>NC_091765.1:54962317-59962317 GCF_029378745.1 Bos indicus | reverse complement strand
AGCATGGCCCCATTTCAGATGCTGGAGCAACCAGAGATGGGTGACAGGGGTACCTGGCTGCAGAGAGAAATGATGACGAGGAAGAGAAAATGGGGAGGGAGAGATATATTTGAGAAGTACATACGTGCAGTGATTTATTGAAGACTTTCTGAAAACTTAAAAAAAAAATAGCTTCAATCAAAATCCTCAGTAAGTCTTTAGTTCCCTGAAATGACGGCTTTACCATCCAACAACTGCTCTTCGGTTAATTCCAGTGACTCACTCGTAAATTACACCCCTGCCTGTTTCCCTCTGCATGAAAGTTCCACAGACAGAAGACAGATTGGGCATCTTGCTATGCTTTATTTAAACAACACGGCCATAAAGGGCAAAGTACTTCAACTGGATCAGTAGATGGGCTCTAGTGTGCTGTAACCTTGCTCTTTCTCAAGCCTGTGCCACCATACACGCACCAACTCTTGAAATAGGTCCACAGAGTACAGCAGGCAAGCTCTTGGCACTCCTTTGTGGCCTATCTCTTCTATGAGTTCTAAGTCACTTCCTTCCTTGTTTTCAGAATCCGTTGGAAACCACTTGCCTGTGTAAGCTCCCAGCATCAACCTGCTTCTGTAAACCATGTCACTTTTCTGAGCCAGTCTGCTAATTCATCTCTCGGAACTGATTCCAACGGGGTTGGAACTGCCAGATGGGCTGGAATCCCCAGTTAAGTCTCACTTCTGGAGGGAACGGTGTTGAACACTGATTACTGTGAAAAGCATGAGTGTCCTTTTTTTGAGGCCAGCAAAGTTAAGTTTGCTCTCTTTTTCAGAGGGGTGGTTCATTTTTAAACAATGCAGTCTGTCTACGTCAGCCAGACTTCTCCTCACTTCAGAGAATAAACTACCAAATGTCCTCTCTCTCTTTTCCTAATTTGTTTCTTTATAGCATTGGTCATACATCCACATTTATCAGATTTGTTTACGTAGTTATTATCTGCACATACGTAGCTATCCCTGCCTAACTAGATCCTAAACTCCACAGAAGCAGTAGCTTTGGCTATTTTCAGTCTTGGTGCTAAGAAGGTCATGGTCCAATGGGGCATGGAACACATAATTATGAAATAACATTATAAATCCAGTGATGGAGAAATGCTCAGATCTATATCTCTTTTAGTGATGGAGTTCTCTACTTTCTTTGACTCACCCCTTTTAAAGAACATCAAGGTTTAGTTGCTCGGTCATGTCCAATTATTTGTGACCCCACGGACTGTAGCCTGCCAGGCTCTTCTATCCACGGACTTCTCCAAGCAAGAATACTGGAGTGGGTAGCCATTCTCTTCTCCAGGGGATCTTCCCGACCCAGGAATCAAACTCAGGTCTCCTGCATTGCAGGCAGATTCTTAACTGTCTGAGCCATCAGGGAAGCATAAGGAGCCTAGTAAATGATGAATAAATGAATAAGGGATTGAAGGCTCTGTTGATACCTTCAGTAAGGCACTGAAAGTCATCTGTTTTGTGCTAAGAAAGAGTACTATAAATTACAAAGTACAGGAAACCTGGATTGAAAAGTGAGCTTATGAAAAGTGAACAAGTGAAACAAAACCCCTGTACTCATGAAGCTGAGAGGAAGAGAATCCAAAGGGTGGTAGCGAGAATGAGGTGGGCCTTGTCTGCCACAAGCTCATAGAGCTTTGGTACGGTCATTTAACAGTCCAGGATTATAATGTCTTTGTCCACTGAAGAGCAGATCCAGCTCTGAGATACACAATACGCCAACTGAATGATACAGCTGCCATTTGTTAGAAACTTACTATGTGCCAGTCATACTGCAGCCTTTACCTGTATTCATTCTTTTCTTTAATCCTTGCCACCTTCTGATACTCTTTTTTCCATTTTACAGATGAGGAAATTGATGCACAGAGAGGGGAGTTAACTTGCACAAGGCTGCAAGGCTAGTGAGTGGCAGAGCTGGAACTCAAATTCTGGTACTTTGACTGTACAACCTGAACTTTAAAAAAAAAAAAACAAAAACTAATCTGTTTAAATTACGAAATACATCAGGCACACAAGAGTGCATAAAACACATAAGAAGAGTTTTGAGTGCTCACTGACTGCCAGCACATACAGATGACCTTGAATATTTGGTGAGTATACCAGCCAAAATCCCATAGGAAACCAAATTTATTCCAGATGGTTCAGATGAAGAGATGTGAATGAAAGCACTACTGGGAGAGGTCTGGATTAAGGCAACATCCCAAGATTAGCACCAGCAGGACCTCCTATAGAACTGAGACAGAGAGAGGAAATATAGTCCAGAGGCCCTGTGGAGACATGGAGAAGCTGCTCAGCAGGTGGGAGGGACTGTATGGACAAGCATCACCCAGGCAGGAAAAAAAAGGAAAAAACACCCGACTATTCTCTTATTCTACCCTCTGACTTCCAGACAGAGTCTCCCAGCAGCTGCATCCAAGTGAAAGCCAGCCAGGAAGAGACCCTGGGTGATGCAGTCCAAGGGTTAGCCTCTCAGCCACAGGGGAGGGCAGTCAAGGGTGAAAAATGGAGACAGGGGAGTAGGGACAACCAGCAGAGACCACCACGAGCATGTGATAGGAACAATCTGAGACTTTCTCATAGGAAAAGTGACAAAAGGAAGCTCACGAAGGAAGACTACCAAGCCCTAATCATCCGCATGTAACAAGAGTCATTTTCACCATCTTAGCTAAGGTAGCAAGTGTAATGAGCATTAAATATAATTCACTGTATAATTTTTAACTGGTGGAGTTTAATTACACCAAAATTACACTTTGAAAAGTAAAGATGCAAGGAAAATATCTCTATGTATTAGTCTGAGCCTCGGTTTCTCATCAAAAGAAAGAGAATAATATCTACCTTATGAGTAGTTCTGAGGATTTAATTAGATGGTGTATGTAAAGTTTGGCCTAGCACAAACTTGGAACCAGTAGGAATCAAATATAGTTTGTTGCTATTATCATTATGTGCCATTTTACTCATCTTATTCTAGTTAGCCCTGCTACAAACAGCACCTGCTTCTGTGTAATTTCCCATTATGTGGCCCAGTATCAACAAGTCCTAGAATATTCTGATCAGACCTAGATTCTTCAGCCCATGTATCTGCACAGAGATCCACCCAAACCATGAAAACAGCCATGAACCATAGTTCACAGACAGAAAACATTTCCACAGTCACTACTGTATGAATTCTTAGAGAAATCCAGGAATTAGTATCTGTTTTAATTTAGAGAAACTGAGGCTGAAAGACACATGACCCAGACTTTGTGACTCCAAAATCTGTCACAACCATCTGCCTCTTAACTCCCATGTTATGGTGGTCTATCTACCACTAAGGATTAAGTTCTATGTCAGGACATGGACACCTTTGTAAATGATGGTGCTCCATGCCTTAGATGGGTCCCTTTCTCATTGCCAGGAAGAAAAATAAAAAGGCAAGACAAAGATCAGACTTGGAATATTTTATTAAAAATCAGCTTTAAAATACAGGCCACTTGACTGGTAGAGCTGGGGCCTACAAGGTTATATGAGATCACATGTGGCAAAGACATTCAGTCAGGCTGCTCTCGACACGGCGGTTTTGAGCACAGCTTTGAAGTTCAGCAAACACACTTGAGACTCCTGGTGCTGCTACTCACCTGCTGTGGGGCCTTGGACTCATCAGTCAGTGTGCTGGGCCTCGGTTTCCCCACATAAGATGGTACTCACACCACGTGGTGAGACAACAAACACTCGAGTGTTTAGCACAGGACCTAGCATTTCCAAAGCCCTCAACAAATTATAACTGTTGGAATGCTTTCTACTCTCTTGTCACTCAGCCTAATTTCATTGCACTAGCTTCTACCAGCCCATTTTGTCAGTATAAAGGAAGAGAAAATAGGATGAGTTATTCAACCACTCAAACCAACTCTTCAATGTAAACAAGAACATATTTAATGTTGCTACGTGGGATGGTTAAGAATCAACAATTTTAAGAATTAATTTAAGAAAAAAATAAAAGTCCTGTAAGTTTTAAAGTGTAAGAAACACATACTGGAGTCCAGGCAGGAGAAACAGATATACAGTCACACAGAACATTCACGCAGAATACACTGCATGAATTCTAACAAAATGACCTATTTCCACTCCTTTCCCTCCCCAACCTTCACCCCCACAGGGTGGGGTTCCTTCCCATAACCACTTTCAACACAAGAGTCCAATTCTTGTCCTTCTCTCCAGTTCAACACGACTGTGTTCAGCTGCAATTCTTTCCCTGAGCTGGGCGCTGGGAACCCTAAGGAGGTGGCTCTGACTTCAAGCACTATCATCTAGCAGGGGAGACAGACACCAGTTGGCCTCAGTTTCTGCCAGGTCCCATCACTGGTGAGGGTTTCCACATATATTCCTATTCTCAGATAAGAGGGTTCCCAGAGGAAGTCCTTGAGTTTGGCCCCAGCCAACAGGCAGGGGACTCATCCATGTGCCCAGGCGAAGGCAAAGTCATTGGACTGTGTCTTTCTGGACTTCCCTTCCTCCACTGCTTCCACTGTGGAATCATTTCCTCTTCCCTCACTTAGAGTCAGTTGCCCTTCCCATTTTCAGATCCCTACCTCCACCACCCATCATCCCACAAATCTCCCTTCCATAAGAAAGAAAGAAAAGCTTGAAAACAGCCAATTTTGTCATTAGAAATTTATTCCTGCTATCACAGTAAATGGGGCTTCCCTGGTGGCTCAGAAGACAAAGAATCTGCTTGCAGTGTGGGAAACACAGCTTGGATCCCTGGGTTGGAAGATCCATGGAGAAGGGAACGGTACCCCACTCTAGTATTCTTGCTTGGAGAATTCCATGGACAGAGGAGCCTGGCAGACTACAGTCCATGGGGTTGGAGAGAGTCGGACATGACTGAGCAATACCTCCCACCCTAAAGACTGGCCCTGAAGGAAAACCTGCATGAGTTAAGACCATTTGCGATTGTTGGAGAAGAGGAGGGATGTCAACAAGCATATCAGGAGGAGATGTGCTCCCATCACTGCCCCTGCCTGGCCAGCTTTGAAGGCCTCCACTCCCTGGATGCCCAACATAGAAAGTTGGATAGAGTAGCTCTCATGTCACGGGAAACAGGTAACACAGAGGCGACGACAAGCCATGGGACTGGAGAGCGAGAGCTGGCGCTGCCGGGTACAGGCAGATGTGTCTGCCCCAAGGAACTGAGGGAACCTCGGACTCAAAGACTCAGACCCCGGGTCTGAGTCTCCTTACTGGAGGTGGATGAGAGAAGAGGAACGAGAGAAGGCAGTGTAAAGATGAGCACACTTTTGATTTTGACACTGACTAGTGCCATAAAGAATTGACCACATAAGGAAACTAGAAAATTGGTTTGGTCAGGTCAGTGTAAGTCTAATCACAGCCATTTATGCCAGCTGCCTTACCACTGGTGTGTGCTGCACCATAACAATGATGGACTTTAATAAACATGGTTCTGAGGAATTCTAGGTTTTATTTGAATAAGTAAGTAAATGCAATATGAGGGTTCCAGGCTTTACAATTTCTTAAGTTACATAGTCCTCTGTTTTCAGCTTAATAGATGGTTAATACTGTTGCTTTTAAGCTATGAGATAGAATGGTGGGGGGATGTTCCTATTGATTCCGTATTTCCCCTGATAACTTTGTATTACAATTGCTATACAGTTTTCCTGTTACCTGTCCTTGGAATTTGTGCTTTTTTTTTTCCACTCAGATGTTTCATACTCAAGAAATAGTAAAAGCTATAAACTCCCTTTTTCCCTTTAAACACATATCATTCATGTAGACACTGCCCCAATTATTCTGATTAGACCCTAAAATTAATGAATTATGTTGCCATGCTAGCTCAGTTTAGAGCTCAAACAACAAATTTATTATGGATAACTTTGAGCCTGCTCTTTCATAAGACCTACAATAAGTTAGGAAGCAGGCAAAGTGCAGCAGATTCTGAAATGAAAGTAAGACTTCCTCACATCTGTTCCAAGTTCTGCTGCTATCACTTACGGCAGTCTGATTCTCTACCTGATAAGTTTTCCTTCAATCTGTTTCAGTGAATGACAGAATACTTAGTGCATAATTGAAATTCTTTGGGTGAAAGCCAATACCATAAGAAATAGTTTTTTTCAATAATTACAGACATAAAATGATAGTCATTTAAAAATCATTAGGCAGTATTATAGTAACCTTATGTCATTTAACTTTATTTTATATATATAACCTTGAATAACAAATGAGTGGAAAATTAATTGCAAGGATCAGTTTACAGTGATTTTAAAATTGGTTACCTAATAAAATCTAACAGGCAAGTGTGATTTCAACAAAATTAGTACTTCAGGTGAAAATGCTAACATTATGAACATATGTCAGAGCCCTGTAAGGTCATTTCACTCACACATCAGTTTGTGAGTACGGAGGAAAAGACTTTCCAAGTGTGAAAACTAATTATATACAAATGCTGTTCATTTGTTATTATTTAAATAAACTGTGTCTTTAAATATGGTATTCTTTGGAAAACTCACTTCATTGTCCAAAATTGTGGAGACCACTTTGGTTTTTGAATCAAAGATGAAATAGTCATTACAGTGTCCCAAATAATCTTCTAATTGTACTGGACAAAGAGTTCATTCGTAGAGTACATATTATAAAAAATATCCAGTGGCCAAGTCCCATCAACAACTGTATCCTATCATAAAAGCCAGTCAGGCCATGCCCAGAAAGAGCAACAGTCCTTTGCTGGCTTGCCTGCTCTCTCTGTCCCAGCTGGTCTTTGTGGTGAGTAAGTCAATGTGGGATGAAGTCTCTGGAGTTTAGAGGATCTTGCACTCGTTGATAGAGAAGAACCTCCTTCTGTTGCGTCTCCTGGCTTGGTTGACAGCAGTTCGGACGGCACATTCAAATACCTGCTGGACGCCCCGGTTGCTGAGGGCCGAGCACTCCAGGTAGCCTTTGGCTCTCACATCCTGGGCCAGTCTCTTTCCTTCGATGGCATTGACGCAGGAGGCCCGATGGGGCCCCACCTCCCGCTGGTCCGTCTGGGTGGCCACCACCAGCACAGGGGTGCAGGGCAGGTTGCTCCTGACTTCACCGATCCACTTGTTCTTCAGGTTCAGGAAGGAGTTGTGGTTGGCCACGGAGTAGCACATCAGCACCACGTCTGCCTGCTGGTAGGACAGAGGGCGGATGCTCCTGAAGGCATCGTTGCCGGCCGTGTCCCAGAGGCCCAGGCTGATTTGGATCCCGTCCATGAAGACGTCTACACCTGTATTTTCATATACTGTAGGCTTATAAGCCTCAGGAAAGGTTTCCGAGGTGAAACGTACCAGCAGAGACGTTTTCCCCACAGCAGAGTCTCCCACCAACACACACTTGATGGAACTCAGCATCTTCGCGGCCCAGACTCCTAGTTACAAGTTCAGAATCCTGAGGAAGACAGCCCTCAGTGGGCTACTGAGACAGACGCCATTCGACACGAGGGGGAAGGACAACCAGACAGCTTTGTGTTCTCAGGACCTCTGACAGCCGCTTGCAGGATGTTACTTTTTCTGGGCCATCCAAGGGAGACACACAGTCTACTTTGAAAGTATCCAAAGGCTGGTGTTCAACTGGAACAAGGAAGAGAGGTGGAGAAATTGAGTCTTTTCCCCCTTTTTTGATGACAGGGATCTTCCTCATTGGCAAACAGATTAATGAGGGGTCCCATCTCTGTGGAGCCGCCCGACCCTGCTTGTCTAAGCCACTCTTACCCCAGCAGCGAAAGCCTGAATCTGTTATACCCCAGCATTGGAACCCACAACTCCACCCAGTCAAAAAGCAGAAGCTGATTTGATCTCTAAAATCAGCCCAGCGATAAAAATACAAGCAGCCGCTCTGGCAGCAACATGAAAAAGACCTCAGTAGCAACCTGGTGTGAATGAGACGTGTTCAAACAGCTCTCTCTCTCTCTGGCCTTCTGCTCCAAGAAGTGGGGACCACAGCTGACAGAGGTCTCCGCCGCTTCAGTTTCTAATGTATCCCAGCCACTCTGGAAACTGCAAAAGAGAGCAATGTGATGAGCCTCAGATACCATGAGCACTTCCTTTCATTTATTGATTTATCAGCCAGTGTTTGATTTATGAGGGAATTTGTACCGAGGTCAGAGGGAAGAAATCACCAAAACTTTTAAAATTTGCTGTGGTTTTTCCCTTGAGGTGTTTCCAAAAACTGGCTACAAATGTAATGGAAAGGGCACAGTCCTTGGCATTTTCTGCATCTCAAGTCAGACTCCATTACCTGTGCAACGATACGGCTTTGCTTAATCGGTAGACCCAGTTTAGTCATCTGCAAGATTGTGATAAATTTAGGAACAACTTCTCAGAGATCTTGTGGGGATAAAATTGTTTCTCTCTTTTCTGGACAGCTACCTATATATCAGGAACTCTGCTAGGCTTCTGGTTAAACAAAATAACTTGCTTAAAAGCAGCTGTATTCAGTGCCTGTCACTTAAACAAGGCCGCATAAATATGGCGGCATCTAAATTTCATGAAAGGGTCAAATAAATTCTCATTCACTGCAGGTGAAAGGGCTCCAGACGATGAGATCAGCCTGGAGACGGTATCCTGTCTGCTGAAGGACATCATCACAAGGCAGCCCGGCTTCAGATGAGGGAAAGGTCTTTTGGGCCAAACTTCAAAGTAAAGGTTATTAATACAATCTGGGCTTATAACCTCCTCCACTGGCAATCTTCCTGACAGGTCACATGTAAAGTAATGTAAAACAGATCTATAGGATATGTCCACTTCAAAACATAATTTTTAAAAATCACTCCTCTAAATTCAGACATTCCCCTCCAAGACATTTTTATCCTTGTCCACCTACAGTCTCTGTTTAATAAGACATAATAACCTTTACAGTTTTCCCTGGTAGCTTAACTGATAAAGAATCTGCCAACAATGAAGGAGACCCCGGTTTGATTCCTGGGTTGGGAAGATCCCCTGAAGAAGGTATAGCTACCCACTCCAGTATTCTTGGGCTTCCCTGGTGGCTCAGACAGTAAAGAATCCACCTGCAGTGTGAGAGATCTGGGTTCAATCCCTGAGTTGGGAAGATGCCCTGGAGGAGGGCATGGCAACCCACTCCAGTATTCTTGCCTGGAGAATCCCCATAGACAGAGGAGCCGGGCGGGCTGCAGTCCATGGGGTTGCAAAGACTCAGACATGACTGAGTGACTAAGCACAGCACAGCAGCCTTTACAAACGAGTTGATCACATAAATAATTCACATGATTTTCACATATTCACTTTTACCACACATAAGCTGGGTAACCTTGGGCAAGTTACTTAACCTCTCTGAGCCTTGCTTTCTTCATAAAGATGAAAATAATAAAGGCAATTTCTTGATGGAATTATTGTAACAATTCAGTATATGGAGAGTCTGGCTTAGCACAGAACACGGCACATGGAAACTATGGGCAGGCACCATATTTTTCAACTTCTACTACTGTTTATTTAAAATGCCAAATATTGACTGTCCAAGTGTAGGGGATGGGATGTCAGATATTCAGCCAGACTTTAAAGACTCCACATCGAATCATTCTCATACACCATGGTCCTGGACACCTCTTTGTCACCAGACCTTTGAGTAAGGTCCCCTTAGGAGCTCCCTGGGTCTCAGACTTTAGCTCCTTAAACCTATGGATGATTTAAATGAAGCAACTGTGACCTCCTCATTACTGAGTCCATTGTCAAGACTTAAGACATGTTTCAAGTTTGATGTCGACCCCAATGTAGTAGGACCAGGACCAAGAAAAATATGCATGTGTCAGGTATTTTGGTTATTAAATAATTTCTAAGAGATTGAATAAAGTCAAATTTCCTGAGTATATATCTACAAAAGGAAGTTGCTGAGGCAAAACTGTTAAGAATGCAGGCTCTAAAATCAGGTACATATGGAATTGAATCTGAACTGACCAACTGATTACCTGTGCTGTGAACTTAGAAGAGTTTTTTAACCTCCCTAAGCCTCAATTTCCCTCTTTGTAAAATGTGATGTGATAATACCTATTAACACTGAGCTGTTGAGAGTATTAAATGTGATTAAATATATAAAATCCTTAGCATAGTATATCACGTAGTACATCAATATGTACATAGTACATACTGCAAGTACATAGTCACCACATAGAAAACACAATAAACAGTCCTTATTACTAAAATTATTGTTGAACAGGAATTACTAAATATAATAATCAGTTCAGTTCAGCCGCTCAGTCATGTCCAATTCTGCGACCCCATGGACTGCAGCACGTCAGGCTTCCCTGTTCATCGCCAGCTCCTGGAGCTTGCTCAAACTCATATCTATCGAGTCAGTGATGCCATCCAATCATCTCATCAAATATAATAATAAGCAATTTTATATCGTCAGTGGGGAATTCAAAGTAGCACTAAAAGGTTTCTGTGGCAAAGGGTGCTCTAAGAGTCTTATACACAGCTGTGACTACAATACATATATATTCTACAAAATATATATTCTTCTTGTAGCGTATTGGAAAAGACCCTGATGCTGGGAAAGATTGAAGGCAGGAGGAGAAGGGGACAACAGAGGATTAAATGGTTGGATGGCATCACTGCCTCAATGGACACGAGTTTGAACAAGGTCCAGGAGTTGCTGATGAACAGGGAAGCCTCGCACGCTGCGGTACACGGAATTGCAAAGAGTCGCACAGAGTCGGACACAACTGAAGCGACTTAGCAGCAGCAGCAGCAGCAGCAGCAGCAAACATGACTGACTGAACTGAACTGAGCATAAAAATAAAATATGATATGAACAAAGAAATTTGTGCCTCAGCTTTGCCACTCAGAGTCCGAAGACTCAGACTGGAGAAAAAAGCTCTGTTCAGTCAAGTGACCTTTATTCCCAGGCAGTTCTGGCACTAAGAGGCACATCAAACAAGCTCTCAGGGCCTCAGTTTCCCAAATCATAAAGTGATTGGACAAGATTAGCTCTCTGCAGGTCTATGGAAACTGAGGTCAAAGGAGAAAGCTTTATAGCCTGCAGCACAAATACAATTGCATAACTCCATATTATTCCAGAGCACCAGTGTAGCAGCAAAGACAGATGACAAAACTTGATGACATGTGTAGCCTTTGGCAGATGGCTAAATATGGATCTAGGAAAGGAGTAGTGGGAGGAGTTATAGTCTAAACTAGAGCAACATCCTATACAGATATGATAGATCACCTTCAGGTGATGCCCACAACAGAGCCACTACAGGTCACTACATAATGTGTGGAAGTTTGACTGGCTTTATTTCAGTGGAAAATTTCACCTGAAGAGAAAGATTCTCCTCAAAGGAGCTCTGGGTGAAAAATAGAAGCAGGTTTTCAACGATATTTCGCTAGTGGCTAATTGGCAGGGGTGCTCCAATTTTATGTCAGTCAGTACGGAGGAGTTACCAAAAGTGACTTCAGATAGCATCGTGAGTGACCCTTTTGGACTTACGTCAGATTGGAATTAATGAACCTTCAAGTCCAGAGCCTCTCGGGTCTCAGTAACCTCCCTCTCTCCTCTTTCCAAAGTTTCACAGAAAAGATGCTCTCCCCAGAGCCCCATGGTTCACACACAGAGATAGGAAAAAGGCAGGGAGGCTTCATCTTGCAAAGGCAATAGCATCTATCATAGCAAAGGCACAGAGACAGAAAAAACGGAGGGCTTAGAGATGACGCATCCTGGTCCATTCTGTCTTCTGGAGGGCTGTCTAGTAGGAAAGCCTCATTTCACTTTAGCCTCAGTTCTCATCCCAACTACCGTATACTTTCCACTATCATTCTTTCTTCAGACACATTCTCCAGTACTCTGTTTTCCAGGGAAGACTCACTCCTCCAACTTATACCTCTTCTTGAAAAATCTTTGATCACTTGACCAGCTGCTAGATCAGATATCCCCTCTGTGTTGCCATAATACCCCCCTGTGCCTCCATCATCACACTGCTCACATGGTTGGTCCTCCTGCACCTCTCCCTCACCTGAAAAACTGGAATGAGAGCTTTCTCACAGGGAGTTCATAAGGACCAGATGGAAATGATAACAACACAGCAATAATTGATGCTTGTACTTTTATAAGACTTTGTACATCCAAGAATACCTCTTGATTGTCTTATGAGAAAGTTCCTTCATAATGATAGAGCATAAAAAATAATAATCTAAAAAAGAAAAACAATAATAGACAATATAAACTATTGCTTAGAAAAACAAAATAAAACTAAGATGAAATCATGACTCGTTGACTAATAATTGTTACTGCACATTTTAGGTTATCTGGGCTTTGATTGAGGTGGCTTACTTCAAAATGCTGATGTACTCAGTC
The DNA here is from genome assembly GCF_029378745.1 of Bos indicus. NCBI lineage: Eukaryota > Metazoa > Chordata > Mammalia > Artiodactyla > Bovidae > Bos > Bos indicus. Next base: position 59,949,964 of record NC_091765.1, on the reverse strand, counting down.
GCTCTGCTGCTGCTAAGTCACTTCAGTCGTGTCCAACTCTGTGCGACCCCATAGACGGAAGCCGACCAGGCTCCCCTGTCCCTGGGATTCTCCAGGCAAGAGCACTGGAGTGGGTTGCCATTTCCTTCTCCAATGCATGAAAGTGAAAAGTGTAAGTGAAGTCGCTCAGTCGTGTCCGACTCTTCTCGACCCCATGGACTGCAGCCTACCAGGCTCCTCCATCCACAGGACTTTCCAGGCAAGAGTACTGGCTGGAGTGGGGTGCCATTGCCTTCTCCCTCAGTCGCTCAGTCGTGTCCAAATCTTTGCAACCTAGTAGCCTGCCAGGCTCCTCTATCCATGGGAATTCTCCAGGCAGAAATACTGGAGTGGGTTGCCATGCCCTCCTCCAGGGGATCTTCCCAACCCAGGGATCAAACCCAGGTCTCCCACACTGCAGATGGATTCTTTACCATCTGAGCCACCAGGGAAGCCAAAATACTGATAAAAACTCTTTTATTTTTTTTTTTAAAAGATGAATCCATGGCAGCCATCAGCTGAGGATGGCCTGTCAATTACAGAGAATACATCTGAATGTCATCCTTCTTAAAAGAGTTTTGGGCAAAGGACCTGCTCCGGCAGCAGCCAATTCATTCATTAAGGAAATTGCTTCTGCCGTGAATCTAGCACGTAGATGATTAGGAAATCATCATGCTTCTCAGTAACTCATCTCCTGCCAGTGCCTTCGCTCCATGTCCCCCCAACAGCCTGGCAGGGACAACACAGCAAGAGCAGGCCCTGCTGGGGATGGATGAACGAATCCAAGTATGGGGAGTTGGGCGTGGGGGCTGGTGCTTCATTTCATTTTGTTTTCTTCTGGGAAAAGAGAAGGCATTCAAAAATTTGAAGTAACTTCATAGAGGAAAAGTAGAGTCACTTCTAAACTTTCTCAATCCAAATTCTCACTCAGTTTCATTCACTAGTAAATATACATTTTATATATCTTCTAAACATTGTTTTCAACATAAAATTTTTTCTATGTTCAACAGTCTACATACTTGCCAGGTTTTAACTAAATAGTTTTCCATTGTTTCAACAATTCATAAATGCATAGCCATTTCCCACTATTAGCAGTCTTTGAATTAGTTTCAGTATTTCACAGTCATTAACAAGTGTTATTTTATATATTAAATATATATGCATTTATGGAAGTAATTATTATGTGGAACAATTTTCTTAGAGAATATATTTATAAATGCGGCATTAATGATCAATGAGTTCATTTTGTGACTTTTATTTACATCATTAAACATCTTCTAGGGGCTGTATAGAAGAAGGCAGTGGCAACCCACTCCAGTACTCTTGCCTGGAAAATCCCATGGACGGAGGAGCCTAGTAGCCTGCAGTCCCTGGGGTCACTAGGAGTCAGACACGACTGAGTGACTTCACTTTCACTTTTCACTTTCATGCATTGGAGAAGGAAATGGCAACCCACTCCAGTGTTCTTGCCTGGAAAATCCCAGGGACGGGGGAGCCTGGTGGGCTGCTGTCTGTGGGGTCGCACAGAGTCTGACACGACTGAAGCGACTTAGCAGCAGCAGCAGCAGCAGCCCCAGGGGCTGTATATAGTATTCATCAGCTGTTTTATTCTTTTTTTTTTTTTAAAGGCAGTTTTCTGGGGCTTCTTGTGGCAGGCACTGTATCGATCCTAATAGCATGGTAGCGAGCAGGCTGGCTGCTGTCTTCGTGGAGATCTACATTTCAGAACTGCAGAGACTTCAGGGGGTTGAGAATCCTGCCTACAGTCACTCTTCAAAACAATGGCAGAGACAAAGTTAGACCTAAATAGAGGATGACCCCCAAAGCTGCAGCAGCTCCGTGTGTCACCTACACCCCACAATTCCCATTGCCCAATCCAAGGCATCTCAAGTAAAACCAAGGTTCCTGAGCAATCCCAGTTTCGAGACAGTTTTTCTGGCCATCCTTCAGTCAGGTCCCTACTCCAGTTCTACTCCTACAGATGAGTAGCTCTTGATATTTACAAAAAGTGTGTTGTGTCTTGATCTGGAAGCTAGTTCCACAAGTGTGTTCAGCTTGTGAAAATTTCTCAAGGTGCAGACCTACGATATGTTTACTTTTCCATACAAAGATTAAACTTCAGTAAAAAAGTATTTAAAAAAAAATAAGGTTACTGCTGAATTCTCTGGTGGTCCAGTGGTTAAGAATCTGCCTTGCAGTGATAGGTTCAATCCCTGACCCGGAAGGATCCTACATGCCTCGAAACAACTAAGCCAGTGTGCCACGATTACTGAGACTGTATGCTGTAACTACTGAAGCCTGGGCACTTAGAGCCTGTGCTCTGCAACCAGAGAAGCCACCACAATGAGAAGGCCAGGCACCGCCACTGGAGAGGAGCCCCTGCTCACCACAACTCAAGAAAGACCGCACACAGCAACAAAAACCCAGCACAGCCAAAAATAAATAAATAAATATTTTAAAAAATAAATAAATAAAAATAAGGTTACGCCTTTACATGAGATTATCTTCTGAAGGAGTATTTTATCATAAATTTTTCGTCTTGCAAGATGTTCATTTCACTAAATCTCAGCTGTCTTAGTAGTAGTAGTAGTAGTTAGCTGCTCAGTTGTGTCCATGGGATTCTCCAGGCAAGAATACTGGAGTGGGCTGCCATTCCCTTCTCCAGAGGATCTTCCCAACCCAGAGATCCAACCCAGGTCTCCAGTATTGCAGGTAGATTCTTTACCATTTGAGCCACAGGGAAGTCGTAATTCTCAACTGTACTTCAGTAATTGCCCTTAGTGCATTTCTAATTGCCACAAATAATGATTAAATTCCTCCTCCAAATCACAAAAGGAAATCACTTTCAAATCAGTTTATTTTTATACACGATAATCTGTATTCCAAATGGATTTTGTTCTGAAACTTTGCTTGCAAGATGGTTTGTGGCTTTTATTATGTGTTCTCCAGAATGTATTTAAGCAATATTTACATTCGCAAACTTAAAGCCTATGTAATCTCATTACAGTTTAATTAAAATGGATTGTCACCAATCCCTGAGCCCTCTTCAAACCCAGAGCCCTGTCCCTCTGACCCCATACCACGCAGGGACAATGGCACCCTTCCCCTCTTCTGTCCCAACCACCCTGCCCTGATTGGTCCATGCCACTCATAGGAACACAATAATTGGATTCTCACCACAGGTCTAGAGTTTTCAATTTGGTCCAAGTTTAGAGTCAAAAACAAGGCAAGCCAGCCAGGCAACTGTCCAGAGCACCCTTAAAAACACTAGAATCTCATCTCAAAATTTACATGATGGGAAAGTGTAGTTACTACAATCTCTCTTAAAGCAGTTGGAAGGAATTTTCTGAAAAACTGCTTGGAGTTGAGGGTGGAACCCCTACAAGACATGCTCAAGGAAAGGTCACCTGGTCTCTGACTTGCTTTCTACTTGCTTTCCCATGGACAGAGGAGCCTGGTGAGCTACAGTCCATGGGGTCACAAAGAATCAGACACAACTGAGCAGCTGCTGCTAAGTCGCTTCAGTCGTGTCCAACTCTGTGCGACCCCATAGATGGCAGCCCACCAGGCTCCCCCATCCCTGGGATTCTCCAGGCAAGAATACTGGAGTGGGTTGCCATTTCCTTCTCCAATGCATGAAAGTGAAAAGTGAAAGTGAAGTCGCTCAGTCGTGTCCGACTCTTAGCAACCTCATGGACTGCAGCCTACGAGGCTCCTCCGTCCATGGGATTTTCCAGGCAAGAGTACTGGAGTGGGGTGCCATTGCCTTCTCCGAACTGAGCAGCTAACTACTACTATTACTAAGACAGTTGAGATTTAGTGAAATGAACATCTTGCAAGATGAAAAATTTATGATAAAATACTCCTTCAGAAGATAATCTCTTGTAAAGGTGTAACCTTATTTTTATTTATTTATTTAAAAAAATATTTATTTATTTATTTTTGGCTGTGCCGGGTTTTTGCTGCTGTGTGCGGGCTTTCTTGAGTTGTGGTGAGCAGGGGCTCCTCTCCAGTGGCGGTGCCTGGCCTTCTCATTGTGGTGGCTTCTCTGGTTGCAGAGCACAGGCTCTAAGAGCCCAGGCTTCAGTAGTTAAAATAGCAGAGTATAAGCGCATTAACTGACACAGGAAAAGGGTCCCTAAGCTGAATGACATAAAGTTAGTGTTAGTCACTCAGTCTGACTCTATGTGACCCCATAGACTGTAGCCCACCAGGCTGCTCTGTCCATGGAATTCTCTAGGCAAGAATACTGGAGTGGGTAGCCATTCCTTTCTCCAGGGGATCTTCCCGATTCAGAGATCGAAACTTTGTCTCCTGTGTCTCCTGTATTGACAGGTGGGTTCTTTACCACTAGCACCACCTGGGAAGCCCCCACCCCCATAGAAGCAGCTTTCAAAATATGAACAGTATGATTCCAGAATATGCACAGTTATGAAAAACTGTATGAAAAGCAGTATATACCAACATGTTAAGATGAAATGTCTATATTCCTGGAATTATAGCTGATTCTCATTTTATTCTCCTTGCTTCTGTGCATTTTAAAATAAAATTAAAATTAAACATGAGTTATGTGTACAGTTTTGACGTGCTTTGTATGTGTTCCTTTGTTTTTTAGGTTTTAGGCTTAAAAGAGCAGAAAAGAGTGATCTGAGGTCCCTTGAGGCAAGAGAATGTTTATGACTCCCATTAGTGTCTGAAGACAAAAATTCTCTATATCTGAACAGCCGAATTTGTTTAAAATTCTGAGAAGCAGTATCTCTGGCTTCTGGTTCTTTTTTCCAAGGCCTATCCTGGAAAGAAGACAAGCTAAGCTGTGTGTATTATGCCTATTCTCAAAAATGCCCTAAGCCACCCATCTCTCCTTTTTCTCCTTATGAGAGAATTTTTAAAATTATATGTGTGCGTGTGTGCTCAGTCACTCAGTCATGTCTGTCCCTTTGTGACTCCATGGAAGGTAACCCATGGAAATCCATGGGATTCTCCAGGCAAGAATACTGGAGTGGGTTGCCATGCCCTCCTCCAGGGGATCTTCCTGACCCAAGGATCGAACCCAAGTCTCTTACATCTTTCACTTTGGCAGGCAGGTTCTTTACCACTAAACGTGAACTGGGAAGCCCTTATATATGTATAAAATATATGTGTGTTAGTTGCTCAGTCATATTATATGTGTGTATGTGTGCCTGTGTTAGTTGCTCAGTCGTGCCTGTGTTAGTTGCTCAGTCGTGTCTGACTCTTTGCGACCCCAGGGACTATAGCCTACCAGGCTACTCTATCCATGGAATTCTCCAGGCAAGAATACTGGAGTAGGGTACCATTCCCTTCTCCAGGGAACTTCTCGATCTAGGGATCAAACTCGGGTCTGCTGCACTGCAGGCAGATTCTTTACTGTCTGAATCACCAGGGAATCCCATGTATGTGTATTTTTGGTAGCACCATGTGACTTGTGGGATGTTAGGATTTTAGGTCCCCAACCAGGAATTGAACATGGGCCCTCAGCAAGTTCTGAGAGCTCAAAGTCCTAACCACTGGACCACCAGGGAAATTTCATCCTTCCTATATTTTCTAAATATTTAAAGAAATTTGAATATGGCCAGGGTGTTTGATGACATTAAGGAACTCTTGCTAATTTTGTTGGGTGATAATCACATTGTGATCGTATACATTTTTAAATCTGACAGGTGAAATGAATATGATGTCTGGGATTTATTTTAGATTATCCCAGAAAAGGGGGAAAAAGTAAGGATGATGCATGAAATAAGACTGGGACAATATTGAGAACTGTTAAAGTTGAATGATGGTATATGGTTTTAGTCTATTCTCACTATCTTTATATATGTTCAAAATTTTTCATGATAAAAGTTTTAAAGCGTAGGATCTTTTGTTTTCTATAGCATTTTGTCAAAGCTGTGGTTTCATTCTCATATTTAGCTTTAGAGAGAATACAGAAAAGCATCACTAAAAAATAAAAAGTATACTTTGTGCCACAATGACTAATTCAAGTATTTGAAGGAAAATTGATACATCAAATAACAGACGACATAAACGTAGACAGTGCGGAGGCTTAGAACCTGCCTGCTGGTGGAAGGGAGACAGAGGAGGAAAAGCCATGCCCCGGTGAGGATTCCCAGCCAAGTCATGAAAAGAGAGCCTTCAACTTCAAGTACAAGCTCTACCTGCATCTCAGTACGTCATCACCACCTGTCTCTGGGAAGCAAAGGCCACGTCTAGAAAATACTCCAGCCAAAGGATACTCTTGAAGTTCCTTTGAGGTTACCTGAACTTCCTAACTGGTATAACTATGTTCACTAACTTCCCTTGGCCCTCCTTGCTCCAGTTCTGCAGAATTAGCTCTCTGCAAAAGTGCAAACAGTAATAATGAAAATTACTTTTAAAAAGCAAGAAACTCAAGAGTGAAAATGGACTACCCACATAAAACCAGATGACAAATCAAAGTAACTCTGAATGTGAAGCAGACCCTCCCCGATGGGGTCTTTTTTGTCTGAAAAGGTGAAGGGGCAGTGAGGAGTTTCTACTTTTAGATTTTATGTTTCCTCCTTAGACTTAAAGTAGTTCTGATCTTTACTTACTTGGAGAATAGGAAATCTACCTGATATCTAAGTAGACTCCACCAAGCCCAAAATACCTCCCAGCTCTAAAACATCATCTCTAACAAAGAAAACCATCACATCCCTGGGTTCCCCCATCCCCCACACCGGAACTACCACCACCACCACCATCACCACCACCACCATCATTCAACACACATATTCAAACCATTAGTGGTAACAACATTTCCTCCCTTATTTGCTGATTCAATCAGACTGAAGATGTCCTCCTCACTCTGACTTACTTTTCCCCTCATTTTCTCTGGATCATCTCTGCATTCTTTTTTTCCCCTGATTATAAAAGTAGTTCATCCACATTATGGAACATTTGAAAAGTACTAAACCATCTAAATGACCTAAAGGAGAAAAGCAACTACCACCTAAAACCAAAAGCTGCAAGAAATTAGTGTACCTTTTCCTGTTTCGTTTTTTCAGTGTGCCTTTTTTTTTTTTTCAAGTCTAATATCATACTTTATATTCAGCTGGGCATTTTGCTTTTTATTTAACATTTACATTGTTAATATTTCTTATGTTATTAAGATTCTTCAAACATAATTTTAATGACTGTCATACTTCATTATACAAATGTAGCATTATTTATTTAAGCAATTGACTATTATTTAAATTGTTTCTAATTTTTACTGTAGTAACAGAGTGAACATTTAAAAAATAAATTTGTACAAATATACAATTATTTCTTTTAGTATAAATAGATATGAGCACAATTACTAGACTAAGAAAGATGAAAAACTTGGATCAATTTGTACCCCATAGCCATATATGAATATATTTATTTCATCACACAACCATCATTGGGGGTAATAGTTGCCAGTTAGATCTGTTTTCATTTGCATTTCATTTATGACTAGTGAAAATTAAAATTCATCTTTTATTGACCACATATTTCTCCTTTCATAAGTCACTTACTTTGCCTACTTTTCTAGTAAGGTGGCCATCATTTCTTAAATGATGATTTTTAAAAATCTTTTTGAGATTAAGGATATTAATCCTTTCTTGTTTAAATACATATGTAGAAATTTTTCCTTATATATTTTTGTGTCCATGAATTCTGAGAACTTCCCAAACTCCTGGTCCTCCCGCATCATTGAGCAACCACTAAATAGCATGTGAAATAGTATGTCCCCTGATTGTGGAAAGAAACTTCGCACGATTAAATACCTGAAAGGTCATCTAGTTCAACCCACTCATTTTCCCATGAGGAAACCAAGGCCCTGAGACAAGTGGTTTAGTTACTGGAGGCTGACTTGAAGCCCAGAAACTGAATCACTGAGTCAGCACTCTTTCCATCTACACTGTATTTTTTCAAATATGTATATCTACATTTTATATCCCATACTTAATTTCCTTAATTTTAAAATGTAAACCCATATAGATAGATCTATAATTCAAATAGGTGGCTTTTTACTCAAAAGATAACTGCCAGTTTTAACATTCAACTTGTTTTCAAACAGATGTTCTCTTACTCATTAACTTTCTTTGAGAGACTGATCATCTCTCTTCCGGGGCAATAATTAAGGCTTCCAACACCTTCTAGAATTAGGGTAAACCCTTAATTTACAGATTGTTCAAACTATAAAAGAAGGTATTTTGTCTTGGAAATTTAACCCAGAGCACGGCAGGGAATGAGGTGACTTAGTTTCAGTTTCAAAGTATAAAATGGGTAATGTTACATCATTTGCACAGAGCCTGGGTTGTGGAGTCCAGGCCTCGGTTAGATTCTCATCTTCATTGCCGACTAATAGTATAACCTCCAGCAGGTCACATAACCAGAACTGCAAGATGTGGATAATAGTGCAGAGTTTGAAGGATTTTTTAAGGCAATTAAAAAATTCTATCTCCCATGCCTAGCTGCACACCTATTAGGTAAATAAATGTGAAGTGAAAGTTACTCAGTTGTGTCTGACTCTTTGTGACCCCATGGATTATACAGTCCATGGAATTCTCCAGGCCAGAAAACTGGAGTGGGTGGCCATTCCCTTCTCCAGGGGATCTTCCCAACCCAGGGATCAAACTCAGGTCTCCCGAATTGCAAGTGGATTCTTTACCAGCTGAGCCACTAAGGAAGCCCAAGAACATTGGAGTGGGTAGCTTATCCCTTCTCCAGCAGACCTGGATCCAGGAATCGAACCAGGGTCTCCTGCATTGCCGGTGGATTCTTTACCAACTGAGCTACCAGGGAAGCCATTAGGTGAATAAGGATAACAATAATCACATGGTATTTAGCATTGGTCAGATACTGTTTGAAGTACTTTATGAAAATTAACTCTTTCATCATTACAATAATATTATGTGTTCAGTACCACTGTGGTTATTCTACAGCTGGGGAACGCACAGAGAAGTAAGGTAACTTGCCCAAGAGAACAAGCTCGCGAGGAGGCCTTGCCTCGAAGTCCATTCACAGAGCTGTCTCCCCTCCCCTCCTCTCTCTCTCATTTGGGGCAAGTCTGTCTGTCTTTGCCATCTTGATGAAACTAAGCAATCTGCTATGATCTGATGTTGGTGTGCCCCTAAAATTCAGAGTGAATTAAGTTGACACCTAACCCCCATGATGACAGTTATAGGAGGTGGGGACTTTGGGAGGTGACTAGGCCATGAGAGTGGAACCTCATCAATGTAATTACTGTCATTATTAAAGAGCCCCAGAGAGCTCATTTGTCCCTTCCACCATATGAGGACACACTGAGAAGGCACTGTCTAAAAAATCAGGAAGCAAGCCCTCATTAGACATCATATCCACGGGAGACATCATTTTGGACTGTTCAACCTGTGAAAAATAAATTTCTCTTGTTTACAAACCGCATAGTCTGTGGCATTTTGTTATAGCAGTTCAAATAGACTAAGAGACAATCCTAAAATTAAAGCAGGAGGTGAGGTGGTAGACTCAGAAAGACATTTTTCAGCTGGTGGGTGATTTCTTTCTTACTACAGGCCTGGTTTCTAAAACATATGAAAGATTTCTCCCTCAAGCAGTCACTCTCACACACCATTGGAAGATGTACAGAAAAACACCATCTTTGTAGAAGGCGATTTGACAGAATCCAGCAGCACACTTACTGTTTTGGCACTTGGAGCTGATCATTTTTTAAACTCTTTCATCTACATGGCAAAATTAGTTTCAAAATAATGTATAAGAGTCAGGAACAATCATTTTTTCCCTGATTCATTCTTTAGCTTTAAAATAAACAAGTAATAGTTATACCAAAGATAAATTTCAATTTTTAAAGTATTATTCAAGTGCAGTAAAATATTTTGTGTATGAACTAAAACTTGTAATTATCAATCAAAAATATTATACTCTGCTATTTGTGTTCTACTCACTGTTTTAAATCTAAACACAAAACTCTAAATAGTCACAGAGAATAGCAGAATTAAAGTTAATCAAGTTCTGTTTCATAGTCTCTATAATCATTGTGTTATCATTCTTTAGTTCTCATCTACTGTTTAGGAGTCAGGAATATGCAGTGCTCCAGGCAATCACAATATATCCCTGAAGTCAGCTCTAATGGAATCCACACACTCCCCTAAGCACTAACTCTATCACTGCCAGTGCGTGGTGATAACAAAAAGCAGACCCACATTGATTTTATTATTGTCTTTAAATTCTTGACAGATGATTCACTCCCTTATTGCCTATACCTGGGGTGGACCCCTTCCACCCCTATGTCCTTGGTATGTCCCTGCCAGTAGCTATCAAAATTTTAAATGCATATACCTTTTAACCCAACAATTCCAACTCTTTAAATGCATTGTTTTGTTGTACCTATACAAGTAGTGAAGATATATGTGCAAGAATTTTATTGCAGCGTTATTCACAATAGCAAAAGAAAAAAAAAAAACGAGAATAACTAAAAGTTCCATCATAAGTCAGTGGCTAAATTAATCCTGCCATATCCATTTGATGAAATCCAATACAGCATTAAAAAGAATTAGGATAGGAGTGGGGGTGAAACAGGTGAAGGGGATTAAGAGGTGAAAACCTCTAATTCTAAAATAAATCACAGGAATGTGATACTAAGTAGAACGATGGTCAACAATATTGTAATAACTTTATATGGGGACAGATGGTTACCAGACTTGACTCATGGTGGGGATCACTTCACAGTGTATGCAAATATCAAATCACTATGTAGTACACTTGAAATTAACATAATATTGTACTTCAACTATATTTTGATTTTAAAAAAGAATTAGGTTTTCCTTGTATGTATTGCACAAGAAGGGTACCCATGACATATTGGTAACTTTAAAAGAAGCAGTTGAACAATTCATTAAAGAATCTCATTTATATAGAAAAAAAATCTATAAGTCTGGTCTGAAGCCCCTGAGTGCCCAGAATGGCCAGAGTGGCATTAGGATAGGAGTAGGGGTGAAACAGGTGAAGGTGGTTAGGAGGTACAACCTCTTACAAGGTACCATGGGTACAGTGGGTCTATGCAGAGTGAAAGTATCTGTGCAGTAGTGGACACAACGAGGCTTATTATGAATTCCAGTCATCCAATACATGTCCCTCTACAGATAAACTGTACTAAGGGCACGGCAGTTACTCTCTGCTGGTACTTTAGTCGCTAAGTCGTGTTCGACTCTTGCGACCCCATGGACAGAGGAGCCTGGCAGGCTACAGTCCTTGGGATTCTCCAGGCAAGAATACTGGAGTGGGTTTCCATTTCCTTCTCCAAGGGACCTTCCCAACCCAGTAATCGAACCCAGGTCTCCTGCATTGTAGGCAGATTCTTTACCAACTGAGCTACAAGGGAAGCCCAGTTACTCCCTAATTGTCTAAAGGAGAAGAGGAACAAAGAGGAATAACCTAAGAATACAGGTTTGTACAGCGTGTCTTAGGTTTTTTTAAATCCCCTTTTGGAATATCGATGTTTATACTTCCTATACTGATTATGTTGCAGCTATAATACACAACAGTGCGATTAGCTATCTCCTTGGATGCTCAACTTCTGATGGAGGTCTTACAGAAACTGAGAGAAACAACTTCCTAATGAACCTGAAACTATCAAGATACTCCAGAGCAAAATTATTCTTTTAACTGTTTAATTTATTGCTTATGCATACATAATGTTCTATTAAGTTCCAAATCCATAGAAGTCTGAAAATAGATGACAGGATATCTGACTTTAATTGCCTTTAAATTAGGAATTCTTTTAAAGAGCTTAATGGGGACAGAAGATAATGAAGAAAATGTTAATATAGTTTAGCTTAGGCCTAGAGGTTTTTTGGGAGAAGGCAATGGCACCCCACTCCAGTACTCTTGCCTGGAAAATCCCATGGACGGAGGAAGCTGGTGGGCTGCAGTCCATGGGGTCGCACAGAGTCAGACACGACTGAGGGATTTCATTTTCACTTTTCACTTTCATGCACTGGAGAAGGAAATGGCAACCCACTCCAGTGTTCTTGCCTGGAGAATCCCAGGGACGGGGGAGCCTGGTGAGCTGCCATCTATGGGGTCGCACAGAGTTGGACACGACTAAAACGACTTAGCGGTAGCAGCAGCAGAGGTTTTTTGTTTTTGAAAAAAGTTTTTTCCTATTTTGTTAATGACTCTGACCCTCACTTCTTTGTTGAGGTTGCTCTCTATAGAAGAAGTGAATTCTTAAGAAGAGGTAATGAGATGGCCATGGAAAGGTAGCTGGTATGGCTGTTCTTCATCATAATAAGGCCCCATATAGCTGAGATCTTAGAGAAAAAAATTCTAAATTAGAGAGAAAAGAAGCAACCTTCTACATACAAATGATCTCATGCACAGCTTCCTCCCAGGAAAAAAAATTAAAATTTAAATGGACAAATGCCATAATAAAGGTAAATGCAAAATGCCAAGAGAATGCTGAGGACAGAGTGCTTAAAACTTCCAGGATGGTGGGGGTGGAAGAAGCAGAAAGGAGTGACATTTGAGATAGGTCTTGCAGAGCGGGGGAGAAAATGGGATTGGTGGACAGCATCCAGAGAGAAGTGGCCAGTGTCCAGGTGTGCGTAGGAGAAGGGTTTGTATAACGGGAGGGCAGAAAGTCAGCTTTTGAGACTGAAGCACAGGAGGGAGATCATTTTTAAAGGGACACTGAAGCCAATTTGTAAATGGCTCATTTCTGCATGGCAAGTATAAAATAACCTCCTTCCACCATCTCTCTCATTACCTTTCTCCTCTTCCCCAGCCCCACTTCACCAAGCCATCGCTGCCTCCAGATTGTGTAACATCCCCCAACTCTCCCTGCCTTTCCTGACTCAGTAATCTTAAGTGTAGGCTTCCCTTGTGGCTCAGCTGGCAAAGAATCCACCTGAAATGTGGGAGACCTGGGTTTAAATCCTAGGTTGGGAAGATCCCCTGGTGAAAGGAAAGGCTACCTACTCCAGTATTCTGGCCTAGAAAATTCCATGGACTGTAAAGTCCAAGGGGTTGCAAAGAGTCAGACACAACTGAGCAACTTTTACTTTCACTTTCGATCTTAAGTGTGCTGCTCTCGTCTCCTGAAATACCTTCTTCTCTGCTCTGACTCTTCCTGGTAAAATTTCGCCTGGCCCAGAGCCCAGCTCAGATGCCACCTCCTCCAGGAGGTCTTCCTGAAACTCCTCATAGGCATTATTTTTCTCCCTTATTTGAGCTCACATGTAATCTTTGAGTGTTTTTATGTTTACCTTTTGAATACTTAATACATGTCTATTGTAAAATTCAAAGAGGACAAAAATGAAAAATACATCTCTCTCATCTGCCTGCCCTCCAGGGCCTCAGGCCATTTTCCCAGAGATAACTATTATATGAAGTTTTTTATGCATTTTCCCAAAACTATTACATCATGACATGTATTCACAAACATATATGTATGAACAAATATGTGTAATTATGACACACATTTGCTCTTTTTTTTAATATACAAACTATAGCATACTATTCTTTACTCCCTGGTGCTTTTCTCAATTTATTTTTTCTTTATCAGCAGATTTTCAGGCAATATCTCAAAGATATTGTGGATTTGGATTCCAGACCACCACAATAAGCAAATATTGCAATAAAGTGAGTCACATGAATTTTTTGGTTTCCCATTGCATAGTAAAGCTACACTTCAGTTCAGTTCAGTTCAGTTCAGTTCAGCCAGTCAATATGTCCGACTCTTTGCGACCCCATGAATCGCAGCATGCCAGGCCTCCCTGTCCATCACCAACTCCCGGAGTTCACTCAAACTCATACTGTAAGTCTATTAAGTGTGCAATAGCATTATGTCTAAAAGTAATGCACATGTCTTAATCAAAAAGTAATTTATTGCTAAAAGATGCTAACCATCATCTGAGCCCTCATCAAGTCATAAACTTTCTATTGATGGAGAGTCTTCCCTCAGCGTTGATGGCTGCTGAGTGATTGGGGTGGTAGTTGCTGAAGGCCAGGGCAGCTGTGGCAGTTTCTTAAAATAAGACAAAAATGAAGTCTGCCACATGGATGGGCTTTTCCTTTCATGAACAATCTCTTTGTAGCATGCAATGCTGTTTTACCTACAGTAGAACTTCTCTCAAAGTTGGAGTCAATGCTTTTAAACCCTGCTATTGCTTTGAGAGCAAATGTTGGTAGAGAAGAGCATGGAGGGGCAGATGGTTCAACCTTCCTGCCTCTGATACCCTTTTCCGACTTTTCTTTTCACCTGTCTTTGACTGTCTTTCCTTTTCTACCTCCTACCTTGACACAGAGGCTTGCATGATCAATTATATCCAACTCTTTTGTGACACCATGGACTATACATAGCCCACCAGGTTCCTCTGTCCAAGGAATTTTCCAGGCAAGAATACTGGAGTGGGTTCCTGTTTCCTTCTTCATGGGATCTTCCTGACTCAGTGATTGACCTTGTGTCTCCTGAGTCTCCTGCATTGGCAGGCAGATTCTTTGGGAAACCACCCGTGATGCAGAGGCACGGGCACTAAAAAGCCTTCAGCTCTGGCACATTTGCCAAAGCATGAGGGGCCCTGACAGGCGTCTGGTTTCAAGACAGTGTTCAGTTGCGCCCATCTTAGCAGTACACAAGATAGAAAGAGAATTTGCACCTCTTTTCCTGGGAACATGTACCAGTCCAATTTAGCATCCACTGGCCTAACTTGTGACAGAAAGAACCTGTTAACATTTTGCACTCTAGAGAGTTTTCAGAGACTGGAGAAAATCCCCAGCCCATTTACAGACCACGGCAGCAGAACAACTAGGTAGGCAAGGTGTCAGAAAGGCCCAAAGGGGAATGTCACTTAGACCCCACAAAATCCCTCAGTTCTCTAAGGCATCCTCACGGCTTTTCTTGGCACAAAAAGCAGCCATTGGCCACGTCACTCATTTGCCTCCCAAATCTCCACACAGAAGTTCCCAGGCCTATAAAAGTGGTCCCCACGACAGTAAAATGACCAGGTCCTAGCAGGGAATGGGACTGGGTAACCATCCTCTCTTGGCGTGGTAACTCGTGGCTCTCTCTAGATTATCCAGAGATCCTACCTGGAGTTTGGTGTTCATCCTTTAGGCCAACTCTCCCACCTCCACACAGGTATTCTCAACATGCATGAGAGGAGGCCTCATCCTAAATCTGTTTCTAATAGCAGGGACTTCCAGAAAACACTCCCTGTAGAATGGACTTGCCATTTCTACTCATTTTCGCCCTTATTTGTCTTAACTTCTTAAAGACAAGACAACTTGCCACAAAGGATAACTTTTCAAAGGAATACACACATGTTTTTATTATTGAATTCCTTATAATTTTAGAAAAATATTTAATAATATGGAGAAAAGTATATGACAACACTGTTACATGAAAAAAAAAAAGTGAGTTCAAAACAGTGTATACAACATGATCCTGATTTTTCAGTAAAATTAGAGAAAGGAATAAGAAGCTAAATCCAGATGTTAGTGATGTGCTGATTGGTGCAATCACAGATTTTTGTGTGCTTATCTATGTTTTACAAATTTCCTTTTAAAACATATACTGCTTCCAAGGACTTTCCAGATAGTCTAGTGGTTAAAACTCTGAACTTCCATTGCAGGGGATGCGGGACTGATCCTTGGTCAGGGAACTAAGATCCCACATGCCACACGGCATAGTAAAAAAAAAAATATATATATATATATATATATATACACTTCTTCTATAACAAGTGAAAGTGAAAGTGAAATTGCACAGTAGTGTCTGACTCTTTGCAACCTCATGGACTGTAGCCCCCCAGGCTCCTCCGTCCATGGGATTCTCCAGGCAAGAATACTGGAGTGGGTTGCCATTTCCTTCTCCAGGGGATCTTCCCGACCCAGGGATTGAACCCAGGTCTCGGGAGTTGTAAAAGTAACTCATGACTCTGTAAAAGAAAATATAAATGCATCTTGCAAACATAAACGCATCTTCCTGGATAGAAATAGCATTTGCTAGTATCACCAGATACTGTAGTCACTTTCAAGAAAGTATCACACAGGAGACCCAGATCCTGGGTCAGACTCAGACTAATGAAATGATCCGGAACCAGTCCAGGACCTCCCCTCCCCCACCACAGTCACCTCATCTGTCAGATGAGCAGGTCTCACTGAGTCTGTAAGTTCCTTTCTTACTCAGTCTGGAACTCCTCATTCCTCTTTCAGATACCACTCACGTAAAAACAAAGCAAGCAAACAAACACACACTTTGGAATATTCCAGTGAAGTGTGGATTGTGCAGACTGCCCTGCTCAATATCGAAGAAAAATCTCTCGGGGGGGGGAACTCAGATTCTAGGGAAAGAGGCTTTTTGTGTAATAGAGATGACTACCACTGTTAGGATTTATGGGAATGTATTTCCTTTTGTTACTGAGTATCAGAAAGGTCAAGGGCATGCTTTAGCCTAAGGCTCACTTCATCTCTATGGTCTTGTGAAAGTGTAAGTGAAGTCTCTCAGTAGTGTCTGACTCTTTGTGACCCTATGGACTGTAGCCTACCAGGCTCTTCCATCCGTGGGATTTTCTAGGCAAGATTACTGGAGTGGGTTGCCATTTCCTTCTCCAGGGTATCTTCCTGATCCAGGGATCAAACCCCGGTCTTCTGGATTGCAGGCAGATGCTTTACTGTCTGAGCCACCAGGGAAGAACATAGTCGTGTGAATGGATCCTAATACAGGAAGTCTGTTAGCTGCGATTCTCTGTTCTTTGGCAATGCATGGAAGGTCACTGCCAGAGTACAATTCTCAGACTTGCTTGTTTTGTACGTTTCCATGGGTCACCACTCTCTTTTTTCTGGTCGATATCTCTTCGTATGAATGCATCTTCTCAGGAGATGACTGTCTAGTCATCTTCTTGTACTGGGCTACCCAAGTCTTGCCTTAATGATACAAGCCTACTTGAAATTACTTACAAGAGACAATAGTAAGTTTCCAAAAGAAACCCCAGGATATCAGCATTAGCCAATGTCTCAAATTCATAATTCCAAAGTGAACTGAAATGCAACAGGAGGTAATCCCCTAAATTCATTCCATCTTCCTCTAACCACCTCTTCACTTGTACATTATGTCTGTATCTTACAACACTCACATATCTCATGCAGACATCCATCAGAACACTTCTTTGGGGTTTATCATGCCCAAAGTGCTTACCTTGTAAGATTAAATTCACAAACCTCCTCAGGAACTCTTCAGTATTCCATTTCCTATGAAGCTGGACTAGCCCAATGCACATGTGCGTGTATGTGTACAATCAGGAACTAGAAGAGTGAAGTTCATGCTTGCTAATTTTTTTTAACTTTTTGTTGCACCAATCAGCTTGTGGGATTTTAGTTCCCCAACCAGGGACTGAACCCCAGCCCTTGGCAGTGAGAGCACGAGTCCTAATCACTGGTCTGCAAGGGAATTCCCCACACTTGTTATTTTTCTAAAGTCCCAGGAAACTTGACTACCACAGAGTTAACTATCAGTAGGTAATTTCTTTTTTCTTTTTGCATCATGGGGCACAGAAAGAGACAGAGGACTTCCTTTCTGTGCCACATGTAAGATCTGTTATCCCATCTTTTCCTTTTAATGATATTCTCCAGGCTGTATTCCAGTGTCTTTTCAACTAGGAGTCATCACTGCTTCTCGTGTGTAGAACTGACAGTTCTGGGCTCCTCCTTTTTAAGGAGGACAGTAATTCAGAAGCATGTTGTAAGATCTCCCCAGCACAATTCTCCATCTGGGATCATCCAGAGGCCCAGCTCAGTGAGCCACAAGGAGATGGCAAAGGAAGCAGCTTCCCAGTCTATCAGTAGTAGCTGCCATCCTGATGATAAGGATCCCCCGAAAGAAAGTCTGACACGTGGGCTTCCCAATCAGCTGGTATAGCAGGCCCAGTCCGTGCCCTTCAGAGGACAGCCTTACCAGAAGGTACCGCCTCCACAGGGGACGTCTGGGTGATGGGAATTCCCCTCCCTGCTGCGCATCCTCCCACCATTGAAACAGCCCTTTCTCCAGAGGTTCAGTGCTTTGTTGGAACGCAAATATCCTTAGAAGGTAAAGCCCTTTTTACAGTTTTCATATTTATAAGAATGTGTTCAAGTCTTATTCTATCGTCAAAGCCACTTTTGGTTGGAGGAGGAGAAATTTTCACAAAAAAAGCAAAAACTGTATACAAAGAGAGGTAAGACACTGGACGATATCTTTTATTGGTCATTAATCCCATTCTGTGGGTCATTCCCTTCTATATCCAGGTGCTTCCTAAACTGGAATAGCACTGGTAGCCTACCAGTCTCCTGTACTGTCTGCAGACTGATAATCTGAAGTGTCATTGATCTCAATTCTCAATAACACCATTCATGTGCTCATTCCTCCAATATGTACTGCACTCTAAATATGTGCTGGGCATTGTACTAAATGCTGCAAGTATTTAGTATATCAGTTCAGTCACTCAGTCATGCCCGACTCTTTGAGACCCCATGAATCGCAGCACGCCAGGCCTCCCTGTCCCTCACCAACTCGCAGAGTTTACTTAAACTCATGTCCATCGAGTCAGTGATGCCATCCAGCCATCTCATCCTCTGTTGTCCCCTTCTCCTCCTGCCCCCAATCCCTCCCAGCATCAGGGTCTTTTCCAATGAGTCAACTCTTCGCATGAGGTGGCCAAAGAATTGGCGTCTCAGTATAATATAATACTGACTACAGTATTAAAGAAACACTTGGTATTTATTCACTGCACTTGCCCCACAGTGATGTGATATACCATTAGCCCTGGGAAGTATCATTATTCTCAATTTACAGATTAAAAAAATTTTTTCCTTTGGTCATGCCACGTAGGATCTTAACTCCCCAACCAGGGATTGAACCCAGAGCCATAGCAGTGAAGCACCTAGTCCTAACCACTGTCCAGGAGGTGAAGTCAGAGATCCCCAAATGTGAGCATCCTCAAAATTAGAGTTTGTTTAAAATGTTTTCCTGGGCACCTCACGGGGACATTCACATTCAATAGGTCTGGGAAGAACCAGGGAGGCAATTTTCAAAGTACGAGTCATCAGAAGCAGTCAAATTGGAAAAACAGTGTTACACAGCTAAGTACAGCATTCCCATACAGCTTTTCATTTTACCTTCACAATCTGGAAAATATAATTATTATATTAATATCCCCAGTTTACATGTGAAGCAGCTTTGGCTCACACACACACACACACAAAATTGTCCCCCCAAAACAAAACCCTAGTCTAGAGGCGAAAGCCCTAATCAGGAGTCAGGATATTTGGGTTCAATTTCATCTCTGTCATTGGCCTTGTAACCAGAAATAACCACTCACCTCTAGGTGCTTCTTTCATTGAGTAAAAGATAGGAGGGTTTCATTCCAGCTTGAAATGTTATGAAATGTAGATACTACTCCTATTCCAACTCCTTAAGTAGAAATACCTTTTAAATAAGTATACCTAAGTGACTATTTCTCTTCAGGGGAATGCTAAGAGGGAAACTCAGTAAAACAAAGATATATTGCCCCTGAAGCATCGGGTGGATAAACTAAGCCATCCACAGCTCCATTTATTGAGTGCCATGGTGCCTGAGGCAAGCACCTTCATATCTGACCTCGTTTTATCCTCACGACAGTCCCACAAGGAAAATAGTACTATCCCCATTTTACAAACGTGATGACTGAGAGCCAGAGAAATTAAATAACTTGACCCTGCTTAACTCCAAAACCCTGAGCTTTACACCCTGCCTCCACACCTCCAATTCTCTCATGCAGAGAAGATCAGGAAATGGAAGGCAGAATCAAGCTAGTGAACCGTTTCCAGCTCCTAAATCTGGCCTTTAGGCTTGTCTCTTATAAGTGAATTCCCACGATGTTGGTTATTTATGTTAAAACACAAATAGTGTACAGTGGGTTTTAGAACTGCAAAGAAAACCACGTCCAGCTACTTACTGGCTCTCATCTATTGATGTTTGTCACTTTTAGCTAGTATAATCAGCTTTTACCAATTGCTTTCTAGAAGCACAGCACTACAGTGGACATTGTGAGAGATTCCCTGCTCTCCTGGAATTTAGCCCATTGTGAAGACAAGATATAGATGCTCGAGTCAGGTAACTAACATTAAAGACATTATGTGCGTGTGTGCTAGGCTACTTCAGTTGTGTCTGACTCTCTGCAACCTCATGGACTGTAGCCCACCAGGCGCCTCTCTCCATGGGATTCTCTAGGAAAATTTTGCCATTTCCTTCTCCAGGGGATCTTCCCGATCCAGGGTCAGAACCTGAGTCTCTTATGTCTCCTGCATTGGCAGGTGAGTTCTTTACCACTACACTTAATTACTTAATTGGGGTTTCCCAAGTGGCACAGTGGTAAAGAATTCTCCTGCCAGTGTAGGAGATGTAAGACACAGTTTCGATCCCTGGATCAGGAAGATCTATTGCATTAGGAAATGGCAACCTGCTTCAGTATTCTTGCCTGGAAAATTCCATGGACAGCGGAACCTAGCAGGCTACAGTCCATGGGGCCGCAAGAGTTGGACAGGACTGAGCATACATGTGCATGCATGCACGCACTCGTGTGCACACACACACACAATTAATTAAGTACACCAAAGAGTGAAACAGATCATAAACACTATAGGATTTTAAAAGAATTGGAATTACTTTTTTAAAAAGAAAAAGAAGGAAGGAAGGGGGAAAAAAAGAAAAAAGGATGGAAATGTGCCTGGGCTGGGGGCACTGTAAACAACTTGCAAAGGGAAGGGATATATATATATATATATATATATATGGTGGTGGTGGTTGGTGGTTTAGTCGCTAAGTCATGTTGGACTCTTGTGATTCTGAGGACTGTAGCCTGCCAGGCTCCCCTGTCCATGGGGTTCTCCAGGCAAGAATACTTGAGTGGGTTGCCATTTCCTTCTCCAGGAGATCTTCTCAACCCAGGAATTGAACCTGGGCCTCCTGCATTGCAGGCAGATGACTTACCAACTGAGCCATGAGGGAAGCCCATATATATATATGAGGCTTGCGACCTCATGGACTGTAGCCCACCAGGCTCCTCTCTCCATGGGATTCTCTAGGCAAGTGTTGCCATTTCCTTCTCATTATGGCTGATTCACGTTGTTGTATGGCAAAAACCAACACGCCATTGTAAAGCAATTACCCTCCAATTTTTTAATTTTTTTAATTAAAAAAAAAAGAACTTGCAAGAAAGCAGGGCTTAAACTAGGTTTTGAGGAGAAGGATTAAAAAGGTTGGAGATGAAGGAAAAGGTCTTCTAGGCAAGTGGAACTGCCCAAGGATTCCCAGGGGAAGTGACTTAGACTAGAGTCCCAAGGGGAGAGGATTTGGAAGGGTAACAAGAAATGGATTGGCCTGTGCAAAAGCACAGAGGACTGAGAGCAAAGATGTGCTTAAGAACAAAGTGGATCAGCATGCCTGGACCCTAGACCAGAGCTGAGGAAATGATAGGAAAAGAGAATGAGAAGGTAGACCTTGCGCCCGTAAGAAACTGAAAGCTACTGAAGGCTTTTGGGTGGGGAAATAAGTTCAAATTACTGCCTAGGGTGATCGGTCCAGCTTTAAAACAAGTAAAATGGTTTTTCCACTCAACATACAAAATATATATATTGGGGGGTCTATATACTAATATACAAAGATGAATAGAACACAGTTCCCATTCTTAGGAAATTGCCAATCCAGTGAGAAAAGATCACCAATTACAAGATAATGTAAGTTGTTCCTTAATTTAATTTATGACATTATCTGTGGCAGGCATTGTTAGTTTTCTACCTAATATCCGAGCCTCTCTTTGTCATTAATAATAGAATCCAGGGCTTCCCTGGTAGCCCAATGGCTAAGACTCCACACTCCCAATGCAAGGGGCCTGGGTTCAATCTCTAGTTAGGAAATTAAACTCCATATGCTACAACTAAAGACTCCATATGCCGCAAGGAAGATCAAAGAACCTGCATGTTGGAACTAAGACATGGTGTAGCCAAATATATCAATAATATTTTCCTAAAAATAGAATTCAATTTTGTTGCAAGACAATGTGCAAGACCTTAGGCAATGGACCAGGCTTGGCCTAAGCCACCATTTCTCAACTTTTCATTATCATTTGCCTCAAAGCATTTTTAGACACTTTTTTCCTAATCATGCCACTCATTAAAATTTAATATCATAAATGTACTTTGTGTATGGCAAGCATACCTGTGCTTTATACATAAAAAGAGTAATATCTTTTTTCTGCCCCTCCTCCTCACCAATAAACAATTCTCCCCCATAGGAGTTATCATCATCATCATCCCATCTACCCTCACCCCACCCCTACCCATACCTCATCCTACTACACTCCCCACTTGCCTCCCTGTTGGGAATGCATAGCCTAAGACAATTATGTAACAATTCTACTTCCTGTTTCCTCACCCTCCTCACAACTGGGCTGGGCATGTAACCCAATCCTAGCAATGACAAGATAGTTGATATCTGTTGAGGAGATCTCTGGGAAAACTATTGTTTTCCTAGAAAATGCAGCAGCTACTGCCAGATCAGCCTCCTTTTTCCCGTCACCCAACTCTACGACTTAATGGAGGCACAAGATCTCTCATCTTGCAGCTATGATGACACACAGGAAAACTGCAGAGGCACTATCATTGAGCCCTGAACCAGGGGCAGGAACACAGACCTCCAGACTTCTGGCTATGAGGGAGAAATGAATCCATTTTTTTTGTAAGCTATTGTTAGGTATCGTGCAACTTGCAGCTGAAAGCTCTGCTAACTGATATGTTGTGTGTCTCATGAACCATAACTTGTCTAACATAACCATGAATTACTGTTAAACCAAAGCCAGAGAGAAGCACAAACAAAAGCAAACAAAAATGTGATCAGAAATATTATGCAGTCAAACAGGAGATTTTGTTCATGTTTTAAAGGAAAATGCTTTCCTTCACTTATCAACTTTTCAAATAAATGTTAAAGCATTTGAAATAATATTTAGCATTTGAAACTAATAAACTTTAAGATATCTGTTACTGTGCAGAAAAATGGTCATGAAAGGCTACAAGTTAATTTTGCTACTTTATAACAAATGATT
This sequence comes from Bos indicus, assembly GCF_029378745.1. Classification (NCBI taxonomy): domain Eukaryota; kingdom Metazoa; phylum Chordata; class Mammalia; order Artiodactyla; family Bovidae; genus Bos; species Bos indicus. The sequence goes on along the minus strand of NC_091765.1, from coordinate 59,926,832 downwards.
TGCCTAGTAGGTATCTTTCAAAATATTTGAAAAGTCAATTATTTCTAAATTAAATATTTAAGAAACATAAGGAATATGTGCTTCTTAAAGGATCCCTCTGGGAATCTTTTCCCGTGTTAAAAAACTTTTAGATAAACATCTATATTCATCATTTGAATATCATATATTTTACTTAAATTCTGATACTAGTTAAAGCTAATTCTCTTATTTTAAAAACATAAATCAAACCTATTTAATAACTCCAAAATCTCTCATAAAAGTGATTTTCAAGGTTCAAGATAAAAGAAACTTGAAATCCCTTTAAAGCTAAAGATCATTTAAATCTTAAAAGATAAAATTTAATTATAGGCTTAGGACTATCAAGCACTAGGTTTTCTTCAAGATGTCAAAATAATTCTCACATCAAAATCATTTTACTAGTTTCACTATTAACCTCACCCCATAAATTGACTTTCTTTTAAAAAGATTTTTTCCTTTTTATTATAAAAATAATATATGCAAATCACAGAAAATATAGGAAACATAAAAACCATATATAATTTTATCATACACTAGATGATAACTTTTAACATACTAGTTTATCTACTTCATATTCTGAATTCATGTAAGAATATATAAGCCTTTTTAAATAAAAATATATGATTTTAAACTCTGATTTTTTTCTCACCTATTAAACATTCTTCAAAAAATTACTGTGTTGAAAAGCTTTGCTTTTATAGTAAAACACTTGCTGTTTTCTTAGGATCAATTCTTAGAAGCAGTCACAGGATAGGACATTTTAAGGCTATTCCTTCAGACTGCCCAGTTACTTGCAATTTTTCTTAAAAGAATGGCCTTTCCATAGCCGCCTAAAGTAATTTAAAATAATAATTTAGAACAGAGCATATTACATGGTGAATAGAAGGATTCACCATGTGAATCCTTTTTCCCTGACTGGAGATATTATTTTTAATTGTACTTTGGCCTTTATTTTACAGGAAAAGGAAAAACTTGATAATAATTTAAAAGTTCATCAAACTCTTAAACAAACTCTGATGAACTCAGAGTTCATCAAACTCTTTGAAGGCAAGTGAATTTGCTTTGTTATTTACCCTACATTTTTGTAATTACTTTGTTAAAGATCTAGTATATAAGAATCATTAAGCATTTGCAAAATTGGCAAAAGAAACAAGCAATTATAATCGGTAGGTAAAATAATGAAATACATACCTGTTGAGAAATAAAACCAGTCATGACCAAATATATAAAGGAGCACTAATACTGAAAACTCCAAACAGGGTAAATGTAGGAAAAATTTTAAATATGATCACTTCAGCCCTCTAAAGAAAAGAACAATAAATCCGAGGGAGCTTCAAGATAATATAACTTCATAAGATTGACTGGTCACAGGTCGGAAGAAAAAGTTGAACATGAGCTTAAGCTGAAAAGGCTGGTGACTTTTCTTCTTGAGTGCAGTTGCACAATTTAGTTTCTAAACTGAAAACCACAAGAGTCTAGCCCCTGTTGGAAGACAAAACTTTTGTTTTTCCTTCCATATTTGTGTGTGTTGGGTCTTTCCTGGATGACATATCAAATGGGTAGCCCTTGGGGAAATCCAAAACTATTGGTTTGGGTTTTCAACGTTTGGTCCAAGTTTTACGTAGAACTTCCCTGTCACGATGCCAAAACTGCCTGTGTGTTTTCATGGCTCTAGAATTTAATAGAAACATTGCCATAATCTACATCTTGAAATCTCTTTTCCTGAGATGTAGAGAACAAAAAGGAAGAAAAGATACCTATGGGAGTCAGCAAAGTTGCTTGCCCATCATTAATTCAAGTGATCCATTTAATCATCAGCTATATTTCTCTTATGTTAAGAAGCAACGTTCAAGCGCCTTTCTATAGTTTCTGCACATCTTGGAGGGAAAGCACTAGCATGACGGTGTTTTTAATACGTGAAAACCCAAGTACTCATAAATAAAATATATACATGTATATTTAGATTAAAAGCATATGCTACATTTTTTACAAATATGTGTTAGTATTTTCCTTCTCCAAGGGACCTTCCCAACTCAGGGATGGAACCCATGTCTCCTGAAATGGCAGGTAGATTCTTTACCTCTGAGCCATCAGGGAAGCCCATTATAAAGTCAACATCATTACAGATATTTCTAATATTACCAGATAGTTTGTGCCTAGGAATAGAGTGACAGTATCATTTGTCATATCAACAAATGTAGGAAATTGTGGTACTGTCAACATGTAAGGTTTTTCTGCCTTTCCCCTCCTATTTCCTGTATATATGTCCAACACCCTCTTCTACTTCCTTATTATAGCCAGAGGAAGAGAGAGAGTGAGTGAATGACTATCGATATAAATTACAGCAAGTTATAGTCCAAAGTTATTGGAGCTCAAGGAAAGTCAGGTTTTATCCCCCCATAAAAATATACCAAAGGGATTTCTGAACTCTTTAAGGGTACTTGGAGCAGATGACAATGGTCTTACATTATTTAAATTTGAATCCCAATACATGGCCCTCCTTTGTTAGAAGGATTAATCACAGGCATTCTTATACTTCTTAATCATGGTTGAGATCATTTTCAGCTCAAGATTGGAACAAAGACAGGTAGAATTTTTTGTGGCAACTGAGAAAAAGCTTCATGATAAGATATGTGTATTTATTATTAATTTTTTTTAGTGCTTAAGAAGGAGGCACCTGGAATAGCACTAGGGAAAACAAAGGAAAAGTGGGGATTCTACTTTTCAAAGGAGGCTCTGAAAAGAAAGGAAAAGTATGGAGAAAAAGACAAATGTCAGTCAGTTTCCCACATCAGCAATTAGGTTGCTAAGCAGAATGCTGAAGCAGGGGAAGCAATCTGCAGGAGAAAAGGGGAAGAAGAGTTTGCCAGTGGCCTTTGGAGCACGTGGGATATTTTTGTTTTCTGAGCTGTAACTGAGAATTCTATATGCAATATTATTATTTAAATGCCTTAAATGTATTAGGGCCTTCCCAGGTAGCTCAGTAGGTAAAAAAAAATCCACCTGCAATGCAGAAGATGCAGGAGACTTGGGTTCAATCCCTGGGTCGGGAAGATTCCCTGGAGGAGGGCATGGAAACCCATTCCAGTATTCTTGCCTAGAGAATCCTTTGGACAGGGGAGCCTGGCAGGCTACAGTCCACTGAGTCACAAAGAGTCACACACAACTGAAGCGACTGACCAGGCACACATGCAAAAGTATTAAATTAAAATACATTTAATGAGGACTTTCCTGGCAGTACAGTGGCTAACATTCTATGCTCCCAATGCAGAGGGCACAGTTTCAATCCCTAGTCAGGGAACTTGTATCCTGCACACTGTGGTCATGGTCAAAAATAATAATAATAAAATACACAGAATACATCAAAAAACACATTGAATACACTGAGTTGACATTGGCAGGAGCTGTAGTCATGCGTTTGTAATAATTAAAATGGTTGTAGAAGGTGAAGTACACGACTTACTTAAATATGTATTGGTATTTGTTACAGATTTTCCTATTCTACCTCAAAGAAAGACGTATAATCCTTACATTATGCCAAACCAAGAGAAGCCTGATTCAATATCACAATTTCACTAATTTCACAATTTGTTAAGCCAATTGTATATACTTTATCTCTGGAGGGTTGAAGATGGTGCAATTCCCCTCCCCATACTGTATCTCCCCCACTCTCAAGTCTCCTGCATCTCATTATCACTTTCAACAGAGTTGACCAGTTTAAACAGATGAATTTGGGGTAAATCTCCATACCCTGCCTAAGTCCCTATCACTGTCCAAGTGGACAGTACATTAACAAAGGCATGAACTTTCAACCAAAAACACCTACTTCCCCAAATTGCAAGTCAGATACCCATTAATGGAAGATGGCCAACTGGGCTTCTGTGGTCTAGAGGCTACACAGGAAAAGTACTATCTCCAAAATCAGGGCCCTAACAGATGTTCAGCTTCAGATAGGAAAACCAACACTTCACACTCCGAAGTGATCACATTACACACAAGCTAATAATGCCTTTTGCCTCTAAAAGTAGCCTGGCTGGGTATCCAGTACTCACTGAGCACCACTCGCTACACTCTGGAGTTGGCTAGATCGGTATTCAAAACCTGCCTGCATTTCTTGTGCCAAGTAGGTACCACACGACAGTCAGTAAGACATTAAAGTAGAATCTTAGAGACTATTTTCCAGAATGGCTACTGATCTTGGCCTCACATAAAAGAATTTAGAATTAAGGACTTAGAACATTGGTCATATATACTCTGACAAGAACCAGCTCTAGCCCCACATGTTTACCCAGCTTAAGGATCCAGTGCTATAAAACTACATGTGTACCTGCCCTTTTGTCCTCTTTTTACTATCAATTTTTCTCTCTAGCAGCTAAGTCCAACATCAGCAATGACCAGGATTTTTGCAACTTCTACAAGGCCTCCTCTGTTGCATTGACAGTCTCTGAGCAGGATTTCTTAATATGAGGCATCTGGACTACTGATCTTCCATGGATGCACTCTGAATGTTAGTTGCTCAGTCATGTCCGACTCTTTGCAACCCCATGGACTGTAGCCCACCAGGCTCCTCTGTCCGATGGAATTCTCCAGACAAAAATACTAGGGTGGGTTGCCATTCCCTTCTACAGGAGATCTTCCTGACCCAGGGATCAAACCCGGCTCTCCTGCATTGCAGGCAGATTCTTTACCATCTGAGCCACCAGGGATGCACTCTAAAGGATATCCCTAAATCTCCTAAAAGTGTATGACAAATATGCAGTTTCTATACATGGGCTTTTTTCTCAGGGATATGGTCTTTGGTTCTCATCAGATTCTCAGAGGAATTTATGAACATCCTGAGAGACTAGTGCCCCGACGATAGGGAATGTGAAATATTTTTTTTAATTGAAGAATTTTCAGCATAAAGTAGAAAAAAAACAAAATATTAAAGATGATTTGAGAGCTTATTACTGTCACTAAAGTTTTAAAGCCAGGTGAAATCAATAATCTCAGTACCAATGGCTTCTGCTACTGCAATGCATTTACTTCAATATGTTTATTTTGTGATACATACGTTGTTATTATGGCCCATGTCTGATGTTATTACTTTGAGGGCTATAGTTCTCTATATAAAATACTACATTTCATCAAACATCAGGCTTTCTTTACCTCTTAAATGTGATATTATTATACACTACAGCTCAAACATTTTCTAAACACGGCAATGTGTATTCTCCTCCAGGTTTATGCTTGATGATCACTTCCCAATGATTTGAAATAGAATATTCATGGGTCTTCAATTCTCCATTTGACCATTTTTCTCTGTGCTTCCTTCTTGTAGATCCCCTGCTCATAGCTGCTTTCAGTTGGTCCAAATGCCTGTAGAAGGGAATTTTACGGCATAATCTACATTCCCCTTTAAGGGGTATCACGAGTGTGGCCTTCTGGTTTTAGTTTGTTTCTATAGATTCAACACAATAGTTTGTCCCTTTGGGGCTTTCTCTGTTGTCACTCCTCTTTTTGATCCTAAGCCTCAAGGTATTAGTAGGCTTGCTCCCAAACACACACACACACACACACACACGCACGCGCGCACATTCTCTAAGCCAACCCAAACTATCACCTTTAATCCATTAGCATTTCTCAAAGTATGATCTGCAGACCATTTGTTTCAGAATCTTTATGAGGCCAGAGGACTAGTTAAAAATATTCCTGCCAACCTCCAGACCAATTGGATCAGAATCCATGGTGGTAAAAGCTGCTTTTGTTAATACATCCCCCATCCATCCAGCTGAGATTAGAGAACCCATGATTTACAAGAATCATTTTCTTCCTGATTTGAGCCCTATTGTTTTGAGATCTAAATGGAACTACTTTCATACTCATCTGACTTGCCTCTGAGATCAGCATCTCTTTGTCTTTTCCTAAGAAATCTTCTTCCCTCTCTCTTGCCTTTGACAGTAGCTTTTCTCTGGGCTCTTCCTCAATCTCCATAGGCAGCCAGTGGCTTCTTTCTTCCAGAGCTGCCCTAAGGAAACCTCCTTAGCATCCACCACTTCAGACTGCCTGGATCCTAACACCATTTACTCTACCTGGGGTTCACAGCACATATTTGCATGTCAAAAGCAAGCCCCATCTGGCCCACAAAACTCCTCTTAGCCTTGCCCTTAAATATTAAGACTACTTAAAACCGCTTATTTACAGTCTTTCTCCGCATTTTTAAGGCACACACCACTCCTACAATACATGAACTAAAAACAAAATTCTAGTATCTCACCATTCTAACATAAATGCTTTATTTTTTGGTGTTCACATTTCATCCTTATTCATAACAAAACCAGAATGTGACATGAAAACTGTAATCCTGATTTTCTAATTTAACACCATATCAAATATATTTTCATAGCTACTGTTAATGATGACCTTTAAGACTATAAATATTGCACAGGTATTAGTGCTGCCAGATCACTTTTGGTTATTATTTAGGCTATTTTTGGATCATTCTGTCCTAATAACAATACAGTTTCATAATAACAATACATAATGAACAATACAGTTCATGCATGTTACTTTTTTCCTTCTTTGAATTATTTATTTAGAATAAATTCCCAGAGGTAGAATTAATGGATCAAAGTGTATGAGCATTTGGATAGCTCTTGACACATATTGCCAAGTTGCCATGGTTGTATTTTATACATTTCCTAAGCAATATGCTGGTAAATGTTTATTTAATAGATTTTTCTCAAAGGAAAAGAAAAAAGGGTGGAGTTTGATTTATAGCATTTGCCAATTTTGTGGTATAAATACCCCTATCGGGTCCGATTTCAAGTGATGAACATGATATCACTGAATACAGATGTTTCATAGCATCATTATATGATATATTGATATAATATATATATCACATCATTATAATATTTCTATCACACAGATAAATTGGAGATGATAACTTCAAAAGCACAGATGACAGAAAAATATTGTAAATAATCAGGAGTAATAAGATTTTTGAATATTACATTTATTTTTAATATAAATTATTGAACTGGGATTTATAGAATTTAATTTTTAATAGTGACTGTTTAACAACTGGTTTGGAAATTTTCTGGAATAACACAATCAGTTCTTGCAAGCAAGTACAGGCTCCCACATATATCTCACTAGATATTGCCTATATCTCACTAGATATTTTGCAAAAGCACACCTTTTTTTTTTCATGGAAGCCATTGAAAATTCACCTGATTCCATCTGTGCCACAAGCAACAGCCATGCTTTTAAGTTAGCAAATTATGATAATGCATAGTGAATAAAACATAATCCAAAAAAAAAAAAGAGAGAGAGAGAAAAGAACAGGAGGTCTATGTGAGTAAATTCATTCTGCCCACTCTCCCCTAATTTGGGTAATACACTCTTCATCCATTCATTTTACTGGTGTTTTTTCCATGGGTCACCTATTAAAAAGCACTCAATCATTTATTTACTTGAACGATGACTGGATAACTATATGTAGTTCTCATGGCACATATTATGAGAACCATATTGATGTTACCTAACCACTGTCTTCATTGGTTTTCTTTTCTACGAAATGGGGAAGAGGTCACTGCTGACTTCAGTTTTACAGGAAACTAATGTAGTGATTAGAAGACTTCAATTTATGCTCAAAGAAGCAATCGAGTATTCCGTAATGCTTTGAAATTTTCTTCCAAAAGTAATTCATTAGTATTGTGTTTTACTGGAAGAGAGACGTGGGAGAGTGATTTGGCACTATCTCATGTGAAAGCCGTACTGGAGAAAGAAATGGCAACCCACTCCAGTGTTCTTGCCTGGAGAATCCCAGGGACGGGGGAGCCTGGTGGGCTGCTGTCTATGGGGTCACACAGAGTCGGACATGACTAAAGTAACTTAGCAGCAGCAGCAGCAGCATGTGAAAGCAAATTCCTGTCTTTGCGCTTTCCGTGACACTGAATAGCCTCTACATGTCTATAACACTTCAGGATTTTTCAAGTAGCACCCTACATTTGCAAGTTAACATGTAAATATGGTTAACAAAAACTCTAAACATACATACTTGACCAAATCATCCCACTTCCAGAAATTCTCCTAAGAAATAAATTCAAAACAAAGGAAAATGCTTTTGTGTGATATTTACAAGGGCTTCCCTGGTGGCTTGGATGGTAAAGAATCTGCCTGCAATGCAGGAGACCTGGTTTCAATCCCTGGGTCAGGAAGATCCTCTGGAGCAGAGAATGGTTACCCACTCTAGTATTTTTGCCTGGAGAATTCCATGGGCAGAAGAGCATGGCAGGCTATATAGTCCATGGGGTCACAAAGAGTTGGACGTGACTAACCAACTAATACACACGCACGTTAGTAGCAATAGAGGGAAGATGGTTTTACCTCTTTTCAGCACTTACTCAACTTACCATCTTGGTGCTGGGGCCCTGGTAGGAGAGTTTGGATCAATGGCTCCCAAATGCTCACCTACAGAACAATTGTCTCTAAATCACTTGAGTGGGAAAAAATTGTGTATTTTTATCACACAGATTCCTGGACCCCACTCCAGGACTGGGGTGTGATACAAGAGAATTGCTAATTTTGAAAATCTTCTCAAAGGGTTTTGATGTCCAGCCAACTTGAGGAACTATGATTCCAGGCCAGAACCAGACAAATCAAACCAAATGATCCAAACTGAACAATGATCCAAATCTGGGAACAGTATGATGACTTTCTACATGAGGCATCAAGAAGTTGCTTAGGGCATTCAAGCAGCAGTTGGAGTCAAATGACTGAAAAGCCTCAGAGGAGAAGCCTTAATTCTGGCACCTTCCACGTCCCTCTGTTCATCCTTTCCATCTCTGATCCCCACCCCTCACTGCCCAGCCCAGCATTCGATACTGTGAGGCTGCTTTGTAGCATGTTCCACTTTGGTATCCATCCGAACTTGTGTCCTCCCTTTACATACACAAAGCCCCCAAATTTCCACCCTGAGAATATAGTGGAGCTCTATTAAAAAAAAATACTATGATAAAGCCAAAGTAATCTACATGTGCAGTTGAGAATCTCCTGCATAATGAGTATACTGGCCGTATACCCATTTTTAAAGGGCGTTTTCTAAAGCCAAAAGAATCTCTGATCTGAAGAGCAGAATGGGAAAGCAAGATGCTTTTTAATCTTGGCTTTTGTCCAGATCCAAGCATCCAGAATTTAAATAAGCACTATGGGCATTCATTGTCAAAATGGTCCAGATTTCTAAATAGAAATGGATTTTTAGCAGTGCCTTCTCAGCACTAAAATTAAAATATATCATAAAATACATAATTTCACGTAAACAGCCCAAGCAAGTTACTCATTTATCTCTAATTCCAAGTACTCTATAATTCCACCCAAAGCATTCAGTGAGCATCAACCATAGATGCCCACAAATAGTATAGCAGTCACTCAGAGAGTTGTCTTATACGTCTGAGAATTTGCTAAGGAAAGGCTTAAAAAATCTATTTCTAATCTTGTTTCCCTTTTCTCATGTACATTACCACTATAATACATCTAACCCTGTGCCTTGTCTATTCTTGGTGCTAAAAAAAAATGTTAAATCTCAGCCTCTACCTATCACTCCCACTTTCCTTTGAAAGGAATACTGGCATTAAAAAAGTAACTTTACAGATATGTTGTTCCTAAGCCAGGGACCATGCCGTCTTCATTCTAGTGTTCCCATTCTTGATAAGAATTGTAATAGCTACACTTACTGAGAGTTTATTTTATCCCAGGCACTAGGCTAAATACTTTACATGTTTTTATCTCTTTTATCCCTACAACCAACCTCTGAAGTAGATATTTTAATTTATTGTTAGAGCTACTTTACATATTTTTTTTAATGAGGATTAAAGTAATGAGTCTGAGGTTCTCATAGGTGAGAAGTAACAGCACCAGGATTCGACACAAGGCAATCTAGCTCCAAAGTCTGGGTTTGTATTCTGGGAGGCACTTTTGTTATTATGTGGATGCAGATATTTCATAGTCCAGGGGGAAAAAGTATTCGGAATCATTAGGGAAAGAACAGCAGCATATCCACAACTTATCATTCAGACACACCAAGGAAGTAACAGATGAGATTTGGGGTCTGACTGTTGAAGAATGGAGACTTGCTTATAATTAGTCAATCAGCTTGTCCTCTCAAGAGGAAGTCTACTTCAATTACCAAATGATTGAAGGGCCTCCTTAGCAGGTAGTAACCAAAAATGGAGCTCTTATAGGTACTGTAAGCCATACAAATCTTTCTCTGCATTAACAATGTACAAGGGGAAGATAGTAGAAGGAGGGCAAGTGGAGAATCACAGATGTGGGAGATACATGAGGATGCCCGGAGCACGAAGAAGCAAGGATCCTGAGGCAACCTCGCACATGGAATTGTTAGAGCTGTAAGTGTTGAGAAAGAAGTGCCCAAAGGCCTAAGAATACTAGACAGCCACTGAATGGAGTAGACTCTTCTCCTCAGCAGCCTTGCCTTTCTAGGTCTTCCATAACCCATCTACACCTTAATTTTTCAACCTTATTTCCTACCAAAGTGTAAAACAAGCTTTCATCTTTTCTCAGGTCAATTTCCTTAAGTGGGATGGTCATCTTCTAGTCAGTCTCACCTTTGTGCCTTTGCCCACACAATTTTTCCAGTGTGAATTAACCCCCTTTCCATCTACTCAAATCTCTCATCTTTCCAAGTCCTGTGTCTTTCAGACTACTCAAGCTTTCCCTCAAATCTCATTCTCAGAACTCCTATAACTCTTACAGCCTATGGTCATTCCATCTATTCCTTAATTCCCATCTTGCACTGCTTCCTGGATTTTAGTTCTTATCACATCTACTAGATCCTTCAAAATAGAGAATCTTTACATTTATCTTACATACTGCATAACACCAGTTTAGAATCAACAAGTGATAATCAACTACTTGTGGCTTTCTTGAATATTTCAATATTAGCTTTAATTTAGTAAAGAAACCCAAACCAGTGATTTCTCTAACTTTATTTAGTTACAACCCAGGCTACCAAGTGATACCTCACAGCCTATCTCCAAATCAGACCACTTCAAAAAACTAAATTTGATTTCATTTAAAAATATGTACTTATACATCAAATATCACTTTTAGAAAAAGGGACTTTAGCATTGAGAATAGGTGAAACTACAAGCTAGGAATTTCAGATATGAATCTACATCATTTGGATTTTGGTTCTGTTTCTTTTCTGAATTAGAAAATTTTTAAACTCATATTTGCACAGTTTAGAGGATCTTTGGATTTACTTCATCAAACAGGATGATATTTAAACTACCAAAATATTTGAGCTCAATCATAGCCAATTATAAGCATATGAATTCTCTAGGAGACTATCTGGAAAACCAAAAAGCCAACTATATAATGTTTAATGTTTCCGAAACTAAATGCATCCTGTTAGACTTGGGCAGGCATGGGGAGTAGCTGGATATCAAACTAACTCCCTTTGCCTGAGTAACACTGTTCTATACTTCATAACAAGTTGAACAGAGTAATCACTATGTTGAATCTATAGTAAAAGCTAAATAAAATCAGAAAGATTTCTTTTGACAGTGAATAAATATTTTTAAAGAAGTCAAAGTCTTACCTGTTGTAGAATGCTGAAGAAATTTCTTGACACCAAAATGACTGACTCCGGAAGTCAAATTTGTTCAGTGCAGGTAAGTAAAAACAAAAGCAGCCCAAGTCATTTCACTGCTATGATTTCCTTCTAGGATCTATCTTTTCTCGAATTGGAAGACCTAAAATTTTGAGAGCTGGGCTGGTAGAGAATCAAACCCAAGATGCTTGGGTTTGGTGTGAGTGGTGACTGAGGCAGCAGGAACAATCCGAATGTGACAAAAGAGATTAGCAAGTTCCTGTGCATAAGTCAATTTCCTGTAGCTGGCTTCTCCGAAGAGAGGGTTTCATTTGTGTGGGTTTAGTGATGTGTGTATGTGTGTGTGCACGTGTGTTTTCCTCCATGACAATATGAAAACTTCCCTAGAATGAGAGACAGAATAAGACCTTTGCTGCATGGCAGATTTGTGTTGAATTTATCACTTCTCGGGGGACCATTTCCCTCTCCCCTTCCCCCAATTTCCCACCAGCAAACCACCTACTTAAAATTGTGGAAAGGAAAAGTAAAAAACCAAGATGATTCCTTAAGGAAGTGAAACAAACCAAGAAAAAAAAAAAAAAAAAAAAGGCCACAGGGCCACTCCACAGACTGGTCTTGGTTCATTGAAGCTTAGGAAAAAGCACCTTAGATCTTCATGTCAACTTGGTGAACATACTGACTATGGAGGGAAAGCGGTATGTGGGTGATTCACTCTGTTTTATTAATAACTACCAAACAGCAATCTGGAAAGGACAGACTCAGCCTTAGTGAGAGCTCAGACAGCCCCGCCACACATTTACCCTTGGATGGACCCACACCTGTGTTATGAGATACGTGACTAAGAGTTGTTTTCAGACTCCTCGGAGTTTCATTACTTGCCTCCAAACCCAAATTTACACGTCTGTCCTCCAGTGCAATCCAGGTGTAGAGACCATCTGCACACACTTAGATTATGACTGTGTTGCCTGTACCAATACATTTAACTTTTATGATGTGGTCACAGTCTCCCCCCTACACCCGCCTCAAATCCCTAACTAATCAACGCTACCTCCCAGGGTGAAGTCTTTGTCAAAATGCCTACACACCAAAAGGATAAAATCAACTCCACTCAACTTAACAAGCATTTATAGAACCCCTACTGTGTGCAAAGTCCAGTGCTAGGGTAGTGGAGGGTGTTGCTGCTGCTGCTGTGCTGCTAAGTCGCTTCAGTCGTGTCCGACTCTGTGCGACCCCATAGATGGCAGCCCACCAGGCTCCCCCATCCCTGGGATTCTCTAGGCAAGAATACTGGAGTGGGTTGCCATTTCCTTCTCCAATGCATGAAAGTGAAAAGTCAAAGTGAAGTCGCTCAGTTGTGTCCGACTCTTAGCAACCCCATGGACTGCAGCCTACCAGGCTCCTCCGTCCATGGGATTTTCCAAGATGGAATCTCTCACTCATAATGGTCAAAGTCAAGTGAAGGGGAAAGATGGGGACATAAAGGAAATGCTGTGAGTCAGGATCTATTTATAAATCTCACTCCAGGGACTTCCTGGGCAGTCCAGTGGTTAGGACTCTGCATTTCCACTGCAGGGACACAGGTTCAATCACTGGTTAGGGAACTAAGATTCCACATGCCTCAAGGCATAGCCAAAAGAAAAAAAAAAAAAAATCTCACGCGAAAAATCCTGGGACACCGGAGTCAGTTGAAAGGAAAGTGTGTACAACCTTTTAGCCAGTTAGGATAGCTACTGAATGTTAACATGGATTCTTTTGTAATATCCCAGGGAGACTCGACTGACTTTCAGAGAGCCACTCAGATGTGTATGCATCATCTGATGGCCACCCTCATGCCCTCAGTGTTGCAGATGCGGAATTCTGTTATGTGCCTGATACCGTGAACTGAAGAGAAACACAAAGGCTGAGACAGATGTATTCCCTGTGCTCTCAGCACCTACATCCTAGTCAGAGGAGACAGAAACATTCATACAAATGCATCATTACAGATTGTAATAACTATTGCAAAGGAATCAGAAAAGAAGTTGAACTACAGAGCAAGACAAGATGTACATCCCAGGGGTGGTGGTCAAGGAGGGCCTCTTTGTGTATCTGACAATCAAAGTGAGACTTGAAGTTGTGAATCTCAACCCTGACTGAGAAGCTTTTGAAAAATACCAGTACCTAGGGAATTCCCTGGCAGCTCAGTGGTTAGGCCTTGGCACTCCCACTACAAGGGGGCATGGTTTCAATCCCTGGTCAGGGAACTAAGAACTCTAATGCAATACCAACAGGCAAAAAATTACATAGGTATATCAGTACCTAGGCCCCATCCCCAGAGACTCCAGTTTGATTTGTCTGACTTGGGGCTTGGGCATCAGTATAAATTCCCCCCATTATTATAATGTAAAGTTACCTCTCTATTGCTGAAAAAGAGGAGTAGAAGGAAAGTAGGGAGTAGTACTACTTTCTAGTACTTAGTACTCTACTAAAGGGAGTAGAAGGAAAGACATTTCAATCAGAGGCAATAATAATGTGTAAAGGCCCTGAGGTGGGAAAATGCTTGGCATGTTCAAGGAAGTAAAAGAGGATTGATGTGTCTGGTGTGTAATGATGACAGGCGTAAGTGGTGAAAAATGAGCATTCTCAGAGATGCTCATACAACTACTAAGTCCATAGGAGACTCATTAACCTCTGAACCCAGGCATCAATTTTTAAGGTGCAATAAGAACTCAGTCTGGGAGGTGAGATCTTTGAGCCCTCTGATAAGCACATATTTCCTTTTAGGAAAATTTCCCAGAAAAGTCAGATCACCATCATAATGTCACTAGGTAAGCAGAACATATGGCTGGTGGATACTTTATTTACCTCTAGTTGGGTCATCAAAAGATTTAGGGCGGCATATAAAAATACATATACCTTAGCAAAATAAAGCAAATTAAAACAAGAAAGATGAAGCCAAAAGAAATGAAGATGAAAATTAAGCTAAAGCCAGGGGTAAGGTTGAATGAGAAAATGAAAATACCATGTAGTTCTAAGCATTTAAGCAACTGGTGTGAAGCAGTAAACACTACCATGCAGAAAACTGAGCACATTGCTCAGGATGAGGAGGGCTTCCTGGCTCTTTGGTGCTGAGAGGGTGCTAAGAGAAATTTGGCACCTGCATTCTCATAGAAGGACATCACAACCGAAGTGAAACACCACCCTTAGACTAAACCCAGCCCGCCACAAGCTCGAGAGATGGCTCCTCACATTTTTCCTCAGTGTAAAATAGGCTGATTTCATCTCATGAAAAACTTCACTAAAAGCAATCCCAGGGGCACATCAGAGAGGGTCCTGATTCGATATGCCAATTTAATGCAGAGATGAAAACAGATTTCAGAAATGCTTCTGCAAATTCAGGATAAAATTGTTTTCTCATCTGAGCTTCTAAAAAATTGAAGGCAGCAAAGAGCTGAAAATTGGTAGTGCTTCCAGGAAGAGATCCAGTGGTTTTCTCAGTGACCCAGCGCCCCTTGAAAAAGCAGAGGAGTGTCCTTGACCAAGGACAGCTGCCTCCAGGGGTAGCCCCGCTTCACCTCCATAAGAAGGCAAGACTTTGCCCTTTGGGAAACAGAGCAAAAGGCACCACAGTCTGGTTTGTAATTTCAGGGTGTTGGGCCTTGTGCATTTTCTTCACAGAAGAACATATACTCCAGGGCAGGGTAATCAGGGTGTGTCTGAAGGCCCAAGAGCTCCCACCCGCTCTGGCTGGTGCTGGGAAGAGTACTGCCAGTTGGCTGTAAGATGTTCCTTTCCTGCTTGGCTCCCCGGCTCCCCACCCCACCACCCCCACCCCCACTGCCTCTTCTGATGGCCTTGCTCTCTCTGTGTAGGTAACTGTAGTTTTAGATGTTCTCATAGAGTCAGGCTTTGTGCAGCCTCTCGCTCCTGACAGCGAGAAACGGTTTTTCCTCTTGCCTTTTATATATCTTTAGTCTTCACTAAACATATTTTTAATATATAAGACTCTTCACATATATTTTAATGTCAGAAGAGGTTTTCTGAAGGGGAGTAGGAGAAGGTTGGGAGACAGCTATCTAACTTTTCCCTTTTCTGGAAATCTTTCTCTCTCTCACTCTAGCTCACTCTCTCTCTCGTTCTTTTAACAGACAGGGGTAGTGGTGAGGGGAGGAAGCAAATAACCTAAAATACATGTACATGCTACATGCTTACACACACACACACCCCTGTGGGTATGTAAGTCCTGAGGCTGTATAGGGCCTCGGAACAGAGATGAGGCCCAGCCTTGGGACTGAGATGAGGGGAAACCCTGGGGAATTCAAAGTGGTGGGAAGGAAGGAAATCCTGGGTGTGGAGTTCCCAGTAGGATCTGGCCTCTCATAAGCCATATTCGGGAAGCTTCCATGACAAGCACTCACCACACTGTGAGTTGGACTAGTGTTCTCCCATAAGCTCCCACAGCACCTTCTGTTAACTGCCAAGCACTCACCAAACAGCCCTGTCTCATCCAGCACAGAGCCCTTGAGGCCCAGGGCCTGGCCTTGCTCATTGGTGCATCTCAGGCACCTCATAGTCAGCCACTGACGAACCATTTGCTGATCCATGGACTGATTCTCTCATCTAATCCTCACCACAGTCTTACATGGTAATCATTTTTTAATATATTTTTACAGCTAAGAAGACCTCAGCGGGCTAAGTAATTTGCATGAAAGTACATGACCACAAAAGCAGAACAAAGACCCCCGCCCAACCCATCCATCCGTTGTGGCTCTTCACCCTGCTGCCTCCCAAGGGGGAGAGTGGGGCTGTGGGGACAGGGAAGCAGCCTAAACCCTAAGCCACAGGTCCATTTTCTGTTTTCTGAGCACCCTTCCTCTGAGATTCTCTGCCAAACACAGTTGGCTAAAGGTCAAGACTTGCTTTCTCAAAAAGATCTTCATTTGAAACGTCCTAGACTTTCTTGGCGGAGAAGGCAATGGCACCCCACTCCAGTACTCTTGCCTGGAAAATCCCATGGATGGAGGGGCCTGGTGGGCCGCAATCCATGGGGTCGCTAGGAGTCGGACACGACTGAGCGGCTTCACTTTATTTTTTCACTTTCATGCATTGGAGAAGGAAATGGCAACCCACTCCAGTGTTCTTGCCTGGAGAATCCCAGGGACGGGGGAGCCTTGTGGGCTGCCGTCTATGGGGTCGCACAGAGTCGGACACGACTGAGGTGACTTAGCAGCAGCAGCAGCAGACTTTCTTGGTGGTCCAGTGGTTAAGAGTCCGCCTGCCAATGCAGGGGATATGGGTTCAATTCCTTGTTCAAGAAGACTCCACATGCCGTGAGGCAACAAAGCCACTGAGCCACAACTAATGAGCCTGTGCTCTAGAGCCCGGGAACTGCAAACTACTGAAGCCTGAGCACTCTACAGAGCCTGTATTCAGCAACAAAAGAAACCACTGCAATGAGGAGCCTGTGCACCACAACTGGAGAGTAGCCCTACTCTCTGCAACTAGAGAAAGCCCGCACACAGCAATGAAGACCAAGTGCAGCCAAAAATTAATTATTTTAAAAAAGAGATGTCTTCTGATATGGTAGACCAATAGCTTGTTTTCTCTTTAATAGTCTCCTAGAATGAGCACGTCTTTTATTGAGGGTTTTAAAATAATGTAACAACTGAGTACTCTGAACTCACACATAAGTAATATTTTTGTCCATTGCAAAGGTCTCTGCCTTTTATACCAGAGAGAACTCTTAATGACAGTGTTAATTGTAATGAATAGTAAACCTTGGAAACTGTGATATCAATCATTTACCAAATTATTTTTCATCCTGAGTCAGTAAGATGCCTCCCCCTTCTTCTGTTAATGAAATGATTTAGATTTAGTGAGTAGCTTTTAATGTTTACACAGACGTTCATTCACAATATGCCACCCAACAAAATAAAATATTTCAGTGGATTCTGAAGATGTACGAAAACTTTGACTGTTGTGAGTTTCAAACCTAGGGCATTAGACAGACTATTTATTTTTACCCAGTTCCCCACTATGTGATAAGCAACTGTATTAAACCAAAACATGCATTCCTTCTGACTGAGAAATTTTATGATGGGGATTATAAAATGTTAGCTCTATAGAAGAGAAAAAGGTTAACTAGTATGTGTCACTTTCAGTGTAAAGATACATTCATATAAAATACCCATTAAATTCTAAATATTAAAATATGCTAGAAATGCTTCAGGCTAGAAATCACATGAATGATTACCTCCTTATGCACTTTGAATCATTATAAACATCAGCCTTCCTAACCAGATAAGAGTATCATTTCAAACATCTTTTAGCTTCCCTCTTTTAGCCATAGCTATAAAAAAACCATTTCCCTTGCTGTGATTCTCATCATCTATTTTCTCTTTAACTGTTTTACTGTAACATAATGTATTGCTTTTTGTTTCAGTGAATGTCAGGTTCTCAGGATCCTCAACTGCCATTTTAATCCTGGTTTGTTTGCTGTGTATAACTGTGTTTATTGAGCAAACATTTACATCCTGGTTCTTTTTATTGCAGAGCCATAATTCATAACAATGCAGGGTCTTGTTGCAAAAGATGACAGCATTCAACATAATCATTTGAGCTGTGGTGTAACTTCTTTTTTTAAGTGTCAGAATAGAGTTATTATCGTCTAATGCCCGTTACCCTTCAAAGCCATCCCTGGTTAGTTAATGCACTTTTGCAACCCTGCTGACATCAGGCAAAGCACTTTTAGGACCTTTTTAGAACTTTTAGAGACAGCTTACTAAACTATAAGAGAAAAACCAGTAGTGTTACATTCTATTCACAACTTGCCTTTGACTCAAAGTATAATCTGGTTTGTTCACCTACCTTATTCACTGGATACAGGTCCAAAGCAAAATCAAATCCACCCAAAAAGGACAAAGATGGGCTACCATTGAAGAAATTTGAAAGAATGTGCCTCGGGCTTTGAGAGCAAATCCTGGAGAGGAGTTTGCAAAGTAATATGAGTAAAAGGAGTGTCTGGGTCAAGTGCATGAACTCCCAGGGGAGTTCCTCTCTAATGTAGAATATCTGATTCATTTAAAAAAAGAAAAAGGCCATCACTGCTTCTTCTCGCATTCATATTTTACTCGTTGTCTTGATAGGGATCTTCAGTTTGGGCACACACATCACAGGGTAACTGCATCTTCGCACACCTGCTCAGAGTGGGGGTTGCAGACGTTTCAGTTAAAAGGCAGGGCCATGACTACTAACTTGCCACCTTTTCAAAATAACAGATCTCCTGCACAGTTCTAGAGGGATTAGGTTAAAACTTGTACCCAAAACAATCTGAAATTCTGGAGAGCTATAAATTTGGATTCAGATAACGTAAGATTCAAATCTCAGTCCCACTTATGAGCAAGGAGGAGGCCCTGATCTTCCCAGCTGAGAAATAGGTATAATTACACCTCCCTGGGAAAGATTTTGGAAAATGGCTATAGAGTCTTTGGAATATAGTAGACACTCAGTACATGGTGTCTATTCATAATCTATCCTGTTTTGGACTTTCACCTTCTGAAGTTTTTTCCCTCAATTCCTACTCCCTCTTTAAATGATAACTGTTGACTTTCAGAATTTGAGAAGCTTTGCCAATGCCAGATTCTGGTTGAATAAAGTTGTACAAGCTTATACACCATGCACAGGATTCTAAGTCCTATGTTGATTGTCTCAACAGTTTTACATGGTCTAGAAAATTTTTAAACAAATTGTTACTGGTAATTTATTCTTTTTGCACAATTTGAACAATCACGGAATCTCCAGAAACGTCTTCTGAACTCATCTGCTCACCACCCTACAAACATCTTAAGATAAATGAGAATTTATTCTTTCCTTTCTCATTCAACAAATATTTATTGAACCCTTGCTGTAATATTTATTGAGCTCTGTGTTAGGCACCAGGGAGACAGCCGTGAACAATAACAACCACAAAGTAAAACAGCCTGCTCTTGTATATCCACTGGAGAGAAAAGTGATGAGCGAGATAATTCAGTAATATAAAATGTTACAGAGTGCTATTTACTAAAAAGGAAAATAAGGCAGGGAAAGACAGGAAGCTTGGGTGGGATGCATATTTAAACAGGATGGCTCAGGAAAATCCCGGAAGATGAGAGAAATAAAGTCTTTCAAGGTCCAATAACCACTTTAATGAGTAGTGGTCCTTAACATCAGCGTACATCCCTAGATTTGATGATCAGTTGGCCTTCTCAGTGATGCAAGATCTGCTTCCTCTTCTACTCAAACTTGGGAGAGAGGAGCCAAGCACCCAGCTCAGTAGGGCAGCTCCCCTTCCTCCCCTGATTGAAAGGGAAACTCGTACATGCTCACCTGTCAGCCCCAGGCCTTCACTTAACTGCTCACTTCTCCTCCTTTCCTGGTCCTTCCTGACTCTCTCTTCTCTGAATCTTTGTAAGTCATTTTCATGAGGGACTGCTGATAACTCCAAAGATACATGACCAAAACTAAGTACCTAGTGGAAGATTCCAGAGTAGTAAGTTTTTTCAGATACAGTGGCTCAATGCTGCCTTGTCCTTCAACTTGCTATTATTCTGTCTTCCCTTGATCTTTTTAACCAAGTCATAACAAGTCACACTGGCTTGCCATTTATTGCACATTTAACATATGCCAATCAAGTACTTTATATGCATTTTCCTAATCATCCCAATAATTATGAGGTAGGTAGCATTATTATCTTCATTTGCAGAGGGGGAAACTGAGGCAGAGAGAGGTCATGAATCTTGTTCAAGATCTCAAAGCAGTAAATAGCACACGTGGATTCCATATTCCATCTGCATTTCTTTATGATGGTTGCCTGTTGAATTTTGCCAATATCTTTGGTAACCTAACTACCGGATACAGTTATATCATTTAAATGTTATTTATTGGGTCTCTCACACCAGATGGGTACATCAACATCCCAAACCTGTTTGCTTGATCCTGAATTACCACATGGCTTGTTGATGAAGATTGATTTTAAATTTCAAAAGCTGTCATTAAGCTCATTCAAAAAATATATTGTTTTTGTCTACTTTTAAAGAATAGTTCTTTGCCTCTTTTTTGTCTTTGTCTTTTTTTCCTAAGATGACTCAATGTATAGGCGTGAATGTTAGACATTTTTGTTTTTAGGTTCTATTTTTGTTAGTTATTGCACTATACCAATAAGTAAGAGGAATTTCACCCACTACTGAAAGTTGTGCTGACAACATGAAGGACATGTGTAAAAATGGCTCTCATATGACCTCCTGAATAAAGTTCTGGAAGCTGTTACAGATAAATGCTGATTTATAGAAGAGGCAATTCACTAGTCTTAAAAGCACATAAAACTACAGTTTATGTGGATTGTCAGGGTATATATTGAGTCAAAAAAAAGATGACCATTGATGCTTTAATTACATATAGCAGTCTAAACTTTTTTTTGCACAAATACCAGGAATGTATGTAGATTTTTGGCCTTGGATGAATGTTGTTTTTTGTTTGTTTTTTAAGATGCTGTTTACAGTATCACAAATGGTTAAGAAAACCAGCTCATGATCTCTTTAAGCTCACCAGAAAGTAGCAATACTTCTTAAACCAATGTTTATTTCAACAGAAAATTTATATTTGACTGGTTTGGTAAATCTGGAATAATATGGCCTGAGCTTTGGGAAGCCAGATTCAAATGAGCTTAGCTCTTCTTCCTTAACAGTTAACTTCCTGTGTTGGAAACACCCACTTGCTTAAATGATAAATGTTGACTCAAGTAAAATTAAGAATTCCATTCACTTTATTACTGACACAGCCTTCATGGAGAGAACTAGCTTGAAACATATGTGCAAAAGTTTTCATTTAAAATATTTATCAGGCCGATAAGATCAAACAAAGCATCATGTCATTCAGCTGAGACTTGACAACAGTTGGCATTGCTTATTAGAAACACTGGTTATGGGTGCAATGAAAGAGAGGCTGGTGTAGGCAGTAGAGGCAAATACTTGCTTCTGCAAGACACTGATTTCATCTCTTGACTGATGGTGACTCAGTCCTAAGAAGCAAGCAATTTCAGCTCACTATGAATCAAAAAGTGCTTAATAACATGGAAATGTACATGTAATATATTGTTAATGCAAAGAAAAACTGGACAAAACTTGAATTTGAATTAAATAAGTCACTTCAGTTGTGTCTGACTCTGTGCAACCCCATAGACGGCAGCCTACCAGGCTCCCCCGTCCCTGGGATTCTCCAGGCAATAAACACTGGAGTGGGTTGCCATTTCCTTCTCCAATGCATGAAACTGAAAAGTGAAAGTGAAGTAGCTCAGTCATGTCCGACTCTGTGTGACCCCATAGACAGCAGCCCACCAGGCTCCTCCGTCAGTGGGATTTTCCAGGCAAGAGTACTGGAGTGGGGTGCCATTGTCTGCTCCGAACACATATATACACATATGCAAATATTAGTAGAGTAACCCTCTAGGTGACAGGACATCACTAATTTTTATGTTTTCCTTTTCTGTATTTCTCAAATTTTCTATATTATGAAAAACAACTATATGACCCATATAGAAAAGTATTGGTTTTTTTAATTGCATTGAGAAAGTCCACCTAACTTTTCCCCATAAACCCTGTTACTGCTTCCGTCACAGTATGTTTTGCATAATAACCAGTGATTTTATAGCAGTTGATTTTCAGAGGAGAATCACTGAACCAAAGCTGAACCTTGCAAAGTCATCTTCCTCATTGCTCAGCCTATACAGGGTCACATTTAAATGATTCCAACCAAATGCAAATTCTACTTCCACATAGACTCAAAAATAAGGGATTCTAAAGGCTTTCACATTAAACCTCTTAGAAATCCTATCTTAAATTTCCCTTAAAATAGGAATCAAAGCTGGGAAAGAGCCTAGGCTATTTAGTAACTTTATCTTCTGATGGGAAAGATAAAGGAGTACTCAGAAATAAAAGTGAGGTTTCCGGGAAATTTATTCAGTGTCTGAGCTCAAAAAGAAAGAGGTAGTGGGAAATGCTTGGTGCTTATGAAAGGTAAACATGTTTGTGACAAGGGCAGTCAACGATTACAAGATTTGGTTTCAAACTAAACCTGCTGTTTTCTTATGACTATTATTACCTAAATTATTATAGCTGCATTTTTTAACCATTTTGGAGAAAAGAGAGTATTTTTGTAAATTGTCCTTAATGAGTGCTTTCTGTTTAAATGACACCTAAAATTATACATAAAATTTCAAGATTAGTCCTAAACAAATGTCTATTTCCTTTACTTTTTTTTTTACCACATAAACCTTTAAAAAGGCAAAATTTCTATTAAAATATTTTTTCCAAATAAAAATTTTAAGTTCTCAAAGATTTATCGGAAACAGAATGGTTTTTATAATTCCCAACAAAGCTATTTCTAGGGTATGCTTATTGTTCAAAACATAAAATAAGATTGTTTTGCTCTCTATAATTCTTATCCTTTAAAATAATCTTCTTTGAGTTTTTTTAATGCTTTGGAAGAAAAATGCTAAGTTTTCTTATAACTTTGAATCTTTGTCTTTCAGATTCAATTTACAAACTATTTTTATGTACATTACTGTATTTGGTCCTCACAGGATCACTGTAAAATAGCAAAACCAGTATTAATATTATTCTCAGGAATCTCATTTTATAAATGAAAAGACTGAAACTTAAAAAAGATTAAACAATTTGTATAAGACCACGCAGCAAGTCAGTAAGAGAACTCTCTAGATCAATTTACTTCTATATTATTTTCCCTGCCAAAAAGCAAATTACTCTTACTGATTTATTAAAATATAATACAAAATAAACACTGAAGTTATTGTTCAGTCATATCTAACTCTTTGCAACCCCATGGACTGCAGCATGTCAGGCTTCCCTGTCCTTCACATTGAATAGAGACATGTAAAAAAAATCCAGAAAATCTGTTATAGATTTACTAGTATAAAGAAGAAGATACAAAAATAAAGTATCTATGCAATGAAATTCTAATTTTATATGAAAAAATTATTCATGTCTAAAAGACTGAAAATAATTATATCAAAAATTAATAGTGATTATCTCTGAATGGTGAAATTAGAGAGAATTTTTTCACTTATTTTTCTCTAATTTTTTGTATTCTTCAAATTTTTAGCTATAAGTAAGGATTAACTCTATAATCTGTCAAACAAACATTACCAGCTTTCTTTAATAAAGTGATCTAAACATACTGTTTATTCTCGTCAGTGATTCTCTATGTGGTTTCACTTCAGTTTTTTGATTTGCTAGGAATTTTTAATTAAAAAAAAAAGGCATATGTGGTTTTTTTTTTTAAGTAATGTGAAATCACAGTGCCATATTCTGAAGAGTTGGTTCTCTCTTCTAGCCCATGTAGCAATATAGGGCAGGTTTTTGAGATCGTAACCTGAAAAAACAATTCTGCAATTTTCTTCATGTCTGCAATAAGTCCCAAAGTTTACTGTTAACTTGGATGAGTAGCTTCCCAATAGCCATTTCTTCTTCCTTGGTAGAAGAATCTCCATTTGGTGATAGGCAAAGTGTCCCAAATCAGGGGATGAATCATGATGTCCCGTCTAAGGTAGTGTGAGAGATTCCTCTGGTTTCTGGCTTCCCAACCTCCCTTGCAGCTACGGGTAGCCATGTGACCCAGTTCTACTCAATGAAATACTCAGGAAAGTTTTTTTGGCTGTTCCAGTAAAAAGTATTCTTTACTGGTTAGAACAGTGAGAAACATCCAAAAAATACCTGTGCTCCTTTCATGTTTTGACTGTTGTCGTATGAGAATTCGATGTTCTGAGGGCTACAGCAGTCATCTCAGGACAAGAGGGAAAGCCCAAAACACTGAAGAGACACAGAGCCAGAACATTGTTGACCCACTTGCTACCTTTTAATTTTTATTATGTGAAATAATTAAATGCATGTATTATCTAAGCCACAGTTTGTTATTCTAATACTTGCAACTGAATGGCTTCTAATGATGTAGTAACATACAAAAATTTTCCAAATGAAGCTATCAACATCTTACAAAGTGTAAAAAAATTAGCCAATACCCAAACTAAATGGCCAACAGTGCAGAATGTCATAGAGAAATGGTTATTCATCATATATGTCTCAATAAATCTGGAAAAGAAAAACAGTGGTTAGGTAGATTATTTTACTGGGCTACTACAAAGTTAGTTAAAAATAACATGTGGGAAAATCATGTGGTTACATGATGTAAGATTATGTGGGGGGAAAAAGAAAAACAGGACTTGGAATTGTATATACGCTATGATTACAATAATGTTTTTAAAGATTGTGAAGAAACAACCCCAAATAACTATCAGGAATTGTCTTGGGGGATAAAATTACCAATAGATTATTTTTATCCATTCCTCTATTTTTTAAATACTGGGCCTCACAGGTTACAATCTTTACATTAAAAAATATAAAATAAACTCACATAGACAGGCATACCTTGGAGATATTATGAGTTTGGTTCCAGACCATCACAATAAAGCAAATATCACAATACAGTCACACACTATGGATTTTCCAGTGGTCATGTATAGATGTGAGGGTTGGACTATAAAGAAAGCTGAGCACCGAAGAATTCATGCTTTTGAACTGTGGTGTTGGAGAAGACTCTTGAGAGTCCCTTAGACTGCAAGGAGATCCAACAAGTCCATCCTTAAGAAGATCAGTCCTGGGTGTTCATTGGAAGGACTGATGTTGAAGCTGAAACGCCAATACTTTGGCCACCTGATGTGAAGAGCTGACTCATTTGAAAAGACCCTGATGCTAGGAAAGATTGAGGGCAGGAGAAGAAGGGGACAACAGAGGATGAGATGGTTGGATGGTATCACCGAGTCAATGGACATGAGTTTGGGTAAACTCCGGGAGTTGGTGATGGACAGGGAGGCCTGGCGTGCTGCGGTCCATGGGGTCGCAAAGAGTCAGACACAACTGAGCGATTGAACTGAACTGAACGTGCATATAAATGTTATGTTTATACTATAGTCTATTAAGTGTGCAATAACATTGTCTCTAGAAAACAATGAACATAGCTTAATTTAAAAATACTTTCTGGGACTTCCCTGGCGTTTTAGTGGTTGAAACTCCATGCTTCTACTACAAGGGGCATGGGTTCTATCCTTTGTCAGGGGAACTAAGATCCCACATGCCGTGCAGAGCAGCCAAGAAACAAATTAATAAAATAAAATAAAAATACTTTTTTGCTAAAAAATGCTAACCATCATCTAAACCTTCAGCAAGTCATAGTGGTAACATTACAGATCACTATAATGAATATAATAATGAAAAGTTTGAAATATTGTAAGAATTACCAAAATGTGACTTGGACACATGAAGTAAGCAAATGCTGTTGAAAAATGGCACCAACAGACTAGCTTAATGCAGGGTTTTCACAAACCTTCAATTTATTTTTTAAAAAATACAGTATCTTTGAAGCACAGTAAAATGAAGTGTAATAAAATGAGGTATGGCAGTATATACCCCTGGAAAAATTTATATCAATGTAAGAATATGTTTGACTCCCTATTGTCAAACTTGAACTTTCCAGCTTGACTTTCAAAGCCCTTCCAAACATGGCCCCTGCCTATTCCTCTACCCCCATCCCCCACTACACGTCCAGTTCCAGTCACAGTTAACACTAATTCATGGCTGAAAAGTCTTGCCTTTTGTGCAAGGTAAACATTGCCAGATGTGGCAGAGACTGCTAATTATTCCCTCAAATCCCTTTCTTCAACAGAGAATGATTTTCAACTGAGCACACCACAGCCGAAGATAAAGGCAGTATGTCCTAGCCTTCCTTTCAGCTGGTCATAGTTATATGACTTTGTTCTGGCTACTGAGGTGTGGGCAATCTCCAGGAAATGTCCTTAATAGGAAAGGTGCTCTCTCCTTTGTCCTTTCCCTCTTAGATGCTTAAGTTTGGGCCGCCAACTTGGACCATGGAAGGAAAGCCCTGAGCTGAGCTTGTAGGAACCAGAAGGCTAGGTCCCTGATGAGCCTGTTACTGCCACTCCAGCCCTGGAGTGCCTACCTCTCGGTTTCATTTCCACAGGAGAGACAAATAGAGAATTTGCATATTCCACCATTGTTTTTGAGTTTTCTGTCACATACAACCTATCCTAACTGATATATTAATTTATGATATAAGCTCCTGACAAAAATGGTTCTAGAAGAGGAATGACAACAATATCATTGAATTACTATCCAGAAGACATGAACTGAAAGTTGGAGGTTTGGGGCTGGCATGCAAAGGAAAACAAAAGGCTGAAGAAGCGGGTAGCTGGTGGTAGGATTAGAAATATGGTGAAAAGCCAGGGCCACCAATGACTATTTGGGGGAGAAGATAAGGGTAAAGAGTTGACTAAAGTAATTTTAAGAATAAGATGACTAATAGTAAACATTAAGCCACCTAGTGTCCTCTGCTACAATGTAATTCCTTAATGCCATTGCCAAATTCTCAGTAAAAATCTAGTGTACGCAGTAGCCTGGTGTGAGCAGGGTTTTTTGGAAATCAAGGCAAAGGGTTCAAGGCAGAAAAAAACAACAGCAGAAATGAAAAAAACCAAAAGGCTGTTCATTCAGTGGAAGCTGGAAATTAGAGCTTATAATAAAGCATAAGCTTTCCAAATCCCCAGAAAAACAGGTATAAATGCTATATTTCCCATTCAATATGGAATGATTTTTAGGGTCAATATTTTGCATATACTAGCAAATTTTACGGAGAAGGCAATGGCACCCCACTCCAGTACTTTTGCCTGGAAAATCCCATGGACAGAGGAGCCTGGTAGGCTTCAGTCCATGGGGTCGCTAGAGTCGGACACGACTGAGCGACTTCACTTTCACGCATTGGAGAAGGAAATGGCAACCCACTCCAGTGTTCTTGCCTGGAGAATCCCAGGGACGGGGAAGCCGGGTGGGCTGCCGTCTCTGGGGTCACACAGAGTCAGACACGACTGAAGTGATTTAGCAGTAGCAGCAAATTTTAATGGCATGTTTACATATACTTTGCATATCATTTTTCATTGTACCAGAAACAGTTATGCTAGACATATTGTTTTGCAACATATTTTCTTTTGGTTTGGCTGGGTTTTAACCAATCAATATGCCACAGACATCTTTTCAAATAGATTCACCTCATCCTTTAATAAAAGCATAGTATTCCTTCATATGGAAGTACCATAATTAATTTAACTAGTCCGTGATTTTTGTTGTTGTTGCAAACAGTGCTGTATTTGTGCAAAACATGTAACACTTGAATGCAATTGTACATGAGCAATTAAGTATTCCTGTGGAATAAATGACAGGAAGAGACTTTGCAGGGGTGCTGGACAGATATATTTTTATTGTAGCAGATACTATCAAATTACATTCCAGAGAAGCCCACCAATGATGAATGAGAGCACCTATTTCCTTGTACTCTCACCACATTAGGTATTATAAATCTTTTTAGTTTTCATCAGCTGAAAAGTGGTATCATGCTAATTAGTGAGATTCAACATCTTCTCACGTATTTACCGGTCATTTCTATTTCTTCTCTGAAATGCATGTCTATATCCTCTGCTCATTTTTCTAAAGGAATTATTTATTGTTTTCATACTAATTTAGAAAAACTATTTATATGCTAAAAATGTCAATAACTTGTCCCTGTATATTTTACAAAAGTATCCCTTAGGTCTGTTATTCATCTTTTAGTTTTATTTATGGTGACTTTGGCAGGGCCCAAGTTTTTAATTTCCAAGATTGATTAGACTATTTACCACTCCAAAATGTAAACAGTATCTTCCTATAGTTATGATTTATCATTCTTTCAAAATTACATGACAATAATGTAATAGTTAAGAGTATAATCCTTTGTACCAACCTTCCTGAGTTCAAGGCCTGATTATGCTGTGTAAACTCAGGAAAGTTATTTAATTTCTATGTGCCTTGGTTACCTCCACTGTTACATGGAGATAATACTAGTATCTATGTCACAGGACTTGATGAACAATGATTTAGTACATACCAGATGCTTGGGACATTCCTTGCAACATATAAAGTTTCAATAACATTAGCTACTATTATTTTGCTGTGTCTTGATAACAAGAGTTTTCCAAAATGTTTTAATATCTGATATGCCCCATAATATAAATGCTCCAGAACGCATCCAATCCTTATAAATGGTCTTAACCTTTCTGCCACCTGCCTAGATCAGTAAAATGAAACTCTGCAACTGAAGATAGAAAACTGAAGACTGCAAATGAGAAAATCAGTGTCACACACAAATCAAATAGAAGTAGCAGCTGCAAAAGCTCAACAAGTCAGAAGCAAATAGAAGAGCCTAAGGTAGGAATTATACATTTTAACTATGAGTCTTGCCCTGACAGGCAGGACTCTTAAACAGCAGCTGCACAAACCAGTCTTACCCCATCTGAGACAAATGTGCCCTTAACCTGCAATGGAACCTTATTTCCTATACATTTAGCTAATATACTGAGCAAGTCTCAGGGATGATCCTGTCTGTAAACCTTTCAAAACCTTTCTTTAGCTTGAGCAACTTTATGTTACTTAGCGAGTTTGATCACTGTCCTTGTTACAATTTGTAGCTAAAGATCAAGCTTGTTCCTTGATTTTACAGTGATAAAGTATGCCCATGTTTGTTAATAATCACAAAAATCTACTAAAAAGGCACATGTTCCCAAGTACCAGGTCCCATTAGTTTTTCTTGTAATGCCTTTATCTCTCCCATATCTGTGATTATCTTTTTTATGCCTAAAGTTGAATTATTTTTTCTTTTTCTTGGTGAGTCTTGCCAGAATTTTCTCTATAACATTTATGTATCTTGAGGAACAGCTTTTGGTTTAACTTACCAACTCTGGCTATATTTTTATTTTCTATTTCATTCATTTCTGATTTTATCTATTTCATTTGTATTGACACTAGCAGGCAACAGAAAAATAAGACTGTTTTTCAATTGTACTCATTTCTGAGTAAACAATTCACTCTTCTGTTACTTTGATTTATTTTGTTCTTTGTTTTCTTTTTTTTTTTTTTTCTTCCTGGGCTAAATGTGAATCCATGTATTGTGGTTCTCCTGATCCTACTAGTCCACCTGATAAATATTTTCTGTAAGGAATCTAAAGTTGCTTAAAGTTAAATGTTTAAACTCTTTTTCAGTTACTCTCACTTCACAATAAAAACATTCAGCTGTGGCAATTTTATTTGAATTTCAAAGGACAGGGTGACCCCAACAGACATCTAGGCTACATGTGATTTATAAAAGTAAAACCTGCTCTCACACACACAAAAAAGACCTGTGTGCGGACTGGAAAAAAACAGAACCATAAGTAGCCTTGAGGCGAGCCAAGATCCTACACAATACAAATGAGGACTCATATGACAGATAATGAGATAGTATGTCTGACATTAAAAAGTCAGCTATCTTCACACTAAGTCTGTGCTCTAGTTGAGCAAGAAGTCTTAAGAAGCAACGCAAGGAACAACTATGGGCTTCCCCTCCCTTCCTTCTCTCTGCATGATACCAGATCACCTAAAAGTCCACAGTGGACCTAGTAAACCATTTCCTTTCATAAACACCCTAAGTCCATACTGTGCAAATTCTGTTTTCAAAGTTGAGCTTCAGTTGGGCACTGCCCCAGGCCTCCTCCTCCCCTCCTGGAGAAAAATCCTGGAAGACAGAACACTGCCCGCTGGTGACATCTACTCTGACTTCAAAGTTTAGATGCAAACACAAGGAGCTTGAATAATTAAATTTGGTGAAAAAAGGCATGTCACAGTTAAGAGGGCCATTATTATAGTGCCTCTTGTCATATTTTCTCTCCAGTCACCACAGAGTGATCTCATTGCCTTAATCCTGAAGTTAAGGAGCCCAGGGAGAGGTAGGCTATGCCTATCAGAACCCTCACCTTGAGAGGGTTTTATTGTTGAAATTATACACTCTCCACTCCTGGGAGGATAAACAAGATCTAATTGTCCAAAAACAGGACAACATATTATGCTAGGTAATCCATATTACAGAATATGTTTATAACCATTATCATGACTTTTAATAACATTAAAAAAAGATGCATGGTTTCTCATTGTAAAATGCAGGATACAAAAATATATGCAAGGTGTGATTTCAACTATTTAAATATTTAATTCATATACACAACAGAAAGTTGGAAGAAAATCACCAAAATGCTAGCAGCTCTTTGTTTTGAATAGGATTAATGGAGAGTTTCTTTTTTTTTAATTATAATTTAAAGTGAGAAACTTGATAAGAACTCTACAAACATAAGTTCATTTGTTTTTGGCTGTGCTAGGGCTTTCTCTCGTTGTGGCGATCAGGGGCCGCTCTTCGTTGTGGTGTGAGGGCTGCTCCTTGCCGCGGCTTCCCTTCTCGGGGAGTGCAGGCTCTAGGGCACGCAGGCTTTAGTAGTTGTGGTTCCCAGGTTTTGTTGCTCCTCAGCATGTGGAATCTTCTCAGACCAGGAACTGAACTCTTGTCCCCTGCATTGGCAGGTGAATTCTTAACCACTGGACCAAAAGGGAAGTCCTTTTTATTTTTTTAGTTTCTTTCTCACAAGTTTCATTGCTTTTATAATCATAAATAAATCAAGAACAGTTTATGTGTAAAACTTCAAATCTTTACCTTCCATTTCTTGAAATTAGTTTTGGGAAAAAGAAAAGGACGATGAGGTGAAGGAAGGCGAGGAGAAGTTACAACACAGAGAAAAGGAAATAATGTTGGTTTGCTAATAGGAATGATTTTCAAAGTATTTAACTGGAGTCCAGCCCAGGCACCACGCAGTAAGAACCCAATTTGACAGTAACTAACTGATCCATTCATACTGATGTATTCTCACTGAACATCAGCCTGATTTCAGGCTACTTTACAAAGCAAGGTGTTATTGGGAATATTCTGACCATCACGTTGAGTCTTTGTATACATTTTCTCTTTGAACAGAGCACATTTAGCTCCAGCTCCATCTGCAAAACCCCACTTAGGTGTTCCATCTTCCATGAACCCTTTCCAGGTTGTCCCAAAGTAAATTTATGTTTCTCTATAGCCTTTCCCCATAGTATTTATCATAATAGTGGTGGCCTGTAGTATAGCAATTATGTGTCCTACTCTCTTTTCTCCTATTCCATATCCCCACAGTGCCTAACATGGTAGAGATCATCACACTGAGTCCTCATCCAGCTATTTTCTAAGCAAGGACCCTTTGTTGTCATAGGGTACCTTCCAAAGAGGTCCCAGAGTTACGGCAGCCAACTTCATCTTGCAATTTGGGGTTGTGGAGTTGTTCACATCCAGGATCTGAGCAATCTACTGAGGTGGGATAACAGACAGGTTTGCTAAACTGCCCTCTCCTCTGAAATGAAAGGCTCATGGGAAAGTTGGCCTGATTGCAAGGGATGCCCTCTACTGATGGTGAGAGCAGAATTAGATATATGTAGCAACTGGGGTGGGGAGTGGGGAAGAAAACAGACAACATCAGGGAAGTGTCAACTGTACCTACTCCCAGAGATACGTATAGGGAGAACTTGGTGGTGCTTCTGCAAAAAGACAAAAAAGTTCTTAGCTTTGAAATACCATAGATTCAACATAATCATTTTTCATTTTGTCATCAAACATCAATACACACCATGTGCTGGATGTTGGGAGATTATAATATATATTGTTGAGAAGGTTGTGTTGAAATAGTCACTCTCACAGACTTAAACAAACATAGCTGAACTGAATTGATCTAAACTCAATAGTTTGCTAGGGCTGCCGTAACAAAGGACCATAGACTGAGTGACTTAAACAACAGAAGTTTATCCTCTCAAGGTCTAGAGGCCAGAAGTCCAAAATCTAGGTGTCAGCAGCGTTGAT
The DNA here is from genome assembly GCF_029378745.1 of Bos indicus. Classification (NCBI taxonomy): domain Eukaryota; kingdom Metazoa; phylum Chordata; class Mammalia; order Artiodactyla; family Bovidae; genus Bos; species Bos indicus. The sequence goes on along the minus strand of NC_091765.1, from coordinate 59,894,326 downwards.
TTCTTCTGAGGCTGCAAGGGAAGGGTCTGCTCCAGGCCCCTCTCCTCTTGGTTACAGAGAGCCCTCTCCTCCCTCTGTTTCTTTACATTATATTCCCTCTCTGCAAATCTCTGTGTCCAACCTCCTCTCCAAAGGATCCCATTTTAACTCAGTTACCTCTGTAAAAACACCACCTCCAAACACAATCACGCTGTGAGATACTGGGGCTTAGAACTTAAACGTATGAATCTTGGGAGAATACTATTCAACCTGTAATACCCAGCCACATCTTAGGCGACAATCCAGAGGTAAACCGAAATGCCATCCGATAGCCTTGAACTGCTTCTCTGGCCGTGTTGCATGGGGACTAGCACCCAGACTAGAGGCAAAGGTGGCAGAGACCCCAATCACAGCAGCAGTAGGTAAAGTACAAGATGCACTCTCATCTTGCCAAAGGGCTAGCAGCCTTCTCATGCAGCTTAAATTCTATTTTCCTGGCTCTTTTCCCTGGCAGCAGGGAAAGGCCCACAGCAATCAAGGACAGTGATAGCATGCTCTGGCACTTCATTTTGGAGGGTTTTGCCAGGGTCAGAAGACAGACTGAGAAAAGTGGAAGCCCTGTCCTTTATGTATGCAACTCAGCAAGACAGGCCAACACATCCAGATGCCTCTGCCAAACCCCAGCGTAAATGAGAAAATCATTAAACTGTACATCACTAAGTAAAATATGCCAATCTGAGTTCACTGAAATAGGAAAGCTGAATTCTCAAGCAAGTTCCAAAAAACAATTAAATCTCTCAATTGTCAACATGGAAAATATGTATTTCATATTATTTGTGGGGAGTCCTATCCCAAGGCCACAGGTGCTAGGGCCTCGAACCAAGGCCACAGACCAGAACCAAGGTCACCTCCAAAGCTGACTAAGCCCCGTTTGTAACCTTGCCAAAAGTCCCCTTGATCCTTACCAGCCAGCTTTCTGACCCCATATTAGGCAAAACGCCCACCCCGTACTCACATTACAGTGCCCTAACCAACCTTCCAGGAGGAGTTTTCTTTGTCTTGAGGCTATAAAAATTGGCCAGGAAAAGTGTCTGCTCCGCCTGGTCTGTCAGTAGGTCAGACCCCTGCATTTGCAGCGCCTTCATTATCTCTGCTCCTTGCTCTTAATATAAACTTACTCCCTTCTGAAATGCTCTGTGTCTGGAATTCTTTTCCAACCCAGGCCCGGACTGCCATGACAACCTGTTTCTTAGTTTCAATGCCTTTCTAAATACCAAAAAGGAACCAAAGTAGGAAAGACATCATTGAACAAAAGGAGGATATCTGAAATACAGTTGAACTGTGTTAAATGACCCATGACATATTAACTCAATCATTTAAGTTAATGCATAACTCAATATAGCTATTGAACAGGAAATGGTCTCATTGGTAGCATCTGGCCAAAAAGATACAGCTGAAAATATATAGGGAGTCAACAATTTCCAATCAGAGCATAAAAAATAAATGAGGTCTGCTAAGCTCCTTATTAGAAGTCTCAGTTCAGTTCAGTTCAGTTGCTTAGTAGTGTCCAACTCTGCAACCCCGTGGACTGCAGTACACCAGGCTTCCCTGTCCATCACCAACTCCCGGAGCCGACTCAAACTCATGTCCATTGCACTGGTGATGCCATCCAACCATCTTATCCTCTATCATCCCCTTCTCCTCCTGCCTTCAATCTTTCCCAGCATCAGGGTCTTTTCCAATGAGTCGGTTCTTTGCATCAGGTGGCCAAAGTATTGGAGTTTTAGCTTCAGCATCAGTCCTTCCAATGAATATTCAGGACTACATAGTTTATGTATGTTGGGATGGTATATTTAAGTGTGTTCAATGAGTAAGATTAGAGTGAAGACTCCAAGTAATCTAGTTGCTAAAATGTGGTGTAAAAAAGTTACAGGGGTTCCCTTTAAACCTCAAACCCATCTGATTAGTGTTCTGAACCTCCTCAAAAGTAGGAAACAAAGGAAAAATACATAAAGCATTATTTACCAGCATGCTCTTGATGAAACCAGGTAGGATTCATGGGCTAAATTCTGACCCCTAGTGGTAAAGTTTTAATAAGGTCTTCAAATATATCATACTTGATTCTGAATTACTGCTACCATTGTGGAGAGAAACCATCTTCAAAGGATTAAGAGGAAGATTGTCACCCACCATCTCGGGCACTGGCCTCTTTGACTCTAGGTCGTTCGGTATGTTAGCAAACTCCTTGGCTGACTTATATTTCAACACTGATTTCAGCCTCATGCAAACAAGCATTACCCAAGAACTCCAGACAAAGCAACAGTCCTTCGGTTTATTTTCAGACTCTTTTCCTCTCCCCAACCACTTCAGAATACTAGTGATTAGTAGAAAACCCAAAAACAAGCACACAGAGGAAGGAAAGAAAGATGTGGATATTCAATAACCATGTAAGTGCTGATAAGTGCAGACATAACACTAAATGAGGTGTTTCCAAGAATAGAAAGCAATAATGATACTCCAAGGGGATGATAACATTTAGACATCAGAAAGTAATTCTTCCACTATCATTTATAACCAATTAAACCTAAACTTTTTGAAACCATAAAGTGGATGTAACTATTAAAATATTGGCCCCATAGGTCAAAAATTATATTGACACAATATTCTTAATAATAGAGCAAATATAAAATTTGAAAAGAAACTTCTTTTTCAAGAAAACCCAAACTATATTCCCTTCATAGGCAATAAAATGGCAAATCCCTCAATCTTAATTATGAGTTCCATAGAACCAGTGCTGCTTGAGAAGCTCATGGCATCTTGTCTATATCACAGTTCCTTCCACTGTTCTAAATTTTCTCTTCAGAACCTACATATTCATCCAACATTGCCACATCCACTCTACAAACTTTTACCTCTATTACCTGAACTTTCTTATATTTGTACATATGTAGGTAGATATGAGTATATTTGGCCACATAGCACAGCACGTAGGACCTCAGTTTCCTGACCAGGGATATAACCTTTGCCCCCTTGCATTGGAAGCATGGACCACTGGACAACCAGGGAAACTGCATCAGTGTACTTTTTCTCTTTGTTTACTGCTCCCCTCCACCTCACCCAGCAACCAAAGTTAACTACCTACTGTTTATCTTTACATAGCCTTCTTCCTGTTCATATAATCATAAGTACACACACATATCCAAGTTGCCATTAACTGTTTTACAAAAATAGAATTATATACCCTTTTCTGATTTTACTATTTGTTCGCTTAACAATACATCATGGGATGCCCTAACTGGTAAGGATCTGTGGAATATTTTATTTTCCAAAAATAGTCACAATGGTATGTCCTGTTCCTCATGCTCTTCCATGACCTTACAGCTGTCCCATAAAAATGTGGAGTCTATTTCCCCTTCTCTTGAACCAGCTGTGCCTGTGAGCATCTTGACAAATGTGGCAGAAGTTGATACAGTGTGACTTTTAAGACTAAGTTAGAAAAAATGACACATCTTCCACCTATTTTCTCTCTTCTTTTTCTTCCTTTCCCTGTCTCCCTGTCTCTCTCTCTCAACCAGTACCATTTTGTGAGGGGCCCAGGCTACCCTGGGAGGCCATGTGTAGAAGTTCTCACAGACAGTTCTAGCTGAAGTCTCAGCCAACAGCCAGATATGTGAGTGAATGAGCCTTCAGAAAACTCCAGATCTCTTCCATCAAGTCATCCTCAGCTATCGCATCTTCTGAATGAGACCTCGGACACCACAAAAAACAAACCACCTCCATTGTGTTTATAGGCTCTGCTGTACCTTGTCCGAATTCCACCGAATTCACGAGCATGATAAAATTGTTGTTTTGCATCAGTAAGTTTCAGGGAATCGTGTTACACAGCAGTGGACAACCAGGAAAGGATTCCCTCATCCTTGTATGGCTCTGTAATGTTTCTATAGGGTGGCTGCAACAGTTCGTTGAAGCAGTGCCTTCTCAAGGACACTTTGTTTCCAGTTTTGGTCACTACCTCTGTGTTAGTTGCTCAGTCCTGGCAGACTCTGACCCCATGAATTTCAGCTCACCAGGCTCCTCTGTCCATGGAATTCTCCAGGCAAGAATACTGGAGTGGGTCGTCATTCCCTTCTCCAGGAGATCTTCCCAACCCAGAGATCAAACTCAGGTCTCCTGCATTTCAGGGGGATTCTTTACCATGTGAGCCATCAGGAAGCTAAACTTTGGTCACTATGAACATTACTAAGTAAATATCTTTGAATATATAATATTTCTTGAGATTTAAGTTTTATTCCCGTAAGAATTATAGAGTAGAATTGCTAGGTTAAATGTGTATTTTAGTTTTTACTAGTTTTTTTTTTTTTTTTCTTTTTTACCCTCTGGTTCATTAGGGGTTAATTTTGGGAGGGGTGCTTTTGATTTATCTTTTCTACTATTTTCTACATTTCACGAAATTAAGTCTTTATTTTTATTAATTCCTCTTTTACTGTTTTTAGTTCTAATTTTTAAGGATAAATATTGAGTTCTTATATTTCTAATCTTTGCATACAGATTTCATTGGGTCTTGTCGGTTTGGTTTTGTTGGGGTTTCCTTTCTCACTCTAGAGTTCACAGTTTCAATTTTAGTTTCTAGTTCTATGCAAAGATTATTTAGAAGGGTGGGTGCAAGCATGCTAAATCACTTCAGTATTGTTTGACTCTGTGACCCCCAGGACTGTAGCCTGCCAGGTGGTGGAGTCCAGCTCCAGCAGCCAGGAATTCAACCTGAAGGGATGGGTGGTGTCAGCGAGAAACTGAGGCAGCCTCTCATTTTTCTTGGACTGCCTGTTTATCTCAAGCTTTTGATTCTCTTTTATACTTTTACAAAAGCATTAGGTCAGAGGTTTGATATTTTTAGTTCCCATTGACCCAGATTTATTTTTCTCAAAAAATCATTGTTGCCCCTCAAAAGGAGTTCCTTCCTCAGCGATTCTCTTTATCTACTTTTTCTCATGTGTCCTTATGAATACACTGTAACTCATGCTAATGTCTGGGCTGCATACCACATTCCTCAGTTTATTTCTTATCTTTCTAAGTCCTGTTTGCCCCTAGTATCCTAAGCTCACTATTTCTTAGAAAGGGCTTCTACCTAATATCTCTAAAGTCCCTAATTTCTATAAGCTATAGTAGAATAGACAAAAACAACAGAATGGGAAAGACTAGGGATCTCTTCAAGAAAATCAGAGATACCAAAGGAACATTTCATGCAAAGATGGGCTCGATAAAGGACAGAAATGGTATGGACCTAACAGAAGCAGAAGATATTAAGAAGAGATGGCAAGAATACACAGAAGAACTGTACAAAAAAGATCTTCACGACCCAGATAATCACGATGGTGTGATCACTGACCTAGAGCCAGACATCCTGGAATGTGAAGTCAAGTGGGCCTTAGAAAGCATCACTAACGAACAAAGCTAGTGGAGGTGATGGAATTCCAGTTGAGCTATTCCAAATCCTGAAAGATGATGCTGTGAAAGTGCTGCATTCAATATGCCAGCAAATTTGGAAAACTCAGCAGTGGCCACAGGACTGGAAAAGGTCAGTTTTCATTCCAATCCCCAAAAAAGGCAATGCCAAAGAATGCTCAAACTACGACACAATTGCACTCATCTCACACGCTAGTAAAGTAATGCTCAAAATTCTCCAAGCCAGGCTTCAGCAATATGTGAACCGTGAACTTCCAGGTGTTCAAGCTTGTTTTAGAAAAGGCAGAGGAACCAGAGATCAAATTGCCAACATCCGCTGGATCATGGAAAAAGCAAGAGAGTTCCAGAAAAGCATCTATTTCTGCTTTATTGACTATGCCAAAGCCTTTAACTGTGTGGATCACAATACACTGTGGAAAATTCTTCATGAGATGGGAATACCAGACCACCTGATCTGCCTCTTGAGAAATTTGTATACAGGTCAGGAAGCAACAGTTAGAACTGGACATGGAACAACAGACTGGTTCCAAATAGGAAAAGGAGTACGTCAAGGCTGTATATTGTCACCCTATTTATTTAACTTATATGCAGAGTACATCATGAGAGACGCTGGACTGGAAGAAACACAAGCTGGAATCAAGATTGCCGGAAGAAATAGCAATAACCTCAGATATGCAGATGACACCACCCTTATGGCAGAAAGTGAAGAGGAACTCAAAAGCCTCTTGATGAAAGTGAAAGTGGAGAATGAAAAAGTTGGCTTAAAGCTCAACATTCAGAAAATGAAGATCATGGCATCCGGTCCCACCACTTCATGGGAAATAGATGGGGAAACAGTGGAAACAGTGTCAGACTTTATTTTTCTGGGCTCCAAAATCACTGCAGATGGTGACTGCAGCCATGAAATTAAAAGACGCTTACTCCTTGGAAGGAAAGCTATGACCAACCTAGATAGCATATTCAAAAGCAGAGACATTACTTTGCCAACAAAGGTCCGTCTAGTCAAGGCTATGGTTTTTCCTGTGGTCATGTATGGACGTGAGAGTTGGACTGTGAAGAAGGCTGAGCGCCAAAGAATTGATGCTTTTGAACTGTGGTGTTGGAGAAGACTCTTGAGAGTCCCTTGGACTGCAAGGAGATCCAACCAGTCCATTCTGAAGGAGATCAGCCCTGGGATTTCTTTGGAAGGAAGGCCAGTACTTTGGCCACCTCATGCGAAGAGTTGACTTATTGGAAAAGACTCTGATGCTGGGAGGGATTGGGGGCAAGAGGAGAAGGGGACGACAGAGGATGAGATGGCAGGATGGCATCACTGACTCGATGGACGTGAGTCTCAGTGAACTCCGGGAATTGGTGATGGACAGGGAGGCCTGGCGTGCTGCGATTCATGGGGTCGCAGAGTCGGACACGACTGAGCGACTGATCTGATAGTAGAATATGCTAACATTACAGCAATCCTTAAATCTTTAGCTTCTATTTTAATTATTCCTAAGCCCTAAATTCAGCAAACTCCTTTGCCATAAACTTTTCTCACAAATGGGCTTCAGATAGCAATCCCTCCCATGGCCTCAAGCTGCAGCCTGTGTGCTCACCCTGGAACACTTTTTTTGTAAAAGTCCTTGAACTAATGTCAGTGATTAACTTTATGAATTATTCTTTGAGTACAGCTGCAGAAGGCTTTATGCCTTCTCATGCTCCTCTCAAAAACAATAAGCACCTTAATATTCTCTTCAGTCAACTCAGCCGAGGAAAGGGAAAAACAAGTCAGAATCACAAAGCCTAACTCCTTCATTCTGGGTCCATGCCTACGGAACAAAGGGAGGGGATTTAGGGCCATGCCTCTATTTTGTCAGTAATGCCTAATGCGGCTCCCGACAGCCAGGTTCCTCTGTCCATGAGATTTTCCAGGCAAGAATACTGGAGTGGGTTGCCATGCCCTCCTCCAGGGGATCTTCCTAAACCAGGGATCAAATCCACATCTCTTATGTCTCCTGTGTTGGCAGGCAGGTTTTTTACCAGTAGCATCACCTGGGAAACCCATTTAGGAGGGTAGTCTTTTTTTGGGTGGACTGTTCTCCATTTTAATATTTTTTATTGAGGTATAGTTGACATTCACTATTACATTAGTTTCAAGGATACATCACAATGATTTGACCTGTATCTTGTGAAATGATTACAGGATGGTAATCTTACCATCCTGTAATGGTAATTTGTAATGTAATTTCAAATAATTACGTTATCTTTTAAATTTTTAATTAATTGACTTCTAGGACTTTCCTGGTGATCCAGTGGTTAAGAATTCACTTGCCAGTGCAGGAGACATGAGTTCAACCCCTGGTCTGGAAAGATTCCACATACCTGGAAGCAGCTAAGCCTGCATGGCACAACTGCTGAGCCTGCTTGTCCTGGTGCTGGTGCACTGCAACAAGAGAAACCACCACAAGAGAAGCCAGGGCAGTGCAACTAGAGAGTAGGCCGGCTTGCTGAAACCAGAGAAAGCCTGCAGGCAGCAATGAAGACCCAGTGCAGCCAAAACTAAATAAACAAATAATTTACTTCTAATTTCATCAGATAATGTGACCTGTAAAAATCTCTACTTTTAAATTTTCTTATTGGTTTTGTGTGTGTGTGTGGCAGTTTATGGTCAGGTTTTGTATATGGTCAATGGCCATTTAGAAATTACATGTGTTCTCTGAAGAATGCAAGATTTATACATATTTAATAATGGACATATGTTGACTATATTAGTTTTTGTATGGTCTTATTTTTTTGTCTACTAGATTTGTCTAGTTCTGAAAAATGTATAATAAAAATCTACCCTAATTTTATTTTTATGAAGTTGTCCTATTCTCTATGTGGAGGGAAAGAAAGGAAAAGCAAAGAAAGAAGGAGGGTAACAGATGAGGCCTAGCACTGGCAAAGATATCAAGGAGAGTTTTGGTGAAAGAGGGAGAATAAGAAATATAGGGCAGAGGCTTTGGGGTATCTATGGGATATGAGAGAAGGGGAGACAGAAAGAAATTCTGTAGTAATGTATAGGGAACAGGTGACCAAAACCGCCCGCCCTGGCCAGACACAATGGTAAGCACTTACATAAGTTATCTTACAACAGGGGGTCCTGGTAAGGAATGCAGAACAAGCTACCACCAACCAGAAGAATTTGGGAAAGGTCAAGAAGAGTGAGGAGACGCCAGTCCATCTATCCTACCAACCTCCCAGAACCCTTCTCGCTGGAATCCATCTTGGCAGAGCAATGCATGAGTTACCAGGAAGGACCCTGAGTCATAAATGATTGGCCAGAGACAACCCGGAAAGTAATCCCATCACCATAAAACCCGAGACCATGAGCCATGTGGCAGAGTAGTTCTCCTGGGTCCCTTTAGCTTCCTATTCTCTGTCCAGGCACCCTTTCCCAATAAAGTCTCTTGCTTTGTCAGCACATGTGTCTCCTTGGACAGTTCATTTCCAAGTGTTAGACAAGAGTCCACTTTTAGGCCCTGGAAGGGGTGCCCCTTCTGTAACAGGAATGCAGACTTAAAGAGGTGCTCATACAAGTTACATAACACATTATATAAAATACTAGTGATGCTCTTGTAAGTTCTTTAAATAATACAAATAAAAATTAGAATTACTTTTACTATCTTCTCAACATGATACCCTCTTGAAACGGAGAACCCTATGGTGCTTGCCCCTCCATGTCTTCTGCCTGCCTTTGTCTGTGTTAAACTTTAGTCAAAGAATAAGATCAGAGAAATGAGAAAGGGGAAACAAAAACAGTCCAAGGAGACTAAATAATAATAATGTAGCCATTAAGCACAGTCAAGGACCTTTAGTTCTTTCTCAAGGGCTATAGATAATATTCTGAGCCATATCCTGTGAACTGTCTTGTAGATACTAACACACCAAGTGGAGAACTTAATTAACTACATGAGGATCAGACTATACCCAGGACATGAGCTGCCACAATTCCGAGAAATGGCCACAAGGAAATGGGAACAAATGGACCCTGGAACCGATGATTAACTGTACCTAAAACAACCAAGATGATGCTGGTCAGACCACTGATGACCAATTTGAAAATGACCACTAGAGCTGACTGCTGTTTCTACACATAGCCCCACATGCCACCCCAACTCTGTCAGGGGAGGGGGAGTCGGCCTTTGGACAGATGTCTGCTACCCTCCCCTCTCCAATTGCTGGCATCTGAAACAAAGCAAACTTTCCTTTCCACAAACTTGACCTGTTTATTGGTTTTTGAACGGCAAGTAGCCGGACCCTACATAACACATTCCTTCAGTAACACTCTGAGGCTGAGTCATTAAAGTCCCAGGTTCTATTCTGTTCACTCTATGTGTGAGTTTCCATTTGTGTGTGTGTGTGTATGTGTGTGTGTGTGCGCACGCGAGCGCGCATGTTTGTGTGTGTATATTGAAAAAGAAGTATAGTATATAAGTGGATTTATCTTGTTTTTCAGTTGCTAAGTTGTGTCTAACTCTGCGACCCTGTGGACTGCAGCACACAATATAAGTGAATCTATATATATCCTTTTCAAAAAACAAAATTCTGTAAAGCAATTATCTTTCAATTAAAAATTTAAAAATTTTTTAAAAACACAAATGGGATCATACTGTAAATACCCTTTTGCACCCTGCTTCTTTTCCCCTTAAACATACAGATGTATTTATTTATATCCTGCCTGTTTTCTGAAAATATCTGAGTTAGTTCACAGTGAAATCACAGGCACATGACGGAAAACTGTTAACACTACTCCAAGGACGAGAACAAGAAATACAGGGCTAAGGGAGACAGTATATTCAGAAAGTCTAGAATGAACTCATTTCATGAGTGTAATAAAAAATTCAGTTCAGTTCAGTTGTTCAGTCGTGTCCGACTCTGCGACCCCATGAATCGCAGCACGCCAGGCCTCCCTGTCCATCACTAATTCCCAGAGTTCACTCAGACTCACGTCCATCGAGTCAGTGATGCCATCCAGCCATCTCATCCTCTGTCGTCCCCATCTCCTTCTGCCCCCAATCCCTCCCAGCATCAGAGTCTTTTCCAATGAGTCAACTCTTCGCATGAGGTGGCCAAAGTACTGGAGTTTCAGCTTTAGCATCATTCCTTCCAAAGAAATCCCAGGGCTGATCTCCTTCAGAATGGACTGGTTGGATCTCCTTGCAGTCCAAGGGATTCTCAAGAGTCTTCTCCAACACCACAGTTCAAAAGCATCAATTCTTCTGTGCTCAGCCTTCTTCACAGTCCAACTCTCACACCCATACATGACCACTGGAAAAACCATAGCCTTGACTAGATGAACCTTTGTTGGCAAAGTATTGTCTCTGCTTTTGAATATGCTATCTAGGTTGGTCATAACTTTTCTTCCAAGGAAATAATGTGCTTTAACAACAGATTCTTAAGTAACCAAATGCCAGACATTATTTTTAAAGGGGAGAAATTAATTTTACTTAAGACAGAACAATGAAAAGAAAAAGTTAGCCCAGACCTTCAAAAGACAGTACTTCTTACCATACATCTCCACCTGCTCCAGAGTCTGAGCAGAGATTCGAGAGACTACTATTAATTCTCAATTGTTTATACAAACAGGGAAGCTGAGAGAATCCAAAATAGCGAGTGATTTTTAAAGTATATTTCATTGGTTTTCATATATTCGGTGGATAAATGAACAAGAAAGAGTGGCTTCGAACACAACCATGAAATCCTACTGCAAAGAATTATTTCAGAAAGACCCTCCCCACAAAAAAAAAGAAAGAAAAGAAAGACCCAAGAAACCATCCATTTCCCACAATCCTCTCAGCTCCTCCCAATGACCTCATCCATCTCATCTCTCTACTTGGTATAAAACAGCAGATTATTCAAAGTTGAATAATCCTTACAAATTTTTCTGCAAAGGGTGGCTGTGTTGAGTCAGATCCTATCAGTGTGAAGGATGGGGACCATGCAAATAAAGAAATATTTTCTAATCCATCCATATTTTCAGCAGACTGGCTTTCAATCTTCCTTTACCCTCTGCTGCCTGTCATCTTCCTGGGAAACATGTACATTAAATGGATGATCCAGGAATTTGATACCAGTTCTATGACCTTCTCCATTCTGATAACCATCATCTCCATTCTCAGCCACAAATCAAACTCTGTTGGCAACAAATATTTGCATCCCTCATATCTTGTTCTCTGAAATTTCTCTCCCTTCCTGCATGTCCTTCCACTTTCCCTCACATGCTCTGAGTCTGTTCTTTTATCTTCACTACTCACCTCCATTTCCCTAGTCTACCTGCCAGTCCCCTCTGGGTGCCACTCGACTCCTCACCCAGTCTGTATCAGTTGGCCATTTCGACTTCACGTATACAGCATCCTAAATTCTTTCTCTTTTCCTTCCCATACTGATCCCCTACCATACCTACTTACCAACCACTGACTCTACTTAACCCAAAGTATGTCTCTGTTTCTCCTCAACTCCTAAGAATTTCTAGGAAAAAATCACTTAATCAGTACAATATACAATACCAGGTTTGGGGGCTATTCAGATCTCAATCTCAAACCTGGTTCTGCTATTTATTACCTGGGAAAGTTTGGGCAAGTGACATAACCTCTCTGAACTTGTTTTCTAATCTGTAAAATGGGGTGCATCCATTACAATGCTTTCAGCTTAAAAGAAAACCAACCAACTTATGTTGCTTCCCATAACAAGGTCGTTAAGATCTGTTCTACTGTAAATCAACTATACTCCAATAAAAATTATTTTTTAAAATTCTACCATTATTTCCTCATCATTTAGATTCCGAAGTGTACAAAAACATATTAAAAGTTTTGTTTTGCTGGAAAAAAATAAACAGACTGGGGACTTCCCTGGCGGTCCAGTGGGTAGGAATCCACCTGCCAATGCCTCTGCCTCAGGGCAACTAAGACGGTGTGCACAACTACTGAAACCCACATACCTAGAGCCTGTGCTCTACAACAAGAGAGGCCTCCAAAATCAGAAGCCTTCACACCACAACTAGAGAGTAACCCCAACTTGCTGCAACTAGAAAAAGCCCACAGGGAGCAACAAAGACCCAGCAATGCCAAAAATTAACTTAAAAAAAAAAGAAGATTTATTCTGGGGTTAATTCAGTGGTTTGGTGATATCATCAAAAACAAAGGTTCTTGTAAATGGCATTTGCAGCAACATGGATGGCCCTAGAAAGTGTCATCCTGAGTGAAGTAAGTCAGAGAAGTATCATATGACATCCCTTATATGTGGAATCTAAAAGAAAACCAAAAATACATGATACAAATGAACTTACTTACAAAACAGAGACTAACAAACTTAGAAAACAAACTTATGGTTGCCGGGGGGAAGGGATAGTTAGGGAGTTTGGGAAGATCATGTATACACTGCTATATTCAAAATGGATAACCAACAAGGACCTATTGTACAGCATATGGAACTCTACTCAATGTTATGCGCCAGTGTGTATGGGAGGGGGTTTAGGGGAGAGTGGATACATGTATATCCCTTTGCTGTTCACCTGAAACTACCACAACATTGTTCATTGGCTATACCCCAATATAAAATAAAAAGTTTAAAGTTTGAAAAAAAAAAGAACGACATCTTTCCTCTTTAAGCTCTACCATGCTTAACTCACGGAGTTTAGCATTGGGTATATCCACCCTCTAACCAGTCACCAACAAAGGGAAATGGGACTGCTGTGATTGCCTTTTCCTCCAATCATGATTCACCCTCTCGGGCTACAGAGGGGTCAGTCTTTCCTGAGCACATTGCCACCAGATACCTGAATAAAGAGTCAGGATAACGAGAACAAAGAATAGCTGTTAGGCTAACAACATCTGCCATGTGGGTAATGATACCTATCTTGAGCATGGTTATAAAGATTATGTTGGCTACATCTGCAAAGTACCTAACGGTGCCTAGCACAAGGTAGACACGATGTTCTTTAAAGAAATCTACCAATTCTTTGGCAAACTTTCCTTCAAAAAGTAGAGCTAATTCCCCTACCTTTGAATGGAGTCTATTTTAATGACTTGCTTCTAACAAATAGAATTTGGCAAAGATAATGGTGTTGAGACTCACAGACATAGAGAACAGACTTGTGTTTGTCAAGGGGCAGGGCTGGGGGAGAGATGGATTGGGGGGTTAGCAGATGCAAACTATTACATGTAAAATGGATAAACAAGGTCCTGCTGTATGGCACAGGGAACTATATTCAATATCCTGTAGTAGACCTAACGGAAAAGAAAAATAGAATGACGCGAGACTTCCAACAGTATAGTTGTATTAGTCACTCAGCCGTGTCCAACTCTTTGTGACCCCATGAATGGTAGACTGCTAGGCTCCTCTGTCCAAGGAATTCTCCAGGCAAGAATATTGGAGTGGGTTGCCATTCCTTCTCCAGGGGATCTTCCCTACCAGGGATTGAACCTCAGTCTCCTGCATTTCCTGCATTGCAGGCAGAGTCTTTACCATCTGAGCCACTAGGGAAGCGCAAGACTTTCAATACCAAGTCATAGAAGTCATTGTAGCTTCTGTTTGTTCACATGGATTGTCCACTCTGGGGACAGCGGCCATGTTATAAGGGCATTTAAGCAGTCAGTGGAGAGGCTTGCATGGAGAGAAATTTGAGGATTTTCGCCAAGAAACCAGCACCAACTCACCATATGAATGAGCCACTACCTTGGAAGTGGATTTGCAAGCCCCAAACAAGCCTTCAAATGATTGATGCCCCAATCAACATGCTGGCTTCAACCTCATGACAGACTCCAACCTAGAATCCCCAAGATAGACCATTCCCATAATCCTAGGAAACTCTAAGGATAATAAGTGTTTTTGCTGTTCTAAGCCACTATGTCTTAGAATAATTTCTTAGGCAGGAATAGACAACAAATACTAATTTTGGTACCAAAAAGGGGGTTCTGCTATAACAAAAATCTAAAATGTAAGAGTAGTTTTGGAACTTAGCATCTGGAAGAAGTTGGAAGAACCTTGAGGAGAAAATTAGTGAAAAGTTAAAGGGTCCTGAAGAGACTGTTAGTGAAGCCTGTTGAGCTCTGAGGAGACTGCCAGAGAGGGCAGGGAGGTTCACAACTTATTATGCCAGTCCAGGTAACGTGTATCTTGCTGTTCTCCTTGATAAATTTGAAGTCTGAGCTTCTTGGACCATTGCTAGGAGGTAATATGCATCACAGTTAAACACACAGGCCTTGAAACCAGATTGCCTTAGTGTGAATCCCGGGCCAATCACCTCTTGTCTGTGTAATCTTAGGCAAGTCACTTAACCTCTTTGTTCCTCAGTTTCCCTCACTGGATTGTTATAAGTAAGCTACTCTATATAAATTTAAAAGAGTATAGGGGAGAGGAGGAGAAGGAAATGGCAACCCACTCCAGCACTCTTGCCTGGAAAATTCCATGGATGGAGGAGCCTGGTAGGCTACAGTCCATGGGGTCGCAAAGAGTCAGACATGACTGAGTGACTTCACTTTCTTTCTTTCTACAGTTCCTTTTGGAGAAGGAAATGGCAACCCACTCCAATGTTCTTGCCTGGAGAATCCCGTGGACAGAGGGGCCTGGTGGGCTACAGTCTATGGGGTTGCAGAGAGTCAGACACGACTAAGCAACTAACATACACACACATAGGGGAGAGAGGAGGAGAGGGTGAGATACATGGAGAGAGTAAAATGAAACTTACATTACCATATGTAAACTAGATAGCCAATGGGAATTTGCTGTATGTCTCAGAAAACTCAAACAGGGACTCTGTGTCAACCTAGAAGGGTGGGATGGGGAGAGAGATGGGAGAGAGGTTCAAGAGGGAGGAGACATATGTATACCTATGGCTGATTCATGTTGAGGTTTGATAGAAAACAACAAAATTCTGTAAAGCAATTATCCTTCAATTAAAAAAAATTTTTTTTTTTAAAAAGAGCGCCTATTTCTTTCTGAGTCCCAAGGCAGGATTAACTATGTTTGAGGACCTGCAAATCAGGATTGTAATAGAAGCCAAGAAACACTACCTTGAGTAACTAAGAAAAGAGTAAAATGTTCATGAGAGGCTATTCAACTAGGGTAGCATTTCTTAAGGTATGGCCTACCTGCATTATAAGCATCTGTGGTATTTAAATTCAGAGCCCAGCTTCCTGATTCAGGAAATCTGAAGGAAGGCAAAACTCTGTATTTTAACTGAGCATTTTGTGGATCATTATTGTGTATCTAAGGGGCTCCCCTAGCGTCTTAGACAGTAAATAATCCACCTGCAATGTGGAAGACCCAGGTTTGATACCTGGGTCAAGATCCCGTGGAGAAGGGTATGGCAACCCACTCCAGTATTCTTGCCTGGGGAATTCCATGGACAGAGGAGCCTGGTGGGATACAGTCCATCAGGTCACAAAGTCTGACATGACTGAAGTGACTTGGCACGCATTGTGTATCTAAAGTTTGAGAAACTACTTTGGGGAAAGGGAGTCCAAGTAAATGGCCTAAAGATTAATCTCATTGAACCTTACTGTTATACTTTTTAAAATTAAGGCAAAGTTTTCCATTCTTCTCCATAATTTATCCATTTTTGTTTTAATATACAAATAAGGTACATTATATAATAATGTGCATTATTTGCCATCGAGTAAAATTAATGCTCCTGAAAGACATGCTAAGTTTACCCTGGATTTGTGGTAACCCCGGACATACCTCTACATACCTTAGTTGACACACAAGGCTTTTGTGATAAACACATCTACCTACTTTATTTCTCGTGCATGATTTGACAAGTACCATCAGTGTTGTAAATATGCACATTTGACCATTCAGCCTCCAGCTCCACTTTGAGACTTTTAGTAGAGGCTGGAAAGCCTAAAACTGCATTTCCTAAACCCCTCTTGCTCATAAAATTCTGAATATAAAAGAGTTTCCACCAATTAGATATACTCTTATGAATCTGGAAGGCAGAAGTAACTTGAAAGCCATCTATTTATTGCTATTACTCATTCTGCTAAAAAATCAAGTTATGGGTAGACAGTGTCAAATTGAGTTGAACTATAGAACGTCTGCTGGTGTCACAGACAGTTGCTTGGTGTGGGGGAAAACACCACACATTTGATGAGCAGAAGTTAAGTGTTCTATGTGAACGGTGAAGGAGACACACAGAAAAGAAACACACAGAAAGAAAGACTGGGTTTTCCTAACGCAACCACAGTAACATCGTCTCTAAAAATAGGTTCTTTAATAAAATTATCCAATCAATCTTCACATTGACAATTGTCTTGTTATTGTCATAAAAATTTTTATAGTTTTTTTTTCCTGAACCAGCACCCAAATAAGGACTACAAATTGTAACTGGCCAATGTGCATCTTAAATCTCAATGTATAGGTTCCCTTTCCATTTGTGGGAAGCTTGTCCCTTCGTAATTTTTGAAGAAACTGTTAGTTTCCCAGTCTGTATTCTGGTGGTTGCATCCACAGTGTTGACACATCTCTCTGTAATTCCTATAAACTGAGTGTTGGATCTACAGGCTTGAACCAGTATCTGGGTTTGTTTTTGGCAATATATGGTAATTTCCACTTATTTTTGAGCACCTGATTCTAAGTATTGGATATCTTTCTGGGATAGTGCTAAGTCACTTCAGTCGTTTCCGACTCTGTGCGACCCCATAGACGGCAGCCTCCCCCGTCCCTGGGATTCTCCAGGCAAGAACACTGGAGTGGGCTGCCATTTCCCTCTCCAATGCATGAAAGTGAAAAGAGAAAGTGAAGTCGCTCAGTCCTGTCCGACTCTTAGCGACCCCATGGTCTGCAGCCTAACAGGCTCCTCCATCCATGGGATTTTCCAAGCAAGAGTACTGGAGTGGGGTGCCATTGCCTTCTCCGTCTCGATAGTAGAAGCCACCAAAACAAAACTAGAACATTCTGCATTCAATCAGATGGGACCACAACTATAGAGTTAATGGGGATAAACAAACTGACCCATCATTTGTATATCAAAGGCAGGAAATCTTTTCTTACAGTATTATCCAATTGATCTTTTAATTTACTATACTCTAAAGAGATAGTATTACCAAGACCCACCTAAAAAGGCGCCAATTCATTAGCTTATTATGATAGTTTCAGGTAAAATGTGTCTTGTTTTTCTCTTGATAAACTATAAGTCTGAGCTTCCTAGACTCCCTTGATTGTTGATTTTAGCTTATATAAAGCTGAGAGTAGGAACCTTTCCAAAAGCCATTTGGATAATGGTTTCCATAACTGGTCAAAATTACATGTGTAACTATACCCAAAAGTTTACTTTCATTGCTGACTGCTACGGGCAAGCACAGGTCTAAGAGAAAAACGTTTTACTGTTTCTCTTGTGTCTGGGAAGCATGACATTTCCAATAAAATTTAAATAGCTTAAGATCCTGGATAACTTTTTTTCATTTTACTAACCAGGCTAAGGAATTTGAGCAACCTCACTGTATTATTAGTCAGGGTTCAGGTCACAGAAGAAAAACAATTCCAGGTATTTTTTCAGAAAGAAATCTCAATTACTGTAACCATTGGCGCCACCATGCAATGTTAGCATCAGCAGAAGATGTCTAAGCATGTTTCTAGAAACAAGCAGACTTTGACCTCCTCCCACTCCCAACCCAACAAGTTATGTATTTAGTGGATTTCATGGCAGAGGGTTCAGTTAGTCATTCTCCCTAGTTCATGGCACACTATCATCTTTGATTTGTGTAAGCCCCCTACATATTGATTTAATTCTTTTCTGCTGCCTTCTTCATTTTCATATCCTTTGCTCACCGCCAGGCAAACTTTGTATTTCCATGTGTATCACTGTTATCTGTTGCTGTAAAACATGGATTGTTGCTTATACCTATTTTTAATTTACACAGTATTGTGATGCATAGCTTTTTTTCACACTCCACTGTTCTTACGTCCACATTGCTGTGTGTACATCATGCCCACTGCTTTTAAATCCTTCACAGGACTCAATAGTGTATTATCCATCACTTTCACATTCCCCTGGTAACAAAGACCCAAATTACCTCCAAATTCCAGCATTCTTGTGAACTTGTGGAGAAATCTCTTTGGGATACACCCAGAAGTATGACTGCTGTGCCACGGATACATAAACATTTTAACTCAACCAAGCACTACCAGAATGTTCTTCAGGTCTTTCATCAGTGGTGCATGAGAGTAACATGTAGCATTATCCAGGTTTCCATTTTGCCAAACGAGTAAGTATGAGAGACTATCTCATTTTTAATGTATTAACTGTAGTTCTCTTAGTAGAAATAAATTTGAGCATCTGTTTATTGGCTTTTAGAGTCTTATTGGCTTTTAGAGGCTCATACTTCTGTAAAATGACCTTACCATATTCTTTGACCATTTTCTATTAGATTTATTTTCACCAGAGTTCCTCTTATATTTGGAAACTAGTTCCTTGTCACTCAGACATTGCAAATATTTTCTATTGTCACTCATTATGTTCTTCAGTTCAGTTCAGTCGTTTAGTCATGTTCAACTCTTTGTGATTCCAGGCACTGCAGCATGCCAGGCTTCTCTGTCCATCACCAACTCCCAGAGCTTACTCAAACGCATGTCCATTGCATTAGTGATGCCATCCAACCATCTCATCCTCTGTCATCCCCTTCTCCTCCTGCCTTCAATCTTTCCCAGCAGCAGGGTCTTTTCTAATGAGTCAGCTCTTCGCATCAGGTGGCCAAAGTATGGCAGCTTCAGCATCAGTCCTTCCAATGAATATTCAGGACTGATTTCCTTTAGGAGTGACTGGTTTGATCTCCATGCAGTCCAAGGGACTCTCAAGAGTCTTCTTCAACGCCACAGTTCAAAGCATCAATTCTTAGGCACTCAGCCTTCTTCATGGTCCAACTTTCACATCCATACATGACTACTGGAAAAACAATAGCTTTGACTACATTTTCCTTTGTTGGGAAAGTAATGTCTCTGCTTTTTATGTGCTATCTAGGTTGGTCATAGCTTTCCTTCCAAGGAGCAAGCATCTTTTAATTTCATAGCTGCAGTCACCATCTACCGTGATTTTGGAGTCCAAGAATATAAAGTCTCTCACTGTTTCCATTGTTTCCCCATCTATTTGCCATGAAGTGATGGGACCGGATGCCATCATCTTCATTGTTTGAATGTTGAAATTTTAAGCCAGCTTTTTCACTTTCTTTCACCTTCATCAAGAGGCTCTTTAGTTCCTCTTTGCTTTCTGCCAGCAATCTTGATTCCAGCTTGTGCCCAGCACTTCACATGATATACTCTGCATATAAGTTAAATAATCAGGGTGACAATAGACAGCCTTGACGTACTCCTTTCCAAATTTGGAACCAGTCCGTTGTTCCATATCTGGATCTAACTTTGTTTTTTGACCTGCATACAGATTTCTCAGGAGGCAGGTAAGGTAGTCTGGTATTCCCATCTCTTTAAGAATTTTACAGTTTGTTGTGATCCACACAAAGGCTTTAGCCTAGTCAATGAAGCAGAAGTAGATGTTTTTCTGGAAGTCTCTTGTTTTTCTGTGATCTAATAGATGTTGCCAATTTGATCTCTGGCTCTTCTGCCTTTTCTAACTCCAGCTTGAACATCTGAAGTTCTCGGCTCTCATACTGTTGAAGCCTCACTTGGAGAATGATGTTCTTCATTAGGCAGAAAACTTTAATTTTTTTATCAAATGCACTATATTTTTCCCTTAAAACTTTTGTTTCTCGGGCTTTGAATTCTTTCCCATCTCTACATCACAAAGATGTTTTCTAAACTATTTATGATATTTAATGAAACCTCATATGCACCATATGAAGATGCATACTGATTTCAGAGATGCTTAACTGTAGAAAACAATGGCCAATGGCAATTATAAAAATTAAGTCTAGGGTAAGGCTCATCCCATTTTCAGAAATAATAAATCAGGATTCTTAAAATTGATATGCACAATTTTATAGCTTCAACTGTCACAACTGTCTTAACCCTTCTGGAGCCCACATATGTATATTGTTAGACAGGAATTCAGTTTGATTTTAATTCATATAAATACAGTTTTCCAATCTCAGAAGGCAAAATTATAGTATTTTACATTTAAGTATATTTGTGCTTTTAACATAATACTCTTTATCAGACTAAAGTAATTCTCTATTCTTAATTATCTGAAATATTTTACCATGATAAGTATTGAATTTTATCACATCTCATTTCTGTATCAAGGAAATTAATCATAAATTTTTTCCTTTTTTCTCCCCCTTCTGTTAATGTGGTAAATTATATCCTTATATTCCTGAAAAATTCACTTATGGTTGTGATATATTAACCTTTTTATATACCACTGGATTTATTTTTCTAACATTTTGTTAAAATTTCTGCATATATGGTCCTTAAGAACACAGGACCATGTTTTATGGTCTTTTATGATTTTCACAATTATGTTTTAATCAATTTTTTACAACAAAGATAGTTTGCACAGATCTGTTTCTGCTCTCTTGTCTCTACTAGTCATCACTCTTGTCATATATGACAAACCAACAGCTAATGTCATGCTCGATGGTAAAATCTCACACTGCCAAAGGCTGGAGTTCCATCAGCAGTCAGGGACCTAAGATCCTACAAGTGGCAAAAAATAAAAATAAGACAACACTGCCTACTCTCACCACTCCTACTCAACATAGTAACTGAAGTCTTAGCTGGAGCAATTATGCAAGAAAAAGAAATAAAAGGCAACCAAAGCAGAAAGAAGTTAATTTGTCTGTTTGCAGATGATATCATCTTACATACAGAAAATTCTAAAGACTCCAACAAAAACTGTTAGAACTAATAAACAAATTCAGTAAAGTTGTAGGATATAATATCAACATACAAAAAGCAGCTGTGTTTCTCTATACTAACAATGAACTATCTCACCAAAAAATAAAACAACCCCATTTACGGACCTCTCTGGTGGCACAGTAGACAGGAATCTGCCTGCCAATGCAGGGGACACGGGTTCAATTCCTGGTCTGGGAAGATTCCACATGCTGCAAAGCAACTAAGCTCTGTGCCACACAGCTTCTGAGCCCATGAGCCACAACTACTAAAGCCCACGGGCCTAGAGCCTGTGCTCTGCAAGGAGAGAGGTCACCAAAATGAGAAGACCACACACCACAATGAAGCGTGGCCCCCACTTGTCGCACACAACTAGAGAAAGCCTGTACAGAGCAATGAAGACACAGTGCAACAAAGAACACAAAAACAACAACAAAAAAAATCCATTTACAATAGCATCAGAAACAATAAATAGCTAGGAATAAATTTAATCAAGGAAGTGAAAGGTATGTACAATGAAAACTGTATGAGGCTGATGAAAGAAATTGAAGATACAAGTAAGTAGAGAGATTATCTCATGCTCATGGATCAGAAGAGTTAAGTCCATAGTATCCAAAATCATCTATAGATTCAATGTAAGGCAGTAAGTGTCAGTCACTCAATCGTGTCTGACTCTCTTCTATCCCATGGATTGTAGCCCACCAGGCTCCTCTGTCCACGGGATTCTCCAGGCAAGAATACTGGAGTGGGTTGCCATTCCCTTCTCCAGGGGATTTTCCCAACCCTGAGATCGAATCCAGGTCTTGCACATTGCAGGCAGATTCTTTACCGTCTGAGCTACAGAGAGGAACCAATGTAGATTCAATGTAATCCCATTCAAAATTTCAGTGGAATTTTTCATAGAAACAGAACAATCCTAAAATTTGTATGGAACCACAAAAGATCCTGAAGAGCCAAAGTTATCTTAAGAAAGAACAAACCACTAGAAAGATTCATTGTCTAACAGAACCTGGCTTACAATTAGCTGTTTTACCTGTTTCTTCTCTAACATTGGGCTTCCCTTGTGGCTCACTGGTAAAGAATGTTTAAGAAAACACAAATGTCACTATACAAATATATTAACAGTATCACTAGAAATAACTTACATACTTAATCTAGTTGCCACAATTGAGTTATTAGATCAAAAGTGATTGCATTAGCAGTTATCAACTGAAAACCCATTCCATCAGCAATGTTGGTTACTATTTGAATATTTAAGTTAAAATACATACAACTGTGAGTTCCTTTGTTATTCCTAGCACATAGTAATCAACAAAGACTTGTTAAAAAAATTTATAAGAACTAATTTTCACATTATTTGCATTCAATAATCAAAAATGATGTGGCAGAGACTACGCTTCATTCCCTTAATACATTTTTTTTCCTCCAAGAGAATGCCCAAATTTTACCAGAACACATGATAGTATGAAATAAAGACAACTTCCCAGCCTCTCTTGCACCTAGATGTGACCACGCAACTGAGTTCTGGCCAGTAAGATGTAAGTGGAAGTGTTCTATGGCGGCTTCCACAATTCTTATGCAAAAGACCACTGGCATTTGCCCACTGCTCCCTTCTTGTCTTTCCTCCAAGAGACTATAGATGCGATGATTAGAGCTATAGCCACCCATACTGCTTTAGGAAAATGAGAGCCCTCCTTGGATCGGCTACAGTGATGAGCTAAAAGGATCCTAGATTCTCAAAAACTTCATGGAAAAGAGGATGCCCATCAGTCCTGGACTCTTTATATTTCTGAAATTTTAAATGAAGAGAAAAATCAATTTATCTTTACCATTGGAAAAAACCATAATAGCAGCTTTATCCTCCTAGATAAAGGAGGAAGGCAGATTTAGAAATGACAGACTTTCACAGACATACACTGTGGAGCCACATCTCTCTCAGTTGGGGATAACAGGATATTATCTCTTTTTCAGCAATTATTCTTACTCTTAAGACAGATATAGTTGCTCTATACTAGGAGTCAGAGAATCCAGGTTGAAGTCTTACCTCTGCCACTAACTAGGCAAGTCTATCTAAGCTTTTGTAGGACACCTATGTAATAAATTTCCCTTGAGTCTTAAAATATAATGTATATGAAAAGTGTCCCACCATATAAATTATCACACACAAAATAGTTGATGAAATACCTGTAGAGAGAAGCTCTTTCTGTCTCACTTGGTATTCCTATTAACAAATATCCAATAAATACTTATTGAATAAATATTTTTAAGTCCTTGCTAAATGTATAAATTATTCTATTTTGGAGTTTAATAAAGTTCAAAGGACTTTAATATTAATTAAAGTATTACTTGAGAGACACAGTTCTTTAGAGACACAATTCTTAATTGTGACATCAGTCAAAAGACATAATGGTATGAAAACATAAACCTAGCTAATCCTGGTTCAAAAGCAGACCCCTATTTGCTACAGTAGTAGTAGTTAGTTGCTCAGTTCAGTTCAGTTCAGTTGCTCAGTTGTGTCCGACTCTTTGCGACCCCATGAATCGCAGCATGCCAGGCCTCCCTGTCCATCACCAACTCCCAGAGTTCACTCAGACTCACGTCCATCACCGAAAATAAATATTTTTAAGTCACTTTTTAAGTCTAAGTTCACTCAAACTCATGCCAATCAAGTCAGTGATGCCATCCAGCATCACCAAAAATGCCATCCAGCCATCTCTTCCTCTGTCCTCCCCTTCTCCTCCTGCCCCCAATCCCTCCCAGCATCAGAGTCTTTTCCAATGAGTCAACTCTTCGCATGAGGTGGCCAAAGTACTGGAGTTTCAGCTTTAGCATCATTCCTTCCAAAGAAATCCCAGGGCTGATCTCCTTCAGAATGGACTGGTTGGATCTCCTTGCAGTCCAAGGGACTCTCAAGAGTCTTCTCCAACACCACAGTTCAAAAGCATCAATTCTTCGGCCCTCAGCTTTCTTCACAGTCCAACTCTCATATCCATACATGACTACTGGAAAAACCGTACCATTGACTAGATGGACCTTTGTTGGCAATGTCTCTGCTTTTCAATATGCTATCTAGGTTGGTCGTAACTTTTCCTCCTCAGTGGTGTCCAACTCTTTGTGATCCCATGGACTGTAGACCACCAGGCTCCTCTGTCCATGGGATTCTCCAGGCAAGAATACTGGAGTGGACCTCCATTCCCTTCTCCAGAGAATCTTTCCAACCCAGGAATAGAACCCAGGTATCCTGCACTGCAGGCAGATTCTTTACCATTTGAGCTACAGGGAAGTCCTTTTTTGCAACAGCAAAATAGTTCAAATTAGAATAAAAGTTGTGGTACAAAAATAAAAAACTTTTGACACTTTTCCCTTGAAATTACCAGTTCAGTTCAGTCATGTCCAACTCTTCATGACCCCATGGACTGCAGCATGCCAGGATTCCCTGTCCATCACCAACTCCCAGAGCTTGCTCAAACTCATGTCAATCAAGTCAGTGATGCCATCCAACCATCTCATCCTCTGCCGTCCCCTTCTCCTCCTGCCCTCAATCTTTCCCAGCATCAGGGTCTATTCCAATGAGTCAGTTCTTCACATCAGGTGGCCAAAGTACTGGAGTTTCAGCTTCAGCATTAGTCCTTCCAATGAATATTCAGAATTGATTTCCTTTAGGATGGACTGGTTGGATCTCCTTGCAGTCCAAAGGGACTCTCAAGAGACTTCTCCAACAACACAGTTCAAAAGCATCAATTCTTCGGTGCTCAGCTTTCTTTATAGTTCAACTCTCACATCCATACATGACTACTGGAAAAACCATAGCTTTGACTAGATGAACCTTTGTTGGCAAAGTCAAGTCTCTGCTTTTAAATACGCTGTCTAGCTTGGTCATAGCTTTTCTTCTGAAGAGCAAGCACCTTTTAAATTTCATGGCTGCAGTCACCATCTGCAGTGATTTTGGAGCCCCCAAAATAAAAGTCAGCCACTGTTTCCCCATCTATTTGCCATGAAGTGATAGGACAGGATGCCGTGATCTTAGTTTTTTGAATGCAGAGTTTTAAGCCAGCTTTTTGACTCTCCTCTTTCACCTTCATCAAGAGGCTCTTTAGTTCCTCTTCGCTTTCTACCATAAGGGTGGTGTGGTGTCATCCTGGAGGAAACTTCTTTGTGTTGAGGATGGGGTGGAGTGGAGTGATGGAAGTCCTCTGTCTCATCCTTTTGTCTGTCCTGCTGGTCTTTACTGGTCCCTAAGCATGTAGGCTTTTGCAAATGAAAGTTAGGAACACTCCTTTGGTTTTCCTTTCTGCTGATCAAATCCTTCCCCTAAAGTAATGGAAGAAGAAAGGCCTAACTGCTTGAATGGAGGGGAGAAGGAGGGAAGTGGAGATTGTGACCATGTGAAATATTAAATATTAAGTTATGCATAAAAATGTACTTTAATATTTAAACCACTAACCCCACCACACCAAATGAAGGATATCCTCACATTGAGCAGTGGTTAATGTATTTTATTAAATTAAGTATGTAATTTGCAAATGGTTTCATAAGAAATTTTAAAAGCAAAGTTATAAAACAGTTTCAATAAAAAAGTACAGAGTTAACAGCAAAATTACATTTTCTTTATAGTACAAATAAAAGGATTTTGTCTCTAATAGACTGTTTGAAAATCTTATAATATATTCTCCAACTGACAGTTGCAATATTATATTTTAATGAGAAGTCTCATGGTTAATTCTCAATCACATGTTAATAAATGGTTTCATCATTTGGACCATAAAAGTCATTTGCTCAACTTTAAGGAAAACAATGTCATCATATAATGTGAAGTTATAAAAAACTCTCCGGGATGTAGATGCATTCTAGCCTTATTTCTCTAATAAATTTTGCAAAGAGACATTAAGTAACACTGTAAACTTGAATTACATTTAAAAATAAGCACCATTTACATAAATTCTACCTAAACTTACTTTACCTTTTAAATGACAAGGTTTTTTGGCCACACAAAACATTTAAATCTGTTTTCTTTACCATGTAAATAAAAATAAGCAATATTTAACCACAACACAGAAAAATTATCAAACTTCACCTCTATTGCACAACGAAAAAGCAATTGGAAAAAACAGCACACATTATTTTTGTGTCTTTTTTATACATTTTGTCATTTTCTTAAATTGAGAGCAGTTAAAACATTGTCAGAGCAATTTCCTGAGTTTCAAAGTTTCCAATTTCCAGCTCAGAAATAAGCAATCTTGCTATTATATATATCTTTTTTCTAAGCATACAAAACACTTGAATTTAAAAAGGACAAAATAAAGGATTGGAAACAATCCAACAGAATTATTTAGCTTTTCTCTCCAAAATGTGTTATAATACACAAGACACTTTAAAGTGTTAAGTCAGGGTTTCTACTATACAATATGTCCCACATTTAAAGGCCTTAGAATTTCAGGCAGTACTGAAACACTAATACATGAATAAATCTCAACTTGAAATAATATAGAGATACATGAACAGCCAATAAATGTAAAACAAAATACTTCCATTTCTCCTGTTTAAGGAAGGAAATGAACAGACTGAAAATACTGTTAAGAGTCCCTTCTGTTCAACCCCGCTTTCCCTGTGGTTTCCACATTAGTGCTCATCGTCCCCTGGGAGATACTGGTAAGAGACTATTGAAAGAATATAATTGTTATTAAAATCTTCCAAAATTACAGAGCTGTTGTATTTCTTAAATATTAATAACTTTGCAAAGAGCCATTCTAGTAAGTCATATATATTAGCACAAATATACCAAAACATACACAAAAACTCTGATAAGCCCCTCATTATCTTTAGTTTTGACACACAGGATTTAGAAATGAGTAAAAGAGAAAAATTTGATAATCCTCAAACTCTGTTTACCTTTGGCATACAGGATTTAGAAACAGGCAAAACAAGAAAAGAGCCATTATAAAATTTTCTTTCATAATTACATGTTGCTTAAACTATGCTAGATAGTGGGATAGAAGCCAATTTGATACTAAACAACTTTACAAAAACATTTATAATGCTCAATATTTCTCCATATATTTACGAATGATGATTAAGAAGAAATGCCCTAGATTTACCAAAATAAAGCATAAAACTAGAGTTGGTACAGTTCAAAACATAAGTTCTTTCATTTGATTTCTGCCCACAAAATACCTCACCTCTTGTTCTTTTTGACTGCTCCCATATTAATCATAATTATAATAACTAATATTGAAATAAAGTCTAGTTGAAACACTCAAAAGCGATGTCTTTTTTTTAAACTGGGATGAGGAAATATAAAAACACAGAAAATGAGTATGCAGCTGCACACACTTGAATAATTCTAGGTTTTAGTACTGTTATACACATTTCTTAAATCATATCAATTTATACACAGAAAGGTTTTATTTCATTAACTAACAGTTGTAGTTTTATAATTAAAGTTGTTGAAAGGAATTGTTTTATTTTTAAAACAATTTAAACAAGTATACAACTCTTCTAGACCTCACAAAAAACATGCCAAACTGTTGGCATTTTTAACAAATTACCACAAATGTAACAATGTGAATAATACTTCAACATCAGTTACTATTTCTAAGTAACAAACATATATTTTTATGGAAATAAATTCAATGATATGGCTCTTCTTTTACAAGCATGCTTTCATGATATATAAAAACATGTTTCTGAATTTTATTTTCATTAAAATGTCTGTTCTTCTGGAAATTCTTTCAGTAATAGCGCAATCCTAAATCCTATCACCTCTAGTCCAAATAATTTTTAAGCTTATCAAAAATCAATACAGTTGTTTGCTAAAACTACGTATGTTGAAAATACCCTTCACATCCAAAGTCAGATTTATTTAAGCCAGCGTCTCATATTGGAAAAGTATACTTTATCACACTAAACTTGTGTAAAGGAAGTTATAACTGACAAGTATACTAACAGGGCTTTTTAACCTGACCAAGAAAAAAGATGTCAGTGAGTTTCCTTTCAGAAAGTTGGTTCTTTTTAAAAATAAAGGTAAAAAACTTTTAAATTGTAAGAATTTCTTTTATGATTATATTAAAAATGTTTTCTATATCTGTTTTAAGTTAATAGGATTTTGACCTTCTCTAGTTTAGAAATTACATGCCTCAAATACAAAATATAGCTCTTTAGTACTGTCTTCAATAAATATCATTTACACAGGCAGTGCTATAAGACTAGGAGCAGTTCTAGAAGACAGCAGCACTCCTTCTTTGAAAACTTGTCTGCCTATGGAAGGTATAAAACTGCACCATAATCTCAGACCCCAACTTAACTTCTAGGAAATGTACACACCCAGAAAGAAGGAACAAAAGGTAAGCGATCACAACCATATACAAAGAAGAAGTACAACAGAGTGTCTTCCTTCCTGCAGAATATGGCAAAATGATTTTTTGTATTGTTTTGAAATCAAAAGCACTCAAAGGTTTCTGTTAGATCTCCTTTCTTTCTGTACTACTACAACTAGATCTCAAAGCACTTTAAATACCTCTCGTAGAAGCCTTTAAGACTTTATGAAACGTCAAACAACAATTAATATAAAGGTTAACATTTTCTGTCTGAGAAAGTATCAGAGCATTTCAATCTTTAAAACCACAGCTGATAATTTTCTTAGACATCTGGTAATCAATAAAAATTCTCTTTAATATCTTTAATAGATAACATATTTGGCATTTGATTGAGTAAAAATTAAACGTCTCTTGAATTTTGAAAAACATCATGTTTTTCTGTTTATAACTGGACATCACTACTAATAAAACATACATTTACGTAAAATTGACTAAATCACTGCAAATAAAACTAATTTTAAGCTACAAACCTTCACACTTTTTAGTCAAGGATGTTTGTTTTATTTTAGCATGACTTTCAAGCACCCTGGTTTAATTTCAGAGAATCTGCAAAAATGAAAAAAGAGTTAAAGATAAAAATTTCAAATTGATTACAAAATATATCTTGTAACCAATTCTAAGTGCCTATGCTAAACATAATATTCACTATCAAAGCACTCTCCTTTAAGTTAAATCAAGGACTAATATCTATGCTTGTGTTCTTTTTAATCTACTGTCAAAATAAATACATGACTAAGGCTGGGGATTACTCCTAACAGCAATCTTATTACAATTTAAGATTTTTAAAAATTCTCAAGCCTGATTTTGATGTTAATGAATAACAGTAAGCTGTATGAAGGATATGATGATGTCTGAATTACATTCTTTCTCTGCATTATAACAGCACCAAGAAGAAATTTCCATAGGTAAGTCTGATTTATCAGAACATGAAATTCCCTCAGTGTGAAATTTAAAGAAACACCACCAGTCTCTAAAACAGACGATTAATTACAATATGATAATGTTCTAACCTATTTCTTTTGTAAAAGTAACCCTAAAATGTCATCTGTTTTCATGCTCAGAATTAATGTTACATCTTTCTATAACATAGCGAACATTTTATTACATGACATAAACAAAACAGGCTGTAATAACTGAAACTAGAAGGGAAGGAGGGCACTGGGATTCCTCAGGGAATCTATCCATCAACAAATCTTTCTTCTTGAACTTGTCTTGCCATTGGCTGTTACGAAAAAGGACATTTCATATTTGCCAGCTAAGACTAATAGTGGCACTTAATTTAGGAAGACGTATAAATTCATAACTGACTAGAGATTTCCACTAAAGTTTAAATACATACAAATTATAACCACATTTTAGCAGGAGCTCCAAATTCTTCCAAAATCCACAAACATGTACTTCTTTTCAAAAGAATTAAACAATAACCTTAGGGTGTGAGGAAAAGGGGATGACAGAGGATGAGATGGTTGGATGGCATCACCGACTCAATGGACATGAGTTTGAGTAAACTCCGGGAGTTGGTGATGGACAGGGAGGCCTGGCGTGCTGCAGTCCATGGGGTTGCAAAGAGTCGGACACGACTAAGTGACTGAACTGAACTAAACTAATGATATGTATAATCTAACTATCTTAAATAACATAAAAAAAAATAATATACTTATTTTCTTTTAAATTTTAAATCTATGATAGAAATAGTTTTTTTCAAATGATTACTTCAAGAACAAACCATTTTTCTTTCATTTCTGGTTTACTAGACATCATAAATCCAGAAAGGATGTTACATATCATAATCATGAATTTGTGGCTAAAATCAGATGGTTAAATTTAGTAAACTACCTTAAAAAATTGTTCTGAGCATACTATTAGTGTTTATTATCTGCATATGGGCAACTGCCATTATCAATAACAGAAATCTATACTCACCTAAAGTTATGGCTTGTGAGGTATTTAATGACGGCTGGTTTGATGCGTGCAACTCCTCCCTGGCTGTGGTTTCCTCTCCCCGTTATCACAGAGAGATAGGGCTTACCACCATTCTGCTTAAATTCTGTTACAACAGGAATTGGAACAGTTAAAATTTATTTATCTTACATTCTCAACAGAAAACAAACCTTTACTCAAACACATATGAAATTGTTTTCATGAGGATTTAAAGATTTATTACTTCAAAAAGTCCTACACTGATGTTTTTAAATGTATGTTTTATCTTCTATACTTTTAAGTATAGAAGCTTCATAGCAATTGATCCACCTAAAGACTTGAGTGGAACTTCTCCTGTCGGGAGAGAGACATGCATGTGCTACTAGAATTTCTCTCTGAAATAATGATGACAACGATAATATTAACGATACTGAACAATTATTACACACATGGAGTCAGGCATCACTTTAAGTGACTTACATTTATTAACTAAGAATCTTTACAACAACTCTACTAAATACTCCGAAGCCAGACAGCTTTGATCTTTATTATAAGCAGCTCTGTCACTAAATGACTGTGTATTGGGACCATGGACAAGTTTCTTAGCCTATCTGTGCCTATTTTCTTGTCAGTAAAATGGGGTATGAGGCAACTGCTTTATAGGCTATCACTCTCAGGAAGAGCCATTAGCAAACCCACTAATTATAGCATGGACTGCAGTGTTACTGTTAAAGATAATCAATTATTAACTTAAGAAAGTCTTCCAAATAGATGATTTTAAAATATCAAATGAACCTGAGCCTCTTAAAAGACCATAGCTCCTGCTTTGGAAATGAGCCTGTGCAAATAAAATATATAAATCTGGAAGTAACAGCTACAATAAAATAGCAACAACAAAAAACCTGTTTATAATATGAATTGATTTCACAATTCAGTAGATATTTGCTCCTCAGTTTTAAATAGCACAAGTTATGACCTTTAGCATAAAATACATGTACCCATAAACATTCCATACTCTGTTCATTAAGTTGCCATAAGACTCTGCTGCTGCTGCTGCTAAGTCGCTTCAGTCGTGTCTGACTCTGTGCGACCCCATAGACGGCAGCCCACCAGGCTCCCGTGTCCCTGGGATTCTCCAGGCAAGAACACTGGAGTGGGTTGCCATTTCCTTCTCCAATGCATGAAAGTGAAAACTGAAAGTGAAGTAGCTCAGTTGTGTCTGACTCTTAGCGACCCCATGGACGGCAGGCTACCAGGCTCCTCTGTCCATGGGATTTTCCAGGCAAGAGTACTGGAGTGGGTTGCCATTGCCTTCTCTGGCCCTAAGACTCTAGCAGATCCACAAACATTGTTTTTCAAGTCTCATATCTCCTAAGGCAATATTTAGTCTGGAATTAAAGTGGACATGTTGCTCTTGTATTTATAATTCCTGTGTAAACTCATCTAAAGCATTTCTCAGATTTGTCATTTCAACTGTAAATATTTCAGTATGTATTTTAAAAGATAAAGACTCTCTAAAAAAAAAACATAACCACAATGTCACAATCATATCTTACAAAGTTAAAAATAGTTCCTTAACGTTTCTAAAAATGGCTAAAAATTTCCCCCAATAGTCTCAAAAACAGTGATTTGTTTGAATCAGGTTTGAAAAGTCCACACATTGTATTTGGTTGATATATTTCATAGGGCATCCCTGGTGGCTCAGACGGTAGAGAATCTGCCTGCAATGCAGGAGACCAGGATTTGATCCCTGGGTATTTGGTTGATATACCTCTTAACTTTTAAAAGGTTCTCCTTCCCGTTGTGTAATGGAGTTTTTCAATTTGTTGGAAAAATGAGATCATTTATCCTAAATATTTACAGTCTGGATTTTGTATCCCCATGGTGTCATCTAACATGTTCCTCTATTCCCTACAAATCTGAACAAAGCAGTAGTCAGATCTAAAGGCTTCATCTGCTTCTGGTTATTTGGGGGCAAAAAGCTTCATGGGTAGTTGTGGTATATATATTTCAATCAGAAGACACAAAAGGGTCAGATTTTTTAAAATAATTCATCCCTAATTTTGACCATCATCTTTTACAACTACAAGCAATGTGGGACAGAGCCACAGATTGTTCCTCTGGACATGTTTCTGTTCAAAAAATACTACCATCTGGTGGTGACCAACCATAATTACAGGTCACCACAGGCAGCGTGCACAGATGGGCTTTGGCTTCCAGATAGAGTTTGTATCTTGGGTCTGGCCAAGTATCACCTTAAGTTATTTAACTCTTTTATTCTCATAATTTTTTCTACTGAAATAAAATTCACGATTTTAAAATGTACAATTCAGTGTGTTTTAGTACATTACAATGTTGTGCAACCATCATCATGATCTAATTCCAGAACATTCCATCATCTCAAAAAGAAATTCTGGGCCAGTTAGCAGTCAGTCTCCATCCCTGGCTTTCCAGTCCCAGAAAACAATAATGAACTTTGTTTCTATGGATCCTATTCTAGACAATTTATATAAATGGAAATCATATAATATGTGGCCCATTGTATCTGGCTTCTTTCACACTGCATAATCCTTACAAGGTTCATCTGTGGTGCAGCAGGTGTCAGTATTTCATTCCTTTTTATGGCTTAATTATATTCCACTGTATCAATATACCACATTTTGTCCATTCACCAGTGGATAGACATCTGGGTTGTTTCCACCTTTTGGCTATTAGGAATATACATAAGTTTCTGTGTGGATGAACTGTGTTTTCAATTCTCTTGTGTACAAGCCTGGGACCAGAACTGCTGGGTCATATGGTAACTCTATGCTTAACCTTTCAAGGAATGTCAACCTTTCCACAGGTTGCACCATTTAACATTCCCACTAGCAATATATGACGGTTCCAATTCTCTGTATCCTTAATAACACTTATTATTTTCCATTTTATTAAACTTACTAAGTCATCAGTTTCCTTATCTATAAAATGAAAGGAATACCTACTCTTTATTCAGTCACTTACTCAAAAGGTTTTTAAAGTGTTGAATGGAAAGCAGAATATACGATAATGATTCAATAATTATCTTTGACTCAATTTTTGGCCAAAAAGATGGACATATAATAATCAATTATAGGGACTTCCCTAGTGGTTCAGTGGTTAGGAATCCACCTGCCAGTGCAGGGGACATGGGTTTGATTCCCAGTCAAGAAAGATCCCACATGCCATGGAGCAACTAAGCCCGTGCATCACAACTACTAAAGTCTGCACACCTAGAGCCTGTGCCCCATGAGAAGAGAAGCCACTTCAATAAGAAGACAATGAGAAGCCTGTACACCACAATGAAGAGTAGCCCCTACTCGCGGCAACTAGAGAAAGCTCGCATGCACTATGAAGACTCAGCACAGCCCCCATGCAAAAAGTCACCTATATAAGAAGCTTTTTATAAATACTGTGATACACACGAGTACTAGCAGAAGTTTTTAATAGGCAGCCTAATTTAGTCTGAAAGTCAACAAGCAGTAACGTAGATAAACATAAAGAAATGGAAGAGAAGCAAAACACAAGACAAGGATGAAGATGCAGAGCAGAAACAACTAAGTAGGGATGTGGGGATTTATGCTAAATGAAACATGGTAACCTTATCACAGTGCTAATTATGTAACTAGTCATTCACTATCATCTATTCTGTTGCTGCTGCTGCTGCCAAGTCACTTCAGTCCTGTCCGACTCTGTGCGACCCGATAGAGGGCAGCCCATCAGGCTCCACCATCCCTGGGATTCTCCAGGCAAGAACACTGGAGTGGGTTGCCATTTCCTTCTCCAGTGCATGAAAGTGAAAAGTGAAAGTGAAGTCGCTCAGTCCTGCCCGACTCTTCGAGACCCCATGGACTGCAGCCTACCAGGCTCCTCTGTCCATGGGATTTTCCAGGCTAGATGGCAAACTCCATAAAGATGGGAATTGTATGTCTTTTTCACTGCTTTATGTTTGATGTCAAGAATATAGAAGATCATCAAGTTTTTATTGAGTAAATGATGTATTCATCCTCTATAAACAAAATATTCCCTTTTAATACTTCTATACAGGAATTTTTCTTTTCTCCAGATTAAATAATGTATTTAAGCTGCTCTTAAATTTTCTTTTCTAATCTTTGTTGCTGTTTTCTAGATTTTCTCCAAGATTTTCAAAATTATATTTAAAAAACAAGTGGGGGAGGTAAATCCTCTACTCTATCAAAGAATGTCTGCTAATAAACACAGAAGGAATACAAATTTTAAAACACCATTATGGAACCACCAAGATAACACAGAAGAACTGTACAAAAAGGATTTTCATGACCGAGATAATCACGATGGTGTGATCACTGACCAGACATACTGGAATGTAAAGTCAAGTGGGCCTTAGGAAGCATCACTACGAACAAAGCTAGTGGAGGTGATGGAATTCCAGTTGAGCTATTTCAAATCCTGAAAGATGATGCTGGGAAAGTGCTGCACACAATATGCCAGCACATTTGGAAAACTCAGCAGTGGCCACAAGACTGGAAAAGGTCAGTTTTCATTTCAATCTCAAAGAAAGGCAATGCCAAAGAATGCTCAAACTACCACACAATTGCACTCATCTCACAAGCTAGTAAAGTAATGCTCAAAATTCTCCAAGCCAGGCTTCAGCAATATATGAACCACAAACTTCCAGGTGTTCAAGTTGGTTTTAGAAGGCAGAGGAACCAGAGATCAAATTGCCAACATCTGATGGATCATCGAAAAAGCAAGAGAGTTCCAGAAAAACATCTATCTCTGCTTTACTGACTATGCCAAAGCCTTTGACTGTGTGGATCACAATAAACTGTGGAAAATTCTGAAAGAGATGGGAATACCAGACCACCTAACCTGCCTCTTGAGAAACCTGTATGCAGGTCAGGAAGCAACAGTTAGAACTGGACATGGAACAACAGACTGGTTCCAAATAGGAAAAGAAGTACGTCAAGGCTGTATATTGTCACCCTGTTTATTTAACTTATATGCAGAGTACATCATGAGAAACGCTGGGCTGGAAGAAGCACAAGCTGGAATCAAGATTGCTGGGAGAAACAGCAATAACCTCAGATATGCAGATGACACCACCCTTATGGCAGAAAGTGAAGAAGAACTAAAAAGCCTCTTGATGAAAGTGAAAGAGAAGAGTGAAAAAGTTGGCTTAAAGCTCAACATTCAGAAAACTAAGATCATAGCATCTGTTCCCATCACTTCAGGGCAAATCGATGGAAAAACAGTGGACACAGTGGCTGACTTTATTTTTCTGAGCTCTAAAATCACTGCAGATGGTAATTGCAGCCATGAAATTAAAAGACGCTTGCTCCTTAGAAGGAAAGTTATGACCAACCTTGACAGCATATTAAGAAGCAGAGACATTACTTTGCCAACAAAGGTCCGTCTAGTCAAGACTATGGTTTTTCCAGTGGTCATATATGGATGTGAGAGTTGGACTATAAAGAAGGTTGAGCTTCTTTATAAAGAAGAATTGATGCTTTTGAACTGTGGTATTGGAGAAGACTCTTGAGAGTCCCTTGGACTGCAAGGAGATCCAACAAGTCCATCCTAAAGGAGATTAGTCCTAGGTGTTCATTGGAGGGACTGATGTTGAAGCTGAAACTGTAATACTTTGGCCACCTTATGTGAAGAGCTGACTCATTTGAAAAGACCCTGACGCTGGGAAAGATTGAGGGCAGGAGGAGAAGGGGACGACAGAGGATGAGATGGTTGGATGGCATCACCGACTCGATGCACACAGGTTTGGGTGGACTCCGGGAGCTGGTGATGGACAGGGAGGCCTGGTGTGCTGCGGTTCATAGGGTCGCAAAGAGTCAGACACGACTGAGTGACTGAACTGAACTGATGGAACCACCAATAAAATAACTGATTCAGACAAGGATCATAAATGGATGCTAAAATCGTAAGGGAAAATGAGAACAGCTGTATGAAAACAGTTATTCACACAGTCACAAAGAATCAATCACCAAAATTTACTAACTGATTACAAAGGGAGAAAAGGTACATTTACAAAGCAAAATCTGATATGATAGAGTTCCATATCTCAGCTAAGAAATCAAACTTAACACCACCAATAAGGAAAACTGACCATATGTGTCTTATAATGAGTTCACCAAGGATAACCTAACATCACCTATGCAGCATTTTTACCAAGAAAATTTTAAACTGAATCTAGCCGTGAAGAAACAATCAGACAAATTAAAATTGTTCAACAATCTACCAAACGACTGACTTGGAATCTTTAAAAATGTCAATGACATGGAAAACAAAAATTAGACAAAGGAACCACTCTATTATCACAGGAGGCTACTGACTTGGGACCATCAACTGGAACATGTGATGCATGACTGGATCCTGGATTGAGGGTACAGCTCATAAGACCTTTCCAAGACCTTTCCATACAACTAGAAAACACTAAGTATGGCCTGTATATTAGACAACACTTTGTTAACAATGTTAAATGCCTTAAAAGTGATAATGTATTGTGATTATGTAGGAAAATGAATTTGTCCTCAAGTGATAAAACATGCTGAGGTGTTCAAAAACAAAGCACCACAATGTTTAAAACTTATTCTCAAATGGTTCAGCAGAAAGCAATTTGAGAGAGAGAAACAAATGTGGCCAAATGTTGATGACTGGTCAGTCTACAATTCATTCAACTTCTCTGTGAGTTTTAAATTTTTCAATATAAAAAGCTAGGGAAAAAAGATAGTGATAAGAGTAGACATATATGTTGATATGCAAAATAAAAATGCCCATCAATAGACAGATGGGCACATTATGACATGGTCACATAATACTATACAGCAGTTATAATTTAAAAAAAACCAATCCATTAAGATGAGTAGATCCTGAAAACTAGATTGTGTGAAAATAAGGAACTTGGCTGATGATACAGTGTGATATCAGAACATACCATGTATGTTCATTTTTTTAAACTCACAAAAGGAATACTACAAATAGACTGATGATGAATGCAAACTGAAGGGTGTTGATTTCCACCAGGAAGGTAAGAGAAAAAAAAAAAAAAGAAGCACATACAGTAAAATGTTACCACTTGTTACTTTATACTCATGGGTACAGAGGTGTTCTTATTTTATTCTGGAACCTTTTGAACATGGTTTGCATGATAAAAAGATGAATTCTCAACCTTTTATATCAATTATATTTAATCAAGTATTTAATAATATAACTGATATGTGTTGAACTGATAAACTTATATAGTATACAACTTTCTAAAATATATACAAAACTAATTAACTGGAATACAGCTATCAATGACAAAGCAGTATGATGGAACCACAAGGAATAACTGAGGCATGGATTTTATGTCTCCACAATAAAATGGAAGATAAAAAGAAAGTCAAGTTGAGAATTCAAAATACCCTAGCAGTGGTAAAAGGAGATGATTCCCTAGTATTAGATGATTCCCTACTATTAGTCTGGGTACTACAAAGATTGAATTCTCCTAAGTGCTACCATCTGGTGATGAAAAGGAAACAAGATGATAAACCAACAAGATACTTTAATGTATATAATATACATAATATGATTTTAAGAGGCAGGCAGTAGCTTTCCTATTGACCTGCAAAGACTAAATACAAGCAGAAAGGGAGAAAGACACACCATTATAATGCAAACACTCAGAAATCCTGAATTTATGATAATTCTATAAAAATCCTATCACCTTATTTACTTCTGTATTTTATTAAATATCTGTTGAGCAACTGACATCTAATAAGTATCTAATAGCTCTAGTAAATGTCTACGAACAAAGATGTGTAATATTCCTGAAAGACCCAGAGAATTCTCAG
Organism: Bos indicus; assembly: GCF_029378745.1. Classification (NCBI taxonomy): domain Eukaryota; kingdom Metazoa; phylum Chordata; class Mammalia; order Artiodactyla; family Bovidae; genus Bos; species Bos indicus. The sequence goes on along the minus strand of NC_091765.1, from coordinate 59,855,946 downwards.
ATTATATCATGCCCTGCCTTTGAGGCCCAACAGTTGGTTTGATATATATACATGCCCAGTAAAACAAAGGAATACAAACATGACTGAAGCAGGAAAATAAAAATGTTAATGGCCAAGGCAGTTAGAATTCTTTCCCAAGGTTTTCTTGAAGAATGAGTCTAATACAAACATCTATCAGTGTGACACACATATCCTTAGCCTGCACATTCAGACTCCCTTGAATTTGCAAGTTATATCAATACAAACAAAGACATACTTTCTATTGAAAATGTGTCATGACTACAGTCTTACCTTCAGTTTTCTGCTGTAAAACTGTTGTCAAATGTTCTATAGCCTCATCCACATGCAGCCCATGGAGGTCTAGAACATTCTGCGGCAGTAGGGAGGCATTGACTTTCTCAAATATCTCCACGGCAGCAAGGTGATTAGCTTCTTTCATCTTCTGCTCATGGAGACTACCCTTTAAATATAAACATATCACCAGTGATCACTTTTCATATCTGCTACTTAGTAGGCAATCAGAAAACAAATAGTGCCCCTAGTAAAAAGAAGAACAAAAAAAATGGAAAAATTAATCTAAAATTTTTTATGCAACGGGGTAATATGCAAAAACACACCAAAAATTTAGGTGGATTTCAGTGAACTAATAACATAGTTCTTAAACTACTGGATCATCATTTCTAACACATCCTCTGATCCAAAAATCATAGAAGAGGGATACAAATAAACAACATCCATCTCAAGAAGGAATCCAGTGGTTTACCTTTTGATAATCCTGAGTCTCAACCCTCTTAACAACTTGGAGTTACCCCTGAAGCCATCCCTTAAGGTCTGCTATTGTTGTTCACTAGATAATACCAGTTTGATACTTTTTCTGCTCAGTCATAAAAAAGTAAGCTACGTGGAACCACAAGAAAACAAAAAGTCAATCAACCAGGTTTCTTTAATAATATGCCGAATGGGGTCACAATGAATTGGACATGACTGAAGTGACAGAGCACATGCATGCCAAATGAGCCTAGGTAGAAATTCTATTTCCCTGAAAGATATTAATGTAAATTTCTTTTTCTGACTATGAAAAGTGATACCTAACTAAAAATTCAAGCATGATAGAAAGCACAAGTCCTCTGTAATCCCACCTGGGAAGGTCAATACTAACATTCTGCTGTGTTTCCTCCATAAAACTTGTAAGTGTTTAGAAGTAGTACTGAATGAGAGAACCCAACCTAAAAGAGATTAGGGACTGTTGGAATTCTCAGACCATACAGTTCTTACGGAACAGGCTACTTTACATCACTTACAGAATATAATCTACATTCCCCAGAATAACTTCATCTAGTCACAGTATGAGTATTATCTCCTTCAAGATTATTCAGACATCATAGATGACAAAGAAAAAAAGAACTGGCTTTCCTCTTTACCTGCTGGGCATAAAATGTGGCAACATTTTTCTTCCCCATCCGATAAGCTTCTTTTGCCTTGCTGTAGCATTCCATCCTCTTCTGCTGGTGCAAGAAAGCCTCTGCCCTGTAGTCATCATACTCGGGGTACTCAAAGTCCTGGAAAGATGGTTCACTTGGTATATCTTCAGTCTCTTTCAATTTCTTTGCCTATAAGGTGTTACACAATAAGAAGAACCCAAAGAAAAGAACACATAATCTTTACCTTCAAAATCTGTACATGAAAACTGGGCTCTACTAATTTTTATCTTTCTTCTTAAAAAAACAGACAATATTTCCCTACTGTCTTCCTAGTAAGTCATGCACTTGTCAACCATCATTAACTTTTTCGTACCATTTTAACCACTCTTATCTAAGGAGATGTTAAAAAGTTCTCTAAAACTATGGAAATAAAAAAATCAAGCCAAAAGAGAGAATTTAAAATATCCAAAGAATAACATTCATTTATCTAATGCAATAGTTTCCAAATTTTAGTTTGCAAACCCATTCATAGGGTCAGTCCAATCACTGAAGGAAGTAATGGCATATTTCAATTTATATTTAAAAAAAAAACAGTAATAAAATAATTGAATAATATTCTTTTGAAAACAGAAGAGCATACGGAGTGACCATGCCTGATAGTCGGTAAAAATTGTAAGGAGGTTTATAGGGCAGTTTTCAATCAATTCAACCAACTAGCCACTATGGTAGTGTTGACTTTTTGAGCTTTCTGGAATATGATCAAGTAGCTGTTACCCATATGGAAACTTAAAGAAACTAAACTAAATAACTCTAATTTAAAACATGAGATCATGAAAATAATTATGCAAATTAGCCTCAACACTAAACCAAATAAAAAAGAATAACATAAATGTATCACCACATTCCTAACTCATTACTAGAGTCAAAAATCTGTAAATACATTTTTATTTTTGCAACCAATACGCATGACTCTCCTTTACCTAAGAATATTCATAGGTCCTACATCCTTATGTCATGCTCACTAATAATCATACTACTGTTTAACTATTTCATACTAATGTTTAAATAGTCTATGAGTGTATAGCTTGTATCCTGGATAAAACCAAATATTTTGCAGAGAAGGGATTAAAAAAAAGAAAACACTTTTTATGACCTTTGAAAAGCCATAGTGCCTAATACAACAAACATAAATATTTGCCTTAAAAGTCTCTATTGGTATTTATACTAAAAAATGCAAATCACATTTGGTTCTCTGGGAAGAGAACCTTCATTTCTTATTTTTAAAAAAGAAAAAAGACAGGGAATTCCCAGTCTGTCCAACAGTTAGGATTCTGTGCCTTCACTGCCTAGGCCTGGGTTTGATCCCTGTTCATGGAACTAACATCCCACAAGCCACGTGGCAAGGCCCAAAAAAAGAAAGGAAAAAAGAAGTATATAATGAGAGCTACTCTCATTTTAAAATAAAACCAAAATTTATTTTTATATCCCTTTCATAATGATATGGTTTACTATAACTTCACTAACTAGGGCCAAGTGAAATACATGCTTCCTAAGAATTCACAAGCCTGGTGGGCTGCAGTCCATGGGGTCTCGAAGAGTCGGGCACGACTGAGCGACTTCACTTTCACTTTTCACTTTCATGCATTGGAGAAGGAAATGGCAACCCACTCCAGTGTTCTTGCCTGGAGAATCCCAGGGATGGGGGAGCCTGGTGGGCTGCCGTCTATGGGGTCGCACAGAGTCGGACACGACTGCAGCGACTTAGCAGCAGCAGCAGCAGCATTCTCTTGAAAGCATGATGTACTGTAATATTAAAACCATTTCCAAAGGTAACAAACTTGCAAATTTCATTAACAACTAAAGGGAAAAGGTACTAGTATTAACAAAACACAGTTTTAAATAAATGTTAGTTTCTTGAACAAAACCAGGAAACCAAAATGTTACTGGTATCATGATACTCTCTTTTAATATCTCTGGTCCTTTAAGGTCCTGGGATATCAAAGACAGACTATTCTGCTCACAAATCTTAACAATATTTTTATCAGTGTTGTGACATCTGCCTACATTTTTTTGAGAAAGACTAAGTATATCTTATCTCCAGTATAACTTATTCAAATTTATGTTTTGGCCAACGTGTACACAATTCACAAACTCTTTCTTGATTCCAACATCTTCTAACCATCTCCCACTTTCAGCAAGCACACTTCCCAATCACTTCCTCTACTGCCGTAATGACCAAGAGTGCCTTGCTCTATTATCAGGAGAAAAAGTAGTCTTTATTCCCAGTCTGGCACTGAAGGTCTCACCATTATCTTGTACTCTTTGAATCTTGTAACATACTACACTTATCCATGATGAACACAGGCGTCAGTGGTACCATATACTTCCTGCTCTGTGTACACACTAATAGATAACATACTACACCTATCCATGACACACACAGCCATCAGTGGTACCACACACTTCCTGCTCCATGTACACACTAACAGATCACATGAACACCAAAATTACCCAAGTCCTATCAGCTAAATTCTGGTGAAATAGTCAAAGAAAAAAAGGAGCACACAAGTTTATCCATAAGTGGTCTTATTAACAAGTAAAGCAGGATGATTGAGCACTGTTAAAAAAAAAAAGTCTAAAACTAATACAAGATTAATATATAAAATCAATTGTATTTCTATTTGCAGAGGACAATCCAAAAATAAAATTAAGAAAACAATTTCATTTACAATGGCATAAAAAAAAACACCTAGAAATAAATTTAACAAAAGTCATGTATAATTTATATTCAAAACTACAACACACTGTTGAATGAACTTAAGAGGAACTAAATAAATTGAAACATACTTCCACATTCACAAATTGGAAGACAGTATTGTTAAGATGGCAATACACCTCAAATTGACCTGCAGATTCAATACAATCCCCATGAAAAGTCCAACTGGCTTCTTTGCAGAAACTGACAAGCTCATCTTAAAAGTCACACAGAAATGCAAGGGGACCAGAATAGCCAAAATAATCTTGGGGGGAAAAAAAGAACATAGTTGAAAACTCACATTTCTCAATTTCAAAACTTACTACAAAGTTACAGCAGTCAAGACTATGGTACAGGCATAATGACAGACATATAGAACAATGGAATGAAACTGAGAATCTAGTAAAAAATTTACAGTCAATTCATTTCCAACTAGGGTGCTAAGAAAATTCAATGTGGGAAAAATAATCTTTGCAACAAGTGGTACTGTGATAACTGAATATCCATATGCAAAAGAATAAACCTGAACCCCTATCTCACACCATATACAAAGATCTAAATGTAAGCACTAAAACTATAAAAGAATTTAAAACTATAAAACTAAAACTATAAGAAAACTTGGGTGTAAGTTTGGTGACCCTGGATTAGGCAGTAGTTTCTTAGGTATGACACCAAAAGTACATGCAACAAAAGAAGTGAATTGCACGTGATCAATTTTTAAACTTTTGTGCTTCAAAGTACATCAGCTAAAAAGTGAAAAGACAACCCTTGGAATGGGAAAAAGTCTGCAAGTCATACGTCTGAAAAGGGACTTGCATGTAGACTATATAAAAACTCATACGACTGAAGAAATTTTTTTTAATTGTAATGGGCTATGGATATTAATAGACATTTCTTCAAAGAAGATATAATACAAATGGCCAATAAGCACATCAAAAGATGGTCAATATCACCAGCCCTCAGGGAAATGCAAATCAAAATCACAATGAGATACCACTTTTGTATTAACTATGTCTTTTATTTCTTATATTCTGATGCTTTGACATGAGGCCTTGCTAATCCCTAGAGACAAAGCCCCCACCTTGGGGCTAGCTAATTCCTAGAGATTGGAAATAATTCACTTGCTGGCACACTTTATACATGCAAACCATCCAATCTAGAACCCATATCCACAACCATTTCCATTATGGGCTCTCACTCTCTGGCCACCATTCACATACCCTAATCACGGAAGCCAGGTACCAAAAAACTAGGAACACCCCAGAGCCTGCTGAAATTATTCAAACTAGCCAATCCTGAACCTACTTATTACCCTGTTTTGCCAAGTCTTTCCCATAGAAACCACAAAAAAAGGCTCTTGCGCACATTTCCCCATCTCTGTCTCCCTGACCCTGGTGCTTCCTCATGGGGCTACAGATGGTAGGCCATACCTCCTGCTTCCGTAACTATAATAAACTTCTTCCTTCATGTCATTTCCATACCTGGTGTCTTACCATACCTGATTAAAATAAATCCCAGGTATCCATCAAACAACTTCACTTCTACTCAGATGGCTTTAATCAAAAAGACAAGATGATAACAAAGTGTCATAGAGGATGCGGAGAAATTCTAACCCTCATACACTGCTGATGGAAACGTACAAGAATGTAACCATTTGGGGAAAATGCTTGGCAGTTCCTCAAATGGCTAAACCTTTCTGGGCTTCCCAAGTGGCTCTGCCTGCAATCAGGGAGACCCAGGTCTGACACAGTTATACTCTAAGACCCATCATACTGCATTCCATAGTTATTCCATTAAACCTCATACGTTTCATGTGTAGTCTACACAAGAAAAGTTACAGAAATTCAAATGTTTGTCATGTACAAAGACACTGAATAAAAAAACATAATCAGCTATAAATTCATTATTTTGAGCAGATATTATTAGCCAAATATGCTATCATTGGTTAAATTTCCAGTCTACAAAAAATGGTGAGAAATAAACATTAATCTAACAAATCAATTATATTTCATACATAACTATTATTTATCATTATTGTAAAAAACTAAGACACTATACCTTTTTCTCCTTAGACTTCTGTGCAGTATGAGAAGTGATATTCTCATTTTGGTGAACAAATTCTTGTGCTACCACTGTTTTTACAGGGTCTCCTTCAAGAACACAATTTAGAAATTGCACTGTGTGTTCTAATGAATAGCTGTAGAGAGTTGAAGTACAAATATGAGGTCAATGAATTAAAATAAAAGTTATGTGGAAACATTAACAAAGGCAACCTTTAAAACATCTTAGAATAGGAAAAATTGGCTCACTTCTTAGTTTTAAACATCAAAATTAAATGCTCATTGTGCATCTCAAGACTCGAGAATGAACAGAAAGTGTAAAGTTAGAGGCTCTCAAAAATTAATTTTTAAATGAATACCCAAAAGTAACATATTAATAAAATTAATTCATATTCTTATATTTTATTCCAGATAGATTTTCCACAACTCTTTCTTTCATCTTATCACACATACTTAGTCCCCTTTAGAATTCACACATTTCAGTTTCCTTCATACATCAAAAACAGACAATAGATCTTTACGCTAACATTGTATTCTGTCAAATTTCACATTTTACTTAAACCATGGGGTTCCAGTCAGAGAAATTCTAAGCAGAAATATAGAAAGGAAAAAGTAAAAAACTATCCTACCTCCCACCACTACATTATTTAGGCATATTTTCACGGTGATACTATACTATGTGGAATATGAAATTCTACAAAAATTGACAAAAGCCTGAAACACTCATGTTCCCATAACTAAAGAAACTCTTTCCAAAGCAAATTATAAATGATTTTATACTTATTACTTTTTATGACTCTGATCTCTTCCAAAGGCTAGATAATGAAGAGCTGACCACAAAGGACTATTTTTGAAATGCAATACTTATGCAAAATACTGTGATATTTTGCTATTCTTCAATTTATTAAAGCAACCCCTGAAGGGGAATCATTTGGGACTACCAATTCCACTTGAGCACTCCCATCTTACTGCCTAACATATACTCAACAAATAGGAGTTTCTTGGGGGCTAGAAACTACCAGAAATTGTCCACATCCTAACTAGTCCTTAAAATCACCTAGTTTGCCCACTTTTAGGGCTAGAAGCCAGTCTCCAGGTGTTGTTAGGAGTATATGGCTCTGGAAGATTACACTGCAGGCATATAATGCAGTAAGTAATTAAACCTTCTTCAAGCCAGGCTTCAGCAATACATGAACTATAAACTTCCAGATGTTCAAGCTGGTTTTAGAAAAGGCAGAGGAACCAGAGATCAAATTGCCATCATCTGCTGGATCATCGAAAAAGCAAGAGAGTTCCAGAAAAACATCTATCTCTGCTTTATTGACTATGCCAAAGCCTTTGACTGTGTGGATCACAATAAACTGTGGAAAATTCTGAAAGAGATGGGAATACCAGACCACCTGACCTGTCTCTTGAGAAACCTATATGCAGGTCAGGAAGCAACAGTTAGAACTGGACATGGAACAACAGACTGGTTCCAAATAGGAAAAGGAGTATGTCAAGGCTGTATATTGTCACCCTGCTCATTTAACTTATATGTAGAGTACATCATGAGAAACGCTGGGCTGGAAGAAGCACAAGCTGGAATCAAGATTGCTGGGAGAAATAGCAATAACCTCAGATATGCAGATGACACCACCCTTATGGCAGAAAGTGAAGAGGAACTAAAGAGCCTCTTGATGAAAGTGAAAGAGGAGAGTGAAAAAGTTGGCTTAAAGCTCAACATTCAGAAAACTAAGATCATGGCATCTGGTCCCATCACTTCATGGAAAATAGATGGGGGAACAGTGGAAACAGTGTCAGACTTTTTATTTTTTGGGGCTCCAAAATCACTACAGATGGTGATTGCAGCCATGAAATTAAAAGATGCTTACTCCTTGGAAGGAAAGTTATGACCAACCTAGATAGCATATTAAAAATCAGAGATATTACTTTGCCAACAAAGGTCCATCTAGTCAAGGCTATGGTTTTTCCAGTGGTCATGTATGGATGTGAGAGTTGGACTCTGAAAAAAGCTGAGCACCGAAGAATTGATATTTTTGAACTGTGGTGTTGGAGAAGACCAACACCACAGTTGGTGGTGTGGAGTTGAGAGTCCCTTGGACTACAAGGAGGTCCAACCAGTCCATTCTGAAGGAGATCAGCCCTGGGATTTCTTTGGAAGGAATGATGCTAAAGCTGAAACTCCAACACTTTGGTAACCTCATGAAGAGTTGACTCATTGGAAAAGACCCTGATGCTGGGAGGGATTGGGAGCAGGAGGAGAAGGGGACGACAGAGGATGAGATGGCTGGATGGCATCACTGACTCGATGGACATGAGTTTGAGTAAACTCCGTGAGTTGGTTGATGGGCACAGAGGCCTGGTGTGCTGCGATTCATGGGGTCACAAAGAGTCAGACACGACTGAGCAACTGAACTGAACTGAATCCTTCTTATGAGGGTGAAGCTGACACTACTGCTGAGACAAGTATCCAGCTGTTGGCAGACAAATGGAGGATCACTGAATATCATAATACCTACCCTTGGCACCTGACTGATCAATCATTCTGAGCACTGAAAGTAAGTACTCAGTCCTCTAACCTCGCCTGGGACCCGCAACTCTGGGTAGTTTCACATCAGACCTTCTTGCCCTAGGTTCCCATTGAAGAGAGCTGCCATATGTCAGCACCAACCTTCCTAACCCCCAATGCCTGAGGTATTTTAACACATAATTCTAAGAAAACAGCTGCTCAGGTAACAAAAATAAATAGAAAATCTGTGGACTGAAATAATACCATGAAAAACTTGATTCAAGTGACATATTTAGAACTCTGCATACTCAGCAGAGAATATTCTTTTTCAAAAGCATCTTCATGTAATATTTATAATAACTGATCATGTATTAAACCAGAAAGAAAATTTCAAATTCCCAAAAGCAGGACTCTTTCAGGCTGCATTCTTATACTCCAACACAACAAAACAAAATAAACAGTAACCATCACCACCACTACCATCACCACCAAACTATCAATCCATTTAGAAAATTTCAAACTCTTGGATGAATGAGAAAATCAAACTGAATTAGATTTTTACAGAAAAAAATGAAATTACTATATATCAAAATAAAAATATTACACATATATATCAAAAACATAATATAGAGAAAAATTCATACCCTTAAATATATTTGTTATCAAATACTGAAAGGAAACAAACTAATCAAAGAATTGAAAATATGTCAACAAATTTAAAGAGAAAGGAATCAACAAAAATAGAAAGCAATTACCAAAAATAAAAGCAAAAATAAATGATTAGAGAATATAAAACAGACTTTGATCAATAAACCAAGAGTTTGCTCTTTAAAAGGGCCATTCTGACAAACAGCAAAAACAAAACAGAAAAAAAATATATTAGGAAAGGAAAAAAGGATATGATCAAATACAAAACAATAGTTTTAATTACCACAGAATATTATATACAACTTAACAATAATAAACCTGAAAATCAAGGTAAAACTAATGGTTTTCTAGAAGACAAACCACCAGAAAAGACTCACAGAAAAAAAAAAAAGGCAAATACTTGAATAAAGCAATACCCTTAAAAGATAGTGAAAAGTTCTAAAAGACTTCCCTAAAAAGGTACAACCCCAGAACCTTCAAGGTACTAATTTATTTAAATTTTCCAGAGCAAGTTGCTCAGTCGTGTCTGACTCTTTGTGACCCCATGAACTGTATCCCTCTAGATTCCTCTGTCCATGGAATTTTCCAAGAAGGAATACTAAAGTGGGTTGCCATTTCCTTCTCCAGGGGATCCTCTTGACCCATGAACTAAACCTGCGTCTCCTGCATTGCAGGCAGATTCTTTACCACTGAGCCACCAGGAAAGCCCTTTTATTAAGCCAAATACCAAATAAAACCCTAAAACCAAATCTGACAAAGATAACAAAGAAACAGAAAATTACAGACTAATCTCACTTAACAACTGTTGCAAAAAGCCTGAAATCAATTCTGATATTGCATTAAAAGAAATAAACAAAAATATGAGAGAATTTTTATTCTAGAAATTACTGGTGATTGACATGAAATACACTAATAAACTAAAGAAAAAAATCTGTATTAGAGTCTCCAAAGAGTCTAAAAAGGCACCTATTTAAAACAACTCTTGCTAAAATAGAAATTAAAGGAATATATTAAGATCAAAACTATGTATTACTCAAACCAGAAGCATTCCTAACATAGCAAACATCAAAACACACTATTACGCTACAGTATTGAAAATAAAATTTAGGACCAAATGGCTCAATGGAATCAAAGAGTCAATAAAAGAAAATGTATATTTGAGAATGTAAGAAATATTAGTGGTTATATTTTATATCAGTGTGTAAAGATGATCTATCTACCCAGTTTATCATTTGGAAAAAAATTAAGTTAAATCTCTACTTCATACTAAACACACAAAAATGTTAGGTAAAGTTTTTAAATTTCACTATTAAAAATACTGAACGATGGTCAAAGATCCTGTGTGCTACAACTAAGACCTGGTGCAGTCAAATATATAAATTAATAAAAATAAATTAAGGGCTTCCCTGGTGGCTCAGTGGTAAAGAGTCCACCTGCCAATGCAGAAGACATGGGTTCGATCCCTGGTCTGGGAGGATCCCACATGCCTCAGAGGAACTAAGCCCATGTGCCACAGCTACTGAGCCTGTGCTCTAGAGCCCAAGAATCACAACTACTGAAGCCCGTGCTCCGCAACAAGAGTAGCCACCGCAATGAGAAGCCTGCATGCCACAAGTAGAGAGTAGCTCCTGTTCGCCACAACTAGAGAAAAGCTTGAGCAGCAACAAAGACACAGGACAGCCAAAAATAAATAAATAAACAAAATTATATAAAAAATTTTTCTTTAAAAAAAAAAAGCAAATTTAAAAATAAATACTGGAATAAATATGGAATAAATAAATTCCATAATGTTGGGGTAGGACAGATTTTCTCAAAAAGAGTTAAAACTCGGAATCAGTAAGGGAAACAATTTTCTGATAAAACATGAATTAAAAAATGTTTATGACCAATGAGATTTTATCAAGAAAATTTATTATAATCTATATTAACAAAGATAACTACATATAATATATAAAGAATTCTCATAAATGTAGAAAGAAATACAAAGAGCCAAAAGAAGACAGGCAAAAAATAACCAATTTAATAGAAAAAGAAATCAATGGGAGAAAAGCTCAACCTCACTAGTAATAAAAATTTAAGCAACAATGAAATATTTTTCCTACCAGACTGGCAAAAAATTAAAGATTCTTAATGTTCAGGGCAAGTTACACAATCAGTACATATAAGTAATATGGAAAGCCGTTATAAAAGGAAATTTGGCATTAGCTATAGACATTTTTAGTGTATCTACTCTGAACCAGCAATTTCACTTTCAGAAACTAGCTTACTATAATATTCACCCATGCACACAAAATGTATGTTCAATGTTGCTCAGTGCAACATGGTTTCCAACTTTTCTTATAGTCAAAAAGCCTGCAAACAGAGCATGTTTAAACAAACTATAGTACTTTAAGAAATCACTTTCAGAGTACTATGGAATACTCTGTAGACATTAAAAAGAAAAGAGTATTTATTCTGTCACAAAGTATGGACAGAAAAAATAACAGCAAAACTACAAAATATTATATAAAACACAATCTATTTTGGTGACTATATATATAGGTACCAAAACAAATAGGTACACATGTGTGCGCATACTTAGTATATGAACATGAGAAAAAATTGGGGAGGAATATGAACCAATTGACAAAAACTCACTTTCTACATTATTGCATTTAAATGGTTTATAATACACTTATATTATTTTTGTTATCAGAAAAATAAAAATAAGAGATTAAAATGTATGACATACACTTTCAATCACATCACAACAAAAACTGCAGACAATTCTTCTAGTACTCACTTGTGGTCCTTGAAAATGTCCACCAGGAAATTTTGGTTAATGGCTGGAAATATCTTAAAGAGTTGCTTCTCCTTTAGCTTAGTGGCACAATCTTTCTCAAACATAAGCGTCTCCCTTTTCTAAAACAAACAAAAAAGACAAAACTCATTCTTATGATGGAATTTACAATACTAGTTATGCTGATCCAAAACCATGGTTATTTCATTGCGAAAACACTAATAATTTAAAAGCAACCACAGACTTTCTTCATTGATTAAAGGCTGAAAATAGTAATGTAAGTATTCTTGCACTGTTTATTTATATCCCATTTTTTACTAAGTATTCGAAGCTGCTTATTAATACACACACAGAATCACACATATACATATATGTGTGTGTATGTGTATATATATACTCTCACATATGACACACATGCTGAGTCGCTCAGTCATGTCCAACTCTTTGCGACGCTATGGACTGTAGCCCGCAAGGATCCTCTGTTCATCATGGGATTCTCCAGGAAAGAATACTGGAGTGGGTTGCCATGCCCTCCTCCAGAGGATCGTCCCAACACAGGGATTGAACACAGGTCTCCCTCATTGCAAATGGATTTTTTACCATCTGAGCCACCAGGGAAGCCCACATTCAATCATATATTACACATATAAAAAGAATGAAGTATATACATATAAACAGGATATAAATAAATGAAGAAATCAGAGAGTAGAGAAAATAAAGGTAAGAATATAGGATAAAGCTAGCAAGAAAATTAGTATAAATAAATGCATGCTACAAAATCCTGTACCATTGCTAAAGGTGGGTCACAAATTCAGTTCTGAGCTTCTCAATGGCCAAAGCAAAGGAAGAAACAAAGATTCTCAGTGTCCACAAAATAAAAAGAAGCCAGCTGCTCAGAAGAACAGCTTTTTCTGGTACTGAGACCTGAGAGAAATTTCTCACATGGGTCCTCATAAAAGGGACACTGTGTGATGCTGTGAACAACGTCCTTAAAAACATATTCTCCTCAATGGGCAGAAACTACAATGTACAAATGAGTTGCAAATTCAGGTTGACAGAAAAATCCACATTAAAAAATTTTTTTCACAAACATATTTATTCCAAAGGAATTGTATGCGAATACCAAGTGTTATTTTTTCAAAGTCGTATTTGGATTGTTTAAATTGCCAAACCAAACAGGCTTTTCTAATATGTGCTAATTTAATTCTAATTAATGATTATAGTAATCGTTTGTAAAGGGACTTCTAACTCTAAGACAATTTGTTGACATTGTGATTTAACTATGTAATATTTTTGTTTATTCCAAAAGTCCCAGTGTCTAAAAAATAACTTCCTATAAAAGTTCAAAGAGTCTCTGAAAATGTAGAAATTACAATAATTTAGGATAGTCCTAGAATAGCTATTGGTTTTGAAACCTAGCCATATTTAGGCCATTTATAATACCAAACAACAACAGAAAAAGAATCACAATAGGTGACAACCTGACCAGTCAAAAAGACTGGTGAAGCTGAAAATATCACATACCACAAGAGTGAGGAAAACAAGCCACCTCAAGAATTTTAAATATTTCACATCTTATTTTAAGATATACATTATAATCTGATCTTACTAAAAAATTCAGTGATTTTTTTTTTAGAAAAACCTCAGTGATCAGATTTACTAGAATCTGCCAGGTCATAGAGTATCTCTAAACTACAAATTAAGGTCTTATCAATTAACTGAAAACAGCAAGGAGATCAAATCAGTCAATTCTAAAGGAAATCAACCCTGAATACTCATTGGAAGGACTGATGCTGAAGCTGAAGCTCCAAGACTTTGGCCACTTGACGCAAAGAGTCAACTCACTGGAAAAGACCCTGATGCTGGGAAAGATGGAGGGCAGAAGGACAAAGGGGAGACAGAGGATGAGATCATTGGATGGCATCAACGACTCAATGGACAAGAGTTTGAGCAAATTCCAAGAGATAGTGAAGGACAGGGAAGCTCGGTGTGCTGCAGTTCACGAAGTCGCAGAGTCAGACATGACTTAGCAACTGAACAACAACATCTTACAATTAATTATCTTCTTCATGCATTATGCCTAATTTTTATTTTATATTCTTTGCTTTAAAAGAATTTAAAGTGTATTTCTCCTTTGGAAAATTCTGAGAAATTACTGAGAAATTTTCCAGAAATTCTCTTACTGAGGCTCTACTTAAGCAGGAATATCTTTAGGATCAAAAGAGTATAGCTTCTATTATCAAATTCACAGAAAGACAAGAAAAATCACTGACAGAAAAAAAAAATTACGTTGAAAAGTCAAAGAAACTTATTTGTTCATCATTATGTGAAGTGAAGTGAAGTGAAAGTTGCTCAGTCGTGTCTGACTCTTTGCGACGCCATGGACTATACAGTCCATGGAATTCTCTAGGCCAGAGTACTGGAGTGGGTAGCCTTTCCCTTCTCCAGGAGAACTTCCCAACCCAGGTATAAGAGATAAAAAGGTAGGTTAGAACCATAAAGAAAAGTTTCAGTAGCAGAAAACAGCATTTCAACAAAAAGTGTCACATCATTTGAGTATAAGTTCTAGGCTTTCCTTATTTTTTATGAAAATCTATTTCTCCAATTAATTACATATGTAAATTGAACAGGATATCTGAAACAACACTAAATTATAAGATCCTACTGAAGAGACTGTTCCTTGGATTATATAAACACGTAAAGTTGGTAACGGTAGCATATTTCCAACTTAATTAACAAGTGGGGAAAATAAATATGAAAGTGGAAGAATCCCATCATTCTTTCTACGCCCCCATTCTATCAATATATATTTCAACCAATACAAAGGTGTTCCTTTGAGCAGTCAAATGAGTAGGAAAAAGAGGGGAAAAGGTTGTAAGATCACCAACTAAGAATTTTTTTTCCTTGAGAACTAAACTAATAATCTCTAAGGTCTTTTCCCTTTTGATTTTGAAATTCTCTAATACTAATTTTCAGAATTCCAAAAAAAGTTAAGAAAAAGAAATGCAAAAGAAACCAAATTCTCTTGCGACTTCATATAGTTAGATAGGTTGAAAAAGAACAAAAATTAAATTCAGAGCAAAGCAAAGTATCTGTTTGAACTTGTCTTACTGAAAAGTTAGATAGAAAAAGAAGAGTACTTAATTTAAGATTTGAAAGTTTCTAAAATTTTTCTCTAAAAAATTTTGCTTCAAATATGAACTCTTCAATAGCAAAACAGTCATTTCTTATTACTAACTTATGAATGAAATTATCTTCAAATGAAATATTTCTTTCATGTTTTTCTAGAATGAAAAAATTTACAGAAATAAAATTATAGACAAGAAATATACATCTGCAAAATTAAATCCAAAACAACAGATTTAACATAACTGGCTTACTGTTATAGAATATCAACTAATTTTCCAGAAGTAAAAACCTCCAACTTCAAGCTACATTTAAAAACATTTTTCAATTTTAACACTAACTTCAATCAGGTTAAAATAGATTCTAAGACTACAGAAAGTAGAATCAAATGAAAATCACAAACTAAACATATAATCAAACTAGAGTAAGAAACAAAGGCTTAATATTTATAATAACTCATACCAAATCATGCTTTTCCTGTAAGGCAATTTCTTCTGACATTATTTCTCTGAGTGATACTTTTTTAGTTTGAGTGTTCCAATGATCCAATAAGGGTAGCATTTCAGGTGCTGCTAAAGTCTTCAGTAATTTTTTGCCTGTTCTCTGAGATGATTTTTGTTCTGAATTATCAAGACCAATATGCCCAACCAGGGAAGGATCTACAAAAGCAGTATCAATAGTGTCAGACCGTGAATAACAAATGTACAAACTAACAATTATTCTGATGTAAATATATACCTCAGACAGATCCAGAAAACATGACTTTTAACTCTTTGCTTATAATACAGTTTGCAAATTTCAAAATATATCTTCACATAATAAGTATGAAATATGTATAAATGTAGGAATACTTCAAATGAGCAACAATCTGAGTATCACTATAAATCAACCCAATGCTTCCCACTCTTTTTCATATCCCTTCAACAGAGAAAACAGTAACACACATATACACTGATAAACAGAGGAAGCTGCAGCCAGCCAGGAGTGACCAGCTAGAGCAGCTGGTCATCTCTGCCTGGCCACTCCAAGAACTGAAAGGATAAATATTTTTGCAAATCTGTAACCCACTGGAGGCACACAGTAAATATTGAACATTGATATTCAAG
Source organism: Bos indicus (assembly GCF_029378745.1). Lineage (NCBI taxonomy): Eukaryota > Metazoa > Chordata > Mammalia > Artiodactyla > Bovidae > Bos > Bos indicus. The sequence goes on along the minus strand of NC_091765.1, from coordinate 59,839,539 downwards.
AAAAGAAGGAACTGAACATTCTAAGAAGTTCATAACAGTAAGACAACGTATATTTCAGCTTTTCTAAGAGCAACACATTCTGATATACACTTTTGCTCTCCTGGAAAGTGAAGAAATAGCTAATACTATCATCTGAATAACTGATACTATTTGGGAACCTCCAGCTCTCAAATAACTTTGGTTCTTGAAGCTACAATACAGGTCTGGATTAAAGTTAAGAATCTTCACTCTAATAATCTTCAGTCTGGAGTCCTGGTATGAAGTGGGCAGAAGCATCTAGAGAAACTCAAGCACAAAAGCAGGACCTAGAACAGGTCTGCCACTGTGCACTAACCAATTAAGACACTGCATCTAAGAAATCTTCTGGAATCAAATATTTTCAGTTTGGTAGATATACCCAAAAAGCAGGCTTTTATGCTCTAATCATATTAAAATCAATAAAAATTTAAGAGCCAAAGTAATATTTCAATGATGCTATCAAAGACAGGAATATTTTATGCTCTCAAACCAGAACAGTTTTCTATCATTCAGAACAAAATCATTAACAGGAAACACTCTGAATACATGCATTAGAGCACACCTAGGTGCTTCATAGCCTCGTAGTTGAAAAAAAAAATTTTCAACTGAAGTATAGTTGATCTATAATGTTGTGTTAGTTTTCAGTTATAACCTGAAAGTTAAATAATACAAGGACTTTTTTCTTCTTTAAGTTTTATTTTATATCAATATTAAATGTTAAAATTTTTTAAAACTTACCTACAAATCAAAATTCTTTGGTAACATATTTTGTGGAAGTATATTTAAAATGAGTTGAAATTCATACACACACACCAAGTTTCAACATCAAGATAAGAACATCAGAAGTGAAACTATGTGATTTACCTTGCATTAACTTGCCACAAGATACCTCTTCTTGTCTTTGTCGCTCCTAAACACAAAGGCAGAATAGGGGATTGGCAAAGAAGGGCGCATTAGAAAACAAGCTTATGTTATTTTCCTCAGTAATCATTTCTCCTTATAAAACTATCAATCATTCTTGCTAAATCTAATAAATCTAGATAAATATAGATTACATCTATGTATCTCTTCCACTTATAGAGCTCTTATGCTATAATTTTTAAAAAACTGTTAATGAAACTTATTAGCATTTCAAGTCTTTAAAGAACAAAAAACTATTTATGATTTTTTTCCCTAAAATAAAAAATCAATCATATTGAGCTCCATCATTTATTATATAGTTTGGTCAATCTGGATATAATCTAAAACACTGGAAACAGAAAAAATATCAGTAATCTGTTAACTGCTAAAATTCATTCTCTAACTAAAAATTTAATAGAATCTTTGATATAACACAACAGATTATAATGAAGAGCAAAGGTGACAAAATGGACACAAAAGGAGCTCTTTATAAAAAGAAGCCTACCAACCATTACAGATTCTTTCCATTTCTCATGAATCACTTTAGCCAGATTCAGATCTATATGAACCACACAATCCTCAACTGTTAGGGACCCTTGTGAGGAGAGGAAGAAAAGAAAAGAAAATATGACCATTACTCATTATACATATGCAGAAAACATACTCAACTACCTTACACATCATAAAACTAATCTGTATTTTTAATTACTAACCTATGTCTCTAGTTTTAAAACTCTTGGAATATTTTTATGTAGTATGTTATTGTATTCACACTTCTTGGCAGATGCAATTATACAATGTTTCATATACTTAAGTTCTTCATGTCCATTACACTAAATATATTTAGCATGTTCACTTCCATTAAGACTTTCCAATAAGTGTGTCCTAAGGAATTATCTTGCCTTAAGTGTATCTGGAGTAGCATCAAAGGATTAAAAAGATGTATCTGTGCAAACAAGTATGAGGTAAATACCAGAGAAAATTTTCAATATATGCATGGGATGAATACAAACTCTATACTCTCTAGTTTCTTGAAATTATACATTTAAAAATCCTCCACAAACACATGGTGCCAAAAACAATAATGTAGTCAACAGACTTTTACATTTGTTAACATACAAAGTAATTTTAAAATTCAACCTAAACTATCTATATTCTAGTCACAGAAAGATGCACATATAGGTAATAATTTACTTTTTCCTTACCTGAATCAATACCAACAGGGCCAAATAATTCATTGAGCTGAAAAGCCAGTTCAGGGGGCAATGCCAATTCAAGACAGTCTATGGTCAGAGATTTGGTTGTCACTGGAGTGGGATTCAGTGTCTCAGCTTTATCTTCTCCAGTAACTCCAGCTGACAAAGCACTCCCTGCCATTAGAATTGTCTCCATTTCCTGTTCCTCTTCAATCATAAATTCTTCTGTGTTTGGAAATTTCACATAGTCCTTTGAAAGATTTTCATTTTTATTTATTTCAAAAGAGTTAGTAAAATAAGTTTCTTCATGTAACTCAAGATTTGAAGTGCTTGATACAGGGTTCAAAATGTCAGACAAATTCAAAGAAGAAGGTATGTTACCTCCAGTCTCTGCAACTTCTGAATTCTTTTCCATTTCACTCACAGTTTTAGTGGTAGTAGCTTTTAGAGTATCTGGAAAAAACTGCTTCACATTATATAAACCTGAAAGTTCTGTTTGACTATTAGCAAGTACTTCATTACTATTATTTAGCTCTACAGTAGGAAGTATACTTGTTACTAATCCATGTTTTTCAGTAGTTATAGCTCTTATTTCTGCCTGCTCTAAGTTCTCCTTTTTGGAATTACAGGTAGATTGTACATTAGTGTTATTGATATCAATTCCATGGCTAAATTCTGGCACAGAAAAATTAGAATCCTCTAAGCTTCCTCTTTGGCTAATAATTTCCTTCAAATTCAGTCCCAGAGAAAATGGCCCAATTTGTGCTTCATCGTATGATTTTTTTATATTCTCAAATTCAGTATCCTCACATAATTTGGTTTCAGAATCCAATAAAAGGCTTGTGGCCCAAATAATATCTTTGTTACACCTCTCATATAAGTCTTTTAGGGCTTCTAATGAAAAAGATCCAAATAGTTTACAAAGAATGTTAAGATTTTCAGATTCATCAGCATTGGTGAGCTCACTTTCTTCCACATATGTGCTTTTGTCATACATTACCCTATATGGAATTGCTTCTTGAACATCCAATTTTGTGTTAATATTGAAAGTTTTGGGTTTAAATCCATCTAATCTTCCTGTTAATACTCTCAGAGAATCAGAAACACTAATCTTATTTTTTTCTACTTTCCATAAGAGAGCAAAATCCTGTGGTTCAGTCTGGGTACACATGCCTACTCCTATTTCAGGGACTTCTTTAGTCTTTTCTTCTGAAAATTCAGCTAAAGTTTGTGGTCCTATTTTTTCAGGGACAGTTGGCACACTATTGATATAAGGAAGAGACAATGTGTGTTCCCTATGAATCTTTTTACTTGGACAAGTCTTACTCTCATAGGTCATTTCATTGGGCAACATTTCAGAACTTCCTCGAGTACAACCACCCAATGTTTTTAGCTCTTCAGGGCTTGTGCCCCAACAGGCCTCATGTGAAGAGTATAAGGATATTTCATTCATACTGCTGTTGGTTCCAAATTCTAGGCTGGGTTCATTTAAGCCAGCCTTTGGTATTCTTGATCTGTGCTCTCTCTGAGCTAACGAATCGAGGGAAGGCCAGTCACCCACAATGTTGAATGAATCTCTTTCCGGGTTTTTGTAAGTATCATATTCACAGCTACTGAAAGGTTCCGAGGCATCACCACACTGTGACCTGTCGTCATCCTCTACATTTTCATATGGAGGTCCTTGTGGCTGCATACAATCTACACTCACAGATAAACTATTATCTAATATTTTATGTGACTGAGGGCGATTATACTTTTTGTCATTTTGTACAGATGAGGCTTTTTCCATTTTTCGGTTCCTTTTTGTCCTCTGACCAATAGTCTTATCAACTGGCCAGTCACCAACAAAAGACAGCTCGTGTTTTGGAAACTTTTCCAAAGTTGATTTGCTCTTTTGTTTTCCAAAGGCTTTTTTCTTTACTGCCGCTCTTTCTTCCAATATTTCACTAGATAAAGATTTTTCATTTTGATTGGGTACAGGATTTGAAAGACCACAGTCCCCTTGATTATTTTCACCATAACAACTACTTGGTGACATTCTCTCTAACAAACTATCTGCATTGGTTTCACTACACTCTTTTTCAAGAGCCATTTCTACCGGCTCTTCTTTTTCACTTTTGTCTGTAACTTGTACTTCACTTTCAGAATCAGGAAAGTATGTGTTTGGAGCTTCCTGAATGAAAGCATTCTGAATATTGGGATTCATATCACTTATTTCTTTTTTTCCTTTGTTTAAATCTGCGTTAGGGAGATATGCAATATTCTCAGGCAACATATTTTCTTTGGTCACATCAAGTTTCTTCTCTTCAGTTAACTCTAGATGCTTCAAAGACGAGGATAAAACATTTTCTTCTTTTTCAGAAGTAATATCTTCATTGTCTCTTGGGCTGTAAGATTTTTTTTTAAGTATTATAACGAAATCTCTTACTGTTATGATTAGTAATATTAATACTGTTAATATATTTAAACTAAAGAACATTAATATTATGATTTAAACTAAAGAATCTTTCAACTGAAAGACAAGATACCTGATCTTACCCTAATACATGATGAACACACCCCTTTATTGTAATCCCAACACCGAGCACAAGGCCTGGCTTACACGAAGCACTCAAAACTTTTTTTGAATTAAATAATTAACAGGAGATTTTCAGTTAAGGTGTTTATGATGCATTAAATATTAAAGTTAAGGTTCTAAATTTGTTCCCAGAACAGGATACCTCCTGGGCTCCTTTCCAACTTACTAAAGCTTAATACATGTGAAACTAGGTCTGCCTCTGTACCACCTGTCTTTTGCTACCAAGGAAAATGCTTAAGATTGATTTACAAAGTCACAGTCAGTCAACATGATTTGCACAATTAAGTCAAATGAGAGAAAGGGAGGACAGCTCTCAATTGAGATGTCACTTGCTAAAAATATTTTTTAAACCACCCTCAATGTTATTTTCAGACTCAGAGCACTTTTGCCAAATCATTATATTAATACTTTCAATTTCAGTGCATTTTCCTTATTTGTCAACTCATCTTCCTTTCTATACTGCAGGAGTTCTCAAAGACCCACCTCTCCCATGAAGCCTTCCTAAGTGAAATCACACCTAACCAGTTTTCTACATCCAGATGCTATTATAAGTCCTTTACAAGTATTAATTCATAATCCTTATGAGATCCTTATAAGCAAAGTGTTATTGCCATTTTGCAAATGAGGAGCTGAAATATAGAGAGATCTTATAATCTGTCAAGATTAAGCTTTGGGATATGAAGCCAGGAAATACAGTTAAGGAGCCCATATTCTTATCCATTTTGCAACACTGCAGCATTTATGAATCTTCTTTTCCTAACTCCTTTCCAACAGAGCTTCTCATCCCCTACCATCAAAAAATGTGAGCATTCAGACCTCTCTACATATTTAAGGCTCTTCTTTCCTCACCTACTTATTCAATTGTTTATGTGCCCTAAATATTTTTTAACAGAATCAGTACTATCCTGAACTACAAACATCCAAAGGCTGTGACTTGTATTATTTAATCATGAGTAATACATTTTTATGATAGTTTGAAAGTATTTTTATTAATATCTAAGAGAATTAAGAAGTAATGTAACTACAAAACAACAACAGGGGGTAGATAAGGTAACATAAATACTGCAATAGCAGCAAGTTAAATAAAGAAGACAGGAATATTCATAGCATAAAGATGGACCTACATAAATCAGAAGACAATGAATCTCCCACATATGTCATCACTCACATAAACTTTTACTTCTCTTGCTAACCATAAGTATCCTGCTCTACGTAAAACTATACCTAAACCTTATAAACAACAAATGCCTAACTTATTTTTACAGTTATTTTGCAGTGATTTTAGAAGTTTCAAAATTATCTTTTTTTTTTTTTTTTTTTTAATTTTTTCTGGGCTTATGGGATCTAGTTCCCTGACCAGGTATCAAACCTGGGCCCACAGCAGTGAGAGCAGAGCCCTAACCATTGGACCACCAGGGAATTCCTTCGAAATTATCACACTTTTTAAATTAGGTTTTTAAATTAAACTTTGGTACATAGAGACTTTAACCTACCTAGTACTTCTGTCACAAGAATATGCACACAATTCAATGCGTTCGATTTTCTCTGGAACTGAAGAACTCATGATTATTGGCACTGAAACAAAACGTTGATAGTGTTCCAACATTCTTGTTATTTTTTCTTTGCTTATCCCATGAATATTACGCCTAAAAATTCCAGGGGGAAAAAAGGGAAAGAGGAACATCAGTAATGGTATTTTTAAAAAATCGGCTCATATAATGTCAAAAAAAAAACATTTCTAATATGTAAAAATATCAAAACTGGTTTATTATGACACAATGTAAACTATTTAATTTTCATTTTCATTTTATTCAGGATGTCCTAAATTACTATTTTCTTAATCATGCCACACAATCTTTTCCAAATATCCTTTATCAAGTTGGAAAAAAACCAGCAAATCTTAATCACTTTAAAAGAACTTATTCACAAGTGCTATTAAAAAAAAACACCTCATAAGAATATGGCCATCATTTTAATTACTAACTAGTGACTAAAAAATTTCTACTCAGAGGCTCTTACTTACACCAGTACAGCAGACAAAATGTCCCAAAGGACTCTCCTATTACAATAAAATTGGATCCCATATAAATTAAAGTAAACACACACTTTAATACATCTTAAGTTCAAGCGAAGAGAAAAAAAAATTCCTATTTGAAGTTTCTGGATGTCCAAATATGAAATCTGCTATATTTGTGCTTTCACTCATTGTAGTTTATTTCTTTGTTTTTGTTTATAAGCTCGTATACTTAGCTGAATCTAATATATGGGAATCCTTAGGCCTGAAACTGAAAGTGCTTTCATTCATACAGCAACAGGAGTTGCATCTGCCAAGAGGCAAGATGGTATGCTTTAGTTCTTTAAGAGTTTTATCTTAACGAAAACATCTCAATTGCAACTCTCCTGTCTCAGGTTGGATCCAAGTATTTAGTGTCTGGATCCTGGGGCTAGTATCAGCATTTGCCAGCTGGGCAAATCTGGCTTTCATATTTACATACCTCCATCTTGTCTGGTTTCAGATCACAAAGAAGCAAAGAGATAGAAAATATGAAAGAGAGGTTAAGAGACATAGACATAGAGGACAGACCAAAAGGTCTAGTATGTATCTATCCAAGTCCCAGAAAGAGAAGAGAGAGTACGTGGGACAGAAACAATTTAAAGAAAAATGGTTTAAGAATTTTCCAGAACTGATGAAAGACAATCTCCTAATCTCACAAGTTCAACAAATCCCAAGCAAGATAAATAAGAAATCCACAACTAGAAACATAATACTGAAATTGTCATTCACCAAAGACAGAAATCATATTACAAGCAACTAGAAATTTGATAAATGAATTATCTACAAAGAAAACAACCATTAGAATTATACTTGACAATAATAGTAATGGAATCCAGAAGACAGTTAAATGTTATCAATAACAGAAACTGTAAATCTAGAATATATACACTCAGCAAAAGCTTATAAGAATGAGCACAATAAAAGAACTTCCAGATTAAAAAAAAAAAAGTTTGACATAAAGCATGCCTAAATTGTAAAGAAAATTCTAAAAGATGAATGTCAGGCAGAAGAAAATTCTCAGATGAAAGGCCTATGATGAAAGAAAAATTAAGCACAAAGCAATAACTAAATGAGTGAAAACAAATACTACCTGTACATTCTAGACAGTCAGAGCCTGTAAGCTGGAAGGAAGGTTAATTATCAGAGTTAATATGTTTGAAAGTTCTTGTATGTGGGAAGAGGAAGGCTAAGAAAATGGTTTAACTTAAAAGTCTGCATGATAAAACTTTTAATGTAACCACTGAAAGACTTAAAATAGTATATGTAATCTCCAAACTAGTAGAGAAGGAAAAAATGAGCAAGCAAATCTGCATTCAATTTTTAAAAATCCGAAGTAAGGCAAGATAGGAGGAAAAAATCAAATATTTAATTTTCTGTGATAGGAAAAAACAATCACAAAAAATGTGAGATAAATAAAAAGTACACAGAATGAGGCAGTAAGAAACAAGACCAATTATATGAATAACCAAAGTAACTGTAAAAAAACTAAAATATCAGTTAAAAGCTAAAGACAGAGTGAATTTTTTAAAACCCAGCCATACTGGTCATAAGAGATACACCTAAACACAAAGATACTGAAAGGTTGAAAGGAAAAGTATAGAAAAATTAATAACACTCAAATACTAACTAAAAAAAGTTGGTATATTTCTATTTATATTAGACAATTAGATTTTATAACAAAAATTAATACTAATAAAAGAAAACCAGTGGACAAAGATAAAAGCTTCCATTAGAGTGATGCAAAGATCTTAAGACTATATGGACTTCAAAAAATATCCTTAGTATATTTAAAACAAAAAATAGAATTATAGGGAAAGACTATTATAATCAACATAATAGTGGTAGAGGAAGATTTCAACACACCTCTCACAGTAGATTTTTCTCATCCCTCTCTTAAAGATTAACTCATTAAGCAAAATTTTCAAAAAAGTTATATATAATGTGAGCAAATGAATAAGCATGATTTAATGATATAGTAATACACTATAACCATCATACATTCTTATCAAGCAAATATGAACATTATAACAAACTGATAATGAACTAGTAAAATACATCTTTAAAAATATCAGAGAATTAGTTTGATACAAACCACATAATCTTATCTACTGAAGTAAAGTTGAAAATCAATTTTTTGAGAAGATAAATTTTATATCCATCTACTCAAAAATTCAAAATATAGTTCTAAATAACCCAAAGGTTAAAGAATAAAAGTAACAGTAATGCAAACTAGAAAATAAATGTTTAAAAGAAGATATTACACAGTAAAATTCTAGGAGCAGCTAGCATGGCACGTAAGGAAATTTACAGCATTAAATGCTCATACTAGAAAATAACCTGAACTTTCAGTTCAAGCCTTACAAAAATAACAATAAACAAAGCAAAATAGTTTTTTTTTTAAAGCAAAGAAACTAGAATAAAAGAGAAGCAGAAAAGAATTAAACATAAAACAAACGTATAATAGAAAGCTCAACAAAGCAGAGATGTTTATTTGAAAATGCTAATAAAAAATCTGATCTCTAGTGAGAATAAACAAGAAAAAAAGAAAATACATGTAAACATATTAGGATTAAAAAGGGGAACTAAGTATAGATGTAGCAGAGATTTAAACTTGAAGAGAATATCAACCATCTTAATAAAAAGTCAATAAATTTGAAAACTTTGGTATAATGGACAAATTCCAATTGAAACTTCTTACAAAGAAAACACACAATACAGATAGTTTCGTAAGTAAATCCTATCAAACATTCAAACTTACATAAACTCAGAAAAGAGAAAAAAAGAAAATACTTCCCAACTAACTCTATGAACCTAAAACCATCATACCAAAACCAGGCAAGACAGGGCAAAGAATAAAAACTGTAAGTCAATCTCACTCATTCATGCCGATGCAAAAATCCTAAACAAAATATTAGAAAACCAAATCTAGTAACGTATCAAGAGGATAATAAAAAGGAATAAAATACTGATTCATGCTACAACATGGGTGAACCTTGAAAACATTATGTTAAGTGAAGCTGCCAGACACAAAAGTTCACACATGATTCCACTTACATGAAATGTTCAGAACAGGCAAATTAACAGAGACAGAAAAGCAGATTAGTGATTGCCAAGGGGTAAAGTGGAACTGGGAGTGACTAGCAATCGCAGGTACAGGGTTTCTTTTTGAGGTGATGAAAACATTCATTAATTAGACAGTGGTGATGGTTGCACAATGTTGTAAATATCCTGAAGACAAGCTGTCCTTCAGTTAATACTGAAATCAGTTCAAATTACCAAGAAGAAAATATCCTGACCAAAATTAATTTAGGGCAATCTCTATGGGAATACAAAGCACAAAACAAAATACACTGTCCATGTCCTGAGTAACATTTTCATCCAAATTAAACAATTAAAGAAAAAAGTATAATCTTGTGGGGGAAAGCAGAGTGAGTAGTGAAAAACCCAAACAGCTAACATTTGCTACCTTTTCTGTTTACATGTTCTCCCTTCCCTCCAGCACGATAAGTCACCAGGCAGCTACCACAATTTGTTCCTTCCAATGGCACATAGTTCAGGTTTGCCAAACCCTAGTCTCTTCTAGTTTCAGATATCGACATTATATTTTTAATAAGTAACAAAGTACTGGCTATATAACACAACTGGAATTTTTCTGTTTAATAACTCAATTTCAGAATAAGAAGATACAAATTCTTCCTAAACTGAAAAAGAGAACCTACAGGCAATAAAAATTTTGTCAATTTTTAAGTGGCAAAGCCACAATCTAATCCATTTTGTTTTATTCATTATTTACAAGAGGAAAATAATCTAGATGGACTTTCTCTCACTCTCACAAAACTAAAACATTTTATATAAGCTCCAAGTTTTACCTTGCAAGTTCCTTCGGTTTGAATTTCCACCATGTATCCGGTTCCCGGAAAAGGACTTTATATTTATGTTTTTGAGACTACATACAAAAAAGACAAATGCATTTTTAAATAATTACTTCCATGAAATTAAATTTTCCCCAAATTCACAGCATGTTAAAACTGAAAGAATATAAAAGATTATCTATCTTGATGAGTGTGTTACCAGGCAAGATGAAGTCTCTCTGATCCAACAACAAACTTCTAGAAATTTATGCTACTGATAAAAACTTATGTCAGAGTGCAAAATTATATACACAGCAGAATATCTAGTTCATCATTATTTGTAATAGCAAAAGAATACACACAACACAGTGTCTATTAATATGGAACTGGCTAAATAAAGGAGGATATAATCACACAATGAAAATACATACAATGGCTTTTAAAATCCTCTGTTAATGAGAAAATGTTCTTAATGTAAATTGTTAAGAAAGTAAGATACAGAATTTTCACTAGAATAAAAAAAGATAATCTGCATATGTATAGATAACTTCTGGAAGGAGTCTCAAAAATACTATGAAAAGTATCTACCTCAAGGGAATAGGACTTTAGGCTTTCTTTTTTATGGCTTGAATACCTATCAGAATACATACATGACTTTTATAATTTTAAAACTATTTTAAATGACAACGCATTCTTTTTTTTTTTTTTTTGGCCACACTGCACAGCTTGAGGGAATCTTAGTTTCCCAACCAGGGATTAAACAGGCACCCTCGGCAGTGAAAGCATAAAGTCCTAACTACTGGTCTGCCAGGGAATCATGGAATTCCCAATGACAGCTACTGAGAAACTATTTTTCAAAACTCTAGTATTTTGGCACAGCAATGCCAAATAAAAAAAGAGAGAGAAACTATTCTACCTGAACTTTTTCCATCTCAACTGATGTCAATCTTCAGTTACACAGGCCAAAACCCAACTTGATGCCATACTTAATGCCTCTCTTTCACATCCGTATCAATCCAATAAGAAATTCAACTGGCTCTACTTTAAAAATATATCCAGAATTTAATCTCTACTCACCATGACCTTCACTGCTCCCATGTTGGTCTGAACCATGTCATCTCTTTAACTACCACGAAAGCCCTTTAACAAGTCTCCTTCCTGCTTCCATTCTCCCCCACTCCCAAGTCTATTCTCAACACTGCCCTACAGTGATTCTTTTAACAGTCAGATCATGTCACTACTCTGCTCAAAACCCTGTTATGAACTAATGAATTTATTCTCTCAAATCTTTTATGTGGAAACTCCCATTCCACCATGTGACTGCGTTTGGAGACAGGACCTTTATGGAAGTAATAAGGGTTAAATGAAGTCAAATGTTTAGGGCACTAGTGTCCCTGTAAGAAGAGACACCAGAGAACTTGTTCTCTCTACCATGTGAGAACACAGCAAGAAGAGAACTCTCAACAGAACTTGATCCTCCTGGACCTTGATCTGGGACATCTAGTTTCCAAAATTGTGAGAAAATAAAATTCCTCTTGTTTAAGCTATCTAGTCTATGGTAATCTTTATGGCAACCTGAGCAGACTAATGTATCTTCCATGTCACTCAAGGTAAAATCCTAAGTCCTCACAGAGACCTAGGCATAAGCCCTTACATAAGTCTGCCCTGCCTTCTCCCTAACCACCATTACATCTCTGACCTCACCTCCCACTATTGATCCCCTCAGTCTTATGACAAGATGTCAATAGTGGTCATTGCTATTTTCTGTCATTCTGACAGAAAAGTTCAAAGATCAACCCAGACACCAAGGTAGTAGTGACATAATACCCTGTAATGAGCCTGCTCACTTCCATCTCCTCACCTCAGCACCAAATTTCTATAACTTATTCAATGGCTGGCAATAGTCCAGGTCTCTAATTACCTAAAGGGGTATATTTAACTCTTAGAATCAAATTAATTTTAAATGCACACATACACACAGAGAAAAAGAGACTAAGCATTTAAAGACTTTTTCAACTCCCATTATCAATGGACAAATCTTAACAATAAATTATATTACTTAAGAGGATTCTGACTTAGGTCAACCTATATGATAGTCCACAAGGGAAAATACTACTTTGCCATATATTTTATGTGTGTGTGTGCACATACACACACACACATATTTATGTTTAGCCAGTAGAAACTAAGCTACTTGACTGCTCCCTATTTATCCCTAACTTACTATTTTAGCTACTTTTGTGAATGACAGTCAAGACAGTAATAGACTATTATCTCCAATCTATCCCACTCTTCTACACTTTCATTATCTTAATAACAAAAGAAGCAAAAGGTGATCCTCTCCTCTACAGTAATTCCTGCATCTACTTCTTTATGAAGACAAAAGCATTTGGCATCTAAGATAAACAGGAGTCCTTTATATTTCTAAGTAGAGTTGAAAAGAGTCAAGGAATCAGTATTGGAAAAAAGGATTTACATTTTTAATTGTTATATAATAAATAAGGGAAAAGATAACATTATAGAAGGCTGAAGCCTAAATGAAAATCAGAAACATATAATTTGGGGGCTTCTTTATTTACTACATAGGAAAATAAAGTGTTAAAAAATTTTCTAAGATGACAGCAGGAAGCTAAGAAAAACCTACAGAGGAGTCAAGTAAAGTTAAGGGGAAAGCACGTCCCTGTGGTAAATATATTAGTCTAGAAATTAGGAACTCCTAAGGCCAGAAAGCAAACTGAATTTCAGCCTCAAAGAAGTCTGTTTCCTCTACCACGCTGCACAGAAGTAAAATCTCACTTGCTTTCAAAGGAAACATAATTTTCTTTAGCAAAGTAAAGAATCACACCTTCAAAACAGTACAAACACACTAGGCACAGTAAAGGGGGTATAAGCTGGATGTGTTAAAAATACAGAATAGCAAGTATAACATTCATTAACTAAAGAAACAAGCTGAGCTTCAATGTGCCAGACATGTGCTAATCTTGGGAGAATAAAACAAATAATACACATACTCACAAAAGCTTCACTCATCAATTTACTCAACAAATATATATTTAGTATATGCCAGTGCTATACTTTGTAGATTCAATGATGAATAAAACAACAGCCCTACCCTCAAGAAAAATAGATGGCTTAAAGCCAAATTCAGCCCATCAGCCAATATTTGAACAGATTAGGAACTAAGGATATATAAATATAAATATAAATATAAATATATATATATATATATATATTTTTTTTTTTTATGTTTAAAGGATTGCTTAAAAAGAATATGCAACAGACTGCGGCCTGTAAAACCTAAAATATTGACTATCTGGTGTTTTCTAGACAAAAATTTGTCAACTCATGACCTACTGATAAAAACAATGTACTTAGTGCTATAACAGAAATAAGCCAGGGTGCCATGAAAGAAGAGTGCCCAAGTCAGCTTTTTAGTAAATGAATGAATGCTAACTTACTAAAAAGTCAGGACTGTTTGCTTGAATTCACTTAAGTATTAGTATCCCCCCAAAATTCCAAACCCATTATTAAAGACTTATGACAATTTATGGTACAAACCAAAGCAACATATGGTTTCATTTCCCATGCCTGTAGGTTTGTATTATCTATTATTACAGGAGACACCTTCTTCTCAAATGCTTCTTTTGCTGAAAAACAGAAAATGAGAAATCACTTTTAATAACTATGTTTTAAAAAATCTAATCTTATTGATTAGATTTGAAATTTCATAATTTGAAAATCATAGATATGTGCTAATTTTACTCACAATTCTACTTCTAAATACGCTGAAGAAGGAAATGGCAACCCACTCCAGTATTCTTGCCTGGAAAATCCCATGGACAGAGGAGCCTGACGGGCCACAGTCCACAGGGTCACAAGAGTCAGACACGACTTAGCAACTAAACCACCACTACTTCTAAATACTATTTTGAGTATATGAAAAACTAAAGTACAGGAAAATGCTGAATAATAAATCCTAAATACTAAAATTATAATCAGAAATTAAATAAAAACTGGTCTAAATTTGATGTGTATATTAAATGTATAGACAGCATAAATAGGGGGGAAGTTTTCATTAAAACCAATAAAAAGACAATAATCCAATTTAAAAATGGCAAAAGATCTAAATAGAAAGCTCTCCAAAGGAGATAAACAAGTAGCCAATAAACAGACAAAAAGCGATCAGGGAAATGCAAATCAAAACCACAATGAGATACCACTTAACACCCATCATTAGGAAAGCCATAGTCCAAAAGATCAGATTAAAAAAAGTTTTTTAATTTAAAAAAAAAAAAAGACAAGTGTTAGTAAAGATGAAGAAAAGTTGGAACTCTCATATACTGCTACTGAGAATGTAAAATGGTGCTCTTGCTTTGGAAAATAGCTTGACAGTTCCTAGAAAGGTAAAACATAGACAGGTATGTTCATAGCAACATTATTCATAATAGCCAAAAAATGAAAACAATACAAATATCCATCAACTAATGAATGGATAAATGAAATGTGGCATATCCACATAATGGAATATTATTCAGCCATAAAAAAGAATAAATTACTGATACTTTCTACAACACAGATGAACCTTGAAAACATTATGCTAAGTGAAAAAAAACCATTCACAAAAGACCACATATTATATGAGTCTACTTGGATAAAATGTCGAGAATAGATAAACCTATAGAAAGTGAAGTAGTGGTTGCCTGGGGTTGGGAGAGAGTTAAGGAGAAATGAGGAGGGACTGCTAATGGGTATGTGGTCTTTCTGAAGTGATAAAAATGTTCTAAATTTGATTGTGGTGATGGTTGTACAACAAGGAATATGTTTAAAACTATCTGACTCTTATCTCACTCAATAAAGCTTTTTTAAAAAGTTCTGCCAATTAATTTCAAATTATTATTGCTGCAGTTGTTGTTACAGAAAGGCAAGTTGAACTACTGATAAGCACTCTTCATTCTCATTTAACCTTTATAAGAAATCTAGGGGATTAGTACTATTAAACTCTTTTACAGATGAGGACACAGGATCCTGGAGACTACAAATAACTTGCTTAAGAGCACACAGCTGGTAACTGGCAAATCCAAGACTGCACTTGATCACATCAGACTGTTTTTTATTTGTGTGTTGGTATTTTCATATTCCTGATTTTTACTTTAATATTTAGTTCAAGAAAGAATATAGAAAAATTTAACCATGTCTAAAGATGACAAACTCAAGAATAGCCTTCAAAGTGCATGTATCACAAAAGAAAGGCTAAGTAAAATACTGTCTATATGTCTTAACAAGAATTTCCCATATAAAATTCAAACTATTCATAACTAAACATTTCATGATAAAATCATCTTCAGTGAATAGTTGCACTAATAAGAAAATTGAGGTTTTACCAATAACCTTCCTGCAGGTTTAGTTTGAGGGAAGTCATTTTCCACTCTCACACAATCCTCTACAAAAATTAGGCCAATTTAGGGAAGACTGGTGGAGAAGGCAATGGCACCCCACTCCAGTACACTTGCCTGGAAAATCCCATGGACGGAGGAGCCTGGAAGGCTGCAGTCCATGGGGTCTATAAGAGTCGGACACGACTGAGTGACTTCACTTTGACTTTTCACTTTCATGCATTGGAGAAGGAAATGGCGACCCACTCCAGTATTCTTGCCTAGAGAATCCCAGGAATGGGGGAGCCTGGTGGGCTGCCGTCTGTGGGCGTCGCACAAAGTCGGACACGACTGAAACGACTTAGCAACAGCAGCAGCAGGGAAGACTAATGGTTAACAATGCAAATTCTATTTTAGGAAACTGGAACCAGAGCATGCCAGACAACTGTAACCATCTTGAGCTATTTCCAGACCAATGTAGAAAATCTGACTTACTTCTGACAAGATCTCCATTGACTAAATAAAACTTAAACATTTCAGGCAATGTTCTAAGCTATTTTACAAAAATTAACTCATTTAATCCTCATCACAGATCTACGAGACTACCTCCTCCACTTATTATATAATAAGAATTGCTATAGTTATAATTTTATCTATATTATATAGTTATAATTTAGAATGAAAGTTAATTACAACTTAAAAGTTGTATGTCACTCAAAATAAAAACCCCTGGCGGATTTTTTCCTTTATATTGCTCTTAATATTACCCATCACTTGATGTCTATCCTTACCACGATTCTGGTTCCATTCATGTGCTTCTCCTAAGTATCTTACATCAAACTGGTATTGTCCATTTATGTAAAAATAATCATCAGTACTAAGAATAACTCCACTTGGATTATCCTCTTGCAAAGTCCTGTGAATGATAAACGTAATTATTTTCATTAATTATTCTTCTAAATTCTCTCTCCTGATTTTTGCAAGGTCATAATCCAAATTAAAAATTCAAGTATCATTATTTAAAAGAATAAAGATACTTTATTTCTCAAACAAATCACATTGAAAATCTCTAAGCAGAAGTCTGACTCCCAAGAAAACCGAGGCAAGTCTACTTTGCTTTACGTAAATTATTATTTCGGAAACTTTTAAAATATATTATGAAGTCCTTTGTCCTTACTATAAAGGTATGAAGGTTAACACAATTTTAAATATCAAGAAAACCAGTAACTAACAATGCTTCAAAATTCTTATCAATCACATGCATCTCCCTCATCTGGCCACTTGATACACACAGATCTACCTTACCCGCTCTATGCTGAAGGTCACTTCCAGGTAGGCAAGTACCTTGATATTTAATTCTACTTTAAAAGTAGAGGAAACTCTTAGACTATTCATTTAATCAGCTCAATTATACAAAGTTAAGGACTTCTCTGGTGGTCCAGTGGTTAAGAATCCACCTGTCAATGCAGGGGACTTGGGTTCAGTCCTTGGTCTGGTCCAGGAAGATTCCATGTGCTGCAGGGCAACTAAGCCCATGTGCCACAACTACCGAAGTCCCAAGGCCCTAGGGCCCATGCTCTGCAATAAGAAGTCACTGCAATGAGGAGCCCATGCACCACAATTAGAGAGTGGCCCCCGTGCACTGCAACTAGAGAAAGCCAGCGCACAGCAGTGAAGACCCAATGCAGCCAAAAATACATTTAATTAAAAAAATTTTAATAAATAATACAAAGATAAGATAGTTTTATAGGGGTTTTCTGACTCCTCTCTTTCTTTTGGCCACATTAGCTTGCAGGATCTTAGCTTACCAACCAGAGACAGAATCCAAAGCGTGAAGTCTTAACTACTGGACCATCAGGAAAGTACCCCATCTCTCTTTCTTGACTCTGGAATTTATCTTCTATATAACTGAGATACATGTAAAAAATAAGCAAAGAGAATCCACAGAGACATAACAGTGCTACCCTCTTGACATATATGTATATGTGCAACTGATGACCACTTTGCTGTACAGAAGAAACTAACAAAATTGTAAAACAGCTATATGCCAATAAAAACCTATTTTATTTTATTAATTTTATTGTATTGGAGTATAATTTACTTACAATGTTGTATTAGTTTCAGGTGTACAACAAAGTGAGTCAGTTATGCATATATATATATATATCCACTCTTAAAGATTCTTTTCTCATATTGAAATATATCTTTTGAATTTGATTTTTATTAGTATCTATTAAGCAAAAATAGGATTCCCTGATAGCTCAGTTGGTAAAGAAACCGCCTGCAATGCAGGAGACCCCTGTTTGATTCCTGGGTTGGTAAGATCCCCTGGAGAAGGGAAAGGCTACCCACTGCAGTATTCTGGCCTGGAGAATTCCATGGACTCTATAATCTATGGGGTCACAGAGTTGGACATGACTGAGCTACTTTCACTCTCACTTTAAGAGAAAGAGGTGCTGTTTTAATCCCTGAGCATCCATCAGTAAATTGTATTCATGAAGCTTACATTGTAGTGAATGCTCACTTGATCTCACTTTCTGAGACTCCTTCATTTATCTTCTCTTTTACCTCTAAGCTTTCCCCTCTGACACTTCACATCTATCTCAGCTATCTTTTAAATTTTTAACCACACTTTAAAGATCCCTTTTCAACTGTTACCCAACTTCTCTCCTTAACTGCTTTAGTATAAATGCTTTTTTAAGGTCTTAAGGTCTTCCACCTTTCCATGGCAACAAAAGTATTTTTCAAGATAGCCATTCGTAGCCTTCTTTCCAATAACTCTGAAAGTCTTTTTTCATCTTTAATTTTCCTTGGACACAACAGCTTAACACTGTGGACCACTCTCTCTGAGAAAATTCAGCTACCTATCTCTGCACTTCCCAGTTACTTCTCTCTTTTCATTCAAATTTTAGCAAGCTCCAACTTTGTGACAAGCATTTCTTTCTCTTCCTAATCTCTAACCGTAGCTGCTTCTGGCTCTGAGGACTCTGAAACCTACTTCTTCAAACCTGTGTCACAGCTCTATTACCTTTTAAGGTACCCTCTTTTGTTTCAATCTTTCACAAAATGAAGTATCATAACTGACTGTAGTATCTATAATATTATTTCCTATTCTTGTGGTCATTAAATCAAAGAGAAAGCCTATGTCTATAGAAGAATATATTTATAAATATATGAGTAGAATATGTGGAAATTTATTGGAAGATAAATCCAGACTAAGAAAGGACATTAAAAAAACAACCGAAAATGAGCTTATCAAGGTATACATGAGTGTTCCCAAAGACTAGATACACCTAGGATAAAATAGAAAAGACTCAGCTGAGAACAGCAAACCATGAGAGAAAATAGATAAAACTTAGAAGGAAAAGGGAAAAATTGGCAAAAAAAATAAATTAGATGTAAATATTCTGGAATTTAAAGAAGAGGATTGAAAGAACTTTGAAAACAACACCCTTTAACAAGTATCACTGAAAGTATAACGAAGTTGCCTCTATCCCTGACTCTGGTCTCTGAGACCAAGACATCCACAACATATCTTAACTACAAAAAGCACACAGATGGGATATATGAGATATATGTGGTACTGAGGGTACCACATTTTGCAAGGAAAAAAAAAAAAAAATCACTGAAAATTTGAAGTTCTCTGATTACCAATGGTTCATCCTATGTTCTCTTCCTTCATATTATACATTTCTAAACCTTATTTAACAACATGCTACAATTCCAAATTTCCAACTACCAGCAGAATTCTTGTCAAGACTTTCTTGAATTCAAAATCAATTATGGCCCTTTATCTATATAATCAAAGCTGAATTTATCTTTCTCCCACTCAAATTAGTTCTCTTCCACACGAACTTATTTCTTTTGATTTTACAAGCTCACAATCTTGAAACCACCTTTAATTTTTTTCTTCTATTCTGTCTCTCAAAATGATATTCTAAGACAAAAAAATTCAATAAAAACTTCTGGAGAAAACAGTGCTATTAGCTACAAAGTTAAAAAAATTAGTAAACATCTCTATGAAGTAAAAACATCTCACATAGTCAAGCTATTATAAATATTCAAGTTCACACATTACACTCATTTTTTAAACTCAATTAAACCTCATACCTTGCCAGAAAAGATTTTCCTGATCCTGGAAGGCCTCTGAGAAGAACGAGAACTAGTCCAACATAAGATGATGTCTTCTTTCTTACAGCCTGAGAAACTGGAGCTTCTTGTACCTGGTAAGCACTCGCTCCCTCTTTGCTTCTCCACACCTTTGTGGGGGAAGCATGAGAAATCACTGGGGGTGGAAACGCATAGTTGACAGGCCTCCAGTGCGCAGCTGTGGTTACAACAGGAGCCACAAAGCCATGGTTGGCTTGAAAGAGGTCAAAAGCAGGGATCATTGGATTCCACATTGGTGGAGGTGGGGGAGGAGGCAGCAGTAGAGGGAGAGGGGTTAGTACTGGGCAGTAATTCACATCCTTCCCCTTTGGTGGCAGTTCAGTATGTTTGTGTGGCTGGAAACTGAATTCTTCAGAAGGTACAAAAACATCAGGGACAGACGTGGACTTCTGATCTCCACCTGTACCTATTAAACCAATCCCTGGATTTTGGACAGCAAGGTTTAGAGGAGCCTGAAGCTCATTAGCATCCAAATCTACAGGGGCTTGAGAGAACTGAGTCTTAACACACTCAGATTCCGAAAGCTCTTTCTGAATTTGGTTGCTGCCATCCATCAAAGTGTCATTATCTGCATTTAAAGAACTACTGAGAAGAGAATCTTCCAATGCCACTGTGTTATCTTTTGTAAAACTTTTGGACCCATTTGAAACTGAATGTGAAGTTAAGGAATTTGAACTTAATGCAGAGACAGAAAGCTCTAAATTTTCATTGTTCAAATCCATATTTTGGGTAGAAAGAATGGGAGTCATATTACTTGAATCTGAACTTACAAATGAACTCGGGTCACTAAAATTATTAACATCTTGCAAAGGCAAAAATGAGTATGCTTGGTTATCAGGAGAAGAGTTCAATTTCTCAAAAGCATTTTGTATTAAAGAATCTAAATCTTCAGTTAGCTGCATGTCCAAAAATGAATCCATTTTTGAATCTTCACTCTCTTCTTTTGGAGGACATTTTTCCATTATTTCACATTTCACTGCATTTACTTGTTTCTCAGAAGCAACGAAGTTTGTTGAAGACGATTCTTCTATCTTAGCATCAGTGGCTGATAATTCTAATAGACAATCCATGGCATTTTCAACTGTACAACAATAAGAACAACAATAACAACAATAAAATATACCTATATGGACTGAAAACAGTAAAACATGATTTAATTAAAATTCACATAAAATTATACTGACTTTACATTGAATGAAATGTCAAGAAATTTATAAATATTCAAGTCATTTTTAACTTAACATTTTACTAATATATAATTCTGTATAGTGAAAGATTTGAATAATGGAGACATGCAATGTTGTTACTTTCAGACAAACAGTAATAAACTAGGCCAATAAACTGCCATCAAGTAGATATTCTCTGATGAATTTATTGAGTAAAAGAAAAATATCTGGAACTGTATACTTTAGGGTTGTTTATAAAGATACTAAAACCAGTTGATCTAATCAACAAATACTTACCTACTACATGCTGTTTTAAGTATGAAGTATTTTATTTATTAATAAGTATTCTAATAAATCTAATTTGCTTATATGGTCCATACTATGAATTTCACTTAACACAAAAAATGTGCATGAGCATGTACTACATATCAGACATACTTTGTACAAGGATGAACAAGATAATAGTTTTTACTACACTCGAAGGATTTTCGCAGTCTAATGGAAGCAACTGAAGACGTTAGAAGACAATTATAGTATAATATAGATTAAATACTGCACACTCTTAATAATATACAAATGCCTAAGCAGGCTTATAGGAAAGTAAGGAAAGATTTCACATGAGGTGATATGTAAACTGGGAGTTGGAAGATCAAAAAGAAACTTGTCAATACAGAATGGAAAGGCAAACCCAGTCCTAAAAACACACAGCATGTTTAAGCTATTGAGTTTGTTGGAATGTGAGTACACAGTAATATGGCAGATAAGAGAAGGAGATAAAACTGGAAAGGGAAATCAAGTAAAATTGGAAGGGTCCTCTATTTCATGGTAAGAAATACTAATTTTATTTTCCAAGGGAACTTGAAGGAAAACTACCTGTCATAGCATTTGGGCTAGATGTTTTGTTGTCTCAATGAATCTTCAAATTATACTACAAGCTATAGTATTCCCAGCACAGAGATGAAGAAAATGAAGTTTAGAAAGTATATTAACTTAGCCCACGTCACACAGATAATAAGTGACAAAGTCAGGACTGGTGTGTCGACTCCAATGCTGAGCTCCCTCCATTACAACATAAAAATAGAGAAATTAGAATTGTTAAGCATCTGAAATCTGAGGCTTTTTCATATTATTTTTGTGTATTAACTTAAGGAAGATAAATGTGGAAACAGCACAGCACAGTAGGTAAAAGCTCTGGTCAGGAATCAGAATGACATTTAAATCCCTACTTGCTGGCATGAACACTTTGAACAAGTTAGTTAACTTTCCTAAGCCTTGATTTTCTCATTTGCAATGTGTGGATAACAAAAGTACCTACCTCATAGGGTTGTTGTGAGGATTAAATGAGATAATCCATGAAAAAGGGCTGTGCACAAGGACTGGCACCTAGTAAGCACCCAATTAGTGTTCCCTTAAGAAGAAAAACAAAGAGGGATTGGAGGGGGCAAGCCTGGCAGAGAGACCAGTTAGAAGACTATAGCAATAAACATGGAAAAAAGGGGGGGAAAAAAAAGGCGGGGCGGGGGGAGCAAATATAAGAAGAATTTCTAAGAAAAAACTACATGATAGAAAAATCACAAAAGATCAACCAAAAAAATTAATGTGTATATAATGAAAAACAGTATATGTAAAAAGAAGTAAAAGATCAAACTATATACATAAAACACAGAAGTTTTTACAGTGTTGAGAAAAATTAAAACAATGGTATAAAACAATGAAAAACACACAAACAATTCACACAATACAAGAACTAATAAACAATCATATATAAAAATGTTAACATTTCTCTTTATCTAAAAAAAAAAAAACATTAAAGAAAAAGTAAAATCTTATTCCTAAAATCTTAAAAGAATACCACTCAATGTTGATAAGGCTGTAATGAAACCCTTATACAGTGCTAGTGTCATTACAATTGGCACATTTATTTTATAAAGGTAAATTTATTTTTTAATTAATTTTTATTGGAGTATAGTATAGTTGATTTACAATGTTGGGTTACAGTTTTTGCTGTACAGCAAAGTGCATCAGTTATATATATACATATATCCACTCTGTATTTTAATTCTTTTCCAATACAGGTCATTAGAGTATTGAGAAGAGTTCCCTGTGCTATACAGTAGGTCTTTATTAGTTATCTACTTTATATGTAGTAGTGTATATATGTCAATCTCAGTCTCCGAATTTATCCATCCCCCGCTTTCACCCCTGGTAACCATATGCCACACCTCTTTAGTAGGCAATTCAGCAAATGTTTCCAAGAGCCAAAAACTGTCCTTACCCTGTGACAGAAGAAAATAAAACTTCGGAATCAGGAAAAAGCCAAAAGACGGAAAAGGTTATTCATACCAAGATGTTCTTTGCAATATTAATTATTCATGTAAAACATAGCTATAATTAAATAAATTAGAGCATAATAACTCAACAGAATAACCAACAGAATATTAGAAAGCTATTAAAAAATATAAAGACTGTGGCCAACTGAAAAAAATACTTATATTAGGTTAAGTTTTAAAAGTAGAATATACAACGTCATAAATGTTATTATTCAAACTACTCAAAACATCAGTATTTATGAAGGAGGTATAGAGAAGATCCTGGAAAAGAAAAATGTTTTTTGTTAGGATGTAAGGGTAACATACTGATATTTTCCTTGTACTTCTTCATTGTTACTAGTGTATGTGCAAAAATAAATTTTAAACACACCAAAATTAGGAAATATATGTTGAAGCCACAAATAAAATTGTAAACACTATTATTTCTGAGCATCATGTAGACTGCTGAAAGCTGGTTTTCTGCATACATAAAAGGATAGATAAGATAGGCTCACATCATAGACTGTGGAATGTAAAAAAAAAAATTTGAAGTTTACCCCATTACCAAAATTCCCCAAACCTAGAATAATTTTACTTATACTAATCATGGCCAATAGCAATATTAAACATCAATATTTAACTTACTCATCCATTTAAATTTGATAGTTTCCCCTGTCTGCAAACATACATCTAAACAATTTATTACAAGTCATTAATAATTTACTGCACTGAAGACTTTATCAGAATAAAACAAAAACTCAATCCTTACTGGGAAAAAAAAGAAAAAGTCCTATGAGGTACATACTATTATTTTTCTCTTTAACAGATAAGAAAACTGAAACCCAGAGAAGTTAAGAGGTAGAGCTGGAAAATCAACCTAAAGCCAATTTTAAATCACACTGGTCTATTAGCCTCAATGCTTAATCAGCTCTCATTTCCATAATTATAATTACCTTTTCACTCAATAAGTATTTACTGAGGTCCGAGTGAGTCATTTGGTATTTAGGGGCTGGAGATACAGCAGTACAACAAAACAGTTTTTTAAATCCCTCTCTTCATAGAGTACTCCAGGTCAACGGCTCTCAACTGGGAATGATTTTGCCCCTCAGGGAACATAAGATGATATACAGAGGTATTTTTAATTGTTACAACTGCAGGGGTGGGGCAGGGGATGTGCCACTGGGATCTAATGGGTACAAGCCAGAGATGTTGCTGAACATCCTATGATGCCCAGGAAAGACACTCACAACAAAGAATTATCTGGTCCAAAATGTCAATAGTGCCAACCTTTTCGAGAGGGAAGATAAAAAGAAATAAAACATAAAAGATGAAATCTACACATACATCTTATACCTAGAACTATACATTTCTTGAAAGAAGAAACGATGTTTTATTCTTTACATGCCTCATAATACTAAACTTAGTACCTTACCCACAGCAGATTTTCAAAAAGTAATGAACAAAATAGAAATAACGTAGTCATTTTCTGTATTACTACTGGTCATGGCATAGTACATAAAACCTTTTTATAAAATGCAAAGGGTTCAAACTAAACTTTTCTCACCTTTGAAATCACATTCAGAAAGCATCAAATACACTACATCAGGATCCAGATCAGAAAACATCTCTGAGACACTGGTGAAGAGTTCTTCCTGATCAACCTTTGTCTCATACACGGAAGGAAGAGTAGTGGTTGGCTCCTCATGACTAGTAACACTGGATACAACTTCCTTAGAGTTTGTGGTCTTCCGAAAAGGATTTCCCCCAAGATTTTTCCTTCTCCTTGGCATTCTGACTTCCAAAACTAAAATGTCTCCCTTTTCTTATTTAAGATGTTTGATATTTAAGTCATACCTCAAAGAAAATAGGGTTAAATATCTTGCACAATCCAGTAGTAAAAGGACCTAAAATAGAAAGCAAGTTGAAACACTCAGACTATAGTTATAGTTCCAGATCTAAAATTGGAATGACATCTTTATTCAACTCTAAGAAAGTACCATCAACTCTGGTGGGCAGCAAAGCCCAAGAGCAGTCACACAATTTCCCTCTCCAAAATATTCAAGTTTTTCAGGATTGAACATGTTAAAAATTAAGATATTAACAAATGTAATATAGTTTCAGAATGGTGAGTACACTACTTCAGCACAATTACTTCATTTAAAAAAACACAGTATTCATAATGAGGATGCCTAATGAACACCTATTTGGATGTCTAATAGGCATCATAAACTTCACATGTCCAAAACTGAGCTCCTTATCACATACTTCACACTTGTTCTTCCTAGTCTTTCCCATCTCAATTAAGGCAACTCTATCCTTCCAACTGCTCAGGTCAAAAATCTTGGAATAATTCTTGACTCCTCTCATCCCACATCCAATTAGTAAGCCAATTTTGTCAATGCAACCCTCAAAATGTATCCAGAATATGATCATTCCTCACCATTTCCATGGCTACCACAGCCTTGCCTGGATTAGTATAAAAGTCCCTTAACCTCCTTGCTTCCATCCTTGCCCCTTCGATCTACTGAGCACAATAACTAGAGTGACTCAGTTAAACCACAGGTCAGATCACACCTCTCTTCTGCTAAACTATCCACCAGCTTCCCATTACACTCAGGATAAAAATCAGAACCCTTAAAATGGCCTATAGTGAAGTGAAGTCGCTCAGTCATGTCCAACTCTTTGCGACCCCATAGACTGTAGCCTATCAGGCTCCTTCCTCCATCCATGGGATTTTCCAGGCAAGAGTGCTGGAGTGGATTGCCATTTCCTTCTCCAGGGGATCTTCCCGACCCAGGAATCGAACCCGGGTCTCCCACATTGCAGGCAGATGCTTTACCGTCTGAGCCACCAGGGTACAGTCATCCCTATTCCTCTTTCCCTTGTTCGTGTCACTCGAGCCATACTTCATCTCCTTGTCCTTCAAACATCAGTCATGCTCCATCTTAGAACTTTTATATTTGGTCCCTTCTACCTAAACTACTATTATCCCAGGTATCTAAAAGATGTATTTCCTATCATTACTCAATTGTTACCTTCTCAGGAAGTCAGTTGTCCAACACCACTTACCCTTCTTTTCTTACTTGAATTCTCTCCATATAACTTACCTTCTAAAATAGTATATGTGTTTCATCCACTTGTTTTATTTATTACCCATATTCCAGCAAAACGTAAGCTCCACAAGGGCAAGGACTCATAGATCTGGAGAACTCTGACAATCTACTTGCTTTCTCCTCTTGGATCTATCTAATGAACAATTCAAATGTAACATTATCTAAAACCAACTGATATTTTCTCTGAAACCTGCTCTAAACATTTGGCCTGGCTATAGTCATTCTCCATCTGTATTCCTGCCTCCTAAATGGTCTCCCTGTTTCTACACCTCTTGTCCCCTACAGTCTATTTTCAATATACCAGCCAAAACGATTTTCATACAACATAAGTCAGAATGAGTCACAGTATGCTTTAAATTCTCAACTGGCTCTCCATATCACTCAGAGTGAAAGCTAAATTTCTTACTATGGTCCACTTCCACTTTTGGCCTTTAATATACTTTTTCCCAAGATATTTGCATTGCTAACTCTTTCACCCCTTCAAATCTCTGTTCAAGTACCACATTCAATGATTTCTTCCTTGATTATCTAATTTAAAGTCATGTTCCCCATTTTTTCTTTCCCAATCTCCCTTTTCTGTTAACCACCCATTGCCCTTAACACCTTCTACATTCCATAAAATTTACCTTTTAATTAAATTTATTGTGTCATAGCTCTCTCCATCTTCCAGGACTGCAATGTCAATATGGCAGCCACCAGCCACATGTGCCTATTTAAATTTAAATTAGTTAAAATTAAGTAAAATTACATTTTATATATAAATATCAGATAAAGTAGATTTTAGAGCAAAAAAAAAAAATCAGCAAAGATAGAGAACACTATGTAATTATAAAGGATCAATCTGACAAGAATTCAGAGCAACCCTAAATGTGTAGGCACCAAACAGAGCTACTAAATTAAGTGAAACAAAAACTGACAAAACTGAAAGGAGAAATAGACAAGCTTATAATTATAGTTAGAGACTTCAACACCCCTCTCTCAATAAGAGTAAACAGACATAAGATCAGCAAGGATACAGAAGAACTCAATAACACCATCATTTAAGGATCTAATCAACACTTTTACACTCCATTCAACAACAGCAGAATGCATATCCTTTTCAAGAACCCAAATAACATATACCGAAATAGACCATATCCTAGACTATAAAACAAACCTCAACAAACTTGAAAGAACTGAAATCATATAAAGTATGTTCTCTGACCACAATGAAATCAAACTCAAAATCAATAACAAAAAGATAATACGAAAATCTCCAAACACTTAAAACATAAGTAATACACTAAATAATCTATGGGTCAAAGAGGAAGTCTCAAGGAAAATTTTAAAATACACAAAAATGAATGAAAATGAAAATATACCATATCAAAATTTGTAAGACACAGCTAAAGCAGCAATTGCAAAAATTTATAGCAAATTTATAACTATAAATTCATACATTAAAAAAGATGAAAAGTCTCAAATCAATAATTTAACTTTCCACTACAAGAACCTGGAAAAAGAACAGCAAAATAAACCCAGAGCCAGTAGAAGGAAGAGAATAATAAAGAGCAAAGGAGAAATGAATGAAACTGAAAAGAGAAAAACAATCACTCTAGACCCTGCAGACATCAAAAGACTAAGAGAATACTATGAACCAGTGTACATACAGAAGTCTGACATCTTATATGAAATATTTATTTCTCAAAAAACACAAATTATCATAACTCACCCAACAGGAAATAGATAAAAGCCCTATGATTTTTAATGAAATTTAATTCACAATTTACAAATTCCCCAAAAAAGAAATTTCAGGCCTAAATACCTTCAATGGATAAGTCTATCATATATAGTCTCTTTCAAAAATAGAAGGAACACTTCTTAATTCGTTTTATCAAGTCAGTACTGTTACCCTGATACCAAAATCAGACAAAGCAGTACCAGAAAAAAAAAAAAAAAATTACAAACCAATATCCTTCATGAATACAGACATAAAAATCCTTAGAAAATATTACAAACAGAAATCAGCAGTTTATTTTAAAAGAATTATACACCATTATTAAATGAGGTTTATCCTAGAGATACAAGGTTTCAATATTCAAAAATCAGTATAACCCATTATATTAATAGGCTAATGAAGAAAACCTTAGTTGCATGAATAAATTAAGGAAAAAAGTGACAAAATTCAATACCCATTCATGATAAAAACTACCCAAAAAATAGGAATATATGAGAACTTCCTCAAAACCCTACAGATTACATTTCATTTAATAGTAAAATACTATATGTTTTTATCCTAAGATTGAGAACAAAGCAAGGATGTCCACTCTCACCACTCTTATGAAATACAATGCTGGAAGTTCTAGCCTATGAAGTAAAGGAAGGAAAGAAAATAAAAGACATAAAGATTCAAAAGGCAAAAATAAAACTTTTCTATTTGTAGATGACACAGCTATCTATGTGTAAAATCCCAAGGAATCAATAAAATCTCCAACATGAGTTCAGCAAAGGATACAAGATAAATACACAAAAGCAACTGTATTTATATATCCTACCAATAAATACATGAACATTATAATTAAAACTACAATATTATTCACAAATGCTCAAATAATGAAATATTCTGAATAAACCTAACAAAATTTTTGAAAAAGTAGATAAATGGATTTATGAGCTGTTAAGACTCAATATAGTAAAGATGTCAATTTTTCTCAAATTGACATATAGGTTTAGCACAATTCCTATCAAAACCCCAGGAAGATTTTTTGTGGATATGGACAAGATTATTCCTAAATTTAAATGGAAAGACAAAGGAACTAGAATAGTTCAAACAATTTTGAAAGAGTAAAAGGATTCTGTTGATTCCATTTTAAGACTTACTATAAAGCTACACTCATCAAAACTGTATGGTATCAGTGGAGGGACAGGCACACAGATCTGACAACAGATTATAGATTAGGAAACAGAAGACACCAACATGAATATGCCCAACTGACATCTGACAAAAATGAAAAAGCAATTCAATGGAGAAAATATAACCTTTCAACAAATGGAACTGGAGCAAATAGACACCCACAGATAGAAAAAGAAAAATCTTGGCCTAAGTCTCACACTTTATTTAAAAAAAAAACTCAAAATGGATCAAGGACTTAAATCCATAGTAATATAAAACTTTTAGGAAAAAAAAGAAAATCTTAAGGATCTAGGGCTAGGCAAAAACACCAAAAGTATGCTCCATAAAAGGAAAAACTGATTAAACTATACATTATCCAAACTTAAAACTTTTACTCTGTGAACAATCTTGTTAAGAGTATAAAAAGAAAAATGACAGGCTGAAATAAAATATTTGCATACCATGTATCTGACAAAGGACTAGTATCCAAAATATATAAAAAACTTTATCAAAACTCAAAGTAAAAACAAACAAACAAAAACCAAGTAATTCAACTAGAAAGTGGGGGGGGGGGAGGGGTGAGGATTTCACCAAAAGGATATACAGATGGCACACAGGTACAAAAAGAATTTCAACATCATTAGCCATTAAGTAAATGCAATTTAAAACTACAATGAGATATTATAATACTTATACATCTGTTAGGTTGGCAAATATAAATAATAATGACAATAGGAAATCCTAGCAAGGATACAGAGAAATAGGATGGCTCATATGCTGCTGATAGGAATGTAAAATAAAAAAAACCACTCTGGACAGCAGTCTGGCAGTTTCTTAAACTAAATCTGGAACTACCACACAATTAAGTAATTGCACTTATGGACATTTCTAAGAGATGGAAAATTAGGTCTACCCAAAAAGCTGTACATAAATATTTGTAGCAGCTTTATTCATTATAATCAGAAACCAGAAAACAATTCAGATGTCCTTCAATGAGTACACAGTTAAACATACTATGTCACTTCCATCCCAAGAAGTTTAGTCAGTAATAAAAAGAAACCTACTATTGGCACACAAGACCTGGATGAAATTGCAGAGAATTAGGCTGAGTAAAAAAAGCCCATCCAAAAAGCCATGTATTGCATGATCCCCATTTGCTTAACATTCTTGAAATGACAGAAATACAGAAATAGAGAAGATTAACAGTTGCCAAAGGTTGAGGAGGAGGAAGGAAGAGGGAGTAGTGGATGTGGCTATGAAAAGGAAATTTGAGGGATTTTTGTGGTGATGGAAATGTCCTATATCTTGACTGTATTAATATCAATACCCTGGTTGAGATGCCATAAGGCATTTTGCACATGTTTCTTTCATTGGGGGAACTGGATGAAGAGCACAAATTTCTCTGTATTATTTATTACAACTGCATGTGACTCTCAGTTCAGTAGCTCAGTCGTGTCTGACTCTTTGTGATCCCATGGACTGCAGCACAACTGGCTTCCCTGCCCATCACCAATTACCAGAGTTTGCTCAAACTCATGTCCATCACGTCGGTGATGCCATCCAACCATCTCATCTTCTGTCGTCCCCTTCTCCTCCTGCCTTCAATCTTTCCCAGGATCAGGGTCTTTTCAAATGAGTCAGTTCTTCACATTAGGTGGCCAAAGTACTGAAGTTTCAGCTTCAGCATCAGTCCTTCCGATGAATGTTCAGGACTGATTTCCTTTAGGACTGTGGTATGATCTCCTTGCAGTTCAAGGGACTCTCAAGAGGCTTCTCCAACACCACAGTTCAAAAGCGTCAATTCTTTGGTGCTCAACTTTTTTTATAGTCCAACTCTCACATCCATACATGACTACTGGAAAAACAATAGCTTTGACTAGGTGGACCTTTATTGGCAAAGTAACGTCTCTGCTTTTTAATATGTTGTCTAGGTTGGTCATAGCTTTTCTTCCAAGGAGTAAGCATCTTTTAATTTCATGGCTGCAGTCACCATCTGCAGTGATTTTGGAGCCCCCAAAAATAAAGTCTCTGTTTCCACTGTTTCCCCATCTACTTGCCATGAAGTGATGGAACCAGATGCCATGATCTTAGTTTTCTGAATATTGAGCTTTAAGCCAACTTTTTCACTCTCCTCTTTCACTTTCATCAAGAGGCTCTTTAATTCCTCTTCACTTTCTGCCATAAGGGTGGTGTCATCTGCATAGCTGAGGTTATTGATATTTCTCCCAGCAATCTTGATTTCAGCTTGTTTTTCATCCAGCCCCACAATTTTCATGATGTACTCTGCATATAAGTTAAATAAGCAGGGTGACAATATACAGCCTTGATGTATTCCTTTCCTGATTTGGAACCAGTCTGTTGTTCCATGTCCAGTTCTAACTGTTGCTTCCTGACCTACATACAGATTTCTCAGGAGGCAGGGAAAGTGGTCTGGTATTCTCATCTCTTTCAGAATTTTCCACAGTTTATTGTGATCCACACAGTCAAAGGTTTTGGCATAGTCAATAAAGCAGAAGGAGATGTTTTTCTGGAACTCTTGCTTTTTTGATGATCCAGCGGATGTTGCCAATTTGATCTCTGGTTCCTCTGTCTTTTCTAAAACCAGCTTGAACATCTGGAAGTTCATGGTTCCCGTACTGTTGAAGCCTGGCTTAGAGAATTCTGAGCATTACTTTGCTAGCATGTGAGATGAGTGCAATTGTGCAGTAGTTTGAACATTTTTTGGCATTGCCTTTCTTTGGGACTGGAATGAAAACTGATCTTTTCCAGTCCTGTGGCCACTGCTGAGTTTTCCAAATTTGCTGGCATATTGTGTGCAGCACTTTCACAGCATCATCTTCTAGGATTTGAAAGAGCTCAACTGGAATTCGACCACCTCCACTAGCTTCGTTCGTAGTGCTGCTTCCTAAGGCCCACTTGACTTCGCGCTCCAGGATGTCTGGCTCTAGGTGAGTGATCATACCATCGTGATTACCTGGGTCATGAAGGTCTTTTTTATATAGTTCTTCTGTGTATTCTTATCACCTCTTCTTAATATCTTCTGCGTCTGTTAGGTCCATACCATTTCTGTCCTTTACTGTACCCATCTCTGCATGAAATGTGCCCTTGGTATCTCTAATTTTCTTGAAGAGATCTCTAGTCTTTCCCATTCTATTGTCTTCCTCTATTTCTTTGCACTGATCACTGAGGAAGACTTTCTTATCTCTCCTTGCTATTCTTTGGAACTCTGCATTCAAATGGGTATGTCTTTACAATCTCAAAAAGTTGTGTAAATCAACAAAAAGGTATGTGACTCTACAATCTCAAAAAGTTTAATTTTGAAAAAGAGTATGTAAAACTAAAAATTCAGTTTCTCAGTCATACTTGTTACATTTCAAGTGCTCGATAGCTACATGTGGTTAATGACTATCATATCACATGTGAACTTTTCCATAAGCACTGTTCTAAAATATAAGTTCCATGAGGCAAATGAATATCTCATTTTAGAAAGTTAAGAAGTTTCATTTACAGAAAGTACAAACTGAATGCCATAAAGAAAAAGAAGTACTAAACACATCTAGCCACATTTAAATATAAAATACCTGTATATCAAGAAAAAAGTTAAAATATGTATAACATATAGTAACTGTTTTCAATTTCTTCCCCTTCATCCTTTCTTAAACATGATTTTGCCCTACCATTTCTACCACTATACTAAAAACTGCTCATATCTAAATCACCAATAACCAATGTAGATGATCAAAGTCAAAGATAAAAGGTCTAATCCACCAGGAAGATAAAGCAATTCTAAGTTTGTATTCAACTAGTAAAAGCCCTCTCTCTGTAACTATTATAACAAGGAGGTTCCCACCTCAGCCACTACCCTGCTCCTCACACATACATAGAGGAGAGGAAGGAGAAAGAAAAGGGAGAGAAAAAGCAGTAATAACATAAAAGATTTGAGTCATGTAGTATAACTTGACTTAGTATCTAAATAACACCGAATCCAATAACCACAGAATATTATTTTCAAGGTCATAGAGAATTATGCAAGAATCAATAGCGAAAATGTAACTAGAAAACAAAATTATATGAAAATTAAGAAACATACATCAATACAAAGACAAATTCATTATGTAAATTACATATTAATACTGATTTTAAAAGAATTATTAATAACTATAAATTATAAACAAATAAAAACAGTATACATCCATATATGTAAGATACAATTATAGTCATGCATAGAAGAGCATACAAATACATATATTAAAAAAGAAAGGCTAAAAAAATCAATGATCTAAAATAGATTTATTGAATTTTTATAGCTCCAGAAACTATACGCAAAATACCCTATGTACTCTGTACACCCCAATATGACTGATTGTACATAAACCGTATCCATGCCCTACTCAATCATTTCTTTCCTACCAACTACCTCCCACCAAAAAGTCTCTATCCTCTCCTACCTTTAAAAATTCTAATTCTAAAAAGTTCACATTCCTGTACTGGAAAAACTGTTTGAAATCTGATTTCTCAATGCACCCTGAATTATTAACTCAGAATTCTTAACTGAGTTAATAGGAGAATTCTTAACTCAGGCTGTCCAAACTCCCAGTATTTCCTAAGCAGTTTGTTTCTTAAAAGCAGTTTACATTCACTGTTTCAACTTGCCACTTTCTGTTGACTTCTTGATCCAGTGTAATCTGTCCCCTGCATCTAGTAGTTTTTCTCTGGCTGCCCTTCTCAGTTTCCATCATTGATCTCTTTTCTTCTGTTCGCTCTTTCAAGTATGATTGCTACCCCAGGTTCTATTCCCAACCATCTGCTCCACCACTTTTTTCTAGGTCCATCCAAACCCACTGCTTCCATACCTATGACTCCAGCTAAGAATTCTCTCCCAACTCCAACATAGTTAACTGCTTTGAGGTAGGAGATAAGATAGGCCCTTGGGCTGGACAGTTGGTATTTGTCAAGCAGAGTAAAACTGAAACTCTGTTTCCCTCAGACAGACCAAGGATAAAAGCTACCAGCAAAAGCTGAGCTCTGTTGAAGTGAACAGATAAGATAACCACTCCTGAGTCAAGGAAAACTTCCCTGTCTGCACATGAGTAGGAAGGCTCCTTCGGGGGGTCAAAAAAGGAGAGAGCACCACCCCTCAGTAAGTGTGGACACACCCCCACAGGCCTCTGAGGTAGAATTCAACTTAGCAAAAGTTGCACACACATGTTGGAGAAGGTCCTAGGGCAGGTCAGATGGGAAAAAGGAACAAGATAATTCGCCAAAGGTAAACAAAGACCTTGAAAGACTATCCTATATAAGTGATTTAAATCACCTCTTTATTGTGCTCCTTCTCATACACTTACTCTCCCAATGTGTATTTCTGCCTTGTGTGTGCGCGCGCGCTTGGTCTTACTTCAGTCTTAATATCAACAAGTTTAAAATAAACAAGTGTGCTCTCCCACTTGTGGTGCTGTGTCTCTAATAATAAACTTTTATCTGTTTTTTTACAGTTTTTGCCTCCTTGAAACATTCTTGCTTTCACACAGGAGCAAGAGTCAGGGCCATTTTGCTTCTAGACACCAAGGTCTAGTGATTTTCTAGCCTGGTTTTCATCCAGGCTGCTGCTACTGCTAAGTCGCTTCAGTTGTGTCCGACTCTGTGCGACCCCATAGACGGCAGCCATCAGGCTCCGCCGTCCCTGGGATTCTCCAGGCAAGAACACTGCAGTGGGTTGCCATTTCCTTCTCCAATGCATGAAAGGGAAAAGTGAAAGTGAAGTCGGTCAGTCGTCGCGTCTGACTCTTAGCGACCCCATGGACTGCAGCCTACCAGGCTCCTCCGTTCATGGGATTTTCCAGGCAAAAGTACTGGAGTGGGGTGCCGTTGCCTTCTCCATCATCCAGGCTACCCACATTCAATTCTTAGGCAGGGAACTAAGATCTCTCTTCAGGACTATTCGCTGATGTCTCTGTGAGTTCAGCCTCACAGACATATCTACTTGGACACTACTTAGCCAACAAAGGTTCGTCTAGTCAAGGCTATGGTTTTTCCTGTGGTCATGTATGGATGTGACAGTTGGACTGTGAAGAAGGCTGAGCACAGAAGAATTGATGCTTTTGAACTGTGGTGTTGGAGAAGACTCTTGAGAGTCCCTTGGACTGCAAGGAGATCCAACCAGTCCATTCTGAAGGAGATCAGCCCTGGGATTTCTTTGGAAGGAATGATGCTAAAGCTGAAACTCCAGTACTTTGGCCACCTCATGCGAAGAGTTGACTCATTGGTAAAGACTCTGATGCTGGGAGGGATTGGGGGCAAGAGGAGAAGGGGAAGACAGAGGATGAGATGGCTGGATGGCATCACTGACTCGATGGATGTGAGTCTCAGTGAACTCCGGGAGTTGGTGATGGACAGGGAGGCCTGGCGTGCTGCGATTCATGGGGTCGCAAAGAGTCAGACACGACTGAGCGACTGATCTGATCTGATCTGATAGGCACTTCAGTCCTAAGAGTTCCAACTTAAAATGCTTCAGTGACTCTACAGCTCCCTAGACCAAGTTTCAACTTTCCAACTGTAAAGCATTCAAGGACTTCTATGATTTGGCCTCTTACCTACCCCTACTCATCTCTTCCTCTAGTCTTCCTCAGGTACCCTCTGCTTCTCCTATATCTAATTATTTGTTTCCCAAAGTAGACCACTTCACATCTCTGTGCCTCACACATGTTCCACACAAAAGTTCCTCTACCCCATCCTACCCAATCCTTATTTCTTGGCTCAAGTAACTTTCTTTCACGAAAGTTTTCCACTATCCCGAAGTCTGATCTACACAGAGCTGCTGGTGCTGCTGCTGCTGCTAAGTCGCTGCAGTCGTGTCCGACTCTGTACAACCCCACAGATGGCAGCCCATCAGGCTCCGCCGTCCCTGGGATTCTCCAGGCAAGAACACTGGAGTGGGTTGCCATTTTCTTCTCCAATGCATGAAAGTAAAACATGAAAGCGAAGTCGCTCAGTCATGTCCGACTCTTAGCAACCCCATGGACTGCAGCCTACCAGGCTCCTCCATCCATGGATTTTCCAGGCAGGAGTACTGGAGTGGGGTGCCATTGCCTTCTCCGACACAGAGCTGCTACTGCACCTTAAATATACCTCTATCTTAGCATCTGTGTACTTGTTTGTTTAGACTGCTAGTCTATAAGCATCTCACAATATGTTCTTATTTAGCAAACAAGAGCTTAATAAATATTTGTTATATGCCAGCAAAAAACAAAAAGTCAATTTAGTTCTTTAAAATATTGGACTTACCATTTCAGTAGCTTGACTACTCAGGTCCATAATACAGGGCATCTCTTTCCCATGAAGAAAATATCTAGGAAAATAAATTTGAAATCAGAAGGGTGGTTAAGATTCAGAATGAATATTCTCTGCCCAGAACTCCTTCCCCCTTACTCCACCAGGGGCCTAATTTCTGCTAACAGACCCCTGGCCAAGTAAGTAAGCACATCACATGACTTAGGCTGAACTAGGCATATACCTCATCCCCTCAGCTGCAGGAATTGGTCAAGGGACAGGCACGTGACCAAATCTATCTAGAGCCTCTGATGGGAGTAGCTAAGTAATAAGTCTGTGCTCAGGAACCAGGTCCCAACATATGGAGAAGCATACCGGAGTAGGAGAGATGGTGCCAGTGTCACAGATGATAAGTACAGGAAGGACTGAGAATTCCCTGAGAGTCCAGTGGTTAGGACTTTGCACTTTCACTGCCAACTCTGACCGTGGTCAGGGAACTAAGATCTGCATCTTTTCTGTAAAAGGACCTACACAGTATGCCTTTCCTACTTAGAAAACTTGCATCTATCAGATAGGTCTTTCTCTTCCCTACTAGGTAAACCCCAATATTACTATTTAATTCCCTTTTAATACAATCTACGCAAACCACATCTCTTTTCTTTTGTGGCTACAGCATGTGGGATCTTAGTTCAAGGATGTGGGATCAACCCATGCCCCCTGCAGTGGAAGGGAGAAGTCTTAGCCACTGGAAAGCCAGGGAAATTCCTCATGTCATGGTTTAAGGTAGTCAGTTTACTTCTTTCTTTTGTTACACTCTAACCAGGACACGGTGAGATGACAATGAGCAATTACAATGAGAATGTAGAATGCTAGGGAAAGTAGAGGACTGGCTTCCCAGGAGAGGCATCACCTCTATGGAGATCTGAAAAATAAGTATGAGTTAACAAAACCAAAGGGGAGGGAAGCAGGGAGCAAAGGAAGACGTTCTAGACAGAGGAAAGCTTCTGTACTCAAGTAGATTTAACAAATTTGGCATCTTGAGAGAGAGATGAAGTAACTGAATATGACTAGCAAATTGAGGGCAAAAGCAAAAAGTGACAGGATGAAGAAGTCAACAGATGCCAGATCATGATCCTGAAAGCCAAATTAAGAAGTTCAGACTTTAACCTGAAGGCAATGAAAAGCCATACACACAAAAAAGGTTTTGAGCTGAGGAGTTAAGGGTTTAAATGTGTTAGATTACTCCAGCAACAGTGGGATAAAGTAGATGGGAAGGCAAGACTGGAAGCAGGGATAACCACTTAGGAGGCTACTGTGGCAATCCAGGTAAGAGATGATGCTGACCACTAAGTAGGATAGTAGTCTGGGAATGGAAAAAAGATACAGATTCAAGAGAGATTAAGGAGACGGGGCTTCCCTGGCAGTCCAGTAGTTAAGACGCCAAGCCGCCACTGCAGGGAACGTGAAGGTCAGGGAATGAAGATCCTGTAGGCCTCACAATGTGGCCAAAAAAAAAGGAGAGATACTAAGGAGCAAGAATCCAACAGGGCTCAGTGATCTATTAGAAAATGAAAAGAAGAAAAGGAACAGCCCAGGTTTCTGCCAAGTTATTATTAGCAGTGCCTACTACTTATCAAATTCTTACCACATATGCATTATCTCTTATAATGTTCCCCTAGGAAGAAGAGGTAGTTTGTTTCATATTTTTGGTTTGAGGCTGGGAAAGGGAAAGTTGATAATCACTATAGTTTGGGATATGCTCAGTCTGGGTCACCTGTGAAATACAAATGAACGTGTTATGAAGGTAGACGATAACCTGAGTCAATTTATCAAGAAACGGCTCTGGGTTGGAGACATAAGAATTATCTACATACAGATAGTAACTGGGAGAAATATTTTTTAAGAGTAAATATCTTCTTTAACTCTGAACTTCTACTGCTGGGGGCTCGGGTTCAAATCCTGGTTGGGGAACTAAGATCCCACATGCCATGCAGCAAGGTCAAAAAAAAAAAAGAAAAAAAAAATCTCCTTTATTCATGCCAATATTTATTTAATACCTACACAACTATAGCTTTGGAACTAGAATTAAGGGGGAAAAAATGAGTAAAATTCAGTGAAACTCACAGTTACTATTCGGAAGGGGTAGTTCCATATAGCAGTAAGTGGATAGTGGAAATACTACATTAAAGGTTCAGAGGTAAGATGATGAGTATGTGATTACCTCTGCTGGGGGAAGAAAGCAAAGCAAACTTTACAACATATACCACCTAAATTTTGAAGGTCAGCAGAGAGTTTAAGAGGGGTAAGGCAGGGAGAACAGTGAAGACACTACAGCCAGAAGAAACAAATTCGAAGACAAAAGAAAAAAAATTTTTAAAGATAGCCTGCTTCAGAACAAAAAAAAAATTAAATATTATTCATGTCAGTCTCCCAAGCTAATTCTTAAATTTAATAAATAGAGTGAACATATTTTAAAAAAATTTTAAAGACACATGGGGGAAATTCATTCTAATACTATATCATATTAAAGTAACATTGTGAGATTAAATGATACAGCTACAAAAATCCAATAAAAGATGGAAGGATCATTATTAAAAGTTAAGAGTCCAGATATAATCCTAATGACATTTGGCTTACTCATTGTCTGGCATTGTAAATATATTAAAAATTCAATCTCTTCTTTAATTCCTAATAAAACTACTACCACAGGCATTTAATAATGTGATCTGCTAAGATCCAATGTTTGATCTGATGAACTGAAATTCTTCCCAAGACTTACAATGTGAGTTTGCATATAAAAAGCTGAATAGAAGAAAGGCAAAGATGGTAGCTCTTTTCTAAAATTCACATTGACTTATAAATGGTTACTGCTTTGCATATCAAAAGATGCATAACCATAGATAATCATGAAGAAAAGGGAGATTTTAAGAGAAAATCCTCACACAGTATTAAAAAAAAATGCCCCTTCACTGACACTATTTATTTAGCCTCTATTGTGTACGGATACTATGCCTACTTCAATAAAGAGAAAACATTCCATAACTTAAGCCCCATTTTTCTATGAAGTCCAGTATTTAGTCCTCTTTGCTACCCCCTTCAAAGCAGCTAAAGTCAACAGGTGCACAAACTGACATTCGTTAAGTACTAAATGCTGATTTGTCCCGGGTTTTGTTTTATACGTCTTTTTTCATGAACTAAAGTGTAGTATTCTTATGGAAAAGCAGCCATTTCTTTCCTATTCTTTTCACCATCTCCATCACCGTAGCCCCCACACCCCGCCGTCCTAGCACGGCCACTTGAATAATAAAGCTCTGGCAAAGGAACAAAAAAATGTTTATTTAATTTGACCTTGCAAAACGGGCAAAGAAAATTGAACCACCTTGATTATCAAAACACAAACACATGACGTTTACATTTCTTAACGCTTTTAAGAATTATTTCATTGAAAATTGAAAGATGAGGGTTAAAATGAGTTACAAAAGAGAGCCAGGCGTTTGAGAGAAAAACAATGGAAATAATAAAAACAGAATGAAAAGGCTGCTGTTAAGATGAAAAAAAAAAAACAAAACATTTTTTTAAGTGGGGGGCGAGAGGCAGCTGCAAATCAGCCACTGTTTTCTGAGAAGCCAGGTTCATCTCCAAGATTTTCTTCTCTGAGCTCAACCAATCCCCACCTTTTCTGAGTTATCCAGTCTCCAGGCAAGCAGCGCTTCTTGATTGGCTTAAAGATGCCGAGTAGAAAAACCAGCCAATCCTGTCTTGAAGTCAGAATTGTGCTATAGAGACATTACAACCACTGCATGGCGAGAATGTGTACAAACCTGTCCCTGCCACAAATATCAAATTCTAGTTCTAAAGACTGTTGCAGAAAAGAAGATTCTTCCAAGCCAACACTGAGCGTGATCTGGCATTTACACTTTTTAAAATTACTCTCTCTTTCTGAGAGAGAGAGAGAGAAAAAAGAAAAATCAAAAAAAATAAAAATACCACGTTTTAACCAAAAGAGCTTAAGGAATAAACTGCCCCGGGTCGGATGACTTACTCTACCTAAGACAGATTTTCAAAGGGACCTCTCTGGAGAGTCCGGGTCACAGTAGGGCTCAAGGAGGGAGTCAGTGAGGATCAAAGTTGCCGTGGGGGAGGGTGGTATGGACGACGATCAAAGAGACACAGATACCAGTAACCGGGAATGCCTCCCCACAGTACCCAAAATCAGAACTTGCAGAGTGAGAGGCTGTTTGGATTTGAAGTGAGTAAATAAAACGGCTGTGCTAGGGCTACGTGCTCCGGAGGGTGGCCCCAAGTTCCAAGAAGGTTCCGCCTGGCAAAGCCAAAGGAGCTCGGAGGGCCGCCAGGTCAAGTCCCAACGGGAACTAACAGGGAAGCCCCGGGGGGGCGAGAGGGGTGTGTCAAGGGCCCAGAGGCCCGCTGGGGCCGGGAAGCCAGCAAAGCGGCCACTGCCTCCGCCTTCACCCGACCTCGGGCGGCGAGCCAGGGCCCGCCTCTCACCGACGCCTCACTTCCCTTCCGCCCGGGCGACCGGGCCCGCGGGCCGGACTGGAGACCGCCGCGCCGGACCTCCACGTCCGGAGGTTGGGGTTTCCGTCCCAGCGCCTCCCGCTGCTGCCTCAGGCCCTCCGCTCGGGTTTGGGGACCCCGGGATCCCCTTCTTCCCGACCCTCAGCCCAGCCCCGCCGCTCCGCCTCCCACCCGCCGCCTTTACCTGCTCCAGAAGCAGGCGGAGGGCGTCGAGGCCGGGGC
The DNA here is from genome assembly GCF_029378745.1 of Bos indicus. Classification (NCBI taxonomy): domain Eukaryota; kingdom Metazoa; phylum Chordata; class Mammalia; order Artiodactyla; family Bovidae; genus Bos; species Bos indicus. Next base: position 59,797,911 of record NC_091765.1, on the reverse strand, counting down.
CGCGTCGTCGAGTGTGCGACGCGGCGCCGCGGGTCCGCAGCCCTTTCCCGCCGCCACCACAGCGCTCTCCGGCGCGGCGCAGGGCTGGCGAGCGCGACGGCCGCCGGGGGGAGACGCGCGGCGGGCGCCTGGCGGGGAGACACTGCCGCTCTCCGTCCGGCCGGGGAAGAGCAGCCTCACAGCAGCCAGCCGCGAGAGGGCGGGTGGGCGGCCGAATGGGGAGGGGTCTCGGAGAGCAGGGAAGGGCTGCCACGTCGCCCAGGTGGATCGCTGCTCTCCGCCTCCCCCGCCCCCGCCGGCTTCGGGCCGCGACCTCTGGTTCGTTCTCGGGCTCAGGTGGGGCGCGTCGGCCCGCCCCGCCTTGGTGGCCCCGGTGACCCCGGCCCGCAGGCTCCCGCCTCTCCGTCTCCCCTCAGTGAGCAGGTCCCGGCCTGGCCCATTCTGCCTTATCGGGCCCGCCCTCCCCCGCCTCGAGCGAAAGCCTGACGTGTTTCTCCCTTCCCTTGTCATGGGGTCACACGGAGGAGCAAGCCCTTTCCAATGTGTCGGGGTTTCGAGGAAGGCGGGAGTCGTTGTGAGCTAGGGAACGCAGCAATAGGGGCCTGAAATTTCTGCGGAAATAAACTGCGCGATAACCACAGCCGTGCCTAAAGCCTCTTTCACTCTCTCCCAATCCCCCAAAAGCAAAAACAGAAACACAAGGTCGTACTCGCTGGTCGCGGCGGGCCCGCCAGGTCGCGGGTCCCGGCGGCAAGTTGAGAACGACCGCGAGGCGGACCAGGCGGCCTCGGCGTAGCCTAACTGGGCAGTTGACTCTGGGCGAGCGAGGCCACGGCGGCGGCTGGCGCGCGAACCCCGCCTCCGCGCGCGCCGAGCTGTCCGCGGGAGGTTTCCGGGCGCGCGGCCCGCTGCCCCTCTGCGCGCTCGGGAGTCGGACGCAGCGTGGCCGCTTTGGAGCCGGGAGACAAAGAGGTTGGCCGCGGTCGCGGCAGGGACGGAGGTCTGCCTAGCACCAACCGGCGCGGCCCATGTGCCTTCTGAACAAGCTGATGGAAGCACAAAAAAACAGAGCTTGTTTGCAACGTAGGACCGCAGGCGCTGACCTTTGCCCTGCTTAGAGCTTCAGTTTTCAGGTGCCGAGAAAAAGGAAGGAGGTTTTCTTCGCTTTTGCGATCTCTTGTGTTGTTAGACTGTCACCCAAGCCTGCTCCATTTTTTTTTCCTCCTAAATTCTACCTTCCTTGGTTTCCTGCTATGTGTTCTATCGTGAAATGTTCAGTGTTTTCGGGTACACGAATTTTTTCCCCCTTGTTTTCTGATAGTGGTGATTATGGTTAAATTCGTTTTTTGCCCCGCCCTCTGTTCCCTTCTCTTTGCAATTACTTTTTGTTCCGTCGTCAGTGTTTTTCGTAGAGAAACGAAATAGTCCCCGGACAGACATGGAAGAGACAGTCTGTCGATGTTGTTATAGTAATTGCTTTAAACTGAATGGAAATTTGGGAGGAAATGTAAGTGAATTTTTATCTTCATTTAGGTCTAATTGGAACACTTAACTAAAGAAAACATTCTAGGGTTTTTTTTTTTTTTAGAATCTCGAAATATTTAAGCAGAGATCTCGGGATGGTCAATTTTCTAATGAAACCAACCACACTGGGAAGGATTTCTACCCCCCCTTTGTGTGATTTTTGTATTTTTGAAAAGTTTCCTTGAGCCCCTGTTTAGAAATTACAATGCAAATACCTCTGTTATTGCTTTTATTAATTTCGAAACACAAAAATGTTAACAAAGTACCCCAAATCGCAATATCTATATAACCTTAACATTATGTTGCCTCCTAACAGCCATTAAAAGAGACTAATAACAGTGTTATATGCCACTTGAGGAATGAAAGAATCCTAGTAATTATAAACTTCAAACAAATCTAGAAAGTTAATTTTGTTCATATGAAATATGTTCAGCACGATACTAAAAACTGGCATTTCTTGTTTTTTCCTTTGATCATTGTTAAGGATTTATCACATTCTTAGGTCTGAACAATAAGAAGTAAAGTATTCTTAACACTGGAAAACATATCATCACCCAGGAAGAAAGCGGGGGGAAGTGTTTGCTTAGTATATCAATGAAAGAAAAACATAAATAAAAGTTCAGAAAATCAGACTCTAATAAGGAACAAAGCAGTCTTTACTCAACATTCACAATGCTAGCCTTCGTTTGTGAATATTTATAAAGATTCCCTCCTTCCTTATTGGTTTAAATTCTAAGCCAATAGGAAAAGTACAACACATCTTTTAAAGAGTGAGACATAAGCATTAGGTTAAAACATTGGATAAACGGATTGTTTATCATGCTATTCTTATTTCAGATCGTGTATCTTTTAATTCTAAAGAAGAAATTTAAGAATCTTTGAATTATTGAGTATCTTGATGTAACTTAAATAGCAAGGTGCTACTCCTTGTCACATTCTGCTCTCTGTAATCTTCCTGTTGATTTTGTTACAATATTTAATTCTCTAAAATGCTAGGTGAATATGAAGAATGGTGAAATACTACTGCTTAATCTTTTAGATAAATAAGATGAACCCTGGCATTTCTTTAGATGAAAGACCAGCCTTTAAGGAAATAATAAAATTTACATTTTTTTAAATTTCTCAGATTTTTGTAATAAATTTTGTAATTTATTATAAACAAATATTTTATATTTATCTAAAGCATCTTTGATCTGTTTAATGGCTAAATTCTAAGCATGCTTATGTTTAGAACGTGTGATTTCATCTCAGTCACAAATAATCAATGCCACCTTTGCATTTCTATGCTTTGAATTTGTGAGCTTTCGGCTTAATTATAATTATTTGCATATTTATGGTCTTCCCTGGTGGCTCAGATGGTAGAGAACCTGCCTGCAATGTGAGAGACCTAGATTCGATCCCTGGGTCGGGAAGATCCCCTGGAGGAGGGCATGGCAACCTGCTCCAGTATACTTGCCTGGAGAATCCCCCTGGCAGGCTACAGTCCATGGGGTTGCAAAGAGTCAGATACGACTAAGCACAACACAGCACAGCATATTTATAATCTCCCTTAGTAAGTCATCAATTTCTTGAAGATAGGTTCTGTTTCCCATTCAGCCTTGTATTCCTCATTACCAAACTCAGACCCTTATACAGAGCACCCCTTGGACATTTGATGAGTAAAAGAATGACCATTACTCCATGGCACAGTGTATGGCAAATCAAAAGAAAGTCGGTCTCAGGATTTTTTTTTTTTTTAATGTGATGACTGACAAATACTTGTTTTCATTCCCAACTCAACAGAATAACATTTTGCAAGAATTTTACTAACAAGTAAAAACCAACATATGCTGGAATTCCTGTGTTTTTACATTTTAAATCTGATAGAAACTGGATAGTGAGTTATATTGCCATTATCTAAAGTAAATAATATCAATGGGCTTATCTTTACAAAAACATTTCTTTACCACACTAAACAGGAGCTACAAGTTCTGTGACCTTGGGAAAATTACTTTAAACCCTCTAAAACTCAGTTTTCGCATCTGTCAAATACATTCATTCATATCTATTTTATGATTAATTAAAATAATGAAAGCATGTAAAAGTAAAAGCTCAATAGATGATAGTTATTACTTGCAGATATTGGTGGATTCAATCATGAAAAGTAATTTTCTTTGTGCAATTATTTATGTATAAAAAGGCAGGCATAAAGTGCTGCTTTAAAAATAGTGAGGAAACATATCTTAAAGGAAGGAATAAAATACTAAGAACTAAGGAGATAACTTTAAGAGTTGAAATTTGCCAAGAGAATAGATCTTAAGTGGTCTCAGCACACACATACAACTATGAGAAGTAAAGGGATGTATTAATTGTGATAACGCATTTCACAATGTACCTATACCTTATCAAATTATGTTGTACACTTTCTGTACAATTTTTTCAGTCATACTATACCTCAAGCTATAGTAAGTGGGGAGGTAAGGAGGGTAGGGGAGAAATCAATCTCTGTTGAAAAAATAACAATAACTGACAAACAAACAGAAAAACCAAATCCCTTAGTGTAGCTTCCAAATCCTGCCCCTTCTACAGAAATGGACTTCAAGACCTCAAGCCTAGATCCACTGAGGGGTGCTCTCAAGAACTGTATCTTTGCTTTACCTAGTTTCTCCATAAGTGGATGACCAGAGTACCAGTCAGGCAGTCTCCAGACTTAACAGGGAAAGGTAGAAAAGGAATTGGCAACAGAGAATATTAAAAAAAAATAAAACACCTAAGAGAATAAGAACTACAGAATAGATGGCAAAGACAGCTTCCTTGTGCTTGGGATAATCCTTTTGTAAATGTGATGGTAAGCACAGTACTGTGTCTTTGTGAGTAATTTTCATAGGAAGCCACGCTTCAGTCCAGAAGTGTATTGTGGTAGCTCTAGCTTTGTGTAACTGTGAAATTTCATATGATTTACCAGTAAGGAAATGTTACATCCTATAATCATACCTGTTGACATCTTTCTGTCAGTTGCATTACTTTTCCACTTGTGACAGTCAGACACATCCTACTTCCAATGATGTTGAGTCATTGGGTAACTTCATCGTTCATTTTCACTTCTGGGCTTCCCAGGTGGCTCCATGGTAAAGAATTGACCTGCAGTGTTGGCGCAGAAGACATGGGTTTGATCCCTGGGTGAGGAAGATCCCCTGGGGGAGGAAATGGCAACTCGCTCCAGAATTCTTGCCTAGAGAATCCTGTGGACAGAGGAGCCTGATGGGTTATGATCCATGTGGTCACAACGAGTCGGATATGACTGAGGACTGAGCACATGTGCACATTCTTTACAAATCTAGTTTAAATGTCTTTTCTCCTGTAGTTTTCCAAGGTACCTCAAATATAATGAATTACTACTTCCTCTAAGACCATAGCAATCTGTGTATATCTCTCTTACTCAGTCCCAATGATGACTGTTGGTATATATCTTCATCGAAACTCTTTTCCCCTAGATAAGAAATAACTCCAGTGACTTGAAAATGTCCTCTAAACATTGAAATGTATAGACGCCTTTTAGCGTACCTCCTAGCTCACAATTTCCCCTTTAGCTTTACTTGCCCTCATTCTATAGGGTGGACTTCAGGATATTAAAAAATGACTTCACTTCCCTGGCCATAGTTAATGAACCAGGGGTGGGTGTCTTAATCTAATAGCCCCTTCCTGGAAAATTTTAGGATTGAGACAAAATAAAAAATTAGCATTAGTAAAATCAAAGGAAAAATGATGAATAATAGCACAATTCATATCAGAGACAAAGGACTGTTTCCTCTAATATACAAACACTTGGAAATCAATTTTAAGAAGACCAATAACCCAACAGAAGAAAAACTGGGCAAAGCATAAAGAAGGCTCCCCAAAATGTATATATTATATATACATGTATTATGTACTATGCTGCTGCTGCTGCTACTAAGTCGCTTCAGTCATGTCCAACTCTGTGCGACCCTGTGGAGAGCAGCCCACCAGGATCCTCCGTCCCTGGGATTCTCCAGGCAAGAATACTGGAGATTATGTACTATACACAAATTATAAACATACTTCTGATTTTCTATTGCAGCATTAAATTCCAAATTTTGGAATTCTATAAAAGAATGATGGCATTCTCTGAGTGCTGATTCTGTACAATCTCCAGGATAAATTGCTCAGTGAAAAACGTTTATGCTATGCTGCCATCATATTAAAAAAAAAAAAATGGGAATAGGAGAATAGGTAGACAGATGTTATCACATATACATAAAATTTCTCTGGAAGGAGATGGAGCAAACTTGAGAAAGGGAACTGAGTAGCCAGAGGGAAGAGGCTGGAAAGAGTTTTCACTGTATCTTTTTGGAACCAAAAGAATCTATTTGCTATTCAAGAAAATAAGTAGGAGTAAGATATTTGGGATCCTAGAGAGATGCAGTTTCTTTGTGCAACTAAGCCAGTGTGGGGTTAACTCAGGAGTTGAGGGCAACTATATTCTGCATGAAGCCTGGGGAGCAAAGGAAGCTGACCTAGAAAGAAGACTGAAGCGGATAAGCAGACAAGAGGGATTGGATATGCAGAGAAGAGGGATTGGGGAGAAAATATTGTCTGGGCTCGCAACAGTTTGGTTCTAGTCTTTCCTGGAGCCAGCTGCATCCCTCCACTTGGTTTCTTTTAAAACATTCCTATATTCCTTTTTTTTCTTCCAGTTTTATTGAGATATAATTGTACACGTTTAAAGTGTACAGCATAATGACTTACATCATGAAATGATTACCACAGTAAATATAACAGACATTCATCATCTCCTATAGATAGAAAATAAAAGAAAAAAATATTTTTTCCTTGTGATGAGAATTTAGGATTTACTTTTGTAACAACTATTATATGTAACATACACCAATGTTAATTATATTAATCATGTTGTATATCATACTAGTTGTATTTATCTTACAACTAGAAATTTGTACCTTTTGACCACCTTCATCCAGTTCTTCCTTCCCCCAACCCCTGCCTTTGGTAACCGCAAATTAGATCTTATTTTCCATGAGTTTGTTTGTTTAAGTATAATTGTGTGTGTGTGTGTGTCTGACTCTTGGTGACCCCGTGGACTGTGGCCCGCCAGGCTCCTCTGTCCATGAGATTTTCCAGGCAAGAATACTGGAGTGGGTTGCCATTTCCTACTCCAGGGGATCTTCTGACGCAGAGATAGAACCCGCGTTTCCTGCATTGGCAGGCAGATTCTTTATCACTACTGCCACCTGGGAGGCCCCATAATTGCCTTAGTAACACTGTTAGTTCCTGGAGCACGACACAGTGGTATGATATTTCTTTACATTACAAAATGCTCACCACAGTAATTCTAGTTACCATCGATCACCACACAAAGATATTGCAGTATTGAGTGTATTCCCCATACTTAAATTTTATCTCCGTGACTCACTTATTTTGCACCTGGAAGTTTGTATCTCTTAATCTCCCTCACCTATTTCACTTACCCCCTCACCCCCATCCTCAATCCCTCAGACAATCACCTATTGCTCTCTGTATTGATGGGTCTTTCTGTTTTGTTGTATTTGTTAATTTGTTTTGCTTTTTGGATTCCACATATAAGTGAAGTCATATCTAACTTACTGCACTTAGCATAATACACTCAAGGCCCATCCACATTGTAGGAAATAAGATTTCACTTTTCTTTCTGGGTAACAATTCCATTGTGTGTATACAGACACATGTAGTATATCCATTCATTTATCCATGAATACTTAGGTTGTTTCCATACTTGGCTTTTGTGAATAATGCTGCAGTTAACATGGGGGTGATGCATTTTCTTGAATTAGGATTTTTGTTTTCTTTGGCAAAATACCCAGAAGTGTGTAATTGCTGGCTCATGTGATAGTTCTATTTTTAATTTTTTGAGGAACCTCCATACTGTGTTCCATAGTGGCTGCACCAATTTACATTCCCAACTACCCTTTTCTTCACATTCTTGCCAATATTTGTTCTTTTTGATAATAGCCATTCTGACAGGTGTGAGGTGATGTCTCACTATGGTTTTGACTTGCATTTCCCTGATGATTAGTGATGTTGAGCATCTTTTCATGTACCTGCCGGTCATCTGTCTTTGGGAAAATGTCTGCTCGGGTCCTCTGCCCATTTTTTAATCAGGTTGTTTGGTTTTTTGATGTTGAGTTTTATGAACTCTTTGAATATTGTGCATATTAACCCCTTATCAGATATATTGTTTACAAATGACTTCTCGCATTCAGTAGCTGACCTTTTCTTCTTATGATAGTTCCCTTCATGTGCAAAAACTTTTTAGTTTGATATAGTCCCATTTGTTTATTTTTGCTTTTGTTTCCCTTGCCTGAGAAGGCAGATACAAAAAAATATTTCTAAGACCATGTCAAAGATCATATTGCATATGTTTTCTTCTGGGAATTTTATGGTTTCAGGTGTTAAGTATTTAATCCATTTTGAGGTGTTTTTTTTTTTTAATGTGGTGTGATAAAGCAGATCACTTTTATCATTTTGCAAGTAACTGTCTCATTTTCCCAACACCATTTACTGAAGAAGTTGTCATTTCCCCATTACTTGTCTCCTTTGTCGTAGATGAATTAATCATCTAAGTGTGGGCTCATTTCTGGGCTCTCTGATTCTGTTCCACTGATCTATGCATCTGTTTTTGTGCCAGTATACTGTTGACTATACTGTTTGCTTATAGTATATAAATATACTATATATTTATAGTTTTAAATCAGGGAATGTGATACCTTCAACTTTCCTATGTTCTTATAATAAATCTCCTTTTTTCGTCCTACGCTAACCTAAGTTGTTCTCTGATCCAAAGAGTTTAATTATTATAGTGGCATCAAAAAGAGTTTAACTTTTGTAGTAGGTTTTCTGTAAATTCTTGTTAAAATGAAATGTGAAGTTCTTTATAATGAAATCCATTTGGGCTCTTAAAGTTTATACTGTTTTCTTTAAATCTCTCAAATTGAAGAGGATAAGTGAACAAGTTCAGGGCATTCTGAAAGACCTTCACCCAAAGCTAAGGTGGTGTTTGCTGATGGAAAATATAAACGAGGCCTGAAGCCAAGTAACACATTCCACCTGCTAGACTTTCCTCTCAGTTTCCTGCCTGAGAACTGAGACTTCTCAGTTAGTGTTTCCTGATAGCCTGCCTGAGAGATAAGTTCTTAACTTTTTCTAGTTAGGATGCAGTTTAAAGATTGTGGAACATTTTTGGGCTGATTTATATTTTGATAGAAAAGGCACTGGGGAACAGGGCAAGAGCATCAATCCTATGGTGAAGGGACATGGGTGTCATTAATTGAGCATATTCAAATATGAGTTTCCAAGACTTAGGGCTAGTTAATACATTGACACTTACCCTTTCAGAAAGCAGTGTCCATTTCTTTGTTCACATTTTCAAATCTATAGGTAGAACTATCATTTTACTATTTATATCATTCTTCCTAGTACTGCAAAACTAGGAAATACTTCAGAAAATTCATAGAAGGCCCAGAATGCATTTACAGAGCAACTCTTAGAGTTCAACAGCTTGCAAATGAGGCTAAATATAGTTTATCTGAGCGTGGTGACATAATGCACATTCCAGGGATGGCAGCATAGACGCTTCACAAATGTTTATGTACCATTTATATAGGGTGAATTTAAACAGGATGATGAAATTATCTCTCATGTAAAATGTCAAAATAATTATATGTAAGTACTAAGATGTAGAAGAGCACAGTTTATTTCTGTCATTAAAATCCCATTGAAAAGTTAAATACCATTATTTAACTACCAGGAGCTATTCTTTATTCTTTCTCAATATTTCTTGAGAATTTATTATCAAGGGTATTGTAAAATATAAGACACAGGCCCTGTCCTTAAGGAGTTTTGTAATTTTGCTGAGGTAAGACATACAGGTATAAAGCATCATCATTGTTATTTTCCACTAAGAGGAGTAGGATGATGACATGGAAAATAATATGGGCTTACTTTATTTTTTATTATTAAAGAGCAACTTTGAAAGTCTACAGTTGAAACCACCACAGGAATTGAAGGTTGTGATCCCAAGCATCTTGGTTCCTCACCCCATCCTGTCCCCAGTGTGACTCCCAGAGGGCATCCCCAGACTGACACATGGATGGCCGTCTGTACACGTCTACTGGCAATATGGGCTTTTAAACTTGGTTCCCATTTTCAGTTCTGCCATGTCATTAATATATGAGTTCTACAAAGACATTTAACTCCCCCAACCTCAGTTTCCTCAATTAGTAAAGTGAGGATAAGGATGATAACCTTAGAGGACCATTTTAAGAATTAAATGAGACAATATGAATGAAAATAGCTAAGAAAATGCTTAATATATATCAGGTGCTTGATAAATATTAGTTTATTTTTTAACTGAACTTGAAAGGATTATCTATTTTTCTCATTTTGATCCATTTATAATGAGCTTCAGTTAATTTTAAAATTGAAGTCAGCATACATAAATGAAAATTTAAAAAAATTTTAAACCAAAAAAGGAAGAAAAAATTTTAATATAAATAAATTTTAAAAATAAAATTGTAGTTAGCTAAAAATTTCAACAGCTGGGAGGAGAACCAAAACTCTAATCACTTTAAAACTTAAAGCAATATCTAGAGTTTTAATCAAGTAAACTAGAGAAGGAAAAATAAATATCATTATTTTCCTAGAAAAACCATTTATCATTCCTAGGGAAACGTTATCATTCCTAGGGAAACGTTGTCATTCCAACTTGCTCTCTGAATGTAATATCACCTAAGTGACTTTTCCATGTATAAAATAGTTCCAGAGTTTACTTGGGGTTCCATACAGAATGTATGCGAGTATTTCAAAATATACCCTATATTGGACATTTGTTAATGGAATTTCTCATTATTTGCTTTGATGGGTCACTCAAAAAGCCTGTTCTGAATCAAGATAATTTGTAGGATGATGTCAATGAGTTTCTTCATTTTCTTTTGACTGATTCCAAAATATAGAAGAATTTGATTTGCATAGAACATAGAAATGGGAAGTTAAGTAACAGTAATTTCTCAGAAAGTGACCAACATTGATCAGAGTAACCCTGCTCAGTACACAAATTCCCCAGTCTGCTTCCACTTAATTCAATAAATATATATTCCTGGGATTGATGTTGGAGTCTTCAGGGAGCTCAGTAAATAGCATTGCTCTCCTCTGTCTAAATTGAGAATAAAGGTCAAGTGTAAGGTAAATGAGGGATCAAATATCTCCTTGAACTGATAAGGACCAACTGCAGGCTGCAGCTCATGAGAACCAAACTGACCTGTCACGCAAATCCCTCAATTAGGTAGAATTCCCTACTCTGTTGCACAGACAGCACAGGTCCACAAAGAGTCTTGCATGGCATTTCTGCCTTTATGGCTACCTACTATCATTTAAAAAAAAAAAAAAATTAAAGCCACATTTTATGACTGCACTGATATAGTTCAGTTCAGTTCAGTTGCTCAGTTGTATTCGACTCTTTGCGACCCCATGAATCGCAGCACGCCAGGCCTCCCTGTCCATCACCAACTCCCGGAGTTCACTCAGACTCACATCCATCGAGTCAGTGATGCCATCCAGCCATCTCATCCTCTGTCGTCCCCTTCTCCTCCTGCCCCCAATCCCTCCCAGCATCAGAGTCTTTTCCAATGAGTCAACTCTTCGCATGAGGTGGCCAAAGTACTGGAGTTTCAGCTTTAGCATCATTCCTTCCAAAGAAATCCCAGGGCTGATCTTCAGAACGGACTGGTTGGATCTCCTTGCAGTCCAAGGGACTGCACTGATATAGATAAAAATATATTAATACTATGTATTAAAACATTTTCATTGGCTTACAAGTTCATTTTTTTTTTTTTTCCTTCTCATTTTAAATTGAATCAAAACATTTTCAGGGCCCCTGAAACTATCCTGACTCCTAGACACTGGGCCCACTGTGCCTAATGGAGAAATTAGCCCTGGGCAACACACTGGATGAAGTAAATCTTAAATCCTGGAAGAAGCACGTACTCTCTGAGCAGCCTTACTTTCAGGAGAGAAGACAAGAAATCAGGCAACCATGCTTCAGTCATTCTTCCTGAATTTACCTATCAGATGTTACTTTCTCCACTCCTGGATGGGTAAAGGAATAGGAAGCTAGGAGTTACACCTTTCTCAGTTCAGTTCATATAAAAGAAAATATTGGTAGAGAAAAGCAAACCTCTCTTAGCAAGCATTTTCTTACTACTGAAATGATTGTGTTCACTTACTATAATTTGGTAATCCTGGCCTTTATGATTACCCATCTAGGACTTTCCTAGTGGTCCAGTGGTTAAGAGTTCACCTGCCAGGGTTGGATCCCTGGTCTAGGAAGATTCTACATGCGTCCAGGCAGCTAGTGGTCCACAAGTACTGAGCCCTCCCACCTAGACCCTGTGCTCCACCACACGAGAAGCCACTGCAGTGAGAAGCCTTCACACTGCAATGAAGAGTAGCCTCCACCACCACCAAAACTAGAGAAAGCCCGAGCACAGCAATGAAGACCCAGTGCAGCCAAAAAAAAATACATTTTTTAAAATAAAAACTAGAAGTTTACCCATCTAATTCTTCTTGCTCCAGATTTCATTTTACCAGGAAACTTTCTGATTATAACTATGGGTGCATGCATGCTAAGTTGCTTCAGTCATGCCCGACACTTTGCGACCCACTGGACTGCAGCCCACCAGGCTCCTCTTTCCATGAGATTCTCCAGGGAAGAATTCTTCAGTGGATTGCCATGCCCTCCTCCAGGGGATCTTGCCGACGCAAGGATTGAACCTGCATCTCCTGCATTGGCAGAAGGGTTCTTTATGACAGGCGCCACCTGGGAAGACCAATTATAGCTATATGGCCTCCCCTATTTTCCTACCAAGAAAGAGTGTATCAAGCAGCTGATAAGGCATACAACCTGCTCTCTGGTTACAGTTATCATTGTAAATTAAAGCATCCTGGTTTACATATTATTTTCACAAGAAATTTGTTGGCATGAGAATTCATGGATTTAACTCATTCATTTAACTGACTTGACTGTGTTGTTGAACTAGAAAAGTTGAGGTTCAAAATATGAACCATTGGGAATTCCCTGACAGTCCAGTGGTTAGGACTCTGAGCTTCAACTGCAGGGCACACAGTTTCCATCCCTACTCAAGAAACTAAGATCCCTCATGCCTCTCGACATGGCCAAAAAAATCTGTATCATTGATGGTGTAATCTAAGGCAACCCTAGAGGACTCCACCTCAGTCGTCAGCAAGTTTTTGTGAGCTGCAGTTCAATTTCCCCATCCTCTAATCACAACATCCTTCAAACTACTGATAATAGTGTATTCTTAAATTATAATAAATGGGGGGCGAAGGAAGAAATACTCTGGCAAAATTTTCCACAACTATTGTTTTCCTCCAGTTCTACCCAATGTCATGGGATTAAGAATGCTTGCTTTTCTTCATGGCATATAATTAAGGGGAAATTATTACTAGTTCTGTGTAAAACAAATCATATTCTTTACAACAAATAATCCACAGGAAATTTTCATTTGGTCTTAACTACCTCCATGGCCAGACAAGATGTCAACCTGGATCAAGATAAGGAAGGACTGGTGACACAACAAAAAAAATTTTTTTTTCACAACAAAATTTATAATGGAATACGTCAGCAGTTATATATGTCTCATTAAACATATATTGAGAGCCAGTAATGTGCCAGTCAGTATGTGCCTAATATAATTGGAGGCTGCAAAGGATTATCTAGCTGCATGTCCAGGAAGAAAAGGAAACAGATTTTTGTGAATACACCGAAATCAGACTGATTATATTCTTTGCAGCCAAAGACGGAGAAGCTCTATACAGTCAGCAAAAACAAGACCAGGAGCTGACTGTGGCTCAGACCATGAACTCCTTATTGCCAAATTCAGACTGAAATTGAAGAAAGTAGGGAAAACCACTAGACCATTCAGGTATGACCTAAATCAAATCCCTTATGATTATACAGTGGAAGTGAGAAATAGATTTAAAGGCCTAGATCTGATAGATAGAGTGCCTGATGAACTATGGAATGAGGTTCGTGACATTGTACAGGAGACAGGGATCAAGATAATTCCCATAGAAAAGAAATGCAAAAAAGCAAAATGGCTGTCTGGGGAGGCCTTACAAATAGCTGTGAAAAGAAGAGAAGCGAAAAGCAAAGGAGAAAAGGAAAGATATAAGCATCTGAATGCAGAGTTCCAAAGAATAGCAAGAAGAGATAAGAAAGCCTTCCTCAGCAATCAATGCAAAGAAATAGAGGAAAACAACAGAATGGGAAAGACTAGGGATCTCTTCAAGAAAATCAGAGATACCAAAGGAACATTTCATGCAAAGATGAGCTCGATAAAGGACAGAAATGGTATGGACCTAACAGAAGCAGAAGATATTAAGAAGAGATGGCAAGAATACACAGAAGAACTGTACAAAAAAGATCTTCACGACCCAGATAATCATGATGGTGTGATCACTGACCTAGAGCCAGACATCCTGGAATGTGAAGTCAAGTGGGCCTTAGAAGGTATCACTACAAACAAAGCTAGTGGACGTGATGGAATTCCAGTTGAACTATTCCAAATCCTGAAAGATGATGCTGTGAAAGTGCTGCACTCAATATGCCAGCAAATTTGGAAAACTCAGCAGTGGCCACAGGACTGGAAAAGGTCAGTTTTCATTCCAATCTCAAAGAAAGGCAATGCCAAAGAATGCTCAAACTACCGCACAATTGCACTCATCTCACACGCTAGTAAAGTAATGCTCAAAATTCTCCAAGCCAGGCTTCAGCAATATGTGAACCGTGAACTTCCTGATGTTCAAGCTGGTTTTAGAAAAGGCAGAGGAACCACAGATCAAATTGCCAACATCTGCTGGATCATGGAAAAAGCAAGAGAGTTCCAGAAAAACATCTATTTCTGCTTTGTTGACTATGCCAAAGCCTTTGACTGTGTGGATCACCATAAACTGTGGAAAATTCTGAAAGAGATGGGAATACCAGACCACCTGATCTGCCTCTTGAGAAATTTGTATGCAGGTCAGGAAGCAACAGTTAGAACTGGACATGGAACAACAGACTGGTTCCAAATAGGAAAAGGAGTTCGTCAAGTCTGTATATTGTCACCCTCTTTATTTAACTTATATGCAGAGTACATCATGAGAAACGCTGGACTGGAAGAAACACAAGCTGGAATCAAGATTGCCGGGACAAATATCAATAACCCCAGATATGCAGATGACACCACCCTTATGGCATAAAGTGAAGAGGAACTCAAAAGCCTCTTGATGAAAGTGAAAGAGGAGAGTGAAAAAGTTGGCTTAAAGCTCACCATTCAGAAAACGAAGATCATGGCATCTGGTCCCACCACTTCATGGGAAATAGATGGGGAAACAGTGGAAACAATGTCAGACTTTATTTTTCTGGGCTCCAAAATCACTGCACATGGTGACTGCAGCCATGAAATTAAAAGACGCTTACTCCTTGGAAGGAAAGTTATGACCAACCTAGATAGCATATTGAAAAGCAGAGACATTACTTTGCCAACAAAGGTCCGTCTAGTCAAGGCTATGGTTTTTCCTGTGGTCATGTATGGATGTGAGAGTTGGACTGTGAAGAAGGCTGAGCACCAAAGAATTGATGCTTTTGAACTGTGGCGTTGGAGAAGACTCTTGAGAGTCCCTTGGACTGCAAGGAGATCCAACCAGTCCATTCTGAAGAAGATCAGTCCTGGGATTTCTTTGGAAGGAATGATGCTAAAGCTGAAACTCCAGTACTTTGGCTACCTCATGCGAAGGGTTGACTCATTGGAAAAGACTCTGATGCTGGGAGGGATTAGGGACAGGAGGAGAAGGGGACGACAGAGTATGAGGTGGCTGGATGGCATAACTGACTCGATGGACGTGAGTCTGAGTGAACTCCGGGAGTTGGTGATGGACAGGGAGGCCTGGCGTGCTGCGATTCATGGGGTCGCAAAGAGTCGGACAGGACTGAGCGACTGATCTGATCTGATTAGTTTCTGACTCAATGACTGGGATTATTGTCCCCATTTTCACAGGAAATGGAGGCACAGAGAGAAGTAATTTTCCTAAGCTCATATCTAGAAATTGTGATATAATCATGATGCAATCATGACTGAAACCCAAACCTGTTCAGTTCACTAAATATATGAGTCATTACTCTATGGCAGGCCTTCTGGTGGGGATAGGGGCTTCCCTGGTGGCTCAGCAGGTAAAGAATCTGCCTGCAATGCAAGAGACACGGGTTCAATCCCTGGTCTGGGAAAATCCCCTGGAGGAGGGCACAGCAATGCACTCCAGTATTCTTGCCTGGAGAATCCCATGGACAGAGGAACCTAGCAGGTTACAGCCCGTGGGGCTGCAGAGTCCCACACGAGTGAAGCGACTGAGCTCACATGCACACACGCATGCAGGTGGTGGGTATTGAGGATACAGCGGTGGTCTTCCCTTGAAGAACTCCATCAGCTTCCTGCCAGCAGGCCAGTAAACCTACCTACATGGCCACTCATGCTTTCTGCTAGCCCTCCTGGTTCCATGGGAGCAGCATAGCTTTACCTCCTAAGGCTACTTTTCCCCTTGTTTCTAGATCCCACCACTCATCTTTATTTATTTTTTAACTTTTTGGTTTGAAATAGTTTTGGACTTACAGAAAATTACAAAAATAGAACAGAGTTCATATGTACCCTTCACCCAAGCTGTCTCCAGTATTAACAATCTAAATAACCATAGTTCAATGAACAAAACTGGACATTAACGCTGCTACAGTACTGTTAACTAAACTGTGTGTATGTGTGCTCAGTCACTCAGTGGTGTCCAGCTCCTTTGCAAGTCCACGGTGTAGCCTGCCAGGCTCCTCTGTTGATGGAATTCTCCAGGCAAGAATACTGGAGTGGGTAGCCATTCCCTCCTCCAGGGAATCTTCCCGACCAGGAATCAAACCTGGGTCTCCTGCATTGTAGGCAGATTCTTTACCCTCTGAGCCAACAGGGAAGGGGTTTCTCTGATACGTTCTAATAATTAGATTAAAGTTGTGCATTTTGGGCAAAAATACCACATAGATGGGGTTCCCTTGTGGCTCAGCTATAAAGAATCCACCTGCAATGCAGGAGACCCAGGTTCCATTCCTGGGTTGGAAGATCCCCTAGAGAAGGAAATGGCAACCCACTGCAGTATTCTTGCCTGGGAAATCCCATGGACAGGGGAAGTTTGCGGGCTACAGTCCATGGGGTCACAAAGAATTGTACACAACTTAGTGGCTTAACAACAACCACCAACATATAGGCCATAGTATGTTTTAAACACCTATCAGAAGATGCATGATATCAGTACATCTTATTACTGGTGGTATTAATCTTGATCACTTGGTTAAGTTAATATCTACCAGGTAATAAAGTTACCATTTTCTTTCCTTTATATTGATAAGTATCTTGAGGAAGTTACTTTGAGACTATGCAAAAATCCCATCTTTCCTCAAACTTTCACCATCTAACTTTACCATCTATCGATGGCTCTTGCCTGCAACAATTATTACTGTTGTATTTGTCTAATATAGATTGGCTATTTCCCTCATTCATTCTACACCTAATAATTGAAAATTTTCTGCAAGGAATAGTTGTTCCTTCTTTCTAATTTATCTAATTATATTTATGTCAATATGAACTCATGGATATTTATTTTACTTTATGGGTTATAATTCAATATTATCATTATTTATTTTGTTTCTCAAGTTATTCAACTTTTGTCATTGGGCGCTCCTTCAGTCTAGTTTCTGTGTCCTTTCGATGTGTCCACTTCCTTTTGCAAGCACTCCCTTATTTTCTGGTATCACAAGATATCCCAGACTCATCCTGCACCAGCCCTAGAATTAAGCACTTCCCTGAGGAGCCCCAGGTTCCTGTTATTAAAGAATGTTACTTAGGAATTCATCTGGATGCTAGATGTGCTCATTGCTACTGGATATTATTGCTCCTAGGCCCTTCTAGTGAACAGAGCTAAGGGATCCTATGTATGTGTATTAATGCACACACTTTTATATTTCTATCTATGTATGAGTTTATTTGACATGAGTTTACTCTGACATCATCTAGTGTCAGAAAATTCTAGCCTTTCCCTGCTCCTTATTTATAATATTTTTCTCCAACAGAGAGGAAGCCTGGCTCTCATTGTCTACAATAGAGACATTTGTTGAATCCTAGTGTACACATGAGAAGGCAATGGCACCCCACTCCAGTACTCTTGCCTGGAAAATCCCATGGACGGAGGAGCCTGGTAGGCTGCAGTCCATGGGGTCGCTAAGAGTCGGACACAACTGAGCGACTTCACTTTCACTTTTCATTTTCATGCACTGGAGGAGGAAATGGCAACCCACTCCAGTGTTCTTGCCTGGAGAATCCCAGAGACGGCGGGGCCTGGTGGGCTGCCGTCTATGGGGTTGCCCAGAGTCGGACACGACTGAAGCGACTTAGCAGCAGCAGTGTACACATAGAGTAATTAGAACATGCTAACCCATGAAAAGTATGATAGAGATTTACTAAGTAGAATGCAATATTTGTGCATTTTTTTTTTGTCTTCAGTCTTGGAGTATCTGTATACTGTTCACTTGTATTTTTAATATCTTTTTATTGCCTTCTTATCAGCCTTTAAACACCTCAACCCTCTCCTGTATGAAAAGGACTATTTCTCATACTTCATTCTCCTTCCACTTAGTCCTTAGTTCTGAAAGCACTTGAATAATTCTATATTCCCTATCATCATTTCCTCTTATCTTCACTCTTGAAGTCACTGCACTCTGACTTCCATCTTCACTACTCCCCAGAATCTCCTCCTACTTCAGTCACTTCTTACCTTTGTGTTCCTATAATCAGAAGTCAGTTTTTTGCTTGACATCTCAAAAAAAAAAACACAAAATACAATACGCTGTTGACCTCTTTCTTTGACAATGATGGTAAGGAGTCTTCAGTATTCCTGCTGTTTATCTGGCTGATCCTTGTTGTTCTTTACAAGTTCCTCTTCTTTCTTTTTTCCCTTTCTTATTTATTTACTTATGGCTGCACTGGGTCTTTTTTTTCTTTTTAGGTCTTAAACATTGATGCTTCCCTGATTCTTTTAGCATCCTCTTCCATACTTACCGTCTGGCTCCTGAATAATCTCAATATATCTAATGATTTATAATTACTATCTGTATGAAAATGACTCTAAAATTTGGAACCGCAATTTAGACATTCCCAGGGAGTACCAGAATTATATATCCAAATGCTTATTAGATAGTCTTCATCTGAATATATCATAGGAACTTCAGATTCAACATGTTCAATTATCAACCTGACTTTAGACCTGCTTCTCTTCAATAAGCCTATTTTCAAAATCTTGAAAAGTCTCTTTCCCTTCACATCCAAGTCTTCAGATATAAAGAAATTAATCCTTTTCATGATTTGTTTTAAATATTTTTATTAACCATTTTTTATTGAAGTGTAATTTACAATGTGTGTTAGTTTCAGGTGTACAGTAAAGTGATTCTCATATATATGTGTATATATATATTTTTTCAGATTATTTTCCACTATAGGTCAAGATATTGAATATGGTTCCCTGTCTACACGACAGGTCTTTGTTTACCTATTATATATCAGATCAGATCAGTTGCTCAGTTATGTCCGACTCTTTGCGACCCCATGAATCGCAGCACGCCACGCCTCCCTGTCCATCACCAACTCCTGGAGTTCAGTGAGACTCACGTCCATCGAGTCAGTGATGCCATCCAGCCATCTCATCCTCTGTCATCCCCTTCTCCTCCTGTCCCCAATCCCTCCCAGCATCAGAGTCTTTTCCAATGAGTTAACTCTTCGCATGAGATGGCCAAAGTACTGGAGTTTCAGCTTTAGCATCATTCCTTCCAAAGAAATCCCAGGGCTGATCTCCTTCAGAATGGACTGGTTGGATCTCCTTGCAGTCCAAGGGATTCTCAAGAGTCTTCTCCAACACCACAGTTCAAAAGCATCAATTCTTTGGTGCTCAGCCTTCTTCACAGTCCAACTCTCACGTCCATACATGACCACAGGAAAAACCATAGCCTTGACTAGACGGACCTTTGTTGGCAAAGTAATGTCTCTGCTTTTCAATATGCTATCTAGGTTGGTCATAACTTTCCTTCCAAGGTGTAAGCGTCTTTTAATTTCATGGCTGCAGTCACCATGTGCAGTGATTTTGGAGCCCAGAAAAATAAAGTCTGACATTGTTTCCACTGTTTCCCCATCTATTTCCCATGAAGTGATGGGACCCAATGCCATGATCTTCGTTATATGTATGTATATGTTGATCGCAAACTCCTAGTTTATGCCCCCCCATCCCTTTTGGTAGTAATAAGTTTCTTTTCTTTTTTTTTTTTCTCGTTCTCTCTCTCTCTCTTTTTTTAATGCACTGCTCAGCTTGCAGGATTTTAGTTCCCCTAACAGGGATGGAACCCATGCTCCCTACAGTGGATTGAAGTCTTAACCACTGGATCACCAGGGAATTCTCATAAGTTTGTTTTCTATGTCTGTGAGTCTACTTCTGCTTTGTAAATTAGTTTATTTGTATAATTTTTTTAGATTCCACATAGGTATAAGTGATTTCATATGATATGTGTCATTATCTGTGTTTCATACTTTGTTCAATGATAATTCTGAAATATGACACATATTGCTAAAAACAACACGATTTCTAGTATTTAAATCATATTAGTCTAAAATTCAAACAAAAAACTGTTATAGCAATGAACTCCTTGCATCTAAACTTCATCTCCTGGAGAAGGAAATGGCAACCCACCCCAGTATTCTTGCCTGGGAAATCCCATGGACAGAGGAGCCTGGAGGGCTACAGTCCATGGAGTCACAAAAGAGTCAGACACAACTTTATTGTTATTCAGTTGCTAAGTCGTATCTGACTCTTTATGACCCCATGGACTGCAGCATGCCAGGCTTCCCTGTCCATCACCTTCTCCTGGAGTTTGCTAAAACTCACGTCCATTGAGTTGGTGATGCCATCTAACCATCTCATCCTCTGTCACCCCCTTCTCCTCCTGCCTTCAATCTTAGTATCTAAACAACAACCTGTTCCATTTAGATTGTATTCCTTTCAGTTCCAAAAGTTAGACATTTATGTATTTCAATTTTGTTTAAAGTAGCAACTAATGAGGAAAATCCATCTCTAGTGTTCGTTTAATTATATGTCCCAAAGTTTACAAAGCCAAAGATATCTGGACTTCATTTGTGATTTTTATCTCTTTATTGCATTCTTTGTACTTCTCATTGATAAAGTTTCAAGTCCCAGACATTCCAGCTCCTATAAGCCCCAGTTCTCTCTGGTCTTGCACTACTGCTCTCTTCCAGGCACCTTCATCTCTTTCTTTGATCACTGCAACTGACTCCTAACTGATTTCACTTCCTCAGTCTTGCTTACCCACATACAACTAGCCATACCACAGAGCACTCTTTCTAAAATGTAAATCTGCTTTGATCACTTTCCAGTTAGAACTCTCCCTTTTGTGCTTCATGACATCATGAAAAAAGTGAGGGGGAAAAAAAAACCCACAGGAGACATTTTTTGCAAATCATATGTCTGATAAAGGACTTGTAGCTAGAATGTACAAAATACAATTGCAACTCAATAACAAAAAGATAACTCAATTTTAAAATGGGCAAAGGGGACTACACTGCTAGTCCAGTGGTTAAGAAACTGCCTTACAATGCAGGGGACTCAGGTTCAATCCTTGGTTGGGGAACTAAGATCCCACATGCCACAGGGCAACTAAAGCTGAGCACCTCAAGGAAAAGCCTTCATGCAGCAATGAAAACCCAGCATATTTAAAATTTTAAAAATAAATGGTCAAAGAATCTGAGCAGACACTGCTCCCATGATGGCCAATAAACATATGAAAAGGTACTCAACAACATTAACTATCAAGGGAATTGTATTAACCATGTGTTTCTGTTTTTTTGACATTTTGGGGCCTTGCTGATCTTGAAGAACTGCCCCTCCTGCGGTTAGCCAATATTTATAGATAGTAAGGCATGCCTTTCATCTGCAGACTAAATAATCTACAGCCTAAACCCTCAATCATCTCCTTTATCAGGTTCTTATACTCCAGGCTACTATTTCTCTGGAGGTCTCAGTCCAGGAACCAGACAAGCTAGGAGCAGCCCCTTTACCCTGGAGCCTATGGAAATTATCCACCTAGCCAATCTTCGGAGAAAGCAATGGCACCCCACTTCAGTACTTTTGCCTGGAAAATCCCATGGACAGAGGAGCCTGGTAGGCTGCAGTCCATGGGGTCGCTGAGTCAGACACGACTGAGCGACTTCACTTTCACTTTTCACTTTTCACTTTCATGCATTGAAGAAGGAAATGGCAACCCACTTCAGTGTTCTTGCCTGGAGAATCCCAGGGACAGGGAAGCCTGGTGTGCTTCCGTCTCTGGGGTCGCACAGAGTCGGACACGACTGAAGCAAATTAGCAGCAGCAGCAGCAGCCAATCTTACTCTACCTCACATGTTCATTCTCACAGAAATCACAGTAAAAGTTCTTGCCTACATTCCCCTCTTCGCCTGACTGAACTTGGTGGCTCCTTCTGCCATGACATGGCTTGCCCCCTCCTCTTGAGATCTCTGAGCATTACAGTTATCTTTTCAATGACAATCTGACCTATTGACCTTTCATACCTGAATAATAATAAACCTACGTTTTAAAACAAAAATACAAATTGAAAACAAAATGAAATGCCTTGTCACACCCACTAGGATGATGGTTATCAAAAAGATGGACAACAGCATATGTTGGCAAAGGTGTGAAGAAATTGGAATCCTCATACATTGCTAGTAGGAATGTAAAATGGTGCAGCTGAATGGAAAACAGCCTGGCAGTTCCTCAAAAAGTTAAACATATAGTTATGACATGACCCAGAAATCTACTCCTAAGTATACAGAAAATATGCCCACACAAAATCTTGTACATGAATGTTTACAGCAACATTATTCACAATAGCCAAACAGTAGAAACAAG
The DNA here is from genome assembly GCF_029378745.1 of Bos indicus. Taxonomy (NCBI): domain Eukaryota; kingdom Metazoa; phylum Chordata; class Mammalia; order Artiodactyla; family Bovidae; genus Bos; species Bos indicus. The sequence continues at coordinate 59,775,285 of NC_091765.1, read as the reverse complement.
CCAAATGTCTATCAGCTGATAGGTAAAATGTATATCTATGCAATGGAATATTATTCATCCATAAAAAGGAATGGGAGCTTCCCAAGGGGTGCTAGTGGTAAAGAATCCGCCTGCTAATGCAGGAAATGTGGGTTTAATCCTTAGGTTGGGAACATCCCCTGGAGGAGGACATGGCAACCCACTCCAGTATTCTTGCCGGGAGATTCCATGGACAGAGAGACTGGCAGGCTACAGTCCATAACGTCCCAAAGAGTTGGACATGACTGAAGCAATTTAGCACACATGCACACACTAATGGTAAGGATTTGGTGCTTTTATTATAATACTGCCATGGCCCAGGTTCAATCCCTGGTCACAGAATTGAGATCCCGCAAGCCACACTGACTGCACTGTGTAGTCAGAAAGTAAATAAATAAAATGTTTCTTAAAAAAAAAAAAAAAGTATTGATACATAGTGCAACATAAATGAATCTTGAAAACATGATAAGTAAAAGAAACCAGTCACAAAGTACCGCGTATTATATGATTCATTTGCATGAAAGGCTAGAATAGGTAAATATAGAGAGAGAAAAAGTAGATTGGTGGTTGCCTAGGGACAGGGAGTAAGAGTAACAACTAAACCTTTCTTTTTGGGGTAATGGAAATATTCTAAAATTGATTGTAGAAAGAAATGTACAATTCTGTGAATATACTAAAAGCCATTTGTTGAACACTTTAAATAGGTGATTTGCATGGTTTATGAATTATATTTCAATAAAGTTTTGAAAAAGGAAAACTTTTCAATAGCTTCCCACTGCCCTTAAAATAAAATCTAAATCACTAAGATTAATAGGCAATAAGGAATCTGGCTCCAGCTAATTTTTCTAATGTCATCACTCACAAGGCCTTTTCATCAGTCATTACCCTCCTTTTTTACTCTAATTCTAGCCATGCTGAATTTTATTTTTTGTCATCTCCCTGAATATGTTTGGTAGTTTTAAAATATGTCTACAAGATCTTTGACACTCATCCTGATAAAAAGTTGAAGCATACTTCTCCCCTTAAATACAGAGTAGACTTAGTGACTCACTTCTAATGAGTAGAAAGTGGTAGAAGTGATTTTTGCATGGCTTCTAAGACTAGGTCATTAGGCACTGCGGCCTCGTTGCTCTCTTTTGGGGAAGTTGCCATATTTCAAAGATACTCAAGCAGCCCCATGGAGAGACTCATGCATAATAATGGGGAACTGAGGCCTTCTGCCAACAGCCATGTGAGTGAGCCATGTGGGGAGCAGATCCTCCAGTCAAACTTTAGCGAGCCTCCAGATGACTGCAACCCCAGCCAATATCTTGATGTAACTTCATGAGTGACGCTGAGCCACAACTACACGATTAAGTCACTTCCAAATTCCTGACCACAGAAACTGTGAAATAAAATTTTTTAATTTGATATTTTATTTTAGTCTGCAAAAACAAAATCAAGCCAAAAAACAAACAAAACCCTTAAAATAGGCTTTTCAAATTATGTAAATTCCTCCTTTCCAAGGAGGCAGAGGGTAGACCAGTGTAGGTTATCCCTAGGGCCACGTGCATCCTGCTACAGCAGCTTGCTGTTGGTTGGGTTTTGATCCTTCTTTGAGTCATATCTGGATCATTTTCCTTATCTCCTTCTTCTCCCCTTTCCTCATCTTCTTCTCTACTGTTTTATCATAATCATGGTCTTCTTCAGTAACTTCTCCAGTCAAGTATAATACTGATCTTGGGATTATATATTCATGTAAAAAATGATGACGTTTAAGGTGTGTAGGAAGAATAGCTTCAGCAGCAGCATCAGATCTCCATTCTCAGGAACTTCAGGAGGGACAAACAAATTAAAGAAAGAATATTAGAATCTGTTTTAGTTACAGTACAAACAGACCCAAGTCCCTTGTTTCTGCTTCTTAGTGGTTTTCAAAATGACAATTCTTTCCTTTTTTCCAGTCTACGTGGCATCTTGTATAACCCATAATTTCTGGTCCATCAAAAGAAAAGGGATCCGAGTCATCTGGTTATGACCTCATATTATGTGTCTTAGTCAACACTTCACTTGTGAAATATTCACTGGGTTCAAGGTGAAATTTGAAGACAAAATACATAGGCTGGCCTGTACCTAAGGACTTCACTTGAGTACCTTGCGAGTGCTTCAGCGTAGGTTTATCATTTTCCTGAAACATACCACTGAGCAAATCAACATTTAAAAAACAGTCAACCAAAATTCAGGAATTCCCTTGAGGTCCTCTTTCTCTTTATCCTTTTTCTCATCTTCAATCTTGGCCTTTACTTTTAGCCCCTCCAAAATTTCATCTTCCTCATCTGGTTTCCATTCAGTCTTCTTATGTAGGTTCATAAATGATCTCAAATGGCTTATCAGATAGAGGCTGATAGAGAACAGCATACTTTCCTTCAAGATCATAAATTTCCTCTCACAGAATTTGGCTTCTATCTGGACACATTTAACTTGTATCTTGTTAAGATATCTCTTGTTAAGAGAGAACTAATGTAACATGGCATGCTACCTGTCACCTCAAAGCCAAACATCATGAGATATTTACTTCATTAATATCCAGTCATTCTTAGCTTTATCACTTTCAAAATCATTTTTAACGGGCTTTTAAACTACTGATTAGTTCCCTCTGCTATTTGCTACCATAACATACATTCATGCTGCTGCTGCTGCTGCTGCTAAGTCATGCCAGTCATGTCCGACTCTGTGCGACCCCAGAGATGGCAGCCCACCAGGCTCCACCCCCTGGGATTCTCCAGGCAAGAACACTGGAGTGGGTTGCCATTTCCTTCTCCAATGCATGAAAGTGAAAAGTGAAAGTCAAATCACTCAGTCATGTCCAAGTCTTTGCGACCCCATGGACTGCAGCCTACTAGGCTCCTCCATCCATGGGATTTTCCAGGCAAGAGTACTGGAGTGGATTGCCATTACCTTCTCCGATACATCCATGAGTTAAATCATTTATATACCCCGACAGACTTAAGTTTAATGAGGTCCCATATGGGATCTCTCTTGTCAATATTATGTCACTAGCACCTGCCACAATACCTGATATATGGTAAACTATAAATAAATATTTGAGGAATGAATAGTTACATGAATGAATGATTGGATGAAGATATATAAGGAAATAATGTAATGAGATAAAGAACCCATGTGTGCAGAAGCTGCTATGAGAGTACAGAGGAAGGGGATTTAATTCACACCACTCCCTTATGGTGTGAATTTTTGGCAAGTTACTAATCTCTCTCTCTCTCTCTAAGGGACAGCTTCCTTATGCATAAAATTAGGATATAGCTCCTGCCTCATAATGTTGTTGTATTTACAAACTAATACCTAGTAGAAAATAAAAATGATAATAACACTTGGGAATTTAGAAAAGAGCTCCATGAGAAATGAATATCTCAGTAGAGTTTTTTTTTTTTAAGATTTATTTATTTTTTGGCTGTGCTGGGTCTACATTGCTGCACTCAGGCTTTCTCTAGTTGTGGCAAGTGGGGACTACTCTTTGTTGTGGTGTGCTGGCTTCTCATAGCTGTGACTTCTCTTCTTGCAAAGCACAGGCTCTAGGCCCAAGGCTTTTGGTGCTGCATGTGAGCTCAGTAGTTGTGGCGCATGGGCTTAGTTGCTCTGCAGCATGTGAGATCTTCCCAGACCAGGATGGAACCAATATCTCTTGCATTGCAAGGAGGATTCTTAACCACCAGACCAGCAGGGAAGGCCCTGGGTAGAGTCTTAAAGCATGAATAAAAATTAGGCAAAAAAGGTGGGGGGTGGGGGTCAGAAATCTAGGCAGAGAGAAAAGCAGAAACAGTTTCAGAGGTTAGAAGTAGCAAAGTGCATGTAGAAAACTCCATGCAATTCAGTATCACCAGAGTATAAAATGCAATGAAGGGAAGTGGCAGAATGTGAGGCTAAAGATGGGAGTTAGGGCTAGTAACATGGAAGACTTCCTCTGTTATATTATGCTTTTGGAATTCTGAAAAAAATTAGGACCATTAAAAGAGAGTGGTTATATTTGCATTTTGAATATACTATTCCAATTAACTTTAGAATCAATAACCTTCACACCCACTGAAATGCTTATAATAAAAAAGATGGACAGTAATAAGTGTTGACAAGGATTCAGAGAAATTGAAACCAGCATGCATTGCCATTGAGAATGTGCAATAGGCAGCTGCTTTGGAAAACAGGCAAGCAGTTCCTCAAAAAGTTAAACAGACTTACCACATGATCCAGCTGTTCTACTCCCAGGAATGCACCCTAGAGAAATAAAAACAATCCATCCTCTCAAAAACACGTGCATGAAGATTGGTAGCAACATTATTCGTAACAGACAAAAAGTGGAAACAACCCAACGTCCAAAATTGAAGAATGGATAGATAAAATATGGTACAGCCATACAATGGAATCACAAAATTTGCCCATAAAAAGAAATGAAATATTAATTCATGCTCCAACACAGATGAACCTTGAAAACATTATGCTAAATGAAAGAAGCCAGGCATAAAAGGCCACATGTTATGATTTAATTTATAAATAAAGTTTAGAATAAGAGACAGAATGTAGATTAGTGGTTGATAGGACTTTTTCTAGGTTAGGGTGGAATAGGGAGTGACTGCTACTGCATAAGGAATTTCTTTTCCAGAATACAAAAATGTTCCGAACTTAAGATTACTGTGATGGTTAAACAATTCTGTGATTATAGTAAAACCATTGTACATTTGGAATGGGTGAATTTTATGGTAATGTGAATGATATCTCAAAATATATCTTTTTATTAAAAAGCCAATACTCTTTCTAACCTATTATTTTGTTACCTGGCTATTACTATTATTATTATATTATAGGTTTCTCTTATATAATGTGACAAAACATATATGCTATGAAAGTCATACATTTTGTTTTACAATATTGCCTTTTGTAGCATTAAATTTTTACTTCTTTAAAATTTCCAATAAAGAAATAGTTTTAAGAGTTCCTACTCACATACTTAAACTTTACTATTATTTCTATCATATTGAAATTGTATCATTTCCCAGGGCACATTGCAACTATAAGGAACATTGGAGGTGGATTTTCCTTATATAGTTGGTACTTTAAACCAAACCTAAAATACATAAATTTATGACTTCTGGGAGCAAAAGAAATAGTCTTAGAAGAATATAAGTATATGTTATTGTTTTGAGTTGAGAAAAAACATAAATTTTTTGTATGTGAGAAATTATTTGCTATAATAGCACAGGGAATATAGTCAATATTTTATAACTATAAGAGTATATTATTTAAGAATTGTGAATCATTGTTTTACACCTGAAATTTATATAATATTGTAAATCAACTACACTCCCCACCAAAAGTAAAAAAAGAGTTCTTTGCTACAAAAAAAAAAAAAAAATCACCACATAATTTTTTTTTCCCCACTTAAGGTTATTTAACACCACAAATCTTGAAAGATATTTGCTGACTTTCAACAAAGGGGAGATGACTGCAAAGATTCCTGCCCTCTGATGTGTATGCCTTGTATATAGTCCCCTCCCCTTGAGTGTGGACCCAGTGAATATGACAGAGTATTATTCCTGCTATTAGATTACTAATCTATGGCCTTTTGGTTAAACCAACAAAAAGATTATATTTGGTGTGTGTGTGTGTGACTCTTTGTGACCTTATGAACTGTGGCCTGCCAGGCTCCTCTGTCCATGGGATTCTCCAGGCAAGAATACTGGAGTGGGTTGCCATGCCCTCTTCCATGGTATCTCCCCAACCCAGGGATCAAACCTGTGTCTCCTGGGTCTGCTGCTTTGGCAAATGCACAACACCTAGATTTCAGCCTGCTAAGGCCTTGACCAGTTCAGTTCAGTCGCTCAGTCCTGTCCAACTCTTTGCAATCCCATGGACTGCAGCACGCCAGGCTTCCCTGTCCATTACCAACTCCCAGAGCTTACTCAAACTCATGTCCATCGAGTCAGTGATGCCATCCAACCATCTCATCCTCTGTCATCCCCTTCTCCTCCCGCCTTCCATCTTTCCCAGCATCAGGGTCTTTTCAAATGAGTTCAGTTCTTCACATCAGGTGGCCAAAGTACTGAAGTTTCAGCTTCAGCATCAGTCCTTCCAATGAATGTTCAGGACTGATTTCCTTTAGGATGGACTGGTTGGATCTCCTTGCAGTCCAAGGGACTCTCAATAGTCTTCTCCAACACCACAGTTCAAAAGCATCAATTCTGGTCAAGCATCAAGGCCTTGGCCAGAGGACCCAGCAAACTCAGACAAGACTCCTGACCCATGTGTGTTGTTTTAAACTACAAGTTTGTGATAATTTTTTATGCAGCAATACAACTAATATAGAGGAGATAAAATACGAGCCAACTTCCCTTAGATTCTCTCTTTCTCTTTTTTCAATTATGGTATTCAACATCTTACCCTGCTTTCTATTTTTTTTTTTTCCAGCCATGCAGCATGCAAGATCCTAGTTTCCTGCTGCTGCTGCTGCTAAGTCACTTCAGTCGTGTCCGACTCTGTGTGACCCCATAGACAGCAGCCCACCAGGCTCCCCTATCCCTGGGATTCTCCAGGCAAGAAGACTGGAGTGGGTTGCCATTTTCTTCTCCAGTGCATAAAAGTGAAAAGTGAAAGTGAAATCGCTCAGTCATGTCTGACTCCTAGTGACGCCATGGACTGCAGCCTACCAGGCTCCTCCGTCTATGGGAGTTTCCTGACCAGGGATCAAACTCTTCCCCCCTGCAAAGGAAGCACAGAGTCCTAACTACTGGACCACCAGGAAATTCCCTCCCATCTTATCCATTTTTAAAGTGCAGTTCAGTAGTAAGTTTATTCACATTGTTGAGATCTCCAGAACTTTTTCATCTTGCAATTCTGAAACTCTATTCCCATTAAACAACTCCCCTTTTCTTCTCCTCACCCTCTAATAACCACCATTCTACCTTCTGTTTCTATGAATTTGACTACTTTGGATACCTCATTCAAGTGGAATCATACAATATTTGTCTTTTTGCAACTAGCACATTTCACCTAGCAAATTCCTCAAGTTTCACCCATGTTGTAGCATGCGACAGGATTTCTTTCCTTTTTAAGGCTAAATATTTTACTGTGCATATGAGACAGCAGGGAGCAAGGCACAACCTTTAAAAGAATGACAGAACCCGAGGACATGACATAAACTGGTTAGAACCAACTAAGTCCAAGATGGCAGACGAGTCGACTTCCACTAGACCTTGAGCCTCAGTATACACTCACTGTAACACATCAGGATACTAAATGACACACCCACAGGTGCCATGACAGTTCCAAGGCCACCATAAAAGGTCAAATAGTAGGTGGTGGCCCAGTTCTTGGAAATCCCCACCCCTTCCCTAAAATAGCTAGAATACTCCTCCCCACCTCTATAAAAACTGATGACCTGGTGCTTTCTGAGATGGCCACACTCCATCCATGGAGTGTGTATCTCCCTGAATAAACTTTCTTTCACTTTACTATGGTTCGATCTTGAATTCTTTTCTATTCTCAAAGCCAAGAACCCGCACGTGACAGAGGTCCCAAGGGCTTGACCATCCTCTTGTGCCCCACTTTCTTTCCTGCAGCATACCCACCACATTTTGTTTATGTGTCCGTCTGTCGATAAATATTTAGTTTGCTTCCACCTCTTGACTATTGTAAATAATGGTGCAGTGAACATAGGTATGTAAATATCTCTAGGAGATCCTGTTTTCAATTCTTTTGGATATATACCCAGAAGTTGGATTGCTGGATTATACAGTAGTTCTATTTTTAATTTTTTGAGAAACTACCATTATGTTTTCCACGACAGTTGCACCACTTTATATTCCCACCAATAGCACAGTGTTCAAATTTCTCCACATCTTCCCTAATGCTTGTTACTTTCTGGGGAGTTTGTTTGTTTGTTTTCTGTTTTGCTTTTTTGGTTGCCACATCCCTCAGCCTGCAGGATCCTAGTTGCCTAACCAGGTAGGAATCCCATGCTGCCTGGGATTCAGTTCAGTGGCAGCAGAACCACTGAACTGCCAGAGAATTCCTATTTTCTGTTTTTTTTAATAATGGCCATCCTAGTGGGTGTGAAGTGATATCTTACTCTTGTTTTGATTTGTATTTCCCTGGATTAGAGATGTTGAGAATCTTTTCATGTATGTATTGCTTATTTTATATCACCTTTGGAGAAAGGTCTATTCAAATCCTTCACCCATTTTTAAATAAATAACTAATTTATTTATTTGGCTGTGCCAGGTCTTAGTTGGGGCACCCAGGATCTTTAATCTTGATTTCAGCATGTGGGATCTAGGTCCCTAACCAGGGATCGAACCTCGGCCTCCTGCATTGGGAGTGAAGAGTCTTAGCCACTGGATTACCAGGGAAGGCCCCTTTGCCCATTTTTTAATCAAGTTAGATTCTTTATTGTTGAGTTGTAGGAGTTCTTTATGGAGTCTGAATATTAACCACTTGTCAGATATTTGATTTACAAATATTATCTTTCATTTAGAAAGTTGTCTTTTTACTCCATTGACTGTGTCCTTTGAGGCATAAAAGTTTTAGTCTGAAGTAGTCCCATTTGTTTTGGAGAAGGAAATGGTAACCCACCCCAGTGTTTTTGCCTGAGAAACCCCATGGACAGGGGAGCCTGGCAAGCTGCAGTACATGGGGTGGCAAAATTGGACACAACTTAGAAACTAAACCACCATCACCCAGTCCCATTTGTTTATTTTGCCTTTATTGCTCGTGTGTTTGATGTCATATCCAAGAGACCACTCATTCCCAAGTCCAGTGTCATGAAAACTGACTCTTAAATCCCAAGCACGTTCTCCAGAGAATTCCCAAGCAGGCCAGTGGTTAGGACTCCACACTTTCACTGACGTGGCCCAGGTTAAGTCCCTGGTTGGGGAACTAAGATCCTGCAAGCCACGCAGCATGACAAAAGAAGAAAAACCACACACACACAAAATGCTCTCCAGATTTAGATTTTTCAAACTACCTGTGATGAAAGCCAAGTTTTCTCTTTCCAATTCAATACTTTCGTAAAATAAAATAAAAGTTAATTACTAGAAGGTGGATTTAAAAAGAACGAAGACATCAAAAATGCAAGCTGATATTTTTATAATTAAATGAAACAAATTATCCTGTCAAATTGCCATAAAACTTTATAAATGCTTGTCCTCAACTTCCATGATTATCTGGCTACATACCCATAATACTAGCTCAAGAATTCACTCCAGTCCACAGTGCACACTCTGAGACTTTTGAGTAGCACTCCTCCAGATCTTCCTCAATGGTATGATATGGCAAATAAAGTAAAATATCCACTGTGCCTTTATGTAGCCATAGTGCCTCTATCGCTTATACACAGAGCATCCCCCAAAAGTTAAGATTTCCTATTATCGCACAAGGGCAAGAATGCCTTGAACCTGACCGATCTCCACTGTGACAATGTACAGTGGTCTAAACGACTCCCCTCCATCACCAAAGTTAGTTAAAACAAGAACTCAAAAGAATAAAGAAAAGTGACTCTCACTGTATCCTAGTTCCCTGTAGCAGCCCAAACACCTTTATCCTCCATTCCCCACTTAGCCAACCAAAATCCTACAATTAGCAAAGAAGGATCCTTTTCAGTATGTAAAAGTAGGTGTAGAACTACTCAAAGAATTTTTACTTCTTTTACTTTATCTCAAGGTTTTAGGAGAGAAATCAACACAAGAGGTTAGAGGAAATGCTTCTGATTCTGTTGATGTCACCTCATCTCAGTAAGAAAAGCTGTGGAACTCATTATTATGGCAGTGCCACACCTGTCCTTTTTGCAACATGTGTCAATAGAGCTCAGGCATCTCAAATATACTGGGAGAAAGTCAATTTGACCCAATCCTGTATTTTGTAGAAAGAGACCAACACTTGCTATAAACAGACTCAGGAGTACCTACAAGGAGAACGTGTTCTTACAAAGACAAAGTGACTGTAAGTGTTACTGTGGAATCTGCCCTGAAGCTGAAAGATGGCACAAGAATAGGCTACTTTTACTTGGATTGTATGTTTATTTGTAGTGGCTTATGGGGGTGAGGGTGGGGCTTCCCAGGTGGCTCTAATGGTTAAGAATCCACCTGCCAAGGCAGGAGATGAAAGAGACACGGGTTCGATCCCTGGTCTGGAAGATCCCCTGGAGTAGGAAATGGTGACCCACCCCAGTATTCTTGCCTGGAAAAATTCCATAGACAGAGGAGCCTGCTGGGCTATGGTCCTCCATGGGGTCGCAAAGAGTCAGACACGACTGAGGGACTGAGCGAACACACACATGGGGGCAAGGGTAGCTGATGCAGAATGTGATATTCCTCTGGGGTCAGGATTTAAGGTGGAGCAAGTAAGTCAGTCTTCTAGGGGGTAAAATTTAAGTGGTGCCCAGAAAACTCAGTAATCAGGATGAATATTATTTAATATAGTATTTAAAAAATAAAACCTGGTGCAAAAACTCCCATAAAAAACCCCAAAATATCACAATGTTAAAGATAGGATCAATATTGCTAAATTACTCTTGTTTCAGGCACCAGCATAGATAGGCACATCACTGCTTGGCACTACCACTGAACAAAGATTACCTGAAGACAGAGCTGCTTTTAGAAAACTATTTCTTTTTGGTTTTTCTGTTTTGTTTTTGTTTCTCAGGAAAATCTGAATAGTCATGATCAAAGCAACGTCTTGGAAGTCACCTCCACAATTCCCAGGATTAAGATGGCTGATCATTGACCTTTCTAACCTCTTCTTTTGAAAATCTCCTACAGAGAACTCCCTGGCGGTCCAGTGGCTGGGACTCTGCTTTCACTGCAGAGGCCCTAGTGTCAGTCTTTGATGGGGGCACTAAGTTCCCGCAAGCCACGCAGTGGGGCCAAAAAAGAAAAACCAGAAATATAAACCTCATCTTCAATAAAACTAGGAAATATTTGTATCCCCAAACCCCAATATAGGAAGACAAAAAGCAGGTGGAATGGTCAGCAGAATTTTGAAGAATACTCTCAAGAAGCAAGACTACCTCAGGAAAGATTGAAACCTGTAGTACCCTGGAAGGTAGTGGTAGGAATAGGGCATTGAAAGCAGTGAGTGGTGTCTGAAAAGACTGAAAAAGTTTTAGCGCTACAAGCCTCACTCTGTCAATCAGGACCACCCCTCCCCCACGCCCACAGTACTTTCTGGGTCGGGGGGAGGCTTTCTGGGGAGCAACAGGCGGGAAGAGGGCAGAGGTGAGGATTTAATGAAAATGAAAGTCTGCATTCTGAACTGAGATTCCCCAGTCCTCTTAGCTCACTCTGTGCTACAGCTGCCAACAGCCAGCCTTATCCTTCCCTGCAGATTAAAGGCACTTTTTCTTGATAAACTAACTTGCTACAGAGAAAGTACCTACACACTGACATTTGGGGGACCACACCCTCACCCACAAGCTTGCTGGCTACCTCTTTAATCTAAAAATAAGCCCACAAGATGACAAAACCTACCCACTCACACAGAGCTTCCAGTCAGCTTTGCAGCCATTCATTTGAAAATCTGAACAAACATCCAAGGATCACCAGATCTTTGAGGAAAGTTTCCAACAGTACAGACAGAGACCAAAACAAATAAACCCAGAGTGGGTAAAGAAAAACCCAGAGGAACAAATAATGCAGAGGTAGCCAAACATTTCAAAAAAGTAAATTAACATTCTCAAGACGCCAAGATTTTGTATTCCTGAAATAAGACTGAAATTCTCTCAGGAAGGAAGGAAGGAAAGGGAGAGAGCAAAGGAAATGACAGGGAGAAGGAAGAAACATTAGAAAACAAAAGGAGCTTTTGCAAATTAAAAATGAGGGTGAAGTAAAAAATATAAGAAAATTAAAAGGTTAAGCCAGGAAGTTCAACATTTAACCAAGAGTTAAATGGAACAAAATTATCAAGAAAACAGCACAAGAACATTTACCAGAAATAAAGCCCAAGTCTCCAGTTTAAGAGTATATTGAATATACAGATATGGAATCCTTATGTTGTATACTTAATATAACTAATATAATGTTATTTGTCAATTATATCTCATTTTTTAAGAAAAAAAAAAGACCACATTGAGTGCCCATTATAATAAATTTTTAAAATAGCAACTCAAGTACATATGAACTTGAAATTTCAGAATGCAATGAGATATGATTCTAGGAGCTTTCAAAGGAAGATCACATACAAAAAATTGGAAATTAAACAGTATTAAATTTCTCAGCAACAATGGATGCTAGAAGACAATGGATAATTGTTGTCAAAATTCAGAATTAGAAAACAAATTTTTAACTTAGATATATTTAGGCATGCATAGTATCAAAATGTTTATCTTCTTTTTACCGTTGCTCCAGATGCTACTGGGGGATGCACTCCAGCAAAATAAAAGAGTAAACCAAGAAAGTGTAGGTCATCAGATTCAGAACTCTGGATTGTTCAAGGATGACTGCTGTGTGATAGGCCTAGAAAGAAATGAGTACAGATCCAAGGCTGGGGCCAGACTTCTCTCTAGGAGGGAGGTCTACATGGAGAGGAAATGGCAATGAAAGTGTGAAAAGTGGAATTCACAGTCACTTTACAGAGGAAGGAAGTGGAAGGAAATTCTTCAAACCTAGCTAGAAGTTCAAAGAAAACTAAGCAGAGGGGGGGAAAAAAGGAGGGGTGGGGGAGGTTAATGTCATTATTCTATATTCAGGCTAAGAAGTAAACAGCATAAATGTGTAAAACGTATTAATAAGCTAGTGGTATTAAAAACTGGAAAATTAAGGAGGAATGTCATATTTTCCTAAATACAGAAAAACTTTTAGGCATAAAGATATGCTTTACAGTAACTAATTATAAAAGCAAATATTGAAAGCAATCTAAATGTCCAACAAGTGGGGAATAGTTAAATAAATTGTGACTTACCACTTCACGGAATTTAAATTAATAACATTACAATCATTGCTGCACAGCAACAATTCATTATAGAACCTGCCTTGAGAGCAGCTTAAGTTGAAAGAACAGAGAAGAGAATGAGAGTTGCTTGTGTGCTACTGATAGGGATAGAATAGGATAGTTATACACTAGTTGTAGAAGTCCCAGTAGGGAACTACAGATAGAGAGGGAAACTTAGGAAACTTTGGGAGACCACTGTAAGTTAATGATTACTCAAGCTTTTGGAAGGTGGAATTAAGCAGACTTGCTTAACTCTAAAGCCATAAATAAAAGTATGAGATATGCCCCAGGCCATTAGGTGAAAGAAAAATGTTACCACTCTTCTACTAATATGATAATCCTAGTTTGACCTCATAGGGTCAGACACTCTCCTGCCTGATATGAAGAAGCTAGTGATGTACAAGACTCAAGACTATGTCTACTTGAAGAAGGCTGTCTCTTTCCCTCCCCTTTGACTATAAAACTGTAGCCCACTTAATCCTTGGGGTGGGCTTCCCTCATAGCTCAGTCAGTAAAGAATCTGCCTGCAATGCAGGAGACTTGGGTTTGATTCCTGGATTGGGAGGATTCCCTGGAGAAGGAAATGGCAACCCACTCCAGTATTCTTGCCTGGAGAATCCCATGGACAGAGGAGACTGGCGGGCTACAGTCCATGTGGTCTCAAGAGTCGGACACGACTAAATGACTTTCACTTTCATTAATCCTTGGAGCAGAGCTCCCTCGCCTGCCTGCTTGCATCTCTTACAAGATTTATATTAATAACTCTGTTTCTTGCCTATCACTTTACCCCTCACTGAATTCCTTCTGCACTGAGACACAAAGAACCTGAGCCTCAATAAATCTAGAGAACAGATAAGTGATAAAAAGATTGTGGTTTCAAGCCCCAAATAGAGTTTTGGCTGGGTTTGAGTCCCAATCTGAGGTGAAGGGTTTTATTACTACTGTGAGAAACTAAAACCAAATGCCTACAGAAAGATCAATCAAGTAAATCCCCAAACAGGCAGCCTCAGAGCCCCCACGTGGCTAATATTCAGTATTGTCAGGAGGAAGTAGGAAACAGAAGGTAGATGTTTTGGTAAACCTGTATCTGATGGTTTTGGGAAGAAAGACAGGAGGGTTAGTAATACCATGATCTCAAAATTGTACCACCTGGAACAAGACAGATGGCAGGAGCAATGTCAGCCTACCTCAGGAGTGACCTCATTCACTGTGCAATGGGAAATCATTGGGGAAAGGTCTTGGATACATCCAAGATCAGAGGACTCACATTCCCCTTTTCCTAGGACCAGAACCTCAGCCAATCAAAAAAGCTACTCTTCATCCCTAGCAACTCCAGGCATGAAGTCCTGGCTGCTTCCTCATAGGATCAGTGAGGCAAGGAAGCAGGGACCCTGGGTAACCCTACTGATGACTACAAGCCCCAGAGGCTCCAAAGTCATCTGCCCCAACTCTTTGAGCCTTATGCAATATGACTGTTAGATGGCTTCAAGAGCACGGCCCTTTAGGGCTTGAAAAACTGAAAACCTTGGCCTACATTCCCCATCCCCACCCCCAAAACAAGACAAAAACACTCCATGAGTACAGGAGTCTGCATTACATTTTCTTGTCTTAGTTAAGACTGTTTTGAGATAGAAACTGCAGTCAGAAAGTAAAAGTTCACTGTAAGAATACAAGGGAAATCTGTTGAACCCATAGGTTTGAAACATAGTGAGGGAACCAAGAATACAAAGCTATCACAAACAAATCCAAATGCCCTCTTCGTCTCTAGTCTGTCTGTCCCTTTTGTCTTCCTTACATTCCTCCATCCCTCCCTTTCCCTCCCTGTCTCTCTCTCTGTGCCTTTCCTCCCTCCCCTCAAGGATTCTCCCTCTGTTCTCTCCTTGGGTGGGCTTCATCCTCTTCCCTCCCCCACCCACTGGCAAACCTGGAGAGGCAGTTTTGTCTCCTGCTCAGCTTGCTTTTTCTTAAGAGAAACATACCCCTTCCACACTTCCGCCTCCATTTTATTGAATAAAATTCTCTGTGGTTTACAAACGTCAAGTACTTCTGACTAATTTTGAACTTGCTGGCTCAATTGTCCTTCTCCAGCACCAGTCTGGCAAAAATCCCAGTCCTCAATCAATCCAATAGTTCATATTTTCCATTTGTGTGCCTGTGCTGCTATGAATACCTGGAGAAAACCAGCACCACTATGAATTCATGGTTTCTGGTCTCCACTGGGCTCTTATAACACTGTCCAGGAATTCTCTGACTCCCCCATCCTGTTCACACACCCATTTTCACAGATCTTCCTTACTCTTCTCCTCTCCAATCCTACCGCCTCTCCATCACTAGTACCAAATTTCCATGTTGATTACAATAGAAAGAAAATAGAAGTGGTAATAACAGTAGAGTGTGTGAGTGAGTGAAAGTTGCTCAGTTGTGTCCAACTCTTTGCGACCCCATGGACTGTACAGTCCATGGAATTCTCCAGGCCAGAATACTGGAATAGGTAGTCTTTCCCTTCTCCAGGGGATCTTCCCAACCCAGGGATGGAACCCAAGTCTCCTGTATTGCAGGCAGATTCTTTACCAGCTGAGCCACAAGGGAACCCCAATAATAGTAGAAGGTTGTTAGAAATAATAATAGAGGAGAAACATAATAAAAATAATAAAACTCTGTTAACTCTTATCAGCTAAACATTCTTTGATCTTCTTTTCCTATTAACAAGACAGACATCTCTTCCCTTACCTGAGGCTAATTGTTTTACAGTGCTCCTCCCTTATATATTATTATACTTGCTGAAGGCTCACCCCACCAGCTAACCTTTTTTTTTTTTTTTTTGGCACCATGCATAGCTTGTGAGATTTTAATTCTGGACCAGGGATCAAACCCAGGCGTTTGGCAGTGAGACCACAGAGTCCTAACCACTGAACTGCCAAGGAATTCCCAACATCCTTTAAAATTTTTAATTTATTTATTTTTTTTTTTTAAGAAAAGTATGTCTTAAACACAAACTATTTTAGCCTGTGTACTGGAGAGTATTGTGATGAACTAGACAGATATGGCTTCCCTCATGGCTCAGCTGGTAAAGAATCCACCTGCAATGTGGGAGACCTGGGTTCGATCCCTGGGCTGGGAAGATCCCCTGGAGAAGGGAAAGGCTACCCACTCCAACGGCCTGGAGAATTCCATGGACTGTATAGACCATGGGGTCGCAAAGAGTCAGGCACAACTGAGCTACTTTCACCTGTGAACTTTCCCAGAATTCAGACTTTGAGTTAAGAATTAAAATCTGATCTATTACATAACAGGGAATACAGGGTGCTATGGAAATAGCAAAGAAATTTAATCTTACATAGGAAGTCAAATAAGATCTTGAGAAAGGTAAAATTGAAAGCTGCCACCTAAGGGCTGTATCAAAAGAGTTTAGTAAGAAGGAAAAGGTTTAAATGCTCTGGAGCTCTAACCAAAATCTTATCAGAGATTTCCATGAAACTGGACAAACTAATTCTAAAATTGATTTGGAAAAGAATAAGAAGACCCAAAACAATCTGAAGATGAATAAGATGGGGAAAGTTGTCTTGTCAAGTCCTATTTTTAAATTATAATAATTAAGACCTATGATCTTGGTACAGAAATAACATCAGAGCAATGAAACCCTCTGCATGCTGTGCTTTCCTACTCATCCTCAAGACACTACCTGACTGCAACTGCCCCTAGAGAATCTCTGACTGCCCCTCCCTCACCATCTTGACTAGGTTTCATCTTATGGTGCTTCCACGAGTAAGAAGTAAGCACTCTTACTTCTCCATCACAGAACTTAACACATTCTCTCCAATATCTGTCTCCCTATCTGTCTCCCTATTAGGACAGAGACAATTACTCTTTTCCACTGTTGATCCTTAGCCTCCTAGCCTTCCTTTAAGGGAGGACTTAAAGTGCTACCTCGAAGATGATATAAAGATACTATCCTGACCACACCTCACCAGTGTCTTAACTACTGTTGACTTTGCAGCCACTTTCCCTCCTTTATTGTAGATTTCATCAGTTCTGACCATAGTCATTTTCTCCTAAAGCCAGAAAATTTTCCAAATTTTGACATGTACACAGACATGTCAAAATCCATCACAAAAATTTTTATATATTTATTTATTTGGCTGCTCTAGGTCTTAGTTGTGGCAGGCAAGATCTTTAGTTGGAACATGTCGGATCTCGTTCCCTGACCAAGGATCAAACCCAGGCCCTCTGCATTGGGAGCTCAGAGTCTTAGCCACTGAACCACCAGGAAGTCCTCATCAAAAATTTGTCTTTGCAGTTTCTTGACATCCCAATGTTTGAACAGACTTCTTTTCTTCACCTCAGTCTCTCATTCAGAGGTTTATAAGTATACCTTTAAAATTATGAAATCAACCTTTCTGCTAAAGATATTAATGAGGGTCATCCAAATGAAAACAGTCAGAGACTATTTATTCAGAGCTTGTAATGGCAAAGTAGTCAGTCACCATCACTTGCTTTTAGCAAGCAGGAAAACTTTATATATATATATATATATATATATACACGTACACACACACACACACATGTATATACACACACACACATATATATATATATATGCTTTTCCATTTAGTTCATTACAGGATATGTAGTTCCCTGGGCTATACAGTAGGATCTTATTGTTTATATATTTTACATATAGTAGTCAGTTAGTTCAGCCGCTCAGTCGTGTCTGACTCTTTGCAATCCCATGGACTGCAGCACACCAGGCTTCCCTGTCCATCACCAACTCCTGGAGCTTGCTCAAACTCATGTCCATCGAGTCCGTGATTCCATCCAACCATATCATACTCTGTCATCCCCTTCTTCTCCTGCCTTCAGTCTTTGAAGGGTCTTTTCCAGTGAGTCGGTTCTGCACATCAGGTGGCCAAAGTATTGGAGTTTCAGCTTCAGCATCAAACCTTCCAATGTATTTTCAGGACCGATTTCCTTTAGGATTGACTGGTTGGATCTCCTTGCAATCCAAGGTACTCTCAAGAGTCTTCTCCAACACCACAGTTCAAAAGCATCAATTCTTTGGTGCTCAGCTTTCTTTACAGTCCAACTGTGTAGCTGCTAATCCCATGCTCTTTATTTATCCCTTCCCTTTCCCTTCCCCCTTTGGTAACCATAAATTTGTCTTCTCTATCTGTGGGTCTGTTTCTGTTTTGTAATTAAGTTCATTTGTATCATTTTTTTAGATTCCACATATAAGTGATATCATATGATATTTGCTTTCTCTGACTTACTTCACTTAGTATAATAATCTTGAGGTGCATCCATGTTGCTACAAATGGCATTATTTCATTCTTTTTATGGCTGAGTAATATTCTGTTGTATCTATATATCATGTATTGTTTACTTATTTATCTATTGTTGAACATTTAGGTTGCTTCCATATCTTGGCTATTATAAATTGTGCTGCTATGAACACTGGGGTGTATATATCTTTTCAAATTAAAGTTTTCTCTGGATATATGTCCAATAAGTTCAGGGAGAGGTACCTGCCTAATGATGCCTACTGGAGGATGTTTTTAATTCAAACTAAATTGACTGTACTCTTTCTGGAGAGGACTCGAGTACGGTACGCTTTGTGTGCTTTTTGCCACAGTGTCCTGGCCAGAGGTCTTGTGCTTTCTATCTCTCATGTTCTCAACTTCATTATTGAAAACCCTAGTCAAATTTCAGCTCTCCCATACTAGGTGAATGTGAAGATTCTCACTTAACTCAAAAACAGCTGCTAAAGAACAGGTGATTAAATTACAGTCTATTTATATTTCTATGTAGAAAACAAACTTTTTTTCTCATTATGAAAGCAATGCACGCTTTCACCAACTGGAGTCTATAATTGCAAACAGCATAATACAAATTTTGTTAACTTAAAATTCTTTAAAAAAGAATTTATCAGAAATGTGTCAGAGTTGGTCACAGAATCAAAAGGAGAACTGAAGACATGAATACCTGAAAAGATAGCAGCAAGGGCAGCCCCTGGAACCTGGAACTAAATGACCAATACTTTCAAGGGCTGCCTTTCAACAAATATTCACTAAACTCCAACTACACGCCTGGCACCACCCTGAGACCAGTACAATCAAACACTATCCTTGTCCTTCAAGGGAGGAAAAGGAAGAAGGTCAAGTAAGCCTGTACCAAAGAAGAAAGGCTTGAAACAGGTTTTAAGTTAGAGTTTGCTGGGTGATCAGGGAGACAACAGCAAGAATAATATGCAAAGATGCCAAAAATGATGGATGGCATATAGGGGAGACATAGTATTTAGGGAGGCAGGGAAGGACACTGGAGGACTTTATGTGCAGTCCCTAAAACTGAAGAGAGACTTTGGGGGCTGTGGAGGTTGGGAGTCAGGAGAAGGGTGAGGAACTCAGTCTTGACCATACCTGGACAGGGATGGACCATACCTGGACAGTTGATGAAGATGCCTCTATCTGAAGCTTCAACCACACCAAATCACATGAGAGTCTAAATTTAAGATCAAATAAAGTTGGCCTAAGACTAGCTGGGTGGTGGAAAGTGAAAGTGTCAGTCGATGAGTCATGTCCAACTTTTTGTGACCCCATGGACTGCCAGGCTCCTTTGTCCATGGAATTCTCCAGGCAAGGATATTGGAGTGGGTAGCCATTGCCTTCTCCAGGGTATCTTCCTCACCCAGGGATCGAACCCAGGTCTCCAATATTACAGGCAGATTCTTAACCATCTGAGCCACCAGGGAAGCCCAGCTTGGTGGTGGAATGATTCTAAACAGATCAAAAGACCCAGAGGTTTGATGTAAATTTGGTGAATAAGAATCAAAAATGTAAAAATCTGGACAGCAAAAACAAAAATGTTCTGAGTGAACACCAGAGACAAGAGCTTAATGCTCACAGATGGACTGTGTATAAATTGAGTCAGCTCCGCTTTAGAGCTAGAGATGTTGCAGACATCTTTTATGTCATGAAGCATTTAGACCTAACCATGGGTGATTAGGAAGAAAAGAGAGAAAATGGAGACATTCACCGTTATTTTGAGTATTTACTAATACCAGGCATTGTGCTAGGAATTTTAAACACATTATATAATTTAATCTTCAAAATGATCTTATGAGACAGATACTATTATTTTTCTCTCTTTTATAAGGGAGGAAATTAAAACACAGAAATGCTAAGTAGTGAGTAAGCTATGGAAACAGGATTTGCTGGCTCTTTTTAACTTACCATGATGTGAAGAAAATAATCGGTTCTGAAATTTAGAAAGATCTGTCTAGTGACAGCATGAAAGGAATTCAGGAGAATAAGAGTATGGCCGGGGTGAGGGGGTAAGCAGAGAGGTATGAATGATGAGTGAAGGCAGGGAGCCTAATTAGGAGACTGCTGTGGCGTTCTGGAAAAGAGATGTTTAGGATCTAAGCAAGAGTGATTGCAGAAGGGATTAAAAAACAGAGTAGAGATTAGAGGATGGGAAAAAAAGGGAAAACAGAATTATCATTGACCTCGGTGATTTAGTGACCTCAATCCTAGCCCTGGGGACATGCCATAGCAGGGGGACTGGCTCTGTGCTCAGTGAGTGTGTGTGAGCAGCCAAGTGTTAGGAATCTCTGTGGCACTTTGGGCCAACTATTACAAGTGAAAGAGACTTGTCATTTTGTTGTCAACCTTCAGACACACATACAGGAAATGCAGACAGAGGCTGCGGGGAACAGCTTTTGAGATTGTGGGAGGAGAAACAGAAATGACATATCCTTGGGCACAGGTCCAGATAAACACTATGCTGAACCTCCAGTGTCTTCCTGCTTATCCATGGTAGAGGTTACAGAGGTAGTTATTATGGCAGTGGTAGCAGATCTTCAGCTTCAACGGTACATATTTGAACCAGGTTCCTTTGGAAATTCAGTGGTCAGGATCCCTGCACAGCTCACCAAGCAACCCAAAAACAGCAAATGGATCAGGCTCTCTGGTTTATTTGAGACCATTGTTCTCAGGCCTAAGTAAACCCTTGGGGATATTGGGTATATCATGAGTAAGGAAACTCTTAGAAGAAAATAAACTGTCTCTTAACCACAGAATGGAAGCTCCAGCATTTAATTGGAATACTGGGGGGTGAGGGGTGGGGGGTGGGAGGGAAATGTGACTAGCTTAGTGGAACATCAATAAAAGGTTATATTTTAGGCAGAGAGAACAGCATGCACAAAATTCAGGGTTCAAAAGAAAACACTGATTTGAAACTAATTAAACTAATGATACCCTCCTACTTCCACAAGCAAGTTGTTCCTTCTCTTGTATTGTTTATCCTCATCAATAAATGAAGTATAAAATTGGAAGAGTGATGTCAGAAAAAAATTTGAAAGCTTAAGAGGGTTAGGTCATTTGAGGTCTTGCAAGACATGTTAACAAAAATGTCTGTTCGTTGTCATCCATTGATTCTGGAAAATTCTGAGTCATTAGCTTTCTGAATATTCTATTTCATTCTATTCTCTGCTTTTGAACCACTGCTAAAAATATATTAGGTCTTCTTGTTCTTTTCTGTATGTCTCAAATTTTTCTGTTTTGTTTCTTTAGCTCTTTACACCATATTCTGTGTATTTACCATATCAATTTAAGTTTTGCAACTCTCTCCTTAGCTGGTTTAATCAGCTGTTAAACTTGTCCATATTTTTTTAAAATTCCAGATACTACATTTTTCTTTTCTAGAAATTCATTTGTGACTTTCTCCTTCTCTTTCTTCTTCTCCTCCTCTTCCTTATTCTTCTTCCATAGAAGATTATTTTTAAAGCTCTTTGTCTTTTTCTAGTCATGTCTTTTTTTTGTTCTAATGCTTTCAATTCCTTATTATATGCCTTTATTATTTTAATGTACACTTCATTTATACTGTCTACTGAATAGCCTAGTTATTTGTGATTCTTGGGGATCTCATTTTGCTGATTATTGTTTCTCTCTTTATCAGTTGAGGCTAGTAGTTTCCCTGTGAGTTTTGTGTAGTAATCTCATGTTCAACTGGGCGTCGTCTCTGAGAATCCTTTGACGCCTGAGTTAAGAGTATGTACCTCCAGAGAAGTTTTTGTGTTTTCTAGAAACACACTAAAAGCAGGCCACTTTCTTCCATCAGCTTCACTGAGGTATAATTTACATACAATAAGATTCAGTAATCTAAAGTGTAGCATTCAATGAGTTTTGAAAAATGTAAACAGCTTTGTAATAATCACCAAAATTAAGATATAGAATATTTCATAACCTCAGAAGGTTTACTTATGCCTCCTTTCAAGTCAATCTTCTTCCCCCACACCTGACACCCAAGCAACCACTGATGTGCTTTATTTTATTATTATTATTTTTTAAACTACTTTTTTAAATATATAATTTTATTTATTTATTTATTTTTGGCTGCGCTGGATCGTCATTGCTGCGTGGGCTTTTCTCTGGTTGTGGTGAGAAGGGGGCCACTCTCCAGTTGTGGTGCCTGGGCTTCTCATTTCTGTGGCTTCTCCTGTAGCAGAGCATGAGCTCTAGGGACTCAAGGGCTTCAGAAGTTGTGGCTCATGGACTCTAGAGGACAGGCTCAATAGTTGTGGCACATGGTATGTGGGATCTTCCCAGATCAGGGACTGAACCCACGTCTCTTGCACTGGCGTGATTTTTTACCACTGAGTCACCAGGGAAGCCCCATTGATTTTTTTATGTCATTATTTTGTTTTAATGATATGACATGAGAATGAAGCTTCATTTTTTGCTTATGGATATACAACAGTTTCAGCACCATAAGTTGAAAAGATTCTAATTTTCTATTGAATATTGGAATATTGACCTTTGAATGTTGACCATGTATGTGTTGGTCTACTCCTGAACTCTCTAGTCTGTTCTGTTTATCTATACATCTATCCTTATGGCAATATCACACTCTCTGGATTACTTTAGCTATAATAAATCTCAAAATCAGGTCTCATGAGCTCTTCCAACTTTGTTCTTTTACAAGATTGTTTTGGCTATTCTAGATCCTTTGCATTTCTTTATTAATTTAGAACTTGCTTGTCAGTTTCTACATAAAGTTTACTGAGGGACTTCCTTGGTGGTCCAGCAGTTAAGACTCTACACTTTCAACGCAGGAGGTATGGATATGGGTTCGATCTCTGGTTGGAAACTAAGAATCTGCATGCTGTGAGGCCAAAAGAAAAAAAGTTTGCTGAGATTTTGTTTGGTATAAGATTGAATCTATAGATCAATTTAGTGAGAGTTAAGTCTTAACAACATAGCTTTTTCTAATTTATTATGAACAAAGTATATCTATTTACTTAAACAATCTTCAGTTTTTCTTAGAACAATTTTTATAATTTTCAGAATACAAAATCTTGCACATATTTTGTTAAGCACAGAATCCTAACCACTGGACTGCCAGGGAATTCCCTTTCATGATTTTTATTCTATTGTAAATTATATTTAAAATTTTTAATTTCTAATTGATAATAAGAAATACAACTAATGTTTGTGTATTGACCTTATATCCTGAGAGCTTGTTGAAATCACCTATGTAGCTAGTACTTTTTTGTAGATTCCTTAGTATTTTCTGTATGGATGATTATGTTACTCAGAGATCACTTTTTATGTTAAATTCTAATTTGGAGTTCCCAGACAGATACTACCATATTAGTGGTACACATTCAAACTCCAGATCTAAGTGAAATCAGGTCAAGCTAGTAGTTATAAATTAAAAAAGAATGCTTCCTTTTTACTTTCCAGACCCCAGACCAAGACAGAGAAGCTTTCTTGTCCTTTCCCTATGCCAGAGGAATTTTTCTTACTTCACCTGTCACTTACAGTAGCCTTTGAAAGTCTTGGTTTTATTTACCGGACTTAATTCCAGCTCCCTACCTCCTGAGATGTCAAGTCCTTGTTAAAAACCTAAGCCCATTGTTAACATAGTGGGAAAACCACCTCTAACCTTAGGATAGGACTGCCTGACTGCTTGCTTGCTTACGGCTCTGGTTTTACCTTTGTTTTCGGCTCCCAACTATCAGTTATCCACTGATTGCTACATTACAAACAACAGTAAAACTAATGGCTTCATGCAGCTATGATTGATTGTATCTCACACTTCAGTGGGTTGAATGAGGGTTCTCCCTGCTCATTTTGCCTGGGGTCAATGATGAATCAGCTGGAGGGTCCAAAATGTTCTCACTTACATGATTAACAGTCAGTGCTGGCTATTGGTTTGTGCATTTCAGGGTTTTGTTTTTTTTGTTTTTGTTTTTGTTTTCCTTTCTGGCTGCGCTGAGTCTTTGTTGCTGCACACACGCTTTCCCGCTTTAGTTGTGGCAACCAGGGGCTATTCTCTAGTTGTGGTGCTTGGGTTTCTCATTGTGGTGGCTTCACTTATTGGAGAACATGCGCTCTAGGCTTTCAAACTTCAGTAGTGGCAGTACAGGGCTCTAGTTGTGGTGAACAGGCTTAGTTGCCCTGTGGCATGGGATCTTCCTGGACCAAAGATCGAACCTGTGTCTCCTGAATTGGTAGGTGGATTTTTAACCACTGGACTGCCAGGGAAGTCCTATGTCTCAACTTCTCATCCTCCACTAGGTTAAACCAATTTTCTTACATGGCAGTCAGAGCAGTGTTAAAAAAGTACAAAAAGTATTATAAGATTTAAGACCTAACCTTGGAAGTTGTATAATACGTTTTTACTACATCCTATTGGTTACATGCAGAGAAGGCACTGGTGACCCACTCCAGTACTCTATACTGGAAAATCCCATGGACAGAGGAGCCTGGTAGGCTACAGTCCATGGGGTCGCTGAGAGTCGGACACAACTGAGCAACTTCACTTTCACTTTTCACTTTCATGCATTGGAGAAGGAAATGGCAACCCACTCCAGTGTCCTTGCCTGGAGAATCCTAGGGACGGCGGAGCCTGGTGGGCTGCCGTCTGTGGGGTCTCAGAGTCGGACACAACTGAAGCGACTTAGCAGCAGCAGCAGCAGCATTGGTTACATGGCATTATATAACAGAATTTGACCAGTCTTTGTCCCTGGTTCCTAGGAGAGAGGCTGTAAATCCTTGGTACTTCTTAAGTACTAATGTTTTTGTTATTTGTGACTTCCTTGGATGCCATCTTAATCTATGTAAAAACTGGTGTGTGTGTGCTCAGTCATGTCCAACCCTATGGACTGTAGCCTACCAGGCTCCTCTGTTCATGGGATTTCTCAGGCAAGAGTACTGGACTGGTTGCCATTTCCTACTCCAGGGAATCTTCCCAATCCAAGGATCAAACCTGCATCTCCTGTATTGGCAGGCAGATCCTTCACCACTGAGCCACCTGGGAAGCCCCATGTTAGTCTTATCTTTTATCTCATAGCAAAGAATATCTTAGTCTATGCTGTGAGATAAAATGACTCAGGATGACACTTGGCACGAGAAAGACCCAACTATATGATTAAGTAAGAAGTTGGGACTTTGAGCCAGTGCAATCTCCAGAAAAGAGAGAGGGGCTGAACATTGAATTTAATCACAAGGCTAATGATTCAGTCAATCATGTTCACATAAAGAAACCACGGTGAAGATTCTAGACATCAAATCCCAGTTGAGCTTCCTGGTTGGTGAACATACTGATTTGCCAAGAGGGTGAGACACCCTGCTTCTACAAGGAGAAGTTATGGAAGTGCTGTGTTCAGATCCCTCCCAGACTATGTCTTTTGTGTTTCTTCATTTGGCTGGTTCTGAATTGTATCCTTCATAACAAACTGTCATTGCAAGTATAGAGCTTTCTCGAATTTTATGAGTCATACTAATGAATTACTGAATCTGAGAGTTCATGGGAACCCTTCATATTTGTAACTAGTTGGTCAGAAATGCAGATGGCTGGAGGACCCCACTTGCAGCTGGTATCTAAAGCCAAGAGTAGTCTTTTGGAGATCACGACCTTTAAGCTGTGGATTCTGACCATAATGCCAAATAATTAGCATTAGAATTGAACTGTATTGAAGCACACCAGTTGGTGTCAGAAGACAAGAGCAGTCTAGGCATAAAGGGTGAGAGATAAGATCATATCTTGTATGCTGCTGCTGCTGCTAAGTCGCTTCAGTCGTGTCCAACTCTGTGCGACCCCATAGATGGCAGACCACCAGGCTCCCCCATCCCTGGGATTCTCCAGGCAAGAACACTGGAGTGGGTTGTCATTTCCTTCTCCAGTGCATGAAAGTGAAAAGTGATAGTGAAGTCACTCAGTCGTGTCCGACTCTGTGAGAACCCATGGACTATAGCCCACCAGGCTCCTCCGTCCATAGGATTTTCCAGGCAAGAGTACTGGAGTGGGGTGCCATTGCCTTCTCCGCATCTCTTGTATACACAGCAGCAAAATCACACTGCAAGGGAAAAAGCATACTGGGATAAGAGGAATTTATGGCCATTAAACTGCAGATCTTTACTTAAAAGAATGTTTGTTTTATTTTATCCAGCACTTCTAGATGTTTTACAGGAGGATTTTTCCAGTTATCAGTTCACAGTATTACCAAAGAAAGAATCTATCTTTATCAATTACTGTATAGTCTCAAGTGCGACAGAGGCTAACAAGGAAAGCCTGAAAAGAAAAACCCTGCCGGTAGCCCAGAAAGACTTATTTGAGAAAAATCGAGAGAATAGTTAGAGAAGATGATGGGATAGTAAGTACAGTTAAATGTATGAAAAGAGTGAATTATCTATGAGACTGGGATGGAGTGTTGACTTCAAGCTAAAAAAAAAAAAAAAAAAAGTAGAAAATAAAGAAGATATATAGCCAAAACAAAAAGACTATAAAATATTCAAGGCCATAAATATACTTTCTGGAAAGAAAATCCCTACAAGAAAGATACTTCTCTATTCAGCAAAAAAAAAAAAAAAGGGGGGGGGGTGGGGGAGAGAAATGATTCGAAATACTATCTTTTTGGACTTCCCTGGTGGTCCAGGGGTTAAGAATCCTCCTGCCAATACAGGGGACACTGGTTGCTGCAGGGCAACTAAGCCCGCATGCCCCAACGGCTGAGGCCACGTGCTGCAATTCCTGAAGCCCACACGCTCTAGATCCTGTGGTCTACGAGAGAAGCCACTGCAAGGAGAAGCCCTCACACCACTAGAGAGCAGCCCCTGCTCACCGCAACTAGAGAAAGCCATTATGCACGGCAATGCAGGTCCAGCACAGCCAAAAACAAATGAATAATTAAGTTTTAAAAATCTGTGGGATAGGTCTGAGACACTGCCCGAGGTGGGGAAGGGTCAAGTATCACAGCATGCTGGCAAGGAGTGATTAGAGAAAAATAAAACTATTATCTGCTGTACATCACTGAGTTTAGCCCATTTGATAAACTGATTAAATAAGCAATACTTTAAAAAAAATACTGTTTTTGAAACAGAAATAAAAATTCACTGAAGACTGATATTCTTCACAATGTCATGTTTATACAGTGCTGTTCTTCAATTTAAAGTCACAGACACACAGTCAGTTAATCTATAATATAGGAAGCAAGAATATACAGTGGAGAAAAGACAATCACTTCAATAAGTAGTGCTGGGGAAACTGGACAGCTGCATGTAAAGGAATGAGATTAGAACATTTAGAAGTGAAGTCGCTCAGTTGTGTCCCACTCTTTGCGACCCCATGGACTGCAGCCTACAGGGATCCTCTGTCCAGGGAGTTTTCCAGGCAAGAGTACTGGAGTGGGTTGCCATTTCCTTCTCCAGGGGATCTTCCCAACCCAGGGATGGAACCCAGGTCTCCCACATTGCAGGCAGATGCTTTACTGTCTGAGCCACCAGGGAAGCCCATTAGAACATTTATTCACACCATAAATAAAAAATTGTATAAATCCAAAATGGATTAAAGACCTAAATGTAAAACCTGAAGCCATAGAACTCCTAGAGGAAAACATAGGCAGAACTCTGACATAAATTGGAGCAATATTTTTTTTTGGATCTGTCTCTTAAGGCAAAAGAAATAAAAGTAAAAATAAACAAATGGCACCTAATTAAAGGCTTTTGCACAGCAAAGGAAATCAACAACAAAATGAGAAGACAACCTATGGGAATGGGAGAAAATATTTGCAAATGATATAACCAACAAGGGGTTAATATCCAAAATATATAAACAGCTCATACAGCTGAAAATCAAAAAGAAACAATCCAATTAAAAAAATGGGCAGAAGTTTTGGATAGACCTTTTTTCAAAGAAGACATATAGATAGGTAACAGGCCCATGAGAAGAAGCTCAACACTGCTAATTATTAAAGAAATGCAAATCAAAAGAACAAACTATCACCTCCTACCTTCAGAGTGGCTATCATCAAAAAGCTTACAAATAGTAAAAGTTGGCAAGGGTGTGGAGAAAAGGGAACGCTTGTATACTGGTGGTGGGAATGTGAATTGATATAGCCACTGTGGAAAACAGTATGGAGGTTCCTCAAAAAACTAAAATGCAGCCAGCATATGATCCGGCAGTTTCACTCCAAAGTGTGTGGGAAAAAATGAAAACATTAATTTGAAAAGATACATAGACCCCAGTGTTCACAGCAGTTCTATTTATTAACAAGATAACCAAGATATGGAAGCAACCCAAGTATCCATTAACAGACAAATGGATAAAAAAAAAGATGAGGTTTATATATATAATGGAATGTTAGCCATAAAAAAGACTGAAATTCTGTTACTTACAGCAATGTAGATGGGCCTTGAGAATATTATTCTTAGTGAAATTAGTCGGAGAAAGACAAATATTGTATGATGTCACTTATGTGGAGTCTAAAAAAATAAACAAATATACTTAGCAAAACATACATAGAAAACAAACTACTGGTTACCAGTGAGGGGGCCAAGGAAGAGGGGCAAGATAGGGGTATGGGAATGAGAGACACAAACTGTTTAATTCTATATATAAAATAGATAAACAACAAGGATATAATGTATAACACAGAGAATTATAGTCATTACCTTGTAATAACTTTAAGTGGAGTATAATCTGTAAAAAATACTGAATCATTAGGATGTAAATCTGAAACATATATTGAAAATCAATTATAATTCAATTTAAAAAATAAATCAAGGCACAGATATAGTCCTAAAATTGGAGTAACTCCAGTATTTTGGTCATCTGATGTGAACAGCTGACTCATTGGAAAAGTCCCTAATGCTGGGAAAGATTGAGGGCAGAAGGAGAAGAGGGCATCAGAGGATGAGATGGCTGGACAGCATCACCAATGCAATGAACATGAACTCAGACAAACTCCGGGAGATGGTGAGGGACAGGGAGGCCTGGAGTGCAGCAGTCCATGGGGTCACAAAGAGTCAGACATGTCTGGGCGACTGAACAACAGCAATCTAGTTATACAATTTTTTTCCTATTGCCAGTTGTTTTGTTATTTTTTCATTTAGTTTTAGGCTGCGTAGCACATGGGATCCTAGTTCCCCAGCCAGGGATGGATCCTGTCCCCCCCCTGCAATGGAGGTGCAGAGTTTTAACCACTGGACTTTCAGGGAAGTTCCTTCCTGTTGTTTGTCAGCTTTTAAAAAGTTTATTTCAGCTCCACAATGGGTTTTAGCAATGTCATATAAACTTTCACAATTGTTGTCAGATTCCTGAAGCACCCATCAGGTTTCTTTCGTGTACGTAGTGCAAGATCACAAAGCATCTGAAGATTCCTTGTTCAATGACAAACCTTTAAAACTTTGCATTGTTAACATTCATCAACAGTTTGCAGAGGGAGAGTTCCAGAAAGCCATTCCTACGCTGAGACAATTGGCAATAAGTTAACTGTACATAAAAGTGATTGCAAACCACATAAACGTATTTTGCTAAATCCAAATTACTTTTTTTTAGTTTGGTTGGTTTGGTTTGTCTGGCTTTGTTTTCATTTTGTTTTTTTTCTTACTGCATCATGCAACTTGTTGGATCTTAGTTCCCCACTCGGGGATGGAACCCAGGCCCTCCACAATGAAAGCACAGAGTCCTAACCACTGAACCTCCAGGGAATTCCCCATTGCTAAATCCAAATTAAATGTACCAAATCCAACTTCCCCTCAGCCAGATCCCCCAGAATACCTAAGGACACTCCAGTCTCTCTCAGAAAAGTGGTATGGAAGGGTAGTCACAGTGGATAGAAGCAATCGTCTAAATCTGTTGTGGTTAAAAACTGCAAATTTTACAAACTCTTATGACTGTGTGACTTCACTAGGGTCCTCCCCAGAAGGTACTGAAATTTAAACTTCATTAGTTTTATAGTTAATCCATTTCTACCTACCTTTCTGAGTTGTTGACAGCAGTAAACAAGATATTGGAGATGAAAACTATGAATAACTACACATAGGTAAAATGATGACAATAATGTATTAGCTTAGCCTCAGTCTAAGCTTTGTCCACTATATTTATGTCTGGCAATACCTAGTAACCTGATGGGAAGAGCTGAAAGAATCCTATTTGCCAGAAAGCAGAAGGAGTTCCTGGTGAGAAAATTTATCCTAAGTGAAAAGCCAGGATTGACATATTTGGTTCAGTAACAAAGCTCTTGGTGGCTACAGTAAGAGGTGATTATTGTCTAGCCATGAGCACCATGTCTCATTCCTTTGTGGGAGTCAGTTGAGGGGTGCATCATGAATAAGTACTAAAGTATCTATTTCACTGAAATAACCTTGCAAGTCATTGAGCCAAGGAAAGTTTTTTAGAAAACTTACCAAAACTTCAGTCCAGAACTCAAAATTTTTAAATTCAGAGCAATAGCCTCAAATATTAAAACAGGTCAGTTGACCGAGTAATAAAATACCTTTAATTCTGCCTATGCAGTTTCACATCCAAATACAATAAGAAGCTATTTTAAAAATAATTTTTATATAATTTTATTTATTTATATTGGGCTGTGCTGAATCTTTATTGCTGCATGGGCTTTTCTCTAGTTGTGGCGAGCCAGGGCTATTCTAGTTGTGATGGGAGGACTTCTCATTTCTGTGGCTTCTCTTATTGAGGAGCACAGGCTCTAAGGGGTTCGCAGACTTCAGCAGTTGTGGCTCACGGGCTTAACTGTTATGCAGCATGTGGAATCTTCCTGGATCCAGGAAGGAACCCATGTCTTCTGCATTGGCAGGTGGATTGTTTATGACTGAGTCATCAGGGAAGCCCAAGAAGCTATTTATTTACATGTATTTTATATTGTCATCCATCACTGAAGCAATGACACTTTTATAAAAACTTTTTTTTTTATTGTCCATTTGTAACACTCTTCCATTTCTCCTGGGTCTTATGTCAAGACAATCCATTTCAGAGTTGACCTGACTGGATAAATACTGGGAAAAGGAAAGAAGAGAGCAACTGATTCTATATTAAAAATTTTTTTTAATAATATTGTAAACATCTAATTCTGCTACACTGTTGATCTTAATTTCTCCTATGTCTGGAATGGTGTCAGATACAATAGTGCGAACAGTTTAATACTTTGTTGTGTCCTGTAAAGTGTCTCCTTCTGCTGCTCCTCTACTTCTGTACATCGCTTGACAAATGTATGGCAAATGTATGACAAATATTCACTTCTAGTGAAACAGCAGAACCATGCCTAGGGAAGATAGCAGTGGTATAGCCCAAGATTAAAATCTATATTGTTAGCTAGTCAGGCATAGACACATAATCCAGAATTTTTTTAATCAATTGGACAAGTATTTATTGAGTGCCATCAGGTGCCCGGCACTGTTCTAGGCATTTGAGATACATCATGAACAATATGAACACAGATTTCTGCCCTCACATGGCTTGCAATCTAGCAGAATGTACACAACAGTACCTTGCTTTAAGTTAGTGTCATCTCCCCAGACTCACAACAGAGTAAGGGTTTGGAAAGGGTCCCTCTAACTCTTTTCACTAGGGCTTCCTAAGTGGCCCAGTGGTAATAAAAGAATCTTTCCTGCAAGTGCAGGAGACTCAGGAGACGTGGGTTTGATCCCTGGGTCAGGAAGATCCCCTGGAGAAGGAAATAGCAACCCATTCCAGTATTCTTGCCTGGGAAATCCCATGGACTGAGGAGCCTGGGAGGCTACAGTCCATAGGATCTCAAAGAATCGGACGAGACTGAGCACGCACTCTTTTCATGTCAGCTTCTCCAGTGCTCGGTGGACAGAGGTTCTTCCATCTAAGTCCACAGAACCACCCTATCAATAAAGAAGAAGCATCCTCCCCCTTGTGTGCTAAGTCACTTCAGTGTCTGACTCTGTGACCCCAGGGACTGTAGCCTGCCAGGCTCCTCTTTCCATGGGATTCTCCAGGCAAGAATACTAGAGTATTTCCTCTAGCATTTCCTCCTCCTCCTGGGATAGGCGATCTTCCCAATCCCAGGATTGAACCAATGTCTCATGTCTCCTTTGGCAGGCAGGCTCTTTACCACCAGCACCATCTGGGAAGCCCAATCCTCCCATTTAGCCCCACCCTTCCTTTTCATAACCTCTCATGACACTTGCACCCTTTCCCCATGATCTTATGTC
Organism: Bos indicus; assembly: GCF_029378745.1. Taxonomy (NCBI): domain Eukaryota; kingdom Metazoa; phylum Chordata; class Mammalia; order Artiodactyla; family Bovidae; genus Bos; species Bos indicus. The sequence continues at coordinate 59,742,823 of NC_091765.1, read as the reverse complement.
TTCTTCTCTACCTCTGGTACAGGCTGTTCCCCTTTAGATGAGACCTGGACTGTGTCAAATCCTATCAGTGGAGTATATATAATCAGACTTTTCACATTGCAAAAACTGAACTCTCTCATGTGTTAATATTCTGAGGGGGCCTCTGTCTCTCCCTCTGCATACAGTAACACTGCCAAACGCTCCTTCTGTTCCCCATGGTATGTGCTCTGCCCCAAGAAGGGAACAGCATACAGGGAGGAAAAGGATGTCTGTCTTGTCACACTAACAGTGAGAGAATCCGAGATGCAGATAGAGTATAGAAATGAAGTATCTAGAAGATAATAGTTTTCTGTTTTATTGTATGAAAAAAGATACTGTGTTGTAAAATTTGAACTTATTACTATATATTAAATATTATTTATTAAAATGTGAATGTTTTTTATATTTAAGATTAAAAAAGTCAAACCTTTGAAAATTACATTTAAATAATTAGTTCTGATGCTAAAGGAGAGTTTTTTTTTCCCAACAAGTTGGCGGATACCTTGGGAACTTTGTGTTTGTGTCAGGAGAGAAGTGTATAAATATAAAGAATACTGCTTTGGTACTACTTTCAACAAGATAAACCTTTGGAGGAGATCTTTCCTTTCCTTTCCTTTCAATAACCTTTCCTTTCTCTGGAAATTGCTGTTGGTCTCCCAATCCACTAGTGGTGACTCATCTAGAAAGTATGTTTTAGACATGACCCTGCCCCCCTGGCCCCAGCTGATGAGACCAGTTATGGGCACCTGGAGAGACAAAGCATAAACAATAAACATAATAAGTAATGAATTATTTAGTATGCTAGATGATAAGGGCTACAGGTAAAAGAAAAAAGAAGTAAATGTATTGTCCTTAGCTTTTGCAATTTGAACTAAGAGCTGCTAGTTTAGTCTGGGCTGATCTAAGATGAAGGAGTTGTAAAGAAGATGGATGATTCTCTTCTGCAAGTCATGTGAACTGAAAAGCAAAGAAAGGAGCCTCTTCAAAGAGCAAAGAATGAAGCAGGTATCAGAGGAAAGTCGATAGCATCCTGATAGTGCCTCAGTTCTTATTTCTATTTCTTTCTTGAGGCCTAGCTGTAATTTTGCTCTTGGGTTCCCTGGGATACCACCCTGTTTCTCCATCTATCTGTCTGCCTCTCTCTCTAGTTCTTGCTTAAACTAGCTACAGTTAGTTTCTTTCATTCCTTGCAACCAAGTGAACTAACTTACAGCAATAATGATAATAATATTGACAGTAGAGCTAACATTTATTAAGCATACACCATGTGCCAGGTACCGTGCTAAGCACTTCAGGTACTTTATCTCATTAGGTGCGGATTTTATCTGTCATGTTTTAAAAATAAATTCATTTTCCAGTCTTAAGCATTCTGAAACTTTTTTTTATCTGAACATACTTTTAGAAATTTTGACAAGTAGGTGAAAATATGAAGAAAGAGAAAGCCATATCCCATAATCCCATTAACAGGAGACAATAATGGTGAATATTTTCTCCTTGCTTATACCTAAGAAAATTCTTCACGCCCCACCATCTCCCCAATTTCATTCTGTCTTTTGTCCAGACTTCTGCTTTCCAAATTAGTAAGTTAAGATAGCACAAAAGCATGCAAATATAGTAATAACATAATAACACAGGGAAACTTCAAATTGCCTGTTGAAGTTGGGGACTGTATCTTATCCACCTCTGCATCCTCAACATTTAGTATTAGAACCTGCACACAGTAAGCGCTAAGTGGATCAAGGTAGCAAAACCCAATTTGACAGAGGTTCCTAACTGGCCTCTCCTGTTGTATTCAAAGCAAAGTCAAATAAAAACCTCAATACATATACAGAGATGAAACTAACTTTCATGGAAAATTCTAGTCTCAGTACACCATGTGCCGGGTACTGTGCCAAGCAATTCAGGTACTTTATCTGATTAGGTGTGGATTTTATCGCATACACGTTTGGTTCAATCAGTCTCTGATTCTACACCCACATTTTGCAAATTTAAGTGTTTTTCAGATTATCAACACTGAAGCACTAGGGGTTATGTTCAAACACCAAATATTTTCCTTTATGTTCACTATCCTATTCTTCCTAAAGAATGAAAATAAACCTGTTGTATTCTAGTAATATAGTCAACTGAGTGAAAAGGAGTTTTCTGATTAAGTTTCAATTTGTCAAAAAATTCAATTAACAAGAAACTTCCTATCTCCTGAAAATCATAATAAACCTGTATTATTAGAAGGTGAAACAGCTCTTATTAAATTTTCTACAGATCCACTATTTAATTTTCTTTAATCTCTGGACAAGTCTATGCATAATTGAACTCTGAAGAGTTTTTCCAAAACAGTATTTATCTAGGTAGTCCACATTCCAAAAACTATTCAGTTTCTGGAACTACTTGGAAAAATTCAGAAGGCAAAAGTTACGCAAATTCTTGACACATTCCTTGGACAAGTAAAATGGTGCTGGTACCAGTTCTGATGTGGTTACAGTTCCAGTTAAACTAGAAATTTGATGTTCTGTTACTTAGTCTTATAATCTGCCAATTAGAGTAATGACATTTGATGGTTCTAAGTCAGAAAATACTGCATTGATGAAAATTCTTAGTTAATAAAGTGGACATAATGAAAAGAACCAATTGATTATTAAACAACCAGACATTAATTTAGTCCATTCACTTTTGTACAACCTCATTTAGTACATTATATATTCTCATCCCTGTACTCCTTTTAAAATTTCCATTTTGTACTTTTCTGTGTTAGCCAATGAATACTTTGAGCCAAAGCATGGTGGAGCTGTCTGCCAAACAAAAGTTCCATTTCTGCAGTTTCTACATCTTAGTTGTATAATTACTTAAATATTTTCTTGCATATTATTATTTCCTAAGAATGTGAGAAAATGGGAAAATGAAAATGCAGATTCCACAGATAAATTGAGGCTCATAAACTTAATATAACTGAGAAAAATGCACTTATGGCTTTATAAATGTTCTACAAATGTTCTACATTTTACTTGTATAAGACATAGAACATTTATATAAATGTTCTACATATATATATATATTACATTTATATGTATATATATATATATATATATATACACACATATAGACTTGGTAAACTCAGCAGTGACCACAAGACTGGAAAAGATCAGCTTTCATTCCAATTCCAAAGAAGGGCAGTGCCAAAGAATGTTCAAACTACTGTACAACTGAATTCATTTCACATGATAGTACAATTATGCTCAAAATCCTTCAAGCTAGGCTTCAGCAGTACGTGAACCAAGAACTTCCAGATGTACAACCAGCATTTAGAAAAGGCAGAGGAACTAGAGATCAAATTGCCAACATCCACTGGATCATAGAGAAAGCAAGAAAATTTCAGAAAAACTTCTGCTTCATTGACTACGCTAAAGTTTTTTCACTGTGTGGATCACAACAAACTGTGGAAAAATCTTAAAGAGATAGGAATAGCAGACCACCTTACCTGTCTCCTGATAAACGTGTATGCAGGTCAAGAAGCAATAGTTAGAACCTCACATGGAACAACTGACTGTTTCAAAATTGGGAAAGGAGTACGACAAGGCTGTATACTGTCACCCTGCTTGTTTAACTTATATGCAGACTACATCATGCAAAATGCTGGGCTGGATGAGTCACAAGCTGGAATCAAGATTATTGGGAGAAATATGAACAACCTCAGATATGCAGATGTACCACTCTAATGGCAGAAAGTGAAGAGGAACTAAAGAGCCTCTTGATGAAGGTGAAAGAGGAGAGTGAAAAAGTTGGCATAAAACTCAACATTCAAAAAATTAAGATCATGACATCCAGTCCTATCTCTTCATGGAAAATAGAAGGGGAAAAAGTGGAAACAGTGACAGATTTTATATTCTTGGGCTCCAAAATCACAGTAGACGGGGACTGCAGCCATGAAATTAAAAGACACTCGCTCCTTGGAGGAAAAACTATGACAAACCTAGACAGTGTATTAAAAAACACTGACATCATTTTTTTAAATTATTTTTTAACTGAAGAATAATTGCTTTACAGAATTTTTTTGTTTTCTGTCAAACCTCAACATGAATCAGCCATAGGTATACCCTCCCTTTTGAACCTCCTTCCCATCTCCCTTCCCATCCCACCCCTCTAAGTTGATATAGAGCCCCTGTTTGGGTTTCCTAAGACATACAGCAAATTCTGGTTGGCTATCTATTTTACATGTGGTAATGTAAATTTCCATGTTACTCTCTCCACACATCTCACCCTCTCCTCCCCTCTCTCCTTGTCCATAAGTCTATTCTCTATGTCTGTTTCTCCATTGCTGCCCTGCAAATAAATTCTTCTGAACCATTTTTCTAGATTCTGTATATATGCGTAAAAAATTCTGACATCACTTTTAAAAAACAAAAACATCACTTAGCTGACAAGTGTCCATATAGTCAAAGCTATGGTTTTTCCAGTAGTCATGTATGAATGTGAGAGTTGGACCTTAAAAAAGGCAGAGTGCCAAAGAATTGACGCTTTTGAACTGTGGTGGTGGAGGAGACTCCTGAGAGTCCTTGGACAGCAAAGAGATCAAACCAGTCAACTCTGAAGGAAATCAACCCTGAATATTCATTGGAAGGACTGACACTGAAGCTGAAGCTTCAATAATTTGGCCACCTGATGTGAAGAGTCAACTCACTGGAAAAGCCCCTGATGCTGGGAAAGATTGAGGGCAGGAGGAGAGGCGGGCGACATGATTAGATAGTATCACCGACTCAGTGGACATGAATCTGAGCAAACTCCTGGAGAAAGTGAAAGACAGGCGTGCTGCAACCCATGGGGTTGCAAAAAATTGGACATGATTTAGCAAGGGAACAACATATACAGAACAATTATATATAAACATCTATCTATATAACATTTATATATAAATGTTCTACAAATTTTCTCTTTCAAAAACAAGCAAATGTTAGATCCAAAAATAAGAGTGATGAAATTTGTTTTACAGAAGGTAAAATGCTTTTACTTCTTTCCAGCTACTAACCCCCTTTAGGACAGATTTTACATATGGCTGGTGTGTGAATTTCCTAAGGCTGTTGTAACAAAGTACCATCAGTGCAGCGGCTTACAACAACAGGAATTCATTCTCCTCTTGTTCTGGAGGCTGGAAGTCTGAAATCAAGGTGTCAGTAGGGTGACACTCTTTCTGAAGGCTCAAGGGAAGAATCTTCCCTTGCCTCTTTCCTTAGTTCCGGTGTTTGTTGGAAATCCTTGGCATTCCTTGGCTTGCAGCTGCTTGACTCCAATCTCTGCCTCTTTAATCCCCTGGCCTTCTTCCTGGCCTGTCTTTTTTTTATAACACCAGCCATTGGATTTAGGGCCCACCCTAATCCAGTATGACTTCGTTTGACCTAATTACATCTGCAAAATCCCTACTTCCAAATAAGGTCATGACCTGAGGTTCCAAGTAGACGTTAATTTGGAGGACGCTATTTGACCCAGTCTGGGCTTTGGTGGCTCAGTAGTAAAGAATCTACCTGCCAATGCAGAGATGCAGGTTTGATCCCTTGTCCAGGGAAGATCCCCAGATGAAGAAATGGCAACCCATCCAGTATCCTTGCCTGGAAAATCCCATGTACAGAAGAGGCCAGCAGGCTACAGTTCATGGAGTTGCAAAGAATCAGACACAACTTAGCAACTGAACAACAAAATTGACCCAGTCAAGCTAGTTTTGTGGATCATGGTAAAGATTTCATGAAGTCCAATTGTTATTTCTAAATCAGGTCATATTTGGTATTTAAAGTTCAGAAATTTACTCGCATTGTTCAAGTGAAAGAGATTTTACTGTAAGGAAACAATGCTTATGTGGAGTCCAAGAAAAATTGAACAGTTGGGACAAAAATTAGGACAGCTCTGTTTTCCTTAGCATACTCTTATGTAGAAAGCTGAAGACCTTTACTGTTTTACATTGATAATTCAGCTAAAAGTTCCATCTGTTGCTGAGTTTTAGTTCACAGCCTCTCATGATATTTTGTTTGGCTCAGCTCAGTCACTTCAGGCTCAGTCAGCTGTGGGGGAGGGGAGGCATGGCGGGGCAGGGTACAGAGAGAGGTAGGGAAAGAGAAAGAGAGGAAATATATAGCAGATGGAGAAGCTCTATACAGTCAACAAAAACAAGACCAGGAGCTGACTGTGGCTCAGACCATGAACTCCTTATTGCCAAATTCAGACTTAAATTGAAGAAAGTAGGGAAAACCACTAGACCATTGAGGTATGACCTAAATCAAATCCCTTATGATTATACAGTGGAAGTGAGAAATAGATTTAAGGGCCTAGATCTGATAGATAGAGTGCCTGATGAGCTATGGAATGAGGTTCGTGACATTGTACAGGAGACAGGGATCAAGACCATCCCCATGGAAAAGAAATGCAAAAAAGCAAAATGGCTGTCTGGGGAGGCCTTACAAATAGCTGTGAAAAGAAGAGAAGCGAAAAGCAAAGGAGAAAAGGAAAGATATAAGGATCTGAATGCAAGAGGAGAAGGGGACGACAGAGGATGAGATGGCTGTATGGCATCACTAACTCGACGGACGTGAGTCTGGGTGAACTCCGGGAGTTGGTGATGGACAGGAAGGCCTGGCGTGCTGCGATTCATGGGGTCACAAAGAGTTGGACACGACTGAGCAACTGATATGATCTGATCTGACGATAGGAACAACTCTTAAAAGAGTTTGCAGGAGGGAGGCAATGATTATCCTCTCTAACATAGTTCCATAAATGAATCTCTTCTGCCTTTACCATAATGAAGTATTTGTCATATGTTTACTTTCCCTTGTATTTTAGTCATATAAAACATTAAGAGGCTGGAATCCCAGACTTCATAATAAAAATACACTTTAATGTGATTATTGAACGTTTAATTACCTTGACAATTCTTTCAATTTTATAATCACTTATCATCCAAATACTAGCAATTTAAGGAAGGGCTGCAAAGTGGCATTCATGTAAAATATAATTCCAAATAATTTTTCATTTTACTACCACCATTAGAAAAAAATTATCATGGGGAAAGAATTTCTTTGACTTTGGGGGATATAATTTTTTTAATTATTTTTTTTAATTTATTTATTTTTGTGCTGGGTCTTTGTTGCTTTGCCAAGCTTTCTGTGGTTGTGGCAAGCAGGGGCTTCTCGCTAATCGTGGCGTACAGTCTTCTCATTGCCGTGGCTTCTCTTGTTACACAGCATGGGCTCTAGGGTGCACAGCCTCAGTAGTTGTGGTGAATGGGCTCAGTAGTTGCAGTTCATAGGCTAGTAATTGTGGTGCACAGGCTTAGTTGGTCTGAGGCATGTGGGGTTCTTCGGGACCAGGGGAATCTCCTGCGTTAGCAGGCACATTCTTTACCATTGAACCAACAGGTAAGCCCTGGGGGATAAAATTTCTTTTTAATATTAAAGTGTAATATAAAATTTCTTAGGCTTGTCTTTTTTCTCTCTGGATTTCAGCTTCCCTGAATAAGATTAATCATAACACTTGGTAACAGAAGAACAAGAGATCAAATTGCCAACGATCATAGAAAAAGCAAAAGAATTCCAGAAAAACATCTATTTCTGCTTCACTGACTACGCTAAAGCCTTTGTGTGAATCACAACAAACTGGAAAATTCTTAAAGAGATGGAAATACCAAACCACCTCACCTGCCTCCTGAGAAACCTGTATGCAGGTCAAGAAGCAATAGTTAGAACTGGACATGGAACAACAGACTGGTTCCAAATTGGGAAAGGAGTGCCTCAGGGCTGCATATTTTCACTCTGCTTATTTAACTTATATGCAGAGTACATCATGTGAAATGCGGGGCTGGATAAAGCACAAGCTGGAATAAAGATTGCCAGGAGAAATATCAATAACCTCAGATATGAGGATGACACCACCCTTATGGCAGAAAGCAAAAAAGAACTAAAGAGCCTCTTGATGAAGGTGAAAGAGGAGAGTGAAAAAAGCTGGCTTAAAACTCAACATTCAAACAACGAAGATCATGGCATCCGGTCCCATTACCTCATGGCAAATAGATGGGGAAACAACGGAAACAGTGACAGACTTTATTTTCCTGGGCTCCAAAATCACTGCAGATGGTGACTGTAGCCACGAAATTAAAAGATGCTTGCTCCTTGGAGGGAAAGTTATGACAAACCTAGACAGCATATTAAAAAGCAAAGACATTACTTTGCCTACAAAGGTCAGTTTAGTCAAAGCTTTGGTTTTTGCAGTAGTCATATATGGATGTGAGAGTTGGATCATAAAGAAGGGTGAGCACCAAAGAATTGATGCTTTTGAACTGTTGTATTGGAGAAGACTCTTGAGCGTCCCTTGGACAGCAAGGAGATCAAAGCAGTCAATCCTAAAGGAAATTAGCCCTGAATATTCATTGGAAGGACTGATGCTGAAACTGACGTTCCAATATTTTGGCCACCTGATTCGAAGAACTGACTCCCTAGAAAAGACCCTAATGCTGTGAAAATTTGAAGGCAGGAGAAGAAGCAGATGACAGAGGACAGATGAGATGTTTGGATGGCATCACCGACTTGATGGACATGAGTTTGAGTAAGCTCCAGGAGCTGGTAAAGGACAGGGAAGCCTGATGTGCTGCAGTCTATGGGGTCACAAAGAGTCAGACACGACTGAGCGACTGAACATCACTTGGGTTATAAACACATCCCTTTTTGGCCCATGGATTGCCCTCATTGATTCATCCATCCATTTACCTATCACATAATGAACATATATGAAGCCACCACTACACCCAAGAAGAAAGCTTTAACAAGAACATATCTGTCTATATATTCATTTTCCCATGTGGTCTTCCTGTGTTCCCTGCTTTCCCTTGTACTCCAGGGGTAACCAACATCTTGAGCCTTGCTTTTGAACTTTATAAACAGGTTATCATATTATGTCACTAAGATTTACCCAAGTTGTTTATATCTGTAGTTTCTTTTGTATTTGAAAATATTTAGTCTTAGTTTGCTAAATAATACTTAATTTTGATAAAAACAATTTTAAGAAAGCTAATATAATTAATGATGCAGGTCAGCTTTCACACTTTAAATTGAAAAGAGAGCACATCAAGCCAAAGATATCAGAGAGGATTCAAATAAAGTCTTTAAATTACTATGACAAACAAGTTAATCATTAACATCTTGATCATACTAAGCCAAAATGATTCAGATTTTATATTTTTAGTCATCAGTGAAACATGTAAAATTCATTTCATTCACCACAGATAGATATGGTATTATCCTGTGCCTAGATATATTTGTTCTAGCCAAGCTGTCAGGGATATCTGGAAGACTCTAAAATAAAATACCATTTTTTTAGTTTCACACTAATTATGACATATCATTAAAATTTCTCTGGGACCAGAGGTACATAGAAGTTTCAAATTTGTAATCTGTGAAATTACTCAGGATAAAGTTAGCTAGTTACATTTTAAATTGAAAAACAAATAAAGAATTTCAGATAAATAGAAAACACATATTTATAAAATCTGCATTAAATGTCTTAGATATTTTTGCTTTTTTTCTGTTGGTATTTTTACCTTCATTCACTTTCACTATAAACGGCTTTAGTCTCCTATTACCCCAGTTCTTTCTTTGAAACTGCCACTGTGTTCAACCTCTGCAGTATTTAGTGCGAACACAGATTATCCTCTACCCTCATGTTCTGTCAATCACTCCTACAAACTCTGTTCTCTAGAACTGCACTGTCCAATATAGCAACCATTATCACTGTTTAGATTTTTTTAATTAAATTAAAAATTTAGTTCCTCCATTTCATCGGCCACTTTTCAGGCGTTTTGTAGCTGCATGTGGTTAGGACCTACTGGACAAAGCAACTGTGGAACATTTCCATTGTTGTGGTACCCCAGAGTTTGGATCTAGAATTTCTATGTAGGAAGAATTTATGGTTGGTAAGATGATTGGCACCCCACTCCAGTACTCTTGTCTGGAAAATCCCATGGACGGAGGAGCCTGGTAGGCTGCAGTCCACAGGGTCGCGACAAATCGGACATGACTGAGTGACTTCACTTTCACTTTTCACTTTCATGCATTGGAGAAGGAAATGGCAACCCACTCCAGTGTTCTTGCCTGGAGAATCCCAGGGACAGGGGAGCCTAATGGGCTGCCATCTACGGGGTCGCACAGAGTCGGACACGACTGAAGCGACTTAGCAGCAGCAGCAGCAGCAAGATGATTGAAATAGGAGGTTAGGAGTTTGTCCTGAAGCTGCATTGGATGTCATTTTGTATATAGTTTGTATGTTTGTACATGTGTATACCGGAGGGGGGCTGGTGGAAATTATATGAGGGCAGAATACGGCTCACAAAGTCAACCCACTCTTTTATACATTTATTGTTCTAATCACACCAAAGTCTTTTCTTCAAAAAGAAATTGCACCTAATTATCTCCAAGCCTTGTTTCACCTTGTGGTTGTCTCTATTAGCTGTTGCTCTTCCCACAACAACTACTCAGTAACAACTCACTATCCAATGCCCAGCCTCAAATACCCCTCCCTTTGGGAAGTTCCCATAGCATTCCTTTCTAAGGCTCTTAAACAGTACAATTTAAATCCCTATTGTAGAATAAATCACAGCCTTGCCTCGAATTATGGTACATATGTCTGTGATTCCTCCATTAGACTCTGATCCTGTCAAGAGCAGGAAATTTGTCTTCTTCTTTTCTAAATATTTGCCGAGTGCCTAGTACAATGCCTAACAGGAACTCAGTAACTGTTTGTTAAATTAACTTTTGAATAACTTAGATTCTAAAAGACATCCTGACTAAAGCTATTCCAAGCACAGTAGTCCCCTTCCCAGTTAAAGATAACTTCATCCTTTGCTACACAGGCCAAAAACTTTGGAGTCACCTTATTTTCTTAACTCTTTTTTTTTTTTTCATCATATCCACTGTTATTACCCAGTCCTACCATTTCTCCTTGGAATTTTTGCAGTAGTCTTATACTTGGTTATCTTACTTCTACATTTGCATCTCATTTTCAGCCTAGCAGCTAGAGTTACTCCTTCATTTTACATATATTAAAAAATTATGTAGAGCTTAGTATGTCAAAGACTTTGACTGTGTGGATCACAATAAACTGTGGAAAATTCTGAAAGAGATGGGAATACCAGACCACCTGACCTGCCTCTTGAGAAACATGTATGCAGGTCAGGAAGCAACAGTTAGAACTGGACATGGAAAAACAGACTGGTTCCAAATAGGAAAAGGAGTACATCAAGGCTGTATATTGTCACCCTGCTTATTTAACTTCTATGCAGAGTACTGCTGAAGAAGCTGAAGTTGAATGGTTCTATGAAGACCTACAAGACCTTTTAGAACTAACACCCAAAAAAGATGTCCTTTTCATTATAGGGGACTGGAATGCAAAAGTAGGAAGTCAAGAAACACCTGGAGTAACAGGCAAATTTGGCCTTGGAATACGGAATGAAGCAGGGCAAAGACTAATAGAGTTTTGCCAAAAAAATGCACTGGTCAAAACAAACACCCTCTTCCAACAACACAAGAGAAGACTCTATACATGGACATCACCAGATGGTCAACACCGAAATCAGATTGATTATATTCTTTGTAGCCAAAGATAGAGAAGCTCTATACAGTCAGCAAAAACAAGACCAGGAGCTGACTGTGGCTCAGACCATGAACTCCTTATTGCCAAATTCAGACTGAAATTGAAGACAGTAGGGAAAGCCACTAGACCATTGAAGTATGACCTAAATCAAATCCCTTATGATTATACAGTGGAAGTGAGAAATAGATTTAAGGGCCTAGATCTGATAGAAAGACTGCCTGATGAACTATGGAATGAGGTTTGTGACATTGTACAGGAGACAGGGATCAAGACCATCCCCATGGAAAAGAAATGCAAAAAAGCAAAACGGCTGTCTGGGGAGGCCTTACAAATAGCTGTGAAAAGAAGAGAAGCGAAAAGCAAAGGAGAAAAGGAAAGATATAAGGATCTGAAGGCAGAGTTCCAAAGAATAGCAAGAAGAGATAAGAAAGCCTTCTTCACCGATCAATGCAAAGAAATAGAGGAAAACAACAGAATGGGAAAGACTAGAGATCTCTTCAAGAAAATTAAGTATACCAAGGGAACATTTCATGCAAACATGGGCACGATAAAGGACAGAAATGGTATGGACCTAACAGAAGCAGAAGATATTAAGAAGAGATGGCAAGAATACACAGAAGAACCGTACAGAAAAGATCTTCATGACCCAGATAATCATGATGGTGTGATCACTGACCTAGAGCCAGACATCCTGGAATGTGAAGTCAAGTGGGCCTTAGAAAGCATCACTACGAACAAAGCTAGTGGAGGTGATAGAATTCCAGTGGAGCTATTTCAAATCCTGAAAGATGATGCTGTGAAAGTGCTGCACTCAATATGCCAGCAAATTTGGAAAACTCAGCAGTGGCCACAGGACTGGAAAAGGTCAGTTTTCATTCCAATCCCAAAGAAAGGCAATGCCAAAGAATGCTCGAACTACCACACAATTGCACTCATCTCACACGCTAGTAAAGTAATGCTCAAAATTCTCCAAGCCAGGCTTCAGCAATATGTGAACCGTGAACTTCCTGATGTTCAAGCTGGTTTTAGAAAAGGCAGAGGAACCAGAGATCAAATTGCCAACATCTGCTGGATCATGGAAAAAGCAAGAGAGTTCCAGAAAAACATCTATTTCTGCTTTATTGACTATGCCAAAGCCTTTGACTGTGTGGATCACAATAAACTGTGGAAAATTCTGAAAGAGATGGGAATACCAGACCACCTGATCTGCCTCTTGAGAAATTTGTATGCAGGTCAGGAAGCAACAGTTAGAACTGGACACGGAACAACAGACTGGTTCCAAATAGGAAAAAGAGTATGTCAAGGCTGTATATTGTCACCCTGTTTATTTAACTTCTATGCAGAGTACATCATGAGAAATGCTGGACTGGAAGAAACACAAGCTGGAATCAAGATTGCCAGGAGAAATATCAATAACCTCAAATATGCAGATGACACCACCTTTATGGCAGAAAGTGAAGAGGAACTACAAAGCTTCTTGATGAAAGTGAAAGTGGAGAGTGAAAAAGTTGGCTTAAAGCTCAACATTCAGAAAATGAAGATCATGGCATCTGGTCCCATCACTTCATGGGAAATAGATGGGAAAACAGTGGAAACAGTGTCAAGACTTTATTTTTCTGCGCTCCAAAATCACTGCACATGGTGATTGCAGCCATGAAATTAAAAGATGCTTACTCCTTGGAAGGAAAGCTATGACCAACCTAGATAGCATATTCAAAAGAAGAGACATTACTTTGCCAACAAAGGTTCATCTAGTCAAGGCTATAATTTTTCCAGTAGTCATGTATGGACGTGAGAGTTGGACTGTGAAGAAGGTTGAGCGCCGAAGAATTGATGCTTTTGAACTGTGGTGTTGGAGAAGACTCTTGAGAGTCCCTTGGACTGCAAGGAGATCCAACCAGTCCATTTTGAAGGAGATCAGCCCTGGGATTTCTTTGGAAGGAATGATGCTAAAGCTGAAACTCCAGTACTTTGGCCACCTCATGCAAAGTGTTGACTCATTGGAAAAGACTCTGATGCTGGGAGGGATTGAGGGCAGGAGGAAAACGGGACGACAGAGGATTAGATGGCTGGATGGCATCACTGACTCCATGGACGTGAGTCTGGGTGAACTCCGGGAGTTGGTGATGGACAGGGAGGCCTGGCGTGCTGAGATTCATGGGGTCGCAAAGAGTTGGACACGACTGAGCGATTGAACTGAACTGAACTGAACTGAACTGATGCAGAGTACATCATGAGAAACGCTGGGCTGGAAGAAGCACAAGCTGGAATCAAGATTGTCGGGACAAATAGCAATAACCTCAGGTATGCAGATGACACCACCCTTATGGCAGAAAGTGGAGAGAAATTAAAAAGCCTCTTGATGAAAGTGAAAGAGGAGAGTGAAAAAGTTGGCTTACAGCTCAACATTCAGAAAAATAAGATCATGGCATCTGGTCCCATCACTTCATGGGAAATAGATGGGGAAACAGTGGAAACAGTGTCAGACTTTATTTTGCTGCTGCTGCTGCTAAGTCGCTTCAGTCGTGTCTGACTCTGTGCGACCCCATAGACGGAAGCCCACCAGGCTCCCCCGCCCCTGGGATTCTCCAAGCAAGAACACTGGAGTGGGTTGCCATTTCCTTCTCCAATGCATGAAAGTGAAAAGTGAAAAGGAAGTCGCTCAGTCGTGTCCGACTCTTAGCGACCCCATGGATTATAGCCTACCAGGCTCCTCCATCCATGGGATTTTCCAGGCAAGAGTACCGGAGTGGGGTGCCATTGCCTTCTTTATTTTGAGGGGCTCCAAAATCACTGCAGATGGTGATTGCAGCCATGAAATTAAAAGACGCTTACTCCTTGGAAGGAAAGTTATGACCAACCTAGACAGCATATTCAAAAGCAGAGACATTACTTTGCCAACAAAGGTCCGTCTAGTCAAGGCTGTGGTTTTTCCAGTAGTCATGTATGGATGTGAGAGTTGGACTGTGAAGAAAGCTGAGCACTGAAGAACTGATGCTTTTGAACTGTGGTGTTGGAGAAGACTCTTGAGAGTCCCTTGAACAGCAAGGAGATTCAACTGGTCCATCCTAAAGGAGATCAGTCCTGGGTGTTCATTGGAAAGACTGGTGCTGAAACTGAAACTTCAGTACTTTGGCCACCTCATGCGAAGAGTTGACCCATTGGGAAAGACCCTGATGCTGGGAGGGATTGGGGAGAGGAGGAGAAGGGGACGACAGAGGATGAAATGGTTGGATGGCATCACTGATTCAATGGACATGAGTTTGGGTAAACTCCGGGAGTTGGTGATGGACAGGGAGGCCTGGCATGCTGCGATTCATGGGGTCGCAAAGAGTCAGACACGACTGAGCAACTGAACTGAACTAGTTACTGAACTGAACCAGTTACTATTCTAGGCACTTTACAAATGTTAATTTATTTATCCTTCACAATGACCCTCTAAAATAAAAACGATTATCCCTATTTTACGGATGAGGAAAATCAGGCACAGAAAGATTAAGTAATTTGTCCAAGATTGCCTAGATCATAGAACATGAATCATATCACTTCTCTTTTTAAAGCACTTCCTTCTCGGAGTATGTGCCGAAGTCTTTTCAAAGGCAGGCCTAAAATGTTGTATGTGGCCTGCATCCCCCCTCTTCTATACTTTATTTTTCCATAACTATTTATTTTTTTGTCTATCTCTCCACCAATAAATTAAGCTCTACCACAACAGGCAGGGATCTTTGTTCTCTTTCCCACTACAGATTTTATTCTCAGTGCTCAAAACAATACCTTGTATAGTAGGCCCTCTTCACATAATTGTTCACAAATAAATGTATCACTTCTCATTTACTGTAAGTGGAAATGTTTTTAAAAAGGAAATAAAAACAGAAATTTCAGAATTCCTGCAATTTAGAATTTATAAGTTCAACCTATTTATGTGTTACGATCTTTAGGGCTTACTATCTTTTGAGTGTTAATAAAATCAAACAGTAGTAACAATGTAGGTAATTAAAATTACAACTTTATGGATATACAAAACTCCATTTAGTAATGGGTAAATTACTAATGGCAAGAATGAAAATAAAAATCACTCTTTATTTAAATGTGACAGATTTTTAAAAATCGTATGTGAGAGAGCCTAAAAACAGTGTAGGTTTTGGTCAGTTTAAGAATTTGGATGAAGCTTTCTTAATGGATTCTGCCCTAAATGTCTAAACAAAGCACTGACTTTTGGGCATAATTCTAGCAAATCAGCAACTGTGGTGTGTTAGATTCTGAGATAATTGCTTCCTTGTATATTACTTGAAAAGCAATTCAGTGAGGGCAGCACCTTTAATATTTTTAAGATCAAACAAAGAATGTGGAAAAGACCAATTAACATCCATCAAGAATAATTTAAATAATCCAGTATCATTTTAAACTACAGCATTGATCAGTTTCAAGAGCTGCAAACTATTTCAAATTATTTTCTCTTTTTAACTTCATCTTTGGAAATTTATATGTGCTCCCAAAGTTCATTTGCTTCAGTTTTTTATTTTAAACTGTTCAAACACCACTGCATTGGGTTTTCCTTTGGATGAAAGAAAAAGCTATCTTTTGGTATATTAAAAAAAATTTTTTTAATTAGTTACTCCATATTCATAAGACTTAGTTAGCCAGTTTGTAAACAGGCTTATTTCTGAATTCCAGTCTCAGATATCCTCATTTTCTAGGTTTGGGAGTGCAGTCCAGGAAATTTCGTCTATTCTTTGAGAACTACTCGACTCAGTGCAATTTACATATTTTGCAGTTTTCAAAATATTAATTTTAGACATGTAAAGAGGAGAGGGCAAACTCTGATGGCTGTCAAAAGAAACAATAATGAGCAGCACACGTTGTGCCATGTTGCAAAACTTTTCCTCAGGTTGCAGATCTGTCCCTAGGGAGGAAATCAGTTTATTATCACCGAGTAATTAACCATTTTTCAACCATTTCCATCCACGTCGTTCAGGATGAATCCCAAAAGTCATGAACTCATCTCCGCGGCAAACGGTAATAAACTCCGTTCATCCAACTTGGCCCCAAAAGGCCGTGGGCGCCCGGTCGCTTCCCGCCAGCCAGGCTCCTCCTCTGCTCGCCTTTTGGGTCCGGTCCTCCCGAAGGCGCTCGGTGCGGCAGGTCTTGGCGCCAACCGGGTGGCGGCGCTGTTTGCCCCGCGCGCCGCCGCTTGAGGCCCGAGGGAGGCGGAGGCAAGGCCGGCGGAGGAAGGGGCGGGAGCGAGGCGCGCGCCCTGCTCTCGCGTGCTCTCGCACCGCTCGCGTGACCCGTCGGTGTGTGCGAGAGGCGCCGGCTGCCGGGAGCACGGACGGCCGCGCGCGCGCCGCTGCTAGGGGCGTCCGGGTCCGGGTCGGCGGACCCGGCCGGCGCGAGGTGCTGGCGGGCGGGCAGCCGGGGTCCGGGGCGGACACACGCGCACACGCTCCCGGAGGAGCCTTCTCCGAGGCTGCTCTTCCTCTGGCAGACGGAGAGCGGCAGTGTCTCCCCGCCCAGCTCTCACTCGCCCCGCGTCTCCCCCCGCGGCGACTGCTCCTCCTCGGCACCGCCAGCCCCAGCGCCGCTCCGGGGCGGGCGGCGGCGGCGGCGGGACCCGCGGAGCCGCTTTGTGTGCAGCCCGGAGAGGGGCGGCGGCGCAACCACCTGACAGAGGCCCGGGCGCTCGATGCACCTTCCGCCCGCATGAGGAGGAGGTAAAGGCGGCGGCGGCTCGGCTCCCGCCCTCGGCTGGGGAGGGAGGGGACGGAAGGGGAGACCGGAGAGGGGGGGCGCAGGACTGAGGCCCGGCGGGGCTGCCTGGAGGTGCTGATAAGGCCTCGGCGGCACCGGACTGCGCCGAGTGGCCGGGGGCGAGAGAATCCTCCGGGGTCCCTGAGCCGAAGTTGAAGGAACAAAATGTGAAGTGCGGAGCCGCGTCAGCCGCTTCCTGGCTTGGGGTTCGGGGTGGAGGGCAGCTTGTTTTCCCCTCCCGCGGGGGTGAGGGACCGAGACAGGGGAGGGGCGGGAGCGTGGCGAGGACACCCAGGGTCCCGAAGCTTTGCCCGGCAAGGGCGTAGGTTCCCAGGAGCCGCCGTTGCGTGTAGGTCCCGTTGGGTCCCTAGTTTTGCGGCCTAAGCCGAGCCCTATAGGCCTCGCGTCTCCTTTCCCGGAGGGGACCGGCCGGGTGGGGATTCAAGGCTTCTCTCTGACCGAGCCGGGGCCTTAGGGGCCTCGCTGGGCTCTCAAAGCCTCAAAACTTCGGACCTCGGTGATTGGGGGTGGGATTTCATTGTGAAAGGAGGAATGGGAAACTCCTGGCTCTGCTCGGCGCTTCCCGCGGCCGCCGGTGCCGGGGAGCCCGGAGGGCCCCGGGTTGGCGGGGCCCGCGTGGGTGGGGGCGGCAAGGCGGCCACCAGGGTCTAAGCCCCGGGAACGAGCGGGTAGGGGGGCAGCCGCCGAGCCCCCGGCCTCCCTGGAGAAAGGATCCTTTGCAGATTAGGATTTTTGAAATGAAAAAAGAGGTTACAAAGTCGCCCCTTTCCCGCTGAACTTTTGTTTTCTGACCGATAGAGGCCGGTAGAGGACTGTGAAAGAAAAGTTGTCCCCCAGGATGGACTTCACCGCGCAGCCCAAGCCTGCCACTGCCCTCTGTGGCGTCGTGAGTGCCGACGGGAAGATCGCTTACCCTCCGGGGGTAAAGGAGATCACCGACAAGATCACCACGGACGAAATGATCAAACGACTGAAGGTAAGTTTCTCTGGACAGAATGTTCACACTTCAGACGTTTGTGGTCGGAGGTGCTCTGTCTTGGGGTATTACTGCTCTGCTGGGTCTGGCCTTAAGTTTCACCTACCAGGTTTTTGTTTTGTTTTGTTTTTAAGATATTTTACGTCTTTTCTTTTACGTCCTCTGAAAGGTATTGTTCTGTCTTGGCTGTATCTTTGAATAGTATCTCTGTTAAGGACATAATCATTATGGGAAATTAAAAGGGTTATGTATGTGATATTTTTTAATTTTACTGTTTTTTTCTCTAAGTATAAAAACTCGAGTATTTTTTTAAGGTTTTTTGTCTAGAATATTTTTGAGAATACTATTCAAAGTAGCTTGCAGCTTTAAAGGTAGGCAATAATTTGCCTAGGAAGGTTTTCATCAGCTTCTAGGAGACTGATATAAGTGCAAAATGCATTTTAAAAATTATCACAATTTTCTAATATCCAAAAACTTAAATATGTAAGTAGTATGATTAAACTTTAACAGAAAGTACTGACTTTTCAAAAAGGCTTGAAGTAGAGTGATGGCTTATTTCCACATGTTCAAAGGGGTTTTAGGGACAGTGATTATGGCTTATTTTATAAGGCGTCAGCTTATTTTTAAACATGGTGGTCCTAACGTGAAGGTTGTAAGTTTCAACCTTTAGGTAAGTTAATTTTTTGTTTTCTGTTGCATGCTTATAGATTGTGGCCACAGCCTTACAGAGTAAGTGTTACTCTTATTAAGGAATCAGCTTGATGCAGTAATTCTCAACCATGGCATCTTTGACCCCTAAGGAACATTTGGCAGTGCTGAAGACATTTTTTTTTTGGTCACCGTTGGGGGCTGGATTGAAATAGGAGAAGACTGGAGACGGGGAGTCCAGCTAGGAGACTGTTAAACTGTAGTCTAGGTCAAAGATGTTGAAATCATGAAGTGGGGCTATGATAGTGGGAATAGAGAGATAGGGAACAATCCAAGAGACATTTCAGAGTTCTACTGATCAGTTGGGAGTGTGTGGAAGGTGAGGAAAGCAACAATATTGGCACCTTGCCAGTCTTCCCCTTGGGCAACTTGTTGAAATGTATTTTAGAAAATAATCTTGCCCCTTTGCTGTTAGAACTTAGTATAGTGCCTGGTAAATGTTTACAGTGTTGTGAGTGATTAATATTTAAAAGTGTTCCTGTAGTTTGTTTTTAAAAATCTAGTTGGATCCTACAATTTGCTGCCCATTTGAAAAGAATAGGACACAATACCTTACATCAAAATAAATCTTGATACTAAAGATTGTGTATGAAGTGGGGGTGCTTAATTGATGCTTCTTAAGGTTGTACTATTATTGTTTTAAATTTTTGAGATGCTGAAATATGAATTATGAAATACAGATTAAGTAAAATCATAGATCTTTCTATTATTTTCATATTAAGAATATGGAAACCTTGAATTCTGGTGATGGATAATCTGGTTTTTAAAAAGTTATGATTGTATATACATCTTCTGTTTGAAAGTAGATTAAATGTCAGAAGTATTTTTTAACTAAATTGACAGTCTAGAATGAGCATATGGTTAGAATATTCATTTGTTATCAGGTCTTTTGGAAGTTAAATTTGATATACATATTAATCAATTTGAATGTCCTATTGCTAAAATGCTGTTTTTTCAAGAATTCTTATAATTTTGTCTTCCTCCTGCCTTTGTAAGGCGATTTTGACTTTGTACTTTTTAGGAAGGAGCTATGCTTACCACTGTATCACCAATGCACGCTGTACTTTTTAGGGATCCATGTTTAGTAAAAGTATTACTGTCTTACTAGTATAGATTTTAAATAATATCTAACTGTATTCTTGATAATTTTTGTGTTATTTGTGGGTAACTTGTATAAATTCAGTAGTTTATTATTATTATAGCAACAGTGTTCAAATATTGTGAGGAAGAGGGCTTAAAGTCTAGTAAAACCCTGGTCAGTAGAATTCAGAGGTGTTTAGTCCATTTTCTTCATTTTTTGAGAATGGAACAAGCATTTAACATTTCGAAGGATTCTAAAAGAAATTCCAGAACTCCTTTTATTTCACAAATAATAAAAGTTAGACCCAAAGTGGCCAAATAACATTTACCAAGATCAGTCATGGGACTGGTTAGTGGCAGAGCCAGGGCAATAGCATCATGTATCTTTTTATTCTTATGGCTGCTTTCTTGTAAGGAATCTAAAGGAAGTTGATCAAGGAAGCTGTGATTTTTATCATGCAGTGGAAAACAGTAAAATGAAAAGGGGAAGGGAATCATTGAGAGTTAACTTGGTCTTTTGCCGGGAAATATGGGACAGCATTTTGTGTTCTTAACATTAGAGAGAAACTATTGTGATGCTTTCAAGGTTTCTTGAAAGTAATTCTTAGAGTATGTCTTTGAAAAAGCTAAGACATACTTTTGTATTTTATAAGTTTTCGTTTCTATTTTCAAGGAACTACTCTTGTTTTTACATCTATTACACTACCATTCTGTCAGTTCCTTAAACATGCCATGTTCATTTCTGCCTAGACAGATTTTAAATTATGTAACCCATATACGTACTCTTCCTCCCATTTCATTAAGGGAAATCTCTTAGATTTCCTGTTATATACTCTTTTAATCCCTTCATGTCACTTGTTACAGATGTGATATTACATTTATGCTTGTGTTTATTTGGTTTGTGTCCTCAGCTTCTCTGTAAGCTTCATGAATACCACATCTGTTTGTTTACTTGTGTATCCTCCCAGTGCTTAGTTTGTATGTGTGTGTGCTCAGTCATGTCCAGCTCTTGGCGATGCCATGAATGTAACCTATCAGGCTCCTCTGGCCATGGAATTTCCCAGGCAGAAATACTGGAGTGGGTAGCCATTTCCTACTCCAGGGTATCTTCCTGACCCAGGGATTGAACCTGCATCCCCTGTGTGTCCTCTATGGCAGGTGGATTTTTTACCACTGCACCACCTGGGAACCCCACAGTTAGGTGCTCAACATATATTTGTTGAATGAATGAATAAATAATATGTATTAATATTGGTTTAGAGAAGTATTCTTATTTTTGAAAATGAAGGATGACTTGAAAATATTTTGAATTGCAACTAAGTACTTTATCTGAGATTGCATACTAGAGATGATAAAGTAGATATTTATAATTTTAGAACTAGAAGGTAGCTTATAAGTTATTTGGTTTTGTTCAAATTTTCCAGATAAAGAAACTGATTCTGAGAGGTTGTGACCAACCCTAGTAACATAAAGCTGAAAACTGTCATTAATGATTTTGTTATTTAGATCAGTTATAGAAATATTAAAAGCCATATAAAAGTTACCTGTTTGAAAGGATAGCAGACATTTTTTAATACCAGTGTTACATTAAGCGTCAAGATATGTAGTTCACAAATATCCTTCCTCCTGTTTAAGTAAGGATTCTGAAACGAATGCAGGAGTCATGTCTGATAAGTTTTGTAACACATTCAAGATACACCTATAAACAGTATTGTAGAAATTCCATTAAGTGCTTCTGCCCATGGGCTGTTATACAGTCTATCTCAGGTCACGTATTACAAGGCTATATGCTACATATTATTTTTTCTTCTGTTCCTGCTATTTTCTGAGTGGGAGGCCCTAAAAGCCTTGGTTTTTAAAGGAAGGTAGGTATTAGGATGAAGTTTGTTACTTATATCCATTTCTATTACCTGCTTTCAGAGTTCAGTGCCCCAGACAGGTCTCTAGCTACAACTCCATACCCCAAATATTTACTACCTTGATGCTAAGAATTAGGAAAGATTAAATAATAGAGTTTTATTATTCTGAAAATGTCCCCCATTTTTCTCCCACTAGGTGTTACTTCCGTGTTTTCTTTGTATTTTTCTATAATCTTTCTCTTTGTGTCTGTCATTCTCCCTCTTCCCCATGCTCTCACTTCTGCTTTCTGTAGTCTGGCCTGTGGGATACTTTAATATGAGTTAAGATATGGTAGGCTTGATTTAGGTAGAACACTCCCTTTTCTCATAAGAACCTAGGTTGGAAGAGGGGAAGAATAGATGGCAGGAAGACCATGAATTCTTTCCTTTTCCTTCACCTCAGGTGGACCTCAGAAATACTTGATTGGGTTATAATCATTTTCACTTGCATAAGTGATTTTTTAATTATTCCTACTTGCCATGTGGTATGCTAATTTTATAGGTAGTGTATAATTTCAAGTCTGGATTTCGTCTATATATTTTATTTTAATAAATGTATTGCAGAAGATTGTGCTAAGAAAATAAGAAATGGAGAGGCAAGATTTCTTAAAATGAAGTCCTAATATCTGGCCAGTATACATTTGTGAAGTAATGCTTCATGCAGTACAGCTTTTATTTTAAATTTCCATTTGCATAGAGGAACTATTCTAGTTATCAGCTGGTGTGTAACAAGCTACCCCTAAACCTAATAGTTTAAAACAGGAACTTGTAAAAACCTTATTGTGGTAAATAAAGTACATATAAAATTTGCTATTTTAATCATCTTTAAGTGTATAGTTCAGTGCCATAGTTCCAAAGTGCAGTGCAGAGTTCCAAAGAATAGCAAGGAGAGATGAGAAAGCCTTCCTCAGCGATCAATACAAAGAAATAGAGGAAAACAATAGAATGGAAAAGACTAGAGATCTCTTCAAGAAAATTAGAGATACCAAGGGAACATTTCATGCAAAGATGGGCACAATAAAGGACAAAAATGTTATGGACCTAATAGAAGCAGAAGATATTAAGAAGAGGTGGCAAGAATACACAGAAGAACTATATAAAAAAGATCTTCATGTCCCAGATAAGATGATGGTGTGATTGCCACCTAAAGCCAGACATCCTGCAGTGCTAAGTCAAGTGGGCCTTAGGAAGCATCACTACGAGCAAAGCTAGTGGAGGTGATGGATTTCAGTTGAGCTATTTCAAATCCTAAAAGATGATGCTGTGAAAATGCTGCACTCAATATGCCAACAAATTTGGAAAACTCAGCAGTGACCATGGGACTGGAAAAGGCCAGTTTTCATTCCAATCTCAAAGAAAGGCAATGCCAAAGAATGTTCAAACTGCTGCACAATTGCACTCATCTCACATGCTAGCAAAGTAATGCTCAGAATTCTCCAAGCAAGGCTTCAATAGTACGTGAACCGTGAACTTGCAGATATTCAAGCTGGATTTAGAAAAGGGAGAGGAAGCAGAGATCACATTGCCAACATCCACTGGATCATCAAAAAAGAAAGAGAGTTCCAGAAAAACATCTGCTTTATTGACTACACCAAAGCCTTTGACTGTGTGGATCACAACAAAATGTAGAAAATTCTTCAAGAGATGGGAATACCAGACCGTCTCACCTGCCTCCTGAGAAAACTGTATGCAGATCAAGAAGCAACAGTTAGAACCGGACGTGGAACAACTGATTGGTTCCAAATCATGAAAGGAGTATGTCAAGGCTATGTATTGTCACCCTGCTTATTTAACTTATATGCAGAGTACATCATGTGAAATGATGGGCTGGATGAAGCAGAAGCTAGAATCAAGATTGCTGGGAGAAATATCAATAACCTCAGATATGCAGATGACACCACCTTTATGGCAGAAAGCAAAGAGGAACTAAAGACCCTCTTGATGAAAGGGAAAGAGGAGAGTGAAAAAGTTGGCTTAAAACTCAACATTCAAACAACGAAGATCATGGCATCTGGTCCCATTGCTTCATGGCAAATAGATGGGGAAACAATGGAAACAGAAACTTTATTTTGGGGGGCTCCAGAATCACTGCAGATGATGACTGCAGCCATGAAATTAGAAGACAGTTGCTCCTTGGAAGAAAAGCTATGAACAAACTAGACAGCATATTTAAAAGCAGAGACATTACTTTGCCGACAAAGGTCCATCTAGTCAAAGCTATGGTCTTTCCAGTGGTCATGTATGGATGTGAGAGTTGGATAATAAAGAAAGCTGAGCGCCAAAGAATTGATGCTTTTGAACTGTGATGTTGGAGAAGACTCTTGAGAGTCCCTTAGACTGCAAGGAGATCCAACCAGTCCATCCTAAAGGAAATCAGTCCTGAATATTCATTGGAAGGACTGAAGCTGAAGCTCCAATACTTTGGCCACCTGATGCGAAGAACTGACTCATTGGAAAAGACTGATGCTGGGAAGAATTGAAGGCAAAAAGAGAAGGGCATTGCAGAGAATGAGGTGTTTGGATGGCATCACCGACTTGATGGACATGAGTTTGAACAAGCTCCAGGAGTTGGTAAAGGACAGGGAAGCCTTGCATGCTGCAGTCCATGGGACTACAAAGAGTCGGACTCAACTGAGTGACTGAACTGAGCTCAGTGCCATAAGTACATTCACATTGTTGTGCAGCCTCATCACCATCCATTCAAAACTTTTCATCATCCTTTCCTGAACTCTGAACCCATTAAACTAGAACGCTGTTTCCCACTTCCCCCAGCCCAGGTGACCACTTTCTACTTCCTGTCTTTATGAATTTGACTACTCTAGGAGCCTTGTATCAGTTCAGTTGCTCAGTTGTGTCCAACTCTTTGCGACCCCACGGACTGCAGCATGCCAGGCTGCATCACCAACTCCCGGAGTTTACTCAGACTCACGTCCATTGAGTCGGTGATGCCATCCAACCATCTCATCCTCTGTTGTATAAATGGGATCATATTGCTGCTTTTGTGACTGGCTTATTCACTTGGCATAATGTCTTCAGGTTTATCTGTTCTTGCAGTATGTGTCAGAATTCACATATATAACGCCTTTTGTTTATCCTTTCATTCTTTGATGGACACTTGGGTGGCTTCCACCTTTTACCTACAGTCAGCAACTTTTCTTCCTATCTCACAGTTTTGTGGATCAGAAATTTGGGCCAGACTTGGCTTTCTGCTCCACATTATGTACTAGGGTCCCTCAGTGGTATTCAGCTGGTGATTAGACTGGTCTCATGTGTACACACTGGCTTCTCTCAAACACTTGGTGCCATGGTAGGAACAGCTGAAAGGCTGGACTCAACTGGGCCCTTCTTCCTGGGTATTATGTAGTGTTAAGGCTTCTCCACATGGTCTCTCCAGCAGGGTAGTTGAGCTCAGTTTTCCAAGACACTCCGGAGGAATTTGTCAGCACTTTTAAAAGACTTTATTCAGAATTGGCCTTGACGTTTCTACCTTACTCTACTGTTTAACGTATTCATAGCCCAGCTCGCATTCAAGGGGAGAAAAATTGACCTAACTTCTCAATGGAAGAAGTAGAAAAGAATTTGTAACTGTCTTTAATCTACCATAGGAGCTCTCACAACAAATCAAAGGATACTACACTTTGTAGTTACATTCATGCATTTGAAAAACATTTAATCTCAAAAAGCAACAGTTTATACTTTCAGCGAATTTGCTGGATCTGTAAAATGTATTTTACTAAATTGCTGTAACAAGTTACTGTAAGAAAAAAGTTGTAGGAATTCTTTATAAGCTAGTTCGGGAAAAATTATGAAGGAGGCTCATGATTTGATCCTAGAACTTGTTTATTATATTACTTGAATTCTTACTAGAAAGTATTACTGGTCAATCATAATGATGATCCCTCCTTCTCTCTTTTTTTTTTTTTTTTTTTTAACCCATTTTAATATCTTCTTTTGAGACATTTTATCCCTCTAAAAATTTTGGGAAAATTGCACCTTAAACACTCATATCCCTTCACTTAGATTCACTAGTTGTTAACATTTTGTCACTTTTGCTTTCATGCACACACACACAAACACACGTGGAGGGAGATAGGTGTAACACACTATTTTGTTGGAAAGTTACTTGCATACATCTTGAGATTCCACCTCTGAATGCGTCAGCAGTCTTAGTATAAGCTAATGTCTTAGTCTAAAGACATTCTCTTACTTTATAACAATGATCATTATCATACTCTAGGAATTTAACATCGACATAATGATATCTGTTATACTGTCCATAATAAAATTCTCTCAATTGCCCTAAAACTTATTATTTCAAAATTGAATTTTTCATA
Source organism: Bos indicus (assembly GCF_029378745.1). Classification (NCBI taxonomy): domain Eukaryota; kingdom Metazoa; phylum Chordata; class Mammalia; order Artiodactyla; family Bovidae; genus Bos; species Bos indicus. Next base: position 59,716,427 of record NC_091765.1, on the reverse strand, counting down.
TCTTTTTTCTTTGTTGTTAAAGTCTAATGGTATATGATACCTATCTTCCTTGTGAAATTGTACCTTTTATTATTAAAAATATTCATCTTTGTTTCATTTAAAATAAATAAAATTTTTTTAAACGGAAAAAAAATTGAATTTTTCTTCCTCTGTCCAATTTCCAATATAGGATCCCATGCATTTATCATGTCTCTTTTGTCTCCTTTAATCTAGAAAGGCCTCTCATTTTTGGGGGGAGTGTTGTTCATGACATTTTTTGAAGCATTTGTCCTACAAGAGTTAGTAATCTGTTTTTTCTCATTTCCTTATGCTTAGATTCAAGTTGAACCTTTTTTGCAAGTGTACTATGCAATCAGTGGTATATAGTTACCTTTGCATCATATCAGGAGGCATGTAATGCCAAATTTTGTTATATTGACTATGCTAAGTTTGATCACTTGGGTACAGTTGGCCAGCTCTGCATTGTAAACGTACTTCTCCCGACCATTCTTAACTTTTTTTAAAAACAGTGAACTTTTATTTATTTTATTTTTGGCTGCACTGGGTCTTCATTGCTGCATGCGGGCTTTCTCTAGTTGTCATAAGTGGGAGCTACTCTCTAGTTGCAGTGTGCAGGCTAGGGCACTTGGACATCAGTAGTTCTGGTCAGTGGGCTTAGTTGCTCTGAAGCATATGGAATCTTCCCTGACCAGGGATCAAACCTGTGTCTCCTGCATTGGATGGCAGATTCTTAACTACTGGACCACCAGGGAAGTCCTTACTCAACTGTTTTAGCACCCACTTTGATGGTTATAAAATATTGCCCTTTTTGATTCTATCATTCCTTTCACCTGTATTAGCTGGCATTCTTCTGTAGAGAAGACCCTGCCCCTGTTTAAAAAACAAAATCACTCATAGATTCTTTGTTCAGTGCCTTATAGTCCATTTTATTCCTTTTGAGAGTCAGATTGTCCCAGATGAGCATCCTTGCTTTCCTGTCTTTTCAAACATCTAGTGTCTTTTTGACATGTCTTTCTATGAGTCTTTGAGCACTTCTTTGATTTCTGGTACAAGATGTTCACCTTGTGCTTCCCTTCCCCAGATTTGGATAGATTTTTTCCAAAGAACCTTATTTCCATTTTAGTGGAGAGTGGTGTTTATAAACCAAGGCCTTGGAATGGCCATTGTGTTCACATTATTGTTAGATATGTAATTTCTTCAGGTCTTTCAGTATGTACAGCTAGGGCATATATATACTTTAAATCATGAGTTCATTGGCCACTTTCAGTTGAAATCCAGTATCGGAACGTTTTCTAAACTTCCTCCATCAGCCTTCTCTTACACTATAAATCCTAATTTCTCTTAACTCTGGTAAATTTATTTATACTACTCTACTATAAGGTGCTACTATAAACACAAAAAAATTCAGAACTACTATTTCAGTAACCCTTGCAAGGTTTCTTTGCAGTTCTTTCTGTCAAATTAAGATTGCATAGAGAACCATACTCATTAGTTATTTGAATTGGAATTTTTTTGTCTGAATGGTTGTTAATCAGTTTTCTATACAATTGGTTTTCTGTTTGTATTCAATTATATGTGCACACACATTTGTTGACTCTTCATTTCTACTGATGAGTATAATCCTTGCTTGACTCTTTATTGGTAACAAAATTTACCATCTTAACCACTTCTAAGTGTTGACAGTACAGTAGTGTCAACTGTACACACATTGTCAATACAGTAGATCTCTGGAACATTTTCATCATGTAAGACTGAAACTATACCCACAGAACAAGTCCCCTTTCTTCTGTGATCCCTTTAGCCCATAGTAGCCACTATTCTACTTTTGGTCTCTAAGAGTTTGACTACTTTAGATACCTCACATATAAGTGTGGAATCATATTCTATTTGTCTTTTTGTGACTGGCTTATTTCACTTAGTATAAAGTCCTCAAGGTTTATCCATGTTGTAGCATATGACAGCATTTCCTTCTTTTTTAAGGCTAATATTGCATTGTGTGTATCCACCACATTTCTTTATCCATTAATGGAAATGTAGAAAGATCCACCTTTCAGGTATCGTGAGCAGTGCTGCAGTTAACATGGATGTGCATGTATCTCTTTTGAGATCCTGTTTTCAGTTCTTTTGTGTATATATGTATTGTTGGGAATGCAGGATCATATGGTAATTTTATCTAAACATTTTCGGGGAACTCCCCTCCATACTGTTTTCGATAATGGCTGCTTCATTTTACATTTCACCTAGTAGTACACCAGAATTCCAGTTGCTCCATGTTAGTACTTGTCTTCTGTGGTTTTGATAGTGGCCATCCTAACAGATATGAGGTAATGTCTTACTGTGGTTTTGATTTGTATTTCCCCAACAATTGGTGATGTTGAGCATCTTTTCATGCTTATTGGCTGTTTGTGTATCTTTTTTAGAAAAATATATATTTAAGTCCTGTATGTATGTATGTATGAGTTGCTGAGTTGTGTCTGACTCTTTGCAGTCCCATGGACTGCAGCCTGTCAGGCTCCCCTGTCCATGGAATTCTCCAGGTGAGAATACTGGAGTGGGTTGCCATTCCCTTCTCCAATTAAGTTCTTTACCCATTTTTTTTTCTTTATCCATTTTTTAATCAGGTTATTTGTTTTATTGTTTAGTTGTAGAAGTGTCTGTATTCAGTTTTAGAAATTACATTGTTCATTCTTTTTTTTTTTTTTTTAATTTTTACTTGGTTCAAGAGTCAGAACTATTGAAAAACTACTTCTCAGAAGTCTTCCATCCTTATTCCTTCCACTGCATTTCCACACACCTTCTCTCTGTAGATAATCATTTCCATTAGTTTCTGGTTGATCCTTTCTTTCTGTGTTACTTCTCTTCTTCTCAAAAGATAGACTACCATATATACTCTATTGTACTTTTGTTTTTACCCAATATATCTTAGCAATGACACCATATCTGGAAATCTTCTTTTATTCATTTTCATGATGCTATAGTATTCTATGTGTGTAGAGGTACCCTAGTTTTATTTAACTAATCTCTCAGTGTTGATTTTAGATTGTTTGTAATATTTTCCTATTAAAAGTAATGCTAAAACAAATAACCTTGGTACACATTGTTTTGTACTTGTGCAAGTGTATCATCAGGGTAAATGCCTAGGAATGGGATTATTGAACCAAAGGGTACCTTTATGAGTGATTTTGTTACAGGTGGTTAAATTCCCCTTCATACTGGTTGTACCATTTTGTTCTTTTACCAGCAAGTATAAATGCCCAAGCTCTCAGTAATGTATTGTCAAGTGATGCCTACTTTTAAATTAGTGAATTAACATGTTGCCCAGAAAAGCCATTTTATTGCCTCCTGGCAACAAAACAAATTCTTTTTAAGAATGATTATTTAAGTGCTACATTGAGGTTCAAAGGGATAAGAACCCTATTTAGATTTCATTAAAAACTCAAATGGAATTGAGTAGCTTTTTAAAAAGTTTATTTAAAGAATGAAGGTAGAGAGGGAGACAAAATTTTAGTAACAGAGATGATGTTGAAATCAACAAGCCTCACTTAGATCTTCATTCAAGACCTTGAATTAAATAGACATTAAGGTGAATGCCTATTAAAAATCATACATGAAATAAATAACATTGATATGTAGAATGCCAGTACCATAATTTATTTTCCCAATATCAGATATCCGTAGATGTCCAAGGCAAAAACTGATTTGTGCTCACAGTAGGCAACTAGGCTTAAAGCATTAAAATGAATTTTATTCTTGTTAGTTTCTATTTTCAGAGTTAATTATTTAAATACTACTTTGGCTGAGGTTGTTGGCATATGGAAGTATGTCCAGTTGAATTCCATGGTCAGAAAGATAAGTGGAGTTTATACATGATATAAAAGCCTAACAAGTTTTTATTTGCTCCAAGACAACAAATCAAGAAGTTTCTAGATAACGATTGAAATAGAAAGCTAAACACAAACATAAGGAAAGAGTTTACTAAATTTCTTAACATTGCTATTGGCATTTGGTTTTTTACATTAAGTACAGATCTTCCCAACTGGTACACTTCTATACAGTTACAGACATGCCTAAATACAGGGTCCTCAGCCTTTGGAGATTACAAATATTAGATCTTTTTTTGAATATTATGTGATATTTTAAAAGTTGGAAGCTACCATCTTATATGTGTGTGTGTTTGTGTTGTTTTTAATGTTATAAAATAATTTTTAAGATCAAACACGTAAAACTTCCACCAAAACTAGGGCACTGTGATTAGTAGTGATAAACATCATGAGTCCATTAGGGGAAACCAGACTTATACTAGGAATAACACTGAAATAGATTTCCATTTATATGAAGGATATTTGAGCTTATCCTAAAACTTAACCATAAGTTAAATGCCAATTATGTGCTAGGATGGGTTCTGTTTCTTTGGATAAAAAGATACTCAGAATTTTAGGGATAAGGAAAAGTTTCATGGAAAAGTTGACAGTGGAACTGGGATTTGAAGGCTTAGACTTTGGTAAGCAAATAGGTGGTGAAACGGTTCAAAGAAATGAATGGTAGGGACAAAGACTGAGAGGCAAGCTTGGTGTGTTTGAAGAAAATGAGAAGAATAGTTTTGATAGAGCTAAAGCATCCCAAAGAGAGTAGTTGGAAGGAAAAACTAGTGGAAGATACTGATGAAATTTGTAAAATCCTTAAATGCCAAAGAGAGGAATTTGATTTAAAAAAGAAAAATAGAGCTGAAGAGTGATGTGTCTACATTGTGATTTTGCATGATTAGCAAAGGTAAGGGCCAAAGAGTTTTTTAAGAACATGAATGCCACCCTTTCTTTGAGGCCAGTTTGTAGAGTTTTTTTATCCTCATGTCCAGACCAGATAGTATCTTTGGTTGAACAGTGTTGTTGTCCAGTTGCTCAGTCATGTCCAACTCTTTGCAACCCCATGGACTGCAGCATGCCAGACTTCCCTGTCCTTCACCATCTCCCAGAGTGTGCTCAAACTCACGTGCATTGAGTCAGTGATGCCATCCAACCATCTCGTCATCTGTCGTCCCCTTCTCCTCCTGCCTTTAATCTTTCCCATCATCAGGGTCTTTTCTAATGAGTTGGTTCCTCCGCATCAAGTGGCAAAGTATTGGAGCTTCAGTGTCAGTACTTCGAATGAATGTTCAGGATTGATTTCCTTTAGGATTGACTGGTTTGATCTTGCAGTTGAACAGTAATCGTTTCTAATTGATATTGTCTGAATAAATCTGTTGGTTGCTGACAGTTAGTAGAGTGGTTAGTAGAATTTTATATGCTAGATCATTATAATATGAATTAGATTTTTATCACATATATTTGGTGCATTTTTTCCAAAATTTCCTAGAATTGCTGTGGTAGGAATTCAAGTAAACATCAATAGTAATTTGATGCCAAATTGTTTTAATATGTGAAAATTAAGTTCAGTGGCCATGTTTAATTTTCTGTAATTTCAGATGTTTGTTGAATTCAAGAGACTTCATGTAGCACTGTAAAATTAGTAAAGCCACCACATCTGCAGTTATTTCCTCCACTGAAGTCTTGAACCATTCAAGGTCATCAGTGAGGGTTTGGATTCAGCTTTTCCCAAAGTCCTGTTAATGTTGATATTTTGACCTCTTCCCATAAATCACCAGTGTTCTTAAAAGCATGCAAGATGATTAATCCTTTCCAGAAGGTTTTCAGTCTGCTTTGCCCAGATCCATCAGAGAAATCACTGTAACCTACAAAATGTTAATGTTAAGCTTTAAATAATAAACCTTAAAAGTCAGAATTACTCTTTGACTCATAGTCTGCAGAATGGATGTTAGCAGGCATAAAAACAAACAGCTGAGAAAAGAAGCTAAAGGCAAAGGAGAAAAGGAAAGATATACCCATTTGAATGCAGAGTTCCAAAGAATAGCAAGGAGAGATAAGAGTTGGAAGTACTTATAAATGTTACTAATGATAGTTTTACTTTTTCTAAAACAGGAGGCTCAGTAAACATTGACTCAGTGATCAATGCAAAGAAATAGAGGAAAACAATAGAATGGGAAAGACTAGAGATCTCTTCAAGAAAATTAGAGATACCAAGAGAACATGTCATGCAAAGATGGGCTCTATAAAGGACAGAAATGGTATGGACCTAACAGAAGCAAATCTGTATGCAGGTCAGGAAGCAACAGTTACATCTGGACATGGAACAACAAACTGGTTCCAAAAAGGAAAAGGAGTACGTCAAGGCTGTATATTGTCACCCTGCTTGTTTAACTTATATGCTCCTGTATCACTCCTATAGAGGCATCCACAACTTTAATTTTTTAAACCTGGGTTACTTTTTCATTAGTTAGTACCTGTTCGTGGCTAAGTAGTAGACTGCTGTATGAATATAACAATTTGTTTTTGTTGTTGTTGTTTTTGTTTGTTGTGCTGTGCTGGCAGCATGAAGGATTTTAGTTCCTAGAATAGGGACCAAACCCATGGTCCCCTGCAACAGAAGTGTGGAAACTTAACAATTGGACTGCTAGGGAAATCCCTATACCAGTTTGTTTTATACCATTCTCATATTGATGGAAAGAAACTTGTTTACATTTTAGGCTATTTGAATAAAAGTACTATAAATATTACTATATAAGTCTTCTCTTGTACATATCTTAGTTTATGTTGGGTAAATGCCTAGGAGTACAGTCATTGGGTCATAAGGTGAAAGTGTTAGTTGCCTAGTCATATCCAACTCTTTGTGATCCCATGGACTGTATCCTGCCATCCTCCTCTGTCCATGAATTTCTCCAGGCAAGAATACTGGAGAATGGAGTGGGTAGCCATTCCATGCTCCAAGGGGTTTTCCAACCCAGGAATCAAACCTGAGTTTCTTGTATTGCAGGCAGAGTCTTTACCATCTGAGCCACTAAAGACCCAGGAGTCATAAAGTAGGTTATTTTTAATTTAGTTAGCAGCTACTAGTCTTTTCCCCAAAATAGTTGTTCTGTTTTATAATTCCACTGACAGTGTATGGTAATATTTTATTTTCAAAGAATTTCTCCATACTTTCCACATTGCCTAATTTATCCATATAAAGTTGATGTTTATAATATTTATTAACCATTTAATATATATCAGATGTACAGCTATATTCCCTGTTGCATTTCTCATATTGATTCTCTTTTTTTTTAAATTTAATCATCTAAGAAAGGATTTTTCTTATCTGTTAACTCTTCAAAATCTCAGTTTTGGCTCTGCTAATTTTTCTGTTACTTATTTGTTTTCTGCTCTTATTTCTTTCCTTCAGTGTAGTTTGGATTTTCTAACACAAGTTTCTCAGCCTTAGCACTGTGGACATTTTATACCAGATAGTTCTTTGTTTTGGAGGGATGTCTTGTGCACTGTTGGGTGTTTAGCAGCATCAGACAGATGTACTCACTAGATGACAGTGGTAGGCCCTTGCCAGATGTCTCCAGGGAGACAGAATCACCCTGGTTAGAAAACTGCTGTTCTGATAGAGGCCTTTTAAGCCTATACATTTCTTTCAAAACACTTTGAATTGTATCTCACTAATTTTGATATATTTTTATTACCATTCAGTTAGAAATATTTTCTCATTTTATGATTTTTTCCTTTGACCTGTGAATTATTTAGAAATGTGTGACTTAATTCCCAAATATTTGAAGTATACATATCTGATTATTAATTATTCCTAGTTTAATTTTATTTTGATCAGAAGACATAATTTGTCTTTGGCTACACTGAGGTTTCATTGCTGTGGGTGGGCTTTCTGTAGTTGGAGGTACTTGCTAGTTGTAGGGCATGTGCTTCTCTTCGCGATGGTTTCTCTTGTTGTGGAGCACAGGCTCCAAGCACACCAGCTCAGTAGTTATGGTGCATGAGTTCAGTTGCCCCATGACATGTGGGGTCTTTGTTTACCAGGGATCAAACCTGTGTCCTCTGCATTGGCCGTGGGTTCTTAACCACTAGACCACCAGGGAAGTCCTAAGCTTCATTTTTAAAGGATATTACTTTTTGGATATAAAATTCTGAGTTTATAGCTTCAGTGCTTTAACGATGTAATCCCACTGCCTTGTGTTCTCTAGTGCTGCAGATGAGAAGTTGGTGGCAGTTTGTATTCTTGTTTCCTTGTATGTAATGTGGGCTTTTTTTCTGGCTGCTTTCGTGGTGTTTCTTTTTCTTTGATGTTCAGCAGTTTCACTGTGATGCCCTGAGGTTTGTGTTTACCTGATACTTGTCCTGCTTTGAAATCACTCAGTTTCCTAGATCTATACATTTATGTCTTTTAGCAAATTTGGGAGCGTTTTGGCCGTTTATATCGTTGGAGTTTTTTTTCTTCTACTCCCTTTTTTCTGTTTCTAGGATCTACTTACACATATGTTAAATATTTTTTATATAATGCCCTCAGATCACTGGCACTCTTTTTCAATAATTTCTCTCTGTGTTCTGCAAATTGGATCCCTCCTATTGTTTGTTCTTAAGTTTATGTGTTTTTCTTCTGTTATCTTCAATCATAGATACAGCCTGAAAAATGTAAAGTCATGGGGATTTGGGAGATAATGTATGTGATATTATCTATGTGTTTCCTCTTTTTTAAAATATGTAATTTTTTACATGTAGTAAAGTTCATAAACCTTAAGTATAGCATATTATTAATTTTTACATATGTATACACACATAGCCATTATCCAGATCAAAATGGCACTATAGCAGGCGCCTTTCTATTCCCCTCCCCAGAGATAGACACCCTTCTGGTCTTTACCAGCGTACATCTTGCCATCAAACTTCATATAAAAGAAATCATGTAGTATGCACTCTTATGTCTGAGTTTTTTGCTAAATATTATGTCTGAGTTTCATCCATGTTGTTTTGGGTTGCAGCGGTTCATTTTCACTGTATGAGTATACTAGAATTTACTTACCCATACAATTATTGATAGATATTTGGGTTAATAACTTTTTGTTTTTATGAAGAAACATTCCTTTGAATAATGTACATGGTTTTTAGTAGTGGTAAGGACTCATTTGTCTTCAGTATATACCTGAGATTGGTGGATTTTCTTTAAAGAATCAGATAGTAAGAATTTTATGTTTTGTGGGTCAATAAAACTCTGTAAGTATTTGCACAAAACAACTTTAAAAATTTTTTTTGTTTATTTTTGGCTGTGCTGGGTCTTCATTGCTGCATGGGCTTTTCTCTAGTTGTTCTGAGCAGGGGCTTCTCTCTAGTTACGGTGCAGCGCAGGCTTCTCACTGCAGTAGCTTCTCTTGTTGTGGGACACTGGCTCTGGGATGCATGGGTTTCTGTAGTTATGGCATGTGGGCTCCATAGTTGGTGGCTCCCGGGCTGTAGAGCACAGACTCAATAGTGGTGAACAGACTTGGTTCCACCGAGGCATGTGGAATCTCTGGATTGGGGATCCAATCCGTATCTCCTGCATTGAGAGGCAGATTCTTTACCTCTGAGTTCAAGGAAGCCCAGAACTTTATTTTTAAAAAACAAAATTGAAGACATAGTAGTGATTCAGTACTTTTTTTGTAACACAGGTTTGCTGATAAGAAGAATGGAATTCTTTAAGGGAAGAGGTGTGGAGCTAACATTTTACTTAATTGGGCCTCAAAGTTAATGTTCCCTCTTACCAAAATGGATTTCAAGTGCTCACTTACTAATGCTGATCTGTAATGAAATGTGGTATACTTCATTTAAAAAATTTTTTTCACAGATAGCCACTCCTAAATATTGGTGTCAGCTTATGAACATATGATTTTAATTGAGCATATTGATTGCTTGGAAAGCATTTATTGAAGTATTTTATATTTTTCTCGTGATAATTGCCTTTCAGCTTTTCATTACATTTCATACTAATAGCTTTCAGTGGAAGAGTTAGGTGGAAGTTCCTCAACTGCAATTTAAAATGGACTTTGAAATGTGGAAATTACCTATGTGTGTGTGTGTTGAGGTCCTAAGAGTTCTGCTGGAATTGCAGTTTGAGCTTGGAAATGTAGATCTATGTTTTTGTTACAACTTTTGGTAGCACAGGAAAGAAAAGCTTGACATTTCTTATGATTCAGTAGTGGGTGTTCCTTGTTGAAATATGTAAGTTTTCACATATATGTACTTAACAGGCTTTTAGTTACAACTTGAAGTCATTGAGAAACAACCCCATACTTACAACCAAAGCTACTTTCTAAAGCCATTCAGTGTTTAAAAATACTAACAAATGCTATCAATTAAGTGGTGTTGAGTGCTGAAAGAAGCTGAAGACTAATCGAGTGACATTCACAGGACTAGCAAGAAAAACAAGAAAGGAGTCTCTTTTTCCTCTTCCTGCCTTCTTATCACTCTGCTTTCTATTGAAGATGCTGACGCAGTGAGCAGTGCATTTTCCTGAATTTGTCTCAACATCAGAGAACAGACTATATAGATAGAGGAGGTGGATTTGGAATTGAGAGACATACAAATACTTAGCATACTGTTCTGATAAGTGAACTTCTGTAGAACAAGACTAATTGTTTCTTGATTTTGTCTAACAAGATACAGCCCTGTATGTGTTTGTGTGGGGGGCTATGCATGCTTAGTCGCTCAGTCATATCCAACTCTTTGCGACCCCATGAATGTAGCCCACCAGGCTCCTCTGTCCATGGGATTACCCAGGCAAGACTACCAGAGTGGTTTGCTGTTCCTTCTCCAGGGGATCTTCTTGACTTAAGGATCCATATCTCCTGCATTAGCAGGCAGACTCTTAGGTGACAAATACCCAATTCTGGGTGAGGTCAATTGCTTTGTTAGTTAAAACTGTTCCATCTCCATAGTCTTAACTCAAGGATTGGCAGACCTAAATTTTATACTTGTACATATGTAAGGGAAAATAAAATTGAAATAACTTGGCTGTTATTCCTAAAAATCTTTAGATTCACCATTTGACCCTTCTAAATCTTATTTTCGACTAGATGTTGATGTTTGTGTTTTTCTATACAGTGTAATTGTCATCAGAAGTATTGTTGTTGTTCAGTTGCTAAGTTGTGTCTGACTCTCTGATCCTGTGGATTGCAGCACACCAGGCTCTTTTATCCTCCACTGTCTCCCAGAGTTTGCTTGGTGATGCTGTCTAACCATCTCATTCTCTGCCACTCCCTTCTCCTTTTGCCTTCAGTCTTTGCCAGCAGCAGGGTCTTTTCCAGTGAGGTCAGCTGTTTGCATCAAGTGGTCGAAGAATTGGAACTTGAGCTTCAGCAACAGGCCTTCTGATGAATAATACTCAGGGTTGGTTTTCTTTAGGATTGACTGTTTTGATCTCCTTGAAGTCCAAGGGACTCTCAAGAGTCTTCTCCAGCACCACAGTTCAAAAGCATCAGTTCTTCCATGCTCAGCCTTCTTTATGGTCCATGTCTCATCAAAAGTATTAGTGATACAGAATATCTTTGAAAAGTGCCCCACTATTATTTCAGAGATGTTCTTCCAAGTCATTAAATACCTAATACTGTAGGATATGGTACTAGTGCTTTTCTAGATACTGTCACGCATTGTCAGCACAAGGTTTTCAAACAGAAGTTTGTGTAAGTACAAGCAATAGCACTTCTTAGGATTCCTTCTTGCTGTCACTTTTTTGAAGATCACTGTAAGACACGAGTATCAGACTTGTTAAAATTTGGGTCTTAGAAGAAATAAATAAATTTTAATTTGTCACAGACCATGTATGCCAGACACTAGGCTGGGAACTTCATGTCTTTTATTTCTCAATATCTTAACCTTTTGTATTTATTTATTTGGCTGTGCTGGGTCTTATGGAGAAGGCAATGGCACCCCACTCCAGTACTCTTTCCTGGAAAATCCCATGGACGGAGGAGCCTGGTGGGCTGCAGTCGATGGGGTCGCAAAGAGTCGGACACGACTGAGCCACTTCCCTTTCACTTTTCACTTTTATGCATTGGAGAAGGAAATGGCAACCCACTCCAGTGTTCTTGCTTGGAAAATCCCAGGGACTGGGGAGCCTGGTGGGCTGCCGTCTATGGGGTCACACAGAGTCGGACACGACTGAAGTGACTTAGCAGCAGCAACTGGGTCTTAGTTGCAGCATGTGTGATCTTTCAGTTGTGACATGCAAACTCTTAGTTGTAGCACGTGGGATCTAGTTTCCTGCCCAGTGATCGAAACTGGACCCTCTACATTGGGAGCACAGAGTCTTACCCACTCTACCAGGAAAGTGCCTATCATAATCTTTTACGATTATACTATTGTTTCATAGGCACAGAAAGACTTAAGTAATGTATTCAGGTCACATATCCATTGAGAGGCAGAACAGAGTTCACACAGATGGTCTGAATAAAGCCAAAATTTAATTTGTGTTCTTTTTATGCTGTAAGGAAATCAGTTTGAGAGATTAGGGTAGAATGAGTATGTACACTCATCAATTCTTAGCATTGTTGTGTTGGTGGACTCAGCCAGTAGAAACATCTCTGGAATGGAGATTGACGATCAAAAATTTCCAAAGTCTGGGGTGGGTATAGGTGTGATACTGTTAGAATTTGACTGAAATGGCTATTCTTGGCTGTATACAGATAGAGAGGTAAGTAAGGCAGGAGGGGCCTGTAAAATATGACTGACGATTTAGAATTCATATTGAAGGCAAAGAGTAGATTCAATGAGAATTAAAAAATGAAGGAGTTAGGGGGTAGAATGTTCTAAAAAGACATTTTTTTTATTTTGGCTGCACCATGTGGGATCTTAGTTCCCCGACCAGGGATGGAACCTGTACTCCCTACAGTGGAATTGTGGGGTCTTAATCTCTGAACCACCAGCTGCTGCTGCTAAGTCGCTTCAGTTGTGTCTGACTCTGTGCGAGCCCATAGATGGCAGCCCACCAGAATCCCCCGCCCTTGGGATTCTCCAGGCAAGAAGACTGGAGTGGGTTGCCATTTCCTTCTCCAGTGCATAAAAGTGAAAAGTCAAAGTGAAGTCGCTCAGTCGTGTCCGACTCACAGAGACCCCATGGACTGCAGCCTACCAGGCTCCTCCATCCGTGGGATTTTCCAGCCAAGAGTACTGGAGTGGGGTGCCATTGCCTTCTCCTGAACCACCAGGGTAGTCCTAAAAAGGAAATTTGTTAAGAAGTAAAATGGTTTATAATGAGGTTCAAGATGTGGCTCAAGCAGGATAAAGAGGGAAGATGGAGATGCTTTTAGTAATTCTGAGATAGCAGGTGTGAACTATTTGAGGCAAATTGAGGTATGCAGTCACTATGAAATAAGGAACTATAATGCTGGAATAGTAATTGGGTCTTTGATCTAGAATGAATTGTAATTTTAAATTGAGCATCTGAATATTTACATCTAAATTCTGAATCATCTTGTTATAAACCACATAACCTGTGTAAAATCCTTTTCTTTGAAGTTTTTTCCTCTGTTGAGAATAGGTGTATTTAGTCTCCTTACCTCCTTCCCAGTCATAGTTAAGGGTTATGTAGTAATACTACACATACCACAAGCCAATGTGTTCCCCCCCACCAGTGTTCAGTTTTGTGGTCTTACAATTCCCTGAGACTTTTTCACACTGGGAAAGGAATGCATTTTGCCTTGCAGAAGATTGTCCTGTCTTTGAACGCTTGCGGTCTCCCTTAGTTTCTCTGGGTGACTTTTTTTTTGCTTCCCTGTATGCTTAAAATTTATTGGAGGAAGAGAAATACATGCTGTACATGTCAATTCCCAGTGGTTATATAGAAAAAGCCATGGGTAGCTTACTTGGCTTACGTGGTGTCTAGGGCAGTTATGTGTCTTCCCTTTCAGTTATTGTCTTTCCTGATATTGGAAGATGGCTTATGAATCACAGCTCTCCCAGTTGAACATTTTTCATTGCTTTAAAGGGACCTTGACATTTAAAAGAATATTTTATGGAAAGGTCTGAGAATTTTCTCTCTCCAGTTCATTTTTATTCATCTGTATTTTATTTTTTTAAAAAACCGCTTTATTGAGAAGTAATTCATATACCATACAGTTTACCTATTTAAAGTGTAAAATCACTGGTTTTAGTATATCCACGGATAAGTGCAGCCTGAGCTGCAAGGCTTGCAGGATCTTAGTTCCCTAACCAGGGATTGAACCCATGCCTTTGGCAGTGAAAGCGCAGAGTCGTAACCACTGGACCACCAGGGAATTCTCTAGAGAAATTTTATCTCCTCCAAAAGAAACCCCATACCCTTTAGCTGTTGCTCCTATATGCCCGTCCAGCCCTAACTAATCACTTTCTGTTTCTGTACATTTCCCTGATCTGCACTATCATATAATTGAAGTTATATAACATGTTGGTATTTCAGGATTAGTTTCTTTAACTTAGCATAATGTTTTCAAGATTCATCCATTTTGTAGCATCAATATTTCATTTCTTATATTCATTCCATTATATAGATGTTTGAAATTTTATTTATCCATTCATCTGTTGATGGAAATGTGGGTTTCCCCCTTTTGGATATTAGGAATGATGCTGTAAGTATTCATGTACAAGCTTTTGTGTAGACATTTTTACTTTTGCCTGTAAGAGTGCAGTTGTTGGCTCATATGTAACTATTTTAATCATTTGAGAAACTGACAAACTTTTCCAAAGGGTGTACACCATTTTATGTTCTCAGTAGTAGTGTACGAGGTTTCCAGTTTCTCCACATCTTCGTGAAGTGAAAGTGAAGTTGCTGTGTCCAACTCTTTGCGACCCCATGGACTGTAGCCTACCAGGCTCCTCCATCCATGGGATTTTCCAGGCAAGAATACTGGAGTGGGTTGCGATTTCCTTCTCCAGGAGATCTTCCTGACCCAGGGATTGAACCCTGCATTGTAGGCAGATGCTTTACTGTCTGAGCCACCAGGGAGGTCCTGGTGTAATTATCTGTGTGATTGACTTTGATTCTAGCCAACCTAGTGAATGTGACAGAGAAGGGAATGGCACCCCACTCCAGTACTCTTGCCTGGAAAATCCCATGGACGGAGGAGCCTGGTAGGCGGCAGTCCATGGGGTCGCACAGAGTCAGACACGACTGAGCGACTTTCCTTTCAGTTTTCACTTTCATGCATTGGAGAAGGAAATGGCAACCCACTGCAGTGTTCTTGCCTGGAGAATCCCAGGGACGGGGAAGCCTGGTGGGCTGCTGTCTATGGGGTCGCATAGAGTCGGACACGATGGAAGTGACTTAGCAGCAGCAGCAGCAGTGAATGTGAAGTGGTTTTTTTTTTTTTTTTAGTTTAAATATTTGCTTGCAGTTTATTTTGGTTTTTCTAAATAGACATTCACATCTGTAAACAATAGGATTTTGGTTTCAGCCCCAACCCCCAGTTCCTTACAAGTTTTTGTTCTCATGCATCGGCTAGAACTGCCATTTGTTGTTTAGTCGCTAAGCCGTGTCCGGCCCTGTTGTACTCCATGGACCATAGCACACTAGACTCCCCATGGGATTTGCCAAGCGAGGGTACTGGAGTGGGTTGCCATTTGCTTCTCCAAGGTGGTATGTTTTTGTAGTTCTTATTTACGTTTTCCTGATAGCTAATGATGTCAAGAATCTTTTCATGTTTTTATTAGCCATTTTGTATCTTCTTTGGAGAAATACAAAATACTATACAGATCCTTCTTCCATTTTTAAATTGGGTTATTTGTCTTTTTATTATTATAAGAATTAACACATACATGTATATAGATGTTTATATATAATCTGGATATGAATTCCTCATCAGTTATGAGATTTACAAGAATTTTCTTCTGTCTTTTTGCTTTTTTGATGATGTCCTTTGAAGTATAAGTATTTTTTATCTTGATGAAGTCCAGTTTATCTATTTGGTTTTTCCTTTTGTTGCTTACACTTAATATCATATCTAAGAAACCATTGCCTAAACCAAGATCACAAAGATTTATGACTGGTAAGAGTTTTTTATAGTGTTAGCTCTTATATTTAGGTCCTGAATCTGTTTTCAGGACCTAATTGTTCAAAAATTTTAATTGGTCAAAGTTTGTTTTGTATATGGTTTGAAGTAAGGGTCCAGGTTCATTCTCTTGCATGTGAATGTCCGGTTATCCTAGCATTTTTTGTTGAAAAGCCTAGTCTTTCCCCATGGATGCCTTTCACACCCTGAACAATAATTAGTTGACCATTGATGTATGGGTTTATTTCTGAACTTTTATTTGCCCCCCACCCCAGTTTTATTGAGATATAATTGACATACAGCATTGTGTAAGTTTGAGATGTACCACATAATGACTTATGTATATTGTAAGATTACCACTATAAGTCTAGTTAACTTCCATCATCTCATTTGGGCTTACCTGATAGCTCAGTTGGTAAAATCCGCCAGCAGTGCAGGACACCCTGGTTCGATTCCTGGGTCAGGGAAGATCCGCTGGAGAAGGGATAGACTACCCACTCCAGTATTCTTGGGCTTTCCTTGTGGCTCAGATGCCTGCAATGTGGGAGACCTGGATTCAATCCCTGAGTTGGAAAGATCCCCTGGAGAAGGGAAAGGCTACCTACTCCAGTATTCTGGCCTGGAGAATTCTGAGGACTGTATAGTCCATGGGGTCACAAAGAGCTGGACATGACTGAGCAACTTTCACCATCTTGTATAGATTAAAAAAAATTTTCCCCTTTGTTACGGCAACTTTATATACCATATTAATTGCTTTTGCTTTGCAGTAAGTTTTGACATTGGGAAATGTGAATCCTACTTTGTTCTTTCTCAGGATTGTTATAACTATTCTACATGAATTTTAGAATCAACATGTTATCTTCTACAAAGAAGTCTGCTTGGATTCTGATGAGGATTGCACTGAGTCTGTATATCAGTTTGGAGACTTTTGCCATTTTAACAATGCTAAGTTTTGCAGTCCATGAACATGAGATGTTTATTCATTTATTTAGATCTTTTTTGATTTCTTCCAACAATGTTTATGGTTTTCAGAGTGTAAGTTTTGTACTTCTTTTGTTAAACTTTTTCCTAATATAATTTATTCTTTTAATGCTATTATAAATGAAATTGTTTTCTTAATTTTATTTTCAGATTTTTCATTCCAAGCATTTAGAAACATAATCGATTTTTGTATATTTATCTTGTATTATGCAACTTTTCTAAACTTATTAGTTGTAATTGGTTTCAGTGAGTTCCTTAGGAGGAGTTTTTATGTGCAAAATCATATAATCTGTGATTAAGAGATAACTTTACTTTTTCTCTAATCTAGATATCTTTATCTAATCTAGATGTCTTTAGCTTGTCCAACTGCACTGGCTAGAACCTTCAGTATAATGTTAAATAGTAGTGGTGAAAGCAAACATCCCTGTCTTGTTCCTAATCTTCAGTTCAGTTCATTTCAGTCGCTCAGTCGTGTCCGACTCTTTGTGACCCCATGAATCGCAGTATGCCAGGCCTCCCTGTCCATCACCAACTCCCGGAGTTCACCCAGACTCACGTCCATCGAGTCAGTGATGCCATCCAGCCATCTCATCCTCTGTCATCCCCTTCTCCTGCCCCCAGTCCGTCCCAGCATGAGGGTCTTTTCCAATGAGGCAGTTCTTCGCATCAGGTGGCCAGAGTATTAGAGTTTCAGCTATAACATCAGTCCTTCCAATGAACACTCAGGACTGATCTCCCTTAGGATTGACTGGTTCGATCTCCTTGCAGTCCAAGGGACTCTCAAGAGTCTTCTCCAACACCACAGTTCAAAAGCATCAATTCTTCAGTGCTCAGCCTTCTTCACAGTCCAACTCTCACATCCATACATGACCACAGGAAAACCATAGCCTTGACTAGACGAACCTTTGTTGGCAAAGTAATGTCTCTTCTTTTGAATATGCTATCTAGGTTGGTCATAGCTTTCCTTCCAAGGAGTAAGCGTCTTTTAATTTCATGGCTGCAGTCACCATGTGCAGTGATTTTGGAGCCCAGAAAAATAAAGTCTGACACTGTTTCCACTGTTTCCCCATCTATTTCCCATGAAGTGATGGGACCGGATGCCATGATCTTCGTTTTCTGAATGTTGAGCTTTAAGCCAACTTTTTCACTCTTCTCTTTCACTTTCATCAAGAGGCTTTTTAGGTCCTCTTCACTTTCTGCCATAAGGGTGGTGTCATCTGTATATCTGAGGTTATTGATATTTCTCCCAGCAGTCTTGATTCCAGCTTGTGCTTCTTCCAGTCCAGCATTTCTCATGATGTACTCTGCGTATAAGTCAAATAAACAGGGTGACAATATATAGCCTTGACGGACTCCTTTTCCTATTTGGAACCAGTCTGTTGTTCCATGTCCAGTTCTAACTGTTGCTTCCTGACCTGCATACAGATTTCTCAAGAGGCAGATCAGGTGGTCTGGGATTCCCATCTCTTTCAGAATTTTCCACAGTTTATTGTGATCCACACAGTCAAAGGCTTTCGCATAGTCAATAAAGCAGAAATAGATATTTTTCTGGAACTCTCTTGCTTTTTCCATGATCCAGCGGATGTTGGCAATTTGATCTCTGGTTCCTCTGCCTTTTCTAAAACCAGCTTGAACATCAGGAAGTTCACAGTTCACATATTGCTGAAGCCTGGCTTGGAGAATTTTGAGCATTACTTTACTAGTGTGTGAGATGAGTGCAATTGTGCAGTAGTTTGAGCTTTCTTTGGGATTGGAATGAAAACTGACCTTTTCCAGTCCTGTGGCCACTGCTGAGTTTTCCAAATTTGCTGGCATATTGAGTGCAGCACTTTCACAGCATCATCTTTCAGGACCTGGAACAGCTCCACTGGAATTCCATCACCTCCACTAGCTTTGTTTGTAGTGATGCTTTCTAAGGCCCACTTGACTTCACATTCCAGGATGTCTGGCTCTAGGTCAGTGATCACACCATTGTGATTATCTGGGTCGTGAAGATATTTTTTGTATAGTTCTTCTGTGTATTCTTGCCACTTCTTCTTAATATCTTCTGCTTCTGTTAGGTCCATACCATTTCTGTCCTTTATCGAGCCCATCTTTGCATGAAATGTTCCCTTGGTATCTCTAATTTTCTTGAAGAGATCTCTAGTCTTTCCCATTCTGTTGTTTTCCTCTATTTCTTTGCATTGATCGCTGAAGAAGTCTTTCTTATCTCTTCTTGCTATTCTTTGGAACTCTGCATTCAGATCCTTATATCTTTCCTTTTCTCCTTTGCTTTTCGCTTCTCTTCTTTTCACAGCTATTTGTAAGGCCTCCCCAGACAGCCATTTTGCTTTTTTGCATTTCTTTTCCATTGTATGAGTGCTGTTTTGTTCTTCACAAAATCTGACACCCTTTGGTGATAAAAATAAAGCAATTAGGAATATAAGGGAAATTCCTCAACATGGTAAAGGGCATTCATGAAAAATCCACAGTCAACCTCATATTTCCAGGTCCATCCATGTTGCTATAATAACACTGTTGTATTCTTTCTAAAGGCTGAATAATACCCTGCTGTGTGTGTATGTGTATTTGTGTCTGTGTGCCAGATCTTCTTAAGACACTGATTTGTTGATGGGCACTTGGATTGTTTCCATGTCTTGGCAGTTGTAAAGAGTGCCACTGTGAATGTCAGGGTGTGTGTATCTTTTTTATTTTTTGAGTAAAATGACCTTAATGATAATTGGTCATTTTAAGATTAGGGCAAATGATCCACCTTTATCAAGGAAAAGGAAAATTAGAAAACCTAAAGTTAAGTTTGGAGAAGGAAATGGCAACCCATTCCATTATTCTTGCCTGGAGAATTCCGTGGACAGAGGAGCCTGGTGGGCTACAGTCCATGGGGTTGCAAAAGTGTTGGGCATGACTTAGCAACTAAACAACAAAGTTAAATTAGTATATTAAAGGCATCTATGAAGCAGCCATGTGCTCCTATCTCAACTGTCTACTGTGGCCTTCACCTAACTGCATTATGAGAAAAGTCGTGTGTATGAGTTGGCCCGGGAACATAACCATGTATAGTAGTTACAGCACTGTACCATAGTGGAGTTTCTGTAGTATGCTCTTTCTAAGTCTATGTATTTTTCTCTAGTTATTTTGGATAACCACCCATACTATACTATACTATGTAACGTATAGATTAAGAATTGTAAAAGGGAGTTAAGAGTGATTAGCCACACTGCCTATATTTGAATTTTTATGCCCTTGAGTTGGTTACCTAGTTTCTTATCTGTTAAATGGGGATGTTAATAATGCCTCCCACAAGATATCATTGTATTAGATAGGTTAATGGTACATTTAAATAACTTGAATTATACCCAGCACATACAAAACTCAATATTAGCCATTAGTACCATTACAAGTAATTTACCTATTAAAAATGTGCTTTCTGAGTTGAGAATTTTCTCTTTTGTATGAGGATCAAACTGTAGAATAATTAGCTGGTTTGTGCCGTGTTGTCATCACTCATTTTATCCTTCTACCTCACAAGTACTTGGAGTTAGAGAATATCTATGGTTACATTAAAACTGAAACCAAAAGCCTCTGAAGCCTCAGTGCACGTGTCAGACTCTCAGTCTTTAAGGCTAATCTTTAGGACCTTATGGATTTCCTCTGTAGCTAAAGATAGCTTCCTTGATGACTGTTACAGTCAGTATCCGGGTTATTTTTAGAACACTAGTATCCAGGGTATTTGTAGAACTCTAATAGTACCGAGTTGTCTTGAAGGTGGGAATAAATGGAGTGAAACATTTCTTGTAATTCAGAAACTTTCATATCTATGTAAAGTGTAGTTTTGTAGTGTGTGCTTGTTAAATGTTTTGAGGTTGATAGACTGAGTCTTTAGAATATAACTTGGTTTTGCTTTCAGGAGGAGTATAGCAAAATGTGTAGCATCTAATTTTATTATGCCACACAATTCAGGTATGAAGTAATAACCTTGTCTCATTAAAGAATACTGACCTTGACTGAATATATGACTAACAAAATGAATTGTATCTTCAGGTAGTCTCTGTTGTTTTATTAGAAAATAGGTTATTGAGGTTATTGAATTATAGAGTAATTCAATTTGTTAAAATTGAATTGATGCCCTGTTGTTTATTATTTATTTGGTTTTTGGATTTGACACATAAAGAGAGATCTGACTTACCTTACTTAGCTTTAATCCATCCGTGCATTAAAAGACTAAGTCCTCTTAAGTCCATACATGTTGTTGGACATGGCAAGATTTCATTCTTTTCTTATGGCTGAAGTAATATTACATTATAATACACACACTCTCTTTCTCCCTCTCTTGCTATAGAATCTTTAGCCATACATCCATCGAGGGACATTTAGGTTGTTTCCACATCTTGGCTGTTGTAAGTAAAGTTGCCGTGAACATGAGGGTGCATATATCTTTTCAAGTTAGTGTTATTATTTTCTTCAGATAAATACCCAGAAATGAAATTGCTGGATCACATGATAGTTCTATTTTAAATTTTTTGTCTTCTCTTAATATTAGCTCTTAGTCTTGAAATGTGTATTGATTGCAGTGATGTAGTTTAGTCAGTCCGTCAGTCAGTAGTTTAGTAAGTCATGTCCGACTCTTTGCAACGCCATGGACTGCAGCATGCCAGGCTCCCCTGTCCTTCACTATCTCTCAGAGTTTACTCAAACTCTTGTCCATTGAGTCAGTGGTGCCATCCAACCATCTCATCCTCTGTCACCTTCTTCTCCTCCTGCCCTCAATCTTGCCCAGCATCAGAGTCTTTTCCAATAAGTTGACCCTTCACGTCAGATAGCCAAAGTATTAGAGCTTCAGCATCAGTCCTTCCAATGAATATTCAGGGTTGATTTCCTTTAGGACTGTCTGGTTTTATCTCCTTATAGTCCAAGGGACTCTCAAGAATCTTCTCAGCACCACAATCCAAAAACATGAGTTCTTCAGCATTCTGCCTTCTATGCATGGCCCAACTCTCATATGCATGCATGACTGCTGGAAAAATCATAGCTTTGACTGTATGGACCTTTGTCAGCAAAGTGATGTCTCTGCTTTTTAATACACTAACTAGGTTTGTCATAGCTTTTATTCCAAGGAGTAAGCATCTTTTAATTTCATGGCTGTAGTCGCCATCCATAGTGATTTTGGAGCCCAGGAAAATAAAATCTGTCACTGTTTCCATTTTTTCTCCATCAGTTTGCCATGATGGAGAAGGAAATGGCAACCCACTCCAGTACTCTTGCCTGGAGAATCCCATGGATGGAGGAGCCTGGTGGGCTACAGTCCATGGGGTCGAAAAGACTCGGACATGACTGAGCGGCTTCCTGACTTCCCTTTTGCCATGAAGTGATGGAACTGGGTGCTATGATCTTAATTTTTGTAATGTTGAATTTTAAGCCAGCTTTTTCGATATCCTCTTTCACTTTTATCAAAAGGCTCTTTAGTTGCTCTTTGCTTTCTGCCATTAGAGTGTTACTGTCTGCATATCTGAGGTTGTTGATAATTTCTCCAGGAAATCTTGATTCCAGCTTATGATTGATCCAACCTGATATTTTGCATGATGTACTCTGCATATAAGTTAAATAAGCAGGGTGACTATATACAGTCTTGATGTACTCTTTTCCCAATTTCTAACCAGTCTCTTGTTTCCTGTCTGGTTCTAACTGTTGCTTCTTGACCCACATACAGGTTTCTCAGGAGACAGGTAAGGTGGTCTGGTATTCCCATCTCTTTAAGAGTTTTGCAGTTTATTGTGATCCACACAGTCAAAGGTTTTAGCATAGTCAGTGAAGCAGAAGTAGATGTTTTTCTGGAATTCCCATGCTTTCTCTATGATCCAGTGGACGTTGGCAATTTGATCTGTTTCCTCTGCTTTTTCTAAATCCAGCTTGTACATTTGGAAGTTCTCTGTTCACATACTGTTGAAACATAGGATTTTGAGCATTACCTTGATAGCATGTGAAATGAGTGCAACTTACAGTAGTTTGAACATTGTTTGGCATTGCCCTTCTTTGGGATTGGAATGAAAGCTGACCTTTTCTGGTCCTGTAGCCAGAGCTGAGTTTCCCAAATTTGCTGGCATATTGAGTGCACTTTCACAGCATCATCTTTTAGGATTTTCAATAACATAGCTATTGACAAATTAGAATTTTAGAGAGATGTCTGTTCTCAGACTTGATCAACCACTGAAGTCTAAAGCATGTAAAAAAATTATACTAATAGAGTTCATTCCTTCAGAAAATAGGCACTTATCTTAGTTTAAAGACAAATGTAGAAAATGTAGAGCCCTTAGGAGATCACAATCTTCTTAAGGACATATGATTTACTTACTAATAACTGCAGCAAGAAGACACTGTAAGATACTTGCTTTGTACTTGGTACCTTGTTTTCAGTTCAAAGCAGTCAGCAATCCTTTCATTCTAGGCTGGTCAAGCAGGGCTTCAAGAAGAGGAAGTAGAATTTGGTCCAAAACTTTTAAGAGCGGATAAGACGACTGAGTGAATGACAACAGGAAGATTTTAATAAGAGTAGAGAGGGGTAGAAGCAATTCTATGACATTTAACATATTTTTTTTCACCAAGTGTTTAGCTCTCTTTTCTATGCGAAACTGTGAAGCTGCTCAGGATGCTTTTCAAAGATAATGAATAAACCTATAAGTTGCACTTGTTAATACATACAATTTTTGTTGTTCAGTCACTAAGTTGTGTCCAACTCCTTGTGACCAAGTGGACTGCAGCACGCCAGGTTTCCCTGCCCTTCACTGTCTCCCAGTTCAGTTCACTTCAGTTGCTCAGTCGTGTCTAACTCTGTGACCCCATGGACTGCAGCACACCAGGCTTCCCTGTCCATCACCAACTCCCGTAGTTTACTCAAACTCATGTCCAGTGAGTTGGTGATGCCATCCAGCCATCTCATCCTCTGTCATCCCTTTCTTCCTCCTGCCTTCAATCTTTCCCAGCATCAGGGTCTTTTCAGATGAATCAGTTCTTTGCATCAGATAGTCAAAGTATTGAAGTTTCAGCTTCAGCAGCAGTCCTTCCAATGAATATTCAGGACTTACTTCCTTTAGGATGGACTGGTTGGACCTCCTTGCTATCCAGGGGACTCTCAGTGAACACCCTCTTCCAACAACACAAGAGAAGACTCTACATATGGACATCACCAGATGGTCAGTACCAAAATAAGATTGATTGTATTCTTTGCAGCCAAAGATGGAGAAGCTCTATACAGTCAGCAAAAACAAGACTGGGAGCTGACTGTGGCTCAGACCATGAACTCCTTATTGCCAAATTCAGACTTAAATTGAAGAAAGTAGGGAAAACCACTAAACCATTCAGGTATGACCTAAATCAAATTCCTTACGATTATACAGTGCAAGTGACAAATAGATTCAGGGGATTAGATCTGATAGACAGAGTGCCTGAAGAACTATGGACGGGATGGAGGTTCATGACATTGTACAGGAGGACGTGATCAAGACCGTCTCCAATAATAAGAAATGCAAAAAGTCAAGATGTTGTCTGAGGAAGCCTTACAAATAGCTGAGAAAAGAAGAGAAGCAAAAGGCAGAGGAGAAAAGGAAAGATATACCTATTTGAATGCAGAGTTCCAATGAATAGTAAGAAGAGATAAGAAAGCCTTCCTCGGTGATCAATGCAAAGAAATAGAGGAAAATAACAGAATGGGAAAGACTAGAGATCTCTTCAAGAAAATTAGAGATACCAAGGGAACATCTCATGCAAAGATGGGCTCAATAAAGGACAGAAATGGTATGGACCTAACAGAAGCAGAAAATATTAAGAAGAGGTGGCAAGAATACACAGAAGAACTATACAAAAAAGATCTTCACGACCCAGATAATCTCGATGGTGTGATCACTCACCTAGAACCAGACGTCCTGGAGTGCAAAGTCAAGTGGGCCTTAGGAAGCATCACTACGAACAAAGCTCGTGGAGGTGATGGAATTCCAATTGAGCAATTTCAAATCGTGAAAGTGCTGCACTCAATATGCCAGCAAATTAGGAAAACTCAGCAGTGGCCACAGGACTGGAAAAGGTCAGTTTTCATTCCAGTCCGAAAGAAAGGCAATGCCAAAGAATGCTGTAACTGCCGCACAATTGCACTCATCTCACAAGCTAGTAAAATAATGCTCAAAGCTCTCCAAGCCAGGCTTCAACAGTCTGTGAACCATGAATTTCCAGATGTTCAGGCTGGTTTTACAAAAGGCAGAGGAACAGATATCAAATTGCCAACATCCACTGGATCATTGAAAAAGCAAGAGAGTTCCAGAAAACCATCTACTTCTGCTCTATTGACTATGCCAAAGCCTTTGATTGTCTCCCAGAGTTTGCTCAGATTTGTATCCATTGAATCAATGATGCTATCCAACCATCTCCTCCTTTGTTGCCTGCTTCTCTTCCTGCCGTCTGTCTTTCCCAGCATCTGGTTCTTTTCCAGTGAGTCGACTCCTCACATCGGGTGCAGGTGGCTAAAGTTTTGGAACTTCGGCATCAGTCCTTCCAATGAATATTCCAGGTTGATTTCCTTTAGTATTGACTGGTTTGATCTCCTTGCTGTCCAAGGGACTCTCAAGTGTCTTCTCCAGCACCACAGTTCGAAAGCAACAATTCTTTGGCACTCAGCCTTCTTTGTGGTCCAGCTCTCACATCCATACATGACTGTTGGAAAAATCATGTTTTTGACTGTGTGGACCTTTGCCGGCAAAGTGACAACTCTGTGTTTTAAGACGGTAACCAGGTTTGTCATAGCTTTTCTTCCAAAGAGCAAGTGTCTTTTAATTTCATGGCTGCAGTCACTGTCCCATGTGGTGGGACATTAAACAAATATCAATACATTTAATATGATTCCTATTTCATACAGGGATAATATGATCACAGGGAGTTAGATGGGAAATTAATAAGAAAAGATATCCAGAAAATAACCCAAATATTTGGAAATTAGTGTATTTCTGCATAATATATGCATAAAAGAAGGAATCACAAGGAAAATTAGAAAATATTTTGAACTTAGTAGCAGTGCTTATTGAGAAATTTATTTCAATAAGCTTTTAGATGTTTATATTAGAAAAGAACAGTCTAGAATCAGTTGTAAGCTTCTACCCCAAGAGCCTAGAAAAAGACAGGAGATTAAACCTAAAGAAAGTAGAAAGCAGGACATAGTAAAGGGTAAAAATGGAAATTAGTCAAACAGAAAATGTGCAAA
The DNA here is from genome assembly GCF_029378745.1 of Bos indicus. Taxonomy (NCBI): domain Eukaryota; kingdom Metazoa; phylum Chordata; class Mammalia; order Artiodactyla; family Bovidae; genus Bos; species Bos indicus. The sequence continues at coordinate 59,690,325 of NC_091765.1, read as the reverse complement.
CAATAAACTAATAATACCAAAAATTAGTTTTTTGAAAAGATAGTAAAATTGACAAAACCTTTTGTTTGATAAGGTTTCTCAACCTTGGCTATGTTGACCCTTTCAGGCTGATAATTGTTATGGGGCACCGTCTTATATGTTGTATGATGTTTGGCTGTATGCTTGGTTTACCCCCCAATGCCAGTAGAACCCCTTCTCCCAGTTGTGACGACTAAAAATGTCTCCAGACATTGGCAGATATCCCCTGGAGATGTGTGGCAAATTCATTCCTCTTTGAGACCACTCCGTGCATGCTGTCACTTCAGTTGTGTCCCACTCTTTGCGAACCTATGAACTGTAGCCACCAGGCTTCTCAGTCCATGAGGATTCTCCAGGCAAGAATACTGGAATGGGTTGCCATGCCTTCCTCTAAGGAATCATCCTGACCGAGGGATTGAACCCACATCTCTTACGTGCATTGACAGGCGGGTTATTTACCACTTATGCCACCTAGGAAACCCCTGAGACCACTATGTTAGACCCCTCAAGAAAAAAAGACAAAAATTAGCAATATTAGTGAAATAAAGAAGAGACTTCATATAGATTTATAAACATTAAAAGGATAAAAAAGGCATAATATAAGCCAATTCATGCGAGTAAATTCTGTATCCTAAATGAAGTAGATATATTTCTGGAAAAATGCAAACTACTAAAACTGACTTAAGGTGAAATAGAAAACCTGATAGCTTTATACTGATTTTAGAAAACTAGATTTGCAACTAAAAGCTTTCCCACAAATAAAGATGCAAATGACTTCATTGATGAATTCTATTAAACATTTAAGGAAAAAGGCATACTAGTCCTATACAAACTCAGCAAACAGGAAGAGTGAACACTTCCAGTTCACTTTATATGGCCAATATTACCTTGATACCAAAACAAATTACTAGAAAAGAAATCTATGTATCAAGAGACTTCAGTCCAGTCGCTCAGTTGTGTCAGACTCTTTCTGACCCCATAGCAGCAGCACACCAAGAGCCTTAATAAACAACAAAATATGAGCAGAGGAGATCCAGCCAGCAAAACAAAAACAAACCAAAACTAGAAGAAAAAACCCCAAAACATTGCACACGTGCAAAACACAGTGACCACTATGTTAGGTTTACTCCTGGGAGTGCAGATTTTGTTTACTATATGATATTAATTTATTTCAACATATTAGCAGTAGTGTAAGTTGGGAGAACCATGTTATCATCCCATTGGTATAGAAGTGTCTGAAAAAAATTCAACATGTTGTTCATAAAAAATAACAGCATATTAGGAATACAAGATAGAAAGAACTTTCTCAACCTGATAAGGCATCTACAGAAACCAATTAACATACTTAATGGTGAAAGATGATGGTCTTTCTCAGATCTCAAAAGAGGCAAAAATGTCTGCTCTCACTTTTGCTCTATATTGCTGTGGTTTTGCTAGCACAATAAGAAAAAGATACAAAAGACACACAGATGAGAGAAGACAAAATAAAACTGTCTGTATTTGTTAATGATACTGGATTTATAGAAAATCCTGAGAAGTGCATAAGCAAGCCTCTAGAACCAGTAAAGCTGAGTAGTAGTGTGAAAGGCTTAGTATAGAAAAATTGATTGTACATGTATGTGTTAGGAACCAACAGTTGGAAAATGAAAAGATGTTAAAATTCACAGTAGCGTCCGAAAAGGTTAAATGGTTAGAATAACAAAATATACAAAACCAGTGCACTAAAAACTACGCAATAATGATGGAATGTATTTCTTTTCCACTCAGCAAACTGTTAAGTATACGCCAAGCCCAACTCGTTGTGCTGAAGACATAGAAATAGGGTGCTGCCATAGCCCTAGCAGAGACAAATAAGAAAGCAGAAAGCATAGCATTGTGATAGAAATGTGCAGATGGTGTGTGGTGCAATACATGGCATGTCCTTCCAGAAGGATGCAGTGATTGTCCCAATATTCAATCAGTCTGGAAGAGAAAAACCTAAATCATTGAGGACGTTTATGTTCATAGTTCAGAGAACACAGTAGTATTAAAACATCATTCTCTTACCACGTTTTACTTTGCATTTGCCTGGCTGTCGATAGAATTTAATCTCCCCCATTATACTGACGGAGATTTTTTTCAAAAAGTACTTAGTCTACCTAGTCATTTTTCCGTTTTACACTTGGGTTTTGTTTTCTTTGCTGAATTCTAGGAGTTCTTTATATATACTAGATAGGTTCTTTGTTGGTTATGCATGTCACAAATATCTACTCTCATTCATTGGCATGTGTTTTAAAATCTTTTTAGTGGTATCTTCTGATGAATGCACATTAATTTTACTTTTATGGAAAGATTCTACAGCTAGTGCTTTTTGTACCTTCTTGAGAAATCCTTCCTACTCAAGATCATAAAGATATTCTATTTTTTAAAAGTTTCTTAGATGTTCCTTTCAAATTTTGATTTTTATCCCACTGGGAACTAATTTTTCTTTTTTTCATAGATTCTAAAGTGGTCTGTCTTTACCATTACTTTTTGGTGTGGAAAATGTTAATTTAATGGTATTTTCTATGTTATAGCTTAGGAGACTGTGAAAACTCCTCATTAATATTTTGAAGGTTCTCTGGATTTTAATAATCAGTTTATTGAATATTTTCTTCATAGTTTTTATACCTAAAGAAAACTATTTAAGTGCAAAAGAAATGTGGAATCAGCTTTTCAGAATAATTTGCCTACCTGAAAAGATGGTCGTGTGCTGATATTTTTCCTTTAAAATATTTCTAACAGTTTGAATATTGTTGATTTGAGGACCACATAGATGTGTTTTGCTTATCCCTCACAATGGTATGAAGTTTTTGGAGTTGCTGAAATTCTCAAGTCAGATGATTTCACTTAACATTTTGTTGTGTCCTGATCAACTGAATGATTTTCTATACTAGGTCTGCATTCTCACCTGACAACAATTAACTGAAGCCAGCTCTTGGTTGGAGCCTGTGTTCTCCCTTTCTCCCCAGTGGTTATTTGCCTTGAGTAATAAAGTAATGTCCCTCCCCTTGAGTTGTGACCTCTGCTATAGGCCTGTGTTTAGAATATATTTACTCAAGAATTCTGAACAAATTTCTAGCCAACCGATGTTATATACTGATTGACCTGGTCTCTATCTAGAACTGATAAAGTTTTTTGCCAGAATGGCCATATGGGTCATATTTTTTAAAATATACATAATATGTATTATCAGAGTAGATGTTAAAAAGGCATTTCATGAATTATAACAAATTTTATTTAAGTATAGTTTGTGTTAATTTCTGCTGTACAGCAAAGTGATTTGGTTATACATACATATATTCCCAGGATGTTGACTATAGCTCCCTGTGCTATACATATAGTAGCACTTACTGTTGATCCATTCTATGCAGTTTGCAAGTTCTAATCCCAAACACCTGACCTTCCCCGCCCCCAAAGCTTCCCAGTATTTATGTGAGGTAGCCTGGGGCACTGATTTTTGGCCCAGATACAGTAGGTTGATATATAAAGCTATTGAAAAGCCAGCTGCTTAGATGCAGTAACTAAGAGACCCCCCCGCCCCACCTGCCCCCCCCCCCTTTGTCTTGTTGCCCCTACCAGGGCTGCTGGGAACCTCAAAGTTGGAACACAGTTGAAATAGTTTTTCTGAAATATCTCCAAACAGCTCAAGTCTTATTGGAAACTTGCAACCCAAACCCTTTAAAAACCAAAGTTCATTTTACCTAATCAAATTGACTCCTTACAATTGTGTAATATTTCAAACACTCATAGAGAATAATACAACAAACATTTTTGTACCTCCTTCTCATCTTTATTGAATCTTAACGGTTTGCTTTGTTGTTTGGTGTTTTAAGTAATTTTTTAAGTTGGAATATAGTTGATTTATAGTGTGTTAGTTTCTGCTGTGTAGCAGAGTGAATTATTTAGATATAAATCCACTGTTTTTTTGATTCTTTTCCTATAATAGATCATTACAAAGTATTGAGTAGAGTTCCCTGTACTACACAGTAGATCCTTATTTATCTGTTTCATGCACAGTAGTGTGTACAGGTCAGTTCCAGTCTCTCCGTTTATCCCTCTTCTCCCCTCTGGTAACCATGACATTGTTTTCTAGATCTGTGACTCTATTTCCCTTTTGTAAACAAATTCTTCTGTACCATTTTTTTAGCTTCCACATATTAAGCCATATTATATGGTATTTGTCTTTCTCTGTCTGACATACTTTACTCACTGTGATTCTCTCTTCAGTTCATCCATGTTGCTGCAAATGGCATTATTTCATTCCTTTTTATGGCTGAGTAATAATTCTGTTGTATATAGGTACCACATTTCTTTGGGGGTTTCTAGGTGGCTCAGGGGTAAAGAGCCCGCCTGCCAAGCAGGAGACACAGGTTTGATCTGTGTGTTGGGAAGATCCCCTGGAGAAGGAAATGGCAATCCACTTCAGTGTTCTTGCCTAGGAAATCCCATTGACAGAGGAGCCTGGTGGGCTATATAGTCCATAGGGTCACAAAGAGCTGGACACCACTGAGCGACTAAGCAAGCACACACCACATTTCTTTCTTTATTCCTTTGTCGATGGGCATTCAGGTTGCTTCCATGTCCTGACTATTGTAAATAGATCTTCAGTAAACATTGGGGTTACATGTATCTTTTCAAATTATGGTTTTCTCCAGGTAATGAATTTGAGTGTTCTTTCCACAAAAAAAAGTTTGCATGCCTACTTTGTGCCAGTCCTATTCTAATCATTAAGGATACAGCTGTTAACAAGACAGTTAAAAATTCTTCTCCTGACAAAAGTTAGGTGAAAGAAATCATTTCTAACACTGCGGAAACATTTTTCTCAGCTATATGTTAATTTGTGTTAAAATCAAGTGGAATAAACACAAATACTTCAAAACATGTCCAAAGAAATAAAGCTCCGGATGAAGTAATAATAGTGTGATAATAAAATTATTATTTTAAAAAGAACTTCTGGTCCTTGGGAATTGCTAGGATTCAGAACCTTCAGAAAGGAATGCAGCACACACACTGTCATAAAATAGAGACAAGTATCACCTGAATGGCTGAACCTAGGAAAAACAGCACAAGTGTGGAGAACTGTAAATCACGATGCCTTACACATCTCTGATTTAAAAGTTTTAAAGTACGATTAGAATACTTTGTACATGTGATTTTATTTCTCTATCAGTAACATCTCTAGATCAAGCTAAAAGTCTCTTAAAATCAGGAAAAGAATAATGCATCCTCCCCACCCCCAATAAACATTTAACATTATTTGTTAAATTTTTTTTAAAAGACAAGTCTTACTTGAGGTTTCATTTGAACTATTCATATGAGTATGTTTTTCCCATATCCTGTGGTAAATGTATTCTTTTCAATTTTTGCTTTTCCTCTTGATATATATTCCAACTTGGAAAAGTTGCAAGAATAGTACAGAGAGCTCCTGTATTCTCCGGATGTTGACAGTTCCCATTTTTACTGCTCCCTTCTTATAAGCACAAAGCTATGTATAACAAAATCACCCAATTCAGTTCTTTGATTCCATCCCTGATGTTTGTATTTAGACTTATAAGAAATAGTGATTTACAGTCATCCTCCTGTGTGGTGTTTTCCATATTAGGTCACTTATACTATACCTGTCTGTATTTTAAGACAGTGTATGTGATACATTGAAATTGTATTGTCATTAGAAAACCACTCAGTGGGATTTATTCTAGTAACAGAATTAGGAGGAAAGTATCACTTCAGTAGACACGGAAAAAAAAATGTATTTGGAAAAAACTGAGCACAATGGGACTTTACTGGTAGTCCAGTGATTGAGAATGCACCTTCCCATGCAGGGACGAGGATGCAATCCCTGTCGGGGAACTAAGATCCTGCGTGCTGGGCATAGGCAAACAAAAAGAAAACAAACCAGAATTTATTCGTGATTAAAAAGTCTTGTCAAAATAGAAATAGAGGTACAGCTTCAATATTTGACAGTGGTTACTCATTAGGTAAGGCTGATTTATTTAAAGAAGCATTTTTGATGGTATGAGGAAATGGTTGTGATTGGATAAATGAAAAAGAAATGACTATATGGTTATTTCCATCTTTATGGAGAAAAAAGACCAGCATAAAATACACAAAAATGTAAATAGTGATTATTTTCTGGAGTTGAGAAATTATGTTATTTTTCCATTACACTTTTTTTGTCTTTTAGAGTGATTCTGAAATGTGCATTTGTTAGTTTTATAACAATAAATAAGACCAGAGTTTATTTTATAATTAAGACTTTTAATCAGAAATATAACTGCTTAAAAATATTTATTATTTTTTCTTTTTATTTCTTTAGTGCTTTCTAGTATGAATTGCAAAACCCATTAAAGTGTGAAACTTAATAGTTTTAAGGAGCCTAAATCAAGGCAGCTTTGATAATAAGTGTGAAAGGAACATAATTGATAATGTTACAAAATATCAAATGATTTGCTTGTGCATATGAACAAGAAGAGATAAGAAAGCCTTCCTCAGCGATCAATGCAAAGAAATAGAGGAAAACAACAGAGTGGGAAAAACTAGAGATCTCTTCAAGAAAATTAGAGATACCAAGGGAACATTATATGCAAAGATGGGCTCGATAAAGGACAGAAATGGTATGGACCTAACAGAAGCAGAAGATACTAAGAAGAGGTGGCAAGAATACACAGAAGAACTATACAAAAAATATCTTCACGACCCAGATAATCACAATGGTGTGATCACTGACCTAGAGCCAGACATCCTGGAATGTGAAGTCAAGTGGGCATTAGAAAGTATCACTACGAACAAAGCTAGTGGAGGTGATGGAATTCCAGTGGAGCTGTTTCAAATCCTGAAAGATGATGCTGTGAAAGTGCTGCACTCAGTATGCCAGCAAATTTGGAAAACTCAGCAGTGGCCACAGGACTGGAAAAGGTCAGTTTTCATTCCAATCCCAAAGAAAGGCAATGCCAAAGAATGCTCAAACTACTGCACAGTTGCACTCATCTCACACGCTAGTAAAGTAATGCTCAAAATTCTCCAAGCTAGGCTTCAGCAATATGTGAACTGTGAACTTCCTGATGTTCAAGCTGATTTTAGAAAAGGCAGAGGAACCAGAGATCAAATTGCCAACATCCGCTGGATCATGGAAAAGGCAAGAGAATTCCAGAAAAAACATCTATTTCTGCTTTATTGACTATGCCAAAGCCTTTGACTGTGTGGATCACCATAAACTGTGGAAAATTCTGAAAGAGATGGGAATACCAGACCACCTGATCTGCCTCTTGAGAAATTTGTATGCAGGTCAGGAAGCAACAGTTAGAACTGGACATGGAACAACAGACTGGTTCCAAATAGGGAAAGGAGTACGTCAGTGGTGTATATTGTCACCCTGCTTGTTTAACTTCTATGCAGAGTACATCATGAGAAATGCTGGACTGGAAGAAACACAAGCTGGAATCAAGGTTGCCGGGAGAAATATCAATAACCTCAGATATGCAGATGACACCACCCTTATGGCAGAAAGTAAAGAGGAGCTAAAAAGCCTCTTGATGAAAGTGAAAGTGGAAAGTGAAAAAGTTGGCTTAAAGCTCAACATTCAGAAAACGAAGATCATGGCATCCGGTCCCATCACTTCATGGAAAATAGTTGTGGAAACAGTGTCAGACTTTATTTTTCTGGGCTCCAAAATCACTGCAGATGGTGACTGCAGCCATGAAATGAAAAGATGTTACTCCTTGGAAGGAAAGTTATGACCAACCTAGATAGCATATTCAAAAGCAGAGACATTTCTTTGCCAACAAAGGTCCATGTAGTCAAGGCTATGATCATGTATGGATGTGAGAGTTAGACTATGACGAAGGCTGAGCACTGAAGAATTGATGCTTTTGAACTGTGGTTGTTGGAGAAGACTCTTGAGAGTCTCTTGGTCTGCAAGGAAATCCAACCAGTCCATTTTGAAGGAGATCAGCCCTGGGATTTCTTTGGAAGGAATGATGCTAAAGCTGAAACTCCAGTACTTTGGCCACCTCATGCGAAGTGTTGACTCATTGGAAAAGACCCTGATGCTGGGAGGGATTGGGGGCAGGAGGAGAAGGGGACGACAGAGGATGAGATGGCTGGATGGCATCACTGACTCGATGGACGTGAGTCTCTGAACTCCGGGAGTTGGTGATGGACAGGGAGGCCTGGAGTGCTGCGATTCATGGGGTCGCAAACAGTCAGACACGACTGAGCGACTGAATTGAACTGAACTGATGAAGCTGCCAGGGCTTCCCAGGTGGCACTAGTTGTAAAGAATCCACCTGCCAATGTAGGAGACAAAAGAGAGTTGGGTTCGTTCTCTGGCTCAGGAAGATCCCCTGGAGGAGGGCATGGCAACCCACTCTTGTATTCTTGCCTAAAGAGTTCCATGGACAGAGGAGCCTGGGGGCTACAGTCCATAGGGTTGCAAAGAGTTGGACTGAAGTGGCTTAGCATGCATGCACATGAAGCTATGAAGTTTTTTTTCCTCTTTGCTGGGTCTTTGTTATGGAGTACAGGCTCCGGGGGCTTCCCTGATGACTCAGAGGGTAAAGAATCTGCCGGCAATGGAGGAGACCCAGGTTCAGTCCCTGAGTCAGAAGATTCCCTGGAGATCAGGGCAACCCACTCCAGTATTCTTGCCTGGAGATTCACATGGACAGAGGAGCCTGGCAGGCTACAGTCCATGGGGTTGCAAAGAGTCAACTATTGAAGGGACTTCGCACGCGCTCACAAGCTCTAGAGTGCATAGGGCTCAGTAGTTGGAGCATATTATCTTAGTTGCCCCACAGCATGTGGGATTTCAGTTTGCTGACGAGGGATTGAACTCAGTCCCCTGCGTTGGAAGGCAAATTCTTGGCTACTGGACAGGTAAGTCCCAAGCCATGAAATTTTTACCTGAGCTAGATATAACTTTAATAATGAGAGTCTTAAGTTCTTCATAAATGTGGTACAAATGCAGATAATGCATCTGTCAGTAATCCAAATGTTGGTACTTACCCATGCTTGTGGTCTTTACTCAAATTCTTAAATGAAGATGTACATAGTAACTGCTGGTTTGTTTTGTGATGGAGATGAGTAAATATATATACTTTTTCACTGGCTTCTAAATATCAAGAGTTGACTATTTTTTTCTTTTATACATTTTTGCAGATGGTAGTAAAGACTTTTATGGATATGGATCAGGACTCAGAAGATGAAAAACAGCAGTATCTCCCACTAGCCTTGCATCTAGCATCTGAATTTTTTCTCAGGAATCCCAATAAAGATGTGCGTCTCCTTGTAGCATGTTGTTTGGCTGACATCTTTCGAATCTATGCCCCAGAAGCTCCATATACTTCCCATGATAAACTTAAGGTAAATACAACCTTTACAAAATTGGTTATCTTTTATAGTTTAGCTTAATACCCTTAGGAACATAGGTTTCATTTTAGTCACCTTGTCATCGTAAGAAGATTATGTCATAAGTTCTAAAAACAAAATAATTATTTATTCAGTTAGTATTCATTGAATATCCATAAAATGACTGGTATATTTATGAGACATTTGAAAGATACAGATCAAAACGGTCCCTGTCTGCTCATATCTGACCTTCAGGATAGCCGATCTTAAAGGCCAGGTGACTGAGTTGAAGGGATGGTGGATGAATGACACTTTTTAAAACAACTATATAACAGAATTCACACATTCAAATGACTATTTTCCTCTGCAGGTTATTTTATATGCAAAGCTACATGCTCATCTTGATGGTTCTGCCTTTGTTTGAAAAGTTTGAGGAGCTCCTCTTTTGAGTTGATCTCTTAAACTGTTTTCATATTATGAATACTTTCAGATAGCCCATAAATCAGTTTATTCCATATTGATACTATTTGGGGTTAAAACTTCTAAAGAAAGCTTATTAAGAAACAGAGCACTGTTGTGAAAAGTACAGTCCCTTGGACCAGTCTATTATTGGTTTTGTTCCACACAACTTTGTAGTCACACATCAAATTCAAAAATAGGTCTTGAAAATTATTATTTACATCTAGGGAATTGTAATGGAAGTACTTCATATCAAAGTACTTTAACTGAAGATAATTACCATGATACAATATAGTCAATAAAGTGGAAGTTCTGTACTAGAAGAAAGGGTAACAAGACATAGAACCTATGATTCTCTCAGAATGAGAAAGCCTAAAGATATGTGGCAGTAATAATCTTTATCTTTGCTTCTAAAGGATGTAATTTTAAATGATTTGCTCTTTTCCAGATATTTTGAGTAATGGACTAGGCTAGTCCCAAGGATAATTTTCTTTTATTGTTGTCTTTAATAGAGAATGTATATATAGACTGTTAGAATATTGTGAAAGTGATAAGTATTTGTGTTTAAATTAATATATTTTATCATTTTTTAAAACAGGACATATTTTTGTTTATTACCAGACAGTTAAAAGGTTTGGAGGATACAAAGAGCCCGCAGTTTAATAGATACTTTTATTTATTAGAGGTAATATTTTTTTTATTTAATAAATACCACTATTTCATGTTGTAGGAAATTCTTTATAGTAACTTTATAATGTAAATGAATCTTTTTGTTTGTTTTATACAAAGCCCACTTAAGAAAATGTCATTTACAATATGTTTTTTCATTCTTCGTATCTTCATATTCCATGGGCAAAACTGTTACATTGAGACTTTATTTTCATGTTTTTATTCTTTTCTAATCCGAAAGGAGATTAAATCAAATTAATTTTCACTGCAGTTAATATTTTGTATGTATATATGTCCTACCAACCTCTGACAGTTTAGTATTTTTCAATAAGAAAAGGTTAATACCAACGGATACGTATCTTTTTAAAGGTCAGAGTACGTGACTGCTGAAACAATTGTAGTTTTATATGTTGGGGTGTTATAAGCTTTAATATAGATTTCTAATTCTAAAAACTAAATTTTATTAATGAGCCTACTTTTGTGTAACTATTCTCTGTGTGTGTGAATAATTTATTTATTTATTTATTTATTTAAGAATTTAGCATGGGTTAAATCGTATAACATCTGCTTTGAATTGGAAGATTGCAATGAAATTTTTATTCAGCTTTTTAGGACTCTCTTCTCAGTGATCAAGTAAGTTATTTTTTAAGCTTTCTGTTTGTCTCTTTTTCTTGTTGTGCATATTGAATTATCATGTACTGTGTATTTACACTAAGATCTTTTAGGTAAAAGGAAATGTTTTCCTTAGAAGACTTAACATAAAGAGGAAAATAATTATGTTGTCTGAAAACTCTGTCTTTATACTGACATTTTAAGTTATGGTATCAAATGTATGTTGTTGTTTAGTCACTGAGTCATGTCTGATTCTTTGCGACCCCGTGGACTATAGCCCACCAGATTTCAATCCAGTGCTTTATCTTGGTGTGTGTGTGTGATTTTAGTCCAGTACTTCGTGTGTGTGTGTGTGTGTGTGTGTGGTTTCATTCTAGTGCTTCATCCTGGTGTGTGTGTATGTGTGAGATTTCAGTCTAGTGGGTGGGTGTGTGTGTGTGTGAGATTTCAATCCAGTGGTCTGTGTGTGTGTGTGTGTGTGTGTGTGTGTGTGTGTTTTAGTAAACCAAGCATTGTTATGAGATGTGTTCTATAGCATTACATTATATACAAGCAATATATCTCAAATATATTTTAAATTTTCTAATAGCCACATTAAGAAAGGTAACATGAAACAAATGAAATTTATTTAAATAATTTATTTCAACATGTGGTTCTATCCAGACTTGAGTAGGGCAGTAGCCAAATGGCTATTGCATAGCGACTTCGGTATTGAATAGCACATTTCTGAAGTTTTCTGTAGGTTTCTAATGAATACTATTACGTATTTTTCTTTTCCTTAGTTAGAATGGTAGGAAGAGAATATAACTTGGGATAAAGTGGACCAACCTAGTCTAGTGATAGAAGCTTATGAAAAGATTGCATGAGAAAAAACTTTCTTTGACAACTAACTGAAGGTCCTTAAGTGAATGATAGACTGTATAAACTATACCTTTGTGTTGGTTAGCTTTTGCTTCATAACAAAGCAACCCACAACTTGATAGTTTAAAACATACTCCATTTTATTTAGCTCATGATTCGGCTTGGTAGTTCTTTTTGTCAGGGCTGGACTTGCTCCTGTATTTGCAGTCAGTTAGCAGAACATCTGGCAACTGGCTGATGTACTAGGACAGCTGGGTCACATGTCACTCTGTCATCATCCAGCAGGCTAATCCAGGTCTCTTCATAGGCTGACTCGGTTTCAGAAATTGCAAGAAGGGCACACCCCACCACAGAAGCACTTTTTAAAACCTCGGCACACTTCATGTTTACTTTTAATTCATTGGCCGAGCAAGGCACGTAGGCAAACCCAGATTCAAAGGTTGGTTAGATAGACTCCTATTTTGTTGGGAGGAGTAGCATTTTAAAGACATGTGCATACAGAGATGAGAATAGTTTGTGGCCATTGTTTGCTTTCTGCCACATATGTGCAACTTTTTTTTTTTTAATGTTAAAATTACCAACAAAATGAAAAAGAAACTCCTGAGTTGTTATCCTGCCCATTTTATTACCTTGACTGTCCACTTGCTGCTGCTGCTGCTGCTAAGTCGCTACAGTCATGTCCGACTCTGTGCGACCCCACACACGGCAGCCCACCAGGCTCTGCCGTCCCTGGGATTCTCCAGGCAAGAACACTGGAGTGGGTTGCCATTTCCTTCTCCAGACTGTCCACTTAAGTCCACTTACTACTGTGCAGTTATACTTTTTTCTTCTATTACTTTTACATACACATACTTTCTTTGATCCTTTTAATAGTTTTCTTTTCTGAATCTAAAGATCTAAATTTATTCTTGACCTAATTCTTTAATTGAAAAAAATCACAGTGAGGTAAATCAGTAAAATAAGACTTGCCTTTTGAAAGAGGAATTTATTGATTTGTATTTATTGACACATTTACCATATATCTGGTGTTCTTCATTCCTTTGTATATATGCAGGTTTCCATCTTGCATTATTTTACTTTAGTCTGAAAGACTTCCTTTAACATTTCCTATAGTTCAAGTCTACTGCTAATAGAATTCTTTCAGTTTTTCTGTGTCTGAAAAAACCCTTATTCCACCTTCGTTTTTGAAAGTTATATTCATGGTATGAATATTATGTTAATAATACTTTCCTCTCTTCTTTTCTGTCTCAGTACTTTTAAAGATGTTCCTCTATCTTTTTCTGGCTTACACTTTTTAAAATGATAAGTTTTTGTCATTTAAAATCTTTATTTCTCTGTTAATAATGTATCTTCTTTTTCTTTACCCACTTAAGATTTTCTCTGTATTGCTGCTTTTAAGCAATTCAATTATGATGTCTCACAGTGGAGTTTTCTTCCTGTTTTCTGTGCTTGGAGCTCACAGAGCTGCTTGGATATGTGGGTTTATGCTTCTGATTACTAGATGCCTTGTGAGTTGTAAGATTTTCCACTGTAGTTGAAACACACACGTTGTATGACCTGTGTGAATTCCAGGGATTATTCCTTCTACTCCTTTCAAGTGGTTCCTTCCCCAAACTCAAGAGATTTCTTTCCCAGCTTATGCTAATCACTAAGCACCTGAAGACTCAGGGGTAGTCTCTGTGAGCTTGCTCTCTTGAGTAGTTCTTTTCCCTCTGGTATTCTGCCCTGCAAACTGTAGTCTCTCCAGACCCAGATAAACCATTAGGCTCTGCTAGGATCTTCTCTTCCTGTACTGAAGCCTGGAAACTTTTATAGGTAGAAAAAGTAAGCTTCCCTTCTTTCAGCAGCATGTGTATAGGGTCTGATATGTTTTCATATATTTTGTTCATTTTTTTTTAAATTGTTTCAGGTAGAAGAGTAAATCCTGTTATTGAATCTTGGCTGAAACTAATGGAAATAATTTTTAAGTCTGTTTCATTTCTCTTTCCTTCACTCCTTTCCTAGTCACAAATGATATGGATCTGAGACCTAAATACTCTCTTCATTTTTTTGTATCAAGCTGAGTATCTCTGTTCTTCACTGCCTACCTCCCCCCCCCCCCCCACACACACATACACACACACACACACTCCTATATAGTTGATTTTTGCACAGTCTTGGCCTTTAGTAAGCAAGATATTTGAGAGAGAGTATTTTTCTAAAAGTTGTAGAAAACTGTGAATCTAACAATAGGACAGTTTTTCACTAACTTTAAAAATTTTGATCTTTGATTTTACCACTAGGTGCCCAACAAGTGTATTATATATTATTTCAAGCTTATTTTTTAAATATTACAGATAAGAGATACATAAATGATAATAAAATTTAGATTAGTCTTAATTTAAACTTCCCTTTGTCTGTAGTAGTACAACTAAGTTATACCATTCTCTTGATTTGTCTTTGCATATATATTCTGATAAATGTGAAAACGAACAGGTCAAGTCTTTAGTTAAGATGCAGTCAGAGAGGTAGAAGCCTAGATGTTCTCTTGACTTAACAACAATTTTGTGGCCAGTCTTTTTGGGTAAGTTTATATCAGCACTAGACTTATTAATTGAGAAGTCCTGCCCTTGACTCTGCACTAGCTAAGGAAGCAGGACTGAAACTGATTCTGGCTTTATACCTTGTTGATTTTTCATTTGTTTGTTTGAAATTGTTTGAGAGACAGCAGGATGACTTTTTCAGAATCTTAAGTCATGAGTTCTGGTAGCATTTTACATGAGACTTTGGATTTTCAGTATTGTTGAACTAAAACTTCTAGTGGCAAAGATATGCAAGTGTTTACATAGGTCTTTTTTGTGTTTATAGTTCTGTCGTTTGGGGGGAATTATTAAAATCAAAAAGGATGAAAAGCTATCTACATTCTTTATCTTGTACATTTTTTGTTTCCTTAAAATTTTATCGTTTTTTAAAATACAGGGGCATGTAAGCAAAGACTTCTTTAAGGCTGACATTTTTGTTTCATTGAATTTAACCCATTCTTTGAATTCTAGGTGTATGGGGCTTAATTAAATTTTTGTATGTGTGAAATAGTTTACAGTGATTCCTTAGCTGTTTTAGCAATAATCACGAGAGGAGCAAGTAAATATGGAACAGCCAAAATTTCTTTGCCATTATTGGTGTGGTTTGCTCAAGTGAAAAATCCTTTACATTTGAGATAGTTACTTTAAACTGGGAAGTTTAATTTTCTTTGGTTAAAAAAAAAAAAAATTTTTTTCTTTGGTAAGCCTAATTTGTTTTTTCTTTTTTTTTTAAAGCAATAGCCACAATAAGAAGGTACAAATGCACATGTTAGACTTGATGAGTTCTATCATCATGGAAGGTGATGGAGTTACTCAAGAATTATTGGACTCCATTCTTATTAACCTCATTCCTGCACATAAGGTCTGTATAGTATGAAGATATTAAAGGTTAATATTTAATGGTAGTACTACACATATGAAAACTTGTTTTTCACCATTTGCAATCCCATGTAATTATTCCCACTGTCACTCTCCAGTCCCAAGTAAATTAAAGTAACACACATAAGTCTTATAGCTTGTTGTCTTTAAAAGACATATTTTCACTTGGTCAACTGCTGCCTCTTCTCTGGAAAATTAAAAATGTTCCAGATTGACCACTCATATCTAGTATAGGAATTGCAAGGGATTGAAGTACTGTCTTGGTTTGGTTCTTTGTTTTAGAAAAGAAAATGTATTTACTACTTTCTAATAGATACCATGAAATTAAAAGATGCTTACTCCTTGGAAGATAAGTTATGACCAACCTAGATAGCTTATTGAAAAGCAGAGACATTACTTTGCCAACAAAGGTCCATCTAGTCAAGGCTATGGTTTTTCCATTGGTCATGTATGGATGTGAGAGTTGGACTGTGAAGAAAGCTGAGTGCTGAAAAATTGATGCTTTTGAACTGTGGTGCTGGAGAAGACTTTTGCGAGTCCCTTGGACTGCAAGGACATCCAGCCAGTTCTTCCTGAAGGAGACCAGTCCTGGGTGTTCATTGGAAGGACTGATACTGAGGCTGAAACTCCAGTACTTTGGCCACCTCATGTGAAGAGTTGACTCATTGGAAAAGACTCTGATGCTGGGAGGGATTGGGGGCAGGAGGAGAAGGGGACGACAGAGGATGAGATGGCTGGATGGCATCACCAACTCGATGGACATGAGTTTGGGTGAACTCCGGGAGTTGCTGACGGACTGGGAGGCCTGGCGTGCTGCGATTCATGGGGTTGCAAACAGTTGGACATGACTGAGCGACTGAACTGAACAGATACAGAGTGTAGGAATTGGTATTTCGCCTTAGAACCCATGTCCTACATTTTTCTTAGGCACTTTCAGAAAATGATTTGGGCAAAAGCAGAACCTATATGGTTAATGTTAAGGGGAAAAGGATGTTTAAGAGCAGTCTATTCCTCTCCATTTCCTTTTTCTGTTTCTTTCTGCTCGCTCCCCCTAAGAAAGTGAAGGACTTAGCTTCCCTCGCTCCAGGTCCACCACTGATGTGCACTGCACTCAGGCCTATCCTACTGTTGGTACTTACTTCCCTGCTCTTTTCCTCTAATTGTTCAGTGACTTGTCATCAGATGTCTGATAAATGTGTATCTAATTATACTATTCACAATAAGATGCAACCAATTATAAATTCTTTTCCTGACTGATATATTATTTACATTTTTTAAAAATTCAAATGAGTCTATAATAGGTCAAAATTTTGAGAGTATGGCAGAGAGGTTATATATGTTAGGGAAAATAAGAAAGGAAAAACTTTATGAGGAATAGTGTATTTGGTGTTTGTATTCTAGTTAGAGTGTATTTTTAATGAGTAGAACTATGCCTTTTTAGGAAATAGGTTTTTTTAGTTTTATCAAGATACAAATGATATAGAGCACTGTATACGTTTACCTACATTCAGTTCAGTTCAGTCGCTCAGTCTTGTCCGACTCTGCGACCCCATGAATCACAGCACTCCAGGCCTCCCTGTCCATCACCAACTCCCGGAGTTCACTCAAACTCATGTCCATCAAGTCTGATGCCATCCAGCCATCTCATCCTCTGTCATCCCCTTCTCCTCCTGCCCCCAATACCTCCCAGCGTCAGAGTCTTTTCCAATGAATCAACTCTTCGCATGAGGTGGCCGAAGTATTGGAGTTTCAGCTTTAGCATCAATCCTTCCAAAGAACACCCAGGACTGATCTCCTTTAGAATGGACCGGTTAGATCTCCTTGCAGTCCAAGGGACTCTCAAGAGTCTTCTCCAACACCACAGTTCAAAAGCATCAATTCTTCAGCGCTCAGCCTTCTTCACCGTCCAACTCTAGCATCCATACATGACTACTGGAAAAACCATAGCCTTGACTAGACAGACCTTTGTTGGCAAAGTAATGTCTCTGCTTTTGAATATGCTATCTAGGTTGGTCATAACTTTCCTTCCAAGGAGTAAGCGTCTTTTAATTTCATGGCTGTATTTACCATCTGCAGTATGAAATCATTTATTTCATTTAAACATGAAACATTTAGTGAACATCCATTATCTCATAGCTGCAAAATTAAAGAAATAGAAAAAAATTTTTTTTTCTTGCAAATGAAATAAATCTTAGGATTTACTCTCTTAATGAATTTCACTCACATATAACATATAGCTGTTTTTAAATAGATTTATCATGTTTATGTCACTAGTACTTACGTCTTAGTTGGAAGTACCTTTTGACTGCCTTCATCTAATTCTGCCTCCCCACCCCCTGCCTTAACTACAAATCTGATATCTTTTTTTATGAGTGAGTTTTTGAAGTGTGATTGATCTACATAACTCTTCCTTAGTTGTGGTTACACAGTATTTCTCTACAGTTCAAAATGATCACCTAAATCTAGTTACAGTGTATCAGCATATAAAGATTTACATAGTTATTGATTGTATTCCCCACACTGTTCATTTCATATCTGTGACTCAGTGATTTTGCAGGTGGAAGTTTGTATATGTTAATCTCCATCACCTGTTTGTTTCCTCCAAGATTGCCTTAATTTTGAGCTAATCTTAGTCTTTTGGAAATGGAATAAAAACCTGGAGCAAGTAGCAGGAAGCTATGGCCTGTAGACCAAATCTGGCCCACTGCCTATTTATGTAAATAAAGTTTTATTTGAACACAACCATGCTTATTTGTTTTCATTGTGTCTATGGTTGGTTTCCTGCTGCAACAACCAGAGGTGTGTAGTTGCAGCAGTGACGATATGGCTGGCCAATAAATAAAGCCTAAAATCTATATCTACCATCTGCCTCTTTGCATAAAAATTTTGCTGACTACTAACCTAAGGTATTGGAGAAGGCGATGGCACCCCACTCCAGTACTCTTGCCTGGAAAATCTTATGGATGGAGGAGCCTGGTAGGCTGCAGTCCATGGGGTCGCTAAGAGTCGGACACAACTGAGCGACTTCACTTTCACTTTTCACTTTCTTGCATTAGAGAAGGAAATGGCAACCCACTCCAGTGTTCTTGCCTGGAGAACCCAGGGACGGGGGAGCCTGGTGGGCTGCTGTCTATGGGGTCGCACAGAGTCGGACACGACTGAAGCGACTTAGCAGCAGCAGCAGTAGCAGCAACCTAAGGTATAGGATATCCTTGCCTTTTTTTGGAGATAAGTGCAAGATGATGGTGAATGAATCTGTTTGGTCTAAAACTGCAAAGTGTAGAGATGTTAATAGGTATTTTTCAGCACAAGGATTCCATTTTCAATAACTTTAAAAAATTAAATATATCTTTTTGCAGACTTCCTCAGACCCTTTAATTTATTACCACGCATTGGGAATCTTGAGGAATGAAGGCAGTAGTTAGCATTTCAGAAATACAACTGATTGAGAATTTTGCTTGAAGCACTTCCCATGTCTCCTCTTCGTCAGAACAGACATTGATTAGACAGTGAAATACTGAGGATAATGTGTGGGTGTTAAGGGATTAATGGGTGTGATTATCAATTCAGATTGGTTTAGTTCAGTCGCTCAGTTGTGTCTTAACTCTTTACGACCCCATGGACTGCAGCACGCCTGGCCTCCCTGTCCATCACCAGCTCCCGGTTAACAAAACCTAAAAGTCTTAGATTTAGTAAAACTAAACTTAATATAGGGTTGAACTTTTGGCTAATTACCTACTTTTTTTTTTTTGTATTTTAGTTTTTGTTTCATGGTTGTGCTATTTGCAACTTCTGCGTTTATGACGTCTTGACTAGTGGATATTGGGTAAAACCTTGAATGCAGTTCAGTTATATTTTTTGCTTCATATTTTCTGAACTTTGAAGACTTTGATGATCTAGTGGTATTATCTTGTAAATTCATTAATTTGTTTGTAACTTTGCATATTTTTTGTGTTTCAGAACTTAAATAAACAGTCGTTTGACCTCGCAAAAGTCCTATTGAAAAGGACAGTCCAGACTATTGAAGCATGCATTGCCAATGTAGGTATTTCTGCCTATCTTTTTTCTGTAATTTTGTAGTTCTTAATCCATAAAGGTATGAATTTATTAGAACCCTTCACATAAAGACTTATTTAGCCTGTAAACAGTTTCATCTATTTAGAAGAAATATATAAGAGAACTGATATGTCCAAATGTAACCAAATGCAGCATAACTTTATAAGCTTTATAGACATGGTTTTTAAATGGCACAAGATAGAGGATGTTAGGTCTGCAATTCCCACCCTTTCTTCTTTGTATTTTATCTTTTTATCTCCTTATGCTGGTCTTTTTCACTTTCTCCCTTCATCTTTATCTCTGGCTCTCTGTATATATAGTTTCTTCCTCATGTCTCTAAAGTATTCTTCTGAGCCTTTTTGGCTTTCCCTCTTAAATAGTTGTTAATAGAGTAGTAAGTTGTTTTTGACTTTCGTGTATATATTGTTTTGTTTTTACCACAAAGTCAATAAAGTAGTTCTAAAAAAATATTATAATTGTGCTGCCTTAATGTAACAAGTTCATTATTGAACATTGGTCAGACTCTTACCTGTTTTTTGACACTTTATATAAAACTGAATTGTTCATTTATGTTTCCACATCTTGACATCATTTTTTTTTACATCATGTTTTTATTTATGACAAGAATGATTGTAAGTGTTCCTTTAAATTCATATATAATTTACCTAATCATTTCCCTCTTGCCTTGCATTTAGGTTTTCTTCAGTGTTTTCTTTAGTACAGTCTTCTTGAATGTAGTATTTATTTACTGTTGAATTGTTTTCTACGTATAAAAGTCTTAAGTATATTTAAATCTTATGAATTATTAGTATTAATTTACTAAATACTACAGTGAAATTTGTCTTTTTTCAGTCTCAAGTATCTTTTTCTCACTTCTCAAAAATAGCCATTACCAATAGATTTTCATATATCCTTCCAGAATTATTCATATGTGTATGTGTAGTTTAAAATTTTGTTAAAACTCTTTTCCTTATTCTTTTCAAGTTCTTCACAATATTTTCTAACTCTTAATATATGTTGTCTTTCAAAAGAAATTTATCATTTGATGATACTACCAAAAACATGCTCAGATCAGTTGCATACAATTGCCTCTGTAGCATTTTTACATTTTATTTTTTTTGTTTTTTTTAAATTTTATTTTATTTTTAAACTTTACAATATTGTATTAGTTTTGCCAAATATCGAAATGAATCCGCCACAGGTGTACCCGCGTTCCCCATCCTGAACCCTCCACCCTCCTCCCTCCCCTCCCCTCCCTCTGGGTCGTCCCAGTGCACCAGCCCCAAGCATCCAGAACCGTGCATTGAACCTGGATTGGTGACTCGTTTCATACATGATATTATACATGTTTCAATGCTATTTTCCCAAATCTCCCCACCCTCTCCCTCTCCCACAGAGTCCATAAGACTGATCTATACGTTGGTGTCTCTTTTGCTGTCTTGTACACAGGGTTGTTGTTTCCATCTTTCTAAATTCCATATATATGCATTAGTATACTGTATTGGTGTTTTTCTTTCTGGCTTACTTCACTCTGTATAATAGGTTCCAGTTTCATCCATCTCATTAGAACTGATTCAAATGTATTCTTTTTAATGGCTGAGTAATACTCCATTGTGTATATGTACCACAGCTTTCTTATCCATTCGTCTGCTGATGGGCATCTAGGTTGCTTCCATGTCCTGGCTATTACAAACAGTGC
Source organism: Bos indicus (assembly GCF_029378745.1). Taxonomy (NCBI): domain Eukaryota; kingdom Metazoa; phylum Chordata; class Mammalia; order Artiodactyla; family Bovidae; genus Bos; species Bos indicus. Next base: position 59,669,145 of record NC_091765.1, on the reverse strand, counting down.
TGCGATGAACATTGGGGTACACGTGTCTCTTTCCCTTCTGGTTTCCTCAGTGTGTATGCCCAGCAGGGGGATTGTTGGATCATAAGGCAGTTCTATTTCCAGTTTTTTAAGGAATCTCCACACTGTTCTCCATAGTGGCTGTACTAGTTTGCATTCCCACCAACAGTGCAAGAGAGTTCCCTTCTCTCCACACCCTCTCCAGCATTTATTGCTTGTAGGCTTATGGATTGCAGCCATTCTGACTGGTGTGAAATGGTACCTCATAGTGGTTTTGATTTGCATTTCTCTGATAATGAGTGATGTTGAGCATCTTTTCATGTGTTTGTTAGCCATCTGTATGTCTTCTTTGGAGAAATGTCTATTTAGTTCTTTGGCCCATTTTTTGATTGGGTCATTTATTTTTCAGGAGTTGAGCTGTAGGAGTTGCTTGTATATTTTTGAGATTAGTTGTTTGTCAGTTGCTTCATTTGCTAATCAATCAATGTTATACACCACATTAACAAATTGAAAAACAAAAACCATATGATTATCTCAATAGATGCAGAGACAGCCTTTGACAAAATTCAACATCCATTTATGATAAGAACTCTCCAGAAAGCAGGAATAGAAGGAACATACCTCAACATAATAAAAGCTATATATGACAAACCCACAGCAAACATTATCCTCAATGGTGAAAAATTGAAAGTATTTTCTCTAAAGTCAGGAACAAGACAGGGGTGCCCACTTTCACCATTACTATTCAACATAGTTTTGGAAGTTTTGGCCACAGCAGTCAGAGCAGAAAAAGAAATAAAAGGAATCCAAATTGGAAAAGAAGAAGTAAAACTCTCACTGTTTGCAGATGACATGATCCTTTCCATAGAAAACCCTAAAGACTCCACCAGAAAATTACTAGAGCTAATCAATGATTATAGTAAAGTTGCAGGATATAAAATCAACACACAGAAATCCCTTGCATTCCTATACACTAATAATGAGAAAACTGAAAGAGAAATTAAGGAAACAATTCCATTCACCATTGCAACGGAAAGAATAAAATACTTAGGAATATATCTACCTAAAGAAACCAAAGACCTATATATAGAAAACTATAAAACACTGGCGAAAGAGATCAAAGAAAACACTAATAGATGGAGAAATATACCATGTTCATGGATTGGAAGAATCAATACAGTGAAAATGAGTATACTACCCAAAGCAATTTATAGATTCAATGCAATCCCTATCAAGCTACCAACGGTATTCTTCACAGAGCTAGAACAAATAATTTCACAATTTGTATGGAAATACAAAAAACCTCGAATAGCCAAAGCTATCTTGAGAAAGAAGAATGGAACTGGAGGAATCAACCTGCCTGACTTCAGGCTCTATTACAAAGCCACAGTTATCAAGACAGTATGGTACTGGCACAAAGACAAAAATATAGATCAATGGAACAAAATAGGAAGCCCAGAGATAAATCCACACACATATGGACACCTTATCTTTGACAAAGGAGGCAAGAATATACAATGGATTAAAGACAACCTCTTTAACAAGTGGTGCTGGGAAAACTGGTTAACCGCTTGTAAAAGAATGAAACTAGACCACTTTCTAACACCATACACAAAAATAAACTCAAAATGGATTAAAGATCTCAATGTAAGACCAGAAACTATAAAACTCCTAGAAGAGAACATAGGCAAAACACTCTCCGACATACATCACAGCAGGATCCTCTATGACCCACCTCCCAGAATATCGGAAATAAAAGCAAAAATAAACAAATGGGACCTAATTAAACTTAAAAGCTTCTGCACAACAAAGGAAACTATTAGCAAGGTGAAAAGGCAGCCTTCAGAATGGGAGAAAATAATAGCATTTTTACATTTTAAAAGTATTTTTTCTAATTTAATTTTGTTAGAAAGGAGTGGAGATATCTTTTAATTTGTGCTTTGATATTATATTCTCTTTGTTTCTTCTTCCTATAATGCTTTTAAATTATCAGCCTTTGTATCATCACCTTTTCCTTCTCTTTGTCCTCTGATTTTAAATGTTTCTGACTTTCTGGGGTTTTTTTTGGCTGTGCTGGGTCTTTGTTGCAGTGTTCAAGCTTTCTCTAGTTGCAGCAAGTGGGCTCAACTCATGGTAGCAGTATGTGGGCTTCTCATTGCAGTGGCTTCTCTTGTTGTGGAGTACAGGCTTTAGGGTGCGCGGGATCAGCAGTCAAGCCTCATAGGATCAGTAGTTGTGCCATACGGGCTTAGTTGCTCCGCAGCATGTGGAATCTTCCTGGACCAGGGATTGAACCCATGACCCTTGGCAGGCAGATTCTTATCACTATACTGCTAGGAAAGTCTCTTTCTGGGTATTTTGGGGGGGGGAAAGCAACTCGTCCTCCACCTTCAGTTATTCTTTATTGCTAAATTCATAGAGAAAGTGTGTATGTGTCCACATATGCTCAGTTGCTTAGTCGAGTCCAACTCTGTGACCTCATGGATGATAGCCTGCCAGGCTCTTCTGTCTATGGAATTTTCCAGGGAGGCGTATTGGAGTGGCATTTCCTACCTCAGGAGTTCTTCCCAACCCAGGGATCAAACACACGTCTCTTGAGTCTCCTGCACTGGCAGGTGAATTCTTTACCACTGTGCTACTTGGGAAGCCCAAGTAAAGAAATTACTCAAACTTAAAAATCCAAAAGATTTAGTCATTTAAAATTTTTTGTCTGCTCTAAAGAAATTTCTCTATAAAATCCTCTGCTGCTGCTGCTAAGTCGCTTCAGTCATGTCCGACTCTGTGTAACCCCAGAGACGGCAGCCCACTCGTCCCTGGGGTTCTCCAGGCAAGAACACTGGAGTGGGTTGCCATTTCCTTCTCCAATGCATGAAAATGAAAAGTGAAAGTGAAGTCGCTCAGTCGTGTTGGACTCTTAGGGACCCCATGTACTGCAGCCTACCACACTCCTCTGTCCATGTGATTTTCCAGGCAAGAGTACTGGAGTGGGGTGCCATTACCTTCTCTGATAAAATCCTCTACAATGGATTAAATAAACTATTTAAATTGTTTTTTTTTTTTTAATAACAGTTCATTCCTAGAATTGTCATCCTAATTTGAAAAAAAGGTAACAACTCAATTACTTTTAAAATTTTTCATATAACAGTCATAATTTGATGATATTTGGAGATTTGTTCTGTTTTGGTGACTACCCTATTATATATATTAGTAATTGAAACATCGGTTCTTTTTCATCTTCCTCACTTGTATATGGAATGCCTAATTTATAGTTTTCTTTTAACACATTTATAAAAAGCCAGTCCAAGTTTTTAAATTAAATGGATATTTTGTTTTTGTTTCTGTCTCCTTTAGTTTTTCAATCAAGTACTGGTGCTGGGAAGATCATCAGTAAGTGATTTGTCAGAACATGTATTTGATCTGATTCAGGAACTTTTTGCTATAGATCCCCATTTATTATTATCTGTTATGCCGCAGCTTGAATTCAAACTGAAGGTAGGACTGACTATAATTTCTAAGTTCTTTAACTTTTGAGAGAAACATATATGTTATATTGTTTTCCTTTAACTGTAAAAGAATAAAATGTGAGTTCAATTTATCTTATATTTAGTTAAGGTATACATCTTTTTTAATCATTCAAGTAAAACAGAGACTCTCATCTCAGTGATGTTTTTCATTGCAATTAAAATTATAATTTACTTAATTGTTAAACGCCTGATAAACACAGTGATATAAATAACATATGGAAAGTGGAGTTATCCCCAAAATGTATAAAATGTTATTAAATGATATATATTATTATATGTATATGTTTTAGAACATCAAATGATATCAGACTCAGTACTCAAAGGATCTTGATTTTAACTATTTGGCCCTTTCATAGTATAGATCAAGGACAAAAATTTTATGTTATGACTTGAGCATATCTGGGAGGTTTTTTTTTTTACTGTTGTTTTTTTAAATAGCCAACTAAACAAATTCATAATGCCTCAAAAAATACGAAAATCTTAACACTCAGTCCTTTCTCCTTGTTAAACTTTAGAAAAGAACATGTTACATTTTGCTTGATATTCTGGAATTTTTGAAAAATTTTTTTAATATCCAGTATTTTATTTAATCCTTAAATCAGACTGTGGTATATTTAGGACCAACACTATCAATTTTGATTTTTTAAGTTATGAAAAACATAAGATAAATTATTATGAAAAGTTTAAGATGAATCATTTTGTCCATTTACACAGTTAAAATGTATTTGGGATTCGAACTCTGATTTCAAACTCTTAAAACAGGTATAAGATTTGTCCATTTTGTTTTATGACAAGAATTTGCTGTTCACATATGAAAGACATTTTACTAGGTTTCTCAGAAACTGTTGTACGGAAAATGTTACACAGAGAACAAAGTTTTGTTTTGTTTTTTAATAATAGGTTTATTTCCACAACAGTCTAAGAGTGGTTCCATACCAAATTATTTTATAAGGCATTAAAATATTTTCTCCCAGTCTAATATATAGAGTTTGAATATGAAAATCAAGCCTCTTTAATCCTTAAACAAGGCTGCTATAATAGATGGTGGGAATGGATTAGGAACTAGACTTCAGGATTTCAATGTGTAAGCTTAATGTAAACAGAATGAAGTTAAACTACATTGGTTGTCCATACCCCATTCTTCTATAAGTTCATTTACTTACATCAGAAGTTAAGAGCTGAATCTGGCCTCCCAAAAATGTTTTATTTGATAAATTTTATTTCAAAATGTCATACAAAGAATTTTCTCTTTTTAAAAAGTTGATAACATTGAGTGAATGAATAAATTTTAAAATCGGACTTTGTTGAAAACTCCAGATTAAACATTTTCTTTAAGAAAAAAAAAAATCAGATGATTTGACAACGTTTGGCTAGAACTTGAGTAGTAGTACCTTAAATGGGTTATGAGCTTGTCTCTACCACAGTTGTCCTCAATTACTCTTCATCTTGTACCCTCTCTATGAAAATTTGATATTTTCATAGGCATACTTTAGCAGTAGGCGCACAAAAAAATTTTTTATAGATTCCTTAATTCCGTTTTTTTTTAAATTTAGCACCTTAGTTAATGTTATTTCTATATAGTCTCTTTTAATACAATATGTATAACCCAAGACCATTGATTTTTATGTTTTTCTGTATTCTTAGATAAATTTTTGCCTTTTTAAAACTTTATGTTGAACTAGTACCGTATCTAAATAATAGTAAGGGAATATTTTATTGTTTTACAGCAAGTGCTATCACCTATATTCTTATTTGCTTCTGACTGTAACCCTAGCCTGCACCAGTATTACTTTTCTCATCCCAAGTGAAGAAACAGATTCAGAGTAGTTCAGATACTCTCTCTATAGAATTGTGTGTGTGTGCTTAATTGTGTCCAACTCTTTCCAACCCCTTGGGCTGTAGCCCACCAGGCTTCTCTGTCTATGGTATTTTCCAGTCAAGAATACTGGAGCAGGTTGCCATTTCCTACTCTGAAGAGATCTTTCTGACCCCATACATCAAACCTGTATCTCTTGCATCTCCTTCATTGGCAGGTGGATTTTTTTTACCACTTCACCATCTAGAAAGCCTATCTGTATATAATTAGAGTGCCCCTTTTTTGAGTCACCAGTATATGCGAAGCAGATAGCCTAGGAAGTTTTTTATGGCTGTGGTGACTTTCTGTAGATGTATTGCTGAATTGTAGCTACAGCTTCTTTGTAGTGAAAAGTCCTCTAAAGACAATAAAAGTGTTTGAGAAAATGCTTCAGAATCACTGTTTGATTTTACTTTTTATACTGGGCCACTGTCTGCACCTGTGTACACTCTCCATTGCATAGTCCACAGAGTGCTGTTACTCTCTCGTGTTTTACGGGGTACTCTGATAGCTGAGTTACTTAGCAGCGATGGCTATAGTTGTCAGAAAATTTGCCACATTTTACATTATAATTTTTTCATGTTAGCCAGATATAGACAGGCATTTATATTTATTCCTCAATTTAAAACATTAAAACACAATCATAATTGCTTTATTTTGGTTGGAGAAAATTTTTACAGAGAATTGTTCTGAATCGATTACGTTAATTAGAAACAGTAACAGAGTTGGTTACCTTTTCCAACTAAGGCTGAAGAAAAATAAAAACTAGGTGGCCTTTTGAATTTCTTTTAGAAAGCCACTGATAAATTATTAATACAGAATTTCTGATTTTTACCCATTCTTTTAATTAATACTTTATATATATATTTGTATTCAAACAATATATTAGGTAATAGCTCAATGAGATAATTTTCACTTAGAGATAGATTACCAATATAGGTATGTATCAGAGACACCAAATAGTTTTTGCACCAGAAAAAAAATTACCTTCATTATCATCATATTCCAGTCTCACTCAAGGAACATATTTAAAAATCAAAAAAGGCAGGGGGTGAGTGGTAAGTTTTCATTTAGTTTTATTTCAGTAGTTACATGTGAAATAATCACCAGGCTACTGAAGTGGTTACTTTCAAGTAAAGTAAAATTTCCACTTTTTCTAGTGCTTGAAATTTAAGGGATAGATTGGTTTTTCTTTAAAAAGAAAATAAATTATGTTAGCTAGTCAGTTGAACTTACAAAAGGCAGCACTGTTCTTCATTGTAGTCATATTGCTTGAGAAAGACTTTGTCGAAGAAAATCATTTTTGTAGTTTTAAGTTTTAAACCTTGAATTTTCATTTTTACCTGTTTGATAAGTGTGCCTATCTTTTAACCACAAAACCCCTATCTCTGAAAATTAAAGCATTCTTTAAAAAAAGATAATACCTCCTCTAGTCTTTCTTTTTTACCTTGCTATCTTTTCCCATGAGTATGTATTGACTTTCTGGTATTACTTTAGACACACTGTATTTGAACATTTTAAAAATTGGAAGTTGCTTTTTGTTATTGTATTTGAACACTTTAGAAATTAGCAATTGCTTTTGGTTATTGTCTTTATTTTCCTAGGGAGTGTGTAACTTTTAAAACATTTCATGCACCATGTGGTTTTAGAATAATTCGATATATATTAATGTGGCTTCACTAGTGAAATGAAGGACATTTTTGTAATGTATATTGATTCAGGATAAGAAAATAGGCCCCTATCAAAAATGAAGTTTTGCTTTTTTGTAGTGTTCAGTTCACTTGACTTTATAGATCCTTGTAAGATTCATTCTCTTCTGTTAAAATGAATTTTTCTGAATCACGACATTCTTCAGTATTTTGTGCTCCAGTCAGGAGGGGATCATTGATTAAAACTTCATATACCGAAAAAAAAAAAACCTTTCAGATATCAAAACCTTAATTGATATGGGTTTATGTTGGAGATGAAATTGTAGGGCAGAAGTTACTTGTAGGTCTTCCATTCACAGAATTTTTTCTAGGACTCTTAGGGAATGTTAGAATTAAATCATTATCTTCATATTTCTACAGCATCTGTGCAGATTGCAAGCAAGCAGAGAAAACAGGCATAAATTAACAGTTGAGAGGGAATGAAATAAGAGCAAAGGACCTGATGATCTAATGTGGAATTAAATCAACTTCTGCATAGTAAATGAGAGAATACAATATTTTAAAGTTTTCATCATTATAAGCAAAAATAGTGAAATTGCAGCTTCTTGGGACTATTTTATGTTATTTTTTTATAATCTGATGAATAAATCTCAGGTTTTATTTATTTTCTTTTTTCTCTTAGAGCAATGATGGAGAAGAACGATTAGCTGTTGTTCGACTTTTAGCTAAATTGTTTGGCTCTAAAGATTCCGATTTAGCAACACAGAATCGTCCTCTGTGGCAGTGTTTTCTTGGACGGTAAGAGAATACAATTCTGTGGACTCTATGTTTTGGAGGCTAGTCAGTATGGCCCACCTGATTAAAACCACATATATCAAACTTCGATATATGTTTTTTTTAATACCAATGTTACTGTCTCTCTCGGAGAGTAAACTGAAGAGCAGTTTTTTATGAAGAAAGCTTTTTTTTATTTACCCACATAACAGATTTTAATCTTTCTTGTGTGTGCTAAAATAATGTCATTAGAATAAACATTTGAAGATCTGCAGAGTCTTAAAATTTTTAAATCATGAGATTGAAGACATCATGGTCCAGTCCATGCCATATTTCACTCAAACAGTTTATTTATTTACTGGTGCTTATCCTTTAGATACATAGCTTATCTGGTAGCAAGATGTGTGTTTTAAACAATTCAGTATTGTCTGATTTTGAAATGGAAAATAGCACTGCTCAAAGCTTTTAATGTTCCTTCTAAAGAACTTGGAATTATTGTGTTCTATTCAACTTGATGGTAAGGTTGGAAAATCTATGAAATTTATTAAATTGCTTTCTTGTGTTACATTTACATGTTTCTTTACTTCAAACATTGATTAAAAAGTCAATTTTTATTATTAATATTCTAGAGAACATTTGAAATTCATCATTGTCTAATTCAACTGATTCAGGAAATGGGCTCCAAAATTTTTCTTCAAGTAAACTCACTATAATAATTGTTATAGTAATCCTATGTTAAATACTAAAATAAATAAGAGACTTCCATGGTGGTCCAGTGGTTAAGAATCCACCTCACAATACAAGGGACACAGGTTCATTCCCTGGGCAGGGTACTGAGATCCCGTATGACACAGAGCAGTTAAGCCCCCGTGACTCAATGAAGATCCTGTATGCTGCCACTAAGACCTGAGGCAGCCAAATAAATAAATTACATATATGTAACAAATTGGAGACACTGATATAATGATATCTTATTTGCCCAGAACAGGTCGTTTTGAAGGTCTTGAATATATTCTGACCATTTGATTAATTAAACTTGAATTTATAAGAATTTAGAGGGAATGAAACAGTTCTACTTGTCAGTACATAGACAAGTGTATCTGTCCTAGTGATTGACATTAATATATATAGAAAAACATTTAAACGAAAATGCAAGACTCCATTTTTCACTTGCATAACTTATAAAAACTAAATCAACAGTAAGAGGCTTCTTACACTGAAAATTTCACATTCACTAGTGTCCTAGTAATCGGTCTCTTATTCAGGTAAACAAAGAAGTATTTTTAGCATATCTGTTGTACTAGACTATTTCCCTTAATTATTTAGTAATAAGTGTTTTGATACTTGATCATGAATAGTACTACTCACTTTTCTCTGTTAGTTAGAAAATTATAAATCCTAAATGAAATATTTTATTAAAATGACAGTTGTCTCTGGATAAGAAAGTAGGCGGCCATGGATATTTATGTGTCTATTAAATAACTTTAGTTTTATTGGTTATTTATGAGATCACTTCAAAAATATACATGTTTTCAATGTTTAAAGTCACATTATCTATGATCAATTATATGCCAACAAAGCAGACAACCTAGAAGAAATGAACAAATCCCTAGAAATGTATTGTTTCCCACGACTGAACCAGGAAGAAACAGAAAATATGTACAAATCAATTACCAGTAATGAAATTGTGTCAGTGATTATTGTTGTTGTTTAGTCACTAAGGCGGAGAGGGCAATGGCACCCTACTCCAGTACTCTTGCCTGGGAAATCCCATGGATGGAGGAGCCTGGTAGGCTACAGTCCATGGAGCCGCTAAGAGTCGGACATGACTGAGCGACTTCACTTTCACTTTTCACTTTCATGCATTGGAGAAGGAAATGGCAACCCACTCCAGTGTTCTTGCCTGGAGAATCCCAGGGACAGAGGAGCCTGGTGGGCTTCTGTCTGTGGGGTCGCACAGAGTCGGACACGACTGACGAGACTTAGCAGCAGCAGCAGTCACTAAGTCATGTCCAACTCTTTGCGACCCCATGGATTGCAGCATGCCAGGCTTACCTGTCTTTCATTATCTTCTGGAGTTTGTTCAGACTTGTGCTCATTGAGTCGGTGATGCTATCTAACCATCTCATCCTCTGCCACCACCTTCTCCCTTTGGTCTTCAATCTTCCCCAGCATCAGGGTCTTTTCCAACGAGTCAGGTCTTTGCATCACATGGCCAAAGTATTGGAGCTGCAGCTTCAGTCCTTTACTAGAATATTCAGGGCCTATTTCCTTTAAGATTGACTGGTTTGAACTCCTTGGTGTCCAAGGAACTCTCAAGAGTCTTCTCCAGCAATACGGTTAGAAAGCATAAGCATCAGTTCTCTGGCACTCAACCTTCTTTATGGTCCAACTCTCACATCCATGCCTGACTACTGGAAAAACCATAGCTTTGACTATACAGACCTTTGTCAGCAAAGTGATATCTTTGCTTTTTAATACACTGTCCATGTTTGTCATAGCTTTTCTTCCAAGGAGCAAGCATCTTTTAATTTCATGGCTGCGGTCACTGTTTTGGAGCCCAGAGAAATAAAATCTGTTACTGATTCTACTTTTTCCCTTTCTGTTTGCAGTGAAGTGATGGGACTGGGTACCATGGTCTTAATTTTTTGAATGCTAAGTTTTAAGCCAGCTTTTTCACTCGCCTCTTTCACCCTCATCAAGAGGCTCTTTAGTTCCTTTTCACTGTCTGCCATTAGAGTGGAATCATCTGCGTTGTTGATATTTCTCCTGGTAATCTTGATCCAGCTTGTGCTTCATCCTGCCCAGCATTTCACATGATGTACTCCGCATACAAGTTAAATAAACTATATATAACAGTATATATCCTTATCTTAGTCCTTTCCCAATTTTAAACCAACCACTTTATCCATGTCCAGTTGTAAGTGTTGCTTCTTGACCTGCATACAGGTTTCTCGGGAGTCAGGAAAGGTGGTCTGATATTTCCATCTCTTTAAGAATATTGCACAGTTGATTGTGATCCACACAGTCAAAGGCTTTAATGTAGTCAATGAAGGAGAAATAGATGTTTTTCTGGAATTCCCTTGCTTTTTCTATGATCCAGTGGATTTTGGCAATTTGATCTCTGATCTCCCTGACTTTTCTAAACCCAGCTTGTACATCTGGAAGTTCTCTGTTCATGTACTATTGAAACCTGGCTTGAAGGATTTTGAGCATAACTTTCAGGTCAGTTCAGTTCAGTCGCTCAGTCGTGTCTGACTCTTTGCGACCCCATGAGCGTAACCTTAGCGTAACTGTCCAATAGTTTGAGCATTATTTGGCACTGCCCTTCTCTGGAATTGGAATGAAAACTGACCTTTCTAGTCCTGTGTCCACTGCTGAGTTTTCCAAATTTGCTGACATAGTGAGTGCAGCAATTTAACATCATCTTTAAGGATTTTAAAGAGCTCAGCTGGAATTCCATCACCTCCACTAGCTTTATTTGTAGCAATGCTTCCTATGTCCACTTGACTCCACATTCCAGGATATCTGGCTCTAGGTGAGTGACCACACCATCATGGCTGTCCTGGTCATTAAGACCATTTTTGTAGAGTTCTGTATATACTTGCCACCTCTTCTTAATATCTTCTGCCTCTGTTAGGTACTAGCTCACTATTTGCAGATGACATGTAATACTACATAGGAAATCCTAAAGATGCCACCAGAAAACTACTAGAATTCATCAATGAATTTGAGTATGTTGTAGGATACAAAAATCAATAAACAGAAATCTTTGCATCTGAATACACTAACAGTGAACTATCAGAAAAATTAAGAAAATAATCCCATTTACAGCCACATCATAGAGAATAAAATACCTCAGAATAAACCTACCTAAGGAGGCAAAAGAACTGTACTTGGAAAACTGTAAGATACTGATAAACCAACTGAAGACGACACACAGAGTTGGAAAGATATAATTGAAATAATTAAATATTGTTAAAGGCAATCTACAGATTCATTGCAATCCTTATCAAAATACCAATGGCCTTTTTCACAGAACTAGGATGAATAATTCTACTAAATGGGAGAAGTTATTTCCAAATAATATACATGATAAGTTGTTAATATCTAAAATATATAAATACCTCATTCAAGTCAACATCAAAAAAGCAAGCAACCTGTTTTAAAAATGGGAGAGGATCTGATGAACATTTTTCCAAAGACGACATATGAAAAGATGCTCAACATCAGGGGATATTTGTATACCTTTGGCTAATGCATGTTGATGTATGACCAAAATCAAACCAATGTTGTAAACCGATCATCAATCAATTAAAAATTAATATATTTTTTTAAAAAGATACTCAACATCACTAATCATCAAGGAAGTGCAAATCAAAACCACAGTGAGATACCACCTCACACCTGTCAGAATGGCTGTTATCAAAACGACTACAAATAACAAGTGTCTGCAAAGATGTGGAGAAAAGGGAACCATTGTGCACTGTTGGTGGCGATGTAAATTGGTGCCGCCACTATCGAAAACAGTATGGAGGTTCCTCAGATAATTTAAAATGACACTATCATGTGATCCAGGAATTACAGTCCTGGGTATTTATCTGAAGAAAACAGAAATACTAATCAGAAAAGATAGATGCATTAGCTCCATGTTCACTCTGGCATTATTTATAATAGCCAAGACCAGAAAGCAACCCAGCTGCCCAAACAACAGATCAGTGGATAAACTAGATGTGGTATATACATACGTGGTGGAATTTTACTCTTCCATGAAGAAGGAAATCTTACCATTTGAGACAACATGGATGTCCCAAACAGAGAAGGACAGGTACTGTATGGTTTCACTTATATGTGAAATCTAAAAAAAAAAAAAAAGACCAAACATAACAAAACAAAGACAGTTAAGGAGAACAAACACTTGCCAGAGGGAAAGGGAGGTGGGGGGTGGGGGTGGGGAGGAATAGGGTAGAGGAAATTAAAAGCTAAAAAATAAGTAAATCACATTATTTATGATTAATATTTTTAAACTGCCCAATAAATTTAAAATTTCAGTTACTCAGCTTATCCTTATATGAAGTTCTGAATCTACATACTGAGTTTCATGCTTATTAAATTCTTGCTGTAACCCTAACCCTTATGATTATACAGTGGAATTGAGAAATAGATTTAAGGGACTAGATCTGATAGGCAGAGTGCCTGATGAACTATGGATGAAGGTTTGTAACATTGTACAGGAGACAGGCAAGACCATCCCCAAGAAAAAGAAATGCCAAAAAGCAAAATGGCTGTCTGAGGAGGCTATAAATAGCTGTGTAAAGAAGAGAAGTGAAAAGCGAAGGAGAAAAGGAAAGATATACCCATTTGAATGCAGAATTCTAAAGAATAGAAAGGAGAGATAAGAAAGCCTTCCTCAGTGATCAGTGCAAAGAAATAGAGGAAAACAATAGAATGGGTATTCTAGAATGGGAACAATAGAATCATGCAAAGATGGGCTCAATAAAAGACAGAAATGGTATGGACCTAACAGAAGCAGCAGATATTGAGAAGAGGTAGCAAGAATACACAGAACTACACAGAAAAGATCTTCACGACCCAGATAATCAGATGGTATGATCACTCACCTAGAGCCAGACATCCTGGAATGTGAGGTCAAGTGGGCCTTAGGAAGCATCACTACAAACAAAGCTAGTGGAGGTGATGGAATTCCAGTTGAGCTATTTCAAATCCTAAAAGATGATGCTGTGAAAGTGCTACACTCAATATGTCAGCAAATTTGGAAAAAGTCAGTTTTCATTCCAGTCCCAAAGAAAGGCAATGCCAAAGAATGCTCAAACTACCGCACAATTGCACTCATCTCACAAGCTAGTAAAGTAATGCTCAGAATTCTCCAAGCCGGGCTTCAGGAACACGTGAACCGTGAACTTCCAGATGTTCAAGCTGATTTTAGAAAAGGCAGAGGAACCAGAGATCAAATTGCCAACATCTGCTGGATCATGGAAAAAGCAAGAGAGTTCCAGAAAAACATCTTCTGCTTTATTGACTATGCCAAAGCCTTTGACTGTGTGGATCACAATAAACTGTGGAAAATTCTGAAAGAGATGGGAATACCAGACCACTTGACCTGCCTCTTGAGAAATTTGTATGCAGGTCAGGAAGCAACAGTTATAACTGGACGTGGAACAACAGACTGGTTCCAAACAGGAAAAGGAGTATGTCAAGGCTGTATATTGTCACCCTGCTTATTTAATTTATATGCAGAGTACATCATGAGAAATGCTGGGCTGGAGGAAGCATATGCTGGAATCAAGATTGCTAGGAGAAATATCAATAACCTCAGATATGCAGATGACACCACCCTTATGGCAGAAAGTGAAGAACTAAAGAGGCTCTTGATGAAAGTGAAAGAGGAGAGTGAAAAAGTTGGCTTAAAGCTCAACATTCAGAAAAGTAAGATCATGGCATCTGATCCTGTCACTTCATGGCAAATAGATGGGGAAACAATGGCTGACTATTTTTCTGGGCTCCAAAATCACTGCAGATGGTGATTCCAGCCATGAAATTAAAAGTCGCTTGCTCCTTGGAAGAAAAGTTATGACCAACCTAGACAGCTTATTCAAAAGCAGAGACATTACTTTGCCAACAAAGGTCCATCTAGTCAAGGCTATGGTTTTTCCAGTAGTCATGTATGGATGTGAGAGTTGGACTATAAAGAAAGCTGAGCGCTGAAGAATTGATGCTTTTGAACTGTGGTGTTGAAGACTTTTGAGAGTCCCTTGGACTGCAAGAAGATCCAACCAGTCCATCCTAAAGGAGATCAGTCCTGGGTGTTCATTGGAGGGACTGATGCTGAAGCTAAAACTCCAATACTTTGGCCACCTGATGCGAAGAGCTGATTCATTTGAAAAGACCCTGATCCTGGGAAAGTTTGAGGGCAGGAGGAGAAGGGGACTACAGAGGATGAGATGGTTGGGTGGCATCACCAACTCAATGGACATGAGTTTGTGTAAACTCTGGGAGTTGGTGATGGACAGAGAGGCCTGGCATGCTGCTGTTCATGGCGTCACAAAGAGTCGGACACAACTGAGTGACTGAACTAAACTGAATACTGGTGGCTCAGCAGTAAAGAATTTGCCTGCCAGTGCAGATATGGGCTTGAACGCTGAATCAGGAAGATCCCTTGAAGAAGAAAAGGCAACCCATTCAGTGTTCTTACCTGGATATCCCATGGACAGAGGAGCCTGGTGGCCTACAGTCAGTGGGGTGGCAAAGAATTGTACATGACTTAGCAACTAAATAGCAACAGCAAAAAGGGCAATTACGGGTTGGTTCCAGCCACGTGAAACTTTTTTTTTTTGCTTTGAGGCAGTATGGCACATGGATTGTGTATACTTATTTCTGGGTCTGCCCTTGCTTTCTACCTCACATTCTTCTAGCATTTTTCTCCTGTAAACTTTTCTCAGATAGATTTTGTGCATTTTGAAATTTTATTTTTTGTTTGTTTTGTGGTATAATTTTAAGCTACAATTTTTGGCTTTTCAACATACATAGTTTGGGTTGGGGGATGTTTTATACTGTTTTAACATGGTGAAAATCCTGTTCTAAAAAATACTGTTGTGAAATTATGTATTTTTTAATTTATATTCTTCCTTCAGAATGATGTAACTGTCATTTTAATGACCACCGTATTTTCTAGTAAGTATTGGAAAAAAAAAACTTTATTTTTTTAGTAGATATTTATGTACTGTTGATGTACCTTATTTGAAAATAGTTATTTTGCCTTACAACTAATATTTAGCAATCTTTTTCTGTATAGATTTAATGACATTCATGTTCCTGTGAGATTAGAAAGTGTGAAATTTGCCAGTCACTGTTTAATGAATCACCCAGATTTAGCAAAGGATCTCACAGGTAAGGTGGCTGGTCTATTGAAATATGAACGCAATCACACAAATATATTTTAGATGTGGCCTTTGACTTTAACTTGAGTTTTTGAATAGGTTTCACTCTGGCACTGTTTCAGGTCTCTAACAGTCATGGACTAGTAAGTGATTTCATGTTTATACAATAAAATTAAGTTTGAAATCTTCACATTGTAATCTTTTGAAATTTTTTGGAATGATAGTTTAAAGAAGTAGACTCTTCCTTTGAGTAAGTAGATAAGTGATTTCTTCTGAAATAGATTAGTAGAATTTCTCATTCTTCACTTGAAATAAAGCGTTTAAACCTACTTATTTGGTTGTAACAAATAAATAGCTTCTATCAAAATACTTGGGCTTCAGACTCAGTATAAGGAGTCTCAGCAGTAAAGAACCTGCCTGCTTTGCAGGAGACTCATGTTCAATCCCTGGATCAGGAAGATCCCCTGGAGTAGGAAATGACAACCCACTCCAGTATTCTTGGAAATACCATGGACAGAGGAGCCTAGTAGGCCGCTGTTCATGGGATTGCAAGAGTCTTACTCAGTGCCTAAACCACCAGAATCAAAATACTGTTTACTGTGGGCTGCCTTGATGGCTCAGTGGTAAGGAATCTGCATGCCAATGCAGGAGACACGGGTCGATCCCTGACCAGGAAGATCCTACATGCCACAGGACAGCTAAGCTTGTGTGCCACAACTACTCAGCCTGTGCTCCAGAGCCTGGGAACCACAACTGCTGAGTCCACATGCCACAGCTGCTGAAGCCCATGCACCCTATAGCTCAGCTCCACAACAGGAGAAACTACCACAATTAGAACTCAAGAGCTGCAACTAGAGAACAGCCTCTGCCTGCACAACTAGAGAGTAGCCTCTGCTTGGGCAACTCGAGAAAAGCCTGCACAGCAACAAAGACCCAGCGCAAACAAAAATACAAATAAATGTTTTACCAAATTTTTATCAATTTGTCCAAAAATAAACAAAGTGCTTGCCAAAAAGAGAGGAAATAACTTTGTTCGTATCATAATTATCTAAGATTTTTTTTAGCGGTCATAGAATGTTATTTTATATTGTGTAATGCTATAAGAATTTTTATTGTATTTTTTTTAGTCATTTAATATGTATTGTATAAATCAGGTGCTGCTTTGATTTCAAATCAGGTACTGATTTGACTTTTCCATAATAGTTGGTATAAAATATTATTTATTAACATATAACTTTTCAGTAATAGTATGATATAGTTCATTTTGTTATTATGTAATGGCCACCTCAGAAATTAAATGATTTTAATTTATCCTCATTTTACAATTGTTCCAGTATATAGACATAAAAGCATTAGGTTGGGTTTTTTTTTGGTCATTGTGAACATAATGAATATTATAGCTTATATTTAGCTTAATTTTTTCTGTTTCAGAATATTTGAAAGTTCGATCCCATGATCCAGAAGAAGCTATTCGTCATGATGTTATTGTTACTATAATAACTGCTGCCAAAAGAGACCTTGCCTTAGTGAATGATCAGCTACTTGGCTTTGTAAGAGAAAGAACACTGGACAAACGGGTAAAACCTGAGGAATTTTATTCTTTTTTAATTTACTAACCAGTCCATTCTGAAGGAGATCAGCCCTGGGATTTCTTTGGAAGGAATGATGCTAAAGCTGAAACTCCAGTACTTTGGCCACCTCATGCAAAGAGTTGACTCATTGGAAAAGACTGATGCTGGGAGGGATTGGGGGCAGGAGGAGAAGGGGACGACAGAGGATGAGATGGCTGGATGGCATCGCTGACTCGATGGATGTGAGTCTGAGTGAACTCCGGGAGTTGGTGATGGACAGGGAGGCCTGGCGTGCTGCGATTCATGGGGTCGCAAACAGTCAGACTCGACTGAGCGACTGATCTGATCTGATGTTTACACTGTTAGCAAAATACAATAGAAATCATTTTATATTTAAAGTTATCTTGAAAGTCAAATTCAGTTCAGTTCAGTTCAGTCACTTAGTCGTGTCCGACTCCTTGCGACCACATGAATCGCAGCACGCCAGGCCTCCCTATCCATTACCATCTCCCGGAGTTCACTCAAACATTGGATTCTGTAGCTTTTCATATCTTCAGTGTGGGTTTTTAGCTCACCTTTACAAAACGAGCAGCAAAATTAAAGTTTTGTTTTACCTTTTCAGTTACATGATGAGTTTCAGAATACTGATCATCACCATTTGTTTGCTTTATAGTTAGCATTTGCGGAAGTATCTGTCTTGGAATATCGTACTTCCTGTAAAAGTGGTGTTTTCATATTGCTATGCTAAGCTTAGAGCCTTTGATGTTTAGTCATTGCTGCTGCTGCTGCTGCTAAGTCGCTTCAGTCGTGTCCAACTCTGTGTGACCCCGTAGACGGCAACCCACCAGGCTTCCCCATCCCTGGGATTCTCCAGGCAAGAACATTGGAGTGGGTTGCCATTTCCTTCTCCAGTGCATGAAAGTGAAAAATGAAAGTGAAGTCTCTCAGTCATGTCCGACTCTTCGTGACCCCATGGACTGCAGCCCATCAGGCTCCTCTGTCTATAGGATTTTCTAGGCAAAAGTACTGGAGTGGGGTGCCATTTAGTCATTACTCTTTGTGTAATTTCCTGTATGTGGATGCAATTTAAAATGTGGGTTGATAAATGTAGTACTAAGAACAGTAATAGTTGCTAAGAAATAGTGTCAGCCATAAGGGACATATAGGCAAGGCAGGCTGATAAAACATGTTACTTATTAACATCTTTAAAAAAGGTTGCCTTTAAAAGTGTGCTATTTTATTTGAAGCACAGTTTTAAAAATCTCCTACCATCCTGAAACTAATGCAGTTTAGCTGTAATTTCAAGATAGAAAAGCAGTATCTTGCTATAGAAATATATAGCAAGATGCATTCTTTAAATTGTTTTGAAATAGTCATAGGAGACAGAGATATGTAAACACCATTTAACTTGTTCAGCTGTGTCATTAATTCTCCATCTGAAGAGTTTTTTCCCCCTGGCATTAATATAAATGAAATAACACTCCCTATTGCTTAGTTGTTAATTACCACCTCCCCAGCCCCCAAACCCGATTTCAAGTATTGCCATTTTTATTACTTCTTCCTTTTAGAAACATTTCACTTCTACTTCTGTCAGTGTTTGTTTATAATTTCAGGATGAGCTGAGTAAATGATTCTTGCTAACTGAGACTGTATGATATAGTCTTAATAAGGCCTATTGGACGTTTTAGGAACTGTTATTTTGGTGTAATGAATTAAATAACCTAGAGTATAGCCTTTCTCGGAGAAGGCAGTGGGACCCCACTCCAGTAATTTTGCCTAGAAAATCCCATGGACGAGGAGCCTGGTAGGCTGCAGTCCATGGGGTCGCTAGAGTTGGACACGACTGAGTGACTTCACTTTCACTTTTCACCTTCATGCAATGGAGAAGGAAATGGCAACCCACTCCAGTGTTCTTGCCTGGAGAATCCTAGGGACAGGGTAGCCTGGTGGACTGCTGTCTATGGGGTCGCACAGGGTCGGTGGACACTACTGAAGTGACGCAGCAAAAAAAAAATAGCCTTTCTAAATTTTGTTTTCTCTAAAAAGTGGGAATGAATTAAAATCTTCGATTTCACTGCTTACATTCTTTGGTTTCATGTTAGAAATGTCAAAATGCATCTTTTACTTGTTATATGGGAACAGTTTCATTTCACCAAATAAATAATCTAAAATTGAGAAAAGTATACCAAAAAAATTTCAAGAAAGTATTAAATAAACCAAAGATAAGTATACTCTGATTTATTAGAGATAAGTACCTTGTGGTTATTATTGTTCTTTTGTCTTTCTGACTCTAGATTTTTATAATCTCCTTTTCTGTCCACCCTCCTCTGATCACCTTTCTTCCCTTCTCTTAAACCCCTCCAATCTATTTAACTCCTAGTCTTTCATGAATTAGGGTGTGACTAGGTAACTGATTTGCCCTTTAGATTACAAAATAATAAAATTCACTTAAGACTATCACTAAGGTGCTTTCCAACTTTATAATTCAAACATTTTGATACCAAATTTTGCTTTTTTTATAATTGGAGGATAATTGCTTTACAATATTATTTTGGTTTCTGCCATACATCAACATGAATCAGCCATAGGTATACATATGTCTCTTCCCTCTTGAACCTCTCTTCAACCTCCCACCCCAATTTTGCTCTTCTTATTCTGAGTTAATATCAAAAGGGATATAACTAGGATAAAACATTCCAGATGATTCGGCTTTTGTTTGTAGACTGAATTGTATACTTTCTCTTATTTTTTAATCACTCCTAAAACTTGGCCAAATTTTTTTTTAGACAGAATCAAATGAGATTTTTGGTAAAATTTATTGTTGCTTGGCTTTGAAGAAAATAAAAAATTGATAGGTGATCTAGTAGTATTTGCACTGGATAATTTGCAAACTAGTCTGTTTTCTAAACAGAAACATAATCAAAATTGTTGTTTAAGTGATTTGTCTTTTATGAAAATAAGTATTGTGCTAATCTATGCACACCTAAATCTGTGCAACCTATTGGAATAAATCATAATTTTTGCCAGGTATTATACTAAAATTTGTTATCTAGCTCATCTAGTAAACTTTGTACTTTCTAGTGGCGAGTAAGAAAAGAAGCTATGATGGGTCTGGCTCAGCTTTATAAGAAATACTGTCTTCATGGTGAAGCAGGAAAGGAAGCTGCAGAGAAAGTCAGCTGGATAAAGGACAAACTTTTGCATATATATTATCAAAATAGCATCGATGACAAGTGAGTTCCATATGTTGGTAAAATGGATGAATATAAAAGTGTTTTTAATTTTTTAATATGGTTTCTGTTTGATTTTTTTCATAATACTTAGTTTCTAAGTTCAGAAATCACTTTCTGCATGTTTAGACATATCATGTTTAAATAAGACTATAGCCAGAATTATCAGTTAGCATAATAATTGTGAAATATAGGCAAGAGAGTTGGACTCAGACCAGAGACCAAGTGTTCATTCTACCCCTTATTAGATGAGCCTTCCTTACAGAATTGTCTTACGGATTAAATAATATAATGAATATAAAGACCCCTGGCCCACCACCTGGCAATGTAGCACTGTTTTTTAAGTGCTAGTTATTTTTCCTTTTTGCAACACTGTAAGTACCAATTGAGATATTACTGTTCTTTTTTTTTTTTTTTTTTGAGGCATAATTGACGTATAGCATTATACTTCAAGTGTATAAGTCTTATGATTCTATATTTGTATATATTGCCAAATGATCACCTAGTAAGTCTAACTTCCATACCCATATATAGAAAATTCTTTTCTTGAGATGAGAACTTATGTTGTTTTCCCTTTCTGAATGTTACTCATAATTCTCTATTGGATTACAGTAATAATTTTGTTTTTTGCAAAATACTTCACAGTGTTTTATTGAGTTAGACTACTTTGACATTATTGATTATGTATTTCATTGGCTAATGAAGAATCCTTATATTTAATAAGGATTAAATAAGAATAATTTTATAATTATAATCCTTATAATAAGAACCTTTATTCTAGTGATGTTGAATAATAAATATAGGCTTAGCAAGAAGGATATTTGAATATGGTAACGAATTTAGAATGTGCAGTGAAGACAGATCTGCATAAGAGAAGCTGATTTTCAGGATGATGAAGGAAGATCACCTTGATTTTACAGAATGACAACATGGGAAAGGAGCCAGACTGTAATCAGAGGAAATTGATACATTTTTTGAGAATTAGTAATTCTTGATCGTAGCTTTATTTGTAATGTTAAATAATTTCTGATAGCTCCAGACTGATGATGACGAACAGGTGGAACAGGCTTAGCATCCTGTGCTTAGGAATAATATATAACCCTTTTAGAACAGATGTTTCAGGCTGACAAAGTGTAAAGCCACAAGTAACAACTGTAGCTCTAAATTTAAAAATAACTATACTTGTAAGGAAAAACATTGATCACATACTGATCTTTTCCATTTATTTGCACACATGGGTATCACCATTGGTATGGTATCTTTGTATGAGGTGGTTAAAATATAAAATGGCTTTTGCTTCTGAAAAACAGAATAATTTTGTTACTTGGGGTTTTTTTCTCTTTGTTTGTTTGCTTCATAGACTATTGGTAGAGAAAATCTTTGCTCAATATCTTGTCCCCCACAACCTGGAAACAGAAGAGAGAATGAAATGCTTGTATTATTTGTATGCTAGTTTGGATCCAAATGCTGTCAAGTAAGTTACTTTTTAAATGATTCTTGAATCTTTTATACAATTATTTATTTAATCATTTCTAATTGCTTCTTCTAGTTGAATCAAGAACCTCAGATAAATATTTATAGAGAAAATTTTTATCTAAATTCAAGTAAAGCAAAAATATTCCTATATGCATAGATATATTTGGCAACTGAGCAATATGGTTTCAGGAATTTAGAGAAGTCCCCATGTCAAAATTGTCTTTTGTGCACCTGTTGACTGGGATCTAAATCACGTTATTGGAGGTTTACCATACTAAGCCTAAGAAATAAGAACTGGTTCTTTGTCAGGAGAACATGTCCAGATCACTTCTGTGTAGAATAACTGTATGATTGATTGTCGAAACAAGTATTTTTGAGATTGAAAGAAGGCACTATTAATAATTTTGTTCAGACAGCCACCATAACTTAAATATCCCAGGCCACTTAGAATCTGTGGGCATTCCACTTTAATAAAGCTTTTAAAAAAGTAAGTAACTCCTCTTATTGAGAATTCTGATTCTCCTTAATAAGAACCTCAGCTATTACATTTACATATATATATATTACTTTAATTTCATATAATTTCAAATTTACAGAAAAGTTTCAAAAATAATAACAAAACTTTTTAAATCCCATTTAGTGAAATTCCTAATTTTTGACCATTTGCTTTATCATTTGTGTGTACTTTACATACGTACTTTCTTTGATCCATAGATAGTAATTTGCAGACACTGCATTCCTTTACATCTAATACATAGGTATTCCTTAATTACAAGGATATTCTTTTATATAACTAGAGTGCTTTCATTGAAAGTCAGGAGGTTTAATATTGATAAAATATTGTATAATCCAGTGTGTATTCAAATTTCCTCAATTGTCCAAATAATGTCCTTTATGGATTTTTGTTCCCTTTCTAGGATTACATGTTGCATGTTTAATTATCATGTCTCTAGTCTTTTTAAATTTGGAACCATTTCTCAGTTTGCCTTTGTCTTTTATGACTTGGACAGTTTTCAGAACAGTGTTGCATAGGTCAGTTATTTTATATAATGTTCTCTCAGTTCGGGTTCATTCAGTGTTTCCTCATTACTGGTTTGAGATTATGCGTTTTCAGCAGAAAG
Organism: Bos indicus; assembly: GCF_029378745.1. Taxonomy (NCBI): domain Eukaryota; kingdom Metazoa; phylum Chordata; class Mammalia; order Artiodactyla; family Bovidae; genus Bos; species Bos indicus. Next base: position 59,646,050 of record NC_091765.1, on the reverse strand, counting down.
TCCACAGAGTAACATACCCTATTAGAAGACATCAGCCATCATTTTAAGGATTTGCAAGTAGTTCATAACGTTCACTGTAGATAGTAAATTCCAGGCCAGAGGTCTTGATCTCTGTTTATATTTGGCAAAGAGTACTCAGAAATAAACTAATTTTGAGCACCTGAAATTACAGAGTGGGTTTGTAAGAGAAGAAAATCTGCTATCACGGAGAGAAAAGAATCCAGAGTAAAGAAACTCAATTTAAATTTGGCATGTTTTGAATCCACATCATTTCCAAGAAATTCATTTTTGAAGTCATCTGCACTATTTCATGCATACCTCCTTAGCCTGGCCTTTCACGATCTGATCCTTTTCTATAATACTTTCCAGCTTCCTTATGCTCCCCTACTCACATTCTGTCCTCCAAGCCTATAAATTTTTTTCACGTCCCTGTGTGTGCCATGTACTTTAATGACATTTTTCTCTCTGTTTGTAGCAGAACTTTCTGGCTACCTCTGCTTAGAATGTCTGAATTCCTTCAGTTTACTTGGCAAGATCCTATTCATCCTTGAAAACTTCTCAAATATTTTCTCTCATAAGAAGCCTTATGTTTACTATTGTAAACCCAACTGTCTTAATCCTAATAAGTAAATTTTCTGAAGCTTTAAATTTTAGGTAGATGTAGAAGAATGGCGTATCTACACCATGCAGTGAGAAAACTAGTAAAGTTGAATAATTACCAGTATTGTTATATTATGTATATTTTTCATATTTATAACTATTTACAGAGCTCTCAATGAAATGTGGAAGTGTCAGAACATGCTTAGAAGTCATGTACGAGAACTGTTGGATTTGCACAAGCAGCCTACAGTAGGTTCATGATTTGTTTAAATTCACAGTTTTAGTCATTGTTAATTTTTCTGTATAATGAAGCAAGCAAAAGGTATCTCAGCTGTTTTATATTCTAAATGTCAGTTAGTTTCTGTGGTTATCCAAGATAAATTTACATTTCACATGAATATTAAAAAAATATTTTTCACCATGAGCACAGAAATGGTGTTTTCTAGTATATCAAGTATTTTGACACTAAGAATTTATAGTTTATCAGTTTTCAAATAATTAGAATTAAATCTCAGTATAAAATTATATTAGAAGTCAAATTTTTTTCCTCTTTGACTTTTGGTCTGTCATTGTAGTATCAGTATCAAATCAGGTATCAATCCTTTGAAGATTCCAAAGTCAAATTAACAAAGAAATGCTGCCCAGCATTTTCTGAAGGTTGAAAAAAGAAACATAAATAATATAAATGCTTCTAAACATATTTGCTAGAGTAGGTGTACTTAGCCAGGGAACCATGCACAGAGACCCCCTCAGTGGCCATGGATGCCTAAAGCGAGTGTTGTCTTTTTTTTTTTTTTTGGTAAATGACCATACAGTCTCTGGAATTGCTTAACTCTGCCTCTGTGGTGCAGAAACAGTCACAGATAGTTCATAAATGAATGGGCATGATTGTGATCCAACAAAACTTTAAAAAAAGTGGGAAGTCCATGGGATCATACAGATTCATTAATAAAAGAGTACTCTTGTAATGGAGGAAAGGGCAGTAGGAAGGAAGGTGATACATTAATTAATGGGCCACAGAATAGCTAGTAGAACTATTCAGAAAGAAATTTTTTCTACTTTACACATTTTTAGTTAATTTTATTTGGTGTATAGTTTCACAGTAATTTTGATACGATAATTGTTTTCATTATTTTCTGTTCTGTTTTCTGACAAGATAATTTCCCTATGAAAGTTATATAACTTTCAAATTTTTTAAAATACCTTCCTGCTGGCATTTCCTTTCCTTCTGTTTGTGCTAGTTTAATAGTTGTTACTCCATGGTTGTTTGTTATCTGCATAGGCTGTAGATATGGTAAGCCATTTCCTACTGGGTATATTATGATGGATTTTTTTAACTTAAGAAAATGTACAATACTGAGTGTAGGTTTTCTTAATGAAATTTTGTTAGCACATATGACGTCATTTGTTTCTGTTTTAAATTTCAGTCAGAAGCTAACTGTTCTGCTATGTTTGGAAAACTGATGACCATAGCAAGTGAGTATGTTTATTCACTTTGTAGGTTTATAGCAGACATCAAATAATTTCCCCAGTGGAACTATCAGTTTAATACTTATTTAGTAAGAAAAAATAATCCTTAATAATTTTATTTCTAAGACCCATATAGTCTTATCTTTTGGTAGGACAGCAGTATTTTTTAAGACAGCTTGGTTTTAGTTTAGTAGTTTTTCTTTTGCAGTATTGTTTCTTTTTTAATCTTCTAGAGAATTTGCCTGATCCTGGGAAAGCACAAGATTTTGTGAAGAAATTTAACCAAGTTCTCGGTGATGATGAGAAACTGCGATCTCAGTTGGAGTTGTTAATCAGTCCAACCTGTTCGTGCAAACAGGCAGATGTTTGTGTGGTTAGTAAATTATACTTCTGTATTTGTTCTTCTAGCTTTGCTTATAAAAACTTAGATTTCATTAAAATCTGCTTTACATAAATTATTTTATTTGTGTGAATGTAACAGTATTGTGAGCTCTGAATCACCTAGGAGTACATCTGTGGTCGACTTAGTTCTCTTTACTTGTCACTAGTCAGTCAAATTCCAGGAAAAACACTAGAGAAGTAAGCCAGGAAGATTGGTCCTAGGAATCGAGCAAGATAAAATTATTTGTATTTAGTAGACATTTATTAGATAAATCAGAATTTTCTAGTGTGTGTGTATTCTCCCATGTATCAGCATGAGAAAAACCCTTGTCAGTATATCAGCAATAGTTCAGTTGCCATATACACATTTATAAACAAGGTAATTCCTGTTTAGGCTTTTGTCTTCATTCTATTTTTAGACTATTTTATAGAAAACCAGTTGTTGACAATACCCATGGAAAAATTCATTCATTTACTTACCATTTTATGAGACAGTTTCTAATTTCATCTTTACCGTTTACTACTGGTGTGACCTTTAGCAAGTTGTTTAGTATTTTTGAGATTCATTTTTTTCATCTCTAAATGTTAACAATCTCACAGGGTTGTTAAGAGGATATAGATAGATATGGATATAGGTATCTTACCTAATACATGGTTCCAGACTGCCCTTTAGGATTTAAATATTAATAAATTTGTATTTCACATATATGACAGTATTACACATATATAACACAATACAGTATTACATATATATGCCAAACACTATGCTTGGGACCAGGCTTATACAGATGAATAAGAGAAAGAAAGTCATTTCAGTTATTTATGTCTAACTTTGCTCTAGAAAGATAATTATTTAAATATGTGATTAGGGATAAGGACTATAAACAGATGTATATACAAAGTCATTTGGGAGCATGGAATATGTTTTTTTTTTTCCTCAGTGTAATAGGCATACAGGGTCTAGTAGGCATATAGGGACTATAAACAGATGTATATACAAAGTCATTTGGGAGCATGGAATATGTTTTTTTTTTTTTTCTCAGTCTAATAGGCATATAGGATCTTAAAAGAGTAGTAATTAGGAAGAGGTGGGAGGAAGCCAGTTTAGGGAAGAGAGCAGTGGATTCTTCCATTGTACCTAGGGATGTGAATGTCACAAGTGCCCAAAATAACTTTGTCTTTGCACTTCTGAATGGGATGGTTTGCTGAGAACATTTAAAGGTTTCATTTACTTCTTGGTATTTAGAATTCCAGTTCCAGAATACTGTGTTCTGCTGGGTATCTACTAATATAATTGGATCATAGAATGAAATGGCTTGAAAAATACCATAGAGATAATTGGTTTAACCACTTCATTTTACAGATAAAGATTACATTTTAAAGAGGTGAAGTTTCTCATCCAGTGTTTCACAGCTAGTGACTGAGCTTCAGGTAGAGTCCAGATCTTAATAGACCCATGACAGTGTTCTTTCTACATATTTCATCATTTGCAAGAACCCAATCAAGTGGTACTTTTTGGTCTGAGAAAAACAGGACTTGAGTTTGAAAAGTGATAGTAACGTGATTCCTGCTATTTGTCAGAACAGATATATCTAAGAGCTTCCAAATCCAGAAAGTATATGCAAAGCAGATGTAAGGAAAACATCTCAGGGTGATTGATGGTAGGAAGCAGGAGACTAGAGATGTAGAAAGTCTTTTTTTTTTTTGAACGTGTAAAGGAAACTTTATTTGTTGCTGCCTACTTGCCACATACTAATTTGGCTTGTTGCTTATCCCCAGTATAAGCTTACATTTAGGATTATGACAGATATACTTTTTAAAAATAATTGTTATGAGAGATTACCTAAATATTACATACATAAAATGTGGTTTGAAGAATTACTTGAGTATATTATTATTTATATACATTGGTATATTTTATATAGTGCTATCACTGTGCTTAAATGTGATTTACTCTTTTTCCTGTTAGCATTTCCTTTATTTTTCCTGTACTTATATGTAATACCATAATTCTTTTCTAATGCCTAGTTCTTTCATTTTTTAATACTGACTATATAGTTTGCCTAGCAATTTTCCAATGGCATAGTTGTTGTTAGACAATCACTGACTTTATCGTATGTTAAAGCAAGTAAACTTTATACCAAGTGGGAGAAAACCCCCTCTTTAGGAAGACTTGCACAAAGTAAGTCTGATTTCAAAAGATAATACAAAATTAATGTTAAATATCTATCTGTAGTATAGACCAAAGTGTATAAGGACCTAAGCACTGACTAAAATATTTATTTTCTCAAATGCTGAAACTTTGCTGAGTTAATTACTACTTGCAAAATAAATCAAGCACTTCCTAGTGACTAATAAATTTTCTTCTGAATCTCAGTCCTTTGGATTTTTACTCTCTAATAGCAAACATGGATGCTATCTAATTTAATATGACCTTCATAATTAATTTGTGTCAACGTGTCACTGAGGGACTTCCCAGGTGATCCAGTGGCTAAGACTCCTTGCTGCCAATGCAGGGGTCCAGGGTTCATTCCCTAATTAGGGAACTAGATCCCAAATGTTGCAACTAAGACCCAGCAAAGCCAAATTAATTAATTTTTTTTTTAAGTCACTGAAAGTACAACAGAAATTTGTTTCCTTTATCCCCTTGGACACATTTCCTTAAATTTTTTTTTTTTCATGAAAAAACTAATAAATAGAGTGACTATTATTTGTTATATTGCTTTATAGTTTGGAAAGCAAATGTGCTTTATCTTCTCAACTAACATTTCCACTTATTCATCAGAAATAATCAATGAAAATACTTGTTATTAATGTAAATTTCTTTCTCTAGTACCCAACACATTATAAATTTAACCTTGTCTTTGGATGATTCAGTCTCTTACAATCATTAAGTCCTTATATTCTTTAGAAACTTGCAGCAATAATATCTTTTCTTTTGCAGGAACTCTTTGATATAATGTCACCATTTTTTAACTCAACTATGATCTTCCAGAACTGAAAAACTTTATACACTTAAAAGTCTTCTCCTCTTTTAAAAAAAAAATTGTTGACCAAAAGAAAAGTTTTTTCAGACTATGAAGTAAACCATTGAAACATGCCCATGACAGTATAAATTATTTTAATTTTTTCAAAAGTAGATACTAAAGGGACTTCCCTAGTGGTCCAGTGGTTAAGACTCTACACTCCCAATGCAGAGGCCCAGGTTTGATCCCTGGTCAGGGAACTAGATCCCACATGCTGCAACTAAGAACTGGTGCAGCCATTAAATAAATAAATGCATATCAGTTGTAAAAATATACAGCATTAAAGATTGTCTAGTACGTAGTAATTTCATGAGAGAAATATGAGACAAAAGGCATAAATCATACCATGTTACCCCCCTTTTTTTCCTCTACAGTCTAGATTTTCTAGTGCTTGCCTAATGAGTATATCATTTTAGTCAGGGTATAAAGCAGAGAAAGTTTTTTTTTTTTTTTCTTTTTTTACATCTGATGGTATTAAATCCTTAAATGCTTTTGATGCCTAGGATCATTTTTATTTTGAAAAACATGAAAGGATCGTACTTACAGTGAAACTCTTTCCCTTCCTATAGAGAGAAATAGCCCGGAAACTTGCCAATCCTAAGCAGCCAACAAATCCTTTTCTAGAGATGGTCAAATTTCTGTTGGAAAGAATTGCACCTGTGCACATTGATTCAGAAGCCATCAGGTAAACTAGGAGTTATATTCATTCATAAATAAAATATAATTTGAAACTACAGTGTTGTAAGTTTAAATTCTGGGTCCCCAACGAGACCTCAAAAGGTATACAGGGAACCTATATCATGTATCATTCAAGTTGAAAGAAAGACAGGCTCCTTTTCTGATCGTTGGTTTGTTTCATTACTTTTTATTTAATTTTAGAAAGAAATCTTGTGTTTATTTTTAGCTTGTATGTTCTCATTAAAGAAAACCTAGAACATAAGAAAATCTGTAGCTATCATCAGCCTTTGAGTTTTCTTAACTCTTTTCATGGCCTCATAAAGTTTTTTAGTATGTATTACATCACTGTTTACTTGAGATATGTGAGAAACAGAATAGCATTATGAAAGGAGCACAAGATTGCCATTAGACTAATCTGCTTTCAGAACACATCTGTTACCAATTTTTGGCTTTAATTTAGTTTTTAATTTATTTTTAACTTTAATAGGGGTATAACATCTCCTGGTGGATGAGTGTGAAAATTAGTAATAATATGTAAAAAATAAGCAGGCTAGCATCACAAACATTGACATCTATTGTCTTTGATTAATTGTTCCCATGATTTCATATGTTTCACTTATTTCTAATGATTTTCAATTGTAAACTTCTGAGAATATTTCTACCTTGTACTAACCATTTTTCCAGCTCATCAGCTATAAATCTTTCCATTTGGGGTTACTGACTAACATTTATTGATTCTCTTTTCTTTGAATTAGGAGACCTGGTTCTAGCCATTACTAGTACGTGACTCACTGTTTGGTTGTATTAAAATGCCAATCATATTAGTTTCCTAGGGCTGCCATGGCAAAATACCACAGACTATGTGGCTTAAACAACAGAAATTTGTATTCTCACATTCTGGAGAGTAGCAGTCCATGATCAAGTTTGATTTCTCCTGGAGCCTCTCCATGGCATGCAGTTAACCTCCTCTTTGCTCTCCTCACACGTCTGTGTCCTGACCTCCTCTTCACATAAGAAAACAGCCATTTGGGATTATGGCCCACCCATCTGACCTCAGTTTACCTTAATTATCTCATTAAATAATTAAAATCTCATCTATTTCCAAGTAGTCACATTCTGAGGTGTCCTGGAGGTTAGGACTTCTACGTATGAATTTAGGGTATTCAATTCAATCCGTAATGGTGATGTTTGTTTTTTAACTAAGATCTTATCCTTTAATCTTATTAGCAAATAAGAAAGCTAAGGTTCTGAGAAAAACATGGTAGTTTTTTACAGCTGGGTGATAGCAAAAGGTATTTTGCTATTAATTTTTAATAGAGATACCCCACATCCAGGGGCAAAGGAGCAGCCCCAGCAGGATGATAGGAGGGGCAAATTCGCATTTAGAATCAAACCCCATTCCCGCCGGAGATGCTCAGAGGGCTCAAACCAACCTTGTGTGCACCAGGACTCAGGGCCCTCACAGAGACGGACACGGAACTGTGTCTGAGCGTCTCCTATGGAGGTATGGGTCACTAGCGTCAGCTAGTGGAGGAGATGGAATTCCAGTTGGGCTATCTCAAATTGTGAAAGTGCTGTACTCAATATGTCAGCAAATTTGGAAAACTCAGTAGTGGCCACAGGATTGGAAAAGGTCAGTTTTCATTTCAATCTGAAAGAAAGGCAATGCCAAAAAATGCTCGAACTACCGCACAATTGCCCTCATCTCACACACTAGTAAAGTAATGCTCAAAATTCTCCAAGCCAGGCTTCAACAGTACATGGACCATGAGCTTCCAGATGTTCAGGCTGGTTTTACAAAAGGCAGAGGAACCAGAAATCAAATTGCCAACATCCTCTGGATCATCGAAAAAGCAAGAGAATTCCAGGAAAACATCTATTTCTGCTTTATCGACTATGCCAAAGCCTTTGACTGTGTGGATCACCACAAACTGTGGAAAATTCTGAAAGAGATGGGAATACCAGACCACCTGACCTGCCTCTTCAGAAATCTGTATGCAGGCCTTTTCTTGTTTTTAATGGAGTGATTTTAAATATTTAAATACCGTTGAAGGGTACTAAGTGGTATTTTACTGGTAGTCCAGTGGCTAAGACTCCAGGCAGGGGCCGTGGTTTGATCTCTAGTTGGGGAACTAAATCCTACATGCTGCAACTAAGAGTTTGTATGCCACAACTGAAAGTTCGAATGCTGTAACTAAAGATCCCACTGCTGCTGCTGCTAAGTCACTTCAGTCGTGTCCAACTCTTTGTGACCCCAGAGACGGCAGCCCACCAGGCTCCCCCGTCCCTGGGATTCTCCAGGCAAGAACACTGGAGTGGGTTGCCATTTCCTTCTCCAAAAGATCCCATAGGGCACAGCTATTGGTAAGACACGGTATCGCGAAATGAATAAATAATTTTTTTAAGATACTAAAAGAAAAGAGGTTGAAGATAGGTTAAGGGGAATAGAAGTATGATGGAGCACCATCAGTAAGAAAATGGACCAGTAAGAAGAAAATCTTCCCCTATGGTGTTAAAAAATGATAGATACAAATTAAAGGAAGTTATAAAATAGGAAAATTACAGTTTTCCCTAAAAGCTCCATTGTTCTCCTTTAGGTCAAAAGTTAGATAGTCTACTCAGTGGAAGAATTTAAAAAGGAGACCTGAGTTCGAATGATAAAGATTTAGAGCAGTTGTTACAGGATAGGAAAGAAAAGGACACATGGAAGATATCCAAGCAGTTTTGAACATGCATTTGGATTGGTGATGATCTTTTGCTTCATCATACTCTGTGAAATATTTGGAGTATGTATTATTTATCTGATTTACAGATCAGTAATACTGCTTTCACGAAAAGAAGAATTATAGTTCTGGCTTCAAGATTTGGATCTGCCTCATACAACTTTTTGACTTAATAATGGTGATCCCACCCACACCGTAATGAAAGCAAATTATACCTGCCTTGTTTTACACTGTAGTTCCAGGATAGACCCTAAGACTTAGTTCACAATAGGTAGTCAGTAAATACGTATTAAATAAATGCATGCACTGACAATTATGAGTAGTCAGATACATGTATAAATTTTATCAAATATTTGTAGTTTTATTTATAAATTCACGTGTTTTATGGGATTTCCTTCTAGTAGCTTAAATCAGAATATTTTTTTCAAAATGGAAATAATTTTTTAAAAAATACATGTCATTGGTGAAAAAGTTGGCTTAAAGCTCAACATTCAGAAATCTAAGATCATGGCATCCAGTCCCATCATTTCATGGCATCCAGTCCCATCATTTCATGGCATCCAGTCCCATCACTTCATGGCAAATAGATGGGGAAAGAGTGGAAACAGTGTCAGACTTCATTTTTGGGGGCTCCAAAATCACTGCAGATGGTGATTGCAGCCATGAAATTAAAAGACGCTTACTCCTTGGAAGGAAAGTTATGACCAACCTAGACAGCATATTAAAAAGCAGAGATGTTACTTTGTCAACAAAGTCCATCTAGTCAAGGCTATGGTTTTTCCAGTAATCATGTATGGATGTTAGAGTTGGACTATAAAGAAAGCTGAGCACCGAAGAATTGATGCTCTTGAACTGTGGTGTTGGAGAAGACTCTTGAGAGTCCTTGGACTGCAAGGAGATCCAACCAGTCCATCCTAAAGGAGATCAGTCCTGGGTGTTCATTGGAGGGACTGATGCTGAAGCTGAAACTCCAATATTTTGGCCACCTAATGCGAAGAGCTGACTCATTTGAAAAGACCCTGATCCTGAGAAAGATTGAGGGCAGAAGGAGAAGGGGACAACAGAGGATGAGATAGCTGCATGGCATCACCGACTCGATGGACATGAGTTTATGTAAACTCCGGGGTACTGACTAAAATTAAAAATGCTGACTATAGAGGGGCTTCCTGGTGGCTAAGAATCTGCCTGTCAGTGCAGGAGACATGAGTTTGATCCCTGTTCTGGGAAGATCCCGCGTGCTGCGGAGCAGCTAAGCCCATATGACACACAACTATTGAGCCTGGGCTCTGAGCCTAGAAACTGTAGAATACTGAGCCCTTGTGCCCAAACTACTGAAACCCAAATGCCCTAGAGGTCATGCTCTGCAACAAGAGAAACCACCGCAATGAGAAGCCTGTGTACCACCACTAGAGAGTAACCCCCGCATTCTGCAACTAGAGAAAAGTCTGAGCAGCGACAAGGACACAGCATAACCAAAAATAAAAATTTTTTTTCTAATTGCTGACTATACAAAGTGTTGATGTATACGTAACTAACAGTGTGTTGGTGATGTTGAAAGCAGTTTGTTTTAGCATCAGATTATCTCAACATTGTCTCAACTCAGAAATCCCAATATTAGACATTTGCCTATAAGAAAGTGAAGTGAAGTCACTCGGTCGTGTCCGATTCTTTGTGACCCCATGGACTGTAGCCCACCAGGCTCCTCCACCCATGGGATTCTCCAGGCAAGAGTACCGGAGTGGGTTGCCATTTCCTTCTCCAGGGGATCTTCCCGGCCCAGGGATCAAACCCAGGTCTCCTGCATTGTAGGCAGACACTTTACTGTCTGAGCCACCAGGGAAGCCCCGCGTATAAGAAAGGAAGACGTCATTATGTCTTTGGGTTTCCCTGTTGGCTCAACAGTGAAAGAATCTACCTGCAATGCAGGAAACACAGGTTTGACCCCTGGGTCAGGAAGATCCCTTGGATAAGGAAATGGCAACCCACTCCAGTAGTCATTCCTGGGAAATTCTATGAACAAAGGAGCCTAACAGGCTACAGTTCATGGAGTCACAGGGTCAGACATGACTTAGCAGCTAAACCACCACCGCTACTTGTGTTTAAAGTGTAAATACCCAGAAGTCCATCAGTTGGTAATTGGATAAAAATAACTGAGGTATATCTATACAACGAAGTACTTACCAGCAATAGAGAGGAAGTTCATTTCAGTGGTTCACACTGATCCTATGCAACAACATGGAGGAGTCTCAAAAGCATTATGTCACATAGAAGTTGTCAAACACAAAATATAAAATTTTATAAAAGGTAAAATTCTAGTGGCAGAAAGTTGATCAGTTATTGCCAGAGTAGGAAAAGGGAATTAACCACAGAAGAAGTGTAAGGTAGGTTTTTGTGGTGATGACAGTTGTTTTATGTATATATCGCTACAGTGATTCACCACTTTATTTATACCCACTAGAATGGCTATGATCAAAAAGTTGAGTTGGAAGGAATGTAGAAAAATTGGAACCTTCATGTATTGCTAATGGGTGTAAATGTTGGAGGTGCTTTGGAAAGCAGTTGGACAGTCCTCCAAAAGTTAAGCCTGGAGGTACCGTATGTGTGGGCATGTGCTCAGTCGTGTCCAGCTCTTGTGACCCATGGAGTGTAGCCCACGGGAGTGGGTTGCTGTTTCCTCCTCCAGAGTATCTTCCTGACCCAGGGGAAGATGAACCTTGAGAACTCCATTTATATGAAGTATTCAGAATTGGCAAATATATATAGCAGCACAAAGTAGATTAGAGGATGCTTAGGGCTGAAGGAGTTGGAGGTGAATAAGGAGTGACTCCTAATGGAAATTGGACACAACTGAGCACACACACACCTACTGGGGAAGGGGGTTTGTTTTGAGGTAGGGTGAAAGCTAAGTTTGTTGAATATTTGCCTGTACTGGGAGATCACTAACAAGGAAATGAAATCTCAAGAACAAAGATCGTGTTTGTTTTAACTTAAAATAGTATCTTGTTGAACAGGTAGTTTCTAGTTTGTGGCGGTTAGTTGTATTTGAAAAACTAATAATGTTGAACATTAAATACTTTTTAATTGTTGATTCTGTGTGTGGATATAGAGAGAGAGCACAATGCTTCTCATGAATTGCTTTCAATTTCTTTGCTATAAATCTCTAGGAGTGGTATTAGTGATTCAATAAATTAATTATGTGATTAATTCAATGCCTTTGCTCATTATGTGTTTACTATTTGTTTTTTATTTTGAGTGAGTTCTCATTTGTCTATTTAGCAACTGCTATCCTAACGTTTTTCTTAAAATTTCAAACGATCTCCATTTATGGATATGAATATTACATTGCTTATACTTAAAAATACACACTTCTGATACATTTGACAATTTTGTTGCTTTTCATTAGAATTACTGTTATACATGGATGGGAGGATAAACTAAAAATAAGCTCATTTGTCATGTAGAGAGGGAAGTTTAAAAAATCACAAAATTACTTTTTCTTCCAGAAAATATTTAATTTGATGTTCATAGAGTCTGTATATGTCTGCTACAATGCAATTAAGATATAGTTACTAATCTAGTAGTGTTACTAATTTAGATTGTCTTATTTTAATAGTGCACTGGTAAAACTGATGAATAAATCAATAGAAGGGACAGCAGATGACGAAGAGGAGGGTGTAAGTCCAGATACAGCTATTCGTTCAGGACTTGAACTTCTTAAGGTATTTTGTCTTAAAACAGCTTGTCTTTTCTGCAGTCATTTTTTTTTTAATTGGCGGAAAATTGCTTTACTATTTTGTGTTGGTTTCTGCCATACAACAGTGCAAATCAGTCATAATTTTATATATATATATCCTTTCCCTCCTGAACCTTCCTCCCCTCACCTCGTCCCTCCCCTTTAGGTCATCATAGAGCACCCGGCTGAGTGGGCTCCCTTTGTTATTTAGCAACATCCCACTGACTGTTTTACACCTGATAGTGTATATTTGTCAATACCACTTTCTCAATTTCTCCCACCCTCAACTTCCCCAGCTGTGTCCACAAGTCTGTTCTTTACTAGGCTCGTCAGTACCATTTTTCTAGATGCCATATGTATTCTGCAGTTATAATATGAATCACCTTAAAGATATGCAAGGATCAGGCTTTATTTCATTGGAAGTATTCAAAAGATTAAAATTTGTAATACAGCATTTTATAAAAATAACATGTTTTCTGAATTATACTAATGTAATTATTTTACATTATAAAATAATATTTTTGGAGTTTTGCTGTTTCATTCATTCATCATGTGCATGCCTGCTATGCTTATAACAGTATGTGCTAAATGATTTAGTCTTACCTTTCAAATAACCTGCATATTGGTTAGTAGGATTGCTCACAGGAATTACTGTAAGACATCATTTATCTGATTGGGATTTTTTTTTTTTTTAACAAATGGTAAACAGATGCCAAAGAGGTCAGAGAACTGAACAATTAGTAAGAGACATAATTTAATCTAGAGGGGGAGCACAGCATCATCAAAGAGAATAATTTAGGACATGTTTTAGGGATTGTGAATGTAGCCTGAGTAGTTAGAATTATTGCTTTGAGGAGTGATGGAAGACAAGATTGTTTCCAGATTGTGGAAATAAAATTTTTTTTTACAGGGGAAAATCATCTTTAAGGCAAACATTTTTAATAGGTTTGATTCAGCTTTTCAAATTTAAATCCTCATTTTTCTCTGAATTTTTAAAACCTCATAAGTAAATATTATCACTCTGAACCCTACCAAAGTTCTCTCTCCACTTTATAACCCATTTAAAAAATTCTTATATAATAAGTTAATGAGGGCTACATACTCCATTCCCCTACCTCCTTATTTTTCTTTTAGGCCTTATTCCATGTGTCAGGCTGACTAAATTGTTTCTGCTTCATGGAAGGTAAACTTTGTAGACACATTATTTCTAACTTAAAGATAGAAATTCCTTAAAGATAGCCTAGAACTTATGTCTTAATAAATAAAGGGAACAATTATTTGTATGTTTGTAATCATGATTAAAATTTTCCAATAATGACTTCAGTTCGTTCAGTTCAGTCACTCAGTCGTGTCTGACCCTTTGCGACCCCATGATTCGCAGCACGCCAGGCCTCTTTGTCCATCACCAACTCCCGGAGTTCACTCAGACTCACGTCCATCGAGTCAGTGATGCCATCCAGCCATCTCATCCTCTGTCGTCCCCTTCTCCTCTTGCCCCCAATCCCTCCCAGCATCAGAGTCTTTTCCAATGAGTCAACTCTTCGCATGAAGTGGCCAGAGTACTGGAGTTTCAGCTTTAGCATCATTCCTTCCAAAGAAATCCCAGGGCTGATCTCCTTCAGAATGGACTGGTTGGATCTCCTTGCAGTCCAAGGGACTCTCATGATTAAAATTTTCCAATAATGACTACTTATGAGTAAATTTTTTGTGATGGATTTCACTTAAAATATTTTCTTATAGAGTATCTTTTGCCAGTGAAATAAAGCCTAGTGTTAGCATTTTGTTCCCATCTATCACTCCCATGAAAAAGGAGCCACATTTCCCACATTCCCCGTATCAGAATAGACTAAGAGGTAGGGAAGAAAACAGGACCAGGGCTGTCGGTCAAGAACTGTTAGCCACAACTCGCCTCCAGGGAGGCTACAAGATACAATCTTGATTGTGTTGCTAGCATATGCAGCTCATGATTTAAAATTTTATTTCTAGTAGAAAACAGTTCTTTTAATGGATTATAACCATTGTGTGAACTTAAAACATTATATCTGTTCCTTTAGGTTCTGTCTTTCACACATCCTACCTCGTTCCACTCTGCAGAGACATATGAGTCCCTGTTGCAGTGCCTCAGAATGGAAGATGACAAGGTAGCAGAAGCCGCCATACAGATTTTTAGAAACACAGGCCACAAAATAGAAACAGACCTACCCCAGATACGGTCGTGAGTATGCTTTTTCTTATGATCAACACAAGAGTTTTCCAAGTGTGGGAATCTTAGGGTCATTGTTTCTCTTAGGAAGATACGGAGGAGGAAAGATGACTTTTATTTAGATTGTCTTATTTTAATAGTGCACTGGTAAAACTGATGAATAAATCAATAGAAGGGACAGCAGATGACGTCCCTTTCTGTATCCTCTGTTTTCATCTTTTCTCTGTCTGACTTATCTCCTCTACCATTTGAATATGGGCGGAGGAACAACCTAAAACTTTTATTTTAAATATTAATATTAATTATCAAAAGTTACCACAGAATTTAGGATTAATACATCTTTCTAATTTATTTATTTTTCTCCAACTTCAAATTCAGTAGGTACTGCCTTCATATCTCACTCAAGAATTATATAATCAAAGGTGCTTAATGAAGTGTTCATTATTTGCTTAGTTGTTGGTCATGGTTCTTTTCTCTCTCTAGATTACTTCCCCTCTCCTCATACGAATGAA
This sequence comes from Bos indicus, assembly GCF_029378745.1. Taxonomy (NCBI): domain Eukaryota; kingdom Metazoa; phylum Chordata; class Mammalia; order Artiodactyla; family Bovidae; genus Bos; species Bos indicus. The sequence goes on along the minus strand of NC_091765.1, from coordinate 59,630,724 downwards.
GTACATTTTGGTATTTTTACTTTGGCAGCTTTAAGAGGTTGCCTTAGGATCAGAATTTGTACTGAGAGTGTGATTTAGACATAAGACACGGGAGATGTCTTGGAGGAAGAGCACATTGCTGATAGCTATTATATTCAGATGTTCAAGGTATTTATGTAAATGGTTTGAGGTAAATTCAAATCAAACCCATTTTCCTCATGATATATTAATAGAATAAGAGAATTCATGACTCCTTAAGTTTTTATTGGATTTTTGAGCTAATAGTTTAATTTGAGAAATAATTCAACATTTATTGTATATCCTTTTCATTGTCAGCACTGTAGTGGCTAATGTAAAAGATTACCACTATCAGTCTCTGCTGTCAAGGAGTTTATACTCTAGAAATGATAATTTTTATCTTTGTACATTATAGAAAAAATGACACAGTGGGCTAAAGTTACTGTGAATTTTACAAAATGGGAAAATCTATACTTTTTTAAAGGTGAAGGATGTACTTAAAGGAATTCTATCCCAGAAGGAACAGTAGAAGAGGTAACTTTGGACATGACGACTAAAACCTCTTGTTCTTAAGACTTGTTGCTCAGTCGATAAGTGGTATCTGACTCTTTGTGACGCCGTGAACTGCAGCATACCAGGCTTCCCTTTCCTTCATTATCTCCCAGAGTTTGTTCAAACTCATGCCCACTGAGTCAGTGATGCCATCCAACCATCTCATCCTCTGTTACCCACTTCTCCTACCCTCAGTCTTTCCCAGCATCAGTGTCTTTTCCAGTGAATTGGCTCTGCGTATCAGGTGGTCAGAATATTGGAGCTTCAGCTTCAGCATCATTTCTTCCAGTGAATATTCAGAGTTGATTTCCTTCAGGACTGACTGATTTAATCTTTTGTCTAAGGGACTTTTTATGAGTCTTCTGCAGCACCACAATTCAGAAGCATCAGTTCTTCAGCACTCAACCTTCTTTATGGTCCAACTCTCATATCCATACATGACTACTGGAAAAACCATAGCTTTGACTATACAGACCTTTGTCGGCAGTGATTTCTCTGCTTTTTAATATACTATCTAGGTTTGTCATAGCTTTTCTTAAGACTAGTCAGGAAGGAAGGAAGGAATTATTGAAAAAGCAGAGAAGCACAACACTGCAGACCTCAATAACAACCCTGGCGGTGTAACTGGATTATAGCACACTAGAAAAACAAGGAGCAAGGTTAAAGTTGACCTATGCATCATCCTTTCATTAGGCTAAGAAGAATTAATAATGTATTTAATGACAGTTTGATCAAAACTCTTACTTTCTTTTGTTACTAACTGGTCTTATTTGTAAGAACCGTTACCTTGGTAAATGAATTTGAAAGAAAGACTTCAACAGTGCTCAGTCAAGGAATGTATTGATATTTGTGCATGAAAATCCTTTTCATTATTCTAAACTGTATGGAGAGAAATATGGCACATTCATAAATTTCAAGGTAGACTTCACACTGACTAGCATATGTTCCAGTTTTTTGATTGATGTGCATAAAGGTTTAGAGTATTGCCGTTTATATCTAGCCTTCCATTATTATAAGACAAGGGTCCCCAACCTCCAGGCCACAGATCAGTACTGATTCCATAGATCAGTACACAGCAGGAGGTGAGCAGCAGGGGAGCAAGCAAAGCTTCATCTGTATTTAGAGCTGCTTGTGTTACCACCTGAGCTCTACCTCCTGTCAGATCAGCAGCAGCTTTAGATTCTCACAGAAGTGCGAACCCTTCTATGAACTGCACATGTGCGTGCTTCTTTTGAGAATCATCCTGAAACCATCTTCCCCTCCCTATCCATGGTGAAAACTGTCTTCCACAAACTGGTCCCCTGTGCCGGAAAGGTTGAGGACCGCTATTATAGTATGACCCTTTTTCACTATTGCACTTGATTTGATATCATTGACCTTATAATCTATAAAGTAGTAGTATTACACCAGATGTATAGCAAGTATCTTTTCCTAAATTTTTGTTTTGGCTTACAAATTTTCTTTTGATGTAAAAAAAATGCTTAAGTTCATTATAAAAAGCTGAAACTTTAGAAACTATAAATGAAGAGAGTCACTTAACATTTTGATGTATATTTTATATGAATGTTTTGTCTTATCCATTTGATGTATATGCCAATTTTTTATATTTTGATAGAAACATGCCATACTTTATTTGCATACTTTCTCTCACTGGTATGTTCTTACCTGTTTTTTAATAAAATTTGACCTTTTGCTACTTTTTTCCCCATGGCTGCTTCAAAACAACTGAAGAGGATTGTGAGAGGAAAGTGGAAAATTTAGGAGTATTTTGTTAGAAGACAAATGTGAAAATATGGCATGGGGCAATTTTAGATTATAAATTAAAGGTGGCTTGTTTACTTTTGCATACTTACGAAGTAACATTAAAAAGAAAATTGTTTTCTGGAGTAGCTCTTTTATTCTAGAGGCATTGTATTTCTTATATTGTACTTGATGGGGAAAGGGGCTTTAAATCTTTTTATAGATCAGGAAGTTTAGAAGAGAAGCTTTCTTCGAGCGTACCTCCAAATAGTTACTGATGAAGTAGGAGACAACCAAAAGAACTACTTGTGGTTTATGGGCTTTTTAAAAATAAACTATGATGTTTTTTTTTCCCCCAGGACCTTAATTCCCATTTTACATCAGAAAGCAAAGAGAGGAACTCCACACCAAGCAAAACAGGCTGTTCACTGTATACATGCCATATTCACAAATAAAGAAGTCCAGCTTGCACAGATTTTTGAGGTATATATAATTACATATGATGTGTTTTTGTTGATTTTTATTTTTATTCTCTCTGATTTGATGAAGCTAAAGAGTCACTTTTTTTTAAGTTCTTTAGTCCCAGTCTAAAATATAAATTCCATGGGAGCAGGGACTCTATTTTATTCAGCACTTTAGATATTCCCAGCCTTTAGATCAGACTATATGTTCAAATACTACACATTGAAGGGTGTTTTATGTATTTTGTGTTACATTATTTTACTTAATTTTAGCTTTTTTGGCTCAGTGGTCCATTTAGCTTGAGAAGCTATTATGGACCCGACAACCCTACTTGAAAATTAGTTTTGTTTGCCTTTCCTTATGTATGATCCTTTGCCTGATTCTACTACTAGAAAGGTATTCCTATTGTCATAAACTGAATACAATATGAACAGAACCCAGTGGACTTAAATATTATGATCCATGGTCATTTTAAATATTCCCACAAGACAAGAAACCCACCAACATAACTGACTTAAAAATAAGGCTGATTTGACCGTGGAAGAATTTTCTTGTTTTTATTTTATGTGGGTTTTACTTTTCCTTTTTTTTTACATTGTTTCAATCTTATTAAATTTCAATAGGTGAAATAAGAATCAAGTGTCTAATATAACTGAAGTTACTGTAAATCATCTCTTTGGAACAGATTTTTTGGGGGCACAATAAATTCAGGAGGACTCGGGAACATACACTATTCTGTACAATGTCTATAAAACAAACTAGTAATTTTGACTGTTTTATTTTTATAGCCACTCAGTAGGAGTCTGAATGCTGACGTACCAGAACAACTTATAACTCCGTTAGTTTCATTGGGCCACATTTCTATGTTAGCACCAGATCAGTTTGCTTCCCCAATGAAATCTGTAGTAGCAAATTTTATTGTTAAAGATCTACTAATGAATGACAGGGTAAGTTTCTCATTAAATTTAGAATCATAAGATTAAGACTGTTAACATCTTTATTTGTCACAGAAACAACACGTCTGCTTTTCTCTGTGTATGATTCTCTTTTACTTTTTTTGTTATTTAAAATAACATCTTGCTATGTAGCTATTACTAGAATTTTTCTTTAAGAAAAAATTGAGAACATGAGATAGATGAATCATGAAGTAAAAAATAGAACCCTCAGTATTCAAACTCAAAAAAAAAATACCTGCCAGTTCACGCCTTCCTCTTTCTCCTCCCTCCAGTTGAATACAGCAGTGAAGGCTGCAAGCATGGCCAGTCTCATTTCCTACTCAGTTTCGTATTGTTCTTTGTACTACTGGTAGACAAGGCTGGCCACAAGTGGTGGCTTGATTGTTCATAAATTCTGTTTTAAGATGGTTGTTTTTTGTATGTAGTAAAATATACACAATATAAACTTTGCCATTTTACCCCATTTACGTGTACAGTTCACTTACATTATACACACCCATGTTCTTACTGGTTTTTTGTTTTATTAAAAACAAACAAGTTTGATAACATATGTATACACCCATATACAACAAGGGGTAACCCAGGAAAGCCAAGTACATCTCCACAGTGCTCCAAGCCACCATCCAAAATATACGTCCACATTGTTGTATAACTATTGTCACTACCTGTTTTCAGAACTTTATCATTTTGGAGAGAAACTCTACATCCGTTAACCAGTAACTCCGCATTACCTCCTCCCCACCAACCTCTGGTAACATCTATTCTACTTGCGTGCTTTATAAATTTGCTTATTACCTTCTTATCATACAATATTTATCCTTTTGTGTCTGGCTTATTTCTCTCAGTATAATGGTTTCAAGACTTCATTTTGTGCCACAATAATACTCCATTGTATGTTTAACCTATATTTTGTTTATTCATCTATTGATATATACTTGGGTGTTTTCTACCTTTTAACTGTTGTGAATAATACTGATATGAACATTGTCCCTGGTTTGGGGGATATATGCCTAGAGTGGAATTGCTGGATCATATGATCATTCTATGCTAAACTTTTTGAGGGGCTGCTGAACATTTTTCCACAGTGTCTATACCTACATTCCCAGCAGCCATACACAAAGCTTCCATTTTCTACACATCTTGGCCAACACTTATTCTTTACTTGGTTTTTTTTTTTTTATTCTTTACTTGTTGTAAAGTAGTATCTTGTGGTTTTGGTTTGTGTCCCTAATGGCTAGTGATTTTTTTTTTCATGTGCTTATTGGCTGTTTATATATCTTCTTTGAATATTGAGTTTTTTGCCCACTTTGAATTGAATTGTTTGTTGTTGAGTTGTAAAAATTCTTTATATATTCTGAATATTTATATACTGAATCCAAGAATAAAAAGATTTCCCCCTGTACCCTCTTGTGAGAATTTTTTAGTTGTAACTCTTAAGATCTTTGATCCAGGTTTAAAGTTAATTTTCATATATGATATAACAGTCCAGCTTCATTCCTTTGCTTGTGGCTATATCTAGTTTTGCCAGCACCATTGAGGAGTTGAGGAGACTGTTGTTTTCCCAATAATTGGTGTTAGCACTCTTGTTTAAAATCAGTTGAGCGTATACGTGAAGGTTTTCTGCTTCGTTCTATTGGTCTGTGTGTCCATACTTATGTCAGAACCACCCATGCTATCTTGATTACTATAGATTTGTAAGTTAAGTTTCAAAGTCAGGAAGTTTTAGCCCTCCAACTTTGTTTTTCTTTTCCAGTCCCTATTTGATGGCTTTCTTGTGGGGTTCCTAGAGCACAGTGTTGTTCAGCATGAAACCTTAATGAGAAAAATTTTAAATTTTTTTCTAAAAGTTAAATTTATTCAATTTTCTATAGTCAACAGGTGAGAAGAATGGAAAATTATGGTCTCCAGATGAAGAGGTTTCCCCTGAAGTACTAGCAAAGGTAAAATTGAGTAGAACTCGATGACTGTTATGCTAAAATAAAACTAACACTTAAAAAGCATAAGGTACTTTATTTTTAAACCAAAAATTGTGTGTTTCTCAAATTGCAGTTGTCCTTGAAGGAAGTTACATATAGATATATGTCAGCATGTTTTGTGGATCTTCCTGCCTTGCTGAAATGATTTCAGTGAGGCTGTTTTACATAGAGATTGTAGAATATTGATGTCAGAAGCACCTCAGGTCTAGCCTCATTACCACTTTTTATCTACAGGCATATGAACATTAATTTGGCAAAAACAAATGACTGTCATCATATTGGTAACTTTTGATAGATGTAAATTATCCGTCAGTAAAGCTAATTTTTAAAGTGGTAGTCTTGGGATTTAAAACAAAACTTCTTTATTATCTTATTTGATAATCTATCTCACCTTGAATAGCTTCATAGGCATCATTTATTCCATCAGTTCCTTTTTCCAGGTTGTCGATAAATAAATGTAGTAAATGATATCTACATTCTTTTGCTAGTTCTTGCATACATTTCATAATAGTCTTGAGTATAAGGCTCCAAGCAATTATGACTACAGATAATTACAAAATCTCCTGGGTTTTTTGATCAAAATAGTTCTTCAGTACTATAAGAAATATTAAAGTCTGTCTAGTTATTTTTAACCACTACAATCTGTGTAGTTTAGTTATTTAAAAAAAAAAATATATCAGTATTTTTAAATGATTTGAAAAGCAAGTGTCCAGGTGTGAAAAGTCTGAATTCAGAAGCCAGAGCCTGGGTATGCTATCTATCATAGTAATGTGTCTTAGGTTGCCTTACTTATTAGAAATAAGAATACCTCCCTCACAGAGTTGTTTGGTAGATTAAATAAAATAATAAATGTACAAATCTGGGGGAAGCACCTGGCATAAACAGAATAAGTATTAGTTCTCATTATTATTATCCTACAGACTTGTTTAATAAAACATGTCTGCTGGCAGTTAAGTAATCTCGTTAATTAACATAAATCTTCCCTTTAAGTGGAATTTTAAGTTGCTTTCTTTTTTTAGCATGTTAATATTTTATAGGTACAGGCAATTAAACTTCTGGTAAGATGGCTGTTGGGTATGAAAAACAACCAGTCTAAATCTGCCAATTCAACTCTTCGGTTATTATCAGCAATGTTGGTTAGTGAGGGTGACCTGACAGAGCAGAAGAGGATCAGGTGAGATTTTTCTTCCTTTCCAATTTTTTTTTGAGCTTCAAGATGTTGGTAGAGCTTACATAAGAATTATTTACTTAATATTAGCTGTTATAATTGCACTGTATGTTTTGTGTTTCAATTATGTACTTACTTCGGGTTTATATCTCAATAATGGTGTATTTTCATTTTTAAAGACTGACCTTTTTCCAGTAAATTTGTAGTCATAATCATTATAGCAGTGTTACAGTTAGCTTCAACATTTGGATCAATTAAACAAATATTTGTTGAATATTTGCCAAACACTAGGAAAAGCATTGCTGTAAAAACAGATAAAATTCAGTTCCTGCCTTCAACTTACCCTGTAAGTATAGTGATTGAACAAGTGTAGTGTTTTGATGCCATGAAAGGAAATAAAAATTTCAGTGTAGATTCAAAGAAGAAAGAGTTGCAGCCTCTTGGTGGTTTGCAGACTATATAAGGTTCTGCAAATGCCAAAAAAAATTTGTTTCCATTTCTACACATCTTCAGTCTTTAAACCTGTGAAATCACCATTTCTTTCTGTACCTTTTAAGATGAAAATAAAAGTCAAATTTTTCATTTACTGGTCTACTTGTGATGCACTCTAGAGGATAGACTTAACTATTCATTTATGCTTTCAGTATTTATTGAACACTATCATGCCAGGTACTGCCAGACCTTTTAAACGTACAATAATTTCTTCCTCTAAGGAATATGCATTCTATTGGAGGAGATAGGAAATGCACAATTACATTCAGTAGAGATGCTGAATGCTTTGATAAACTGGAGAAAACAATCAAAAATGATTTTTATCATAAGCCAAGAGTAGCTTTGCATGAACAGATTGAAGAATAAGGACAGCAAGTTTTAAATTTGGGGAAACCATGTACAGTGTGTCGCAGAGGCTTAATAATGAGCTCTTACAAATCAGTGATAAACAGGCAGGATCCCAAATAAAGATGAAGATTATATATTGCCAGTTTATCTTTAAAAAAATGTTTGACATCACTAAATACAATAAATACAATTTTAACTTAAGTGGAACCTCTTGTCTATCAAATCATCAAAAAGAAATTTTTTAAGCAATCATTACTCTTTGGGATCAGGGAAAACGATTTTCCTCACTACTGCTGTGAATATAAATGGACATAGTCTTGGCAGGACAGTTTGGCATTTTGTTTCTGAGTCCTTATATTAGTGTTATTCTTTGGCTTTATTTTTATGTTCATGAAATTAAAAGAATCATATAAAAATATACATACTAACATGTTCTTTCCAGTGTGTTTTTTTTTTTTTCATTGCAAAACACAGGAGAATGGCCAGTTCTGGAACATGCATATTATGAAATATTAGGCAGATCTTAATTAGACATTTTGTATCCCATCAGAGAAGGCGGTGGCACCCCAATCCAGTACTCTTGCCTGGAAAATCCCATGGATGGAGGAGCCTGGTGGGCTGTCCACGGGGTCGCTAAGAGTTGGACATGACTGAGCGACTTCACTTTCACTTTTCACTTTCATGCATCGGAGAAGGAAATGGCAACCCACTCCAGTACTCTTGCCTGGAAAATCCCATGGACTGAGGAGCCTGGTGGGCTGCAGTCCACGGGGTCACTAAGAGTTGGACATGACTGAGCGACTTCACTTTCACTTTTCACTTTCATGCTTCGGAGAAGGAAATGGCAACCCACTCCAGTACTCTTGCCTGGAAAATCCCATGGACTGAGGAGCCTGGTGGGCTGCAAACCATGGGGTCAGTAAGAGTTGGACATGACTGAAGCGACTTTGCAGCAGCATGTATCCCATAGTTTAGCTTGGACTCTGGAATCAGAAACTTACTCAACTTCCTGCTCCATTTACTAGTTGTATAAACTTGGATGAATCAGTTTTCCAAGCCTCAGTTTCCCCATCTTCCAGAGTAACATACCCAGATAGTAGCATTAGTAATTTTTTTAAATTCCTGAATCATGTGCCTCAGAAACCATTTGAGAGTCCTTCATTGTTACCAGTGCTCACTTTGATGGTCATGTGGTCCAAGAGTGCCATGTTTTCTCCTCTTGTGGTAAATAATAGTCCCTTGTGGATTTAGGGCAGCTTTACATTTTTTGAAATCTTTAAAATATCAAAGCTATATTATGTTCCATTTAGCAGTTGAAGTAAGAAGATTGTTCTTTCACCACATCAGTGTCACATTTTACTATTTAGATAGTTTAAGTTGACTGGGTGGGGAGTGGGGATTCCTGGGCCTTCTAGATTCCCTTATAAACCTTCCTGTTGGAAAGGAAAGCCTGCCTCAGAGACTAGTACCTGAGAGACACTGGCTCTCACCTCCATATTCTTTCCAATTTTAGATATTTGTCTAATGCCGCCTCCTTTAGGGTACAAATCACTTCCTAATTCATAGCCCTTCCATTTCATCAGACATATCTAGGCTTAAGATTGATTTCTATTATGTCTGTGTAAAATGTGTGTGTGTGCTTAGTTGCTTCAGTCGTGTCCAACTCTTTGCAACACCATGAACTGTAGCCCACCAGTTTCCTCTGTCCATGGGGATTCTCCAGGCAAGAATACTGGAGTGGGTTGCCATGCCTTCCTCCACGGGATCGTCCCAACCCACAGATTAAACTCAGGTCTCCTGCATTGCAGGCAGATTCTTCACCATCTTAGCCACCAGGGAAGCCCCTGTGTAAAATATGTGTATGCATTTAAAAATTGTGGGAAATAGATTTTAAATGATAAGTGAATTTTAATTTCTCAGTTTTTAGTTTCTTTACAGTTCCTAATGTAAATGGTTCTTGCTAGTGTTGCAGTTGGTGCTATTGTAAATGAAAGCAGAGTTCCTTAGTTACAGTAGAGGATCTAAGCTAAAATGTAACTAAAAATGAAGGCAGCCATTAAAAAGAATGAAAGTTTGCTATTTGATACAACATGAATGGGCCTAGAGAGTATTATGCTTAGTGAAATAAGTCAAAGATAATATTGTATGTTATCACTTATATGTGGAATCTAAAAATTAAAACTAGTGAATATAACAAAGAGACTGGCAGATACAGAAAACAAACTAGTGGTTACCACTGGGGAGATGGGAGTGGGGAGGAGCAAGGTAGGGGATTAAAAGATACAAACTACTATAAAATATGCTGCAAGGATATATTGTACAACATGGAAAACATAGCCAAGATTTTATAATTAAGTGGAGTATAATCTATAAAAATTTTGAATTGCCATGTTGTACATCTGAATTTAATATAATAAATCAGCTATACCCAAATAAAATAAGTAAATGTTTTTAATGAAGGCAGATAAATGTAATATCAGATAGTCACAATGATTTGAGCCTTCTTCCCTCTGTTGAGTTCAAGGACTCAAAGGATCTTTCCCATATTTATACATTATGTCAATGTAAGTGTAAATTATGCTAAAGACCTTAACAGTCAAAAAGGGATCAAAGCGCTTTATGAATGATAATGGTTATAGGAAATGTTTCTTTCTTTCTTGTTTGTTTATAGTAAATCTGATATGTCTCGCTTGCGATTAGCTGCTGGTAGTGCCATAATGAAGCTTGCTCAGGAACCTTGTTACCATGAAATTATAACCCCAGAACAGTTTCAGCTCTGTGCACTTGTTATTAATGTAAGTAACAGTCTTGTTTTGTGATTTACTTGGCCTTCAACATTAAATTTATTAATACGATTATATACTTAATACAGATTAAGTATCCATTTACTCTGTGGATGTATGCACAAAAGGGATTGCTGTTATTACTATTCTAACCAGTTATCTCCCCACAATTTTTACTTTCTTAGTATAATTATATCTTTTTTTAATGAAGACATTAAAAATGCTTAAAGTGTTCTTTTGTAAATGTTTGCCAGTTTTTAAAAAACTAGGGGTTTTTGTTAATGACTTAAAAAATACTAATATTTTTAAGTAGTTTTGGTTTTGTGCTGCTGTAGGATGAGTGCTATCAAGTAAGGCAGATATTTGCTCAGAAGCTACACAAGGCACTTGTGAAGTTACTGCTCCCATTGGAGTATATGGCCATCTTTGCCTTGTGTGCCAAAGATCCTGTGAAGGAGAGAAGAGCACATGCACGACAGTGTTTACTAAAAAACATCAGTATACGCAGGGAGTACATTAAACAGAACCCCATGGCTACTGGTAAGTAACTTTCAAAGTGCTGTGTGCAAATATATCTTGTCAATGTATCCATTTGTGGAGGGTTTTATTTCTTATATTTCTGTTGTATTGGGTTGGCCAGTAAGTTCATTCATGTTTTTCCATAAGATGGCCAAGCCAACAGTGTATAACACTGGGACTTTTATAGAATGTTGCTGTTGCAGTTAAGATGTATGTAAAATTTAAGGTTTTAGTTTCTGAGTCCTGTTTATAATGCATATAAGGAAGAACTGCATTTTATAGGATGAGCAGCGTGGCTTGATTTGAACACATTGCTCTGATGTTGGAAAGTAAAGTCCCTAGCTTTGCCAGGGACTCAATCTTAAATTAATCCTTTGTCTTTCGTAGCCTTCAAAATTGAAAAAAGTATTTCAGTATCATCCAGATGATATGTTGCCTCTAATTTAGAAATAATTGAGGGAAAAATGTTAACTGAAGTGGTTAGAACATTAAATTAGGGAGAGATTTTTATAAAAGCTATTATTACTATTGTTAATAATAATGTTTTCACTCTAGAGAAACTATTATCACTGTTGCCTGAGTATGTAGTTCCGTATATGATTCACCTGCTAGCTCATGATCCAGATTTTACAAGATCACAAGATGTTGATCAGCTTCGTGATATTAAAGAGTAAGTCATGTTGATTTTTAAAGAATTTTTAAAAATATTTTTACTTTTTAAAAAAGGCTTAATTTTTATGTTACTGTCCCCATTAGAATAAAATTTTTTATGGTTTTCTTTTATTGTAAATTTTAACTTTCATCTTACAAAATTGTTTCTGTCTAATAAGTTCTGTTTGGTGGTTTTGTTTGTTTGCTGTTGTTTGCAGTTAGCTTTAGCTGAGTCTTTGAAATAGATTGACTTGGTTTTTATGTTATTTTTATTGTTTGTGTTAAATGGGCTTCAGTTACGTCAGTTTGATCGTTTAGAAAGCCATGTGAAAGCCATGTAGGGAAAATTTCTCTCTGTAAAGCTACACTTTCAACCTCAAAAGATGCCTCAAAAGCATGCACACACATAAAAGATACTCTGTGGCAGGACTATGGTAATACAAAATTAGATATGTTACACCAGTCACAGAGAGGTTTGTCTCTGGTGGAAAGACAGGCAAGTAAACAATTGCAGAATACTTAAGTGTTTTCATGTAAAATAGAACTTTGTATATTGATGCATGGTGAGTAAACAAGTACACAATGGCCTAGAATTATCTACAAATGACTCCAAGAAACTTTAAAGCAGTATTTACTTTGCCATTGATATGCTTTTGCTTTGTACCTTTAAATCGGTCCCTTCAGCTTGTATTTAAATTACTATGATTTTTTATATGGGACATGACACCTTTTAGTTCTAATCTTATTTGAGGTTGTTGTTGTTGTTCAGTCGCTAAGTTGTGTGGTAATCAACATTTATTTCTGCCTCCTGTAGCTCTTTAAGGAGACATAGGTTCTAGTCCCAGCTATGTGAGTAAAAGCTTTACTTCTCTGAGCTTCTCTGCTTCAGTTACTTTATCCATAAAATACAGGATATGAAATAGGTAATTCCTAAAATGTCTTCTAATTCTGATTTCTGTTTATTTTATAAATATATTTTATTTGCAAATTCTTTTTTTTTTATAACTTTTATTTTGGGATTTCCCAGAAAGCACTTTGATAAAGCAAAAAAATAATGTATATGTTCGCCTAGAACACTAGGTCTGTGTTAAGCAAACTTTGAGCCCTGTTTCAGTTCAAGGCCATCATGTGGAAAAAGGTTAGACTTAAGAGAGGAGTAATGATGTGGGAAGAGCACTGAAGTCATTCAAGTTAGAACTGAAATCACTGGCACATACTTTTTGATTCTACCTAGTAGGCAATGCTTTTGAATATCTCTGAACATTTCAAGTTACTGTAACTTTTCTTTTTCTAGTTAAGGTGTACAGTTTCTTAAAGTATACAGTTAGATTATTCATTAGACTTTTTTTTTTAATACAGGGTGTTACCAGATACAAATTTCCCTTTCAGCACTACCAGTGCTGAATCCTATTAGTATAGTATGTTGTGTTTTTATTTGTCTTAAGGTATTTTCTAATTCTTCTTGTGATTTCTTCTTTGACCCGTTGATTGTTTTAAGAGTGTGGTTTGGGAATTCCCTGGCTGTCTAGTGGTTAGGATCCACGCTTTTAATGCAAAGGGCCCAGGTCAGTCCCTAGTCAGGGAACTAAGATCTTGCAAGCAACATGGCCAAAAAAAAAGTGCGAAGTGTGGTTTAGTTTTCATATATGTGTGAGTTTTCCAGTTTTCCTTGTTTTCCTTCTGTTACTGATTTTTAGTTTCATGCTGTTCTGGTCAGAAAAGATACTGTTTTAAGACTTATGGCTTGCTGTCGAGGCCTGTTAAGACTTATGGTCTGTCCTAGAGAATATTCCAAGTTCACCTGAAGAAACTGTGTGTCCTGCTATTGTTAGTTGGAGTATTCCATCTGTGTCTGATACGTCTGATTGGTTTATGGTGTTGTTCAAGTTCTCTGTTTTCTCTTTGGTCTCCTCTCTGTCTTTTCTATCCATTATTGAAAATAAGGTATTGAAATCTCTTATTGTGGAACATGTATTTCTCCCTTTACTTCTGTCAATTTTTGCTTCATAGGTTTTGGGACTCTGTTGTTAGGTTTGTGTTTATAATAGTCATATCCTCTCCAACACAGTCCTTCTGGGTCTTTTGCACTCCAGTTTGTCTAATTATAAAATAGCTACCAGCTCTCTTTTGGTTACTGTTTGTATGAAATGTATTTTTTCCCCATCCTTTAACTTTCAATTACTTTGTGTTTTTGTATCTGAAATGAGTCTTTAATAGACAAGATATATATATGGATCTTTTTTCTCCCTTAATCTACTCTGCTTGTCTGCTTTTTAATTGGGAGATTTAATCTATTTTCATTTAAAGTAATTACTGATACGTAATTCTGCCATATAACTATTAGTTTTCTCTGTGTCTTATATATTTTTTGTTATTTAATTGCTCCATTACTGCCTCTCATTTTTGTATTTACAGTTGAACTTTACAGCATGAATAGGTTTGAACTGTGCAGGTCCACTTACATGCAGATTTTTTTCAATAATAAATACTGTAGTGCTTTAAGATCCACAGCGGGTAGACCCACAGATACAGACAAACTTCATGTACAGAGGAACCGATTATACATAATTACTCTTAACATCTTAAAGTTGTAACGACCTATTTTGAATAATAGCAACTTAGTTTCACTAGTGTAGAGATACTCTGCTCTTGTGAAATATGAAATCGCTCCTTTGTGTCCAACTCTTTGCAACCGCATAGACTGTAGCATACCAGCCTCCTCCATCCATGGAATTTCCCAGGCAAGAGTACTGGAGTGGGTTGCCACTTCCTTCTCTGCTCTTATACATCTCTGTTTCATTCCCTTTATATTGTAATTGATACAAATTATATCTTTATATATCATTTCTTTTCACATAGATGGGATTATTTTTATGCTTTTGGTTTATTTACTTGTTTTCGGCTGTGCTGGGTCTTTGTTGCTGGCAGGCTCTTCTCTAGTTGTAGAGAGCGGAGTCTGCTCTCCAGTTGCGGTGCTCAGGTTTCTTATGGTGGTGGCTTCTCTTGCAGAGCACAGGCTCTGAGGCACGTGGGCTTCAGTAGTCGCGGCACATGGGCTCTATAGTTGTGGTTCCTGGGCTCTGGCACACAGGCTTAACAATTGGGGTACAAGGATTTAGTTGCTCTGCAACATATAGGATCTTCTTGGATCAGGAATCAAACCCTTGTCTCCTTCATTGGCAGGCAGATTCTTTACCATTGAGCCACCAGGGAATTCCCTGCATTTGCTTTTTAAATCATATATTTAAAAAGGAGTTACAAATCAGAAGCTCAGTAATGCTGGCCTTATATTTTAGCTTTGTTACCTTTACCAGTTTTTTTTTTTTTTTCTTACGGTTTCAAGATACTGTTTAGTGTTCTTTCATTCCTACCTGAAGGACTGAGTTTGGTATTTTTGCAAGACAGGTCTACTAAAAGCAAACTCCATTAACCTAATGCTAAATTTTCCTTTACAGTAGTCTTTTAAAACATATATATATACTATAGGCAAAGAAGTACACACAGATTATCTTCAAGTGATTTTTTTCTCCTCTTGATAGAGTAAAGCAGTAAGTCCATGGTGGTTGCCTAAAAAATCATCATGGGAACTTAATAATAGATTTTGATTCTAGATTTGGCAATGTAAGTTCCTCAGATGATTCTAATCTTCATCCCAATTTACTTAGAAATTCAGGTGTCACCAGACACTTTATGTATTAAATGACTATAAAATAAATAACAAGCGGAAAACAGAAAAATGATTTGAAATGTGACTGTTTCGCTGAATTACTCGTTATATGCACACCAGTCTCATAACACATGATATTCAGAGTTATGTCACAGTAGAATTACATATGAGCCCTAGGTCATAGGATAAATAGCTTACAAATGGTCAAAATGGCAAGACTATGCTGTATGCTGGTTTGCTCGTCATTGCTGGATATTAATACACATTATATTATCTAAATGTTTATTAAATACCTATAGAATGACTCTTCATGTGTATGCCTCATGAAACTGTCAGGCTTTCTCATATTAAGCTATATGTTCATGTTTGTTATTTGTGATGTTATATCTTATTTTAATTGAATGTTATTAACAAGATATTTCTATTAATCATTAGAGTTTTATTCTTTGTATACTCGAACAACAGAACTTCCCAGTAAACTATTTTATCCACTCAGCAAAAGAACCTGCAATTAGTCTCTTTATTAAGTGAATATGTTTCATTTAGGTGCCTCTGGTTCATGCTTGAAGTTTTAATGACAAAAAATGAAAATAATAGCCATGCCTTTATGAAAAAGATGGCAGAGAATATCAAGCTAACAAAAGATGCCCAGTCTCCAGATGAATCCAAGACAAATGAAGTAAGATATATATTAGGCCAGTGACTATTAAGAAATTACACGGAAAAAGCAATGTGACCCTTGTCCCACTTGTTTTTCCTGTTGTATAATAAATAGATTACAGAATGCTTATAAAAATATATGCTTATAGTTTATAAATATATGTACTTTTTCTTTCATTACATTGAATTCTAATTTTTGAAGACTGTTTATTACTCTGAAAAAGATATTAAAATATGTACAGAGCATGGGGATAAGAACTAGTGAAATTTATAACTATGCTATCTTAAGAACTAGTAAGTAAGTGTTACAGACCAGTAGATATTCTTCTTGTATGTTTCCTTTAGTTTGTTGTTTTTAATGCATACTTGGCATTCATGTTAAAGTAAAATGAAGGGGACTTTTTTGTTCTTGTTACTAGGAGGTTACATCAGAAGAAGTGCCAGAGACAACATGCAGGATGTTCAAGGAATAAACAATAGCCCCATATTACTGTGTTGATTCCGTGTTACATATTGGGTAGAACTGGTACCTGTGCTTATTTTGCCCTCCTGAAAGTTAACGTGATTTGTTCCCTCCCTAGAAACTTTATACAGTGTGTGATGTGGCCCTGTGCGTGATAAATAGTAAAAGTGCTTTGTGCAATGCAGAGTCACCAAAGGATCCAGTCCTGCCAGTGAAATTTTTTACACAACCTGAAAAGGTAACTTTCTTCTCTTCATTTTTCTACTGTACTGAACTTGTTTAAATTTGTTACTGTCATCCTGGTGGCAAATACTAGACTGTCTTAACTACAAAGTAAAAAAAAAATACCTCTGTGAGTTTATCAAGAAAGCGGAGACTGTCTTCCAAAGCCTGAAAAATATCATTCTCACCTTACAGAGTAGAGAATACAAATCAAGCTTGGTGGTGGTGTTCCTATGTGAGCTATTCCTTCTGGATATTTCTAATATGTAAGAGGAATTTTCAAATTTCTTAAATTGTTTTCATCTCATCCTGTTAAAACACTGTTAGTATTTTTTCAGACAAGAAATAAAATGGTAGAGTGTAAATTATATACATCTATATATGAAATAAAGTATCAGTATGAATGGAATTGGTCTTGGCAATTGACAGACCTGGATTCGAAGTTAACAGACTTCCCCGGCGGCTCAGCCGTAAAGGATCTGCCTGCAATGCAGGAGATATGGGTTTGATGCCTGGGTCGTGAAGATCCCCTGGAGGAGGAAATGGCAACCCACTCCAGATTTCTTGCTGGGAAAATTCCATGGACAGAGAAGCCTGGTAGGCTAGTCTGTGGGGTCACAGAGAGTCAGACACACAGCTAAACCACTGAACACGCACCCAAGTTAACTCTTCTAAGCTTCAATTTCTTCATCTCTAAAATGCAGATGATGATAATACCTGTGAACTATTACTAATATGCCTAGGTCTATAAGAGTTAGTCAAAAGGAAGCGTTAATTAGTGGTATTGTTAATAATGGGGCTTCCCAGGTGGCTCAGTGGTAAAGAATCCGCCTGCCAATGCCAGAGACATGGGTTCTATCCCTGTGTTCAGAAGACCTCCTGGAAAAGAAAATAGCAACCCAGTCTAATATTCTTGCCCTGGAAATCTCATGGACAGAGGAGCCTAGCAGGCAGTCCATGGGGCTGCAAAAGAGTAGGACCTGACTTAGTGACTGAACAATAATAATAACATTATTAATAATACATAGTACATTTATTCTGCTAGCAACAAATGAAGTTTTCCACGTAAGTAAATTTTTCAGCCAACTAATAGCGCTTTAAATTTTTCCAGCTAATTTGGATTTTAAGACCTTTTTTTTTTTAACAGATTGCATTTTATTTATTATCCACTTTAAGGTGACATTTTGAAGTTTTAACTTTCCTGTTGTTTGTTTTTTTAAAAAAATCAATATTTTTAATGGAAAAAATATGGCATTTAAAAATTTCAACAAAAATTTATATCCAGTTTTCTTTAATGATCTAGTACTCAGAATTTATGCCTGGTTTTAATAGGAATAATAAAGATTGCAAAGTTACTTGCCTTCTAATTGAATTTACTGGTCTTTATAAATACTCCTACATGAGCTCTTGAATTTAAATTTACTTTATTGCTGACCCAGGGCTATTATGACTAGAATAGTACCTATATAGAATTTACATACAGTAGTAGTCCTGTCATCGAGAATTTAAGTTGCTGTTTATTACTATCTCATTCTAATTGATTTTTGTTTTGATATGAAACTTAGAATGCTTTTAGCCTTCATAATAATACTTAGAGTTTCCATTTTCAGTGAGCATCTTGCCTCATTTCCTTTTCTAATATACTGCTTTTAATATGGTGTAAGTTCAAACACAAGAAAATTAGGGATATTAAGATCATGAGCCTAGTGATATTATAGTATATCTTGATGTAACATTTATTTTGGCTGTATAAAAGCCTTTGTAAGGAAGAAAAGAAAGATACAGCCTTGCCTAGACTTCATATTGAAAGTATGATTTCTTCATAGGCACATTTAAGCCATTTTGTTCTTTTCTATGACACTAGTGTGAAGGTCAACTTAGTAAAAGAAAAAATAATTTTTAAGGTGATTACTTAGAAATGATGAACATCCGGATGATAATAGATCATTTGGCTTCTGTGACTTGTGGTTTACTCGTGCTATTCCCAGGGTAATTAACAGAGAGAGCCACCACATGATCAGATTGAACTCTTTAAGTTTTGTATAGATATAACTTTTAAGAAAGTATCATCAGTGTCCACGTTTGGTTTAAATTCATTTATTAACTAGTTAATATCACTGCTGCCCAAGAACATTATGATCGCCTTTATTAGATTTTGATGGTGTATTTACCTTTATGATTTGCAGTCTACTTATGGTTCTAAGAAACAAAATATTTTTAATTAAAGTAAAAGATTTTTTTTGTTTCAGTAAGGATAATTTTCTTGAGGGTTCTCTGGTGGCTCAATGGTAAAGAATCCACTGCCAATGCAGGAGAAAGGAGTGTGATCCCTGGACTGGGAAGATCCCCTGGAGAAGGAAATGGCAATCCACTCCAGTATTTTTGCCTGGGAAGTCCTATATACAGAGGAGTCTGAGTGAGCTACCATCCATGGATTTGCAAAAGAGTCAGACACAACTTAGCAACCAAACAAAAACAGTTTTCTTGAGATCCTATGTGGGGTTCTTTTAGTGAGTATTAAGTGCCTGATATATGCTTAGTACCATTTTGGGTGCTTTGGGAGCACAGAAGTAAATTCCCTGGTAGTGCAGTGGTTAAAGAGTCTGCACGTCCATTGCAGGGGGCCTGTGTTCAACCCTTGGTGGGAAAGATCCCACATGTGTGACACAGCCAAAAAAGGAAGTAAATTTTATAATAGAGTGTAGGTGAACACAGTTCATTGAGTAAACTGGAAACTAATAGAAGAAGTATGTTTTATTTTAAATGTGATTTAAGGGAATTCCTTGGTGATCCAGTGGTTAGGATTCCATACTTTCAATGCCAATATCCTGGATTCAGTCCCTGGTCAAGGAACTAAGATCCCACAAGCCATGTGGCATGGACAAAAACAAAAAGTAATTTGCGGTGCTCTGCATATTGTGCACGCAGTCTGTTTTAAAATCTCCACTATTCAAAAAACTTTTTATCTTCCTCAGTCTTAGGCAACACTTTGAGAGGCTTTGGGGGCAAAGTGGGGAACTCTTGGGCCCTGGAAGGCGCAAATGGAGGCGGCGGCGATCGCCTTAAATCAGAAAGTGGTGGATACGTTTTTCTTTTCTTTTTTTTTTTAAGGTTTGCGCAGAGAGGGAGGGGGCTCGCCAGGGCACCTGGTCACAGCGTCTCTTACAGTCTCTCTCTCTCTCTCTCTTCATCTCTTCCTGCTTTTCTTACTTTTCTCTCCCCCTTCCTTTTTCGCTACCCTTCTCTTTCCTTCGTTTCTTTCCCTTTACCCTCTTTCTCTTTTTTTTTTTTCTCCCTCTTTCTCTCTGTATCTCTTTTTCTAACTTCCTTTCTCAATCTTGCTGAGTTCCCTGATTCCTTCCTTCTCTGTTCCTCTCTCCTTTTCACTCTTTAGCTTTTTCTCTATCTTTAGATCTTTCTCTATTTTCTTTCCTTTTTTCTTTTTCACTTTTTTTTTTCTTTTTTCTTTTTCTTTTTTTTTTGCTTGGGTGAGGCCCCCCTGAGGGGGTTTTCTGCAAGGAGCAGGCTCTGTATATTGTGTGTTTTTTTTTTTTTTAAAGCTCCTTTGTTTAAAAGAAATCTTTTTTATCTTTTTCAGCCTTATACAATGCTCTGGGAGACTTTGGATGTAAACTGGGGAATTTTTAGGCCCTGGGAGGTGCAAGCGGAGGTGGAGTAGTCGCCTTAAATCAGAAATTGTTGGATAAATTTTTAAAGGTTTGTGTAGAGGGGGAGGGGGCTCGTCAGGGCGCCTGGCCGCAGCGTCCTGTAAGCCCTCTCCTTCCTCCGGAGGTAGAGCACAGTCTCCCTCCTTTTCTTCGTCAATGGCAGAAAATATGATCTGCGCAGAAGGTGGAGACCCACTACCATCCACCGCTATAGCCTCTCTCATAGACTATCCCACAGCCTCATGACGAGGGTCCAGAACATTTTTAATCATATTTATAGGATAAATTTTTAGTTGTTTTTCACCTTCACCCAAAAAAAAAGAAAAAAAAAAAAAAGTAATTTGCCTAATTTATCTCTAAATTTGACTAAGTCTTGTGTGTCACTTGATTTAATTTTAAAACTAAACTTATGGTATGGTTCATGAAATAATGCTTTGATGATTTGATAGGTTTCGTAGCATAAATGAACCTGTTACTGTAAGGCATAATGCCTGAAAAGTCTTTTATGAACAATAAAAATATGCATGTTCACTTTTTTTTTTTGATAGGACTTCTGTAATGACAAGAGTTATATTTCAGAAGAGACAAGAGTACTTCTGTTAACAGGAAAGGTATTATATACTAGATAATTGGGGGATCTTTATCTCCTGTGCATATTACTGCTAACCTTTAAACATCCCTCAGGTTTTATGGTTCCTGATTCTTAGACATCATGTTGTGGATTGTAGCATCTAAAGCATTTGTTCTCTTGGACTTTTTTCTGCCATGAACCATTTTTGAGTTAAAACCATGTGTCCTCATCAGTACGGATAGGGTTCAAGTTATTTAGAATTCACAAAGCAAATTTCCCTGAAAAATGATATAATAAATTTAGATGTGTAAGAAAAAAGAAATAATTTTAAAGTATTAATAAGTTAGTTTATATCCTATAAAGGTAATATGCTATCTAAAAGGAAAAAGGAAATTTAATATTTAATAAAGAATCTAAACTGTTAAAACTATATACACTCAGTAGTTTTTTATCTGTAAGGCATTACTATGTCTTACTCAGTATTTCACTGTTTTAGGGGCACTTTTTATTTTAATTGAACAATAAAGAATAATTAAATAGTGCATAGTTGTGGTTTTTTTTGCATAGTTATTTTTAAAAGAAGTAATACTTCTGACTTCAAATTATGTTCAGACACAGTATTAAAGAATTATCATTTCTAATAAATTTAGGATTTAACTTCCCAATAACAACTGTCTTAACAATTCCTGGGCTTAAGCAGAACAATAATCCCTTACATGTGTATAAATTTATATGTATTCCTTTTAGTAAGGTATAAAATAACATGCATATATGTAATTTCTAGCCAAAACCTGCTGGAGTACTAGGTGCTGTAAACAAGCCTTTGTCAGCAACGGGAAGGAAACCATATGTTAGAAGCACTGGAGCTGAGACCGGAAGCAATATTAATGTAAATTCAGAGCTGAACCCTTCCACCGGAAATCGACCAAGGCAATTTTTTTTCTTCAGTTGTTTTTGTTATGATCACTCACTACTTGATACATCTTTCAATTCCTTTTCTTAAAGCACATCACAAAAATGGACTTTAGGGAACATCTTAGTAAAAAACATACTGCTGAATTTTAGTATAATTAATGATGGTAATTGAGTGTGTATTACACTTTGGGAAACCATTTAGCATTCTAAATGTATAGAAAAGTTAAATAAAAAAAAAGAATTTGTAGTACAGTAAAACTAATTTACTTGGAAGTGTGTGTATATGTGCAAATTTAACACTTAGGAAAACTGAAAATATAACTCTTTAAACAAATTTATTTATATGCTTTTTAACTCGAGATTTAGTATAGCATGAATAAAGATAACATTGTTAATAACATTTGCCACTTATTGTTAAAGATTCCATGTTTAACATGTCAGGTGTTTACTGTCTTAGCTACTGCATAAAAATTTCCACCTGACCCTACTCTTACTGAATAATGAGGCTTTTAAAGATTTTATTCTGATTCATGATATTTTAAGAATAAATTCAACTGGTAGTGTTTTAAACACATTTTTAGCAGTAGAATCCAAAGATATAAAAATATTAACGTGGGGCATCTCTGGTTTACATGGATGGTGGGCGTCAAACACCTCTCCCGTGGCCTTTTCTAGCAGCCCCCTGTCTTACAGAACTAATTAAGAACACAGACTGAAGAAAATGATAGTCTTAATCTGCTGTACTTTTGCTTGGTTTTAGCATTTTCCACCCCAGCAGATAGGCTTATAGAAGAGTTATGTTGTTTGTTTCTTGACAACTAATCTATCAGGTGACTTTAGGCAGTCATTTCTTTCTTAGATTAGTAAGGTTAAGTGGAAATCAGTAACTTGGTGTAATAGGGCAGTAGGCTGTAGCCACAGATATGAGTCTTGCTAACTTGGCCAGCCTTCTAAGCCAGTCTCAGCCTCCTGTTTTCTTATTGGTATAGTGAGAGAGTAAAATTTGTATTCATGTGGTCAAATGAAGAAGCTTTGGTTTGTTTTTCTTCAACAGGGAACAGAGTTCAGAGGCAGCAGAAACTGGTGTTAGTGAAAATGAGGAGAACCCTGTAAGAATTATTTCTGTCACACCAGTAAAGAATATTGACCCAGTAAAGAATAAGGTAAATTTTTAAATTTAATGAGTTTCTCCCATGGAGATTCTTACTACAGTTTCATGACAGGAGTGAAAAACCCATGGTCAGTACATTAATGTATACTACATACTATACATGTGTGTACCTATGCTTACTGTGCTTTCTCTCTCCAGAAATGATTCTGTGTTCACTTTCTTCATTTAACCAGAGCTTGTGTGTCACCCGTAATGGTATCCTTCTACCGCACTACTTTTCCCAGTGCCTTGAAAGAATAGGACCTGAGGGGTTTTGGGATCTTGTTTTCAAATACTTCATTGACTCCCGCCAGAGATCAACACTTCTTGTTTGTTTAAGTTAAACTTATGAGCTAGCCATAATGTTTGAGTTTTTATGTATTGAACAGCTGCATTCTTTCTTTGATGGTGGATCTTTTATCTATAGCTCCCAATATTCTTAATTTTTTGGCAGGATAGAAAGGAATGTAACATTGGTAGGAGGATAACTTTCCTCAGTTGGAATAGTATAAGAATAGTAATATTTTTTTTCCGTAGAATCATATTTTTGACATACTTTTTTTACACACCATATATTTATGGTATTTATAAGATGTTTTAGGAATTACCCTCAGGTACATAAAATATAGGACTATACAGTCATTCCACAGTAGCTGAACCTTTCCTATCGAAACTCGTTGTCTGAACTCAAACTGAACAGATAGGGGTTTTTTTTTTAATGCCCCTATCCTTTTTTTTTTTTTTTTTTTTTTAACTTTACAATATTGTATTGGTTTTGCCATATATCAACATGAATCTGCCACAGGTATACACATGTTCCCCATCCTGAACCCTCCTCCCTCCCCATACCATCCCTCTGGGTTGTCCCAGTGCACCAGCCCCAAGCATTTATATACATATTTATTTATTTATTTGGCTACATTGAGGCTTGGTTGAGGCATGCAAGCTTAGTCACCCTGTGGTATGTTGGATCTTAGTTCCCTGACCAGGGATCGAACCTGCATCCCCTGCAGTGGAAGGTGGGTTTTTAACCACTGGACACCAGGGAAGTCCTGATAAGGTTCATTTTTTGGTCAGTCTCTCACTGTCCATACTCCGTGCTCTTTGCTAGCTGAACTTCACTATGTCAGTAGATTCAGGGAACCTCTCAAAGGTGTTAGAATTCAGAAGCCAATAGATGTAGATATTGTGGGATCTTTTTATAGAATTAAATATTCAGCATAAACATGCTTCGATGCAGAAATGCATATTGTTACAGATACTTAGTTAAACATGCTTGTCATGTGTATTAAGAGGTAGTACAGAGATGCAAATGTTTACCTAGTACAAACGGCTAATCTATAACCTTCCCAACCTCTGTGGTAAAATTGTATAAAAGATAAATTGGATATTTAAATTCTAATTTTTGAGGGGCCAAAATGTGACTTTGCTTGACCTGTAATATTATATTGTTTTGTTCCAAACCCTGTTTTAACTTTTTCATACTTCCAAAGAATGTTTTAACGATTCAGTGTTGCCTAAAGAGACATGTCATGTTTTGGCAAAAGCCTGATAGCTTCCCAGTCAGATCTCCCATAAATTGATATGATCATTTCTTTCCAGGATCTGGTCCTCAGTCTTGCATGCTCAAAACAGTGTGTTGCTAGTATATTAAAAGAAGATATGATCTAAAGGAGTGTTTCTTGCTAACCAGTTTCTCGAAGAGGTTGATGTGTAAACCAGTTAATTAGTTATATAAATAAAAACTATCCAACAAGTTGGATATGTATGTTTACAGATCAGAACATTTTCTATTATTCACTCAGTGAGAGAAATCAAATTGTAATATGAAGAATGAATACGAGAGGTGGTTAAAAGAAGTAAGATACTAACATTCCACGGATGCAGGCAAGCAGTACTGCCAGTGTTGCCCTTTAGAGTCTTTCTTCATGCCTGTAGCTGACTGTAGGCATGACTATGCCTTCATGCCTCTTCATTTGGTTTTTGCATGAGTTTGTTATCCATATGCACATATACATAATGTTCATAAATATGTAAATATGATCATGTACATGACTTTTAATACAGTCTTTTTTCCCCTATTAAACAGCCTTATCTTGTGTGTTCAAATTTTTCTCTCCAGAGTTATCATTTTCTTACTCGTATACACATAAATCCTTTCCCCCTTCTTTGTTAGTGCAAACAATGTTGCATTAAACTTACTGGTGATTTTTTTTCTAGGGGCTGAGTTCTAGTAGTGGGATTGCTGGGTCAAGTAGTAAAATACTAGAGATTTTAGATATTTCCATATTGTTTTCTCAGAAAGTTAGAACACCTGACATTTCTACTAAGCGGGTACTTTTTTCTCTACATATCCACCATCAGCAGGTTTTATAGTTCTTTTGAATCTTTTTCTGTTTAAAGTATCAAAACTAATACCCCACTATTGTTTTAATTTTATATTTACTTTTGTTGACCATTTGGATGTACTCTTATGTGAATTGCTTGTTCATATTTGCCCTTTTTTAAATTATCTGTTTTTGTTTTTTTTTTTTCTGGCCATGCCGCACAGCTTGTGGGAACTTCACTAACTAGAGATCAAACCCAGGCCACCAGGGAACTCAGTAACTCAACTTCTGATGCTGTAGTAGTTATACCTTCTCGTTAACACTCTTGCTTCCTTCTGATCTAGTCACCCAATATAGCACCCAATGTGATCTTTTTAAAAAGATAATTTGGATTCTGTTTGCCCTCTATTTAAAGTCAGTGACTTTTATTATGGACAGAGGACCTTGGTGGGCTACAGTCCATGGGGTCACAAAAGAGTCGGACACAACTTAGCAACTATACAACAACAACTTTTATTAGCACTGAAAATAAAATCAGATTTCTTAAAGGTCCCATAAAGCATTCATGATCTGGCCCGTGCTTGCTTCTCCTGCCATACACCAGTCTCACATCACTTCAAGTTACTTAAATCTTCCAAACTCTTTCCTTCTTTGGGTGCTTCATGCTGCCTCTTGCATCTGTCTAGAACACTTTACTTTTCACATGGTAAGCCTTGCTCTGATACTGTTATTCCCCAGAATAATCAAATTGGTGTTTCCTTTTATTTATTTATTTTTTTTCCCTGAATTCCCCTTTCTTTAATCTCTTTAGCACTTAGGGTAATCTGTACTTAAATGTTTGTTTACTCTTTAAAAAAGATTAATCATCTATTATGCTCATCTGTTGAGGACCAGAACAGTATCAGTTTTGTTCCCCAATCTATGCACAGCAGCCACTACATGTAATAGACACTAAGTTGAGTGAATGGTTTCTACTTCAGGTTTAACCACACTTAGTCATCTTTATTGGCCTTTTTATTTTGCCCAGGAATCACCATCTTTCACCAGGTGACTTTGCATATCTCTGTCTAATCCGCTGTATACTGTTCAACAGTTTACCCTGTGTGGACCACCTTACTCTTTTTCCTTCATGTATTATCTGTTCTCTTAAGATAAAGTTTACTTTAATGTTTTAAATCCTCAACATGAAACACTGATTTTTGAATTTTCTAACTTAAGATACTATTTTCATGAGTTTTCATTTAAGTAAATTATCTTGAAACATGAAAGATTTATATGTGTTTCCCAGTCATTCTGAAAACATTTTGAGGGGAAATGAAAGTTAATTAACTGAAAAGATATAGTCTTAATTTTTTGGATGATGATAGTGGTCCTTTGTTTCCCTTGAATCAATTCAAATTATTACAGTTGATTCCTAAATTTCATTTGTATAAAGGTCACTTTCATCCTGAAAACTATTATTCCTCCTAATGTCTGTTATGTCTGTTACACTAAAATCGAATTTTATTAGCTTAAACATTTTAGATGACAATATGTATGCCAAACTAGGAGGAGGAAAAAAAAGAGAATGTTCAGGAAGAAATAGGTTAATGACCGATCCAATAAGAAGAGACAAAAGTTTGAATGAATGAGTGAAGTGAGATGATAAAGAACTTTCTGTTACAGAACTATGAAGATTATTATAGTTAGACGCATCATAGAGAAAGAAAATAACATTGAATTATGAAAACATCCTCCCTGCTTTTGAAAAGTTGTAGCATTAAGAACATACTAGCAATAAAAAGGACGTTTTTATTTAAAATGAGTGTGAAAGAACAGCTGAGTAGGTTTTCTCATGTAACTGCCTGTACCATTTAATACATATTTACTGAGTATAATATATGCCACGCACTATGGTTAGGTACGGAGAAGGCAATGGCACCCCACTCCAGTACTCTTGCCTGGAAAATCCCATGGATGGAGGAGCCTGGTAGGCTGCAGTCCATGGGGTCACTAAGAGTCGGATACAACTGAGCGACCTCACTTTCACTTTTCAGTTTCATGCATTGGAAAAGGAAATGGCAACCCACTCCAGTGTTTTTGCCTGGAGAATCCCAGGGACGGGGGAGCCTGGTGGGCTGCCATCTGTGGGGTCGCATAGAGTCGGACACGACTGAAGCAACTTAGCAGCAGCAGCAGCATGGTTAGGTATCATGTTCAGTCCTTACCCTTAAGGAATTTACATTCCTCGTGGGACATAAGCAGTGAGTTAGAAACCCTGAAATCCCAACTCCTAAAATACTTGCAGAATGCTTCTTCTAGTCAGATCAGTGATATTTAAGGAATTTCTGTTCATAAAATTGTTTTCTGTTCTTCTAGGAAATTAATTCTGATCAGTCTGCCCAGGGCAACATCAGCAGTGACCGAGGAAAGAAAAGAACAGTAACAGCAGCTGGTGCAGAGAATATCCAACAAAAAACAGATGAGAAAGCAGATGAATCAGGACCACCTGCCCCTTCAAAACCCAGGAGAGGACGTCGACCCAAATCTGAATCTCAGGGCAATGCAACCAAAAATGATGATATAAATAAACCTCTTAGTAAGGGAAGAAAGAGAGCTGCAGTCAGTCAGGAGAGCCCTGGAGGTCTGGAAGCAGGTAATGCCAAAGCACCCAAACTGCAAGACACAGCCAAAAAGGCAGCACCGACAGAGAGACAGATTGACTTGCAAAGGTAATGTACTCCATTCTTTCTGAACTTTGAGTTTAGACATTTTGTTTTATTCCTAGTTGCCATCCATAACAGCCAAATACCTAGCCATTTGGGAGTGAAAACTGCCCCCTGGTTTTCCTCAGTAAGTTATGATGGCATTTGTTTTTAATCTCATAACCTTCAGGACAACAATTTGAAGAGAGATCTCCTAAATTAGAATATGGTATTTTGGTATTTCTATTTATTAGCAAGGATATTATTATCTTGGTCTTCTTCACATAGTTGCATGGGGTTTACTAAATATAAACGGCTACTTTTTTGATACAGAAGTCCCAGAATGGAGTAAATAGATGTCATGACACATGAACAAGTATATCTTGCTCTTTAATTCCACTTGTTATAGTAAACTTTAATATACGTCAACAACTTACTTCTCTCCCCTACCCTTCCCAATGAGAATAACCTCACAGCTGCTCGTCTTTGATCATGTTTGGGTTAGGTTTTTAAATTAACATTTATGAAATTCTGAAGTTTCGGGTTATTAAATTTGTTATATTTTAAATGTCTCTAAGTACCTTTTCAGCATCTAATGGCAGCTGATCCAGGCCCAAATCTGACTAAGTAATGGGTGTTTCTTATACTCACTTCCAGTTTTATGGACTAAAAGTAGAAAGCCAATATTGGGGGCAAATTTTCTTATTTTCTCCTCAAACCTGGACCTTTGACCTGTAACAACATACTTAACATTGGCCTCCTTATCTTCATCAGTAAGACAATATGATAATACCTTCCCCAAAGGATTGTTCTAAGAATTAAATGGATCATTAAATAGAAAGCACTTAACAAAATGCCTTGTGTAGAATAAATGCTCAGTAATTAACCACTGTTTTGAATTCTAGTTGCTTTACCCCTTAATATATTTTTAGTTATGCAAAAACTGAAGAAATTTCATTGGAAAAGATAGCCAGAATTCTCTAAAGGGTTTCTAGAATTCTGGCTTTTCCTCACCCGCATAAAATACTACTGATCTCACACCCAGGCCACCTGAGCCACCTGATCTTATCTGTCACAAGCTGTCCTTTTGCCATCTAACCAAAATATCCATGAACCCTGAAATATACTTGAACCCTGAAAATATTTTCAGTAGCAACCAACCTTGTCTCTGAAATTGAGCATTGTAAAACCCATTGCTCTGCTTTTAGTTACACCATTGCCCCCAAAGCATTAAACAAACCCAACAAAAATGGCTTACCTGCCAGAAACTGCTCTTGATTTAAAATGGCTTTGGGCCTTCTGAAAAATCTTAAAATATCTCTTTTAAGAGTGAAAAGATACCTTAGAAGTCTTAAGTATGCCAGTTAGTAGATTGGTTGGGCGATGTGTTACACACAATACAAAATTCTTTGTGACAGTGTTCATGATAGTACTTCAGTAGAATAAATACTGTGCACTTATCTTAGAAACTTCTGATTGATTTATTAACTATTAATTCATGGCTAACAAAACATGGAAGGACATTCTGAAACTTTCTGCCAGGCTTCCTTTTGTCTTTTCCATTCTTTCCTGAATCTAATATACAACTCTGCCCTTAAATTCTAGCATTATGACTTTTGTTTGGAAACCTAATTACTCCAGAAACTCTATATTACTCACGATATCCTCTTGCATAGAAATAAACGCATTATAGGCAGATGAGTATTGCTCTTTACACTTCTCATTTGTTCTTCTAACAAATACAGACAGATTAGACTGCCATCGTTGTGCTGGGTGTTGGCAATACATAAGTATCCAAAATAGATAGATTCTTGCCCTCCAAGAATATACTTCCCAGCCAGAAGAGAGCAGAAAAACTTTCACTCTAGGTCTATTGACTGATAAAAACATAAGAATTATTTTTATTACTACATAAAGCAGTGAAATTCTGACTCATGCTACAATATGGATGAACCTTAAAGACATTCATTATGCTAAGTGAAATAAGCCAGACCCAAAAGGACAAACAGTGTATGATTCCACTTACATGAAATCCTAGAGTAGTCCAATTAAATTCATAGAGGCAGAATGAGGTGGTTGCCAGGGGATGGGGGTGGGGGACTAGGCATTGCTGTTTAATAGATACGGCATTTCAGTTTGGGAGGATGAAAATATTCTATTAAAATATTAATCCTAATATTGTTTATTAGGTTGTGCAAAAGTAATTGCAGGTTTGTGTTATTGAACTCTGCTCTTTGATATTCATATACATTCTTAAATAAATGTATTTATGTTTTACATCATTTTAATGTGCATTTCTTGCCTTTTTTTTTTTTTTTGCTAATGACATTGCATTTATTGTAGACTGTAGAAATGATGTTAGACAAAAAGCAAATTCAAACGATTTTAAGTTCAAAATGGGTTGTAAAACAGCGGAGACAACTCACAAAGTCAACAACACACTTGGCCCAGGAACTGCTAATGAACGTACAGTGCAGTGGTGGTTCAAGAAATTTTGCAAAGGAGACAACAGCCTTGAAGATGAGGAGCATAGTGGCAGGGCATCAGAAGTGGACAATGACCGGTTGAAAGCAATCATCATAGCTTATCCTCTTGCAACTACACAAGAAGTTGCCGAAGAACTCGCCGTCAACCATTCTACGGCTGTTTGGCACTTGAAGCAAATTGCAAAGGTGAAAAGGCTCGATAAGTGGGTGGCTCATGAGCTGACTGCAAATCAAAAGTTGTCGTCATTTTGAAATGTCATCTTCTCTTATTCTGTGCAACAACAAGGAACCATTTCTCAGGTTATTGTGACAGGCGACAAAAAGTGGATTTTATTTGACAACTGGTAACGACCAGCTCAATGGTTGGACCAAGAAGAAGCTCCAAAAGCACTTCCCAAAACCAGACTTGCACAAAAAAAAGGTCATGGTCACTGTCTGGTGGTCTGCTGCTCATATTCAGCTTTCTGAATACTGGCAAAGCCCTTACATCTGAGAAGTATGCTCAACAATCGATGAGATGCACTGAAAACCACGATGCCTGCAGCCAGGATTAGTCAACAGAATGGTCCAGTTCTCCCTGACAGTTCTCCACCACACATCGCAAAACCAACACTTAAAAAGTTAAACAAATTGGGCCATGAAGTTTTGCCTCATTCACCATATTCACCTGACCTCTCACTGGTTGACTACTACGTCTTTAAGCATCTCTACAGTTTTCTGCAAGGAAAATGCTACCACAGCCAACAGGAGGCAGAAAATGTTTTCTAAGAGTTTGTTGAATCCTGAAGCACGAATTTTTACATACAGGAATAAACTCATTTTTTGTTGACAAAAATGTGTTAGTTGGGAAAAAATGTGTTGGTTCCTATTTTGATTAATAAAGATGTGTTTGAACCTAGTTATAATGATTTAAAATTCAAGGTCTGAAACCACAATTACTTTTGTACCAGCCTAATAGAGATAAATGGCAGTGATTGTACAACAGTGTAAATGTACTTAATGCACACCAAACTGTGTACATAAGAGTGATTAAAATTGTAAATTTTATGTTACATATTTTGTTTCACTTAAAAAATTGTTACAGAAGACTGATAATAGTTAACACTAATACACTGCTTATTATTAGTCAGGCTCAATTCTAAACTCTTTGTTAACCTATTAAGTGCTTAAAACTTCGCTACATGGGTAAGTACTGTCATTATCCCTAGTTTATAAAGAGGAAGAAATCCAAGAATAGAGAGTCCGCGCAGCTTTTGGTCCCTTTGCTTACATGAATAAGCAAAGTAGAGAGGCAGGATTAAAACCAGACATTGTCACTCTGGAGTCCATATTATATTGTCCTATTAAGGTAAAATTTAGTCTTAATTCTATGAGTACTATACATGCATACAAAACTAGTTTAATAGAGGATACTTTGAAAAGACTTTATAACTAATGTAGTTTATATATGTGAAACTTTATTCCATAAAGTGGAAAATGTTTGCATACAGTTAATTTTTTAAATTATTACATAAGAAGCTAGTTTATTAAAATAATCATAGTTTAAATCAGACAAAAACTGTAGTCACCTTTTAAACCTATTTCAGAATTCATGCAGAGATAAGCCCTGGCATTATCAGCTTTAGAGAGGGAGAAAACCAAGGGAGAGATCAGATGTTCTTGAAAGTGCCAAACTTAAATGAAGCACGTAACACTATGAGAGCATTGAAGGACTGCAGTGAATAGTAGGTGGAATAATGTGTGGGGTTTTCGGTATATTGGTAGAAATAATAGTGGTAATAGGGAAAGGTTGTTAAACGTCTATTTAAGGCAACCATCTTTATAAAGCAAGTACCTGGGGAGGGAGAAGGGTTCAGGATGGGGAACACATGTATACCTGTGGCGGATTCATTTTGATATTTGGCAAAACTAATACAATTATGTAAAGTTTAAAAATAAAATTAAAAAAAAAAAAAAAAAGCAAGTACCAACTGTATGTTAGAAATAAGGAGGTTAGACCTGAAACAGTTACTTTCCCAGGCCACCTGGTTGGTGCTACACAGAGCAGGGGTTTTGAATCCTGGTCGTGTCCCTTGTTAACACTGTATTGTTAATAGAGACAGTTCCAGTTGGTAATATTTCTCCTCTAAACCATGAACATTCAGAACTCTTATTTGTTTCTCCTCTTAATGTGTAAAGAGATGTTTTAATGTGTAGCACTTCATGGCAAATAGAGGGGGGAAAGTGGAAACAGTGACAGACTTTATTTTCTTGGGCTTCAAAATCACTGCAGACAGTGACTGAAGCCACACAATTCAGACACTTTCTCCTGGCAGAAACGCTATGACAGTATATTGGTATGGGGAGGGTAGAGGGAGGGGAGTTCAGGATGGGGAACACGTGTATACCTGTGGCAGATTCATGTTGATGTATGGCAAAACCAATACAATATTGTAAAGTAATTAGCTTCCAATTAAATAAATTTATATTAAAAAAAAAAAAAAAGCAGACATCACCTTGCCAGCAAAGGTCCATATAGTCAAAGCTGTGATTTTTCCAGTAGTCATGTGTGGATGTCAGAGTCCATAAAGAACACTGAGCCAGCATCGAAGAATTGATGCTTTCAAACTGGTGTTGGAGAAGACTCTTAAGAGTCCCTTGGACAGCAAGAAGATCAAACCAGTCCATCCTAAAGGGAATCCACCCTGAATATTCATTGGAAGGACTGATGCTGAAGCTGAGCTCCAATACTTTGGCCACCTGATACAAAGAGCTAACTCATTGGAAAAGACCCTGATGCTGGAAAAGACTGAGGGCAGGAGCGAAATTAGGGTGACAGAGGATGAGATGGTTGGATGGCATCACCGACTCGATGGACATGAGTTTGAGCAAGCTTCGGGAGTTGGTAAAGGACAAGGAAGCCTGATGTGCTGCAGTTCATGGGGTCACAAAGGGTCACTCTAGCAACTGAAGCACCACCACCACCAAGTAAAAGGAGTAGACACACTAAACAGAAGTTACTTGTGACTCAGCTATTGTTCTCGCCTTTAGCTGGACAAAACA
The DNA here is from genome assembly GCF_029378745.1 of Bos indicus. Taxonomy (NCBI): domain Eukaryota; kingdom Metazoa; phylum Chordata; class Mammalia; order Artiodactyla; family Bovidae; genus Bos; species Bos indicus. The sequence continues at coordinate 59,597,225 of NC_091765.1, read as the reverse complement.
CTGGTCAAAATTCTGAAGGTGCCGATTTTATTTTTATTTCATGGGAAACTCTAGCTTTCACCTTCCTGTAAGTTTCTAAGCATACTTTTCATTAAGTGCAAAAATTACCAGCAATTGATTTGACATCTTAACCTGTATTTTCTGATTTGATATCTCACCTGTATTTTCCTGAGACCCAGTGAGAATCAGATACAAGTTAAAGCCACATGACTGAACAATTCAGAATACAGAGCTAATATAAACACCTTGAATCAGCCTGTTAAGATTATCAGTACACTTTCAACCATGTAATTAATAAAAGAGACAGGGTTGCCAATGCTGACAGCCATCAAGCACTGCATTTCTGAGCTAAGAATGAACCCAGAGTGGTGGTAGGATCAGGTCATTTACTGCCCTGGCAACTTGAAGTGTAGCCTAGGGTCCTTGCATTGTGGAACCAAAGCTGGGTCTGGATCACTGTGCTAAAAGTAATTTAATTTGGCCCCAGATTTTCAGCTTGAATGTAAGCCTTTGAGAAACAAGGCCGGGCATACTGTGCCTCTCTGTGACCCTAGTATCTAACTCCAGACGCTACTTTGTCAGTCTTTTTCTTTACCTTGCATTACTCTTCACACATTTTACTTAATTTCTCACTTCACTGATGGTCCGTTGCTGCTCTGGTCACAACTGTCTTTACATTAACATCTGAAAAGAGCCTTTCCTGGCATTATCCTACCTCCTATATGCCATCTCTCGTTTTAGATCTGAGTGTCAGATCTCCTCAAGGTAGTCAGTCAGTCTACACTGGGTACTACTAGCATCACCTCCAGAAAACTGGCCCAATTTTATTACTTGGTATTTATACTCTTAGCGTATTTTATGATTATTAAACTTTATTGACCACATTGCCAACATCAGTGCCAACATCCACTGGATCATGGAAAAAGGAAGTGAATTCCAGAAAAACATGTATTTCTGCTTTATTGACTATGCCTTTGACTGTGTGGATCACAATAAACTGGAAAGTTCTGAAAGAGATGGGAATACCAGACCACCCTCCCTGCCTCCTGAGAAATCTATACGCACGTCAGGAAGCAGCAGTTAGAACTGGACATGGAACAACAGACTGGTTCCAAATAGGAAAAGGAGCCCGTCAAGGCTGTATATTGTCACCCTGCTTATTTAACTTCTGTGCAGAGTACATCATGAGAAACGCTGTGCTGGAGGAAGCACAAGCTGGAATCAAGATTGCCGGGAGAACTATCAATAACCTCAGATATGCAGATGACACCACCCTTATGGCAGAAAATGAAGAGGAACTGAAAAAAATTCTCTTGATGAAAGTGAAAGAGGAGAGTGAAAATGTTGGCTTAAAGCTCAACATTCAGAAAACGAAAATCATGGCATCTGGTCCCATCACTTCATGGGAAATAGACGGGGAAACAGTGTCAGACTTTATTTTGGGGGGCTCCAAAATCACTGCAGATGGTGACTGCAGCCATGAAATTAAAACACACATTCCTTGGAAGGAAAGTTATGACCAAAGTAAATAGCATATTCAGAAGCAGAGACATTACTTTGCCAACAAAGGTCCATCTAGTCAAGGCTATGGTTTTTCCAGTGGTCATGTATGGATGTGAGAGTTGGACTATAAAGCTGAGCGCTGAAGAATTGATGCTTTTGAACTGTGGTGTTGGAGAAGACTCTTGAGAGTCCCTTGGACTGCAAGGAGATCCAACCAGTCCATCCTAAAGGAGATCAGTCCTGGGTGTTCTAATGCTGGGAGGGATTGGGGGCAGGAGGAGAAGGGGATGACAGAGGATGAGATGGCTGGATGGCATCACCGACTCGATGGACATGAGTTTGGGTAAACTCCAGAAGTTGGTGATGGACAGGGACGCCTGGCGTGCTGTGATTCATGGGGTCGCAAAGAGCTGGACATGACTGAGTGACTGAACTGAACTGATTAACTAATTAATGAAAAGCAATTTTGAGGCCCTAGTATATTTCAGCTACAGTCTAGATGCTTTGTTTGTAACCCCATTAATCCAGCCCTATAAAGCAGGACCCTTAAGTGGTAGCTTCTGCAGCCATTTACATAGCATGGCCATCACTTACTGCAGCAAGTGCACACCCCTCTAGAATTCCTCTTATTAGGTCCTCTCACTGACAACATTGAGTAAGTAATAATTTTTAGTATGATTTCTACTTACATAATTCATTTAATAATTCAGGGTTTTGACTTGTAAACATACCTGTAGGATTTTTTAGGTCCCTTTGGATTTTTGCAATAAATGTATTCCCATCAGCTTCTGTGTGTGTGTTCCAACAAACATTCCTGTTTATATTTTGGGCTGCATTTGAAATTGTTAATTCTTTTGAGAAAATTCCTTGAATTTACTCTGTAGGTTTATAAAACTCAGCCATTTGTATACTGTAGTTGGGAAATAGTATCTGTACAACTGGACACTTAATGTTGGCCTCCTGAGTTTGAGAATGGAGGATTCACCATCTTTTCAGTTATTAGTTCACTTGTTTTTCCTTTGTTTTTAAACTATTATCCAAATGGCAAACAATCCGAAATGTTTTGCACTGAAAATGTGTTTTTATAGGTGTCCTGATTGTTTAGTATGTTTTATTTACCTTTAAGACCAAATTCTTCCATGGACAAGAAAATATCAATAAACACCCATAGAGATGCAATCCTTAAACTTGGGACATATGGGAAAACTGAATTTAAGGAATTTATCAATAGGATAACAGCAGTTTTGGATTAACGTGTTTTGTGTAGTATGCTTAGTATTAGAGTATTCAAGAATCTTGGAATATTTATTAAGCAAAGAATTTACTGATTTCCTGTGCTCCTTTGTATACTGAGAAGGTTTCCTCACATCACAAATTTATATTTTAGAAGTATCCCCTAAATATGTTTCCTTATGTATTAAACAACCATATATCAGTTCTTCAGTATTATAAAATTCAAGTGAATTTTTATCAAAATAATATGAAATTTTTCAGAAGCCAAGTGCTTGGAAGTGATGGCAGTTCACTTTGGGACATAGAACCAAGTCCAGGAAATTCTTCCGGTGACCTGGATCGTTGGTCTGTGAGAGCAGCCAGAAAGATACTGAGGACTCAGAGCTAGTCAAGGGAAGCTTCCTGAAGGTGCAGCAGGCAGTTTGTAGAGGATTCTTTGATATATTATTATATTCTATTATAACAAATTAATACTGTATAAGAATCTTAGATAACTTTTTTTGTTGTTAGCATTGTTACCTTTATAAAAGGTATATATAACAGGGTTTGGGAATATAAGTAAACATCCCCCTTATCTTTCTTTCCCAAGTTTGGAATTGTCAAGGAGACACAGTCTCAATGGCTGATTAAAAGTGTGGAATGATAAGGAGTTTCCTGGCGGCCTAGTGATTAGGCTTCCTGGTTTTCACTGCCCTGGCCCAGGTTCAGTCCCTGGCCCAGGAACTGAGATCCTGCAAGCCATGACTTTCCACCCCACCCCCAAATGTGGGATGACATAGGCTAGGTAACTACTAGTACTTTGCCCCTAAATTGAACAAATAACCTCACACAGACCAGAACTCCAGCATGCTCAGTTTTCCCCACCTACCACTCCCTCACCCCTTAGACAGCTTTTTTCTCGTCCCAGAGAGGAGTAGATGAAGGGAGAAGAAGAAGAGACCCTATCCCATTACTTCATCCTCCAGGGGTCATAATTTTCCCTCCCTTTATGGGAAATAGAATCAATGGGAGAGTCTTCATAGCAGAATTAAACTAAATTTTCCTCCTTTTTTAGTGCACTAAAGAACAGAACTTAACTTTTGCTGCTTCTTAAATTCATTTTGCCATAGTTGTCTAATAATTTTGGAAGTATTAAAAATTATTTCAAATAGCTTTTAGTGTTTTATTGTAGTAATAAGCAAATTGGGCATTGGGTAGCAATGCTTATAAAAACTTCTTAATTGGTATTTTGTTTTTATATAGTTTAGGAAAAGATTCATAAATCAAGTAAAGTCTCATGTGAAAAATGAAAAAAATGTTTTCAGATTTTAGATAATAACTATAGAAAAGAAATTATGTATGGTTTGTTTTCCTGTTTTTATCTTACTAACATTGTTTTCTTCTACTCCTATCCCCAAGGTAAAAAGAGAAATTTATTTGCAAAGGGAGAAAATGAAGGCCAAACAGAAGCAGGCTCTAGCTTCTGCAAAAACTTGGATTCAGAATGATGTTGAACAGACAATGAAGCTAACTTCAGAACACACTTTCTGCCTTGAAAACTGAAAAAAGCTATTACTTCCTTTTTTCACATGACCACAACTCCTTTGATGGAAATGTACAGCAGAAACTCTTGAGAGAGAGGCTAAAAGCAACTCTTTTCCACCCTCCCCCCAGACTTTTCTTATGAAAAGTCAATAATTAAGCAAATTGCTTAACACTTGGTTCCAGTTCCTGCATATCTGGAGTTTAACGGCATAATACACCATTAATTTCCATGCTGCAGTCTTTATTTTAAAGAAAGTAACAGGGTGTCCTTACACTGACAATGAAAATTCATCAATTTTAGAGCCAGGAATTTCCCGTGTTACACAAGAAAAAAAAAATAGAAGTCTACTGAATTAATTTTTTAGAAGAAGAGAAATCAGATTAAATGTCTTTTTTTTTTCCTTTTGGAAACTTTTATGTATAATTCTTTCTGCCTGCCTACTTTTCTGCAAAATGAGATGTACAGATTTCAGTTCCCTGCTATGAAAAGTGATGTGGTGGTAATTTTATAAATGTTGCTTTCTGATTTTTATCAGAGTGAGAAAATAATTAAAATTATTATTGATTTCATATCACTTCATATTTTGATTTCCCCTCCATTTTAGTTTAATATAATTTGCAATAAATGTACATATTGTTGTCTGTTTCATAAAGCATATCACTTTAAAGTGGTTTTTACTCCTGTGATTATGTTGGAATATTTGAAATTTTAAAGGAGTAAAAACTGTCCAGCATTTGGTTTTATAATGTTTGTCACCAGATTTTTATTATTGATGTAAAAAAAAGTCAATTCTTTTTAAATAGTTGGACTTTGGCAGCTTTGTAAGGAAAGTGGGAGGTGCTTAGGATTGCTATCAGTTTCAGCATTGTGCTGTTGGGAATAAGTGTTTTGCTTTTGTCTGCCAGTCTGGGCTCCGTTTTTATGTTTTTTTTGAAGACAACTATTGCATCAATATATTGTTTCTTGGCATTGTTCAGCATAGGTAATGTGTGCACTTTTCGTGTACACATATTCATATTTAAGTTTTTTGCATAAAATAAATGCTTCTAGATGTCATATGGTAGTCTTTTTTAATCTTTTTATCACATTATGTTTTCCTGTGCAGTTTTTATGTGAAAGGGCTAAAGTTATAAAGAAACAACATGATTACAGTCAACTCTCCATTATCTATACAAAACAGTGACTATGCCTCAGGTTTTGGATTTTGCATAAAATCACATAATTAATCATAAAATTAAAGTAACAAAGCATACCGTAAGAGCTAATTCAGGAGGAACTCGAGATTGGTCCTTTCTCACCTGCCCCCACTCTCCACTTAAGCCCTTTCCCCAAAGCCCCATCTGAATGTGCTCAGTGTCCTTGCGCACACCTGGCGTGGGTTTGAGGACATAAATGTTTGTGTGATAACTTGGTCTTGACAGGCTGTAAGTCTACGTGAGATGTAAAGAGTGAACATGACCTGTGTCCAAAAAGGATGATAATGTTAAATGTAAAATTTGTTGGTAGTAAATGTCACTTAATGTTCTCATAGGTAATCAAGAGTTGGCTGTATACTGACTGACTGAAAGATGGATAATTCTCTTAAATATGCATATACACACATTTAGGTATTGGATGATGGCTAGGGAACAATGGATACCAGATATTACCTTTTAAAAGGGCAGAAAAAGTTCTACTCTTCCTTATTGCCTCTTCATAATCCTTTAGAAAGATAAGATATTGCCTCCAACATGCTGAAAAAGAATATCTATGCATAAGCATCAGAGAAGTCCCTCAAGCCATCAGTGGGCATGTTCTGTTTAGATGTTGAAGTTCTCTTAGCATCAGACAGCTTGATTCTTAAGGCCACCAATTTGCCACCAATAAAAAGCACACTGGTAGAGGCCGCCTCTCTCTCGTCTCCTTTTAACTGACCATTCAGCATCATAGCTGACTAGATTACCTAGCGTGAAGTCATAGCTAACGTAGTGTAGCAGCCATTCCCATCAGTTATGGCTGCTTAGATTTTTGCAAGAGAGAAGTTAGCTCAAAGGATCTGGTCCATATACAAAATGTAAATGGCCCACCTTGGATTTTTTTTAATACGAAGCAAGTGTCTGGCACTAAGGGATGGGAGAGTAGGACTGAGCTGATGGGGAGGGACTTAAGGGAAATTTGTCATTTTTCCTTTGAAAAAGGAAAAAGTAAAATCTCTTAGGAATTTGGTATTCACATCTCAGAGAAATACAACACAAAGTGCAGACTTATATTTGAGAATTAATGTTAACCCTTTGTGTCTAGTTTGAAGCTTCTTGTATTTGTCTAAAACTACAAGCCAGAATTTTGTATCTCCTTTGATAAAAAGTGTGTATAATGTAAAGTAGTTTTGCATATTCTTGTGCTGCACATGGGCTGAATTTTTAAAAAATTTTTTAAAAGACTTGAAGAGAACCTTGTAATTTGTGTAAATGACAAGTGTAAAATCCTACCATAAAATGCTAAAAATATGCATTGTTTCAAATAAAACCAAGAAATGCAGCATTATATAGTAGTGTGGAACCCTGAGTATTCATGTACCCTCTTGGTATGTCGCAAGCTGATAAAATGTCTTTGCATATTTTCTGTTTAGATTCTGGACTTCGCACATCCCCATAAGGAAACAAAGGCCACCTTCAGACTTCTGACTACATGGCTTACAGTGACTGAGGGAGAATATAACAGGATGAGTTCTTACGGGCATCTGGGAAACTTTAGAAATTGTCTTTTAAGAACTTAAACGTGGCCTTCCATTGAAACTAACCTGCTGATATACCTTTTTATTGCAAATTCTGAACATGTACATTTACTTCAAAAGCTAATTCACAGAGAAAAAGCAGATTACATACATGTATGTGGAATAAGAGGTGGACAGAATGAGAAGTAAGAGAAGCTATCATGACTGGTTTCTGTACTTGACCCTCAATGGGATTGTTATTCCACACGTTGATACTTTTCATTCATATAAATAACGGTCAGTAGAAACCACTAGTGACCAAGTCTCCAGCAGTCTGACAAGAATCTTTGCAACCTGCCTAAATAATAATGATAGCTTTGCCTACAAGAAGCTAAAAGTTTGCTACAAGCCAGCGACAGTGGAAATGAGTATAATCAGACACTCAATCTGTAAACCAGAGCTCCAATCTTTCATTTCCATTTAAGAGTAATAATATCCTTCACTTGTGCTTATTTCAGAGTTCGACAGGAACACAAGTCAGGCAAGCGGTTGATCAGGACTTGAATTTTGGGGGAGTGATCAGGACTTCAATTTTGGGGGTATTTCTCAAATAACATTTTGTGATTAGCGCTGATTCCAACTTAAGACACTTTCCTCCCCTTCATTCTCTAGTTACTCCTTTCTCTAGGAAACATCCCATGCATCCCTCTAAGAAACAACACTGTATCCATTCTTCTAGAAGCTTGAAAAGGGATCACCTGGAAGTCAGTTATACACAGGAGCACCTTAGTGCAAAGTTCAGATCTGTGGAAGCCACAAAAAAAATGTAAGGGTTGGAGGTAACCATCCCGTACAGACAGCTCAGTGGTGGGGGCTGGCATTAAAAACACTAAGATGCCTTAGGAGGACTAGCGATATAAAGCTAATGGCACAACACGGGCATATATGGCTGTCCAGGTGGCACATGCCTGGATGTGAGACCTCATGGGTGCAGTAGAAGCAGAAAATCCCTACCTTTGCTGCTGCTGCTAAGTCCCTTCAGTCGTGTCCGACTCTGTGCGACCCCATAGATGGCAGCCTACCAGGCTCCCCCGTCCCTGGGATTCTCAAGGCAAGAACACTGGAGTGGGTTGCCATTTCCTACTCCAATGCATCAAAGTGAAAAGTGAAAGCGAAGTCACTCAGTTGTGTCCGACTCTTAGTGACCCCATGGACTGCAGCCTACCAGGCTCATCCATCCATGGGATTTTCCAGGCAAGAGTACTGGAGTGGGGTGCCATTGCCTTCTTACCTTTTCTAGAGAAGTGCTCTTCTGAGAACTGTTTGAGCATGTAGGTCCCTAAAAATGATTGGGCCGAAACTGACGCAGGAGTCAGCTCTCCAGATTCAGCGTGGCCTGGGAGGAAGTAACCATAGAAGTGGACTAGGGGGCAGATGAGATGGCTGTTTGAACAACATACACATATACCACCTGAGCACTTCCTTGTGCAAAACACTGCTCTGTTCAGACTCTGGAGCAGCTGGTGTGCATGTTCAGTCACTCAGTTGTATCTGACTGTATGTAGGACTATAACCAACCAGGCTCCTCTATCCATGGGATTCTCCAGGCAAGAATACTGGAGTGGGTTGCCATTTCTGACTCCAGGGCATCTTCCCAACCTGGGATCAAATCCACATCTCTTTCATCTCCGGCATTGGCAGGCGGATTCTTCACCACTAGCGCCACCTGGGAAGCCTGGAGCACCTGGTCCCAGCCCCCAAACCTTGGTTGCCCGCCATCCTGAATGCACCCCCATATAAAGCACAAATTCTGTGGCTTCTTTGGACAAACTAGGGTTTTAGTGAGCTCCAAGAAGCAAATTTTGATGGGGACCCAGGCAGCAACCCTTCAAAGACTCAGTTTTATTCTGAACTTTTCCAGAAGAGATCACCTCAATGCCACCTACCCCAAACCCCAAAAATCTCCTGAAACCCTATCCCTCCCAGAAAAGTGTTGGCAGTTTCACCATCTGGCTTTACCTGCCTACAGTGGAGTGTACATTCCAAGAGAAAGGTCAGCCGCAGAGACGAGTAACCTGCCCCTTCGCCACCCACCTCAGGTTAAGAGCTGGAAGGCAGAAGGCTGATACCTTTAAAACTACCTTCTTGTGAACATTTTACAAGGAGGTTCTTTTAATTGCTGTACAACTGACCATTACGAAGCATGTCCTGCCAAGGGAAGCTTAGAATTAGGGGCAGCAGGGCCTGCCTCTTTCCAGAAGTCTATTACATCAATTCCAGCCTCCTGCTAATTCCACTTTTTCATCACAATGGTAACATAAATGGCAATAAAATGTGTCCAAAGGCCTGATTTTCACTAATGTGTATTTTCTCTCATACTGATAATTCTGGCATTGTGTTTTGAAGATCAGAGCTACCTAAATTTTACAGTTCCTATGGAAGAATGAAGGAAATTACAAGCATTCCATAAAAATTAAGTGGAAAAAAGAAGAAAGCCACAAAGCAATCAGGCAAGAAAAAGAAATAAAAGGTATTCAGATTGGTAGGGAAGAGGCAAAATTGTCATTCAATACAGATGACATAGTATATATAGAAAACTCCAAAGACTCCACACAAAAACTCCTAGAACTGATCAACAAATTCAGCAAGGTAACAGGATATAAGATTAACATACAAAAATTGGTTACATTTCTTTACACAAGCAATGAAATATCAGAAAGGGAATGTGAACAAATAATCCCTTTTAAAATCACATACAAAAAGTAAAAGGAATAAACCTCATCAAGTAGCTAAAAGACTTCCATGCTGAGAACTACAAACATTAATAAAGGAAACTGAAAATGATTCAAAGATACGGAAAGATATCCCATGCTCCTGGACTGGAAGAATTAACCTTGTTAAAATGGCCATCCCACTGAAAGCAATCTACAGATCTAATCTGTTTCCTATCAAATTACCCATGATGCTTTTCACAGAACTGGAAAAAAAATAATCCTGAAATTTATATGGAACCATAAAAGCCCATGATTGCCAAAGCAATCCTGAAGAAAAACGACAAAGCAGGAGGCATAAACTTCCTAGACTTTAGACAACACTACAAATCTACTTTAATCAAAACAACATGGTATTCTACAAACACAAAATACAAATACAAAAACAGACATATAGAACAACAGAACAGAGCCCAGGAATAAACCCACACACTACGGCCAGTTAATCTTCCACAAAGGAAGCAAGAATATACAACGGGGAGAAGACAGTCTCTTCAGCAAGTGGTGTTGGGAAGGTTGGACAGTTGCATGCAAATCAATGGAGTTAGAATACACCCCTCACATTATACACAAAAATAAGTTCAAAATGGCTTAAAGACTTAAATATAAGATATGACACCATAAAATTTCTACAAGAGAACATAGGCAAAACATGCTATGGTTCTTGCTTGGTGGTCCAGTGGTTAAGAATCTGCCTGCCAATGTAGGGAACACAGATTTGATTCTTGGTCCAGAAACTAAGATCCCACATGCCATGGATCAACTAAGCCCATGTGCCACAGCTACTGAGCCCACATGCTGCAACCACTGAAGACCACCCGCCCTACAGCTTATGTTCTGCAACAAGAGGCCCACACACCAAAACTAGTTTCTACTTGCTGCAACTAGAGAAAGCCCGCATGCAGCAATAAAGGCCTAGCACAGCAAAAATTGGTGAAAAAAATTTCTCTGACATAAATCATACCAGCATTTTTTAGCCCAGCCAAAGCAATAGAAATGAAAGCAAAAATAAATGAATGGGATCAAATCAAACTTACAAGCTTTTGCACAACAATGGAGACCATGAACAAAATGAAAAGACAACCTATGGACTGGGAGAAAACATTTGCAAATGATGCAGCTGACAAGGGATTAATTTCCAAAATATACAAACAGCTCACACAACTCATTAACACAAAAGAAACAACCCAACCGAAAAATGGGCTGAAGACCTAAATAGACATTTATCCAAAGGAGACATACATATCCAAAGATACCAATGGGCACATGAAAATATGCCCAACATAGCAAATTATTAGAGAAATGCAAATCAAAACTACAATGAGATATCACTTCACACCAGAATGGCCATCATTACAAAGTCTACGAATTAATTAATGCTGAAGAAAGTGTGAAGAAAAGGGAACTCTGCTATACTGTAGGTAGGAATGTAAATGGGTGCAGCCACTATAGAGAACAGTGCGGTTGTTCCTAAAAAAAACTTATGATCCAGTTAACATATGATCCCACTCCTGGGCATATTTCAGAAGAAAATTTTAATTTGAAAAGATACATGCACCCCCGTGCTCACAGCAACACTCTTTACAGGAGCAGGACATGGAGACAGCCTAAATGCGTGTCAACAGATGGAAGGATGAATAAGACGCGGCAAACACACAGTGGAGCATCTCTGAGCTGTAACGAACAAGACAATGCCACCTGCAGCAACACGGATGGACCCAGAGACTGTACGCCGTGTAAAGTAAGCCATAAAGAGGGAGAGAAATACCACGGGGTATCACTTACATGTGGGATCTAAAATACGACCCAAGTGAACATATCTACGAAACAGACCCACCCACAAATAGAGAGAAAAGACTTGCGGTTGCCAAGGGGAGGGGAGTTGGGGAGGGAAGGATAAGGAGTCTGGGATTGGCAGATGCAAATTATTATTACAGATAAACAACAAGGTCCTACTATATAACACAGGAAATATATTCAATATCCTGTGATAAAACATAATGGAAAAGAGTATGAAAAATAATATATATATATAAAACTAAATAACTCTTTGTACAGCAAAATTAATACACTATTGTAAATTAACTATACTTCGATAGCATTTCTAAAAAAGAAGAAAGCCACTGTACAAACCCATGGCCTTCACTACCATATGGCTTTGGGGAGAACAGAGTTGTGAAAGTAGGAAGAAGCAGATTAGAAACATTTCGCACTGTGTTCCCTTTCATTTTAATATCCATGCTTATAATGAATAGTTTTTATAATGAATACTTTTTAACAATAATAGTTGACCAGAGAAGCTCAGAAAGGGCTGGCATTGCAACTAGCTTCTCATCCCCTAGAAAAGCTGAATCATGGCCCCACACATTTATCAGATGCAAAGACACTTTTGTTCTGTGAATTCAGGCAGAAACCCTTGAAGGCCTGGGTTGAGTATCTCACAGTATCAATCACGTGGCAGGAAACAGGTGAGGATGATAATGTGCCTTAAAATAACTGCAAAGGCCAGCAGGCCTGGGAGGCCTTACCATCTCTCCTGGATACTCAGAAGGGCAAGTGCCTCAAGAGAAGCCCAGCTGGGCAATTCTAAAGGCTGTGTACGGGTCCCAAGCTGCAGGATGAGAGTCTGACACACAGGCCTTCATTTGTGCTGGAACAGGATGATTAGGTAAAGAAGGCCAGAATATTTTCCTACTTAGGAATTCAAATTAAGAGTTGCTTCCTTGGGCCTCATACAGCTCAGCACCACTGAGATGCTTTTCATTTTCCTTATTCCACAGAGCCCCTTCCTTTCATGGGGCAAGATTCGGTCAGTCACCTTGGAGATTGGCCAGTTAGCACATTTCCCACCCTGACCATCAGATCAGAGTGTACTGGTCCTTGATTGCCTAGTCTGTCCTGGCTCTGTTTTAACTAAAAGAAAGTGAAACAGAGAAGAGGCTGTTTGTTCTGCCCAACCTTTAGTCCTACACCCAAAGCTAATAAAACTACTAACTTATCAAAAGCGTTGCACCTTACATACACTGGCGCATTTAATCATCATGATAATCTCTTAACTACTACATTCATTTCCATTTACACATGTCACCGAAGCTCATTAAAGCGCAAGTCGCTCAGTCATGTCTGACTCTTTGCGACCCCATGGACTATACAATCCATGGAATTCTCCAGGCCAGAATACTGGAGTGGGTACTATCCCTTCTCCAGCAGATCTTGCCGACCCAGGAATCAAACTGGGATCTCCTGCACTGCAGGCGGATTCTTTACCAACTGAGCTATCAGGGAAGCTCAGAGATGTGTTTAAAACCATAAGCCCAAGTCTCAGTAAGAAGGAGGAAGTTTAAATCCACATAGTCTGACTGCACAACTGAGTGCTTCCTCTTTAAACCTTTCCAACCAGCTTTCTGAGAGGCCCACAACCTCTCTAGGACTTGATGGTGAGTGTAATACGAGAGTAGGAAGGCGACAAGGAACACAAGATGGTAGGCAGAAGCTGGGGTGATACCACCTGTGGTTTTCTGTTGCCTCCGTGTTTGCAAACAATAATCTAAGGAAATCAAGGTAAAATGAAACAATCCATCAACTAGTGAATACATGAACAAAATATGACCTATCCATATATAACAAATATATAAACAAAATATGTATATACAATAGAATACTAGTAAGCAATAAAAGGGCTTCCCTTGTGGCTCAGCTGGTAAAGAATTCACCTGCAATGTGGGAGACCAGGGTTCAATCCCTGGGTTGGGAAGATCCCCTGGAGAAGGGAAAGGCTACTCACTCCAGTATTCTGGCCTGGAGAATTCCAGAGAGGGTCAAAAGAGACACGACTGAGTGACTTTCACTTCACTTCAAGAAATTAAAAGGAAGGAAATACTGATCAAGCTACAACATAGAGGACGCTCAGAAACATTCTGCAAAGTGGAAGTGGCCATATGCAGAGAAGTACTTACTGTATGCTTCCACTTATATGAACTATCCAGAGAAGGCAAATCGACAGAGATGGAAAGCAGATTAGAGATTGCCTGGGACTAAGGTTGAGAGCAACAATTAACTGTAAATTGGCTCATGGGATCTTACTGAAGTGATGGAAATGCTCCAAAACTGGATCATAGTGCTAGTAACACAGGTCAGTAAATTGACTGAAAATCACTGAATTAATTAAACATTTAAGGAGGGGTGTTTTATGTAATTTGTACCTTAAAGTTTCAGATAAATGAGATATCTCAAAAAAAGTAAGTCTACCTATACAAAACTACATCTACTTAAGAAAAAAATTATTGAATCTACATTATGTCAAAAGCACCATTGTTAACAATCATTGATTATATAGGCACACCATCTTCCCACCAGTGAGCTCCTTTTCAGAGGGTTACTCGCTGGGGTTAGTCTTGTCCTCCGCTGGGGGGAGGGAGTGGTGGCAGGAAAAAGTTTTCCCATGGGACTGGCCTTACTAACCAGACACAAAGGACCATGTGTAAACCAAAGACCAGCATGTTCACAATGACTTATCAGTTCCTCCTCTCTGCTTGGGAAGTCTGTGGGAAGCTGAGCTGAATGAGGTCTGGGAAGTGTAGACTCTACAGGAAAAGTCCACTGGGTCATCTCCATATCACCTCCAAAAGCTGCAGTTGCCTGCAGAATCCTGATTACACCTGGCACTGTGAGATTTTGGAAATCTTATAGGACCTTTCACAACTCAAGTTTCTCACCTGTAAAATAATAAGTGCTTCAGAGTCACGAGGGTAAAATATGGGAAACACCTCACAGAATGCCTGGCCATAGTGAGTTCTCACCTGCTCACAGCTATTGCCACCATTCAACAGATTGGCAGCCCACCAGAACATCCTCAGGCAGTGATCAAAGACACTCAGATACTTCTGCTCTTGCTTGCTGAATCTGTTTTCCAGGCTCTGAGCCAACCACCCCACTTCTGTTCATTAGTCTTTCTTGAGCCATGTAGAAAGTTTCCTCACATTCCCATATAGTTCAACTCCAAAGAAGCCATATCTGTAAGTAAAATTTTATCATCAGTTTTTGGACAGTCAGTATTCTGAATGCCCTTTTGGGGTTTGGGGAACACCCCCCTCTAACTGACACCCCATGAGACAAAGCCATTTCCCTCTATAGAAGCTATGAACACCAACATAACTCTCCCAGTCTTCCTATGACCTGGATGCTGTCAACCAAACACCTACACCTACTTTGAGATGTGGACTGTGACACCACAGAACAGGGGCCACTCCACCCTGGAAGAGGGGGCAGCAGTGTCCAGCATTCACGCCTAGTCGTGTCAGTGCCGCGGGCGGGCTGGGTGCCCAGGCATTGGCAGCTGAGGTTGGACCTTCACAGGACCAGTTCTATATTATTTTTGGCATTGCTTCTGGCTCTAGAACCTCTGAGTTGAATTTTCTGGTCCTCCCAGAGAGTCCTCACTAACAAATTTCTTTTCTTCTTGAATAAGCTAGAGTTGATTTTTCCTAATAAATCTGTACTGGAAGTGGTTGCTGGCAGCAGACCCTCAGGAAAATGGGGGGTAATCTGGATATCAGCTCCTGGGCCCAGCAAGGGCAGAAAACAGTGAAACTCCAGCAGGTATGAAGGGATGGTACCTTTTTATGAATACCATAGTGAATAGTTCATCAGATTATCACCTGTTCTGGACAGAACTGAGTCCCCCCAACCCCCACCAACATTCTTACACTGAAGCCCTAACCCACAATATGGCTATTTGGAAATAGGACTTTTAGGAGTTAATTAAATTAGGTCATTAAGGTTAATTAAGATTAAAATAGGGTGGACCCCTGATGCAGTAGAATTAGTGTCGTCATGAGAAACCGGAGAACTTGTGCACTCTCTCCCCACCTGCACTCCGAGGAAAGGCCACGTAGGACAGAGTAAGAAGGTGGCCGTCTACAGTCCAGGAAGAAGCCTCACCAGAAGCGGGTCGGCTGGCAGCAAAACATTTAAGGGATGGGGCTTCCTCAATGACCCTGACCCCCTCTCAGCAGTAGGAGACTCCCATGGCCTGGTTCCAGGACGGTTTTCTTCCTCTTCCCCATGGGACAAAGATTTTTCTTTTTCTTTCTCCAGCCTCATTTGATCTTCACTTGTAGTCTGGGGTGAAAGGCTGCTCTCCCCAAGCAGACACTGCTTTTCTTACCTAGCAGAGATGAACTTGGGCAGGGCTTGGTTTTTTTTCCATAGCAGCAGTTTCTCAGCTCCCTCTAGCCTGCACTACGAAGAGTCTCATCTCAGTCCTCCACCAGTATTGGATGTTCCTTGTGAGCGCTGACAGAGGACCACATAAGCACCTGCTCCTCCTGTGTGTCTCAGGCACCAGTCTTTATATTTTAGGCCACTGGGTTGGCTCGAGTCGTGAACTCCTTATTTCCAAATTCAGACTGAAATTGAAGAAAGTGGAGAAAACCACGAGACCATTCAGGTATGACCTAAATCAAATCCCTTATGACTATACAGTGGAAGTAAGAAATAGATTTAAGGGACTAGATCTGGTAGACAGAGTGCCTGATGAAATATGGATGGAGGTTCGTGACATTCTACAAGAATCAAGACCATCTCCAAGAAAAAGAAATGCAAAAAAGCAAAATGGCTGTCTGAGGAGGCCTTACAAATAGCTGTGAAAAGAAGCGAAGCGGAAAGCAAAGGAGAAGAGGAAAAATATACCCATTTGAATGCAGAGTTCCAAAGAATAGCAAGGAGAGATAAGAAAGCCTTCCTCAGCGATCAATGCAAAGAAATAGAGGAAAATAATAGAATGGGAAAGACTAGAGATCTCTTCAAGAAAATTAGAGATACCAAGGGAATATTTCATGCAAAGATGGGCTCGATAAAGGACAGAACTGGTAGGGACCTAACAGAAGCAGAAGATATTAAGAAGAGGTGGCAAGAATACACAGAAAGTGAAGTCGCTCAGTTGTGTCCAACTCTGTGACCCAGTGGACTGTAGCCTATTAGGCTCCTCTCTCCAAGGGATTCTCCAGGCAAGAATACTGGAATAGGTTGCCATTTCCTTCTCCAAGGGAGCTTCCCAACCCAGGGATAGAACCCAGGTCTCCCACATTGCAGGCAGACGCTTTCACCTCTGAGCCACCAGGAATACACAGAACTGTACAAAAAAGATCTTCATGACCAAGATAATTACGATGGTGTGATCACTCACCTAGAGCCAGACATCCTGGAATGTGAAGTCAAGTGGGCCTTAGAAAGCATCACTACAAACAAAGCTGGAGGTGATGGAATTCCAGTTGAGCTATTTCAAATTCTGAAATATGCTGCTGTGAATGTGCTGCACTCAATATACCAGCACATTTGGAAAACTCAGCAGTGGCCACAGGACTGGAAAAGGTCAGTTTTCATTCCAATCCCAAAGAAAGGCAATGCCAAAGAATGCTCAAACTACCGCACAATTGCACTCATCTCACATGCTAGTAAAGTAATGCTCAAAATTCTCCAAGCCAGGCTTCAACAGTACATGAACTGTGAACTTCCAGATGTTCAGACTGGTTTTAGAAAAGGCAGAGAAACCAGATCAAATTGCCAACATCCGCTGGATCATGGAAAAAGCAAGAGAGTTCCAGAAAAACATCTATTTCTGCTTTATTGACTATGCCAAAGCCTTTGACTGTGTGGATCACAATAAACTGTGGAAAATTCTGAAAGAGATGGGAATACCAGACCACCTGATCTGCCTCTTGAGAAATTTGTATGCAGATCAGGAAGCAACAGTTCGAACTGGACACGGAACAACAGACTGGTTCCAAATAGGAAAAGGAGTCCGTCAAGGCTGTATATTGTCACCCTGCTTATTTAACTTACATGCAGAGTATATCATGAGAAACGCTGGACTGGAAGAAGCACAAGCTGGAATCAAGATTGCCTGGAGAAATATCAATAACCTCAGATATGCAGATGACACCACCCTTATGGCAGAAAGGGAAGAGGAAATAGAAAGCCTCTTGATGAAAGTGAAAGTGGAGAGTGAAAAAGTTGGCTTAAAGCTCAACACTCAGAAAACGAAGATCATGGCATCCAGTCCCATCACTTCATGGGAAATAGATGGGGAAACAGTGGAAACAGTGTCAGACTTTATTTTTTGGGGCTCCAAAATCACTGCAGATGATGACTGCAGCCATGAAATTAAAAGACGCTTACTCCTTGGAAGGAAAGTTATGGCCAACCTAGACAGCATATTAAAAAGCAGAGACATTACTTGGCCAACAAAGATCCGTCTAGTCAAGGCTATGGTTTTTCCAGTGGTCATGTATCAATGTGGGAGTTGGACTGTGAAGAAAGCTGAGCACTGAAGAATTGATGCTTTTGAACTATGGTGTTGGAGAAGACTCTTGAGAGTCCCTTGGACTGCAAGGAAATCCAACCAGTCCATCCTAAAGGAGATCAGTCCTGGGTGTTCACTGGAAGGACTGATGTTGAGGCTGAAACTCCAGTACTCTGGCCACCTCATGAGAAGAGTTGACTCAATGGAAAAAACTCTGATGCTGGGAGGGATTGGGGGAAGCAGGAGAAGGGGACGACAGAGGATGAGATGGCTGGATGGCATCACCGACTCGATGGACATGGGTTTGGGTAAACTCCGGGAGTTGGTGATGGACAGGGAGGCCTGACGTGCTGCGATTCATGGGGTCACAAAGAGTTGGACACGACTGAGTGACGGAACTGAACTGGCTTACTTCAGTTCTCTGATGGATTCAAGAAAAGTTATGACTTTGTGGATTATCTGCCTTTTCTTATTAGAGTGGGAATCACCCTCTTTATGGCTTTCTACATTCTAGGCAGAAGGCAGAAGCCTGAAGCACTTGGATTTAAAATAATGAAATAAAGAAAGTAAACTTCAATCACAGCAAACTTACCACTTTACAACTTGGAATTTTTGTGTTTTGGTTTTTTTTCTATTCAAGTTGCTAGAATCAATCCTTAAAAGCAAAATGTTGACAGCATTGCAATTTCTGGAATATTCTGTGATATGGGACTTCATGAATTTTTGACACTATCCTTAAATACTTTTCCTATAACTGGTAATCTATTGCTTCATGCAATACTTTTAAAAATTAAAACAAAAAGTTCTTCATTCAACTATGAGTAAGGATAAATAAAAATGAGTAAAATATTTTTTGAACATTAATATGGGCTTCCCTTATACCTTAGTTGATAAAGAATCTGCCTGCGATGCAGGAGACCCTGGTTCGATTCCTGAGTCAGGAAGATCCCCTGGAGAAGGGATAAGCTACCCATTCCAGTATTCTTGGGCTTCCCTTGTGGTTCAGCTGGTAAAGAATCCCCCTGCAATGTGGAAGACCTAGGTTCAATCCCTGGGCTGGGAAGATCCCCTGGAGAAGGGAACAGCTACCCACTCCTGTATTCTGGCCTGGAGAATTCCATGGGCTGTACAGTAAGGATAAATGAAAATCTGGGTATAATCTTTTTGAACATTAATATAGAAAGATCAATTTGGATAATATAACTAAATTTAGAGAAGATTCAAAAGTGGCAATATTCATTATATATTATTCTAATATGGTTTTCTTCTTTCTCAAAAAATATATTAATATAAATTAAAACTATTTACTTTTCCTCATTTGCACTGAGATTTTAAGTAATTTTACATACATGAAGTTCAATAAAAGAAAATTTTCACTGTATTTTATTATTATTTCAATGATTCCTGCAAATAATTCTGTAACATAAAGGGTGTTAAAAAATGATCCACTGCAGGTGCTGAACAGATTGGGTATGTTATTGATAAGGAATCAAAAAGGAACAGTAGTTATTGGAATGATTCCTCTATGTTATTATAACAAATAGGTAAATCAGTTGTTATTGTTCAGTTGCTCAGTCGTGTCCAACTCTTTGTTACTCCATGAGCTGCAGCATGCCAGGCCTCCCTGTCTCTCACTATCTCCTGGAGTTTGTCCAAGTTCACGTCCATTGCATCGGTGATGCCATCCAACCATCTCATCCTGTCACCCTCTTCTTCTGCTGCCCTCAATCTTTCCTAGCATCCGGATCTTTTCCAGTGAGCTGGCTCTTTGCATCAGGTGGCCAAAGTACTGGAGGTTCAGCTTCATCATCAGTCCTTCCAATGTATATTCAGGGTTGATTTCCTTTAGGATTGACTGGTGTGATCTCCTCGCTGTCCAAGGGACTCAAGAGTCTTTGCTCTTGACTCTTTTCTCTTCTTCTTGACCATAATACAATTATGTTGCCATTAATTTATTCTTCTTGTTTTTAAAACTTGCCTCAAATCTATTCTGATACTTGTCAAGGGATAAATGAAAAGGAGTATAGGAAGAAGCTAGAACAGAAACAGACCTTTACAAGAAAAATACAGGACTTCCCTAGTGGTCCAAGGGCTAAGAGTCTGCCTACCAATGTAGGAGACAGGCTCAATCCCTGGTCTGGGAAAAGTTCATATGCCCTGGGGCAACTAAGCTCATATACCACAACAAGAGAAACCACCACAGAGAGAAGAAACACCGAGTAGCCCCTGCTCGTCACGACTACAGACAGCCCACGTGAGCAACAAAGACCCACCACAGTCAAAAATAAATGAATACATTTTAAAGAAAAACAAACAAACATAACAGAGGCCTTTTGAACAGAGCTATTTTACACTCAATCCACTTTCCCTTTCTTCTAAATCATTTCTTAGAATAATGATTTGCCTGATTTTCATAGTGGCTTAGAATATGAGCACTAAGACCTAAAATCACCAAAGTCCTGAGGGACTTTTAAGCTGAGACTTCTGATGGCTATTTAGATGCCTCTTATTTTCAAAACTGTGTCCACAAACATAACCTGCGTGCATATGTTTGGCATGGCATATACGTAACACCTTTGGGACCATTTCCACAGGTCAAAATGATTCATAATAATAATAATTTCCATCTGAAAACATTATTGAACATTCAGTTCAGTTGCTCAGTCCTGTCCAACTCTTTGTGACCCCATGGACTGCAGCACGTCAGGCCTCCCTGTCCATCACCAACTCCTGGAGTTTACTCAAACTCCATCGAGTCAGTGATGCCATCCAACCATCTCATCTTCTGTTGTCCCCTTCTACTCCTGCCCTCAATCTTTCTCAGCATCAGGGTCTTTTCCAATGAGTCAGTTCTTCACATCAGGTGGCCAAAGTACTGGAGTTTCAGCTTCAGCATCAGTCCTTCCAATGAATCTTCAAGACTGATTTCCTTTAGGATGGACTGATTGGATTTCCTCGAAGTCCAAAGGACTCTCAAGAGTCTTCTCCAACACCACAGTTCAAAAGCATCAATTCTTCGGCACTCAGCTTTCTTTATAGTCCAACTCTCACATCCATACATGACTACTGGAAAAACCATAGCCTTGACTAGACGGACCTTTGTTGGCCAAGTAATGTCTCTGCTTTTTAATATGCTGTCTAGGTTGGCCATAACTTTCCTTCCAAGGAACAAGCATCTTTTAATTTCATGGCGGCAGTCACCATCTGCAGTGATTTTGGAGCCCCAAAAATAAAGTCAGCCAGTGTTTCCAATGTTTCCCCATCTATTTGCCATGAAATGATGGGACCAGATGCCATGATCTTAGTTTTCTCAATGTTGAGCTTTAAGCCAACATTTTCACTCTTCTCTTTCACTTTCAAGAGGCCCTTTAGTTCTTCTTCACTTTCTGCCATAAGGGTGGTGTCATCTACATATCTGAGGTTATTGGTATTTCTCCCAGCAATCTTGATTCCAGCTTGTGCTTCCTCCAGCCCAGCGTTTCTCATGATGTATTCTGCATATAAGTTAAATAAGCAGGGTGACAATATACAGCCTTGACGGACTCCTTTTCCTATTTGGAACCAGTCTGTTGTTCCATGTCCAGTTCTAACTGCTGCTTCCTGATCTGCATACATGTTTCTCAAGAGGCAGGTCAGGTGGTCTGGTATTCCCATCTCTTTCAGAATTTTCCACAGTTTATTGTGATCCACACAGTTAAGGGCTTTGGCATAGTCAAGAAAGCAGAGATAGATGTTTTTCTAGAACTCTCTTGCTTTTTCGATGATCCATCAGATGTTGGCAATTTGATCTCTGGTTCCTCTGCCTTTTCTAAATTCAGCTTGAACATCTGGAAGTTCACAGTTCATGTACTGTTGAAGCCTGGCTTGGAGAATTTTGAGCATTACTTTACTAGCATGTGAGATGAGTGCAATTGTGCGGTAGTTTGAGCATTCTTTGGCATTGCCTTTTTATTGAGCATTAGTACTCTGCCAGTCTCTGTGCTGGGGTTACAGGTAAAAAAGATGTGGCTCCAACCCTTAGGGAGTAAAAGACTGACATGAAAACAAACTCTGCTAATACAGTGTGATTATAAGCCTGCTATAATAAACCTTTACACAAAGAAGTTAAAGAGTCTGGAAAAAGTTTATTGTGTTTGAAAGAGAGGGACTTCAGAGAACTTTAAGAGGGAAAGATTCAGAAAAGTGACATTTAGTTAAAAAGGGATTTAATTAGCAGGGAGACAGGATATTTCAGACTGGGTTGGAAGATGTGAAGAACATGGATTTCGAGATAGTCTGAATTCCATACTTGATTAACAATGTATACATGCTGCTGCTGCTGCTAAGTCGCTTCAGTCGTGTCCGACTCTGTGTGACCCCATAGACGGCAGCCCACCAGGTTCCCCGGTCCCTGGGATTCTCCAGGCAGGAACACTGGAGTGGGTTGCCATTTCCTTCTACAATGCATGAAAGTGAAAAGTGAAAGTGAAGTATTCAGTCGTGTCTGACTTAGCGACCCCATGGACTGCAGCCTAGCAGGCTCCTCCGTCCATGGGATTTTCCAGACAAGAGTACTGGAGTGGGTTGCCATTGCTTTCTCCGAATGTATACATGATGCTTAGGCAAGTCACATCTCAATGTGAGTTTCTAATGTGAGTAAAAGCAAGAAAGATTGCCTGAAAGATCTCTATGGCTCTATGTACTTCCTCCAGGATCTATTTACAGCCATCTACACTCTAGCCTTCCCTGGTGGCTCAGCAGTAAATAATTTGCTCACCAACATGGGAGATCCAGGAGATGGGGGTTCGATCACTGGGTCGGGAAGATCCCCTGGAGAAGGAAGTGGCAACCCACTCCAATATTCCTGCCTGGGAAATTCCATGGACAGAGGAGCCTGGTGGGCTACAGACCAAAGTCACAAAGGGTCACACACGATCTAGCAACTAAATAACAACAACGTATTTCTTGATTTCTCGTCCCACCAAAAGATAATTATCTTCCCTCTCCCTAACATCTTTAATTCCTCTCTCCCTTATGGCATTTCTCCTTTGGTCACAAAAAGAGTCTGGGTATGAGTTTATCATACCTTAGAAAGAAAGCAAACCTTCACCTGATTCTACTTGGTAATTGCTTTCAACAGCCCAACTTCTCAAGTTTCAGCTCACCACTGTAACTTGCAGACTAGCTGTTAATCCTATCATGTGACCAAAACTGCTCAGACTGGAAGAAAACTAAGAAAATGCTGAAAATAGTTTCCCTATGAAACAACCAGCTCAAATCAGTTCCATCTTTCTGATGCCATTAATGTTGCTGGTGGTGCCTCCTTAGTCCCATTCAGTTCAGTCGCTCAGTCGTGTCCGATTTTTGCAACCCCATGGACTGCAGCATGCCAGGATTCCTTGTCCATCACCAACTCCCAGAGCTTGCTCAAACTCATGTCCATCGAGTCAGTGATGCCATCCAACCATCTCATCCTCTGTTTTCACTGTTCTCCTCCTGCTTTCAATCCTTCCCAGGATCAGGGTCATTTGCAAAGAGTCAGTTTTTCACATCAGGTGGCCCAAGTATTGGTGTTTCAGCTTCTCATCAGTCCTTCCAATGAATATTCAGGACTGGTCTCCTTTAGGATGGCCTGGTTGCATCTCCTTGCAGTCCAAGGGACTCTCAAGAGTCTTCTCCAACACCACAGTTCAAAAGCATCAATTCTTTGGCACTCAGCTTTCTTTATAGTCCAACTCTCACATCCATTCATGACCACTGGAAAAACCACAGCTTTGACTAGATGGACCTTTGTCAGCAAAGTAATGTCTCTGCTTTTTAATATGCTGTCTAGGTTGGTCATAGCTTTTCTTCCAAGGAGCAAGCATCTTTTAATTTCATGGCTGCAGTCACCATCTGCAGTGATTCTGGAGCCCCTCAAAATAAAGTTTCTCACTGTTTTCATTGTTTCCCCATCTATTTGCCAAGAAGCGACGGGATCGGATTTCATGATCTTTGTTTTCTGAATGTTGAGCTTTAAGCCAACTTTTTCACTCTCCTCTTTCACTTTCATCAAGAGGCTCTTTAGTTCTTCACTTTCTGCCATAAGGGTGGTGTCATCTGCATATCTGAGGTTATTGATATTTCTCCTGGCAATCTTGATTATAGCTTGTTTCATCCAGCCCAGCATTTCACATGATGTACTCTGCATTTAAGTTAAATGAGCAGGGTGACAACATACAGCCTTGACGTACTCCTTTCCCAATTTGGAACCAGTCTGTTGTTCCATGTCTGGTTCTTTTGTTTCCTGACATGTGTACAGATTTCTCAGGAGGCAGGTAAGGCGGTCTAGTATTCCCATCTCTTGAAGAACTTTCCAGTTTGTTGTGATATACACAAAGGCTTTGGTATAATAAATAAACCAGAAGTAGATGTTTTTCTGGAACTCTCTTGCCTTTTCTATGATCCAGTGGATGTTGGCCATTTAATCTCTGGTTCCTCTGGTTCCCATTTCATCTGCCCTTTTTGATACCTTTCTTCAGTACACACATAATTCAATTCAAATGACATTTATTAAGTACCTAGTTTAGGTCATGAGTGGAGAAGGCAATGGCACTCCACTCCAGTACTCTTGCCTGGAAAATCCCATGGACGGAGGAGCCTGGTAGGCTGCAGTCCATGGGGTCACTAAGAGTCGGACACGACTGAGCAACTTCACTTTCACTTTTCACTTTCATGCATTGGAGAAGGAAATGGCAACCCACTCCAGTGTTCTTGCCTGGAGAATCCCAGGAAAGGGGGAGCCTGGTGGGCCGCCGTCTATGGGGTCACACAGGGTCAGACACGACTGAAGCGACTTAGCAGTAGCAGCAGCAGTTAGGTCATGACAGTAACAAGATTGTTATCTAAGGAGTTTACAACTTAAAAAAAAAAAAAAAAGGGAGTTTACAGGGAATTCCCTGGCAGTCCAGTGGTTATGACTCAGCACTTTCACTGCTATGGCCCCAGGTTCAATTCCTGGTAGAGCTTCCCCAGTGGCTCAGCAGTAAAGAATTCACCAGCAATGCAGGAGACACAGGAAATGCAGGTTTGATCCCTTGGAGGAGGAAATGGCAACCCACTCCAGTATTTTTGCCTGAAAAACCCAGAGACAGGAGCCTGCCAGGCTACGGTCCATGGGGTCGCAAAGAGCCAAATGTGACTGAGTGACTGAACATACACAAGGGAAATAAGATCTTGCAGGCAAGGCAGTGACAACAACAAAAAGGAGTTTACAATCAGCTGGGTAAACAACTAACAAGGAAATAAGGTAGAATGCGGACAAGTACTGGAACATTTATGCAGTCCTTTCAGAGATCTGAGGTGGTAGCATTTGGGGGCAGACTTGGAGGAAAATATTTCAATTTGTGGAAATGGAAGCGAATCATATCCAAAAGAAGCAATATTAATTTTAAATGCACTGTGACAGAAAGTACAATGTGTACTTGGAGAAACACTGCTATACAGTGAAAGTGGAAGCTATTTTAGTATAAACTTTTATGAAAAGAAAAAAATAAATGATAGTCAAAGAAACAAAAGACTTACAGTGAAAATAATAGTCTTCTGCCCAGCCTTTTCAGTGTCTGATCCTACTTTTTTTAGATAAGCTTTCTCAACCATTTCTTCAGACACTGGCCATCATAATTTAAAATAATGTGCTTTGAATAATTTCTTAGCTCATAAATTCTGGATATATCTACAATCTGCTCTGAGATGAAAATCTGACATTTTACTTGGGGCTTCCCAGTAAGTAGCTTTACTACTTACTGTAGTAAAGTACTTACTTTACCAGCTTCCCAGAGGGCACTAGTAGTAAGGAACTAGGCTGCCGAGACAGGAGATGTGGGTTCAATCCTGGAGTCAGGAAGATCCCTTGGAGGAGGAAATGGCAACCCACTCCAATATTCTTGCCTGGCAAATCCCATGTACAGAGGAGCCTGGCAGGCTTCAGTCCACAGGATCACAAAAAGCTGGACATGACTTAGCAACTAAGCACACACAAAAGCAGCACCCCCCTCATCTTACAACTCAGATTTATCATTGCATGTGGTTAAATCGATTATCACTGTTTATTGCCTTGCAAATGTTGTTCATGAAGTACCAAGCTGTACAGATGAATTGCTATATTTCTCCTCTTGAAAGGATTATTAGTTAACAGTAACACAGCTCTGCAGCCATATTGGAGTTCAAACCCTGAATAAGGCAGTTCTTAGTTGTATTAACTTTGAGCAAGCTATTTATTTAACCCCTCTGCCATTTCCTCATGTGCAAAATGAGCACAGGACCTCCAGGGCTGTGATAAAATTAAATGAGTTAGTACATGTAAAAGTATGTAGAACAATTG
Source organism: Bos indicus (assembly GCF_029378745.1). Lineage (NCBI taxonomy): Eukaryota > Metazoa > Chordata > Mammalia > Artiodactyla > Bovidae > Bos > Bos indicus. The sequence goes on along the minus strand of NC_091765.1, from coordinate 59,570,858 downwards.
CTGGTACTTAGTATATAGCCAGAAAATGTTAGCTATTCCTATTACTGTGGGTTTTGTACTAGAGTTTTACATTTATCTTTCTCCTGTGCTTTTCCAGTTGCTCCATCCATGTGGAACTGTACACCATGGGGCCCCACTCACATGGAAACAATAAACGTGGTTATAAGGCAATGTCTCCATATCTTAGTATTTTATCAAGTCTTTTCTTCGAAGAGTCCTCCCTCCCAAAACCTTGTCCTGCTCCAATAGTTTTTTGTGTGTGTGCTGTCATCATGGGTCTTTCCTGTATTACTGTTCTGGATTAGATTCAGCTTCTTTGACCCCATGTATCTTTATTTCATGATATACTCCAATTTGCTACAGCTTATCTACAAGTAACTTTCTTTTTAAAACATATTATTATACATTTTAAAATCGCACTTATTTTGGGGCATGCTGGGTCTTTGTTGCTGCATGTGGAGGATTCTAGTACGCTGTGTGGGTTTGCAGGCTTCTCTCTGGAGTAGTTTCTCTTGTGGAGCATGCGCTGTGGAGCACAGGCTCTAGAGTGTGGGCTCAGCAGTTTGCAGGCTTCTCTCTGGGGTTGATTCTCTTGTGGAACATGGGCGCTGGAGTGCAGGCTCAGCAGCTGCAGCACACTGGGCTGATTTGCCCTGCAGCATATGGAATCTTTCCAGACCAGGGATCAAACCTGTGTCCCCTGAATTGACAGGCAGATTCTTAACCACTGGATCACCAGAGAAGTCCTATAACCAACTTCTAAAAATGGTGTATATATGTAAAATTCCTAAGTTTTTGTTTCAAAAAGTTTTATTCCAGCCTAAGAAATGACTGACAACTAAATGAAAATTTAGGTGAAAAGAGTTTTTATCAGTGGTTAAAAACTCCTCCACTGACTCCTTGAAAATAGTGTAGTTTTAAAGAAATCTGACGCTATTGGTCCTTTTCTCTTTCAAGGGGCTTTTAGGATCCTTTCTTCTGCCCAGTGCTCCAAAGTCTGAAAAAGATATGTCTTTTTTTTATTGATTACACTAAGCTACTGTTATCTTTCAACCTGGAAATTTGTGTCCCTCAGCTCTACATTTTTCTTGCACTATTTCTTTGATAATGGAACCCCTTGTTTCTCTATCCTCTCTTGGTGGAGTTTATTCTCTTTCTGGGATCAGTTGTTGAAACATCTGGTTTGGTCCATTCCTCATATTTTTGCTTCTATCTTCTCCATTTTGGTTTCATTTTTTCCATTGACACATCCTCTATTACCTTTCTATTCATTCATTCACTCACTCAACAAGTATTTACTGATGACTAACCTACTAAATTCTTCTACATCCCAGGCAATGTTCTGGCAACTGGAGATAAAGTAATATGTGAGATAATCCCAACCCTTAGGTTGGACAAAATTGAAAAGTAGGTTAATAGTGCCATAAAGTACCATAAGAAAAATTAAGCAGTCAGGAGGAGATATGAATGGAAGTAAAAGCTGTTTTAGGTAGGAGGATCAGGGAAGGCCTGACATTTGAACAGCAATGTAAATGAAATGATTATGCAAGACATGTAAGGATCCGGGAGAAAGCATTTCAAGCATCGTTGACTCAATGGACATGAATTTGAGCAAACTCTGGGAGACAGTGAAGGATAGGGAAGCTGGTGTACTGCAGTCCATGGGGTCGCAGAGTCCAGAGTTGGACACGACTGAGTGACTGAACAACAATTCCAAGCAGAGAGAACAGGCTATCCAGGTTGCAAGAAGCCTGGTGTGTCTGATAAATACCAAGAGGTAGTACATCTACAGTAGAATAAGCAAGGGAGAGAAAGTGATTTCCTTGGAGGAACAGTTAGGAGCAGAAGGGGTGGTAGTCACATTTAGTCACATTATGGACATGGTACGGAACATGGGTTTTATTCTAAATTTAGCCATTGTGAACAGGTAAGCACTACTTTATATGTGATACTGGCTTGGTTAGGTAAGTGGCAGGCAACAATAAGTGGAAATCAGAACCAGAATATATGTAAAGGTCAAGCTAGTAAGAGTTGTTAATGAACATGGGCCATTAGGTGGAAAAAAGGAGTAAAGGATGATTTGGTAAGTTTTTGCTTGAGCAACTGGATTAATGATCTACTATTAAACCCCATGAAGAAAGATGAAGGAAGCAGCAGATTTGGGAGGTAATGGAGAGGGAACAGGACTCTGGTTTTTTGTTGTTGTTTGCTTGCTTGTTTTGGCTCCACCTTAGTTCCCCAACCAGGCATCTAACCTAAGTCCCCTGCAGTGGGAGCATGGAGTCCTAACCACTGAACCACGAGGGAATTCCCAGGATTGTTTCTTAACCATAAGTTTGAAATGTCTTACATAATGGTTAAAAGCAAGGAGGTGAGTTGCATGCATGAGTTCAATTCCTAGACTGGATGGGGTATGGAGCCTACAAAGATTTCCTTTTTTTCTTTAAGATAGAGATATAAGAGGAAGTTTGTATACTGAAGTAAAAGAAAAAAAGAAATAATTCAGGAGCAAGATGTGAGTGAAGTCCTTACATAGACTAGAGGGAAGACAGAGTGTGTTTGTAACACCAGAGCCAGGTTCAGTTCAGTTCAGTCGCTCAGTTGTGTCCGACTCTGTGACTCCATGAACTGCAGCACGCCAGGCCTCCCTGTCCACCAACCCCCAGAGTTTACTCAAACTCATGTCCATGGTGTCGGTGATGCCATCCAACCATCTCATCTTCTGTTGTCCCCTTCTACTCCTGCCCTCAATCTTCCCCAGCATCAGGGTCTTTTCCAATGAGTCAGTTCTTCACATCAGGTGGCCAAAGTACTGGAGTTTCAGCTTCAGCATCAGTTCTTCCAATCAATCTTCAGGACTGATTGCCTTTAGGATGAACTGGGTGGATCTCCTTGCAGTCCAAGGGACTCTCTAGTCTTCTCCAACACCACAGTTCAAAAGTATCAATTCTTTGGTGTTCAGCTTTCTTATATAGTCCAACTCTCACATCCATACATGACTACTGGAAAACCTATAGCCTTGACTAGACAGACTTTTGTTGGCCAAGTAATGTCTCTGCTTTTTAATATGCTGTCTAGGTTGTTCATAACTTTTCTTCCAAGGAACAAGCATCTTTTAATTTCATGGCTGCAGTCACCATCTGCAGTGATTCTGGAGCCCCCAAAAATAAAGTCAGCCAGTGTTTCCACTGTTTCCCCATCTATTTGCCATGAAGTGATGGGACCAGATGCCATGATCTTAATTTTCTGAATGTTGAGCTTTAAGCCAACTTTTCCCTCTCCTCTTTCACTTTCATCAAGAGGCTTTTTACTTCCTCTTCACTTTCTTCCATAAGGCTGGTGTCATCTGCATATCTGAGGTTATTGATATTTCTCCCGGCAATCTTGATTCCAGCTTGTGCTTCATCCAGTGGCAGGTAGGCAGATATATTTGATAATGAAAAGATGTAATGCTCCTGGCTTCTCTCTCAATAATACAAAATTAGTTGATTAGTTATGAGTGATTAGAAGCTGTTGGAAATTTGAGGCAAGTATTGAGTAAGTTGTGCAAAAGTCACCTCAGAGAGTGGAAGATTGAAATGATCAGAGAGATACAAGATTCTAGCTAAGTGCTAAAGGCCCACTTCAAAAAAGTGGTTATCAGTTGACTGTGAGAACAATCAGCACAATTGTGTCTTTCTCCAGGTAAAAATAGCCATGCAGATATATGTAGGAGCTGATTAGTCAGAGATGAGACACTGCGAGCAAACAATAAGGGGATGGTTATACCGATGGGCCATGAAATCTAAACTGGATTGTTTAGATTTCAACAAACTTGTTATCAGTGTATCAGTCTCACCTGCAGGAATATGGGATATGGGATTAAAAGTAGTAACTGAAGGCATTTCCCTGGTGGTCCAGTGGTTGACTCCAAGCTTCCACTGCTGAGGGCATGGATTCAATCCCTCGTGGGAGAATGAGGATGCTTGCAGCAGGATCAAAGGAATAGTTACTGAAGATTTTAAATCATATCACTTTAGATATAAATGATCAAAACACACCAATTAAAAAGGGACTCTCAGAGTGGATTAAAAAGATCAAACTGTATATATGCTAGTGATAAGAAATCTACTTAAAGAAATAAATATATTAAAAGTAAAGGGACAGGGACTTCCCTGGGGGTCCAGCAGCTAGGACTCCTCCCTCCCAGGGCAGGGGCTCTGGGTTCGATTCCTGGTCAGGGAACTAGATCCCACACACCACAAGGTCCTGTATGCAACAACTAAGACCCAGCACAACCAAATAAACAAATGAAAATATATTTTTAAAGTAAAGGGATAAAGATATACCATGCAAACATTATCCAGAAGAAAGCTGGAGTGTTCGTATTAATTTCATATGAAGTTTCAAAACTACAAATACTATCAGAGATAAAGAGGAACACTAGAGAATAACAGAGGTCTCCCCGAGATGCCACAACACTAAATGTGAATGCACCGGAAACAAGTGAGCTTCAACATACATGAGGCGAAAATAATAGATATGAAAAGAAAATATATTATGTCCATAATATAGTTGCAGAAGTCAACATTCCTCTCAGTAATTGATAATACAAGTAGGCAGGAAATTAACAAGGACATTGAGGACCAGAGCAACACTATTAACCACCTTGATTAACTGACATTCAGAATATTCTACTCAACGATGTCAAGTTACACTTGTTTTCAAGTACACATGTAACCTCTCACCAAAACAGACCATATGTTCCATGCTATAGACCAAATCTTAATAAACTTAATAAAGAAAATCTGAAACAATATGTTATCAGATTCTAATAGCAGTAAACTAGGAATCAACAGCACAAATATCTGGAAAACCCCCAAACACCTACTATCTAGGTAACCCTTGAATCAAACAGAAGTCTCAAGAGAATTCAAAAAGTAATTCAGTCTGAAAGAAATGAAAATATAACAGTGAAATTTGTGAGATGCACCTAAAGGAAATCTTTATACTTTTTGTAATATACATAGTAAGTGCTTATGTAAGAAAAAAAAGAAAGCTCTAAAATCAAGAACTTAAACTTCTACCTTAAGAAAAGAGCACATTAAATCTAAAGCAAACAGGAAGAACAATAAAGACTAAAGAAAAATTAATGAAGGTGAAAACAGAAAAACAGTAGAAATATTTAAGGAAAAATACTAAATTTACACAATGTCTTCAAGAAAATGGAAAAAAAGGAAACATTTTCAATTCATTTTATGAAGCCACTAATAAAACCAAAGACATAATAAGAAAAATACAAACCAATACCCCTTATGATCATAAATGAAAAATTCTCAACAAAATATTAGCAAACTAAATTCAGCATCGTATAAAAATGATAATACATCATGACCAACTGGGGTTCATTTCAAAAACGCAAAGCTGGTTCAACATTTGAAAATTAATCATCATTTAAACAGGCTAAGAAAAGCTACATGATCATCTCAATAAATGTAGAAGAATATGACAAAATTCAACATCCATTAAGGTTAGAAGGAAACGTTTCTAAATTAATAAAGAACATCTGTAAAAAATCTAGTTAACATAATGGTTAGAGGCTAAAGGCTTTCCCCCTAAAATTGGGAACAATTCAAGGATGGCTTCTGTCACCACCCGTACTCAACATCACACTTAACAGGTTGAAAATGAAGTAAAACTGTCTCTAGTCACAGATTACATTATTGTCAACATTAAAAAAGTACAGGACCAAACGGGGCTGGGGGCTGGGCAACTTCCCTGGTGCCTCAGCAGTCAAGACCCCGCCTGCAATGCAGGAGACTCAGATTCAATCTTTGTGTTGGGAAGATCCCCTGGAGAAAGAAATGGCAACTCACTCCAGTCTTCTTGCCTGAGAAATCCCATGGACAGAGGAGCCCGGCTGGCTACAGTTCAGGAGGTTACAAGGGTCAGACATGACTTAGCAACTGAACCACCATCACCACCACCACCAATTGAGAAGACTCAGGGAAAAGTGGCCTCATGGAGTAAAGCTTCAATTTCATTATGGCAATTCCAAGAATTAGACATGGTGGAAGGATGTGGAGAAGGGTCAAATAGTAAGACTGAGTCAGAATAGGAAATAAGTTTCTTAGGGTTAAAATCTATGTGCTGTCAAATAACCTTTGAGTCTTTGAAAAAGATGAGGAAGATAAAACAGATGAAGGCATGATGAAATTAGTTTTGAAAAACCTCTAGAAGTTATATTTGGTTATGATTATACCTTCTTTCTCGGGATGGGTCCCTTAGGTTGTTTGTGGTGATAAAGTGTGTGACAGGTCATGGTGGTCTTATAAGTATTACAAGGCATTACTCTGGATCTCCCTTAAATCCTGCCAGGACAGAAATAAATTTGAAAGAATTTTTTCTAACTTAATGGTCATTTTTTAAAAAGCTCTTATTTCTTAAAGATTTTTTCACAGCAACTTGTATCGTATGGATCCAAAGAATTCTTCAACATCAACTAGACCTTTAAACTACTCTTCTGTTCCTTACATTGTTTCTACCAGTTTCTTTTATGTTGTCATTTCTCAAACCTTATATCTTAGCTTTGGCATATGGTTAAGAGTGAGGCACTGCAAGACTGTGATTAAGAGTACTATGACTAGTTTATTAGCTACCATCAGATTATCTATCAGTTCCTCAATTTCATTTTATTAATCTTTCCCCTGATTATTTCATCCTTCTAGTTCTGTCGGTACTAAAATGGCTGCTCAAGGCTGCAACACAGCTCGCATTCTGGACTTCTTCATTCCGGAAATAACTAGCTGATGTTGTACCCGCCTTTCTTTTGCATGGCTTACTCCTCCGTTTTGGTGGAGTGTATCATTCAGGTACTTACCAAGAAAGGGGCAATGGAAGACAAAAAGTTCTTGACACCTTGAATATAGGAAAGCATTCTACACTTGACACCTTAGCTTGAAGTAGAATTGTTAAAAATAATTTTCACTCAGAACTTAGAAGCATCGCTTCCCATTCCTGATGAGAAACTTGATGCCATTCTTATTCCCAACTCATTTTAGGGGCCCAATCTCCACATTCTAATCCCATTTTTTTGGACTTTTTCATCTTGCCTTGTTCTGAAACAAATCATGCCTTATCGTGGATCTTTTTCCATCCACTGGATTCATTTTGCTAAGTGCTCTCGAAGTGGCATAGTGTGTCGTGTCCTTAATTATTTTGATACTTTAAGAAATTTGTTAGATGTTAGATCTTCTTGAGTGATCTTTTTTTTAAAAAATCCATCTTTTTGTATTTTTATTATTTTTCATAATCCTTAAACTTGTTTTAAATATATTAACTTGTACTATATTTTACAAAATCTATTTTCTAAAGCATTCTGTAGCTTTTTCATGGATACAATTTCTTATCTTTGAAAACATTCATTTTCAGGTTTTCATCTCTATATTGATTCTGTTTTGGTTTTTATTAGTGCTGGGTCAATCTTCAAAAATCTGGTTTTTTATTCATATTTTAAAATTCACTTGGTGGGGACTCATCTTTCTCACTGGAAAATCTTCAGATGTCCAGATCTCTTTCCAGGTATTTTGTCTAGGACCACTGAGTTTCTACAGAAAATAATCCTCCCTCTTTTCCCCTGAAACCTAACTGTTACTATTCTAGAAACTATGAATATGCCATCCAAATAGACAGAATTTTAATTTATCTTCATTTTCAATTCATGTCTGGTTATCTGTTTGAAGACTTGTTTCAAATTCACAAAACACCGATTTTCATTCCACAGTAAAAGGTAAACTATCTAGCTACCTAACTGCATAGAATCAGACTTTCAATCACCCCTATTTCCAGCTTAAAATCTGATCGCCACATTCAGCAATAATTCCCCCCCCCCCCCCATTTCTAGGTTGTTCTGAATTTTAAGGAGCGAATCAGCTTGCTTCTAAATAAGCATTCCTTCTGTAGTTAATTAGGTTTACACTTCCTCTACTATATTGAAATCAGTTTCTACTCCTTGGTCCATGGTCCAGCTTCCATTCTCAGGCTCCAGAGTTATACCTTCAGAAATATGTCATTTCAGTGGAGTTCTATCAACAAGGCAGCTAGTACTAAAGCATTTGTGGTATCCATTACGTCAAGTCAAAGTCCAGGCAGCATAATTTGTAACAGATAAAAGTGGTAAACTATCCACACAGCTAATAGGGTAACCAGTAAGTAAAATATGGTAGCCCAACTCAATGACTTATTTATAGCTATTTAAAATAATTACACAAGGAATTTTTTTAAATTTTGGCTTCACCATGTGGCTTGTAGTATCTTAGTTCTGCAACCAAGGACTGAACTCAGGCCCTAATAGTGAAAGCACCACATCCTTATCACTGGATTGCCAATGAATTTTTTTAAAAACTGTGATTATCAGTTTTAAAGTCAAACACTGACAATCACAGAGCATTAACCTGTGTAAAACCATACAGCAAGGAGAGAATATCCAAAAATACTTAATTCTAGGATGCAGGGTTAAAACTTTTTGGAGTCTAAAACAAGAAATATGTGTATAGAAAACCCAAGTTCTCAGTCAGACAAATTTCTTATCATTTCCAGGCAAGTCAAGGCCTCATTTTTTTGTATCTAATTGGAAGTGAAGAGCTATAGGATTTTCAGACCAAATTAAGTATTACGATTAAGGCCAGGCCCAAATAGAGTTAATAAAGAAAAGGTGCAAACTATTCAGGAAGCAGCATTTTGTTAACTGTAATAGGAAGTGGAGTAGGAAAAGGAAATAAAAGTATGAATAATTTTATAAAAAGGGATAGTGTCAAAAAACCTCTAGACCTATAGAAAGAAATAAACAGTGTAAGGAGGTATCCTTGGGAAGAGAAGCTTACTCATAGGACCAGTGAAGAGAGTATCATCACTCTGCTGAATTGAGCTGAAAGGGCTGGGGCTAGAATGTAACTTGAACAAATTAAAGATTACCATTTAGGGCCAAGGTCTTTGCCTAAACTCCCTACATATGTCTTCCCGTACAGGCATTCTTTCCCTTCCTACCCTCCCTTCCAGAGGTTCACAACCTTGATCTTCTACTACATCTTGCCTTCCTTTCCTCATCTCTCCCCATCTCTTCATCTTTTAATTACCCCAATCTAGCTATCAGTTTTCCTTTCAGTTTACTTTTGAACCTTACCTCTACCTCATTTCCAAAGCAGTTTGTTTCCGTGAGTAAATCCTTACCTGTACATTCCCTGCCCCTAAAATCACACTACTTTCTCAATGCTTTTGTGCATTTGACAGCCCTCCCTCAATATAAATTCCATTACTAAATGAAGATAAAGGTTAGGGATATAGAGAGTGAAGAGATACTAGTTATAACTAATGCTACAGAAATGTAATTAACTTACTGTTATAAATAAAACCTAGAGTTAAAAGAGGAGTAAGCGCATTGTTTAGTCACCTGGAGGTAATTAACTTAAAAAAAAAAAAAAAAAAAACCTAAGCAGAGGAATTTAGAAACTATTATCTCTATGGACTAGTAGTAGAGGTAGGAAGAGGATCATAGATTATATACACTGAGGATTCTCTGCTATTACAAATTTTCAAAAATACCTCTTTATTATTTGAAAAAAAAATTTTTAATGGAGAAAATCAACCCTCTAATAATCACCTCAGCAGATGATTCTCCTGAACGTTTATTAAAACTGTGCCCTTTAATTTTACCTCCAGGTCCTATGTGACATCTTAAGGTTAAACCAAGAGGAACTACCTCTTCTCCTCAAATACACAGAAATATGACATTATGAAATCAAGAACTAAAGTATCTGTAATGGAATACAATGACTTTTAGAGCCCATAATCCAAAAACAATGGTATTTCTTCTATTCTTCCAAATATCAGAAAAGTGTTTTGTGCATGTAAAGCAAATTTAGAAGAAGTCAGGACACCCTACAGTTGAACCTAGTTCATCAAAACATGCTGTTCAATTCTCACCACGAGAACTGGTTTGTATATACTTTCCTTGAAGACCTCTCACCTGAACTCTTTTTCCTTTTCATTCACGCTTGCAAATGATCCCTCCACATTTCCTATTTTTAAGGAAAACAAGAATAACCTCTCAGGTCTCAAACACCTACCAGGTTTAGTAGGCAAACATAAATAACAGTATTAGGGCATTTCCCCCTAAAATAATCTATGACTAGGTTCCCTGATAGCTCAGTTGGTAAAGAATCGCTTGCAATGCAGGAGACCCTGCTTGGATACCTGGGTTGGGAAGATCCTCAGGAAAAAGGATAGGCTACCCACTCCAGTATTCTTGGGCTTCCCTTGTGGCTCAGCTGATAAAGAATCCACCTGTAGTGCGGGAGACCTGAGTTCGATCCCTCAGTTAGGAAGATCCTTTGGGAAAGGGAAAGGCTACCCACTCCAGTATTCTGGCCTGGAGAATTCCATGGACTGTCCATGGGGTCACAAAGAGTCGGACATGACTAAGCGACTTTCACTTTCACTGGGTATCCTACTTAAATTGATCTATTTTTAAAAAGCAGACTGACAGATCTCCTTTTCCTTAAAATTCTGCAATCCTATGAACATGGTTTGGAGATACCAGTGGAATGTCATTAATCCTATTCCTCAGTATTAACCAATATAATACAAATAATGAACATATATAGCAATGGAATATATAGTTCACATATTAAAAACGGAGAGCTGAGGATTAAATACAATAATTAGAATGTTAGCTATGTAAAACAAAAGGCACTATCTGTTGCCCTTACATAAAAATTAGGTATATTCTCTACATACTCTAAGGAAGAAACAAAGTACTAAGTATATTAACTCAGCAAGAAATAAAAAATACTTGGGTTTCTGAAATTTTGCCCAGTTTTTTAGTGTTTACCCTGTTTTATCTGTGTTCTTGAAAAAAGGATCTACAAGCATCAAGTATCGTTAACTGATTTTAAAACCGCTTGGCCTTCTTGACTTTGGTCAATATCCTATCAAAAAGTAATTTACTGTAATAGATAAGTAAAATTATAATGTTGTGCTTTAATGTATTTTTACTGAAATTAAATGATGGGAAATGAATTTTACAACATAAATATCTGAGTAGATGGTATATTACTACCGGACATACTCTCAGAAAATTTTAGAGAATTCACGTTAACTCTTTGATGAAACAAAGCACATACCAAGTGTTTACCATCTTTTAGATTTGACCATCCTGTTCTAGGGAATATCATGAGTGGTCTTGAATTCCATTTTTTCCCTTGACTTTAAATACATAAATATATAGCCTGCACCATCCTTAGCCCTTCATCCTGCTACTCCAGTGAGAAGCAATTCCATCTCCAGGCTATAGTAACTCACAGGCCTGCTGAAAGCTGGTTATAAATGTCCTAGAGACACAAAGTAACAATCAGTTTGTCATCTGAAATAATTAATACAAATCCTAACAGCATAGCCTCTTCTAATGATGAGTATCAATAGAGGCAGGAGTAATCCACGTACAGAATAACCCACTTCTGAAACAATTCAGTCCTTTCCATTGTAAGAGGCACCCTTTTCAGAAAGATTTTTGTGCTTATATGAAAATTAAAATTACTACTTTCAGTATCAACTACCTCTGGATTATTCTAAATTTCTGAATCAGAATCTAGCCAAATAATGTTATATTTTCAAATAAATAATCAATTAAAATTAACTCCAATTCACTTTTAATCAATTAAAATTAACTCCGATTCAAAGCACAAATATAATTTACTGCACTTATCAACATACACTCATCACTATAAAGCTGTCTAGTAAAACTATCCACCTGGTTCCTTTCCTTATTTAAAGTAATGTGGGGGCTTAATTGCCGGTCCATTGCTGAGTACCCAGAAAGAAGATATAAACCATTTTCAGGGGAAAACACACATGCATTTATTTTTAAGAATTCCCAGTAAGGGGGGAAAAAAATTCAACATCTTTAAAAATGTGTTTATTTTTTAAAAAATCAGTTGTGTACAAAAGTGTTTCGTAGTTTTTAATTCTCAAGACAAATACCCAGCCCTCCACCCCCGGCCCACCCTGCTTCAATGGTCTTTCTGGTAACCCACCCATTTTCCCCTTACAGGAAGTTAACGGCTCAGAACAGATCCTCCTATAGAATTTATCATCACTAACAGATTGTTTAGAATAGAGATCTAGAGAAGCTAACAAGCAAGATTCTTTCTCGGTGAGGTTAATGAGTATCCCTATAATGGCAGTAGACTTCCAGCAGACACCACAACAAAGCACCATCAATTGCTGAAAGCTAAAAAATAGATATTATTTTCAATAGTATTCCATTTTCTATTGGAAAAGTCTTTAAATTACATTAAATAAGTCTCTTTCCCCCCAAAGAAATAGTCTAGCTTTTATTACGATGCCTGTAAAAAGTAGGTAACAGCAAGCACACAAGGATCATTTAACAGCACAGTGCAAATGATTTCTGAATCCATTCACCCCCAGGACCAAACTGATAAACTGTGCCACATCTGATTATATACAGCAGCATTGAATATATACATATACATATATATTCAATGCCTGGTTGAAATAACCAAGCAAAAGGTGACACATTCACAACTTAACATTTAGGCGATGATCACAGGTTTATGAGGGTAGATCAGTCCCACAGAACAGTAACAGAACAAATGGGACAAGTGAGAGACTGACATTTCCCTAGCCCTATGCCACAAGACTTTTGACCCATATTGCAACAGTGCAAATAGAACATGTGACATAGTATGCAGACAAGGCAGAAAAGTCACACTTTAAGAAAAGGCTATTTATCAGTAAATATTTCAAGTTAACTTCTTCCCCAGTGATAGTAAACAGCTGATGTTAAGCATTTATTTTTAACTAGTACTAAAAGAATGGAAATGCAAATTTTCAAAATCAATGGTTCATACAAGTAAAAAGTGAGTCATACATTATTTTGTAAAAATCCATGAAATAAAGTTAACTGTAAACAGCTTCCTCTTTCCTATCCAAACACTGTTTCCATCTATGTACAAGAAAGTATACATGGCTCCAACTGTCCCATGCCCAAATCTATCTCTAAAACAAAACTAAAAAAACAAAGTTTCTGTTTCCTGTGTTACTAACAAGGATCGTGGACACATTATCACACCCCTATTGCAGAGTTTTAAAAGCTCAAATCAGGCATACACTTAGAGCTAAGAATTGCTTTTCACACTGATAAACTTGTTAAGCAGCAGTAACACAACATGCTGCATTCTGTACTGCAAAAATAAGCAATATGTACTTTATCTGCCAGTTCTTTCTCATACTTTAAAATTATTTTGCATAGTTTTATGCACTATCAGCAATCACAAATGTGAAACACTTCCCCCAAAAAAGAAAAAAACCCAGCCTTTCATTTCACAGAAAATGCTTCTCAAAAGCAAAATGGTCAGAATATAAACACACATATATATACTTGAATGCATTATGTGTTTATGTAAATCACAGCCACAATTCCAAACATTTGGGGGAGCCAGCATGGGGCATCTAATTTAGTACCAAGTTCCTCAAATATTTATATACCTTACCGCATACTTATTTGGATCACAAACTGCTACTTATTCATTCAGTCTGTACTGAAATACTAACACAACTAATTATTTGTTCTTTTAAAAGTCAGACACACACTCAGGAAACAGACCTGATCATCACAGAAGACTATTTGAGTATCAGTGACTTGTAGCAAATTATCTGCCCAGATGGGATAAAACTACACATACATTTAACTATAATTTTTGAAGCCTTTACAACTAACAAATCACAAACCATTGAGAATTATAAAAATAATTTCCAACAGGGTATGCTTTCCCTAGACCTGTACTTTTACTGTTCTTTTTCTAAACATATATAAGACAAGAGAAAAAAGCAAATGCGTTTATTTTTATGTTTGGGGAAATAAATCTACCTGTAGAAAATAGGAAACAAACAAACAAACAAAAAAACCCAGTAAGAAGGCGATAGTGGGAAATGTACCAGAAAACAGATAATCACATTAAATGTAAATGAGGTAAATTTTTGAAATGAAAATCCATTATGGAGAACCTCTCATACCAAATATTGTAGTTTTCCATTTCCTGGACACTGGGGATATTGAATTGCAGCTAGATGAGTATACCCTAAGGGGCTAATGTGCATAAAAGTCATAGGCAAGTTACAGCTGCCGCCAAGAGCAAAGCATACAATGCTTGATCCTTAGTAACTTCTGAGTTCTCTCTCTCATTTGTCAAACCACAGGACAATTAAATATACCCTGATAATACAGGCAAATAGTAAACTGGGTAGAGGTGTTTGATATTTAAAATAACGCAAATATTACTAACATTACCAAGCCACCCTCCACTAAACAAAACAAAAAAAATTAATTCTAAACAACGATGGAACAAAAACTGTCCACATTTTCACACAATTCCAACCTTACCTCAAAATATAAAGAAAAGTACATGGTTTTAGCTATTTAAAATAAATAAAGAAAATCTTGTTTCCTTTGGCATCTTTAGAAAGTAACTAAATTACAATTAAAGACGGTGATTGTATAAAGAAATTTATACTTAGGCAAACAAAGGGGAAAAAACAGCAACTTGTGTTTAGTATGCAATAAAATCAACTACAAGAGTTTTACTACTGATTAGGAAAGCCTTACAAGTTTCTGGAAGAACCTTCACATCTTAACATTACAATATATTTAATAATGGTTCTTTTTATTGCTTCTAAGATTACTGAGAAGTCAAATGAAATTATGCTGAATTTACTGTTCAAAACTATTTTCCAAACACTTAACCATTATAATTTAGGATAAATAACACTTGAAGAAAGCAAACTTTTTATAATATGACTTTCCATATACAGCCTCACTTTAATTCATTCAGATTTCATTACATTTTTGTTATTTCTGCATTGGTCCTGAATATTTAATAAGAACTGTGTTTCTACGTATAGAACTGCCTACACAAATCCATTTCACCCTTCATAAAATGTTCACATTAGTGTTAAAGCTTGCAAAACTAATAATTTTCAAACTTTGAACTTAGAGTGAAGTGTAACTTTAATACGTATAGAAAGTCTGACTATGTACAAGAGAAGGTAAAGTTTTCAATTCCCATATTATCAGAAACATCATAAAGAAAGCTAGATTTATAACACACTTCTATTCCTATGTGCATCTGAAGTATGTACAGTAAAACACCAACACAGCTTTCATGTGTTAACAGGGGGAAGTGCAAGCAATCTCTATAAAGCCAAAATCAGGCTAAAAAACCTGCAAACAGTTGATTTCATCCTTGCAAGTTCTCAAAGAAAAATTCCACCAGTTCAAAAATCGAAAGATGTTAAATTCACTGAAAAATTAAGCTGGGTTCTTTTCATTTAATCTGGGAATACTGCAACATTAAGAATTTACTGTTTTTTAAAAAAAAAAAAAAGAAACAAAATTGGCAGCTCCATTTTTACAACATTATTTACTTATATAGGAAAGTTTTAAGAGTGGAGAATTGTGACAAAACATTCCAAATGGATGACCTAAAATGGAGCAAGGGATACTGTCCTTCAGCACATTTCCCCACCAAATATTGAGAAATTTAATATTAGAATATTAGCTGTGTGTGGAAAGAGGGGAAAAACAGATATGTTGTCATAGTCTGTTGACAAGGACAAAAAAGGCTCTGACTAGGTCACCATCTTCATTTCTGGATAAATCTCATATTGAAGAATTCTCAAATGCTTAAAATGGTGGTCTTTTCAGCTACCCATCCTAAGAAGTCAAGTACAAGCATGCAAGTAAATTCACAGGCACAGAGGATCCATGTTAAAAACAGTTAAGGTAGCTGTGATGCAACACCAACAATTTGAATGGCCCTGACACACTCAAAATATTATCTTAATTATTCAACGAAATCCTGAAGCAAACTCTTGCTAGTCTTGGTATACTGCTAAACACTAAAGTAGCATGTTTTTTCCATGGTTTTAGCTTAGCTCAAAAGAATTTTTACACTATTAAGTAAGAAAAAAATTAAAGTATTTCCCCTTTTTAAATTTACACAGACGTTTAATTAGCTTTATTTACAGAGCAGGGATTTTTTTCAGTCTCCAATGGTGCCTAGATAACATCATTAGGCAAGAATGCCAGTTTAAAAGAAATCTATGCAGAATCCTAAAAATAACAGATGTTGATGCTCCTCCAAGAAGGGGCAAGCTTGACTATATCAGCATCTCTCTTTATGTTTCAGTTACTCAGAAGCAATTCTGTTGCAGTCTCTACATCCCATGATTTTGAAGACAAGGCCACTATTACCGCATTCTGTAGAAAAGAAAAGGGGACAAAATAAAATCTCAAGGAAATATTTTTAAAATACTGTATCACTCACTGTCTTTATATTAAAAAAACCACACCTTGTTTTTTCAAGTTACCTTGCACTTGAAGTGCATTAAAAACTCTAAAACCAACGACTAGAGCTTCTTTGGTGGCTCAGAAGTAAAGAATCCGCCTGCCAATGCAGAAGACACAGGTTTGATTCCTGGCTGGGGAAGATCCCACATGTAGTGAAGCAACTGAGCCCGTGTGCCACCGTTACTGAACCTGTGCTCTACAACCCAGGAAGTCAAGA
The DNA here is from genome assembly GCF_029378745.1 of Bos indicus. Lineage (NCBI taxonomy): Eukaryota > Metazoa > Chordata > Mammalia > Artiodactyla > Bovidae > Bos > Bos indicus. Next base: position 59,554,239 of record NC_091765.1, on the reverse strand, counting down.
CGATATGTGCCGCAACAAGAGAAGCCATCACAGTAAGAAGCCCGCAGGCCACAACTAGAGAGTAGCCCCAGCTTGCAGTAACTAGAGAAAAAGCCCGAGCAACAGTGAAGACCCAGCACAGCCAAAAATAAATAAATAAAATTATTTTTTAAAATAAAATCAATGACTGAACCAGCCAAAGTTTAAAAAAAAATCACTAGTTTTAATAACAAAGTTTGCTTATCAAAATTAGATTTAGAGTACCGCTGAACCACTTTTGTCAGCCAAGGATTTGCAACAATAATTTAACAAATAAATAAAAATCAACATGCCTTTATGTACTTACCCTATCAAAGCCCATAGCACATAGGTTTTCTATTTTTTTGGTGTACTCTGGACTAGAAACTGGTGCTCCAGCATACACATGTGCCCAAAGTCGAGCTGTCTGTTTGAACATTTCAGGATTTTGTTTGTACTATATGGGGGAAAAATTGATTGATATGACAATGCAGTTATAGTATTAAAAATAGGAACTCATCTCTTAATTGCCTAAAAACCTGATTTTTCTAAATAAATGTAGATTAGATTTTTTAAATGTGACTGATTCACTTTCCATAGCAAACAAACTATGTCACTGAAGAAAAGACTGTTTAACGTGAACCTGCAATTCACAAGTTGCACTGATGAAAGAAAAACAAAGATATATAATATTTATCAACTTTAATCTCCAATTTCAACAAAGTAGTAGAAAACTAACACTAAATGGAGTTATCAGAGATGCCTCTAATCATCGTGCAGTGGCAAACATTACACAGATAAACAGAATTACTAGCTTCTAAAATTAAGTGGACAGTAACTAATAAATGTGACCAATTTTTGTATTAATCACAGCTTGGGCTAGAATACAGAGAGTTGGCTGTTTTGTGAGAGTTCTATTACCGTAGTGATTTAAGGAAACTCCATGTGCAATCCTAACTTATAGCACGTTTTGAGATGATTATGAACTCACGACAGAGCACTTTTTAAAATGTAAGATTCTTCATATGCATTGGAAGAGGTAAATTTATTCTCAAGTATTCTGAGACTACCATTACTTAATAAAGCAAATTATAAATTTAAAATATTAAATTTGCTTTAATATTTCTTAAGATGTTTTATACACAGAGTATTTCTATACATTAAAATTATAAATCTAGTTTCTACCATTATTAACAAGGAAATAAGTGAGACGACCCAACAGAGTCAAAAGAAAACTGAGTCCAATCTCAACCTCTGAGGCTCAGAACTCAACAGGAAATCAAAGCTGAGGTCCAAGCCATGCTTCTATCAAAACTGGAATCAATAGAACATATATAACATGTTAAACCATAATTCTAAGCACTCTATGGCAAATAATAGTAGGACATATTAACAGGAATATACATAAAATAGGGAGTGAACAGTTTTTCAAAGGAAAGGAAGAAGTTTGTAAAAGGAAAAGTTTTCTTAGGCAGGAAACATGACAGACTGGGTGGAATGACATGTAGGAACGACAATCTTGAATAGCGTGAGTTTGAGGAACAGTAAGAATTTAGAACTGTGGTGTTGGAGAAGACTCTTGAGAGTTCCTTGGACTGCAGGGAGATCCAACTGGTCCAACCTAAAGGAGATCAGTCCTGGGTGTTCATTGGAAGGACTGATGCTGAAGCTGAAACTCCAATACTTTGGCCACCTGATGCGAAGAGCTGACTCACTGGAAAAGACCCTGATGCTGGGAAAGATTGAGGGCAGGAGGAAAAGGGGATGACAGAGGATGAGATGGCTGGATGGCATCATTGACTTGATGGACATGGGTTTGGGTGGATTCTGGGAGTTAGTGATGGACAGGGAGGCCTGGTGTGCTGCTGTTCATGGGGTTGCAAAGAGTCAGACATGACTGAGCGACTGAACTGAACTGAAGAATTTAGGACATAGTTCAAATCATGGAGGAACTTTTCAAACTAAGTAATTTGGATTTACCAAGTAGGTGACAGGAGAGGTATTAATAGGTTTTAATAGTAAAATGAAATAGGATTTGAACTTTATAAAGCTAACTGCTATCAGTGTAGAAGGTAAAAAGAAAAGGCTGAAGTAGGAAATTCCATCAGAGCAGTCAAATGAGAATTTTTAAATATGTGAACGAAAGCAGTTAGAGAAGTATTATGACAGACATATTGAGATATGAGAGAAAAGGAGACATAGAGAAGTACTCCATATCTGTGACTTGGATATATAAACAAGCTGTCTGTAGAAGGATGGACAGGTTCACAGGGTTTAAGAGTCTGCTTTCAGTTATGGGAATGTTGCACTAAGGTACTCATGGGATATTCATATAGAGCTCTCTGGTTCCAAACAGGTTTTTGGGTTTAGGAGAAAGGTCAAGCCTGACTATTGTATCAACATACAGGTGGCAACATCAGTGTGGATATGATCATCCAAATAAGAGTATAAAATGGAAAGTGAAAGAAAGGATGTAATAAGAACTGAGGAAGTATATTTAAAAGAGAGGAGAGGGAATTCCCTGGCAGCCCAATGATTAGAACTCCACACTTCCACTGCAGGGGCAAGGGTTCCATTCCTGGTTGGGGAACTAAGATTTTAGAGGGTGGGCAACATGGCAAAAAAAAAAGGGGGGGGCTGAGGGAGTAATGGTAGGAACTAAGAGGGAACAACCACAACTACAAAGACAGGAAGAGAAGTCAAGAGATGAAAAAAACTTCTGGGTTAAAAAAAAAAAACAAAAAATCTTACACGGCTCAATAAATCCTAATGGTTTAGAGTAGGAGCTGGCAAACTTTCTTATAATAATTATTCAGGCTTTCAGACCTTGTGGTCCCTGTCATAATTATTCAATTCTGCCACTTTCTGCTGTAAACAAATGGGGGTGTTCCAATAAAACATTATTTACAAAAACAGCCAGTCTGGTTGTAATTTGCTAACCTCTGCCTTGGAAATCAAAGATCAGAACTGAAAAATATTTATTCCATTTGGCAACAACAAGGTCTTTGATAACCTTCATCATGCCACTTCAGTGCCACAGCTGGAGCTGATTAACAGTATCATCAGGGAAAGATCATCACTGAATTAAAAGACAAATGGACACACACATGAAGTAAAATGTTAAGCACAGAATCAAGACAGTAGGCAGATAAATGGGTGTTCACTATGTAATTCTTGAAAACGGCACAATATATTAGAAAAAAGCAACTGACTGTACTGGGTTTATTTAATACACCCAATTAAACTACTATGTTAAAAAAATCACTAAATTAGGTTTTCACTATTATATGTAATATAATAATCTCACAGCAAGAAAGGAAACCATTTCCAGATTTCGTTTCAATAGACATGCTTATGTTCTAACACTGCAAACCACTAGATAAGGCAGTCTTTCAAAAGTAACTATCTTACCTGATTTGCTACTACTGCATCTTGTGGATCATCCGGTTCTGCAGCTGCCAGCAGAGCTTGTAATGACAACAATACCGTGCGCAGAGTCATTGCTGCTGCCCTAAAATTCAAAACAGGAAGATATCCCAGTTGAAAACAGTTTGCATGACAAAGTAGATGTTTTCTGAAGAAATATGAAAACTGCTGCTGCTGCTGCTAAGTCGCTTCAGTCGTGTCCGACTCTATGCAACCCCATAGACGAAGCCCACCAGACTCCCCCGTCCCTGGGATTCTCCAGGCAAGAACACTGGAGTGGGTTGCCATTTCTTTCTCTAATGCGTGAAAGTGAAAAGTGAAAGGGAAGTCGCTCAGTCGTGTCTGACTCTTAGCGACCCCATGGACTATAGCCTACCGGGCTCCTCCATCCATGGGATTTTCCAGGCAAGAGTACTGGAGTGGGGTGTCATTGCCTTCTCCAATATGAAAACTACTGGAGCTAAAAAAAGATTTTTATCTTAATCATGAAAACTACTGGAGCTAAAAAAGATTTTTATCTCAATCATATAATTAAGTCTTAGAAATTTATAATTATATATCTGCCTACCATACATATATATGGTATGGTAGGCTTAGCCTGACCCCAGGATTAAACCTGGGTCTCCTGCACTGCACGATACTTGATCATCTGAGCCACCAGGGAAGCCCAGGGATGTAAGAAGTACAAATATATATATATATATTAAAACAAGTAAATCTTTCTGTTTCTTAAGATAACTCAAATTGCCTTAGCTCCTTCTGGTCAGCTTTATCTACTGACTTAACTTTCTATCCATTTCTTTAGATATAAACTTAAAGTGACAAAGTAACATGTGAAACTTCCTTTCTGTGTAACTCTAAGAACAAGATACCATCAAGCAAATATCCTTTACTTTCAAGAAAGTATAAAATTACTTGGAGAGCATTATGCTTAAGTGATATGTCACACACACAAAATATAACAACATTTAAATGTGTAATCTAAAAAAGAAAACAAACTAGTGACTATAACAAAAAAGTAAAAACTAGTGGTTAGCAGTGGGAGAGAGGAGAAGGGAGGGGCAATATAGGGGTAGGGATGTGTTAGTGTTAGTTACTCAGTTGTGTCTGACTCTTTGTGACCCCATAAACTAGCCCCTAAGCTCCTCTGTCCATGGAATTCTCTAGGCAAGAATACTGGAATTAGTAGCCATACCCTTCTTCAGGGTAGCTTCCTGACCCCAGGATTAAACCTGGGTCTCCTGCACTGCACGATACTTGATCATCTGAGCCACCAGGGAAGCCCAGGGATGTAAGAAGTACAAATTATTAGGTATAAAATAAGCTGCATGATATATTGTACAACAAATTCCACGGACAGAGGAACGTGGCAGGCTAAAGTCCATGGGGTTGCAAAGCGTCGGACACAACTAAGCACTCAACAGTAATATAGCCAATATTTTATAACTACAAATGGAATACAACCTTTAAAACTTGAAAATCACTACACTGTATACCTGTAACTTAGCAACTACAATAAAAAATTTTAAATGAATGAAAGAAAATAAATCACTCCATAACATTCTGAAAAAAGAAAGCTTTTTGCTTAATATTCATGCTTCTAAATGTTTATAAAGCAAATATTTATCTAGAAAATGCTGCCTACCTAACCAGAAAGGATTCTAAGCATTTGTTAAAAAATTATTTGACCAGTTACTATATAAATATTTATGAATAGTGAAATAACATAATAGTGAACTATTTTAAATGTAGAAGATTATTAAACAACATGTCCATTTTCACCACACATTCAGTTCAGTTCAGTTGCTCAGTCGTGTCCGACTCTTTGCGACCCCATGAATTGCAGCACGCCAGCCCTCCCTGTCCATCACCAACTCCCGGAGTCTACCCAAATCTATGTCCATTGAGTCGGTGATGCCATCCAGCCATCTCATCCTCTGTCATCCCCTTCTCCTCCTGCCCCAAATCCTTCCCAGCATTAGGGTCTTTTCCAATGAGTCAACTCTTCCCATGAGTTGGCCAAAGTACTGGAGTTTCAGCTTCAACATCAGTCCTTCCAATGAACACCCAAGACTGATCTCCTTTAGGATGGACTGGCTGGATCTCCCTGCAGTCCAAGGGACTCTCAAGTCTTCTCCAACACCACAGTTCAAAAGCATCAATTTTTCTGTGCTCAGCTTTCTTCCCTGTCCAACTCTCACATCCATACATGTCTGGAAAAACCATAGCCTTGACTAGACGGACCTTTGTTGGCAAAGTAGTATCTCTGCTTTTAAATATGCTATCTAGGTTGGTCATAACTTTCCTTCCAAGGAGTAAGGGTCTTTTAATTTCATGGCTGCAATTACCACCTGCAGTGATTTTGGAGCCCCCAAAAATAAAGTCTGACATAGATAATTCCAAACCAGTCTTTTTCAACTGGGTTCCCCATTTTAATAAGAGAAGAGAGATAATTAAGTATAGTCTCAATTTCCCTAAGAATGGTTATATAAATAGTACCATCTCATGCTTAGGAAAGTTAATTTATTATCAGCAACAAATTTCTTGATGAAATGTGTTTCATACAGTTTCTACAAACAGTAGCATCAGTATCACCTGGGAACTTGTAAGAAATGAAAATTCTTAGCCTCATCCCAGATCTACTAAATTAGAACCTCTTGGGTGGTTTAACAGATACTCCAGGTGATTCTGATGCAAGTTAATTTCTGAGAAATACTGCTTCAGTGCATACAACTTAAAGCTAATTGAGAAAGGCTGTTCTAAACTAAAATAAAATCAGTGTCACAACATAGGTCTATATTTTATCTCTTAGAAAAAAATTATAATACAAATAGTTTTTTATCTAAATGCTGTTGGAACTGTCATTTATATTAAACTCCATAAAATGCAAACTAATCTATAGTGACAGCAGAGAAGTGGTTGCTGGGAGATGGCGGAGCAGGAAGTGTGGAAGAAGCAATTACAAAGGAACCCACTAGAAAACTCTGGAGTATGTTGATTATGTTCACTATCTTGATTTGTGACAGCTTCATGGACGTATGTGTGTCTAAACTTATCAAACTGTATATTTTTAATGTGCGTAATTTAAGGTCAATTAAAGTTCAGTAAAATTTTCAAAAGTTGTGTTTTACATGAAAAGATGCTCAACATCACTCATTATCAGAGAAATGCAAATCAAAACCACTATGAGGTACCATTTCATGCCAGTCAGAATGGCTGTGATCCAAAAGTCTACAAGCAATAAATGCTGGAGAGGGTGTGGAGAAAAGGGAACCCTCTTACACTGTTGGTGGGAATGCAAACTAGTACAGCCACTATGGAGAACAGTGTGGAGATTCCTTAAAAAACTGGAAATAGAACTGCCTTATGATCCAGCAATCCCACTGCTGGGCATACACACTGAGGAAACCAGAAGGGAAAGAGACACGTGTACCCCAATGTTCATCGCAGCACTGTTTATAATAGCCAGGACATGGAAGCAACCTAGATGTCCATCAGCAGATGAATGGGTAAGAAAGCTATGGTACATATACATAATGGAGTATTACTCAGCCGTTAAAAAGAATACATTTGAATCAGTTCTAATGAGGTGGATGAAACTGGAGCCTATCATACAGAGTGAAGTAAGCCAGAAAGAAAAACACCAATACACTGTACTAACGCATATATATGGAATTTAGAAAGATGGTAATAATAACCCTGTATACAAGACAGCAAAAGAGACACTGATGTATAGAACAGTCTATGGACTCTGTGGGAGAGGGAGAGGGTGGGAAGATTTGGGAGAATGGCATTGAAACATGTATAATATCATGTATGAAACGAGTCACCAGTCCAGGTTTGATGCACGATACTGGATGCTTGGGGCTGGTGCACTGGGACGACCCAGAGGGATGGTCTGGGGAGGGAGGAGGGTTCAGGATAGGGAACACATGTATGCCTGTGGCAGATTCATTTCGATATTTGGCAAAACCAATACAATATTGTAAAGTTTAAAAATAAAATTAAAAATAAAAAAAAATAATAAAAAAAGTTGTATTTTAAAAGCTCCCACCTTGCCTTGTATCCTATATAAAAATTAACACAGAGAACTATGCTCAATATCTTGTAATAACCTACAATGGGAAAGAATCAGAAAAAGAATATGTATGTACAACTGAATCACTTTACATGTGAAACTAACAACATGTTAACCATTCTTCAATTTTTGAAAAATTAGGGGAAAAAAAGAGAAAAAAATGAGTTCAAAATGGATCAAAGTCCTAAAGCTAACACTAAAACTACTTTTGGCTGCTGTGCCTGGCTTGTGGGATCTTAATTGCCAACCAGGGATCAAACCCCACACCCCATAGTAAAAAAAGTGAGTTCTAACTAGTGGACTGCCAGGGAATTCCCAAGACTAAAACTTATTATAAAACTCTCAGAAGGTGAAACATAGGGTGAAAGCTCCATGACAGTGCAGCATGCCATGATTTCCAGCATATCAAAGGACAGGCAAAAGCACAGCTAACAAAATAAAAAATAGAAAAACTGGTCTACAACTATATCAAAATTAAGAACTCCTATGTAAAGAAAAAAAAGTTTTAAAATAAATCTTCCTATGCAGTGAGTATAATCAATAGTGAAAGGCAACTCACACAATGGGGAGAAAATATTTACAAAATCATACATCTGACAAGGGAATTATATACAGGAACTATATATACAACTATGTAAGAATTATATATATATAAGAACTCCTACAACTTGTTAACAACAAAAAAATAAACCTCACACACTACCTTATATCCATTTGGCTGGTTTACTATTAAAAAAACAGAAAATAACATTTGTTGGCGAGGATGTGGAGCAATTGGCATCCTGTACACTGTTGTGGGAATGCAAAGGGACAGTTTGTTCTGAAAACTGAAGGAAAATCTAGAGTTGTAACTGGATTTAATTAATAACAATCTCCATGAGAGAAGTTTTAAGTCTCCTGTATGCTTGAAAACTTTCATAATGTTGGAAAGGTATTCATAAACCATTAAGAATTAACTGGTTTAAAAAGAAACTTAAATGCAAAGTTCTTAAAAGTTGAACACAAAATCAGTGTAAACAACAACAATTTTTTCAAAATTAGTTGTAATAAAATTAACATTAAAACAAAACTTATTCTTCTGGCCCTAAGTACGATAGAAAGTATATACCATCTTTGATGGTATAAAGATATGTGTACATTTTTTGACTGCTCTACATGAAATTTTGAATCTAAACTTGGTAATGTGAGAAAAATATACAACTAAAAATACAATCTTTAGTTTTCATTTATTTTTCTTTTCACAAAGTACTGACTAAATTCATATTACTGATAACTTTGAGATTTTTAGCATATAATGTGTAACATTAGCATAAATCTATTAAAAACAAATCCTAACAGCCAAGCAAGAATATGAAATTTCAAAATGTGTTAGCTAATTTTAATCAGTGGATATAAGTGAGCTGAAACTCCAATACTTTGGTCACCTGATGCAAAGAACTGATTCATTGCAAAAGACCAGATGCTGGGAAAGACTGAAGGCAGAAGTAGGGGACGACAGAGGATGAGATGGTTGAATGGCATCACTGACTCGATGGGCATGAGTTTGAGCAAGCTTTGGGAGTTGGTGATGGACAGGGAAGCCTGGTGTGCTGCAGTCCATGGGGTCACAAAGAGTCAGACACACTGAGCAACTGAACTGATGACTGATGAGTGAGTACCTGATAAACTATCTTCAGTAAATTAACTTTATTCAGATCTCAAACTTGAATAAGCACAGTTAATATGGCTAATTAAATATTCATTCATATGGACTGCTGCTACTACTGCTAAGTCGCTTCAGTCGTATCTGACTGTGTGTGACTCCCATAGATGGCAGCCCACCAGGCTCCCCTGTCCCAGGGATTCTCCAGGCAGAACACTGGAGTGGGTTGCCATTTCCTTCTCCAATGCATGAAAGTGAAAAGTGAAAGTGAAGTTGCTCAGTCGTGTCCGACTTGTTGAGACCCCATGGACTGCAGCCTACCAGGCTCCTCCGTCCATGGGATTTTCCAGGCAAGAGTACTGGAGTGGGTTGCCATTGCCTTCTTCATCATATGGACTAGGTGGGGCCTTTAATATGTACAATAAAAAGCACTGAATTGTTTGTATTATAGACTAACTTGTCTGTCAAGGATCTTCCAGAAGACCATCAATAAATAAATCTATTTTCAGTCAAAACACTGAATGCTACCTAAAGAGCATCTACTTAAAGAGAATGGCAGGTTTTTTGTTATAATTTTTTGTTAAGGTGTACTAAGAGTAAACTGCCTGACAGCTAGATGAATTTTTATATATGTATACATTCATAGCAATCACCATCTAGATTAAAATATAGAGTACTTCTGGCACTCAAAAAGCCTCCCTCTTGCCCCTCTTATTCACGAGCCTTACCTATCCCCACCGCTGTCATGGTTTCTATCACCCAAAATTAGTTTTGACTCATCATGAATTTCATAAAATGAAATCATACAGTATGTACTTCGTTGTGTCTAGCTTTTGTCACTGAACATGTCTATGAGAATCATTCATGTTATTGTGTCAACACGAACATGACTTTTTTTTCTTACTGCTATGTAGTGTTTCAGAGTACAATTAATCCATTATATAGCCATTCTCTTGCTTATAGACATTTGGGTTACTTGCAGTTTGAATAAATCTGCTATGACTATTCTTGTACAAGTCTTCTGGTAGACATACGCACTCATTTCTCTCAGATTTCTCTTACATATAATACTGAGGAGTAGAACTGTTATGCCATATTGAAGGTATATGCTTTGGCAAGAACAGCTGGTTGAGTGGCTGAACCACATTATTACCAGTAATGCATGAGAACCATTTACAAGTGTGTAGTGGTATCATGGGCCTCCTTGGTGGCTTAGTCTATCAAGAATTCACCTGCAATGCAGGAGATCGTCTGTAGCACAGGAGACCTGGGTTCGATCCCTGGGTCTGGAAGTTCCTCTGGAGAAGGAAATGGTAATTCACTCCAATGTTCTTGGCTGGAAAATCCCATGGACAGAGAAGCCAGGTGGGCTATAATCCATGGGGTTCCAAAGAGTCAGATGTGACTTAGTGACTAAACCACCATCACTACAGTGGTATCTAACTATGATTTTAATTTGCACTTCCCTGATGACTAATGGTACTGAGCACAGCTTATCAACCATTCAAATATTCTCTGCCTGTTCATGTCTTTTGAAAGAGCAGTATCAATGAATGCTATTTTTACGTGTTGTCATTTTCTTCCCCAGGTAAACAGACACCTTTAGTCATAAGAGGTGTCAGGGGAAAAACATTAGAAAATAGTTTCAATGTGGGGTTACGTTATGAAGTAAAGAAATAAACCGTACTAACACGTAAGTCATCAAATATTAAAGGTAAATCATCATCCACATATACTAATAAAAGATTCAGATTAACAAACTGTTTTCCAACATAATGATTCCAAATTAGCCTAAATATTGACATTTACAAATACACTGAAGGTCTATTACCTCAGCAAAGCTGGTGGGACAGGGGGAGGGCCAGTAAACCCATGGATATCCAATCTCACCTATTTTATCTAATGTCTCTGATACCTTTTATTATTTGAACAATACAGATATGAAAAAAGACCAAATTCAGCTATTTGACCTGCCTTAGAAAATGAGAATAGCTGACAATAGTGATCTGATAAAAAAATTCAAGTTTTCTGTCTCTGTACACACTATAATCTTTCAACTATTTATAGGAAGATAATCAGAAGTGGTAGTACTGCTGGCTAACTCAGCAAAAAGAGAAGACAGTGAAAAATTTTAGTGTGGAGTTGTGTTTTCAGAGAGGCAGAGGTTTCATTCTGTCTGCTAAGAATAGCCTGACTGAAGTTAAAAGCAGAGGGACAGGCTACTGCCATCATCCAGGCAAGAGGCAATGTAACCTCAACCAGGGCAGTAGTAACAGACTACTAATAAAACGCTGTTGGTTTCTTTTTTTTTTTTTTAAACAACCTTTTGATTTTATTTTATTTATTTATTTTTTTAAATATTTAAAGTGACATTGGGATGCCTGATATACATTGTAAAAAGAGTCCTGCTATCTTGTTAATTAACAAGGCCATCACCTTACATATTTACCTTTTTTAATTTTTTGGGTGAGAACATTTAAGTTTGACACTCTTAAAATTTCAAGTATAGAATTCAATGTTATCAACTATAGTCTTTATGTTATACTTTATGTCCTCAGACCTTATTCATCTTTTTTTTTTTTTTTAATTTATTCCTTTATTTCTCATGTGTTCCCCAAATAACAGGATTTGCAGATGAAGTATAAGAGTACCAAAGAAAGAAGCATCACGGTGAGGTCTGGCCTTAGCAACTCTAAGGATGTTGCTGCCAAAACTTAAGATGGAGCAGAAATAAGTTTTGGGTTGGGGAAATATTATCAACAGTTCAGTTTCAGCATGTTTTAAGTTTGAGATGTCTATTACATAGTCAAGTATAGGTGCTATGCCTGGAATTCAGAAAGATAAATTTGTGAGTTGCTAGTATATAAACGCTGAAGTTATGAAATCAGATGAGCTCACCAAGAAATTGAGTATAGATGGAAAGAAGCAGAGGCCATGACTTAGCCCTGAAGTATTATCATGTGCAAAAGCTCAGGAGATCAGGGAGGAACTAATTAAGTCTGGGAGTGGGAAAAGGAAGGGGAAAACAGAAGAAATGATGTCCTGGCAACCAACTGAAAAAAAATGACAGTGTCTCTAACACTGCAAATTTTCATTAACATCACTGAACAATAAGAGCTACAAGGGACCTTTGAGATGACTTTTAAAGATAAAAACATGGAGGCACAGAAATTCAACAAATTATAAAGTCACAAATCAAAAGAATCACAGAAAATAGTTAGGTCTGTTCCATAATGTTCAATGTTTAAGAGTATGGAAACACAGATCAAGGAACTGGATCTCAAGCAATGATCTACTGAGGAAGAGGCTTTACTCAGATGTGCTATCAGAATGGAAAAACAAAACCAGCAACTCTTGTCTCTTCATCCAGTTTCTAAATATACCAACTGACCCATATGCTAAATGTTGTCATTCCTGTTCTATCTTATTCAGCTTCCATTCTTTCCCTTTCTTGACAAATCAAACACATAACTTGTTTTCTTCCACTCCAATGACTTTTTATCTCTTGTCTGAATTTTTCAATCTGTATTCCCAGGCTTTACTCTAAGAGAAATACATAAAACAACTCACTTAAGCTTCTCACTAGCCCTATGAAATAGATAGCAACCTCATTTTTTTTTTCAGATAAGGAATTAAAGGCATAAAGACCAGGTAATTTACTTAAGACCACACAAGCAAGTAAATGGCAAAGCCACAATTTTAACCTAATGGTTAAACACAATGCTGCTAAGAAATCAGACAAAATATGTGAAAGCACTGTACAAATGAAGACACCACCTATAAAGGTGGTACCTCATAGAATCTTAGAGCCTTAATCGTGTTCAATTAGCACAACTTCTAACATTTTGGTGCCTACACTCCACCCAAGTCAGAGCTGATTACTTCAGTACTTCAATTTTGTCTCTCATAAAAATCTTCCAAAGATTGGTAATTTTTACCAAAACAACAAATAAAATCCAAGACTTTTCAAGATGTCAAGTTAGCATCTGACATTTCCTAATAAATCACTATTTAAATACAGATTCCAATTTCAATTATAACATTTTCTCTAATGTACTTGAGAGATTTCATCAAGTTTTACAATTACTTCCCAAATAAGAGAAAATATAACATGCTTAAGCTTTGAGGCCAAGTACATATTTAACATGCTAACAGACTTAGAATCATATGAGGCTTGAACATGAATTCAAAATCTCTTACCATTGATCTTTCAGGATATCCAAACAAATAGCCCCTGTGACGGAACTAATATTAGGATGCCATATTTTAGTGATAAACCGGACCTAGAATATAAAGCACATTTGAGTTTTTAAGTAACAGGAAAAAAAAAAAACAACCATATAATTTAAGTAAAACTTCAAAAAAAAGAAATCCTCAAGTTGTTGTGTTTTTTTTTTTAAAAAGCCCATACTTAAGATTTCATCATTTTGCCTAGGTCAAGGGATGGGTGTAGAAGACAAAGCATTCAGTAAGTTGAATGCTGTCAATGACGTACATTCTTTTTAATAAATGCTCAAAGAAAGCCATCAATTAACTATAACTAAGGTGTTTATAACTTACCTAGCATAGTGTTAGATGTTAAGAGAAATTTAACATGAATTAAGATCTATTTAGGTAGTACATAAAGTCAATATAGATAGCAAATGATGATTTTTTAGTGTGACAAAGGGTATAGAATAGGTTTGAAGGAAAAAGCAAAATCAATACATGAAAACAGATGTAGTAAGTGATGGCAAGATTGCTTCTGATTTTTCTGTAGCATTTTCTTCTCAAATACTTTAGAAAAATGTAATACTTAAAGGTCTACTATTATTTCCCAGTCACTGAGGCTTAAAGTCTAAGAAATTTATTCAATATCAAATAACTAGTTAGCTATAGAAAATACAAACTCACACAATCTAATCTCAGATTCTAAATGTACCTGTTTGTCTTAGCATGAAAGAGCAAGAAATCAACAAGTGAAAATGCTAACTCTGAAATGAAATGAAGTTCATCAGCTCTGACTTACGAGCTTTAGGAGGAGGAATACAAGATGAAGGAGGCCAAGTACATGTATATGATTTGACAAGTATATGATAGTCACCTAAGTCAAAATTCTTTAACACTTAATAGACTACTACAAGCCAAACTGAAAGTACCTTACAACAATTAATTCATCAATCTATGTTCCAAATCTAAGCTATAAATGGAAAGTAGCTAAAATATTTATGCTTCTGCTTCTCGTGATTTGTCTATGCTGTTGCTGCTAAATCACTTCAGTTGTGTCCGACTCTGTGCGACCCTACAGACAGCAGCCCACCAGGCTCCTCTATCCCTGGGATTCTCCAGGCAAGAATACTGGAGTGGGTTGCCATTTCCTTCTCCAATGCATGTTTGCATGCTAACTTGCTTCAATCGTGTCTGACTGTGCGACCCCATGGACAGCAGTCCACCAGGCTCCTCTGTCCACAGGATTCTCCAGGCAAGAATACTGGAGTGGGCTGCCATTTCCTTCTCCTTGTCTATGCTATCTGTCCCTAATTCCCCACAAACTCACTAACATATATACCATCTGAAAAAGCACTTTAAGTCACCAATGACTTCAAAATACCTAAAACTAATGGAGACTTTCCACTCTAGTTCTTTTATAATTCTTAAAAAATTACACTTACTGCTTTCACTGATACCTACTTCTTTCCATCCACAGAACGCCATTTCCTTAAAGGAGACTATCATTATGCTCCTGGCTTACTCAACAGTTTACTGGCTTTCCTGTTTTCAGTTTTGTTCCTCTAATCCATTTTCTACAATGAAACCAGAGAGCTCTTCAAAACAAACCAGATTCATGACACTACTCACTTAAGGCCCCTTAAGGACTTCTCATTTCCTTTATGTAAGCCCACACTCTTAAACTGGTTCTAGCCTACCTCTCAAACCTCACTATCACCCCACATTCAAAGTAAGTGCTCAATAAGTCCTATTTGCCTCAGGGCCTTCACACATTTCTTCCAATAACACACCTTAATATCTTCTTCTGGCTAACTCATACTGATTCTCCAAGTTTCAACTTCCATAACCACTCTCCCTGACCTGATCCCATAGCACCCTGCACTTTTCTACTTCACAGTACTGATCACACTTCTATAATCTCTCCCACATTTGCCTAGTCTTCCCTAAAATGCATGGTGTCTATTTGCTTAGTAGAGCACTCCAAGCATCTGAAGTGCCTCACACTGAACAAATATACAATTAACATTACGACAAACTTGTTATTAAAAGGCTAAACATTATCCTTCTCAAGTATAGTGAAGATCAAATAAGACAGGCATATAGGGCTCATGTACTAAAAACATTTCTTGGTAACAGATATAACCATGATATTCACATCACAATTTTTACCATTTGAGTTCAAAGCTTTATAATGATGAGATAACAATAAGCCACAATTTCAGTGACACAAGGACAGCAAAGTATTTTGACTTTAAATATTTTCAACAAGATTAGAAAAAAACAGAAAATTTCTGCTCCTTTTTGGCCACACCCACAAGGCATGCAGGATCTTAGTTCCCCTGCTGCTGCTGCTGCTAAGTCACTTCAGTCGTGTCCAACTCTGTGCGACCCCATAGACGGCAGCCCACCAGGCTTCCCCGTCCCTAAGATTCTCCAGGCAAGAACACTGGAGTGGGTTGCCATTTCCTTCTCCAGTGCATGAAAGTAAAAAGTGAAAGGGCAGTCCCTCAATCGTATCCGACTCTTAGCGACCCCATGGACTGCAGCCTACCAGGCTTCTCCGTCCATGGATTTTCCAGGCAAGAGTACTGGAGTGGGGTGCCACTGCCTTCTCCATTAGTTCCCCTACCAGGGAAAAAACCTGTGCCCCATGCAGTGGGAGCTTGAACTCCTAAGCACTGGACCACAAGGGAAGTCCCAAGGAAAACAGAATTTTAAAAATCTACTACTGAAGATGTCAAAAGGTTTATGATTTAGGCTGATGATCTAAGGATGTGTGGATTGTATATTGCTTTTTAAAGAATCTTCAGTACATGATTCTCAGTAGACTCTACATGAAAACTAATATGCATATTATTATTAAACTTTATTTCTTTGTACTACAATCTCCAATTAGGAACAAGTAACTCTGAATTTGGAGATAATAATAAAGAGAATAATTTTCAAAGTCACTCCATTATCTACTAGTACAGATATAACTGTCCTGTAAGTAGTTCTTTGTGTGGTCTTCCACAGTTTTGTTTTTTTTTAATTGGAGGATAATTGCTTTTTCTGCTATACAACAACGTGAATCAGCCATAAGTATACACATAACCTCTCCCTCTTGACTCACCCTCCCTCCCACCCCACCCTACTCCTCTAGGTCTTTACAGAGAGCACCAGGCAGAGCTCCCTGTGTCTGCAGCCACAAACTTAAAAGACTCTTGTTTCTTGGAAGAAAAGCTATGGCAAACCTAGACAGCATATTAAAAAACAAAGACACTATTTTTCCGACAAAGATCCGTATAATCAAAGCTATGGCTTTTCCAGTAGTCATGTAGAAACATGAGAGTTGGACCATGTGCTGAAGGCTAAGCGCTGAAGAACTGATTGATGGATTTGAATTGTGGTGCTAGAGAAGACTTTCAAAAGTGCCATGGACAGCAAGGAGATCAAATGAGTCAATCCTAAAGGAAATTAGTCCTGAATATTCATTGAAAGAACTGATGCTGAAGCTCCAATACTTTGGCCACCTGATGCAAAGAGCCTGATGCTGGGAAAGACTGAGGGCAGGCGGAGAAGAGAGCGACAGAGGATGAGATGGTTGGATGGCATCACCAACTCAATGGACATGAGTCTGAGTCAACTTCAGGAAATAGTGAAGGACAGGGAAGCGTGACATGGTACAGTCCATGGGGCTGCAAAGAATCTGACATGACTGAGTGACTGAACAACAACAAAAACAAATAGTACTAAAATACTTACACAAATAACAAGTCAAGCTTCCTTATTTTCACAAATGAAACCAATAATAGCACCATCTGGGTAACTTGACAACAATCATTAATTTTGAGGAGCTCTTAAAGAATTTAGAAACAAAAATCTTAATACCATGTACATAGTACTCTTGCCTGGAGAGTCCCATGGATGGAGGAGCCTGGTAGGCCGCAGTCCATGGGGTCGCTAGGAGTCCGACAGGACTGAGCGAATTCACTTTCACTTTTCACTTTCATGCACTGGAGAAGGAAATGGCAACCCACTCCAGTGTTCTTGCCTGGAGAACCCCAGGGATGGGGGAGCCTGGTGGGCTGCCGTCTATGGGGTCGCACAGAGTCGGACACGACTGAAGCGACTTAGCAGCAGCAGCAATGTGACCAGACTGAAGTAAAGGAAGGGGACTATTCGTCATTCTCTATATTAGTGCACCATCATCAGTAATCTTATCTCCTCCTACAGGATGTATCCTATTATTTTTACACTCTTTAATTCAACAAAAATTTCACCTTCTACCTCATGGTAGATATGAACTCTATTTCCATCAGGAATTTCCAGTTTCAAGCTTGGAACTCATGGAAGTTACAATATTAAACCTGCTTTAACTAACTTGTACAAAAGAAAATGCTATTTTAAATATGCATATGCAGAAAAGAAGACTCACTAAAGGTTATAAGAGTATATTTGTAACACCAAGGAAAAACAAGAAAATTCACAATCTAATCTCCAACCATCAGCAGGACAAATCACTGAGCTAGTTTTACTAATTTAATGAGTTTTTCATTAATAGAGTATATATTACAATTTACTTTTAGGTATGCATTGAATCAAATTCCTTCTACACTATATTCAGCTGACTCAAAGATTTATCTTCTCTGTCCAGAAGTAAACCTTCTGCTCTTGAGGTCAATAGTTTATTGCAAAAATAAAATGAGCAGAAAATTCTCTGTGACCATGTTAAAATAAATCAACATAAGCTTTCAATGTGGTGCAATTTTAGCTGCACAGCATTGAGAATTTAACAGTTAAACTTCAATACTTTAACCTCATAAAGTTTAAAATTAAATCTAAGGGCTTGCTTGGTGGTGCAGAGGATAAGAATCTACCTACTAATGCAGTGGACACAGGCCCAGGAAGATTCCACATGCCTGGAGCAAATAAGCCCACAAGCAGCAGCTACCAAGCGCCACATGCTAAGCCTACTGAGCTTGTGTGCCACAACTACTGAAGCCTGAGCTCCACAAGAGACGCCACCACAGTGAGAAGCCCCCTCTCACCAACTAGAGAAAGGCCTTGCAAAGCAACAAAGACCCAGCAAAACCAAAAATAAATTACTTTTTAAAAAAAAGACTTCTGGAGAACAGTTTGGCAAGCACCCAAGACACATAAGATGATTATTTTAAAAAAAATGAAACCTGAGGCTACATATTAAACATATGTGAACATAATTATGCAAGAAATTTACACAATTATTCCCCACTCTTTCCATTATATTTACCAAGCAGTAAAAATTCAAATTTAATACAGGAAATACCCAAAACATATTTATCAAACATTAATAAGCATTTACTGCAAAAGCTTAATACCATAAATTAGAGGAGGACCATATTTAAAATGATACTAAATTCCAGCTACAACTAACTGGTTGAAGCCAAAGGAAAGCAAATTTGGGCTGACTGAAGGAAGACTTTTCTAAATCTTGACACTACCTCAATATGGAATGACTGGAATTAAGACATAGTGGCCTGAAAAGCAACATGAGCGATCAACAGTAGCAAAAACATCAGACAGACCTCAGTTCTTATGTTTTTAGTCTATTTTTCTAAGTTTTCTAAAACTGGTGGAAAGAGGAAGGGTTAAAATAGTGATTTTAAAGATTAAATGAAATAATGTATCAAGTGCCTAAAACAGAGCTAGGACTATGACATCACTCTGGATTTATATTTATACACTATATATGGACATCACCAGATGGTCAATACCAAAATCAGATTGATTATATTCTTTGCAGTCAAAGATGGAGAAGCATTACACAGTTAGCAAAAACAATCCCTGGAGCTGAATGTGGCTCAGATCATGAGCTCCTTTATTGCGAAATTCAGATTTAAATTGAAGAACATAGGAAAGCCACCAGGCCATTCAGGTATGATCTAATGAAATCTCTTATGATTACACACTGGAAGTGACAAATAGATTCCAGGAATTAGATCTGTAGACAGAGGGCCTGAAGAACTATGGACAGAAGTTTGTAATACTGCTCAGGAGGCAGTGACTAAAACCATCCCAAAGAAAAAGAAAGGCAAGAAAACAAAACAGTTGTCTGAGGAGGCCTTACAAATAGCTGAGAAAAGAAGAGAAGTGAAATTCAAAGGAGAAAGAGAAAGACATATTCAACTGAATGCAGAGTTTCAGAGAATGGCAAGAGATTCTTAACAGAACAATGCAAAGAAATATATGAAACAACAGAATGGGAAAGACTAGAGATCCCTTCAAGAAAATCAGAGATTCTAAGAACATTTCATGCAAATATAGGCACAATAATAAAGGACAAAAACGACACGGACCTAACAAGCAGAAGAGATTAAAAAAAGGAGGCAAGAATACACAGAACTACACAAAAAAGGTCTTAATGACCTAGATAAACACTATGGTGTGGTCACTCACCTATAGCCAGACATCCTGGAGTGTGAAGTCAATTGGGCCTTAGGAAGCATTACTACGAACAAAGCTATCGGAGGTAATGAAATTCCAGCTGAACTATTTCAAATGTGAAAAGATGATGCTATTAAAGTGCCACACTCAATATACCAGCAAATTTGGAAAACTCAGCAATGGCCACAGGACTGGAAAAGACCAATTTTCATTCCAATCCCAAAGAAAGGCAATGCCAAAGAATGTTCAAACTACTGTACAACTAGACTCCTTTCACATGCTAGCAAGGTAATTCTCAAAATCCTTCAAGCTAGGCTTCAGCAGTACATGAACTGAGAACTTCCAGATGCACAAGCTGGATTTAGAAAAGGCAAAGTAACTGGAGATCAAATTCCCAGCATCTGTTGGATCACAGAGAAAGGGAATTCCAGAAAAACACCTATCTCTGCTTAACTGACTATGCCAAAGCCTTTGACTTTGTGGATCACAACAAACTATGGAAAATTCTTAAAGACATGGGAATATGAGACCATATTACCTGCCTCCCGAGAAACCTGTATGCAGCTCAAGCAGCAGCAGAACAGGATATGGAACAATGGACTGGTTCAAAACTGGGAAAGGAGTTTGTCAAGGCTTTAGACTGCCACCCTGCTTATTTAACTTTCATGCAAAGCGCATCATGCAAAATGCCAGACTGGATGAATCAAGCTGGAATCAAGATTGCCAGGAGAAATACCAACAACCTCAGATGTGCAGATAATTCGACTCTACTGGCAGAAAGCAAAAAAGGAACTAAATAGTGTCTTTATGAGGGTGAAAGAGGAGAGTGAGAAAGCTGGCTTAAAACTCAGCATTCAAAAAACTAAGATCATGGCATCTGGTCCCATCATTTGATGTAAATAGATGTGGAAAAGGGGGAAATAGTGGCAGATTTTATCTTTGTGAGCTCCAAAATCACTGCAGATGTTGACTGCAGCCATGAAATTAAAAGATTCTTGCTCCCTGGAAGAAAAGCTAGGACAAGCCTAGACAGCATATCAAAAAGCAGAGACAATACCTTGGTATATAAAGGTCCATATCCATATAGTCAAAGCTATGGTTTTTCCAGTAATCATGCACAGATGTGAAGAGTTGGACCATAAAGAAGGCTGAGTGCTGAAAGATCAATGTTTTTGAATTGTGGTGCTGGAGAAGACTCTTCAGAGTCCCCTGGACAGCACAGAGAACAAACCCGTTAATCCTAAAGGAAACCCAACACTGAATATGCATCAGAAGGACTGATGCTGAAGCTGAAGCTCCAATATTTGGCCACCTGATGCAAAGAACTGACTCATGGAAAAGACCCTGACACTCAGAAAGATTGAGGGCAGGAGAAGAGAACAGCAGAGGATGAGATGGTTGGATGGCATCATCAACTCAACTGACTTGAGTCTGAGCCAACTCCAAACTCCAGAAGATAGTGAAGGATAGGGAAGCCTGGCATGCTGCAGTCCATGGGGCTGCAAAGAGTCAGACACGACTTAGTGACTGAATGAAAACAACAGAGGGAAATAAACACTTATTGAGACAATAATCCATCCTCATTTAAAACGCACAACTTCTTGGTGTTAAGTATATTCAGAGTTGTGCAACCACCACCAAAATATAATTTTTGACCATTTCAACACCTCAAAAAGAACTATGTAACCACCAGGAGTCACTTCCCATTCCTTCATACTCCTCCAGCCATAAGCAACCAACAAATTACCTTTTTCTCTATGATTTCCCTCTTCTAATGTTCATGTAAATGACATTATACAATGTGTGGCTTTTTATGCCTGGCTTTTTCATTTAGGATGATGTTTTCAAAGTTCATCTATCTTATAGCACATATCAGCACATTCATCATCATAAACAGATGTGGTAAATACACCACATTTAATTTTTCCATTAAGTTGACGGACATTTAGAGAGCTTCCACTTTTTGGCAGTTATGAATTAGTGCTGGTATGAACACTTGTGTACAAGTTGTTGTATGGGCACACTTTCTTCTATTGAGTAGATACCTAGAACTGCTATGTGTTGTACGAAAGGAAAGGTAGCAACTCCACTTGATAAAGACAGAAGAGGCTCTAGGGCCTGACAACATGTATATGGTTAAGGCACTGCCACCTACTTCACTGTATCTAACCATCAAGTTTTTTGGTAAAAAAATAATGCTGGCTAATATTTACAACACGCTGTTCTAAGTACTGTATTTTACTGAACCACGGGTACCATCAAGTACTCAATACACCATTATTTTATATACCATGAGAAAGAAAAAAACTGGGCCAATTAAATTATCTCATCCACTAAAAGATATACCCTGATTTGAGAAATATTAAAAATGTGAAAAAAAGTTTCATAGCATAATTGAAATACTATTTTTTAAATGTACTACTCCTTTGAAAGGATTTTACAAATGAGGAAACACCTTAGACAACTTGCCTAAGATCAAAAAGTCTGTCAAATGCTGTAAGATCTGAACTATGGGTGATTATTCTTGTTCTTGGAAGAGCCACAATCACTGTTTCAGAGATTCGGCCCTTACTCCTTTCGCATTAGGATCAAGGAAGTAGAGCAGCACGGTGGGCCTTACAAATTTAGTTTCTATTTGACCTCTAACCCTCAGTTCCCTCATTCATTAAGACTGTCTTAGGAAGGCATATAAAATTCTTAGCACAATGCAAGTGACATCTTAATAGTAAAAATATAGTGTTTGAGAGCAGTCTCTCTTGAGATCTTTTCTTTCTTCCCTCGTTTCCATTAAAAAAATTATTGCTTAGGCTTGGAGGTCATCCTTATCTCAAAACATTTTAAAATCTTTTCTTAAATTTATAGTATTCTACAATTAATGTAAACTAAACAGACTGCTACTTATTTTAATGATAATATTGACAATCAAGATTACCTAGTAGAGGGTAACTAAGATGAGGATGAATATTATGTCATAGATATAAAATGAAAGTTTAATAGTGGTCACCTCTAAGTGGTCATACTGAAAAGATGTTCTTTTTCAAGAAATACATCACCATTCAAATTTCTACAACAAATACAAACTACTTTTATAACAGGAGGGGGAAAAAAAATCAACCAGGCTTGAAAGGTAGGAACAACCAAAATGCCCATCAATAGATAAATAAAATGCAGTGTTTATGGAATACTATTAAGCCTTAAAAAAGAAAGAAGTTCCAATACAAATTATAACAGAGATGAGCCTTCATTCGAAGAGCTGACTCATTGGAAAAGACTCTGATTCTGGGAGGGACTGGAGGCAGGAGGAGAAGGGGACAACAGAAGATGAGATGGCTGGATGGCATCACTGACTCGATGGACGTGAGTCCGAGTGAACTCCAGGAGTTGGTGATGGACAGGGAGGCCTGGTGTGCTGCGATTCATGGGGTTCCAAAGAGTCGGACACGACTGAGCGACTGAACTGAACTGAACTGAAAGACATTAAGTTAAGTGAAATAAACCAGGTATAAAAGAATACAAATTGAGTGATTCCACTTAAATGAGGTACCTAGGGTAGACCAAAATTCATAAAGTATAACTGGTTACCAGCATGAGGAAACAGGAAGTTATTATTTAGTAGATGAAAAAAGGTTCTGAAGATGGATGGTAGTGATAGATGAAAAACAAACTGAATCTGCTTAATGCCACTAAACTGTACACTTACAATTGGTTAAGGTAATAAGTTTTATGATTACTTACCACAATTAAAAAAATCAAACAGGTTTATCAGAAAATAGATGAACATAAATAACAGAGAAACAGGCACCTCACAATGGCAGGTGACACAACTTTACCCTGGAACTTCCATTACCCTGTCTATTCTTAAACAGGGGACAACCAGTAAGTTGAGTGAATGAATTCTGGAAAGACTAATTTATGCTCAAGGGACACTGTACTTTTAGGAATCAGAGAAAATACAAATGTCTATTAAGCCATGGTCTTTGACCTCAGGAACACAAAAGCTAGAAAAAGATACATATCCCCAAATAATACAGTACATTAATTCATACTATAACTGTGTTAGTCCTATGTAAGTTATATAAAATGCTATTGAGAGTAAAGGGAGAAACATTTTGTCAGGCACAGCTTAATGGAGAAAGTGATACTTTACCCAGACCTCAAAAGAAAACTAGCATTGTCAATGACAGGGATAATGATTCAAGTGAAAATGACAGGGAAGTGTGAAAGAATAAGCATTATACAAACAGAAAATAATCTAGGTTGGAAAATGTTGGAAAATGAAACCAATTTTGTGGGTGAAAGAGGCAGAAGATTAGGATGGAAAAGACCACAGAGGCACGTTATAGGAGATTTTAAATGCCCGTCGCTATAAGGAGTTTAGACTATTAACAAGGAAAGAGAAGAAATGAAACATGATCAAAAATTCACTTTAGGAAGATTTACAGTACAGCACTACAAACAATGAACAAAAATGAAATGGTGATTAAGTAACAGGCAAAACAGGGGAAGTAACAATGCTGAAAGCCTAAACTAAAATAGTGATGATAGTAAAAGCAAAGAGGTAAAGGAAGCAGTTAAGTCAAAATGTAAGTTTAGGTTAGTTCCACTTGTTATACACAATCCTAGGTTATTTTGTTTCCTCTTTTAACATTTATCACAATTGCAGTGTTTGTTCATTTATTTCATCCCACTAGAACATGAGTTCCATGACAGCAAGGACAGTAAAAGCTTTATTTATTGCTATACTGGCACAAAGCATTCAAATAAATGTTGAATAAATCCAGAATACACTATTCCCTAAAAAAAAAAAATATATATATATATATATATATATATATATTTTTATATATATATATTTCTTTGAGGCAAATAAAAATTTGTGTAAGATTCTCTAAATTTGGGACACTGCAAGTTTTACCAGACCTAGAATTTAAGCCATTGTCAGATATAGATCTTGTTCTGTCTAAATACATTACTAGCTGCCTCTAAGTAAGCTTGCTTTTCATTCTAATTCCAGAAGCAAACTGTTTGCCATTACCTGAAACCCTGTCCACACCAAATTTACACAGCAAACACACACACATACAAACTAGAGTATATATTAATTAAATGAACCAAGAAATATAGTTCATACATAAAAATGGGCTTACAATACCTTAGGGGGATTAAATGGATATGTTTCTGGTATTTTAATCTCTAGTTGATATCTTCCTCCTAAAAAATGGGGAAAACAGAAAGTTAAGAATGTTGCTTGCCTCAAATATGTGAAGCCAAATATAGTGATAGAACTTTTCAAAATATATACTATTTTATATTCAATTACAACAGATTCACTTTAAAGTTGAAACCCAAAAAGGAAACAGACAAAATATTACTAGTTTTTAATTTAAAGGTCACTTAAAGCATACAGAATACCCATTTTATACAACTGATATTAGCTTATCAGTGAATAATCAGACTAGAGATGGATGAATACATTAAATCTGTAGACAATCCAATGCCAAAGACTTCACTGGAACAATTACGGAGTACAGGTTCTATCTGCTTTTGCTTCCTTTAGTCCACACTGATAAAAGCTGCTAAATAAGACAAAAAAATGGAAAGAAAAAAGGAAAGACGGTAGGGAAGTATAAAGGCATAGAAGGGACAGAGAATAAAGATACACAGATTATGCCATAAACTGAAAAAATCTGTATCAAGCTGGTTCTCTCAAACGTGAAACTGTCCCAAACTTTTATTTGGGACATAAAATGCCAATATTTCTTGTTAAAATTTAAAAAACAAAATTCAACAATAAGACAAGAGGTAGGCACAAAGACAAAAACCTACTCTCTTCCTCTAAATAGGTATATAAAATGCAAAACTTTACAAAAAGATTGTTCTCAACAGTAATATATACACAGTAGGCAACATACTGGTATGAAGTTATCTTGAGCAACTAGCAGCTAAACAGGGTATTTTTTAAAAAAAGTTTATCTAGCTTTCCATACTAAGATATTAAAAGGGAGGATAACTGTCCCTCAGGAAACTCTGAAGGGGGTGGGGTGTCTTGCACTGGACTTCAGACTGGATTTGAGTCCTAACTCTAAAGAAACTTCTAATTCTAAAATTTTATGTTCCATTAACATAGAGTATTTACCATTCCAAAATATAACAAACAAAACTGTGCCAGTGAAATAGTTATAACTACATCTTGGATTTGCTTCAAAATAATCAAGCAAATTAGATCAAAGACTGGCCATGAATTGATAGTTATTAACACTGGCTGATGAGTACATGGAAGTTTCATTATACCATTTGCCTTCTGTATGTATCTGAAATTTTCCATAATAATAAGTAATAAAATACAAATATTAACTGTGCACTAGGAACACTATCGATTTCAAAATTCTATACACTCAATCCTCAGTATATCCTTCACTTCTTTCACTGTTAGGAATGAATGAATGCCGATCTGAGAATGAAAAGAGTAATTCACTTGGTACCACTTTCTTCGCCCTTTTTGGTTCCAATTCTTCTTTTCTTGCTTATTCTTTTTAATAGAATCTCAGACTGACTGATATACAAGTAGAACTAGATGCCTGAAGCACAGAGGACGTGACAGCAGTGAAACAGGAAGGAAAGAAGCCAAAAAGAAAAGAAAAAGAGCTAAGAGAAGAGGACCTCAGGAAATTTTTGTGTACACAGAGATAACTTTATGTTCAGTTATAAATGTCAGCTTCAAATATAGGTATAATAAATTTGGCCTGAGTAATATGCACAGTCTTCTTTTTCCTTCCTATGAACTTTACTTTTTTCCATTAATTTCAAATTACTGTCTCTATAACCTTTCATATAAGGTTTTTCCTTCTTGAATGTCCAAAACAATCTCTTAGGAGCAGTATGAGAGCCCTGAAATACTACAGAAATAATGCTGGACCCTAGAGTCCCCCAAATCCTATTTCTACTCCATATGCTGTTAGTATGCTCTGTCTTGCATTATTTGACAACTTCAATATACAATCAATACAGCATTAACCAGAACATTATTTGATATACATCAGAACAACATAACTAAGAAAGCTTTATAATATTCAATAACTATATTACTATCGTAACAGCTTTCACTATAAAATATTTACTTCTTGAAGAATAGCTTTTAATATTAAACATCTTTAATCTTTAAATTTAACTTAGTCCAAAGGGAAGCTGGGGTAGCAGTGAGATTTTTTTTTTTTAAACATCAAGAATGACTCTGTAAATTTAAAACAGCTCTTAGGGAGAAAGGCTCAAGAACTAAATTGCTCCTTTGCCACTGAGCCATTAAGGCAAAAGAAGAAAACTGAGGTAACATATACAATAACATGGTCATTTTAACTCAATCTGATTACTTTCTACACTACATAAAATAGCTGCCTGATTTCTTAATGATGGCTATTAACAATTTAACATTCCCATGTAGACTTTTGTCTTAGCTATTGAGATTAAAAAAAAAACACCCTCAAAATTTATCAAGAGCCCTGAGATACACATTATCAAAATATTTTATTCCATTCATGTTGCAAAAAAAGTATTAAGCTAATGCCCTCAAATGATGCTTTTCTTAAACAAAATGAACCTCTCTTCAATAGTTTTATGAGAATACAATTTAATCTACTTCAAATACATATCCAAGAAGCATATTAAAACTAGTGTTATCAAACATTAATGTCTCAGTGGCAGCAGCAGAAATAAGCACTTAAAAATTATCAAGCTTGTTTCTAACTAATGAATGCGGTATAGTTATAACTTAATCATCCTGCAAGTAAGTGTGTATTGTCCAATTTTTAAAAACTTCATGTACCTTTACTAACAGTTGCTAAGAAAGTAACAAACTCTCTGTCTAGTTCAGGAGCTCTCTTGTTTATAAATATCAATTTACTGGAAGAGCTGCAGGGTGATAATGCTACTGTCCTACTATCTTTTAAAAACATATCTAAACAACCTAAAAAAAGTAATTCAAGAATATTTATAGTGTATGCCTTCAGAAGAAGCTAGTATATCATAAATAACATATGCTACTAAGGACGAACTTGATTTTTGCAAGGTAACTCAAGATCTCTTCTCCAGCTAACAACTGTCAAAAGTACTACATGAATAGCCATTCATGAAAGAATCCAGATGAGGCCTGGCATATAGGAGGCACTATAAAAAATTAAGTCTAGAAATGGCTCATATGAACTATACAACAAAAAACAAAATTATATCATTTCAGATTTGGTAGAATGTGCTAAGGATATTTTAGGGACTTTAAAAATTCAAATGAAAACAGAAAAATAGTCTAGGACGCTGAATTTTTCTGAAAAACTTTAAGTTATTGTTCATTACAGAACCACTACATTCAAGAGAGACATCACTGTCACTTCCATCAGTCAGTCAATCCTGTTTTATTCAAGAGCAGAAAGAGATTAGAAAAAAAGGCTTTAGAGTCATAGGCTATTAGGGACTCAAATCCCAGCTGTGCAGCTTAGATGTCTTAAACAGTTACTTAACTTTCCTGAGCTTAAGTTTCTTCATCTATGAAACAGTGATAACTGTACTTACCTCATAAGATATGTTTTAAGGACTGAATGAGAAAAGACACATAAACCTCAAAATAAGTAAGAACTCAATAAATGCTACTACTACAAACAATATTACATGACTTCTATCAAATATGTGAATGCCTCTTATATGCAAGAATCTTGGCTATGCCATATAAACTCAAATATATAATAATATTCACTACTGAAGATCTGCCTAATGAGTGAATAAAAAGCTTACAAAGCTCCTTTCCGTATCTTACCACCCCAATTCCATGGTCTAAAGTATAAAGATTTAGTTTGTCAACAGAGTTCAGGAAAGCTGCCTCCTTTCTTTTCTATATGCCTTGAAATGATCACTTAAAGCTTTCCTGAATAAAGAAAATTAAATATTTGAATACAGCCTGTATACAGACATATGAGTGAATTACATGCTAAATGACAAACAGGGAAGAGGAACTTTGCTTTAAAAAATAAACTTAAGTCAGAAATTTAAGACAAAATTTGTTACAGATACCATATGAAGGGTAACTGAGAGTTCATGTAAGTTAAATGTTTAACATGTAGATGTAAATTTAATTTTACACTGTTAAATTCTAACATAATATAACCTGTAGCTTAGCTCTACTAAATCTGTTTTGGGAAAAGAAAAAAGTTAGCTAAAATTCAGTAAGAAAAATCGGTCTAGGTAAGTATCTAAATTTATTATTTAAAAACTGCTGTATATATCCTTAAGCCAAATGAAGTTACCTTCCATGTAGTTTATAAATGCTTAAGACTTTTCTGATTTAGTGTTTCAGATAAGTTCTAATACGCACAATATTTTGATACAGAAAAAAGTACTTGCCTTCATATGGTGTGTCTGGAGGTCCTGCTATTTCTCCTCTTAATTCTGTAAAATTCTCATCTACAAGATCTACTTTAATTTGATTTTTGCTCGTCTTAAAAATAAACAGAAAATAAATGTTAGTTATATCAGCAAGGAAAAAAACCTATTTTTATTAAAGTATTACCTATAAAAATTTTTTGAAACCCGTTCTTTCATAAGCTTATCTACTCTAGTAAAAATAATATTCTGTAATTTTCAAGAACGTAATGAGCCAATCTGAAGAATACTTAAAACAAAAACACTAACAAAATTTAACTGCAATGTTTTTAACGACATTATGCCATTTTGAATAATAGTACAATGTCCTGTTGACTTTATTATAGGAATGTTTAGAGAAAAATAGCTAACACCTATTTTATACCTGCCAAATTCATGTGTATTAGATCCAAAGTGATAATTCTATTCATCTATAGATGAACACTGCCATTTGATACCCTGGGCTACATGGGTTCGAAAACAAACAGAAAATTCAGGGTCATTATAAACTCATTTAGGCTATACACTCTAATTATATTTCTAGGTGTGTAGGTTAACTGAAAATATTACACCATCAAGCAGGACAATGAAAGCCCTAAGTGTCTAGTTAATCCCTTTCCACACAATTTCCTGAAGCCTAAATGCCTCACTAGAATTTCCAATGCCTTCCTCAATCTGTTTTTCTGCTTAGTTTACTTCAGTGGCAATTACTTACTTTTCAAAACAGATTTTTATATTATATTTATCTACATCTACTATATTTTGTACATTTCTCAAAGTACTGTCATATCAATCTTATCACTTCAATCTCTCAATGATCTTTAACAATCCATTCTCATAGTAAATAATGACTGTGATTCAGAAAACCCTCCAGTGGGATTCACTTCAGTGGTCACATGTACTTGCTTGCAAATGGGCTCTCTACTTAGATTTTGTAACCTTCACTAGTATCTTATTGGTCTGTTCACCTAACACAACAATCCTCCCCTTTTCTCAATTTTTAAAACCGTAATTCCTCAAAATACAGGTTTTGTTTTCATTTTTTGGTTAGGATTTAAATATTTATCTACATTTAGTTATTTTGTGGGGCTTCCCATATGGTAAAGAATCCACCTGCCAAGCAGGAGACTCAAGTTCGATCCCTGGGTCAGGAAGAGTCCCTGGAGAAGGAAACAGCAAGCCACTCCAGTATTCTTGCCTGGGAAATCATCTCATGGACAGAGAAGCCTGACAGGCTACAACCCTGGGGTCACAAAGAGTCAGTTACAACTTAGCGACTGAACAACTTACTTTGTACTTCACACTTTATACCTAAGTGACACATGTACTCTTACAAAAGACAGCCCCATAAGATTTTAAAAGAAAATTTTTGCTTTTCAACATACCTCTTAACCTTGATTACTAGATGGAAAAATGTAAGAATTATTAAAGTCCTTAACTGCCCCCATCCCAAAAGAAGATACCATCATTTTCACTTTTTCTAAACAATTTAGTATTGAATGTTAAGTACAGAAAAAATATAACTTTAAAACCCAAATTTTAAAGATTTTATGTAACTTTTATCTTATTTTTAATAAGAATATAGGATTAAAAATCTTACTTTATGCATTTTAAATAGAATTAGATTCACAACCATTTCTGCATTTGAGATTAAAGTATTTCATATTTTTCTGAAGATAATTTTACCCCCAAATTAGATTTAATTATAAATATGCATAATAGGGAACTTATTCCTATGCCCTAAAAAAAAAAAGTCATTCATTATCATCTTTGATATCTGCAGAAGAGGATGAAATGTACAACTTTAGTAATGGTAAAATACTTTGTTGAGTAAGAACAGGAATGAAGAAGGTTAAAATGAAAATCAGAGGTATTAGATGTTCACTGACCAATTTAAGAAGCCAAAAGTGTAACTTACAGAATCTATTTTTCTCCCTTAAGACTTCTAAGGAAAACAAGAGTAAATGGATCTTGCAAATCATGAATACTTTCAAAGTTCTCTATAGCATCCCACAATATCTGCTTCCCCCAAAGAAGTAAATAACCCTAAAACCGCAGGATATTAAAGGACACTCTTACACTAAAGTTTGAGGAAGGGTAGAAAGCAGTAACAAATTAGAAAAGTTGCCCTGCAAATTGCCCCAATTGTCTGATCAGTAAAATGCTAAAGAATTATTAACTGTCATACCTCTATCCTTATTTCTGCCCTCATTTCCCCCCAAATTATAACTCAGAAAAATGGCTCTTATTTTTTGCACTCCAGGGAAAGAAAACTTTGTGTATAAAAATTTACCACAAAAGCTCAAGAAAATACGTCACCATGATGAATCCCATTATAAAGAAGTACTTGGTTCTAGAGTTGGTTTTTATGGTAAGTTAAAGATGAAGACTTTCCACAGCTTAATTTTTATATCATGCCAATTATTCTTTATTACATTCATACTCTAATGCAAACATCCAGTACTCCACAATCCAAAACTCCAAGACCACTGTCCACACAAACTAATTTAAAATCCCACTTTAAGACTCAGAACTATAAGGGAGAAAGACAGAAAATAGCAAAATGACAGACAATATTTTTAAAAATCATAGCTTTTGGATTCAGACAGAAAGGAGTTTATTTCCAGTTCTGCCAGTTACTTGTGATGTTAATTCAGGTATGTCACTTACCATCTAACTCTCAATTTTATTATAAAATGAGAATATACTTCAGAATTAAATGAAAATTTCCTGGATAGAAGTAGCACACATATCCTTCCCTTAAAAATATTAATTACAAAAACCTTTAGATTTCAAGCCCTGCTTTATAAAATTTATTTCACAGGCCTGTTTTCAAACTAGGAATGGAAACTTTAATTTCTAAAAATAAAATTACATGTTTCTAAATTTTAATGACCAAAACCACCAGAGAGGCTGAGGCTTTCGGATAAAACCTTAAAGAATGCTACTATCGTTATACATTTTTTCTGAGGACAGCTGGAAGGTGCTTTACTATACTTTCTTCTCCCAATTCATCTAAACACACAGTGGAACCTCTAGTTCTCTTGATTTTTCTGACGTTTCCTTATGGCTCCAATACATTTCCAACACATAAAAGGAAAAGAGATGAAAAGAAGCCACAGCTCCTAATAAACAATTTTAAAATAAACTATTTTATTGATATAACATGCATGAAGTATACAAAACAGTACATAATACTGAAGTTAATCTGGAAGTGGTATATAAACGAACATTACTGCTAATAAGCAACAGTGCAGAATTTAAAGCAATTCTGGTAGATTCTCACAACCAAGTCTCTTGATGAACTGACATCATCAAAATCACAAAATCTTTCAAATACTTCCTGGGATCTACTGCATATTATATCTCAAATGTCAGTGAAACAACTAAGTAACAAAACCAAGCCCTTGCCCACTTGGAGCTTACATTCTCCTGTGAAAAACTAAAAACTGAAGGATTTTATCACAAAAGCACAAAGTATAAAGCTACTTTTGTTTAACTTGTTTAAAACTCATTAGCTACCTGAGTCTGAGCCAAGTTAAATAACCACTCTGTACCTCAGTTTCATCTTCAGTCAACTGCAGATTATAATAGGACCTACCATATACAGTCACGGGGGAATTTAATGAATACAGCATTAATAATGCCAAACAAATGCTTAAATGTATAGTAGTCACTTAACACTGCAATATGTTGACTTTTGATGATGATGCTGGAGCAGAAAACTTTGAAACTGTACTTTAAAGGGC
The DNA here is from genome assembly GCF_029378745.1 of Bos indicus. Classification (NCBI taxonomy): domain Eukaryota; kingdom Metazoa; phylum Chordata; class Mammalia; order Artiodactyla; family Bovidae; genus Bos; species Bos indicus. The sequence goes on along the minus strand of NC_091765.1, from coordinate 59,521,331 downwards.
TAATTTATCACATTAGCCTCTCTTCTATTTATTCTGGGGAAAGTTTTCTAAAATACAATTTAAATCCAAATTTCAGATAAGCAAATATAATTCTAAATGACCCCTGAAGTTACTGATAATTCTCATATGCTATTTAAAAGTTTGTTCCCTTGACAAATCACAATTACCAAATTCAGGAACACTGCTTATTACTATCATGTAAATAAATGTAAAATTCAATGCTTCCTTATTTGTTGGAAATAAGGCTTAAAAGATTTAACAGTTGCCATTATTTTCTCATAATTTAACATAAATAACATGTTTTCCCCACTATTCCAGGGCTCAAGAAAACACATTTCTACCTTCTAAGCAATTAAAAACCTGAAGCTTAGGACATATCATATTTCCAAAGCAGGGCTGATATGGAAACTTGAGAGACTAGAGAAACTAAGAAACTAAGAAAAATGGGAAATTGAGGCCATGGGGCTGCATTAGTGGTACTTGCAAAAAACAAATTCTAGACAAGGGCTGTCCAACAGAAACAGAACATAAACCACAAATGTACTTTACTTTTTTCCAGTTTTTCATAAGTGACTGTATTTTTTAAAATTGAGGTATATAGTTGGTTTACAATGTTGTGCTAGCTTCTGGTATACAGCAAAATCATCCAGCTATATATATATATTCTTTTTCATATTCTGTCCCATTGTGGCTTATTACAGGATATTTAACATAGTTATTACCTGTGTTAAATGGTAGGACCTTGTTTTATCTTTTTATATGCAGCAGCTTGTATCTACTAATCCCAAACTCCCAATTTATCCACCCCCCTCTTTTGATAACTGTAAGTTTGTACACTATGTCTGAAAGTCTGTTTTTATTTTGTAAATAAGTTCATTTGCCTTTTTTTTTTTTGGCCACGCCATGCATGTTGTGGGATCTTAGTTCCCCAATCAGGTATTGAACTTGGGTCTCCTCAATGAAAGCACAGAGTCCTAACCACTTGACCACTAGGGAATTCAATATTTTTAACTTTTTTTTTTAGGTCCCACCTGTAAGTGGTATAAAATGATATTTCTCTGACTTCATTTAGTATGATAATCTCTAGGTCTATCCATGTTGCTGCAAATGGCATTATTTCATTCTTTTAATTGCTGAGTAGTATTCCATCATGTGTGTGTATGTATACATATATGTATCTCACATCTCTTTTATCCATTCATCTGTTGATGGACAACAAGGCTACTACCAGGTCTTGCATATTGTAAATACTGGGTTGGCTAAAAAGTTCCTTCAATTTTTAAGTAAAAATAAAAGACATTTTTCATCTTCACCAAGAACTTTATTGAACAATGCATTCACCATTTTGTTTCACTACCTTCTGCCATTTTTCAGGCAGCTTCATAATACCATCTTCCCAAAACTTTTTCTTTTTGAACAAAAACTTCCAGGTGCTTTTTACAGTCTCAGGGAACTGTAATATTTATTAAAGAGAATTTTGTAAAGATCAAAATAAATGGAAATCTGAAGGTGAAAGGTCTGGTGAAAATGGCAGATGAACCAGAACTTTCCAGCCAAGCTGTAACCGTTTTTGCCTGGTCAACAAATAAACGAACAGTCTTGTGTTAGTCTGATGAAAGATTATGCATTTTCTGTTAATTAATTTCAGACACTTCTGTTGACTGCTAGTTTCAGTTGGTCTCAATGGTAGAAGTACATGTTGGAATTAATCATTTAGTTTTCCAGAAGGAGCTCAAAACAGAAGACTCCCTTTCCAATCCTAGCATATACATCACCTTCTTTGGATGAAGACTGGCCTTTAATGTGGTTGGTGGTGGTTCATTTCACCTGCCCCACAATCTATTTATGCTTCACATTATTGTACTGTATCTCCTTTTCACCACCCGTCACAATTTGTTTTAAAAATGAAATGTTTTCCTTACAAGTAGAAAATTGCACATGGAAATATGGTCAACAAATTTTTTTTTTGCTTAACTATGCTATACCCCAAACCAAAGTGATTAATACCATAACCAAGCTGTTGTAAATGATTTTTAATGCTTGATTTGGGTATTTTGAATATACTGGCTATCTCCAGCCTGGCATAACGTTGGTTATTCTCAATTAATACCTTGATTTGATCGCTTCAACTGCTCTACCTGACCACTGAGCATTGGCCAGCAAGAAATCTCCAGCCAGAATCTTCACAAGCCACTTTTGACACATTCGATTAGTCACAGCACCTTCTCCATACACTGAACAAATCTTTTTTTCTTTCAGTTGCATTTTTACCTTTCTTGAAATAATAAAGCACAATATATTGAAAATGTTACTTTTTTCTTCCATCTTCAATATTAAAATGACTACACAAAAATTCACCAATTTTGATTTTTTTTAATGCACACTGATATGACAACTGTCACAATACAATCTAAAATGTTTCAAATTAAGTTAAAGAGAACTAAGCGCTACTAGAGCCGCCTTACCCAAAACCGAATCAAATTTTTAGCCAACCCAACAGTGCTGTTATGAACACTGGGGTGCATGGATCTTTTTGTACGATAGTTCTGTCTGGATACATGCCCAGGAATGGGATTGCTAGATCATATGCCATCTCCATTTTCAATTTTTTAAGGAACCTCCATACTGTTCTCTATTGTGGCTGCATCAATTTACATTCACACTAGTAATATAAAGGAGGGTTCTTTTTTCTCCACACCCTCTCCTACAAATTTATAATTTGTAGATTTTTAAATGATGGCCAATTCTAACTGGTGTGAGGTTAAACTTCAGTGCAGTTTTAATTTGTATTTCTCTTAATAATTAACAACGTTGACCATTCCGTGTGCCCACTGGTAATCTGTGTTTTCTTTAGAGAAATGGCTACTTTAGGTTTTCTACCCATTTTTCAAAACTGGGTTTTTGTTGTTGTTGTTAGTGAGCTGTTTGTATATTTTGGAAATTAAGCCCTTGTCAGCTCCATCATTTGCAAATATTTCTCGTAGTCCATAAGTGGTTTTTTTGCTTTCTTTATGGTTTTCTTTGCTATATAAGCTTATAAATTTGATCAGTTCCCACTTGTTTATTTTTGCTCTTATTTCTTTTGCCTTTGGGAGACTGACCTAAGAAAACACTGATATGATTTATGTCAGAGAACGTTTTACCTATGTTCTCTTATAGGAGTTTTATAGTATCGTGTCTTATATTTAAGTCTTTAAGCCATTTTGAGTTTATTTTTGTGTATGCTGTGAGTGTTCCATAAACGCATTTTTAAATTTTGTAGTAATCACATTAACAAGAGTAAAAGGAAACAGGAGAAATTAACTTTAATATTGACTTCCAACATATTAAAAATTATCATTTTAACATGTCATTAAAATTTCGGAAACATTTCACATTTTATAATACTAAGTCTTCAAGATCCAGCGTCTAATTTACAATTACAAAACATTTAGATTTGGAATGGCCACACTTCAAGTGTTCCAAAGCCACATGTGACAGCCAGATTGACAGAAACAGGAAGTAAAATACTGGTTTCTGGGGAAGGACGGGAAAATGAGAAGAACCTATTAATGGGTAATGATCCTTTTGGGGATGATGAGAATATTCTGGACTGGTAATAGATGCACAACCCTATGAATATACTAAAAATCACTGAATTATTCAAAAGAGTAGTTTTTTTTTTTTTAATTTGAAGGAAAAATTGTCACACATAGCTAGTGGGTGCAGTGCAGCTCCAGAGAACCAGGAAGTAGTAGCCTCTCCAATTACAACAGTGTGCCATTAAAATTTTACTTTCTGGACTGTTGTCATCACACTTGACACAATCTAGATGCAGAATAATTAAGGTTCTGAACCTACTAGTTTCATGAATATTTACTGAGTACCCACTATCTACAAAGCAAATAGGTACTGGTGGTAAAAGCATCAACAGCAATGTTCTCTAACATAACCTAAAGCCATAAACAAATTTTCATTCTAAGGTATTACACAGCAAGTTAATTTTTTTGACATAATCACAATAGTAAAAGATGTTTATCAATTTTCACAATCCACAGTCAAAAAATAAGTTATATAATTTTTAAAAGAAGTGTAGGATACTAGGAGAGTCATGAAGAAGATTCTCTGAGGAAACCATCATTAAAGATTAATTTAGGTAAGGCCAGTGATAGCATTTCAGGCAGAAAGTTCATCCTGTAGAAAACAGAGGCAAAGAAGGACTTGACACGTGTAGGAACTGAAACACCACCAATGTGACTAAAATACACAGAATAAAAACGCAGGGGAAAAAAAGAGCAGAAATGAGGAAGGCAATAGCCAGATTATGCAGGGTCATGAAGAACAGTGAGAAAAACAGTTGTGGCATGACAAACAGGTTTGGGTCTTTTAAAACAACTTGTCTGTATTGGGAGGGAAATGCCTGGAGAGAGATTAAAGTAGATACCCAGGAAAAGGTTAGGAATCCAGTGAGAATTATTAGATAGTTCACTGAGATGAAGAGAAGTAGCTCAATTAAGAGAGGCAGGAGATAAAATATATAGGACTTAGCTATTACAAACTGCAAGTGTATGATCTTAAAGAGGGAAACAAGGATCACTCTTATGGTTTTGATTTTCTACTGGGTGGATGGTAAAACAACTAAGATGAGGAAACATGAAATTGAGGGGTCAGACAGAAAATTAAAAAGGGAAAGAGAGAAGAGAAAATAAAAGAAGAGAGGAAGAGAGAAAATAAAAAATTCCATTTTAGACATGCTGAAAAAAGATGTCTACAAAAATCCAAAATGTCAAGTAGACAGATGAAAATTCAGAGTGATCTGGGCTGATGATATGGTGAGCAAGAGGAAAATTCAGGATCATCTGTTATCACTGGCACCAAAGAAAGAAAAATGTTTCAAAGAGTAGCTAATGTTGCTGAGAGATTAATAATAATAATAGCTACTATACCTTATAAGTTGTATCCGGATTTATTTGTAATAATTCATTTAATCCTCATAATAATTTCATGCGTCTACCAATGAGGAAACTAAGACACAAAGAGATCACACAAAGCTAATAATCAGCAAAGGCTGGTTCCAAAAGCGACGGAGGAGCCACAGCACATACTATTTCATTATCATCAATTACATGATGCCCCGCTGTTTGCCAATCAAAAAAAAATTTATACTATGACACAATTTTTATCATTTAGAATTTTTATTTTACACAAATTCAAAGAAACTTTAGATTTTACATACATCACTCTTAAGACTACATAAAGAAAAATAAGCAAACATTATTTTCTTCGCAGTGAAAGCCTAAACATGTACACACACAATTCTGAAAACACACACAAGAAACTGGCAATGAGGGGTAGGAATCCCTTAGGGTAGGAAAAAAAAGAACTATGAATCTGAGATAAATGAGAGGCTATGGTGCTGTCTGAAAGACACACACATATAACTTTTGTTACAGAACACTTTTAAAAGCCTGATGGACAGCAACAGGAAAGTGAAAAGATGAAAGCACCCATTATACCTGGTCGTACATGAAAGGTGAGGGAGTGAAGGGCAGTGATTAGAGAGAACTCTTCCAAACAGAGAACTCTTCCAAACACTGACTGTAAAAGGGGAGTGAGAAACAAGGCAGGAGTTTGGACAGAGAAAGAGGCAGAAGGTTGATTTTCTTCACAACACAGCCATGAGGCAGTATGTTTAAATGCTCAGGGGACAGCTATGGTAGAGGGCTGAGAAATTAAAAATAAGGACAACAGATAATGTAACGAAGAAGGTGGGATGGCTAGAATGGGTGAAATCCTGAATGAGAATAATAAATATCCAAACTGAAAATCAACTACTCTTAAATCCAGAGACTGGAAGTTACAGGCTCAACCATTGGCCCCAAGAATCAAACCAGAACAAAAGATCACAAGCATCTCTTCTTGAACCATTACCAAAGAATGAAAACTTAAATTATAGTTGACGTTGCTGGAGGCACAGTGGGGATAAGGTTAAGAGTGAAAAACTTTCAGAAGACTACCACTTTTTTGAAGTTTTACCTCCAGGATTCCTACAAGGTTTTCTGAGAGAAGATCAGAGAAAACTCCTTTCAAGATTCTGGCAAGGGAAGGGAGAAAGAAGCCATTTTTCTCATTTAGAAATAAACCCAGAGTATTCGGTTCTTCCTAACAAGGCCTGCCCTCCTCAAGAGAAACTATTTTGCCAGAGCGTAACATCAACTGGGGTTTTAACAGATCCAACCCATCTGAGAGAGGGGCAATATCCTCCAGCCCCCTCTAGCCTGACACCTATAGCTACTGCAAATAGTAAATACAGCCCAATTACTAGCCAGATAAAACATAAAAGCTCACACTAAAGGCCTACTTACATAATTCTTTTATCAGATACACATGCCTCACTTTCAAGAAGAAAATTACAAGGTACACTAAAACACAAAAAACACAGTTTAAAAAGGCCGAGCAAGCATCAGAACCAGACTCAGATATGGCAGAAGTGTGGGAATTAGACCTGAAATTTAAAACTATGACTAACATGCTAAGCTCTCTAACAGAAAGAGCTGCTGCTGCTGCTGCTAAGTCGCTTCAGTCATGTCCGACTGTGCGACCCCATAGACGGCAGCCCACCAGGCTCCCCCGTCCCTGGGATTCTCCAGGCAAGAACACTGGAGTGGGTTGCCATTTCCTTCTCCAATGCGTGAAAGTGAAGTCGCTCAGTCGTGTCCGACCCTCAGCAACCTCATGGACTGCAGCCTAGCAGGCTCCTCCGTCCATGGGATTTTCCAGGCAAGAGTACTAGAGTGGGGTGCCATTGCCTTCTCCAAGAAAGAGCTGACAACATCCAAAACAGATAGATAATGTAAGGAGACAGACGGAAACTCTAAGGATTAAAAGTAAATGCTAGAAATCAAAAACATTGTCTAACCAATAAAAAAATGCTTTTGATAAACTCGTTAGTACCTAAACATGGAGAAAGAAACAGTGAGCTAGAAGAAATGTCAATAAATGTCCAAAGCTGAAATAACAGTAATGGGAATACCAGAAGGAGAAGAAAAGAAGAAATATTTGAAGCAATAATAAACTGAGAATTCCCCTAAATTAATGATAGATACCAAATCACAGATTCAGGAAACAAAGAGTTCAAACCAAGCTAAACCTCCCCAAAATCGATACCAAAGTGTACTGTTGTTGTTGTTTAGCTGCTAAGTCGTGTCCAACTCTGAGACCCCACGGACTGTAGCCCACCAGGCTCCTCTGTCCATGGGATTTCCAAGGTAAGAGTAACATTCAAACTGAAGAAAATCAAAACAAAGAAAACATCTTGAAAGAAGCGAAAGGAAAAAAGGCACCTTGCCTACAGAGGACTGCTCTACATTAGAGTTCTCTTTAGAATTCATGAAAACACTGATATATTTCAAATGTTAAAAAAAAAAAAAGCCCCCTAAAATTCAGCACCCATTTATGATAAAAACTCTTCCAAAAATGGGCATAGAAGAAACTTACCTCAACATGATAAAGGCCCTATACAACAAACCCACAGCAAGCAAGCATTATTCTCAACAGTGAAAAACTGAAAGCATTCCCTCTAAGATCAGGAACAAGACAAGGGTGTTGACTCTCTCCACTATTATTCAACATAGGTTTGGAAGTCCTAGCTATGGCAATCAGAGAAGAAAAAGAATTACAAGGAATCCATATTGGAAAAGAAGAAGTAAAATTCTCACTGTACGCAGATGACATGATACTATACATAGAAAACCCTAAAGATACTATCACAAATTTATTAGAGCTAATCAGTGACTTCAGTAAAGTCACAGGTTACAAAACCAATACATAGTAAGTACTTGCATTTCTATAATTAACAATAAAAAATCAGAAAGAGAAATTAAGGAATCAATCCCATTTACCATCACAACAAAAAGAACAAAATACCTAGGAATAAACCTACCTAATGAGACAAAAGTGCTGTAGACAGAAAAACTGTAAGACACTGATGAAAGAAATCAAAGATGACTGTAACAGGTGGAGATATTCCACATTCCTGGGCAGGAAGAATCAATACTGTGGACATGACTATACTACCAGATGTACCCTACAGATTTAATGCAATTCCTATCAAACTACCAACGGCATTTTTCACAGAATCAGAACAAAAAATTTCACAATTCGTATGGAAACACAAAAGACCCCAAATAGCCAAGGCAATCTTGAGAAAAAAGAATGGAACTGGAGGAATCAACTTTCCTAACTTCAGACTATACTACAAAGCTACAGTCATCCACGCAGTATGGTACTGGCACAAAAACAGAAATACAGACCAATGGAACAAGAGAGAAAGCCCAGAGATAAACCCATTCACTTATGGGTACCTTATCTTTGACAAAGGAGGCAAGAATATACGATGGGGAAAAGACAGGCTCTTCAGTAAGTGGTGCTGGGAGAATTGGACAGTTACATGTAAAAGAATGAAACTAGAACACTTCCTAACACCATACACAAAGATAAACTCAAAATGGACTAAAGACCTAAATGTAAGACCAGAAACTATAAACCTCTTAGAGAAAACATAGGCAGAACACGGTATGACATAAACCACAGCAAGATCCTCTATGACCCACCTAACAGAGTAATGGAAATAAAAACAAAAATAAACAAGTGGGACAGAATTAAACATAAAAGCTTTTGCACAGCAAAGGAAACTATAAACAAGGTGAAAAGACAACCCTCAGACTGGGAGAAAATAACAACAAATGAAACAACTGACAAAGGATTAATTTCCAAATTATACAAGCAGCTCATACAACTCAATACCAGATAAACAAACAACTCAATCAAAAATCAGGCAAAAAAAAAAAAAAAAAAAAATCAGGCAAAAGACTTAAACAGATATTTCTCCAAAGAAGACATACACATGGCTAATAGACACATGAAAAGATACTCAACATCGCTCATCACTCAGAGAAATACAAATCAAAACTACAATGAGATATTATTACCTCACCCTGGTCAGAATGACCGTCATCAAAAAATTCACAAACAATAAATGCTGGAGAGGGTGTGGAGGAAAGGGAACCCTCTTCCACTGTTGGTGGCATGTAAACTGATAAGTCACCACGGAAGACAGCATGTAGATTCCTCAAAAACTGGGAGTAGAACTACCATATAACCCAGCAAGCCCACTACCAGGCATATACCTTGAGGAAGTCAAACTCCAAAACGGCACATGTACCCCAATGTTCACTGCAGTACTAGGGTAACAGCTAGGACAAGGAAGCAACCTAGATGTCCGTCAACAGGTGAATGGATAAAGAAACTGTTGTACATACGTACAATGGAATTAAGTCATGAAAAAGAGCACATTTGAATCAGTTCTAATGAGGTGGATGAACCTAGAGCCTATTATACAGACTGAAGTAAGATAGAGGGGGAAACGCACAAGTATCATATACAGGGAATCTAGAAAGATGGCACCAATGAACCTATCATAGGGCAGCAGTGGAGACGCAGCACAGAAAGCAGACTTAGGGAGACAGGAGGGGCGGGGAGGAGGAGAGGGCGGGAGGAATGAAGATACCCACATGGAAGCATATACACTTCCATATGCAAAACAGACAACTAATGAGAATTTGCTATACGATTCAGGGAAGTCAAACTAGGGCTCTGTAACAACCTAGAGGTGGGAAGGCGTGGGAGGTGGGAGGGCAGTTCCAAGGCAGGGGACATATATATACTTATGACTGGCTCACGTTGATGTATAGGGAGGCCAACACAATAATGTGAAGCAAGTATCCTTCAATTAAAAATAAATTTTAAAAAAGAAAGAAGTCCCACAAACCTAGATTTTAATATACAATAAAATTATCCCTCAGAAATCAAGAATAAAGACATTTCAGACAAACATAAAATTGAGGGACTCTGTTGCCAGCAGACCTGCTTTACAAGAAATGTTACAAGAAATTTTTCAGAAAGAAGGGTAATGATATAGATCAGAAACTTTAAATGTATATAAAGAAAGGAACAGCATTATGAAAGGAATAAATGAAGATAAAATAAAACATGTACTACCTATGAAGTAATGTAACATTATTTGGAGGAGCACTTTTTTTTGGCTACACCACACAGCTTGTGGGATCTTAAGTTCCCCACCAGGGATGGAACCCAGGACCCTGGCAGTGGAAGCATGGAGTCCTAATCACTGGACCACTAGGGATTTTCCAGGAGAGCACTTTAAAGTAAGTGTATATGGCACATTCAAGGCTAACCACTAGAAAAGCTTTTTTAAAAAAGCACAATTGCTATGCTAAGAAGAAAAAAGCCAGAATGATATAAAATAATTAAAGCAAGATAAGGTAGAAAAGAATGGAAGGTGAAAGAACAAGGCAAGGAACAGAAAACCATTTAAAAAATACGGTAGGCACTAATCGAACTGAATCAATGATAATCTTAAATGTCAATGGTATAAATATAATAATACAATATACTACTGAAGTGGGTAAAAAAAGATTCAACTTTATGTTGTCCGTAAAAATCACACTTTAAATACAAAGACAAAGATACAATAGCAATAAAGGAAAAAAAAACTGAAAGTCAAAAAACAAAACACAAAAGAAAAGCTTTGCGACAAAGAATTGTCAACGACCTCTTGAATATGACACCAAAACATAGGCAACAAAAGTAAAAATAAAATGGATTACATCAAGATGAAAAACTTCTGTGTATCAAAGGATACAATCAACAGAGTGAAAAGGCAAACTATGGAATGGGAGAAAATATTTGCAAATCATATAAATGACAAGTCATTAGTATCCAAAATACATAAAGAGCTCTTGAACTCAACAACCAAAAACAAACCACCTATTTTAAAAATGGGCAAAGAACTCAAACAGATTATTTCTCCACACAATATACAAATGGTCATCAAGCAAATAAAAAGAGGCTCAACATCACTACATAACTACCGTTAGGAAAATGCAAATCAAAACCACAAGATACTACTTCACATCCACTGAGATGGCCACTATGAAAAACAAAATGGAAATAACAAGAGTTTGCAAGGATGTGAAGAAATTGGAACCCTGAGCACTGCTGGCAGGAACAAAAAATGGTGCAGCCACAATGGAAAACAGTATGGTTCATCAAAAAATTGAAAACAAAACTGCGATGTGATCCAGCAATTCCACTTTTGGGTATATACTCATGAGAAATGAGAAAGGGTCTCAAATAAGAAAATCTGCACACTCTTGTTCACAGCATTATTCAAAAAACCAAAAGGGAGAAGCTACCTGTCTACTGGCAGATGAATAAACAAAATGTGGTCTATAAATACAATGGAATATTATTCAGCTCTAAAAAAATCTGACATGTGCTACAGAATAGATGCACCTTGAGGACATCATACTAAGTGAAATCCATCACAGAAAGATAAATATTGTATGACTTTACTTAGAGTCAGAAAGTAAAATGGTAATTGCCCAGGCTAGGGAAAGAGAGGAAAAAGGGGTTATTATCCACTGGGTACAGAGTTTCAGTTTTGCTAGATGAAAACATTCTGAAGATTGGATACACAGCAATGTGAATGGTTAAGACAGTAAATTTTGTGTGTATTTTATCACAAATTTGGGAAAAAAAATAGAAGGATGGAGAAAAGTATACTATGTTCAGATCAGATAAGTCGCTCAGTCGTGTCCAACTCTTTGCGACCCCATGAATCGCAGCACACCAGGCCTCCCTGTCCATCACCAACTCCCGGAGTTCACCCAGACTCACGTCCATTGAGTCGGTGATGCCATCCAGCCATCTCATCCTCTGTCGTCCCCTTCTCCTCCTGCCCCCAATCCCTCCCAGCATCAGAGTCTTTTCCAATGAGTCAACTCTTCGCATGAGGTGGCCAAAGTACTGGAGTTTCAGCTTTAGCATCAAGCTTTAGCATCCTTCCAAAGAAATCCCAGGGCTGATCTCCTTCAGAATGGACTGGTTGGATCTCCTTGCAGTCCAAGGGACTCTCCAGAGTCTTCTCCAACACCACAGTTCAAAAGCATCAATTCTTCGGCGCTCAGCCTTCTTCACAGTCCAACTCTCACATCCATATATGACCACAGGGAAAACCATAGCCTTGACTAGATGAACCTTTGTTGGCAAAGTAATGTCTCTGCTTTTGAATATGCTATCTAGGTTGGTCATAACTTTCCTTCCAAGGAGTAAGCGTCTTTTAATTTCATGGCTGCAGTCACCATCTGCAGTGATTTTGGAGCCCAAAAAGTCTGACACTGTTTCCACTGTTTGCCCATCTATTTCCCATGAAGTGATGGGGCCGGATGCCATGATCTTCGTTTTCTGAATGTTGAGCTTTAAGCCAACTTTTTCACTCTCCTCTTTCACTTTCATCAAGAGGCTTTTGAGTTCCTCTTCACTTTCTGCCATAAGGGTGGTGTCATCTGCATATCTGAGGTTATTGATATTTCTCCCGGCAATCTTGATTCCAGCTTGTGTTTGTTCCAGTCCAGCGTTTCTCATGATGTACTCTGCATATAAGTTAAATAAACAGGGTGACAATATACAGCCTTGACGAACTCCTTTTCCTATTTGGAACCAGTCTGTTGTTCCATGTCCAGTTCTAACTGTTGCTTCCTGACCTGCATACAGATTTCTCAAGAGGCAGATTAGGTGGTCTGGTATTCCCATCTCTTTCAGAATTTTCCACAGTTTATTGTGATCCACACAGTCGAAGGCTTTGGCATAGTCAATAAAGCAGAAATAGATGCCTTTCTGGAAATCTCTTGCTTTTTCCATGATCCAGTGGATGTTGGCAATTTGATCTCTGGTTCCTCTGCCTTTTCTAAAACCAGCCTGAACATCAGGAAGTTCACGGTTCACATATTGCTGAAGCCTGGCTTGGAGAATTTTGAGCATGTGAGATAAGTGCAATTGTGCACTGGTTTGAGCATTCTTTGGCATTGCCTTTCTTTGGGATTGGAATGAAAACTGACCTTTTCCAGTCCTGTGGCCACTGCTGGGTTTTCCAAATTTGCTGGCATATTGAGTGCAGCACTTTCACAGCATCATCTTCCAGGATTTGAAATAGCTCAACTGGAACTCCATCACCTCCACTAGCTTTGTTCGTAGGGATGCTTTCTAAGGCCCACTTGACTTCACATTCCAGGATGTCTGGCTCTAGATGAGTGATCATATCATTGTGATTATCTGGGTCGTGAAGATCTTTTTTGTACAGTTCTTCTGTGTATTCTTGCCACCTCTTCTTAATATCTTCTGCTTCTGTTAGGTCCATATCATTTGTCCTTTATCGAGCCCACCTTTGCATGAAATATTCCTTTTGTATCTCTGATTTTCTTGAAGAGATCCCTAGTCTTTCCCATTCTGTTGTTTTCCTCTATTTCTTTGCACTGATCGTTGAAGAAGGCTTGCTTATCTCTTCTTGCTATTCTTTGGAACTCTGCATTCAGATGTTTATATCTTTCCTTTTCTCCTTTGCTTTTCACTTCTCTTCTTTTCACAGCTATTTTTAAGGCCTCCCTGGACAGCCATTTTGCTTTTTTGCATTTCTAATCAAAGAAAGCTGTAGTCATTTTAATTTCAGATAAATTCAAAGCACGGAAAATTACTAGAGGGACATCACATAGTGATAAACAGGTCAATTATCCAAGATAATATTAAAAATACTTAAACTGGGAAATTCTCTGGTAGCCCACTGGTTAGGACTTGGTGTATTTACTGCCAGACCCCAGGTTCGAAATCTGGTCAGGGAACTAAGATTCTATAAAACTCAAGGTGTGGCAAAAAAATAAAAATAAAAAACTTAAGCTGTTTGAGCACAAGAGAATTTCAAAATACATAAGGCAAAAGCAATAGAACTACAAGGAAAAATAGATGAGTCCAGTGTTATAGCCAGAGACTTTAACATTCCAGCATCAGTATTTGACAGATCCAGCAGGCAGAAAAACAAAAACAGAGCTGAACGAATCAACACCAACAATCAAATTGGATACGTTATAATTGCTATCTATAGACTGTTTCATCCAACAAAGAGCAAGATTCACACTCTTCTCAAGGTCACATACAATATTCACCAGGGAGACATATCTGGTGCCATAAAACACACTTACAAATTCAAAAGAACAGAAACTATACAAAAACTGCTTTCAGAACACAGTAGAAATAAACTAGAAATCAATGACAGAAAGACAGCAAGAAAACCTCAAAATACTAAACAGAGTTCCAAATAATACATGGGTGAAATAAGACAAACTAAGAGACATTTTAAAATATTTTGAAATTTGAAAACAAAAATACAACAAAATTTGTGGGATTTGGTGAAGTAGTGCTTAGAGCCAACTTTACACTGAATGCATATATTAGAAAAGAAAAAAAATAAAAATCATTAATCTAAGATTCTACCTTATGGAACTAAAAAAAGAAAAAATTAAATACAAAGTAGGCAAAAGAAAAAACAATTTAAAAATTAGAGCAGAAATCAATGAAACTGAGAACACAAAATAAACAAAGGAAAACCAACCAAATCAAAAGCAGGTCCTTTGAAAAATCAAGTAAATTAATAGGTCTCTGCTACTGTTGCTGCTAAGTCGTTTCAATTGTGTCCGACTCTGTGCGACACCATAGACGGCAGCCCACAGGCTCGCTCCCCTGTCCCTGGGATTCTCCAGGCAAGAACACTGGAGTGGGTTGCCATTTCCTTCTCCAATGCAAGAAAGTGAAAAGTGAAAGTGAAGTCGCTCAGTTGTGTCCGACTCCTAGCGACCCCATGGACTGCAGCCTACCAGGCTCCTCTGTCCATGGGATTTTCCAGGCAAGAGTACTGGAGATAGGTCTCTACACAGGTTTAAAAACAGCAAAAGACAAGACACAAATTATTAAATGTAAGAAATGAAAGAAGCCACCTCTACTAATCCCATGGACATCAAAGGAATAAAAGAGTATTACAAATGACTATGCTCACAAATTTGATAATCTAGATGTAGTGGATTGATTCCCTAAAAGACAATCTGTTAAAACCCACAAAGACAAATAGACACTCTGAATAGGACTATATAGATTAAGAAGGCTGAATTAATAATAATTTTTCAAAACAAACAACGCCAGCCCCAGATGTGTCAATGATGAATTCTACCAAACATTTAAGGAAGAGATTCTCTACAATCTCTTTCACAGACTAGTGGTAAAAGGACCATTCCTAATTCACTCTGTGAGGTCAGCATTACCCTAATAGTAAAAGGAGACAAACACAGACAAAAGGAAAGCTAGAGCACCTCTCATGAACAAGGATGTAAAAATTGTCAACAAAATATTAGCAAACTGACTCCAACAATATATAAAAATAATTATACACAACCAAGTGAGACTTAATCCAGGTATACAAGCCTGGTTCAACATTCAAAAATCAGTTAGTGTAACCCATCCCATTTAACAGGCTAAAAAAGAAAAACCAGATGACCATATCAAAAGCTGCAGGAAAATCATCTGATAAAATTCAACACTCATTCACAATAAAAACTCTCAATAAGTAAAAAATAGAGTGGAACTTTCTCAACTTGATAAACAACATCTACAAAAAACCTACAGCTAACATACTGATTTGGTGAGAAACTCAACACTTTCCCACTAGGATCAGGATATACCGTCTCATCACTTGTCAGCATCATCCTTGAAGTTCAGTCCAGTGCAATAAGACAATAAATAGTGTACATATTGGGAAGGAAAAAAACACACTGTTTGTGGGTGCAATCATCTGAAAAAAACTGACAAAATAATTCCTAGAACAAGTTAGTAATGATAGCAAAGTTGCAGGACACAAGGTTAACATACAAAAGTCAATAGCTGTCCTATATATGGGGAGTGAACCAACAGAATTTGAAATTAAAAACATAATACCAATTATATTAACACCAAAAATAAATAAAAATAAATACATATAAAACTAACAAAATATGAAAAAGAACTGTATGAGGAAAACTACAAAACTCTGATGAATGATATAAAAAAAAAACTAAAAAAGTGAAGGACTAATACTACTCAATTTCAAGACTTACTATAAAGCTACAGACCTCAAGACAAAGAAGTATTGAGCAAAGAATTAACAAATAAATCAACAGAACAGAATAACACAGAAATAGACCAATGTAAATACACTCAACTGATCTTTGACAAAAGAGCAAAGGCAATACAATGGAGCAAAGGCAGTCTTCAACAACAACGCTGAAACAATTATGATACACAAACACAGGGAGTTCTCTGGTGGCTAAGAGGTTAGGATTCCAGGCTTTCACTGCTGAGACTGGGGTTCAAACCCTGGTCTGGGAACCGAAATCCCACTAGCCACGTGCCCAAAACAAACAAAACAAAGCACCCTAGACACAGACCTTACATCCTACATAAAAATTAACTCAAAATGGATCACAAATATAAATGCAAGATATAAAAGATATAAAAGCTCCCAAAAAGATAACATGGGAGAAGATCTAAAAACCATGTGAGTGACTGGGGTTTTTTAGGATACAACACCAAAGGCACAATTCATGAAAGAAATAACTAATAAGTAAGACTTCACTAAAGTAAAAAACGAAAACTTTTCAGCATAAGAAAAGATCAAGGAAGTGAAGACTAGACTGGGAGACAGTATCTGCACAAAAAGTATCTGGTTAGAAGGACTGTTTGAGCAAGCTCTGGGAGTTGGTGATGGACAGGGAAGCCTGGAGAGCTGCAGTTCATGGGATCGCAGAGGCGGACACAGCTGAGCGACTGAACTGACTGAAAGGACTGTTATTCAAAATACACAAAGAACGCCTATACTTCAATTTGAAACAAAATTAAAAAATGGACCAAAGACCTAAACAGACACCTCAGCAAAGATGACACACAGATGACAAGCATACGAAAAGATATGCCAGTCAAGTCACAGGGAAATGCAAACTAAAACGGGATATCACTATACACTTATTAGAATGGCCCACATCCAACACACGGACCAGAGCAAACGCTGACAAGGCTTGTGGAGCACCAGGTACTCTCACCCACTGCCAGTAGGAATACAAAATCATGCAGATACTTTGGAAAAGAGTTTGGCAGTTTCTCAAAAAACTAAACATAGTCTTAACGTATGATCTGGCAATAACACTACTTGGTATTTACCAAAAGGATCTGAAAACTTGTGTCCACACAAAAACCTGTAAGCAGATGTTTATAGCAGGTTTATTCATGATTGCCAAAATGTGGAAGCCAATGAGATGTTCATTAGCAACTAAATGAATAAGTTTTACAACCAGACAATAAGACATTATACAGCAATAAAAATCGTTATCAAGCCAAAAGGAGATACGGAAAAAACTTAAACACATAAATGGAGAAAACTTAAAACACGTATAACTAACTGAAACAAGCCAATCTGAAAAGGCTATATATTGTAAAATCCCAACTCTTTAACATTTTGGAAAATCAAACGTATGGAGACAGTTGAAAAATCAGTGGCTAGTAGGATTTTGGGAAGGGAGGGACGAATAGGCAGAGCATAGAGGATTTTTAGGGAAGTGAAAATATACTGTATGATATTATAATGATAAATACATGTCATTATACATTTGTCCAAACAGAGTAAACACCACTAACAGTGAACCCAAAGGTAAACTATGAACTTTGGGTGATTATGATGTATCAACATAGATTCATCCATTATAACAAATGTACATACATGATGGCGGGGGATGTTGATAATAAGGGAGGCTATGCACATGTGGAGGCAGGAGGTTTATGTGAAATCTCTGTATGTTTCTATTTTGTGTGAACCTAAAACTGCTATTTTTAAAAAATCTTTAAAAAAATGAATACTAAATAAACATTCAAAAGTGTTTGTGATATGTAAAGAAAAAAAAACAGAAGCAGAACTGTGATTACCAACTACAAAAATCTGCAGAATAAAAACTAAAAAGGTAGCAAAAATGAAAAAGAGTCTTTGCATGTTTTTGAGACAACTGAAGAAATCTGAATATGGACTTTATTACATGATATCAAGATGTTTTGGTTATTTGTTAGAAGTAATACTGGTACTTCTGTGTAAGAAAATGTTTCTAAATATATTAAAACAAAAAAGATATTAACATAAGCTGAGAATATGGAAGACATTTATACACGAGGCTAAAAAGATAAGATAACCTGCATATGCTTTAAAATTCCTGAATAAAGAAAATGCAAGATGAAAATTATCCTTGGGTCACTAAAGTATTTCTAAGACCTGAAGGATCTGAAACTATCAAACAATTACCATATATGCAGACACAATAGGCTTCAAATACAAAGTCTGAGAGACAAGAATACTAGAATATTAACTGATAAATAAGATATTAATATATCTAAACAACTAGAAATTTCAAATGTGTCACTATATATATATTAAAAACAAAATCCAGTAGTCATTACCTATCATCTAAAAAGCACTGAGAAACAACAAGCACATCAAAAATACTGTAATATTTATTTGGCTAGCATCAAAAAAACAAGCAGAAATACAAAAAGTAAATAAATATAATTTTAATCATAGACTCAACATTTCCTTGCAGGTAAACTAATTAAAAAAAAACTCATCAAATATATTGCTGCTGTTGTTTAGTCACTAAGTTGTTATACAGCTCTTGTGCTACCCTACCCACATGGACTGTAACCTGCCAGGTTCCTCTGTCCATGGGATTTCCCAAGCAAGAACACTTGGAGTGGGGGTTGCCATTTCCTTCTCCACCTAGGAGGAATCTTCTCGACCTAGGTATTGAACCTGAGTCTCCTGCATTGGCAGGCAGATTCTTTACCACTGAGCCACCAGTGAAGCCCTAAAATACTTCTAATGTTGTCTGTACTCTTGTCTGTATTTATAAACATCCAGCAACTTTCATAAGTAATAAATACAGGATGGAAAAAGCAGGATACAGGCCCTAGATAGTTAAAGTGTCAGCCACTCAGTCGTGTCAGACTCTCTGCAACTTCATGGACTGTAGCCAGCCAAGCTCCACCGTCCATGGCATTTTTCTAGGCAAGAATACTGGAGTGGGTTGCCATTTCCTTCTCCAGGGGATCTTCCTGACCCAGGAATCAAACCCGGTCTCCTGCAGTGCAGGCAGACTCTTTCCTCTCTGAGCCACAAGGGAAGCCCCTAGATAGTTAAGGTACATAACAAAGGAATGATTTCATTTAGTCCAGACTCTCACATCTTCCCATACACAGAATAGTGCTTGAGATGTCTGGATTTCTTTAATTGATAGTAACCGTTTCATGTTCTGACTATCTGTAAAACTCCTATAAGCCCTGGCTCCTCCCTTACTTCGAGTCAGTTCCTTAGACCAATCCGAGAGTCTTCCATGCTTAAATCCTCAGAAAACCCATCAAATAAAATAGAATTCTCAACTTATAGGTTGTGCTTTTGCTTTCAGTCGACAAACTAGAAGTTCCTATGTTTTCTGAATATGTAAACACATAAAAAAGTTGTTAAAGGTTCCCTCTGAGAGGGAAGGAAGGAAAGAATGGATGGGTAACGAGAACTTTTACTCTTTATTTCTATAACTGATAATTTTTAACAATGAAATCCTGTAGCCATAAAAAAACAACTTTTTTTTAACCTTCCAAACTTCTGTATCATTTAAAAAGTTTAAAGGGTTCAAAGTACTGACCGTAAAAAAATTAAAAAAGAGAACTGAACCAAACAAAAAAGAAGAAAAACAATGAAACCGTGACTCAATAAAGTGAAACCAAAAGTCACTGGCTCAACTGATAAAACAGAGAATATGTGAACTAAAGGCAGGAGAAAGAAAGGAAACAAAAAAAAGAGATAAACAAACAAAAAAGAAGCTAAACCATATCCTGTGTTTACCACATATTAAAAACAGACCATAATTAATAAATGAAATCTGCTGCTGCTAAGTCGCTTCAGTCGTGTCCGACCCCATAGACGGCAGCCCACCAGGCTCCCGTCCCTGGGATTCTCCAGGCAAGAACACTGGAGTGGGTTGCCATTTCCTTCTCCAATGCATGTAAGTGAAAAGTGAAAGTGAAGTCGCTCAGTCGTGTCCAACTCTTCGCGACCCCATGGACTGCAGCCTACCAGGCTCCTCCGTCCATGGGATTTTCCAGGCAAGAGTACTGGAGTGGGGTGCCATCGCCTTCTCCGAAATGAAATCTAGTACATTTTAAATAAGAGATTTTTTAAAGCCTCAACTGACAAAAATTTAGCAGCCACATTATAAAAAGCCACCTGGTCCTCAAACATACATCCCCCTTTACAAAAAAAAAAAAAAAAAAAAAAACCCACCAAAGATCACACAGTTTCAAAAAAAAAAATGAAAGAGATAGAATGATTATAAACACATTTTATAGGATGAATAATAGTTTTGATCCCCCAAACTTAGCCAGCACAATTCTGAACAAATATTCACTAGTCTCACTTGTGTGTTAGTCACTTAGTCGTGTCTGACTCTTTGTAACCCCATATATAGCCCACCAGGCTCCTCTGTCCACGGAATTCTCTAGGCAAGAATACTGGAGTGTATTGTCATGCCCTTCTCCAGGGAATCTTCCTGACTCAAGGATCAAACCCGTATCTCCGCACTGCAGGCAGATTCTTTACCATCTGAGCCACCAGGGAAGCCATAAAAACATACACAATGCTCAACAAACTCTTGGTTAACACACCATAACAAATGTAAAGTACTATTCACTATGCTGCAGCCCATGGGGTCGCAAAGACTTGGATACAACTGAGCAACTGAACAACAACATTTACTATGACCAAGAGGGTTTTGCTCCAAGAATTCAAGAATATAGTTATGTAAAAATTTTTATCAGAAAGGTATTTGAAAATGCCTTAATTTGACAAATGCAAGTCTTAATTTGAAAAAGAATATATATCTAAAGTTGAGGTAAAATGATATTTTCTTTAAAAAAGGGAAAAGATAAGAATATCTGCCATTACTGCTACCACTTACAGCAATCCTTCCACTTAAACACAAACTCTTTTATAAAATTAAACACAAATTTTGCATAAAATTTATTTTAACCACAAGAATTTTCAAACAGACACCAATCTTAAATTACTTTCAAAGCTGTAACTTTAAGTACCTATCCTTTAGAACTGTGAGAAAATTCATTTCTGTTGTTTATGCCACCCAGTCTACGGTATTTTGCTGGGGCAGCATCGGCTAACACATCCACACTCTGATTAAAAAGGGAAGAAAATCCTCTGTTGCCAATGGAGGTGACTATTGTATCATATCTTGACTCACTTCAGTTTACTTGCTAACTGTAAAAGGAATAAAACATATCTCTTCACAAACAGGTCTTGTGGCTCAAACCTTAATCAAGTTATTACCCAAGTGACCTAACATCACTAACAATGAGAAATATATATTAACATGATTAACACATATATATTAACATGATTCAACATGAATTACACATTACAATTGGAGTCCTGACAAAAATGTTTAATGTGATAATCTAGTCAAACCTTTATACCTTAACTCCCAGTTTATAAGAAATACAAGTTAAAACACCACCATGAGGAAATCTCCAGGATTAAAAATGGAGAGATATGCAGGAGAACCATCATAAAGTTTAAAAGACTAAAAAAACTATATTCAGGGAATTCCCTGGCTAGAACTCAGCGCTTTCACTGCCATTCAGTTCACTTCAGTTGCGTCCGACTCTTTGCAACCCTGTGAATCGCAACACGCCAGGCCTCCCTGTCCATCACCAACTTCTAGAGTCCACCCAAACTCATGGGCATCGAGTCGGTGATGCCATCCAGCCATCTCATCCTCTGTCGTCCCCTTCTCCTCCTGCCCCCAATCCCTCCCAGCATCAGGGTCTTTTCCAATGAGTCAACCCTTCGAATGAGGTGGCCAAAGTACTGGAGTTTCAGCCTCAGCATCAGTCCTTCCAATGAACACCCAGGACTAGTCTCCTTTAGGACTGACTGGTTGGATCTCCTTGCAGTCCAAGGGACTCTCAAGAGTCTTCTCCAACACCACAGTTCAAAGCATCAATTCTTTGGTGCTCAGCTTTCTTCACAGTCCAACTCTCACATCCACACATGACCACTGGAAAAACCATAGCCTTGACTAGACGGACCTTTGTTGGCAAAGTAATGTCTCTGCTTTTAAATATGCTATCTAGGTTGGTCATAACTTTCCTTCCAAGGAGTAAGTGTCTTTTAACTTCATGGCTGCAGTCACCATCTGCAGTGATTTTGGAGCCCAAAAAGATAAAGTCTGACACTGTTTCCACTGTTTCCCCATCTACTTCCCATGAAGTGATGGGTCCAGATGCCATGATCTTAGTTTTCTGGATGTTGAGCTTTAAGCCAACTTTTTCACTCTCCTCTTTCACTTTCATCAAGAGGCCATTACCAGGGTTCAATACGCAAGGTGTAAACTAGTAAACTAGTAAAGTAACGCTCAAAATTCTCCAAGCCAGGCTTCAGCAATACGTGAACCATGAACTTCCAGATGTTCAAGCTGGTTTTAGAAAAGGCAGAGAACCAGAGATCAAATTGCCAAAATCTGCTAGATCATCGAAAAAGCAAGAGAGTTCCAGAAAAACATCTATTTCTGCTTTATTGACTATGCCAAAGTCTTTGACTATGTGGATCACAATAAACTGTGGAAAATTCTGAAAGAGATGGGAGTACCAGACCACCTGACCTGCCTCTTGAGAAATCTGTATGCAGGTCAGGAAGCAACAGTTAGAACTTGACATGGAACAACAGACTGGTTCCAAATAGGAAAAGGAGTACGTCAAGGCTGTATCGGAGAAGGCAATGGCACCCCACTCCAGTACTCTTGCCTGGAAAATCCCATGGACGGAGGAGCCTAGTGGGCTGAAGTCCATGAGGTCGCTGAGAATCAGACACAACTGAGCGACTTCACTTTCACTTTCTACTTTCATGCATTGGAGAAGGAAACGGCAACCCACTCCAGTGTTCTTGCCTGGAGAATCCCAGGGACGGCGGGGCCTGGTGGGCTGCCGTCTATGGGGTCACAGAGTCAGACACGACTGAAGCAACTTAGCAGCAGCAGCAGCAAGGCTGTATATTGTCACCCTGCTTATTTAACTTATATGCAGAGTACATCATGAGAAGTGCTGGACTAGAAGAAGCACAAGCTGGAATCAAGATTGCCTGGAGAAATATCAATAACCTCAGATATGCAGATGACACCACCCTTATGGCAGAAAGGGAAGAGGAACTCAAAAGCCTCTTGATGAAAGTGAAAGAGGAGAGTGAAAAAGTTGGCTTAAAGCTCAACATTCAGAAAACGAAGATCATGGCATCCGGTCCCATCACTTCATGGCAAATAGATGGGGAAACAGTGGCAGACTTTATTTCTAGGGGCTCCAAAATCACTGCAGATGGTGACTGCAGCCATGAAATTAAAAGACGCTTACTCCTTGGAAGGAAAGTTATGACCAACCTAGATAGCATATTCAAAAGCAGAGACATTAGTTTGCCAACAAAGGTCCGTCTAGTCAAGGCTATGGTTTTTCCAGTGGTCATGTATGGGTGTGAGAGGTGGACTGTGAAGAAGGCTGAGCGCAATTTACAACAACCTTTCTAGAAAGCACCTTGGTCCTAAGTTCAAATTCTATGATCTAGTAATTTCTTTCCAGGAATCTATCTTAGGGAAATAAACTCAGATAAAAAGTATTATGTAAAGATATTCCTTTCAGTGGGAAAAAATAGAAACAACATATAAATGTGCAACAAAAAGATGGTTCACTAGGTAGTACTAAATATTAAATATATAAATACTATTTAATTCTAATGCTCAAGTTAAACACTAAATACTTAAAAAGAATACTTAATGTACCAAAGAAAAAACACAAATGTATTAACAGGAAAAAAAAAATATTAAGATTCTGATTTGATTAAAAAACAGAAGGATGTTAATATCAACAGCTATCTATAGTTAAAAGATACTGCTGCCTACTTTGTCATCTTTGTACATTTCTTCTCGATTCTCACAGAAGAGCAAGGAGACAGGATTAGGACTGAGTGGGTTCCAAATACAGATAGACTGTAAGTTCTTTTTTTTTTTTTCTTTTGAACATAAGTTTGTAAAACAACCATTTATTGTCACCCTTCTTATTTAACTTATATTCAGAGTACATCAAGCAAAATGCTGGGCTGGATGAAGCACAAGCTGGAATCAAGACTGCCGGGAGAAATATCAATAACCTCAGACATGCAGATGACACCACATTTATGGCAGAAAGTGAAAAACTAAACAGCCTCTTGATAAAAGAGGAGAGTGAAAAAGCTGGCTTAAAACTCAACATTCAAAAAACTAAGATCATGGCAGTTGGTCCCATCACTTCATGGCAAATAGATGGGGAAACAACAGAAACAGTAACAGACTTGGGCTCCAAAATCACTGCAGATGGTGACTGCAGCCATGAAATTAAACGTTTGCTCTCTGGAAGAAAAGCTATGACCAACCTAGACAGCATATTAAAAAGCAGAGACATTACTTGGCTGCTGCTACTGCTAAGTCGCTTCAGTCGTGTCCGACTCTGTGCGACCCCATAGACGGCAGCCCACCAGGCTCCCCCGTCCCTGGGATTCTCCAGGCAAGAACACTGGAGTGGGTTGCCATTTCCTTCTCCAAGACTGTAAGTTCTTATCTCCACATAATCATACCCTTCATTTTGTTGTTGTTCAGCCATCCAACTATCTCATCCTCTGTCATCGACTTTACCTTCAATCTTTCCCAGCATCACAGTCTTTAAGTCGGTTCTTTGCATAAGGTGGCCAAAGTATTGCAGTTTCAGCTTCAGCATCAGTCCTTCCAAAGAATGTTCAGGACTGATTTAGGACTGACCAGTATGATCTCCTTGTAGTCCCAGGGACTCTCAAAAATCTTCTCCAACACCACAGTTTAAAACCATCAATTCTTTATGTTCAGCCTTCTTTATGGTCCAACTCTCACATCCATACATGACTACAGGAAAAACCATAGCTTTGACTAGACAGACCTTTGTCGGCAATGTCTCTGCTTTTTAACACTCTCTAGGTTTGTCATAGCTTTTCTTTCAAGGAGCAAGTGTCTTAATTTCGTAGTTGCGGTCACCATCTGCAGTGATTTTGGAACCCAAGAAAACAAAGTCTGTCACTGTTTCCATTGTTTCCCCATCTATTTGCCATGAAGTGACAGGACCAGATGTCATGATCTTCATTTTTGAATGCTGAGTTTTAAGCCAACTTTTTCACTCTCCTCTTTCACCTTCATCAAGAGGCTATTTAGTTCCTCTTCACTTTCTGTCGTAAGGGTGGTATCATCTGCATATGTGAGGTTATTGATATTTCCCCCAGCAATCCTGATTCCAGCTTCTGCTTCATCCAGCACAGCATTTCTCACGATGTACTCTGCACAGAAGTTAAATAAGCAGGGTGACAAATATACAGCCTTGATGTACTCCTTTGCCAATTTTGAACCAGTCCATTGTGACATGTCTGGTTCCCAACTGTTGCTTCTTGACGTGCATACAGGTTTCTCAAGAGGCAAGTAAGGTGGTCTGGTATTCCCATCTCTTTAAGAATTTCCCACAGTTTGTTGTGATCCACACAGTCAAAGGCTTTAGCGTAGTCAATGAAGCAGCAGTAGTTGTTTTTCTGTAATTCTCTTGCCTTTTCTATGATCCAACGGCTGTTGCCAATTTCACCTCTGGTTCCTCTGCCTTTTCTAAATCCAGCTTGAACATCTAGATGTTCTTGGTTCACATACTGTTAAAGCCTGGCTTGGAGAATTTTGAGCACTACTTTGAAGTTGGACACGACTGAGCAACTGAACTTGCTAGCATGTGAAATGAGTGCAATTGTGCGGTAGTTTGAACATTCTTTGGCATTGCCTTTCTTTGGGACTGGAATGAAAACTGACCTTTTCCAGTTCTGTGGCCACTGCTGAGTTGTCCAAATTTCCTATCATATTGAGTGCAGCATTTTAACAGCATCCATCTTTTAGGATTTGAAATAGCTCAGCTGGAATTCCATCACCTCCACTAGCTTTGTTCATAGCGATGCTTCCTAAGACCCACTTGACTTCACACTGGCTCTAGGTGAGTGATCACACTATCATGGCTATCTGGGTCATTAGTATCTTTTTTGTATAGTTCTTCTGTGCCTTTTTGTCACCTCTTCTTAATATCTTCTGCTTCAGTTAGGTCCATACTGTTTCTACCCTTTGTTGTGCCCATCTTTGCATGAAGTGTTCCCTTGGTATCTCTAATTTTCTTGAAGAGATCTCTAGTCTTTCCCATTCTATTGTTTTCCTCAATTTCTTTGCAATGATCACTGAAGAAGGCTCTCATCTCTCCTTGCTTTCCTTTGGAACTCTGCATTCAGATGGTTATATCTTTCCTTTTCTCTTTTTCATTTTCTTTTTGCCTTTCACTTCTCTTCTTTTTTTCCTTAGCTCTTTGTAAGACCTCCTCAGACAGACATTTGGCCTTTTTTGCCTTTCAGTTCAGTTGCTCAGTCGTGTCCGACTCTTTGTGACCCCATGAACCGCAGCACACCAGGCCTCCCTGTCCATCACCAACTCCCAGAGCCTACCCAAACTCATGTCCATTGAGTCAGTGATGCCATCCAACCACCTCATCCTCTGTCATCCCCTTCTCCTCCTGCCCTCAATCTTTCCCAACAACAGGGTCTTTTCAAATGAGTCAGCTCTTCGCATCAGGTGACCAAAGTACTGGGAGTTTCAGCTTCAACAGCAGTCCTTCCAATGAACACCCAGGACTGATCTCCTTTAAGATGGACTGGCTGGATCTCCTTGAAGTCCAAGGGACTCTCCAACACCATAGTTCAAAAGCATCAATTTTTCAGTGCTCAGCTTTCTTCATAGTCCAACTTTCACATCCATACACGACCAATGAAAAAACCATAGCCTTGACTAGACGGACCTTTGTTGACAAAGTAATGTCTCTGTTTTTTAATATGCTATCTAGGTTGGTCATAACTTTCCTTCCAAGGAGTAAGCATCTTTTAATTTCATGGCTGCAATCACCATCTGCAGTGATTTTTGAGCCCCCAAAAATAAAATCAGTCACTGTTTCCCCATCTATTTGCGTTTGCCATCACCTAAACCTGCACCTTCTCCAAAACTCATTTTAAGTTCCTCAGATTCCCAACTTCTGTAGATTAAATAAATTCACTTTGATACTTCAAACCCAGCTATTAGCTCACTTCATCAAAACAGAACCACTCTCCCTCATTATCAATCACCTTTACTGTCCTCACTTCCCTCCTTAACCAGTTTTGATTCCTTGGACATTCATTATAATCAATCCTTTGCAAATACTCTTGACAAATGATACTTTCCTTCCTTTAGTGTACTCATATGGCAAAGTCCCAATGCTAATTAAACTCATTCCCCCAATAAACTAAAAAACAAAAAAACTCCTTGCATCTACCCCTAGCAGCTTTGTTGGGGAGGGGCAAAGAACAACCAGCATTAATAAGTCTCCTGTTCAAGTGAAAAACACAAATCCCAAGTGGAAACTTAACACTGTCCTAAGTATCTCTGCTTATATTAAAGATTAATCCTTCCACTTATATTTGGAACACCGCTCCCTGTTCTTCTCCAGGACTTTGCACCCTCAATTACTCCTCCTCTCTCTAGCATAATCAATTTCTCCCATTCATTAATATACAAACATACTGATAAGCTAATAGAAAATTGTTTTAAAGATCTCTGAAGTCATGGTCTTCTCCAGCTCCCTATCTTCTCTCCTTTCCTATCAAAGCAAAACTCCTTTAAAAACCTGACCATCTATGGTTGCCAATTAGTTCCTCATCTCATTCCTCTCACAATCCACTCCGGTGAGACATGCACATCGTTCCAATGAAAATATTCCAGTCAAGGTCACCAACAATCACATTGCAAACTCAACGGTCATTTCCCCTATTCAGCAGCATTACAAAGTTGATCAGTCTATTCTTGGAATTCGGTCTTCTCTTAGCCTCAATGACATCACACTCTCCTTTGTAGGTTCTCATCAATTCAACATATGCCAGGGACCCAAGACAAGTTCAGACTTTGTCCTAGACCCCTCCCTTTCTAATCAAATTCTCCTACTAGAGTTAAGTCATCCAGCCTAAGTTTTAAACTACACCATCTCTATACCTATGATGCCCTGATCTTTCTTCAGCTCTAACCTCCAGATTCACATAATCAACTACTTGTTACTTTCTAGCCTTGAAACCTAACAAGAACAAAACAAAGTTCTCATCTTCCTCAACCTCCAGTGTGCTTTCCCCACTCCTATTTATTTAAATCACTACTGTTTCTTTTGTTATATCCAGCAAAACTCAACCTTTAAATACTAAACCTTTCCTCACATCTTCAGTGTCAATTCATTCTCCACAGCAGTCAAACTGATCTTTAAAAAGACACAAATTCTGTCTGTTGCTTTAAATCCTCAAACGGCTTTCAGAGTCACTTAAAATCCAAACTCCTTACTTTGGGCTTATAAAGTTGTATGTGATCTGGCTCCTGCCTACATCTCCAAATTCATCTTACACCATTCTCCACCTTTACCCACAATACTCAGTCTAAACCTTTTTGGCTGCTGAGACATTGCAAATTCATTCCCAACTTTAGAGACTTTTAACAGTTTCCTCTGATTCGGACTGTTCTTCCCTTAGAGACATGCTGTTATCATTCAGATCTCAATTTAAGTTTACAATTCTAGGAGAGGCCTTTTCTGAACACCCAATCAAAGCCAACTAATTAATTTCATCAATATTATTTTATCAATTTTATTTTCATCAATATTATTATTATAGCTGTACAATATTATTATACTACTCTGCACTGCATTTATTACTTGTCTGTCTTCCCTTGCCCCATTCATTGCTATATCCCCAACACATATCATGATGCCTAGCATAGAGGGAGCCCTCAAGTATCTTTTAAAGAGCTCTTGGTACTAATAATACAAAGATGGATGAGACATGATGCCTACCTGTGAGAAGCTTGGAGTCTCATAGGGAAAAACAGCTTCAAATAATTTTAAAAATTACAGATTTTGGTTTAAAGTCCCATGGGAACTGTATTCAAAGCTTCTCCCAACAACAAATTCAAAATACGCATACATATGTACATACACAGATAAAATGAAAGGAATATCAAAATTAAGATGTATTTCTGTATATATGAAATATTTCATAAACAAAACAAATTTTGCTTTAAAAAAAGAATTATCTCTAGGAGTGAAATTACAGATTATTTTTACTTGAATATGGTTCCCCATATTTATCAAAGTTTAATGTTTGTTACTTTTACATTCACAGAATTTGACTATTTATTTAAAAGAGAAAAGCAATTATATTGTTTACATTCTTCACTATATAATGACTATTAGCTTTCTATGTGCATGTAAGAGTTGATCATCCTAATGTATGACTAAGTTAGTTAATTTTAATTTATCTTCCCAAGTAGTTTAAGAGTTATCTCCAAGAAACTCTTTCCCTGAGTTTAGGTTACCTCATCCTCACAGTTCTCCTTAAACTCAACAAGCACACACAACTACCTTTTCAATGTTTTACTATCTTACTGGGCCATAATTTACTCCATAAGGGCATGGACCATGTCTATCTTATTAACTAACAGAGGTGGCTTTTAATAAATATTTGTTGAATAAATGAAGAAAATGTAGAATTACTAAAGAGTTTAAACCATCAGACTTCCCCAGTGGTCCAATGGTTAAGATGCTCTGCTTCCACTGCAGGGGACACAGGTTTGATCCCTGGTCAGGGAAGTTCTGTGTGCCATGAAGTGCACCAAAAAAAGCTTAAACAATTTAAGTACAGATGATGTCATATATAATACTAAATAGATGCCCCCTGAGATCATGAAAGGAGAACTACAAAAAAAAAAAGCAGAAAAGATTCCCTTCCCACCATCTTATTTCTAAGTTTTAGACTTAGACCTGATATTACCCCAACTCAGAACCTAACTACATTATCAAAAGAAACTCAATTTCACTGGAGGCCATCTTTATCAGCATATTCAACTCTTCCTAGTACCAAAAGTTTCGGAGAAGGCAACGGCAACCCACTCCAGTACTCTTGCCTGGAAAGTCCCATGGACGAAGGAGCCTGGAAGGCTGCAGTCAATGGGTTCGCTAAGAGTCGGGCACCACTGAGCCTTTTCACTTCACTTTTCACTTTCATGCATTGGAGAAGGAAATGGCAACCCACTCCAATATTCTTGCTTGGAGAATCCCAGGGACAGAGGAGCCTAGTGGGCTGCCGTCTATGGTGTCGCACAGAGTCGGACACGACTGAAGAGACTTAGCAGCAGCAGCAGCAGTACCAGAAGTAGGATGAAAGGTATTACTTTCGTAGGGCTTGGGATTAGCTTCCTGGACCTTAAGAAACCTTAAACTCATTCAGGAAAACAAATGCCTCTTGCTTACCAGGCAATGTGTTAAGCAATGGAGAATAGAAAATCAGGACGATAGGTCTCTGTCCTCAATGACTCACACTCAGTTTCATCGGGCAGATGGAGACAAAGCACCTAAGTAAACACCTAAGGATATAATCAAAATATGACCAAGCCAAGAGATATTTTTTAAAAAGTCTGACATACCCACTTAAAATTTCATCCAAATACCCATATACCCTAAACTCTTGCACATACACAACAGCAAGAAACTGGAAACAAACCAAATATCCAATGCATAAACTGTAGTATACTATACACACACACACATTTTAAAAATAAAGGAACTACTCCAAAATCACTGCAGGTGTTGACTGCAGCCATGAAATTATAAGACGCTTACTCCTTGGAAGGAAAGTTATGACCAACCTAGATAGCATATTCAAAAGCAGAGACACTACTTTGCCAACAAAGGTCCGTCTAGTCAAGGCTATGGTTTTTCCAGTGCTCATGTATGGGTGTGAGACTTGGACTGTGAAGAAAGCTGAGTGCCGAAGAATTGATGCTTTTGAACTGTGGTGTTGGAGAAGACTCTTGAGAGTCCCTTGGACTGCAAGGAGATCCAACCAGTCCATTCTGAAGGAGATCAGTCCTGGGTGTTCAATGGAAGGACTGATGCTAAAGCTGAAACTCCAGTACTCTGGCCACCTCATGCGAAGAGCTGACTCACTGGAAAAGACTGTCATGCTGGGAGGGATTGGGGGCAGGAGGAGAAGGGGACGACAGAGGATGAGATGGCTGGATGGCATCACCGACTCGATGGACATGAGTCTGAGTGAACTCCGGGAGTTGGTGATGGACAGGGAGGCCTGGCGTGCTGCAATTCATGGGGCCGCAAAGACTCGGACACGAGTGAGCAAATGAACTGAACTGAACTACTGATGAAGTGAACTGAATGAACTGAAAAATTTAAGAAAAATGAAGCACAAAATATTTTATATCACTGCTGAAAATCACCAGTCTCAGACAACCCACAATTAAGTACACCAATCCCAAACAGGATGGTTCACATAAAACAACAAAACTTGAAAGTAAAGCATCACACGGTCACTTGAGAGAAAATACTACACATGCTAGCTAGCCCTGCATTTGTAATTACTAGAAAAATTCATAATCACACAAAGGCTAAAAATAATGAACAGTAAACAAATCCGTTCTAAACCTAGGTAAAGAGCACTTTAAGCAACAGCTCTAAAAGATTAGACACCTTTTGAAGATTTGGGGCATACTTTAAATGTTACTAAGCTTACTACAATTCAGGCACCATGCTGGATGCTGAAGAGAAAAATATAAAACCCTCAAAGAGCTCAATGATCTAGCAGGAGCAGAAAGACATACATATAATCATTAACAATACAGTAACTGCTCTAAAAAGATCCTGACATGGAGAAGAAAATGGCAACCCACTCCAGTGTTCTTGCCTTGAGAATCCCAGGGACGGGGGAGCCTGGTGGGCTGCTGTCTATGGGGGTCACACAGAGTCGGACACGACTGAAGCGACTTAGCAGCAGCAGCAGAACTCACTGTACCCGGTAGATAAATTACCTTCCGGGTGTGTTGGGGAAGGAGACTGACAGCAGAGGGGCCTGAAGTTTTTGGAGTGAAAAAAATGTTTTATCTACACTGTGGTGATGTCTCCACTGCATTTGTCAAAAAAAACTAACCCAATTGTACTCTATATGTAAATTATACTTTAATAAAGCTTGACATTTTAAAGAAAAAAAGATCCTGACAAAGTGATAACTACAAAAAAAGAGGTAATCTGCGTTCAAGAAAAGCTTATTAGGAATGGCATTTTAGAATGAGTTTTTCGAAAGTAAGAAGATAACGGCTTATTCCATGCAGACAAAACAACTCAACAGCAAGCAATTAATTTAGTTAGCTAAAGGTTGGAGGGAGAGTGAGGGTCTGAGGTATGTTTAGGCATGCAGCTGAGTTGAGACTTGACAGGAAGCAGGTCAGGAAAGGTAGGCTAGAAATGAAAAGGTTGTGACTTCACACAATAAGGGGTAGACAATCTAAAAGAAAATGACAAGATCATGTTTTAAAAATTAAATCCAGGGACCTCCCCAGTGGTCCAGAGGTTTATCCTCCATGTTTCCAATGCAAAGGGGCACAGATTTGATCTGTGGTCAGGGAACTAAGATTCCACGTGCCTCAAGGGAGGGACTAAAATATATTTTTTAAAAATAAATAAATAACCCAGTAGCACGGCACCAGGGGGGTTGAATTAAAAGTTGGGACAGACTAAAGGCAGAGAACTAAATGTAAATTAGCAAACTATCTTAATATAAAGAGTTTATCTAAGAAAGCCTGATCTAAGACAATTTACAAAAAGAACACAAAAGAGGAAACAAAGATTCAGGAGATTATGGAGGATAAGAGATGAAATCAGACTTATAAAGGGTAATAACAGAAGTTAAAGAAAAACCAAAATTTAGCATCAGAGCAACTGAAAGCGGAAAGCTCTAAGAAATGGAAATGCTGAAGAAAGGCATATGCATTTAACAATTTAGAAGATGTTAGTAATGCCTGAAAAAGTAATTTCAGTATGACAAGAAACTGAAGAAGCCTGAGTACAGAAGTTAAAGAATGAACTAGGACTTCGCTAATGGTACAGAGCATAAGAATCCACCTGCCAATGCAGAGACTCGGGTTCAATCCCTGGTCCGAAAGACTCCACATACTGCAGGCAACTAAAGCCTGTGCACAACGCACAGGCTCTAGAGCCCACAAGCCACAACCAATGAACCTGCACGCAGCAACTACTAAAACCTACACGCCCTAGAACTTGTGCTCCGCGACAAGAGACACCACCACAGTGAGAACCCCAAGCGCCATAAGGAAGCGCAGCCCCTGCTCATCACAACGAGAGAGAGCCCGTGCCCATGAAGGAAGACCCAGCACAACCAAAAACAAAAAAGAATGAATTCACTTTTAAGAACCAAATACATGAGAGTATCTTTCTGATAACCAGAGTAGGAAAATATTCCTTAAACAAAATATTGGGTTGGCCAAAATGTTCCTTCAAGTTTTTCCAAAAGATGCTGTGGGAAAACTCGAAAGAACTTTTTAGCCAATCCAATACAAAAAAAAAAGCACACCACACAGGAAAAGGCAGACAAATTTGACTACTTTAAAGGTAAACTCAGTAAGATCAAAGATGTGATAACGTTAAGTGAAATAAGCCAGTAAAACAAACAACGTATAATACAGTAATCAAACTCACAGAGACAAAAAGCAGAGTGCTGACTACAGGAGCTGGGCATGGGAGAAGTAAGGAGTTAAGTGTTTAATGGGTACAGTTTTAATTTTACAAAATGCGGAGTCTTGGAGATGGATGGTGGTATTGATTGTACAACAATGTGAATGTACTTAACACCACTGAAATTGTCTGCTTAAAAATACACAAGGTGTAAAGTTTTATATGAGTTATTTAACACAATTTTTAAAAAGAGCATTTAAAAAAGTAAAAAATGCTTTTCAAAGCACTTAAAAAATTAAGCCACATAATAGAATTAGACAAAATTATAAAGAATTCTTACAAATCAGTAAGAAAAATACAAACCACAAAAATTCTTAAAAATGGGTAAATAATGGAAACACTAAATTTACAAAAGAAAGCCCACAGCCAATAGACACAAAAATATGCTTAATATCTCTATTGACAAAGAAAAATTAAAATAAGCTACCATTTCATATCCATCAGACTGACAAAAATCTAAATTTTGCAGATGTCAGGTCACTAGAATTCTTACAGATTTCTAGAGCGAGTGTAAATTGATACAATCATTGGGAGAACAATAATGCATATCCAATCATGCAGAAGATGCAAATACACTCAGATCCTGCAAATCTACCTCCTAAAAAATACCCAAGAAAACATTTATAATAATGTTCAATGTGTCTTTTTTATAACTATATGCCATCAACAGGAGAAATAATCTATACAGTTGACCTTTAAACAAGGGGGTTAGGGATGCCAAACCTCTGCTCAGACAAAAATCGAAGTATAACTTATAGATGGCCCTCCATATACAGTTTCTCCGCATCTACACATTCAACCAACAGTGAATCATTGTGGACTGCAGTATTTACTACTGAAAAAAATCCACATATAAGTAGATTCATGAAGTTCAAACTCATGTTGGTCAACTGCAGTTTAAAATTGAAGAACTTGAGCAATATATGCGTTGTCACAGATAAACCTTAAAAAACAACACTGAAAAGAAAAGTTGCAGGAGATGCAGAATATTATAACCATCTATGAAGTTCTTCTAAAAATTTTTAAAACACTAAAAAGTGACCTTACACTCAAAAAATACTATGTTTATCAGCAGTAAAAAAATATGTATGGGAGGGATATACTCAACTTCAGCATAATGGTTACTTCCAAGGAGAGTACAGAATAGAGAAAAGGTTGGAAAGTGAGCTTCCTCTGGAGGTTTTATTTCTTGGGGGGTTGCGGAGAGGCTAAAGCCAGTATGAGGATTAAGATCTATTAAATCTGGACCATGGATATAAAAGTTCATATATTATTTCTAAACTTCTAAGTCTAAAATAAAATGGATTTTTAAAAGCATCTTTAGAAATAATGGATTGGAAGCAAGCAGCATATGATTATTCTTTCCATCATAATAAGTTAAATGGAGTCAGAGACCTGGTTTTAAATCCCTGCTTGGACAAAAAACCTGGAGCGCTGCAGTCCACGGGGTCAGAAAGAGTTGGACACCTCTTAGCAACTGAACCACCAACAAGTTACTTGACACTGTGGAAAGTTAATTTCTTCAGAGCTACAACTTTCTAATCTGTAATAGAAGCAACCCATCTCATAAGGCTGTCATAGATATAAAATACCAGATAGTAGGCATTCAACTATAGGTAGTTATTATTTTAAATTTGCAGTAAAAGAAAAGAACTAAATGGAGGGAAATGGCGAGGGTTTTGAATGAAACGAACTTGCCTCACCTTTTCAGATTATGTAGCAGAACTTACCATTGATGTCAGATGTATGTGACTACCACTTTCTAGCTTCCAAGACCCAATTTTAAAATAGGGATTTTACAAAGGAATTCAAAATTACACACCAGAGGATTAGAATCTGGATTCCATGGTCCAGTTAAAGGAGACCAGAGTCATGTGAAGAAATCCAAAATAATCCCACTGTCTCCTTAAGAAAGACTAACCATTTTCAGAACTAAGTCCAATTATACTTTTGTATTCCCCTTGGCCACCAGTCCCCATAGGTTATTTACACACAAAGAAACATTATCAGAAGTATCAATACTTAAGTCATCATCTTAAGCCTTTTCTGGAGTCACATTCACATAGAGCTATCACTGAACCATTGAAGGAAACTTTTATGATCCAAGGACAACAATAAGCAGAATATGAAAGCAGAATATAATTAATTCAGACATCTTTACAAGTATCCACTTACTGAATATTCCTAGCACTGCTCTAAGCACTGAAAAGACTCTCTTGATCTCCTATTTTCAGAGAAGAAAACTGAAATAGTCAGTGCTGTAGGTATTAAGCTGAAAAGCCAGGACTGAAATTCCAATGCCCACACTCTTAATCACTAAGCTAAACGTACTACATTATGCTTGGGAAATAAGTATCTCTGCCTCCTGGCAAACTTTTCTCACACCAAGATAGAAAAGCAGAACATATTTAAAGATTAATGCAATTCTCAACACTGAATGACATGTCATACATTGTTGTAATGATACATCATTTTATTAGCATTCAACTTTTATAGTATTGTTTATGAAAAATATCATCTCATAAAGCAACCATATATAACAGCTGGAGTAAACTGGTATGCAAAAAACCTGGACGAGGGGGCTTCCCTGGTGGCACAGTGGTTAAGTATCTGCCTGCTGATGTAGGGTACACAGGTTCGATCCCTAGTCGGGGAAGATCCCACATGCTACGGGGCAACGTGCCCATGTGCCGCAACTACTGAAGCCTGTGTGCCCAGAATCTGTGCTCCTCAACAAGACAAGCCACTGCAATGAGAAGCCTGGGCCCCACAAGGAAGAGTAGCCCCCGCTCACTACAACTAGAGAAAGCCCACATTGAGTAATGAAGACTCACAACCAAAAAAACAAAAATCTTAAAAAAAAAACAACACACAACCCAGGTGAAGTTCACCATTAACCAGATCTTTGTGTCACTGAGCAACAATCAATCTCTCTAAGCTTCAGTTTCCTGAACTTATAGATGAGGTTTTTCACCTAGATCTAACGTCTCTTTCAACTAAAACATTCAATGCATTTTAACACATTCTCTAGACACTGTTAATGCATTTTCTAAACAAAGACTTTGAAAGACAGCTTTTGAAAAATATTTAAAATTAAATCATATAGTATATGCTCTTATGTCTATCCTTTTACTCAAACATATCCAAAGCTAACCTGTGTTTTTAAAAATCAGGAAATTGACTGGAAAGGGGTGGGTGTGGGGATTCTGATGATGCTGGTAATGTTAACATTCTGTTTGTTTTGGGTGTTGGTCACACTTTTATCATATGTGCTTTGTATATTACCTTTTATTATTTTGATCTGAAAAAGGTGGTTTTCCCCCAAAGATAACTTATGTGTTCTAACTCCACAACTATGTTTGTGTATATTAGAGCTGTGCAACCTTTCTGTTATTAATATATAAATGTTTCTAGCTTAATTTTGTCCACAACTCCTGCTCCCTAATTCCAATTCAGGAGTCTACTGAAGAGATCATTTACTTATAAATTATACAGTATTCTTGTAATTCTTTTAAGACTGTCTCCTGAAATTCAGTCTTCACTTTCCTTTGGAACCGAGCTCAACAACCTCTCTTCCTACATACACACACCCTCAGAATTCCCACAGCTCTGCTTCTCTCCATCTATCATTTTTATCTGTCTCCAACCAGGTAAGTCTTTCAGGGCTGTTTGCAAATATCCTCAATAAATGCTGATAACATATTTACTAAGAAATAAGAAAACACATTCTTTACAAAGGGATGATCTGCAAAGGAATCCCAGATGACTGATGGATAGATCAAAGCCTTTAAAAAATTAAAAAAAGAAATGCACCCCAAGAGCACTACTTGGAAAGGCTTTTAATTTTTTTAACTCAGTCAATAACACACCCAGAGTCAATAACACACTCATAAGGCTAAGCTACACTGAACTAAAAACTTACATAGCTGTAAAAACAAATCGCTTTTCTACTCGTAAAAAATTGTTCAAATTCTAGTTACATTAGTTTATAGCAGGAAATTTCACCTTTGTCTTTAAACTAGAAAGGAAAAACTTTAAAAGAAAAAGATAATAATTGATAAACCAGGGGCAAAGTCTTAAAAACAAAACAGAACACTCAAAGCTAGTAGTAGTCATGCTATAATCAATTTTTTGGTACAGTTACTGTCCATTCATCTTTTAGATAAATTATACTACAAACTCTATATAGTTAACAGTCTTAAATGTTCTTCTAAAGAGTTCTGTCTACAGCAGTGGTTCTCAACGTCTGACAAAGTATGGAGACATTTTTAGTTGATACAATGGCAGGGAAATAGTAGGGAGGTGGGAGGAAGACTGCCTGTGCTATTGGCATCCAGTGCTCTTAGTCAGCGATGGTGCTGAACATCCTACAATGCACAGGAGAACCACCCACAACAAAGCCATTACCTGCCCCACATGTCAACAGTGCCAAGGTTGAGACACCATGGTCAACAGAAATTAAAAGACTTCCCTTTAAAGATCTGTAACTAGTTCTATACAGAATAGTCAAATATATAAAATTTAAAATGACAACAGGTACAAAAATCCATTTAAATACTCAAGGGAAATTTATACAAGAGTAGTTTTCATGAAACCAATTTGTTAATGCCACATATTTAAATATTCCCTATGAGAATCCTAGAAAATGTTAGCAAAGTGCAGTTACAATATGAAAAAAAACTACAGGTACCATACAGGACAAGAACAAACAAGGGTATGTGGACTGATTTACGGGCATTTTACTTCAGTGAACTTCAAATTTAAAAATATTTTGCATACTGAAATGCAAGCAAACCTTTAATTACAGGTAATGCTTAATGTTTAAACAATTAAATTAGGCTTCATTTAAATCTTTTAATCAGTAATACAAACCAGGTTCAATTATTTTTAAATAATTAAAAGTATGCCTACACTTGACAAGTCAGGACAGCATGGTATAATATAAACACAAGCAAACTTAGATCTAAATCCCAAAGGTGTATGTTTGCAGACAAATAATTTAACTTCTCTGAATCTCAATTTTCTCATCTAAGAAATAAAAAATCTAATTCAACAACCTGTTCTTGAGAATTAGCAGTAATATATATAAACAAATGGAGCTGCTAGTTCCTTTACAAATGGTGGTTGTTAATACCAGTAACAATTTATAATAAATAATATAACCTATGAGTACAGATTATAGCTTTACTCTGTCCTCATAAGCTACAATTCACTTACATAATTCAATAAAAAAAAAAACACCTATTAAGTGTACTTTAAATCAATTTTCTATTCCTTGCAACTTTGAAATATTACTTAAACTTACACAGATTTAAGTAAATTAATATCTCAGACAAGTGACAGATTTCCAAACACAGTCTCATGGAAAAAAGGCCTACATGGTTTATTTATTTTTAGTAAATAACATATTAGCAGACTCAAAATTCAAAAGGACTCTTTTGATGCCTGTGGCCCCAGACACCCAATTCTCCTACAGAGAAACAATGTTACCAAGTTCTCATTAATCCTTTCACCTATACAAATACACATACTCCCCTACTTCTGACACTAATGGTGGCCTCCTCTCACTGTTCTGATTCTACCCTGTACTTTTCACATTTATCTTTAGGCTGTATTTTAATTAACAACACACTCCAACAGTGGCCATTTACAACTTCTTAGGCCAGATGTAAGCTATCTTTACAAAGACACTTAAAAAGGGGGAGGGAAAATCCTTAAAATCAATCAAGATTCTTAGTAAACACAAAAATGTGAAATAAACTTTGGTAAAATGAAAATTTACATAGAAAACATGAGGAAATACTTATTATATACCAGCCACTCAAATACTGCATTTACATACATAAAAAGGAAACCTGTGGACTGTATTTCAATGTACTGAAAATAATCAACATAATCCACCTATAGAATTGGACTTAAGTATCAATGAAATAAAATATTGGTGAAAATAAAGCTATTTATTGGTTATATATTCCAATATTAAATTATCTGATCCTTTCCTAAATGTTCTTGCTGGAAAAAGTTTCATTCCAGATAAAAAAATAATTTTCCTGTTTGGATTTTGTTTTCTTCCTCTGAAACACCACGTCACTTACTTGAAACAAGGTTTCATCATTGTTTATATATAAAAAGCTGTATTATTTTAACAATATGCATTACTAGGGCAATACAAGATTTCTTTTAAACTTCAAGTACTAAGAATATCATGGTGAAAAGTCACCTCACATAATGCAGAGACTATACGAATTATGAGAGCAGTGACCACTTTTAAGTAATAGAAAATAAAGCATTAAAGTCTTATATTAAGTTTCAGGCTTGTACAAACGTATTACAGAAGGAATGTTCTAGGCTACTGGCAATAATATTAGCTGCAAACTTTCATTAGGAAGATATATGTCAAGTATCCTGGAAAATATTTTCTTACTAAAGAAAAATTTAGAATCACTGTCTCACTATATATCACAGTGCAGGTATTTATGATTCTTTTTCTGCACTGTACCACAAAAACACAAAGTCATCCTTCCATTCAGAGTTTTGGCACTTGAACAAATACAGAGGTCAGAGTTCATACACATGCTCTGTAAAACCGATCATTACTTATATACTATTATATTCAATAAATCTGCTAGGATTTGGCATTTTTAAATAATTTTAAAGAATCTTTTCCACGTCTAACTGTAAAGACACACAGTCACTTCAGATTCAGTGGCACAAATAAAGTTCAAGTGCTTGCTATCAGACTTGTCAATAACTCATCACATGTTTAGAATGCTGAATTTCACAAATCATTGAGATCATTAAAGTACCAACGTAAGAGAAAAACACAAATAGCAATAATATATTCGATAATGATATTTGACATCTTGAAAATAACCATTCAGTATTTTTAATCTTTGTTGAGTCCAAGAAGAAAAAAAAACTAGCATTCCTGTTGATTTTGGGTGTGAAAAACTGTACTATAC
This sequence comes from Bos indicus, assembly GCF_029378745.1. Lineage (NCBI taxonomy): Eukaryota > Metazoa > Chordata > Mammalia > Artiodactyla > Bovidae > Bos > Bos indicus. The sequence goes on along the minus strand of NC_091765.1, from coordinate 59,480,625 downwards.
TTTCATAATTTTGAGTCAAATTACCCAAACATTTAAAATACATTAACAAATGTGGCCAATATCAGCGTATCTAAAATTTCTACAGGACTCAAGAGTAGCTTGAGACAAAAAAAAAAAATTTAATCATTTCAGATATATGTTGGAATAAACCTACTTAATAAAGAAACGTAACAATATATTAATCTGAAATCTCATGTTTTTAAGTAGGACAGTTTTTCAAAAGTAAGAACTAACTATGGGGACATCATAATGAAGTTTCATGGCACAACACAGTAGTGTCACAGAGGCATTGTCTTAGGACAGACTCTCTCGTCTGTAACTTGTAAACAGGTTTTTTGAAATAAGCTACTCACACACTCCACTATTTTTTCCTAATCCTAGCTAAAAATATTTAAACGTCTCTAATATACCGAACGTGCCTGTATCTAGTCAAAAAGCTTCAGATGTCAACCGAAAAAGAGGCCTAGAATGTCGGAGTAAGTGGAAATGAGATAATAGTCTAATGAGGAATTAATTTTCTATCTCAGGTGAAAATTCCCTTATCGCCCACTCAAATAAGCTAGTACCCTATTATGTCTTCTCATTTCTCCCAACACCCAACCGAGAGGGAGTTAACTCCGAACCTCCTTCTTTCATCAATCACTCCTTCCGTAAGGAAAGGAGGGTGGCCGCCAGACCGGCTATAACCCAGAATACCCTGAAAAGTGTGGGCCTTTGAGCGGCGCGGCTCTCCGGATCCAGTTACCACCTTTCCCCTTCCCCCAACCCACTTCCCGGGTTTTCTCAGGCTTGGCCTGCTACCTCCCCACCCTAGTCACACTTCCAGCTGTTGCCACTGCCGTGGGGCGCTCTCTAGAGCTCACACCCGCCTTTAAGCGCCCTTCCTCCATCTGCCCCCTAAACCTTATTCCTCCCCAGAACCCCCGCCCGCGAGACCGTCCATCCCAGGGCCCGGGGAGGGGAGGGAAAGGCGGCGGAAGGAGGGGGAGACTGCTGCTTCCCCACAGGCAGAAGGGCGGCCGCAAAGAAGGCCAACCGGGGGTTACCAGGGATATTGGGATTGCCACCGGAAGGGCCCTCCCGCCCTGGGCTGATGTGGGGGACGTCCGGGAGTTCATTTCTGACCTCCTCGCTCTTCAGCACCTCCTTGAACTCCCGCTTGATTCGCTGCACCGCGATGTTGGCCATGTCTCCGCCCGCAGCTGATTCGTACCCGCCTCCTCCGCCACCGCTACGACCACCGCCACCGCCGCCACCTCTTCCTCCACCGCCTCCTCCCCCGGCGATTCACACCCGAGCACACGAACGCTGCCACTGCCACCCCGACCGCCGCACTATCTTCAATGTGGAATCACCTCCGCGCCCGGCCACCAAAATGGCGCCGGGTCCGCGCATGCGCACGACGCTGACCCGGCCGGGCGGCGCAGCCGCTCCCGTTGTAGCCCCATACGCCTTAGCCGCGAACCTGCGCCGCGCTGTGCGGCGTGTCTCTGCCTGAGCTGCGGCCGCGTGGCTCCGCCCCGTCGGCGTCTGAAGCCAGGAGGGTGCGGCTTCCGCGCGGGCCAGGGCTGCCCGGGCCTCACGGGTCGTCTCCGGCGCCTCCGCCCCTGTACGAATGTAGGTGGTATGGTGGAGGCTTCCAGACCTTCGCCTCTAACCGAAGGTTCGAGTCCAACCTGATGGGTTCACGCGGCCCCTCTAGGCTTGGAGCGCCGCCCTGACTCAGCCAGACCGAGGGCTTAATGTATCCGGCTGTGTCTAGTGTCGGAAAACACTGTCCGGGAACTCGGTCTGGCCCATTTTCTATTGGTTCTGAAAAGCCACTGCGGTTCGTTCTTGTCCTGCAGCCGTTACAGTTCTACTACTGCAGTCATCCCAGGATCTTTCCAGGTACAACAAATCATTAAATTAAGTATGGTCATTGTTGTATCTCAGTTGTAATTGAGACCAGGTCTCAGTGGAGATGCCTGAGATGGGTTTAGAAGCCAGATGTTGATCTTTGGCCTACTTAGATAATTAATAACAAGCCGTGGAACTAAAACCATAGCTTTAAAACTTGAATGTACATCAGGATCCCTGGAGAGCTTAAGAAAAAACAAAGAGTGCAAGGTGGGCCTAATTTGCATTTGTAGCAAGTTCCCAGGTGCTGCTGCTCGAGCTGCTGGTTCAGAGACCACAGTATGAAAACCACTGAACTAAGATATCTGAACATATAGGGAAAACTGGAGAAACCTATGCTTCTTGGGAAGGAAGGGCAGCTTTACTTCTGTAAGCCTGGAGTCTACAACAGTGGCTGGTGCTAGTAGGCTCTCAATGAATATTGAATGAATAAATGAGTAAAGAGTAAATGTTTTAAGTGGGAAGTAAATTTAAAGGCAATTTAAAAGTGGTTGTTAAGGCTGCCAGTAATATGGTTTTGATACTAAGGGATGCTTTGAGTAGAAAACATTTTGTAATACTATTTATTTAGAAGTTTATATTTCATGCATTTCTTTCACCTAACTAATCAGTAAAGCATCTTGTTAGGAAAATATCACAAATACACCATCTTAGCAAAAATTACCAAAATTGTGGCAGTAAAAAAAAATAAGCCCCTGGGTATGAGTCATTCAGTGGAGGCACATGGCAAAAAAAAAATTTCTTGAACTGCCGCAGGAACCAAGAGGGGATTTTAAATTCCAGCCCTCTTCCATACCAGCTCGCTCTCTTTCAACCTTGGTTTCCTTTTCTGCAAGACAAGGAAGCTGGATGAGATGATCTCTTCCGAGTTTTAAGAGTTTAGAATTCTGAAGCATCATCTGGAAACATTCCCCTAAACGGAAGAACTATAAAAGCCCTTCCAGCAGAGCCCCCTAGTGGTCCTAAGGCGAACCAACTATACATGTGGGTAATGGCACAATAAAATATGGTATAATGTATGTGTTGCAATGCTATGTGTATTTGTGCCAGTACGTTACAAATAATTATTTCAATGTGTGAAAAAACTTTTTGAATACTTTATCTATATCACTTTAATTCAGTCCCCAATATTAATCTTGTCGCTTCAAAGAAATTTAAAACACTCAAATCACAGGGGAACTAATTAGAAGGGTATGCTAATTTATTTGGGGAAGAGAAGTTTGGTAATTTTTAAATGCACATAATCACTGGCCCTGAAATTCCACTTTCACTCCATTTTTACAGTCCTTCCTATTTACAGTCCTATTCAAGTCCTTCGTATTTACAGAATATGAGGCAACTGCCAATTAACTGACATGAGGCAATCCTCAAAATACATTTTAGGGAGAAAAAGAACACTATGCTGAAAGTGATGTTGTATCCTGGATTGGACCCTGGAACCAAAAGGACATAATTAGTGAAATCTGAAAAAATTTTGTAATTTAGTTAATAGTGTAACACTGTTAATTTCTTAGTTTTGACATGATATTATGATTATGTAAGATGCTAACATTAATAGAAGTTAGTATAGGGTATACAAGATTCTCTGAAACAGTTCTGTAAATCCAAAATTATTCCGAAAGGAAAAGTTTACTTAAAAAATCATTATTGGGACTTTCCTGGTGGTCCAGTGGCTAAGGCTGCATGCTCCCAATACAGGGGATCCCTGTTGGGGAACTAGATCACACGTGCCTCAACTAAGTTCATATGCCACAACTGAACATCTTGCATGCTGCAACTAAGACCCAGTGCAGCCAAATAAATAAATAATTGCTGTTTTAAAAAAATTACGATTCTGTCCAGACTGTGTATAATATACCACCATTTGTGTGAGGGAAGAAAGGAATATGTTTGTGTATATGCTTGTGAATCCATAAAGTATCACTGGAAAAATACATCAGAAACTGACAGCAGTGGTAATCTCTGAGATAGCAATTTAAGTTCCTTGGGGAAGGCAAAGTGGGAGACTTTTCATCATGTATCCTATTGTATATTTTACCTATTGAAAACTAAATTTTTAAAAATGAATTTCCAGAATGCATGTTATAATCTCTTCGCTGTTATAAGTTAGTGCTGATTACTTCATTAAATAATTAATTAAATAATTATTGAATGCCTACTGTGTGCCAAGCATGATCTAATCCCTGGAGGCATACCAGTGAACAAGATCAAAAAAACCTTCCAGTCGTAGGATTTACATTCTAGCAAGGATAAGGAAATACTCATCTCAGAGTATAGTCTGCAGTCACGTGGGAAGAGGGATCCCTGAGATGTCTGCAATGCCTAAACTATTATCAAAATAAAACTAAGACATTGTTTTCCTTTTTACTGTGTTCACACATGCACTGATGATGTAAAAGCAGTGTGTATGTTAGTCACATCCGACTCTTTGCAACCCCCAGAGGATCTTCCCAACTCAGGAATCGAGCCCTGGTCTGCTGCATTGCAGGCAGACTCTTCACCATTTGAGCTACAGGGAAGTCTTTTTTAAAAAATGGTGTAATGGTGCTGTAAACGCAGTAGTGAGCAAAAAAATTACTGTGCTAGTAATAATGTTACTGAAGTCATCCACTCACTATTTAAAACTGTTTCACATTAGAATGTCTTCACTGAAGCAGTCGGGATTATTAATTATATTAAACCTCAACTTTCAAGTAAAGTCTTAATGTTTTGTATGATACATGGAAAAGGAGTTTCCCTGGTGGCTAAGACAGTGAAAAATCTGCCTGCAATGCAAGAGACCTGGGTTTGATCCTTGGATTGGGAAGATCCCCTGGAGAAGGGAATGGGTGACCCACTCCAGTATTCTTGCCTGGAGAATTCCATGGACAGAGGAGCCTGGCGGGCTACAGTCCATGGGGTGGCAAGGAGTCGGATATGACTGAGCAACTCTCTCACACACACACAGGCAAAGGATACATAAAGGACTTCTGTATACCAAAGCTCATGGTAAAGCACTTGTACAAAATGGTCGAGCTGCAAGCTGAACTTAATCATTTTTTTCATGGAACACCATTTTCACTTAATGATTGAGACAAACAACTTTTCTTAAGAGTTGGCTATTTGGCAGGTGATTTATCAAAAATGAACAATGTAAGCTATCACATCAAGGAAAATAACTGACAGAATTTGTTAAACATGATAAATTCAAGCTTTCAACTGAAAATTAAAGTTTTACAAAACATGTCTCCCACTGTGACTTGATAGCTTCCCAATATGCTTAAAGACCTTTCTGATTAAATTGGGTGATATTGACAAATGTGATTACTAGAAATTATACAATGGAGTATGTCAACATTTGGAAGATCTGCATAAATTAGTGAGGTAATAACTGATCTAAATACCAATGCATAGTGTTACAAAATCATCATGGGGAAAACATTCATTCAAGGATCAAGACAAAAAGGGTCAAGACAGACTGATGAATTTTAATGTAACAGTACAAAAAGTTCATTCATAACATTTCAGCTAACCTTTGAGAAGTTACCACTTGTCTAGATTTAGTGTAGTGTAAATAATATCCGCAGTTATCTGAAAAGGTTATTAAAATATTCCTTCCCTTTCCAATCTGCATAAGGCTAGATTTTCTTTATGTACTTCAATCAGAGCAACGTGTGCAACATATTGAATGCAAAGGCATATATTAAAATGCAGCTGTGTTCCATTAAGCCAGCATTAAAGAGATTTTGTTTTAGAAAATAGTTATTTTTCACTGAAGTTATACTATTTATATAAGCATATAATGGATTTTATTATTTATTAGTAAATACTTCAGTAATTTCTTAGTTTTAATTTCTAACACAATGCTCTTTAATGCATGTAAACAAATGCTTTTTGGAATCCTCAATATATTCTTTAAGAGTATAATGGAGTACATTTGAGCATACTGTACTACTTCCCAGGTGTCACAGTTGGTAAAGAATACACCTGCCAATGTAGGAGACTCAAGAGATGCTGGTTTGATCCCTGGGTCAGGAAGATCCCCTGGAGTAGGAAATGGCAAGCCACTCCAGTGTTCTTGCCTGCAAAATTCTGTGGTCAGAGAAGCCTGGTGGGCTACAGTCCATGGGGTCACAAAGAGTTGGACACGACTGAGCACACACCACCACTTGGTACCTGGTGCCTGTGACTGTTTAAATGTACTGCTTAAGCATGAGATTTAGATCTAAAAAGTTCTCCACTTTCAGAATATATAAAGTATATAAACATTATTTATTTGAAGTGTGTGAAATTGGTTTTAGATGGATGGAGGAAAGTTCATCTGCTAACTCTCTGTTGTCTCTAACAGAACAATGTGTTTTGATATGTTGATTCACATAAAAAGAAATGTAGCAAGGCATAATCGTGCTTTGCTGGCCATTGATAATACTCCCCTACCTTGGAAACAAGTAAGTCTTCCTTTTTGTAGCTCCTGCTAGTTACTATGACTGCTCTACAGACTCAAATATCCTGTTCTATATGTAGAGGAATTTTTTTTTTCCTACAGCCCTTTCCTGACCTTGTGTTTTATCAGTTTTTTGAGACTTTTTTCCTTTGTCCCTCACCACTGCCTATTCTATCCAAGCCTCTCACTTAACTCTCCTTTTGAAACACCCAGTCATAATTCCAAGGTCAGTTTGCATTTTTTCCCCTCTTTCACTGAGTCCTACCCTTCCCATCTTGTTAGCTCCTCTCCCCTACCCACCCCAGATGGGATGAGGAACTCTAGCAGCAAGAGTGGAAACCAGCATTCAGATCCACAGTTGAACTGCTGAACTTAACTCCAGGCCAGTGGGCACCACAGTATTGATTGTAATGCACACTGTATTATTTCAATATAGAGACTAAATCAGAACCCCCACCATTGTGGCTTTCAGAATATCTGTAGCATGGTGGGGAAAGCTGTTTCAATAGCACAGAATAATGTTTCCTTGCCTTAAATTACCTTTCTTCCTGTCAGACACACAGGCTGTTTAGGTGGGAGCTTTTTAGGAAAGGACCTCATAATTCCACTCCGTCCAGGGAATATGCAGCTACAGCTGGGACATGGCTATAGGACCTTCATAAGTCATAGTCAAGGTATCAGCCACCTTTCCGGTAGACTGCCCTCTGCTGATCATCCCAATTATTTTTGCTGAGTTCGTGAATTCCTTTCTCTCCTCTAAACCAGAGTCCTCTCTTTTAGACCCTAGAATCACTGGGGCTGCAGTGAAAGATCCCAGTCCTCCAGAGGCCACTCTTCAAATTCCTCTTCTTTTAGTTGTCTCAAAGACCATGAACTAGTCAACATGGGACTTCCTGCTAACTAAAATCCACAACTAACTTCTACCTACCTAGTCCCTTGATTGTCAATTACCTATCATTCATTTAGAATACAGATTTTGACAAATCATATAAGCCTCATTAAATTGGCCAGATATTCTTTGTTTGCTCCTCTAAATCCACTCTCCAGTATTCTCTACTCTGTGCCCCTGGATTCTGGAAGTATGGACTGCCAAGGAGTTCACTACATGTACAAAGCTTTCTTACTTTCTGGATTCCAGTTGAACACAGCCAGTGGAATGCTCTGGCAGGAGATGAGGCCATGGGTTAACAATGCTACCTTTCCCTCCCAAAGGCCACAATTTCAATAGTTCTTTCCTTCAGCTGCAGCTACAGCTACTGCTATTGTTCTTTCAAGATTCCAGGAATTACGGGCTCCTATCCTTTCAAGCCCAGAGGCACCAAGAGCTCCCTGCTGTTGTTAGCCTTTGCTAGCTTCCTTTGCCTGATGGGCTGCAGTCCATGGGGTTGCTAAGAGTCAGACAGGACTGGGCAACTTCACTTTCACTTTTCACCTTCATGCATTGGAGAAGGAAATGGCAAACCACTCCAGTGGGTTCTTGCCTGGAGAATCCCAAGGACTTCGGAGCCTGGTGGGCTGCCGTCTGTGGGGTCGCACAGAGTCGGACATGACTGAAGTGATTTAGCAGCAGCAGCAGCAGCAGCAGCAGCTTCCTTTAACATTTGTAAACAGTCTCTTAAACAGATTCTTCTCATTACCACTGACTTCCTGCCAGGACCCTGTCTGATAGACTAAGGTACAACCATAATTCCCTACTCTCCTGAATGTGGTTGCTATTTAGAAAAATTACCAATCAATCTCTCCTGCACTACAGTCTCTAAATCAGAATTATTTTGAGGAACTCAAAGTTACAGTTCTCCCCACTAAGGTGAAACTCTGAAGGGTCAGCTGAGGCATTGCCTTATGAACAGTAGATCAGTATCTTTCCCTTAATTGGTGCTCCCTGGAGTGGAGATTCACACCCGCTTTCCCCTCCCTATAGCTGAGCATTCAGCTGTACTAACCTAAGAAATGACTCCTTTCCAGGGTTAACAATTCAAAAGAATTCCCATTTAGGTCCTGAAGTTAGCAAGCCCCACGACTTAGACACACTAAAGAAACATAAGGAAAATCATAATTTAAAGTAGCAGAAGACATGTTTATTATATAAACATCTCAGCAAAAGCACTGTGCTCAGTAAAAACTACATTTTACTCTCTTTAAAATGATTTTGACGTATTAGCCAGTAGTATGAATTCTTATCCACTTTGGCCCAGCCGCTTCATTCATTCTGGGGCTATTAGCAGTTCTCCTCTGCTCTTCCCCAGTAGTGTATTGGACACTTGCAAAGATGGGGGACTCATCTTTGGGTGTCATATCTTTTTGGCCTTGTATACAATTCATGAGGATCTTACGGCAAGTATACTGAGGTGGTTTGCTTTCCCTCCTCCAGTGGATCATGTTTTGTCAGAGCTCTGCTGTGACCCATCAGTATTGGGTGGCCCTCACGGCATGGCTCATAGCTTCATTGAATTACGTAAGCCCTTCACCACAACAAGGCAGTGATCCATGAAGGGGTTTTTCAGTCAGTATGTCAGCAAATCTGGAAGGGCTAGTAGTGGCCACAGGACTGGAAAAGGTCAATCCTCATCCCAGTCCCCAAGAAGGGTAGTACTAAAACAATGTGCTAACCATCAGAAAATTACACTCATCTCCCATGCTAGTAAGGTCATGCTTAAAATCTTGCATGCTAGGCTTCAGCACTATGCGAACCCAAAACTTCCAGATATACAAACTGGGTTTACAAAAGGAAGAGGAACTAGAGATCAAATTGCCACATTCACTGGATTATAGAGAAAACAACGGAGTTTCAGAAAAACATCTATCTCTGTCTTTATCAACTACGCTAAAGCCTTTGTGTAGATCATGACAAACTGTGAAAGCTCTTAGATAGGAATACCAGACCATCTTACCTGTCTTCTGAGAAACCTGTATGTGGGTCAAGAAGCTACAGTTAGAACCCTGTATGGAACAACTGATTGGTTCAAGATCAAGATAGGAGTATGGCAGGGCTGTCTGCTGTCACCCTGTTTATATAACCTATATCTGAGCACATTGTGAGAAATGCCAGGCTGGATGAGTTACAAGCTGGAATCAAGATACGCAGATGATACCACTCTAATGGCAGAAAGTGAAGAGGAACTAAAGAGCCTCCTGATGAAAGTGACAGAGGAGAGTGAAGAAGCTACCTTAAAACTCAACATTCAAAAAACGAAGATCACTTCACTGCAAATAGATGGGGAAACAATGGAAACAGTGAGAGACTTTATTTTCTTGGGCTCCAAAATCACTGCAGATGGTGACTGCAGCCATGAAATTAAAAGATGCTTGCTCCTTGGAAGAAAAGCTACGACCAACCTAGACAGTATATTAAAAAACAGAGACATCACTTTGCTGACAAAAGGCCCACCTAGTTAAAGCTATGGTTTTTTCTGTAGTCATGTATGGATGTAAGAGTTGGACCATAAAGAAAACTGAGCACAGAAGAATTGATGCTTTTTAACTGTGGTGTTGAAGACTCTTGGAGAGTCCCTTGGACTGCAGGGAGATCAAACCAGTCCATCCTAAAGGAAATCAGTCCTGAATATTCATTGGAAGGACTGATGCTGAAACTCCAATACTTTGGCCACCTGATGCGAAGAACTGACTCATTGGAAAAACCCTGATGCTAGGAAAGATTGAAGGCTGCAGGAGAAGGGAACAACACAAGATGAAATGGTTAGATGGCATCACTGACTCTATGGACATGAGTTTGAGCAAGCTCCGAAAGTTGGTGATGGGCAGGGAAGCATGGTGTGCCACAGTCCGTGGGGTCACAGAGTCAGACACGACTGAGTGACTATAAACTGAACTGACTACACCAATTAGAGTTTCAGATATGTCTAGATTAGTATGTAGACTAAACACATTCACTGATGAATGGAATTTTTTTTTTTTAAAGGCTTGTTCGATATTTTAATATGTATTTATTTGGCTACTCTAGTTGCAGCATGTTGGATCTTCCATCTTCATTGAGGCATGTGAACTCCTAGTTGCAACATGTAGGATCTGGTTCCCTGACCAAGGATCCAGCCTGAGCCAGGAGCACCGAATCTTAGCCACTGGACCACCACAGGAGTCTCCACAATGCCTTATTCTTGACACTGGATAATTAGATTTTTAGATTTCTGCCATTATATAAAACTAAGTACCAAGGGTTTCTATAAAGTCTCTAATTAGATTTCTTTGCAACACTTCATTACAGCTTTTTTTTTTGTTTTGAAATTTTGATTAAAAAAAACATAAAATTTACTATTACTCATTTTTAAGTGTACTTTTCAGTGGCATTAAATACATTCACGTTGTTGTTGTGTAACTATCACCACCATCCATCTCTGAAACTTTTTCATCATCCCGAGTTGAAACTCACATCCATTAAAAAATAACTCTCCATTCCTCCCTCTTTTCAGCCTCCAGTAACCATATTATAATTTTTGTATCTATGAATTTGACTATTCTAGTTACCTTGTGTAAGTAGCATCAGACACTATTTGTCCTTTTGTGTCTGTCTCATTTCACTTAACAATATTTTCAAAGTCCATCCACACTGTAGCATGTTACCAGACTTTTCTTCCTTTTCAAAACAGTAATTTAAGATTCCGTTGTACATATATGCCACATTTAGTTTATTTGTTCATCATCAAAGGACAAATGGATTTTTTTTTTTTGTCTTTTAGCTACTGTGAATAATGCTGCTATGAACATAGGTCTACAAATTCTCTTTGAGACTCTGCTTCAGTTCTTTTGAATATATACCCAGAAGTGAATTTGGTGGATCATTTAGTAATTCTGTTTAATTTTTTGAGGAACCATCATACCGTTATCCACAGTGGTTGCACCATCTTACATTTCTTCCAGCTTCTCTACATCTTTGTCAATACTTTTTTACTTTGTTTTTATATTTTAAACAGTAGCTATCATAATGAGTGTGAGGTGATATCTCATTGTGGTTTTGATATGCGTTTCCCTAGTGATTAATGATGTCAAGCATCTTTTCACGTGCTTATTGGCATTTGTATATCTTATTTAGAGAAGTAAGTGTCTATTCATGTCCTTTACTCATTTTTGAATCAAGTTGTTTGTTTTGTTGTTGAGTTGTTGGAGATTTAAAAATATATATATTCTCAATATTAATCCCTTATTCAGATAGATGCTTTGCAAATATTTTCTCCTATTTTGTGCATGAACTTTTCTCTAACTTGATAGTGTCCTTTGATGCAAAAAAGTATTACGTTTTGATGAAGTCCAATTATTTTGTCACCCATGCTTTTGGTGTCGTATCTAAAACATCATTGTCAAACCGTTGTCATAAGATTTCCCTCTATATTTTATTCCAAGGCTTTTACAGTTTTAGCTGTTGTATAGTTGTAGTTGTTTAGCCGTCTTTGATCCACTTTTAGTTAATTTTGCATTTGGTATAAGAGTCCTCCTACATTCTTTTGCATGTGGATATCTAGTTTTCCCAGCATTATCTGTTGAAGAGACTATCTTTTCTCTCTTGAAGGGTCTTAGCCTTGTCAGAATCACTTGACAGTATATTTGAGGAATCATCTCAAGCTTTTAACCACAGAAGGTTATTCTTATCTTTCTTTCCAGGCAGAGTTTTAAATTTGAATAAATGCCACTATAATTATCAACATTTATGAATGTTCAAGTAACTATGATGCAAGAGATCAAATTAGATGCAAGGGATACATGGAGAAAAAAGATACGGACTCTGGTTATGAAACTACCTATTTATTGGGGGAGATGGAATATCTCATTAAAAAATTACTACAAATATAGGATAGCACATGCTAATTTTAAAACAAATAGCACAGAAATTACATGTCTTGAGAGTTCAGAGCTTGTGGTTTTAGAAATGGATTTTAAGCATTAAAATACCAGTATGTGCACAAATATTCACAGCAATGTTATTCATATTGGGCTTCCCAAGTGGCACAGTGGTGAAGAACCCACCTGCCAATGCAGGAGATGCAAGAGACGCAGGTTGGATCAATCCCTGGGGCCGAGAAGATCCCCTTGAGTAGGAAATGGAAACCCAGTCCAGTATTTTTGCCTGGAAAATTCCATGGACAGAGGAGCCTGGCGGGCTTCAGTCCGTGGGGTCACAAAGAATCAGACAGAACTGAGCGACTAAGCACATTATCTATATCAGCAAAAAAAAAAAGGAAGTTATGCAAATGTCCATCAGCCGATGAGTGGGTAAACCATATGTGATCATATTGAATAATGAAATATTATTCAGCAGTTAAAAGAAAGTGGTGACTGCCACATGGATGAACCTTAAAAACATTATGCTAAGTGGAAGAAACCAGTCACAAAGGGTCGAATATTGTGTTACTCCATTTTTATGAACTATAAGGAAATTCATGCAAACAGTAAATTACTGGTTCCCTAGGTCTGGATGGAAGGGGAGGAAGGGAGGAGGGAGGAATGGAAAGTGACTGCTATGGGCATAGAATTTGTTTTGGGGCTGATGAGAATATTTTGAAACTGATTATGAAGATCATTATGCAACTCTGTAAATGGGTGAATTGTATGGTATGCAAGTTATATTCCAATAAAGATGTTATTTTAAAAATAGCCTCACCAATTCCATCTGTCCAGGTAAAAATGTGAATTTTATCATATGTGAACTACATCTCAACAAAGCAGTTATTACAAATGGAAGAAAAGAGGACTTCCCTGGCACTCCAATGGTTAAGACGCTGGTCTTCCAATACAGGGGGCACAGGTTCAATCCCTGGTTGGGGAACTAAGATCCTGCACAGCGAGGCAAAAAAATTAAAGAGAAAACATACCAAAGATTCCAATAAGTAATCCAGAAAGAGCTATAGTCTGGGCCAGATGACCTGTTTCTCTTAGGTTTATAGAATCCTATCTGAAGCAATGCAAGTGTATGAATTTGTAATATCTGAGACAGTGGGAAATTATTGAATGTTTTTAAGGTAATGATACACTAATATGTTTTAGAAACATTGATACTGGTGCCTCTCATTAGGCTAGACTGGAATGGAGAGGGACTGGAAGAATAAAACCTGCTTCAGTTCTGTTCAGTTCAGTTCAGTCGCTGAGTCAAGTCCGACTCTTTGCAACCCCATGAATCGCAGCACACCAGGCCTCCCTGTCCATCACCAACACCCGGAGTTCACCCAGACTCATGTCCATCGAGTCGGTGATGCCATCCAGCCATCTCATCCTCTGTCGTCCCCTTCTCCTCCTGCCCCCAATCCCTCCCAGCATCAGAGTCTTTTCCAATGAGTCAACTCTTTGCATGAGGTGGCCAAAGTACTGGAGTTTCAGCTTTAGCATCAGTCCTTCCAAAGAAATCCCAGGGTTCATCTCCTTCAGAATGGACTGGTTGGATCTCCTTGCAGTCCAAGGGACTCTCAAGAGTCTTCTCCAACACCACAGTTCAAAAGCATCAATTCTTCGGCGCTCAGACTTCTTCACAGTCCAACTTTCACATCCATACATGACCACAGGAAAAACCATAGCCTTGACTAGACAGACCTTTGTTGGCAAAGTAATGTCTCTGCTTTTGAATATGCTATCTACATTGGACCTAACTTTCCTTCCAAGGAGTAAGCGTCTTTTAATTTCATGGCTGCAATCACCATCTGCAGTGATCTTGGAACCCAGAAAAATAAAGTCTGACACTGTTTCCACTGTTTCCCCATCTATTTCCCATGAAGTGATGGGACCAGCTGCCATGATCTTCGTTTTCTGAATGTTGAGCTTTAAGCCAACTTTTTCACTCTCCACTTTCACTTTCATCAAGAGGCTTTTTAGATCCTCTTCCCTTTCTGCCATAAGGGTGGTGTCATCTGCATATCTGAGGTTATTGATATTTCTCCCAGCAATCTTGATTACAGCTTGTGTTTCTTCCAGTCCAGTCTTTCTCATGATGTTCAGTTCAGTTCAATTCATTCACTCAGTTGTGTCCGACTCTTTCCAACCCCATGAATCACAGCACACCAGGCCTCCCTGTTCATCACTATCTTCCGGAGTCTACCCAAACCCACGTCCATCGAGTTGGTGATGCCATCCAGCCACCTCATCCTCTGTTGTCCCCTTCTCCTCCTGCCCCCAATCCTTCCCAGCATTAGGGTCTTTTCCAGTGAGTCAACTGTCCACATGAGGTGGCCAAAGTATTGGAGTTTCAGCTTCAACATCAGTCCTTCCAATGAACACTGATCTCCTTTAGGATGGACTGGTTGGATCTTCTTGCAGTTCAAGGGACTCTCAAAAGTCTTCTCCAACACCACAGTTCAAAAGCATCAATTCTTCAGCGCTCAGCTTTCTTCACAGTCCAACTCTCATATCCATACATGACTGGAGAAACCATAGTCTTGGCTAGATGGGCCTTGTTGGCAAAGTAATGTCTCTGCTTTTATTATTTTTTTTTTCCTCTGCTTTTAAATATGCTCTCTAGGTTGGTCATAACTTTCCTTCTAAGGAGTAAGTGTCTTTTAATTTCATGGCTGCAGTCACCATCTGCAGTGATTTTGGAGCCCATGTACATTACAGGCTTCAGCAATATGTGAACCGTGAACTTCCTGATGTTCAAGCTGGTTTTAGAAAAGGCAGAGGAACCAGAGATCAAATTGCCAACATCCGCTGGATCATGGAAAAAGCAAGAGTTCCAGAAAGGCATGTATTTCTGCTTTATTGACTATGCCAAAGCCTTTGACTGTGTGGATCACAATAAACTGTGGAAAATTCTGAAAGAGATGGGAATACCAGACCACCTGATCTGCCTCTTGAGAAATCTGTATGCAGGTCAGGAAGCAACAGTTAGAACTGGACATGGAACAACAGACTGGTTCCAAATAGGAAAAGGAGTACGTCAAGGCTGTATATTGTCACCCTGCTTATTTAACTTCTATGCAGAGTACATCATGAGAAATGCTGGACTGGAAGAAGCACAAGCTGGAATCAAGATTGCCAGGAGAAATATCAATAACCCCAGATATGCAGATGACACCACCCTTATGGCAGAAAGGGAAGAGGAACTCAAAGCCTCTTGATGAAAGTGAAAGTGGAGAGTGAAAAAGTTGGCTTAAAGCTCAACATTCAGAAAATGAAGATCATGGCATCCGGTCCCACCACTTCATGGCAAGTAGATGGGGAAACAGTGGAAACAGTGTCAGACTTTATTTTTCTGGGTTCCAAGATCACTGCAGATGGTGACTGCAGCCATGAAATTAAAAGATGCTTACTCCTTGGAAGGAAAGTTATGACCAACCTAGATAGCATATTCAAAAGCAGAGACATTACTTTGCCAACAAAGGTCCGTCTAGTCAAGGCTATGGTTTTTCCTGTGGTCATGTATGGATGTGAGAGTTGGCCTGTGAAGAAGTCTGAGCGCCGAAGAATTGATGCTTTTGTACTGTGGTGTTGGAGAAGACTCTTGAGAGTCCCTTGGACTGCAAGGAGATCCAACCAGTCCATTCTGAAGGAGATCAACCCTGGGATTTCTTTGGAAGGACTGATGCTAAAGCTGAAACTCCAGTACTTTGGCCACCTCATGCGAAGAGTTGACTCATTGGAAAAGACTCTGATGCCGGGAGGGATTGGGGGCAGGAGGAGAAGGGGACGACAGAGGATGAGATGGTTGGATGGCATCAGTGACTCGATGGACATGAGTCTGGGTGAACTCCGGGAGTTGGTGATGGACAGGGAGGCCTGGTGTGCTGCTATTCATGCGGTCACAAACAGTCGGACCCGACTGAATGACTGAACTGAATTGAACTGTACTTTGCATATAACTTAAATAAGCAGGGTGACAATATACAGCCTTGACGTACTCCTTTTCCTATTTGGAACCAGTCTGTTGTTCCATGTCCAGTTCTAACTGTTGCTTCCTGACCTGCATACAGATTTCTCAAGAGGCAGATCAGGTGGTCTGGTATTCCCATCTCTTTCAGAATTTTCCACAGTTTATTGTGATCTACACTCAAAGATTTAGACACAGTCAATAAAGCAGAAATAGATGTTTTTCTGGAACTCTCTTGCTTTTTCGATAATCCAGCAGATCCTCTCCTTAACCTTTCCTATCCTAACCTTTTCTTCTAGTCCCCCGGTCCTGGACACAGATATCTGGTCAAAGGGTCTCAGCCTGAGTTGAGGATTGGAGGCTGATCACCTCTCTTGGCAGAGACTCGAATTCTGGTTCTGTTCTGCTCTGTTTTCTGGTTTGAATTCTGGTTCTGTTCCAGTCTGGTCTGGTTTCTGGTAGGGCCAAGTTCCAATCCTCCCTTCTCTGGAGGTTCAGTGTAAAGTTCCATAACACCTGGTTGTCTGCAGGTGGCAGGAGATGTCTGTAAGGCCATCCCTTTTACCCTCCTCTCCTGCCTCCACCTCACTCTTCTTTCAACCTGGCTTCCTTTCGTCTCTTTGAAATCTTTGAGGACCTGAGATATTTTCTTTTATTCTGTTAGTACTTACATCTGAAGTTCTGTGTCTCTATAGCAGGTTTTCTGAGAGACTAATCTTGTATTTAAGGGAGTGTCTGATTAGGACTGCCAGGTTTGTGTGTTCTGTGTTGTGATTTGTAATGGCCATTTTGCTTTGTGTGGTCACCATTTGGTTTAGACCTGCCGCCATTTTGTTAGAAGTTTATTTTCTTTCCCTGTGCCTTGAGACCACCGCTCTCAGGCTCACTTATCTAGACCATCTCTAACTCCTGAGACTGAGAAAAAATGGGAAGAAGCCTTTAAAATTTTTATTTATTCCAACTGTTATTTATAAACTAGTGAATTTTATATTTTAATATAAAATTACAATATAATTTCTAAACTTAGAAATGTTTAGAAAATGAAGCTAGACCTTGCATTTTGTCTGTCTGAAAATGCGTATGTCTTGGTATGTCTTTGTCTATGGATATTATTTTTAAGATTAATTTGTAAATGAGCTCTATTAAATGTTTACAAATCAAATACTTCTAAATTAAACTAAATGAATTCCAGTTTCATGTGAACTGGGAAATATTCAATATTAAATTGATACCTGGTAACATAGACAAGTCTTCAGAACTATCAGTAAGTATAATACTTCTGCTGTACCTAGGTTTTCTAGAGGTCAAATACGATTGTATTCTGTTACAAATTTGTCAACAAGAAACACATCTCATTGTGGAAAACAGGGAAACTAATATGTGTTTTCAGTAGAAGACGTATATAAAAAAATACTAAAAAGAGTTATGCATGATCAGGATTGGGTTACAATTAGTTAGATAAATAGATTTTGTTAGGAATGACATTACCATAGGAAAACTGGTTAGAGCCAACTAGGTCCAAGGTGGCAGAGTTGACTTTCATTAGACCTTGAGCCTCCAGTATATACACACCCATTGAGACATATCAGCAAGCTAAATGATCCACCCATCAGCATTGACTAAATCTGATGGAATGTTCTAAACTCTTTTGATTGATTTTTTTTGGACACAACTTCCTAAATCAAATTCTGTTGAAATTCTTTTGACCTCTAGCTAACTTTGGAATGCTTCAGAGGGCCCCTGAAACATCCCAAAGAAAGTTATTAAGCTAATTGTGTTTATTTGGTTTGTTAAATTACATGGGAAATATTATCAAATGAGTAATAAATCCTCTCAGGTTAAAATGTATAGTAAATATTACTAATATAGATATCCTAGAAATTATATGGAGTTCCTAATATTCTGATATGTCCTGGTATTCTAATGGGAAAGCTGATGACTTCACAAAAGTTAACAAAGGGGCTGAGTGAACCAGCAAATATGCTTGTAACTTTTATGGTTTCTATCTGAAAAAATTACAGGTTTGAATCTGTGTTTTCCAGAAGTAGGGGAAACCTTCCCCTCAAACTAATTATGACAGTAATTTGGTAAAATTATACATTATAAACAAATTTTAAAAATTATAATTTCTATTTGACTCCTCCAGAGATTGAAAATTCTTAGGTTTCCAGTAACTTTATCAGATGAGTTAGGAAGGTTATCTCACTAACAGGTACAGAAATCTCATGGAATTTTTGAGACCTTGAAAAGGGAAAAATTCACCTAGGATTGTTAGGTGAAATCTGTGATAAGCCTTTGGCATGACTTTCCCACCCCTGTTTTATTTTAAAGGGTCAGTCTGAGACTCTATAAAAGTTTCAACAAAGCAAAAAGTCTATAAGTTATGATTATATAAATTATCAGGCCAAATTTATTGAGAGCAGAACTATTTCGCAAACAAACTAGTCTTAATTTGGTTATATTTGATAAAAATAAGGGTAATTTTAGGGAGAAAAAGATGTTTCAATAAATGTTAAATCTAAGTTTGTTAGTGGAGGTCTGTATCTAGTAAGATTCATTTCCTGGATAGTTCTTTGCTGTTGTGTGGTATTAATGTAAAGTTTAATTAAATTCTTTAAAACCACCCTAAGCTTGTTTCTGAAGCTCATCTCAGTAATCTGTCTTTGGATAAATATCAGATGCCTCATGACTTACAACCAGGACTGAAAAAAGACATAATTTAAGAGACTGTTTCTGACCTGGATGGAAGGACCTTTTATCAAATACTCTTAACTAGCTAATGCACAGGGAAATTGACTCTTAGATTAATTCCCACTTCCAAAGGCCCCTACCCTGGACTGGTCTATAGAGAGAACAGCTGACCTGATCTCACCTTAAAATAACTCGCAAACAGAAGAGAAACTACACTACACTAGGACAAGAAGATGACAACATCAGAGATAGACAGCTTGCCCAAGATGCTGGACCTGATTCATATAATCATTTATAATGTTTTCTTGACTTTTTATACCTTTGCATATAAATCAAATGCTTTTCTATCATAGGTCTGATCCTATGCTTGTCTTAGAAATCAATCCAATTGTTGAGTTTGTGACCAATTACCTGTGTCTAGTTTAGGGTTACCTTGGTGAATTGCTCTACTCCAAGGCTCTAACTAGTTGGCCCTGAAAAACTTTACTTAAAAAGAAAGATTATAGTCATATTCAGATCACTATGGATATTACTAGATGAGATCCCCTCACCTGGCCAATTAATAATGCCTGCTCCTGACCCTGGCCATAAATTTGAGTTTTCTCCTACTATTCAAGCTCAATCAGCAATCAGCAAAGTTTCAACAAAGGAAAAAATCTCCCTCAATTATGGGATAGATTTATATAGATAACACCAGGCTATGGTAATTTAGGTTGAAAGTCTCCTCTATATTGGAAACAATTAAATCATGCTAAGGATAATCAAAATGCAAAAGTAGGAAGTCAAGAAACACATGGAGTAACAGGCAAATTTGCCCTTGGAATATGGAATGAAGCAGGGCAAAGACTAATAGAGTTTTGCCAAGAAAATGCACTGGTCATAGCAAACACCCTCTTCCAACAACACAAGAGAAGACTCTACACATGAACATCACCAGATGGTCAACACTGAAGTCAGATTGATTATATTCTTTGCAGCCAAAGATGGAGAAGCTCTATACAGTCAACAAAAACAAGACCAGGAGCTGACTGTGGCTCAGATCATGAACTCCTTATTACCAAATTCAGACTTAAATTGAAGAAAGTAGGAACAACCACTAGACCATTCAGGTATGACCTAAATCAAATCCCTTATGATTATACAGTGGAAGTGAGAAATAGATTTAAGGGCCTAGATCTGATAGATAGAGTGCCTGATAACTATGGAATGAGGTTCGTGACATTGTACAGGAGACAGGGATCAAGTCCATCCCCATGGAAAAGAAATGCAAAAAAGCAAAATGGCTGTCTGGGGAGGCCTTACAAATAGCTGTGAAAAGAAGAGAAGCAAAAAGCAAAGGAGAAAAGGAAAGATATAAGCATCTGAATGCAGAGTTCCAAAGAATAGCAAGCAGAGATAAGAAAGCCTTCCTCAGTGATCAATGCAAAGAAATAGAGGAAAACAACAGAATGGGAAAGACTAGAGATCTCTTCAAGAAAATTAAAGATACCAAGGGGACATTTCATGCAAAGATGGGCTTGATAAAGCACAGAAATGGTATGGACCTAACAGAAGCAGAAGATATTAAGAAGAGGTGGCAAGAATACACAGAAGAACTGTACAAAAAAGATTTTCATGACCCAGATAATCACAATGATATGATCACTCATCTAGAGCCCGACATCCTGGAATGTGAAGTCAAGTGGGCCTTAGAAAGCATCACTATGAACAAAGCTAGTGGAGGTGATGGAATTTCAGTGAAGCTCTTTCAAATCCTGAAAGATGATGCTGTGAAAGTGCTGCACTCAATATGCCAGCAAATTTGGAAAACTTAGCAGTGGCCACAGGACTGGAAAAGGTCAGTTTTCATTCCAATCCCAAAGAAAGGCAATGCCAAAGAATGCTCAAACCAGTGCACAATTGCACTTATCTCACATGCTAGTAAAGTAATGCCCAAAATTCTGCAAGCCAGGCTTCAGCAATACGTGAACCATGAACTTCCTGATGTTCAAGCTGGTTTTAGAAAAGGCAGAGGAACCAGAGATCAAATTGCCAACATCCGCTGGATCACCAAAAAAGTAAGAGAGTTCCAGAAAGGCATCTATTTCTGCTTTATTGACTATGCCAAAGCCTTTGACTGTGTGGATCACAATAAACTGTGGAAAATTCTGAAAGAGATGGGAATGCCAGACTTCCTGATCTGCCTAGTGAGAAATCTGTATGCAGGTCAGGAAGCAACAGTTAGAACTAGACATGGAACAGCAGACTGGTTCCAAATAGGAAAAGGAGTACGTCAAGGCTGTATATTATCACCCTGCTTGTTTAACTTATATGCAGAGTACATCATGAGAAACGCTGGACTGGAAGAAACACAAGCTGGAATCAAGATTGCCGGGAGAAATATCAATAACCTCAGATATGCAGATGACACCACCCTTATGGCAGAAAGGGAAGAGAACTAAAAAGCCTCTTGATGAAAGTGAAAGTGGAGAGTGAAAAAGTTGGCTTAAAGCTCAACATTCAGAAAACGAAGATCATGGCAGCCGGTCCCCATCTCTTCATGGGAAATAGATAGGGAAACAGTGGAAACAGTGTCAGACTTTACTTTTTTGGGCTCCAAAATCACTGCAGATGGTGACTGCAGCCATGAAATTAAAAGATGCTTACTCCTTGGAAGGAAAGTTATGGCCAACCTAGATAGCATATTGAAAAGCAGAGACATTACTTTGCCAACAAAGGTCCGTCTAGTCAAGGCTATGGTTTTTCCTGTGGTCATGTATGGATGTGAGAGTTGGCCTGTGAAGAAGGCTGAGCGCCAAAGAATTGATGCTTTTGTACTGTGGTGTTGGAGAAGACTCTTGAGAGTCCCTTGGACTGCAAGGAGATCCAACCAGTCCATTCTGAAGGAGATCAGCCCTGGGGTTTCTTTGGAGGGAATGATGCTGAAGCTGAAACTCTAGTACTTTGGCCACCTCATGTGAAGAGTTGACTCATTGGAAAAGACTCTGATGCTGGGAGGGATTGGGGGCAGGAGGAGAAGGGGACGACAGAGGATGAGATGGCTGGATGGCATCACTAACTTGATGGACGTGAGTGTGGGTGAACTCTGGGAGTTGGTGATGGACAGGGAGGCCTGGTGTGCTGCGATTCATCGGGTCGCGAAGAGTCAGACACGACTGAGCGACTGAACTGAACTGAAGGATTATCAGTTTAGTAACACTAGGAAACTGGGTTATATGCCTTATAGACAGTGCCAGTATATAATTTCCCTGGAAGATAAAAATTCTTAGTACAGAATAGACTAAGTCAGATGACCTGGGATATACTGGGCTACATCTAATGGAAGTTCTTAAGTCTTACTTACGACTTTACTAATACTGCTGGGCTATGTTATTTGGACAGGGAAGCCTGGCATACTGCAGTCTATGGGATCACAAAGAGTTGGACACGACAGAGTGACTGAACTGAACTTAGCTGATATTATTTGTATTTTGCCTGTTTTACAGGCAAAATTGCTATTTCTTACACTGCCAAATGTGTGACTGAGGCCTCTGACAAAATAATATGTAGTTCCATATGAGATCAATGATGATAACAGTATAACTCTAGATACGGGAAGAAACAACAAGAGGAAACGTTTTCTTGGACCAAGAAGCTAGTAAGACAGGTGGTCCAGAGAACTTTGGATACTTTTTTATGGCCCAGTCCAGTAACACATTGAGTGGCCTGTCAACAGAATCTTTGCCTGAGACCTGAGAATGAATATTCTCAGCACCATGGGATGACATGGTCATGAAATGCCCCCCACTCAAAATCATGGTCTGGAGAAGGCAATGGCACCCCACTCCAGTACTCTTGCCTGGAAAACCTCATGGACGGAGGAGCCTGGTAGGCTGCAGTCCATGGGGTCGCAAAGAGTCTGACATGACTGAGTGACTTCACTTTTCACTTTCATGCATTGGAGAAGGAAATGGCAACCCACTCCAGTGTTTCTGCCTGGAAAATCCCAGGGACGAGGGAGCCTGGTGGGCTGCTGTCTAAGGGGTCACACAGAGTCGGACACGACTGAAGTGACTTAGCAGCTTAGCAGCAAAATCATGGTCAAGTTTATGACCAAGAAAGGGCCCTGCCAACTGAAAAGGGACACTTGCCATCTACTTCCAGAAAGGTTAAATCATGTCCACTACAGCTGCTGACCTTCAAGACCCCTGAAAAGAGTTTAGGGTGAAAATCAGGAATGAGGCACTCTGTGCTCTGGGAAAAACTGCAGAACAGGCCTTTAGATAGTTAGATCTTTTCAGAATAAGATTTTATGGGTCCCAGTTCTTGTGTCTTCTCATACCTAGAGAAACAATGACATCGTTAATAGTGACATCTGCTTTGGCTATTAAGGAAAATTTTACAATTAAAAGTCAAAATAGAGTAGCTATGGTTCGGACATCCAAGGAAATAACTAGGTGATACTATGGGTGTAATTTCAGACTAGACCTTGTATTGCTAAATACTTGAGTTTTCTGAGTTGTGTCAGGCTTGGATACCACCAGACATTCTCAGAACAATGTCTGCTGGCAGCTAGTAACTTCAACCTTACTTTTTATAAAACTAGGCAGCTGGCTACCTGGCTCCAAGTCTCCCTGAAGTGCCACGTCCAGACTGGGTTTCAGGTCTATTCTTCTGAAAAGAAATGAGATTTGTTTTGTCTATTTAATTTCTAGTTGTCACTCCTCCAATTATTTCTAATTGGGTCTGTTACACCAAAATGCCAGACCAAGGGATTGAGATTTTAATCATACAAGACTCAGATCTAGGACTTGGAACTCAGGAATACTTCTAATTCAGTGTCGGTTCACCAAATTGAGACAGTCCTATGCCCCATTTTGCCAGGAAGTTATCAAAGTCATAGTTGCCCAGTTCCCTGAGTTAAAACTGAGCAGGATTCAGTGGGGCTCTGGAGTATAGATCCATTCTATGTTCTCCGTTTCTTGTTTGTAGGATGTAGGCTTCATTCAGCCTCCTTGACCTTTCCTGAGTCCCAAAGGGCAGATTCAAACAATTGCTGATCAGGGAAGGAAGGGAATACGGAAAGAGAGGAGGAGCAATAAAATAATGGTACACCCTTGAGGCAGGGTCCTGATTTCTACTCAAGAAATACACTTAACAGTGTCTTTGAGTTCTTTTGCAGAACTGGGGTCCCCACCCAAGTGGAGGATCGTAACTTCAGGCTGAGCACAAGATTCCTGGAGCACCACTCTATTGGCTCACAACCAACAACCAATCAGAAGAAAGTCATACACCCTGCAGCCCTTGCCCCAAATGTTGCCTTCTCTTTCTAAGGCCAGTGATGGCCATGGGAAAGATTGAAGGCAGGAGGAGAAGAGGACGACAGAAGATGAGATGGTTGGATGGCATCCCTGACTCAATAGGCATGGTTTGAGCAGGATCCAGGAATTGGTGATGGACAGGAAAGCCTGGCGTGCTGCAGTCCATGGGGCAACAAAGAGTTGAACATGACTGAACAACTGAACTGAACTGATGACCATCCTTTTAGGCCTCCTGTTTGGCCCTGTCTGTTTAATCTCTGTGAGGGGCCAACAATTTCAACCTAAATTGCTGTTTTTACAAGGGTAAATGCTAGTTTCAGGCACAGAATACCTTGAGTTAGATCAGGTAAAGAGAGACTTCTGCTCTGGTAGGCAGGCCTCCACCCATACAGAGCAGAAAGAAGTTACAGAAGAAAGAGAACTCCACCCCAATTCCCAAAAAGTATCTTGAGTATAAAGTCTCTCAAGGAGGGGTTGTTCGGGGAAGCACACTGACTGAAACCGCCCACCCTGGCCAGGCACCATAGTAACCATTTGCATGAGTTATTTTACATCAGGAGGCCCTGGTAAGGAACACGGAACTAATAAGCCACCACCAACTGGAAGAATTCGGGAAAGGTCAAAAGGTGACACCACGTGTCCAACCACCTCCCAGAATCCTTCTCGAAGGCATCCATCTTGGCTGAACAATGCATCTGCCACCAGGAAGGACTCTGAGTCAGAATGATTGACTCAGAATCACCATCATAAAACCTGAGACTTCAAGCCACATGGCAGAGCAGTTCTCCTGGGTTCCCTTACCCTCCTGCTCTCCGTCCAGGCGCCCTTTCCCAATAAAATTGCTTGCTTTGTCAACACATGTTTCTCCTCAGACAATTCATTTCCGAGTGTTAGACGAGCCCACTTTTGGGCCCTAGAAGGGAGTTCCCTTTGCTGCAACATTTCTATGCCACCTGCTGCTGCTAAGTCGCTTCAGTCGTGTCTGACTCTGTGCGACCCCCATGGACAGCAGCCCACCAGGCTCTCCCATCCCTGGGATTCTCCAGGCGAGAATACTGGAGTGGGTTGCCATTTCCTTCTCCAATGCATGAAAGTGAAAGTGAAGCCGCTCAGTCATGTCCAACTCCTAGCAACCCCATGGACTACAGCCTACCGGGCTCCTCCGTCCATGGGATTTTCCAGGCAAGAGTACTGGAGTGGGGTGCCATCGCCTTCTCCGCTATGCCACCTATACCTTGTCTATTCCCTCAAATACCCCGACACAGATTCTTTCACCAAACTTTCACTTTTCTCTGAAACTCTTCCTACTCCCCTTTCCTTTGAACTTGTCACTTTAAAATTAAGCCTTCCGAGGATCCAAATGCCAAATCCTTAATTTCTTGTATTCCCTAGACAAAACTGAACTGCAAGCCACAAAGATTCTGGCAAAGTAACTGAAGATTCTCACATATTTGTTAAGAAATTTAACATAGACATTCAAACTTATTGACCTGATTTCTCTGACTTACAGGAGCTAGTTCATATGCTTACTTGTGAAAGCCAGGCCCAGCAATTAGATAAAAACTGCTAATTAGGAAAATCCTGGAAGCTCTCTAGAATTACAGAGAGGAGAACGGTCTGCTAACTTATTATATAATCAGGTTTGGGCAATTTCTAGGCAACTTCACCAAGCAAGTCCTAGAACTTTTCCAAAGCCTGTTGACTGGACCAAAATTCAGGCTCATATGCAAAAATCTGATGAGTCTGTTCATGACTATTATAATTGATTTCAGATTATTTTTAAAGAAAAGTCTGGTCTTCTGCCAGATGTTGATTCCATGTGGGTGGCTTTTAACTCTGTTTATCAGTTGGCTAAACCAGGATCTTTGGGCTTCTCTGGTGGCTCAGTCAGTAAAGAATTTGCCTGCAAAGTGGGAGACCTGGGTTCGATCCCTGGGTTGGGAAGATCCCCTGGAGTAAGAAATGGCAACACACTCAAGTATTCTTGCCTGGAGAATTCCATGGACAGGAGCCTGGCGGGCTACAATCCCTGGGGTCGCAAAGAGTTGGACACGACTGAGTGACTTAGCACAGGACCTTTACTTGTAGTAAAAATGACCAGGATGGAATGGGAAACTATATCCACTCCATATTTTGTTAATCTGTCAAAGCAGCTCTCTCACACTCTAGATGAGTCACCTGAAAGAAAGACCACCAAACCTCATTATCTTCAACTCTAGCAAATGAAGGCTTGCTTCTGAATGAAAACAGAACCCTTCTGGTTTCTGTTGCTGGAAAGAGCCAGGACATTGGAAAAGAGAGTACTACAAATATAAGCACTCTAATGGCCTTCAGTCCTCTAACCAGAATTTCTGACATCCTCCCAGTTCTCCATGATGGAGTTCTGAGGAACAGCAGGGGCTCTTCTCAATCCTCACTTTTAATTAGCTTGGAGAAACATTTCTCCAGACTGGGGATTAATCTCTTCCAGTCCAAACTGACCCCTGGAGCCACACTTTTGATGCTTGAACCCACCGCTATAAAACAGCCCCTGCCTCAGAGTACTAAAACAGTTCAAATAGTGGTGATCTCTTCTCAAGAGTTCCTGCCTCTGAACCCGTTCCAATTTGTTTAGCCCCTTTGTGAGATACACACCCTTTTCTCCTACCTTCTCCACCCTTACCCATTTATTACGCTGAGACTTCTTAGAGAAATATTGTGCCAGAATTTTCTGTCTCCTGAAAGGGTGAACTAACTCTAGAATTTGACAGTAGTTGTCGAAATAACCCACTAGGTGAATCAAACCATACTTTGACATTTTTTATTTGCTCCATCTCTGATGACACTAGAACAGATTCTGGAAACCCAATCCTAATGGGCAAAATTTCTAGCTGCTGTTGGCAAAATTTACATAGCTCCCCTCTCATTAAGATTCAAATAGATCCCTCAAAACCTCTTACCAGAATTAATACTTTATGTGTAAATGAGCCCTTCCTGCACTCAATATGCCAGCAAATTTGGAATACTCAGCAGTGGCCACAGGACTGGAAAAGGTCAGTTTTCATTCCAATCCCAAAGAAAGGCAATGCCAAAGAATGTTCAAACTGCCACACAATTGCACTCATCTCACACGCTAGTAAAGTAATGCTCAAAATTCTCCAAGCCAGGCTTCAGCAATATGTGAACCATGAACTTCCTGATGTTCAAGCTGGTTTTAGAAAAGGCAGAGGAACCAGAGATCAAATTGCCAACATCCACTGGATCATGGAAAAAGCAAGAGAGTTCCAGAAAAACATCTATTTCTGCTCTATTGACAATGCCAAAGCCTTTGACTGTGTGGATCACAATAAACTGTGGAAAATTCTGAAAGAGATGGGAATACCAGACCACCTGATCTGCCTCTTGAGAAATCTGTATGCAGGTCAGGAAGCAACAGTTAGAACTGGACATGGAATAGCAGACTGGTTCCAAATAGGAAAAGGAGTACATCAAGGCTGTATATTGTCACCCTGCTTATTTAACTTCTATGCAGAGTACATCATGAGAAATGCTGGACTGGAAGAAGCACAAGCTGGAATCAAGATTGCCAGGAGAAATATCAATAACCTCAGATATGCAGATGACACCATCCTTAAGGCAGAAAGGGAAGAGGAACTAAAAAGCCTCTTGATGAAAGTGAAAGTGGAGAGTGAAAAAGTTGGCTTAAAGCTCAACATTCAGAAAACGAAGATCATGGCATCCGGTCCCACCACTTCATGGGAAATAGATAGGGAAACAGTGGAAACAGTGTCAGACTTTATTTTTCTGGGTTCCAAAATCACTGCAGATGGTGACTGCAGCCATGAAATTAAAAGATGCTTACTCCTTGGAAGGAAAGTTATGACCAACCTAGATAGCATATTGAAAAGCAGAGACATTACTTTGCCAACAAAGGTCCGTCTAGTCAAGGCTATGGTTTTTCCTGTGGTCATGTATGGATGTGAGAGTTGGCCTGTGAAGAAGGCTGAGTGCCGAAGAATTGATGCTTTTGAACTGTGGTGTTGGAGAAGACTCTTGAGAGTCCCTTGGACTGCAAGGAGATCCAACCAGTCCATTCTGAAGGAGATCAGCCCTGGGGTTCCTTTGGAAGGAATGACGCTAAAGCTGAAACTCCAGTACTTTGGCCACCTCATGCGAAGAGTTGACTCATTGGAAAAGACTCTGATGCTGGGAGGGATTGGGGGCAAGAGGAGAAGGGGAGGACAGATGATGAGATGGCTGGATGGCATCACTGACTCGATGGACATGAGTCTGGGTGAACTCCGGGAGTTGGTGATGGACAGGGAGGCCTGGTGTGCTGCGATTCATGGGGTCTCGAAGAGTCGGACATGACTGAGCAACTGATCTGATCTGCTCTGATCTCATCCAGGCACAAAACCCATAATAGAATATTTGAAGGCTCAAGACCTCATAATTCCTTGTACTAGACTCTCTAACACTTTCAATTTACCAGTAAGAAAACCTAAGCGCTGAGGGTAGAGGTTTGTCCAGGACCTTCAAGCAATAAACAGCATCATTATTGACACCCCATTGTTTACAAGCCTGATAAGTTACTAACTTCCATTCCCATGGGATGTATATTCTCTACTGTAATTGATTTATGCAGTACATTCTTTAGTATTTCAGTTGATGAAGCTAGCCAATACCCTTTTGCTTTTGCTTGGGAAGAAAAACAATTCACCTGAAGAGGATGCCTCAGGGTTTTACTGAGAGTCGTTATGTCCCCAAAATCATGAAGGCTGATTTGAATGATACAAAATTCTCAAGAGGCCGTGCTTTGTTGTACTATGTGGGTAATTAGCTCTTCTTCTCAAGCCTCCTCACAGGAAGGCAGCATTCATATACTAACATCTTTAACCTTAAAAAAATAATATACAATTTTTAGCTTTAAAGGGGCATAAGATCGCCAAAAACCACGTTTTGCCCAAACACAGTTTGAAAGTAAGGGTATCTGATCAAAACAAGGACTATATCTAGATCCAGATAGACTTCATGGTGTTCTAAGTGTCCTAAAACTCAAAACTAAATGCCAACTGCAAGGTTTTCTTGAGCTATTTGGTTATTGCTGAAATTGCATTTCAAATTTCTGCCTTATGGCGAACCCTGTGTATATTTTACTAAACAATAACAACCTGGACCCCATTTTATGGAAAGAATGGGACAATATTACCTTCAAGACCTTAAAGGAGAGCTTGATGAACCCACCTGCTCGGGGTAGCCTAAATATCAGAGTTCTCTTTTCCTTTTTGTATACTTGGGGTACTCACCCAAAAATATACAGACCATTATTAACCCATAGCGTATTAAAAAAATTTTTTTTTAATATTTTTAATCATCACAACTAATTTATTTTTAAAATATTTACTTATTGGCCGTGCTGAGTCTTAGTTGCTATGCATGGAGTTTCTGTAGTTGTGGCGTCTTTGTGTGGCCAATGGGCTTCGTTGCTTCAAGGCATGTGGAATCTTCCCAGACTGGAGATCAAACCCCTGTCCCCTGCTTTGGCAGACCGATTCTTATTCATTGTACCACCAGGAAAGTCTCAACCCATAGGGTATTATAGGTAGCCAGACGGAACACGCAGATACCTCCCCCATTACCTTGGAATGATTACAGCCACTGCTCTTTTGATTTAAGACCTAGAAAAACATTGTGGGATTCCCTTTAACCAGTTTTGTACGAAATGCTATAGAAGTTCTACTGAACTGTCTTCACTCAACAATTCGCAGTCAACCACATTACCTCCTGTGAAGTCCTTTTGTTAACCACTCCTCACATAGATCTTTTAGCAACCGTAACCTTGCTACTACTTTCCCCTTTGTCCTGATGAAGCAGTTGTGAAGAATTGCTTAAGGCTGATGGAGCACCTCCTGACTCCTCATAATGATCTATAAGAAACTCTTGTAGTTAAAGCTGACTTTAACATTATGGTTCACTGATGGTTCTTGTTTAAACTATCCTGATGGCAAATATTATGCTGGGTTTGCTGTTGCAACTCCTTTGATGTTTCTGAGGCAGCATTTTTACCTGTGGCTACTTCAACCCAACATGATGAACTGTAGGCTCTTACATGGACTTGAACTTTAGCAAAGGATAAAACTGCCAGTATATATATTGATATGTTTTCAGAGCTCATGATTTGGGAATGAGCTGGAAGCAATTGGCTTCCTTACTTTCAAAATACTTACTAACAAAAATTAAAATGACCTCTATGTTCAGGAATTATCGGATGCAATACTTTTACCTGCCTCTTTAACTTGTAGTTACCTAATAGGATTGTAAATACTAATTACTAACGTTTCAGAGAATTCTAACCTTGATTCTCTGTAAGCTAAGGAAAATCACCTTGCTGTTATTTCCTCAAGGAATGCTGCCCTTGAAGGGACCAGCAGGAGCCAGATCCCTGTCATTGTCCATAAGGATATTTCCTCAAATGAAAACGTAGAAAAACTAGCTAGGGAAGGTCCAAACAATTGACCTCAGAAAAGGAAAAACATTATTGGAAATTCAAAAATTGTTGGTTTGATAAAAAGAAAAAGCTCAGGTTTGGACCAAATAACAACCCAGCCCTATCTGAATAAAATTCCCACTCCTCACCACTGTACATGAGTTAAATCATTGGTCTACTGACAGAACGATAATCTTCTTGAATCAGCATTGATGGGAAAACATTAACAAGGCCACAAAAAGTGCCTAACTCACTTGTCCCATTTAGTACAACCAGGGAAATCTAATTCAAGTGCCCAGACATTTTAAACTGCCCAATTGGCATTCATGTTCCAGCAAATGGATCTCACACAACTTCCTCTTTATCTTGGATATAAACATGTTTGTAGTTATGGTCTATATATTTTCACACTGCACTGAAACCACCATTACAGTATCATACTGTGAACAGTCTGTGAATGAAGTGATGAATAAATAAATGTCTGTCATAAACTCACATGGTCATGGGCTCTGAAAAAAGATTACTACAGTTTGAGCCTCACCTCCCCACTTAGTATCTGTGTGATCTTGGACAAATGACTTAACCTCTCTATATTTCAGCTCCCTCATCTGAAATGGCTATAACTGTAGTTACCTTATAGGATTGTTATGAAAATTTAAAATCTAGCAAAAACTTCTACTTCCAAGGAGAATGGAACAGATGTACTTATTCCTTCCACTAAATGCAACTAAAATCTCGATATTCTATATAAAATAAAATATAAGGAGATTCTAAGAAGTATAGAGGAGTGTGTGTGTGTGTGTGTGTGTGTGTGTGTGTGTGTGTGTGTGTGTGAAGTCGTTCAGTAGTTGCCAACTCTTTGTGACCCCATGGACTGTAGCCTACCAGTTTCCTCCATCCATGGGATTTTCCAGGCAAGAATACTGGAGTGGGTTGACATTTCCTTCATCCAGGAGATCTTCCCGACCCAGGGATTAAAGCCAGGTCTCCCGAATTGTAGGCAGACGCTTTACCGTCTGAGCCATCAGGGAAGCTCAGCAAACCAACTAAAGATGTCAGGACCCAGGGAGGAATATAATGGTAAGCTCCTTGGGTTTCATTTTCACCGAATGTATTCCAGACTGAATACTGGAGAAGCCAGCAGCTGGACACACCAATGATTACAGACAGAAAAAAAAAAGGCCCCAGGAAAAACTTGCTCTCTCTAGCCAAAGGACTAGGAAAGGGGCAGCCTAGCAAGACAAAAACCTTTAAACAATTATTTCTCTACTTTAGGCAAATATCACAGAAAAAACACTGTGGCTCCACCCACACAATCTCCCACAAAGGCCTGATGGGGAGCCAAGACTTCCACTCTTTCCAGGCTGTAATGAGTCATCCCAAAGTCCTTGTCAGGGTAGTAACAGAGAAAACCAAATGGAGAGCCATGACTTTCATCTCTGCTTAGTGCGGAAGAGCACTGGATCCTCCAACTCCAGGTGTCAACGGAGACCATATGGGGAACCAGGACATTCATCCACACCCAAGGCACACCTCCTCCTCCTTGCCCAGTGATGTCAGAGTAAGCCTAGTAGACAGTCAGGACTTTCACCACTTTCTTGGTAACAGTGCACTCCTCCACAGAGCTGGCAGGGGCCACGGAGGGAGCCAGAACTCCTACCCTCATTCAACAGTAACAAAATGTCCCTTCCTCCAGGGAAGAAGAGAGGAGAACCCAGACTTCCACCCGCACCTGGCAGTGATGAGGTAGCAATCCCTGCCCCCTTTACTCACCAGAGCAGTGTCAGAGGAGGCTTGCTAAAATGCAAGACCTAGATAAGACCTGGGCTTCCCAGGTGGTTCAGTGGTAAAGAATCTACCTGCCAATGCAGGAGACAGATTCGATCCCTGGGTCAGGAAGATCCCTTGGGGAAGGAAATGGCAACCCACTCCAGTATTCTTGCCTGGGGAATCCCATGGACAGAGGAGCCTGGCAGGCTTCAGTCTATGGGGTTGAAAAAGAGTCGGACATGACTTAGCAACTAAACAACAGCAACAAAATAAGACCTAAATTCTTATCATAATATCCCAAATGTCTAGATTTCAATAAAAAATCACTCACCATACCAAAAAAAGAAAACCTCAAAGCAAATGAGAAAAAGACAATTAGCAAATGCCAACACTAAGGTGACACAGATAAAGCAGCTTGCCATTGCAATTATAAGTAGTATGTGTGTTTGTGTATTCGCTAAGTTGCTTTAGTTATGTCTGACTCTTTGCAAGCCCATGGACTGTAGCCCATCAGGTTCCTCTGTCCATGGGATTCTCCAGGCAAGAATACTGGAGTGGGTTGACATTTCCTTCATCCAGGAGATCTTCCTGACCCAGGATTCGAACCTGGGTCTCTTATGTCTCCCGCACTGGCAAGCAGGTTCTTTACCACTAGTGCCACCTGGGAAGCCTAACTATAAGCACACTTGAAACAAATTGAAAAATACAAAGTTTCAGCAAAGAAATTGGAAGTCTTAGAAAACAAATAGGACATTCAGTTCAGTTCAGTTCAGTCGCTCAGTCATGTCCGACTCTTCTCGACCCCATGAATCCCAGCACACCAGGCCTCCCTGTCCATCACCAACTCCGGGAGTTCACTCAGACTCATGTCCATCAAGTCAGTGATGCTATCCAGCCATCTCATCCTCTGTCCTCCCCTTCTCCTCCTGCCCCCAATCCCTCCCAGCATCAGAGTCTTTTCCAATGAGTCAACTCTTCGCATGAGGTGGCCAAAGTACTGGAGTTTCAGCTTGAGCATCATTCCTTCCAAAGAAATCCCAGGGCTGATCTCCTTCAGAATGGACTGGTTGGATCTCCTTGCAGTCCAAGGGACTCTCAAGAGTCTTCTCCAACACCACAGTTCAAAAGCATCAATTCTTCGGCACTCAGCCTTCTTCACAGGCCAACTCTCACATCCATACATGACCACAGGAAAAACCATAGCCTTGACTAGATGGACCTTTGTTGGCAAAGTAATGTCTCTGCTTTTGAATATGCTATCTCGGTTGGTCATAACTTTCCTTCCAAGGAGTAAGCGTCTTTTAATTTCATGGCTGCAGTCACCATCTGCAGTGATCTTGGAGCCCAGAAAAATAAAGTCTGACACTGTTTCCACTGTTTCCCCATCTACTTGCCATGAAGTGATGGGACCGGATGCCATGATCTTCATTTTCTGAATGTTGAGCTTTAAGCCAACTTTTTCACTCTCCACTTTCACTTTCATCAAGAGGCTTTTTAGTTCCTCTTCCCTTTCTGCCTTAAGGATGGTGTCATCTGCATATCTGAGGTTATTGATATTTCTCCTGGCAATCTTGATTCCAGCTTGTGCTTCTTCCAGTCCAGCATTTCTCATGATGTACTCTGCATAGAAGTTAAATAAGCAGGGTGACAATATACAGCCTTGACGAACTCCTTTTCCTATTTGGAACCAGTCTGTTGTTCCATGTCCAGTTCTAACTGTTGCTTCCTGACCTGCAACAGATTTCTCAAGAGGCAGATCAGGTGGTCTGGTATTCCCATCTCTTTCAGAATTTTCCACAGTTTATTGTGATCCACACAGTCAAAGGCTTTGGCATAGTCAATAAAGCAGAAATAGATGTTTTTCTGGAACTCTCTTGCTTTTTCCATGATCCAGCGGATGTTGGCAATTTGATCTCTGGTTCCTCTGCCTTTTCTAAAACCAGCTTGAACATCAGGAAGTTCACAGTTCACATATTGCTGAAGCCTGGCTTGGAGAATTTTGAACATTACTTTACTAGTATGTGAGATAAGTGCAATTGTGCACTGGTTTGAGCATTCTTTGGCATTGCCTTTCTTTGGGATTGTAATGAAAACTGACCTTTTCCAGTCCTGAGACCACTGCTGGGTTTTCCAAATTTGCTGGCATATTGAGTGCAGCACTTTCATAGCATCATATTTCAGGATTTGAAATAGCTCAACTGGAATTCCATCACTTCCACTAACTTTGTTCATAATGATGCTTTCTAAAGCCCACTTGACTTCACATTCCAGGATGTCACATTCCAGGATGTCTGGCTCTAGGTCAGTGATCACACCATCGTGATTATCTGGGTCGTGAAGATCTTTTTTGTACAGTTCTTCTGTGTATTCTTGCCACCTCTTCTTAATATCTTCTGCTTCTGTTAGGTCCATACCGTTTCTGTCCTTTATCGAACCCATCTTTGCATGAAATGTTCCCTTGGTATCTCTAATTTTCTTGAAGAGATCTCTAGTCTTTCCCATTCTGTTGTTTTCCTCTATTTCTTTGCATTGATCACTGAGGAAGGCTTTCCTATCTCTTCTTGCTATTCTTTGGAACTCTGCATTCAGATACTTATATCTTTCCTTTTCTCCTTTGCTTTTCACTTCTCTTCTTTTCACAGCTATTTTTAAGGCCTCCCTGGACAGCCATTTTGCTTTTTTGCATTTCTTTTCCATGGGGATGGTCTTGATCCCTGTCTCCCGTACAATGTCATGAACCTCATTCCATAGTTCATCAGGCACTCTATCTATCAGATCTAGGCCCTTAAATCTATTTCTCACTTCCACTGTATAATCATAAGGGATTTGATTTAGGTCATACCTGAATGGTTTAGTGGTTGTCCCTACTTTCTTCAATTTAAGTCTGAATTTGGTAATAAGGAGTTCATGATCTGAGCCAAAGTCAGCTCCTGGTCTTGTTTTTGTTGACTGTATAGAGCTTCTCCATCTTTGGCTGCAAAGAATATAATCAATCTGATTTTGGTGTTGACCATCTGGTGATGTCCATGTGTAGAGTCTTCTCTTGTGTTGTTGGAAGAGGGTGTTTGCTATGACCAATACATTTTCTTGGCAAAACTCTATTAGTCTTTGCCCTGCTTCATTCCATATTCCAAGGCCAAATTTGCCTGTTACTCCAAATGTTTCTTGACTTCCTACTTTTGCATTCCAGTCCTCTATAATGAAAAGGACATCTTTTTGGGGTATTAGTTCTAAAAGGTCTTGTAGGTCTTCATAGAACCATTCAACGTCAGCTTCTTCAGCATTACTGGTTGGGGCATAGACTTGGATTACTGTGATATTGAATGGTTTGCCTTGGAAATGAACAGAGATCATTCTGTCATTTTTGAGATTGCATCCAAGTACTGCATTTCAGACTCTTTTGTTGACCATGATGGGTACTCCATTTCTTCTGAGGGATTTCTGCCTGCAGTAGTAGATATAATGGTCATCTGAGTTAAATTCACCCATTCCAGTCCATTTTAGTTCTCTGATTCCTAGAATGTCGACATTCACTCTTGCCATCTCTTGTTTGACCACTTCCGATTTGTCTTGATCCATGGACCTGACCTTCCAGGTTCCTATGCAATATTATTCTTTACAGCATCGGACCTTGTTTGTATAACCAGTCACATCCACAGCTGGGTATTCTTTTTGCTTTGGCTCCATCCCTTCATTCTTTCTGGAATTATTTCTCCACTGATCTCCAGTAGCATATTGAGCCCCTACTGACCTGGGGAGTTTCTCTTTCAGT
This sequence comes from Bos indicus, assembly GCF_029378745.1. NCBI lineage: Eukaryota > Metazoa > Chordata > Mammalia > Artiodactyla > Bovidae > Bos > Bos indicus. The sequence continues at coordinate 59,444,505 of NC_091765.1, read as the reverse complement.
ATCCTATCATTTTGCCTTTTCATACTGTTCATGGGGTTCTCAAGGCAAGAATACTGAAGTGGTTTGCCATTTCCTTCTCCAGTGGACCACATTCTGTCAGATCTCTCCACCATGACCCACCCGTCTTGGGTTGCCCCATGGGCGTGGCTTAGTTTCATTGAGTTAGACAAGGCTGTGGTCCTAGTGTGATTAGATTGACTAGTTTTCTGTGAATATGGTTTCAGTGTCTGCCCTCTGATGCCCTCTTGCAACACCTACCGTCTTACTTGGGTTTCTCTTACCTTGGTCGTGGGGTATCTCTTCATGGCTGCTCCAGCAAAGCGCAGCAGTTGCTCCTTACCTTGGGGTTGCTCCTCCCGGCCGCCACCCCTGGCCTTGGGTGTGGGGTAGCTCCTCCCGGCCGCCGCCCCTGGCCTCAGACTTGGGTAGCTCCTCTCAGCTGCCGCCCCTGACCTCAGATGTGGGGTAGCAGCTCCCAGCCACCACCCCTGACTTCGTACTTGGGTAGTTCCTCTTGGCCGTTCCTGCGCCATCGCAGCCTGGCACTCTCGGTCGCTGCCCCTGACCTTGGACGTGGGGTAACTCTTCTTGGCCTCCGCCTTTCGGGCATGGGGTCCTCCCGGCTTCCGCCCCTAACCTCGGACATGGGGTAGCTCCTCATAACTTGAAGATAGAAGAATATAAATTATCTGCTCTGAACAACTGAGAAAAAATGGATTTTTTTTTTAATTAACAGAATCTTGAGGACCTATGAAACTATAACAAAAAATCTAATATTCCTATCATCAGAGCCCTGAAGGAGAGGAGAAAGAGAACAGGGCCAAGACAGCATTTAAAGAAATAATGGATAAATAAAGAGAGGGGAGGGTAGATAAAGATATACCATTCACCATACACATTCCAGGATGTCTGGCTCTAGGTCAGTGATCACACCATCGTGATTATCTGGGTCGTGAAGATCTTTTTTGTATAGTTCTTCTGTGTATTCTTGCCACCTCTTCTTAATATCTTCTGCTTCTGTTAGGTCCATACCATTTCTGTCCTTTATCGAGCCCATCTTTGCATGAAATGTTCCCTTGGTATCCCTAATTTTCTTGAAGAGATCTCTAGTCTTTCCCATTCTGTTGTTTTCCTCTATTTAGCCCATATGAAATTTCCTTTTGGATCAGCCTGTTTTAGATCTTCTGGAATCTTTATTCTGTCATTTAGCTTATCATCTACTAAACACCCCCCCCCCAATTTGTACTATCTGAAAACTTGATAATGAGCTTCCAATATGTTCATTCATATTAAGTAATTCATGAAAATATTTAACAGGATGGGGCTATATAAAGGCCTCTGACAAACTACTGGAATCATTAATTATTTCAACTTCCAACAAAATGTACTATCATCCGGCTCTCCATGTTCATGAAAATTTGTCAAATGCTGTAAAAAATAAGGATATATAAGGTTCACACCATTTTCTTGATCTACTACAGTAGTAAGAGTAACAATGAAAAATAATAGTGATGAATACTTATTGAGTCAACAGTCTAAGCATTTTTCCATCTATTATTTTAAATGTAATCCTCTCAAAAATTCTGTTAAGTATGTATTATTATCATATTATTATTTTATTATTGTGGAATCATAGTTCCCTGACCAGGGATCAAACCCATGCTCCCCGCATTGGAAGCACAGAGTCTTAACCCCTGGACCACCAGGAAAGTCCACTGTTATTATTTTAATTTTTGCTATGGCAGAATAATTCACGCTCCCTAGGGCATACACAGGTATGGTTTGGTTTTGCCTAACCACATAATTTTCTAAGTATTATTGTTTTCCTGACTGGTGGGAAAGCAGAAATATACCTGGAGAAACTGGAATGTTGTTGCTGTTGTTTTGAGAGCGTTGGAAGTGAAGGTGATGATTTGGATACCCTTGGGGAGGAATTTTAGGGAAAGGTCCAGGTTAAGTAAGGGGATTTTTGTGGAGTTTTTGTTTTGTCATATATAATTCCCATTTTTTATCAATGCCTTCAAAGTTTGGATTATTATTGTTGCATTGTGATAAGGCCATGTGTAGAGACTATTCTCCAGGAAGGCCCTGGGTGAGAATAGAGCTAGCCCCAAAGAGCTCCATTACATTTGGGTAATGTGACAGGCTCAGAGAATTTTGGTAAGTGGTGGAAGTAGGATTGAAATTCAGCCTCATTCCAGTTCAAGGCCCACTTTCTTCCCTTGTGGGCCTGGGATCAGACCAGGGAGAATAGGAAACCTATCAGGAAGACCCACTTATTTCTTAGTGAAGTCAGTCTTGGCCTCATGTTCATCACTTTTCTAAATATTCACATATCATTTGTTTAATTACTTATTCCATAATTTTCCCGAGGAAAAAAGTGCTCTTGGGCTTATAGTTTCCCAAGGAAATCTGTGCTCACGGGCTTATAGTATTTTTTCCCCCTCATTATAGAAAATGAAGGGAATTATCTACAATATAGTGGTAAGGACTCTGAGCTGTCATTGCTGAAGGCCCAGGTTCAATCCCTGGTTGGGGAACTAAGATCCTGTGAGCCATGTGTCTCAGTCAAAAAAAAACCCCAAAAAACCCTCTTTCCCATGTAGGTCCTAGCCTTTCTAATTTGATGATAATTCTCAGTTATAGAAAATGGAAGCAAAGTAGGAGCTGATCAATTCTGCTTTTTTCTCTGCCATGTTGTCATCACACCTTCTGTTCCTTGTTCTTCTTGCTCAGAACCTCAATTTTCCTGACATTGTCTTTATGTATTAGTTCTGTTAAACATGATTATTACAAGTTAGTGTTTTGGGGTTAATTTATTAAACTACATCATAAGCAATTTAGTACAAAACTTTGCTTTTAAAAATATTTTACCTATTCTGAAGCATTTTTATAGCTGTTCCCTCATGAAACAATAACTGAAAAGTATACTATTTACAACATTTCCTTGAAAATGCAGTTTCAGACAGTAATTCAACTACTTTTTTGTTAAAATGAAAGCCTTTCCCCCCAACTTTATTGAGATATAATTGACATAGAACATTGTATACGTTTAATGTGTACAAGCATGATGACTTGATATATTTAAATATTGAAATATGATAACCACCATAGTGTTAGCTACCGCTTCCATCCCATGCAATGCTACCATTTATTTCTTCTGGTGAGAATACTTAAGATCAACTTTCTTAGCAACTTTCAAATACATAATATGGTGTTACTAGCTATAATTACCACCATGCTGTGTATTAATTAGATCTCCAGAATTTGTTCATCTTATAGCTAGAAGTTTGTACCCTTTGACCAATATCTCCCCATTTCCCACATTCCCCCAGCCCCTGGTAACCACCATTCTATTCTCTGTTTCTCTGCGTTCAGCTTTTTCAAATTAAAGTGGAAGCCTGTTTAAATGGTAGGAATAGAAGTTGAGTTCCATCTCCCAGAAAGTACAAAATGATAATGCAGGAAAAAATAAGAAATGCTATATTAATAACACAAATTTTGTTTAGACTATTTTCCCCCCTTCCAAGTTACTCATTCTCTCTGGAGAGGTAAGCTGGCCTTGCGTTTTTATACTTGATTTGAATTTCCATAGATTTTCCGTTAAAAAAAGACATTTGCATAATTTTGTACTTCCCCAAATAGCTAGCAAGAAATCCTCTTCAAAGTAAGTGGTTAGATGCTATGTTCAGTTGCTTCATTTATGTGACTTTGAAATTCAAAAGAGGTGACTCAGAGATGACTCTTTGGGTCGGCATCTTAGGATTTAGCCACTGTAAAATTTATGCAAGGTTTATGTTCAGCATTTCATGTCTTCTCTGCCTTCCCTAAATTCTTTTAATGTGGCAGGATTTTCAGTTCACTTCAATGAAGTGTTCTAAAACAGCTGCCACATTTAGTACCTGTTATTTGCATTGGATTACAACTATGAGTCAGTCTCTCCCTTTAAGACACTCACAGCCTAGTTGGGAAGATAGCCATATCAATTAAAAAAAAAAAAGTAATAAAAATACTGGTTGGCCAAAAAGTTAGTTTGGCATTAGCCATGACACCTTACAGAAAAACCCGAACGAACTTCTTGGCCAACATAATACAACCATGTGTGATGTGTGAAACAAGGGAAACATATGCAAAGGAGTGAAATAGTGCAAAGGAAGACACTCTCATTGTGAGGTTCAGAAAAGTGTCACAGAATACTATGAATGTTACAGTCACAGATATGAAAGAATGAATAGGTATGCAGCAAGAAGTCAAGATGCAAAGAACATTCCAGATAGCAGATATACCATGTAAAAACATGATGTGTGTAAAAATAAAGATGACCAATGTTCTAGTGCAATGTGTAAGTGGAATGTGAAGTCCAAATTGTGATGTCATATGTCATATATACCCTGTAAATAAATTTGAACTTTGCCTTGATGAGAAAGTGAAAGTGTTAGTCTCTCAGTCGTGTCTAACTCTTTGAAGCCCCATGGACTATAGCCTGCCAGGCTCCTCTGTCCATGGAATTTTCTACGTGAAAATACTGGAATGGGTAGCCATTGCCTTCTCCAGGGTATCTTCCCAACCCAGGGATTGAACCCAGGTCTCCTGCATTGCAGGCAGATTCTTTACCATCTGAGCCACCAGGGAAGCCCAAAGGTCTATACAGTCAAAGCTATAGTTTTTCCAGTAGTCATGTACAGATGTGAGAGTTAGACCATGAGAAGGCTGAGCACCGAAGAACTGATACTTTCCAGTTGTGGGCCTGGAGAAGACTCTTGAGAGTCCCTTGGACAGCAAGGTGATCAAATCGGTCAATCCTAAAGGAAATCAACCCTGAATATTCATTTTAAAGACTGATGCTGAAGCTGAAGTTCCAATACTTTGGACACCTGATGCAAAGAGCTGTCTGTCTGGGAAAGACCCTGATGCTGGGAAAGATTGAGGGCAGGAGAAGGGGATGCAGAGGATGAGATGGTTGGATGGCATTACTGACTCAATGGACATGAGTTTGAGCAAACTGCAGGAGATAGTGAAGGACACGGAAGCCTGGCCTGCTGCAGTCCATGAGGTCACAAAGAGTCGGACACGACTTAGTGACTGAACAACAACTGGATGGTTTTGAATGGAGAAATGACTCATCAGAGAAGGATCTTTGAAAATCATCCTAGCATCCAGCAATATGGAGGATAACTTACAGAGAGTTGGACTCAAGGCAGAATCACCATTTAGGAGATTGTTGTATTAGCCTAGGTCCTGACTGAAGTATTGGTACTAGATTTCTGGTTTGTGATTTGGATAGCTAGTACTCCTGCTTCAATTCTTCCCACTCTGCTCTCTTACATAGCAGTTTGAGTGATTTTTCCCTCCTTCTATTTTGTAAAATTTCACTTGAAAGAATAGTACAATGTATACTGACATAGCTTTATTCTGGATATATCATGTGCTAACTTTTTGCCACATTTGTGGCTCTCCTCCCCCTTCTCTCTCCCTGGCCCTCTGCACTGGATTTGTGTTGTCAATTTAGCTAAGCTGGAACTACATTTCCCAGAATTCATTTCTGTGCATAGTGTAGCAAAGAGTCTTGAAATTCTGTGCATATAAAAGTCTGCCACAGTTCAGGGATCTGGCAGAAGACAGGAGACTCCAAGATTACAGTTAGAGGTTTTGTTACTCACAGCATAGCAGGCTGCATAAGCTTCTTGTTCATATGGCTCATTTTGTGTCTCCACCCTGACCAAAACACACACACACACACACACACAACCTCCCAATCTTTTGTAATGGATTGCAAGCAAATCTAGGCTTCCCAGGTGGCTCAGTGGTAAAGAATCCACCTGCCAATGCAGGAGACATGGGCTCCATCCAGACATGGGTCAGGAAGATACCCTGGAGGAGGAAACAGCAATCCACTCCAGAAGTCTTGCCTGGAGAATCCCGTGGACAGAGGAGCCTGGCAGGCCACAGTCCATAGGGTTGCAAAGAGTCGGACACGACTGAGCAACTGAGCATGCAATGCAAGCAAATCTGCTCAACCTTTGCCTTGGAAGGTGACATCACATTATTGTCTGGTTATACTGCAGAGTAAGGCAACCTGCCCTCTGTCCCAGAGCAAGACACTATCTCTCTCTTCCAAGGCTGCACTGTAATACAATATGATATAGCCTTTTTTCAAGATGTACAGAAGAGTAAGAGAACCATGGAGAACTGTTGCCCAACACATAGCTCGATGACCATGAGGGATTTTTTGCATGAGATTTAGAAGGCGAAAGTGAAGTAGCAGCCATCTTCTTTGTGTAATTGTAATGTTAGTGCAGAGTACTAGCAAGTATTAGAGTTGTCTCTTATCTGCTGGCTCATGCTGCTGGTATGGGGCAGTAGAGAGACTAACAGAAACTTTAGCTCCTGCTAGTTCTCCTCCATCAGCTTCTCCACCTCCTGGGGAAAATGCCTGAGTAGTCCTTCAATAAAAGTCACGAGTTTATTCCTTGAATTATACCCCCATCATTAAAGTTGGAAACTCGGAGGTGATAAAAGACTCACCTCAGTTCCAGTCCATCCTGTTAACTTCACAGATTTCAGTTTGTTCTTGCCTCCCCCAGTTCACATCCATCTTTCTTCTCTGTGTACCTGCTCTGTACAGACTCAAGAAACATACTCAGAAACAACAGCCTTATATAAGTCAATCAAAATGGTCTGCTGCTGCTGCTGCTAAGTCACTTCAGTCGTGTCTGATTCTGTGTGACCCCATAGATGGCAGCCCACCAGGCTCCCCCATCCGTGGGATTCTCCAGGCAAGAACACTGGAGTGGGTTGCCATTTCCTTCTCCAGTGCATGAAAGTGAAAAGTCAAAGTGAAGTCGCTCAGTCGTGTCCGACTCTTAGCAACGCCATGGACTGCAGCCTACCAGGCTCCTCCGTCCATGGGATTTTCAAAATGGTCTAGTACTAGCATAAAAAAATCAGTAAATAGATCAATAGAATAAAATAGAGAGCCCCCAAATAGATCCACACTTATAACATCACTTTTTTCTTTTTTTAAACAGAGGCATCAAAACAATCCAATGAGGAAAGGAACTTTTTCAACAAATAATGTTGAAACAATAAGATATTCAACATTGTTTTGGCTATTTTAGTTTAATGTATTCCTTATAAAATTTAAAATCAGTTTGTCTGTTTCTCTAAAGAGTCTTCAGAAATATTGATTAAGATTGCATTGACTCTGTAGATCAATTTGGGGATAATTGACATCTTAACAATTTTGAGTTTTCCAATCTATGAATATCGTATATTATTTATACCCTTAATTTCTCTCAGTCATGTTTTACTCTTGCAATGGAGAGGTCTTGGGCACTTTTTATTACATTTATTCCTGATTATGTTCTGGGCGACTCAGGGGTAAAGAATCCACCTGCCAGTGCAAGAGACACTAGGGACGCAGGGTCAGAAAGATCCCTTGGAGGGGGAAATGGAAACCCTCTCCAGTATTCTTGCCTGGAAATTTCCATGGACAGAAGAGCCTGGCATGCTTCAATCCATGGGGTCACAAAGAATTGAACACAACTGAGCAACTGAGCACATAGCATATGTGTGTTTTTTTTTGTTTTTTTGTTTTTTTTCATTTTTTGGCTATGCCATGCAATTTTCAAGATCTCAGTTCCCTGACCAGCAACTGAACCTGGGCCATGGCAGTGAAAGCCCAGAATCCTTACCAGTAGGCCATCGGGGAACTTTGTAATACAGTTATTTTTTAATGCTTTGTAAATAGTATTTAGGAATCAGTGGTGTCTCAATGGTAAAGAATCCTCCTGCCAATGCAGGATATTCAGGTTTCATCCCTGGGTCAGGAAGATATTCTGAAGAAGGGAATGGCAACCCACTCCAGTATCCTTGCCTGGGAAATCCAATATACAGAGGAGCCTGGTGGACTATAGTCCTTAGGGTCGCAAAGATTTGAACACAACGACTAAACAACAACAACAAAAATAATATTTAGTTTTTGTATTTTCCAATAGTTTGTTGCTAAGATGTTGACATCCATTGATTCTTTAACTCTGCTTCTTTGCTAAATCTGTTTAATAATTAAAGCACTTTACTGTATATTCCCTATGATTTTCTGTGTAACAAATCAATCACATAATCTGCAAATAGAAACAGTTTTACTTTTCTTTTGACTCTCCATATCTTTTTTTTTCTTGCCTCATTGCATTAACTAATACCTCTTGTATAATAGTAATAGGAGTGGTGAATGTGGATAGTCTATCTTTATGTCCAATCTCAGAGGGAAAGCTTTCCTTAGTCCACCATTAAGTACGATACTAGCTGCAGTGTTTGTACACGTGTCTACTCAAACTAAGGAAACTCTCTTCTATTCTTAATTTGATGAGAATTTATGTCATAAATGGTTGTTGAATTTTAGCAAATGCATTCTCTGTCTAGGTAGACAGGAGATACATAGCTACCTATATTTATATATCTAGATCTCTCTATATATTTATATACTTATGTTTATATATCTATATACATATATCTGGAGCCTCCTTTTTGTATAGCTTGTTCCTCTCTAATGCATTGCCCCGCAGATTTTAGCCAACTCAGAGGCCGCAGACTCTCATACTGCGTCCTCAGTTGAGCAAGATCTCTATTCTCTGCTCAGATTCAAGCTGTCTGTACTATAATTAGAAAATTGTTCCCAGGCAGAGAGCTGATCAATCATGGAACTCACCTCATGAGTATCCTTTCTCTCAGAAACTGAAATCTATGCTGTTTACTGTATACTCTCAAAATAGTTGCTTAATATGTTTTGTGCTGTTTTATGGTTGATTATTCCACTATGAGCAGAAGTGGAAGCCAAATACAGCACCAATTCAAAAATGGTTTTCTCTTTCTCTGTTTTTAATAATTATTTATTTATTGCTGCATGGGGTATTAGTTGTGGTATGTGGGCAGGCTCTTTGTTATAGCACACAGGCTTAGCTGCCCTGTGGCACATGGGGTCTTAGTTCCCCAACCAGGAGTTGAACCCTCATCACCTGCATTGCAAGGCGGATTCTTAACAACTAGACCACCAGGTAAGTCTCTGCTCTTTCTCTTAATTATGAAATAACAAGCTTCTAATTTTTTACTTTTCTGTATTTTCCAATTTACTTCAATGAAAAAGTTTTCCCTGAATTCACAAGAAACCTATGGCTTTAAATATATGTATATTTATATTTTTATACCTATAATTGTCTTACTTCTGCCCTGGAGTGGACTGTGTGAAAGAGTGACCCTCTGTTTCAAAGGCCAACATTGCCTTCCGGGATTGAGCTGAAAAAATCATTAACTAGGAGAACAGTAGAAAACAAATATTGCACCAAGAAATTGGGACATAATGCTTCTCTTCCAACAGTATGTCTGTATTCCAGGAAGGAATAGGGGTAAAGGTGAAAAGCAAAAGGAAGTATGAATGCCAAATGAGTTTATCCCCATTCTATTGGTAAGGAAGAATAGGTTGATTGATATTGCATAGACAATTTGAAATCTCTGCCTAACCATTGAGACCCAAGAAATCATCTAGGTCATAGTCATTTTGCAAATGAGAAAACAGAAGCCTAGAGAAGTTAGTTTGCCTTCAGTTATATAGCTTATTAATAACAAATTGGAGTAGAAAGAGTATGGGGTTTTAGTCAAATATTTCTAATCATATTTTGGTTCTACCACTTCCTAATTATGCAACTTTGGGTCAAGTTATTTAACTCCTCAAGGCCTGTCTTTTCATTTTCAAAATGATAGTAATCTTTCCTATTTCAACTGATTGTTGTGAGAATTAAACATACAAACACATAGTTAATTCCAAATAGATGGTTGGTATTGAATAAATGTTATCTTCATACTCCTTGTATTAATAGTTATTTGCAAAGCAAGGGTGCTGTCTATAATAACTCATGTAGAGACTGTACAGTATGCTACTTTGAATAAAGGAAATAATAAGATACAAATACTGGAGTCATATCCTTGTTTTAAAACCATGGTTCTGGAAACATTTTAAGGAGTATGCAGGACAAAGAAATAAATATATTTTAATTTATATATGTTGATAATACCTGTGATGGTAAATTCTATAGCTCTATTTGACTGGGCCACAGGGTGCCCAGATATTTGGTCAAGCATTATTCTGGGTGTGTATGTGAGGGTGTTTCCGGGTGAGATTAATATTTGAATCAGTAGATTAAGTAAAGCAGATTTCCCCCTAATTAAGAGAATGGGCCTTATCTAATCAGTTGAAGGCCTGCCTAGATTAAAAGGCTGATCTTCCTTCAAGTCAGAGAGATTGTTTCCTACCTTGAGACTGAAACATCAACTTTTTCTGGTTCTCAAGACTGCCAGCCTTTGGACTGGAACTGAAACTGAAACATTAACTCTCCTGGTTCTTGTTCCTTTCAACTTGGACTAGAAATATATCAGCTGTCCTGGGCTTCCAGTTTAACTACTCACCCTCCAGATTTTGAGACTTCTCAGCTCCCACAATCATGTGAGCTGATTCCTTGTAATAATTCTCTTTATAATTATAAATACACTCACACACATTTTAATGGTTCTGTTTCTCATAAGGACACTAATATCATACCATAGATATACACGTGTACGTACTTATTCTTCATGTCTTCAGAATAGTCAACAAATAAGAATCTATTTCGGGGAATGCTTATGCAAATCCACAAGAAGTTGGGAAATACTAGGCAACAGCTAACTTCTCACATCTGATAAAACTCTTAAGAATATATCTGCCTCTCTGAGAGCACTGCTTTTCTCTAAAACAACATGGCTAGTTCCAGGAGAAAGTGAGGTGACTCAGGAGCAGCAGAACCAAAGAATACATGTCAATCAACTCATTCCTAAAAGTGTTACCTTGAAGGATAGAAAGTTTGAGCAACTCTTTTGTAACATTTCCTGTTCATGTTGCCTTCAACCAGCTTTTGCAGTTCTCTGTCTACGGCATTTTTTGTGGACTTGGCGGTATCGTGAATCATATCCATGATCTGTCTCATGACTGGTTGGTGACTGGGGGCAGCTGGATGGGGAATCCATTGAACAGAATACATTTTTCTAATCCTTTTATATGTTTGGTCCAAGTGCTATCATCAAGTCAGCATTCAGTTCAGTTCAGTTCAGTCGCTCAGTCGTGTCCAACTCTTTCAGATCAGATCAGTCGCTCAGTCGTATCCAACTGTTTGCAACCCCATGAATCGCAGCACGCCAGGCCTCCCTGTCCATCACCAACTCCCGGAGTTCACTCAGACTCACGTCCATCGAGTCAGTGATGCCATCCAGCCATTTCATCCTCTGTCGTCCCCTTCTCCTCCTGCCCCCAATCCCTCCCAGCATCAGAGTCTTTTCCAATGAGTCAACTCTTCGCATGAGGTGGCCAAAGTACTGGAGTTTCAGCTTGAGCATCATTCCTTCCAAAGAAATCCCAGGGCTGATCTCCTTCAGAATGGACTGGTTGGATCTCCTTGCAGTCCAAGGGACTCTCAAGAGTCTTCTCCAACACCACAGTTCAAAAGCATCAATTCTTCGGTGCTCAGCCTTCTTCACAGTCCAACTCTCACATCCATACATGACCACAGGAAAAACCATAGCCTTGACTAGACGGACCTTTGTTGGCAACGTAATGTCTCTGCTTTTGAATATGCTATCTAGGTTGGTCATAACTTTCCTTCCAAGGAGTAAGCATCTTTTAATTTCATGGCTGCAGTCACCATCTGCAGTGATCTTGGAGCCCAGAAAAATAAAGTCTGATACTGTTTCCACTGTTTCCCCATCTATTTGCTATGAAGTGATGGGACCGGATGCCATGATCTTCGTTTTCTGAATGTTGAGCTTTAAGCCAACTTTTTCACTCTCCACTTTCACTTTCATCAAGAGGCTTTTTAGTTCCTCTTCACTTTCTGCCATAAGGGTGGTGTCATCTGCATATCTGAGGTTATTGATATTTCTCCCGGCAATCTTGATTCCAGCTTGTGTTTCTTCCAGTCCAGCGTTTCTCATGATGTGCTCAGCGTATAAGTTAAATAAGCAGGGTGACAATATACAGCCTTGATGGACTCCTTTTCCTATTTGGAACCAGTCTGCTGTTCCATGTCCAGTTCGAACTGTTGCTTCCTGACCTGCATACAAACTTCTCAAGAGGCAGATCAGGTGGTCTGGTATTCCCATCTCTTCCAGAATTTTCCACAGTTTATTGTGATCCACACAGTCAAAGGCTTTGGCATAGTCAATAAAGCAGAAATAGATGTTTTTCTGGAACTCTCTTGCTTTTTCCATGATCCAGCGGATGTTGGCAATTTGATCTCTGGTTCCTCTGCCTTTTCTAAAATCAGCTTGAACATTAGGAAGTAGGAAGTTCACGGTTCACATATTGCTGAAGCCTGGCTTGGAGAATTTTGAGCATTACTTTACTAGCATGTGAGATGAGTGCAATTGTGCAGTAGTTTGAGCATTCTTTGGCATTGCCTTTCTTTGGGATTGGAATGAAAACTGACCTTTTCCAGTCCTGTGGTCACTGCTGAGTTTTCCAAATAATCGCAGCACGCCAGGCCTCCCTGTCCATCATTAAATAAATGTTTTATGATTCTGGTTTTTAAATCTCCAAAATAAAGATAATAATGCCATCCATATATTTTAAAATATGGTAGGAAAATTACAAAACGTTAAAGTATTACAAGATAATACTTTTACTTTTCAGATGAAATGGTGCAAACACAAAATGTTTTTGTAAACACTAGAAGGCACTATTTCACTACCGAGGCAGACAATGACTCTACCACAAATTTCTTGTATCATAAACTCCTCCTCTTGCCCAATTTCTACTCAAGAACAAAAAGTATGAGAAACTTTAAAATATACATTTGTACAATATACTAAGCAGTGCAAAGAAAAGCGAAAAGGAGAACTAATGCATAAAGGACACTATGAAAAAATGTAAATCCAATAAAAAGAAGACAGAAACAAAAAACCTGCAATAGGTGATAAAGGAGAAGAGGGATGATGAGAAGAAAATGAGGTCAAAGCAAGTTTCTTTTATACAAAGTAATATATGGGAAGTATTTTCAACGTCACAACTGTTTGTCATGTTGAATTGAAAAATCCTGATTTATAATTAGTCACTGGCTCTCCAGGCCTGTGTGGGCTTCCCTTTCCAACCTTTTTCACCCATCCTATTTCTCTCAACTGCACTTTGCAGAGAGGATGCTGGGAATGTGTCAGAATCCAAAATGAAGACAAGGATGAGGGAGGGGGGTTGGAGTTTCCATGAAAATGCAAGTGCTGTTTTGATAGTACTGCTCATTGGAAGGAAAGTAGACAAATTTCCTACTTATATCTCCCTAGGTAATTATGTCTGAACGCTTCGTTTTGAGACTTAGAAAGGAATTGAGGGGACTGAACGCTTTGTTTTGAGACTTAGAAAGGAATTGAGGGGACTGTGAGTGACAGAGAATGAAACTGGCCTAGACTGTGTGGTTAGAGGCTTTTTAAAAAATTTAACATTTGGAACTTAAGGCTTCACAATAACTTGAGGTTCACTTGTTGTTGTTGGTTGCTGGTGATTTTGCTTTGCTTTCTTTTTTTCTTTCTCTGAAAGAATACCTTCTTCACCTTTTAATTCTTGACAATTAAAGGGATCCAGGAGGAGGCAGCACAGAGCTGGCTGGCTGCTTTGGTTGTGATATAAATTTAAAGAGGCATTTTGAGATTGGATTCTATTAATACTAGTCTATTTCTGAAGTCAACTTAGAAAAGGAAACAGGAACTGAAAGTAACAGATTTGTCCAAATCAAACACTGTACATTTAAGAACCTAGGCAATCATGGTTTGAGACTCTCAGGAGATTTTTACTGTGCTTTAAGGACAAGGAAATCAAAATGCCTCATTTAGCACATTTAGACTGGAGTTTAGAACACCTGACTAAACAATTTCTCAACAATAAATACTCTATCATACTATGCGTTCTCTGTGAATCATGTCTCATATCTTCTGCACCTCACTGTCTATACCCATAATGACTGGCGTATAGCAGATGCTCAATAGTTGAATGAATGAACATGGAAACATTCTCCTAGTATTAGTCATTCAGGCTATCACTGGCTCGGTTTTCTTTTTTTTTCCTTTGATCTTTTTTTGTCCTTGCTTTGTTCGGACCATGCTCTTATGATGGAAAATATTATTTAACTATCTCTTTCTCACTTCTTATCAGGAGTAGTGTCTGAGTCCAAAGAATATAATTGAGGCTGGTGTGAATCTCTGTGTAAGAGGGAGCGAGGAGACTTTAATAGCCAGTAAGTAAATCTGTGGTGCCCTCAAACTCCATGGAAGAGTGGGAAAAAGAAGCCATTGATCATTGGAAAGTTAACTCAACAGTGAGTCTTGATGACAGAGAACACATTCTTTCTTCATTATGAATCTAGACTTTGATGCCTTCAATAAAAACCATTAATGCAAGTCCTTGGGAGTAATAGTCACATTGTATACGACCCAGGGACTGGCAGTATTGCTTCCCACCTAGTTAAAATTCAGAAAGTTCTTGTCTAGCAAGAGCACATTAATGTTGATATGCGATGTAGTCAGCCTTCTTGAGGTGATTTGTGCTGCCTTCCTTCTGTCTTGTAATCCATATTTGAGTCTATAGGGCTAGACTAGGGCAGATTGAGGGGGAAAGGTCCAAGGGATGAATCTCTTCCTGTGGAAGGAACAGGAGCAGTGTGTTCCCCCACCCCCGCCTCCAGGAGTAATGTGGGGTTGTAGGACTGAGTGTCTTGAAGAGGAGGTGCTTGGGGGAGAGGTAGGGGCAAAGCCTGGAGTTTCCTGTTAGGAATGGAGGAGAGGGCCCAATGAGGACTCCCTCCTAATGAAATCTTTGAGTGCTTTTCCTTTTGGAATGCAAGGGAAATTTCAAGTTAGCTGATATGAAATTAAAAGACACTTACTCCTTGGAAGGAAAGTTATGACCAACCTAGACAGCATATTAAAAAGCAGAGACATTACTTTGTCAACAAAGGTCCGTCTAATCAAGGCTATGGTTTTTCCAATAGTCATGTATGGATGTGAGAGTTGGACTATAAAGAAAGCTGAGCACAGAATTGATGCTTTTGAACTGTGGTATTGGAGAAGACTCTTGAGAGTCCCTTGGACTGCAAGGAGATCCAATCAGTCCATCCTAAAGGAAATCAGTCCTTAATGTTCATTGGAAGGACTGATGTTGAAGCTAAAACTCCAATATTTTGGCCACCTGATGCCAAGAGCTGACTCATTTGAAAAGACCCTGATGTTGGGAAATATTGAAAGCAGGAGGAGAAGGGGATGACAGAGGATGAGATGGTTAGATGGCATCACTGACTCAATAGACATGAGTTTGGGTGAACTCCAGGAGTTGGTGATGGATAGGTAGGCCTGGCGTGCTGCGGTTCATGGGGTCGCAGAGTCGGACACAACTGAGCAACTAAACTGAACTGAACTGATATGTTAATGCCTGCCTCTTCTATATTATAATTCTCCTATATAAGTTCTCCTATTAAGTTCTGTTCCAGCAGAGTCTGTTTAGTTGTAGAGGCTGAAAGGACAGAGTAGTGAGGGGGAAATAGTTCTTCTACCATATTCTTTTTTTTTTTTTTGGCTGCACTGGGTCTTACTTGTGGCACATGGGATCTTCGATCTTTGTTGTGGCATACAGGATATTTAGTTGTGGCATGAGAGCTTTTTGTTGTGGCATGTGGGATCTAGTTCCCTGACCAGGCCACCTGCATTTGGAGCATGGAGTCTTAGCCACTGGATCTCAAGGGAAGTCCCTACAATATTCTTTTTAAGCACTCCAGTAGAGAAGGGGTATAAGTCTAGCAGGCAGACTGTGGGTCTTAACTGGATACCTCAGCTCTTTGTCAAATGGACCCCTTTCTACAATGTGCCAACTGGTTTTCCCACAATGAGTGACCCAAGAAAGACCAACACAAAGTTAGCCTTTATGACCTAACCTTGAAGTGGCACACCATCACTTCTGCTGTGGTCACATAGACCAACTCTGATACACTGTGGAAAAGCACCACAGAAGGGAGGAAATACCATGAGACAAGGATCATGGGGGCATAGCTTGGAATTTGGCTACCAATGATTAAATTCCTAAATGTATTTGATTATAAAACATTTTTATAAAAAAGGGAATTTCCTGGGTCTATTGTTCTATGAAACACATTTTAGGAACTGCTTTTATATTTTATAGGTAACGGAAGTCCATTGGAGTTTCTATAAGACTGTGGCATGAATCTATGTTTTGAAACATCTGGCAGAAACATGCTGAATGAATCTAAGGAAGAGTAAAGATTAAAGTTAGATTCCAGTTAGGCAATTTGGCAGTGTTGTGCGTGAGAGGTGATAGCAATGGGAAATGGAAATTGGGGATGGAAAGAGGAACCAAAGTGAGATACATTGTGGAGGCAGAAACAACAGAACAATGTGATTATGAAAGAGGGGGGCATCCAAAATGACTAGATTTCTAGCTTTAAGTGATTAGCATCATGATGAGTCCAAGAGCCAACACTGGAAACACAGAGTGAGGGTCAGGTTTGGGAGCAGCGTTGATGAATTTAGTTCTAGATATCTTGAAATTTTCTGCCAGTCAGGAGCCTATTTACATGAGCACATCAATGAATACATTTTTGGCCACAAGCAACAAAAACCCCTACTCAAAATGGCTGGAATGATAAAGGCAATATTTCGCTCACAAATTGGAAATCTAAAGGTGGGATTGGCTTTGCTAAGTTGCTAAGTCACTTCAGTTGTGTCCGACTCTGTGCAACCCCATAGACGGCAGCCCACCAGGCTCCCCCATCCCTGGGATTCTCCAGGCAAGAACACTGGAGTGGGTTGCCATTTCCTTCTCCAATGTATGAAAGTGAAAAGTGAAAGTGAAGTCGCTAAGTCATGTCCGATTTAGCGATCCCATGGACTGCAGCCTACCAGGCTCCTCCATCCAGGGGATTTTCCAGGCAAGAGTACTGGAGTGGAGTGCCATTGCCTTCTCCAGGGATTGGCTTTAGGGTTGACCTAAAGTGTCTCCAATTCCATTTTCCAGTGGTTCCTTTGGCTCTTCTCTGTCCCCTATGTCAGCTTGTTCCTTGGGCTGATTTTTAAGAATGCTGCAACTATTCTGGCCTTACACCTGCAGGTGACTATCTTGGAGAACAAAGAGGCCATCTCACCTGTAGATTGGTCTTTCCTCACTTGTCAGAGCCTAGATTGAATCTCATGCCCAGCATGATTCAATCCCTGAGACCAGAGGAATGCTTTGTGCTCATTTAAACCAATTACTAGCAAGGTGGTTGGATAGGATTCTTAGATCAATGAAACCTACTGTTGGAACTAGGGTGTAATGGATAGAGGAGATAAAATCCACGAGAATGAGCCCTGCAGACAACTGCAAATGTGATTCCAGAGCACAAAGCGAGGCAGATTTGGAAGTCGTCTGCACTGATGCTAATTTGAGGACTTGGGAGAATTTGAGAGCACTTAGGGTGACAGTGTATGATAAGAACAAGAGAACGTTGAGGAGCAGTTGCAATGCTGAGTGATGGGAACCAACAAAAAAAAGTGAGGCATGCCCAGAGAGGCCAGTATTTGTGAAACCAAATACTGTAATGGCTGTAATGGCTTCTCTGTAACCATGAGAGGGGCAGGAGAGTTTACTTTTCAATTGTTTTTTCTTACCTCTCCAACTAAGTACTGTTCATAGGCAAATGCCATGTCATTCATGGCATGGCATCATCGATTCAATGGACATGAATTTGAGCAAGCTCTAGGAGATAGTGAAGGACAGGGAAGCCTGGCATGCTGCAGTTCCATGGGGTGGCAAAGAGTCGGACACAACTGAGTGACTGAATAACAGCATGTCATTTATTACCGTTCTTTTTTTTCTCTAACTCAGAATGTCCCTCAAAATAAGTCTCATACTTGCATATATACACATATATATATGACAAATGCTGAGTAGTTATCTGTTAATTGGTTTTTGTTGTTGCTGTTAATTTTTTTTTATTATGGTGGGAAATTTGGCTAAGAAAGCACATTGTATGAATGCATAGAGAAAAGTGCAACCAAAACAAGCAAGAACATTTGAGGAACTCTGGATCTTACTTAGACTCAAACATTGGTGTCATATTTAAAAGAAAAATTTTCAAACTAAAAGTTATTTCTGTGCTTGTAAAACCACTAGGAAGCATCTCCTGAGTACACTGTTGTCTTCAGAAACATTGTTTGAAACATATTTACTAAAAATACGACAACATTGTTTAAAATGTAAAATTTTGCATTTGGAAAAAAAGTCTGCCTTACATAATGTCAATTCAGTGGTTCTTTTGTTGCTTTTCTCCTCTCAGAATATGAGTTTAAATGTGTATATTTTGCATATAAGTAAGATAAGGGCAAAGAAGCACCTCTTTATCAGACAGACATTATCTAATTGTATCATGCAATGCCTTCTGAAAACTTGTGTAGGCAGGGTTTATTTTACTTTATTGAAAGGAATTAGCATCTAATAAAATCCCCAGCACACTAGGAAGCATCAGGAATCACCCTGGGAGTCAATTAGCCTTTTAATTGATTGACTCTTTAAGATTCTATCATCCACGCCATGTGCAGTTTACAGTTAACGCTGGATAATGATGATAGAGAAACTGTTATACACGTAGAAATGTAATCGACGCTATGACACATAAATTATGTACACCTCATAGAAAAAAAAGAGGTAGAATAAATTCTTTATGATGAATTCTTCATTTGAAGTAATCATTTTTGGGTGATTAAAGTCTAGTAAGTTGCTTTATTTTCAGAAATCGTTTCCCCAGTGTTGCTTCTAACCACTCTGCACCAGTCATGAAACAATGGACTGTGGAGATGAGAGTTTTAGAGAAAAGAGATTAGAAGTTCTGGCTCTCAAGTCAGAAAGTTGAAACGCCATTTTTTTTTCTCAGTTTCCTCATCTGTAAAAAAGTAATAATGTTATCTGTTGCATTATTGTGAGAATTACACACAGCATGAGGGCTGGCAAATAAAAAATGCTCAGCAATTGCTGGCGAGTGACTGTTAGGTTTTATTTTAGACTGTCCCCAGTGACTTATCTACTGTGCAAGTAATTGGTAGACAGACTCATCTATGATTTAATGGCAGTTGCTGCTTATATGATTTCCAGTATTTGGGTGGAGAACTGTTTATCAAAGCCAAGGACTCTGTGTTCTGTTTCTGTGTCATGTTTATTCAGTCATTAAGTAACCTCAGTGTCTGTCTTTGGCCCTCTATTACTCAGTATCTATGATTTAATTGTTGAAAATGATATCTGAACCCAAATTATGTCTGTAAGTCAGGTCAGTCTTTCCATAGAGAAAGCAGGCCTCCACCCAAATAAATCATTCTGCTCAGAAAACTGCATCCCAGATTTTGTCCCTGGTTCAAATAAAAATACATTGGTTTTTATATGTTTAGAGTAAGACTTCTTCATTTTTCACACTGTGCTTTCAAATTCTTGCCCAAATATAATCTCTTTTTCATTCTTACTGTTTGGATTTAGGTGATCTTATGCTGTCTCAAAACTGTTGCCTTAGCCCTAGACAACTTACATTAGAGAACTGAAAATTCTGTGGGAGGTATCTGTTTCCAACTTCTCATTTCAATTCACGTTGGAGGCTACAGAGTATTGGGTTGACCATAAAGATCATTCTGGTTCTTCCATAAAAGCATACTGAAAACTCCAAAAAAACTTTTTGGCCAACCTAATATTTCATCAGACATGCCAATTTATTTATTTATGAATACCTCTCCTTAAACTTCCTTGGAGTCTCATTTAATTAAATTATTTTATTTGGCCACACCAGGAATTGAACCCGGGCCCTTGGCAGTGAAAGCATGGAATCCTAACTTCCAGGGAATTCCCATCAGAGTCTCATTTTAGACATGAACCATGGTGCCCTTAGCTTGGAGTTAGGAGAGAATGTAGGATTGAATGTTTTAAATATCATTAAATCATTTGTTGAAATCTGACCGTACTTTTGGCCAACCATGCCATGTGATATCATAGCAGCCAAAAGTTTAGCCAAGTATTTTAATTTCAAATAAGCTTCTGTGTTGAAGATGGTTCTAACTGGAATTGGCGCAGCCACTGTTGACTCTCCTGTTAAGTAATGGGAGAGCTAGTGTCAAAATATTCTGCTTATTACTTTTTCTCCTAATTAGGTAATATTACCTCCTTTTGTCATTTTTTATTATCTTTTAAACAGAGCCCCTGATAATAGCCTAACCTCATGACCTTATTGTCTTAGAATAATTTATTTAATGTGCAATATATGTGCACTAACAGTAGTAGTTTATAAATAGAGTTTTACTGATAAAAAAGATTTGAAGGACTCTAAATGTCAATGCTTATAAATTTACAGTTTACTATAGGAAAAGACTATATCCATGGTATTAAAGTAAGGATTGTTGTTGTTGTTCAGTCTTTCAGTTGTGTCTGACTCTTTGTGACCCCATGGACCGCAGCATGTCAGGCTTCCCTGTTCTTTGTTATCTCTCAGAGTTTGCTCAAATTCATTGTGTTGATGATACCATCCAACCATCTTACCCTCTGTTGCCTCCTTCTCCTCCTGCCCTCAATCTTTCCCAGCATCAGGGTCTTTTCCAGTGAGTTGGCTCTTCCCATCAGGTGGCCAAAGTATTAGAGCTTCAGCATGAGTCCTTCCAGTGAGTATTCAGGTTTGACTTCCTTTAGGATTGACTGGTCTGATCTTGTAGTCCAAGGGAATCTCAAGAGTCTTCTCCAGCACCACAGTTCAAAAGAAAGTAAGGATTGCATCCCTGCAAAGGCTGTTTCACTGTAAGGGGTCCAGGGAGGCCAGGTGGGGCTGCTTTGTTCACCTTCTATAAGAGCTGAGGTCAGATGAGGGCCCAGGAGCCACTGATGTGAACACAGACTACTTTGAAAGCAGAAAGCTCCAAATGGAGTCTTAGGCAGAGTCTTTTATATTTGCTGGTCACATAGACAAGTTCCTGCTAAATAACCAGTCTCAATGACAGAGCTGAGTCCAGATGTAAAACACTGATCTCTTAATAATCAATGTTGCCGAAGTGGCACGAACCACAACAACCCTGAAACTCCTCCAACTTGTGGTTTCAAATCAACACTGTCAATCAGTATGTTTCATGACTTGACAAGGGTCAGTGCCATGCAAGAACTTTAGTGCAGGTTGATTCCTGGCCTTTTGTAATTAACTGTCACAGTAAGGTCTACCACCCTGATTTGTGTTTCAAGACCTTTCTACGACAAAACAATTATCCTTAATTTAACAGAGATTAACTTGCCTTACTATCAAAATGCACATTTAGGTTCTAAACATTTGCAGTCATCAGTGAGGCATTGGTATAGATTTAAACAGAAACTAAACCATCCAATAATAATAGCACAAATTTTCTCATATTTTATACTGACTTTATAATTCATTTGCCTCTCTGATCTATAGCTACCTGAACTTTAAGGTATATACCAGCTAAATGATTAAGAATCATAATCAATCTACCATTAATTAAGTCTACATCTTCCTTAGGTCAATTCTTCTCCATAGAAATAATGTCTTATGAAAGAAAAATCAAAAGATGTAGCCACATTGGTATTTTTCTATGTGGCCATAGTTAGAGCTCCCCTTTTTTCACTCATTTTGAGAATGTAGACTACTTCTGGAAGTTCATTTTTCATTCAGCTCACTTCTTGGCTCTTCAAAAGAGAAAAAAGTTTTGTCAGAGTCCTTCTCCCCAAAAGCATTGATGTCCAAGTTGACAGAATATTATTCTTTTATTTTAAGTCTCATCAGAATTGTTGGCTTTTCCTTTTCATGAAACCCATATATTGGCTTCTTTCCTCTCATCAATAATTTCACCTTGCTTTCATTAATCATTAATTTTAATCCTAGTCTTTCCCCTATTAGATCTCTGTGGTTCAACCACTGAGCTTGTCTGTATGACTGGTAGCAAGCTCATCTTGGCTGGACATGGCTGGACTCCCCTTCAGTCCATTCCTAATTGTATGAGGTCAGATTGGATAAGTAGAGAAAATGCTCTCCTGTCCACGAGCAAAGAAACATTGTTACAGTTAACCCCAGCCTGTGGAAGTGGGGGAAAGGATAATCTATCCCACTAATCTCTTTGGAATTCTTGCATTAGGTTCAAAATAATAACAGTATCTTGTTTTGCATTATCAGCCTCTGGAGTTTTAGTTACATACCTAGTCTAGAGAGTATGAATTTGGCATTTGTCATAGACTGAATTTTGTGTATCCCCTCAAGTTAATATGTTAAACCCTACCTCCAGTGTGATGGTATTAGGAAGTGAGGTCTTTGGGAGGTAATTAGGATTAAATGAGATTATGAGGGCAGAGGGCTTCCCTGGTGGCTCAGATGGTAAAGAATCTGCCTGCAATGCATGATTTGAGTTTGATGCATGGGTTGAGAAGATCCCCTGGAGAAGGAAATGGTTACCCACTCCAGTATTCTTTCAAATGCTTCAGTCCATGGAGTCACAAAGAGTTGGACACGACTGAGTGGCTGAGCACACTTTATGAGGGCAGGGCTCATGAATGGGATTAATGCCCTTATAAGAGTCAGGAGGGAGCTTGCGGGTGCCTAATTTCTGCCTTGTAAGAACAAAGCAGATGGCAGTTTGCAACCTGGTGGAGGGTCCTCACCAGAATCTAACCCTGCCAGCACCGTGATCTCCAACTTCCAGCCTCCAGAACTGTTGTTCATAAAGCATTCAGTCTATGACACTTCATTCAGTTCAGTTCAGTTCAGTCACTCAGTCGTGTCCGACTCTTTGCGACGGCATGAACCACAGCACGCCAGGCCTCCCTGTCCATCACCAACTCCCGGAGTTCACCCAGACTCACGTCCGTCGAGTCAGTGATGCCATCCAGCCATCTCATCCTCTGTCGTCCCCTTCTCCTCCTGCCCTCAATCCCTCCCAGCATCAGGGTCTTTTCCAATGAGTCAACTCTTCGCATGAGGTGGCCAAAGACAGCAGCCCAAACAAAGACAGCATTGAAAAAGAAAATTATGGAAGATTTGTAGTTAAATTCCTGCATCATTCTGCACTCTATTTTCCCTACTTCCATAGTAAAAACAATGTATCTAAGGGAGACATGACTCTAGTCACCTTCCTGTTAAGTTGCAAACTACAGGCTATAGGTTCTGGACCAATCCTTCAATCCTTCAATATGTCATCACCCCTACACCTTTTTAAGCAGTTGTGTTCAGTTTCAATTGTCTATTAATCTACTACTTTGGGTGTGATAAGGAATATGATAAATCCAGTCCATTGAATGTGGTATTTCTTTGCCTATTTTAGTATCATGTGGGCAGAGAAGTGAGGGTCTTGATCCAAGGAAATGTAACTAGGAAGGCCAAACTGGTACAATATTTTTGTTCTAACTTTTTGATAGTATTCAAAGCATTGGCTTCAGTCACTAGGTATGCAAAGCCAAACCCAAAATATGAGTCAAGTTTTGTTAATATCCATCTAAGTTCCCCCCAGGCAATAGATAAAGAGTCAGTATTATCTACTTGCCAGCTATGAGTTGGATCTTCCCTCCTGGGAATACTTCCCAGGGCTATTTGCAAACACTGCCTTTTTGATGGCAAACGGAATATTTATTATTAATGGTTTAAGCTTCAGTAAGGGCTACTGGTAAATCTGTCAATTGATCCATTGATACATGATTTGAATTCCTCCATGTAGACTCTATTCATGTACCCAGGCTGCCAATTCAAGTGGTCAAACTAAATCATAACTTAGTTGATTTGTTGATTCTTTGCATAAGGCTTCTTTGGTGAGCATCAACATGCACTACTTTGGTTTGCTCTTAGAACTTACATAAAGATTTTCAAATAGCAGTATCCTTTTTATCACCCAGTCATCTATGGTCCACTTGCCAGGTTAATATGCAAATCCACTGGTCAAGAGTCAGTATATACTCAAAAAGTAGGGTGTTTACTTGTATCTAATTCTTATCATTGCCAGGAATACATCCTATAATTTAGCCTCCTGGACCAAGTTGTTTTTATCTTCCTTGATGAGAATTTTACTACTGTTAGACAGCGGGCCACAACTTTCCATACTGAGCCATGACCCTCAATTCTGGAACTTCTAGAATCATAACTTCAAAAAGCAAATACAATTTACATCTTGGAGATCTTTCAGAAGTCAAAGCGAACTAAAACTATGACCATTAAAGTTCAAATCATGAGATGACAGATAATTCTGGTAGATATTAAGTATGAATGATAGTTTAGAAATTAAATGATGTATAAATTTGCATAGATATATTTCCCAATCAGAGCTTACAATTATTAAAAAGATGAGAAAATAGTCTTTTCAACAAGTGGTACTCAGACAACTGGGTCTCCACATGCAAAAGAATTAACTTGGACCCTTAACTCACACCATAAAAAATTAATTCGAAATGGATCATAAAACTAAGAGCTAAAAAGATATAAAACTCATAGAAAAAATATAGGGGCAAATCTTCATGACCTCAAATTAGGCAATATTTATTAAGTGTGGCACCAAAAGCAAAAAAAAAGATAAACTGGACTTCAACAAAATTTAAAAACTTCATGCTTCAAAGGACACTATCAAGAAAATGAAAAAGACAACCCACTGAATAAGAGAAAATATTTGCAAATCATATATCTGATAAAGGATATTTTATCCAGGGTACATAAAGAACTCTTACAACTCAACAATAAAAAGACAATTTGATTTAGAAGTGTGTGAAAAATATAAGTAGATATTTTTCCAAAGAAGAGACACAAATAGCTAATAAGCACACGCAAATATGTCACACATAACTAGTCATTCAGTTCAGTTCAGTTCAGTCACTCAGTCGTGTCCGACTCTTTGCGACCCCATGAATCGCAGCACGCCAGGCCTCCCTGTCCATCACCAACTCCCGGAGTTCACTCAGACTCATGTCCATCGAGTCAGTGATGCCATCCAGCCATCTCATCCTCTGTCGTCCCCTTCTCCTCCTGCCCCCAATCCCTCCCAGCATCAGAGTCTTTTCCAATGAGTCAGCTCTTAGGGAAATGCAAATCAAAAGCACTTTGAGATACCACTTCATATTTGACAAGGGGGCTAAAATTTAAAAAAAAAAAAAAAAAGGACAGTAACAAGTGTCAGTGAGAATACAGAGAAATTGGAATACTCATACATTACCAGTGGGATGTAAAATGGTATAGCCACTTTGGAAAACAGTTTTACAGTTATTCAAAATGTTGAATTTAGAGTTATCATATGCCCTAGGAATTCTCCTGCTGGCTTCCCTAGTGGCTCAGATAGTAAAGAATCTGCCTGTGATGCCGGAGGCCTGGGTTTGATCCCTGTGTCAGGAAGATCCCTTGGAGAAAGGAATGACTACCCACTCCATTTGTCTTGACTGGAGAATCCCACGGACAGAGGAGCCTGGTGGCTACAGTCCAAGGGGTCGCAAAAAGTCAGAAACAACTGAATTGCTGAATTGGACACTTTCACAGCAATTCTGCTGCTAGATCAGAATAGGCAAATCCACAGAAATAGAATGTATATTAGTGGTTGCCAGGGAATGGAAGGAGGTAAATGGGAAATGACTGTTAATGGCTATGGGGGTTCTTTCTGGAAGGATGAAAATGTTTTGAAAGTAGATAGCTGCACAAATCTATGATTATACTAAAACCCACTAAATTGTACACTTGAAAGGGTGAATTTTATGCTGTGTGAATTGTATCTCAATAAAGCTATTAAATAAACTATTAAAAAGGAGCTCTTATAGAAAATAATAAATATTTGAAAGTTGAAATTTCATGTTTGGGGACTTCCCTGACAATCCAGTGGTTAAGACTCAGTGCTTCTATTACAGGGAACTAAGATCCCACAGGCCAAGTGGTACAGCCAAAACAAAAACAAAACTTCATGTTTATATCTCCTGAAAGCTGCTTCATTAACATATTTAGACTTACTTTACCAAAGAGGATATACAGATGGCAAATGAGCACATGACAAGATGCTCAACATCATTAGCTATTAGGGAAGTGCAAGTCAATGGCACTTGATAACACTTGATGAGATAACACTCCATACCTATTAGAATGCCTAAAACTAAAAAGACTGACCATGACAGTTGTTGGTAAGAATATGGAGGAATTAATCCTCATATACTGCTGTAAGAATTTAAAGTGAAACTTTGGAAGTTTGGCATTTTCTTAAAAGTTAAATACACACCTTCCATAAGACCCAACTATTCCACTTATAGGTGTTTACTCAAGAAACATTGCCTTGCTTATACACAAGTGTTCCTAGTATAACAGCCCAAGCTGGAAACCCAAATGTGCGTGGGTAGTAAATCCTGGTATATCCATACACTGGAATGCTCAGTTCAGTTCAGTCGCTCAGTCGTGTCCGACTCTTTGAGACCCCATGAATCGCAGCACCCCAGGCCTCCCTGTCCATCACCAACTCCCGGAGTTCACTCAGACTCACGTCCATCGAGTCAGTGATGCCATCCAGCCATCTCATCCTCTGTTGTCCCCTTCTCCTCCTGCCCCCAATCCCTCCCAGCATCAGGGTCTTTTCCAATGAGTCAACTCTTCACATGAGGTGGCCAAAGTACTGGAGTTTCAGCTTTAGCATCATTCCTTCCAAAGAAATCCCAGGGCTGATCTCCTTCAGAACGGACTGGTTGGATCTCCTTGCAGTCCAAGGGACTCTCAAGAGTCTTCTCCAACACCACAGTTCAAAAGCATCAATTCTTCTACACAGCAATAAAAAGGAGTTAAGTCTTGATACATGAAACAACAGGGATAAGCATACTGGGTAAAAGAAGCTAGACCAAAAAGGAGTACATATTATATGGATTCATTTATCTAAAAGTCTAGAAAATGTAAAATAATCTGCAGTTACAGAAACTAAGATGAGTGATTGTCTGGGAAGGAGGGACTGGGATGAAGAGAAGGGAGAGATTACAAAAGCAACACTTTGGTGTTCTACATAACTTAGTTTTCTTGGTTGTGGTGATAGTTTGATTGATGTATATGCACGTTAATTCTCATCAAGTTGTCGTCTTTAAACATGTAGTTTATTTTAATTTACTTTTATCTCACTAAGATTGTTTTAAAAAAATCTTTGATCTTTTTCACAGATATAGAAACTTCTTAATGGAAATTGGTATAGTTTTAGTGAACTTCATTCATACCACAGATTTATTTATGAAAACTTGTAATAAGCTAAATACAGATAAACAAAGTAACATTTTTTTAGGCATCAAGGAAGCTCTTTATTCAGAGAATTTTTTTTTTAATAAAAAAAATTTGAACACAAAATGATGATATGTGTGTACATTTCTGAGATTTTATACATGCATAGATTCTTCTCTTTTTTTGGCCATGCAACTTGCAGGGTTTTAGTTTCCCAACCAGGGATTGAGCCCAAGCGATAGCAGTGACTGCTTCAAATCCTAACCTCTGGACTACCAACCAGGGAGCTCCTTTACACAAGCATAGATTCTTGTAACCACTACCACAGACAGGCTACAAAACCACTAACACCTGAAAGAATGCCAACCTGCTGCCTCTTTGTATTTAGATCATTTTCTAAACTTCATCTTGGCTACCACTGACCTGATGCATTATATGTTTCTATATTTTAGCTTTTGCTGGAATGTCATATAAAATGGAAACATACAGAATATAATCTTTTGATACTGGTTCTTTCACGTAGCGTAATGCATTTGAGAGTCATCCATATGTATGTACCAATAATCCGTTCCTGTTTATTGTTGAGTAGCATTCCATTGTGTGGATGAACTACAGTTTATTTACCCATTTATCTATTGAAGAACAAGTGGACAGTTTCCAGTTTTGGACAATTATGTATAATGCTTATACGTGAAAGGTTGTTGTTGAATCACGTGAAGACACCGGGATTCTTGGCCCCCAGAGGAGAAGAATTCAATCTGGGGCCAGAGACGAGGCTTTATCGCTCAGAGCTTTTGTGTAATAAAGTTTTATTAAAGTATAAGGAGGTAGAGAAAGCTTCTGACATAGGCATCAGAAGGGGGCAGAAAGAATACCCGCTTGCTAGTGTTAACCATGAAGTTATATAATCCAAAGAATGTCTGGAGGTTGTAAAGACCTCATCAGACCTACTCCCATAATTTACATTTTAAGATAACAGAAGGTTTAATCCAAAAACTGTCCTTAGGCAGGATACATTATTGTTATATAATCCTAAGGAATGTGGAGAAAGAAAAAGGTTTGTCCTTTCTTCCTCCTTGAGAATTCCAGACCCCTCTCTCCTTGGGAACCCCTAGACTCCTTATCAACCTGCCTAGGAAATGACTCTCTCATACAGAGAATTATTTTAAAATTAAAAATTCTTTTTGCAGTGTAAATAATCATTAGTTCCTTTAATACTTTTATAAAATTTAGTCTTTAGTGTATCAAATTTCCTTCAAGAGGGGCACCTTTGTGCTAATTACACTATGAATACCTGCTAAGTTGCTTCAGTCGTGTCCGACTCTGTGCGACCCCATAGACGGCCTCCAACCAGGCTCCTCTGTCCCTGGGATTCTCCAGGCAAGAACACTGGAGTGGGTTGCCATTTCCTTCTCCAGTGCATGAAAGTGAAAAGTGAAAGTGAAGTCGCTCAGTTGTGTCCGACTCTTAGCAACCTCATGGACTGCAGCTTACCAGGCTGCCTCCGTCCATGGGATTTTCCAGGCAAGAATACTGGAGTAGGGTGCCACTGCCTTCTCCGATGAATACCTAACAAATATTTACAGATATCTACTTCATATGGCAAGAAAAGCCTTATTGTCAGTGATGTGATGGTCAATGTTTAACAAATGTCTAGGGATGTATGGTGGAGAGAAGGAAAGCAGTCCTTCATTTATAGCATTTGCCAACTGAAAAGGCAAAATAGGATAGGATACTGAAAGAGGAACTCCCCAGGTCGGTAGGTGCCCAATATGCTACAGGAGATCAGTGGAGAAATAACTCCAGAAAGAATGAAGGGAAGGAGCCAACGCAAAAACAATACCCCGTTGTGGATGTGACTGGTAGAAGCAAGGTCCAATGCTGTAAAGAGCAATATTGCATAAGAACCTGGAATGTTGGATCCATGAATCAAGGCAAACTGGAAGTGGTCAAACAGGAGATGGCAAGAGTGAATGTTGACATTCTAGGAATCAGCGAACTACAATGGACTGGAATGGGTGAATTTAACTCAGATGACCATTATATTTACTACTATGGGCAGGAATCCCTCAGAAGAAATGGAGTAGCCATCATGGTCAACAAAAGAGTCCAAAATGCAGTACTTGGATGCAATCTCAAAAGTAACAGAATGATCTCTATTCGTTCCCAAGGCAAACTATTCAATATCTCAGTTATCCAAGCCTATGCCCCAACCAGTAATGCTGAAGAAGCTGAAGTTGAATGGTTCTATGACGACCTACAAGACCTTTTAGAACTAACACCCCCTCCCCCCAAAAAAAGTCCATTTCATTATAGGGGACTGGAATGCAAAAGTAGGAAGTCAAGAAACACCTGGAGTAACAGGCAAATTTGGCCTTGGAATACGGAATGAAGCAGGGCAAAGGCTAATAGGGTTTTGCCAAGAGAACGCACTGGTCATAGCAAACACCATCTTCCAACAACACAAGAGAAGACTCTACACATGAACATCACCAGATGGTCAACACCGAAATCAGATTGATTATATTCTTTGCAGCCAAAGATGGAGAAGCTCTATACAGTCAGCAAAAACAAGACCAGGAGCTGACTGTGTCTCAGATCATGAACTCCTTCCTTATTGCCAAATTCAGACTTAAATTGAAGAAAGTAGCGAAAACCACTAGACCATTCAGATATGACCTAAATTAGATCCCTTATGATTATACAGTGGAAGTGAGAAATAGATTTAAGGGACTAGATCTGATAGAGTACCTGATGAACTATGAATGGAGGTTCGTGACATTGTACAGGAGACAGGGATCAAGACCATTCCCATGGAAAAGAAATGCAAAAAAGCAAAATGGCTGTCTGGGGAGGCCTTACAAATAGCTTGAAAAGAAGAGAAGCGAAAAGCAAAGGAGAAAAGGAAAGATATAAACATCTGAATGCAGAGTTCCAAAGAATAGCAAGGAGAGATAAGAAGCCTTCCTCAGCGATCAATGCAAAGAAATAGAGGAAAACAACAGAATGGGAAAAACTAGAGATCTCTTCAAGAAAATTAGAGAACCAAGGGAACATTTCACGCAAAGATGGGCTCGATAAAGGACAGAAATGGTAGGGACCTAACTGAAGCAGAAGATATTAAGAAGAGGTGGCAAGAATACATAGAAGAACTGTACAAAAAAGATCTTCAAGACCAAGATGATCACGATGGTGTGATCACTCACCTAGAGCCAGACATCCTGGAATGTGAAGTCAAGTGGGCCTTAGAAAGCATCACTATGAACAAAGCTAGTGGAGGTGATGGAATTCCAGTTGAGCTATTTCAAATCCTGAAAGATGATGCTGTGAAAGTGCTGCACTCAACATGCCAGCAAATTTGGAAAACTCAGCAGTGGCCTCAGGACTGGATCCCAAAGAAAGATAATGCCAAAGAATGCTCAAACTACTGCACAATTGCACTCATCTCACATGCTAGTAAAGTAATGCTCAAAATTCTACAAGCCAGGCTTCAGCAATACGTGAACCGTGACCTTCCAGATGTTCAAGCTGATTTTAGGAAAGGCAGAAGAACCAGAGATCAAAGTGCCAACATCTGCTGGATTGTCGAAAAAACAAGACTGGTTCCAAATAGGAAAAGGAGTACGTCAAGGCTGTATATTGTCACCTTGCTTATTTAACTTATATGCAGAGTACATCATGAGAAATGCTGGACTGGAAGAAGCACAAGCTGGAATCAAGATTGCCAGGAGAAATATCAATAACCTCAGATATGCAGATGACACCACCCTTATGGCAGAAAGTGAAGAGAAACTAAAAAGCCTCTTGATAAAAGTGAAAGAGGAGAGTGAAAAAGTTGACTTAAAGCTCAACATTCAGAAAACTAAGATCATGGCATCTGGTCCCATCACTTTATGGGAAATAGATGGGGAAACAGTGGAAATAGCATCAGACTTTATTTTTTTGGCTCCAATGTCACTGCAGATGGTGATTGCAGCCATGAAATTAAAAGACGCTTATTCCTTTGAAGGAAAGTTATGACCAACCTAGATAGCATATTCAAAAGCAGAGATATTACTTTGCCAACAAAGGTCTATCTAGTCAAGGCTATGGTTTTTCCAGTGGTCATGTATGGATGTGAGAGTTGGACTGTGAAGAAAGCTGAGCACCTAAGAATTGATGCTTTTGAACTGTAGTGCTGGAGAAGACTCTTGAGAGTCCCTTGGACTGCAAGGAGATCCAACCAGTCAGTCCTAATGGAGACTAGTCCTGGATGTTCATTGGAAGGACTGATGCTGAGGCTGAAACGCCAATACTTTGTCCATGTCATGCGAAGAGTTGACTCATTGGAAAAGATCCTGATCCTGGGAGGGATTAGGGGCAGGAGGAGAAGGGGACGACAGAGGATGAGATAGCTGGATGGCATCACTGACTCGATGCACATGTGTTTGGGTGAACTCTGGGAGTTGGTGATGGACAGGGAGGCCTGGCGTGCTGCGATTCATGGGGTCGCAAAGAGTCAGACACGACTGAGTAACTGAACTGAATGGTGTAAATATTCTGAATGTGTTAGTTTCAAACTATCAATGTGACATCACTGAACTTGGAAAGAAATGGGCACAATTGGCTCTCATAGGGAAGAAGCAAGATTGAGTTGATTCCAGCAGAACACTAATTATTGATAATGTAAGTTTAATAGGCACACATGGAAAGAATAATGGGTATAAAATCATAAATACAGTGTTGCACATGTAACTTCTGAAAGACTGTAAAGAACTTCTCAAACTTCTGATTCAGTTACTGATCTGTAGACCTAGTAAAATATGTATTTGTGTTCAGTTGTGTGCAACTCTTTTGCAACCCCCATGGACTATAGCCCACCAGGCTTCTCAACTCAAGGATTGAACCTGCATCTTCTATGTCTCCTGCATTGGTGGGTGGATTCTTTACATGGAGCCACCTGGGAAGCCCCTAGTATAATATACTGAACTCTTAATTACTAGGATGGTTAACAATGAGCTCTTCATAGAGAAGTGAAAAGCATGGTTAAATACATTTAAAAATACCATTTATGATAAGAAAAATATCCAACAAGAAACATGTTTTTGAATAAATACAAGTTATGGATCAATTTTGACAAAATTAAAGAGAAAACTATAATAAATAATCATAATGACCGAGTTTTGAAAACCATTGGGGATTCCTTGGTGGCTCAATGGTAAAGAATCTGCCTGCCAATGCAGGAGACATGGGTTCAATCTCTGATCCTGGAAAACCTCACATGCCTCAGAGCAACTAACCCTGTGGGCCACAACGACTGTGCTCTGCATCCCAGGAGCCACAGTTACTGAGTCCACATGCCGCAGCTACAGAAGCCTGCACAACCTGGAGCCCATGCTCTGCAAGAGAAGCCACTGCAATAAGAAGCCCACACACTACAACAAAGAGTAGCCCCCACCGCCACAACTAGAGAAAGCCTGCGCAAAGAAATGAAGACCTTGTTGTTCAGTTGCTCAGTCGTGTCCGACTCTTTGCCACCCCATGGACTGCACCATGCCAGATTTCCCTGTCCTTCACCATCTCCTGGAGATTGCTCAAATTCATGTTCATTGAGTCAGTGATGCTATCCAACCATCTTGTCCTCTGTTGTCCCCTTCTTCTCCTGCCCTTAATCTTTCCCAGTTTCAGGGTCTTCTTTAATAAGTCAGCTCTTCGCATTAGGTAGCCAAAGTACTGGAGCTTCAGCTTCAGCATCGGTCCTTCTAAAGTATATTCAAGACTGATTTCCCTTAGGATTGACTGGTTTGATCTCCTTGCAGTCCAAGAGACTCCCAAGAGTCTTCTCCATCACCACAGCTCAAAAGCATCAATTCTTCAGCGTTCAGCCTTCATTATGGTCCAACTCTCATATCCATAGGTGACTACTGGAAAAACCAAAGCTTTGACTACAGAGACCTTTGTTGGCAAAGTAACGCAGCCAAAAATAAATAATTTTTTTAAAGATACATTAAATGCTAAGAAAATCACAAATAATTAAGGAATTTTAATTCCTCAGATTTATTTGGATTTTTAAACTGAATTAAAATTTATGAAACTATTGTATTCAGCTGATCCTTGAAATACATGAAACCACTTACAATAAACTTCATAGGTAGCAATTTTTCTATTAGAATATTTTTAAGTTACTATGGAAACAAGTTGTCCTATTGTTACACTTCAGGCCACTTCTCAGTCTTATACTAGCTAACTCAGCTCTCCTTTTCTTCCTTTCTGCATTCCCCAGAAACTCATTCGGCCGTAAATTTCTCTTTAAAGACTTTCCTCCATTTAAATTTATTGAATGGAAAGGGGAATGAGGGAATCTTTGGAAATATTTTATATCCTGATCTAGGTGGTGGTCACATGCGTATTTACATATGTAAAAACTCAAGCTGAGTACTTAAGATTTTTAACGTGGGTTCCCAGTTGTCCCAGAACCAGCATAGCACTGCAGACCATGATTTGCTCATAGAAGGCTCTCAGTTTAACTGAATTGAACCAAGATTGCAGCAGCAGAACTTGACCTTTTACAAGCGCTCGATACATGTTTGTTATCCTTGTTGACAATGATGACTATTTGTGGACTGTGAACCTTCTTCCTGGTCCAAGAAACATTTGCCCGGCAGTCAGTTACATAATGATTAACTAAAACTACAGTTATTCCAAATTAGTACTTTCTCTTTCTGTCCTTCAGATTTTTAACTCATAATGGAAGATTTGGGCAGGAAATGGAACATGTTTTTTTTCTACAGTGGGTGGTGTTCATGATTTTGGTTTTACCATCAAAATATTGGTTGTACATAACTGTGCCATGATGTCTATCATTTCCTTTCCACCCTTTCTCTTCTTTAAATGAACTTGTCTGCGCCTCCTACTCTAAGAGTTTGCTCACACATGTTATTCCCTTGTCAGCCCCCAGCCAGTTGGGCCAGGAATAAACTAAGCTGGGCCAATTGGCTCTTCTCTCCCTAAAATTTGGAAATGAGATTTAGAAATTCCAGAACTCTCTTTCACTGCTTGAACTGGAAATAATATACAGCTGGTATGGGTGTTCGTCATATGTGCACTTGTGTATATATGTGGTCATAGGCCGTTGTCTTGGGCTCTACTATATCATGCAGTACCACTTAACTCTTGGGGATCTTTTTATCATTCCAAATCGTAGAAATACAGAGTGCCTCACTATTTTGCTGACACCTCCCTCTTTCAGTTTTACCTACTCTCTCAAGTCCCTTTTTCTATTTCCTAGCCATCAGGAGAATGGCTTGGCAACTTCTGGTCCAGAGGTTATCCTTAATTCTCAGCTCATTGAAGTCGATAATAGTTCAGAGGGTTCAAGGACCCCTACTTTATTAGTGATTTTTTTAATTAAAAATAATTTAAAAAATTAATTTTAAAATAATTTGATTTAATTAAGTCAAAGACATAAACAGATGGAGAGATATTCCATGTTCCTGAGTGGGAAGAATCAATATTGTGAAAATGACTATACTACCAAATGCAATCTACAGATTCAATGTGATCCCTATCAAATTACCAATGGCATTTGTCACAGAACTAGAACAAAAATTTCACAATTCATATGGAAACACAAAAGACCCAGAAGACCCAAAGCAGTCTTGAGAAATAAGAATGGAGCTGGAGGAATCAACGTTCCTGACTTCAGATTATACTACAAAGCTACAGTCATCTAGACAGTATGGTACTGGCACAAAAACAGAAATATAGACCAATGGAACAAGATTAAGAACCCAGGGATAAACCCATGCACCTATGGGTACCTTATTTTTGACAAAGGAGGCAAGAATATACAATGGGGCAAAGACAGCCTCTTTAATAAATGGTGCTGGGAAAACTGGACAGCTACATGCAAAAGAAGGAAATTAGATCACTACCTAACACCATACACAAAGATAAACTCAAAATGGATTAAAGACCTAAATGTAAGACCAGAAACTATTAAACTCTTAAAGGAGAACATAGGCAGAACACTCGATGACATAATCAAAGCAAGATCTTCTATGACCCACCTCCTAGAGTAATGGAAATAAAAACAAAATAAACAAGTGGGACCTCATTAAACTTAAAAGCTTTTGCACAACAAAGGAAACTATAAACAAGGTGAAAAGACAACCCTCGGAATGGAAGAAAATAATAGCAAGGGAAACAACTGATAAAGAATTAGTTTCCAAGGTATACAAGCAGTTTATACAACTCAATACCAAAAAAGCAAATAACCAATCAAAAAGTGGGAACGGGACCTGAAGAGACATTTCTCCAAAGAAGACATACCGATGGCTAACAAGCACATGAAAAGATGCTCAACATCACTCATTATCAGAGAAATGCCAATCAAAACTACAATGAGATACCACCTCACAGTAGTCATAATGAAAGTGAAAGTGAAGTCACGTCTGACTCTTTGTGACCCCATGGACTGTAGCCCACCAGGCTCCTCCATCCATGGAATTTTCAGGCAAGAGTACTGGGGTGGGTTGCCATTTCCTTCTCCAGGGGATCTTCCTGACCCAGGGATTGAACCCAGGTCTCCCGCATTGCAGGCAGATGCTTTACCATCTGAGCCACCACGGAAGCCCAGTCAGAATGGCCATCATCAAAAAGTCTACAAACAATAAATGCTGGAGAGGGTGTGAAGAAAAGGGAACACTCTTGCATTGTTGGTGAGAATGTGAACTGATAAAGCCATTATGGAAGATGATATGGAGACTCCTTAAAAAGCTAGGAATAAAACCACCATATGACCTAGCAATCCCACTCCAAGGCATATACCCTGAGGAAATCAAAACTGAAAAAGACACATGTACCCCAATATTCACTGCAGCTCTATTTATAACAGCTAGAACACAGAAGCAACCTAGATGTCCATTGACAGATGAATGGATAAAGAAGTGGTGGTACATATATACAGTGGAATACTGCTGCTGCTACTGCTAAGTCACTTCAGTCGTGTTCAACTCTGTGTGACCCCATAGATGGCAGCCCATCGGGCTCCCCCGTCCCTGGGATTCTCCAGGCAAGAACACTGGAGTGAGTTGCCATTTCCTTCTCCAATGCATGACAGTGAAAAGTGAAAGTGAAGTTGCTCAGTCGTGTCCGACCCTCAGCGACCCCATGGACTGCAGCCCTCCAGGCTCCTCCGTCCATGGGATTTTCCAGGCAAGAGTACTGGAGTGGGGTGCCACTGCCTTCTCCGACAATGGAATACTACTCAGCCATAAAAAGGAACACATTTGAATCTGTTCTAATGAGGTGGATGAAACTAGAGCCCATTATACACAGTGAAGTAAGTCAGAAAGAGAAATATAAATATCATATACTGACACATATATATGGAATCTGAAGAGATGGCACTGATGAATTTATTTTCAGGACGGCAATGGAGAAACAGACATAGAGAACAGACCTATGGACAAGGTGGGAGGAGAGGAAGAAGAGGAGATGTATGGAGAGAGTAACATAGAAATTTACAATACCATGTGTAAAACAGATAACCAATGGGGATTTGCTGTAAGATTCAGGGAACGCAAACAGGGGCTCTGTGACAGGCTGAAGGGTTGGGTGGGAAGGGAGATGGGAGGGAAGTCTGGGAGGAAGGGGACATGGGTATACCTATGGCTGATTCTTGTTGATATATGACAGAAAACCACAAAATTCTGTAAAGCAATTATCCTTCAATTAAAAAATTAGAAAAAAATTTTGGCCACACTGCACAGCACGTGGAATCTTAGTTCCCCCAGAATAGATTGAACTGGTATCCTCTGCATTGGAAGCACAGAGTCTTAACCACTGGACCACCAGGGAAGTCATTAATGACTTTTTTTTTTTTAACTTTACAATATTGTATTAGTTTTGCCAAATATCGAAATGAATCCACCACAGGTATACATGTGTTCCCCATCCTGAACCCTCCTCCCTCCTCCCTCCCCATACCATCCCTCTGGGCCGGCCCAGTGCACCAGCCCCAAGCATCCAGTATCGTGCATCGAACCTGGACTGGCGACTCGTTTCATACATGATATTATACATGTTTCAATGCCATTCTCCCAAATCTTCCCACCCTCTCCCTCTCCCACAGAGTCCATAAGACTGTTCTATACATCAGTGTCTCTTTTGCTGTCTCGTACACAGGGTTATTGTTACCATCTTTCTAAATTCCATATATATGCGTTAGTATACTGTATTGGTGTTTTTCTTTCTGGCTTACTTCACTCTGTACAATAGGCTCCAGTTTCATCCACCTCATTAGAACTGATTCAAATGTATTCTTTTTTAATGGCTGAGTAATACTCCATTGTGTATATGTACCATAGCTTTCTTATCCATTCATCTGCTGATGGACATCTAGGTTGCTTCCATGTCCTGGCTATTATAAACAGTGCTGAGATGAACATTGGGGTACACGTGTCTCTTTCCCTTCTGGTTTCCTCAGTGTGTATGCCCAGCAGTGGGACTGCTGGATCATAAGGCAGTTCTATTTCCAGTTTTTTAAGGAATCTCCACACTGTTCTCCATAGTGGCTCTACTAGTTTGCATTCCCACCAACAGTGTAAGAGAGTTCCCTTTTCTCCACACCCTCTCCAGCATTTATTGCTTGTAGACTTTTGGATCACAGCCATTCTGACTGGCGTGAAATGGTACCTCATAGTGGCTTTGATTTGCATTTCTCTGATAATGAGTGATGTTGAGCATCTTTTCATGTGTTTGTTAGCCATCTGTATGTCTTCTTTGGAGAAATGTCTATTTAGTTCTTTGGCCCATTTTTTGATTGGGTCATTTATTTTCCTGGAGTTGAGCTGTAGGAGTTGCTTGTATATTTTTGATATTAGTTGTTTGTCAGTTGCTTCATTTGCTATTATTTTCTCCCATTCTGAAGGCTGCCTTTTCACCTTGCTAATAGTTTCCTTTGTTGTGCAGAAGCTTTTAAGGTTAATTAGGCCCCATTTGTTTATTTGTGCTTTTATTTCCAATATTCTGGGAGGTGGGTCATAGAGGATCCTGCTGTGATGTATGTCGGTGAGTGTTTTGCCTATGCTCTCCTCTAGGAGTTTTATAGTTTCTGGTCTTACGTTTAGATCTTTAATCCATTTTGAGTTTATTTTTGTGTATGGTGTTAGAAAGTGTTCTAGTTTCATTCTTTTACAAGTGGTTGACCAGTTTTCCCAGCACCACTTGTTAAAGAGATTGTCTTTAATCCATTGTATATTCTTGCCTCATTTGTCAAAGATAAGGTGTCCATATGTGCGTGGATTTATCTCTGGGCTTTCTATTTTGTTCCATTGATCTATATTTCTGTCTTTGTGCCAGTACCCATTAATGACTCTTTTAATGACCCCTCAGTCATAGAGAATGGAAACATTCTCTGCCTTCTCTCATAATGTAGCGAGAGAGAATAACTTCACCTTGGAACACTGTATTCCCCACAAAGGGCAACTTCCACTTATTCTGTCTTCCCCTTCTGAGGAAGGGGATAATGGTGAGGGTAGCATTGATTTTCCTAACTGGTACCTCTCACTAGATCCAGTGGGGAAGGGAGAGATTCCAAAAGCTGATGTTTTCTCAAACATGAGTGTGTTATCTTTAGCTGTATATCCTTAGCTCTGAGCTCAAAAACAGGATCTCATTCTACTTAAGATGAAGAATCCCTGATATAAACAATAATATGGGTTGGACTCCTTTCCAATGCTGTTTCATATAATTAGCAGTGTAAGTGCCTCATTTCTGGTAGTGACTCTCAAATATATGTATAAGACAAATTTTACAAATTTCAGTATTGGTTGGATTTTTTAATAGTTTAGTCATTACTTTTAACAAACCATTTTCACATATACTGTGCCACTTAATTGTCTGGGCTATCGCTGATCCACAATCCTATCCAGAGATTACACTGGAAAATTCCAGAGTACCCCGGATTCCTAGTTAACTTTCCAATTACCTTTCCTCCTCAAAGTGCATAGCCTCCTTTCCAGACCCACAAGAATTCTAGTCAGAGCTGATTCTAGATTAAAACCTGTTTTAGGAAAGAATACCTTTTCATCAATTTTATTCCCCCATTAATTTGGCACGTAGATTATTTCTAACAATTGCATTTGGAATCTGTCTTGGGATTTTTGTACTCTCTGCATATCTACCATTATTTGTCTTTGTTACAATATAAGAAAAACATATATCTTAGAATTTAAGGTGTATATATTGATAGTTGGTTTCTGCTACTAAGGGAAAGTTAAATAAGTAGCCCATGGAAGGGGCCCTGTGTACCCCTCCATGATTCTATTTCCTCCTCCTTTTAATTCTTACAACCTTGTCTAGTATGCCATTTGGATTGTGACTGAAGCTAAAATAAAAGTCTGTGGATTTCCTCGTAATAGATAATGTAATGGTTAGGAATAGGATAGAAGCACTTAAAATCCTCCTGTATTTTGACAGTTTCCTTCAAAATTCACAATCCTAAACATCACATTAGGAGAAATAATATCCTGATCGCAGAAGGTGATATATCTTTTAGATAAACTTTAGAGAAAGACTGAAATACATTTATGACAGTTTAGGTGGAGATTGAGGAATAAAAATAGACATAGCATAATGAATTCCAGAACTCAATTATCTCCTTGTGTGTGTGTGTCTGTATAACATGCTCCAGAGGATGAAATAAGCAATATCTTCTAAAAAAAGAAATGTTTAGGGCACTTGGCAGTCATACAGAAGCTATCACAGCTGCTTTTCCACATTTATTATTAAACATTATCCCCAAGGTCAGAACTCAGTTTGCCTTTTATTTTCTTCACACTAAATATCTTTCTTTCTTCCCGTAAAGTTTCTAATGTCTTCCTTATTTTCCCTCACTTGGTCCCCTTCTTCAATTTTTATTACATAAATTCTTGAAAAATCATTCTATTACTTTCTTAAAAATTGGTACAGAGAATATTGTCAATATATCAATTGTTATATAGCAAAAAATAAATATGTAGAATGTTTCACTTTGAAGTTTTAAATTATGAAAATACTACTCACATTCTCTATCTTCAGGAAATAGTAAGATAGCAGTGAAATTGTAAACTCTTCAAAATATAGGAGTAATTTAATTTATTCCTATAAAAGTGAACATACTTTCTCAAGATCTATTTCTCCCAAATTTGTGTAAGTAACTTCAACTGGCTAACAGTGAGGGTTTTACCCCAAATAATAAAATGGCTTTAACTGCCTCATTAACTCTCAAAAAACTTGAGAAGCATTGTTGACCAAAATTAATTCCAAATAAATTGTTTAAATATAATAAATAATTGAAAAGTTAGAAGAAATTTGAATGAAATATTTATTAAATGTTTGGATCTGAATGTTCTTTGTAGCCCTCAGGATTTTCATATTCATAAATGTGCCCCTAGAGCCAAAGACACAGTAGGCATTCCACATATACCTGCTGAACTGAAGATAACCAGATAATCTTGTAGGTTTCAAAGTAAAAAAAAAAAAAAAAAACTGTCTCAAAGGAAAATAGGAAACAATTGACTAAATTTTTAAAATTTAATTTTAGTATATTAAAATTATAATTAATAAAATGAAAGATAGTGAACTGAAAGAATATTTGAAGCAAATAGGAGAGATGAAGAGTAGAAAAAAAAGAGTAGAAATCTTTATTAAAAAGCTATTCCATTTATAAGAGCATCAAAAAGAATAAAATATTTAGGAATATACTTAACCAAGGAGGTGAAAAACTAATACACTGAAAACTAGAAAACACTGCTGAAAGAAATTAAATACACAAACAAATGGAAAGATATTCTGTGTTTACAGATTGGAAGATCTTATATTATTAAGATATCAATACTATCCAGTGATAGTACAGATCAATGCAATCCCTATCAAAATCTCAATGACACTTTTTTTGCAGAAATAGAAAAATTTATCCTAAAACTCAGATGGAATCTCCAGAGACCCTGACTAGCCAAACGAATCTTAAAAGTGAAAAGAACAAAGTTGTAAGTCTCACGTTTCCTGATTTCAAAACTTATGGTAGTCAAAATAATGTGGTACTGACATAAAGATGGATATATATACACAAATGTAATAGAATGGAGAACCTAGGGAAAAAACTCACATATATAATAAAATAACTTCTTGACATGGGTGCCAAGATCTTTCAATGGGGAAAGAATATTTTTTTTTTAACAAATGCTGGGAAAAATGAATATCCAATGCAAAAGAGTGAAGTCCAACCCTTACCCTACAGTATACATAAAAATTAGGTGAAAATTGATTAAAGACCTAAATGTTATAGCTAAAAACTATAAAAAGATCTTAGAAGAAAACAGGTGAAAAGCTTCATGACTTTGGATTTGGCAATAATTTCTTGGATATGACACTAAAAACACAGGCAACAAAAGAAAAAATAAATTGTACTTCATAAAAATAAAAGATAAACTGAACTTCATCAAAACTAAAAACTTCTGCATAAAGGACATTATCAAAGAGTGAAAAGGAAAGTCACAGAATCAGAGAAAATATCATAAATCATACACCTGATAAAGGATTAATATGCAGAACACATAAAGAACTCCTACAACTTAACAAAAAAAACCCCACCCAATTAAAAAATGGGCAAAGGACTTTAGTAATCCATTCTCTGAAGAAGGTATACAAATTGATAACTAGAATATGAAAAGATACTCAACATCACTAATTATCAGGGAAATACAAATCAAGACTATATTGCAACAGCAACTCACACACATTAGGATGGCTAATATTGAAAAAAAAAAAAAGTTATAAGTGTTGGTGAGGATGTGGGGAAACTGAAATCCTCATGCACTCACTAGAAAAGACCCTGATGCTGGGAAAGATTGAGGGCAGGAGGAGAAGGGGATGAGAGGGCTGGATGGCATCACCGAGTCAATGGACATGAGTTTGAGCAAACTTGGGGAGATTGTGACAGACAGGGAAGCCTGACGTGCTGCAGTCCATGGATCACAAAGAGGTGGACACGACTTAGCAACTGAACAGCAACAACATCATGCACTGTTGGTGGGAATGTAAAATGATGCAGCCACTGTGAAACGGTTCCTCAAAAAATTAAACCTAGAATAACCATATGATCCAGCAATTTCCCTTCTGGGTATATACCCAAAAGAATTGAAAGGAGGGACTTGAACTTTATTTGTACACCCGTGTCCACAACAGTGTTATACACAGTAGCCAAAATATAGAAGCAAGCTAAGTTTTCATCAACAGATGAAAGAATAAACAAATATGGTGTGTGTATATATACACACACAACATGGATGACCTTACTTTATGCTAAGCGAAATACATTAGTCATAAAAGGATAAATATTAAACAAGTCCACTTACTTGAAGTACTAAAAATAGTCAAATTTACAGAGATTGTAAGTAGAATGGTGGTTTCCATGGAATGAGATGAAGGGGCAATGGAGAGTTAAGAGTATAATAGGCACGGAGTTTTAATAGGTAAATAAGAAAATGTTCACAAGATAGATGTTGGTAATAGTTGTACAACAAGATGGATGTATTTAATACCACAGAACTGTACCCTTAAAAATGGTTAAAATGGTAAATGTTAAGTTATATACATATTTAACCAGTTAACAGCTGACTTGTGGCCACTCAAGTTCATATGTTGAAGCCCTAACCCCCATTGCGACTATGTGGAAATAGGATCTTTAAGGGGGTGTGTTTTATAATGCGTTAGTCACTCAGTCGTGTCCGACTCTTTGCTTTCCTATGGACTGTAGCCTGCCAGGCTTCTCTGTCCATGGAATTCTCTAGGCAAGAATACTGGAGTGGATTGCTATTCCCTCCTCCAGGGAAACTTCCCAACCCAGGGATCGAACTTTGGTCTCCTTCCTCACAGGAATATTCTTTACCGTTTGAGCTACAGGGGAAATCTCCCTTTAAGTGGGTAAATGAGGTTAAATGAGGTCATAAGGACAAGCCCTAATCCAATAGGAATAATGTCCTTATAAGAAAAGAAAGACACACCAGAACTGCCTCCACACAGAGTAAAGGCCATGTGAGAACAAAGCAAGATGGTCATCTGCAAGCCAGATCTTGATCTTCCGGATTTCCTACCTCCAGAACTTCAAGAAAATAAATTTCTGTTGTTTAAGACATCTAGTCTGTCCTATTCGGTTATGAGAGCCTGAGTAGCCTAACATAACCACAGCTTTTTTTTTTTTTTTTTAAGAAAAAACTCACTAATGATGTTTTGAACTGCAAAAATAATGCATTGATATGAAAAAATTCAAACTATACAAAGGGTAAAAAATCATAAGGGAGACTCTCATACCCCCCACCCCAGAATAACCAATGCCAATAGTTATAAGAATATCTATCAGAATACTTTATGAATACATGGGGCATATATATTTGAATTACAAACACTTTCTACTTCTAATGCAAAAATCAAAGTAGGTCTGGAT
Organism: Bos indicus; assembly: GCF_029378745.1. Taxonomy (NCBI): domain Eukaryota; kingdom Metazoa; phylum Chordata; class Mammalia; order Artiodactyla; family Bovidae; genus Bos; species Bos indicus. The sequence goes on along the minus strand of NC_091765.1, from coordinate 59,400,765 downwards.
CAGAAAAGGAAGATAAAAAAAAAAAAGGAAGATATCTTCAAGTTTGTTAATGCCTAAAACATAATTTTACATATTCATACATTCTACTACCATTGTACATTTAGATTATTTCTAGATTTTTTTTCCATCATAAAATGTTAATAACTTCCTTATAGTCATTTAAAATTATTTCCATCCTCATATTTTTTAGATCCTAACATACAATGTAACATTATCTTTTCCATTACCATTGTTCACATAGGTTATTTCCTTATTTTTTGCCCATCATATTAATACAAATGTAATTCACATCTTTATAACTTTACTCTTTTTAAAACTATTTCATTAGTTTCCCAGTAATGAAAATTGGTCAATGGACATGATACTTCTACAGAACTTGATATATATTGCCAGCTGATTTCCAAAATGTACCTGCCAACTTACTGTCAGCAGTGCTAACAGTACCAATATTAGATAGTCATATTTAAAAATATCTCCCTCTCTGCTAAAAAAAAAAGCAAAAAACCCCCCCAAAAACTCCCAAAGTATTTGTAGTTAAAAAAGGAAATCTTAACTTGTATTTTTTATTACTACTGAGATTGAAGATTTTCAAATAACTATTAAGTCATTTGTGTCTTTTTGTGTGTAACTCATACTCTTTATCCATACACATATTAGAGGCATTAATATCTTTCTTAGTGATTTGTGTGAGTCCTTCATATATTACATTACCCTTTCATTTATCAACATTTATTCCAAATATTTCCCAGACTGTTTTGTCTTTTAATTATATATGTCCATTCAACAAATATTTATTCATTATGTTCTAAGTACTGTGGTGGGAATTCTATGTTGCTTTTTAAATTACTTTATATGGAGAATTATACACATACTTTTTGACTCTTCCACTGCTTAAAGTTTTCAAAGGTTGAACTTAGGGCAAAAACCCACGTATGATCCTGTCTCACTGTTCGTGTCAGGGCTGGTCCTTTCTATCTCTCATGAGATTGCAAGCAGACGTTAAGCAAGGGTGCAGTCATCTGATGCTAGACTGGGGATGCAGGATGAGCCCAGTCAAGGCGGTTCACTCACACAGCTGGTAAACTGATGAGGCTGTTGGTGGAGGCTTTTGTTTCTCTCCACCTGGGCATCTTCAAATATAGGTCTGCTTGAGTGGAGTGTCATGGAACCTTGCTTCCTCGAGAGCAAGCAATCCAAGACAATGAGGTGGAAAGCTGCAATCAATGCCTTTATGACCTAGCCTTAGAAGTCACACACCTTCAACTGTATTTTACAGGTCAGAGCAGCCCTTTTTCAATAGACTGAAAGAATCTTATTTCCAGAGTTGAGAATCACTAATCACTGGGGATTATCTTGAAAGCTAGCTATGAAAGATCCCAACATCTTGATTTTCCTGTAATTTACTTTATAAAGCAAATACTGATAATTTTTCAATGTTTTGTACCATTCCAATTTTGTAGCATACTGCTCTCAAACACAGCTGTACTTTCAAACACATGTGTGCACATGGGCGCACTCAAGCATGAGACTTTGTTCCACAGAATGAAGCTCCACAGATTAAAGACCCTGTGTTACAGTCAGCCTCTGAACTTCATTAAGTCACATTAGAACTTCTGTGAACTTCATTAGATACCACTTAAAACTCTCTGAATTTGAGTAAACAGAGTTCAAGATGCAAAGTTTAAGAAGCTTGACTTCTACCTACTTGTAATGTTAATTAACTTTGAAACACTTCGTGAGTTTTACCAGAAACCTTTCATTTTCTAGACATTTTTACCTGTGTTCCCACTTTAATTAAAAAGCTCTTGCCCTTAACGATTTACCCATCTTTAGCTAGAACACGATTTTCTAAGTCCACATGCCATTTTACGAATGTTTTATTTTAAAGTCACAGCAATTATTTCTACATCAGATCAGATCAGTCGCTCAGTCGTGTCCAACTCTTTGCAACCCCACGAATCACAGGACGCCAGGCCTCCCTGTCCATCACCAACTCCCGGAGTTCACTCAGACTCACATCCATCGAGACAGTGATGCCATCCAGTCATTTCATCCTCTGTTGTCCCCTTCTCCTCTTGCCCCCAATCCCTCCCAGCATCAGAGTCTTTTCCAATGAGTCAACTCTTCACATGAGGTGGCCAAAGTACTGGAGTTTCAGCTTTAGCATCATTCCTTCCAAAGAAATCCCAGGGCTGATCTCCTTCAGAATGGACTGGTTGGATCTCCTTGCAGTCCAAGGGACTCTCAAGAGTCTTCTCCAACACCACAGTTCAAAAGCATCAATTCTTCGGCACTCTTCACAGCCTTCTTCACAGTCCAATTCTCACATCCATACACGACCACAGGAAAAACCATAGCCTTGACTAGATGGACCTTTGTTGGCAAAGTAATGTCTCTGCTTTTGAATATGCTATCTAGGTTGGTCATAACTTTCCTTCCAAGGAGTAAGCGTCCTCTAATTTCATGGCTGCAATCACCATCTGCAGTGATTTTGGAGCGCAGAAAAATAAAGTCTGACACTGTTTCCACTGTTTCCCCATCTATTTCCCATGAAGTGATGGGACCAGATGCCATGATCTTCGTTTTCTGAATGTTGAGCTTTAAGCCAACTTTTTCACTCTCCACTTTCACTTTCATCAAGAGGCTTTTGAGTTCCTCTTCCCTTTCTGCCATAAGGGTGGTGTCATCTGCATATCTGAGGTTATTGATATTTCTCCCGGCAATCTTGATTCCAGCTTGTGTTTCTTCCAGTCCAGCGTTTCTCATGATGTACTCTGCATATAAGTTAAATAAGCAGGGTGACAGTATACAGCCTTGACGGACTCCTTTTCCTATTTGGAACCAGTCTGTTGTTCCATGTCCAGTTCGAACTGTTGCTTCCTGACCTGCATACAGATTTCTCAAGAGGCAGATCAGGTGGTCTGGTATTCCCATCTCTTCCAGAATTTTCCACAGTCTATTGTGATCCACACAGTCAAAGGCTTTGGCATAGTCAATAAAGCAGAAATAGATGTTTTTCTGGAACTCTCTTGCTTTTTCCATGATCCAGCGGATGTTGGCAATTTGATCTCTGGTTCCTCTGCCTTTTCTAAAATCAGCTTGAACATTAGGAAGTAGGAAGTTCACGGTTCACATATTGCTGAAGCCTGGCTTGGAGAATTTTGAGCATTACTTTACTAGCATGTGAGATGAGTGCAATTGTGAGGTAGTTTGAGCATTCTTTGGCATTGCCTTTCTTTGGAAAGAAATAACCTATTTCTACATAGGTTATTCTAAAAGAAGTCAAGGCACAAGGAGATTGGGCGAAATAAGCAGCCTGTCATTCCCAAACGACTGTCCTTGGGTCTTGCCTCCAGCTTAGGCCCAGGCCAGTCCCCCACGCCTGTTAGCTCACATGCTCTAGAGCTGTGCTGTCCCATATAGTGACACTAGCCACACCCAGCACTTGAGCCCTGCTCTAAGTGCAAATTTACATCCACTTTTGAAGACTTAGTATGAGGTAAACATGAACATCTCATTAATAATTTTTACATTGATTGTATGTTGAAACTATATTTTGGACGCATGCTTGCTAAGTTGCTTCAGTTGTGTTGGACTCTTTGGGACCCTATTGGCTGTAGCCCGCCAGGCTCCTCTCCGTGGGATTCTCCAGCCAAGAATATTGGAATGGGTTGCCATGGCCTCTTCCAGGGGACCTCCTGGACTCAGGGATCCAACCCGCCTCTCTTAAGTTTCCTACATTGGCAGGTGGGTTCTTATCACTGAGCCACCTGGGAAGCCCCATATTTTGGATAAATTAGGTTAAATAAGTGAAGTTGCTCAGTCGTGTCCGACTCTTTGTGACCCCATGGACTGTCGACTACCAGGCTTCTTTGTCCATGGGATTTTCCAGGCAAGAATACTGGAGTGGGTTGCCATTTCCTTCTCCAGGAGATCTTCCCGACCCAGGGATTGAACCCGGGTATCCCGCATTGTAGGCAGACGCTTTACCGTCTGAGCCACCAGGGAAGTACTATTGAAAAAAAAAAAAAAAAAAAAAAAGCAGCTCTCGCAGATTATACTAATTTCGCTGAAAGTGACTCAGCTAGTTGAGGTGATAAACCAGACACTGAGGTAGAAGTCCAGGTTAGGCGAAAAGGTCAACTCAGAATAAGGAAGGCAGTTTCTTACAGCTAACTTTCACCTCTCCTGCACGATAGGCAAATAAGCACCTCTGTGAAATCTTTGGAACTCACACTTTCATTTAAACACTAGTCTCGCTTTAAAGTCGGTCCATTTATGGACCTAAGAAAACAGAGTAGCCCGAAGTTTTCCCAAAGTGGGAAACCTCTCGGGCCCGTTGTTCAGTGGGGAGACTAAGAAGGCCAGAATGAGAGAGTAGGAAGCATCACCTTGGTTTAGAAGAAATGAGGTTCTCACACCATAAGTATTTCAATCCCGAAGGTCAAAGCAACAAAGGTTTGAGCTGACTGCCTAACAACAGCTTTCCTCTCCCAGTTCCCCATTATCGCTCTATCAGTCCCACATTCCCTTTAACACTCCTCTTGAACTGAATTTAGCCAGCTTTCCGAGTGCAGTTTGCCTCCGGGACAGGGGATCAATAACTGCCACGTCTGTCATACTTTTGTATATATAAGACCAAACCTCGATCTCCAGTTTTCACCTGAGCCTAAGTGATCCAAAACAATCTCTACAAGTCTCATCAGACACCACCTTGCGCCCCCACTTACCACTACCCCCGCTATTCTAAAGACTCCAGCTGAGGAAAGCCATCAGCTTGGGCACCACTACCCCCGCTATTCTCAAGACTCCAGCTGAGGAAAGCCATCAGCTTCGGCAAAGGGAGACACACTGCAGAGGACGTCCACGACACACGAAACAGAACCTACGCAGACCACTTCAACAAACGCGGGGCCTCGCCCTCTCCATCACACAACGCTGCGCCCCACCCCTCCCAACCGGAACTGCAACTCCGGTGCTCCGCGCCCCCTCGAACCGCGTGACGCTCGCGGCCGCCCCGCCCCTCCGGACCCACTGGGCAGGCGCGGGGCGCGCGCATGCTCGGCAGGCCGGCTGCCTGGGTCTTGAGCCGCTGCAATCTGTTGCGCCTCCGCCCGCGGGAGCCGGCAGATCCGGGTCTCGTGGCTTAGAGTGACGTGGTCAGTCGAATCAAAACAGAGGAGGGGAGGAAGCCGGCGGCCAGGAGCGGCGGCGGCAGCGGCTTCCCGAGCAGCCGCAGCGTTCCGGAAGCTCCAGGCGGTCTTTCTGCCGAGGCTTAGTCCGGGCCCCCAACCTCCCCGCCCCGTCGGTTGTTGTCTGGGCGGGTGAGTGTCTCCCATTTCTCCCACCGCCGTTTGCCGGCCCACCTTTCCCTCGCCCCGATTTTTCCTGGGGGCTCTGGCGGGCTGCGGCGGCTGCGGCAGTGCGGGGCTGCTTCTCGGGCTCAAGGGGTCCCCGACCGGGCTGGCGACTGTGCATCGGGAGAAGCCCGCTGCTGTCGAGCCCGCGTTCTTCGGCGAAGAGTGGGGCGAAGAGCCTGAGATTTGGCTTTCTCTGCAGGAGACCAGAGTCGGGACTTGGCAGGGAAGTGGACGGTAGCCACGGGTGGTTTTATTTTTAGGGCAAGCAGTCAACTCGGGTGGAGGCGTATAATGGAGTAAAAAGAAGAGTGAGTGAGTCGTAGCTGGAAGGAATCCCTCACAAACCTTGCAATCTTCACTAAATCATTTACCTCTGTTTCTCAGCCCTTGCCGGGTCTGATGTAGTCACCGGTATGCGTCCTTTGTTGTGATTGATGAGACTAGAAAGCTGCCATCCGGAAAGCGGGAGCTTTTAGCCCTTATTGTGTTGTGAATTTAAAGGAATCCCTTTTTCTGTTTGTTCAGTACGTGGAACCAGAGCTGACAGTAAAGAGGTGGTACCCTTTATTGTAACAGATAAAGTGCGATAAACTGGTTACCGGAGTACCTGAAGTCCCGTGTTACCATTAGAGCCAGTTTTCCGAAGTGTCTGTTCGCGTGTGTATTAGGATTTTAGCCACAGTGATGTTCTTTAGCCGGAGAGAGTCAATAGGGTGTTTTCAGTTGCCCTAGTTTACAGAAGCGAGGATGTGGCCTTAGGAGAATGTCTTGGCTTTGCATAGAGAAAGTCGGATGAGCTTCCTGCACGTAATACCCGCGTTTAAAGAGATCTTCCAGTTACTGTGTTTTGTCGGAAACCGTTGGCAGCGTAGAATAACTTGGACGGCGTCAGCCCTTCCAGGGGAAGTCCTGAGACCCTTAGGAGGTGTTCTCACTGCCGAGTCTGTGGAGCCTGCAGAGGGTTTGTGTTCCCTTCCACTTTAGATGACCCGCCACGCAGATTCCTCTGGGGTAGCCTGCTTCGAGCCCTGCCACCCTCCGCGCCTTTCCACCGCATGAATGAGACCAGAAGACCAAACCTCTGTTTTGTCCTTAGTTTTTTTAAGTTTTTTTTTTTTTTTTCCTCCAGAGAATTCATTAATTGAGGTGTTTCTTTAGCAAACGGCAAGAAAGAAAAAGAGCTATGTATTAAATTGATTGTCATATATCAAATCCAGGAAGAGATCTTAGGAATTTGAACTACTCCCTTGAAGGGTATATTATGTCCTTGTGTGGTATAAAATGGACCTCTTCCTAGCAAATTTCTTCCTTCAGCGTGTGCAATCGAGATCTTTTTTTCTTAATACCACAGTTGGAATGCCGCTGATCGAAACAAATGAAATTATGTTTTCTTGAAGTTCTTTCTCTTTTTTTTATTTTTTAAGCTAATCTATACCTAAATAATTTTGTTTATATGAAATAATTTGTGATAATTGGAGAAAATATTGATTAAAGCAGATAAGTGAAAAAAAGAAGAAATAAGTCATCAGTATTCTTGCCATCCAGAGACCACCAGAATGTCAGCAGTGGTTTATATCCTTCCAGACTTTTTTGCATTTAGATATTTTATACAAAAATGGTATCATACCTCATGTTCTTCTGTAACCTACTTTTTCATATTTTTTTCACTTCATTTTTGAGTAACACATTACAATTTTAATAGATACTCTTGGACCTTAACTTTTATAGAGTATTCGCTGTATGTTTGCCAAACCATAATGATTAAAATCATAGTTTTAAAAGATTTCCTCTCAAATCTCTCATGATGATATTATAAGATTTATGAAATCAGTATGCACTGTGTGACAAACTAAGACTTTGCTTGTTTAACTCTTGGCAAAACAGGCACAGAATAGCCTGAGTTAACACTGTGGAAGTTTGAAAAGCTTTTGGTCACTTGGTGATTTGATTTAGGTAAGGGTTTAGTTCTGTGCCATAGCTCCTGTATGTCCCAAATGTTGACCAGCTGGCAAGGCCTCCGGCAGTAAGGTCCTAAAAGATTTTACTTTATACACTTGGTATGCTTTATGAACACTGAGTCTTGGATGTGTGCCTGTTTAGTCCAGTGCTTTATCAGTGGTGCCAAAAGAGAAGTGAGGTTCCCCGTACCTCAGCTTCAAAGGATAAGTACTTACTAAAGAGTATCCTAAATATACTAATAGCCCACTTGGGTCCCTTAGTCATAAACTTACCTACATGTGCCTTGAATGGTAGTGTTCAGTATGTATTCTAGATTTGTCCACTTCTTCCCCTCTCTACCGCTACCACCTTTGCCAACTCTTACTGTGTCTCACCTGGCCTACTGCAGAAACCTCTGGTCTCCCTGCTTCCACTTTGGCTTTTTATGGTGCATCCCCTTTCCCACAGCCTGAGGGATCCTTTAAAATGTCAGATCACGTCACCCCTTTGTTGAAAGTCTCTCATCACGTTCAGAATAAAATCCAACCTCTTTCTCAAGGTTTGCCAAGCAGTAGAGGTTTCGGCACTGCCTTCCTCTGTCTCACCTTGTATCCAAATGCCTTAATCAGGACCCAGGAGAATGGCAACAGCAGTTTCTTCCTGTGTTCCAGCTGCACTAGCATTGTCCTAGGGACTTGCCAGGTTTGTTCTTGCCTCGGCATTTGCACTTGCTCTTCCTTGTGGCTTCAGTCTTCTCCCAGATCTTCCTGTAGCTGATTCCATCATGTCATTCAGGTCTCAGTTCAGTCTCTTCAAGGAGATTGTTCCCACAATTATCCCACCATTCTCTCATTTTCTTTATAACATCACTATCTGGAATTTCCTTTGTTTTTATATTCTGCCTCCTATACTAGAAATTAAACTCTGGGCAAATGAGGACCTTGTCTGTCCTTTTCACTGCCAAGCAGGTGCTCAATATGATGGTTGAATGAATAAACTTGAACATATCTGTATTACTGTTGAATGCACTCTTTTTCTTATATTTAATTTTATTTATTTATTTATTGACTGCTGGGTCTTCATTGCTGCTTGGGCTTTTCTCTAGTTCTGGTGAGTGTGGCTACTCTTCATTGCAGTGGCTTCTCATTACGGTGGCTTCTCATGAAACACAGGCTGTAGGGCATGTGGGCTTCAGTAGTTGCTGCATTTGGGCTCAGTGGTTGCGGTTCCCAGGCTCTAGACCACAGGTTCAATAGTTGTGATGCACAGGCTTAGTTGCTCTCCTGCATGTGGGATCTTCCCAGACCGAGGATCTAGCCTGTGTCTCCTGCATTGGCACATGGATTCTTTACCAGTGAGCCACCAGGGAAGCCCCTCTACTGTCTCTTTTAAACCAGTTCTTTTTATGGCAGAACCCTAATTTTCAGTCTCCTTTTGTAGGGGTGTACCTTGATTCTCCTACTTCAATAGTTCTTGATGTTTGGATCAGGGAACAGCCGTGTTATACTTTTTGTTCAGTCACTTAAGTCGTGTCCGACTCTTTGCGACCCCATGGACTGCAGCACGCCAGGCTTCCCTGTCCTTCACCATTTTCTGGAGCTTGCTCAAACTTTTGTCCATTGCATCAGTGATGCCATCCAACCCTCTCGTCCTTTGTCATCCCTTTTTGTTTTCAGTCTTTCCCAACATCAGGGTCTTTTCTAATGAGTCAGCTCTTTGCATCAGGTGGCCAAAGTATTGGAGCTTCAGCTTCAGCATCAGTCCTTCTAATGAATATTCAGGATTGATTTCCTTTAGGATTGACTGGTTTGATCTCCTTGCAGTCCAAGGGACTCTCAAGTGTCTGCTTCAACACCACAGCTCAAAAGCATCTATCTCCTTGAATTGGCTTAAATTCATGTTCACTGAGTCAGTGATGCTGTCTGACCATCTCATCCTCTGCTGCCCATTCTCCTTTTGCCTTCAGTCTTCTCCAGCATCAGGGTCTTTTCCAGTGAGTTGGCTGTTTGCATCTCGTGGCCAAAGTATTAGAGCTTCAGTATCAGTCCTTCCAGTAAATAGTCAATGTTGATTTCCTTTAGGATTGGCTGGTTTGATCTCTTGCAGTCCAAGAGTCTTCTCTCTCAAGAGTCTTCTCTAACACCACAGTTAGAAATTATCAATTCTTTGGTTCTCAGCCTTCTTTATGGTCCAATTCTCACATCCATACATAAGTACTAGAAAAACCATAGTTTTGACTATGCTCAGTTGCTACAGTGTGTCCAACTCTTTGTACCCTGTAGACTGTAGCTTGTCAGGCTCCTCTGTCCATGGGGATTCTCTAGGCAAAAATACTGGAGTGGGTTGCCATGCCCTCCTCCAGGGGATCTTCCCTGGAGGGAGGATCCCAACCCAGGGATCAGACCCAAGTCTTGTATGTCTCCTGCATGTGTCAGATACTATGCTAAAAACTTTTAACATGTTTTTCAGTTAACTGTAAAACAACTCAGATATAGGTGTTCCTGCTCCCTCTGTACAAATAAAAGAACTGAGACATACTGAGTAGAAGGTTGGATTTGAACCCAAGTCAGTTCTCTTAATCAGTATACCCTACAGTGTTTAGAACTATATGCAGTCCTTTAGTTTTAGTAAGCCATTTTTTTGTTAAGGGCAAAATAATGTTTTCTGTCCCATTTCCAGTCCTTAATGAAGATCATTGTTTTTTGGTCTTTGTGCCTGAAGTTGCACAATTGGTAGATGACCTCAAGGAGCATCTGTAAAGACTCCTGCGTCTTCTTGCTTTGTTGTATTGAGTTTTCAGATTTAAAACTACCAGGTTTAAAGTGAATTTGAGGTCTTTTCTCCTCCCTATGCATTGCCGTGCATTCCACACACCCAGAGTCTATCACTTTTCTACCTGCTCATATACTCATTTGAATTCTTCATACATTTCCTTCATTGATTTGGGTGTTGTAATATTTGAACTACCATGGGATCATCATAAACTGAACAGATTTCTCACTGTAAGACCCTTTCCAAATGAGTTAAAAGTACTGAATTTGATTGATGCATTGATTTGGGGGGTTCCCTGATAGCTCAGTTGGTACAGAATCCGCCTGTAATGCAGGAGACCTGGGTCAAGAAGATCCACTGGAGAAGGGTTAGGCTACCCACTCCAGTATTCTTGGCTTCCCTTGTGGCTCAGCTGGTAAAGAATCCTTCTGCAATGTAGGAGACCTGGGTTTGATCCCTGGAGAAGGGAAAGGCTACCCACTCCAGTATTCTGGCCCAGAGAATTGCATGGACTAGTCCATGGGGTCTCAAAGAGTTGGGCACACTGAGCGACTTTCACTTTCACTTTGATTTGGGGTGGGGAGGATACTTAATCTAGAGAAATACTGGTTGTCTTTCTTCTCTTCCTAGTCTTAAAGCCTGGATAGCTATATTTATCTATGGAAGCTCTGGTCACACGTGATCTTTAGCAGAGCTCTATCATAACCCATCTTGGGCTTTTGTAAATAACCATGTGTGGCTCCTTTAGCTTCACTTTTCATATTCAGTTGTCTGTGGCTATTTGGCTTATTTGATTGGGAGGCCCATGAGGTCAGGGAGGACCGATTAAGCAACAGTAGGCTTGTTGATGGGATAAATAAATGAAGAAAAATATCAACTTTAACTATATCTGTAAAAAGCAGTACATTGCTAAAAAGCAGTATTTGTAAAAATCTTTTCCCATATAGTTTAATAAGACTTAGAACAAAAGCTTCAATAAAAGATACTAAATTGTTTACATTGATAATTAATGGTGATATATTAATATATGAGTTGTAAAGATTTTGCAGAAAGTAAGCACTCCCGACAGTTATATTGTGACTTATATTAGAATTTTTTTTAAGATTGTACTACTACAAGCTTATAAGCAAAGGTATTCTTTTGGTGTGTGCTTATGTTCACGTTCATGTTTCAGTCCACGGAACAAGGGCTAACCATCTGAATTGGTTGTATGCATGTGGCAGTAGATCCTACAGTTAAGTAACAGTTTGGGCACTTCAAAGTGATTTGAAAAGAAGGCTGAAAATTATTTGAATCTGAAATTAAAACAGTTACCTGTCTGAATCTCAATAGCAATGACATTTACTGTTTATGGAGTCTATATGCTAGTCTCTTGACTTTCATTACTTCCTATATGTTTAGCTTACACATCAGCCCTCCAAGTCGGACATTGTCACCCCCAATTTATACCGGAGGAAACAGGCTCTGGTTAGTAAATTGCTTAAGGTAAAGCCACTTGGGACTTGTGGGATTCAAACTCAATTTTCTTTGACCAAAATTCATAAACTTTATATTTCAACAATGTTGAGTAGTCTTTTTGTCTTAGAGAATCATGGGAGCTATAATAAGTAAACCTACTTGTTTTAGCTGTCAGATTATGCTACTAGAAGTACTTTCATGAATTGTTTTGTTCTGTTTAAACCTAAATTGGATATGCATGTCTAGTAGTCCCTCCTTTAAAAAAAAGAGAAAAAAACCTGAGACATGCTTGTTACTGAAAAGCTGCAAAGGATAGTAATATATAAAACCAACAACAAAAGTTACAATCCTGTACATATATTTCCTTCCAGTCTTTAACTTTTAAAATTCATCTTTGGTACAGCTGAGATGTAATACTCACATAAGCTTGTATTCTTTTTGAGGGATGAGAGTGGGGTCAACATAGTGATCTTTTTACCATGGCCTTAGAAAATACCTAAACTTGATTTTAACTGGCTGCATTTTATAAGATGTTTTGAATAAACTGGTTTACTTGAAGTTTTCACTTAATATTAAACATGTAGTTTCCAGTTTTCACCATTATAAATAATATTGTGGTGAACCATGGCTTTAAATAGCCAACCAACCAGTCTTAGTTATGTAAAAAAACATAATCACACTTTAATGACTTGAAATGCAATTTTAATCATCGTTCAGCAAGTATATACAGCATATATATTCTTGCAATCCTAGAAAATTTACTCGAGGGTTTTTATTGTTTTTTTAATAATTTTACTTGTTAATTTAACACTTTTTGGCTGTTCTGGGTCTTCCTTGCTACACACAGGCTTTCTCTAGCCGCAGTGAGTAGGGACTACTCTAGTTGCGACGCACGGGCTTTTCATTGCAGTGGCTTCTCTTGCAGAGCATGGGCTCTAGAGTTGGGCTTTAGTAGTTTTGATGCACGGGCTTAGTGACCTCTCGGCATGTGCAGTTTTCCTTGATTAGGGATCAAACCCGTGTTTCCTGCCTTGGCAGGTGAATTCTTTACCACTAAGCCACTCAGGCCTGGCATGCTGCATGCAGTTCATGGGGTCGCAAAGAGTCGGACACGACTGAGTGACTGAACTGAACTGAACTGAAGCCACTCGGGGACGCTCCTACATGAGGGTTGGGACGGGAAGCCTGGTGGGCTGCCGTCTATGGGGCCGCAGAGTCAGACGCGACTGAAGTGACTTAGCAGCAGCAGCAGCAGCAGCAGCCTCTGAGAAGAAGAGAGTACCTTTTTTACTTTTGTGGTTTTTTTAAACTTCTGTATTTGAATTGTAAAAGTATAAATGTGATTGCTTTTAAAATTAAAAAAAGTTCAACTCCTTGAGAAAGTATGTTTTTCTAAACCAGAACCAAGTTTTAGGTTTATAGTAAGGCTTATATTTTGTTTGTAACATTTCAAACTTGAGTGCTTTTGTTTAAAGAAAGTTACCTTTTTGTTGCTTTATTTTCATATCGAATTTTCATTTCCTTTTTAAAATTTAGGTGAAAACACAGATGTGAGTCTCAAGTTTGTAAAAGTACAGAATAAAGCTGATTTATGCTTGACTGCGCTCATTGGCAAGTATTGCAGGTGCAGCACTTTCAAATTTTAAGAATGATAAAGATGCTTCAAATCAAGTTAGGGACACAGTGAACATCTTCTTGGTAAATGAAGTTTTAGAGGATGTGTTCTGGTTGCTATCTTGTTTTAGCTTATACTTTTTAAAAAAAAGCTAATTTTTTTTTAACATATTATGTATTTTGTTGCTCTGTACTCCTGGCAGAGGTAATGTAGAAGAAACTGACTTGCTTGCAATTTTGAAGACTTCTGTTTTTCCTGTGGTGCTTATTCAAATTTCATTTTTTTAAAAGATTGATGTATTTTTTGGCTGTGGTATGTCTTCGTTGCTATGAGTGGATTTACTCAAGTTACAGCAAGTGGAGACTAGTCTCTAGTTAGAGTGTGCGGGCTTCCCATTGCAGTGGCTTCTCTTGTGGAGCACAGGCTTTATGGTCGTGAGTCGAGTTTCATTTTTTAATAACGTTGCTTTTTGTATCACAGTGGTTCTAAGCGTTTTTTTCCTGTCATTATGAATGGCATTTGTGTGCACCTGTGTTCAGATAGGTCGTCTAGGCTGTAGCATGGCTGAGATAAGCCATGGTTAATCTGAGTTGGGAGAGTAGTAGCCATAACTCCGTTCTGTGACAAAAATCATGTAGGCAAGGAAGTGAAGGGGAGTAATAGAAAAAGTCTTGATTCTGCTCTGGTTTATTTGAACGGTTGAATGATAGAAGGCAGGAGGAGAAGGGGACGACAGAGGATGAAATGGTTGGATGGCATCACCGAATCAATAGGCATGAATTTGAGCAAACTCTGGGAGATGGTGAAGGACAGGAAGCCTGGTGTGCTGCAGGCCATGGGGTCACTAAGAGTCGGACACAACTTAGCAACTGAACAATAACAACAAATCATTCGCAGATGTGTAACATTACTTGTGATGTACTTCAGAATTTCAGACCATGCTTGTTATTTTGTAATATAGCTATTGAAAACTGGTTTCGTAACAATTGTATCCTCTATGATTTGCGGGGGTGGTCACAGAATATGGAATTTTTATACCATCTGTTAAATTTTTCTGTTTCTAACTTATGGAACACAGTGTTTTTTCCTGAATTAAAAAATTTTTATTCAGAATGTGATTAAGTAGTACTCGAGTAGAAATTTCAGAGAACGTTTTCAGAATATGAAACTTTGGGTTAAGATACTGAATATAAACAAAGATGATTCAATTGCAGACTTTTCTCTTGTTTGGCTGTTTATAATAAATTTTACCCCTGGGCCTTGAGAGAGTCTTTAAGATTGTACAAGAGTAAAGAATAGCCAGGGAAGAACAGAAAATTTGTAGATGAGGGACCAAGATTTAGAACAGAAGACTTCTTTCTTCTTTTTCACTTTTATGCAAAGGAGTGATGGCTGAGCCCCAGGGGAATTCAACCCCACCCCCCCACACACCCCCACCCCAACCCCAAAGCAGTATACAAAGAACTTGGGTTGAGGGTTGAAGATACATTTCAAATCTAAAGGCTTAGAGTTGAATTGCCTCAGAGCATTTTACAGTTTATAAAGCACTCTTTAAAATTCTCATCCGATCCTTGGAACAACCTATTAAAATAAATAGTTTCAATTATCACTCTTGTTTTATAGGTAGGGAAACTGAAGTTCCAGAGAGGCTCATTTATCCATTTTTTCAGTAGTGTCGTAACTTAAGTCACTTATCTAAGATATATTCTTTCTGCTATCCCATGCTGTTTTTAGCAGGTGTTCTTAAGGTGATTCCTAGAATACAGTCGGGCTCTGTCCATGGAATTCTACAGGCAAGAATACCGGAGTGGATTGCCATTCCCTTCTCCAGGGGATCTTTCCGACTGAGGGGTCTAACCTGGGTCTCCTGCATTGTAGGCAGATTCTTTTTACCGTTTGAGCCATCAGGGAAGCCCACAATCAGATACAGGTAAGGGGGAAAAAGGTTGTAGAGGAAAGAAAAGGTGTAGGAAAATAGGGTCACATTAGCAGGGAATTTCCAGAAAAGTAATGGCAGCCGTGGGGGTTGGGGGGACCTTTAACCGAGTCCTGTGCTACACGCACATAGAGGAATTAAGGAGATACAGAAATTCTTGATAACTGTGAACAGTACAGCTGTTAGTATAAAAGGCATAGATGTTAAGTGAGTTAAGTAGTTCTCCTTTTGAACTTTCTCTGGAGAGATTATCACAGTAGTTGTTTGTCTGAGACATTTATTTTGGCTGTTAATTATATACTAGTATGTGATTATATTATTATTATAATAAGAATGAATTATAATTAGTAATTAACTTGATTGCAAACGCTTGGAGGTAGGGCTTAACGTTTTATTTCTTCTGTATCCTCCTCTGAACTCTTCTGCTAGCTACCTAGTCCCCTGGGGACTTGTCAGATAGATCCTTTTCAGTAAAGGAGAAGTGAGAGAAGACAGGGGTTTGAAGCCCTGCTCTACTGGGTGACTTTGGGTAAGTCACTGACTTTCTCAGGGTCTCAATTTTTTTTCTCTTTAAATGAGTGAATGAGAACTGCTGCATCCCCAACATTTTAAAAGTACCATTTATGAAGCTGTGGTTTGTTGAATATGAATAAATGAAGACTTAGCATCCTCTGATACATACCTCATCTATACTATGCTGTCTTGCACAGGCCTCCTAGTCATATTGACCTTGTTTTTCCTGTACATTCCCATTCTCCTTGATGAAGAAAGAACATTTTATTGTCATTCTTTCTAGCCTACTCTCATCTCTTCCTTTTGAATAGTATGCCCTCTGAAAGAATATATTTAAGCTTTCTGTTATCCTGTAAAAATGTTTTATAATAAGATTTTCGGATGTGGTCTTTATTTTATTTTTCTCTTGTAAATAGCTAATTCTGGATGGGCCTGTCGACGTGAAAAAAAATGCACAACACTAGAGTCATGAGTTGAGTTTATTCCATGTCTTACTGACATGGAATAACACGGGAGATAGGCTCTCAGCTAGCTCTGAGGAACCACTCCAAAGGTACTGGAGGAGCTGGTATCTATATGTACAGTCAGTTGAAAGGTTACTGAAGTTGCATGGATCAGATATCTCAATTTTAGCGCTTTTCTGTGCATGGGAAGATGCAACAATCTGAGGTCATTGGAATTCTTCCTTAGATAGGCCTTTCAACTATCTGTGCTGCTGTGCTGTGCTTAGTTGCTCAGTCATGTCCCACTCTTTGCTCCCCCATGGACTGTAGCTTGCCAGGCTCCTCTGTCCATGGGGATTCTCCAGGCAAGAATACTGGAGTGGGTTGCCATACCCTTCTCCAGGGGATCTTCCCAACCCAAGGACCAAACCCAGGTCTCCTGCATTGCAGGCAGATTCTTTACCATCTGAGCCACTGGGGAAGCCAAGAATACTGGAGCTGAAGGGATAGGGTAGCCTATCCCTTCTCCTGGGGATCTTCCCAACCCAGGAATCAAACCCAGGTCTCCTGCATTGCTGGAGGATTCTTTACCAGCTGAGCTACCAGGAAAGCCCACCTAGGGGTCCATTAATCCAAAACACAGAATGTGTCACCCTAAATTCTTTCATTGTGTACTTATAGATCAGCAGCTATTGTGGCTAATGATTTGATCCTTAAAGAACTGGAATGGCAGGCAACATTCTTTGTTTACACACAGTATAGGGTCACCCTGTTGGATCAAATAGGGAGTAGTATTAGGAATTTGTAACTGTAATTGCTTGGTTATTAATGTAAATTTTTAAAATTTGTCATGATAGAACTCAGGAAGTTTTAACTCCTAAGCACAGAGAATTGTGGTATTTAAGGAATATAATGGATTTATTTCAACATTTACATTTTAAAATGACTTTAATCTCCCAGGCAGCATTTTAGCCTAGTTTTTTACCAAATGACGATTGACCTGAACTTGAAACTGCATCCTTTCTCCTTGCGCACTTCCCATCAGAGAATCAGACTTGCAGATGTAGTTTAAGAGAAAAGTATGTAACTCGAAAGAAGCATTAGGAAGTTAATTGATGGTTATCTAATTTCTGTAGTGCTCTAAAGTTGTCTTTATGAGAGTGAAACAAGTATAAGCTTCATGATTGGTCATATCCGACAGATGTGCAATGAGTCTTGGTCAGGAATTTACATTATGACTTCCTGTCCAAGGTCTCTCTCATACTGGATGGAAATGTGATCATGGTCAAATTGCTCACTTATCTGAACTTATTTTCCTCATTTTAAAAGAGGAATAATTTTCTTGCTTAACTTGTTGGAAGGGCTGTTGTTAAGCTATGAAAGTAGTTAGAAAGCTGCAGGCATAACTATTTTAGATATGACTGTTTGATTGAGATCCATTTCTGATAAAAGAATAAAGCAAATGAGTATGTTGCAAAAACATTGTATCTGTGGGAATTTGAACACCTTATTACATTAAGATGTTGAGTCATCTGATAAAAGTAATCTGAACTTCTAATTATACATGTCAGTGTATGATATAATATTACTGAAATTGATAGGCAAATATTTTGTTCTCCCTGTTTAATATGAAAGGTAGCCAGAGTTTTGGGATAGCTCTCCTTAATTGGTTGATCAGTTTTCTAATTGGCTACTGGGCAAAAGCAGATTCAGAAAGGAGTTTGTAGAAAAATTATTTTTAAGAGTAGAGTAATTATTCCTGTAATTGGGAATAAGGTTAAAAATAGAAAGTAAATGCAAAGGTAATCTTCCTGAATGTCTGGGGGGCAGTTGTAGCTGTTTCTGGTATGTTTTACTCTCTTGGTTTTTATAACTTTGGAGTGTTAGTAGCACTGATGCTTTTTAGGTAAAAATGTATAAAATACTTCTGAGTTCCTCATTTCACTGACAGCATCTCTATTTTCTGTATTATAAAAACAAATTGCATGTATTCTAAATTGTTACTTTGTATTTTGCCCTTGCTGTGGGTTTTTATTTTTAACTTTTAAGTGGGAAGAATTTTGACATTGTCTTGATCACTGTAAAGATAGGACTAATTGAAAAAGTGATTTTATCATAAGTCACCTTCTTAAAATTACAGTAGAAAGATAGTTTTCATCCTCTTACCTTGAATTAGGCTTGGTTATTCCTGCTTTCTCAAGAAGAGCCCTCTGTTTGCATGGGGAGAAATCAGAAGAATTTTCGTTAGTCTATAAAAATGTATTTCTAAAAAACTGAGGTATGCTTGAAATTTTTAGTACTAACCGGTCATGAATCTGTATGTATCCATCAGCTGGCTTCAGCAGTTACTGAACTTATGACTTTTATTTCATCCACACCTCCCCTTTTGCAGGGTCATTTTCACCTGGATCCCAGGCATAAAAATCTCTTTAACTGGAAATACATAGTGAGATCTCTCAGAGGTAAAGACTCTTTCAGATGTGACAATTGACATTATAGTTATGTTAAAAAATTTAATGCAGGGTAATTTCCTACATGACATTTAATCCAGTCAGTGTTCAGAGTTCCTTTTTGTTTGTATCGTAATTGTCCTTTTGCTAGGTTTGTTTGCTTCCGGATTCAAACAAGGTCTATATACAGCATTCGATTGATAGCTCTAAAATTTCTTAAACTGTAACCATATCCCTGCCATCGCTTGAAGTTTTGTTTACTTTTTACTATTTGTTTATTGAAAAATTGGAGTTAGTTTTCCTTAGTTTTGCTGCATTCAGCATTTTTCCTGATTTATAATAAAAGTTAATATATAATTATTATTTGATAGGGACTCCACATTATTTGATGAGGACTTCCCTGGTGGTCCAGTGGTTAAGATTC
Organism: Bos indicus; assembly: GCF_029378745.1. NCBI lineage: Eukaryota > Metazoa > Chordata > Mammalia > Artiodactyla > Bovidae > Bos > Bos indicus. Next base: position 59,381,856 of record NC_091765.1, on the reverse strand, counting down.
TGACTTCCAATGCAGAAAGTACTAGTTTGATCCCTGGTCAGGGAACTCAAACCCCACATGCCTTGCAGTTTGGCAAAAAAAAAAAAAAAATTCTATGATATTGAAAGATAAAATATACAGAATGAAAAGTAAAATCTTGTCACTCAGAGATTCCCGATGTTAGTTTTCCTGTGTTTTCTTTCAACTTTTTCAAGTGTGTTTTTTTTGCGCTTTTAAAATATATGCATGTACTTTGCTTATTTTTATATCCTTTTTAATATATTTTAATATTACGTTGTGCTTATTTCCCCATGTCATTATGAAAGAAGATGAAGCATTTGGCTGCATGATACTTCACAGTATGTATCTTAATTTAAGCATTTCCTTTTAGCCAGACATTTGTTGTTGCTGTTGTTTAGTTGCATCCAACTCTTTGCAGCCCCATGGACTGCATCCCACCAGGCTCCTCTGTCCATGAGATTTCCCAGGCAAGAATACTGGAGTGGGTAGCTATTTCCTCCTCCAGGGGATCTTCCCGGCCTAGGCATTGAACCCGAGTCTCCTGTATCTCCTCCATTGGCAGGCAGATTCTTTACCACTGAGTCACCAGCCAGACATTTAGACCGTTTCCAGTTTTTCACTGTGATAAAGCTGTGATAACAATCTTAGTACATAGGTCTTTGTATTTCAGATTAAAAAAAAAATGATAGAACCTTAGAAGTGGAATTATTCAAAGGGCATGAACATTTTTTAATTTCTGAATTCATATTGCCATGAAATTATAGTTTGTAATCTCCAGTGCAGTTCCCACTTTAAGAATCTGTTTGTATATGTTCTATGTTATTAAGAAATCTTTGCTTATCATATTAGTGGAGTGTGATTTTTTTTCCCCTATTCTTTGGCTGTTGTAATTGTATTTGAGATTTTTTAATGCATATATTATGTTGTAAGTTTGTTGATATTTTTCATTGTTCTGCCATTAAAGATCAAATACTCACCTAAATTTGTCTTCTAGAATCACTTAGGGTTTTTTTTTTCCTTAATTGCTAGAAGGCATTCTTAGCATGTACTTTGTACATTCCTAGCATTTATTAAACTGTTGATCCCCTCATTTATTTGTAATTCAAGTTTTGATATATAAATACACTTTGTGGTTGGTATGTTCAGAAAATTCTAGAAAAAGGAATTGTTTTCCTGTTTACTGAGTTTTAATATTATCGCTTATCTCTCTCCTCCCTCCACCCTTTTTTCTGCTTCCCATCTATGAAATGTATCCAGATGTCTTTGATTCTGAGTCTTGGGAAAACACTTAAAAAAAAACCTAGTCTAGTTCTCATCTGTTTTCCTTTATTTTCCTTGTTATATGTGTATTTTTAAAATGAATTCCCATTTGCTTTTATTTTAAACTCAATTGACCAGATGTTACCAAAACATTATACCAGCATACTCGTTGTTACAGCATTTTGATCCTCTTTAACTGTTAATACTTCCACCAGAGGATGAGTAGAGGAAGGGAAAGGTAAAACATTGAAAACTGGCTACACCCTGAGCCAGAGGGTATAGTCTTACGTACTTTCCAATCCAGAGACAAGTTTTCACGTATCTTAATCCAGAAACAGGTTTTTATATATCTAGACCAGTGGTTCTTAGTCTTTAGTATACTATAAAGAATGATTACCTCAGATTTAGGGCAAAGGCTGACTTTAGAAATATCCATTGTATGGTCTGTTTATATACTTGGTTATTTCTCACTAATAATGGGATTTGGTTTACTTTGTAACACATATATTTACAGAGTTTAGAATACCATTTTTTATGCTTAATGCTAGCTAACAAATTCAGTGATGATGGAAGGTCAGATAGTGTGCTTAAGATAATTTAGCATGTTCAGTTCAAGAGGAAAGTTGAGATGTAATTATTTGTCCCTAGAGCAAATGGTTCTGGTATGGGAAGAACAGGATGCTTACAGTAAAGTTATTCTTTTGAAAAGTTAATATTTTTTGAATCACTCAGAAGACACAAAGGCAGTATACAGTGACAAGTTTTCTGTCCCTTAGACACTTGGGCCACCAGTCACATCATTTTTGAATACTAAATTCTTATGGTTTTAAATGATTGGCGAGTGTCCATAGAAGAAAATTTATCTTTAAGTTATTAATGGAAGGAAGTTTGGCATCAACCTTTAGTATTTATTTTGGATAGAATCTTTTGTTTACATGTATCTGTGTTTACATATATGTGACAGATTTGCATACCCATATGTAAATATGTGATTCAATTTAAAAAATAAAATATAGAAAATTAGGAAAACAAGAAAAAACATCTGATAACCTTAACAGAACTGGTACTTCTCCCGTAGACTTAAATGCTGGCCACATAATACTTCTACATACTTTTCCCCCCTTAACCACAAGAATTTCGTATTGAGCATACTGGGTTTCTGACTCATCTCTTATAAGGGATATGAATTTCTTAGTAATATTGCTCTTGGAAGCAGGAGCAGGGAACTAACCTTTATTGAAGAAGAGGGGAAATGAGAGATTGGCAAGAGTATGGAGGTTAAATAAGGGTACATATTTTTATAATTCAATCTTGAGAAAAATAAAGGAAAAGTCAAGTTTCGGTATTTCGAGGTTCTTAGAAATGATTGCTCTTATTTTTTTCTTCTTTTGATTTTTTTTTTTTTTTTTAGAGAGTATTGAATCCAAGATTGAATCCAAGGATAAGCTGACATTTTGTTGTTTAAAATGTTTGCATGGAAGGACAGAAATGCCTTGGGTAGCCATTGCCTTCTCCAGGCGATCTTCCCCACCCCGGGATCCACCCCAGGTCTCCTGCATTGCAGGCGGTTTCTCTACCATCTTAGCTACCAGGGAAGCGTAATGCACAGTACTTGCTTCAAAGCAATATTAATTTATAAACTTCTTGGTAGGATTTCAAGGAGGGCGATCCCAAAATGTTTCTGGAGGACAATAAATGTTGGTGGAATTAATAGTACGTTACCCAGGACTTCCTTGATGGTCCCGTAGTTAAGACTCCATGCTTCCGCTGTAGGGGATGCCAGTTGGATCCCTGGTTGAGGAACTGAGAGCCCACAGGTTGTGTGACGCAGCCAATAAATAAATAAATAGAAATATAAAGAAAATATTATATTACTCAATATTACTAATTTAAGATAAGTAAAATCAGTAATAGTCAATTTCTTTTTATCATTTATAAGGACTTTCCTAGGATCGCCTGGAAGTAATATTAGTCTGTCTCCTCTGTTTTGTAGGCTTACCTTGATCTTGTGGTTAAGAGAGTGTTTGATAGGTTTTTCTACTGTAAAGTTACCTTTTTCTGAATTCTGTCCTTTAGAAGGGAGTCAGGAAATCTAGTCCATGTTTAAGGGTGGGGTAGGATTAAGCTTTACCTCCCAGAGCATGATAAATCTAATACTACTTGGAATTTTATAAGTAAGATTTGTCCCTTTCCCTCCTACTTTCCTCTCCCTTTGTGGGAGTATTTTAAAGCAAACCATAGATAACACACATGTCATTGATAGAATTTTTATAGTTCGTGATCAGATCAGATCAGATCAGTCGCTCAGTCGTGTCCGACTCTTTTCGACCCCATGAATCGCAGCACGCCAGGACTCCCTGTCCATCACCAACTCCCGGAGTTCACCCAGACTCACGTCCATTGAGTCAGTGGTACATATTGCTAAATTAAACTCCAGAAGGGTTATGGCCGTTAACTGGAGGACTAGCAATGCATGACCAAACTTTCATAGTACTTTTTTGGGGTTTTTTTAGGTGAAAGTTTACGTTTTAATTTGCATTTATTTTACTAGTTAGGGTGACCTTTTAAAATGTTTGTTAATTAGCTGTAGCACCTCTTTTGGGAATTATCTTTTCCCTTGGTCTTTACTTATTTTAAATGTCTTTTAGAGACTCTCTTAGCTATTTTAACTCCTTTTTCTCTTAGAGACTTAAGAGATTTGTTTACATTTTGCTTACTGGTCCTTCATTTTTAATCATCTTCAGGGGTTTGTCTTTTATTCATATCTTATGATCACATCATTCTTCCTGTTGTATTCTTTTAAAATTTTTTCCTCGTTGCATTTACCTGTATATATGATAAGGAAATTTGGCAGCCATTGGTAAAGCAAGAAGTAAAGAAGTAAGGCCATTTTAGGTAAAAGTCATCTAATGGTAATTCCATTCCAAATTAATGTGAGAACTCTTTGTGGGTTAGTCTAGCATATGAATTATTTGCTTTTAAAATTCATGACTGGTTCTCCTAAGCATTTTGTGTTAAAAGTACTTTTATGTTATACTTTATAAATATTTACTATTTTGCAGTGTATTATGGAGAAGACAATGGCAACCCACTCCAGTACTACTTGACTGGAAAATCCCATGAACGGAGGAGCCTGGTAGGCTGAAGTCCATGGTGTCGCTAAGAGTCGGATCTGACTGAGCGACTTCACTTTCATTTTTCACTTTCATGCATTGGAGAAGGAAATGGCAACCCACTCCAGCGTTCTTACCTGGAGAATCCCAGGGACGGGGGAACCTGGTGGACTACCATCTGTGGGGTTGCACAGAGTCAGACATGACTGCAGTGACGCAGCAGCAGCAACAGCAGTTTATTACAAAAGTATGAGATTAACTTTTATATTCTTGAAATCTATGTTAACATTTTAGTATGTTTTGGGAATTTTTATTACCCCTAGATATTGTAAAATACCCTCTTTTTAAAAAAGTATAATTTCTTAGAAAAGAAACGTAGGTGATAATAGCTTCTTGCAAAGATATATTCAAACCAAATAGTTTCTTCTGTCAGAGAAACCAAGATGAACTCTCACACATATGCAAATATATAAAGGCCTTCCCACCTAAATTTTTAGGCTTGGAAGACATTTTATTTTATTTTTTTTACTTCCTTTTAGTCCTTAACAATTATGACAGTAACAAATAATTCCAAAGTAAAATAGCTGAAGTAAAATTGTTAAAAGAAAATCAAGGGTTTATGGTTACCCTTCAGTTCTTCCAGCTTGTTCCTGGAAGAAGATAGTGTGTTAGTTACAGCATTAAAGAAAATGAGAGTACTCTCCTAATATTTCACAGTGTCATTGGATGTTATTTTTAATTGCTCTTGGGATTTTAGATCTATTTTTCTACGGTTTACAGTTCTGTTAACTCTTTAGCTAACAGTCTAATAAATAAATATTTAAATGGAAATAGACCCTTATATGCAGAGTACATCATGAGAAATGCTGGGCTGGAAGAAGCACAAGCTAAAATCAAGATTGCTGGGAGAAATATCAATAACCTCAGATATGCAGATGACACCACCATTATGGCAGAAAGTGAAGAGGAACTAAAAAGCCTTTTGACGAAAGTGAAAGAGGAGAGTGAAAAAGTTGGCTTAAAGCTCAACATTCAGAAAACGAAGATCATGGCATCGGGTCCCATCACTCCATGGCAAATAGATGGGGAAACAGTGTCAGACTTTATTTTTTTGGGCTCCAGAATCACTGCAGATGGTGACTGCAGCCATGAAATTAAAAGATGCTTACTCCTTGGAAGGAAAGTTATGACAAACCTAGATAGCATATTCAAAAGCAGAAACATTACTTTGCCAACAAAGGTCCGTCTAGTCAAGGCTATGGTTTTTCCAGTAGTCATGTATGGATGTGAGAGTTGGACTGTGAAGAAAGCTGAGCGCCGAAGAATTGATGCTTTTGAACTGTGGTGTTGGAGAAGACTCTTGAGAGTCCCTTGGACTGCAAGGAGATCCAACCAGTCCATTCTGAAGGAGATCAGTCCTGGGTGTTCTTTGGAAGGACTGAAGTTGAAGCTGAAACTCCAATACTTTGGCCACCTCATGGGAGAGTTGACTCATTGGAAAAGACTCTGATGCTGGGAGGGATTGGGGGCAGGAGGAAAAGGGAATGACAGAGGATAAGATGGCTGGATGGCATCACCGACTCGATGGATATGAGTTTGAGTGAACTCCGGAAGTTGGTGATGGACAGGGAGGCCTGGCGTGTTGCAATTCATGGGGTCGCAAAGAGTCGGACACAACTGAGCGACTGAACTGAACTGAGACCCGTACAAATCTGGCTTTGTAGATTCCTAGAAGATCTTCTAGATTCCTAGAAGAAAAGGAAGCAAATAACCTATAACACATTCTTAATCTTACTGTGATATAATGGATTAATACTCAATAATATAAAGAGCTCCTAAAATCAACTAGACAAAAAGAGTTTGAAAAAGAAGAAATAACTTGAAAAGATGTGCAGCCTCATTACATGGGTAATAAAAGCAATGAGACATATTTTGGGGCCTGACATTCTGGCAAAAAAAGGTTTTTTTGGTATATCTAAGTATTGTTATACTATTAGTGATGGTAACATTGTATGAATTGCTAACTACCATGCTGTGCAATTAGTAATATGTACTATGTGCTTCTGATAGAATTGAAATTGGTAAAGGCTTTTTGTGAATGCCTTTAGACTTAGAAATTTCTTCTTCTTTTTTTTTTTAACTTAGTCCTACAAAATATGGGCGCAGAGATATTTGTTGCAACATTATAGTAACAAATGTTGGAAAGGCCCTAAATTATCTTTACTAAAGAAATGCTAAGATTGTGTGTTCATGTTTTGGAGTATTATGTAACCATTAAAAAGAATAAAGTAGAGCTTTATATATTGAAAGGTCTTCAAGACTTACGTTACCCAAAAGCAAGCTGCAGCACATGTATAATATGATCTCCTAAAACCTACCAAAATGATGTGTGTGTATATATATTTAAAAGGATATAAATACATATAAAAAGACCTGAATGTAGTCACACTTGACTGTTAGCTATGGTACATCTGGGGAAAGGGTGGAGAATTGGGAAGCAAGAAATGGGAAGGTTGACATTTGCCATTTTACTCTGTGCTTCCAGGGGGTACCACTGATACTAAATATGTAACACTAATAATGTTGCTGTTTTACAAATATTTGCTACTAAGAGTGTTTGGCCTAAGCAGGAACCACTTTTAAAAAGTTTTATTTCCTAAAGAATCAATCCTGTATATAAGCATGCAATTCCATAGCATAATTCTAAAAAACACAGTAATAGAAAAGTAGTGTCTACTTTTTTCATCTGTTCCAAAGTTATAAACAGGCAATTGAATTTGACTCCCCAAAGATGAACTAAGGTAAATTAAACCTACCTAGCGTGAGCTAGAGTGTTTAAGGTTCTAACCGCAGATAGTAAATTGGTTAACAGCACTGGAAAATTCCTTCAGCACATACGGAAACAGGATGACTCAACCAATTTAACTACAGCTGAAGTCTACTGGGGAAGGTTTATTAGTTGTAGTTGGTGGAGGAAATGACCCGGATCTGAGGAATATGGGAAATTGTGTTTGCCCTCCCAGCATACTGAGTGGATTATTTTACTGCTGTCCTGTACTGAGAGTTGTTGAAGAGTGGATGGTTTGAGAGCTTTAGATATGTTTTGTCCTTTATACTGCATTAAAAAGTCATCTGTAAACTGTTGCTTAATTTACACCCAGTCATAATATCACAAATATTCATTATAGTGGGAAAATACTGATGTGGTATATAAGTTAAATGCTTGTTATGGCAAATCCTAAAATAGAAGAAAGTAGAAATGTATAAAAGCTCTCTTGTATCTATCACTCAACTTCAGTAATTATCAACTCATGGCCACTTCTATTTCTTCTGTGCCGTATTTACTTCTCTCCTGTCCTAGATTATTTTGAACTTCTTCAGAACACTGTTCTTATTTTGTATGACTTTGGCCTTTTGTGACCAATTGGAGTAAAACTGGTTGTCTTCAAGGGTCAAACCCATAACTTTGACATTATTTAGCATTGTTCTCACATTAGGGAAGTGTATTGAGGAGGCGAATAACTCCTCTGAAACATGAAAAGCAAAAGCATTGTTTTAAGTTACTTTCTATGAAAGGGCTCTTCTCGGCCGATTTACCAGAATTCTGATGCAGTAGCCCAGTTGTGTCTTGCCCAGGGTAGAGCAGCTTCTTAATGTCTTTGGCCACCAAGGGGTTTAAATATGGGGTGGAATCGGGTAGTTTTTGCTCTAGTACTCAGCTGCTGATGTGCATTGGTGCTTGTTCTGAAGTCCTAGCCAAAAGATAACTGTTTCCATTCTTTTTTTTTTTAAGTAATTTTAAAGTGGAAACTCTTAACTGAAAATAGTACATAGAACAGCTCAAGCTTACATACAGAAATTTCCACAGAAGCATTGCACTATTGAGGAATGTCCTATTTGTAAATGCATTTTCGTATTTTACTGGCGGCTAATTAAGACCAGCAGATACTTTTAAATTCTAGTTGATTTACATGTTCCTGGCATATATAGATACAGAGAAAATAAACATTGTCCAAAATTAAAGAATACTTGTTCATTGTTGTGGCTTAAGCAAAGAGGGAGGTGTTTATAGAGACAGAGTGATGACTAAAATGGGCTCCTGCCCCCAAGCTGTGTTTTTGTCTGGAGGGGTGGGTAGTGGTGGAGTCTAATTTTGTAAATCAAATAGATTAAAGAGACCTAAAAATAGCTGTTTTATAATTTTGATAGATGCTAAAAAACAAGTCTCCTTTCATTTTATAAAAGTCAGTTTGATAGCACTTTCTTAGAGTATTTCTGTGTTAAGGGACTATAGAACTGGATAGACATTGGACTTTTAGTATTTGAATTTTATTTAAAAAAAACTTACGGTTATATCTTTTAATTTCAACCAACATTGTATTGGCCTGGCAAGGCACTGAGAGGGCAGGAGGAAGGACCCGTATTTGCGGATATTGCGTATGTCCACACCCAGCACAATCCGAGCCCTTTAGACTTCCAAGGCTGAACTTTATGTACACATAAGGGTAAATTATGTTTATTTTCAGGGTTTTCTCTACATCGAAAGCTTATCAATTAAAAGAACATATGGACACAGAGTGGCCTCAGACAAAACTGAAGTAAGTCAGAGTTTGTATTTGATATTTCCTACCTTCTGGAGAGTAAGACTGTCCAGCTTAGGTTGCCTTGAACTCCGCTTCCCCTCCCCAAACCCACTTCCCTTAGCTCAGGCAAGAAGATACTAGATGGGAAATAGGTTTTCCCTGACTGTTATGCCACTTGATTTCACCTCAGTGTATCTTGGATGTTTCCCCAAATCATCACATAGAAAATTGACTCATTCTTTTCAACAGCTGTATAGGACTTCATCTACTCATACTATTGTTTATTTAATTAGAGCTACATGGATAAACACTTTGAATTAATACTTTTTGCTCTTATGAAAAACATTGCAGTGGACATCCTTATACAAAAATTTTGCATGTTTATTTGGATATGGATATCTAAGTCATTCATGTAAAATTTCCAATTTTCTGGTAAAAGTGATGTTTAGATTTGCACTTGTTCCATTTTGTAGTTGCTTATTGGTTCTCTTTTCCTTGTGAACATGCTCTTTGCTCCTTTTATCTGTTAGATTGCCATTTTCATACTGATTTTTCAGAACTATCTGTAAAGTAAGGAAATTAACCCTGATACGTGTTGAAGGTGTTTTTTTTTTTAAGTTCTTTGTCTTCACAGTGTATTTTTGGCTTATAGTAATGAATATCACTTTAACTGTCAAAATTACTGATCCTTTATAGTTTCTTGGAATTACGTTCTTCTACATTCATCCCAGTGACCTGGTTGTGGTTATATATTGTGACTTTTTAATTTTTTCTATATTTTAAAAGTTTTCATATATATGTACATAGTCATTATTAAGAAATGTTTAAAAATTAACAAAATGAATGTCTGTCCTCCAAATTATATTCTCCTCTCCAGAACTGATCACTCATTAAATTTAATGTATTTTCTTCCAGTCCTTTATGTATGCATTGTACTTTAAAGAAATAGACAGCTATTTTACCATTTCTAAATAGTCCATGGTTTAAAATGGCACCTTTCAAGAAACAGAGCTGAAGATTTTGGCTCATTTTTACTAAGAAAGCTCAGACAGTAAACTAGGAAACTTTTCTCAGTGACAAAATCAGATCAGATCAGTCGCTCAGTTGTGTCCGACTCCTTTCGACCCCATGAATCGCAGCATGCCAGGCCTCCCTGTCCATCACCAACTCCCGGAGTTCACTCAGACTCACGTCCATCAAGTCAGTGATGCCATGCAGCCATCTCATCCTCTGTCGTCCCCTTCTCCTCCTGCCCCCAATCCCTCCCAGCATCAGAGTCTTTTCCAATGAGTCAACTCTTTGCATGAGGTGGCCAAAGTACTGGAGTTTCAGCTTTAGCATCATTCCCTCCAAAGAAATCCCAGGGCTGATCTCCTTCAGAATGGACTGGTTGGATCTCCTTGCAGTCCAAGGGACTCTCAAGAGTCTTCTCCAACACCACAGTTCAAAAGCATCAATTCTTCGGCACTCAGCCTTCTTCACAGTCCAACTCTCACATCCATACATGACCACAGGAAAGACCATAGCCTTGACTAGACAGACCTTTGTTGGCAAAGTAATGTCTCTGCTTTTGAATATGCTATCTAGGTTAGTCATAACTTTCCTTCCAGGGAGTAAGCGTCTTTTAATTTCATGGCTGCAGTCACCATCTTCAGTGTGGTGAATCAAACTTTTGGATATATAATCTCTCATAGAAAACTATATTTTGGATTACTACCACTGTGGCATATGATAACACAGTTGTTGTTCAGTTGCTCAGTCACATCCAACTTTTTGCAACCCCATAGACTGCAGCATGCCGGATTTCCCTGTCTTTCACCATCTCCTGAAGCTTGCTCAAACTCATGTCTATTGAGTCAGTTATGCCATCCAGCCATCTCGTCCTCTGTCATCCCCTTCTCCTGCCTTCAGTCTTTCCCAGCATCAGGGTCTTTTCTAATGAGTCATCTTTTCGCATCAGGTGGTCAAACTGTTGAAGCTTCAACTGCAGCATCAGTCCTTCCAATGAATATTCAGGATTGATTTCCTTTAGGATTGACTGGTTTGATCTCCTTGCAGTCCAAGGGACTCTCAAGAGTCTTTTCCAACAACACAGTAGTCCTTTGAAGTTTGTTTTTTAGAATGAAAAGTGAAAGCATTAGTTGCTCAATCATGTCTGACTCTTTGCAACCCCATGGACTGTAGCCTGTCATGGGATCTCCCAGGCAAGAATGCTGCAGTAGGTTACCATTTCCTCTTCCAGGGGATCTACCCGACCCAGGGATCGGATCAAACCTGCATCTTCTGCATTGCGGATGGATTCTTTATGGGCTAATGCTATGCTAAGTCACTTCAGTCGTGTCCGACTCTGTGCGACCCCATAGACGGCAGCCCACCAGGCTCCCCCGTCCCTGGGATTCTCCAGGCAAGAACACTAGAGTGGGTTGCCATTTCCTTCTCCAATGCATGAAAGTGAAAAGTGAAAGTCAGGTTGCTGAGTCGTGTCTGAGTTTTAGCGACCCCATGGACGGCAGCCTACCAGGCTCCTCCATCCATGGGATTTTCCAGGCAAGAGTACTGGAGTGGGGTAGCATTGACTTCTCTGCTTTATGGGCTAAAGTGTCTTTAATTTGCTTGTCCATAAATAACAAGTAATTCTTGGTTAAAGAATTCAAATAACAAAGGACCATATAGTGTATGATTTCATTTACATGAATTGTTCATAATAGGCAAATTCATGGGGACAGAAAGCCAGTTAGTGATTACCTAGTACTGGGAGGAAGAGAGGAAAGTGAAGAGTGACTGCTAATGGGTAAAGGTTTCATTTTGGAGTTATGAAATGTTTTAAAACTGTGGCAATGATTGCACCGTTCTGAGAATATACTAAATATTGAATAGTACATTTTCAGCACTTGAACTGTATAGTATTGTGATTTATCTCAGTGAAGTTGTTATAAAAAATAAATTCAAGTAATACATATGTGTCTAGATAGAGTATTTCTAAGAATAACTTTTATAAATATTCTAAAAATAAATCAAGTACCACCGTTATTACATTCAAAATTCTGGTAAAATCATAGGTCAGTTTGCCAACGTTCTGTTCTGATCCATTGCTCTGGTTACTATTTGTGTGTGTGGCCTCACTTTAAAAAGTTAAATTGCTCCTGCATCTAGAATTTGTTTTGTTTTAGGAATGAGGATAAGGAGTCAGCTTTCCCCAACACTGTTTACGGAATAGCTTATGTTTCCCCCAGTGATTTGATGTACTGCTCTTTAGTTCTTCCAGGTCTTAGTTGAACATTTCTTAAATCTTCATAGACTTTGCCCCCATTCATTTTCCAAGATCCTGGATTGTGTTCATCATCATTATCCTGAATTCTTTTTCTGCAAGGTTGCCTGTCTCCACTTAATGTAGTTGTTTTTCTGGGGTTTTATCATGTTCCTTCATCTGGGATGTAATCCTCTGCCTTTTCTGCCTGTCTGACTTTCTGAGATTGGAGGGTTGGTTCTGCAGGCTGCAGGTTGTAGTAGTTCTTGCTGCTTCTGTCTGCTTTCTGGTGGATGAGTCTATCTAAAAGCTTGTACGAGCTTCCCTGATGGGAGGGACTGGTGGTGGGTAGGGGTGGCAAGTTTAATAAAACTTGAATCCGTTTGTCTGCTGATGGGTGGAGCTGTGTTCCCTCCCTGATCATTGTTTGGCCTGAGGTGACCCAGCACTGGAGCTTACAGCTGTATGGTGGGACTGTTGCTGCTGCTGCTGCTGCTAAGTCGCTTCAGTCGTGTCCGACTCTGTGCGACCCCATAGATGGCAGCCCACGAGGCTCCCCCGTCCCTGGGATTCTCCAGGCAAGAACACCGGAGTGGGTTGCCATTGCCTTTTCCAGTGCAGGAAAGTGAAAAGTGAAAGTGAAGTTGCTGAGTCTTGCCTGACTCTTAGCGACCCCATGGACTGCGTCCCACCAGGCCCCTCCATCCATGGGATTTTCCAGGCAAGAGTACTGGAGTGGGGTGCCATTGCCTTCTCCGGGTGGGGCTGTTGGTGGCCCCTAAAAGGGCTTCCACCCAGATGTGCTTCCCCAAACTGCTGCTGTCAGTGCCCTTGTTGCTGGCAGTCAGCCACAGCCGCCCCTTGCCTCTGCAGACCTGCCAGCACTAGCAGATAGGCTTGCTTCAGCCTCCGTGGTCACTGCTGCTTTCCTCTGGGTCCTGCTATGCACAAGACTTTATGTGTCCTCCATGAAGGAGTCTCTGCTTTCCCCCATCCTGTGTAAGTTCTATAATCAAATCCAGCAGACCTTCAAAGTCAGATTCTCTGGGGATTCCTAGTCCTGTTGCCAGACCCCCCCAGGATGCGAACCCTGATGTGGGGCTCAGAACCTTCATTACAGTGGGAGAACATCAGTGGCGTAATTGTTCTCCAGTTTGCACATCACCTACCTGGCAGTTTTAGGATTTGATTTTATCATAATTGTGCCCCTCCTGCCATCTCATCATGGCTTCTCCTGTGTCTTTGGATGTCAGGTATCTTTTTTTTGGTGGGTTCCAGTGTCTTCCTGTCGATGGTTGTGATTTCAGTGCTCTCACGAGAAGAGGGACGTCCTTCTACCCTGCCATCTTGGACAAATCTCCTCACTTGTTACTCTTGTTTTTCAACATCTTCCAGCCGTTCCTGGCTATTGTCTTGTTAATTCATGCCCCTCTTCCCCCCTCCCCCTGACATGGATATCATTTTAGATAACTCATTTTTTCTTTTCTTTCAGAGGACTTTCCTGGTAGGATGAAGACTGCAAAGTAGACATAGCTTTACTGTTGTTGTTCAGTTGCTAAGTCATTTCCAAATCTTTGTGACCCCGTGGGCTGTAGCCTGCTAGGCTTCTCTGTCCATGAGATTACACTGGCAGGAATACTGGATTGGGTTGCCATTTTCTTCTCCATTTGACACAGCTTAGGCTGCTTTAGTAAAACAGCACAAACTGAGTGGCTTAAACAACATTGATTTCTCACAGTTCTGGACTTTGGGAGGCCTGTGACTCAGGTGTCTGGTGAGGAATCTCTTCCTCCTTGTGTAGATGGATGCCTTCTTGCTGTATCTTCACATGTCAAAGAAAGAGATATCATGTCTCGTCTTTAAGGGCACTGATCCTGTTTTATACGAGCTCTACTCTGATAACCTTACCTCCCAAAGGTAGTGGTGGTGGTTTAGTCACTCAGTCATGTTCAACTCTATGTGACCCCATGGACTGCAGCATGCCAGGCTTCCCTGCCCTTCACTATCTCCTGGAGTTCGCTCAAACTAATGTCCATGGAGTTGAGGTGCCATCCAACCATCCTACCTCCAGATACCATCACCTTGGGGATTAAAGCTTCAACGTAAGAGTCTGGGGGGAGCACAGCGGTTGGCACAAACATTCAGTCCATAGCAGTGCTGAGGCTAACAAAGTTAAAGGATTAGGTGATTAAGCAGAATAGGGCTCTAGCAACAGCATCTTCACAGGTGGGACCAGTAGAGAGAGTATATGAAGACTTTTGTATTTATAGAAAATCAGTCTGATGGTAAAGTGGTAGCCAGTCATTTGTATAGATTCATAATTCAAGAATAGTAATTCATAGATATGTCAATAAACTTGAACTATAAAGAGAACTATTATGAATCTATACATAACATGAATTCTTCATAGCTCAAGAGAAAGAGTAACTCTGAATAGCAGTCTTATAATATTTTTTCCTTCCTCCTAGATTTAAACAGTCAAGTTAAATCAAGCTGGGTAATCATGGCAGAAGGTGGATTCGATCCCTGTGAATGTGTTTGCTCTCATGAACATGCGATGAGAAGGCTGATCAATCTGGTGAGATGAACAGGACAGTCCTCTTCAGAACTGAACTGTACCCCCTCTGTCTTGTTTTTGGGAGAATGTTGGTTTTGGAAAATTTTCATCCGATGGACACTAAAAATTACTTCATAATGAAAATTCCACAGTGGTTTAAGTCATAATGGTTACAGTGCTTGCCAGCATTTCTTTTTTGTTTTTCCAAGCATTTCTTTTACTAGAGATAAAAACAGATTGCTGTCTTCATTTATAGTAGATTTATGTTGGTGGAATTCACCATCGTGAGTGGTAAACACATTTATGTAGACTTTTCTGTATTAATGCATATAGTTTTTGGTTATACAGAGCTCGTTTACCTGATAAACTGTTATGAAGTCACACATCCTCTTATGATATAGTTCAAATCCTACTCTAAAGAATGGCATGACAATAAAGATTTCTATATAGATCATTTCCAAATCCAAAGCAATTATTTGATAGAGGCAGATTTCTGAACAGGTTTTTGATAGGTTCTATTGGAGTATAGTGAGATTTCAATTGTAGGTTTAAGACTTGCCTAGTCTATAACCTTAAACACAAGGCTGTTTATGTATTATATAATTTATATATATATATATATATATAATATACATTGTTTAAGGAAAGACTTCACTATTATTAACAATAGAATAAAATTGACCCTTGAGCAACAAACGCTTGAATGGGTTTGAACACTGAGGGTCCATTTATGTGCAGATTTTTTTCAGTAAAATACTACATACAGTACTGCGTGACCCGCAGTTGGTTGAATCTGAGGATACAGGACTGCTTGTTGGGAGCAATTGCAGTACAGAGGGCCGACTATAAGTTAGATGTGGATTTTCAGCTGTATGGAGGGTTGGCGTCTCTAACCTCCTCATTCAGAGATCAGCTGTATGTTATTATTATGTTATTAATTATAACATTTTGTTCGTTTAAGTCTTGTACAAGGGTGTATTATTATAGGCCAGTTAATACAGGCTGGTTCAAACATTTGCTGAAATACTTGAATTGTTGGTAGTTAATTAGCAAGTTTCCTGCCTACTCAGTGTGTATGTAATCAGTGCATTGATTATGAATGATACTCCTTGAGAGTTAGCCTATACTAGGGCTTATGATCCTTAAAAATGCTTTAAGAGGGTAGAGATGAACTAGGAACTTAAAAATTAAATCAGACTTTTTTGAGTATAGAAATGTGGCAGTGTCATCTCTCTGATAACTTGACATAAAAATTGATTAATCTGAATAGTCCCTTCAGTCATGTCCGACACTTTGCGACCCTATGGACCATGGTCCACCAGGCTCCTCTTCTGTCCATGGGATTCTCCAGACAAGAATACTGGAGTGGGTTGCTGAGCTCTCCTCCAGGAGATCTTCCTGACCCTGGGATTGAACCAGAGTCTCTTCTGTCTCCTGCACTGATAGGCGTGTTCTTTACTGCTAGAGCCACATGGGACGCACCAGTCTGAGGAGAGAAGATAAAAAGTACTGTCTGGGAATGCCCTGGCAGTCCAGTGGTTAGGACTCCACGCTTCCACTGCAGCAAGCTGGGGTTCATTCTCTGGTCTGGTAACTAGAATCCCACAAGGTGTGCGGTCCAGCAAAATAAATTAGTAAATAAATTTCTCCTGTTTATTTATAAAGTTTAAGCTGATAGTTTTAATGTCTTAATTCAATCAAATATAAGGCATAAAAATGAGCATATTATTTCATGTTTGATGGCACATTATTTATAGCAATCTTGGTTTGAAATAGTAATTTTGTGATAAACTAGATTTCAGATTTTACAAATTTTTAAAAGTCCACATCTCTTAGTGTGTGCTAGATATTTTCACATCACTATAAATTACTGATGAATGTTCCGCTTGTGTATAACATGCTGATAGTTTGATAGATATTGAATTGTGGTTTTTAATTTTTATTTCATTTGTATTCTTTGATTTAAATTCAGAATCAAGCAGCATTTTGGGGTCATAACTACTCTTTGTTGGTATTTAGTTCAGTTCAGTCACTCAGTCGTTTGGTATTTAAGTGCTTTCTAAACATTTTTTCTAAAGAAGTGTCTTTAGAAATATGGTCTCTAAATTCATAAATTCAAATATTTCTGAATAATACTACTTATAGTAATCAAAAGTTAAAAGCAACCTAAATGTCAATTAGTAGAGCAGTGATTATATCATGGAAATTATATGATAAAATCTTGTTTGCAATAGTTGTATTTGAACAATATTTAAAAACACAAGGGAAATAATGTGTGTTATATGAAATGAAAAAAAAATACACAAATGGCATTTAGTATGATCTTGCTTTTGTGTGGACACATACCTCATATGTATGTGTGCATAGGAAGAAAGACTAGGAAGAGAATACATCAAAATGTTAAAATTGGCAATCTCTGGAATATAGGGTGAGACTTCTCTTTTATAGTTTCCTGTATTTTCTGTGATAATAAATCTTATAATCAGAAAAAGGGTATCTAATGAAAGCTATCAACATTTTCGTTTAAATGTTATCAGTATTCCTTTTGTAATACATTAGGTGTCTTTTCTACCTCTCATGCATGTGTTATCTTCTACTTATACTTTACAGGATCCTTTTTTCACAGTACCTATTGTCTTATTGGGAGAAGGCAATGGCACCCCACTCCAGTACTCTTGCCTGGAAAATCCCATGGACGGAGGAGCCTGGTAGGCTGCAGTCCATGGGGTCGCTAAGAGTCGGACACGACTGAGCGACTTCACTTTCACTTTTCACTTTCATGCATTGGAGGAGGAAATGGCAACCCACTCCAGTGTTCTTGCCTGGAGAATCCCAGGGACGGTGGGGCCTGGTGGGTTGCCGTCTATGGGGTTGCACAGAGTTGGACACAACTGAAGCGACTTAGCAGCAGCAGCAGCATTGTCTTATTACCTTGTAGAACTCTTAACTCTACAGCATATATATTAAAAGCAGCTTATCTGCTTTTAATATAATTTTTCTATATTAGTTCTAGCTACCAGAATGTAGATGTCTGCATGCTCAGGAAACTCACGGGTGTAATAATACTGTGTTATAGTGTGATGACAGGGCAGAGATTCTTATTTTTTAAAAAACTGGACATTTAATTCATCTTTGTAATAAAGTAACATCTCATTAATTTCAAGTCCTAATTTGGAACTTTTGTTATTTTCAACTTCATGTATAATAAAATTGGATTTTCTTATAGGTTAAAGTTATTACCAATTCCTGAGAATTTAAAATACTAATAGCAAGTAAAAACTTGAAACTTGAGGATTTTAATGATTGGTTATGGTTAGCTCATTAGCTGTATGTTGCTAATGAGTTGCAGTTTTGTTTGGCCTATTCTGTGGAAATAGGTGGGCTTTGCCAAGGAATATATTCAGTTTAGGAGCAGTTAAGATTTTGCCATTAGTTCCTTTCCATTTTAATAAAGTTCTGTTCATTCACAATTTAGAACTAATTTATTTTCCTGATTTAGTAATTATATCAGTTGTAAGTTCTTCATTGTAAGAGAAGTTCTAACTGATTTAAGCAGGAAAAGGACATATTAAAAAAGTATCATGTGGCTCATACTGAAGAGACTGGCATGGAAAAATGAATAGGATCAAAGGGAATGTAAATACCAAAAGGAGCCCATGCTTTTAAAACTGGCCCAGCCAAAAAGCTGCTGCTCCTGAATTTCAGATTTTGGTATATTTCACTGTTGATACACTATCTCCATTTGGACAAATAGTAAACATTTTATACTTGATGAGTGCATAACTAGACTTTTCTTAGCCCCAACCTTATACTTCTGTCTTCTCTCTCTCTCTCTCTTTTTTGACCACACCATGCAACAGTTTAGTGCCCTGACCAGGGATTGAACCTGGGCCACAGCAGTGAAAGCACTGAGTCCTAACCATAGGACTGCCAGGCAATTCCCTGTCTTCTCCATTCACTCCATTATTCTGGCTGCTCAGGCAACAGTGTTTGCATCATTTTTTACTCTGTTCTTTCAACCCAGTGGCTAATGCAGAAACCAGGGGTCAGTTTTAAAAAGTCCCTTTGCGTTAGTATACTGTACCTGTGGCGGATTCATGTTGATATATGGCAAAACCAATACAATATTGTAAAGTTAAAAAAAAAAATCTAATGTAGTGGGCACACAGAGAATGTTTCAATTATCTAATCTAAATCACCTTTCAGAAATAAATAAGACTGAAAATGAAAAAAAAAAAAGAAGAAAAAAAAGTCCCTTTGGATCAACCTTAATAGTATATATCCAGAATCCATCCCTTTCTCACACTTCCAGTGCAACACCCTAGTCTAATCTACACTGTCATTTTTGCCAGGATTATTGAAATTAGCCTTCTTGCCAGTCTCCTTGCTTCTCTCCTCTTGTCATCTCCATTCTCTTCAACTGTAGTCTCACTACAGCAGCTGAAATGATTTATTTCTGATAAGTCAGCTAATATACCTCTTTTACTCACAGTTATGCAGTAGCTCCCCCTTCAGACATTTGTAGTAGAAAAAAACCTAGGGACTTCCCTGGCGGACCAGTGGTTAAAACTCTGCACCCGCCACTGCAGGTGGCACACGTTTCGTTTGTTTGGGGGACTAAGATCCTGCATGTCGTGCTGCACAACCAAAAAAAAAAAAATAAACCCACAAAATTTATGTGGCCCATTACCCCACTGGTTCGTCTTTGCTAACTTAGTTCTACCAGTTGCCATTCCTGAAAAATACAGGTCACATCCAAAGGATCAAGAGTCTAAATGACTTTAGACTTTTCAACAGCAAAACTGGAAAGCAACAACACAATGACTTTAAATTCTGAAGGGAAATTATTACCAATCCATCATTCTATATCCAACCAAACTGTCAATCAAATAGGGTCTTCAAAAATGTTGCCTCATGTACTGTTTCTTTCACTGCTGGGCTCAGGTTTGATCCCTGGTTGGGGAATTAGGATCACACAAGTCACATGGCATGGCCAAGAAAAAAAGACATGGAGGTAAATGCTAAAATAATCAGCTAAAAGTTGAAAGTGGTATGCCTCTGTGGAGGGGGAAATAGGAAGCGCTGAGGAAATGCTCTTTTGGAGAATAAACTGATAGAACAGTTTAAGTTGTTTACATGCATAACTAATAAAAATTAAAGAGCAAAATCCTTACAAGTTCGTGAATACAAAAAGAAGGTGCGACTTGTGGATAACTAATTATGTTGTGTGTCTTTCCCCCTCTATGGAATATAAAGTGCTACCAGGCAGAAACCAGGATTACTGCTTTTTAAAGGAAAGTGGAAGATATTCATGGGAGGGCTGCTAGTTGGGTATTAAGGACCAAGACAGAAGCCAAGGTAACCCCAAGCTCTATAGTGGATGTGAAATAGGAGGGAAAAAAAGGATGCCTGGTCCAAGAATGGAATGCACTAGTAAGCCTTAAAATGAAGTCTTCCCTACTTGGAACCTTAAGAGGTTCTCTAGGCGGCCTGCATGGGTCCCTGGAGTAGGAAATGGCAACCCACTCCAGTGTTCTTGCCTGGAGAATCCCATGGACAGAGGAGCCTGGTGGGGTACAGTACATGCAGGCTGCCTGCATGCTTCCTTGATAAGGGATGCTATTTGTATACCCTAACTGCTCACCCAGCCTAGTCCTTCATTAGTAAATATGAACAGAAAAACAAGCAAAGAGTTGAAGCAAACACAAGTACTACAATGTGGTCTCAGGTACAGCTACATTAGAAGACAAGAGGAAATAGATCCTTCTAATATGAAAAGTCATAATGGGGAGTTCTTTGGTGGCCCAGTGGGTTAAGCATCCACCTGCCAGTGCTGGGGACATGGGTTTGATCCTTGGCAGGGCAACTAAGTTCCTGTGTGCCGCAACTACTGATGCCCAGGTGCTCTAGAGCCTGTGCTGCTCAACAAGAGAAGCCACCACCACGAGAGGCCCAAGCACTGCACCTGGAGGGTAGTGCAGCAGTGAAGACCCAGTGCAGCCAAAAAAACAGAAGTCATGATGAATGTATAGCTGTAAATACTGACCCAAACACGTAGGTTGTGCTGGTCTTAAGTACCACTGGCAACATGATTTTTCTAAGTGGTAAAGTTACAACGTCACCAAATTCTTGGTGGAGTTAAAAACAAAATTAATATCTTCCCTTGATTTAAATGTGAAAGTCCAGTTAAATTCCTCGATAATTCTATTCAAGTAAAACCACCCAAAAAATAACTTTGTGTTACTCTTTGAAGTGGGCTTAGATTTTAGGCCCAGATTTTTCACTTACATGAATATGTGGCAGGACCTTTGAAAGCTAGGAGGGGTGCCAGCCAGTCACAACAACCAAAGAGCTGCTTTGCAGATGTCCAGATGCCCTAGTACTGGCACACTTGAGAACTTTTGAATAGGGGGAGAAATAGGGTTCATAAAAAAAAGGAAATCCAAATAAGCTGAAGGCAGACATGAAGAAGAGAAGCATGGTTAATAGAAAGCATAAAGTAAAATGTTATATGTGAGTGGATTATAGTCCCTTTTTAAAAGAGACAGATTGGAGTTTTTAAATGCTATTTACAGGGGAGATAGACACTGAAAACAAAATATCGTAGGTAAGTGATAAACAAGTGGAGATGCAGGAAGCTGTCCCAAAAGGATGTGGTATTAATCTCAGACAAAATAGACTCCAAAGCCAAAACAGTTGAACACAAGAATAATACTGTCAAAAGATAGAATCCATTGTGTTTGGAACAAGCTATTTATGTCCCAAACAACAGAGAATGCAAAAACTATTAGAAATGAAGGAAGGAACATATTTTGGAAGTGTCTGAGAAATGTTAGTGAAAGCCATAGAGATGCCTTTGCAGGTTCAGGTTAGAGTGTGTGTAGGTCAGGCTTCCCTGGTGGTCTTGTGGTTAGAAATCCATCTGCTAGTGCACGGGACTCAGGTTTGATCTCTGGTCAGGGAGGATCCCACACGGCACAGAGCAACTAGGCTCTTGTGCCACAACGACTGAAGCCCAGGCACTAGAGCCTGAGCTCTGCAGCGAGAAGTCCATGCACCATAACAAGGGTCGCCCCCGACTTGCCGCAACTAGAGAAAGCTGCACACAGCAACTAACACCCAGCCCAGCCTAAAATAAATAAATAAATCTTAATCAGCTGGTAAAGAATCCGTCTGCAACGCGGGAGACCTGGGTTCGATCTCTGAGCCGGGAAAATTCCCCTGGAGGAGAGCATGGCAACCCACTCTAGTATTCATACCTGGAGAATCCCCATGGACAGAGGAGCCTGGTGGGCTACAGTCCATGGGGTTGCAAAGAGTTGGACACCACTGAGCGACTAAGCACAGCACCCAAAAAGAAGAAAAAAAATGTGTAGGTCAAGGTCACATTTGTAAATGTGTGGAAGAGGATCTAAGGAATATATCTCAGATTTATAACAATGGTTATATTGGAGAGAGTTTGACAGGAGTGTAGGCACTATTTTTAAAGCCATAGAAAGTCTCTGATGCTGATCCTCCTTTTTTAAAAAAATAGTTTTATGTATTTATTTTTGGTTGAACTGAGTCTTCATTGCTGCGATGGTTTTTCTCTAGTGGTGAGCGGGGGCTACTTTTCGTTGTGGTTTGCAGGCTTCTCACTGCAGTAGCTTCTCTTGTTGCAGAGAGGCAAGTAGGCTCCGTAGTTGCGGCTCCCAGACTGTAGAGCACAGCAGTTGTGGCACATGCACTTACTTGCACTGTCTCCTGTGGGGTCTTCCCGGATCAGGGATCGGACCGTGTCTCCTGCCTTGGCAGGTAGATTCTTTAACCACTGAGCCACCAGGGAAGCCCGCGGAGTCTCCTTTTACCGATGCGGACACTGAGGTACAGAGAGGTTTAGTCACTTTTCCTAAGGGTTAAAGCTGACCAGCGAGTCGCAGAGGCACACTTGGGCTTGACATTTAGCTCTAACCCTGTGCTGTTTCTTCAGTATGGTGATCTGCTCTGCTCCCTGTTGGTTTCCGTCACGTACCTTGAAAAGTACTGTATTTGTGATCAAGGGTGGGTGGGTAGAAGGATAGGAAAAAAGTGGAGACTCTTCACTGTACTTTTTTATCTTTTAAAACTGTGTGAGTACATTACTTATTCAAGTAATTAACTTAGAAATAAAACTTTGTTAGCATTTCAAAGGCATTATAAGCAGTACAGTTATATACCAAAATTAATTAGAATTTTCCCACTGAATAGCAAAGTGTTTGAATGCACTGTTACAAAGAAAATATATACTGCAATATTTACTAGCCTTTTAATAACTTTAATAAGACTGTCTTATCTTACCTTTGTTGATTTCTAAATTGGTAGAATTTTTCTCATGTCAAAAATATATATAAAATTAGGAAAACCTTGTATGTCTCCGAAGGCTAAATGGACATTAACAGCAATTCACACTCTGTACCACTGCCTCATCATTGCTGTGTAAGGTCTGATTATTTTAACTGCTAAGCTGTACCAGTACAAAGAATATAAATCTGGTTTTCATACATTTTATTGTACATTTCCAATAAGACTTTTAAAGCAAATGACTATTTCTGACTACATTCTCATAGGAGTGTTTTAAATGATACATTACAAATGGTGGTTCAGTTCAAGGCTGGTAAAACTGCAGTACAGAGAATGCCCATTTTGGGGTGCTCATGACAAAGCTTTACTTACTCTGCTGGCATGTTGCCTTAGGTTACACAAGCGTCAGACTGTTCTTAATGCGGTTGTGTTTTGCCAGGCACGTGTTTTGCCAGGTTTTCTTTGCCAGGTTCTGTTAATGTTCAGAAACATGAAAAAATGGAGGCATTATCTGACGTTACTGATATCTTTCTATCCTAGCCTAATACTCTAATTAGAACTCTAATGCTTTACTCATTAGATACTGGCTGATAAGACTTAAAGGGATGGATAGGAATATGCAGTAAATCCCTTTCAGTTAAAATCAGGTATCTTTATCATGTTACATATAATTCTATTTCATTACTTGATTTAATAGTGGTAATACATCTGTTGATAAATACTGGTTTTTACTGATGTAGTAGTAGAATGCTATTAGATAGATAGAAAGATGTCAACACAAAATCACAGTCTAATTATAAATCATTCTTTTAAGTTATATAATTTTTGTGTCTTGGAGGGTATTTTTAAAAAGAGGTGTTTCCTTATAACTAATATATCTAGTTTGTTTTGGTTTTTAAAAAATCACTTATATTTCCTTACAACCATAAAGATGGCCTGGAGAGAGGCTTTTTCAGTTCCCACTGAAGCCACTTGCAGAATTATTCTGTTTTTATCCTCTTCTGCTCTCTTGTCACCTCCTTCTATTCTCCTTGACTGGCTTCACTTGGCATACAGTTTCATCTATTAATGATAGGAGTTCCGGAAGGAGAGAACAGATGGATTTAAAAATGTGAATTTAGATTATGTTTTGTGTTTTTCCTCTTCCGTTGTAACCTAAGATTTGAAATGTAGATAATTCCTTTTTTGTTTGTTGAGCTCTGTAGTTCAGCCCTTATCTAAACAGTATACCTGAAACTTCAGCATCTTTAATTTACTTAAACTTGTTTCTGTATTAAAGTACTATAAACATGTGCTCTGAGAGATCATTGGTCCGATTCCGCTTAAAAGCCTGAAGGCCTTGTAAATTGTGACTAATGTCCACTGTACTTAAATAAATCACATTAAGTAAGACCTGTTATTGGCCTGGAAGATGTATGCCTTAAAAGTTTAAGAAACTTCTCTACCCAGGAAATGTTATCTACTCCTAGTATCTTTTCCTCTTAATATATTTTTTGTTAAATGTTTAATTATTGAAATAAGAAATAGAGTAATATTCTTTCAAAAAAGCAATCAATGTGTTAAAAGTAAGACCAACCTCCTTACTCACTTCTCTGTATCTGGCATAATGCTACTTCCCTAGATGAACTTGGTATGCATTTTCCCAGATCTTTCTAACAAACATTTAGATACTATGATATATATATTTTATCCCCAATTTAATAATATTGAGCATTTTCCATGTTGCTTTAAAGCCTTTTTAATAATATGGTTGACTTTTGGTTTTTACTTTAATCAGTAAAGGAGATGTTCTGTATTTCCTTCTTTCAAATCTTAATATTTTTTATCAATATCATCTAGCCACTGGAAAACTAAATAGTCCTGTAATTTATGGTACAATTGATTTTACCAATTAGAAAGTGTTGACCTTGAAAAGAAAAAAGTCAGTTATTTTACCAGAAAAAATGGATTTATTTGGGAATAGCAGAGAATTGCAATTCAGGACAAGCAAGCCACAGTGAAAGCCGTAGGCAAGTCCAAGGAACATTACTTTATAGAGAAAAAGGAGAAAGTTGGGAGGGGTCATTCTGAACAAAAGCCCATTGGAGAAAAGTGAGAGTTCAGGGTGATTATGATTTCTCATTGGCTGAATTTCTGGGGTAGTCAATTTCTTATAGAAGATGCAACGTCCATCTTGTACCATTGGGGCCTATAATTAATGACTCTTCTACTGAGGTCTGTAACAATCGATAAATCTTATAATTGGCATCAAATTGTACTGTGTAAGAGCTCTCCCTTCTGGCCTCCTGGTTTTCCTTTGTTTTCACAGAAGGGGGGTTATGTTTTATTTAAAAGATAACAATAACTAGTGCATGTCTTCATGGCCCAAAATTCAAGGAGTACCAAGTGTATAAAGGGGAAAATAAGAATCTCCCTATGTTTGCCAGCTCTCATTGCCGCTTTACTAATTATAAGCTATTCATAGTTTCTTTTATATTTCCATTGTTAGGACTGTATAACAAATTACCCTAAAACTTAGTGGCATAACAAAACCTTTTAATTAAGTGGACAAACTCTGTCTGGAGTTCATACAGAGCACAGTGGAGATGGCTAGTGTGCTGCGTAATGTCTGGGTTCTTAGCTGGAAGACTGAGAGGCTGGGAGCACGAAGAGCATGGAAGGCTTGCTCACTTGTTGTCTGGCAGTTGATGCTGGCTGGTGGCTGAAACCCTGCTTAGCGCTGTCAGCCAGAACACCTACATGCGGCCCTTCATGTGGCTTCTTGCCTTCCTCACAGCACAGTGGCATGGTTCCAAGGGCAGGCATCCATCCCAGGGGAGGATGAGGAAGGGAAAGAAGCGTGCAGTGGCTAGATACTTCTTGCAACCTAGCCTAAGGTGTCACATATAACACTTCTGCCATACTTTTGGTTGAAGCAGTCCTGAGCCTGCTCAGCTTCAAGAAGAGGGGCAATAGACTTCACCTCTTTTTAAAATTGAAGTATAATTTATAACTAACATTAGTTTCAGGTTTATGACTTACATGTATTGGGAAATTACCATCACAGTAAGTCTAGTTAATAACACTTGTCACCATACACAGTTACAGTATGTGTATGTATGTTTTGTATGTACATAATTTTTCTAGTGATGAGAACTGTTAAGATCTATTCTCTTAGCAACTTTCAAGTATGCATATGGTATTATTAACTATAATCACTATGTTGTAAATTATATCCCTATAACTTAATTATTTTATAACAGGAAGTGTACATTTTGCCCTCCTTCACCCATTTCACTCACCTCCGACCCCCAAACTCCCCCACCTCTGGCAACCACCAATCTGTTCTCTGTATCTTTGAGCTCTATTTTTTGTTGTTTTAGTTCCGCATATACTATTTGTCTTTCTCTTACTTATTTCACTTAGCATAGTTCCCTCATGGTCCATTCGTGTTGCCACGAAAGGCAAGATTTTGTTCTTTTTTAAGGCTGAATAATGATTCCATTATATGTGTGTGTGTGTGTGTACACATCCTGGAGGAGGACATGACAACCTACTCCAGTATTCTTGCCTGGAGAATCCCTTGGACAGAGGAGCCTGGTGGGCTACAGTCCATAGGGTCTCAAAAGAGTCGGATGTGACTTAGCTACTAAACAACTTTCGCATATTTGTATTTATTTTTGCCCTTGTTGCCTTTGCTTTTAGAGTCATCCAAAAACTCATCACCAAGACTAATGTCAGGGAGCTTACCACCTATGTTTGCTTCTACGATTTTTGTGGCTTCAGGTCTTTAATTTATTTTGAGTTAATTTTAAACCATTTTTGAGTTAAGAGAACTAAATGTGATCAGATATAATTAGATTCTAGCTATCTCTCAGTTGAGACATTGGGCTTCCTTTCCTCAGTGGCGTGATTATGCAGGAATTCTTGAATGTAACTTTGTATTATGTCATTTCTTTAAAGTTTTCCTTCTGTAATTTGGCAATGTATATCAAAACTTAAAATGTATATACCTTCATTATAGCAACTCTTCTCTATATTCTAAAGAGATAAACCAGTATGTAAGAATGTTTTTATAGAAACATTCACAACATTGTTTTTCATATACAAATTTGGAAATTATGTATTTAAATGGAATGTGGTACAGTATTAAAAATTAGGTAGAGCTGGGTTTTGACAGTCTAAGGTTATTTCAAGCCACTCTTATTACTGAGAACTATATGAGGTCTGGTTAGGGAACACTGACCAACTGTTTAACCATTGATTTGAAAGTACATTTTTGCTGTTGGTTTTGGCATTTCACTTAAAAAAAAAAAGTGATAACTATGAGCAAGCTTACTCACATAAACAGACAGCCCTTTCCTGCATAATGCTATAATCTTAAAGCATACTATGGGCCATGACCTGAGTTTTTTATATACATTTTGTATTTGATTTTGTATATATCTTTTAATCCTCACCATGATATTAACATTGATAACAGACTGTATTTATTTCTTTTGTAGCTTGACATTCTGCTTTAGAAAGTAACAGACACAGAATTTGAACCCAGATACCTCTGACTTTGAAGCTTCTTTTTTGAACCACTGTTCTGTATCACACTGTTTATCAGTCTGCAGGTAGATCCTGTGCCTGGGAAAGAAGAGTACCTCCAATACACATGAGATTCTTGAGTAGACACAGAAAATGGCAAATAAGTTCTTGTTTAGGTTCTGTGTTAGTTGCCCCGGGCTGCTCTAGCACAAAACCACAGACTGGGGGCCTCAAACAGTAGTTACGTCTCGTGGTTCTGGAGGCTCTGGGAGGTCCAAGATCAGGGTGCTGCCTGATTTGGTATCTGGTGATTTGACTCTTTTCTTGGTTTTCAGATAGCCGCCTTGCTGTATCCTCATGTGACCCAGAGAGACTGAGGGCTCTGCTCTCACTCTCTCATAAGGACACTAATTCCATCAGGGTGGCTCCACTCTCATGACTTCATCTAAACCTCATCACCTCCCAAAGACCCCCACCCCCAAACTCCATC
Organism: Bos indicus; assembly: GCF_029378745.1. Lineage (NCBI taxonomy): Eukaryota > Metazoa > Chordata > Mammalia > Artiodactyla > Bovidae > Bos > Bos indicus. Next base: position 59,353,775 of record NC_091765.1, on the reverse strand, counting down.
ATCACACTGGGCATTTGGGCTTCAGTATATGAATTTGGAGGGATGGAGGGAATACGAACATCCATAGCAGATACCTTTTCATAATTCCAAAGAGAGATTTTCTGTTTTTCTTGTAATTTTTTTAAAGAATTTCTCCAAGCTAAGATTCCTCATCAGTTCAGTTCAGTTGCTCAGTCGTGTCCGACTCTTTGCGACCCCATGAATTGCAGCATGCCAGGCTTCCCTGTCCATCACCAACTCCTGGAGTTCACCCAGACTCTTGTCGATCGAGTCATAGAAGTTTCATTTATCTGCTTTTTTGCCATTAGAGTCTTCTCTTTGATCTATGTTTTTTTCCATCAGCCTCTGACAGCCAAAGTTCTATATTAGGCTTCCTAGATATCCTAAGAGACTATTTTAGGTTCTACATTTTCCCTAACATGAAATCTCATTGCCAAGACTCTTACATTCTTTTAATCTCTGTTTTCTCCTTTTTTCCCCAATGAAGAAAAACATTTATTCTAACCATGCTATTTTGTCTCATCTTTTTTGAAGCTAATTCATTTAAGGAACTTTACATGACCATCCTGGTTAGGTGAGGAAATCTAAATTTACTTTTAGTTCTTCCCTGCGATCCTGGGATCAGTGTTAGTTAGCAAAAGGGTTTACCTGGGGAGCAACCATTGACTAAATAGTCTGCATGTGGTTCCCCCCACTCCACTGCAATACAGAAAATATTTGAAGTTACTGCTATGCCTGTTTCCCTTATATTATTATCCTTTTTTAAAAAAAATAAAAGTATAGTTAATTTACAATGTTCTGTTACTTTCTGTCATATACCAGTGATTCAGTATTATATATATATATATGTACACATTGTATTTTATATTCCTTTCCATTATGGTTTATCACAGAATTTTGAATTTAGCTCCTTGTGCTATATAGTAGGACCTTGTTGTTTATTGATTTTCTTTTAATTATTTTGTTTTCACAAATGACTTCCTTTTGGAGTGGCCAAAATCAGCATCAGTAGTCCCACCGTGTTCTTCAGATAAGTCAAGAGAATACTGAGATGCACTGTAAATTAGACCTCCGTTTAAAGACTTTTATCAAAGCAGTGAGATTCTCTTGTTTTACCAAATGTGTTTTTCTAATTCTTTAAAGACTGTATACTTTACCCATCACAAGTGTTTGAATCTGACATACTGAATATATATCCCAACACACTGGTTTGGACAGAACATGTAAGTCCAGGACTAGAAATGTGGTTATGATACTTTGGCACCTCATTATGCAGAGCCTGCAGCATCGTCTGCCTGTGAACATGTAGAGCGTAGGTAGCCAGTAACGTGTGGAAGACCAGCCAGGAGAGCAGGATCCAGCTCCAGCTCTCAGTGGAATGTCCCAAAGACTCGCTGCAGCTTGGACTGGAGACATGGTGCTTCAGTCAGCCGGATTCTCAGTGAATAATTTCTTTTCATTCTTGGTCTTGTGTGTGTGTGTGTGTGTGTGTGTGTGTGTGTGTGTGCAGGCACTTTTTAACATTTTTATTAAAGCTGAAAGGGCTTCTTTCTGCAAGGCATGAGTTGTAATTTGACTTCCCACTTTCTGGCTTCCCTTACCTAGAAAAAAATCAGTTCTAAATCGACATAGCTACCACATAAAACTGACATAATTTCTATATTTGTCAATTGTATGTGAGTGAATTAATTTTCTAGAAATTTGTATAGCAGCACAAATTATACATTACTGTTTTTATCATAGTCCCAAAAGGAAGCTTATTCCATGTAGTGATACCGAAAGGAAGAGATCTCTTTTAGTGCTGAAGGAAAACATTGGCTATGTTAATCTTAGAGGCCGTTAGATAATTAGATACGGTCATTTTCACCTTACTCTGAATTTGCTTCTGTTCAATTGTATATCAGTTGTATATCAATTCGCTGGAATATTTTGTAACCATTCAAAATTGTGGCTGGTTACACAATGTTTCAGTCTAATGATATGTTAATAAAAATTATGATACAACATTTTGTACATTGTAAAGTAAAATAGAATTGGGCTTAAAAATCTCTACTTCAGAGTTAGTACTGGATATATTAGCTAACCTCCTCCAAATTCAAATTTCTTCATCTATAAAGAAGGAATAATAGCCCCTGCCTCCTCTAGTGAGTGTGAGGATTATCTAAATTCTTAGTATAGTCCCTACCACATGAAAGTTCCTAGTAAATATTTGTTATTATACTGGTTGTAGTTATGTGTGATTTAGTTGCTCAATCGTGTCCAACTCTTTCATCCCCTTGGACTGTAGCCTGCCAAGCTCCTCTCTCCCTGGGATTCTCCAGGCAAGAATGCTGGAGTGGATTGCCATTCCCTTCTCCAGGGGATCTTTCCCACCCAAGGATTGAACCTGGGTCTCCTGCACTGCAGGCAGATTCTTTACCGATTAAGCCACGAGGAACCTTGGTGATTGATTGTGATTATGTGAAACTTGCATATTTTAAGACTAGAAAACATAATGATAATTGTACTAGGCAGAGAATTAATCCACATTAATTCCTAAGTATTCTGTAATGTTTCTTGTATTATACTGTAATACAAATAATTATTTAAATTATAATTTAAAGTAATATTTATAAATTCATATCATTAAAATGTATTTGTATTTAAATGTACTTCTAATATGATAATAATAAGGTACTCCTATTCCACATTGATTAAACATATCAGTATCTGTTATTTATCTTAGAATTAGAGGCAGTCACATTAATGCCATTAACAGCAACGTGTGCTGACTTGTGCGTGTACAAAGAGCGTGAGGTTGACTAAATCCAGCAGCTGAATAGTATTGCTTGTATGCCCCAGACACAGTGGCCTCGTGGTTCCTCAACACCAACTCCCAGATACCTTTTCATCCAGGGGCCTTTCCTAGTTGTTATTCTGTCTGGAACTCCTGAATTCTCATGTCCTTGTTCTTTACTGTTACTGTCATAGGGATAGTCCCATAAGTGTTCCTGCCTCTGTGTGCCTGATTTAAAGTGGCTGCTGGATTGCCACTGTATGCCATATTTTCATTCTCTCTGGGACTCTTTGACATTTTTATATTTCTTAGTTGTCTGATTTTCCCCACAAGACTGTGTGACCTTTAAGAGTAGAAATTTTGTCCTTTTCACATCATATCATCAGTACCTGGAACTGTACTTGGCACATAGTAAGCATTTAGTAAACATTTTGAATGAATAAGTGAATATAAATGATTGTTGCATTATAACTAGACATAATTAATGAGAATCTCACATTTTAAAATGAGCATTTGTATATAGATACACAAAAATGTTTCTTTTTTCTTTTCTTTCATCGGTGGTTCCTAATGGCTTTACCTGATGTCATTATAAGTAGTGTTGAATGATTTAAGGGCTAGATAGTAAATATTTTAGGCTTGGAGTCTCTATGGCAGCTACTAAACTCATCTGTTTTAGTGAAAGCAGCCACAGATAATATGTAAACAGAGGGATGTGGCTATGGTTCAGTAAACCATTTTTGAAAATAGGCCTCCAGCCTGCAGGTTGTAGATTGGTGACCTTGCTATAGACTACAAAACCACTGCAAGGGTGTGGGGTGAAACTCTGACCTGCATCATCGCTGGAACATCAAAAAAGAACACACTGAGCATCTTCTCTGGCAGACCCACGTTGAAGCAGGAGGATGGGACTGATGCAGGCATGGAAAAGAAGCCTAGAGCTGGTGATGCAGCCCTCCATTGAAGTAAATCTGTGAGGAAATGGATCTGAGGGCTTTTCACATGGAAATCATGTTATTTGTAGATGTCATTGAGCTCCAGTTAGCCAGCAAGTCAGACCTCAGGACAAGGGCAGCAGTTCTAGTAGAGCTATAGCCAGAAGCCAGAGCCGGCATTTGAGTTACATAATGTACAAAGAAGTGATCATTCATTGGTCATTTCAATCAGAGCTGTAGGTTTGGGGATATGCTGTGTGGTTGCTAAATATTAAACCCACAAAAGTTCTTTTTACTCCTTATTTGATGTCTTAAGTGATTAGATAGTGTTTGTCCTACCCAGTGACACTTTTTACCTAATAAACCTTTATATTTTACATAATCTACTTAGAGGTGGAGAAGGAGTAATAGGAAAAGATACATATGCTTATAAAAATGTAAGGACATCTCTAGCGAGATTCACAAAAATCCCTGAGTTTTGTGGAGGCTTACTTTGCCAACAAAGGTCCATCTAGTCAAGGCTATGGTTTTTCCAGTGGTCATGTATGGATGTGAGAGTTGGACTGTGAAGAAAGCTGAGCGCCGAAGAATTGATGCTTTTGAACTGTGGTGTTGGAGAAGACTCTTGAGAGTCCCTTGGACTGCAAGGAGATCCAACCAGTCCATTCTGAAGGAGATCAGTTCTGGGTGTTCTTTGAAAGGACTGTAGCATCAGTCCTTTCAAAGAACGGACTGAAACTCCAGTACTTTGGCCACCTCATGCGAAGAGCTGACTCATTGGAAAAGACTCTGATGTTGGGAGGGATTGGGGGCAGGAGGAGAAGGGGATGACAGAGGATGAGATGGCTGGATGGCATCACCGACTTGATGGACATGAGTTTGAGTGAACTCCGGGAGTTGATGATGGACAGGGAGGCCTGGCGTGCTGTGATTCATGGAATCGCATAGAGTCGGACACGACTGAGTGACTGAACTGAACTGAAGGTTAGGAGAGAGTGAGAGATTTACCATGCATGGAGTATCTTTTTGTACTTTTGAATTCCGTATTGTATATACATATTACTTATTGGGAAAAAATTAGTAAAACTTAAACAGAATATACACAAAGTAGGAGATTCATTAGGTCTGATTTGTGACCCAAGGGGCTAGAAGTCTTTTTTTTCAATTTCTTTAGAATGTATAATTTGTTTACAGTATTAACTATAGTCACCATGCTGTATGTTACATACCCATAACTTACTGATGTTTCTTTTAACTAGACATTTGCACCTTTTGACCTCCTTCACCCATTTTCCCTTCTTCCCCTTCTTCCCCTGCCTCGGGCTGTCACCAGTCTCTTCTCTATATTCATGAGATTTTTGTTTTTAGATTCCACATATGAGTGAAATCATACAGTATTTATCTTTTTCTGACTTACTTCACTTAGCATAATGCCCTTGGGGTCCATCCATATTGTTGCAGGTGGCAAGATTTCATTCTTTTTTTATGGCTGAATAATACTCCTGTATTACTTGTGTGTGTGTGTTTTCTTTATCCATTCATCCATCAGTTGACACTTAGAGGTTATTTCTATATCCTGGATATTGCAAATAATGCTACATAAAAACATGCAGTTGCATGTATCTTTTTGAGTTAGTGTTTTTGTTTTCATAAGGTAAATACCCAGAAGTGGAACTGCTTGCTTTATATAGTAGTCCTGTTTTTAACTTTTCGAGGAACTTCCGTACTGTTTTCCACAGTGGTTGCTACCAATTTTTATTCCCACCGATGGTGTACAAGGGTTTCCTTTTCTCCACATCCTCACCAGCTCTCATTATTTACTGTCTTTTTGATAATAGCTGTAGAATGTATAAAAGGGTTTTTGAATTGATTCTTTGCATATTTAGGAAGGTTTAAAGTATCCAGAATATTTTTTTTTACAATAATTAAGATCTGTTTTCCCATTCTAATTCAAATAAAACTATTTTTAATGGTATACAGAAAAACAAGTCTGATCATCTTAGCAATTTATAAGATGATTTATTCTGTTGTTTTAGATGAGGTCATAATTTGTCTAGCATGGTAATAATAATAGCTAACATTTCTTCTTTCTTGGGTTGTCACTCCATTTCATATGTGCTGTGTATTTAATTCTTACCTGTATTCAGATATAGGCAGTATCCTCATTTTACCACATGAGGAAACTAAAGCTTAAAGGTGTTAAAAAATTTGCCAAAGGTCTTGAAACTCTAGAAAGTTGCAGAGCCTGACTTTAAATCAAGATCTGTCTTTCTTCAGAGTCCAGCTAAGCACGACTGCCATGGAGTGGCTTCCCTCAATAATTGCAAGTGACGTTAACCTGCTTTAATGGAGAGAGGGTGTGATTATAAAGTAATGAGGCTGAATTGAAAAGTTGCATGCTCATTCTGTTTATCATCTCTTTTAAGATATATGAGATTATCATTTTTAAACATCCTAAAAGGCCTCAGCATGGGGGGAACATTCATAAAAGGATGATGTCTGTTTACTGATAGATGGGTCTTTTCTTTCCAGTTATCTTTTAAAATTCATAATCATATGGTTCCAAAATGAAATTATGTTAAGATAGACAATGAAAACTTCAAATCCCGTCTCATCAGAACCTGCTCTACTCCTCCAACCCACTGCCCAATCCCTGTGGTATCATTTTTATTAGTTTCTTATTTATCCAACTACTATTTATGCAGATGTAAGCTAAAAGGAAAAAAAAATTCCTTTCTTTCAAAAGGCCTTTTCTATAAAGAGAACCTATTTTTCTCTCTCTTTGCTTCTAATTTTAAGTGAGAAAAAAATCTTGTTAACAAAGTTTACTCTTTCTTCAGTAGCTGTCCTCTATGGTTAAGTGCTTTTCCTTTGGCAAGTCTAATAACATATGGCAGTAGGAGTTTCTGTCACAAGTAACTTTAAAATTCCTAATTTAAGTAGGTGAATTGCACCAGAGCACAGTATATTTGAGTATTATGTTGAGGAGAAAAAAATCCCACCAAACTGATCAGGACCTATATATATTCTGTGTTTTTATCTGATATTTGATTTTGAAGGTATAATAGATAGTGTGGTAGCGTTCATTAAAAAACAAAGCATGTGGCTAACAAACACATGAAAAGATGCTCAACATCACTCATTATCAGAGAAATGCAAATCAAAACCACTATGAGGTACCATTTCACGCCAGTCAGAATGGCTGCGATCCAAAAGTCTACAAGCAATAAATGCTGGAGAGGGTGTGGAGAAAAGGGAACCCTCTTACACTGTTGGTGGGAATGCAAACTAGTACAGCCACTATGGAGAACAGTGTGGAGATTCCTTAAAAAACTGGAAATAGAACTGCCTTGTGATCCAGCAATCCCACTGCTAGGCATACACACTGAGGAAACCAGAAGGGAAAGAGACACGTGTACCCCAATGTTCATTTCAGCACTGTTTATAATAGCCAGGACATGGAAGCAATCTAGATGCCCATCAGCAGATGAATGGATAAGAAAGCTGTGGTACATATACACAATGGACTATTACTCAGCCATTAAAAAGAATACATTTGAATCAGTTCTAATGAGATGGATGAAACTGGAACTTATTATACAGAGTGAAGTAAGCCAGAAAGAAAAACACCAATACAGTATACTAACGCATATATATGGAATTTAGAAAGATGGTAACAATAACCCTGTGTATGAGACTGCAAAAGAGACACCTATGTATAGATCAGTCTTATGGACTCTGTGGGAGAGGGAGAGGGTGGGGAGATTTGGGAGAATAGCATTGAAACATGTATAATATCATGTATGAAACGAGTCGCCAGTCCAGGTTCGATGCATGATACTGGATACTTGGGGCTGGTGCACTGGGATGACCCAGAGGGAGGGGAGGGGAGGGAGGGGAGGGAGGAGGGAGGAGGGTTCAGGATGGGGAACGCGGGTATACCTGTGGTGGATTCATTTTGATATTTGGCAAAACTAATACAATATTGTAAAGTTTAAAAATAAAATTAAAAAAAAATAAAGAGAGGAGAAACGGAAAAAACAAAAACAAAAACAAAGCATGATCTTTCTGATAAGTAGTATCCATTTTGGTAAGTCTGGTGGCTAATTTCCTTTTTTCTTATTCATTGTAGTTGAGGCAGTCCCAGTCCTACTGCACAGACACAGAATGTCTTCAGGAATGTAAGTAATGATGGGACAGGAGGACGCTTGGCATTGGGGGCACAATTAGAGATCAGAATACGACTGAACATTTGCCAGAAATTATTCTTACAGTTTGCTGTTTAAGGAAATGACTCTCAGTAACATATCTCCTACTTAAAATACTTAATTTTTTAAGTTAAAAATGTGTTTTTTGGTCCTGCCACGAAATCAGAACTGGTTCATTGAATAAAATCATAAAACCACAGATACAAATAAAGAAAAAGAAAAAGTTCCAGAATAATAAAAGATGACCATTGTTGACAACTTGGTGTAAACCCTCGCAGACCTTTTTTTTTGGGCAAATATGTGAGGAACCGGGCACCTTGGGCTCATTGAACTGAACACCGGGGCTTTAGCACAAACCCCTCACTCTTTCCCTAGCATCTGTCTGCATCCATTGAAAACTTTGAGAGTTTGTGAGCGCAGGAAGGGGAGGCCATTTTTTGCCAAGGTTTGGAAGCTTTGGGAGCCATTGGAATCATTCCCTTGGCTCTGACATTCGTAGTCTCAAGAGGGTATGGACAGTGGGGAGGTTTCTCCGTGACTTTTGAGGCAGTGGTGATGATAAAGTGAGAATCAGTGTAGGAAGGTGGATCCTGCATGGTGAATGTAGCTGGCGGACTTTGGTGGCCCTAATATGAGGCATCTTTTTTCAGGGCAGAAATAACCTGAGGGATACTTTGAGGGGAAATCATAGCCAAACCAGTCCTGTACCATAATAATTTGACCATAGGAATGGAAGTATGACATTCACAGGATGGTGAAGCCTGGCACAATTCCATTCATATATACTTACAAAAATGGGATCACTTTGTATATGTTGGTTTTCACTATTATGTTGTGACTATATCAACATGTATTTACCTTAAAAATATTTACTAAATAATAATTCATTATGAGGATGTACCAGTGTTCAAATAATTCCCTTCTGTTGGGATCTTAGATTACTAATATATTTTTGCTATAATAAATAATATTTAAATAAACATCCTTATGTACATTTTAAGGCTTTTGACATATTGCCAAATTGCACTAATTAGTAGGCTAGTTGCTTGTACTTCATATCTCTGAAGCTGAGTGCTGCTTTATTATGTATATGAAGCTAAAGCAAAACACAGTAAGGTATCATTATAAAGAGGCTCGTTACTACATTATTAATTACTGTTAATACTGTGTGAACTGGGCATCCCATCAAATTCTGTAAATGCAACAACTTAGAGAAATAGAAGCTAGTACGGTGCCTGGCTCAAAGTAGAAGCTTTGTCAGAAGGTAGTCGTTTGGTGCAACAGGACAATAACCATACGCCTCTGGGCAAGAAAGTAATGGACAGACGTTCCATTAGGTCTGGGGCATGATGGGTGGTGATCAGTCCCCCACTCCAGGTTTCTTCACGTTGCCTCTTCAGCAGCATTCACTAACCTAGAGTGTTCCCTCTGATAAGCAGCTCAGATTTTTGCCTCAGCAGAAAAACTAAAACCTGTTCTTCTTGTTGAAATTAATCTCATTGAACTTCTTATGGGGGAAAAAATAAATTTATTGTATCTATGATGTTTGTGACCCTTGAGCCAGCCCCACCTGTAAACCAAATATACTCCTATTTCTGTGGGTGAAATTTCACTTCTTTAATCCAAACATAAAAGCAAGACTCTAGAGCTTGAGTATTAATTCAGTTATCTTGGCCAGTCGTCCACCACCCGCTCTGCTCACCCCAGTCCTTTTAGCATTTGGTGGAAATCCTTTCTAACAGCCATGTCTTTAAGTGGTTTAAGCAGTTGTTTCCTCTGAGTGATATGTAATTATTTTTCTGTGTATTTTAAATCTTCAGCAACGAGCTAATGCTCATATATAAAGTATATGTATTAATCAGGGGTCCCCACAACCCCGCTTCTGTTTCAGTAACTTGTGAGAATGGCTAACAGAATGGAGGAAAATAATTAAATTACTGTTACCAGTTTATTATAAAAGATGCCACAACCAAATGGGAGAGGTGCATAGGGCAGGGTACCAGGGGAAGGGGTGCAGAGCCTCCCTGTCTTCTTGGGTGCACCGTCCTCCCGGCTAACTCCATGTGTGCCCTGGCCCAGAAGCTCCGTGAACCCCATCATTCAGGGGGTTTATGGAGGTTCCGTTTCATAGGCGTGAATGACTAGATCATTGGCCGTCTGTATAAGTTTAGAGAAATAATCCCTCAGGATCTGTCAGCTGTTAGATCCTCTCTCTTTATCATCTTCCTTGTGTCCAACTAAGTTAATAGCGTCACTGTGACTATCCTGTTTGACATCTTACTTGATTATAATACTTACTTTTTCTTGTAACCAAAGACTTAACCATTGAGTAGAATGCAACAGTGTATTTTACTGTACAAAATCCTTTTACATTTTTATGATGTGACATTTTTCTAGACCATAGAGTAAAAAGTATTTATCCTCTTAAGGCAAATAATTCCTAGGCAGTGAAGAGAACAGGTTTTATATCCCCCATGTGATTGTACTTCTTTAATATCAGATTATTTGGTACTATATTAATGTTTAGAATATTTAGTACCAAAAAGTTATCACAATAAAAACCATAGTGGCCAGATCATGTAAAGGCTCTTTCACTTCTCCCTGTTGACTTTACAACAGCTGCTCCTGATACTTGTTTGTATTTGCTGCATGCAGTGCCAGGGAGCTTGAGTAGCTTATATGTTCTGAGACTTCATGAAGAAGCCTAAGTCAGTTCAGGTATCCGGTATCTCTAATCCCAAAATACGTGGTTCAAAACTCAAGCAGTTAATTAGTATATAGTGAAAAGATGATTTCCTGCTCATATTCTCCCATCTATCCAGGTCCTGTCTCTGGGTATTATTGGCCTTCTGGGTATCTTTCCACAATTTCTTTGTGCATATACAGGCAAATATTTATTATTTGCCACCCCCCTTTCTTAGTACACACTGTTTTTCACCTGTTTTTTCCCCTCTGTCAAGAAATAGCTTGTTGCTTGTCTCATGTAAACCTCACCATTGTGTTACAGCTTCACCCCAACCCCCACATACCATAATTTCTTAATTGGATGCTCTTGGCAAATGTTTAGGTCTGTTTTCAGCTTTTTGTTAATAACCCTGCAGAGTATGTCTATGTAATGGACATATCAGCTAGAGCACAGATCAGTAATGGCTGATGTTTATCGAATACCTATTGTGTTCCAGGTACTGTGCTCCTTTTCGTGTACTGATCATTTCCGTCTTCACAACGGTTCTGTGAGATGGTGGTAATATTGCCATTTTCACAGGTAAAAAAAATCGAGGCACAGGGATTATTTATTTAAGGGGAGGTAAAGTCAAACAGCTATGAGATAGTCTCATTTTTAAAAAGTTAATGAACTAATTAGGAGAAGTAGGAAACTGTTCTTTCAAACTAGAAATGCTACCCTAGTCTAGAGAAGAAAGGAAAGAATGGGCAGAGAAAATGGAGCTTTTTTTCACCAGACGAGAGCAGGTTGTAGGATGTTGTTGAATGAGTTAAATGAGATCATGCCAGACTGGGAAAAATAATGATTCCCCAGAAGGACAGAGTTTGCGAAGTTGATGAATGGCAGCCAAACTAGCATTGAACTATTGCATCAGAGTCACTTGGAAAGCTTTAAAAATATTGTTGGTTCCTGACCCCACCCCGGAGGTGCTCCTGAATGAGATGATATGAGGCAGGGCCTTAGAAATGGTGACGTTGATGTTGTCACAGGCTATTCTGTTGGGCAGGCAAGTCAGGGATCCACTGGATAAAGGAGGAAGAAGGAGTGAGGTTGACTAGGGCAGAGGATGATTTTTCTGAGAAATGGTAAGAGGTAACATTGATGAGTAGGGCCACGTCTTATGAGGAAAGGCCAGGCTGAAGCATTCAGAGTCAAAGCAGTAGACAGTGGAGAGTGAGTCACTGGGTTAGTCAGCAGAGGGGTGTGAAGAGCAGTGTCGTAAGCAGACTTTTTCGGCAGCAGCGTGCAGGAAGGAGAGGCTGCGGTAGGAACCAAGCTAGGAGACAACATCGGGGGACTAGGAGTCATGTTAGCACCATGAGAGTCTCACACAGAGAGTGAGCATTTTACCACGTTTGCTTTGTCTAGAACTAGGCATTAGCAAACTTGGGATCAGAGGTTTAACTATCTGAAACTTCACAGTCCTTTACTCGTGAAGAGCATCAAAAAGCAAGGGACCCATTTTCTACACTGAATTGGCATTGGGCTTACACTTGAGGTCTAACCAGTGCAGCATTTTACTTCTGAGTGGTGCACTATATGAAGTAATCATATGTAGACAGCACAGTTCTCTTTCTTTGACTACCTTTATATACTCTAACAGCTAGTTGTAAATTTATCAAAAATCCTTTTAAAATCTGTATTTGCCAATTTTACTACCCACAGGAGTAATAATTTTCAGGGGCCTGTCTTCTATGTGATACTGTCAGAGATTATGACATAGTAAAGAGGTTAAGAGCACAGACCCTGGAATGGGACCACTGTATTTAAACTGCAGCTTTGCCACATGCCGACTGTATGACATTGGGATTTAACCCCCCATTCCCCAGATTCCTCATCTATAAAATGAAAGATATTATATACCTGCCATAAAATAAGATTGCTAAGGAATTCCTTGGAGGTCCAGTAGTTAGGACTCAGCACTTTCACTGCTGATGACCTGGGTTCCATCCCTGGTCTGGGAAGCTGGGAACCAAGATCCCACACGTCTCCAGGCTCAGCCAGAATAAAAATAAAAAGATTGTTAAAAGGGATTAAGAGAGATAATGCCTGGTTCAAAGTAGCCGCTCAACTTTTAACTATTATTTAGTAATAAACATAATAGATAATATTTTGCTTTTTTTTAAAAATCACTCTTGAAGCAGCTTAAAGGATAGAATTAAAGGAGTCAAGAGTAAGTATGAGGAGGTTGGTTAAGAAGCCATAGCAGTACACCAGACAAGAAGTGATGGCAGCTTGAACAAGTGTGGGTGTGGAGCTGCAAGTGGACAGATTTGAGTGGTATTTAAAAAATAAAATTGACAGTAACCACCTATAGATACTATTTTCTCTAGAAATCTCATCTAGAATTTTCATTTCTGATACGTTGAGTTCTCTAATACGCATTTCATATATTATAAATTTGTTAAGCTTGTTCCATGAGCCAGGTACTTATTATTCTGAAATAAATAAGATAAGGCTGCCGTGAGGGACTGATAGCTATACAGACCTGATTTTTTTCCCTCTGGATAAATGCATAGACTTTGAAATAGCTAGATCTGAATCCAAATTCTTTTTCCAAAACAAGGCCAAATTAATCTCTTTGTTTGAAAATGTCATTAAAGGGATCTTTAATTCACAACTGAGATGTCCCCTTTTCCTTAAGCTCTATTGTTTTTTCAGGATGCTTCTGTAATTAAAATGCATAATCCCCTCTCCCCTAGCATGGCTTTTCTGTATATCAAGTGGTCTTAACCTGGGTTCTGCAGATCTCAGTATAGCTATGAATTGCCATGAATCTGTTGCAATTATTAATATATACAAAATTGTTAAATGTGTATACATGGATTCTTATAGTGGAGTCTTTTTTTTTTATCAAATTCTCAAAGGATTCTATTACCCCAAATTATTAAGAACTACTATACTATTAAGAATCTTTATTTAATAGTCTCTGGCTTATGACTATTTTATACCATTTACCATTTAGATTTTCTCACAGGAGGAAAGGGAAATTGAAGATGTAAATATTTAATAATTCTTAAAATTATTAATAGTTTTTATATTAATACAATTTTGAAGTTATTTAAACATTAAAGTTTGTTTTTACATTTACTAACAACATGGTAATTATTCAACAGTTTTTGTTGCAAATACATTTTCTGTTTGTCTTTAGTGCCAGGACCCTCTAGCGATAATGGCATCAGTATTACCATGATCTTGATGGCCTGGATGGTTATTGCAGTGATCTTGTTTCTGTTGAGACCTCCTAATCTAAGAGGATCCAACCTAACTGGAAAACCAGCCAGTCCTCATAATGTAAGTGTTGTGGATTAGAGATCTTTTGGGGTGTAGTCTGGGAAAGGGGTGGAGTTGTTTTGACTGAAATATCTAAATTAGCAAAAGGAAGATTTAGCTCATAGAGTAAATTAAATTCTTCCTATGTAGTTCCAGTAAGTCTTGCAATCCCAAATGGCTTAGTTTTCATGGCGTTACACATAGAGAAGTACAGACCAATAGCCCCCACATCATTTTAAGATGAATTTCAATGTTTACTCATACAAGAAACGTAAAAAATGGTCCAGTTCATGATAATCCACAGTGATAGTTCTCAAATCTCAGTCCTCCAGTTTCTAGTTCTGTCCACCTCACAGTTGATCCCTTGCCTCTCATGTCCCAAGGTTCATAGATACTCTTACTAGCTACAGTTCAAATGTCCCTACTTGGGCGGACGCGTGCACACACACACACACACACTTGCGTGCGTGCACACACACTTGCATGTGCGCACACACACACACACACACACTCTGTCTCTCACTCATTCACTCTCTCTCTCTCCATTTTCTCCCCTTCTGTCCTAGATGTCAAATATAGCAGAGACACAGAGCCCATCTGGCTCAACCTGCTTTCCCATCCTATTTCTCTCAAATTCATTCTGACAGTTCTGCATCTCAATAGGTCAGCTGAGCTGGCAAAAGGAATGGTAGGAATCATTTATGTTGATAAATTTTGATATCATGATTATAACAATTTTTAGAACCTAAATGAAAAATACGATATAGTGACCCAACAGGGAGTTTTTGATTACCGTCTTTAATAGAGCCTCCATTAAAGGATTCTTTTTCTTTTCAGAGCCAATATTTATACTTTTTTTCTTTCTCATTTCATTTGGGTATTATCTCTTTAAAACTGTTTCCATGGTGGATTCACTTGATGACACCAAATTATCCCACTAGTTCCCTTCTTCAGCCTAAAATAATTGCTTCTTTCCCCCAATCTTGTGTTGCTAATATTAAAAAGAAGTTTAACTAGACCAGTTGCTTATATAGGAGAAAGCAAATATGCAACGTTAATTGGTCAGTGCTTTGGGACTGGAACATTTAGATATGTACATGCTGACTTTAGTTAAGAAAGAAGCTGTCATTAGCCCTATATAAAATGCCTTATTTTTAGGTTTTCTTGGAGAGGAGGAGTGTATCCATAAAACAGCTTGTATGTTGTCTTGATAAAGTGCTTTCTCCCTAGCCTTTTTTCTTTCTATGTACAGTTTTGTTACTTTCATATCAAAGAGCAACATCCTCAATGTTTGGAGCTAAATTAGAAGCCATTTAAAAGTGACAGAAATGCAAGATTACCATCCCCTGAACCTTAGTTCATTGTAGACCAGCAGTTCTAGGAGTGGTAGTCCCACAGCTCTGTGAATAAGCATGAAGACATATTGACCAATTCCAAGCAGAAAAATTGATTATCCTCATCTGGGGTTTCATATAGCATATCAGAGTAATAAATAAGTGGAATCTTGCTAAAGGTTCCTAAAAGCTCTGCTCTTTCCTTTACAGTTCAGATGCTTTCTATTATAAGTAACAAAAATCATTTCAGCCTGGTTTAAGTAATTGGCTTTATTGGTGTACATATCAAGAAATCCAGAGGGAGGGTCAGTGTTTAGAAAGTTTTAACAGTTCATTAGAGACCTAGTTTCTTCCTCACACCATTATTTATTCCAAGGTAGGCTCCCTTTCTGGTCCCTGTAGGGCAGCTACCAGTAGGAGCTGGAGCCACCTATTTCCTCACTGACAGATGTTCTGTAGAGAGAAATACAAGTCCTTAGCTTCATTTTAATTGTACTGTACTCAGTCACCTTATTAGCAAGAAGGATGAGACTACCTTAACTGGTTTAAATATCACCTCTGGAGCTGTCAGGGAGAGCACTTTCACCTAAGTCAATATCACTGTTACAAAATTTTCTTTTTTTCCTTACTACAAAGAAAGATAAATGTTGGTAAATCACAGTGCTCTCTTGTGCAGAAACATAGAAGTCCAAATAAGTATATGATTTAGGATGGGAAGTTGAGGGCCATCGCTGCTCAGTTCTTACTGTATGTGTTAGATTGGTTGCACTGGGGAATTTAAGAAGTCAATTTCATAATTTCTCTCTCTCTGATGTCAGGGACAAGATCCACCAGCCCCTCCTGTGGACTAACTTTGTGGATATGGGAAGTGAAAATAGTTTAACACCTTGCACGACCAAATGAACGAAGATGACCAGAGTACTCTTAACCCCATTAGAACTGTTTTTTCTTTTGCATCTGCAGTATGGGATGGTATTGTTTTCATGAGCTTCTAGAAATTTCACTTGCGAGCTTATTTTTGCTTCCTGTGTCATCACCTTTCCTATATTTGAGTAAATGATTACATTAAAAAGTTACATGGGGCTTTTTTGGTTATCCTGAACTTAAACATTCCATTCGTTCTGTTTGTAACTGTGATCATAATTTTTGTGGTAATTTCCGGCCTGATAGAAGGAAATTTGAGATCTCTACATTTAAATATTTTAAGTAGTTTCAATGGGTTTAAAAATTGTTTTTTTAATAAGGTATTTATAAAGGTATTTGGGGTTACCTGAGATTGTATGAAAGAAGATTAGAACCACACTGTATTTATATTTACCTTGGTAGTTTATTTGTGGATGGCAGTTTTCTCTAGTTCTTAGGACTGTGACAACTTTTGGAATATTTTACAAATTACAGCTGAAATCTGTATCATCCACTACAGATGATTTATGTGGCTAAGAAGAGGAGAAAAGAAATGAAATAACTGTTTACTAAGTTTTTATTCCCATAAAATGTCTAATATTAAGAAAACTTTAAATAAACATGATTTAAATATGGTGGATGATTTACAGTCCATTATATGAAATTTGTAAGCCTCTGCACACTAGCCTTATTACACAGTTCATGAAAGGAGGAAAAAATTTAATTCTTTCTACCTTTGCCAGGTATAATCTATACAGTAATAATTTAAGCTATAACTTATTTTTAAAGTGGGTGCCTCTCAGGAAGCTGCTTTTGTGTTGTAAACTTCCCTGTTAAATGAAACGATCTTAAAGCTGTCTTGGGGGCCTGTTTGATTACTGACATTTGAATGCTATTTACTTACTCTCTTTTTTTTTTTGGAAGAAAAATTTTAGAGTCTTGTTATCTTTCTGACTTTAAAAAATATTTAATGAATTCTTGGTTTACTCCAAGGGAAAAGGAGGAAAATGAGAAACAATCAAGGATATTTTTTCTCAATCTCTGTCTCATTCTTGTTTGGTAATAGGATGGATTGGGGTGGGGAGGAGCACTAATATAAGGAAAATTTTGAAATGAATAAAAATGTAAAAGGTTTCATTTGTTCTTGTTCAGTTTGAAAGAAAATGAATACAAATGGCATAAAAAGTCTGCATGACCTGTGTGGTTATAGAATTTTTTTCTAACAAATGATTGCAGATGATTTATGGGGGCTAGAAGATATTTTGCTGTCAATGTAAGGATGCTCCACCTCCCAGATCAGTTTAGCTTTTCACTGTATAGATCTGAGAAATTACTTGTATGAATTGAATAAACTTCTCCATATTATTGTACTGTTTAATAGAGTTTCTGATACAATTACGTGACACTTGTAGGGTATTTTTCTCCTTTATTATGATTCTGTTCTAGGCTATAAACACTGTAAGGGCTTCATTTCATTATATAACCTGATATCGAATGCTTGCATTCCTCCTGTGCATCTTGGCTTTGTGCTCAACTTTTCTTGAAATAAAATAACCTACTGTTAATTACTTGTGTTAATCGAGGGGTGTCATAACACAGGTAAGTCAAATCCTGGGTAAAAGAACACCATAGATTTAAGGTTTTTCCTCTCAATATGGCCTATTAAAAGCCTTCTCAGCTTCATAGCTTTTAAAGCAGAAAGGGCAGGAATGGCCTAAGATGGAGCTGAATCCCTGTAATCATTTCTTTTTCTGCCCTCACCCCTGAACTTTGAAGGCTAGTACATATCTTGTAACGGTCTGCTGTTTAAGCTGCTAGAAAGCTAGTCTCTGGAAGAGATAGTGATGTGTCACTGAATCTGTGGTTCACAAAGAACTAAGAATTGACTTCGGGGAATTCCCTGTGGTCCAGTGATTAGGACTCAATGCTTTCACTGCCTAGGGCCCAGGTTCAATCCCTGATCAGGGAACTAAGACCCTGTAAGCCACAAAGAAGAATTGACTTTGGTTGAAGGAAGTGGCTGTGACCTAGAAACAATATCTAGTATTAGCTAGAGACCTGGAAATCTGGGTTCTTATTCCTAGTTCTTCATTTCTGTCACATATACTTAATTGACATTACATTAGAATATTAACCTTTTCCTATATGGACCGTCTATTTAATAACAAAAGTTCTTAGTGAAGTATTTAGTCTTGGTTTTTCTGCTTGTACAATTTCTCTGCCCTCCCAACAAAGATAGTATGGGGTAGCACATAAAGTATTCCTTTTAACCTAATTAGTAATTTATATTATTCTGTATTGAGCACACCCTTACTCATTATTTGGCTTGTAAACATTCACCTAAATTATGGCTACAATAATTTTTAAATAGTCTGGAAAAAAGCTTCACATTTTAATCACTTTTGGCTCTTAAACAGCCCACAAATGCCATTAATAGTTTATTTTGTTTTAGAGTTATTTAATGTTATTTTATGCAAAATAATGTTTTGTTTTGTTTTGCTTTCCACATGGAAAAAACATTAGAACTGTGTATAGTAAAAGATTTTATGATGTATCTATCCAAACACTATCCCATGTTCAACAAGTCATATTTTACTTAAACTACTTGGAGAGAGTTTCTAAAGTAACTATTAACTACAGCCATTCAGTGGTTACTTTTAGTGTCTTTGTGATATGCGATGTTACAGTGTTTATAAATTATCTGTATCTTATATTTTCAAAGGAACCTCAGAAGTCTCACACCCTGAATCAAAGTCTGTCAATGAATATGTGCTAAAATTTGACCAGCTCAGCTTAAGACACAAAACAGCAACTTGAAGGAGAAATCGAGAGTTTAAATTAATGGGTGAAATTTTTGTTGTTGCAATAGTAGGTTTAGTCTTAACTTTATAACATTTCTAAATGAAAAGTCATATGTATTTGTTACTGTGTCTGATGATTACTTTGTTAAAAGCAAAAGTGGTCATGTGATGTACCAAATGTTAACTGCTGTTTTTAAATGTTTAAATCATGCCAAACAAATCATGTCTGTGCCATCCAGGGTTTATTGTAATCTTTTACTGAGTACTTGGATTGGGAAAAAGGGCTTGTACTATGCACTTTTTATTAATGAATAAATAGGAAACATTAGTAACACTCACTGTTTTCTGTTTGATTTTTGTGGGAAGAGAAGCAAGCATCTTTTGCCTAGTAAAATGTTAAAGTCCTTTATTAAACAGGGTTTTTTTTTGGTAAGATTTTTTTTACCCTTAACTAAGACATTCCTGAGCAAGAAGAACTTTGAGTTATACGAAGAATATTTATGTAATAGCAGTCTGGGGCCAGTATTCAGAAGGATTCTAAGAATCTCTAGGAAATTAGGTTGCAGTTACATTTCCTTTGTTATTTCTTCCTAGAATACAGGTCCAGTAGACAGACATTTGCTATCCAATAGTGTTAATTATATGAGCAGATATATGTTACCCAAAAGGAGCTAGACATGTAACTGTTCCGAAAACACACAAAAGTGAAAATTTGCTTTTGCTCCATGACCTGGAGTGCATCCAGATACTAAAGATCACAGAAGCAACTAAGTGTTCATTGACAGATGCTCAGATAACGATGTGGTATACATGGAATAGAATATTATTCAGCCATTAAAAGAAGAGGAATCTTGCCATTTGTGACATGAATGAATCTGGAGGATATTTTATGCTAAGTGAAGTGGGTCAGAAAGACCATATGATTTCACTGATATGTGAAATATTAAGAAAAAATGAAAACAGATACACAGAACAAATGGGTGGTCACCAGAAGGGAGAGAGCGGGGTGGGAGGTGGTGTGGGGAAGCAGGGGAGGACAAAATAGCTGAAGGAAATTAACAGGCAAAAACCTCCAGTTATAAATAAGTCACAGGGAGGTAATATACAGCATAGGGACTATGGTCAATAATAGTCTAATAACTGAAAACAGATGGTTACTAGACTTCTGATGATTTCATGTATATAAATGTCAAATCACTACATGGTATACCTGAAACTAACATAATGCTTTATGTCAACTATATTTCGACTTGGACCTGGGTACGTATTTAGAGCCCTGGTTGAAAGAGGAACCTACGAAATAGACTGAGAAGGAGCACCCTGTGAAAGAAGAAGAAAACCATATGAATGTAGTCTTGGAAGCCTGGAAAGAAAGCAAATCTCTAAAGGGAGGAGGGCTCAGCGGTATTCAATTCTACTGAGAAAAAACATCGAGGTGGAGAGTTAAACATTTTGACAAAGGATTCATAGTGAACTTGAGAAAAGATGTTTTGTTAGAGTAATGATGAAAACCCAGCTTGGAGTAGTTAAGGAAAGAAATTAGGGTAAGGAAGGAGAGACAAGTACAAGTGACTCTTTGGAGGGGGTTTACAGTGATTGGGAGCAGAGAAATGGAGTAGTAACTTCAGAGCGATGTGGGTCTGGGACGAGAAGAAGTTTCTATTCCTGTTGTTTTAAGATGGAAGATAAGAATATGTGCAGAGTTGTCAGGTGATACCCAAAGAGACCCCTCCACAGTGAGGTCACCCCTGTATTGGCCTCAGCCCCAATATCATCGTGTCTGACAGCAAGACTCACTGATACCTACATGTTTTTGCCAAGGCTCCCTACTCTCTCCCTACACTCATGGCCTGGCTGTGGTAATTCACCTTAGAGACTGCCTTGATTAATCCTGTCATGTCCTATACCCCTGTTTATATTGGCTTCCATAAGTCCAAGACTCCAAGGCCATCATCATTCATTCCCCCTCAGCTGATTCAATCTCATACCTTTCCTCATGCCCCAAACCTCCTAAACTTAAGGGTCATCATCTGCAAAAGCCCCATATTTTCAACCCTTTCTCTGAACATTCTCTTCCCCAAAACATGGTATCTTCTTAAGGGTACTAACTCTTGCCTCTTGAGTGAGAGCGGTTTTCTTTTCCAGACCAATGACCAAGGAATGGAGACACAGTGAACCTCTTCCCACTTTCTCTCTTGGACAGCCAGGCTATCATTCTGTCCTCCCTAAAACTCTCCAACTCTTGAAGCTCATGCTGTTAGAGTATTCTACCCTAGCTTTCACAGTTATTTATAGACCTCTGGATTACTCCTCACTCCTTGAAGATTTTAGCACTGGACTTCTGCCTGTCTTTTCAGCATTCTTCTATGGTGATTCTGGTATCAGTATCCAAGAAGACAACCCTTTCAATACTCAGTCCCCTAACATCCTCTAGTTATCTCATTTTCTACACACCTGCAGCCGTCCACTCCATGAGCAAATCCTAGACCTATAATTTTAAACTTTACTACTTGTATGTTCCTAAGAGAATATTGAAAAGTGGCATACTATCTTAAATGTTTTTTTTTTCCTTTTAGAAGTCAGTGCAAAGCAATCTTGATGCTCTTTCTTAACATAGGTTCATATGTGTCCGTCCCACTTCAGAAACCGTACTACTGATGTCATTTTAATTCTTTTTTTCTGTATTTTGCTGAAATACACAAGGAGGTAGAAGGGGATCTAAGCCTTGATTTGTACCTTTCACCTAAACTTGGCTCCATGTGTGAGCAAGCCAAACAATCTCTACAACTACCTTCATTTATTTTAATACAGTTGTTCAGTAAAGCTACAAGTAACAGCAAGATTATAATGCAGAAACTACAAGAAACTGTAAGACTTGCAGACAAAACTTGATAGCCTCAAAGCATTCAGATAACTGCAAGCCCAGCTGCTGTCCTTCATGCCAGAATCAGTGTGATTAAACACCTTGGAATGTGAAGTCGAGTGGGCCTTAGGAAGCATCACTGCGAACAAAGCTGGTGGAGGTGATGGAATTTCAGTTGAGTTATTTGAAATCCTAAAAGATGATGCTGTGAAAGTGCTGCACTCAATATGCTAGCAAATTTGGAAAACTCAGCAGTGGCCACAGGACTGGAAAAGGTCAGTTTTCATTCCAATCCCAAAGAAAGGCAATGCCAAAGAATGTTCAAATTATTGAACAATTGCACTCATCTCATAGGCTAGCAAAGTAATGCTCAAAATTCTCCCAAGTGAGGCTTCAACAGTACGTGAACCGAGAACTTCCAGATGTTTAAGCTGGATTTAGAAAAGGCAGAGGAACCAGAGATCAACATCCTGCCAATGTCTGCTGGATCATAGAGAAAGCAAAAGAGTTGCAGAAAAACATCTGCTTCATTGACTACACCAAAGCCTTTGACTGTGTGGATCACAACAAACTGGAAAATTCTTAAAGAGACGGGAATACCAGACCACCTGACCTGCCTCCTGAGAAATCTGTATAGAGGTCAAGAAGCAACAGTTAGAACTGGACATGGAACAAAGGACTGGTTCCAAATTGGGAAAGAAGTACATCAAGACTGTATATTGTCACCTTGTTTATTTAACTTATATGCAGAGTTCATCATGAGAAATGCTGGGCTGAATGAAGCACAAGCTGGAATCAAGATTGCCAGGAAAAATATCAATAACCTCAGATATGCAGATGACACTACCCTTATGGCAGAAAGTGAAGAGGAATTAAAGAGCTTCTTGATGAAATTGAAACAGGAGAGAAAAAAAGCTGACTTAAAACTCAACATTAAAAAAACGAAGATCATGGTATCCAGTCCCATTACTTCATGGCAAATAGATGGGGAAATAGTGAGAGACTTTATTTTCTTGGGCTCCAAAATCACTCCAGATGGTGACTGCAGTCATGAAATTAAAAGACGCTTGCTCCTTGGAAGAAAAGCTATGACCAACCTAGACAGCATATTAAAAAGCAGAGACATTACTTTGCCAACAAAGGTCCATCTAGTCAAGGCTATGGTTTTTCCAGTAGTCATGTATGGATGGGCGAGTTGGACCATAAAGAAAGCTGAGCCCCAAAGAATTGATGCTTTTGAACTGTGGTATTGGAGAAGACTCTTGAGAGTCCCTTGGACTGCAAAGAGGTCACACCAGTCAACCCTGAAGGAAATCAGTCCTGAATATTCATTGGAAGGACTGATGCTGAAGCTGAAACTCCAAAACTTAGGCCACTTGATGCGAAGAACTGACTCATTTGAAAAGACCCTGATGCTGGGAAAGATTGAAGGCAGGAGAAGGGGACGACAGAGG
Source organism: Bos indicus (assembly GCF_029378745.1). NCBI lineage: Eukaryota > Metazoa > Chordata > Mammalia > Artiodactyla > Bovidae > Bos > Bos indicus. Next base: position 59,330,503 of record NC_091765.1, on the reverse strand, counting down.
ATGAGATGGTTGGATGGATCACCGACATGCTGGGCATGAGTTTAAGCAAGTTCCGGGAGTTGGTGATGGACAGGGAAGCCTGGCATGCTGTAATCCATGGGGTCGAAAAGAGTTGGACATGACTGAGTAACTGAACTGAACTGAAACACCTTGGAAATTTTCGAGAATGGCTCTGACTTTAGTCAATGCTCAGACCATTTTAAGTTGGCATTTAATATGTTTTTAGATATAAGTGTGTATAATTTTGTTAATAAAAGTATTAAACATCATATAAGATGAAACCTCCAAGTGGAAAAAGTATTGTAAGATTTGATATAACTAACTATTTTACTGAATAAATCTTTTAAATTCTATCCATGTCAATTTTATCCACTACCGCTTGCCATTTTTTGTAGTCCTGCAAAATATTTAAATTGCTTTTAAAATATTCCAACTCATTAATTTAAGTGGATTCTTTTTTTTTTTTTAATTCAGAACATGTCCAAAATGTCCTGTTTCTACCTCTGACCTTCACCCTTAACAAAAATAAATATAAAATGAGGAAAGACAGATTTGAAGTGTCTTGATTATTCAGTATAAGGGACTTTCCCCAAACCAGAATTCACTTTATCCCTTTGTTTGGCTCCCAGAATTTTACCCCTGGTGAATGGATCATAGTAAGGGTTTGTTTGGATAAAAGGTAAGTCTTTCTTTTGTAAAATGCACTGCTGCTGCTGCTAAGTCACTTCAGTCGTGTCCGAGTCTGTGCGACCCCATAGACAGCACCCCACGAGGCTCCCCCGTCCCTGGGATTCTCCAGGCAAGAACACTGGAGTGGGTTGCCATTTCCTTCTCCAGTGCATAAAAGTGAAAAGTCAAAGTGAAGTCACTCAGTCGTGCCCGACCCTCAGCGACCCCATGGACTACAGCCTTCCAGGCTCCTCTGTCCATGGGATTTTCCAGGCAAGAGTACTGGAGTGGAGTGCCATTGCCTTCTCCACTATTCTTGGACAAATTAATTTTGAGAAAGAGTACCTGTGAAAGTTGAGCCAGAAATTTATTCCCTTAGTTGATTAAGAAATTGATACCCTTAAATATATCTGTGCAAGGCATAACTAACCTTTACTTTCAAAGCCAAGATAGTGTCACCTTTGGTGTGAGATGAGAGGAGGGGGAGGATGTTAATAAAATCATCATGCTTTTATTCCCTGATCATCTTGCTCTTTTTTAAAAAATATTATTCATTTTTTGCCTTCACTGGGTCTTCATTGCTGCATGTAGGCTTTCTCTTGTTGCAGAGCATAGGCTCTAGGGCATATTGGCTTCCATAGTTGCAGCACATGGGGTCTGGTTGCCCTGTGGCTATAGGATCTCCCAGGATCAGGGATCAAACCTGTCCTCTGCATTGGTAGGCGGATTCTGAACCACTGGACCACCAGGGAAGTCCTGATCATCTCTTGAATCTGTTCATTGCTCTAAATCTCTTGGGTTACTACAATGGACATACTGCTTCTAATTCTTGATGGCTGTCATTAGCTCTGAATTGCTTGCCCTAAATTCATCCTTTTTATTCCTCTGACCACCCTCTTTGTTTCCCCTAGTTAATGCCTATATTTCCTTTAGGAGCTTAATTTTCAAGACTTCAGGAAGGGGCTTCCCAGGTGGCTCAGTGGTAAAGAACCTGCCTGCCAATGCAGGAGACACTGGTTCAATCCCCGGTCCTGGGAAGATCCCACATGCCTCGGAGCAACTAAGCCCATTTGCCACAACTATTGAGCCTGTGCTCTAGAGCCTAGCTGCAACTACTGAGCCCATGTGCCACAACTACTGAACCCTAGAACCTGTTCTCGGCAACAAGAAAAGCCACTGCAATAAGTCTGCTCACTGCAACTAGAGCATAGCCCCTGCTCGCCACAGCTAGAGAAAAGCCTGAGCAGCAGCAAAGACCCAGCACAGCCAAAAATAAATAAACTTGAAGCATCCCTGACCTGCTATGTTAGATGCTTCTATTGTGTATTCCCACAAGACTGTATGTATCTTCCTTAATAGTTATTTTATATGCATCTGTGTTACTGATGTTTCCCCATAGAGAGTAAAATGTAGGAAGGCTGGGAATGTACCATTCTTTACTCACGATTCTGTTTCTAATGACTAGCACAGTTTTATCACATAGTAAACACTTGGAGGAAATTCCTATTAAATGACTGAATCAAGCGCTTTTTAAATTTTAAGAGGAACTTGTTTGTAAATTGAAATCCTACATGAAATTTTGATAATATGAAGCAGATTGACAGATAAAAGTAGAACTGCTCTGATACGGAGGAGGAAGTCGGAGACACAGTGCTCTGTCAGCTTTAACTTCCCACTTATTTTCTTTCTCATATAGACTCTGACACACCACCAGGGAAACTCAGAGCTCCATGATACATAATCTGAAAATAATTTCTCTACCACATGGAGTTCTCAAACTTTTTGTTCTCAGGACTCCTTTACACATTAAAAACTTGAAGACCCCAAAAAGCTTTTTCATGCATATTATAGCCATTTGTATTGACCCTGTAGAAATGAAAATTGATAAATCACAAAGAAATACATCAGTTCCTTAAACTTAGCAATAATAAGCCCATTGGTGGTAGTTTAGTCGCTCAGTCATGTCCGACTCTGTGTGACCCCATGAACTGAAGCCTGCCAGGCTCCTCCATCCATGGGATTCTCCAGGCAAGAATACTGGAGTGGGTTGCCATTTCCTTCTCCAGGGGATCTTCCCAACCCAGGAATCAAACCCAGGTCTCCTGCATTGCAGGCAGATTCCTTACCGACTGAGCTACGAGGAAAGCTGTAAGTCCATTACATGTCAATATAATGTATTTTTATTAAAAAGTTACTTCTAAATAAAAAATTAGAAGATTGGCATTGCTTTACATTTTGTAAATCTATAATATCTGCACTGATGTGTTACAGGGACTTCCCTGGTAGCTCAGATGTAAAGAATCTGAGGGAGACCAGGGTTCGATCCCTGGGTCGGGAAGATCTCTTGGAGAATGAAATGGCTGCCCACTCCAGTGTCCTTGCCTGAAGAATCCTATGGACAGAGGAACCTAGTGGGCTATATATAGTTCATGGGGTTGCAAAGAGTTGGACATGACTGAGCAACTAACACGCACTGACCTGTTATAATATCACATGTCATATAGCCTCTGGAAAATTCTACCATATCCTTGTGACAGAATGAGTGAAAAAAGAAAGGGACATATTAGTATTATCATAAAAATGTTTTTTACCTTCTGGATCCCTGAGAACCGGTGTCCTATATCTAAAGGCCCATTCTAGCTAATATAATTTGATTTCATTTCTAAGATTCTATTGAGCTTTGTGAAGATTATGATCATTGTTAAAATACAAAGAATGTGAAGTGAATAATAGGTAGAAAAATGTTGAATTCAAAATAAAGGGACTAGAATAGTGGGTTTTTTAGAAAGCTGACTGTAACAGTAAACAAATCTATGTATGCACCAACTTAAAAAAAACCTTTGGGACTGACTTGGTGGTCTAGTGGTTAAGACTCTGTGCTCCCAATGTAGAAGGTGTGGGTTCAATCCCTTGTCTGGGAACTAAGATGCCACATGCAGAGTAGTGTGTCATGGCCAAAAGACCAAAAAAAAAAAAAAAAAGACACTTCTATTAAATGCATTGAAATTACTTGTTCATTTGTCTCTCCCACAAACCTGTGAGTTTTGGAAGAAAGAATCGGATTTTGATCTGTCTTTGATCTCTAGGATAATGTCTAACACAATAGGCACTAAATCTTTGCTGAATAAATCAATTTAAGCATATAGAATGTACAACACCTACATATGGTATCACTTTTTCTAGGATTCACAACAATTCAACAGCTTGTTTCAAGTGCCGGTCATGCTCATATCAGAAATCTGTCATCTATATGGTATTTTAACGTGCCTTTATAAACTTCTATCCACTTTCCTCGACGTGTTTCAAAATGGTCTTTAATTTCAAGTAATACTACTTGAAGTAATTATTTAAAAAAAAAATATTTATATAATTTATTTTTATTTATATAATTGATTTACAATGTTGTGTTAGTTTCAGGTGTACAGCAAAGTGATTCAGTTATATATATATATATATATATTCTTTTTCAGATTCTTTAACATTACAGGTTATTACAAGATATCAAGTAGAGTTTCCTTTTTGGTTATCTTTTTCTTTTTTTGGCCCTGCCCAGCGGTATACCGGTGGTTACCCAACCAGGAATCCAGTCAGCACCCTCTGCAGTGGAAGCGCAGGGAGTCTTCACCACAGACGGCTGGGAAGTCCCTGATTATTTTACATATAGTTGTGTGTATATGTTAATCCCAAACTCTTACTATGTCCTTCCTTCCCCTTTCCCCTTTGGTAACCATAAGTTTGTTTTCTATGTCTGTGAGTCTACTTGTATTTTGTAAAGTTCATTTGTATCATTAAAAAAAAAAAAAAAGATTCCACATTTAAGACGTGATAGTTATCTTTGACTTCACTTAGAATGATAATCTCTAGGTCGATGTGATGTAATTCTTAACTTAACCAGAGGAAAGAAAAAGTCATGACTGCTTTTTGCTCCCCCCCCCCCTTTAAATTTGAGGTTTAAGATAACCTTGGAGTGGGGAAACTGGAATAGAACTGCTCTCATTAAAAGTGGGCAGCTCCATACGTTAATTTCACTCTTCCTCATACGCGGCACTTAGATCTTGCATCCGCTCTGCTACCTATAGTGCACAAACGTCTCAAATCCCGAACTTGGCAGGAGTATCTGGAAAATCTGCCTGGAGGGCATGGCTGTCTCGCTTCTCTACTCCGGGATCAGGGTGGGGATCACTAACTGGTCCAGTCATGATGGACTCAGCATCCATCTGGCGGGACTCCTTCCCAGAAGCGGCGGGTCTATGTAAAGTGACTAAACCCTGGGACTCGGGCCCGCAGGGTACGAAGGATCCACGAGCCTGGAGGACGTGGGAGTGGAGGAGGCTGCTGGCCACGTCTGATCGACACGGTCTAGGGGAGGCGGAAGACAAGGCAGGCCCTCTAGGCTGCTGGGGAGACCGGAAAGGGGGCCTGGACCTTCCGGTCCCCTTGGGCCTCAGCCCCAAAGTATGGCTGATCTGGCGCGCACGCGGCACCACCTCAGCGCTGTCAGACAGGATGGGGACACATGGAAGGAACCGGGGGCCAGATGGCAAGAGAAGACTTCAGACTACGGGGGAACTAGAACCTGACCTACTCGCTCCCCCGGTTCTGGCCGCTTGGGCCTTGGTGGACCCGCAGCGCACGCAGCTCCGCCCAGCCCGGCTCGCGGCAGGGGCGGGGCCGCTGAGCTGGACGGAGCCAATTTGCTCAGCTTCGGCAGGGGGCGGAGTCTGTTCCCTCCCAGCCACGACTAGCCACGCCCCCGTATCCCGGCCCCTGGGCCCCGCAGGAAATAGGGGCGGGCCCTGGCCTAGCTTGGCGGGAGGGGGAGCAGGGATGCAACCGAGGGCAGAGTCCGGGAGGGCTTGGCTCCCAAGGAATGAATCCTCCGCCTTCTCGGGTGGAAACCTTTAAATACGGGCTCGGGCCCGGGACTCAGGGTGTGGCGCCTGGCATCCCGAGAAGGGTGTGCGGTGTGGGAAGATCAGACGGAGCAGGGCGCGAGTGCTGAAGCTGCGGCTGCGCGGCCCAGAGCGAGGAGCTGTCCGAGCCGAGGAGATAGAAGTGGTTGCAGCACTCGGTGCCTGGAAGTGGGTAAGCGCCTTTCTCGGGCTGGCCCCGCCGCCCAGTGGGGTGCTCCCGGGTCCCGCTGGGATGTGAAAGGAGCCTGGCGGGGTGTGCGCCCTGCTTCCAGTCGCTCCCAGTGCGCGGTCCCAGGCTTTCCCAGTGTCACGACTCTCCGTCTCCTCTTCTGGGCTCTGGGCGGGAATCGTCTTTTGGATCTGCTGCCTTGGAATAGGGATAGCTTAGGCTTTTAATTCAAGACTCGGCGAGTCTTCCAACCGCTTCTGTTTTCTGCTTTCTCCCACTTTGCGACTTAAGTGAGATTTCCCTGGCGCCTCTGAAAGCCGAACATCACCACAGGAAGTGGTCCTTTGCTTAGGGACCCCATTTTGGCCTCTGAATCAAAGTCTTTTGTGTTTAGAATTGCTCACATGGAGTGCTGCTGCTTTTCTCCCTTCACTGACCGCTCTTCTTAAGAAACTGACAAGAAAACAAACCAGAGAGCCTTTTCGAAGGCGAAGTCCTAAAATTCTCTGTCGTGACATCTATATAGCTGTCCTGAAATGCATTGTTGGCTGCCACACCATATAATGGCTTTATTTCATGTTAAGAAAGGCCTTTCTTGAGTGTTTCAGGAGATCGTGTTTGTGTGAGACCTTGAAAAATTATACCTTCTTGTATATAGGAAAATAATTGAGTAAGGTCAAGAATTCTGGTGTATAGAAAAGAAGGATTCACTGATAGGGAACTTTTCAGGGATATACAGAGGAGGAACTGTTCATTCACTGCCCTCAAAGACACAGCGAGTCTGTGAGTTTATTCAAATCCCCTAAGAAATGGACAACTGTAGTCTGGTCTGTTTCTTGGTGGGTAGGAGGGTGGTTCTGGAAATGAAAGAGGTTACTGTGTGCTCTGAGATGTGCTTGGTAGTGCCCAGCATCTAGTTTAAGGTAAGGGATAGACAACCCTGATTTAAAGAGTCTCATTTCTTCTCCTGTTGCTGTACTCCTTTAATAGGAAATCTGCACCCAATACTCATACTCCATCTTCTCTCTTGTTGTTTCCACAGCTTTACATGAAACCCATTAGATATAAAGTTAACAGTCTTATTCATTGACTAAATATTCCCCCCAGGTCAGGCATTTGTTAGTATTTAATTTCTGAAATGTCTAAAATGATGTGTGAAGTTGATGTGACATCCATTGCCTTAGCTTTGTTGTTGTTTAGTCACTAAACTGCATCCGACTTTTTTGCAACCCCATGGACTGTAGCCTGACAGGCTTCTCTGTCCATGGCATTTCCCAGGCAAGAATACTGGTGTGGGTTATGATTTCCTTCTCCAGGGGATCTTCCTGACCCAGGGATTGAACCTGCATCTCTTGCACTGGCAGGTGTATTCTTTACCACTTAGCCACCAGGGAAGCCCATTATACTGGGTAGTTATAGAGTATACTGAAGAGGGGTGGAGATGGAGGGATTATATTCACCTTAGATTGTAATAGGAGGTTTGCTCTTTGTTAGCCAGAGCTTGTAGGTTGAAATATTGATCTGAATTTGTAAAATTTTTAAAGAAAAATAGTTTGGAACAGCTTGGATTGCTGTGACTTTCCCAAAACACGGGGTCAAAAGTCATTTCAAACTGACTCGTTCTTAAGCAAATATTACCATTTCCCGGACAGCACAGTAGAGGATCAGAAGGTATATAAAAGTAGAAATTTAAAGTGGTACCAGAAGATATCTGTGTCAGGTAAAGTACATCACTAACACTGTATCAAGCTTCATATTAAAGCTTATTGACGATTTTGTTGAAACTTCCAAGTGGTAATTTATTGGACTTGCAAAGATGGTACATCGGGCTTCTTCAGTAATTTCTCCATTGTCATCTGCGAGCCATATGAAATAGCAACACAGGGGTACCCCAAAACACATGTAGTTCTATAATACAGGCCCACCTGCCATCAGCAGTTTACCCTAGCTGTTTATATGAAAGGCAAGCTGAATATGGCCTGGCAACCAAGGTGGATAAGAAGTAACTCTGGGGGCTTCCCTGGTGGCTCAGTGGTAAAGAGTCACCTGCCAAGGCAGGGAGCACAGGTTCAATTCCTGGTTCAGGAAGGTCCCACATGCTGCGGAGCAACTAAGCTGGTGAGCCACAACCCCTGAGCCAGCGCTCTAGAGCCCAGGAGCTGCAGCTACTGAGCCTGTGCGTCACAAGTAATGAAGCTCGTGCGCCTAGAGCTTGTGCTGTGCAACAAGAGAAACTACTGCACTGAGAAGCCCTTGCACTGCAACAAAGAGTAGCCCCCAACCCCACCAGCCACCACAACTGGAGCAAGCCTGCAAGCAGCACTGAAGACCCAGCACAGCCATAATCTTTTTTTTTTTTTTTTTTTTTAAAGAAGTAGCTCTGAGAAGACATGCTAAAGTTCTACCTCAAGAGAAAGGATGATAGGATTTTGGACAATCTGCAAAAATACTGTGATAAGCCGTCTGAGCTAAAAATATTCAAATAACAGTTTTCATCTCAAAAAGACCCTTAATAAGAGTTACTTATCCAATTAATATTTATTGAGAGCCTATTCTAGGTGCTTGGGTGAAGAGCAGCAGAGAAATGTTAGCCTGGGACCACCTTATTAAACTCTTGAGCCCAAGAGTTCATCATGTAGATATTCAACCCATGTTTATTGTAAGAATGTTAACAGAACCTGTTCTGGTTGAGATTGAGGGCATAGGCTGTCCTTACAACCTCTTGACTACGGGTTAAGTGATAACATAAAATCCTGTCATTCAAAAGTCTTTTGAGAGTTCACTTTTTAGGTATTCCACATATCTTGGTTTTGATTAGAGAGGCCACCTATCCAGTAAGGGTGTTGCTGTGTGTGGTAGTCCTTCAGATTTGTCACAGTTCAGGACTTGACCTTCAGCCTTACAGATCTGGAAGGTTGATTTTTTTTTCTCCCACAGACCCATGGTTAATGAGGTTTTAGGTGTTAACTTATGATGCCTAAGCTCATAAGAGACTGATGGATATACTAGGATGGAACCTTGCTAATACAGTAGGGAAATTTTATTCTAGTGCCTGGAATACTGATGTCTCAAACCCAGGTCATCCCTTTCTAGTGTTATAATTCCTGGCAATCTGAACTCATAAGGCAGAGTGGAATCAGAGCCAAGAATTTGGGGGTAATTTGCCATCCAAGCATTGGGAAAGCCTTTTCTTGCCTCACTGTTCTGAACCCAGAACACTTCTGACTTCCAGATTCTGTGTCACTCTTTAGACAGCTCTGAAATAAACGTCATTCTTCTTCTTAATGTTCCTTTTCCAGGCTCCAAGCTGATCATTCCCTCTTCTTTTTCTTCAATGGAGCTTGTTAGGCTTTAGATACATTAATGCCTTTGATTGTTATGGTTACTTTCAGCAGTTTCCTTAAGTTATTAAATTATAGCCTCATGGATTTTTATGGTCATACCTTCCTGAAAAAGGCATTCAAGACCCACTTCCAATTCATTTCCACTCTAGAAGACAATTATTACCTGTTAATACTTTTTTTTTCTTTTGTAATTTTAAACTTTTGGGGGCTTCCCTGGTGACTCAGTGGTAAAGAATCCACCTGCCCATCCAAGAGACATGAGTTCAGTCCCTGATCCAGGAGGATCCCACATGCTGAGGAGCAACTAACAGTGAATTGATCCTGTGCTCTGGAGCCTGGGAGCTGCAACTGTTGAAGCCCGAGCTCCCTGAACTGGTGCTCCAGAGCAAGAGAAACCACTGCAATGAGAACCTCATCCACCGCAACTACAGAGTAGCCCCCACTCACTGCAACTAGAGAAAAGCCTGAGCAGCAACTAAGACCCAGCACAGCAAAATAAATAAATAAATAAAATTATTTTTTTAAAAACAAAACTTTTTATTTTGTATTGGGGTGTGTGTACTTAGTTGCTCAGTCGTGTCTGACTCTTTGTGACCTCATGGACTGTAGCCCTCCAGGGTCCTCCATCCATGGGGATTCTTCTGGCAAGAATACTGAAGTGGGTTGCCATGCCTTCCTCCAAAGGATTTTCCCAACCCAAGGATCGAACCCAGGCCTCTTGCATTGCAGGCAGATTCTTTACCATCTGAGCCACTGGGGAAGCCCAAGAATACTGAAGTGGGTAGCCTATCCCTTCTCCAGGGAATCTTCCCGACCCAGCAATCGAACTGGGGTCTCCTGCATTGCAGGTGGAGTCTTTACCAGATGAGCTACCAGGGAAGCTCCAATTAACAATGTTGTGGTAGTTTCAGCAGAATAGCAAAGGGACTCAGTCATACATAAACATGTATCCATTCTCTCCCAAACCTCGTTCCCATCCAGGCTGGCGTATAACATTGCCTCTCACTACTTAACATCCACTTTTTTTTTTCCTTGTAACTAGGCAGATCGTCTCACTTCTTTGGACTCATTTCTGTATGTAAGTCCTTATCTGTTCCCTCCTGTCATCTGAAATGCCCTCCTCTCTTATATTTCCTTTCTATATCCAATTCATTCTTTAGGCCAGTCTTTTACATTTCCCTCGATGTAGGTTGCTTTCTTATTTTGATTCCTCTGGACTTTAACACTTATTTTGTCATCTAGTTGGTTATACTTCCTTGTATAATTTAACCATGTTATCTGGGTGTGACTGATTTCATTTTATCTTTTGCTGCTGCTGCTAAGTCGCTTCAGTCGTGTCCAACTCTGTGCGACCCCATAGACGGCAGCCCATCAGGCTCCCCTGTCCCTGGGATTCTCCAGGCAAAAACACTGAAGTGGGTTGCCATTTCCTTCTCCAACGCATGACAGTGAAAAGTGAAAGTGAAGTCGCTCAGTCGTGTCCGACTCTTAGCGACTCCATGGACTGCAGCTTACCAGGCTCCTCCATCCATGGGATTTTCCAGGCAAGAGTACTGGAGTGGGGTGCCATTGCCTTCTCTCTTTATAAGTCAGTTTAAAAGTCACCTCAGAGAGACTTGCTTTACCCTAAATAAAATAGTCCATTCCCCACAGTGTTTCTTTTTCAGCTTTTCCTTTATTTCCTTTATGTGGAGTTTACCACAACTGCCATTGTTTTGTTTGCGTGCTCTCCTACTAAAATATAACCACCTAAAGGTAGGAACTCTTGTCTGTCCTGGTCACTGTTGTATCTATAGTACATAGAACAATAGTGTCTGATACATAGTGGGGTCTTTAATAAATGCTTTTCAGTTGAATTATTCCCTAAATAAATTGTTAAGTAGTTGAGGGTCAGGACCTATATTATTCTATGGCCAAATTCTCTGCTGTGCCCACACAGTAGACCCATAAGTTGGGAATGTTAATTTTTCATCAAGGAGAAGAAGGGGATAAGCCTGAAGAAAGTTGAGGCATTTTTTCCTGCAACCAGATGCCAAGATTCTTCTTCTGTAGAGGGGATAGCAGCAGTGAATGCTGTAGATACATCTTTGGTAAGCCTGCTCCAGGCCCAACTCTCCCTCCCACAGGTGGGAACTTTCAGAACATTCCCCTCAGCTTTAGCCACTTAGCAATTCCAACGCAGTCATATCTCCCTGTACATTTTCCTTGTCTGTAGGGCACTTGAGGCTGGGAGAGTATTAACAGGCAGAACTGAAAGATAGAAAGGTGAAATAATGAAAGATACATGGTTGCCAAAAGTTTATTTTTCTAGGCTCAGTGTTTTTCTTAAGGTGAATCCTGGAATATTAACAAAGGCTTCCTGTGGTAGCAAAGTCAATAAGGATGGGGTAGGTGTGAGGCTTCTGTTTGCCTTATTACACAGATATTTTTTGGCTGCCCCAAGGTGGAATCTTAGTTCCCTGACCAGGGACTAAATCCAGACCAACTGCAGTGAAAGTGTTTAACCACAGGACCACTAGGGAATGCCTCAGATTTAATTTTTGATTCATATGAATTATTACCTATTCAAAATAAAAATACATTTAAAATATTACTTTGTATGCATATTGCTAAGCATATTGCTCTCTTTCAAAAGTCATTAGGTTACAAATTCTGTACATATTTACTGTTTTACTAAAATTCCTTTTTAAGTTATTAAAAGGTCATTAGAGGGAATTCCCTGGCAGTCCAGTGGTTAGGACTCTCTGCTTCCTCTGCAGGGGGCTGGGGTTTGATCCCTGGTCAGGTAGCTAGGATCCCATAAGCCACACAGCCAAAAAAGAAAAAAGGAGTTATTAGAGATCAGACTCTGGGAGTTGATATCTTCTAATCATAACCAAAAGATCAATTTATAAACCAGATTATTTGTTTATTAGCACAGACCAGGATACTTGTATGGGTTGTCAAGCCATTCATTTCCAGTAGGGAAGCTTACCCAGAGAACCAGTGAAGATTAGAACATTGTTTGATTAGTGCAAATTCATATCAGGGGGAATTGGATCATCTTAATTATGTGCTTTGTATACCTTTTTTCACTATAGGGATATACATGCCAGGCATTGTAATTAGGTGAGCCTTCCATATTACCTTCTCTGATCCATGCAGCAATATACTAACAGGTTCTTAAACTCTCTAATTCCCATTTTCCTTCTCTTTGGAATCCATGAATGGGTTAGATCAGATGATGTCTGAGATTAGATTTAGTCCTTGGCAAGGACAAAATTTCTAAGAATTTGATCAGTTTGATTATTTTTGTTCTTATTACTGAATAAACTGACATTCTTTTATATAACTCAGTCCCTTGTCATTTTGATTAGTGTGAATCAGTTCACCTAATCACTTGAAAAGTCATCAAAATCTGTGACATAGCTTTGCTAACTACAGAAATTAGTCTAAGTAGCTAAGTCGTGTCCAATTCTTGTGACCCCATTGACTGGCCCGCCAGGTTCCTCTGTCTATGGGATTCTCCCAGCAAGAATACTGGAGTGGATTGCCATTTCCTTCTCCAGGAGATCTTCCCAATCCAGGGATCGAACCCAGGTCTCCTGAATTGCAGGCTGATTCTTTACCAACTGAGCTACGAAAGCCCAACTACAGAAATTACTTCCCTTTAACTATTTCATAGTTTCTGATTAAAATTGAAATAGAGTTTAAGATCTTTGTCCAGTACCTAGGAAAGAATTGCTGAAGCCAAACTGTGCAGGGAATATAATCTCAGGTCAATTCTGGGCTTAGAACTAATCTTAATATCTGTCATTTTAGTCTAAATCTGTCATAAAGCTGACCTTTGTACACCAACATTTAGTTAAGCAAGAATTGCACGGGTGTGTTCACCTATGATTTTCCCTTGACAATCAAAGTTATGCTACTGTGTTAGAGAGTAAAGGTTTTATTGTGCTGCTTGACTTTCTAAATATTCAGTAGAGTTCACTTCAGTTCAGTCGCTCAGTCGTGTCCGACTGTTTGCGACCCTATGAATTGCAGCACGCCAGGCCTCCCTATCCATCACCAACTCCTGGAGTTCACTGAGACTCACGTCCATTGAGTCAGTGATGCCATCCAGCCATCTCATCCTCTGTCGTCCCCTTCTCCTCCTGCCCCTAATCCCTCCCAGCATCAGAGTATGCATATTGCTAAGCATATTGCTCTCTTTTCCATTGAGTCAACTCTTCGCATGAGGTGGCCAAAGTACTGCAGTTTCAGCATTAGCATCATTTATTTCAAAGAAATCCCAGGGCTGATCTCCTTCAGAATGGACTGGTTGGATCTCCTTGCAGTCCAAGGGACTCGCAAGAGTCTTCTCCAACACCACAGTTCAAAAGCATCAGTTCTTCGGCGCTCAGCCTTCTTCATAGTCCAACTCTCACATCCATACATGACCACAGGAAAAACCATAGCCTTGACTAGACGGACCTTTGTTGGTAAAGTAATGTCTCTGCTTTTGAATATGCTATCTAGGTTGGACATAACTTTCCTTCCAAGGAGTAAGCATCTTTTAATTTCATGGCTGCAGTTACAATCTGCAGTGATTTTGGAGCCCAAAAAAATAAAGTCTGACACTGTTTCTACTGTTTCCCCATCTATTTCCCATGAAGTGATGGGACCGGATGCCATGATCTTCGTTTTCTGAATGTTGAGCTTTAAGCCAACTTTTTCACTCTCTACTTTCACTTTCATCAAGAGGCTTTTTAGTTCCTCTTCACTTTCTGCCATAAGGGTGGTGTCATCTGCATATCTGAGGTTATTGATATTTCTCCCTGCAATCTTGATTCCAGCTCGTGTTTCATCCAGTCCAGCGTTTCTCATGATGTACTCTGCATAGAAGTTAAATAAGCAGGGTGACAGTATACAGCCTTGACGGACTCCTTTTCCTATTTGGAACCAGTCTGTTGTTCCGTGTCCAGTTCTAACTGTTGCTTCCTGACCTGCATACAGATTTCTCAAGAGGCAGGTGAGATGGTCTGGTATAGGTCATTATAATCTTTGTCACGCTTTTTCAGTAATATCAGTTACTATAATTTTTTCCATGTTTCGTGCTGGTTCAGCTGAGAACAGGCTAGGTCATCCAATTGGAGTGTTACTTTTTTTTTTAATCACTGTTTTCATAATTCTTAATGGGTCTGAATGTAGGAAATCTTTCCCTATACCTGTCACCTTGACAGTTTTTATAAAGTGTGATGAATGTGCAGTGTGGTTTCTTTAAATTTTCTGCTCTCAGTAGTCAGTCTTACTGTTTCTCTTCTAGTACAGTCATGTTTGAAATTAAGAAGATCTGCTGCATCGGTGCAGGCTATGTTGGTGGACCCACGTGTAGTGTCATTGCTCACATGTGCCCTGAAATCAGGGTGACGGTTGTTGATATCAATGAATCAAGAATCAATGCATGGAACTCTCCTACACTTCCTATTTATGAGGTAAACCATATTAAACAATGCATTGTTCTTATGCTCTTTGCTTTCTTACTTTTTTTGCTAATTTAATTTGATGTAAAACTCTATGACTGTAACTGATAGGAATAAAATGGAAAAGTCTAAATACATATTATGAACATTATAATTATGTCAGATATGCCTAGGAAAAATGTGTAGAAAAAAGTTTACTGAATATTAATAATTGTTGTATTAGTGGAGTGAGATGACGAGTAATTTTCTTCTCTATTTTCTAATTTTGTCTGTTAGTATGGCTACCATATTATAATAGTGCAATTAAAAAGTGGCATTCTGTGAAAATAGAAATTAAAAAACTGGTTGTTTCTAATATTGATTCATGTAAGCCTATTATATTTTTGGATTATTGTATTTATATCAGATAAACCTTGAATGAATAAATGGTGTCTTTCATGTTCAGTGTTCAGTATCACATATTTGTTTAAATTGGAATTTCAGTATTTCTTTAATTTAGAGAACTCATAGTTAGGAAAATGTGTCTCTATTTTATTAAGTAAGGTTTCATTTTTTAAGTTTTCATAGTAAAAAGAGTTCATGATATTATCCTTTTGAAACCCAACAGAAAAGCATTTGAAAGTTTTGAGGATAGCATTTTTCTCCAACATCAATATATTCTTTTTTTTTTCCCCAGAAAAGTTTTGTTATTTATAAGACTCTTATCAACTATAGTCTTTAAGCAGTCTTTAGAAGGGGAAATCTCTGTAAGATAAATCTGCCTGCTATTTATAGGTCTGTGAATAGAAATCCAAGATTTGTTAATATCTCAATCAGACTTAGAATTTTTTTAGAAGCCCTCTGTGTATGTGGTAGCTTCTGTTTGTGCTTTACCCTTTCTTCCTCTACCAGATGAACCTCCCATAATACTTCTTTAAATACCTCAGTGTGATAGCATTTCTTTCCCTGTTAGATAACATTACTACTATTTTGGTTTGTGGGGATTTTTAGAAGCATTTTGGAAAGATAACTTGATTAAGAGTTTAATAATTCTGATATCCATAAAAGGGCTGGAAGTCATCTGAAACCTTGTGAACCATATTTATATCCAGTCATTCAGTTGATTACTGAATTGATTATTACATAATTATTATGCCAGCATAACTTTTCAAACACAAAGTGTAACAGAATGGCTAAAATTATGACTGCTGACAATGCCAAGTGTTGGCAAGGATTTAGGGCAATTGGAACTGTATGCCCTGCTGTTGTTCAGTTGCTAAGTTGTGTCAAACTCTCTGAGACCCCATGGGCTATGGCTTTCCAGGCTCCTCTGTCCATGGGATTTCCCAAGCAAGAATACTGGAGTAGGTTGCCATTTCCTTCTCCAGGGGATCTTCCCAACCCAGGTATCGAACCCATGTCTCCTGCGTTGCAGGCAGATTTTTTACCACTGAGCCACCGAGGAAACGCTTATATACTGCTGATCAGTACATAAATTGGTACAGCCAGTTTGTAAAATGTTTCAGCATTAATTATTAAAACTGAAAATATGCATAGTCTGACTTAGGAATTCCACTTCAAGGTGTATATGCAACAGAAAAGCTCACATATATGCACCAAAAGACAGTATTATTAACAGTGTTATTCCTAATAACCCCAAATGGGAAACACCCTACATGTTAATTAGCAGTAGAATGGATACATAAATTATAGTTTAATACAATACTACATTGAAAAATCAATGAAACTACTCCTGCATGCAAGCATATGTTTAAATTCTCATAAAAGTAACAAGTCATTGGACACAAGGTAGTCCATACTGTGTATCCCATTTATATAAAGTTCAAATATAGATATACTGGTCTGGTGGTAGAATTCAGCATGATGGTAGTTTGAGGGGTTGTAGTTACTAGAAGAGGACATACTGCAGGCTTTGATTTAATGTTTTTTGGTTTTGTTTTGTTGACCCAGCCAGGCTTGTAGGATCTCAGTTCCCCAACCAGAGACTGAATGCAGGCCACAGTAGTAAAAGCCCAGAATCCTAACCACTAGACCACCATGGAAGTCCTCTGTTAATATTCTTCTAATTCTTGTATGGATAGTGATTACACAAGTGTGTTCACTTCTGAAAACTGAGCACTTTTCTGTGCTAAAGTATATGTACTGTTTAAAACTTTTTTTTACTTCACTAAAATTTTTACTTAAAAAAAAGATTATCTCGAACTAGAAGAAGTATAAGCTATCTATAATATATTGGCTTTAGATTTTTTTTTCTTGGAGAAAACAAAAACATTAGTTGATCAGAAGGCATGTTCCCTAGTTAGATTCTTATTATTAGTACTGTTTTTAAAAAAATAATTTTATTTATTTATTTATTGACTGTGCTGCGTCTCTGTTGATGCCAAGGTTTTTCTAGCTGGGACGAGCGAGGGCTGCTCTCTAGTTGGGATGCATGAGCGCTCAGTAGTTGTGGTTCCCAGGCTCTGAGCACAGGCTCAGTAGTTGTGGCGCGCAGGCTTAATTACTCCATGGCAGGTGGGGTGTTTCCAGACCTGGGTTTGAACCCGTGTTTCCTGCATTGGCAGGCAGATTCTTTAGCCACCAGGGAAACCCAGATGTTGCTCAGTTGCTAAGTTGTATCCAACTCTTTGAGACTCCATGGAAGACCAGTGCTGTTTCTATTATCTGAAATTTGAAACTTTTTCCTGAGACTTCAGTGCTTTAAATTAAAGATAGTGTGTTCCACAGATACAGAAAACTTGTGATTACCAAAGGGGAGAGGGAAGGGAGAAGGGGCAAATTAGAGATATAGAATTAACAGATATAAACTATATGAAGTAGATAAGCAACAAAATTATCCTGTATAGCACAGGGAATTATACCCATCATCTAGTAACAACCTATAATGGAGTATAATCTACAAAAGTCACTATAATATAGACCTGAAACTAACACAATATTATAAATTAACAATACTTAAATAAAAATAAACAACAGCCCAAAACCCAAAATAAAAGTAATAGTCAGCCACAAGAGAAGTGAGAGGGTGATCTCAACTTACCATGTATACTTTTGTTGCTTTTTTGAAAAATTAGAAGTTAAATTCCTCCAAAAAAATAGTATGTTCTACATTGATATTGAATCCAATTGGGATCAGATCAGATCAGTCGCTCAGTCGTGTCCGACTGTTTGCGACCCCATGAATCGCAGCACGCCAGGCCTCCCTGTCCATCACCAATTCCCGGAGTTCACTCAGACTCACATCCATCGAGTCAGTGATGCCATCCAGCCATCTCATCCTCTGTCGTCCCCTTCTCCTCCTGCCCTCAATCCCTCCCAGCATCAGAGTCTTTTCCAATGAGTCAACTCTTCGCATGAGGTGGCCAAAGTACTGGAGTTTCAGTTTTAGCATCATTCCTTCCATTGGGATATATACTTAGAAAAAAAGAATTAAGATCTAAGATGATTTTTTTCCATATCTTACTTGTTTTTTCTCACTAACCTACCAAAAAAATCAAAAATCTTTCTTGTTGTTTCACACTTTTATTTCATAAATTTTTTTTTCTTTAAATCTCTTTAAATAGAATCAAAAGCATTTGAAAGTCTGTCTAGCACTGGTGCCCATTAGAAAAAATGTTTGAGTTCTCAGAACTCTAACATCCCATAATTGTATTGGCTTTATTTAAAGTTGTAATTATTTGGTCTTCATAGTCTTATTTTTATCTCATTTTAATATATCTACTCCAGAAAATTAGACGATGATAACCTAAGCAGCTATTTTAGTTCTGTACTAGTTAGTGTAGCTTGCAAAGAAATGGAGTCTTTCAGTAAAACCCAGCTGACTTTGGAGGTTAAAAACATGGCACTTCTACTTTAAAATTCTAGAAGGAATCTTCTTATAACAAGAAGATTCTTGTTTTAGCAAGTAGAATGGTTTTCCTCTTAGCAAGTAAATGACTTTAGGCTTGTAATTTTCACGTGTCTTTCTTAGACATCAGTTGTTAAAAGATACCTGCTGAAGGAATTTATAAATCAGAAGAAAATAAATTATTTCCGTAGCATTGTGTATTTAAAAAAAAAAAAATTGGGGGAAAAAATTGGGAAAATGAGCCGTGTGACCCAATTATCCATTTTCAAATATATGTTAGGCCTTTGTTCCATTTTTTATTTTTTTATTTTGTGTTGTAAAACTATTCCTACACATTTCCTCGGCCATATTGAAGGTGTGAACGTTAGGTGAAATGTCAAATAGGGAGAACTGTGAAAGAAGAAAAACAAATGACAGGTTTAACCAGAGTTCATGCTGTTTTATGAATTCCTTTACTGAGTAGCTTATATGTATTGTTACCAGTTGTGATTTTACACTGACCTATCTTGGACAAGGCAGAGAAATATTTTATTTCCGGAGAAACTTTAGATACCTTTGCAATCAACTTCCTCCTTAAATCTGTATCCTATAATGCAGTTAAAATAAGCAACCAGGCTTCCCTGGTGGCTCAGTGGTGAAGAGTCCACCTGCCAGGGTAGGGGACGCAGGTTCAATCCCTGGTCCAGGAGGACCCCACATGCCATGGAGCAGCT
The DNA here is from genome assembly GCF_029378745.1 of Bos indicus. NCBI lineage: Eukaryota > Metazoa > Chordata > Mammalia > Artiodactyla > Bovidae > Bos > Bos indicus. The sequence continues at coordinate 59,311,407 of NC_091765.1, read as the reverse complement.
AGTCCCAGGTGCCACAACTATTGAGCCTGTGCTGTGGAGCCCAGGAGCTGGGACTGCTTCAGCCTGCAAGCCCTGGAGCCTGTGCTCTGCAGCAGGGGAGGCCACTGCAGTGAGAGGCCCAGGCGCCCCAGCTGGAGAGTGGCTCCCACTTGCAGTGAAGACCCAGCACAGCCAAAACTACATAAAATTAAAAGAAAAAGAATATTTCTTTAAAAAAAATAAATAAAATATGCAAGTATATATTTGTTTTCAAGAATACTATTAAAATTTATGGTATTGATTTTTCTTTGTAAATACAAATTTTCATATTAGAGAGATTCTTGGTGATTAATGTTTAAGTCCTGGTCACTGATAAAGAAATGATAAATCATATGTAATTATCGTATTTAATGAGCTCTTTTGAATGCACAGCTTCCTTGAGAGTCATTCCATCCTCACTGCACTCACTCTGAGACTCACTAGATTAGAGAAATTTTTTTTTTTTTTTTACTTTGCCCTGAGGCTTGTGTCCTATCTTTTTGCCTTTTCATACTGTTCGTGAGGTTCTCAAAGATAATCACGATGGTGTGATCACTCACTTAGAGCCAGACATCCTGGAATGCAAAGTCAAGTGGGCCTTAGGAAGAATCACTATGAACAAAGCCAGTGAAGGTGATAGAATTCCAGTTGAGCTATTTCAAATCCTAAAAGATGATGCTGTAAAAGTGCCACACTCAATAAGCCAGCAAATTTGGAAAACTCAGCAGTGGCCACAGGACTGGAAAAGGTCCGTTTTCATTCCAATCCCAGAGAAAGGCAACGCCAAAGAATGCTCAAACTACCGCACAATTGCACTCATCTCACACACTAACAAAGTAATGCTTGAAATTCTCCAAGCCAGGGTTCAACAGTACATGAACCATGAACTTCAGATATACAAGCTGGATTTAGAAAAGGCAGAGGAACCAGAGATTGAATTGCCAACATCCGTTGGAGCATCGAAAAAGCAAGAGAGTTCCAGAAAAACATTTACTTCTGCTTTGTTGACTATGCCAAAGCCTTTGACTGTGTGGATCACCACAAACTGTGGAAAATTCTTCAAGAGATGGGAATACTAGACCACCTGACCTGCCTCTTGAGAAATCTGTATGCAGGTCAGGAAGCAACAGTTAGAACTGGACATGGAACAACAGACTGGTTCCAAATAGGAAAAGGAGTACATCAAGGCTGTATATTGTCACCCTACTTATTTAACTTATATGCAGAGTACATCATGAGAAATGCTGGGCTGGATGAAACACAAGCTGGAATCAAGATTGCTGGGAGAAATATCAATAACCTCAGATATGCAAATGACACCACCCTTAGGGCAGAAAGTGAAGAAGAACTAAAGAGCCTCTTGATGAAAGTGAAAGAGGAAAGTGAAAAAGTTGACTTAATGCTCAACATTCAGAAAACTAACATCATGGCATCTGGTCCCATCACTTCATGACAAATAGATGGGGAAACAGTGACAGATTTTATTTTGGCGGGCTCCAAAACCACTGCAGATGGTGACTGTAGGCATGAAATTAAAAGACGCTTGCTCCTTGGAAGAAAAGTTATGACCAACCTAGACAGCTTATTAAAAAGCAGAGACATTACTTTTCCAACAAAGGTCCATCTAGTCAAAGCTATGGTTTTTTCAGTAGTCATGTATGGATGTGAGAGTTGAACTATAAAGAAAGCTGAGTGCCAAAGAATTGATGCTTTTGAACTGTGGTGTTGGTGAAGACTCTTGAGAGTCCCTTGGACTGCAAGGAGATCCAATCAGTCCATCCTAAAGGAGATCAGTACTGAATATTCATTGGAAGGACTAATGCTGAAGTTGAAACTCCAATACTTTGGCCACCTGATGCAAAGAACTGACTCATTGGAATAGACCCTGATGCTGGGAAAGATTGAAGGCAGGAGGAGAAGGGGATGACAGAGGATGAGATGGCTGGATGGCATCACTGACTCTCAATGGACAAGAGTTTGAGTAAACTCCAGGAGTTGGTGATGGACAGGGAGGCCTGGCGTACTGCAGTCCAGAGGGTCACAAAGAGTTGGATACAACTGAGCAACTGAACTGACTGACTGCTGAGGCTTGTGTGATCCAACCAGGGACTGAATCCAGGCCCTCAGCACTGAGAGCTCAGAATCCCAACCCCTGGACCACTAGGGAATTCCCAAGGGAAATATTTAGAAAAATGATCAGACTTGACTGTCGATTATATAAAAGGATGAAGGAGAGGAATGAATCTAGAATGATATTCAGGAATTTAGGGCTGGGGAATTCCCTGGTGGTCCAGTGATTTAGGTCTTGGCACCTTCCCAGCCGTGGCCTGGGTTCAATCCTTGGTTGGAGAACTAAGATTCCACATGCCACAAGGCATGGCCAAAAAGAAAAAAAGAATCCAAGTCTAAAGATGTAAAGTTAAGATTATCCAGGTATTAAAAAAATATATTATGCAGGCAGCAGTAAAATCAGAGTAGGTTAGCTCTCAGGAAGGACCTGTAGTGAGAATAGAGCATGAGTCAAGGGCAGGACCCTGGAAAATACCGATGTTTGATGGTGGCTGGAGGAAGAAGTGCCTTAGGGAAGCCAAGGAGAATAGTTTAGAGAAGGTGAACCAAAAGCCAGAAGAGTTTTAGTAGTGCAAACTCCATAAAGAAGTATGTCTTGATTATGAGTTACTAACACAGTGGCCAGTACTCAGTAACTGCTTGACAAGTATTTGCTGAGTGAATAATCTGTCAATTATGACAGATACAGGGGGAATAAGAGATGAGACATATTCTTGAAATTCAATATTATGGGGGCCATTGCAACTTTTACAAGAACAATTACAAGTGGTAGGAGATTGGAGAAGTAAGAGTGTAGAAAAGGAATGACTCTTAAAAAGTTTAATAAGGAAATAAAGGTGGTGGTCACTGGAGAGGGACATGGGGTAAAGACGATTTTTTTTAATTTATATTTTTTTCCCATGGTTGATAAAGAATCAAGCATGTTAATAAACTAAGGTAGACAAATCACATAGAGAAGGAAAGGTCAAAAGTATAAGATGAAAGGAACTAACTGATAGAATAAAGTCTAGAAAAATAGCAAAGATGATGAGGTCAAAAGCACAAGAAGAGGAATTGGCCTTGAAAGTCCCCTTCTCAGAAATTGGAGGGAAGTAAACAAGGATGGGGCTTCCCAGGTGTTTCAGTGGTAAAGAATCCACCTGCCAGTTCAAGAGACTAGGGTTTGGTCTCTGAGTTGGGAAGATGTCCTGGAAGAGGAAATGGCAACCCGCTCCAACATGCTTGCCAGGAAAATCCCGTGGACAGAAGAGCCTGACAGACTGCAGTCACTGGGGTCAGACAGGACTGAGCACACAGGCATGCAAATAAGAATGGATAAAGAAACTGTTTTGTTGGTGGGAACAGGAAATAAAAGTGACTGGAAGATTGGTCAATCTCAGTTGTTGGAACGTGGGAGGTACAATCCTCTGAAGAACCTGTGTGTAGGTTGGAGCAGTAATCTCAGAATGAGAGGACAAGTAAAAGTATTACCAAGCTACATTGAAAAACTCAGCTAAGTGTACTTGGGGTCCACAGAGTTGTGTTCATTGTGATTTTTTTCCCTGGTGGTCCAGTGGTTAGTGTTATAAGTTTATATTTTATGGGTCAAAACTACAGTAATAAAATTAGGCATTTTTACTGCCTAAGAAGGAAATAGTAATGACCATCAGATAAAACTTGGTAATAAGGTATTCATGTTTTTACTCAGAGAACAGAATAGTAGATTCTGTTAATATTTAACAATGAAAACATTTTGTGTTACCATATTTATTAAGTAGTTATTACTTTAATGTTCATTTTGTTCATTTAAAAAAGCCATTTAATAACTACTTCTAAAAAAACCAAACTGGATAATTTGCTTTGCTTTTTCTGAATAAAACAAAAGCTAATTTTAACCTATGAAAGGATTTGAGTTTTTCCATTAAAAAGTACCATATAAATTTGAAATACTAATTATGACAATTATATAATGAACCTAATAAGAAGTAGAACCTATATTATAAACTGCTTCTGCATTTGTTTTGGATATCTACAAATATCCCATTGATTTTAATGGAATAATGTAGTTGTTCATGTTGAAGTCTTATTAAGACTTACTATAAATTCTGCATTGCTTTGATTTTAGGTTACTTTAATTTAAATATTAGAAGATAGCCACCAGGGAAGTCCAGAAGATTATATATAGGATTGAATTAGATCTTCTCTGTAAAATAACCCTTTACTCTAATTTTCTAGAACCTAGTCAAAATAAGGAAACAGTTGCTATAATTGGTGACGTCAGGGACTTCCCTGGCTGTCCAAGGGTTAAGACTCCACACTTCCACTGCAGGGGGCAAGGGTTTGATCCTGGTCAGGAAAACTAAGATCCTGCATGCCACGCAGACAAAAAAAGAGAAATGTCTTGAACTTAATAAAAATGAAAGTATAACATATCAACTTAAAAAATTATATGGGAAAGTAATTTTTTTGATAGATATGTTTCTTTTTTTTTTTTCCTTTTTTTTTTTAATTTTATTTTTAAACTTTACATAATTGTATTAGTTTTGCCAAATATCAAAATGAATCCATCACAGGTATACATGTGCTCCCCATCCTGAACCCTCCTCCCTCCTCCCTCCCCATACCATCCCTCTGGGTCGTCCCAGTGCACTAGCCCCAAGCATCCAGTATCATGCATTGAATCTGGACTGGCATCTCGTTTCATACATGATATTTTACATGTTTCAATGCCATTCTCCCAAATCTTCCCACCCTCTCCCTCTCCCGCAGAGTCCATAAGACTATTCCATACATCAGTGTCTCTTTTGCTGTCTCGTACACAGGGTTATTGTTATCATCTTTCTAAATTCCATATATATGCGTTAGTATACTGTATTGGTGTTTTTCCTTCTGGCTTACTTCACTCTGTATAATAGGCTCCAGTTTCATCCACCTCATTAGAACTGATTCAAATGTATTCTTTTTAATGGCTGAGTAATACTCCATTGTGTATATGTACCACAGCTTTCTTATCCATTCATCTGCTGATGGACATCTAGGTTGCTTCCATGTCCTGGCTATTATAAACAGTGCTGCGATGAACATTGGGGTACACGTGTCTCTTTCCCTTCTGGTTTCCTCAGTGTGTATGCCTAGCAGTGGGATTGCTGGATCATAAGGCAGTTCTATTTCCAGTTTTTTAAGGAATCTCCACACTGTTCTCCATAGTGGCTGTACTAGTTTGCATTCCCACCAACAGTGTAAGAGGGTTCCCTTTTCTCCACACCCTCTCCAGCATTTATTGCTTGTAGACTTTTGGATCGCAGCCATTCTGACTGGTGTGAAATGGTACCTCATAGTGGTCTTGATTTGCATTTCTCTGATAATGAGTGATGTTGAGCATCTTTTCATGTGTTTGTTAGCCATCTGTATGTCTTCTTTGGAGAAATGTTTCTTATAATAGGACTTAGAAAAATTATAAACTTACGCATGTGTAAATATTGTAAAATGTGAAATGTAAATCCACTATTTCACACCTAGTCTGAATGGCCTGTGTTCTATGACCTGGATTCATGGGAGTAAACCTGCATTCATAATGACGATGCAAAATCAAATGTTTGCTTGAAATCACAAAAGACTTTGACTTTCTTGATCATGATGTAATACTTGGTGTTAACTGTTAACTCTTATGAAATAGTCTGGAACACGGTCAACAGTGAAATGTGTTCAGTTGACCTGCTGCTCTAATTGTTCAAGTTCAGTTTTGCTTTGTTTGTTATGTTACGTAATGTGCATTAGATGGCCTTTGGTACCAGTTTGATCTTTGAGTTTTCTACAGAGGTGTTATTTGAGAGCAAATCTAGACCTTTAAATTACAACATGACCTTTCCCTGAATGAATGCAATTCTATACTATTGGGTTATCTCATCTGGCTGGTAAAATTTATGTGCAACTTCTTTTCTTTTCTCTTTTTAGCCAGGCCTAAAAGAAGTGGTAGAATCCTGTCGAGGAAAAAATTTATTTTTTTCTACCAATATTGATGATGCCATTAAGGAAGCTGATCTTGTGTTTATTTCTGTAAGTATTTTCCTTTGCTGTATGAGTTAATGTATTCTTGTCTGTATAGAAGTTTCATTGTATTTTAATAATAAATCCAGTTTCATTAAGCCATAGCATTACTTAGTATAAAGTTGTCCAGTTGAATTTTGATTCTCACTAATTTTATCTAACACTTCACCAAACTCTATGATCCTCTGATCATTTCAGATCCTTGAATAAATAAGTTCAGAGAAAGTTCTAGTCTGAGATCTAGAATTAGGAAGTGTTGATAACTTGTGAGCACATGTGAGCACCTAGGATGATAGTATATGTATTTCGTTTTTTCTTGGTTCCACTGCTTGGTGTAGGTACGGTAAAAAGAATCAGGTAAAGTTTGTTGCAACTGTGCAACCATCTCCTATCTAGATGAATTTATATTCCAAAAATCATTTTAAATTAATTATTTGGAACTTGGCATATCTTGATTAGGTTGTTAGGCTAATCCATAAATAACTTCAGTTCATAATAGAACTTACCTGTTGTACCTTTGTAATTAAAAAAAGTAGAATCAATGCTTGGGACTACACTCTGGTAATCCAATATGTGAACCAAAGTAGCTTTTTTTCTTGCTGTTTTGGTGACTCAAATATTCTGTGTGTGATGGTATAGTTATCACCAGGTGGTAGCTGAGCTAGGGTGTTATATGACTTAATACCTTTATAGTCTAATGAAGTAAGGGGAAAGCCAGTGATATGAGCTTGGACTGGGTTTCATGAGATAAAGAAACACCAGGGGTGTCCATAGAGTAGAGATGATGTTGAATTGATTATGTGTATCGAGGCAAAAGCAGTTCTGTGAAGAAATATGAACTCCAGGAGAAAGTAGTAATGAAACCTTTGGTGAAACTGTGCTATGAATTCAGTCTTTCTTTTTAAAAATTACTTCAGAGGAACTGGTGCCAGTTTTGTGACTCACCTATCCTTCGTCTGCTCAAGCTTGTAGAAGGTTAGGGTAGAGGCATAGAAAAGGAGAAATTATTTGGGAGTATCTAGATGCTTGGAGAAAATCAAGAAGTTACCTTAGTCCCAACATTTGGATAACCACAACCTAGAATGGGAATAGGGGACTTTTCTGTAAGAAAAAGAAATTAAAAAAAAATAATCTATTCTTAAGGCAATAGAGTTTACCTTAGTGTGTTCTGGCAAAGACAGCTGATTATACAGTGCCTGAGCTCCCTTGACTCCCTTGAGTCTTTCCAAGCTATTGCTTTGTGTGCCTGTTAGAGTTATTTTTGTGGTATGACTCCTATCTAGCTTCCATTTTTCTCTGCATCAGTTTTTTTAAAAACTGTGCTTGTTGTATACTTTTCATTACGAAAAATAGCAAACTTATACAAAAGATGGAACCAACAATATAATGAACCCCTACGTATGCATTCTCCATTGTCAACAGTCATCATGGTCATTCATGTTTTTTGTTTTTATAATTTTTTGGCTGCTCCTCGGGGTATGTGGGATCTTAGTTCCCCCAACCAAGGATGAAACCCACACCCCATGCAGTGGAAGAATGGAGTCTTAACCACTGGACCACCAGGGAAATCCCCAATCTTTTTTTATACTTCTCTCCCATCCTAGATTACCCAAATTATTTTTAGGCGAATTCCAGGTAGGAATAGTTTCATGCTATGGAATCAGTTTTCAATTGGTATCTTTAGAGCTCCTTTATCTGGGAAACCATCTGATCATCCCTCATCTCCAGCATGTCTCACATTGTCTTATCAGTCGTTTTCGCCCTTCTGTGCGCCACTGCACCCTGACTTCCATACCTAAGTCTTTTCCTAAGTTGTTCCATGCATATAAACAACTTTTTCTCATGCTTTTCACACCTCATCTAAATCTTCATGTTTTGATTTATTTTGGTTTCATTCTTTTATTTGGTCTCCCATTAAGTTATAAGCTTGTCAAGAGAAGAAAATTGGTGCTACATACTGGTTCAAAAATTATTCCTATATAGAAGTTTGGACTTCGCAGAGTATTTTCACTTTTATGTGAATGTTATGAAACTCATGAGTTAGATTTTAGAGAATGTGTCATTCTCATTTTCCAATGAGGTCATTGAGACAAAGGCAGCCATACTTCCTCACAGTTACATGATACAGCTAAGCCAAAACTAAATGCCTGGACTCTGAACTCATGGTTTATTTTTCTTTCTATGTGATAGTCTTTGTCTGCATAGTATTCTGTATCCTGGAGGTGCTAGATAACTTCTAGTTCTAAATAGCCAAGAAAGCATTTGTGAATGACCCTGCAGACATTTATAAAAACTTATTGATATAGGTCTATAAAAAAAGGAGAGTAAAAGGGGTTTTAAGTTTAGTTTTTAAAGACTAGGATAATATGTTTCATATAATCAGGAGAAGAAGTAAGAGAGAACTTATATTTCATTTCAGTCCATGAACTCCTTTTGGAGTCTCCTTCATCTTTATATCTCCAGTCTTAGCTTAGTGAAGTGAAAGTGAAAGTCACTCAGTCATGTCCGACTCTTTGTGACCCCATGGACTATACAGTTCATGGAATTCTCCAGGCTAGAATACTGGAGTGGGTATCCTTTCCCTTCTCCAGGGGATCTTCCCAACCCAAGGATCGAACCCAGGTCTCCCATATTGCAGGGGGATTCTTTACCAGCTGAGCCACAAGAGAAGCCCAAGAATACTGGAGTGGGTAGCCTATCCCTTCTATAGTGGATCTTCCTGACCCAGGAATCAAACCAGGGTCTCCTGCATTGCAGGTGGATTCTTTAGCAACTGAACTATGAGGGAAGCCCATATGAGCTATGAGGGAAGCCTAGTCTTAGCTTAGACCCTGCCTATCCTGCAATCCTGACTCTGACACATATATAGTAGCTTCTCAATAGAAATGTAGAAATGTAATGAGTGAGTTCTCCAGGAACTTCAAGCTGTTCCCTGAGGTATTATATTTATAAAATGTATTATTTCCATGGAGCTAAGAGAGGGTGAGACCAGGGCTACTGATGATATTGACTTCCCACTTGACTAGTCAGTTGATGGTCCAGGGTATATCTTGATATAAGTGAACATTTCACAGATACTTTGTTCTTAATTCCGTATACTTTCATCAGGTGAACACACCAACCAAAACCTATGGAATGGGAAAAGGCCGTGCAGCAGATCTGAAGTATATTGAAGCTTGTGCTAGACGCATTGTGCAAAACTCACACGGGTACAAAATTGTGACTGAGAAAAGCACAGTCCCAGTGCGGGCAGCAGAAAGTATTCGTCGAATATTTGATGCAAACACAAAACCCAACTTGAATTTACAGGTATGAAAAAGGAAGCATTAGAATCTGACCTTCTTATGTAAATATCAGTACTTTGAGTTGTCCATAATTAATTCTAGCTTGAAACTTTGCTTTGCATTGGGATTTTAGGTGCTGTCCAACCCTGAGTTCTTGGCAGAAGGAACAGCCATCAAGGACCTGAAGAACCCAGACAGAGTACTGATTGGAGGAGATGAAACCCCAGAGGGCCAGAGAGCTGTGCAAGCACTGTGTGCTGTGTATGAGCACTGGGTTCCCAGAGAAAAGATCCTCACCACTAATACTTGGTCTTCAGAACTTTCCAAACTGGTTAGTATGTAGCACTCAACTCTCTATTAAATTTAAGCCAAGGACTTATTTCTCTTAACCCTGATAAGCTACCTGCTGCTAAGCTGCTGCTAAGTCACTTCAGTCGTGTTCGACTCCGTGCGAACCCATAAACGGCAGCCCACTAGACTCCTTTGTCCCTGGGATTCTCCAGGCAAGAACACTGGAGTGGGTTGCCATTTTCTTCTCCAGTGCATGAAAGTGAAAAGTGAAAGTAAAGTTGCTCAATCATGCCCGACTCTTTGCAATCCCATGGACTGCAGCCTACCAGGCTCCTCCATCCTTGGGATTTTCCAGGCAAGAGTACTAGAGTGGGTTGCCACTGCCTTCTCTGGATAAGCTACCTAGGTACTTTTTAAATAAAAGATATGCTTATGAAGATAATATTCTTGTATATTATGAAATAATTTCATAATGGGATCAAATATTTAGGTATAAAATATTTTAGAATATGTAAAAGAAAATAGAGTGTACTAAAATACTAATTTTAAAAATCACTCATTCCCTTCTTTTTACTTTCTCTTTTTTAAATCTTCATCTTTATTTATTTATTTTTTAAATATTTGTTTATTTGGCTGAACGGGGTCTTAGTTGCAGCATGTGGGATCTTAGTTGTGTCATGTGGGATCTAGTTCCCTGACCAGGGATTGAACCTAGGCCCCCTGCGTTGACAGCAAAGAGTCTTAGCCACTGGATCACCAAGGAAGTCCCTTTTTACCCTTTGTTAATCACCTTTCTTCTCTAATTTAAAACATTTTTCTGAACCAACCCACCCATTGCCTCTTCAGATTGAACCTATCAGAAACTTTCCTATCTCCTTCAGTAATTTGCATCAACTCGATGAAATATAATGCAGATTATATAAAATGTTTATTTTAGTTCATCGTATTCTTCCTTTTATTTATTTATTTTTTAAAGACAGCAAATGCTTTTCTGGCCCAGAGAATCAGCAGCATTAATTCTATAAGTGCCCTCTGTGAAGCAACAGGAGCTGATGTAGAAGAGGTGGCAACAGCCATTGGAATGGACCAGAGAATTGGAAATAAATTTCTGAAAGCCAGTGTTGGTAAGGTGAAAGTTCTCTATACATCAAGTAGGTTCTTTTAGGTAGATCTCTAACTTTAAGGAAGCCTTTGCTTGACACCCTTAAAATAATGATTTCATTATACATGTAGCCTTCAGCTTATCAGGGACTTTCTAAGTGAGACAATAGTTACATATATTGTTTAATAATTAGTGACTGATTAGTATATAAACATGGTTCAGTGTTTCAGAAGAAATATATGAATATTTTGTTAAAACATTTAGGTAGAATAAGTTTAGGTCACATCAGAAATCATGTAACACCTTACTGAAGCAATAGGAAAAAATTCCTTATCATTTGCTTTTCCTACTGATCAGTCATTTCAGTTCAGTAGCTCAGTCGTGTCCAACTCTTTGTGACCCCATGAATCGCAGCACGCCAGACCTCCCTGTCCATCACCAACTCCCGGAGTTTACTCAAACTCATGTCCATCGAGTCGGTGATGCCATCCAGCCATCTCATCCTCTGTCGTCCCCTTCTCCTCCTGCCCTCAATCCCTCCCAGCATCAGGGTCTTTTCCAATGAGTCAACTCTTCGCATGAGGTGGCAAATGTGACCTTAGTGAAATATTTTCATTATTTGTGTATTCCATATTTGTGAATTATTTAGCCTACTTGCTAAGATGTGTTTGTAACCCAACATCAATATTCATATGGTCATTTGCAGATATTAACGGAGCAGCATAAAATTTGAGTCACCCAACGCATACATTTCCAGTTGAGGTTGAATAAGGCAATACTCTTACCTTCTTGTTTTAGCTCACATACTGCAAATGTCTGCTGTTTTTGTGGTCTGTTTAGTACCATATTTTTTGCATTTTGGTGCTTTCCCCCCCTGTGATTTCACTGTTTAAAATGGCCCTCAAGAATATTGCTGAAATTTTTTCTGGTGTTCCAAAGTGTCAGCAAACTATCATGTGCCTTACAGAGAAAATACATGTGGTTTGATAAGCTTCACTTCAGTGCTGTTGTCTTTGAGTTCATTGTTAATGAAGGTCAACAATATTTTTAAATAAGGTGTCTCTAAGTATAAGCACACATAAAACAAGATTATGTTGATCAGTTGACAAAAAACATTACCAGAAGCTCACAGGAACCTAATGCTGTATTTTACCTACAAGCAGCACTTCAGTATTTGCTAATTCAGTGTTTGTGGCAAATTTATAGGATATAACTACTGAGTTTAATGAGAACTGCCTATACTTTTGGATTTAAATTAATAAAGTTGATGTAAAGGTAAAAAGAGTCTTTTACAGATTGGGCCATTGGCAGCACTTCCTATGTTTCTGGGGCTTTATGCCATTTTTCAGTACTGATTTCCTGGCCTTTTCTGTCTTTCTGATATTTTCTTCTAGTGACCATTTAATAAAAATAGCTACTGTTTCCTGAAGGCATGTTATACAACAAGTTCTGAAACAGCTGTTTATATATCTTAATTTATAACCTGTTATATAAAAGTGTTGCTGATTAAGGATTGGGGGAATTTTCGTAAGGTGTTCAGTCATACAACTAGTGAGTGGCTAGGTGTGTCTGACTTCAAAGCTCATGCCAACCCTCACTGTATACTGCATTGCACTCAAACAGCGGTGGGCAGACTACAGTCCTCAGGCCAAATCTGGCCCACAGCTTGTTTTTGTAAATAAAGTTTTATTGGAAAATAGCTATGCCCATTTGATTACATATTGTCTATGACTGCTTTTGAGCAACAAGGGCAGAGTTGAATAGTTGTGCCAGAGACTACATGACTTACAAAGGCTAAAATATTTTTCACTGGGAATGTTAAAGTTTGCCAGCTCTATGTTAGAGTGAGAGATGTGGAGCAGTTGTACCAGCTAATGAGGGAAAAAATAGAAATGTAGCCACAATAAAACTTAAGTTAGAAAATTATTTTAAATTATTTGTAATTATTTAAAATTATTTATAACTTAGGAAATTATTTATAGAGTTGATTAGTTTCTTGCAAATTTCACATAATGTATAAACTCATTAATTTTCCCACATTCAAATTTTATTATTAAAAATCCTAGCATAGGCCTTCTGATTAGTATGATACAGAAATTTATAAGATGATTTAGTTGTGCAGTTCCAAATGAAAATATTGTCTTTTTTTTTCTTTCTTCAGGTTTTGGTGGGAGTTGCTTTCAAAAGGATGTTCTGAATTTGGTTTATCTCTGTGAGGCTCTAAATTTGCCTGAAGTAGCTCGTTATTGGCAGCAGGTATTTATAGTCAACGGGTTATGATTAACTTCTGATTAAAACATGTCATATTTTTCTGTCAAATGTTTTTGAGAGTATTAATTTTTTCCAGGAACTCAATTATTATTATATTCAGTTTGTTCATTTTAGGTTTATTTATTGAGCTTCTGTGTTATAAATTGTCTGTTTTGGTAATCAGCTATGATGAAAGTTTATGATAAACAAGTATTCCTTTTAATTTTAATAACAAAATTTGCTCCCTATGTAAAGCAAGAACTTTTAATTGTAGTTCTTCATCTTGAAAGGCATAAGATAGAAGTAAAAGAAGAACCTCTATTGTTATGCTTGCAAATGGTTTGCATGTGTTGATATTTGTTTTATCCCTTTGAGATTCACAGAGCTAAAATTGGAGATCCTACTCAAACTGGAAATAGAGTTAACATTTATTGAGTGCTTAACTCTGTGCCAGGCACTCTTTAAAGCACTTTATATGTAGTATCTTAGTTCTCATCATTAATATTATCCCAGAAGGAAATGGCAACCCACTCCAGTACTCTTGCCTGGAGAATCCCAGGGACGGGGGAGCCTGGTGGGCTGCCATCTATGGGGTTGCACAGAGTCGGACACGACTGAAGCGACTTAGCAGCAGCAGCATTTATAGATGGGGAAGCTGAGGCTTAACAGTGTTAAGTAATTTGCTCAAGATACCAGTCAGTGAGTGTATGTATCTTTTCCAAATATTTTTTTCCCCAGGTTTATAATTTTTCAGATTTCAGCAGTGAGTAGGAAAGTAAGGAAATGAGCATTTTTAGAGAAATATAAACTTCTAAGTTCATTTCACTCAATCTAGTGTAATGGCTTTATGTTACTGTCCATTGTGGGGAAAATGCAGATAAAGGCTTCATTTTCCAGGTTCCATGGCAGTCCAGCGGTTAAGATTCCATGGTTCCACTGCAGGGAGCACAGGTTTGATCCCTGGTTGGGGAACTAAGATCCCACATGCCTTGCAGCTATGTGGCAAAAAAAAAAAAAAAAAAAAAAAAGGCTTGATTTTTCTAAAGCTTTGAGCTCATTTCCCAAGCTCTCAGACTCTGAGATGGCTTCTGGAAGCTTAGAGCCTTAAAAAAAGTCTTTCCTTAAATTCCTCTGGTCACAAATATACGATGTTTATAAATTCTTAGAAGAGTAACAGATTAGATGATCAGAGACTTTACTGGTCACAAATATGATGTTTGTTTATAAATTCTTAGGAGAGTAACAGATTAGATGATCAGAGACTTTTACTTGTAACATTTAGTTAAAAATTTCTCCAAATGTTCATGGTGTTATGGTTCATCCGGAGGCAACTGTAGCTCTGCACGTGGTTTTACTGTTCTCTATTTTCTTTCTACTCACACTCAGTTTTGATGAGGGGTCTGGTTAAGCATATGAGCGAGTACTTTGGATCTTAGTTGCTTCCTTAGGGTTTGGAGAAGTTGGCTAAGGAGAACACTATTTTCTAGTGCCTTTTTAGGCTGGCCTCATGGCAGACCTCAAATGGGGTTGGAATTTCCCTGTGCTCCCCACCATCCATCCCAGTCTGATGCATGTAAAGTTAAAACCAAATGAAACTTAAAATTTTCAGGGTGGGCAGGAGTGGGAAAGGAAGGGAGTGGGTAAAATTCTTTTTTTTTCCTAATCTGTGGATACTAAAGAGGTTGGTAACGTTTGCCTCCTGTTAATTCATAAAGTTTGTATTCATACAAGAGTACTAACCACAAAGCTATAAGCAGTGTATGCACAGGCTGTACCTCTTTTAACTGATCCTTGCATAACTGTACATGTCCTTTCAGGTTATAGACATGAATGACTACCAGAGAAGGAGGTTTGCTTCCCGGATCATAGACAGTCTGTTTAATACAGTGACAGATAAGAAGATAGCTATTTTGGGGTTTGCTTTTAAAAAGGACACTGGTGATACAAGGTATTAATTCTTTCAAATACTTCAACCATTTTTAGAATCTTAACTCCTCGTCCTGATTTTTTTGATGGTAGCTGTATATGTGAAATACATGTATGTGTATAGTATAAAGAGTAAAAAAGTGGACGTTCATATCCTCACAAGAAATAGAATCTCACCTGTATATTAAATTCCATAGGTATTAAAATATATGCCATTCAGAAGCGTAGCAAAGCTGGGTTTTGTTTTTCCCTTCAGAGAGTCATCTAGTATATATATTAGCAAATATTTGATGGATGAAGGTGCACACCTCCATATATATGATCCGAAAGTACCAAGAGAACAGATAGTTGTGGATCTTTCTCATCCAGGAGTTTCAAAGGACGACCAAGGTAAGTCCGGCTTTGTCGCTCACGTGTCATTTTGAGTTTGGGCTCCCAAACTTATTTATTCTCTGGAAACCTTTGGTTGTTCAGTTTTTGTCATTTTTATCATTGCTAGGCCCCTCTTTTCAATCTCAATTCTCTAAGATTAAACTCTCAGACATTGCTTCATCAACTTTGATTTGAAGTAATCCAGTGGATTAGTAATGTAATTACTAATTAGTAATCAAGTAATGAAGTAGATTACTGTAACGATTTTCCCCAGATATTCTTTTAAAAAGCCCCAGAGATTATAAGGGGATGCTTCTGGGACAAGACTGGGGACTACTCCAGGCCCCTCACTGTTACCCCCACTCATATTTCAACCAGACCATTCCACTTCTGTCAGACTCTCAATTCCTCCTGCAATCCTAGTGTTAAAATGCAGAATCTCAAATCACTCCCCTCTTACTCCAGTTGTTCTGGTTGTTACAGTGGCCCGGCTCGTGACCATTTCCAAAGATCCCTATGAAGCATGTGATGGCGCCCACGCCGTTGTGATTTGCACTGAGTGGGACATGTTTAAGGTGAAGTGACGGAAGCGAGATTAAGGAAAATTTTAGAGGTGTTCTAATAGCATTTGGGGTGGAGTATGCGTGCCTGTATATGCTCTAATTATTTCTCTGGTTCTTTCTTTATAGGAACTGGATTATGAACGCATTCATAAAAAAATGCTGAAACCAGCCTTTATCTTTGACGGACGACGTGTCCTGGACGGGCTCCACAATGAGCTACAAACCATTGGCTTCCAGGTAAGCATCATCCTGAATTGGTTTTGTTTCATTTGTTTGGTCGTGTGCTTTTTAAAATGGCTTTGAGTGTTTTCATTTTAATTTTTTTCATTTATTTTTTGGCTACACTGGGTCTTCATTGTGATGTGCGGGCTTCTCATTTTGGCAGCTGCTCTTGTTGCAGAGCACAGGCTCTGGAGCACGTGGGCTTCAGTAACTGCAGAACATGGCCTCAACAGTTGTGGCACACAGGCTTAGTTGCTCCTCGGCATGTGGGATCTTCCCGGATTAGGGATCGAACCCACGTCCCCTGAACTGGCAGGTGAATCCTTAACCACTGGACCACCAGGGAAATCCCTGGCTGTGAGTTTTATGATTTTAATATTTTCTCATTTAGCAATAACATAACTCTGGGAAAATGTCAGTCAGTTCTCTGGGAAGTCTCTGTGGTATTTGTGAAATACTCCACTCCCTCCTCAAATTCATAACCTAAAGGTCATTCAGTTTGGTCTCTCTTACAAAGTTTATAGCGGCAAGATGTGCCTCACCCTACCTCGTATAAACATCAAGTAAGAAAGTGTATGCATTAAATTTTTTTTTTTTCTAGAGCCTCCAAAGCTGCTCTGTGACACTGCGCACCACACTGACCCCCTCAGAGGCCAGGTCATTTATTCCTATAGAAATGTTTTAATACTATAGTTGTCCCATGTTGGTTTAGGATCCTCTATCTCTGAGTGCTTAGCACTATGCTGGTGCTGTGAGAGGTCTAAAGGAAAAGTATGGGAGCTGCAGTGGTGTTGGCTCTCTTTTAATTCAAAGCTTGTCAGTTAGTTATGGAACATTTGGAGAGCAGACAGAAAGCTGCACAATACATTTTATGTTGCATCCACTTCAGTTCTACCAGGGGCCTCAAAGGTTTAAGAAGAAAGAGCCACTTTCCATTTCCTCAGCAGACATGGAGTCTGGGCCCCAAGGGGGAGGTTGGGAGGATAAAGAAATCTGCCAGGAGATTGTTGTCAGCAGAGTCCCAGAGCAGAGCAGAGCGTGGCAGTGTTTCAAGTCGGCTGTGTGCGTCTGCTTAGCACCAGCTGTCTGGGAGAGGTACTGATAAGGCCTCGTTCCCTGTTCGAAATATCTGATCTGTTTCTCTTAACCTGTCACTGACTCATTGAAGATCCTTCTTATAATTCAGTGCCCACTCCTCATTCATGAGAGATTAACTTGCAACACAAATCAGATGACATCCTTGTCAGTTCACATTCCATCAAAGACCCTGGGGACTCTTCTATCCAACCCCTCCTTAGTGGGTAATGGGACTGTTTTTCCCAGTCATGACTTAGCAGCGTTATTTTTTAAACATTATTTGCAGGCACAGAAACATTTTCTCTCATTGCTGTTTTACTCATATAGAGGAGAAATGCAAAGACATATATATATATTTAAAATGAATTTGAGCTCTTATAATTAACTATTTCTAGTAAGGGTTAAAAAAACTATTAGACTGGAATTGCTAAATAAAGAGTATTTATAAGCCATTAAATAAGACAATTGAGTAATACAAAGCAGAGGGACCTCCTTGGTGGTCCGGTGACTAAGACTCCACACTCCCAATGCACGTGGCCTGGTTTCAATTCCTGATCAGGGAACTAGATCCCACATGCCTCAACCAACAGTTCACATGCCACAGTTAAATATCCTGTATGTAGCAATGAAGATCGATCTTGAGTGCTGCCACTAAGACCTGGCCAAATAAATAAGTAAACAAAGCAGAAGCCCTTTGTGGTATGAGTCAGCATAAATATTAATTTTTAATTAAAAATGTCCTTTTTAATTAAAAATACATTTGTGAAAATTATGTAGTATATTTATCTCTGCTGTAGAGCGGAGATAAACTATTATTAAAGAAACAGCGTCTTTAAAGATAATATTGATAACTTTGGAAAGAGGGGGAAAAGTTTTGAATGTAATATGCAAAATGAAAATTGACTACTATTGATTTATTGAAGGTTGACTTAATATGCCAGACACTGTCCTGAGCACTTTATCTAATTGAATCCTTACCACAGCCCTTCGAGGTAGGTGGGTAACACCATTTATGAACAAGGAAGAAAGACCTTAGAGAGTTTAGGTATCAGCGATGATCAGTAAGGATTCCAACTGGAACCTTTCAGACTCTGAAGCCTGAACTTCTAAAAACTATGCTGTTATAACTTATGCAAGTTTTTTAGAATAAGGGAAACAAGACATTAGAATAGAGTTTGAAAGAATGTGAATTAACAGGAATCTGGGCTGTTTATTGCTTTCACATCTGCTTTTAAAGCCACAGTGGCATGTAATCTCCTATTCTGTTGGAGGGAGTCTGGTGTTGAGAACGAGAGGAGCATGTCTAGATATGAATATGAAAAGGGGAATGTAGACTGACTCTAGAAACAAAAAATATGGAAGGAACCAAAGGTCTTTCACAGCAACCCACACAACCTGAGAAACTTTTCTGCCTTTAAAAAGAAAAAAAATCATCTAGATTTTAACCCTTAATTCACTATATGACCAAGTTTTACGTTTAGGTATTGTTAACAATTTTCTTTTCTCCTCTAGATTGAAACAATTGGCAAGAAGGTGTCTTCAAAGAGAATTCCATATGCTCCTTCTGGTGAAATTCCAAAGTTTAGTCTTCAGGATATGCCCAACAAGAAACCCAGAGTATAGACATTGCCCTTTTTATTTGTAACTTTTTTGGTACTTCAAGATAGCAAATACCTATCTGATATTAAATGACAAATGAACCATGTGCTTTTAAGGAAACAAAACTATTTTTTTAATAATCAAATTTATACTAGCTATATGGGAATTAGCATATCTGGTAATTATGAAACTAGAATTTTTTTACGTATTTTTATAATATTGTTACCTCAGTGATTGGATGAGTAGCAGATAATCATGTTGGTTTTAATGGTGTTGATTTTTGTAAAATTAAACTTCAAACACTTTTTACTTTATAAAATATCTTTAGGCAGCACTTCAATATCGAATGGTAACGGGAGTGACACTCCTCAGTGTCACTACTTTGTCTACTTGTCATTAAGTATATATTTTCACTGCTGGAGTAGGAAGTGACTACTCACTCCAGTACTCTTGCATGGGAAGTTCTACAGACAGAGGAGCTTGGCCGGCTACAGTCCATGGGATTGTAACAGAGTCAGACACAACTTAGCGATTAAACCACCACCCCATGTATTTTCTGCCATGAAATGGCTGTGCTAAATACCGGCTAAACCTGTTAACCTTTCCAATAGTGTCATGGAGATTTAAAGGTTTCTGGATTAACTGGGTGGGGTGTGTTCCATGCCATTTCTCGTCCCCCTGAATTGAGGAGGGTGCCATGGACAGAGTGTGGCCTTTGTGCTTTTTTCTGTCTATGCTGCCACGTTAGCAGTAACCCTACAGCTATGGTTTGGTTATTGTTCTTTTGCTCCTTTCGTTTTAATGGGCTGTATCGATGGTTTCTTTAGTCTACTGCCCGTTTCCAATCAATCCAAATAAGACTAAAAACGTAATCTTTTTTTAAAAAACATGAAGAAAAAAATCAGTGTAGTGAAATGAAAGTCTGTATCATTCCTCTTCTTGTTTTTCCTCACTGATCATTGTTTTTTAGTCTAAAAGCCCAAACTATTTGTTACTTTTACTTTGTATTTTATTCCTGTGACTCACTACACTTTCTCCCATTTTAAGTAATAAAGTCAATATAATCTCATACATAAACTTACAGTAGTAGATTTTACAAGTTAATGTATAGCATAATCCTAAAATAAGGAATTTTGTGTTTTCATCTGCTTTTTTTCTTATGTCTCTTGTTGACTTATATTTGATTTTCTCGTGTTTATCATTATTGAAATATGTCCATTTGATGCTTGTGCTCTGCCAAGAGTATACAAATTGAGTTAAACAGATACAAATCTCATCGTTTAGGAATTCTGCAGTTCAATAATACAGAGATAAAGATGAGGACAGAGACATCTGTACAGATATCAAATACATAAATAAAATATTCTTTATAAGCCAGTGTGTGGGGTATTTTTTGTCTAGTGCAAGTAACTAATTAAGTTGTGACAGTATGACATTAGACAGGAAAATCACTCCTTTTTTGAGAAAGGGGCATTATGTTGTTCTTTCAAATGATGCAAGAAAGGGAGAGAACAGACCAGGTATTGGCAAACAAAATCCCATGGGCCAAACCTGGCCAGCAACCTGTGAGCTAAGATGTCTTTTACATTTTTACATGATTACATTTTAAATGGTTTCATATATATTGCTATCTGACCCTTTAAGAAAAAGTTGGCAGACTAGAGTGAAGGAAACAAAACGACAGAAAGAGACAATAGATGATCCCTCACTCTTAGATTTTGAAATGGGAGTGGGCTTATTAACTAGCCCTGCTCTTTATTTCTGCTTGAGAATATTCTTATATTCTGCTAACAATCTTAAAGTCTAGTAAAGGGATTATAACGCAAAGGTGTCTTGCTAAAGCAGTTGAATTAGGCGTTTTAAGTTGCAGGATGCTTCAGTGCCTAGGATTGATAACTAAATGTGTAAAACATGGTTACTGATTAGAAGGTGGGAGAACTGGTAAGTGGATGAAAATACAAAAGACAAAGAGCCATGTAACCTGGCTGTAATGGGGAAGAAGCCCCAGTGAAGATTAATTTATAGCAATTTGAGCCTTTATGTGAAAAGTTGCAAGAAGATGGTTACCATTGTTTTCCCTATTAAGACAATTAAAGACCTTGTGTTTTTTAAAAATTGATACAATGTTTCTATTTTTAGGGGAGATCCCTGGTGGCCCATGTTTAGGATTCTGGGCTTTCACTGCAGTGGCCTGGTTCAATCCCTAGTTGGGGATGTGAGACCCCACAAGCCATATGGTATGGCAAAAAAAAAAAGATTTATTAGCTAGTACTTTTGAGATTATTAACTAGTACTTAAAATTGAAAATAATACATGGACATGATTTTTAAAAATTCAAATCAATACAAAAGGATATATAAAAATCTCAGGTCTTCCCTAATGGTCCAGTAGTGAAGAATCTGGAGGCATGGCGTGCTGCGGTTCATGGGGTTGCAAAGAGTCAGACACGACTGAGTGACTGAACTGAACTGCCAATGCAGGGGACCACGGGTTAGGTCCCTGGTCGGGGAACTAAGATCCTGCAAGCTGTGAGGTATGACAAAAATAATGCATTCAGCTTCCAGTAAGAGAAACTCCTGTTCAAACTAGTTTCATTAATAATTATATCTGACCAAACAGGAATTCGGAGAAGGCGATGGCACCCCACTCCAGTACTCTTGCCTGGAAAATCCCATGGACGGAGGAGCCTGGTGGGCTGCAGTCCATGGGGTCGCTAAAAGTCAGACACGACTGAGCGACTTCACTTTCACTTTTTACTTCCATGCATTGGAGGAGGAAATGGCAACCCACTCCAGTGTTCTTGCCTGGAGAATCCCAGGGACAGGGGAGCCTGGTGTGCTGCCGTCTATGGGGTCACACAGAGTCGGACACGACTGAAGCGACTTAGCAGCAGTAGCAGCAGCAAACAGGAATTGGGTTTTGGGGTTGGCCGATTTAGTCATTGGAAATGGGGCAGAAATCTCTGTATTAGTTGACTTTGTGATTAAAAACTATGTGCCATCTATCATTTTCACTTTTTCAAAGAATTTCATTTGTGCTACAGAAAGAAAAGGATCAGACATATTGAAATGGGCACATACCAAATTTTACATATTGCAGACTACTGATGCATTAACTTGTACCACCTGGTCAAAAATTTTGTATAGGCCGCCTGCCATGTCTGCACATTTAAATGCGCTTGCTTTTAATGCATCATTGTTTAGGAAGGTCAGAGCTCTGTCCTGGCCTTTCAAAATTCAGGCCTGCCCATTCTTGTGCAGTTGTACAAAGGACTATACCTACATCTCTACAGTACATGCTCACCACACTCAAATCTCTAGGAAGACCCAGATTTGGTCACATATTCTAGTCTTGATATAATTATGAAATAATGAGTGGAGGAATAACAAATTCAAAAGATCTAACATTTCTTGCTAATCACCTTTCAGGTTTTTGGAATATATTTAACTGGAGAGCATCCTGAGATTGCAAGATGTTTTAAATTTTTAAAATAATGTATTATTATTTAGCTGTACTAGACAGGATTTTTCTCAAGACTATGTAACCAAAATAAAACAAAGGAGTAAATGGACTATTGAGATCTGACAAAGACTGCAAACATTACCCATGACTCCCAATTTCACATCTGTATCAAAATAGCTTCATTTTTCCACTATTTTTATGAGCAGTTGTTACAAATTAAAACAATTCAGTTGTCCCTCTGTTACATACTATGTACGGTATGTAATAGGCACATTATATATATATGTATCAGTTCAGTTTAGTTGCTCACTCTGCGACCCCATGAATTGCAGCACACCAGGGCTCCCTATTACCAACTCCCAGAGTTCACTCAAACTCACGTCCATCGAGTCGGTGATGCCATCCAGCCATCTCATCCTCTGTCATCCCCTTCTCCTCCTGCCCCCAATCCCTCCCAGCATCAGAGTCTTTTCCAATGAGTCAACTCTTCACATGAGGTGGCCAAAGTACTGGCGTTTCAGCTTTAGCATCATTCCTTCCAAAGAACACCCAGGACTGATCTCCTTTACAATGGACTGGTTGGATCTCCCTGCAGTCCAAGGGACTCTGAAGAGTCTTCTCCAACACCACAGTTCAAAAGCATCAATTCTTTGGCACTCAGCTTTCTTCACAGTCCAACTCTCACATCCATACATGACCACTGGAAAAACCATACCCCTGACTAGACAGACTTTTGTTGGCAAAGTAATGTCTCTGCTTTTTAATAAACTGTCTAGGTCGGTCATAACTTTCCTTCCAAGGAGTAAGCGTCTTTTAATTTCATGGCTGCAGTCACCATCTGCAGTGATTTTGGAGCCCCCCCAAAACTTTTATGCTAATAAAATGCCATTTTAATTATTTTACATTGGGATAACAAAAATTTCACTTGACAAAATAACTCTTCTGTTAAGATGTTTCATTACCACTTGCCTACCCTGGGCAATTGTAGCAGCAGATTATGTTACAAAATCAGAGTCTGAAAATTAATCCATTTTTTCCCTGTGAAATCCCATGGACAGAGGAGCCTGGTGGGCTACAGCCCATGGGGTCGCAAAGAGTTGGACACGACTGAACACACACAGCATAAGGAAAGTGAGTCAAAATATATATGGCTCCCCTGAGTTAAATTAAAAGCTAACTTTCAAAGTTATACACATTATAAAAGAAATTAGTTCACATATTTAAAACTTCAAAACAGAACTGGCTATCCAAATTACATATTTTACCATATTGCTATCTAAATGCGTCCCTTGTGAGATGTGGTAGAAAAATAGGATTCAGAGTCAAAGGATGAATTTGAGTTCTACTACTTAGGAAAGAAATTCCTCACTCAGGTCATTACTATGATAGAACACAATCACCTCACCAGAGTGATGTAAGTTGAATAAAAGGAATAAGTGGACAGTGTATGTGATATAGCAAATATTATAAAATCAGACTTAATATTTTATTCTTAGGTTATATTTCCCCATCTTGGACAACATCATGGTCTTGGTTTCATAGAAGTCCTAAACAAGTAATCAATGTAGAATTATGTTGTAGGTCTAAAACAGTTGTTATGTATATGAAGGGTCTACACTGAAATTCTTAAGCCTTTCTAAATTATTCCAGTAATGTTTTTGCTAAACGGACATAATCTCAAGGCTATACTGTTTCATCACAGTGTCATTTTCCAGAAATGAAAGGTGACAATGATGTATAGAGGCTCAAAGATTTTCTAAGTTTTTAATGTATTATTTAAATTAATGATAAACTCTTACAAAGACATTTTATGATTATAACATAACAAGCAATTGTTTACTGGGACAAACAAGATATGCTAAAAGACGAATGCATTATTATAGTTAAATATGCATATCTTATTGACATTTTTCTTAAAACAAAAAAATTAGGATATATGCACTGAATTCTAGGCATTATACCATCACTTCTGTTAACAACTGGAGTGAAACTTCCAAAATTATCATGATCTTGAATGTCTCGTTAAATGTTACAGGGCTTTTGTTTTTCTTTTAGCCACTAGATTTTTCAGGAAAAATTCACCTATTTAGGAAAAATAAAAAAATATATTAGTATCAATTTTAGGTATAGATTTCAGAATAATTATACTTCTGTGTTTCCCTTTAAAGAAGACTTCTGTATTTATTGGTGTTTCCTTCTCAATTCTCAATGTCAAGTTTCTAACCCCACAGATCCCCCACATCTTTGGCTCTTTCCTCAACCATGACGATCATTATCCTTAAAAGACTTTTTCTATCACTACAATTTCTACCATTTTTATTTTGAGTAACTCAACATATTATAAAGGGTGACCCTATCGTATCTAAGGTGCACTTATTCTACTTTATGTGCATTTATTCTACTTTATGTGCAGTAGCTATTCCTCATCACTGATAAAGTATTGCTGTTGGTTGGCACGGTTATTTCAGAGAGCAATTCAGCTACATTATTAGCCTAGATTTGATATTTATAAAATGGAGACCTTGCTGCAGTTGAGCAAATTCATTTGATGGAATCTCTTTAACTTATTCCCCTCTAGGGCAGCAAGAGCTCTTCACTTATAATGGGCTTGCATTCTCTCCACACTCTAAGATGTGCCTGTGCACTAAATTAGCTAGTTAGAGGAGGGCACTTTCACTTTTCAGGTCTTAAGGTTCCACTTAGTCTCTGGCTGTTACACCACAGCTCAGTGCTTAACGCCAGAGCTCAGTACTCCAGGCCCAACATTATGAGGAGTCTGATGAACTTCTCTGTCATCTTAATGTTATTGTTTAGTCACTTAGTTGTGTCTGATTCTTTTGTGACCCCATGGACTGTAGCCCAGCAGACTCCTCTGTCCATGGGATTTCCTAGGCAAGAACACTGGAGTGGGCTGCCATTTCCTTCTCCAGGGGATCTTCTGAGTAGAATGCAACGACTGTGATGTGTACATAATCACCAAGAATCCCAAGGCTCATAACCTAGCCAAGTAATGGACAGAATAATCCCTGCTGTCCCATGCTTTATCTAAATCTGATAAGAACCTAACCATATTATCATCTGATAATATCCAAATCCATCTGAATCTAAGGCTTTGTTCTTTTACTGGTAATTTTAAAGAAATTTAAAAGTTTATAATTCACTTACTTATAAAAGTGAGAAATTTGCCTTACCAAAAAACAAAACAAAACAAAAAACCAACAAAAACTCCTTTCAAATGATATTATTCTACTTTAACCACCCTGGAAGTTGCTGTTGGTCCTATTCTTTATATATATTTTTAGCTTCCCAGCAGCACTGCTTGAAGAAGAATAAATCATTTATAATTATTGATTTCCAAAGTTCCCACAGTCTGTCAATCAGGTCAAATTCTTGGGTTTTATAACCAAGATAAGCTGTTGCTACTTCATTAAATAAGTCTTCAATTTCTTTACAGAACACACTGAATATTACACCTAAACGTTAATTTTTACAATCAGAATGCCTAATTTAAACATATCTAGGATTAGACTTCAACATTTAACAGTCATTAAAAAGATCTTTAATAGTATAACACAGTTTGGGTATACCCAAAAAATAACTATTTTGTTTATTCTTGTAATGGCCATTACCACATGACTTTCTCTCTTAAAAAGGCTTTTATTTTCATAAGTCAGCTCAAGCTATTTATCAAAATAAGAGCTGAAATTACAAAGGTAAAAAATCGTATTATAGCTAGTAAAATTACATTAAAATTCTGGACTAAACAGAAGCATGCCCTCCCATTTAACTTACCTGCTTTGTATGAAGAACGCACCAGGGGGCCACTTGCAGTATAATGAAATCCAAGTTCATTTCCTACTTTTTCCCAGTATTTGAACTTTTCAGGAGTAATGTATTCTTCAACCTAGATTTAAAGAATTAATTCTAGATTCTAGAATTTTCCGAAATCATTTTAGTTCTATATGAAAATTTACTTGTTGGCTACTTGGTCAGAACATGATGGTAGTGAATTACAGCGAAGGGAAAACATCAATTTTGTATTACACTAGCTATTCCAAAAGTGAAAGGATCAGTCACGCCTATAAGATTCCTAAGGATAAGATTGTGTTACTTATCTTGTATCTGCTGCTCAGCACTGTGTCTGGCACACGGTTACTACTCAAGAAAAGTTTTCTGAATGAATGAATAAATGTCTGATATAGAAATAGGGAGACTGGCTTTTCTTTCTTTCTTCACCTCTGGCTCTCATATAATTCTAAAACAAATCACAAGATTGGTAGGAGTGATACGAATGTACTTCCCAACTTAAAAGTTTTTTTCCTATAGGTCATTTTAGTAAGACAATATTGAGGGCAGCAAATAAGTGCCAGCATAGCCGCTTTATGCAGATAATAAAATGGAACTGGAACTCAGAAATATACATGGAACATTACACTAAAAAGCCAGCAGCTTCTGAATTCTACCTATAGAAAATAAAGATGTAATGCAAACCACCAAGAAACATTTGGCGACTTATGGTAGTTGTACCTTAAGGTGGCGCTTTGTTGGCTGCATATATTGTCCTAAAGTCAAACAGTCCACATCTGCCTCACGAAGTGCTACAGGAAAAGAAGCACACATTATATGAGCAGATTTTTTAAAGTGCTATCTGTATGCATTGCTGTAAAAAGTAGCTTTTAATTATCATTTGAATTTATTACTCTTTGAACCGATAACTGCAAGTTGGCCAAGGACCTTCAGGTAAAAGAAAAGCTTTTATATTTTAAAATTTAAGAAGCTCAAGAATTGCAAAGTAAACAGATTTAATAGACTAAAAGTCAAAAGCACACCACGTTATGTAACAATGCTATAAGTAAGCACTTTCTCAAAGGCCTGGATTCATCTTAGTCATCTTTGAGTCGTCAGTGGTTGACAGAGCTCCTGGTACCTGGCTGGCACTCAAAAATTGTCTTGACTGGACAAG
Organism: Bos indicus; assembly: GCF_029378745.1. Taxonomy (NCBI): domain Eukaryota; kingdom Metazoa; phylum Chordata; class Mammalia; order Artiodactyla; family Bovidae; genus Bos; species Bos indicus. Next base: position 59,284,182 of record NC_091765.1, on the reverse strand, counting down.
AAAAGCAGACAAAAACCATGTTTTTAGTTGATGAAAGGGTAAGGAATAAAATGGGATGCAAATTCCATATTCTAAGCATCCTGTACATCATTCCATAAAGTTTTAAGAACACATTCTTCCTTTCCTTTCTATGCTGCTGTTTATAACCATATCCTGAATTTTTGTTCTCACTAGCACTTTCACTGAGACTATGGAGAAAGCATACCAGGTTTTCCAAAGTGGGACTCCTGCTATCACTCAAGTTAAATGGAAAAGAGTTTTCATTTTTAAATTTCTTTACCTTTCATCGTGGCATATACTTGCTCATCATTCTCACCTAAACCCAACATAATAGATGTTTTAGAAATAACATCAGGTCGAACCTCCTTGGCATGTTTTAGTACACGTAGAGACTGGTCAAAATTGGCCCGGGGATCACGAACTTTCCTTGAAAACAGCAGAGCTTTTGTCAGCAAGAATAACCACAAGCTCAACTAAGTACATAATTATGCAAGCAACCTGAAAGACCAGGAAGGTACATTCTGGACATCACGCTGCATCATATGGTTCAATGGTAGCATTTGTGTACAAACGTCTAACTGTTACTTTGAGAAAGAAAATAAGCCTTCACTAGGCCCCCAGTTCTGTTGACTTTTCAGGCCTTTCAAGCCTGGGGCACAGAAAATGAGAACAGAAGTAATGAATGAAGTAATTCAGTTTATGAATTACTCATTGAGAAACTAGGATTCTGAGGCCGGAGAATGAGTGATTATAAGGGTAATTGAGAGAAGGGGGAAAGCATGGAAGAAAATTTCGATACTGAACAAAGAAAAAACTGTTTAACCTGAACCATTTAAGAGGATTGAAACTTTTATGTTCATTTCTTTTCTAAAGACTAAGCTGCCCTCTGCTGGTAAGGATACAGCATTGACATTTCTTAGGTTAAAAAAAAAAAATGCATGATTCTGGAATTTTCACTGGAAAGGATAATGTTTTTTAAATGAAAACAGAGAAACTGGCACCCACTGGTGGTGGGATCATAAGATATGACAAGGCTGGAACAGACTGTGTGCTTGACTTCAACAGGGGACAAACCACCAAGTTTTAAATGGATAAAGGCCCAAAGGACACAGTTGCTGACGTTAAATTGCATTCATTTGAACTCTAATGTACCTTTCTTCTGTGTAACTGATCTGTTGTTATGGTTGCTATTTTTAATCAGAGACCAGTTCACACAGGAGGAGAGGGAACAAATTTATGAATTTAAAAGTAACCACAATACTGATAATAAGGAAAATACTTTTTGAAAGTATTTCTCCACTGAATTTAAATTATGCTCCCTAATAAGTTATGATTTAGCAGAAATTCTGGCTATTGTTTATTATACTTCTTTCTGTGATACAGAATAACGTGTAGAACCTAATAAAATCACTACCAAATGCTTTACTAAACTAATGAAAATGAATGTATAATCTTACCTGAAATTTTTTATTTTTCTGAAATATGAAGTTATTGATACAGAATAACAATGTGTAATTATTCCTAACTACTAAAATTACTAGGAAGAGTAAGAAAGCACAGTACCTACTTTTTTTAAAAGAGATTTAAAATACATCTGAATGATACCATTTTTTTCTTCAGCATCATTTACTGCATATATTATTGTCAAATGCATTGTTATATGTCCTTTTTTAGAACTACAATCAATTGCTCTTTTTTAATATTTTTGTTTTTGAAAATTGTTCTTTGGGGAAAAAATCCCAGCTCATCAGCACTTGCAATACTTTACCAAAAAAAGGAAAGCAAAAAAGATGCGAGTTATGTTTGTATGCGTATACCAAAACATATACACAAATGTATAAATATGCAAGTATATAGACACTGAGATGTAAGTAATTGATATTACCAGGTGGAAATATGGATGATGTTTATACTCTTTTTGTTGTCTATATTTTCTAATTTTTCTATACTAGACATATATATTTTTTTTAAAAATACATTTTTGTTTTAAAAAGAGAGTTCACTTTATAGAATTACAACATTCTCCCCTGAAAAAAAGTATAGCAGATTTGACCCTCCAAACTTCCCAACATTACTCAATACGTGAAATCACCTCTGTAATTCTGGAACTGTTTCTACATTATGTGCATATACATCTAATCCTGACAGGGCAACTTTTTCTATTGCTTTAAGATCTCCTCGGAAATCAGGGGTGAGACATTCCACAAGAATTTTTGGATTCCTATAGTGAAAAAGAGATAGGTATCAATCACAGTGAGGAAAAGAATTGACAAAACTTGCTCAAAACAGAAATCATCAGTATGCATTCAGTATCAGTTTCAACACAGTAAGCTTCAGAATCTTGCCAAGAACAGCACGAGCAGACAAGTGCTTATATATGAACTGCTAAATGAAAACGGTGACAACCTAGAACATCAGATAACATGTACACTGTGGTTAAACACATCTGCTTGCAAACAATGATGAGAATACATTTTGGGATTACAAAAACTTTTAAACTTTATTAAAAGTTGTTTGAAGAAATTAAAATATAAAGTATTAAATATAAAATAACTTAAATTTTTAAGAAAGTAAATTGGGATACCTCTTATGTGAATATAAAGTGATTGCCTTAATTTTGATTTCTTTTAAAATTCATGAATAATGCCCCCCTCCCTTCCTCTAGGTAAAATATTTCACAAGTGCTCTGGGCTTTAAAACCTATCTTCTGAGTTGCTGAGTCATGAGCTTTGCTTAAATGAAATACAAGCCAAACATTAATCTTTCTATTTATACTATGCATTCAAGCATTAAAGTATGAACTAGGTAATAGAGCTGTTCCCTTTGACAAGCAGTAGAAATGACTGAGAAACTAATAAACTTTTTCACAAACCAAACTGAGACTTTTTTTTTTTGGAGTTGTTTTATGAGAGAACAGATGTAGAAAGCACCACATCACACCCTCTCATGGATTCAAGAGATGTTGAAAGAACACATCCTATAACTCACTGTTTCATTGCAAGGAGGGACCCACTGGTAGTTTGTGAAATCAATTTTATGGGTGGAACAGCCAAACTTTTTTGAAATGAACTATTAAAAAAAACAAATAGAAAATATTGGGGGAATCAGGGCAAAAACATTTACTGAGTGTGCTAGGTGCCAGACTAGTTCTGAGCTATAGGAAATAAGCATAAACTCCTTTTTAAAGGCTTTTAAAATAAAATTTACATATTAATAAAATGTGAATTATGGGAAAATCCCCAGGGCATGTCATCATACAATTTATGATTATATATTTTAACAATGTGGGCGTTTATCTCATCCTAACTTCTCCTAGATGATGATTTATTCAGTTCAGTCCTGGGAAGACTTTAATTTCCAGCAGATTATAAGATGGATTTATAACCCCCTGCAAAAGGTTAGTAACCACTGCTTTAAGTTAACCTTAAAAAAACCTTAAATAAACTGAATTTAATATGGATCAACAAAAGTCCCTAAATTACACAAGCAAATGCAAAAACAAGTACCTTTCCTTTAAGTAAGATACAGTCTTTGCAAAGTGCTCAGCTCCTCCATCAGGCATATCTGGAATCAAGAGAATCCACTGCTTAAGAGGACGTCACAGCTTAATAAGTCTATTTAAGAAGAGGTAATGATATCGTACTAACCATCTCGATCCACAGATGTCAGGACAACATAATCCAGACCCCACTCTGCAATTGCCTTTGCAGTATTGTAGGGCTCATTGGCATCCAGTGGAGGTGGATTTCTTGCAGTCTTAACAGAACAAAATCTACAACCTCTTGTACATGTGTCACCCATCAACTAGAATAGAGATGTTACAGTTTAAATCAAATAAACAAATGATTTTGAAGAATATAATCGTAAGGGAATAAAACTGCAAGGAATGAACAAATTTTGACCCTGTTTATATGAAATTTTAAACATTCAAAGCTAAACAATATAGTTAAGGAATACAAACATATATGGTGAAACAAGAAAGAAAAGGAAACAATAAACTTAGAATAAGGAGTAGTGTTAAAGGAAAAAAAAAGGGGATGGGATCAAGAAGGGATGAAAAACTAATGTTCTGTTCTCAAACTGGAGGTATCAGGGTATCTGTGTATTGGTAGTCTTTATAACTTACACATAGGTTATAAAAATTCTTTTATATCTATTTAATTTTAACAAAAATGATGTTAAAAGAAACAAAATATTCAATTAACCTATCAATATGCAGATCTCTGTGGAAGTTAAACAGAAGGCATAGCTCCCTCTTGTTAAACAGATGAAAGAGAAAAACACATAAAAAGTTAGTAACGGGATTCCCTGCTGTTTCTCCAGGACACTGCTTCTGCTGCCATGGGTTACTACCATGCTCTACCCCTTGCCAAGCACAGCCACTGCAGATGTTTTGGAGCCACTGGAGTTTCAAAGCCCTATGGTAGGGGTTTTGATTTGAGGCAGAAAGCAATTCTTTCCCTTTATGTTTAACTCACTCAGAAAGAACTCACTGCAATGGTAATTAGGCCCATCATCTCACAGAATGTTACTGAAACAATGAAACCTCCCAGGAGTCACTATGCACCAATAGTGATCATGGAGAGCAGGCAAGGGATAAAACCAGAGATTCCATCAGGGAGTATTCAGAATAACTCCTTCCTTCAAGAAGTGATGCTGCATAACTTAGAAAAGCTCTCTGGCTGGCTCTGTATTATTCTAGAAGGAGCTCTATCTCACACGAATCTCCAGTTTCTCACGTAAATAGTCTCTTGCTGGTATAACTCATTTATAAGACATTCCTCAGACAAGTATAACTTTAAGCTAGACATAATTTAGATTTAACCCAATATTTCAATCTCTTTGTATGAATAAATATGGTAGACTGCACTGTTAATTCCATTCCTTACTCCATGATATTAAGACCGTACATTTTACCCATTGCCATGTAACTTGCAGAGCCCACCTTCTGAGGGAGGAACTTAGGCCTCTACTCCCATTGACGTCTGGCTTGGCCATGTGACTTATTTTGGCCAATAGAATGACAGCAGGCATGACCAAGCATAAGCCTCAAATGTGCATGGATGCTTGGCTTGCCCTCTTGTGGTCCTTCCATCCTCTGTGATAAAAATGTCCTTGGCAAGCAGCTGGTCCAAGAATAAAGCTCTGCAGAGGAGATCTGAGCCCAACCTACTTCCTGGAGTCCAGTTTAGCACATTCAAGATCAGATGATCATGGGCTAACTGAAAGGCCCATCAGAGGGAAATATAAATTAATAGAAGAGGTAGTTCAAGGTAGCACATAATTATTATATTCTATCAGGTAGATGGAAGAATCAATAACAGACTTATTCAGAGAAAGGTGAGATGGTAACAAGCTAGATCATTCCATCAAGTTTCCCCCCTACCACAAACTCATATGTAGCAAAAAATATCATCATATTTTTTGAGACTCAAAATGAACATTTGTAGGAAAAAGACATAAAACATTTCCTTTCGGTTTCTCAACTAAAACTCTGGAATTTGAGGGTGGCTTTACCATGATTGTGGCTGTGGCGGTAGCATATTCTCCACCTCCCCAACACTCTCCAATATTGGGACATCGAGCTTCCTCACACACCTATGAGCAAAAGGGAACTGAATACAATCAGGTTGAAAATATTTACCAATTGAGCAAATAAGTCATCAGGCATTTTATACTATCCATTCTTTATATAGTATGTTAAGAAATTCACTATTTGGAAATGCTGTTAAACTGCCAAACCACGCAGATATTAGGATTCTATTTTTAAATTAAAAACTATGAATGTATATGTTGCATATGTACAAATAAAAAAGTCTGCAAGGGTGTATGTTGAATAGTTAAAGTGGTATAACAAACATTTGAGATTTCATATAGTATGTTTCATATTTAATATATCCTTTCCAACAAGCATGTACTTAATTTGTAATACAAAACAAACAAAAATTCTCATTCCCTAAATGGCAGAAAAAAATTTTTTGGTTTGTACTATTAAATAAGTGGCTAAGAAATACAATTACTTTTTGCTTCTTTTGCAGGGAAAATAACTTTTAAATCTATTTCCATTACTGAGAGTAATGTGAAAACGCATTTACTTTCCTTGCTATTTTCAATACGTATTTTATTAATTTTCAAGTTATATATGCATAGAAAAATTATGTCTTCTGGTAATGAGGGATACTTAACCCTTAACAGTAAGTAAGAAAACTTACTGTGTGAAGATTTAAATTCCGCAAAGTGTTTTTCAGTTTATTATAATTTTTCCCCATAGGAATCTCTGTTTTTAGCCATGGAGGTAGTCTTAACCTGCAGAAAGCCAAAATAACTATACGTTAACAAATATGTTCCTAAATAAGCACACAGCTTTGAAGTTACTTTGCTCTATTATGATGACCAATTGGGAATTTTCCCCCTGTAATCCTGGAATGATTCTTTTAATTTCTGCCATAGGAGATAACAGAATCAAACTTAGATTTGCTCAAACCACTTTAGAAAACACTCATAACTGTGCCTATCAGGGCACTTTGCTCATGTCTTTGTTTTGCAAAGGCACAGAGGAATACCATCTTTTTTTTAAAAAAAAGAGCTTTTGAAACATCTCATTCCCTAATGAATAATACCGACAAAAAGTTCTGTATTTGTTCAGATTAAGAAGAGACCCCACAAGTGAAATTTCTGCTCTTCGATTTTGATAGGTGTTAAATGGAAAAAAATCTGAAATTTGGAGTAAAGACTACATATCCTCAGGTTTCCCTTGACTTCCACCCACTTGTAGTCTAGAAGTTGCTGGGTAAAGTATTTCCCAAAACAATCGGTGCTCTGCACTAAATTCTCTTACCATTCTTTTAAACTAAGGCATGCTATCCTTGCTAGGAGAAACAAGTTAGATCATCAGCACCCAGTAACAATGAAAACCTTATCGAAGTGTAACAGACTAATATCAAGGTGATAATCTTTGCTCTCTGAAGACACTTGTTGCTGGATGGACAAAGGGAGATGGTGGTGCAGGATGGATAAGTCCTAGCAAGGCTGTCAGAGGACAGAGAGAAAAGAAAATTTCACCTATTTGCCTATTCTATGTTAGTTATCAGTTCTTTTAATGATTTTTAGCTAAATTTAACAAGCTGATTAAAAATGTATTTCAGGGTTTGGTTATATCTGAAAATGATGCACTATGAAGAAATGGGATGTTAAAATTACCCCAAATTTTCAATTACCTTTCTCCTTTCTGGCGTTTTAAATTTCCTTTATATTCATCCCAGGTACTCTTGTCGGCCAGATTACCAGATATAAATTCTTGAAGGTCTGGTCCACTCTGTAAAAATTCCTTTTTTTCATCTGGCAGGAAACTTACTTCTCTGACAGGGCTGAATACATATCTTCCAAATACCTAAACAAAGGGTTCATTATGACATTTATTTAGTTTGCTGTTGTCACTAAGTCATGTCTGACTCTTTTGCAACCCCATGGACTATAGCCACCAGGCTCCTCTGTCCATGGGATTTCCCAGGCAAAAATTTATTTAGAAGAGTTAGTAATAACTTAGTTTTAACCTATTTACATAGCTAAAAGGAAGAGTAGCCAGAGACCTGATTCAGAAATTAAAATGTTAAACTATTTACAAGCTCTGTGTTGAAGCTTAGAATCTACGGTTAAGGAGGACCCAAAGGGAACAAAACAAAGCTAAAGAAGAATAGGAATTAACTATTTCTGTCTAGATTTAAAATAGATTTGGAAACTTCTGGAACTGGCTAACAAAACATGCCACATTTTATCCGTATCAGGACTAAAAGTCTGTCTTTCAAGTTTAAACTGCAATAACAGGAGAAGATGCTACAGATTTGAATTTTCTATTCCTGACGAGTCAAGGACGTTTAAGTAAAATCTGAAGTAAATTATCTCTGCCTTGGGCTTTGGATAAACACATGTGTTAAAACTTAAGAGGTTTAAGGTTTAACCCAGCTGATTTCAGAGAACTTGAAGTAGGGAAACCAAACTTACTACTCCAATTTTCTACGTTACATTCTGTGTTTGATCAAAGAAGTCACTCAATATATATTTGTTGACCAAAACAAGCCGTCAGCTTCTGGATCTGAACACACACATGGACAAGACAGCCAAAATACCATAAAACTCAAAGAGTAAAAAAAAAAAAAACAAAGTGTGCCTATTAAGATGCTGCACAATTGCTACTGTTCTCGCCCAGGTCTTCCGCTCAAGCTTACAGCACATATTTGGGTTCTAATTGCCCAAACCGGTGTCTAGTACAAATCACTGATATGCAAGGGGAAAAAAAAAAAAGACACCTCTCAGCGTCAGCCAGAGATACCTACAAACAAATCACTACCAGAGACTTAACTTCGCGGGGGTGTCTGAAGAATTAGACGATACCACACGAAAAATGTTTAGAACAAAACCTGGCTAGAAGTAAACATTCAATAAATGCTGGCATTATTGGACGCTCTAAAAGGATGGGAGCCCTCTACCCTACGCCCGCACCCTGCTTCCCCAGCCGCTCACCCGGGGGCCCACGGTGCGGACCGCGCCCCCGCAGCGTAGAGACATCTCGCTGTTTTTTTCCTAGCAAGGACGAATAATCAGTAATTCCCGGGAAAAGAGAAAAGGACAGACTGTCGCCAGATTTATGACAAGCTGAACCACCCTGACCCGGAGGAACTCGCGCAGCTCCGCGATTGGCTGCTTTAGTCTGGCGGCGTCGCGCACTGATGACCCTGCACGCAGACCTCATACGGACTATAAGAGCGTGATGACGAAAGACGCTCTTTCTTTGCCGCATCTACTGCGAGGTGAGGTGGCTTCTGTAAGCGGTGGGCTTTGGGAATCTGAAGCCATCGGCTCTGGGAAGGCCAGCGGCGCGGTTGTGGCCCTCGGGAACTCTATCTTGGTTGTCTCCCCACACAGCGAACGCCATATCAATTTGGTTGCGCTGGAATTTGAGCCCTGTACTGGGCTTTCAGGCCTACCCCAGCTCCTCAGCCTTGCCGGGATGGCGCCAGCTTGACAGAACACCCAGGGATGCGCTGAGCGGGGAGTTGCCCGGTTGGGCTTATAACGTGCGCCTGCGAGCTGCTCCTTCCGTACCAGGGCGCAGCGGGGACCGCTCTCGGTTCGGGTCCTCCCGTATTTTTGCCGGCGCTCTCCGGTAGGAGAGGAGCTCCGTGCGGTGGAGTTTGGTCGTTAGCGGCCTTCTTACCCCAGCTGTTTGTGTTTCAGAATGAAGACCATTCTCAGCAACCAGACTGTCGACATCCCAGAAAATGGTACGAGACTTGGTGTTTGCGTTTTTCTTACGTCTTTACTACATGCTCTATACCTTGTTCCGAGGCCTCACGAGTACGTTCTCTCCTAGTCGACATTAACTTGAAGGGACGGACAGTTATTGTGAAGGGCCCCAGAGGCACCCTGCGGAGGGACTTCAATCACATCAATGTAGAACTTAGTCTCCTTGGGAAGAAAAAGAAGAGGGTGAGTTTTTTGTTCGTTTTGGACACAGTTGCTTGTTTGGAAGGTTGTGATTTGAGAGTAACAAAATGGGTTGCTTTTCAAATTACTACATTGAGATTCTGTGTTTTAGCTTCAAATTGAGTGTCCAGAATTATAGCTAGTTTCAGTGTTGTTGCTTTAACAAAATTGGAAGATCAAATTCTGAACAAAGTGGATTAGAAAAACTCCTTCCAGACCAGGGTGCAGCGGAGTAGTAATGATTCATAGCAGATCTTAATAATACTGTTAACAAGTTTATTTTTTTCCTGATTGTTTTGTAAAAATCTTAGGGACGCAGCAGTGGGTCTTAAACCTGATAATTTTCCAGGATTGACGTTTAATGCAGCTTGTACCATACTTCTTTTGTTTCTGGGTTGTCGTTCCTTTGTGAAATAGTGTACCTGTAGTGCCTAGTAATAAAAATAATATGGTGTTTTTTTTCTTTTGGCAAGTCGTACTTTTTAATTAGGGCAAGTACTAGAATTTACAGTGATTGTTGTGAATAAATGGACTTTTTTCTAAGCCTGCTTATTTCTGGAAAGAGTTTTCTAAAGTTTTTTTGTTCTGTTACAGCTCCGTGTTGACAAATGGTGGGGAAACAGAAAGGAACTGGCCACTGTTCGCACAATCTGTAGTCACGTACAGAACATGATCAAGGGTGTTACACTGGTAAGCAGATTCCAGACTACTTTGTCTTGGAAGGGGGGGTTTCTCAGCTGTACTTCGTGTATGCAACATAAATGTTTGCTGCAGAGAATAGATTATGCATGTAATTTAGTGGTGTACTCGAGCTCTAGTACTTGGGAAGAGGTAATGTTGGCAGATGTGTCCAATAGGTCTTCATGGGTCTTGGGATTAAGTGTTAACGCGCACGCGTGCGGGTGTGTGTGTGTGTGTGTGTGTGTGTATACAGACCAGGTAGTCTTTGATAGTCTGCTAATGGTTTTTTTTTCCCCTACACAAATTCTCATTTTCAAGGTGCGTGTTTATAGAAAATTAACACACGGGGTAGACTTTGGTTTCTTGTTCGATGCCTGTCACTTCTACTCTTGTGGGGATAGAAAAAGGTGGATCTAATTTCTGAACTCCATGTCCATTTTCTTAAAAACATATCAGGGTAGGTTCCTTGAGTGTGGGTGCCATTGTATCCTTAATTCTTGCTATCTGGTATACCTTAGTAATTCAGTATGTTAGCCTCGATGCCCAAGATAAAGGGCTTTGGGGTTCTTTATAGGTGGTTTCTTTACCACTGAGCCACCTGGAAAGGCATCAGATCAGTCGCTCAGTCGTGTCCGACTCTTTGCGACCCCATGAATCGCAGCACACCAGGCCTCCCTGTCCCATCACCAACTCCCAGAGTTCACTGAGACTCAATGTCCATCGAGTCAGCGATGCCATCCAGCCATCTCATCCTCTGTCGTCCCCTTCTCCTCCTGCCCCCAATCCCTCCCAGCATCAGAGTCTTTTCCAATGAGTCAACTCTTCACGTGAGGTGGCCAAAGTCCTGGAGTTTCAGCTTTAGCATCATTCCTTCCAAAGAAATCCCAGGGCTGATCTTCAGAATGGACTGGTTGGATCTCCTTGCAGTCCAAGGGACTCTCAAGAGTCTTCTCCAACACCACAGTTCAAAAGCATCAATTCTTCGGCGCTCAGCCTTCTTCACAGTCCAACTCTCACATCCATACATGACCGAAGGAAAAACCATAGCCTTGACTAGACGGACCTTTGTTGGCAAAGTAATGTCTCTGCTTTTGAATATGTTATCTAGGTTGGTCATAACTTTCCTTCCAAGGAGTAAGCATCTTTTAATTTCACGGCTGCAGTCACCATCTGCAGTGATTTTGGAGCCCAGAAAAATAAAGTCTGACACTGTTTCCCCATCTATTTCCCATGAAGTGATGGGACCGGATGCCGTGATCTTTGTTTTCTGAATGTTGAGCTTTAAGCCAAGTTTTTCACTCTCCACTTTCACCTTCATCAAGAGGCTTTTGAGTTCCTCTTCACTTTCTGCCATAAGGGTGGTGTCATCTGCATATCTGAGGTTATTGATATTTATCTCGGCAATCTTGATTCCAGCTTGTGTTGGAAAGGCATAGGCAGTAGTAAAACACTTTGCATTAAGGTGGGCGCTTCAGTCCAGCAAAGAGACAACAGAAACAGATGTTTCAGTATACAGTTGTTATAAGGCTTGGTGTGGGTGATTTCATAAAACCTTGACATGAGTATGTGAGAACAGTTTTCAGTTTCCTTTGTCATGGAGGAGGAAGTTTTCCTCTAAAGTCTCTGTAGAGATTTTGTACAAAATCTAGGTACAAAGAGGGAGACAACCCTGACAAAATGTAAATATTCCTTTCAAAGGGGCAGTTCCTACTTGGTTTTCAGAGAAAAACTGGGTATCCTGTTCAAATTTCTCAGCATTACTAATATTTTCTTTATTTAAATCTAGGGTTTCCGTTACAAGATGAGGTCGGTGTATGCCCACTTCCCCATCAACGTTGTTATTCAGGAGAATGGTTCTCTTGTGGAAATCCGAAATTTTTTGGGTGAAAAATACATACGCAGGGTTCGAATGAGGCCAGGTATGATTCATAAAATTTTTTTTCTGCTTGTGAAGGCTTAAATACATTTTGGGTTAGTTATAACTAAGGTCAGATTATTTCAGAATTACCCAGTATGGTTAAAGTAGAAGTGTACTTAAAATAGTTCTTCTCTGATACATAATTGATGCTTCTAACATTGAAGCAATAGAAAATTTTAAAACTTAGTGCTCTTTGATTCTGCTTTTTTTTCCTATTGAACTGGGGGGGAATGGAAGGTCTTGCGCAAGGTTTGTGAGATCTTAGTTCCCCACTACGTATCAAATCCTTGCCCCCTGCATTGGCATCATGGAGGCTTTAACCACTGGATCAGCAGGGAAGTCCCAAAAAATGAGCTTTGATGAATACCAAATTATACAATAGAAATAAGAAATAAAATTGGATACAAAGCTTATTTATTTGGTTGAGTCTTAGTTTTTGTTTATTTAGCTATGGAATTCTTAGTCACAACATTCAAACTCTTTAACTTGTAGCATGTGGGAACTAGTTCCCTGACCCGGGATTGAATCCAGTCCCCTTGCATTGACAGCCCAGAGTGTTAGCTACTGTACCACCAGGAAGTCCCAGAAATACAAAATTTGCCCAGATAATTCAGATTCGATTACAAAACAGTTTGATTTGGTGTGTGGAATTGTAAATGAAGTTAATTGCTCCTTAATTTAAATATTTTAAATATTCTACAACTCTTATTTTATGTTGACATTATGTACATGCCCTCTTATATTTTAGGGGTTGCCTGTTCAGTATCTCAAGCCCAGAAAGATGAGTTGATTCTTGAAGGAAATGACATTGAACTTGTGTCAAATTCAGGTTTGTATGTTTACTGTGCATAATTAATGCCTGTAAAATCTTGTTTATCTAAATCCTGGAGTTGAATACCTAGTATTTGTTCATTTGGTGAGGGTTTTTTTTTTTTTTTTTTAATTTTTGGGATCTTAATTAAAAGCTATGAAGTACAGCAGGTGATGAAATACTTGTGATGGGTTTGGCTGATAATTGCCTTATCTTTTTCACCCTTATAGCTGCTTTGATTCAGCAAGCCACCACAGTTAAAAACAAGGATATCAGAAAATTTTTGGATGGTATCTATGTTTCTGAAAAAGGAACAGTTCAGCAGGCTGATGAATAAGATCTCAGGTGGGTTTTTGTAATATCTGTATAATTTGATTGCTTTCAGTTCAGTTCAGTCGCTCAGTCGTGTCCGACTCTTTGCGATTGCTTTAGTTGGGTCTAATTAAGAAACTTAAATGGTAGTTGTAGCAGAGGCAGAAAGTATGTTTTACATGATTGAGAATAAAACTTTTCTGGGCAAGAATATTGATGGAGAATTACAGACTATTTCTTTTCTTTTTTACAGTGATCCTGCTGCAGAAACAAGATAGATGGTTCTATGGACTCAGTTGTGATGTTTTAAAGAGACAATAAAAACTCTTGATTTGAGATTTTTTCCTACTGATTATCATTTCAAACTATTTGGCCAGTAAGCAGTTAAGTAAATTCTAGTGTGTTAAAAACAATAACAGAAGGAATAGGAGTGGTTGGTTGATTTTGTTGTTGTTAGAAAGATGTTGTTAGCAAGACTTAATGGCAGAGGGGGCTTGAAGGAATACCAAGGACATTTCAGGCAAGAGGAATATGGTTATCGTGGGAAGAACTTTCGGAGATGCCCTGAAGGTATCTAATTTTGCAGTGGCACAGATTTGAATATTTGTGAAGCAAATGCCTGAGTCACAGTAACTGAAAAAGCAGCTGAGAAGTGATACTGTCTTAGTAAGAATTAAAAGATGGAGTTAATTTGTATTTATGATAAACATGGTTGCTGTAGTCTTAAGGTTCTCTCAGTTATACTCAGATTTCAGCCACATGTATATCCTAGTCTTTGATAGCTTTAAAAAAACTTAAGAAACGTTCCATGTGTCATACTTCAGATATACTACTATATAGTACAGTAGGGTTACCCCTAAACCTGCAGTCTTCCCCTATCTCATTTGTTAGAAACTCTAACCGTGTGATTTCTCAGGCAAAACATTTAACTTTGTCTTACATACTGTGTCTAGTCCATCAATAAAATCTGTGGGCTTACTAAGATCTTGGTTTAAATAAATGGAATTAATTTTATATTGAGTTAATCATTGGTTTGATAACGGTTAAATTTTTGAGACATGGGTGAAATTGTAAATACAGATTTTGCTTTGAATTGTTTTGAGATGAGGTTTGGGGTAGGCGTTGGATGATTAAGTTGTCTTTTCCTTTGAGTGACTTTTCAGTGAAGCCTGTTTTGCTCATTCCTCATGTCCATCCTAGCACACTCTGCTCCAGTTTTTGTCCATAATGTTTATAATGTAAGATTAATAGTTTACTTTGTTGGGTATTGATTATATACTTTTTTCCTGCTAAGAGTCTAATCTTCATGGGGGGGTGGTGTGACCTTGTCTACCCTGGGATATTCCAAGTTCTTAGAACAGTGTCTGTCATATAGCTATTTGCTGAGTGATTAGTTCCCACATTGCCAGGGAGATTGAGGTTGTGGAGATTGAGTAATAGTAATGGGCCTTGAAATATGTTTTTAAGGTATTGACAGAATTTTAAAATTGAATTTGAGGGTTGAAACCTCCAAGTGGCAATGTTGCAGAGGGATAAAGGTGTTAGTGTTAAAGAGTGTCAGTATATAGGCAGTGGTAGCAGCAATGGGAGTGTGTAACACCAGAAGTGAAGTGTGGAGACTTTAAAGGCTAGCTCTTGGCAGTCTGGTTGTAGCTGAGGAGTTACTTCAATTTAATAACTTAGATGTGGTAAAGGAAAGTGTAGTTCTCCCCAGGGAAGCTTTCCGTGTTTTCTGTTTACCATGGATGAGCATGTAAGTGCATCCTCAGTTTTGAGGTGTAGCAGTCTACATTTTCTAATGAGAAAACATACTTGGGAGTAAATTGCCCAGTTGGCACAGTTTGGGAGGATGGAGGGAGGGGGTGTTGGCAGAACCCAGTTAAAACACCAAACATTCACATTCCACAGTTCTTAAGTTGAATATAAATAATCAGCATAAGCCAGTTTATTTGGAATAAATTACATTGAGAATTAAAACATCTAGTCATAATTTACTGACCTCAATTTCCAGAGGCTCTTTAAAACCATAATTGCGATATTTCCATATATATCAGACTTGGTGAAAGGGTTGTTGAACTGAATGTGGAGAATGCAACAATATACAAAGTGAACTACATTTTAAGATGTTCTTCAAGTTTCGAAAGGTAAATTAAAAGATCCTGTCAAAAGCTGCCAACAGTTCCTAACTGACTCTTTATGGTTTTATTTTTTAATTAAAAAAAAAATGTATTTGGTAATGCAGGGTCTACGTTGTGGCAAAGGCTCTTTAGATGTGGTATGTGGGTTCTAGTTCCCTGACCAGGGATTGAACCCAGACCCCCTGCATTGGGAGCATGGAATCTTAGCTACTGGTCCACCAGGAGAATCCCCATGTATGATTTTAAAATGAATTTAAGAAAAACCTGAAAGGTATAACTGAGCATGAGCCAGATTAAAGTATGTACCTAGGGACTCATGTATAACGATGGCTTAAAGACGAGTAAAATTCCCAGGTGGCAAAAAAGGGAGGACAGCATTGAATTAGGGACTTTACTATTGATACCTTATCTTCCCTGGTGGCTCACATGGTAAAGAATCTGCCTGCAATGAAGGAGACTCTGTGAGATCCCCTGGAGAGAAGGGAAGGGCGACCCACTCCAGTATTGCCTGAAGAACCCGATGGATGGACCATAGAGTTGCAAAGAGTGACTAACAGTTTTCACTTTGTGGCAAGGTGACAAGTGTAAAAGATACATTAAGCACTAAATGTAAAGACTTACAAACTGAATACAAGATAATATAATCAAAACAGGAAAGCAAAAATCTTAATTCCAAGTCTGTTCTTATGACTATGGATTTATTTTTCAAAACCTTGGATGTTGATGAGTTGCTCAATTGATACTCTAGGATTAAAAAACTAGTTACTGTAATCATGTATAGCCTCAAGCCTGATAATCAGATGAAAGTTGCTCAGTCGTGTCCAGTCTTTGTGACCCTTTGGACTATAGGTCTTCAGGCCAGAATACTGGAGTGGGTAGCTGTTCTCCAGTGGTTCTCAGAGAAATATAAAAACTTCTTGGAAAATAAAAGCTGCTAAGGTTGGAGGAAGGATGCAGTTGGAACAGGGAGATAAAAACATCTGAAATTTTTACTATTTGAATTGGCCAGCCAGAATATTGATGTCTTAACCACTTTTGCATTTGTTTGAATTGACTAATTGTGTTATCTGTATCTTTGAAACTTAATGCTGTTATCAATTAGTATCTCAGTTATGCAGGAAATAAGCTTTCCTTTGACTCTGGAAGTCAAACTTCCAGAGGAGTAGACAATAGGTAAATATTGACTCACCTAAGGAAAGAACGGATATAAATGGGTTTAGATTTGGGTTTTCTTCCCCCCAACATTTAGAATACAGTGAATGAATGTTAAGAACAGAAATCAAAAAAGTCAAACTGCAAATTCAGTTTTAAGGATTCACTTAATCCTAGCTTCAAAGGTTGCAATGTAAGAATAGTTTACTCAGGCCGCCAATATTCTGAATTGTGTCCACAGTTGGGAGGTGCCTTGTACACCTTGAGAGGTCCATATGTGCTTATGTTAGATCAGTGAAGGACTTCAGGGGAAGAGAACAAGTCTCATGGGATAAATGGTAATTTGATAGCGATAATATAAAAAAAATCTTTATATCTTAGAATGTTTGCCACATCTGTCACCTCCTAAGATTCAGTTGAGGAATAATACCAATTTGAAGAGGTTGCTGTACTGTGAGGTTGAATGACTTCTCTGTCTTCACAGGCAGTTGGGTTTAGTTCTCTTTAATCTTTGTCCTCTGATGTTTACATGAGTTACTGGAAACTAAATGTTATTTTTTTTTTAATTATCTGATAAAGGATCTCATAAAATGAGATGTTTTATAAATGCTCAGTTTTAATTTCTGTTGAGAAAAGCTGAGGGATTGATGTGCTTAAGAGTGTATATATAACTGGCTATAGACAAACACTACTTCTTAACCCTATTTTTTTCCATTTGAGAACCACCCTGACCAAAGGGGAAAGCACCTAAAAAGTGACAGAATTTTATCACTGACAATCTCCACTGTGGAGTCTCAACAAAGTTGTACTTCCAAAACAATTTCTTTTACCATAAATAGCTACTGGTATGAATAGAGGAAAACTAGAGAATAATGATAGGAAACGGCTCATCAAACGCCATGAAACAACATATCAGATTATCTTCACAGGCTTACTGTCTAGGGAAACCTTTACCTTAGATCCAAGAACTGAATTCACTGATGTCAACACCTTTTAAGGGAAAATTTGAACCAAACAATGGAGACCGAGATTGTCATTACCTTGGCTATCACTAAATTCTCAAGTTGTCTTTTTTCTACAATATAGGTGTATCTTCTGTAAGTTACCAGTATATGGAACTGGAGTGAATTTTTAAACTTTTCCATCCTGCAGACAGAAATAAGATCAGCTTAGCTAAGAACTCTATTGTGGCCTTTCTTTAACGGTATGTGCTGTGAGTTCTTTGCTTTCCAAATTTTTCTTCTTTTTCGCTTATGAAAAATGGTAATTGATAACAGTAGAACCAGGGTGGAGAAGAAACAACATCCAAAGAATATCAGCGGTTTCTTCTGCACAAGAAGCAAGCAGACAATACATTCCGTGTTTCTCTGAGCCTGGCTGCATCGAGGACTACTGTTCTCAGAAAGGAAGCCATTGTCGCTGATGAGTTTGTTGTAAAACTGGATTGAGGATTTAGCTTTGAAATCGGGTGTGAAGAATCCAAATCTGGGTCTAGATTTTTCTTCAGTCAGTTTGAATACATAATAGCCTTTGATTTTGATTTTATCAATCAGGTATCCTGAAAAATACCAAAAATAAACATTAATCACATGTGAACTATTAGATATCCTTAAGAATTTAGTTTTCATTGAAAACAGTCTAAATCTCATGCTCATAAAACATGATTTTCATTAAAGGTTTTTTGACATTCTTTAATCAATGATCTTTCTTGAGAAGATGAATTTAGGTATAATTAATTTTTAAAAGATTGAAGTAAAACATATCTATAATAATACAAAAACACCTGCAGGAAACTCAGATTTAAGAACTGGAGCCATAAAGGTCAAAGGACTTAACTGTCAACTTGTTCACAATGTTAAAAGCAGAAAAACATTGCTTATTTATCTTGATTCCAGAGCTCAGATGTGAGAAAACTGCCCAATAACTGCACTTGGTTTCCCCAGCCACTCACTCTTACTCTCCTACTCAACTCTTTTATACCTTCTGTCAACAAACTTAAAACACCTCCTCTGTTGGAATCATCTTTGACTCTACTCTCATACACACATACAATCCTGTTGACTACCTTCAAAACACATCCAGAACCTATCCACTTCTCACTCCAGGACTCTTGCTTGGAAAATTCCATGGATGGAGGAACCCTGTAGGCTACAGTCCATAGGGTCTGCAAAGAGTCGGACACGACTGAGCGACTTCACTTTCACCACTCTTAATAACCTGACCCAGTCCACCATTATCCTTAGCCAGAGCAGTGCAATTCGCCCTGTATCAGTTCTCGGTCCTTTACGGTGTATTCACAAAAGAGCAGCAATTCTTTTGGTGTGAGTTGGATCTTGACACCCTTCTGTTTAAAACCTATAACCTTCCTATCCCTGAGAGTAAGCTACAGTTTTTACAACTGCCTTTTTCTAAGCCCATAATAGACTGTCATTAATGACCCCGTTCCCCCTCATTCTTTGGTTTGTATTACCTGAGAATGTCATATAACTTCGAGGGAAATGGCCCTCGAACCTCACCTTTCAAAGCCTCCTGAATGTATTTCTCTAAGTAGTATTTTCGGAGTTCATCATTTTCCAGAGACTGGTCATCGATGCCACTGGCCGTGATGTAAACATCCATGTCTCCATAATTCCTCCGGATCCACTTAAGCACCCTGCGCTCTCCCCAGGGCATCACGGCCAGGCGGGTGGGGGAGCTCAGGCAGGTGATGTCCTGCAGAAACTGGATGTCCCTGTCCGTGTCGTAGGTGCTGCCGTTCTGGCGCTCGTGCATCACGAACCTGGTGGTGAAGTGGTTCAGGGCGTAGAAGTCCGCAGTGCCCTTGACCAGCCTCCTCTCCTCCTCGGTGAACTGAGGCAGCGTGGAGCGTGCGAGCCCCTGCCTATTCTTGAAGGCGACGTACTCTCTCATGGCCAGCGGGTAGTCCCCCGTCTTGAAAAGGGGTTCTGCAAACCAGGCGATTTCGAACTGGAGGAAGCGCTCGGCCGCCTTCCAGTGCGAGTCCGCGTAGGGATTGGCGGGCTCAGCCCAATCCGAGTGCAGAGACAGCGACACGGCCCCGCGCTGCACAGGCCTGTACCGCCGGTCGTAGAGGTGCCAGGCCAGGGCGTGAGCGATCAGCAGGTGGTGGGCTGCCCAGTAGGTGTCGTTACTAGACTGCTCGTAGATGTCACTCAGTCGGTTAGGCTCGTTGATGGTGATCCAGAGCTTCACCAGGTCCCCCAGCTCCCGGAAGCACAGGTCGGCGTAGTCCTGGAAGGCCTCGGCCGTGGACCGGTTCAGCCACCCTCCGCTGTGCAGCAGAGGCACAGGGAGGCCTAGGTGGGCGTGGGTCGGATAGTACAGCGTGACCATTGAGGAGATGTTGAGCTTCAGCCCCTCACTGACCACACACCTGTAGTACCTCAAAGCCTGTCGGTTAGCCATGGACAGGTTGCCAGTGGGAAGGATTGAGGGCCAGTCCAGAGCAAACCGATAGTGGGTCACTTTCATTCTTGCTAACATCTCAAGCTGTCTTTTGATGCTGACAAAATCCGTGCATTGAGCAGGCCTTGTTTTCAGCCTCACTCCTTCCACTCGATGCAACAGTCTGTTGCCCGTCACATTCCACACGTACAGATGAGGATCGCTGAACTGTGGGGAGGAAGCCACCGACTCAGGCTGTGAAAACAAGCACATACAGGCAGGCAGAATCTTAGCACGCGTCCTCTAAGAGAAAGAAGTGTATGTGTGTTAGTCACTCAGTCATGTCCAACTCTTTTGCAACCCCATGGACTGTAGCCCACCGGGCTGTAAGTGGGTTGCTATTTCCTCCTCCAGGGGCTCTTTCTGACCCAGGGATGGAACCTGGGTCTCCTGCATTGCATTCGGATTCTTTACTGTCTGAACCACTTCAGACCTTCAGACCAGAAAGGAAAAGCCTGATCTTATTTTGCCTCTCACAATAGAGAAAATAAATGATGCACATGTCCTTCAGAACAACCTATGTCTTCCTGCTCCTTTCCTGTTGATGTCAGCAAAACAGCCCTGATGGATTATCCTCCCTCCAGGCCCTTGAAATTTACCAGGGAGACAGGAAAATGTAGAGAAAGAACAGCACCTAGGGCTTGGCTTGCAAAACAATTTGTCTTTCAGAAAACAAGAGGATGTTTTCCAGTTCCTGGGTCCTAAAAACCAGGTACTGTGGGGGTGGGGGTGGCGTGGGGGTGGGCTTCTCATGTGATTCTGTTCAAATGCATCAGGAAATCAGCTTGGTTCTCTCAGTTAAAAGGAACCACAAAGATGGACCTTCCAAACCTGCCACGAATTAAAGGCAAATTAGCATTCCAGTTGTGGAGGATTTCACTGAGATTAGCATTTGGGGTTAGAGGAGGCTGGTGGACCCCAGCCACAGTTCCTAAAAGAGGCCAGTGGGAAAGAGTAGGAAATGACCCCTTGGATTTGCTGAATGCGGCTAACACATCCCATTTGAAAAATCCAAGTGATGTCACACATCCATCATTCAGTTCTCCCCTTCCCATGTGCCTGTGAGAAGACAGCATTTATTCCTCCAAAGGGAGGATTCTGAACACCCTCCTTATGTAAGATAATGAAGCATGAAAGGAGAGAACCCTAAAATAACCCCCAGAATCTCGCAGGTTGACTCTTGAATCCATTCTCTGCCCCTCCACTAAGCAGAGAGCCCTGGACTCCTGTTCTAGTTCTGTCCCTTTAAAAGCCAGGTTTGACAACTCTGTTTAGTGACGGAGCAATCTCACCCACCTCACAGGTGTACTGTGCAATGTCTGTGACTCTGGGCAATTGCTCTGTCAACTCTAAAGCACTCTACAAACATAAGGTACTTATGACTTGGGTTTAGTTCCCCCTGAAATTATCGCCTGTTAGGTCCTTGAGTTTAAATTAAAACAGAAAAGGACTTAAGAAAAACAAGTTCAAGATGAATAAGAAAAAGTAAAAGTTCTGTTCTTGTTTTAAAGTGCTTTTTCTTCCCATGACTGAATTTAAATGTACCTGGAATCAATGGTAATTAGCCTTTGGTAAATATTTTCCCTCTAATTGTTTTCTCATGTGTCATCTTTCATAGTCTAATTACAAAATCATATATCATTGCCCACTTGCCATCTGCCAGCTAGCTATCTAGAACATTAAACTGAGAGAACACTGATCATGTGAGCATGAAGCTAAATCTGTATATAATTATTTGAGTAAAATCATTTGCCTAGATAGCCAGTTTCAGTGTTTTGAAACCTCAGAGCATCATGGTATTGAAAGGATATTTATTTACAAAGGGCAATCTTGTAGTAAGGTAAGGTACAATCAAATGAAAATCTGTTTTACTTTTAAAAATCTCCAGAAAGCATTAGTCTTAGCAACTGTGTGATTAATCTGCTAAGAGAAATAGTTAAAGTATTGCACTCTGACCTCAGCCCCAGCTCCCAGAGCTTGGTTCTCAAGTTCTATTTTGCACTAAAAGGATCCTGGACTCCTTGGAAACATGGCTGTTTTCAGGTCTGATTCAGGGAAGGGATGAGGGGGTCCTGGTGAATATTGCACCAGAAAAATAAGAACGTACTTAAAAACTGGAAAGGAAATGTCTAAAAGACATAAGAACAGCTTGAAAGAGTCCCATATGCCAAATTTGAGATAATTTGAGCATCAAAAGTTCCAGTGAATCAGTGACAACAGTGAATTATAACATTGAAAAAAAAAGAAAAAAGAATTATAACATTGAGTTAATTCACTCATTAAACAATGAGTTTAATTCACTTAATAAATACAAAATCTAATTAGAAATTTGCCATTTTGCAATCTACAAAGTAATAACTAATTCAAGCAAGGTTCATAAATCAATGTTAAGAGCATTGGTTGAATGTTGTTGAGAAATAGGATATTTATACAGTCTCAAAATATCACCATCAGATTAATTCTTAATTACAAATGGAAAAGGACCTTTCAGTTAAGAGATCTGGCAAATGCCACATCAAGAAATCTGGTGACTGCTACTTCAACTAGTGTCTCCAGTGATGAAAGAAACTGACTTTATGTGCCTCCTATGGGCTGGAGGAAGCACAAGCTGGAATCAAGATTGCCGGGAGAAATATCAATAACCTCAGATATGCAGATGACACCACCCTTACGGCAGAAAGTGAAGAAGAACTAAAGAGCCTCTTGATGAAAGTGAAAGAGAAGAGTGAAAAAGTTGGCTTAAAGCTCAACATTCAGAAAACGAAGATCATGGCATCTGGTCCCATCATTTCATGGAAAATAGATGGGGAAACAGTGGAAACAGTGGCTGACTTTATTTTTCTGGGCTCCAAAATCACTGCAGATGGTGACTGCAGCCGTGAAATTAAAAGACGCTTACTCCTTGGAAGGAAAGTTATAACCAACCTAGACAGCATATTAAAAAGCAGAGACATTACTTTGTCAACAAAGGTCCATCTTGTCAAGGCTATGTTTTTTCCAGTGGTCATGTATGGATGTGAGAGTTGGACTGTGAAGAAAGCTGAGCGCTGAAGAATTGATGCTTTTGAACTGTGGTGTTGGAGAAGACTCTTGAGAGTCCCTTGGACTGCAAGGAGATCCAACTAGTCCATCCTAAAGGAAATCAGTCCTGGGTATTCATTGGTAGGACTGATGTTGAAGCTGCAACTCCAATACTTTGGCCACCTGATGTGAAGAGTTGACTCATTTGAAAAGACCCTGATGCTGGGAAAGACTGAAGGCAGGAGGAGAAGGGGATGACAGAGGATGAGATGGTTGGATGGCATCACTGACTCAATGGACATGGGTTTGGGTGGACTCCAGGAGTTGGTGATGGACAGGGAGGCCTGGCGTGCTGCAATTCATGAGGTCACAAAGAGCTGGACATGACTGAGCGACTAAACTGAACTGAATATGATGTATTGGAAAATACACAACAGCATCTATGTAGTATTATTTCTAGAATTGCTTAACTGAATCTAATAAAGAAACAGAGAACTTCATGCTTGCAGATATTTTACAAGCAACTGGGATGTCCCTGGTGGCTCAGTGGTTAACATTTCACCTTCCAATGCAGGAGGTGTGGGTTGAGGAGCTAAGATCCCACATGCCTCCTGGTCAAAAAAAAAAAAAAAACAAAACATAAAGCAGAAGCAATATTGTAACAAATTTGATAAAAACTTAAAAAAAAAAGTCCCACATTCTACAAAGCAACTGGCCTGAACTCTTCAAAACTATCAATACCATGAAATTAAGGGGATTTCTCTGAATTAAAGAAGCTAAAGATATACATAGAAAAAATAATAATAAAGATATACATAGACCCAGATGCTGGGGAAGGCATAGTAGTATTTTTTAAATGTTATTTTCATTTTGTAGTCTTCCTATAGAGCACATCTACTCTTGCCTGCCCATCATCTATTCATACAACCTTTGGATGAGTTTTCAAAAAACATGCAAATTTTTCTTGGTAAAGCATTTATCCTCATTCCCTAAGTGCAAGGGACGCTGACTCCTCAATGGGCTCCAGGTGTGAGCAAGAAGCTCAGGTCTGATTGA
Source organism: Bos indicus (assembly GCF_029378745.1). Classification (NCBI taxonomy): domain Eukaryota; kingdom Metazoa; phylum Chordata; class Mammalia; order Artiodactyla; family Bovidae; genus Bos; species Bos indicus. Next base: position 59,260,145 of record NC_091765.1, on the reverse strand, counting down.
TCACAGCATTACTTTCCGCTGACCAAGTGATCAGCTCTTGCTCCGCGGAATAGGAGTAGGGTCCTCAGAGCGGACTGACAGTCATAGTGTCAGTTAATGGAGAGCAGACAGGTCTTCACATGAAGCAGGGACTTGCAGGTTGGGTTATGTACAAACTGGAACTCTTGGCCCTCCTGGGGCCTGTCGCTGCTGGTTCTAGACTTCGCAAAACATAAACCTACTTGAAGTGGTGGGGAAAAGATGGTCTGCCTGTGCCATGCGGAAGAGGAGAGAGATACTGGGTAAGTGCGTGCCTCTCCAGGGAACCCAAACTGAAGGGGAGTCACTGTGTTTATATCACTCCCTATATCTTTCCTCCTTTTGTCATTCCCGGGCCTTTACTAAAGTTTTGTTTAAATACTGATAGGGGTTGAGATTCATAACTTTGGTCACTCATGGTTTCGGCCCTTTAGTCGTATCCCTTGCACATCTTGTTTTTCCATAAGCTTCTAGAATACAAGTACTATGAGGTCTTATAGCATAATGGTCAGAGACAGACAAATCAGGGTAAGTTGGACAAGTTATGTAACCTCCCTAAGCTTCGATTTCTTTGCCTATAAAATGAGGGTTTTATGATTAAGGACACTGAATGCACATACATTCAGAAGTTAAATGCTTGGTACATCAAAAATAGTTTCAGAAAAATTATTTTGGAAAGAGCATCGTGCATCTGAGAACTTGAGGATAGCTTGCTACAGTTTTGCTACTATTTGTTAATTAGGCAAGTCACTTTCTGTTATTAATTGACAGGCCTTACTTTCCTCAGCTATAAAATGAAAGATTTGGTATAGGAGGTTTCTAAGGGCTCACCTGGGTCTAAAAGTTGACCTTTTTCATACACTATGCACCGAGCACCTACCGTGTATCTGAAACTGCTCTAGTAAGGCACCCAGCAGGCGGTGAAGCCTCAAATGTCTCCACCCTCTTGCGGAGAAAGTTTGCATTCTAGTAGGAGAAACGCGTGATCAGTAAGGAAAATGTGTAAAGTGGTTACCAGAGGATGGCAGTGGGGGAAATGAGACACTGGTTGAAGGGTACAAACTTCCAGTTATAAGATTAACATATTCTGGGGGCCTATTATACAGGATGGTGACTATAGCTAATAATATTGTATTGTATACTTGAAAGTTGCTAAGAAGATCTTAAATTTTCTTGCCATAAAAAAAGAAATGAGGTTTGCCTGTGATGGTATGGAAGTGATAGCTAATGCCATAGTGGTAATGTTTTTGTAATAAAAGATGTATCCAATCAACATATTGTACACCTGAAACTTGCAATGTTGTATGTCAATTATATCTCAATAAAGCTGAAAAAAAGGAAAATGTGTAAATATATAGTATGGTAGATGTGATGAATGCTATATAAGAAAATAAAGCAGGAAGGGAGAATAAGCAGTGATGGTGATGAAGTTATGCCGTTTGGAGTAGGGGGAAGCCTTCTTGAGAGGTTGACATTTGAGTTACATTTGAAGAAGGTGAAGAATGAGGCAAGTCAGGAGGCCCCACTGGGGTATAAAGACCTCATAAGGCAAATGACCCGAATTTATCATAAATCACTTAAATGAAGGGCCACTAGTAATTTACTTCTGGCAAAACAAAAATCTAGGGAAGTCCCTGGTGGTCCAGTGGCTAAGACTCCATGCTTTCACTGCCGAGGGTGTGGGTTCAATCCTTGGTCAGAAAACTAAGATCCTACATGCTACATGGTGCAGCCAACAAATTAAAAGAAAAACTATAAAATTTGTTTCCTGTGATTTTGATACTACTGACAAATGGCTGTCACAAAAATGACTGGAAGATCTCTCTGGACTATATGCAACTTGAGGGCAGTATGAAAAGCTTTCAGTAAGCATGAATTCTTCCCTTCCTTTCTCTTCTTTCCCCAATGTCCCCTTATAACCCCCAAATAATCATGGTATTTGATATTATCTGATAGCTGTTTCTTAGATATCATTGAGTAAAATGAAAGGGAATATTGTGTATTATTTGTACCACTTTGTCTATGGGGTCGCACAGAGTAGGACACGACTGAAGCGACTCAGCAGCAGCAGCAGCAGCATAGTTAAATTTGTGGAGCTTCCTAGGTGGCGCTAGTGGTAAAGAACTTGCCTGCCAATACGGGAGACAAAAGAGATGCATGTTTGATCCCTGGATCAGGGAAGAACCACTGGAGGAGGGCATGGCAACCCACTGCAGTATTCTTGCCTGGAAAATCGCATGGACAGAGGAGCATGGTGGACTATGGTCCATAGGGGCGCAAAGGGTCAGACACAACTTAGTGACTTGGTATGCATGCATAGTTAATTTTTAAGTAGCCACTTACCTTAAGGACAGATTCAGTGACACCCCAGGAGAAATCACAGGGAAACTGACCCTGCACATCTGGTGTGGACTCTTTCACAGTGAAACCATTTTCTTGAATGATCTGTTTATAGTAATGTGCTGAAGACTTGGGCTTTCTTTCTTTTTGTTTACTATTAAAATCCACATAAAATAATCCTCGGCGAGTGGTGTAAGCATCCTGCCATTCAAAGCCATCCAGGAGGGACCAGGCTGTGTAACCAAACACTTGTATTTCATCAAACTTGATTGCTGTACAGAAGGACAAAAGCAGATGTTCAGAGGCCTAAACACTCTGGTTCATGTTTACAGCTTCACAAATGACATGCCAGGAGCAGGATATTGTGAAACCAACCTTTTACCTAATTTGCAGGCCCATTATATCAACTAGGAATTTTATTTTAATTATTTTTTTGAGTTTTATTTTTATATTTGAAAAGGGGCAGTTATTTTCAACTAGAATGGTCTTCCCAAGTGAACAACACAGTTAAAGGGTCAAATTTAAAATATTCCTGGTCAGGGAACTAAGATCCCACGTGAGGCAACATGTGGCCAAAAAATAAATACATAAACTAAAAATAAGATATTCATGAGACTTAACTTAGTGTGCAAATCTGTGTCGGAGGGCATGGTAATTTCCAGAACCCTTTGGGACCAATGCAGATGCCAGCTTTGACCAAGAGTTTCTCATTTCAAGCTTGGGTTGTTTCCCATTTGTGGACAAACTGTCTTCTATGAAACAATCCTCAGGGACTGAAACATCAGCTTTGAGAATGAACATATGTGAATGCAGCTTTAAGGAGGAGACAGAAGCACGGTGATGTAAGAGAACAAGAACTGACCGGGCCGAGGGGCAGGAGGGGAGAGGGCTTGCTCTATTGTGCTCCTGGGCGGGGCTATTGGGCAGGTTTCTCGACCTCAGTTTTCCCATTAGTAAATAAAGAGGATTGAAAAAGATGATCTTTCATAAATTTTCTAGCTTTACATTTAACAACGTTTAGGAATTAGATAAAAATTAAATATGCAATAAAAACAACAATGGTTCAATCAAACATGAACCTTTGTTCTTAAAAGCTTTCATTTTCTCATGGAAATGTCTCCTTTCTGCACTTTGAGGATTTTATCACAGAATTTCTTTTCCAAAAAGGTAGAATCCATGTCAAGATATTCTAATCAGATAAATGTTTCAACAGGCCCTGGCTCTCGTGCTTTGGTGTCATAGGGTCCTGTGAAAGGAGGAATGGTAATGCCTAGGGAATGACACCACCTCTGCCCAGGCTCTATGAGCAGAGTTCTCTGCTCTGAAGGCCCCCATGTGCACGAGCCCTGGGGCTGGGCCTGGCACAGCTCTGTTTCATGTGATCCTCCTGCAGGTTGGAACAGTAGTGTCTTGCTCTCCCTGGGGACCTTCCCTAAACACTCTCTACAGAACCAGGGATTTTTTTCCTCAAAGTTTGTGACTTTTGTTTTGGCTACTCCATGCAATTTGCCATGATCTTAATTCCCTGACCAGGGATCGAATCCATGCTTTGGCAGTGAAAGCATGAAGTCCAAACCACTGGATCCCCAGGGCATTCCCTTCAAGCTTGTGACTTCTAAAGAGTGCTACAGAGTTGTAGAAAGAGCCACGGAGAATTCCTTTATATGGGAGAGAAATGGAGCCCAACTCTGTAGGGGACAGAACCATCATAATTAAAGCTTGTCTTCTGCTCCACTATTTCAATCAGCCACCTGCAGATGTCACTCCCTGAGTAATGAAAAAGGAATGAGAGGATGAGCAGGGCTTAGAGAAATATCCAGGAACAATAGAAATTGTTCAGCTTAGCCATTCATGGCTCATTCTCGGTATTCAGACTTCATCATTGAGTCGTGTAATAGAGTAAAAGGAGCACAATCAAGAAAAGCTTTCAGCATCTTAAAACTGTTAAACTTTGGACATGTCTCCTTTAGCACTGGTGGCTCACACGGTAAAGAATCTGCCTGCGATACAAGAGATCCAGGTTCAATCCCTTGGTCAGGAAGATCCCCTAGAGAAGGGAATGACAACCCACTCCAGTACTCTTTCCTGGAGAATTCCATGGACAGAGGAGCCTGGTGGGCTACAGTCCATGGAGTTGCACAGAGTTGGACACTTTCTTTTCACTTTCCTTTAGCATTGTGTTCTTTTTGAAGGAATGAAGCAGCATCTTGTTGCCAATTAAGGATGTATCTACAACCTAAAATCATTTTGCTTTCAAGCTCATTTAAAAAGGACATAAAACTGAAAAAAAAAAAAGGACATGAGAGTAACATAAAATTCTATCATCACTGCACAATAGAAAAGTCCAGCAATACCAGCAACCTATTCAAAGGTGACCTTAAATATCCTATAGCAAAAGTATTTGAAACAGTTTTTAAAATTGAGCTAATGTATGACCAACCTTGAAGAACCTGGTTGAGGAAGTTCTTCATCATGTAGATGGCTGTGGTATCCTCTGTTTTTACGTGACTGTCCGTGAACCAGCCATTCTCAGTAATCAAGATTCGGGGATTGCCATATTCCAGTTTAATCCAGTTTAGCACATCTCTTAAATTGAGTGACACATTTTGTCCCAGTTTAGCCATAGTGTTGTGGGGCTTGAAATTGTTGGGTCCAAAGGAAAATGCAAAGAAGTCAGCTGTGCCCCTCACCTCATTCTTCTCTGCTTCAGAGAAACGAGGTAGAATGGAGAACAACTGCTTTCTCATCACTTCTGGATAGTCGCCATCCCTGTGGATAGGGTTGGCAAACCACCCGAGCACAGAAACCATGGATTGTTGGCATTTGAGTATATCCATTGTATTTTCTGATCTGTTTGGTTCAATCCAATGGGATCCCAACGTGATTGACAGCTGACCCTTCTGATGTGGGCGGAAATTTCTGTTGTAGTTATGCCAAACTTTCGAATGAGCCTAGTAATAAGAAAATATTGTTAATCTTTATTGCTGTTACTCACAAGGTTGTGACTTGGCTGGTAGAAGGTCTTTTCATGGATAAATTAATGAATTGCTGGGTGATGCAGGGGGAAGCTGCCAGAGAACTCTGATAACTACAGAGTCTGCTCTCTGTTCACTTCCTCCATGCTTCCAACTTAAAGGCTCCCCTGTAAGATCATGGAGGGGCAGGCAGAGAGCCCTAGTCTAAGCTCCATCTTACTTTTTCTCTCCCTGTCTCCCTTCCAGGCTGCCTTGGGGCTGCGTGCAGGTGAGATACTATATAGATTACAGGGTTTTTTCCTCTACATAAAGAGACTCTGAGCAGTGATCTTTCACTGTTCTACAGAATCTTTTGGCACTAAGTTAGAAATGCAGGATAACACAGCCTTTAAATTCTGTAAATGGATAATAACAGAGCTCACCTCTTATTGTAAGATTTGAATGAATTAATGTACTTTAGGAGAGTACCTGGCACAGAGTAACCTCTATATGAGCCTTAGCTATTACTACTGTTATTACAAAAGGGTGGCAGGCATGGTACAAAACAGAAAACCAGTGGAAATAGTGTAGGATTTGGGGTCAGCACACTGGGGCTTCAAGTTGAAGTACAAGCTACAGTGGCCTTTGACAAGTCACTTAAACTTTCGGAAATCTCGTCATATCTTCAGCTGTAAAATGAAGTTAAAAATAATAATCCCCTTTGTAAAGCTGTTGTCAGATGCAGGGCTAATGTATATATTGATTATGTAGCATAGAATAGAGCATCCAGGAGCTACTGCCTAAACATGGGTGTTATTATTGGTCCCGGTGGAGTTTACATTTCCAATTGAGCTCACTTAAAACAAAGCCTCATGACCAGTCTCCAATCTACTTAGTAGGTACTTACTGAGTGTTGACTCAGTGAATGCCTGTCTTGCCTTGCCTTGAGGAGCTGAAATAAGTAGTACAGGAACCTGCTCTCAGAAGCCAGTGATATCAATGGAAAATAAGACTAAAATGTGTGAAAGAGAAATATATAGCACCATATAAAATAAAACAGTAAATTAAGCCCGTAAAGAACCATGAGGTGTATCAGAAGGAGAAGCAAAGGTTAAGGATTCCAAGTAATGGCTCTAGGCCAATTAAGGGCTTCCCTGGTGGTTGAAACAGTAAAGAATCCACCTGCAGTGTAGGATACCTGGGTTCGATCCCTAGGTTAGGAAAATCCCCTAGAAGAGGGCATGGCACCCATTCCAGTATTCTTGCCTGGAGAACTCCATGCACAGAGGAGACTGGTGGGCTATAGTCCATGGGATCGCGAAGGGTCGGACACAGCTGAAGCGACTAAGCACACACACAAGCCAGATTAATGCCCAAGGTCTCTGTCCTGTCCTGGGAAGCCAGAACTTCCTGGGGAAATGAACACATTTTCAATAGGCTTCCCATATTTTTCTACATTTGCTTCTTTTTGTTCCCCTTCTCTACAAGGATGGTGTTTTAAAAAAATTAATGCACATTTAATGGGCATTATGTAGTCTATTGGACATCCTTATGTAGTCTATTCACTTCCCTCTTCTCAGCACCTGACTTGCTTGCCTCATGTCTCTTCCTAAATCTGCCAATTTCTCCTCTATTTGGATGCTTCTAGAACAAGAGCAAAACCCTTACTACTTCTAACCCACAAAGTCAGCTTTCAATCTGTTCCTTTTTTTTTTTTCTCACTGGAGATGTTTTATCATATTGGGTTGAATTATCCAGAAGTGCCTTTTTGTAGGTCAAAAACAATAAAATATGAACAATGATTCAATCCTAATAGATCCTGTGGACATTAAAAATGCTCCATAAACTCTTGTTAGGGTAGAGAGAGATAGACATTAATGTAAGGGGTGAGGATTTCAAAAATGATGTCTCCTTGCTTTATGCAAGAGCTAAATTAAACAATTTCATGAAAGATTTTCTGAAGAAGGCGATGCCTCCAGCTATTACCTCTATCTACCTGTTCTTACTCAGCTTTCATTGGAAGATTCTGGGACCACTTAGCAAGCACCCCAATGTTCTTAAAGATCCTTAAAGAATCTTCTTCTCAAAAAAGTGTTCAGGCTGTAGCCTCCTCCCCTACCTCCAACCTGAGGTTCCAGTTTCTGGAAGGACTCAGTACTGCCGGGGACAGACTCCATCTGAAGTGGTATCAGCTGCTCCAGACTTTTCTGGGGCTGGAATCACAGCGGGTCTTAACTGCATTTTTCCTGATTTGTAACAAAAGCAATTGTGCATTGCTAGAATTCGAAGGGAGGCATTCTTTGCTTATTCTAATCCATCACTTAATCCTTTGGTAGCCTCAGTGCTTTCGTCCATAAAAGCCCCAGTGATCAGTAGTATGCTTCCTGTGGGTGGGTGTGCACCTCTGATGTGTAAACGGTAAAGCACTAAACACATGTAAGATTCTGAGGCATAAACAGGCTGCCTGGCAAATATGATGTCATCAGACACTAAAGGGAAAGTGAGTTGAAATTAGTATAATGTATTAAACCAGTCCCAACAGCAATTAACCAGTTCTAATAGGAAAAAACAAGAAGGGAGAATTTTCTTTGAAATAAATATTCTATTACATATTTCAGTGATTAAATGAAAGATGACGTAAGTTGAGATAAAACAGACATGTATCTTTGCAGTAGTTTTCCAAGCAAGTTTTCTGGAAATATAGATCTCTCCATATATCTAGATACACATGTTGTTATGCCCCAAGGTGACCTTGGTGTTTCACAGTGTCTCTTTCACCTTTGCTGCTATTTGCATAGGCTATCAAGGTATCTAGGGTTATCTTTGCTCTGGGCTGAAGAGAGCCTCTCCATTCTCATGTAGAGAATGTGGGGGAGGTTCTTTGTGCAGTATTTATAGTTATAACTTGATCCTGTTTGCCAAGTAACCAGGTAAAAAGTATTGCTCCAAAAGAGTGAGTTTGACATAACTCTTGATGAAACTGGAATATCTATGCACGTGCTTTGGTCCAACGCTCATAAAGGAGGTCTGCTGGGGAAACTGCACCACAGTTGGAGAGGGGAGTGCAACCTGGGCCCTGCAACCTTGCACAACCGTCATTCTGTGATTTTCCAAGGTTACCCTCTATCTTGTACAAGGCCATCTACCTTTGGAATGATTGATTTAAGGGAGCTTCAACCTTTGTTCTTTAGATTCAGTAGCTTAAAGGAGAAGTCCGCTTTTTCTTTTTGAGGCAGATAGCAGGGCCTAATGTCACTGAGAGACAGCCAGGGGCCCAATATCTCATTCTGTTCCCGCCTCTAATCTAACATAGCAGTTCTCTGATGCCACGGGAAGTCCAGACGCGTGATAGGAAGCAAATAAGATAGCTGGACAACTTTAGAAACAAAGATGAAGAAGGGGTTAGGGTCCGGAAGACATGGTGGAAGGGACACAGATGGAAGGCAGTGCTTTGGATGGCATGTATTGAAGAAACCTAGTACATCACACGTGGCTGTATTTAAGGAATGCCCAGTCATTGGTCAAAAATTAAATTTTCAAATCTGCGCATGGTTTTAGTCACATTTTGGCTGAAATATTTGCATGTGAACTATAAACTTGTTTATTGTTAAAGCTGTTTAATAAAGTATTAGTACCGTTAAATAAAATTTACTTTAGAACTCCACAGAGCACATTGTTTCCATATTTCTGTTTCCCTCCCAGCTTTTCAAAATATATTTCTCGGCTAAAGTCACTCTAACATTTTCCATGTTATTTTTAGTTTTCATAATAACCTTAACAGTATGAGTTGGATGAAATATGATTTCCTTAGTCATCTCCCTCTTTTAATAAAAATTAGCTTGTTTTTCCTTTCCTGTCTCCTTTCCTCTTTCCCTCCTCCATCTCTTTTCTCTCCGTTCCTTCTTCCCTCCTTCACACCCTTTCCTCCTTCCTTTTTGCCATAATAATGTAATGACTCACTTTGGTCATACAGCTTTTGTTTGAATTATTTCCTTAAAAAACAAAAAAAAAAAACAAACCCAGGAATGAGCTACCTATTTTTTGAAATGCCTTACTTATTTCCAAATTGCTTTGCATGCATTTTGTCCTTCAGCGTGACTGTTTTTCAACCATCTACTTGGAATCATTGATTGCTGTTTTGGGGGGTAACTGGCGATCAGGAATGCTACGTAAGTGCTGCTCGCCTGCGTGGTACCACAGGGGACAGGACCTGGATCTTGAGAGCAGGACACCTAGGCTTTGGCACTGACCCTGCTACTAACTTTAAGGTCTTGCATCAGTCATTTCCCTCTCAGCAGCAGTCAGGTCCCTCCTTCATTATACTGAGCTAAAAATAGACAATCCAGAATATTATTGTGAAGATAGAACAGGTGATATACTTAAAGACCTTGTGAAAACCACAGAAACCTAAATTTAAAGTACTTTAAAGGAGGAAGCTGGAAATTATTTAACTTGCTGTGGAGAACGGCTGTGGGAAGTTGTGTGGGCATGACCAGTGTTTGCAGATGGCGCTCCCTGAACTCTCAAGGCTCCTGGCTGTCAGTTTTGTCCTCCTTTATTTTTGTTGCTGCTGACTGAGTTTATTCATTGTCCATTTGGGCTAGAATTAATTTCTGTTTGATTCATTTTTTCATTCACCTAGCACTTTAAAACAATTTTTTATTTTTACCCAGCACTTCTTTATATTAAGTGTCAAGTTTTCTACTAGTTACAATCCTGCTCTTCTAAATTATTTAATATTCATTCATTCCACATTATTTATTGGGTGCTTAAGATATGTCAACTTTATAGTTCATTGCTAAAAAGATTATATGACTATTATTTCCTTGAAATATATTATGTGATTGTTATTTTCTTATTATTTTTTGGACAGTCTTGAAACTCTCAGAAACAATATCTTATGCTTATTATTCTTAGGAGAGAATTTAAATATTAACAAAAGTTATTACCTTTCATAAAGAAGATTTTACCCATTTAATTTCTAATGGTTTGAATTCATGTTTTGTATGGTTGGAGTAACACAGATCATGTTAAAATTCATTTTCCTCCCATTTTCTTTTCAATCATTATATCTTCAACTTATTCTTACAAATCATTGATTGTTATCAATTTGCATAGTGTCAGGATTTCCCCATAGAAGTCACGTAAAAACTACTCTATTTTTTCCTGCAAAAAAAGGTCCGATTATTGTCATAGAATTCTAATTTCAATTTTAATATTATTAGATTAAACTAATGCCTGAGCCAGAATCTAAGCCTGGCAACACAAAGAAGAAAATGTTTAGAATAAAGGCAATAATTTATTAAGGGAAACATCTGTAGGTTTCTCCAGATATTAGGCGGGCACTTAGAAGAAATCAATATCAGTAAATTGGTACCTTACTGAAGTTCGGATTACTTGCCCAAGGAGAATATTTGCATGCCAACTTTGCAGAAGGCAGAATGACATTTTAAGTTTTCTGTTATTATTAAGTTGATAATAGTGATCCTGTTAGTAATATTTTCATGCAAAAAGACTGTATCTCCAAGTATAACTGAAGCCAAAATGGCCTGGGTTGGAGACTTGAAGCCTTTCCTCAGAATTTAGAAATAAAAAGTTAAAGATAGTCAATATAGAAACCACTCTGAAAATTACAAATAATATAATTATTACAAAAGTAAAAAGAAGACCTACCACTTTGGGGCTTGCCACAAAGGCAGACTGGCTGTGAACCTAAGGAACCTAAAACTTCAGGGCTCCTCACTGGCCTGAGTCCCCACGAAATGTCCTGGGTGGGGTGGAGAGCCAGACAGCTTTTGGAAACGTTTCTAATTAAGTATTTCTGATAAATTTCTTGAAGAGATCTCAGAAAATAAGGAATCTGAATCTCTAAGACTACAATTACTCCAGTAATTTGTTGTAATATTTTTCTCATTCTAAATAGATGTTTACTTTTGTACCAACACTTGTGTTTATGATTTTGTTTTGCTTTTTCCCCCTTTATGTAAATATCATGCAACATAGATCCACTCTTGGCCTACAGGTTTCTTCAGTGTAGGGACTGTATCTATTTTGTTCACAGTTTTACAAACAGATGCTCAGGGGAGAGCCTGGCATAGAATACTTGTTGAATGAATGCCCACTATGGATCAGCTAGTTTGCTGATGACCTGAGATACATTGTTGATAATACAGCCTCTGCAGAGCAGGTTTTATTTTTCCTGTTTTAGAGAAGAAACTGAAGTTTACAGAGACTGAATAGTGATGGAGCCAGGATGTGAACCCAGGCCTCTCTGAACACTATACTAAACCATCCGGTTTTCTCTATGTCCCACCAGTTCTAAGCTTTGAATCCTGGGGAAAGGCCATTTGACATGAACCACGACAGACTGTTTTAAAATTACATTTTCTTTCTGCTGCACTTGGTGATTAAAAGAACTAAATAGTCTTAGAATGAGGGTCTCACTCTTGCCTGTTGAGAATAAAATATCTATATACGTGTCTGAAATTTAGGATCATGTAGAAAGTTCATGGAGGACCTACCAGCGAATCTGGGATTTTCAGAAAACCATGCTGTTGTCCAAGCGCCCAGTACAGCATGTGACATTTATGTGTAATTCCCCTCTTTCCTAGAACTGGCAATGTTGACATTGGATATTGTCCTCACTGGTGTCAGAGGCTAAATGAATCCCCTAGGAACCATTTTTACACTTGACTGTCTCGACTGAAGATGGTGATCTGTACACCATTGTCAATGTTAGACTGAAAGGGCAGGGATGCTTTGGTTGCATAGCACTTAGCACAGCATCATCTTTGCACAAGTCTTAATTAAATAGTTCCTTAAAGGTGAGGGACTTTCATGATAGAATAGAATAGTGTTTAAATTGCAGAATCATAGAAAATTTATAATATAAACAGTAGTAAAAATAAACATATATCTAGTGCTAAACATACTGAGCTTTTTAATACACTGTCTAGGTTTGTCATAGCTTTCCTACATCACTTTGCTAACAAAGGTCCATATAGTCAAAGCTATGGTTTTTCCAGTTGTCATGTATGAATGTGAGAGTTGGACCATAAAGAAGGCTGAGCTCTAAAGAACTGATGCTTTTGGTAATGCTGGAGAAGGAAGGCTCTTGAGAGCCCCGGGGACAGCCAGGAGATCAAACCAGTCAATCCTAAAGGAAATCAATCCCAAATATTCATTGGAAGGACTGATGCTGAAGCTCTGGCCACTTGATGAGAAGAGCCGACTTATTGGAAAAGACTCTGATGCTGAGAAAGATTGAGGGCAGGAGGAGAAGAGGGCGATAGAGGATGAGATGGTTGGATGGCATCATTGACTCAATGGACATGAGTTTGAGCAAACTCTGGGAGACAGTGAAGGACAGGGAAACCTGGCATGCTGCAGTCCATGGAGTTGCAAACAGCGGACACAACTTTGCGACTGAATAACGACATTTGTGGTTCAGTCAATAAAGATACTAAGCACTATTCTAACTACTTTCCATGTCCTATCTCATTACAGTCCTCATTTAAATCTCGAGAGGTAGGTACTATTATTATTCCCATTTTATAAGAGAGCAAGGGAAGAGAGGTTAGGTGGTTTGTTAGTAAGTTAAGTCAAGCTGAGGCTGTACTGCTCCAAGTTTTGTGTTCTTGCCTGCTAATTAGAGGTAGAAGATGGACTTTAGAGATCATTCGGTCTAATTCTTTAAAACTCTTTGTTACGGAAAAGATGCTGAAGTACAAGAAATAAGTAACTTGCCCAACGTCTCAGTTAGTGCAAAGCTAGAATTAGAGCTAAATCCTTCAACCTCTAGGTCACTGTCATTTCTGGACATGATGTACATTAAACTATGTGCTTTCAAAACAGACATGTATATCTTCAGACTCAAAGGTGATTGAACAGGCTGTGTAAATGCAAGGAGTATGTAACAGACATGGCACAAAAAGGAGGGGCAGTACACTGAGAAAGACATGTGACAGTGGGTGCCAGGAACACTTTAAGAGGACTTCCCTTGTAGCTCAGCAGTACATTCACCTTCAATGCAAGAGAAGCAGGTTTGATCCCAGGGTTGGGAAGATTCCCTGGAGAAGGAAATGGCAACCCACTCCAGTATTCAGGCCTGGAGAATTCCATGGACAGAGGAGCCTGATGGGCTGTATAGTCAAATAGTCAGACACATCTGAAGGACTTTCACTTTCACTTTTCATCCAGCCTTACCGGCTGCGACATCATCTCAGTCCCCAAACAGAGAGTTCATCAGCATTACCTCCTGTTCTGCTTAATTATTTTTTTCCCCTTAAAGAAATTCTACACAACAGTAAAAGCAAGTTTAGAGAAATCACTTTTACTTCTTGCTTTCCTTCAACCCATGGCTATTATTTTATCCTTTTCTTCACAATTCATTCATTATGGTGATTAATTGTTTAAATTCCAGTCTATAAACACTTATTTAACAAAACAAGGCAGCTCTGCACAGTGACAGTATTGTAGCCAATTAAATTTATCTAAAGTGCTGCTGCTGCTAAGTCGCTTCAGTCATGTCCGACTGTGTGACCCCATAGACGGCAGCCCATCAGGCTCCCTGTCCCTGGGATTCTCCAGGCAAGCACACTGGAGTGAGTTGCCATTTCCTTCTCCAATGCATGAAAGTGAAAAGTGAAAGGAAGTCGCTCAGTCGTGTCCGACCCTTAGCGACCCCATGGACTGCAGCCTACCAGGCTCCACCATCCATGGGATTTTCCAGGCAAGAGTACTGGAGTGGGGTGCCATTGCCAAAGTGCAATTGTTGCTAATTGGAAACTTTTCCCAATACCCTGCTTAAAAACAAACAAAACAACAAAAAAAAGCATGCAAACAAATACAAAGAGAAAACAAATAACAAGGTACTCTAGTAGGCATTTAGAAAAAATATTAACAAGATAGCTCCTGCCTTCAGGTGACCTATGACCTCTAGTAGGAGAGAGAAGTACAGAAAGAAGTAGAAGAAAAATTAGAAATGATAAAATCTTAATGTAATAAGATGATTCAAAGTTTTTAAAAATGTCTGTATGTGTAGGTTTATATATAGAGAGAAATATATTTTGACATTGAACAAACTGCTAGCATTGTTAGTTCTGGGGTATGGATTTAGGGAGTAAGAAAAGAGAAGACTGTTCATTTTTAACTTTATGTCTTTCTTTATTGTTTAAACGTTTTGTAGTAAAAATGCATTATTTTGAAATTTTAAAAAGTCAAGAGACTAGGTTGAAACAGATGTTTCCTGTCAGTGAATTTAACTGCTCTGTGCTATCACTTTTCACCTTCTCTGAAGTTCCAAAAGTCTCAAATAAAAAAAAAGTGACTTAAATAAAAAGTTCTGTTCTTCTGGATTTCATTATATATTAAAGAATGTTTTTTTTTTTTTTTTTTTACTCCAGAATAACATGTTGATATTTAAAGGTAAAACAAGGAAGCATACAATAACATGTGATTACCAGATAAAATGAACTGATAACAGTAAACCCAACCCTTTATTTAAGACTCAGTCACAGAATCTCTGGTCAAGATATGATGCTATAGAGAACCAATGAATGGACTCCTCCAAAATACTAAAGGATCCTGGTTTTCACCAGCCTCAAGGCTCCCCCACTTTTTAGGTAGCACTATTAGAACACCCAGGAAGTCACTTTCATTACTTCTGTGATTCACTATTTATTGGTTAGTAAGTTAGAAGGTTCTAGTCTATTCTCAGTGTCCCTCTGCTTTTCAGCAACAGAATAGCTGTTAATGTTCAATAATTTTAATTACTTATTTTTCTTTTAATATAAGCTGTTTTCTAATACTGAGTTTTCTCAGTAAGATTTTTTGCATTCAATTAAATGACACATGTATAGTATTATAAACTAGTATAATGTTTCCCTCCATTCATAGTTTCATCGTATTCACTGTTTCTGTTAGTTACAATATTTTCGATCTCCAGTTGGGCCTAATTTTCCATGTATGAGAGCGTTCACATCAAATCAAGCTGTTTAAATACGATCACAATGTTATTCTCTGAACATTTATAATTACATTTATTTAAACCTGTTAATCATTCACTGAAGTATAACTTTTTCTACTTAATGATTAGAAAAGGTAAACACTGGTCTCTTGAAGGTTTTAAAATACCAACTGTCCTCTACAAATAGTTTTTTTACTAGACTCTTCTCTCAAACAATGGTATTCTGGTTATTGAAACTCTTTGGCAATTCTTATCCAAAAGCTGTTTTAACCTTGTATTCAAATTTGATTAGAAACATTGATAAGAATACTATTTTTAACTTGCTTGATCACTATTTCCTGTATCTTGTTAGATGTGTCTAATAAAGATGAGTTGGGATTATAATTAGGTACTGTGGCATTCCCTGGTGGCCTAGTGGTTAGGATTCTGGGTTTTCACTGCCATGGCCCGGGTTCAATCCCTGTTGGGAAACTGAAATCCTGCAAGCTGCTCGGTGAGGCAAAAAAAAAAAAAAATATATATATATATATACACACATATATTTGTGCACATATAATGTTATATATATACCATGCATTAGCTAATTAAAGGAATAATTATGTTAACATTTTTAAACTTTAGATGGTATTGCCAAAGGCACACATATATGAGTAAATAGCACTTTAATGGGACATTAAAGTTCTGACAAAAATTAAAATCATGGGACAAATAATAAACCTTATGATTAATGTACGAGTTAGGGATAAACTGTTCATAGATTTTGTGGACAAATAAAACACATAGCTAGATTGTTTTGGTCTTTAAATAAGCAAAGTGAAGTCAAATATCTACCAAGTCTGCATCAACACAAGTGGCTGCCATGGGGTTGTAGGCTGTAAATTGTTCTTTTTTGCTGAGGCTAGGCAGCTGATTCATGTCAGCTAACTTGCTAACTTATATTCAGACCAATGAAATTTAAATTTTGGATCTGACACTTATTGTGAGTTAAAAAAAAACACATTTGTATAGTTGTGTAATCTCACAATTATACAAAATACAAATTTCTGTGGGCTTCAGTTTCATCAACTATAAAATGCCTATAAGAATACCTACCTGGCAGGGTTGATGTAAAACTTAAATGAGATAACATATGAAAAGCAGGGAAGGAAATGGCAACTTAGTACAGTTGCTGACGCAATAATAGGTGTGCAATAAAATAGTTTTATCATAATAGCTATTAAGAATAGTATAGTAGAACATAAAAAAGTTATCTGTAATAATTGTCTCAAGTGCCCATTTTAAGAATTCAAACCAGTTTCTGTCCTTTATCCCATTTCTGTGTTATTTTTCCTTTGTTTTGTTTTTGGTGTTAGAAGGGAAGGGGCGGAAGGTAGCAAGTTAGTTTTTTTTAATGTTCTCATGGACAGAAAAGCTTGGGCAAGTTTTTTAGCTAGCAGATTTAACAAAAAGTAATTTTAATATATTGTTGTCTTGCAACCCAACTTTAACAAGGGAGCTTTTAAAAATTCCTTTCTTTTTTCCATGGAAAAAACCGTTTCAGATGATCCTTGAAGGTTTTGCTTCTCTGTAACCAAGACAAGCTAAAAAGTGCTCCTGCTAGAAACTCCATTTTGAAATATTATGCTTAGTTTTCAAAATATTGGTGGGAGGCTGGGCTGAAGAGGTTTAAAAATGACATTTAATCTATTTAAATGTGCCTATCAAACAGGGCAGCCTTCTTGTTCAAGAAAACAGTTGCAGCAGTCTGTTGCCAACGAAGGCTTAGCTATAAATCATGTGAATGATGGCTTTTTCACAGCTGTTTCTACAGTTTTAGCCCTAAATTTTGGTTAGGAATTTTGACAGAATCCTTAAGAAGCGTACTATGTAAAGATGACTGTTTTCTTTTCAAAATACAAAATAATCTCTCTTTATGTATTTTTTGCTTTTATTTTTATTTTTTTTATTTTTTGCTTTTAATTGTGAAAATTGTCATAACACATAAAGGTAGAAAGGATAGTATAATGACCCCTGAAAACACATCACTCAGTTTTAAGAGCTGTCAACATTCTGTACCTTGTTTTGAGATGGGCTTTCAATGTAAACTTTTTAATAGAAGCAGGTATACACAATGAATTTGCATGTTCTGAAAAGACAATATGTTTATGCCAGTATCTGGCTTGGTGTGTGTGTGTGTGCGTCTGAAGCCACTTTTATGCAATTACAATTTTAAATCCTTTCTGGGGCAAAGCAGATTTTCCTTAAATAAAAAATAATCAATTGAATTATTTATTGAATACCTAATACATATGCAGCCTTGTGTGACCTTCTCTGAGGGAGTGACGCCAATAAATGCCAAGACAGAGTTCCTCAAAGAGGTGGAAAAATAGGGCATAAATCAAGTTGTATTCCAGGCTCAGGAACAAACTGGTGAGGCCTTGACCTCAAGTAGAGTTTCCCAACATATCTTGTCCTGAAAGCCTCTTTCACAGTATTAAGCAATCTCTTGAGCCCCTGAGGAATTTAAAGATATCATTTCATCATTTGTGTGTGGTATACAAACAAGTATTGACCTATATTTTCTTTTATGTAATTCTATTTCATTAAAGATTGTACGGAAAAGTTTATTTCAAATAAATTAAAAATATTCAGAAAATAAAATATGAATATTTAAAATACTTGTACATAAAGATAAATATTGGCATTTTCCCATTTAATGAATAGTTTTATGTTTCTAAAATTATTTTAACTACATAATAAAATGTATTTTATGACACATTTTTAAATGACACACTGTGTTTGGTATTAGGACTGAAAAAAGTGAAAAGTGAAAGTGAAGTCACTCGTGACTGATTCTTTTCGACCCTGTGGACAGTAGCCTGCCAGGCTCCTCCATCCATGGGATTTTCCAGGCAAAAATACTGGAGTGGGGTGCCATTTTCTTCTCCAGGGAATCTTCCTGACTCATGGATCAAACTCAGGTCTCCTGCATTGCAGGCAGAGTCTTCACCCTCTGAGCCACAAGGGAATCCCACTGAATATATACTCAAATACAGAATAATATTCATTATGGTTTTCCAAGGCTGGTACATCTATATCTTTTTGTATGGAATGTGATATTGGGCATAACAAAGATGAACATTTTTTAATTTTAAATGTCAATATTTAAGGATATTAGAAAATACTGGTCTTTCATATAGAATAGGATATAAGATATCCTTTCAAAGTAAACTTTTTTTCACTTTCTTTTTTTCTGGCCAATCATCTTATGGGATTTCAGTTACCCAGCCAGGGATTGAACCCTGGGCCATGGCAGTGAAAACACCAAATCCTAACCATTAGACCCCCAGGAGACTCCCCTCAAAATAAATATTTTTAAAGAAAAAATAATTAATAATACACGTGGTACTTGGGTATACAAACAAGCCAGCAAAAAGCCACCACGAAGTAATGCTTTCTGAAACACAAAGTTATGGCATCAAAAATGGATAAATATTAATACATTTATAATATTGCTTCTATAACATTTTGTCTGAATTCTTGAATTTTACTCTTAAAAAAGAACAAGTGTGCAAAAATTAAGTTTATTGTTTTGTTCATAAATAACTATATAAGAGAAATGGGTTGGGGCAACTCTTTCAAGTATTTTACAAATAGCACAAAACTAGTAGGAACAGTCTTTATTCCCAATGTGTGAAAAGCCAAACTAGATACAATCATCAATGTTATTTTCTCATTTAATATTTTTTAAAGCATCATTTGTTCTCCAAAAACATCCTGATATGCTATAAATTAGGGTCTGTGTATGGGACTTAACGAGTCTGGTGAAAATCTCCTTGAGGTGATTTTGTAAAACTGAGACAACTGTATGTCCCTCATATTGATTGTATTTCAAAGTTGCTGTTCTTTACGCTTCACATCTTTAACCAGTTGACAATTTATAACTTTAAGTCAGTGGTTTTCAAGAGAGGGAAGGGGGAGAAATTTTGCATCCCCCCTCAACTCCAGGGGACATTCAGTAATGTCTGGAGACAATTTTGGTTGTAACCCTGGGGACAAGCATGCCACTGTCATCTAGGGGATAGAGGCCAGGAATGCTGCTAAACATCCTACAAAGCACGGGACAGCTCATGAGGAGGAAGAATTATTTGGCCCAATATGTCAACAGCACCCAGGTTAAGAAATCCTGGTATTATGTAAACAGTACACATCTATGACAGACAGTAACTTAAAGCCATGAAATGATCAGAACTATCATAGAAGCTGGCAGTATTTAGTGGTGTAATAAACTGAAGGAGTTACCATCTTATGAGCAACCTCCTATCCCCCACCTCCCTGTGTATTTACTCAGAGGCTCTCAAATATTTCACTTTAAGGTGGGGGAGGGGAGTAAAATTCATATATTTAAATTATTTTGCATATTTGTTGATTTACAGATAGAATAAAAACAGATACCATTACTGACTTTATTCACATGAAAACTTGGTGCTTTGCTGCTGTGAGGCATGCGTGCATAGGCCAAACAGGCTAGAATCTTGTCTCTGGGATTTTAAAACCTGATTTTGGGACAGAGAACTCTTTCCTCTACAAAGGAGAGTATGGAGCAAACCCACAAGAAGAAATGAACAAGAGAGACTAAGATAAAGGGCTTGTGAGGGTGTCCTAGTTACTGGGTCCATTCATCCCTGTGATTTGGTTACAGGAAATTGCTCATTTTTACTTAAGTCAACTTGAGTTAGGTTTCTGTCTCTTGCAACCAAGAATCCTAACTTATAAAACACACCACTGAATAAATATAAGCAATGTTTCAAGAATTAGCTAGAATGCAATGAAATACGAATTTTGAACCTGTGGTTGGTTCTTTGATTACAAGGTATAAGATAGAAATTCCAAACCATTCATTCCACAGTATTAATACCTAGCTGCTGCTGCTAAGTCGCTTCAGTCATGTGCGACTCTGTGTGACCCCATAGACGGCAGCCCACCAGGCTCCCCCTTCCCTGGGATTCTCCAGGCAAGAACACTAGAGTGGGTTGCCATTTCCTTCTCCAATGCATAAAAGTGAAAAGTGAAAGGGAAGTCGCTCAGTCGGGTCCGACCCTCGGCGACCCCATGGACTGCAGCCTACCAGGTTCCTCCCTCCATGGGATTTTCCAGGCAAGAGTACTGGAGTGGGGTGCCATTGCCTTCTCCTTTAATACCTAGCATGTACCTAATATTCTGTGTTAGGTGCTGGAAACGTAAAACACATCAAACACAGTCTCCCCTTGCAAAGAACTCTCAGGCTGGTCGAGGGAGATGGAAAAATACGACATGAAAAGAGTGCTGTGATAGAAGCAAACATGTCTTATTATGGGAACCTTCAGGAGGGGCACTAACTCTGATGAGTCGAGAACTTAGAAGTGGAGGCTGCCGAAATTGAGTCTTGAAGGACATTAGATGGATAAAGCAGGGAGTTAGAAAGACATTCTAGCTGGATAGAGCGCTAGTAGACTTAGCACGCGAAGAAGGCAATGGCACCCCACTCCAGTACTCTTGCTTGGAAAATCCCATGGACGGAGGAGCCTGGTAGGCTGCAGTCCATGGGGTCGCTAAGAGTCGGACACGACTGAGCAACTTCATTTTCACTTTTCACTTTTATTTATTGGGGAAGGAAATGGCAACCCACTCCAGTGTTCTTGCCTGGAGGATCCCAGGGACGGGGGAGCCTGGTGCTGCTGCTAAGTTGCTTCAGTCATGTCCAACTCTGTGCGACCCCAGAGATGACAGCCCACCAGGCTCCCCCGTCCCTGGGATTCTCCAGGCAAGAACACTGGAGTGGGTTGCCATTTCCTTCTCCAACGCATGAAAGTGAAAAGTCAAAGTGAAGTCGCTCAGTTGTGTCCGACTCTTAGCGACCCCATGGACTGCAGCCTACCAGGCTCCTCCGTCCATGGGATTTTTCAGGCAAGAGTACTGGAGTGGGGTGCCATTGCCTTCTCCAGGGAGCCTGGTGGGCTGCTGTCTATGGGGTCGCACAGAGTCGGACACGACTGAAGCGACGTAGCAGCAGCAGCAGCAGACTTAGCTCGCACGCACAGAGGCTTCGTGAAGAGGACTAAGTTAAGTGAAGTGAAGTCGCTCAGTCGTGTCCGACTCTTTGCGACCCTATGGACTGTAGCCCACCAGGCTCCTCCATCCATGGAATTTTCCAGGCAAGAGTACTGGAGTGGGTTGCCATTTCCTTCTCCGTGGAGAGGAATAGTAGCCTAAAATTAAGACCCTCTTGGGCTTCCGGGGTGGCTCAGACAATAAAGGATCTGCCCGTGATACGAGAGACCTGAGTTCGACCCCTGGGTCAGGAAGATCCCTTGGAGAAGGGAACGGCTACCCATTCCAGTATTCTTGCCTGGAGAATCCCATGGACAAAGGAGCCTGGTGAGCTACAGTTCATGGGGTCACAAAGAGTCGGACACGACTGGGCGAGTTTCCCTTTCACAAAGCACTCCTAGTAGTGCGTTATTACGGAGTGTAGAGTACTAGGGGTTAGTGTTACTGATGGGGACAGGAGTGTGGCCAGGAGGGAGGAAATGGAGGCTGGGGTTGTGTCTTGAAGATCTTGTGAAAACTTGGGACTTCATTCCTAAAACTTTGGAAAGCCACTAATGGATTTTATGTAAAGGAGTGACATGATGCTTGAAATGTCATTGTACAAACAGAGATGATAATAGGTACCTGGGAAGGTTGTTGTAAAAATCATAGAAAATATTTAAAGCTATGATTACAGTGCTTAGAGATGGTCAAGGCCAAAGAATGCACCCTCTTTGTGTCCAGATGTTAAAAACTCAGAGTGGAGCATCTATTAGTAGGTATCATTGTGGCAGATTTTTACCTGAGACTTAGCTTTCTCTAAGGTAATCCCCAGATATTCAGTAAAGTGAAATCTAGATTCAAGGTCAGTCTCAGGACTGGCTAGACCATTCAGGTTTCCTGCAAACCAGAACATTTAAGACTGAGCTGGTGTTTTCAACATCATCCAGGAACTAGAAAGGCTACAAAGAGCCACTGTGAAATCTTTTCAGTATCTGAGGACTGGGGAATAAAGTAGTCTATAAATGACTTATGAATTTAGTTTTATATTAGTTTTTTTTTTAACTCAATAAATGTTCTTGGACAAAAAACTAAGCCTAAAGAAATGCTTCTTCTGGGTCACAAGTTGGCATAATAAGGGAGAAATACTTCATTGCAACATAAAATATCAAATGAATCTTTTCTATGTTAAAGGAAGGCGAGAGAGGGGGTAAATGAGAAAATCTAGTTCACCCTAGGCTGTCAAACTATTGCGAGATTTCTCTCTGGTGCTATAAGTCACTGGGTTATGCAGTAGATTTCACTTTCTGACTGATTGCAAGGGACCCCTCATGCTCCTTATGTAGGTCAGTGATTTAGAAACTTAAAGGGATAAAAGTAATTATTTGGAAAATAATTAAAATGTAATCCTTTTATTTTAAACAATTAAATTTATCTTACTATCTAATTTTATGTTAAAGACAGAGTTTATTTCAAATTAGAGGAAAATGAAAAATATCTGAAAATATAGCTTTGATAGAATAAGTTTGGAAACAGTATCTATTTGTTAATTAAAACTTTTTTTCTGTGTGTTTTTATCAGATAGTTTTTAGGGCTTTAAATTAACCACTGAAACATATTCTTCATGATTGTTAACATTTTTCCAGGTAGGTGACCAAAAACTTTTTAACAATTTAGAATATTTTTCTTTATAAAAAGGTTAAATAAGCATATATGCACATGTGTATATTTGCATAGAAAGCTTTATAAAGACTATATGAGATACTACTAACAGTAGTTTCCTTGAGTTTGGGATTATCAGATGCAGAGGGAGGGATAAATTTAACTTTCACCTTGTATTCCAATTTACACAAGCATGTATTATTTTAATAATTTAAAGAACTAAATAAAAGGAATATTTTTCTAAAATATATATGCATAATCTTCATAGTTAATAGCTGTATGCTTTCTCCCCTTTGAGGTCTATTTGCCAAATCACAGTATACCCATACATTAATATTTGTTTTGTATACATGTACAGTCAAAGATACATAAATGACCTTGAGATTGTAATGCAATATGTTGACTGAACTGCAAGGGCACATGTGACTGAAACATAGTGCAATTCACATGTATAATAATCCAAAAATTTCAAAAAGGAAAGAAGGGTTAACAGGTATTTTTGTATGTGAAAATTTAGACATGGAGTAATTTTATGTTCCTATACATTTTTCTGTTTCTATATATTTAACATTTGATTATTAAAACATCAAATTACTTCTCCTAGCACATTATGAAACCCTACTAGTAAAGCTTTTTTCATTTTCAAAATGTAGCAGGTGTCCAGAGTAATTTATTTTTTCCAAGTAAACCATTTAGATTAAAAAGTGAAGCCTGATTCTAGATATTAGCCTCAAAGTAAGACAGAACTCTTGAAAATTCCTGAAAGATTGCTCTTTTAAAAATATTCTTAATATAGATATTCTGTGTTTAATAATGTTGTAATTTATAAATTCCATGGTCACAACAGCTCATTTTACTCTGTAACCGTGGGCAACTTATTTAATCTCACTAAGCTTCAGTTTCCTCATCTTTAAAATGGGGACAATAAAGGACCTAGTTCATAAGGTTATTATGAGGATTAAATATGATAATACATATAATATGCTTAATGTCATTTGTGGTAAATAATAAGCTCTCAATAAATATTAGCTATTATTTTGCTTACACTTCACTATTCTTTTAATCATTTTAGCATTTCCCAACATAAACTCTAGGTTTTGAAATATACTCCTTTAAAACACTTAGTAGAGCATTTTCTTTCCAGTTGTTATATTACTAGTTTAATTTTAACTCCTAGAACAAATAGTCTCATCTTTTCTGCCATGTAACACAAAATCAACTGTGGAATACATTTATTTCAATTCTTGCATTTAATGTGATTTATCAGTTAGCTAACATTTATCTACCTCATTATTGCTAAATATCACTAAGAATAGCAATATCAACAACAAATACATGTTTGAAATGGTCATGCCTTAACATTAAGTTCTGAATTGGTTGCATATGGTCAGAAAAAGGGTTTCAACAATTAAATTTATGAAGGACTGGCTTTCCACAGAATGAAAGTAAACTCATATTCTTTCTGATGTATAGCTGTAGATTTAAGAATAGTTAATTTAAAAAGTGCAATATTTAAGGAAAATAATTGGGTTAATACAGTAATATTAGCTTAGGTAAATAAAACATGCTCTACCTTAAGTATGAAATCTGAGGATAGAACTTGTGAATTAGACTAAAATTAGTTGAGCTGATTTCAATAAAAAGTTATTTAAATGAAACACATTTTCATAGTTTCTTTTAAACTCCTGCTCTTTATATTCTGAAAGTATACTATGAAGTCAGCTGTACAGTACCTTGATCAGGTTGTGTCCCACGGTGTAGACAGCTGCTAAATTTCCCTTCTCTCCAGGAGCGTGGATACCAGTCCCATACCCATGCCAAGCGACTAGATATGGGTTGTGAATTGTAATCCAATATTTGACACGGTCCCCAAATGTCTGGAAACAGTATGTGGCATAGTCATTGAAGAAATCTATTATGGTTTCATTTTTCCACCCCCCATATTTTTCCTGGAGTGCCAAAGGCAAATCCCAATGATATAAAGTAACTATAGGTTCAATGTTTCTAAGTACCAGAGCATTGAGAAGAGTATCGTAATACTGGAGACCTTTTGCGTTGACAGCTGATACTATTCCACCCGGGAAAAGCCTTGGCCAGGAAATTGAAAATTGATAGAAAGAAACACCTATAAAATCCAGGGCTGATAAGTCCTTTTCCAGAAAAATGTAACTGTCACTGGAACTATTCATGCTGTTGACATTTTTAAGGTGAGTATGGATGAAGTGATCCCATATAGAAGGTCCTTTTCCGTCTGCCTTCCAATTTCCTTCCACTTGAAATGCTCCAGTCCCAACGCCCCAGAAAAAGTTTTTAGGAAAAGTGTCATAGAGAAACAGCTGACTTTCATTTACCGGACTGAAATTAGGATTTTTAGACCATATAGTTCTTCCGTCTCCAGAGAATCCAGTAACAGCTCGTAGGAGGATAAACGCTGACAGGATGACAGATCTTTGCAGTCCCCCGCTGGACATTGTTTTCCTATAGCGTATGTTTCTTTCATCGGTGCTGAAGAAAATCCATTCATTCCCTGGAGATCATGCCGCACAGCCTGGCTTCATTTGCCACTAACTGCTCGACTGTCTTATCAACGCTTCAGTAAAAAAGCTTGTGATTGTAAAGCTCTGTCAATGATTAGCTTGAACTGTGAGACTTAGGATGGGTCAGGGAGAGCAACGTAATTTGAGGGAGGTGGCTCTATTGCACTCACCAGCATGTTGCCTTCTCTCTTATTATTGGAAAAATTATATGGAAATGCATCAGTGACAAATAGTTCAAATGTGTAACTTATATATAAACAAGGAAGAAAATGCCATAGTTTCTCTGTCGCCTTTCATAGTGATGCAAATCTTTTCTGGCTGTTTTGGACATTATTGAGTAAAGTGTATACCTTTTCTATTTTTGTAGGTTTTGAGTGGTAAATTTATGTTTCGCATTTCAGAAAAAGCAATTTTATGGACAAATAAACAGCATTCCTATATGCCAATAATAAAGAATTAGAAAACATAAGATATTATATGTTCATGAAAATTACAACACATTTAAGAATAATCTTATTAACTACTGTTTTATTTTAAGAAAAATTTTAAAATGCATTTATAAATTAAAAAATGAAGGAAGAAATATACAGCACTTTCTGGGTGGAAACATTGAATAATTTCCAACTTAATTTATACATTTAATTCACTTTTCACCAAAGTCCTCTGATCCCAAATTTTAGTTCAACAAAATTATTGTGGAAATTCACTTAAAGAATAAATACACAATAATTACAAAAAAAAACCTGAAAAAATAGTGATGCTGTGTACTACCTTCAGATATGAAAACATAAAGAAAAATTTAAAGAGCATTGTCTGGAATAAGAATAAGTATAAATAAGTATTGTACAGAACCTATAGCCTCCAAATGACCCTGGTTATTTGGTCATTAGTTAAAATTTTAAAAATTTGAAGCATTACATACTAGTGAGAGGCAGAGTGGTTAATGGTTTGGCCTCTACAGTTAGACTGCCTGAGTTTAACAGTTGTGTGGCTGAGGACAAGTTTTTCAGCTTTCTGCACCTCAGTTTCTTTTCATGTACAATAAGGCATAATAGTAGTATCAACTGCCTGAATTATTGTGAGATAATACATGTAAAGCACTTTGAATAGACACACATAGTAAGTGCTCAATGGACACCACTCTTACTTCTATGTGAAAAGTGATGATTATTCAGAAAGTGGTGCAAGGATTTAGCATAGAAGACACTAAGTTCTGGCTCCTGCCTACATGTCTAGCTTCATTTCTCATCCATTAACCACACGCAACCCCCTTCCCTGCAGCGGTAAAAGCCTTTAATGAGCTATGCACACGCCCGTTGCCCCACCCCTGTGCCTTGGTCTGTGTGCTCTCTGCATAGATGTGCTCTCCCCGCTTCAGTTAGCTCTGGTCTACCCGTTCTTCAAAACTTCAGTACGTCTTCTGGACAGCCTTTCTGACTCCCCCATTGGATTTTATTTTTTAAAATTATTTTGTTTATTAATTTATTTTTGGCTGTGCTGGGTCTTTGCTGTTGCTTGGGCTTTTCTCTAGTTGTGGCGAGCAGGGACTACTCTCTAGTTGCAGCCACGGACTTCTCCCTGGAGCAGCTTCTTTTGGTGTGGAGCCCAGGCTCTCCAGTGCGCGGGCTTCAGTAGTTGTGGCACACAGGCTTATTTGCTCTGCGGCATGTGGGATCTTCCCAGATCAGGGATTGAATCTGTACCTACCTGCATCGTCAGGTGGACTCGTCACCTCCTTATATTATTTATTTTTAAATTTAGATTTTAAGAAGGTTTTAGCTTATTGGCCCTCTCCTGAAAAAAATCTTCAGTCACTGCAGGTAAAGTCACCCCATCTGTAGAACCTATTCCACCTGTTGTCCAGGCTCCAGCTCGCTTTTTGCCAGTGTCACCATTGGCCTTACAGTCCTGACTTCATCCTGTGCCTGCATTCCTTTGGCTGTTTTCCTGAGGTATGCTTTTCATACAGGCCACATCTTGCAGGTCTGTGTCTGGGTTCATTTTTGGGGATGTAATCCAAGGAATTGTAAATCAACTGTCTTGTCACCATAAAATGGGTTCTTAGTCCAAATACCAAGATGACATCTGGTGTGGTTTTATACATTTTAGCTAGTTTTTCCTGACTTTCTGTCTTAGGCACTGCTGTGTCCCCAGGGTGAAGGACATTTGTTTCTACTGAGGCAGTGGTTTGGTCATGAACTTCCTGGTCCAGATGGTTACAGTGACATTCATGATGGAAGCTGATCCTCAGGCAGGTCAGGAGGAAAAATAGCCACTCTGATTTGATTTAAATGAATATTCTCTGTGTTTCCATGGCAGCCCATGTTTTCGCTGTTATGACACTTAACATAGACTACATTTATCTGTATCTTTTGTTTGACTGTAATCTCTGTCTTTTAAAAACAAGAGCCAGGGTCAAGGAGCGCGTCACGGAGGCGACGGCGGCGGTGGCGGTCGGGCCTAGTTGTGTCTCTTTAAAAAAAAATAAAAATAAAAATAAAATA
Source organism: Bos indicus (assembly GCF_029378745.1). Lineage (NCBI taxonomy): Eukaryota > Metazoa > Chordata > Mammalia > Artiodactyla > Bovidae > Bos > Bos indicus. The sequence continues at coordinate 59,232,115 of NC_091765.1, read as the reverse complement.
AACAAAAACAAGAGCCATTACTGTTTGGTTCCCTATTGAATATCTGGGGCCTAAACTTGTGTTGAATGAAGGAATGTAGCAATGATAGACTATGCATACCTCTATCACTGCATTTATCATGTAATCCCAGAACTGTTTGTCTCTCTTACTAGACTGTAAGAATATCTCTTATTTAAATTTTTATCTTATCAGAGTAAATGCTTAATCATTGTCTGTTAAATGAATGGAGTTGATGCAATTAGTTCCCTATTTTAAAATTAAAATTTCCTAGGTCTTGAGACAAAATTGACATATAGGGCTTCCCATATGGCGTAGTGGTAAAGAATCCACCTGCCAATGCAAGAGATGTAGGAGATGCAGGTTTGATCCCTGGATGAGGAAGATCCCCTGGAGTAGGAAATGGCAACCCACTCCAGTATTCTTGCCTGGGAAATTCCATGGACAGAGGAGTCTGGTGGGATACAGTTCAAAGTGTTACAAAGAGTCAAATATGAATGAGCAACTGAGCACATATGCACACAAGTGATATATAACATTGTTTTAGTTTAAGGTGTACAAATAATGATTTGACATATGTATATATTATGAAATGATTACTAAAAAATTTTTTAATGTAATAATTCAGAACCTCATAAATATATTTATTTCAAAAATATACAGCCACAGAAATTTAAGATGGTAAATTTTATGTTATATGTATTCTACCACAATAAAAAATATATATACATTGGGAATTTCCTGGCAGTCCAGTGGTTAGGACTCTACACTTTCATTGCTGAGGGCTCAGGTTCAATCCTTGGTCGTGGAACTAAGATCCCATAAGCCACATGGTCCCACAGAAATCTAGAAGGAAACAGAAGTAAAAATGAAATTATATAAACATATGGTTTATAGGATGATACATATATTTGAGCATACATAATTTATAATTAAAATATTTGAAAAAATAAAAAATTGAAAAGCTAATAACAAACTTGAAAAATGAGCAAATCTAGAAAGCTAATGGCCAACTTTTTATTATATAAGTAATTCATTGCAAATCAATAAGAAAAATAAATAAATGGGTAAACTACATGAGTAAAAAATATACAAGAGAGGAAATTGTAACTGTGTAGCTACTGAAAAACTTTTAATGACTGGTAATTAAAAGCACTTACAAAAATTACTATACAATATTTTCTTTATAAAATTATCAAAAATATACCTAAGTAATAAAAATCAACATTAATGAGGTTGTAAGACATTGCTGATTAGAATATAAACTTGCACAATACTCATGGAAAACAATTTTTAATATTTCATGAATCTTAGATTTTATTCTATCTTTGAATCTAGTGATCTCTGAAGTATAATAAAGTAATTAAAAATATATAAAATGCTGTGTGTGCAAATATTTTTATAGCAGCATTATTTATGACAGAAGGAAATTAGAAATAATTTAACGATTCATTCATAGGGGAATAATTACCTAAAGCATGAAATGTCCATTTGATGAAATGTTTATCATTAACGTTTTCAAAGAATATGTAGTAACATTAAAATATTGAAGATAAAAAAAAGTGAAAAAAATCCAGGCAATAAAATGAATAATCAGTATGATTATAATGATGTAATAAAAACTATAACCAATACTTAGAATTATAAGAAAATACCCACATTTTTGGCTTCCCTGGTTCATTGGTAATAAATCTGCCTGCAGTGCAGGAGACATGGGTTTGATCTTTGGATCGGAAGACCTTCTGAAGAAGGAAATGGCAACCCACTCTGGTATTCTTGCCTGGGAAATCCCATGGACAGAGAAGTGTGGTGGGCTGCAGTCCATGGGGTCACAAGAGTCAGACGTGACTTAGCAACTAAACAACAATAACAACAACCCACATTTTTTACCATATTGCATTCGGTAATATATCACACCATTTCTTGGTATTTCCCCAAATGAAGTAAAAATTTATGTCCACACAAAAACATGCACATAAATATTTGTAGAAGCTTTATCCATAATTGCCCAAAATTGAAAGTGATGTCATTCAGTGAATGGGTAAACAAAGCTGTGGTAAATGGAATATTATTCAGTGATAGGAAATGAGCTATCAAGCTTGGAAAAGACATAGAGGAGCCTTAAATGCACATTACTAAGTGAAAGGAATGAATCTGAAATGGCTACATACTATATGATCCAAACTATATGATAAGCTGTAAAAAGATTATTGGTTGCCAGGTACCGGGGAGAGGAAAGCGTGAATAAGTGGATTGCAGGGGATTTTTAGGGCAGTGAAATAAGTATTCTGTAGGATCTTGTAATATTGAGCCCGTTAATCAAAACGTATAGAATGTACAACATAAAGAGTGAATCTCAATATAAAGTATAAACTTTAGTTAGTAATAATATATCAATATTAGATTATCAATTATAATAAATATACCATGCTAATGCAAGATGTTAAATATGGGGGAAATGTGGGGGAAGGGAGTGAAGCAATTTATGGAAACTTTGTAACTATAATTGCTCAAGAAAAAGTATTAATTAAAAAATAGTTTGTTAACAAACACTAGGTTTTGAAATGTATACTGAGCATTTTTTAAGTTAATTTGTTAAATTAACTATAGTTGGTTTACAATATTGTATTAGTTTTAGGTATACAACTTCAGATTCTTTTCATTACAGATTATTAGAATATATTGAATATAGTTTCCTGTGCTAAAATGTAAATCTTTGTTGTTTATCTATTTTATATATAGTGGTATGTATCCCACCCCTTTTCCCTTTGGTAACCATAGGTTTGTTTTCTATGTCTCTGAGTCTGTTGTCATTTTGTAAATAAGCTCGTTGTGTCATCTTTTAGATTCTAAAAATAAGTGATAGCATATGGTATTTGTTTTTCTGACTTCACTTTGCATGATGATTTCTAGATCCTCCTGTGTTCCTGCAAATGGTAATATTTCATTCCTTTTTATGGCTGAGTAATATTCCACTATATTACTCATTCAGTTCAGTTCAGTTGCTCAGTCGTGCCAACTCTTTGTGGCCCCATTGACTGCAGCATGTCAGGCTTCCCTGTCCATCACCAGCTCCCACAGCTTGCTCGAACTCATGTCCATTGAGTCAGTGATGCCATCCAACCATCTCATCCTCTGTCGCACACTTCTCTTCCTGCCTTCAATCTTTCCCAGCATCAGGGTCTTTTCCAATGAGTCAGTTCTTCACATCAGGTGGCCAAAGTATTGGAGCTTCAGCATCAGTCCTTCTGATGAATATTCAGGACTGATTTTCTTTAGGATGGACTGGTTTGATCTCCTTGCAGTCCAAGGGACTCTCAAGAGTCTTCTCCAATACCACAGTTCAAAAGCATCAGTTCTTCGGTGCTCAGCTTTCTTTATGGTCCAACTCTCACATCCATACATGACAACTGGAAGAAAAACTAGACTAGATGGACCTTTGTTGGCAAAGTAATGTCTCTGTCTTTTAATATGCTATCTAGGTTGGTCATAGCTTTTCTTCCAAGGAGCAAGCGTCTTTTAATTTCATGGCTGCAGTCACAAACTGAAGTGATTTTGGAGCCCAAGAAAATAAAGTCTTTAACTATTTCCATTTTTTCCCCATCTATTTGCCATGAAGTGATGGGACTGGATGCCATGATCTTTGTTTTTTGAATGTTGAGTTTCAAGCCAGCTTTTTCACTCTCCTCTTTCACTTTCATATTACTCAAGAACCCCACATCTTCTTTATCCATTTATCTGTTGATGGGCACTTAGGTTGCTTCCATGTCTTGGCATTTTTAAGGAATAAAAGAGAAAAATAGATGAAGAAATTTTATGATGACAATGACTCAATACTGAGACAAAAATTTCCAAATATTTACAAAAATAGATTATGAATTTATGAAGTATTTCTCATGGCTTAGTGAATCAAGACTAGAAGCTTCTTTTTTTGTAAACAACTATCAAATATTTTTTGAATATTTTACTCATAAAAGGATCCATCTTAGGTCCTAGGAGAGGACTATATACATCCCTGCCCTCGCAGAGTTTACAGTTTAGTCAAGGAAAGAAAGAATAAAAAACATAAAATGTCTAAGAATTTAGATAGTGTCCGCCACCTACCAGGTGAGTGGGGCAGATCTATACACTCTAGGAATTCTACATTCAAAGCACCACTTCATAATGCTTTGTACAAATGACAGAATTTTATAGTTGAGTGGGTCTTTAGAGATCATCTGGGTCAACCCTTTATTTTATAGATGAGGGCTTTGAGACCAAGATATTAGAAGCCAGAATTCATCATTTAATCATTCATCTATTCATTCAACAAATTTTTATTGAGTATCTCCTATGGTCAAGCACTTTGTTGGAGGTTGGAATTGAAAACTGAAGATGTCACAGTTTTCACTGATTCAACTCACAGATTCAAATCTTATAGAAACACATTTGTGCTCACTCAGTTGTGTCTGACTCTTTGCAGTCTGATGGACTATAGCCCGCCAGGCTCCTCTTTCCATGGAATTTTCCAGGCAAGAATACTTGAGTTGTGTGCTACTCCAAGGGATCATCCCAACCCGGGGATCGAATCCACGTGTCTTGCGTCTCCTGCATTGGCAGGTGGCTTCTTCACCACTAGTGCCACCTGGGACGCACAGAAGCACATAGGACTCATATGTCATCCAGCATTATAAGTCTGTGTCGGAGAAGGCAACGGCACCCCACTCCAGCACTCTGGCCTGGAAAATCCTGTGGGTGGAGGGGCCTGGTAGGCTGCAGTCCATGGGGTCACTAAGAGTCGGACATGACTGGGTGACTTCCCTTTCACTTTTCACTTTCATGCATTGGAGAAGGAAATGGCAACCCACTCCAGTGTTCTTGCCTGGAGAATCCCAGGGACGGGCGAGCCTGGTGGGCTGCTGTCTATGGGGTTGCAGAGTCAGACACGACTGAAGCGACTTAGCAGCAGCAGCAGTGAGTCTGTGTGTGTGTGTGTGTGTGTGTATATGTGTATGTATGCAAGTGGAAGGCTGAGTGGAGATGCCTGAAAACTCTTATTTTTTTCTTAAAAAATGAAGAATGAATGACAAGATTTAGCCAGAAGGAGGAGGGGAGGAGGGAGAAAAGCTCTCCCATGTAGATGGAGAAGCGTATTTAAAGTCCCAGGAATGGAAACGTTTGGCAAGTCGTTTAGGACACCTGGGTCCTAAGAGTTAGAGGGAAATGGCAAGAAATGATTTGCAGAGATTGGCAGGGACTAGGTAATGAAGAAGTTCATGACCCATGTTGCTGGAATTTGGGCTTTACCTTGAAAGAAATAGGCAGCCATTGAAAACATTTTAAGCAAGTATGTAAGGTAGGGTAATACTGTATAGACAGACCCAGAAATACAAAATTAAGGCCCACACAGAAGGTCATCTGCCACACATTTGTCTGAAGAAGGAGTTCCAAGTTATCAGGTGGCTCTTTACAGTGATCAGAGATCCAATCTGCTCATGTGTGTGGTCAGTTGCCTCTAAGGCCTCGAGGGGGCCTCACCCACGGCACTCAGTTGGGGAAAGTGGAAACCCTACAAGCTCTGGCCTGGAAGTGATGTACATAGTTTCTAACACATTGCAGTGGAGAAAACTAGTCCTGTGGCCACTTCTAGAGGCAGGGTGAACTGGGCAATATTCTCTGGTGTTCTTGCGTGCTCAGTCACGTCCGACTCTTTGTGACCACATGCACTGTAGCCTGCCAGGCTCCTCTGTCCATGGAATTTTCCAGACAAGAATACTAGAGTGGGTTGCCATTTCCTACTTCTGGGTATCTTCCCAACCCAGAACCAAACCTGCATCTCTTGCATCTCCAGCATTGGCAGGAAGATTCTTTACCTCTCCACCACTTCTGTCCCTACTCTATTCTGTACTCCATGCTGTGGATGGGAGAGCACACGTTTTGGTATTTAGCCAGCATCCTCTGCCACAGGGAGGGCCCTGATCAGATCTTCAATCTAGGAGAATCACTCTGGCAGGGAGTGGATAATACTGGAAGCAGGGAGATTGGTTAAAAGGCTTGTTAATCTGAAAAATGATCTGGCTTGAGCAAAACATAGTATGTAGCAGGGTAACACGGCGAGAAAGAGACGAGTTAAAGAACTAGTTCGAAGATAATACCAACAGGCTTTGATAATCAAGCGGATATTGAGATGGAGTTTAGAAGAGAAAGGAACCAGTGGTGACCCAGGTTTCTGACCTGGGCAACTGGGTGAAAATAAGAACCAGGACTTTGAAAAGAAGATGGCATTCTTAACATTTTGAGTTTGAGGTATGAAATATCTGGTGTGCAGTTAGCTATTTGAGACTAAAGTTTGAGGAAAGATCTTTTTCTGAAAGTATAAATGTGGGCCCTATGCTATGCTAAGTCACTTCAGTCGTGTCCGACTCTGTGTGACCCCATAGGCCACAGCCCAAATGTGGGCCCTCTCAGTGTGTAAACAGTGGTTAAAACTTTAGAAATAAATGGAGATGCATCACACAAGAAGTGAAAAAGGAGTTTTTCACAAATCTTTAAAACATTTTTATTGTGATAAAATATACATGGAATTTACCATTTAACTGTTTTTAGGTGTACAGTTCAGTGGCATTAAGTACATTCATATTGTTATGCCACCATCACCATCCATCTCCAGATGTCTTTCATCTCCCCAAACTGAAACTCTGTACCCATTAAACAATGACTCCTCATTTCCCCCTTTCCTCAGTCCCTAGCAATCACCAATCTACTTTCTGCATCTATATGAATTTGACTTCTCCAGGTACTTCATATAAATAAAATAATATAATACTTATTCTTTTGTGTTTGACTTATTTCACTTAGCATTACGTTTTCATAATGGTTCATCCATTTGAAGCATGTGTCGGAACTGAATTCCCTTCTGAAAGTGAAAGTGAAAGTCGCTCAGTCGTGTCCAACTCTTTGCGACCCCGTGGGCTGTCCATGAGATTCTCCAGGCCAGAATACTAGAGTGGGTAGCATTTCCCTTCTCCAGCGGATCTTCTCAACCCAGGGATTCAACCCAGGTCTCCTGCATTGCAGGCAGATTCTTTACCAGCTCAGCCACAAGGGAAGCCCAAGAACACTGGAGTGGGTAGCCTACCCCTTCTCCAGGGGATCTTCCCAACCCAGGAATCGAACCGGGGTCTCCCACATTGCAGGCAGATTCTTTACCAACTGAGCTATCAGGGAAGCCCTAATTCCCTTCTGAGGTCGAATACTATTCCATTGCATGGCTATATCACATTTTATCCATTCATTCATTGGTGAACATTGGGTTGTTTCTACCTTTTGGCTGTTGTGAATAATGCCACTATGAACAGCATTATTCCCCTGGTGGCCCAGTGGCTAAGACTCTGGGCTCCCAATGTTGGGGGCTTGGGTTCAATTCCTGGTTGGGAACTGAATCCCACATGCCACAGCAAAGAATTTGCACGCTGCAACCAAAAAGATCCTGTATGCTGCAACTAAGACCCAGAAAGCTAAATACATAGATATTGAAAATAAATACATTTATTAGAGTCCCTGCTTTCAATTCTTTGGAGTATACACACAAAAGTAGAACTCCTGGATCACATGGCCCTTCTATGTTAAATTTTTTGAGGGATTTCCATACTGTTTGCCACAGTCTCAATTTTTGCTGCACGTCAAATTCACCTCTTGAGTTTTAAAAAAATACATGTGCTCAGATTCCATCCCCTGGAGACTGATTCAGTCTATCTGAATAGACACCTGACTTCTGTTTCTTTTTAGAATTCATATTCTTTAAGATACTAGAAACAAATTAATAAGGTTGGTTTTAAAAGAGTAAGAATAAAAGAATATGGAGCAAAAAGTTGAAGTCCTCACTGTTAACATTTGGAGTGTATCCTTACACACACACACACACACACACACACACACACAAGAGCCTGGCAAGCTACAGTCCATAGGGTCACAAAGAATCAGACACAACTGAAGTGACTTAGCATGCATGCATGCTAATTATATATAAAGCATTAAATCCCTTGCTTGATATATATGTTGCAAATACTTTCTCCCAACAATTTCTCTCTTAACTCTTTTAAAAAACAGCTTTATTGAGATATAATCCCCATACCATGCAATCATCCACTAAAGATATACAGTTCAATAGTTTTTAGTGTATTCAGAGTTGGGCAACCATCTCCACAATCAATTTCAGAATATTACTGAACTCTGCTTTAATATATTTACATGTGAAAATGGTTTTCATTTTCTATAATCAAATTATTAATTTCCTTTTGGGTTTCTGGGCTAGGGAAGCAGTCCCCATTCCCAAATTATAAAGGTATTCTCATATCTTTTTAGTACTTTTGTAGTTTTGCTTTTCATGTGTGATTTTCTTAAAATCAATTTTTATTTTTATAAACTGAATCATTTGAAAAAACCACGATGCTGGGAAAGATTGAAGGTGGGAGGAGAAGGGGATGATAGAGGATGAGATGGTTGGATGGCATCATCGACTCAATGGACAAGTTTGAGTAGACTCCGGGAGTTGGTGAAAGGGAGGCCTGGCATGCTGCAGTCCATGGGGTCACAAAGAGTCAGATATGACTGAGCGACTGAACTGAACTGAACTACTCCCCTGTCCCCTCCCCTACTTTCAACTCTGTAGCTGTTCTTCTAGAATTTGTATATTTCCACATTTGAACTTTGCATAATAGTCAGGTACAGTTGTTATCCTTCAGTTCATTAATTTGAGACTATTGATACCCTTCCATGGTAGATAAAGATTTTGGTTTCTTATGTCACCATTTTTTGTTGGTTAAATTTACTTTTTTGGTTAAATTGATATTTAGAGTTTACATTATTTTTTACACAAATATTATTCATTGCTGAGTATCGTAGTATACTACGATTATGTTCTCTATCTTCCTTTTTGTTTTTCTTACAGTTTAATAATTGTCTTGTTTTTCACTTGCTTAGTTGTCTGTAGCTATTGTCAAATTCCCACACCTACCAATAGCTCTTAGTACAAGGTCTATCTCTATTATTAGTTTCAATCTTTTTTTTCAGGTTACTCCTCCTGGAGACCTTTGTTTGCCTCCATCTGCTGATGCTCTGGGCCTGTTCCTTTCTGCATATTTGTCATTTTAGGACTTCCCTTTGCTGACAACTTAGGAATTCCTTTACCTTTTTATGGTTTCAATTCTATTATATGAATCTCTTTTTTTCATTTTTCCTGGTTTATTCCCTCCTGTCATGGAGTGAATGCCCCAGTAGCTTTGTTCAGAGGGCACAGTGATGCCAGCCCTTGATCTGCCTGTCTCCTGGGTGACAACTTCTACAGTCCGGACTGCATGCCCTCTCACTACACTTGGGGCACAGCTGCCACCTTGGGGCTCCTCTCTCTTTTTTTCTGTGCAAATGGTAGGATGCCATCAGTTGAGACACAGGTTTATGAGGGAAGATCAGGTGTTTAGTTTTGGACAGATTAACTTTGATATATCTATTAGTGGAGATGTGAAGTTGGAAAATGGATATAGAAGTCTGAAATTTACAGGAAAATTCAGCAGCTGATAGAAAATTGGAGATGTCAGTATTCATGTAGTATGTTAGGCTATGAGATTGGATGAAATTACCAGGCAGTGAGTACAGACGCAAGCCCTAGAGCAATCAAATATTAAAAGGACAGGAAAATTAGGAGCAATGAACACAAGAATCTGAGGAGTGGCTGTTGAAGAAGAAAGAAAACGAGGACACCAGATGTCCTTGAAACCAAGTGAAGGAAGTGTGTCATCAAGAAATTATTCTCATGAAGAAATGCTTTGTGAAATCATAGAGATAAGATATAAGGTTATCAATAATTTATTAATTATACCCTCAAGTTTTTTTAAAACAGAGGATGCTTCTTAAAAATTTTATTAAGCTTCATAGCCATGTTCAGATCAGATCAGATCAGATCAGATCAGTCACTCAGTCATGTCCGACTCTTTGCGACCCCATGAATCGCAGCACGCCAGGCCTCCCTGTCCATCACCAACTCCTGCAGTTCACTCAGACTCACGTCCATCAAGTCAGTGATGCCATCCCTGTCGTCCCCTTCTCCTCCTGCTCCCAATCCCTCCCAGCATCAGAGTCTTTTCCAATGAGTCAACTCTTCCCATGAGGTGGCCAAAGTACTGGAGTTTCAGCTTTAGCATCATTCCTTCCAAAGAAATCCCAGGGCTGATCTCCTTCAGAATGGACTGGTTGGATCTCCTTGCAGTCCAAGGGACTCTCAAGAGTCTTCTCCAACACTACATTTCAAAAGCATCAATTCTTTGGTGCTCAGCTTCTTCACAGTCCAACTCTCACATCCATACATGACCACTGGAAAAACCATAGCCTTGACTAGACAAACCTTTGTTGGCAAAGTAATGTCTCTGCTTTTGAATATGCTATCTAGGTTGGTCATAACTTTTCTTCCAAGGAGTAAGCATCTTTTAATTTCATGGCTGCAGTCACCATCTGTAGTGATTTTAGAGCCCAGAAAAATAAAGTCTGACACTGTTTCCACTGTTTCCCCATCTATTTCCCATGAAGTGGTGGGACCAAATGCCATGATCTTCGTTTTCTGAATGTTGAGCTTTAAGCCAACTTTTTCACTCTCCACTTTCGCTTTCATCAAGAGGCTTTTGAGTTCGTCTTCACTTTCTGCCATAAGGGTGGTGTCATCTGCATATCTGAGGTTATTGATATTTCTCCCGGCAATCTTGATTCCAGTTTGTGTTTCTTCCAGTCCAGCATAAATACAAATTTTCTGATTTCTTTGTTGTGACTATTTCTTTCATTACAAGTCTAAAGACATCTCAGACTTAACATGTTCAAAAAACAAATTCTTGCTTCCTATCTTCGACAGTCCTGTGTGTTTAATGGTACAACTATCCACTTTAGGGTCTTCTTTTTTTTAATATAAAAAAGTTATAGGAAAGTGGCTAAAAGAGTACAGAGAGTTCACACACATCTTTCACTCAGTTCTGCTTCATCTTAACTTACATAATCACTTGCAATGATCAAAATCGGGATACTATGCTATGCTACTATTTACTAAAGTACATATCTTATTAAACTTTAGCCTATTTCCTTCTAATCTCCTTTTTGTCCATTATTCCACATTGCATTTATTTACTGTGTATTTTTAATCCTCTCCAATCTGTGACAGTTTCTCCATCTTTCCTTGTCTTTCATGACCTTGAAAGACTGTTGCTGAATCCTGGTTAGTTAATTTATAGAAGGTCTTTCAGTTTTGGTCTGTTTGATATTTTCTCATGATCAGATTTAGATTATGCACACAAGTAGAAGAAGGTAAAAGAGGTGAAATTCAACTTTAGTAATGGGTTTCAACATATGGTAATGTTAGGTTTTGCAAATCATATATTTAGATCAAGCTGAACATCTTCTGAAAAATGTCTAGGAAATCCCAGGTGTTAGAGATATGCTGCTGCTGCTACTGCTAATTCGCTTCAGTTGTGTCCGACTCTGTGTGATCCCATGGACAGCAGCCTACCAGGCTCCCCCGTCCCTGGGATTCTCCAGGCAAGAATACTGGAGTGGGTTGCCATTTCCTTCTCCAATGCATGAAAGTGAAAAGTGAAAGTGAAGTCGCTCAGTTGTGTCTGACTCTTAGCGACCCCATGGACTGCAGCCTACCAGACTCCTCCGTCTATGGGATTTTCCAGGCAAGAGTACTGGAGTGGGGTGCCATTGCCTTCTCCGAGAGATATGCTATGTAGTGCTAATTCCAGAGCTAATGATAATATTTATATAAAGATATCAAACCAGGTATAATATTTAAAAACATAGAATACAAAGCACTTGACTTTCTCTTAAAGCAAAGTTAACCCTATAGGAACTAGCAGTTTAAACAGCTATCTTAAAATTATTGTTTATATCCTTTCTGTGGCAATGAATCAGACTTAATCTGACTAAGGTTTTGCTGTATATTTTATTAAAGATGTGAATTTATTGGAATTCCTTTCTCATGTGTCTTTTCTATTCTGCCTTGTGTTCATTTGCAAGATATTTTCCCCCTCTAATATACACTACTCTGTATAAACAGTGAGTACATTCAATTCTACTTAAACTGTACATTGAGAAAGATGACCTGTGAGACTTCCATGGAAGTTCAATAATATTTTCATTGCAAACTTTGTTGAAATATGCACAACAATTCTGGGTGTATCTTATCATAGAAACTCAGATTCTTGAGAGTCTTAAACTTCTATAATATCCAAGTATGTGGTCATTCTTTAGTGTGCGTGTGGGCATGCTAAGTCACTTCAGTCATGTCTGACTCTTTGCAACACTAGGATCGTAGCCTGCCAGGCTCCTCTGTCCATGGGATTCTCCAGGCAAGAATACTGGAGTGGGTTCCATGCCCTCCTCCAGGGGATCTTGAACCCGAGTCTCTTAAGTTTCCTGCATTGGTAGGCAGGTTCTTTACCAGTAGTGCCACCTGGGAAGCCCTATAACTGGTAATTTCCTTTATTTGTTGTATGATTATTATGTATCCTCACATTATTCCCATGAAACAACAAAAGTTCTAGAACTACTTTGATTTGTAGGACTTGGAGAATGAAAGACTATCTTAATTGTAAAATCTACTCTCACTACAAAATATGGTTGGCATTCCTGTTGTTCTGTCTATAAACAACTTTAACATTGCCAGTGCATATTTTATTTATTTATTTTTTGCCCCACATGGCATGCAGGATCTTAGTTCTCCCATTAGGGATCAAACTGGTGCCTGCTACAGTGAAAGCACAGAGTCTTAACTGGACCTCCAGGCAAGTCCTGCCAGCGAATATTTTAGGGATTTAATTCATAATTTGAGATACAGTTTATTTATATAATCAATTATGTACGCCAGAAGTAAAGTTATATGCTTTTTGTTAAATTTACTATTTTAAATGCAACTTTCTTCTAACCTGAGGGAAGATACTGATTTATTAATGGAACAAACATTTTTATTATTTGTAAGATATTATCAGGCAAGTTTATATAAATTTAGATTACTCAACCATAATCACATTAAGAAGATATCATCCAAGAATTAAGATAAATGACCTAGTTACTACCTAATTTCCTAAGTTAGAATATGACCACTTTAATGGTGACAGATTATGACTTAATGATTATGTTCATAAATGGATTATAAGGTCAACATCACCGTTCTGGGTCTCTGCAGGCATCACAAACACAGAAGAGGACAAGCTGCCTACCAGACGGCTTTCTATAAGGAAAATGTTCCAAAAAATCCTAGCAAAGCAGGACGTGCTAATATTTATCCAGAGGGCAGAAAGTCACATTTGTTGTTGCACAGTGAAAACTCGATTGATTTCTGCTGACTTATAAATGTCTAAGTGAAAGACAATGTAACTATTGTGGTCTTGAAAAGCATTTCAGAGTGACTCTAAGTTATTTTTATCACACAGATGAGTTAACTAAGACACAGACATTAACACTAAGGATTTAGATTGCCCTTTGCAATTCTTTTTCACTTATGTATGGCAGTAGATAGTAAGATTATAAAGGGTGACTAAATTCAAGTTATGCACTTCCTAACTAATACATAGCTTTTAAGTCATTTTCAAGAGGGCAATGGAGGTTTCCCAGGTGGTGGCAGTGGTAAGGAATCCGCCTGCCAATGGAGGAGGCATAGGAGGTGTGGGCATAGGAGGCGCAGGAGACACGGGTTCGATCCCTGGCTCAGGAAGATCCCCCGGAGTAGGAAGTGGCAACCTGCTCCAGTATTCTTGCCTGGAAAATTCCATCAGCAGTGGAGCCTGGCAGGCTCCACGGAGTCACAAAGAGTCAGACATGACTGAGTGTTCACATACATTATGGAAAGAGAGCCAATTTTTATTCTCATAATCCAAACTATTCACAGATTTAGAAATATATTAGCAGAGATGTTACTGTCAATATTCTAACTGTTGAAGTAAAGAGTTCTCCATGGAATGTCAGCAATTCCTCTACCAGTGATATATCCCTAAGTGGAAGAGGGAAAGATAGCCCTACCTTTCACAAAACTGACTTGCTCTAAAAAGTTTTCCTTGAAGCTTTTTCTTTTAAGAACTAAGACAAGGCCAGTCAGTATCAGATGATCAAATCCAATACTTAATATATCCCTTAAAATAGGTCTTCTCTGTAATATGTCTCAAATCATTATTAAAAGCAAAGAATTTTTAAAAAATACTTCAGGCTTTTAGATAGATACCCTTAATTCTGGAAATGGCAGCATTGATCTAATTGCTATATTATCTGTTACTGGTGTTATTCTACAAATTAATTATTGGTCTTATTTATTCATCAGCTGGTTTTAGAAACATTTATACTAAGAAGAGCTCAACTAAGGAAAGCATGACCAAGGAAAACATGAGGAAATAGTTTTGGTGAAAATACCCTCAAGAAAACATGCAAGGAATCTCTGTTGGCTAATGTTTTACATCAGTGATAAACGACTTTTCTGGGCCTCTCTAGAAAAACTATCTAAAAATCATTAGCCCCAGTTTGCTGTATTCTTTTTTGGGCACTCTCAGTTTCCTGGAGATGCATTGTTATAGTCTTTCAGTTAATAGTGAGAGACGGGAGTAGTTATGACCTGTTGTCATTTTATTCTCATCGTTGAAGAAAGACCACATAGAGATGGAAGGTGCACACAGGCTGGCCTTTTGCTTGGAAAAAATTCAAACTATTATAGAATACAGCCCTGTAAGGGTTAAAATCCAGATGCAGTTATCATGTAGAAGCAAACTTAACAGGGAACTCTGCTGCTCTCCTATAGACAATTTTTTTTTTTCCCCCTCTTATAGAATGCTTTATTGTGTGGCATCCTTGAGCTAAAGGGTCACTTGGGGGGATTTCTGGTCCCTAGATTAGGTCTCTCTTTAAAATGTTTCTTTTTTTTTTTTGTATTTCTTAGGTACCCAATCTAAGTTTATTTTATTTTTAAACTTTTCAATATTGTATTAGTTTTGCCAAATATCGAAATGGATCCGCCACAGGTATACATGTGTTCCCCATCCTGAACCCTCCTTAGACAACTTTTTTAAAAATCACATTTGATCATCTTTTTAGCACTCTTTAGATTTCTCTACCATGGAAAACAAATGTGTATCATATTTTGCCACAAAACACTTAGCAATCTGTTATTTTTCTTTTTTTGGTCATAAAATACAAAGGTGGCTCCGTTGATAAAGACTACACCTACAGTGCAGGAGATCCAGGCTCAATTCCTGGATGGGGAAGGAAATGGCAATCCACTTCAGTATTCTTGCCTGGGAAATCCCATGGACAGGGGAGCCTGGTGGGTTATAGTCTGTGCAGTGGCAAAGAGCTGGACACGACTTAGCAACTAAACCACCAACCAAGAATAATAGGATCGTAGCACTCTTTAGGCTTCAAATCTTATGATTTCTTTATAGCACTTCAGTTCAGTTCAGTCGCTCAGTCGTGTCTGAGTCTTTGCAACCCCATGAATTGCAGCACACCAGGCCTCCCTGTCCATCACCAGCTCCCAGAGTTCACTCAGACTCACGTCCATCGAGTCAGTGATGCCATCCAGCCATCTCATCCTCTGTCGTCCCCTTCTCCTCCTGCCCCCAATCCCTCCCACCATCAGAGTCTTTTCCAATGAGTCAACTCTTCGAGTGAGGTGTCCAAAGTACTGGAGTTTCAGCTTTAGCATCATTCCTTCCAAAGAAATCCCAGGGCTGATCTCCTTCAGAATGGACTGGTTGGATCTCCTTGCAGTCCAAGGGACTCTCACCCATACCTAAAAGTACAGATTTTATTTTTGTCTACTTATTTTTCTCGTTTCCTCAAAAATATAGACTTCAGAAAAGCTGGGACTGTCTGTCTTGTTTGCTATGGTTTCCCAGCATGTACATAAAATGTGCTGACACACAGTAGATGCTCAATAAATATTTGTTGAATGATGCATCAGTAAAAAAGCACCACAGTGGAGAAAATAAGCCTGAGTATTTTGTTCCTGCTTATTTTTTTGGTTATCCTTTGGTTTCTTTAAAACATTGCTCTTCTGGTTATCTATTATTTTACAAAAAACTACCCCAAACTTAGTACCCTAAAAGAACAATCATTTTATTATGCTCACATTACTGTTGGTCAGAGAATTTAAGCAAGCCTCGACTAGGTGATTTTTCTGCTCCACATAGTGTTGCTGGGGTCATTTAGTGGAATTCCACCAGCAGCTGGTACCGTGTGTTGAAGATGGTTTCACTGATAAGCCTGTAACCTGGTGGAAACGGTTGTAAGCCTGGACTCAACTGGCCCTCCTCCTGCTTTACATGGTGGCTCAAAGCTCCAAGACAGCAAGATGGGAGCTGCTGGTCCTCTAAAAGCTTTATTAGGAAGCTTTACTTGGAACCATCCTAGCATCATTTCCACTATATTCTTTGGTCAAATCTGTCACAGGCCAGTCCATGTTTGGGGAGGAGCATCAAACATATATAGCCATTTAAAATCTGGTACATTTCTAAAAAAATAAAAATAAAAAATAAAATCTGGTACATTTCTGAGATAGGATAGTTCCAAGTAAATGTTCCTAAAGAAAACAATCCAACAAATTCAGTTCAGTATCTTTCTAGTAGTTAGTCTTTTGATTTAAGTCTTGCCTAAGTTCAAGGAAGGCTTCAAAATACTAAAAAAGAAATGCAAAAGTTTAAACTTGTATAATGTAAAAGATATGTAAATGTTTTAACATACATCTTATTTGCTTGGGCCTCTCTGGTGGCTTGACTGGTAAAGAATCCGCCTGCAATCCAGGAGACCTGGGTTTGATCCCTGGGAGAAGGGAACAGCTACCCACTCCAGTATTCTGGCCTGGAGAATTCCATGGACTGTATGTTCATGGGATCGCAAAGAGTCAGACACGACTGAGTGGCTTTCACTTATTTGCTTATTTACAACACAGTGAACACTGTAAATTGGTTTAGGTTCTCTGAAGTTACAGGCAAAACCTTTTGTGATGTGTCTGTCATATACATTTTTCTGGGAAGTAGTTTTTTATTGATTTCTCAAAAGATTTGATTCCCTTCCTCCCCAGTCAAGTATTTCCCCAAGCAAAACTGTGGAGTAGGTATGTTCATTTTTGGAACTCTCTCTCTTGATATTACCTAGCTTTGTGTAATAATGATGATGATGATGATAATAATAATAATAACTGATTTAAAAAAATTATTCACTTATCCAGGAACAGTTTCATAATAACCCTACGAGGAACACATAACTATTATCATTGTTTTACAGTTGAGGAAACAGGCATAGTAACTTGCCCATGGTCACACAATTAGCATGTGGCAGGGCTAGGAATCCTGGCATATTGGCATCAGAGGGTCCAATGCACTGAGGCTCTGTTCATGAGAATAGTTTACTCCTTTGTAAACTGTGGATGATAATAGTAGCCAGTGTCACTGTAGGTATCAGATGAGTTAAAGTGGGATAGTCCATAGCTGCTTGCCTGGCACATATGCTGTGCAGTTAATAAATAGGACCTCTCTGTGCTTGCATGCTCAGCTGCTTAAGTCCTGTCTGACTCTTTGCGACCCTGTGGACTATAGCCCTCCAGGCTTTTCTGTCCATGGGGATTCCCAGGCAAGAATACTGTAGTGGATTGCCATGCTCTCCTCCAGGGGGTCTTCCTGACCCAGGGATTGAACCCAAGTCTCTTAAGTCTCGGGCATTGGCAAGCAGGTTCTTTACCACTGAAAGTGAAAGTGAAGTCACCCAGTCGTGTCCCACTCTTCCAGACCCCATGGACTGCAGCCCATCAAGCTCCTCCATCCATCTTTACCACTAGCTCCACCTTAACCTCTGTTTCATTCCTGAAGGCTTTGCTATCTTTCATTGCAGAGATACTGGGTGTGATAAGATGCAAGATGGAACAAGGGGTGGGTGAGGGTGGATAAGGAATTGAAAGTCTAGGGCCAAACCTGGAGATACTGCTCTTCCTATTAAACTACTTAAGGTCTCCATTTTCTCTTAAAATTGTATGCAAATGTCACATTCTATTCCCAAATGCCATTGCTTATCTATTAATATAAAACTTGTTTACTCCAAAGCTTTTGGGATCATCGTTCTTCTAGGGAGATGTACCTCGTTTGCGCCTTGGCTTACAACACACTTCTTTGAGAGACTCAGCAGCAGCTGAGGTAAGTTTGGGAATTTGAAGGCCTAGATTCTCAGTTAGGGCCCCTAGCTTGTTTGGGCGTTATATTCTTCATTTATAAAATGGAGTGGGTGGTAATGACTATTTTATCAAAGTCTTTTTTGTTCTGGAATTATACAATATAAAATTGTCCTAAAAGTGTTTTCAAAGTGTGGGTCTCCACTTAAAAGTAGGCGAACAAAACCAACTGGATTGGTCAAACATTTAAAAGAAGATCAGGGTAAATACTGTTTGGTGAAATTTTTATTTCAGAATAGATGTTAAAATGTAATTTGTGAAACATACACCTAAAATGTTTGCCTTACTGCGGCTGGTAATAGAAACATTTTCTAAAAAATATAAACATTTTAAAGCTACTAAGGAGGGCAATGAAACCTCCAAAGGTGCCTGCCCTCGGAGGACATCGATCTCGAGACCTCCCCAATTGAGGGCCCCTACCAAAAGTCGAAGGCGCAAAACAAGGCTCGGACCATGGTCCAGCCACTCCTTGCGACGCCAGCGTCGCGGCGGTCTCAAGGGCCGCACCTGGGCTCACGTAGCGCCTCCCGCCTCCCGCCGGGACCCAAAAGAAGCTGCGCGCCTCCTGACGTCATCACCGGGCGCCGCTGCCTCGACCTCCTTCCACTTCGCGGGAGAAGTTGTTGGCGCGAATGGATCCCGAGCCCCGGTAACGGATTCCCCAGCCGGCCGGGCCTGCTTGCTCGCGCGTTCATCCGTGGGCTGCAATGGTGAGCCCTTGGGAAAGGCTTCGCGGCTGGGGGGCTGGGGAGAGTTCGCAGGCAGGGCGTGGACCTGGCTTTCCTGGCGTGGAGGGTCTGGGAGGACCGGGATGCGTGGCCCCGGAAGGAAACGAAGGCACGAAAGGGGCTAAAAACTGGGCTCCGGGCGCACAGCTTTCCTTCCACTGGGGGCTTCAGCTTTCGGCCGCAGCCAGCGCGCAGCGCTCTTGGTGCTGCGCGGCAGCTTCACATTTTCCCACTGTTGGGGGAAGGGAGGAAGGAAGGGAGTAATGAGGTGATTTGGGGGGCTCAGGGGTAAAGTTGCTTTTCCTGTTAAGTGTTGCCTCCAGCCTCTGTTTGAGTCCTGCCTAAAGCGTTGATTTCAAGCTTTGGGTGTCAGAGAAGAAGAATCGAACAAACTTCCTTTCTGATGAACAAGTTTCAGGCCTTCAACTTTCGTCTTTAACAACACCGCGAAATGCTCTCATGAATAAGTTTCTCAGCCTTCAGTTTTCGTACTTTGCTCATTAGCAGCTCCGCGAGGTGCTCATCAGCCGTTTTAAGATCGAGGGCACGGGGAGGATGTTTTATTGTGTTCAGATGAGTTCATAGAAATTAAAGGGATAATACGGTTTACAGGAGGGAGGGCAAACCTGGGAGGAGCAGCTGTAGTGCATTTGACAGCTGTCATCGCTTGTCACCTGATATTAAAAATAATCTTAAAAAAACCCTCAGTGCCTAATTCTGCATAAACCATATAAATAGTGAAATAATTATGCAGCCGTCAAAACAAAACATTCATGCTAGAATGGCAGTAGATACTAGTGTGTGTTTGAAATATTTTAATGTAAAGGATAGTTTATTGTGCTGCGTTAAGCTGGAGTCTACTTAATAATCAGACATTTTTTTTCAGTCATTTTATTTGTCACAGTGTCAACATTCTGGGCTGTGTGTGTGTAATTTTATGCCAGATTCGGAAACCTTACAGCCCTTTGTGTTTCTTCTCAGAGAAGGATGAAATAATGATAACAGCGTAATAGCCAGCTTGTAGCAAGTATCTTCAGGTGGCTATGTGGGCTGTTTGTTTTACATGTCTTTTCTCATTTAAACCTCACAGCAATCCAGTTTTAAAGATGGTAAAGGGGGCCTTTAGAGTTTAAAACACTTTGTGATGTAACTAATAAATGGTTGAACTAGAGTTAGAACCTAGGTTTTTCTGACCACCACATTATGCCACCCTCCTAAAATGACTGTAATTAGTAATTACATTTTGGACTTAAGGCACTGCATGGTAATTGTGGAAAATTCTTAAGATTTGGAGTCTTGAAGGTAAGAGTGAGGCGATGTTTTGGTATTGCTCTGCCATTTAATGATGAAGTGGTTTTTGAGCAAGTAAATACCTTAACTTTAACCTCTTAAATTATGTTTCCTTAACTGTAGAGAGGGAGAAATACAGCTGCCTTGAGTGATTGTCTTGAAGGTTAAACAAAATCATAAATGTAAAGCTTCTCTTGTGGTCCCTGGCTTGTGGTAGGAAACATACAACTACATGACCAATGATCTGTATTTCTCAGGAAGGATTGTGTGGAACATTAAAGAGTTTAAGGGGCATCAGAGATACCTTTGATGTTGTCAGTTATGGAGAATGATAGCTTATGTAGTCAACTTTTGATCATTCAGGTACTTTACATAATTGGTTCTTCTTAGTACTCCTGTTAAAGGTGCAGATGAAAAATAAAGCCCTTCTCAAAAAAAGTGGGAGTCAAAGGGATCGGTTTTGCTGTTTGTTTGTAAAGGGAAAAGATTCTATAAAGAACATAACAAGTTTGGATTTTATTGGTGTTTAGTTCTCTCTTTAGTACAAAAATGAGCAGATCCTCGACCAAAATTCTGTTCAATCTATGTTTATTAGACACCTGGAGAAGGCAATGGCACACCACTCCAGCACTCTTGTCTGGAAAATCCCATGGATGGAGGAGCCTGGTGGGCTGCAGTCCATGGGGTCGGGAAGAGTCGGACACGACTGAGCGACTTCACTTTCACTTCTCACTTTCATGCATTGGAGAAGGAAATGGCAACCCACTCCAGCGTTCTTGCCTGGAGAATCCCAGGGACTGGGGAGCCTGGTGGGCTGCTGTCTGTGGGGTCGCACAGAGTCGGACATGACTGAAGTGACTTAGCAGCAGCAGCAGCAGCACACAAGTTATATTGTACAGTAGTTTGTAACTTTGTTTGGATCACAGCTCTCCCTTTGATAATGTGGTGAATGGTATGCAAGTTTGCTGCCCACAGAAATACGTAAGGACATAAACACACCACTTAAGGGGATTCACATATCTTCTGAGGCCCTTCGATAGATGTAAGGTTAACAACTCTTGCCCTGGGAGCTGCATCTTTTTCTCAAATCTTTTCCAATTAAAAGTTATCAAAGGTGTAAAATACTGTGTATCTACAAAATGGAATACTGTGCAACCATCAAAAAGAGAAAACTTTGTGCCCTGATACAGAACAGTTGCCAAAATAATTCAGTGAAAAAAGAAGATACAAGACAGTATGTAAAATATGCTGCCAGTTTATTGTAGAAAAGGAGAGAAAAGAATATATACATATTTGCTTGAAGATGGGAAGGATACACAAGGCACTGATAACATCTGTTGCCTCCAAAGATGGGAAATGTGTGTCTGAGAGGCAGGGTAGGAGGGAGACATTTTACCCTTTTGAATTTTTGAACCATGTGAATATAATGTCTATTAAAGGAATTGAAATGAAAATAAATAGAATAAAAAGTAGCCATGTAAATGATTTGGATTGCTATGAGGATTTAATTATTTGCTTAAAACATTAATAAAACTTGAGAGATGCCATTTAAAAAAGTCAACATATTTAATTCATTGACTGTCATAGTTATTTATTGAAAATACGGAGAAGTTTGAATTAGACAGGCATGAGACTTGAGGGATGAGAGAGGTGAGAGCACATCTAAGCTGCTGCTTTGCCATATTCTAGGGGAGACCTTTCACATTGAAGTTTACTGCATGAATGCGTCCCTGGAGCAGTTGTCACCCTTTTGTATTAATAATGTAACTTTTGCCATTTGTACTAGTACTTGACGTATAAGACTCTTCTTTCCTTTCCAGGCTCATCTATCTGTTCTTTGAGTGTGTTAAGCTGGTTCTGTCTCAGCTTTTATTTTTATTTCCTCTCCTTGGGATACTCTTCCTCCTCTTGGAATACTCTGCCTTTTTCTCACTCATTCAAGTGTCAGTCATCACTTCCTCAGAGCTTTCCGCGTCATATCTAAGAAACCCATTACTTAATCCAGGGTCATGCAGATTTATGCTTCTATTGTCTTCTGACAATTTTATAGTTTTAGCTCTTAACATTTAGGACTTTGATCCATTTTGAGTTAATTTTTGTATATGGTGTGAAGTTGGGGGACGGGGTCCAAGTTTTTTTTTTTTTTTTTTTGCATGTGGGTCTCCAGTTGTTTCTGCACCACTTGCAAAGTATTCTTTTCTCATTGAATTGTCTTGGCTCCCTTGTCAAAAATCAGTTTACCGTAAGTGTGAAGGTTTCTTTCTGGACACTGAATTCTATTCCATTGATCTATGTGTTTTCCCTAAAGCCAGTAATGCACTGGCTTTATTACTGTAGCCTTGTGGCGCATTTTTAAATTGGGAGGTGTAAGTCCTTCAAATTAGACCTTTTTCAGGATTGTTTTGCCTGTTCTGGATCCCTTGAATTTCTAAAATATAAATTTTAGAATCAGCAAAGAAGCCAGCTAGGATTTTGTTAGGGATTGTATTGAATCTGTAAATCAATTTGGAAAGTATTGCCATCCTAACAACATAATGTCTTCTGATCCATGAATATGGGCTATCTTTCCATTTGTTTGTGTCTTCTTTAATTGCTTTATACAATATTTTATAGTTTTCAGAGTATGGATTTAACACTTCTGTCAAATTTATTTTTAAGTATTTTGTTCTTATTGATGATGCTATTTTGTTCTTATTGATGATGCTATAGATGGAATTGTTAATTTCATTTCTGGTTTGTTCTTGTGAAAAGTATAGAAATACAGTTGGTTTTAGTATATTGATCTTGTATCCTGCAACCTTGTAGAACTCATTTAAATTAGTTCTAACAGTTATTTTAGTAAATTCCTTAGGCTTTTCTTTATTTAAGATCATTTCAGCTGCAAATAAAAATAATTTTGCTTCTTTCTGCCCAATCTGGTATGCCTTTTATAATTTATTTTTGCCTAATGGGTTTCTTTTTTTTTTTTTTAACCAGAGTGTTGAATAAGAGTGGTGAGAATGGATCTCTCTCCTGAACTTAGGGAATTACATTCCAACAGCTTACCTGTCGTTTTTAAAGTATAAGGTTTTAATATAATTTAAAATTGTTTAATTTCATTTGTCTATTCTGTGCTGCTGTTAATATACAGTTTTAGTCAGATATATCATTTTGCATTTAACTCTTTTTCAGGATAATAGAGTTTTGCATTTGGATAGATTTTGTGATGTGTGTTGGTGATAATCAATTTCTGCTTGTGGATTTGGTGGATGAATTAAACATATTAATCAAAAATATTTGTATTTCTTTACTTTCAAAATAGAGAAGTAAAGCCAACCCCACAGAGCACTGCAGTGCTTATTTTGCATAAAATCCTGTACTCTTCAAAGTCAGTGAACAGAGTGCATGATATGGTTTCTCTTTGCATTTTTGGTAGACAGATATAACTTGTTGCTGGTTGAGCCCATGTGCAGTGGAAAAGTTACTAGCTGTTTGGTTATACTTCAAGGTAAATATGTATTAGCTTTTGTGCTTTGATCTTTTAAAGTTAAAAGGTCATTATGGTAGCTTCCTTTGTGCAGGTTTAGGAGTATTTATTGCAAAGATTTTTTTTTTTTTGTCTCTAACTCTACTAATAGATTTGTAATTAGCAGATTTGGAAACTTCTAAAAAATTAATAATTTTTTTTTTTGAGTATTGGTGAGATCTGGTACTTTGTCTGGACTTAATGTCAGTTCAGTTCAGTCGCTCAGATCAGATCAGATCAGTCGCTCAGTCGTGTCTGACTCTTTGCGACCCCATCCAGCCATCTTATCTTCTGTCGTCCCCTTCTCCTGCTCCCAATCCCTCCCAGCATCAGAGTCTTTTCCAATGAGTCAACTCTTCGCATGTGGTGGCCAAAGTACTGGAGTTTCAGCTTTAGCATCATTCCTTCCAAAGAAATCCCAGGGCTGATCTCCTTCAGAAGGACTGGTTGGATCTCCTTGCAGTCCAAGGGACTCTCAAGAGTCTTCTCCAACACCACAGTTCAAAAGCATCAATTCTTCGGCGCTCAGCCTTCTTCACAGTCCAACTCTCACATCCATACATGACCACAGGAAAAACCATAACCTTGACTAGACAAACCTTTGTTGGCAAAGTAATGTCTCTGCTTTTGAATATGCTATCTAGATTGGTCATAACTTTCCTTCCAAGGAGTAAGCGTCTTTTAATTTCATGGCTGCAGTCACCATCTGCAGTGATTTTGGAGCCCCCCAAAATAAAGTCTGACACTGTTTCCACTGTTTCCCCATCTATTTCCCATGAAGTGAGGGCCCCCGATGCCATGATCTTCGTTTTCTGAATGTTGAGCTTTAAGCCCACTTTTTCACTCTCCACTTTCACTTTCATCAAGAGACTTTTGAGTTCGTCTTCACTTTCTGCCATAAGGGTGGTGTCATCTGCATATCTGAGGTTATTGATATTTCTCCCGGCAATCTTGATTCCAGCTTGTGCTTCTTCCAGCCCAGCGTTTCTCATGATGTACTCTGCATAGAAGTTAAATAAGCAGGGTGATAATATACAGCCTTGACGGACTCCTTTTCCTATTTGGAACCAGTCGGTTGTTCCATGTCCAGTTCTAACTGTTGCTTCCTGATCTGCATACATACCTCTCAAGAGGCAGGTCAGGCGGTCTGGTATTCCCATCTCTTTCAGAATTGTCCACAGTTTATTGTGATCCACACAGTCAAAGGCTTTGGCATAGTCAATCAAGCAGAAATAGATGTTTTTCTGGAACTCTCTTGCTTTTCCCATGATCCAGCGGATGTTGGCAATTTGATCTCTGGTTCCTCTGCCTTTTCTAAAACCAGCTTTAACATCAGGAAGTTCACGGTTCACATATTGCTGAAGCCTGGCTTGGAGAATTTTGAGCATTACTTTACTAGCATGTGAGATGAGTGCAATTATGCAGTAGTTTGAGCATTCTTTGCATTGCCTTTCTTTGGTATTGGAATGAAAACTGCCCTTTCCAGTCCTGTGGCCACTGCTGAGTTTTCCAAATTTGCTGGCATATTGAGTGCAGCACTTTCACAGCAGCATCTTTCAGGATTTGGAATAGCTCAACTGGAATTTCATCACCTCCACTAGCTTTGTTCGTAGTGATGCTTTCTAAGGCCCACTTGATCACACCATTGTGATTATCTGGGTCGTGAAGATCTTTTTTGTACAGTTCTTCTATGTATTCTTGCCATCTCTTCTTAATATCTTCTGCTTCTGTTAGGTCCATACCATTTCTGTCCTTTATCGAGCCCATCTTTGCATGAAATGTTCCTTTGGCGTCTCTGATTTTCTTGAAGAGATGTCTAGTTTTTCCCATTCTGTTGTTTTCCTCTATTTCTTTGCATTGATCGCTGAAGAAGGCTTTCTTATCTCTTCTTGCTATTCTTTGGAACTCTGCATTCAGATGTTTATATCTTTTCTTTTCTCCTTTGTTTTTCGCTTCTCTCCTTTTCACAGCTATTTGTAAGGCCTCCCCAGACAGCCATTTTGCTTTTCTGCATTTCTTTTCTATGGGGATGGTCTTGATCCCTGTCTCCTGTACAGTGTCATGAACCTCAGTCGCTCAGTCCTGTCCAATTCTTTGAGACCCCATGAACCGCAGCACGCCAGGCCTCCCTCTCTATCACCAACTCCCAGAGTCCACCCAAATCCATGTCCATTGAGTCAGTGATGCCATCCAACCATCTTATCCTCTGTCCTCCCCTTCTCCTCCTGCCCTCAAACTTTCCTAGCATCAGGGTCTTTTCCAGTGAGTCAGCTCTTCACATCGGGTGGCCAATGTGTTGGAGTTTCAGCTTCAACATCAGTCCTTCCAATGAATACCCAGAACTGAATTCCTTCAGGTTGGACTGGTTGGATCTCCTTGCAGTCCAAGGGACTCTCAAGAGTCTTCTCCAACACCACAGTTCAAAAGCGTCAATTCTGCGGCACTCAGCTTTCTTTATAGTCCAACTCTCACATCCATACATGACCACTGGAAAAACCATAGCCTTGACTAGACGGACCTTTGTTGACAAAGTAATGTCTGTGCTTTTTAATATGCTGTCTAGGTTGGTCATAACTTTCTTTCCAATGTATATGTATATTAAATTGCATTTGGGCTGCCTGATAGGCAATGCTTTTCTTTAATAGTGTTGTAGAATTGTTAGTTACACCTTAGGGTAGGAGAGTGCAACAGATCTTTCCCTTTTGCTTACATTTATGTGACTCAGCTGGTAAAGAATCTGCCTGCAATGTGGGAGACCTGGGTTCCATCCCTGAATTGGCAAGATCCCCTGGAGAAGGGAAAGGCTACCCACTCCAGTATTCTGGCCTGGAGAATTCCATGGGCTGTATAGTCCATGGGGTCACAAAGAGTCAGACATGACTGAACAACTTTCAATTCACTTCAAGAACGTCTTGTATTTCAAAGCATTTACTAGAAAATGTCTTGTTGGCGTTTTCAGTTTTTTCATCTATGAGTTAAAGTTAAAGAATGTCATAGACTTTGTTATGTGGATTAAATTATTTTTTTTAAATGTTTAAATCATTGTCTGGCACAGAGTAAGTCCTATTTAAGGGTTTGTTAAAAAAGTAAATAGGGACTTCCTTGGCAGTCCAGTGGCTCAGAACCTGCCTTCCAATGCAGGGGACGCAGGTTCAACTGCTGGTCCTGGAACTAGGATCCTGAATGTTGCAGCTAAGCCCTGGTGCTGCAGCTGCTGAGCCCACACTCTCTGGAGCCCACAAACCACAACTTGAGGGCCTGCATGCTGCAAAGAAGAGCCCATGGTGGAAGATCCCACATGCAGCAACAGAGATCCTGTGTGCCCCAGTTAAGACCCAACACAGCCAAGTAGATAAATAAATATTTTTTTATAAAGTAAATGAAGCCCTAAATCAGGGCATTGGCAATAGAAATAGAAGAAAGAGGACAGCAGTATTCAGGAGCTTCTTAGATAGGATAGTGAGGTGGAGGGTCAGAATGAGGAGGAGAAACAGTGCCCATTTTTCTGTTTTGAGTGAATGCTGGTGCTGTGCATTGAGGTGGGAAATAGAAACAAGTGCCCCCAAAATCTGAGCTTGGTTTTGGATGTTATGAGTTGGAGGCATTTGGGGCATTTGGATAGAGGTGAAGATGACAGACTGTTTGGCTATGTGAATATGGAGCTCAGAGGTCTGGAGTAGACACAAGATTTAGGAGGCTCAGGTGGCTCGGTATTAAAGAATCCACCTGCTAAGCAGGAGACGTGGGTTCGATCCCTGAGTCAGGAAGATCTCCTGGAGAAGAAAATGACAACCCACTCCAGTATTCTTGCCTGGAAAGTTCCATGGACAGAGGAGCCTGGTGGGCTTTAGTCCATGAGGCCTCCAAGAGTTGGTCACGACTGAGCGACTAAATAGCAGCAGCAGTGTGTTTTTAAGGGGTACCTGATTTTGAGATGGATGTAAGTTAGCTTATGCAGTGTGAGTATGTGAATCAGAAGTTTTTAACTTAAAGTTCATGGAGAGCCATTAATAGGCTTTAGAGAAAAGCTGTGAAGAAGAGTATTATACTAAAAGTGAAAGTATTTTGTTTTTTGTAGCCACAATACTCTAATATGACAAGAGTACCATATGATAGAAGAGTCAATTTGAATAATTTTCCTGGGAAATAGTACACAATAATGTTAATTTAATACCTGCTTAAAATTCCTTAAAACAAAGAGCAGTAAATAAAGTCATCCCCACAAATTAATCTCAAAGTTTATTTTAATAAGCAATCTTTAAAAACAAATCTACCATCAATTTCATTTTACACAGTTAAGAACCATTCTTTCTGAGCCCAGGTGTGAAGGTCAGTGACTTGGAAATAACCACTCATGTGTTTCACCATTATTAATTAAGCATCTGCTTATCTGAGGTGCTGGCCCTGTACTTGAGATACAGAGGTGAGTAAGATAGCAAGCCTCCTGTATGGAATTTATAGCAATGTGTTCAAACTCAGATTTCTATGAGTATCCAAAGTACCTCCTACTAATCGTTTTCGGGCCCATTTCAGGTCTGTCTTCTGTCCTTGAGGCTGTCTGTATTAGGTGCTCCTGGTGCTTTTACAGTTTTGTGATTAGCTCTGTCTTAGCACTCTTTTGTATTTAATTCTTCATATACTAATTTGTCTCCCAGGTAACTTTATGAGGTCTTTTTCCTGTTTGTGTCCTAAGTCCCTGGCATGGTGCCTGTCTGTAATCACATAAGGATCAAATGTATCAGGAATAATAAGGGAAAGGCCATATTGCCAGTGATGGGGTGTCAGGATCTATCAGGGCTTCCCTGATAGCTCAGTTGGTAAAGAATCCGCTTGCAATGCAGGAGACTCCAGTTCGATTCCTGGGTTGGGAAGATCTGCTGGAGAAGGAATAGGCTACCCATTCCAGTATTCTTGGGCTTCCCTTGTGACTCAGCTGGTAAAGAATCGCCTGCAATACGGGAGATCTGGGTTCGATCCCTGGGTTGGGAAGATCCCCTGGAGAAGGGAAAGGCTACCCACTCCAGTATTCTGGCCTGGAGAATTCCATGGACTGTTGTCACAAAGAGTTGGACATGACTGAGTGACTTTCACTTAGAATTATGGTAAAACGATGAGGGGGCAGTCGTGGTCAAGTAGAGAACTATGAAAGGAATTTGGAGTCAGAGGACCAGGTTGCAATCTGGGTGTGCCATCTCTGATCCCCACCAGAATCTTGTGAGGCAAGTGGCATTATGAGGAAATAGGGCCAGAAAAGTTAAGTAATTCATCCCAAGTGCCTGGTGCATGTGTGCTAAGTTGCCTCAGTTGTGTCTGACTCTTTGTAACGCTATGGATGGTAGCCCACCAGGCTCCTCTGTCCATGGGACTCTGCAGGCAAGAATACTGGAGTGGGTTGCCATGCCTTCCTCCAAGGGATCTTCTGACCCAGGATCGAACCCATTCTCTTCCGTCTCCTGCATTGGCAGGCAGGTTCTTTACCACTAGCACCACCTGGGAAGCCCCCACATGTCCAGTAAAAGTGAAAGTCGCTCAGTCGTGCGACCCTGTGGACTATACAGTCCGTGGAATTCTCCAGGCCAGAATACTGGGAGTGGGTAACCTTTCCCTTCTCCAAACGATCTTCCCAACCCAGGGATCGAACCCAGGTCTCCCGCATTGTGGGCAGATTCTTTACCAGCTGAGCCACAAGGGATGCCCAAGAATACTGGAGTGGGTAGCCTATCCCTTCTCCAGTGGATCTTCTCCACCCAGGAATCGAACTGGGGTCTCTTGCATTACAGGCAGATTCTTTACCAACTGAGCTATCAGGGAAGCCCAAGGGTCTAGTAGTAAGTGGCAAAACTGACTAAAAGCTTATGTTTGTCAGACTTAATTCTACTTACTTATCTATAAAATGGAGATAATTCATTCTATTTGCCTTTATACCTCATAGAATTGTCAAAAGAGATAAATCTGTGTCCAGTAGCTGTAAGTAGAAGTGTGAAAAACTTGTTGCTGTTAGCTGTCTGTGCTAAAATTTGTTTTAATGTTTATGTGATTTTTGCCTAAATCTTTTGCTTTATTTAAACTGTCATGTTCAATTAATAACTATTTAAAAAGAAAGTAAGAGTTAATTACTACTCTTTTGGTTTCCCCAAATAAAAATGTTTCTTTTACCATTTCTTTTAGAAGTGAAATCCTGGGACAAAGGGTATGCACATTTAAAATTTTGATAAGTGTTGGATTGTCTTGGAAAGGTTATACCAATTTTTACTTTTATTAGCAGTGTAGTGTGTGAGAATCTGTTTCTCCACACCTTTGACATACCTGAACGTGATGAATCTTTTAACACTTAGAGAACAGTAATCAAGTTCCAATTTATTATTTGTCAGGTTGAGCATCTTTTATTGTTTGGTTATTTGCATTTCTTTTATAATTTGTCTGCTGGTAACTTTTATCCATTTTTTCTACTGGATTATCTTTTATTGATTTGTAGGAGCCCTCATATATAATGTGTGGTAGATATTTTCATGTTAGTTATTTTTTAACTGTTTATGATATCTTTTATTTTTATGTAGTCAAATTTTTCTTTCTTAATGGGTAGTTCTAGTCTTGATGTTCTGCTTGGAAGGACTTCCCTTTGCTAAGATTACAAAAATAAATTTAAAAACGTGTTCCTTTTTCTACTCATATGCTGAGCAAAAATTATTCTGTGCAGGTAAGAGTGATGTTTAGATCCATTATTTGGGAATTTGATTAATCACTAGTCTTGTTCTTTATTTGATGAAATCTTTAAAGACGTGGAATACCAGGTAGGGACTCTTAATAAAGAGTAAGGTAAAGTCATGATATAAATTAAAGTCAAATTGGTGACCTTTTTCTCTTAGATGTTTATACACCAGATGGCTGCTCACTTTGGAGGTAACTCCTAAAAAAGTGTGAGTAGAATGACTTTCATTCCAATGAAAATTCTTTTTCAAAGGTTTAGATTTTTAGTAGATATTGAGTTAAGATCAGGATGCTGTAATTTAAGTGTTCTGCTGCCGTCAGTGTAAGGGCATGGGGAGTGGGAAAGTAGGGTAGAGTACAGGGAGAGGAAAGGGGTTGTGAATAGGAAGAATTACTTAGGAAGAAAAGGTTACAAAAATGCTTAGGATTGGCAGTGTGGTACAGACAAAAGTCAGAGAGCTCAATGTTACCAGTAGTTCCATTTCCTGAATTATGTTTTGTTTTCTCTTTGTGGTTTTAAGTATTTGTGGTTCCATCACAGATGGAAAACCACCACCGACTTTAAGCTGTTTATTAATGTTCAGTTTTGAACTGTGGTGCATGCGTGCTGTGTGTGTGTATTTGAAAAATCACACTATTTGAAGACTCACTTGGTAATTTCAAAAGTGAAACTCCAATGTGAAACTCTCATTTCCTCCAGAGGCAATAAAGTAAGTAGTTGTCAGCCTCAAATTCAATTCTTTGCAAATTATACGGAAGACTGTGGCTTTCTGGCTTTCTTTATTATCTATTTTTTCTTAGCAACTGACACAAATGTCTCAGTTTCATAGCTAAGATACCATTTTGCGAACAATATATCTTAGATTTTATTAGGATGGATTTGTGACTTTTTAATATTAGGAAATTTACAGAAGAGGGTATAAAACCAGGGAAGTCTGTAACCTTTCAAAAAAATTTAACATGTCTGTGTATCTCGTTTATCTGTTTTCTTTATTGACTTAACCACAAAGCTATGTGTTTCTGTGTTTGCAGAACACACTTATTTGGGATTTTTGACATTTTGAGAGTGTGACAATTACCGCCAGGATCGAGGAAAAACATTGTTACCTTTCTTACACTTGACAAAGTACTTTTAACAGGTATTTTCCTCACTACAGTAAAGAGAGAGAGCTTGGAACTGGCAAAAAAAATTGAAGACTCAGGATTATAAACATTGAGGATAGGAATAGGGAAAATAGTTCAACTGCCTCTTGAACCCAGTTCTTTGGAATTCAGATCCTAAATTCTCATATTCTGTGTTCCTTATTCCCTTCCTTTCCTGTGAGTAGAGAACTGTAGGTGGAGAACTGTAGGTGGATATGGAGGGATAATAGTACATAAATGAGGGAGAAGGGAAGCTTTTTACTGAGTCAGAATTGTGACAGATGCATAATTAATCCTCATGAAGTGTAAGGAGTATTCGTCTCACTTTACTGATGAGAAAACAGATTAAAAGTCAGGGTCATCCCTTGGTCCAATGGAAAGTGCTAGAGCAGAGATTCATACCAGGGATTTCTTACTCTAAGGGCTATTACCTTTTCTCTACACCACAGTTTATTCAGAGCTTAAATCTAAAAGTCCATCCTAAAGAACATCAATCCTGAATATTCATGGAAAGGACTGATGTTGAAGCTGAAACTCCAATACTTTGGCCACCTGATGCTGGGATTCATTTGAAAAGACCCTGATGCTGGGAAAGATTGAAGGCAGGAGGAGAAGGGGACGACAGAGGATGAGATGGTTGGATGGCATCATCGACTCAATGGACATTAAGTAAACTCCGGGAGTTGGTGATGGACGGGGAGGCCTGGTGTGCTGTAGTCCATGGGGTCGCAAAGAGTCAGACACAACTGAGAAACTGAATTGCACTGAAAATCTAAAAGTGTAGGAAGAATATATATCATAAGAAAGATGAATGATATTAATTATAAATTACATTGTAAAAGTATGATTATTACAAATGTATGATAAATTACATTGTAAATATATGATTAATTTGACAGTAATTGAAGCAAGTGTAATCAAAAATTTTCCTTTGGAATTTGGAAAAATCATGTAACGGGAAATAATTTCAAAGTTCTTAGTTATTAAGGTCTTAAATGTTCAGGGTTGTAAGAGTTATTCTTCTCTCAAACTGGAGTATAACTTCCATAGGCAAGGATTATGTTCTTCAACTCTTTGTCTTTTCCCCTAGTGTGTCTATGACGATGGGATATGTGCAGGCATAATCAATAAATGCTTGTTACTTGCCTCCTTTAACGGTGCTGTTTTTAGCAAAAATTTCCTTTGTTAATTTTTGCCCTGTTTTTGGCCAGATTCTGAGAATTAAAATTACTTTTCATTAGGCACATTATTGTTATTATTTTTGAATCTTTTTGCCTGTGCTGCTCAGCTTGTAGGATCTTAGTTCTCCAACCAGGGATCGAACCCGGGGCCTTAGCAGTAAAAGCTCGGAGTTCTTACCACTGGACCACCAAGGAATTCCCTAGACTCATTATTTTTAACTCAGGTAATTTTATTAGTTAATTTTTGCATATAAAAAGGATGCTGCTGCACACTTGGAGCCATATCATTATGAAAACATGATTGAGAGTACACCAGTGTGTGTGTAGAGTTGTTCCTTTTTACAATTGAGATTAGAATTTTGTGCAGTTAATGTTTGTTTATGAATCTCCTTTTTTGCTTCTAGGATATTCGAAAATTCTTTGGGGTTATACCAAGTGGAAAGAAACTTGTAAGTGAAACAGTAAAGAAGAATGAGAAAACAAAGTCTGCTGAAGAAAGTTTAAAAGCAAAGAAAGGAATAAAGGAAATCAAGGTCAGTTTTCCAGATGCAGTGTTGAATTGTATAAAATAAACTCAGTTCTGAGATGTGATATATTGAGAGCCTTAAGTAAATATAAATTTCAACTCATTTAGCAGAAAAAGAAGAAAAGTAATAAGGTCTTACTTATTTCTAGTTAATATATCTTACTGCATTTATGGTTTGGTGTTTTCGTTAACTGATTTAGCGAAAACTTAACCCAAGTTTGCTCATAAAGACATAAGCTCCAGTATTGGGCTTCTCGTGAAGGAAGGCTTTGGAGGAAAGCTTTATTCTTTTTCCTGTCCTCCTCGGGCTTCATAGAATTTAAGATATAATATCACTATGATAAGCAGGCAGTGGCGTCAGTAGTGTATTTGAGTTAATATTGTTCCTCTTTGTGTAAAATGTGAGAATTTTGCAACTCAACAGGTCGGTTTACTACCACCCCATCCTTTATGCCATAATTGGCATATGAATTATATCTATATATGTTAATACTCCACATTCAATATAATAATTATTGCTCTAAACCAACATTATTTTAAAGGAATAAACAGAGGAAAATTGGTTTGTGACTACATACGGTGATGGATGTTAACTAGACTTATGATCATTTTACAATATATATAGATGTTGAATCATCATGTTGTATACCTGAAACTAATATAATGCTTCATGTCAATTATATCTCAATAAAAACTTACTTTGTAAATAAGATAAAAATAATTAAACAATATTTTAAAAACATATGAGTAAAATTACAAATGCATGTAATTAAACTGTCGTTAAAATACCAATAAATTATAATTTAAACACATAAATTAACTTTTTAAATTTCCTAGGTGAGACTAAAATAAAAATCTCAGTCTTTTGCTGTCAAAAAAAAAAAAAAAAGAGGAAGATTGATCTTTTGTATTTAACCATATATTGGCCACTTCTGGTGTTTTCATTTCTTATCAAAGATCTGAATTTCCATCTACTATAATTTTCTTTAATTAATATTTTTATTTATTTAATTGTTTAAATGCACCCAGTCTTAGTTGCAGCACACAGGATCCTTTTCATCTTTGTCGGCAGCATGCAGGATCTTTAGCTGTGGCATGCAAATTTTTAGTTATTGCATGTAAAATCTAGTTCTCTGAGCAAGGATTGAACCCAGACCCCCTGCATTGGGAGTATGGAGTCTTAGCCACTGGACAACCAGGGAAGTCCCTTATACCATTTTCTGTAAATCTGAAGAATTTTCTTAAGCATTTTTTGTAGAATAGGCTTGGCAGCAAATTCTGTAAGTTTTTGTTTATCTAAAAATGTCTTTATTTTGTCTCCGTTCTTGATATTTTTGCTGGATATAGAGTTTTGGATTGATAGTTTTTGTTTCAGCACTGTAAAGGTGTTCCATTCCTTGTTTTTGGTCTCCATTTTTTTCTGGTGAGATGTTAGCAGTCATTTATATTGTTTTCTCTTGTATGTATTGTATTATTTTCTCATGCTTCTTTAAAAGACTTTATCTTTGAGTTTCAGCCTTGCCCATGGTGTACTTGGGTGTAGTTTTCTTTTTTTTATACTGTTTAGGGTTTCTGAGCTTCTGAGTCTGTAAATTTATATCTTTTTTTGAATTTGGTAATTTTTTACCATTGTTTCTTCAAATATATTTCTGCTTTATTCTCTCCTCTTCTTAGAAGAGTCCTTATATATATACACACACACGCATACACGCATATGCCCCCCCACACACATATGTATCTATATTAGAATTTTGGAATTGCACTACAGATAATTGAGGCTTGTGGTTGTTTAGTCCCTCAGTCGTGTCTTACTCTGCGATCCCATGGACTGTAGCACGCCAGGCTTCCCTGTCCTTCACTCCCAGAGTTTGCTCAAACTCATGCCCATTGAGTCAGTGATGCCATCTAACCATCTCATCCTCTGTCATCCCATTCTCCTCCCACCTTCAATCTTTCCCAGCATCAGGGTCTTTTCAGATGAGTTAGTTCTTTACATCAGGTGGCCAAAGTATTGGAGTTGCAGCTTCAACATCAGTCCTTCCAATGAACACCCAGGACTGATCTCCTTTAGGATGGACTGGTTGGATCTCCTTGCAGTCCAAGGGACTCTCAAGAGTCTTCTCCAACACCACAGTTCAAAAGCATCAATTCTTCAGTGCTCATCTTTATAGTTCAACGCTAAAATCCATACATGACCACTGGAAAAACCATAGCCTTGACTAGACAGACCTTTGTTGACGAAGTAATGTCTCTGCTTTTGAATATGCTGTCTAGGTTGGTCATAACTTTCTTTCTAAGGAGTAAGTGTCTTTTAATTTCATGGCTGCAGTCACCATCTGCAGTGATTTTGGAGCCCAAAAAAATAGTCTGCCACTGTTTCCACTGTTTCCTCATCTGTTTGCCATGATCTTTGTTTTCTGAATGTTGAGCTTTAAGCCAACTTTTTCACTCTCCACTTTCACTTTCATCAAGAGGCTTTTGAGTTCCTCTTCACTTTCTGCCATAAGGGTGGTGTCATCTGCATATCTGAGGTTATTGACATTTCTCCCAGCAATCTTGATTCCAGCTTGTGCTTCTTCCAGTCCAGCATTTCTCATGATGTACTCTGCATAGAAGTTAAATAAGCAGGGTGACAATATACAGCCTTGACGGACTCCTTTTCCTATTTGGAACCAGTCTATTGTTCCATGTCCAGTTCTAACTGTTGCTTCCTGACCTGCATACAAATTTCTCAAGAGGCAGGTCAGGCGGTCTGGTATTCCCATCTCTTTCAGAATTGTCCACAGTTTATTGTGATCCACACAGTCAAAGGCTTTGGCATAGTCAATCAAGCAGAAATAGATGTTTTTCTGGAACTCTCTTGCTTTTTCTATGATCCAGCGGATGTTGGCAATTTGATCTGTGGTTCCTCTGCCTTTTCTAAAACCAGCTTTAACATCAGGAAGTTCACGGTTCACATATTGCTGAAGCCTGGCTTGGAGAATTTTGAGCATTACTTTACTAGCATATGAGATGCGTGCAACTGTGCGGTAGTTTGAGCATTCTTTGCATTGCCTTTCTTTGGGATTGGAATATTTTTAGTTTTTTGAAAAACCTCCATACTGTTTTTCATAGTGGCTGCTCCAATTTACAGTTCCACCAACATTGCACAAGGGTTCCCTTTTATCCACATCCACACCAGCGTTTGTGATCTCTTTATCTTTTTGATGATGGGTCTGGCCTAGTCTGCAGGGTTTCTCAGGTGGCACTCTAGTGGTAAAGAACCCGTGTGCCAGTGCAGGAGACCTGAGAGATGCGGGTTCGATCTCTGGGTTGGAAAAATACCCTGGAGAAGGAAATGGCAACCCACTCCAGTATTCTTATTTGGAAAATCCACATGGACAGAGGAGTCTGGCGGGCTACAGTCCATAAGGTCGCAAAGAGTCGGACATGACTGAAATGACTTAGCATGCACGCACACACTGGCTTATTCTTCAGTCTCTGCTACTGCTGCTGCTAAGTCGCTTCAGTCGTGTCCGACTCTGTGCGACCCCACAGACGGCAGCCCACCAGGCTCCCCATCCTCAGGATTCTCCAGGCAAGAACACTGGAGTGGGTTGCCATTTCCTTGCTTCCCTTGTGGCTCAGACAGTAAAGTGTCTTCCTCAGTGCAGGAGACCTAGGTTCAATCCCTGGGTCGGGAAGATCTCCTGGAGAAGGAAATAGCAACCCACTCTAGTACTCTTGCCTGGAAAATTTCCGTGGACTGAGGAGTTTGGTAGGCTATAGTCCATGGGGTCGCAAAGAGTTGGACACGACTGAGCAACTTCATTTTCACTTTCTCCAATGCATGAAAGTGAAAAGTGAAAGTGAAGTCACTCAGTCGTGTCCGACTCCGCATGACCCCACAGATGGCAGCCTACCAGGCTCCTCAGTCCATGGGATTTTCCAGTCAAGACTACTGGAGTGGGGTGCCATTGCCTTCTCCATTCTTTAGCCTAATTAGGGGATTATTGACATTTGGGGTGAGATAATTCATTATTGTGAAGGACTGTCCTGTGCATTGTAGAATGTTTAATAGCATCCCTTATCTACCCGTTATATACCTGTAACACCCCGACCCCAGTATGACAAGTGAAAATGTTTCCTGTAGGGGCAGGGTTTCTCTGGTTGTGAACTATTGAGCTCAAATCTAACAAGGAAAAAATAGGTAAGTTATATAGGCTTCCTTGTATTCTAACTATACTGTGATGTTTATAGGTAAATAGTTCTTGTAAAGAAGATGAATTCAAGCCAAAGCAGTCAAACAAGAAAAAGAGGATCATCTATGATTCGGGTAATATTTCTTTTCAGGAGTTTTCAAGTTTAAAAATTTTCATTTTGTATCTGTTAGAGCTGATGTTCTGTATAATGTTAATAGGTGCTGTGAGAAGAGGCTCTGTGTTCAAGTAAAGTTGAAAACAACTTTTATTATTACTAGAGAATTTATCAGAGCTGAAATATGTTAATAAAGTTTTGTTCTGTAGAGAGGTGGTATATATGGCGTGTCTGAAACTTACTTTGAATATGCTAAAGTATTTGTATTAACTTCTCTTTCAGCTGAGGTTCTTGGAAACTGAATTTGAAAAAGAGTGCCATAAAATGTTGCTTTACAAACGAAGATCTAAAACTTCATTTTTATCCTTTTGATTTGGTCCTTTTTTGTTGCAGTTAAAAAGAAACAAACACACTTTAAAAACTTTGACTATAAGATTGACTTAAAAAATATGAGGGTTGGGGTTCTGACACCCCTTGCAATTGAAAATCTACATACAACTTTTGATTCCCCCAAAACTTAAATACTAATAGCCTACTGTTGATTAGAAACCTTGCCAATACCATAAACTGTCAGTTAACACATATTTTGTATGTTATATGTATTTTATACTGTATTCTTGCAATAAAGTAAGCTGCTGCTAAGTCACTTCAGTTGTGTCCGACCTTGTGTGACCCATAGACGACATCCCACCAGGCTCCCCCGTCCTTGGGATTCTCAAGGCAAGAACACTGGAGTGGGTGCCATTTCCTTCTCTGGTGCAGGAAAGTGAAAAGTGAAAGTGAAGTTTCTCAGTCGTGTCTGACTCTTAGCGACTCCATGGACTGCAGCCCACCAGGCTCCTCCGTCCATGGGATTTTCCAGGCAAGAGTACTGGAGTGGGATGCCATTGCCTTCTCCGATAAAGTAAGCTAGAGAAAAGAGAATGTTATTAAGGGAATCTTAAGAAAAATACATTTATAGTACTATACTGTATTTATTGATACTATAAGTTTATGTCATCTGTTTACAAGATGAATCTCAGTACCTACATCAATCTTGTCTAATATAATACAAAATAAAATACTCTAGATGTTATATGTATTACTACACTCTATTATAATACAGATGTAGATGTTGTACGTATTACTAACTTTTGACATCAGAAATGAAAAGATAATGTGAAAAGGAAATTCATATTTACAGGTATAACAATTCATGCTTTAATAATGAAGAAGTAGCAGTATGATTGTTTTATGGTAGCCTGGTGTAATTGATAGGATTGCTTCATGATAGCCTAGCCTATGCACTAATGAATCTGTTAACAAAATTTTGGCATACAGTATGACTGTAACATGGTCATATTCATAATACAGTATTGGAAACATTGTTACATAAAAAGAAAATCCACTTACCTGTTATGATAAATAGGCTGTTATGCAGTTTACCCAGTTACAGAGAGGCATACTTTATAGTAGTGTAATTCTTTGAAAGCAATGTTATAAAACAGAAAACTAATACAGATTAATTTTATATGAAAGATCACCTCATACCTATGTAGAGTATCTACATATATTTCATGCATTCATGACATACCTTTTTCTTAAATTTTTTATAATATTTCTAAGCTATGTGGTTTGTCTGTTTTTTCAAATTGTTGCAAATCTCCAAAATTTTTTTCAACATATTTATTTGAAAAAAATCTGTGTAGAAGTGGACATGTGCAATTCAAACCCATATTCAAGGGTTAATTGTATTTTTAAGATAGGGAACATACATTTTTATGCGTTCCTTTTATGGTATGCTAAAATAATGGTAAAAGTTTTAGATTTTGATTTTTTTGGAGAAGATCTATTCAGTATGAATTCTTAGAATTAAGAATGTAACCTAAGGAAGCATTTATAGATTATCAGGATTTTGACAGTGATAGCAAAGTTTCTAAAAAAGTAGTTGAATGTTTATAGTGAGTCTTTTACTGCTGTATATAATAAAGAATTTCAAATAAGTACATATCCCTATTCCCCAAAAGTTTACATCTTTTGGGAAAGTGGAAATATAATTGATACATTTTAGAACTGTATGAGCCAGGATTTATAAAAGCATGGTGAGAGGAAGAGGAAGGACACTGAAATTTCTGAAACTCCTGTTTTGTACCAGACATATACTAGGTATTTATACTTTGTCTTGATTTGTATTTAAGTGCTCTGGGTAATTAGACTGTGGTAGACAGAATAATCGGAGAAGACAATGGCACCCCACTCCAGTACTCTTGCCTGGAAAATCCCATGGACGGAGGAGCCTGGTAGGCTGCAGTCCATGGGGTCGCTAAGAGTCGGACACGACCGAGCAACTTCACCACTGAGCGACTTCACTTTCACTTTTCACTTTGATGTATTGGAGAAGGAAATGGCAACCCACTCCAGTGTTCTTGCCTGGAGAATCCCAGGGACGGGGGAGCCTGGTGGGCTGCCGTCTATGGGGTTGCACAGAGTCGGACACGACTGAAGCGATTTAGCAGCAGCAGCAGACATCTTTAGCAGTCCCTAAAGATGCCCACACCCTAATTACTAGAACCTGTGAATATGTTCAGTTGTATGGCAGAAGAGGTGATATTAAAATTATAGGTGACATTAAGGTTGATAATCAGTTGACCTTAATGTAGGGAGATTATCTGGATGGGCCCAGTGTAGTCACAAAGAAGAGCAAGGCAGAAGAGGTTTAGAAATTGACTGTGGAAGGAGGTCAGAAAACTGGAGAGATGGCAGTGTGAGAAGGACTTGGCCTAATGATGGGGTCTTTGAAGATGGAGGAAGGGAGGGGGCTATGAGCTGAGGAATGCTTGCAGTCACTAGAAACTGGAAAAGGCAAGGAAATGGATTCTTCCGTATAGTATCCAGAAGGGATCACAGCAGTCCTAATGCTTGATTTTAATTCAGAGACCCAAGTTGGGTTTCTGACCTCCAGAACTGGGAATAATACATTTGTGTTGTTTTAAGCGAGTAAGTTTGTGTTGATTTGTTACCACAGCAATAGAAAGGCTTAACCACTGGGTAGTGATAATCTATCAGAATTTAAAAAAGAGATTTGTTTGGAAAAGAATCTTGATTAATTAA
This sequence comes from Bos indicus, assembly GCF_029378745.1. Lineage (NCBI taxonomy): Eukaryota > Metazoa > Chordata > Mammalia > Artiodactyla > Bovidae > Bos > Bos indicus. Next base: position 59,191,428 of record NC_091765.1, on the reverse strand, counting down.
AAGGACTTGATTAATAATAATCACTTTAATTCCCTGGTAGTCTAGTGGTTAGGACTTGGTGCTTTCACTGCTGTGGGCTCAGGTTCGATCCCTGGTTGAGCTAAGATCCCACAGGCTGTGTTTCATGGGAAATAAAATAAAATAAAATAAAAACCCCACTTTAAAAGCACACTATATGGGGGTAGGGTGGGAGGGAGGTCCAAGAGGATGTATGAATATAGCTGATTCACTTGTTAGCAGAAACTAACACAAGGTTATAAAGCAGTGATATATTCCAGTAAAAAACTTAAAAATAAAAGCACACTATATTCATACTATTTCGTTTCAGAGTTTTTATTTTCCTCTTGTATTCAGATTCAGAATCAGAGGAAACAGTACAGGTAAAAAATGCCAAAAAGCGACCGGAAAAATTGCCACGGTCTTCTAAACTTGCTAAAATTCAACAGCAGGATCCTGTTACCTACATTTCAGAAACAGGTAAGGGAACTAAATATGTTTGTTTTAGAGACAAGTGCAAGGTGTCTTGTGTTCTTGAGCTTCTCTTGGTATCTAAATGTATCTCCTTCACTTTGAACCGAACTTCAGTTGCCTTTTTCTCTGTGTAGAATTGTACTTAGCAGGGGAAAGCTGTAATTATCTTTGGCATTTCCTGTGAGTTCAGGCCCAGTAACAGGGTAGTTGTTTCTTGGAATTTTTTTTAAAGTGCTCAATATCAAACCATATATGTTGATACTATGTCTTGAATCATATATTAAACTATTATTGGGTTGTTTAAAAACTTTGGTGTTTTTTTTTTACCTTTTTAAGTCGTAACAATCTTAAGTATATAATGACTATGCAAATTTGTGCCTTCTAATCTATAATCTTGTGACTTGAATTCCTTATATTCTCTGGTGACCCTAAAGATTTAATAGTGGCTTTAAAAATATGCTTGTTTTTGTGTTTATATTTATTTGATCTGTTTTGAGTGGTCCAAAAATAAGACATTTATAAATGTACACTAACCTTAAGATGTCATAGTATAAATAATTGTCATAGTATATAAATAATTGCAGTATTCTTTTATAGTGAGAGGCCCTGAATTACATTGTCATCTTAGGGGAAAAAAACTTAGGATGGATTGTTATAAAGTCATTTTGATCTGAGCATTGTTAACTCCTAGAGGAGACTGTCTTCAAATTCACAGAGCCTATTGAATCAGTTCCTAATAAAAATGCTTGGGGGCCATGAGAGCATCTGATATACCTCATTGGTTTATTCATCTTGAGGAAAACCTCTGGCAGCATTATTTTTAGCACTCAGCTACTTGTGTTGCCAGTGAAGTGAATACACCTGGTTTGAAGAGATAGGGTAAAAACCACATAATTATTTTGGGACAGCATGTTGCAACTTGTATTCAGCAGGCTTTTATTGATTGTCTTTTCCATCCTGTTTACTAGGTGCTGGGGATATAAAGGTAGGACTAAAGACTGCTAACTACTGTAGGAATTGCCTGAGGCTGCAGTATGCATTAGTTAGCATTAGTTAGAGAGCTTAATGGAGAGGGTAAGATTTGGTCTAATCCTTGAAGGATGAGCAGGTGATGGAGGGAAAGAATATGTCTGGTTGTTGTTTAATCTCTCAGTTGTGTCTGACTTTTGCTACCCAATGGACTGTAGCCTGTCATGCTCCTCTGTCCATGGGATTTCCCAGGTAAGAATACTGGAGTGGATTGCCCTTCTTTTCTCCAGAGGAATCTTCCTGACCCAGGGGTCAAACCCATGTCTCCTGCATTGGCAGGCAGATTCTTTACCACTGAGCCACCAGGGAAGTCCTTCTGGTTAATAGGATGGGATTATTTAAGACAGAGCATCCAGCACAAGGCTTGATACGTTCGTAGGACCCCAAAGAGATTGCTTGCCCACATGATGAGAAATAATGAGTGGTATATGAGGCCAATTTAGGGAAGACCTTGAAAACTAGGTGGAAGAATTTAGTTTAATGTAGCAGGGAAAATGGAAAAATAATAATTGAGGAGGCTGAGACTCTTACGGTAATCTATGAGTGAAGTAATAAGTATTTTAAAAAGGTACCAATAGTAAGGGACTGATCTATAAACATTTGAGAGATGAGTTATAGATTAGGTTTTTGGATTGCCTGTGGTTCAGCCATGCTGTCTATGATTTACTACTAGGATAATTGGAAAGTTGATGTTATTATCCTGCTTATGTTTAATTTTTTTTTGTTATTTTCTAGCATCAGCTTTATTGAGAGAGAATTCACATACCCTCCAATTCACCTTTCATATTTTAGTGTTACTGGAATTTTATTATTTATTACATGTTTGAGCTGGTACTTGAGAGCATGAAGGTACCCATGGTAGACAAATTGGTCAGTAAGTAGGGAATGAAACAGGATAACACAGTCCCTGTGTTATAGAAAGAAGCTGAAAGAAGCCCTGCCTGGGGGATACATCCTTGGTTCCCATCTAACTCTAAAGAGCTAAAGGTCAGTGACTGCCTCCCTTTCTGTAAAGCAGAAACTCTAATTGAATGGGACAATTGGGACGACTTAACAGGGTGATGCACAGCAAAGGGCCAGACCCAGTGCCTGAAACGTAAATAGCCAGCTGTCAAAGGGAAAAATAAAAACAAAAGAAGCCCACACATGAGCTTTGCAGGCTCTCTGAAACATTTGCATATTTGATAAAGTTGTTCAAATACCAAAGGGAAAATCTAAGTGGCATGAGCATATTTTCTATAACATTTTTTGTAAGCTGAGATGTTTCTTCATTATGGCTGGTGGCAGGTTGACTTTTGAACCTGTTTTGTTGCTAAATATGTGCTCAGGCACGTTGTGCAAATGCAGTCTTCCATTAAAGGGCCCCCTCTTAACATCTGGCCACCTTTGTCAAGTTTTAAATATGTGGGAGGGATGGTAAAACGGGTAAGGTGATAGGTTTATTATGTAACTGAAGGTGGTGTGATCAGGCTTTCCCAGTGACACCCTGAAAACGTCAAAGTTAGTGGGCAGACAGCAATGGCCTTCAACCGGGGATCAAGGCTGTCCTTATCTTGTGATTTTTAGGTACACAGAAAGGTCAGACAATTTAAACTCTAGCCACTGATTTTCTTTAACATGGGACTGTTTATTTCAGACCAAGTATTTTTGAATGTTATTTTCTGAGGAGATAACTGACATCTTATCTGAAAATTTTATGACCATTAGACAGTATTTTAGGTCATTCTGCCAAGGGTATGTGCGTGTGAAAGTGAATGTTGTCTCCTGGTTTTATCAAAGAATCTTGGGGTACAACGTATCCATCTAATATGATGCTATTTTCTCCTTTTTCTTAGAATTGAGATATAGGAAAGAAGCTAACTTTTTTTTTTGCCTGTTTTATCTTCTCATACTTTTTTATACCTTCGAATGATAGGTGAATAGGAGAAAGATAAGCCCTTTTCCTTCCCTTCATAAAAGAGAATGAGACTGTTAAAAAGAAGTCTGTTCAGAAGACTGTTAGAATAATGAGATCAGAAATAAAATGAGTTTGTAAAACAGAAAAGTGCAGCTTGAAATAAACTTGAAATTTCTTGACCACAAAATAATCGTTTTATTCATTTTTAAAGCTAAATCTATAATTTTTCAATGATTATGAATAAATATTCATATTATAAATATAAACATTTATCATAAATTTAAATAAAATATGTGTGGTAACAATAGTTTACAAATAAAAATTCTAACCTAAAATTGTTTTTTTATTTTATTTTTTTTGGAGTTTGGAGCTTCTTGTGGAGAAGAATTATATGATTCAGTTTTAATAACCTATTCCTAAAGAAATGATTTTGCTTTACTATTCCATATTTTATCTTTTATAAATCAGCTTTTTTTTTTTTTCCTTATAGTATAGCATGTATAGTGATTAAGAGCATGAGCTCTTGAGTTAAACCTCCTACTGCCTGGGTTAAACCTTCCCTATGTCCTATTTTCCTTGTTTGTAAAATGAGGGTATTACTAGTGCCAGCATCAGAGGCTTTTGTGCTTGATCAGATGAGATAATGCTGGACAAGCACTTAAAGTAGGGTCTGGTACATATGAGATGTTTTGACTTGATTGTTTACCTACATCTGCCTTTAAAGATTATGCTAAAGACATTTGCTTTTGCTTAGCTATTTAGGGCTTCTTTTGATTATATAACGGTGCTTCAGAAATTTAGAAACTGTATTTGACCCACTTATGTTACAGATGCTCTCTGATCAATGTAGGAACTACTACGTGTGTCTGTGGAGCACTTGAAATGTGATTAGCCCAAATGGAAAAGGTGGTATGTGTGAAGTGTAGACTTCAAAGACTTTAAAAAAAGATAAATTATCTTATTAATACTTATTTAGCATCTGTTACATGTTGAAATCATCTGAATATTTTTGGATAGATGAAATATATTGTTAAAGTTAGTTTCATCTGTTTGTTTCTACTTTTTATCTATTCTTTCTACTTTTTAAAATGTGGATCACATTTTATTTCTGTTGCATAGTGCTTTATAAACAATGAGAAATATATTTAGGAAATAACATTACTTTAGAAAATAACCTACTTAACCTACTTCAGGTGCTTTTGTTTGTATTATCATATGAGTCTTTAGGCTGTATTATTATACAGGTCTTCAGGCTTGCCATTTAGCTCCATGACATAGTTTTCATCATCACTTTGTTTGACTAAACTTATCTTCTAATACTTACTGATTTTTAAAGTACTTTAACTACATTAGTTTCCCAGATTATAGGAAAGGGAAAAAGTTCTTTATATTATACATATCTTCATAGCAACTGTTGACTGTAGTGGGATGTTTTTGAAGGTTGGTAAAAATCCAAAGTACTGGGTAAATATATTTACTTTTAGCTGTTTAATGAAGTGAGAGACCTTGAGTTTTGTTTGGCAAAAGGTGACCTTTTATTATGCAGTTTCATCAGGAGCTGTGGGTGTTTGCTTGAAAATAGGGTTTTCTATGTCTTGAGAATTATTTATGACTGGTAATTTAAAAAAGTAAATTTTTTTATTGAAGTATAGTTGATTTGCAATGTTGTATTAGTTATAGGTGTACTGCAGAGTGAATCAGTTATGCATATATCTACTCTTTTCTAGATACTTCTCCCGTATAGGTTATTACAGCGTATTGAGTAGAGTTCCTGTGCTATATTATAGGTCCTTATTTATTATCTATTTTATATATAGTAGTATGTGTATGTCAATGCCAATCTTCCAGTTTATCCCCCCTTCCTCCTCTAGTAACCATAAGTTTGTTTTCTCTATCTGTGACTCTTTCTGTTTTGTAAATAAGTTCTTTTTTTTTTTAGGTTTCACATATGTGCAATATCATGATATTTGTTTTTCTCCGTCTGACACACTTCGTTCAGTATGACAGTTTCTACGTCTACCCGTGTTGCTGCAAGTGGCATTATTTCATTCTTTTTCATGACCGAGTAATATTCCATTGTGTATATGCACCACACATTCTTTATCTCCTCCTCTGTTGGTGGACGTTTAGGTTGCTTCCATGTCTTGGCTTTTGTAAATAGTACTACAGTGAATATTGGGGTGCATGTCCCTTTTGGAATTAAGATTTTCTCTGGGTATATGCCCAGGAGTGGGATTGCTGAATCATATAGTAGTTCTACACTTAGTTTTTTTGTATCAGTTTACATTCCTAGCAACAGTGTCGAAGACATCCCTTTTCTCTACACTCTCTCCAGCATTTATTATTTGTAGACTTTCTGTTAATGGTCATTCTGACCTGTGTGAGGTGATACCTTGCTATATTGTAGGTTTGATTTGTATTTCTCTAATAATTAGTGATGTTGAACATATTTTCATATAATTTTTAGCCATTTGTATGTCTTTTTTGGAAAAATGTCTATTTAGATCTGCCCATTTTTTGATTGGGTTTGGGTTTTTTTTTATATTGAGCTGCATGAACTGTTTGTATATTTTGGAGATTTAATCCTTTGTTGGTTTCTTTGTTTGCAAATATTTTCTCCCATTCTGTGGGTTTTTATGACTGGTAACTTTTAGTGAGCACATAATTCCAGAGGCAGAGTGCTCTTACAGTTAGAATTATTTGGGGAACATTAAGTGGGAAAAAATTGGGAATGTGGTGTTCCTAAGGTTTATCAGGCAGTATCCGTGACTTGGGAAAATAGCAGTAGAAAATATTACTGGAGATGTATGTGCTAATTTTTAATGACCTATAGCTTTGTGTACTGGATAAACGGAAATGGATTTTATATAGGATAGAGACCTTCTCTTAGACTTTTAATGGAAACCCAGCATGACTGAGACAGAATTTCTTTGAAGTGAGAGGAAACTTAAGAATTACATTTCTTTCATTATACTTGTTCAAAAACTAATATTGATTTGTGCACTAAGACTATAAAAGAAACTAAGTTTAGGTTTTGGAGGATGAGTATTTACATTAATATTATATAAAATTATCTAAGGAACACATTCTCAGTGAAAAAGAATTAATTCAAATAAAAAATATTCCATTCCTTCTTCCATCCCTTTTGCCTTACATAGCTATATAAAATGAAAGAAAGAAAGTGAAGTTGCTCAGTCATGTCTGACTCTTTGTGACCCTATGGACTATAGCCCCCCATGTTCTTCTGTCTGTGGGATTTTCCAGGCAAGAATACGGGAGTGGGTTGCCATTTCCTTATTGAGGGGATCTTTCCCACCCAGGGATTGAACTCAGGTCTCCTGCTTTGCAGGCAAACTCTTTACTATCTGAGCACCAAGGGACAGATAAAATATATGTGTATATATATATATATATAAAATATATATGTACATATATACACACATGTATGTATTTGAGAGCGGCATCTTGTAACATTTCTGTAGCTTGGTTTTTCATAACTTAATGTCTCCCTCTTTTCCTCCTTTCTTATCGCCTTTTCTCTCCTCCTTCCGTCCCCACCTGCCCCAGCCTCTCTTTCTTTCAATACAGAAAAATCCGTATCTCATTCTTTTAAACTTCTGCATTTAATTTAATAGTATGCATTTAGTTTTTCTCATACTCTTATTTTGGATATTGGATTATTATATGAATATCCTTGTTTATGCGTCATTGTAAGAGAACATATCTAACTATCAATAAATGGGCAATTCACAATGAAGAATATGATCACTTTAAAGAGAGTAGTAGGGCTTCCTTGGTGGTCCAGGGGCTAAAACTCTGTGCTCCTAATACAGGAGGCCTGAGTTCGATCCCTGGTCCGGAACTAGATCCATGTGCTCAGACCTAGTGCAGCCAAATAAATAAAATTAAAAAAAAAAAAGTATTTCTTGAGATTCAGTGGTATTCATTTTTAAGAATGTAGTTCATCCACCTATATTATGAAGAATAGAATGGGGCTTCTACTCTTTGATTCCCAGGTCCAGAAAAGGAACTTTACATTTATTCTTATTAAATTTTTTTCTGAAGCTCTTGACATTTTTATCTTGATTCCAGGCTTTTGTATTCTGATTCTGTCATCTATTTCTAAAATTTTAAATTTGAATACTTTTATTGAATAATATTAAATTCTTTGGACTCCTCTGGTGGTCCAGTGGCTAAGACTCCACACTCACAATGCAGGGGGCCGGGGTTTGATTCCTGATCTGTGAACTAGATCCCACATGCTGCAACTAAGAGTTCGCATGCTGCACCTAAAGAGCCCATATATCCTAAGACCTGGTGCAGCCAAATAAATATTTTAAAAATGTTAAATTCTCACTAATTTATTTATTTAACACATGTGATGGTTCACCATATATGCCCAGCCATGTACTGGACAATCTATAAAACAGATAAGAGAATAAAGTTCTGTCCTATTTTCAAGGGCTTATAAACTATCAGGTTATCTCTTTTAAATAATAAAAATTGTAATATAAGGAAACAATTAACAGTGATAGAAATATCTTCCAAGGATATTTGGGCATGAGAGAAATTGCTTTTATTTCGGAGGTTCAGGAAGCATTTCCTGGGAGAGAGATTCAATTTGTAAACTTTCATAGATTTACTTAAACTAGATTGTTACTACCTAGTATTGTGTTGTAGCTTGTATTTTCTTAATTATAGTGTCATCTGTGTAGGAATCTCTTACTCTACTTGAAACCCCTGTGTCCACAGTGAAAGGCAGGGGGAGCGCGACCATAATAATGTTAACATATGTTTTGTCTCGTATGGTATTGTAAATTTTTTTCAAAGCAGTGTTTTACAGACTTCATGAACAGAATAACATTATTATATGGCTTTTATTTTTTATCTGTCTCATTGATCTTTAAAACTACCTTATATTCAGGGCTGATTTACCTTAGGAAAACTTACTTTCGAAAGAATCAACTTTCAAACCATTACACAAACCTTCACTGTGGATGAATTCTGTAGTTCTTTGGAGGTCCCCATCCACTTTTTTTTTTTTTTTTTCATATCATCTGATTTCATATCTTCTAATTTGATGAACCTATCTATGTACATTTTCTGGATCATAGTAAAATGCAGGAGATACAGGTTCAATCCCTGGCTCAAGAAGATCCCCTGGAGTAGGAAATGGCAACCCTCTGTAAGTAATCTTACCTGGAGAATTCCATGGGTAGAGGAGCCTGGTGGGCTGTAGTCCATGGGCCAAAAAGAGTTGGACATTACTGAGTGACTGAGCGCACGTGTGCACACACACAAAGAAACCTTTTCCAAAATGGACATGATCCATTATCAGCACCCTGGATACAGCTTTTCAATTTCTTTTGAATAGCTGTTCAATTACTTATGAACTTCAGAAACCACTGTTACTTATCTTGTATTTCTCCATTTTGCCATAAATCAGTACTTCTCAATCAAGGGTGATTTTGCCTCCCAGGGAAACTTTGGCATATCTCGAGTGCTATTTTTGGTTATCACAACTGGTGGATCCTGTAGCATCCCCTTGGTAGAGGCCAGAGACATTATTAAACATCCTACAATGCAAAATGTCAATAATGCAGAGGTTAAAAACCCTGCCATGGCCTATCAGAAGACAGTTTTGGTAGATTCTTTGTTGAAATCCAGACATCCCTGTTTCTAGTATTCTTATCTACTAGTCCTGTACCTCAAGGAATAAATGATGGCTTAGGCCAGTGTAGTTTAGTGTCAGTGAGTCCTCTGCTTCTATTAAATACTTTTTTTTGTTTTAGTTTTTTAATTGATGTGTGGTTGATCTGCAGTGTTGTGTTAATATCTGCTGTACAGCAAAGTAGTTCAGTTATACATATATGCACATTCTTTTTCATATTTTTTCCATCACAGTATGTTGATTATAGTTCCCTGTGCTATACAGTAGGACCTTGTTGCTTATCCATTCTATATATCATAGTTTGCGTCTGCTAACCCCAAACTCCCAGTGAAGCCCTTCTCCACCTCTGTCCCCTTTGGCAACCACAAGTTTATTCTCTGTAAGTCTGTTTCTGTTCTGTAGATAAGTTCATTTGTGATATATTTTAGATTCCACATGTAGGTTGTATCATACAGTATTTGTCTTTTTCTTTTTGACTTCACTTAATATGATAATCTGTAGTTGCGACCATATGGCTGCAGATGGCATTATTTTATTCCTTTTCATGGCTGAGTAGTATTCCATTGTATGTATGTACCATGTCTCCTTTATCCATTCATCTGTCAGTGGGCATTTAGGTCGTTTCCATGTCTTGGCTATTGTGCATACTGCTGCTTTGAGCGTTGGGTGGGGATGGGGGTGTGAATGTATCTTTTTGAGTTACAATTTTGTCTGGATATATGCCCAGGAGTGAGATTGCTGGGTCATGTGGTAGTTCTGGCTTTTTAGTTTTTTGAGTAACCTCAATACTGTTTTCCATATTGGCTGCACCAGCTCACATTCCTACCACAGTGTACAAGCGTCCCCTTTTCTCCACCCCCTCTCCAGTATTTGTTATTTGTAGACTTTTTAATGATGGCCATTCTGACTCGTGTGAGGTGGTATCTCATTGTGGTTTTGATTTGCATTTTTGTAATAATTTGCAGTGTTGAGCATCTTTTCATGTGCCTGTTGTTTTAGTTGCCAAGTTGTGTCCAGCTCTTTTGTGACCCCATGGACTATATTGCCTGCCAGGCTCCTCTGCCCATGGGATTTCCCAGGCAAGAATACTAGAGTCGGCTGCCGTTTGCTTCTCCAGGGGATCTTCCCAATTCCGGCATTGAACCTACATCTCCTGCATTCACAGGCGGATTCTTTACCACTGAGCCGCCAGGAAAGCCTGCATGTGCCTGTTTGCCATCTGTAAATATTCTTCTTTTGAACTATTCTTGATATTGATGCATAGAATTGTCACCAAACCTTTTTGGTTCTATTGTAGTTGGGGATTTGCCTTTTTCGTTTTGAAATTAGGACTCCACTTCTACTCTTTAATCTTTAGAGACTTCTTCCATTTTATGTCATGATTCACAGGTCACTGATACCCTTTAGTAATTTTTATTCACAGATTTATTTTGACTAAAGCATCATTATAAGAGCTCAATGCTTTTTTAAAAATATAAATTTATTTATTTTAATTGGAGGCTAACTACTTTACAATATTGTATAGATGCTTTCTTGAAATATTTTTTGCCTACTTTGCCCTTTATTCCTCTTTCAATATTTGACCTAAAAAACTTTAGTGGCATATGGAGAGGGAGAATTTAAAAGGACATACTGAATAGTGAAGCACTAGAGTATCTGGAATGATCATTTGTCTGAAGCAGCTCTGAAAGTGAGCAGACTGTTGGTTGTTATCGTGACATGTATTTTGTTGTCAGGCACTTGTGAAACTAGGAGAGATACAGGATTGTATTCCAAAACGCTAAGTAGGATTATGTTATGAAAATGTCAGCAAGTACTAATAAAACAATATATGGTGATTTATGCTTAAGTGTTACACCGAAACCACAGTCGTTCGTTCTCTCACATGCAGGGACTTGGAATGTGAATAGAAGTGGGGAATTGCGTTGTTGAACCACTCCCTAAACGCTTCTGGTCAGTCAGCTTTCCTTCTATAACTGGTTTCATGCCTTAGAAGCTCTGGAAAATGTACCTGTGGCCAGTTGTCCAAGCCTTCCCTCCCCTAACTCCAAACCTCCTTTTTCTTTTCCTGAGAGATGCAATGGAGATGGAGGAAGGAGGCCAGTAAGTAGTAAAGTATTCCACTGTCTTCTCCTGTATTGTGCTTTCTTAGTAATTGAAACCAGCTGTGACTTTCCATGGACTGTTATTCCTGCTGTGGTGGGGACTCTGTGGTAGATAACATCACAGCACAAGTCAGTGCTTTTATCTCTTAGTGATAAATATCATTGCTTACCTACCTCACTCTATACCTCATGGATTATTAAATATTTTTATTCTTAAGATATAACTGACTCCATTTGATTGTAAGAGGATTTATTAGTAAAGAATCATGATATCTTTAATTTTTTGATTAAAGATGGTCAGTCTTAGTTTTATTTCATTATACTGAGAGCTGTCTGATTTACCACAGAGTATCTGATTCTCACACTCCATAAGTTTTGCAGAGGTGGTATGTGTAATTTATCTTCTATCCACTTAATTGACAGATATTTATTGAAGATTTGAAATATGCATGAACCTTTCTCTTTGTCTATAACCAAAGTTACAGTTGGGATTTTTAACTCACGGAGGTATTAAAAAAGCACTTAGTAGAGAAAAGCTCTAAAGACTCAGATTCCCTTTTTAGCTTTTGACTTGTTGCAAAATAAATTATTATAAATCTCTGTAACCAGATTCTCTAGCATGGTCTCCATTAATTTGGTTTCTGTGTGTTTCACACTGAAGGAAAAAAATCAGAATCCCAGACTCTGAGCAGTAGGAACGTCAGAATTAGATTTTTTTAGAGAGCTGCACATTATTTTTTTGCTGTTTTATTTGTTACCCTTTTAAATAAATGAATGTATCTAACTCAGAGTGGCAAAGCAATCTTCTTTCCTAGGCAGTTTCTCTGCTGTGTGTTGGATAATGCTAGTTTACGTGGTGACTGTTACCATGTTTGAGGTTATGTTGTATATAAATAAAAATAAATGGTGTTTTTCAAAGGAGTCAAATATCCTGGGGGGAGATTCTGAGTGTTCAATTGCCAAATTTTCAAGTAGGTCACAGAAATTTGACTTAGATTTATTTATCACTACTTTATTATAAGTTTCTGGGAAGAAGAGAACACAATTTTGCCTTTGGCTTCTGACAAGGCAGAACAAATTTAGGTTCATTAGAAAACAAGAATAAATGTTAAAAAAAGGAAAACAACCATAACTTTATTTGGCATGTTTCATCCCTATACACTGTGTAGAATTGTAAAATACTTATTTTACGTGAGGTTGGTCATAACAACACCTGTTAAATGATGGTCTTTGTCAAGCAGCTAGTTGCATTGTTCTAATCCCTGGCCTTTTTTGCCTTCTAGAACTTCATAATATTTTGGTACAGCTTTTGAAATATCTAGGAGGAGCCGTGGGCTGCTGTCCATGGGGTTGCACAGAGTTGGACACAACTGAAGCGACTTGGCATGCATGCATGCATTGGAGAAGGAAATGGCAACCCACTCCAGTATTCTTGCCTGGAAAATCCCATGGACGGAGGAGCCTGGTAGGCTGCAGCCCATGGGGTTGCAAAGAGTTGGACACGACTGAGTGTCTTCCCTTTCACTTTTCACTTTCATGCATTGGAGAAGGAAATGGCAACCCACTCCAGTGTTCTTGCCTGGAGAATCCTAGGGACGGGGGTGCCTGGTGGGCTGCTGTTTGTGGGGTCACACGGAGTCAGACACGACTGAAGTGACTTAGCAGCAGCAGCAGCAGGGCCAAAAGAGTTTTAGGGGTCTTTCCAGGTGGCATTAGTGGTAAAGAATCCACCTGCCAGTGCAGGAGACAGAAAAGGTGCAAGTTCAGTTCCTGGATCGGGAAGATCCCCTGGAATAGGAAATGGCACTCCACTTCAGTATTCTTGCCTGGAAAATCCCATGGGCAGAGGAGCCTGGTGGTCTACAGTCCATGGGGTCGCAAAGAGTTGGATAAGACTGAGCACGTGAGCTCAAAGGGATTTTAAGCTGGCTAGTTCAGAAGTCATAAGATAGAGCAGGACTGCTGCTTTGTTCAGGTTTTCTGGTGTTACCAAGGCAAGGTGACAGCATGCTCTCAGATATGCCTGTGACTTTTTCAGTGTTTACTTTGATGAAATCCTCTCTAAGAAACACAGGATCGTGAATTTGCGTTTTGGTGTTAGTTTTCCCCACACAACTATAAAGACTATGGAGAAGTGCACAAATCACAAGGCACTAAATAAGTGTTAAATCAAACGTTAATTTTTTTTTCTTCTTGCATAACTGTATTTCACTAGAATTGCTCCTGCTTTCCAGGCGCCTGAAGAACCATTTTTTAGTGTGTGGTTAGTAGAGAAAAAGGAACTTTGATACAATTTCTTCTTAGTACAATGAAAACATACTTGATATTTCATGTGGAATATTTGTTTATTTTTTTCTTGAGAATTACATTTTAGTATTTATGAAAGTGTTTATAAAATTATGTTTGTGTTTAGGTATAATATAATTTTGGAATCTATAGCTTGAAGATATTTTTAATTTTAAGTCCGTGTATTCTAAGCCAAAATTTCAGAGAGGGACTCTATTACCCTCTACCATTGTAAAGAGATCTCTAGTAGAGAAGGCTGTGAAAAGAAACTATTTTAGGGATGATGTTTAAGGCTAACTTAAAAGAACAAAGTAATACATTTTTGGTTTTCCATGAACCTGTTATATGATTGGGCTTCCCTGGTGGATCAGACAGTAAAAAAAATTTGCTTGCAATGCGGGAGACCTGAGTTTTTGATCCTTGGGTCGGGAAGATCCCCTGGAGAAGGGAATGGTATTTTTACCTGGAGAATTCCACGGACAGAGGAGCCTGGCAGGCAAGCTACAGTCCATGGGGTCGCAGAGATTCAGATACAACTGCGCAACTAACACTTTCATTTTCATTATATGATTAGATCACAATTTATATAGCCCTTCCAGTTTTAAATACTTTTGTTGCTTACATTTTTATGTTCTCAATAGTGTGATGAATATATTTGTATATAAATATTTGTCAGCACCTCTGATTCACTCTAAGAATTACTATGCTAAATGTTATGAACTTCTTTGCCAAATTGCTTTCTAGAAAAGTTGTGCTAGTTTACACTTTCATAGTTAGTGTTTATATTAGTACATACTTATCACATTCTCACCAGTACTGAGTATGGAAGCTACAAAATCTATGTGACCATTCACAGATTCTCAGAATTATAGACGGAAAGTCTGAAGAGTTTGTCTGGTCCAACATTTTATGGAGGAGGATAGTGAGTCTCAGATAATTAATTAAAATAAGTTGAAGTCAGGTTAGAATTTTAGTTTTCTGAATTTCTTATTCAGTATTGTTTTTATCAGAGAATACTGCTTTATTATTTATTGAATGTTTATTATAGCATGATGAGTTGCTATACTGGGCAGTTTGATTTTTAAAAATCTAATCTTCCCAGTAACTCAAATGGTGAGTCGTTTGAAACTGTTTTACCATTTGTAGGGAAGAGGAGCTAAAGAGGAAAATGAGAGCAGTCTTCAAATGCTGAATGTGAGAAAAGGAAAATAGGTAGAATTCACAGGGAAATATTTTGGCTTAATGTAAGGAAGAACTCTCCTAAAGAGTACAGTAGTGCTATTCACTAAAGAAAGAGGAGGCTGTGTTGAGTTTCCCTGCTCTATTTTGAAAGTGTTTAAGCCAATTCTGTGTTTGCCAGGAATGTGGAAAGCACATTCAGTACATGTGGAGTCCATCTATTGACTAAGAAAACTAGTTGACTAAAAGTAGTGGATTCTAAAGAATGTGGTAGAGTACCTGGCACGAAGTTGAATGCCCAATAATGATAGCTATTATAAATTTTTATTATGTCATATATTAGATGGATACCATGTAGTCCCTGAAGCTAGTGACAGAATAAGCAGAGATGTTAATAAGTAATGAAAGAAGTAGCAAAGAAAAATGGGGAGAGAAGCTAAAGCCAAACCTTTCTGTCTCAGAAAGCCAAAGGGACAGTTTCTAGGAGATAGTCGATTTGTTGTAAATATTAGATGTAGGTTAAAAAGAAAGACAAATATAAAGATGAAAAACATACGATGAAAGAAATTAAAACCACCCATAATCCCCAATCTAGAGATAAAAGTTGCTAACATTTTATTCTTTTCAGATCTTTGAACATGAATTTAAAAGCATAAGTGAGTAGATTTAGGTATATCACTAAACGTCTTGTTGTATCTCTTTTATCACTTAAACATAAGCATATCTTGATGTCAGTAAATATGTATATGCACTGTAATTTTCTGTCGAAGCATAGAATCCATTACAGGACTGAACATAATAGTAGATATTCTGGTAATTTGTTTTCCCACTTTATAAACAGTGTTCACTTACCTCTGTCTTTGGTGCCAGTTCATAGCTGAGGCTGTCTTTTTTGCCTCAACTGTATTCCTCTTTTATTTAGTTATTATTTTCGGCTGCCCTGGGTCCTTGTTGCTGCACAAGCTTTCTGTAGTTGCGGTGAGCATGGGCTCCTCTCTAGTTGCGACGCGTGGGCTGCTTGTGGTGGTGGCTTCTCTTGTGGCAGAGCACGGGCTCTGGAGCGTGGGCTCAGAAGCTGTAGCACATAGACTTAGTGCTCTTTGGCATGGGGAATCTTGCCCGGCCAGTGATCAAACCCATCTCCCTTGCACTGGCAGGTGGATTATTAACCACTGGACCAGGGAAGTTCCAGTCCTTTAATTTTTTTTTCATCTATTCTTACCCTCTTGCAGTCTGTTCTTTATACTTTTGAATGGACAAATGCCATGACAAGCATTTTTGAACATACATCTTTGTATGTTTTTTGTTTGTTTGTTTATTTGTTTTTTGGCTGCAGCATGTGGGATCTTAGTTGCCTAACCGGAAGTGAACCCACGGCCCCTGCAGTGAAAGCGTGGCATCTGAACCACTGGATCCCCAGGGAAGTCTGTTTTGTTTTTAGACTAATTAGTTAGAGGTGGAATTGCTGGGTCCGACTAATGGGTATGCATAGTTGAGATTTTGATATATATTGCAGGTTTGCCCCCCATAAAGGTTTTTTAAAGTTTACTATTTTTAAATACCAGAAAATCCTTTTGCATATATGAAGGTCCCATTTCCCTATACCCTTGCCAACAATCTTTTTAATCTGATAGTCTTAGAAATTCTGGATCTCACTAAATTTCATACTAGTCTGTTACCTGTGAATATTTATGAGATTGCTAGAGAAAGGGTTAAGCTAGGGATTGCAAATATCGCTAATACCGTTGTTTCCTTTTCTGGGGCAGCAGTGGTTGATCTCGTCTGAATTAATTCCTTAAGGACAGTTATAATATTTGGTATACAAATGAAGTTCTTGAGTGAAGGGGGAAGAACTATAACAGAAAAACATAGTGCTTAACTTGATCCATTCAGTTCCAAGATTTTCTGTCATACTGCTTGTACACATGGGTGGATGTAGTGAAAATTAAATGTTACTGCCTTTGACATTTTTAAAGTGAGGGAAAAACTAGTAGAGGACTGTCATTTCGTAAATACAATTTAATTTATTTTTCTCCATTAAAGGAGTCCTTCCTCCCCAAAAGTACAGTTGTTGAACTTAAACCAAGTAAAAATTATAAAATTTAATAAGCTCTCAGATATGATTGGAAGTCTTATATATACTAGCTATGCTCTTAATTTTGCACTTATGGCCTAAGGAGATGTATTGGATGTCCACACCTAGGAGCTTCCAGGTTTGTTGTTTTCTTATTTTTATTAAAGCTAGATATCAGTGATTTTGTTTTGAATCTTCTCTTAGAGGCATTTTGTGCAGTTTGTTTTGGCTGCTAAGGGAGAGTGGTTGCTGAACACCGATGGTTTGCCTCTGCTGCACCCTAACTGAGTGTAGGGATTTCAAATCGACAAACAAGAAATTATTAAAAAAATTGTTTGGGTTGCTATAACCGTTCATTGTTATCTTAGAAGGAGAGAAGTTTCAGATTATATTCTCTGTGGTTACTAGGACTGCTGTGGGTGATCTGCGTGGCTGTTGTACCTACGTGGAATGGGGATAATGTCACCTAGACTTTGCAGAACCGTCTGAATAAGATGGCAGGGAAAGTGAAGGACTGATTGTCATGTAGGGAGAACAGATATATGAGAGACTGAATTTAGTCTGTTGACTCTTGTCAACACATGGTTAAACTGAAATCCGGCAAGTGTATCAAACCTTGCATGTGCTTAGAAGGATTGAGCGAATTTTTAATTTAATCTTGAAGGTAGATTGGCTATAGCTGAAGCTAAGTAAAACGAGTATGTTTTAATTAAAATCTTTGGTTGCAGGTGAAGAAGAAAACCTAGCTTGTGAGCAAAATGGAATTTATTAGGTCATTGTTGAGTCTCATTGAATGTAAGAATAAACCTTTAGCACCTTAGTTTAAACATGTGAGTTCAGCAAAACGATTAAGGGTAAGATTGGGCCCACCTTGTTCAAGTGCCCATTCCTTGTCCAGTTTGTGATGGCACAGAATATGTGCATGGGTACTGAGCTGCTTTAGTTGTGTCTGACTCTTTGTGACCCTATGGATTGTAGCCCACTAGGCTCCTCTGTCCATGGGATTCTCCAGGCAAGAATACTGGAGTGGGTTGCCATGCCTTCCTCCAGGGGATCTTCCCAACCCAGGGATTGAACCCGAGTCTGGTATTCTCTGCATTGGCAGGTTCTTTACCACTAGTGCCACTTGGGAAGCCCTACGGAATATGGAACCATCTAATAAATATATCTGTGGTTATAGGAGGCCATTGGGATGTTAAGTGGGGTGTAAGTCCTTAGGGAACATGGACTTGTAGCGAGCTGAATGGGCATTCTCTGAGATGTCTGTTATATTTTTGCTTTATATAGTGGATTACTTTTTATATTTAGTACTCAGAAACCTTTAAGAGTTATTTATTGCATTGTTTATAGTTTCATTTTAATATAAATAGAGAATAAGACTAAATCCTTTTTGATTTTTATATATCTTAGGCACTTTTTATGTTTGAGATGGCAGCACCTAGGAATAGCATAGTTCCTGCCATATAACACCCTTAGCAAATACTAGTGGTTGAATGAGTACTAGAGAGGAAGCAAGGCTCATTCGTAGGTGGCCTTGAATAACAAACTTACAGAGTGAACACTCGCTCCTCCAGAGTGACCTGGCAACTGCCTTTTAGATTTTTCTTTTCATTGGATTTCTTTTTTTTTTTATTAGGCCAAAGTGAAAAGCCTTTATCTTGTGAATCACTGAACCAAACAAAAAGAGTTTACTGAGGTCCTTTTGAGGTGCATTTTTTGGGGTCTCTAGTTATGTATTGTCACGCATGCTTATAAAGACTTTTAAAGCCAAATGTTCGATGAAAACATTTTAGAAACATAAAATGTAGCACAGCAAAGTGTTTAAAGTCTTCAGTGGTTAGATATTGCTAGATATTCCACCTTCAAAGTGTAGCTGTACTCTGCCTCTTCCCACCTCTGCAGCTACCACCCTAATCCAAGGCTTCAAATTTCCTCTGTAACTGTGCAGAACAGCTTCCTAAATGGGCTCCCTGCATTCACTTTTATCCCTTGATATTGTGTAATCCAAAGGACATGACTTAACTTGGATTACTCACAGCTCTGCTGAAAATTCTCCGTATTGCATAGGAACCTGGAATGTTAGGTCCATGAATCAAAGTAAATTGGATGTGGTCAAGCAGGAGATGGCAAGTGTGAACATTGACATTTTAGGAATCAGTGAACTAAAAATGGATAGGAATGGGCAAGTTTAATTCAGATGACCATTATATCTACTACTGTGGGCAAGAATCCCTTAGAAGAAATGGAGTAGTCCTCAAGTCATCAGAGGTGTCCAAAATGCTGTACTTGGGTGCAATCTCAAAAGAGAACGATCTCAGTTCCATTCAGCATCATAATAATCCAAGTGTATGTCCCAGCCACTGATGCTGAAGAAATTAGTCGAATGGTTCTGTAAAGACCGACAACACCTTCTAGAACTAACACCCAAAAAAAGTTGTCTTTTTCATCATAAGGGATTGGAATGCAAAAGTAGGAAGTCAAGAGTTACCTGGGTAACAGTCAAATTTGGCCTTGGAGTGCAGAATGAAGCAGGGCAAAGGTTAGGAGAATTTTGCCAAGAGAACGCACTGTTCATAGCAAACACCCTCTTCCAACAACATGAGAGGTGACTTGATACATGGACATCACCAGATGGTCAGTACCGAAATCGGATTGTTTCTACTACCCTATCTAAAAGAGAACCCTTCATCCACTGTCTGTCTTTCATTCTGTTTTACTTTTCTTCATAGCACTTATAACTTGATGGCATATGTTTGTATCTATTTCCTCTTCTAGGTGCCAAGCTTTATAGGGGCAGGAATTTTGTCTTTTTAAAAAAATTTATTTATTTTTAACTGAAGGATAATTGCAGGGAATTTTGTCTGTCTTATTCACTCCTGTATCCTCAGTGCCTTGCACGTAATGGACACTCAGTAAATATTTGTTGACTACGTGAATAAATACACATGTTTATGTACTCTGGGGAGTCAGTGGGGGATATGGTGTATTACAGACCTAGCGCTGGTAAATGTGAGGGTGACTTGAATTTAGGAGATAGCAAGAAAAAAAGTCATTAGCATCCCATAGCATGTATATGTTTTTTAGAAAGTTGGTGGAAATGGTTGTTTTTATAGTTAGAATTGATGTTTTATCAAACCACATTTGGTTATGTTTCGTTTAAGATGAAGATGATGACTTTGTGTGTAAGAAGACAGCCTCTAAATTAAAAGAAAATGGAGGATCTACAAATAGTTATCTTGGAGCATCAAACATGAAAAAGAATGAGGAAAACACTAAGACCAAGAATAAGCCTTTGTCACCAATAAAACTTACCCCCACATCAGTGCTTGATTATTTTGGAACTGGAAGCATCCAAAGATCAGATAAGAAGATGGTGGCAAGCAGAAGAAAAGAGGTGAGTGTTCTCCACGCAGGCAAGAATGTTCAGGATTTGTCCCCGTTCAGTGTTGTTAATAAGAGGTGAAATGTGAATTTTATAAATAGATCAACATTTTATTGATGAAAATAATTTTCCTATGGGTAAAAGGTGTGGATGCTGTTTTGGAGAATGAAGAAATTGGCATATCACACACTGAAGCTTCTAATATTTGAAAGTGGGAAAAGATCATTTAAATCATGAGAATAAATTGTAATTCTTAGTGTTTAAATACTCAGAATGTAAACTAATTTTACCGTTAACCTCAGCTAGACAAAACTGGACAACATAATTGTTCCCAAGTGAGGTCATGAATACGTAACTTAGAATAGAGCCCACCCATTCTGTACATTTGACCTTTCAGGCTGATGGTTGGATTTATCTTTTTTGGACACTTAGGAAACAGAAATACAGATAAGTAGTTCCCTGCGTGGAAACCTGGCACATGGTGTGTGTGTGTGTTGATTTCACTAGTGCCTCCATAAGACAGTGTAATCTCTCTCACTGTTGGTTTGCCAGTGTTGGGCTATTTCTGAAGTCAAGACATTAGATAGTATTTTGGGGATATTTCTTTTGAATATTTCAATAGAATACGTGAGAATCATCTGTCTGTAGGATATTTGCTCATTAGGAAATTGAATGTGGTCATGGAGTAGATGTGAACATAATTTTTTGGCTGATGCTGCATTGAGACTATATTTATCTCTCATTGGTGTATTGGGTTAGCCAAAAAGTTCATTCAGGGTTTTCCATACGGTTTTACAGAAAACCCAAACGAACTTGTTGGCCAACCCAATATTTATTCATCTACGTTTAAAAAAAAGCACCTTATTTTGAACTTAAGGTTTATGCTATTCTTGCTTGATTTTCTTTGAAATACAGCCTTCACAAAATGCAGATGATTCCAGATTAAATGATGAAGCCATCGCCAAGCAATTACAACTTGATGAAGATGCAGAGGTATTGGCATTTTCATTAGATAGTCGTAATCATTGGAGTTGTCACTTACTATTTAGTCTACTCAGGAGATAATTAGAGTAGTCTTATTTTGAATTGAGCCTCATTCTAAGAGTTATGTGTAAAATAAGTTAAGATCTAAAACTATATGAAAACCTAAGTTTATATAAAAGATAAATGATGAGAGCAGAGGATAATTGTTTAAAGATTTATTATTAGATTTCTTTGAATGGAAGCTTCCTTTAGTATAATTAAAATAATTTAACTTGGTCATATCTCTTTTCACTATGGACAATCTCATCTACTTCTGTGGCCTTAAGTAGTATGCATATGTTAGTGATTCCTTAAATCTGCCTTCATTCAGAGTACTGTTTGTAGTAAACCTGTTCCATTCATTTAATAAGTGTTCACTGAGCACTTACTGTGGCACACTTCTAGTTGTTAAGGCTACTGCAGTTAAAAAAAAATGTCATTATAAATGCTATGAGGACAAGTAAAGGGATAGCTGCTTTTGGGGGCAATCAATCCCTGGTGGCTCAGATGGTAAAGCGTCTGCCTGTGATGCGGGAGACCCGGGTTCGATCCCTGGGTTGGGAAGATCTCCTGGATAAGGAAACGGCAACCCAACCCACTCCAGTACTCTTGCCTGGAGAATCCCATGGACAGAGGAGCCTGGTAGGCTACAGTCCATGGGGTCACAAAGAGTCTGACATGACTGAGCGACTTCACTTTCACTTTCAATGGGGTTATTTAAATAAGAGGTTGGGAAACCCCTCTGAGGGAGTGACATTGGGGCATAAATTTAAGTGGTAAGCTTCCCTCCACTTGGAGGAAGATTTCCTCTAAACAGAGAAAAGCAGGTGCAAGCCTCCTGAGGTAGAAATGTTTGAGCTTGATGACTTTGAAAGAAATAGCAGCAAATCTTGTTAAGTCATGACTGGTCTTTGGTACCTACCAGAAGGACTTGGGATGGAAAGGAGTCTGGATTTTAGTGTCTGTAAGATGAGAAGCCATTGGAGTACTGAATAGAGAAATGACATGACTTGATGGATCTTAAAAGAAAATTATTTGGGCTGCTATGAAGGTAATAAACCATGGTGGGGCAAAATCAGATCAGTTTGGAGACTGTTAGAGTGGGTGGGGGGCAAGAGACAATGTTGGCTTGTACCAGGGTGGTGGTAATGGAAGAGGTGGTGAGAAGTGGTCACAATCTGTATGTGCTTTTTGAAGATACAACCTTCAAGTTGTTGCTGATAGATTGAATGTAAGGTATGAGGGAAAGAGAAGATTCAAAGATAACTCCATGTTTTTTTTGGCTTGAGCAACTAGGTGAATGGTGTTATCATTTATAAAGACTGGAACATTGATACAGGGAAGTCAAGAAATCTGTTTTGCTCAGAAATGCCTGATAGGCTTCCAGATGGAGATGCAGAGTGGGTAGTTGGTAGAGGAATCTGGAGCTCAGGGGAGAGGTCTAAGCTGAAGATACTTATTTGGGATCAGCAGCATTTGAATGGTATTAAAACCAGTGTAACTAGATGAGATCATGGAGAGAATGTAAACAGGAAAGAAGTGTCAGAATTGAGCTCTGGGCCACTGTTAACAATGAGAGGTCAGGAAGAGGAGGAGGATCAAGCAGAGGAGATTTACCAAAGTGGCTAGGGAAGTGGAGCAATCAGGAAAGCTTGGTATTTTACGGGAGCCAAGTGAAGAAGGTTATTTCAAGGACAAGTGTTCATCTCTGTCAGAGGCTCCAGACCTTGGTGCCTGTTGTTTGAACCCTCTTCCTATTTATTAGCTTAAATGTCGCTTTCTCATATTCCCTAAACTATGTAAGAAATCCCTTCTGTGTACTTTACTGAACCCCCTGTACCTACTGTTAACATTTAAATGTCTTCTTAAATTGCTATTTAAATGTCTTCCTGTATGTCGACTTTAAACTCTATGTACCAGGGGTGTTTATGTCACAGCTATCGTACATTAGCGCCCGTTTTAGTGCTTGGCAAGGAAGAGGCTCTTGATAGCAGTTGTTGTGAGAGAGCAGTATTCCAGTCTTCTGCAGTGTATGTTGCTGTTCACGTTTTATTGATTTGGCAGTTTATAGATTGTGTTTTCAAAATCTTTTTCCATCTTACTGTCTATACTGAATTTTATAAACTACGTACAGATATCCATATGACTCAGGGTAGCACACATGGCCTAGGTAAAACTGTGGAGTGAGTTTTAGGGACCTGACTTCTTATCTGTCCCAGATGCTGAAGGCTTACCCTATCCTTTCCAAACTAGGTGTGGCGCTTTGTATCACAATCCGCTATTTTCCCATTTCTGTCACATTCTTTCAGAATCTTGTTTGGGTAATTTATTAGTCTATGAAGGACTTTCAGGGTGTTAATAACTGACTGATGCCGTCCTTCTTAATTATCCCTCTAAGAGCTTCTGTTTTCCTCCCCTCCCCTTCACTTTCACCTTTTTGTTTATTCATTTAGTGAATGTGTGCCCAGAATCTAACGTGCAAGTCAGTATGTTAAACACTATCTGCTATGATAAACATTATATTAAAATATAAGACTTTGGATCACATAATACCATAATTACCAATAATGAATTTCTAATGGAAGTATTTAAGTTTCTTCTGAAACAATTAGAATCCTGTTTATTAGAAGTATACTACTACATAGTGTGAAATTTTAGAAAAATGATGTAAAGTTCAACCTTTACATTTACATCCTTGCAGGACCACTAGAAGTTTAGAGTTTGGAGGAACTTTATATGATGAAGTTTGTTTGTTTGTTTGTTTGTTTTAGAAATTAGATGTGTAGTTCAGTTATGGTAAAGAAATGCTAGGCAACAGAGAGCATACTGATGTGCGCCTGTCTGGCTTGCTCATAGTTCTGTGTAACTTGAGTTAATTCATTTTATAAACAAGAGGAGACTTGGTTACTGAGTTCTTACCAGGCTTATACCAGTTTGCAAATCTTTTCTTTTGGATTGGTTTTGAGGTCCTTTCCTTTGTTTGAATAAGGTATTGTATTAGGCCATTTTATCAAGGAGCATAAATTTATAATGAGAAATATAATCTGTTTCCACACATTCTCTTCTAGAAGAGTTCCATTTAATTCAAAGTAAAAATAGTAATATTTGGAAATAACAGCGTGGTAACTAGAATGTCTGTGTGTTATATTAGCATGTTAGGAAAACTTCTGGTATAATGACTTAAATTTTCAGAAGTTAAAACAGAGAAATTACTACTGTGTTGTATACCTTAAACTAGTATAAAATTGTTAAGTCTGCTATACTTCAGTTAAAAAAAAAGAACAGATACAGTTGAGTTAGTAATTGAAAATAGAAGTCTGATGATATTAGTGATAGTTGCATTGTATGTATCTTACTGTCATGTGCAAAGGAACTATATAATTTTCTTGATTTATTTAGTTTTTTGTGTCCCCACCCAGGCTATTGCTTTTTGCGTTAGGATAATGATTCTTTTCTGAGCCCTTCTTAGAGTTTAGAATAAATAGAAATGAGAGATCTGTAAGTATTGCATTGGGACCATTAAGAAAAAGCTAAAGACTTGGATCTTTATGCTCAGATCCATCTATCTTGCCTGCAAAATTAACAAAATATGTTCTGCAATCTAATTTGGCTTAGCAAAGCAAACCTGTGATACTTAACTTCTAAGGGAAAAAATGTCATAGTTACTTTCTAGAAAATCTTTTTCCAGTTTCTTTTAAGTATCACGAACTGAACATTTTAAAGCTTTTTATTTATAAAAAGAAAAAAAAAGCACCTCACTGTGTTGACACTTTTTATAGCTGGAGAGACAACTGCATGAAGATGAAGAGTTTGCCAGAACGTTGGCCATGTTGGATGAAGAACCCAAGGCCAAAAAGGTAGTGTTTTACCGGCTCTTTGCATTCTGAATGTACAATACAGATCAGTGTTTCCTTTCAGACCTTTGTATCCTAGGCTTTGGAGATATAACCATGAATAACTCTTCTATCAGATCAGATCAGATCAGATCAGTCGTTCAGTCGTGTCCTACTCTTTGCGACCCCATGAATCGCAGCACGCCAGGCCTCCCTGTCCATCACCAACTCCTGCAGTTCACTCAGACTCATGTCCATCGAGTCATCCAGCCATCTCATCCTCTGTCGTCCCCTTCTCCTCTTGCCCCCAATCCCTCCCAGCATCAGAGTCTTTTCCAATGAGTCAACTCTTTGCATGAGGTGGCCCAAGTACTGGAGTTTCAGCTTTAGCATCATTCCTTCCAAAGAAATCCCAGGGCTGATCTCCTTCAGAATGGACTGGTTGGGTCTCCTTGCAGTCCAAGGGACTCTCAAGAGTCTTCTCCAACACCACAATTCCAAAGCATCAATTCTTCGGTGCCCAGCCTTCTTCACAGTCCAGCTCTCACATCCATACATGACCACAGGAAAAACCATAGCCTTGACTAGACAAACTTTTGTTGTCTTCTAGAGAGATGCTTAAAATTATTTCAGTTAATGAAAATGTTTTTGGGGAAGCTCATTGAGAAACTTATTCTTCCTAAAGGAAGATCGATAGGACCAAAGCTAATCAGAACCCTTCTTCACAAAAAAACAAATTGTAACTTTGGCTTTCTGTCCCAAAGAGGTTCTTATGTACTTCTTCAGAGAATAACACTGATAAATAAACATTTCAATGGAATCTAAAGTTTAATAACTATAATATTAATTACTGTCTTTTTAAAAGCATAATTTGTTGTTTGTAGCTAGCTAACTTTAAGATCTGTATTAGGGCAGTCTCAAATAGTGAGTATTTTGGGGAATCTCTGAAAGCATCAAGATTTTTTTCTTTAAGCACTTGATCTCCAAAAATTAGCCTTAATTCTGTTGAATCACACTCTGTTAATATTGTCAGTATCAATCTGACCGTTTTAAGAGATATTACAGCAGGCAGATTGTAAGGCAGTATAGGGAATGGTGGAGACTTTGTCATTAGAAAAGCCTTATTATTTCATCTAAAGACATTCAAATTGAAAATACTGCATCATACACCCCAATTGTGACCTTTCTGCAAAATGGAGTTTTGAAGAGCAGTGGAGAGAATGGACATTTTTTTCTTTTTTGAGAAAGTACTCTGTTTTTCTTTTGAGCTTTAGATTGTTGTTAGTCTTTTGGGTTAGATTTTAGTTTTTAACTGCATGATGTGCTAACAGTTTGAGAATTGAGATGAAAGCAGCAGAAACAAGGCTTTCATTTTCAGAGTCACAAGTCGGGAACAACTGGGATAGTTTTATTTAGGTCTGTTTTTATACTCTTTCATCTGTTTCCTCATCTGTAAAATTGAAAGTAATTAAACATGTTTCATCTGCCCCAGAAATTTTGTGTAAGAATGAATGAAAATTTATTGCATTGTTTTGCTACTTTGGAGGATGACCCTTAATCTTTGGTTGATTTTAACAACATACTTTGTGGTAAAAGTTTTCCTGTTGTCGCATTTGACGCTTTTTTACATTTTCTTAGGCTGAAAAGGATGCAGAAGAAAGAGAGACATTTTCATCTGTACAAGTCAATTTATGTAAAGCAGAGAAACCTAAATATCCTCATAAAGGTAAAACTAGCAGAACAAAGTAAGCCAGAACATTTATCTTTATAGAAGAAACTTCATGTAACCTTTTGTTTAAACATTTGTTCAATAATTGCCTGGTATTCTTTTTTTTTTAATTAACTTATTTTAATTGGAGGATAATTACTTTACAATATTGTGATGGTTTTGCTATACATCAGTATAAATCAGCCATAGGTATACATGTGTCTCCTCCATCCTGAGGAGCACCCCCCACCTCCCTCTCCACCCCATCCCTCTAGATTGTCACAGAGCACCTGTGTGACAGGTGCCTGTCACATGGTGATGGGTTTGGGTGCTCTGCTTCATATGTCAAACTTGCACTGGTTATTTGTTTTACATACGGTAATGTATGTTTCAATGCTATTCTCTCAAATCATCCCACCCTTGTCCTCTCCCACTGAGTCCAAAAGTCTCTTCTTTACATCTGTGTTTCCTTTGCTGCCTTGTATATAGGATCATTGGTACCATCTTCTAGATTGTATACAATTAATATACAGTATTTGTCTTTCTCTTTCTGACTTCCTTTACTCTGTATAATAATTGCCTGGTATTCTTAGGTTGACATTATTTCATAGTACTGGAGCATGTTCTACTTAGATGCTTGGCAAACTGTGTGGTTGTTAGCTGGTACAGAATGCCTGTCTGCTCTGTAATTGTTGTTTGGGTTCATGTTAATTTCCAAGTGTAGTGCAAGTGTGTGGACTTCAATACATGAAGACAAAAGACTAGATGTTTCAAGCTTATATAGTTGAATCGTCATCGTCCAGGTCATCTGAAGCTCTTCTGCTAGTTGTCTGTAGGTTTTAGTTTTTTTTTAGTTGTCCAGATATCTAAGCATGTGCTAGTGGTTAGATGTTAATAGCTGGGCTTAATCTTATAAGTATTAATGTATCTGTTCATATAATTTTAGTCTTGAAATCCCAGGATTCTTTCAGACTTTATTACAAGCAGAATTTTTATGTGACAGGATATTCTAATTAGTAACTTTTCTCTGTGAATTTTGAATCATTGAAGTTTATCTGTGGAATACAGTCCATGTTCTCAGATGTAGTTTACCATTTCATTTCAATTAATGAATAATTTATAGTTAAAAAGGCAGATCTCTTATTTTGAACTGGTTACACAAAGAAGTAATATACAAATATTTAATTAAAAAATGTTTTGTATAAACTTAACTAAAATTTTAATGTGAATGTTATGAAGTCACCATATAACATCATGTCCTACTAAGATTATTCTGTTGAAAAATGAAAAAATAGTCTTGATATTGGGTATCATTTTGCAAAAACAACATTTATAATCCTTTCTTTCTTCCTCATAAAAACAGAACAATTTTCAGATGAAAGAAAGAACTTCAGCCCTAAGAAGCAAACTAAGTGTGAAGGTTCAAGACAATCCCAGCAACGTTCCAGGTCATCAGCTCATAAAACAGGAGAAACTTCTCCAAAAGCCAGTTCTAAGCTGGCACTTTTGAAAAAAAAAGAAGAGAGTTCTAATAAAGAAACAGAGTCTATGGCCTCAAAAAGAAAAGAAAATGTTATTGAGTTAAAAGAGACAAGAACTCCTAAGAAAATGAAAAGTTCTCCAGCTAAAAAAGAGGTAGACATTTTCGAAAAGGGTATCATTGAGGGGGTTGTGTGTTGATCTGGTTTGTTTTTAAGTTTTGTCTCTAACTTTATAAGGCATTATAGTATCTTAAAGATACTCTCTTATTTAAAGATGCTGCTGCACAATATAGGTTATTATTAATGATATAGCTAAATAAGCCCATATGTATTGAGGGTTAATGTGTATCAGATACTGTGCTCATACAGGTGATATATCATTTAATCTTCACACAAGAGATATTTACTTTTATTATTCAACTTTTGAAGATGATAAAACAGGCTGAAAGGGTTTAAGTAGCTTTCCCAAGATCATCTGGTTGAGTACATGGCAGAGTCATTTTGAACTCAGGTCCTCTAAGGCCAGTAAAAAGTAATGTAATATTGTGGCTCTGAACACAGACTCTGGAGCCAGTTTTGGATCATAGTCCTGCCACTGGGCAGATATGTGGCCTCGGTCTGGTTACTTCCCCTCTCTCTGCTTTGGTTTCTTCATTTGTAAAATTGGGATAATAATAGTATGCAATGAGATAATGTGTATAACTGCTTGGAACAGTGCCTGGTACATAATACATGCTATATAAATTTTGGCTATTATTATTATTAAAATAACTTATTTGGAATTGTCCTGAATGTATGCCTTTTTGCTCCTGTTTAACAGGAGCAAATCATTTTCAGAGGGATAAACAGTGAAGGAATGCAGAATGACTTTTAGAAGTTTTTTTGTTTTCATATATATTTGAGAATTGTTTCTTAGAGTCTCCAGTTTGAAACCACCTTATTAGGATCATAAGAGAAGCCACTGTTCCTTCAAGCCTCTTTGGCACTTGCAGTTAAAAGCAGAATATTATCTATTTTAAGTGCTCATCACCATTATTTTTCAGTGAAAAACTGAAATGCTGAATGATTTCTAGACGCTTTTGTTTTTGGTCAGTGCTAATAAATATGCTTAAGGGGACAATTAACTTTTTGGTCTCAGATTTTTCTTCGCAAAGTACTTAGCTGGAGAATGAATATTTTTCTTCAGACACACTAAACATGTTCAGTTTATAGACGCTTGTCTATTTTTATTAAAGCAGAATAATTTAAAAATGATACTGTTGCTATTTACCTTATTTTTCAAAGTTGAAATAGAAATGACTCAGAGAAGTTAAGTAGTTTTGGGAACATGAAAGTCTGTTTTATAAATTCAGTCTATCTCAGTCAAATAATTTTGACTTCACAAATGAATGTGCTTTAGATTTCTTTTATAATTTGTTTATAATTCAGTTATTTTTTCACAGAATTATTGTTATAAATGATTTTCCCATTTTGGCATGCATTGTACTTTCCTGTGACACTAGTTAAAAATATGATTTCCTCGGGCATGTGGTCTGGGCAGGTGTATTTCAACAAGCTTCTGAGATGATATGGTTGCATACCACCATTTGAGAACCACTGATAAAAAGTAGGATTAGAGTCTAGGATTAGCCTATAGCCTATGGCACAATTAACTCAAAACCAAAGCAACGTATTTTCTTTTGTTGATTAAATCATTTGTTTGTATAAAAGTGGTATTTTGTCTACTCTTAGAGGACTTTGAGGTGGCTTACAAGTTAAAAATAATGTAAAATTAGGAAGTGGAAAAAATGACAAAGATCATTCTTGTAGTAGTTCTTAATTATCTAAGATGTTCTTCCCCCAAATGTACACATGCTGGTTATACCTCCTATCTCTGGGTCAAAAACTTGGAGTGCATCCAGGGATTACAGTTTAAAAGATTTCCCCAGTACTTTCTGAGAGACACCCATGGTCAGATCCCTTGAGAGAAGCAGAATAGGAGAGATTAGACCCAGAAGGGAGAGTGGTGGCATACAGAATGTGTCTGCTTTTTGGAGTATAGCTCGCTTCTCATTTGAGCCAGGTGTTTATATAAAGCCATTAATTCTCAGACTGTAGTGCCTATTTCCCCAGGAGTACAGGGGATAAGTTATATTAAGGGTATTCAGAGCCATTGGCTAAAATAGTATATTTTCTTCTGTGATCGTTTACTTGGGAAAAAATTAATTTTTCCACTGAAATACACATGATATATTATGGAATAGCATTTAAAATTCACGTGAATTTTTGAAATAAAACACATCTTTTTGTTTTGTGGCTTGGGGCTAGCAGCTTGGCTTGTATGCTCAGTCTACCCTGAGGTTTGTGCCTTTAGAGAGAGTTGCAGGGTTTAAGAAGGCCTTATGACAGGGCTGTGTGTAAGCCTGGCATGTGTAGATTGGGACGTACCTATGTGGTTGAAAATGTTAGTATCAGGATCAAGCACCGAAGTGACTTACTGTTTATTTATTGATAAGTATTTTTATTTATTTTTTGATATGTATTTTTAATTTTGTAAGAATTTTGCATGACTTTATTCATTTTTCTTTCCGTCTCCCCAAAGTCTGTAAGTCCTGATGAGGCTGAAAAGAGACGCACTAATTATCAAGCTTACCGAAGCTACTTAAATCGAGAAGGTCCCAAAGCTCTGGGCTCCAAAGAAATACCAAAGGTAAGAACACTGAGAGGGTGTTTCAAGGCCTCTGGTCTATGGGTCCATGTATGTATTCACTATGTCTACAGTAGCAGAGAATTAATAATTAAAAATGAGCAGGGCTTCCCTGGTGGCTCAGTGGTAAAGAATCTGCCTGCCAAAGCAGGAGACATGGGTTCAACCCCTGGTCCAGGAAGATCCCACGTGCCGTGGAATAGCTAAGCCCGTGCGCTGCAGCTACTGAGCCTGTGCTCTAGAGCCTGAACCCTCAACTGCTGAGCCCATGTGCTGTAGCTGCTAAAGCCTGCGTGCCCTAGAGCCAGTACTCTGCAACAGAAGTCACTGCAGTGAGAAGCCCTCACACTGCAAGTAGAAAGTAGCCCCCGCTCACCACAAGAAAAAGCCCACACAGCAACAGACCCAGCACAGCCAAAAGTAAATAAATAAAAAAGAACAGGAAAACATTAGTCACCATCTTTACAAATGAGGATATAGGATACGGCAGTCACAAGACTAATGCTTTTTGCCTTCATGGTACTTAATTATTATAATTGTGATATGTGCCATAAGGGAAAAAGCAGAGATTCTTTTAGGGAATCTGGTCCTTAAGTGGAGTTGTGGGTGGGGGAACAGTATGACCAGGTTTGCATTTCAGGCTGAGCACTCTTGGCTGCTAAATATAGAGTGCAGTGGAGGGAGGGGGGAATAAATGCAGGCAGATCAATTAGGAGGGATGGTGAGAAATGATAGAGACTTGTCTAGAGGAGTAGCAGTGACCAGGCTGAGAAGTGAAGTAGCTTCAATGAAAAAGGAAAATCTATAGGACGTGGTGGTAATTGGGAGTGGGAACCGAGAAAGAATGAGCATGGGGTGATTTCCTCATTACTGGCATGAGCATCTGTGGGTGGATGCTCATGCCGCTGGAGGCAGAGCAGATTTGGGGAGATGATAATGCGTTCATTGTGACCATGCTGTGCTTTAGATGTATGCAAGGTAGCCAGGTGGGAATATTCAGTGGACAGGAGGACTGGAGCTCAGAACAGAAGTCACGATGGGATGCAAAAGATTGGGCATTATGGGCATGTAGAAAATGTTTGAAGGACTTGATGTCACCTGGCAAACAAGGACAGAATGAGAAGAGACCTTGGACCTAGCTTCCTCATGAAGTGGAGGAGGGTGAAACACAGAAACAGACGGAGGAGCAGCAGCCCCAGATAGAGGAGAGAAACCTGGTAAAGGTGGTATCACAGTAGCAAAGGGAGGAGAGAGTTTTAAAAAAACATTGAGGAGACTGAAAATTGTCCATTGCGTTCAGTAATGTGAATGATCCGTAGTGATCTTAGCAAAAGTTTTGATAGAATGATGGAGGCAGAACCTGGTGGAAGTGGGTTGAAGAGTGAGTGGGAGGAGATGAAATGGAGGCAGCATAAGTAGATGATGTTGGTTGTGAAGGGGAGAGGAGAGAGAGGACTTCTAGCTATAATGGGAGGTGGCTTTAGGGGGAAAATGTGAGCGTCTTTAAGGTTTGTTGCTGTTCAGTTGCTCAGTCACATCTGATTCTTTTGCGACCCCGTGGGCTGTAGCCTATCAGGCTCCTCTGTCCATGGGATTGCCCAGGCAGGAACACTGGAGCCAGTTGCTGTTCCCTACTCCAGGGGATCTACCCAGACCAGGGATTGAACTGTCATCTCTGTAATTGGCAGGCAGGTTCTTTACCATTGAGTCAGATACTTAAAGCATGTTTTTTTTGATCATGGAATTGATCTATCAGAAAGGGAGAGATTGAAGATATCCCAGAAAGAGAAGGATAATCAAAGGTACTATGAGGTTTCTGAGAATATAGAAGGGCAGGGGATTCAGAACACAGATGGAGGTGTAGTTCCCATAATAAAGAGGGGCAGAGGATGAGCCAGAAGGGGCTAGTGGGCTGTGTAGGAGGCTGGAGAAAGATACCAGGCTTGCCTCCTGTATGAAAGATAAAAAAGCTTCTGCTTGAGAGGACTTGAGCCAAAGTGGTGTTCTTAGGGGGTGGCGAGGTTTCAGTGAAAGCAAGGCCATGGATGGAATATTGGAGAAGAGGTTGAGAATATTGGGTGGTTTGCTGGTCCTGCAAGAGTTCGAGAATGAAAGAGCGTGGTAGGGAGATCCACAAGGTCGTTTCAATCCTAGAGTCATAGGGACCTTGAGATGTTGTTAGTCAAACCTTTTCTCTCCAAACAGACTTACTACACTCCCCCTACCCTCCCAGCAACAGTTCTTCACCTGGATGGTGAAGGATTGAGCTTGTATTGGGGCAGTCTTTGAATTTTGCTTAGCTGCTTCTTTGCAAGCATGTTTTAAGTCTATGTTGATCTCAATCCTCTTTTCAAAAGTAATAAGTAACTTGGAATGACATATATTTTTCCTTTTGCTTGGGGTTATACCATATTGAACCATTGTGAAAGTAAAAAAAAATCTATACCCGTACACAGTTCCAATTAAGATTAAATGTCTTTCCATCTAGCCTTCTTTTGCCGAGTGTCTTTTGTCTTACCAAATTAACTTTTCAATCAAGAGATGGTGTGATACGGTAAGAGCTCAAACCTGTGTAGTTTTTTTCAGAATTGAAACTTTTTTTAGCAGAAGCAAGATATTCTGTAGGTGCATTACATCTGGTTGCTTACTTAAAGTTACACAAGTTAACTAGTAGTTTAAATATTTTTTAAACAGTGAGGATAGTATGAATGGATAATTTTAATAAGGTTTCCTAACCATACTGAACATACATTTTTTTTGTTGCTGGTTTTATAAGCTTGTTAAATGTTAACCTACATAAGAATTTCTCAGGATTTAATTTCAGTTTCTGCGTATTGACTGTAAATTTCCTGCAGATTTTTTCATGCTGAGATTATTTATGATGTCAAATGAGAAAAATCAACTTCCTGCAGTTTTGATGCCAAATATTTCTTTGGAAAGCTACCATGTAATTTCCTCTCTGCTTGAACATTTTGGTTTTTAGGGAGCTGAAAATTGCTTGGAAGGCCTTACGTTTGTAATCACAGGAGTGCTGGAGTCCATTGAACGAGATGAGGCCAAGTCTCTAATTGAGCGTTATGGGGGAAAAGTGACAGGAAATGTCAGCAAGAAAACCAACTACCTGGTCATGGGTCGTGACAGTGGCCAGTCCAAGAGTGACAAGGTGGGTAGTGCCGTGTTCTCAGCAGGAAGTAGCCTGCTCGCCTTGGCAGGCTCATGACGCGCCCATGCGTAGTAGTGTCCTGTACACAGAGGGCAAGAGGAGGAAAGATGGGAAAGTAATTTCTTCTCTACGTTATTTCTTCTCCACAGAAGTGTTGTATGTCTTTGACCCGGGATTTTGGTTTCCCAGCTGAAGGCACAGTTCCTGTTTACTTGGCTTTCTTAGTGTAGTATTCTAGCCAGAATATTTTTTTTGAAGATAGAAGCAAATGCAGTTTTCCTCTAGAAGCAAAAGCAGTTTTCCTCTTTTTCTAGTCCTAAGTATTCCTATATATGCTGCTGTGGACTCCATCTTGAGTTTTTTAAGTGGAAACTCTCCTTTATACTTAGTTCCAAATAGTAGAATACCTGACTAACTGTGGTTTTGACAAATAGCTGCTTATTTCCTTACCTTATGAGGATTCCAGAGGTGGGCAGTTGCTGGGGATGGTTCAGCCCCTCAGAGATGTAGCTGGACTTAGCTCTGTCCTTCACTTCTGTCTTCATGCATGTTGCCTTGTGTGGCAAGCTGGCTGCTGCTCTCAAGTTCACATTCAAGGCAGGAAGTAGGGGGCAGTGGCAAGATGTTACACTAGGTGTAACTGACCATAAGAGTTTGCCCGGAAATACCTCTTATAGAATTCCACTTAAGTCTCATTGGCCAGAGCTGTCCTGTGGCCATTCAGAGTGATAGAGTTTGGGGAGGATGAAGATTCTTCTGATTCTTAGACCAGTCATAAGTCATCCCTTGGAGATAAGCACACTGCAGTTCTGTTAGCAGGGGAGACGGTGGAGGAAGTCTGCTAGCCAGTCGAGCCTGGCAGAGGGTGTGAAGAGCTGGACTTAGGCCTTAGAGGCTTTGACCTTCTTAGCGTAGAGAGAAAGGGAAAGCAGTCCACAAAAGGGGCAGTGTGATACCCCGGGTGCCAACCCACCATTCTTAGAGGAGGTTCTGTTATTTTCTTTTTAGCGATGCTTTTTCATGCATACTGTTTTAAAAAATATTCCAGTGTTACCTAGTTTACAAATGTGGTTTTTCACCTTCTGACAAGCCTGAGAATCATATTTCTTTTTTATAGAAAGTAACGGTTTCAATGATTTGCATTTTAAATTAATAGGCAGCAGCCTTGGGAACAAATATTATTGATGAAGATGGCCTGTTGAATCTGATTCGAACTATGCCAGGCAAGAAGTCCAAGTATGAAATAGCCGCTGAAGCTGAGGTTTGTATAAAATGAACTTGACTTATTTCTGTTGGTGTATAGACCTTTCCTGTTTCATAGAGACATTTCTTGGGTGAATACAGGCCTGTGGGCTAAAAAATTAGCTTTTCTTCCTGATGCAAATGAACTTCCCTTATTTCCTTTTGAGTAGGTGGACTCAGCTGTTGGCTGTTGTCATTGATGTATTTCTTTAACTTTCTCAAGGGAGTATGAGGAGGAAGAGGGGACCATACATTGTACTACCCATGTCTATTAATTACTGGTTAAACTGTCCATATTTTCCTTATTCTTACAGTAAAACTGTGCAGAGCTTCTTGATTAAGAATTCTTTGAAGGCTATATCATACATATCAGCATGATAAAATCATTTGCTTTTAGAACTGTATCGGGACTTTTTCAGTTGTGATAGAAACCAAGCCCATGTTACCTTTAGCGAAAAAGGGAACCGTTTTGACTCACATAAGTAAACTCTGAGCAATCTGATGTGGGGACTGCTGGGTCTACAGACTGCAGTGCTTTCAGTACTCTTTCGGTTTCTGTCTCTCTACTTCTCCTAGTGTTAGCTGCATTCATTTCCACTATATACGTGTCCATGTGTGGGACACAGGGCTGCCAGCAGTCCAAGTTTGATGTCCCCAGCTCTGTCACCCAAGTGGTGAAGTGGTCTTCCAATTTATTCCAATTAGAAAAGTCTTGGGGAATGATTTGGATTGTCCCATCATCCATGTCCCCTAATGTTCACAACTTACATAACATAATGCAGTTCTCAAAACCAGGAGATTAACATTGATGCTAAACGTGTTAACTTCACATTTAGCCCTGTCGTCCTTAGGATCTCACACTGCGTTGAGTTGTGTCTTCTTAGTCTCCTCTGATCTATGAGAGTTCTGCAAGTCTTTCCTCTGTCTTTTTATGACCTTGATTTGATGAGTGCTAGTCATTTCTTTTGTAGACTGTCTCTCAATTTGGGCTGTTGATCTTTTCTCGTGGTGAGATTGAGGTTATACATTTTGGGCAAGACGACCATGTAAGTGGTACTGTGTCCCCTTCAGGGCATCATATCAGCTGTGCCTGATGTTGATATGTCTTATTATTGGTGGTGTTAGCCTTTGTTACTTAGTTCATATGATTTCTGCCTGGTTTTTCCACTAGTGAAGTGACAGTTTTTCCTTTTGTATTGATAAGTATCTTGGGGAGATACTTTAATACAATGCTAATACCTTGCTTTTTGTCAGATTTCCCACTAATTTTAGTTTTCATAGATCATAAAACTCACCTGTTTTAAAATGTATGTTAGTGGTTTTTAGTATATTCACAGGATTGTGCAACTGTCACTACTGTCTATTCCAGAACAGTTGCATCACCTCCCACAAAAACTCTGATCCATTATCAGTTACTCTTCATACCCACCCCTTGGCAACCACTGCTGTACTCTGAACATTTTGTATAAAGCGAAACACGTAACATGTGGCCGTCTTATCTTTTTTCACTTAGCACCTTGTTTTCAAAGTTCAGCTGTATTGAAGCATGATTGGTGGTGCTCTCCATTTTGTTGGTGATTAGTATTTCATTGTGTGGATATACCACGTTTTATTTGTTCATCCTCTGATGGCCAAAAGTGGTGGTTTCCACTTTTTGGCTATAATATTTGTATATATAAAATATAATAATGCTGTTATGAACATTTATGTAAATGTTTTTGTGGAGGAATAAAATATCAACTAGTCACAAAGCAAAAATTCTTAATCCTTTTTTAAAACTAATTTTATAACACTTAATTGCTTTCAAAAAGCTATTTTCATTTTTTTTAACTCTCATTTTTAAAATTGCATGTGGATGCTTTTGATGTGTTGTTCATTTTTTTTTTTTTTTTTAAGTTTGGAACATAGAGATTTCCACAAATAGCAGAGTCCATT
This sequence comes from Bos indicus, assembly GCF_029378745.1. NCBI lineage: Eukaryota > Metazoa > Chordata > Mammalia > Artiodactyla > Bovidae > Bos > Bos indicus. The sequence goes on along the minus strand of NC_091765.1, from coordinate 59,154,263 downwards.
GTGAGAAGACAGACCCAGGTTGAGTAGCTCACCTGGGGACCTCAGTTTGCCTTCTAGAGTACATTTAGCAGGATAGAAATTCTGTATATCTCATCAGGTTTCTTTTTTCCTCCAATTTTTAAGATGAAGAAAGAAAAATCCAAATTGGAAAGAACACCCCAAAAAAATGATCAAGGAAAAAGAAAAAGTAGTCCAACTAAGAAGGAATCAGAATCTAAAAAGTGCAAACTGACTCCCAAAAGGGAAAGCTCTATAAAGTCACTAAAAAAGGAAGCAAGTGTGTCTCAGAGAGGCCTGGACTTCAAGGAGCAGGCGGCTGAGGAGACAAATGGTGACAGCCGGGCTAGGAATTTGGCTGATGACAGCAGAGAAAGCAAAGTGGAAAGTTTGCTCTGGGTGGATAAGTATAAGCCAACCTCGCTCAAGACCATAATTGGACAGCAAGGTGACCAGAGCTGCGCCAACAAACTCCTGCGCTGGCTCCAAAACTGGCACAAGAGTCCATCCGAAGATAAGAAACACGGTGATTTTACAGCTTCATTCATTCTTGTGTGTGTCTGTCACCATGTCATTGCTCAGGAACACATATGTTAGGAAGTGTAATAGTTGGTTATTGATTCTCAGCAAGCATTTATTAAGAGCCTGCTCTGAGCCTTGGTGTCATACTAGACCCCAAAAGTGCTGTTGTGAACACAGCACAGTCCCTGTTAAGGATCTTCCAGTCAGTGAGGGAGACGTAGATAAACCGGCATTTAAAATGTACTGTACTAAGTACTGTTAGAGGGTTAAGTGTAGGGCACTCAGGGGTTGGAAGAGTGTGGACAGGGATTCCCATCCCTAGAGGAAGGGATAGCTAAGCTAAGACTTGGAAACTCAAAGGAGTTAGCTTGGTGAAGGGAGGGGAGTGTCAGGTGGGACATGTCCCAAGGTCTGCGACATGTGAGAGCAAGACCCCCGAGAGGGCCAGAGGGACTCGGGGAAAGGTGCACGTAAAAAGCTGAGGCATGCAGAGTAGGCAGCCTGAGAACCCCAGCAGCATGTTTGCTTTTGCTAGGCATGGAAAATGAACGTCATATATATTTATTATTGGAACTGAAGTTTCCAGTCACAAATGCTGGTTAAGTCTTGAATTCCAGCCACAACCCTGGGGGATATTGTGTGAGAAATAAAAAGGAGAAATTTAGTGAGCATCGTAGTGAATTTCCAGAGTGATGGCTGGGTTATTTGCAGCGAGGTCGTCACTAGACATTGGTTAACAGTGCCACTTTATTTTATTTATAATATTTAAATAATATAATTTTGAGGATACAGGGTTAAACTTAAACTGACCCCTTTTCTCTTTCAAAACCAAATAAAAAGTGCTTTATGTGCCTAAAGAAGAGGTTTTAAGGCTTCAGGCGAGCTGTAGTCCCTTTCCCCATGCCTGAGGTAGGCTTAACCGTCTCTCTCTCTCAGTCCTTGTGTACGTGTTGAGCACCTATTATGTTCCAGGCCCCCATGATAAGGGGAGGAGTTGAGCTGGGCAGGACAGTTGAGCAGATGCAACATCTTCAACTTTTTTTTTGTGGCCATTCTTGTTAATATTTATTAACACATGCCAGGCTCTGTGCTCAGCTTGTCCATCCTCACCGCTTCCCCTCCAGGCACATCGCTGTTGTTTCCCTCATTTACAAAGGAGGAAACAGACAGGGTTAAGTCACCTGCAGTTCTCCCAAAACCCAGGTAGTCTGCTCAATGACCTATGTTTTTGTAGGAAAGGAGGCTCATAAAATTATTGTTTCAAAGTTTTTTTATTTGAGTGAAGATGAGGTAGGGAGTAGAATTTCACTAAATGCTCCGGAAACTATTGCTTAAACTTTGCAAAAAAAAAAAAAAAAATTTGCAGATTTTCAGTGAAACTGGAGGACTGCTCTTGATGCTAACTTAATGCACAGTTATTCCTGTCATTCCTGCATTTCTGTTAGGTCGTAGAGGTTAACATTCTGGAATTTCTTTTTCCCTAGCGGCAAAATTTGGTAAATTTGCTGGCAAAGATGATGGCTCCAGTTTTAAAGCGGCATTGCTCTCAGGTCCTCCTGGTGTTGGCAAAACAACCACAGCTTCTCTGGTTTGTCAGGTGGGTATTCTGTCATTACTTTTCTAAAATCTAACCTCTGCAGTTTGCTTTGGTTCTGGGCCTATTTGTCATTTTCACCCTTTTAAAAATATTGGTAATTATAATAATAGGTGATATTTACTTGTGTGCCAGGCCGTGTGCAAATAAGCCCTTGGGTGCATAATCTTACAGATAATATGTCTTACAGACTGTTACAGATATCTTATATGCCCCTGTAGGAAAAATTCTGTGTACCGAATATATGTACTCCTGCCGTCGTCATGTGACAAATGAAACAGATTTGTAGAGGAGGGTGGTGGCACAGTGTGACCCCAGGCAGTCTGACTCTAACCACTGTAGGGTCCTGCCTTTCCTCTTGTTGTCTCTACGGTTGCCACATCTCTGGACAGTGAGAGCATGAGGCACTGGAGCAAACCAGGACTCGTATCAGAATGCGTGCTAAGCCACTTCAGTCATGTCCGACTCCTTGTGACCCCACAGACTGTAGCCCGCCAGGCTCCTCTGTCCATGGGATTCTCCAGGCAAGAATACCGGAGTGGGTTGCCATTTCCTTCTCCAGGAGATCTTCCTGACCCAGGGATTGAACCCAAGTCTCCTATGGCTCCTGCGTTGCAGGCAGATTCTTTACCGCTGAGTCACCAGGGGAGTCCAGATGTATCAGAATGGTGTGAAACAATACATGAAGTAGTATCAGAAAAATTAAATGAGAGATTTTAAACTCACTTTAAATTTATTACTGGATTTCCCAACCCTTTGTCCCATAGGTTGATGTTTTTGTTTAGTATGTTTTATTATAGACCAGACCATAAATTTTTAGCTCTTATAATAACTATATATTTTCTACTCTATTATTTAACATTTAAAAACAAAAACAAAAAATGTTTTCCCTAGTCTTTACAATTGTGAAAATGATGCCTTTTTTCCCCTTTATTATTATCATTACTTTTTTGTGGAATTAATGGTTTTGCATAATGCCTTAACATAATGATCCCTTTTGGGAAATAAGCCCAAGTTAGTTGATTTTTCAGTTTGAGAGGGAGATTATATATTGGGATAATTTGACACAGAACAATTTATAGTTTATCTTGAAGAGTCAGTGATTACTTTTTGTTATCTTAATGTACTTTTTGATATCTTAATTCTATATCTGGTATTGAAATTTTGGGGTAGTTATATTTAATTCTTTTGGGGACTTTAAGAAGTGAACTTTAAGAAGCGAACTAATAAAATTGCTTTTTCAGATATGCTCTTCCAGATATATGTAGCAGTTGAGGTTTTAAGACCACATTTGTGTGTGTATTTATGTGTTGTGTTATATATGTATATGATATTAAAAAAAAAAACATCTTATTGTGATTCATATTATAGTTAATATCATTATTTATTAGTGTCCACTGTATTAATGGCAACCCACTCCAGTACTCTTGCCTGGAAAATCCCATAGATGGAGGGGCCTGGTAGGCTGCAGTCCATGGGGTCGCCAAGAGTTGGACACAACTGAGTGACTTCACTTTCACTTTTCCCTTTCATGCATTGGAGAAGGAAATGGCAACCCACTCCAGTGTTCTTGCCTGGAGAATCCCAGGGATGGGGGAGCCTGGTGGGCTGCCGTCTATGGGGTCGCACAGAGTTGGACACGACTGAAGTGACTTAGCAGCATGGTTACTTATGTGACTTTTCTAGCCTCTTTCTTAATTGCTTTGTTTCTGTGCGGAGAGCTAATAATTTGCATTGTGATAGTAATGTTTTCCAACGTTTTGATTAGGAATTGGGATATAGCTATGTGGAACTGAATGCAAGTGACACTCGGAGTAAGAACAGTTTGAAGGAGATTGTTGCTGAGTCGCTGAATAATACCAGCATCAAAGGCTTTTATTCAAGTATGTAGGTTTCTTTTTTTTTTTTGGCAGAGGGGTTGGGGGGAAGTTATGTAAGAAAAATGGGTTCATTTCAACGTTCAGTAACATTACTATGATTGAACATTACTGTGTGCCAAGCACCCTATTAAATCCTGGGGTTATTGAGAGAATGACATAACCCTGATAGGCACTAGTTACCTTTTTTTTTTTTTAGGTCTTAGTGGTTTCTGAGACTGTGATAAAAATACATACATGGACATAATTACGCAGATTTTAGAGGATTCAAGAGTGAATCCTGTGAAGAAAGTTAATAAACAACTAACGAAGTATGATGAGTGAGGAAATAGAGGCCTGTAGGTGAAGGAATGGTTCTATCTGGGACACCAGGGAAAGCTACCATGAAAGGGTGACGTTTGTTCAAAGGGCCTTGAAGAATGAGGAGGAGAATAGTTTGGGGGTGGAAGAGATGATTTCAGGCAAAGGCAGTAGAGGAGGAGACGAGACACAGTATAAAAGTGCCACTGCTTCAGGTTGTAGCTAGTGGTCTGGTGTGGCCAGAGTTTATGGGGAAATAGGATGCTCAAATTACAGACCGTACTGCATATTTAGAATCTATGGTATTTTGCATGGTCACTGAATGAATGGTAGAGATGATTGTTAAAAAGAATTTGCTCAGGAAATGTCACACATATGCATGATTATTGGGAATGAAAATTGGTACAACTCTGGAGAGCAATCTAACAGCATTACATGAAGTTATTTAATAAATTATACATACCCTTAACCCAGAAATTCTGATTCCTGGAATTTAGCAACTGTTATACTTCTATATATGCAAAATGACACATATATGTAGGGATCTTCATTTCATATAATTCATAATAGCAAAAGATTGAAGGATCTTCATATTATATCAATGAAAAGTGATTGATTTTTGATATATGTGTAAAATGGAATATTACAGCCTTTAAAAAATGAGGTGTTCTGTATCTACAGATAAGGAACAGAATACCAAGGTGTGTGTGTGTGTATTTTAAAAATAGAAATTCCATTTTATTTTTTTGGCCATGCCATGTGACATGTGAGATTATAGTTCCCTGACCAGGGATCAGACCCATGCCTTCTGCAGTGGAAGTGCTGAGTCTTAACCACTGGACCATCAGGGAAGTCCTGAAGGTGTATATTTTTATGTACACGTTTTTAACGTGTAGGATATCTTTTAAGGGGTACGTCCCTGAGTGAGTTTACATCATTGCCTCTAGACAGAGAAACTGCATACCCTAGCGGACAGAGGTGGGAGAGAATTTCACTGCTTACTCTTGTGCCTTTTGAATTTTGTATCATGTACCTATGTTATTTATATATATGTGTATATAGTATTTTTTTAAGCAGCAGTGTTTGAACAACAAATTTTTTTTGTCCCATCCCATTGCTTCTCACCATGGGTCAGGTGGAACAGTCCATTCAGTAGGCACGAGGCATGCTCTCATCATGGATGAAGTAGATGGCATGGCTGGCAATGAGGACAGGGGAGGAATTCAGGTAATGAAAGGACTGTATTTCTGTAGTGGTGCTGTTAATTTTTAGGTTTTAAAAAAAATTTGAAAAATTATAATTATGGCAATTAAGGTATGTTGCTGAGGAGGTTTTAAAACCTAAAATAAATACATTTTGTGATCTTTTTTTTAACAAATTATATTTATTTTGCAAATTTGCTTTTCAGGAATTAATTGGCCTGATAAAACATACAAAAATTCCCATTATTTGTATGTGCAATGATAGAAATCATCCCAAGATTCGCTCTTTGGTTCATTATTGTTTTGATCTTCGTTTTCAAAGACCTCGGGTTGAACAGATTAAGGTATGATAATTGGATTTTTTTCTCCATCACACTGTCATGTATATTTTTGGGTCAATTTTTAAAGTACCTGATAAATATTTTTAAATATCTGATTATGTGAATTAAAAAAAATCATTGAAGGTTCATTCTCCCTTGTCAATTTCAGGGTGCTATGATGTCTATTGCATTTAAAGAGGGTCTAAAGATCCCCCCTCCAGCTATGAATGAAATAATTTTGGGAGCTAATCAAGATATCAGACAGGTAAATTAAATATATGTTATATAGCAGTTGACAATTCTTTTCAACTGATGCCTTTAGTGTTTTGGGGACAGGGAGTGGCAGTGTTTTCCTATCTTGATAGTATCTTGCTTGTGATTCTTTTAGGTTTTACACAATCTGAATATGTGGTGTGCACGGAATAAGGCACTAACCTATGACCAGGCCAAGGCTGATTCTCATAGAGCCAAAAAGGACATCAAACTGGTAAAATGAATTTCCATTTCCTACTTTCTTAGCCAAAGCATTTGTTCTCCTCTCAGTATTAATCTAATGGAAATAGTTATTACAGTTCATAGAGACATCTACACAACCTATGGATGTTTATAGTAAATAGATATAGAACTGAAATGGACTGGAATGGGTGAATTTAACTCAGATGACCATTATATCTACTGCAGGCAGGAATCCCTCAGAAGAAATGGAGTGGCCATCATGGTCAACAAGAGTCTGAAATGCAGTACTTGGATGCAATCTCAGAAACGACAGAATGATCTCTGTTCGTTTCCAAGGCAAACCATTCAATATCACAGTAATCCAAGTCTATGCCCCAACCAGTAACGCTGAAGAAGCTGAAGTTGAATGGTTTTATGAAGACCTACAAGACCTTTTAGAACTAACACCCAAAAAAGATGTCCTTTTCATTATAGGGGACTGGAATGCAAAAGTAGGAAGTCAGGAAACACCTGGAGTAACAGGCAAATTTGGCCTTGGAGTACGGAATGAAGCAAGGCAAAGACTAATAGACTAATTTGCCAAGAAAATGCACTGGTCATAACAAACACCCTCTTCCAACAACACAAGAGAAGACTTTATACATGGACATCACCAGATGGTCAACACCGAAATCAGATTGATTATATTCTTTGCAGCCAAAGATGGAGAAGCTCTATACAGTCAGCAAAAACAAGACCAGGAGCTGACTGTGGCTCAGACCATGAACTCCTTATTGCCAAATTCAGACTTAAATAGAAGAAAGTAGGGAAAACCACTAGACCATTCAGGTATGACCTAAATCAAATTCCTTATGATTATACAGTGGAAGTGAGAAATAGATTTAAGGGCCTAGATCTGATAGATAGAGTGCCTGATGAACTACGGAATGAGGTTCGTGACATTGTACAGGAGACAGGGATCAAGACCATTCCCATAGAAAAGAAATGCAAAAAAGCAAAATGGCTGTCTGGGGAGGCCTTACAAATAGCTGTGAAAAGAAGAGAAGCGAAAAGGAAAGATATAAACATCTGAATGCAGAGTTCCAAAGAATAGCAAGAAGAGATAAGAAAGCCTTCTTCAGCGATCAATGCAAAGAAATAGAGGAAAACAACAGAATAGGAAAGACTAGGGATCTCTTCAAGAAAATCAGAGATACCAAAGGAACATCTCATGCAAAGATGAGCTCAATAAAGGACAGAAATGGTATGGACCTAACAGAAGCAAAAGATATTAAGAAGAGATGGCAAGAATACACAGAAGAACTGTACAAAAAAGATCTTCACGACCCAGATAATCATGATGGTGTGATCACTGACCTAGAGCCAGACATCCTGGAATGTGAAGTCAAGTGGGCCTTAGAAAGCATCACTACGAACAAAGCTAGTGGAGGTGATGGAATTCCAGTTGAGCTATTCCAAATCCTGAAAGATGATGCTATGAAAGTGCTGCACTCAATATGCCAGCAAATTTGGAAAACTCAGCAGTGGCCACAGGACTGGAAAAGGTCAGTTTTCATTCCAATCCCAAAGAAAGGCAATGCCAAAGAATGCTCAAACTACCGCACAATTGCACTCATCTCACACGCTAGTAAAGTAATGCTCAAAATTCTCCAAGCCAGGCTTCAGCAATACGTGAACCGTGAACTTCCAGATGTTCAAGCTGGTTTTAGAAAAGGCAGAGGAACCAGAGATCAAATTGCCAACATCCACTGGATCATAGAAAAAGCAAAAGAGTTCCAGAAAAACATCTATTTCTGCTTTATTGACTATGCCAAAGCCTTTGACTGTGTGGATCACAATAAACTATGGAAAATTCTGAAAGAGATGGGAATCCCAGACCACCTGATCTGCCTCTTGAGAAATTTGTATGCAGGTCAGGAAGCAACAGTTAGAACTGGACATGGAACAACAGACTGGTTCCAAATAGGAAAAGGAGTATGTCAAGGCTGTATATTGTCACCCTGCTTATTTAACTTATATGCAGAGTACATCATGAGAAACGCTGGACTGGAAGAAACACGAGCTGGAATCAAGATTGCCGGGAGAAATATCAATAACCTCAGATATGCAGATGACACCGCCCTTATGGCAGAAAGTGAAGAGGAACTCAAAAGCCTCTTGATGAAAGTGAAAGTGGAGAGTGAAAAAGTGGGCTTAAAGCTCAACATTCAGAAAATGAAGATCATGGCATCCGGTCCCACCACTTCATGGGAAATAGATGGAGAAACAGTGGAAACAGTGTCAGACTTTGTTTTTCTGGGCTCCAAAATCACTGCAGATGGTGACTGCAGCCATGAAATTAAAAGACGCTTACTCCTTGGAATGAAAGTTATGACCAACCTAGATAGCATATTCAAAAGCAGAGACATTACTTTGCCAACAAAGGTCCGTCTAGTCAAGGCTATGGTTTTTCCTGTGGTCATGTATGGATGTGAGAGTTGGACTGTGAAGAAGGCTGAGTGCCGAAGAATTGATGCTTTTGAACTGTGGTGTTGGAGAAGACTCTTGAGAGTCCCTTGGACTGCAAGGAGATCCAACCAGTCCATTCTGAAGGAGATCAGCCCTGGGATTTCTTTGGAAGGAATGATGCTAAAGCTGAAACTCCAGTACTTTGGCAACCTCATGCGAAGAGTTGACTCATTGGGAAAGACTGATGCTGGGAGGGATTGAGGGCAGGAGGAGAAGGGGATGACAGAGGATGAGATGGCTGGATGGCATCACTGACTCGATGGATGTGAGTCTGAGTGAACTCCGGGAGTTGGTAATGGACAGGGAGGCCTGGCGTGCTGCAATTCGTGGGGCTGCAAAGAGTCGGACACGACTGAGCGACTGATCTGATCTGATCTGATCTAATAGCTGCTAATAGCTTTTCCAGAGTCCCTTGTGTATGGGTTTCAGGTTTTGAATGGTTTTGAAACTTCAGAATAATCTTGTTTCAAATAGTTTATAGTTGACCTCTCTGAGACTAGAGGTCTACATAAATTGAGATTTCCTAGGTATGTCCTGTCCCCAGACTTGTGTAATGTCCCCTACTATCAATATCCCCTACAGGAGTGTTACATTTGTTATAACTGATGAACCTACACTGACATCATTGTCACCCAAAGTCCATAGTTTAACATTAGGGTTTGCTCTTGGTTTTATATGTTCTGTGAAATTTGACAATGTGTAATGGCTTGTATCCTGAAGAAGGCAATGGCACCCCACTCCAGTACTCTTGCCTGGAAAATCCCATGGACGGAGGAGCCTGGTGGGCTGCAGTCCATGGGGTCCCTAAGAGTTGGACATGACTGAGTGACTTCACTTTGACTTTTCACTTCATGCATTGGAGAAGGAAATGGCAACCCACTCCAGTGTTCTTGCCTGGAGAATCCCAGGGACGGGGGAGCCTGGTGAGCTGCCATCTATGGGGTCACACAGAGTTGGACATGACTGAAGCGACTTAGCAGCAATGGCTTGTATCCACCATTGTAGTATTGCACAGAATACTTTGACTGCCCTAAAAATCCTCTTTGCTTTGCCTCTTCGTCCCTCACTTCTCCCAACCCCTGGTAACCACTAGTCTTTTTACCGTTTCTGTAGTTTCAGGTTTTTTGGAATGTCATACGATTGGAACCATATAGCATGTCACCTTTTCAGATTGGCTCCTTTCACTTAGTAGTATCCATTTAAGGCTTCTCCATATCCTCTCATGGCTTTATAACTCTCTTTTCTTTAGTGCTGAATGGCAGTACAGTGTTTGGATATACCATAGTTTATCCATTCATTCACCTGTTGAAGGATGTCTTGATTACTTCCAGGTTTTGGCAGTTTTGAATAAAACTGCTATAAGCATTCATGTGCAGGTTATTTAGGTTATTTTGTGTTTTCAGTTCATTTAGGTAAATATCAAGGAGCACACGTGCTGGATGGGATGATAAAGTTTTGTAAGGTCTGCCTTCCAAAGTGCCTGTAACGTCTTGCATTCCTGCCAGCGGTGAAATGGAGTTTCTGTTGCCCCACATCTTAGCCTGCGCTCGGTGTCGTCAGTGGTTTGGATGTCGGCTGTTCTACTAGCTGTGTCCCTCTCTCTTTCAGGGCCCGTTTGATGTTGCCCGGAAAGTGTTTGTAAGTGGAGAGGAGACTGCTCATATGTCACTTATGGACAAATCAGACCTCTTCTTCCATGATTATTCAATAGCACCCCTCTTTGTCCAGGAGAACTACATACACGTGAAGCCCGTGGCTGCAGGGTGAGTGTTCAGAGGTAGCGAGGAGTTAGGATCGGCACCCTCGCAGCCCCACGAAGGCCGGGTACCCTGGGAGGGAGGGTGTGGAGTGTGGACAGTGGTGTAACCCAGACTGGTGTATTCCTGCAGGGGTGACATGAAAAAGCACTTGATGCTTTTAAGCAGAGCAGCAGACAGCATATGTGATGGTGACCTAGTAGACCGTCAAATCCGGAATAAGCAAAACTGGAGTCTTCTGCCCACACAGGTAAGTATAGGGCTCCCCTTAAAGTGCAGACTCTGCTTTAGTTAGAACAAAAATAGCTTTTAGCTCTTATAATTATTTGAATACCAGATAAACATTTAAACTTTTAATGGCAAAAATACAGTCTTTTATAAAGTATCCTGTGGTCACTATTCTGTTTCTTAATCTAGCCTTACTTTTTCAATGTTTTCTTATAAACGGACATATGGAATAGGAAAGTTAGATTTTGGTCCTAACTAAGATATGAATCTAGTTTCATTTGCTTTCTTTTATCTTAAGAATCCTTTTCTTTTTTGTCATTGTTGGCTTTCCCATATTGTTACTAAGTAGCTTATTCTTGAAGAAATTCTGCAGGGGCAGGTCCGTAGCCACTTTTCTGATACATGAATTCTGATTTTCTTTAATTTCCTTGCTACAGAGGCAGTTTTATATTGATTACTTTATGTAGGTTGATATCTTTTACTCAAACAGAATTCTGCAAACTTTCATTTTTAAGACTGTTATTTGCTCTTGAGTTTTGTATATTTAATAATTGACCTGAGTAACAAGCAAGGGACTTCTGGAAGGTCTACTCTTCTTTTAAAGATATCTTTTTATTTTGTTTTAGAAGTGTTCCTTTTTCTCTGTACCTAATAATTATACCTGTGAGGATTTATCCTAAAGAAATAATGCTAAACACAGCAAGAATTTAATGTGCAAAAATACTCCCTAAAGCATTAATTTTGATAGCAAGAAATGGGAGAAAATCTCTATGGTCAGCAATAGGAGCCTGATTAATTATGGTAAATCCTCTTGATGGTATGTTTATGCAGCCTTTAAAATTGTAAAGATGATCTAATATAAAGAATACTAATGACAGAAAATTGTTAAAGCAGGGTAGAAAATTTATGTATAATTCCAGCCTTAAAAAAGTTAGAAACTGTGGCTATAAAAGATAACCAAGGATGCCTATTAAAAAAAAGAACTTTCCTCAAGTCCCAGTTTACTTATTTCTCTAATTATTAGATTTTCCATGCTTTGATTGACCTGGGTCTGTCAATATATATTTTTTAAGACACTCGTTATCCCTCTTAAAATCTTTTCCGTGACATTGACCTGAAGTAGCTGGTGTGTGTGTTGAGACCAGCTGGCTGAGGAGGCTAGGTCGGTGAGATGACCTCTGAGGGCCATGATATGTTTTGGTCCAAGGCATTTACAGCAATCAGTTGTTTCCTCAAGTTGAAGCTTCCCGTATCAGCAAATCAGACAGAGGGAAAGGGCACAGGGGACAGTGTTGCCTCACTTTCCAGAGACGGCTTAGAAGCCAGCAGCTGCTAAAGCAGCAGCTTAGTACTGGATTTAACTTGTGGACTGCAATTAATTTTTTTTTAGGCCATTTATGCCAGTGTTCTTCCTGGAGAGTTAATGAGGGGGTACATGACCCAGTTTCCTACCTTCCCAAGTTGGTTGGGGAAGTACTCATCTATGGGCAAACACGATCGTACTGTTCAGGACCTGGCTTTGCATATGAGTCTCAGGTAAGCGGTATTACTCCATGCTCGACATTTTAAAATCAGGGTACTATATTTAGCCTTTATCTAATAATGACACCATGAGTCACAAAGATTTGTGTTTTAGTTTTGATTTTATTACTAATTAGATAAATGATCATGGATAAGTTCATGGCCCTGAGTTTTATTATCTATAATTAGTGTAACACTTGCTTTATTACTTAAAAGGATACTTTGGAAAATAAAGCCAGATGGTAGATGTGCCATAATGTTAAGTTTTAAAACTATATAAATCTGAGATAGTGCTATTATTTGTTGTTATTGTGAGTATGTCTATTACCAGGAGGCATACATAATGTCTTGGTCTCCAAAATACTTAATAGGAGAAAGAGAACTATTTAAATAGATGAACTACTTTTTGCTTCCTATGCTAATAGTAAACTGACCTGGTCATTTGGGGTAGGGGATACAGTTTAGCATGTCACAGAATGTAGATACTCACATAATTGAAAACCAGTCTCCTTAGAGGAGTTTAAGAAGTTCAGAAATTCTTGTTATTTGGTAAAATTCTGTTACAGTTTAGAAACTTAGAAAATGTATGTGCACACAAATATTAGGTGAACTTTCAGTTCAGTTCAGTTGTTCAGTTGTGTCCGACTCTTTGCGACCTCATGAATCGCAGCACGCCAGGCCTCCCTCTCCATCACCATCTTCTGGAGTTTACCCAAACTCATGTCCATCAAGTCAGTGATGCCATCCAGCCATCTCATCCTCTGTCGTCCCCTTCTCCTCCTGCCCCCAATCCCTCCCAGCATCAGAGTGTTTTCCAATGAGTCAACTGTTCGCATGAGGTGGCCAAAGTACTGGAGTTTCAGCTTTAGCGTCATTCCTTCCAAAGAACACCCAGGACTGATCTCCTTTAGAATGGACTGGTTGGATCTCCTTGCAGTCCAAGAGGCTCTCAAGAGTCTTCTCCAGCACCACAGTTCAAAAGCATCAATTCTTCAAAGCTCAGCTTTCTTCACAGTCCAACTCTCACATCCATATATGACCACTGGATAAACCATAGCCTTGACTAGACAGAACTTTAGGGATTCATTTTTAACCACGAAGAACTACTTGAATAATTGCATTTTCCTTTCTGGTCCCTGAAGAGAATATTAGTCTACTGTTAACTTTTATCTAAAACTGAACCAAGACACGCCTTTCTTTTGTTCCTATAGAATTCTGCTTCCTACTCTTTTCCTTCTTCATTACCTGTGGTATGGGTTTTTGTTTTACCACCCTGTATTAGTTTTCTATTGCTGCTGTAACAAATTACCAAAACTTAATGTCTTAACACGAATTTATTCTCATCTTGAGATGGTAAAGTTACCCTGGATTATCGGGATAGGCCCAATGTAATTGTTAAATGTTTTTACCAAAAAAAAAAAAAGAGTGGTGGGGGAAGGCAGCAGTTAGGCAGAGATCTGAAGATGCTGCTCTTCCTCTGCTGACTTGAAGATGGAAGAAGGGACTGTGACCCAAGAGACGTAGGTGGCCTCCAGAAGCGGGAAAGGGCTCGTTCCCACCTCTTCTCATTAATAAGGCTGAAGGCCTGCAGCTCAGCTCTTTTCCTGTTCTCTGCCCGTTGCTTTTTAAAAGATGAAGTGTCAGTTTGCCCAGGTGTGCCTCTCTGATGCTTCCACTGTGTTTGTGTAGATACACTAACATGTATCCATCAGCCTAGTGGGGTAAGTGCTAAGCTTTCCCTACTCCAGCTATTAATTAGTAAGCCTTCCTTTGAGCTTTACTAAAAGTGGGTTAAATTCTAGCAAAATGAGAGCTGGTGGTAGTTTGCCAGTGACTACATTTGTATCTCTTTTGTTTTAAGAACTTACTCCAGCAAGAGGACAGTAAACATGGATTATCTGTCACATATAAGAGATGCACTTGTACAGCCCTTGGCCTCACAAGGGATAGAAGGAGTACAGGATGTTGTTGCTCTTATGGATGCATATTATTTGATGAAAGATGACTTCGAGAATATTATGGAAATTAGCAGCTGGGGAGGCAGACCTAGTCCGTTCTCTAAACTGGATCCCAAGGTAAACTATGTACTCCACTGGTTTTCCAACACTTTATAATTACCATATACAGGAGTATTTCAGAAATGTTTTAGATGCTTTCAAAAGTTTTTTTTTTTTTTTCTTAAATGCTTTTTGCTTATGGTCTGCACTTTCCAAAGACACTATTTGAGTACAATATTAAGAGTAGACTTTGGAATTTGACTTTGTAATTTATAGTTTTATCTTTGCTTTATGCTAAATGGGAAAGCACGATGTGAAATCTGAGGAGCAAATATATTAATAAATGTATTCTTTATAAGGATGGGCAGATGAGCCTGGGGGAGTAACAGACACACAGACTTCTTATAGTGAGCATGAAAAAACTAAAGTGACATGAATTTGTGATATCTAAGACCTCACCTGGTGCCTTTTTATTTGGTGCTGTTCTGGAAGTTATATTCTCTGTGACTTGCCTTCTCTAGAACTTTGACTTGACTATGGGAATGACTATAGGTAAATTCTCACAAGAGAGTTTATCCATTGTTAGAATTTTTGCACTAATTCAGCAGTTAGGTTTAGAAGCTTGAAGTTAAGGCTTTTCAAGTTACGTAGTATTTTGAAATAACCTGTTTTTGTGGGAAATGTAATTTATATATTCTGTGGTAATTAAAGGCCACCTTTAGTCTGTACTTTATTGTAAATCTTTTTTGATTTGTTGGTTTACTGATCAACTTTGTCACTTTGTAGAACTGCAGAGAGCACTGAATAGAAAAAAATGATGGCTTAAAATGATTATTAGAAATCTGCCTAATGTTCCCAAATACTGATTCTTATTTTTAAAAAAAATTTATTAAAGATAGTTGATTTACAGTTTTTTACAAAATACATTTATTTATTTGGCTGTGCCAAGTCTTCATTGCGGCATGTGGGATCTGGTTCCCTGACCAGGGGTTGACTCTGGCCCCGTGCACTGGGAGTTCAGAGTCTTAGTCATCGGACCACCAGGGAAGTCCCTGATGTAAAATGTTGGATTCTTACTTTTTGTCATGGGCTCTATTAAGAATGTCATGAAAAATATGGAACTTCTTCATAGAAAAATGCATAGAGATAGACTTGCATGTACTTGCAGGCATATTTTACAAACAATTTCAAGGGGTTCCTAGGGTCTCTCAAAGCCTCTAGGCCTACAGAGTTTAAAGGGGTTGTTTGACACTTGAAGTTTTAAAAACCTTCCTCTATTCCTTTTGTGTAGGTGAAAGCAGCCTTCACAAGAGCTTACAATAAAGAAGTCCACCTCACTCCGTATTCACTCCAGGCAGTAAAGACACACAGACACAGCACAGGCCCATCTCTGGATTCTGAATACAATGAAGAGTTAAATGAAGATGACTCTCAGTCTGATGAGAAAGACCAGGACACTTTGGAAACTGATGCTATGATCAAGGTACTATTTTAATATACCAATAGGAGAAGCCATGATACTTCCTCAAAATAGGTTCCCTTGTATGTAACTTGCGTTTTGAAATTATTCAGAGCCTGTTTAGCAAGTAGCAGAGGAAGCTGAGAAAAAGTTTTTTTGTTCATCACAGTTCCAAGGGTAAAGAAAGTATAGATTTCATTTTTATAAACAGCTTCTTATAAGGGTGTAGGAGCCTGATAGTAAGAAACTAGGCCATCATATTGATGGTCATATTCTCTCTTGGAGAAAGGACTGTTTTGTTTTGTTTTGTTTTCCGCTCTTGGTGTGTGCTTTACGCACAGACACATTTTCACAGCATAATTAAGAAAAGCATTTTAAATGAAACTATTCCTCCCTTCTGTTGTTTTTTTGCTATGGCTATTGAACTGCCTATAGAAACTTCTCAGAGCAAAACATCCTCATTTTTTCCTAGGAAAGGTTAAAATCATTTATGGTGTCGGCCCACTGTTTACCATGGGCCAAGGCAAAGGAAATCTAGTTTGTGTCTTCTTCTGTCCTTGGTGTGGGCGCGTTTGTCATTGTGCCCCTCGATTCTGTTGTGTATGGTAGGGGTGGGCAGAGGCCTCTCCAGTGTGGCTCTCACTAGTCTTGTTTAGACACACCACTCCTTCCCCTACTCAGACTGTGTGTTTGGATCTCTAATCTGAAACTGAAAGAAAAGACAATTCTTCACGAAAGCATTACTGTGTGTGTAAATGATCTCTTGCTTGTTTTGTCTTTCCTAAGTATATCTATACCTGAAGTCTAAGAAACTGCATATTGGGGAACATATTCTAGTTCTAGAGGCTAAATAGCTTTTCAGTAGTTTAAAGGCCACACGCCTAGCCAGTTGTTGTTAGTAAGCACATCAAGGGTAGCCGCAGTTCAGGATATAGGCGTTTGCAACCTTGCTTCTTTATTAAGTTGCAGATAAAGATTTGATTTATTGTAGAGATGAACTAACCCATAAACACAAATGCTAACTATTTTGTGCATCTTTCCCTCCCAACAGAAAAAGACAAAATCTTCAAAGCCTTCAAAATCAGAAAAAGATAAGGAGTCCAGAAAAGGAAAAGGAAAAAGTTCAAAGAAATGAAACTCTTTCACTGTTGACAGCTACTTTTTGCTTACCCTGCTGACCAGTCTCAGCTGGTCTTAGAGAATACCTTGTTTTCCCAGAGGAACCATGTTCTAGTGTAATGGGACAGCCTCGTGGTCTCATTGCAAATAAACGGTGGTACAGCTAGAAGAATGTAACCAGTAGGCTGATATACACCTCTTATAGAGGTTATTAGGACTGCGTAGGTCCTCCACTGTCCCTGGCAGTCTAACAAGATTGTACTTCAAGATGACTGTATAATCAGAATTAGAAACTGCATGTGGGCTTTGGAGTCAGATTTTTAGTTAACAGCGATATGTCTGGGAGCAGAGGTAGTAAGGCGGCATTTGTAGGCTTACGAGTTTATCCTAATGGCCATTATGGGACCAATCCCGACTTTTTAAAAAGCATAGTTACTATAATGTGGTGAACTTTTGTAAATAAATCATAATACAAAATAATCACCACCTAGAACTGGGTTTTCTTTGTACATTGTCAAATATCTTGCCAAATATAAACTTAGGAATAAAAATGTTTCACAGGCTACATGTACAGATTCTTAAGATTGTTATCTTGTACAGTAAAATATTATGTTGGTATATTTTTCCTTACTAATTTGCAGATGATTGGATACAAAAGCTAACTATATTCCTACTAACCTCTTGTGTAAAACATGTAACTTTTGCAGCTGAAGAGTCAAACTCTAATTCCAAACACCGTTCCCCTGTGAAAGTCAACCACACACACCTCTGCTGTGGACAGAATTTCATGGAGAGGCCTCTTTGTTATTATTAGAGGGTATTGTGGCTGCAAAAGGATTGTCAGACATTCCTAACCTTCCAGAGTTTCATCAGGTTCAAACCAGCAAGGCCTAGGCTGGCTCAGACTCTTCTCTTCCTCTGGTTTGGGACAAAACGCGCGCAGGCTTTTGTTGACTTTGTCCTTGGGAGAGCCAGTTCCGTCCTCACAGGCTCACAGCCCTGCTGGGACATTCGATTGTACCTGCGGCTGCGCTTGTTGAGGAGCCTTGAGGCTGTGGAACCAGCCTGGGGTTTGGGTGTCTAGCGATTATTTAATCTTGTCAGTAAATGCTCAGAGGTACGTGCTGCTTCTGTGAGGTATGTGTTAAAAGGAATGTAAAATCTGGAATCTGTTCCCAGCCTTTAGGGAACTGATTGTCTCTCTCACCTCTATAACAAGATTAAGTCTTGAGACATTTAAAATGTATTTACCAGTGTGAAAAACATCTTCCATGTAGATTAAGTTCATTATGGGAATAAAATGTTTCCTTAAGCCTTTGCCTACTGAGCCATGTCCCTCTTTTTGTTAAAGCCCTGCTTGAAACTTCTGCTTCAGTGAAGATTTCCTTGATTGATGACTGCCTCACCTCACCAGTGGGGTGAGCATACATTTCTTACGCATATTCTTCTATCACTTTTGGATATGCAAGTTGTGTCTGTTAACTTGCTCTGTGCTCCCCGGGAAAAAGACTGTAATTGTAATCTCCTTGCACCCAGGTCAGCAGGTGTGTCCTTTACTTGTTCAATATGATTTGGAGCAACCAGCAAATCCTTATTGGAGCCACTGGAGGCCACACATCATCCTTGCAGCATACTTTCTTTTTCTGAGATCCATTGAATCTTGGCTATTTGGTAGTCTGTAAGAAACTACTAGTTTATTACTACTACTACTTTATCCTTCATCTTTTAAGTTTTGGCAGTCTTTTATTTGCAGCAACATTATCAGGCCTCTTGAAGTTATTAACAAGGAGTATACTGGTGTATCGGAGAAGGCAATGGCACCCCACTCCAGCACTCTTGCCTGGAAAATCCCATGGACGGAGGAGCCTGGTGGGCTGCAGTCCATGGGGTCGCTAAGGTCGGGCATGATTGAGCGACTTCACTTTCACTTTTCACTTTCATGAGTTGGAGAAGGAAATGGCAACCCACTCCAGTGTTCTTGCCTGGAGAATCCCAGGGACAGGGGAGCCTGGTGGGCTGCCATCTCTGGGGTCGCACAGAGTCGGACACGACTGAAGCGACTCAGCAGCAGCAGCAGCAGCATACTGGTGTGTGTATTGGGAAGAGTATCTTCCTATATAAGTTTTGGTACAGTTAAGTTCATTAGTGAATGTCTAAGCCCCTTATGGGTAGGTTTAATGATAATGACTTGTATCACTTAGTAAGTAAGGCCAAGGCCTCTAGCCAGCCTTTGGGAGGAAAAAAAGAGATTATAAAGCTGGAGGTATTCATATGGATACCTGGTGCTGTAAAACGTCATTGGCACTTTGGTTTCTACCCTAGGCTCGTAGGTACCTCTGTAATGCTCAGGATGCTGGTGGCTACCCTGTAAAATCGTATCATCTGATACATTCAGAGGTAGGCTACATGACCTTGGTACTTTGGTTTTGGATGGCAAGGAAGTATATACTCACCTGTATAGTATGCGGGGTACTATACTATGGGGAAGGAACCCTCAGGGACACCTTGGGGAAGATACTGAATAATGTACATCGCTAGCGGATGTCAAATGATTTAACTTTTGACAGGAATTCTGTACTACATAGTATAATGACTCAGGAAACATAAGCTTATAGTTTCACTCATTCTTTCAAATATTGATTTTACTGATTTTTTGATGTTTTTATTCTAGGACTGATTCTGCTAAATAGCCTTGATTTGTGTAAGCCTCTCACTTTAAACTTTTTTTCTGTGTTTAAATACAGGAAAACATTACAAATATTTAATCAGTTTATTTTAAAGGGGATATTTCAAAATATAAAATATATCAAAAAGCTGAATATTTACAATTATGTCATAGGTTACTATTAACAGTACAGAGCACTGAATGTGTAAGACTCAGAAGAGGAAATATACAAAGTATAAAAAATAGCATGTTATATATCACTGTCACTCTACAGAAGTTGAAAGTGGTGACCTGGAGATGTGACCTTATTTTTTCTGTATCCAGGAAGGAACCATCCTTAATCTGCTAGGGGCAGAAACACAGCCTCTTGTGGAAAAATGCTATCTTCTCAGGATCATTATACCTAAAAAGGCCAAAAAAAAAATAAATAAACCCCATATGCTTTTATAAAGGTTTCAAATAATAAATTGGCATTTAGTAATAAAAAAAAGCTAAGCATGATATTTTGCGCATTTCTGGAATGTGAAGCAGGATCACTACATGTAGGTGAGAAATTTTCAGTCTGTAATTAGTACTGAGTTTCAGTCTTGGCCTTTCAGTTGATAAAATTGTATGGGCAGGTTGTTGAACCTCTGTTATAAAGTGAGGATCATGTTGACAACAGCCACCTTACTGAGAAGAATGAGGAAATGCAAAGTTAGTGCTCAGCAGCTCAACCCAAAGAGACCCATGCCAAGACACATTACAATTAAACTGCCAGAAGTTAAAGACAAGGAAAGAATCTTAAAAGTAGCAAAAGATAGCTTGTTATGTACAAGGGAACCTCCTCCCCATAAGAACGTCAGCAGATTTTTCAGGAGAAGCTTTGACAACATCAGGCCATTCTCTTCTAGCCTGTAAAGTGCTGAAAGAATAAAACTGCCCATCAAGAATAGTTTATCCGGCAAAGCCATCCTTCAGAACTAAAGGAGAGAGAAAGAATTTTCCAGACAAGGAAAAGCTAGAGGTTCATCACCACTAGACTGGCCTTATAGAAATGTTAAAGGGACTTCTTTAAGCTGAAATGCAAGGGCACTACTTAATAATGGGGAGATACATGAAATTGTAAATCTCAGTGGTAAAAGTAAATGCAGACTAATGAAAGATACTTAACAACTAGTGTGAAAGTTAAGAGTAAAAATAATAATGTTTTATTATATCCATAAAGTGAATAAACTATGTATATAAACTATTCTATAGATACCCTTCTCATAATGCAAAGGTTTTATAACTACAGTAATTTGTTAATGATACATAAGGTTCAGTTCAATTGCTTGGTTGTGTCTGACTCTGTGACCCCATGAACCACAGCATGCCAGGCCTCCCTGTCCATCACCAACTCCCGGAGTTTACTCAAACCCATGTCCATTGAGTTGGTGATGCCATCCAACCATCTCATTCTCTGAGGTCAGGAGGAGAAGGGGACGACGATCTTTCCCAGCATCAGGGTCTTTTCAAATGAGTCAGTTCTTGGCATCAGGTGGCCAAAGTATTGGAGTTTCAGCTTCAACATCAGTCCTTCCAGTGAACACCCAGGACTGATCTCCTTTAGGATGGACTGGTTGGATCTCCTTGCAGTCCAAGGAACTCTCAAGAGACAAAAATATAAACTGTGATGCCAGAAACAGAATGTGGATAAAGAGAGTAAAAATGCATTTGAACTTAAGTTGTTATCAGCTTCAAATAGACTGTTGCATTTTATGTAAGTCTTATGGTATCCACTCCAGTGTTCTTGTCTGGAGAATCCCAGGGACGGGGGAACCTGGTGGGCTGCTGTCTATGGGGTCGCACAGAGTTGGACACGACTGAAGTGACTTAGCAGCAGCAGCATGGTATCCACAAAGCAAAACCTATAGTAGACAAAAGAATCTGAGCATACAACTACAGAAAACTGTCAAATCACAAAAGGAGAGAAAGGAGCAAGAACAAAGGAATAACAGCCAGAAAACAAACCGGTAGTAAGTCCGTATCTATCAGTAACTATTTAACTATAAATTCTCTGATCAAAAGAGAATAGATTAAAACCAAGATCCATCTGTAGGCAGCCTACTAGACTCCACTCTAAGGACACACAGACTGGAATGGAAAAAGGGAAATCAAAAGAAATAGCTGGAATAGCTATACTTAGACACAATAGACTTTAAAACAAACACTGTAATAAAGGACAAAGAAGGCCATTATATACTGATAAAGGGATCAGTCCACAAGAGGATATAACATTTGTAAATATAAAGCAAATATTAACGTATCTCAAGGGAGAAGGAGCAATACCATAATGGTAGGGGACTTCACTACCCCACTTTTTTTTTTTTTTTCCCCACTTTCATCAGTGAATAAATCTTCCTTTGACAGAAAATCAGTAAGTAAACATTGGTCTTAAATGATGTGTTTGACCAGATGGACTAAACAAGCATAAGTCGTCAGATCACATGTCAGGCCACAAAACAAGTCTTAATAAATTTAGAAGACTGAAATCATATCAAACATCTTTTCTGACCACAGAAATACAAAACTAGAAATCAATTTCAAGAGAACTGGAAAATGTACACATATGTAGAAATTAAAACATACTACTCAGCAACCACTGAGGTCACGGAAGAAATCAAGAAGAAAAAAAAATCTTGAAAATGGCAATACCGTTGGCCCTTCATATCTGTGGGTTCTGTATTCACAGATCCAACCAACCATGGATCAAAAAAATTCAGGAGAAGTACCAAAAAGTTCCAAAAGCCAAAATGTGAACTTGCCACATGCTGGCAGCTTTTTATATAGCATTTACATTGTATTCAGTTATATAAGTAGAGGTGATTTAAAGTGTATGGGAAGAGGTGCATAGGTTATATGCAAATACTACAGCACTGTAAATGAGGGACTTGAGCGTCCATGGGTGTCGGTATCCACTAGGGGTCCTAGAACCAATCCCCAAGAATACTGAGGGACAGCTATACAGCAAACCAAATCTTACGGGATGCAACAAAACACTTCTGAAAAGAAACTCATAACAATAAATACCTACATTAAGAAACAAGAATGATCTCAAATAGATCAGCCTAACTTAAGGAGCTAAATGAACAAGCTAAGCCCAAAGTTAGTGGAAGGAAATTTCAAAGAGCAGAAATAAATGTAGACTTAAAAGACAATAGAAAAGTTCAGTGAAACTAATAGCTGTTTTTTATTTCTCAGAAGATAATAAACCTTTAGCTAGACTCACCAAGAAAAAAAGGGGACTCAGAAATGAAGGAAGGGATATGATATTCAATAACATGGAAATATAAAAGATTATAACAGACTTATATGAAACACTATAAGGCCAGCAAAATGCACAACTTAGAAGAAATGGATAAATTCCTAGAAACACACAACCTTGTTAAGACTGAATTGTGAGGAAATTAAAAAAAAAAAAAATAGGCCAATTAGTGTAAAGGAGATTGAATCAGTAATAAAAAAAATCTAGGACCAGATGGCTTCACTGGTGAATTCTACCAAGCATCTAAAGAATTACCTTCTCAAACTTTTCCAAACTCATTTTATGAGGCCAGCATTACTTTTGATACCAAAACCAGACAAGGAAACTACAAAAAAGAAAATTACAGGCCAGTATCTCTAAACATAGTTGCAAAAGCCCTCAACAAAATGTATTGTGGTGTGTATCTTGTGTATATACATATACAAAAGAAGGCAATACTGCTGTTTGCAACAACGTGGATGGACCTGAAGGGCATTATGCTAAATGAAATAAGAGACAGGTAACTGTACTATCTACTTACGAAAAGTGAAGTTGCTCAGTCGTGTGTGACTCTTTGGGACCCCATGGACTGTAGCCCACCAGGCTCCTCTGTCCAAGGGATTTTCCAGGCAAGAATACTGGAGTGGGGTGCCATTTCTTCCTCCAGGGATCTTCCCAACTTAGGGATTGAACCTGGGTCTCCTGCATTGCAGGCAGTACTGTCTGCAGTACTGTCTGAACTACCAGGGAATCCCCATCTCACTTATATGTGTAGTTAAAAAAAACCCACTGAACTCACAGATGCAGAACAAATTGTTGGTTGCCAGAGGCCCAGGGTGGTGGGTAGGCAGAATGAACATGGCTGAAAGGTATAAAATTCTGGTTACAAATAAACCCCAGGGATGTAATGTACAGCATGGTGATTATAAGTTAACAATACTATATATCTGGAAGTTGCTAAGAGAGTAGATATTAAAAGTTCTCAAAAAAAACCCTGTTAACTGTTTAGTGATGGATGTTAATTACTGTGGTAATCATTTCATAATATAAACATAAAATCATTATGTTGTATGCCTAAAACTAATACAAGATGATTAATTATACCTCAAAAAGTTGAGATATTGAATATATATTAAGATGCTAAATATGTGATAATATGTTATGTAACAACAAAAATAAATGGATCCCAATCATAATTTGAGCAAGCTTTTAAAACAGAATCTGACAAGCTGATTCTAAAATTTTAGAGAGAAATAGAAAAGTAAGAGTAGTCAAAACAATCTTGGAAAAGATGACGAAGTTGTAGGATACACAATACTTGGCTTTAAGATGTATTATAAAGTCACAGTAATCAAGACAGTGTAGTATAAACATAGGGGACATACATACTGAAAACCCAGCTGATTTTCAATAAAGGCATGCAAGCAGTTCAATGAGGAAAGACTTTTCAACAAATGCTGTTGGAAGAGTAGGTATCTACTTGAGGCGGAAAGAAATCTCAATCCCTACCTCACACTGTAAACAAAAATAACTTCAGGATGGATCACAGACCTAACACAGGTGAATATGCGCCTGACTTCCAAGTAGGGAAATATTTTCTTAGACACAGAAAGTCATAACAATAAGATAAATTGCTAAGATATAGTTCATCAAAATCAAAATCTTCTGCTCATCAGAAGACCACTAAAATAAATGTATAACGGATTCACTTTGCTGTACACCTGAAACTAATACAATATTGTAAATCAACTCTTAGATAATACGTAAATTAAGAAAAGGAATTGGGAAGCCACAGTGGGAGAAAATATCTGCAAAATAAATTTGATGAAGACATATCTAGAACATACAAATAAAGAACTTACATAATAAGACAGTCATCTGGTAATAATAGTAAAGGAACAGCCTTTTCAACAAATGGTGCTGAGACATCTGGTCATCCACGTGCAGAAGAAGGAATCGGGGTCCCTACCTCACATCATACACAAAAATAGATTGAAGACATAAATGTAAGAGCAATAACTGTAAAACTCTTAGAAGGAAGTGTAACTGTAAAACCTTTGTGGTCCAGGATTAAGCAATGGCTTCCTAGACATGACACCAAGCAACCAAAGGAGAAAAAAACAGATAAATTGAACTTCATCAAAATAAAAACTTGAGTACATTAAAGGATACTATCTAGAAGGTATCTGCAAGTCACGTATCTGATAAAGGACTTGTACCTAGAATGTATTAAGGATTCTTATAACTCAATGAAAAGATGAAATACCCAGTTAAAAAATAGGCAAATGATTTGAACAGTTCTCTAAAGAAGATATTCAAGTGGCCAACAAGCTCATGGAAAGATGCTCAACATTATTATCATTAGGGAAATGCAAATCAAACCACAGTGAGATACCACCTCACACCTACTAGGATGCCTGTAATCAAGAAGGCAGACAACAAGTGTTGGTGAGGATGAGGGGAAAATAGAACTCTGTGCTGCTGGCAGGAATATGAGACTGCAGGTCCTGCAGAGAAAGCAGTTTGGAGTCCAAGGACAGCGAAAGGCCAGTGGGGCTGCAATAAGTAGACGAACAGGCTGGGGCCTCTTTGTCTTTTCACTTGCAATCAAAAGCTCCACCTGTGGAGGGGAGCCGGATACACTGGAGGCAGGCTGAAAGGACCTGACCATGGACCGGGTGACTGGGGGTATCGATTTCCATCCTGATCAGCTGGTTGGATGGAGCTGCAGTTTACCGAGGGAGTAAAGGAATGCAAGAACAGGCTTTGTGAAAAACAAGTAGAGCTTTTGGCTTCCTAGCTAGAGACTGCATTTCCCTGCCTCCCCTGCAGTGTGTGTGGCCACATGAATAGGTTCTTCCCAGTGGAGACTGGAAGGGTTATGTGCTGCTTCTATGCAACAAAAATGGAACTTGGGAAGAAAAATGGGAATTTTTCAGGTCTCTGGAAACAAAAATTTTTACAATTACTCTCCTGAGTTACGAACTAAAACAACCTCCATTTTAACAGCTAGCTATAGTTTTAATGAACTGGTTAAAAAGAAACCCATGTGACTTGATAAAATACACTCTGGTTGGAATCCATGACGCTGTTCGGTCAAATAACCTTTGTCACCATGGAGACTGTACAACCTGTCTTAGTTTGTTGTTCAAATCTGACAGGTTCCATGATGCACAAAAAGGAACCAATGGCAGAACACACTGTAAAGCCGTGTCTGCCCTGTGGACCCCGTGCCCTGAGAAGGTGAGTGGATGACCTGGTACTTACTTGCACATGCCGCTCATTGCTCCACTTCTGTCCGCAGGTACTGGGTACAGTCAGAGGTTTTTTTCAGTTGATCCAAGTTTAATCTTTCTGAACACATAGGACATGTGCTTTCAGTGCTTAACATGCTGTTTGGGGAGGGAAAGGCAGAGTAGATTAAATGTATAATATTCCTTTACCTTTGGGTTATTGTGATATGAAAAACAGCTGTTCCTTTCTATGTCTTAGTACACGTTCATCACACAACTTAAGAATTAGGAACATTCAAGTCTTAGGCAGTAGTCCCTTTAAGGAAAATGTTCTCAAAAGTCATAGAAGATTCTCCCAAGAAGACAATTTGAGTCTTTAGAGATTTTTAGGAACATGAACAAATAAAGAGACCTCAGTAGAAACTGGCTGAATAAAAGGTCTATTTTTTGATAATAAGTCTGTATGACTAAGTGAAATGATACAACTTACACCTTGAATTCTGAGTACAGAGCAGGGAAGTCACAATGTGGACATACTGCCCAGTCATCCTTCAACATATGTCGACCCTGGAAACAGCACATTGGAGAGTAAAACTCATGTTTATTCAAATTTCCCGTTACTCAATTACAATACATGGTTACAGTTAAAAGCCAAACCTCTAAATCATGATATAATAATAATAATAGGTGGGTAATTGATTAAGAAGAAATGACATCAAAAGGACTAAAGCCAGATTTTATCAAATTTGTGTATAAAAGAATAATCTTCAGTATTGTGACATTACCGAAATTTATTTTCCTTTAAAATAAAGCTTATATTAGTCTAGTGATGAACAAACATTTTAATATTTTCTAATAATAGGTCTTAGTTTTAAATAGATGGGGACAACAGTGGAAATAGTGGCTGACTTTATTTTTCTGGCTCCAAAATCACTGCAGATGGTGATTGCAGCCATGAAATTAAAAGACGCTTACTCCTTGGAAGCAAAGTTATGACCAACCTAGACAGCTTATTAAAAAGCAGAGACATTACTTTGTCAACAAAGGTCCATCTAGTCAAGGCTATGGTTTTTCCAGTGGTCATGTATGGATGTGAGAATTGGACTGTGAAGAAAGCTGAGCGCCAACGAATTGATGCTTTTGAACTGTAGTGCTGGAGAAGACTCTTGAGAGTCCCTTGGACTGCAAGGAGATCCAACCAGTCCATTCTAAAGGAGATCAGCCCTGAGTGTTCATTGGTAGGACTGATTTTGAAGCTTAAACTCCAGTATTTTGGCCACCTGATGCGAAGAGCTGACTCACTGGAAAAGACTCTGATGCTGGGAAAGATTGGGGGCAGGAAGAGAAGGGGACTAGAGAGGATGAGATGGTTGGATGGTATCACCAACTCAATGGACATGGGTTTGGGTGGACTTGAGTTCATGATGGACAGTGAGGCCTGGCGTGCTGCAGTTCATGCGGTCGCAAAGAGTCGGACATGACTGAGCGACTGAACTGAACTGAATAATAGGTCTTAATATTAAAGTTTATAATAAAAACCACCACTTAAGTGCTACAGCATGCCAGGTATTAAATTAAGGCTTCATATGCATTCTCTGGTCAACCTACAGTTCATCTCAATAGACAACAGATTATGATGGAGGGACCTAGTGAGGTAAAAAGCAAATCGCACCAGGTTATACAGCCCGTACGTGGCAGAAAGAAGATCTAAGCCCAGGACCACCTGATATCCAACTCTGGGCTCTCCTGCTCTGCAGGGCCTCATACTTACTTAGGTTATTATATGCCTTGAACACAACTTTCAGCTTTATTGATCATGCAATTATATGCTAAATGTTGCAGGAAATTTGAGAGGTAAGATTTTGGAAGGAAAGAAAGAGTTAACACATCAAGTATTCAAGCGGGCTATAGATTATATATATGCAAAGAAAGGGAAATGATAAAGAAACTTACTGTTGCAATGCAATATGGGATGTTATTTTTACACCCAGGACAGAGGAGTTCACACTCTGGGAGAAGAAATTCGCAGAAGGGACATGGGGTTGTGGCCTCTTCTGTCTCTGATGTATCAGGTCTCCTGTGAGGAAGAATCACATGAAATGCACCTGTTTCTTCATGATGGTCCTGAGACTATAGAGATACAAGCTAGAGACTGTGGGCCCATGCTCCAGCCCAGCGAGGAGCAAGAGGAATGAGCATGGCTCAGACCATAGCATTACATGGGCCACCTCTGCTGGGGGGGTGGGTAGAGGCCACAGCACAGTATGTGCAGAAAGCATGGCTGGGTCTGGCTGTATCCCGTCTCCCAGATCACTGGAGCAGTGAGCCCACCACTTCGCTTTGTGTACTGAAGTGGTAAAGGCTGTCAGGGCTGCGCAACACAACTTTTCATGCTGGCGGCAGTGTTCTAATTGCGTGCTCACCAATATGGTAGCTAGGAGCCACACAGAGCTCTGAGCGCTTGGAATGTGGGTAGTGTGAGAAACTTTTAAATTTTATCCACTTTTCAATGTAAATAGCCGTATGTGCCAGTGGCTACCACAGTAGACCGCACAGCTATAGAGCACTCATGCGTGGGACGAGATCCAGTGCCTCCCCAAACTGGCACGCAGGCTGGTGTGGCACAAATCTGGGGGTCAGTGTGCTCTAGCATTTTCTCCCTACTTCATTTCCCATGCTGGCAGGCATGCTCGGTCATGATGATTTGGTCTGAAGCTACTTAGGCTTATTGGCTTTAAAAAAAAAAACGGGAGTGGTCCATGTAGCCCTATCCAGGTGAGAGTTCCCTGCCATGAGCCCAGCTGGCAGTCAGTAGTACTTGGTTTCCCTTTGCTGTTACTGGCGTAGCCATGGCCCTTGGCTGACATAGGAGTTCTGGGTCAGCACGCAGGTACACCTGAGTTCCCTGGTCAAAATCGGACCAACAGGCGCCCCAGATGTCATCACTGCAGACCTGGTAGTACAGAATTACCACATGATTGCTACTGCCTTCTCCTTTTGTAAAGATGAGTGGTACTTTCCCCTGGTTTTCCTGTAGAAAGTCAGATCACTGGACTGCTT
This sequence comes from Bos indicus, assembly GCF_029378745.1. Lineage (NCBI taxonomy): Eukaryota > Metazoa > Chordata > Mammalia > Artiodactyla > Bovidae > Bos > Bos indicus. Next base: position 59,125,183 of record NC_091765.1, on the reverse strand, counting down.
TCTGAAGCGGGGCTGTGACTTGTGTGCCTTTCGAGCTACACACAGTTTGGAAATGAACCCTTGGCAATAGGCTGTGTCATCACCAAGTTGCTTACACTGAGAAGCACTCACTCTTTGTCCTTCCGTGGCCGACAGTGTTTGCTGCCTCCCTAACAGCCATCCCGGCCAGCAGAGCTTTGTTTTTACTCAGCAATATGCTTCAGAGCTAGAGGGAGCCACGCAGCAGAGGACTAGCCAGTAAGAGGTAAATGCCATGTCCTTGCTAACTAACAAGGCAAAAACCTTCTCGTCTTTTGATTTCCCTACTTTCTTCCTGCCTGGAACAGGGTACGTGATGTCAGACAACCACAGCTGTGCAGCTGTGAGGCGGGGACTTTTTTTGTCCTCGGTGACAAGCAGGACACAGAGATACCAGCCTGGGGACTGTGTGAGTCAGACAAATCCTGACTTACTCAGGTCGTCGCTGGGTTTCCTGCTCCTGGTGGCTGAGTACAAGCCTAACTGCTCTCCCCAATCTGTGTTCTTACTCAGTCCACACATTAGTAGCTGTATTCTGAAAAATATACTTGTGATTAGACGGTAGGAACAGTTGTCCCCACGTACCTGACCATCGCCTCGATCTTCTTCTTGTATTTGGCGTCTATCTTGTTGCGGTACTCAGGCCTCATCAGCATGGCTGCGAAACCAAAGGCCGAGTTCTTCAGGCCGGCCCTGTGACACTCGATCACAGTGGACGTCAGGATGGGTACGATGTCTGCAAAGCAAATGGAGGAGCGCTGGCATGATGCCAGGATCGCATCTCTCTCAATCTGCCTTTTCTGGCAAAGAACCTGTGATGGGCCGTTTGAGGAGGAAAGGGCACAGCGGTGCATCGGGTGTCTTTCCCCTGCTGATACTGTGATTTGCCTATAACACGGGGCCCCACACTCCCTTGAGGTAACCTTTGGCATGTTTCCTTTCCTGCCTCGAAGATAAAAGTTCTGGCTTTGACAGGACAGCTGATGAATGAGTGGGGAGATTAACAATTTTATGCACTAACCTGAGTGCACTTTTTCTTCAGGACAGATACCTAGAAGTCGAATTATTGGCTCAAAGAGCATAACTTAAAAAATACACACACACACACGTGCGCGCACTCAGTGCAAATTGTCAAACTGCTTTCTGGAATGTTTGCTCCCACCAGCATCAGGAGAGTGCCTGTCTAGCACACCCTTTGCCAGCCACATATAGTTATTTAGTCTTTTTCATGTAACAAAAATAAACTCATTTAAAGAATGGGGTGAATTGTGACCTGTGAGCTAAATCTGCCCCTCTGTTTTTGTATGGTCTGTGGGCTTTTACATTTTTAAATGGTTGGAAAAAAATCAAAAGAATAAAAATCTGTGATGTGAAAGTTACAGGAAGTTCAGATTTTAGTGTCCAAAAGAATGAAGTTCTGTTGGAACCCAGCTGTGCTCATTTACATATGGTTCACGCCAAAACGGCAGAGACTGGCCCACAAATCCCCGAGCCTTCGATATCTGACGCTTTATAGAAAAAAATTGACTCTGTCATATAGAATGTGACAAAATCTAATCACTGAAAAATATTATGACGACATGTCTTAGAATATTGGGACCGCTTTCAGAGGCAGGCACCTACAGTGGTTGAGAACACAGAGTAAGACTTATTAGCTGACTGATCGTGGGCAAGTGCCCCCTCACTTCTCTAACCCAAGTTTGCTTATCTATAAAGCAGAGAAAATAGGACACGTGTGCAAACTGGAGACTGGTGGCCTGAAAAAGACCTGCTTGAACCTGGGATCTGGGAACTTGGATTTTGGGAGAGTTCCCACCATTTCCAGACCAGGGAATGAATGGTTCCCTGTGCCTGGCCTCTGTACAAACAATGGGGTTTATACTGAGCATCTGCTTTCTGGGAGTCAAGACTGGGTACCTGCTCATCAGGGGGTACCTATGTGGCCAGCCCCCCAAGGTCACCCCTGGGCACTGAGTCACGTGCATGCCGGTAGACACCAGTACGTGTTGCCTGGAGGCGCTGAGTGTGTCCAGTGGGACAGCACAGGGGGGGCTTGGGTGCTGGCACCTGACCCCCAGGCCCTGCCCCTCACCTTTTCCCTTTCCAGGTTTTGCTTTGTATCCTTTCCTCATAATAAATCTGAACCTTAGCACTACTCTGTGTTGAGTTATATGAGTCCTCCTTGTGAATTATCAAACCTGGGGGTGGTCTTGGGAATGCTGGTTACACCTCTTCATGGGGTGGCTGTGAGGATGAAATGACTCACTACGTGTAGAGAGAGAGGCTGGCAGAGTTAGAGAGGCTAGATCTTAACCATGCTACACTCAGGCAGAAATGGGGACACCTGGCTCCCCTCAGGACTCACGTGACGGAAATTTGCTGATGTTGTTGGCCACCCGGATGAGCATACGTGCCCCTTTCATGTGATCTCCATTTTTCACGTGAATCTGAAATAAGTGACACATTAGACTCTTAGAGACTTTTAACACTAATTCAGTATACTCCAATTAAAAAAAAAAAACACGAATTCACCTTTTATTCTCCCAAATAAACAACTCAGTTATGATCCTGAACAGGGTGGTCACGAGATTCTGGCAGTCTTCCTTTCTGTCACTCACTTGAGGTTTCTCCCTTATTTCTCCTTCCGGCAGCTGCTGCCTGGCCTCATGGCCTTGCCAGCCTCCCCCTGCTCTACACTCTGCTTTTTACTTTGCTCTAGATCACTCAACATCTTTTACTGGTCTTTACTGGGGAGCTTGAGTAACAATAACAACTTTACCAACTTGCTGTGAGCCCTGAAGTCTGAGTGAGTGAGGCAGGAGGAAAGAGGATGGGCTGTTCCGAGAAGAGGGCGCTACCTGTGAGAGGCAAAGGGGCAATGATGGCTGGAGAGCCTGAGCTTGGGTAAGCATGAGTGGGGTGTGTGATGTAAGGAGGTGGTCCTCTTAGGATGACACGAGGCTGGGGAGTTGGTAGGGCCAGACCACCATATTGCTGCTGTTGTCCAGGTGAGAGGAGGCGGCCCTGAGAGGGTGGGGAGTGGGGATGGACAGAAGCAGACAGACGGGGAGTCGGAAATGGTGCTATTTGGTGAGAAGGTGAAGGGTGAGTAGAGTAACTCCCAGCTGTAACATCCATCAGGTCTGAGCAGATGGACGATGGTGTAATTAACTGAGCATTGCAACGTAATTAATAAATATTAACTGAACCTGAAGTCGCCTTCCACTGACTCCCTGGGCCAGCTCAGCCATCCATGTGCAGAGGTCCCAGGCTGTCCTTCAGCCGGAGTTCCTGTCCCAGCTCTGGGAGGAAGCAGCCATTAACGCCAAGTCTCCCATTTCCCCTGAAACATGGATGGCTTTCTCCAGCTCTGTGTGTCAAAGAGGCCTGTGACACTTTTATATCAGTTCTTACTTGATAAGGTCTAATAGTTTCCCTTTTGAATGCCAGACTCAGTTAAAAATCTTGAATATATCTGGTGCTGGGATAAAGGAGTAGAGTGGAGGGGAAAAGTCACATGGGTGCTCTTCAGTGTTGGGGGGCGGGGGAGGACGTCTGGTCTGGGGGAAGTGATGGGCCCACTCTTAGAGCCAGAGGAAAGGAAGACTCAAGAGCCATCCCTGTGGCTTTTCATGGGAGAAAGCCCTGGTCCTGGAGGGCTTCTAACAGGAACCTGTAATTTTTGTTCCCATCTTCCACCAACTTGTTTCTGTCCTCCCCTCCATGCCCAAAGGCTCCATTTTGCTGGATTCTGTGCCTCAGCACACTGGCACTGCCACTCATGTCTAAGCCGAGAAAGCCCTCCTTCCCCATTTCTAGTCGTTCCTGTACACGAGCCCTCCTGTGGCTCAAGAGGAAATGTGCTCCTGGTGGCTGCAAGCTGGAATTCTCAGATTTCCCTTACAATAGGTGCTGGAGACCTGAGGGTTTCCCTGGTGGCTCAGACACTAGGTAAAGAGTCCACCTGTAATGCTGGAGACTGGGGTTCGATCCCTGGGTTGGGAAGATCCCCTGGAGAAGAGAATGGCAACCCACCTCAGTATTCTTGCCCGGAGAATTCCATGGACAGAGGAGCCTGGCGGGCTATGGTCCATGGGGTTGCAAAGAGTTGGACGTGACTGAAGCACAGCACAGCACACCTGTGAGATCTAAAATGGTAGCCACTAGTCGCATGTAGCTACACTAAAAATTAAGATTATAAAAATTTAAAATTTAGTTTATCAGCTGCATTATGTGTAATTCAAGTGCTCCATAGCCAGGCTAATGGATATAGGACATCTATCACTGTAGAAGTTCTATTAGGCAGTGCTGTTACAGGTCATAATTAGTATCTAAGTCATTCATAACATGACTGCTGTAACATAGGAAGCTTCCAAATTGAATACACTCTTATGGACTGGCCTGAAAACCAACTTAGCATTAAAATGGGAAGACGTACTTTGACATAAATCAAAATTTGGACAAGTACGTAAGTTGGAGTCTACCTGTATTTTTACAAAGATGTGTGCATATAAAATGTATATATACATACACATATGTAATCTACATAGAAGTATTTCAGGTTTGGTTTGCACATTCTGTTTTTACTAAAAATCACTAATTAAAAATAGACAACTAGACATAAATATATTCCTAATAAAAACAAAATGGCTGCTCTTTAGTTGTTATGTCCAACTCTTTTGCGACCCTATGGACCGTAGCCTGCCAGGCTCCTCTGTCCATGGGATTTTCCAGGTAAGAATACTGGAGTGGGTTGCCACTTCCTTCTCCAGGGTATGTTCCTGACCCAGGGATCAAACCATGTCTCCCGCATTGGCAGGTGGATTCTTTACCACTGAGCCACTTGGGAGGCGCCCCCAAGATGGTGCACACGCGTATTTTAGAAGCATGGGGGATACAGTGTACAGCAGTGGTAACAACTTATATCTGAGGATGGATTTAAAGGGGAAATGATTTTTCATTATGTTTTCCTATATTCTCTAAATTCTCTCAGTATTATTTTATATTCAGATGAAAACTAAATAGTATTAAAGCACAGTGGAATTTATAAAATTCATTAACCCTACAATTAATAAACTAGGAAACTGGTTAAACAAAAATGTTTTTAGTAAATCTTTTTTTTTGACAAAGTAACACATTTATCTGCTTCAAAAGCAAGACAATATAAAAAGGTATTCTATATGGAGGGGCCTGTTCTCCCTCTTCTCCCTTGACTGGGTTTAGTGCTACACTCTGCCTCTGCCTTGATCCCTTTAGGAAACTATTTTTCCTATTTTTTTTTAATGTATTTCTAATTTTACTTGGGGTGAATATATATTTTTTCTGCCTTTTTGTACACAAAAGGCAGCATATTATATAATTACCCTGTCTCTTGCGTCTTCAGTACACAATATAGATCTGGGAGATGGCTCCAACCCAGTGGAGGGGTGCCCAGCTTATGGCCCACGTCACCCAAAGGCCTCACCCTCACTAGTATGTAACTGTGCAGAATCATGAGGTTGGTGGCCATCTCAGAGGGAATCTTGATCTTCTGAGATTTAAGTTCTGCATACATGCTGAAGAGAACGTCATGTGCATTCCGATAGTTTCCTTGAAAAGAGGTGGTAAATGACGTTACTGCAAAGGATGAAATCTGAGGACTTTCCATTTAACAGGTGGATTTTGTCAAATTGTCTTAGTAAGTTATTAATAAAGAATGATTTATTTAATTCCATGTTTTCTGGAGCATACTTCTACTACTTGTTTGGGGTGTAAACCATGGCTTCTGGGGACCCACCTGCAGACTGCTCTTCCCTGGCGATGATGATGGCGGTCCGGGCGGCTTCTCGGTACTGCTTCAGGGCCATGTACAAGCGGAACAGGTACTTGGCATCCTGACATACAAGCCATTAGAGAAACATCACATCTGCATTAGCTATGTGGGAAAATACCTAAAATTTTGCATTTTCATTTAGGATCACATTTACTTTCTAGTTAAGTAAAAGTGTCTGTCACTCAGTTGGGCCCGACTCTTTGAGACCCCGGACTGCAGCCCGCCAGACTCCTTTGTCCATGGGATTTTCCAGGCAAGAATACTGGAGTGGGTTGCCATTCTCTTCTCCAGGGGATCTTCCTGACCCAGGGATTGAACCTGGGTCTCCTGCTCTGCAGGCAGATTCTTTACTGACTGAGCTATCAGGGAAGCCCTTCACTTTCCAGTAACTGAGTGTTAAAATTGTTTCTTAAAAACCCAATAAACAGGGCCTTTCCTGGCAGTCCAGTAGTTAAGACTCCATACTTCCACTGTGGCAGGGCATGGGTTCCATCCCTGGTTGGGAACTGAGATTCTGCATGCCGCACAGTGTGACCAAAAAAAAAACCCAAAAATAATTTAGCTTGTGTTAAGAGGCCATTTTTTAAAAAACAACCTTTTCTTTTTTTTTTTAAGAGTCAACAAATAATTATTTATCATGTATTTATTCAGAGTTTAATATGTGCCAGGCAGTATTCTAAGTACTTGAGAAATAACAACTCTATTAAATCCTCATACCCTCCCTGGGAGGAAGGTGTGATTATATACTGAAACAAAGCACCTCTCCCAAGCCAGGATCTGAACCAGCGTCAGAGTCTGTGCTCCTAACCCTAGTCCACAGAGTTCTCTCTTGTGTGCTTCAGCTGGAAAGGTGTGCTGAGACAATGTACCAATTTCAAAAATTTTTATACCTATAAAAAATTTTTGAGCCCGTTTTCCATTTCTATTTTAACTCTAAACAATTTCACATACTTGACACTGGTTTACTGATTATTAGAATAAGTGGATATAAGGTGAGGTGGTTCAGCAAGTTTAACCTGTGCCCTTTGATAGGTTCTCTGAGCCTCCCTGGGTCTCAGTGTCTTTATAAAACAGGAAATGGACTCGGGGATCAGGATGGCCAATCCTCTCCAGGTACGACTTTCAGCACTTTGTATCCAAATCAGTTACAGCTGACCCCTGAACAGTGATGGGGTTGGGGTGCTGACCTCCGCAGAGCTGAAAATCAGCGTGTAGTGTATAGTCCGCCTTCTGTGCCTGCAGTTCCTCCCTGTCCATGGACTCAACCGACTTGGGGTCATGTAGTACCATGGTATTTACTGCTGAAAATAATCTATATGTAAGCGGATACGCAGTCCATACCCACATTGTTCAGGGGTCCACTGTACTCAAGTTCCTCACAAACAGACCGATTCCCTTAAACACCAAAGCAAAAGGGGAAAAAAAGGCCCTGGGGCGGCATTCTCGAAGGAGTCTGTCCTTATCAGGCCTGAGAGAAGACCAACTTCTGCACAAAATCCAAGAAAGTTGCCTATTTTGAAAACATGTTCTTAATGATGTCCACTTTATTTTTGGTGAGTTACTGTTATAGTAAATAGGATTTTTATTCATTCCCATAATTTTTGAGATATGAACAAAGTACACTGATTTTGGAGGATTAGTGCTAACTCATGCTTTTAATAGTCATTTTTCAAAGTTCTAAGAATAAATAAAACTCTACCACATTTGAGAAAAATGGTGGGTGGTGAGAATTGTTACCCAGAAGGGCATGGCATCACAGGGAGTGATGCCAATTTCCAAGAGTGAATGCACACAATATCTAAAATGCAGGATCTGTCTAGATGATCTAAGGCTGCACACAGAGAGAGGTTTGTACATCTATGATGCCAAAGCAATAATAGATAAAAACAGTGCATGCATGTGTGCTAAGTAGCTTCAGTTGTGTCTGACTCTTTTACGACCCCATGGCTGTAGTCTGCCAGGCTCCAAAACAGGGCAGATAAAAGTAAACGTACAACTAAGATACTTAAGAATCCCAGTGGAGAAAACACTTTAGTACCTTGGGCATGCCATCACTCTCTCCCATAAGATGGTCTATCAGTTGACTGGTCAGCAGTTCATCTTTGGCTTGACCAACCTGTTTAGGAAAAGAAAGAAACAGTAAGTTCAGCATCTTAAACCTAGGAAGGAAATGGAGAGAAGGGACAAAAAGTCTTCTGCTGAGGAGACAGAATTTAAAAACCATGTAAAAACACGTGTAGTCAAGAGCCTGAACCACGATGTAAGCTCAGGGTCTGTCTTCATTCATTTGTGGGTGCATGCTAAGTCACTTCAGTCGTGTCCGATTCTTTGTGACCCCACGGACTACAGCCCGCCAGGCTTCTCTGTCCAAGGGATTCTCCAGGCAAGAATACTGGAGTGGGTTGCCGTGCCCTCTTCCAGGGATCTTCCCAACGCAGGGATTGAACCATCATCTCTTATGTCTACCACATTAACAGGCAGGTTCTTTACCACCAGCACCACCTGGGAAGCCTGTCATTCATTGGTAAAGTCTCCATGAACAAAAATCCATCCTTAGAAGCTCTAGCTTTTCTAAGTTGCTGTATCAAAATACTGTAGTATTATTTTTATATACAGAATGTACTCCTTGGATGTTTCAATAAACACTTTCTTATGATGAGTGATTATGACATGGGAAGGATGCCATCTTGAACACAGGAACTGGGCCATTCACAACAAGGCACCCTAAATGCTTCAGCAGCTCCCTGAAGACACATGCTCGCACGTGGTTCCTGGTGATCTACAGTAGAAATGAAAGTAGGCCAAGGGATCCCAGAAGTGCGTGGGCGGCTGGAAGTGTGGGGTGGAGTTCTGGAGAGGACCTGGCCTGGAGATCCAGATTTCAGAGTCCGCTCCATAAAGCTCAGAGTTAAAATCACTGCTAGGTTGGGCAGTGATGATCAGGAAAATTATTTACCAAATTGGAGAATGGAAATATATTAGTTTTAGTTAGTAGGAATAATTATTGACAAGATCTGGAGGCTTAAGAGTCTTGCATCTATAAAAAAAAGAGGTGAGTCAAGAGCCCAACTGGAGCTCAGCCAAGGAGCAGGAAGGAGTCCTGCCCTCCTGTCACAGCAGTGATGTGGTGAGAAAAGCGACTGGAAAAGGAAGGAAACTCAGGGACACAGCCACGCAAGGCCTAGCTCACCACAGCTCAGGGAAAGTGTAAGAAGTTCAGAAGCTCTCTGTGCAGCAGAGGGAGACTGTGAGCCAGAAAGGGTCTTCGCGAACCTTCGTGAACCTGTGGTGGAGGGTGGGGGCATAGGCTCTAGGGCTGCCGAATTTCTACACACTCCACTGCCTGTGGTCCTCACTGCAAGAAAGCTAAGCTTTGACCAATCTGCTGTCTCTGCTCTGCCCACAGCTGTAAGGAAGGATGAAAAGGTAGAGCTCATCAACTTCAAGGCTTTTGTGCATGGCTTTGGGTGAAAAAACCTGTATGAAGAAATGGTTAAAGCAAAGGGCTTTGGAGTCAGTCTGCCTGAGGTCAAATGGTCACCTGTGAGATCCAGAGCAGGTCACTCTTGGGACCTCAAAGCAGATAAATATAATACCTAACTAACAGAATTGTTGTAAGGATTAAATATGTTAATACACAAGTAATCAAGTGCCAGATAGTGTTGCCAGAGAGAGCAAACAACAAAAATGTGATGCCAAGTTTGAATTTCATCCAAAACACTAGGATAAATGGAAAGGGGAGCCAGGGAGAAGAGATGTCGCCACTCAGAATCAAAATTAAAAGAAGCATGGAGACAGAGTGCTGCGGATACTCCCACCGAAGGGCAGTGGAGCCAGAGAAGGCTGCGAAGGTGCATCTGAGGGGTAACTGGAGAACAAGCGAAGCAGTGTTCTAAGGGAGTAAAAAAGTTCAAGATAGATACGGTGTAAGAGTATAAAATGCTACCATAACATGGAGTAGGGTGCAGGCTGAGAAGAGACGTCTGTATTTAGCAAGAAAGAGACCAGTGGCGACCCTTCAGAGAAGGCTATGATTGGTGAAGGCAAAACCTAACTGCAAAGAGGGAAGCAGGCCCCCAACAAAGCTACGGACGCCGTACAGTCCCATCCTTCCCATCTGTATTGTGGGTTCACGCTGGTACTGACTCCTAACCTGGGGTCCATTACAGCCCCCCTCCACCAACACAAACACCAAGAAGGTATTTCAGAACCCTGAGGGGTGGAGGGTGTGTGTGGGCGAACTATGAACATTTTAGAGATGTTCTCAAAGGCTTAAGGGCTGTGCCTTCTGGTTGAGAATCAGCAGATAGAAATACACAGGTTGTGAGCAAATGCATATCATGAGTAAAGGTGATTCTTTCTTCAGGGGAGGGTTCTCAAGGTGGAAAGGAGAAGAGGGATGGGAAGGAAACTAACATCACTTATACAGTACTTTCAGAACTGGGGCCAATATGTGTTCATTCCAGTGAATATTAATTGAGTGTCCACAATGTGCTAAACACTGAAAAGAGATGGGCCTTTGGCTTAGAGGGACTATTAATTTGAAGGGGGTTAACTGTAGCAGTAAGGGAGGTTCAAAGTATTCACAGGATTCTAAGGAGGCTTAATTTACATCCAGAGGACAGTTCAGGAAAACCTTTGCAGGAAGTGGCATGTGAAGTGGGTCCTGCCTGCTGGGTAGGAGGCAAGGTTGCAGGGAGGAGGGTGTCCCAGGTGTGGGTAACAGCAAGAGCACAGGAACAAAGGGATGGGAGCCCTCAGCTACTTGGGGGAAAGTGGCCCGTTGGGCTGTAGCACAGAGCACCGACCTAGGACTGTGATCAGGCAGTCTGGTTGGGAAGAAGACTTGGGTTTTGGTCTTAGCCCTATTCCTCTGTCTTTAGGTTGGTTTTATCATCTTCTGGGACCTTGGTTTCCTTGTCAGTAAATGGAGATTAGGTTGGATCATCTCCAGGGATATCTAAGATTCTTTTTGGAGTCTGCAAGCCAGGAAGAGAGCCCTCAGAAGGAATTAAATAAGCAGGTCCCTTGATCTTAGGCTTCTCTGCCTCCAGGACTGAGTGAGAGATAAATGTCTGTGTTTAAGCCACTTGGTCTGTGGTATTTTGTTACGCTAGCCTGAACTAAGACTTGGGCCTGCTAATGTGATGATATAACAAGTACATGGCATTGGGACTTCCCTGGAGTCTTAACTCCAGGCTCTCAATGCAGGGGGCCCAGGCTGGATTCCTGGTCAGGGAACTAGATCCCACACGCCACAACAAAGAGTTTGTGTGCCACAACTGGAAAAGACCCCGTGTGCTGCAACGAAGACCTGGTGCACCCAAAGACATAAATAAATATATTTTTATTTTTTAAAAAAGAAGTCCATCATCATCTATGAAGTAGTGTTTCAAAAAAAAAATCTAATCTAATGAAATACCTAGATTAAATACCTAGTTAGTTGGAGGTGCAGGAGGTAGAGAAACAAATTATACCACAAGGATACAATCAGCTAAATCTAAATGTCAGGAATTCCTCAGCACAAATAACCCATTTTCTTAACAAATAAATGACAAGGGGGTAAAGAGAGAGGGGAGAGGGGGAAAAAAGCAGAAGTGAGAAGAAAGAAGGGGGAAGGAGGAAGAGGAGGAAGAAAAGAGAAAAGGAGCCAGAAGGAGGGAGAAAGGGAGATGGGGGAAGAACAATCTTTTGATAGAAGAGATTTAAGGCCCATGTAAACTGACTGCAAGGCAAGGACCCTGTTTGGATATGACGTGAAATAACCAACTGAAAGGCACTCATGCAACATGGGGAAATATGAACTCTAGCTACATGTTTGATAATATCAAGAAATTATTGTTGGAGAAACTGGAACTTAATACATTGTTGCTGGGACGTAAAATGGTGTAGCTGCTTTGGGAAACAGTTGGCAGTTCCTCAAAATGTTAAATGTAGACTTAACGTATGGCCTAGCAGTTCTACTATTAGGTATATTCCCAGAGAAATGAAAACACATGTCCACATAAAACCTTGTACACAACTGGTCACAGCAGCATCATTCATAATAGACCCCAAGAGGAAGCAACCCAAACGTGTAACCACTGGTGAATAAAGACAAGGTATACAGCATTCAGTGAGACATTATTCTGCCCTTAAGAGGGATAATATATCAATACGTGTTACAACAATGCTTCTATCTGATGAAAAGATTCGTATCCAGAATATATAATACAATTGTACAAACCAATAAGAAAGAGATGATACCATTAAAAATTAGAAAAAAAGATCTGAATAGAACTTTTTAAGATAGGACATTCAAATAGCCAGCAAACTTAAAAAAATGCTCAATATGATTATTCTTTAGAAAAATGAAATTAAGACCATAATGAGATACCACTACATATCTGTCAGCATAGTAGCAATGAAACAGATCAGTGCTGGTGAAGATAAGGCGCAACTACATTCTTTTACATCGTCGGTAGAATGAAACTGGTACCCCTAGTGTGAAAAAAGTGTTTGGCAGTACCTACTATTGCTGACTGCCGCCATGAAATTAAAAGACACTTGCTGCTTGGAAGAAAGGCTATGACAAACCTAGACAGTGTATTAAAAAGCAGAGACGTCACTTTGGCGACAAAGGTCTGTATAGTCAAAGCTATGGTTTTTCCATTAGTCATGTACAGCTGTGAGAGTGGGACTATAAAGAAGGCTGAGTGCCAAAGAATTTGAACTGCGGTGTTAGAAAAGACTCTTGTAAGTCCCTTGGATAGCAAGGAGATCCAACCAGTCCATCCTAAAGGAAATCAGCCTTGAGTATTCATTGGAAGGCCTGATGCTGAAGCTCCAATACTCTGGCCACCTGATGCGAAGAGCTGCCTTACTTGAGAAGACCCTGATTCTGGAAAAGACTGAGGGCAGGAGAAGGGGGAGACAGAGGATGAGATGGCTGGATGGCATCACTGACTCAATGGACATAAGTTTGAGCAAACTCCAGGAGATAGTGAAGGACAGGGAAGCCTCACATGCTGCAGTCCATGGGGTCACAAAGAGTCAGCCACAACAGGGTGACTGAACAACTATAGCTGAAGATATATATATGTATTCCATAAGCTAATAATTCTATTCCTGCATACCTACCCAATAAAACTGCGTGCTTATGTCCACACAAAGATATGAACAGTATTATGGCAACTTAATTCATAATACGCCCAAACTGAGACAATCTAAATAGAATAGTGGGTAAAGAAACTGTGATAGTCACATGGTGGAATACAACACAGCAACGAGTAGGAATGAACTGTTGACACACGTGGTAACACAGCTGCCTTTGTAGACTTACTATTGACTAAAAGAAACTGGATACAAAAGGAAACATATGGGCTTCCCTGATGGCTCAGTAGTAAAGAATCTGCCTGCCAATGCAGGAGACACGGGTTTGATCTCCAGTCTGGAAAGATCCCATCTGCAGTGGAGCAACTAAGCCCATGCACCACAACTATTGAGCCTGTGCTCTTCTAGAGCCCAGGAGCGGCAACCGCTGAAGCCTGCATGCCCTAGAGACCGTGTTGTGCAACAAAAGAAGCCACTGCAATGAGAAGCCCGCGCACCACAACTCTGAGCAGCTCCCACTCATTACAACTAGCAAAAAGCTCATGCAGTACTGAAGACACAGAGAAGCAAAAAAAAAAAAGAAAAAAAGACTGTATGTATGATTTTATTTACATTAAATTCATAAACATGTAAAACTATAACAATGGAAGTCTGAATTGTGGTTACCCTTGTTGGGAGGCAAGGACGTCCCTGGTGGCTCAGATGGTAAAGAATCTGCCTGCAATGTGGGAGACTCAGGTTCGATCCCTGGGTCTGGAAGATCCCATGGAGAAGGGAATGGCAACCCACTCCAGTGTTCTTGCCTGGACAATCCCATGGACAGAGGAGCCTGGCGGGCTCCATGGGGTCGCAAAGAGTCGGACACGACTGATCGACTAACATTTCTTTTCTTTCTTGTTGGGGAGCACTGATTGGGAGGCAGCAAGAGCGGGCCTTCTGGGGAGCTTGAGCTAGGTGGGGGTTACACAGGTGTACATATTTGAGAAAACTAACTGAATTGTATATTTAAGATTTTTGCATTTTACTGGATGCAAATTACATCTAAAAGAAAATCAAAATGTTTTATCTTTCACAGATAATTTTTGTATTCACAAATGAAATGGTATTTGTGATTTTTGTGATATTTGTGATTTGCTTTAAAATAATACAGGGAAAGAGGGTGGAAGTAGAAATAAAATATGATGGGCCATGTGTTAGCTGTTGAAATGAGATGATGGGTACCTGGGAATTTGTTATACCGTTAGGTCTACTTTTGTAAATGTTTGGAAATTTCTTCAAAAAGTTTTTAAAAAGTTAGCATTCTTGAAAATTTCATTACAGAGTTTACTTACAGTCTCAATGGCCATTTCTATTGCTGCATTATCTTCTGAGCTTGGACATTTCAGGAAGTGTTTAAGTGCCTGAAAGGAGAATTGTATAACAATTAAAAAATTTCAGACTGCTTTCACAAGAGGAAACACAAAGCTTTCACACACACATAGTAATCGCAGTTTGTGAAAGTATCTTCATCTCAACCAGGAACTTGCACCATGTTGGGTCATATAACACATACTTAAAAGGCTGAGTGTAGTTTAAAAAGTAGAAGGATCCAGTCTGAAGACTCTAGTTCTGATTTTGAATGAAATAAGAATGAAAAATGTGCCCTCTTTAGATAGGAAGATGCAATTATTTTCATTGATTCATTCAACAAATCATTTTCTGACGATCTGCTGCTCTGAATATAAGGCTGTGCTAGATGCTAAGGAAGATACCAGTTAAGGGGATTCTGCAGCTTGTCTTTTTGTATCACGTATAGTTTCACTGGGGGGATCTATGTGATGTGATGATAATACAAAGAGCCAATCTTTTTTTTAAGTTTTTTTCTTTTTTTTAATGTGAACCACTTCTAAAGTCTTCACTGAATTTGTTACACTGTTTCTGTTTCTCTTTTTTTCCCCCCATGTTTTGGTTTTTGGCCACAAGGCATGGATCTTAGCTTCCTGATCAGGTTTCCAACCCACACCCTCTGCAATGGAAGGTGAAGTCTTAACCACTGGATCACCAGGGAAATCCCCAAAACCAATTATTTCAAACCACAGTTGTCTAATTCCTAAACACCATACCACAACTATGATGACGTTTATGGCTATGAAGGCTTCAGAGACAAATGGGCAGTATTTTCTTTCCAATTTATTTATACACAGTATGTCCTTGTTGGTTATCTATTTAACAATTTTAAATATAGCAGTGTGTGCAAGTCAGTACTAAATTGACAAATGAACAGTATTGCCAGTTGGTTTTATGGCTGGTGTGAGGAAGAAAGGATGTTCTTGAAGGTATCACAGAGGAAAAGGACATGAAGATGAAAAGGTCTGTGGTAGGTGGGGAAGAGGGCAGAGAGGAGCCCAGTGGAGAACAAGGATGGGAAAGGCTAGTGGAATAGTTGGAGAAGGCAATGGCACCCCACTCCAGTACTCTTGCCTGGAAAATCCCATGGATGGAGGAGCCTGGAAGGCTGTAGTCCATGGGGTCGCTGAGGGTCGGACACGACTGAGCGACTTCACTTTGACTTTTCACTTTCATGCATTGAAGAAGGAAATGGCAACCCACTCCAGTGTTCTTGCCTGGAGAATCCCAAGGACGGGGCATGCTGGTGGGCTGCTGTCTATGGGGCTGCACAGAGTCAGACACGACTGAAGTGACTCAGCAGCAGCAGCAGTGGGAGAGCAGGACTCTTCACTGGAAAAAGCTAGATGCCACTCTGCAAGGTTCAGGCTGGTTGATCAATCGTGGAAAATCCAGAGAAGGAATTTAGACTCAAGAACTAAAGGGCCAGAACAGCAAATTGGTGGCCTGAAGGCCAAGTTCACACACAGACTTGTTTCTTTTGTCAGAGAGATGTTATACAAATATCCGGGCCTATATTTTAACGCTGACCCAGACTTATGTTTATGAAAAATCCTATGATCTGAAACTAGTAGGCCCAAACTGCTGAATGGCAACACATTTTTGAGGGTGAGTAGCCGCCATTTCCTTCATACGAGGTGCCATCCAGCAGTCCCGGCCCTTCACTCACTAAGCAAGCCTTACCCCACAGCTTCACTTCTTTACGTCCCTTGCTTAAACACCGCAACTCTGCTTTAGGTGTTCTTTGGCAGTCAAAGTCAGTACCATTTGGGGAACAAAACGAAGAAAGATTTATAGAGAGAGAAGGTAAAAACAAGGAAAATAGGGAACAATCTAAAGTGAGGTGACCCAGGTCTGAATTATGTGGACGGTGGTAAGAACAAAAAAGAGAGAGAGCTGTGAGAGAGGTTATGAAGGCAGCTGTGAGAGAGGTTACGAAGGCAGCTGTGAAAGAGGTGATTGCGTGTGGGAGAGAGTGGAAGATGTTAAGGTTGACTTTCAGATTTCAAAGCTGGGTGTCTAGGAGAATACTATATTTTAACACATTTCCCCTAATCATTCCTGTGGAGTCCAAAGTATGTTTTCTTCGCAAATACTCACTCGTGAATACTGGCCACACAGCAAGAAGAATTTTCCAGCCTGAAAATGTCTTTTCTCTCCTTCAAAATATAAGGCTATGCTTTGATAGTCCTCATTAGTGGTATCTTCAGAACCTACAACAGAAATCAGAAATTCATTGAGTAAAATATCTGAGCATAAGCTGTTTACTTCTTATTGCTAATTCAAAAACAAGATCTAAAAACAGGTGATCTAAAAAGAGGCAATTAAAATCCCTTAACAGCAAATATTATTATCAGTGTCTTTTTCATCACAAAACACATTCACCATAATAACCTCACAGATCAACTGTTCCACCTTCTTTTCTCTCTAAACAGCAATCAGGAGAGGAAGCTAGGAGGCTTTGTGAGAAGCTAGGTTATGGTTTGACATTACCCTTAGAGACTTTTATCTTTCTTTAAAAGTTTCAATCTCATTTCCTAAAACAACAGGAACAATCCAGGATTTCCCTAGGGTTTCAAAACAATTGGGAGCCAAGTTAACCATAATGCACATGCAATCCATCTCCTTTCTCGGTTTCTCCAATGCCTGGTCTAAACAATAGTCTGTGTGTATTTGTCAGACAGGGAAGATGATACTCAAGTGGATAATAGATGCTATTAAAGATAATTACTGTTTTTCCTTTTTTACTGTTGTTCTTTCAGTTTGAGGCTTAAACATATAAAGCACAGAAGACCCCAAAGCTGCTGGAGTTCCAATTCATTGTTTACATTCATTTCACACTTACTCATGGGAGTTGGAGGCCCAGTAGGGCACCAGAGTATGAACAGCCCTTGTCTCCAGACCAAGCCAGATTTAGAGTTTATAAAAGAAGAGAGTAAAGAAAGATGAAGGAAAGTGTGTGTTATGTTTGGGGATTAGAGTGTGTATTTGTGTGTGTGTGTATCGGATAAGCCACATCCTTATGAAATTAGAAAAACTTAAATGCTTTAGTGCAATGATGACTTGTAATGTTAGGACAGAAATGTCATCAGCCATGTTAAACATTAATAATCATAATGTGACTTTTATCTGTACTTTCTTTTTTTCTTTAACTCTTTATATTTCCAATTATCTGAATGACTTCTGAAGATATTACAAGATGCTTTTACCTATCATTTCCCTTAAAGACTGAAAAAAATTTTTCTTATGAATCCCACCATCATTTCTTATGGTCATTTTCTGAATTTTAAAACATGAAATAACATAAAAGGACAAATATTATAATTCCACTTATATAAGGTCCCATGAATAGTCAAATTCATAGAGACTGAGAATAGGACAGTGTTACGAGGCTGGGAGGTGAGGGAATGGGAGCCATTGTTTAATGGGTAGAGTTTAGGATGGTGAAAAAGTTCTGGAGACAGATGTGGTGATGGTTGTACGACAATGTGAATGTACTTCATGCAACCAAACTGTGCACTTAAAAACTATTAAAATGGTAAGTTTATGTTTTGTATATTTTACCACAGTAAAAAAAAAAAGAGAAAAATCACACCACAAATAATGTTAAATATGGCCCATGAAGTGAAAAATCTGAAAGTTATTTCAGTAAGTTCTAAGAATAATTACAAACAGGGGAAGATAACCTGTAAGCCGGTATTCTCAGAATATAAAATTTTCTTTCGGACTTTCAAAATCTTTAAAAACCACATCCTATATGCTTAATTTACAACTCAATTTTTAAATTTGATGAACACAATTACTTTTTCAAAAGTCACTCTGCATTTCCTATTACTTTCGTTTTGGAACCTTCCTTTACCACTGGGTGATCGGTAGGAGAATTTGGGAAATCTGGCCTTCCATGGAAGTCACCTGAAACACCTTAATTTTTCAAAGTGGTCTTACGATTCCATCTCACCTTGAAGGTGACAGTAGGGATCTTGAAACCTGACAAGTAACATATAGTTGTATGTGTCTGTGTACAAATGGAATGGTGTGTGTGCCTGTGTACAAATGGTGTGTGTGCACGTGCGTGCGGATGTAGCCAGTCTGATTATTAGACCAGATAAAATCTTTAAGAGAAATTGGGGAAAACAATGATATTTACCAATAATGTCTGCATAGATTTCCATTTTGTTGTGTTGCTGAGCCAGTGTGAAAGCTTCATTATTGCACTTGGATATAACAAGAAACTGGATGGCAGACCCGTAGTCACCGAGCTGTAGAAAAAATCTAAAGCAAAGAGTACTTTAATTAGCTTGACTCATTTAAAAGAAGTCTGTCATTCACAAAATAAAATCTTTTTCAAGCCCGAGAAACCATTCCAAAGTAAAAACATACTGGGTAAACTGTAGTTCTACACCATATGTTTACATTTGGTAAACATACTCGCGTATGTTGACCATAACAAACAGCCTTTTAATTTAAACACTTAGAAGATATAATTTTGAAAAGAAAGAATAAATATTCCATTTGAAATGATTTTTTTGACAAGGGGAAGTGGGGGCTTTCTTTAAAGGCTAGTTTTTGGAAGTCCAAAAATAACGCATTACATTACCTGGCTACCAACTTGGCTCCTTCCAGGGACTGGGTCTCTCTGACGATGCTGACAGCCTTTTCTGGATTGTTGAGGTGGTCCAGGTAGATGCGGATCACACTGTTCCACTGTTTTGCATTCTCATAAGCCACAACAGCTTCTTTGTATCTATAAGAGATACTTAGTTCAAACAAACTTTCTCAACCTTGTCACATTTGGGAGAAAAATGTCAATTAATGCTTGGGATACTGTTTGTTTGTTTTTTTAATTGATGGTGATTGCTCACTTTTCTTGCTCTTCTTTGTTTTTTTATCAGAAAGAATACCATGAACCATTTCACTAAAATATGCTGTTTTTACAGGTTTGATAAACTAACAGTAAAATACCAATAATGAACTGTGTTTTCTCATCTGAATCATATATATACAATTTTTTATATTTTACTGTTTTGTTAAAGAGGAAAGATTATAACAGTAATACAGGCTTATTTTAGCAAACAGAAAATCAGCAATTTTTCACAATTACAGATACAATTTAACAGTAATCTATAAAATCATTGTGTATTGACCTCTAGATGGAGCTCAAGACTTTTGTTCAGTCTCCATGAGCTCTCTAGCTCTTTCCATTTTAACAAGACATTTAGTGTGTATCTCTTTCTTAAGGTTACTTTTCTAAAAGTAGAAGGAAGTAACCTTTAAAAATCTCTTAATACATATTGCTAAATAACCTTCTAAAGACTTTAGAAATTTACAGTCCTATTAGTCATGCATAACAAGTGCTTTCTGACAATATGGTTATTAGTTTAAAATACATCTTTTCCCAATATGAGTTAAAATGATATGCTGTTGCTTTAATTTAATTACTATTAGTGAGATGGAACTTTTTCGTATCTGTATAAAATATAATTTCATAACTGTATTTCCTCCTCTGGCACTCCTTGTCTTAGCCCATTTCCTCCCAGTGGATTTGAGTTTCTTATATTAAGTTCCAGAAAATCTTTGTCTATTTAAAGTACCAACAATCCATTGTTATACTGTTATACTGTTTTTCAGCTTAAACAGAGCAGCCATGAAATTCACGTTTCTTCACTTTTCTTTGCCTTTGTAAGTTATCTTCCTTAATAAAATGACTATTGCCTAATTTCATTTTCATGCCATAATTATATCAAAGTTTCAACTTCTAGTATTTAACCTTCAAATAAAAATGAGATTGTAGTCCACATATAAATACATAAAGGACTGGATGAACTATATAAAGTATGGGGAAAACTTAATAGCCTGGCACTTCAAGCCAGGTGAGGGTAAAGATGTTTTCTGTTTTTGCCTTTCTTAGAAGGTTGCCGATATCAACAATTACTTTATAAAACATCCTTTTAGATTTGTGTAAACTTGAGACACTGTACAAACCTTCCATCTGCTTCTTTAGCTTTGGCATACTGCAAGTGAATCTTTGGAGAAGAAACATGAGGCAGAAGCTCACCAACTTTTGCCCTAGAAACGTAGGTTGAGAATAATGTCAGCGCTACATTTGCTCCAAAAGTAGCTTCCTACAATCAGGTGTTAATTTTTAGGATTCAAGAAACAGTTATCATCATCTTAAAAAAATCTTGGCCCCTACAGTTAAAAGATTTAATTGCTTTTTCTCGGGCCCCCGACCCAGCCAGCCCATCCTCTGTGGGAAAATGAAGGCCAGTTCATTGACTCTGTGGATAATAGGGCTTTTTTATTCTAGTAATTTATCTGATTGGTTATTTCCTCATATTAAACCAAGAAAATGTGCTGTTCTTTGGATACAGAACTATTAAGATGAACTAATCTATCTATAAAGAAAAACAGGTGATGGAGGGAAGGCCCAGACAGAGGCAATAGCTGCACAGTTGGAAGGACGAGCAAGAAAACCAGAGGGGAGGGCATCTACACACGTTCATTTCCACAGCTGCTCAGAACACACTTTGCAGCAGATTCTTACCAGTTCTTACAGCGGATGTACACAGATGCTGCTTTGTCATAGTAGAGACCTTTCTCATACAGTTGAGCTGCTTCTGAAAATTGCTAAAATAGTATGAGATTATCAAAATACTAGTTTAATTGTGTATGAGACTTCATAAATATGTATTCCCAGGAAACTCTACCTTCATATTCTCCAGGATGGCTCCACAGTCTCTTTTAAGGACCCTGCTGGGGTGCTTGAGGGCTTGGTTAACCCCGCGGCGGATGTCTCCCATTCTTATGGACATCTGGGCCACTCCAGCCAGGCACACCTCATCGTGTTCCTGAAATTAGAAGGCAAATAACTAACAAATCACACCCTAGCTTAAAATGATGTATTTTATTTTTCTGTATTTCTTAAAAGCTTTTTATTTGTATCGGGATATAGCTGAGTAACAGTGTTGTGACAGTTTCAGGTGAACAGCAAAGAGACTCAGCCACACATATACGTGTATCCATTCTCCCCCAAATCCCCCTCCCATCCAGGCTGCCACATAACACTGGGCAGAGTTCCACGTGCTACACAGGAGATTCCTGCTGGTTATCCATTTTAAGTATAGCAGTGCGTACATGTCTGTCCCAAACTCCCTAACTATCCTGTCCCCCCAGTCTTTCCCCTGGCAACCATAAGTCCATTCTCTGTGAGTCTCTTTCTGTCTTTTAAGTAAGTTCACTTGTAAAAAGGATGTATTTTAGCCAAACAATTTAAATCTAAAATGAACCTAAATGTTATGGTTTACTTTCAATAGTCTTTGCTGGCAAATCTCAAGATTCTGAAATAATACGGAATCTTTTTTTTTTTTTAAATCATCTGTTACAAAGTCATATTCTTTTCTTCAGAAGTCTAGATCTTTTCTGCTCAAGGCCACATTTTTACTGCACCTTTGTCGTAATACCTTGCATATCTTTGTATGTCTTCTTGGTATAGAATTTTATGTGAGAGGAAATACACTGGGTACATAGCTATGCTACGAATAAAATTAAGAGAAAAAACATTTATCAAATTAAAGATTTCTCTACTAGGCATGATGAAACATAAAACCTTTACTAATTTGTGACAGAGGATCTGAGTTTTACATTTTATTTAATTTTAAATAACTTAAATGGCCCCATGTGGCTAGTGGTGACTGTATTTAATAACACAGTTAAGAATGAACGAAAATAGATGCAGCCAAACAAAGAAATTGTCAAAACTCTGAGATAAACGAGCAAAGGATATAATTAGGCAATTCATATTAATTTTAAAAACATACAATTGGCCACTAAATAAATAAAACATGCTTGGCTTCACTAATAATCAAACACATAAAAAATAAAATTAAATACCCTTTTTTTTTTTTATGCTGATAAAATTGGTAGAGATTGGTAGTGTAGAGAATATGGGGGAAATGAACACTTTCATACACAGCTGGATGAATTACCGTAAGTTCTTTTGGAGAGCAATCTAGCAGTCTAAAGATTTGAAAGCACACATTTTATGACGTAGAAATCCCACTTGTGAGAATACAGCCTGCAGAAATACTAAGTAAGAAATACTATCTTAACTATAATTATAGTTATTTGAATTCAACAAGGGAGTGGATGAAAAAAACCATGGTACATCCAAACAATGACAGTTTAGAAGCTCTTAAAAAATTAAAACGTTCATATGTATTGACTTGGAAAGACCATGAGGCAAAATGCTGTTTTTCTTTCACAGAACAGATTCTCAGTTGATCTTTGCTGAGAGAATGGAAGTGAATGATTTCATTTTTAGTAAAAATCCCTATTGTATACATATCTATATGCTTAGAAGAGATTCTGGATGGAAATATATAAGATCATGACCAGTAGTCATAATCATTAAGGAGTGTGTTTGGAGGAGAGAATGTTGAACTCGCACTTTGTAAGGTTAACAGACTTCGGTGATTTTTCAAATCGGCTATAATGACATTGTTATCACTTTTGTAATAAAAGGCTAGAAATATAAAACAGAAAATAAAAAGGTTTTCAATCTTGACATCACCTGCTACTGCTACTGCTGCTAAGTCGCTTCAGTCGTGTCCGACTCTGTGCGACCCCAAAGACGGCAGCCCACCAGGCTCCCCGTCCCTGGGATTCTCCAAGCAAGAACACTGGAGTGGGTTGCCATTTCCTTCTCCAATGCATGAAAGTGAAAAGTGAAAGTGAAGTTGCTCAAATTTTTATCACAAAATTTAGCTTCTTGAGTTAAATTCTGGGATGGTCTGGGACAAGAGAATGGACTGGAATGGTGGGTAAAGTATATGCTTACCAGGTTAATCATAAAAGATACAGCATGAGTAATAAAATGGCAGAAAAACCTTTATGGGCTGGGAATTCACTTTTAAAGCAGTTGTTGAAACATTTTAAGAGTGAAACGAAAAGCTTTATGAAAATCATAGCTAGCCTATAAGTGGAAAGGGATACAAATTTTACTCCCAACCTCAATAAAAAGCTCATATTTAGGGTCCAATGGAAAACAAAGCTTTTTCCGACAGATAAAAACATTGTCAATGTCAGTTTTTAAGAGTTCAAAGTGTTTTAAAATGATTTAACTATGTCCTTGCAAAGTTGTTAATAAACTGAAAAAAAAAAAAGGCTCACCTGCTTCATACTAAATAAATAGAATGCAAATAAGATTATTTCTTACAGGAAACTAACAACAAACTCTAAGATAACTATGCATATCTTTATTCAAGGTTACCTTATTATCACCTGTTATTCCTTTCTCATAATGAGCCAAAGCATTTGCATAATCACCTCTGAAAAAAAAAAGAGAGTGAATTTTAATACACATTTAAGCATCCTGTTTACATATACAAGATTTAAAAGATACTCTGTCACTGAGTTGCTTAAGCACATGAAAGGCGTGATACACAATGTTTATGCATGCGTTCTTTGAAGTCAGGCCATTATTTTGCTACTTTAAAAGTAAGTATTAAGCTACATTATGCTAAGAGTGTAAGGTACTAACTTTGTAGTATGCTAGGCATTTTGGGGAGCTAAATTAAAATTTTTGGGTCACTTTTGATTAATTATCTCCTTTGGGGTTCTAAGGGACTTCCCTAGTAACTCAGTTGGTAAAGAATCTGCCTGCAATACAGGAGACCCGGGTTTGATCCCTGGGTAGGGAAGATCCCCTGGAGAAGGGAATGGCAACCCACTCCAGTACTCTTGCCTGGAGAAATTCATGGACAGATGATCTGGTGGGCTATAGTCCATGGGGTCACAAAGAGTTGGACATGACTGTGCGACAAACTTTCCTTTCCTCCTTTCCTTCAGGGTTCTAAAGACAATCATGAGACCATAAAAAGCAATGTTTCCCTCCCCCTCTGAATACCCAGTATTTGTAAGTGCAATATGTATTGAGAGAATCTGTAGAAATTAAGGAAACTACTGGGGATGACAGTATTAAGGGCCCTGATTCTTATTCTGATAAAAAGTATCATGTTGTTTGTTTAGTCACTAAGACCTGTCGGACTCTGCAACCCCATGGACTGTAGCCTGCCAGGCTCCTCTGTCTGGCTATTTCCCAGGCAGGAAACATGGGATTTCCCAGGCAGGAATACTGAAGTGGGTTGCCATTCTCTTCTCCAGAGGATCTTCCTGACCCAGGGATCGAACTCTTGTCTCCTGTCTCCTGCATTGGCAGGCAGATTCTTTACCACTGAGACAGCAGGGAGTATAAATGATACCACTCCCTCTTCCCATGATGGATGCTAATATGGATCTGCATATCTAGAAGTCATATTTATTACCTCAATTCATTCTTAATGTTTGGAACAGGATGGATCAGTGATTGCTTAGTATCCATCTGGAGATCCATTGTACTTGAAGAAACTATCTCCTCCAGAATAAATTAATCAGCTCTGAAAAATCAGCTTAGACCAGTCAACCTCCCTCAGCTTCACTCAATTTCCTCATCTGTTGGTTACAAGGAATTTGTTGGACAGCCCAGAGCTTCACAGTCAGCAGTGTTCCTACGTGGGAATTTCTAACGTTGCCGTGCTATGCTTAGCTGTGTCCGACTCTTTGCAACTCTATGGACTGTAGCCCTCCAGGCCCCTCTGTCCATGGGGATTTTCCAGGCAAGAATACTGGAGTGGGTTGCCATGTCCTCCTCCAGGGGATCTTCCCAACCCAGTGACTGAACCCAGGTCTCCCACACTGCAGGCGGATTCTTAACCATCTGAGCCACCAGGGAAGCCCCAAATACTGAAGTGGGTAGCCTATCCCTCCTCCAGGAGATATTCCCGATCCAGGAATCAAACTGGGGTCTCCTGCATTGCAGGTGGATTCTTTACCAGCTGAACTACCCAGGAAGCCCAGGAATTTCCAATATTTGGACCCAATTACATCAACACAGATAGAGATGTCTCCTGATGGTTTCTCCTATTAAGAGATGCTAAACTGAGACTTGGGAACTCTTACTTTATTTTTATGGTATTTTAGTTCATGTACTTTATTTAATTATTTTATTTTGGAACTCTCATGTGGCTCTAGCTCATGATTCTAATGTCAGACTGGAGAGCGAATCCTTCCCACAGATGTCAGACGGGTCCTTCTTTGATCTAATCAATGTGTTGGCTGTAGAATGAAACAGACTCTTGGAACTGAGCAGAGGCCCAGGGCCTTAGAATCAAAATCAGCAGCTGGTGGGACTCCTCTGGTGGTCCCGGGGCTAAGACATCACACTCTCAATGCAGGGGTCCTGGCTTCAATCCCTCCCTGGTCAGGAAACTAGATCCCACATGCCATAACTGAGAGGTCACGTGCCACAACCAAGAGCTGGTGCAGCCAAATAAATTAATGTTTTTTTTAAAAATCAGCACCTGGTAGCTACTGGGGTACTGGATTATCACAAGAGTAAGTCTCCTGATTTGGGTGTTGGGGTGCATACCTAGATCAGGACCCAGGGGTCAGCATAGAAACAGCAGTGAAAACTATGGAAACTGGTGCCTTCACAGTCACATGTTGACCAAAAACGGTTAAAAAAGTATCAATAACATCAGACTTTCAACTGGCTCAGCTCACCTGACTATGATGAGACAGCTTTTGAGGGTTTGCTACAAAGACTGATTCTCCTGAAAGGAGGAACAGTGAAAGTTTTCTGGATAGTTCCAGAGCTTCCTCAAGTGCCTGTGCTTAGACCGGGGAGGGTGGGTCATCTCCCAGTGCAGTGACCCTCTTTTCTTTACTCTCAGCCCCAGTCACTCTCAGGACACAGATGCAGGGCCAGGGCACTGAGGCCTCCTCTCTTGTGTTATGCACTAAGGTTCCTATTTGTTCTTTTCAACATAACTTTGTAAGGGGCAGAAATGTGATAAATTTAGATTAAGATTGACTAAGAAGAAATAAAGTCTCCAAAAAGCTTTTATTTGCAAAATAGGAACTTTTAAATAAGGTATCCTGGTTAGAAATGAAAGAGTACTTTTTGATGGAGTAATTTCTACAATTATTATCTGTCAATATTCTCAATGACTATAAAGTCTATATGAAAATAAAATGGAACTACATAAAAATGATTTTTAATGTTAGAACCATATTTTCTTTGTTCAAGAAGCAGTGTTTTTCCCATTTTATAATTTTTGAAAATGGAATATATCCTATAATAAATCACCCAGTTATGATGTAGTTGTCATTGCAACTACATATACTTGCAAACTTACATTTGTCAATAAATGATTCATTGCTTGTCTCTGCAGGTATCTGCATTAGTGACATTAACCACAGCTGAATGGGAGTTTCAAATTGGATCCTGAAATCCCTCTAAAATTACACTTTTAGGCAGGACTGAAGTAAAAATGTATAGTCTATCAATTAAGACTATTGACAGTCAAGACTGTCTAGTAATTAAGAACCAGAGAAGGCAATGGCACCCCACTCCAGTACTCTTGCCTGGAAAATCCCTTGTGGGCTTCAGTCCATGGGGTCGCTAAGAGTCGGACATGACTGAGCAACTTCACTTTCACTTTTCACTTTCATGCATTGGAGAAGGAAATGGCAACCCACTCCAGTGTTCTTGCCTGGAGAATCCTAGGGATGGGGGAGCCTGGGGGGCTGCCCTCTATGGGGTCACACAGAGTTGGACACGACTGAAGCGACTTAGCAGCAGCAGCAGCAATTAAGAACACTAGAAATTTCTAAATCTCTCAGAACAGATTATGGCATTTTCAAAGGTAGGCAAGATCTGTGAAGCATATTCATCATGCATCAGCAGGGCTTATTACTCAAGCACTGCAGCTTCACCTTGAAAAGCTTCTGGCTTGATTTGCAACATGAACTGATGAATTTTTATCCATGTGCAATTCAATTTTAAAAAGCAGAAGTACAAGTTGAAGCAAATAGAGTTGTGGAACAAAGCCTGGTATCTTTCACCATGCCTTGAATTCACACTGCAAATCCTCAAAGTGTTCAACGTGGTCAAGGTCATGATCGTAGATTAAGAAAAGCAGAGTCACCTTGACACTATGTGTAACTGTTGTTGGCCAAATGTGTTTCAAAACAATATTTCTCAATTCAAAACAATTCTAAATATGGAAAAGGCTTAGACCCAAACTGAGATTTTGATGCTGAAAGGGAGTGGATAGATACATGGATAAGACATCGTTAATTAGAATAAAACATTTTTGGATGTATAATTAATATGGGTTTTTTTCCACCTAAGAAGCCACTATTAAATCCATGTATTTAATTATTAAATCAATGGCCTTATAATGAATAGGAGTTTAGAACTAAAGATATTCAATAATTAGTTACTGACTGAAACATATAAAGATGAGGACTTACGTGAATTCAAGCTGAATAGCATATTCTTTTGATATAAACGGTATTTGGTCTGGGGCTAAACGTTTTGCCAATTGTAGAGCACTGTCCCAGTGCTGCAGATCCCTTCTCATCTATTAGAAAGAGAAAGATATTAATTTCAAATAGCAAATTATTCTGCACAGTTACCATATAGTGCTGGTTTTAATAAAAGTGATTACATTCCCTGGTGGCTCAGTGGACCACTGCCAAGGCAGGGGACATGGGTTTGGTCTGGAAAGATCCTAAGTGGTGAGCCACCACTACTGAGCCTGTGCACTCCAGGGCCCGTGGCTATTACAATGGGTTCCTGGCCCTCCAAAACTCAATCCTGAACAAAATCTTATTCTCTTTAGTATTTAATTTGTCTCAATAGGAAAAAATTAAATTGAATTTAAATTAATTCAATCAACTAAATTAAAACTAGTATTTCTTCTTAGAGGGGAGATAATAAAGAAAAAGTTGAGAAATACTTTACTATAGGAATTGATCTTATTTTCTGAGAAAATCTGAACCTGTATCATAAGATGAATAGTAGCAAACATAAATAAAATGTGAATATGTCTTTCTCCCTGGCTCCTGAGGTCTTTTATCTGTGTCTGGTACACAAGTCCACAATTGCAAAATGGTATGTAATTATTTTATATTGTTAGGTTAATCATGTTCCCATTATGGCTTGAAATTGTAATTATCTTTTATTTTTTGTCTGGCTATAGACTGTGAAAACTGATAAATATCTTTTTACTATTGTGATTATGTAACTATTACTCACTTAATACCACTGTATTATGATTGGTTAACAGAAAAATTACAGAATTCTGTATCACCAAAACTACCATTTAATAGAAAAACCTGTAATCACTTTTTAAAATTCATATGCATATCAGAATTATCTTGGAATTTTTTTTGAAAAATACAAGTACAAATGCCCAGATATTGCTTTTTTTTTTTTTGCTAAAGCTCCAGTTTCTAATGAACAGCCATGTTATGGGAGAATGGCACTGAAATATGTAAAATATCATATGTCAAACAAATCACCAGTCCAGGTTTGATGCATGATACAGGGTGCTCGGGGTTGGTGCACTGAGATGACCCAGAGGGATGGGATGTGGAGGGAGGTGGGAGAAGGGTTCAGGATGGGGAACACATGCACACTCAGGGTGGATTCAAGTCAATGTATGGCAATACCAATAAAATATTGTAAAGTAAAATAAATAAATAAATTAAAAATAAATAAATACACCTGGAATATATGAGGATCTTTCATTTTTATCTAGTTTGTTTCATTTTTTCTATTTCATATTCAGTGCTCCCATTTCATTTTGTTTATGTTTTCCAATTTTCCATCTTTTCTTTTTTTGGATGTTCTTTCTCAAGTGTTTATCAAGCATAGTAGAAAAGCTTTTGTAAACATATATATATATTTTTAAAAACTTATGGATTTTTGCCTAACTAAAAAATTAATGACATTTTGATTCCACTTGTTTTTTTTAGTATGAATAGAATGCTAGATTCCCAAATTAAAAAAACAGATATGCAACAAGCAACAAAGGTTTACTGTATCGCACAGGGAACAGAATGATGTAATAACCTATACTGGAAAATAATTTCAGAAATAACGTGTATATGTATAACTGAGTCACACACACAAAAAAGAATTCTACTTTTTTGAAATTGCCAGTTTTTCTAAATGTCCTATGGACATCTAATAACATATGAGATACAAAATTTTAAATATATTTGTGTAGGATATGATTAGGGCTTCCCAGGTGGCACTAGGAGTAAAGAACCCACCTGCCAATGCAGATGGGTTGCATTGAGATGCATAAGAGATGTGGGTTCGACCCCTGGGTCTGGAAGATCCCCTGCAGGAGGGCATGACAACCCACTCCAGTATTCTTGCCTGGAGAATCCCATGGACAGAGGAGCCTGGCAGGTGCAGTCCAGTGGGTCACAAAGAGATGGACATGACTGAAGTGACTTAGCACACAAGCACACAGGATATGATTAACATAAATTAATTAAATATAAATCTATTATATTTAAATTATTAATGACATCATTCAAGATGCTCCTATTCTTTTTTCTGCACTTGACAAAATAGTCTCAGAGAAATGTTAATATGTCTCACTATGATTATATATTGCTTCTTTTCCCTTTTATTTCTTCTGATTTTTGCTCTATGTCTTTTGTTTCTTTGTTAAGTGTCTAATGGTTTATGATATCTATCTCCTTTGTGAATTGTTCCTTTTATCATTAAAATATTCATCTTTGTTTCATTTAAAATAAATAATAAAAAACCATTAAAGAGTAAACCATTAATCTTCTGGAGTTCATTCCTCACTTTATTCACCCTTTGTACAGAATTAACAATGGCTAACATTTTGCAAGTGATATTTTCTACTCTAAGACATTAGCCTATTTACTTTCCACAACTAGGCCTTTTATAATGAGCTGTTCCCGTGCCCATTTTAGGGATCCAGAACTGAGGCAAAGAGAGGCTAGTTTTGCACGCACAGTCTCACTGTTAGTGTGTGGCAGGGCTGAGCAGTAGGACTTTGCCTCCAACGTTTTTACTTAGCTAACCTGTCAGCCTTCAAAGTGAGGTTAAAGGAACAATGGGGTGCAGTCACCACTTCCCATTGTGAAGCCATCAGCTTAAATCCTTTACGAAGCCAGGAGCACGTGACAAGTGTCCACAGCTAACGCAGAAGAGCGAGGATGACATCTCTGCCCTCACTCAGGGAAGCCCTGTTCCTACTCCAGCACATACCAATCCAAGATCTGAAAATTTCTCAGGGTGTCCCCAGTCATCTCAAATAATATTGTGAGTGCATGCGTGCTAAGTCGCTTCAGTCACGTCTGACTCTTTGCAAGCTCATGGACTTGCAAAGTAGCCCGCCAGGCTCCTCTGTCCATGGGATTCTCCATGCATGAATACTGGAGTGGGTTGCCACTTCCTACTCCAGGGGATCTTCCTGACCCAAGGATTGGGTCACATCTCTTTCATCTGTTTTATTGGCAGGCGGGTTGTTTACCACTAGTGCCACCTGGAAAGCCAATAACACTGGAATATCATCTAATTTTTTTCTTAACATTCAGTTCACTTAAAATTTAAAAATGAAATTTGCTGTGGCCAAAACTTCCAAAACTAAAGAGACACAGATGTATAGAACACTCTTTTGGACTCTGTGGGAGAGGGAGAGGGTGGGATGATTTGGGAGAATGGCATTGAAACATGTATAATATCATATAAGAAACGAATCACCAGTCCAGGTTCGATGCAGGATACAGGAAGCTTGGGGCTGGTGCACTGGGATGACCCAGAGGGATGGTACGGGGAGGCAGGTGGGAGGGGGGTGTTCAGGATGGAGAGCATGTGTACACCCGTGGCGGATTCATGTTGATGTATGGCAAAACCTACAATATTGTAAAGTAATTAACCTCCAATTAAAATAAATAAATTTAAATTAAAAAAAATGAAATTTGCTATAGAACAATTTGAAAAAGAGAAGTTGTGAAATCAGTAGCAAATATGCTTTCTTTATGTGGCTGTGGAAATGTTGGCTGAGGTGGAACAATGTTAGTGATGAAAGCCACCATCTGTGTCTTTACAGTCAATCTGGCACCGTTCCCAAAGATCTAATCTCATTCTTACGTCTTTACAGCAACCCTATGGGCTAGATATTACTATCCCTCCTTTAAATGGGATCTAGGGCACTGAGACATGGAATAACTTGTCCAAGGGCACAAAGAGGTGGGATTTGAAACCAGTCACGTCCAACTCTGAAGTCCACGTTCTTAACTGCTCTTCTACACAGCCACAGTTCTCTCCTACCTGTGTGGCCCTAGGTCCTGCATTCTGTTCTGGCCCTTCCCTTGTAATGCTCACCTCTGGGAAACTGGTGATGATACACAAGCCTTAGCCTCCCCCTCTTCACACACAAGAGAACGTCACACAGTAAATGATAAATGTGCCTCAGGTTTCCCATTTGGAAAATAGAGAAAATAATAGTATTATCTCACAGGACTGTTGTGAGGGTTGAATGAATTAAAATATTTATGTCAACACTTAGAAAAGTACCTGGTACACGTAAGCACTCAATAAATGATGGCTGCTTTCATTTGTATGTGTTTTTGTAAGTTACAGAATCTGTTCTCTTTAGATACACTCTGACTCTAAATTAATGGGTAATGTAACAATACCATGCCTTTTACTGCTCCATAGAAAGCAGAGTGAAAATACTTCTAAGGTTAATGAATACTCAGGGGTTCTTGAAGCTGAAGTCTGAGTTCAAGGAGGGGGAAGGCATGTGGTGCCTGGTGCTGAGAGATGTTAACTCTTTAAAAGAGGTGAGAGCCTCTTTGTGCATTCTTTCCCTCATCTGCTGCCTTACCTCAAGGGCGGCAACAGGGCAGCTGGATGCCAGGTACAGGTCCTGAGCCAGGTTGAAGTCATCGCTGAACATGGCAAGGTGTCCTGCCAGAAGATTGTAGTCCTCTATTCCCTACAAATAAAAACAGTTTTAATGAGAAGAAACTCAAGGGTTTAATTTTTTATTTAAGGACTGTGCTTAGGAAGAAGTGGTAGTATCTATCAGTTTTTGAGCTAGGTAAGACTAACTGCAGAAATTTAAATGCTTGACTCAGTATCATTTAAATGCGAATCTGATAATTCCCATAAGATGCTGTTTACCTTTATTTGTTCCAAGGACATCACCATGCCAACGTTTCCAATAGTGCGATAAACACGGATTGCAAACTCCACTTCCATGTGGTGTAGACAGGCTCTGGCCAGTTCATTCCAAGCAGCCTGGTCATTGAGAATCTTGCACAGTTCCCAGGCATCAGGAAACCTGGCATTTGAACATATGAGCATAATCAAGGAGCTCTATTTGTTTCCCACTAGGCAGCTTTTAGACTGTATGTAATTTAATGTTATGCCTTAGATAAATTTTGCAAAATATTTTTCAATCTTTAATCATTTCCAAGTTATAAAAGAACCACATAAACTTTTCTTCCTTTTTTGTATAGATGTTTATTCCTGAATTTATTGAAGTAATCTGAGTCTACGCTACCCCTCCCTCATCAGTAACTAATTCTACTCATTTATTTTTTGGTTTACTTGACACACATGAAAATTATTTCTGCTGTCATGTAAGTCTAATAACATTAGTATTCTATTCCTATAAGCTGGGAAATTTAAAATAGGTCAGCCCACTATGGCCTGCAGCTTCCTGCTTTGGGAAATAAAGTGAGTGGAGACAGCCACTAGCCCGCCTACCCTTTATGAGCTGTCTGGGCTGCTCTCACTCTGACAACCAACCTGGGCGGTTTTGATGGACCCTATGGCCCTGAAAGCCTGAAGTACCATTTTGACCATAACAGAAAACGCTTGCTGACTTCTGGTTTAAAACTTAACCACAAATGTCAATGAGACTTTTTGTGGGACTCCTATATTAATGAATATGTCACCCTCCCCATCTAGTCATCAATCTAGTTTCCACCCAACACACACTCACTGAGCACTGTTATGTGCCAGGGTCTGTGCTTGGAACCAAGATGTAAGTATCAAATGCAGTCACTGTCCTTAGGTGGTCACACTTGGGGAAGGCAGAAGAGACGCGTGAGCAAACAGAGGACTATGACACAGGATGACAGAGGTACCAGAGTGCCTATGATATGTGCATCTTTGTGCTTTGTGCTTTGCATACATTATCTCGCTGGATCACCCTAACAACCCTATTCCCTATGTATCATTATTACTTCTCCTTTATAAAGGAGGAAAGTGAGGCTTAGAGGCCTTAAAAAGCCAGCCTAGTGGTAAGAGACAATGTGCCCTAAAGCACTCTGCACACCAGATCCTGGCTCTGAGGCAACACATGAGAAAGGCCTCAATCTATACTGCCAGTGGTCAGGGGCTTCAGGGAAGGCTTCCTGGAGGAGAGGGCTCTGCTGAATGGTGGAGAATGAGGCGTTACTACCTACACAGACAGGGAAGGGCAGTCTAAGATGCGAAAGCAGCACATGCCAAGGCAGGAAATCATGAAAAATTATTGAATTCAAGCAGTCAGTGGACAGAGAGCAGTGGAGGAGTCGGGGCAGGTGAGGCTGGTATTAAATCAGCAAGAGCTGAGTGTGTCAGGCTGAGGTCCCTGAGAAATAAGGGTTTCTTCCTAAAGGCAATGGGAAGTCACTGAGGATCAGACTCACATTTTCCAAAGTGTACGGAGAATAGATTGTCTTGAGGCTACCTGGAGAGAGAGCCGTCAGAAGTCGCTCTGCTACACGTTACTCCATTGGAAGGCCTGAGTTAAGGTGGAAGAATAGTGGAGGAGAAAAAGACCTGGGTGTGTTTGGGTGTGTATGCATGTGTGTGGGTGTGTATACATGTGTGTGGGTGTGCGCTGTAGGGCATGTGCACAACGTGATTTGGGCAGGGGAAGAAAAGGAGGCTGGGAAAGATGATGACGCAGGTTTGAGGAACTCGTGGACTCCCAGCTACACAGGACTGGGAGGTACTGGTGATACAGGTTTAAGTCAAGGATGCATATTCTGGAGTTAACCTCATATATAAGGTATTGAAACCACCTTTGAGGAGATTCATTCTGGAAGAATAATTAGAGTGAGAAGATAAGAAAGGAGCCCAAGGGACCCTGAGGAAGAGCAACATTTACACAAAGGAATTCACAGTCACCCTAAGAGGTGAGAGGAAAAAGCAGGGGTAGCTCAGACGGTAAGGCGTCCGCCTACAATGCAGGAGACCCAGGTTCGATCCCTGGGTTGGGAAGATCCCCTGGAGAAGGAAATGGCACCCCACTCCAGTACTCTTGCCTGGAGAATCCCATGGAAGGAGGAGCCTGGTGGGCTACAGCCCATGGGGTCACAAAGAGTCGGACATGACTGAGCGACTTCACTCACTTGAGAAGATTTACTCTGGAAGAATAATTAGAGTGAGAAGAGAAGAAAGGAGCCCAAGGGACCCTGAGGAAGAGCAACATTTACAAAAAGGAATTCACTGTGGTCCTAAGAGGTGAGAGGAAAAAGCAGGGGAAAAAAAATCTCAAGTAAGATAAAATCTAACTTTGTTATAATGAAATTAAGGGAGTGTTGAAATAATTACATTTATTAGAATTTCACAATAACTGTGCTATTTGGGAGATTAGAAACTTTTTGTTCTGATGGGCTTTTCCCATAGTACAAAAGCCCTTCCTTTAGAATTTACATATATTCTCAAATCGATCATATCTGAGCCTCATGATAATCCCGTGAAGTAAATGAGGTAAATACTATTATCTCCATCTTTTTTTTCGGGTCATGCTGTGTGGCATGCGCGATCTTAGTTCCCCAACCAGTGATCGAACCTGTGCTCCCTGCATTGGAAGAGTATAGTCTTATTAATCACTGGATGGCCAGGGAATTCCTTTCCATCTATTTTCACAAGATTTGACCTTTAAAATCACAAAAGGAAATGAGAAGCTCCACAAGAAGTGTTTAAGCCATACCTTTTCAGCATTAAAGTCTGTGTCAGCACCTGCCTCAGTTCATGAGGCCCCACGTCTTTTAAAGTGTCGAGGAAGCGGTGAGTGCTTAGGTAGATGTTGTTTATTTTTCCACTCTGGGTCTGGCAGGTCAACTCTCCATTATATAACAGCAAAGGTTTATGAGAGAAAGGAACTTTGGTGCCACCAGCCAGAATGACCTTGGATCCTATATTATAAAACAGACACCTTAATGTTAAAAGCTAATACTCAGCAGACACATTAAAAAAAAATGTTTTAATTTTAGTGCAATGGAAATGTAATTCTCAACAAACAAACAAAAAAGTGATTAAGTACCTTGGATAGTGTCCTTGTGAAAGACATACGTGTACACCTTATCGTCATCATAGGCAATAAATACACCTTTATCCATTGGCCAGTTTTCCCAAAGAACACCTTTAATGGTTGGTGAAAAGTCTGGAATCTCATAGGTAGCATCATTAACCTAAAAATTGAGGATTTACAGATTTTACCCAAGTCTGCACTTAAACCATTATCATTTGCCTTGGTAGGATGGAGCTTGTCTGCAGCCTTAGCTGGCAAAGCTTACCAACTCATATTCAACTTGCCAACATCCTAAGATAAATGAAGAAAAGTTTCTTTTCCCCTTTCTATAATGAGCATAGCTTGCAAAAAACTGTAGTTACATGCAAAATCAAGGGTTTTATCTAAAATTTGGTGAATTTGCCAGAAAAACTACAAGTCTGGACACAAAACTTCAGGTTAAGAAAAAAAGTTGAAGTTGCTCAAAATGATAACAGAAATATTAACTATGAACACACTTGTGCTTAGAGAATTTCCAATAATATTGGGTACAGAAATGCTCCAACTAGAGAAGAAACAAAATAATTCATACACGATTTGAGATCTAAATAAATTCCACTTGGTACATTTTATTTGAAAACATGCATTCCAACAATGTATTCCAACAAACTGTAATTACAGTAATATAAGCTATTAAAAAAAATCAACCCATATATCCCTATAAACTCAGGCAGATAGGCTTACATATATATCCTGAAAGGAAATCTCTACAAGATTTAATTTCCTTATTAAGTAGGGGGAACTCAAGGTCATCTTTACATTCAGGTTGTTTTTCCTCATTTATTTTGTAACTGAGAAATGGGTTGGAAAGAACTAGAATATTAGGAATTTTGAATAAATAATCCAGGCACTTCTGTGGAAATCTGTTACACATTTGTCAAAGAAAGAAAAGAAAAGAAATAAAGAGAATAGAAAAAGAAAAAGGGAGGAAGGAAGTTTTACTATCTTGGAGAGTATATCGTGAGTGAGAGCTATCTTCAGGGAATGTGTCTTCACTGTGGTAAAGCTAAGACACCTGGGAACAGTTACTAAGGTTCAGTCCAAGCGCAGCTGTAGGCTGTGTCAACTATGAACAAAAATATACTAACTGAATATCAAAAAAAAAAAAAAAAAAAAAAAAAAAATCCAAGTATAGTAAGCGAGATAAAACCACACTATTTCCTTTTTTCTAAATTTAGCCTTGTAAAAATTAAGGATGTTTAAAAATAGGAGTAACTAAATCTAAAAATCTTCATCAACCCTGACTATTCATTGGAAGGACAGATGCTGACGCTCCAATACTTTGGCCACCTGATGTGAAGAACTGACTCACTGGAAAACACCCTGATGCTGGGAAAGAGTGGAGGCAGGAGCAGAAGAGAGTGACAGAGGATGAGATGGTTGGATGGCATTACCAACTCAAAGGACATGACTTTGAGCAAACTTCTCCAAGATAAAAACTTCCTTTATCTTGGACATGAGATAGTCAAGGACTGGGAAGCCCGGTATGCTGCAGTCCATGGGATCGCAAAGAATCAGACACAACTGAATGACTGAACAACAATAAAAAAAGTCTAAAAACGGAGCCATCTGTTTTTAAATCACCTAATTAAAAAAAAATATTTCCTCTGTGTTCAGGATCTTTAAGAAAAGAGGAAAATCAACTGAGGTGGGCAGAAAGGACAGGGAACAGTCCTTGCTCTCTGAAGCTATTGCATTTCCAGAGAGAAAATTCATGTTACCTGAAGATACACTGTAATACTGTGCCATAAATAAGGTTAAAATGATGCAGAATAAGAACTATTTTTTCCATTAAAAAGTCTAAGATTTTTTAACACTTAAAAATTACAAAATAATGTAAAAAGTTTTCTAGATGAAAACAGTCATGAAAACAAATCACAAATATACCACAAACATAATAACAAAGTACTATAATTCTCGGCACTGTTTTAGAGAAAGTGATCTTATATATGAAATATATTTTAAAAACACTTTCTTCATCTGTTGCCATTTAAAAAAATAACTATTTGAAAACTTTTCTAGACTTACTGGACAGTAGACATATCCATCACTTTTTTCATCAATGAAAACTAATCTGGTCCCATTTGGGTCAGGAAAAATCTTTTTCACACTGACGGGATGTCGATAATCATTAACAAACTGCCAGTCTTCAATGTAGAAATACTGAATGACACCAGTCTAAAAAAATCCAGTCACAGAAATGAAAGGCTGTCAAGAAAATACTGATTTTTCAGCATTTATGTTAAGCATATTTCCTAATTTGAAAAAAATAAGTCATATTTTTGATCAAGGAAGAGTCTAAAAATATTTACTATATAAGCAAAGTACAGATCCAAGAAAGTAAGTTAAATGAGTATGTACATCTAACTCAACAGTCTATTATTAGTTCTAATATCCTTAGTCATATTAAAGCTTAATTGATTTTCAGATTTCCCACTTGTAAGAAATACTCTTATTGGTTAAGAGTAACTTTCAAGTTATATTATTTTAAATATTTTTGCTGTAAATAAATTAGAAAATTTCACAAGATACAGTCATAGTTCTCTAATAACAATGAACATATAGACATCAAAATTTAAAAATATACCATTTACAATCACTCAAAAAAATGAAATACTTAGGTGTAAATTTAACAAAGCATACATAGGACTTGTGTGTTGAAAACTAAAAATCACTAATGAAAGAATGCAAGAATATCTAAATAAATGGAGAGGCATACTGTGTTCATGGATTGGTATCAGAATAAAGATGTTATTTCTCCTGAACTGATATACAAGATTTTTTTGTAGATACAGAAAAGATTATTCTAAAATTTATATGGCCCTGCAAAGGAACTAGAATAGGTAAAACAGTTGTGAAAAAAAATGGGAAAACAGGTCTGTAAATTTTTTTTTTTTTATAGCTACAGCAATCATTGTGTAGTACTGGTGGAGGGACAGACACACAGACCATTGGAATAGACTAGAAAAGCCAGATTGTTATCAAGGATTAAGGATAAGGCAAAAGCAAGAAGAAAGTGGGTGTGGAGATAAATGCAACATGAAGGGTCCTAGTACTGACAGAATTGTTCTGTATCTTGCCTGTTAATGTCAATACCCTGGTTGTGATACGTAATATAATGTTACCATTGGGGGAAACTAGGAAAAGGATTTATAGGATCTCTCTGTATTGTTTCTTATACCTGCATATGAGTCTACGATGACCCCAAAATAGAAAGTTTAATTAAAATAAAAACACATGTTTACATCTTACATTTCTATTCAGGCCAAGATGGTGTGACTGGACTTGACTTGCCCACCCAAAAGAACCAAAAATAACAGACAAAAGACATGAAAAATGATTTTCAAGATACTGGAATAAGGCAACACAGGATAATGGTCTCTTGGAGATGGGAAACAAGATAAGTCCTGTGATTGCTCCAGTTTTTGCCTTGGGAGAGTTTTCAAGCCATGGCAAAGGGAGGGAACATGCAGGTGGAGCACGACTCTGAGTTGAGGAGATAGAGCTGAGGATTCAGTGGGGCAGAAGGGAGTGGCTAGACTTGCAGCATATAATACCAGAGAGCAGAGAGATGCACTGAGACAGAGCACTGAAGATCTTCAGAGGGTCCACCTTGAGTCTTCAGCAGAGTATTGATCACTGCACACTTATGAGAAAATTGTCAAAGCCAGGGAGAAGAACCATCCAAAGGCATTAGAGGAAACAGTGACTGGCACTCACACAGAATTGGGAACAGTGACTGTTTTCAATAGGCAGATTAGAAAACGTAATTCACAGGATACTGGGTGGAGTACTCAGGAAGATCTTGCCTCAAAAGTGGGAAATAATTAGTTGTAGACTAAGCAGTGTTTCAGGCTTCCCTGATGGCTCGGTGGTAAAGAAGCTGCCTGCCCATGCAGGATGTGACACAGGAGATAGGGGTTCAGTCCCTGGGTTGGGAAGATCCCCTGGAGAAGGAAACAGCAGTCCACTCCAGTATTTTTGCCTGAGAAATTCCATGGACAGAGGAGCCTGGGGGCTATAGTCCATGGGGTTGCAAAAGGGTTGGGCACAACTTAGCAATTAAACAACAAAATGAAAGTAGTGTTCCACATCTGCCTAACAAATCACAAAAGCCAAGACTCAAAAGGATCAGACTGTTCCCAAGCAAATTACCTGCATTCCGGAAACAAAGCTCACAAGTATCTTTAGGAATACAAAACATCCAGCACCCCCAAATGTATGCAAAGAAGTAGGAAAAAACATAACCCATGTTGAGGACAATAATTAATCAAAACTGACCCAGAAATGACCCAGATATTAGAATTAGCAAATAAGGTAACTAAAACAGTTAATATAATGGTATGGCATATGTTTAAATAGATAAATGGAAGATATAAAAACAGATTCTAATATATCTTCTGCAAATGAACTATAGTGTCTGAAGCTACTGGCAGATTCAGTATGACAGGAAAAAAGGCTGCTGCTGCTGCTGCTGCTAAGTCGCTTCAGTCATGTCTGACTCTGTGCGACCCACAGACAGCAGCCCACCAGGCTTCCCTGTCCCTGGGATTCTCCAGGCAAGAACACTGGAGTGGGTTGCCATTTCCTTCTCCCATGCATGAAAGTAAAAAGTGAAAGTGAAGTCGCTCAGTCACGTCCGACTCTTAGCGACCCCATGGACTGCAGCCCACCAGGCTCCTCCGTCCATGGGATTTTCCAGGCAAGAGTACTGGAGTTGGGTGCCATTGCCTTCTCCAAAGAGGCTAGTAACCTTGAAATACAGCAGTAGAAATTATCTAAAATGAAACTGAGAAAAAAAACAAGTAAAAAAATTTAAATAGCATCGACTGTGGGATAAGTTAAAGCGGTTTAATATATGTGTAATTGGAGTTTCTGAAATTGGAATGCAAACAGAGGGGGGGAAAACATCTTTGAAGAAATAATGGCTGAATATGTTCCAAATTTTATTAAAGCTATAAACCCTTGGGTTCAAAGAAGCTCAACAACCCAAGCACAAGAAATATGGAGAAAACTACATCAAAGCACATCACAATTAACTTACTCAAAATCAGCAATTAAGAGAAAATATTAAAAGCAGTCAGAGGAAAAAGACAGAGACACACAGAGGGACAAAGATAAGAATGACAGAGATTTCACTGGAGTAAATGTAGGCAAGACGACAGAGGAGAAGACAGTACATCTTCAAAGTACTGAGAGAAAAAACCGTTCATGGAAACAACCTAACATCCACCAACAGATGAACAGATAAAGAAGGCGTGGTACATATATACAATAAAATATTACTCAGCCACAAAAAAGAGTGAAATAATGTCATTTGTAGCAACATGGATGGACCCAGAGATTGTCACACTGAGTGAAGTAAGTCAGACAGAGAAAGACAAATACATGATATCACTTATATGTGGACATCATGATATTATATAAACTATATATATATAAGCATATATATATCTATATAGCTTCCCTGCTTATTTTATAGAGTTAATGAGATAAAATAAGTGAGATCAGGGCTTTATAAACTGTTGTGTGTTATACAAATATACTATTAATTTATTTACTACTTAGTTACCATATCACTACCACTTTATCTGATACATGAGACCTACCTTACTTGTGTATATAAGCTCAAAAACTGATTTTGGGTCAAATTTAAATTTAAAAAGTCTCTCTTCTGGCAATAAGCATGTTTTAAAATATGCTCTTTTAAAAAAACATTGTGAGAAAACAGAACCTTTGAAACAGTGATTAATTGCTTTTCTAATGAAGGACAGGGAAGCCTGGTGTGCTGCAGTCCATGGGGGAGTCGGACACGGCTGAGCAACTGAACAATAGCAACAAATGTGGAAAATACTGCCTTTTTTTTTTAAACCAACTTAGTGAATTCTTCTAGAGGCTAAGCGAGGTAACAGGTATGATATGCTTTGAAAAATCTTTTAAGTTTTTACCAACATAAATGCTATTACTAAACTATGCTTTATGTATATGTGGCTAATCTAACATTTAAGAGTACAGAGTGTTGGTGGTTCAAACGACCAAAAGGTTGAAGTGGGATTCTCAATATTCAATTAATTTTAATTAAATGCCCGCTAAATGTAGGCACTAGACAGCTAAAGTCGAATGAGGTGTCTTACATGTGTCATCAAATTAAATCCTGAAAGCATCAAGATAAGGAAAATGAGACTGGGAAGTGTCAAGCAGCAAGTAAGAGGCCTAGTATTTGAGCCCGGATTGTCCAGACTCCAAAGTCTGTCCTTTTCATTGTGCCATCAAAGTTGCTTATAGTTACAAAAGCACTTGATGATAGCAAATCACACCAATGTGCTCTGCTAAGTCACTTTAGTCCTGTCCGACTCTGTGCGACCCCATAGACGGCAGCCCACCAGGTTCCCCCATCCCTGGGATTCTCCAGGTAAGAACACTGGAGTGGGTTGCCATTTCCTTCTCCAATGCATGAAAGTGAAAAGTGAAAGTGAAGTCGCTCAGTTGTGTCTGACTCTTAGCGACCCCATGGACTGCAGCCTACCAGGCTCCTCCGTCCATGGGATTTTCCAGGCAAGAGTACTGGAGTGGGGTGCCATTGCCTTCTCCGCCAATGTGCTCTACATACATATATAATAACTTTTTGCATATATAATGCTTCCCAGGTGGCTCAGTGGTAAAGATCCTGCCTGCCAATGCAGGAGGCATGGGTTTGATTCCTGGGTTAGGAAGATCCCCTGGAGGGGGAAATGGCAACCTACTCCAGTATTCTTGCCTGGATAATCCCACAGAGCAAGACCATAGTCCATGGGGTTGCAAAGAGTCGGACACAAACAAGTAACTGAGCATGTATGCACATATAGTATCTATATAACATATATATATACACACACATATAATAAATTACAAGGTAAAAATAAGAAATTTTCCCACGTTCTATATTACAGACGACAACACATACATCTGTGCCATAGATGAGGAAATCACCAGTTAAGGCATGACATAAAATACGGCACTTATCATCCACTGCTGGGAAAAGTCGCGTCTCACGTTCTTCTTGAGCGTCCAACATTTCACTTTCTATCTAAAACAAAGAATAATAGTGGCTCATGGACTTAACTGAATAAATCTGGTTTGCAACATCTAGTGGGTAAGGGAGAGTCTTTTTCTTAAATTCAACTAAATATTCAGGCTCACCAGATAAACCACTTTACTCAGAAAGGTATCAGGCAGGAACCCAGCTTGCCAGCAAGGCACATTAAATATCCCTTTTAATGAGTCTCCCTGATGGCTCAGATGGTTAAGAATCTGCCTGCAATGCAGCAGACTGGGTTTGACCCCTGGGTTGGGAAGATCCCCTGGAGAAGGGAATGGCTACCCACTCTAGTAATTCTTGTCTGGAGAATTCCACGGACAGAGGAGCCTGATGGGCTACAGTTCAAGGGGCTGCAAAGAGTCGGACAGGACTGAGCGACTGACACTTTCACTTTCTTTAATGGTAAAAGTGTTTGCAGTAGCCTCTGCAGTTGTTCTGTAGCTAATCTCTTTGGCTTCCCAGAAGTAAAGAGCCAAGAAATACATGTGCGAAGTGTCCTGGTTGAGAAGCCCCATATTTCAAGGGCCAACATCTCTTGAACAACTCATGGGGCATAGTTTCAGGATCCCCACCAGTGACAGGACCAAACACATGGGTCAATCCATTCCAGGAAGCCAGACCTATGGCATTCCCATCAGTTTTTACAACTTACTTATAGTTCCTTCTAGACACACTTTACATGGCCATTTTTACATAAGCAATGTTATGAGCAGCACAGCTGAAACTTTGTTGGGTTTCTTGGGAACAGAGTTAAAGGGTTAATTGAGGGTTAATCTCATGCAGAAGGGTAAAGAGTTTTGTCAATTCTTGTCACATACGGCTTTCTAGCTAGTCTGTACATGGTCGCTTCTTGACCAAAGTTCTTGATTACAAAACATTAGGCTATTCATTGTCATCACTGACCTAAGCAGGCCATGGGACACCAAAAATACTTACCAAATGTAACTGGACTTTGCCTTCAAAAAGTGCAGACGCATAGTCAGAATAAAGGCAAACACTGGCTACTGTCCCCAGATACTCCACATCTTTCAATTTTTTAACAGCTGTGGTAATCAAAACAAGAACAAACTCAATAAAATATAAACAAAATGATCTAATCTAATGATCTGCAAATAAGTTTTAAATGTGTGCCTTTGAAAGAATATTCTGAACCTGAAAGTTTTATTTTAGCCATTCTAAAGAAAATCTTAGTTGCCATATAAATTTGCCTTTAGGAATTTCATAGTGGTTCACAAGAAACAAAGTAATAAAAAATAGAGTCAAAAAAATAAAAAAATAAAGTCACTTGCAAAACGACCAAAAATTAAACCTTAGTGACAAGAAGCTTAATGGAACATCTGAGGATAATTCTCAGGCTGGCTCTATTCCTGAGGGACATCTGACCTCCTGCGGGAAAGAGGTGGAGGAGGAGGAGAAGAAAAAGTGAGGTTCCCTTCAGATTCAGTGGTCATTCAAA
This sequence comes from Bos indicus, assembly GCF_029378745.1. Classification (NCBI taxonomy): domain Eukaryota; kingdom Metazoa; phylum Chordata; class Mammalia; order Artiodactyla; family Bovidae; genus Bos; species Bos indicus. The sequence goes on along the minus strand of NC_091765.1, from coordinate 59,081,108 downwards.
GCATACAGTGGGGTGGGGAGGGGTGGGGGTGGGTGGGGCGGTGGCAGGTAGGGAATTAACATTTACTCAGTACTTACCAGACCAACAGGGGCCTAAGAAAGACCAGGCACAAAATAGATTACACATTTTATTCCATATAATTTTTCTCATAACCCTTTTCAAGTAGAAGAATCTTCATTTTCCAGATGAGGAAACCAAGGCTCAGAGGGGTAAAGAATTTGTCTACAGTCACCCAGCTAAAAGGGGCAGAAGGGAATTTGAACCCAGGGCCCAATTCTAAAGAACACAATCTGCTCAGGATACCAGTGTCTTCACAACAAAGATAAAGAACAAAAGAACAAAACAAAAATTTTTAGAAGATTAGCAAAAAACCATTTAAGCTAAGAAAGAGATGTCTGAAGAAAAAGAAAGATTTGGTCTTAAAAGAAACTATTAGTGCTTCCCAAACAAACAAACAGACAAAAAAAACAAATTATATGTTAGATACGAAAACAACTGGATTTAGACTTGCCATTCTCGCCAAGGACATAAAACCAAGCTCGATTATTCATTCCCACAGCCAGGTGATAAAGTCCCACCGCTACAAAGTTGGGCTCCACGTCGACAGAAACTGTGATTGGCAGTTCCTATAATAGAGAAAAGTAGCAGTAGTGAATCAACTGTTAACACTGTTTTAATTTTATTAACAAATAAAGATAATACTGTTTTTGTACTCCTTCAACAGGGTTGGCTACGGTGACTTCAAGGAGGGAGGTGAGGTATGCAATCCTGGTGCTGCAGGCATCTCCAAGGATGGGGAGCTTGGTTAGGAACACGTGCAGCGAGCCCCTCTGGGTGGACAGTGCCAGCAGCTGGCCATCATCTGTCCAGGACAAGGTACTCAGCCCTGAAATGACGGAGCATATAAAGGATTATTTAAAAACAGATATGCTGTTACAGGAAACCAAGCACACTAAATATCTTAAGCTACCAGAGGCATAAAAATCTTCAAAGTTTTAAAAAAACAGTGGAAGTAGCTTTTATTTAGACTAGGACATTCATCATGGATTGGCTTATGAGCATGAGCCCTGATGCATTCAAAACTGGCTCAAAGGGAAATACGTAAGAATTTAGATTTTGCAACTGGATTTGGGATAAAATACAACAGAAATCTTTGAATCAAAGTATATTCACATCCTCCTAGTCAAGAAGTTTTTTGTTTTTAGTCACTAAGTCACTTCCAATTCTTTTGTGACCCCATGCACTATAGCCGGCCAGGCTCCTCTGTCCATGAGATTTCACAGGCAAGAGTAATGGAGTGGGTTGTCATTTCCTTCTCCAGGGGATCTTCGTGACCCAGGGATTGAATCTGTGCCTCCTGCAACGGCAGGTGGATTCTTTACCACTGAGCCAATTGGGAAGCCCAGTCAAGGAGTATGACTCAACATAATCACTAATAAAGAGGCTACTTTAGGGAATTCTAGTGAAAGGTGTTAATTTGCTTCCTCCTACAATGAATGCAAACCATACATTAACAAACACATTACTCTTTTACTAAAATGATCAAATGCCAATTTGCTTCAGAAAAATCAATACCTTTATGTTCATCATCCAGGTTGACTATAGCATACATGTCTTTTAATTCTGCCAAGTCATGGATTTTAATGCTGAAAAAAAAAAAAAAAAAAATATATATATATATTTTAAATATGAGCACTAAGTTAAATTCAAGCAATTATAAGCTATGGAACAGGTCAGTGTTCTCCAAAAAGGGAGGTACAGGAGGATCTATAGGGTTAAGGTAAGAAAATATTAAACTTTCTATATTTAATTATATTTTCTTTAAAATTTTTGTTTGTTGATAGGGGGTGGGAGTGGTGCCCAGCTTAGTTCTTTGATCTACAGTCAGGAACAAGGAGGCTGAAGATCCTGAGGAAAAGTTTGAGTAGGCAAACTTGCCCCTGAGCAGTACTGATTATTGTAAAATGAAGCAGGTTTCTCTTTGCAATGTGTCCTCCCCTCCACTCCCCTCATCCACTGCTCCAAGAGTTCGTTCCTACAAAAATAAACGAGGTATAACAGAAAGATTTGGAAAGGCCTAGGTGGAAAGCTCTGAAAAGTGGAGGCATAATGTTACTTCAAAGGGTTTTTGGGAAGGGTAAGTAGGCTTATGCAAGTGAAACCTGTGCGGCATGATGTTGGGACCTAAGAGTGGTATTTCTTTCTTCCTGTCTCCCTTCCTCTCTCCTTCCTTTGTCCCTTCTCCACCCTCCCAGTGCTTCTTCTTCATATATTTTCCATTTTCATTTAATTAAACTTTTGATATAATTGTAGGTCCACATGTGACTGTAAGAAATAACAGAGAGAACAAAGAGCCCAGAAGTAAATCTGTACACCTACAGTCAATTACTCCTCAACAAAGGAGGCAAGAATACACAATGGGAAAAAGACAGTCTCTTCAGCTAGTGGCACTGGGGAAGGTGGACAGCTGCATGTAGATCAGATGTTAGAGCACATCCTCAAAGGGGGGTGCGAACCCTCCTGTGCACACCACCCACAAAAATAAACTCAAACGGCTTAAAGACAAATCTAAGACAAGAGAGTATAAAACTCTTAGAAGGGAACATCGGCAGAACATTCTCTGACATAAATCACATCCATGTTTTCTTAGGTCAGTCTAGCAAGGCAATAGAAATAAAAGTGAAAATAAACAAATGGGATCTAATCAAACTTAACAAGATTTGGCACAGCAAAGGAGACCATTAAAAAAAAACAACAAAAATGAAAAGAACCTACAGAATGGGAGGAAGTATTTGCAAATGATGCGACAGACAAGGGCTTAATCTCCAAAATATATAAACAGCTCATACAACTCAACAAAAAAAACCAAACAAACCAATTGAAAAATGAGCAGAAGACTGTAATAGACATTTTTCCAAAGACAACATACAGATGGCCAGTAGGCACATAAAATGTACCCTCGACTGAGTTGCTTCCTATGTTCCAAGTCATCAAATTGCTGAGTATAAAGTGGTTTGTAGGATTGCTTTGTCAGTGGTTTTCAGATCTGTACTGATACTTCTATTTCACTCATGATATTGGTGAACTGTATTCTATTTTTGTCATCCTTGCTAGAGATTTATCAATTTCCCCCCCAAACCCCTAGCTTTTAAATTTTTTCCCTATTTTCAATTTCTGCTCTTTGTTACTTTCTTCCTTCTGCTCTGGGCTTGTTTTGCTCTTTCTAGTTTTTTTGAGATAGGAACTTAGATAATTGATTAGATGTCTTTTCTCTTTCCTCTATATCAATTTAGTACTATAAATTTTCTTCTCAGCACTGCTTTAGCCGCCTGAAAATAGATATTGCTATGTACATCTATTGAAGATTGAAAACAGGAAGAGAAGGGGACAACAGAGAATGAGATGGTTGGATGGCATCACCAACTCAATGGATATGAGTTGGAGCAAGCTCTGGGAGATGGTGAAGAACAGGGAAGCCTGGCATGCGTGGGGTCACAAAGAGTCGGACACTACTGAGTGACTGAACAACAACAAATGTACATTCCCATTTTCACTCAGTTCTACGTATTTTCTAGTTTACTTTTAGATTTACTCTTGGACCCATGAATTATTTGGAAGTAGGCTGTCTAATTTCTAAGTATACAGAGAATTTCCTGTTATCTTGTTACCAATTTCAAGTGTGATTACATGATGGCTTAACACATTTTGTATGATTTCAATTTGTTGAGGTTTGTTTCATGCTCCAGGATATGGTCTACATTGGTGAATGCGCCACGGGTGTCTGGGAAAAATGTGTACTCTGCTGTCGTTGGGTGGAGTGTTCTGTAGATGTCTGCTAGGTCTAGCTGGTTTATAGTGTTATCCAAGTCTGCTGAAAGTTTAAGTTACACCATGATATAGCTGTCTTGGCATCTGTTTTGTTTGGCCAAGTGGCCTGCAGTGATCTTAAATGAACACTCGTCCCTTCATGCACATTCATGCCCTTCATAGCAGCCCACAGTTATAAGCAAATGTAAGTTCCTGATGTGATTTCACCAGTAGCCTTTGTGACCAACACCTTCACTTTATCTACTCAGTTATTTCCCGTTTCTGTTGCCTTCCTTTTATTTTTGACATTCCAAGTTTCATTCTGTCATCTATTATCTCCTATCTGAAGAACTTCCTTCAGTAGTTCTTTTAGAGGAGGCCCACTGGCAGTAAATTCTCTTCATTTTCCTTCGTCTGAGAATGTTTATTTCACCTTCATTACTGATTGCTATTTTTACTGGATATAGATGGAAGTTTGGTTGACAATTCTTTTCTTTCAGCAGTTTAAGAATGTTATGAGTTTCCTCCTGGTCACTACGGTTTATGGTGAGAAATCTGCTGTCATTCAAAATGTTCTCTGGCTACTTTCAAATCTTTTCTTTGCCTTTAGTTTTTAGCAGTTTAACCATGATGAGTCTGGGCCTACATTTCTTTGGATTTACTCTTCTTGGGGGTTGCTGAGCTAGTATAAAATATAGGTTGTCTTTTGTCAAATGGGAGATGCTTCCAACCTTTATATTTGAGATTTTTATGACACAAATGTTAGATATTTTGGTAGTTTCAAGGTCCCTGAGGCTGTTTTTTTTGTTTTTGTTTTTTAATCTTTTCCTCTGTTCAGAATGGGTGTGTTCTCTTTACTGCAAGTTGAGCCAGAACTAAAGGGCTTCTTTCAGAGCTCTCTCTGTCTCTGCTCCAGTGCTTACGTCCAGGTCTCAGGCTGCCTTGAGTCCTGGCTGAGAGAGACCACAAGACACACAGGAGACTCACCACTGGCTCAGCGGTACTTCAAATGCTGGCTTTCTTCTCCAGTCTGCCTGCTACTATTTACTTTTCAGAATCCTTACATAGCTGTTTCATGGGTTCTCTTCAGGTTTTATGGCTGTATTTGGTGACAGAGACAGGGTCAAGGGTACTTACTGCCTGTTACCCAGAAGTGCCCATTTTATTTTTATGACTGATTTTCAAGTATACTCCATTTTAGGTTTTGCATTCGGTACACATTTAGTATTTTAGGTTTTACCCTGAGTGTTCAAGGCAAAGATAAAGATATCTTAGAAATTTTCAACTGCAAACATGTTCTAATAGTGCAAGTATGGTGGATACATTAACATTAGTTAACAACATCCTGTTAAATCTCTTGACCATTCCTTAAATAAGTTTTCCTAGGAATATGTGAATATAACTTACCAGTTATCACCACACGTAGCAGCTTTGTTAAGGGTCTGTGATACTGCAATACTGGTTAGACTGTCTTTATGGTCACGAGCCTGAAATATCTCTTGACCGATCTCTCGAATATGAGTGGAAATGACAACAAAAGTTCCACGTGAAAAACCAATCATGATGTAGCCATCACCGTACCTACAGCAACAAAGGCAGTAATATAGTAAAAGGAAGATTAACTGTCATTTGTAATACAGTAATAAACAAATACCTGAACATTGAGGAAATAGAGAATATCATTTATCAAGGGCCTATTTGCCAGATAACATGCTAGGTAGTTTCACATGTTAAGTCACAGACTGCAACCCAGAAAATGTCACAGAGAGGAGTGAAAATGCTACAGACAAAAACGAAACACATTATACTTCGTAAGGAAAAACACTCTTCATGTATTGTGCTTCTGTACATACCAACTGTAGCAGACAATGTTGCCATAGTGTTGCTGAAACTCCAGATCAATTGGGTTATCTGGTTCATTCAGATTAAAAAGAAACAAAGTTTTCTTGCCAACCACTACACTTATCTGCCAAAAATAGGAATTATGAGAGGAATGTTCAGTACTTCATAAAAAGACTAATAAGCAAATTCAAACAGCATAAACCTAATTTAGAAAAACAACTGAGCCAAATTTAGTGTTAAATGTTATAAATTAGTAAGGAAACAATGTGACTAACTCAAAACATTTGTATCATTTTCCTAAATGTAGTCTGGGAAGGATCCTTGGGTTTACACATACCCAATATACCCTTGGAAGTATACTAAAATAGCTCAATGGAATAACTTTTTAAAATTCTCTGTACCTCTAATAAGAGTACCGTGCAGTACAAGAAGGTAAGTCTGACACAGTTCCATTGGAATTAAACTCACATTCAGAGTATAGCAACTCTTCTACACTGAGGCCATCTGATTTTGATTCTGAGCCACGTGGGATTACCTGTCCATACCCGTGTGGATAATCTAGCTCAGCTTTTTATATCATCACTTTTTCCATCACCTGCAGGGCACTGGTCAATGTGGCTAGACTAGTATCCCTGTTACTCACACAGGCCAATACTAAACTGTAATTCCCAGCTGAGAATGTAACTGTGTTGAGACAGAGGAGTACATTACCGATTTGGGCTCACTAAGGGTAATGGATATATATATATATATATATATATATAAACAGAAACACTTTGGTATATTTCCTTGCTTTGAAGATGCTATCGGTTATGAGTCATTATCAATATAATATCTTTTTAAGAAATAAAGAAAACCATTACTTCATTAAATATATTCTGGTTGATTGTGAAAACCATCTGGACTTCAGAATGTTAAAATGTGGCAGGGAAAATAAACCTAAGGTGTTAAAAAATAAAACTAGTAATTTCTGGCATTCTAGTCCCCATATCTGATAAGAATGAAAAAATTTTAAAGATATAGAAATCAATACTCTTGCTTTTCAAGGCGCCCCCACTGTTTTTGCTACCATAAGGAGAGCAGCCACGGTGCTACAGAACTCTATCTTCAATTGTTTTGATGTTAGGTGGCAGCAAAAACAATATTTAGGCCTGAGAAACGGGGGTCTATGTTGATTTCATAAGTGATGTACCATAATTTTTTTTAACAGAGATTCTGAACCATCCTAGAAAAGGAGACAGTATATCCTACAAAATTACCAAAATAATTTGGGCCTGGATTTAGAACTCTTACTGTGCTTTCAGCAGTGGAGGTTCGGTCATCAGTCTTCATCATGGAAAACTGCATGTCACTAGGCTCCGATCTCACTGGTATCTGTGGAGATGAACATAGTATCACCATGAATAAACCCCACACCCAAATTCCATTAACAAAACAGGGAGCTTGCTTTCATTTCTGAATACATTGGACTGAATAACCTGAAAATCCCACTGCTATAAAAATTAAGGACGAAACTGAACATGTATCTTATTAAATGGCTAAGATAAGCCTGAAAGAAGGTAAGGAAAATTTCTGTGGCCCATAAGCAGAGATCAAATTGAAAAGCAAAGTGAGTGCAGGAACTGATGCTGCAGATATCTGGCTGATAAAGAGAGATGATAATGAACCCATTTGAAATCGAGCTGGGCTTTGGTTAGAAAAAAATTCTTTTCAAATCAGTTTCCCTCCTATGTTCATTGTGGTCTAAGGTCCAAAGTTATACTCTGAGTGGTCTAGAAACTCCCTGCAGTGTTCAGCAAAAACAAATCTAAAGCCTCTTCCAAGGCTGCAAACAACTTCCTACAGTAGGTGAGCTCTCAATTCAAAATGAGAAAACTCACAAGCAATGTACCAAGAGCAAGGGTCAGCAGATCTAAAAAGAACAGAATTATCAGAAAAACATCATAAAATACTTTTAAAATGATTACAAACATAAAAAGACTCATAAATAGAAGAAAAGACAACACTTTCTTGAAAAGTACAAGCAGGTTTTAAAAAAGAACTACAAAGTACTTTCCACCAATAAAAATTAGGGTCATTAAAATGGGAAGGACTGATGGGATAGAAGATTAGACATATTTGAAGAATAAGTGAACTGATTTGTGGAAATTATCCTGGAGATTGCACAGAGTGACAAAAAGAAACTAGGAAAGAGAGATTAAGAGACATAAGATGGTCAAACATATTGGTCTACTTATGTTGGTTAAACATATATGGTCTAACAGTTGCTGCAGAAAGAGAAGAGCAAGGGCAAGAGGCAAATTTCAAACAGACAATGACTAAGAATTTTTCAGAACTGATGAATGACAGCAATCTTCAGATTTAGGAAGCAAGACAAGCAGGATAAATAAAAAATAAACCCACAGGAGTAACGATGGAGTGCTTTGCAGAATAGCCAAGTATAAGCAATTTGGAGAAAATACCAGATGAAACAATACTTATAATGTATGCTTTGTTTACTAAATTACAACTTTAGTATGTCATATTCTGGAAGCATAATTCTTGGGATTAAAAATGGGAAATAGTTATCTTGTATGTAAATAATAGCTCAGTGGTAGAGGCTTCCTGGGATGTTATATGTGGGAAAGTATTCTAAGGTCATGTCTTGATTCAGTGAAGAAAAAAATGCCAGTGTCTACTGACGATGTCTGGTATGGACACAAGAGCAGGGACCTGTAGTATTAGAATTCTAAAGGACACCAATACAGATTGATGAAAATTACAAGGTTTCTAGAAACTATTTTTACAGCAATGCCTTCCTTAAGAATCACTGGAATCATGCTGTGATCTGCTCAATATGACTGAGTTACTTCTACCTCAGTTTCAAAGCTTTCCAGATATAAGAACCAACTTTCTTCTTCAGACTTCTGCAAATTCTCAAAGCCCAAATTTTCAGTCATTCCAGTCTTGAGCAAGCCATAGTAAGTCTTTCCTCTTGTCTTTGTTCTGTTCTGCTTGGAGTGAATAACAGCAACTGATAAAAGTCTTCCAATATCCTCTATAACAAGTTTTAGCAGGGTACATGGTCACCTAGGCAGGCTAAATTTGCAGCTTCCATGGCAGCACTTAGGTTTGACCATACGACTAGGTTCATGTGATATGAATGGCAGTAGTGACTGCATCTTCCAGATCAGGTAGCTTACAGTTTCTTGCACTCTACTTCTCTTTTTCCTTTCCCTGGGGCTGAAATGCAGATGTGGTGCTAATGAGGGCAAAACACCCTAATAAATGGCAAAATATTAAGGTGGAAGGAAGGGTGGGGAAGGAGGGAAGGGGGACTTTACACAACCTGGAGAAGCAGAGATACACAGATGACCTGCTTACCTCTGTTATATGATAAAATGAAAGAGGAAAAAGCCACCTGAACTACTATATTCTTAGAGTCCTTGTCATTTTGGGTCTCTGTTACAATAGTTTAGCCTATACCTTGACTGATTTAGATTTTCTCTCTTACAAATTCACAATCCAACATTCATTTACCTCCTCTATCTCACAAATGCTACAGGGTTTGTAAGCTATATCACACATTTGACAATCATATAAGGCTACATGTGTTTTATCATGATTAGCTTTCTCTTCCTGAGAGAAGGGGGCCCATGGCGGGCAGCCTCTAAGATGGTCCACAATGGTCCTCACCTCCTGGTTTTCATGCCTTAGTGCGATTGCCACCCAGACCCTGAGTATGTGCTGAACCTAGTGACTCACTTCTAGAGAACAGAATATGGCAAAAATAATTCTGAGATGAGGTTATTTATTAAGAGGTTGTGGCTTAAGTCTTGAATGACTATTCTCATTCTCTTGCCAGCGGCTTTGTTGTGAGATATGCTAAGGAGAGATACATGTGGCTAGAAAATGAGGCAGGCTTCCAGTCAGTAGTGAGAGGAGCTAAGCCCTGAGCCTAACAGCCTGCCTTTCAACAACCACATGAGCTTGGAAATAGATTTGTCCCTAGTCAAGACTTCAGATGAGACCGCAGTCCAGAATGCTAAATGACTGCAGCCTCGTGAGAGACCTTGAGGCAGAAGTACTCAGCTTAGCTGTGTCTGGACTACTCACCCACAAAAATGGCAAAGCAACATCTGTTCTTTTAAACTGCTAAGTTTCAGGGGTAATTTGTTATGCAGCAATAAATAGCTAATGTAGAACCTATTAATGTAAAACTAGAAGTATTCAAAGAATGTGTCAGTCACTATTGCTCTAGAAATACTAAACCATAAGCCAAGTCATCCGAATTGAAATTTTGCCACTGGTAAGATTATACAGCTATGGGTAATACGAATTCCCTTAATCGTGGGAAATTTGAACAGCAGTAAAATTTAATCCTAAAATTTAATTAGGATTAGTTTAGAACCAATTTAATATATCAGCTAAAGGAGTGGGCTTTAGAATCAGGCAGATCTGACTGAGTCCAGTGGTTATGATTTACACTGTAAATACACAAATAAAATAAGAGATATTCACAAATATAATGGTTGATTATAACCACAGAGCTGAATAATCCAAGCTAACACTAGCCAAGGGGAAGTGTACAAAGGAGGAAATTTGGATAAAGTATTTGTATGAAAAGAAAAATGTCCTAGTACATAAAAAGAAAAAACTTGATGTTTAGAATATGAAGTTATTGTAAACATCTCTCATAGAGATTTTAAAATTTTATAGGTCAGTCTGATAGACAAACTTTATTTTGGAGGAAAATCTGAACACAGCAAGTCAAAGAGAAGTTACTGTATTACCTGTCTTATTGTGTCACCTTCCTGATTACTAACTGTAATCATTTTATCTTCACCACCTAAAGCAAGCATGTTTTCTGCATTCCAGCATCCACATGTGATTTTCTTAGTATGTTTTCCTGCAAAAGAGATGATTTTTGTACATATTGATTTCTCAAAAAAAATTTTTACAAAATCTGTGATGGTAATCTCAAAGTTTAGATAATATACTATGGAAATTAAACACACAAGGAATTTAAAATCTCAAAGCAGTTTAGTGTCTAAGCAGCCTTATTTAAAAGAGTTTATAACAAAGTTTTAAATCAAGATAACTGTATATAAGGGCAATCCTATTTTCCAACTTTTTATGTGAATATGAGCATAGGTCCTAACATAAAAAGATATCCCACCCCTCGACAAGTTTGTTTGTTTAACCATATAACAAAACCTATCACAGTAATGTCTTAAAAGAAGTAAATCTCAAAGCACTGAAGTTATCTTTATTATATTCAGCTTTATGATGTGGGAGACCCTTGGCATAAGCCGATTCAACATCACAATTTTGATTATTTGTATATAACTGAAAGACATACAGTGATTCGTGACAATATTGAGGTACAAATATGAATGCACCTTAGTGAGATTTATGTTAAGAACTGAGTCATTTAGCTAGTGAGGGATATTAGAGAGCCACTAAGTATCAGAACGCTTTTTAATTAAGCAATCTAGCCAGTGCAAAAACTACATTTTGGGGTGGAAATCACATGACTTGACATCAGGTTTTCGTTAAAGGTCCTAGAATAGATAAATACTCAAGAGTCTCAAGGTTAATTAAGTATACAGTTTCTGGAGGCAGGCTGTCTATTTTGAGTAAGTGGCTCCACTACTTATCACAAAACCTTGGGTAAGATAACCTATCTATTCCTTAGTCACACTGTCCAAAATTTGGGGATAATAGTAGAAGCTATTTCACAGGGTTGGGGATCAAATGAACTAAAGCCTTTAGAAGAGTGCCAGCAATACAGGAAGTGCTATATAAGTGTTAGCTATTTTAGCTGTTATTATTCCTTGTACCCCTTATTGAACCTAATACAGTATCTCTGCAGAAAGCAGGCTCTAAATAAATAGTTATTAAGTCAGTAGACCCTGAAGCAAGAATGTGTCCAGTGTGTTAGAGGCTCAGCTAGGAGAACAGTGTGGCTGGAGGCCAGAAAGTAAAGAAAGGTAACTAAGAGATGAAATCACAGTTTTCAAGGGCCAGGTCATAGAGGGCTTGACTAGCCATTGTAAGGATTCTGACTTTGATCTTGGGTGACATGAAGAGCCACTGGATAGTTCTGAGCAGAAGGCTCACTCGGGCTTCTGAGTTGAGAATATTCTTATAGCAGGGCAAGAGTTGAAGCAGGGAGACCGGTTAAGAGATTGCAGAGATGCAGGCAGAAGATCTGAGCCCCACACCATGGTGGTGGTGGTAGTGGTAGAGGTGATGAGACAAGTTGATTCTGGACATATTTGGAGGTAAATCCTGTAAGATTTTCTGGCACATTTGGTATAGAGGGTATGAGGAAGATAAGAGTCAGGATAACAGTAAGATTTGGCTTAAACATCTAAGAGGATGAAAAGATATCAATGATGAGAGGGAACAGCTGCACGGTTTGGTGATATAAAATCTGAAGTATTTACTAGAAATTTCATTGCAGCTGTTGAGTAAGCAACTGCTTGCATGAGTCTAGAGTCTGGAAGAGACAAACACAGGACTACAGAGGTAGTATTTCAAACCAGGAGACCAGAGCACAAAAATGAAGGGAACATTCAGAGAAGAGACTATGATATAGGAGATTTTGCTGATCATGGATTGATTAAGAGATATAGGTAGTACAATGGAACTGGGTATCCAAAGTAATAGGTATTAGAAGGGATAAAGGAGTACATTAAGAGAGGTGGAAAGATGCCAAGGACAAACTTCATCCTACACTCAGGACAGAGAGAAGAAAATCTCTCCTTTTCTTCTAGAGCTCAGAACTCAGGTTAGTCCTAACATCAGTGATAACAGTTAACACTTTCATGTGCTTACTTAACAGTGTTCTGGGCAGGTTTTGACTCATTTAATTAATATTAACTTACAGGAATATACCACAGTTACTGAAATGTGAATCATGTTATTGGGAGACTGGCAATATTAAGTAAACTGTGGTCAATGAAATTCATGCATATTAGAATCATGCAAAGTGAGGATTGCCTGTATCTAACACAGTTCAAGGAAAGAAATCAGAGCAAGACATAACAAGGGAACAGACATTTAGTTACTGTAAAAACCACTTGCTGATTGTGCATTTGTGCAGCTGCTACTGGAAGTGAAATGCCTTGGTTTTAGAAAAGTAAATTATTTCAGAGGAAAAAAAAAGCACACCTACAAATCACAACAAACTCTGAAAGAGGCAGTGAAAGGGTCTAAAATGTAAAATTAACCTGAATATTTTCAGGTCTATTTTATACAGTTAATAAATTAGACTGAATTAGAATCAATATTCATATTAAATACAAAGATCACATATAAAATCATGTACATATGAACAAATAATGACACCAAATAATCATGTTTTGACATGATTATTTTCTTCTTACCTCAAGTGTCAAGCTATCTAAGGATCTTAAGTTAACTGGTAGGACATGCCTATAAATGAAGTGGGATACAGAAAATGCCTACTGAAGTCAAACAAATTAATTTACATGGTGAAAGCTGATTTTTTAGTTCAACTTTTCAAATGGATCAATGGTGTAACTGTATAGCCAGAGTGCTAAAAATACACATATGAAAGATATACATATATGTGAAAATAACTTGAAATGAATAAGTGTCTTTAACTGAAAAGCCCTTTCTCAAGTATTCTGTGGGCACTATTATCTCCAGCATTTAATTCTTCCATTAGCAGTAAATTATAATTAAGCCTACCCATTTCACCCCTCACCAGCCTGATGTTACAACAATTGAAAAAAATCAGTACTATTTCCTTCAGGTAGTCAGATGCTAAGTGCCAGAGGCTGGGGGAATCAAAGAGGCTGAATCAAGAAGGTCAAAGAAGGAATAAATACGCATACCTTCCAGTCATATACCCTGAGGTAAAAATAACTCCTAGTTCACTCCTAGATTAGTGATTGGAGACAGTGAGGGGTCAGAATTAGGAATATGGATATACTCTGTCCAAGAAGTCGCCAAATGTTTTAGCCCATCTACTAATGTGTTGATAGGCACATGAGCTACTCCATAGCAGAGGCATAATCTGGGTGAGAAAGGGACAGATGGAAATCATGCTATTAATGTACTGGTGTCCAGAGGCACAGGCTCACTCACCTGAGGGCAACTTATTCTATGTAACCTGGGAAGTTCTTAGTAGGTAGTGAAGATGGATCTTCTAGTTAGACAGAGGTATGGCTTGACAAGGGAAGTCAATTTTAAACTACAAATTTTCCCCTGCAGTATCAGGGAAACCTGAGGTGATAAAATTTACATTTATGTTAAAGCATCCCAAATATTAAGCAGTGTTTCCAGCTGTAACCTACCAATGACAGGAATCTTTCGAGATGTCTGATGATTATAAATTAGCAAATTTCCTTTAACAGTTCCAACGGCCAGGAAAGTTCCAAATTTTGACCAAAGAAGGAAAGACAATTGATCCCTGTAACATTAAGATGTAAATTACTAAACAATTTACAACCTAACCTCCTAAGCAGTCCTTTTAAAAAGTGCTTCGTGAATTTCATGAATAACTGTAATACCTAGTTAGAAGCTGAAGTATAAAATTACAATTTTAAAGATTTAGGACAAAGAGTAAGTGCTAAAGGCATTTTGAGACACTATAAAGTGATCTTAAGTCAGTGAGACCTAAAATACAAAGGTATAATGAATAAAAGGCTTCAATTCAGTCATGACGGAATCTCACATTTCAGGAGATGACTAATGATAAGAGTTATTAATCTGTCTACTAATGATTGTTGTAACTCTAATTGTGGTAAAAATCTTAATGGATAACATCTTAAGCTTTTAAAAAGTCTAAAACTGTGATACAGTAAACTGAAAAAATTATTGGGAATTCATGATTTGAAAAAGGATATAGATTTTCCAGCTCTGTCACTATTAAGGGCATCTCAGAAGGAGGTTTGGGCTTCCCTGGTGGCTCAGATGGTAAAGAATCCACCTGCAATGTGAGAGACCCGGGTTGGAAGATCCCCTGGAGGAGGGAATGGCAACCCAATCCAGTATCCTTGCCTGGAGAACTGCATGAACAGGGGAGCCTGACGGGCTACAGCCCATGGGGTCACAACTGAGCAATTAACACTTTCACTTTCTTGAATGGAAGCACAGAGTGTGTAAAATCCTTCTGAAAAGTGAAGTATGGAAGTGTAAAAGGACAGAGCAAGAAGTGGAGGTTCTCAGATCTAGTAGACTTGATGTTGGTCAGACACCATTGCCTGTGGGTGCATTTCTTGTGCCTCACTTTGGAGGGTCGAGGGAACCTGCACTAGGGGGATGTTTTGACCTGCTCTGTTATTCCTTGACAAGTACGTTGGAAAAGTAAAGCCTAATCTTATGGTAGATGTGTGATCTCTTCCTGCACTTATAGGCCACATGATGCTATGAGGCAGATATTATTACTAGACTCATTTTACATATATGAAGAAACTGAAGCTTAAGCAGAGGTTAAGCAACTTGTTCAAGGTCAAAATTGCATTTCAGCTGTAAATACTGACAAGTTTTTCTTTTCCATGTGGTAAACAGCTTCTATTTTAGCAGAGATGTGTAACTTATTCGGTCTGCCCAGGACTTCTTCCACTTGTGAACTGTCCCACTCTTACCCCAATCTTCATGGGTAGGATTATCAACCCTATGGCCCTGCCTACCCTATTCAAAGACCTTTTAAAGAACTGAGAGGATACTGGCGATGTAATAGTGGCATGCCCTTTTCTTTGGTATAACTTGCTGTGAAGAATAGGAGAAGCTGATGCCAGTAGCCATCAAAAGAGTCTAAATATATACAGGATGGATAAATGACTTGGACCTATTGTATAGCACAGGGGACAATATTCAATATCCTGTGATAAACCACAAGGAAAAAGAATATGAAAAAGAAAGTACATATATGTATAACTGAATCACTTTGCTGCACAGCAGAAATTAACACAACATTATAAATCAACTATACGTCAACAGAATTAAAAGAGGGAGAGAGTCTGACTTAGAAGAAGTCAATACAGAGAAAGAAAGAGCTGTGAGATGTCTAGACTGCATCATTACAACCCCTAGATCCAGTCATGCCTGTAGTCATCCTATTTCCAGATTTTCCTATAAATGTTTTCTCTCTTCTTTGGACTTAGTCTATTTCACTGAAAGCAACTTTTTAAGAAGCTCTTTATATTTTAGAATGATACTGTATTCTAATTAATTGGGCAAAAGTAATAGGATTATATGTAACAATTTTAAAAGAAATGAATTTTTCCCTTTTATAAGAAAATATCTCATCAGGGCATATTTATAATGAATGTAGTAAGATCTTTTTAGCATCAAAGCTGCAAATAGTATTTCTAAGTGAAGATTTAAAAAATAAAAAAAGTTATCCTTACCTCAAGCCACTGTCTAACTGACTGGTTTTGTTCGTGTTGGCATCCCACAGATAAATGCAACTGGATTTCTCAGCAATCACTGCTAGAATATCTCCATCCTTGTCCCAATCCATAGTAACACAATTACTTTTTAAAAAAGAGAACAAAACAATCACTATACATTAAAGTAGGGGAAAGAAATTCAAACAATCAACTATTTGTGATTTTTGTCTATAGCAAGTCCATTCAATCTATTTTTAAAGTCATAAACTTTCTAAAGTAAGAAACAGAACTCCAAATTTACTGCCTGGATAACACTAACACCAATTTTGTTGTTGTTGAGGGGATGGAAACATTTTGAATTCTATTTTAAATATCACTTTCACATACTATATTAAATACAATTATATCTAATAGGTTAGCAGATTTTCTTGACACCTGTAAAGAGCTGGGCTCTTGTGGTAAAATACTCATCAAGCACCTCTAGAAAGGAATCATGTCTGGAATCAAGAGGAAATTTGTGTGATCAACTTTTGAAAGGTGGTTTCAGATGCACAGAGGGAAAAAGAAGGTACTGATAAGAAGTGAAATATCTAGACAAGCTGTGTATTAAACAGAGCAAGGCTGGCTAGATGTAGGATTGCAAACAGTAAGAAATACTGAATTCTGAAATACATAGTAAGAAAAGTCATTTTCATTTCATATCTTAATATTGAATAGAATAAGAAGAGTGATTTAAGGTAACAAAATAGTTATAAATAGGAAATGCTCTATTTAATATGTTTCTTACTGTTTAAAATTACTCCAAATGTTTATTGTAATTTAAGAACTTCCCTGGAGATTAACCTTTTCTTCCTCTTCTGATTCTGTTTCTCATTTGGAGACTGTTTTGGGGCACCTGCCCAGTGGTCCCCAACGTTTTTGGCCTTTTGTGGAAGACAATTTTTCCATGGACCTGGGGTTGGGGAGATGGGTTCTGGATGATTCCAGTGCCTTACATTTATTGTGCACTTTATTCCTATTATTATTACGTCAGCTCCAGCTCAGATCCCAGACTTTGCGGGCCCCTGAAGCAACACTCAGCTTTCCATTTAAGACATCTGGGAATCACTTCAGTTATTTTATTCTTCAAACTACTAAAATATGTTTGGGGATCTTAATTTTCTATAGTATTTCCACAGATTTTGAGAGGTATGGAAGAGGGAGGCTTTCAAATTCTTAATAAAATCATTAAAGACAACATATAATAGCATTTTGTTTATCTGATGATGTTTTGTCAGTCTAATTCAGCTATGTTGAATACAGCAAAAGAACTCAGAAGCAAAAAAATAAGGACACTGCATAACCAAAAGCAATGTTACAGAGATTATGCAATAAAGCTCCTACAACTTAATCAGAGAAGTTTTTTACTAAGTGCCTTTTCACTTTATTCTAAACATAATTATAACTAGCTTGCCCTCTGTTCCCCAGAAATATAGAAACCAGAAGCAACAATTAAGAGAGCAATAGGAAATGCTAAAATGGTGGCATTAGGTGGGTGTGAGATAAGTAGAGCCACCTAATTTGCAAAGATGGTGGCTGATAAACTACACAAGGCTGACGTGAATTTAAAAAGCCTGGCAGCTTAAGACCACTTAGGTCTTATGCAAACATCATAATAACCACTAAGACTATGGGTAAAATAACTAATACAGGGAATGATCACACTGAATTATTAAAAATGCTTACGTTATGCTTACTGTAATCTAGAATGACTTTCTTAAAAAGGATAAAAAAAGTGTGGAAAGTAACTATTTTCCAATTTATATTAGAGAGGAAATACTACATCAATAAGGGCTTATCTGCAAATATATACATTAAGGCTTGTTTATAATTAAATAAGAATTCTTTCACATAGACTCATTTACAATTCTGCCTTAAAGCTTATCTGTCAATGAATGTATTAAACTCTTAATTCATATGCTATATACCTATTTCATTAACTGCTTATGGTATACAAAACTAAATCTCTTTGCAAATGGAGAAAGCAAAAGAAGAGATACAGGTTAGACATAAATTACAAAATTCTACTTGATTATAAGTTTTAAGACAGTGTTTTTTTATCTTTTAGGCCACAAAGTTTGAAAAAATTTTGATCTACCTCTGTACTTACCCAGATAAGTTGATTTCACTTCTTTTTTGACCATGGCGATCAAAGATTTTCACAATATGATCAGCTCTAAAAGCAATTAGAACAAAAAGATATGATTTAAATTTTACTTCTTATGTATCTAAAGAGTTTTCTTATACATTCAAGTGATTTCTATATTTTCTCATGATAGTTTCACAATTTGTATGTAAAAAGTTATCACTAGGGAAAAGGTTCTATGAATTGTGATATTAATATATTACTTTTCTCACCATGCAACCATCATTAAAGAATTTCTACTGAACAGATGGTATGGTTTGGTGGGCATACAACCACGTGGAGTCAGAGTGATTTACTAACAATCACTGTTATCTTACCCTGTTACAGCAAGATAGTTTCCTGATGTTTTCTGCCAGGTAAACTGTATTGGTGTGCCAAGCCAAGTCTTTTCTAGTAGTGAGAAAACACGCTAAAAAAGCACAACACAATTTTTATATTTTAAAACATACAATTAACAGTTGGTCAGAAAAGATATCAAAACATAATAATGAAAACAGTAGGATTCAGGATGGTGAAAGCTTATGCTAGAGCTTACCCAAAAGAAGTCAACAATGTAACAAATAAAATGACCAATTAACCAACCAACCAAATAACCATAATCTGGCTGGTCAAGTACAGACCTCAACATACACGGGAGCATTTACTATAAAACTTTTTTGCTTTTGAATGTTTCTAAATGTTAATTTTATATAAATTTATGATTCAGTGTTTTATAACTATTAAAAATTAAAAAAAATTAAACTTGAATTTGTGAAAGTCACTCAGCCATGTCCGACTCTTTGCAACTCCACAGGCTACAGTCCATGGGGATTCTCCAGGCCAGAATACTGGAGCGGGTAACCTATCCTTTCTCCAGTGGATCTTCCCCACCCAGGGATTGAATCCAGGTCTCCTGCATTGCAGGTGGATTCTTTACCAACTGAGCTATCAGGGAATTTAGCTAATTATTAATAGCATGGATTTGGGGAGATTAAATTTAATAAAGTTGCTATTAAAAAACCTTAACCATAAAAAAAAACCCTTAATCATGACAGAAATACAAAATATCTATACCTCCTTCAAAATTATTTTTTCTCCTTTCTCCATTAGATACACTTTATCATTAAGTGTTTAATTTGGCTATTGGGTGGATACTTTTTCAACTGAAAAATCATTCTTTTCACTTTGACAACAAAGAACTGTGTATACAATATGGAGGGCTTCCCAGGTGGCTCAGTGGTAAAGAATCTGCCTGCAATGCAGGAAACCCAGGTTCGATCCCTGGGTTGGAAAGATTCCCTGGAGGAAATGGCAGCCCTCTCAGGTATTCTTGCCTGGAGAAACCGATGGACAGAGGAGCTGGGAGAGGGCTACAGTCCTTTAAGTTCCAAAGGGTCAAATACCACTGAGCACATCTGATATAGAAGCCACAAACCACATGTGTACTTGGAATTTTATTGAGGACTTGATATATGGGTAGTCCAAATTTAGATGTGCTATAAACCACACATGACTATATGATTTCAAAGACAATACAGCTATATATGAAAAACCCACAGCAAACATTATCCTCAGTGGTGAAAAACTGAAAGCATTTCCCCTAAAGTCAGGAACAAGACAAGGGTGCCCACTTTCACCACTACTATTCAACATAGTTTTGGAAGTTTTGGCCACAGCAGTCAGAGCAGAAGAAATAAATAAAGGGAATCCAAATTGGAAAAGAAGTAAAACTCTCACTGTTTGCAGATGACATGATCCTCTACATAGAAAACCCTAAAGACTCCACCAGAAAATTACTAGAGCTAATCAATGAATATAGTAAAGTTGCAGGATATAAAATCAACACATAGAAATCCCTTGCTCTACACTAATAATGAGAAAATAGAGAAATTAAGGAAAAATTCCATTCACCATTGCAACGAAAAGAATAAAATACTACCTATATATAGAAAACTATAAAATACTGGTGAAAGAAATCAAAGAGGACACTAATAGATGGAGAAATACACTGTGTTCATGGATAGGAAGAATCAATATAGTGAAAATGAGTATACTACCCAAAGCAATCTATAGATTCAATGCAATCCCTATCAAGCTGCTGCTGCTAAGTTGCTTCAGTCATGACCAACTCTGTGCGACCCCATAGACGGAAGCCCACCAGGCTCCCCCGTCCCCGGGATTCTCCAGGCAAGAACACTGAAGTGGGTTGCCATTTCCTTCCCCAATGCAGAAAAGTGAAAAGTGAAAGTGAAGTCGCTCAGTCGTGCCTGACTCACAGTGACCCCATGGGCCGCAGCCCACCAGGCTTTTCCGTCCATGAGATTTTCCAGGCAAGAGTACTGAAGTGGGTTGCCACTGCCTTCTCCACCCTATCAAGCTACCAATGGTATTTTTCACAGAGCTAGAACAAATAATTTCACAATGTGTATGGAAATACAAAAAACGTTGAATAGCCAAAGCAATCTTGAGAAAGAAGAATGGAACTGGAGGACTCAACCTGCCTGACTTCAGGCTCTACTACAAAGCCACAGTCATCAAGACAGTATGGTACTGGCACAAACACAGAAATATAGATCAATGGAACAAAATAGAAAGCCCAGAGATAAATCCACGCACCTATGGACACCTTATCTTTGACAAAGGAGGCAAGCATATACTATGGAGAAAAGACAATCTCTTCAACAAGTGGTGCTGGGAAAACTGGTCAACCACTTGTAAAAGAATGAAACTAGAACACTTTCTAACACCATACACAAAAATAAACTAAAAATGGATTAAAGATCTAAATGTAAGACCAGAAACTATAAAACTCCTAGAGGAGAACATAGGCAAAACACTCTCCGACATAAATCACAGCAGGATCCTCTATGACCCACTTCCCAGAATATTGGAAATAAAAGCAAAAATAAACAAATGGGACCTAATTAAAATTAAAAGCTTTGCACAACAAAGGAAACTATAAGCAAGGTGAAAAGACAGCCTTCAGAATGGGAGAAAATAATAGCAAATGAAGCAACTGACAAAGAATTAATCTCAAAAATATACAAGCAACTCCTGCAGCTCAATTCCAGAAAAATAAATGACCCAATCAAAAAATGGGCCAAAGAACTAAACAGCCATTTCTCCAAAGAAGACATACAGATGGCTCACAAACACATGAAAAGATGCTCAACATCACTCATTATCAGAGAAATGCAAATCAAAACCACAATGAGGTACCATTTCACACAAGTCAGAATGGCTGCGATCCAAAAGTCTACAAGCAATAAATGCTGGGGAGGGTGTGGAGAAAAGGGAACCCTCTTACACTGTTGGTGGGAATGCAAACTAGTACAGCCACTATGGAGAACAGTGTGGAGATTCCTTAAAAAACAGGAAATAGAACTGCCTTATGACCCAGCAATCCCACTGCTGGGCATACACACTGAGGAAACCAGAATTGAAAGAGACATGTGTACCCCAATGTTCATCGCAGCACTATTTATAATAGCCAGGACATGGAAGCGACCTAGATGTTCATCAGCAGATGAATGGATAAGAAAGCTGTGGTATATATACACAATTGGATAAGAAAGCTATGGTATATATACACAATGGGGTATTACTCAGCCATTAAAAAGAATACATTTGAATCAGTTCTAATGAGGTAGATGAACTGGAGCCTATTATACAGAGTGAAGTAAGCCAGAAAGAAAAACACCAATACAGTATACTAACGCATACATATGGAATTTAGAAAGATGGTAACAATAACCCTGTATGTGAGACAGCAAAAGAGACACAGATGTATAGAACAGTCTTTCGGACTCTATGAGAGAGGGTGAGGGTGGGGTGATTTGGGAGAATGGCATTGAAACATGTATAATATCATATGTGAAACGAATCACCAGTGCAGGTTCGATGCATGATACAGGATGCTCGGGGCTGGTGCACTGGGATGACCCAGAGGGATGCTATGGGGAGGGAGGAGAGAGGGGGGTTCAGGAAGGGGAACACATGTACACCTGTGGCAGATTCATGTTGATGTATGGCAAAACCAATATAACATTGTAAAGTAATTAGTCTCCAATTTAAATAAATAAATTTATTTAAAAAAAAGATAATACAGGAAAGAAGGCAAACTATCTTTACTGATAATTTTTCATATTGATTACATGTTGAAATGATAATATTTTGGATATACTGGGTAAAACAAAATACATTATGAAGGTAACCTTAACTGTTTCTTTAAAAACATTTTAATGTGGCTACTAAATATTTTAAAGTACATTGGCTCACATTATATTTATATTAAACACTGCTGATACAAAACATCTAGAGCCATAAGTTTGAATGAATAAATTTACATTTTAACATTAGGTTAAATTAAAAATTAAACAATGATGCCTATATCTAGGCAAGTTAAGTTTAGATACAATTGCAGGTGGTGTGACAGTCTCAATGGTAACACAAAACTCTTCCAATGGTCTAAATTTTACACCAATTACAGGCAATTACTACATTAAAAAGATGATCAAATCCACCTCTATTGAAAACAGATGCCTATAATCAATCACAGGTGCATCCAAGTTGTGTGGAGCAAGAAGACACCCTTAAAAAAAAGTATAAAAGCATTTTACTTTTGCAATTTTATGACCACATTGCCCTGGAACCCCTACATGCAAGTGAGGGCTCCCTAAATTTGAATGTCACTAGTTTCTTGGTAGACCTCCTCTGGTTGTGATTTTACCTACTATTTTTCTTCAAAGGAGGTCAACAGGCGCTCCATACACATACAACACCCCGTAAAAAGGTGCTAGCTTCAAAACCAGAAAACGAACCTTTAGACTGCTTTTTTCAATCTTTATTTTTTAATACAATTGTTTTTTGGCCACCGACATAGCTTGTGGGATCCTAGTTCCCTAACCAGGTAACTAACCTGGGCCCTTGACAGTGAAAGAAAGGAATCCAAACCACTGGACCACCAGGGAACTCTAGATTTTGCTTTTCACTTATTAGCTGTAGGGCTTAAAGCAGGTCTATTAAATGGCCTCAAGCATAGAATTCTCAACTGTAAACCAGGAATAACAGTATCTCCTTACTCTGATGGTTTAGTCCTTAAGTCGTGTAGGACTCTTGCGACCCCGTGGACAGAGGAGCCTGGCAGGCTACAGTCAATGGGATTCTCCAGGCAAGAATACTGGAGTGGGTTGCCATTTCCTTCTCCAGGGGATCTTCCCAACCCAGGAATCGAATGCAGGTCTCCCGCATTGTAGGCAGATTCTTTACCAACTGAGCTACAAGTACTTCATAAATGGTGAAGAGCTTTAGAAATGTGAGTTAAGATTACAGGTCAACTCCAATTTACACTATAGCCACGAAAATGTGCAAAACAATGAAAAAAATTAAGCTTTCCATTTCTATGCCAGATCAGGGCCTGTGTGTGTGGGGGGCGGGGGGAGTGGTGGTGGAGTGGGGGGGGGGGGGGTGGGATGGGGAGTAGGGGGCACTAGGAGTGGGGCGGGGTTATTGTCTGGTAAGGCGAAGGGTGAATGAGCTGTAGCCAGTGACCCGGGAATGGGGTTCATAAGCGCAATCCTAAAACCGATGCATGCAGAGGATGACGCTCTAGAGATTGAGACCTGTGCATGCAGATTTCCCCGTGAATAATATACACCGTCACCAGGTGATCTGTAAACTGCGCCAGTCACAGCCAATACAATTTGAGATTCTTTCGGAGCTTTTCACTCATTTTAAGGAGCTGAATAGCCGCCAGAAGGCTGTTCAGGAGCCTTGCCAGGGGTTTAGCTGCAAGAAATGAGGCGGCTCCTGACACTCGAACGAGCCAACTCTACAAGGACCCTCCGAACGCTTTTTTCCCCCAAACTCATTCTGCCCGCCGTGTGAATTCGGGCGAATTCGGAGTCTCTTCAGATCCAGTCTGCTCATTTCCAGCAGTGGAGGAATGGCCAAAACGCACCAACTCGGTCTGCGGTCCCAGAAATGAGAGGCCTCCCTCCCCGCCGTCTCCTCTTCAATTTTCCTTCCTTTCCCCTTGTTTCTTCAACTTCGCCTCTGCTCTCCCTGGTCACCCCGCTCCCTTCCCCATTTCTCAAGCACTCGGGAGAAGGAAGGAAGGTCACAAGCCTCTATCCTGAAAGCGACTCTCGTAGAGTTTAAGGGAATGCCCAGTGGTCGCACATTCCCGCACCCCCGGGTTTGTAAGTTATTTACCTTCATCTCAAAGATCCAGCAGCTGCGCGATCTAACAAGTGCGCAAGCGCACCCGATCTTCTTCAAGAAGGCTACCGCGTTCCGGTCACCCAGGAGACCGCGCGAGCAATAACCAATCAGCGAGCGCCAGCTGAAGGGAGGTGCCTCCAAACCTCTGAGGGAGAGGGTGGGAGGCGGGGACTCGAGTCACGTGATACCAGCGAAGCAAGGTTCTGAGTAGTTGAACGTCGTGAGGCCTTGCTGAGCCTTGGCTTTCTGGCTGGGCCGTGATTGGATGACATCGGAGGGTTCTGTGAGATGTGGAAGCCGCCGGCGTAAATTTAGGCCCTGACTACAAATAAATCAGTGGTGGCGAGTAGGGACGCTGAGAACTTCAAGGAGCTGAGTGTTGTATAAGAAGAGGCGGGAGTTGGTTCGTGGGGCAGTACTCTTACGCAGTTCACGCAAAGAGCTCACACTGCAACTGTTCAAAGGATACTCAATTTGGAGGCTGATTTTGGCTGGGAATATGTTTGTGTCTTCAGATATTTAAATTTGGCTGCAAGACCCACACATTTAAACGGAGATGTCTTTAATAGGTGATTGGGTGATGGAGAAAAAGGTTAGAGAAGTAGAAATTCGGAAATTGTTTTTGTATTGATAATAATTAAAACAGTGAATGGGACTTCTTAGATTTAGGGAATGTTAAGAGGGAGAAACTTTTAATTTTAGGGGCTGAGAATTAAACTGACAGAAGACCAGTTAACAGGAGAAAAGCTTACGAATGTATATGTATTATGTTTAGCCGATATGGGAGAATTAGTTAAAAAGAGAAACGAAACATGAAATCTCACATCAGTGCGTTAATTAGGGTGCTATATTTCTCTCTAGTTTTTGTCCCTGTGTATACCAGTTTTACTTTGTGTTTATAATTATAATATATGTGTATTTGACACAGTTATTTAGGTCAAATAATAAAGCACATTTTTTAGGGTGGTTAGTACTATTAGGTAGCAAGTTAGGCATGTGCAACAAGGAGTGGCCTAGCCAAAAAAGACCGCTCAGTCGTGTCTGACTCTTTGGGACCCCATGGACTAGTCCACCAGGCTCCTCTGTCCATGGGATTCTCCAGGCAAGAATATTGAAGTGGGTTGCCATTTCCTTCTCCAAAAAAAAGATGCAAGCTGATCTCTAAAATGCCTTTCCAGACACACTCAGGAAAATTCACAGATGCTACAGGAAGTAACCACAGAGACTTTTCTAACTCCTGCACATGTGCCCTAGGTACACAGTGGGTACAACCTAACCACAGGGGCTTCCTCAAGTAACCTTAGGCAACTAGGAGCCAATTAAGGGTTCATAAATATTCTACACACACACACATACATATCTGATTATAACAGACTGAATTATGGGAAGACATGCGCAACAGAGCCTGCTGTTACATAACTTGCAGATACCAGTTGGCCTAGAGTGTATGCCTATTTGCATTCCTTTTCTTGATTGGTGGTGGGTACAAGCCCTACTTTGTATAGGGCACAACCAAAAGGAAGAGACAGGAAGTATAAAAAGGGGGAGGCCAAGAGGGATCATGACCATGGCCTACTCCCATGTCTTGGGAGTGTCTGTCGAATAAAAAGATCTGCCTGCTTGTACTGTAACTTGTATGTTGTTTTAAACAAGGAAGAGAAACAAACTGACCTGATAGTACTGAGTAATAGAGCATACAATCCTAATAAAATAGGTTTTAATTTCCCCCTACTAAGTAAATAAATTTTTTCAGCTCCTTTCTACAACGTTTGAGGCTGAATCATTTAGATCATTGGTTCTATAACTTTACTGTGTATTTGAGAGGTTTAGCGGGTGTTTGGAGAAGGCAATGGCACCCCACTCCAGCACTCTTGCCTGGAAAATCCCATGGACAGAGGAGCCTGGTGGGCCACAGTCCATGGGGTCGCTAGGAGTCGGACACAACTGAGCGACTTCACTTTCACTTTTCACTTTCATGCATTGGAGACGGAAATGGCAACCCACTCCAGTGTTCTTGCCTGGAGAATCCCAGGGATGGGGGAGCCTAATGGGCTGCCGTCTATGGGGTTGCAGAGTCGGACACGACTGAAGTGACTTAGCGGCAGCAGCAGCAGCATCGGGTGTTTGAACCACCTTGGGAGCCTGCTGAAACATAGATTGCTTGGCCCCACCACCAGTCTTTGATTAGTTGCCCTTGGGTGGATTTGGAGGATTTCCAGGTCTAACACATTCCCAGGTGATGCTGATAATGCCCCTCTGGATTACACTGAGACCACTGTTCTCTAAATTTGTTTCCTAAATCCTCTGTATTCTTTTTCACGGTTTACAAAGCAACAGTTTTTTCCAAGTACATGCCTTCTGAAAAATCAATTGTCAATTTATTTTTAAGCTGCAAGGAACATTTGGTATTATTATTTTACATAAAGCAGGGAGCCTAATTAATGCCTAGTTTCTTGTTTTTTATTATTCTGTTTTTCTCCTTAGGGTAACAGAATAGGCAGAATTTCAATATGTGGATGAAAGAGAAAGGATATTTAGAGGTAATGAGGTACAGGGGAAGATATAGACAATGTGAACCCAATAACAACCTCTTAGTAACTTAGATTATTTACTTAACTTTCTCAGCTCTACTTTTAAAAAATGGAGTTATATATTTTACATAGAGTGTGGTGTAGATTTAAGGTGTACAATATGTTAATTTGATACATTTTTATATTGTAATATATTGCCACTGTAGTGACAATGGTCAACTTCACTTTTCTTTTTCTTTTTTGGCCATGCTGTTCAGCTTGCAGGATCTTAGTTCCATGACCAGGGAAGAGGCAGCTGATGCGCTCTTTGGGGACTACAGGGCTCAGAGAAGCTGAGTGGCATGAGGCCCTGCGGGCTCTCAGGATTGCTGCCCACTCAGCCCAGGTCTAGCCTGTAGGTGAGGCTGCCAGAAAGAAGAGCCGAAGGGTCTGCAGACCTCATCCAGAGAGAAGGTCCAAGGGCACCTCGGATACTCGAGATGAAGAGTTTAGGTTTAATTTCTTTTAGCCTCTTCCCTATTCTAGAGTGGCCACCTCTGCAGTGGTGCAGGGTTTCTCTGGAGTGCAGCATTTTTCCAGGAATGCTGTGGGGCAGATGGGAAACCTGCATGTTTGGTGCTGACAAGCCCAGGACCCCATTTGTAGTTTTCAGCTGAGATGTCCCTCCTGCCAGAAGAGATTCCTTTAGATGGTCCTACAGTAGACTGAAGTGAGTGTTCACAGTGTGTCGTAAAACAGCTGCCCCCAACTTTTTTGACACCCGGGACAGATTTCATGGAAAACAGTTTTTCCACAGAGAAGGTGGGAGGTGAAACTCAGGTTGTAATGCAAGCAGTGGGGAGTGGATATAAATATAGATGAATCTTCCCTTGTTCACCATCTTTTCATCTCCTGCTGTGTGGCCTGGTTCCTAACAGGCCATAGACCAGTACTGGCCCAGGGGTTGGGGACCCCTGTTCTAGAAGACTCTCAACAGTCTCAGGAGCAGACTAAGTAGGTGTTGTTAATAAGGGTTAGTGGTGAAGCTGTATAGTTGTACACTGGTGCTCACTTATGGGAGGATGTCCTCTCAAGTGGTGTGGCGCTCCATACCATTGAGTCCCATTGGTGTAATAAAACTGTTTCTTATAAATGTGGATTAAAAAAAAACAAAACTAGGGAAGCCTGGCATGCTGCAGTGCATGGGGTTGCAAAGAAGTCAGACATGACTGAGCGACTGAATTGAACTGAATATTTGGGAAAGGAGGGAAATACAGTGTCTCATTCTAAAATTTAAGAACTAGGGACATGATTAAGCCTGTTCATCTGGGAAAGGATCTGGTGTCCACATGCTGGGAAAGAGCTACTGAAGAGTTAGCCAATCCATTATACAACCTATCAGATCAGATCAGATCAGATCAGTCGCTCAGTCATGTCTGACTCTTTGCAACCCCATGAATCGTAGCACGCCAGGCCTCCCTGTCCAGCACCAACTCCCAGAGTTCACTCAGACTCACGTCCATCGAGTCAGTGATGCCATCCAGCCATCTCATCCTCTGTCGTCCCCTTCTCCTCCTGCTCCCAATCCCTCTCAGCATCAGAGTCATTTCCAAGGAGTCAACTCTTCGCATGAGGTGGCCAAAGTACTGGAGTTTCAGCTTTAGCATCATTCCTTCCAAAGAAATCCCAGGGCTGATCTCCTTCAGAATGGACTGGTTGGATCTTGCAGTCCAAGGGACTCTCAAGAGTCTTCTCCAACACCACAGTTCAAAAGCATCAATTCTTCGGCGCTCAGCCTTCTTCACAGTCCAACTCTCACATCCATACATGACCACAGGAAAAATCATAGCCTTGACTAGACGCACCTTTGTTGGCAAAGTAATGTCTCTGCTTTTGAATATGCTATCTAGGTTGGTCATAACTTTCCTTCCAAGGAGTAAGCGTCTTTTAATTTCATGGCTGCAGTCACCATCTGTAGTGATTTTGGAGCCCAGAAAAATAAAGTCTGACACTGTTCCACTGTTTCCCCATCTATTTCCCATGAAGTGATGGGACCAGATGCCGTGATCTTCGTTTTCTGAATGTTGAGCTTTAAGCCCACTTTTTCACTCTCCACTTTCACCTTCATCAAGAGGCTTTTTAGTTCCTCTTCACTTTCTGCCATAAGGGTGGTGTCATCTGCATATCTGAGGTTATTGATATTTCTCCTGGCAATCTTGATTCCAGCTTGTGTTTCTTCCAGTCCAGCGTTTCTCATGATGTACTCTGCATATAAGTTAAATAAGCAGGGTGACAATATACAGCCTTGATGTACTCCTTTTCCTATTTGGAACCTTTTCCTATTTGGAACCTATATACAACCTATGGGAGGGGGTAATTCTAGAGTGCACAGAGCTATTTTAAAAAATAAACTATATAACAAAATTGATTGCTTATTTAAGTATAAATAAATATCTCTTAAATATGCTATCTTCAGGATAGGCTAACTCTTCAGTAGCTCTTTTCCAGCATGTGGACACCAGATCCTCTAATTTATTTGTTAAAATATGACATTATGAAAAATATTTGTCAGAATTTGCTATAAAAACTGGCAAAAAATAGCATGAAGTTTGTCAAAAGGATATTGAGAAAAATAACCTAACTTGTTATAATATCAGAAAAATGTTTTTCCAGAGAGAGAGAAAATGAGAGAGGAGAGTTTCCATGGTGAAGAGAAAGAGGCATGGTATGGGATTGGGGATGGAAAAGAATGACATTTAATACTAAGTATAGATAAACTAGGAAATTTAGGTGGAATTCAGATTTTTAAAATAAATAGATATAATACACAAAATTTTTATTGTATACAACATTTCCAGTAAATGCCAGTATTGTTTGATCATCTTATATTTTGCTTTCAATTTATTTTTTATACTTCCAAACTTTAAAATGATGCCCATTAGAACAAATAAATAATTTTCTACAATATTATGTAGAAGTCTAATAAGCATGACAATTAATAACTAGGGAAGACAGTATATTCAAAAATAATATCTGGTCAGGGGATCCTAAATTGAGCACAGTTCCCTTTGGTTTCCTAAGGACTATTAGTAGCTAAAAATATTAACGTCATTTAAAAATTAATAGCTATTATATATGATTAATTTTAAGCTTATATTATAATTGAATATTCAACATTAAGACAATTATTTTTGTCCAGTTCTGTGCGAAGCATGATTCTAGGTGCAGATACTTGACTGTAAATAAAATAGCCAAGGAAATTAATAAAATTAGTTCTGGGTCCATGACAAGTTAATGATTCCTATTCTCTGGAGAAAGTTTTTGCACTACTTCCCCTGAGTTCATACTGTAGTTCTTAATCCTTACTGCTATTAGAATTAGCTGGGGCTCACTTGCAGTAGCTTAGGCTCAACCCAGATTTATTGAAACAGATTTCTGGAGATGAAGCCTACCTTTTCTTTCTTTCCTTCTCTTTTTAAATTCTGTGGTGCACAGAGTTGAGAACCATTGGTCTAGAGTATCCCAAATGTAAAGCAGCAGATGGAAAGCCTGTTTTGTTTCTGAAGATGGATAGCTACTTCTGCTAAAAAACTTATGCTCACTCTGTTCCTCTGGAAACCAGCTTGACGGTTCCTTAAAAAAACTGGGTGTTTAGGGAGCATGCAGTGACTAAAACGTGTATCCCTTGTTTCAATAATTACTATTAATGATTTAAAAACTTCTGGATGGACTTGTCCACCAAGGGTAAATGATTGAACATAATGCTTTCTCTAAAAGGGCAGAAGAGAAGCACGCCAGAGGGAGGGAAAGAAATTAAAGAAAATAAAAAGAGAATAGGAAAAACAAGACTAGTAGGGTTAAGAGATGTGAATATTGTCTTAAGTAGCTGCAGACTCTGAGATTTTTCTTGAAAACATGCCAGACATGTGAATTTTTCTTCAAAAAAGATATCAATACATTCTGATAGTATTTAAAAATGCCAAGCAATGGGTTACATTTGGGACCTGGGGAAAAGTTACTGTTTCAGAAACAATCTTCTGAAAGAATGGAAATTATAGATAAGTAATGTAACTGTTATTTTCCTCTATTTCTTTGCATTGATCGCTGAAGAAGGCTTTCTTATGTCTTCTTGCTATTCTTTGGAACTCTGCATTCAGATATTTATATCTTTCCTTTTCTCCTTTGCTTTTCGCTTCTCTTCTTTTCACAGCTATTTGTAAGGCCTCCCCAGACAGCCATTTTGCTTTTTTGCATTTCTTTTCTATGGGAATGGTCTTGATCCCTGTCTCCTGTACAATGTCACGAACCTCATTCCATAGTTCATCAGACACTCTATCTATCAGATCTAGGCCTTTAAATCTATTTCTCACGTCCACTGTATAATCATAAGGAATTTGATTTAGGTCATACCTGAATGGTCTGGTGGTTTTCCCTACTTTCTTCTATTTAAGTCTGAATTTGGCAATAAGGAGTTCATGGTCTGAGCCACAGTCAGCTCCTGGTCTTGTTTTTGCTGACTGTATAGAGCTTCTCCATCTTTGGCTGCAAAGAATATAATCAATATGATTTCAGTGTTGCCCATCTGGTGATGTCCATGTATAGAGTCTTCTCTTGTGTTGTTGGAAGAGGGTGTTTGTTATGACCAGTGCATTTTCTTGGCAAAACTCTACTAGTCTTTGCCCTGCTTCGTTCCATATTCCAAGGCCAAATTTGCCTGTTACTCCAGGTGTTTCTTGACTTCCTACTTCTGCATTCCAGTCCCCTATAATGAAAAGGACATCTTTTTTGGGTGTTAGTTCTAAAAGGTCTTGTAGGTCTTCATAGAACCGTTCAACTTCAGCTTCTTCATCGTTACTGGTTGGGGCATAGACTTGGATTACTGTGATATTGAATGGTTTGCCTTGGAAACGAACAGAGATCATTCTGTCGTTTTTGAGATTGCATCCAAGTACTGCATTTTGGACTCTTTTGTTGACTATGATGGCTACTCCATTTCTTCTGAGGGATTCCTGGCCACAGTAGTAGATATAATGGTCATCTGAGTTAAATTCACCCATTCCAGTCCATTTCAGTTCACTGATTCCTAGAATGTCGACATTCACTCTTGCCATCTCTTGTTTGACCACTTCCAATTTGCCTTGATTCATGGACCTGATATTCCAGGTTCCTATGCAATATTGCTCTTTACAGCATTGGACTTTGCTTCTATCATCAGTCACATCCACAGCTGGGTATTCTTTTTGCTTTGGCTCCATCCCTTCATTCTTTCTGGAGTTATTTCTCCACTGATCTCCAGTAGCATATTGGGCACCTACTGACCTGGGGAATTTCTCTTTCAGTATCCTATCATTTTGTCTTTTCATACTGTTCATGGGGTTCTCAAGGCAAGAATACTGAAGTGGTTTGCCATTCCCTTCTCCAGTGGACCACATTCTGTCAGATCTCTCCATTACCTGCCCATCTTGGGTTGCCCCACGGGCATGGCTTAGTTTCATTGAGTTAGACAAGGCTGTGGTCCTAGTGTGATTAGATTGACTAGTTTTCTGTGGGTCTGGTTTCAGTGTGTTTGCCCTCTGAAACAGACAGAAAACAACAGAATGGGAAAGACTAGAGATCTCTTCAAGAAAATCAGAGATACCAAAGGAACATTTCATGCAAAGATGGGCTCGATAAAGGACAGAAATGGGATGGACCTAACAGAAGCAGAAGATACTAAGAAGAGATGACTTTGGCCACCTCATACGAAGAGTTGACTCATTGGAAAAGACTCTGATGGTGGGAGGGATTGGGGGCAAGAGAAGGGGACGACAGAGGATGAGATGGCTGGATGGTATCACTGACTCGATGGATGTGAGTCTGAGTGAACTCCAGGAGTTGGTGATGGACAGGGAGGCGTGGCGTGCTGCAATTCTTGGGGTTGCAAAGAGTTGGACACGACTGAGCGACTGATCTGATCTGATCTGAATGTAACTGTTATGCTACAACAGTCTGTGATAAACACACAGGATCAGACTTACAGGGCAGGAGTGGTCAGAGGCTCAAGACCTGCCATTAGATTTCTTCTAGATGATACTCATATTCACAGGAGGACCACTAGTATAACACAGCTAAGACCCTTACACACTCTGCTTACCTCAGGTCTTCCAAATCCTAAGGCTGGCCCTGAGTATAAGATACCTTTTTATCCTCCTAGTTAATGTGTAAAAGAATATGTTATTCATTCCAAAGTTTTCAGCATTTCTTTCCATGCCCCATTCACTTTCTCTAATCTCTTCCACAGGGAAGTCATCATTAAGTGGGAATAATCATATCTACTTCATAGTGCTATTGTAAAGATTAAATGTATCAACATATATATGACATGCTTAGCACATATCTGCCACACAATCAAGATGACTCAACCTTCCTACATTTCAGTAAACAAGTCTGAAGAAATTTAATAAAACATGAGATTCAGCCTAATTACATTTAAATACTTCAAAACCTAAGAGATGCTCTGCTTGTCTTCAGGCCCAGAGACTCAGTTATTCATCCTCTGTCTTCTTTCAATAACTTTCTTGATGTTGGAAGCCCCACCTTGGTTTACCATTTTCTTTGCTATATAATTTCTCCTGCAATGCAGGAAACTCAAGATTCAGTCTCTGCGTTGGGAAGATCCCCTGGAGAAAGATATGGCAACCCACTCCAGTATTCTTGCCTGGGAGATCCCAGGGACAGAGGAGCCTGGTGAGCTACAGTCCATAGGGTCACAAAGAATTGGGTATGACAGCATGCATGCATGCATCTGGCACCATTTGTTGAAGAGACTGTTCCCTGCATTGAATGGTCTTAGCACTCCTACTGAAAATCAACTGACCATAAGATATTGACTATAGTTTATTTCTGGACTTTCTATTTTATGCTTTTGGTCTGTATGTTTATCCTTATAACAGTACCACACTGTTTCCATGAATTTTGATATAAGAAAGTCCTTCAACTTTGCTATTCTTTTTCACACTTGTTTTGGCTCTTTTGGGTCCCTTGAAATTTTACAGGAATTTTAAAATTGGCTTTTCCATTTCTGCAAAAAAGGCTGTTAGATTTTTGACAGGGATTGCATTGGATCTATAGATTAATTTGTGGAGTATTGCCATCTTAAGTCTTCCAATTTATGAACATGTCTTTCCACTTACTTAGGTCTTCATTGGAGAAGGCAATGGCACCCCACTCCAGTACTCTTGCCTGGAAAATCCCATGGACGGAGGAGTAGGCTGCAGTCCATGGGTTCCCTAGGAGTTGGACACGACTGAGCGACTTCTCTTTCACTTTTCACTTTCATGCATTGGAGAAGGACATGGCAACCCACTCCAGTGTTCTTGCCTGGAGAATCCCAGGGACAGGGGAGCCTGGTGGGCTGCCGTCTATGTGGTCGCACAGGTGGGCTGCCGTCTATGTGGTCGCACAGAGTCGGACACGACTGAAGCGACTTAGCAGCAGGTCTTCATTTCAGCAATATTTTGTACTTTTCAGTGTACAAGCCTTATACCTCCTTTGTTAGATTTATTCCCAAGTTTTATAAATGAAAAGGTTTTCTCACTTTTGGGCAGTATATAGAAATCAGCTAACATTTGTGTGTTGACCTTGTAACATTAATGATAGCTCTAATAGTTATGCGTGTGTTTTCTTTAGGATTTTTAATATATAGGATCAAAACAGTTGCAAATGGAGTTTTACTTCTTCCTAATTGCTAATTCCTTTTCTTTCTTGCCTAACTGCTTTGGCTAGAACTTCTTGTACAATGTTGACTAGGAATGGTGGGAGTGGACATTTTCCCGATGTTGGAGGAAAATCTTTTAATCTTTTATCATTTATTGTGTGGTTAACTGTGGGTTTTTCATGAATGTTTTTTAACAGGGTGAGGAAATTTCATTCTCTTCCAAGTTTGCTGAGTGCTTTTATCATTAAAGGGTATTGATTCCTGTCAAATGCTTTATCAACTGAGATGCTAATGTTATCTTTTCTTTAAATAATGAAGAGCTTTATTTTCATGTCACTGACTAGCTGAGTTCTCTTCATTCTATTAAGTGGTAAATTACATTGATGGATTGATTTTTGTATTTGAACCACCCCTATATTTTTGCAATACATTCTTAGTTCATCATGGTATAAAATCTGCTTTTGCCTGGCTTAAGTATCAAGGTAATGCTGGTCTTATAAACTTGTGAAGTCTACCAAATTCTAGTTTGATTTTTGTATTTGAACCACCCCTATATTTTTGCAATAAATTCTTAGTTTGTCATGGTATAAAATGTGCTTTTGCCTGGCTTAGGTATCAAGGTAATGCTGGTCTTATAAACTTGTGAAGTCTACCAAATTCTGGTTCTGAACTTTTTTTGTTGAGAGGTTTTGATGATTGAGTCAATTCTTGTTAGATTTGTTTAGATTTATTTCTTCTTAAATCAGTTTTAGTGATTTGTGTATTTCCAGAAATTTGTCTATTTCATACAGATTATCTATTTGTTGGCCATAAAACATTTTTAAAAAAATCATTACTTATTTATTTGGCTGTGCCGAGTCTTAGTTGTGAAATGCGAGATCTTTGATCTTCATTGCAGCATTCAGGATCTTTAGTTGTGGTAGGTGGGATCCAGTACCCCAACCAGGGACTGAAGCTGGGCCCCCTGTATTGGGAGTGTGGAGTCCTAGCCACTGGACCAACAGAGAAGTCCCATAAAGCGTATTTTTGATTTGTTTATGATTGAGCCATCCAAAACACCATGAAATTTATCTAATGTTCATAAAACCTGGAAGTATGTTTACTTACATTTACTTTTCTAAAGCAAAATGTATATAAAATTCCATATGAATTTTATTTAAATAAAATATCCCCCCAATATTAAGGAACCAAAAATTTCTGGTAAGAGTATAACTGATAAATTTTACTTCTAAAGCATTAACATTCTTTTAAATTAAAATAAATGATTTACTTAAAATAAAGTTTTTTTAAATTAATGATTTCTCACATGAAATGAAACTTCTTTTCTACCTAGAAGCAGGAGTGGTAACAGCATGGACTCCTGAGCCAGACTTCTACACCTGAATCCCTACTCTGCCACTAACTTGCTATATATAATCTTGGGGTTAAACTCTCCACGCTCCAGTTTCCTCATCTGAGTAAGGAGAATAATAAAAGGAGAACAATTAAGTACATTAATGCATGCAAAAAGCTTGGATCCTAATTCATAAGGATTCAATAGTTCACAGATATTCTTAATTTTCATAAGGTGGTCATTAACTGGGGCTAAAATTAAGAGCAGCTGGATGAGATGTTCATTGGGATAATGGAGAAGCTAATAGTAAAAGTTAAGACAGCAGTCTTGGATGATGCACACAAGGAAGGGCCATATTTTCCTCTAGATTTACAAGATCCCAGTCTAAGAGAAGAATAAATGTTTTGGCAAATGCTCTGTCACTAGAAAAGAAATCAGTTTTCTTCATTTGTATCCAGGACAGCAGGTCCTATTGACTACAAAACTCCATTAGAAAGACCCTCCAGGGGGACAGAAAATCAAAGTAACTGTTCTAATGAATCCCATAAAAGAAAGGAAGATCCTCAGGGACAAGAATCTGTTCCTTACCTTTAAGGTGAGTCTGACTCCACTGCAGACACAGGGAAGGAGACAGTGAATGATGAATGGAGATGAGAAGTAAACAAAAGGATAAGCACTTTCCTTTCAAATCCAGGCCTAAGCCTCCACATGAAGGGATGATGTACTAACACATTTCTACTTCTGAAATTTTTGCTTTGTTTCTTATACCTTTTTCCTCTTCTCTCTCTTACCCTAAATAAATATACTCTACAGCTGACCCCATCTTGTGAGGAAAATATCTGAATTCATATACACACTACAATGAATATATGAAATAATAATATATTTGTCATGATCACTGCTATTTTCTTAGTACCCACACCAGTAAAATGCCCATGGAATTTTCTTTGAGAATAAAAGTCCTAAGTTTGTTGACTTCAAAGGTAGAAAAATTTCATGAGTATTCAAAATCAGCTCAAAAAAAAAAAAAAAAGCTCAATTTTTAAAGGAAGCAACCAAAATAAAGGCTACACTGATACAGAATGTAAAAACACATTAACCACAATATGAACTTTTAAAAGGTGAGAATTTAGTTTATATATACTCTTTTTATATTAAGATATGTTAATGACTTATACCGTAAAGAATTTATCATAAAATACTGCCCAGTGCACTTGTGCAAACAATAAATAATTCACTGACAGTATTAACATTCACATGTGTAATTAAGAGTTTACAAATGTACAAAATTTGGGGTAATAAATACTTTAAACTCATTTGCCAAACATTCAGTAAGCCCATCCCCTCCAAACTGTTTGATTACAAAGACGCACAAAGGATTACTAATTCTGGCAAAAGATAAGACACAAGGCAGGAGAGGCAAACACAGACTTGAGAACATAGGAATATCCAAACAGTTCTTTGATACAAAAAGACAAAATCAGAACATTTTTAATAATATAAAAGAAAACAAATCCATATAATTAAATGCTACTTAGGTGAAAGAACCTTAGAGGGTATATAGCATTTATTTTCTCCACAAAATGTGCATATCTTGAATTTAATGTAAAACACCTTGTTTCAGTTCCAAAGGAAGAATATCATAATATAGAGTTCTTGATGAATCTAGATGGAATGAATATTTAAATAGATCCCAAAGATCAAAACAAGCTTTTATTTGGTCATTGTTCTAACTCTTTAATGTTCATTAAATTGATTCACTTAGAAATTTTAGAAATAAAACTCTACAACCAAAGCACAGAAAATTCAGCTATTCCTAAAAAAAACTAAATGCATAGTCTTTAGTATATCATTAAAATAGTGGTTGTGGTTAAGCAAACAAATGAATAAAAATTACTACAACTCATGTATGGTAAAGTTACAAAGCAATACATTAGAAGTTTTATCAGATGTATTTGCACTATAATAAAAGAAATCTGGATAATAGTATTCAGTAAAATGTTTTTGATTATTAAAAGAAATGAAATTCCCAATTAACCCTGGGTTGTGTTAGGAGCAGTGCATTTGTCATCATATTCTATATATCAGGAACATACATTCACAATCCACCAGACACAGTTTTAATCTCCTAAGAAGTGAAAGTTTTTAATCCTGGTTCTTCTGTTCTTTCCTTCCGTGTTTTAACATCTTCATTTAGAGATCAGGCACTTTGTGCCCAGGAATGTGGCGTTGCAAATTTACTAAAAACATATCCATTGATAGCAGAATAATTATACTAAATTCATAAAGGAAGAAGATATTTTCATTTAGAAAAACAAGCACTAAGTTATAGTTTCACAGTCACAACGCAAGCTCCAGCTCTTCCAAGGCACAGTGGAGCAACCTAAAAAAACAAACAAAAAACCAAAAAGACTTGTGTTGGGATTGTGGGTAAAAATGTTGATAATACTACAACAGTCAATGAAATATTGAAACAGTTTGCTCACAGTGGTTGCCAAAGAGCTGCTGCCCAAACCCTACTGTCCGAGCTCTTCTGCTGGCTCTTTTCTTAAACGAGATCCTCTTTCCTGATGCCAAAGCTTCACGGACTAAATCGTTTTGGGTATATAACACAATGTAGCATTCACTTCTCTTTAAAGATGACTTTTAAAGACAGATCAGGAACTGGTCTATGTGAAACACTATTTTGGCCAAAATTATGTACAATATGGATGTGAGACAAGGTTGAACACTTAGAGTAACTTTGTGACCAACATGGAGAAAATACCAAGTATTATCCAGAGCTGCTGTTACTTTGCTGTCTCAGAGAGTACACAAAATACACTGCTGCCTGGGATCTGCTTACTCTGGAGGAACCACTGACTTCACAGTTATTGATGACCTTCTCAGCATGGCTGAAAAGTCTAAACTCATTCTACTACTTGTTAGCAGAGTGAATCAATAACACATATCATCCACCCAGCTTCTTGGGAGTGAAAACAAACCTGGTGAATAAACTCTACACCCGTGAGAACAGTGAGACAGAAATATGAGCCACTTGGGAGAAAGTATAATCTTATGAATAAGCAATAATTCTTAAATATTTCACTTATTGTCTTTTTTTTTTTTTCCCCAAAAGTACTCTAGACACTGGAGTAATTCATAGTGGAGATAAGTGTAGACAAGAAGAGTTTTAAAATAAAGACTACTTTGAGCCCAGTAAGAATCTATGCATTTGAGCTAACAGAATTAAAACATTAAGCATTTGGAAAGGGTTTTGTTTTGTACCTATGCATGTACGGATATGTCGTAAAGTGTTTTTGTCAAATGGTGGTGGGGGTTAGTTTCTCAGTCATGTCTCTTTGTAACATCATAGCCTGCCAGGTTCCTCTGTCTTTAGGATTATCCTGGGAGGAACAGTTAAATGGGTTGCAATTCCCTTCTCCAGGAGATCTTCCCAATCTGGGGATGGTAACCCAGGTCTCCTGCTTGGCAGGCAGATTCTTTACCACTGTGCCACCTGTACACGATATCAAAATGACCTTCTAGTCATTTTGACTCTCCTCTCCTGACCAATTAAGGATACACCTGACTTCAACGTGAGTGAATTCATGGTTGTTTTCCACCTGAATCAGTTGTTTTCATCACTGTTACATCTTTTTGATTAAATAACCTATTTTAAAACCATATTTACTTACAGTATTCTAGAAGTAACCTCCAAGTCATTTAAATCACAATGTCTGTAATTAGTAGTTTTTCTCAAAACACTCAAGACACTGTCTCTACCCTGTGAACAGTCGATGTTGTCATGATAACCAGCTAGAAAGTTTAGCTTTGAAAATTTACTAAACGCAATGTGGTCACCTGTTTTGGGTCAATGCTGGTAGTGGGGTGAGTGGTAGCTTAAGACTTCATAATCATATTTCATTTCCTATGCAAATAAATGTCCTCCTGTCCATTTGTAGGACCATCGAATGGAAAACATTTATTTTTCAGATACTATGGTTATAAGTTCACATTTGGGAGCTTTAAAATCACTTATATGTGGAATCTAAATAATGCAACAAACTAGTGAATATAACAACAACAACAACAACAATAAAACAGACTCATGGATCTAGAGAACTAGTGGTTACCACTGGAGAGAGTGGAGGAGCAAAACAGAGGTAGAGAATTAAGAGTTACAAACAACTGCGTATAAAACGGGGCTTCCCAGGTGGCACAGTGGTAAAGATTCTGCCTGCCAATGCAGAAGACCCAAGAGAAGTGCGTTTGACTGATCCCTGGGTGGGATCCCCTGGAGGAGGAAATGGCAACCCACTCCAGTACTTTTGCCTGGAAAATTCCATGGACAGAGGAATCTGGCAGTCTACAATCCATGGGATAACAGAGTCAGACATGACTGAGCAAACACATGTATAAAATAAGCCACAAAGACACACTGTACAACACAAGGAATACAGTCATCTTTAAATTGTTAATCA
The DNA here is from genome assembly GCF_029378745.1 of Bos indicus. Lineage (NCBI taxonomy): Eukaryota > Metazoa > Chordata > Mammalia > Artiodactyla > Bovidae > Bos > Bos indicus. The sequence goes on along the minus strand of NC_091765.1, from coordinate 59,040,722 downwards.
CTATATTGTACACTGGTAACTTATATAATATTGTATACTAATTGTTCTTCAATAAAAAAATTTTAAAAAGTAATGGAGATGGCATGTAAAGCAAAGGGCTGTATGGTCACAGATTATGAATTCTGATACAGAGTGATTCAGCATAAAGTATTAATTATCTGTAATAGCAAGTTTGAAATAGATTTCCTTATAACTGGCCTAAGGGCTTAAATGAAATACATTTCAGGAAAAGAGAGTCTTCTCTCTCTTCTTGGGTTCCTCAATTATCATTCACAACTTCTTCTGCCATGGTAGGAGGCTGATGGTAGTTTCTAATGAAATTCTGTAGCTCTAACTCAAGTCCTCAAATTATGCCTTCTCCCCTTCACCAAGTGATCTCACTTATTTAAGAAATAAGATCAAGGTTATACAATCTAAGTCTCTTTACCTACCATTCTCTTCACCTGAAAATACTTTCTATCTTTCAATCCTCATATTCTCATCTTCCCCTCCAGTTTTGGAGGATAAAACCTTTCCTCCAGTCTGAGGATAAAAACTTTCCTCCTGCCTTTGCCCTCAATTCTGTTTTCTGTCCTTCTTTTCAGAAAAATGCCTTCAACTTTGCTTTCTGTCAACTCTCCTGTCTTCATCTTTAATTGTGAAAAAGATTCTAGGCTCAAAATTTAACTCCACCATTTACCTGCTGTGTGACACTGAGTCAGCTATTTAGACACCTCATCCAATACAGTGAGGAGATAATAGTACTTACCTCATAGAGTTGTTGGGAAGATTCTTTAATGTGAAGTGCTTAGAACAGAGCCAGGTACATAAAATGTATTAAGTGTTAACTTTCTATCATTATCATTATTTTAAAATTGTATGCCGCTCTAGCTTCCACATTTCCTTTTAATCTTCTGGTGGCTTCTGCTTCTATCACACTCTCAAAGGTCCTGACAACTTCATGAATGACAAATCTTCTTCATTCTTTTATGTTATTGAAATCTTCTCTCCTTTATTTAATGCTCTATTTCATTATCTACTAAGATACTTTCTGATCATTCTTTTGCTGTTTTCTCCAGAAGCTGCACCTCTCTAGACAACCTGCTGCTGCTGCTAAGTCGCTTCAGTCGTGCCTGACTCTGTGCGACCCCATAGACAGCAGCCCGCCAGGCTCCCCCGTCCCTAGGATTCTCCAGGCAAGAACACTGGAGTGGGTTGCCATTTCCTTCTCCAATGCATGAAAGTGAAAAGTGAAAGTGAAGTCGCTCAGTCGTATCTGACTCGTAGCGACCTCATGGACTGCAGCCTACCAGGCTCCTCCGTCCATGGGATTTTCCAGGCAAGAGTACTGGAGTTGGGTGCCATTGCCTTCTCCATATAAATGAAGCAACCTTCTAAATGTCCTTTCACCCAGCCTTCACTTACCCTGCCCCAACCCAATTTACCTTGGCTCCAGCTTCTGACATGTGGATTTTCTATTACTGCATTGCTCTCTCAGTTAAAAGTCTCCACTGGATTCTCACTATCAAACTCTTTAGGCTAACCATTACAGACCTCCATCCTGATTCCAACCTTCCTCTCCAAGAATTCCTACTCTTCTCAATCATGGAGTCTTATAACCAGCCCCACTTCCTCAAGATAGCCTGCGTATTTCCACTTTAGTGACATTTATTTAATGTTTTCTTACATTAATAATGTTTTCTTACAATTAATAATTTCTCTGAGTATTAACTCACACTTTAAAGGTAATTTTGAATTTTAACTATACTATAAAATTAAACACTCCCTCTGTTTTCTTATATTTAATTAAGAGATGACTTTATCTTGCTTATGCTATGTATTTTGATACTGGACATAATTAGGGTCTGTTTTACCAAAAGAATTGTTTTTAACAAAAATACAGTTAAGTGTAATAATGAAACATGAAATGCCATACCTGGGTCCACTCATTTGTCTGGGGATCATAAGCCTCCACTGTATTAAGATAAGTCTGTCCATCATACCCTCCAACAGCATATAATTTATCACCAAGTAAACAGACCCCCACAGCATCTCTGCTGATGCTCATAGAAGCCACTGCAGTCCACATATCTGTTTTAGGATCATATCTGAAAGGAAATTTTAGAAATGGAGCTGACATTATTCTCACAACACTTTACATAAAATCCTTCTGTCCTTTAATCCTATTTTATGTCTTATTATCTATTACATAATGAACACATTTTAGAGAACAAAATCAGTATTTTCCTGAAAACTTCTAAATTACAACAGAATTATTTTACAGATGTGTAACATTTAAACTAGTCCAAAAGAGCTCATGTGAATGTTTAAAACTGCTTTAGGGTTTTAGATTGCCTACTGCAAATCTGAAGAAATCAATTCATGAAGCTCTGCATAAGATGGGTGCTCTATGTAAGATGACTAACAGCCTCAACTGCAGCTTTTTTTTGCTTTTTATGTTTTTTTTGGGGGGTGGTGGTGGTGCTGCTGGGATCGAAACCTATACCCCTCACAATGGAAGCTTAGAGTCCTAACCACTGGACAACCAGGGAATTCCCCTCAATCACTGTTAACTGCTCATTTTTAGAGTTTCTTGTCCTTTTCATGAAGTACGTTAACTAGAACTGCTCCCAAATTGTCTAAGAGCAGATACACCATGCTAAGATGACTTATATTGCTTCCAAATGACTTATCTATGCTTCTTGTATTAATGAACAGCTTTTCACTGGGTGCGGTCCTATAGTGGGCCTGTAATTTATGGGACAAAGTGTTTAAACACTTCCATATATCTTTCCTGGATTTTAACATGCAGCAGGCAAAGTCTGAATTATTTTCTTCCTGACACAGGTGAAACATAGGTGTTAACTATCTTGCTTTCTCAAAAAACACCAACTCTGCTTATTATTTTATAGAAAGCACTCACTGTCATCTACAAACCTTCATTTTTTATCCTTCTTTTAGTCATTTATAATTTATTAAATAATTCACACACATACACATATTTGTTAACTTTTCATTGCTCTTTAAAATCCAAGATCCTTAACAGGGCTTCAAGACTCTACAAGATCTGCCCCGACCTCCCCCTACTACTTTCCTGCCACTTCTGTCGTTCTGTGTTCTCCAGTGACAGTGGCTGCCTTCCAGTTTTGAAACATATACCTTTCTGATGTGTTCATACACACTCCTACTCAATTTACTTCCTGCTGCTGCTGCTAAGTCGTGTCAGTCGTGTCCGACTCTGTGCAACCCCATAGACGGCAGCCCACCAGGCTCCCCCGTCCCTGGGATTCTCTAGGAAAGAACACTGGAGTGGGTTGCCATTTCCTTCTCCAATGCATGAAACTGAAGAGTGAAAGTGAAGTCGCTCAGTTGTGTCCGACTAGTAGTGACCCCATGGACTGCAGCCTACCAAGTTCCTCCGTCCATGAGATTTTCTAGGCAAGAGTACTAGAGTGGCTTGCCATTGCCTTCTCCAAAATCTACTTCCTAAATCCCTTCAATTCTCTGGATCACACAGAAGATGGGCGGGGGGGGGGGGGGGGGGGGGGGGCTGAACCACTGTCCAGAGCTTGTGTTGATGTCAGGCTCTTTACCTAGACCCATATATGAGTTTTGAACATGGATAACTTGTTCAAGTTTTAAGTCTTACTAGCCCTTTATTTTCTTTTACTATTTCATACTACTTCATTTTATATCAAAACATGTCAGAAATGTCCCTTTCCTTTTTGCTTATTTGCTTCCAGCTCCTAATTCATTCTCTGTAAAATTCATCAGACTCCTTTTCTTATTAGGTACAATATCCAGTACAAAATAGGTACACAATAAGTGTTTGTCAAAGGATTCAATTAATGAATTATGTAATCAATTCTAAGGTAACACTGAGGGAAGACTCTGAGGGGGTTGCTGGAGACAGATCAAGAGATGGCCTGAGCAAACCACCCAGTATTTACAGAGCTCATAATGAACTGCCTTGTTTGTGGGTGCTCAAGTTGGAGAAGGCGAGGGTGGGATGATTTGAGAGAATAGCACTGAAACATGTATATTATCATGTGTGAAATAGATCGCCAGTCCAGGTTCGATGCATGAGGCAGGGTGCTCAGGGTGCACTGGGATGAGCCGGGGTGATGGGACGGGGAGGGAGGTGGGAGGGAGGGTCAGGATCAGGAACACATGTACACCCATGGCTGATTCATGTGAATGTATGGCAAAAACCACCACAATGCTGCTGCTGCTAAGTCGCTTCAGTCGTGTCCAACTCTGTGCGACCTCATAGACGGAAGCCCACCAGGCTCCCCCGTCCCTGGGATTCTCTAGGAAAGAACACTGGAGTGGGTTGCCATTTCCTTCTCCAATGCATGAAAGTGAAAAGTGAAAGTGAAGTCACTCAGTTGTGTCCGACCGACTCTTAGCGACCCCATGGACTGTAGCCTACCAGGCTCCTCCGTCCATGGGATTTTCCAGGCAAGAGAACCACCACAATATTGTAAAGTAATTAGCCTCCAATTAAAATTTAAAAAAATAAAAACAAACCAAAAACAAGAGTTATTAATTTGTGTGGGAGTGTCAGAGGCTTAGGTTTGTTGATTCATTCCTAGCTTTCTTTCACAGGAGATACCTCTCCACACAGTCCGACAGCCTGGAAGTCAAGTTGGATGCAGGTGCGTCGTGTCCCCCGATGGCATACAGCAATCCGTTCCAGGTAGTGACTCCTACTCCCCCTCTCCTTTTTGACATTTGTGCACAGAGTGTCCACTTATTAGTATGAGGATCAAAACATTCTACTGACTTGAGACAGGAACTTCCATCACGACCACCAACTGCATAAAGTCTATAAAAAGAACAAATTGAATGGGAAATAAGAGACAGTCCTATTATTATGCATAGGACAAAGAAAGAGGTTATTCTTATGGTATTTCATTGAATTCAGGGTGTCATCAGTTATAAGAAATACTGTCAATCTATGTGCCATTAAGAAAGAAGATGTGCTACCTATTAAATGGCACATGTATATATCATATATTTGTATATATTACATATCATTCTGTACATACATAAAAAAGAAAACATAAACTTACGTGAGCAAAGACAACTTTTTCACAGCTGCCATCTAACTGACAAGTTACCACTGATTGTAGAGTACATCACAATTTTAGAGATGTTAAAGTGTGTCTTAAAACAGATAAAAGATGATATATAAATATACCATGACATTTCTTAAATAGCTAAGATAGGACTTGGTGATAAAAGAAACTAACCTCTGAGCACTACCACAGGTGAGGCACTCTACATGTATTAATTTAATCATTACAGTGATCCTATGACAAACTATTTGTATCCTTGTTTCACAGGTAAAGAAACTGGGATTCATGGAGATTAAGAAACTTGCATGTGGTCACTCAGTAAGAAGGAGAAGCAGGACAACAGTTACATTAATGAGCAGTTGTACAGTCAACAGTCATCTGGGATGTATTTGTAATAGTGAAATATGAGAACAGAACTATCGATTCAAATATACTCATCTACTAGACAATGTTTAGGACATTAAAATATCATATTTATATTCATTGGTATGTTAATGTTCTAAACGTTGCCTAATAAACCAATAGAAATTCATTATCAATCAATACACTGCACTAAGATTATTATTAATTATATTATTACTACTGCACTAATAAAAATATTATTTTAAAAAATAATTTTATTTATTCAGTTTTGGTTGTGCTAGGTCTTCATTGGTGTGTGAGCTTTTCTCTAATTGCAGTGAGCAGGGGTTACTCTCTAGTTGTGGTATGAGTACTGCTAACTGTGGTGGCCGCTCTTGTTGCAGAGCACAGCTCTAGGGTGTGGGCTCAGGAGTTATCGCTCACAGGCCCTAGAGCATAGCCTCACTAGTTGTGGCACACGGGCTTAGTTGCCTTATGGCATGTAGGATTTTCCCAGCCCAGGGATAGAACCCAAGTCTCCAGCATTGGCAGGTAGGTGAATTCTTTACCAATGAGCCACCAGGGAAGCCCTAATTAAAAATATTTTTACTCTGATCTTAAAATATGTAAAATATTTTAAGTATTTGGACATATAAATGTTTTTTATTCAGCACAAAATCTTCTTAGACTTACTATTCACCTGGGAAACTCTTTGTAGATATTTTTCTATCAGTTTTTTGTAAAATAATAAATTCAGCTTACTGCATGTACAAAAGCTTACACATTTTGAATTTATGGATGCCTTAGTTAATATTCAGCTATCTTTTAATTCTTAAAGAACAGCATTTGAACTATATCAAATTTCTACCCATTAAAACTCTTAAGTATTTATATTTGGGTAGATATACATATTTAAAAGAAATATTTCATAATTTTAATTCATTATTTGTAATACCTGTGCCACTCAAGTGAAGTGTTAGTCGCTCAGTAATGTCTGACTCTTTGTGACTCCACAGACTGTAGCCTGCCAGGCTCCTCTGCCCATGGAATTCTCCAGGCAAGAATACTGGAGTAGGTAGCCATTCCCTTCTCCAGGGGATCTTTCTGACCAGGGATCAAACCCAGGTTTCAAACTGGTTCTTAAATAATAAGATAACATATCTTAAACAGTAAAATATAGTTACAGCAGTATATTGTTTTAAACTTAAAATATATTAATAGCATGGAATTTGAAATTTATTTGAAACTTCAACCTGTTAAAATTTTATGTTAAAAACTTTTTTTTGATGTTACCGCCTTAACAGTAAACTGTCCTCATCTTAAACTAATACTTGTTAGAGTAATTATATAAATACAGATCACAGAATGTTAGAAGGAATCAACAACTAGAAATGTCAATAACTAAAAACACATATACACATGCACAGTTTAATAGGATTTCAGGTACTGTACACTCTTCACAGTGAATTCCTGGGTCTTCCTTGTGAAAAGTGGTATAGTACACTCATTAAGAAAATGGACTCTGGAGCCAGACTCTCTGAGTTTGAATCCTGGTTCTACCACTTATCACTTACTAGCTGTGACTTTGGACGAGTTATTTAATCTCTATCTGCCTGTACTTTATCATCTATAAAATCTAAATCTTTTAATAATCAGTAACAATCCTACAAATAATTTTAAGTTTCTGTATTTTAACCTTTATTCTTTTCTCTTTCTGGAGATGATGATAAAGCATTTTAAATGAGTAAAGTTATGTAACAAACAACTTTTATTTAATAACCATATAGGTCTTCATTTTATGGAAGAAAGGCCTGGAAAAGATACTATATGTTTTAGTCTTTGAGTAAACAAGAGCTATTAGTGGTGGCTCTATCCAAATATGTTTATTTAGAGCAGACAAGAAACAAGGAAACATGTCTTTCTAAATGCATTCTAATATTCAGCAGTTTACCAAGATAAGAAAGAAGTGTTAAGGAAGGAAAGGCTTCCCCCACAGCTCACTGGTAAAGACTCCACCTGCTAATGCAGGAGATCTGGGTTCAGTCCCTGGGTTGGGAAGATCCCCCAGAGAAGGAAATGGCAACCCATTCCAATATCCCTGCCTGGAAAATCCCATGGACAGAGGAGCCTGACAGTCTACAGTCCATGGGGTTGCAAAGAGTCAGACACAACTGTGCGACTAAAACACACACATATTTAAGTAAGGAAAAATCAGTAGAAGAGATGGAAGGAATTAGAGAAATACGAGTGAGACTATATAATTAAAAAAAAAAAAAACTTTACAGTTACATAAACCACCAGATTTTGACTGTGAATATTTATATAAAATTTACTTAAAATAACTAGAAATTTATAATATCTGTACATTAAAATAAAACCCTAACTTAATGTTGAGCTATTTATTTTTAGAACTATTATAAAAAAGAGACTAAAAAGTTTGTTTACATCATTCAAAGTATTTCTCTCATGATTTCTATGTATCTTTTAAGTTGGACATGCTATAGCTTGATACATTTAAGTGGAACTTTAAATATATCCTTACTTTCCACTTAGTACAGCCACACCAACTGTGCTCCTGGGAGTGGACATGGTAGCAACAAAGTTCCACTGGCGAGCCTGAGGGTCCCATCTTTCCACTGTATTCAGATAGCTCCAGCCATCATGTCCTCCTACTGCATACATAGGACCTTCCAGTACAGCCACGCCTACAAGGAGATAGGAAAGAAGCAAACTGAAAAACCTTTCATTGAAATGTAAGTAAAATGAACCTTTAAGAAGCAAATTTAACTGAGCAAAAATTGATGATAAAAATTTATGACAAAGACATTGGTTATGAGGGACACAGCTCTTCTTGATAGATAGGTGGGTAGGTAAGGGGGAGAAACAGCACTGTAATTCTGGTCTTAAAAGTTTTAGAGGCAGCATTTTGAGGCCCAACAGGGGAAAGTTATTTAAAAAGCATACAATATGTGCAATTTTGCCATATTTATAACATTTTTCAACAATTTGGATTTACAATATATTTGAAAACAGCAATTTTATTCCTTTCTTCCTTTAATTCAAATTATGAGATTTTGCTCATTAGATTTGATACCACAATATATTGGTCTGATTCATCACAAGAGAACCAAGTCAGCTTCATATGTTCATTTATTCAACAGCTACTGAGCTTCTACCACGGGCCAGGTACTTAATGGAGCATAACAGATAAGGGCTCTGCCCTGATGGATCTAATATTTTACTTGGAAATAAAGGAAAAGGGTAGAGAGGATCAGGGAGACCTCTCGGATAGACTGATGTTTGAACAGAAATGTGAATGAAGTAAGGAAACCAGGCTTGAAGGTATCTAGGAGAAGCGAAGGTGAGACAAAAGGACTAGTATATACAAAGGCCCTGAGGCACAGTGTGTCTGTGGTATATACAGCTAGGAGGCCAGTTGGTGAGTAAGGGGGAGAGAGTAGTGGATGAGGGGCAGGGTGGACTCAGATCATGTAGTGGTCAGGACAATTGTAAGGACTTTGGATTCTACTCTAAATGAGATGGAAAGCCAGTGGAGGGTTTTGGGAAGTGACTTAACAACAGCAGCAGGAGTATGACATGACCATAGTCAGGTAAGATATAAATACATATCACCTGAAGGCCAAAATACAAATATTGTGATACAAAGACATCTATTTTTGTGAAATCATAGCCAGATGACATAAATAGTCACCGTCCATGCAGGAACCAAATCAACATACCATCCTACTCATTTGTGTCCTACCAGTACTAGCTATAGGAGATTACCTATCTATCTCCAAATATACATAAAACATAGACAATTTTATATTTTTACATGTGTGTGAGTGTAATTATTTAAATTTAAAATTTACTTAAGTAAAGATTTCTTCTGTAAGTTCAAACATTATTTTAAATAATGTTTATAATGTTTATTATAAGGTAAATTAGTAAGAACAAAGCTGTTCTGAACAACATAAAATGGAAATAAAGGCTTAAAGAAGACACTTTGAATGATATGGTCATTCTCCTTTGAACTTGCTACAGTTCAATAAACTCTTTTGTATGGTACCTAGAACTAATGATAGTATCCCATGCACAATCTCATCTGTATAAGACATAGGTAGATAATGGCCATTCCCATTCTATGTACTATAAGAAATTACATTAAGTTAGAATTGACTTTCTTTTCCCCATAATAGAGGAACGTTTGCAGCTGAATCATACTTTTGACCCTGGATTTTATGCTCAACACAAATTTAAAAGCCTCGTTCAGGCTGCTTTTAAGATATATCTTCCCACTTTGTGCCTATGTAATAGTTACCAACAAGGTCCGTCTAGTCAAGGCTATGGTTTTTCCAGTGGTCATGTATGGATGTGAAAGTTGGACTGTGAAGAAAGCTGAGCACCGAAGAATTGCTGCTTTTGAACTGTGGTGTTGGAGAAGACTCTTGAGAGTCCCTTGGACTGCAAGGAGATCCAACCAGTCCATTCTAAAGGAGATCAGTCCTGGGTGTTCTTTGGAAGGACTGATGCTAAAGCTGAAACTCCAATACTTTGGCCACCTCATGTGAAGAGTTGACTCATTGGAAAAGACTCTGATGCTGGGAGGGATTGGGGTCAGGAGGAGAAGGGGATGACAGAGGATGAGATGGCTGGATGGCATCACCAACTCGATGGACATGAGTTTGGGTGAACTCCGGGAGTTGGTGATGGACAGGGAGGCCTGGTGTGCTGCAATTTATGGGGTCGCAAAGAGTCGGACATGACTGAGCAACTGAACTGAACTGAACTCAATAGTTGATTTTATGGATTCAAGATTACTATTTGTTTTGTTTGCTGAATTTCATGTAGTTAATTTTAAGCTCCTCTCTCAGTACCTTAGCCCCAACTCCCTGGTTTTACTTCCTTATCTAACTTGAAACTTAAGATCATCTTTCATTGAAAGCTAATTGCAACTAGAAGAATCCCTTGTCTCTCTGATCTTTTGCTGTTCCCATTACCATACCAAGCTTCATGCCTAGATAATTTTCATTGGCATTTTGGGCAATCTCTACTCTGGTGCTCAGTATTAATAAACTGGGTATAGTATAAAGCCATCTTATCTAAACTCAACTATCTCTTCACTATAACTCATTCATCTTTTATAATAACCTATCAAATTCTTTATTGCAACTATTTTAAGCCTTTTCCAAAACTCTGATAAATTGACAATATGGTAACAAATTCTCCCTCTCCCAGAAGACATGTCTATTTGCAATGGGATTCTGTAGGTCCTCCCATCAAGAAGTGGAGTCTATTTTTCTACCTTTTGAATCAGGGCTTGCCCACATGACTTATTTTAGCCAATGGGATACTACCAAACATGAGGCAAGAAGCAGCTTGAAAAATGTTTGTGCACTGGGACTTACCTTCTCTTGCTGCTTTTGAAACCCTGTGACTCCCACCATGAGAATAATACTGGGCTAGCCTGAATGATTAGAGGCATGTGGCCCAATTGCCTCTGCTGCCTAGGCTGAGAGCCGGTGTACCACTATACATGTGAGTGAGGCCATTCTAGATCAACGACCAACTAGCCTGCCTGCCTACTCCAGATTCATGAGAAAACCCAGCGGAAATCTTCTAAGTCAGCCCAGACCAGAAGAACTGCCCAGCTGATGCACAGATTCATGAGCTAAATAAACAATCCTTGGTTTAAGCTTCTACGCTTTGGAGTGGTTTGTTATATAGCAAAATCTGGGTGATATACATACATTTCAAGCCCCATCTAATTTTATAATATATCCACCTCTTCACTCTCAGCAAACAATTCTTTCCATTTTTTTTCTATGAGAAAAGAGAAGTCATCTGATACAAGATCCCTAAATTCTCTTCTGTCCATTTCAGAATGAGTCATCAGTTTCTTGAAGATAAAGACAGTGTCTTCCTCATCTTTATATATCTACAGAACAGAGAGCATGGCACACAGCACATGCTAATCAATATTTGCTCAGTGAATTACTGAATTAAAGAATGAAGAGTCTCTATCATGACATTCTCTGTGCTACCTCAAAATTTTTCTGCATCTTATTCATTTCTGCTTAAAAACAAAGGAATATACATGAAAAAAAATAATGCTAAAGATCTTTAAATAAGCATTTCAATTAGATAACATTAAATGTCAACATAGAACACACATGTCAAATGGTAGCTTGTCAGTCCGTCGTGCTACACCATAATTCTTAAATATTCATGTTTTCACTTGTGCTGGCTGCACATATACATGCTTGTTTTCTCTGCTTCTGCTTCTCAGATAACAGGGAGCATGAGGGAATGCTGGTGACTGCTGTTGGCTCAGCAGCTGCGACACTGATCTTTTGCCAGGTAAAGACTGAAAATGCCATACAGGCCTATACATGAAAGTATGAACAAATCTGCAGTTATCTCACCAAGGCCATGCCTATGTGTAGACATAGGAGGCATCACACTCCAAGTTTTTGTTTTAGGGTTGTAGCATTCTACAGTATTCAAAGTCTTCAGTCCATCTCTTCCTCCAACCACGTACAGTTTGTCATCTAACACTGCAACGCCGAACTGCAGCCTCCGCCCATTCATAGTTGCTACAGGAGTCCACATATTTGTACGAAGATCATACTTTTCGATGCTTGTTGCTCCTTAATAGTAACAGAAAGAAGTTATGCAAATAAAAAGCTCACCATCATTGAGTATTTTATGAACTTAGACATATAAAAGTATAGGATTAGCACTGACAATACTATTTCTAATATGTTCCAATAAGCACCTGCATGATCTCAACCTTGCCTGTATCCCTGCCCTCATCTCCTTCTACTCTCTAGTGCTTACACCAGACTCTGGTACTAGAAGGTCAAGTGGGAAAGGACTGTCTGTCAAAGAGGGCTGAGAAGCAACAGCCAGAAGGGAAGCAAGCAGGGTAGTTTAGCACGATGGAAGCCAAAGTAAAAAAGAGGATCAAGTAAGATGAAGACTGAAAAGTATGACTGAATTTAGCTACATGGAGGTCATTCATGACTTTAGGGAGAGTCCTTTGTTTGAGCAGTTGAGACAGGACTACGAGGTGAGGAAATGGAGAAAATGAGCATCAATCATTCCTCTAAGAAGTCTGGTTACAAAAAGGTGGAGAGAGACAAGAATTATTTGGTGGGCTGAGGGAAGTTTTGTTTTGTTGTTAAAAGTGGATAAACCTGAGTTAATAATGGGAAGGATCTAGCCGTGGGGAAGAAGTTGAAAATACACGAGATGAAGGGCTCCTACTTAACAGTGAGAGTTCCTGAGAAAACATGAAAGGGCAGTATCAGGGCCCAGGTGAGAGGCTGTCTTTCAAAGAAGGAGGGGGGATACACACTTCACCGAAACCAGGGAAGGACAAAAGCTGAAGAGTGGATGCAATGCTTTGAAAATCCTAAGCGTGGAAAGTTTGGGGAATGATGGTGTCTACATGTTATCAAGAATTACAAGATCCAAAGAACTCTTCTATTTTCTTTATGAGGTAAGAAGAGTGGAGTTAAGGTTAAAAAAAAAAAAGACCTACTCCTCTAAACAAAGAGCCAATTCTCAGTAGTTAGTTCAGTTCAGTTCAGTCGCTTAGTCATGTCTGACTCTTTGCGACCCCATGAACCGCAGCACACCAGGCCTCCCTGTCTATCACGAACTCCTGGAGTCCACCCAAACCCATGTCCACTGAGTTGGTGATGCCATCCAACCATCTCATCCTCTGTCATGCCCTTCTCCTCCTGCCCTCAATCTTTGCCAGCATCAGGGTCTTTTCCAATGAGTCAGCTCTGTGCATCAGGTGGCCAACTACTGGAGTTTCAGCTTCAACATCACTCCTTCCAATGAACACCAAGACTGATCTCCTTTAGGATGGACAGGTTGGATCTCTTTGCAGTCCAAGTGACTCTTAAGAGTCTTTTCCAACACCACAGTTCAAAAGCATCAATTCTTCAGCGCGCAGCTTTCTTTATAGTCCAACTCTCACATCCATACATGATCAATGAAAAAACCCTAGCTTTGACTAGACAGACCTTTGTTGACAAAGTAATGTCTCTGCTTTTTAATATGCTGTCTAGGTTGGTCATAACTTTTATTCCAAGGAGCAAGCGTCTTTTAATTTCATGGCTGCAGTCACCATCTGTAGTGATTTTGGAGCCCAGAAAAAGAAAGTCAGGTACTGTTTCCACTGTTTCCCCATCTATTTCCCATGAAGTGATGGGACCAGATGCCATGATCTTAGTTTTCTGAATGTTGAGCTTTAAGCCAACTTTTTCACTCTCCTCTTTCACTTTCATCAAGAGGCTTTTTAGTTCCTCTTCACTTTCTGCCATAAGGGTGGTGTCATCTGTATATCTGAGGTTATTGATATTTCTCCAGCAATCTTGATTCCAGCTTGTGCTTCTTCCAGTCCAGCGTTTCTCACAATGTACTTTGCATGTAAGTTAAATAAGCAGGGTGACAATATACAGCCTTGAGTACTCCTTTTCCTATTTGGAACCAGTCTGTTGTTCCATGTCCAGTTCTAACTGTTGCTTCCTGATCTGCATACAGGTTTCTCAAGACACAGGTTAGGTGGTCTGGTATTCCCATCTCTTTCAGAATTGTCCACAGTTTATTGTGTTCCACACAGTCAAAGGCTTTGGCAGAGTCAATAAAGCAGAAATAGATGTTTTTCTGGAACTCTCTTGCTTTTTCTATGATCCAGCGGATGTTGGCAATTTGATCACTGGTTCCTCTGCCTTTTCTAAAACCAGTTTGAACATCTGGAAATTCACAGTTCACGTATTGCTGAAGCCTGGCTTGGAGAATTTTAAGCATCACTTTACTAGCGTGTGAGATGAGTGCAATTGTGCGGTAGTTTGAGCATTCTTTGGCATTGCCTTTCTTTGGGACTGGAATGAAAACTGACCTTTTCCAGTCCTATTGCCCCTGCTGAGTTTTCCAAATTTGCTGGCATATTGAGTGCAGCACTTTCACAGCATCATCTTTCAGGATTTGAAATGGCTCAACTGGAATTCCATCACCTCCACTAGCTTTGTTCACAGTGATGCTTCCTAAGGCCCAGTTGACTTCACATTCCAGGATGTCTGGCTCTAGGTGAGTGATCATACCATCATGATTATCTGGGTTGTGAAGATCTTTTTTGTATAGTTCTTCTGTGTATTCTTGCCCCCTCTTCTTAATATCTTCTGTTTCTGTTAGGTCCCTACCATTTCTGTCCTTTATTGTGCCCATCTTTACATGAAATGTTCCCTTGGTATTTCTAATTTTCTTGAAGAGATTTCTAGTCTTTCCCATTCTTGGCGGCGGCCGAGAGGACCTACCCCACGTCCAAGGTAAGGAGTACGGCTGGCCTTTGCTGAAGCAGCAGTGAAGAGAGAGATACCCCATGTCCAAGGTAGGAGAAACCCAAGTAAGATGGTAGGCACTGAGAGAGGGCATCAGAGAGCAGACTGAAACCACAATCACAGACAACAGGCCAATCTGATCAGACGGACCAAAGCCTTGTCTAACTCAATGAAACTAAGCCATGCCCGTGGGGCCACCAAAGACGGGCGGCTCATGGTGGAGAGGTCTGACAGAATGTGGTCCACTGGAGAAGGGAATGGCAAACCACTTCAGTATTCTTGCTTTGAGAACCCCATGAACAGTATGAAAAGACAAAATGATAGGATACTGAAAGAGAAACTCCCCAGGTCAGTAGGTGCCCAATATGCTACTGGAGATCAGTGGAGAAATAACTCCAGAAAGAATGAAGGGATGGAGCCAAAGCAAAAACAACACCCAGTTGTGGATGTGACTGGTAATGTAAGCAAGGCCCGATGCTATAAAGAGCAATATTGCATAGGAACCTGGAATGTTAGGGCCATGAATCAAGGCAAACTGGAAGTGGTCAAACAGGAGATGGCAAGAGTGAACATCAACATTCTAGGAATCAGCGAACTAAGATGGACTGGAATGGGTGAATTTAACTCAGATGACCATTATATCTACTACTGTGGGCAGGAATCCCTTAGAAGAAATGGAGTAGCCATCATAGTCAACAAAAGAGTCCAAAATGCAGTACTTGGATGCAATCTCAAAAACGACAGAATAATCTCTGTTTGTTTCCAAGGCAAACCATTCAATATCATGGTAATCCAAGTCTATGCCCTAACCAGTAACACTGAAGAAGCTGAAGTTGAACAGTTCTATGAAGACCTACAAGACCTTCTAGAACTGACACCCAAAAAAGATGTCCTTTTCATTATAGGGAACTGGAATGCAAAAGTAGGAGGTCAAGAAACACCTGGAGTAACCATCAAATTTGGCCTTGGAATACAGAATGAGACTTCTGCCAAGAGAACGCACTGGTCATAGCAAACACCCTCTTCCAACAACACAAGGGGAGACTCTACACATGGATATCACCAGATGGTTGACACCAAAATAAGACTGATTATATTCTTTGCAGCCATAGATGGAGAAACTCTATACAGTCAGCAAAAACAAGACCGGGAGCTGACTGTGGCTCAGATCATGAACTCCTTATTGCCAAATTCAGACTGAAATTGAAGAAAGTGGAGAAAACCACTAGACCATTCAGGTATGACCTAAATCAAATCCCTTATGACTATACAGTGGAAGTGAGAAATAGATTTAAGGGACTAGATCTGATAGACAGAGTGCTTGATGAGCTATGGACAGAGGTTCGTGACATTGTACAGGAGATAGGAATCAAGACCATCTCCAAGAAAAAGAAATGCAAAAAAGCAAAATGGCTGTCTGAGGAAGCCTTACAAATAGCTGTGAAAAGAAGTGAATCAAAAAGCAGATAAACGAACATTGGGGTACATGTGTCTCTTTCAATTCTGGTTTCCTCAGTGTGTATGCCCTTAGAAAAGGCAGGGAACCAGAGATCAAATTGCCAACATCCGCTGGATCACAGAAAAAGCAAGAGAGTTCCAGAACAGCATCTATTTCTGCTTTATTGACTATGCCAAAGCCTTTGACTGTGTGGATCACAATAAACTGTGGACAATTCTGAAAGAGATGGGAATACCAGACCACCTGATCTGCCTCTTGAGAAATTTGTATGCAGGTCAGGAAGCAACAGTTAGAACTGGACATGGAACAACAGACTGGTTCCAAATAGGAAAAGGAGTACGTCAAGGCTGTATATTGTCACCCTGTTTATTTAACTTACATGCAGAGTACATCATGAGAAATGCTGGACTGGAAGAAACACAAGCTGGAATCAAGATTGCTGGGAGAAATATCAATAACCTCAGATATACAGATGACACCACCCTTATGGCAGAAAGTGAAGAGGAACTAAAAAGCCTCTTGATGAAAGTGAAAGAGGAGAGTGAAAAAGTTGGCTTAAAGCTCAACATTCAGAAAACTAAGATCATGGCATCTGGTCCCATCACTTCATGGGAAATAGATGGGGAAACCGTGGAAACAGTGTCAGACTTTATTTTTCTGGGCTCCAAAATCACTACAGATGGTGACTGCAGCCATGAAATTAAAAGACGCTTACTCCTTGGAAGGAAAGTTATGACCAACCTAGATAGCATATTCAAAAGCAGAGACATTACTTTGCCAACAAAGGTCCTTCTAGTGAAGGCTATGGTTTTTCCAGTGGTCATGTATGGATGTGAGAGTTGGACTGTGAAGAAGGCTGAGTGCCGAAGAATTGATGCTTTTGAACTGTGGTGTTGGAGAAGACTCTTGAGAGTCCCTTGGACTGCAAGGAGATCCAACCAGTCTATTCTGAAGGAGATCAGCCCTGGGTGTTCTTTGGAAGGAATGATGCTAAAGCGGAAACTCCAGTACTTTGGCCACCTCATGCGAAGAGTTGACTCATTGGAAAAGACTCTGATGCTGGGAGGGATTGGAGGCAAGAGGAGAAGGGGATGACAGAGGATGAGATGGCTGGATGGCATCACTGACTCGATGGACGTGAGTCTGAGTGAACTCCGGGAGTTGGTGATGGACAGGGAGGCCTGGCGTGCTGCGATTCATGGAGTCGCAAAGAGTTGGACACGACTGAGCGACTGATCTGATCTGATGGCAGTTCTATTTCCAGTTTTTTAAGGAATCTCCACACTGTTCTCCATAGTGGCTGTACCCCAATGTTCATCGCAGCACTGTTTATAATAGCCAGGACATGGAAGCAACCTAGATGTCCATCAGCAGATGAATGGATAAGAAAGCTGTGGTACATACACACAATGGAGTATTACTCAGCCATTGAAAAGAATACATTTGAATCAGTTCTAATGAGGTCAATGAAACTGGAGCCTATTATACAGAGTGAAGTAAGCCAGAAAGAAAAACACCAATATAGTATACTAATGCATATATATGGAATTTAGAAAGATGGTTAACGACAACCCTGTATGCAAGACAGCAAAAGAGACACAGATGTATAGAACAGTCTTTTGGATTCTGTGGGAGAGGGAGTGGGGGGATGATTTGGGACAATGGCATTAAAACATGTATAATATCATATAAGAAACGAATCACCAGTCCAGGTTCTATGCAGGATACAGGAAGCTTGGGGCTGGTGCACTGGGATGACCCAGAGGGATGGTATGGGGAGGGAGGTGGGAGGGGGGGTTCAGGATGGGGAACACATGTACACCCATGGCAGATGCATGTTGATGTATGGCAAAACCAATACAATATTGTAAAGTAAAAATAAATAAATAAAAAATTTGCAAACTGAAAAAAAAAAAAGGGCAGATAAAGGGAAAGATATACCCATTTGAATGCAGAGTTCCAAAGAATAGCAAGGAGATATAAGTAAGCCTTCCTCAGTGATCAATGCAAAGAAACAGAGGAAAACCCTCAGTTATGAAGAGTTCAATTAGTATCTACTTTACTTCTCTCTTCTAAGCCTCTAATACAACATGCAATCAGTGCTATTCTTATAGCACTACAATCAAGACAAGCATTTATTCTGAAATATTTGTTACAACTAGGTCATCAGAGCACTGATGGCTATTGATGTCTCCTAAAATTAGGAATAGTTTTGCCATTATACATATGGCAAGAAACCTTGAAAGTCTTTAATACATGTGTGTATCCATATTTTTGTTGTTGTTTAGTTGATACATTGTGTCTGGTTCTTTTGCAACCCTATGGACTGCAGCCCGCCAAGCTCCTCTGTCCATGGGATTTTCCAGGCAAGAATACTGCAGTGGGTTGTCATTTCCTTCTCTAGGGGATCTTCCAGACCCAGAAACTGAACCCATAGCTTCTACCGAGTCTCCTACACTGCAGGCAGGCAGACTCTTCACTGCTGAGACACCAGGGCTGTGTGTATGCATATATTTTTCTTAAATTAGTGTTACTATTTTTATTTACCTTATAAAAGTTTTAAGTTATTTGAGATAAATACTGAGTCTTTTTCCATTGTAGCATTCTCAAATGTCATGTAATAGACTCTGTTGTATATAGCAGCTGTTGAAAAATATTTTTGAATTTGAATAATCTTTGTGATTTTTAGCCAAAATGAGGCTTTACTGATACAAATATTTTATGTAATAGTATACTTGAATCATCACTCTAAACTTGACCTTAAAAACTTCTTTCTTCCTCAAATAAAAAGCCCCTGCTACTTATCTGTCCTAATTTGAATTTTGAGTTATTCCTTTTATTTATTTTTAATTTAATTTGATTTTATTTATTTATTTTTTTAAATTTTATTTTATTTTTAAACTTTACATAACTGTATTAGTTTTGCCAAATATCAAAATGAATCCACCACAGGTATACATGTGTTCCCCATCCTGAACCCTCCTCCCTCCTTCCTCCCCATACCATCCCTCTGGGTCGTCCCAGTGCACTAGCCCCAAGCATCCAGTATCGTGCATCGAACCTGGACTGGCATCTCATTTCATACATGATATTTTACATTCCTTTTAGATCCAGTTCACTAAGCAGTATCAGAGGCATATGAATTAGTAACTAAAAATTCTTTTGTTAATATCAAATGTAATTCTTAAAGACGTTAAGATTTTAAAATCTGAAACATGTATCTTAAAAAATGTTATCTCCAAATAACAAAAATCTTAGTAATTATAAAAATCCTATGTAAAAGCTTGGAATTTCCCTAATTTATACTGAAGGACTGACCTTTAAAAAAAAAAGTAAGTACAAATATATCCTGATACCATTTTAGTGGCTATTTAGAACCATTACTAGCTCATTTGGGGGTTCTATACTAAACAGATATATGAAGGGACCAAGAACTCAATAATCAAGACTCCTATCTAACTAATGCAAATTGCTCTTCATTATGTCATGGGTGGAGGAGCCTGGTAGGCTGCAGTCCATGGGGTCACTAAGAGTCGGACACGACTGAGCGACTTCACTTTCACTTTTCACTTTCATGCACTGGAGAAGGAAATGGCAACCCACTCCAGTGTTCTTGCCTGGGGAATCCCAGGGACAGGGGAGCCTGGTGGGCTGCCGTCTATGGGGTCACATAGAGTTGGACATGACTGAAGCAACTTAGCAGCAGCATGAAGACACTGGGAATAAGATAAAGCCTTGGAAGATAGCTTGAGTAGGACAGAACCTCAGAGTATTTGATTATTAAGAGAGACTTAGAAATAAATTTGGTCAAACTGCAAAGGCCAGATTACAGAAAGTCTTGAAACCTAGAGAGAGGATTTATACTTTGTGCAGTAAAGAAATTAAGATTGCTGAAGCTTTTGAGCAGAGCAGCGGCATGTTAACAGAAGTTAACATGGGAATTAAGCAGAGTATAGTGTCCAAAGTCAAAATGCCTATCTGTATCTTGATTCCATCACTAATTAGCTGTGTGAGCCTAGCAAAGTTATTTAGCTTCTCTGTCTCAGTATCCTCTTCTCTAAAAGAGGGCAGTATGGCAGAAAGTGAAGAGGAACTAAAAAGCCTCTTGATGAAAGTGAAAGAGGAGAGTGAAAAAGTTGGCTTAAAGCTCAACATTCAGAAAACAAAGATCATGGCATCTGGTCCCATCACTTCATGGGAAATAGATAGGGAAACAGTGGAAACAGTGTCAGACTTTATCTTTTTGGGCTCCAAAATCATTGCAGATGGTGACTGCAGCCATGAAATTAAGACGCTTACTCCTTGGAAGAAAAGTTACGACCAACCTAGATAGCATATTGAAAAGCAGAGACATTACTTGGCCAACAAAGGTCCGTTCAGTCAAGGCTATGGTTTTTCCAGTGATCATGTATGGATGTGAGAGTTGGACTATGAAGAAAGCTGAGCACCGAAGAATTGATGCTTTTGAACTGTGGTGTTGGAGCAAGGAGATCCAACCAGTCCATTCTGAAGGAGATCAGCCCTGGGTGTTCTTTGGAAGGAATGATGCTAAAGCTGAAACTCCAGTACTTTGGCCACCTCATGCAAAGAGTTGACTCATTGGAAAAGACTCTGATGCTGGGAGGGACTGGGGGCAGGAGGAGAAGGGGACGACAGGATGAGATGGCTGGATGGCATCACCGACTCGATGGATGTGAGTTTGAGTGAACTCCAGGAGATGGTGATGGACAGGGAGGCCTGGTGTGCTGCGATTCATGGGGTTGCAAAGAGCTGGACATGACTGAGTGACTGAACTGAACTGAATTGAGTAACATACAGCTCTGAAAGTTGCTAGGAAGATGAAATGAAACAATGTAGGTCAAGTCCTTAGCATAATGCCTGACATTTACTAAGAATATAATGAATGCTACTCCCACAAAAATAACATAATCAAAATTTGTGAGTTGAGAGAAGGCTAACTGGAATTATCAGGACAGCAGTGGAGATTTCGAAGAATTAGGAGTCATTTGAAAGAAGTCACTTGGTGACTATCAGAATGTAAGTTTGAGAGAGAGAAGGAGAGAGGAGATAAGTATTGTTTACTTGGCTACTTAGAATTCAAGTTCCTTCCCCAAATTTGAGGACTCTTCCTATGTATGTATGAGCCTTGATGGGAGCCAGGAACCCATCTCCCAGAAAACTGAAAAGGCAGGTCTTTCTTTTTAAAAAAAAATTTTTACTGGAGTATAGTTACTTTACAATGTTGTGTTAGTTTCTACTGTACAGCAAAGTGAATCAGTCATATGTATACATACAACCCCTCTTTTCTGGACTTAAGACAGTCATTGTCTTTGGAATTTTGGGGCCTATGACTGACCTAAAGCTAGTCAAATGGATGTCTGAACTTGGAATTTAAGACCTAAAGACTAATGTATTATATTAGAGCATCCTGTGAAAAGACCAGAAGTTCTGTCATCATTTACGTTCACCTCACAGCACATGTTCAGGTTGGTAGGACTTTCATTATGTGGTCAACAATGAATTTTGACGTCTCAAGGCACTCAAGAAGCAAACCCTCTTGACATGAGTAGAACAGCAGCTTTTTTAGACCTTATTTTAGCAAGTTCTCAAGTCTGAGAGACATGGTCAGAGAAGATTTGAATACATGACGTTTAAGGTGAAAACCAAACGTCAAATATGTATTTTATACAAGTTGGAAATATGAGAATAAAATCAAAGTGCAAGACTTATTTTGTGGAATCTGAAATATGATACAAATGAACTTATCTACCAAACAGAAACAGACTCACAGGCATAGAGAATAGATGTGGTTGCCAAGGAGGAGCGGAGGTGGGGGAGGGATGAACTGGGAGTTTGGGATTAGCAAATGCAAACCATTTTATAGAAAATGTTAAACAACAAGGTCCTACTGTACAGGACGTATACAGGGAACTATATTCAATATCCTATAATAAACCATCATGGAAAAGAAAATAAAAAAGGATGTATACAGAACTCAATCACTTTGCTATAGAGCAGAAATTAACACAATACTGTAAATCAACTATACTTCAATAAATTATAAAAAATCAAAATGTGAGAGTATAATTAATACAGAGATAACAGTTAAAGCCTTGAAAAAGAGAAGGAAAGACTGAGGAGAAGAGTTCAAGTGCTGGTAATGACTACAAAGCTAAGCACCAGTTCCAGACATATAGCAGGTTATTTAGTAAATATTTGCAGATCAGTTATCTGGACAGTGGATGTCTCCAAAAATGCTCAAATACTTACATTATAACTCCAATCAGTTATCTTTATGTATTTCTAGAACACTGAGTCATCAAGTCTATATTTAAAACTTAAGCATCTATATATACATAGCACTATATGCTATGTGCAATAATAGCTATATTTATATTTATTTATATTTTATAATCTAAAAGTTAAATCACAATGCAAGATTTTCAATTAGAGCTCACGTTTTGATATTTCTTAGAAATATCATATAGAGGAGAAACCTTTAGATATGATCACTGCATCAAGTGTTTTAGTCATACAAGTAATACAAGAGAACTGAGACCACAGCGGTAGCTAGAAGTCAGAGGTATTGTCAGGAGCCTGCAAATTATTAGTACTAGGAATTCAGAGGAAGAGGAGATCAATGTATGCTGAGAAAAAATACACATAAACAGAAAGCTTCTAGCACAATATCCGGCATTGAGTAGGCACTGGGCATGGTGTTTGTTGTTATTAATGTTACTATGAATAACAAATGCTGCAAGAAGGGTACAAAGATTTCCAGATACTCTTGACCGAGATTTCCTGCATATTTATATTTTACATTTGTTTTCTATGTATGTACATGTGTAGACATGAATGTTTTTCTGAACTGTTTCATCAGAGTAAGTTGCAAAAATGATGACCATGCATGCTTAGTCGTTCAGTCGTGTCTGACTCTTTGTGACCCCTGACTGTGGCCTGCCAGGCCTCTCTGTCCATGGCATTTCCTAAGCAAGAATACTGGACTGGGTTGTCATATCCTCCTCCAGGAAATCTTCCTGACCCAGCGATCGAACCCACATCTCCTGTATTGCAAGTGGATTCTTTACCACTGAGCCATTGGGAATCACGATGCCCCTGTATCCCTAAATATCTCAGTGTTGCTTCTTTTAAACCAGAAATCCTCTTACAAAACCACAATACCATCATCAAAATCTGGAAATTAACATTTATACAATGTTGCTGTCTAATCTACAGACCTTATTTGGATTTCATCATTTGTCCCAATTATGGCTTCCCTGGCAGCTCAGCTGGTAAAGAATCTGTCTGCAAGGCAGGAGACTCTGGTCTGATTCCTGGGTTGGGAAGATTCACTGGAGAAGGGATAGGCTATCCATCCAGTATTCTTGGGCTTCCCTTGTGGCTCAGCTGGTAAAGAATCCGCCTGCAATGTGGGAGACCTGAGTTTGATCCGTGGGTTGGAAAGATCCCCTGAAGGGAACAGCTACGCACTCCAGTATTCTGGTCTGGAGAATTCCACAGATGATCCATGGGGTTGCAAAGAGTCAGACACGACTGAGCAACTTTCATTTTAATGTCCTTCATAGTAAAAGAAAATCCAAGATGATGTATTGTAAAAGCTGTCATATCTCTGTAAGACATATGACAGAGACAAATTCCTAAACCTTTTTTTTTTTTTTTTTGTATTTCATGATGTTGACATTTTGGAATACTTCAGGTAAGTTATTTTGTAGCATGTCTCTCAATTTGAATTTGTTTGTCTTTTTCTTATGATTAAGTCCAGATTATATGCTTTTGGCAAGAATACCACAGATGTCCAGGTGAGTTCTCAGTATATCACATAAGCACAGGCTGCTGGTTAGTCTCTTTACTGGCAATATGACCTTTGATTATTTGGTTTAGGTACTGTGTCAAGTTTCTCTACCATAAGCTATAACTGATTGACTAATAAGCAAGTGATTGGGAGATACTTTGAGACTAAAGATCCTGCTCTCAAAAACTTTCACCTATGAGTCTTAGAGAACTGATGATTGACTGAATTACTTATTAATATGATGATTGCCAAATGGTGATTTTTCTAATCCCATCTTTGCTTCTATATTTTAATTAGTTGGTATTCTACTGTAAGGAAGAGCATTCCCTTCTACTTTGGTTTGTATCAGTATGAATTCATGAATACTTATTTATAATCTTTTGCTACCATTATTTATTTTGATGTTGAAATTATCCCAGGTTTGGACAGTGGTAGCCTTTACAGCCATGAAATTAAAAGATGCTTACTCCTTGGAAGGAAAGTTATGACCAACCTAGATAGCATATTGAAAAGCAGAGACATTACTTTGCCAACAAAGGTCCGTCTAGTCAAGGCTATGGTTTTTCCTGTGGTCATGTATGGATGGGAGAGTTGGACTGTGAAGAAAGCTGAGCGCCAAAGAATTGATGCTTTTGAACTGTGGTGTTGGAGAAGACTCTTGAGAGTCCCTTGGACTGCAAGGAGATCCAACCAGTCCATTCTAAAAGAGATCAGCCCTGGGTGTTCTTTGGAAGGAATGATGCTAAAGCTGAAACTCCAGTACTTTGGCCACCTCATGGGAAGAGTTGATTCATTGGAAAAGACTCTGATGTTGGGAGGGATTGGGGGCAGGAGGAGAAGGGGACTACAGAGGATGAGATGGCTGGATGGCATCACCGACTCGATGGACGTGAGTTTGAGTTAACTCTGGGAGTTGGTGATGGACAGGGAGGCCTGGCGTGCTGCAATTCATGGGTCGCAAAGAGTAGGACACGACTGAGCGACTGAATTGAACTGAGCCCTTACAAACTGTCTGCTGTATCTCTTGACCTGTTTCCATCATTGGGCACTTCCTTACTTTCTGGCACTACAAGTTGTTCTAGGCTTATCTTGTACTTTTCTACCTCAGTGCTAGAATCAGCTATTTCTCCAAGGAGCTCATAAGCCTTAGTTATTACTAATTCATTTTTCTGTTTCTTTCAAAAAGATACATGTACCCCAATGTTCACTGCAGCACTATTTACAATAGCTAAGGCAAGAAAGCAACCTAAATGTCCACCAACAGATGAATGGATAAAAAAGATGTGGTATACATATATATATAAGATATACATACATAATGGAATACTACTCAGCCACTAAAAAGAACAAAATAATGCCATTTGCACCAACATGGATAGACCTAGAGATTGTCACACTGAGTGAAGTAAGTCAGAGAAGGACAAATATCATATGATATAGCTTATATGTGGAATCTAAAAAAAAAGGTACAAATGAACTTCTTTCAAAAGAGAGAGAGAGTTACAGATGTAGAAAACAATCTTATGGTTAACAAGGAAAAGAGGGGAGGGATAAATTGGGAAACTGGGATTGACATATACACATTACTATATATAGAACAGATAACTAATAAGGACCTACTGTATAGCGAAGGGAATTCAATATTCTATAATGACCCACATGGGAAAAGAATCTTAAAAAGAGTGGATATATGGCTATGTATAGCTGAATCACTTTGCTGTACACCTCACACTAACAACACTGTGAATCAACTATACTTCAAAGAAAAACAAAAATTCATTTTGTATGTTTCTTCAAATAAAAGATTATTTAATACCTTTTGTTGAATCCATTCCTCCAACTGCAAATAATGTACCAACAGTTGACTTCCTAGGTTTTGTCCGAGGACTCTGTAACATGGGCCGTCTCTCTGGTAGTAAGTGATACTTCATTGCTTCCATAATTAGTTTCTGACATTCTATATCATCTCGAAAAAGTGCATTATTTTCCATGTCTGCTAGGAACTAGAAAAAAAATAGTGAGTAGATATATTGACTGATCAAGAAAATGATGAGGCTAAAAGAATAAACACAAATGTTCACAAATGGAAATTATCTCATTAAAAAAAATCCAAGTCTGGACATCTATTTTTAACTAAAATATTCAACAGTTACAAAATTTACATTTTACTGAAAAACAGAACTAAGGAAAAGTGGTATGCTTTAAAATCTTAACAGTGCTTATCTCCGGGTAGTGGGAAACTGGTGCTTTTTAAAATAACTTTTCTGGTATGTTTCTATATTTTCAAGATTTTCTAAAATAAATCATTTTACTAAGTTAGAAATAGTTTTAACTGAAGAATAATTATAAGTGGGAGCTGACTAATTAGACTGCATTTATCTGACCTCTCTAAAGAATGTTCAACCAGCAAGAACAGCAAAAACAAAGTTTTCAATTTTTCCAAGGGGCAAAGAACTCCGAATGGTGATTATTTTAAAAGAACTAAAATTCCTTGTACTTCACTGAATTCTACGTGTTTTACCTATGTAATTTTACATAAATGTATAAGTATGGTTACAACCTACCTTTAAAAGATGAATTAAAAAAAAAAAAAAAGATGACTTTCTCTTTTGTGCGTGGTTCTTCGTCCCCCTACTTACCTCTTTATTGCCTTATTTCTTTCATTTAGGATACTAATTCATATGAAGTTAATTTTTAAACAGCATATGAGTTGAGAAATACTTTTTCTTCCAAATGAATAGCTAGCTCTAGACTAATATAATTCCATTTCCCAACCGAATTGACCCTTGGTTACAGCAGTCTCAAGATATATGAGATCTATTTTTTGATTCTCTATTCTGTTCCACTGATATATTTGTCTATTCCTTTCCTAATACTACTGTATCTTTAAAAAAAAGTCTTTATTGAATATGTTACAATATTGCTTGTTTTATGATTTGGTTTTTTTGGCTATGGGGCATGTAGGATCTTACTTCCCAGACCAAGGATGGAAACAGCACCCCCTGCATTGGAAGGTGAAGTCTTAACTGCTGGACTGTCAAAGAAATCCCTATTACAGTGTCTTACGACATTTTTTGCTTATCTGACATAAATCTCCCTTCACTATTCATTTAAATTTTCTGGGCTATTTTTGAGTCTTTATTTTCTATATAAACTTAAGACAGATTTGTCCAATTCCCCTTCACCATCTTGATCCTGTTTGAATTCTAATAGGAACTGCATTAAACCTTTTTGTAAGGTATACACCAATTATATCATTTTCACTTCATTGATGCAATTGCTAAAACCTTCCAAGCAGTGTTAAATAATTAGAGTGATAAAGAGTATCCATCTTATAGTTTAAATTGATATGGTTTCAGTGTTTCACTATTTAGGATAATAGTTACTATAGCACAGAAGGCGATGGCACCCCACTCCAGTACTCTTGCCTGGAAAATCCCATGGACGGAGGAGCCTGGTAGGCTGCAGTCCATGGGGTGGCTAGGAGTCGGACACGACTGAGTGACTTCACTTTCACTTTTCACTTTCATGCATTGGAGAAGGAAATGGCAACCCAGTCCAGTGTTCTTGCCTGGAGAATCCCAGGGACGGGGGAGCCTGCTGTGCTGCCGGTCTCTGGGGTCGCACAGAGCCGGACACGACTGAAGTGACTTAGCAGCAGCAGCAGCAGCAATTACTATAGCATTTAATTTTTTACTATGTTTAAATAATTTATCTTTATTATAGATATGTTGTTTTCTTCTCTCCCTATTTCAGAGTTTTAAAATTAAGAATGGTTAATTTTTTCCAAATATCTTTTATACAGCTAGTGATATGATTATATGGCTTTTTCTCCTTTAAATTATTGATATAATTACCTTGACAGATTTCCTAATACTCAACCATTCTTATATTCTTGGAAAAAGATCTTCCTGATCATAGTGTATTACCCTTTTGATATACTGCAGGATTGTATTTGACAACATAAGGTATATTTTGCTGCTGCTAAGTCATTTCAGTCGTGTCCGACTGTGTGTGACCCCATAGACGGCAGCCCACCAGGTTCCCCCGTCCCTGGGATTCTCCAGGCAAGAACACTGGAGTGGGTTGCCATTTCCTTCTCCAATTCAGGAAAGTGAAAAGTGAAAGTGAAGTCGATCAGTCGTGTCCAACTCCTAGGGAACCCATGGACTGCAGCCTACCAGGCTCCTCCACCCATGGGATTTTCCAGGCAAGAGTACTGGAGTGGGGTGCCATTGCCTTCTCCAAAGATATATTTTATATACTGTATAATTCACCATTTCAAGTATACAGTTCAATGATTTTTAGTAAATTTACCAACTTGTGCAACCATTACTATAAAAACAGTTTTGGAACATTCTCATCACCCTGAATGTCTGTTTACTGTTAATCTCGGTTCCGATCTCCTGTTCCAAGCTCTAATCTGTCTCTACAGATTTGCCTTTAGATGCTTTGTATAAATTGGATCACACAATGCACGGTCTCCTGCGTCTTGCTTTTTCCACTTACCATGTTTTTGAGGTTCATTGATATGTAACATGTATCAGTGTCCATTTCTTTTTTTTGTTGAATACTACTTCACTGTATGGATGCATCATATTTTATCTAACCATTCGCCAACTGATAGGCACTTACATTCAAGTTTTTGGCTATTATGAATAAGGCTGCTAAGAACATTTGTGTGCAAGTCTTTATGTAGATATGTTTTCAGGAGTAGAATTGTTAGGTCATATGGTACACATTTATGTTAACTGTTTAAGAAACTGCCAAACTGTTTTAGAAGGTGTCTGCACGATTTATATTCCCACCAGCTATCTACAAGGGTTCCTGTTTCTCCACGTTCTCACCAACAATTATTACTGTCTTCTCTTTTCAGCCACTTGAGTGGGTGAAAAATGTGAGTTTACTTTGTACTTACTTAATGGCTAATAATGTTGAGAATATGTTCATATTTTGATAATGGAAGAGAAGGAAATCTCCAACAAAAGTAACTGTAAAATAGTTTGTGGCATCTGGCAACTGAGAACGGCATGCGAAAGGCAAAAAAAGCCAAACTGAGACAGAAGTCTCAACATAGAGAACAGATTGGTGATTTTTAAGGCGGAGGGGGCTGAGGCAAAAATGGAGTGGGAGGTTGGGTAGCAGATAAAAATTATTATATATAACTGACAGCACAGAAAACTACATTCAATATCATGATAAATCATAATAGAAATGAATATTAAAAAGAATTTATACATCTGTATAACTGAATGACTTTGATGTACAATAGAAATTAACAATATTGTAAATCAACTATACTTTAATAAAAACATTAAAAGTGAAAAAAAAGATGTAAGTCTCAGGATCTAAAGCAGAGTGTAAATTCTGATATTAATCATTCCATGTTATCCTATGCACACAAAATATAGTTATACTTTTTACAAGTCATTAATGAATATGCATCAAATGGCTCATTTAGATTAATCTCAGTATTTCTACTACTTGTTATACATAAATGCTTTAGTCCTTTCTAAATAAAAATAAATGTGAAAAAACTGTAGAAAGTAAAGTCTTAGAGGACTCAACAGTTACTACAGTGAAATATATTTCTTAGCATGCTGACAGTATCTATAATTTATGAATAAATGGGGTTAATTATATTTAAGTAGAGAGATGACAGTAATGGAAGAAAATATGAATCCAGTAATATAAGCATCAGATGAATGGAAGACCAGATATCACTCGGAAAATGATTCAGAAGGCACTGAGAAAGGACTACAAAATACAGACTCTCATATACTCTGCATTTTAGGGTAACACCATGTACTTTCTATGCCAAAAAAGAATGGCAAATTACCTAAGTGGAAACATTTAGAAAAGATGAGAAACATGTTCAATTTGTAAATTTTTATCTTTACTCACATACTTGACAAGGCCTTGCAAATAGCTGAGAAAAGAAGAGAAGCTAAGGGCAAAGGAGAAAAGGAAACATATAACCAATTGAATGCAGAATTCCAAAGAATAGCAAGGAGAGAAAAGAAAGCCTTCCTCAGCAATCTGTGCAAAGAAATAGAGGAAAACAATAGACTGGGAAAGACTAGCGATCTCTTCAAGAAAATTAGAGATACCAAGGAACCGTTTCATGCAAAGATGAGCACAATAAAGGACAGAAATGGTATGGACCTAACAGAAGCAGAAGATATTAAGAGGTGGCAAAAATACACAGAACTATTCAAAAAATATCTTCAAGACCCATATAACCATGATGGTGTGAACACTCACCTAGAGCCAGACATCCTGGAATGCAAAGTCAAGTGGGCCTTAGAAAGCATCACTACAAACAAAGCCAGTGGAGGTGATGGAATTCCAGCTGAGCTATTTCAAATCCTAAAAGATGATGTTGTGAAAGTGCTGCACTCAATATGCCAGCAAATTTGGAAAACACAGCAGTGGCCACAGGACTGGAAATGGTCAGTTTTCATTCCAATCCCAAAGAAAGACAATGCCAAAGAATGTTCAAACTACCGCACAACTGCACTCATCTCACACACTAGTAAAGTAATGCTCAAAATTCTCCAAGCCAGGCTTCAACAGTATGTGAACCATGAACTTCCAGATAGATTTAGAAAAGGCAGAGGAACCAGAGATCAAATTGCCAACATCCGCTGGATCATAGAAACAGCAAGAGAGTTCCAGAAAAACATCTACTTTTGCTTTATTGACTACGCCAAAGCCTTTGACTGTGTGGATCACAACAAACTGTGGAAAATTCTTAAAAGAGACGGGATTATCAGACCACTTGACCTGCCTCTTGAGAAATCTGTATGCAGGTCAAGCAGCAGCAGTTAGAACGAGACATGGAACAACACACTGGTTCCAAATTGGGAAAGGAGTATGTCAAGGCTGTATATTGTCACCCTGCTTATTTAATTTATATGCAGAGTACATCATGCGAAATGCTGGGCTGGATGAAGCACAAGCTGGAATCAAGACTGCCGGGAGAAATATCAATAACCTCAGATATGCAGATGACATGACCCTCATGACAGAAAGCAAAGAACTAAAGAGTCTCTTGATGAAAGTAAAAAAGGAGAGTGAAAAAGTTAGCTTAAAACTCAACATTCAAAAAACTAAGATCATGGTATCTGGTCCTATCACTTCATGGAAAATAGATGGGGAAACAATGGAAACAGTGGCAGACTTTATTTTTTCAGGCTCCAAAATCATTGCAGATGGTGACTGCAGCCATGAAGCCATGAAATTAAAAGATGCTTGGTCCTTGGAATGAAAGTTATGACCAACTTAGACAGCATATTAAAAAGCAGAGACATTACTTTGTCAACAAAGGTCCATCAAGTCAAAGCTATGGTTTTTCCAGTAGTCATGTATGGATGTGAGAGTTGGACTATAAAGCTGAGCGCCGAAGAATTGATGCTGTTGAACTGTGGTGTTGGAGAAGACTCTTGAGTCCCTTGGACTGCAACAAGATCCAACCAGTCAATTCTAAAGAAATCAGCCCTCAATATTCATTGGAAGGACTGATGCTGAAGTTGAACTTCAATACTTTGGCCACCTGAGGCAAAGAACTGACTCACTGGAAAAGATCCTGATGCTGGGAAAAATTGGAAGGCAGGAGGAGAAGGTGACGACAGAGGATGAGAAGGTTGGATGGCATCACCAACACAATGGACATGAGTTTGAGTAGGCTCTGGGAGTTGGTGATGGACAGGGAGACCTGGTGTGCTGGAGTCCATGGGGTCGCAAAGAGTCAGACACAACTGAGCGACTGAACTAAACTGATGTGATTTGCACTAAAACTATCTCCCCCCAATACTAATATTTCCCCCAAATACTACTTAGAGTAAATAACAGAATGTGAATGATTTATGAACTCCATAGGCTTTAAAAAGTGTTTTGGTACCCCAAACTTGTAAATTAAAAGAATGCTAAAGATAAATACTGATTTGTTTTATATTTCTGAATTTCAGTAAAAAAACAACAATGAGAATTGAGAACAGAATAGTGGAGACCAATATACTTGTAATGCAGACTAATCATTGGGAATATTAAGAATTTAGATATCAAAATATTTAAAATAATGCCCTAATGCAGTTGACCCTAGAACAACATGGATATGAACCATGAAGGTCCACTTATACATAGATATTTTTCAACAATAAATACTACAGCATGACACAATCCATGGTTAGTTGAATGCATAGATATGGAGGAATCTCACATGGAGGGCAGGTGATAGGTTATACACAGAATAATCCCCACGCTGTTTGAGGGCCAACTGCATTTTCATCCACATTGTTTAAAATAGGAATGAACAGAAAAGTCTGGAATGCTTTCAAAGGTAAAATAAAACCACACACACCTATCTTCTGGATTATTCAGAGTTTAAAAATAGAGCCACACTAAAATGATTATTTGGTTCAGGATTGTAATAATATATATTATTTCCTATATTATTTTAAAAAGACACTACAATAAAATGACTATATGTAGGTTGAACTCATTATAGTTAGGCTAAAAGAGAATGTTTCTTACCAACAGAATAGGGTTAAAACTGTATGAGAAAGGAATTATTTTATGAAAGTAAATTCTTTAGGTAACGATGTAATGGTAATTTAAAAAAAATCAGTCATTTATTTGATAGGCACTAGACATTTTTTTGCTTTGTCACTTTTATTTTTTATTAAGATATAAATGACATATAACATTAGCTTTAGATGTATAACATAATGATCTGACATATCTATATATTGGAAAATGATTAAGTCGAGTTAACATTCATCCCCACATAGTTATCTTCTTTCATGTCTGTGATGAGAACTTTTCAGATCTACTCTCTTAGCAATTTCATCCTTTTCCTATCTTTTAAAATAAAACATTCAGAATATAATCCAAGATTTTCTTGATGATTTTAGAGTCTACTTCAATACTTTATCACTTGACAACTCTAAGTCTCCAAATCTGCCCTTTACTTTTAGTAAGGAGAAAAAAAGAACCTTGCTAGTATCTCTGAATGCCATAATGGTGCCATATAGTATTATCACTGTAGAAAAAAAAAAACATTGTTCAAAGAGGTGTTATTAAGTTGTTTAAATTACACAGAGCAACGTGGCTTCCATTGTTGCTACTCCCTGGGCTAAGACAGTGGTTCTCAAATTTGAGTGTGCATCAGATGCACTGAGGGCTTATTAATACACAACTGGCTTGGCCCCACCACCAGAGTTTCAGATTTAGTAGGTGGAAGCCTAATCATTTTCATTTTAAACAATTACCCATGTGGTACTGATCTTACAGTTAGGGAACACACTTCGAGAAACACTGGGCTAATCCAATGCATTTACTGTCCTTATCTGTCTTCTCTGCAGCATCTAATGATGATAAAATTCCCTTTCTGGAACCTGCAATCTCTTTTTAATAGTACTACAGTTATTTAGGCAGATTTGGGACTACCACTAAATATTAGTATCTCCTAGGGTTCCACCTCTAGTGCTTTTATGTTCTCTTTGATTGGTGTCACTCTCTTCCCCTTGGCTTCAACAACCTAAATAAGTAGTTTCTAAAACTTCCTCTTAGACTCTAAGAGGATTAAAGGTGTCAATAAGCTCTGGGAATGTGCTTCTTCTACTTCCTTCCCCACCTTCAAAATCAATGCTTCATCCTGTATTCTGTATTAACTGACAGCACCTTCATCAATTGCATTGCACAAATGAGAATTATTCTGGACTCTTTCTTTTTTTCACCTTGTACATTCAATCATTCCAGTGTATCAATCCTACCTCCTAAATAGCTCTTGACTGTCATAATTAATTTCTCTACCTCCACTTTTTTTTAAAAGTGCTTAATTCACTTGTTGGAATCCAACAGTCTTCCTTAGCAGGTTTCTACTTTGATCCCTCCAATCTATTCTCTGCAATGCAATCATAGGATCTTTCTAAAATAAAAGGATAATTATGCCATTCCCTACTTAAAATCCTTTAGTGCTTCCTTATTGCTTTTAGATAAAAAAATCCCAGTTCTTTGGCATGACTAGAATTCCTCCACAATCTGGTCTGTTTCCTTCCCCAGTCTCATCTCTCAATACTGTCCTTTTTGTTTCTGTAACTTTAGCTATGCATGCTATCTTCAGATTTCAGAACATGATATATTTGCTCACGGCTCCATAACCAGGACTTTTATCTTTTCTGGGCTATCATGCCCATTCTTTTGGGTGGCTAACTTGGCTTGCAAATTGAGTGACACTTGAGAGATTTTCCTAGCTTCTCCACTATCAGTCTAGGTGGACCACTCCAATTGCTTTCATAATGCCATGTCTATCACAGACTTTATCTCATTATATTGTAATTACTGATTTGCTTTTTAATCGTTTTCTTCCTCCACCTGATATCCTCCCTACCCAGCAATTTTACATGGAGTACATTCAAGAGGCAGAACAGTTCAGGAGAAAAGGCATGTAACTTTATTTGGGTTCAAGGTCTACCTCTGTCTCTTGTTCAGTTGCTAAGTCATGTCCAACTCTTATGCAACCCCATGGACTGTAGCTCACCAGGCTCCTCTGTCTATGGGATTTCCCAGGCAAGAATATTGGAGTAGGTTGCCATTTCCTTCTCCAGGGGATCTTCCCAATCCAGGGATCGAACCCAAGTCTCTTTGCATATCCTGCATTAGCAGGCAGATTCTTTACCACTGAGCCACCAGGGAAGCCCCTGTCTCTTATTAGCTCTAGTCTAAAGTCAAATAAAACCACAGTGCCAAAGAACATGATTTATGCAATCACTTTGTGATTTTGAACATATGGCTTTACTTATTTAATCTGTTATTTCATTTGTACAACAGGTGTTAGACTAAATGATCTCCAACATGCCTTTCAACTCATAAGATCTTATGACTATGATTATCAGCAGTATCCTGGATAAAAGAAATTCTAAAGGTCTCTGAGAGTCATGCAAATACAGTATCATAAATATTTGAAACTACAGGGCTAAAGTAAATTGTCAGGTTACTTAATTGCACAGGTTCTTTTCAAAGTATACTAGGATTTTTCAGACTTTATCTTCTTTCCTCTAGAGAAGGATAAGGAAAAAAATTAGGCTGGATACCAGTAAAAATAGTCCTCTTTAAATCTGATTTTAAGAAATGTTTTATGATGTTATTTTTCCTGAATTATCAAGTCATGCAGTTTCACTCCTATGAATTCATACAATATTCTACCTCTGAAGAGGGAAGTCATTCTTGTAAAGTATCACACTGATTTTTGTTTCTGTAAAGTAGAGAGCAAACAGTAACTTTTGCTCACAACAGCTGGAAATAATATATAATTCTCAAGATAAATACAAACCAAACAAAACACACAACACTTAAAACAACAACCAAAAAATCTGATCTTGAGCAGTAATAGCTCATTTTTTCCTTTTCTTTCAGGACTCTACTTAAGGCCTCAAAATAAGCAGCCAAGTATGTGTTAGTCGCTTAGTCATGTCTGAGTCTTTATGAGCCCATGGACTGCAAGCCCACCAGGCTCCTCTGTCCATGGGCTTTTCCAGGCAATACTGGAGTGGGCTGCCATTTCCTTCTCCAAAGCAGCCAAGCAGGCAGAGGAAATTTTTGTATATTCCAACTGAAACTGTAAAAAGGCGAAACCATGCATGTATATATGTTATGACTAATTGCCTTGAATACACCAACTAGGTATCTCTCAATTCTAAAACAGTGATAATACACTATCATTATTTATAGCACATTTTATTTCAGAGCACTTTTCTGATCCTCATAAAAATCCTGTGAGATAGAAAGGATGTGATCTCCACTTGATAGATGAAGAAACCAAGGTATGTGAACATGCCAAGTCACAGAGTTTTAAAATGTCAGAGTCAGAACTATGTCTCATTAATTTGTTTATCATCAGAGTCCAGCATTTAGTGGATACTTAATAAATGTGTGGCACATGAATTAATCTAAATTTTCTGGTTCCTAGAGTTCAGTGTTTCTTTCATTAGCAGCTTTATTAATTCTTCAATTGCTAGGACAGGTTTGTAGCTGAGTCAAATAAAATTACTAACCCCAAAGCAACGATGTTACTTAATGAATGCAATTTAGGTGGTCAGACTTTCTGGGTTGAAAAAAAACAAATTTTTTTAGCTCACTATCTTTTCACCTTAACATTTCATAGGAACATACATAAAACAACCACGTTGAACAGATTAAGGAAAAAACCTATAGACAAGCTAATATTAATGGGCTTCTCTGGTGGCTCAGATAGTAAAGATTCTGCCTGTAATGCAGGAGACCCAGGTTCAATCCTGGGTCAGGAAGATCCACTGGAAAAGGGAATGGCAACCACTCCAGTATTCTTGCCTGGAGAATCCTATGGACAGAAGAGCCTGGTGGGCTACAGTCCATGGGGTAACAAAGAGTTGGACACAACTGAGCGACTAACACAATTAGCATTAAGTGAAAATGAAGTCGCTCAGTCATGTCCGACTCTCTGCAACCCCATGGACTGTAGCCTACCAGGCTCCTCCATCCATGGAATTTTCCAACCAAGTGTACTGGAGTGGGTTGCCATTTCCTTTTCCCAGGGATCTTCCTGACTCAGGGATCAAAACCCAGGTCTCCCGCATTGCAGGCAGACGCTTTACCATCTGAGCCACCAGGGAAGCCCAATTAGCATTAATGTGCACTAATTAATGTAATTAGCATACTGTAATTAGCTCATATTAATGTAATTAGTAGTCCCTCAGTATTCTGGGGACAGAGGGTTGGTACCAGGACCTCTGTGGATACCAGTATCTCAATTTAAATATGTAGTATTTGCAATTAAACTCTGCACAGCTTCCTATATACCTTAAATAATCTCTGGATTACCTATAATACCTAGCTAATACCATGCAATTCCTAAACAGTTGTAAATGCAATGTAAATATTATATAATAGTTGCTGGCACAGAACAAATTCAAGTTTTGCATTTTTGAATTTTTTGGAATTAAAAAAAATTTTCAGTTCTATTTCCAGTTTTTTAAGGAATCTCCACACTGTTCTCCATAGTGGCTGTACTAGTTTGCATTCCCACCAACAGTGTAAGAGGGTTCCCTTTTCTCCACACCCTCTCCAGCATTTATTATTTGTAGACTTTTGGATCGCAGCCATTCTGACTGGTGTGAAATGGTACCTCATAGTGGTTTTGATTTGCATTTCTCTGATAATGAGTGATGTTGAGCATCTTTTCATGTGTTTGTTAGCCATCTGTATGTCTTTTTTGGAGAAATGTCTATTTAGTTCTTTGGCCCATTTTTTGATTGGGTCGTTTATTTTTCTGGAGTTGAGCTGTAGGAGTTGCTTGTATATTTTTGAGATTAGTTGTTTGTCGGTTGCTTCATTTGCTATTATTTTCTCCCATTCTGAAGGCTGTCTTTTCACCTTGCTAATAGTTTCCTTTGATGTGCAGAAGCTTTTAAGGTTAATTAGGTCCCATTTGTTTATTTTTGCTTTTATTTCCAATATTCTGGGAGGTGGGTCATAGAGGATCCTGCTGTGATGTATGTCGGAGAGTGTTTTGCCTATGTTCTCCTCTAGGAGTTTTATAGTTTCTGGTCTGCCTTATGATCCAGCAACCCCACTGCTGGGCATACACACTGAGGAAACCAGAAGGGAAAGAGACACGTGTACCCCAATGTTCATCGCAGCACTGTTTATAATAGCCAAGACATGGAAGCAACCTAGATGTCCATCAGCAGATGAATGGATAAGAAAGCTGTGGTACATATACACAATGGAGTATTACTCAGCCATTAAAAAGAATACATTTGAATCAGTTCTAATGAGGTGGATGAAACTGGAGCCTATTATACAGAGTGAAGTAAGCCAGAAGGAAAAACATAAATACAGTATTCTAACGCATATATATGGAATTTAGAAAGATGGTAACAATAACCCTGTGTACGAGACAGCAAAAGAGACACGGATGTATAGAACAGTCTTATGGACTCTGTGGGAGAGGGAGAGGGTGGGAAGATTTGGGAGAATGACATTGTAACATGTAAAATATCATGTAAGAAACGAGTTGCCAGTCCAGCTTCGATGCACGATACTGGATGCTTGGGGCTAGTGCACTGGGACGACCCAGAGGGATGGTATGGGGAGGGAGGAGGGAGGAGGGTTCAGGATGGGGAACACATGTATACCTGTGGTGGATTCACTTTGATGTTTGGCAAAACTAATACAATTATGTAAAGTTTAAAAATAAAATAAAATTAAAAAAAAAAAAAAAAATTTTCAATCCATGTTTTGTTGAACTCGGGATGTGTGGAATGGTGTCTACTCAAAAGTTGTTGAAACTTTAATTATTTTAAATAATTAAAAATAGTTTACCTGTGGTGCAAGAAGAGGTAGCCTAATATAAGCCAAAAGTTTACTGAGATCTTTCCGTCTCTGTTCCAAATCATGACGAACCCAAGTAAGAAGTGCGTTCAATATTGTCTCCTCATTAGGAATGTTCATGTCATCACTGGCTAAGAGCTTTGCAATTTCACTGGCTGGTAATAATACAAATTCCTGGTTTCGAATTACTTCCATGAAATTTTCCTGGAGGAAAAAAAGAGCATATAAAAAATACTGTTTCTTCTTTCCATCACAGTTTAAAAGAAACTAAACATTTCTTAATTAGACGCCAAAACACAGTTTATACTTTAGCCCTTTCTAACAATGTATTATTGCTTAAACGGGGGAAAAAAACAGTAAAAAATAACATTTAAACTGTAATTGTTATTAAAATTCTCATATCTCTGTATACACAGGATTAAAGTGATATATCAAGTATTACAATTTAAAAAATAAATTTAGGACTTTTAGGTATTGCTTTGCTCAAGTTAGGGAATAGTTTTGGCAAGTCTTTCACAGGAAGATAGAAAAAAATGAAAGAAGACACTTTATATAATACTCCAACATCAAAAGTTAGTTCAGATTTGTGGTTGCTGAAGAATTTGGCCAACAGGGGAGCCAAATACCTGGGTAAGAGTGAAGTATTTCTCTTACCCAGAAATGGCTTCTAGGGTGGCTACATTTCCCAAGACCATTCTGGACCACAGAAGTCTTCTCAGACTCTGCCTGGCAAAAGCCTGTGTCCTTAGAGCTATCCTAAACCCAAACTGGCCTTTTAAAGTGCTTTAATATTATTTATAAGACCACAAAGGATTTTAGGTCTGATGTGAAAACTTTAATCTCATCTAACCTGATCTATGTACAAAGTTCTTTTGCTTTCAGGAAAAAGAGCTGACAGGGGTAGAGTAAAGGAAAATTCTGAAAGAGATGGGAACACCTGACCTGCCTCTTGAGAAACATGTTTACAGGTCAGGAAGCAACAGTTAGAACTGGACATAGAACAACAGACTGGTTCCAAATAGGAAAAGGAGTACATCAAGGCTATATATTGTCACCCTGCTTATTTAACTTATATGCAGAGTACATCATGAGAAATGCTGGGCTGAAGAAGCACAAGCTGGCATCAAGATTGCTGGGAGAAATATCAACAACCTCAGATATGCAGATGACACCACCCTTATGGCAGAAAGTGAAGAGGAACTAAAAAGCCTCTTGATGAAAGTGAAAGAGGAGAGTGAAAAAGTTGGCTTAAAGCTCAACATTCAGAAAACTAAGATCATGGCATCTGGTCCCATCACTTCATGGGAAATAGATGGGGAAAGAGTGGAAACAGTGTCAGACTTTATTTTTGGGGCTCCAAAATCACTGCAGATGGTGACTGCAGCCATGAAATTAAAAGACGCTTACTCCTTGGAAGGAAAGTTATGACCAACCTAGATAGCACAGTAAAAAGCAGAGACATTACTTTGCCAACAAAGGTCCGTCTAGTCAAGGCTATGGTTTTTCCAGTGGTCACGTATGGATGTGAGAGTTGGACTAGAAAGAAAGCTGAGTGCCGAAGAATTGATGCTTTTGAACTGTGGTGTTGGAGAAGACTCTTGAGAGTCCCTTGGACTGTACGGAGATCCAACCAGTCCATTCTAAAGAAGATCAGTCTTGGGTGTTCTTTGGAAGGAATGATGCTGAAGCTGAAACTCCAATACTTTGGCCACCTCATGCGAAGAGTTGACTCATTGGAAAAGACTCTGATGCTGAGAGGGATTGAGGGCAGGAGAAGAAGGGGACAACAGAGGATGAGATGGCTGGATGGCATCACCGACTCGATGAACATGAGTTTGAGTGAACTCCAGGAGTTAGTGATGGACAGGGAGGCCTGGCGTGCTGAGATTCATGGGGTTGCAAAGAGTCGGACACGACTGAGCAATTGAACTGAACTGAAAGGGACAACACAGGCGATTAAATACTAAATTGCCCTAGGGGACTGTAAGTAGGGGAAAAAAAAAAGTATGGGAGACTCCTGGAAGTTAATGATCACTCAAGAAAGCAGGTTTTCTTACCCACAAAACCAAGCAGCCTTGCTTAGCAACCAAACAATAAGACAGAAGCATGAGACATGCTCTCAAACAATAGAACAATGGTGGCATGAGACCCATATCCTGCCCAGTGAGCTCAGTAAGTTAATGAACCCCTAGGACATGCTCTCTGCACACATCAACAACAACAACAACAGTATTTTATGGAAAGGTGACATTTCAAAGTGAAAGACCCTCACTGTACTGGGACCTGAAATAATATTTCCATAGTGCCACGACAGTCCCACCTCCTCCATGTAGGGACAAGAAAACTTTCCTGCTCAATATTGAGGAGGAATTATGATGGAAGCGTGATATCTACTCCAGAATTGGCCTCTCACTGAATTCTTTCTGTGCTGAGACATAAAGAACTGGAGCTCCCTGGAGCCTCCTAGAGATTTCAGAGCCAAAACAAAAATGTTGACCTAGAATGTATTGGAACTCCAGGATCTTAGACTGAAGATGACTCAGTTCTGGCCACATTCTTGAATCACGCTCTTTGTAATTTGAAATGGAAGATAAAAATGTCCTAAGGTGTGAAACAGTAATAATAATTTTTACTAAGCTATTATGCTAAACAATCTAAAGAGAAGGAAAATAGTCTTCTGGTGTACAAGTCTTAATGCATGGGCTATTTATATAGTTACAATATAAATGCAAATGCTGTGAAGTATTGTCCCTTAATGTTTCTTATGCTTCTTAATGCACTATGGCTGTCTCAGCACAGAGTTTTAGTAAAAAAGCTAAGGCTGTTTAAATTAGAGCTGTTTAAAAATAGCTTAAGCTATTTAAATTAGAGCTAGAGATAAGGACTATCAAAAATTATCTGCTATATTAAGATGAGAATTATATTTTCCATATAGCCTCTAGTAATCCAAGTTAGGTACTGATCAAAGATATATCTTGGGTTGACATTTCATTCCTTTCGTAGAAATTCTTAAGAGGAAAACCATACATGAATAATTAACGATATTCAATAGTTTCAATTCATCATGATTTGTTAAAGATGCCCAAATGAATCTATTTTAAAATGACTGATTATCATTTTTCAGAAATATATTTTAATAAAACCTCAGGGCTGAAATGGCTTCAAGCAAATTGTTCTACTCAATTGTATACTGACATTATAAAATGATTTCATAACACATAGCAAGAGCTATAAAAATGTTGAAGCTCTCAACTCCTAGCTATCCCATGAGAAGCTTAATCCTTAGTAAATAATTCACAAGAGGGGGGAAAAAAGCTGATGCTTCTCTGTACTGTTATCTATAATATTAAAAAAAAAAATTAGAAACAGCCTAAATCTCCAGCTCTAGGAAGTTGTAACTCAACTGGCTATTATTCAGGCATCAAAAACTTTAGGGACAAAGATCACACAGATAAATAGATATTTATTATTTAATTTTAGATGAGATTCTGAAGAAATCAAAATAATATACATTTCTAATTGTTCACAAGTATAGTGTATGGCATCACTGACTCGATGGACGTGAGTCTGGGTTAACTCCGGGAGTTGGTGACGGACAAGGAGGCCTGGCGTGCTGCGATTCATGGGGTCGCAAAGAGTCGGACACGACTGAGCGACTGAACTGAACAGTCAACAGTTATACAACACTGAAGTAACTATTGCCATACTTTCAAATGGTATTAACTGCATTTCATCAGTGAGAAAGAGATTATACAAATATTCATTTAATAGCTTACTTGTTGATATATCTATTTCAGAACAATGCCATTCCATTCTGGTATAATCTGTATTAAGTGAAAATGGAGTTTTTCAACACCTTATGGAAATACTACTGAACTCAAGGTTAAACACAAAGTGCTTTTCAAAATTATTAATTTGGTTTTGAAGCAGGTATTTTAGCAAAATTCAATGTTTTAAATAGCTTTTCTAGGTCAAGAAACCAAACTTAAAACTGCAAAAAAATCAAATGTTTGTATTTATTCCATAATGGCATTAAATATCTGTAATGATATAACCAGTCTCGGACTTTTTCGTAGAGGTTAAGCGATGTGTTTCAGGTCATGTTCAGTGGCAGTCAGAACAAGAACAAAAGTTTCCATATTTCAGGGTTACAAGAAGGAACTTCTCATCCCTTCCTACTTGTATTCATGCAGGATGAATGAACATCCCAAGTATACATACTATTTGCTAATTGTGACAACTGATTTCATTCTGTTGCACTGTGCTTACTTCATTTTTTAAATCCATTTTGTGATATAAACAGCTATCATGCTACCAAACACTTGCTAGCATTATGCTCTTTCCCCCTTTGGAATAGTTTTTAAGCAAATGAAGTTACTGAGGGATTTATTTAAATTGAAGATTGAATTTTGCTATACATTTTCATTCAGTTCCCATAGCAACAATTCAAATCACACAATCTGTCTCTAAATTACTTTTTATTAGAATTCAATTTTATGTATCTGTTGAAACTGAATAAAATCAAATAATGGCCTTGAGGAAAAAAACTACCACAACTAACTGGCTATAAATATAGCTTTATAAACACAAGCTAATTTAGATTTAACTTATATCTAAGCCTTAAAGCAGCAATTATGCCTCTACTGTAAACAGTAAGAATGACCTAAATGCATACAAATGTTTGCATGTGAATAAAACTCCTTCGTAGGTAAGAGATATTACTTAAATTATGAACTGATTACAAAGAAAAAAAAATCCAGCTTTATTTTACTTATGCGCATCTTATTCCAAAAAGCATTTGAACTTGAGGTGCAAAAGTTAAAATCAGAAATCTACAAGAAGGATAAAGGCTGGAGTGGGAGGGGGGAATATTTCAAAGGACTTAATTCATCAGACATTAACCTAATACCATGCTAGGTCTGTACAGTACTGCCCTGTCACACAGTCTTTTTCACTTGAAGAAGTTTGACATCATAAACTAGAAACATTTCCCAGGAACAGTTATACCACAGGGAGAATAACATCCATAAAAGCTGTGCCTTTGCCTGAGGGCTTTTGCTCACTCACATAGGTCCCTACTGTGTGGAAGAGAATAAACCCAAATGATGATGATGATGATGATGATGGTGTCATTTAATGACCAGGTTGAAACTGTGTATCAATTACTGTTTTATTGGTACTATGTACCAATCACCATTTTAAGTGCTGAACTTCTATTAACTCACTTAATCCTTGCTTAAGCTTACGAAATAGGTAGAATTACTCTTCCCAATAGTTATAAACATCTGTTCTTGTAATTTTTTCCCAATTTCTATTTCTATAGTGCAAGATTCCTAAAGTACTGGTCAATTCCTTCACATATGAACCAACTCAATGGAAGGATGGGGAATGGAAGACAGGGTAGACAAAAATGTATCTCTTAAATGTTGACAAAATCAGTAACATGGATAATAACATATGTGTATGTGAATATCCATGGTCTTTCCTCTCTCAGAAGATGTATTGCCCTAAATGAAGCATTTAAAGCAAAAATCTTCAATCACTACCCAGGTATGAAAACCCACGCATGGCAAAATGG
This sequence comes from Bos indicus, assembly GCF_029378745.1. Taxonomy (NCBI): domain Eukaryota; kingdom Metazoa; phylum Chordata; class Mammalia; order Artiodactyla; family Bovidae; genus Bos; species Bos indicus. The sequence goes on along the minus strand of NC_091765.1, from coordinate 58,996,741 downwards.
TCACTCCTTAAAAATCCACACACCTCTGCTGCCCAAATCCTTCTACTATTTGATGGTGGAGGCTGGTCCTAACAGCATGCTCTCAACATGCCCTGATTTTCTTACTGTCCTAGATCAACTTGTATCCATTATCCTTAGTCTTCTGAATCAGAACTCCCTGGGATTTATTTTCAGCACAGAATTTGCTACTATCAATAGGAACATCTTTCTAGTCAGATTTACATATAGTCAGATTTATCCTTAATAGCTAGCCTCTCCCTTCCAACCTCGTATCTTCTGTACTAGTACTGCACCAATACACTATCACTATCACCAACTTCCATCAGTGAGTAAGGGGATAATTTCTGAAATTCATTCATATGCCACAAGGTAAACTGTCTAGGGGAAATCTGCTTTTAAAAGTAGCAGATTGAATGAAAGGGCTCTAAAATACTGCTCTGCTTCTTAGTGGCTGTGATAATTTAAGGCCTGACTTATAAATCCAGGAGAAATATTACTTGGGGTTTTTCCCTCAGACCTCAGTGAAAATATGACACACTAGACAGTGAACCTGAACCTCAAGACATACAGCAGAGCCACGGGAAAACAGCAACATGCAGACAAGCCTGCAACAATAAGGAATAAGGCAAGCACCTATGCCTTCCTGCTTTTTTAAAAATACATACCATGGTATAATTGTGAGCCACTTTATGCAAATCTGTACAACCTTGAGCATCAGCAAAAGAACGGATTCCAAGACAGTTGGATGGGTGAAGCTGTTTCATTAAAAACTTACAGCATGCTTCTACAACTTGTGAAAGCTGAAGAAGGCAAGCTGTAGATAACAGGCACTCAATATTATCTTCTTTTAATTCCAGGCGGCCTTAATGATAAAAAGAAATTCCATTAACTATGGAACTATATTAACTTTGGTTTATAAGGTAATTGATGCAAACAATAATAATTCTAAGAGCTCACTACATGCATTCCAGATATAGATGATTTAAGACATTCCAAAAAGAAAAAAAGTACTAAATGTGAAAAATAAGCTACTAGTGCTTTGTGACTTCTACTAAAATAAAAAATGAATAGCTGGTTTCCAGAATTTTCAAAGGATTAGTAATAACACAAAAGTTGAAAAACATTGTATAATTCATCAAATTATTACATTAACATGTAAAAATATCATTCAAAAGCTTAATTATAATAACCACTTTAAAGGTTCTAATATAGAGATTTCACCAAGGGTAGTTATAACAGCAGAACTATTAACTGCAGTAGGCTTATTAAAGGCAGAAATCTGAAATCTAATAATACAACTTAAATCTAAGAGGTTTTACATTCATTTTATTTTCAGATTTATTACCTGTATATGCATATTGAATCAAGGACCATAGGGAATTTGGTTCTACACCTTCCATTTTTATTTCTTCTTGTCTTGCTTCCCTGACATCACTAGTAAACATGGCAGCAAAGTAATCTGAGACAGAGGAGAGCACCAATCTAAGAGCACATCAGAAGAAAAAAATCAGTGACAACATCAAAGCTGATGTTCAGTAGTAAACACTTTGCTTTCTTTCCTTCTTTTTCTTCTATTTTTTAAAAAACTTTGTTACCTATAGAAAGTGTTTGGTACTAAGAAATGCATTTTAAGTTTGATAAATTGCTTTATGCTCTAGTCTCTTCGTTTTTTCCTTTTGTGTCTTTTTTAACTTTTAATTTTGTATTGGAGTATAGCTGATTAACAATGCTCTAAGAGTTTTTAGGTAGATAGCAAAGGGACTAGATAGCAAAGGGACTAGATAGCAAAGGGACTAGATAGCAAAGGGACTCAGCCATACATATACATGTATCCATTCTCCCCTAAACTCCCCTCCCATCCAGGCTGCCACATAACATCGAACAGAGTTCCATGTGCTATACAGTACGTCCTTGTTGGTTATCCATTTTAAATACAGCAGTGTGTACATGGTGATCCCAAGCTCCCTAACTTCTAGTCTCTTCCTTTGAATAATAAATTTCCATTACTGAAAGTTTTCTGCTGATGTAAATGATTTACTCATTCACTACTCAAATATCCCTTTTTATCATCCTGAAAAAAAGCTGTAATATTATTTAAACTAATGATATATAAAATACAGGAAAAAATGTAAAGGTTCTCCAGCTTATCATTTTTTAAAACAACCTAAGGTTTGTTTTTTTTTTTAATTATATAAGTAGTAAATACATGGGAGATATCTGACACTGGTTTTAGCAGGTTATTTTTAGCTTTTATGATTTTTAAATTATTAGGGTATACTATAATGTTTATATTTTGTTGTAAAATTATAGTACCTTTGTTACCACAATACAAAAGTATATTTTGTATCTTTTTACAATAATACATTATTATATAATAGGTATGTCTCTGCCCAAATTATTGATAGTCACATATATGCAAAAATAGATTTTAAGTGGTGGCACTAGTGGTAAAGAACCCGCCTGCCAATGCTGGAGATGTTGGAGATTCAGGTTTGACTCCTGGGTCAGAAAGATCTCCTGGAGGAGAAAATGGCTACCTGCCCCAGTATTCTTGTTATGAGAATCCATGAACAGAGGAGCCTGGTGGGATATAGTCCATGGGGTTGCAAAGAGATCTAGATATTCTGAGATATACTGGTGTGAAAACTAGACAAAAGATCCCTTCTTTTATGGAGTCATAGTCTACAAGATGACAACAATACACAGCAGAAGTAAATTCTAAATTATGGCAAGAAGTGATAAGTGCCATGGGGAAAAATGTAGGATAAGGGCAAATGGTTTAAATAGGTGGTCTCACTAGAAGGTGACACTTGAGATAAAATTTGAAGGAGGTGCAGGAATTAGTTATACAGGTATTTGGGAACAGCATTCAGGAAGAGCAGCCAGGGCAAACATCAAAAGGCAGAAGTGGCATGCCTACCACATGCAGGGAACAACAAGGGGGTCAGAGCGGCTGAAGCAGAGTGAGTAAGATGGTGGGCAGCATGATGAAGAAGTAACGGCAAGCTGGGTCACAGAAGCCACGGGGAAAATGTGGGGTTTCACGATGCAACATGAGGAAGCATTAGAAAGTTTGATCAGAGGAGCAACCACATCTGAGTACCACTTTACTGGGTCACTCAGGCAGCTGTGTAGAAAACAGAATGTAGGGAAAAGAGTGAAAACAGGGAGATGGGTCAGGAGTTTCTTGCACAAGTAATCTAAGTGAGAGGATGGTGTCTTACACAGGTGTTGCAGGTAAGGTACTGAGTTCTGTTTTGGAAACAGGAAATTTGAAATGCCTCTAGAAATTCTGGTTGAGATATCTCTAATAAACCCACACTCACAACATGGACTTTTGGTCACAACATATAGTGGCATCTCAATAAATGTATGCTGATTCAGGCATTAAAGACTATAAGACCAAGCCCATGCTTCCTAATTTTACTTTCACTTTGGAAGGTTTAACAAAACTTTTGGGACACAGTGTTAATTAGTTTTGAAAGGTAATAAAAAAAAAAAAAACACCTCTGGGATAATAATGGTGATTAACACTGAACAATTAAATATGGAATTATTAGGAGAAAAATTGTACTTTATTAAACAGCTTCCATTTCCTTTTCTTACAACAAAAAGTAATACTTCATTACTGTTAAATGCTTTTATTCGCTAGTACTACTGCCTTTCATATTTTCTGGAGGTCAGCAAACAGAAGTTGGGATGTGCAGTGCTCAGTCGCTCAGTCATATTCAACTCTTTGCAGCCCCATAGACTGTAGCCTGACAGGATCCTCTGTCTATGGAATTTCCAGGCAAGAATACTGGAGTGGGTTGCCATTTCCTACTCCAAGAAGGTGGGATAGAGTTGGCTATTTTAAAACTCAACAGTTTTGCCACTCCATTCTACGAATTTGTTTCTAAATGATCACCACTTTAATTTCCACTGAGTTTACTGAAAGTTATACAACAGATAAAATTAGGTGGGGTGTGGCTTAAATAGTAGCTGAAAACTATATCAAATGATACTGACAAACTTCAGGCTGGTATGTTTTGTTTTTATGCTTCTACAAAGGGAAAGTAACACTTTTGGGGTCATTTAATGTGTAATAAGGAGAAGGCAATGGCACCCCACTCCAGTACTCTTGCCTGGAAAATCTCATGGATGGAGGACCCTGGTAGGCTGCAGTCCATGAGGTCGCTAAGAGTTGGACACGACTGAGAGACTTCACTTTCACTTTTCACTTTCATGCATTGGAGAAGGAAATGGCAACCCACTCCAGTATTCTTGCCTGGAGAATCCCAGGGACAGGGGAGCCTGGTGGGCTGCTGTCTATGGGGTCGCACAGAGTCGGACACGACTGAAGTGACTTAGGGCTTCCCAGGTGGCGCTCAAAGTAAAACAAACAAACACCTGCCTACAGTGCAGCAGACTTAAGAGACGCAGGTTCAATCCCTGGGTCGGGAAGATCCCCTGGAGGAGGGCATGGCAATTCACTCCAGTATTTTTGCCTGTAGAATCTCATGGACAGAGGCACTTGGTGGACCACAGTCCATAGGGTCACAAAGAGTCAGACACAACTAAAGCAACTGAGCACATAGTGTGTAATAATTTCATATGCACTGCTTTCTTTGCAGAAAGTCCATGAAATATACCCCTTTGCCAAAACACTCCACTGAATAATCAATTAGAACAAGTTACCTCAACATACATTACTAAATGATCAAGGAAGTATTTCACACATATAGAAATTTAGAAAACAATTACCTGTGAGCTGGAATTCTGCGATCACCAGCAACTAAAATTACATCACATAACTGTTTGTGTCTCAAATAGTTTTCCATCTTTTTGAATGTTTGTTCAGCATGATTAAGGGCTTGGAAGAATTCATCTGATGAACATGGCTCCATAGTATGGCAGGATGATAACGTCTGACTACTATTGGAAGTCCTGAAAAGAAACAGAACACATGTTTTGAAACGTTATGAACACATTAAAAATATCTTTCCTATTAAGTCCTTTTAAAGCCTTCAAATGTAACAGAAGTAATAATACCAGTCAAAATTAATGTGTAATCATCTATCATTTTTGCCTTTTAAAATCAGTGATAGATCAAATCATCTGTGTGTCTTACAAACACTGTGAGTAAATGTGGTACCTTCTAGCCAACAGCTATATAACACATATCCTTTGCCTGTCCTTGAGATCTCTTCTCTGGTCAATATGACATCTCTGCTGAAGAAGCGCCAAACTATATTCATACAGACAGCCATAGCTCCGACATTATATTTAAGGGTGTAAGAGATAACTTTTTGAAGGCAGGAAAGCAATTAAACTATTTTGCAGATATAAATTCAAGCCATCCTTTATTTAAAAATGGGTTATGTTTCACAGTTCATTTGTAAGACAACTGTTTACAATACAAAGTATATGGTCATAAACACAGTATTGTAAATAATTCATTTGATTTTCTGGTCAGTCTTCAAAAGCCTGGGTAACCTATAACTTAGATTACAAATTAAAAAAATTTGATGGTCTAATCCAAAGAATTTTAGATAGTATCTAAAAATTATTTGAAATTTCCAAATTATAATGTGAAGAGTATGAGTTCAATATTTTCATTATGATTTACTGATGGAAAAAGTAAAAAGGTTGAGACTAAGAATGAAATCCTAAATCCACCCCTTTCCTCCCTCCCCCTAAGATCCCTTCTCCAAGATTACCTGAATCAAGTAATCAACATCCCATGGTTATGCAGTTAACCACAAAACCACCAACTAGGCCATAACTTAGTTCTCATTTCTCATCAGATCTACTTTTAAGGATATTATGATTCTGATAAATGCATTGTTGAATCAAGCCTCGCTATATCTTAAGAGAACTTTCTTAATATAAATATCTAATAACCTTATCAAAGTCTTTGACTCTTTTATAATAAAGGGAACTGAAGCCAAGGAGATTAACTGCTTTGCCAAAAGTCGGAGAGTTTGATCATGGCAGAAATAGGGCTGTTGCAGAGAAATCTGTGGGTTCACCAAAACCCTTTTTCTCCTAGAATATAGCTAGACTGCATTCCCAGCTTTTCTTGCAGATGGGTGTGGTCTTATAACGGAAATGAACTGTGTCACCTCCCAGCTATAATGGCCAAGAGCAGGTGTGTATCTCCCATTCTTTCTTTCTCTAACCATGAGGACGGAGGACTTACATGGAGGAAGAGGCAAAATATACACAAGTGTTTATAACTAGGATTATATATACAGATTCTACTCGTAAGAATTCTCATGTTGATTCAGATGTATCAGTTTTGAAAGTTAGGAGGGCCATGAATAATAAATATCTCTACCTAAAGCCCCTCCCAGCCCATCGCAGTTTCAATGCCATACAAACATGGGTCCTAGAGAATGTTCTTAGAGGATAACTGTGAATAATGATAATAGAAGCAAAATATAGATTATCTACAAAGTATATATTACACACTATGAATATTACTGGTGTAATGACTTGGGAAACCTAGTATATACAATACTCAACTTTACATTTAAGATCATTAGTATAAGAACATATAGAGTATTGTATAACTGTATGTTGCCTACATAAATACATGAGAATTAGAAACTATTTTAAAATCTAGGGTAAAATGTAATATAAGCAAAAACAAATAGTTGATTTTAATGAGTACCAATTTGAAGATTTAAAATATTTCTCAATAAAATGTTGTTTTCTATTGTCAAAATACTGACAAATGATTATGAAGACTAGAGATCTAAGGATGATGGAAGATTAGAATACCTAATTCTGTGTGTGTGTGTGACAGCACAGCATGGCACGCGGGGTCTTGGTTCTGATCCCCTGCAATGGAAGTGTGGAATCTTAACCAATGGACTGCCAGGGAAGTCTCTGAACATCTGCTTTTATAAGCCCAAATTCTTTCAAGAATAAGAACATATGAAGTAAAGTGGGGGGGGGGTGCTCCTATATTTTGCATCACATTTCTTATACTGGACAATGAATTAGCTGAGTGTTTTTTGAGTGATTAATTGCCATCATCAAAACACACTTTAATGTTTAATTCTGAAAGAACAACAGAACTTTATAATACTAACATCACTAAGTTATTACAGGCTAGCTTTGATGTTGGTGTAAGTCCAATTAATAAAGGGGCCATCTCTTTTCTTGTTAAGAACTTTCAAGGTTTTTAGTTCTTCAATCTGAGACATGAATCAGGATAATCTGGAAAGCATTTCAGCTTTTGTGTTCAAGGTCTCATTCCTTACAATTGATTCAGCAGGTCTGAAGTGAGACCTGAACATTGTATTTTTCAAAGCCCTATAGGTGATCCTAACACATCATGGATTAAAGGCCATCAATATACTTCAGAGAAGAGATGCATACATTATATAAGTCAGCATGTGATGAATGTACAGATTCAAAACACTGATATATGTAATAGATACTTCAAACGTGTAAACTGAATTTCTTTGAATATTTTAAATGAACTAGTAGAACTTAATACCTGTTATTTTCAAAATGAGCATAATGGTAAAACATTAAAATTGTTTAAATACATACACATTAACAAACAACTATTGGTGCTTCTAAAATAACATTTTTAACTTAATTTGCTTTCAAGCCTTCATTTGCTATCATGTGTTAAAAATGCCATTTCAATGATGTGTTGAACATATTATTCAATGTGACAATTAATTCAGAGATTTCTGGGTATAGCAATCATTCCCACTGCTTCAGATGAAGGATCAAAAGAAGTACAGGCTTCTGATTTGTGTCTGTGGAAGACTGAAGCCATCCATTCACAAAAGGAACATGAAAGAGGAAGGAACAGGGCTAATCACACATGAAAAGCTGCACACATTTCCAACATTTTTTGTTCGAGGAAATTTGGGGTTTTGTACATACAATTTTAATAATCTAAGAATTTACTTAAAAAAGAATTTACTGCATATCCGTACAACTACAGAACCCTAGCCATTAGAACCATTATATACAGAATCTTTGTATCTAGAAAGAACCTATGTGGTCATTTAATTCAACCCCTTTACTCTGCAGATGAGAAAATTTTGAGGCTCAGAACAGCACAAAGGGATCAACAAAGGACATATAGGCAGCTGGATACAAAGCCAGGACCTGAAGGCATTCAGAATGTTGGTCAAACCACTCACAAAGGAATGGAAATTTTTGCTAACCTCTGCCCTAAGTATCAGTAAGTGCAAAGGCTAAAGGTTTGAAGGGAGAATGATAGCACAAAATGAAGGAGGATAATTTAACAAGAACAGGACACTAGAATTAAAGATCATAGACAGAAGTCTACTACTGTGTTACTGCCCCTTACAATGGCACCCCACTCCAGTACTCTTGCCTGGAAAATCCCATGGACGGAGTAGCCTGGTAGGCTCCAGTCCATGGGGTTGCTAAGAGTCGGGCACGACTGAACGACTTCACTTTCACTTTTCACTTTCATGCATTGGAGAAGGAAATGGCAACCCACTCCAGTATTCTTGCCTGGAGAATCCCAGGGACAGAGGAGCCTAGTGGGCTGCCGTCTCTGGGGTCGCACAGAGTCAGACACAACTGAAGCAACTTAGCAGCAGCAGCAGCAGCTAGGTATAAGAGAAAAGGAGTCTCTTAGGTTTCTATGTGTAGAGATAACATCTCTATCTCTGGCTAATCAAATGTTTTTAATACTGTGGGTCTGTGTAGTTTATAGTGTCAGTATTATTCCTATTATGTGCTTTGGTTTGAAGATGTGAACTGGAGAGGTATGGTGTATGATTAAGAGTATTTTAGGGAGGTTCTAGAGCTGTGCTGTCCAATACAGTAGCTACTAGCCCCATGTGGCTATTTTAATTAAGATAAAATTCACTTACTTAGTTGACCCAATCATATTTCAAATGCTCAAGTAGCCCCATGGGGCTAGTGGCTGCCAGATTGGACAGTGCAGATATAGAACATTTCTGTCATTGCAGAAATTGCTTTCTATTGCATAGTGCTGATTTGACTCTGTCACCATGTATCTGGACAAGTATTTAAGTTCTCTAAGTTTTACTTCCAACAGCAATACAGATAAGTAATACATAATACTTTCTTTTAGAGGATCCTTCATGGGAAGATTATTAAATGAAGTAATGAATGCATAGCCCTAGCAGAGAATAAATATACACTCAAGGTAAATCAACTCATAGCAGAGCCTCGCTTTTCAAAGGCCAATGGAAAGACCTGTAATCTCAGTCTTTTGTCTTACACACTGTTGTTCCTTTGGTTGCCTTCCTAAAAAATGATCCCTAGCATTATTTTTATAACTAAATTTCCTAATTCTTGATTAAAATGACCTTTAAAGAAAGCTGAGTGCCGAACAATTGATGCTTTTGAACTGTGATGTTGGAGAAGACTCTTGAGAGTCCCTTGGACTGCAAGGAGATCCAACCAGTCCATTCTAAAGGAAATCAGTCCTGAATATTCATTGGAAGGAATGCTGAAGCTGATGCTGAAGCTGAAACTCCAATACTTTGGCCACCTGATGTGAAGAACCGACTCACTCGAAAAGACCCTAATGCTGGGAAAGATTGAAGGCGGGAGGAAAAAGGGAGGACAGAGGATGAGATGATTGGATGGCATCACTGATGCGATGGACAGGAGTTTGAGTAGGCTCCGGGAGTTGGTGATAACAGGGAAGGCTGGTGTGCTGCAGTACATGGGGTCGCAGTCAGACATGACTGAGTGACTGAACTGACTTAACACACCCAGTGGACATCCTAACCCATAATATAAAGATCTGGGAATAGGCTATTTATGGAGCATTTAAAACACATCTGTCTGTGAGTTCTACTTGATCTCTGCATGGTAACAGAGGAAAATATCTAACATTTCCCCTTAGTTTTATTTCTTTGATGTTACTAAGATGGTAAGTCATATTTCAAAGAACTGCATCATGAGAGCATTCAAATCTTTTATAACCGACATTCAATATAGAATAATGAACTCTATATTGCTGGATATTTCCAGGTCACAGGGAAACATTTAATTTCTAGCTTACTGTTCCTCTGCAGTAGGCAATGAATTTGTAACTCAGAAAAATGCCTAAACATAGAAAAGAGGCAAGTATCAAACAAATCAAGTCACCAACTATTTAAGATGAAGCACTGTGCCAGTTGTTAAAACTGTGGGGATGCAAAGAAGATACGATTTTCTTTTTCAGTGAAAGGACTTGGAATTTGAGGAGCTGAGTTTTATGAAGTAGAAAAAAAGTAAATAGCAACAATAATCACTCGCAATTCTTCAGATTCCACATGTGTGCACACACACAGTATGCACCTCAGCCAAAACTACCTCATTACAAATTATTTCGATTTCTTCACTTTCATCACCAGAACTTACATTAGGCTTTCTTTTTTTTTTTTGTATTTATTTATTATGCTGCGTCTTAGCTGTAGCACTCGGGAATTTTAGTCGTGGCATGTGGGATCTAGTTCCCTGACCAGGGATGGAACCCGGGCCCCTTGCGTTGAGAGCTGAGTCTTTGTCAGTGGACCACAAGGGAAGTACTTGCATTAGGCTTTCTTAATGGAGTAATTTTTTCAAAAGAAGTTTTAAGAATCACTTCCCAAGGATTATACACTACATGATTTTGAGTAGAAAACAAAGCTGCACTGAAACTCTATTCATGGTCTGTCTGGCTCACTCCCTAGCTAAGTGATTTACTCCTAGCCACCTGCCTCAGCTTTTGGCATTCAGATTTCATGGCTTTGCCGAAGTGCAAATGATTATATCATGAATCTTTTGGCATCTTTTGCACATATTCAAAGTCACAAATGTAAAATAAGAATGTAAATTGCTTAGTATAGGGTAGCAGTCTCTAAAAGAATTTTTATGCATATCCTTTACAGTATACTTTGAAGCATGTGCCCCAATAGACATTTGAGTTTATAAAAGATATACATATATCATCATACAATTATTTATATTATAAAACAAAAAATAGAGATTTAAATGATAAAATGTAAATAAACACATTCCAATTATCCATATTTTACCATGCCTCCAACAAATCATCTTGTACATTCCCAATTGGAATGTAACTGGTATCAGAATACAAAGAAAGCAAAGATCAGTATGGGCTAGTGTCTGGAAAGGCAACAAGTAACAGGTAAGATCTGATTACTGAAACCCTAAGGGTTTAGATGAGTAACTTGGGAGTTGAGATGAGTAACGAGGAAGAGGAACTGGAGTCATCTCTTTTAAGGTGAGGACAAGGCGAGGTGCATACAGAGGAATGACAAGAGGCAAAGAAAAAGACGACCTTCACCTCTTCCCTTCTCAAGAGAAATGTTTTTTAATTTAAGGCATTCTCTGCTGGTCCTGTGGCCAGAATATCTGTAGGGAAGAGAGTTAAATGTTGTTTATATAAGAATCAAAACTTCTAAAACAATAATCAGTGTGAAGGAGAAGAGCCAGGGGGCACTCTCATGCAATGCTGCTGAGAATTAAAATAGTTAACACCCCTGAAGGGCTTCCCAGGTGGTTCAGTGGGTAAAGAATCCACCTGCAATTCAGGAACCATAGGAAATGCAGGTTCGATCCCTGTGTTGGGAAGATCCCCTGGAGGAGAGCATGGCAACCCACTCCAGTGTTCTTGCCTTGAAAATCCCATGGATGGAGAAGCCTGGTGGGGCTACATTTCATGGGGTCACAAAGAGTGGGACGTGACTGAAGGAGTATGTACACACTCGATGTTCCTGAAATGACTGAGAATACAGATCAAAAACCCTAAAAAATGTGCACTCCCTTGGAGCTTTATCTAGAGGAAATAGTCATCTGTATGCACAGATCTAGCTAGGGGGTGTAGAGGAGAGGGGCTTATCACAGGTTGTTTCCAACAGGGAAATATTGGTTAAATAACCACAAGTTTTGTCTGTGCATAGAATGATTCGGCCATTTAAAAAGATACAGAAGAACATTTAATGCCATAGCAGGTTGTTTCACTGGGTATTGCCTTTGCCTATCCAGGATTCTTTCTTACAGTGACCGATCCATCTCTCCCTTTTGGGAAACCACACATTCCCTACCTCAGCTCTCAGGGATTGGGCAGAGGTGACTCCTCCCACTGGGCAGAGGTGAGCAAGGGACCAAGGCCTGGCCAATAGGAGTGTCATGTTGGGTGGATATGAGAGCCAAACAAGGCCAGAGAGAATCAGTTTCAAGTTGTTTGTTGATGTTCTTGGAAAAGAGTCACTCTCTTTCCACTCAGGAGGCTAAGCTGATAAAAAGTAAGCTTGGAGCTGCTAGCGGCTTTTTGTTACCACACAGATAGCCTGCATGAGGAAATGCCATTACAGAGGAAAAGAGAATCTAGAAAGGGAGGAAAAAAAGGATTTCTGGCATTATTTGAGTATTTGGATTCATCACAAGTTGAGCTTTTATTTACTTCTGTGAATCAAAAACTTTAGTTTTTGCGTGTCAGTTTGAGTAGGGTTTCTGCCTTTTGTGACCTAATTTTGTTGTTGTTTAGTCGCTAAGTTGTGTCTGACTTTTTGCAGCCCCATGGGATTTCCCAGGCAAGAATACTGGAGTTGGTTGCCATTTCCTTCTCCAAGGGATTTTTCCAACCCATGGATCAAACCCACATTTCCAGCTTGGCAGGAGGATTCTTTACCACTGAGCCATCTGGAAAGCCCCTAATTTTATGTTTCAGCTCAGTTCAGTTCAGTAGCTCAGTCACGTCTGACTCTTTGCGACCCCATGGATTGCAGCACGCCAGGCCTCCCTGTCCATCACCAACTCCCAGAGCCTACTCAAACTCATGTCCATTGAGTTGGTGATGCCATCGAACCAACTCATTCTCTATTGTCCCCTTCTCCTGCTTTCAATCTTTCCCAGCATCAGGGTCTTTTCCAATGAGTCAGTTTTTCACATCAGGTGGTCCAAGTATTGGAGTTTAAGCTTCAACATCAGTCCTTCCAATGAATATTCAGGACTGATTTCTTTTAGGATTGACTGGTTGGATCTCCTTGCAGTCCAAGGGACTCTCAAGAGTCTTTTCCAACACCACAGTTGAAAAGCATCAGTTCTTTGTGCTCAGCTTTCTTTCTAGTCCAACTCTCACATCCATACATGACTACTTAAAAAAACCATAGCTTTGTCTAGACGGACCTTTGTTGGCAAAATAATATCTATGCTTTTTAATATGCTGTCTAGGTTGGTCATAACTTTTCTTCCAAAGGGCAAGTGTCTTTTAATTTCATGGCTGCAGTCACCATCTGCAGTGATTTTGGAGCCCCCAAGAATAAAATGTCACTGTTTCCCCATCTATTTGCCATCAAGTGATGGGACCAGATGCCATGAGTAGCCATCATAGTCAACAAGAGTCCAAAATGCAGTACTTGGATGCAATCTCAAAAACGACAGAATGATCTCTGTTCATTTCCAAGGCAAACCATTCAATATCATGGTAATCCAAGTCTATGCCCCAACCAGTAATGCTGAAGAAGCTGATGTTGAACAGTTCTATGAAGACCTACGAGACCTTCTAGAACTAACACCCAAAAAAGATGTCCTTTTCATTATAGGGGACTGGAATGCAAAAGTAGTAAGTCAAGAAACACCTGGAATGACAAGCAAATTTGGCCTTGGAGTACAGAATGAAGCAGGGCAAAGGCTAATAGTTTTGCCAAGAGAACGCACTGGTCATAGCAAATACACTCTACTCTTCTAACAACACAAGAGAATACTCTACACATGGACATCACCAGATGGTCAATACCAAAATCAGACTGATTATACATTCTTTGCAGACGAACAAAGAGAAGCTCTATATAGTCAGCAAAAACAAGACCAGGAGCTGACATGGCTTGGATCATCAACTCCTCATTGCCAAATTCAGATTAAATAGAAGAAAGTAGGGAAAACCACTAGACCATTAAGGTATGATCTAAATCAAATCCCTTAAGATTATACAGTGGAAGTGAGAAATAGAGTAAAGGGACTAGATCTGATAAAACAGAGTGCCTGAAGAACTATGGACGGAGTTTCGTGACACTGTACAGGAAACAGGGATCAAGACCATCCTCAAGACAAAGAAATGCAAAAAAGCAAAATGGTTGTCTGAGGACGTCTTACAAATAGCTGTGAAAAGAAGAGAACCAAAAAGCAAAAGAAAAAAGGAAAGATATACCCATTTGAATGCAGAGTTCCAAAGAATAGCAAGGAGAGATAAGAAAGCCTTCCTTAATGATCAGGGCAAAGAAATAGAGGAAAACAATAAAATGGGAAAGACTAGAGATCTCTTCAAGAAAATCAGAGATACCAAGGGAACATTTCATGCAAAGATGAGCACAATAAAGGACAGAAATGGTATGGACCTAACAGAAGCAGAAGATATTAAGAAGAGGTGGCAAGAATACACAGAAGAATTGTACAAAAATGATCTTCATGACCCAGATAATCGCGATGGTGTGGTCACTCGCCTAGAGCCAGACACCTGGAATGTGAAGTCAAGCGGGCCTTAGGAAGCATCACTATGAACAAAGCTAGTGGAAGTGATGGGATTCCAGTTGAGCTATTTCAAATCTTAAAAGATGATGCTGTGAAAGTGCAGCACTCAATATTCCAGCAAATTTGGAAAACTCAGCAGTGGCCACAGGACTGGAAACGGTCAGTTTTCATTCCAATCCCAAAGAAAGGCAATGCCAAAGAATGCTCAAACTACCACACAATTGAACTCATCTCACACGCTAGCAAAGTAATGCTCAAAATTCTCCAACCCAGGCTTCAACAGTATGTAAACCGTCAACTTCCAGATGTTCAAGCTGGTTTTAGAAAAGGTAGAGGAACCAGAGATCAAATTGCCAACATCTGTTGGATCATCAAAAAAGCAAGAGAGTTCCAGAAAAACATGTTACTTCTGCTTTATTGACTATTTCAAAGCCTTTGACTGTGTGGATCACAAGCAGCTGTGGAAAATTGTTAAAGAGATGGGAATACCAGACCACCTGACCTGCCTCCTGAGAAATCTGTGTGCACGTCACGAAGCAACAGTTAGAACTGGACATGGAACAACAGACTGGTTCCAAATAGGGAAAGGAGTAAGTCAAGGCAAAAATGTTGCAAAACAGTATGCACAATGAAATTCAGTTTTTATTCTGCTGCAGCTGCTAAGTCACTTCAGTCGTGTCCGACTCTGTGCAACCCCATAGACGGCAGCCCACCAGGCTCCCCCTTCCCTGGGATTCTCCAGGCAAGAACACTGGAGTGGGTTGCCATTTCCTTCTCCAATACATGAAAGTGAAAAGTGAAAGTGAAATCACTTCTAAAAACATATTTTTATTCTATACTCGTATAAAATATACTGGAAGAACACTTTCTCAAATTGTTAATAGTATTTCAAGGTGGTAGGGTAATTAGTGATTTTTATTTTTTCATTTCTGCTTATCTCTATTTGCTAATGTCTCAATGGTAAAAAAAAAAAAAAAAAGTACACAATATCGAAAAAAACTCATCAAAAATTAGATCAAAAGGATTATGAAGAGTTCTATCCAGCTGTCTTCACCTCTTGCACCCTGTTGATCATAATCCCCAAACCATTCTTCACATGCACCACAGTAGTGAGTTTTACCTGGACACACGGCTACCCAGGCAGAGACCACATCTGAACCTCCTTAGCTACTCACTGCAGCCATGTGACTAGGTTTTCAACAATGGCACATGCGCAGAACTGATATCTGTAATTTGTGTTAATAGCTTAATGTCCTCCCTGTTCTTTCCTTGCTCAATCCCACAGGCTAGAATGTGGACAGAGAGCTTAGGAAGCTTTGACCATAAAGAAAGAATAATGCCCTATGGGATGGAGAAAGAGTATGGAAGGAACCTAGGTCTCTGAAGGAACTTGGGTAGCAGAACTACCTGTCTGCCCTGAGCCATTTGCCCATTTGTGAGATGACAGAGAAATAAACTTCTATTTTATTTGAGACACTACATTTCTGAATATCTTTGTTACATCATCTTAGCCTAGTCTCTACTAACATACTCCCTAAAGTTAAATGGCCAAATTATATATCTTTGTGCATATGAGCGATTGTGTGTATGTCTGTATCACTGTTTTTCATGCCTAATGTATCCAATTCTAAAAATGTAAAATTTCACTGTCTAGTTACAAATGGATGAACATATAAGCAGTTAAGTGTCATAAAAGTTTCCTCTGCCTTAAAAATTTGGACTTACAAAGGTCAGTTGTGCAACTCTAGAACCCATTAGCCGTTTTGCTAAGCTAATTCTTTTTGGGAACTAATGATTCCAATAAATTTCTATTCTGTTTAAACCAGCCAGTCAGTTTCAGTTGCTTAAAACTAAGAACCCTGATTGATACAATGTAAAGATAGGCTTTAGGGGATTTATGAAGCAGAGACATTACTTTGCCAACAAAGGTCTGTCTAGTCAAGGCCATGGTTTTTCCAGTGGTCATGTATGGTTGTGAGAATTGGACTAGAAAGAAAGCTGAGTGCTGAAGAATTGATGCTTTTGAACTGTGGTGTTGGAGATCCCTTGACTCTTGAGAGTCCCTTGGACTGCAAGGAGATCCAACCTGTCCATCCTAAAGGAAATCAGTCCTGGGTGTTCATTGGAAGGACTGATGTTGAAGCTGAAACTCTAATATTTTGGCCACCTGACGCAAAGAGCTGACTCATTTGAAAAGACCCTGATGCTGGGAAAGATTGGGGGCAGGAAGAGAAGGGGACGACAGAATGAGATGGTTGGATGGCATCACCAACTCAATGGAGATGAGTATGGGTAAACTCCGGGAGTTGGTGATGGACAGGGAGGCCTGGCATGCTGCAGTTCATGGGGTCACAAAGAGTTGGACACGACTGAGCAACTGAACTGAACTGAACCCTGTATGAAATATTTAACATATGTGTGTGTACATACATGCACATACAGACACACACATACAGAGGGTTTTCTGGGGAAAGGTTCTATAGCTTATGTCAAGGGAATCCATGACTTGGGCTTATGTGTGAGGAGGACATTACAATACATCCTTTCTTGATATAGGTACAATATAGCAGAACTTCTTTGCCATCTCTGGAAGCAAAGGTTTTTTTCATGTGGAGATGTATAAGATTTTAATTTTAAAATGAATCAGAATTAATAGACTAGTTCAAACAAGAAGATGTTTGACATAAAAACATAACATTAAAAAGGGTCAACAACAGAAAGAGACACTGCTAGTTACTTTCAATTAGTTCTACATAAATTCTTGGGTTTAAAATTTATGCTCCTATTAAGATCTGTCCTAATCTAGACCTCTATTAAATAAAGAATGCTTCATCTAATGAGAAAAAAAAAGGGTCAAGAAAAAAAGGATAGCACTTGAGAAATGCTATATTATGAAGATAACCCCTTGCTGGGAGAGGAGAAGGGCCTAAATGTTTTCAAGATGAGTCAAAGAAAGGCAAATCAACAGACCAAGGAACAGAAGAGTTCAAGGATATCTGCTGAAATAGAATAGCAAGCAATGAATACGATGGATCCGATGACTGTGGGTAAATGGCTGTCAAGAGATTATACCTGTAAATCAGTCAGAGGTGGCTATGCTGGGAGGGAATGGGGGCAGGAGGAGAAGGGGACGACAGAGGATGACATGGCTAGATGGCATCACCGACTTGATGGACGTGGGTCTGAGTGAACTCCGGGAGTTGGTGATGGACAGGGAGGCCTGGCAGGCTGCGATTCATGGGGTCGCAAAGAGTCGGACACAACTGAGTGACTGAACTGAACTGAACTGAACACTGAGAAAATCAGTTGAGGAGAGAAGGTAAAACTGGTTAGAATGAATCAGTATTATGTTAATCCAAAGTGAACTCAGTGATTAAAGGAAAAGTCACAGAGAACTGCCTACTGGTATTTGTGCATGAAATTTACATGTTAATGGTTTGGGTTCAAAATGCAGCTATTTCCAAGAGACCAAGGTCAAAAATTGTAAGTCAGATTGATGATATCTATCGTTGATTTGGGTGTGATGAAAATGGCACTTTACCTTTGTGGTCTTCCTCCCTAAAACTTATAACGCCAGTTTAATCATGAGAAAAGTATCAGACAAATCCCAACTGAGTAAGACATTCTGCAAAATACCTAACCACTAATCCCCAAACTGCCAAGGTCATCAAAAACAAGGGAAGTCTGAGAAACTGTCACAGTCTAGAGGAGCCTAAGGATATACGATGATTAAATGTAATCGGTATCCTAGGTGGGATCCTGTAACAGAAAAAGAACTTTAGGTATTTAGACATTAAGGGAATCTGAATAAAGTATGGTCTTTAGTTAATAATAATGTATCATATTGGTTAACAGTAATGGATGCACCATATTCGAACATGTTAATAACTGTTAGGGAAATAATACGGAAAACTGGGTGTGGGATATATAGGAACTCACTACATTATCTCTGTAATTTTCTTGTAAATCTGAAAGTGTTAATATAAACTTTAGTTTTTTAAAAATGCAGTTTCATTTTACTTACTATTTTTGAGCAAGTTACTTAACCTTTCCGTGCCTCACTGGCCTCATCTCTACAGTTAGAATGACAATAGTGACAATCTAACTCGGAAATCTGTGAAGACTAAATGATGTAATACAGTAACAGTGTCTCACAGATATTAAATACCCAGTCAGTATTAGCTATTATTTTATTGGGATATTTATAAAATACAGTAGTATTTTAAATACTACTACTATTTTAAATAAATTAAAAAATAATCTGATTTAAAAAATGTTTAACTTTATAAACAAGGTTGAGAGAATGAAAATTTCTTCACTATGTAAAAATACCATAATTTCAAAGTTGGCCAATCAAATACAGTGTAAATTGTATTTATCTTATGGTCCCATGACGAGTTATCATGTAAACCTGACTGGCCCTGGTGAAAATTCATCTTGAGTTACAGTCATAGAAACCTACTGCTCACACAAAAGATCACAATTCTGTTACTCAGGGCCTAAAATTCCTCAAGGTGTAAAAATCAAAGTTTGTATTTTAATAACAAAGTAACGACATTGGAGAGAAAGTGGCTAAGCTACAGACACAAGATCAGTTAAAAGATAAGAAACTTTTAAATCACTTAGATGTGAGACAGCAGAAATTACCATAAGTTGAAGAGCCAGGCAGGTTTGAATAGAACTGATGAAACGTATATCATATGTCTCCCCATCATGCCATGTCCGTCTATGGTATACTGAAATAAAATGTTTGCTATATATTTTATTGCAAGTACTATGTAAGGAAAAGAACTATTCCCAAGTTATATACAAAATTTGATGAATGTCAGTGTAACTTCTTTTGACATTAACAGTGATAGTTTTTGATTTGTTTACAGTAGAAGGCCAACCACCTAGAGAGATTGCTCACTTAATCAAAAAGCTGGCGGCAAATAAATGTATCCTCATAATGAAGATCAAAGACTTAGAGCTGGAGGATTGAAGAAGGGTATGAAAATTAGATACATTTAATCTGGAGAAAAATGGAAAAGTAAAAGTACACACACAAATGACATTTCTAAAGTCTAAAATGATTTTCACTTTTTTTGCAGAAAGATGTTGGGATAGAAATGTTAAGCCACCAGGAATAGTAAATTTCTTTGACACATTTCCTCTCATATCTAAAAATCGAAGACATTTTCTTTAAGTACATTTTATTTTTGAAATAATTTAGAAAGAGTTTGATCACTGCAGATGTGAACTGTTTATTCCCTTATTATTTACTTTCTCAACCTTCTCTATTAGCATTTTAAAAACAACTACATTCATTTTAAATTTTAGAAAATATAATTTTCTGATTTTTATAACTCCTACAAATAAAAACATCAATTATATATTCTTGAACTATGCACACAGCAATCTAAGTCCAAAAGAAAAAAAGCAATCTTTTTCTGTCATAATGACTATCCCATCAAGATGACATTTTAATGTGGATACTAAAGAACAGAGTAACTTAATTTCAGTAATCATTAGCTTTGCAAACTACCTTTGCTGTAAGGAAGTAAATTACAGTGACCCAGGTGTGTGTAATGTAAGATTATATACATGTATATAAATTTTATACTCCCTCACATATGTATAATCTCTCCAGGTAGTAGACACATGTTAAGATTTTTATAACTTATGCTGGTAAATGAATGAACCTTTTTTTCCTCTAATTTTGTTAAAATATTCTTGATACATTATATTGATTTTCAAATGCAAAGATGATTACTCTTTGGTTTCTCACAAAAATGGTAAACCCTGAACCTTTTACTAAATAAATCACGCCTTTTATGGCAACAAGTATCCAAAGAAAACACAAAACAATGAAACCATATTAATTCAAATGATCTCCATATGAAAATTATCAGTGGCTTCTATTCTCTTAATATAATGCTAAATCATGAACTAATTAAATTTTTAAAAATTAAATATACTAAATACCTATGTAAAGATATTCCCCTCTCCATTACACAAATGAGCATAGATGACTGGTCTATATTTGTTATTATTCCAACACCACAGTTCAGAATTCCATATTCTTCAGATTAGAAGAGAAGGTGGTAAATATCCCCAAGTAAGAGATACTTGAATATATGAACTCATTTTGTCTCCATCTCTTATGATGCCTATATTATTAATAACCAAGATACAAATTACAAGTGTTATCAAAACCTGCAGAGAAATTTTAAAAGAAAAAGGATCCAGTAATTAATCTAGAAAAATAAGCCTTTAAATATTTTTGAGTGAAGATGAATCAGAAGGGTGACTTTCAGGCTCTAACTTATTTCTTAAGATGTGATAGTAGTTTATACTGATTAAGAAGAAAATTCATTTCAAAAGTAAAGCCTGGCTCCATGGGTGAAGATGGATAAAGTCATATGAATTTAACCAATTTTTAATTTTCAAACTCATTTCCCCTTCTTTTTGCCCCCTTTTTACCAGCTGACCACATCTAGCTCCTCTATGTTCCCTTATACTTTCCTGAAGGAATATCCTTCATGTCCCTAAATAGCACAATTTTCAGTGAAGTGAAGGTAACAGGAATTAGTAGCTGTCATCTTAGAAAGAGACGTGCTACTGTATTCTCTGTATTAGTCAAGAGGGCTGCAACACAGGACAAAGAGAAATAACCATAAGAAAAATATTATTGACAACCACAATGGAGTAAATAAAAATTACTGGCAACTACTATGTGCATCTCCTGGTAAAACCTTTAACTAAAATTAAAACATGACTATAATCCGTTGCAAACTGAAATGTCATAAAATTTTTTGTACTCCAGAAATGTCTCCTATAGTTTTGCTATAAGACTATAGAAGGTACATGAATGAAGCAGACTACAAGGCATGATGCATAGAACTGCTACCATATATTATTTTCAAGGCAGAGCCAGATCTATATATGGAACACAAGATATTTCAAAATGAAAGCTGTTTGTTGTCTTTATAATTTTCTAGAATTAAAATCAATATTAGAACGTTAAAAAAACCCAGTAAAAGAACCACATTACATACCATTATATATATATATATATATATACACACACATACACAGAGAGAGAGGCATGTATATGTATAATCATAGATTTTAAACAACAATACTAAATTGCTTTAAACAGTATAGAGAATATCCCCCCATACCCCATTTCTAACAGTAAAAAAAATAATCAACCTGCATGAACTGGAATCAGATTCATTTTCTTCTTCACTAGTGTCATCATCCACTTCTGGTCTATCCAGCCAATGTGCACCGCCACAATCTTCTGCTGTAAACTCAAATGCAGGGACTTCAGAGGTGGATGCCATTGGCCAAGAAGGTGAATTCTGAAAATCCAGTTGGCTGGACCTTCGGTAACCAATTGAAGCCAAAGGCAATTGCAGGCTACATGGATCTAAAAACTTTCTCCCACCGTTTGCTCCGGTCTGTCCTCGATTCCAAAATTCTCCCTGCTGGCTGTCAACTGTAGAATTAGGAGATGATGCTTGATGGCTAAACCACCTCCATCTGATTTTCAAAATCTGCTTCACATCAAACTCTTTACGAGAACCAGACATCCTCAGAGAAACCAAGTGATCGTCTAGGCAACGGGCAAAAAGCACTGCACACAGATTTGTGCATCCAACCAAGACAAGAGAAGTATATGCCCTGCTGTACACAATAAACAAATTGAAAGGAAAATAAATCACATTCACATATATATCTACATTTACTTTTATACCAATATATCAGATTATAAAGAACAAAGGACAATGAAAAAAAGAGGAAACACGGTGGAACATTCCGTTCAATCAGAGCAAACTCTCATCCACCTATCCTGAAGCAGCTAGACTTTCCCCTGCTCTCCTTCCCCTTACTGACCATTAGCTCTCACAAACACTGACAGCATTCATTAAAGTCCTTTTAAATGCAGAACACCACCCCCTTTTCTTAAACCACAAATGACCGAGACAGAAAGCACTATCCCGTTGCAATGTCTGTCTCTGCTGCTTAGTATGTTAACTCTTTTATTGCTGAAACAAGAAATGTATTCCACAGCATTTTCCTTTGTACTTAAAAATCACTGTAAAACTAAAATATTTCTATTTTTATACTAAGTTCCTGAATGAAATTTCACAATCACTTTTTTAGAAAGCATTTTTAAATTAGATGAGTTATAGTGATGTTGAAGCTGTACTCTGGATGGGAGTGAGAAAGGAGGAGAAATACAAAGGTGGGGCTCCCGTTTACTGCTCTCCACTTCTATTTTCTCCCTTAAGGAAAGGAGGGTGTTTCATTAATATAGTACAATACTGGGTAGGACTTCATTTGAGCAAAGAATATTGAGCAGACTAAAGAGAAAGAAAAAGTTTGGAAACTACAAAGGATCAAAATATGACAATACTTACTCTTTTTCAAATAAATAACCTGAAGTCAGTATGGCTCTGTAATTATGACTGTGCCATTCTGATTTAGTACAGTAGACAAATTTCTATGACACTACTTAGCAAAAGGAAAATATGGCTCAGGAAAGATACCTAGGACTGGGATAGGATTCTTTCTTGGGTGTACAAATGCCCTAACGGTATCCTCTGTTGTTGACAAAACAAATGGTCTGAACATGGTTATACCTGAGGCACATTGATAAAGCAAATGAAAATCTTATCAAATACAATCAAATTTTAAAATACTGAGTGGTAACTGTAAGCAAGACACTCTACCAAGCACTGTGGGGGACACCAATATACATCTTTGTTCTTACCCTCAAAAATAATTAAACTGAGTACTGAAACAAAAAATAACAACTTAAATATAAGAAACACTATAATGCTGCAGTATTAACATTCTGTTACCTACAAATGTACAAACACAGAATTTGAGCTTTCAGGGTGCCCAATATCTTTCAAATGACCAAAAAAAAAAAAAAGCAAAGCTGCTTTGGAGACTTACAAAATATTGTGAGGCATGTACCTTAACCTTACACAGCTCTTTAGTAGGTGAATAAAAATTATTCAGAGACATAAGAATGAGAGGCATGAAAAGCCATATACAATTCTGTGCCAAACAGCATACAACAAGCCATAAATATTGTGAGACAGAGAAAGGAGATATCAGCATGGTGTGGAGTGCTATGGATCAGTCTGATTAGGGAGAAGGCTTCTAAGAATGGGAAGAAGTTGCCTAGGCAGAATGATGAAAGGTTTTATCCAGGAAGAAATGTATCAATAAAAGCATGAAGTGAGCATACTGACAAAGAAAGAGGGGGAGCTATCAGTTTGATCAGCCAATCAGACATTCATAATTAATTTTAAGGAGTAGTAAGAGACAAAGTTGCATGCATAAGATGACATAAAATGTCCTGAGCACAGAGCCAAAGGCAGGCAATGTTAAGTGGACTGCTGAAGAGGGCAATGCTTTTAGAAAGTTAATTTGGCAGTAGTATGCAGCATGCATTACAGTATGAAATAGTACTTTTCCCTCTTCTTCACCTCTGCCAGACTCCTTCTATCCACAACCTTCTAACTCCACTCTACCTATCCAACTTTGTTTCTAACTATTTTCCAACATGGACACACCACTTCAGAGCCTACATTATGGTGCTTCCTCTTTCACATGCTGTTTGTGTCCCAATTTCTCTAGTTTTGGAAATCCACTCATCCTTCACGGTTTATCACTGGCACTGCTGCCCCTTAGAAAGGCTTCTCCAATTACTCTAGCCTTATGGTTCTCAACAAGAGTAGCACCAACCCCTCTGCTCCCACACTCCGAAATTAGGGGGCATGGATTTTTAGTTGTTGGAATGACAAAAGAGGGCACTGAGTGGGCAGGGGCCAGAGATAGTAAATATCTGTAAGTACAGACCCACACAATGAAGAAAGGCCATTGCAGTAGTTCATGATGATCTTACCATCACTGTCTTCATGCAAATAAGTACAATATTTACCAAGCATTTATATGTTTAAGGCACCACAAGAGGTAGAAAGATAAATAACAAAGATCTTTCTTTTAAGAGGGCTATTTATTGTGGCAGAGAAAATAATTAAATGAACATTACAAATAAAGAATTTATCTTAATAAATATAACATATAAATAAAATTTTAAATTGGATTCAATCTGTCAGTATGAGAACACATACCAGAGAGTCCATTTACAATGTGCTAGCTCCAATAACTAATTTTTATTGTTTTGCTGTTTGGTTGACTGGTTGAAGCCTGAACACAAGAATGGACTTTAAAGGCCACTAAGGTGCCAGACATTTCTCAGTATGTGATAGAGAAGAAATCCAAAGACGTGAATGTTAAAATGTTGAACCATGCTTCCAGTCCCAAGAGGGGCCAAAGACCCTTTTCACAGAGGAATTGAGAAATGCATTAAATAAATACCTCTTAAGTAGAGAAGCTCTTCTGAGTAGGCTAGAGATGCAGGTGGGAGACTAGCCCCTGAAACAGGCTTTCTGATTAAAGAGAAACTAGGATCTTTGGTGACAAAGGCCAACCAGAAGTTTTTAACCACTGCTGTAGTAATCATGGGTTTAGTTGCATACATGCATACATATGCATGTATATACAACGCCCTGCCCCATCCTTCTACATCGGCAGGCTCACACTGCATGCTTTTCTTCACTGAGACACTTATTTTGTTGATCTTCACCACTCATTCTTCTTGGTAATCAATGTTGATAGCTTGGTGTATAGCCTTTCACATTTTTCTCCATGTTTATAGAATTCATATCCAAACTTACATACACATATATAGGAGTTTTTATTATTTTGTTTTATAAAAGATTACATTATACATATTTTTGGCATTTTGCTTTTCTCACTAAAATTATATACATGGAAATATAAAATAATGATCTTTATAATAGTTGCATAATATTTCATAACTGTAAAACAATTTATTAAACTATTTTCTTGCTAGTGGGCATGCAGATTGATTTTACACTTGTTTTATGCTATTAAAATAATTTTGAGATTAAAAATCCTTGTGAAACTTTTGTTATCTATGGAATTTATTCACAGAAGTGGAATTGCTGGGTTGAAAGTATGTCTATTTTAAATTTGAAAAGATAGTTAACTTTCATAAAATTCATATTTTCAAAACTTAAGTGAGTATATCCTTCTTATTTATTTTTACAGGCCCACTAGTCAACAATAAGTATTATCAGTCAGTTCAGTTGCTCAGTCATGTCTGACTCTTTGCAACTCCATGGACTGCAGCACGCCAGGCCTCCGTGTCCATCACCAACTCCCGGTGTTTACCCAAACTCATCTCTACTGAGTCGGTGATGCCATCCAACCATATCATCCTCTGTTGTCCCCTTCTCCTCCCACCTCCAATCTTTCCCAGCATCAGGGTCTTTTCCAATGAGTCAGCTCTTTGCATCAGGTGGCCAAAGTATTGGAGTTTCAGCTTCAACATCAGTCCTTCCAATGAACATTCAGGACTGATCTCCTTTAGGGTGGACTGATTGGATCTCCTTACAGTCCAAGGGACTCTCAAGAGTCTTCTCCAACACCACAGTTCAAAAGCATCAATTCTTCAGTGCTCAGCTTTCTTTATAGTCCAGCTCTCACACCCTTACATGACTACTGGAAAAACCATAGCCTTGACTAGATGGGCCTTTGTTGGCAAAGTAATGTCTCTGCTTTTGAATATGTTGTCTAGGTTGGTCATAGCTTTTCTTCCAATGAGCAAGCATCTTTTAACTTCATGGTTGCAGTCAAACCATCTACAGTGATTTTGGAGCCCCCCAAAATAAAGTCTGCCACTGTTTCCCCATCTATTTACCATGAAGTGATAGTTAACTTTCATACCATGTTTCCCCATCTATTTACCCATCAGGGACTGGATGCCATGATCTTAGTTTTCTAAATGTTGGGCTTTAAGTCAACTTTTTCACTCTCCTCTTTCACTTTCATCAAGAGGCTCTTTAGTTCTTCACTTTCTGCCATAAGGGTGGTGTCATCTGCATATCTGAGGTTATTGGTATTTCTCCTGGCAATCATGATTCCAGCTTGTGCTTCTTCCAGCCCAGCATTTCTCATGATGTACTCTACATATAAGTTAAATAAGCAGGGTGACAACATATAGCCTTGACGGACTCCTTTTCCTATTTGGAAACAGTCTGTTGTTCCATGTCCAGTTCTAACTGTTGCTTCCTGAGCTGCACATAGGCTTCTCAGGAGGCAGGTCAGGTGGTCTGGTATTCCCATCTCTTTCAGAATTTCCCACAGTTTGTTGTGATCCACACAGTCAGAGGCTTTGGCATAGTCAATAAAGTAGAAAGATGTTTTTCTGAAACTCTCTTGCTTTTTTGATGATCCAGTGGCTGGAAGAATTGAGAGGAATCAAGGTAATGGATCTATTTTGTCTACGTATTTGTTGATTTAAAAATATATAGAATATATTAGAATGATGAGAATGATCCAACAGGAAGGTGAGACTGATTATTGTAGGTGGGAGCACTGGAACAAAAAAAGTAAGACTTTGATAAAAGAAAAACAGATGGTACCTAAGCATAGTGGACAGTTTGGATAGTCACTGTAGGTGGGATAATTCCTCTACTGTTAAGACTGTGACTTTCTAAATGCATCGATTATTTTAAAAGGAAAGAAAAGACATGCACTAAGCCATCTATTCAAGTTGAAAACCCCTCTAGGAGGAGTCATGAAATAATATAGAGGTGAAACTAAACAATTAAGAAATAAAAAGAGAGAATTAGAGACCTAGCTCTAAAAATCTCTTCCCTTCTAGCAAGTTTAATCAAAGAAAAATTAAAACTTAGGAAGAGGACAACATGAGCATTAAAATAAAATATTTAAAAGATCTAATTCTTTTATTTCTTTAGTTTCTCCTCTAATAATTGATACAAGAAAAATTTTAAATGTCAAATTGAATAAGGGTAATGACAGTGAAAGAGGAGAGTGAAAAAGTGGGCTTAAAGCTCAACATTCAGAAAACAAAATCACAGCATCTGGTCCCATCACTTCATGGCAAATAGAAGGGGCAACAGTGGAAACAGTGTCAGACTTTATTTTTGGGGGCTCCAAAATCACTGCAGATGGTGATTGCAGCCATGAAATTAAAAGACGCTTACTCCTTGGAAGGAAAGTTATGATCAACCTAGACAGCATATTCAAAAGTAGAGACATTACTTTGCCAACAAAGGTCCATCTAGTCAAGGCCATGGTTTTTCTAGTACTCATGTATGGATGTGAGAGTTGTCCTGTGAAGAAAGCTGAGTGCCAAAGAATTGATGCTTTTGAACTGTGGTGTTGGAGAAGACTCTTGAGAGTCCCTTGGACTGCAAGGAAATCCAACCAGTCCATTCTGAAGGAGATCAGTCCTGGGTGTTCTTTGGAAGGACTGATGCTAAAGCTGAAACTCCAGTACTTTGGCCACCTCATGCGAAGAGTTGACTCATTGGAAAATACTCTGATGCTGGGAGGGATTGGGGGCAGGAGGAGAAGGGGACGACAGAGGATGAGATGGCTGGATGGCATCACCGACTCAATGGACATGAGTTTGAGTGAACTCCGGGAGTTGGTGATGGACAGGGAGGCCTGGCGTGCTGCGATTCATGGGGTCGCAAAGAGTCAGACATGACTGAACAACTGAACAGAAGTGAATAATGACAAATGTAGAGAATTTAGGTAAGCAAAGTTGGAAAATCCTCCTGAAAGACAGAATTTGCTGAAAAATCCTTCATAGCTAGGTCTCTAACAATTTCTGCCTAAGCTTAAGCCTGGGTATATATTTTGGGAAAAGAATCTTCACTTTAACAACATCTATTAAAGGTTATCTATTGATAAAGTAGCTTGCTACAGTTACCATGATAGAAAAGGGTCTATAGGACTACTTCCCAGTGTTAACACTGAATTCTTGGGCCAAATATTTTCCTTATGAAAAATATGTAGTAAACTTAGGCATGGAATTCAGAGTTAATTTAAATAAGACTTTTTCTTCTGCCACAGTAAATTTTACTATACAATATCATATTGTTTCACTCAAAAATTTATCCAATTCTGATGAGAAGTACTTCTTAGAGTAATTACTGATGAAAGATCAATACACATTAAAAGTCATTACACTTAAATTATTAAAATGGTTTGCAAGGGTTACACATAAAAATTAGATTGATCATCACTCTCTATCTCCTTGACCCTCTTCCTTTTTTTAATAGCACTTGTCACCATCAAGCATATTAGATGTTTATTCCCTAAATTAGCTGCAGTAGAGCTTTGGCTCACAGCTGTACCTAGCACTTAGAACAGTATCTGAAAGACAGGTGCTGAATAAGTATTTTTCTAATGAATGAATGAATCCAGTAACTATAAGAGCAATAATAAAAGACTTACACTTGAAATGTACACTTCTGGAATTATAAAATAAACTTAAGAATTGAATGTTAAAAAGAACATTAGAAAACATTTACTGCTGGTGAGAAAACCTCTTTAGTATTTTTTCAACTTAGGAAAATTCACAACATATTACTCTGAATTTCTTTTTTTCTATTTTGTTCTCTGGGTATAAAAATTTTTATCACTTTGACATCTATTGGCTAAACAACAAATGTCTTTTCAGATCGAGGTAACACTTTTTTTCAAATTGATTATCAAATTATACTGTAACTCTTTCTTGTTTTAATAACTTTGCTTTACTTAAAGTTGAGATACAAAGGGTCACACATTGTTTAAAACAGATGTGTCAATTATGAATACATTTCTCAAAATGTAATTAAGGAATCCACATGCAACTTCTGCTTCAAAACTGCTCAAATGTTAGTTTGTGAATTTATAAGATGAAGTTCTTCAATATGACAATAGCAACACTGAGATGTCATTAAGATAAGACTGCTGATGAGCTCACTTCAACAGTGTGGCTTTCAAAGCTAAGGCTTCACTCAGCAATTCAAATTATAGTCATCCAGTAACTGGTTTATATGGGTCATCACTATTACACAAATCTCTCTGCACATGGAGTTTTCACAAACAACAGTGCTTGTTTTATGAGTAACCAATTTTAATGAATCTATTCCTATAGTTTTAATATATACTAAATATACATATGTCATAAAACATATATATGGTATATGTTTTATATACCAGTAATATATATAGCATAAAACACATCAAGAACTAATTTACTGTACTAACTCAGCAGCACTTCACCTCCCCAGTTTTCCTCTCAACTAAAATAAGTTACAGCATATGATTTCAAAGAAACTTTTAAAGTTTGGTAATTCTAGGATACTTTTAAAACTGTTAAATTAAGTCTTTTATCAGAATTTGGCTTATTTTAACAATTTGAAGACATTTAATTCCACTAAAAATTTAAAATGTATGATATCAGAAAATGTTCATTAAGTACCTAGATCAGGAAAGATGTGAGATTTCATTTTAACTTTAATTTCAGAAATATAGTAGATACTCTGTACCTCTTTTCCAAACTCAAAAGCAAACATTATAAAGGTAAAAAAGAATCCTGTAATTATATAAACTCAATAAACTGTGCTATATGTAGAAAGAACTCAAAGATGAGAAAATAGCAAAATTCATCAGGGCAGGGGTCACTATACTCCTAACAACTTGTATAGTGCACAACATTCAAACATTTCCTGAATTTAGACCAAAGAATAAATGACTAAATTAATGGTCTCCGTCCATGGGATTCTCCAGGCAAGAATACTGGAGTGGGTTGCCATTTCCTTCTCCAAAATTAATGGCACACACCTTCATCTGAAAGGTCTTAAAATACAGCAGAAGAGGGTTTTCAATGAAACCTTTACTAATTATCAAGGAGTAAATATGTCTTTTATTTGGGAAAAGATGAGGTTCTTGAGTTGAGAATTTTGAAGTATGCCTCAAAAAAATTAATTTGGCAAGTGAAGAATGGATTTGTAAGGGAAGATGCCATTGGTGGGAAAATCAGTTAGAAAACTCTTTGAGGTAAGAGGATAGTAACCTTGGCTAGAGGCAATGAGATCTGAAAGGGGAGTGGCTGTTAAAACCTACTATAGGGTCGGGCCTTATAAAATGCCCATGTCAAATGGATAGGAAGAGGTCAAAGATGACAACATTTTCAAACATGGATGGCTATGGGGGTTGAGTCGCTAAGTCATGTCGGACTCTTGCATCTCCATAGACTGTAGCCTGCCAGGCTCCTCTGTCCATGGGATTCTTCATGCAAGAATACTGGAGTACATTGCCATTTCCTTCTCCAGCGAATCTTCCCGACCGAGGAAACGATCCCCAGTCCCCTGCAATGCAGGCAGATTCTTTACTGATTGAACTATGCGGGAAGCGGAGGTGACTATACGAATGCTAATATTAACATAAATAGGTTAAGTAAGAAGGATACTGTATCCTTATATATGTATGTTAGTTGCAAAGAGTTCAACATGACTGAGCAACTAACACATATACATATATATATGATATATATATATATATATATACACACAAAATGTGGTCCACTGGAGAAGGGAATGGCAAACCACTTCAGTATTCTTGCCTTGAGAACTCCATGAACAGTATGAAAAGGCAAAAAGATAGGACACTGAAAGATGAACTCCCCAGCTCGGTAGGTGCCCAACATGCTATTGGATATCACTGGAGAAATAACTCCAGAAAGAATGAAGAGATGGAGCCAAAGCAAAAACAACACCCAGTTGTGGATGTGACTGGTGATGTAAGCAAGGCCCGATGCTATAAAGAGCAATATTGCATAGGAACCTGGAATGTTAGGTTCATGAATCAAGGCAAATTGCAAGTGGTCAAACAGGAGATGGCAAGAGTGAATGTTGACATTTTAGGAATCAGCGAACTAAGATGGACTAGAATGGGTGAATTTAATTCAGATGACCATTATATCTACTACTGCAGGCAAGAATCCCTTAGAAGAAATAGAGTAGCCATCATAGTCAACAGAAGAGTCCAAAATGCAGTACTTGGATGCAGTCTCAAAAACGACAGAATGATCTCTGCTCATTTCCAAGGCAAACCATTCAATATCACGGTAATCCAAATCTATGCCCTGGCCAGTACTGCTAAAGAAGCTAAGTTGGTTCTATGAAAACCTACAAGACCTAGAATTAACACTCAAAAAAGATGTCTTTTTCATTATAGGGGACTGGAATGCAAAAATAGGAAGTCAAGGAACACCTGGAGTAACAGGCAAATTTGGCCTTGGAGTATAGAATGAAGCAGGGCAAAGGCTAATACAGTTTTGCCAAGAAAATGCACTGGT
The DNA here is from genome assembly GCF_029378745.1 of Bos indicus. Taxonomy (NCBI): domain Eukaryota; kingdom Metazoa; phylum Chordata; class Mammalia; order Artiodactyla; family Bovidae; genus Bos; species Bos indicus. Next base: position 58,965,012 of record NC_091765.1, on the reverse strand, counting down.
CATAGCAAACACCCTCTTCCAACAACACAAGGGAAGACTCTACACATGGATATCACCAGATGGTCAACACAGAAGTAAGACTGATTACATTCTTTGCAGCCAAAGATGCAGAAGTACAGTCAGCAAAAACAAGACTAGGAGCTGACTGTGGCTCAGATCATTAACTCCTTATTGCCAAATTCAGACTGAAATTGAAGAAAGGAGGGAAAACCACTAGACCATTCAGGTATGACCTAAATCAAATCCCTTATGACTATACAGTGGAAGTGAGAAATAGACTTAAGGGACTAGATCTGATAGAGTGCCTGATGAACAATGGATGGAGGTTCATGACATTGTACAGGAGACAGGAATCAAGACTATCCACATGGGAAAGAAATGCAAAAAAGCAAAAGAGCTGTCTGAGGACGTCTTACAAATAGCTGTTAAAAGAAGAGAAGCAAAAAGCAAAGGAAAGATATACCCATTTGAATGCAGAGTTCCAAAGAATAGCAAGGAGAGATGAGGCTTCCTCAATAATCAGTGCAAAGAAATAGAGGAAAACAACAGAATGGGAAAGACTAGAGATCTCGTCAAGAAAATTAGAGATACCAAGGGAATATTTCATCCAAAGATGGGCTCAATAAAGGACAGAAATGGTATGGACCTAACAGATGCAGAAGATATTAAGAAGAGGTGGCAAGAACACACAGAATTGTACAAAAAAGATCTTCGTGACCCAGATAATCACGATGGTGTGCTCACTCACCTAGAGCGAGACATCCTGGAATGTGAAGTCAACTGGGCCTTAGGAAGCATCACTACGAACAAAGCTAGTGGAAGTGATGGAATTCCAGTTGAGCTATTTCAAATCCTGAAAGATGATGCTGTGAAAGTGCTGCACTCAATATGCCAGCAAATTTGGAAAACTCAGCAGTGGCCACAGGACTGGAAAAGGTCCGTTTTCATTCCAATCCCAAAGAAAGGCAATGCCAAAGAATGCTCAAACTACCACACAATTGCACTCATCTCACATGCTAGCAAAGTAATGCTCAAAATTCCAAGCCAGGCTTCAACACTATGTGAACTGTGAACTTCCAGATGTTCAAGCTGGTTTTAGAAAAGGCAGAGGAACCAGAGATCAAATTGCCAACATCTGTTGGATCATCAAAAAAGCAAGAGAGTTCCAGAAAAACATCTATTTCTGCTTTCTTGACTATGCCAAAGCCTTTGACCACACAACAAACTGTGGAAAATTCTGAAACAGGAATACCAGATCATCTGACCTGCCTCCTGAGAAATCTGTATGCATGTCAGGAAGCAACATTTAGAACTGGACATGGAACAACAGACTGTTTCCAAATAGGAAAAGGAGTATGTCAAGGCTGTATATTGTCACCCTGCTTATTTAACTTATATGCAAAGTACATCATGAGAAATGCTGGGCTGGATGAAGCACAAGCTAGAATCAAGATTGCCAGAAGAAATATCTATAGCCTCAGATATAAGGGCAGATGACACCACCCTTATGGCAGAAAGTGAAGAACTACTAAAGAGCCTCTTGATGAAAGTGAAAGAGGAGAGTGAAAAAGTTGGCTTAAAGCTCAACATTCAGAAAGCTAAGATCATAGCATCCAGTCCCATCACTTCATGGCAAATAGATGGGAGAAACAGTGGAAACAGTGGCTGAATTTTATTTTTTGGGGGGGCTCCAAAATCATTGCAAATGGTGACTGCAGTCATGAAGTTAAAAGATGCTTACTCCTTGGAAGAAATTTTATGACCAATCTAAACAGCATATTAAAAAGCAGAGACATTACTTTGCCAACAAAGGCCCATCTAGTCAAGGGTATAGTTTTTCCAGTAGTCATGTATAGATGTGAGAGTTGGACTATAAAGAAAGCTGAGCTCCGAAGAATCGATGCTTTTGAACTGTGGTGTTGGAGAAGACTCTTGAGAGTCCCTTGGACGGCAAGGAGATCCAACCAGTCCGTTCCAAAGGAGATCAGTCCTGGGTGTTCATTGGAAGGACTGATGTGGAAGCTGAAACTCCAATACTTTGGCCACCTGATACGAAGAGCTGACTTATTTGAAAAAACCCTGATGCTGGGAAAGATTGAAGGCGAGAGGAGAAGAGGACGACAGAGGATGAGATGGTTGGATGGCAACACCAACTCAATGGAGATGCTGCTGCTGCTGCTAAGTTGCTTCAGTGGTGTCCGACTCTGTGCCACCCCACAGACGGAAGCCTACCTGGCTCCTTTGTCCCTGGGATCCTCCAGGCAAGAACACTGGAGCGGGTTGCCATTTCCTTCTCCAATGCATGAAAGTGAAAAGTGAAAGTGAAGTCGTTCAGTCATGTCCGACTCTTCGCGACCCCATGGACTGCAGCCTACCAGGCTCCTCCATCCATGGGATTTTACAGGCAGGAGTACTGGAGCAATGGACATGAGTTTGGGTCAACTCCGGGAGTTGGTGATGGACAGGGAGGCCTGGCATGCTGCAAGTCCATGGGGTCGCAAAGAGTACGACTGAGCAACTGAACTGTACTGAACTGATATATATAAGAAGGATACAGTTTCAGTAAGATTGAGTGACTTTAGACAAATTTGTCTTTAATTATGTATTTAGCAACCCAATAGCTAGGAATATGGAGTCTAGAATCCTATTTTCCTGCATGTATGCTCAGTCTCTCAGTCATGTCAGACTTTTTGTGACCCCATGGACAGTAGCCTGCCAGGCTCCTCTGTCCATGGAATTTTCTAGGCAAGAATACTGGAGCAGGTTGTCATTTCCTACTCCAGGGGATCTTCCTAACCCAGGGTTTGAATCTGCATTTCCTCCATCAGCAGGTGTATTCTTAATCACTGAGCCACCTGGTAAGCCCATGTTTAGCTTATAGTTTAAAATTAATCTGCAATCTATTTAAGAAACCAGAAATTTAAAGCCTGGATAGATATATCCTGGGCTGTTAACACTGATTATCTTTGCATTCTTTCCAATAGTTACCAAAAACACATGACATCAAAATTTCTCTTTTAACGAAAATAAGCTTAGAAATACAGTCTGAAATACAAAATTAAATTTCTAGCACAATGTTAAGTTTTTCACTCTGTTAAAAATACTTGGGAAATATTTCCAATTAATCAGTAAAATTAAAAATACGTATTTAACTTAAATTCAGCTATAACAAACTAAGAGATTTAGTTTAACTTTTTAAGTTACATGGTAGATTGAAAACTCAAAGTTGGAAACTCTTATATACACAGAAAATGAAGACTAGTTTCATAGTTATAGCCATTTAACACAAGGATTTTATTTCCTGCTGTACCCTAAAAGCATTGTGATCTTACTTACTTAACAGCAAGGTAAAAAAGATTAAGTGGGGTAAATTTTAACCTTTAAACTAAATTATGCCTCCTTGCTATGTGATGACATAGCATCCCAACTACTTGCTCAGATAACTTAATAATTTCATTGAAATTATTTACTTAATGTTTACTTTCTTCCCTGGACTGGAAACTCTATGAAGGCTGCAAAAAGGACTACAGTTTTGTAATGAATTGCAACACAGGAATTCACCTTCAATTTTAAAGTTGCAATACAGCATGGTAAAAATATACAGGGGCAAGCACAGGATCCTGACAGCTGCAGAGGTCAAAGATACATTTCTAGTTAGCTGGAACTCTTGAGTATAATAAAAGCCCCATTGTTGGATGAAATCAATAGCTGCTCCATTAAATGAAAAAGTTAGTAAGCATAAAAATTGTATTTGCATATTCTTAAAGATTTTATTTCAAGTTAAAACACATAAATGCACATTCATTTACAAATCTTTTCATATAGGGTTAATGCCACATATTTGCTATGGGTCTCCTACTGAATTTGGGTCCTCTTTCTTGCATAAGCCATGCCCACCACGACCCACCATCTGTGATTTCCACTTATGGCTTCCAGAAATGGAGAGAGAACTTAAAAGCATTTCTGAAAGAGTATGAATATCGAATCCATTAGACCAGTGGTGTATCCACCACTAGATACACAAGAAGATACACCACAAGACATGTGCCAGAACATAAATTAATGCACTGCTTCCTTCAAGGAGAAAGTGTTACCATGAAAAAAATGTCAGTGGATCCAAACCCTGTGCTTGCTGCTGCTGCTGCTAAGTCACTTCAGTCATGTCCAACTCTGTGCGACCCCATACACAGCAGCCCACCAGGCTCCCCCATCCCTGGGATTCTCCAGGCAAGAATACTGGAGTGGGTTGCCATTTCCTTCTCCAATGCATGAAAGTGAAAAGTCAAAGTGAAGTTGCTCAGTCGTGTCTGACTCTTAGTGACCTCATGGACTGCAGCCTTCCAGGGTCCTCCGTCCATGGGATTTTCCCGGCAAGAGTACTGGAGTGGGGTGCCATTGCCTTCTCCAAACACTATGCTTAGTGATGTAGTTAATTTACATTCCAGTGTGGGCTCCTTACTTCCTTCAGTTCAGTCGCTCAGTCGCGTCCAACTCTTGGTGACCCCATGGACTGCACGCCAGGCTTCCCTGTCCATCACCAACTCCCGGGGCTTACTCAAACTCATGTTCATCTAGTCGGTGATGCCATCCAGCCATCTCATCCTGTCGTCCTCTTCTCCTCCTGCCTTCAATCATTTCCAGCATCAGGGTTTTTTCCAATGAGTCAGTTCTTCACATCAGGTGGTCAAAGTATTAGAGTTTCAGCTTCAGCATCAGTCCTTCCAATGAACATTCAGGACTGATCTCCTTTAGGATGGACTGGTTCATCTCCTTGCAGTCCAAAGGACTCTCAAAAGCGCCAAAGAGTTGATGCTTTCTTTATGGTCCAACTCTCACATCCATACACGACTACTGGAAAAACCATAGCCTTGACTAGACAGACCTTTGTGGCAAAGTAATGACTCTGCTTTTTAATATGCTGTTAGCCATAGCTTTTCTTCCAAAGAGCAAGCGTCTTTTAACTTCATGGCTGCAGTCACCACCTGCAGTGATTTTGGAGCCCGAGAAAATAAAGTCTGTCACTGTTTCCATTGTTTCTCCTTCTAGATGCCACGGAGTGATGGGACTGGATGTCATGATCTTAGTTTTCTGAATGTTGTTTTAAGCCAGCTTTTTCACCTCTTTCACTTCATCAAGAGGCTCTTTAGTTCTTCACCTTCTGCCATAAGGTGGTATCATCTGCATATCTGAGGTTATTGATATTTCTCCCAGCAATCTTCATTCCAGCTTGTGATTCATCCAGCCCAGCATTTCTCATGTACTCTGCATATAAGTTAAATAAGCAGGGTGACAATATACAACCTTGATGTTCTCCTTTCTGAATTTGGAACCAGACTGTTCTTCCATGTCCGGTTCTAACTGTTGCTTCTTGACCTACATACAGATTTCTCAGGAGGCACGTAAGGTGGTCTGGTAATCCCAACTCTCTAAGTATTTTCTACAGTTTGTTGTGATCTACACAAACGTTTTGCCATAATCAGTAAAGTAGTTATTTTTCTGGAATTCTCTTGCTTTTTCTAAGATCCAACGGATGTTGGCAATTTGATCTATGGTTCCTCTACCTTTTCTAAAACAAGCTTGAACATCTGGAGGTTCACAGTTCACATACTGTTGAAGTCTGGTTTGGAGATTCCTTGAGAATCTCTAATAGCCTAAAGAACCAGTTAGCTGGACCATGGATTTGAACACTTTGACAGGCTTTGCTTTGGACTTTGAGGATTTTCCCCCTACTCTTTTACAGTTTTCCAGGCTTCATCAAATTTGATAGCAAATTTGTTGTTTCCTTTATATTGAGATGATATACGAAAGCAGTCAACTTAATTTTCAAGAATAAAAAAAGTCTTTTCCTTACACTCCCATTAATTTACATGTTTATTAATGTTTTATAGTAAAAACAGGTTTGTGAATAAACACAACCAACTTTCGGTAAGTACCCAACTCAGTGGGTAAGCACAAAATCGTGTAGGTCTGCCCTGGAGCAACCTACTCAGCCATGAGTGATCTCTCAGTCTTCAGGATCAGTAGGTACATTTTACAGAGGGAAGAAAGTGCATTAGGTTAAAGCCATGAGCCAGTGCAGAGGTAGCTGGTGTGGATTTTTCTGCTCTCACTGCCCCACATAATCACTTATTAATGGTACCCTAAGTGACACAGCAGAAAAAACTTGAGCCAATAACCAAGCCTCTCACCAGCTAGCACACAATTTGGACAAATCACTTCATCTCCTCCATCTTTGGTTTTCTCTTCAGTTAAATGGGATTCAGGAAGTAGCATGTACAAGTATCGAGAAAGAATTTTAATTTGTAACAGCAGCTACCATTTTGTGAATGTGTAAATGTGCAAGGTAACGTGTACACTTTATACTGAATGTGGCATTTGGTTGTTACAGTCACTTGGGAAACAGGGTTCATCCCTTTTACCCTTATATATGAGGAGACTGCAGTCATTTTGGAGCCCTCAAAAATAAAGTCTGTCACTGTTTCCCCATCTATTTGCCATGAAGTGATGGGACCGGATGCCATGGATCTTAGTTTTCTGAATGTTGAGTTTTAAGTCAACTTTTTCACTCTCCTCTTTCACTTTCATCAAGAGGCTCTTTAGTTCTTCTTTGCTTTCTACCATAAGGGTGGTGTCATCTGCGTATCTGCTTGCTCCTTGGAAGAAAAGCAATGATCAATCTAGAAAGCATATTAAAAAGCAGAGATATTACTTTGCCAACAAAGATCCATCTAGTCAAAGGTATGGTTTTTTCAGTGGTCATGTATGGATGTGAGAGTTGGACTGTGAAGAAAGCTGAGCGCCGAAGAATTTATGCTCTTGAACTGCATGTTGGAGAAGACTCTTGAGAGTCCCTTGGGCTGCAAGGAGATCCAACCAGTCCGTCATAAAGGAAATCAGTCCTGAAAATTCATTGGAAGGACTGATGCTGAAGCTGAAACTCCAATACTTTGGCCACCTCATGTGAAGAACTGACTCACTGGAAAAGACCTGATGCTGGGAAAGACTGAAGGCAAGAGGAGAAGGGGACGACAGAGGATGAGATGGCTGGATGGCACACTGACTCAATGAACATGAATTTGAGTAAGCTCTGGGAGTTGGTGATGGACAGGGAAGCCTGGTGTGCTGTAGTCCATGGGGTTGCAGAGTCGGACACAACTAAGCAACTGAACTGATGAGGCCACAAAATGAAGTGAGATTACATATATTAATAAATGGTGAGTAGCAGGGCTCAATTTGAATCCAGGACTGATTGTAAAGACTGTACAGTCAAGGATACCCCACTGCTTCTTGTTTTTTAGGTATTCTCATTTGCAGCTCATGACTACCTTGTGAGAAGTAGAGTAGGTAATTACCACCATTGTCCAAACTGGGAAGCAGATTCAGAGTATAGTTGATTTGATATCTAGGTTATCAAGGTTAGCTATTAAAAGACAGCCAGAGAACAGACTTAACATATCACTCCTAATTTAACAATATACTATTAAGTTCAACTTTATTAAGTGCCAATGGGGCATTTATTCACCAAGTACAAATGCCTCACAGAGTCTGCCCCACTTAAGCTCCCTGCCAACCTGTCACTAATTCTCATAGGATGAAGTGCTGACCCACATTAATATCAAAAATACCTTTTCATCTCTCAACTGTATCAGTACTTAAAGACAGTAGAAGAGCAAGTAACATTTAAAAAATCAGCTAAATTAATATTTTATGGACTTTGTATCCCCAATTTATCTATACAAGTTATCACAACTGATATTCTGAAGATTATGGCATAATTATAACAAAACAGAGGTGGTGGTTTAGTCGCTAAGTAGTGTTCAACTCTTGCAACCCCAGGGACTGCAGCTTGCCAGGCTCCTCTGTCCATGGGATTCTCCAGGCAAGAATACCAGAGTGGGTTGCCATTTCCTTCTCCAGATGATCTTCCCGGCCCAGGAATCAAACCAGGGTCTCCTGCATTGCAGACAGATTCCTTATCAACCAAGCTAAAAGGGAAGCCCAATTGTAACAAAATATTTACTTTTAAATAGCCCTTTGACTTGTGACAGGTAAAAAAGATTTCCTTGCTGCCCACTCCTGATTTTGTGAATATGTTATGACATAAGCATGAACGTCTTAATACCATAAATATGATGACAAACCACTGCTAACTTCCTGCCAGATACTGTATTTTTGGTATGCACATAGCTATCTTATGTGCCATAAAAAGTAATTATCCGGATAGCTATAATTTTGTTTTTTACTGACTTGAACAAAATTCAGTAAGTGTTTCTGTCTTGTTTGTAGCTTTACAGTGATGGAAAAAAGTGAGCAATCAGTACTCTTGAGACACTAATATAATCAAGCAACACTGCCTGAGTTCTTGGAACACAATGTGTCAATCACAGATTAACTTGACTCTGTTGTAGCCCCAATCAGATTTTACAAACTGCATTTTATATTAGATAGAACAGTGTTAAGCTCTGCAAAGAAGGGGTAAAAAGGTCAGTGTAAACAATAGGAGAAAAATGTAAAGCACTATGTTTCTCAACAGCTTATAATTAGAAATGGTTAATCACTACAAATGTCAAACCAGTTAGCCATTAAAGAAACTCCCTGGCTTGACCTATAACCAAGAACTAAAAAACAAAACAAAAAGGAAAGAAGAGAAAAAGCCAACAAATGACTTTTATAATTTAATTCCAGTAAAAAGCAAAATAAGGCAATCTAAGTGAGTCACATGGTGATCAGTGGAAACCAGTGGAAGCAAGGGTTATTTCTTAGTGTTAACCCAATGTTCTCAGGCAGTTCAGAGCCCTTCTCTCAAACTCCCAGTCTCCAAGTTGGGAGAGGGGATGGCAAATAAACTTAGAAAAATCAGTGGTTTGGCCCCTCCATCCAATGTACCATGCAGAATCTGTCCAGTAATTCTAAACTCTGCAGAGCACAGAACTGAGTATCCCTTCTTTCTGCTTATCAGAGAACTCTCTGCCCAAAGGGCAGGTTTAGTAGAAATGAGCCAACTGTCCTCAAATCTAAATCTCTAATTTGCTCTCCATACTAGAGCCAAAGTTAACCTTTCAAAGTGTTTAATTCTTGATCCCATCACTCTTAGTTAAAACTTTCCTCACCCCTTGCCCCCCCCAAAAATAAAAGGCAAGCTCTTTAGTATGGAATTTAGTGTTTTTGACAATCTAATGGTCCCGGCCTACCTTCCAGCCTTACCTTTCTCTTCTCTATTTCCCTCTATCTCATACTTCCTGTCATGAAAAGAGTTAAAACATACAACATTAAAGTTAACAAAATGAGTATTACTGAATACTTCCCAAATGAAAAGGATTATGGAAGACACTGTGGATAATGACAAGTGTGGGTAAAATCTTTTTCTCTTCTACTACCAACCTTCAGTTAACTCTCTTGGTTCTACTTCCTTGGCAATCTAATGAAGTAGGTATGTTAACTATGTTACCTGGCAACATTCCTCAAGTAAAAATGATCCCCCTGATTAGTGAATTTGCATCTGGACTCAGAGGAATTATAATGAACTATAAATACCTCACAAGAAGCCATGGCTTTGACTTTCCTAGGTGTGATAGCTCTTGAAATTGGCACATCCCTTGAGGGGACCCTGAAGTTAAATCTATGGAGTCATATAAGAGACAATGTCTCCTGTGGGGCATGAGGTGTTTTAAGCCAAGCCGGCTCTGGGACCTACCTGATGTGAGCTTTGTTTCCTAGCACCTAAGCTTTCACGTAGGGAGATGTCTCCCAGGTGGCTCCATAAACTGCTTACATGGCCTGCTGTGAGGATCACAAGCACTGATGAGGAACATGTGATGCTGCCTTGCCAGCCAGCTGTGGTTCCTGTCTGATATCTTCTGAGTAAACAAGCCTACAGCAGTTTTATAAGTCTGAACCCAAGAAAACCCAATCATTTCCACAGCAACAAGACTGTTAAGAATGTCTTAAATGAGGTTGCAGATGTTCTACAATCTGAACCTAAACTCATTCCTCTTTTTGCCTTTTTTAGCCTAACATACAGCCCTGATAAATCCCACCTAATCTCATACACAGCTTTTACTCACCTTCCTCTGTTGTTACTCTTTTCTCCTGGGGATGCCCTCTTCCAGGTAACATATACCTCTCCACAGTCCATCCCTTCAGCCATCTGCTGAGGTGAAGCTATGGATGTTTTTCAACTCAAATGAACAGAGACATTGCATAGGTAAAGAATGGCAAGGAAACTCTGCTAGAAAAGCTAAGTACACAGTTTAAAGAAAAAGAATGGAAATTTATTGACAATAAAAATAGGTTACGTTGGTGGAGAAATACAGCAATAGCATGTTAAAGGGTAAAATGTCCAAGGAGACTGTCTAGACCAATTTGAAGGATAGAAAAGAATAGAAAAGCAGTCTTCCTGCATTATTAGTCATGGGAAGAAACAAGGGAGCCCTGTATTAGCATCAGAAGTAGGTGATTTATAAGCATTAGACAATTCAGTAATCTGTACCTTGGGAGAGGGAAGAGAGATGGCTGACAGTATTACAATGGAGATGGCATCTGCCAGTGTTCTGGGAGGGGATATTGTTGCTACAAGTCAGCTCCAGTTCTAACTTCTTATCCTGATTATTCTCCTGTCCCACCAGATTTGCCAGCTGATGTTAATTATGTAGTAGCACTTTCATGGACATCACAGGTTTCTTTCATCCTAAGCTATTTGAACTGCTTCTCTCTCTATTACAAAATTGTCAATTATCCTAACTTGTTATACTTTAGGGCCAACTCGATCATTTCCAGACTCTGATAGTAAATTACCTTAAGAACTAATCAAGATGTGGCACTTAGGAAAAAAGTAGTTCTTCTGAAATGGCCAAAGGCTCTAATTCGTTTCAAGTGTGTGAACTCTTAGGTTAAACGCACCCATTTAAGAGCAGAACAGAGAAAGCCAGCCAACAAAGAGGAATGAAGTGTATGTGTGGAAAGAGACACTGGCAAGAAATTATAGATATGGAGAGGAAAAGCAGCTCCAGCTCCTAACTTTCTGCTATAGATGCCAGTTGCCTCTGAGCAACTCACGTCCTGCCCTTGGATTCTTTGACAGACAGCTGTATCACTTTTCTAACAAAACACTCTTTCTGCTTTAATTAATTTTCTATAACGTCACCAAATAATCCCTATGACCAAAAAAAATGATTAGAAGCAAAGTGTAATGATGTAGATATACATAACCAAGTTTTATCATATTAGAAGATTCTATTTATGTTATTTTAAAGAGAAAAAAAGGAGAGAATTCAATTGTAGCTGTTTTCTGTTGGTATAAACTTCCCATTCAGCTTTTTACCCTCATAGGATCTCACACAGGGCCTCATACAATACCACATTTAACAAATGTTTACTGAATGGACATATAATTAAAAAATAATGAAATTCACTTGGCCAAACATTTTGTCTAATTGGGAGTTTCCAAAAGCATTTCAGTTCCAATTAATAAAAAATGTTCTTTATAATTCTCATTAGCATAATTCTATGATTACATATACACAAAGAAACACTGTTTTCTATTCCCTAAATAGAATACTGAAAAACATGGTTTGGATTTGATTTATTCAGACTATGTTAACTCATGGAACTATAAAGTCTGCTTAGTTGTAGTCCAAAAGACCATCCCAAGATTATTCTCCTTCTCCTCTTTTTGGGTACAAGATAGAATTACATTTCCCCTCCTCCTTGAAGCTGGGTTGCAGTCATATGACTTGTTTGGCCAATGAAATGGCAGTGGAAGTTATGTGTGTCATTAAAAGTCTTTAAAAGCCAATGTGCAATTTATCACATCCTTCTCCCTGCCTAATAAATGTGGAAGCAGGTGTTAAGATGAGCCTCTGACGATCTGGGGTGCTAAATGACTACTGGAACAGAGCGCTCCTGCTGACCCTAACTGGACACTTAGCATGACTGAGAAACAATCTTTTGTTGTTTTAAACCACTAAGATATGAGGGTCTTTTTTTTTTTTTTTACCAAATAAATGAAGACAATGAATACCTTTGGCCCTCAATTTATCTTCAGGATGGTAACATTTTATATAGTATTGAATCATTTCTAGCCGAGTGTCCCCAACCTCTGGGATCTAACGCCTGACGATCTGAGGCAGGGTTGATATAGTGATAATAGAAATAAAGTGCACAATAAATGTAATGTGCCTGACTTATCCTAAGACAACACCCCCCACCCCGCCCCCCCGCACGCTGCCCCATCTGTGGAAAAACTGCCTTTCATGAAACCCATCCCTGTGCCAAAAAGGATGGGGACAACTGATTTATAGAATACTTTCTTATAGAAAGTATTATCTAAGTCTCCTAAGTTATTATCCTAAGTCTCCAAATTCAAACACAAGAACTGAGCGGAGTCAAAATTTTGGACTAATCCCTCATTCTCTCAACTCTCACTACTTGCTATCTGAAACTCACAGGCCAAATATATTTGGATAGGATATTTCTTGCTGTTCAAACTCTTGCCATCTATACTCAGGAATGGAAATAATTTATAATAAAGGATTCTTGATACATTGTTTCATTTGGACTCTTAAAGCTGTTTTTCCACTACTCAGTACCTATTAGACTCTCAACATTCATTTAATGAACTGCATACTGTCATCATTCTAATCTTACAAATAAGGAAACAGATTCAGAGAGGTTCATAAACTTACTGGAAAACAACCCTGCGCATTAATGGCACAATCCCAGATTTTCTGGCTCCAAATCCCTTTCCATTATGTATCATGCTTTCCAAGATGTCTTATAGCTACAGAATTCCAGGTTTGACAGTAATAGTGCCAGTAGTGTTTGGAATAAAAAGCAAATATTAATAATGTATCTATATCCAAGAATAATTAAAATCATCCTTTAAGGGGTTCTACTTGCCTAAACCTAGTTTAATTCAAGATCCCAAGTTCCCTGAAGCACAGAACAACAGGAAGAAGTTCTAGAGATCATTTGGTCCAACAGGCAATTTGCAGAACAACTGTAAAAGAACTCTGGGGGAAACTAGCCTTTTCCTTGATGTAAAATATTTTAAAATTCTGGGCTACCTAGGTGCCGCAGTGGTAAAGAACCCACCTGCCAATGCAGAAGACACAAAGAAATATTGGTTCAATCCCTGGCTCGGGAAGATCCCCTGGAGGAGGATATGGCAACCCGCTCCAATATTCTTGCCTGGGAAATTCCACGGACAGAGAAGCCTGGCAGATCACAGTTCAAGGGGTCGCAAAGCGTCTGACACAACTGAGCACATACACACATTTTAAAATCCTGACTTTTATCTTTACTTTGGCTCTTAATAAATTGGTAAACCTCAGGCCCTTTGCTCTCTCCTTCTTATCAAATCTCAGCTGTAAGAAATATTCACAAAGACTGCTTGAAGGATAAGCAATCCACCCACTTCTACAGGTTCAGTGGTTTTCAATTCGTGGTCCATATCAAATAAATTTGGAGAAGGTCACACAATACAGCCCCCTTTACGAAAGTAAACTAACATTAGCCAAGAAACTGAGGGGGAAAAAAAACCCTGAAATTTGTTTAAGCCAGTTATCTCAAACTTATTTAAGCTAAAATCTTATTTCAAGAAATAAACTACTGATTTCTCATGCCTCAGAATACAGTTTGGGAAATACTATTCTAGGTAACTCTACACGTTATGAATGGATCATTATGAAAGGCTTAACACCTTTACAGAACTTACCTTTAGAGTCTTACTATTGCTCTATACTGAAGTACATTGTTATCCAAAATTCATCAGTTTCTGTAGATACCTTAAAAATGTTGTCAACTGCATCACAACAATCTCTTTTAATTAGGCCCCATGAGAAACCATTCCTCTCGGGCCTAATTATTGGAAAATGCTGGGCTTAGGCAGAAGAATTGGTCTGTTTTTATCTCAGAATTTGAAATACACTGAAACTTACTTTATTCCTCTCTCTCTCTCCTCCCCCTGGCTGCTAGCGATGTTCAGAGCCAAAACTGTGACTCGCCTCTAGTACAGGATCTCATGCACTTGGTGTTATCTTACCCTTGACTTTTTTCCCTGCTCTGCTTCAACTTTTCATTTAATTTTGTTTCACCCCACAGTACCATATGGACATTAAGTTGCTTTAAATCATTTTTGGAACTATTATACACATCAAGTTCTATTTTCTTACAATTTCATACTGATTTCTCCCTACCTGTCCCAGTACCCCGAAATATCAGTGTCACCTTTGTGTAAAAGTATTCATATAGCTTTGAGAAGCCAACAGAACATACACATTTACAATACAGTCATATTCACTATGCTTAAAACCAAAGGAGGTCATTATTGGTTTTTCAGCGGTCTAATAACCAAAAAGACTTATTAAACTGTTTTTTAAACGGAAGGACAATTGCCATTTATTGGGTACCAGTAACTGCTAGGCACTTAATACACAACACTTTCGTATTTTTTTTTTTTAAAAAGCAAAGACATTGGCATATACATTATCTCTGGAAAAATGCGCAAGAAACTGGTAATACTGCTGGGTGGGGCGAGACAGCGTATCTCTTCTGTACTGTGAATTTTGTAAATGTATCATTAAAAAAAAATTTTTTAATGAATCGATAATAAAGACGGCAGAAATGCTTTACTCTTTAATACACCAAACTTTCTTCGTCATGTTTTGATCTCTGGGTACGACTGTGAAATGCCTAAATGAAAAAGTTTCAACCAGAACTGAAATGCCTAAATCTCTGAGAAAGTTTCAACCAGACACGCTGGTTTTTCTTGAAATAAAAGTCTCTTTCTTATTTTCCACACTCCCAGGGTGAGGCAATTACTCAGAAACTTAGCTTATGGTAGCCTGAGGGTAACGAGGGGAAAAAAAAATCCAGAATGGTTTCCAGTTAAGTTTTATTGGTAGAAGAGTAAGGGGAGGAAGCACTGATTCTGGACAGCAGCCCACGCCGCAGCCCGCCGGCCACAAACGCCGCGTCTAGAACTTTGCATAACTCGAGAGCGGCCCAAACGCCGCTCCGGGCTGGCGACTGAGCGGCGGGAGGCCGGACCCCGGTTCGAGCCCCGGGAGGTCCCCGCCTGGCCCACCCTCCGGAGCGAGACGCCCGGGGCCGCCTCTCCGAGGGCCGGGCAGGAGGGTCGCGTGGGGGCGGGGAGCGGGCCTCGGTGCGCGGCCGACCCGCCGCGGCCCCCTCCCCGGCGCCGAGGAGGAAGTCGCACTTACCGCGTCGGGCTCCGGAGGCGGCCGGGGGTCACGGCGGGGCGGGGCGGCCAGGCGGGCGGAGGGAAAGCAGGAGGCGGGGGCCGGCGGGCCGAGGAGGAGGATGCTCGGCCCCTCGGGCGCCCCCAACCCCTTCCCGGTGGCCTCACGCCCGCCGCCGGCCGGCCCGGGGCGGGCCACTCCTCCTCCGTCAGGCGGTGCGAGGCCAGGGGGCGAGAAACTCGTCAGGCAGCGCTGGAGGGGGCCAGCTGGCGGTTGGGGGTCGGGGGCCCGCTAGCCCAACAGTCCCGGCGCGGCGCTAGCAGCTGCCTGCCCCGCCCCCTTCCGCCAGGCTCCGCCCCCCCCTCGCCGGCCCGCTAGCCCCCGGAGACCGCCGCTGCCGCGGGGTTGGTGGTTTCCCTTCTGGTTTCCCTTCCCCCCCGGCCTGGTGCGCGCCGACGGCCTGGGCAGTCGGGGGAGAAGGAAGGGGAGCGGCGGGGTGCAGCAGGGGCCGCTTGTGGGGGAGGGGGACGTCAGGCTGGGTGGGGCTCTGGGGGAGGGGGCGGGGCGCGGAGGACCTGACAAAGATTCCGGTTGTTCCCTGCCCCTTGAAACCGGGATAAGGGAAAATTCCTGGGGGTGGAAGTTTAGGAAGAGGTCCCTCTGCAGGGCTGGAAGGCGATCAGAGAGCCGGGCTGTGTTGTTGTTGTTGGTTTTTTTTTTTTTGATTCCTTGGAGGACAGGACTGTATTGTCCTAAAGCTTTGGGGGAACTCACCAAGAGTTGCCTCTTTTCTCCAGACTCTCTACCCCTTCCCCATGCAACACGCTGGTAATTATTGCGCCCCATAGTGGGTTTGTGGATACGTGTCATGATAATTACGATCCTCAACTTTGGGGTCATAATCATTGTTTTCTAATGGTGGGATAATAGGAATTCCGCTGAAGTTGGTTCCTTCTTCATTCCTCTAGCCAATATATATTAATGCATGTATTTATATATATAGTGTGTGTGCGTGTATGTATATATGCCAGGTGCTGAGAATTCAGTTTATTCAGCGCCTGTATCCCAACACCAATCGAAAGCGCTTCATATGGCTTAACTCAATCAGTCTTAAGCAAAGCAGCTAAGGTCCCTGCACCCACGGAGCTCATGGTGGATAAGGGAAGGAAGAGGCCCCCTTAGTTTGTCTCTAAGTGTTGTGTAAAGGAAATGTCCACTTGGTTTCTGTTTTCAAAGTAATGCGTCTGTTCATTATTTTGAGATTTAGTGCTCCTGTGATACATTGTCATCCTGTCCGTGAGGTTGCATTTCGTCAGTCCTCCCAAAATGAAATTTGCACTGGAGATCTTTAGTGTGTGTCCATAATGAAAACCCAATGCAAGCAAATGGTCCAGAAGACTGATGGGTCAAGTCAACAGCAGAACAACTTGGCCAAATTGCGTTCGTGGCAACAGCCTGGGGTGGCTGCGAGATTTAGGGATCTATTTTTGTACACCCCCACTTGGGGAAGTGGTTAGAAAAACCAACAGAATGTAAAACACTGAGGCATTGATATGGACTGCTAGTTCAAAAGGAAGTGGATGGGCTGATTTTAAACTGTTACAATCAGGAAGAGATACTTTATAAAATCCCAGTGAGAGCTCCAACCACAAAGCACAGGATGCATTTTTTTTTTTTTTAATCAGAGCCACCTGGAAGAGACTCCCCACTTCCTCTTTGCAATCACACCTACATGCATGGATAAAAATTACTTGAATAGCATTGTCTTTAATTACAAAAGACAGCTGTGAAACCCCCAGTTTGAATTTTTGGAGCTGAATGCTATTTTTCAGCCTTCATTTGACTTCTCCGTGTTAACATTTGTGCACATTCACAGCAAATGACATTGCTCTCATAGTTTTGTTTCCTCTCATCATTATTTGTTGTTCAGTTTTGGAAATTTAATTCAGTCTTTTGGGTTTATAGTGAGAAAGGCTAGAAAAGCATTACAATCAAATCAGATTACAATTGTAGTTGTAAAAAGAAAATGAATCCTAATTTAAGAAATAGGAATTCCTTCTCCTTTATTTCATACTAAATATATTGTTTGAAGTCTATCAAAATTGGGAGAGGAGTACGTCTATATTGCCTATATTATCACCCTGCTTGTTTATCTTATATGCAGAGTACATCATGGGAAATACCAGGCTGGATGAAGCACAAGCTGGAATGAAAATTGCCGGGAGAAATATCAATAACATCAGATATGCAAGTGACACCACCCTTATGGAAGAAAGCGAAGAACTAAAGAGCCTCTTGATGAAAGTGAAAGAGGAGAGTGAAAAAGCTGGCTTAAAACTCAACATTCAAAAAACGAAGATCATGGCATCCAGTCCCATCACTTCATGGCAAATAGATGGGGAAAAAATGAATCAGTGAGAGACTTTATTTCCTTGGGCTCCAAAAATCATTGCAGATGGTGACTGCAGCCATGAAGTTAAAAGACGCTTGCTCCTTGGAAGAAAAGCTATGACAAACCTAGACTGCATATTTAAAAGCAGAGACAAGTTTACCAACAAAGGTCAAAGCTATGGTTTTTCCAGTAGTCATGTATGGATGTGAGAGTTGGACCATAGTGAAAGCTGAGCACCAAAGAATTAATGCTTTTGAACTGTGGTGTTGGAGAAGACTCTTGAGGGTCCCTTGGACTGCAAGGAAATCAAACCAGTCAATCTTAAAGTAAATCAATCCTGAACATTCATTGGAAGGGCTGATGCTGAAGCTCCAATACTTTGGCCACCTAATGTGAAGAACTGACTCATTGGAAAAGATCCTGATGCTGGGAATGATTGAAGGCAGGAGGAGAAGGGGATGACGGAGGATGAGATGGTTGGATGGCATCACCGACTAGATGGACATGAATTTGAGTAAGCTCTGGGAGTTGGTGATGGACAGGGAGGCCTGGTGGGTTGCAGTCCATGGAGTCGCCGAGAGTCAGACATGACTGAGTGACTGAGCTGAACTGAAATCTATTCTCTTTGATTTACTAATTTTGTTTTCAGGTTATTTGTTCCACCACCCCAATGAAAGCAAATCAAATATATATCCCTTATGACCTGACATCCTGCTGTTGGCCTCAGCTGACAGCATGCTTACTCTCAGGCTGTTCCCCACAGTGGATTTCTTTTCTGCCATCACACCAAGCATTTGCCAGTGAAGTCTTTGCATGTCTCTGTTTGAAACACTCTTAGCCATACACACGACTGTCTCCCTTTTCCTTCATGTCACCTTTCCTGACTGTGTTATGTAAATTTGCAAACCATAACCTCCACTCCATCTCCTTATTTCTCACCACTTAGCACTGCTGCTGCTGCTACTGCTGCTGCTAAGTTGCTTCAGTCGTGTCTGACTCTATGCGACCCCATAGAGGGCAGCCTACCAGGCTCCCTGGTCCCTGGGATTCTCCAGGCAAGAACACTGGAGTGGGTCCACTTAGCACTACCTGACATTTATCTGTTTCTCTGCTCCCACTAGAATATAAACTTCAGGACAGCAGAACCTTGTCTTTGTAGTTCACTGTTACATTTCCAGTGTTGTCTGTCGCATAGTAGATATGTGCGTGCATGCTAAGTCACTTCAGTTGTGTCCAACTCTATGCAACCCTATGGACTATAGCCAGCCAGGCTCCTCTGTCTATGGGATTCTCCAGGCACGAATATTGGAGCCGGTTGCCATGCCCTCCTCCAGAGAATCTTCCCCACCCAGGGATCTTATGTCTCCTGCATTGGCAGGTTCTTTACCACTAGTACCACCTGGGAAGCTCCACATAGTAGTTGGTGGTGGTGGTGGTTTAGTCACTAAGTCATGTCCAATTCTTGTGACCCGTATACGTGTGAGCCTGCTAGGCTCCTCTGCCCATGGGATTTCTCAGGCAAGTATACTAGAGTGGGTTGCCATTTCCTTCTCCACATAGTAGATACTCAGCAGCTATCTTTTGAAGGAATGAATGGCTTCAGATAGGAAAGATAGGTTGTATTCCTTTTTGTAATGGCCAAAGGGCTTTCATGAAATTTATCTTGTAACTGGGGTCATCTGACTTAGACATATTAATGAGGTCTCAAATGCAGCCTGGTTTTATCGTATTTAAAATTAGAATTAGAAAATGGTAGTTTTTAACCTCTTATTCTGGCAATATACTAAGAAACAGGAGTTGAAGCATTCACAGCTAAGAATTTATGGTAAGATCTTACAACTTGGGCCATAAATGGATCCATAGAATCAGAGAGTAATAATAGATCAATAAATGCTGTCAAAGTCTTAGTATTTTTTCCCTGAGATGATATAGCAGCAATCAGAAGTGGAATAATTGAACCTAAAATGTGATTACTCTACTGATAACTTGATAAATGGTGCCAATACAATGTCCTTTGAATGCTCAAATGATTTTAGTTGAGAATAATCATGATAATAATAATAATAATCAGCCTTGGGATTTCTTTGGAGGGAATGATGCTAAAGCTGAAACTCCAGTACTTTGGCCACTTCATGTGAAGAGTTGACTCATTGGAAAAGACTCTGATGCTGGGAGGGATTGGGGGCAGGAGGAGAAGGGGACAACAGAGGATGAGATGGCTGGATGGCATCACTGACTCGATGGACGTGAGTCTGAGTGAACTCTGGGAGTTGGTGATGGACAGGGAGGCCTGGCATGCTGCAATTCATGGAGTCGTGAAGAGTCAAACACGACTGAGCAACTGAACTGAACTGAACTAATCATGAGAGGGAAGGTGACAATTAATGTTTGAATTTAGTTAAGGTGTAGTACTGATAGCAAACAACTTAATCCTAGTGTATGGATGCACTTAGTAAAGAAATGGTTTTACTTTTCATTTTCTGCTCTGATTATCAGTTGTGTGGGTGGGGAGGATTAAAAGCTTAAATGTCATTTTATGTAGTATCTATGTGCAAAATCTGGATCTCACAAATGGGATTGCTTTTAGAGGCTTTAGGATTACTTTTAACAGTATTGTTGTTCTCCTTGTTTTGACATGAAACAGCCTCCTGTTTCATGAAAATACATAGTTATGTCCAACTCTATGCAACCCTATGGACTGTAGCCAGCCAGGCTCCTCTGTCCATGTGTATTTTCCAGGCAAGAATATTGGGGTGGGTTGCCATACCCTCCTCCAGGGGATCTTTCCAGTTATAAGATAAATTTCATAAAAGCCCTTTGGCCATTATGAAAAGGAATACAACCTATCTTTCCTATCTGAAGTTATTCATTCCTTCAAAGAATAGTTGCTGAGTATCTACTATGCGGGACTTCCCAGGTGGTGGTGCTGCTGCTGCTAAGTCACTTCAGTTGTGTCCGACTCTGTGCGACCCCATAGACGGCAGCCCACCAGGCTCCCCTGTCCCTGGGATCCTCCAGGCAAGAACACTGGAGTGGGTTGCCATTTCCTTCTCCAATGCATGAAAGTGAAAAGTGAAAGTGAAATCACTCAGTCGTGTCCGACCCTCATCGACCCCATGGACTGCAGCCTACCAGGCTCCTCCATCCATGGGATTTTCCAGGCAAGAGTACTGGAGTGGGGTGCCATTGCCTTCTCTGCCCAGGTGGTGCTAGTGGTAAAGAATCTGTCCGCCAATGCAGGAGACATTTCCTCCTATGAAAATACACAGCTTTAAGAGGTCTGATTAGATCATACTCCTGGAAGGAGCCTTTCCAGGGTGGGAGGAACATGTGGCCAAGTAAATCCAACCCAAAGTATGTCCCCTTGAATTTTACCTCAGATTCTCATTCTGATTTCTCTTGGTTCCCCAGGGCAATTCACTCCCCCTTTTAACTTGATGCAAAAACAATGAAAGTCGCTCAGTCTTGTCTGACTCTTTGTGACCCCATGGACTATATAGTCCATGGAATTCTCCAGGCTAGAAGACTGGAGTGGGTAGCCTTTCCCTTCTCCAGGGGATCTTCCCAACCCAGGGATCAAGCCCAGGTCTCTTGCATTGTGGGTGGATTCTTTGCCAGCTGAGCCATGAGGGAAGCCCAAGAATATTGGAGCGGGTAGCTTATCCCTTTTTCAGCGGATCTTCCCAACCCAGAAATCGAACCGGGGTCTCCTGCATTGCAGGCAGATTCTTTACCAACTGAGCGTGATGCAAACACCAAAATAAAGAAAAAGTTCCCTTAGTGCCGGGAGCCGGCATATTGCATATTGAGTGCATATTGCATATTGAGTGCAGCACTTTTCAGGATCTGGAATAGCTCAACTGGAATTCTATCACTGCCGGTAGCCAGCGTGAGGAACTCCGCCCATGACAAAGGTCATGAGGAAGGAGGCTTGGCATACGCAAAGGCGGGATCAAGCCTCAGGAGTCTCCCTGGAAATTCTCGAGCAATCTACCCCCAAAACCAGAGTCTGCCTACTTTCTGCTTTGTGCTTTCACCTACACCTCTGACTTTACGGGGGGCTGTCCCCCACTACCTCTCTGAAAAAAGTTAGCTTACAGCTCCAGTTAATAATTCCTGGGTGTGACAGTGTTTAACCTACAAACTCCTTTGGAAATCCTCTAGCCTGCCTGAATAGGTTTTTCCGGCCACATGTGATTGTTCAGAGCTTCCCAACTGTGAGAGGCAGGAGATGTTCTAAACTGTGTAAACACAGATTCTTTTGAATAGTTAAAAGATTGATTAGAAATTGTATTGGTGAAGGGATTTTCACTTGTTGGGCCAATGTTTGCTGCTAAGTTTCCATATCCCTTACCTGCTGTGTCCCTGGCAGTGTATTGGTTAATATAATTGGTGTAAGTAGTAGCTTTAATGTTTGTAACCTGGGACCCTTGAGTTAATTCTTTTTCTTGTTGTAGCCCACCACACCTTTGCTCTGTAGGAATGCAACTTTATCTAATGCTTCTGGAGGGTGGCTCCTGACCAATCACCTTTAGAGAAAAATAAGTTTTCTGAAGAAAAGGTCTTAAAATGTTAACAGGCCTCTGGGCCAGAAGATGATGCAAATCACCTAAGCTTTTGCATATGATAAGTTTGCAGGAAGAAAGCCTGGTTTGCTGCAAGACTCTACCCCTTCCCCCATTATCCTCTGTGCATAACTTAAGGTATAAAAACTACTTTGAAAAATAAAGTGCGGGCCTTGTTCACCGAAACTTGGTCTCACCATGTCGTTCTTTCTCTTACCTTCTGGCTGAATTATTCAGCCTCTTTTCTACACTGAATTTCCTCACTGAGCTATCCTTATTTCAGCCTCTCTTCTCCACTGAATTTTCCTACTGAGCTATCCTCATTCTATTACTCTTTATATCCTTAATTAACGTTTAATTAAGCAATTGTTTCCTGATCTTCGCCTACGCCGTCTCTCCTTCGAATACCCTGGTTCAGCCGGGGCTGGTCCCCGGCAGGTGGCGCCCGAAACAGGGACTTTCGAAGGTAAGCTCCCCAAAGCAATCAGAGCCATCAGCCCTATTGCTCCCCGTTCTCGGAACAACTGGGTGACCAGCCCTCTTGTTCCCCCACGGAGCAGTTTGGGTGACCAGCCCAACTGCTCCTCCCTTGGAACAGTTTGGGCCATCAGCCTACTGTTCCTCCCCCGGAACAATCTGGGTCACCAGCCCTATTGTTCTTCCAGTGTTCGGGACGGCTAGGACCCCACTCAAGGGTGCCGCGGACCCCCCTGTAGGATAGACAGGGCGAGAGGAGTGGGAAGTGTTGAAAGTGTTAAAGAGTTAGACTTAGAGAGAGAAAACGGTTTCTGAAGTTAAAAGGCCAAAGAAGAGCCTGATCTTTTAAAAGCTAAAAGCTTTATCTTCTATTATACTTAATTTTCTGACATGGGTAACACTGAAACTAAGAATGGCAACTCTTTATACAAGTAATCTTGAAACTGTTAAAGAGGCTACTGTTAATTTAGATACTTGGGTGAAGGTAAAAAACAACTAAAAGCTTATCCTATAAATATGATTAAAAATGTTCTGGACCCTCGTCATGAGGCTGTGGGATAGTCTATGGGAGAGGCTATAGCGGTGGATGGTAGTGGGTCTCCACCTTCTGCGCAGATCATATTTTCTGCCATTGACGAAGAAAAGGAGGGAGACTGTGCTCTACCTCCGGAGGAAGGAGAGGGCTTACAGGACGCTGCGGCCGGGCGCCCTGGCGAGCCCCCTCCCCCTCTACACAAACCTTTAAAAATTTATCCAACAATTTCTGATTTAAGGCGACTACTCCACCTCCGCTTGCACCTCCCAGGGCCTAAAAATTCCCCAGTTTACATCCAAAGTCTCCCAGAGCATTGCCTAAAGCTAAAAAAGATAAAAAAGATTTCTTTCAAACAAAGGAGCTTTTTTAAAAAAAATACACAATATACAGAGCCTGCTCCTTGCAGAAAACCCCCTCAGGGGGGCCTCACCCAAGCAAAAAAAAAAAGAAAAACAAACAAACAAACAAAAAAAAGTGAAAAAGAAAAAAGGAAAGAAAATAGAGAAAGATCTAAAGATAGAGAAAAAGCTAAAGAGTGAAAAGGAGAGAGGAACGGAGAAGGAAGGAATCAGGAAACGCAGCAAGATAGAGAAAGGAAGTTAAAAAGGAGATAACAGAGAAAAAGATAGGGAGAAAGAAAAAAAAAAAAAAAGATTAGGGAAGAGAAGAGGGTAAAGGGAAAGAAACGAAGGAAAGAGAAGGGTAGCGAAAAAGGAAGGGGGAGAGAAAAGTGAGAAAAGCAGGAAGAGAGGAAGAGAGAGAGAGACTGTAAGAGACGCTGTGACCAGGTGTCCTGGCGAGCTCTCCCTCCCCCCCACCCCCACTGCACAAACCTTAAAAAAAAAAAAAAAAAAAACTTATCCACCACTTTCTGATTTAAGGCCATTGCTGCCGCCTCCGTTTGCGCCTTCCAGGGCCCAAGAGTTCCCCACTTTGCCCCCAAAGCCTCTCAAAGTGTTGCCTAAGCCTGAGGAAGATAAAAAGTTTTTTGAACAGTGGAGATTTTAAAACAGACTGCGTGCACAATATGCAGAGCACGCTCTTTGGAGAAAACCCCCTCAGGGGGGGTCTCACCCAGGCTAAGAAAAAAGCGGACCCGGTAAGGGGATTTAGCAACAATTTTAACCCCTGACTTGCGGTTGCTCCGATTCCAATGGGAGTGGCTGGCCCCCTGCCTGAGGGTATTGTAGGACTTGTGCTAGGGTGTAGCTCGCTTTCTTTTCAAGAAATTTCGGTGGTATATGGTGTGGTAGATTCTGATTATATTGGAGAAATTATAGTTTTGATCTCGCCGCCTACCAAAACTGTGCAAATTAATAAAGGTCAAAGAATAACACAGTTTTTGCTTTTACCTTATTATCAGACAAGAAAAACTTGACTTCTCAAGCTAAGAGCCACAGAGTATTTAGATCTAGTGATCTAGCCTTTTGGGTGCAGGAAAGTACAGCTCCAAGGCCTTTAAAAGATCTTTTAATTCAAGAAAATAAAATGTCAGGGCTATTAGACACAGGAACAGACGTCTCTTAACATTGCTGGGAAAGACTGACCCAGCTCCTGGCCAACACATACTACTGAAAATGAGTTGAGATTAGAAAAACTGGTATGCGGGGTGGGAATGCTGTAGAGAAAAAGGTGAGGGAGTGTTTAAAACCTTGAAGAGTAGTGAGTTTCCTGTTGTTGGAAGTATTCAAGCAAAGATTAGATGGTTGCTTGTCATCTAAAAAGCTATAGATCAGATTTAGGTTACAAAACGATAACTGGAGAAGCTTATAAACATGTTGTGCAACACCTCTTTACTTACTTCTCATATTTAGGTCGGCCAAAAGTTTTAAAAAACTGATAATGCCCCTTTGAAGCTGCGGAGAGATTGTTTACTAACTTTAAATGATTTCCAAAAATTATTAGGGGACATTAATTGGATATGCCCACATTTAAAACTGACTACTGCAGATTTAAAGCCTTTATTTGATTGCTTAAAAATTGATCCTAATTCCAGTTCTAAGAGAAAGTTGACTAATGAGACAGAAGTGTATGAGACTTTAAATGATCAGTTAATTAGGATTAATATTACCAAAAGATGAGATTAAATTATTCTTGCCATAAAACATACACCTACAGGGTGATTGTGACAAAAAGGTCCATTGGTTCCATCTACCATTGACCCCAAGAAAAATAGTTTTATCTTATTCCCGCTTGGTGGCACAATTAATTATAAAAGGAGGAAAAAAGAAGTGTGGAACTTTTTAGAAAAGAAGTAGCAAATATAATAATTTCACTCAATAAGGATCAACTGCAAGTCTTTTACAAAATAGTGATGATTGTCAAGTTGCCCTGATAGATTTCAGGGGTCAAATTTTGTTTTATTTGCCCTCAAGCCCCCACAGTAGTTAAAAGTTCAAAAATGTTAGATTGGCAGTTTGAGGATACCTGTGGAACTTTCCAACCGTATGTAGTTCCTATGCTCCACTTTACCCTGTGGGGGAGGGACGTGCTGTCTCAAATAGGAGATACTCAGAGAAGGGTTTTCTCAATTTCTTAGTTATCAACAGGAGGTACAATTAACAATACTTTATATATTGTTATAAATACATAATATAAATATATTTGCCTAATTACAGTTTGCCTAATTAGATATGGGTATAAATAAAATATAATAAAGGTATGCCTAATCCTATTTATAGATCTATACTTACTTAATTTGTATATAAATCAATATATGTATTATATATATACTGTATAATTAAATGTATATTGCAGTAATATAATGTGTGTGGCTGATATTAATTGGTATGGATTGATGTGCTGTGATGATATATGTTCTGTATGCTGTATAATTATATATGTGTGACATGTATTATTACAGTACATTGGTTTGTGTTGGTTGGTATTGGCTGTGTGCGTGTTGTATTGCTGTAATATATATGAATTGATATATTAATTATAAGATTAGTTCAAGTATATTGGTTTATATATATTGTATATCATGAAGTTTATACTTGTTGCCATATATAAATACATTTTGCATTTAGGTATATCTGTATATCAAAATGAGATAAGGAGGTTATACATTTATTATTTAAATTTATACGGAGACCTAAACTAAACATTAGACCTAAATTAACATATCCCTAAATTTATATTGTTAAATGTAAATTTTAAAAATTAAATTGACAACTGCTTGATAATTCCTTTGCCCTAAAACCCCCATAGGTGTAATTGGGGTGGCCAGACAAAAAATTGGTTTTATAGCAAAACGGCCCCCTAGAGTGGGTCCATCTTTCCGCTCAAACTAAAAAAGTAGTGGCTTCTTATCCAGGATTGATAGCTACTTTGATATTAAAGGAAAAAAGTGGAACATTGAATTATTTGGTAAAGAGCCATCAGAAATTGTAATTCCATATAATAAAGAACAACTTGATGCTCTTCTAATGTTTGAAAATTGGCAGATTGCTATAGGAAACTATTTTGGTCAAAATTTTTGCATCATTTACCTTCACATGTTTTGCTAAATTTTATATCCAGACATCCAGTTATTTTTTCTGTCAGATGTAAACAATCTCCTATTCCAAATGCTCAGATAGTTTTTACTGATGGGTCAGCAAACGGTAAAGCCTCCATAGTTACTAAAAATCACCAAAAGGTTTTAAAAACACAGGAAACTTCAGCTCAAAGAGCTGAAATAACAGCAGTCATAGAGGCTTTTGCTATGTTTGCAGATGAGGAATTTAACCTTTATTCTGATTCTCAGTATATTGTCAGGTTGTTTCCACACATTGAAACTGCGGTTTTGCCTGAAAATAAAACTACCATATTTCATTTGTTAACTAAATTACAGCAACAAATTTGGAAAAGAAATAAAATATTTTTCATTGGACACATTCGGGCTCATTCCGGATTGCCCGGCCCTTAAAATGCCTTTAATGATTTGGCTGACTTGTTAATCTGAAATACAGTGGCTACTGTGATTGAGGAGGCCAGAGCCTCTCACTTACTTTATCGTCAATATGCTACTGCCTTAAGATATCAATTCCAAATTCCCAGAGAGGCTGCTCGAGAGATTGTGTGTTCTTGCTTATATTGCCCCACTGTTTATAATAGTCTACCTATGGGAGTTAATCCTCGCGGTCTCAAACCTAACGTACTCTGGCAAATGCATGTAACTAATGTCTCTTCATTTGGAAAACTCCTTTGTTCTTTAACTGTAGACACCTTTTCTCATGTTATTATTGCAACTGCTCATACAGGGGAAGCAATTAAAGATGTAATACAACATCTCTTTACTTGTTTTTCATATTTGGGCCTACCAAAAGCTTTGAAAACTGACAATGCTCCTGCTTATACTTCTAAGTCTTTTCAGGAATTTTGTATAAAGTTTCAAATTAAACATAATACAGGCATCCCTTATAATCCCCAGGGACAGGCCATTGTGGAAAGAGCACATCAAACGTTAAAAATCCAAATTCAAAAACTAAAAGAAGGGGAGTTTAAGTATAGCTGTCCCCATCAAATCTTGCAACATGCTCTTTTCGTAATAAATATTTGCTCTTTTCGTAATAAATATTCTAAATACTGATCTGGCTGGAACTACTGCAATGCTTCGTCATTGGTGCCTGGAGCAATTAAATGCAAAACCGTTAGTCAAATGGAAGGACCTTCTCTCAGGACAATGGAAGGGTCCTGACCCCTTATTAACTAGCGGTCGAGGATGTGCTTGTATTTTTCCACAGGATGCAGATTCTCCAATTTAGATCCAAGACAGGTTGATTCGCCATGTTGCAGACCCCCAGACATCCAGTTCCCCCATTGCTTCGATCACAAAAGAGAAGCCCGCCAGAAGGGGAGGCAAGATAAACATCGAGATCCTGGCACGACCGACGGGGCTGCTGCAGTGCGAACTCCAACCAGAAAATAATTCTACTTATTCTGTTTTGGCTTGTCTACCCTCTCCTTATGTTTTTCTCTTTACCAATGATTCTGGAAAACTTAATGTACATGTGACTTTCACTGGTGGACCCAATGTAGTGACTTGTGAACAATGCATGCTCTTATCTTGTTTAAACCCTCAGTATAATGTTTGCTCCTTTGTAGTGTTACAACGTCCACCTTATCTTATGATGTAACCACTTATTGATATGTTAACTATAGTCTTGCTGTGTTACAACAACTACAAGATTTAATGTGATCACGACGATTTGTGGGCTTTACTTATTTTAGGAATATCAGCTTTAATAGCAGCAATTACTTCTGTTACTGCGGCAGCAATATCATTGACTCAACAAGTGCATACTGCCCAATATGTTGATACCATGTCTAAAAATGTTTCTTTAACTCTAGCAACACAGGAAGCTATAGATAGGAAATTAAAGATGAGAGTAGACGCCTTAAAAGAGGCAATAATGCATATTGGGACTGAGTTACAGCCTTTAAAAGTGAAAATGGCTCTGTCTTGCCACGCTGATTACCGGTGGATATGCGTGACATCTTTAAAGGTAAACGAGACAGATTATGAATGGGAAAAAATCAAAAAACATATCTCAGGTGTTTGCAACAGCTCTGACATTGGCCTGCACTTAGGGAAAGTTCATAATCAAATACAGACCCTGGAACACTGTCGACTGGATTTTACCACCGCTGGAGCAGCTAATGACTTTTTTCTCGCCTTCTCTAACTTTTATTTCTGGAAAAAACATTCTGTCTAATATCTTTAGTTCTGCTTCTCATAATCATTCTTCCTTGTATTGTCAGGATTCTTCGGCAGAACATTCAAAAGCTCGCGACTGAGCTGCATCTGGCTGTTTTAAGAAATAAAAAAGGGGGAGATGCCGGGAGCCGGCATATTGCATATTGAGTGCATATTGCATATTGAGTGCAGCACTTTTCAGGATCTGGAATAGCTCAACTGGAATTCTATCACTGCCGGTAGCCAGCGTGAGGAACTCCGCCCATGACAAAGGTCATGAGGAAGGAGGCTTGGCATACGCAAAGGCGGGATCAAGCCTCAGGAGTCTCCCTGGAAATTCTCGAGCAATCTACCCCCAAAACCAGAGTCTGCCTACTTTCTGCTTTGTGCTTTCACCTACACCTCTGACTTTACGGGGGGCTGTCCCCCACTACCTCTCTGAAAAAAGTTAGCTTACAGCTCCAGTTAATAATTCCTGGGTGTGACAGTGTTTAACCTACAAACTCCTTTGGAAATCCTCTAGCCTGCCTGAATAGGTTTTTCCGGCCACATGTGATTGTTCAGAGCTTCCCAACTGTGAGAGGCAGGAGATGTTCTAAACTGTGTAAACACAGATTCTTTTGAATAGTTAAAAGATTGATTAGAAATTGTATTGGTGAAGGGATTTTCACTTGTTGGGCCAATGTTTGCTGCTAAGTTTCCATATCCCTTACCTGCTGTGTCCCTGGCAGTGTATTGGTTAATATAATTGGTGTAAGTAGTAGCTTTAATGTTTGTAACCTGGGACCCTTGAGTTAATTCTTTTTCTTGTTGTAGCCCACCACACCTTTGCTCTGTAGGAATGCAACTTTATCTAATGCTTCTGGAGGGTGGCTCCTGACCAATCACCTTTAGAGAAAAATAAGTTTTCTGAAGAAAAGGTCTTAAAATGTTAACAGGCCTCTGGGCCAGAAGATGATGCAAATCACCTAAGCTTTTGCATATGATAAGTTTGCAGGAAGAAAGCCTGGTTTGCTGCAAGACTCTACCCCTTCCCCCATTATCCTCTGTGCATAACTTAAGGTATAAAAACTACTTTGAAAAATAAAGTGCGGGCCTTGTTCACCGAAACTTGGTCTCACCATGTCGTTCTTTCTCTTACCTTCTGGCTGAATTATTCAGCCTCTTTTCTACACTGAATTTCCTCACTGAGCTATCCTTATTTCAGCCTCTCTTCTCCACTGAATTTTCCTACTGAGCTATCCTCATTCTATTACTCTTTATATCCTTAATTAACGTTTAATTAAGCAATTGTTTCCTGATCTTCGCCTACGCCGTCTCTCCTTCGAATACCCTGGTTCAGCCGGGGCTGGTCCCCGGCACCTTAGCTTTCTTTACCACAGCCAAGCCAATCTAGAATTTTCAAAATGAACTTTTAAAGACCAAATTCTAGAGGAAAGTAAATATGAAATTATTATGGAAAATATAAACAGCACCTGTAGCTCCAGGTGCTGTTTGTTCAAATGCTCTCCTATGGTTTCCATTCTTCCAGGAACAAACTTTCATCCCCTAAGGGCAGGTATAAATTTAAAGGCAATTTGCCTAGTTTCCTTCTCTCCCGGCTCTTTTTCTTTCTCCACATTGTAGAGTCATTTTGGGTCTTTTACATGAGAGGCATCAGGCTTGTCCCAGGCACGACCGCTGGACTTGTACACCTGTTCAGTTCTTACTTCCGGTCAGAGGGTGCTGGCATAGTCCCAATCCAATCCCAGGACTCTGAGGACTGACATAGTGTGAGAGCTCCTTCTTTAGGTGGAACTCTCTTAATGGAGGAAAGGTCATTCTAAGCCCACTGTCAGGTCACTTCTTTTCGTCTTCAGAGTATTCACGTAAGAACTGTCCTTCAAGCACACCCGTCTTGGGACAGGGGTCTGGCAGTGCTGGGCAGCAGAGACAATAGAGTCAGGTGCTGACAGTCTAAGGGTTTCTCACTGGAGGGCAGCCTCCAGTGGGAAAAGCAATGCCAAGGGCGGCCCTGTGGTGAGAGATGCCCCCACCAGCCGCAGACACACAGGGACCTTCAAAGCACAAAGCCATGGTCACAATTCAGTAGAAGTGCAAACTTGGTATTGACTCCCTTCTGAGTCAGGAGGGGCTTCCAGGAGACCTCTCTGGCAGTGCCTACCAGGAAACAGACTGACAGAGGGACAAGAAGGGCCTTGTCTAAAGCTACCCAGCAAGTCAGTGGCAGGACCCAGAGGGCCCAACAGGTCTGTCCACCCGCAGTCTAGGACATATTACTGTCACAGATGGCCCTGTCAGATCCTGTCCTGAGCAGAGACCTGGCATCACCCCCAACACACGGTCTGCTCAGTCCCACCCATGGGAACACTGTGGCCCTTGCCAGGCAGGCAGCAGTCCCTAGGCTCAGAGCCTGTGAGTCAGAGGGCACTGAGCCTTGTGAGGTGAGCCCTGCAACCCTGCCTGCGGCTTGTAACCATTCAGGGAGGTTAATGATCATGGAGGGGCGGGGCCAGCCCCACCTTCCAGGGTACTGTCGCTGGGGATGCCGAAATGCCATAATTGAGAAAAGGTAAATAAGTGATGAGTAAAGCCAACTTTTTACCAAAAATTAAAAACAAAAAATAAGCAAGCCTGTCTGTCCCCCTCTCCCAGCCTCCACCCCAGCAAAGCTGCTGAGGCCCGGGGAAAGAGTGTGCATTCCCTCATGCACGTATTTCCATTCCTTCATTCATAAGTAGGCCTCCGATAATCAGGCTATGCTCTGACTGGGAAAAAAAAAAAGGGTTTTGTAAAACAATTTAAACACTTCCTTCCCATCTCCTAAACACAAACCTCATTCTGTTCATCCCCCAGGACCCTGCTTAATAAGCTTCAGTGATTCCATTGCCTTCAAGGTAGAGTTCAAACATTTTAGAGTGGTAGTAAGAGCCTTTGTAATCTAACCCCTCTCCAGGCCTGTGTCCATTCCAAATGATTTGCAGTGTCCAGAATGTATCATTTCTTCTGTAACTGTACTTTCAAATAGCTTTCCTCCCTCTGGCAAGTCCAGCCTTTCCAATCTCTGCTTGCCTGAGTCCTTCAAGACTCAACTCAAGGGGACCTGCTCTGGCAATCACTATCCTAATCTTCCAGACTGAGCCTGTTCCTTCTTTGTGTTCCCATAATATCCTGTACGCTCCTCTATCACCACTGGTACTTAATGGGCTATGAACATTGGTTTACTCATCTGCCTCCCTGACTAGCTGAGAGGTCTATGATGACAGGCACTTATAAATATTTGTTGAATGAATGAATAGTTTTAAAAACACCCCTTGCCTATGAAGCCTTGAGAAATAGCAACTTAGTAGAGCAAGACCATTTCTACCTATTAGCGTTACAACGTATATGGATAGGCTTCCCTTGTAGCTCAGATGGTAAAGGGTCTGCTTGCAATGCAGGAGACACGGGTTCAATCCCTGGGTCGGGAAGATCCTCTGGAGAAGGGAATGGCAACCTACTCCGGCATTCTTACCTGGAGAATTGCATGGACAGAGGCACCATAGGGGTTGCAAGAATCAGACACGACTGAGTGACTAACACTTTCACTCACTACTATATAAATGTTTGCTATTATTATTACTGTTATTAATTCCAAGAACCCAAGGCTCTAAACCCACATCTGTGATGACAGGCACTTATAAATATTTGTTAAATGAATGAATGGAGGGATTAAAAAAAGCACCCCTTCCCTATGAAGCCTTGAGAAACAGCAACTTATTAGAGCAAGGCCATTTCTACCTATTAGCATTATAATATATATGGATGGAAACTTTCCTCTAATTTATAGTGTTACACTACCAGTTTCATAAAACTTTAGAAGATTCTTAATTTAGGAGTCTATAAACTTGAAAGGGAGTGAACACAAAGTACTGGTATGTATTTTCATGCAAGGAAAAAAAATTCTTCCAGCATCTCAATATACTTGTTTTGCATTTTAAAAATGAAAGTTGCAATACTACTAACTGATGTTGATTTCTTGTGAGTTAAAAAATATTCCGGGATCTTCATATTTGAAATATTATTTCTGGGTTCACCACCTAACAGACAGGAAGCACTCATTTGGCTTCCATCTTAATGGTCTCAGAGAACAAGTTTACAACCACTATGCAGGGTTAAGCATTTAGGTTTGGCACGGTGCTGATGGTTTGCTTATAGAATATTCATGCAGTAGCACTCACCAGATGTGACGAAAAGGCCTACAGCATAGAAGACACTGTACTTGCTACTTGTTATGGGACAGACTTTTAAAGAAAGATGATTCAGACAGATATGTAAACTGAAAAGTCCTTATCAATCATTGTGCTTCTACTTCCTCCTCCATTTCATCTTTTCTATAGCACACATCCCTTTGTTCACACCTGCATTCTAAATTCAGTGACTATACTTAGCACAGAATACTTGAGGAAAGGTTCTGGCTAACAAGCAGCTGACCTGAGATACAAAAACAGTGAGTGACTAGAAGGTGGCTCACACGGTACACATTCGAAGACAGTCTCAGATTTACTGGTCTCAGCAAGACAAAGAGGGAAGAAAACAAACATCTCATTCTCCTTCGCCCTGTCCCCAAGAAAATCAAGACATAGTGTTACTTACAGATTACATGTATCAAGAGACAGCAAAGCACAATGGAAACATTCTTCGTGATGTTAGAATAGAAAAACCTTTGACTCTTTAGGAAATAGAGTAAAATCAATCGCTCAGCATCTGAAAGTATTAGGTGCAGTAGGTACAGTCTCAGAAAAAAAAGAATAGGCTGCAACGAGAGGGCGTTTCAATTTCAAATTATGAATGCATTTCGTTCTTCTCCCCTCCATTTCCAAGAAAATCAAGAACTAGTGTTAATTAGATTTAGAAGAGCTCTCCAATCACAGCCAGTTTTTTTCTTTCTTCTTTATTATCAGAGTCTGGACCCATTGGATCTAAAACTTTCAGACTCTCAGCAATTGATTTTTCTCTGTTACCTGAAGAGTCAAAGCTTGTTCTATGCTAGAATGGTGAAAAATGTTTCAGTTGTGATTTCTGTCTCTTGATGCATGTCGTTAACATGATAATACATTTCAAGGTCAGATTAGGTGCCAGAAGCTGTTCCCAGAGGCTGAGACACTACAGTGTTCCCCGGAATCCATTCCAGGGTGGCTTTCCCTCTGGCCTCCCTCTCTCACCGTACCATCTGGGCAGACAAGCCTGCCTCCTATTCCTTTCAAGGAAAGTGGCCCCAACAGGTTCCTTCCCACACAGGCTGCTATCTCACTGCAGTGGGTTTTGTTAGTGAAAACAGACAAAACTTTTCCTGACACAGGTAATGGAGTGGGGCCAGTGTAGGGAAAGTAGCCATGTGCAGACTGGGCACGTGAAGCCTGACACCTCTACGGAGGCCCGTGGGTGAAGACCTCAGGTGCACTCTGCCCAGTCTCCAGCATTCTAAACACAATGGTGGCAGATCAAACCAGATGTCCCCCAGAGGGGAGGTGAACAAAGAAAAGGCAGCTCAGTGAACCGCAGCCTGTGGTCTGAGCAATGCTGAGCATCTTCTCTGGTTCTCTGAGGGGGCGGATGTATGTCCCAGGTTGGCCGGGCTGTGCTGGCTGCTAACGGGCGACTCCTGTGTGTCCACGTGGCCTTGAGTTTCTTTGCAACAACCTTGCCACAGCCACTGAAGGTTAACAAGGCAAGAAAGGGCAGTGCTGTGGTCTCCCGTCAGCCTGATCTGAGGCTTGCTCTCATTCTCTAAGTTCAGGTTCTGACCCATACTCCCAGCCCCAGGAATATCCCAGCATGTTTCTCAATAATCTTTGTTTCTAAAGCAGTGAAAAGGCTATGTGGAGAGAGGGAGAGAGAGAGATAGTTATGTTTACTGAGTTACAATTTACATAAAGTAAAATCTACCCTTTTCAGTGTACAGTTCTAGAGTTTTTGCATACGGTTATATAAGTGCCACCGTCATCAAGATAATATTTCCATCACCCTAAAAACTCCATCTTGTGCCTTTGTAGTCAACCCCTCCTCTGCCACCAGCCTCTGGCAACCACTGGCCTGTTTTCTGTTCCTGCACTTTTGCTTTTCCTTGCTGCTGCTGCTAAGTCGCTTCAGTCGTGTCCAACCCTGTGTGACCCCCACAGACGGCAGCCCACCAGGCTCCCCCATCCCTGGGATTCTCCAGGCAAGAACACTGGAGTGGGTTGCCATTGCCTTCTCCAGTGCATGAAAGTGAAAAGTGAAAGTGAAGTCGCTCAGTCGTGTCTGACTCTTAGCAACCCCATGGACTGCAGCCCACCAGGCTCCTCAGTCCATGGGCTTTTCCTTAGTGCCATATAAAAGAAATGATAGAAAGCCTTCTTTAACATCCTTATTCAAACCAACATGTACCTTGCCCAACTCTCTGTTAGCACATCACTCTTATTTTTTTCCCCCAGAACACAACATTATTTGAAAATAAACTATTGCTGTGATTTTCTTGTCTGTCGTCTGTCCCTGGAATGTACACACCCACTAGAATGGAAGTGCCAGGACTTTGCTTCATCTACCACTTCATCTCTAGGGTTCAGAACACTGCCTGACGCCATGGAACTGTTCAGTAAATATTTGTTGAATGAACTGCAAACTGAATGAGGACATTGGAGCTTCTCCCAAACTTCTTTATGCTTAGGCAGATCTCATTAATAAAAATTATTTCCTCCCACAAAATGTGTTAATCCAAGCATGGCTGTGTTGCCACAGTAGATGGCTTATCTGCAAGTAATACATTGAGAAGTAATTAGACTGATCCAAATTATGAGTCATTCGCTTTCTGGATGATTAGATTGCTGTGTATAGAACTGGTCTGAAGTGAGTAAAATGGAAGTAATGTTAGTAACTATTTTATACTGGGGTTATGAGGATTAAATGACTTAAAGTAAGTGAAGAGTTTACCAGAGTAGCTCTCAACTGGGAACTATCTTTGCCCACCCCAGAGACTTCTTGAATTGTCTGGAGAGAGTTTTTTGTTGTCAAAACTGGGGTGGGGAGAGTTGCTAATGGCATCTGCTGCTCAACATTCTACGATGCACAGGACAGCTCCCTGCAAGGAATTATCCAGCCCTAAATGTTGGTAGTGCCATTCCTGAGAAACCCCAAACTAGAGCCGTGTCTGGCACACAGAAGGGGCTATATTTGTGTTTGCTGTTATTATTATTTCATAAATGACCCTTTTCTGACAGACAAATGTTCTCACACAGTCTGAAACTGGGTATATAGCACAGTGGTTGAGAGCACAGTCTACTGTCAGACTCGATGGGTTTGAAGCTTAGCTTGACTGTTTATTAACAATGTGATTTTAAGTATATTATTTGACTTTTCTATACCTCATATTCTTTGCCTATAAAATTGGAATAACAGTAGAAACTCACTTAGAAAGTTGCTGGGAATTGAATAAAATAATCCATATAAAATACTCAATAATGTTGTGAAAATCACAACATTAATCAACAGAAACCTCAATTAAATAGAGTGAGGAGATCAGAGAGGGGAACTCTCATATCCTACAGTGAAAACACAGAATGACCCCTCTTCTTACCTGACAATCGATCAGCCAATGAGAGACTGTCCCAACTCAGCCAATGAAAAGTTACACACTCTTTGTTTACTGTAGCCTCCCAGCTTCCTTCCCCACTCTATAAAAAGAGTTCTCCTCTTCATTTTTGCTGGGGACTTGCTTGTGGCTTGCCATGATTGCAGAGCCTGGATTGCAGTTCTTCGCTGATCCTAAATAAACCGTGCCTTTTTTTTTTTTTTTTCCTGGAGAAATAATTGATACTCTAATTGTTTTTGGTCAAGAATGTGTAGTTGCACATAGTAAATATTCAATAAATGTCATTGATAATTTTTTTTTTAACCTAAAAAGATCTTTCCACAGAATATAGTGAAGAGACTGAGGGTAGGCTTCCCTGATGGCTCGGCAGTAAAGAGTCAGCCTGCAACACAGGAGATGTGGGTTCAGTCCCTGGGTCTGGAAGATCCGCTGGAGGAGGAAACCCACTACAGTATTCTTGCCTGAAATATCCCATGGACAGAGGGCTACTATCCAAAGGGTCGCAAAGAGTTGGACACAGCTGAACACATGAGCACATTGTTTTTATTGACCTCAAAAAGATCTTTCCACAGAATACAGTAAAGGAATTGGGGGTAATTTCGACAAAGAAAAATAGAAAAAATATTGTTCATGTAAAGTATTACAAGTGTGTATTTCATATGATAGGAGATAACTACACAGACTTTAAATCCAAACCATAGTTTTTAAGACTGTTTCTTATTATTTTTTGATTTATTTACTTTTTGGCTGTGCTGGGTCTTCTTTGTTGCATGAGGGCTTACTTTAGCTGCGGCGAAAGGGGCTTCTCTCTAGCTGTGTTCAGGCTTCTCACTGTGGTGGCTTCTCTTGTTGGGGAGCACGGGTTCTAGGCGCTTGGCCTTCTTTAGTTGTGGTGCATGGGCCTAGCTGCCTCTCAGCAGGTGGAATCCTCCCACACCAGAAATTGAACCCATGTCCCCTGCACTGGCAGGTAGATTCTCAACCACTGGACCACCAGGGTCATGGTTATATATTTTTAAAGTCTATGTTGCTCTTTCTGGTAAGAGCAGCTCCTTGAGATAAAAGATTCTCTCATTAAAAAAATAAAATTGCATCTAGCACACAACATAAAATTATTAAGACTTATTTCCATTAGAGTTATAGACGTACTAAAGTAATTCCAGAACCCGAGTCTCAGATATGAAATATAAACTTACGGAAGTTTAATACTAGAGCAGAATCAACAATATCTTGGGTTTTAGGTTTATTAATGTTTTATTCCTTCACTGAAGTAGGAGGGTAGAGTCCACAGTGGGTGAGTAACTGCAGATTTGTAGTCATTCTCGTTTTATAATCTAATATTTGTGAAGGTGCTTTGGAAATTGTCACAAAATGGGGGAGGAAAAATCCCAATATCGATAACCTCAGATATGTAGTGACACCACTCTTATGGCAGAAAGTCAAGAATAACTAAAGAGCCTTTGATGAAAGTGAAAGAGGAGAGTGAAAAAGTTGGCTTAAAGCTCAACATTCAGAAAACTAAGATCATGGCATCCAGTCCCATCATTTCATGGCAAATAGATGGGGAAACAGTGGAAACAGTGGCTGACTTTATTTTTCTGGGCTCCAAAATCACTGCAGATGGTGATTGCAGTCATGAAATGAAAAGATGCTTACTCCTTGGAAGGAAAGTTATGACCAACCTAGAAAGCATATTGAAAAGCAGAAACATTACTTTGTCAACAAAGGTCCGTCTAATCAAGGCTATGGTTTTTCCAGTAGTCATGTATGGATGTGAGAGTTGGACTAGAAAGAAAGCTGAGTGCCAAAGAATTGATACTTTTGAACTGTGGTGTTGGAGAAGACTCTTGAGAGTCCCTTGGACTGCAAGGAAATCCAATCAGTCCATCCTAAAGGAGATCAGTCCTGGGTGTTCATTGGAAGGACTGATGTTGAAGCTGAAACTAATACTTTGGCTACCTCATGCGAAGAGCTGACTCATTGGAAAAGACCCTGATGCTGGGAAAGATTGAGGGCAGGAGGAGAAGGGGACGACAGAGGATGAGATGGTTGGATGGCATCACCGACTCAATGGACATGGGTTTCGGTGGACTCTGGAGTTGGTGATGGACAGGGAGGCCTGGCGTGCTGCGATTCATGGGGGTCGCAAAGAGTCGGACATGACTGAGTGACTGAACTGAACTGAAAATCCAAAGTGAGCACAATTCATATTTATTTATTTCTAAGGCACTATCAGATAAGGTAATGGGAACCCACACCAGTATTCTTGCCTGGGAAATCCCATGGACAGAGGAGCCTGGTGGGCTACAGTCCATGAGGTCACAAGAGTTGGACACAACTTAGTGACTAAACCAACCAACCAATCAAGGCACTATCATTTTAAATTGGATTACCTTCAAGAAACTGCAGCCTAATTCTTAAATTTTAGTGATTGGTGGTGTTTAAAATGCCAGTATTTAGTGATGCATTTTATCTGGCAAGTTTCTGTAATAAAACATTTCAATGGACAAATTATGTCAGTCAGAAAAAAGAAAGATATTTCAACCCTTTCACCCTTGCTATTGAATCTTGGAGGATTTGACCCAGGGGATACTTGGAACTTGTTGATTATTGTTCTGCTAACCCTTTGAGCAGTTAGTAACTGAAGGCAAAATGATCAAAAGTATTTATAAAAATTAGATGAAAATATAAGAGAACAATTGAGGACAATAAAAGATTCCTGAAATATCTGTGGGCATATAATAATTTTCTCATGATTTTCTGAATCGGAGATGACACACTGGTATCCAGCAGATAGATTGTAGGCCAGTTATGAGACACTCCCAGGTGGCACAGTGGTAAAGAATCTGCCTGCCAAGGCAGAAGACGCAAGTGATCCAGGTTCAATCTCTGGATCGGGAAGATCCCTTGGAGTATGAAATGACAATCTACTCCAGTAGTCTTGCTGGAAAATACCATGGACAGAGGAGCCTGGCAGGCTACAGTTCATGGAGTTGCAAAGAGTTGGACACGACTGAGCATGCAGCATGCACGGATGCACATGAGACCCTGATCCCCTACATCCTCAGAGCAGCCAGGTATGACCTGGGGCTAAGGGACCCTGGACTGGTCTCCTGGCATCCACCATCTGTACAGCACCAGAGAAAGCCAGCTGCAGAGAACATGAAACAGCCCATCATTGACAAAGCACCCATGGAGCTGCCAGGGAAGTCTGTTTTCCAGGTGTTCTAGGATAGGATTACCAGCCTATGTTCATATTGGGTAGAAGAGGGTAGGGAGGAAAGAAGTAGATCTAGAAGAAATACTACCACACATGCACAAAACTCACAAATCCATAGAATTTATTAAGGACGAAAGAATTAGTAAACGAACTAAAGCAGTGTTGTTCATAGAAAAGGACAGATACTAACAAAAAGTAGTTTCAATAAAATCAAAATTATAGAGGAAAAACATAGAAGTGGTTTAACTGCTCTTATAAGGAAATTCATCCAGGAATTAAACTGACAATGGTTTTATGTCAATTAAATACTTTCTTGATCAATTTCATCTTCATTGGTAAAGTTATGATTGGAATGTTTGTATTCGTAAGTGAGACTTAGAGTGTCTGAGGGAATCAAAACAGGGTGAAAATGGGAAGTAGAGGCTCCACTGAGCACTTGGTGACACCTGTGAGAACTAATGAACGGTGTTTCCCACCCATCCCTACCAGCATCTCTGCTGGAGACACTGCCTGACCCGTAATCTGGTATGTCTCAGTCCATTAATTGGTGCAGGCCATAACTCTCATCAATTCCTCTCTTCTTTTGAATGGTCCTTACTACTGTTCAAAGATAAGTCTTATATTTGAAGTCATACTCCAATTTTGACTGTTCTTAGACTCAAGTCCTAAAGTCCCTTAATCCATGATTCCAATTTGCCCATCAACTTGTTGCACCCAATCAGAAGAAAAACAGTTAATTCATATTCACAATATATATTCACAGGACAACCTTTGCTTCCTGACTCCTATCCCCAGCTCAGCTGCTGTTCCATAAAGTCTAGGGCTGGGTGGGTAAGAATAAGAAATAGGATAAATGGAAATGGATGGGTGGTGAGAGTACAAGATGAAGTGAGCGGGAGGAAAGATTGGCGATACCTGGTACCACTTTTCTTTTTTAAAGTCAGAAAACAAGAACATGGGGAAAAAAGTACTTGTTTGTACCTATTCTTTATTCACCATGATTTTTGCCTACTCTTTATTAATATTCTAAGACAATGCATTTTGTTTCACTTGGATTGTCATAATGAAAGATCTTTTTTTTTTTTTTTAATGGGAACTGAACATGTGGGTTCTGTAACAGTAATCACATTGCTTTAGGTTTAATGAGTCCCATTTTACTGCTTTTGGTGGTACAGTGGCAAAGACTCCACCTTCCAATGCAGGAGCTGCAAGAGATGCGGGTTTGATATCTGGGTTGGGAAGATTACCTGGTGAAGGAAATGGCAACCCATTCCAGTATTCTCGTCTGGAAAATTCCATGGACAGAGGAGCCTGGCAGGCTACAGTCCATGGAATCTCAAAGAGTTGGACATGGCTGAGCACGCACACACATACAGTGTAGAAAAGTAAAAGT
The DNA here is from genome assembly GCF_029378745.1 of Bos indicus. Classification (NCBI taxonomy): domain Eukaryota; kingdom Metazoa; phylum Chordata; class Mammalia; order Artiodactyla; family Bovidae; genus Bos; species Bos indicus. The sequence goes on along the minus strand of NC_091765.1, from coordinate 58,923,941 downwards.
CTTTAGTTTATCCTTATATTTTGTGCTATTTACTATTTTCTAGACATATTTTTTTTTGAACACCAGAACACAGGACAGTGGCTAGCACTTAAAAGGGGGTTAATAGGGAATTGGAGAAGGCAATGGCAACCCATTCCAAAACAAAAACAAAACAAAAGTACTCTTGCCTGGAAAATCCCATGGATGGAGGAGCCTGGTGGGCTGCAGTCCATGGGGTCGCTAAGAGTCAGACACGACTAAATGATTTCACTTTCACTTTTCACTTTCATGCATTGGAGGAGGAAATCGCAGCCCACTCCAGTGTTCTTGCCTGGAGAATCCCAGGGACGGGGAAGCCTGGTGGGCTGCCGTCTATGGGGTCGCACAGAGTTGGACACAACTGAAGCGACTTGGCAGCAGCAGTAGCAGCAGCAGGGAATTCCATGGCAATCCAGTGATTAGAACTCCATACTTTTACTGCCAAGGGTCAGGGAACTAAGAACATGTAAGCTTGTGGCCTGGCAAATAAATAAATAAGGGATTCAATAATCAATAAGTAAATGAATGAATGATGTTTTTACAACTGGACATAATAGACATTCATCATTTCACTTTTGATGAGTATATTGTGGGTTTATATTTACTCACACAGATCGGTAAGCATAGGAAAATAGCTTCAGATTTAGATGAGGACAAACCCCTTTACTTCCTTACATTGTTTCTTCACTCTTTCTTATTTGGAAGACAGTTTGAAAGTGCTTGTTACAAAACAGTCTTCTTAGTGGAAAGTGACTCAAAATGAAGAAGTCTCAGTTCTAGGTCTCCTTTTTACAAAGTCTTACCCAACAGGAAGTGAGCACGAGGTAAACTGCGTAAACTTCAAGTGCTGCAGAGATGAAACATAAACCAGGAAGAATGATGCCATCGGTATACTTGATGGGAACACACGTACCATGTGAAGAGACATGACAAAAACAGCCCTCCTTAAATTACTTTTGGCCATAATGATCATGTTCATTTTAATTTTGCCAGAATATTTCCAGGCACCAAAAGGTGAGTAATTACAATTTACTTTTCCTTTTTTAATTTTCTAAAATTATATTGGTTAATGGTTACAGGAAAGGCCTTATTTTTGGCTACGTGATGTGAGCGCTGAAGTTCTATGTCTGGAAAGCTAATAAAATGAGATTGTAATTTTAGTTGACTGTTACCTGGTACAGTAATCTTACTTACAGTACTTAGGTATTGTAGCATGCAATAATGAAATGAAAAAAATGAAAAGAAATACTTAAAATCTGTAGTCTCACTTTCAAACATTGAATTTACAATAATTTCACCATATGATTTTGCTCTTTTAAAGTTTCCTTCAAAACAGCTTTAAATATGCCTTCATATCCTGGAATTACTTTATACATAAAGTAACATTTACTATGTTAAAAATGCTTGCATTCCTTTCCATTACAACTATTGCACACAAATTGCTCACTGTTACTTTTTGAAAAAAAAGTATAAAGACGTTTTTTCAAAATACAGCTAAAATAAGATGGGTAAAAATTTAAGTGGCTATATACCTGTATATATTTGTAACTAGAGAATAATGGGGTAAAATTATCTCTGTTTATATTTCAGAAAATTGTGATATTGCTGAGACCTAGAGTAGGAAAAGAAATAGATGTAAATTTAAACTACTTTTATATGTCAGTAAGATTTGAAAATATATTATCATGATTGTTTGAATGGTAATTGTGCTTCCTAGCATTTTATAAGAAGAAAAATTAAAAAGAAAATGCTGTATTTGGTCATTAAAAAGTTATCATATGAACTGATTAAAATCAGAGAAAACCTTGTATTTGATGACTTTTTACAATGATTATTTATTGTTGTATATACATATACTAAGTGACTTGATGAATATGCTGTTGTTAATTACATTTAATGTCATATTGCAAGGGTTATTTAATATTGCATATACGTGATGTGAAGTAGCAGATAATTTCTTTGCTTAATAAACACTGTGAATGTACATTTTGTGAATAATTAAAATTTTTAAATTTCTCTTGGTTTTCTGGCATTATGTTGCTTAGATTAAGCAATCATAGCATATATTTTAATTGATCTGTTAATGACTGGTTAGTGTTTTGTGACAAGTAGCATGTTAAAAAAGCATGTTAAAAATTATTCTTTTGGGGGCAGATGTATTGACAAATAATCTACCATCATTGATAACAACTTTGTACTCTCAGTTTCCTAATTGTTTACAGTAGCTTTTCAATACTACATTTACTGCTTCCTAAAACTTAAAATAGCCATGTCTCTTTCCCTGGTCCAAAAGCAATGTCAAACTTTTCTCCCACTCTTTTTGGAGTGATGGATTTATTTGAGAATTTTGTTTTGAAGGAACTCTCCTTGGGGCCAAAAAACAAAACTATTTGAAAACCACCATTTTGTCCTGATACCGTTTTGTGGTAGCAGGAATTTTGCACATAAGTGAAAAGTTGATTAGGCAAAATGTTTTACACATATGATAGTATAATAATAATGCTTTATATCTTATAATGGCTTATGGATCACCAGGAGCAAATTTATATAGACTCATTTTATACAGTTCTATATTGATTAAACTAAGGATGCACAATTGTTTTGTCTTTTTTATTTGGTGGCAATTTTTAACCACAACAATAGCTCCTTATGAAATGAGTTGACTTGTTAACCAAAGTATTTTGCAAAATAAGCTATTTAGTAAGATTATTTAGATGGTAAGATAAGAATGTTCTGCTGCTGCTGCTAAGTCTCTTCAGTCGTGCCCGACTCTGTGTGACCCCATAGACGGCAGCCCACCAGGCTCCCCTGTCCCTGGGATTCTCCAGGTAAGAACACTGGAGTGGGTTGCCATTTCCTTCTCCAATGCATGAAAGTGAAAAGTGAAAGGAAGTCGCTCAGTCGTGTCCGACTCTTTGCGACCCCATGGACTGCAGCCTACCAGGCTCCTCCGTCCGTGGGATTTTCCAGACTAGAGTACTGGAGTGGGGTGCCTCTAGAAGTACTAAAATTACCTTGAGAGTTCTCCTGTAGTCTTATTCTCCCTATGAGTTACTTGTGTCTCTTTTTCATTCTTATGTTCTATTCACTTTAATATCTAAGATAAATATTATAAAATGATTTTTACTTATAAATTATGTACTGATACACTGTCTTTAGCATGTCAAATGAATTCAAAAGGAATCTTAATGAGGAATAATGTATTCACAAGGTTTAATAGATTTGATTTCGAAATAATAAGCCCTCTGAAGACCCAAGTTAAAAATAGAGCACTCTGTTTGATCATTTTTCATCAAGAATGTATCTGAGTCTCTGAATAATCATTACTCAGAATATTCAATTATTATAATTACATAGTGTAAGCTATTTAGTCTAACTTCTTTGGAAGGGGAACTTCTTTAATGATATTTGGGACTTGTAATAACTCTGCATTGGTATTCACTGGCAAGAGAGCATATTCTAGCTTTCAGTTTATTGGAAAGACATCTTACACTAAGACATAGTAGTTAATACAATGGTTTCATACTCTTATATTGCATTAGATAACAGAGATACAAAAGATAGTGGATATATTTTTATTCAGAGCCTCTTGAAGTTAAGAAACCTGGGTTGTTCCAAACAAGAGACATTTTATCAACCCACTTTGGGTGGATTTACAGTCTTTAAGAGAAACAGAGCTCTGGTTAACTCATATAAATCTCAGTGATCTTTTATTTATTTGTTCTTTCACTTACAAATAGTGTCTAACAGTACTAGGAACCCAAGGCTATAAAAACGAAAGGCAATTCTTCCTTCAAAAAGTTTTCAGTCAAGGGGAAGACTGACTGATAAATAATTAAATACAATACTGTAATAATGGAAATAGCAATATAAAAGACACAATGGGAACGTAAAAGTTGCTTCCAGTCCTCTCGGGGGGAGGGCGTTTCTTCATTTTTATTCACAAAACAAAACAACTGTCAGAGTTCTAATGATCAATTAATATTTCTCCTTAGCTACGTTAGAAGCACTTTCTAAAAGAAGGAATTGTTACTGATTTTCAAATAAAATGTATTCAAACTGACATCTCAGAAACTCTTGGAGCCAGAAATTATAGAGTTATGTGAGTATATTCCAGATTGTGGTGAAGAGGACCAGGAATAGTACAGATGAAAACACCACAGACCTAATTTTATTTGTTGTTTTGACTTCTTCTCTTACTTTTAGGAGTCAAACTCACATATACTATGTTTATCAGCTTTCACTTCCCTTCCATTTCACACTTCCTGATGGAAATGGCAGTATAGTGAGCAGTGAATTGAAGAAAACAAAGGATAAAAGAACCTTAAATCCCTATAAAGGACAGGATAAACCCTGAAGTATATGAGCATATATTCATATTTTATGTCTTTATTATAAAGACCAGTGTAATCAAGGATAACTGCAATTATTTTGAAAAATTGTTATCCTAGTCCTTGAAAAATATATCCTTATTTTTTTATCGGTTTGCTCATTCAATCAGCAATACCCAATCAGGTTTGGAATATAATCATGACCATTAAAAAAAAGGATAAAAAATACATATTTATGCATACATCAGTTCAGTTCAGTTCAGTCGCTCAGTCGTGTCCGACTCTTTGTGACCCCATGAATCGCATCATGCCAGACCTCCCTGTCCACCACCAACTCCCGGAGTCCACTCAAACCCATGTCCATAGAGTCAGTGATGCCATCCAGTCATCTCATCCTCTGTCATCCCCTTTTCCTCCTGCCTTCAATCCTTCCCAGCATCAGAGTCTTTTCCAATGAGTCAACTCTTCACATGAGGTGGCCAAAGTATTGGAGTTTCAGCTTCAGCATCAGTCCTTCAAATGAACACCCAGGACTCATCTCCTTTAGGATGGACTGGTTGGATCTCCTTGCAGTCCAAGGGACTCTCAAGAGTCTTCTCCAACACCACAGTTCAAAAGCATCAATTCTTCAGTGCTCAGCTTTCTTCACAGTCCAACTCTCATATCCATACATGACCACTGGAAAAACCATAGCCTTGACTAGACGGTCCTTTGTTGGCAAAGTAATGTTTCTGCTTTTTAATATGCTGTCTAGGTTGGTCATAACTTTTCTTCCAAGGAGTAAGCGTCTTTTAATTTCATGACTGCAATCACCATCTGCAGTGATTTTGGAGCCCCCAAAAATAAAGTCTGATACTGCTTCCACTGTTTCCCCATCTACTTCCCATGAAGTGATGGGACCAGATGCCATGATCTTAGTTTTTAAACAGGTACTATCCCTGGAGGAGGGAATCGCAATCCACTCCAGTGTTCTTGCCAGGAGAATCCCATGGACAGAGGAGCCTGGCAGGCTACAGTCCATGGCATCACAAAGAGTCAGACACTACTGAAGCGACTTAGCACAGCACAGCATACAGGTATTATATACCAAATACTTTTTACATATAATAAATTATTTTAGCTTATTAAATACTTCAACTCATTAATGGTGAAGTATTGTTCTCAAGAGAGACTATTTTGAAAATCTTTGGGAAGAAAGAATAAATCTAGATGGATAAATTTACTTTGTTGTAAGATTTTATTTCTTGCTGAATTTTCTGAATCATTATAGTTTTTAAATAGCTACTAATGAACACGGATTCATATATATATGTATCTTAGACGTATATAATGGCAAAAAAAAAATAATGCTTTTCACTGCTTGGGCAGAACTGGCTTTATTCTCTCATAGGCTAGGTTACAATACCAACAACCCTTGCTTGGGAAGCTTTCTAACTACTTGTCTCATTCATTTGCCTTTGTAGATAAATGTTCTCTCTGAATATCTTGTATCTGCCACATTAGAAGGCATTCAATGAGTATTTGTGACTAAGTGAAATTTCTGAGTCATATTATAAAGGAAATAAAAAATATTATAAAGAAAATAAAAATAAAATGCTTTCTGAAAGGAAGCATTTCTCATCAGGCCCTCACAACCATCTCTTGATTTAGGTAGGCCAGGCATGATTACCCTCATCTTACTTTTTGGGGGGCCACACTACACAGCGGTAAAGAATCTGCCTGCAATGCAGGAGACCTGGGTTCGATCCTTGGGTTGAGAAGATCCCCTGGAGAAGGGAAAGGCTACCCACTCCAGTATTTTGGCCTGGAGAATTCCAGGGACTGTATAGTCCATGGGGTTGCAAAGAGTCGGACATGACTGAGCGACTTTCACTTTCACTTTCACACAGCTTACGGGATCTTAGCTCCCTGACCAGGGATAAAAGCTGAACCACCTGCAGTGGAAGCACAGAGTCCTAACCACCATCAGGGGACCCCTTCATCTTACATTTTTGAAACATAAAATTTCACCACAAACCTTGAACTTCTGGGCTGCACAGCCTCTGAAATTTATTTCACAGAATCTTTTACTTAAAAGATATCCATCTCTTTACCTTGAATCATTTTTCTGCTATTTTCCCCCCAGTGGAAAATTCCGTAGTGCGGGATATGATAAAAATGGCAGGTATTTAGAAGAAAGTTTACAGTTTTAAATTCTTTGATATAAGAAAAGTGAGATAAACCCAAGGTAAGTAGAAGGCAGGAAATAATTAAGACAAGAGCAAAAGTCAATGAAACTAAACGATATGAAAGAAAGGATCAATAAAGTCAAAAGTTGGTTCTTTAGAAATTCTAATTAAATGGAAACACTTCTGGAATGATTGATGTTTCAGTTTCTTATGGCTGCTGTACAAATGACCACAAACAGTAGCATCAAACAGCACAAATATATTATCTAGAGTTCTGTAAGTAGAAATCCAGCAGAGGTCTCACTGGGCTAAAATAAAAGTGTTAGTAGGGCTACATTCTTCTCAGAGGCTCTAGGAAAGAATACCTTTGTTTTCTTGTCTTTTCCACCTCCTAAAAGCTGCCGGCTTTCCTTGGCTTGTGGCTTCTTCCCACCTTCAAAGCCAGTGATGGCCTGTTGAGTTTTTCTCACATCTGAATCACATGTATGATTACATTATGCTTACCCAGATAATCCAGGATAATTTCTCTATTTTAAGAACAGTTCATTAGCAACTTGAATTCCATCTTTCGACTCAATTCTTCTTTGCCATGTCATGTAACATATTCACAGGTTCTGGGAATAAGGATGTGGATATCTTAGGGAGGCCATTATTCTGCCTGCTAAAACTGAATAATCAAAAAAGAGAAGGAACAATAACTAACTTAGTAATGAAAAAGAAACATAGAAATTAAAACTATAATGAGATTATTAAGAATAGCTGTAAGTCAATAAATTTAAAACATAAAGACACATTTCTAGAAAAATATAACTTATCAGAACTCACTTGGGAAGAAATGGAAAATCCAAGAATTGTAGAATAATTAAGAAAATTGACCAATGGTTTAATTTTCCCTGAAAAATCACTTGGTTCAGATGTTTTTATACGTAAGTTCTGCCAAACTTTCAAGAAATGAATTGAATAGATAAATATAATTTGTTATAAACCATTTGAAAAAATACAAAAAGGGAAACATTTTCCAATTTATTAAAAATTTAAAAAAATTTATTTATTTATGGCTGTGCTGGGACATTGTTGCTGCCTGCAGGCTTTCTCTAGTTGCAGCGAGTGGGGGCTACTCTCCGGTTGCAGTGTGCGGGCTGATCATTGTGGTGGCGTCTCTTGTCGTGGAGCACAGGCTCTAGCGCAGGTGGGCTTCAGTAGTTGGCATTCCCAGGCTCTAGAGCACAGGCTCAGTAGTTGTGGCACATGGGCTTAGTTGTTCCGTGGCATGTGGGATCCTCCTGGACAAGGGATGGAACCCATGTCTCCTGCATTGGTAGGTGGATTCTTTGCCCCTGAGCCACCAGGGAAGCTCTCCAGTTTATTTTTTTTTATACGTTTATTTATTTATTGTCTGGGCTGGGTCTTTTGTTGCTTGGACTTTCTAGTTGTGGCGAGCAGGGGCTACTCTGTATTTGTGGTGCGCAGGCTTCTCACTGAGGCTGCTTTCTCATTGTGGAGCCTGGGCTCTAGGGCACTCAGGCTTCTCTGGTTGCAGCATGTGGGTTTGGTAGTTGCGGCTCCCTGGCTCCAGAGCACAGGCTTAATAGTGTGGTGCACTGACTTAGTTGCTCCAAGGCATGTGGGATCGTCCTGAATCAGGGATTAAACCTGTGTCTTCTGCATTGGTAGATGGATTCTTTACCACTGAGCCACCAGGGAAGCCCCTCCAATTTATTTTTTAAGGCTAGTGTATCTTAGTATGCAAACCTAACAAAGACAGTACAAAAAAGGAAACTTTACAGCCAATCCCATTTTTAAATATAGATTAAAAACCTTTAAACAAAACATTAAGAATCTGATTGCAGCAATGTATAAAAATGATCAAATTAGATTTATTCCTGGAATGCAAGATTGAGTTAGCATTAGAAAATCTAATAATGTAATGCACTATATTAACTGATTAAAGAAGAAAGCCTATATAATCATCTCAATACTTGTTGAAAGAGCACTCAATTAATATATTCATCAGTCTTTATAATTAAAAACTCAGCAAACTAGGAATAGAAAAGAACCTCCTTAAAGTGAAATGGGATATCTAAAAATGATTATATATCAGTCTCGGTAATGAACATCATAAGTATTCTTCTTAAGATCAGGAGCAAACAAGGATGTCCACTCTCAACACTTCTGTTCATTATGGTACTGGAGGTCCTAGTCAGTGCAGTAAGACAAGCAAAAGAAATAAAATGTGTAAGGAGTGAAAAGCAAGGAATAAAGTTGTAATTATTTGCAGTAAATTAACATATTTATGGTCTTCACTAGTGGCTCAGTGGTAAAGAATCCACCTACCAATGCAGGAGACAAGGTTCAATCCCTGAGTCAGGAAGATCCCCTGGAGAAGGAAATGGCAACCCACTCCAGTATTCTTGCCTGGAGAATCCCATGGACAGAGAAGCCTGGGGGGCTAGTCAATGGGGTCACAAAGAGACAGACACGACTTAGCAACTGAGCGCAAGCACAAAGCGTATCTATATAGAAAACTCAAAAGATTTCTAGGAAAAATTAAAATTAATAAGGAAGTTTACAAAGTGATAAGAAATAAAATTTATATTCAAGAGTCAATTGTATATCCATCTACCGCTAACAAACAGAAAACATATTTCTTAAAAAATACTGTTGGCAATAGCAACAAAAATTAAGGTACCTGGGGGAAATCTAGCAAAAGACATATGGGACCTTGATGGTGAAAATTTGGAAACTTTATTAGAAGATATCAAAGAAGACCTATAAAAGTAGAGAGTAAGAAAGGAAGAAAAGAGTGATAGGAGTAACTCAGTATCATATCTTTCTTCTCCAACTGATTTTGAGATTCAAGTCAGAATCACAACTGGGTTTTTCACCAAACTTAATAAGCTGATTCTAAAAATTTATTGGAAAGAACAAAGGATCAAGAATCACTAAGACATTCCCAAAGAAAATGAACAAGGTTAGGGGATTTTTCCTATGAGATATAAAGACTTCCCTGGGGGCTCAGATGGTAAAGAATCCACCTGCAATGTGGGAGACCTGGATTCCATCCCTGGGTCAGGAAGATCCCCTGGAGAAGGGAATGGCAACCCACTCCCAGTATTCTTGCCTGGAGAATCCCCGTGGACAGAGGAGCCTGGTGGGTCCATGGGGTCGCAAAGAGTTGGACACGACTGAAGGGACTAAGCACACATAAAAGATTTATAAAGCAAAAGTAATTAAGTCTGTCAGATGTCTTTGCCAAGAGAAGAACAAAATTTGGAACCCGGAAATACAGTCATACATACATACGTGGATATTTGATGGATTATAGAGATGTCATTCAGAGAAGGCAATGGCACCCCACTCCAGTACTCTTGCCTGGAAAATCCCATGGATGGAGGAGCCTGGTGGGCTGCATTCCATGGGGTCGCAAAGAGTCGGACATGACTGTGCAGACTTCACTTTCACTTTTCACTTTTCACTTTCATGAGTTGGAGAAGGAAATGGCAACCCACTCCAGTGTTCTTGGCTGGAGAATCCCAGGGACGGGGAAGCCTGGTGGGCTGCCGTCTATGGGGTCACACAGAGTCGGACACGACTGAAGTGACTTAGCAGCAGCAGAGATGTCATTACAGATAGTGGGGAAAAGATAGACTATTTAATAATTGCTAGTACAATTGATTATCACATGTGGAAAAAATTAACTTGGTTTCTTACTCCATACTGTCTTAATTCCAGATAGATTAAGAACTTACACATAAAAGGCAGAACTTCAAAACTTTTAGATGAAAATGTGGATGAAAATCTTTTTAAAAGAGAAAGATTTCTTAAACAAGATGCAAAGCACAATTTGTAAAGAAAATGATCATTTTAAAATACTCAAATTAAGAGCTTCCTTTAACTAAAAGACCATAAAGAAAACGAATAAACAAGGTACAAATGATGAGAAGATATCTTGATAAAAATGCAAATAACTTCTTAAAATTGCAAAGAGGAAAGTTTAAAAACCCCTAAACATTAATAAGAAAATGATAATCTACTAGAAAAATAGAAAAAGTAGGAACTTTTAAACCATGATAAGATTCCATTTAACATTCACCAAATTGTCAAAACTTGAAAAGCTTTGGCTAAGATACGTGTCAATGAGAACCTTTCTACACTGCAGGTGGGAAGACAAATTGGTACAACTTCTTGGTATAATGATTTGGCATTTTCTAGTGAAATCCAAGATGAGCATACTGAATACCTGGCAATTCATTCAGTGTGTATGCTAGAGAAACTTCTGTAACTGCGTACTAGGAGATATGTTCATGAATATTCATAGTAGTGTTATTTAAAAATAAACTTAATTGAGATATAATTTACATATGATAAAATGTGCCACTTTTAAGTGTAAAGTTGAGGTTTGACAAATTTTTACAGCAGTGTAACCACCACCACAATCAAGATATAAACCTTACCAGCATCTCCAAGATGTCCCTCGTTCTCCTTCGTAAGAGAACCCTTCTCCCACCATCAGTACTGTTTTCCATTTTCTAGAATTTCACATAAAATGGAATCATATTAGTATGTAGTGAATTGAGTCTGGCTGCTTTCCCTTGGCATAAAGCATTTGAGATTCTTCCATGTTGTTGTTTGTATCAGCACATTCTTCCTTTTTGTTGCTGTGTAGTATTTCATTGTGTGGATATGTCAGGAATTATTTATATATTCACTAGTTGTTGGTTGTTTGCATTGTTTCCAGTCCTTGGCCATTATAAATTTTACAAGTGCCATGAAGCTTCATATACAGGCGTTTGTGTGGACATATGTTTTTATTTCTCTCTTGTAGATTCCTAGGAGTAGAATTATTGGGTCACATGCTAAGTGTATGGTTAACTTAAAGAACATAAAAATATCTTCCAAAGTGATTGTACTATTTTACATTCCTACCAATAACACATGAGAGTTATGGTTCAAAGCAGTATTATCCAGAACAGCAAAAATAGAAACACCTCAAATGCTCAGTCAGAACAGCAAAAATAGAAACACCTCAAATGCTCAGTCAGAAGAATATATACATAAATTGTAGTATATTCTTTCAAAGATACCACAAATAATTAGTACAGCAATATGCAGCAACACTACTAGAACACATTAAGCAAAACAAGCGAGTCATAGATGAAAACCTACAGTATAGTCCCTATATATGGAGAAGGCAATGGCACCCCAATCCAGTACTCTTGCCTGGAAAATCCCATGAATGGAGGAGCCTGGTGGGCTGCAGTCCATGGGGTCACTAAGAGTCAGACATGACTGAGTGACTTCCCTTTCACTTTTCACTTTCATGCACTGGAGAAGGAAATGGCAACCCACTCCAGTGTTCTTGCCTGGAGAATCCCAGGGACGGGGGAGCCTGGTGGGCTGCCGTCTATGGGGTCGCACAGAGTCGGACATGACTGAAGCGACTTAGCAGCAGCAGCAATCCCTATATATGTATATAATTTGCCAATGAAACAATGTTATTTAGGAATATATACATTTTGGGAAGACTCTAAGATGAAGCAAAGGAGTGATAAACACATTTTAATGATGGTCTTTAAACTTTGGAAAACAAGGAGTGTGTAGGGGTGGGATAGGGTACTTCAGAGATGTTGCTAATATTTTGCTTCTTAATCTGTGTAATAGATACATGGTGTTCATTTATTTTTATTATTCTTTAACTGGAGTAATATATTTTATATTAATATATACTTATATATGATAAATATTTATAATAAAAGTTCAAAAAGAAAATAAAGATAGTTCATGTTTTCGTTGCTTTTCTTTAAAAAGAAAAAATAATTGACTTGGCCTTTGTCTTATACTGTAACTTATTTTCCTAATTCTACTTAGTATTCTATATCGTTACCTTGAGGGATTGCAGTCTTAGTACTAGAGTAATTCTGGTATGCATTTTTCTATCTCTGGAAGTGAGAATTTAGATGTCTGAGTCTCAGCAATATTAATAGCAGTAGTTAAATTCATAAATCCTTGTTTATGAAGATGAGATTATGACCCACAATAACAAAATATGACTGAGTAGAATTCATTTATTTCTTAAAATTATACTAGGGAAGGATATGTCCTATATTTACTTCTTTCCTAATTGAATTATTTAAAACTAAGATTAGGAACCCATCATAAAATGACCTCACAGCCAAATATAAAGGGTATACCATCAATTCTAGAAAGCCCATTTTGTCATTTATTGGATAAGAAGACTGCAATATTGACAGTAAAAATTTCTCTATCTCCCTTCTAGGTTATAATATAAGAATATCAAGTTCAAGAAGTTGAAAATTTCATAAGATGAAAAATATCAGTGAGGAAAATGGAAAGAGGGCAAGAAATATGTTTTTCATGTGTTTTAGTAATACAGAAAAGCCATAAACTACAGATTTGCATCAGATAGTGAATTCCTATCATCTTACTGAAACAGTTATTGAAGACAGTTTTTTTTTAAATTAGTTATTAATTTGATTACAGCTTTGTTTAGAAATATATTGAAACATAACAAAACTGCATATTTGAGTAAAATACAATCTATGCCTCCCAAAACTTTTATAGCAACTCAAGTATGAAATGTGTTTATAGCTGTAAATTACCTGTGAAATATTACAGAAACAATTTCAAACACAGAGGGCTGGTAAATGAACCTTTAATTTATTAAATCATCAGAATATAATCATCAGTAATGAAACAATTATGAAATTACGATCAAAGTACAAATTCCACGAGTAAGAAAATGTGCCTTAATATCAATCAATAGTTTCATTTTCTTTTAAGTTTGAATCAGGATGTATGACTAGGAGTAATCACTCTTAAAAATGAAGCAAGTCTTTCATTGTGCTCCATATTATTTAGAAAATTTTTTAAATGTATTTTGCCCCAAATGATTGTGAAAAATGGTAAAGAAAGACACATAAAGATGGAATTGAGCATGTCAGTTATTAATATTTTCTCATCCTAGTAAATAGCTGTCAAACTGAGAATATCTGAAAGAGAGGTTACCTATTCCTTGGTTCACCATTACTGCTACGTAGGGATTCCCAGTTTTTACATGGTGAGCTTCAATTACTTGTGTGGATTAAATCTTAATCCATCATAAATAAAGGATGAATTTTTAATTTTTACTTTGGGATATGGGCTTGTATTTTAATAATACACACTTGTTTTCATATATACTGCATCATTTGATGCTATTATAACCCCACAAGATTAGCAGGATCTGGTTATTATCTCTATTTTGCTAATAAGAAAATGAGACTTGTGGAGATGAAGTGAATTGTTCAAGCATCTCAGTTAATAACAGATATAGCACTAGAGTCTTTTGCTTTTGCTTTATTTTTTTAATTTAAATTTATTTTAATTGGAGGCTAATTACTTTACAATACTGTATTGTTTTTGCCATACATCAACATGAATCCACCACGGGTGTACATGTGTTCCCCATCCTGAACCCCCCTCCCACCTCCCTCCCCGTACCATCCCTCTGGGTCATCCCAGTGCACCAGCCCCAAGCATCCTGTATCCTGCATCGAACCTAGACTGGTGCTTCATTTCCTATATGATATTATACATGTTTCAATGCCATTCTCCCAAATCATCCCACCCTCGCCCTCTCCCACAGAGTCCAAAAGACTGTTGTATACATCTGTGTCTCTTTTGCTGTCTCACATATAGGGTTATCGTTACCATCTTTCTAAATTCCATATATATGCTTTAGTATACTGTATTGGTGTTTTTCTTTCTGGCTTACTTCACTCTGTATAATAGGCTCCAGTTTCATCCACCTCATTAGAACTGATTCAAATGTATTCTTTTTAATGGCTGAGTAATACTCCATTGTGTATATGTACCACAGCTTTCTTATCCATTCATCTGCTGATGGACATCTAGGTTGCTTCCATGTCCTGGCTATTATAAACAGTGCTGCGATGAACATTGGGGTACATGTGTCTCTTTCAATTCTGGTTTCCTCGGTGTGTATGCCCAGCAGTGGGATTGCTGGATCATAAGGCAGTTCTATTTCCAGTATTTTAAGGAATCTCCACACTGTCCTCCATAGTGGCTGTACTAGTTTGCATTCCCACCAACAGTGTAAGAGGGTTGGTTCCCTTTTCTCCACACCCTCTCCAGCATTTATTGCTTGTAGACTTTTGGATCGCAGCCATTCTGACTGGCGTGAAATGGTACCTCATTGTGGTTTTGATTTGCATTTCTCTGATAATGAGTGATGTTGAGCATCTTTTCATGTGTTTGTTAGCCATCTGTATGTCTTCTTTGGAGAAATGTCTATTTAGTTCTTTGGCCCATTTTTTGATTGAGTCGTTTATTTTTCTGGAATTGAGCTGCAGGAGTTGCTTGTATATTTTTGAGATTAGTTGTTTGCTTTAAAATCAGTCTTCTTTCTATTAGGCCATTAATTCTATATCTGACACTTGTCTGCAGACAAAATATAAAAATTATGATATCATCTATTAAATTTCATCTTTGGAGATTCAAGTAGGTTGAATAATGGTTGCCCAAAGATATCAGGTGTCAATTCCTGGGAACCTGTAAAAGTTGCCTTATAAATAAAAAGTGTCTCTGTATTTGTGGTTAATTTTAGGATCTTGAGATGGGAGATTATCCTGCCATACCCAGGTGGGATCTAAATCCAACCACACGTTTCTGTATGAGAGAGAGGCAGAGGGAGATTTGATATAGATAGAGGGGCAGAAGATGAAGGTATAGAGAAGAAGGCTCTGTGACCATGAAAGCAGAGATGAGTGTTGTGGCCACAAGCAAAGGAATGCCAGCAGTCTCCCCAAATTGGAAGAGGTGCAAGGAACAGATTCTTTCTTAGAGTCTTCAGAGGGAGTGTGGTCCTGGGGACATCTGAATTTTAGACCAGTATACTGTCATTGAACTTTTCACCTTCAGAACTGTAAAAGAATAAATTTCTCTTGTTTTAAGCCAGCAAGATTGTACTAATTTGTTACAGCAGCCTTCAGAAACGAGTATAGAGATTCTGTTCAGGTTTTCCATTCCCTGTTCAACTCCATGCAATTCATGTGAGACTCTATTTTGAAACAGATGGATTCAGAGGAAAATAAGGTTTGTCCATTAAAACTTTCCTAGAAGAGAAAATGGTTAAAATGTTAGGATTTCCAAGAACTTCTCAGCAAAGACTTCTCTTCTCTGAAAATTAATAGGGAGTGTTGACAGATTTTTAATAAGAAATATTTAAACACAGTAGATATTATTGTTTCATGTGAAAACCAAGTCCTGCTGCTGATAAACTCAAATGTACTGATCTGCCTAAGATAACTGAGCAGTATATTGGGTATTTATCTGAATGCCAAAACCTCAAAATTTCATAGTCAAAAATTTGTTTTTCTTTGTAGGAAACATGTTGGAACTATCATGTCTGGAAGTATATTTACAACAGAATTTCAGCTATTCATTCTTCTCTATAAATGCTTCTTTTGTGACTTTTCTGCAACCAATAAAAGAAACTCAGACTATTACGGGAATCTTTCTAAATCACTCCAACTTTCAAAACTTCACCAGGATTTGCCAAGATATCACAAGTGAACTCAAGACATGCTTCTCATGTTTGGCTTGTGAGTCCAAAGGAAACACTGATTTTATTTTTCAGGAACAAACATCAAAAGGTAAATGCGAAAGAAAAGTGAGAACAAAATCTATCAAGGATAAATAACCTTATTCTGTGAAAAAAAAGTATTAATAATATATTCCAATTTTAAGTCCAGTGGCCCTGAAACACTCAGCTGTGTTGTGCTTGATGAATGACTTACAGGCTTGGGACAGTAACTTGTTCTTGGTTTACTTTGATTTATCAAAAACAAAATATCCATTCTTAAAATACAGCAAAATGCAGCTATAATCCATGTACATGTGATAGCTAAAGGGTTAATTAGCATGCTCTCTTCAAAAGTAATGAAAAACTTCTAAGTAAACTTGTAGGTTCTCATATAAAATCATATTTGGATTCCCCAAGGAGTCACTGAATCCTCAATGCATTTGTACCTACTTCTGTCTAATATTCATCCACTGTACATGAATTGTCTTTTTACTTGTTTAACTATCCAGTGAGCCTTCAAGAGCAGGAATCCTGTCTTTGTTCACTATGATATTTCTACATCTTAGTATAATGTCTGAACTGAGGCACTTAAAAGATACTTGTTTAATGAATGAATAAACAAATAAAAGAATAATTATGTATTATCCATAATATCTAACCAAACCTTTCATTTATTATCACTGAGAAATTAAATAATTAATTTACAGCTATAAAATATACTGGTGGCCCCAAGCCCAAGCATCAAATTTAGTGCTTATACCTATTCAGTGAGATTGTTTGCTGGGCACCCCCATACTGGCATTTTTCCCATTCTTTCAAAATGGAAACAAAATTTCTTGGCATTGACTTCAGATAAAGTACAATAGGCAAGTCTTTTTTCTAAGAATCTGTCTGCAATGCAGGAGACACAGGAGACAGTGACTTGATCCTTGGGTTGGGAAGATCCCCTGGAGAAGAAAATGGCAATCCACTCCAGTATTCTTGCCTGGGAAATGCCATGGACAGGGGAGCCTGGTGGGCTACAGTCCATGGGGTCCCAAAGAATCAGATATGACTGAGCGACTAAGCACATACACACACATTCAAGTAATACTGTAACTATTGCAGGCTTCTGGGTCAAATTCACCAGAAAGCAATTTGGGGAAATACCTTCATCATGATAGAGAACAATGAAGTGTTTTAAGAATTGGAAGCTCACAGATTCTACTTCTTTGCCTCCTTGAAAAGTAAAGCAGTACATTGATAAGTTATTCTAGTTGCTATGGCTGTGTAGCAATCACCCCCAAACTGAGCGGCTCTAACAACAGCAATCATTTAACTTTTTTCTTTCTTCTTTCCTTCCTTTCTTTCTCTCTCTCTCTCTCTCTCTCTCTCTTTTTTGGGGAGGGGGTCAAGAATTCAGAATGGGCATAACTGGGCATTTCTGGCTTGCAGCATTTCATACTGCTGGAGTTAGACAGTGACTGGAGCTAACACAGGGGTGGGCTAGAGCAGCTACAGGCAAGCTGGGCATTTCTCTCTCTTCTTGTAGTCTCAGAGTTTTTCTATGTGGTCTTTCTATTAGGGCTAGCTTGGGCTTCCTCACAGCATGATGGCTTTAAGTCGTTGTTACTTAGTGGCCCAAGGCTCCACCATTAGGGATCCAAAAAACAAGGTAGAAATTGCTTCATATTTTCTGGCCTTATCATACGATGTAATTTTCTCTGCATTTGATTGGTTACAAGCAGGTAAATCCTTCCACAGAGATTCAAAGGGAAAAGTATTAGACTCCATTTATTTATGGTGGAGTGGCAAAGTTTTAGGTTAACGTGTGTGTTATGGGTTGAATTATATTGGAGTTCTAACCTCAGTGTCTCAGAATATGCCGTTATTTGGAAATAGGGTTGCTGCAGATGTAAGTAGTTCAGTTTAATGTGTTATAGTGCTACTCGCTCAGTCGTGTCTGACTCTTTACCACCCTATGGTCTGCAGCCTGCCAAGCTCCTCTGTCCATGGAACTCTCCAGGCAAGAATACTCGAGTGGGTACCCATTCCCTTCTCTAAGGGATCTTCTCAATCCAAGGATTGAACCTGGGTCTCCTGCATTGCAGGCAGATTCTTTACCATCTGAGCCACCAGGGAAACCCATGGATAAAGTCATTAGGGTGGGCCCTAATTCACTATGACCAGCATCCTGATTGAAAAAAAAAAAAAGTGGGGGCGGGGGCAGGAAATTTGAGAGAGATCAGGGTGATGTTCTACAAGACAAGGAACACTGAAGACTGCCACCAAACCACCAGAAGCTAGAAGGGAAGCATGGACAGATTTTTCCTCGCAGCCTTCAGAAGGAAGCAACCTTGTCAACACTTTAATCTTGAAAGTGTAGCTTCCTGAACCGTGAGACAATACATTTCTGTTGTGTAAGTCACCCAGTTTATGCTACTTTATGACAACCCTAGAAAACTAGTATAATGTGGGATGGGAAATAATGCTGTGACCATTTTGGTAAATATAATCTGTCCCACAAGTCATCAGGGAAATGTTTTTTTTTTTTCCTTTGAGAGGCTCCAAGTGTATTTCAATCTCACCTAGTTTTCAAACTCTTAAAAAAATGTAAGCACTTTAATTGTTACTTTTAGGCTGATAACTTCTTGTTTCTACTCTTTTCTTATTGTATAGGAAGGAAGAGATTTAGCTTTGAGTTGTGTGTGTTTTCTTACTATGTACTACTGTTTTTTTGCCTGTGAATAACATTTTCTTAATCTCTTTCTAGTTCTTATCATGAGAGGATCAATGGAAGTGAAGTCAAATAATTTTCACTCACCTTGTCAACATTTTAACTTCACTGTAACTCCTACAGTTGACCACCTGGAGGAATATAATCTTACCTGTAATCTAAAAACCCACACTGGAAGGTCAGCAATCAAGGAGGAAGATCCAACTGAGGCAACATCTATAAACCGTACTTGTAGAATTATGGAACACCCACATAATTGTATAAACATTTCTTTCCATTTAGAAATGGATGCAAAAAGTAAGTTTTAAAGGAAATTAGAGGGAAAAGGAGAGTAGAATACAGACACAAAATTAAGTAAGGGCTACCATGTAAGCTTCACTTTAAGTTGAATAGTTGAAGAATTTTATTGATGAAATAACAAGGCTAGAAAGAATGTTAGCCCTTTTACCTGTTTATTTTACCTGTTTATTTTTCAAAAACACACACAAAAATGTGTTTTTGTGGAGCACAGCTGTACTCAGAGGCAAAGGAGGCATCTATGCGTTGTTATTTGAGAAACATTACAAAGACCCTCCGCCCTAGGATAACTCTGGGAGTGTCTATTATCTGTGTTTGAAGTAATACTATCACACTTGTGTATTAAAGGGTGAGATTTCTTTTTAAATGTAAATATATATGTACATTGTGATATGCTATTAAAGTCTGAATTGATTTAACATGTCCTTGCTTAGAGCTGAGAAACAGACCTGAGAAAAAGGGATTTTTGATGTACTCCTGTGAAGATAGGTGGGGTATAGATTAAGCATTTTGAGTCACTGGAGGACTCCGAGGGAAAAGTAGGAGTCTGGAAGATAAAACTCACATATATATTAATTCTATTTAAGGTTGATTACCTTCCTAGTCACCCTATTCTGAATTAACACAATTGATTCTTTTTTAAATTAATTTTTATTGGGGTATAGTTGCTTTACAATGTTGTGTATCTACTATACAGCAAAATGAATCAGCCATACATATGCATATATTATATGCATTTGGACTTCCTTTTCATTCAGGACACCACAGTTCATTAAGTTCCCTGCGCTATACAGTATGTTCTTATTAGTGATTTTATATAGTATTTATATAATTTTATATATATTTTCTATAGTATATACTATTATATCAGATCAGATATATAGTATTACAATTGATCCTTACTACTAAGCAAGGTGCCCTCACTTGATCCATAAACTCTACTCTTGAAGAGCATTTCATGATATAACCATTTAGTGAGTGCTTGCTGTATGCCAAGCAGGGTGCCAGGCACTGAGGATACAGAGAAGTGTAAATGGTCAAATGTCATCAGTGTAACAGGTGCTATGTTAGAATAATTTACTCTGTTTTCTGATCTTCCAAATATATGAAGTGTTTCAGATTGCCTTAGAATGCTTTTATAAAGCTTTAATCATTTTAGAGGCCATTTAAACTATTATATTTATCTTAAAGCAAACACAAACATATGATATATATGCATTTTTAAAGTGAAATATAAGACTTCAAATAAATTTCTCCTGTGAGTTAGTTTGCCTGAGGCCCTACAGCCTCTACATTTAGAGGGTATTTCGAGGTGTGGCTATGTGTAGGGAGGGTGGGAGACAATCTGAGAAAATCTGAACAGATGGTGGGAGAATCAGGGTGGAGGTTCTGAAAAAGCCATATAGAGAAGGTGACTATGATGAAATCTGAAATATAGAGAGGTTTGGATGACAGATACTTAAAACTTATGTTTATTTCAATGTCCATTTATGTATCTATCTAGTTGCTTTTTATATTTTCTAAAACATTAAGAAGAAATAAGCATTGCCATATTGAGAATTTTTGTGTTAATGGGAAAATTCATAAATTCCAAAATGAAGTAGTAATTGACAGCTTTTTTGGGTACATAAATCAGGAAGTTATCAGTGGTATACAACTATGTAGTGTCATATTTGGGAAAAAGTATACCTATCTCGCCATGTGTAGAAGAGAGAAATTTTATTTATATTTTATTCTGCTGTACAAAGACTAACTTGATCTCCTTTCAAAGTCCTATGTGCCAGTGGGCAGGGGAAGCTAAGTTCAGTTTAGTCTGGTAAATTTACTCTGAAACAATAATTTAACCTGTCTCTAGATTTTTTTCAGATTTCTATCCATTTCCCCTTGGTCCTCTCCAAGATGGTTCCAGGGATGGGGGTAGGGGGCCACAGGGAGTGTAGGGAGACACCCTCGTCTGTTCTTACTGGTGCTTTGGTGGGTACACTGGCTAGCTTAGTCCCAACGGTGTACACTTTGCTATTGCAGTATGATGTTGGTGAATGCACAGTTCTTTTTTCATAGCTGATCATTGCCCATGCTACCTTGGTACTGGGCCCACCTTGGCCTGCTGGTACCGTACATCTTCTGTGCCAGTTAACTGCATGCTTTTATTTTGCTGAGTGAGGTGTGGAAGTCTGGCCACTAAACAGCATGGAATGATGCTGGGGAGGCTGAGTGCTGCCATCCCAAGTCAACCACTACCTTCTCCATTCAGCCTCTTCTTTAAATAAATGTTGACTGACGATTTAACGGACAAATGCACATGGAGTGGAGGGGCCTGTGAAAGGGATACCCAGATCGTGAGCCCCAGAAGGACAGTCACCCAAGGGTAAAAACAAGTTATATATCCTGCTAAGGTGAATAAGTACTACCTGTGATTTACATGCAAGGAAGAGGGTACATAGGTTGGTTTAGAATGTCAGTAGACAATGGTGTTTTGGACATAAGAAAGTCAGTCTCCTTTAAGTTACTGATATCTGGGGCTACTGGCCAGTGTGTGTTTATGGGACGAAAGGAGATCTTGCTAAACTATCACTGATGATGATTTTCCTTCCTTGTTGCCTCACTGTCATTTGAATGAACAATTTTTTTTTTTTTTTTACCTGTATCCTTATTCAATCTGGGCAAGGGTAACTACGTTTGTAACTAATGTTGCATTTGATCTGATCATTACCAAGTGAGCCCCTGTAGGAAAAGAGGTCTGATTAATCATCTACTCAGGCCTCTTACATGCCTCAATCCGCCTCTTTCTTTGTCTTTCCCTTTCTTCCCCATCCTCATCTTACTCATTGCATCTTTGATTTGAGGGCACATTTTTTTGGTTGCTTGGCCCAGGGTCAAATTGTTAATCGCAAGTGGCTCTGATGCTGGTATTCTGCTTGTTGTGATTCCAACCTAGTGACGGCAAAACTAGCATCGACATAACCTGGAAGTGAAATTAATTCTAGAATTTTGAAACTATCAATAAGCGGATCCCTGGAGACCACTTGGTCATGTTAGGAAAGAACTCAGGAAAGCAAGTGACCCTGTGACAGTGATGGGTTATATATTCAACTTCTCAGTTATGGACAGGATACACAGTAGAATCCAGCTGTATCACCATGGTGCCTCTTATCTGCTGCATCCCATTTTACTGTATTTTTGCTACATTTTTCTTTGTAGATTCTATCTGTTCCATGAAGATCACTTGGTATGTTCTAGTTCTATTAGTTTTTATAGTTTTGCTCATCTTCATTGTCAACAAAATACTTGAAGGCCACAGAAGAGTACAGAAGTGGCAGAGTAAGTACTGAAAAATTCACTATTTGGGATAATTTATTTAGTGTCCAGAAGTTCCTAATCTTATCTGTAGATTCCATTTCTTTTTTTGGTTCAATTTACCACTTACTGGGCATCTGTGTATTTAAGTGGTGATTCTAGGTAACTCAAGGGACATAAGCATAGGTCAGACAGTGCCAGCACTCACGGAGTTTCCTGTGTCTTTCTCCAGCCCAGACAGGTGATTAGGAGGGGGAGGAAAGGCTGGGTTAATTGGAAGGAGTTTGTGGACTGGAGATTGAGCAGAGCTTGGTGGAAGTGAGGCAGAAGAGGGGTAGAAGAATAGGGAATGGTGATAAAGGATTTCAGAATTGGAGGTCTTAAGCTCTAGGCTCTAGGTGATGAGTATGAGCAAGAGTCAATCTATAATAAGTGTGGGGGAGAAAATAGATTTTTGACTGTGAAGCACTAAGATGTGTAGTTGGAAATAAGGATAGTAGGAATCATATTTAAAAAGAATTAACAACTGATTAAGTATGACAAGGGCATCTACCTATCAGAACAGATATCGACTGTCAATTACTGTTGCAGTCCTATGGTGTGTTCCCATGTATATACTGGCCCTACCCTTCTGGTGTGTGCCCGTGAACATACTGGCTGAATATTAAACCTGATGAGTAGTTGGTCTCTTAAGGATAGTATAAAGTGTATCATTACAAGATTAGGCTTTGGAGACGGGTACTTAGTTTAGAATCCTAGTGCTTCTACTTACTATTTATGTAACTTTGTGAAAATTACTTACCATGATTGAGTGTTCCTTTCCGCCTCTGTAAAATGAAATTAATCACCATTCTTACACAGGGTTGAGGTAAGGATTGAAATAAAGAGATTACATAAGAAGTAGTTCTCAATAAAGGATAGTAGTATTGTGCTGGGTGTAGTATTTCCCAAGACTCTTGTGTTCTTTACCAGGCAAGGCCATGTTAGTAGGCAGAGCAAACAGTTCCCTCTAGGTTTGAGGGAAAGTGTCATTAATTATTTTGGCTAAGTGTTTGTTGGAGATATTTCTGAAGACAGTTTCATATCATCTTGTCATTGGTACATTAGTATATGAGGTCCTAAACACATTGGTCAGTAATATCATCAATATTCTTCATTTGTAGAATAAACATTTGCAGAGCATTCCCATGAGTTTGTTTGTTTTTTTTTTAAACTAGATTCTCAAAGTATATAGATAGGACATGTTCTATTTCTTTTATTTTATAGATTAAAAAAACCTCTGAGGCTCAGAGAGGTTAAGTAATACAGTAATAAAATGACAGAATTAGAATTAAGACCCAGGATCTTTCTAGCTTTTCTTATTTTAAATAAATGTGTGTCATTTGCAATAGTACATAGTTTTGAGTTTCTTGATCTATTTGTCTATGAATGGTTCAGTTCAGTTCAGTCACTCAGTCATGTCTGACTCTTTGCAACCCCATGAACCACAGCACGCCAGGCCTCCCTGTCCATCACCAATTCCCAGAGTTTACTCAAACCCATGTCCATTAAGTCGGTGATGCCATCCAACTATCTCATCCTCTGTCGTCCCCTTCTCTTCCTGCCCTCAATCTTTCCCAGCATCAGGGTCTTTTCCAAAGAGTCAGCTCTTCGCATCAGGTGGCCAAAGTATTGGAGTTGCAGCTTCAACATCAGTCCTACCAATGAACACCCAGGACTGATCTCCTTCAGAATGGACTGGTTGGATCTCCTTGCAGTCCAAGGGACTCTCAAGAGTCTTCTCCAACACCACAGTTCAAAACCATCAATTCTTCAGCGCTCAGCTTTCTTTATAGTCCAACTCTCACATCCATACATGATCATTGGCAAAACCATAGCCTTGACTACATGGACCTTTGGTGACAAAGCAATGTCTCTGCTTTTGAATATGCTGTCTAGGTTGGTCATAACTTTCCTTTCAAGGAGTAAGCATCTTTTAATTTCATGGGTGCAGTCACCATCTGCAGTGATTTTTGGAGCCCAGAAAAATAAAGTCAGCCACTGTTTTCACTGTTTTACCATCTATTTGCCATAAAGTGATGGGACTGGATGCCATGATCTTAGTTTTCTGAGTGTTGAGCTTTAAGCCAACTTACATATTAGAAAAGAGAGAGATATAAGCCAGATAGAGAAAATGTCTAGAAAGAGATCAATAGTGGGGAGTGACATTATGTTTTTAGGAATATCTACCTAAATGACAGGATCACTGGCTTTCAAAAACTTGCCTTGCAAATCCAACATATGAAGTAGTGAAAATTATCATGCCATTTAGGACATTAAATATTAAATATATGTCAAATATTCTGTATATCATATCTATTATACATAACAAAATAATATTCTGCATATAAGAATAGATGCACAATTGCATTTATGGCAGTGGAGAAGCCATTGGTTTTAGAAAGTATCTACTTGTTAAATGGAAAATAACAATAAGAAAAAGTTCAATGTCTTATTACTCTGGGCTCTGCTATGAATGGCCTATTTTCCTTGGTAATCCTTGGGACCAACAAGGGGAATATATATTAAGAATATGCTTGCTTATCATCTAAATATTTAATATCTTTTCTTGGAATAGGTCATAAATATGAACCTACATCTACCCTCTTACGAGGAAGTGATTCTGAGAAACTACGAACATTGAACGTGCGGGTTATTTCAGGTGAGTTCTGTGATATCCAAACAGAGCACTGCCTATGAAATTCCAATGCATCACCATTTCACTATAGACACAAGATCGAGTGATCTGAGCTCATTTAAATTAGTCTTGTAGCTGGAAGAAAGGAGCCATGAGCAAATGAAATCCAGTTTAATGTGTCTTATTATCAGGGGACAGTTATGATAAAAACTACCTCCTTAAATAATGGAAAGTTGGCTTAATTGGCAAGAAGAAATTCATGTGAGTAGGCAGAGGCAAGAAAGCAATAAGGAATAAGCCTCAGGTTTATTTTTAAATGAGACAAGATACCATTATTCCTTGGAATTGCAAGAAGTAATTGCAGAGTGGGCATAGTTTTGCTGGAGTCTTCACTTAGCAGAGGGTGTCATTGTACAAGGAGAACGTCTAATAGCCCCAATTAAAAAGTCCCCTGTCCTCTCCTGAGAGCTAGAAACAGAATAAGGGAATCCTAATTAGAGCAGCTGAGGGGGCTGTGAGCACAGATGCTGTGGTTCGATCTCATTCTTCTAATTGTGAAGTCTCTTTCTGAATTCAAATTGTCAAACCATATTTAAGAGAGAGAGAGAAAATACAACATGGGCAAAACTTCTTCATCAAGGAGAAATAATGTCCTCGACTCAGAAAACCAGAGAATTATGACTGGTGTTACCACGGCTCCTGGTGCACAGCCAGGGAGCAGGTGCCTTCACATTTTGTGAGAAGTTTGATAAGGAAGCTTCATGTCAGCTGTGTAAACAATTTTCAAAAACAAAAGGAAACCAAACCCTGAGCCCTCACCACAGCTACATTTGTAACCACATGGAGATTTGCACAGCATTTCACTGGAAAATATGCTCTGGGAACTTTCTTAGCTTTTTAAACTGGGAGGTTCTCAGAGCCCTAATTTGAGAAAAAAAATTGGGTTGGGTGCCCCTAAAGAGCTCAATTAAAAAGAAACTTAGACTTTCTATGCTCATCATTAGCAGTAAAATGGTTAACCTATGGCAAATAAGAAGCATTAGCTAAGTCATCATTTGACATCAGCAACGTACATGAGCTTGGGCAAACTCTGGGTGATGGTGAGGGACAGGGAGGCCTGGCATGCGGCAGTCCGTGGGGTCGCAGAGTCAGACACACAGGGTGACTTGGACAGCAACAACAAAAACGAGGGGAAGGTTGATGAAAACTGCATGCGGTCAGTGCCAATTTTGTTTGATGAATGAAACAGACAACACAGGGTGGTTTCAAATGGCGAAAGTAATGTTTATTTGTGGCATAGCCTCTGCTCGCCCTTCTTACCCGGTGCCTGTGCCTGCCATTCATGGGCCAGGCATGTTCTAACCCAGTGCTCCTGGGCTTTGGGTTGACTTAGGAATTCTGGTACTTTCTCATTTTAAGTCATAATTCTGAACCCTGTAGCCTTGTCTGAGAAAAAGTCAGTAGTTCCCCTGTCAACCTGTATAATCAGGGGAAGCACAAATTTAAAGTACTAGCTAACCACAAGACTCACCTCACAGGTTCTATTTATGAGCCTGTGATTTTCATGCACCAGAGAACTCTGCCTCAGCCATCCTTTCCCTTTAATGGTTCTCATTAAAAATCCTCTGACTTTATTACCAGGCATATAATATTAATGTTTAGAGTGGGCCAAGGGGTGATGGCCTTTTTTTAAAACCAAGAGGTCTTTGGAAGCTTAGCATCTTAAAGGGAGGAAGAAGCAGATGCTTTCTTGTTATAAATATTCCTTTAACCTTAAATGCAGTTTCCCCCCTTCCATGATAAGTTGCTCTTTCTGAGAGAGAAATGGGAAGGAAATAATGTCTCCCCCGAGTGCTGTTTCTAAGGCCTCTCTTTGTAATGATGGATGATCAGCAACAGTGAGAATCTAGGGGAAAAAATGTGCCAGCATGATCCTCTGGAGAAGCAGTAACATGAGTGAAAAAGAAAAAAAAAATGTAGTTCAAAGAGAGCAGTGACTATAGTCACATTCAGCAGAGCAGCTTGCTGTCAGCCCTGCCTGTACGTTCCAGAAGGTCTCTTCAGTTGCTCATGTATTACAAAGTAAGTATTGTGACACACATACACACAGAGATATAGATAGCTCACACCCTCAAGAAGATAAGAGAGAAATAGCACCCTTGCACTGCACGGGGCCTGGCACGTGCCGGGGGCAGAGTGAACACAGGTGAAATAAATAAGCCTCATCGCTACAGAAAGAGAAGTCGCACAGAATCAATTCTCAAGCTTCTGTGTGTCTCTAATATTTTCTCTCTTGCTTGGGGGAAGTGTGATGCCTTCTGTTGTCTGCCTTGGCATTCATCTATTTTACATTTTATTCACTTGACTATATTCTTTTCACACAGGTGATGACTCTGTCTTATTCATCTTGGATTCTTGTCCCTAGCATAGTATCTGGCATGTAGTTCATGCACAATAAAAGCTTATTAAATTGCACAAACCCTAAGGGGAAATGAGTGTAGAGTAAAAGGAGCAGTTGAATGAGAAATGAACCTTGGGGGTGGGGAAAGGTGAAAACAAATGGAGAGACGGAATGATCAAGGGAACATAATTTCATTTCATTAAAGAACGTAAAATGCACTTTGTAGAACTGCTAAGGATATCAAAGGATAAAAAACATTTTGAAGAAATTTTGAGAACCATGCAAAAGTAACTTGGAGATTCATCCATAAAAATAGTGCTTAATGAGTTGACTCCCTTGGGAGATGAAGGCCAGGGTAGTGTATTTGAATCATTGGGTGCAGACAATAGAAACCAACTTGGCTGATTTGGCAGAAAGGAAATTTATGGGAAGAGCAGTAGAGAACGCATGGAAGCAACAAGAACATTTGGTAATCTAAGCTTGTGCAGGAGTTGAGGGGACAGGCAGCCAAAACACGACTGGTGTTACCCCATAGGAATGGTCTGTTGAGAATGCCTCTGCTGATGTCCACACCAGATGCTCCCTCTGGGTTGCCAGAGCTCCCCTTTGACCACTCAGCCACTTTGCATCACTGTCCAGGATTACAAGCTCCACAGAGGGGTATCTGGTTGACTGAATGAAGGCACAGATTGGTACTCTGGGTACCAGGAAGCAGGGCGAGGGGATGTCTGCCCCTCTAACTTCCTGCATACTTGAGAGTGCCCCTGAGATGGCCATATACTGGACAGCCAACAAATAAATATCTACGTGCACGACAGCAGGTTCCTAGGAGTTGAGCCTCCTCCACTGTGTGGGTCAGCCAGGGAAGTTCTATCATCTCTTTCCAGACTATGTCTATCAAAAATGGTGAGATCTTTAAAACTTGAAATTCTTCACTTTCAAATATTCAACAAAAATATATTGAACACTTTGAGCCAGAAACAGTGTTAAGCATTGCCGACACAGTGGTCGTACCACAGTGCAGTCTCTGCCTTCACAGAGCTGAGGCCACCATTCAGGAGATTCAACCCCTGGTTCCTTAGGAGAAGGGAAGCTAATTAAACTATACAAACTCAGTAACCCCCTTGATGTGCACAGTACTTTCACACACATCATTTTATATCATTTCATAAGAACCTCACTTTTTCTTTCCTGATGAGAAAAATGGAAGCTAAAAGAGTTTAAAGTAACTGACCCACTGCCAGATCCTAGCAGGGTCAGGGTTCAAACTTGGTTCTAACCAGTGGTTGCACTTTTCAGCACATCACTTAATGACAATGATGAACGGGGAAGTTTACTGCTGGTTCAGATCAAAACTCTTCTTACTCTTTAGATGTAAAAGAGCTGGAAACCGAGATGAAACATTTTCTCTATAATTTAGCAGGAGTGTGTGTGAGACAGTGTGAGTCATCCTAAAAGTAACATTTCAGCACTGACAGTTAATGTGGGTGGGTTCTGAAGAACCACAAAGCAAAGAAAATGAAATGTCATCATGAATGAGAATTGCTAAATGCCAAAAGGAGGCGGATGACCTTGTAATATATATTACTCCCCAATAAAACTGATGGCAGTGTAAAATTATAATTTGCAACATGTTTAAGGCCAGTATAAAGATTAAGCAGGTTTCAATTTTATGCAGAAGATAAACTACTGGTACCAGATGTCCAGCAACCAAGCAAGATAACATGAAAATTTAATTTTTACTTGCTTAACTATAATATTTATGACTCTTAAAATACAGATTTAGGTTCATAAAACAGTAAAGGTTATAGCCATCTGCTTGGTTACAGAACAGATCAAGAAGCAGAGGGTGACTCTACATGTAGAAGGAAATTCGTAAGAGTGAAGAATCCATAGGCTAAATAAGAGAATTTATTCATTCACTGAGTGACTCTATGTGACAGCCATTTGTGCCAGGTCTGAAAAAACAGGGTAAAACATTTTGCAGATAAACATCTTCATCTGTGCAAAAACTTCCCCTGCCTGACCCATCCTACCCCCAGTCGCCACCTCCCTTGCAAACCTTCCCCTTTCCCACCCTGCCTTTGTCTGATTAACTCCAACCCTGCCTTTCATTAATCTTGTTAATCTTGGCTTAACTAACCCTTTCTCAGGGAAGTGTCTCAGATTTGGTGGACAAAGTAAACTACACCCTCATAACATAACACATCTTTTTGTGGCAATTATCACTGTTGTTCTTTTATGTTTCCGTTATTACTTACTGTCTCTCCTGTGAGCCAGTTAGCACCTTGTGATCAGGACACTATCTGATAATACTCATTGCTGCATCCCCAGCTCATAGTACAGTGTATAGAAGAGTTCATTACGGGTACCCAATAAATATTTGTGAAATAAATACAACCCTGTGTTGTCTATGTTGAAAGAATGGCTGCTGTCATCTTACAAAGACCTTTTCCTCCCAAACTATAACTTTTGATAATGCCTACCCAAAATAACAAAAGGAGAATGGTTAAACACTTCATCAGTTTCATTCCTTGGAGTACTAAGGATACCTGCAGTGTCATTGAATCAGACACTGAGTCAATGGCTCGGAATATTAGCACCTATCTGTTCAAGAAGCTTTTCCCCCTCTTTAATTGCTAATTCTAGATAATTCTGCAGTCATTCCCACCCCCCCCCCCCCATCCACATTTGATTCTCTCACCAGCCAGATTTGGAACAGCTGAGTAGTTTTAGGATCACTGTTAATAAAAACAGATGGAGCTTTGAACATAGTAGGGAGTTGGCACCTTGAATAATGGAAATGTATTTTAAGGCACCATAATTGGTTCTATTAGCACTAAAAGGCTACTAGCTATCTTGGGCTTGCACAAAAGTGCTCATGTTTTCATGTGATGGAAAGGTCAGAATGACGCATAGCAATATTGAAATTCTATATTCCTATGACAATTAGATCTTCATGATCCAGATAACCACAATGGTATGATCACTCACCTAGAGCCAGACATCCTGGAATGCGAAGTTAAGTGGGCCTTAGGAAGCATCGCTATGAGCAAAGCTAGTGGAGGTGATGGAATTCTAGTTGAGCTATTTCAAATCCTAAAAGATGATGCTGTGAAAGTGAGGCACTCAATATGCCAGCAAATTTGGAAAACTCAACAGTGGCCATAAGCCTGGAAAAGCTCAGTTTTCATTCCAATCCCAAAGAAAGGCAATGCCAAAGAATGTTCAAACTACCACACAATTACACTCATCTCACATGCTAGTAAAGTAATGCTCAAAATTCTCCAAGCCAGGCTTCAACAGTATGTGAACCATGAACTTCAGATGTTCAAGCTGGATTTAGGAAAGGCAGAGGAACCAGAGATCAAATTGCCAACACCTGTTGGATCATCAAAAAAGCAAGAAAGTGCCAGACAAATATGTTACTTCTGCTTTATTGACTATGCCAAAGCCTTTGCCTGTGTGGATCACAGCAAACTGTGGAAAATTCTTCAAGAGATGGGAATACCACACCACCTGACCTGCCTTCTGAGAAATCTGTGTGCAGACCAAGAAGCAACAGTTAGAACTGGACATGGAACAACAGACTGGTTCCAAATCAGGAAAGGAGTAAGTTAAGGCTGTATATTGACACCCTGCTTATTTAACTTACATGCAGAGTACATAATGCAAAATGCTGGGTTGGATGAAGTACAAGCTGGAATCAGGATTGCTGGGAGAAATATCAATAACCTCAGATATGCAGATGATACCACCTTTATGGCAGAAAGCAATGAAGAACTAAAAAGCCTCTTGATGAAAGTGAAAGAGGAGAGTGAAAAGGCTGGCTTAAAACTAAACATTCAGAAAACTAACATCATGGCATCTCATCCCATCACTTCATAGAAAACAGATAGGGAAACAATGAAAACAGTGAGAGACTTTATCTTTTGGGGGGCTCCAAAATCACTGTAGATGTGACTGCACCCATGAAATTAAAAGATGGTTGCTCCTTGGAAGAAAAGCTATGACCAACCTAGACAGCATATTAAAAAGCAGAGATGTTACTTTGCCAACAAAGGTCCATCTAGTCAAAGCTATGGTTGTTCCAGTAGTCATGTATAGATGTGAGAGTAAGACTATAAAGAAAGCTGAGTGCCGAAGAATTGATACTTTTGAACTGTGGTGTTGGAGAAGACTCTTGAGAGTCCCTTGGACTGCAAGGAGATCCAATCAGTCCATCCTAAAGGAAATCAGTCCTAAATATTCATTGGAAGGACTGAAGCTGAAGCTGAAACTCCAGTACTTTGGCCACCTGATGAGAAGAACTGAAAGACCCTGATGCTGGGAAAGATTGAGGGCAGGAAGAGAAGGGGATAATAGAGGATGAATGGTTGGATGGCATCACCAACACGATGGACATGAGTTTGAGTAAGTTCCGGGAGTTGGTGGCGGACAGGGAAGTCTGGCATGCTGCAGTCTGTGGGGTCGCAAAGAGTTTGACACGACTGAGCAACTGAACTGAACTGATGGCAATTAGAAAAAATAATTAAGACTGAAAGGTTTTTTTGAAGCCAGCTTAGAGAACTGAATAAGAATCACTGAACCATCTGAGAACGTCCACATCTGTCTTGCCCAAAGTAATCTGTGAGGATTAACTTGAATTCATCCATTTTTAGAGACGCTCTTAGGAGGAAACTGAGTACTCTGTGGGTAACAGGTTAGACATTTATTGCCATTATCTCCACAAAGTTGTGGCTGAATCTCTCAAAGTGTTAAGGAGAGAAGGAAGCACAGAGCTCGTCGTTTTGGAGGTTAGCTAACCACAGCCTGTGCCTGCTGAGTGCGTACACAGGTCCCACTAAATTTTGAGCAGTGTCCTCCGGTGAGCTTTAAAAGACGCTGGTAAAAATACTTTGTGTTGCACTTAGCAGTCCTTTCTATTTTTTCAGAGTACATCAAAGTGTACTTTTATTGCCTCATTTTACCTTTATTTTCCTTAAGGCAGCCACACTAGCTTTGCCAAAGTCACAAGGAAATGATCTCGATAGTTCCGTTTCAGTACCTGGTCCGCTTTGAAGGAACATGGCAGGCGAGGCCCAAGCCCAGTTGGGCCGCAGCCCACAAGGCCACACAGGTTCACAGAGGTAACTTACCTGGTCTAGTGCCTTCTTTCAGGCCTCTTGGCTCAGCCTCCTGCAATGGCAGCAGGATCTATGATTGTGTAACCCAGCTCACACCAACAGTTGATTAAAACCAGAAGACCAGAGTATTAATTCCCAAAGAGAAAACTCAGCTGAGAGAAATATGGACCAAAACACTTCTGATGGCACACACCTGTGTCCTCTCTTCTTGGAACCACGTGGGAAGTCAAATCCCAGCCAAGGCTTGTTTGCCAGGTCTTCAAGTGGATTCTTTTGCCAACATAGTTTAAGAGGCCTTATTCCCTGTTTTAGAGGAAGCCTAATTGGCTCATTTCACACAGCACTTTTAACATTTAACAGGTTTTAGCCTAGAGGTAATTTCTGAAGATCTTCACGACCTAGATAATCACGATGGTATGATCACTCACCTAGAGCCAGACATCCTGGAATGTGAAGTCAAGTGGGCCTTAGAAAGCATCACTACGAACAAAGCTAGTGGAGGTGATGGAATTCCAGTTGAGCTATTTCAAATCCTGAAAGATGATGCTGTGGAAGTGCTGCACTCAATATTCCAGCAAATTTGGAAAACTCAGCAGTGGCCACAGGACTGGAAAAGGTCAGTTTTCATTCCAATCCCAAAGAAAGGCAATGCCAAAGAATGCTCAAACTACTGTACAATTGTGCTCATCTCACATACTAGGAAAGTAATGCTCAAAATTCTCCAAGCCAGGCTTCAGCAATACGTGAACCGTGAATTTCAGATGTTCAAGCTGGTTTTAGAAAAGGCAGAGGAACCAAAGATCAAATTGCCAACATCCGCTGGATCATGGAAAAAGCAAGAGAGTTCCAGACAAACATGTTACTTCTGCTTTTTTGACTATGCCAAAGCCTTTGATTGTGTGGATCACAATAAACTGTGGAGAATTCTGAAGGAGATGGGAATACGAGACCACCTGACCTGCCTTTTGAGAAACCTATATGCAGGTCAGGAAGCAACAGTTAGAACTGGACATGGAACAACAGACTGGTTCCAAATAGGAAAAGGAGTATGTCAAGGCTGTATATTGTCACCCTGCTTATTTAACTTATATGCAAAGTACATCATGAGAAACTCTGGGCTGGATGAAGCACAAGCTGGAATCAAGATTGCTGGGAGAAATATTAATAACCTCAGATATGCAGATGACACCACCCTTATGGCAGAAAGTGAAGAGGAACTAAAAAGCCTCTTGATGAAAGTGAAAGAGGAGAGTGAAAAAGCTGGCTTAAAGCTCAACATTCAGAAAATGAAGATCATGGCATCTGGTCCCATCACTTCATGGGAAATAGATGGGGAAATAGTGGAAACAGTGTCAAACTTTATTTTTTGGGAGTCCAAAATCACTGCAGATGGTGATTGCAGCCATGAAATTAAAAGACGCTTACTCCTTGGAAGAAAAGTTATGACCAACCTAGATAGCATATTGAAAAGCAGAGACATTACTTTGCCAACAAAGGTCTGTCTAGTCAAGGCTATGGTTTTTCCTGTGGTCATGTATGGATGTGAGAGTTGGACTGTGAAGAAAGCTGAGCGCTGAAGAATTGATGCTTTTGAACTGTGGTGTTGGAGAAGACTCTTGAGAGTCCTTTGGACTGCAAGGAGATCCAACCAGTCCATTCTAAAGGAGTTCAGCCCTGGGTGTTCTTTGGAAGGAATGATGCTGAAGCTGAAACTCCAGTACTTTGGGCATGAAGAGTTGACTCATTGGAAAAGACTCTGATGCTGGGAGGGATTGGAGGCAGGAGGAAAAGGGGATGACAGAGGATGAGATGGCTGGATGGCATCACTGACTCGATGGACGTGAGTTTGAGTGAACTCCGGGAGATGGTGCTGGACAGGGAGGCCTGATGTGATGGGATTCATGGGGTCGCAAAGAGTCGGACACAACTGAGCGACTGAACTGAACTGACTGAATTTCTGAAGATACCTTTGCATGTTTGTGCTCTGATTATGGGTTGATTTTATAGATTAACTCTCACAGGGCGCTCTTGTTTTCCTTATCTCCAAATTCCTGGGTGGCACCTCAGAGGTTTTGTTCAGGTTAAACCCACAGCCTTTTTTTTTTTTAAAGAAACACACGCACAGATAAGTTAAATAACATTCTTTCAGTCATTCAACACGTATTTATTGAGTACCTGTTATGTGTCATGCTCCAAGATGGAGTTCTGGGGAGTAAACTGAGCAAAAAATACAAACTTTGTACCCTGGAGGCAGACAAATAAGGAATTACAACAAAACTGGATACATTCTCCTTTGGGGAAGTAGAGGTCACAGAGGGTCATAGGACACCTAAATTTGTTTTGTTCTTGTTTTTTCTTTTGGCTTTCCAATTCAGTAACCAAGTAAAATTTAGCTGAACAAGTGCTTTTACAGAAGAGAAGATAAAATATTTGATGTGGCGACTTCCCTTAGTAGCCAAGAGAGCCTGACTAGGATGGGGACGTTTTAGATGTTTCTTCAGTGTGGAGATGTACCCTGTCTTTCACATGAAGATCACCAGGAACAAAGTGAAGGAAACACCTCATAAATTTCTGTTACTCAGTGGGAATCAAGAATTACTTTGGAAAGACAAGCTGAGGTTAGAGACTAAATATCACAGAAATGAAGCATTTTGAAAAGTGATAAAAATTTTTAAAAAGAAGAAGAAACATCATCAGAGGTCACCCTGGCCATTGTCATGGGTGGAGTGATAGGGGCTTTATTTGAGAACATAAAGCATGTGGTTTTATTTTTAATCAAAATTTCTACTGTTGGAAATCCATTTTGTTCACTAGATTCAGTCAGGTCAAAACTCAGACCAGGGTTCTTTCTAAATTTTTAGGCTCCGCTGAGGCTCTTGTAAAAAGTCAAAGAAATGTTTGGTTCAGAGATTTGACAAATTCATGAAAAGACCTTTATGAAGTTTTAAAATATTTCAGACTGCTTCTGCTGCATTAAGTAGTGTTGCTGAGTGAATACGATTTGAAAGAAGCTATTTCTCAGTGTAAAACTAGAAAAAATATCACCTGTTTTAGCTATTCTGAAGAAGGTATTAAAATGACAGATATCCTACCTTTTTACCTTTTAATCAATTTTTCTGAAGTTTTCCTATTAGCATAAAAGTTACATGACTTTGGATACTAGGAGAAAAAGAAGATAATGTACCACTAGAGAGTTACTTTGAACTAGCTGTCATTTTGACAAATAATGACTTTCTGAATTATGGTTATACCACACTATAAAACATCAGGAAACCGAATAAATAAGCAAATGACGAGCAGTTTGACTTTCAAACCAAAAGGACTCTGATAATTTTCTTCGATAATTATTTGGTTCCATGAATAGGCTCTTTTGAGATTTTAACCTTTAAAAATTATTCTCTCTAAATCTCAAATTTTGGAAGGTTATAAGATATTTTACCAGCAGGGAAGGAGTGGGGAGGAATAGATTAGGCATTTGGGATTAACATATACACGCTCAGTCGCTCAGTCGTGTCCGACTCTTTGTGACCCCATGAACTGCAGCATGCCAGGCCTCCCCTGTCCATCACCAACTCCCGGAGTCCACCCAAACCCATGTCCATCGAGTCGGTGATGCCATCCAGCCATCTCATCCTCTGTCGTCCCCTTCTCCTCCTGCCCTCAATCTTTCCCAGCATCAGGGTCTTTTCCAGTGGGTCAGCTCTTTGCATCAGGTGGCCAAAGTATTGGAGTTTCAGCTTCAACATCACTGCTATATTTAAAATAGACAACCAAAAAGGACCTACTGTACAGCACAGGGAACTCTGCTTAATAGTCTGCAATAACCTAAATGGCAAAAGAGTTTGAAAAAAAGAGTAGAAACAGCTATATGTATAACAGAATCATTTTGCCATATACTTTAACATTGTTAATCAATTATACTCCAATATAAAATAAAAATTAAAAAAAGATGCCTTGTCAAAGATGTCATACAATTATTCACATGGAAGTTCATTCTGAAGCTTTAATGTGCATCAGAATCAACCATCAAAGGCCCCCTTGGCCATGAAGAAGGGAGATGGCAATTCAGTAGGTCTGGGGCAGGGTTCTAGAGCCTGCACTTTAAATTACCACCGCTGGGGATTTTCAGGCCAAGTCTCTGCTGTTGATCACTTTATTTGTTTTCTATTGCTGTGTAACAGATTATCACAAACTTAGTGGCTTAAGACCACATACCTTCATTATCTCACAGTTTCTGTGGGTCAGAAATTTGGGTACTGTTCTGCTGCATTCCAGGAACTCATAAGCTTGAAGTCAAGATGCGAGCTGGCCTGTGTTGTCATCTGAAGGGTTTCCTTCCAAGGTGGTTCATGTTGTTGGCAGAATTCATTTCTTTGAGGATGTAAACTGAAGGCCCTGGCTTCTTAACTGGTTCTCACCACCAGACACCACCCCTAGGTCCTGGAGGCCACCTGCAGAGCCCTGCTATAGGACCCCTTTCATACACAGTTCGCAACATGGCAGCTTGCTTCTTTGAGCCCAGTGAGGGATCCTCCCTGATGGCAGGGAAGGCCATGTCTCTCTTTTAAAGGCTTTCAAATCGTTAAATCAGACCCACCCAGGATAGATTCTCTCAAAATCAACTGATTTGGGATGTTAATTAACCTACAAAAGCTCTTCATCTTTGTGTAACCTAGTCACAGGAATGAGATCCTATTACAGTCCTGCCCATGCTCAAGGGAGGAGAATTAAAGGGGACCATGTACACCAGGAGTGGGAATCTTGGGGGCTGTTGTAGAATTCTTCCTACCACAACCAGCCTTGAGAGTACAGGTTTAAAAAGACAAAAAGCACAGACCCCTGGAGATTTTCAGTGTGAGAGAAATAAGGCTGATACATCTAGTCCCCTGAGTGCAGTTGGCCCTTACCAACAAAAGAGCCAATGAAACATAAGAAAATTCAGGACTTTAGTGAATGATGAAAATGGCTTACCATATTAGTAGGAAAACAAAAAATTACTGAATGAATGATGCTGGGACAACTGAATAATCACTTAGGAAAAAAAAAATTTACTTAATCCAGAGCTCACATTAACACTTCAGTAAATTTCAAACAGGTTAATGATTTTAATGGTAACATGAAACCACAAAATAGAAGAAACAATAGAATTCATTTATAATGAACTGCAAAACTAATCATGACACAAAACTCAGCGAAATCACTAATAAATTTGACCATGTGTAAAAGAATGTACAGAGAAGGCAATGGCAACCCATTTCAGTACTCTTGCCTGAAAACTCCCATGGACAGAGGAGCCTGGTAGGCTGCAGTCCATGGGATTGCTAAGAGTCGGACATAAAGTCACAGAGTCATAGCAGAGCAGGCTAGACTTTATCATTATCTGTAAATTTGCTTTTTGGTAAAATTGTCCCTGAAATCAAGGATGTCATTAATATTCTTCTTAGGGACATATTTAAACAATATACGATAGAGGGAAATGTTTGTACTTTCTAAACCAAAATTTTTTCTTGCTACTTGATGTTGTACTTTAAGTTTTTTTCTTTACTTTGCTCTTCCTTCACTATACTTCGGATCTTGTGCCCAGAAGGCGGTGGGAGAGGAGGAATGAAAGGGAAGATACAAAGTTGAGAGAAATGGGTGAAAAGTGTCAGAGCTGCAGACAGGAAATTGAGTGAGTGGTAGAAACTGCCAAAATCCTATTTAGACCCAGGGCATAGTTCTCTTACTACAGTAGAATATACTGTGTCTGCTTTTGCATTGCTGTTGACTAAATAAAGACTAGAACAGCTCTCTTTATTAAGTAGCAGAGACCACAAAGAGGCTGCCGATGACTCCAGTCAAGGACGTGCTTCCTCCAATACCAGAACTAGAAGTTACTTCCGCGGTGCCTCAGCAAGATCAACATACACGGTGAGTGATGCTTCAGTTTTATCCATGATTTGGCTATTTATTATAAACTCGAATAGATCCAAAGAGGTATAGTTAACTTCAAATTGCATTCCTGTCTGGATGTAGCAGATAGAGGGCTTCCCAGGTGGCGCCAGTGGTAAAGAAGCCTCCTGCCAATGCAGGAGACATAAGAGACACGGGTTCAATTGCTGGGAAGATCC
This sequence comes from Bos indicus, assembly GCF_029378745.1. Taxonomy (NCBI): domain Eukaryota; kingdom Metazoa; phylum Chordata; class Mammalia; order Artiodactyla; family Bovidae; genus Bos; species Bos indicus. Next base: position 58,885,196 of record NC_091765.1, on the reverse strand, counting down.
CCTGGAGGAGGAAATGGCAACCCACTCCAGTATTTTTACCTGAAGAATCCCATGGACAGAGGAGTCTGGCAGGCTACAGTCCGTAGGGTCACTGAGTCTGACATGACTGAAGTGGCTTACCATGCATGTAGCACATAGGAGATAGAATGTGATGAACTTTCAAAATTGGTTCATATGAATTAGATAGCATGAAATAAAATCACTATTTCCTCCAAGGTCTAGTAAGGACCAGTAAACTAATCTCTTAGTCTGTTGAACAACATGTGCCCTGAGATGTCAGCTCATCTCTTGGCATGGTTCCCTGGGACTGAGTCAGAAGTCCAGCAGGCTTCACTGTTTCACTCAGAACATGAGAAAAGAGAGAATGTAAATTTGTAAAGTAGAACTACTCATTGACCCTCAACTACTGAAATAAAAATTTCCCTAAAGTTTGTATTTTATTAACCTGGATGAATGCACATTGATTTCCATGCATTTGAATACAAAACTGTGATCAGAAGTGTCCTAGAAATCTTTTTCTTTCATTCAGCAAATATTTATTAAGTAGCTATTTTGTGAAAGGCACTATTGATGACCATTGTAAGAGGTATAAAAATTGGGACAAAATGGGAAACTAGCATTTCTTAGTATTCTTTTATGATGCTTAGTTTATAATACCTGGGTCCTGGCAGGAAATGGATGATATACTCATATTGAATAATTTGGGGAGAGTTTCATAAAGGGCCTTTTAAGTCAGCATGTGGGAAAACCAGAACAGGACAGTGTGGCAGCCTAGGACTCGTGACAGTGGGGCACTGCTACTGTCCCTAAGACCAAAGAGACAAGGAACTCAGAGGGACAGGGAGAGAGGGACACACGTACACACGCAGAAAGAATACGTGCGCAGGACTGCCTGATAGGAGCGGTGGCTTTTGGTCATGGACACAACAGCCTGTGGTTGCCCTGAGGAGAGAGAATTAATAGCCCGATTTGACTGTTCTTTCTTCTCAATGTCGAGTACTCTCCACTGGCCAAACCCAACCAGAGCCGGGGGACTCTGGAGCTAGATTGAGACAGTTCATATGGGCTGGTCTCCCAAGCACCAAGCAAGGTGGACAAAAGGGAGAGCAGATCGGGAGAGTCAACCAAGGGGATCCAGCATAGGTGGCTCAGTGCGCCAAACTGGAAACTAAGTGCCAAGGATCCCTCTGTCTTCAGGACTAGAGAGAGTCAGGTCTGCCTGCTTGGGTCTTAGGGCAAAATTCCTAGGGAGACGATAGTGTCATAATGTTTTAATGAAATGTTACTGGCTGTTATGCTTGATATTTCTCATTGAGGTCCTCATTCTGGGATATTCAGCCTTGCATATGAAGGAAGACTCTCCTTTGTTCACTCACCAAATACTTTTAGAGTACCTACTGTGTGCCAAAAATTCTGCTGCTGCTGCTAAGTCACTTCAGTCGTGTCCAACTCTGTGACCCCAAAGACGGCAGCCCACAAGGCTCCTCCATCCCTGGGATTCTCCAGGCAAGAACACTGGAGTGGGTTGCCATTTCCTTCTCCAAAATTCTGCTACTCATTGGCAAAATAACAGCAGTCAGTGGAAGAATTAGATGAGGGAATCCCTAATTCCAATAGAGTGTCAAGTAACGTGATAGAGGCCCTCACAGGAACTTGGGGAGCATAAAGGGGAGACCCTTTCACATGTTGCCTAGTATTTAACCGATGTCCAGTGAGTATTTGTCAAGTGAATGGATAAATTCCAACTTCTGTGTTTCTCTAGTAGTGCATAAACACTTGCATTTTTATTTTATAGAAGTGGAAAATAAGCCCCAAAAATATAGTGGCAGAGGCTGGAAGAGACCCTAGGTTTCCTGGCTCCTAGGCTGAGAAGTTTATTACCACTAACCACACTGTCTTCTTGGGGCCATAAAGGAGGCTCCGTGGTATAACAAAGAATTGGAAAGAGCCTTTAATCAGTGACTTTAGGAAGTTTTCTTGTGTTCTTATAAGACATAGTTTTAATAAATGGCTTTAAAATTTTTTCCACTAATTATTTTCAGGTCAACAGTATTTTTGTGTGAATAATATTTGCCTTTGTTTCTTAAATCTTCAGACTATCCTTATGAACTCCTCTGGGCAATTTGGACTGAAGCCTTCTGAAGAGTACTCATAACTCTATTCTGGGAATGAGTTAACTGGTAAATATTTGGTACAGCTGAGGCTGCACTATAGGAACCAGTAGAAATGCTGACTGGTTGATAGGAACTAACTCAATAGCACTCATTTTACCCAGGAGATCAAAGGAAAGAGAGTTTTTTCAGAAAGGAACTATGAGTCATGAGAAACAAGCTGATGAAACCCATGGAAAGAGAACACTTACTTCCTTTGTTTATCTACCATTATACAGCTTACAGTAGCCCCCAAATTTGATTTTGAGATACCAAAAACAAGGTTGAGGATGAAAATGCTTTCTCTCACCATCCCACATTGCAGATCCTGATTTAATGTGTTTTCTTAAACAGATGGATTGTTCCTATTTTACAAATTGCTTAAGAAGTTCTGGGTTGGTTGTTTATACATTTGCTTGCATCTGTAAATCTTGCCTCTTTTCGGCACTGAGATGTTTAAAAAGTTCAAAGATACCAAAATAAAATGAATTTAAGTGAAATATATGAATATTTAAATCTAATAACAACATGTTTCCTTTGTTTCTTTTGGTAGTCATCTTTTTATAGCTATCACTAATGTCAAGTTATTATAAATATTAATTACACTAAAATTACATATAAACAAAAGGACAGTTCTTAACTTTGAAAAATAGGAAAATATCTTCCAAAGAATTAAAATGGCCTTACTACTCAGAGCAGTCTACAGATTTAATGTGATCCCTATCAAATTTCTCATGACATTTTTCACAGAACTAGAACAAATAATCCTTAAATTTACATGGAACCATAAAAGACCCAGAATTGCCAAAGCAACCCTCAGGGGGAAAAACAAAGCAAAACCAGAAAAAAAGCAGGAGGCATAACCCTCCCAGACTTCAGACAACACTATAAAGCTACAGTGATCAAAACAGTGTGGTACCAGTACTGGCACCAAAGCAGACATATGGATCAATGGAGCAGAATAGAGAGCCCGGAAGTAAACTCACGCAGCTATGGTCAATTAATCTTCAATGAAGGAAGCAAGAATACACAATGGGAAAAAGACAGTCTCTTCAGCACGTGATGCTGGGAAAGTTGGACAGCTGCATGAAAATCAATGAAGTTAGAACACACCCTCACACCATACACAAAAATAACCTCAAAATGGCTTAAAGACTTAAACATAATATATGACACCATAAAGTTCCTAGAGGAGAACATGGGCAAAACATTCTCTGACATAAATTGTACCAATGTTTTCTTAGGTTGGTCTCCTAAAGCAATAGAAATAAAAGCAAAAATAAATAAATGGGACCTAATCAAACTTACAAGCTTTGGCACGGCAAAGAAGCCATAAACAAAATGAAAAGACAACCAATGGAATAGGAGAAAATATTAATTTTTGAAAATTATGTGACCAACAAGGGCTTAATTTCCAAAATATACAAACAGCTCATACAACTCAACAATAGAAAAACAAACAACCCAATCAAAAAATGAGCAGAAGGTAGACATTTCTCCAAAGAAGGCATTCAGTTCAGTTCAGTTGCTCAGTCATGTCCAACTCTTTGCAACCCCATGAATCGCAGCACGCCAAGCCTCCCTGTCCATCACCAACTCCCAGAGTTCACTCAGACTCATGTCCATCGAGTCAGTGATACTATCCAGCCATCTCATCCTCTGTCGTCCCCTTCTCCTCCTGCCCCCAATCCCTCCCAGCATCAGTCTTTTCCAATGAGTCAACTCTTCGCATGAGGTGGCCAAAGTACTGGAGTTTCAGCTTTAGCATCATTCCTTCCAAAGAAATCCCAGGGCTGATCTTCTTTAGAATGGACTGGTTGGATCCCCTTGCAGTTCAAGGGACTCTCAAGAGTCTTCTCCAACACCACACTTCAAAAGCATCAATTCTTCGGCGGCACACGAAAAGATGCTCAACATTTCTAATTATTAGAGAAATGTAAATCAAAACTACAATGAGGTATCTCCTCACACTAGTCAGAATGGCCATAATTAAAAAGTCTACAAACCATAAAGGCTGGAGAAAGTGTAGAGAAAAAGGAATCCTCCTACAGTGTTGGTAAGAATGTAAATTGGTGCAGCCATTGTGGAAAACAGTATGGAGAGTCCTCAAATAACTAAAAATAGAACTACCCATATGACCCAGAAATCCCACTCCTGGGCATATACCCAGACAAAACTACAATTCAAAATGATACATGCACCCGCAATGTTCATAGCAGCTCTACTCACAATTGCCAAGACATGGAAACAACCAAAATGTCCATCAACAGATGAATGGATAAAGAAGATGTGCTGTATATATACAATAGAATTCTACTCAGCCATAAGAAAGAATGAAATATTGCCATTTGCAGCAACATGGATGGGCCTGGAGATTATCATACTAAGTGAAGTCAGAGAAAGACAAATACCATATATCATCCTTACTTTGGAACTGTGGTGCTGAAGACTCTTGAGAGTCCCTTGGTTAGCAAGGAAATCAAGCCAGTCAATCCTAAAGGAAATCAACTCTGAATATTCCTTGGAAGGACTGATACTGAAGCTGAAGCTCCAATATTTTGGCCATTTGATGCAAAGAGCCGACTCATTGGGAAAGACCCTGATGCTGGGAAGGATTGAAAGCAAGAGGAAAAGGGGACAACAGAGGATGAGAAGGTTGGATGGCACCATCAATTCAATGTACATGAGTTTGAGCAAACTCCAGGAGATGGTGAACGACAGGGAAGCCTGACATGCTGCTATCCATGAGTTGGAAACAACTTAGCAACTGAACAACAGCAATAATATGTGGAATCTAAAATATGACACAAATGAATTTATCTGCAAAACAAAAAGAGACAGAGAGAACAGACTTGTGACAAGTCTTGTGACAAAGGGGAGGAAGTAGGGAGGGATGGGCTGGGAATTTGGAGTTAGTTCAGTTCAGTCACTCAGTCGTGTCCAACTCTTTGTGACCCCATGAATCGCAGCATGCCAGGCCTCCCTGTCCATCACCAACTCCTGGAGTTTACCCAAACTCATGTCCATCGAGTCAGTGATGCCATCCAGCCATCTCATTGTCTGTCATCCCCTTCTCCTCCTGCCCCCAATCTCTCCCTGCATCAGTCTTTTCCAATGAGTCAACTCTTCACATGAGGTGGCCAAAGTATTGGAGTTTCAGCTTCAGCATCAGTCCTTCCAATGAACACCCAGGACTGATCTCCTTTAGGATGGACTGGTTGGTTGGAGTTAGTAGGTGCAAACTATTACATATAGAATGGATAAGCAATAAGGTCCCACTGGGTAGTTCAGTCAACTACACTCAGTATCGTGAGATAAACCATAATGGAAAGGAAATAAAAAAGAATGTAGGAAAGAAACATATCTTCAGAGAGTTAAGGTGGAACTTAATCTCTTAATGTCAATATATGGCTAAAATTGCTTATCTGAGTAGATTTTCAGAGTTTAACTGCAGAGTCTGATTAAGCAATCTAACAGGAATGAATGTTTCAGCACATAAAGGTGGTGTTTTTTTTTGTACTCTATATTTTGTTGTTGTTAGCTCACAAACTGAGGTTCTAATTGTAAAATTTAGAGATTGAGGATTTGGCAAATGGAATTCTACTAATCATACTTTTTCTTGCTTGTATTTCCCTGATTAATAGGTGAGTCAGGCTCAGATCTGGAATACTTCAGCAGGAATTTAGGGGTGTCACACTCTCTGAGGTATGGACATTATATGATTTCTGAGAAGCCAAATTATTGTTTCCTTGCATATCACCTACTATATTCTGACAAATGACTTGGAAATCAATGGGAACTTGGCATAGAAAAAGCATAAATCAAGCTTCGAATTGTGTTACATTGTGGCAGCTTTTAAAAGCTGATTTCCCTTATTTATTAAAATAATAGACTTTAACTGAAACTGTGAAGCACTGAAAGATGTAGATGGCCTGCTGTCTGCCCACAGGCTATGATGTGAAGGAGACAGGAGATGCATGCCACTAATACTAGGTGCCATGGTCAGATGTGTCCATAGGCTGCATGCTTCCTGCTGAGAATTCACAGGTGGATAGAATCATTGCCAGTTGAGGGTGATCTGGTAGGCTTCTCCGGAAGCCCACTTCTGAGCAGGGTCTGAAAGATGAGTTTTCCTAATCCCTCAATAAATCTATGCTTGCTCAGCCCTCATGCCCTTTTCATATCTGTCATTTACAATTATTTTCATGATTATTAACAAAGGTCTGTCTCCCTGCCTAGACTGGTTCTGTTCATCATACTATCCCTGGCAGCTGATAGAACGCTCGGCTCACAAGTAGGTGCTTAATAAATATTTGTTGGATGAAGAACTATTTCTTGAGCTTTCTTATACACCAGGCACATGCCATGTATACTCATTTCCTCCTCACAATAGCTCTCAAGGTGTCATTACCTCCAGGAAGATAACCAGTTAGCGTGTCATCTCTGGACTAATATCTAGCTCCAGTTGAGGTCTGGTGGGCTGCAAAGCTGGGGCTGCCCCCAGGACTCACACTGCAGGGTGAAGATGGGATGAAGGGCGCAAGACACTTGGGGGTGCCTGAGAAAACGGCTCCCGCCCAGAGCTCCAGTGTCCTCTCTCCTGGGAGTAAGAGGAGCCTGGGTAAACCTGACCTTGAAGGAGTCTTCTGATGGAATGTCCCTGGGCTTGTTGGTCCTGCCTGTCTCTCCTTCAGCCAGCCAGTTCTGCTCCGCTCCCTGCGCACTTGGCTCCAAAAAAAATGAACCCGTGTTCCTGGGTGTCTGGTGTGACTCCAGGCTTCCAATCTACACCACTGAGCCTGACTTTTAGCACACCCCACTTTTCCACTGGTTCCACTTCTGACCTTGACCCATCTCATACCCCCTCCGTATGACTTATAGCTTCATCCTCTGTGTGTCTGTGGTTCTCACAGCAGGCGACCCTTGCCAGCTGTGCCCCACACTTATCTCCTTGATCTCTGTGTCCTGCTGAGTAGCGGGGACCCCAGCTCTCCATCCAGAGGAATTCAGGTGTCAACTGGAGCGGGCAGGGAACAATGGCACCAGGTGGAAGGCTGACTACATTGCTGAGATACCGAGCAGACATGGTGGGATTAGCATGGAAGAAAGAGGGATGGCCAGAGGAGAGGGTGTCAGGGGAGAATTGGTGGCACTTGGCAATGATTTGATGCAGGTGTGGTCTGAGGGTGTGGCAGGGGAAGCGGGGAGAGAAGAGAGGCAGAGGGCACCCCTCCGGATCTCTGTGTGGAAAACAGTATTGCCCAAACTTACAGCTGCTGCCCTTGATTTCCAGAATTTTCATTTTCCATAAGATTCCCTTCAAGCTTTACTTCAATCCTAGTTTCAAGCTCTGCTTCTCCATGCACCCTGCATACTTAGTCATCCTGGATGGAGCAGTCATTCTTCAGACCACCTTGTTCCTCCAGCTTCCTTTCTGACTGTTCCCTTTCCTTCCATCTGCATAAATCCTCTCCACCCCTCAAAGGCAGATGGGCTACCATGTCCATGGAGCAGCCCCTGATGATGCCAGTTGGAATAATGTCTCTTTTCTGTGCTTCCCTAGGGCTTAGTCCTCTTATCAAAGTCCTTCTCACATCCTGCCTCACACCACAACCATTGTACTCATGTCTGTTTCTCCACCAGACTGGGAGGAGACCAGGAATTACATCTTTTCCAGCTTCCGAGTCCCCAGTGACAGGTACTCACTTCTCCCTACCTGCTCCTCCTTTGCAATACTCATCAATAGAGTTTGACAGATATTGGTTGTAAATTTGGCACAATGTTAACCTCGAAGGCATGTGGAAGGGAGTGGGGCTGGGGATCTACATGCCAGGGACATCTAACACATTGCCGTGTTCTCTTGTATACTTGGTAGTGGATATATGGGAGTCATTGTGTTGTGATTCTATGTAACTTACACATATTTTAAAATACACTTTTGTTCCTACTTGAAATTGAATAAAATCAAATTTTAAAAGAGATAAATATTGTATAAATTGCATCATCCTTTCTCCTTCTGTCAGAAGATAGCTCTTTCTCCCAATTATATTTCTTTTCCTTCATATAAAACATGCTAGAATAAAGACTCAGACTCATTTTTCTGACAGTTGATTCTTGTGATTTGATTTTGTTTACTTCCTTCTCTTTTTATTTTACTTCTCTTTTCTATTTCTTTTTTTTTGTAAAAAAAAAAAAATTACTTATTTGGCTGTTCAGTTCAGTCACTCAGTCATGTCCAACTCTTTGTGACCCAATGGACTGCAGCACACCAGGTCTCCCTGTCCATCACCAACTCCCAGAGTCTACACAAACTCGTGTCCATTGAGTTGGTGATGCCATCCCACCATCTCATCCTCTGTCCTCACCTTCTTCTCCTGCCTTCAATCTTTTCCAGCATCAGGGTCTTTACCAGTGAGTCAGTTCTTCGCAAAAGGGTGGCCAAAGTATTGGGAGTTTCAGCTTCGGCATCAGTCCTTCCAATGAATATTCAGGACTGATCTCCTTTAGAATGGACTGATTGGATCTCCTTGCAGTCCAAAGGACTCTCAAGAGTCTTCTCCAACACCACAGTTCAAAATCATCAGTTCTTTGGTGCTCAGCTTTCTTTCTAGTCCAACTCTCACATCCATACATGACCACTGGAAAAACCATACCTTTGACTGGAAGGACCTTTGTGGCAAAGTAATGTCTCTGCTTTTTAATATGCTGTCTAGGTTTTCTTCCAAGGAGCAAGCGTCTTTTAATTTCATGGCTGCAGTCACCATCTGCAGTGATTTTGGAGCCCAAAAAAATAAAGCCTGTCACTGTTTCTATTGTTTCTCCATCTATTTGCCATGAAGTGAGGGACCAGATGCCATGATCTTCGTTTTCTGAATGTTGAGCTTTAAGCCAACTTTTTCACTCTCCTCTTTCACTTTCATCAAGAGGCACTTTAGTTCCTCTTCACTTTCTGCCATAAGGGTGGTGTCATCTGCATATCTGACGTTATTGATATTTCTCCCAGCACTCTTGATTCTAGCTTGTGTTTCATCAAGCCCAGTGTTTCTCATGATGTACTCTGCACATAAGTTAAATAAGCAGGGTGACAATATACAGCCTTGACATAATCCTTTCCTGGTTTGGAACCAGTGTATTGTTCCATGTCCAGTTCTAACTGTTGCTTCTTGGCCTGCATACACATTTCTCAGGAGGCAGGTATGGTGGTCTGGTATTCCCATTTCTTAAAGAATTTTCCACAGTTTGTTGTGATCCACATAGTTAAAGGCTTTGGCATAGTCAATAAAGCAGAAGTAGATGTTTTTCTGAAACTTTCTTGCTTTTTCTACGATCCAACGGATGTTGGCAATTTGATCTCTGGTTCCTCTGCCTTTTCTAAATCCAGCTTGGAGAATTTTGAGCACTACTTTGCTAGTGTGTGCTGCTGCTGCTGCTGCTAAGTCACTTTAGTCACGTCCGACTCTGTGCGACCCCATGGACGGCAGCCCACCATCCTGGGATTCTCCAGGCAAGATCACTGGAGTGGGCTGCCATTTCCTTCTCCAATGCATGAAAGTGAAAAGTGAAAGTGAAGTCGCTCAGTCGTGTCCGACTCTTAGCGATCCCATGGACTGCAGCCTACCAGGCTCCTCCGTCTATGGGATTTCCCAGGCAAGAGTACTGGAGTGGGTTGCCATTGCCTTCTCCCGCTAGTGTGTGAGATGAGTGCAATTGTGCAGTAGTTTGAACATTCTTTGGCACTGCCTTTCATTGGGATTGGAATGAAAACTGATCTTTTCCAGTCCTGTGGACACTGCTGTACTGGGTCTTAATTGCAACTTGCGGGATCTTTAGTTGCAGTGTGTGGACTCTCAATTGTGGCACACAAACTCTTAGTCGAAGCATGTGGGATCTAGTTCCCTAACCAAGGATCAAACCAGGGCCCCCTGCACTGGGAGTGCAGAGTCTTAGCCGCTGGACCGCCAGGGAAGTCCCTACATCTTTCTTAACCATTTCCAACTATTGGTGCTATTCTGATGGGTGGCAATCTTAGGATAATGGGTGAAAGGAAGTTCTTACATTTGAAAAATCTAAATAGGTATGTTATTGATTAATGGAGAGGCATGACAACAAATGGATGCATTTTAAAATCCTCTATGAACTAGGAATCATTACCTTAGTAAAGATAGAGTGGACTAGAAGCTTCTTTAATTTGAAGGACAAGATGAAGTGTGCATGAAAGGGCGTGGGGCAAAAACAGTCCATTTTGGCAAAAATAATACTTCACAAAGTCTTCTGGATGAGTTATTCCCTCCCCAACCCTGAGAGTTAAGGCTGTTACCAGAGGGAAATATGGAGATAAATTTATTGCTTACTGAAAGAATATAATATTTAGGTTATCATTTGAGATACTTTCATCTGCAAATAATAGCAGGCCCAAGTTGAAGTGACATAAATTATAAGAAGACGCATTATCTTACCCAACAGAATTCTGAGTAGGGTGTTTCCCAAGCTGGTGAACTCAAGAACTCCCCTCACTGAGCGCCTGGTTCTTTCCTCCTTTTCCTCTCTGCTGCCTTCTACTTGTTGGCATTGTCTTCAGGCTTCCCCTCTCATGGTTTCAAGGACAGTTTGTACTAAATGGTGGCCCCACAGCACATTCTTCCACCACTCTGTTCTTTTTAAAAGTGAAAAGCTGTTATAGGAAGCCCCCTTCTGGAAAGACTTCTCCTCATGTCAGAGCATCTAGAGTTGGGTCACAAGTGTGCGTGCTAAGTCATAGTTTTTCCAGGCCAGGTGGCAATTGGGTCACAGACCTACCCTTAAACCCAACGATGACAGCACAGGGGGATTGAGACCATTATGACTGGCTTGAAAGTGAAAGTGAAAGTCGCTCAGTCGTGTCTTGACTCTCTGTGACCCCATTGGCTATACAGTCCATGGAATTCTCCAGGCCAGAATACTGGAATGGGTAGCCGTTCCCTTCTCCAGGGGATCTTCCCAACCCAGGGATCGAACCCAGGTCTCCTGCATTGCAGGCGGATTCTTTACTGCTGAGCCACCGGGGAAGCCCAAAAATACTGGAGTGAGTAGCTGTTCCTTTCTCCAGAGCATCTTCCTGACCCAGGAATCGAACCAGGGTCACCTGCATTGCAGGCAGATTCTTTACCAGCTGAGTACCAGGGTTAGAAGGACTCAGATTGGCCTGGTTCCTTAAGCAGGGAGAGAAATTGACTCTCAGAATGAAAACAGGTCTCTGTAAACATGGAAGAAGAGGAAACAACGGATGAGTGCCTCCTAGAATGCTCCTCATCCTAAGGAGATGTGCAGAAAGAAACTGATTGAAAACAAAACACAGGCTTCCCCCTCGGGACAACCTTTTGAGGCACACTAAGGCTCATGCATTGGAGAAGGAAATGGCAACCCACTCCAGTGTTCTTGCCTGGAGAATCCCAGGGACGAGGGAGCCTGATGGGCTGCCATCTATGGGGTCGCACAGAGTCGGACACGACTGAAGTGACTTAGCAGCAGCAAGGCTCTTCATCAGCGTGTGTCCTCGTCCAGCATTTCATGATGGGTGTCCACAGGGTTGTCATAGGGCCATCATTTCCTCCAAAGATATGTCTATTTTCAGATGGACTGTGAAAATAGCCCAACTATTTCTACATAGAAAGGTGATTATCAGTGTGTGATAGTACAAAGATAGGCACAGTGTTTGTAGTGAAGAGCTGAATGGTTGTCATTATCTTTCTTTTGTGATCTTATGCCACTTTCCTCTTAGGAATTATGTCTTGTCCATTGAATGATGTCTTGGCAAGGCTGTATGTAAATCGAGGTTTCTTGCCCATCAGCCAAGGGGTGACATGTGACCTGAACTAGATGAATCTGACCCACTTTCTCAGGACTTTGAATTTATAGTGACATGAGAATGGAAAATATTGTTTGAGTTCTTCATTCTGGCAGTTAAATTGCATCATTCCTGCTTTTAGAGCCCCTAGGATCCACCCACCCCCTCCAAAGTGCCTTGATCCTGAGTTTGGTTCTCCAGCCTTCCCTTCGATTCCACGAGCTACCAGTAACATCCTTGCAAAAAGATCATTTCCTGCTTCAGTAGCCTGCTATGTACAACCTCTAACATCTATTTTATTTCATAAAATCATAGGATGTTTGAGCTGTAAGAAATCTTAGAAATCATCTGGTCAGTGCCCTCATTTTACAGCTGACGTAATTGAATCTCCCAGAGGTTGAGGGTTTCTCTCAAGGTCACATCACAGAGCTTGTCAGTGACAGAACTGGAAATAGACAGGGTCTCCTTTGTCCAGGGTAGTGCAGCCTGCTTTTTATTTTCATTCCTTTTTATTATAAACCACAGCCTGCCTTACTCCTCTTTCTCTCATACTTAATACAGAATGGTGACCTTAAAATTTTCATTTCTCCCCTAAATTCATAATTTGCTTTGAGGAGTTAAAAACTTTGTTTCAGAGATAGTCCTTTCAGAGATTTGGCATCTGGTAAAGACAGGCATAAGTTTATATCCTTATATGGAGCCTTAACTATTTTCAACAATCTATAAAGAAATTCATGTTTGGAAAGGAAGTGGTTTGCTCTAGGGAAACATATGGGTTAAAGTGATCATCTCCCATTTTTGACTTTAGCTTCTAGCTGTGTGCATTTGGAGAAAGTCTTCCTCGATTCCCACTAAAAGATATATATCTGCTCTATTTTTTCAGTCACCTTAGGGGAATCATAGCTTAGACAACTGCTGCCAAAACAGCCCAATGTTAGGGTAGGAATTGGGAAGAGGTTTTCCCTGGTGGCTCAGTTGATAAAGAATCCATCTGTAATGCAGGAGACCCAGGTTCAATCCTTGGGAGGGGAAGATCTTCTGGAAAAGGAAATGGCAACCCACTCCAGTATTCTTGCCTGGGAAATCCCATGGACAGAGGAGCCTGGTGGGCTATACAGTCCATGGGGTTGCAAAGAGTCGGACACGACCTTAGCAACTAAACTATCACCACCACCACTTTAGGCACTAAAAATGTACTGGTTAATTCGTTTATCTCACAATATCTGAAAGTAAGTACTCTTATCAGGATCCCAATTTACAGATGAAGAAAGTAAGGCACAGAGAGGTTAAGTAACTTGCTTAAGGATACACAGATTTAAGTGGCAGAGCTGAGATTTGAACCACGTGGTCTCAGTTCAAAGTCCATGCCCTTAACACTCTGTTATATCTTAATTATTAACTCTCGCTATGGAGATAAAAGTAGATTCATTTTCTTAGGAAAAGAAGATTGTCCAATATCTTTTTGTACACACTTCTAGCAAGGTGGGGGAGGTTCTGTAGTATGACTCTCTTGTGCCCCAGTGATGCTTGGAGCATACACTTATGAACACCATCAAACTGCAAGTACTCCTACACAACAAATGTTTCTCTTGTCTCTACCCATGCAACCAAATACATCTAAAGAACTTGATTAGTTGGTAGTTGTGAGATGAATTGCACAGAGGATGCTCTGGATGCTCATCAAATAGGATCAAAAGTGAATCATTTAATAGATTATTTAAGAGTTAAATTCTTTGAACTCATCTCAAGATCCCCTGTGGTGAAAGGTACTAATTACAATGCAAAAACAGCCAAATATTGATTAGAAAATGCTAGGAACTAAGTGCCCAGAAAGTCCTTTTCTGCTTACTGGATTTAAAACACATTTTTCTGCTTGAAGTTTGTTACAGAGAAACAGGAAATCATCTCCATTCCCCACCCTATTTTGGCAAACAAAGTAAGTTTTATTTTTAAGCAATTTATCAAAACAAAGTTCCACTATGTCAAAACAAATTGACAGTGCTTAATGCTTACATCACAGTAAGATTTTTTTGGACATTATTCTTTATTCAGAGTGAAAAATTCAGTAGAAAAAAAAGGGTGTTTAAAAATTGTCTATTTTATTCAAGCTCTTTTAATTACAGACTAATGCTAGAATAAAAGTTCATTATTCAGTAGTAGTTGTTGCTTTTTTAATAGAATAATTCGATCAATGTGAGCAAAAAAGGCATGTTTTAGTGGCAGAATTCACATAGGCTGTATTCCTGAGAATTTGCTGGTCTGCATGGATGGGCGGTGCTGGAAGAGCAGTAGGGAGAATGAGGTGGGAGGAGGCTTCTTGCCTCTCTTGGGAACTGGTGCTAAGAGCCCTGGGTGTATAGCGCCCCCTCCCTGAGGACCAGGTTGGCTTACCTGTGCCCCAAACAAGCTAGTATCTGAGCACCATTAACAAGTACTGGTATCTGATGTAGAAATTATCCAGTAAGTGTTTGTGGACTTAGTAAATGGAATGTTATTGGAGCCCAGACAAGGACACTGAAATCAAGGAGGAAGAAATGAGAGAAGACTTTCTGGAGGAAGGGACACAATCTGAGACTTAAAGGAGAAGTTGGACAGAGTGGAAAGAACATATATGAAGGCACTTGGGCAGTTGTGTACAGAAAAGAGGGGTTTACTTTAAGATCTATGTGTCCTCCAACACACACACACACACACACACACACACGCATGGGCTCCTGACATGCAGGAGATGGAAGCATGCTCTCTTTGACATAGTAATAACCATGCTATTCTGTTTCAAGGACACTGTGGTAATTAACGTGGGAGAGGGACGGGCTTTGTTAAACTTGAGAATGTCAGGGTTCTGCAGGGGAAAATTGACAATACTGTGATCTATTGTGATTTTTTTCATACTCTATAATTTGAGCTTGTAACTGCTTAACCAATTAAAGTTTAAGCAGACAGCCCTTAAATACTACTGCACAACTGAAAGAATAATTTATTACACACAGAGTTATTGGAAGAGAGGGAAGCCAGACTGTATTCAGAGGAACACCACTGAAGGTGGCTGTTAATTTTTGCTCCAGATATAGGCTTCCCTGTTTAACTTAGAGAGAAGCTGCCCCTTCAAGCCCCCTTTTGGAGAGTTCCAATGCACAATAGTACATTAAAACGTTTAGGAAGTCCTTAGGGTTAAAAAAAAAAAAAAAGGTTTATTAATGGTTAACCCACTTCTCAGGAAAGTTCTTTTTTTTTCCTTCCCGATTATCACTGAGTACATTTTTGAATCACTGCAGTGAGAAAAGATTGATACACCGGAGGAAATCTCATCCCTCTTTGGGGGTTATATTATAGCCAGATTTTTTAAAATCCAGTCTAAGATAAATTTCATTAAAGCACAGTTTGTGCTAATGATGCTATGCTGATTTTAGGAATGCACTGTTCTGACATTATCAATAACGTCGAATTTCTCAGTTCATACGGGCCGCTGATGGGCTCCAATCAGTGCACGGTAGCACCTGCATAAGTTAAACTGTCACTACACAGAGCTGAGAGGGAGCGTGGTGCAAGGGTCCATATACAAGGATCTCTGTGGGTTTTGCCCTTGAGTTGATGAGGAATTGATGAAGGTGCCCTAAAAGGTAAGAGGGACCAGACAATAAAGGACTTTGTTTGGGTATTCTCCCAGATGCTGGGGTTCCGCCAATGAAGGTTTCAATTAAAGGAATAACCAGATTTGCACTCTTAGGGAATCTACACTGATACTACCACAATGAGTGATTAGAGGGGAACTAATACCTGCACTGACACCAGGTTGGTATCATAGGGGAGGAAAAATAATTACCCCCTACCATTCTGAGTCCTCTTGAGAAACCTATATGCAGGTCAGGAAGCAACTGGACATGGAACAACAGACTGGTTCCAAATAGGAAAAGGAGTACGTCAAGGCTGTATATTGTCACCCTACTTATTTAACTTATATGCAGAGTACATCATAAGAAACACTGGGCTGGAAGAAGCACAAGCTGGAATCAAGATTGCTGGGAGAAATATCAATAACCTCAGATATGCAGATGACACCACCCTTATGGCAGAAAGTGAAGAGGAACTAAAGAGCCTCTTGATGAAAGTGAAAGAGGAGAGTGAAAAAGCTGGCTTAAAGCTCAACATTCAGAAAACGAAGATCATGGCATCTGGTCCCATCACTTCATGGGAAATAGATGGGGAAACAGTGGAAACAGTGTCAGACTTTATATTTTTGGGCTCCAAAATCACTGCAGGTGGTGATTGCAGCTGTGAAATTAAAAGACACTTACTCCTTGGAAGGAAAGTTATGACCAACCTAGATAGCATATTGAAAAGCAGAGGCATTACTTTGCCAACAAAGGTCCGTCTAGTCAAAGCTATTGTTTTTCCAGTAGTCATGTATGGATGTGAAAGTTGGACTGTGAAGAAAGCTGAGCGTCAAAGAATTGATGCTTTTGAACTGTGGTGTTGGAGAAGACTCTTGAGAGTCCCTTGGACTGCAAGGAGATCCAACCAGTCTATTCTAAAAGAGATCAGTCCTGGGTCTTCTTTGGAAGGACTGATGCTAAAGCTGAAACTCCAATACTTTGGCCACCTCATGCTAAGAGTTGACTCATTGGAAAAGACCCTGATGCTGGGAGGGATTGAGTGCAGGAGGAGAAGGGGACAACAGAGGATGAGATGGATGGATGGCATCACCGACTCTATGGACATGAGTTTGGGTGAACTCCAGGAGTTGGTGATGGACAGGGAGGCCTGGCGTGCTGCAATTCATGGGGTTCCAAAGAGTCGGACACGACTGAGCGACTGAACTGAACTGATTCTGAGTTCTTAACTGAGACCCCTGTAGTAAAAGGCAGATTGACAAGAGAAAAACAATCAGAAATTTACTAACATGTAATCTCATGTACCGGAGAAGGCAATGGCACCCGACTCCAGTACTCTTGCCTGGAAAATCCCATGGACAGAGGAGCCTGGTAGGTTGCAGTCCATGGGGTTGCTAAGAGTCGGACACGACCGAGAGACTTCACTTTCACTTTTCATTTTCATGCATTGGAGAAGGAAATGGCAACCCACTCCAGTGTTCTTGCCTGGAGAATCCCAGGGAGGGGGAGCCTGGTGGGCTGCCATCTATGGGGTCACACAGAGTTGGACATTACTGAAGCAACTTAGCAGCAGCAGCAATCTCATGTATACAAGGGTGATACCCAGGGAAAAATGAGTAACTCAAAGAGGTAGCTTAGAATTTGGACTTAAATCCTGAATTCTAAATAGGGAAGGGGGCAGGAGATGTCAGCCTCTTAAGTTCAGTTCAGTTCGGTTGCTCAGTCGTGTCTGACTCTTCGAGACCCCATGAATCGTAGCACGCCAGGCCTCCCTGTCCATCACCAACTCCCGGAGTTCACTCAGACTCATGTCCATCGAGTCAGTGATGCCATCCAGCCATCTCATCCTCTGTTGTCCCCTTCTCCTCCTGTCCCCAATCCCTCCCAGCATCAGAGTCTTCTCCAATGAGTCAACTCTTTGCATGAGGTGGCCAAAATACTTAGGGTAGAGCAAATGATTGTTTGGAAAGATGAGTGGACCCTTAGAAGAATAGATGGGAAATATGATGGTTTGTGATAAAAGTCTGTCTGGAAGTGGTGTTAACTGCTAGTCTCCTCTTCTGTATTGAGGCAATTTTCCCTGGTTGTTGAAACTCCCAGTTTAGGAATCTATGACAACTGAGTCCCTTATGGAGTATCTGTCTTCAGGTAGGTAAGGGAAGTTCAAAGCCTCTCCCTGTATTTGCTGTTTTTCAAGAGCCTACAGCTCAACAGTAATCAACATACCAAAGCAGCATATTTGGGGATGGCATGTCCTGAACCCCTACAGTCATATATTGGAGTGGCATATGCTGCCGTCCTTCACTATCTATTATGCCATTCACAGGAATGATGAGAAGAAAGGGAAACAAGACGGAGGCAATGGGATCCAGGAAGATATACAAAGAAATAACCGATAGCTGATTGGGCACTGAGGGTGAGGAAAAAGTAGGAGCCGAGGGTGACAACTAGGCTTCTGGCAGAAGTAACACTATGCATCCAATAGGAGGAGGGGGGAAAGGTGATGAATTCAATTCAGACATGTTCAGATTAAGTTTAGTGGAACACCCAAACACTGATATACAGATGTCTGATAGGAAGCTGACTCTATGGTTGGAATCCAGGAGTGATGTTAGGGCTCCAGGTAGAAATTTGCGTGTTATCAACATATAGGTGGATGCTTCCCTGGTGGCTCAGAAGTAAAGAATCCACTTTCCAATGCAGGAGATGTGTGTGGGATCCCGGGGTCGGGAAGATCCCCTGGAAAAGGGAGTGGCAACCTACTCCAGTATTTTTGCCTGCGAAATCCTATGGACAGAGGAGTCTGGCAGGCCACAGTTCATGGGGTCACAATGAGTCAGACACAATTTAGTGACTAAACAATAACAACAACAAGCAGAAACTATGGATATACCTAGTGGATTAGTATATTTGTCTTTCAAACTGATTTATATGGTTTTGGGTAAGAGACCTGCAAAGTGAATTTCAAGTAGAACCCTATTCGGTAGAATGCACAACAGTTGCCATAATGTTGTGAACTAGTTGGATGAATATATGGATGAATGGATGATTGAATGAATAAAGGGTAGAGGTTCATTAAAATCAATAGATATTTTCCTCTTTTACTTTATTTCATGATTTGTTTTAGTTTTAGCTCCGGAAACAAGAAAAAAATATGACTATCTCAAAGAGACAAAAGGCAACAGCGGGTGGATGGTTTGGAGGCAACACATGGAGGACTTTATTCCTGCACTTAAAAATCAATGAGCCTTTTGCTTTTAAGCCAAGTGGTTTCAGACCATTGATGTATATTATTCCCATTAGGTATCGATGCCCTAGCAGTGACTGACCAACTGCTGCCTTCGCAGCAATCCAGATGGAGATGACCAGTCAAGTGACAGACTTGTTACTTTCAGCAAGCAAGCCTGTTATTTCACACATGACTTCCTTTGAGTAAATGTGAGTTTTCACTCTACATACCTGGCCAGAAATCAAGTGGTTTTGCAAGAGAGATGTGGGATATCAGGCATTGGATTGTGACACCCATATGTTCTATAAATGGCCATACTATGGTCCTTGGGGGCTGCAGAATAGTCCAAGACTCCTTAATAATCAATCACACCACCATCAAGGCAATAGACAGGGCAGGTTGGAAGCAAGTTTTCCATTACCACTGATGGATGACTTTCACCTTTTTGTGGAAGAGTAGTTTTGACTCTTCATGAATCATAGAGGACATACTTAAAATGCCCAGCTGTGGCCCTAAACAGTCAAAAATATTTTCATACTTCTCTACAGGCATCAAATAGTTTGGGCAATGCCAAGTAAGTTACAATCCATTTCTGTAGTTAGGGAAGGTCGTTAGGACTCAGATTCATTATCTGCTGAGACTTTTCTTTGTTTTCTATTTATTACTCTCCTTTGAGTGAAATAGAGCTGCAGGAGTGGAACAGAGACCTCAGTTCATTCATCCCTGACACATTATTCGTGTCTACCATTTCTCCATAAATTTGGAGAGGAAGAGATAGAAATTGCAAATGCAGGGATTTAAATCCCCTTGGGCTACATTTGTCAAGATGAGCAGATTGTAAACTGCCTCTTGCAAATATGATAAGCATTTGGGCATCAAGCTAATAACCGGGAACCACAGACTCATTCATTTGTGTGGTGTTTCCCTCCAGAAGTTTCTGAAATTGCTTCTGTAGTCATTACATAGACCTAGAATTGTTCAGGTTTAGCAGGAAGATTAGACACACTACACTATTTGGCTAAGGAAGTTGGCTTTTTCCAGTGAGATTGAAATGACAATTTTTTTCTGTTTATATCATCACAATCTTTACAAACTATGCACTTGGAATACTTGATTTGGGCTTTTCTGAGAAAACAAGGAGAGATCTGTATAATCCTTTGAATTGTCTTAGAGCTTTATAGGCACATTGATGACAAAGAAATCCAAATCATTAAGATGCTCTCACTCACAGTTATGGCCCTTCTGTTGAAAAATAACCTTTGTATTTTACACTTTAAGTCCCTGGCAGGACCCTATCCTCTTATCTTCTTCAACAGAAGCTATTTTCTTTTCCTTCTTGTTTTGACCTTTAAAAATTTCACTACATAAGTCATCCATTAGTACATTTTCATTATAAAAATATTACAAATAACACTGGAGTTCCCTTTGATTATTATGTCAAATTCTGAAGTTCTCCCAATCCTACTACAACCCTATCCATCTTTGGTCATAAGCATCATTAATAGTTTTGTGTGTATCTCTCCAGACTTTCTTCCAGGAATGTGTGTGTGTGTATGTGTGTGTAGTATATTTATGTGTATGCACATATTATTTGAGATAAATATACTATAAGTACCATGCCACAGGTTTCTTTTTTCATGCAGTGATTCTGGAGCTCTGTTAGTACAGACAGCTGTTCCATCTTGCTATGGATTGAATGTTTATATCCTCCCAAAATTATATGTTGAAGCCAATGTGGTTATATTTGGAGGATGGCTTTGGGGAAGTAATTAGGTTACAAGTAAGGGTGGAGACCTCATGAATGAGATCAGTGCCCTTATAGGAAGAGACATAAGAGAGCTTGCTTCCTCTGTCTCTTCATTCTCTGCCATGTAAAGATGCAATGAGAGGACAGCCATCTGCAAAGCCAGAAGTGGGCTCTCACCAGGCACCAGATCTGCCAGTACCTTGATCTTATCCAGAGAAATAAATGTTTATTGTTTGAGCCATCTAGTCTATGGTATATTTATAACAGCAGCCCAAACAGACTAAGACACATTCTTTCTAGTCTTTTTTAACCATTGCATAATATCTCATAGTATTGGTAGACCATAGTTAACAAATAAGGGTGGTTACTAAATAGGTGGTTCTAATTTCTCACTATAGGCTACCCCTGCCTGATGAAGAGTCTTGAAAAATCCATTATAGAGTGAATTCTTCTTAGTAGAAAAGTGTAAATTCCATTTACTTTAATGAAAAAAAAAATGTTTATGTACTTCTAAGCGCCTAAATCATGCTCATTTATGCTCCAACACCATATAACATTAACATGGACACAAGGATTTCTATAGTTAATATTAACTTGGCCAGATATTCTCCATCATTAATTACCCTATCATACACCTGTTTCCATTCTTTCAGTGTTTACAGATTGAACACTTAAGACTTTGATGTATTTGTTCATTGAACAAATCACTGCTTAGCCCCTATTATGAGTCAAACACTGCTTTGCATGCTGGGAATATATTAACAGACAAAAAATTCCTGTCTCATGGAAATTAAATCCTAACACAACAGACAAGTAACAGACAAGTAATGAAATAGAGCAAGACCTTATGGTCCTTCCCCCCCAGCCATGTTCTCAGCCTGCCTTTTGTCTGTGGAAAAACTTTAGCCAAAGAATAAGTTTAACCAGAGAAGTGAGAAAATGCAGAAATGAAGGAAAGCAGTCAGAGGAGACCAAATAATAATAATGATGTCACTAAGCATAATCAAAGACCTTTCGTTCCTCCTCAAGGGCTGCAGATAATATTCTGAGCTATATCCTGTCAGCTGTGTTATAAATGCTGACACCCCCACCAAGTGGAGAAGTTAACCACGTGATGCCCAGACTATAGCCATGACATAGCAGCCACAGTTCTGAGAACTGGCCTCAAGGAAATGGGAACACACTGACCCCAGAACTGAAGATTAGCTGTACTTAAAACAATCACGATGACACTGGTCAAACCACAGATGACCAATCTCAAGATGACTGTCAGAGCTGACTGTGCCCTTTCTGCATGTAGCCCTCTCTCTCTATGAAAGCTCTTATTCCCTGACTGTTGGGAAGAAGTTGGCGTCCATCTTCCCCCTCCCCATTACTAGCATCCAAAATCAAGCTTTCCTTTCCACTAATCCAGCTTCTTTAATAGCTTTTGAGTGGTGAGTAGTTGGACCTTGGTTCAGTAGCAGTAAGATATAAATGATGGTAGACAGTGATATATCCTAAGGAGAAAAAAACAAAGCAGGGAAAGGGAATATTGGGAGGATTGAAATTTGACCTGGAGATACCTCACCAAGAAGGAGGCTTTTGATTAAAAAGCCCAAAGAAGTGAAGGAGGGATGTGTGAAGCTGTCTAGAAGAAAATTATCCTCTATATATAAGATGCCCTATATCCTCTGACTAAGATGCCCTCTAGGACCAAATAATTCTTTCTGACAGAAATGGCCAGTCTTTTTGTCCTGCAGTTCATCATTGGTTTCTCGTCCTTCATCACATTTCTTAGCAGCAGATTTTTTTTCCCCAAGGATAGCAGACTAAAGTTTTCTTGCAGAAGTGTTAAGAGGCGATCACAGTTTTCAGTGATAAATGGATCGCTCAGCATGAGATTTATAACATGAGGGAGAATGGGACACATAGACTACCCACTTTCTCTTGGGAGGCATCGGCAGGAAAAATGTGGTTAGGCTTCTGACAGGGAGATTTGTGGAGCAATCTGTCTCTGCCTGAGGCCACTGGCTAGAGAAAGAGCCCAGGTATTAGCTGGAAGAGAAGAACTCAACCCAAGTGAAAATGAGCAACTTTTTTTATGACCAGGTATCTGCTTGTCTGGGGGCTCTGGCTAGCATTTTATATACTCCCTCGATATAAATCCTATCTCTTCTGATTATCATTTGGATAATCTAAGGCAGATTATTTAATCTCTCTGAGGTTTGCTTTTCATCTGGAAAATAAGTATGATAATAGTTGCTATCTCATAAGGATGATATTGGGAATTAAATTGAGACCATGGAGGTAAAGTGTCTGTAACATAGTTAAGTAGTTTGTGAATAAAGACATTGTCACCACCAGCATCATTATCATCACCATAACTACTACCATCATCTTTATCACCGCCACCAAAATCATCAGCGTCATTACAGCCACCATCACCACCACCACCATCATCGTCAGTGTCAACACCACCATCGTCATCATCATCACTGCCAATACCACCACCACCATCATCATCTCTATCACCACCACCACCACCACCATTTCTTGGGCTTAACAGGGAACAGCACCAAGTTCAAGGACAAGCAGGCATTACCAAGTGCATCTTTAAAATACTTATCGGTATCTCGCAGCCCATGGTACTAAAGATTCAACAGAGAGGCTGCCTAAAATTGGTAATCTTCAAGGCAAGGGAAGCATAAAACCACGCAAGCTCCAAGTAGGTAGTAGAGCGTTAAGGATTTCCAGGAAGGGTGGCGATTTACAAATGGGATTCCTTGGCACCAGTGACAGGGGAGGAGGAGGAAATGGAACCATTTTAGGACAATCAAAGGCACCTGTGAAACAGGCTGCAGTGCTGATGCTGACCAGGGAGCTGCATGATGTAAATATCTGTGAAGAGGTGCGGAGGCCTGCTGTGAGAAGCACCCAGGGGCCCAATAACCTTGCACGGCTTCATTCTGTGTCTCTTTGGCCCCGGTGTGTTCTCAGTTGCATGGAAACAACCACAGCAGAAGACCAAATCTTTCAGCTACTAATCCACCTCACAGTATAAAGAGAGCTAAACACATAAGTATTCAGCTATAACTAAAAAGAACATGTTAGTTTTATCTTTTGCTGAGAGGCTCTACAGAAGAGTTTACAATACTAACTGTTTAGGCCAAAATGACAGGGGTTTGAATCCTGGCTCTGTTTTACCACTTGTGTAAGGTTAGATGAGTTCTAAAATTCCTTGCATCTAAATGTTCTCATTTGGGCAGCGGAAATTGTAGTATCTACTCATTAGGGTACTTACAGAGAGTAAATGGGACGATATATACAAAACAATCAGCACGGTGCCCAGCACACAGTAAATACACATTAATGATTATTATTGAAGATTTTTGGCTGGATTGTTTTCTGGTGAGGTAAATGGGGAAGGAGAATATAAATGTAGAGAAGGAGAAAGGGAAGAAGAGGAGAGGATGTGAAAAGCTTATCTTAGAAGAGAGGCTCTTAATGACTGTCAAGAAAGTCCTGAGAGAGAAAAAGGATCAAGATGGCAGGGACTCAAAGGCAGAGAATTAGTTTTGCTTTTTTGCCAAGGTTTCATCCATTTGCTCTTGGCTTCTATGCTGACTTTTCCCGCCAAATGGCAGCTCTAGAAACCTAGTGGTAAAACCCAGGGCAGGGAGACAGACCACGTGGGAATCACCCTAAACTTTTGTTCTCAGGGGAGTCATATACGAAATATACATACTATTCTTTTGCAGTATGGAATTTATTTGAGACTAATAGAAGACACAGGCCTTCAAGTGAGTCAGCAGTGACCACAGGCAGACATAATCCTATTGCTTTTTGGCTGACAGCTCATGCAGAGAAAAAACACTCTCTGATCCAGACAAAGGTAACAGCTTTAATTCCAACACAAAATTCTTATCCTACAAAATCAGGTTCTATTCCCAGTCTATGATGGCTCTAGACACCAGAAATATCAGAAACACCATCAATTTCTTACTATTGGGCTGTAATAAGCTAATCATTGCTAAAAGTAAAATGCCCAAAGGGTAGACTAACTCAGATGATTTTCAGGAGCTAAGCGCGTATACACACAAAAGAACTCAGATTTGTTTAACAGCAGACATTGCAGTGGAGCATCTATTACAGGCAAATATACAGAAGTAAAGTCGCTCAGTCATGTCCGACTTTGAGACCCCATGGACTGTAGCCTACCAGGCTCCTCCATCCATGGGATTTTTCAGGTAAGAGTACTGGAGTGGATTGCCATTTCCTTCTCCAGGGGAATCTTCCCAACCCAGGGGTCGAACACAGGTCTCCCGCGTTGTAGGCAGATGCTTTACTGTCTGAGCCACCGGGGAAGTTTTTTAAATATACAGAAAATGAACATAAAGCTGAATAAGTTATGAGATAGCTAGAAAAATACAACAAATGGTTAACTACATGATTTTGTTTTTTCAATGTGAAGAATGGCTGGTCTGAATCCACTCTGATGGCTTTTTGAATCTTAATCAACTACAAAATCAAGGCAAAATTGCAGTTCTGAAATGAATTTTCATTATGATTTCTTCTGATGTGATTTTACAAACCAACAGTTTAAGAAACCAAGTTGAAGCCTGGATCTGAATATCAGAATGCAGGGCACGCTTAAGAGGAAGATCAAAGGGCAATTTTGACATTACAAAAAACTAGCTTGACCCTGAAGAATAACTGCTTTTATAAAATTAAATATGAATTAAAGTCATGTGTATGATCCACCCCATCTGTTCAGCATACATACATATTACAAATGTATACATTTTTTTTTTAAGAAAGAAGGGAAACATGCTTATTTCACATTTTTGCTGAATTACTTCCTAAGACGTTATGTCGTAGAGCTCTGGGATGGCTGTGACTGGAATCTGCCTGCTTTTGTTTCTAACTTAAGCACAGCCTGGCAGCCTGTGCAGAATTTAACTTTCCAGATATGGGATCACCTTGGGGCAGCTGACTTCTATTAATACAAAACACAGGAGACACTTATTTCTGGGTTCAGATTTCTCTCACGTAATCTGGACGTAATCTGTCCAAGGTGCCTCTTCCCCTTGGAGTTCTGCAGCTGAGGTCCATGGTCCACCCCTTGGTGGGTGCAGCTGAAGCGGCTCATCCCTGGTGTTGCCCATCCAGCCACATGGCTCATTTAACCATGGGCTTGATGTACAGCCCAGTGTGAGACCCGGAGGAAAGGGAGGCTTTTGTCTGAAGTTCAGGATTAAATACTTTCCTCTAAGAGTTGGGATTTTGCCCTTTAGAGCTGCATGTATCAATACCCCAAAGCAATTTTCTTGGACGCATTTTGCTTTGAATTTGAAATATGCTTTTGAAGCTTTTTATTTAATAAGGCACAAGCATAGGCACAAGACTACATTCATTATTTAGACTAGAACTTCTTTTGCACTTGATGTAAGAAAAAAAAAAAAGAAGGCTGGCACGCATGTTCAGGGTAATTGCATAGATTGAAATGAACGCAATTTCTGTAAAGGATTATTGAAGGAATACAAAACTTTCAGAGTAAGTCTGTTAAATCATTGATTCAGTAACTGATTGACATTTGCTCAGATCTGGATCATGTGCTTTGCTAGCTTTTAAAGCAAAGCAAAGAAGAAATTATTTAAAAGTGATGGTGAAAAACAGTATTGAAAGAGAGCAATCCTGGAGAGTGGATATATTTTAAATGATGATTCTCTCTTAAATAATGTAATTCACAGACCATGGAGCTAGGCCCCAGGAATCATCTCTCAGCCTGTGTTTTCACTTGGCAATCCTCACATCCTATCATTAAAAGATACATACTGCTACTGCTGCTGCTAAGTCGCTTCAGTCGTGTCCGACTCTGTGCGACCCCATAGACGGCAGCCCACCAGGCTCCCCCGTCCCTGGGATTCTCCAGGCAAGAACACTGGAGTGGGTTGCCATTTCCTTCTCCAATGCATGAAAGTGAAAAGTGAAAGTGAAGTCGCTCAGTCGTGTCCGACTCTGTGCGACCCCATGGACTGCAGCCTTCCAGGCTCCTCCATCCATGGGATTCTCCAGGCAAGAGTACTGGAGTGGGATGCCATTGCCTTCTCTGAAAAGATATATAAGTGCAATGCAAATAATGTCACCACTTAAAAAATAATTCTCTTATTCTTTTGTAGATTTATATTTCATTTCATGATTAAAAATTTTGCTATGCACTAAATGAGTGAAGGCTTAAAGTCTAATTTCTAGCCCCTTTGCAACTATCTATTTCTTTTATATTTCCTGTTAACGTCTATAAGTTCACCTGATGCTAAAAAAACTCTGATATGAGGAAATTGTAAATCTCAACCCTTTCCTCTGCTCTATACATAAAAAGTCTAAAATTTATGAAGAGGCAAATCCAACATTGTCATCAATTAATTGTTCTCGAGATTTAACAGCAGAAACATTTCAGGCAATCAAAAAGCAAGTAGGGAAAACCACCTTTAATTGATTCTACAGAGAATTTTTTTCCAGACTATAAATAACTTCTTATATTTTCCATTTGGCTGTTTCAGGAGATTCACAAATGAAATGCAGGATATTGCAAAATAAATTGCTAAGAAGTAGGATGATATGAAAAGATCCCTACTTTACCTATATGGAACAAAAGTTGGTCTATTCTACCAGGGGAATAAAAGCAAATATGAATGAGGCTAACGTACAAGCTTTGTTTCACCAGAAGAGAGTCACTGGGTAAGACCCCTGGTGATAGCACCTGGGAAGGATGTCACTGGGGCTCCCAGGCAAGAATGTTGTATGAAACTCCTACCCAGAGTGAGCACTGGGGCTGGAGGGGACAACGGCCCATTGACCATGCCTCTCCAGGCTGCAGGGTCTTCGGTGCAGCCTCTTGGATTGTAATATCATTTACTTATCCACACATCAATATTTTCTGTCTTTAGAAGCAATGATGGCATTTGCCACCAGGGAGTGTGATCTGTGTATTCATGGAATAGCTTGACTCAACTGTAGTAGATTTTAAAGTGCAGTCCTGGGGGTCTACTGTGTTGTAATCCCTCTAATATTCTATCTAAATACTTGCCGGCTCTGTGATTATGCCATTATGTATTTATGGTCATAAGAAGTCAGTTTTAAACAAAATATTCTTTAGTATCCCTTATCATATGTATTTTCATCCCATATGTAAAGTTTTGGATAAAAAAGTTCAAGGAATGTGAAAAAATCCAATCTGCTGAGGGGTAGAACATTTTAAAAAATACTTATTTACCTTGTTCGTCAAATTTTTTAAGGTTTAGAAAAGTTATTAGTATTGTAAAGCATTTTCAGAATGATTGTCTAAGTCCTCTTTCAGAATATCTGTTTCTACTGGGGTGAGATCATGTTCTTCTACTGTGAGCACACAGTAGGAGCTCAACATATGCTTGTTTGAAGAATGAATGACTATAAAGAGACACCTATATTCCCCTTTCACTATAATAGGTAAAAATCTATAAGTAGTGTTATCTCTGCCCATGGCATTTATATAATAAAACTAAGTCCACTATAAGAACGGATTTAAAGTCATACTATAAGAATGGGAAAATTTAAAGTGGAAATTTAAAGTCTAGGGTCCGCTCATGACTTGCCAAAGATAACATGCTTAACCAGGAAAATGGAAATGAATATTTGTGAGTGAACTCTAGATTAAAGGAAATTATCAATACAAAGCTGTTAAAGTTTAAATTAACATAAAAGAAACATAATTATTTGTAAAAACAACCATATACATTAAGAGAAATGATACTGTCTTTAAACTTGCATTTTCAATACTGTCTGTGCAAAATTGCTTGCAGTGTTGCCAAACGGGCGTCTGTGGCTGGATGCATGGAAAACTTCCATGAAATGCACATCGGAGCAACAGGGCTCACCGTTTCCTTTAACACGATGAAGTCTGGCCAGGTCACGGCTGTGCTTTGGAACAGCTGGTCTGGATGTGTGAAACCTGCAGGACAGGCAGCAGCAGCTGGAAGGCATCCTGTATATATGTGGTGCTATTGCAGCCCTGGGAATGGAGAAAACTCATTGAGGGGTTACTGTCAGAGTTCCAGCTTGACAATTCTTCCCATTTGATAATGTTCTTCTCCTCAAACCCCACACTATTTTAGAATATTTTTCTTTTAATGCTGTTGCTTAAAGCATATATAAACACATTTTGTTGGATGGCTTGCAACCAGCTCTGAATTATTTACACTAACAGAGAGGAGAATTCACTTATAATGAGGCAAGCCATTTCCATAGACTTTTAGGGTATATTAGGGTATATTTCCTTTAGCTCACATGGTAAAGAATCTGCCTGCAATGCAGTGGACCCGGGTTTGATCCTTGGTGTCAGGAAGATCCCTGGAGAAGGAAATGGAAACCCACTCCAGTATTCTTGCCTGGAGAATCCCATGACCAGAGTCCATGGGGATACAAAGTGTTGGACATGACTGAGTGACTAACATTTACACTTTAGGGTGATTATGTGTGTATAATCAATACCCATTATGTCCAGTCTTACTTATCCTTTTTCCAGATCAGTCCCATTGCCTTGAAATAACACAAAAGCACAGCATGAAAGAGGCTGTAGTTTGTCCTAACCTATAGATGAAGAAGGGCTTCTCTCGTGGCTCAGATGGTAAAGGATTTGCCTGCAATGCAGGAGACCTGAATTCGATCTCTGGGTTGGGATGATCCCCTGGAGAAGGAAATGGCAACCCATTCCAGTATTCTTGCCAGGAAAATCCCATGGACAGAGTAGCCTGGTGGGCTACAGTCCACGGGGTGGCAAAGAGTCAGACACGACTGAGTGACTAACATGTATAGATGAATAAACAATAATGGGTTACTGGAGCTATTGTGCAATTATTCATGGCAAATCCTTGAATACTGTCATCTTCCCATTCATGTTGGTACCCTCCACTTGGTTTGGATATTTGACATTGTTATTCATGTTCGTGGGTGCTCTAACAGACAGTATTCCACAAGAGACCACTTAAAGTTTCAGGTAATTAAAACAGGAGAAAACTTCCACCAAAGGAATGAATAAACGATTTGACTTCATACTCTTCATGACCGACAGTAATTCATCTGCTAAGGCCTTTTGGGTGGCCAAGGAAAAGGTTTTCAGGTTCCACGTTCTGCCTCTGATTGCCTGGATTTCCTTTAGCTCTGTCCTCCAGAATCTTCCCTGCATGTCAATTCCATCCCTCTGGGAGGCTGAGTCTTAAGCAGTAACAGGGTCATCACCGTTACTCCTGTACCATGGTAGTCTTCCTTAAAGGTAAGACCCAATTCCCAAGTGCATTGCTATATATTTATATGTAGCCCTCCCTCACTTTTGTAATTTCCAAATTTTGCATTTGACAGGTACTTCAGAGAGCAAGAAACCACTGTATATGCACTGCTTATATTCAGACTTAACTTGTCAGCACCTTGCAGCTTCAGTTGGGTGCCATGGGGCTACAGAAGTGCCAGTTCCTTATGGCTGATTCGTAATAGAAGCATTTCCCCCACTAGCCACAGATGAAACACAGCGCCTATGGGTCAAGAATGAGGCGTCCTAGGTCCCTTTTCTTTTATTTTACACCGCTGCTTCTGGCAAAGCCACAGCTGTGTGGGGCAGCTGCATATCCATGTTACAATGTCTTGGTGGGTGGGCAGGCCATGGAGTGAGTGGTCACAGAGGATCTTGCCTCTGGTTAGTGAATGGGCAGATGCTAAATATTTACCTGTCATTTGTTGCCAGTCTGGAGCTTAGACCCGGCTAAACCCAAGTTTATTGTGAATGGAGGGAAGTTCCTAGTTTTACAAAAAATCACCATTGAGCAAGAATCCCTCGTTGCAGCCAATAATCACAGTGTTAAATCTGGTGTCAAACTTGGCAGCAGAAATGTGCTTCTGCCAGAGGAAACAGCGACAGAAATAATGTGCAAGCTTAGCATTTCTCTTTATAATCAGGAATTCTTGAAAATTAGGTATTGTTGTTTCACTCGAGGGTTTACAGCTGGTTGAACTATACAAATGTACTCAGAAAAGACTGTAGACGATAAAATTTAGAACTGCAGTAATACTTGCTGCCTGGGAGAAAGACAAAACGTGTAGCTCTAACATTTGGTTTAATTCAGAAGCATTTTCTCTCTGGGCAGCCACTTACCTCTAACAATACACTATTGATCATGGGGTTAAGGACCTCGGCCTTCTGGTTGCTCTGTGGAATCAAAAGTATGAAATTGACAGATTAGGTGCTTGTACTCCAAGGCTTGTCAAAGTGTTAAGACGCTGGCTTTAAGAGGGATCTCTTAGAGAAGAAGGGGAGAAGTGGGATGCTTACTATACATCAGGCTTCATACTTGGTGCTTCCCCTACACGATCTCATTTAATTTCCACAGAAATCTTAGGGGGTAGGCAGGGACCACGATAACTCTGATTCACAGATGAGAAAATATGAATCAGGAAGGTTGAGCAAGTTATTTAAGGTCATGTAGCTAGAAATTTAAACTCAGACCTTTTAAACCATTCAAATCTTGTAGCAGGTCTGGGATTAGGGGGAGGTGAGTGAGATTGAGCTGGACAGAGTCAGCTTCAGTCTTTACTTAAAATTTTTATATTTTGTTCATCATGACTTTTGGTGTTCATTTTGATTTTTAAAATATTGCATCTATCTAGATGACTAAGGTTGTCTCTTTGTCTCTTTTTGAGAGATGGTCCCCTTAAATTTGGTAGACAGGTTAAGTACCTTTACTTGCCTCCCTAGTCCCAGCCCTAGTCTGTCTGTTTTTCTTTTAAATGCAAGCACAGGTACTTGGTTTTAGGGTACGTCTTCTAGGTTGGCAGCAAAGTTAAAACACTCTTGAATATAACTTGCAAACAGGTTGGCAGATTCCAGTTTGCAAAACATAAATATACGTAAAGCGCAGAATACAGAGTTCGGTGTTAAGCAGGTGTTCAAAAAGTGTTAGTGTCCACGTAACCATTATTATTACGTCTGCTATTGGTCCATTAATCAACGGTCCTCTCTATCTAAAATGTTCAATCTACTCTTAGACAATAAATAATTAAAGGGACTAGAAAGAGAGACGGCAATCTTAATAGGCTGTTTTCTCTCACGGTACTCGAAAAATGTTATTATGGTAAACAAAAGGATATAAATGAAGTCTATCTTCCCAGAGCAGCCCACTTTCATTGACATTACTCTACTGAGGGCTAAGTAATGTCTTACTGGGGAAAGCATAATGGAGTCTTGGGAAAAAACTCTTTAAAAACCTAGTCATTTTAGTAAGTAACCAGAAAATCCATTATGGTTTGCTTTCATGTTTATTTGATTATCAATAAACCTCTAAATTATAATCAAAATGAGGGCAATAAAATGACATTGGCTTTCAGAATCAATGAGATGTGCAAGCAATTTAAATAGAGTCTGGAGAGCAATATACACTCATTAACTTCAAGTTATGAATAATGGCTCTTTTAGAGAACAGAAACAATGACTTGATGTGAATGATTTATTACAGCACAAGATGAGAGGTACTGTTGTGGTGAGATGGCATTTCATAAACTATCTTTAGATCTGGTTTTTTCCTTCTTCAAAACGATAATTTGTGTATTCCTGATTTTGTATATACAAACATTCGGACACGCGTGTGTGTGTATTTTATGTGTATATGTGTGTATATTCATTCATTTTTGTGTGTATATTCATTCAAGTACATACTTATCTGCTAGAACTTTGCTACTCAAAAAGTAGGATACGAATCAGGAGCACTACTACCACCTGGGAGCTTGTTAGAAATGCAGACTCTCAGTGCTCATCCAAGACCCACTGAATCGAAATCTGCATTTAATAAGATCTCTAGGTTATTTGCTTGCACATTAAGGTTTGAGAAGCATTGTGTTGGAATACACTACCTTAAAGAGAATGGAAAGCAATACCATGAATATTACCAATCAATGTAAATAAATTAATGTTTAACATAGGTATACCCATGGCTGTTTCATGTTGATGTTTGGTAGAAACCAATGCAATACTGTAAAGCAATTGTCCTTCAATTAAAAATAAATAAATAAATAAATTCATGTTTAACATGAATCATAAAAAACATAGAGCACATATACACAAAGACATATATATCCTCATCACTAGGAAACCATAGACAGCCAGTTAGCTGTCTGCCTCCTGAGTCTGATGGGCAGCCAACTGGGAGTTGAGAGACTAACTGAGAAGTCTGGGTGAATTAGTTCACCCCTCCGGGACTCAGTGTCTCAGGTAGTAAACTGGAAAAAAGTGGAAAGAGTGAGAAGAAGATACAGTAGAGCCGTGGGAAGCCAAGTCACCAAGGTCATTCCATTCTGATTAAGACTTCACACCTCTCTGTAAATCTAGCAGTAACACCAAGGTCGACAAGCATCAGTTAACCTAGGCAATGCTGAGCACATAAATGCACTTTGTCAAGCCTATTCCATGAATAAGCTTCTACCTGCAGGCCCCCTTCACTCTACCTGCTTACAGTGAAGCTCTGCTGCTGAAGGCTTAAAATCAGACAAATATTAAAAGCTGGTGTTTTGTAAAATAGGAGAGGCAGACCATATTCTCTGACAGCAGAATGAATCATTGGTATGTAGCTCATCCTTTATTAACTAAGCCACTTACAGAAGTGTGGGAGGCATACATCTCCTGACAGTCAGTCCACAGTCATTTCTGCTTTTTTTTTTTTTTTTTTTTTGAGAACTGCCCTTCTCCTGGGGTGAGGGGAGGTGCATTGCAGCAGCCAGGTAGGTCTACATGCAATGACTCTGTCCTCGGTCACCACTGGTGACACCAGATGGATATCTGAGGCATGCTATTGAGCCTCTCAAACCTTCTCACCCAGGATCCTGGAATTTGAAGGGAGAGAACTGGGAACTGCTGGAGTTGAGTCACATTAATATTAATAGCAACGCTCCAGAGAGAAGGTACATGACCTGTGCTGAGGAGTCCCCACAGCTGCTCATACATCTCCACCACCTTTAATAAAGTTCCTTTACTGCCTGTCATGGATTGAATTGTGGTCCCCAAAGAGAGATGTTGAAGGCCTTACCTCTAGTATATCAGAATGTGACCTTATTTGGAGATAGGGCTTTACAGATTTAAATAGTTGAGGTTGTGCTGGTCACCCAGTGTGTGGTACTTGTCAAGGCAGCCCTAGGACACTAATACATTTATTACCCAAACACCCTAGCTAAGACAGGAAGCAAAACTTGCTGTTTCTCATGTAAAGAACCATCTGCCCTTGCATCCAGGGCCTTAAAGGAAAAGTGGAAAGCTTGAAAAGGAATAACTTCCACTGTTTCCTCCAGTCCCACTAGGTTGAGTTATATAACATGACTGATTTCTCAAGAAAATAACCAGAAGCCACATCTCCAAGGAATGCCAAACCTCTCAAATTTGTTACTTTGAGAACAGAAACACTTCTACAGATTGGTTGATAATATTTTTTCTTTTGGTTAAAGTTGAAGTGTAACAATAAAGCTTGTGTGGCTTATAAAATAAGCTTTGAGGACAAGTGAATGTGAATATTAAGAATGAATTATTTTAATAGAGATTTTGGTATTATATATCACAGATATTAAGTAATAGAAGGAATCTTCATTTGATATTTTTTCTTTAACAAATGAAGGAAATGAGACCCAGAGATGTTTTGAAAACCCACCCGATATCTTGTATAACTGATACGGTCGCGTCTAGAACTCAATCGGATGAGAGCCTCGAGCCACCTGTTGCCAAAGAAGATGCTCAAGCCTCATTTTAGTAAATGTCTTGGCTGCACTTCTGCTTGTGGAGCTATCAAAGAAGGCATTCCGTCCTCTACTTCATCTCACAGCGCCTAACAGACCTTCCCTTAAAAAAAGGTGGAAAAAAGAGCCCATATTACAGTCTTACCCCAACAGTGGTTAAAGAATTTGTAAACTTCTCTGATAAGGAGGCCACTTCTTTGCACATTGCAGTAGTTAATCTGAAAGAAGGAAAAAAAAGAGATTTGGGGATTTTTAGTAAGGGAAAATAATTGGATTGTTAATGCAATTATTGATACTAATACAGAATTTCCTTTAAAAGAAGGGCACACAAGTTTGAAGATGCTCTGTAGAAATTTCCCTTAGTATTCTTCCATGACTCACAGTCACAATTTAATCTAATTCTCACCCTACCTCTTTTTAGAAGCAAAAACATATGCAGGAAATTACCAGGCTTGAGTTCCACATGTGTAGGGGTTTAAGACTATTGCCAAGGGACCAGCATTTTGGTCATTTGAAAATAATAATGAACAGTCACTGAGGTACCATGTTAAATACGTTTGTATGCATAATCACATTAAATCCTCATAATGGCTTCATTAGGGTCTGTGATTATTCCCATTTTATAAATGAAGAAATTGACATTTAAGAAGGTTAAGTAACTTGCTTAGGACAAGAATATCATAGAGCTGGAATTCAAACTCAGATGTCTCTTTATATCTTGATTATGTTTTTATGAGACACCTCAGATCAAAGATACTATAGAATATGTTTTTTAAGACTTACATCAAAACTCTGTGTTTATTCCAGCCTTTCTATGTGTAGGACTTTACCCCAAGAAAATAACACAAGGTAGATACAAATATTTAACAAAGCAGTATTTGTCATAATATAGAAGATGATGACAAAAACTGAAAACCTAATTACCTAACAATGTGCATATTGCCCAATTTTTTTTAAGCCACTAAAATTTAAGGATTTATTTTTTATAGTAGCTACTGTTTCCCTAATAAACAAAATGCTATACAACAGAATCCCTAAGGGAAAGCCCATGACTGCAATTTTTTTTTACTTTACAATATTGTATTGGTTTTGCCATACATCAACATGAATCTACCACGGGTGTACATGTGTTCCCAATCCTGAACCCCCGTCCCACCTCCCTCCCCATACCATCCCTCTGGGTCATCCCAATGCACCAGCCCTAAGCATCCTGTATCCTGCATCAAACCTGGACTGGCGATTTGTTTCTTATATGATATTACACATGTTTCAATGCCATTCTCCCAAATCATCCCCCCCACTTTTAACAAGTATATATACTTACATGAACAGTGATTAAAATACTATTAGCAAAACAATAACTCCAAGTTAAGAATCTTACACATTAAAAGATTTAGTGATGTCAGTGGGAGTAAGTTTCATTCTGATAAATAAGGGGTTGTGTCTAAACTGTGTATTCAGGTATGTTGCCTTATATCCATCTATCCCCCCTTCCACCCATCCACCCATCCAAGACTTATCTGCAAAAAAGGGTCAGGAGTAAGGCTGGAGATGGCAAAGAGTAGTTCTGCCTATGTTCTTGGGCACATGGATGGTAAGGCACTTATTATACAGACATATATGAGGCCTTACTTCGTTTTTTTTTGGAGCAGCTTGGTAAGGTTGGGACAGTCAGGGGCTGGGAATAGGAAAGGAGCTAAGGGTACGGCTCTGCTTTCCATACTCAAACCTCTGACTTCAGCCCTCCTCTTTCAAATCACCAACGTAAATAGTACTCAGATTTTTCCTCAATACTTTAAACTTTTCCTATTTACTGTTTCCTTTTCCCGCTACACTGAGACAAGTGCATATTCTTTGTACACATTTTAAGGGCAGGATTGTGCAGGGCTTATAATATCTTTGATTTCCACATATTTAGATATGAAAATCTAAACCAGATTTGCCAAATCTGGACAAGTGAGGAAAAATGCCACCGAAGACACTAAGAATGAGTTTGGGGAAGGTCTTT
Source organism: Bos indicus (assembly GCF_029378745.1). Lineage (NCBI taxonomy): Eukaryota > Metazoa > Chordata > Mammalia > Artiodactyla > Bovidae > Bos > Bos indicus. The sequence continues at coordinate 58,848,849 of NC_091765.1, read as the reverse complement.
CCACTAAAAATTTTCTGCCCAACCTACATTGCTGAATTTAGTAATAAGAGAAGACTAGTTGAGTGAAAGTGTTCAGACGTGTGTGTGGGTGCACGTGCGCGTGCACCCATATATTTTAGGAGGCTCTTTATTTTGGCCCCTGTGTCTATATATTTATAATAATGAGAGGGCATTTGGATCTGTGTTAGTTCTCTATACCACAGTATATAGTCATGTGCCTAAAAGTTAATGGCTTATTCTTCACTTCCATAATCAACTATTTTAATGAACACTTGATACCAGCTATTTTCATGTATATAACATTACATATATACACATTTTTATTTCACTAGATAAACTAATAACAGTAGCTTATTGAAGAACAAACATATTACAGCAAATATGTACACACAAGCAATCCACAGGGACCTGGCTTACAATAGTGACCATCATTGCCAGATTCAGAATATGCAGAGCTGGTGTATGTCCCTAGGAACAGTGGGGGTGGTTTGTATATTTCTATGAAACTACCTGAGAATTCCATTAAGGTGTCTTTTCTCTATTTGTGTGGCATGTCGAAAATGTAATTATCTTCAAAAGTTTGTACTTCCAAGACCCTGACCTACTAAAACAAATACTTAGCTCTGAATGATTTAAGGTATATTCCCTTAAATCTCTCCAAAAATAATTCTTGGAATGTCTAGCTAACTATTACTATTCTCCCTAGCATGTTCATTTCTTAAGAGAGTCCTTATTTCTCAAGATGACCACAGAACAATGGAACTAGTTGACATGAAGCTGGAATCTGTAGTAGCCAAAGGTGTACATGGGTCTGTGTGCGTTTGAATGACACAAATACATAAAATTTGAGAAATAAGAATTAAAAGTAACATTTACTTTATCAGAACTTTTGCTTGGTCCTGAGCTGATTTTTCTTCTTCTTGTCCATGAAGAATTAATTCTGCTACTTTATGAAGCTGTTCAATACAGCGAGCTGTTACTTCTGCCAGGCTTTCAATGGACAGCATATATACTTCCTGAAAGCAAAAAGTATAAGTCAGAAAATTACTCACTGAGCAGATACTTTCTAAAAGATCTTGTGACATTAAAAAAAAATTAAATAATTCTTGGGAAGAAAACCTAACAAATATGACCTTAAAAAAATTACCCGAAGTTTAATGGGTAGACTATTCTAAATGGAAATGCTACCATAAAATAGAAGTGTCACCAGGTCCCAGGGACATGACAATCCTTCTTTATAGCTGGGTCCCCAGTTCTCGGGCTTCCCCGGTGGCCCAACTGGTAAAGAATCCGCCTGCCAATGCAGGAGATGCAAAATACATGGGTTCGATCCCTGGGTAGGTAAGATCTCCTGGAGAAGGAAATGGCAACCCATTCCAGTTTTCTTGCCTGGAAAATTCCATGGACAGAGAAGTCTGGCAGGTTAGGCTCATGGAGTCACAAAGACTCAGACACAACTGAGCAACTGAGCACACACATGTACACGCCCCAGTTCTCAGTGTGATGCTGGGCACATAACAGGCAGATACGCAAGAAAGCGTGTAGAAGGATGGCTGAATGAATAGACCTCAGTATACGCTTTTCTTTAGAGTGATCTAAATTGTAAGTTTCTTTATCTAAAATTCAATGTAAAAGTTATTGCAAACGCATTTTATCTAAAATTCAATGTAAAAGTTATTGCAAACGCATTTTTTTAACACAGGCAGCTTCTAAATTATGCACATATAAATTTATTAAACTACAGAATAAAAACTATGGAAATGAAATTTTTTCAAAAAAGCTTCAATTACCTCATTAGTTGAAGGGCATAAAGACATTTTACGGTTACAAATTTGCATACAGGATGGAATTTTACCCTGAAGAATAAATCAACTATGTTCTTAAAGATCTTTTTTCCTTTAAATTATAATCGTAAAGCTATGGAGGAAGGCTACAATATCTGTGCTAAGTCATGAAATGTCTTGGCATAGAGGGATCTTAGTGTTTATTACATTAATACTCATATTAGTGTGGAATAGGGTACAAATGAAAATGAAATGGCTTTGCCTCACTTACAATTAAGCTGCTAATAAAATGTACGTATTACTGCTCTTAGGTGGATGATCTGTAACATGTTTACCTCGACTGTCTTATTTGTCTTTTCTTTCATCTTGTCTTCTTCAGGGTTTTCAGGTTTCTCTTCCTTTTCTTCATTCTCAGTTTTGTCTTCTGACTCTTCAGCCACATCTACTGATACCACAGTTTGATCCTCTTCCACCCAGTCATGAGCTTTTTTCATGGCCTGCAAAGGACCCCCCCGCAACCAAAGCAATATGTCTATTGTACAAATACAGAGACACAAAAGCCAATCCCATGACATGGATCAAATCCTAATCCATGAAGGGTGGTTTTCGGTACGTTTAAAGAGTGGTGGGGCAATTATTCAACCTCCTTAAAGACACCTTGTTGTTGCTTTCTGATAAAATACAGTAAGAAAAGGGACATAATAGAAAGAATGTATGCAGATAATACCGCAGGGCCAGAGAAAGTTTTGGAAAGCATTCTAAAATGATATTCAGATAGTCACTGTGGAAAAGCCATAGTATATTTTTCACTTTTCCTGACCAACTATAAAAGCATGATAGAATATATACATACAAATATATATACATAAATGAAATTTAGCCAGGGTCATTGCTAAAGCAAATCTCTTCTTCTGCCATGTTTCATGAAGCCCTCAGTGTTTCATGAACCTAATCATGTATCACACTGGGAAGATGAAGGATGGCTCTGCTCCTCTCCAGCCATGCCAGGTCTTCTGACCTCAGGGTGGTAGTGGGGGAGGAGAGAACTTTGATTAATTTCATTTCACATGAGTGCAATTTGAGCAACATGTGGCCTTTAAAGTTATTGACCAAGCAGAAACCACCTTCCCTATGTATTATTCCCTGGATTTTCAAAGGGCAGACTCACTAGCTTTTGCATTGCAGTTTAAGCTGTTTGCTTAAGTTTTATCTGAGCTTGTGTGAAACTGACTTCTCATTTGAAAGCTTGCACGTCAAACACATAACACAGAGTGTTGATGGAAAGTTAACTGGGAGAAGACTTGGGGAGACAAAATCCAACAAAACTACCCTTGGTGTGTCCTCTTTTAGGGACAAAGGTTTACCTGACTATGTAAGTAAACCAGTGAGACCTTGGAGGCACCACACACACACTGTCTGAGCAGTGGCAGCTGCTGCACGGAGATGAATGAGGCAATTTCCCCACTGTGTTCAAGTCACTGACCTGCCAGAATTGGTGACCTCTATCAGAGATAAAGAATTACTCATCTCTGCACCTCCCTGCCTCAGTCTGCCCTTTCCTCACTCACCTTGATGAGTGAGGACCCGTGTCAATCACTCATTGTTAAAAAGAAGAAAAAGAAAGAGAGAGAGAAGGGGGGAAATGACGCCATTTTAAGTAATTAATGCTCAGTGACCTTATTAAGAAATGCTATAGCAAGACCTGTACGAACTTGCAAAACATCCTGTGTTACTATCAGAGGAAGCCAGACCGTGAAAGCCCGGATGGCCTTAGATCTTAGACAGGACGAGGCACCAGCTTTCCAGTGGGAAGGGTCATGCGGGTGACCTGGCTCTGGCTGGTGTGCTTTCTCTGTCTGATTCTGGCATGTCACTTTCGAGGCGAAAGGAGATGGAACTTGCAAAAGCCCTTTGGCAATTCAGCCTCTTTCCTCCCGTAGGCTGGAGATAACCCTGCTTTGAATAAAATCCTATTTTGTGGAGAAGTGACTTGTTCAAGATCACACCAGTGAAGCTGCAACTAAAATGCAGGTCTCATCACACAGCCTAGCATGTTCTTAACAGTTACATTTCCTGATGTTGCCTCATCAAATCTTAATTGCTGGCCTGGGACTCCTCTCGCACCACGTGCCATTTGGGGCTTGAGGGTTTTTCTATTTCAGGTGAATCTCTGGAATTTTACAACCAAGACCTTTTTAAACAAACAAACAAACATTCAGACTCAGATGGGGCTGACCTTATTGAGTTTGTCAGGTGTGGCTGCAACATGTAATTCAAAGAGAAGCTCTGTAAGCATGCTAGCAAACTCTTCTTTGTTTTCTTCTATGCCTGGAAATAGAAAATGACAGAAGTAAGAAGCATGATTTATTTTTCATCCTGCAGAATGTGGCAGCTCCCCCAAACTTACAGCCTGCGGTCAGAGTACAAGTTGGGGGTGGCAGCAGCCCGCCCTCCAGCTGCCGGGCGAAGATGAGCCGTGCCTGGATATTCAAGCACAGTGGCGAGGTAGCAGGCTGCAGCTGGGCGGGGGGCTGGTAAAGCCTTGCTGCTCACAGCTCTAGCTGGGGCGCCCCCGGGCTGGACTGAAGGGCACATGAAGGCAGGGAGGGACCATGTATACCATAACAGGCATAGACGGTCAGCAGCGATTTGTTGAATGACTGCGTAAACAAATTAATGACATTTCTCAGGCCTGAGAGCCCTGGGACAACACTGTATTTAAGGCTTATAGTATTGTTATGCTTAGCATTGCAACCCTTAATGATACCCCAGGGCGCCCTTTTGTGTCCACAGAGCCACAGTGCTGAGCAAGCAGAATTAGTCTCCGTGGATCATCTACTTTTATCTTAATACCTATAACAACATATCTCTGGAGAAACTTCTCTGGTTTCCTAGGACCTGCCTGGTCATACAATATTTCATAATGGTATGTCTTCCCTCCAGATTGGAAGCTACCTGAGAGTACAGATGGTATTTGTTTTGCTCATTCTTGAATCCAGAGAATCTAACACAGTGCCTGGAACATAACAGGTGATTAAAATGAATATTTATTGAAAAATAATTTACTAATCAGTTGTACCATATTTACTAATATATTGATTATATAGCATGTCATATACATGAAATAAAATTAATCTCATTGATGGGCAATAAAAAGGAGAGATCTTTAAAAGTTACTATCTTCTATCTCTCATTTGAATCTACAAGTTGAGGCCATTTTTAAAGTTTCTGATTAGTGCTAAAGAATTGATTTCATGCAACTAGAGATTATCGTACTAAGTGAAGTAAGTCAGAAAGAGAAAGACAAACACCATATGATATCACTTATTGTGGAATCTAAAATATGACACAAATGAATCTACCTGTGAAACGGAAACAAAATCAAGGACATAGAGAGTAGACTGGTTGCCAAGGCGGAGGTGGGTGGGAGAGGGTAGGAGTGGGAGTTTGGGGTTAGCAGATGCAAACTGGTATATATATGAATAGAATGGATTAACAACAAGGTCCTACTGCACAGCACAGGGAACGACACTCCATATCCCGTGATAAACCATAACACAAAATAATACGAAAAAGAATGCATATATAACTGAGTCACTTTGCTGTATAGCAGCAATTAACACAACACTGTAATTCAACTATACCTTAATAAAAAATAAATCAATAAAAGAATTGATTCCACTGTGGGTTGTATCACTAGTCTGGGGTGAGGAGAGGTTACAGTATAAAAGCATCATTTGTCTGGCCTGACTGCTGCTGCTGCTGCTGCTAAGTCACTTCAGTCGTGTCCGACTCTGTGTGACCCCAGAGACAGCAGCCCACCAGACTTCCCCGCCCCTGGGATTCTCCAGGCAAGAACACTGGAGTGGGTTGCCATTTCCTTCTCCAATGCATGAAAGTGAAAAGTGAAAGTGAAGTCGTTCAGTTGTGCCCGACTCTTAGCGACCCCATGGACTGCAGCCCACCAGGCTCCTCTGTCCATGGATTTTCCAGGCAAGAGTACTGGAGTGGGGTGCCATTGCCTTCTCTGGTCTGGCCTGACTACATGATCTCAAAACCCCATGAGAAGGAAATACCTGGCTTACGTTAGTGGGTGAAGATGGCAGCTTCAGAGAGGCCTGAGCTGTGTGAGAAATTCTGTAGCTAACACTTGTCCGCCTGTCTTTGTTTCTGTTTTAGAGACAAAATGGTTAATCAGCAGCTTGTCAAGATAGCCAGGCCTGTATCAGTTTATCATCCCCTAGAATTTATATACTTATTCTCACCGGGGAGCAGATCAATAAAGATACTAGAGATGGAAAGCATATAAGTCAGGAAAGAAGCTTTATGGAGAAGAAGAAACCAAGGAAGAGGAATAGGGACAGCTGGGGGTTAAGAATCTCCAGTGGGGAGCAGCTGAGACAGTAACTTTTGAGTAAGAGCCCAGAGGAGTAGGGGAGTGAGTCACATGGATGGGGGCCAGGGTAGCTGTGGCCAGCAGAGGGAGGCATGTGCCCTGGGGTCGAGAGATGGCTGTCTTTGTCCATGGTGAAGTGATACAAGCAAATCATAAAAATCCGTAAGGCGAGTGCTCAGATAGAGCAGGCTGTTGCAAAGCTTGATCGTGGGTATTAAGAAAGCTTCCAGAAGGAGGTGATGCTTGAACCTAGCCTTCCAGGATAAGAAAGGCATTAGCCACAAGCAGAAAAAGGGAGAATTGGAGGCCTACAAAGAGAGAATTAGAGAGAAAGCGAATGGGATTCCATCAAAAATTGAGATTCTCTCTCTGCTGGTCAGAGGTCTTGGTCTCACCCTCTCTAAGTGGGCAAAGTTAGAAGGGCAGTTCCCACAGGTTCTCATTTCCCAACTGCGTGGTCCTTCTCATCTGTGTAGGCAGAAAGAGCCTGACTTGAGGCTGGAGTTCTTCCCTAGCTCCTGCAGTTAGTGGCTCTGTGACTGGGGCCAGTCACAAGGCTTCTTAGCTTCCACGTCCTCTTCTGTAAATTTAGGATAAGAAAACCCACCCATCTCCTTTTTAGTGTTATTGTAAGGGCCAAATAAAACAAATGTGTAAGCATTTTGTAAACACTAAAGTTTTATATAACGATATTGTTATATGCTACAAAGATATAAACATAGGGAGATTAAAAATATTTGAAAGTAATCCATACTAAATTAGGATATATGTACTCTGTGTATCTCCAGTTTTTAAATGTGCATTTGTTTCATAAAACAGAGAAATATACCAATAACTTAGAGCAAACATTTTAGGAAAATCATCACAGAGAAAAATGAAAGTAGATAAAAATACAGATGATAAAGAGTGTTGCAACAAAGAAGACCTATTACTACAATTCTTGGTCTGTACATGTTGCTGAGAAGTTTTTCACCAAGGCAGTGAAAAGAGGAAATAGCTTTTAAAAATCTCCTTACAACAGTGGGAAACCAAATTAGAGACCCATGGCAGTGTAATAAAATTACGTGTTGCTGGAAAGACAAACATGCAAATCATTAGCTAACATTATTAAAAACAGAGGAGCCCAATATTAAATTTATCTAAAAATGACAGTTTATTATGTTTTCTGAGATGATCAAATAAATTATTTAGGTGTTAGAGGTATTATAGAAATATAAGTGCTTACAAGAAAAAATATGATGAAAAAGCTCTGGTTTCTCCTAGAATTTGGCTCCTGGATTGTCTACTTGCTCTCACTGATGAGATTGTTCTTGACAGCTTTTAGTTAATCCCTCACCTTTCTGGAGCTTGTAACACTCCATCATACCTGGATTGATTTAATGACAACCCTGCTATTCTTCTCTCCTGTTCTTCTTTAGGCATTTAAATGACATCTATTTATTAAATTAATTAAAATTAGTAGTGTTTTGATAATCTGGAGATTTCCTTTAGGAAAATGAACATATTGTATTATGGGAGGTAACAGGGTTCCGTCACTTAAGGAGAGACGAATCTACCATTTCCTAAGCAAGCTGTTCAAGACTGCAATTTGCTTTTTGGTCATATTCAAAAATCCCCATTTATTGAAGCTCTGTATTAAGACTGGAACACAACACATGAAGTAACATTTTCTATTTAACAGTTTGAATCAAGTGTCCTCTCCAAGAAATAGTACTTGTCGGGGGTGCAATGCTGCCTTAACTTACACAGGCAATAATATTTCTTTGATGTTAGGGATCCTCTTTTTATCTGTGCTGAATGACACCCCCCGTAGGATGGAGGCTGAAGAAAAACAGCCTGCATTTGTTGGTGATTGTTGCTCTGGAAAAGAGGCATCTACATTGGTTCATCTTGGGTCCATAATACAAACCATAGGACCTTTGACAGCCAGTGTCTTAGTTTCTTCATTATTAAACCAAAGACAAGGCTGTCATCCTTTGTGACTTTATAGCAACACGCAAATGCTCAGAAACGTTGTTCTCCAACTGTCTCTTTGATACTGCCCTTTTTCTATGCTGCAGTGTAATTGATTCTTGTATCTTGATGCAATGAGCATAAATCTCATTAAACTGAAGGCACAGAAGGTCAGTATGTGGGAATAAGGGGGGAGATATTTTTTAAATGACAGTTTGCAAATGCTTAGAATGATACTGCCCTGAACATCTAGGCTGAAGGATTTGTGCTCCTGTGTTTGAGCTTTGATTAAAGGTATGTATCGGGCTTCCCTCATAGCTCAGTTGGTAAAGAATCTGCCTGTAATGGAGGAGACCCCGGTACATGATTCCTGGGCCGGGAAGATCCCCTGGAGAAGGGATAGGTTATCCATTTCAGTATTCTTAGGCTTCCCTTGTGGCTCAGCTGGTAAAGAATCCGCCTGAAATGTGGGAGATCTGGGTTTGATCCCTGGGTTGGGTAGATCCCCTGGAGAAGGGAAAGGCCACCCACTCTAGTATTCTGACCTGGAGAATTCTATGGACTGTATAGTCCATGGGGTCACAAAGAGTCGGACAGACTGAGTGACTTTCTTTTTAAAGGTGTGTATCACAAAATGCTTCCAGAGACTGGATGATATGAATGTACATTATCATAAGTACAATTGTAAATAAAAGCTATAGCTTATTGCATCTTCGCTATTTTCCTGGCATTGTGTTAGCATGTCTGATAATTAGAACAGCTAACACTGAGCAGTTCCATGTGCCAGGCACTGTAATATACATTTTTACATATATTATCTAATTTGATCCTTACAATAGCCCTTGGGAATAGGTATCACTTTCTCCATTGTATAGGTAAAATACTGAGTTTCAGAAAGGTTATATACCTTGTTCAAGGCCGAGTAGCAAGTAAGTAGTAAAAATGTTGCATGTAAGACCCTTCAGAGGATCCTAGGAGAAGCCAGCCTTGTGTGTCCCTGGTTGCTTAAATTCTCAGCATAACCTACACAAAACGATGGCAGTTGCAGTGCATGGTGCTGACATCAATCACTCTCCAGTACATAGCAAATGCTTTACTAGATTCTGCTCCCAAATGGACAACCTAATCATTAAGCACATCCAACCTGGAAAACATCTTGGCCCCTCTCAAGGAAGCCTCGCCTCTCACAAGATCGCTTCTAGTCTCCTTGGGTCATGTCATCATCTGGCTGGAAGCGTATCGTGGGAGGGTGCATCTGGCTCACTGCAGTGACTGACAACCTGACCCTCCAGGCCCTGGGGTACTGTGTGCTTTTGTCAGAACTGCACTTTCAGGGGGAAGGGTAGGCCACTTACAAATACAGCCTAACTCCTACACACAGAAGTTAAAAGGACGAAGAAAAATATGAAAGGAAATCTCAAAGACTGCCCACCATCAACGCCAACCACATTCAACGACTTCCACGTGCAGACAAAAAATTCGACACTGCAGCATAAACTCGAGCCATTAGGGCCCCTGTTGAGTGCACTGTGCTCTTTCATCATTCGATCAGATGCATTTGCTGTGTGCCTGTGACATGCTGGACATCAGAGAAGTAAAGATGCCTGACTCAGGAGCTCCCACCCAGAGGAAGGGAGGGTTGCAGGTCAGTGTGAGCAGCTCCTGTGACAAGAGCAGGGGCACAGAGTTGGGAAGTGAGCAGGAGAGCTCTGTTAGAGGAGTGCCGAATTAGTGCCTCTGCCCTGTTTAAAGGGCTGTGCTTATTAACGGCAGCTTCATAAGGATGACACCAACAGTTTGTCTTGCTATTTTATCTGGTTATTTTTCTTTACCTTGCACTTCTTGATTCTCTTCATTCTCGAATACTTTGGCTGCAAAGATGTCTTTAATGGAAATTAGGTCATTTTTTAAGACCTCCAGCTTCTCTCCATCAAGTGATGCTAAAAATGACTGAACCTGAAAAAAAGAAATAGGTCAGCATAACTGTCATCTTTTCTTCTCATTAATGATGTTTACATACAGTTGTGCCCACTTCTCCCAGGTGATTTGTGGTGTGGGAGGTAACACTAGGTTGAATGTTAGATTTACTGCCTACTAATTGTGTAACTTTGGGTAAGTTACATAAACTCCTTGGGCCTCAGTTTTCTCATTTTTTAATTGAATGTATTTGATGGATAACATTGTCAAATGTCAAAGATAAATTTAAGATGTACAACATGTTAATTTGATAGATGTGTATATTGTAATATGATTGCCATTGTAGCTATATTTTGTGCCTCTATTGCATTACATAGTTATCTTTTGTTTTTCATCATTGAGACAATTAAAATTTTAGTCTCTTAGCAAGCTTGGTGATTATAGTACCAAACTGCTGTCTGCATTCCTAATACTGCACATTAGTTCTCTATGGCTAAGTTACTACTTATGCAAGTTTGTACCCGTAAACAATATCAGTCGTATCCTCCCGCCTATCCTGGGCTAACCACCATTTTACTGCTTTTTATGAGTTTGACCTTTTTAGATTCCACATACAAGTAATAACATACAACATTTGTCTTCCTCTTTCTGAGTTATATCACATAGCATAAGGAGCCCAAGGTCCATTCATGTTGTCATTGGGAGGGTGTTCTTCTTTCTCATGGCTGAATAATATCCCATTGTGTATATATATTATACCCTTTTTAATCCATTTATTTGTTTCTGGGCATTTAGGATGTTTCCATGTCTTGGCTGTAGTGAACAGAGCTGCAATGAACATGGGACTGTTGATATCTCTTGGAAGTATTGTTTCTGGCTTCCTCAAAAAATTAAAAATACATCTATAATATGATCCAACAATTCTACCTCTGGGTATACACCCAAAGGAAGTTTTCTGTTTTAAAGTGAGATCCACACTTCACTGTGATCCTTTGCAGGATAAGGAAATAATGAATGTGAAGAACATTGCACAAATGCACATAGCAGATGCTAAGTAAATGGTGGTGGTAGCTCCATCAAAGAGGCTAAAAACACACCTCAGTGTCAACCCTGGATTCTAATATCTTACTAATTCTTATTCTTACTAATCATGTGACTTTGGGTAATTTACTTAACCTTTCTATGACTCAGTCCTCTTATCTCTAAGTGAGAACTAATAGCATCAACCACATAAGATTGTTTTGAAGGTTAAATGATATACTTAAGAGTAGGTATTGTGGTGGTCAATAAATTATATATATAATGAAAATAAATATATATGTAAAACAGAAAATAAACTTATGGTTACCAAAGGGGAGAAGGAGAGAGGGAGGAACAAATTAGGAATGTGGCATTAATAGATACAAATGACCACACATAAAATAGATGCACAACAGAGATTTACTATATAGCACAGGGAGTTGTATTCAATATCCTGTTATAACCTATAATGGAATATAATCTGAAAGAATAACTGAATAACTTTGCTGTATTCCTGAAACTAACAGAAGATTGTAAAGCAACTATAATTCAATAAAAATGGGTATGTAAACAACTACATAAACAAATAGACATATGTATATCACAGACATACATACAAATACACTTGCTAGATGTTTTATTGTGTAGGAGTTACAAAAATGTAACAAGACATATTTTTCTTCTCAGAGACCTTGCAGTCTGAAGGAGGGAGGCCCACGTGAAGCGACAACAGCCACACCAAGTGTGAATGCAGTAATGGGGGAGGTGCCCCCTAGGAGGGGCTGCAGTGCCCTTTGGGGAAGTGAGAGGGTGGGCAGGGACACCGCACAGAGGATCTTGCTTGAACTGACACGCTCCCTGCTCACTGTTCTTCAGAACTCCTCTTTTGCAACCGTCTTTCAGAAACTCTTAGAAATCACCTGGATAGATGGTCAGGCAACCTCTGTGAATCCAGAGACTGATGTGAAATTCCAAAATGGTCACAGTGAATGGAGAACCATACAAAAAGTAAAGTCTGACTATAAAGTAGGAAGATTTTAAATTTCTCATTCTGTAGGTTAACACTTGCTCTGGAAGGAGAGCCAGCAGAGAAGGTGCCATAGTCTTTGGGTTGTAGATTTTAAAAATTTACTTTATTTTTGGTTGTGCTGCGTGAGTGCTATGCTGTGCTTAGTCACTCAGTTGTGCCCGACTCTTTGCGACCCCATGGACTGCAGTCCGCCAGGCACCTCTGTCCATGGGGATTCTCCAGGCAAGAATACTGGAGTGGGTTGCCATGCCCTCCTCCAGGGGATCTTCCCAACCCAGGGATCAAACCGGGGTCTCCTGCACTGCAGCACTGCATGCAGATTCTTTACAGTCTGAGCCACTAGGGAAGCTGGTGCTGTGTGAGGGCTTTCTCTAGTTGCAGCCAGCGGGGCTACTCTCTAGTTGAGGTACATGGGCTTCTCATTGTGTTGGCTTCTCTTGTTGCAGAGCACAGGCCCTGAAGTACGCGAGCTTCAGCAGCTGCTGCACATGGGCTCAGTAGTTGTGGCTCGAGGGTTCCAGAGCATGGGCTCATTAATTGTGGCACATGAGCTCAGCTGCCCCGCGGCATGTGGGATCTTCCCAACCGGGGATGGAACCAGTGTCTCTTGCATCCTTTTTTTTTTTTTTAATTTATTTTTAAAACAGCATATTTTCTAAATAGTATTTTTAAATTCTAAATTTAAATTCTAAATTCTTAATCTAAATTCTAAATAGTATTTTTCTCAGAGTAAAGAAAAATGGGTAACAAAGTACACTGCTGAGTGGAAATGCATATGCACATGCGGGACCTCTTAGTTTCTCCATGTATTCTGAGGGTAGCCATCCCCCGGGAGTGAATGCATTGGGGTTTTAGGCTTTGAGTATCTTCCAGGAAGGGTTCTTTTTAGTGAAGGACTCTTTGGTCAGCATCTTTCTATTACAGCATCTCTCTTGCTTCTTCCTAGTTCATTCCATTATGTCAAGATGATGTGCATTAAATCTTTACTTCAATCCAATAATAAATAATAAATAACTACGCACTCCTCAATAAATATTCATGGAATGCTGACTATATGCTTGGCCCCCATGCCTAAGTGCTGTCGGGGACACAAGGGTAGAAAGTCTGGTGTGGGGGTGTCATTTTGAGGATTCTTGTTGTGTTTTGGTTAACTATTGGGTATATAAAATACTATAAAAATATTAGTTTTCCCTTAAGAGTCATAGTACACCACACTGCATGCCTATTGCCATCCTAGTATCAGTCTTGTAGGTAGTAAAGATTCCTTATCATTCTGTACACCTGTCTAAGTTTTAGCCAATGGCATGTTAGCAGAGGAAATGTGTATCATTTCCAGGTTAAAGCTTTTAAAAACTGGGGACTCCCCTCTATATTCTCTCTCCTCATGCTGATGGGATGAAGAAGACAATGAGTTCCTAGAGAAGAAGGAAATCCAACACATTAGACTTGGACACAGGGGAAGCCACAGAGGCAAGAGTACGTGCCTGCCCAGAGCCCGCACTCTCTCGTCTAGATCACTCTCCAGGTGGCTGCAGGTTTCCTTCTGAAGTCTGTAAGGACCTCTTCCCCAGGCTGTGCTCCCTACGGAGGGACCATCTACCAGGCGATATACCCCTAAGCCCAAGGAATGGACAAAGGTGGCTGTCTGCAGGGGCTGTGTATGTGCTTGAACTGGGGCATCCTCACACGTGCTCATGAGGTTCCCTGAAGTGAGAGACAGCTCAGGACAGTGGAGACAAAAGGAAGCGAGCAGATGGGAGGGTGACGTGGAAACTTAAGGAGTCTAAAGATTCTAAATGGGAACCTGGCCTTCTGGGTCATTATGAAAGTACATTTGTCAAAGAAGGATGACAATTTCTTTTTTTTTTTCTGGCCATGCCATGTGGCACGTGGGATCTTAGTTCCCCAATCAGGGATTGAACCATGCCTCCTGCAGTAGAAGCACGGAGTCTTAACCACTGAATCTCCAGGGAAGTCCCAGAAAATATTTTCTTTAACAATTTGTTTCCAAAAGCTCTTTAACTTTTAAATATGTGGTATGTGCTGGGTTACCTGATGAAGTGTAAGATGTCTAATTGAATTCCAGGTAAACAACGAATGTTTTCTTGGTTTGAGTGTCTATCTTAAATATTACACAGGACATGTTTGTACTAAAAAAGTATTCATTGTTTATCTAAAGTTAAAATTTAATTAGTCATCTTGATTTTTATTTGCTAAATCCGACAACCGCAGGAGGGTCTCCATTTGTATTCTTGCCAGAAGTCTGCGAACATTAGGATAGAACTAGAGGAGCCAGAGATGGACAGAGCCTGGCTTCTGGATCCTTAAATGCTGGAAAGCTGCCTGCTGACCAGACACTCATGCCTTGGAGAAACCCTATAGCTTTAAAAAAATTTTTTAATTGGAAGATAATTGCTTTGCAATATAGGTTTAAGAGGGTAGGGATCTCTATATAGTTTTTGACCCACATTTTTTAGAAAGATTAATTATAACATCCAGTAAGTACTATTACGGGCTTCCCTGGTGGCTCAGCCATAAAGAATCCACCTGCAGTGGAGGAGATTCAGGTTTGACCCCTGGGTCGGGAAGATCCCCTGGAGAAGGAAATGGCAACCCACTCCAGTATTCTTGTCTGGGAAATCCCATGGACAGAGGAGCCTGGTGGGCAAGACTTAGCAACTAAACAATAACAACAACAGGTATTATTACTAAACCAAGAAAAGCTCTGCATTTCTCACAATGAAAAACTATGAAAATCTCCAGGCTGGGGAAAGAGAGATAAGTATGTGGGAGCAGTCTGCAAACAGAGGGCAATGCCCTCCTCCAGGGACTAATCCTCCTTCCTAGCAACATTAGTCCTTTGGGGCTGTTTGGACCCCAGGGCTCTTTTATAGCCTGACCTACAGTGGGAGCAGCTTATGTCTTTCTTCTACCATGATAGCTTTGAGGCAATGTGCTTCCCTGTAATGTTTTCAATAATAACAACAAATAAATATGTAAGAATGGATAAAAAATAAAATGTCATTGATATTATATATGTATATTCATATATATGCATAAAATGGCAGCTAACATTCATTGACTGCTTATTATGTACTAGGCAAGTTGCAGCTAGCTTCACATGGATTATCTCATTTAATTTTTTTAATACTTTTATGAAGTAGATTATTATCATTCCCATTTCATAGATAAGGAGATTGAGGTAAGATAGGTCCAAAATCATACTACAGCTACAAGTGGCATTTGATCACATCATGTCTGACCCCAAACCCTGCTTTTGTAGGGAAAAGTTGGTGTTTCAGTGGAAAATGGCATTTTCTAGATCAGTTTAGCATATTATCAGATTCTGATTCCATGGGAGCAGTTTTATAACTCTGTAAATTGTAGATACCTGATAGCAGTGCAAAATAATTTGTCTATAGACATGGGAACAAATTTTGTCCAGTGGAGGGACAAGCTCCCCTCCTATGGAAAACCAGATTTGTATCCATTTGCATATTCATTTCAAAATTGCTTTATTTTATATGAATTTGTACTTATTTGGCTCTTCCTTTGAACCAGTTATAACATCTGACTGGTTCTTTCATTTAATTAATGAGCTAAATAAATTCTTTAATTGGTGTTCATTTGGTAGGTATCTTCATGAGTCATGATTTTGCTTTAAAAAAAAATTATCGGTTAACAGTTTAACCACAAGACTGTCAGTGATGGCTGATGGATAACTAAAAAGGAAATAAACACATTGTAACTTGTAACTGTAAAATCTTGGGTGTGTATGGAGGGTGGGGTGGTGTCCATCCTGTTTGGTTCTTGGTTGCCTGTTACATGGCAGAGGTCATCTTTCCCTGATAAAGTGAGTCTCATAAATGTCTCAACCCCCCAAATTCCACATGTGAGAAGACGAGGCCTAGAGAGAGTCAAATATCACTTTTTCCTTCTTCCTTTCCTTGGAAGGAACTTGAACTTCCTTTGAAGTTCAGTTTCCTGGCTGAGGCCCTGCCTCTCCCCAGGGAATGTTACTGGGCTTCTCACAGGAGGTCCAGAGGATACTGCCCTGTGGCCTCCGTTGGAAAAACACCCCAGAGCACAGTCAACCTGAGGTGCACACAAAAGAGTAACATACACAATCAAATGAGTCAATAGTTTTGAAGTGCTCAGATTAGTCATTATATAAATGCCATGTACGTATTAAGTAAAAACACATTTGGACATGGACATGCATACCACATAAATCCTTTTTTAAAAATAAAAAAGAAATCACAAGCTCTGCTGACTTCCACTCTTCATGTTTTGTTTCTCTGGGATCACAGTGCGAGGGTGTGAATGTGCAGGGCTGTGAGGTAATTTCCCAGAGTTCTGTTCAGGAGCATCCCTAAACAGAGCTTTAATGCCCAGTAAGACAGTCCTGCCCTTCACGGCCCAGGCATTCTAACAAATGAGTGAATAAATAACCATACCACCCGTGAAACTAAGTGTATTAAACCCTGCAGTCTGGTAGAAACATCAGCTGCTTTGTTTCCACCGGGTAGAAATGAGGACATGGCCAGTACCTCTGATGTGGGTACCACGGCACCAAAGAGAGGCACAGGCCAGGGGCCGACAGTCAGGTTTCTGCACGCCTTTTGCGCAGAGAGGTGGGGTAGTGATGATTTGTATCAGGATGGTCCTCTTGGGACTGCTGACAGGGAACAGCTTGGCAAGGAACAGAGAGGAAATAATACGGAGCCTGAGCAGCTCATCGGGCCATAAGTGATTGTGACCTCAGCACAGAAACGAGGCTCTAAAAATGAGGTATTTTAATAACAGATTTTCTTTCACGTTTAAGAAAACACAGTCATGAACATGCTACTTCCAACGAGAGGACAGACATACCTTGCTTTCGCTTTCATTGGACAGAATTTCCAAGGCTTCCAGGTGTGACAAACCTTGATACTCATCGAACAGCATCCCATAGTGTGCGGTCCTCTCGGCTGTGAGCTGCTGCGCCAGCCTCTGCTTCTCCTTCTCTTTGGCCTCCCGTAACATCTGCACAAACACACATTTGTACACTAGATGTATGCTTAAAAGCCCCATTTACTGCAAGATGTAGGGGGAGATGAACACTGACTTGGTACTAGTGAAGAGTAGGTTTTAGTCACTTTGGAATTTCTGCAAAAACGACTTTTTAAAAAAAAAGGTAGGGGAGTTTTTATTTCTCTATTTTTTGACCACATCACACAGCTTGCAGAATCTTAGTTCCCTGACCAGGGACCAAACTCATTCTCCCTTCAATGGAAGCATGGAGCTCTAACCACTGTACTATCACATTCCCCTATAATGACTTTTTGGATTAATTTTTGAATTCTTCATGTTCATATGTACACAACAAAACAAAGCAAAATTTCTACTCCCAGGAATAAGATTGAAAAGAAGGAAAGCAAAACAGTGGTTTCCACTGAAGTGTTTTCTGTGTGTGTGATTAATTTTATTTTTTTTAATGTCCAGATTTTCTATATGAGCAAATTTAATGTACACTGGAAAGCTCAATCTACTGTGACAGGATTCATTGCAACTTGTACACCTAGGCAGACTTCAAAGGAAAAATAAGTTGATCTGATTTAATTTGAATTATTTAAAAATTTTGTGTGTGTGGTTATTAAACATCTTCAATTAAAAAAATAATAAAACATAAGCTCATAGTATATTCCTCACCAGATACCTAATATAAATGTAAATATTAATATAAATAAATGTTAGCTTATCAATTCTTAGATTGGTTTTGAGAAAAATGACTGTGAACTGACTTCCTCTTCAGGTTGATCATTTTTCTCCAGTTATGTTTCTATTGATTAAATAATAAGACAGTAAACACAAGTTGACCAGTTACTCATAATTTCCTGCACTTCCTTTCCTTGACTCTAAGCACCGTTTATTTGATTCCTCATCAAGGTTACTGTGACATTGTTTATAGGGTTCTTTAATACCTGTGAAGAGCACCATAAATGCACTGGCCACTACAAGGCCACAAGAGGAAGATCATAAAAAACAGATTTTGGTTTTTATTAGGTGTCAATAAACCAATCAGCCTCATTCTCCTTTTCAGTTCCTGAGGTTGTTAGCCCAAAATCCAATAGGCTACAGAAAGAATTCACCCTCCTGTCTGTTTTCAAGACTGAATAAGTACAAGGTTTGAATTTTAAAACTTTCAAAACCACCTCTGGGAATTTTTAACACTTACACAAAAGCCAACTACCCTCACTGATCTCACTGGCTTGGTTGTGGTGAAGTAAAGTAACAAAGTGACACTGAAACTGCTTCCTGGTTGCCCTCTTTCCAGGCTTCCCAGGCGGTGCTAGTGGCCAAGCATCCACCTGCCAGTGCAGGAGACGCAGGAGACGTGGGTTCAGTCCCCAGGTCAGGAAGATCCCCTGGAGAAGAAGATGGCAACCCACTCCAGTATTCTTGCCTGGGAAATCCCACGGACAGAGAGAGGAGTCTGGTGGGCTACAGTCCATGGGGTCACAAAGCGTTGGACGTGACTGAGCTGGTATTATTCTTTACCTTCTTTCTGGTCTACTTTTTCTTTCTTTTTTTAACAGCACTCATCATCTTCTAAAATATGAGATGATGTGTATTGTTTCTTTGTCCCTCCTCATTAGAACAAAATCTCCAATTTTAACCAGTGATGGTCTCAAATGCTTAGAACAGTGTATAGCACATGGTGGACATTCAAAATGCATTTGTGGAATGATTGAATGAATGAATAATTACTCTTTGGAAGGGGGCTGAAGGGGGTAATGTTGTGGCCATCCAGTGTAAACTGGCCATGTGAATCATAGGTGCAATGCTGAGATGTATCCTAGAGTGTTCCCTGGTGGCTCAGCTGGTAAAGAATCTGCCTGCAATGTGGGAGACCTAGGTTTGATCCCTGGGCTGGGAAGATCCCCTAGAGAAGAGAATGGCTACCTACTCCAGTATTCTGGCCTGGAGAATTCCATGGACTATATAGTCCATGGGTTGCAAAGGGTTGGACATGACTGAGTGACTTTCCCTTTCACTTTTAGATGTGTAATTACAAACAAATGCAGATGGCAAGTGTGTATTCTTGGGTGACACATTTCTATGAGCAGTGCTACTTACTTTTTTAATAAATAAGTGCACTGGGGTTGCAAAGAGTCAGACACGACTGAGCGACTGAACTACACTGAAAGCAGAGGTGACAAAAAATTGTGATAGTGCCACAAAAACTATGGTAAATCTGGGAACTTGACCAGGTCCAGTTCTTCACTTTGCGGGAGTGTAAACTTAGGCCAAAAATTCACAAGACTTAGTTTCTGAACTTGGTCACATTTCCCTCCCACACTGTCTCCTTCCTGACTATAATCAAATTTATATATATGTATAAATTTATGTATACATATATAACATGTTTATATGTAAGTACAGATGTGTATATATAATATAATTATATACATTATATATATATATATACACATTTTATTTCTATATATATATATTGAATATATAAGGGTATCAATTTATACATATAGGGAAAGTGAAAGTCACTCAATCATGTCTGACTCTTTGCAACCCCATGGACTGTAGTCTACTAGGCTCCTCTGTTCATGGAATTTTCCAGGCAGGAATACCGGAGTACATAGCCATTTCCTTCTCCAGGGGATCTTCTTGACCCTGGGCTGCCCAGGAATGCTCACACTGTAGGAATGAAAGATAAACCCTTTCATTCTAAGCCACATTGATACCTGGGTTATTATTACTATTATTGGTTTTGTTTTATTTTGCATTTTTATAGCATCTGATGTTAATGGACTGATTAATACAAAATCTATTTTCTTCTTTAAAGATCAAGAGGTTAATGGTCTAGCTGACTCTGCCAAGTCTCTACCAGGACTATAATATCACAGTGGTTACATGTGGGTTATTATGGAAGTGTGTGTTAGTTGCTCAGTCATGTCTGACTCTTTGTGACCCCATGGTCTGTAGCCCACCAGGCTCCTCTGTTCATGGGATTCTCTAGGCAAAAAAATTGGAGTGGGTAGCCATTCCTTTCTCCAGGAGATCATCCTGATCCAGGGATTGAACCTGGGTCTCCTGCACTGCAGGCAGATTTCCTATCACCTGAGCCACCAGAGAAGCCCCTAGAGTGGAAGAGCCAAGAAGAAATCACCTAGAAATCAAATTTTTTAGGAGCTGCCACAGCTGATATGACCTGTTTTCAGTGATATCTCCTTTGTGGCTTTCTAGCACTGAGTCATGGGAAGGCATGTCTGTCCTGCCAGTGAAATTTATAAAATCCTGCATCTGCTGCTTCTGATTTTGGTAAGACATAGAGAGACCTGGTATGTCAGACTCTTAAGGGGGAAGAGGTATAGTATGAAGAAGCAAGTTCAATATTAGAGTTTTGTATTTGGAAAATAAGATAAATATTACTTTTAATTTAATTGACTACTGTAAGTAAAGCAAAACATAAATTAAATTCTTCATATCATACTTCTCAAGGAGGAAAACTTTACAGCTGGAAGTGTGACAGGAGAAGTCCAACCTTGCATATAGTAAGAGAAATGTAAACTAAGATTCCATTGAGATAGCATGTTTACCTATCATCGTGACACATAAAAAGACAATGATAAGAACTAACATTCTTGGGTGTGAACTATGAGTCAGGTTCTCTTCTAACTCATGTAATCCTCACAACAAAGCTGTTAATAGGCATTGATGGTCCCAGTGTGCAGAAGAGTAATCTGAAGCACAGAAGTCATTAGCTCAAGGTCAAGTCATCTGCTCAAGGTCATGGAGCTAGAACCTGGTAGAGCCAGAATATGATGGTACTGCAAACTGAATGTTTGTGTTTCCCCAAAATTCTTTTGTTGAAACATAATCCCTGGTGTGATGGTATTAGGAGGTGAGGCCTTCAGGAGGTGATTAGATCACAAGGGTGGACCCCTCATGAATAGGATTCAGGTCCTTATAAAAGAAACCCAGAGAGCTCCTCCACCTTCTTCCACCATGTGAAGAAGCTGGGAGAACATAAGTCTCTGAATCATAAAGCAGGCCCTTAACCAGATATTGAATCTGCTGCTGTTCTGACCTTCAACTTGCCAGACTCCAGAATTTTGAGAAATAAATGTTCATTGTTTATAAACCCCTCAGCCTATGGTATTCTCCTATAGCAGCTGAATGGACTTAGACAAATGGTATCAATGGAATTATCTTTAAGAAATTATTAAGTATGTATAATTTATATTTAATAAAGCAAGATACAAAAGAGTTGGTTGGTGTGCTATCATTTGGTTGAAAAAATTTGTATGTATACATGTGCATATACATATATATATATTTAGCTATATTTACCTATACAGCCATATCTATATCTAAACCTGTCTATATGTCTCTGATAGAATCTGTAAGAAGCTGTTAAGAATGGTTAACAATGATTGTATCCCATGAAGAGTGGCTGGGGAAAGTAGCATATTAAAATTTCAATTTTCACTCCCTGCTATTTCATGTCTTTGAATTTGACATGTGCTTTAAAATATCTATTAAAGAAGATAAATAAAATCTTATTTACTTTATTGACTGAAAGAACAAATCACAAAAGTACATAATCCCACCTGAGATAAAGAAACAGTTCTCTCCATGAGTGTCTTGGTCCGCTTAAAACCTGGGTCACTTTCTGCAAGGACATTCATGGTTTTCTTGCCAATGAATTCCAAAGCATCAAGACCACCAGTTAAGACGCTTTTACCCTGCCAGTGAGGTAATTGCATGAGATTAGGTTTTTACGTTTTGCTATTTCGAGGCAGTCAGCACCGCCTAGAATGAACTATCTTCAAATATTAAAAGCAATATGAAGTCACAATTTTTTCTCATCAGGAGATTTATCATTGATTTAATCCTATTTTCTTTTCCTTGGAAGAGCATATATCATATAATTTGTAGGACATACAATGTTATTTTTAAAAGGTGCTTAAGAAAACCAAAACATTTTAAGGATTAATTTTATTGGTGTGCATGAATAGGTATGCTTCTAAGACAAAAAATTAATAGATGACCCAGTTCCCGATTTTGTTTGAAACAATTTTAACACAAGTAACAGAATTATTTGGAGCAGTCTATAAAAATGTCAAATAGTCATGCCAATTTAGGGAATTCTTTAATCTAGGGCCCTAGAGTGTAGGACCCTCAGGCTGCTTCGATGGCTCTTGCATACTTTCAGAAACTAGCAATAACTGCCTATAATTAGTATATTCATGGAATAAGACAGGTTAATTTCTACATGCTTCTGGCTCTAGAAATTATTCTATTATATAGTTATCTTCTGCAAATCGCTTTGCCAGCCGGTTTCCCTTTTTAAAAAAAGAGTACAACAACCAAGATTAACTTAGATAAACTGTACATAACAAATAGAACTGCATACATTTCTTTGCAACACCTTGTCTATACCCCAACTACACAACTACAATTACAATCTGCATATATCTGTGTTTTCTCACCTTACATGAGTTTGCATAAGTTATATTTTAATATTACTATTTTATTATTTATATACATTATCCATTTTTCAAAATTATCACTTCAATAGCAATATTCTATTTCACTGATTAATATACTTTATTAGTCATCTCTGTTTTGGACACTTAGACTTTGTTTTCAGATTTGGGAGCCAATCAATAATCACACTAGAAAACAATTTTTTAAATGCACATATTTTGGGAAGACTAGGAGATAATAGCAATTACACTTTGGCATAATTTAAAATTTATTTTCTCCTGACATCCTGAGGCTTACTTCAGTGGAGAATAAAACTGGAGGATGGAGGGACTTTGGCAGATTTGGTGGGGGGTGGGGTGCTGGAACTTGGAAAAAGGGAGAACTGGAAAGTTGGAGAGCACACGGAAAGGAATGTGAGGAAGCCGAGGACAGACTCAGAGGGCCTGGGTCGTAGCTCAGGGAGACCATGAATTCACTCCTTGTACCAGAGATAATGAAACCGTTCCACTCAACTCCCAGCTCTACAACCCTCTCTGCACGTCTGCCGTGGACATACTGAACTTGTACTCCCAAAATATATTAGCTGACTCCTAAAACATATTAGCTATCCGCTTCTCCCTGCTTAGTCTAGAGTACTTCAAGTAGCAAGGAGAGGAACAGCCATTTCCTATTTCTGGCAAGCCCTGACATGAAGTCTGAGTAAGACGCCTCCATATGTGTCCACAGTCCCCTCATCTCATATGCCTTTGCATCTGATAACTGTTGAGTTGCCTTCATCTTCCAGGATGTTATTATGCCCTCCTGTCTGTCAGCTTATGCCCAACATCTAGCATAGCTCTTGGTATATAATGAGAGCTAACTACCTTTTTTTAAAAAGTGAATGAATGAATAAATTGGAAATGAGCCATAGTTTATGAAAAATTAGCTGTTTGATTTTACAAAGCAGAAAGTAAATCTCTTCATCTGATCCTGAAGACTAGTTAGCTGCTTCATTTCAGCTGGGGTGTGTCCTTTTTTTCATTATTGATCAGTGTCTTGTCAGTAAAAAGCTTTTTAAGCTTCTGTAAGAGGAAGGGGCCAGGGAAGGAGCCTGCTATTCAAGGAAAGAGAGGAGTGGGAACTGGGAGGTAGGGATGGAGGAAGAATGTTGGTCTTATTATCTGGAAACACGTTAGAAACATCTTGGGGATGCTTCTGGTTCTTTACTGGTATGTGTATATACATACTTAGAATCACTTCATAATTTTTCAGATTGAAGGTTAAGAGACACAGAACATTTCGGAAGAACAACTGTCCCAGCTCTAAGAAAGAGCCCTCCCTCCCTGGTAAACAGAGACTGTCCTTGCAGCTGTTGGAAAGGGCAGTGTTACATCAGACTGAAAAATATTCTTTCTAAGCAGCTCTTTTCTTTTAAACATAAAGTGTATTTCTTTTTGTTCTTATCATCTTGGTTCCAAGGTTATGCCTACTCTGTCGGAGAAAGCATAACAAAACCATAATCAAAAGTTTTGAGCAAGGCCATCTTTTCTCTGATGTATCTAGGTCACTGGTAAATAGAAATATCAAAAGAAGGCACAGGCAGACCTCAGGGAAAACAGAGGAAGCAGCTAATGACTCACTGTGTTCTGAACGGCATTGGTAATGGCTGACAACATGCCCCGAGACCCCGAGGAAGGAGAAGTGGGTTGGCTTTCTGCGGGGCTCTGATCTGCGGCTGCATCGGCTACTAAAGAGAAAAACACCCTTTTAGAGTTTGTTTTGCTGATCTGAACTTGGAAATCTATATTTGTGCACGTGGTGTAATATAGCCCAAGTCCAGAAACACCCAAATAAACGCACCACTCACTTTGAGAGACTTCATTTTCATCATGAGGTTGGGCCCCTTCGGAGGAGCCAGAGTTCACACTATGAATCCGGAGGGTGGCCCCTGCCTTTTCCTTCACTGCTGTCAATCCATGACCTGTCAGGAAAGAAAATACGACTCATAGATACAATAGAAGTCCACGGTCTGCAGGTTCCATAACTCATGTCCCAGAGCTCCTGTAAGCTGGAGGAGAATATCCCAGTTGTGGGAGAATGTGGTGAGCCCCCGGGCGTGGGCTCCAGTCTGAGCTCAGCTTCATGTCTGCCTAGCTGGGGGACTTTCGAGAAGTTCTCAACCTCTCTGTGACTCAGTTTCTCCACTACGCTGTTGTGAGGAGCAAATATGATAAACACATGTAAAGCGTTTATTTTTTCCTCTTATTTCTCACACTATCCAATGAGCAACCTGGGGTTCCCAGCCCAAGATGTTATCTGTGAACGATATTCCTGTCTTACCCTCTTTCTTCTTTTCTAAGTCTCTCAGGGTGAGTATGCATCATTTATGTTTTGATTTTTTGCATGCCTATCCCATTGTAGGTGCTCAATTACCATTGAACTGAAATCAGTTGCGCCTTAACAAGCTCTTTCAAAGTGCTAGTCATCTGTTTAGTACAGCCTCTGTGTGTGACAGCCCGGTCTGGAGATATGTCCAGATCCAAAGGCAAGCCGGTGGGAAAACCAGGAAGGGCACACTACAGTTGCCCTGACATTTGTCTTTAGCAGTAAAACAGTCCAAACACAAGAATAGTCAGGATGAGGGGCACTGATCTTACTCCATCTTTGTGGGGACAATGCCTGTATTTCCTGGAGCTCAGCACAGTGGGTAATCAATAATGATTTAGTGAATACAGAGCTGACCTTCCCATCTACCCTCCCACTAATACACACACACACACACACACACACACACACACACACACACACAGAGCTCTATTTAGATGTAATCGATATATAGATTTGCACATACTTAAAAGTTCCTCCAATTATATTTTCTAACTAACAATTCTTTTTTTCTGAATTCTTTTGTTAGTAAAAGTACGTCTTTACAACATTCTACTAGAAATATAAATCTATGGTTTTTTATAGCTAAGGTTTAGGCTCTATGCCACACCCTACTTTGAAGAATAACTTCTAAAACTTTACTTAGTGTGACACCTAGTGCCCAGAACAAGGAATAAGATGGAGTCATTGTTGCCTTTTAACAGAGTAATTATTCTCAAAGATACTGATTTGGGTCTATCAATAACAGAGAAAAACAACCAGCATGAGTAATAGTCTAGGGTATAGCTCATGAATTCTTCACATGACATCATGAACCCCCCAGAAGTGAACCCGTCCAAATTCCATGATTCAAAAGATGAATATCCTCTACCCTTTGACTTACTGCAGTAAAAAGGTGCATAAAGCAAAAATGGTAAGATAATAATGCTGTGATACTGCATCATTAGAAACAAATGCTAAATGACTGTCTGGTATTTAACTTATAATCTATACTTCAGTGGAAAAAGCCCTAAACATAGGAGTCAGGAGTCTTGTGGAGGAATTTTGGTTCCATCAGTTATCAGCCATGTGGACTTGGTGACTTTGCCGAGTCTCTGCTGCTGCATCTTTTCTGAAAGGAGGATGATATCATCTACCTCCCAGGGTTTTGTAAGGTTACTGAGGAGAAATATGTGAAACCCTGGGTACTGGGTCAACATTATTGAGCACAACGTCCCAGACACTGGAACCTATTTTCAGTACAGTAAATTGTCTCATATAATCTTTTCATGATAAAGTAAGAAATATTATTCTACTCGTTTCATGATTGAGGAAACTGATACCTGGTGACGTGAAAACACTTGCCTAAGATCCCAAAGCCAAGAGGTGGCAGAGGCAGGATCTGAGCACAATCTTTCTGACTCTCACATGCTCCATCACAATGTTATATTAATAAAGTCTTACATGCTATTTGTAGTTGATTAAATGTCATTTTAGTCCAATTTCTATAAGTCCTTGCAAATCAGACACTTACTCAGGAGCTTCCTCATTCTTAAAACATTGCATGTGTTAGTCGCTCAGTCGTGTCCAACTCTTTGTGACCCTATGGACTGTAGCCTGCCAGGCTCCTCTGTCCACGGGATTTTCCAGGCAAGAATACTGGAGTGAAAGGCCATTCCCTTCTCCAGGGGGGTCTTCCTGACCCAGGGATCAAACCCAGGTCTCCTGCATTGTGGGCAGATTCTTTACCATCTGAGCCACCAGGGAAGCCCACTAGAACATTGGTTTACACTAAAATTAGCTTGAGTTATTTTACTTTGACCAAAGAGCAAGGTGAAGGTCACCCAGCAGTGACACCTTCCTCTAAGCCTGCCCTGCCCAGCCACGCCTTGGGGTGATACAGCTCGATGCTTTTAGGATCATCTCTGTGCTGTTCAGGCATGGATCCCAAGACACTGTGTGGTGTGGTCTTCCACCTTCAGTTTAGTTTTATTCTCAAAAATTTTTACCAGTCTCGCTTCTTATGATTTCCACCAAGATCAAAACCCCTTTGAAGAGAAGTCTCCCCTTTTTCTGGAGAATGAAAATAATTTGTTGTTGGTGGGAGGGTCTCTCTGACCAAGTGGTAAGTTAGGGGAGCAACAGCAGTTTCATGCCAGCACCCTGGATGACGGGGTGGCCCTGAGAGTACTTCTACTGGTTCCACATGATAAAGGGTCCCCAGCGAGGGCAGCAGCTAACTTGTTCAGAAGGCTCTCGTCTTTTAGATTGCTTTAATTTTAACATAACATTTCCTTCTTTTTCATTTCATGTTTTTCTTTTTCTTTTAAAAGATGAATGCATAAAAAAACTATTTAAAAAATGCCATAATCTCATTTCTTTAAGATTTCTGGTTGATTTTTAAAAAATAGATACTTATAATGTTAGCAAAATCAGATTATAAAAACACAGACAATAGAAGGTGGGCTAGCCTCTTTTTCCCTAGACAACATCCACTGACCTAACAGGTAATAGAGTCTATGAACTTACAAATGCCTATGAAATGATTTTGGAGGAGGGCATGGCAACCCACTCCAGTATTCTTGCCTGAAGAATCCCACAGACAGAGGAGCCTGGTGGGCTTTAGACCATAGCGTTGCAAAGAGTCAGACGTGACTGAAGCAACTTAACACACATGAAACAATTTAAGACCTGAAAAAGTATTGGTTCTAAAAGACAATGAAGAAAGTTTATAAATTAAAAATTAAATAATGTTTACTTACATGTATTAAAAAATAGAATATTAGTCAACTGGTCAACTACAGTTCAAGTAAATTTAACTCTTCCATAGTTATATATACATTATATATTTAATGAAGGGTGTGGATGTGTTTTATTATACTTATTGTGATATGTGAGGGACTTCCAAGGAGGAGTGCCAGGGGCTCTTAAAAGACTTAAAGTAAGTGGCCCTGTCTTCCTTAACCTTACCCAAGACCCTGTTCCCTTTTAAAGATAACAAGTCCAATTTGTTTTTTGTTGATTCCTTTCAGCAACAAGGTTTTAAAAGCACATTCTTATATATAAGTGTTCCAGACCTGGCTTCACCATAGACACTGGGGTCTCAGCTCAGCAGATGGTGGTGGAGGCTGTGTGTGCTGCTGGGATTCTGGTGTTTGTTCTCCCGTGCTGATGGCCCTTGGCTCAACACCTTGCTTTGCAATGCCCTTCGCCAAAGGGAACTGGCTCCCTCAAGACTACACTATAGGGACTGGTCAGTGAGGGAGCTGGTGATATAAAATCCTGGCCCGTGCATTAATAGGGGACATCTCTGAAGAGTCACCCCAACCCCCAAGCTTCCTATGGGATGGGCCGCAACTGCATTATTGTTCATCTTCTCCCGAAGCCCTGTTCTTCTTCATTTTTTTTTAAAAAAGAACCGTTTTCTTTTATTTTTAGTTGTGCTGGGTCTTCATTGCTGCAAGGGCTTTTCTCTAGTTGCGGCAAGTGGGACCTGCTCTCTAGTTGCAGTGCTCAGGCTTCTCATTGTGGTGGCTCCTCTCGTGGCAAAGCATGGGCTCTGGGGCACACAGGCTCAGTAGCTGTGGCTTGCGGGCTCTGGGGCACAAGCTCAACAGTTGTGGCGCACAGGTTTGGTTGCTCCATGGCATGTAGGATCTTCCCAGATCAGAGATCGAACTCTTGTCTCCTGCATTGGCAGGAGCCACCAGGGAAGCCCCCAAAGCCCAGTTCTGCTTTCCCAGTCCTTCACTGTCTTTGCAAGGCTTGCTCCTGAGAGCCCTTCCCAGTAAAACTCCAGTAAACTCATTCTTGCCTCTCCCCTGAGCATCCAACCGGGGACACTGACCTATCTCATTCTCTTTAATGGTTATGTAGAACATTTCAAAGAATTACTCTGTCATGTTTCACATTCTGTATGGATGGATACACGAGTAGCTTCTGGTTTTTCTTATATTCTTGATGAACTCCCTTACTTCTTTCATGTCTTCGCTCAAATATCACCTCATTAAGATCTACCCCTCACCACTCTTTAACCTGTACTCCTGACTTTATATTTTTCAAAGACTTCCCACTCTATACCCTCTATATAATTTTCCTACTCAGCATGTGCACTGCTTATTGTCCACATCCTTCCACTAGTCTGTAAGCTCTACTACAGGGTCTTCTCTTACTTGCTCACTATTTTATCTCAAGTGTCTAGAATAGTGCCTTGCATGGTAACTATTTGATGAGTATATTCCATATTGAACATCTTTACACATTTATCTTAATAAACTTTTGTAAAGAGTCAACACTGGGGCTGCTGGATAGAAGGCTCATGAATTTAGGATTTCATCGGTAGTGCTAACTGCTCTTCTGAGGGTTACACCAATTTCTACTCTTCTTCAGGTGAATTTTGGAAATAGAACAATTTAAAAGTATTGACTGACTTTCAGACTCTACTATCAATGAATTCAAGATATTATAAAAAGTTGTGAGAAGTAGCTGTTTAGAAAAACACACAGATGGTATTGCTACACTCAACATGAAGCAAACTTCATGACAGTAAACTTCATGGCAGAAAAAGTGGAGCCCGTCAACCTTCCTTTCGGGAAAGTCTTCTCTCTCCATTATGCTGGTTGATGTCCAGTCTGTAATCATGTACTCACTTCTCTTTGGGATCAAAATCTACAAAAAGAGTTTCTGAACTCACAGTGTTTGCTTTGCCACCACACAGGAATTCATTAATCCCTGGGCCCTATTCATAGTTTGAAAGGATTGTGAACAAACTCCAAGCATTAATCCTATGATCTTTTGTACTGATATTTGAGAATTGTCACATCATCAGCAATATCACCTTTAAAACAAATCCATGTGATACCGAGAGTGAAATACCTGGCAAAGGGTTCTTACTGTAGCGTCATTCTGACAAGTTTGCCGTTCTCTGTGATAAACACTGTCATTACTTCTGACAGTGCTGGTAGAAGGTGTTCATTAAAACGTGCAGAAGGAAAACGCCACGTAACTCACGAGTGGATAGGGAAGGAGAACAATGATAACTTTGAAAAGGTAAACATACAGATCAGCTCTCCCTTGCCCTTCTCAGGTACCCTAGCATAAAGGTGTTGAGATTCATAAAACTGTCAAAACTAGAATTTTAAATAAACAGGTCGGCCTTTTGTAGTATCTGGAAATAAGTTGCTCTATTTTACTACAGAATTTTTACCTTGGCATATTTGCATATGTCTCAGCATTGTCGACTTTCATTTGGTTACTAGTCTATCACTTAGCAATATATTCTACACATAAATCAAGTCTCTACGGTGCTTGTGGAAAATCACATCTGTTTCTCACAATAGTACTTTGAAATTATCATAAAATCTTTTTCTTCTTTTTTTTTTCTTGCATTTTCCTTCTGCCTCTGTTTTCTGCCTGGATCTTAAATAATAACCATTTTCATTGCATTTTATGAACTCATCCGAAGGCATGGGTGGCAGCTGACCAAGTCTTCTTCGAATGTGACTAACAGTGTGGCTGTAAATGAAACCAACACAGGAGTTACGGCCTCTCCAAAAACAACTGTTGGCTGAGAGATGTCTGATTTTATATAAGCATTGGGAAGGTTGCTTTTTCATTTCCTCGTAATCTTGGGGGTCAAAGTAGTGAGTCAGAAGATAAAATATAAAAATACAGTGTAGAAAAAGTCAATTTTCTCTATTTTTCTACTCAGCACAGTGGTTACAAATATCTTTCTCTTGCTACATAGAACCATAGTCTATGGAATCATTATATTTCACAAGTTGGAGGGAATCTTAGAATTTCTCAAGTCGTTCCACACATACTTTTCCAAGTAAGGAAGCTGAGCCTATAGAGGCTCAGTGCATAGTGAAGCTAGTTAGTGACACTTCTTTGTGATCACAGGTTAGTGGCAGTCGGGATCAGGGCTCTCAGGTTTTATGAGTCCTGATACAATGAATTTTCCAAGAGAGAACCACCTCTAAATCTTTCCATTCTTTAATTACTCTCTTGCCAACTCTTAAACAGCTCCAACAATTGTGCCTGCAGTTTTTCAACAACTGTAACAGTACTGGTTTCTATTTGTAATGCTCAATCGACAGCTCTGAATTTCATTAGGGACTTTGTGTCTTGTACAGTTTTAGCTGCTACTGGAATTACCCTGAGGGTAACATGAGGTTTCTGAGTAGCAATCAATTGCAATAGAAGGTGTGGTTATTTTCTTCCTTTATTTTCCACAGGCAATTTATAAACCTTCAAGAGCTTGTCGGCTGTTTCGAGTGCTCTGTTTTCCAGTAAGTTTCTTTGCCCTGTGATAATAAACTTAATGCTGCAAAGCCCGTTATTGCGTGTGCATAACGGAAGGCCTGCCTCACTTGCCTGTCTTAATCCAAAGGTTGCAGCTCAAGATAGACCATGATTTAGGACGGTGTCGATAAATTCCTCAAGCTTCTGTAAGAAGGTGGTTGAATCCTATTCTCACCAACCCTCTGTTCCAGGCTGTGAGCCTGACTGACACTTCTCCACTTGTGGGACACATGACCCCTGTTACCTTTGGGAGTCAAATCACCAATCACCTCCACTGCTTATTTCCAGCCTTGGAACCTATGACTTCAGCCTTCCCTCATGCTACAGGTTTTAGTTCTCCACCAGGTCCACAGAAATACTTACCTTAAAGTATGCATTGCTATCATTTTAGCCACTATTACTTTGTAAAGTTACAGTCCATCTTAATCAGAAATCCCCCAAACACACCTTGTGAATGAGTTAGGGATGGTATTCAACTATCTTGCTACTGCATTCATTCAGGTTGTGATGACCAGTGATGATGAACACAGTCTCTACTTCTCTAAAGATGGCTCCAGGTTGTCCAATGGGACTCTTAGAGTGAGTATTGATATTTCAAAATTTATTTGCTCTCCCTCATATGCCCTTTGGTTGTTGTGGGTACAACCAAGAGGGAAATGCCAAGATTAAAATGCTTTTCAAAATTCTAGCATGTAGCTAGAGCCATTAAAAAATATTAAGATTCTGGAATTGGTGGTGTAACTGTTGAGAATTTCAACCAGAAAAGGGAGGTGTGGTAGGTGGAACTGAGAGATCACTCCCAAGATTCTCACCCCTGACATATATATCCATGTCTCCCCACCTCCACCAATTTGAGGGTGGTTGTTGTTGTCCAGTCACTAAGTCATATCTGATTCTTTGCAACCCCATGAACTCTAGGCTCCTTGTCCTCCACTATCTCCCAGAGTTTTCTCAAATTCATGTCCACTGAGTCAGTGATACCATCCAACCATCTCATCCTCTGCCACCCCCTTCTCCTTTTGCCTTCAATCTCTCCCAGCATCAGGGTCTTTTCCAATGAATCGGCCCTTTGCATCAGGTGGCCAAAATATTAGAGCTTCAGCTTCAGCACTGGTCCTTTAAATTAATATTCAGGGTTGATTTCCTTTATGATTGACTGGTTTGATTTTGCTGTCCAAAGGACTCTCAAGAGTCTTCTCCAGCACAATTTGAAAGCATTAGTTCTTCAGCACTCAGTCTTCTTTATGATCCAACTCTCCCATTCGAAAAGGAAATTGCAACCCACTCCAGTATTCTTGCCTGGAGAATCCCATGGACAGAGGAGCCTGGTGGGCTACAGTCCATACGGTCACAAAGAATTGGACACAACTGAAGCAACTTAGCATTAGCACTCGAAAAACTATAGCTTTGAGTATACTGACCTTCATTGGCAAAGTGATATCTCTACTTTTTAATATGCTGTCTAG
Organism: Bos indicus; assembly: GCF_029378745.1. Lineage (NCBI taxonomy): Eukaryota > Metazoa > Chordata > Mammalia > Artiodactyla > Bovidae > Bos > Bos indicus. The sequence goes on along the minus strand of NC_091765.1, from coordinate 58,816,146 downwards.
ATTTGTCGTAGTTTTCCTTCTAGGGAACAAGAGTCTTTTAATCTGAGAGTGAACAGGATTGTGAATATGATGGGATTCACTCCCATAATTCAGTTCAATTCAGTCGCTCAGTCGTGTCCGACTCTTTGTGACCCCCATGGGCTGCCAATGCAGTAGCTGCAGGAGATGTCAGTTCAATCCCTGGGTCAGGAAGTTCTGGACACCATTATAACTGGAAGCACCCAATATATTACACTGTTTTATGACATAAAGCATGAAGAGAGTGGTATAACTTGATGATCAAGTAATATACTGTTCCATGACATCACAATTTCAAAAACTTTTAGACTCCACATTTTTAGTTTTGGTTCAAAAGCATGCCAGTCCTGAGTACTGTCAGTGGCAAGATCCATTTGGGAGTCACTGAAAGCTCAAACATTTTCCCTAGAAAGCAAGATGCTTGTAGTGCCCGTCCTCATTCTAATAAGAGACTCTGCCCTGTTCAGAAAACAAAACAGGCTCCTCTACTTTAATCTGACTAATTTTTTCCATCTGCATATGTATCGGGTTGGTCAAAAAGTTCATTTGTGTCTTTGGCCAACCCAAAGTATCCACGGTATACCTGGCCCTTCAATTAGCAAAAGAAAAAAAAAATCTGCTTTTCAGGCTCTCAGAAGACAGCAATGTTTATTTGATCACCATCTACTCCTTGCCACAGCTCTCCTGATACTTGACAGGCATGGAATTAGGAGAATGCAATGAATCCATTCTTCTAGGCATCTAAATTCTATCAAATTAGATACCTGCCCCTTCAACTGTCTATGACCACGGTTCATTGGAGTAGGGCCAGAGACTACTGATTTAGGAGTAACAGTGAATTGGACCAATTCATGGCCTATCACAAGATCCTCATGCCACAGACTATATGAGGACACCTGAGTCAGATGATCTGCAAGCGGTGTTACCTGTGGCTTCCTATGTTCTGCCTGTCAGTCTCCACCCTCAAGATGAAATGTCAAGGCTAGGTCATCTTAGACATGTTTATGCCATGTCTTCAGTGTTCATGAAGAGTATACATGAGAAATGGTCACATGAAGAATAACTGTGACAAATCTTCACTGATGAGGATACAGTCATTATGTTTTCTCTTAGTATAAGAGCCAATGCAGGACATTTCTTCAAAAATTTCATACAAAGAAAATAAAGTTATGTAAATATACTGTCTTGTTTTATCATTCAATGAGAAAGACACTCTACTGGCAGCCAAAATAAAGTTATCTAAATAAGCTGTGCCGTGCTGTGCTGAGTCGCTCGTCATATCCAACTCTTTGCAACCCCATGGACTGTAGCCCGCGAGGCTCCTCTGTCCATGGGGATTCTCCAGGCAAGAATACTAGAGTGTGTTGCCATGCCCTCCTCCAGGGGAATCTTCCCAACACAGGGTTTGAACCCAGGTTTCCTGCATTGCAGGTGGACTCGTTACCATCTGAGCCACCAGGGAAGCACAAGAATACTGGAGTGGGTAGCCTGTCTTTTCTACTGGGGGAATTCCCTGACCTAGGAGTTGAACTGGGGTCTCCTGCATTGCAGCAGATTCTTTACCAGCTGAGTTACCTGGGAAGCCCCTAAATAAGGTAAGTCTTGTTTTATTATTCAGTGAGAAAGATAATCTACTGGCAGGCAAGAATCTCAGAGTTAAGGTCAATGTTCAATTATAGTAACTCTGTTAGCCTTGATAAGTATCTTCTTCCTACCTGAATCTTTTCTATTTGTATTTCAATATGCTGTGATGAATGCCTTTTTAGAGAGTAGCCTATTTGTATATTTTAAAACGTTCAAGTGGATGATAAACAAAGCTTTAAGAATATATTATAAAAGCCCAAATCTTATATTCTAAGATGCAATATAATAAAATGGTTAAAAGCCATACTGCAAGGTTCAAAGCCCAATTCAGCTACTCTTGATTTTGGGTAAAGTTTAACCTCTCTGTAATTCAGCTTCCTTATCTCTAAAATGGAGGAAATAAGAGTACCTCCTAATAGGGTTATTTTGAAGAATAAATGTATCAATATACAGGAAGCACTTGGTAAACACTAACAATTTTCTCTTATTATCTCGTGTGTGTGTGTGTGTGTGTGTGTGTGTGTGTGTGTGTGTGCGCGCTTAGTCCCTCAGTTATGTCCATCTCTCTGCAGCCTGCCAAGCTCCTCTGTCCATAGAATTTTCCAGGCAAGAATACAGGAGTGGGTTGCCATTTCCTCCTCCAGGGCATCTTCCCAACACAGGAATTGAACCCACGTCTCCTGTGTCTCCTGAATTGGCAGGCGGATTCTTTATCACTGCACCACTTGGGAATCCCAAATATCTCATGAGGTAATGTTAAACTCTATCAGTACATGGTATGATCAAAACATCATATCCTATTTGGCCCCTGAACTTTATCCATTCAAATGCAATGTATAATGCTTACCCACTGTGGCAGATGCTGACGAGAGCAGAGATTTGCCCCAGGAGCCCCAGCCTGCCCATCCCCCTCCACGTGGAGAGGAATCCAAAGCCTGTAAAAAACCAGATTAGCCACAAGGTCAGCAATTCGTTTATCCCTGGATGGGAAAATATCCATTCGTTTGAAACACAGAGAAGGTTAAACAAATCACCAACAGCCATATCTCACTGGATTATAGTTTATAAGGACCATAAAAGAATATACCAATCCATGCTGCAATGTGTACTTTGGAATCAAACTGATGTCTAGTGGTGTTGGCATCTGAGGGCTTAAAGTGAGAAGGGAATTTGATGTCAACCAAGACCCAAATCTCCCATTATCTGGAAGACAGTGACAGGGCTGTGGAGGGGAGGGGAAGATTTAATACCTTTGGGCACAGAGTGACTTGAAAAACTCCAAAACAACTTTGACTCATGCAATTTTTTCCCCAGAACTAGAAAAAAAATGTACTCTTCAAGGTAGATAGAGTTAATTTTCAAATTTCTAGGGTGGTAGGAGGAGCTTTGGCATGGATGGTAGCAGGCAAGCTGTCTACAAAAGCATCAGTAAACTTGAAGATGGGGAGCAGCAACAGGAAGCCTTTTGAGGTAGACAAATTTCAAGGGGTCCACCCCACTCACAGTGACCCCTGGAACTGTATCTCTCACTGTCGGTGGGCACAGTTGATTCAAATTCTTTTTCCTACGTATTTGGATTGGGACACAGATTCTTGTTCAGCTTGAATAGAAGATCCACTATGCAGACCAAGAATTAAGAGAAAGCAGAGTGAGCAAAATGAAGGAGATAAGCTCAGGGAAGCTGTCTGGATTCCAGGTAGTTTCTCAACCCCTGGTTCCTGTCTCTCTTCAAAGCTCTTAGGCTTTCCTACCTTTGGGTTCTATGTGATTCCAGCGCAGTATTTCTCTCTTTCTCTCAATATTTTTGTTCACTGATATATCCACAGAGCATAGAAGAGTTCATGGTGTATGAGTGCTTATTTATTTATTCAACAGCTAAATTTAGCTGAATTTAGCTGAAATTCATCGATTTTCTCAGGTGTGCAATAGTTTCTGTAACTTGTGACCAATGCATCCTGACTCAAAAAAAAAAAAGAACCACCCCTCTCCCTTAATATCCAGGAATACATTTTACAAAATGAGGCAAAAATACATTAGGTGGTAGAGAATTACAGCGATTTCATTCCAAGAAAAGAAAGGAAGAAGTTAAGGAGGAAGTGAAAAATTCCTACAGAGTTTGTAGATTCTATAACTTTTGACCCAAGGCTGGTCCATCATCCTCCCCAACTACCTTCCCCCTGCAGTCTTCCACCCTTTCAGATAAGAGCAGCCATGTGAAACAGCTTTGACCAATGAGATATAAATGAGAAAGGGTTCACTGTCATGATAAATTATACAGTTACAGCTGGTGGCAACTCTCCCCTCTCCTTTTATCCTGCCCTGAATGTGAACCCGGTGCTCGAAACTGAAGCAGCCATTTTTGCTGCCTTAAGGGACAGGCCAGGGAATCACACTAGCTCTGGCCCTGGTGGGCTACTAAACAAATATGAGTTATTGCCTATCTCCATTCTGTTAAATGAGAAATAAAAAAAGAAATCACTATTTTGTAAGCCATTATATGTTAAATTTTAGTTGAGCTTTCCTGATGGCTCAGATGGTAAAGAATCTGCCTGCAATGCAGATTCAATCCCAAATGCTATCCCTAACTGATTCACTTAATTAATATCAAACACCATCCATCAGTGTAGACTACTGGTTAAATGTAAACATTATGGAATTAAATTGCTTGGGTTTGACTCTAGGCTCTACCATTTTGGACAAGTTAATTACTCAAGTCTTTTAAAGTCATTATCAACATTACAAAATGCAGCCATGAGTATAAGAACCAATAACCTCACAGGTTTATTGTGAAAATTAAAATAATTCACATAAAGCTGTGAGCATAGTGCTAACACATAATAAATACTCTAGAAATGTTAACTGTTAATAATAAGAATAATTAACTACAGTTTTAACACTAAGAAGCAAAAAGCTATGAAAGTTGGCTGACATTTTTTTTTCTGTTTGGAAACAATGAGAAGCTTGTTAATGTGAATGGAAATACTCAAGATTCATGACAGTCTGCTTTCATTTTTGGAGTCTACATTGATTTACTTCACTTGAGCAATGAAGCCAGTGGCAATTTTATACCATGATGAAGACAGATGTAAGTTGGTGATTAATATAATTCTTTCATGGGATAAATCACTACCTATGTGATTAGGGAAAGTTAATACACTTAGGGGTGACAGCTTCTGACTCAAATTTACAATACTTAATATGCTCTGACAGCTGGTAATTGACTAGCAAATGGAAATAAATGTTAAATGAGTCTAGAACTTTTTGCAGTATAAGTGACTACTTCAATTGCTTTATTAATAAAGCTTCTTTGACATTGAGCTGTGACTTCTTGATCAGCTACAAAGAATGGCAAATACTCAAATAACAAAATGTGTACATTTAACATAAAAACCATATAAACTGTTTGACATGGACTGGAAATATATCCAGTGGAGTACTGTAAATATATCCAGTGGAGTACTGTCTCCACTTTAAGTGGCTTTAATGTCACATGCTTATGAGACTATAAAGTAGGCAGCATGGATCTACTCAGGTATCCCATTTTCATATATGAAAAATTTAAAACTTTCTCCTCATCCTCACCCATGTAACTCCCACCTCCTTTAACAGACGACTTTACATCCTAATCCATAGAGAAAATAGAAGCCATCTGGTAAGAACTCTGTCAACTTCCTGCCCCCTCCCCCTAAACTCTCAGAAGAATACGAGTCATATTGTAACAGCAAATCAGACTTGGCTTGATCAGGAGGGATCTCCAAAACTCAAATGGAGATTATTGATACATCTATAAGTGTTGTATGCACCTAAGAAGATGAAAGAGTGCAAGATTCTATCAAGTCTTTAAATAGAAAAGACATTTACATATCGGATATTCCATTTAAAGGTCTTTATCATTAAATAGAAAATTTATTTATTTTTAAGTTATCAAGTAGAAAAATATGTGTACATCTTAGAATTCCATTAAATTCAAAGGTTTTCAGCACTTAAGATAGAAAATATATGTACCTCTTTTAAAAGATAAAGACCAACCTGATAGTCCTATTTCCTTTACTAGATTAAGATTTAGAGACTATGTATATAGCTTTGGTCTTGGGATATGGACAGAAGAAGTTATGAGACCAAACCCTCTTTAAGTTTTGTAACTCATGACACAGCTGTTCTAAGGAGGGGCTCAGTGTGACATTTGGGAGGATGTAAATTGCTCTGATGCCAGCATCTCTTAAAATATTTGCTAAAAAATGGCCTCAGTTGTTCCCAAGGAACTTTCTTTCTTGGTTAGTATGCATCATTCAACTCCAGGGAGATTTCAAATTAAGTACAGAAAGGTTTTAAAGCATGAAAGTCATACAATTAATCATTTTGTGCATATTTCTTCTTTTCTGTACTACTGACGCTTAAAGGAATTTGAGTGATTAGAGTGACAATGTTTTGAAAATCAATTAAAAATGAATAATTGAATTATCAGACTTCTGATTTTTAAGTTGAAATGTACCTAAATTTATGCATAATGTTTGAAGTCAAGTGGGCCTTAGGAAGCATCACTATGAACAAAGCTAGTGGAGGTGATAGAATTCCAGTTGAGCTATTTCAAATCCTAAACGATGATGCTGTGAAAGTGCTGCACTCAATATGCCAGCAAATTTGGAAAACTCGGCAGTGGTCACAGGACTGGAAAAGGTCAGTTTTTATTCCAATCCCAAAGAAAGGCAATGCCAAAGAATGTTCAAACTACCGCACAACTACACTCATCTCACATGCTAGCGAAGTAATGCTCAAAATTCTCCAAGCCAGGTTTCAACAGTATGTGAACTGTGAACTTCCAGATGTTCAAGCTGGTTTTAGAAAAGGCAGAGGAACCAGAGATCAAATTGCCAACATCCGCTGATCATTGAAAAAGCAAGAGAGTTCAGAAAAACATCTACTTCTGCTTTATTGACTATGCTAAAGCCTTTGCCTGTGTGGATCACAGCAAACTGTGGAAAATTCTTAAAGAGATGGGAATACCAGACCACCTTACTTGCCTCCTGAGAAATCTGTATGCAGGTCAAGAAGCAACAGTTAAAATTGGACATGGAACAACAGACTGGTTCCAAACCAGGAAAGGAGTATGTCAAGGCTGCGATTGTCACCCTGCTTATTTAACTTATATGCGGAGTACATTATGAGAAGTGTGGGGCTGGATGAATTACAAGATTGCCGGGAGAAATATCAATAACCTCAGATATGCAGATGACACCACCCTTATGGCAGAAAGTGAAGAAGAACTAAAGAGCCTCTTGATCAAAGTGAAAGAGGAGAGTGAAAAAGTTGTCTTAAAACTCAGCATTCAGAAAACTAAGATCACGGCATGCGGTCCCATCACTTCATGGGAAATAGATGGGGAAATAATGGAAACAGTGATAGGCTTTATTTTTGGGGGCTCCAAAATCACTGCAGATGGTGATTGCAAGCCATGAAATTAAAAGATGCTTGCTCATTGGAAGAAAAACTATGACCAACCTAGACAGCATATTAAAAAGCAGAGACATTAATTTGCCAACAAAGGTCTGTCTAGTCAAAGCTATGGTTTTTCCAGTAGTCATGTATGGACGTGAGAGTTGGATCATAAAGAAAGCTGAGAGCCAAAGAATTGATGCTTTTGAACTGTGGTGTTGGAGAAGACTTTTGAGAGTCCCTTGGACTGCAAGGAGATCCAACCAGTCCATCCTAAAAGAAATCAGTCCTGAATATTCACTAGAAGGACTGATGCTGAAGCTGAAACTCCAATATTTTGGCCACCTGATGCGAAGAACTGACTCATTGGAAAAGACCCTGATGCTGGGAAAGATTGAAGGCAGGAGAAGGGGACGACAGATGAAGAGATGGTTGGATGGTATCACTGACTCGATGGACCATGAGTTTGTGTTAAGCTCTAGGAGTTGGTGATGGACAGGAAAGCCTGGCATGCTGCAGTCCATGAGGCTGCAAAGAGTTGGACAAGACAGTGACTGAACTGAACTGATGGAACCTAAGGGGTCATTCAGTCCACTCTATAAATTTAAGATTTACAACAATTCTTAAGTACTCAGCAAGATCTTGTTTAAGTAGGTAAATGAGGTACTTAAAAAGTAGATAGAGTATATTAAATTTATAGATGTAGATAAAAAATATTTGACCATGTTTAAGTTGGCATAAAGGACCAAGCATTAATCAAAAGCCCCTTGAACATGAGTGTTCAATTATGCTAGACTTCTAAATAGAGTAAGATTTGTGAGATGAATACTACAGAGAATTGACATTTTGATTCTATAACCTTAATAAATTGAATACTAATTGTTCAAACCAAGTTGAAAGTCTGAGTAGTGTTTTTTTATGGACAAAACACTGGCCTATATCAAAACCCCATTTCAACACAAGTCTAATTTTACTGTATCCCCCACTCACAATTACTTCTTTCCCTTCTATCACAATGGAAGTGGTATCTTCCTCTTGGTTGTAATTATCACCACCATCTGATCTCCTCTGGGCCTGGGAAGGTTGGTTCTCCCTTTTCTTCTGGCTTTTCAACCTTTCTCTACTGGCTGCTTCCCACATTTAATTATGTGCACCATCCTCCATCTTAAAACAAGCAAATGAAAATCACGATGACAAAATGTTTTGGTTTTTTTTTCCCCCAACTTGTCTGGTTTCTGTTCCATGTCTTTCTTTCTTCTTTACCTCTTAAAAAAGGTGCCTACCTTCTGAATCCACTCCCTCCACCCACCACAGTGACTCTTCCATGGTCACTGTTTCATGAAACCATCCTTATCAAGATCACAAGGGCTCCCTCATGGTCAGAGCTATGGACTCATTATAGTCACTTTATTTCTTGACCTCTCAGTAGCACCAGAAGCTTAACCACTTTTCAATCCTTAAAAGATTCTGTTCTCATGACCTGGCTTCCATGCCCTATCTTCTTACTCTTGCATTTTTTGTCTTTCCCTTATCATGATGATTTCAGTTTACTTTAGAAAGTTTCCACACATATTGTGGGAGCTCCTTAAGTTGCAACCCAACTGCTTCAAGCATTCCAATAAAGTACACATAGTCCAGGTGGTCAGCTGGCATCCTAATCAGGAAAGGCATACTCCAGAGGCAGCTATAATGAGCACTTCTATTATTCACATCTCTATTAACATCTGAGGCTTTGCAAATTAGCATACTGAATTACAGAAATGTGCTTTAACTGGTAAACATGGTAGAATGGTAACTAGCATTCTGAATACCTGAAAGGGGTTCTAGATTGTGAAATTAAAGGTATTCAACACTAGTTGGTGATTAAATATATTTTAGAGCCTTTTCCTACCTTTACATGAACAGGGTAAAAGAAAGGATTTTACCCTGTTCTAAGTGGTCTTCCATTCATCTCTGAACTCTGGAGAATTCTGGTTTCTCAATGCCAAGTATAAAGGACGAAATCTCTGCTCCTAGATTTCTAGGCATTTGCCTTGAATGAACCTTTCACGTGGAGTAGTGGTCAAGGCATGTAAAAGGTCAGATCAATGGAACATTCTCAAGTCTACATGAGTTTTCATGAACTATTTTAAACATTTTTGTTAATTAATGTTTAATTAAAAAATGTTAGTGTGGTATAACATGATTTGAAATTTATAGAATGAACTTTACTGGCAACCACAACCTATCAAAGAGACTCTAAGAGCTGTCCATGACCAAACTGACTTAGAAACACAGACTTCAGGGCCAGGTTCCTGGCCTTTGATTTTATTTATTTATATATAACACCTGGGCAATCTGACCCACTCCCATTAACACTCAATGGCTAATGGCCTCCAAATCTCTCCCCACCACCTCCCCTGGGCTCCAGACTACTATAATCAACTATCCACAAAATATCTTCACATGGATGTCTCATGGTATGTCCCATACTGAGCTCACCATGTTCTCAATCTCACCTGAATCCTCAACTAGTTCTTCTGTGTACCAATATTAGTGATTCCCAAACACTGGTCCACAGTCTGACACTAAGAGTATTACCTGGGGGAACTTACTAAAAATACAGTGTCTTAGCTTCCACTGTGATCTTTTAAAGAATAAGAACCTTTCAGGGTAGATCCCAGGAATCCAAACTTCTAACAAACTTCCCCGGTGATTATAACACACCACCAGATTTATGAAGCACTGTCCAATGCAACTGAGCTTCCGAGGTGGCCCAGTGGTAAAGAATCTGTCTGCCAGTGCAGGAACCACAGGTTTGATCCCTGGGTCAGGAAGATCCCCTGAAGGAGGAAATGGCACCCCATTCCAGTATTCTTGCCTGGGAAATCCCATGGACAGAGAAGCCTGATACAGTCCATGGGGTTGCAGAGTCGGACATGACTGAGAGACTAAGCATGAATGCTGCTGCTGCTGCTAAGTCACTTCAGTCATGTCCAACTCTGTGCGACCCCACAGAGGGCAGCCCACCAGGATCCCCTGTCCCTGGGATTCTCCAGGCAAGAACACTGGGGTGGGTTGCCATTTCCTTCTCCAATGCATGAAAGTGAAAAATGAAAGTGAAGTCATTCAGTCGTGTCCGACTCTTTGTGACCCCATGGACTGCAGCCTACAAGGCTCCTCTGTCCATGGGATTTTCCAGGCAAGAGTACTGGAGTGGGTGCCATTGCCTTCTCCGAAGCATGCATATGCACGTCCAATACAACCAAAAGGTAACAGCTACCATCTGGTTGCTCAAGTGAAAAATCAGATGGCTTCATGTGGCAAGTCATAAAAAAGAGAAACACTCCAATAGAACTGGAGCAAACTCTACTCACTCATTTAAGAGGCAAAAATCTGTCATCAGCAGATCTTGGCCTATGTTCTCTCATTTTTGTCTCTGCTGACAGAAATTTTACTGTTCTTAAGCACCCTGCTTTTCCTTTTCTAGGGAGAGAACTAATGAGTGGTAGTCTGTGTTTTCCTTTGAGTACTTTGAGTGGTAACATTGCATTCTTTACCTTCTTCCTGATTAGCTTTTTAATGCATTGGTATAGGACAGTAGGGATGAAATTTTTTTAGTCTGGGTAATATTTCTTAATTCTAAGAATTTAGGGAAATTTGAACTAGATTAGATCTTTTAGGGGCTGATAGACTAGCACATGGGCGTCCCTCGTAGCTCGGAGGGTAAAGAATCTGTCTGCAATGCGGGAGACCTGGCTTTGATTCCTGTGTCAGGAAGATTTCCTGGAGGAGGGAATGGCTACCTACTCCAGTATTCTTGCCAGGAAACTCCATGGACAGAGGAGCTTGGCAGGCTATAATCCATGAGGTTGCAAAGAGTCAGACATGACTGAGTGACTTTGAGAGAGAGGGAGAGACTAGTACATAAAAAGGTCCCACAAGATTTCTGGGAATAAATGTCATTCCAACCTAGCACCCACGACAAACACCTCTGAACTGAGGATGAAGACTTCACCAACTCCTTAAGATTGATTTGGGTGCTCCATCTCAGGCTTCTTTGTGCCTGGCCTATCTAGTATATATCTAGTACACTAAGACACACTATGAAGTGAAGTGTTAGTTGCTCAGTTGTGTCCAAATCTTTGTGACCCCATGAACTGTACCCCACCAGGCTTCTCTGTCCATGTGATTCTCCAGGCAAGAATACTGGAGTGGATTGCCATTCTCTTCTCCAGAGGATGTTTCCAACCCAGGGATAGAACCTGGATCTCCTGCATTGCAGGCAGATTCTTTACTGTTTGAGCTATAGGGAAGTCCAAGACATACTATAATTGCTTTCATATAACACTTCCTTTCCCAACTAGATGGGAGGCATCCTGAAGATAGTTACACTACCCAGCTTCTGGAGCATAATACATGGTGTCATGGGGCTGGTAAAGATTTAGACTCTAGTCCAACCTCCAAAGTTCAAGGGGGTCTGGGGACTATCTCTTATGGATGTCGTGGTGTGGATTCCTGAAAGAAGCCTTAACTCAATGGTTTCTGAGTCTGTACATCAGAATGAATGACAAAGAGAAAGGGCCCTAAAGACAGAGACAGCTTCTCTGAGTGTATCAACTGTGATGGTGTGACCCTTCAAAGAAGACGTGCCAGCTGAGTAGCTGGCAGAACCACTGGCCCCAGAGTGCCTCCTGGTCACACCGTCCTGCCTGCCAAGTGATGGCTGCCATGCTGACTCAGGCAAAGGGGAAGCTGGTAAGGTGAATTTTAAGGGGACCAAGACCCAAAGTAACTAGATACCACTTATAGAAAAAACATATACATTTAAACCCATTATCACAAAATCTAGTGTGTAGTAGAAGAAACAACTTCCTCAATGACTATTCTGCCAGGTTTTTTAAAAAACAGGCATTTCCCCTTAGAAACTGTTTTTTAAGAGGTGATGAGATTCTCTTAAACTCAAATACATCTAGGACCAGACAGGCTTTTGAAGGACCTGAAGGACCTGTCATTCCTCAGTAGACCTGTGTTCAAGATCCAACCAAGCAACGTACAAATGAACTTTTGATTCAAGATTTTTTGCAGAATTCATTCTCTTCTGGATTAACAGAAAAATGGTTGTTTTCATCACCGCAAAAGAACTTCCTGTAAGTGTGCAATGAAGAACCAATAAAATAGAGCAAATGAACAATGCTTGAAGATGAAGCACCCAACTGAATTCTTCTAATACTAACTTAAGACAAAAGGATAAGTTGCCGAGAGAGTAGAATCCCCTTTTCTAGTAATTATTAAGGAGAGACTATATCTGTACCTAGTTAGAAGGTTTAAATGTAACCTGGGTGAAAGAGATATGTTTTCCTCTCAAGACCCTTCCAGCCACCTGTATTAGCTTTCTGTCTTCTTAGAACCAACATGCTCACAGGAATTCCTCCCAAATCCTGCTTCTGTCTGAGCTCCTGATGCAACGCCCCCCGCCTCCTGCCACCCACCACCCTCGGCCCCCCCGCCCCCGCCAACACACACACGCAGAGCCACAGCTCTAACTCTGTGGCCAGTCTCTGAACTTCCATTCAGATACTTTGTGAAGCTTCATGATAAGGAAATGCTCCCCTTTTCAAAGCTATCGGTAGGGGAGGGGAGTTGCCGGGAGGGGAATATCTATCTGCCAGTTGGCTCTTTCTCTCTCTCTGTAGCATTAAGGAGGTTTACAAAGTGCTCTCAAAAGCAGAATTCATTCGATTTGCTCAAAATGTAAGAAGATGGATGTGTAGGAGCATCCTGACTTTTTATTTTGCTATCTTTATTAGCAAACTTGTTATAACTTTTAGAAGTCTGAAACTGGCATGTATAATCTAGCCTTCATGAGCACACATATCACGACTCAATGAAGCTCTTATAGCTTCTTTGAATCATCTTCGGTCAGAATGTCATGGTTAAGATATATATTTTTTAATGTACAAAAGCATGTATTAATAGTAGCAGTTACAATAACAACTGGGAACCAATGCGCCCCAGTAGAAAGACAGCATGGAAGGAACACAGGTTCCAAAGTCAGGCACACAGGTTGGTACAGGGAGAGGGCACATCCTATTGGTTACGTTTCTCTGGAGAATTCAGACTACTATCCACCCTGTCGTCATTCTTTCTTCCCCACTCCCAATTATTTCTCAAAGCTCTCTCAGTGGTTGAAATGTTCAGCTAGAGTTGAGACCCTTTGATCTAGGAATTCTTAATCCCTCAGGGGGTCCATGGATGGCTTTAAAATGTCTGTGATATCATGGAACTCAAAAACAAAATTTTGCATGTATGTTTACATAACTGATCCAAACTCCCAGCTGGTCCTCAGATCCCTTCCATGACATTCAGCAGAATGATCATTTGTTTTTGTTTAAACATCTCCAGTGATGGGAAAACCCTTCCTTTCATCTCATCTTAGAATAATTCTGAGAGTCAATTTGAGGAAACTGAGGCCCAAGATTTGAGGAAACTAAGGCCCAAGAAGTCTGCTTTTGAGTAAAAGAATCACAAAACATTAGTCAGAAGGATACCTCGTGGTCTTCATGGGCAAATTCTTCATTTTACAGAGGAAAAACTGAAGCACAGAGAAATTTGGTGTCCTGCCCAAACTAAGAGAGTTAATGATAGATGGGGGATGGAAGCCCAGCTGCCCAACTCCCCACTTAGCCTGCCTCCCTCACTGCATGCAGCAGAGTCACCTCAAGGAGGGGACGCTCTCAACTTCGGGAGAGCAGGGCCGATCCCCCTACACTGTAGCATCCTTCTAGAAGGCAGGTTCGGAGGAGAGTGGCCCATCTCCTCAAGTCCTGCAGAGTGCCTCCCCACCCCTTCCGGTCCCCACGTGGATGGAGGGAAAGGTGTCAGGAAAACCCAGCTTGGTCATACTGATGTGGAATGAGGTAGTGACATGGAGATACTGGCCTGCCATCCCCCAGAGAGTCAGGTGCAGGCGCTAAAGTGAAGCACAAGGGTGTTCTGCTGTTGTCTCCGGAAGGTGGTATGTGATGATAAAAGGGGAATCTGCAGGTTTCAGATCTTTTCGTAAATATGCAAATTTGTAAATATGCAGCAAAATTTAAGTGATGTTAAAGAAGCATTAACTTGTTTAGGGTGGAATTAGATTCGTTAATAATCTGGACTCGTTATATTCAATATTACAATATCATTCACTTACTGAGTAGCTCCCTTACTGAGCTCACTTACTGAGTAGCTTAATATCTTACTGAGTTGCTTAAGATCTCTGAGCCTGATTGCCTCATCTATAACTTGGGGTTAATAATATCCACTTAGAACCTCAAGGAACTGTTGTATGGAGTGAATTACTTAACATATAGAGTAGTTAGGAGAGTGCCTGTTGTGTCCAATAATTTGGTGGTGGGTATTGTTAATAAAAATACAATCAATAAAATGAAAATATTAAAATGACCAATTATTCTCATATACACCTTTTCTCACCAAACAATACATCTCTGATGATAGAGGTAATGTCATAGTGTATACTGAATTCCCAATTCCTAACCTCATAGCTTGGCACAAATCTATGCCCATGGTAGGTATCAGTAAGAACTCAGTCAAATGAACCACTCCTACCGGATCACTCTGTTCTTTCAGGGGTATTTCGGATCCAGGTTCTGCCTCGAGGCTCACAGCATCAACACACTCAGTGAGGGCATCCTCAGCCACTTCTCCGTTGAGGGGCGGCTCCGTGGCGCCAAGGTCTTTGGGCTCCTCAGCGAGTCCAGTGTCAGCAGTCTCTGCACCCTGAACAGCCTCATTTTCATGCACATCTCTTCTGGGATTCGCTGGCGTTAGCTCATTTGAAATTGTAGCTGAATCACAGTGCACTTCTGCATCTTTGGGTAAAGTATCACTGTTGGGCTTGTTGGTAATTTCTTCTTTGTCTCCAGAGGCTAACGTGTCATCGCCATTGTCAGACATTTTAATATCTGTTAACAGGATTACAAACAAACAACTTACTCTTTATCTGAATTATTCAATTTTAATTCAAAGCCCTGAATAATTAAATCTGGTGGAGATAAGCTTTTTGCTACCAAGAAGAAACTTTATGCAACCTCTGTGTTGGCCGAATAATGGCCCCGCAAAATATCCATGTCATAATCCTTGGAATGTGACTTGGCTTCCTATGCAGTGAGGTCCTTATATCTTTATTTTAGACTAATGAAATTATCAGGCTTCCCAGGTGGCTCAGTTGTCAAGAATCTGCCTGCAATGCAGGAGATGCAGGAGACACAGGTTCCATCCATGTTCACCTTGTGAATGTTACTTTGTATGGCCAAAAGGACTTTGAAGATATGATTCAATTAAGAATCTTGGATTACCTGCATGGGTCTTAATTGAAATCACAAGTGTCCTTATCAGAGCAAGGCAGAGGGAGATCTGACTGCAAAGAGGAAAAGCTAATGTGATGACAGAAGCAGATTGGAGTGATGCACTCAGAAGATGAAGGGACAGACCACAGACCACAAGGAACACAGGTGGCCACTAGATGTTGAAAAGTCAAGGAAAACATTCTCCCTTCAGACTCTAGAACTCTAAGAGAATACATTTGTATTGCTATAAATCACTATGTTGGTTGTACTTTGTTGCAGTAGCAGTAGGAACTAATACAGACCTACAGTGCTATCTTTAAACTTTCATGGATCTTTCACCTGGCATGAGGAAATATACATATAGGAACTAAGAGTATTATCTGTATCTGTGAAAGTATTTACTTCATATGACTTAATTATATTTGTAGCCATAAGAATAAGCATGGAAAATACCTGAGAGCTTATTTTAAAATGCTTGACATTTAGTATTGCAATTTGGTCAGAAATTCAAATTGAAAAAAACATACATACACAGAAGTGTGCCTTGTTGGGTACCAGCCCATGAAGGTCTGAGCTTTCTTTGGTGAATAGTTTAGATGGGGAAACACAAGGATGAAATGGAATAAAGAAGTGACATATTAAGCCAAATGAGGAATGGAGCCATTACAAAATAACACACAAAACAGAAACCTCTTTATGAAGCTTGTGAATTATTGCTACCATGTACAACAGTGAAGGTCAATAGAACTTTCAGTGATGATGAAATGTTCTGTATTCATGATGGCAAATATGGTAGCTAAGAGTCACATATAGCTATCAGATACTTGAAATGTGGCTGGTGCAACGGAGGAACTAATTTTTAAATTTAATTTTAAATAATTTTAACTTAAATTTATATAGACATGTGTGGCTAATGGCTACCTTATTGGATAACATATATTCAGAAAATAGTTCAAGGTGATAATTTCCTTGTGTTTGCGTGCATGTGTGTACTTTCAATCGAATCAGTCATGTCAAGTCTTTACAGCCTACCATGCTCCTCTGTCCATGGGATTCTACAGGCAAGAATATTGGAGTGGGTTGTCATGCCTTCCTCCTGGGGATCTTCCTGACCAGGAGTTGAACTCACGTCTCCTGCATCGCAGGCAGATTCTTTATCATTGAACCACCTGGGAAGCCTGATAATTTCAGTAGTCTAAAAAAGAGATAATGACCTCACTACATAGGAAACCAAGTTGCAGGCTAATCAGTGGGTATTTTTGTTGACCTCGGTGTTTACCAATTGGTCAAATCTCTGGTCACTGTTAAAACCACAGTATGTGGGAAGCCATCTCACATACTGGCCACGTGATGACGGTGGCCAACTTACAATTCACGTGCACCTGCCAACCTTCTTGACCCTTCAAACAGTTGTTCCTTAAATTGTCCAGCTATTTTCTTTTATCTCTCCCTTGGTGAATCTTACTCCTTTCTCACAGTTTTACACACTTCTATGTGTGACTCTCCAATACCTACCTCCATTCCACAAAGGCAGAAAGTAAATTAGTGGCTTTTAGTGGCTGTCTGCAATGCGGGAGACCTGAGTTCGATCCCTGGGTTGGGAAGATCCCCTGGAGAAGGAAATGGCAACTTACTCCAGGATTCTTGCCTGGAGAATCTCACGGACAGAGGAGCCTGGTGAACTACAGTCCACGGGGTCACAAAGAGTCGGACACGACTGAGCGACTTCACTTTTACTTTCAGTGGCTGAAAGGAGAGGGGATGAGTAATGACTGCTAATGGATGTGGATTTCTTTTGTGGGTGACCAAAATGTCCTAAAACTGAACAGTGGTAATGGCTATACAATTCTGTGAATATATTACATTCACAAAAGACTGTCAGGTGGCTGTTGGTTCAGTATGTTGTTTTAACAAATTTAAGGCCCATTTAGAGTAACTGTCTCCTCTATATTTTGTTCCTCCTAACTGGATATAATTTTTCTTCCTCTGAACTCTCAGAGTGCTTTGCATCTATCTCAGTTCGGATGGTTACAATCATCTTTGATTAGAGTCGTTTGAGTGTTATCCTAATATGTTGTAAATACTATATGAAGACAAGAGTCTTCCTTATTTTGTCTTCGTATTTTATACAGCACTTAACATGGTTTCTTGAACACTGTAGGAAACTCAACAAACATGTGTATTGAGTTATATTAATATTTGGGGGAAGATTTAAAATTAAAGTGTAATTTGAAATGAAAGTAAGCAGCAAATGCCTTTACCTCATTCGCTACTCAGGAGCTATCTTACAGCAAGTGGTTTCAAATGACCCATATTGTCTTTCCTCTGTTCCTTCACCTACAAGATAACTGGGTTAGAATGTCTCTTTTTAAACAAAAATACTTGAATTCTCTGATAACACAACTATAAACAAGTCTGCAGATGGGAAAGGCAAAGAATGCATCCTCCCCTTTGGCTGATACGTTAAGTTTCGGGTATTCAAGGTTGGAGATGGTCTGTCAGTAAGTATGGTCAATGCCTAGTTAAAGGAGTAAAGAGTGATTCTGGCTACCCTGCAGAAAAGGGATTGTTACTGTGGTTTATGGGAGAGGGATGAGATTGAGGGAGGGTAATTGAAAAGCTATTGTCATGTGGAAGCTTATAAAATTTTTGTGAAAACCAGTCAGGACTGGCCTGGACAGAGGTTGGCAAAC
Source organism: Bos indicus (assembly GCF_029378745.1). NCBI lineage: Eukaryota > Metazoa > Chordata > Mammalia > Artiodactyla > Bovidae > Bos > Bos indicus. The sequence continues at coordinate 58,798,088 of NC_091765.1, read as the reverse complement.
TACAGCCAGGTGCCTAAATTTGCCTTCCCTCTGTTTTGGTAAACAAAGTTTTATTGGAACACAGACATGCTCACTTGTTTATATAACGTCCGTGGGTTCTCGAGTACAACAGCAGAGGTGAAGAGTGGCGAGAGAGACCACATGGCCCCCAAAATTGCAAAGCCTAAAATAGTTACTATCTGGCCCTGTATAAAAAATGTTTGCTGACCCATGGTCTAGGACATTCCTTCACTGCCATGGCCTAGAGTTCTCCTAATTTACCCTTATCCTCACCTGGGTCCTAGGAGTACGAACATAAGGAGATTGAGCACATACTTGGACATCACTTAGATTCCCCTTTTTGTGTTCATCAACATTTAGTCAAAGGCACTGATATTTTAATTTCTTTGTAAGATAATTTGAAAAACCTTATTATTAATCTGGATTATTAAGAAGTTCCAAACTATTTCACTTCTCTATCAGCAGGAACATGAGAATAAACCTGGTTATAATAAACATTTGTGGGTGAATAAAAAGCATTAGAAACATTTTGTATCTGCTTCACCTTAAATTGTTGTGATACTGTTCCTAGTGCTAAAATATTTCAGCACATACCATGGAACATCTACATGGATTAGTTTTATTTTATGCTCTGGGGGTGGCTGGTTAACATTTTAAATGTCCTATTAAGGAATATACTTTTCAAGGTCTTTAGTTACCATTTCAGATTCTGTAATGGACTGTTCACCTCGTGAGAGGGTTCAACCATCCCTCTCTCTGAACACTATTTATCAGGGGGTACTATTAAAAGCTTCCCCAGTGGCTCAGATGGCAAAGAATCTGCCTGCAATGCAGGAGACTCAGGTTCGAACCCTGGGTTGGGAAGATTCCCTGGAGAAGGGAATGTCTACCCACTCCAGGTTTCTTGCCTGGAGGATCCATGGACAGAGGACCATGGGGGGGCTACAATCCATGGGGTCACAAAGAGGTGGACATGACTGAGCAACTAACACAATACACTATTAAAAGTATTTTTCACTGATAAAATGGAAATGGTGCTTAAAGTGGATTGGCAAGAAATTCTGTACAGGTACTTTCTGCTCTTCCATTTCCAGGGCAAAGATTATACTGAATCCAGGAGCTACTGAGCTTTGCCGTAGAGTTTTTCTAGTTCTTCTACTCATTGCAAGAATACATCAAAGCCTGATTACAGGGTTAGCTGAGTCCTGCCTCCAGGGCTGTCCTCACCCAAGGACTAAAAAGACAGAGAGCTAGATCTTCAAATATACAACTTGTTCTTGTCAGGCTCTATTTGAGCCTGGTTGCTAACATAAATAGGAGTGTGTGGCGGAACTCCTGAGAGTGGATTGTGGTTCTACAGTTGCACAGAGGAGCCTACCACTTTCACCCATCTCTGATGGCCAAACTGCCTTAGGTCAGGTCACCTCAACTGTGGAAAAATGACTGCAACAAATCCTGTCTTCCCTGTGGCTACTCTGTATCCAATTATCAACATGAAGCCATTCCTTCAGAAATACACGTGACATTCAGCTGTAAGGAGTTGAACCAATACTGTTAGGAGACATTTATGGACAATTTATTTCAGGAAGACTATATTTTTACATCTTTTCAAATAATCAAAATGGTCAGCCCTACTTTAGCTTCTAATTGTATGTGAACTTTTCTGTTACAAGTCCATATTTTCCCTGAATCTAAACCAAAAAAAGAAAGCTTCGTCCAGATCTTTTTTATTCTGGTAGACCTTGGTCTACTCTGGATGTTATGACAGGAGAGAGGTAGTCATTTTTAAAACAGTGCCCTTCCACCTGAAGTCATTACAAACTGTGTGTTCTAAGACACAGCTGTTCCTATGTAGGGACTGTGGGTGGCCAGGATGCACGATGCGTGTCCTGGGTTGGCCCCCATCTCTGCCTGGGTGCCCCAGAAGCAGTCGGATTTAAACTCGCCCTGATTTATGGTTTGGAATGTTGACCATTACAGCCGTGTCCTGTGGCTTTGATGCTAGGGAGCCTCAACCCACAGAAACAAGGAAGTTTCTTCAGTAAACTCCAAGAAGAGGAAGAGTGGCATATAAAGAAGCCTTTGTGGGCTGGGAATATAAGTTAGTTTTTCGTGAGTCAATTCATTCATCACCTAAAATGCTCCCAGAACTATGCTAGGTATTGGAGCAACAATTTCATGGCTCCAAAAATAAGTTTAAAACGGAAGACATCCTTCAGAAAACGAATAATCTGTTTCCATCTGATTCCTGGTCAGTGAAGGTCCAGGAAACTACTGCCTCTAACACGAAATGGTTAAATGATGATGTAAACAGCACATCACAGCAGGTAAAGAAGTACCTGAACTAGACTGATCTCATACAAGGGAGAACTGGGAAGAGGCTTTGATAGTTATTAAGGCCTGATGGGAAAAGAGTATGTGCTAGGAATGAATCTAGACACGCAGAACGGATGCTATGTGGCTGGGCCAACAGCCACATGGAGGAATATCAAGGGATGGGAGGGATGGATGCTGAGGTGCAAAGAATTGTGCTCTGATCTCTCTATCTCTCTGCGGGTGTACAGCCCACTCATTCTCGTTGGGCTTCCTCACTTCCTCCTCTGGAGAGTAAGGGTGGACATAACGATCTGCATACTTTGTTCCCCGATAACAGACTGTAGGACTGGGACCGGCCTGTGATGACAGAAAAATGAGGACAAGATAGAGAGTGTTTCATCAGTCTAAATTTATTCAACGTAAAGGACTGCCTTCATCTCCAAGTTTAACCTTCATGCTTTTCTTGGTATTAAAACATCTTTCATTTTATGAAATAGTATTGGAGTGCAGGGATTTGTTAAATGGTCTCACTTGGCAAAATAAGAAGTTGGTAATACAATAAATGCCCTGTGTGAGATCACTGCCTCCAAATTTAAAAAGTGTCCGTCAGTGAAAGACCAGGAACAAAAACTGTGGATGACAGGATCTTAACCAGGTTGCAAGAGTTCCAATGGTACTTGACAAGTATGTGTTCCCAGAGCCCAGACTCTTTTTCCTCCAGTTGGCTTCCACACGTCTGCCAGGTAATTTTATGAAACATGAATAAGGACCTATTTGCTCCCCTGTTTAAAAAACATGAGGTTTAAACACCTTTGCATGGCATCTGGGGCCCCTCATAGTCCAGCTCCACTTTCTCTGTAAGCCTCCTGGAACTCTCAACTCACCAGACAGCACATTTTCCATCACTGCCCAGGCAGCTCATAAACATCTCCACCTTTGCTCATGCTGGGTTTTCTGATCAGGATGCCCTGCCTCCAACTGCCTGGCAAAGTCCTGTTTTTGTTTTTTTTTCTCAATGTCTAGAATCACTTTCATCAACTCAATGGACATGAGTTTGAGCAAACTCCAGGAGACAGTAAAGGACAGGGAAGCCTGGTGCACTGTAGTTCATGGGATGGCAGAGTCTGACATGACTCAGGGGCTGAACAACAATGTTACTTTCTACTTTGAAATCTTCCCAAATTTGCCCCACTCCTTCCAATGTTTTAGAAGATACATTGCATAGACTTCTATGGCATTTTTAAGGAGTATTTATTTCTGTATCATTTTTTAAAAATAGACATTTATTTGTCTCTCCTCCAGAACTGTGACCAACAAGCACCTAGCTTGTTTTCCGACACTCTAGTATTTACTGAACTGAAATATATTGTTTGATATTGATTAAAGAGAAACAATGTGTGATGTAAGCCTGGTCTAATAATGTCTGAATCTGTGAGAATCAGCAAGGCTCCTTCCCACCCTCAAATTCCTTCTGCACTGGCTCCAAGAAGCCTCAGATCCCACCCTCAAAGTTCCCTTCTTTTGCTTAGAACTTATGCCCTAAGGAGTTTATCAGATTTTTTCCTGAGCTTAGCAAAGGAAGGAAAGGCAGGGAATGGACACAGGTGAGGTGGGGAAGGGGCAAGGGAGGAAACGAGGGCAGAGAAGGCTCTGAGGAGAAAGCCTGCCTACTTAGTTTTCTCAGGGTGGACGACGTCTTCTGGAGTTCGAGACATTGATTTTAAAAGCCACCCGCTTGACCCTCTCAAGACGTTTAGGATGAGAACTGATGGCATCGAAGGACAGAGAGATCACCCTGACAGTTCATGCAGAGAGTTCTTCCTACTCCAGGAAAGGGCAGTGAAGTTCAGACGCCTGATCTGAGATGGTTAGAAAAGCCTGGCTCCAGGGAAGAAGACGAGCGACTGGGCCGGCGGGTGGGGGCGTTGAGGTGGGGAGTGGGGCTCAACCTGGGGGCTGTGAATAGAGGTGCTGCTGGCTCAGGGTGCTAGCTGGGGTGGAAGCGCCGGCAGTGCCGGCGTCTGCAGCGGGAGAGATGATGGATGATGAGCTTGGGTGGGAGGGCAAGGCCGGAGCTCGGCTTTTCCAGGCCAAGGGCTGGCGAACCCCGGGATGGGGCTTGCTTCCCCTGTGCCCGCCGCTGCGGAGACCCCGCAGCCTGCCTCTCACTGGGACCTGGGACCTGGGGGAAACTTTTTCAGACTTGCTTTGTGCTGGGACCGAATACTTCAGGAGCACAAGACAGGCTCCGCAGAGGTTCACGCCGGCCGAGGGGGCAGAGCAGGAGTGCGGGCGTGTGGGTGTGTGCATGAGCGTGGACCTGGAGCGACACACACTCACACACACACACTCACACGCCCGCACCCACGCGGGGCCCTCGGCCGCGCCGCCCGCGCCTGCCCGGACCTTCACCTCCAGGGCCGTTCCCTCCGATCCTGTGCCCGGTGCCCAGCCCCTGCCGACTCGGGGAACCGAACGGGATAAACAGAGACGGCAGGGTCTCCCCATCACCCCGCGGCAGCTGTCCCCGCATCCCCCCGCCCCCGCGCCCGCCCGGGGAAGGGGGTGAAGGCGAGAAGTGCCCGGGGCTCTTACCGCTCAGGCGGCCGAGTGCGCGCGGGAGCGCCTCCGGGTCCCGCCCCGCCACGTCGGCAGGGCTGGCGGGGACGCGGCCGGAGGGCGGGCTGGGAGGGGGACAGGGCGGGCTGGCCGAGCTGCCCCGCCCCGCGGCCCCACCAGGGCCCCGCCCCCGTGGCCCCATCCCGGCCCGGAGCGCGGCGGAGGTCCGGGCACATCCTCACCCAGGCTGCTGGGTTCGAGGAGGGGGGTCCCGGCCGCACTTCCGACCAACCATCGGAAACTTGGTTTTTCCGAACTTCGTGCCGCCTGGTGAGCTGGAGGGGCGCCCACCCCCGCCCGGGGCGGATCTTGGGGCTCTCCTGTTGCCTTTGCTTCCTTTAAAAGCGCCCAGGAAACTGCGCAGTTAAACCAGGAAGGGGTTGCTCAAGTTCAAGTAAGAGTTTTCGATCCCACTCCTCCGCCACCGCCCCCCCCCCCCACCATGGTGCTTTAAATAGCTTTCCCTTACCCTGTTTTTAAGAGTGTCATCTGATTTAAAACCAGTCAACCGAATAAAAACACTTTCTAGAAGGCCAGTTTGGAAACGTGGATCAAAATTCAAATGTGTTAGCATTGGCCCAGGAATTCCACGTCTGCCAATGTGTACTAAATAAACAGTCAAATGTGCACACATGTATGTCCAAGGATGTTGACTGTGATTGTTTATGCCAGAGAAAACAACCCGGAAATAAACTGTCCTCCCAACAAAAGATTGGTAAAGTAATTTTTAGTAACTTGAAACGACCAGGTATGCTGTGGTCGTTAGAAATTACAACTCTAAGTCCAGTTTGTTGATATGGAAGGAAGGCGGACCATAGCCGAATATTAAGAGAGGGCAGGGGAAACTTAGAACAGCGCATGTACAGTATAAACCTATTCTTGTGAATATATAGTATATTTTTATATAAAAAGGAGATTTTAATTTTGAAAGCAGTAATTTTTTTCTGAGTTCTTCAGTGGTGTTAGCAGACTGTATTCCAGGTGTGTTTTGGTGTACCACAGACACCGTGACTGTGACTTATGTGTGCCTTGGGTCAAAGAACCCACCTGCTGATGCAGGAGACATTAGAGATACCGGTTGGATCCTTGGGTCCGGAAAATGCCCTGGAGGAGGGCATGGCAACCGGACCCACTCCAGTATTCTTGCCTGGAAAGTTCCATGGACAGAGGAGCCTGGCAGGCTGTAGTCCACAGGGTCGCAAAGAGTCGGACGTAACTGAAGCGACTTAGCACAGGGCACAGCAAGTTCCTTTGCCAAACCTGCCCCTCTCTACCCTGCTGAAAGGCAACAGCCCAATCACGCATTCCACTCCCCACCCGTTTTTTTAATTTAAATTTTTATTTTTATTTTATACTGGAGTATAGTCAGTTAACAATCTCATGTTAGTTTCAGGTGTATAGCAAAGGGATTCAATTATACACATTCATGTATCTATTCTTTTTCAAATTCTTTCCCATTCAGGTTATTACAGAATACTGAGCACAGTTCCCTGTGCTATACAATAATTCCTGGTTGGTTATCTATTTTATATAGATCAATCCCAAACTCCTAATCTATCCCCCTCCTCCCCGCCGCCCACAACAATAAGTTTGTTCTCAAAGTCTGTGAATCTTTCTGTTTTGTAAAAAAAAGTTCATTTGTACAATTTTTAAAAGATTTTACATATAAGCACCACTGTATTTGTCTTTCTTTGTCTGACTTCACTTAGTATGATGATGTCTAGGTCCATCTACGTTGCTGCAAATAGCATTATTTCATTCTTTTTAATGGCTGAGTAATATTCCATTGTATATGTACCACATTTTCTTTATCCAGTCATCTGTAGACATTTAGGTTGCTTCCATGTCTTGACTATTGTAAACAAGGTTGCAATGAACATTGGGGTGCATGTAGCCTTTCAAACCATGTTTTTCTCCAGATACATGTCCAGGAATGGGATTGTTGGATCTATGATAGTTCTAGTTTTAGTTTTTAAGTTTTGCTTTTAGTTTTTTAAGGAACGTCCCTATAGTTCTCCATAGTGACTGTACCAATTTACATTCCTACCAACAGTGTAGGAGGGTTCCCTTTTCTCCACACCTCCTCCAGCATTTATTCTTTGTAGATTTTTTGATGATGGCTATTGGGAGAAGGCAATGGCAACCCACTCCAGTACTCTTGCCTGGAAAATCCCATGGACGGAGGGGCCTGGTAGGCGGCAGTCCATGGGGTCGCTAGGAGTAGGATAGGACTGAGTGACTTCACTTTCACTTTTCACTTTCATGCATTGGAGAAGGAAATGGCAACCCACTCCAGTGCTCTTGCCTGGAGAATCCCAGGGACGGTGAGCCTGGTGGGCTGCCGTCTATGGGGTTGCACAGAGTCGGACACGACTGAAGTGACTTAGCGGCAGCAGCATACTGACTGATGTGAGATGACATCTAGTTATAGTATTGATTTGCATTTCTCTAATAATTAGCAATGTTGAATGTCTTTTCATGTATCTCTTGGTCAGCTATATGTCTTCTTTGGAAAAATGTCTGTTTAGGTCTTCTTATTTATTTATTTTAATTGAGCCTCATTCAGTTCAGTTCAGTTCAGTCGCTCAGTCTTGTCTGACTCTTTGCAACCCCATGAATCGCAGCACGCCAGGCCTCCCTGTCCATCGCCAACTCCCGGAGTTCATTCAAACTCACGTCCATCGAGTCAGTGATGCCATCCAGCCATCTCATCCTCTGTCGTCCCCTTCTCCTCCTGCCCCCAATCCCTCCCAGCATCAGTCTTTTCCAATGAGTCAACTCTTCACAGCATGTGGCCAAAGTACTGGAGCTTCAGCTTCAGCATCAGTCCTTCCAATGAACACCCAGGACTGATCTCTTTTAGGATGGACTGGTTGGATCTCCTTGCAGTCCAAGGGACTCTTGAGAGTCTTCTCCAACACCACAGTTCAAAAGCATCAATTCTTCGGCGCTCAGGTTTTTTCACAGTGAGCCTCATTAGTTGTTTGTAAATTTTAGAGACTAATCCCTTGTTGGTTGCAAATATTTTCTCCCATTCTGTATGTTGTCATTTCATTTTGTTTATGGTTTCCTTTGCTGTGTAAACACTTTTGAGTTTAATTAGGTCCCATTTGTTAATTTTTGTTTTTATTTCCATCACTCTAGGAGACAGCTTGAAAAAGATACTGCCTCTATTTATGTAAAGAGTGTTCTGCTTATGTTTTCTTCTAATAATTTTATAGTATCTGGTCTTACATATAGGTTTTTAATCCATTTTGAGTTTATTTTTGTGTATGGTGTTAAAGAATGTTCTAATTTCCTATTCCTTACATATAGCTGTTCAGTTTTTCCAGCACCGTTTATTGAAGAGATTGGTTTTTTCCATTGTATAGTTTTGCCTCCTTTGTCATAGATTCATTGACCATAGGTGTGTCCGTTTATTTATGGGCTTTCTATTCTGTCCCATTGACTTCTATTTCTGTTTTTGTTCCAGTATCATACCATTTTGATTACTGTGGCTTTGTGTATAGTCTGAAGTCAGGATGCCTGATTCCTCCAGCAATCAAGTAAGAAAACTTCTCATATCCCTCTAACTGTGTTAAATGCTGCTGGTAGTTACGATGAAAGTTGAGACTTGACCTTTGGGATTGGCAGTGTGGTCATTGGTGACCTTCACAAGGGTTGTTTCTCTGGAGCTGAAGGGAAGGCTACTTGCATTGAGTGGGTTTGAGAGAATGGGAGGAGAATAATTAGAGACAGTGAGTGAAACAACTCTTTCAAGGATTTCTGGTGTAAAGAGCAGAGTCTGGCATTTAGATCTCAGGGTCTCCGATCCTCACTGGGTTGGAGTAGAATCACCTGAAGAATTTTCAAAATAGTACTGATGGCCGACTCCATCCCAGACTGTTTAAGTCAGGATCTCTGGACATATGTGAGAGCTCCTGTTTCCTCACATTCTGACCAACATTGGGGGTATTATGTTTGTTGTTGTTCAGTCGCTCAGTTGTGTCCGACTCTTTGTGACCTCATGGACTGCAGCACACCGGGGTTCCCTGTCCTTTATTATCTCTTGGAGTTTGCTCAAACTCATGTCCATTGAGTCGGGGATGCCATCCAACCATCTCGTCTTCTGTCATCCCCTTCTCCTCCTGCTCTCAGTCTTTCTCAGCATCAGGGTCTCTTCCAATGAGTCCGCTTTTTGCATCAGGTGGCCAAAATATTGAAACTTCAGCTTCAGCATCAGTCCTTCCAATGAAAACTCAGAATTGATTTCCTTTAGGATTGACTGGTTTGATCTCCTTGCTGTCCAAAGGGACTCTCAAGACTCTTCTCCAGCACCACACAGTTCGAAGGGGATATCATAGATATTTTAATTTTTTCCCTCAAAGGGGTGTAAATGGTGTCTCTCAGCTGAAGGTTATCCATTTGTTTATATCCTTTGCAATTCCACCACCCCTGATTGGGTTTGTTAGTCATTTTAATATGGATTTATGGGAACTTTTTATATATTTCTAAAAGTAACCTTTGTGTTGCATGTTTCTCTTGGAATGTGGCTTTAAAAAAAATTCAGCAGATTTTGGTTTTAATATTAATATTTGAATTATCAGTTTTATTTCTAGTGGTTTGTATATTTTATGATATTGATCATTTTCATATAATTTATTTCCAAGCTGTTGGTAGGTGATATTTATATATTGATTTTAGAGAAAGTTTTTTTTAAAGAGCAAAAATCACTAAAGTAGTGCTTTGCTTCTGTATGTGGACAGTATATTTGCTGGCTTTAGACTATTTTACTTATTCTGCTATAATGCTATTTTGTTTTTTAAAAATAAAAGTAATGCATGTACATAGCAAAGACACTAAAACAGGACAGAAGAGTATAAAAGAATGAGTAAAAATATCTCCCTCCCTTGGTTCTTCTGCTCAAAGGTAACAGCTTTTTAAATATCCCCTCAGAAAAAAAGGCAATGGCAACCCACTTTGGTACTCTTGCCTGGACAATCCCATGGACGGAGGAGCCTGGTGGGCTACAGTCCATGGAGTCTCGAGGAGTCGGACCCGTCTGAGCGACTTCACTTTCACTTTTCACTTTCATGCATTGGAGAAGGAAATGGCAACCCACTCCAGTGTTCTTGCCTGGAGAATCCCAGGGACGGGGGAGCCTGGTGGGCTGCCGTCTATGGGGTCACACAGAGTCGGACACGACTGAAGCGACTTAGCAGCAGCAGCAGAAAAAAAAGATTTTTATGCAGATGTTAGCATAACTATGTTGACCCTTGTGTTAGATGCCTGTGGCTGCCATAAAATATTCCCGCAAATTGGTGGTTTAAAACAAGAGAAATTGATTCTTTCACACTTTGGGATGCTTGAAATCCAAAATCAAGGTGCTGACAGGGCTGCTAGCTTCTGGTGGTTCCGGACATTCTTTGGCTATGGCTGCAGACTTCTAATCTCTGCCTCTGTTTTCACCTGGTCTGTTCCTTTTCTGTGTGTGTGTGTGTGTGTGTGTGTGTGTCTCCTTTGTGTATGTCTTGCTCCTGGCAAAAAGATAACCTATGCAGGTGTCTGAGGGACCAGATTTTATGTAAATGCTGTCACACTCTCCTATTCTTTTCTTTGCTTTTCTTCATTTAACAGTATATCCTGAAGTCTTTCCACCTCAGCATAAAAAATGTAAGACTTGCATAGAATTCCAAAACTCTTTACTATAATGACTTGTCTTCTTGGACAATCACTATTTCAGCCACTTTTTATTATTGTCTTGCCTAAAACTCATAAGTGTTAGTCGCTCAGTCGTGTCCAACTCTTCATGACCCCATGGACCATGGCCGCCAGGCTTCTCTGTCCGTGGGGTTCTTAGGCAAGAATACTGGAGTGGGTTGCCATTCCCTCTTCCAGGGGATCTTCCCAACCCAGGCATTGAACTCAGTTCTCCCGCATTGCAGGCTGATTCTTTAATGGCTGAGCCACCAGGAAAGTCTGAAAAACTCATAAGCACTCCCATCTTATGAATGAACAAATGGAGTCTTTGGGGTTAAGTCATTTGCCCAGGGCCACACAGCTAGGGCACAGCCTTGGGAGGACTTCTGCCCAGCATTGTCTGTTTGTTCCACTTCCATCTTCCATATCACCTGAATTTTGTGGGTTTTGTCATCTCCTTAAAGACATTTCTCAGAATCATAATAGCCTCACAAGGATAGTCTCCTTGTTCCCGGAAACCGGTGTTATTAGGCAATGCCCTAAGGATCATTTGTGACCAAACCTTACAAACATTTTGTCACCATGTGATGCGGCCACATCAGCAGTGATGTGTGTGTGCGTATTTCTTAAAGGCCCATGTTCTTTGAAATTCCCTCAAACCCATCGCTGGTTCCTTTCTCCTCTGTTTCACAAAGCTGGTTTCCAAGGGTCAGAGACCCACTCCTCTCTAGCCATCTCTTCTGCTCATTTAGCAGAGATCCAGCCACTCCTTGCTGATCCTCCCCCGGCCTGCAAAGGCTTCCCGTTATGTTTGATGAGTAAGAATGAATCTCGAGAAGCTGGCCTTTCCTTTACTGCTGAAAGCAGAAGTGATTCTTACCCTGATGTCCAACTTTGTTGTGGATCAGACAGTAGGGTCTTAACTTATTTTTTTAATGATGGGAAATAATGCCAAAGACTGGGATTAATTATAGAATAACTATTTAACTCACGTGTTCAGTTCCTTACAGAACCTCATTTAAGGGAGCGTCTTGGAAATAAGGTATCCTGGATGCCTGAACTAGACATCCTCTTTTTGTATCATCAACCTTTTTTTATATTGCTCTAAATTATTCTAAATGGCCTTTAGAAAATTAATTTTTAATTAGTCTTGCAGGATCTCACTATTACTTATTTTTCTGGAATTAAAAATGAAAACATCTAGCCATACCAAATGTTGGTCAGAACATAGAGAAACAGAATGCAATTTCCCCCAGATGTGCTAACTATTAAACTTTCTTAAAAGCTGATTTTTAAAAAAACAGTTCTGGAAACTAAGCTTATTTTATTTTAGTCTCCCAGGTCGCTAAAATAATGCTCCAAAATTGCTTAATCATGGTAGTTGCAATTATTTTAAAAATATTAAATATGATGATAAAACAGGCTAAGTTGAATAACTTTCTACTGTGGTGACAATTTAACACTCAGGTTGCAAACTCTTACAGATAAATATTCTCTTAGAAAAACATTTTTCTTCACATTGACATTGTTATCAGATGGGTGATGATATAAATTTAAAATTTTGATTACTCTTTAAGTCTGTAGCTCAGAAAAACCTACTGATCCATGTGCTTTGCTCAGGACCTTGGAAGGGCAATTCGTGTGCAGGAGTAATTACAGTAAAGTCCGACAGATGGCGCAAAACCGTTTCTACGATACTGCTTTATTTAGACTAAGGACTTGCGTTTTGTCAAGCTCTTTTTCCGTACCTTTAGAAGTTATTTTCTCTCCTTCTGAGAAAGAAATCTTGGTAAGTAAGAAGGCTTTTGTGGCTTTTACAAATTATGGCATAATTACTTCAAATAAACAAGAAAATGCTAGCGGTTGTATAGGAAATAGGTCAAGTTTTTGCAAAATGCTTTTAAGGTGATTTTTTTTTTTTTAATGTTGCAAACGTTCTTTCTGTTATACAAGAAAGACGAAGATATGGCTATCTTGAAAGATACAGAAATAACTAGCACTTGTCATATTTAAGGGAAAAAAAGCTAACTGATGTTATTGCTTTCTTCCGTTTTTGTCTACTACATTCTGTCTTTTCACGTTTTCCTAGTTCCATGACACCTATCCTATCGCATGTGATATGTTTTTATACTAGACATGAGTGTTTGATTCTCGCTGTAACACGGTCTGGAATCATTTATTTGTGTCTGTCACTTATTTATACGCATTTGAAAGCAGGGATCGAACTTGTGCTATTCGTATTTGTACGCCCCAGCATTGACGGTCTGGGGCAGGGCTGGCGCGTACTTCACTCAGAATAAACAGTTATTAAATGAAGGAAGTGGCAGTGACCGGCCCAGAACTTGCCTTATTCAACTTTCTCACCCAAACTTTGACAAATAAAACAATATTTCTCTTGCATATTTGTTGATTTGATTATGGAATCTCAAGTTTTTCTGGTCTTTCATTTTTCATAGTTTTGATTTTCATAGATCTTATCTACTTTTTTTTCTTGATACAGAGCGTCTTGCATCTGTCTCCCCCCATCTTTCATTTGATGCATTAAAGAAAAAAAAATTTTTTTTAACCTTTTGTCTCTTTCACTTCCTTAAAAAAAAAAGCTGTGAGCTCTCTAATCTGTTCTTTCGTCTCACTTTTTTCCCCTTTCTTTTTTAGAGAAACTCTTGGCTTAAATGTAAACACTAGGAACCACATGAGGGTATAAATGATCTGGGAGGAATCTTTGTGTTTTGGAGGCAGGGTAATATAAGGGAAGCCGATCAACTTTCCCACATATTGGCTGTGTTTCAGTTCCCTGAACACAGACACCATCCAGAGACCTTTGAGTGGGTTCTCATTCAGAGATGTCAATTATCTATCACGAGGAAGAAATTCTCCCTCCCTCTCTCTCTTTTCCCACACAAATAATACAAGTGTGTTTCTTTAATATTAGCTATATTTTCAGACAAGTCTTTCACGTTATAAAAGATGTTCAAAATTAGAAATTTTGGAAATATACAAAAGTTACAAGAAAAAATTAAATTCATCTATGATTTAAGAGATCTAGAGATAATCACTATTAGCATTTTATTTCTTTCCGTTCTTTTCCCCCCCAGGCGTTGTGTATATGTTAGATTTTAATCATATTTAACAAAACTAGAGTCCTACTATGCACAGAATTTTGTATTCTTTTATTCATTTAACATTATTTTGTAGACTTTCCCCCACAAAGTGCAGTATTTATGGCTGCATATATTGTTCCATAGTATGGGTGTACATAACTGATTAAACAATTTTCTATACTTTTAGTCATTATGATTTTTTTTTTCAGTTTTTCATCCTGATGAGCATCCTCATAGTAATATTTTTATGTATATTTCTTTAGAAGAAATTTTGAGAAGTAGAATTGCTAAAATAAAGGTAAGCATATTTTTAAGGAATTTATCTATGTGACCAAGTTGCTTTTCAGAAAAGTTGTACTAATTCTTCATTCCTGCCAGAATTAAATGAGAGTTCTCATTTTAGTCCCACCTGCCAACCTTGGGTATTATATTTTTGAATTTCCCCAATTTGGTAGGTGAAAATAATCATGCCTTTTAAAAAAATATTTAAGAAAAAAATCCCATTTGATTCACTGTATCTTTTCATACTTAAATATCATAAATTATAGGCATGCTATTGTTTCATCTCTAAATGCTTCATTCTGTCTCTCTAAAAGAAGTACATTTTCCTAATGTATCCATATCACATTATAAAAGTTAGCATTTATGTCTTAACAGACTCTAATGCCTGGTGCCTCTTAAAATCCTGTCTCCACTTGTTACTCAGGTAACTTTTACAGCAGATCTGTCTAAAATAAGATTCAGTCTAATATCACAAGTTTCATTTAGATGTTATATATTTTTTTATTTAATATGATTTTTAATTTTTGTGAAATTGGACATTGGTCATATTATTCACTGTTGATTTTGAAGAGGTAAATTTTCTGAGCGAATAATGTGCTCTCCTTAATTTTAAACGTCCAAAATTTGAAAGATGCAGGGAACGACTAAAAGGAAAATAAACCCCTCTTAAAATTTTACCATGCAGAGATCACCACTGTTAATATCTTGATATGTATCTTATATTTTTCCATATGTATGTGTACATATTAACTGCTATACATTTTATAAGTAAACTACTTTTGTCACATATATATAGTGAGCAGTTTTCCATGAAGTTAGATTTTCATTATTTTTAAAGGCCACACAGTAGTATTTAATTGTATGGAGATACCATAATTTATTTGACAATCTGCTTGCTACTTTTGGACAGATTTTTAAAAAATAATTTATTTTGTACTGGCCCCGTATTGTTCTCTTTTACTGGTTCTAACAGGTTTTCAACTACTTCTCTTGGATTTTCCACAGTGACAATCATATAATTAAAAATAATGATAATTTTATTTCCTCCATTCCAATATTCCTGTCTCTCATCCGCCACCTGCTTCATTACAATGGCTAGAACTTATAGAACAGTGTTAAATAATGGTGGGGATCCTTGAGGGACTTCTCTGGTGGTCCAATGACTGAGACTTCAGCCTCTTCCTTCGGCAACTGAAGAGTTCACGTGCCACAACTAAAGATCCTGCATCCACCAACTAAGACCCGGTGCAGACAGAGAAGTAAATAAACAGTTTTAAGAAGTAGTGAGCATCCTTGACATTGACCTTCATGGAAATGCTTTGGGAGTAGGATATTGGTTTAAGTCAGATACATTGACCTTCATGGAAATGCTTTGGGAGTAGGATATTGGTTTAAGTCAGATACATTGACCTTCATGGAAATGCTTTGGGAGTAGGATATTGGTTTAAGTCAGATACATTGACCTTCATGGAAATGCTTTGGGAGTAGGATATTGGTTTAAGTCAGATACTTGATATAGTCTTTATCAAGTTTTAGAAGTATCTTTTGCATGTATACTTTAATTAACATGTTTTTAGTCAAAGATGAATGCTGAATTTTATCAAGTGAATTTTTAACGTCTATGGAGATGCTCATCTTTTTTTCCTTTAATCCATTGCTGTGTTATTGTCATGGATTTGCTAATAATAAGTCATGGTTACAAACCCAAAACATCTGAATTAATCATCGTGTGTTATTTCTTCAGCGCAGAGCGAGATTGAATAGGGTTTCTCATATCTGATCTTTTCCCTGCTACCAAATAGTTGGAGTGTATCTTTTTTATTTGTATTTTATAGTAATTACTCTTAATTTTATAATATACATACTTAAACTTATATATTTTTCTAACAGAATATTGAGTTACTTGGTATATATAGCTTCTTCTTAGTTAGGCAAGGATTGTAACGTGCTTTTGGTCCACTTTCTCCCTCTCCCTCCACCATCCACTAACCCCTTGTTAACACTGGCAATTTAAATTTCAGATTGTTAGTGAAATGTCCTTCAGTCTGTATTAGGACTTAGCAATACACTTTGTATTTTCTTTTCAAAGTGCTGCTTTTTGATTCCCAATTTATTCGAGTCAGTTTCTTTTTCAGAGCATGGAGTCTATCCTTTAGTAATATGGTGGGTCTGTCTTCCACAATTTTTTAGCATTTCTTTCGTATATTTAATCTCTTTGGCTTCTTGGACTGTATTTTGGGGAAATGCCTCTCCTTGGTCTTCTCTCTCACTCCTTCTTACATTAGCAGTGCTACTCTGCAGTTCAACTCATCCGGTAAGTCTTCCATTTCAGTTATTAAGTTTTTAATGTTCATGATTCCTACTCCATTCTTTTTTAGAGTTTTCTCTCTCTGAGGATACCTGTCTGTTACAGATGCCTGTTTTTCTCTTTTATCTCTGTCTCCTTGGGTGTTAATGTCTCTCATAGTTTGTGTTTGGTTCCTTTCTGTCACAGTGTTTACTTGTGGAAGTGTCATGCTTCTTGTTTGTGCAACCCAAATTGTGAGTGATAGTTAGATAATAGTCCCTCAGTCCGACTCTTTGTGACCCCATGGACTGTAGCCTTCCAGGCTCCTCTGACCATGGGATTCTCCAGGCAAGGAAAGGTAGCCATTCTTTTCTCCAGGGGATCTTCCTGACTCAGGGGTTGAACCTGGGTCTCCTGCATCGCAGGCGGATTCTTTACCATCTGAGCCACCAGGGATGCTTATGTATAACTGCTTGTTGATCTGTTTTCACAGCCTGCTTGTTGGAGGGGTGGGCCAAGCTAGTCTGTATTAATTTTATTTTGCTGCTGTAAGAAATTACCACAAGTTTAGTAGCTTAAAAAGCACACTTTATCATTTTACAGTTCTGTAGGCTAGCAGTCCAACGTTGGTCTTCTTGGGTTTAAGTTAAGGTGTTGGCAAGTCTGCATTGCTTCTGGAGGCTCTGGGGGAGAATCCACTTACTTGCCTTTTGAGCTTCTAGAGGCTGCCTGCATACTTTGGCTCGTGGCCCCCTTCCTCAAGGAAGGTCATGTCCTTCTCATATCACATCACTCTGACCTCTTCTGCCTCTGTCTTCCACTTCTAAAGATACTTGTGATTGCATTGGGCCCACTCGTGTAAATTTTAAGATCTACTGATTAGCAACCTTAATGCTACCTGCAGCTTTAAATCCCCCTTTCCATGTAACAGCATATTTACAAATCCTGGGATTAGGAAGTAGACATCTCTGGAAGGCTGGTATTGTCTGTCATAGTTCGATCTGCTTGTGGATTTCAGAGACTTCTCTTGGTTTCAGGTCCCCTAAACACTTCCCTTTCTGATTTTATATCTGTGTGTATTTCATCGTTTTGGGGATTTAGGGCAAGAGATGGTGGCTAGAGCAAGTGCCCATCACCCTGTTGACTCTCACCATTTTTAACGTTTATAGTTGAAAATGTGGTTTTCTTGATCCAGAGAATATTTAGAACATTTTAAAAAGTGACTTTAAAAGTTTATTTTGTAGACAGAACTATGACTGCACTGATGGGCAGTTGGGAAATGCTGTGTTGAAGGAGCAGGGAGGGACTTTTCACTGCTGTGTGCCAGTTTGTAATGAAATTTCCCCAACCAAGAAGAGTTTTTACTCTTCCAAAGTATGACTTATTGAAACTACTCATCTCTTAACTATTTTGCAATGTCCAGTATACCCTCCAGTAATGAACAGTAGGTCTTTCTGTTAATAAAACTGAACGACAAGTGGTCAAAATCTGTTCTCAGTCATACTAGCTACACAGGATCCTACTTAAGAAATGTGGTTGCCTGCTCTGGTCCCCTGGGGCCTCCTAGATGCTTTTTGTGTGGAGATCAGACCCTAAATGGGATTGAGGAAGCTTTGCAGTTCTAGCCCTTTGTCCTGGTAGCAAATATTGAGTCCATGGGGTCATATACCTGCCTCTTCTCAACCAGGTCATCTTTTCTCATTCACTCTGTACCATTGTCATGAGAGGCAGTGTCTGTCATCCACTGTAGTAGGGTGAGACTTTCTGGGCTCTGGGAAGACTGTTCTCTTTTATATGCACCCACTTTATTCCGACGTGCCTTCTGATTCCTTCAATATACTTTTTAATATTTCTCTATCATCTCCTGTTTTATCAGCATGTCAGCTGTAGGAATTTGATGATCCCAGATTATCAAGTGCCAAATCCTGCCTCTCTGAATTTGGTGCTTCTGGTCTAATGTGAGTTGGAAAAACCCATACCTATTTGTATGGGAATTATGTCTGAAAATAAGATCCTATAACTAAAAACATGTTCCTGTGAATGGAAACAGCAGAGTGTGTGTGTTATATCAGCTGCCCCTTGTGGGTCTGTGAAGGCACTGCTAACCTCTGCCTGTAGGTGGTTCCAGGCAGCTGTGGTGTGGGCATTCTAGTGTAGCTGTAGGACTGCTCTGTGGCCATCACAACTGCCACCACTGCTCTCAGGACGCTGCTGTGGGAGATAGGTGGCTGTGGGGCCTGGTCTGTCCTGGCCAACTCTTGTTCCCTGTGGGTGCCCAGAGGTGTTTTTCTATGCAGATCAGAGCTGGAGTGGCGCAGACTCATGAGTGTGTCTGAATTGCTAGGATTGGCTTCTTGCTTGACCTTTGGCCTAACTTTAGTTACCCCTCTGTCTCAGTCACAGTCAGGGGGTCTGTGGGCTGGTGTGTCTGCCTCCGCCCCTCAGCTAGTCATCAATGCCAGGTTGGCCTGTATTAACTGTATCTTCTCAAATGGCTCCACACAGCATAGCATTATCTCTGCCAGGCCAGCTACAGCTGGTTTTGGTGAAGTCCAGTTCATGGAGTTAGTGTAAGTAGTTCTTTCTTGTAACAGAAATGTGGCCTCATTCTTATCTTCATCTGTTGTTGTTCAGTCACTAAGTCATGTCTGACTCTTGGGGACGTCATAGACTTCAGTACACCAGGCTCTTCTGTCCTCCACTATCTCTTGGAATTTGTTCAAATTCACATCCCTTGAGTTGGTGATGCTATCTAACCATCTCATCCTTTGTCACCCCCTTCTCTTCTTGCCTTCAATCTTTCCCAGCATGAGGGTCTTTTCCAGTGAGTCAGCTCTTTGCATCAGGTGGTCAAAGTATTGGAGCTTCAGCTTCAGCATAAATTGTTCCAATGACTATTCAGGGTTGATTTCCTTTATGATTGACTGGTTTGATCTCCTTAAAGTCCAAGGGACTTTCAAGAGTCTTCTCCACCACCACAATTAGAAAGCATCAATTCTTCAGCGCTCAGTCTTCTTTATGGTCCAACTCTGATTTCTCACATTTTCATCTACCCTTATAAAAGGATTCACCCCCAGTCATATGCCATAGACATTTAGGGGTCAAGCTGCTGGTGGATGGGCCTTCCAATCAGGCCTCAGGGACTTGTCAACCACCTTCCTCCCCATCCTTTTCATTTCATATTGCTTTAGCCAAATTGAGTTGAGCATCTGAAGATCTAGCCCACTGTTGGCATGGATCTGTAACACTCACCTGGAGGACCTCTCAGGCTCATCTCAAAATTCAGATGCACAGACTCCAGTAGGCCACACTTGCGTGCGTGCTGCATCGATTCAGTCATGTCCAACTCGTTGTGACCTTATGGACTGTAACCCTTCAGGCTTCTCTGTCCGTGGGATTTTCTAGGCAAGAATACTGGAATGGGTTGCCATTTCCTTCTCCAGGGCATCTACCACACCCAGGGATGCAACCTGTATCTCTTACATCTCCTGCATTGGCAGGTGGGTTCTTAACCAGTAGTGCCTCCTGGGAAGCCCAGGCCACACTTGGTCCCACTTTACTAAGAAAGATACAGGAGAGGAAACAGAGCTCAGGTTTCCTATGTGGTATTTATAGTTCATACACAGTTTTTTCAGCCTGGATGCTATTTACTGTTCAGTGGTCATATTTTTTAAATTACTTGCATTGGCCTTGCTGGGTCTTTGTTGTGCCACATCAGTTGTGCTTTGTGGGATCTTAGTTCCATGACCAGGGATTGAACCTGTGCCCCCTGCATTGGGAGTATAGGGTTTTATACCCTGGACCACCAGGGGAGTCCCTTAAATAGTCATCTGTACCAGAAGTGCTTTTTTCTGAGAACCCAGCTGACATTCCCCATGTTTCAGGTTTTCAGAAAAAAGACCAGATTAGTCCATGAATAAGGAGAGAAATGGATTTGTTAACCCTTCACCCATGGGGGGTGGTATCTCTGGTTACAGCAGATGGCTGAAGCGGTACCAAATTGAATACTGATGTAGACTCAAGAATATCTGTAGTTTCTGAAAAAAAAAAAAAAAAAGAATGTCTGTAGTTTCTGGCAGTAGCTCCTTGTTTACCCTTTTGAATAATTTTAGATGATTAAACTGACCAGTAAAACATTTTGAGGGGATAAGAGGACTGTCCTTTGAAAGAGAAATAAAGTATTCTGAGTCCAGTGAAAAGAGACCATGGTCATGTAGTTAACTTTTAAGACAATTGATTTAAAGTCTTTGTCAAGCAAATCAGTGCGTATGCTTCTTTGGGGACAGTTTCTATTGACTTCTTTTCTTCTCTCTCTTTTTTTTTTTTAAATGACTGGACTTTATTTTTTAGAGCAGTTTTTGATTTATAGAAAATTTGAGTAAATAGGTTAGAGAATTCCCAAATATCCCTTTTTTCACTCGACACAATTTTCCCTATTATAACATTTTTCATTAGTGGTCTATTTATTATAATTGATGAACTGATATTGATATATTATTAACATCTATAACCTAGATAGCATATTAAAAAGCAGAGACATTACTTTGTCAACAAAGGTCCGTCTAGTCAAGGCTATGGTTTTTCCGGTGGTCATGTTTGGATGTGAGAGTTGGACTGTGAAGAAAGCTGAGCGCCGAAGAATCGATGCTTTTGAACTGTGGTGTTGGAGAAGACTCTTGAGAGTCCCTTGGACTGCAAGGAGATCCAACCAGTCCATCCCAAAGGAGATCAGTCCTGGGTGTTCATTGGAAGGACTGATGCTAAAGCTGAAACTCCAATACTCTGGCCACCTCATGTGAAGAGTTGACTCATTGGAAAAGACTCTGATGCTGGGAGGGATTGGGGGCAGGAGGAGAAGGGGACGACAGAGGATGAGATGGCTGGATGGCATGACTGACTCGATGGACGTGAGTCTGAGTGAACTCCGGGAGTTGGTGATGGACAGGGAGGCCTGGTATGCTTCGATTCATGGGGACGCAAAGAGTCGGACATGATTGAGCGACTGAACTGAACTGATACTTTACATTTGAGCATTACTTTACTAACATGTGAGATGAGTGCAATTGTGTGGTAGTTTGAGCATTCTTTGGCATTGCCTTTCTTTGGGATTGGAATGAAAACTGACCTTTTCCAGTCCTGTGGCCACTGCTGAGTTTTCCAAATTTGCTGGCATATTGAGTGCAGCATTTTCATAGCATCATCTTTCAGGATTTGAAAGAGCTCAACTGGAATTCCATCACCTCCACTTTGTCCGTAGTGATGCTTTTTAAGGCCCATTTGACTTCACATTCCAGGATGTCTGGCTCTAGGTGAATGATCACACCATCGTGATTATCTTGGTCATGAAGATCTTTTTGTACAGTTCTTCTGTGTATTCTTGCCACCTCTTCTTAATATCTTCTGCTTCTGTTAGGTCCATACCATTTCTGTCCTTTACCGAGCCCATCTTTGTGTGAAATGTTCCCTTGGTATCTCTAAATTTCCTGAAGAGATCTCTAGTCCTTCCCATTATGTTGTTTTCCTCTATTTCTTTGCATTGATCCCTGAGGAAGGCTTTCTTATCTCTCTCCTTGCTATCCTTTGGAACTCTGCATTCAAACTGGAATATTTTTCCTCTTTCTCCTTTGCTTTTCGCTTCTCTTCTTTTCACAGCTATTTGTAAGGCCTCCTCAGACAGCCATTTTGCTTTTTTGCATTTCTTTTCCATGTGGATTGTCTTGATCCCTGTCGCCTGTACAATGTCACAAACCTCCATCCATAGTTCATCAGGCACTCTGTCTATCAGATCTAGTCCCTTAAATCTATTTCTCACTTCCACTCTATAATCATAAGGGATTTGATTTAGGTCATACCTGAATGGTCTAGTGGTTTTCCCAACGCTGGGCTGGAAGAAGCACAAGCTGGAATCAAGATTTCCAGGAGAAATATCAATAACCTCAAATATGCAGATGACACCACCCTTATGGCAGAAAGTGAAGAGGAACTAAAAAGCCTCTTGATGAAAGTGAAAGAGGAGAGTGAAAAAGTTGGCTTAAAGCTGAACATTCAGAAAACTAAGATCATGGCATCCGGTCCCATCACTTCATGAGAAGTAGATGGGGAAACAGTGGAAACAGTGTCAGACTTTATTTTTTGGGCTCCAAAATCACTGCAGATGGTGATTGCAGCCATGAAATTAAAAGACGCTTACTCCTTGGAAGGAAAGTTATGACTAACCTAGATAGCATATTCAAAAGCAGAGACATTACTTTGCCAACAAAGGTCCTTCTAGTCAAGGCTATGGTTTTTCCAGTGGTCATGTATGGGTGTGAGAGTTGGACTGTGAAGAAAGCTGAGCACTTAAGAATTGATGCTTTTGAACTGTGGTGTTGGAGAAGACTCTTGAGAGTCCCTTGGACTGCAAGGAGATCCAACCAGTCCATCCCAAAGGAGATCAGTTCTGGGTGTTCACTGGAAGGACTGATGCTGAAGCTGAAACTCCAGTACTTTGGCCACCTCATGCGAAGAGTTGACTCATTGGAAAAGAACCTGATGCTGGGGGGGATTGGGGACAGGAGAAGAAGGGGACGACAGTGGATGAGATGGCCGGATGGCATCACCAACTCGACGCATGTGAGTTTGGGTAAACTCCGGGAGTTGGTGATGGACAGGGAGGCCTGGCGTGCTGCGATTCATGGGGTCGCAAAGAGTCGGACACAACTGAGTGACTGAACTGAACTGATACTTTAGGAATCATTCTTTGTGTTGCATTGTCCTATGGGTTTTGACAAATGCATAAGATCATATATCCACCATTATAGTATCACATGGACATAGTTTCAGTGCCCTAAAAATCCTATGTGCTCTGCCTATTCATCCCTCCCTCTAACTCTTGTCAACCACTGATCCTTAATGCCTCTTTAGTTTTGCCTTTTCCAGAACATCAGAGAGTTGGAATGATACAGTTGGTAGCCTTTTCTGATTGACTTCTTCACTTAGCAATCTGAATTTTGGTTCCTCCATGGCTCAACAGGTTATTTCTCTTTGTTGCTGAATAACAATCCATTGGATGGATGTACCACAGCTTGTTTACTGTTTTTACTTGTTGAAGGACATCTTGTTGCTTTCAGTTTGGGGGCAGTTATGAATAAAGCTGTCAACATCCATCTGCAGGATTTTGTGTGGACATAGATTTTTCAGTTCATTTGGGTTAATACCAAGGAGTGTGATTGCTGGATCATATGGTGAGGCCCTGTTTAGCTTTAAGTAAAAAAACTGTCAGACTGTCTCCCAAAGTATCTGTTCCTTTTAAAATTTCAACAGTTAATGAAAGTCCCTGTTGCTCCATATCCACACCAACATTTAGTGCTGTTTCCGGATTGTTTGGCCATTCTAATAGGTATGTAGTAGTTCCTCATTGGAGAAGGCAATGGCACCCACTCCAGTACTCTTGCCTGGAAAATCCCATGGGCGGAGGAGCCTGGTAGGCTGCAGTCCATGGGGTCGCTAAGAGTCAGACATGACTGAGCGACTTCCTTTCACTTTTCACTTTCGTGCATTGGAGAAGGAAATGGCAACCCACTCCAGTGTTCTTGCCTGGAGAATCTCAGGGACGGGGGAGCCTGGTGGGCTGCCGTCTATGGGGTCGCACAGAGTCGGACACTACTGAAGCGACTTAGCAGCAGCAGCGGCGGCAGTTCCTCATTGCTGTTTTAATTTTCAGTTCCCTGATGATATATGGTATTGAGTATCTTTTCATGTCCTTATTTGCCATATGTATATCTTCTTAGGTGAAATATCTTTTGCCCATTTTTAAATTGCATTGTTTATATTTTGTTGAGTTTTTCTTCATTTATTTTGGATACAAGTTCTTTATCAGATGTGTGTTTTACAAACATTTTCTCCCGGTCTATGGCTTGTCTTTTCACGTTCTTAGTAGTGTCCTTTGCAAAGCAGAAAAATTTAATTTTAATGAAGTCCAATTTAACATTTTTTTCTTTCATGGATTGTGCTTTTGATGTTGTGTCTAAAAGTCATTGCCAAATTCATGGTCACCTAGATTTTACCCTATATTATCTGATAGAAATTTTATAGTTTTGTATTTTACACTTAGCTCTATCATCTATCTTGAGCTAGAGCATCATTTTTTTTTCTTTTTTGCATGTAGAATGTCTAGTGGTTCCATTACTGTTTGCTAAAGAGACTTTTATCAGTACCACACTGTCTTGATATCTATAGCTTTATGTAAGACTTGAAGTTGGGTAGTGTCAGTTCTCTAAGTTTGTTCTTTTAATTTTTTTCCCTGTGAATGGACAGTGCTTTCTTTTTTGTCCACATGCCTCGAGCTTGTTTTCTTCAACCAGACAGTTTGAATATTATAATGTGGTAACTCTGGAAATACTAGAATGTGGTAAGTCAGATTTTCCTCTTTCCCAGGGTTTGTTGTTGCTGCTTGCTGCGGGGTGTATTTGTTTGTTTAATAATTTTTTTCCCTGGAGTATAGTTGCTTTACAGTGTTGTATTGGTTTCTGCTGTACAGCAAAGTGAATCAGCTGTATGTATTTATATGCCCCCTCTTTTTTGGATTTTTTTTTACATTTTTATTTATTTACTTTTGGCTCTGCTGGATCTTATTGCTGCACATGGGCTCTCTAGTTGTGGCATCTTATTGTGGAAGTTTCTCTTGTTGAGGAGCACAGGCTCTAGGGTGCACTGGCTTAGTGGCACTTGGGCTCAGTAGTTGTGGCACACCGGCTTAGTTGCCTCGAGGCATGTGGGACCTTCCCAGACCAAGGATCCAACTCCTGTCCCCTGCATTAGCAGGTGGATTCTTAACCACTGGATCACCAGGGAAGAACCATGTTTAGTGATGTTTCTAAATTATTTTTGTAAAGACTGTTTTCCTTCTTGTGTGTGGCCATTGATTTCTCTGTTGCATTGGCTTAGTGGTCAGCTAGTGATTTGGCAGGGAGAAGGCAATGGCACCCCACTCCAGTACTCTTGCCTGGAAAATCCCACGGACGGAGGAGCCTGGTGGGCTGCAGTCCATGGGGTCGTGAAGAGTTGGACACGACTGAGCGACTTCCCTTTCACTTTTCACTTTCATGCATTGGAGAAGGAAATGGCAACCCACTCCAGTGTTCTTGCCTGGAGAATCCCAGGGACGGGGGTGGGCCTGGTGGGCTTCTGTCTCTGGGGTCGCACAGAGTCGGACACGACTGAAGCGACTTAGCAGCAGCAGCAGCAGTGATTTGGCAGAGGTTTTCTTAAACATCTGGGGAAACAGAACAAAACAAAAACACCTAATCTTTGCATATTGGCTCTGTGTTGAAACACTTCTTCAGGGCTTGTCAGGCTGTTTATGACTCTGACTTAGCCTTTACTTCTTTCCCCTTGCACAGAGCCTAAAAGTCAACCAGAGGTGGAAGTTTAGGATTTTTTCAGGTCTTCTCTGAGTGTGCGTCCAGACCTGGGCATGAATGTGGCCTTCTCGATTGCTTGGTACATGGAGCTGTCCAAAGCCTTTTTTACTCCCCTGTATCTTCTTTCCTAGCTTCTTTCTTTCTGGTTTTGGTATATGTGCTGCCTGCCCCATCCCTTATCCCTGGCTCTAGGTGGCTGTGGGTAGTGTACATGCCTTTAAGGGTTTCCAAACACTGTCCAGGAGGCTGCTTCAGCCCTGAGAAAGTTCTGAGTTGGAGTAAACAAAGACAGGCTCCTGAGTGGAACATACAACCACAGTTCTTTGATAACAAGGTCTTCATTGCCTTTCCTGGCACCAGCAACTTGCATAACTGGAAAAAAATGGCACATTAAATTATGGGATCAGAAATGATCCTGATAGTAAGTGAAGAACTCGTTGAGATTTCATGTTTAGTAAGCTGAGGATTGAGAGTAATCAGCCAATGTTTATGTATCTTAACATATATTATATTTCTAGAATTGGATGCACATCAGGATGTTCTGAAGAATAGCAGCAACCCTCCGGGAGATAGTCACTTCAATGCCATGATCAAAGACAAAGAATCTCCCATCAGAAGCTGTCATTTTGTTTACATTGTGGCCTTAGTATTTGGAACCATAATCCAGTTCTCTGATGAAAGTGAATTTGTGGTAGACATGTCAAAAACAAGCCGTATTCATGTTCCCAAAGACCTGCCACCAAAAACCAAAGTCTTAGACTTGTCTCAGAACAACATATCTGAGCTTCACCTGTCTGATATCAGCTTTCTCTCAGGGCTGAGAGTTCTGAGACTTTCCCATAATGGAATCCAGGGCCTTGATATTAGTATTTTCAAGTTCAACCATGATTTGGAATATTTGGATTTATCTCATAATCAGTTGCAGAAGATATCCTGCCATCCAATCACCACGACTCTCAAGCATTTAGACCTCTCATTCAATGACTTCGATGCCCTGCCCATCTGTAAGGAATTTGGCAACTTGACCCAACTGAATTTCTTAGGATTAAGTGCTACAAAGTTACAACAATTAGATTTACTACCCATTGCTCACTTGCACCTAAGTTGTATCCTTCTGGATTTGGAAGACTATATGAAAGAAAATAAGAAAGAAAGTCTTCAAATTCTGAATACAAAGAAACTTCACCTTGTTTTTCACCCAAATAGCTTTTTCTCTGTCCAAGTGAACATATCAGCAAATAGTTTAGGGTGCTTACAACTGACTAATATTAAATTGAATGATTACAATTGTCAAGTTTTACTTAAATTTTTATCAGGACTCACTGGAGGACCAACCTTACTAAATTTTACCCTCAACCACATGGAAACAACTTGGAAATGTTTGGTTAAAGTTTTTCAGTTCCTTTGGCCCAAACCTATAGAATATCTCAATATTTACAATTTAACAATAGTTGAAAGCATTGATGAAGAAGTTTTTACTTATTATAAAACGACATTGAAGGCACTGAAAATAGAACATATTACAAACAAAGTTTTTATTTTTTCACAGACAGCATTATACACAGTGTTTTCTGAGATGAACATTCTGATGTTAACCATATCAGACACACGCTTTATACACATGCTTTGTCCTCAGGAACCAAGCACATTTAAGTTTTTGAACTTTACCCAGAATAGTTTCACAGATAGTGTCTTTCAAAATTGTGACACTTTAGCTAGATTGGAGACACTTATCTTACAAAAGAATGAATTAAAAGACCTTTTCAAAGCAAGTCTCATGACTAAGGATATGCTTTCTTTGGAAACACTGGATGTTAGCTGGAATTCTTTGGAATATGACAGAAGTAATGGAAATTGCTCCTGGGTTGGGAGTATAGTGGTGTTAAATTTATCTTCAAATGCACTCACTGACTCTGTTTTCAGATGTTTACCTCCTCGGATCAAGGTTCTTGATCTTCATAATAACAGAATAAGGAGCATCCCTAAAGATGTCACTGGTCTAGAAACTTTGCAAGAACTCAACCTTGCTTCCAATTCTTTAGCCCACCTTCCTGGATGTGGTATCTTTAGCAGCCTTTCCATACTGATCATTGACTATAACTCAATTTCCAATCCATCAGCTGATTTCTTCCAGAGCTGCCAGAAGATTAGGTCCCTCAAAGCGGGGAACAATCCATTCCAATGTTCCTGTGAGCTAAGAGAGTTTATCCAAAGTATAGGCCAAGTATCCAGTGACGTGGTAGAGGGCTGGCCTGAGTCTTATAAGTGTGACTATCCGGAAAGCTACAAGGGAACCCCTCTAAAGGACTTCCAGGTATCTGAGCTATCCTGCAACACAGCTCTGCTGATCGTCACCATTGTGGTCCCTGGGCTGGTGCTGGCTGTTGCTGTGACTGTCCTCTGTATCTACCTGGATCTGCCCTGGTACCTCAGGATGGTGTGTCAGTGGACCCAGACCCGGCGCAGGGCCAGGAATGTACCCTTGGAAGAACTCCAAAGAACTCTCCAGTTCCATGCTTTTATTTCATACAGTGAACATGACTCTGCCTGGGTGAAGAATGAATTAATACCTAACCTAGAAAAAGAAGATGTAAGAATTTGTCTCCACGAGAGGAACTTTGTTGCCGGCAAGAGCATCGTGGAAAATATCATCAACTGCATTGAGAAAAGTTACAAATCCATCTTCGTTTTGTCTCCCAACTTTGTCCAGAGCGAGTGGTGCCATTATGAACTCTACTTTGCCCACCACAATCTCTTCCATGAAGGATCTAATAACTTAATCCTGATCTTGCTGGAACCCATTCCACAGAACACCATTCCTGATAGATATCACAAGCTAAGAGCTCTCATGGCACAGAGAACTTATTTGGAATGGCCCAAGGAGAAGAGCAAGCATGGACTCTTTTGGGCTAATATTAGAGCTGCTTTTAATATTAAATTAAGACTAGTCACTGAAAATGATGAAGTGAAAGGTTAAAAAAAATAAAACATCTGAAATCCAATTTAAGAAACCATCATTCACTTGGATTCTGATGGACACTGGTTTCAAGTTATTTCTGGATGCTGCCTCCATTATTTCCATGAATGCAGGGAAGACTTACTGAAAACCATGTTTCAGCTGAACTGGAAACCAGGCTGGGGACCGAGCTAGTGCTCAGACTTGCTGATTACAGGTAACTCAGTCTCTCTGGTTTAACCATTCTGTTTCAAATTGAAACAGTCTCTGTCGAATGAATGCTCAGTCATTCAAGGACCTTTCCTCTCTCTCTCCTTTCCCGAGTGGATGTTGTGTGAGCAGGAGGCTATGAAACTTGCTGGCCACAAGGAAAAAGTCAGCCTCAGAACTGTATGCAGTGGTGCTTGGAGAGTACTGTGGATCTTCATCAGCCTTGGGGTCGGCTCTGTCATCCTGCTCTACTTTGGGAGAAAATAGACCAGATACAGAAATTAAAGACCCTTTTTTCTTCACATCTGAGTAATACTTTACAAAATTTTTGATCTTGCTATACAAATACGGAATTAATCAGTGGCAACTTATGGCATTTTACACACACATATATATGGGGCTTCCCAGGTGCCTCAGTGGTTAACATTCCGCCTGCCAAACAGGATATGCAAGTTCAATCCCTGGGTTGGGAAGATCCCCTGGAGAAGGAAATGGCAACCCGCTCCAGTCTTCTTACCTGGAAAACCCCATGGATAGAGGAGCCTGGTGGGCTACAGTCCATGGGATCGCAGAGTCGGACGTGACTGAGTGAATAAACAACAACTATATATAAATATATATATGTTATAGGCTGTTGAGGCCAAAGACATGATTCCTGCTTGCCAAGAAAATTCAGAGCCAAAATTATTTATAACTGATTATTGCATAGGAGTCTCTGGTTGTGTTAGAATTTTGGTGAATGCCTCAAAACTGCACAGAGGTGGTAAATATCACCACATTTTAAATAGATATTAGACAGAGCCAGGTTCTGCTAAAAAAATGGCAGAAAGAGGCCAGTAACTATGTTCCCCATCTTCAGAGGCTTGGATTCAAAAGGGTGATTAAAGAGTCGTTAAGTAGATGTTCTAGACCTGTAGGGAGATGGCTTTGGATTTCTTCTTGACTTCCTGACGTCTGTCTTGACTAAGCCACCAATATCTCTCACCTGTATGACTACAGTAACCTAACTGGGTTCCCTGCTTTTTACTCTTGCCTCATACATTCTCCAAACAGCAATCAGAGGAATTGTTCTTAAAATAGAAATTATTTTAAGCCACCCCGCTGCTTAAAAAGTTCTAACGACCTCCCCTTGCAGTTATAATAAAAGTTGAGCCCCCTGTCAAGACCTGCCGTGAGGCTGGGGATGAGGAACGGGATGAAGGAGGGGAGGGGTGCTGCCTGACTCGTGACCATCATTGAGAGGAACGGTGTATGGGTCTGCTAGGACTGCCCTGCCACACACCACAGTCTGGGTGGCTGAGACAACAGTAATGTATTTCTCACAGTTCTGAAGTCCAGGAAAGGGAGAGATTGGCAGAGAGAATGGGATGGAGGGGTGTGACAGCATGGTTAAGAGACATGACTAGGATGACTGCAATATAAATGAAGGAGAATGCTTTGACACTCAGTCATGTCTGACTCTGCAACCCCATGAACTGCAACCTGCCAGGCTCCTCTGTCCATGGGGATTCTCTAGGCAGGAATACTGGAGTCTGTTGCCATGCTGTCTTCCAGCGGATCTTCCCAACCCTGGGATTTAACCCAGGTCTCCCACATTGCAGATGGATGAGAACATAGTAAAGAAAAAAGAAAAACCCACACACTGGGAAAAGCGGAAGTCCATTTCTTCTAGATTTCTGGAGATTGGTTTGATTAGAAGAGAATGAGAATAAATTATAGGTAGTGAAAGGGACTTCAAGGGATTTCTAAAGCCACAGGGACTTTCTGGGGATTTCTAGTTATAGTTAGTTTACAAGGCATCTCAACAGTCAAGTCTAAGTATGAAGCAGTTTTTGTGAGCAGATTTCTGACCTCTTCAGTCCTTTTGAGGTATTAACAATGCAATGTAGCTTAGCATTTTCAATCTCCAATTCCATTTAAGCTCATCTCCTTTCCCCATATCATAGGGTGCAGCTTCACATCACAAACAGATAGCTCAGTGCTGCTGACCCTCTCACTGCCTCCCCTGTATGCATGTGTGCCTGGGGAAAATGTGAGGATGGCGAGGAGGTGGGGTTTGCACTATCTGATTCAACTGCTTCAGGAAGTGCATGCCCCAGTTGTTGGCAGCTCTCCTTAGAACAGGGGGTAAATTACACTTCCTAGTCCCTTGTTTTGGACCCAAGTCATAGGAAAAGTTCTAGTCTATACCCTACACCATACTTTGTAGAACCAGCTGGTTTAATTAAGAAAAAGGAAAGTGAAAGTCACTCAGTTGTGTCTGACTCTTTGTGACCCAGGCCAGAGTACTGGAATTCCCCAGGCCAGAATACTGGAGTAGGTAGCTTTTCCCTTCTCCAGGGGATCGTCCCAACACAGGGATCTAACCCAGGTCTCCCACATTAAGAGATTATAAAACAGAATACTTGGTCCAATGCCATCTGAGGAATGTGTGTGTGTATGTGTGTAAACTGCACAAATTTACTGCCTAGCAATTTAGTTACCAGCATCAAGAGCTTAAAGCATGTTTATATAAATATTAAAAAGTCTGCATGTTTGCTACAAAAATGATAGTGATGTATTATATATCTGTATGGTAAGATTATTATTGATTTGAATTTTTATCTTTATTTATTTGTATTTCCTGAGTTTTCTTCAGTAAACACGTTTCTTGGATAATGTAACATTAAAGTAACTAAAAAAATGACCTTTAAGAAGAATGTGCGTGCATGCTTAGTTGCTCAGTCATGTCCGACTCTCGAGACCCCATGGACTTCAGCGTGCCAGGCTTCTCTGTCCATGGGATTTCCCAGGCAAGAATGCTGGAGTGGGTTGCCATTTTCTCCTTCAGGGGATCTTCCTGATCCAAGGATCAAATCCATGTCTCCTGCATTGACAGGCAGATTCTTTACCACTGAGCCACCTTGGAAGCCCTTGAGAAGAACACATACACATATATTTATCTGACCTTGTTATGAAGAACTCTTTTAACCTAAAAGCAAAATGTAGCAGTAGTCTGATGGAGCTGATTATAAAGACTTGTGAGAACCAGTGGTTAAATATTAAGGAATTTTGCAAGCAGGTCAGTTGGTAGTTAGAAATCAGGTATAGTGGAAATACTTGAACCATAGATATTGGCAAGTGCTAAGAAATAATGAGGCTTTTTGTTTTTTGTAGCCTGGTTTACCCTAGGTTGTTGTTGCTTAGTTACCAAATCACACCCGACTCGTGCAGCCTTGTGGGCTGTAGCCTACCAGGCTCCTCTGTCCATGGGATTTCCCAGGCAAGAATACCGGAGTGGGTTGCTGTTTCCTTTTCCAGGGAATCTGCCTAACCCAGGGATTGAATTCATGTCTCCTGCTTGGCAGATGGATTCTTTACCACTGAGCCACCTGGGAAGTCAACCTGATTCACCAGCACACAACTAACTGAGAATAATAGCAAAGAGAAAGTCAACTTACTTGTTTATATAAAAAGGTACATATTTGTTGGTTTGAAAGATCATGAGATAAAAAGATAAAAAATGAGGGAAGATGTTTACAAAAAGTTTGACAGAGGGTGAGTGTCAGTAACATAAACGAGAACGTGTAATTAAGTAGAGAAACATAAACCTGATATAGACATATAGTGATGCGAACAAGTAATTCACAACAGTGACAGAAACTGTCAGTAAACATAAAAAGCCACCCAATGCATTTACTCACTCTTTCCAGGAATTTATCCTAAGATGACAATAAAACAGTTGGACCAAGACGGCGTACAAAGGTGCTTATCAACGTTTCATGAAGCCAAACACTTAGGTCGGTAGCTGGAGACAGATTGGCCTTGGTCTAAGATTTACTCAGGTGGCAACTTAAAAAAAAATTGCTGGAAAATTTTAACCAGTTAAGGGGGAATTAATTCAATGCCAGATGTCTAATTGATGCCATTTTTCATTCCCAGCCAGCTTCATGGGGCACAATTTGAACTCTAGGGTCAGATGGGAAAGAGGAATTTTGCTTTCTGTTGAGAAAATATGGAGGGAGGGATGGAAGGAATGGAACACAGCTGTGAGTACAGCTGACCCTTGAACAAGATAAGTTTGAACTGCACTGGTCCACTTACAGATTTTTTTCAAAAAAAAAAAAAGTACTATAGCACCACACTATTTGCAATTGATTGAATCCAAGGATGAGGAACTGCAGTTACAAAGGGCCAACTGTAAAGTTATAACCAGATTAGGCGCTCTAAAACCTGTTTTGTTCAGGGTCAACTGTATTGACTCTGCTGGGAGAGGCATCCCTCAAACTAGTTTTCTTCCTTGCTGAGTGAGGGACCATACTCTGCAGATTTCCCTGGTGGGAATCCACCTGCCAATGCAAGAGACATGCGTTTGATCCCTGGTGTGGGAAGATTCCACGTGCCACGGAGCAACTAACTCGCCCATCACAACTACTGAGCCTGTGTTCTAGATCCCGTGCTCCACAAGAGAAAGCACTGCAAAGCATACCACGCAAAGAGTAGCCTCTGCTGGCTGCAACTCAAGAAAGCCCGCTTGCAGCAATGAAGACCAAGAGCAGCCAAAAATAAAAATAAATTTAAAAAAATAATACAGAAAAAGAAACCATACTTTCTACCTCTTCCTGAAAAAAGTACTCACAAACTAGAAATGGATGGGAAATTCCACAATCTGATAAGGAATGATACAAATAAACTTGCAAAACAGAAAGAGACTCACAGACTTAGAAAATTAACTCATGGTTGCCAGGGCTGGGTTGAGGGGCGGGGCTGTGGTGGAGGGCGGGGGGAAGGAATATTTAAGGAATTTGGGAAGGTCATGTACACACTGCTATATTTAAAATGGATAACCAACAAAAACCTATTGTATAGCACATGGAACTCTGCTCAATGTTATGTGCCAGCCTGAATGCAAGGCGGGTTTGGGGGAGAATGGATACATGTATGTGTATGGCTGAGTCCCTTCACTGGTCACCAGAAACTATTACCACACTGTTTGTGGGCTGTACCCTAATACAAAATGGTTTTGATGTTTAAAAAAATAAAAGCATAGATGGAAAACTCATCATTAACCTCATACTTAATGGTTCTCGAAACTCTTCCCTACTATTCGGAACCTGCTCTCAATAGGTTCAGAACCTCGGCATCAAACCTCTTATCACTTCTGTTCCACATTGTACTGGGAGTGCTAGCCAAGGCAGTTAGACAAAAGTCAAAGTGAAAGTCACTCAGTCGTGTCCGATTCTTTGTGACCCTATGGACTGTAGCCCACCAGGCTCCTCAGTCCATGGAATTCACCAAGCAACAATACTGGAGTGGGTAGCCATGCCCTTCTCCAGGGGAATCTTCCTAACCCAGGGATCAAACCCAGGTCTCCCACATTGCAGGTGGATTCTTTACCATCTGAGCCATCAGGGAATCCCATTAGACAAGAAGGTGTTATAAAAAGTATCCATCTTGGAAAGGAAGAAGATGACATTCTGCAAGTGACATCATCTTATTTATAGAAAATACTACTTAGGAATCCGCTGGAAAACTAGTAGAACTAATAAACAAGTTCAGCAAGGTTGCAAAGAAGATATACAAACAGCTAATTTACACATGAAAAGATGTTCAACATCATTAGTTATCAAGGAAATGCAAATTAAAACCATAATGAGATACCAATTCATTCATAAGAAGACTATAGTAAAAGTCAGAAGTGCTCAAGTGTTAGCAAGAATGTGGAGAAATTGGAGCTCTTATACGCTGTTGGTGGAAAGATAAATGATGCAGCTAGCCTGGAACTCCTCAAAAGGCTAATCATATTTATATACGAGGTAGAATTTCACGCTTAAATATCTAAATATATACCCAAGAAAGAATGTCTCCCCAAAACTTGTACATGAATTTTTATATATTCGTAACAGCCATAAGTGTAAACAACACAAATACCCATTCGCTGATGAATGGATAAATAAAATGTGGTATACCCATACAATGAAAAGTTATTTAGCAACAAAAAAATGAAACTTGATACATGCTGCAACATGGACAAATCTTGAAAACATTAAGCTACGTGGAAAAAAGCACAAATAACCACATTTTACATGATTCCATTTATATGAAATACTCAGGCAAATCTATAGAGATCATTAGTACAATCCATAGTGGTTGTCTAGGTCTGAGGCAAATGGGGCATTGGAAAGTGACAGCTAAGGGGTGTGGCTCTTTGCAGGGTGTTGAAAAAGTTTGGTTGTGGTAATGGTCACACAGTTCTATGGCTTTACCTTAGGTCATTGAATTGTTCACTTCAAATGCGTGAAATTTTTATGCTATATGAATTATATCTTAATAAAGTTTTTGTTAAAAAAACAACAACAGTACAGGTCACATCTAATTGGCGATGTTTACATTGCCATGGATCCAAAAAGAAACACCTGGGTATGGAATTAAGAGTGGGCAAAAACTGCTGTTGAGAGAAGCAAAGAGGTGCTTAGAGTCTCAGATACAAAACCTCTATGTTGAGTTAGCTCTTTGAGTTGCTGTTGACTCGACGTAGGCTTGTACTTATTTGCACGGTTATGATAAATCCACCTAGACTCAAGCCATCCAGTATGGAAGCCACTAGCCACATGTGACCATGGAACACCTGAAATATAGGTAGTCCAGATGAGATGTGCTGTAAATTTAGAATACACACTGAATTTTTTAAAATTAGTTGATTAACTAGTTTGGCTGTATCAAGTCTTAGTTGAGGCGTGTGGGATCTAGTTCTCTGACCAGGGATCGAACCCAGGCCCTCTGCATTAAGAGCATTGAGTCTTACCCACTGGACCACCAGGGAAGTCCCATACACACTGGATTTTGAAAACTTGAAATGAAAAATATATATATTAATAATTTTTATATTGTGGCATTTTAAATGATATTTTTGATATTTGGGGTTAAATAAAATATTTTTAAAATTTAAAAGAGGTATATTCTTTGAGAATTAAAGTTATTCCTTAGAAGAGGTGGATATTTCAATGCCTGGGTGTACATGCTTACAAGTGTGCTTGTCCACTGCTAACTGGTGCAGTGGTAAAGAATCCACCTACCAGTACAGGAGACGCAAGAGACTTGGGTTCAATCTCTGGATGGGGAAGATCCCCTGAAGAAGGGAATGGCAGCCCACTCCAATATTCTTGCCTGGGAAATCCCATGGACAAAGGAGCCTGGCTGGCTACAGTCCACGTGCTGCAGAGTCAAACACGACTGAGCACTAGCATGAGTACAAACCTACTGGATAATAGGGAGAATAAAAAGAGGCGAGTGAGCAACTCAGAGTGGGGATGAGCTTGAAGGGAAACACAGGACTTTTTGAGTGCTAAAGTGCCCTGCTGAACTCTCTCCTGGGTATCACTTTCTACATCTAGTTCACAATGTCAAATGTCTTTCAGTTCAGTTCAGTTCAGTCGCTCAGTCATGTCCGACTCTTTGCGATGCCATGAATCGCAGCACACCAGGCCTCCCTGTCCATCACCAACTCCTGGAGTTCACCCAGACTCACGTCCATCGAGTCAGTGATGCCATCCAGCCATCTCATCCTCTGTTATCCCCTTCTCCTCCTGCCCCCAATCCCTCCCAGCATCAGAGTCTTTTCCAATGAGTCAACTCTTCACAAGAGGTGGCCAAAGTACTGGAGTTTCAGCTTCAGCATCATTCCTTCCAAAGAAATCCTAGGGCTGATCTCCTTCAGAATGGACTGATTGGATCTTGGGGAGCCAGAAGCTGAATTGTTAATCAAAGAGCAAGCCTATCTCCAGTTATAGGTCTGGGAGAAGTAATGGTAAGAGTGGAGGGAGAAGGAGGTTCATTCCTTCAGTCACAGAAATATATTTATAGGTACACCTCCCTTCTTGAACAAATTGTGAGGGGACAGGAGGAAACCGAGAGAGAGAGAGAATAGGACAAGTTAAAAAGCACCTCAAGGTTCTCAGTTTAGGGAAGCTGGCCTTGTTCCCTGTGGTAGAAAAGCTGATTCCAGCAAGAATTGCAACCAGCTTGCAACCTCAAGATGTTGAGGACATCTGGTAGCACCAAGCTGAGCACAAGTTCAGAGGAAGAAAGCTAGCATGTCCCAGCTCTATTTGCCCACTTGTTATTTTGTTACTGTTGTTGTTTTAAAAGACCAGAGTGGAGCTATCAGGTTGGATTCCTTGAGCATGCCAACAAGAAGGAACCACATAAAGCTTTATTGGAGAAAAGAGATTGTTAGCTAGCCTATTTTCCACATAGAGATTTTAAAAATCAGTTTTTGAAGAGAGCTTGAAAATTTGAGCACCAGATTTTCTCTGCAACCCAATCTGTCAGAAAAGACATGATTAGCATCCATTCTGTAAAAGCCCATGAGAGATTTTTTCCCCTTATGAATTTTAACAAAGCTTTGACCTTGACCACTGCTTCTTTCCACCTTCAGTCACTTTTAATAGTGGCCTGATTGAAGGGTTAGAAGTAAAACACCCGAAACACCTCTACCCCCACGTCCGTCAGCATGGTGATGATAAGCATTTTGAATTCAGCAAATAAGGCATCACCGACTCGATGGACGTGAGTTTGAGTAAACTCCAGGAGTTGGTGATGAACAGGGAGGCCTGGCGTCCTGCAGTCCTTGGGGTCGCAAAGAGTCGGACATGATTGAGCGACTGAACTGAACTGAATAAATCATCTGTGGATCATTAATACCGCCTCCTTCACTTTGTTAGTGTAGACACTAGTGAACTGATTGCAGGGAAGGGGGGCCACAGAGAGGTGATTCTATCTAATTGCTGGTCTGTGGATTCACAGACCATTTCTACACATGAATACGAGAAAATACGTTTACACTGACTGTGTCATGTAATTTCAGTGGGATTCAGTAGGTGGCGTAGAAGAGCTTCCCCAGTCCACCCACAAACACCAAACCAGCGAAATAAAATGTTTGAGGAAGTATTGGATTTTTCTACAGACTGCCAACAGGACAGAGGAACAAGCCAACTTGGTAAGCAACATCTTTTTAAATTATGTAAAATAAAATAAATGGTGTAACTAGTTATTAGACCCCAAATCTCAGACATGTCTATGATTAAGTCCTGGGTGTTTTTCTAAGTGCGTTATTTCTGATATGTACTTACTGTGACTTGAGCTAGCATTTATTTATCAGTTGCTTGTTCTGAGTCAGAGAAAGGGTTTTTGTGTTTGTGTGGATTTTTTTTTTTAAACGAACCTCATCTCAGGCACGATTTGCTTTCAAGAGATTTGAGTTAGTAGATGAATATTTGGATCACAAACATCTCACGGGTTTCTGATAGAGCTGCTAGCGGTTGATTCAGATGGCACTGCTCTTTTTATCCTATTCCCTCCATTTATCTCTTTGTAATGAAAATGCTGAGGACAATGATTGGTAGGTAAACCACTCCTGGAGGCAGTGCAGCCCAGTGACTCCTGTTTTTATGGGCAGGTGCATTTGAGTTTTTTCTCTGGGCAATT
The DNA here is from genome assembly GCF_029378745.1 of Bos indicus. Classification (NCBI taxonomy): domain Eukaryota; kingdom Metazoa; phylum Chordata; class Mammalia; order Artiodactyla; family Bovidae; genus Bos; species Bos indicus. The sequence continues at coordinate 58,759,772 of NC_091765.1, read as the reverse complement.
CCCCCAATTTATATTTTTTTCCTGTTTTCTCAGACTACGGAAACTGTCCTAGGGTGCAGCTATTGAAGTGGAATTACAGGTTTTGAAAATGTTTCCCAGGCTACACCCAATTGGATCCAAAGAGTTGTGAGTTTTTCTTTACAACAGAAAGCAAAAGTTCACAAAACCACATAGACAACAAAGCAGAAAAGCTCTTGAACTGGTTTTGATCCTTTCAGCCTGTGGTTAAAATTTATAGCTAGTTGCCCTCGTGCAAAGAAAACTCTAAATAAATATTTGTGGGACTGAACTTAATGGGCCAGATTGATTGTATGAGTATTAGCTATTAAGACAAGTCAAAGTCTTGACTCCCTGCCTCCAGAGTCTTCTGGCAAATGCAATTCCCATTTATTGATATACTGAATCATAAAAGGTGAGGCTAAACCTATAACAATCATGAAAATAGACATAAACACATCTGGAGATATTTTTATACTATCAAATTACAGCAATTTATTACTAGTTAACTTTGCAAATAATAATTTTGTCTGGCAGTAAAGTAATTTTGAGCTGCTACTATAGATGAGATTCTGTGCTGTTCATTAGGACCTTGACAAAAGTATTGATTTTCACTGATATAGCAAGTTTGATATATATAATTTATATCTCCTTTAAGTGCCTAAACCTGGTGTCTCGGGTGATAAAGAATCTGTCTGCAACACAGGAGACCTGGGTTTGATCCCTGGGTTGGAAAGATCCCCTGGAGAAGGGCATGGCAACCCACTCCAGTATTCTTGCCTGGAGGATTTCCATGGACAGAGGAAACTGGTGGGCTACAGTCCATGGGATCGCAAGGAGTCAGACATGACTGAAGTGACTAAACACATATATGCAACACTTTGACTTCTTAATTATAGAAATATAAATGATTTAATAAACTGAGGGCTTCAAATAGTGACTGCAAGTGAAAGGGCAAAATGGAAGTTGAGCAAATAGAAGATATTTGAGTCAACCAATTCAGCTAGGCAGAAAACTGAAGCCATGCTTTCATTCAATGCTTGAAGACAGGGAGTTTGATACCGACCAGGGTTCTCAGCCTTCCCCAATCATTGGATACTGACTAGAGGCCAGACAAGAAATTCAGGCAAGGCTTCATTGGGGCCCCTGCTGCAGCAGAGGGAGTGAGAACAAGTAACAGGCTCCTTTGTTCACTGGCTTGAGAGGGAGGTGAGCTGGTTCCTTCTATGGGGGTGAGGTTAGAGGTATGTCCAGGGGTGGGGCTGGAGGGGTGGCTGAGGTGGTTTACCGACCCCTTTGGTGTTGTGTGCAAGGGCATACACAGTCTGCTTTTGCTCCAGACCCCCTGTCTTTGCTCTAAGCTCTTTGGAGGTAGCAGATGGGCTTTTTTGGTCTTTTAGTGTCTTTTGTCCAGGATTTGTCTCAACTGCACATGCATGCAGTTATTTTTAGTCCCTTGTAGTTTCTTTGTCTTTTGTTGCTTGAGAAGATGTTTGCCGAGATGCAAGCACTATAGCACGGCAGCAAAAGGTCCCTGGTCCCAGCCTATCTCAGTTTTATAATGTAGTTTTTTGTGGTTGTTGCTGTTGTTTAGGAAACAAGCTGTCCTTACCACTCTCTCCTTGCTTGTGGTTGTGGTGGGTTCGCTGTGTGCTAAGCACTCGTGTCTGAGCACGGAGTCCGTCTCTGCCGCTTGTCTCTCTGGCCACTCTGTGCATCACACCCGAGGGTGCTGACCACTGCTTCCTTGAACTCTGGTGTTTGGCTGGATGGTTAAAAGATCCCTGGATTTGGATTCAGGTTTAGGAATAAGTAAAGAATCCCATTTGAGCCTTAAGCCCAAGCTGCTCTTGCTTTAACTTAACTTCTACAGGATAGTTCTGTTTTGAGATATTAGGCACTGGCCCAGGCAGTAACTGAGTATTATTTTTATTCTCATTGAAAAATGTCTCCTTGGTGTGGGTAGCTCTTTCAGGGAGCTGAAGAGAGAGACTTGGGACATTTCTGGGTCTTTCAGCCAAATACAGTCAATGACATAGAAATACCACCTGTACTTTTCGCATACATTATAATGTCTCTGTCCCCTCCCCTCATGAGCAGTGATGAAGGGGGCATACATGGCCCTCTTTGATGTTTGAAGAGGTCAGGATCACCAAGGCATCACTGGGCATCTCTGTGAAAGGGTAAGTCCAAGAAATTCCCCCAACTAGATAAATTTGCATGTCTTACTTGGGGAACTTTTACAACCCACGATTGTTTCTGGGACATGAATTATTTGGGTCCCTCAGCTCTCCTTGAGAGATCTGAGGGGACATGTGAAGAGGAATTTAACTTTTTGCTGATACTAATGGCCTGCTTATATAATGTGGTTCTAGGAGGTTTTGAATAAGTTCCTTAAAATATCTGCATAGCCATGTAGCCCCCCCCCCCCACTGAGGGGGTCTCTGGTGGTGAGAGGGTTCACTGTCTAGGGTTCATATCAACATGACCCCCTGGTCTCATATGCTATGGGAATGCTGATAATAAAATAGTGTCTGAATAATGGTGGGCTTGTATAATGACATAACCCAGGACAATACCTACTGTATCATAGGGAATACATACATATTTGATGAATGAATGTGTTGCAGAAAGGAGGACCCCTGTCTAGGGCCCAAGAGTGAGCTCTTGTCTAACACTCAGAAATGAATTGTCCAAGGAGACACCCGTGCTGACAAAGCAAGAGACTTTATTGGGAAGGAGCACCTGGGTGGAGAGCATCAAGGTAAGGGAACCCAGGAGGACTGCTCTGCCACATGACTCAAAATCTCAGGTTTAATGGGATTAGTTTTACAGGATTAGTGATGGAATTAGTTTCCGGTTGTCTCTTGCCAATCATTCTGACTCAGGGTCCTTCCTAGTGGTGTGAGCATCACTTGGCCAACATGGATTCCAGTGAGAAGGATTCTGGGAGGTTAGTAGGATACATGGACTGGTGTCTTCTCTTTCCTTTTGACCTTTCCTGAAATCTTCCGGTTGGTGGTAGCTTGTTAGTTCTACATTCCTTACCAAGGACTTCCTGTTTAAGATAGCTCCTGTAGGTGGTTACTATGGTGCCTGGCTAAGGCAAGTGGTTTCAGTAAGTGCTTCCCTTAACAAATGAATGAAGAAAAGTTTTCTGAATAAGAGAGAGAAGGAAACTGCTCCCATCTAAAACCTTTCAGTGATCACTGACCCCCTCATCACTCTCAGGATAGAATCCCAAACTCCTTACAATGATCTGCCCCCTGTGTTCTTGGCCTGAACTCCCCTCACCCACCTCACTCCATGCCAACATTGGCCTCCTTACTGTGCCTGAGACAAGCCAACCTCAATCCTACCTCAGGACCTTTGCACTTGCCTTTTCCTTTGCCAGAAGGAAATGCTTCCCCCACAGATCTTCCCATAGATGATTCATTCACTTCATTCTGATTTCTACTCCAACATCATATTCTCAGAAAGGGCCTCTCTGACTAATCAATCTGAAAAAGCCACCACCAACCACTGTTATATACCTACCACTATTCTTGATTCATTTATCCTGCTTTATTTTTCTGTATAGTGGGTATCACTACATGAAATTATTATATGTTTATGTTCTGTCTTTCCTCTAGATAATAAGCTCTTGAAAATTAGAACCTTGTCTTGATCATTGCTTTATCTCTAGTTCCTAAAACATGGCCAGAAGGTTATCCATAAATACTGATTGAATAAATGAATGAATGAATGGATTTTCTTATCTTTTATCATTTTCTGAAAGATCTTTTATCAGAGTTATTGCAGTATTGCTGACCATATTCCTTATGCTGTATATTACAACCCCATAACTTATTAATTATATACTGGTGGTTTGTACTTCTTAATCCCCTCACTCTCCCACCTTCCATCCCTCTTTCTGCTGGCACACACTTATTTTCTGTATCTATGAATCTGTTTTCATTTTGTTTGTCTTGTTTTTTAGATTCCACATATAAGTGAGATGATGTGGTTTTTGTCTTTGACTTATTTCGCTTAGCATGATACTTTCTAGACCTACTCATGTTGCAAATGGCAAGAATTCATTTTTTTAATGACTACTATTCCACTGTATATATATATATATATGTGTGTATATATATATATATATATACACACACACACACAAAACATCTTGATCATTCATCTATTGATGAACACCTAGTTTTGTTTCCACATTTGGCTGTTGTAAATAACACTCCCTCTTTCTCTTACAGGGATAATCGTCATTGGATTTAGGGACTACCTAGACTAGGTGTCCCCAACCCCAGGGCCATGGACTGGTGCTGGTCCATGACCTATTACGAAGTGGGAGGCACAGCAGGAGGTGAGCAGAGATTAAAACCAAAACCACCCCCACCTCCGTCTGAGGAAAAATTATCTTCCACAAAACCAATCCTTGGTGCCCAAAATTTGGGGACCGCCGAGTCCTAGATAATCCAAGATGATCTTCTCAGGACTCTTAATGTAATTATCTCTACAAATACCCTTTTTCTAAATTAGGTAATATTCAATTAGGAGATTAGGACATGGTTAGGAGGTGGACATATCTTTTTTGGGAGGAGGGTCACCATTCAATCCATTACATATCCATATTAAAAGTTATTTGATTAGAGGTAGTATAACTGTTGGAGAAGGAAATGGCAACCCACTCCAGTATTCTTGCCTGGAGAATCCTGTGGACAGAGCAGCCTGTTGGGCTGCTGTCCATGGGGTCGCACGGGGTCAGACATGACTGAAGCAACTTAGCAGCAGCAGTATAACTGTTTATGAATATGTGTATTTTCCTGGTTTCAGGTTGTGTGACTCCCAAGAATGTAGCTTTAATTTAATGAGTCTCTAGTAAAAAAATGTTTAATGTCAGTCATGCTTAATTTAATATAGTCATTTAATGCTGACTTTTTTACCCCTAGGATCTGTACTGTATCCAGATGCTCTGAAGAATAGCAACTACCCTTAGGAATGTCTACTGTTACAAAATGACTAAAAAAAATTCTAGCATCTTCCATTTTGCCATCATCTTTATATTAATACTTGAGATCAGAACTCAATTATCTGATGAAAGTGAATTTTTAATTGACAGGTCAAAAAGAGGTCTCACCTATGTTCCCAAAAACTTATCCCTGGAAACAACCATCTTAGATATATCATACAACTATATTTCTGAGCTTCAGATGCCTGACATCCTCTCACTATCAAAGCTGAAGATTTTGATAATTTCTCATAATAGAATCCAGTATCTTGACTTGAGTGTTTTTAAATTCAACCAGGAACTGGAATACTTGGATTTGTCCCACAACAATTTGGAGAAGATTTCTTGCCACCCTACTCTGAACCTCAAGCACTTAGACCTCTCATTTAATCCATTTGATGCCCTGCCCATATGCCAAGAGTTTGGCAACATGTCTCAACTAGAATTTCTGGGGTTGAGTGCCACACAGTTACAGAAATCCAGTGTGCAGTCAATCACTCATTTGCACATCAGCAAGGTTTTATTGGTCTTAGGAGATACTTATGGGGAAAGAGAAGATGCCGAAAGCCTTCAAGACCTTAAGACACAGAGTCTGCACATTGTTTTCCCCACAGGAAAGGAATTCCATTTTATTTTGGACGTGTCAGTCGGCACCACAGTGAGTCTGGAACTGTCTAATATCAAATGTGTGCTTGATGATAATGGGTGTCCTTATTTCGAAAATGTTCTGTCAAAACTTCAAAAGAACTCAAGGTTATCAAATCTTACTTTAAACAACATTGAAATAACTTGGAATTCCTTCTTTACGATCCTCCAGTTGGTTTGGCGTACAAACATTGAGTACTTCTCCATTTCAAATGTGAAACTACAAGGTTACCTTGACTCTAGAGATTTTGATTATTCTGACACTTCACTGAAGGCCTTGTCTATACACAAAGTTGTCCATGATGTGTTCAGTCTTCCACAAGGTTATGTCTATAAAATATTGTCAAATATGAACATCCAGCATCTCACAGTGTCTGCTGCACACATGGTCCACATGGTCTGCCCATCCCAAATTAGCCCATTTCTGTATTTGAATTTTTCCAATAATCTCTTAACAGACACAGTTTTCATAAACTGTACAAATTTGGCTAATTTGAAGACACTTATCCTACAAAAGAATCAGTTAAAAGAACTTGTAAACATAGTTCATATGACCCAGGAAATGAAGTCTCTACAACAACTGGATGTTAGCCAGAATTCCCTGATGTATGATGAAAGTGAAGGAAATTGCCCTTGGGCCAGAAATTTATTAAGTTTAAATATGTCTTCAAATATACTTACTGACTCTGTTTTCAGATGTTTACCTCCTCAGATCAAGGTTCTTGATCTTCACAATAACAGAATAAGGAGCATCCCTAAAGATGTCACTGGTCTAGAAACTTTGCAAGAACTCAACCTTGCTTCCAATTCTTTAGCCCACCTTCCTGGATGTGGTATCTTTAGCAGCCTTTCCATACTGATCATTGACTATAACTCAATTTCCAATCCATCAGCTGATTTCTTCCAGAGCTGCCAGAAGATTAGGTCCCTCAAAGCGGGGAACAATCCATTCCAATGTTCCTGTGAGCTAAGAGACTTCATCCAAAGTATAGGCCAAGTATCAAGTGACGTGGTAGAGGGCTGGCCTGAGTCTTATAAGTGTGACTATCCGGAAAGCTACAAGGGAACCCCTCTAAAGGACTTCCAGGTATCTGAGCTATCCTGCAACACAGCTCTGCTGATCATCACCATTGTGGTCCCTGGGCTGGTGCTGGCTGTTGCTGTGACTGTCCTCTGTATCTACCTGGATCTGCCCTGGTACCTCAGGATGGTGTGTCAGTGGACCCAGACCCGGCGCAGGGCCAGGAATGTACCCTTGGAAGAACTCCAAAGAACTCTCCAGTTCCATGCTTTTATTTCATATAGTGGGCACGATTCTGCCTGGGTGAAGAATGAATTAATACCTAACCTAGAAAAAGAAGATATAAGAATTTGTCTCCATGAGAGAAACTTTGTTGCTGGCAAGAGCATTGTGGAAAATATCATCAACTGCATTGAGAAAAGTTACAAATCCATCTTTGTTTTGTCTCCCAACTTTGTCCAGAGCGAATGGTGCCATTATGAACTCTACTTTGCCCACCACAATCTCTTCCATGAAGGATCTGATAACTTAATCCTGATCTTGCTGGATCCCATTCCACAGTATTCCATTCCTAGCAGCTACCACAAGCTAAGAGCTCTCATGGCACAGAGAACTTATTTGGAATGGCCCAAGGAGAAGAGTAAACACGGACTTTTTTGGGCTAACCTAAGAGCATCCATTAATATTAAACTGATGGAAAAAGCAGCAGAAATACATTAACACGGAGATTTAAAATTTATCCCCTGCTGCGTTTGGGAAAATGTTGCTGATTTTGGAAGCTCTAACAGTGACCTTATTTTGCATCGACATGGATATAAACATGGTTTTGAATTTAGGATGTAGATAAAAATATGGGGTTTCCCTCATGGTTCAGCAGTAAAGAATCTGCCTGCCAGTGCAGGAGAGACAGGTTTGATCCCTGGTCTGGGAGGATCCCACATGCTGCAGGGCAACTAAACCCGTGCACCACAGCTACTGAGCCTGCAGAGCCCGGAAGTGCAACTACAGCGCCCAAGTGCCACAACTACTGAAGCCGGTGAGCCCTATAGCCCATGCTTTGTAAAAAGAGAAGCCATTGCAGTGAGAAGCCCTCGTACTGCAACTAGAGAATAGCCCCTGCTCACCACAACTAGAGAAAAGTCCACACAGCAACCAAGACCCAGCACAGCCAAAAATAAAATAATTATATATAATTAATTTTAAAAGTGTGTATGTCTTTTCAGGCCCCAGTTCCTCATGATATAATTTCAATTGAATCAGTTAATTTCTAACACAAAAGGGATTCATCTATTTCTCTGCTAGGACTGAATTTAGTGAGTTTATCGTGTAATCAAGAGAAGCACCTGTTCAAACAACTTCAGTTGATATATGTTCCTGTGTGCCAATCAGGGTCAGTGGTAGAAAACTGCATGCCTTTTGCAACTGTAGCTGGGTTTCTATCGGTTCAGTTCAGTCACTCAGTCATGTCCAACTCTTTGCGACCCCATGGACTACAGCATGCCAGGCTTCCCTATCCATCACCAACTCCCAGAGCTTGCTCAAATTCATGTCTATCAAGTCAGTAATGCCATCCAACCATCTCATCCTCTGTCATCCCCTTCTCCTCCTGCCTTCAATCTTTCCCAGCATCAGGGTTTTTTCCAATGTCAGTTCTTGGCCAAAGTATATTTCCAACGTCAGGTGGCTAAAGTGTTGGAGTTTCAGCTTCAGCATCAGTCCTTCCAATGAATATTCAGGACTGACTTCCTTTAGGATCGACTGGTTGGATCTCCTTGCAGTCCAAGAGACTATCAAGAGTCTTCTCCAACACCACAGTTCAAAACCATCAATTCTTCAGTGCTCAGCTTTCTTTATGGTCCAGCTCTCACATCCATACATGACTACTGGAAAAACCATAGCTTTGACTAGACAGACATTTGTCAGCAAAGTATGTCTCTGCTTTTTAATGTGCTCTCTGAGTTTGTCATAGATTTTCTTTCAAGGAGCAATTGTTTTTTAATTTCATGGCTGCCGTCACAATCTGCAGTGATTTTGGAGCACAAGAAAATAAAGTCTGTCACTGTTTCCATTGTTTCCCACATCTATGAAGTGATGGGACCAGATTCCATGATCTTCATTTTCTGAATGTTGAGTTTTAAACTAGCTTTTTCACTCTCTTCTTTCACCTTCATCAAGAGGCTGTTTAGTTCCTCTTCACTTTCTTCTGTAAGGGTGGTGTCATCTGCATATCTGAGTTTATTGATATTTCTCCTGGCAATCTTGTTTACAGCTTGTGCTTGGGTTTCTATAGCAGATTTCTAAAGCGATTGTGTCCTCCTCATTTCCATTCAGCATTTTTCTCTGCATGTTGAAGGCTGTTTATTGTTAATGCTAGAGATTCTTCACCCGAAGGAATTTCTTCTTGGCCATGAGAAGCCACTTGGTCCACATGAAGGGCAATTCAGATATGCTGGAGGTTGTCCTTGGAAGCTTCCCTCAGCCAGTGTTGGAAAGTGAATTGACAGATAAATAACCCAGCTTTCTCTCCCATTTTGGGGGGACAAACCTGGGGTCTACTTTACCTTCTCCCCGAATCTCCCAGTAGAATGGAAAAGTCCTGATTTTCTATGGTAGAAATGACTTTATTGGCTTTCTTTCTCTTTTTGTTTCATAGTCTCATTCCTCCAAGGGTGTTTCCGAGATCACCTCTGAAATAAACTACTTGTAGTTGCCTACTTGTCTCAGGGTCCCAAACGATGGATGTTACATTTCAAGCCAAATGGAACTTGAGTCTGGTTTCCTGTGGCCGGAGATCTTGCTGAGATCCTAGTTATCTAAACTGGAATGCAGAAGCTCATTTGCCTTTTTGATCATAAGAAGAAATGGAGCCAATGTGTCCCGCTTCTATACACAGCATCCCTATCTTTTGGAAAACCACTTAAATAGGGTAAGAACAGATTGGAGCAGTGCAAGGAATGGACTTTATCAGATGTTTTGCTCAGCTTTGTTTTATCAGCTATTTTCTACCTTCATCGGTCGCACTGTATGACAGCCAGTTCTAGACAGGTGTGGACTGACTTGTCACAGCTGCACCTTGTCATAGCTGCACCCTACTTCTCAGTTTATGCCTTATAATGTCACTAGTAGCGCTGTTACATGATGGTTATAGAAACCTGCTTAGCCCCTCTGGTATATGTACAAAACTATATGTACTGGATGTGTATCCTTTGAAGAGATCCTTGATCTCTAAAGGGATGGGAGCCATTAAATGAGGCATAGTCTAGACCATTCCTCAGAATCCCCAGTGGAATTGAAATTTACTCACTCCTAGGAGTAACCATGGAGAAGTGGCGACCCACTTCAGTACTCTTGCCTGGAAAATCCCATGGATGGAGGGGCCTGGCAGGCTGCAGTCCGTGGGGTCTCTAAGAATGGGACACGACAGAGCGACTTCACTTTCACTTTTCACTTTTCTGCATCAGAGAAGGAAATGGCAATCCACTCCAGTGTTCTTGCCTGGAGAATCCCAGGGACGGTGGAGTCTGGTGGGCTGCCGTCTATGGGGTCGCACAGAGTCGGACACGACTAAAGCGACTTAGCAGCAGCAGCAGCAGGAGTAACCAGGTCAATAATTCACTCTTGGATGGTTTTCTATTCTTCCTGTTTCATTCTTCTCAGGCCCCTAATTCTGGAGCCCCAAGATTACTTCTTCAAAATGAATGACCTATACACAAAGCTCTTGTTTAAGTCTTCACTTTTGGGAGGAAAAACCCAAGTAACACTTACATATACTAGTTGTTTCTTGCCCTAAAAAACTTACAATCAATCATAGGACATTACATGTATCCAGATAATTAAAATAAAAGTCAATGAGACAAAAATATAAGTGGAAGTTCAGAGACCATTTAGATTAAGTGAAAAAAATCTTACAAGTGATGGTTTTCCCTCTGGGCCTTGAAAGAAGACTTAAACTTTGGATTTTTCAATGTGTAGATGAAGAATGGAAAGGCCATTCTAAATAGAATGATGCATAGAGAAGAGATAGGAATACCCAGGCCTGTTCTGGGACTGTTGTCTTAATTTGACTGGACCATGAAGTTTATGAAAAGCAACAGTGAAATATAAGTATGCAGTTAGATTAAGATCATGTTGTCATTGGTATACCTATGGCTGATTCATACTGATGCTGATGTTTGGCAGAAACCAACAATATTGAAAAGCAATTATCCTTCAAATAAAAATAAATAAATTTAATTATTCAAAACAGATCATATTGTCAGGGGTTTGAAAGTCAAGCTATGGAGACTTGACTAGAAGTCTAGGGATTGACTAGTCTAGTCTTGACTAGAATATAGGGCTATATGAAAGTTATCATTTATACTTCTATGAGAATTAATAGTAGAAAGCAAATTAAAACCATGAAATATATGCTAAAAATGTATGAACGCGCTTGTTCTGTAAGGGATGTTGCAACAGTCATTAGAGCTGGATTTTCCTGTTTTCTCTAGGATGATTGCCCTTCCTGTATTGAACTTTAAGATTTCACAACCAAGTTTCAGTTGCTTAGTACTAGTCACGCATCAGTTTGGTAGGGTTCCAAGCCTGGGTGGCCTAAACAACAGAAATGTATCATCTCTCAGTCCTGGAAGGTAGAAATCCAATATCAAGTTTCCAGCAGGGTTGGTTCCCTCAAGCGGTGGGAGGGAAGGATCTGCTCCAGGCCTCTTCCCCTTGGCTTACAGATGACTGTCTCTCTCTGTGTTCCTTCACATGGTCTTCCCTCTATGCCTCTTTGTGCCCAAATTTCCCTTTTTTATAGGGACACCAATCACATCGGATTATGGCCCATCCTGACAACCCAGTTTAATATACTACCTGACTACGTTTCCAAATAAAGTGACATTATGAGGTACTGGGGTTTAGGACGTCAGCAGAAGAGTTTTGGAGAACACAATTCAACTGGTTACTTCTTGTGAGTCTAAAAAAAATCCTTAAAGGGAGTCATAAAGTCAGTTAAAGTTTATTTAACAAACTCAAGACTTGGAGAAGTTAGATCAATCCTTTATGTAAATAACTGATCTTGTCAGTGGTCTTAAGGAGTTTACTAGGAGCTTGAAACTGTATTTGTAGAAACTTCTGCTGAAGAATTCCAAGTTGGGAGATGAAGAATCAGTTCAAAATGTGAACAAATATGTATGAATAGTAAGGCAAATAAGAAAGATGTCACATGTAAAGGAGAAGAAACATTGCAGATTGGGTGAATGTAAGCTCTGCTTCTCAATGTCTGGATTGTAATGCTGACTCTATTACTTATATGTGAATGGCGCTGGATAATTTACTTGACCTTTCCAAGCCTAAATTCATTATTTGAAAAATCTGTATTGTCAAGGCTATGGTCTTCCCAATGGTCATGTACGGTTGTGAGAAGGCAGAACACCAAAGAATTGATGCCTTCGAATTACGGTGCTGGAGAAGACTCCTGAAAGTCCGTTAGACAGCAAGGAGATCAAACCAGTCAATCTTAAAGGAGATCAACCCTGAATATTCACTGGAAGGACTGATGCTGAAGCTGGAGCTCCAGTATTTTGGTCATCTGATGCATACAGATGACTCATTGGAAAAGTCCCCTATTCTGGGAAAGATTGAGGGCAGAAGGAGAAGAGCGTGTTAGAGGATGACATGGCTGGATGGCATCACCGATGTAATGAACATGAACTTGGGCAAACTCCGGGAGATGGTGAGGGACAGGGAGGCCTGACATGCTGCAGTCCATGGGGTTGCAAAGAGTTAGACATGACTGGGCGACTGAACAACAACAACCCTTAGAGTGGCTAGCCAAAACCTTTAGATTTCCAGTTATGAATTAAAGACTAGTTACAATATGTCCCCCTAAGGGCAGAGTTCACATGGCCACCTTTCCAAGTGGTTCTGTTGAAGCCCCTTTTCCTAGGATTGAGGTAAGAGGGAATTCATAATATACTAAAAGCGCTCTACAAAACCCTCTTCCAATCCTTAACTCTTTCAGATTCTCCAATCTCTTCTATTAACTAGAAGTCAGTGAAGGGTTGTAGTTATCTAACCTCACGCTTCACTGCAGGGTTCTTGACCAAATTGAGATTAAAATAGTTCCATCTTTATCAGTTTTTTAATATTAATAAGACTGCAGGGAAATGGACATGTTTTTATAGTGATAATGTGGGGCTTCCTAGATGGCACTAGTGGTAAAGAACCTATCTGCTAATGCAGGAGACATAAAAATGCAGGTTTGATCCCTGGGCCAGGAAGATCCTCTGAAGGAGGGCATGGCGACCCACTCCAGTATTTTTGCCTGGAGAATCCCATGGACAGAGAAGCCTGACAGATTACAGCCCATGATAATAGGAGGGCCAAGTAATTTGGATTATATATATATGTGTCTGTGTGTGTATAAAATCACGGCCTTTGACCTGTAATTCCACTTCTGGAAATCTATCCTGAGGAAATAGTTGAAATGTGAACAAATATTTCTTCACAAGGCTTCCCTCATAGCTCAGTTGGTAAAGAATCTGCCTGCAATGCTGGAGACCCCAGTTCGATTCCTGGATTGGGAAGATCTGCTGGAGAAGGGATAGGCTACCCACTCTAGTATTCTTGGGCTTCCCTTGGGGCTCAGCTGGTAAAGAATCTGCCTGCAATACAGGAAACCTGGGTTTGATCCCTGGGTTGGGAAGATCCCCTGGAGAAGAGAAAGGCTACCCACTCCAGTATTCTGGCCTGGAGAATTCCATGGACTGTGTAGTCCATGGGGTTGCAAAGAGTTGGACACGACTGAGCGACTTTCACTTTCATGTTAATTGCAGAGTTATTGTTAACAGTGAAAAATTTGAAACACTTCAAATTTCCAACAGTGGAAGGATGTGCTGGGTTCATTTAGTGACATATTTTGCAATTATTAAAAGTACTGTATACAGTTAAGATGGTAACTTTTGTGTTATGTGTTTTTTTTATCACAACTTAAAAAAAAATGTAGAGGACATTTATTCATTAACATAAGGGAATGCTTATATTAAAACATAAATGAAAAACATAGGATGCCAAATAGTATGTACAGGATGGTTTCAATATGTTTAAAATATGCAGAGAAAAAAAGTCTTGATGAAAATATACAAAAACATTATCAGCACTTGCCTGTGGTTGATGCTTGCTTCTGGTTTTACATTTTTCTGTACTTAAAAATTTTACAACCAACAACAACAAAAAAGAAATGGGGTTTAGGAGAACAAAACTAGGTCTCTGTTAGAGGTGGAAGCAGTAGAGAATAAGTATTATGAAGCTGGGTTCTGTGCATATGCATCCTGGAATTAAAGCCTAGCTCAATTTCTCTGTAAACTGTGTCCTTGGATGAATTCTTCAACCTCTTCCAGCTGCCTTTTCGTCATCTGGAAAATGGCATAAAAACCATACCTCGCTTATAAGATTGTTAAGAAACCAGAGGTATAATGTGTGGAAAGCCAGGGTCTGGCTATTCACTCCAGGGCTGGAAGTGCACAATGGGCAGGAGGACACTCCCGGGATAGGCTACCGCAGCCTGGGTTCTGCCTCTTCCACCTCCTTCTAGCCACCCTGAGTGGTTATGTAATGCCTCTCTGCTTTGTTGCCCTGGATGTAAAATAGTCTCATCCTGTTGTTAGGAGCATTAAATGAGTTAATATGTGTAATGTCAGAGAACAGTGCTTGGCCCAAAGCAAAAGGTCAATAAATGTCAGCTCTTATGATGATGTCATTATTATTGCAGTTATTGTTCTCTTCATTATTTTATGTCACCACATGTGGAACTGGAGATGAGCTGCTCATCATGTTCATCTAGATTGTCCTGGGCTGTCTATATATAGTCTATATACAGAGACACATATTTCTATCATAGATAGATAGAGGTATAGATTTTTTTCCCCTTTCTTGCCCCTAAAGCCTTAAGGATAAATTTCTGAGGACACAGGTTCTGATAGATGTTTCTACAACAGGATCATTTGTAGAGTGAACAGGGTTAGCTGAGAAAGGAAGCCAAAGCTGGAAGCAGGGAGGTGAGGAAAAGAGAAACAGCAGTATTTGGCATTATCGGGAAATATTTTGTGGTGAATTAGAGTTCCAGTTTGTTGTTTAATTGTAGCATGGCCATTTATTAACTTAAAACTTTAACCCTATTTGTTCACTATGGCAACCACTAACCATGTGTCACTACTGAGTTATTAAAATGTGGTGAATCTGAATTGAAATGTGCTGTAAGTGTAAAATACACATTATTCTATGAAACAAAGAATGTAAAATATCACGTTAGTAGTTTTTTATATTACATGTGAACATTTTGATGTCGTGGAGTAAACAAAATATATAATCAAAATTAATTTCACCTATTTCTTTTTGTCTTTTTAAACTTGTTTACTAGATAAAGTTACTTATATGACTTGCCTTCTTTCTGTATTCTATTGGACAGTGCTTCTCTAGTCCTTACTAATAAGGAACCAGATCTCTGCAAAATTATTAGGCTTCCACTACTTATTTGTTTGGGGCTTCCCTGGTGGCTCCAGCTTCCCTGATAGCTCAGTTGGTAAAGAATACACCTGCAATGCAGGAGACCCTGGTTCGATTCCTGGGTTGAGAAGATCCACTGGAGAAGGGATAGGCTACCCACTCCAGTATTCTTGGGCTTCTCTTGTGGCTCAGCTGGTAAAGAGTCTGCCTGCAATACAGGAGACCTGGGTTCGCCCCCTGGGTTGGGAAGAGCCCCTGGAGAAGGGAAAGGCTATCCACTCCAGTATTCTGGCCTGGAGAATTCCATGGACTGTGTAGTCCACAGGGTCGCAAAGAGTCAGACTCAACTGAGTGACTTTCACTGTCAGACACGACTGAGTGACTTTCACTTTCACTTCCCCTGGTGGCTCAGTGGAAAAGAACACCCCAGCTTTTGCAAAATTTTAAAATTTTCTCCCCTCCTTATACTCATCGAGTGTAGTAAATGAATGATGAACAATCTGAATTCCCTAACCACGTGAGGATTTTTTTTTTTTCAGAAATTCAGGAAAAACTTGTGACTATTTTCTCTTACTGATATTTATAATTAAACTAGAGGAGCTCTGCCAAAACAACATATTTTCCACACCAGCCTATGTGCTATACTGCAAGAGCTTTAGGAGGAAAGCAGCTCCTTCAGGTGGGCTGACTTGGGTCGTGTGATTTTCCTACTGGTCTGCACTGGGGACTTAGGCCCTACCAAAGGTAAGACGGAAAATAGGCCTGTAGACTCTTAGGTGGTCCGGGGGTCCTCTGACCAATGGAGAGGTTCCATTTTGGATGATGAGACAAAGAGCCAAGTCAGATTTCTTATCTTGGGTAAGTATCCACACAGTGAGGCCAGCTCTGCCCTTAAGACACTGAGAAAGGCAGAAAGTAGGAAGAAATAGAAGCAAAGGCAGCAGTAAAGAGAAGCTAGGAGTCCAAAGTGAAGCAGAAGGAGTCAAAAGAGAAGCTGAGTCATAACTAGAGTAGAGAACGGCCCTTGCCCACTTAGACGGGTACAGCAAGACAAGGTGGGCGTCAGGGCTGCCTCAGGGAGTCCTGGGGAGTCAGTGTTCCAGGTCTTTGTGAAGCCTGGCTGTGAGGTGCTGAGCCTTCTCACTTCCTGGGGGCTCTTTCTCTCTTTTTCTGTAGTGTCTTTAAAATAAACCTCCACTACTTGAGGTAATCCAAAGCTCTCTGTTGGTTGCAAGTTATATACGAAGGCAGAAATACGACACGAAGAAGTTTGAGATCAGGGGAAGGCATGAGGGAAGAAATGTATATGAGTGACTGACTGTGTGTGTGAGAGAGAAAGACAGACAGACAGACAGACAGACAGAGGTAGAAGAATATCGGGTCAGATATCTCTGAAGCCCAAAGTAAGAGGAGAGGGAGAAAAAAGGAAGGAAAAAAAAGGGAAATATTTTTGAAGGGAATAAAAAATAATCACCAGCCAAAGATATCAGCACATACAGTTCTGAACTTACTATTCTTACTGCTAATTGCAAATAAAGATTTAAAGATTCTAGAAATTCCAGGTGAGGGCAGAAGGAATAGTATACAAACCCTTGGCCACCTGAAGTAGTGAAAATCTGGGGCTTTGGAGTCAGATAGACTCAGTTTTAAATCTTGACTCCATCTCTTACTGGAGAATGGCCCTGGGGAAGTTTCTTATTCTGTCTGGACCAGATTCACCGTTTTCTAACTTGGCTTGACTTGTTTCTGAAAATTAAATTTAAACATAAGTAAAGAAAAATTCCCCATTCACTGGGAGTGTAAAATGTTTAAAAATGCTGGGCTCTGGGAAAGGGAAGAATATGTCTTTGGACACAAAAAATGGAAGTGTTTATTTTATTTTTATTTTATGAGAGGGCTCTATAGAATATATATACTGGAGATGGATGGTACTAATGATTGAACAGCTATGTGAATGTATCATACTTAATGCCACTAAACTGTACACTTAAAATGGCTAAACTGGCAATTTTACTTTATGTGTGTGTTAGTCGATCAGTCATGTCCAAGTTGACCCCATGGACAGTAGCCCACCAGGCTCCTTTGTCCATGGAATTCTCCAGGCAAGAATATTGGAGTGGGTAGCAGTCAGATTCTTTACCATCTGAGCTACCAGTATTTCACTGCAATTCTTTAAAAAAATAACCTAAGATAGTATGAACTCATGCAACATGTAATGCCACCAGCATGCAGTAGAGGGCAAAGGAGGGTACGCGTCACAGAAAGAGCTTGATTCAGCCACTTCTGTAGCCAGTTCTGGTCCTGTGCATGAATCTTCTATACCTGTAGCTCTGTGGAGCCGCTGCAAGCCTGAGGGTAAGAATTCTAGCTTTGACTGCTGTAAAACTCATGAAAAAGAGAGAAGGGCTGTGTGGGGTCTTTTCTAAAGAAAATGGGAGGAAAGGATTTATTTAGATTTTCAGATTTTTCATGCTTATTCCATAGATGGGAAGAAAGTAGCCTTGTTCAGATTTTTAGTATTTATTATTTTGCCTATACTAATCTGAAGTGACCTTAATGACTAGTGAGTGACCTTGGGCTTAGTATTGACCACTGCTGATCTGAGGAATTGTCCTGCAGTTGCTTGAGAGTTTGGGTTTCCTTTTTCTGGTTTCTTGAAATTCATGACCCCTAGCAGAGCATAGATAGCTTCGAGAGAGGCACGTATGTAGGAAGTGAGGAAGAGACCACAGCAGCTCTAACCCTGCCAACGGAATTAGTCTCGGTAATCACACTCTGTGCTATTTCATTTCAGAGTCTGAAATGCCTTCGGTTTGCATTCTGAAGGGACGAGATAGGTCTGGGTTCAAATTCATGCTCTAGCAATTATTCACTGGCTCACCTTGGGCAAGTGACTTAACCTCTGGTTCTAGCTCCTCCATTTGCAAAATGGGGATAAAAATATCCATCATTTTGTTGGGTTGTTGAGAAGATAGAACAAAATAATGTATGGAAAGCATTTATCTCAGTTCCAAGTGATAAGTTTGCTAAGTGAAGTCGCTCAGTCATGTCTGACTCTTTGCGACCCCAGGGATTGTAGCCTACCAGGCTCCTCCCTCCATGGGATTCTCCAAGCAAGAGTAGAGGAGTGGGTTGCCATTTCCTTCTCCAGGGGATCTTTCCGACCCAGGGATCAAACCTGGGTCTCCTGCATTCCAGGCAGATGCTTTAATCTCTGAGCCACCAGGGAACCAGAGAAACAGGAAACATGCATAAAATGTCAGTCATTCTTACTCTTATTTTGTAAAGATCTTCCAATATTTGATGGGTTTTAAACCCCTGTCTCCATTTTTTTGCATCATTTGGAAAAGAGGGATTAGATTAAGTATTTGGCAAGCCACCGATTTTCATTTTATTTTATGGTGTCTCTTGACTTGGACTTTTAAATCATAAGCTATTAAAAAAAGATCATTCTGTTTTTCATCTGCTTTCAGCACCCAGTAAGAGTAGCATGACCATAATAAAAATGTATTTATTGATTGCATCTTTCATCAAAAGTTTATATCCTACTTTTTAAAATGTTTAAATGAAATGGCATAATTTATATGCATTGCCTGAGAGAGAGGACCTTTCTATTATATTAAGAGTTCAGAGTCAGTTCCGCTTACTTCTTTAGAGTAAGTTTCAGATGAGATTGTGTTATTGGGTGAAAAAGAGAAGAGACAAGTAAAACATGAAAGCTATAACATCTCAACTTACAGGATTCCAGATAAAGCAAGTGGGTTAGATTTTGCTGCACTTTTCAAGGGTTCTAGCTCCTAGACATAGTAGCAACTTAAGATGAGTTGTTAGGAACTGAAGTACTCTTTGAGGTAATAATGTTAAAAACACCTCATCATCTTAATGTCTATAAACTGCCAGTGTCCTACAAGCCATACTGGAGCCTGAGAAGAAGAAAAGTCAAGGGAAAAAGTAGTACTAATCCTGTCTTTATGAAAAAACTTTTTGATATTTTGTTCATTGTGGGTTTTACATTAACTTTACTTTAAAATTTTTATTAAAATATTATTTATCTTGATTAACAAGTTTCTTTGTGCCTCTCAAAATCTGTGCTGAAATCACCCTAGTCTTGGCCCTGATAACCACTACCATCTGTGACCTGCTAGGCGTGATACCGTCTGAGCCACCAGGGAAGCCCAAGGGGTTTATGTATAGTATCTCTTCAACGCCTTTGCACAAAACCCATTTTACAAATTAAAAAAGAGAACCTTTCAGCAGTTAAATGAATAATCTAAGTTATCATGGCCAGTGAGATGTTAAGATTGGACTTAAACCCAGACATATTAATTTCTATCACTAAACTCATTCTCTAATCGTCATGTACTACATTATAACAGGAATTCATAACTCCAATTAATTCATTTGATATATATTTTTGAGAGCATATTATATACCACACTGTGCTAAGAAATACAATATTGAGATCATTAATCTACTTATATATATAATGTATATTTACTGAGCACATGCCATGTACTAGGTACTATCTCTCTGCTTGGAAGGCAGAGGTGAGCGAGATTGTCAGACCCCTTCTCTCATGGGTGTGAGAGGTGGGAGTGGTAGTCAACAAATAAATAAATGAACAAAAGTTTCAGATAGTGGTCAGTGCTCTATTTTGTAGAGAAATAAAATAGGATGAAGGGAACGAAGAGCAAGTTAGTCTAAATGGCCTCTTTAGATTAAGTGGTCAAATCAGGTTTCTTAGAGGAGATATACTTTAAGCCAAGACCTAAATAATAAGAAAGATCTGGCCAAGGAAGGATGACAGAAGAGCATCCCAAGCTGAGGTCAGGGCAAGATGATGTAGCCAAGGAACAAAGAGAGGCGCAGTGTCATTGGAGTGCAGAGGGCCAAGAGAAGAGCGATATGAAATGAGATCCCAGAAGGAAGCAATAGCAACACATGGAGGATGCTATGGTTCAGCATTCGGAGTCTGGATTTCATTCTAAGTGCAATAGTATCAATACATTAGATGGGACATAGGTAGGGAGTTACAAGTGACTCCTAAATACAGTAGCTCAACAAGACAGCCCTTAACTAAATGGCTTAATCCAAGTCAGTCCTTATAAGTAACTGATCTAAAACCTAAGTTGGGTGGCGCTTGCAGATTTATTTACTGGATTTCTTGAACTGTGTTTTAGGAAACATTGAAGAATCAATATGACCTAGAGAGAGATACAATTTTATCATGATTCATGTATTACAGCATATTTTGAAAGCAGATTTATCTTGACTCATCCTAGGAAGACAAGATAGCAGAGTGGTTAAGAGCCCAGGTTCTGCCCTCACCATGAATTAAGTTTGTGGCTGTGGTGCAGTCTCAGGACCTCTTTAAGTACTGCATTCTATACCTATAAAGGCTGAATAGTGATAGCACTTACCTTACAAGGCGGTGGTTTTAAGGGTCAGTCTATGGAATATCAGTGGATGGTAGCTGCTGTCCAAAAAGACATCAAATGGCCACTGCCTCATTTGCAGGAGAGTCAGTATGGTTTGGAGATGCTACCAGACAGGATGGATATATGTCATCATACCTTTGTCCAAAACCTTAGAATGTACAACACCAAGAATTAAGCATAGCATAAACTATGGACTTTGGGTGACTATGATGAATCAGTGTAGGTCCATCAGTTGTAACAAATGCATCACTCTGATTGGGGGGGGGGGTTGATAATGGGGCAGGCTGTGCATGTGTTGGGGCAGGAGGGATAAGGAAAAATCTCTGTACCTTCCCTTTAATCTTGCAGTAAATCTTAAACTGCTCTTTAAAAAATGTCTTAATTTTTAAAAATTTCTTTTAATCTTCCTAAAGCTTTCAGGCTATCGAAAGGGGATGTAGTGGTGGTGGTGGTGGTGGGGATTGTTGAACATGACCTGGCAATGCCGTTCCTTGTTTGAACTGGGTGAGAGGCACGTCTGCCAATTATGATGTATCTATCTCCCTTTGGAGAATCTTGACTTTTCTCAGTGATGGGGGTGTAACACAGCAACTGGCTTGGAAATCTGTGAGCCAAGCTCTGAGATGAAGTCAAAGATTCAGTAAATGGGTTGGGACCCTATTCCAAATTCTTGGTGAATATAATCAGATGTTGGCATTAAAGAAAAGTCCTACAGGGTTTAACAAATCACATAACCACCTAATGGTATGTTGTCTTCCCAGGATTTGAATTCATCTTCCTCATCCATGTGAGGTAATGTGTGATAAAATTCATCTGAGGTGAACCAGTGATAAAATCCTTGGAATTACCATGAGACATATCAGAAGCATTTACATATTTTGTAGTATTGTTACGTCTGTGCGTAGTGGGGCTTCAGAGCTGCCCGAAGAAAGGGAATTGACTACCAACTTCTCCAGCATGTCTTTAACAAAGGTTCCTGAAGGCTTGACCCCAATTACAACCACATTGGATTTGTCTTATAATCTCCTTTTTCAACTCCAGCATTCAGATTTCCGTTCTCTCTCTAAACTGAAAGTTTTGATTCTATGCCACAACAGAATCCAAGAGCTGGATATCAAGACCTTTGAATTCAACAAGGAGTTAAGCTACTTAGATGTGTCTAACAACAGACTGAAGAGTGTAACCTGGTTCTCACTGGCAGGTCTCAGACATTTAGATCTGTCCTTCAATGACTTTGACACTCTGCCTATCAGCGTAGAAACTGGCAACATGTCACACCTGGAAACCCTAGGTTTGAGTGGGGCAAAAATACAAAAATCAGATTTTCAGAAAATTGCTCATTTGCAGCTAAATACCGTCTTATTAGGATTGAGAACTCTATCTCATTATGAAGAAGGTAGCTTGCCCATCTTAAACACAACAAGACTTCACATTGTGTTACCAGTGAACACAAATTTCTGGGTTCTTTTGCATGATGGAATCAAAACTTCAAAAATATTAGAAGTCATCAATATAGATTTGCAAAAGAGCCAGTTTACGAGTTATGAATCTCAACAAAATCCTATTTTAGAAAATGCCAAGACATCCATTCTGTTACTTAATAAAGTTGACTTATCCTGGGACGATCTTTTCCTCATCTTCCAATTGGTTTGGCATACATCAGTAGAGTACTTTCAGATTCAACATGTGACCTTTGGAGGTAAGGTTTATCTTGACCACAATTCATTTGACTACTCAAATACTGTAATGAGAACTATAAAACTGGAACATGTACATTTTAGAATTTTTAATATCCCCCAGGAGAGCGTCTACTTGCTTTTTACCAAAATGGATATAGAAAACCTGACAATATCAGATGCACAAATGCCTCACATGCTGTTCCCTGTGTACCCTACAAGATTCCAATATTTAAATTTCGCTAATAATATCTTAACAGATGATGTGTTTAAAAAATCTATCCAATTGCCTCATTTGAAAACTCTCATCTTGAAGGACAATAAATTGGAGACACTTTCCTTAGTGAGTCACTTTGCCAGCAACACATCCCTGAGGCACTTAGATCTGAGTGAAAATCTGTTACAACATGAAAATGATGAAAATTGCTTGTGGCCAGAAACCTTGGTCACCATGAACTTGTCATTCAACAAATTTGCTGATTCTGTTTTTGGGTGCTTGCCTAGAAACATTCAAATACTGGACCTGAATAGTAACAAAATTCAAACTGTCCCTAAAGCGATTACTCACCTGACATCTTTGCGAGAGTTAAATCTTGCATTTAATTTTCTAACTGATCTTCCTGGGTGCAGTCATTTCAGAAGACTCTTAGTTCTGAACGTTGAAATGAAC
Organism: Bos indicus; assembly: GCF_029378745.1. Taxonomy (NCBI): domain Eukaryota; kingdom Metazoa; phylum Chordata; class Mammalia; order Artiodactyla; family Bovidae; genus Bos; species Bos indicus. The sequence continues at coordinate 58,736,833 of NC_091765.1, read as the reverse complement.
TTAATTCTCAGCTCATCTCTGGATTTTTTCCAGAGCTGCCAGGAAGTTAAAACTCTAAATGCAGGAAGAAATCCATTCCGATGTACTTGTGAATTAAGAGATTTCATTCAGCTTGGAAAATACTCAGAAGGCATGATGGTTGGATGGTCAGATTCATACATCTGTGAATACCCTTTGAATCTAAAGGGGACTCAGTTAAAGGATGTTCATCTTCCAGAAATATCTTGCAACACAGGTTTGCTGATTGTCACCATTGTGGTTGTCATGCTCGTTCTGGGGATGGCTGTGGCCTTCTGCTGCCTCCACTTTGATTTGCCCTGGTATCTCAGGATGCTGCATCAATGGACTCAGACATGGCTCAGGGTTAGGAAGACAACTCAGGAACAACTCAAAAGAAGTGTCCAATTCCATGTGTTTATTTCATACAGTGAACATGATTCTGCCTGGGTGAAGTATGAATTGATTCCCAGTCTGGAGAAAGAAGATGGTTCTGTTCTGATTTGCCTTCATGAGGGAAACTCTGACCCTGGCAAGAGCATGACTGAAGATACCATAAACTGCATTGAGAAAAGTTACAAGTCCATCTTTGTTTTGTCTCCCAGCTTTGTCCAGACTGAATGGTGCCATTATGAACCCTACTTTGCCCACCACAATCTCTTCCATGAAAGTCTTGATTACATAATTCTTATCTTACTGGAACCCATTCCACTCTACTGCATCCCTACCAGATATCCTGAGCTGAAAGCTCTCATGGAAAAGAAAGCATACTTGGAATGGCCCAAGGATAGGCATAAATGTGGCCTTTTTTGGGCAAACCTTCGAGCTGCTCTTCATGTTAATTTATTAGACACCAGAGGGACATGTGAACTACAGACATTCACAGAACTGAATGAAGGGTTTGGAGGTTCTGCAATCTCTCTGATCAGAACAGACTGCCTGTAGAGCCCCACCCACTCCTAGGGAGATTGGGACCTACATATACTGTTAGGATGCAAATTGATACCTTTATGATGGCAATTTGGCAATATCTATTAAAATGAAAAACTATCATTTCTTCATGTCAGTTCCTTGAAAGAGTTCTAAGAATGTATCCTATAGAAACATATTTTGCAAAGATTTATGTAAAAATTGTGTTCATCCTGGCATTGTTTATAATCCTAAAAAATTGAAAACAGCTCAAATGCCCACAAAGTAAGGATTGATCTACTAAATCACAGTACATTAACACAACAGACTATTACATAGCTATTAAAACTGAGGTTGCTGTGTATTTATTAACTGGTATGGATGAAATTGTATTTTGGTTTATACATTGAAATAAGAGTCTAAAGGAACCTAGACCAGCACATTGGTGTAGTAACAGGGTGTTTGGCTCTGGGAGTTTGGATTACAGCAGTTGGTTTCCATGTTGTATATTTCTATAATGTTGGAGTTGCTTAGAATGAATCTATATTTCTTTTGCAAGCTGAGAAAACAATAAAGATATTATTTTATATATAAAGTTTTTTTATTATTTACTTATTCATTTATTGTTGGCTGCACTGAGACTTTGGGGCTTCCCCAGTATCTCAATCACAAAGAATCCGCCTGCGGTGCAGGAGCCACCGGAGACACAGGTTCGATCCCTGGGTCGGGAAGATCCTCTGGAGGAGGGCATGGAAACCCACTCCAGTATTCTTGCCTGGACAATCCCACGGGACAGACGAGCCTGGTGGGCTACAGTCTGCTGCTGCTGCTGCTAAGTCGCTTCAGTCGTGTCCGACTCTGTGCGACCCCATAGACGGCAGCCCACCAGTCTATGGGGTCACAAAGAGTTGGACGTGACTGAAGCACTGTGGCATGCGTGCACATGCTAGATCTTTGTTGCTTCTCACAGGCTTTCTCCAGTTGGGGCCAGTGGGGGCTACTCTTCACTGTGGTGTGCAGGCTCCTCACTGTGGAGGCTTCTCTTGTTGAGAAGCACAGGCTCGAGACACATGGGCTTCCGTAGTTGTGGCACATGACCTTGGTTACCCCACAACATGTGGACTCTTCCCAGACCAGCGATCAAACTCGTGTCCCCTGCGTTGGCAGGTAGATTCTTGACCTCTGGACCACCAGGGAAATCCTAAAGATAACTTTTAAAGCCTACATGTCCTACTCATTTTCTCTGATCTTCTCTTCTAGCCTCACAAATCATTGAAAGAGAACAAGCTCTCTTGAAGTTTGCAAAATTATATTTCAAAAATGAGCATCAAGAACAAACATGTTCTTTCCCCGATTAGGAAAATGTCTGTGGCTCACCTGCATGATAAAGGAAGGAAATGCCTATAAGATCTGACACTGTCACCACTTGTCCTTGCTTCCAATCACTGAGCCCTTTTGAACTGTTGGCCCTTTCCCAGAACACGCGTCTCTTTTTATGTGCCCAGACTCTAGGACTTGCATCATGCCTGCCTGTGATACTTGCCTGCCCTAGCTTGTTCAGGAAATCTTATACATCCTTCAGGCAAAATCCAAATATTGACTCTTCTTTGAAACCGTCCTCATTTCTTTCCCAAGCATGATGCTCCTCTATTCTCTATAACACTTTGGACATATTTATATCACCAAATTGATTACATACGTTTTTAAAACCCATTCTCCCTCTTCTATGAGCTCCACAAAGTAAGGACAGACTTCCCTCTGCCCTCGTATCAGCAGCAGTTTGTTCAGTCCGTGGTTCAGAAAAGATGCTCAATGAACTTTCATGGAATGGACATTGGATTAACTAGAGAAACTTAGCAGGGACTCAACTGGCTTCAGGATGTGCACGCATGCTTGGTTGCATAGTCATGTTTAACTCTGTGCGACCCTATGGCCTGTAGCTTGCCAGGCTCCTCTGTCCATGGGATTCTCCAGGCAAGAATACTGCAGTGGCTTGCCATTCCCTCCTCCAGGGGATCTTTCTGACCTGGGAAACTTGTATCTGCTTGCGTCTCCTACATTGCAAGTGGATTCTTTATTAACTGAGCCACTTGGGAAGCCCAGCTTTAAGACAGAGAGTGGAATTTGAAGGTGAATTCTGAGAAGCCGAAGAGTAAGATCAGGCATAGGTTAAAGTTTGGAAGAGAAGACAGAGAATCCATAATTGAAGGATTCCTGAATATAGCTTGAATCAGTGAATTTGCCAATATTTGGTTGTTCTTAACTTACGAAAGGCTTCCCAGATGGTGCAGTGGTAAAAAAAAAAAAATCTGCCTGCTAATGCAGGAGATGCAAGAGACTTGGGTTTGACTCCTGGGTCTTGAAGATCCCCTGGAGGAGGGCATAGTAACCACTCCAGTATTATTACCTGGAGAATCCCATGGACAGAGGAGCCTGATGGGCTACAGTCCATGAGGTCTCAAAGAGCTGGACACACCGAGCAACTGAACACATATATACTTGACTTAGGAAAACATCTATCTCAGCTCATTCAATCTAATAAAACCAATCTCCTAAGCAGGTTAAAACTGGGTTCCACATCTAACTTTATTTCCTTATGATTTGTGGTTTTATGAATTTCTCACACTAGTGATCATTTAAAAAAGAGTTCTCAGGAAGGTCCCTGAGAGTGTAGGGAGAAGTCCGATGTGGATCTAGAAGCCAGGGTATGTTTCCCTTTGGCCCATGGCTGTCTACTCTGAGGTGCTGGAGTTCAGCAGCCCTGAGACTGAATGTCCCTCTTCCTCCTTCCTGGTCTGTCTGGTAAAAGGGGAAACCCTAGGAAACCACAGTGGAGCTATGGCAGAGGACAGAGAGAATGCCTTTCTTCCCAGGCACCCAGCAGCTGGGCTGCTGATATCAGTGTGCTTCAGGGCTTCTGGAGTCAGACATACTGTATGAGGATTCTGAAAATCTTGCATAAATTACTCAGTGGAAAGACTTTTACTTTTACAGATTAGTTAATTTGGAACAGCCCTAAAGTTTTCAGGATTGGACTATTCATGGCAGTTATTCCAGTTCTCAATTTAGTAGACACAGTCTTTTTTTAATAGACATTTTATTACAATTAAAAAAAATAACACATTAGGCTTAGCTCTCAGCAACTTCTAATTTCAGCAGCTGGACAACCCCTAAGTCTTCCTCACAATTATTTGAGATTTGGATTCTTGTCTGCAGTCTCTCCCTACTCACCAAGGCATCCTGCATTGGCAACCCAATACACCTAAAACAATGTGCTTGTTTTATCAGTAACTCATGACCTGGGGCTGCTTCTCAGATTAACCACCATTTATCCACAAGCCAGAACATGTTCTCTATATAAAGGATGAAGAATAATTGGGATCCTGGTTTCCCCAGGAGGTTGCAAGGACAACTTTATCACTGATGCTCTGCTGGGGAAGCTTCCCACAGTCCCCTAGCTCCATTTTCCACCCCTCTGCCTCTGGTACTGATCTCAGCCCTCTGTTATCATTTTTCTACTTATTTTGCTTATTCTGTCTTCCCCCACTAGAATGCAAACTCCTTTAGAGCAGAGATTTTTTCTGCTTTGCTCACAGATGTTGTCTCCACCTTTGCCCAGGACAGTGCCTGGCACATAGCTTCTCTCCAAGGATTTTCTGAAGGAAAAACAGTTTGTCTGTAGACACTTCATTGATTGACCTCCTCTGCTCTTCTGATGTCCAGCAGGGCAGCCAAGTCCACCCACCTCAGTGCTGGGCCTTGTTGTAAATCAGGCACATAGATTTACCAGTCAGGGAGCACTCCTCACACTCAGCAAGTATATTTTTGCTTACATTTTCCGGGACTGGGCTTCCCTGGTAGCTGAGCTGGTAAAGAATCTAACTGCGATGCAGGAGATCCCATTCGATTCCTGGGTTGGGAAGATCCACTGGAGAAGGGATAGGCTACCCACTCCAGCATTCTTGGGTTTCCCTTGTGGCTCAGCTGGTAAAGAATCCGCCTGCAATGTGGGAGACCTGGATTCAGTCCCTGGGTTGGGAAGATTCCCTGCAGAAGGAAAAGGCTATACCCACGTCAGTATTCTGGCCTGGAAAATTCCCATGACTGTATAGTTCATGGGGTCACAAAGAGGCAGAGCTGACTGAGTGACTTCCACTTTCTTTCATTTTCCTGGCCCAGCCACCACTAGGCTGTCCCCTCTGCCCCCGCCTTGGCTCTTCCCTTTACTTCCTCCTGTTGGATTCTGCTTCATCTGAGGGTCTTGCTGTGGGTTGCCCTTGAATGACTTCAGAGTCTGCGATTATATGGATCACCACAAATGGGTTTTATGGGTCAATCCCCCATCACTTCCTCTGTTCTTATTGCTGTATCAGCTCTTCAAGAGGAGTAATGGAAGTTCTGGTTCGACAAGGTCTCTGCTGTGGCCCACATCTCAGACTCTGTCCGCTCTCCCCAACACCCAGATCTCTGGAGAGACTTCCTTGAATTTTCTCTTTCTCGCTGTAGTTCCCTGATAGCATGTCTGTAGTGATGGTTTTATTCTTAGGGTCTGGTACTGCCCAGGCCTGACAGAGTCCTCCAAGATGGATGTCCCTAGCCCAGATCCAGACCTGCATAGACCCTGGTCTTCACTTGATCATTCAGGGTGCTCCCTGACCCTCTGCCTCACACAGGAGGCCAACCAGGTATCCTACAGAGCTCTGGATTTCATGCCTATGGGTGTTCTCAGGGACTGGTGTTGGGTCCCCATCTGAGGTGGACAGTCTGGCAAGCAGCTCACTTCTGCTGGTTGAAACTGTGGAATCACTCAAGATCGGGCCAGAATGGTACACACATGCTGGTTTGGGGTAACTCTCTTGACCACAGAATGACTTTGGGGGTATGGGATACCAACAGTTTACCACTAACCCTTGGGCTTGAGCCACCATGTAAGCCCGTGTCCCTCTGTGATATGAGTGTGGTGCCACCTCCTGTCTTCAGTACCTGAGGCAGGTGTGACAGTGGATGCTACCCCGCCATGACCCCTGAGCCTCCGGCATCCAGGGTGATATCCACCATGCTGCAGGCTATGTGCCAGGTACTAAGTAGTCCTTGGAGCGTGGCTTTCAAGACTGAACACCAATGAGTCTTCTGGTTATTGTCTTCTCTTGCCTCCTGCTGACATGGTGAAATCATGCTCTCCAGCCCTAAGTCATGTGGACGAGGGAAGTTCCTATTTTGTAGCAGTGGAGCTGAGCCTCTGTCTTCACGCACGGACCCCTCACTACCCTCCCCACCGTCAGTGGTGTGTGTTCAGTCAATACCGAAAGGGCTCCCATTCTAGAGATGCAGTGATTCCCGCCTCAAGAGTCCAGGCTAGGATCTGCCTTATTCTCTGTTTCCACCATAAAATTCTGAATGGTAAACTTAATAAGACCAGAAAACAAATATTTGTTTACATTTCCCCGCCTACTTTTTGGAAGACTTGTATCAACAAGGCACAGTACCACCAACCTTTGAGAGAGAGTAATTGGAAGGCAGTGTGGACAGATGATGCAGGGTCATGAGTAATAATAAAACCATTGTTAGAGACATGCTAGCAGGGAACTGAAGACACAAAAAGATCTACGCTGTTTAATGGAAATAGGTCCTGAAGAGCCCTGGTCCTGTGATTAATTACAGCATTGCTACTATTTATTTCTGGTGGAAACTCTCCAGGAACATTACATTGGACAATAAAGTACCTGAAGAGATGGTTCTTGGATTTGAACAGGAAGAGACAGTGCTTGGACTCTGTAAAGAATTTTTTGATTTACCAAATAGACAGTAAACAATGTACAGGTGACTCCTCTCTACCGATCTCCAGGAATAAGTCACTATACTTCACATAGGTCTGTACTTTTAGAAACATTTTAAAATCAGATTATTTATATAGACAGGAGCTCCACAAAATTTTTTTCCTACAACCCTGCACACCCTAGAGGCAGCTTTGAGAAGGAGAATATCCTGGTGTAAGCAGCCAGAACATACATTGCTTCTTATTTCTTGGAGGCACAATGTCTTTTTTTCAGTTTTAAAGTAAGTTATTGGCAGCAGAACAGTCTTTGCCTTGAGTGCTAACGGGGATGTGGTGAAAGTTCGTGCTGAGACTGATGGGTCTGACATATTGAAAAAGGCAAATTCCACCATATTAAGGTTATAGGAAGTTCCTCATAGGGTTTTTATAAAACCTGAAAGAAGAATCTCATTTTACCTCATGATGGGTGAGAGTACCACATTATTAACTTCTGTTCTCCCCAAAGAGGAAGTTAGAGCCTTAGCTGTGCCCACAAACTCTCTAATCCTAAGGCACTGAAGTGTTTGTCATCCTGGAAGCACAATACCTGTGACCCTGGGGGGAAAAAATGGGCCAGAGAAAAATGCTGGAGGAACCTCTACCAGCTACTGGCTCTCATTGTCTTCTTTATTTTTAGTTGGAGGATAATTGCTTTACAATGTTGCATTGCTTTCTATACAATATACAATTGCATTTCCAGACAATAACATGAATCAGCCATATGTGTACATACGTCCCCTCATTCTTGAACCACCCTCCCATCCCTCCAGGTTGTCACAGAGTGCCAGATGGAGCTTCCTGTGTTATACAGCAACTTTCCACTAGCTATCTGTATTATGGGGCTTCCCTTGTGGCTCAGTGGTAAAGAATCTGCCTTCAATGCTGGAGACCGGGGTTCAATCCCTGGGTTGGGAAGATCCCCTGGAGAAGGAAATGGCAAGCCACTACAGTATTCTTGCCTGGAAAATCCCATGGATGGAAGAACCTGGCGGGCTATAGTCCATGGGGTCACAAAGAGTTGGACACAACTATTTTACATATGGTAATGCATATGTTTCAGCGCTACTCTCTCAATTTGTCCCACCTTCTCCTTCCTCTGCCGCGCTCACAAGTCTGTTCTCTATGTCTGCATCTCTATTCCTCCCCTGCAAAGAGGTTCATCTTTCTAGACTCCATATGTATGCGTTAATATAGGATATTTGTTTTTTTCTTTCTGACTTACTTCACTCTGTATAACAGGCTCTAGGATCATCTACCTCATTAGGGCTCAAATTCATTCTTTTTTTATGGCTGAGTATATTCCATTGTATATAAGGACCACAACTTCTTGACCCATTCATCTCCTGATGGACATCTAGGTCACTTCCATATCCTGGCTGTTATAAATAGTGTTGCAATCTCATTGTCTTCTAACTCCTAGACTCACTAGCCCCATGGGGATCCAGAGACCAATCAGCCCTCCTCCTGCTTCTTTTGTTTCTAGAAAAGAGCTGAATCAGTCTCCATGATGCTGTTTTAAGTATCCTGGTACATCGTGTAATAATACAAACTGCTGACCTTTCTTGGGGTTTATACATGTCTGTCACTGTTCTAAGGCTGTCATGAGTTTTACTTGTTAATTCTCATAGACCTATGAATTACATTTTATTATTATTCTCATATAATAAGGTACCCAAGGTAATAAAAGGTTAAGGTTTCATGGTTAGTCTGACTACATTGAGAAACCCAGGCAGTCTGATTATAGAGCTGGCTTTCATATCTTTTCTGCTATTCAGCCTCCCATGAGCTTGGAAACTAACTACTGTCCTGCTGGACCTTGTTCTTGGATGGAAGGATATTGTTGCACAAAAGCAATTGGCATAATTTGGTGTATAACCCAAATGCTGTCAGTCCTCACTGCCTGTGGCTACAGAGAAGGCTCATCAACATCAAGGAGCCTCATTCTCGGTCCCCATGAATACTTGTATGAGACCCCAAGGGGCCTTGCACATGCTCACACTCCACACCGTCAGCCACACTCATGGTCCGGTGCTACCACAGTCTACTCCACTTCAGCTATCTCAGGGGGCTAGCCTGGGACCTGTCAAGGTCCAGGAAGGAGCCTTGCACCATTGATATGGCCGAATGAAGTGCCTTCCAGACTGTGTTAATCTTCATGTTAAGAGTGCTCCTCCTAATAATCCCAAATCCATTCATCTTGTGGTGAGGAGCCACGCTGAGCCCCACATAGTGGTGGATTCAGTCTCTTTCTCCTCAGAACTGGATGTCAACATCTCAGCATCTCAAAGCTGCAATGCTAGGATCCAGAGTCGCACCTAGTCAACAGGATCAGTTCACACCTGTTAGAATGGCCATCATCCAAAAGACAAGAGATAACAATTGTTGGTGAAGATGTGGAGAAAAAGGAACCTTAGTGCACTGTTGATAGAAATGTACATTGGTATGGCCATTATGAAAAACAGTAGGGAGTTTTTTCAAAAAGTTAAAAAGAACTACCATATGATCCAGCAATTCCATACCTGGGTATCTGAAAAAAAAAAAAAGACAAACCCACTAATTTGAAAAGAATATACACCCTCATGTTCATTTTAGCACTATTTACAATAGCCAAAATATGGAACTAATCTACATGCCCATGGATAGTCAATGAATAAAGAAAATGTGGTATATAAACAATGGACTATTATTTAGTCATTAAAAAATCTTGCCATTTGTAACAACATGAATAGACCTTGAAGACATTATGCTAAGTGAAATAAGGTAGGCTGAGACAGACAAATACTATATAATCTCACTTATACATGGACTCTAAAACAAAGCTAAAAACAACAACAAAAAAACCCCTAGCTCATAGATACAGAAAACAGACTTATGGTTGATAGAAGCAGGGGTAGGGGTGTGAGTGAAATGAGTGAAGGGGATGAAAAGGTACAAATTGCTAGTTATAAAGTAAGCCAAGGGGATACAATGTACAGTATGGTGACTATAGTTAATATACCGTATGGCATATTTGAAAGTTGCTAAACGTGTAGATCTTGAACATTCTCATCACAAGAAAGAAAAATTCTTAACTCTGTATGGTGACATGTTAATTAGACATCGTAGGATCATTTCAGAGAAGGCAATGGCACCCCACTCCAGTACTCTTGCCTGGAAGATCCCATGGACTGAGGAGCCTGGTGGGCTGCAGTCCATGGGGTCGCTAAGAGTCGGACATGACTGAGCGACTTCACTTTCACTTTTCACTTTCATGCATTGGAGAAGGAAATGGCAACCCACTCCAGTGTTCTTGCCTGGAGAATTCCAGGGATGGCGGAGCCTGGTGGGCTGCCGTCTATGGGGTCGCACAGAGTCGGACACGACTGAAGTGACTTAGCAGCAGCAGCAGCAGCAGGGATCATTTTGCAATATATACAAATAGTGAACCATTATATTGTACATCTGAAACTACTGTAATATTATATGTGAATTATGTCTCAATAAAAAAATTGGGAAACATAAGACAATCCTATCAGTGCTTAGAGTTTTATCTGAAAATGACAAATAATTTAAAACCTGATGTCATATTAAATGACTCTGCTAGAGAAATAGATAAATAAACCTTCAGAAACAAAACTTATTATTGATTTGAGTGCACATAAATATACACTATAAAACTACCAATTCTCTAAAGTACCCAGTCAACTTTTTAAAATAAAAAGTAATTGTGGCTACATACACAATCTCAGAAACCTTCCTAATTAAATACACTAAGGAAAGAGACCTTTTATAGGCATAATAAAGGATAAAAATGGTACAGACCAAAATGCTGAAGAGATCAAAAAGAGATGGAAAGAATACACGGAAGAACTATATAAGAAAGATCTTAAAAAACCAGATTACTACGATAGTGTGGTTAGTCATCTAGAGCCAGACATTCTGGAGTGGGAAGTCAAGTGGGTCTTAGGAAGCACTGCTATTAATAAAGCTAGTGAAATTCCAGCAGAACTATTCAAATCCCTGAAGGAGGATGCCATCAAGGTTTTGCATTCCTATGTCAGCAAATCTGGAAAACCCAGCAGTGGCCACAGCATTGAAAAAGGTCAATCCTCATCCCAATTCCCAAGAAGGGTAGTACCAAAGAATGTGCTAACCATTGGACAATTGCTGTCATCTCCCATGCTAGTAAGGTCCTGCTTAAAATCTTGTGTCCTAGGCTTCAGCATTATGTGAATGAAGAACTTTCAAATGTCCAAACTGGGTTTAGAAAAGGAAGAAGAACTACAGACAAATTGCCAACATTCGCTGGATGATAGAGAAAGCAAGGGAATTTCAGAAAAACATCTATCTCTGTTTCATCGACTACATTAAAGTCTTTGACTGTGTGGATCATGACAAACTGTGGAAAGCTCTAACCTGTCTCCTGAGAAACCTGCATGCGGGTCAAGAAGCAACAGTTAGATCCTTGCATGGAACAACTGATTGGTTCAAATCTAGAAAGGAGTATGACAGAGCTGTCTACTGTCACCTTATTTGTTTAATCTATAAGCACATCATGAGAAATGCCGGGCTGGATGACTTACAAACTGGAATTAAGACGGGCAGGAGAAACATCAACAACTTCAGATATGCAGATGATACCACTCTAATGGCAGAAAGCAAAGAGGAACTAAAGAGCTTCTTGATGACGGTGAAGGAGGAGAGTGAAAGAGCTGGCTTAAGACTAAATATTAAAAAAACTAAGATCATGGCATCTGGCCCCATTACTGCATGGCAAATAGAAGGGGACAAGGTGGAAGTCATGACAGATTTCCTCCTCTTGGGCTCCAAAATCACTGCGGACCGTGACTGCAGCCATGAAATTAGAAGACAACTGTTTCTTGGCAGTAAAGGGATGACAAACCAAGACAGTATATTGAAAAGCAGAGACATTACTCTGCCAGCAAAGGTCCATATAGTCAAGACTATGGTCTTCTCAGTGGTCACGTAGGGTTGTGAGAGCTGGGCCGTAAAGAAGGCAAGAACACCAAAGAATTGATGCCTTCAGAGTGTAGTGCTGGAGAAGACTCTTGAAAGTCCCTTGGACAGCAAGGAGATCAAACTAGTCAATCTTAAGGGACATCAACCCTGAATATTCACTGGAAGGACAGAAACTGAAGCTCCAGTGTTTTAGTCATCTGATGCACACAGAAGACTCACTGGAAAAGTCCCTGATGCTGGGAAAGATCAAGGGCAGAAGGAGAAGAGGGCGTCAGAGGATGAGATGGCTGGATAGCTTCACTGATGCAATGAACACGAACTTGGCCAAACTCTGAGAGATGGCGAGGGACAGGGAGGCCTGGTGTGCTGCAGTCCATGGAGTTGCAGAGTCAGACATGACTGGGCAACTGAGCAACAACAACAAGGAAAGGAAAACACCACATACTCATTCCAATAAAAATAGTACCATAAGTATGTGTAATCAAAATAATAACAAAAAATTTAAATTTCTGCCCACTTAAAAACATTGTCAAGTATTCTGTTGGCTTCTTTTCTATAATATTTTTCTGAAAAGTGAAAGTGAAGAAAAAAATATCTTCTGATGTTTAATAATAATAAATTATGAAGGTGAAATTGTGAGTCATTAGCCTATTGGGCAAAAACAAACTTTGGTCCTTTGCTGTTTCCGTTCCCAGTTTTTGTACATGATTGTTTCAGGATTCTTAACTGTGCAAATACCATAAAATTGTGTCTTTTTTCTTAGCCTTTACAATGTATATAGCGAGTTCGAATTAGAATTTTAAAACATTTTATTCTTTAGAAAAAGTTCCAGAAATCAGCTTCCCCAAGGCAAGTATGTGGTTTATATAATCAAAACAAATAGTTGAACTACATCTGCTAGATGAGATTAAAAACAACAATGAAACCTCTTTCCTCAAAACTGGGTGTTAACATCTCAGCATTTCAAAGCTGCTATGTTGGGATCCAGAGTTTCACCCAGTCTCTAAGGAAATCCATTTGTTCAGCACTCACTCCTATTCTTCCTGGGAGCTCTAAACCAGTCCAGGGGGGCAAGGAGTATGAAACGGCACCCTGTCCCTTCCACTATCCGTACTCTTTCCCACCCCTCCTTGGTGTCTCCCCGAAACACAATCCCCTACTTATGCATATAAATTTATGCCTACAAATAGAGAAGAGTGAACATTACCCAAACAGCCAAACTTCTCTTCCCAGTTTGGGTTTGGCTAGGACACCCTGCCGCATGTGCTGTGCTTAGTCGCTCAGTCGTGCCTGACTCTTTGCAACCCCATGGACTGCCAGGCTTTTCTGTCCATGGGGATTTTCCAGGCAAGAATACTGGAGTGGGTTGCCATGCCCTCCTCCAGGGAAACTTCCCGACCCAGAAATCGAGCCCAGGTCTCCTGCACTGTGGGAGGATGCTCCGGCTAAACCATCTGGGAAACCCAAGAATGCTGGAGTAGGTAGCCTATTCCTTCTCCAGGGGATCTTTTCCACCAGGAATCAAACCGGGGTCTCCTGTATTGCAAGCGGATTCTAAACCATCTGAGCTACCAGGGAAGCCCATGCTGCAGCATATTTTATGCCCATTGGATAGGCAAGTTTGCCCCCTAAGGAGGCTCAGGAGACGATGGAGGGGGTAAATTAATTCCAGAATCTTAGAAAAGAACTTAGAGCCAAGATCTTCTTGAGACTTTACAAGCAAAAAGCTGGCTAAGCTTTACACTGAACTGATATATCAAAACTGAATAGATAGCCCTTTGTTTTTCATTTTGAAATCTCTGTCTTAAAACCAAAGGACTTTGGGGGCTTCAGGCCCCAAAAGGACACAAATGATAAGCGAAGATCACTAAAAAAGAAAAACCAAGCCAGATTTAAAAAAAAAAAAAAAGGGTCAAGAAAAGCAGCAACTCAGAGGCACTGTAACTTCTCATTTTGCAGCGTGCATCTAACCTTGAAGCCAGGGCCCCAGAGAAGGGTTAGAAGCAGTTTCACTTCGTCGATTGCTCCCCGCGGGGCCTTTCCGGAAGCAGAAAGCAGAAGTTCTTGTTATTAAAATAGAGCCCATTGTGCATGCTAGAGCAACACCATCGGCCGGGCGTCTCTTCCGGCTAGTCCACCGCTTCATTTCGCAGGTTGGCTTCCCCCAACCCATTTATATGAACTCTATTGGAAACCCGGCTTTTGCGGGGAGCTATGGAGTGTGTGCTGAAGCATTTGGCTTCAGCCAAATGGTATAAAACACCAAGTGAAACACTAAGTTCTGCGGTAAGTTATTTAATGAGCCCTCGTGTCAGAGAAAGAACGCTCTGGGAAAACCCTTTCTGACCTTCCTTACCGCTCACCTTGACTGGGGCGCCTGCCACGTCAGTCACTCTTCTGATCAAGAACGGCAGGAGGCTCGTGAGACTGGCACGTTAAAAGAAAGCTGCCCTCTTTTTCTTTTGTTGTTTCTCATTTTGATTTCTTCTTCCTCTCCACTACCTCTGAAAGGCAAGGAGTAGAATGGGGCCCGCTTTTCGGGTCTACTTCTTACTCCCAGGCCACATCAAAACAACAATGCAGAAATGCTGAAAGCTCCAGCTTCGGCACCACCTGAGAGCTTGTTAGAAATGCAGGATTTCAGGCTCCGCCCCAGGCCTATTGAATTAGAACATGCATTTTAACAAGACCTCAGCTGATTCGGTTTGCTCGGTAAGGGTTTGGGAAGCCCTGAGAAAGAAAGCTTTGAAAATGAACGGAGGTCTTGCCCTCCACCCCCGGGGGTGGAGGGGTGGAGGGGTTGGGGCTGCGCGGGTAGCCCTGGTGTGAAATTTTGGGTCACAGCGACATCTTGTGGTTACCATAGTAGTAGCGGTTGGGTTTTCCGGTGGGCAAGCTGCATTGACTGAATGTGCAAGCGCGCTCAGTCGTTCAGTCGTGTCTGACTCTTTCCGACCCCTTGGGCTGCGGACAAGGCACCCCACTCCAGTACTCTTGCGTGGAAAATCCATGGACGGAGGAGCCTGGTAGGCTGCAGTCCATGGGGTCGCGAAGAGTCGGACACGACTGAGCGACTTCACTTTCACTTTTTATTTTCATGCATTGGAGAAGGAAATGGCAACCCACTCCAGTGTTCTTGCCTGGAGAATCCCAGGGACGGGGAAGACTCGTGGGCTGCCGTCTATAGGGTCGCACAGAGTCGGACACGATTGAAGCGACTTAGCAGCAGCAGCAGCAGGGCTGTAGCCCGCCAGGCTCCTCTGTTCATGGAATTTTCCAGGCCAGCGGTTAATTGTTCATCCCTGGAGGAAACATGAATGCTGCACTAGAGTCCCGAGGTCTCTGGGTTCGGCCTCTCTCATTCAGGCTGTCAATCAAAGAGATACGGGCTCTTTTCCAAGGATGCCTTCTACCAGGGTTGAGAAAGGTTTATAGGCACAGGGATTTTCTGCATTAGAAGCAGCAGGATCAACAGATTTCAAAGTATTTCTTTCCTCTTCACAAGATTTATGATATAATTCATAAAGCTGTTAAAACTCCGTGGCACAAGAATGGTTCTAGAGATCATAAAAAATGAGTAGTTCCCCCCTTTTAAGCATGAAGCTTGCTTTAAATAATTGTTTGTATTTGCTGAACTTTTAGTCTGTTTCAAGAACTAAGAGCCTGCATGTGCTAATCAATTAAACCTCACATCAATTCAGTGAGACTGTTTGGTTTAGTCGCTCAGCCACATCTGACTCTTTGCAACCCCATGGACTGCAGCACACTAGACTTCCCTGTCCATCACCAACTCCTGAAGTTTGCTCAAACTCATGTCCATCTAGTCAGTGATGCCACCCAACCATCTCATCCTCTGTCGTCCCCTTCTCCTGCCTTCAATCTCTCCCAGCATCGGGGTTTTTTCCAATGAGTCAGTTCTTGGCATCAAGTGGCCAAAGTATTGGAGCTTCAGCTTTAGCCTCAGTCCTTCCAATGAACACCCAGGACTGATCTCCTTTAGGATTGACTGATTTGATCTCCTTGCCGTCCAAGGGACTCTCAAGAGTCTTCTCTAACAACCCAGCTCAAAAGCATCAATTCTTCAGTGTTCAGCTTTCTTTATAGTACAACTCTCACATCCATACATGATTACTAGCTTTGACTAGATGGACCATTGTTGGCAAAGTAATGTCTCTGCTTTTTAATATGCTGTCTAGGTTGGTCACCCTGGAGAAGGAAATGGCAACCCACTCCAGTATTCTTGCTTGGGAGATTTCATGGACAGAGGAACCTAGCAAGCTACAGTATGGGGTCACAAAGAGTTGGTCATGACTGAGCACATCAGCAGGTTGTTCATAGCTTTTCTTCCAAGGAGCAAGTGTCTGTCAATTTCATGGCTGCAGTCACTATCAGTGAGACAGGAGCTATATTTAGTTTGAAAACTTACCTGGCAGTGATACTTATTGGTTGAGAAAAGTCTATACTAACAAGAAACTTATGACTCTAGTAACTCTTGAAAGTGAATTTTCATTGAATTAAATCCAAGCACTTCTTCATACATTTAGGGAAGAGTAGTGCAGACATAAGGGGACGACAGAGGATGAGATGGCTGGATGGCATCACCGACTCGATGGACATGAGTTTGAGTGAACTCCGGGAGTTGGTGATGGACAGGGAGGCCTGGCGTGCTGCAATTCATGGGGTTGCAAAGAGTTGGACACGACTGAGCGACTGAACTGAACTGAATTGAACTGAGTGCAGACATATACGATATGTTATCTACCCAGCCTCAGACTGTGGTTGGGATGTTTATATACTTGGAGCCTCTTGCAACAGCTCCAAGGCTCTCCAGAGGATTCATGGCCCACAGTCTGAGAGCTCCTGATGTAGAAACACCACCATTCCTTCACTGATGCCACCCCAGGCAGTCATGAACACAGCTGATTTCATCTAGTTTCTGATGATTAGCAGAACAGGGCTTGACTTGGCCTTGGATAGGGGACTTCTGGGGAGTTGGAAACTGATTTCCAAGAAGTTCCCCATGATTACACTTCTAGCTTGAAAAGCTACATTATAGAGACAAACAGACTCCATGCCCAGTTGTTCCTTTCTCTTCTCCCACCCATACAGCCTAAAAGAATAATTCTTCTAAAACAAAGTTCTGTTTGAGTTCTTCCCCAACACAAAATTAGTCCAATTATGCCCAGCTGGTTACGTGAGCTAAAGCCTGTTCTGATATCTAGGTTTTCAAAGTAAAATCTAATACCAACCAACCTGCTTCCTGCTCTTCCCTTTACTCTGTCTGGTCTATTCCTCTAGTCTCTTCTGTTGGAAAATGGTGGCCTCAGTGGAGACATCGAGGAGGCCACCGAGTGGCTAAGTGACGCTCCCCAGGAAGCATTACCTTAATTAAGTCACTTGGAATGCAGAGGTCCTACACAGTCACAGGAACACAGTTCTAGCAAGGAATGGACAGCATTTTCTCAAGACCAAGCATGAATTAACTGTGAAAAATATCATTATTGACAAGTAAATATTGTTGTTGTCGTTCAGTTGCTAAGTCATGTCTGACTCTTTGCGACCCCATGGACTGCAGCATGGTTTCCCTGTCCTTCACTATCTCCCAGAGTTTGCTCAACACTGACTCATGTCCATTGAGTCAGTGATGCTATCCAACCATCTCATCCTCTGTTGCCCCCTTCTCCTCCTGCTTTCAATCTTTCCCAGCATCAGAGTCTTTTCCATTGAGTTGGCTCTTGGCATCAGGTGACCAAAGTATTGGAGCTTCAGCTTCAGCGTCTGTCCTTCCAATGAATATTCAGGTTTGATTTCCTTTAGGATTGACTGGTTTGGTCTCCTTGCTGTCCAAGGGACAAGGTAAGTACAAACAGCGCTGAGTATTCTCTGCTGTAGGCCCTGCCTCAGTGGAAGAAATAGCATAACCAGAAGGTTGCTTGGTCAGTATGCTGCTGCTGCTGCTGCTGCCGCTAAGTCGGTTCAGTCGTGTCCGACTCTGTGCAACCCCAGAGACCGCAGCCCACCAGTCTCCCCTGTCCCTGGGATTCTCCAGGCAAGAACACTGGAGTAGGTTGCCATTTCCTTCTCCAGTGCATGAAAGTGAAAAGTGAAAGTGAAGTCGCTCAGTCGTGTCCGACTCCTAGTGACCCCATGGACTGCAGCCTACCAGGCTCCTCCATCCATGGGATTTTCCAGGCAAGAGTACTGGAGTGGTCAGTATGAGTCATGGCCATTTCTTGTTTCTGGCTGCCCAGTTTCAAACCCCTTTTTTCAAAAGTACATCATTTATAGACTTGCCTAGTGGTCCTATGGTTGTGACTCTGTGCTTCCAATGCAGGGGGAATGGGTTCAATCCCTGGTCAAGGAACTAAGATCCCACAAGTCATGTGTTGCGGCAAAAAAAAAAAAAAAATTAAAAGCACATGATTTCCTTTTGGGCATTCTTTCTTCCCACTGGATGTGTCCCACTTGGAGCAGTGACCAAGATTCCAGCACTCCTTCATTAATGGGTAGAGAGATGGCGCAGGCTAGGACAGTTACATGCTCTCTACTTGGTATTTGAATCTTGACAGGAGGATCAAAGAAACAGAAAGGAGTTCTATTTCACCCCAGCCTTCTAGAACCTGCTTTGAGACTTCCTGCTGGCGTTTGAATCCTTTCCTCCAGAAATATCCTAATTCCTGCCTATTTCCAAGCCTCCATTCTGCTATTGATTCTGTGAACCCCCAATATCCTTCCAAAATATTTTTTAATTAAGTTAATGTGCTACTCAGCTATTGCTAAAATAATGCTGTGTAAAAATATCACCCCCAAAATCTCAGTGGTTTGTAGCAACAGAATTTTATCTTCCTAACCCACAGTTATGTCCGTTGGCCAGGGTGGCTCTGTTTTAGACTTCAAGTCTGCTTAGGTTTGTTCCATGTAGCTCTCACTTGAAGACACCAGAAGCTATTCATGGCATATTCTTCTTATGATAAATGAGAGTGGGCAAGGGAAATCGCACCAGGCATTTAACATCTCTGGCTGAGCAGCATGTATGTTATTCTGTTGGCCAGAGCAAATCACGTGGTCAAGCTCAAGCCCACTTGTGTGGAAGTGCATTCTGCCTCCTTGAAGGCAGGCAGTGAAAAGCTGCCATAAAAAGGGCACCAATGTGTTTGTATTATTCTATTACTAGGAAAGAGTTGGAAGTCAGGACCATTAATCTACCTTGGTTAACCAGAGAATAATAAAATATTAACAGAAGTTAATTTTAACCCAGATATAGTCACCAATCTTTTCCTTTATGATTTGTGCTTTCCAAGTCTTGTTTAAGAAATTCTTCCTTGCTGTGTGTCAATTATATTTCAATAAAACTGAAAGAAAAAACAGAAATTTTTCTTTGGCCCAAGAATGTGATAGTCTTCTTTATTTTGCTTTTCACACTGAAGTCTTTAGTCCAGACTATGGGTAAGGCAGGAATTCAACTGAGTTTTTGTTAATGGCTGACCAATTGCCCTAGCATTGCTTTTTGAATAATTCATCCTATTCCAACTGATCTGTAAAACCGCTTTTTCTGTGTTATCAGGTTTCCATAAATGCAGGAGTGTCTTTCTGGATTCTTTTCTGTTTCTGCATTCTATTGTCAGCCTCTGCTATTACTCTACTTCTCAATTATTTGGTCTTTAATCTTCATTTATTAATAGAACCAGCTTGTACAATTCTATATATATTACACTCTAAAAGTACCCCGTCAACATTTTGTTTGGACTTTCTTTGAATTAAAGATTAATATGGGGAAGAAGTAAAGGTCTTTAAATAAGAGATCTTCCTCTTCACTTATTTGGATCATCTTTAATTACACTCTATAAGATTTTATAATTTTCTTCTTAAAGCATGCCATTGTTAGTTAGATTTATAACTATATATGGTGTCCCAGGTGGTGCCAGTAGTAAAGAACACGCCTGCTAATGCAGGACACATAAGAGACTTGGGTTCGATCCTTGGATTGGGAAGATACCCTGGAGTAGGAAAGGGCAACCCACTCCAGTATTCTTGCCTGGAGAATCCAATGGACAAAGGAGCCTGGCAGGGTATGGTCCATGGAGTCACAAAGCATTGGACATAACTGAAGTGACTTAGCACTCACGTAACTATACACCTTATTTTATGTTTGTTAAAATGATATAAATGCAATCTTTTAAAAATAATATCTTTTAATATCATTAAAATTTGCTGCAATGTGTGGCATATAAACAATTTTTGTATACCACTCTCAGAGCCAGCGACTTTTATCATAATAGGTAACGTTCACACAGTCCCCACTATGTGCCAGATACTGTTGAAGGCATTTTGTATGTACGGAATGCACTCAGTCTCCCGATGACTCTGTGAAGGAAGTTTTATTATTATAACATTTTATAGATGAGGGAACTGAAGTGCAGAGAGGTTAAGTAAATTGTCTGAGATCCTAAGTGGTGAAGCCAGAGTTCAAACGCATCCAACATCCAAAGCTATAACCAAACCTATATTTGTTGTGGTTATAACTATATTTACAGCTATATATATAACTATATTTGTCGCTTATCGTTGTTAAACTCTTTCATCAGCTCTAAGAATTTTCTGGTTAACTCTTAGGTTTCCCGTGCAAACAAGAACAATAAAAACTTCAGACATCAGCTAGCAAACACATGGTTAATGCCCTATTAAAGCAGGACAAGGTGTGGGGTGTGTGTGGCTGTGTGTGTATCTCTCTGTGTGTTTGTTTCTGTGTGTGTATGTGTGTGTTTGGAAGTGCTAGGAGGAGGAACTCTATGAAGAGCAGCATTCTCAAAGCTAGTGGAATTCACGGAGCCCTTGGGGTGGCTGGTGTACTTTCCGAGGGCCCAGGAATTTCTGGCATGGCAGCAACTAGCCGAGTAGGGGCATCCTCAGAGAGGCTTGCAGGCTCCAGGGAGGCCTGAATAGGGAAAGGCCCAGGGCCAAGCCCAACAGAGAGTGTCAAATGACAGGCCTGCTCCCTCCCCACCCTCCACCCCCAGATCTGGGCTGAATCAAAGGGCCATTCAGGCCCCTCCCTTTCACAGGCTGAGGCCACTGGGGCTGTCCCCTGAGGCTGAAACGCAGCAATCCCACGGGCTTCTGCTCCAAACAGGCTTGTGTTTGAAACCACAATATACTTGGCTCTGGTTTTATACACATTACTTTCCTGGTGCTGAAAAAAAAAGAATTAGAAGAATGAAAGTGAGAGGCCTTGAGGGATGGGAATTCTTTTTTCCAGTCTAGTGAATGAGGTTAATAAGTAGAAAAATAAAACTACTTTCCGTGAAGGGTCTTTGGAAGGGTTACCAGGCCATGATAATTAAAAGCAAATTAAAAGGCTATATCACTCATTCAGCCTCAGTCGCCTCTCTCAGCCCTGAGGGAACTGAGTGTGCTTCAGGGCAGCAAGAGGGGGAAGTGGGCGGGTTGGAGGGGGCTGAAGGGGGAAGGATGGCTTCCTCGGCCATGTGTGGTGGAAGCATTTAAGAAGTAGGGACAGCCACCTCTGTATCCATCTGCAGTATCCCACCCAAGTGAGTGAGTGAAAGTTGCTCAGTCGTGTCCCAGACTCTGCGACACCATGGACTATACAGTCCATGGAATTCTCCAGGCCAGAACACTGGAGTGGGTAGCCTTTCCGTTCTCCAAATGTGAGGTCAATTAGGGAATTGACTGACTGATAATCCTCACCAGACCCCACTGCACATTGGACACTTGCTCACACATTTCAAAGGAATATTTTCTAGTGCTTTGCATAAAAACACAAAACAAACCCAAACTAACCTTGGGTGTGAGTCATCTACCAGGAGTCCCTTGTACCTCTCTGGTTCTCAGTTTCCTTTCTGTAAAATGAAGATGGCAAACTTGACTTTTTTCGAACAGGGGTCTCCTGAGTCCTCTTGGAAGCCTGGACTGGAGGAGGAGGGGGAAGGGAGCTATGAATCGAGCCATTAGCCCATGTCTGATTCTGCCATCTTTGACCTCAGACCATTTTCAGCATAAGCTGGTGGAGCAATTAATTCTGACAGGACCATTTCTATGACCTACTGACCCTGTCAACTGTTCCAGGTAACCCCAGAGATCAGAGCGGCTGCCCTGCACTGGTTTGGTCTACGTTGCCACCTTGAAGAAGGTGTGGGAGTTTTCTGCCAGCATCGTATCTTTCTCCTGGAGACCAGGAAAGACTTGTGATGACCCAGGTGGGTGGTGTGTGACCACAGGTTCTGTACTAGTGGCTTTAGGAAGTAGCCCTGAGGCCTGGGTTGAAGTCAGATCCCACAGAACTACATCTGTATTTTCACAGACTCAGGTGAGATTTTGCATAAGCTTCTGCAACAGTTTCCCTGAGAAACCTTTTGTGAGCTCCCAGTGTGTGTTGTGATGCTTTTCTGAAGCACCTCAGTTTAAGTTCTACCCTAGAACTTAAAATGTTAGTGGTATTGCCAGTTCACCTGGTCACTGGTATCATTTCTCGTGTCCTGCAGTCAGAAACCGTGGTTTTTCACTATAAATTCCTAGGATCTGGCAAAGTCCCTGCCACTCAGAGGCGATTCATGTTTTCACCAGTGATGCCGCCAGCTGACAGCCACCTTCAACTGCTAGACAGACGAGCCTTCAGATGATTCCAGCCTCCAGCCTTCAAGTCCTCTAGCTGAGGCCTGCAACACTGAAGGGCAGAGACAAGGTGTGCTTGGTGTACTATATCCAAATTCTTGACCCACGGATTCTTTGAGCATAATAAATGTTTTTACCGCATCACTAAATGTTGGGTATATTTGTTCAACAGCCATAGTAATTGGAACAGTGGTCCATGATAGACACTAAGAACATTAATAAGTGGTTGGCCATGAGTTCTTTTAGATCCCTGGACCTGCCTAGATGGTAGAAAAGAGAAGGGCTATCCCAGGAAAAGAGCAGAACTGTTTAGTGTTCCTCTAAAGTTTTAAGGCATAAATATCTATAAGTATCTACTATAGTATAGTAGAAAAGATTATTTTAAAAATCAGGATCCTATCAAGCCATGGAGGAGACTTAATTACATATTACAAAGTCAAACAAGCCCATCTTAGAAGTCTATAGGTTGTAATATTCCAACTAATATGACATTCTGAAAAAGGTGAGACTATGGAGATGGTACAAAACACGAGTGTTTGCCAGGGGTTAGGGAGGAATGCATGGACAGACAGAAGGTGGGGGTTTGTAAGGCACTGAAGCGATTCTATATGATACTCTAATGATGGATACATGTTGTTTTACATTTGTCCAAACCCACAGAATGTATCACACTACAAGTGAACGCTAATGTAAACTGCAGGCTTTGGGTGATAATGATGTATCAATGTTGATTCATCGATCCTGACAAATGTACCACCCTGGTGCTGATGTGGGAGAGCCTGTGCTTATGTGGGGACAGTGGGTATATGGGAAATCTCTCTACTTTCCATTCAGTTTCTTTTTCTTCTCACTCAATTTTGCTGTGAACCTAAAACTGCTTTGAAAAACAAAGGC
Source organism: Bos indicus (assembly GCF_029378745.1). NCBI lineage: Eukaryota > Metazoa > Chordata > Mammalia > Artiodactyla > Bovidae > Bos > Bos indicus. The sequence continues at coordinate 58,713,627 of NC_091765.1, read as the reverse complement.
TGTGTTTTTAAAAGGGGCCATTTAAATGTGGTTGTATTTGTTTAAGAGCCTAGGGATTCCTCCTTCCCCCTCCCCAGCCTCCTCAAGAATCGACAGACCGTGCAGTCATTGGTGGAATTTTTCGGGCATCAGTGCACTGGAGCTTGGGGATAAAACCTGACGCTGTAAATCAGGGGTTAATTTACCTCGGGACTTATTCTTTCCTTCCTTTCTGTCTCTGGTGGAGTGTGTGTCATCAGGGAGCTGATCTGTTTCTAACATAATTTAAGGAGGCTTCTGTTTTTGCCTTGAGTGACAGTGAAAAAACTTCAGCCTTAAAAGGCACAGCCCGAAATGAATGGTTTAGGACCAGATTAAATCCAGGACTCCAGGGCAGTTTGAATAATGAATTCACTATTCATTATTCTTTTCTCTCTCTCTCTCTCTGGCATTTATTAATTAGCAACTGTTTTCCATAAAAATAATCAGTGGGATCATCCTTACAACTGATCAAAACAAATATAATGTTTAATTTTGTGTTTTAATTAAAACTCGACGTTATAATTGGGTTCTATCCTTTTATCTATTTGTTTAATAGATTTCTCCTCAGAAAATACAGCAGGTGACCATGTAGTTCCCAGAGTGATGATTTAGATGGAAGGTGATTGTATAGGGCCTTCATAGTTTTAAAAACATCTGTAATGATGATTACTAGTGATTTTGGTTTAGTGATTTAAGCTGATAAATCTTTAATCTGATTTATATGTGGGTATATGGCATGCTTGCTAAATACCTTAGAAGAAAAGTGGTTGTCACTCTATGCCACAGAACTTCCCAATATCCATGAAGGGGGAATTGATGGCAGTTTCTTTGGGCTGGGGACCTACAAGACAGGGAAATTGATCACCAGAAACCCAGGCTGACAGGACTGAAGTCTGAGAGCTGCTTTCTGTGGGTTTTTCACAACATTTGTGTCAAGGTGACTATTATAGATGCTCTGCAGTCAAGCAGAGTTTTGGATGACTTGGTAGTTTTCTCTGTAAGCCGCTAATCAAACCAGAAGTAAAGAAATTCTGTTCAAAATCTAGTCAAGGCTCAGTTCGTTGGGGCTGAGGGGGAGAACCAGGCAAGCCAGGAAGTACCAGAAACTGAACGCACACCTGGACAAAGAGGAAGATGAGGGCAGGGATCAAGGCCAGGGCAGCTGGTAAATAAGACTCCATAGGGAACAAATTCCCCTCCCTTCCCATAAATGCAAAGGTTTCCTGAAGAGAGTAGTGTTCTGATTTTCAAAATATATCAGTACTTCCCAAGAAGTACCCAGTGTTTAATAGGAAGCGTCTAATCCAACTTCCTTTTGATAACATCTCAGCTGGGGTTAGCCCAGTTCCGTTTGTTCCAAAGTCAAAGTTGATGGCGATCTCTGATATACTGACCCAAAGAGGCAAGTGGAGAGCATGAGAGCCGACTGGTCTTTTTTCCCCTCAGTCATTCCAGTCCTTCCTGAGAGAGATCAACATCTTCGTGTATGGCCCTGTTGGAAGTCAGCTGTACATGATTATTTCTCAGAATCTTGGGTTATTCTCTTTTGTTTTACCTACTCACTGTTTCAAAGGTTGATGCCATGGAGTTTTTGCTTAACTCTATCTAGCCTAGTGGTTGAGAGCTGGAGAAGGCAATGGCACCACTCCAGTACTCTTGCCTGGAAAGTCCCATGGATGGAGGAGCCTCATAGGGTGCAGTCCATGGGGTCACTGAGGGTCAGACACGACTGAGCGACTTCACCTTCACTTTTCCCTTTCATGCACTGGAGAAGGAAATGGCAATCCACTCCAGTGTTCTTGCCTGGAGAATCCCAGGGACGGGGAAGCCTGGTGGGCTGCCGTCTATGGGGTCACACAGAGTCGGACACGACTGAAGCAATTTAGCAGCAGCAGCAGCAGCAGCAGCAGTGGTTGAGAGCACTGCTCCTGAAATCAGTGCTGGGTTCAGTGGTGGTGGTGGTGGTGGTCTAGTTGCTCAGTCGTGTCCGACTCTTGCGATCCCATGGACTATAGCCCACCAGGCTCCTCTTTCCACAGGATTTTCCAGGCAAGAATACTGGAGTGGATTGCCATTTCCTCCTCCAGGGGGCCTTTCTGAACCAGGGATCAAACCTGCCTCTCCTGCACTGCAGAAGTTCAATACCAATGATGAAACTAACGTGAGTCTATTTGGTTCCTTCTATAGTCACAGCAGGTTTGAAGTGAAGGTAAATAACTCTCTTCCTCACAATGTCGCTTACTAGGTTATAATTCTGCCCCATAGGCAGACTACTTATTAAGCGAACGTTTATTAACCAGTACAGAACTGTTTCTGTAAATTGTTCTATAGCTGGAAGGAAGCCCCAGCTTTCTGTCCTATCATAGGGGCTTTACCCATCACCTCACATGATACATTGAATGACAATGACACATAAGTCATTCAGAGAAGACTCACCAAATATCCAGACTGAGGGGGCTCTTCCCTTGAGAGCTGGCTGTGACTGGAGAGTGAGCCAGGTTCCTCTGAATTCAGTGCCGTACAATGGAACCAGTTAGAGTGAAGCCTTAAGGGTGAAAGCTACAGATATCAAGGGTCCATAGATTTCATTTGTGCAATTGTGGGGAATTTCTCTAAAATATTTTAGCTGAGTCACATGTTTTAAATACCTTTAATTGCTCCAATCAGATCCCGTGTCTAAAATCCATCATGCTAGTGAACAAGCCACTATGAAAACCCATTTCTGACTCTTGCTATGCTGACTGGCAACACATCAGATAATGATTAAGATACAAATACCTGAAGTGGGTATGGTAACCAGGAGCACAGACTTCCTGATGAGGGAGGCTACTACCTCAGTTCAGGCTACTACCCCCTGAACTGCAGATTAGTCATCAGACTAGACACTGGGGTTGTTGCTTAACCAGATATCACACATATCACAGTGTATACATGGAAGTATTTAAAACTAAAATGCAAACATCGAAACAACCATGTCTGCCACATCCTAATAACCTGGACCCATTATTCAACATTTCTATACCTTAGTTTTCTCCCTTGTCTATACACATGGATTGTTTGGTCAATAAAATGAGATAGCATATGTGAAGTATCTAGGGTTGTACCTGACTCACAAAAAGCAATAATAAATGAAAGCTGGTATTATAAGCTACATGCCACAAGCCATGGTACAGATTCACTTGCCTCACAGAAGGCCCTGGCCTTCTGTCCAAGGGGGTAGAAATAGATGAGACTGGGGTTCAGGTAGGTGAGCTGGATGCCATTGCATGCCAGGGACTTGGTTGTTGCATTAACTAGCAGCAACCTCTTACAAACCAGGAAATTGATTTTCCTCAGTATTGCCAGAGGTGATTCATAATAATCAAAGTCACTGGAGACTGATGTATAAGTCAACTTTCAAAGTGTAAATCATAATGAGAAATATAGCTACCAAGTACCCTCCTGGGAGAAGGTGATGATATCTTCACTGGGGGTTCATTTTATGCAATGGATGTATTCCTGAAGACTTTGTGCTATTCAAAACCCATGTAATTCAAAGCAAATTTTTCCACTAAAGTATGGAAGAATATGTTCCCAGAGCACATAAATCAACACCCATTGGCCTGTAACTTCCTTTTAATGGTGCTTTTCATTTCTTTAGATGATCTCTGATATTCTGCAGAAATGAATCTGCTAAATTGCAAGCATAGCATATCATAATGGCTGTCAGCTCTTCTTTAGAGCCTTTTTATGACATCTAGTATATGCGCTGCTGCAGCGAGCACTTTTTATGACGTCTTATGAAGGGAATAAATGTGTTGCTCTTGGTGCCTTTCTGCATCACCACATTATGAATACTCTGATGACATGGTGATGGGTTATTTAAAAATGAGTAATAACTACACAACAGTCACCAAAATCAGTTGATGAAGTTTTGAGCCTTGTGACTAACAGCGTAGTTCGCAAGATACTAACAAAATGAAGACAGAATTTCTGTTTTAGAACCAAGGTGGCAGCTTGTAATTCACTTGTCTGAACAGGCTTTGGAATTGAGCAATTCTTGATTTTTAATTCTGGGGATTTGTATGATTTCTCATTTTGAGCACAAAATGGGACCTTATGAATGTCTTGTATCACAGTTTCAGATACATGTAATTCAAATTCACTTACAGTGTAACTGTGCCGGATTGACAAATTATTGCTTTTTGGATAATTTTCTTTTCAAGGTGGGTATAGTAGAAAGATGTTGGCTTTGAAGCCACCAGACAGATCTTAGTCTAATTTAGTTTTTGTCACTTATTCGCCCATGGGACTTAGTTTCTTCATCTATAAAATTGGAATTATAAATGCCTGTCATATAGGGTGATTCTGAAGATGAATAGTAATATTTACCACTTATTAAGGGGATAATCAATTTATACATATGTATTATTGCATAATCTTACAGAAATTCCACAAAGTAGAAATTATTATTCCACTGAGAAAAAAGGTTCATGCAGGTTAAATTACATGACCAAGGCCTAATACCTGATAAGCAGCAGAACTGGGATTCAAAGTCAGGTCTGAATTGACCTCACATCAAGAGACATTTCACTTTCTTCTGGAAGTAAATGAGATAATATGTTTAAAATGACCAAGAACTGTATCCGACATAAAGTAGACAATACATGGCAATTGCTGTTATCATTATGATAACCTCCTCCTCTAGGTCCAACACACACACACACATGTGCATGCACACATATATGAAATATTAATAACAAAGAATCTGTATCTTACATTGCTTTAACTTTCCTTATTCTCTTTCCCTCTCTCCCATATAAATATATAATACAGAAGGAGAAATGGAAGTCCTTAAGGGCTTTCCAGAGAGATTACAGAGACGGAGAAAAACACTTAATGCTTTTCTTCCTGGAAGAGATAACTCTGGCAGAGTCACCAAGTTATCTGCCAAAAAAACTATGTTCATTAGTTCCCTGTAAATGCCATAGCAGAGAGCAATGCACTGGCTGACTTCAAAAACAGATGCTCCTTGTTTCACAGTTCTGGAGGTCTAGATGTCTGATCAGGTGTCTGCAGGCCCCTTCTGTGGGCTGGGGGAGACTCTGTTCCATGCCTCTCGGTTTCTGGTGGTTTGCCATCAATCTTGGGCATTCCTCGGCTTGCAGAAGCATCACCCAGTTTCTGCCTTCTTCATCACGTGGTGTGTTCCCTGTGTCTCTGTCTCTTCACATTATCTTGTGCTGTGTATGTTCAAGTTTCCCCTTTTTATACGGACGCCAGTCATATTAGATTAGGGCTTAATCTAATGATGTTATTTTAACTTGATCTCCTCTGTTCAGTTCAGTTCAGTTCAGTCGCGCAGTCGTGTCCGACTCTTTGCGACCCCATGAATCGCAGCACGCCAGGCCTCTCTGTCCATCACCAACTCCCGGAGTTCACTCAGACTCACGTCCATCGAGTCAGTGATGCCATCCAGCCATCTCATCCTCTGTCGTTCCCTTCTCCTCCTGCCCCCAATCCCTCCCAGCATCAGAGTCTTTTCCAATGAGTCAACTCTTCGCATGAGGTGGCCAAAGTACTGGAGTTTCAGCTTTAGCATCATTCCTTCCAAAGAAATCCCAGGACTGATCTCCTTTGGAATGGACTGGTTGGATCTCCTTGCAGTCCAAGGGACTCTCAAGAGTCTTCTCCAACACCACAGTTCAAAAGCATCAATTCTTCGGCGCTCAGCCTTCTTCACAGTCCAACTCTCACATCCATACATGACCACTGGAAAAGCCATAGCCTTGACTAGACGGACCTTTGTTGGCAACGTAATGTCTCTGCTTTTGAATATGCTATCTAGGTTAGTCATAACTTTCCTTCCAAGAAGTAAGCGTCTTTTAATTTCATGGCTGCAGTCACCATCTGCAGTGATTTTGGAGCCCCAAAAATAAAGTCTGACACTGTCTCCTCTGTTAAAGGCCCTGAAAAGTGAAAGTGAAAGTGACTCAGTTGTGTCCGACTCTGCAACCCCACAGACTATAGAGTCTATGGAATTCTCCAGGCCAGAATGGAGTGTGTAGCCTTTCCCTTCTCCAGGGGATCTTCCCAACCCAGGGATCAAACCCAGGTCTCTTGCACTGCAAGCAGATTCTTTACCAGGTGAGCCACAAGGGAAGACCATTAAAGGCCCTATTTACAAATAAATTCACATTCTGAAGTGCTGGGGGTTAGGTCTTCAGCATATTTTTTATGGGGGACACAAGCCCATAGTGTGTGTGTATGTGTGTGTGCAAGAGAACATGAATATGGCTAGCACTAGACACAAAAAGACATGCTGTTGATCCTGTCTACCTTCTAGAATGTCTTCTGGCACATTGGATGTATGAAGTTGTCACTCTCTGAGTTGCAGCTGACAGATGACTTGAATTAAGTGAAGCAAAGAGGAAAGTATTGGGTTATACAATCAAACTATAGAAACGGCAGGGAAGGACTAGCCTTAAGGATCCAAAAACTGAAGCTGTCCAGGTTCATTCTCTGTGTGCTCCCTCATGGTTCCAGCTGTCTCCACAAGGCTGCAGGCATGACACCAGACTGCCGCACACTTTCCTTCTTATAGTCTTTTAACCAGGGACAGGAGAGCCTTCTTAACTGGTTAGGAAAGGAGGCCAATAGGCTCTCCTTGGATCACATGACCTTCCCTAAACTGACCCCTGATTCTTAGGGAATGAGGAAATATGCTTGAGTCTATTCAGGACATGAACCCACCTCTAGCCATGGGCCTAGGGGTGCTCAGACTGGTGAGGTTGAAGGTAGAGGAGAGTATTCTCTCACACAAGAGGATAAAACAATCAAGGCTTATTACAGAAGGGTTTTGGGCATGCTTGCAGCTTGAAGTGCAGCTGAAGGTTTGATTTCCTACAAACTCGTCTAGGGACTCAAGTCCCCAGCAGAGGTCACATGTGGGCTTTTGCTCTGTCCTGGAATCTCATGTTCCTTGTAGGATATGGGTGGTGGCAGGGACTGCCCAACTTGACCAATTTCATTTCCCTTTCTTCCAGGGCACAGAGTTGTTCTACATTTTCCAGCCTCCCTTGCAGTTTCTTGGTAGCTAAGTATTGGCGGTGAAGTAACTGAATTCTAGCTGAAGAAATGAGCTTGGGCGTGATGTGTTCCACTTCCAAGTCTGACCCAAGACCTTCATGCTGTCTCCCCCACTGCCGACCTGATGCAGATGTATGTGGCGGCTTGAAGTCACATATTGAGGCTGGTGGAACCACAGGATGGAAGGAGTGTAGGTTCCTGAATCCCTGCTTGGAGGAAAGCCAGCTGCTCAGCAGACTTTCGTGCAACTTTAGATTGTACACGAGGAAGAAATAAACTTTGACTGCTGGAGCAATTACAAATTTCAGAGTCTTTTTTAGCAGTGAGTGTTTCCCTAACCAACAGGTAGATTTCCTTCCCTTTCATCACCAGTGGTTCATTGCCCCTGTTGTCCCAAATAGCTGCAGGGGATCCTGGAACCAACAGAACTGAATCCTGACTCTGCTACTTTCCAGCTGTGTGACTTTAGGGAGGTCACCCACCCTCTTTGAGGTACAGGTTTCTGATCTGTAATCATACCCACTCATTGAGCTGCATCCTGCAAGCCTTATAATTGCCTAGCAGGAAGACCAAGGAGCCCGGTGACATCAATGATTTATTGGATGGGGACTCCTACGTGTCCAAAGCAAAAGTCCTGGAGTGACACTCGACTCTGTACAGCAGACGGCAGGCAGGACGTGGCAACATGCTTCATTACTGGGAGGAATGGGAGCTTATCATTATAGGGGGAATTGATGTCAGGTTGGCTCATCAGTTACCAGGGAAACCAGCAGCTAGGGCAGGGGACAAGCACATAGGCAGTCACTGACGGAGCCCTGGGATGAGGAGGATTGGATAGCCATGTGAGTAGGGTGTGAGTGGAGGTGAAGCAGGGCTGGTCCAGCGGGGGACACACAGAGAGCAGGAGCACGGCCATCTCGAGTGGCTGCCCATACACTGCTTCACAAGGTGTTAGAAGTCTGAACTATAGAGAGAATGTGAAAGTACTGATTGTGGATTCTAGGTGTTGATAGTATTGTGTTTTATTTAAACTGCTGCAGGGTGACTTTGTCCAAAAGCGACTTCCCATCCGCCTCTGGCTTCATTGGAGATTATCTTGTCAGCTAGGAGATTCCCCAGTCTTAGAAGAAAGACTTGCTGACTCAGAACACTAAGTTATGTCCTTGGGCTATACTAAAGTGCTGCTGCTCCTTCTTTCTGCTGGGAGACAAACCACAGCAGATGCTTAATCCCAGGTTCTGACTCTGCCTCTTTGAACCTCTCACGTAGGAATCATCCTCAGTTCCAGACGTACAGGTCTCTCTGCTTCTCTTATTCATTTTCTCATTCATTTGCTTGTGCCTTCATGCATGTTCCATTGAGTGTTTATCCATTCATCCACGAAACAAATATTCATTGCATGCCAACTCTGAGCAGGAGATACAGAGGGGAGAAAAAAGGCATGGCCTCCCTCCCATGAGAGTGAGAAGTATTGGGTGCTGCAGTGGCTCAGAGAAGGTCCTCAGTCCAGGTGCTGAGGTCAGGCAGGGTGTTTCACAAGTATGATGCCAAGGGCAAGTTTTTCCAGGCAAAGGGGTGGCTAAGCTCTTTCTACCATAACTACCAGCTACCCCTAAAATCAAGCTCCTGGAAGCGGCAAGCAAAAGTCCCATCCTTTAGTTACACCCTCATCACTGCCACCACCACTTTCTAAGCCCTCCCCAACTTTTAAATTCCTTAGGAATACAGTGCTTTGTGTAGATCTATAACTCTCAAAAATTCTTTCTTTCACTCCTCTCTCCCTCCCCATGACCACTGATATTGCATTCAGAGGGGCATAACCATTTTTTTTTTTAAATACACCATTTGTATTTATTTTAATTGTATTTATTTTTTGACTGTGCCAGGGCTTTATTGCTGTGCAGGCTTTTTCTAGTTGCGGCAAGCGGGGGCTACTCTCTAGTTTCGGCTCTCGGGCTATAGAACTTAGGTTCTGTAGTGGTAGCGCAGAGATTCCTTACAGCATGTGGCATCTTCTGGGACCGTGGATCAAACCCATGTCCCCTGCACTGCAAGGCAGATTCTTAATCACTGGACCGCCAGGGAAGTCCCTGGGGCATCAACATTTTTAAGACATTCTGCATGAAATATATGTAGTGCATACACTCTTAAAAATCTTCACAGTAAATGTGTATATATGCAAATGCCTTAAAATGTGATATATAGGTACACCTGTTCACATACGTACACAATACATGTATGTATGTGAATATACATACGTATAATCTCCAAATTTCTAAGAAAACGAATTGTTTCGTTGTGGTTACCTGTTGCTACCTCAGACATTAAAACTTTATTAAATTTCCCCAAAAGCAGAACTAAAAGGGAGGCTACACCTTTTTTGCCGTCATAGAGAAAGCCAGCAGACCCAGCAAATGTTGAATGTGTCTGGCTGACAAAAAGTTATCCCACCTTTTCCTCTGAGAAAGCTTTCTTGTTGGTAGAGTGTTAATGACATCTTCCCTTCTTTTGGTGTCTAGAATGATGTGTCCCGTGACACATGCCAAGGTTTGAATGACTAGAAGCAGACAGTAGTTGAATGTTTACTGAAGGGTGGGATGGGAGATGTGGTTTATCATTATCATATCGTTATCTCTGCCATACTCTCTGTCTGTGCTATCTCCCTGTTAACAACTCCTAAATTGTTAGAACTTGGGAATTCTCTGGTAGTCCAGTTATTAAGGATCTGTGCTTTCACTGCAGGGAGCAAGAGTTTGATCCCTGGTTGGGGAACTAAGATTCCTCATGTTGAGTGGCATAGCAGCACCACCCCAAAATTGTTAGAATTATTGATGACCATGAGAATGACCCTGAGGACTGAGAGAGAGAGGGGTGGAAGCTTTCTTTTAGACTTTATTAATAATAATGGTGAAAATAGTGGTGATAGCATTTATGAGCAATAATCAGCATATCTTGTTGTTGTTGTCATTCCCTAAGTCTTGTCTGACTCTTTGCAATCCCATGGACTGCAGCACATCAGACTCCCCTGTCCTGTCTCCCAGAGTCTGCTAAACTCATGTCCATTGAGTAGGTGATGCTATCCAACCATCTCATCCTCTTCTGCCCCCTTTTCCTCTTGCCTTCAATCTTTCTCAGCATCAGAGCCTTTTCCAATCAGTTGACTCTTCCAGGCTCCTTTGTCCATGGAATTCTCCAGGCAAGAATACTGGAGTAGGTAGCTGTTCTCTTCTCCAAGGAATCTTCCTGACCCAGGGATGGAACCCTAGTCTCCTACATTGCAGGCATACTCTTTGCTGTTTGAACCACCAGGGAAACCCCCATATATTGTGTAATTAACTATTATAATACTCATTTTCAGATGACACCACCCTTATGGCAGAAAAGCGAAGAGGAACTAAAGAACCTCTCAATGAAGGTAAAAGAGGAGAGTGAAAAAGTTGGCTTAAAACTCAACATTCAAAAAACTAAAATCTTGGCATCTGGTCCCATCATTTCATGGCAAATAGATAGGGAAACAATGGAAACAGTGACAGACTTTATTTTCTTGGGCTCCAAAATCACTGCAGATGGTGACTGAAGCCACAAATTAAAAGACTCTTGCTCTTTGGAAGAAAAACTATGACAAACCTGGACAACATTTTTAAAAGCAGAGACATTACATTGTTTGCCAACAAAGGTCCATCTAGTCAAAGCTACGGTTTTTGCAGTAGTCATGTATAAATGTGAGAGTTGGACCATAAAGAAGGCTGAGCACCGAAGAACTGATACTTTTGAGCTGTGGTGTTGGAGAAGGCTTTTGAGAGTCCCTTGGACTGCAAGGAGATCAAACCAGTCAATCCTAAAGGAAATCAATCCTGAATATTCATTGGAAAGACGGATGCTGAAGCAGAAGCTCCAATACTTTGGCCACCTGAGGCAAAGAGCTGACTCATTAGAGAAGACACTACTGCTGGGAAAGATTGAAGGCAGAAGGAGAAGGGGACGTCAGAGGATGAGATGATTGGATAGCATCACTGACTCATTCAATATGAGTTTGAGAAAGTTCTGGGAGATGGTAAAGGACAGGGAAGCCTGGCGTGCTGCAGTCCATGGGGTTGCAAGAGTCAGACATGACTGAACGACTGAACAACAACAAAAAATACTCATTTACATATTTCACTTAATTTATTATCTCGTGTTTGAGATATTACTTCATTTATGTCTTGTAACTTCTCTGTGAGGTAAGTTCTAGTATTATTACCCTGATTTTACAGATGAGGAAGGTAAGGCACACAGAGGTTTAATGATCTACCCAGTCACACAGCAACGGCAGAACAGGGTTTGAACCTAGACCGTCTAAACTCTAGAATCCACACTCTTTGCCTTTCATTACTCTCATGCAGTTGAATCTCGGTAAAACAAGAAAAAGAGCCATCTAGCCGAGGGGAGAAGAGGTGCTCCAAAAGCCCCCCGGGGAGACCCCAGGCTCTGAACTCAAGGTCCCAGATTTCTAGCTTTCCCTTTCCAGCAGGGGGCGCCCATAGTCCACATACTCTGGGTTCCCTCTTAAAGCCTGATGCCTCCCCTATTGAGAACCACAACTCATGACCCTTCAGCAGAAGCCCTGATCTTCAATGTTGTGTATCATTCTCGAAGTATTTATAGTGCATTAATCAAGGCAATGACCCAATACGTGGAAGTAATCAAGGGAATGATCCAGTGTATTTCTTGGAGGACCTGCAATGGGCATTACTGTTGTTACTTAGTCCTTGAGTCGAGTCTGACTCTTTGCGACCCCAGGGACCGTAGCCGCTAGGCTCCACTGTCAATGGGGATTTCCCAGGCAAGAACACTGGAGGCTTCTCAGTCTAGGGACAGCAACAGGGCTGATGGCCCTGGGGATGGAAGTTTCTCCAACATCCTGCATATTCTCCAGTGCCCGGAGGAGCCCTTGCCGGTTTCAGGGGGACCCTCCTCAGCTCTGCCAAGTCATCCTTTTTCTGTGTATACTTTGATATTAGAAATCTGATTCCAAATTGAATGAGAGAGAAAACACGAGAGAAATCCCCCAGGCCAGCCTCCAGGAAGGTGACTGTCTAACAGCTCTACCTGAGTGACCCTGGACCTTCCCCACCCACAGATCAAACCCATGTCTTCTGCATTGGTGGGCAGATTCTTTTTTAAAATTATTTTAACTGGAGGGTAAGTTCTTTACAATATTGTGGTGGTTTTTGCCACATACTGACATGAATCACCCATGGTGTATATGTGTCCCCCATCCTGAAGCCCCCCTCACCTCTCTCCCCACCCCATCTATCTGGGTTGTCCCAGAGCACCGGCTTTGAGTGCCCCGCTTCATACATCGAATTTGCACTGATCACCTATTTTACATATGGTAATATACATGTTTCAGTGCTATTCTCTCAAATCATCCCACCCTCCCCTTCTCCCACATAGTCCAAAAGTCTGTTCTTTATATCTGTGTCTCTATTGCTGTCTTGCATATAGGGTTGTCGTTACTGTCTTTCTAAATTCCATATATATGCTTTAATATACTATATTGGTGTTTCTCTCTCTGACTTACTTCAATCTACATAATAGGCTCCAGTTTCATCCACTTCATTAGAACTGACTCAAATGCATCCTTTTTTATAGCTGAGTAATATTCCATTGTGTATATGTATCACAACTTCCTTATCCATTCATCTGGCAGGCGGAGTCTTTACCACTGAGCCACCAACGGCCATGTGTGTATGTTTAGTCACTCAGTCGTGTCTGACTCTTTGCGACCCTGTGGACTATAGCCCACTAGGCTCCTCTGTCCATAGGATTCTCCAGGTAAGAATACTGGAGTGGGTTGCCATTTTCTCCTCCAGGGGCATGGATAACCACAAACCCAGTAAACCTGCAGAAACCCCAAGCAGATAATCCACAAAGACACTTGAGGCAGGGGTTTTTCTTATCACACTCAAAAAACTAGCCCCAGCTCTCAGGGTGGCCTTGACCATGTGAGTCCTACCCCCACTACTTTAGACTGTTATGGTGAGGGGCCATGCTGTGCAGGCTGCCTCGCCCTTGTGAAACTTGTGCCCAGGTGTTTTCTCTCCAGTGACCTTTGTCACATCCTTTGCAAGAAATTAGCTCCAAGGAGCAACTACAGAAAACCAAACTTCAACCTGCACCATAAACAGAAATGCCAGGAGACCAGATTTGGCAGAATTTGTATGTTTCACAGTGTTGGGGAAATAACTCTGAGAGGTCTATCCCCAAGCCAGATGCTCCCTCCACCCTCAAAATAATCTGCAGTAAAGATCAGGTGAGGGGCCACACCTTAACTGGCGGCTTCTCATCTAGGGACAGCAACAGAGTTGGTGGCCCTGGGATGCATGTTTCTCCAACATCCAACACATTCCCCAGCTGGCCCTGAGGAGCCCTTGCAGGTTTCAGGAGGACCTTCAACAGCCCCCCCAAGTCATCCTTTTCTGTATATATCTTTGTATTAGAATTCCGATTCAAAATTGAATGAGGAGGGAAAACACAGAGAGAAATCCCCGAGGCCAGCCTCCAGGGAGGTGACGGTCTAACCCAGGAGATTGCCTGGGTTCACATTCTAGCATCTGCCTCATAGAGGCTGAGCAACCCTGGGGCAGTTTATTTACCCTTTATCTGCACCATGGTTTTCTCATTTGTGAAATGAAGATAATAAAATCCACCTCCTAGGGTCGTTGAGCACCTCCAGTGAGTTAAGGCAGGTAAAGATTAAACACAGTGCTTGGTGCCCAGGAAGCCCTCCATCAGTCTGAGCTGTTGTAATGAAACCTAGTCATGCAGGCAGCTCCGGGCAAGAAAGGGTCTTGCACTCTTTCACAACTGCAAATTTCACTGGGACCAGGGCAGTTTTTTCTGCTCTGAGTGACACTGGGACACTGCCTGCCTTTCCCCCAGAACTTAACACCCCCTCACCTCCTCCAGGCTGCAAACCCCTTCCTTCAAGGTAGTTAACTAGAGGCCACGTGGAAGTTTTCTCTCCTGGAATCGGTTCCTGAGCATTTGTTCTCATGACTAACTGGCTGGGAGCGGAGGTCAGTTGAAGTTCAAGAGGGCCTCTGTTCTGACTTTTACTGCTTATTGATTTGTGGCATTTATAAGCCTGAGCCCTGGGCCTCCAGGGCCAAGACCGCAGGCACAACAATGCCACCCTTCTCCAGTGGCCCTGTTTACCTTCCGGGAGCAGACAGGGTGTGGCCAGAACTTCTGGGGTGGTGAGAGCGCAGCACAGGGTGTGGTGAGGATGCGGGGTGTGGCTGCCCAGGACAGGCCTTGGGGAAGGCAACCGGGGAAACCAGCCAGGGCAGCCCAGGTCTGAGTGCGGAGGCCTTGGGGTTACTGCTCTGTTGTGGAGCAGTTGTGAGGACTTGGGTTCTCTGCTCCTCAAACATGACGACTGCAATAATAATACCTGTGTAGGTTGCTCAGTCGTGTCCTACTCTTTGTGACCCCATGGACTGTAGGTGCCAGGCTCCTCGGTCTGTGGAATTCTCCAGGCAAGAATACTGGAGTGGGTAGCCATTCCCTTCACCAGGGGATCTTCCTGACCCACAGATCCAACCCGGGTCTCCTGCATTAAAGGTAGATTCTTTACCATGTGAGCCACCAGGGAAGCAATAATAATGGCTTCCCTTTTATGAGTACTTCTAGCCACATGTGGCAGCCTGAAGCTTTCTCTTAATTAAGATTATGGGCTGTGTATGCCTCACAGAATCACTACCACTAGCTGAATGACCCTGGAGACTTGACTTACCTTTTTCTTGCACAGCGTCCTCACCTGTATGGTGGGGGGTGGGGGTGGTTAAAGGCACTTTCCTTGAGGGTAGAGCAGGAGGCACCCAGCTGACATCACAGCTAAGGTGCTGGAGCCTGGTGGTCCCTGGAAGGGGCAGGTGGAATTATATCACACGATATTGGAGGAAAGGGATTTATCTTGGTGACTTTAGGACACTGGTTCCAAAGGATTTAAAATAAGATTTGATATGAAAGTGCCAACCTTGATCTTGAAATAAATCAATTGGCAATGGCACACTGAGTCCCGAGCATAGAAAATCAATATCTGACTCACTGAAATCAGTGTGAACAAAGTTGAGATCAACTACATAAAACATTTTATGGACCATAGAAGACTTTCAACCAAGTAAATAAAGTATGTGGGGGAAAAAAGGCACCTTCCTTTTCAGATCGTATGAGGATCAAGTGGAAAGCCCTAGAACAGCCTCTGGCCCCAGAGGCTGTTGAGCAAGCATCAGCAATCGCTAATGTAGATTTCACATGTGTGATTTCATGCCATCTCATGGCAATCCTGTGAGGTAGTGCCTTTACTGAGGAGTGGCCCAGGGCATGCAAAAAGAAGCAAGCAAAACTGGGATTTGATTCTGGGATTATCTGACTCTGAATCCCAAACTCTGGGTCCAAATAGTTGTGCCTCAGTGCTTTTTGTTCACCAACTCCACGTGAAGAAACACTGGTTGAATGCCTTACTACGAGCCAAGCTGTTGTGACGGTTTTTAATCCACTGAAAGTTCCAATAACTCAATTCATAACCACACACAGAGGTCATCCAGCTGGGGACTGCGCTGGGTCCTGGATCTATCTCTGTGAGCAGAACCTTGGTCTTGCCCACAAGGAGCTCACAGGCCAATCTGCAAACGAAGAAGAGCCCCTACGTTGGCACATTTACACGTCTAATGACTCTTTCTGCTTACAACTCCATCTGGACAGTTTCTTTTTTATTTTTAAATCTTTTTTTGACTGTGCTGCGTCTTCCTTCCTCTGCATGGGCTTTTCTCTAGTTGTGGCTATTGGGGGCTACTGGACTTCCCTGGTGGCTCAGACGGTAAAGCGTCTGCCTACAATGCGGGAGACCTGGGTTCAATCCCTGGGTCGGGAAGATCTCTGGAGAAGGTAATGGCAACCCTCTCCAGTATTCTTGCCTAGAAAATCCCATGGATGGAGAAACCTGGTAGGCTGCAGTCCACGGGGTTGCAAAGAGTCGGACACGACTGAGCGACTTCACTTCACTTCTCCAGTTGCGGTGCAAGGGCTTCTCACTGTGGTGGCTTCTCTTGCTGTGAAGCACAAGCCCTGGGGCTTGCAGGCTTCCGTAGTTGCGGCACGTGGACTCAGTAGTGGCAGCTCCCAGATTCTAGAGCACAGGCTCAATAACTGTGGTGCATGGGCCACAGGTATGGAGGTAGCATGTGGATCTCCACATGTGAGATCTTCCCAGACCAGGGATGGAGCCCATGTCTCCCGCACTGGCACGTGAATTCTTTACACTGAGCCACCAAGGAAGCCCCGGTCAATCTCTTGAGCTCCCTTATCTCTTTTGAGGGCCGTAACTAAACCATCAACTCCTACTTTGCATGAAATTCCCATTTCTAGGTTGAGGTTTTAAATGGACTGTTAAATAGGAGAAGGAAAGAAATTAGAAGAGATTATTGGTCACCTATTTCTCAGTCTTCAGTTTATTCTTGAAAGACTAGGAAGATTTGATAAGGGCTTGAGGAAAGGAAAGACCATTGTAGGGTACACATACCTCTGGACATGGGTCTTCTCTAAGTTGTGGGCTTTAGGAAATTGCTTCCAGGTCCTGGAAACGAGGTCAGGAAAATGTCACTCCCTGAAAAATTAGGAAGAAAGTCATTGATGAGATGGACTATCTGCAAGTGTTCCCCCCTGCACAAGATGTGCTGCAGGGGGAGACTTGAAACACCAAAATCAAACGCTTGCCTTTATGAAACAGATATTTACAGAGTACTCTATAGGCACTATGTGAAACAGTGGGGATTTAAGGATGAAGCAAACCCCCAACCCTGCACCCCAGGTGCCTCAGAGTTCTACCTGGAACTGGATGTAAACAAGAAAGGCAGAATGTAGTCAACTGAATTAATCTGAGTGGGTAAACCCTTGATGTGACAATAAAAATACACAGCCAGCATGGTGTCCTAGAAAGGAAGCATTCAAGCCCATTCTCCTAGTCTTTATCCAGACCCCAGGAGGGCCCAAGA
Organism: Bos indicus; assembly: GCF_029378745.1. Taxonomy (NCBI): domain Eukaryota; kingdom Metazoa; phylum Chordata; class Mammalia; order Artiodactyla; family Bovidae; genus Bos; species Bos indicus. The sequence goes on along the minus strand of NC_091765.1, from coordinate 58,696,498 downwards.
TCCCATCAGAAGAGGTGTGAGCTGTTTGGGTCAGAGAAAGCTTTTTAGGACTCTCCACACTTGGGTAAATATGTCATATTAGTACTTACAGAGGCTTTCTCTGTGCCCTGGGCTATTCTTAGCACTTGACATCTGATGGTCGATTTAATCCTTGCAATAGACCTATATGGAATAGGTATACCATCCCTCCAACAATTTCAAAATTTGATGCCTTGAGAGGTTTAAGTAACTTATTGAAGGCGACCATACAGCTGGTCAGGTAGCAGAGAAGGGCCACGTGGCACTGGGGCCCCTGCTCTTACCCACAGCACTAGTAGGGCTTCTGTAGGGACAAAAATAGTCCTCTCATGAGTGGTTTGGATTCCTCGGTCACTGGATCTTGGGTGGGTAGCACGCAGTGCCTGAAGGCCTCTCATTGTGATTTAATTATGTGGCATTAGGTTTATAGCCTGTTGCTGCTGCTGCTAAGTCGCTTCAGTCGTGTCCGCCTCTGTGCGACCCCATAGACAGCAGCCCACCAGGCTCCCCCTTCCCCGGGATTTTCCAGGCAAGAACACTGGAGTGGGTTGCCATTGCCTTCTCCAATGCATGAAAGTGAAAAGTGAAAGGGAAGTCATTCAGTCATGTCCGACTCGTCTCATGTAAATATCGGCCCCATGTTTCCCGGAGCCTGAAAGCCTCAAGGTGCTCCAGGAAAATAAAATTCTCTCCAAAGGACCAAACCCCAAAGTGAATGGGTCAGGGTGCCCTCAAAGAACTGATGATACTGAAACAGATCAAGACCCTCTGGTCCTTCCCTCCATGTCCTCTGCCTGCCTTTTGTCTGTGGAAGACTTTAGTCAATGAATAAGTTTAATCAGAGAAACGAGAACACATGGAAACAAAGGGAAACAGTCAAAGGAGACCAAAAAACAATAACGTAGTCATTAAGCTTAGTCAAGGACCTTTGGTTCTTTCTCAAGGGCTATAGATAATATTCTGAGCCATAGCCTGTGAGCGTCCTATAGAGACTAATACCAGGTGGAAGAAGTTAGCTGCATGATGACCACACTGTACCCACAACACAAGCAGCTACAGTTCTGAGAACTGGACTCAGAGAAATGGGAACAAACGGACCCTGGAACTAAAGATTAACTGTACCTAAAACAATCAAGATGAAGCGGGTCAGACCACTGATGACCAATTTGAAGATGCCTGTCAGAGCTGACTTGCTGTTCCTGCATATGGCCCCCTCATTCTGTCTATAAAACCTTTTGCCCCACTGGTTGTCAGCTGGGGGGAGTTGGCTTTTGAAAAGATGCCTGCCCTTCTCCCTGAGTTGTTGGCATCTGAAATAAAGCAAACTTTCCTTTCCACCAACCTGGCTGTTTATTGGCTTTTGAGCAGTGAGCAGCCAGATCCCACACACCCTTTCAATAACAATACAAGGACATGCAGCAGCAGAACCAGGGGTAGAACTCAGTTGCCTTGGCTTCATCACAGTTCTTTATACTTGGAAAGGAAAAAAAAAAAGGACATAAAATGCATAGGAATCAAGTTCTGAGGATGCGTAGCCAACTTAGAAACATACTTTTAAAGTATCCCACAATTGGGGACTTAAGTATGTGTCACAGAGTGTGTTTCCTATCAGCATTCTTGCTCCCTCAGGGTGGGGACTTTGAGGCCCCTGCAGAGTTGGGGGAAGCCCAGAGCCCAATGAGAATAGAGCCTAGTTTAGAATCTCCAGGTAAGTGCTGAGCCCAGAAGGTGGACTCGAGGAACATACAACCTTTTGTAGAGATTTGGAAGTGGGTTGAGTTAAACAGAAAACGCCTGCTAGGCCACCAGAGTTCTTAGACTTCTCCTGTTAGAGTCTTAGGACTGTGTGTGGTCAGGGAGAGAAGGCCTGGGGCTCTAGCAGTGTTGTCATGGACCTGGCCTGGAATTTTACTAATAGAAAATTGACGGCAAGGCTCCCAACCCCGCCCATTTCCAAGCCCTCGAGATAGTACAGCAGGACCCAGAGGATGCAGTTCTAGTCAGAAAGGATCTTAGATTTGACCCTATAGATGAAGTTGTACAAGAATAGGGCCTCCAGGTTTTGGGAAAAAGTCCCTCTGGAATCAAGAAGATCTGAAAGAGCCAGAAAGTATTCACTGTTTCGATTCAACTCAGTTCCACTCAGCTCAACTCAACTGAATTCAACATATTCCACTCAACATCTACTGTGTACCAGGCACTGTGTTGGGGCTGCCCCCATAGCTCAGTTGGTAAAGAATCTGCCTGCAATGCAGGAGTCTGGGGTTCATTTCCTGGTCAGGAAGATCCTCTGGAGAAGGAAATGGCAACCCACTCCAGGAGTCTCATGTGGAGAATCCCATGGACAGAGGAGCCTGGTGGGCTACAGTCCATGGGGTCACAAGAGTCAGACATGACTTAGCAACTAAACCACCAACAACCAGGAGCTGTGCTGGGAGTTAAGAATACTACAGGGAACAAGATAGGCGAAACTGCCTGCAAGAAATCATAGTCTAAAGTGGAAAAGAGCTGCTTTTAAGACAGAGTCCTCCTCCTCCGAGGAAGTGACTCTTTCTCTGCAGCTCGTGGGATGAGGGGCCCCTGGGGAGAGTGGCTGCCAATTAGCCTGCAGTTCTCCTGTCTTCAGAATCAGCACTGCCCAAGACTTATTACTTCATTCAGCCCTCTGACACTGTTGAATGATTTTTTTTTTAATCATATCTAGATTTTCCAGTTTTTCCTGGCAGAAGCTTTGGTCTCCTGTAGGCTGCTGCTGCTGCTGCTGCTGCTAAGTTGTTTCAGTCGTGTCCGCCTCTGTGAGACCCTATAGACGGCAGCCCACTAGGCTCCCCCGTGCCTGGGATTCTCCAGGCAAGAACACTGGAGTGGGTCTCCTGTAGGCTACTCTGTCCTAAATGGAAGTGGAAGTCACATGACTTTAACGTTCATGTCCTTTCTCAGTTGTTTTTTGATGATTTAAATGGGAATCCAAGGTCATAGTTATGAATATCAAATCTCTTACCCTCCAGCAGTGTAGAAATAAGGCTTCTTCTTTTTTTTTTTTAAGAAGGAAAACCGTCCTTAGGTTTTAAGGAGCTTCCTTCCTATACACTGTAGGTGGCTGGCATTGATGTGCTGTCTCACCTCAACTGTCTGGGAGATGTGTGGAGGTTTTATAACAGGAAGGAGACCAAAGGTTTCCAGTTTCTAAGTGGCCAGTCCAAGATTCCAAGCGATAGATTTCAGTTCGTGACTTAATGTTTGCCTGGGTAGTAGGAACTTAGAGGAAAATGCAAAGTATGTGTGTGTGTGTGAGTGTGTGTGTGTGTGTGTGTATGTGTGTGTTGTGGCTTATTTAAAAAGAGCCTAAATATGTTTAGAACAGATTTGTGGTTGCCAGCATGAGAGAGGGATGGATTGGGAGTTTGGGGTTAGCAGATGCAAACTGTTATGTATAGGATGGATAAACAGCAAGGTTCTACTGTACAGCAAAGGGAACTGTATCCAATACCCTGTGAGAAATCACAGTGGAAAAGAATATGAAAAAGTACATATATGTATAACTCAATTACTTTGCTGTACAACAGAAATGAACACATTGTAAATCAACTATACTTCAATAAAATAAGTTTTTGAAAATGAATAAATGAAAAGGGTCAAAAAGAGAGTAAAAGGAGAAGCAGGTTTGTGGCAGAAAGTCAGTGATAGCAATTTGAAGAAGCTGGTCCTGGTCACCATTTTTTGAAAAACCAGGAGACTTTAAAAGATGATAAATGGCTCATTGGTTGCTGGGACCAGCCCCAGGGTGATTTTATTTTTTTTCATTTAAGATGAGATAATGAGGGCTCAGGGGGTTCTTTCTGTCCTCTCCCCGCTCCCTTCTCCTCGCTGACTTCATCCCACCCCACTTGGCTTACAAAGACACCACTTCCCTTTCCACTCTTGAGAGGCCTTCGAGTCTGTATTCTCTAACCAGGTCTGCAGCTGAACAGGATTGTTAGCCAGGTTTGCAGCCCTATAGAGTCCCAGGTGGATTTGCTGAGAAGCCAAGGAAGTTTCCAGGGCTTCACTAGCATGGGCTCTTCCAAGTCCTGGGGGAATTGTGATGGGGGGGAAGTGGCACCAGTGTCCTGGTCCCTCAACATTTGCTCTTGTGATATTTGCAGAAGTATAATGCTTCAACTAAGGTTGGTCAAGATGGCTGTCTTCTTCCTTTGTGACTTTGACTTAGGTTATAGGATAAGAGCAGCTTTGGATACTTTGGGGATTTGCTGAAACGACTACTAACTGAGGAATTTCATTTTTGGGGGCTTAAAAGAATGTAATTTCTGGTTTCTTTCCTTCTTTTTTTTTTTTTTTGTTACTTTTGTGCTGCGTTGTTGTCAATGTGGGAATAACATCCAGGAATATTTTTCTCACCCACAGGGCTGGCTCAACCTGGTGGCTGCATGCAGCTGCAGGGCCAGAGGTTGTAGAGCAATAAGAGAAGATCCTTCAGCATCTGGCCCAGATGTGCCAGTGGAAGAGAAGTGAGGTTTGAAATGTACAGGGTCAGAAGCTAACCCAGGGGAAATGCTCCCAGGCATCAGGCGAGCAGAATCCCAGGGACAGGACTCAGTTCTCCTCAATACATGATCCAAACAAAAGTTCTTTCCTGTCAAGAATCTACTCAATAATGCAACGAGTATCATTCTAAGTGAGGCATAACATGCCTTTTCTTTTTGATGGCATCACATGAAATAGATATTTTTCAGAATTTTTGTATTTATAGGGCACAAACCTGTAACATTCTTACAAAAGCATGTATATTTGTGTGTGAAGTCATACATACATCCAATGATTAATAATAAACATCTAATTTTAATCAACCATACCAGAGGAAAGACTGACTTGTCTTTCTGTTCTCACTCTATAAAAAGTTATGAAATTATTATCATAGAAAAAAGCTATGCAGCCAAAAACAATGTAGAAAAGCAAGCATTGCTGAAATGGTCAAGAGAGTTTGTGAAGAGACGGTATGATATTGTTAGAGATTTTGTAATGTTTAACATACCTATGAGCCTTTGAAGTTTACTGAGATTTCTTTTATCATTTGATATAAATGTTCACAATCATAACTGATTTCATATTTTAAAATTTTGTATTTGTGTTCATAGTTTTATGTTTTTTTAAGCCTCTCCCCTCTCAAATATATGTATCTCTACAAAACTGTATCTACTTGAGTCAATTACACTGCATTTCTGAGACTTATTTTCCATATGGCTGCCAGCCCATCCCTCTCTCCCCACCCCTTCCAATAAGGTTGTATTTCTCCCTGACTTTTTTTGTCATTCTCACTTGCCAAGATAATCTCTTATTTAATCCCAGCCAACGTGTCTTCCCATGTCTTAAATTCTTGTAAAATCAGCAGCAAAGATCTTTGCAATGCCTGGCAGGCAAAATACTTGTAGGCATATTAAATTTGGTCTAATTAAAAGCTCAAATGCAACCAATTGTTTCACTCCATGTTTTATTAGGGAAGGGAAGCCTTTAAAAGAAATGAGCCAGACGATTCTTCTCATTTCGAACACTCAGTTCAACTATTTCCTTACTGTTATTTGTAGTAAAAAGAAAGCTCTGATTAGGAAGGTTCAATGCTTCTGCTGATTGAAAAAAATATTACCTAGTCTTGGTGGCACGATCTTACGTGAGTCTTGGAGGTGGTGCTGGGGAGGGAGCTAATGACTGGTCCATTAGTTGCTAGACTAAACATTTGACAAACGTTTTTAAGTCTAATTTTTTCTTGCATCGAATAGAGTACTCATGTTTAGACTAGTGCTCTGAGCTGAAGTGTAAGTTGTCTTTCTTTCTTTTCTCCCCTTTTCTCCCTTACTTTCTACTGTCATTCTTCTCCATCCAATATACACACTTTAAGTCATGACTTTAAATATGTCTATATTCATATAAAACATGTCATTTTGTTTTGCGTGCATACGTGCATCTATTTATATGGATGGCATGCGTGAGTGCCGATTTACTTCAGTCGTGTCTGACTCTGTGCAATCCTATGGATGGTAGCCTGCCAGGCTCCTCTGTCCACGGGATTCTCCAGACAAGACCACTGGAGTAGGCTGCCATGCGCCCCTCCAGGGGATCTTCCTGCCCCCAGTGATTGACCCTGCATCTTTTATGTCTCCTGCATTAGCAGGCAAGTTCTTTACCACTAGTGCCACCTGGGAAGCCCCATATGGATGGCATGCAATATTAATATTGTTTCCTACTTTTCTCACTCAACACCAATTTTGAAGTCTACAATAATGGTTTATATGTTTTTTGTACAGTTTTTATATAGATACTAGAAGTATCTGTTTTGTTAACTACTGCTAACTTTGTTGAAAGAAATGAATTTTGGTACCATGAAATCCACTAAAATTTTGCCATATGGTTTATATATTTCCAGTCTCGTTCATAAAATCTCTCCCTACCTGGAGCTCACAATGATGGTCTCCTACACTTTTCCTGTTAGCATTTAGCTTTTTTCTTTTATATCAGACATTTGTTTTTGTATATAAGTAGAAAATCTAGCTTATTTTTCTCTGACTAGTGTTCCTGTTTTTTCTAATCATTTTATAAATAGCTTTTCACCTCTTGAGAGGTCCATGGTGGCCTAGTGGTTATTCCAGGTTTTCACAGCTGTGGCCTAGGTACAATCCCTGGTCAGGGAATTGAGATCCCACAAGACATGTGAAATGGCCAAAACAAACAGAAACAAAAAAAACCCAAACCTTTTAATGGGTGTTATTATCTTTCTTATGTGTGATATTATCTTTCTTATGTATCAGGTGCATGGGTCCAATGGTGAATTCTAATGGGAACCCAAAGCAGCCTTCATATATATATATGCATATACATATATATTCCTAATGTTTATAAGTAAATCTCCTACATATAAACCTTCAAGTTGCCAGCTTTCAAAGATGAGCACGGGTGTTCACATGTCCAATCACGTGAGTCAGGTCCTGCGACTGGCGTGCATCGTCACGTGTGTGCATCCTCTACAAGCGTTGTGCTTTGTGTCCTTGGGGTAGCTTACTAATGAAGACCTTCTGGAATTGGAGGTCCACACGAAGGATGAAGAGCGGCAAGAGGAAGAAGAATAACTGGGGAACCAAAGAGATTCATGATGCAGGAAATGGCAAGGGGATTTTCTTGACTTGAGGAGGCATTATTAGTTTTTGTAGAGAAGGAAATGGCAACCCACTCCAGTATTCTTGCCTGGAAAATCCCATGGACAGAGGAGCCTGGCAGGCTATAGTCCATGGGGTCGAAAAGAGTCGGACACGACTGAGCAACTTCACTTTCAGTTACTAGTTTTTGAGGCACAAGACCCAAACCCAGACCTGTACATGAGGGTTGCAGCCGCCATGTAGAATGCAACCCAGGGCTACTGTGTTATCTATGATGAGAAAGAAAGAGCTACTAGGCAGACATCACTGGATCGTTTTTTCAAGAGGGTAGATAGACTTGAATCCAGCAAGGAACCAGGAACCATCAATGTCAGGTGTGAGTGAAACTTCAGTTTGCCCCCTCCATCTCTTATTACTGACGATCCTTCAGCTCTACCATCGGCCAGCCCCCCTCCCTCCTCCAGTGAGTAACTCTTCTTGCCTGTGCAAGCCTCTGTATGTCAGCTGTTGTACTGTACGCTGTACTTTTTAAGGTACTGTACTGTATGATTAAGCATGTTTTCTTTATTTTCGTATTTGTTTTTAACCTATTATTTGTGTGAAAAGTATTATAAATTAATTACAGTATAATACTATATGTGTGCTAAGTCACTATACAGTCAGTTGTGTTTGTTGGGTAACTGTGCTAACTTTGTTGGATTTATGAACAAATTGGACTTATAAATGTGCTCTTGGAATGGAACTTGTTTGTGTGTAGAAGACCCACACTGTATATTAATAGCATATATATATATATATATATATATATATATATATATATATATATATAAAATGGCTCCAGGAATCCTTCAGTAACATTAGGCTTGTCTTGCTCCTTAAAGGAGATTTTCCACTATGGAAAATACAAACCAATATCAAGAATCTTAAACACAGGGACTTCTCTGGTGGTCCAATGGTTAAGACTTTGCCTTCCAATGCACGGGGTGGGGATTCAATCCCTGGTGGGGGAGCTAAACCCATATACCTTGCCGCCAAAAAACCAAAACATAAAATAGAAGCAATATTGTAATAAATTCAATAAACCGCCCCCCCCCCACCCACACACACACAAAAGAGTTGTGAGCACAGATCTCTTGACTTTTTGTGGGTTTACACCTACTAGTACCCAAGGGCATGTCCACGTCTTCTACATATTTAGAAGGAAGGTAACAATGTTCATCCCGAGAGCCTCCACTCACCCGTCAGATGGGCCTGATGGTGCATGCATTACATTATGTGGCTTACCCTGTCTTTGTGCCAAAATTTAGGGAACCCATTTACAGCAAACAGAAAGAAATTCATAACTTTAACAATACATTGAAAAAATAAACAAACAAGGGAAGTTGAAAACAAATGTTAGGCAATTTTCTCAGAAGTTAAAAAATAGCAACAGTGCAAACCCAACAAGAAGGAAGGAAGTAACAAAGAGACTAATGGGATCAGATACTAACCAAAGTAACACAAGCACCTCAGAAGATTAATTAGCTAAACATATTTGGCTGTTTGAAAAATTGGAATGATAGATTTCTGGCAAGGTTGATCAAGGAAAGAAAAAACAGACAGAAATACATAAAAAGTAGGGTTATGGAGATGAAAATGACTGTGAAATACTACCATGATGAACTGTTTCAAGTAAATATGATAACTTAGATGAAGCAGATATGTTTTTGGGAAAGTAAGAAAGGCAAAAATTGGTGGAAGAACAGATAATTTAAATAGTGTAATGATTATTTGGTTATTTAATGACTATTGAAAACAAAGACCTCCACTGTCCAGGATTTGGCCTGGGTAGGTTCTCAGAGGAATTTTCCCAAACTTTCAAGAATCTCTATCTTCTATAAGTTGTTTCAGAAAATTGTAAAAGAGGGAAAGCTGCCAAAGTCAGTGAAGGGTCTAAATATACAAACAGATGATGACCAGATCATATATAAAAATAGAACTCTGACCCAAAATGGGAAATAATTGGCCCAGGAAACTAGTCCATAATCTATGGTAACCAGCTTAGGAAGCTAACTGACTATCTCCAAGTCAGACTTGTAGAAAGTTAGACCACTGTCTCCAGCAAACAGTCCAGGAAACCAACAATAACTTTTGCAATCATCAGCCCTGAATAGCCAGGACTTGATTAATAACTAACAGCTTCTCTAATTTTTGTCCCTATTTCTAATTTAGGACCATCAGGAGAAAGCCAAATGTGTACCCCTAACCCATCACACAGAAGGGCCCACTAGTTAGCCCTCCTACAGCCTCCCCTTGTCAACGACCTCCAGGCAGGGCAAACCTTCAGCCTTTCATCTTTTTCACTAAGGCTTTCCCCCTCTTCTGCCTGCCTTTGAGTCTTTTCCCAAATGCAAGTGATGGTGGCTGACTCTCTTGCTTCAGCAAGCTCTGGATAATAACCCTGTCTATTCTCATCTGGTTGGTCTTTGTTTATTTCTACACAGTTTAGGAAGTAAATGAAACCTTAAGCAATTATAGGATCATTTCACTTATTGTCACAGATATAAAATCTTAAACACATTTTACATTTCATTAAAATATGCATATTTGTATATCTTGTGCATAAGCAGGATTTACATGAGAAATGTAAGAATGGTTTCACATTAAAGAAATTTATCACTGTACATTACCATGTTAATCATCTAAAGGAGAAAATCCGTAAGGGTTTTATCTAAGTAGATGAAGGAAGAACATTTGTTGAAGTTTAACACCTATTTACACAAAAAATGCTCAGAAAACCAGAAGAAGAAAGGAGCCTCAGTGCCTAGATAAAGGCAAGTATACTAAAAATCCTACAACAGAAATCATGCTTATTGAACAAATTTTTATATATTTCCTTGAAGATAACAATAAATAGGATGCCACAGGGTACCACTATTACCTACCATGATATTGCAAAATTTAGCCAACATTGTAAGAGGAGAAAAGCATATGAGCTATGAGGATTGAAGGAGAAAACTAATAGTTATTACTGAAGTTATTATAATTATCTTTACTAAAAAAACAATTCAGTAGTACTTCAGAAAAGGAAGAGAACTAGTAAGAAAATTCACCTTGTTTTCCAGATACAAAATCATTTTTATAAAACCAATGATGTTCCTCTAGGACAGAAACTAAAAAATATAACAGAAATAAAGAGGGATGAGTAGGCCTACTCCAAATATTTGTGGCATCTGGGACAAGAATACAAAATGAAGACACATCAAATATTTAAATATCTAAAATTAAAAATCAAAGCTAGAACATCCCTGGTGGTCCAGTGGTTAAGAATCCTCCTGCAATTCAGGGGATGCAGATTCAATTTCTGGTGAGGGAGCGAAGATCCCACATGCTGAGGAGCAACTAAGCCTGCACGCCACAACTCCTGAAGCCCACGCACGCCAGAGCGCATGTGTCACAACTGGACAGCTTGGGTGCCACAACTATTGAGCCTACGCTCCACAATTAGACTCTCCGCACCACAACAAAAGATTCCACCTGAAGATCTTCTACGTTGAAGATCTGGTGTGCCATAACTAAGACCCAATGCAGACAAATGAATAAATATTAAAAAAGCAAAGCTATTTAAATTAAGTTACATATAAGACAGGAGTACATTTAACGATATCTACCAGCAAGCTCACCATTTGCTTGTCTCACTACATCACGGTCTGAAAGTGGAGACAGAGGACCAATGTTTCTTTCTGCCATCAGGCCGATGGCACATAGCTGGGTTTAGGCTCCTGGGAAATACACTCCAAGACAGAGATTTGCATGTAGGTGGTTTAATGGGGGAACAAAACCTCTAATAGAGAGTGGGCCCTGCATGAGAGTGTGGGAAACAGGACTGGGCAGATGGGCAGGTGGAGAAGTTTCATTTAATTTTTAGAAATTACACGAACTATTATTAAATGTTTTCATCAGGAAAACCGTTTACAATTCTAGTATTTATTATTTATCTGGTTGCCAATGTAAAAATTCTGTAATATGTCTCATCCATGTTACATCTAACCCTGGGTTTTTTGTTTTGTTTTGTTGGTTTTTCCCCTTTCATTTCAGCAGTTTGATTATGATGTGTCTGGATGGGGATTTCTTTGGGTTTATTGTTTTTCAAATTTAATCAGCTACTAGAATCGGGAGTTTGCTTTTTTTTTTCCTTTCTGTCTTGCAACAAACTGGGGAGCTTTTACACTAAAAAGAAACCTGGGTTTGATCCCTGGGTTGGGAAGATCCTTGAAGAAGGGAATGGCAACCCATTCTGTATTCTTGCCTGGAGAATTCCATGGACAGAGGAACCTGGTGGGCTACAACCCCCTGGAGGGGGTTGCAAAGACACGATTGAGTGGCTGACATGCACATGTTAAATTTTCTCTATCCTCTGTGATCTCTGTAATTGAGCTTATCCAGTGAATATTTTTATTTTGGATATTGTATTTCTCAGTTCTAAATTTCCATTTGATTTTTTTTTTTTATATCTTCTATTTCTTTGCTGAGATTTTCTAGTGTTCTGTTTGTTTCCAGAATGTTCTAATTGCTTTTTTGAGAATTTTGATGAAACTTCCTTAAAAATCTTCATCAGGCAATTCCAACACTTCCATCTTTGGGCATTAGTATCTGTTGATTTCTTTTCTCACACAAGATGAGAGTGTCCTGGCTTTTACTATACCAAGTAATTTTGAACTGTATTTTAGAAATTCTGTGTATTATGTTATGAGACTCTTGTTCCTCTTTAAATCTTCTATTTTAGCAAGCAGTCAACCCATTTAGATTTAGAACACACATCCTGGCCCACTTTTGTGGGCTGTGGTTTGAATGTTAATTTAACTTTTAAACTTTTGCAGTACTATTCTGGTCTGCCCCACTGTGTACTACTGAGAGGCCAGTCTGAAACCTGGGTGGTATTCCACACTGTGGTTCAGTTTGCAAAGCTTTTGATGTGTTGATTCAGGTCAGTTTAATGCTTGAGCCACTCAGAGATGAGCCTGGGACTTAGATTAAAAGGTCTTTCTTTTACTCCCTCCTTTCCATAATCCTTTCCTGACTCTCTAGCTGGGAGGGGAAGGGGATGTTGCCTCTTTGCTGCTTAGTGCTGGGTGAATACTGTTAACAGGGCAATACCCCACCTCTCAGCACCGTGCTTGGTGGGAGAAGTGCTGCTTCTGTGTGTTTATTTAATGCAGAGCAGGGAGCATCAACAGAACTCCTCCCCACTGTCTCTCAGGAAGGGAAGGGGAGCCACTTCTTTGCTTGACCTTCATTTTGTGCAGAGTGGGGATGGTGACAGTGGGCAGCGGGGTGGTGTGGGGGGGTGTTGCACCACTTTTGGTATTTGCCTGGATTAGGTCTGTTAGTGTAAAAAATGTTCCATCCTGTAGTCATCCTCTTGGTCTTTTGTTAAGAAAGAGTTGTTTTCTGTTTTGTTTTTTTTTTTGGTTTGTACCTGATGGTGCTTCCATGTCATGGGTGGCTCTAGGTCCCAGGATATATGACAGGATATTAAACAAATAAAAAAACTACTCAAGAAACTTACTGCCGGATTGTTCCTTAAGTCCTAAGTTCTCCAGTTGGTTTACCATCTTCTCATCACCTTTTAGAGTCTGCTTATAGTTGCTTTTATGTTTTACTCTAGAGTTCTTGGTTGTAATTAGCAGGAGGAATAGAGTGGAATGCATTTATTCATATCTGACCTGAACCAGAGGCTCCTTTCTCAGGGCTTTGATTAATTCCATTGTCTGTAAACATAGTTATTTTATATTCTTTCTGACAATTCCACCATATGACTTTCTTCTGTTGTACTGTTTGCAGTGACTGCTGACTCTTGCTTGTAGTGGTTGTTCGTTTGACTTATGGACTTAAATAAGTAGGGCTTTCTCTGTGTCACAGGTTAAGGGTATGTTCTTCTAAAAGTGTTTTGCATTTTGCACTTACTCATGTCCATGGATTGATGTAGAAGATCTTGGTTTCAGCTGCTGTAATCAAAATTGTGTGATATTGGTGAAAGGATGGACACATAGATTAATGAAATACAAAATCCAGAGATTGACCCATGCATATAGATAATTGATTTTTTGACAAATATGCAAAGGCAATTTAATGAAGAAAAAATGGTCTTTAAAAAAATAATGCTGGAACAATTGGACATGTATATTAAAATTTTGATCTTGACTCATACATTATATACATAAATTAATCCCAAATGGATCATAGACCTAAATGTAAAACCTGAAACCATAAAACCTCTAGAAGAAAAAAGAAAAAAAACTTTGTAATCTTGGGTTAGGCAAAGATTTTTTGCTGCTAAGTCGCTTCAGTTGTGTCCGACTCTGTGTGACCCCATAGATGGCAGCCCACCAGGCTCCCCCGTTCCTGGGATTCTCCAGGTAAGAACACTGGAGTGGGTTGCCATCTCCTTCTCCAATGCATGAAAGTGAAAAGTGAAAGTGAAGTCGCTCAGTCGTGTCCGACTCCTAGCGACCCTATGGACTGCAGCCCACCAGGCTCCTCCGTCCATGGGATTTTCCAGGCAAGAGTACTGGAGTGGGGTGCCATTGCCTTCTCTGAAAGATTTTTTAGGACATAAAAAAAAATATAGATAATCCATAAAATAAAAAAATCGATCAACTAAGCTTCATCAGTACTGAACACATCACTATTCAAAAGATACTGTTAAGAGAATGGAAAGGCATGCCACAAGCTGGGAGAAAATATTAGCAAACGGTCTTCAAAGGTCCTCAATGGCCTCCTCTACCACACAGAGTTCTTTAGAAGCCAAGTCCTTGGGCTGATGAAGTTCCTGAGTGTGACAGTCAACTTTATGTCACCTTGACTGGGTTGTAGTTGTCGTTGTTCAGTTGCTCAGCCACGTCTGACTCTTTGCAACCCCATGGACTGCAGCATGCCAGGCTTCTCTGTCCTTCACTATCTCTCGGAGTTTGCTCAAACTCATGTGCACTGAGTCGATACTATCCAACCATCTCATCCTCTGTTTCCCCCTTTTCCTCCTGCCCTCAATCTTTCCCAGCATCAGGGTCTTTACCTGACTGGGCTGTAGAGTGCTTGGATTAAACAGTGTTTCTGGGTGTGTCTGTGAGAATGTTTTTTTATGAGATTAGCATTTGAATCTGTGCACTCAGTAAAGCAGATTTTTTCCCTAATTTGGGTGGGCATCATCCAATCGGGGGCTTGCAGCAAACTAAGAGGTTTAAAGAGAAGTTTGCTTCTTTTGCTTCCTGTCTTCACGAGCTGTGACATTGGTCTTCTCCTGCCCCCAGACTGGGATTTTCACCTTTGACTACACTGGTTATGAGGCTTTTGGACTAGAATTAATCATTGGTTTCCCTGGGTCTCTAGCTTGTAAATGGCAGATCATGGGACTTCTCAGCCTCCAATTTAACACTGACAATCTCTTTATATCTACACTTAACATTTCTATATGTCCTATTGTTTCTGTTTCTCCAGAGAACCATGACTAATACACTGAGTCTTGAGAAGGAAGAAACACTGGATATGTTTAATGTGAAAGAGAGATACAGTCTAGGAACCTGCAGATCCAGTTTCTGTCTTCTAGATCACTCAGGATACCTACAGGGAATGCAAAACCAGAACAAAACAAACAGAACTCAAAGCAATAAGTATGTCTAGATTTGGTGAGAACTTATTCCCCACAAGAAAGGAATAAGCTTAAAAAGAATTCTAATGATGCATGCATCATTTTAACTTGGGGATCACACTCTGCATATGCAGTCTCATTCAGCCACCAGGTCTGTTATTGGCTCAGATAATAGGAAGTGGTAACAGGTTCAGTTTATATATCTTAAAATAAATGTCAAACCTAAAGGAAATCAACCCTGAATATTCATTAGAAGGACTGATGCTGAAGTTGAAGCTCCAATACCTTTGGCCACTTGATGCAAAGAGCCAACTCATTGGAAAAGATGCTGATTCTGGGAAAGATTGAGGGCAGAAGAGGGCGATAGAGGATTAGATTGTTGGATGGCATCACTGAGTCAATGGACAAGAGTTTGAGCAAACTCCGGGAGACAGTGGACAGGGAAGCCTTGTGTGCAGCAGCAGTCCATGGGTCATACAGTCAGACATGACTGAGACAATGAACAACAAGAAAATAAATGTACCCTTGAAAGGCAATTTATTGTTTTGTGTGTACACACAGGCCACTCTGGTCTGTTCGTTCAACTCAGACACCTATGCATGCCTGCTCAGCAGCTTTAGTTGTGTCCGACTCTTTGAGATCCTTTGACGGTAGCCCACCAAGCTCCTCTGTGGGATAATACTGTACAAGGCAAGAATACTGGAATGGGTTGTCATTTACTTATCCAGGGGATCTTCCCAACCCAGGGATCAAACCCGCGTCTCCTGCATCTCTTGCATTGCAGGCGGATTCTTTACCCATTGAGCCACCTAGTCGGCATTTTCACTACCGTCTGAACCCATCCTTCCCTTAACAGAGCCACTTCTTTCCTTGAAGGCATACTCGATTTGAAACTTGCCCCTAGCCAGGCTCCTAATCTCTTCCTCAACCTTACAGCATATAAAATATTGGGCAATGGTTGTATATTTGGTGTGTGTGTTAAACATCTTAATTTGTTCAACCATTCCTCAAAGAATTTAGTTTCTCATAAAACCTGTATTTGTCATCATTCTGATCACTCACTCAGGCAGATTTCCTTAGATGACTAGGTCGCATTTTCAACTCAGCAGGTAGTACCTTCTATCCCATATGTAGTGGAGGACTGCAACCAATCATTTGGACTAATTCAAGGTGACATCCCATTAGAATGCAATAGTCACATAAAATACTTTTAGAGCTTGCAGTCAACTATCACAATATAAAAGCAGAGAAGTTCCCTGGAGAACGCTGATGGAGAGTACTCGAAGGCTGAATTCAGCCTCTCCCCATCTTCCTTCCCCCATCCAATCCATGAAGTTGCATCTTGTGACCAGCACCAGTCGGACATTATTTTGTGTTCTGCTAAGATGAAGTCTGCTGGAGGAAGCTGTTGAGAGAGCTAAAAAGCCAGCTTCAATTACATTTAGGGGTTCTGAGAGGTTTTGTCTTAGAAACTCTAAATGTGAAGGACACAGCAGTGTCCACAGACATGGCTTATTGAAGGTTTAAAGAAATCATGTTTATCCAGATATAATTTCTGACTCCCCACTGTCCAAGTTATGAATTTTGATCTTTTATTAAAAAATTTAAAGTTATTACACACATGAAACTGAAAATTCTTTTTGGAGGTAGGTAGGGTCATAATAGGGAGAAGGAAATGGCAACCCACTCCAATATTCTTGCCTGGAGAATCCCTGGGACAGAGGAGCCTGGTGGGCTGCCATCTATGGGGTTGCACAGAGTCAGACAAGACTAAAGCGACTTTGCAGCAGCAGCAGGATCATAATAAAATATTCCAAGAATGCACTAGGTGAGGTTCATACTGGCTTGTCTCCAAGTTTATGGTTTGTACTTAGAAAATTTCTTATCAGAAGACCAGGGACACAGCTTTAAGGTTGAGTTAACTCATATAGTGTATCCCCCAGTTAGAGCTGCTTTTCTTTCCCTCCATTAATGACTGCCTATTAAAAGATGATTTACTTTGAAATTTGTAACTAAGGGTCTCTTTCAGGTTACTTTGCTAGTAAGTTTTGTTCCTAGTGATCACTGTATATATAGTAATCACATGATCACATTTAATATTCTGATGGTTTTATTAACAAGTATATAATACATATATTGCATACTGTATATAGTATATGAGGACTGTACAGTACAAATTTATGTTCACAGTTTGACATGACAAAATGTCATTACTGAATTCCCATTGGACTACAGAGTAGAAACAGAGAAGGAACATTAAACATTCACATCTTTAGTAAGAAAGATTACCAAAATGTTTCAGTATTTGCAAGTATACTAATGCATGCTAAAAACCTTTACCCATTCAGTCTTATTAGCTTATAAAATATATTACACTTTATTAAAAATTTCTGCATAGTTTATACAAGTATTAAAGTACTGTAAATGTAATAATCCTGCTATATTTGCAGGTATGGTTTAAGAGATGCTAAGCAGAAAGATTATTTTGACCCTCTAACACTAAGTACATAACAGCAAAAAAAAAAGTGCTAGTATTTGTAAAACATAATATTGTTGTAGCCCTCGTTTAATGCATGTAAAATGGCTTTGTAAATGTATTATTTAAGTGAATTTGCAATCATTTAGAAATTGTTAACCTTGACCAAGAAGAGAATAAAGACCACTCTGAGCAACTTCATGCATGACAGTGATTCCTTCAAGATGACTGTGTATTTTCAAACCAACCAAATTATTTTAAAACCTTAGACCTTTGAGATTGTCTTTTAAACAATCTAATCAGGAATGATGTGCAGATATACAGTATCAGCAATATAGTTTTTCAAATTCCACATTAGTGCAACACTGAATAGTGCAGATGGGTGTTTAATAAAATATACACATACATATAGAGTTCCCCTGTAAATCTGTTCCAAGGCTCTGGAAACTTCTGGTATTTAGCCATTTCCTTAGTTGAACATAGCTATGCTGCTAACACATTCTCCAAACCAGGTGATTTAGAATGTTAATGCCCATTTATGACATAGGTTCACATTTTAGAACTCTAAAATTATGATGGTTGCAGATTTAATTTTTCTGACTTCTGCCCCAGGAGGACACTTGGATAATCATCAAAGAAATTCTATAACCAACAGAATTTATACAACACCAACTTCATGTTTACAAATCATTCTCATCAATTTAAAATATTAAAAATTAAAATCACCATTGATAGTAACATGGCATATCATTAAAACCACATGTTCAAGGGTACCTTGTCTTGTCTTGGAGGTCTTCCACAATAACAGCTAAAAATTACTAAGATACTAAATTTCTCAACTATCATATTAAAATACAAATATATATAAAAAAGGAAAATTTGGTTAACAGCCAATTGGTAACTGAAGTATAAAGGCAAGTATGGGAACAGAAAAAAGCTTCCTGGGTTGCTTTACTTTCAGAGTTGAAGTGTATCCTTGTTATGAAGTGTATCTTTGTTACCATATCTAATCAGTTGAATACTAATGTAATAAGTCTTTGCAGGGTCCTGCTTGCTTTTTTGAAAAAAATTTAAATATGCTATAGCAAACACGAATTAAATTTCATGAGAACCCATGAAGCTTTCTATCAGCTGGACTTTGACTCAAAGCTAATTATGCAAAGATCAACTTTCTACCCTTTTTTGACTCTTTTCCCATCCTCAAGATGGGTTAGAACATGCACAAACTGGTTAGCTCATTTAAAAAAAAAAAAAATGTTCTTTGCACTCCAACTTTATTCTTCGGTGTGTTGTGGAAGAACCATTTCAAACTATCGACACTTTGGCATGAATGTGACTAAGCATCTACAATATAGACAATACCTACTTTTCCAAGAGCCATTTTTCAAAAGAAATCCCTCAATTCACGTCATAGTTGCAAAAAAAAAAAAAAGCCTCATAAGGATGGTTTAATATTCTAAACAAATTTTGCAGTGCTTAAGAAAAAAATAAAGAAAATAAAACCAAGTGCCACATAACAAATTACTCTGCATTTCTCAACTACATCTCCTTTCAGTTGGATCTGAGGGCTGATAAGCGGGATCTCTTAGGTGCGCAGTCCCTACAACTCACTTTTATTAACATGGCGCCATCAAAGTAAGCTCCCCACACGATCGCAGGCCTCCAGAATCACTCATGCACTGGTGTTTTAAAAACAACTGAACAGTATATTCCTCCCAGTTATGGTTGCGTTGGATCCTGAGTTGTGGCTGGGATGAATCTTCAGGATTCCGTCCTTCTCTCTGCTCCTCCTTCCTTTATCGAGGGATGAATGCGCATTTACTTACATGCTCCCACACTAGACCACCGTCGCCCACTTTCTTCAAATTTAGGACCAATGGCATTTCTATGCGTAGATTATTTTTATTGGCATTTACACTATAGTGCTCAAAAGCCTGCTTTTGAAAAACTTCCCCTAAAATAATGGTGCTATTAATCTTCAACATAAACACGAGTCATTTTCAGTTTGTTCTTTCCTGATGGGATATTTGATAATGACAGGAGATCGCCAGCTCTGACAGTAAACATTTGGGAATTTGAGCTACATTTATGAATCCCTGAACTGTGGTTTTCCAGATTTTTCAGAAATCAAGAAAGGTATGTGTGCTTCACAACTATTTATATTTACAAATAGTGTCACTCAGGTCTTAGATCGAAGGAATCTATTAAAGCATTAGCAGACGCTTATTTATGATATGTGTTTTGAACACAGATGACAGCCAATAGGCACTTTGCAGCTCAAACAGAAAAGTTTCCATATGAAGGTTCCATGATTAATTGGATAGGGGAATACAATTACCACTCAAAGTTTTCCTGTTTGCAAAAAAGCTATTAAATAGGTGGGATAAAAGAAGGCCATTCATATCCTTACCCAAAAGATTTTTTTTACCATTTCTGGGCAGATATTTTTGTGGCATTCCTATGATCAATGCTTGGTGATCCACATTAAGGACATTGTAGAAACGGAGACAGGTGCATGGAGAAGTCCTTTGCAATAGGATTCTGCACAGCTGAACATGCAGAGAGACTGAAACTCTGAATGCTCTGCCCAGCTACAAAATGATGAAGTCTCACCAGAAAGCCCTTGCCCAGCAGGAATAGATGGCTTCCTCCTCTGCCCACCCTGCTCTGCTTCTGTTCCATGCCTCTTTGCTCCAACTCCATGCTAGGCAAATAGAGCATCCATCCCCTCAACTGACAGACATCACCCACCTAAATCAGCAGCTCTGGCTCCCTTCCCAGTGGTGGCAAAGACCTCCCAAGTAGCTGCAGGCACAAAGGAGGTTAAAGGATGTACATTTAGATGAAGTGACAAATTCAAGTTGACAAGCCAGATACGTGAAGGACAATGGAAGAGCTGACTGTACTAGCCAGACAGCTGGCTGCAAGTCTAGGTATCTGTGAAAGCTGATGCCCTTCTTTTTGCTGTGGAGCACCAAACATGATCACAGGGCACATAGGTCTGGATGTCTCTGGCAAGGACTAGCAGGCTGGATACTGTACGTCTAATACATTTACTTTGATGTTCTCTTGAGGAATACATGGAGAAACCGACAATTGGTTATGTTAGTTTACATGTTCCCTTGTTTTCATTACATTAAACGTATCTCTAAGAAGGGTTTGCTTAGCATCCCCAGAAAAAAAAAAAGTGTTCACATTCTTTAGGTCTGACCCGTGGTAAGGAGAGGAGGGAGGATTAGAGGATATTTACTACTGACCATATGGAAGTTTGAATGATATAAATTCAGATTCAGACCAGCTGAATCGAAATTAAAATGTACATGTAAAAAATGAGTTAGCTGATGGGAAGGAGGATAGAGAGAGAGCTGGAGGGTGGGGGGCCACGCTGAGGCGGGCGGCGGAGGTGTTCACACGAGCATGTGGCGCTTCCTGTGCAGAGCAAGGTGGTCGGAGCGGGAGAAGCTGCGGTCACAGTCTGGACACTGGAAAGGTTTGATTCCAGTGTGTTTCCGGAAATGTCTTGTGAGTTCATCAGACCGAGCAAATTTCCATGTGCATCCTTCCCACGTACATTTGTAGGGTTTTTCTCCTGCAGAGAGGTGGGGGAAAGGAGCTTATTTTTTTTTCTAATAACAAAAGGATATTAACAATTAAAGACAGCAAATATTTTTGAGGTAAAGCTCTTGACAGTGGGAAGGGAGTTTGGGGGAGGAATGCATATGCGTATATGTAAGGCTCAGCACCTTTGCTGTCCATCTGAAACTATTACAACACTCTCAATAGGCTTTGAGCTTAGTCACTCAGTTGTGTCTGACTCTTTGTGACCCCATGGACCATAGCCCACTAAGCTCCTCTGTTCTTGGGATTCTCCAGGTAAGAATACTGGAGTGGGTAATCATTCCTTCTCCTGGGGATCTTCTCAACCCAGAGATTGAACTCGGGTCTTCTGCATTGCAGACAGATTCTTTACCATCTGAGCCACCAGGGAAGCCCATGTTAACAGGCCGTACTCCAATATAAAATAAAAAGTTAAGAAAAATAGCTCTTGACAAACATTATTTCCAAGATATGATCAAACATTTGTTCCTCAATAATAGTGCCGTATGAATGAACCACTAGGGTACATACAAGAAAAAGAAATTGTCTTAATATGTAATTGGCTTTCTGGTCCCCAAAAGGGGGGAAGAGTGGATTTTTAAGAGTTCTTAAAGCATATTGCCTGGAGAATCCCAGGGACGGCGGAGCCTGGTGGGCTGCCATCTATGGGGTCGCAGAGTCGGACACAACTGAAGCAACTTAGCAACAGCAGCAGCAGCAAAGCATATTTATGGCACTGAAACCCACTCTAAGGGGCTACTAAATAATTTTGGGTTTGCCCTCAATATTAGCGACAAACTTGTTCTTAATACACAGTGATCTGTATTTGCCAACCTTCAAGTTGTAAACCTATTTAGGAATTTAGCTACATGAAGCATTATCCATTCAATGAGAAGCCCAAATTCAAAGTCTGTGGGATTTTCTTATTCAATAGTTTTCTAAAAATGTAAAGTCCCTTAGTCCCTATGAACTGAAATATTTGTCAGGGATTTCAACATTTTGCTTTTTGATTAGACAACACCACCAATGCCTAAGTATAATGCTTTAATGAAAACAGAGTAATTTCTCCCCACCCTGTCAGGGGATGTCAGGTTTCTGCAACTCTCTCCTGGGCGAGGATAATTCACAGGTGAGAAAAAGAAGACCCTTGTTGGGGAGTCACAGGCTTAGTTGGTAAAGAATCTGCCTGCAATGTGGGAGACCTGGGTTTGATCCCTGGGTCGAGAAGATGCCCTGGAGAAGGGAACGGCTACCTACCTACTCCAGTATTCTGGCCTGGAGAATTCCATGGACTGTATGGTCCATGGGGTCGCAAAGAGTTGGACAACTAACTGAGTGCCTTTCACTTACTTATTTACTTACTTGTGGGGAAGTCACAAGGACAGTCAGTATGAAGGTCTTTATTAATAAAAAGGTAGCTAACAGCACTTTTACCTGTTTAAACTAGTAATAATGGGTAATGGGCATCACAGATTCATTTCCATTTACTGTCTCCTCGGTTTTCCAGAAACCTTAAAGGACTGCCATTCCTTAGAATTTCGATGATACTCAGAATTTATCCTACCTACTTTATTGCACAGAATACACATGTAAGAGATAATTTTTCCTACATCTAAATTGTTATCCAAATACCGAGTGTCTTTTTAATCTTATGCTGGCATGTGGTAACATCCACCTCTCAGGTCCCATTCATGCCCCTGGAGAGGCATTCCCGAATCTTTGGGTGATCCCCTAACCGCAAGGTTGCTGCCCTCAGCTCTCTCCACAGTAACACTGTGAAGAAACCGAAGGACAGTTGTGTGCAGGATGGATTCCTCTGCCTCCTCTGCAGGATGTACTAAAAAACTTCACTTCCACTCTGCCAGACACTTTAGTTCCTTTCCTCTTCCGAATCCCAGATTGTTCTCTTTGTAAATATTTCTAACCAGAATGACTCACAAGGCTCCAAAACCCCTACATTCTGTGTTAAGGAAATGTACAGAGAGGCAGATGACTATTATGCTAGATTTTCACATCGAAGACTTTAGGTCATGTCAGATGAGGCCTCCCATAAACATTAATCACCACTGCTAACTGCAATTAATCAGGTTTGTTTAAAATAGTTTTGTATGAATTCCTTAAGATGTTTTGTTCATGAGCCCAGGGGACAACTTTGTTTTCTTCACCTATTTAACAGTTTTTATAAGATCTGCCTCGCCTGCTCTACATTCAACACCTGGCAAGCTGGAAAATACCCTAGAACAAATATGGCAGACAATGGCATACAAGCTCCCTCACTTTTAGAAGATGATAATTACCAATATTTCTTTACTTTTCTTCCCTTCAATGACTTCCATTTCCATTTGAATTCCATTTCTATTAACTGTTGCATTTACTTGTTCTGCATGAAGAACTATTCTTTAACATACAACATTTATTAAATGACAGCCTACATGAAGGCCACATCTTTGATAACACAGGCCCATGGTTAAGGGCACTTTCCCCTCTGCTCCCAGTGGAACCGTCATGCCCTTCTCTCCCTCTTACTACAGAGACCAGAGAACTGCACGTGGTTGTGAGAGACCTTGTTATGCAGATAACCCTGACTATGTTCTATTATAAAAACACATCATCATCAGAAACATCATTCTTCACAACTGACGAGAGACAGCTGTAGCTGACTATGGTAACTTTCAAGATGCCTGAAAAAATTTCTCTGTAGTAATCTCTCAAAGATGGAACATTTAACACTCCATTCCAGTACTTCTTAAGAAGGTAAATGAAGCGAGTCTCTTAATACCTGTATGTGTTCTTCTGTGTGCTTTCAAGTGAGAGCTTTTAGTGTACACTTTGTTGCATCCGTCATAATCACATCTGTGTATTCTCCGCTTCCTTTGCGTGTCTGGGGATTCCACAGGTAAAGGTCTCTTCCCGGGCTGCACGATGACTGAAGGGTGATTCCTAGGAAAGCCAACGTCAAATGCAAAATGGTGAGGTGCAAGATCCTTGTCTTCAGGCTACCAAAAGCATTAACAACACTGGGCAGAAACAAACAAACAAAAAACCCAACAAAATAAACAGAAAGAAATTAGCTGATCAACCCAAGAAGCACTGCTATATTCATTCAACAAACATGGAGTGAGCACCTACCATGAGCCAGGCACTGTGCTTGGCACCGGGACACAAAGATGAATAAAAACAGGGTTCCTGCCCTGGAGGAGCTCACACTCTAGGGGGAGACAGACATGTAGATAAGTAATGACAGTAAGAAGGGTTAGGTGCTATGCTAGAGGGAGGTGTGGAGTGCTGGGAGGGTCTTTCCCTCAATAGAAATTTGCTTTGCAGAATTTGGTGGTCGGAGGCTAAACACTGTACTGTGTCTTCTCACAGGCCGCTCTGGTTTCTGTTTACTGTTCTTTCGGGGAAAACATAAGAGGTCAAACTCCTAAGTCTCAGGCAACCACACTGTAGGATGTATCTATTTTATCCTCTATGTAACTGGCATTTAGTTTGAGTCTCTTAAAGAGACTTACATTTGATTTTGATCTTCAAAAAAAAAAAAAAAAGTTGGCATGCTGTCTTAACAAACTCAGACCTTTACTGTCACTGGTATTCCTCCTTGGGAGAGAACTTGAGGCAGGGCTAGTGGTCAGGCGAGGGAGCACCTCACCCAGAACCCAGGTGCAGCTCCAGGGCCCTCAGCAGATGCCCGCCATCCTCCCCACCTTCCTGCCTCCTCTCCCACACCCGCCTTTTCCTGTGCCTTCATACTTTTCCGGGGTGGGGGGAGGGGTTTGAAATAAAATCCTGTTAAACATCATTACTATGAACTTCCTCTTTTTCAGAAAGGAAGTTGGTGGAGAGAAATGGCAGATGAGGAAGAGCCAGAAAAAATTTGTAGTTTTCTCAGGCTTCTCCTGCTGATTGATGTAAGTAATTAACAAGTTCTAATCCATCCATTCGCTTCCCTAATTACTAATTACTTGATACATTACAAGCTTATGTAGTTGGGTCTCTAACTGGGACAAAAGACAAAGTGTGAATCTAAACTTCTTAAAATGTTATACAAGAACATAGGGGGCGGGTAGGGGGGAAAGACTGGTGGAAAGGAAAATAAATACTTAGTTCCTGAAATAAAACTTATTTATCTTGGTAAAAATATATTAATAAATACATCTCTTATCAACAACTTTTTCAGGCACCCAAAGAAGTGACTAGGAAGAGAATAAAAAGGTTCATTTTATCTCGAGTGACCTTACTTATTTCTCAATTATTAGCAAAGAAAACTGTGTTTTTTTCTTTTTTTTTTTTTTAAACTGTCAGTTTTGAGTATCACTTAGTACTCTTGCCTGGAAAATCCCATGGACAGAGGAGCCTGGAAGGCTGCAGTCCGTGGGGTCGCTGAGGGTCGGACACGACTGAGCGACTTCACTTCACTTTCACTTTACCTTCCTACCCTGATGCTTAGAGGGATGATACGGAAGAATGAAGTTTAGCCAGTTTAGATACATGGAAAAGTGAACATGAACTAGTGGGGGGTTGGGGGTGGGGTTGGGAACAAGGACTTCAGTTACATAAATGTATAAGTAACAGAAAATAGATAAGTGAAGAGATTTATGGACAGTTTTTTTTTTATATATAAAAGCCCATTATTAAGATCCTTCAATAAAAAAAAAAGTTTATCAGTTTACTTTAAAATTTCAACTTTAATGTCATGACTCAAAATTTTCATCTTAAGAGAACTTTAGGAAATAAAGTGCTGAAGGAAAAAAATGAACAGTTAAACGTATCTTATGTGCTTCTGAGACACTGGGAGAGAATCCCAGATGAGTTCAGAAGTCTCTCCCAGTTATTAGATTTTAAAGGTTGGGAATCAAATAGTTTCTGGGTAGTAATTATGATCACTGCTTCAGTTACTCACTTTGTAAAAATGTCAGGCTCAAAAAAGGTACCCTAAAAGGTAGACCCCAGGCAAGGTAGTTACACTCTCCATGCCTCAGTTTCCTCTCTGTAAAATGGGTGTATTAATTGGATCTCAGAAGGCTGCTGTGAGTGATGCACACAAAGCACTTAACATTTGGTCCAGATGAAAAATCTGCTCAACGGTAGCTGTTGATATTTCAAGGTTCAGAAATCCACTTGCAAACTTCGTCCTTACAGTTGTCTAGTCTTGAGGAATTTTGGGGGGGATGTCCTAACACCAGATCATGAATCTCTACTCTAGGGTCCAGAGATGCTGGCAGCATCGGAAGTCAGTAATACTCTTGAGAGGGGTCAGCAGTCCATCTTGAAAGGGCGAGACATTGGTATAGGTTGAGGCTCAGGATCTTGGGATTTCATTCATCCTTGCTCTCTTCACGGCTTATTTTTAAGGAGGTTGTTTTGAGATCTTTATAAGTAGGAAGTTAGAATACCTAGTAAATACCAGAGACCTGGTCATTGTTTTGAATTAAGCTGATCCCTCTTTTTAATTTTTCCGCTGTTTATTAATGGCTGCACTGGGTCTTCACAGGCTTTCTCCAGTCATAGGAGAATGAGGGCTGCTCTCTAGTTGGGGTGCAAGAGCTTCTCATTGAGGTGGCTTTTCTTATTTTGGAGCACGGGCTCTAGGGTTCGTGGGCTCAGTAGTTATGGCCCACAGGCTTAGTTGCCATGAAGCATGTGGAATCTTCCTGGACCAGGGATCGAACCTGTGTCCCCTGCATTGGCAGGCAGATTCTTAACCACTGGACCATCGGGGAAGTCCAAGCTCATTCGTGTGAAGTTTGCTACAATTTCATGCACACAACTCAATGGGGAAACCTGATCTTCAAGATTTTGTTCTAAATACACTTTCATACATGTAAATAAATAACAAAAGGAATCCAAGTGACTTTATAAATATTTCTAAAGCTACAACTTTATGATTAAGCAAAATGGATTTCAAAGCTGTAGTCCTCCCCTGAAAAGGAATGGCTTCCTAAGGCAAATATTGGGGCTGCCTCATTGAAATGGTACCAGGCATTTGGTTTCCAGTGATTCTTTCCTGGCTAGCTGGTTTCCTATGTGGGCTGCTACTGGGCATACTCCAAGACATTACTTAATCACATCTGTGAGAGAATTACTTAAAGAGTACATGTTCCAGTTGTGGCTACTCTGTTCAATTTTCTGAGAGACAAAATGCATTCTTAGATCAGCATTAGAAGAAGGACATTACTCATTAATCATTAAAAGCCATTTAACTTGAGATCATCAAAAGAATATTACTTAAAAAAGAGATGCTTTCTTTTCAGCAGCATTCAGAGCACAGAATATTGCCTTCAAATATTCTTCTTCAGAAATGTGTTACATTGTAATTCATAATAACTTAGACTTTGGAATAACCCCTTATAGTCAATGGACCCCTCCCTTTGTGAGCAGCTGGCTTTAGAGCATCTTTTTTATCATCTGTTCATGAACAATTACAAGTGCTAAGCCATGTTACCAGTTACCTTGCAGAGACATACCTCATTCTAAAAAAGAGGCAATTCAGCCGTGTCCATTTTGGTTTGTTGTTGTTTAGTCACTAAATTGTGTCTGACTCTTTGCGACCCCATAAATTGTAGCCCACTAGGCTCTTCTGTCCATGGGATTTTCAGGCAAGAGAAGTGGGTTGCTATTTCCTCCTCCAAGGGATCTTCCTGACCCAGGGATCCAACCCATGTCTCCTACATTGCAGGTGGATTCTTTACCACTGAGCCACCAGGGAAGCCCCCCATTTTGGTTGGTCTGTTTTTCCTTCCACTCAAGTACAGAAGCAGATGCAACTGGCTAGATATGATCTAAAACTGGCAGGAAGAGCACACATCTGGAACCAGGAGATCAGCCCAGGTGCCCTCTGCTGTTGTTAATGGTGTGATTACAGGAGACTCACTATGTCTTGGCTCATCAGTTCTCTAGTTGCTCTGACTCTCACATGCTTGTTTTGGGAAAATGAAATAACTCCTTTGAAAACACTTGGAAAAGCTCCTTTTTTTAAAAAAATTTTGTGGGAAAGGAGTGCTATGCAATTGTGAAGGGTAACAATGAAAAGACCATCAGACAGTCTCCCTACTGGTGCAGCTGGGGCAGGAGATTCATTTTCTTCTTCTCATGTATCAGAGCGTGGATGAACTTCACCCCCCCACCCCACCCCCGCAAAAAAAAGAAAAAAAACTGATTTGGTTCAAATGATAATTAACCCATGAGCTATTACGAATGCACCTACTTGGGTTGAATGTAGATACAAGCAGAATTTATTTGAAGTTTCAGAAAACAGCTGTTCTAAAACCAGAGAATTCATATTCTGTTACAGAATTTGTTATATAAGGGAGAGAGGAATGCAGAAGATAAAGTAGAAAGGGGGGCAGAAAAGCTGGAGAAAAAGTGATATGGGGAGGAAAGTGACTTCCTCTGTACTAGGCAGCTGGTCCTTAAACCCGATGTTGAAAGGACCATAACATAAGAAAAATTAATTATAACCAATAACGTAAATAAAGAGAGAGCAGGGGCAAAGGACTAAGTGGCTAGGCCAAGGTCACACATATGGCAGAGAGCAGAGCTGGGATCAAAGATGTTGGGCCCGAAGATGATGTCTGTACCTACTGCAAGCTCAGCCCCCAGTGTAAACCCTGGGAGAAGTCAAGGATAGTGCAAACCACAATAATGACGTTATATAGCCCGTGTGTGACGCCCTCATATGACAGCAAGTTAAACCACTGTTCAGGTGCCCGGATACTGATGGATATACAGTGTAAACTTTCTACTGGATGGCATTCTAAAGCAGATTGAACATTCTAGGGCACACACAATGAAAAAGACTGGAGAAGGAGTTCTTTCAAAGCCAAGCTTCTCTGAGCAACATTGTCAACTTTCTGTTGCCATAGGACTGGTTTTGGAGAATCTTTCCTGGGCTTTGTGGTTGGCCTGAAATTTTTGATCAAAGCCATACCCCATCACAGAAACACTGTGCTTTATAAGAACTGACAATAGGAAGGACAGTGATCCCATAAAGAGTTTTCAGGATCCAACCTTAAGTGGGATATCTAGAACACCAAATTCAATCCACATTGGGATAAAGATGATGGGAGGACTATATACACACAGTCTGGAAGGACAGAAAAAAACAGGATAAAAACGATTTAAGGGGTAAAGTGGCAAAATGAAGGGTGACCGATTCACTGAAAAGTGACACAAGGAGTATAACAGAGCACATTGATCTGGAGAGATTCCATCTGGCCCAGGGGCTGCCCCAAACGACCAGGCGGTCCTAGCAATCCACACCACATCCCTCGTCGGAAGCTCGGGCTTCCATTCCAGTTCTGAGATGCACGCTGCTATGCAACTGCCGGGTAGACCTCAGTATACTTACTCTTGCAACAATGCTTGCGGGGGGGACACTGAGTTCATTAAAGGGGGTGACATTTCTTCGGGATAATAATCTGTCCTCTGTGGTTCGATCCCAGGTTCTATTTTAATTTTTTTCTGCAATATAGGCTTCTCATATGATTCAATTACAGGTACTAAAAAATAAAAATAGAAAAGTTACTCTATGTACACTTTACCAATGTCAGCCTTTAAAAGTTTATCCCACAGCTTCTAGCTACCACACTCATGTGTGAGTATCTACCTTTGGCAAAATGACAGCAGAAATGAACCTGGGGCTGGAATTCTTACTTTGTTAGCAAACACTATGTAGGAAGTTGGACTTTTAAGACATGGCCCCCAGGGGATTTCTTCCTTATGACTTTTGGTTATCTCCTTTTAAAACAACCTGCTGCCTCTGACCAATCAGTAAACAAGCTGGCTTTTAACAGCAATTAGTTACCACATGGTCTAAAGCAGCCATCTCCAATCTTTGTGGCACCAGGGACCGGTTTTGTGGAAGACAGTTTTTCCATGGACTGGGGTGGGGAGTGTGGGGTGTGGGTGAATCAAGCCCGTTACATTTATCATGCACTTTATTTCTATTATTATGTCAGCTCCACCTCAGACCATCTGGCATTAGAGCCTGGAGGCTGGGGAGCCCTGGACTAAAAATAATTCTTAGGAGACTTTTGCACCTAGAACCATGCTGGCATTCAATAAAGCAAAATGTCAAGTCAAGATTCTTGTTATCCCAAAGTTGACAAGTACATAGTGAAACTAATCGTTTCATGGCATTAAACAACAGACAGCCTGATTCTCGGGAGCTCTTCCAGGATCAACACTTAGAAAAAGGAAATGCCTCAGGCAGTCTCTCAGTCGAATATTTCCTTTTCAGAGTACAGCAGTTCTCCGCCCCTTGCTTCCTCTGCTCCCTCAGACTCCCTGGTAGTGAAGACCTACAAGTCCGGATTAATGCGGGGTGGAGAGCGCGGGGGCGGTAGCAGTGTGGATGAGTTGCAGAACAGAAAGGTACCTTGCATGCTACTACTGGAATTTTCCATCTCCTCCGACAAGGAGACCATGAGCGGCTGCTGGAGGTGGCTGGTGTACATGAAGGGGACAGGCTGCACGACGACGGGCTGGATGACGGGCAGGATGCCCGGGCTCCGGATGCCGTGGCGGGACAGGGCCGCGGCCATCACCGGCGGCATGGACAGCGGCACGCTGAAGGGCTGCACGCCGGGCGGCGGCGGCGAGTACTTCTTCCCCGGCGGGCTGGACGAGGGCAGGCTCAGCCCGGGCGAGGCGCGCCTGTGGGAGGACTGGAACTTCAGGGAGGACGGCGAGTTCCCGGCCGAGGGCGGCGAGCTCCGCTTGTTGACTGTGAGGTCCACCGGCTCCATCTGCATCCCGTGAGACAGGCCTTCCGGCGTCTGGAAGAACTTATCCGACAATGGCGTGGAGTAGATGACGCCGTACTTGTTGGGCTTCATCGACTCCATGTAATTAGACGGGTATGACTATTAGAAAAGACAGAAACATGTCAACGGACAGGTGTGTTTGCGTGAAACATGAAATAAGATGAAAATACACAACAAGGCACAGTTACATGGACTTTCATAAATGGTTTGGATTTAGATATATGCTTGACACTAAAAAAAATACCGTTAAAGAGTTGGTCTAATAAACGTAGGCACTAAAGTTAAGGTGGTAACTATGTCACACACAAAAAATCTCAAGTTTAATTCTACACACTGCTACCGCCCCTGCGCTCTCCACAGTGATGGCCACATCCAAAGTTAAGATTGATGATGACACCTGGAAAAATTCTAAAACAGGTTATAAAAGGCTTATGGGCCTTCTCATTAGGAGTTGGGATTCACCAAGAACCAGCCAAGCCAAGGAACCTTATTGCTTTTCTGATGGGGTTTCTTAACTGGCAGGAATACCCTCCTTGGCTTTAGTGTGCTCCACCTGAGCATAAAGACATAGAACATTCCCCATATGCTCGTGGATAACATGGACAAACAGAGCCATGTGCTGGTGCCTTGGGATGCTCTCCAGCCACTGACCAATCCATGCTAAGGTGACCACGAATCCTGGCTTTAGTGCTAAATGTCTGACATCTGAGGAAATGCCTCAGTATCATGCAACTCAGGATGGCTAGTCACCCCACACACTTATATACAGAAGGCCACCCACATGAAGGTGATCATGTCCTTGGCCCCGACTTGTTCAACAGATTTATTCACAATTTGAGACACTGTAGAAGATGACTTAACCTCCAAATCTGAGGATGACACAGAACTACAAGAAAGAGCAAATATAATAGGACTCAAATAAGGACACGTGATGTTGGAAGGGACTTGCATACAAGCCGAGGCTTTGTCCTCTCTCCTCTTGCTACTCCTTTATCAAGAGACTGGGGGACAACCTAACAAGATACTGGAGGTGAGATAAACAGTCCTCTTCCAAACCTAAGATCTGTTCATAACTGACTTAATTTATCTTCAAATACATTCCTTTCTTATAATATCAAGATAATGTAACTCTCATTTACCAGGCTGAACTATTAATCAATTGTAATTGCACACTATGGGTACTGTCCTTGGCCGTGGAATTCATTAAAATTACTTCTATTCCTTAAGTAAAATTTAAAGTCTGTTGTAGAATGCTTAAAAAAAATTAAACTCGACATAAACCCTTTACTTGCATGCGTTTTAGGGGAACATATTTTCAGTGGTAACATGTCAAGTCTGCCTGCAGAGGATTACTTATATTTGAATGTTTTATAGTAAGAGTGAAAAATAACATACTGTGCCTCTCTCCCGGCTCTAAAGTTCGATGCATTTGTGATTCTGAAGCAACACTAGCTCACAATGCAACTGAGAAAACCCACTAATGGGAACTTATAATTGAACAGCTTAAATGCACTATTAATTTCTGAACCTTCCTGGCCCCTTCGGTGGCCACTAATATGAGTTATTAATAACTGTGGGACAGCAGTGGTTTTGACTGGGATTACTGAGATCACACCCTTTCTTCTCTGGGCCTCATCGGGTGAATCTCCACCTGGCTATGCATCCAACTCATCAGTGCGGCTTTAAAATCCCATTCCTGCACTTTCAAAATAACTATTATATTCAAAAACAGTCCTATAAAAAAAGGCAATAAAAATTACTAAATAAATATTAGACATGCAAGTGTCATGAGGATATGTCAAAACTGGATATTCATCTTCTAGGAGACTGTGATGTTAAGATTAGAATTGGACCCAATGAGATGCCTATGAGATGAACTTAACACACACAGTGGTCCCAGAGTCTTTTCTTCCTGCTGTATACGACAGGTGTTTACTTCAGTGGGCTTTGATGTTATCAGGTATTCTTCAGACTTTACTAAGCACACAGATTCACCTGGGAATCTTGTTAAAATGCAGATTCTGAGTTACTGGGGAATGACTCAAGATGCCATAGATTGACCTTGGACTAGCATGGCTCTAAGTGATGAGATATAGAACAAAAACACCAATTTTTATTACTAACATTTGGTAAATTATTTAAATGCAATTTAAAGGTGGGGAGGGAGAATTTTCACTAATAATATTGCTTAAAAACAAGGACATGAGGATATAAAATCAGGAAACACAAAACAAATTGTTGTTTTTTAAAATAGTTTTGAATTATGTATCGAAGATCAAATGAAGACTATTTCTACCTTTCTTTAGAATAAGACACACATAGGTGCAACACAAGATGAGAGGCTCAAAATATACAGTAATATGAATATGCAATAGATTGAAACTGAAATGTTAAAAGAGGCAAAAGCAAGAGGCACAAGGTTTGTGAACAGAAATTACACATTATGTACAATGAGGGCTTAAGGAAGTAATTAACTACAGGAGGAAAAAAGATTTCTCCTAGTTCTAAAGTTTAGCCAGCTTGATATAATTTTCTAAAGGGCAAAAGTTCTGGTACAAGAAACAAAAACTCCAGGAAATGGGAGGCAGTGTTCATTGTTTCTACTCACAGAAATGTAGCTTCTCCCTTATTTTCAGCCCTAGTCTTCAAAGACATCCCTATGACCTAGATTTTAATACCAAGTTATTGGCAACCACATCGGAAGCAAGACGAGGACTTGCTGTCATTGCTGGATTTTTCTATCTGTGGGGTGAGTTTAAGGAGAGCAGGAATTTAGAACCTGGGGGATTTGCAAATTTAATAACAGTCTCAGGTTTCTCAAGCCATAAAGAAACAGCCACACAGAGCTGAATTTTATAAACATTATGCACAGTTTTGCTGAGAGTCTTCCCTCCCATGAATGCCCCCTGTCCCCTACACTGGACACGTGGTCTTTGGAAGGCTCCGGGGCTAAAAGCAGGGGGGCTGTTTTGTGTGCAGGGGCACACAACTGAGTCCAGTGTTAACTATTTCTGGTCTGCCTGCTTTGCCTGAGGGTGAAGAAATGTGGTTCTTCAAACTGTCTCACTAGCAAACTTCACAGCAATGTTTACCAGAACCTTCTATGAGCCATGTTTACTTTAATCATTTGGGTGGAGCACATAAGCCACTGCAATCAGCTTGCAACAATCTGGTTCTCCACAGCATAAGGACTGACACAGGGCTTGCCTAGGGTGTGTGCCTTGGGTGGACACACACTGGTAATAGTTGCTTCCTCTCTGTTCCAGAGCATTCCTGTGTTCTAATGAAGCAATGCAAATAGGTATGCCTGCACCAGCAAAATCCACATCAGCTGCATGTAGTGATGAAGCAGAAAGGTCCTCTGGCCACTGCTGGGCATCCATAGCCCTACTGACTCCAGCAAAGGTCTCCTCCATTCCTGACCCCCACTAAGGGCAGCAAGGGGGTTACTTTCCCAAAAGGTCTGTTATTAAGAAGGGTTCTTTCCCTCTGTGGTAACATGCATTCAAGTGTTCACACATCCATGACGTGAGTTATTTACTTGTCGTGGGTTATTTAAGTGTCAGTGGAGTGGGAGATGATGGTCCAGCCCAAGTGCTCAGAGAACACTGGATGAATGGATGACGTGAATCAACATGCTCTCTGAGCAAGCTTTTACCACTGACTAGGCTCAGCATAACAATTTTTTGATTCTCAAAAAAAAAATTTTCTTTTAAGTATGATGAGGAAAAAGGCACAGGGTTTGGATAATTTTCCAATGCTATCACTTCCTATGAAAGTGAGAACTAATAGTTTCTCATTTTATTGGCAATAGTTTTGGTGAAGTTTTCCATTACAAGATGGTTTAAGTGGACGGAGTGACTGCATGAAACGTGGGTGAGTCTCTGTTTCACTATTCATTAATATGAAAAAAAAAATGCGACCGTCCGTGACAGGGCGATGGCAAGTCAAAGGAATCTTCATACCAAGGGTGGAGTTCCAAGTGCAGGAAGGCGCGGTGCATTTATAAACAAACTCTTTGGAAACAGCAAATGTCATGCCCCTCTGTGCAAACAAAAGTAAAAAGCTGTCTTTCTACCAGGCTCAGAAAAGTCATGAAAAGTTTCTGTTAGAACACGGCAGAGGGACTACTGATTTTAAGTACTTCTTAATCTGTAAGGAGTCTTTTAGATGATAATTTTCATTAAAGAAAAAAATACACCTTCTTCAGAAGTATTCTTCCTTTAGGAACAGAAGAATATGAAGGAATACTTTAAAAATTTTTATTTTCTCATTTCCTGAATTAAATTCTAGTTTTCAACCTCTTTGGCAGTACTGGTAAAAACAACTCCTTTACACATGCATTTTATATACACCTGCCATTTCATGTTTTACATATAAGTATCTCCAATTTTATAAATAAGAAAAAAATAGGAGACTCAGGGAGCTGCTGATGGCTTTGCCAGCAATGCATTGACAATAAGTAGCAGAGATCTACAGCACAGAATGGGTGGGTGGGGGAGGGCGTACTCTGCTCCCAGTTCTTGCAAATCTTAATAGGATCGACAATCCAAAGTCTAGTCTGCCTCAAGGCACAAGGTTTAGTGAGCAGTATGAAGGTTTATACTTTAGTAAGAGAAAAATGACATTTCCTCACTTTCTCTGAATTATAGCAAAACACCAACCAGGCAGATTATTTTTACTCTTCTTAACTTTTAGGGAAAAGGGGTAAGAGAGGGGAGTAAATCAGGGTAAAATATTTTTATTCATATGTGGAATTGAAGCAAAAACCAATCTTACATGTTACTGCTTCATGTTTAGAACACCGACCTGAATAAACAAAGACCTCAACCTTTAGGTCAAAGGCAGAATGAAAAAGAGAAAAGGAATAAAGGAACAATAAATCAGATTTCATATACTTCACCTATGAAGGTAGGAAAAATAAAATTTGAAGATTTAAGAGTGGAAACAAAGAAACTTCATTGTAAGGACTGGAACTCTCTTTTGGTGAAACAATATAATTAAATTCTATAAGCATCAGCAGAACTTGAAAACCAGAGCATGAAGGAGAAAAAGACTATTAATTGCAAAAATACTTCCACATATTTTAACTCCATGCATTAATATGTTACAGCATTACAAGTACAACTATTACAACAAATTCATTTTATTTCCATTTTTTTTCAGCTAAGTGCATTTCCTTGTATGGTGAAGTTCATTTTAGCTTTAAATTAGGCTCTTGTGACACATTCTCATGCTTGATTAAAAGCTCTGGAAGTATACTGAATAGTAAAATGCATCACTGATGGGCCTACATCATTTACCAAATTAATCATAGTCTCTGGTACTAAAACCCTATTCATATTTCAAGGATACAATTAATGGGAACATTTTATACCTTAATATTCCTCCAGTATGATCATGCAATAGTTGGGGGAAGGGGTTGATGACAAAATGAGTACCATTAGAAGCCAATTTAGCTTTTTGATTAATAAAATTCTTATTGCTCCTTATTATCATATGGTTATACAGCTGTCAGGCAAGAATGTAAATGCTATTTCCTTAAAGCCACTCTGACTTAACTTTTCAGCGTACACAGTGGTAAACACTGGTGCAGAAATCTCCATGGCAACCCAGTTCCAAGGGCCTTGGAGTGACCCCCATGTCTCGTATAAACAGTTTTGGCAGGAACCTCCATAGCCAGCGCATAAGGATGATCTAATTTTTGCAAGCGTGTCATTACCAACCTTCAGAGCCACAGCTCAGGCCAAGTTTTTCCCCTTGTGAGTATTTTCCAAGCCCGAGGAAGAAAAGAGCAAGACAGAGTTGAGAGCGTGGCCGTGTTATTTCGTATTCACTAAACCAGATCCCCTCAAGTCTCAACCACTCCCGGCTTTGCAGTTGGACACCTTTCTGTTGTCAGCCCTGTCCAGCCTCCACAGTGCTGGTGTTGAACCTCTATAAACAACTGGACTCGTTACTCCTTCCCTGGTGGTCGACAAGCATGAAGACCCGGCTAGCTTAGCACTAAAAGTGTTGAAAGAGAGGGTGAATGTAATTGTCTCCCAGCCACCACAGACTCTTCTGAGTGAAACAAAATTCCATTCTCAGGGTCAAGTTCTTTCGCTAGTTTCTCCCAAGTCACAGCTCCAAGAGGCTGCCTGCTTGGAGTTTAAGCAAATCATTTTATTCTTAGTATATTTTTACATGCAAAATGATCAAAGATTTTTTTCTCCCAATTTTCATTTTTTTAATGAGTTTTGTGAAGGATATCCTAAGCACTACGTGAGGCAAAATGGAGTCTTTTTTTTTTTTTTGGTTTCCAATCCAAAAAAAGATTAACATTCACAAACATGTTTAAGAAACTCCTCCATATAGTCTGGGTGGTCATCTTGAGTGAAAAATACCTCTAAGTAAACTCATTCTTGATGAAGATTTCTTGTAGGTACATTTGAAAACTGCTTCCTAATCATGATAAACATTGTGTACAGGTTTTTTTTTTTTTTTTTTTAACGTTCCAAATGCACATTAATTTTTAAAAACTAGTCTGGCCATTTTTTTTTCTTTTTGCCAAAATCAATAATCTTGAGAGCTCAGACTAAAAAACTGCTAACTAAGGGGTTTCTGTAAAACTATTTCTATTGTGAGCAGATGTACCTGTGGCTCAAGTTCTGTGATGACATCCTGGGGGTGGGTGGGGGACTGGGGCATAGCGTTTAAGAAAACATGGATCCTGTTTAAAAGTTTGCCTATCAAATGCCTGTCAGGTAATGAGTACTTTTAAGGAATAACACAACACACAGTAAAATTATTACCACTTGGAATAAACAAGAGGTGTTTAGTTTTGGAAAACTTACCACCGAGACAGGGTCCATGGCCTCTTGCTTGACAGGGACTGGGTCAAACATGAGCATTCTTTTAGTTATACTTTCTAGGGTGCTCTGGTGTTTAGCCTGGAAAACAAAACAAGGTGTCTGTCTAAATCCTGAGGTTACTTTCCATATAAACTATTGAAAAAAAATTTTTCCTCACCCTGCTTCTCTGGTCCTTCCTCTCCCCTGCCCCCAGAATGGCTGGAATTTGTTTTCCTTACCTATGAAAATGCCACTTTATATAATTAAGACCAGACTCCATGGTCATAACCAGGGGAGAGCCAACTGGCATTTCTAACTCAAATACATAAACCCTGACATTTCTGGAACAATAGGTACAGCCCTCCTGAGCAGCCAAGCTTGTTTAATAAGATTACTGTGCAGCTCAATAGAAGTTCACATTATATACAAATGTTAAAAAACTTTCCTTTCCATCTTATGTCATAAAAGAAAAATCAGGCAAAAAGACAATATAGAAACAATTACCACAACTATCTTTGTTTTTATCCCTCCAAACTCTTTTTAAATGGATTGTAATATGCATACTATATAGCACCCTTAACAATTACTGGGAAAATGTTTCTTTTCTAGTAAGTATGCTTTCGCACCATCAAGTTCAGTGTGTCACTGTGAACCAATCAGATTTTTTTTTTGACCGTGCTTAGCAGCTGGTAGGATCTCAGTTCCCCAGCCGAGGATGGACCCTGGGCCCCATGCAGTAGAGTGCAGAGTCCTAACAACTGGAGAACCAGGGAAATCCCCAGATTTTTTAAAAATTCCTCTTACTGGGCAGATTGCTTCTAATTTTCACTATTACAGATAGCAATGAACATCTTAATATTTACATCTTTGTGCATGTCCTTAATTAATTTTTAAGATAAACTTTATGAAGGGGAGTTCTTGAGTGAGAAGCAGGTACATTTTCCAAAGCATCTGCTGTATCATCTAGCAAAGATACTCTGTAATTGCCATCAACAAAACAGAACCTGTTTCCCAACATCTCTACTGGCCATGTGCGTGATCATTTAAGAAAAATTAAAACCCCGTGCCTCTTATTGTTTTCTAAGTACTTTTTTAATATGAAGAATATTAGCTTCTATTCAGCCTCAATTTCTCCTTATTAGGAAATAAGCCGATTTTTAGCCTAATGTAAAGACAATGTCCATCCTGACCCTGTTTGATCTTTTTCTTTTCTTATTCATGTGTTATCCCCTTTCTTCTGTGTTCTGTACTAGCCTGCTATTAGTACTATATCATTCCAACTGCTTCCTCACAAGACAAAATATTCAGTCTGATGAACATTTATTAATAACTGCCTTTCACAGGTTATGGAATAACTGCCCATGTACTACCCAGACCTTCAACAACTTGCTTCAGGCCCCTCTTATCCAAATTTGGTTTCAGTGTTCAGCACTTTGGTTAAAAGTGAGGTCTTTATGTATCAACTTTGTTTGGGTGGGAAGGTGAACAAGCTCTAGATTGAGTTCCACCTGAAAAAGGTATAGAAACCCCATGTATTTCAGTATTTAAACTCCCCACCCCCACCTCCCTGATAGCAATCCTGTCGATA
Organism: Bos indicus; assembly: GCF_029378745.1. Lineage (NCBI taxonomy): Eukaryota > Metazoa > Chordata > Mammalia > Artiodactyla > Bovidae > Bos > Bos indicus. The sequence continues at coordinate 58,657,450 of NC_091765.1, read as the reverse complement.
GTGATGTCCATGCTCTATGGGTTAAACTAAGATATCTTCACACACAATTATAAAAGTAATACTGTGTAGTTCTTGTGCTTCACTGCTTTGCTGAAGAAGGACTGTCCTGGGTCTCATGACAACACGTGAATATCATCATTAACTCAACATAAGGCCCTGACTTCAAAATTATATTTTCCTACATCACAGGACGTATTATAATCTGCAAACACAATCTGAAACCAGGCTGCTCAAATCAATGGTGCTACCACCCTCTTCTGTGTCCCAGTAAGAACAAACCCCATAGCAAGTGAAAAATGGATGATTTCATAATGAAGGATGAAAACCCCTTTTGTGTCTTGGGATCTATTATTAACCAGTTCCCAGCCTAGCAGCTGTACAGATGGATATGGTGCTAACAATTGCTGTCCAGGGCCCCGGAGCAGACCATACACAAAAGATGTGAGATCGCTTGCTTATATCAATGAGGTCAGATGATTCAGCAGCCTCGACCCATGGCCGGTCATCCTCCCCCCAAGCTTTTTAAATTTAATTTACTCTTACAGATTCATCCACTCCACTAAATGCTGCAAATCCTTCTAAATAAAAGCACTCATTCTCAGGAGTGTAGTGGAAGACTTCTGATCTTGAAACTCAAGCAGGAGATCTGTACTTGACCCTCTCGATGGGGGAGTGGATGCGGGGAGGCCCTTTTTTACACGCAAAATGCAGAGGGCACCTCTTTTGTCTCCTTCCTAAAAGATTTATCTTCAAGGTTTTGGGGAAATTAAATGAGATTAAAAATAATAAAACCAAAAAAAGAGAAAAACTTTGTTTATCTGAATATGCACACAATTTTTGAATCTACAATACTATACACACAGTACTAAATTTGTTGATTCTGATCTCTGGAACAATGTCAAGTACCTGCCTCTTTCCTAGAATACTGAGCCTTAGTGGTCAACATCACCCCCTCCCCAACACACACACCCTTAAAAAACTCAGACTAAATTCAGTTTAAAAAGTAATGGCTGCTTTCATCCTGTCTGAGATCTCATGCAGGACCTGTCCCTTGATAATCGCACCATCCCAATAGTTTCCTATTATCTGTATCCCTTGCCTTACCTGGAATCCTTTACTACCAGTAGGAGCAGCACAGTGGGATTAAAGATGATGGGGTCTGGAGCTCATTTTGGTTTAAATCCTAACCCCATCATTTAGCTCATAAAGCCCTTTTCAAATGTCTACAGCAGTAAGTACTGAACCCATTCAGAAATGAATGACACGTTAACTTGCTATAGTTTGTGTCATTTTAAGACATTAGTGAAATGACTTTGTTAGTTTTTATGTTTTATCTAAACTTAAGGAAATTAGTGCTTTGAAACACTTGTAATCTTAAGAGAAAAATTCATCTAGCATAAAGCATCCCTCCTAACAAAACTGGATTCATTTTTATTAAAAAATAATTGTAAGGGTTGTTTATTCAGAACTGTACCTCGAAGAGTAACTCAATCACTGATGAAGGGATACTTCTCATACACAAGGATTTCAGCTAATAAACAAGTAATTAGAGAATTTAGAATACCTCATTCCTAACTAAAGCATCACTTGACAATAAAAGGTCTGTGCAAAATTCAAATGTCACTGTAGACAGAACCACACTCACCGTCCACTCACATGTTTAACAGCACTTTGCTCTCAATCTTGTAGCTTCTAAAATGACTGATTATACTTTCAGTGAAAGTCAAAGGCTATGGAGGACATACACACCCTAATCTTTAACCAGGAATTCTTGGGAGAGGTGGGGGCAGATTTATACATACCTGTGTGCCCATTTTTAAATTTATTAATTCTATAGTTAAAATTTTTAATAAAAATAACAGGGACGCTAGAAGAAATCAAATTTAGGAAAAGACTCAAAAACATTAATGCAAATCAGACTTTTATTTATTTGCACAAGTCTAGACTGTGTACCTACTGTTTCCATCTCTGAATGGACCACTTTGGCCACTAGCATTGACCTTATCTTTGGGTTCTGATCTAGAATAAGAGTGACTGCAATGTCACTGAAAGGCCTTCCATATAACTCAGCACTGGAAGAAGTGGGGTCTCTGAACTTAGTGGCTTTTGTTATGCATGGGCCACTCTGAGCTCTGGGGCTACTGAAAGTAAACTTAAAATGCTATAGAAAATCTATTTCTGCATAACCCTGACAGCAGTTCCAAGTACGACCATTAGGTGGTGCGCTAAAACAAGTATTTAAAGACTAGGACACAGGCAGTAAATTGAGTTTGCCAAAGTCAGGGTCTTTAAATCTAGTGGGTTTTAACTAGGCTCAGGAATTCTTATCACAGAGATTAGAAGGCCTCCAAAAGTGGTTCTGTTTTTCTTACAACTAGTTTCCAAACATTAACAGGTTTTCATCTTAGTTGTGTTAAACTAGCTTAGGAGACATACATTCTAAACTAGTAATCCCAGGATAACAACACTGCATTTACAAGAGGGAAAAAATAGGCAAAACAGGTTTAAAAAAAAAAAGTCTAAGTTATCAAAGTGCCTAAAAGTAAAAATATAGGAAATAATCGCCAAAATAATTTTCCATCACGGAACAAACGTCTTCTTCCCCAACTGTTATTTTGCTGGGAAGGGCCAATACAGAATTTTCCTTCAAAAGGAAGAAACAGATTTTCCTTCACACTCTACTTATACTTCTGACTTTTCAGCTGTCATAAGAAGACTCAGATTTTTGTCAAGATGCACAACTGCATGTTTATGTCTTAAGAAGCTTTGGTGAATCACTTACATGAAGTTTCACAAGCAATATAGTTCCGTCTCACATGGTCCTTTTCAGCCCTCCATGAGGCCTACTTGACAATTGCTTCATGAGGGTACAAATGAGCTGCAGAGCTTAGAAATACACACAGGCCTTAAAGTAAGAGGTTACATTAAATGTAATGGCTTGTCTTGAAGCTATGGCATTTTATTACAGAAACCACCTTATAAATAACTGCCCCTTCCTTACAAGAATGGGGGTGGGGGGGAGGAAGGGAAAGAGAGAGAGGGAGGTGTGTGGCAGGGGATGGAGGGGGTTCTGGAGAGAGAATGTATCTGAAATAAATATCTTGGCGATCTATCGGGATTTGCTCTGACATTCTCCCTTCTCCTCTCCTGTCTAATGCACTCAAAGGGACCCTGGATTCTTCTCCCCCAGCCCAGCCTGACCCTAAGCTTCCAGACTACCTGCCTCCTTCAAAGCTGATCTTTTGTTTCCTAGCCGACCTCAGCCAGGTGTAAGGAGAAAGAGAGGATGGCCAAATCAGCACACCATCTGTTAAGTGCCCCATTCACCCCATCCAAGCCTCTGGGCTTTAAAGGAGGAAGCATGCTGCCTCCTCTCACCTCTCACTCCCAAAAGGAACTTCAGGGAAAAAATAAAAAAGATAAAAAAAAAAAAAAAAAAAAAAAGGTGTGTGGGTGAGTGTGCGCGTGTGTGGGTGTATGTGAGAGAGATTCTCGGTCAGGAGGAGGACCAGGGCGGGCAGGTAACATCCCTAAACTTCCTCTCCAAAGAAACTTTTCTTTCTTTACTTTTGCACCCGAACCTTTCAAGAGCTCCAAGGAGTTGCGTATTTAATGGCAGCTGCTCTGGCCAGAAATCCAAGGGGCCGGGCAACAGATGGAAGTGGACATTTCTAAGTTGGAGCCTTCTTTCAGAACAGCTGAATGCTGGCACCTACCTGGAAAGGCGTCTCGTTTTCATGTCACTCGGTGATTTTTCTCCTACCTCAGTCTTCTACTGTTGGTGTGAAAGGAAAAAAATTCCGTGGAACACTTCTAAATCTTTGCCCCTCATAAATTAGTTATTTTGCATCAAAATGTTTTGTAAATGGGAAAGAAGTTAATTATTTAGTTTCAGATTAAATATAATGATCCATGAGCAAACAATCCGCCCTCTCTCCTCTCTGGGCTAACAAGCCACCCAATTTTACTTTCCTGCCTCCACCCATCTGCTCCACCCTATGGAGAGTTGCCAAGGCAGTCCAACTTGTCCAAACAGGACATGGCTTCAGATAAGATTCTGCCCACACCCTGTACTTCGGAAAGACCAAGTGAAGCAATTGATTTTGCATGTAAATAAGGACAGGTGCAAAGGTAACAACCAAGCGAAGTCCCTCCACTTTTCCAGACTAGGGCCCAGTACAGCAGGGGTGGGGGTGGGGGGACACAAACCCATACCCTTTAGATGAACTCTCAAGTTCAATGCCACTTAGTTAGTGGCCTACCACATCTTTCTAAAAGCAATTTTAGCGAGCACTAGTCATTTTCCCTATTAAGGTTATGTACGCAGCTTTCCTCCCCATGCCGACAATTTTTGTTTTTTAGTTTTAAGGGCCAGCGACCCCCAACCCGGTTGAAAAGCACCCCTCGTGCGTAGTCCTGCTGTGTATATGGCTTACACAGCCTGCCTTGGCCCTCAGTTTTCTCCTGTGATGTGTTATATAATCAAATCCAGAAGGGCTGTGTGAGGCCACTGCCTCTCCACCGGGTGCCCTATCGCTGGAGACCCACCCCACTCCACCCTGAGGGGCCTCCACCCATGGGGCCCCACCCTCGGACTGCGAGGCTGGGAGGGACCAATTGGCTCCAGCCAGCTGCCAGTTCCTGGAAATTCCGGCCTGAGCAGCGACGGCTGGAACCTTGCAAATAACCAGAAAGAAATGGCACTGCTTCCCCCAGCTCCTGAGGATGCTTCACTAAAAGCTTCACAGAGCCGCAGAACCTCTGCATGCACACACGTGAGCTGTTGCTGACCTCTCCCTTCAGAAGCTAACAGAAAAGCACTCTGAGCCACTGCTGTGTAAGAGAATTCAACATGTCCCCAACCCAAATCCTCCTTGTCCCCAAAAGGCTGTGCCCCACAACTGCTTTATCTTCTGGCCACTCACCTCAGAATCCTAGAGGTCATCTTTCAAGCTTTCCTCACCAAGTTTTCTATTTCTACTACTGCCGTGGCCAGGCTCTCATACCTCAAGACTGTGTCACTGGGTCTCCCCTCCATGGGTCTCCTATGCTTGCCCCTTGAACCCTCCAAGCCATTCTGACCATTCCTTCCCCCGACCTGCCACTTGCCACGTATATATCACAAAGCCCCCTTCTCAGCGAGTCTTTTCCAAACTCCCAAACTTTCCTCCAAGGGACACCCCTAGGGCTTGTAGAGCAGGTTCAAGCACCATGTTCAGCGCCCCCTTTCCTACCAGCTGCCCCCTGCTCCACCAGGAGCCCTCCACGCTGACTGCCGTTTCCCCCTCCACCCGCCCCCTCTCCCCAAAGCCTTTGTTCATTTTTGGCCCCGATGCTGGGCAACCAGAGTGGAATGCCCATCCCCTTCCGGCTTATCTAAATCCTCCTAATTCTTCAAAGACCAGCTCAAGGCCCTCCCCACTCAGTGCAGCCAGCTGATTGCTCCTGGGCCCATCTGAGGCCGCCTCCTCTTACCGAGATAGGTGGGCCTTTCTACCTTCCAAATAGGCTGTCCAAGACCACCACCGGGAAGGGAAGCACCTGAACACAGGCTTACTTTCTAGCTCCTTAGAGGGGTTCCCTTCCTGCTCCCCAAAGGAGATCAGGCACACCCACTAAGTCAAGGTTTTGCCAGGCATAAGGAGTGGATATAAAAGCCCTGAGCTATAGGAGTCTCAGTCACTTACCTTTTTCTTCAAATGCACTTGAATATCTCCCTTAAAAAAGTAACAGGAGTGAGGGGACTAGGGGGCCTAACCTAAAGGAAACCTATTAAACGAAACTTCCTCAAAAAACCTATTGCTCCTAACCTTAACCCTTTGTTTTTTATTACTCACCCAGAGAGCTCTTCTAAACAAGTCTAGCGTCAAGGTCTCCATTTTAAAACCTAAATTAAGGGCGGGGGTGGGGTGGGGTGGGGTGGAGGACAGTGAGAGAGAAAAGAATGTGGTAACTTGAAGTGTGTGTGCGAGCATGTGTGCATATGTGTGTTAACAAACATTAGGTTCGTTTTGTTTCAATGCCACTCCTATAGACCAAGGAAAACCAGGAGCTCAGTGATGTCACAGGTTTCCTACTGATTATCACCACCTTCACAACTGGCACTCTCCAGGTCCCATTCTTTACAAGGACTGTGTCATTTAATGCCTTTGATACGGGAGGTACTACCTTCTCATTTTACTGCTGAAACAGAGAGGCAAAGTAATCTGCCCAAGATCACACAGCTGTTAGAGGTGTGGATCTGGGATGCAAACTCAAAGCAGTCTGATTTCAGGGCTGGTGGTGACTTGGCTCTCACTTCCACGGCCTCCTGCAACAGGGCATGACCCACAGCTAGAGTGGAATGGAGAGTTCTGCAGGTAGGTCCGTCCATGGTGGATCCGGAGCCAGGGGCAGTGGATGTATGGGAGTGGCGACGTCAACTCCTGCCCGCTGGCCCCTGCTGCCTCCCCTTCTCTGAGTGCAGGCTTGGATGCAACATCAAAAGACACAGTCTGAAGGCCCCGATTTAGGCAAACTATTCTTCCTGGCCAATGCACCTGCAATTGGTTCATAAAACTGCTCAGAAAAAATTGGCAGCTTCACCCAAGTAAATACGGAAATCCTCATAATAACTGTACAAAGGTGGAAGGGTCAGGTCCTCATCCCCATTTTAGAAATGAGGAAATGAAGGAACAGAGGTGAAATGACTCGCCCAAATTCGCAGAGCTGGTGGGAGCTGCAGCCAAGAACAGAAGTGTGTCTGCTGCAGACCTAGGCCTCTTTCTGTTCTTCTGCTCCACTCTGTGCTGTGGGACCCACTTTGAAGTCAAACCATCTTACACTTGGGCATCCCCCCAGGGCTGGCGGGGCGTGGGATGTGTGTGCTGCCACACTGGTCCATGGGAGGCAGTGCCATGGGGAGGTTCTGGCTGGCAATTATGATTTCAAAACGGCTTTTCAGGTTAGATCACTTGGGACCTACTCCATCCTTGTGGCATAACTGAGAATAATGACCGCACGCAATCTGAGATTAGCTCTAATGAGTAGGTGCTCAATAAATACTTGTGGGATGAATACATGAATCGATGTCAAACTACCTTTCTCATATGCTAGGATAAAATGAAGGACAAGGGCCTAAGAGTGACTGTACATCAGGTGTCACACAAGGAAAATCTGCCCAGGGGCCAGTGGAACTAGTCTGAAAATCATCTTCTGAAACACAAAGTAAATGTGAAAACCGTCGCTTGGGAGACAAAACACCTTTGCTTGGAGAACTGGAATAGGAACTTGAACTTACTGATGAAAGCGGTTCTGGGGCTCAAAGCTTTGTAAGGGACCAGGGCGTATAGTGCAAGAACAGATAAAGGAGGGGATTTCAGTGAACAGACTCAGATTTCAGACTCAGAGAACAGTAGTTAAGAGAATTAGAGCATATGTGCCAAAGGAGAAAAACCCCACACTGGACCACTGGTTGCTCTCCTGGGTAGAAGGCACTGACCTCAGTGTCCACTGGATCTCTTCTGTCTAGATTTGGCCAAACTCCACTGATCTGGCCTGAGACTAGCTCCAGGCCATCCCTGGAAAGCCCCAGGCCTTCCAGAGACTGGCCACCATCTTGGACATGTCCCAGAGTAAGCTGGTCCTCCTGAAAGGGGGCTGCATCTCAAAGGAGCACCCTCTTCCCAGGAGAGGGTAACAGTGAAACCCAGGGTTACATAGAAGCTGAAGGGCCATGTAAGTGACTGCATTTGGTGTCTGGCTCCCCTTAATAATGAGATGGGGAAATGGTAATGTATTCGACCTGCCAACACAATGGAATGAGTTTCCAATCGCTCTAGGAACCTGCTTTGCTAGAGAAAGGACCTTACTATTTATTAAATACTCTGACCAACAGACACAAAATATACTAATAGTTTTTTCTAATGTGCCATTAAACTATGGTGACAATCCAGAGAAAGCAGAGCCAGTTTTTGCTTTGGGAGAAAACAGTCTTAGTTCTGGTTGAGAAACCGCGTTTGTAGTATTGTATCTCTTTTATTGCTACTAAATTTCAAGGAAGGAGAGTTGAGGGGGAAGCAGGGCTCCCTCCCTTAGACAATGCCCTCCCTTATCAGGGCAGACTGCTGTCTGGTTTCCTGTCTCCAGCGGCGGCATTACTGTTTCAGATGAGAAACCAGGTCTAATAAGGGGACAGATCAGGCTTGCAAACGAGAATGCTAGAAGTCACCACAATCCTTTCCTTCCAACTCACTCCAACATGAATTCTGGCTGGATATACTACCAGATATCAATTGTTTTATGACTCTAGGGATTTTCTTTTTTAAAGTTAGCACCATAGATACTGAAGCACTTCAGAAAGAAACCCAATTTTCAGAATAATGTAATTCCTGGTATTTAAAGGGCAAGGTTGCTTTTATTTATTTTTCTTAAACACAACCGGGTGTGAAAACAGAGTAAGAAATGCCACTTTAAGATAGCTGTTTATTTTATAGCAAAAATGTTGATTTGCACACACGAAGAAGGCAAATATCTGAAGAAGGGGATGGAGGTAGATGATTTACATGGCTTAGAGACTACCTTCTCTGTGGAGACCTTCCACCCCTGCCCCACCACTTTTTTTTGGTGATTATAACAACTATCAGATTGGTACGATTTTCCCTAATTGTTTGGCTTACATGTTAAAGCTTGCAGAATACTTCCGCATAAAATAATATTAGATTCTAATCATCTTTATTAACCACCTCCCTCTCCCCGTAAATAGGGAGGAAAGAATGATTTGAAAGTAAGCCAAATAAAGACTCCATCTACCAAATCTAGTTGGATTGTTAACTTTGGAGCTAAAATAAAAAACCTTACTTCAATTTGGGTTACTTATGAATTCAGTTTAAAGATCTGTTGTCCCACAAGCAATTTAATATTGCAATTCTGATTCCTCCGAAGAAGAAAGGAAAAATCTTATTGAAATTTTCCAAACTGCCATCTTTTTTTCATGGAAGGTTATCAATATCCTACTATTTAACTCTAACAGCTTTCTTAATATCATACTGTGTATTTTCCTTTTTATCCTCAAGGAAAAATGTGATGGGTTGAGATGCTAAAACCAAAACATTATTATTATGATGATGATCACCAATTTGGGGAAAGAATAAGGCCTGATGTGCTGCCTCAGAAACTTTTTCCATTAATTCCATTAGAGAACACTGTAGATAATTCCTCTAGATTTTAAAGAAAATCCCCACATAAGAAGTTTAAGGGAGAATATTTCCAAAAAACTTTTCTTTTCCAACCATTTTATGCAAACTTTGTTTCTGGAGAACCAAGAGAAAATAGTTTGTTAAAGTAGGTTTTAAATAGTTAACCCAGAAATCTGCTTACTCACAACTGACAGAATATACCAAAGAAAAAAGGGGGTGGGATGGGGCGGAGATTATGAGAAAGTTGCTATTGTAAAACAAAAACAAAGAGCATTCTCCTTCTGTTTTCAAAATATTAGGTTAAACTTTTCCAAACTATCATTAGATGAACTTATTCCAGTTCTCCTTTTCTTTGAGCTTTTTATTCTTAAAACAATTTGGAAATCAGATGTAGGATACAGTAAAATCTTTGTCCTTGAAATAATCCTGAAGTGCTCTCAATACATCTTATAATTTGTTTCAATACAGTTTCTCCCTTAAAACATAAGCAAGACTTCTTTTAAGTGAGTACAAGCAATCCAAGACTGCTTGAGTTCTCCGTTCAGTGAAGCCTCCTATGCCTGGTGTCCAGTGGTAGATGCAACACGAGCCACATCCTTCAGATCCTGCTAGATCTTCTGAACTGTAAGGTGTAACCCCATCCAAAACTGACAGCTCCAGGGCAGAATGCCTATCACCAAACCAATACTCAAAACAAGAAGGAAAAACAAACAAAACAACCTTCTTTAGATTTCCAGCCAACACACACACACACACACACACACACACACTTCTTGAAATCGAACTGATAAACTAAAAAAAAAATGTAAAATTACTTATTCACCCATATAAACACATTGGAGCAAAGGGTGTACGTAAAAAGGTTAACTGACTTTTGTCATTATGACATAACACAGGCATCTTAGGCAATCCTAAGTGTGTGGAGACATGATAACTCCCTGGGTGGGGACAGGGAGTTTAAGGGCAGGGACCATGGCCTGGTCTGGGCTACTGATCTACCAGAAAACAGCCTGAAACAGGAAAGAGCACACATATGCCACTTGGAATGTATGACGCAAACCCCAGCCTTGAAACAAAGAACAGGAAACAGCTCTGCTGGCTGTGCTGGAGAGAAAGCACAGAGAAACATTTAGCCGGCCCTCCCTGACCCTATATTCATGAGCAGCTGGAGTTTTTTAAGACAACAACAGGGGGGTGGAGGTGTTTGTTCTATGGGTGTGAATAATAACACCAGCTTTATACAGGAGACCTGCCCTATTTACAAATAGGAGCTTCCACATACAGTAAACATCATAAGTGAACATGTGATTTTATCATATTCAAGCAGCAGCAACCTTCCTAATTAACACCAGCCTCCCTGCCAATTTCTTTTGTCTCTTTCTCCCCCATCCCAATGGCTGGTCTCTAGCTACAGTCAAATTCTGAGTTGGGGTAATGCATACTGCACAGTCTCGGAGCATCAGGAGGAAACGGAGAGAGCACTGCAGCTGAGAATTCAGATGACACTGGGTCATCATCCCACATAACCGAAATGGGACCAGTTTTAAGTGTTCCTGAGCCACAGAACTAAATCCCAAGACAAAGAATGTGGGGACGTCTAGAGTCATCCCAAATTTTCAGTCTTTTTCAACTGCAGAGTTACAAAGATATTTGCACACCGCTGCACATCTATTCTACATGTACACACATCTACAGAAATCCACCTTTTGAGAATGCAATTCTGTTCCTGGTATTTCATTTAATCCAATTGAAAAATTGTTATACAATCTGTAGAATAGAGTATCGATTTTTATAAGATGTTCTAAAATGTCTATTTTCCTTTAGGTATTTGTAAGATAGCAAAATCCATTCACTAGTCCTTTCCCCATTATTTCTCTTTATTTTGTTAGCCAGTACTGTTTAACTAGGTTCCCATTAGCAGAGATTTAAGAATCTGTGTGTAGATATAACTACAGGTAAAAAGAAAAAATGGGAAAAAAAAAAAAAAAGGCATCACTGTGTCCATAGCAACCAGAAGGTTGGGTTTTAATTTAGAAACTTTGCAGTGAAAAAAACAATAGCTTTCTCCAAAGCTATGTTGCCATGTTTTACACCTGACAAGGTTCTGTGGTCTAAGCAGTTAGTTTTGTTATCCTCACGTTAGGATTTTCATATTTGCATTTTCCTTCAGGCAGGCAGAATGCTCCTTATAGTCTATTTTCATTGACCTCACCCATGGTACATTAGGCTGCTTTTTTCTAACAGTTCTGCAGCAAACCCCACTGACTAGAAATTGAGATATCAGCTTCTTTAGGGAACTGAATGAAATTAATCAAACATCCCATTTAAGGTTTCTGTGAACAGAATAAAGTCAACTTCCATACCCCATGTTTCAAGCCACAGAAAAAACACATCCACTCTTTAAAAAATACGAACTCACAAAATTTTCAAGATATTAGTGTCATAAAATTGTTTTTCAACTAAAAGCAAGTCTTCTCTTGGGTTATGCAGATTATCATCCAGATGAATTTCTCTTTTAAAAATGCTCCTCAAATTCATACATATAAAGCACTCAGAAAAGGACAGCACAAAACTGTTCTGTGAAATAACCTATAATGAACAACTGCCTTATACCTTACTTGATTTTGTTTAATAATTAGACACTAAATCTAAATGAAGTCAGAATACCACTTCATACTTTTCTCTATTCACCAGACTCTTCTGAGAACATAATCAATGTTTAAAATGTCTTGGATGACCTATCGAAAAATACATTTTGAGTCAGTGAAAAACAGATTCAGTGTACGTTTATTTTAGTGAAATACAAGAAGGTGAGCAATTACCAATTTCCCTTTAACCTGGCTTAGGAAAAAAAAGTCCCATTCACGCGGTCTTCATCTAGTTTTATATACTGCAGTAAAATTTAAAGTAGAATACTCTTCTCGCTTTTATCTGCCAAAGAAATAGCTATGACAATTGCAGGTATTGTCTGCTATCTCCAAAGGTAGGTCCCAAGCGTCCAGGTCCAGAGATCCCTCCCTCGGCCCCCACCCGGCTCGGGTCCCTAACACTGCAGGCAGTCGCCTAAGGCGTTCTCCGCCTCCAGCCACGCTGCAATCCTTCCTCCAGACACTGCGGCAGGTTCTCTCCTTGCACCCGAGGACGACTCTCCAAACCCGGCCAGCTCTTTCCCCTGCCCTCTGGGATCCAGAGGTCCTGGCCAGCTCCAGGACTCCAGGACCGAGAATGGGATGCTCCCTCCACTCCCGATCGCCCCAAGTTTCTTCCCAGAGGGCCCGCCAGGCTGCTCCAAGTTTGCTCCAGCGACGGGTGAGCGGCAGCGCGCCCGGTCCGAGAAGGGGGGCGGCAGGGGGCGCAGGCGGGGGGCGGGGAGGAGGAGGGCGCGGGGGGTGGGGGACGAGGAGGGGGAGGAGCAGGAGCGCGCGGCCTCGGCGCTACCTTTCTCCAAACAACGTTGCCACACGCGGAGAGCACTGAGATTTCTGGGGCTTTGGAGGGAATCGCGAGCGGGCAGGCGGGAGGCGGTCGGGGGACCACACAGGTGAGCCCCCGCCCGCGCCCTATCCCGGGCCCGGGCGGGCGCCGCTGGCCTCGCTCGTCGCTCCCGCAGATCTGCACGGCGGTTCTCCTCAATCCCACACTTTCCACCGCTGAACCCGGGGCCCCCCTCCCCCTCGCCTCCTCTTCCACCCCCGCCCCCGGCTGCGAGGAGCTGTTGCACTTTCCCAAGCCCGGGGGCGCCCCCACCTCCGCGTTGCACCCCCAGCCCATTCACCGCACGTCCCCCCCCCACCCCGGGGGGGGGGGGGAAGGAAACTGGACTAGCCGAAAAGGGGGGCAGCGGGAGTCGAGGCGAGAAGGAAAGGTGAGAGAGAGGGGACTTACTTTTCGAGGCGCGGTGCTGAGCGCTGCAGGCGAGAAATAAAGGCCCGGATCCGGGCTGCCTGGAACCCCGCGGATGCAGTGGTGTCAGCGCTCCAGTACGGGCGGCGGCCGCAGGGGACAGGGACGGGGACAGGCGCGCGTGCGGCGGGCGCGGCTCGGCTCGGCGGGCGCTCGCGCTGCGCTCCGGCTCGGGCCCCGGCTCCGCGCGGCTCCGCTCCTGGCTCCCCTCTGGCTCCTGGCACCAACTCCGGGCAGTCACATGACGCCGGCGCCGCTCGCTCTGCGAGCCTCCCAGGGCTGGCGGGGTAAGTAGAGGCTGGGACCTGGGGTGGGAGGGTCAGGGAGGGGAGAGGGAGCCGCCGCGGCCGCCCGGGCTGGGCGGGTCCCCACCCACTTGGGTGGAGGCAGCCGCCGGAGGGGTCGGCCGAGTCACTCGCGCAAACACGCACCCCGCCCTGCGCCCTTCCCCCGCCACCCCCGCCTCCCGCGCCGCCTCCGCCCCGCCCCGCCCAGTCACCCGGGGACGGCCTGACAGACACTCATTATTCCCCGGAGCCGGGCGCCGCCCCGCCGGCCCAACCTGTCCCGCGAGGCGCGGCGCGGCCGTGGGGCTGGGCGTGCGCGGCCCCCGCCCTCCGCCTCCCCCTCCCCCCCGGAGTCCCCGCCCGCGCCCCCTCCCGGCGCCCTCCGCCCTCGGCCCTGGAGCCCGCGGCCCCGCCCGGCCCGGCCCCGCCGCCGCGCCGCCGCCCGAGCCCGGGGGGAAGGAAGGGCGGCGCTGGCCGCTCCGGGCGTCACAGGGCAGCAGCCCGCTGCGCCGCTTCCAAGACACACAGCCGGGCTCGCGGGCGAGCCGAGGCGGGGGACCTGGGGCGGTCGGGGCCATCAATCAGACGGCTCCGGCGGGAAGGGCGGCCCCGGGCGCGGTGGGAAGGGCTGGGCCCAGTGGCCAGAGCGGACAACTCTCTTAAAGAAAAACCAGAATAAGACACCGCTGGTGTTGCAGCGGGGGGACCCGGGCAGATTCGGGAGAGACAGAGCGGCGAGGAAAGGGAGGGCAGTTGGGGTGACTGCAGCCCTAAAACGGTGCCGCGTCTCCAAGGTCATTCACCATCCTCCAGCGCGCTTTCTTTGTGCCCGGGGCGCCGGGTCCTCCTTGTCGTCCGCCCCGGGGGGTAGGTGCGGCTCGGCCGGTGGCGCCCCCGGCTCCCGGGGACTTTTTTCTTAAGGGCCGGATACCCCCGAGCAAACTTCCCACGGCCGGGCCTGCAGCTGGAGCGAAACGGCGACTGGGCGCAGTGGCGTTTGCTCAGCCGGGCTTGTCGAAAAACTTGGCAAACTTCGGTCCAGATCCTCCCGCTTGGAGGGAGACCTTGGGGCGAGCCGAGGGCTAAGAGTGGCGACATTTCCCTACAAGTCGCCTCCCCAGGACCGAGGGCGAGCGTCCTCGGGGGCCTTCCCAGGAGCCAGGCCCCCGGGAGGACTTTGCAGAGCTTAGTACCCGAGTTTAATGCTTTTTGAGTTTCTTTTTAAACAGTATTAATGTAATAAAGAATGCAATAAAAAGAACAAAAGACAAATTGGTTCAATTGTTTTAGTCCTGTGCACTGTTTAAAAACGCCCCTGCTGCAGTCTATGGCTTGTTATTGCTTCAAGATGTTTTAAAGGCCCTTTAAGTTCACCATTTTCACTTTGATGCTTCATCCAGGCATGGTACTACTTAAAACAGAGATACCGTATATTCGGAACCCCAGCGTGTAACTACACAATATTATAAAATTAGTACCGGGAAACCTCAAGTAGTGAAATTGCTTATTGTAAAAAAAAATGCATATACATAAAAGACCACGTGGAAAACACCCAGAACTGACACCAGTTTATGTGCCATCCTACTGTCCCATAAAATTAATCTTTAAAATGTAAAAGGACGAGGGTTTTTGTTTTGTTTTACTTAGTGAATAAAGACAAGTGCAAGGAAAAAAGTTGGATTTGTGTCAATTACTAATCGCAACTTATTGATCATTGACATCTTTAAATGTCTGATCGGATGCCTTAGATTTGTATTAGCTGAAAAAACATTAGTGACGACTGATGAAGTTGTTTTGCATTTCCATGCCTGGCTCATAGTACAGACTCAAAAACACAGGCTTCACTCAAGGGACACAGAATGATGAAAACCTGAAGGGTGAAATAAGTCTAGCTGAAAAAAGCGTTATTCAAGATAAGTAGGGAGTGTCTTTGATGTGAAAGATGCAGGAGGGAAGAGAAAAGTGGTAAAAAAGGTTAGTTAATGAACACACCATGTTCAGTGCCCTGTGGGAGACTGCTCAAACATAACTTGCACAAAAATGAATCCATCTAGTGAAGGACACCACCATCTCTCCAGGTGCCCAAACCAGAACTGCCTGAAGTCATCCTTAACTCCTCTTCTGCCTTGCTGGTCACAGCCCTGCGGTTCACTCAATCCCAGACCTCCTCAGTCCCCACCCACTCCTTGGCTACCACCCAGTCCAACCCATTCCCACAGTGTCTTGTTGGTCATCCTGTTTGCAGCGTGGCTGAACTTTAAGTTAGGGATTGGAGCAAAGGATTAAGACTGCGTTTTTCTAAAAGGCAAACCTAAACATGTCAAACCCTTCAGTGGCTTCTCTGCTGATAAAATCTGAGTTTAGCCTCCATGTTGACCTGGCCTCCACTTATTATTGTAAACTCATTTCTCCCTGTTCTTCCCTTCCACTCTTTTCTCCAACACTTTCCTTTCTTTCAGCTCTCTCTCTCCACCTCTGGCCCTTTGCACCATGCTCATTTTTTCCTAGATGGACTAGCCTCAGCTTCTCCCGGACTCCTTACCTCCACTCTCATTTCCCTAAATTTCTATTCATCCTCTAAATAAATATTAAATTTATTTAGTTATTTAGTTAAATTTATTATTTAATAAATAAATATTAAATGACATTTTCAATAGCATGTCTTTTCTTACTGCCGTCCCTTTGGACAAGTCGAGGCGGCTCCTTAGTGCTCTGAGAGCACCCAGGCTTCACCTCTTGTTAACACTTTTTATTCTTTCTTGTAATTGACCATTTAACTCTTTACAGCACTGAACTAGAAACTCTGTGAGAGCATGGACCGTCTTTTTAGCAAAATTGTATCCCAATGACTCAGATGCTCGATGAATATTTGTAAAATGAATAAATGTGAGGCATGAATTGAGAAGAAGTCATTCAGGCTGAAAAGATGAGGCTTCAGGGTGGCAAGTGGCCATGTACCTCTGAAATAGTAAGGGGGAGGGTAAGGGAAGTAGAGTGAGATGTACAAGTGGTGTCTAAGTCTTCTTTTTATTCCTAACACTAGCACAATGCCTTATGCAAGCTGAGGTGCTGGATGAACCCATAAATCCTAGGTAAATGAAATATCTTGTGCTTGGTCCTTGCAGTAACTATTTCACTGTTGCTCTTTGAGGACAGCAGGCCAGTTTGGTTTAGGTTTGGGACAGCATGTGCTCAGGGAAGGATACCCCTTCCTAGCCACAGCATCCTTGCTCCCAGCCAATCATTGATGTCTTTGGGGGGAGTGACTGTTTGGAAAGTAGATATGTGACCTTGTTCTAGCCACCAATGGGACCTGAAGGGAAGTATGCTGGGGCTTATGGGAAGTATGTTTCTTCCTGATGAAAGGAAACTCTTGTAAGGATAAACCATCAGACCTACTTTGGAAATTATGTGAGGATGTGATGCTTGAAGCTATGGCACCCATCTTGTATTAATAAGGAAAAGGCATGGTTTCAGATTTCCATACAGATAGCTCTTTCTTCAATATTAGTTTTCAGCTCAAATATAACCTCTTTAGGAATGACCACACAATCTAAAATATCCCTCCTTTCCTCATTCGATGTCTAGCTGTCCTTGCTTCAAACAAACAAAAAAACAACCCAACTTTTTCCCCATTAGAACCTGGGATCCATGAGAGCAAGGACATTGTCTTCTTCACTTCTGTTTCCCAAACTTCTGGAACAGTTTCTGGCAAATATAAGTTTTCCAAAAGTATTTGTTGATTAATGGATGACAACTAAACAATAACACTGTGCTGAGATTGATTCAGAGCCTAATGGATACAAGCCACTATAAACCTCACTTTCTCTTTCAGGGCTTATATCACAGTTCTGTTTCAGGCAATCTCTTTCTGACACACAAACACATATTCTTGAGATTCTTTCTTCCTCCTCCGCTCTCTTTCAGAGCTTTTCCATGTTCCTCCCAGGAAACTTTCTTCTCCTTATGTGATGATGGACCAAATTATGAAGGCAGAAAAGTGTCATGTGCTTGTGAAATTATGAGCAACACAGACACATCTACCCTAAAGGAAAACATGTTTTCTTTCTTGTTTCTTTTTATTCCAGCTTTATTGAGATGTTGTTGGTTTATAACACATGTAAGTTTAAGATGTACAGTATGGTGATTAGATAGACAAGTATATTGCAAAATGGTACAATAGTTACAATAAGTTAACACCTCCATCCTTTCACACCCTTTTTTGGGGGGTAGTGGTGATGGTGATAGCATTTAAAACTTACTCTTAACAACTTTTAAGTATAGAATACAATTTGTTTATTGTCTACACCATGCTGTACCTTCAATCCCCAGACCTTCTTCATCTTAGAGCTGGAAGTTTGTATCCTTTGACCAGCATCTCTCCATTTCCCCCATCTCCCAGCTCCAGGCAACCACCACTCTACTGTTTTTATGAGTTTGGCTTTTTCAGATTTCATTTGTAAGTGAGATCATACAGTATTTGTCTTTCTCTGTCTGACATTTTGCTTAGCATAATGCCCTCGGAATCCATCCATGTTGTTGCAAAAGGCAGAATTTCCTTTTTTTTTTTTTTGCCTGCATGCGATCTTAGTTTGCAACACACAGGATCTTCTCTGTGTTATGTAGGATCCCCCACTGAGTCAAATAGACTCTCCAGTTGCGGCACATGGGCTTACTTGCTCTGAGGGATGTGGGATCCCAGTTTCCTGACCAGGGATTGAACCTGTGTCTCCTGCATTGCAAGGCAGACTTCCAATCACTGGACCAGTAGTGAAGTCCCCAGAATTTCCTTCTTTTAAAGGGCTGAGTGATATTCGAGTGTGTGTGTGTGTGACATTTTCTTTACCCATTCATCTACTGATGGATACTTGAGTTGTTTCTATATCTTGCCTATTATAAATAAAGATGCAATGAACATGAGAGTACAAATATCTCTTTGAGAAAGTGATTTCATTTCCCTTGGATGTATACCCAAAAGTGAGATTACTGAATAATATGGTATTCTATCTTTAGCTTTCTGAGAAATTTCCACACTGTTTTTCATAGTGGTTGTGTCAATTTACATCCTCATGAATAGTGTACAAGGGTTCTCTTCTCTCCAGTCCTCACCAACACTTGTTATTCTTGTGTTTATTTGTAATAACCATTCTGACAGGCACGAGGTGATACTCATTGTGGTTTTGATTTGTGTTTCCCTGGTGATTAGCCATGTTGAGCACCTTTTCATGCCCTTGTTGGCTATTTGTGTATCCTTTTTGGAAAAATGTTTACTCAAGTGCTTTGCCCACGTTAAAATTTATTTTTTGTTTTTGTTTTTTTGCTATTGAGTTATGTGAATTCCTTATATAATTTGGATATTAACCCATTATCAAATAGATAGTTTGCAATATTTTGCAATGTTTTCTTCCCTTCCATAGGTTGCTGTTTCATTTTGTTGATTGTTTCCTTTGCTGTGGGAATCTTTTTAGTTTGATGCAATCCTTCTTGGAAATTTTTTCGTTTGTTGCTTGTGCTTTTGATGTCATAGCCAAAAAATCGTTGCCAAGACCAGTGTCAAGGAGTTTTTCCCTTATGTTTTCTTCTAGTAGTTTTATGTTTTCATGTCTTATATTTAAGTCTTTAATCCATGTAGAGTTAACTTTTGTGAGGGATATAAAATAGGAGGCCAGGCTATTCTTTTGCATGTATGTATCCAGTTTTTCTAATACTTTTATTTAAGAGACTGTACTTTCTCCACTGAGTATACTTGACTCCTTTGTCAAATATTACTTGACTGTGTATATGTGAATTTATTTCTGGCTTTTCAATTCTGTTCCATGGTTCTATATATCTGTTTTTATGCCAGTACCATATTGTTTTGATTACTATAGCTCTGTAATATACTTTGAAACCAGGAGTTGTGATGCCTCCTACTTTTTTCTTTCTCAAAATTGGAAATCCACATGTTTTGAAGTAAAATTAGAAATGCTAAACTAAGGGTCATTCATCTTGAAAGCATTGCAAAGGTTGCAGAGTTTCTCTTTAGCATCTCTACAAGTTTTCACTTACATTATCCATCCAACCATCCAATTTAGGAATGCCAGGAAATACTGAGGTTGAGTTAGGTGACCATGACTTTTAATAAAGATCAAACTGGACATATGTCCCAGACTCCCACTCCAGGAACTCTCAGCATTTCTTGTGTCGGTGGACAACTGAAATTGTCCTGGATTATGTTTGTCAAAACAATATAATTGAAGGACAGTAGTACCAATGGCAACCCACTCGAGTACTCTTGGCTGGAAAATCCCGTGGACGGAGGAGCATGGTTGGTAGGCTGCAGTCCATGGGGTCGCTAAGGGTCGGAGACGACTGAACGACTTCCCTTTCACTTTTCACTTAATGCATTGGAGAAGGAAATGGCAACCCACTCCAGTGTTCTTGACTGGAGAATCCCAGGGACGGCGGAGCCTGGTGGGCTGCCGTCTATGGGGTTGCACAGAGTCGGACACGACTGAAGTGATGCAGCAGCAGCAGTAGCAGTACAAAAATAGTTGAAATGTTGGATCTTGGAATCTAAGTTGGAGAGATAAAACAGGAGGAGACTCTGGAGATCTGGTCAAAGGATCAGTGAACTGAACATTTCAAATAAGTTGAAGAGTGATGTGTTGGGAATAATGAAGTGAATGGTCTGGAAGGTTAGGTGGTAAGTAGCCAGAGAGTGGGGATATGTGAGTTAAACATTTAAAATTGTTGCAGTCCCTGGGTATAGCATGGGTCAGGGTGTGCCGTGGGAATGGAGGGTGAGAAGGGGGTGGAGGATATACCTGGAAATGAGGAGACGAGGGAAAGAATGAATGGGGTATTAAACATGGTTCCATGTAGATATTGAAATTACTCAGAATTGAGGCCAGACTTGGGAATCAAGATCAAGACCCAGGTCCTTGGGCCACATCTTCATTTCCCAAGAGACTGGTGAATGTCAGCAACCAGAAGACAATGATTCGATAGATCATCCATTTCATATAGTTAGATCTACTTTCCTTGAATCATGATTATTCAAGTTAAAAATAATCACTTATATTTGGTTGTTTTTATTAGTTATTGTACTAGTGAAATATGTAAGTAATTTTTCTACCCTTTCTTGCAACATACTATTTCTGCTTCATTGAGAGTTGAACTTGGCTTTGGGACACTTATTGGGGGTCTTAAACATTATTTATAATATGATTTCCTTCCTTTTAAATATTTATTTATTTGACAGCACCAAGTCTTAGTTGTGACATATGGGATCTTTAATTGTAGCACGTGAATTCTCAGTTGCGGCATGTGGCATATACTTCTGCAACCAAGGATTGAACTTGGGCCCTGTGCATTGGGAGCATGGAATCTTAGCCACTGGACCACCAGGAAAGTCCCTATGATACTATTTCAAAAGGAAATCGATTGTAATTTCCAAATCAGTGACCTACACATACAAAGGTGTAGAATGTAACTTATTTTTATTTTGGGGAATATCTAGATTTCTCTGTTCTAGGAGGCAGAGATTAGAGAATGGGAGACCCACAAAGTAAGATAAACTACTTCCCATTTTTCAGCTTGTTTTGGAATGAGGCTATGTTACCAATCCTCTCCTTTGCATTATGGAAATTTTACTGGCCTTTAAATCCTGGATGGAAGTTAGCTTGCTAAGTATTGGTTGAACATTCATGATCTGAGGTGGATGTAGAAGAGTTAGAAATATATATATGATCTCTGTATTCAAGGGATTTGAGATAATATGTATATTTGTTTAATTATTACACAGTGTAGAATATAATGAGTAAAATTTAGAAAAGAATCATGATATGGGCCCTAAAAGGATAAAACGGTAGATTGCTTCATTCAAAAGCTATGAGTATTTTGCATGGTTTGGGCCCTGTCTTCAAGGAGGTTTGCAAAAGAAATCACATTGGTCAGGAAATTCCCAAAAATCTTCATGGAGGAGGTGATAACAGTGCTATAACTTCATTACTGGAGTTAGAGGGGGGCTCCACACTGCATTTTAGAGTCTGCAGAGGGGCCCAGGGGCCCTGGCGTGGGGTGTGTGGAACACTCAGGTGTGGTGTAAGGCAAGCTACGTAAGGTCAGCTGAGGCTGCGCAGGGGTGGGGAAATGTAATGCCAAGTAGATGCAACTTTTTCCAGCAGACTTTGGGAATCCATGGAAGGTTTCTGAACAAGGGAGTTGCATGATAGCATATAAAATGAGATTAAATACAACTCTAATGGAAAGTTCCAACAGTGCAGTGCAGGAGGCAGCAACTATGGGACAAGTACCATGGGGAGAAATATATGTATCAGATCAGATCAGATCAGTCACTCAGTCGTGTCTGACTCTTTGTGACCCCATGAATCGCAGCACGCCAGGCCTCCCTGTCCATCACCAACTCCCGGAGTTCACTCAAATTCATGTCCATCGAGTCAGTGATGCCATCCAGCCATCTCATCCTCTGTCGTCCCCTTCTCCTTCTGCCCCCAATCCCTCCCAGCATCAGAGTCTTTTCCAATGAGTCAACTCTGCATGAGGTGGCCAAAGTATTGGAGTTTCAGCTTTAGCATCAGTCCTTCCAAAGAAATCCCAGGGCTGATCTCCTTCAGAATGGACTGGTTGGATCTCCTTGCAGTCCAAGGGACTCTCAAGAGTCTTCTCCAACACCACATATATATGTACACTATCTCTGTGTCTCTTACTCTACACACACATACACATGTTTTCTCCCTTCAGTAACCAAGCCAGCAGAGGGATGGTGTGTGAATACTCTTGGGAAGAGGCCTTGCCGCCTTCCTTTTTCTGCTGATGCAATTGTGTGTTGCATACTTACAGCCAAACCCTGAACTGTGACATGTGAAGCATTTATCTCCATGTGAAAGCCCAGTTGCACCAGTTTCCCTGGTACTTATTGGGGAAGAAGGTTTCAACTTTCATTCCTTAGTTTCCCAACCTGGCAAGCCTGTCCACACTCACAAATGCTTTAGAAGTTTGCTGATATGTCTAGAAAAATAATAAGCATATGGTGGAACCACATGAAGAGTAGAAAATTCTTCATTGCCCTTGTAATACAAAAAGACTTGCAAATAGCAGATGATATTAAAATCATGATATCATATCAAAGTGATAAAAGTGAGGGTAATTTTTTTTTTTTGCCTTTAAGTGCTCTTCTGTATTTTTTTCTTTAGTGAGCATGTATTTGTGTGTGTGTGTGTGTGTGTGTGTGTGTGCTCAATTGCCTCTGACTCTGAGTATGTATTACTTTTGTAATAGGTGTGCTTTTTCAAATAACTAAGAAAGTAATGTGCACGCTATGTGTAATTAATTAAATGTAGGGCCTGAAGCACAGTTTTACAAGGTGGCCCCTTGAAGGCACCCAGACCCAGAGGTGTGGTTCTGTGCCTTGGAGTTTTAGGGGGTGGTGGTGGGAGAGGAGGGGCTTTTGGAGGTGAGGCTGTGAGAGAGGGTGACCATCTCCATTTATGACCCTTTGTCTTTTTAACTACTGCTTGAATAGCTGGACCTGTGCAAGTTCTTGGAACTGAAGTTCTTCCTCAAAATCACATGTATTTACTTTAAAAGCCGCTCCAAAGAGCAAAAGTTAAAAAACAAAACCAAACCCCAAAACCAGAAAACCCAGCACACTGGACTGAATAGAGCTGAAGTTCCTATTTCTCAAGAGATAGAAATATACTTCCTGGAGCACAAAGTCCACTCATCCTCTCCCTGTGGTCTTTCACCAGGATCTGTTGATTCAGCGGGAAACAGAAGTGTCAGCAGTTGCGCTGGGTGTGAATATGTGGGAGATTATCTTCACCTCCCCAAGCTCCATTGATACAGGGGGCTGTGTGGTCCCAGCCAGCCCAGGGTAGCTTCTCTTGGGCTTCTTTAAGCTCCATTTGTTTGTCTGTTATTGTTCTTAAAGTTTTCTGGGTAACTATAAGCAACAGACCTTGTTAGTTCCTCTTGAGATTGCCCACTACTCCCCACCCTTATTTCTCACCTCCTGGCATCCTGTTTGTCTCCCTGACTCTGTCCCCCGCCCCATCCCCACCCCCACTCAGTTACCAACCCTTTTAGCCATGTTTTTCTTCCCTCAGTTAGTTACTTTTGAATTTCTGTTTTTATGTGTTCTCATACCAAAGGAGGCATGCCATACGTTTAATTTTTAATTCATTGCTTTGTACTTTCTTCTATCACGAATACCTCTAAATTTGTCTCAGCATGTATTCCAAGGTTCATCTCCCCTCACCCCTTTTCTTGAAGACACTGTATTTCCAGGAGGGGATATTCTTGCCTGGAGAATTGCATGGACAGAGGAGCCTGGCAGGCTACAGTTCATAGGGTCACGAAGAGTGGGGCGCAACTGTAGTGACTTAGCATGCATGCACACGTAGAAGGAAATATGGAGAACTTTGAACTGTGGACAGGACTTTTGGGGTGATCTTTGTCTATTTAAAGTTGCTTACTTATGATAGAGACAAGAAAGATATAAAAATGTATATTGTGTTCATACTTGTATCAGTATAGTATTTAGTTTGTTATAGTTTAAAGAATATTTCAGCCACTCAGTTTTATATGAACTGCTTAGATTTACATTTCAATTTTGTTCTTTATTGTTGCAAATGGATCTGTTGCTTACTGAACATTATGGATTCTCAGTTGTGTCCGACTTTTTCTAACCCCATGGACTGTAGCCTGCCAGGCTCCTGCGTCCATGGGATTTTCCAGGCAAGAATACTGGAGTGGATTGCCATTTACTTCTCGAGGGGATCTTCCTGACCCAGGGATCGAACTCAGGTCTCCTATACTGCAGGCAGACTCTTTACCGTCTGAGCTACCAGGGAAGCCCAGTATGGAGTCTAGCACCTCTTAAGTTTAGCAGGTTTATCAGAAATATTGAAAAAATTTGAGGGACTTCCTTGGTGGTCCAGTGGTTAAGAACCTGCCTACCAATGTAGGGGATGCAGTTAGATCCCTGCTCTGGGAAGATTCACTATGCCGCGGGGCAACTAATAATATGCGCCACCCCTACTGAGCCCATGCTTTAGAGCCCAGGAACCACATCTATTGAGCCCGTGTGCTGCAACTAACGAAGCCTGTGTGCCCTAGAGCCTGTGCTCTACAACAAGAGAAGTAGAAGTGTTAGTTATTCTGTCGTGTCCAACTCTGTGCGACCCCATGCAAGGCTCTTCTGTCCATGGAATTCTCCAGGCAAGAACACTGGAGTGGGTTGTCATTCCCTTCTCCAGGGGATCTTTCTGACCCAGGGATTAAACCTGGGTCTCCTGCAGTGCAGGCAGATTCTTTACTGTCTGTGCTACTGGGGAAACCCATGACTAATGTGTGCAGCAACTGCGAAAGCCCATACGCCCTACAGCCCATGCTCTGCAACAAGAGAAGCCACGACAATGAGAGCCTGCACATCGCAGCTAGAGAGTAGCCCTTGTTCTCTGCAACTAGAGAACGCCCTCGTGAAGCAATGACGACCCAGTGCAGTCAAAAATAAATAAATAAAAATTTAAAAGATTTTATTTGCAATACCATCATAAAGCAAGCCATCAGTACCAGTGAATATGTAAGTCTGCCTAGTGGTCACAATATCTTCTAGGAGAGGAAACTCACTTTCTAAAAAAAAGAGGGAAACATTTTCAAAACTCATGGAATACAATTTTTGCTACACAGTAATTTATCTAATCAGTTTCCTTTTCTGTGCTGGAGGTAAGAAAGATGAAGATTTAAAAGAAACTGAAATTAATAATGGTTGAATCCTAAACTCATTTCCCTTAATATGTTGTGGATTTATGAAAAATTATTTCTTCCAGAGTCACACAAATTCTTCTCCTTTCCCGTATATTCGTTTATTTGGCAAAATTTTCAAATACAATTCACTATATTTCACTTAGTCCTGGGAAGATGAGGGCTCTATATAGTCAGCATGTTAAAGAAGTTCCCAGATTCAAGAGGAGACAGAAAAGGTCCTGATGAGGATTTATTTACCATGTTTTAAGGAATCAAGATTGCTGGGAGAAATATCAATAACCTCAGATATACAGATGACACCACCCTTATGGCAGAAAGTGAAGAGGAACTAAAAAGCCTCTTGATGAAAGTGAAAGAGGAGAGTGAAAAAGTTGGCTTAAAGCTCAACATTCAGGAAACGAAGATCATGGCATCTGGTCCCATCACTTCATGGGAAATAGACAGGGAAACAGTGGAAACAGTGTCAGACTTTATTTTTTGGGGCTTCGAAATCACTGCAGATGGTGATTGCAGCCATGAAATTAAAAGACTCTTACTCCTTGGAAGGAAAGTTATGACCAACCTAGATAGCATATTGAAAAGCAGAGACATTACTTTGCCAACAAAGGTCTGTCTAGTCAAGGCTATGGTTTTTCTAGTAGTCACGTATGGATGTGAGAGTTGGACTGTGAAGAAAGCTGAGTGCCGAAGAATTGATGCTTTTGAACTGTGGTGTTGGAGAAGACTCTTGAGAGTCCCTTGGACTGCAAGGAGATCCAACCAATCCATTCTAAAGGAGATCAGTCCTGGGTGTTCTTTGGAAGGAATGATGCTAAAGCTGAAACTCCAGTACTTTGGCCACCTCATGCGAAGAGTTGACTCATTGGAAAAGACTCTGATGCTGGGAGGGATTGGGGGCATGAAGAGAAGGGGATGACAGAGGATGAGATGGCTGGATGGCATCACCGACTCGATGGATGTGAGTTTGAGTGAACTCCGGGAGTTGGTGATGGACAGGGAGGCCTGGCGTGCTGCGATTCATGGGGTTGCAAAGAGTCGGACATGTCTGAGCGACTGAACTGAACTGAAGAGAGATACTTAAAGAGATACTTGTGCTCAGGGCAGGAGCATGGCTGAGAGGAGCTACCCCGGGCCAGAGGTTGGGGGCAGTGGCTGAGACAAGCTACCCCGCGTCAGAGGTAAGGAGTGGCGGCTGCCCTTTGCTGGAGCAGCCATGAAGAGAGACCCCGCCTCCAAGGTAAGTGAAACCCAAGTAAGACGGTAGGCACTGAGAGAAGGGATCAGAGGACAGACAGACTGAAACTACAATCACAGACAACTAGCCAATCTGATCACATGGACCACAGCCTTGTCTAACTCAATGAAACTAAGCCATGCTGTGTGGTGCCACCCAAGACAGCCGGGTCATGGTGCAGAGGTCTGACAGAATGTGGTCCACTGGAGAAGGGAATGGCAAACCACTTCAGTATTCTTGCCTTGAGAACCCCATGAACATTATGAAAAGGCAAGAAGATAGGGCACTGAAAGATGTACTCCCCAGGTCAGTAGGTGCCCAATATGCTACTGGAGATCAGTGGAGAAATAACTCCAGAAAGAATGAAGGGATGAAGTCAAAGCAAAAACAACACCCAGTTGTGAATGGGACTGGTGATAGAAGCAAGGTTCGATGCTGTGAAGAGCAATATTACGTAGGAACCTGGAATGTTAGGTCCATGAATCAAGGCAAATTGGAAGTGGTTTAACAGGAGATGACAAGAGTGAACATTGACATTCTAGAAATCAGTGAACTAAGATGGACTGGGATGGGTGAATTTAACTCAGATGACCATTATATCTACTACTGTGGGCAGGAATCCCTTAGAAGAAATGGAGTAGCCATCATAGTCAACAAAAGAGTCCAAAATGCAGTACTTGGATGCAATCTCAAAAACGACAGAATGATCTCTGTTCATTTCCAAGGCAAACCATTCAATATCACGATAATCCAAGTCTGTGCCCCAACCAGTAACGCTGAAGAAGCTGGTTCTATGAAGACCTACAAGACCTTCTAGAACTAACACCCAAAAAAGATGTCCTTTTCATTATAGGGGACTGGAATGCAAAAGGAGGAAGTCAAGAAACACCTGGAGTAACAGACAAATTTGGCCTTGGAGTACAGAATGAAGCAGAGCAAAGGCTAATAGACTTCTGCCAAGGGAACACACTGGTCATAGCAAACACCTTCTTCCAACAACACAAGAGAAGACTCTACACATGGACATCACCAGATGGTCAACACCAAAATCAGATTGATTATATTCTTTGCAGCCAAAGATGGAAAAGCTCTACATAGTCAGCAAAAACAAGACCGGGAGCTGACTGTGGTTTGGATCATGAACTCCTTATTGCCAAATTCAGACTGACATTGAAGAAAGTGGAGAAAACCACTAGACCATTCAGGTATGACCCAAATCAAATCCCTTATAACTATACAGTGGAAGTGAGAAATAGATTTAAGGACTAGATCTGATAGAGTGCCTAATGAACTATGGATGGAGGTTCGTGACATTGTACAGGAGACAGGAATCAAGACCATCCCCAAGAAAAAGAAATACAAAAAAGCAAAATGGCTGTGTGAGGAGGCCTTACAAATAGCTGTGAAAAGAAGGGAAACAAAAAGCAAAGGAGAAAAGGAAAGATATACCCATTGGAATGCAGAGTTCCAAAGAATAGCAAAGAGAGATAAGAAAGCTTTCCTCAGTGATCAATGCAAAGAAATAGAGGAAAACAATAGAATGGAAAAGACTAGAGATCTCGTCAAGAAAATTAGAGATACCAACGGAACACTTCATCAAAGATGGGCTCAATAAAGGACAGAAATGGTATGGACCTAACAGAAGCAGAAGATATTAAGAAGAGGTGGCAAGAATACACAGAAGAACTGTACAAAAAAGATCTTCAAAACCCAGATAATGACGATGGTGTGATCACTCACCTAGAGCCAGACGTGGAATGTGAAGTCAAATGGGCCTTAGGAAGCATCACTAAAGCTAGTGGAGGTGATGGAATTCCAGTGGAGATATTTCAAATCCTGAAAGATGATGCTGTGAAAGTGCTGCACTCAGAATGCCAGCAAATTTGGAAAACTCAGCAGTGGCCACAGGACTGAAAAAGGTCAGTTTTCGTTCCAATCCGAAGAAAGGCAATGCCAAAGAATGCTCAAACTACCGCACAATTGCGCTCATCTCACACGCTAGTAAAGTAATGCTTAAAATTGTCCAAGCCAGGCTTCAGCAATACGTGAACTGTGAACTTCGAGATGTTCAAGCTGGTTTTAGAAAAGGCAGAGGAACCAGAGATCAAATTGCCAACATCCGCTGGATTGTCGAAAAAGCAAGAGAGTTCTAGAAAAGCATCTATTTCTGCTTTATTGACTATGCCAAATTCTTTGATTCTGTGGATCACAATAAAACTGTGGAAAATTCTGAAAGAAATGGGCATATCAGACCACCTGACCTGCCTTTTGAGAAACCTGTATGCAGGTCAGGAAGCAACAGTTAGAACTGGACATGGAACAACAGACGGGTTCCAAATAGGAAAAGGAGTACATCAAGGCTGTATATTGTCACCCTGCTTATTTAACTTATATGCAGAGTACATCATGAGAAACGCTGGGCTGGAGGAAGTAAAAGCTGGAATCAAGATTGCCAGGAGAAATATCAATAACCTCAGATATGCAGATGACACCACCCCTATGGCAGAAAGTGAAGAGGAACTAAAGAGCCTCTTGATGAAAGTGTAAGAGGAGAGTGAAAAAGTTGGCTTAAAGCTCAACATTTAGAAAACTAAGATCATGGCATCTGGTCCCATCACTTCATGGGAAATCAATGGGGAAACAGTGGAAACAGTGGCTGACTTTATTTTTTGGGGCTCCAAAATCACTGCAGATGGTGACTGCAGCCATGAAATTAAAAGATGCTTGCTCCTTGGAAGAAAAGTTATGAACAACCTGCTGCTGCTGCTGCTAAGTCACTTCAGTCGTGTCCGACTCTGTGCGACCCCATAGACGGCAGCCCACCAGGCTCCCCCGTCCCTGGGATTCTCCAGGCAAGAACACTGGAGTGGGTTTCCATTTCCTTCTCCAATGCATGAAAGTGAAAAGTGAAAGTGAAGTCTCTCAGTCGTCTCTGACTCTTAGCGACCCCAAGGACTGCAGCCTACCAGGCTCCTCTGTCCATGGGATTTTCCAGGCAAGAGTACTGGAGTGGGGTGCCATTGAACAACCTAGACAGCATATTAAAAAGCAGAGACATCACTTTGCCAACAAAGGTCCGTCTAGTCAAGGCTATGGCTTTTCCAGTGGTCATGTATGGATGTGAGAGTTGGACTATAAAGAAAGCTTAGCACTGAAGAATTGATGCTTTTGAACTGTGGTGTTGGAGAAGACTCTTGAGAGTCCCTTGGACTGCAAGGAGATCCAGCCAGTCCCTCCTAAAGGAGATCAGTCCTGGATGTTCATTTGATGGACTGATGTCGAAGCTGAAACTCCAGTATTTTGGCCACCTGATGAGAAGAGCCGATTCATTTGAAAAGACCCTGATGCTGGGAAAGATTGAGTACAGGGGGAGAAGGAGATGACAGAGGATGAGATGGTTGGATGGCATCACTGACTTGATGGACGTTGGTTTGGGTGGACTCCAGGAGTTGGTGATGGACAGGGAGGCCTGGTGTGCTGCGGTTCATGGGGTTGCAAAGAGTCGGTCACGACTGAGCTACTGTACTGAACTGAACTGAACTGAAGAGAGATACTGTTGGTAGAATCTGTTTGATTTCCCTCACCAGGTATCTCTAGGCGTTCCCCATTCTGCTGCATTTGAAAGAATTTTTCCAAAGCCCAGCCCTTGGCCCCTTAGTGGATGTGATTGGGTGGTAGTGCTATTAAATGAGTTGTGCCATTAGCATGACAAAATTTGTTATATATCTTGATGTGTTTCCCTTGTCTTTGTTCTGTAGTTGAAGGAAAAGTACATTTAGATTTTTAAAAGGAAAAAAATTCCAGTTAATTTAATCTAGACCATTTGGTACAGATTACCCAGCAAAATGCATTGTCTGATTCAGACACAGTGATTGCTATGCCCGCTGCCCTCCCTAATAATGCTGTTGATTATGTTATTTCAGTTCTAGGTAGCCATCTTTCTATTTCATAGTCTTTAGAAACTAAAGCAGGAAGGCAAAGTTTGTACAGCTTGTTTTAAAGTATACCTTTCCTGTATCATTTTTTTAATGTGTATAATTCAAATTTTCTTTTTGAATCTAAAAAAAAATTTTCAATAAATTTTTTAAATTGCTTTTAAAAATGCAATAGAATTTTTAAATTTTAAATTAAAAATTAATTAAAGTTAATTAAAATTAAAATTAAAAATTAAATTAAAATTCTATAGAATTTCCTCCTTTCTTAGCTCCCCATGCAGTTTATATTTATTTCTAGTTAGCTGGAACTCCAGAAGTTATATGTAGTATTAGGGTAAGGGCTATATCTTTTTATAGTTCCTATTTCAACTCTTTGTATTTCATGTTGTCGTTATTCATTCAATAAGTCATATCTGACTCTTTTTGACCCCATGGACTGCAGCATGCCAGGCTCCTCTGTCCTCCACTGCCTCCCAGAGTTTGCTCAAATTCACATCCATTGAATCAATATTGTCCTCACTGCCCCCTTCTACTTTTGCCTTCAATCTTTCCCAGCATCAGGTCTTTTCCAGTGAGTGGACTCTTCGAATTAGGTGGCCAAAGTACTGGCATTTCAGTCTCAGCATCCGCCCTTCCAATGAATATTCAGGGTTGATTTCTTTTAGGATTGACAGGCTGGATCTCTGCTGTCCAAGGGACTCTTAAGTCTTCTCCAGAACCACAGTTTGAAAGCGTTATACTTAATGCATGCTAAGTTGCTTCAGTTGTGTCTAACTCTTTTCAGTACTATGGACTGAAGCCCACCAGACTCCTCTGTCTATGGGAATTCTTCAGGCTTGAATACTGGTGGGGGTTGCCATGCCCTCCTCCAGGGGATCTTCCCAACCCAGGGACTGATTTCGAGTCTCTTAACATCTCCTGCATTGGCAGCTCAGTTCAGTTCAGTTGCTCAGTTGTGTCCGACTCTTTGTGACCCCATGGACTGCAGCATGCCAGGCTTCCTTGTTTATCACCAAATTCAGGAGCTTGCTCAAATTTATGTCCATTGAGTTGGTGATGCCATCCAACCATTTCATCTTCTGTCATCCCCTTCTCCTCCTGCCTTCAATCTTTCTCAGCATCAGGGTCTTTTCCAATGAGTCAGTTCTTTGCATCAGGTGGCCAAAGTATTGGAGCTTCAGTTTCAGCATCAGTCCTTCCAATGAATATTCAGGACTGATTTCCTTTAGAATTGATTGGTTGGATCTCCTTGCAGTTTAAGGGCCTCTCAAGAGTCTTCTCCAACACCACAGTTCAAAAACATCAATTCTTTGGCACTTAGCTTTGTTTATGGTCCAACTCTCATATCCATACATGACTACTGGTAAAACCATAGTTTTGACTAGACAATCCTTTGTTGGCAAAGTACTGTCTCTGCTTTTTAATATGGCATTGAACAGGTGGGTTCTTTACCATTAGCACCACCCAGGAGTCTCATTATATTTGCTTAGTTGCTCAGTCATGTCTGATTCTTTTCAATCCCATAGACTGCAATGTCAGAGGAGCCCGCCAGGCTCCTCTGTCCATGGCAATTTCCCAGGCAAGAATACTGGAGTGGGTTGCCATGACCTCCTCCAGCAGATCTTCCCAATCCAGGGATCGAACCCAGGTCTCTCGCACTGTGGGTGCATTCTTTACTGTCTGAGCCACCTGGAAGCCCATTATACTTACCAGAAAATTCTATATTATTCCAACAACTAATTACCTTGACCATGTAAATGATCGTTTTATGTTTGAATTTATTATGTATAATAGGATGTCAGTACTCTGATTTATATGGTATTGATTTTTATTTTGATATTTTATACATTATTGCATATCACTTGCTTTAGTATCTCTGAGTTATACTCCTGAAAATACAAGCTTTACTCAAAATAGTGTTATTAGAGTCTAATTTCCCAAAGAAAATATTGTAATTAAACATTATATTTATTATCAATAAAAATTCCATTCAGAACGTCCTCTTATATCACATAAAAATGGAGAGAAAGTTAGACTGGGAATTAAGTGAGCAAAACATTAAAATAGTGGAAGATAGTGGCATCCATACTTACCTGTGAGGTTAGGACCCTCCTTTCTCCTATTATCTTTATCATTATTGCCTGGTTCTATTTAAATGAAAGAAGTATAACAGCAGGATTCTGTAAAGGTCATATGAAGACGAGATCAAGTGGTCTGAAAACAAATTAAGGAATATCACACTCATTTTTCCTAGAGGTTTTGTGTTAAATCAAGAGAAAAGACCTTTCCTTACATTGGGTCATGTTTCATATTAATATCATATCATATCATATTTTCATACAAGAAAAATGACTGATAGTATTTAATTCTATGCAGTGTTTCTTTTGCCTATGATTGCCATAAACACACTCTAGTTGCTTCCCAAAGAGGCAGAGATCAACCGTATTTCCACATCATGCTGCTGATTTGGTTGTCTAAGCTGTCTAGTTGATCCAAAAAAGACAGTCAGATGAAAGAATAGTAATAATCCTTGGAAAGGAAACTACCAGCATTAATCAAATAGACATTATTAAAAAATAGGGCCTGATCCATGTTTATTAGAGTGGTGTTAATGGTGACATTAATGACACCACCGTTCTCCATTAATAACTGCTGCTGCTGCTGCTGCTGCTGCTAAATTGCTTCAGTCGTGTCCGACTCTGTGTGACCCCATAGAGGGCAGCCCACCAGGCTCCCCCGTCCCTGGGATTCTCCAGGCAAGAACACTGGAGTGCGTTGCCATTTCCTTCTCCACCATTAATAACTACAATTCTCCATTTCTCACTTTTAGTAGGACTTGTGCCCAAGTTATTAAAGAGACTTGGATTTGCCACTGCCTTCTCTGGCTCTTTGTACTCAAGCTTGGGCTTCTGTGTAAGTGCTGACGATGCTGTTTTCCAGTGATTTAATTTAAAAATCTACAATATTTGCTGGACCTCTTCTTAGATAGGGGCAGAATTAAGTAATTTACAACATCCTTGTTTTCAGAGACTTTCAATCTAAAATGGAAACCAGAAAGGACTCTTCATGCAAAGATAACTGATGGTATGAGGAAATAGATGATGAGTTTTTTTTTTAAACAGGTAGTCCAAATAAAGAGTGGTATCACTTTGGCTTCATAGGGTCAGAAGAGACTTCAGGTGTGAGGAGGGGTTTGAACTGAGCGGGGTGTATCTAGAAGGGATGCAGAGAACACAGTTCAGTTCAATTCAGTCACTCAGTCTGACTCTTTGCAACCCCATGGACTGCAGCACACCAGACCTCCCTGTCCATCACCAACTCCCAGAGTTTACCCACTCGTGTCCATTGAGTCAGTGATGCCATCCAACCATCTCATCCTCTGTCATCTCCTTCTTCTCCTGCCCTCAATCTTTCACAGCATCAGGGTCTTTTCAAATGAGTCAGCTCTTTGCATCAGGTGGCCAAAATATTGGAGTTTCAGCTTCATCAGTCCTTCCAATGAACACAGTTCAGTTCAGTTCAGTTGCTCAGTCGTGTCCGACTCTTTGCGACCCCATGAATCACAGCACGCCAGGCCTCCCCCTGTCCATCACCAACTCCTGGAGTTCACTCAGACTCACGTCCATTGAGTTGGTGATGCCATCCAGCCATCTCATCCTCTGTCGTCCCCTTCTCCTCCTGCCCCCAATCCCTCCCAGCATCAGAGTCTTTTCCAATGAGTCAACTCTTTGCATCAGGTGGCCAAAGTACTGGAGTTTCAGCTTCAGCATCATTCCTTCCAAAGAAATCCCAGGGCTGATCTCCTTCAGAATGGACTGGTTGGCTCTCCTTGCAGTCCAAGGAACTCTCAAGAGTCTTCTCCAACACCACAGTTCAAAAGCATCAATTCTTTGGTGCTCAGCTTTCTTTATAGTCCAACTCTCACATCCATACATGACCACAGGAAAAACCATAGCCTTGACTAGATGGACCTTTGTTGGCAAAGTAATGTCTCTGCTTTTGAATATGCTATCCAGGTTGGACATAACTTTCCTTCCAAGGCGTAAGCGTCTTTTAATTTCATGGCTGCAGTCACCATCTGCAGTGATTTTGTTGTAACACAGTAGTTACAACAAAATGTGGAAGAAAGAGGTTGGAAAAACAAGTGAGAGCTTTAAGTATAGTACTTCAATTTAGGTCAAGGAGTAGGGGCATCAAACAGTTGGCAACTTATTCAAGCAAAGCTAGATTTTCCTAGACCAGCTTGAATTTCATGACATTTGCCCTTTTCAATTGAGGTGATTGTTAAGTGTTATTTCATATTAAACGTTTTACACTGCATATACAAATATACTTACATAACTTTTTTTTTCAGCCGATGTCCTGGTTTGATCTTTGGGAAATAGAATCATTTATTCAGTCTTCAAATATTTGCTCAATATTTTGTGCCAGGTTCAGGAATGAACATTTGTGTAAAAGTTCAAAAATTACTTATTAGGTGCTTGCTATGTGTCAGGCTCTGTTCTAGGTGCTGAGGGTACAGCACTGAACAAATGGAAAAGAGAAATCTCTGCTCCCATGGAGCTTTTATTTCAGTGATATGTTAGTTTTCTAGAAGCGCCACAGAGTAAGTGTCTTGCATGTGCATGTGTGTGAGCTCGATCATGTCTGACTCCTTGTGACCCCATGGACTGTAGCCTTCCAGGCTCCTCTGCCCATGGGATTGCCCAGGCAGGAATACTGGAGTGAGTTGCCATTCCCTTCTCTATAGGATCTTCCCAACTCAGGGATTGAACCCGTGTCTCCTGCATTGGCAGGTGGATTCTTTACCATTGTGCCACCTGGGAAACCTAAGTGTCTTAAACAACAGAAATTTATTTTCTGACGTATCTGGAGGCTGGAAGTATGAGATCAAGTGGTCAGTAGAATCCGTTCCTTGTTAGGGCCATGATCTATTCCAGGCCTGGATCCTTGTCTTGTAGGATGGTCTCTCCTTATGTCTTAACATTGTCTTCCCTCTTTCCTCGTCTGTGTTTAGATTTCCCCTTCCTATAATGACAATATAAGGATATAATATATAAAGAATATCCTTATATTGGATAAGGGTCCACCCTAATCCTCATTTTAACTTAATTACTTCATTAAAGATCCCATCTCCTAATATGGTCGTATTCTGAAGTAGGACTTCAGCATATGGATTTGGCCAGAGGGATGGCCATGGGACACAATCTGGGCCATCACAGGTGAGCATGGATGCAGAGCAGTGAATGATGCCCAGAACTCAGGAGTTCCTTATTGCTGTGTGGCAGGCACTGTACCTGGCACAGTCATATACATCACTGCATTTAGTGCTGTAGCAGCCCGTGAGGTAAATATTGCTGGCCCCACTTTACAGCGAGGAAACTGAGGGCATACCGCATTTAGTTTGTATGGAGGTTTGCTTCAGTGATACTGTGTTTAATGTTTTCACTAGGTTGAAACCTTGGAAATGGAAAGTGAGCCATGGCTAAAAGTATAGAGCATGTATTTATGGCTTTTACAGATGCAGAACTGACAATTTCTGGGTGTGAGTATAGAGAGTGGAAATTGTTTTTTTGTTTTGTCTTTTTATGTTGGGTTCTAAGAATGAAACCAAAAATAAGAGCGATCTTTGATAATTATCTTTTTATCTCTGTAGATAGTTCAATAAGTTGTATTATGTAATAACATATTATTACAAATAAATGTAATTATTGATCATATATATAAACACTAGATATTTATATATATATATATATCTCCATCCATCCATCCATCATCGATCCACCCAACCTTCATTGAACATCACCCATGTCCTTGGCACTATTGTGCCCTGAATTGCTTACTTTTCTATCTTCTCTCTCCTCTCCTTCTCTCTCCTTTGACCGCCTTAACTTCTGCCCCTTTATTTGATTCTTGGATCTCCAATTTTTGACCCACATCTTCAATATTATGCCCTTCTCAAGTCCTTTCTGTTATTCCCTTCTCTCTGGTTAAACTATGACTTCTCATCTTATTTTCAACAAACAGATTGTTTCCTCCATGTTCTTTTGAAAATTTTCTAATCAGATACAAGAAAATGATTTTTTTGGAGTATGTGTGTGTGTTGTAGTAAACTCATTATAATTTCATGCCTTAATAAAGAAATGCTGCTAATATAAAACAAAATCTAAATATTTATCTGCATCTATCACCTATCTATATTTTGGATCATTTCTTTCTTTTAATTATAATCTCCTGGAGAAAGTCAGTTTGATCTGTTTAATTTAATATAGCATCTGGCACTTGTGGTAATCACTTCCTAAACTTTTAAAAGAGGCAGTCCTTTTTGGGTCTTCTAATGTGTTTGTTGCACCTCTGATATAAATGCAGAAATGAATTCAGAAATGCACAGCCCGAGATTAATGTGATTTCAGATAATGCCTATAAAGTTATCTCTGTCCTTTCTGTCATAAGCTGGATATGAGAAATCCAAGTCAGCAATAATACAGTAAATCATTGACTACTTAGGCAGACCCATCAGGAAAGGGTTTGTATTTACCCCGCTGTTTCCACACAAGTCACTTCAGTTCAGTTCAGTTCAGTCACTCAGTTGTGTCTGACTCTTTGCAACCGCATAAACTGTAGCACGCCAGGCCTCCCTGTCCATCACCAACTCCCAGAGTTTACTCAAACTCATGTCCATTGAGTCGGTGATGCCATCCAACCATCTCATCCTCTGTCATCCCCTGCTCCTCCCCTCAATCTTTCCCAGCATCAGGGTCTTTTCAAATGAGTCAGCTCTTCGCATCAGGTGGCCAAAGTATTGGAGTTTCAGCTTCAATATCAGTCTGTCCAATGGACACCCAGGACTGATCTCCTTTAGGATGGACTGGTTGGATCTCCTTGCAGTCCAAGGGACTCTCAAGAGTCTTCTCCAGCACCACAGTTCAAAAGCATTAATTCTTTGGTGTTCAGCTTTCTTTATAGTGCAACTCTCACATCTGTACATGACTACTGGAAAAACCATAGCTTTGATTAGATGGACCTTTGTTGACAAAGTAATGTCTCTGCCTTTTAAAATGCTGTCGAGGTTGGTCATAACTTTCTTTCCAAGGAGCAGGTGTCTTTTAATTTCATGGCTGCAATCACCATCTGCAGTGATTTTGGAGCCCCAAAAAATAAAGTCAGCCACTGTTTCCACTGTTTCCCCATTGATTTCCCATGAAGTGACGGGACTGGATGCCATCTTAGTTTTCTGAATGTTGAGGTTTAAGCCAACTTTTTCACTCTCCTCTTACACTTTCATCAAGAGGCTCTTTAGTTTTTCTTCACTTTCTGCCATAAGGATGGTGTCATCTGCATATCTGAGCTTATTTATATTTCTCCTGGAAATCTTAATTCCAGCTGTACTTCCTCCAGCCCAGCGTTTCTCATGATGTACTCTGCATATAAGTTAAATAAGCAGGGTGACAATATACAGCCTTGATATACTCCTTTTCCTATTTGGAACCCGTCTGTTGTTCCATGTCCAGTTCTAACTGTTGCTTCCTGACCTGCATACAGGTTTCTCAAGAGGCAGGTCAGGTCAGGTGGTCTGGTATTCCCATCTTTTTAAGAATTTTCCACAGTTTGTGGTGATCCACACAGTCAAAGGCTTTGGCATAGTCAAGAAAGCAGAAATAGATGTTTTTCTGGAATTCTCTTGCTTTTTTGATGATCCAGCAGTTGTTGGCAATTTGACCTCTGGTTCCTCTGCCTTTTCTAAAACCAGCTTGAACATCAGGAAGTTCACGGTTCACATATTGCTGAAGCCTGGCTTGGAGAAATTTGAGCATTACTTTACTAGCGTGTGAGATGAGTACAATTGTGCGGTGGTTTGAGCATTCTTTGGCATTGCCTTTTTTTGGGATTGGAATGAAAACTGATCTTTTCCAGTCCTGTGGCCACTGCTGAGTTTTCTAAATTTGCTGGCATTCTGAGTGCAGCACTTTCACAGCATCATCTTTCAGGATTTGAAATATCTCCACTGGAATTCCATCACCTCCACTAGCTTTGTTCATAGTGATGCTTCCTAAGGCCCACTTGACTTCACATTCCAGGATGTTTGGCTCTAGGTGAGTGATCACACCATCGTCATTATCTGGGTTGTGAATATCTTTTTTGTACAGTTCTTCTGCATATTCTTGCCACCTCTTCGTAATATCTTCTGCTTCTGTTTAGGTCCATACCATTTCTGTCCTTTATCGAGCCCATCTTTACATGAAATGTTCTCTTGGTATCTCTCATTTTCTTGACGAGATCTCTAGTCTTTCCCATTCTATTGTTTTCCTCTATTTCTTTGCATTGATCCCTGAGGAAGGCTTTCTTATCTCTCTTTGCTATTCTTTGGAACTCTGCATTCCAATGGGTATATCTTTCCTTTTCTCCTTTGCTTTTTGCTTCCCTTCTTTTCACAGCTATTTGTAAGGCCTCCTCACACAGCCATTTTGGTTTTTTGCATTTCTTTTCCATGGGGATGGTCTTGATCCCTGTCTTCTATACAATGTCACAAACCTCTGTCCATAGTTCATCAGGCACTCTGTCTACGAGATCTAGTCCCTTAAATCTATTTCTCACTTCCACTGTATAATCATAAGGGATTTGATTTAGGTCATACCTGAATAGTCTAGTGGTTTTTCCTCACTTTCTTCAATTTAAGTCTGAATTTGGTAATAAGGAGTTCATGATCTGAGCCACAGTCAGCTCCCTGTCTTGTTTTTGCTGACTGCATAGAGCTTCTCCATCCTTGGCTGCAAAGAATATAATCAATCTGGTTTTGTTGTTTGCCGTCTGGTGATGTCCATGTGTAGAGTCTTCTCTTGTGTTATTGGAAGAGGGTGTTTGCTATGACCAGTGTGTTCTCTTGGCAGAAGTCTATTAGCCTTTGCCCTGCTTCATTCTGTACTCCAAGGCCAAATTTGTCTGTTACTCCAGGTGTTTCTTGACTTCCTCCTTTTGCATTCCAGTCCCCTATAATGAAAAGGACATCTTTTTTGGGTGTTAGTTCTAGAAGGTCTTGTAGGTCAGTTACATTCAACAAATGTTCTTTGGAAAGTCTGAAGAGCTAGAGTACACTATCTAGAAGATTCCACTTATCAAAAGATAAGTAGAGGGTTTTCCCCTTCAAGGCATGTTGGAGCAACAAGGACCAGACCTAACTGTTCATCGTAAATAATTATGGTTGGATAAAATTTGAAAAGGTGGTTTTTAGACATTAGACAACAGTCTGCATAAGACTGTGATCCTTGAGAGAAAAGAAACAAAGTGAACTTGATAATTACCCTGGTTTTCTGCCTGGAAGCAATTTCTAGAGTGTAGATTCAGACAGATCCTGGCAGCCTTGCTGAGTTGATGAGCTGGAGGTCAGAGTTTGGGGAGGCTAAGGTGAGTAGAGGCAGTGTGGGATAGAATTCTGGGAAGGAGGGAGCTATGAGAAAAATGTAGTGTCAATATGTAGTGAAGGGTGTCTTTTGCTGAACACCATGAGAGAAATGTATAGAATGGTACTCTACAGGGCTGGACAGAAAAGACTGGTGAACTCTAAGTTGAATAAATCCCAGGGCACACATGAAATGAGAAAATGTTTGTGGCTTGGAGAGCCAAATGGGTAAGTCCTTGTTCATCCTTGGAATATTCAATGGAGACCCTAAAGTAATTATACATTAGTAATGAGTCTGAACTATCCTTGGAGTGAAAGATCCTCTAGACCAGGGAAATATTTTCTTAAATTTACAGAGAGCAAATATTTTTGGCTTGTGGGTCATATGGTCTCCATCACAACTACTCAGTTCTGCCATTATGATATGAAGGCAGCCACAGGCAATACATTAGTGAATGGGTGTGACTATGTTCCAGTAAAACTTTATTAACAAAAATAGATGGCCAACCTGTGGGTTGTAGTTTGACCTCTGCTCTAGACCAGCATTGACCTATAGAAATATAATTAATGCAAGCCATATATGTAAATTAAAATGTCTCGTAACTGTAGTAAAAAATTAATAATAAATAGGTTAAATTAATTTTAATAATATATTCTATTTAACCCAATATATCCAAAGTATCAATTGAACATATAATCAATATAAAAATTATTAATGAGAAGTTTGCATTCTTTTTCTCACATTAAGTTTTCAAAATTTGTGTATTATAGATGAAGCAAAACCTTTATATTTTATACCTATAACACATTTTATTTCAGATTAGTCATAGTTCAATAACCATATAGTAATTGCCATCCTGGATAGCACAATGCCAATCTCTTAAAAACAAGTTTTGATAGAATGAAACTGATGAGCAATTAACTTCACCACCTATCAAAACCAAACCCAATGCTCTTTAAAAGAAGACAGCACGATGCAGACACTTGTCAATATCAAGACATGCTAAAAAGTGGACCAAAAAAAACCAAAAAACACCAAAAAACAAAAAACAACCCAATAACAAAGGAAGAACTAGCTAAGATAAAGAGACCTAGAAATGAGAAGATAATATAATTAGCAGACAAGAGTATTAAAATAGGCTTTATTATTATGTATTATTATTTAATGGAAAACATTAAAAGAATCAGAAGAAAAATGAAAAATATAGAAAAGAACTAAATGAAACATCTAGAGATGAAAAAAATACTATCTAAGATGAGGATTTCACTGAATGGGATTAATAGAAGATCAGGCATTATAGAAGAAAAGATTAGTAAACCTGCAAACATAGCAATTGATTTGATACAAGGTGAACCACAGAGAGGAAAAAAAAGACTGAAAAAAATAAAGGAAAAGAGGTTCACTGATATGTGGGGTAATATAAAATGATCTACCATAAATGGGGAAATGAAAAGGGGGCAGAAAAAATATTTGAAGATATAATGCCTTAAACACTTTAAGGTTTGATGAAAACTATGCTATGCTATGCTATGCTAAGTCACTTCAGTCGTGTCCGACTCTGTGTGACCCCATAGACGGTAGCCTACCAGGCTCCCCCATCCCTGGGATTCTCCAGGCAAGAACACTGGAGTGGGTTTCCATTTCCTTCTCCAATGCATGAAAGTGAAAAGTGAAAGTGAAGTCGCCTAGTCGTGTCCGACTCTTAGCGACCCCATGGACTGCAGCCTACCAGGCTCCTCTGTCCATGGGATTTTCCAGGCAAGAGTACTGGAGTGGGGTGCCATTGCCTTCTCCGTGATGAAAACTATATTTCATAAATCAAAAAGCTTAAGAGCTCATTTAAAAAAAAGAAATTAAGACACATAATAGTCAAATTACTAAAAACTAGCATTGAAGAGAAACTTAAAAGCAGTTAGAGAAAAGTCCACCTTACACACAGAAGAATCGACAAGTACATGACAATAGATTTCAGTTCAGAAACTTTGCCAGCCAGAAGACAATGAAATAACATCCTAAAAGTGCTAAAAAAGAAAAGTCAACTTCTGTATCGAATGAAAATATCTTGCAGAAACAAAAGTGAAATAAAAACTTTAGCAGACAAACAAAATTTCAGGAAATTTGTTGCCAGCTAATATATACTATAAGAAGTATTTTCTTTAGAAAATCATTCAGGCTAAAACAAAATGATACCAGATGGAAATTTGGAATACAGTGTGCCAAAGGTGCTAAATATGTGGATAAATAGACAATATTTTCTTTAAAAATTTCTTTAAAAAGTTAACCTCACTGTTTAAGGAACAAATAATTACAATGCATTTTTGAGATGTATCAAACAATTAGAAGTAAAATGTATGACAGTCGCTTGAAGAACAGGGTGGGGAAAATGGTAATTCATACTCGTAAGGGTTTTACATTATACATGAAGTGGTATAATATTATTTGAACATATATTATGAATTAAAAATACATATTGTAAAGTGTAGAGCAATCATTAAAAATTTAGTAAGTTAAAAAAAATAACACCAAGAGTGCTTTTATAAAGAGAATACTAAGAATATCAATTAACTCAAAAGAACCAAGAAAAAAGGAAAGAGTAACAAGTTGAGACAAATAGAACGCAAATAGTAAATGGCATATTTGAAC
This sequence comes from Bos indicus, assembly GCF_029378745.1. Classification (NCBI taxonomy): domain Eukaryota; kingdom Metazoa; phylum Chordata; class Mammalia; order Artiodactyla; family Bovidae; genus Bos; species Bos indicus. Next base: position 58,615,102 of record NC_091765.1, on the reverse strand, counting down.
TTAACCATACTGATAATTATATTAAATGTAAATATTCTAAATAGTTCAATGAAAAATCAGAGACTGTCAGACTAGATTTAAAACAGTAAGTCTATTACATACTTTGTGTGAGAAAACCACTTTAAATATATTGATGAGATAGGTTAAAATGAACAGGATGGAAAAAGATGTGCTATACAAACACCAATTACAAGAAAGCTGGAGTGGCTATATTAAAATCTTGTTGACGAGCGACATGTTATTATGTCCTTTGTTCAGTTCAGTTCAGTCGCTCAGTCGTGTCCGACTCTTTGTGACCCCATGGACTGCAGCATACCAGGCCTCCCTGTCCATCACCAATTCCCAGAGTTTACTCAAACTCATGTCCATTGAGTCAGTGATGCCATTCAACCATCTCATCCTCTGTCATCCCCTTCTCCTCCCGCCTTCAATCTTTCCCAGCATTAGGGTCTTTTCCAATGAGTCAATTCTTTGCATCAGGTGGCCAAGTATTGGAGTTTCAGCTTCAGCATCAGTCATTCCAATGAACATTCAGGACTGATTTCCTTTAGGATGGACTGGTTGGATCTTCTTGCAGTCCAAGGGACTCTCAAGAGTCTTCTCCAATACCATAGTTCAAAAGCATCAATTCTTTGGTGCTCAGCTTTCTTTATAGTTCAACTCTCACATCCATACATGACTACTGGAAAAACCATAGCTTTGACTAGATGGATCTTTGTTGGCAAAGTAATGTCTCTGCTTTTTAGTATGCTGTCTAGGTCAGTCATAACTTTTCTTCTAAGGAGTAAGTGTCTTTTAATTTCATGACTACAGTCATCATCTGCAGTGATTTTGGAGCCCAAAAAAATGAAGTCTGTTACTGTTTCCACTGTTTCCCAATCTATTTTCCATGAAGTGATGGGACTGGATGCCATGATCTTCGTTTTCTGAATGTTGAGCTTTAAGCCAACTTTTTCACTCTCCTCTTACACTTTCATCAAGAGGCTTTTTAGTTCCTCTTCACTTTCTGCCATAAGGGTGGTTTCATCTGCATATCTGAGGTTGTTGATATTTCTCGCGGTAATCTTGATTCCAGCTTGTGCTTCATCCAGCCAAGCATTTCTCATGATGTACTCTGCATATAAGTTAAATAAGCAGGGTGATAATATACAGCCTTGTTGTACTTCTTTTCCTATTTGGAACCCGTCTGTTGTTCCATGTCCAGTTCTAACTGTTGCTTCCTGACCTGCATATAGGTTTATCAAGAGGCAGGTCAGGTGGTCTGGTATTCCCATCTCTTTAAGAATATTCCACAGTTTGTGGTGATCCACACAGTCAAAGACTTTGGCATAGTCAAGAAAGCAGAAATAGATGTTTTTCTGGAACTCTCTTGCCTTTTTTACCCAAACGTTATTGACTGCAGTGTTTCAATATTCACTTACATAACAAATCACTGACCACAGGCATTAGTTTCTGCAAATCCCCTGGTCAATAATGTGTTAATATTAGACAAAGCAGACAACGTAAAAAAGAATATTGCTATGAATGAGAAGGGATCTTTTATAATGATAAAGAGATCAGTTCATCAGGAAGATGTGATAACCTTAAATATAACAGTACTTCAAAATACATGAAGCAAAACCTGATAGAATGAGTCAGAGGTCTGGAAATCATTTAAATTAATTGAAATTAATCAGTTGTGTGGCACTGGGGAAATTATTTGATCTAGGAGTGAAAGCTTGCTCCCTTATAAAAATGATAGCATGTATATCATGAGAATTTTATGAAAATTAGATAAAAGTACATGTGAAATTTTTTAAAAATCCAACTTCATGAACTAAAGGGAAATTTTAAAATCCACAATTACAATTGGATTAGCCAACAGTCTTCAGTTAGTAATCAAGAAAGAAGACAGAACATCCACAGGGATATTGAAGACTTGAATGACACCATCAGTGAACTGGATCTAATTGGCATTCATAGAATACTTTGCCCAACAACAGTAAACTGCACCTTCTTTTCAAGGTCACGTGGAACATTAACCAAAATAGACCATATGTTAGTCATAAACAAGTGCTAACGAATTTAAAAGTATTGAAATCATAGAATTTGTCCTCTGACCATAGTGCAATTAAATTTGAAATTAATAAGAACTATTTGGGAAATCTCTCAATATTTAGGAATTAAACAGCACACTTCTAAACCACACACAGTTCAAAGAAGAAATCACAAGGAAATGTAGAAGTATTTTGAATGAAAATGAAAACATATCAAAATTTATGTGATGTTAAAGCAGAATCTAGTCAAGGCTATGGTTTTTCCAGTGGTCATGTATGGATGTGAGAGTTGGACTGTGAAGAAAGCTGAGTGCCAAAGAATTGATGCTTTTGAACTGTGGTGTTGGAGAAGATTCTTGAGAATCCCTTGGACTTCAAGGAGATACGACCAGTCCATTCTAAAAGAGATCAGCCCTGGGTGTTCTTTGGAAGGAATGATGCTAAAGCAGAAACTCCAGTACTTTGGCCACCTCATGTGAAAAGTTGACTCATTAGAAAAGACTCTGATGCTGGGAGGGATTGGGGGCAGGAGGAAATGGGGACGACAGAGGATGAGATGGCTGGATGGCATCACTGACTCGATGGACATGAGTCTGAGTGAACTCCGGGAGATGGTGATGGACAGGGAGGCCTGGTGTGCTGCGATTCATGGGGTTGCAAAGAGTTGGACACGACTGAGCGACTGAACTGAACTGAACTGAAAGCAGAATCTTGAGGGAGCTATATAGTTAAATGTTTATATTGGAAAAAAAGAAAGGCCTAAAATCAATAATCTAAGATTATAACTTTAAAAGAAAGGAAGAACAAATTAAACACAAATAAAGTAGAAGGGAGAAAATAAAGATACAGGCAGAAATTAATAACATATAAGACAAAAATAATAGAGAAACTCAAAGAAATGAAAAGCTAGTTGGTAAATTTCAATAAATGGTATAAACCTCTAGCTAGACTTATTAAGAAAAAAAGACATAGAAGACACAAACTGTCAATTCAGGAATGAAAATGGGATGTGCTGCAGATGCTGCAGACATCATAAGGGTGATAAATATATGACTAATTTTATGTAGATAAATTCAACAATTAGAAGAATGGGCAAATTCCTTAGAAGATACAATTAACCAATATGACTGAAGAAGTAGGAAACCTGAATATCCCAAATCTAGTAAAGAAATTAAATGTGTAAATTAAAAAATTTCCCACAAAGAAAATTTTAAGCCCATATGGCTTCACTTGTGAATTCCAGAAAATACTGTAAAAAGAAACATACCAATGTTTCACGAACTCAGAAAATAAGAGGATGAAGTACTTCTGAACTCATTTTAAAAGACCAGTATCACCTTGACAGTAACATCACAAGACAGAGAGAGAGAAAGAAAAACAAGTAGAGACCAATATGCCTCATAAACATACCTACAAAAATTCTTAGCAAAATAATAGCAAGTTGAATTCAGCCATCTCTTGAAAAAAATAATGCCTTGTGACCAAAGGGGTAGGGGTTACTTCAGGAACGTAAAAAAGTCTAGAGGAAAACCATTGAAGGTGAGGATGTGTGCCAATGGGAAATAAAGATAAAAAGGGAATATCACAAGCTCCAGTAGTCTTGATTTCCATTCTTATTTATAGCAGCTGACATTTCTGAGCATTTATCACATTCCAGAAAGCATTTTCAGAGTTGTATGTGAATTAATCTCATTTAATCTTTGCAAGAACCCCATGAGGTAGGCACCATTTTATAAATAAGTAAACTAAAGCACAGAATGTTAAAACAAACTTCAAAAAACTAAGATCATGGCATCTGGTCCCATCACTTCATGGCAAATACTTGGGGAAACAATGGAAACTGTCACAAACTTTATTGGGCTTCAAAATCACTGTGGATGGTGACTGCAGTCATGAAATTAAAAGATGCTTACTCCTTGGAAGAAAAGCAATGACAAACCTAGACAGTGTATTAAAAAGTGGAGACATAACTTTGCCTACAAAGGTCCATATAGTCAAAGCTGTGGTTTTTCCAATAGTCATGTACTAATGTGAGAACTGGACAATAAAAAGGCTGAGCGCTAAAGAATTGATGCCTTCAAACCGTGGTGCTGGAGAAGACGCTTTAGATTCCCTTGGATTGCAAGGAGTTCAAACCAGTCAATCCTAAAGAAATCAACCCTGAATATTCATTAGAAGGACTAATGCTGAAACTAAAGCTCCAATCCTTTGGCCACCTGATGGGAAGAGTCTACTCTTTGGAAAAGACCCCGATGCTGGGGAAAATTGAAGGCAGGGGGAGAAGGGGAGGACAGAGCATGAGATGGTTGGATGGTATCACTGACTCAATGTACATGAGTTTGAGCAAACTCTGGGAGATCGTGAAGGACAGGGAAGCCTGGTGTGTAGTCCATGGGGTCGCAGAGTCAGACACAACTGAGTGACTGAACAACAACAAAAAGCACAGAGAAACTTAAAAACTTGTCCACGGTCCCGTAACACTTGGACTTATACTGTCTGTCTCCAGATCCCTGTGGCTCAGATGGTAAAGAATCTGTCTGCAGTTGCCCCTGGGTCAGGAAGATCCCCTGGAGAAGGGAATGGCTACCCACTCCAGTATTCTTGCCTGGAGAATTCCACGGACAGTCCATGGGGTTGCAAAGCGTCGGACACGACTGAGAGACTAACACACTTTGCTAATGTACTCTTTATACAGAACTGCTCATTTTCTGTGCTTTTGCCTAGCAAGACTGTTTTCATCATTCCTGAAGTGGCTCATCAGTAAAGAATCTGCCTGCCAATGCAAGAGACATACGATATGTGGGTTGGATCCCACAGTCCAGAAAATCCCCTGGCGGAGGAAATGGCAACCCACTCCAATGTTCTTGCCTAGAGAATTCTATGGACAGAGGAGCCTGGTGGGCTACAGTCCATGGGGTCGCCAAGAGTCAGACACGACTGAATATTCATACAACACAACAAAAACATTTATGACTTTTTCAGCCCATAGTTAAGAACTGCTTTCTGAGTCAAAGTATTAAGCAGTTACAAATGCAAAATATATTTTAAAATAAAAGTATGTTTATTAAATTATAAAACTCATGATACTAGAGTGGGAGATATGCTACTTTCAGATCAGATCAGATTAGTCGCTCAATCGTGTCCGACTCTTTGTGACCCCATGAATCACAGCACGCCAGGCCTCCCTGTCCATCACCAACTCCCGGAGTTCACTCAGACTCACGTCCATCGAGTCAGTGATGCCATCCAGCCATCTCATCCTCTGTCGTCCCCTTTTCCTCCTGCCCCCAATCCCTCCCAGCATCAGAGTCTTTTCTAATGAGTCAACTCTTCGCATGAGGTGGCCAAAGTACTGAGTTTCAGCTTTAGCATCATTCCTTCCAAAGAAATCCCAGAGCTGGTCTCCTTTGGAATGGACTGGTTGGACCTCCTTGCAGTCCAGGGGACTCTCAAGAATCTTCTCCAACACCACAGTTCAAAAGCATCAATTCTTCGGCACTCAGCCTTCTTCACAGTCCAACTCTCACATCCATACATGACCACTGGAAAAACCATAGCCTTGACTAGATGAACCTTTTTTGGCAAAGTAATGTCTCTGCTTTTGAATATGCTATCTAGGTTGGTCATAACCTTCCTTCCAAGGAGTAAGCATCTTTTAATTTCATGGCTGCAGTCACCATCTGCAGTGCTTTTGGAGCCCAGAAAAATAAAGTCTGACACTGTTTCCACTGTTTCCCCTTCTATTTCCCATGAAGTGATGGGACCAGATGCCATGATCTTCATTTTCTGAATGTTGAGCTTTAAGCCAACTTTTTCACTCTCCTCTTTCACCTTCATCAAGAGGCTTTTGAGTTCCTCTTAACTTTCTGCCATAAGCGTGGTGTCATCTGCATATCTGAGGTTATTGATACCTCCTAAATTTTTATGTGACTACAAATGTTGCCATCTCCAAGAAGTGGAAAAGATACTTTCCCTTTTCTAGGTGTAGAACAAAATGCTTGTACTTTTCCCCCTGTGTAGACTAGAGTTCAGTGCTGGCACTGTGACTTGAGCAAGGTATTTAAGCCCCGTGGGCTTTAGCTCTCAAATTTGCAAAATGGAATAGGATAGTGTGAGGATGAGGAAGATATCCAGGTATTCTTTTATTCTCTCTGATTCTCCCTAGCTTTTCTCCTCCACAGTGCCTGAGTTTCAGAAGTTTGACCTTCTCCAGAAAAGCTTTTTTCAAACTTTTTGGACCATTGTCCACAATAAGAAATAACTTTACTTCACAAACCAGTAGACACATGATGCACATATATATGTATAATGGAAGTGATCACCTAGTTTTTTGTACACGCTAGGAAAATTATTACCTTTGAAAGTAACTGTGGTGCACCTATGGATTGAAGTCAATGGCTTTTCCATGGTTCAAATAAATAGATTATGGCTTGTATGTGTAAGTTTTTTAATGTTTCTATGAACCAAAATCACTATGGATTGTGACTGCAGCCACAAAATTAAGACACTTTCTACTTGGAAGAAAATCTATGACAAACCCAGACAGTTTATTAAAAAGCAGAGGCATCATTTTGCTGACAAAGGTTCGCATAGTCAAATCTATGGTTTTTCCAGGAGTCATGTATGGATATGAGAGTCGGACCATAAAGAAGGCTGAGTGCCCCAGAAGTGATGCTTTCAAATTGTGGTGCTGAAGAAGAGTCTTGAGAGCTCTTTGGACCTCAAGGAGATCAAACCAGTCAGTCCTGAATATTCATTGGAAGGACTGATGCTGAAGCTGAAGCTCCAGTACTTTGGCCACCTGATGCAAAGAGCTGATTCATTGGAAAAGACCCTGATGCTGGGAAAGATTGAAGATAGGAAGAGAAATGGGAAACAGAGGAGAGATGGTTGGATGGCATCACCAACTCAATGGACACGAGTTTGAGCAAATTCTGGGAGATAGTGAAGGACAGGGAAGCCTTGGCCTGCTGCAGTCCATGGGGTCACAAAGAGTCGGACATGACTTAGCAACTGAACAGCAACAACAATGAACCAAAATGTAGATAAAGAAGCATCTTGAGTAAACATTCTCTATGATATGTATACAAATATTAGTAAGAAGTAAACCCCGTTTACTGTGATCTAGTAGCCCCTATGCAGCCGGGGTGGAGACTTCCGGGGAGGGAAATGAGGGAGTGTTATTGGGAAGGTTGATATTGATGAGGATAAGATAATAAAAGTTGTGTGTGTGTGCACACTTGGGTGTGTGTACATGCACCTAACCAGTCACAGAACCCTGCCATCACCCCTTTCACCTCCTTCCTTCTAGCCCTGCTTCTGTCCTTCCACATGTTCCTCTTAGCCTACAGAGTTTAAGATCAGCAGTTCTTAATATTTCTTGGACCTTATCCTGAGAACAAGGATAAGGATGTATGTAACACATCCATTACACACAGAAAATTTCAAATGTATCAGGGGTTCTGGAACCTTAGATTTAGGAATATCTGACCTGTAGAGTTTGTAAAAAGTTAATTCATAGATAAAACTATATTTAGCCAATAAATATATGAAAGGTGGTCAAGCTCACTAGCAATGAGTTAAAGAACTCTATTAGAGAACTCATAAAAAGATCTGTGTTACATATAAATGCTTTTGTATATATTTAGAATATATATGCATTTGCCTACTAAGACATCCTCAGCTGCCTAACACTCATCCTGTCCTTCAAGACTCAGTTTCAGCATCACCTTTCCCAGAACCTCTGGTCCACTAGCCACCTCCAGCCCAGTGGGTAGGGTGCTGCTGAGGGCTCCATGTTCCAAGATGTATTTCCCATATTACACCACTTTTTGTGCCCTCCTGCCAGTTTGTTTTAGCGTCTGTTTCCTTTAGGTAAGAACACTCTGAAGATAGAAGCAGGGCTTTGTGTCACTGCGTCTCCATTGCATAACCCAGTGCCTGGCCACAGGAGGCTCCCACTAAGTGACTATCTGACAGTAAAATGCCCACACTCGCTTTCTGGCATCCTTAAAGAACTATGAGACACTGAATTTTTTTTTTTCTTTTCTTTTTTTTTTGTTTTTGTTTTTGCTTTTTTTTTTCTTTTCTTTTCTTTTTTTTTACAAACCCTTGTGTCGAGGGGAGACACTGAATTTTTAAAATTTCTTGCCGATTACCTTTTTGCATAGAACCTAGATTGAAATTTAGAATCACAAAACTACTGTACTTTTTAAGTGGAAATGACTTAGGAGGAGTTGTTTTCAATTAAGTGTCAATAGACTAGTGCAAATTCTCACACTCAAAGGAAAAATGATAAAAATATGAGCAATGGAGCAGATTTTTTAAAAATAGGTTAAATGATGCTTTCTTATTCTGATATTATGTTTCCCTTTCATTTTAAGGTTATTTTTTGATTCTATGCTAGTATTTTTTGAAAAGTTCTATTAAATCAAAAATTCTGGAAATTTCCAGCTCTAGTGTCTTTCTGCTCAGAACTAAAATCCAGAGAGATTATGATTTTGCCCATGGCCAAAACAAGAAATAAACATTTCAGTCCAGTATCTTTCTGCTATTATGTTTAATGCAATTGTGTACATTTAAAATTTTTACAGATATGTTTGGTGCAATTGGTTTTCTGTTCAGCCTTTTAAATTTAGAAATGAAACGGTCAGTTAATATGTTTGTTGTTTTATAGTCAGAAACAGGTTTGCTCTCTGAGAAATATCTATAACCATATGATATTGCTGACTGTCAGTGTTTGGTGAGGTTTTAAGAAATGTCAGAATCTTCAAATTATATATATATCTAATATTAATATTGGGGCTTTCCTTGTGGCTCAGATGATAAAGAATCTGCCTGCAGTGCAGGAGACCTGGGTTTCAGGTCTTGGGTTAGAAAGATCCCCTGGAGAAGGGAATAGCAACCCACTCCAGTATTCTTGCCTGGGAAATCCCATGGACAGAGGCGCCTGGTGGACCACAGTCCTTGGGGTTACAAAGAGTCGTACACAACTCAGCGACTAACACTTTAATATTGACTTTGATATGGAATTAAAGACTGTTTTCTTTCCATTTTTGGATGTGTCTTAATTTTGAAGGTGTTGTAAGCACTTTAAAAAGAAGAGATTTTGAATTTGGCTATTGCTTTAATTCTGATTTTAAACATCTGAATACTGTCCATCTAAGAAATTCCACTTCTAGGAGCTCATTATAAGAAAATAATGAGATGTGCCGAAATGCATGCATAAATGTGTTCATTAAAACATTTATGTTAATAAATATTAGCAAAAAGCATAAATACCCAATAATAAAGAATTGGTTAAATACTTTGATATCGTCATTTTATGGAAAGTGCTTTGGTTATTAAATATGGCTGTATTTTATCTTCTTCTATATACCTGTATTTCCTAATTTTTATCAATCACAAATATTTTGTACTTATGTAACTTATTTGAAAAGTTTTAAAATTTGCCCAACTCAATATTTTGTCTGAAATTATGTTCCTTACTTGTTTTTCTTATGCTTTTTTCCAATTTGACATTTTAATTGAATAGCCAAAGTTCAGTGTATGTGGACTCTTAAGTTTTAATTTTTCAATTTTACTTTTACATCTTCTGTGTTTATGTAGTTTAGCTTAACTTCAGCATCTGACACTGAGCTGCTTATAGAACAGCACAGAATCCAATGAAAAGCTGTCATTTTTGTCTGAACACTATGCTGTCCTGCAAACTCATATCTGAGGCCTGAACATTCTAATTCTTGATAATTTAGTATCAAGAAGGACAAGCACACCCATAAACTCAAAGATCTAGAAAATATTTGAAGATGTAATCAGTTCAAATATTCTTTTTTTCCTTTGTAGTTGGCTGCATCTTAGCTCAGAGTAGAGATTCCGGCTACAGCTTTTTGCCAGGATTGCAGCCTGCTGGCCTAAAAGCCAGTATGTATAGTATCTTTAGCATTTACAGCTCAAAATTGCCTCTTTGAAAGAGGAAGACAAGTGGTTCCTGATTACATCATAGCTAAGTATGCCTGTGTGTGCGTCTGTGTGCATGTGCGTGTCTGAGAGAGGAGGAGGGGGGCTGGCAGGGGATGGAGGAGAGGGAGAGAGTGGGATGGTGTAAAGGGTTTCTGTTACCTTTGGCACTAGGTTCATTGCACATGTAAAGTTCTTGTAGACTCCAGTAGTTCTTCCTAGTAGTTGTACTATGTTAATTAATTAATTGTTTAATGTCTGGCTCTCTTTCTAGAAGTCAAGAGATATCAGAGCAGGAACCACGTCTCCACCCACCACACTCTCTTTTTGCTTAGTTTCCAACACAGTGCTTTTTGCATATGTAGTGAGGATTTATGAATATTAGTTAAGTAAATGCATGCGTGGGTCTTAGAAAACTTGATTTGTTTATTTTCTACCATGTGTAACAGTTTCTGTGGTTGCTTTAGCTCCCCCTCCTCCTCTTTCTTCCAGTTGCATCTTAAAGCCATGTTTAGAATGGGGTGGAGCAGGGACAACCATTGCCTCAGACTGAAGGAGATGCCTGCTGACACTCCATCCATTTGTGAGCTTCCTAAGGTGGGACTTGGGCTTCAACCCTGTTAGGATCAGTGTTTGTGCTTCCCTTCCTGGCTCCAGATAGTGTGATAAAAGCCAAGCATCTGTTTTACCATCTGCAGTAATACAAAGGTGTAGTCTGCATTGGAGAAGGAAATGGCAACCCACTCCAGTGTTCTTGCCTGGAGAATCCCAGGGATGGGGGAGCCTGGTGGGCTGCTGTCTATGGGGTTGCACAGAGTCAGACACGACTGACGCAACTTACAAGCAGCAGCAGCAGCCTTTTTAGGACAACAGATTTGGATGCCAGTGTGACTATGGGAACTCCAGCTCTCTCATAGACAAAGTATACAATCATCTTGAATTTGTGCAACATGCTAGGCTTTGCCTCAAGAAGGCTTGGTGAAGGTGGCATTTCTGTCTGTGTTGTTCATTGCCCCATCTTCATCCCTAAGGACAGGGCTTGAATGCCCACTCTGTGGGCACTCAGTAAATGTTTGTTGAATGAATGATGAATGATGAAATATCCTCATAGCTGAAGAATGTCATCTTGTGTTTGATGTGCCATTTTGGCAATAGTTCCAGTTAAGCTGGCTGGTTAGCTCAGTTGGTTAGAGTGTGGTACTAATAATGGCAAGGTCGTGGGTTCGATCCCTGTATGGGCCATCAAGTCTACTTTAGGGCTTCCCAGGTGGCGCTAGTACTAAAGAACCTGCCTGCCAATGCAGGAGATGTAAGAGACATGGATTTGATCCCTGGGTCGGGAGGAGGGCATGGCAATCCACTTCAGTATTCTTGCCTGGAGAATCCCATGAACAGAGGAGCGTGGCAGTCTCCAGTCCATAGGGTCGCACAGAGTAGGACATGATTGAAGTGACTTAGCACACCAGTTAAGAACTTGAAATGTGTGCTCTTTATGAAAAGGCAACCGTTTACTCACCGTTGCCCCCCCCCGCCCCCACCCATTACTGTTTCCACGCTCCCATACTCTGCTGCATGAGCCTTCCAAACAAGATGCCAATTCTCCATTTTCCTTTATAGAACAGGCCAAACCATTCATGTTGGCAATCATGTGCTAGTGAGTATGTTGTTACAAAATTTCCAAGTCTTCTGATCAACCCACAGGCTTTACTAATATAATAAATTCATTTTTTAAATGCATTTTCAAATCAATGTTTTCCATAAGAATACTGATTTTTGTTGTGTGGATTCAGAGAACAAATGGTGATAATATATGCTAAAATTAAAATTGGTCTGCCTCCTTTTGTAAACCAGAATCTTATCACTTCCCAGCTTACTTTGTCTCTCAGGAAGCTCAGAGGTAGGAGTTATGCCCACTCGTGCTTACCCTCAACTTTGTGAAACAGGGACTTCATCTCTGTTTTCCTTCATTACTTTGTTTCTTGAATATGAAAAATATATATGGTATTATGCTTTGTTGAAAGTAGCCTCAAATTCTTTTTGGTAGATGGGAAATTATAATTAATGAAAAGAAAAATATTTGACTGTTCACAGGTGCTTTTCAAAGCCTGCCTTCCATGATGCTATCAATGCCTCCATCTAACTCACTGGGTATGGACCCTCTTCCTGAACCCGATTTCTCCAGTGTAGAGGCACTGGGAAATAGAGGTGTTTTATGTTAGAACGTTAGCATTCAGCAGAGAGAACCCTGGGTTTGAAGTCAGCAGAGCTGAGTTCTTATTACAACTCCATGAACTGCTGGAGTGACCTTGGACAAGTCATTTAACCTGTTTCTCTTCTATACATTGAGTATAAAGTCACACACTGTACCAACTACCTTGGGTTCTCCTGATGTTGAGGTAAGACATGTTCACATGTTTTGTTAACAGTTACAGTTGTCTACACGTCTGTGTCCCCACAAGTCTATAACATTCTTTAAGATCAGGGACTGCATCTTGTTCATCTTTGTGTCATCAGGGCTTGGCTTGTTGACCTGAAGATGCGGAGGGCATTGAATGTGGGTGACACTAACTTACTCATTGTTTTCTTTCAGCAAAGTTCCTCTGGTGTCTGTTCGTCAATAAACCTTCATTGGTCAGCTGATCTTAACTGAATACTTTCTGCATGCTTTTTACTACCCCTCAGATATTTAACTCTGGAAGAAGTACAGAGGATAAACACAGAAAAATGAAAATGCACACATGTGCACACATACATACACCACCCCATTATAGATTCCTAAATGTCAGAGGTCACAAAATAGTGGCTTAAGGGCTAAATCTGCCTTTAAATGTGCTTTCTTTGGCTCAAACATGAATTTTTAAAATGTAAACCAATAACTTAAAATCCAGACATGTGGATTTTGCTTCTTCGTGAAGTTGTAAACAGCTGGTCACACCAGGCCAGCTGCAGTGTTTGCAGGGACAACTCGCAAGGCAATGCTGGCCATTACAGGCATTTCCTTGATGGGCCAGCTCAGATACAGCCCTGTCAGTCCCCATTGTCTCTTGAACACCAAGGTAGATAGGAGCTACCATTTTTGATCACATTTATTATGCTTGCACTTGGGTGGCAGCATTTACTGAGTACCAGGAGAAGGCAATGGCACCCCACTCCAGTACTCTTGCTTGGAAAATCCCATGGACGGAGGAGCCTGTTAGGCTGCAATCCATGGGGTCGCTAAGAGTCGGACACAACTGAGCGACTTCACTTTGACTTTTCACTTTCATGCATTGGAAAAGGAAATGGCAACCCACTCCAGTGTTCTTGCCTGGAGAATCCCAGGGACGGGGGAGCCTGGTGGGCTGCCGTCTATGGGGTCGCACAGAGTCAGACACGACTGAAGTGACTTAGCATAGCATAGCATAGGCACTATTCTACGCTCTTTGCTTACCTATTCATCTTGACTGTTGTTGTTTAGTTGCACAGTTGTGTCCGACTCTTTGAGACCGCATGGACTGTTGGCCTGCCAGGCTCCTCTGTCCATGGAATTCTCCAGGCAAGAATACTGGACTGCGTTGCCATTTCCTTCTCCAGAGGATCTTCCCGACCCAGGGATCGAACCCACATCTCCTGCATTGCAGACAGTCTCCTGTGTTACAGGTGGATTCTTTCTGACTGAGCCACTTTATATACCCAAGAATGACAGGTAGGGAAATTGAGGTGCAGTTAGTCTGTGGTGGATCAGGATTCAACCCCAGGCATTGGGCTCCCAGGTTCTGGCTCTTCATTGCTCAGCTAGCTATATAATATCTTGGTGGGGAGGGAAGGATATAAAAAAAAAAATCATACCTAAGAAGTGATTTTGTAGTTTTAAAGGTATAAAGAGTCATGAGTCCAGGCAGGTTAAATGTACCGTGCAGAGCCCTGGCTGGAGATCTGAGCACAGTCTTGGTTAACGCCCAGTGCAAGAGGGTGCAGACAGGAGACAGGCAGGAGGTGATGTGTGGCGGCAGGGGACTGGGAGCTTGGGTCTGACTCCCCAGGGAAGGGGATGGCCCTAGGCCTCTTAGGGTGGCCTGAGCTAAGGTCAAAGTCCTGTGACCCACGTGGTGTGGGATGAGTCGGCATTCTTATAGGAGTTCTGCTGAACTTCATTCATTGCTTTCACAATAGAAGAAAGTCGATTTTGAAACCCAGGTGTCCCTATAATACTGGCCTGACTGTTTACTTCTGCTTCGGTCCCTGAGTATATGAGCAAATACTTCAGGCACTACAACGAGCAGAAACTTGAGACAAAGCTTATCTTGTAATGCTAGGTTTTGCATCATATCCAGGGTGTGGTGGTACTTTAGAAGGCAGGTTCAATAATTACGTGTTTACGGATTGAGCAAACTCTGCATGTGCCTGGGAGGGCTCAGGATTTATACTTTTGGAGCCTAGGGAACTTATTTAGCTGGTCGGCAGGCTTAGTACTTGGATATAACAAATGGTCACAATATATTCAACACATTTATGTGTATGTATATGTATTTACATTGAATATTTATGTAACACCTGGTATTGAATCATATTTATTTACAAAATAGCCTAGGGAAGCTTGGAGATAAGTGAATCAATTAAAGCTAATTAGGCAAGCCCTGATCATTGACCCACCTCATGTGTCCTCTCTTGTTACATATGATCTATTAAATAGCACATTTTGTGTTTTTGATGTAGCCTAATGATATAATAAAGGGACAAAAAATGAATGTTAAAAGCATTAGGGTCACCAAAACTGCCTTCTTTAGAAAATAAGGATGGCTATTAAACAGTTACACTCTTTGTTCTCTTGCCCTATTATTATGTCTCTCTTTAGGAGAGAGATTGAAAGCATGTTTATTGCTCTGTTCTTAACCAGGCTTGTCAACTACTGCCATACAGTAAGTGTTTAAAGCATCTGTAATAATGAATTGCAGCCCACACCCCTGCCTCATCTCTGTTTCCCTGCTTTATTGCCCTTTGATAATTTCTTCCATTTCTATTTTTGCATTTTCAAGGACAACACAAGGCAGAATAGTTATATGATTCAGGACTTTTAAACACACTTGAAATATGGCAATCACTTGTTATTCTTGATAACAAACCTAAAGGCAAGCTTTCAAGCACTGACTTGTCTTCTCCCTCCTCATTCCAGCTACTCAGACTTACAGAGAAGGACTTTGAAATTATCTGCTTAATTGGGTTGCATGTCACTGCTGTTGGTAAAAGTGGCTTTGGGATACAGGTGTTGGTTTTGGGGGGAGGGCTTTGCTGTGGTTTTACATGTCTTGTCTTCATTGCTTTGCTATCTTTGAGGACCAGGCAACATCCTTGGCTTGTTCTATTCCCTTCGAGGTTGATGCCATTTGAGTCTGGGCTTTCTTTGCTCTGGCTGTTCAGGTGTTCTGGACTTGATATTCTGCTCCTTTTGGAATGGACATCAGAGGTCCACATACAGGCTTTTGGTGCACTTAGAGTTATGCTAGGAGGAGCATGAAGTGACTTCCCAAAGGATGTGGTTCCCACCCCCTTAAGAACTAAAAAAGGGAAGGTCATGGTTGGACCAGTAACCCATCCTACTTGGTTGTCAGTTTCCTTATCTGTAAAGTGTTAGAGTCAGACAAGATCATCTCTAACATCCTTTTCTGCTCAAATATTCTGAGCCAAAGCAGGCTGAGAACACATCTACACTGAGAATTCTGTAATTTTAATAATTTTCTGGAAAAGCACGATGGTGGTACCAGCTAACAAGACTGAGACAGAGTTTGCAGTCAAATGGAATTAAGGATAAACCCAGTTCTGCCAGGTTTTTTTTTTTTTTTTGCTCTGTAACCTTTAGCATATCACTTTTCTTTGAGGCTTATGTTTCTCATCTTTAAATGAAAATACTACTACCTACCTAGCAGAGTTGTTGTACAGATTTAATACATATATTAGCATGCATAGCCGACACATAGGAGTCATTCTGTACATGGTGGAAGTTACTCTAATGACAGTAATCTTATGAGTATGTGGTTTGGGGAATATTTGAGGGTTTGGAATAGGTTCAGTCTAAGGAAGATGGCATATGGAGAAGTCTTTGAAGTTGAAAGAGTACTAAGGATGATTTTGAGGGTAGGGTAGCTGCTGAAGGAGATAATGCCAAGGATGTGATAAGAAACAAGTGAAGGGCACTGATGGGCAAGATCATTCATTCACTTAATTCCAGTACTTGCTACAGGTGTAGGTACTTTCAGTGAGATCATCTCCTTGTGATCAGTGTTGTTTTGTGCCTTGTCCAGTATATTATCTTCCAGACACAGAGTCAACCTTTGTGATTGAAGATGGTGGCACATTGATGACAACATGTCATGGACATGGACATGTCTGAAAAGACCAACTCAAGATAAAACCCAAATATATTCCAAAACCCAAAGATGGAGACTGTTTTTTATTTTGTAGCTACTGTCAATGCATGTAGAGACTGTCACTTACTATTTCTGCTGACATCTGGATTCTTGAAAATTTCACTTTACTTTAGATCTTCTTAACCTGGACTCCTCTAGTCCAGCGGATTTTTTAAGTCCTTGAGATTCTTTGCAGAACTGCGTGTATATGAGCATGTGTGCATTCTGGGAGGGGTCAGACTTGAAAAAGCCAACAAAGCTGCTGAAGGTGACTAAGAAAGAATTAAAATGATTTTACAAGATGAAAAAATGATCTAACACAAACACAGAGAGGTCCCCAAATACTTGCTTGTTTCCACAGCTTTGATAGGTCCACACCTTCTTCTTTCCTCTAACAAACAATGCAATGGGTGAGTCTCTTTGGCAAAGTTTTCACATTTTCCAAGCAGCTCTTTATGACATGATCCGGAGTTGAATGGTTTGGAAGATTTCTGGTGAGTGGATGTGGAGACTTGGTGCTTTCTTCATTGTTCCTAGAAAGAGCAGTAACAATTAAAAAAAAATTTTTTTTTAAATTTCTTTAGGAAGACTAAAGACTCAGAGAATAAAGTTTCCAGGAAAAGAAATGAAAATGATTTTGACACCAGCAACCTAAAAGAGTAAAGTAAAAGTGGCAGGGTAATAAGATTTTTAAAGAAAAAGAAGGAATAGTGCTTGTTATCCAGATTTCGTTTACAAAGAGAGTTAGTCCTTTGTGTCTGGCTTTGCCTCCAGGCCAGCAGGGGCCACAGGGCCACTCCTCAAAGAGGGTTTGGGAACCTTCTGTCTTCCTCCTCCCCTCCTCTCCCCCTCCCTCTCCTCTCTCCCTGTCTTTTCTCTCTCTTTCTGTATTTCTGTCTCCTTCTCTCTCTCTCTCTCCCCCTCTCTCAAACACACACACACACACTCATCTTTAAAAGGCGCAACCTTCATTGTATCACCAGTATTAGGATTTGGAACATCTTAAGGACATGTTGACCCCCACAAATCTAAATTAGGAAAGGAAGTGAATTTTAGTTGAACCTGCTTTGAAAATACAGAACTTCTCTTTTAAGAAACAAGAGGAAATAAAGAACTAGATAGAATTTCTTGAGCCTCTGTGAGGCCAAAGCTCCTGTTGAAGCTTTCTGATAGAGTCAAAAGCCCCAAATTCATCATTCACCAAATTGTTACACAGATACAATGATTCTCTTAGATACTGGCTGTGGAAGTTGCTCTTTAGATGTTTACTTTCTAGTCTGGGGAGACAGATCTCACAAACATGGAACAATTAAGGAGAATGAAGTAAAGTCAGACTTCTGAGAAGGGAAAGCTTAAGTGGGCTGGAAGAATGCATCAGGTCAGCAACACACAAAAATTGATGTACTTCAGCAGGGGAATGGGTAAACAAAACTGATGGTTTCAAAAGATGGAATACTATTCAGTAGCCAGAAGTATTGAAATAAATCTGTATGAGGCCACATGGATAAGTTTCAAAATATTGCTAAATGAATTTAAAGTAAAAAATAAAGCAATTTGTTTAGGATGTGTATAGCATTATGGTTTCCCAGCTGGTGCAGCAGTAAAGAATGTACCTGCCAGTGCAGGAGACATGGGAGTCTCTGGTTTGATCCCTGGGTAAGGAAGATCCCCTGGAGAAAGAAATGGCAAACCAATCCAGTCTTCTTGCCTGGGAAATCCCATGAACAGAGGACCTGGCGGACTACAGTCCATGGGGTTGCGAAAAGGTGGACACGACCGTTCATGCAAACACCAGCATAGCATTATACCATGTATGAAGAAAAACACATAAAATAACATCATTTATTCTTTGTGTGTGCGTGTGTGTATTACTTTCTGAAG
Organism: Bos indicus; assembly: GCF_029378745.1. Classification (NCBI taxonomy): domain Eukaryota; kingdom Metazoa; phylum Chordata; class Mammalia; order Artiodactyla; family Bovidae; genus Bos; species Bos indicus. The sequence goes on along the minus strand of NC_091765.1, from coordinate 58,596,846 downwards.
ACCTGGAAGGAAACACCTTAACTCAGAATCATGGTTACTTCTTGAGGATGGAGAAGGATGACAGTCAAAGTTCCCTTTAGTTTCATCTGTTTCATGCTGCTTTTGCATTTGGTGATTTCCTCTGTTGACTGGGAGTCTAGAGGCCCAGCTTTCTTCTGCAGGAAGAAGTTGAGGGTTTTGTAAAGATCTTGCCTTCTCCTAATACACCACATGACTTCCTGGTAGTCAGGGCCTCTAGTAGGTCTTTTCCATTTTTTTTTTTTTGGAGGTTTCCAGCAAAGTAATAAATGAAGAAATGCCAGAAGAATGTTACAAGCGCACTGTACATTTAAACTGTCTATGTTTAGCCGTTAAAGATGTGTGATGATGTTTCTTCAACCCTGTCTGGGTATCTCTCGTAATACCATCAGAAGTCTATATTTTAAGTCCCAATTGTCCCCCTGCTGTGCTCCTCCAAGTGGCCCCAGGGAGCCAGAGAAAGAGCCTGTGTGGAGCAGGCTGATGGACTGACAGTGGGAGGCCTCTGAAGGCATACTCCAGGGCCTTTGGTCCTTCCCCAGGCTTAAATTCTCCCTTGCACCTGGCGTTTGTATCTAGAGGGAGGTCTTGCCTGCAAAATGGGTTGAGTTTCAGCTCTGTGTGTGTGTCCTAGAACATCAGATGGAGAAAATTTCACCTTTCCTATTACTACTGAATCCTGCTCCCACAACACTTCCTCCATTCAAGGCATTTAAGGTCAAACAGGCTTTTAGTACAGATTCTGGGCAACTCAGCCCAACTCTGCATCCCCCCATGTCCAAGGAGAATTGGGGCCAAATGGGGCTTATTACAGTTTCATAGGCTGTAAAATGTCCAATCGTTTTATTTTTTAAGTAGGAAATGTTTATCCTAAGAAAAAGTTGCAAAGGGGCATAAAATATTAAAACTTGCATCTATTTCACTTTATAAAATGGATTTCATCTTCAAGTCTTTTCACTTGGTGAAATTCTCATAAATATCTGGAGAATGTGATAGCCTTAGCCAATTGTGAGCACACTTCTGAGCCCTTTTGAAGAGGTTTGCTCCTCTGGTCTCCCTCTTTTTAATATTCTATGGAGAGTGGATGTCTGATCTAAAGCATTCTCATTATGACAGCACTACTAATCATTTGAAAGAATACATTCATCTAAACAAATACTACACTCCAAGGAGAACCAAATGCTAATGCACATTTTATTAGACGAAAAGACAAACAATATAATTATACTTGAATTTCAGGGAAGCAAAGAGTAAAGCAAAACTGACATCAGAGCCCAGAGCCGGGTTTAGGTTAGCCATACATGCATTCACTTTTCCACGTTTGGAAAGTTTGTTCATTCAAGCTGAGGGCTACTTCACCAGACTAACAAAAAGGAAAATGTCTATCAGTTTTTTCTTTTGTTCTTTTCAGATCCTGTTCAAGTGCACACAGAACCAGCAGGTTCACCAGAAAAGCTATTGAGCGTTTGCTGGAACACATTATGCAGGGTAAATTTCTCCTGGAATGTTGCCAAGGGTTTTTTATGCTTCTGTGGTAGGCATTTCTGGAACATTGTCATTTAGCCAAGCAAAGAACATTTGCTTAAAGGATAGAAAATGTTAAAAAATTCTTGTTTGTTTAAAGGCAGGTTAAATAGCAGTATGAGCTTAGGGTAGGGCAGCAAAAAGCACTTATTTCTCTAAGTGATCTGATTAGGTTATTTAATTTTGGGAGGGGGGTTGGGCTGGTTAAACAGATTTGTAGCTTCTCCTAAAATAATTACATATTAATATTTTTTTTCTAGAAAGTGTCTTCCAGTGCTTAATTTTCTTTGATGTGATTTAGCTTTTTTTTTTTTCTTTATTTCAAAACTGAAATTTTACTTTAGTGATTTCTCATGTTTATGTATATAGGAGCTACTAGTAATAGCTAAAAAAATTGGAAGTGCAGAGCACATGCTAAATTAGAATTTCTTTTTTGACTTATAATTTCAGAACTAGATCATAAAAAATTAAAAAGGAAAACATGAAAATACCTTTAAATTAGAGCAGATAATATTTTTAAAGGATTACAAATTGGAGTAGAAATCCAAAGTTCAAAATTTTTTTAATTTAAATTAATTTATTATAATTAGAGGCTAATTACTTTACAATATTGTATTGGTTTTGCCATACATTAACATGAATCTGCCACGGGTGTACACGTGTTCCCAATCCTGAACCTCCCCTCCCACCTCCCTCCCCCAAAGTTCAAATTTTGACACATAAAAAAATATGACATAAACTCTCCCCAGAAATTATTTTCTAATGAGTATTAAAATCTAATCCCAAACCACCTCACTTTAACAAAGTTTCATTAATACCAAAGTTAGCATCAGATTCTGTGCAATACTTACTGATATGTAAGGGCTCTTGTTAAATGTGGCAAGGAAATATCCTAAATATAAAAGTTTGAATTTTGTCTAAAATTTGAATTTTATACAAATTTCATACAAAATTTGAATTTTATACACATTTTATACAAAATTTGAATTTTATACAAATTTCATACAAAATTTGAATTTTATACAAATTTTATACAAAATTTGAATTTTGTATAAAAGTTGGCAATTTTGCCATTTGCTGGCTGTGTGATCTTGGGTAAGTTACTTAGTGTCTCTGAGATTCAGTGCCCTCTGTGTAAGACAGGAATAATGATACCTATTTCAAGGATCAGAGAGGTGTGAGGATCAGAGATATTTGTGAGGAGTCTCAACAGTGCCTAGCATCTTGTAAAGGCTTAAAAAAGTATACATTCCTTCCTCATCTTCCCCAATCCATTCCACCAGAATAAACCAATTTGGAGATTAAAATAGTCAAAACTGTAATCTAAGTTAGAATCGTGTTGTTTTAGTGTTAGGATATTTCTGGCTGCTTCTTTTCTACTTGGACCTTAAATATACAAGTGTCAATAAGCATTCTTTAACAAAGTTAATCTGTTTTTATTTTGATAGGGCTGGTTCCGATACAATGCTTGGAGAACTAAATGACACACAGGAGAGTTTTGTCTTTATAGGGCTGACTCTGTTACTGAAAATGTACTCCATGAGAAGTAAATACGGAGCTACTTTCACCTACTTAATGTTGAAGTTAATTCATAAGGAAAAATATGGCAATTCTCCTTTTATAACTAAATCCTATGGAATCTGCTGCCTCCTGTATTCAAGTTCGGGTTATGATCTTAAACTTGGCTCCCTTCAATTGAATTTTGTTACATACGTGGCATGTTCCCACAGCTGAACCTCCCATCGGTAACTTGCACCTGCAGTTCACAAGATTCAGCCCAGAGACATCTGTACTTCCTGGCCACTCAGGTACCTACAAGCTCTGGCTGTGGGCTTTCATGCCAGTTTCTTGGCCAATTGAGACACTGCAAACATTTGGGCGTTCCAGTTTCTGCAACTTTGCTTTGGTTCTTTAAAAACAGCTCTTCCCCCAGCCCTGGCACATCACCATTTCTCTCCAAGGCACTCTTTGTAAAATGGGAAGGCTGGTGTCTGTCATTTGCATTCCAGATTGAAAAGAACAAAATCTAGACTTTCTGGCTCTCTCTCTCTTTGGAGTCATGACAAACTAAAGAGGATATGAGATGTATTTCTTTTTGTGTAAAATGCAGATGTTCATGTTCAATTTTCCTCATTTGCTTTGAGCTGTTTGTATAAACCATAGCCCCAGTTTTAATAGATACATGGAAGGTAGAGATACTGGGAGGAGAAGATGGTGATGTGGAAAAACTATTTCTTTCTCATTGCCATAAGACATTTAATTCCTGGAAAGAAAATTTTGTTGTTGTTTAGTTGCTACGTCATCTCTGACTCTTTTGCAACCCCATTGACTGTAGCCTGCCAGGCTCCTCTGTCCGTGGGATTTCCCAGGCAAGAACACTGGAGTGGGTTACCATTCCCTTCTCCAGGGGATCTTCCTGACCCAGGGATCAAACCCAAATTTCCTGCATTGCGTTAGGATTGTTTACCGCTGAGCCATCAGGGAAACCTAGAAAGAACATATATAATGACAAATAGAATGTCTTGATCTTTGGGCCAGAATCTGTGTTATGGATGTGCAGGTGTGCACATTTACAGCTGTCATAGCCTTGGTTTCTGTTGTTCTTCCCCCAGCACAGCACATTCTTTCAAGGTAAAGCAGCTTGATGATGGACCAGGATCTTTGGATAAAGAAGAATAGACACAATAGGCAAATTCATAACAATTTCTTTAATTAAAAAACCCTTAAAAAAGAGAATATTAGGAAAGAGTGCGGCCAAAATGGCACTCTTCCTCAAATGGATTCTGGACTGAGGGATGGAGTTGGAGGCAGATGTGATATGATGTAAACGCAGGTTCTTCAATATTTAAAAATATTTTTGGGGAGGATAGTACTGAGAATCTATGGGTTAATGTAATGCCTTTTTTTTTCTTTCTTTTTAATTTTTATTTGAGTACAGTTGCTTTACAATTTTGTTTTGGTTTCTGCTGTATAGCAAAGTGAATCAGTTATCTGTGTATATATATTCCATCTTTTTTAGATTTCCTTCCCACTTAGGTCACCACAAAGCATTGAGTAGAGTTCCCTGAGCTATACAGTAGGTTATCATTAGTTAGTTATTAGTTATCCATTTTATACATCAGTATCAATAGTGTGTATATGTCAATCCCCATCTCCCAATTTATCCCACCTTCCTGTTGTCCTCCTTGGTGTCCATACATTTTTTTTCTCTATGTCTGTGTCTCTATTTCTGCTTTGCAAATAGGTTTAGCTGCACCATTTTTCTAGATTCCACATATATGTGTTAATATATGGTATTTGTTTTTCTCTAACTTACTTCACTCTGCTTTTTAACATTGTAAGTTTTGGTTAAGGTAAACCATTAAAATTTGAAGAGTTTACATTTCCAACATCAGTGGTACTTCCCGCCTTCCCTCCCCACACCCCCATCTTCTTCCTTTCTTCTCTTCTTGCTTGTAATGGGCAGGAAACTTGCCTTCTTCAAGATGCTCATGATACAGTTAAGAAAGCCTCCAGGAAAAAAAAAATGCAGATAGGCTAGAGCAGAAAGGGCTCTAGAGAAAAAATATATACCTGCCACAAAGGGAATTCAGAAGCATCAATCCAAAAGGGTTTCATGGAGGAGGTGTCTTGCAGATGACTAGACACACAGGAAGTGTGGAGGGAGTTGTGGCGATGGGATTCTGTGGAACTAGCTCAGGCAAGGGAAAAGAACAAGTGAACACTAATAATAATGAGTGCCTAGTACTTGAAAGTTTATTCTGTGCAGCCCCCTGCCAACTATTTTTCTTGGATTATCTCATTGAATTCTCACATATAAGTTTTAGGGTAGATTTTATCCCTGTTTTAATCAAGAGAAAATTGAGGCAGACCAAGGTTATGCTACTTCCCCACAGATACATGCTAGTGAGTGGGAGAGTCAGGAGCTGAACCCCAGAACCCTGGCTCTTACCGTCTTCAGAAAGTTGCTGCTGTTTGGGGAATATTGAGTGACTCGATGGAGGTAGAGTCCAGTCTGTTTCTTGTAGGTGTGGTGGGAGATGATTTCATTGTTATCTGGAGAGGAATATGTTTCCAAATGACTTCCCTGGTGGCTCAGATGGTAAAACATCTGCCTACAATGCGGGAGACCTGGGTTCAATCCCTGGGTCAGGAAGATCTCCTGGAGAAGGAAATGGCAACCCACTCCAATATTCTTGCCTGGAGAATCCCACGGATGGAGGAGCCTGGCAGGCTATAGTCCATGGGGTCGCAAAGAGTCGGACATGACTGAGCAACTTCACTCACTCACTCAATGACACATCTGGTCAGAATTTGCAAATGTTTTTTCTTTGGGAGATTGGGTAAGAGGTGAGGGGTAGGAGGTGAGGAGTGGGAGGGTGTAGTGAAATTTCGGTTTTTAAAATTAATTCATTTTTATTCTTTTGCTTATGTTAGTATGGAAGCAAAAATTTCCTTAAAATGTCCTCCATTTTTCTTCTAGGTATGTGTGTTTGTGAAAGGTAACCTGGAGGTAGCCTGGATGGGGGTGGGATGGTAGGGTGGAGGGGTGGAGGGGGTTGGGGAGGTTAGCATACTTGGAGGCAAGGGAAATGATTAAGAGACCCTTGCCATCTCAGATAAGAGACAGGGGTGATGAAGATGAAGATGACAGTTACTGTTTAACTGAGTACTTACCATGTGCCATTACATCCTCATTTAATCCTCACAGTGGTCTCATGAGATCATCATACCCTCAATGTACAAAAGAAGGGATTGAGGCTCCCAGAGGTTAAATAACTTGACTAATGTCAGATATGCAGATGACACCACCCTTATGGCAGAAAGTGAAGAGGAACTAAAAAGCCTCTTGATGAAAGTGAAAGAGGAGAGTGAAAAAGTTGGCTTAAACTCAACATTCAGAAAACTAAGATCATGGCATCTGGTCCCATCACTTCATGGCAAATAGATGGGGAAACAGTGGAAACAGTGAGAGACTTCATTTTTTGGGGCTCCAGAATCACTACAGATGGTGACTGCAGCCATGAAATTAAAAGACGCTTACTCCTTGGAAGGAAAGTTATGACCAACCTAGATAGCATATTCAAAAGCAGAGACATTACTTTGCCAACAAAGGTCCTTCTAGTCAAGGCTATGGTTTTTCCAGTGGTCATGTATGGATGTGAGAGTTGGACTGTGAAGAAAGCTGAGCGTCAAAGAATTGATGCTTTTGAACTGTGGTGTTGGAGAAGACTCTTGAGAGTCCCTTGGACTGCAAGGAGATCCAACCAGTCCATCCTAAAAGAGATCAGTCCTGGGTATTCGTTGGAAGGACTAATGCTGAAGCTGAAACTCCAATACTTTGGCCACCTCATGTGAAGAGTTGACTCATTGGAAAAGACCCTGATGCTGGGAGGGATTGGGGGCAGGAGGAGAAGGGGACGACAGATAATGAGATGGCTGGATGGCATCACCGACTTGATGGACATGAGTTTGGGTGAACTCCAGGAGTTGGTGATGGAAGGGAGGCCTGGCGTGCTGCGATTCATGGGGTCACAAAGAGTTGGACACGACTGAGCGACTGAACTGAACTGAATTGAATGTCACACTGCAGGTTAAAGGCAGAGCTGGGATGTGGATAAGGGTCTGTCTGATTTCCGACTTATAGGGAATGAATGTGTGCAGAGGAAAAATTTGGGTGAGGATGGTGTCCTGGGAACCACTCCACGGAGGGAGATGAGCTTGAGCATGAATGACCCTTAGAAGCAGCAGTGGGGAATGAAGATCGTCCCCCTGGGCTCTCTCACTCCTCCACTGGGTGGTTGTGGACAAAGCCTTTACCCGGCATCTCAACCTCAGCATCTGTGAAAATGTAGGAAACAACCCACTTTCCTAGACGACTTGACAAGAGGTTATGTGATTATCAGTGAGGTGTGGTACATAAACATGTTTTAGGAACTCCGAAGTCCTTTATGATAGAATATGCATGACGGCAAGAAGGGAGCAGTGGAGGGTCTGAACCCAACAAGTGGGCTGAGGATGCTGAGGGGACAGAGCTGTGAGCTTGTACATAGAACAAGCAGAAGTTACTGAGATGTGCATGGGTTTGCATGGGAACCCTGGAAGAAATAACTCTTTAAGGAAGATTTAAAAGTAGGATGAGAGAGAGGACCAGGTAGAAACTCTAAAGAATGTTAGTGATGAGATTGGTGCCAGAAGAGGAGCCTGGTCTTTGTCTCCAGGGTGGGAATTCCTGCACCACCTTGACCCCAACAGGCTTTTGCCCTTTAGCACATTAGTCTCCATTTTGGGGGCTTATGTAAAAATGATGCATGTGGTTAGCATAGATGGACCAAGCAGCCCAAACTGGGAATGACGAGTACTGCTTTATCTTACATCTGGTCCAGGGATCTATGAATGTCGTGTTGAGAAGGGGGGTGAAGCCAAGAGATCAGAAGTCAGGGTGGACGAGTGAAATCTGCTGATGGTGTGTGATGGGGGCAGTGCTTCATCCAGGCCTCTGACCCAGACCAGATGAAACAGGAGACTCACCATCCAGGACACTGAGGAGAGCCTGAGGAAAGGCCTCTCTGGAATTCTGGGGACAAGGTAATTACTTGTGAGATGTCAGCCTTGTGGCTTTGTTCCTCCGGGGCAGACCTGGTCCTTTGGGACAAGTCTGTGCTTTGTGAGGAGACTGAGAGAGGGGCGCTGGGAGTGGCCATATTCTTCTGGAAGGTGACTCCTGGGGTCTGGGGTCTGGGCCAAGAAAGGGTTTTGAACAGGAAAGGGGATTCACAACAGGGCATACTTGAGAGGAATTGTTTAAAGCTTTAAACCCAGTCCAAGACAAGTAACATGAGCCAGACCTGAGTTACTTTGGATCGCTCCATCCATCTATCTATCTATCGTGTGTAACTTGAAAATGCCTCCCCTGGCAGTATTTGTGTTTCTGAACTCCCAGAGAGTTCCTCTTGTGGAGTGGGGGAAGGGATTCCTCTGGGGACAGACAAAAGTGGGGATGCACTGCTTTGAAGACTGCATTTCCTCCCTTTTTATGCCAGGGTGTAACCAGAGACCAGTGTCAACAAGGAATCTGGCTCGGGAACGCTTTTGTTTGCAGCTCTCCTTGGGGCGTGACTTTTTCAGAGGTCAATGAATTGTAAATTGTGTAATTTCAGATTCTTCTGAACCAGAGAAGGGAGCATTTTTGAGGGGGGTGGGGGATGTCACTCAGGCATCTAGGAAACTCTTGCTGTCTGTCTGTAAGTCCAGACCTGGCCATGTGGAATCTTCCCGTTCACAGGAGAAAGAAAATATATGTGGATTAGACTGTTTATGTCTGAATTTGCTATAGCAAATGGATCTTGTGTCAAAACTCCAAAATAAGGTAATATCCTAAGTTCAGAGCAGTGAAAGCAATAAAACCAGTTATTTGGTATGCTTGATAACACTTTTCTGGTTAAAACTATTTGTTGTGGCCTATGAAGGTATATGGGCTTTCCTGGTGGCTCAGTGGTAAAGAATCCACCTGCCAATGCAGGAGACACAGGAGACGTGGATTCGATCCCTGGGTGGGGAAGATCCCCTGGAGAAAGAAATGGCAACCCACTTCAGTGTTCTTGGCTGGGAAATCCCATGTACAGAGGGTGGGCTACAGTCCATGGGGTGGCAAAAGAGTCGGACACAACTTAGCAACCAAACAACAGCATGAAGGTATATACCCTGTGCTCTGGGGAAGGGTACCAAGCTGGGAGCTTCTAATGGTCTTAATCATTTTTTCAAAAACAATTTTATAACTTCCGTTTTTTCTTTGTAATTTTTAAATTAACGTATAATTGACATATAAGGGCTTCCCTTGTGGCTCAGCTGGTAAGGAATCCGCCTGCAGTGTGGGAGACCTGGGTTCAATCTCTGAGTGCGGAAGATCCCCTGGAGAAGGGAAAGGCTACCCACTCCAGTGTTCTGGCCTGGAGAACTCCATGGACTGTATAGTCCATGGGGTCACAAAGAGTCGGACATGACTGAGCAACTTTCACTGACTTATAATATTAGTTTCAGGTGTGCAATGTAGTGATTTGACGTTTATATACATTATAAATTGACACCATGATGAGTTTAGTAACCATCAAGACTCAGCCACTATACAAAGTTTTTATGATATTATTGACTATATTCCCTGTGCTTATATATTACATCCCCATGACTTATTTATTTTACGATGAAGTTTGTACTTCTGGATTTTTCTCACCTATTTTGATGTAAATTCCCCTCTAGCAACTACCTGAATATTCATTGGAAGGACTGATGTTGAAGCTGAAACTACAATACTTTGGCCACCTGATGCAAAGAACTGACTCACTGGAAAAGACCCTGATGCTGGGAAAGATTAAAGACAGGAGGAGAAGGGGACGACAGAGGATGAGATGATTGGATGGCATCACTGACTCAATGGGTATGAGTTTGAGTAAACTCCGGGAGTTGATGATGGACAAGGAGGCCTGGCGTGCTGCAGTCCATGGGTCGCAAAGAGTCGGACATGACTGAAATGAACTAGCAACTACCAGTTTCTCTGTATCTATGAGTCTGTATCTATTTTGTTTTGCTTATCTTGTTTTTTTTTTTTTTTTAGATTCCATGTATAGTGAAATCATATAGTATTTGTCTTGCTCTGTCTGATTTATTTCACTTAGCGCAATACCCTCTAGGTCCATCTGGGTTGTTGCAAAGGGGAAGATTTCATTGTCTGTGATGAGTGAGTAATGTCCTATTGTGTATATAGGTCTTAAGCATTTTTAATCTATATTTCTCCTCCTATACACTAGGATTAAAATTACTCATGCACTCAACAAAAATCTATTCAATATTTAACTTATTCCAACCACTGTCCTAAGGGCTGAGGACGTAGAAATTAAACAAGCTATTGCTCTCCCCAAACTTACAATCTACTGGGTTGGGCCAGACAATAAAATTAATGTTGTATAATCTACCAAGTAGTGAGACCTGCTAGGAAGAGAAATAGAGAGGGCTCCAGGAGATGGAAAGGAGTAGTGTATCTGAGGAAGTGGAGTTGGAGCAGAAGTGAGGCAGTGAGCCCTGAGGCTGACTGAAGGAAGCATGTCAAAGAAAAAGGGGTGTCCAGAGAGGGTTCAGGGAAAGTGTTGGAAGTGAAGTCAAAGGGGATCCAGAATCATGGGTTGTGCAGATGTTGTGGGGCTTTGTGGGTCACTATAAGGACTTTGGATTTTATCCTGAAGGAAATGGGAAGCTTGTGGAAGGTTTTCAGTAGAAGTGGGGCAAGATCATTGTGGCTACTGATTTTAAAATAAATTGAATAGGGCAAAGATGGAAGCATGAAAACAGGATACGAGAATCTAAGCAAGGAGGATGGTGGCTTAGACTAAGGATTTAACAGATTCTAAATATTTTGAAGGAATAACTGGCAAGATTTTCTGATGAATGGAATGTGAGCCTGGAAAGAAAGGAGCAAAAAATGAGTCAAGGTTTTGGGTCTGAGGAGCTGGATGAGTAGAGCTGTTGTTTACTAAGATTGGGAAGCCTGGAGGAGGGACATATTTGGAAGTGGGGGAGCCAGAATTCGTCTTTGGAATTAAGTCTATCTATCAGATGTCTAGTAGAGAGGTCTAATAGACTGTTGGATGCATGAGGGAAGGAGGTAGGGTTAGAGGTATAAATTTGGGAATGCGAAGCATGTAAAAGAATTGAAGCTGTGGATGAGATAATGTCACCTAGGAAGAGAGAATATAGATGGAATGAAAAGTAACCTGAGGCTGAGCCTTGGGGATGCCAGCATTAGTAGCTGAGAACATGAGAAGAACCAGCCAAGGTGATAAGGAGGAACCAGTGAGATAGGAAGAAAGAGGAAAGTCCCAGGGACAAGGGGAGAAGCTATTTCAAGAAAAGTGAAAGTGTTAGTCACTCAGTCGTGTTAGACTCTTTGTGACCCCGTGAACTGTAAGCCTGCCAGGATCCTCTGTCCATGGAGTTCGCCAGGCAAGAATACTAGCGTGGGTTGCCATACTCTTCTCTTCTCCAGGGGATCTTCCAGACTCAGGGATCAAACCTGTGTCTCCTGCTTTGCAGGCAGATTCTTTATCTTCTGAGCTACCAGGGAAGCCCCAAGAAAGGGCATGTCCTAATGGCTCAGAGGCTGCTGACAGATCAAGTTCAAAGAGGACTTAAAGTTAGTTATTGTATTTGGAACATGGAAGTTGTTGGTAAAGTTCACAAAAACCGGTTTTAGTGAGATTGTGGGGGTGAAAACCTGATTTGGAGTAGTTTTGAAACAAAGTCAGAAGAGAATAAGTGGAAATTGTGAATATATAGATTATTTTTCAAGAAATTAAGTATAAAGAGAAGCAACCCCCGCACCCCCCCCCCCCCAAATTGAGGCAGTTGCCAGAGGGAGCAATGTATCTCTAATATGGCCCTATCACATGCCAGAAGCTGCTTTTCAAATAGGAAGTCATTTTCCCTTCCAGAAGAGCTATAAGAGTCTGTCCTGTGGCTCTCCTATTGGGGCTTGCCAGAGACTCTACCCTGGATCCCTATCTGTCACAGATACCTCTAGTATCATTGGATCTGCCAGATCACACGAGCCAAGGGCACCTCACATGGCAGCCTGGATCTACTGCAGAGCCCTCTCTTGCTCCAGACCTCAAACGACTTCAGTCACCCAATACATAGCAATATTCCCTATTATAGATTATGTTTCTCCAAAACCTTAAGGGGCTTAGCTAGCATTGTGTTTCTTTCTTAGTAGTAGTAAGCCCAACATGTAATAATGTGTTCTTTATCTGTCAGGGGATGTCCTGACATGCCTTAGATCACTGAACTCCTAAAGACTTCACTCGTGTGGGAGACATTGCCAGACCCTTTCTCAAGGGGACCCAGATTAGGGGTCTGAGTACTGACTCAGATCTGGAAATTATGAGCACATCAACGTTCTTCTTGATAGCCCTTGATTTTTTTTTCCCTTCTTGTTATACAAGTCACGCAATACCTTTATTGGCTGATCATCTGTCCCAGTCCCGGGAACACCACGGTCTATTAGCCTTCAGCAAAACCTCGTGGGTGGAGGCACCAGACGACAGCTCTGGTTGTCCCTCTGGCCTTGTTGCCTTTGTGTTTTATGTCCACCTGGACTCTGGTGGTGAAGCACTGGCTTCTTGGCCTTTGTTATTCTGGAATCCCATCATTCCCCCCGAGTCTAGGGAGCCCAGTTATATGGCAGGGTCACCTCTTCTCACCCTGGCCCACGATGGACAGTTATCTCCAAGCTTCTCAGGGATGTAGTTTCCCCTGACTGACATACTCCTTATTGCCCTAAAGCAGGGACTGTCCCCTGAACCCTCCCAGGAAGCATGTGTCTCACATAAATTTGTTCTAACATTTCTGTCTCCCTGAACATTCTGATCCTGTCCTCAATTTTCTGCCATGGTAGTGCAGCCTCTCCCTGTAATTTACTGTAAAGCATCATGCCCAAGCTTCAAGGAGCCATTCAGAAATGCAATCATTCTAACTTTAAGGGGGCTCCCAAGTCAACAACCCCTCCCTCACCTTTGTATTCTGCTCTCCTCCTTCCTTTCCTGTGTATCATCCTTGAACTTGTTCCCACATGTGTCCCCCTAGATCAGGCTGATACATTTTCATCAAATCCTGCAGCTCCTTCTGAGGACAGGATGTTTTCTTCTGGACCAAGCATTGCGTTTCTTCACTTGGGCTACCTTGAAACCTAACCCCAGTTATTTGACCAAAAGTAAAGAATGGAGGTGGCGTAGATCATGAGGAAGGCAATATCTTTTCAGCATAGTCACTCTCAAGAATAGTCCCACCCAGATCTGCAGAAGAAAATAGAAGCAACATTCAGGTAAATATCAGGCAACTAATTGAATATTTTGGTTGAAATAAAAGAAGCCAGGGAATGTACCCTCAGGCTCCAGGCTTCTTTCTACAGGATTGGGAAGAAGCTGGTAGTGACAAATTGTGGATGAGGCAGGAGGAGACTTGGGAAGGAGGTTCAGATCTCTGGTTCTTGCAAATGAAACAACATCATTGATTCTTTCATTTGTCTATTAATTCATTCAGTATTTAATGGAAGCTTCTTATGTCAATCACTCTGCTAGGTATTTGGATTCAAAGACAAATACAACCTTGTCTTTATTTTTCATAAATTCAGAGTGTAATGTGACTGAGTGTAAGTGGACAGAAAAGCGATTACTATTTATTGCCTTACACATGATGGGAAAGAGGGATGGACAGGGTGCTATGGGAGTCCAGATGAAATAAAAAAACAAAACACTCTTGCCCGGTGTGTGTGCATATGAAAGAAGAGTTATATAAAGCCTTGTCTAGTTTCTTGTCCCCCCACACTTCCATTCCTCATTTCTAGAGCGACTTGACCATTGCTGGTCAGGGGTAATTTAAAGAATCCTGGTTTGGTAGCTCAGAGGACTATGAAACCAACCTTTCTTTCTATTTTCAGCATCTGTATGTAATTTCTTAATCTGTTTTTATGACCCATGTTCTCTTGTCTCCCAATTCCGTTGTCTTAGATATCTTTTGGCTACTGTTGAGAAATTAGTTGTCAGTTTAATCATTGGTTCTTTGATGGAAATCTGTCTTCTTCCTCTGGCTGCTTTTATCTTCTTTGTTCATGGTCTTTAGCAGTTTTGCTTTAAAGTACCTAAGTTTTACTTTATTTTCAGTTTTGGATTTCCTGAATCTAACAGTTGATATATTCAACTAGTTTTGGAAAAGTTTCAGCTGTTATCTCTTCAAGTCTTATTTCTGTTCCATTATCTCTGTCTTCACCCTACAGGACTTCAATTAAACATACATAAAACTTTTCATGGGTCTTTTATATCAGTGCTATGGTCTGAGAAAAGTACAAAAATTGAGAGTAAGAATTTGGAAGGTTTTATAGCAACTGACAGAGTAATTTTATGTCTTACAAATCTAATAAAATTTTGGCCTATATTTGAATATGTCTATTACTTATTTCATTGTTCTACTCTGATTAAGTGAAGCCAATGCTTAAGAACAAAGAAAGGTATAGAGTAGCTATCAAAAGCAAGCAAAAATCTCACAGAGAATAGCCATTTGGGGACAATAAGTATAGGAACAAGTAGCTTTACCTGGTTTCCTAGACCCTCAGAACATGTCAGAGTCCACACAATGAGGATCATGAATTATTCATAAAAGGTCATATATTGTTTTTATTTCCTTTATTCCCTTTGTTTTTAAAAGATAAGAACCACACTGAAACATATAATGCCCATTTTCTTGTCTTCTTTATCAATGTGTTGTACTTACGGAAGTTTCAGTAGTCTAGAAAGTTATTTTCTCTGGAGCAGTAGTTCTCAAACTACCATGTATCAGAACTACCTGGAGGGCTTACTAAATGCAGATTTCTGGACCCCACCTTCAGAGTTTTTGATTCAGCAGGTTTGCATTTTTAATAAATTCCCAGAGAGATGCCAATGTTATTGGCCTGGGCACTACATTTTGAGGACCTTTGTTTGGGAGCATCCATGTCTCTGATGAATAAAGCATTGCAGTGCTAAAGAACCAGGAGTAGGAATATTTAGACAGAATATGGAGTAAAATAAAATTCAAATGCTTTGCTGTGATATTCAAGGCCCTGCATGATAGACCCCTTGTCTATCTCACCCACGTTATCTCACACCATGTTTGTTAATTTTTGCATTGGTCTCCATTCTGTTCCTTAAAGACAGCAGGCTCATTTCTGTCTCAAGGGTGTGCTTGCTGTCCCCTCTGCCTGGGGCTCTTCTCTCTCAGGTTATGGCTCTCTCTGTGTCATCACTGAAGGCTCTGAATGCCTCCTTTTCAGAGAGGTGTTCTCTCCTTAAAGAAGCCATTCTCTATCACACTTCTCCTAGTTTATTCTCTTCATGTCACTTATGATCTAAAATTCCCTTTTTATTTCCTTGTTGGAGAATTCCAACATAGCAGGCATCTTGTCTCCTAGTTTCTTTTGCTAGCTCCATTCTGGAGGAGGGCCTGATATGTTTTAGGTTAAATATCTCATTAAATATCTGTTGGTTGGATACACCGATGTTTAGCATGGGTCTCTTATTTTTTACTCTGTTTCTGGGGGGAAATGAAGGGCGCTGGAAAAGGAGCTGAGTAACCCGAGGAATTTAAAATGTGGTCCCTCCTCCATCTGCCTATATGTTATAGCTGCCAGGATTCTGCCTAGCTTATAATGTGAAGGAAAGGGGTCTGTATTTTTCCCTGCCCTTACACTGTCTACTCCTGGTTGCCTCATAAAAAGACAATATGATGATTTGGGTAGCGCTCTTCATTTTCAGGGATTCTAGAGAGTTGCTAAATGGGTCATTTTCTCATGCATCCAGCACACTCCTAACATGTATAAGTGATTCTTTGCAGGATGGCTAGCCTCTGCCAAGTTGTCCTCCGCTACAGGGAGGGAAGAAGAGCTGCTTCTCTACCTCTGTTAAGTGCCAGGTGGGTTCTGTCTGTGCCTGCTCCCCTCAAGTACCTCCAGCTATTTCAGATTCCAGGTTAGGAATAGACCTGATTGATCCTACTGGAGAAGGCCTGGGCCTCTAAGATGAATGAAAAAGTCAATTTGCTGACTCAGATATTTTAAAACTGTGTTTGTTTTCCTCCCAGTGGTTTCCTTATTAAAAACTGAGTGTCTGTGCCCTTGCTGGCTGTACACAGGGCCTGGACATTCTTCTACAGACAACTGCTGGTGGTCTGGGCTGACTCATCCCTTCCCTTCCCCAAGGCAATGCCCCTGGAGTCTGCTCTTGGAAGGTTGGTATTCTGGTAGTAGTCTCAGGCTGCTGCCCTGAGCCATAGGCAACAGAAACAGGGCTTTCCTTAGGGAACTCAGGAGTGAGCCTCATGGGCTAGATGCTGGCTTTTGTTGCTGTTTGCGTGAGGTTGGGGTGAGGGTTTATCCCAAACAGGGGAAACTGAGAGACCTTTTGGTTGGGGATGCTCTGGATCCCCATAGCACTAGGGTTGAAAATATTTTTACACAGGTATGTTTTTATTTAATCTATCACTTAGATAAGCCTATAGAACATTCCGACTACACTAACATCTTTCACTTCTGCGCTTTATCTGTGTTAAAGCTGGTTAGAGACACTGGTACTTGATTGATGACTTTGGCATTGCTTGTACTTTTTGTTGTGCTGGGAATGAACTGAAGATGGATTTGATGAGAAGCAGAGGTCGTGGGTGGGAGGTTTTGACAGCTGCCAGAGGAGCTGCCTTGAGTGTTTTGTTAGACCAGTTCACCTACTTCTAGAGCTTTCCATGTTTGGTGGGAGTTCACACATCAACTTGTTACACACCTACTCTAAACCAGGCACTCCTCCCAGTTAGGTGCTGGGGGTACCAACACTAATACAGAATCATCTCTTTGCCTTCAAGGACCTCAGCATCTTAAGGGCAGGGACCTGTGGTGGTGACTTCAAGATGGCTATACATGCTTTTTACTCCTTTTGGATTTGAGCTTGTTCTATCACTTGCTTTGACTAGTAGAATGTGGTGTAAGCAATGTTGTGTAATTTTCGAGCTTGGGCCTTAAGGAGCTACAGCTTTGGCTTTTGCCACTTAAAATTGTTCTTCTTAGCAAGCCAGCCACCATGTTAGAAGCTGATCTACCCTAAGCCCACAGTCCGGTGAAGAAGCCGAAGCTAGCCACACAGAGCAGCAACGTGAGAGGACCGCTGAGGACACGTGAGTGCACACGTCATGAGCCTTCTGTTCTGTCCAGGGGCTGAATGAATTCAGCTGAGTGAATGACCTCAGCTGATGCCATGTGGAGCAGAACCACCCAGCTAAGCTTTATCTAAAAGCTTGATCCATAGCATTTTGAACAAATAAAATGGCTATTCTTTGACCCCATTAAGTTTTGGAATACATTGTTATGCAGCTCTAGATAATTAACATATACACATATTTCCTTTCCTTTTTTTTCCCCTCTTTTTGGTGGGAATTTAGTTCCCTGACCAGAGACTGAACTTGGGCCCTTGGCAGTGAAAGTGCAGAGTCCTGATCACTGGGCTGCCAGGGAATTCCCTACACGTATTTTCTTGAAGGAGGTATGCATGGGTTGTTATAGGAGCACAGAAGAAGATACCTGAGCAAGTGTGTGTGATGAGAGGATGGACATGGAATGCCTCCCAGAGGAGGCTTGCTTGAGTAGAATCTTCTCTAAGGACCCAGATGTGAGCCAGGCTTAGGGGAGGGTAAAGTCTGTCTAGATACAGGGGAATTGAGCAAAATAGCACGGAAGTAATTAACAGCATGGTAAAATATGTGGCAAGAATACACAGAAGAATTTTACAAAAAGATCCTAAAGATCCTGATAACCTCAACGATATGCTCACTCATCTGGAGCCAGACATCCTGAAGTGTGAAGTCAAGTAGGCCTTAGGAAGCATCTCTATGAACAAAGCTAATGTAGGTGATGAAATTGCAGCTGAGCTATTTAAAATCCTAAAAGATGATGCTGTTAAAGTGTTGTACTCAATATGTCAGCAAATTTGGAAAACTCACAGTGGTCACAGGACTGGAAAAGGTCAATTTTCATTCCAATCCCAACAAAGGAGGAGAGTGCCAAAGAATGTTCAGATTACCATACAGTTGCACTCATTTCACATGCTAGTAAAGTTATACTTAAAATCCTTCAAGCTAGGCTTCAGCAGTATATGAACCAAGAATTTCCAGATGTACAAGCTGGGATTAGAAAAGGCAGAGGAAACAGAGATCAAATCGCAACATTTGCTGGATCATAGAGAAAGCAAGAGAATTCCAGAAAACATCTACTTCTGCTTCATTGACTACACTAAAGCCTTTGACTGTGTGGATCACAACAAAATGGAAAATTCTTTAAGAGATGGGAATACCAGACTACCTATCTGTCTCCTGAGAAACCTGTATGCAGGTCAAGAAGCAACAGCTAGAACCTTATATGGAACAATTGACTGGTTCAAAATTGGGAAAGGAGTATGCCAAGGCTGTGTATTGTCACGCTGCTTATTTAACTTATATGTATAGTACATCATGTGAAATGCCAGGCTAGATGAATCACAAGCTGGAATCAAGATTGCTGGGAGAAATATCAACAACCTCATATATGCAGATGATACCACTCTAATGGTAAGAAAAAGTGAAGAGGAACTAAAAATCCTCTTGATGAGAGTGAAAGAGGAAAATGAAAAAGCTGACTTAAAACTCAATATTAACAAAACTAAGATCATGGTATCTGGTCCCATCACTTCATGGCAAATAGAAGGGGAAGAAGTGTAAGCAGTGACAGATTTTATTTTCTTGGTCTCCAAAATCACTGTAGATGGTGACTACAGCACAAAATTAAAAGACACTTGCTCCTTGGATTGAAACCTATGAGAAACCTAGACAGCATATTAAAAAGTAGAGACATCATTTTGCAAACAAAGTTTGCATAGTCAAAACTATGGTTTTTCCAGTAATCATGTATGGATGTGAGAGTTGGACCATAAAGAAGGCTGAGTGCCAAAGAATTGATGCTTTTGAACTGTAGTGCTGGAGAAGAGTCTTGAGAGTCCCTTGGACAGCAAAGGAGATCAAACCAATTGATCCTAAAAGAAATCAACTCTGAATATTCATTGGAAAGACTGATGCTGAAGCTGAAACTATAATACTTTGACCACCTGATGGGCAGAGCTGGCTTATTGGAAAAGATCTTGAAGCAGGGAAAGATTGAAGGGAACAGGAGAAGGGAGAGGCAGAGGATGAGATGGTTAGATAGCATCACCAACTCAATGAATGTGAATTTGAGCAAACTACAGAAGATAGTGGAGGACAGAGGGGCCTGGTATGCTGCAGTCCATGGGATTGCAAAGAGTTGAACGTGACTTAGCTACTGATCAACAACAACAACATATGTGAGAGTACTTCAAGGTCTGTAGACAGCGAGTAATGGACAAGGTTTCAGAGATGTTCTTCATCATTATCATTGTCATCATCATCATCATCGTAATTGATTACATTTCTTGAACATTACTATGTGCCAGATACTGACCTATGGTTGTATATATATTAACTCATTTAATTCTCACAACTCTATATTATGATTCCTTTATTACATCAGAAGAAAATCAGACACAAAGAAATAACTTGTTCAAGTCCACATGGCTTGCAAGTGCAGAGTAGAGATTTAAGCCCAGACAAGACCTTGGAGAACTTTGTGTGCCTCCTGAAAGAGCTTGGGATTTGTTCTGTAGGTAATGGGATGTGACCCAAAGGAAAGGTTTTAAGTAAGGGAGTGACATGGCTGTGTTAAAAGGTTCTGTAGTCTTTGTAATTTCCCCAACTTTGGTTTTTTTTCTTTGCTTGCTATCTATTTCTCTACAGTTACTAGCAGTGAACTCTATAATAAGCAGAGCCTGTGAGCTTATCTATGAAGGCTACAAGGAAAGAGGGAGGTATGTGGGACACGCACTACTCCACAGCTGGTCATGGGGGTGGAGGGGAGGACAGAACGCCCAGGGAGAGAATGGGTGTGGTGGCCACCAAGAGAGAAAGTGGGCTGTATCCTTGACCCCATGGCGGGAGAACAGCAGCATATGGGAGCCAGCCTGTTCTGAAAAGATTTGTTTAGGCGGAGGCACAGATAGGCTCATGGCTGTGCAGACAATCTGCCTTTCTGTCTTTCCTCCTCCCCATGGCCTTTCAGGTGATTAGCATCAAAATATTAAAAACAGCTGTTGAGTTCCCAGTGGCGGTTAGCAAAGAAGAGTGTGTTTCACATCGGTTCAGAAGTGCTCATCTGGCCGCGGCCATTCCTTTATGAAGAAGCCCTCCTGGGTGAGCCACTGAATAGTTCCTCCTTTGCACACACCACACCCAGTTTCTCCCTGCGCCCTGCTCTGTCGACCATGGATGGTAGAACTGACTCAGTAGAGTCGTAATCTGTAGGCAGCCTCCTCATGTTCTCACTTCAACAGATTTTGTGCAAGGAAAGAAGAGACAGAGTGAAGAAGGAAGAAGTCTGGTTTAGGTTCTAGCAGAATCTAGGAGATCCAACCCACAGACTTGGGTCAGCTCACACTTGCTTTGGGTGATAGGGACAAATGTCTGAAAGTCCCTAGGTCTCAAGATCCTCATCTGTAGTAGGAGGGTGTTGGGTGAAGACTAATCTCACCACAAATAATAAAAATAACCATAGCCAGTGTTTACTGAGCAGATACCAAAAGTCTGACTCTGTGTTAAGCATTTCATGCGTCTTATTTGTTTAATCTGCACAATGACCCAAGCTCAATGAAGCTCACTGAAGCCTTTCCTGATCATCCTATCTAAGACTCTCTGTATTAATTATTTATTGCCGTGTACCAAATGGCTTCAAATCTTAGTAGCTTAAAAACCACAGTAAAAATGATAGTCTTATAGTTTTTGTGGGTCAGACTTCCAGCACAAATTGGCTGACTTGTTACGGCTTGGAGTCTTTTATGAATTTGCTAGGGTTGCAAGCATCACTTTCAACATGGCAGGTAGACATCGGCTGTTGGCAAGGTCAGTACTAGCTGTTGGCAAGGTCAGTACTAGCTGTTGGCAAGGTCAGCACTAGTCTTTCATCACCACCTTGCCATAGGATTGTCCATGAAACCATTTGAATGTTCTCACAACATGGCAGCTGCCTTCCCCCAGAGTAAGTGACCCAAGAAAGAGATAGAAGCTGCAATGTCTTTTGTGACCTGTCCTTGGAAACCACACACTGTAATTTCCATAACATTCTATTGGTTACCTCAGCCAGCTCCATGCAGTGTAGTGAGAGGTGTACAAGGACAGGAAAACCAGGAGGCGACCATTTGAATGCCCTTCTTTGAGGCTGGCTAGCACCTCCTCCCTAAACTTACCTTATGTTACTGTGTATTACCTTTAATAGCAATTCTCTGAAATTATCAAATTTGTTTCTTTGATGCTCATTTCCTTCCCACTGGAATATAACCTTGCTAAGAATAAGAATTTCATCTTTTTTTTTTTTTTTAATTCTTGTATCCTCTGTACCTAGAACAAGGTCAGGTGCATGGTTGATGCTCAATATTGAGCATAGGATAGGTACCATCATCATGCCAGTTTCAGATGCAGAGGCTCAGAGAAGTTAAATAATTTTTTCCTAAAGCCACAGAGATAGTAAGTGTTGGAGCTGGGATACCAGTTTATTCATAGGGACTGATAACAGTCTACATGGATAGCAGTCAATGAATAATTGAATAATTACAATTGAACTGGATAATTCCAATGCTACAATTATGCAAGTGGAATTATCTGTAGAAGTGAAGAGCAGGACAGCATGCAGGAGGACTGGGAGAATTCCTGGGTAATTGGGAGATACTAGGAGGAAATATGGAAGTGTGTATATAAATGGATGTGTGCATATGGTTGAGATGGTCGTGAGAAATAAATAGAGATAGGTGGGTAGGTAGATGGGAGAAGACAGTGGCACCCCACTCCAGTACTTTTGCCTAGAAAATCCCATGGATGGAGGAGCCTGGTAGGCTGCAGTCCATGGGGTCGCTAGAGTCGGACACGACTGAGTGACTTCACTTTCACGCATTGGAGAAGGAAATGGCAACCCACTCCAGTGTTCTTGCCTGGAGAATCCCAGGGATGGGGGAGCCTGGTGGGCTGCCATCTATTGGGGTCATACAGAGTCGGACATGACTGAAGCGACTTAGCAGCAGCAGCAGCAGGTAGGTAGATAGGTAGATAGATAGAGAGGATGTGTGGGCATGGTAGTGGGATCATTAAAGGGGAGATAATGTACTCAGAACAGTTGTTATGACATAGACCTAGAGATAATTCTTTGACCTTAGTCTTATTTGCTGCAAAATTCTTTGAAAAATTTGTTTCCCAGGAACATTCTTATTAAAATGACTAAGTAAATTTTCCTTTAAAAAATCCCCAAAGCAATTTAAGTCGTTATTTAACTAGAAAGCATATTGCCAAATTATACATGGATTGCTAACTTGATTATGTTTGTGGGAATTATCCATGTTCTGGATTACACGCCAGAAAATAAAAGCACCGACTGTTGGCCACCCACTCTCTTTTCTTCTTCCCAGCCTCTTGAGGGAGGGGTCCTGGTATTTGTCAAACATACAATGGGTCCTCTTAGAACAATGCCTCATCCACCCCCTCTCTTGGCCTGGGAGATGGAAATTTGGGGAGGAATGGAGGGAAATGGTTATAAAAGTCCCTCACTTACTTTCCCTCCTCCGAAGCATTCTGCATAATGAGTTTGGAGGCAAGGGGTCTTTGCTCTTAGGGCAAGATGAGAGTGAGACTCAGGGGAAATGCTATAGAAGGTTGATTCTGATCTAGCCTGGAAGCCAAGGTGGTGTTGGTTCCTGAGTTTCTTCAAGGTCCAACTCAGTTCACCACAGCAAGAAAGCAGACAGTGATTCTACACCAGAGGCCCACTCAGGAAAACAAAAAGAGTTTGAGTTTAGCTTGAAAGAATCCTCCGGAACCTGTGGGTAGCTGTGATTAGTGGAGCAAACCAGACCTGGCTGAAAGATTGAAATAAGTTTCCCCTCAAATGACTGAGTTTCTCTTATGAGCAGTATCTAGACAGAGACCCCATAGCCTTGTGTGAAGGGGAATAGTATTCCCTGAGCCTTCCACTGAGACTTGCCACTTGCTTTAGTCAAAGCAGATTTTGGAGGGCCCACCTTTCCCTTTACCATGATTCCTTTAGGAGTGGGTATTTGTTGTTCAGTTGCTAAGTCATGTCTGACTCTTTGCAACCCCATGGACTGCAGCACACCAGGCCCCTTTGTCCTCCACTATCTCCTGGTGTTTGTTCAACTCTTGTCCATTGAATTGGTGATGTCATTCAATCATCTCATCCTCTGTTGTCCCCTTCTCCTTCTGCCTTCAATCTTTCCCAGCATCAGGGTCTTTTCTAATGAGTCGTTTCTTGGCATCAGATGGCCAAAGTATTGGAGCTTCAGCTTCAGCATCAGTCTTTCCAATGAATATTCAGGGTTGATTTCCTTTATGATTGACTGCTTTGATCTCCTTGCCGTCCAAGGGACTCTCAAGACTCTTCTCCAACACTATAGTTCAAGAGCACCAATTCTTTGGCTCTCAACTTTTTTATGGTCCAACTCTCACATCCACACATGACTACTAGAAAAACCATAGCTTTGACTGTATGGACTTTGTTGGCAAAATGCCTCTGTTTTTTTTAACATGCTGTCTAGATTTGTCACAGCTTTCCTCCTGAGGAGGAAGCGTCTTTGAATTCCATGGTTGCAGTCACCATCTTCAGTGATTTTGGAGCCCAAGAAAGTAAAATCTGGCACTGTTTCCACTGTTCCCCTTCTATTTGCAATGAATTGATGGGGCTGGATGCCGTGATCTTAGTTTTGTTAATGTTGAGTTTTAAGTCAGCTTTTTCACTCTCCTCTTTTACTTTCATCAACAGGCTCTTTAGTTCCTCTTTACTTTCTGCCGTAAGGATGGTGTCATCTGCATATCTGAGGTTATTGATTTTTTCCCCTGCAGTCATGATTCTGGCTGTGCTTCATCCAGTCCAGCATTTTGCATGATGTACTCTGCATATAAGTTAAATAAGCAGGGTGACAATATACAGCTTTGACATACTCCATTCCAATTTGGAATCAGTTCGTTGTTCCATGTCCGGTTCTAACTGTTGCTTCTGGACCTGCCTACAGATTTCTCAGGAGGCAGGTAAGGTGGTCTAGTATTCCCATCTCTTTAAGAATTTTCCACTGTTTGTTGTGATCCACAGAGTCAAAGGCTTTAGCATAGTCAATAAAGCAGAGGTAGATGTTTTTCTGGAATTCTTCTTCACTTTCTGCCATCAGAGTGTATTATCTGGTATCTGAGGTTGTTGGTATTTCCCCTGGCAGTCTTGATTCCAGCTTGTGATTCATCTAGCCTGGCATTTTGCATGATGTACTCTGAATGTAAGTTAAATAAGCAGAGTAACCACATACAGCCTTGATGTACTCCTTTCCCAATTTTGAACCAGTCAGTTATTCCATGTCTGGTTCTGTTACTTCTTGACTCGCATACAGGTTTCTCAGGAGACAGATAAAGTAGTCTGGTATTCCCATCTCTTTAAGAATTTTCCACAGTTCTTTGTGGACCACACACAGCCAAAGGCTTTAGTGTAGTCAATGAAGCAGAAGTAGATGTTTTTCTGAAATTCCCTTGTTTTCTCCAACGAATGTTGGCAGTCTGATCTCTGGTTCCTCTGCATCTTTGAAACCCAGGTTGTATATCTGGAAGTTCTTGGTTCATGTTCTGCTGAAGCCTAATTTGAAGAATTTTGAACATAACCTTGCTAGCTTGTGAAATGAGAGAAACTGTACAATAGTTTGAACATTCTTTGGCATTGCCCTTCTTTGGGATTGGAATGAGAACTGACCTTTTCCAGTCATGTGGCCACTTGTGAGTTTTCCAAATTTGCTGATACATTGAGTGCAACACTTTAGCAGCAGCATCTTTTAGGATTTTAAATAGCTCAGCTGCAATTTTGTCACCTATACTAGCTTTGTTCATAGTAATGCTTCCTAAGGCCCACTTGACTTCACACTCCAGGATGTCTGGCTCTAGGTGAGGGACCACACCATCATGGTTATCTGTGTCATTAAGACCTTTCTTGTATAGTTCTTCTGTGTATTCTTGCCACCTCTTCTTAATCTCTTCGGCTTCTGTTTCTTACTATCTCTCTCCTTTATCGTACCCATTCTTGCATGAAATGTTCTCTTGATCTCCAGTTTTCTTGAAGGGATCTCTAGTCTTTCCCATTCTATTGTCTTCCTCTCTTACTTTGCATTGTTCACTTACAAAGGCCTTATCTCTCCTTGCTATTCCCTAGAACTCTGTATTCAATTGGGTGTATCTTTCCCTTTCTCCCTTGCCTTTCAGTTCTCTTCTTTACTCAACTTTTTGTAAAACAACCGTGTTGCCTTGTTGCATTTCTTTTTCTTGGGGATAGTTTTGGTCATCGCTTCCTGTACAATGTTACAAACCTCTGTGCATAGTTCTTTAGGCACTCTGTCTACCAGATCTAATCCCTTGAATCTATTTGTTACCTCCACTGTACTATCATAAGGGATTTGATTTAGGTCATACCTTAATGGCCTAGTGGTTTTCCCTACTTTCTTCAATTTAAACCTCAATTTTGCCATAAGGAGCTCCTGATCTGAGCCACAGTCAGCTCCAGGTCTTGGTTTTGCTGACTGTATAGAGCTTCTCCATCTTCAGCTGCAAAGAATATAATCAATCTGATTTTGGTATTGACTATCTGGTAATATCCATGTATACAGTCATCTCTTGTGTTGTTGGATAAGGGTGTTTGCTATGACTAACATGTTCTCTTGACAAAACTGTTAGTCTTTGCCCTGCTTCATTTTGTACTCCAAGGCCAAAATTTCCTGTTATTCCAGGTATCTCTTGACTTTGTAATTTTGCATTCCAATCTCCTATGATGAGAAGGACATCTGTTTGGGGGGTGGAGAAGGGTCTTGTAGGTCTTCATAGAGCCTGTCAACTTCAACTTCTTGAGGTTTAGTGGTTGGGGCATAGACTTGGATTACTGTGATTTTGAATGGTTTGCCTTGGAAATGAACCAAAGTCATTCTATTGTTTTGAGATTGCAGCCAAGTACTGCATTTTGGATAGTTTTTTTGATTATGAGGGCAACTCCATTTCTTCTGATTCTCTACCCATAGTAGTAGATATTATGGTCATCTGAATTAAATCACCCATTCCTGTACATTTTAGTTCACTGATACTTAAGATGCTGATATTCATTCTTGCCATCTCCTGCTTAATCATGTTCAATTTACCTTGATTCATGGACCTGACAGTCCAAGTTCCTATGCAATATTGTTCTTTACATCATTGAACTTTACTTTCACCACCAGACACACCCACAACGGAGCATCATTTCTGCTTTGGCCCATTTGCTTCACTCTTTCTGGAGCTATTGCCCTCTGTTCTTCCCCAGCAGCATACTGCTCACCTTCTGATCTGGGGAGCTCATCTTCCAGTGTCATATCTTTTTGCCTTTTCATACTGTTCATGGGGTTCTCGCATCAAGAATACCGTGTGGGTTGTCGTTCCTTCCTCCAGTGGATCATTTTTTTTTGTCAGAACTCTTTACTATGACCTGTCCATCTTGGGTGGTCCTGTATGGCATAGCTCATAGCTTCACTGAGTTACACAAGCCCCTTTGCCACAAGAAGGCTGTGATCCATGAAGGGGATGAAGGGGCATAGCACGGTGGTTAGAGCAAAGGCCTTAGAGTTTGCTTTAGTTTGTGCCCTGGACTCTGGCATTTACTATGTGGCCTTAAGCAAGTTCCTTAACTTCTCTGTGCCTCCATTTTCTCAAATGTAAAATGGGAATGATGATTGATTTTACCTCATAGAGTAGTTGTAAAAATGAAGTAGTTGTGAAGCTTTATATATAAAGCTCTTATAACCGTATGTTTCATTAAGTATTCATTTAACAAGCATATATGGAGCAATATACACTGCTGTGTGCCAGGTGCAGGAGAATAGTGACAAAGACCTGGTTCTGGCTCCCAGTAAAATTGCTATTTCAGTATGTGTTGG
Organism: Bos indicus; assembly: GCF_029378745.1. Lineage (NCBI taxonomy): Eukaryota > Metazoa > Chordata > Mammalia > Artiodactyla > Bovidae > Bos > Bos indicus. The sequence continues at coordinate 58,569,661 of NC_091765.1, read as the reverse complement.
GTGGTAGGGAGAATAATGACCCCTGCCCCCAAGATGTCTGTGTTTGAATCCCCAGAACTGGTGAATATATTAGGTTATATGGGCAAAAGGGAATTAAGACTACAGATGGAATTGAGCTTGCTAATAAACTGGCTTTAAAATAGAAGATTACTTTAGATTATCTATATGGGCCCAATGTAATAACGAAGATGGAAAGAGGCAGAGAGTATCAGAATGATGCCATGTGAGCAGGACTTGACCTGCTGTTGCTGACTTAGAAGATGGAAGGAGGACAAATGCCAGGGAATGCAGATGGACATTGTGAGATGACAAAGACAAGGAAATGAATTCTTCAAAAGGAACACAGCCCTGCTGATATCTTGATTTTAGCCCAATGAGGCCCATTTCAGACATTCAACCTCCTGAACTCTAAGATAATAAGTTTGCATTGTTCAAGCCACCAAGTTTGTGGTAATTTCTTACAACAGCAATAGGAAACGAGTAGTAATGCAGACAAAAATAAATCAGCGAGTGAATATATATGTAATTTCAGGTAATGATAAGTACTAGGAAGAAAATGAAGCAGATTGTGATTTGGGAGAATGGCATTGAAACATGCATAATATCATATATGAAACGAGTCGCCAGTCCAGGTTCGATGCACAATACTGGATGCTTGGGGCTGGTGCACTGGGATGACCCAGAGGGATGGTACGGGGAGGGAGGAGGGAGGAGGGTTCAGGATGGGAAACACGTGTATACCTGTGGCGGATTCATGTTGATATATGGCAAAACCAATACAATATTGTAAAGTTAAAAAAGAAAATGAAGCAGATTAAAGGGATAGAAGATGATGGGGGTGGGAGCTCTTTTAGATGGTCAGGGAAGGCATCTTTGGGGAGATGACATTTGAGAAGAGGCTTGAATGAAATGAGAAGACAAGCCATGAGTCTATACTCTAGACAAAAGAAATGGAGCCTATAAAGGCATCAAGGAGGGAAGGACCTTGAATCACTGAAGAAGAGTCAATGTGGCTAAGGTATAAGCGGCAAGTGGGAAAGCAGTAGGAGATGAGATCAGATGAGGCAGAAGTCAGATCTTACAAGCCCCCAGAGTTTTGATTTTATGGTAAGAAATTCAGATTTTATTCCCAGTGCAATAGGAAACCATCAGAGAGGTAACATTGGAAGGGTGATATGAAACGATTTAAATTTTACAAAGCTCATGCAGGCTGCTGTGCAGGAAATAAACTGGAAAGAGTTAAAAGAGTGGAAGTAACAGGCTAAATCAGGAGGATGCCATGAAAAACAATGGACTAGTCTCAGCTGGTGTGAGAAGGAGGTGGAATCTAGGCATATCTTGGTGATTAGAACTGGCTGTACTTTATGTTGGTTTGGATGTGGGGTTGGGGAAGGAAATAAATTAAGTACACTTAGCTCTGGGCTGGAGAAGCTGGATGAATAGACATGCCATTTATTCACATGAAGGAAACAGGAGAGAGGACAGGTTTGAAAGGTAAAAGTCCTGAATGTTCACCTGATAAATGCTTAAGGATTATTTTCAGTATCTGATGCTCCCGACTCACTGATCTCTTGTTATTTCTTATCTGTATCTATGCTCAGGCTTCCCTGGTGGCTCAATGGTAAAGAATCCACCTGCCAATGCAGGAGATACAGGAGACACAGGTTCGATCCCTGGGTGGGGAGATCCCCCGGTGGAGGAAATGGCAACCCACTCCAATATTCTTGCCTGGAAAATCCCATGGACAGAGGAGCCTGGTGGGCTACATTCCATGGGATCACAAAAGAGTAGGACATGACTTAACAACTAAACAACAACGACAGCATCTATGCTTCTTATATTTCCTTCATCTGGAGCTTCCTCCTTCCACTCTGTTGTCTCAATTCATTCCCATCCTTCAAGGCCCATGTCCAGTGTCATCTATTGCCTACTTCTGCTATACAGGAGACCACTCTTGACTTCACAGAGGCTAGTGTTTGGGTCTCTTATCAGTTTGCTTTTGGACCTTCTCTGTAATGCCTTATCTTCCTTGCTGGGTAGTAATCTCCTTGAAAGCAGGGATGTGCATTTCTCTTCTTGGATTCTCTGCTGCTTAATGACTAGCACATAGGAGGGGCCCAGTAAATTATTGCTGAATGGAATTGGATGTTATGGAGAAGGCTGTGTTGTGTAAGGGAGTTGAACTAGGTGTTCTCTAAGGCTAGTTTCTGCTGTAAGAGTTCATGATTCATTTGAAACCATGGTTCAGAGGTTTCCAAGTTGCCTAGTTTTGCACTTGATTAAGGATTGTATGGAGAATGAAATCTTCCTTCAATGCCAGTCCAAGGAACACTTTCATTAAGGAAATTTGGGGTTTGTATTAATAGATACATTCAATGATGGTTTTCTGAGAGCAAATACAAATGGTTTCAGATTGTGTACAGTTTTATGCTATACAATATCCACACTTTCTTTCTGTTCCTTCCCCTCTCCAATTAATGGGGACAATCTTATAAAAGGTCAAAATTAGGAAATAAAAGTAGGATTCCAGTACTGCCTTCAATTATTCCATTTCCACAACTGTGCAAGAGTCTCACACGTACATGTATTTAATGATTTAATTTTGGCAGCACATGTATGTATCCATTTCTAATGCCAAGATTGCTTAATGCAAGTATATATTCAAAGATTGCTTAATGAAATGTGGTTAAGGGAAGTTATTCTTAGCAACAATTTATACGGGAAGTTGTTCTTAGCAACAGGTTACATTTATGCATGTATCAGTTAGCTTTTGCTAGATGACAAATAATCCCAAAACATCATAGCTTAAAATAATAGTCACTAATTTAATTCTTAATTCTGTAGTGTGCAGTTTGGCCTGGGATAGCCAAAAGTCTGGTCTGGGTTGGCTTGGCCAAGTCCACTGTGTATCTGTGATCAACTCATGGGTTGGTCGGGCCTGGATGATTTGATGGCTCAGTAGAGGTGGTTGGGAAAACTGAGTTACTCTCCAGTTTTTCTCCTCCTGCATAGGCTAGCCTGGGCTTCTTTATATGGTGGCAGCAGGATTCCATAAGTGAGAAACCAACTGGGTAAAGCCTCTTCAGGATCAGGCTCTGAACTTTTCAACATTGTCCAAAGCAATCACAAGCCCATGTTCAAGGGGTAGAGAAATTATCTCCTGCTAGAAGGAGAAGCAAAGTTGTATTTTGCACAGGCCATAGATACAGCGAGTAGTGAAGAACTATGGCCATTTTTACAGTCTGTCACCATCAGTTAGGGGGCTTCTGGCCTAAGTAACAGAAAATTCAGTTCCAGTTGCATAAACAGTAAGGATACATTATCTCACAAAATAAGAAGTTTGGAGGAAAAGTGATTACAGGCTTATTTCAGCTCCTGAGCAATGCTATCATGGATCTAGGCTTTTCTTTCAATCAACTTTCAACTCTGTTGTTCCCAACATGTTCATTTTTGTCCACATTTTAACAGTATGTCCATAACAGTTTCAGGCTTTATTTATAGATGACAAAATCCAGAGAAGAATGGAATGTGTCTCCTTATAGAAATGAGAAAATCTACCCAGAAAAGGAATCTTGCATCTCCTTTTAGAAATGAGAATCTACCCAGAAGCCCTTGTGGTCTTCCTGTTGGATCCCATCACATCATATCCCTGTGCCTGAGGATTGAATAGCCCTGCTTATCAATCTTATACTAGGAGCTTTTGGGCAGGAAAGATGGGGATTAGAGGTGGTGAGCTGGGGATACATTTCCCTCAATAATTACAGAAACTTAGGAATGTTGAATGGAGGACAAGTAGTTCTACCCAGAAAGTGGTTTTGGATTTATCATTCTGCTATTCTTACCATTTTCAGTGATTCCTTTCATAATAATAATGACAACAATGACAACAGCAAAAATAGATGGTAAACATATGTGCAAGCATAAAACTAATTCAATTGGTAGGACGTCTTTGACTCAAGGCAATTTCAAGTAAATTAAAACAAACAAAAAAATACTCTTGTTAAGTGAGCCTTATTTGGACTACTTGTGTGTGCTTCTTGAGCCATGTAACACAAAGTATAATTCTTTAAATCTTAGAGGTCAGTGATAAAATCTGATTTTCACAGTCTTAAACAGTCAGAGTAAAGGGATGAAAAAAAACAGCCACCATCTAGGAAACTTTAAAGCTTTTGTTTACAAAGTACATTTGTCCTTAATTTAATTAAGTCAAAGAACATCCATTAGTTCTCCTGTCTTTAAAATTTGACCTGGAGTGACATAAATGGCAAATGCAAGTATCGTTTTTCTAGAAAGTCGTGAGTAAAATATGCCTCTCCTTTAACTATGCTCCATAAATAAAATGTCTTGTAAAAAGGCTATCACCTTAGCAACTGTCAACTGAATCAGCTTTATGAAGACAAAGTAAAACTACAAGTAAACCTGCAGATAAGGCCTGAATAATTTTTTTTTACCATTAAAGAAAGTGAATTTTTTAAAAAAAGTGATGTTTGACCATGCTTTGAGAAAGATTAAACTAAGTAATTTTAAAGTAAACACAGTTTTCAAAAAGAAGAAGTTACCCTGAAAGGCAAGCTTGAAAATCGCTTTGTTCTACAGTTTCCTCCCATTTATGATTTGTTTGACTATCTATTTTCTCTCCATGTTAAACTGCTTACACTTCAAAAGCTTTTCCTCTTTCTATAAGTATTACCATTAAAGTGAAATCAGCCAGAGGATTTAGTGAATCCCACACTTTGGATTTCTTTTATAGTGTTGTGATCCTTTGGTAGGATTTTGTCATGAGCATGCTTGTGCATATGGGGAATTGGGTTGTCAACCCTCCTGCCCAAACAACTTAAATATCTATGACAGGACTTTCAAAAGTAAACCACAATGATTTTAGAAAAGTATGAGCAACTTGGGTAATTGGTAATTGGTCAATGATCTAATGTATGATCGACTTTTTTTTTTCCGCAATCACATATTGCAGGGGTGATGTACTTCAGACACCAGGGTGTGATGCTGGTTAGGAGAAAATTTTGGGTAAATTTCACCTTAGAATATTCTTTCCTAAGAACAAAAAACTGCACTGAGAAATATAAAATCATCTTTTGCACTCTCACCCCCAGTGTATAAGCGCGGAAGAAAGCCCGAAAGCACTCCTCCAAACTGTGTTAACTGTGACTGATCTCTGAGGTGATTCCTCTTTGGGAATCCCCACTGTGTTGAGTTTTGGTAGAGTTCCGTGCCCTAGTTGTCTGTGGAAGTGAAAAGTGGAACCTCTTCCACGCTCACAGCCTAGCAACTAGAATGTGGTTGTATGAATTGGGCTTGTACCCTGGAGCTTCCATCTGGAACTTCAAAACTTGAGTGTGTGTCACAGGACCTGGGGTAAGATGAGGCAAATGAGGCATCGAGGGTGTTAGAGTGTAAAATTTAAGGAAGCACACATTTTCAAAATCTTTGAAGTGCTGATATGCATTTGTATGACCCTTAGGGTATGTGCCTCCTTAAATGTGGTTTCCTAGGCACTTGACTTGCATCCTCAAGTCCCAGGCATGGTTTGACATCTGGACAGTCAGAAAGCAGGTCATCACAGTAGGGGTGGAGGTGATGGTAGTGAAACAATGATGGGGTTGTGCTTGTGACAGAAGAAATGATGATGGTGGCAGTGGCTGTGGTACTGCTAACTCCATTGGTGGCATCTTGTACCTTGGGATGAGCTTGGCACTGGATCCCATGGGAAGGACTGCTGGTTCTCCTGCCTTTGGATTTGTCATTTCCTTAATAATCCTTCCAATACATTCCGTGCATGCTAAGTCACTTCAGTTGTGTCCGATTCTGTTCAATCCCATGGATTATAGCCTGCCAGGCTCTTCTCTCTATGGGATTTTCCAGGCAAGCATACTGGAGCGGGTTGCCATTTCCTCCTTCAGGGGATCTTCCCGACCCAGGGATCCAACCAGCAGCTCTTACATCTCCTGCATTGGCAAGCAGGTTCTTTACCACTAGTGCCACCTGAATGGAGTGTTAGTCACTCAGTCATGTCTGACTCTTTGCAAACCCACGGACTGTAGTCTGCCAGGCTCCTCTGTCCATGGGGTTCCCCAGGCAAGAATACTGGAGTCGGTTGCCATTCCCTTCTCCAGAGGATCTTCCTGACCTAAGGATAGAACCCAGGTCTCCTGCGTTGCAGCCAGATTCTTTACCATCTGAGCTACAGGGAGATCCCTGGGCTATAGGGAAGCACCACTTGGAAGGCCCTCAATAGATTACATTTCTACTTAAATGAACCAGTGTTGGTTTCTATTGCTAGCAACCAAGAACTCTAATACAGTGAGATAGCGAGCAATTTATATTTTGTTCTCCTTTATCCTTTTCTGTGTTTTCATGTTTCACATACTTATAACCAGATTACTCTTTCATGGAAGGCCAGATATTTTTATCAACTTGTTCTGTCATCAAGTTGACCAAAGTGTGTAGGATGGGCTCCAGAGTGAGTTAATCCAGCATTTCAATGATGTTAACATGAAGAACCTACATTCTTTTCATCTCTCCACTGTTCCACAGTTGATGTTGGCTTTATCTTCAGGTTAGTGGCAGCCTGACAGTAGCGATTCCAAGAATTCCATGCAGAAATGACAATGTCTAGAGGAAGAAGAGAAAGGATCTCTTTTTATGGTTCTCCCCCAGGAATGAGGCATGGTCTTCCAGAAGCCCTACCAATTTCACCCTCATTTTTTTGGTTCAAACTGAGTCACATGCCTAAGGATGGCCTAACTCCTGACAAGGGCAATGTTCTCCTGAGACCAATCAGACCCATTCCTGGAGCTGAGGTTAGTTTCCCCTGAGGCATGTGACACTGTAGAGGAGAGAAGAGTAACTGAATAAAATGAAAATTCTCTTAGGGAAGAAGAAAGATTGAATGAAGGTTGGATAGTCGACCTGCAGTATCCATAATTTATTTTGATTGCTTGTTGAATACTTTTGCTCACTTTAGGGTGTGTGGCTACAGTCTGAGCATTACTGTATATGTGTTCTTTTAAGCAAGAGTTAATCACATTTTCTGAAACCAGCTTGAAAATGCTGACCAAATCATAGTAAAATAGTGCAGTCACTGTGGAAAACAGTATGGCAGTTCCTCAAAAAATGAAACACAATTATCATATGATCAAGTAACTCTACTTCTAGGTATTCAAAAGAATTGAATACAGGGTCTCAAACAGAAATTTGCATACTCATATTCATAGCAGCATTATTCACAATAACTAAAAGATAAGAGCAACCCACCTGCTCATGAATGGAGAAACAAAGTGGAGTATATGCATGTAGTGGGATATTGTTGTTGTTCAGTCACTCATTTGTGTGTGACTCTTTGCGAGCCCATGGACTGCAGTACACCAGGTTTCCCTGTCTTTCACCATCTCCTGGAGCTTGCTCAAACTCATGTCCATTGAATCAGTGATGCCATCCAACCATCTCATCCTCTGTTGCCCTCTTCTCCTCCTGCCCTCCATCTTACCCAGCATCAGGGTCTTTTCCAGTGAGTTGGCTTTTCATATCAGGTGGCCAAAGTATTAGAGCTTCAGTTTCAGCATCAATTTTTCCAGTAAATATTCAGGGTTGATTTCCTTTAGGATTGATTGGTTTGATCTCCTTGCAGTTCAAGGGACTCTCCAACACCACAGTTTGAAAGTATCAATTCTTTGGCATTCAGCCTTCTTTATCTCTCACATCCATACATGGCTACTGGAAAAAGCTGAGTGGGATATTACTCAGCTTTAAAAAGGAAGGGAATTTTGATACACACCAAAACATGGGTGAACCTTGAGGATACCTTGAAGTGAAATAAGCCAGTCACAAAAGGACAAAGCTTGTTTGAGGTACTTTTTTTGTGTGTGTATGTGTGTGTGTTACTCTCTCAGTCATGTCCAACTCTTTGCAACCCCATAGACTGTATGTAGCCTGCCAGGCTCCTCTGTCCATGGGATTCTCCAGCCAAGAATCTGGAGTGAGTTGCCATTCCTTTCTCCAGGGGATCTTCCTGACCCAGGGATTGAACCCTGGTCTCCTACATTGCAGGCAGATTCTTTACCATCTGAGTCAGGAAAGCCTACATGTATGAGGTACTTAGATAGTCAAATTCAGAGACAGAATATGGAACAGCTTTTGCCAGGGGCTGGAGGAGGGGGAAATGGGGAGTCATTACTTAATAGACAGGGGGTTTCAGTTTGGCCAGATGAAAAAAATTCTGCACAACAGTGTGAATGTACTCAATGTCACTGAACTATACACTTAAAAATTATTAAAATGGTAAATTTTATGTTGTACGCATTTCACCAGAATTTTAAAAACCATAAATTAAAAAAAGAAAAAAAAGCCCTTTGTGAGGGTTAATTTTACTTGTCACCTGGCTAGGCTATTGCACACCAGTCGTTTGGTCAAATACCAGTCTAGATATTGCAGTGAAGATGTTTTTTAGGTCAGATTAACATTTAAATTAGTTCCTTTGGTTCTGTTTCTCTGGAGACTAATACCTTAGGTTTTTCATACACATTATATGGTATTTACAGAAATTTTATGATTAAACAAATGCCCTCCTATTTGTGACTCAAGGATGTGGGACCCATGATTGTGAATCCCAGCAGGGCTGGACCTAATGCCCATGGAACGGGTAGAAGTCACATAGGAACAGAGGAGGAAGTGTGTGTGTTGGGAAAACCCTGCAGAGCTTTACCCTTGGCCTGGAAGTCCCTTGCCTTACACAGGCCTCTACTCTATTCTTTATGAAACTACTCAAAGCAATAGCTGGTATGACGAGCACTCAAACTATGTTCAGTTCGGTTCAGTTCAGTTCAGTCGCTCAGTCGTGTCCGACTCTTTGCGACCCCATGAACCGCAGCACGCCAGGCCTCCCTGTCCATCACCAACTCCCGGAGTTCACTCAGACTCATGTCCATCGAGTCAGTGATGCCATCCAGCCATCTCATCCTCTGTCGTCCCCTTCTCCTCCTGCGTCCAATCCCTCCCAGCATCAGAGTCTTTTCCAATGAGTCAGCTCTTTTCATCAGGTGGCCAAAATATTGGAGTTTCAGCTTCCACATCAGTCCATCAAATGAACACCCAGGACTGATCTCCTTTAGGAGGGACTGGTTGGATCTCCTTGCAGTCCAAGGGACTCTCAAGAGTCTTCTCCAACACCACAGTTCAAAAGTTCTTTGGCGCTCAGCTTTCTTCACAGTCCAACTCTCGCATCCATACATGACCACTGGAAAAACTGTTAGTAACTTTTATTATTATTTTAGGGGAAGATGTCTCTTCCCCATTCATAATATTTCCTTTTATGTGGAGAAAGCTCTACAAGGGAAATAATCTGGCCTCTCCTTCCTCTCTCTTCTCACAGATGGTTAATTTAGAAGAAGAAATGGAGTTATTAGTCTCTGAGAATTGTTGTAACAAATTAGCCCGGGTTGAGTGGCTTAAAACAAGAGGAGCTTATTCTTTTGCACTTCTGGAGGCCAGGGGTCTAAAGCAAAGTTGTGGACAGTGTTGGTTTCTTTCAGAGGCTCCAAGGAACAACTTGTCCAGGGCCCCTCTCCTCACTTCTGATGGTCATCCACAATCCTGGGCTTGTAGGTATATCACTTTATTCTCTGACCTTCTCCTCTCTGTCTTCCGTCCTTTTCTCTTTTTTGGGAAAATATTTATTTATTTACTTGTTTGGCTGTGCTGGGTCTTAGCTGTGGCACATGGGATCTTTAGTTGCAGCGTGCAAAGTCTTAGTTACAGCATTGGGATTTAGTTCCCTGACCAGGGATCGAACCCAGGGCTCCTTCATTAGGAGCGTGGAGTCTTAGCCACTGGACCACCAGTGAAGTCTCTGCCCTATTCTTTTAAGGATGCTTGCCATTTGATTTAGGGCCCACCCTACCACAGGACTGATCTCATTTCAAAATTCTTAATTACATCTGTGAAGAAGGTTTTTTCCAATAAGGTCACAGTCATAGATTCTGGGTGGACATATCTTTTGTGGGCCGGGGGCAGGAAGGTCACCATTCAACCTGCTACACCGAGCATGTATATTTCAGCCTCCTTCTCCCTGTTTTTTTTTGTTTCCTGAAGCGGGGTAGGGAATAAGCCTGCCTGCTGAGAATATGTGTTCTGCTCTGATTCTCCTATTGTAGGTTTTATCAGAGTTTTGCTGTCCCTCAGAAAGCCTGTGTGGCAGTGCAGTCCTTGTGACTGTATGGATAAATCTAATTCAGGGTTTAGACTTGAAAACCCACTTACCCACAGTCATAAAGCCATATTCTTCAGCATCAACTTCATCAAGTAAAGGTGACAGTTTGGTCTCCCATCTACCCTATTCTTCTATTTCAACTAGTTTAGTATTTAGGAATAGAAGTAAGGTGCCCTTTATCCAGCTCCCTTGAAAAGTCAATTAATATTTCTTAAGGCTCCCATCAGATGTCCACAACTTTCTGAATTGTTCCCTTACTCTCACAGGCAGAATTAGTCATCTATTCTGGGCCTTCACCCTCCTTTGCATTATCTTTCATTAGTATTTTTTTCTTGGGATTACAGTTGTTCACAGACCAGCTATTCCCCATTTTGCATCCCCTGAAACCCAATTCTGTTGAGGTCTATGGATAAAGGATTGGGGCAAGCAGGGACTATATGTTGACAACCCAGACATCTTCTTAAGAATACTACAGCATCGCACACATGGTTAGCCACCACCCCATTATTCTGTTATGCTTTTGATTTTATTGTCATCTTTGTTTTCTTAGCTGTTACAGGTCATGAATAAGAAAAGAAATCTCTATATTTTACTAAGAAGGATCCAAAGTATCATATATATATATATATATATATATATAAATAAATAAAAATTTAACTAAGTTATTTACTTTTGGCTGTGCTGGGTCTTCGTTACTTTTGTGTGGGTTTTCTCTAGTTTCAGAGAGCAGGGTCTACTCTTCGATGCAGTGCACAGGCTTCTCATTACAGTGCTTCTTTCACTGTGGAGCACAGGCTCTAGGGTGCTCAGGCTTCAGTAGTTGCCGCACAAGGCTCAGTAGTTGTGGCTCGCGGGCTCTAGAACTCAGGTTCAGTGGTCGTGGCACACAGGCTTAGGTGCTCTGCAGCATGTGAAATCTTCCCAGACTAGGGATTGAACCCGTGTCCCCTGCATTGGCAGGCAGATACTTATCCACTGTGCCTCCAGGGAAATCCCTCCTGTATTTTTTGTCAAACCAATTTGTGGGTTTTACCTACTAAGAAAGGGTATTCTTTTATGCTATTTTATATATCTTACAATTGAGGTGTGTTTTTTTTTTTTTTTTTTTGCCTTTGAAACAATGAGAAGTAAACAAGTGCATACGAAAGAACATAAAACTCACACATCACCCCATCATCCAGAATCCTTGTTAATTCATCTTTCTCAGTTCCAGAGGTGAATGTATAATTAATTCACTAATAATACTATGTAAGTTATATGTACTGATTTTTATTTAACATTATATCAGTGAGCATTTTTCTTTGTTATGATATATTCTCCAAATCATGATCCTTTGGAATACTGTATAGTATTTCTTATAAATACAATTTATTCAGCTATTTTCTTCTTGTAGAGGTATTCAAATTGCTTTTAATTTTTACGTATGTAAAGTAAGTTTCAAAAGGTGCCAACAATTTAATAATTGTTATAACATTTTGTCTGACATTATTTGTAGCAAAGTTGAACAGCTGACATAGTCAAACTCAAGATGGCAAACAACACACTAGCACATTGTTCTGGAGAAGAGTCAGCTGTGATTGCCAGGCTGAGCCACACCCTCTTGCCATGCAAGCTGCTGCAGACAGTGCTCTATACGTGGGTTGACATGATGTAAGTCAGAGCCCTGCTTCCTTGGTTATAGCACATTGAACCGAGAAATGACCTTGACCCAGAGGCAGTGGTACTCGGGATGTCCAATAGCCAATGAGACTGGCTGATGCAAGAACTCCGCCCAGCGTGGTCACTGTATCCCGGATGATGACTGGCTAATCAAACAAAGCCTCTTTCACACAATTTGAATTTGAGGTCTATTGTACTCCTTAGTACTCGTTAGGGAGTACTAAGCCGAAAGGTTGGGCAGAAATGGGCTGATACCCAGAGAGGAGTCCGGAAGCCCTGACTGCAGGCAGTGGAAGCCGTGACACAGCAGGAGCAATGGAGTAGAGAAAGAACTACAGAGAGGCTGTGGCAGCACGAGCAGAGGAAGCAGAGGCAGAGTGTAGCTGAGTCACCATATTGGCAGAGCAATAGAGAGGGAGCAACAGATGCCCACTGCTGAAGCAATGTCAAGAAAAACAGGTGGCTGGAGATATACTATGTCCTGAGTGACATTCCCAGCTCCGCCAGGCAGCTGCTAAAACTGCTTCCTGCTCTTTCCCACTTCCTCGTGTATCCTTACAACACACCACGTTCACCCAAGTCACCAGAGCCCGTCTCTTCTCCTGGCAACCTGAAAGAGCCTCATCAACACCATGTAATATATGGCACATATCAGGTGGCATTATGATGATTTGTTTTTATGATTTGTCCTGACTAAACTTCTAAGGTCAAGGACTATGTGTTCTATGCCTTTTTAAAACATCCTCTGCGACTAGGACATAGATTATCACATAGTAGGTGTATATCAGTTGTTTCATGAATGAATGACTGGTGAGGAGTATGAATGTGCAGGTGGGCAAAACAGCCTTCAAAGCACAGGGAACTCAATTAGAGAACATTTCTCTAAGGGAAGTACATTTCTGGTTTTTTATTTTGTCTGCTGTTAGTAGGGGTATCAAACATTTTAATCTCATAAATTTTATTTGAAACAATGGCTAGGCAAATATTATCCTTTAATTTTGGTGTAAATAAAAAACATGTTTAAAAAAATATGTTTATTCACTGAACATTTATTGAGTCTACCTCATATCAGACATGGCCCTAAGCTCATAGTATACATTGTACTAAGCTCTGTGGGAAGAAAGTACGTAAGGCGAAGCACTGATGCTTTGAGGTTTTCAGTCTAGGAAAGGAAGAGTACCATCCACACCAAGATAAATAAAACAATGTAGAATGCCTACAGTATTGCTGCAAAGTGCTGAGGAACTATATTCCTGAAATGTGATTTTAGAAAAGGCACTGGAAGGTTAGCTCTTAAGGTGATGGCATTTTTTAAAACAGTGGTTAATAGTACTGTCTACATTGTCAGTTTAATAGGGCATGATCCTTAAATTCCAGATTTTTCAAAGCTATTTGGAATGTAATAGATTGTGAGCACCAGAATATTTTTCCTGTCTTAGGGAAACTTTGATCCACTGTCTAAGTGCGGCAAGGAGATGTTTTTCCTGTTTCAAATGAGACAAGAAATCACTAATTATTTTTTTCAAAAGGAAATTTGGCAATATAGTACTTTGATGCAACAGAGTCACATCAGCTTGCTGCTGTTTTTACATGAGCTGAATGAGTTCAGTTTGGCCGTGTGGCATTGCAGTATCACCGTCACACTCACTGTTGTTGATAACCTGTCAGCAGTTAAGGTGAAACTTAAAATTGTGACTCAAATTGCAAAGCATTTATTTTGTTGTGTTCAGACTTTGAACCACAGTTACTGAGATATCTGAGTTTAAAAAATGATATTGAATGGCTATCATCTAAAAGAACACAAATGTTGGTGAGGATATGGAGAAAAGAGAACCCTTTGTACATTATTGATGGGAATGTAAATTGGTGAGCTACTATGGAAAACAGTATGGAGATTTCTCAAAAAACTAAAAATAGAACTATGTTGCTGCTGCTGTGTCGCTTTAGTCGTGTCTGACTCTGTGCGACCCCGTAGACGGCAGCCCACCAGGCTTCCCCGTCCCTGGGATTCTCCAGGCAAGAACACTGGAGTGGGTTGCCATTTCCTTCTCCAATGCATGAAAGTGAAAAGTGAAAGTGAAGTCGTGTCCGACTCTAGCGACCCCATGGACTGCAGCCTACCAGGCTCCTCTGTCCATGGGATTTTCTAGGCAGAAGTTCTGGAGTGGGGTGCCATTGCCTTCTCCGAGAACTATCATATGACTTAGCAATTACACTCCTTAGCATATATCCGAAAAAAATGAAAACACTGAGTTGAAAAGATACATACATCCCAATGTTCATAGCAGCATTATTTACAATTGCCAAGATATGGAAGCAATCTAAATGTCCATTAACAGATGAATGGATAAACAAGATGTGGCATATATATATATATATATATATATATATATATATATATATATAAAATGGAATACTACCCAACCATAAAAAAGAACGTAATTTTGCCATTTGCAGAAACATGGATGGACTTGGAGGGCATATGTCAAGCCTATGCTCTTTCCAGTTGTCATGTACAATTGTGAGAGTTGGACCATAAAGAAGGCAGAGCACCAAAGAACTGATAGTTTTGAACTGTGGTACTGGAGAGGACTCTTGAGAGTCCCTTGGACAGCAAGGAGATCAAACCAGTCAATCTTAAAGGAAATCAACCTTGAATACTCATTGGAAAGACTGATACTGAAGCTGAAGCCTGGATACTTTGGCCACTTGATATGAAGAGTCGACTTATTGGAAAAGACCTTGATGCTGGAAATGATTGAAAGCAGAAGAAGAGGGTGACAGAGGATGAGATGGTTGGATGGCATCACTGATGCAATGGACATGATTTTGGGCAAACTCTGGGAGATGGTAGGGCACAAGGAGGCCTGGTGTGCTTCGCAACATGGGGTTACGAAGAGTCGGACACAACTGAGCAACTGAAAAACAGCAATGCTAAGTAAAATTAGTCAGACAGAGAAAGACAAATACTGTATGATGTCATTTATATGCAGAATCTAAAAAATATAACAAACTAGTGAATATAACAAAAAATAAGCAGACTCACAGAGAATAAGCTGGTGGTTACCTGGGCTGGAGTGGGAGGGAAGGGGAAAGGGGCAATATAGGGGTAGAGAATAAGGTACAAACTATTGGGTATAAAATAAACTACAAGGATATGATGCATAATACAGGGAATATAGCCAATATTTTATAATAACTATAAATGGAATATAACCTTTAAAATTGTGAATCACTATGTTGTACACCTATAACATAAAATATTATATACATCCACTATACTTCAATAAAAATAAATGAATAAAATAAATGAAAATATTGTTGAATTTCTCATCATATTTGAAAAACCTCTTCCCAGTGAACACTTAAATTAGCAGAGGAGACTCTTCACAGTAGAGGGTTATCAAACTTTGAATTGCCTATTACTCAAACTTTTGGCCTGCTTTCAAAATCTGCACAAATTTATTAAATAATTTAAAAGTATCCTAAATGTTCCAGTATGCTGTTTGAAAAACTTACTATTTGTAACTACTCACCTATGTGAATCAAGATTTTCTCAATACCATGCAAATAAATGCAGAAGCAAACTACAAGTTAAGGTTGATACAAGCCTGCAGTTGTCATTCCTTAACCCAAATTTAGAACATTTGCATATTATTTGCAAATTAGAGTAGACTGTTTTCATTTTAACCTGTCCAACATCTTTCCTTCTTCTCCTGGCAATAGCACCTTGGTTTTCCTCTGAGACGCCATCTGTCCCCACTCTCAGTTCGTGGAGACTCTGGGAGGATGAAGGACCCACCATGACCATTCAGTGTGTATCATGGTCCAGAGCACAGTGAACAGGTCTGGGGATGGGTGTGTGAGTCAATCAGGCCACGGAGACTTAGTTCTGAGATTGTGCTGGGTTCTGTTAAGAAGGAGATTGCAACTCGTAAAGATCGTTATAAGCCTAGATCTGCCGGGGACTGCCACAGGGAGGACACCCATCTTGAGAATGGAGCCGCCAACATGGAGGGACACGGAGCTGAGAAATGGACAGAAAGCTTTGATGATATTCTTTCAGCCCCTCCATCAACTGCTTGCAGAATCCCAGAACCACTTCTAGATTTACATGAGTCTATATATCTTTCTCCTCCCTCACTTTTTGTTTTTCTTCCCTGAGTTAGTTCGGCTGGGGCTTTCTGTCATTTGTACTTGATTGATGTGCAAACGATTACACTTTTTTCTCATTAGTTAATTTAAGAATAAGCAAACGCAGTAAAGTTGAGATTATAAAAGTAAGTTTGTATTCATAAAACATCACTTCTATTTGTTATATGGATTCAAGTTCCTCATAATAATTGCTTGACAATGTAAATATTTGAAGTATAAAAATTTAAAAATAAATATGGAACAAATATATGGAATGTTTACAATTTGCAGACTACAAAATAAGTTCAAATACATGTATTGCGAGTCATCATAGGCCATTTGCAGTCTCTCCTGACTTTTCCAGTCTCAGGCCTTGAATTCCCTTCATGTCAGAATTCATTCTCTCTCTAGCCGCCTCTGCCTCTCAATCTTCTGAGTCTTGCTTGGCTCTTATCCTCTACTCAGAATACCACCCTTTTCTAGATCTTGAATTTTTTTTACTCATTCTTTATGGATCAGCTAAATAGTACTTCCTCTGTAAAGCCTTCTAGAATATTTCCATGTGAACTTAGTTACTCTTTCTTCTGTTTAGTTCTCATCCCAGTTGGACCTGTACTGTGACTGGGAACGCATAACTGACTTCCTTCTAGTCTGGAGTTTCATGGGCTGGGCCTGCTTCTTACTCATCTGTGGATACTTCCTGCTTAAGCTCTGTCTGGCACCTGGTAGATGCTTGATGCATATTGTCAAATAAAATTTCAGTGCCAGGGCTGGGGGTAGGTATTGCTTTTATTTTCTCTCTGAGGGGGGCTTCCCAGGTGGCACAGTGGTAAAGAATCCATCTGACAAGTTAGGAGGTGCCAGAAATGCAGGTTCGATCCCTGGGTGGGGAAGCTTCCCTGGAGGAGGAAATGGCAACCCACTCCAGTATTCTTGCCTGGAAAATTCCATGTACAGAGGAGCCTGGCGGGCTATAGTTTATGGGGTCACAGACATGACTGAGCATGCACAACCTCAACCTCTCTCTGAGGTACTGCAGGCCCTTCTCCTTTAGGGTGTAGAGGGAGGTGTGTATATTGTACTTAGTAGTACTACTGTCAGCACTCACAGTCACCAAACACCATAAATGACCCGTGTTCCATTCATGCAGAGTCCTGGTCCAAGGGTGAGTCTTGGCTCTATTTATTGGCTCCTTGATTTTAATGGGGCCTTGAGCCAAACTTAGAAATGCACAAATCAAAAAGCTCCAAGGCCATTCAGTATTGTGGATGGTACCATTCTTCATCAGTTTTTATTTTGGCTTAGTAGTTTAGTATATTTTTCCCTTGGAAATTTCCATATTTCACAAAAATGGAAGATGCTTACCCAAGTAGTTTGCAAGTATTTCAAAACACATTTAGCTATCAGGAGGCTTGCTTTATACCCAGCCACACTGGGCGCGTCAACTTCTTTGGGCATCATTCATGACTCCTGTCACCTTCTTGGGCTGTTTAATTGACCTGCATGCTTTGGGCCATCTGACCTGGTAGCGACTTCCCATGTTGCTTTCCTGAGTAACTAATGATAGATACTATACCTACAAGTAGTAACCACTCCCAATTTCAGTTGGACTTGTTGAACAACATTAAATGCTCTTAAACTGGCCTTCCTTTGCTGATGGACCTTCCTGGGGATTGAGCACCTCACCCACTACCTCCCTGTTGAGGAAGAATATTGCTATGGACCCTTTACCTTGTATCACAGGATGCCTTCTATCTTCCCATCTGGAAGAGAATGCAGAGCCCATTCTATTGACCAGTGGGTAGTTAACTGTGATGACCTAGTTCCTACTGAGTGATAAGGAACATTTTCTTTGTGGAAACAGCCATGCAGAGGGGAGTGACAATCCAGATGCTAGGGTTGTTGGACTGGCCCTGGGCCAGTCCACAGATATCAAGACTAGTTTGTCTCTTTGGGATTGAATTCTGCTGGATTTTCATGGGGAATAAGGAGGAAGATGGACAACAGAGGTGAAAGGTTCTGTTCCCTTGGGCCTTCTTACTTTGTTGGACAATGAAGGCAAATTATAGACTGGAGAACACTGTTTGGGACGCATGATGACTTGTTAAAAAGAGTCAGTTACTCTGATAATCCTGAGTAGGAAATGACAACCCACTCCAGTATTCATGCCTGGAAGATTCCATGGACAGAGGAGCTTGGAGGGCTATAGTTCATGGAGTCACAAAGAGTTGGACATGACTGAGTGACTGAACATGCATGCACCCTGCTTTTCCAGTAGTCAACCCCATCATAAACCATTTTATTTTCAAAATGACCTTTTCTGTTGATTTGGTTGTCCGTTGATTGAGTTTACCCAATTGCCCCTTCCTAGCATTTGGGGCTAGGTGAGCTTTACAGGAATCATAAAATCAAAGAGAGAGAGTGTGTTTGGAGTAGATATGTTGCTTTTCATGATTAAAGTCTGAAAAATAAAGAAAAAAGACTTTGCTCCCATTCTCTAGAACATTTTTGTGTTGTTTTCCTGAAAATGTAGAATTACACATATTTTAGAAGGTAGGATAAACTGATTAAGAAAATATGATCATAAATATCTACTCTGGATCTCTGGAATCCAGTAAGGGACAATCTGCTTTTAAGGAAAGTGTAGGAGCCTTGGGGTCTGCTGGGCATGAGTTCGAATCCTATCCAAAACATTGGCTCCTATTGCTGTGAATAGAAGGATTACTATCAGGTTCAGAGAGAGAATATGTAGCAAAGAATAAGATTTCTAATAGTGTAGTTTATTGTATAATAAGAACATTTTAAAAAGTAAAATTAAGTATTCTTGAACCTTTTGTCAGTATATACACCATGCAAAAGTAAGCTGCTTCCTATTCCCAGGGATTCGGTTAGTTTTGTAAGAAAAAGTGGTGGTGGGCAGCCTTTTCTTTGTTTGCAGGCTTTCTCTGGTGCATTTTGATCTTGAGATTGGTGGATGTCTTCCTGTATCCTCCAAGGACTTACGGTTTGGTGGACATTGAGAGCAGTACCCACTTGTTCCTGCAGAGATGGAAACAAGGGGCTTATTGGCCATCTCGCTCAAAAGGCTCTAGACAGAGAAGGAGAAAGAGGAAGTGAAGAGGTTTAGGATTTGGAAGGAGATGAGTGCTCTCTGTATCTGCCTGGCAGAGTGAAAACTCCTAAGTGCAGAAAACATAATGACTGCCTTTGTTGGCTGGAAGGTTGCTGGTGCCTTTGGTTGTCAAGTTTTTGCCTGCTTCATAGAGGCAGGCAGAAAGCAAGAGATGCTAGATTCCCTTGAGTTAAGCACTTTGTAGTGCCAGGATATTAAAAAATTTTTTTAATTTTTTGGAATGCAAATTCAAGAGAAAAATGTGAAATTGTTGCATAAATGCATGCCATTTCTAAGTCTAATAAGTCCAAAGCATTATAACTTTGTGAGAAAACCATAAAACATAAATGCTATTAACCTAGCAAAGTCATCTTAATTATGTGCACTAATAATATTGCAAACATTTGTCTTCCCCCCAACTACATTTCTCTTAAAAGTGGGAGAAGGTACAGAAATGTTTTTTTCCCCCACCTTTATTCATTAAAACATTTTAGTAGCTCCCTTTGTATAATTGATTATTGTATGAAGGTAAATGCATGGATGTTGCCTCAGTTTGAGTGCCAGCTCCACCTTTTATAAGGAAATCCTTTAACCTCTCAGTGATGTGATTTCTTTTAAAATGGGATTATTGTAAGTATTAAATGAGTGAATACGTGAAGTGTTTGGCAAGTAAGTATTACGTAAGTGTAATACTTTCTTTCTCTTCTTATAGGCCAGTTTATTTGTGAGGAAGACAAAGTAGGAGTTACTAATGTCCTGTGTGGAATATAAAGCTCAGAATGACAGAGTACCTTCTGTGGGATCAAATATTTAGTAAGCTAAAAAAGTGGGATTCAAATTTAAGCATTCTAGCTTTCTACTCTATCTTCCTTAACTTCTAGAAATCTTACACTCTTGGTCTTCTCCTTAATGCTCTGGGAGTGAATTGAGCACAACTATTGATTGAATATGTCTTCTTCAAATATATATTTATTAATTGAATAGAATGACTAAGAAGGAGATATTGCCTAAAGGAATACTAGTCAACTTTCTCTGATATAATAACACAAACATTCAAGCATCTTATAGACTTTTTCCCCCTTAGAGTAACAAAGTGTTTGTTATTATTATTATTTTCAGATAAGGTTGAATAAAGACAACTGATGCTCCAGTTATCACTATGCCAAGTTCAACAACCAAGAGTGAACAAGTCCTCAGTTTGTGTCATTTCATCAGCATGAATGCATCACGCTGATGAAATGACACAAAAGCCATGTTACAAATGATGCAGTCATTGAAAATGAAGCATTTGCACAATTCGAAAGTGCGGTTAATCTTACAGGAAATCTATTTCCATATCTTTTGTCCACATGTGACTATCATTGCTTTTAATCAAAACACTGAAGCATGAATCACCCTGAACAACAGCATATAAGACTGAGAACAAGATTTCAGAAGAAATCCCTTCATTTTATCAATGTGTCTACTTGGAAGCTGTAGGAGTTGGAGAGGAGGAGTTGATGGCTATAGTGTTTTGTACATTGTTATGCTGAACACTTATAGAGGGGGCAGGGAGAGGAGATTGATGATAACCTGGAAGAGCAAAGATGAAGGAAAAGAGCTGCTTAGGGCACAGTGCTTGTTCAGTTCAGTTCAGTTGCTCAGTCCTGTCCAACTCCGCAACCCCATGGACTGCAGCACGCCAGGCCTCCCTGTCCATCACCAACTCCCAGAGTTTATTCAAACTCATGTTCATTGAGTCGGTGATGCCATCCAATCATCTCATCCTCTGTCGTCCCCTTCTCCTCCCACCCCAATCTTTCCCAGCATCAGGGTCTTTTCAAATGAGTCAGTTCTTCACATCAGGTGGGCAAAGTATTGGAGTTTCAGCTTCAACATCAGTCCTTCCAATGAATATTCAGGACTGATTTCCTTTAGGATTGACTGGTTTGATCTTGCAGTCCAAGGGACTCTCAAGAGTCTTCTCCAGCACCACAGTTCAAAAGCATCAATTCTTTGGTGCTCAGCTTTCTTTATAGTCCAACTCTCACATCCATACATGATTACTGGAAAAACCATAGCCTTGACTAGACGGACCTTTGCTGGCAAAGTAATGTCTCTGCTTTTTAATATGCTGTCTGAGTAGATCATAATTTTTCTTCCAAGGAGTAAGCGTCTTTTAATTTCATGACTGCAGTCACCATCTGCAGTGATTTTGGAGCCTCCCAAAATAAAGTCTGCCTCTGTTTCCACTGTTTCTCCATGTATTTGCCATGAAGTGATGGGACCAGATGCCATGATCTTAGTTTTCTGAATGTTGAGTTTTTAGCCAACTTTTTCACTTTCCTCTTTAGTTCTTCACTTTCTGCCATAAGGGTGGTGTCATCTGTATATCTGAGCTTATTGATATTTCTCCCAGCAATCTTGATTCCAGCTTATGTTTCATCCAGCCCAGTGTTTCTCATGATGTACTCTGCATATAAATTAAATAAGCTGGGTGACAATATACAGCCTTGACATACTCCTTTTCCTATTTGGAACCAGTCTGTTGTTCCATGTCCAGTTCTAACTGTTGCTTCCTGACCTGCATTCAGATTTCTCAAGAGGCAGGTCAGGTGGTGTGGTATTCCCATCTCTTACAGAATTTTCCACAGTTTGTGGTAATCCACACAGTCAAAGGCTTTGGCATAGTCAATAAAGCAGAAATAGATGTTTTTCTGGAACTCTCTTGCTTTTTCAATGATCCAGTGGATGTTGGCAATTTGATCTCTGGTTCCTCTGCCTTTTCTAAAACCAGCTTGAACATCTGGAAGTTCACGGTTCACATATTGCTGAAGCCTGGCTTGGGGAATTTTGAGCATTACTTTACTGGAGAAGGAAATGGCACTCCACTCCAGTACTCTTGCCTGGAAAATCCCATGGGCGCAAGAGCCTGGTAGGCTACAGTCCATGGGGTCCCAAAGAGTCAGACATGACAGAGTGACTTCATTTTCACCTTTTCACTTGCACTTACTAGTGTGTGAGATGAATACAATTGTGTGGTAGTTTGAGCATTCTTTGGCATTACCTTTCTTTGGGATTGGAACGAAAACTGACCCTTTGTAGTCCTGTGGCCACTGCTGAGTTTTCCAAATTTGCTGACATATTGAGTGCAGCACTTTCACAGCATCATCTTTTAAGATTTGAAATAGCTCAACTGGAATTCTATCACCTCCACTAGCTTTGTTCATAGTGATGCTTTCTAAGGCCCACTTGACTTCACATTCCAGGACATCTGGCTCTAAGTGAGTGATCACACCGTTGTGATTATCTGGGTTTTGAAGATCTTTTTTGTATAGTTCTTCTGTGTAATTCTTGCCACCTCTTCTTAATATCTTCTGCTTCTGTTAGGTCCATACCATTTCTGTTCTTCATCGAGCCCATCTTTGCATGCAATGTTCCCTTGGTATCTCTAATTTTCTTGAAGAGATCTCAAGTCTTTCCCATTCTATTGTTTTCCTCAATTTTTTTGCACTGATCACTGAGGAAGGCTTTCTTATCTCTCCTTGCTCTTCTTTGGAACTCTGCATTCAAATCTTTCCTTTTCTCCTTTGCTTTTCCCTTTTCCAGTGCTTGTTAGGAGTAGATAAAGTTGCCATAAGGAAGTTTATTTTAGTTCTTTTAAGGTTTTAGAAAAGATTTTTAAGTTAATTTCATAGAACTTTATTACTGAGAAGAATTCTAGAACTTATTTGCCAGAACCTTTTCACTTTTTTTGGTCAGGTAGACAATTGAGCTGTCTCTCTCTCTCTCACTGATGCAATGGACATGAATTTGAGCAGAATCTGAGAGATGATGAGGGACAGGGAGGCCTGGCATGCTGCAGTCCATGGGGGCACAAAGAGTCAGACATGACTTGGCAACTGAACAACAATAGGCAGTTGAGGTCTAGAGGGATCAGTAATTCCTCCAGTGTCACAAGTTGAGTGTAAACCAAGTCGTGATCGGGTCTTTTGATTCCCCTTTTAGCTCACTGTTGATCCTGTACCTGATATGCTGCTGGTATTCTGCAAATGTTTGATGAAGGAAAGAAAGAAAAAATGAGTGAATGACTCTGTCTCTCATCCCTTTGTTTTTGGACCATTTTGTACCCAAATTAAGAACAAGTCAAAAGCGATTGTCTTCTGCTTTGTAGTTGGGCATGAAGATGGGGAAAGCAAAATTTCTAGTTCTGACACAAACACATCAGGAAAATGACCCCTTTTCTTTTTTATTTCCCTCTTTCTCAAGGGAGGAATCATTCAGCAGAAATGTGTCTGCTGGGAGGGCCAGGTTCTGAAGTCAGCCACAGGATGAAAATTACAGATAAGCAAAACTTACCTTGAGGCTATCTTAGGGAGGTACCATGCTGGAGCCTGGTGGACTATTTCTCAGCCAGTTTTCCCTCTGTCTTTGGAGCAGACAGCTGTTTTCTGGATTGAGTACCAGTGAAGCAGTTAGCTTAAATTTGGGGGTCATATATATGAAAAATGTGTCTTTTAAGCAAAAGGGTGCACAGGGAAGGGTTTGTAGGCATGGAAACAAACCTGGGGCAAGACATATATGCTGGTGGTCTGTCTCATGTTCACTCTGGGGCATATGCTTTTTAAGATTGATATTCTCTCTCTTTTTCTCTCGCATATAATCCAATATATATAAATTTAACGTATGTAAGATTTCACTCCACCATTATATCTAGTACACTGGAAAAGCTGAATTAAACACTGCCCCAGTATCTAGAATTAAGATCCACATTAAAGGTATTTCTTTTATCTTGTAGAACATCTTAGATAAAGGTGAGGTGGCTAAACTCTAGAATTAGATAATTTTGCTGACTGTGCTATAAATTATTATTACTTTTTTTTTTTTTTTTTGCTGTGGAGGCTTAAAAAGGAATTTTTGGTGTGGATATGCTTGGGAAAAGGAAAATATATTATATGATGACTGAATTCAGAGAAATTTAAATGCAAAAGGCAATCAGCTTCTGCCACTCTTGTCCTCTTCCCCCATCTCTGAAAAAAGCAAAACAAGATCCCTGGTTTGCTCAGACTCCCTCTTTAAGACTTGGTTCAGACATCCAAGCTTTCTATCTTCAATAGGCTGTTTGTTGCTTTTTCTGCATCTCTCTCTCACTTCCTACTCATCTCTACTCCTAAATCTCCATTCCCATTCTTTTTTATGCTGCAGCTTCACCATGGACACAGACCATCGTATCAAGGAGGCTTTTGTGAGAATCTCTTAAACTTACTAAAAAGTAATCAACTCTTGCAGACATTACAAAGGAGGCCTTTGGACAGAGACACCTAGCTGATTTCCTGGAACAATACCTGGGGAATTATTTTTTGGCTCCAAGAGGATAATATTTTAAGTTGTTATATATTTGCTGATCTTGGGGGGATGGTTGGAAGCATCCAGGATGCACAGGAAGCTTGGGCTCTTGGCCCATTTGGCTCAGTCTAAATATTTGGAGGATGAATATTTGAAAATGCATTTAAACATTTAGAGCATTCTATTTGTTTTTCTAGTAAGTTGCATTGTTAGTGCAATACGCTTCTGAAGCAGGATTCTGTCTGTGGGAGGCATGAACCTCCTGGACAAGCCCAGGCTCGAGTTTCATCTTAGGCCTTGGTGTGAAGCCAGAGATGTGCATGTCCATTGCTTAATGTCCACACCCATGAAGTGGGTTACTATTATAATCAGTCACCTTCAACGCCTGTGTTCTAAAGTCATGCTAAGGGTCTGACCCAACTCTGTACTGAAGCCAGGAATGGAACTTCTCACATACACATGCACAGACACATACAGACACACACATAGACACAGACACACACACACACATGTACACACACACACTTCATTTCTCAAACCATTTGCTGCAGCGTTTCCCTCCTTTTGTTAGTGCAGTAGCTTTTAGCTTTGTTATTAGTGCCAGCTTTCTACTCTACACTGTGAGCATCTGTGATCAGTTTTCCTCTCCCACCTACTAGAAGATATCTTTGGACTGGTATGTGCTTAGAGAATTTAAACTAATACAACTGCATTAGATTATGTAAAACATAATTAGGAAAGCAAATTTGCTGTAAAAGCAGCCTATGTGTTTATAGAACTTGGAACCAATTATAAGCAACTAGGGGATTTTCCATGTTCTTTAGACCCACAGATATATCCAAGGACCTCAATTATATCAACTATTTGCCTATCTCAATCAAATGATCTAGGTAATTGCCAAATATCTACTTTGCTATGCTGTCGCGTCCTAGACTCTCATTGTCTTGGTGGAATGGGAGTGAGTGTCAGCTTCACTTCTGAAATTTGAAGTAGAAAGGACTGGGGAGGCCTGGTGGGGTGGGGTAGCATGGGTGTGTACCGGGCCTGTAATTACCGTGGTAAAGTGTCTTAGACAACCAGATAATAACCCTCTCAATAGAATTGGGGACGCAGTAGCAACAGTAAAAATTATATTAAACTGGGCCGGATGCCCAGACTATCAGCCTCAGATAAACAAAGGGTAAGAGAAACATTTCAAGAGGGACTAGCTTGTGAATCAAGGAAGCTAAAACAGACCAGAGAGGTGCTCACTTGAGGAGCTTTTACCTCCTTGCAAAAGCTCTGCCCAAACTAATTAAAATGCCCAATCTAATTAGAAATCTAACCATAATCCCCCTGGTGGCCCCTCACTCCACCCCCTTCCATTGTCAAGATGCTAATAGGGTCGCCTGGTTGAAAAAATTATTGAACCGGTGACTATGTGAACACATACACATAATCCCCCGCCTACTGAGTTGGAGCAAAGATGCTAGTGATTTGTACAGTGATGGTGTTGTCTCCCTCAGCAATGATGTATGACATGGATTAATGCAGAGCGGCCATCTGCTGTTGAGGAGGGTGATAGAATCTGTTCCTCAGTGGCAGACGGCTCCACGGCGCTGGCCAGCTGGCTCAGGGTGGACAAAATTGGACCGGGTAAGTGATGCCCCAGCAACCCTCTGGGGAAGTAACTCCAGGGCCTTCCCCTCAGGTGCTTATATTTGTCCCCATTGGCTTCATGCGTTCATATGCATCACAGAGCTGATACAACACAATCCACTTTGGAATGTGGAGAAGAGGAAAGAAGCACACGCCCTCCATGAAGGTTAAAAGTTGCTGATCTAGAGCATGAGACGTGCCCTTGAATTTCATGGTTGTTGTTGTTCAGTTGCTCAGTCCTGTCTGACTCTTTGCGACCCCATGGACCACAGCACTCCAGGCTTCCCTGTCCTTCACTATCTTCTGGAGCTTGGTCAAACTCATGTCCATTGAGGCGGTGATGCCATCCAACCATCTAAGTCCTCTGTTATCCCTTTCTCCTCCTGCCTTCAATCTTTCCCAGCATCAGGGTCTTTTCTAATGAGTTGGCTCTTGGCATCAGGTGGCCAAAGTATTGGAGCTTCAGCTTCAGCCCTTCCAATGAATGTTCAGGACTGATTTCCTTTAGGATTGACTGGTTTGATCTCCTTGCAGTTCCATGGGACTCTCAAGAGTCTTCTCCAGCACCACAGTTCAAAGCATCAATTCTTTGGCACTCAGCTTTCTTTATGGTCCAACTTCTTTATGGACAAAAAGAGGAAAACTGATAAAGCATATGGCTCATGTTATCTGGGAAAAGAAAAATCAGTTTCTTAGAAGAAATAAACTTTTTCTTACTTTTTCACATTTGACTTCATAAAGAGGAGAAACCGAATTTCTCAGGGTGTTTATTACAAAAACATCAAATTGATAAAGTGCTTGGCCTATTGACAGAGAAAGGGCCTGAACGTGGGCCTCCAGTGACCAATGAAAAATAGGTAGCCCTCTGCAATTCCCTAACAGGATCATGATTTTTACCTTTTGCTCTTTGCATATCTGTGTATTTTCTAAAATATCCACTGTGAACATGCATAATATTTTCTTTTTTTAAAAGCTTTTATTTATTTATTATTTACTTTTGACCATGCTGGGTCTTCGTTGCCACACGGGCTTTTCTCTAATTGGGGCAAGCTGGGGCAACTCTCTAGTTGCAGTGCATGGGTTTCTCTTCATGATGGCTTCTCTTGTTGCAGAGCATGAGCTCTAGGGCAAGCACACTCCAATAGTTGCAGCTCCCAGACTCTAGAGCACAGGCTCAAGAGTTGTGGTGTACAGGTTTAATTGCTCCACAGCATGTGGGATCTTTCTGGATTAGGGATCGAATGGTGTCTTCTGCATTGGCAGGTGGATTCTTTACCACTGAGCCACCAGAGAAGCCCCTACAAAACATTTTCATGCAGATGACCTGGTTCTGGGTCTGCTTGACCTGAGATCCATTCCTCACCCTTCCTTCCAGGGGTGTATTCAGGAGGCCTAACCCTTCAGACCGATGTTCTCAGGCCCCATGTCAGCTGGCTCCCAACTGGGTCTGGTCCATGAAGGCTCTGGTGGGAGTTTGGAGAACAGAAGGGAGGGAGAAGTCGAGGTATTTCTCTCTCTCTCTCTCTCTCTGTACTGGGTGATATCTCTGGCAGCTGCTACCTCTCTTCCTTGGCTCCAGCTCTCACAGGAAACCTGCCACAGTTCCCGCTTCCTCTGGGTAATTCCAGGCCCAGGGCTTGGGTAGCATCACCTCCTCCCTTTGTCCCTCCAGCCTGGGAGTGGCGGCGGCTTCCTGTCATGGTTAGTCTCTGGACTGCCTCACTGTCCCTTGTTTGGCTTTTAAGTTTCTTTCATCTCAGTGCATTAAACTTCCTCTGTTTTAAATATTCAGAGTGGTTTCTGTCTTCCTGGTTGGGCACTGACACAAAGAAACAAAAAGGTGTTTGAAACAAAAATGAATGGGGCAAAAGAATTTAGAGGACCATGAATTGGGAAAATAACCAAAGAAGCAAAAGACAACAGATCATGGCAGCAGACACAGAGCCAAGTCCAGTCTTTGTATACACTAGCTGGAAGGGACTTCCGGTCACATAAGGCACATTCACACACACAAATTAAAACTTCACTTTAGAGTTATCAACTCCTGAAGTGAAGGATAACAATATGTCTGTTTAGAGAAAAAACAACCCCACCCCAAACCCCCATAGGATTTAGAGTCCTAAGTCTTTCAAGTCCCATAGAATTCAAGTCCTGGCTTGTGGTGGACTTTGCAGCCTCCATTCCACCCTTCCTGAGTGGCATAGCAGCCATGGAATTTGGAGAGGACTGATCCAACCTCCAACTTCTGGGTTGTGGCCTTGATTAACATGGACACGGGTTCCTGTACTCCAGGCTTGAGCCAATCAGTACATGGCATTCCCCTGGCCACTGGTGCAGTAGGAACGAAGCCTGGGTCCCATGTTTGATGACTGGAGAGAGACAAGTCCTTTCTCCTTCTGGGTAGTGTTGTGGGCCCTGAAACTGTTCCAGCATTTGGCTACTAAACTGACAAAGAACCTGAGAATAGAGCTGATGCAAAAAGAAGGATAAATTCAAGATAACCAAAGTAAAACAGCTGGATTTCTGATCAAACTGTTCCCAAAGCCCACTGTACCACTAAACTTTTCTATTACAGAGTTTCTATATTCTATTTACTGTTTACTGCTGCTGCTAAGTCGCTTCAGTCGTGTCCGACTCTGTGCGACCCCATAGGCGGCAGCCCACCAGGCTCCCCCGTCCCTGGGATTCTTCAGGCAAGAACACTGGAGTGGGTTGCCATTTCCTTTTCCAATGCATGAAAGTGAAAAGTGAAAGTGAAGTCGCTCAGTCGTGTCCGACTCTTCACGACCCCATGGACTGCAGCCTACCAGGCTCCTCCATCCATGGGATTTTCCAGACAGGAGTATTGGAGTAGGGTGCCATTGCCTTCATTTTTATTTGTATTTTCTGTTACTTGCAACCAAAAACATGTGGTTCAGTGGTTAGGACTCTGCACTTTCACTGTTGAGGGCCTGGGTTAAATTCCTGGTTGTGGAATTAAGATCCCACAAGTCTCACAGTGCTCCTCCCTCCAAACAAAACAAAATAAAAACATGCTGGTTGAGACACAGAAATGTTGTTGGCTGTGTGGCCTTGGGCTAATCACCGAATCTTTCTGACATCACTTCCCTCATCTATAAAATGGAACTATCAAGACAATTTATCTTAAGGAATTTTGTGAGGATCTAATGGGGTAATAAATGAGTAGGTGCTTTGTAAATTGCAAGCAGTTATTTGAATCTTCTTATCACATATATAATTTATTTCAATTGTTAATGCAGTTCTATATCTCTCCTATATACAAAAAATCAATTTTATCAAGCAAAAAGTTCTATAATACCCACCTCATTGCTGTATTGTGAATTTTCACCAAGATTAATCAGTAATAGCCATTACTTCACTCTGGTGGTAGTTTAGTCGCTAAGTTATGTATGACTATTGCAACCCCATGGACTGTAGCCCACAGGCTGGCTCCTCCATCCGTGGGATTTCCCAGGTAAGAATACTGGAGTGGGTTGCTATTTCCTTTTCCAGGGGTCTTCCTGACCCAGGGATCAAACCCAGGTCTTCTGCATTGCAAGCAGATTCTTTGACTGAGCCACCAAGGATTTCACTCTGTGTAGTCCTAGATAGCTTACTTTTGAAGTCCTGGGTGACCTATATAAACTTGAAAGGATTTACCTCAAAACCCTCAGCCAGCGGACATGAGTTGAGTAAGCCCTCTGCGTGACCACGCATCACTCACTCGGAAAATGTGTGGTTTCATTGCTCCCCTGGAGCAGCCGTGAAAGTGGGTATGTGACATTCCTCTCATGGAGTGAAAGTTCAGGCGCATCCAAAAAGGACCAGCTGGTCAGTTCTGCCCTTGCATTTTCTTGGAGTTGCTGCCCTGAGGTTGTTTGGTAACCTGAGAGAGTGGTTTAGGCTTGAACCTTTAAAAGGGCTGCAAAATTGAAAGCTTCCAGGGAAACAGCACTTAGTGTTTAGATTTTTGTAATTACAAAAGATTAAGAGTAATTAATTTATCAAGCCTAATTAGATAAGCTGTCTAGCATTTAGGGCAATGACAATAAAAGTGCAAAAGAAGTATATTTGTTTGTCTTCCAGTAATGGTATATCTTGGGACAGAACTTGGGATGGCCTTGCGGGCTATGATGGATCGGGACAGACCCGTAAAGACTGGAAGTAAGAACCTGACCCACCTACCTGCAGGGCTGGGGCAAGCCCAGAGAACAGGAATTGCAAGTTCAGACTTGATTTTTCTCACCAAGTACTGTGAATTCTACCTCCCAATTTGACCTCACGTCTCTCCCTTCTCTGTCTGCCTCGTAACTGAGCTGGGTCAAGAGCTCATTACATGTCACCTGGGTTAATCTCCCTGCCCCCAGATTCAAACCCCTCAAGTTGCCCTCAACTCAGCTCTATTCATCCTCCACCCTGCTATAGGAGTCATCTTTTAAAATTATACTGTTGCCCCACCCCCTTCTTCCCTTAAAGCTTTTCACTGGCTCCCTATGGGCTGATCCTATAAAGCCCAGAGCCCTTAGCATGTCAAGGAATTGTGGGATCTGACTTCTCTTAACAATCAATCCAGCTGCTTTCCTTCCTACCTCCCTTTCCACTTCCCCGCCTCCGCCCACCCCCACCAAGTTCCTTCCTAACTGAATCAGAGACCTGGGACACAGCTCTTCAAGGCTGTGGTTATCAGGATTTGACAGTTGTAAAAATTACTTGATCCTGTTTAAAATACAAATTCCTGGGCTATATCCTCACATGATTATGATCCAAGGGGCCTCCTCTAGGAATGTGACCTTTCATACGAACTTTGGTAAAGTCAGGTGCAGCTGGGAAGACTTGAAAGTCCAGGCTCAGCTGGGAATGTTGATTGAACACCTACCTGTGGCCCCTGGTGTGGCTGGATTCTGAGAGGGACCATCTGGAGATGGAGTTCTGGAGAGTAAGTGCTGTCAGAGGACCAGGCAGAAGCAAGGAGACCTCCCTATCTAACCTGCCTTTAGAGGCAGGCAGCATCTGCCAACTACCCTTCCAGTGAGTGGCTAAGGCCAGCACCAAGCCTAGAGAAGTGACTGTACACTTCGCTTCTTATAGGCAAGCTCACCTAAATGCATTTCTGGAAAATGCAATTTGCCACAACTGACTATTAGATGGTATTAATAAATGATTGTCGTTTTTTTTCTTGTCCTGTTTTCATGGATTTTTTTTTTGAAGTGTTTATCGAATTTGTTACAATATTGTTTCTGTTTTTTATGTTTTGGTTTTTTGGCCACAAGGCATGTGGATTCTCAGCTCCCCAACAAGGGATTGAACTTGCACCTCCTGCATTGGAAGGTAAAGTGTTAACCACTGACTTCCAGGGAAGTCCCTTGGATTTATTTTTTAAAAAGTCCTTGATATATTAGAGAGTCATGCTAAGTATTTATGAGTGAGATGATATATTTGATATTTGCTTTAAAATCCTACAAAAAACTACCTGCAATCATAATTACTCGTGTTTACACAGTTGTTGTTGTTTAGCCACTAAGTTGTGTCTGACAGTTTTTGCAACTCCATGGACTATAGACTGCCAGGCTGCTCTGTCCATGGGGTTTTTCCAGGTAAGAACAACTGGAGTGGGTTGCCATTTCCTTCTCCAGGGGATCTTCCTGACCCAGGGATTGAACACACATATCCTGTATCGGCAGGCAGATTCTTTACCACTGAGCTACTGGGGAAAGTCTTGTTAACACAGTATCATAACTTAAATGTGTGGTAACTTATAATTTCTGAACATTTATATTTAGAGCATTTTCAACTTTTTGATATTAAGCTTATTGACTGGGATAAATATCTTTGTTTCAATATTTAGTCTCAATTTTATTTCCTTAAGGCTTCCCTGGTGGCTCAGAGGTTAAAGCTTCTGCCTGCAATGCGGGAGACCTGGGTTCAATTCCTGGGTCGGGAAGATCCCCTGGAGAAGGAAATGGCAACCCACGCCAGTATTCTTACCTGGAGAATCCCATGGACGGAGGAGCCTGGTGGGCTACAGTCCACAGGATCGCAAAGAATCGGATGCGACTGAGCAACTTAACTTTCAACTTTAACTTTATTTCCTTAGTGTAGACTCTAAAGCTACACATGGTATTATAGTGAAAGAACATGACCTATAAAATGACTCTTGATATATTGCCAGATTTATTTTCAAAGAGTTTCTGTTCACTTATGGTTTTCCTCCTCATCCCCAGAATGTAGGAGTATCAAGTCTTAGGTGATAGCTCAATCTCTCATGCTCGCCTATTATTTTTCCAAATGAACTTCATAATAATCTAACTAAGTGAAAAGAAAGAGGAAGAGGGAGGGAGAAGAAGGAAAGAAAAAGAAAGCTAGAGAATTCCTATTAGGATTTTCATTGGGTTAAAAAAATCCTGTGATGCTTAAAAATCTCATACATAATGCTCATGCATACACACCTCCTTAAGAATTCAAATCATAATATGGAGAGGTAAACATTCATTTCTATTTACCTCCCCTCTCTCTATTGCTTTTCCCTCCAGAGATACAATTTTTAATGCCTATCATACCAGGCTTAAAAAATCCTTATGATTTTATATTTATATATGCAGACACATATACGTATTGTTAGATTGATTTTTTGTTTCTTGCTTCTATTTTATTCATACTATCTCTATCCCTCTATAATTATTATTAAAAACCTAGTACATTTATTTATACATCTTATTCATTCAATGTCTAAAGTTAAACCATAGTTTTGTCCTTGCCAAATAATAAGACAAATGTCATAGGAAGTTCTTACTTTTCCCTTCTCTCCATTTCCTACCATAAGGAAATCATCTGGGGTTTTAATTCCAGATTTCATTAATTTATTTACATTGTATATCAGAACTATTTAAACTTAAGTACCCATCTTTCTACATAAGGTTTGTTTTTTTTTTTTTTAATATATATACATATATATATATTTATTGGCAGCTCTGGGTCTTAGTTGTGGGATCTTAAATTGTGGCATGTGGGATGTAGTTCCCTGATCAGGGGTTGAACCTGGGTCCCCTGAATCAGGAGCTCCAAGTCTTAGCCACTAGACCACCAGGGAAGTTCCTACACAAGGGTTTTTTGTGCCCCATTTTTTTTTTCTTCCTTACAAGTTTTCATTTGTCTGAAATATATTCTCAAGTAATTCTTTCAGAAAGGAGCTGAGCATGTTATACTTTCACATTCAAGAAAATCTGTTTTTTCCCTCCATTTGAATGCTGGCTGATGGGGTATATAATTTTAGATTAAAATTCTTTTGTCTGAGAATTTTGAGGATTTGCTCTATTTTTTCCATCATCCAGTGTTGACAAGAAGGCTATTACCAGTCAATTTTTTTATGGTTGTTGCTTAAAACAAGTGATTGCCCCTCTCTGTCATCTTTCCAGCTTTATTTTCATGGTGTAAAGCATGAATCTCAGTGAGTGCCTCCTTACATCTCTGCCCTTGGCCCACCACCGAAGCCAGGCACTACACATATGTTCTCTAGAAATAATAGAAAAAAGGTAGACTCGGTCTCTGTCTGCATGGAGAATATATCTGAGGGTTGGGGTTATGGAAGACAAGACTGTAAACAAATGCATAAACAAAGTAATTGATGTGAAAAGAAGGAAAGGAATATGTTGTTATAAATGAGAACAGCTTCTTAAGATGAAGGAACATTTAAGAACGCATAGAATTAAAAAAAAAAAAACTGTATTTGATGGGTCTCTTTAGTTTGAAGACCTGTGATTCACTTCAGCTCTTGGAATTCTCATTTTTGTTCAAAAAACTTCCAGTTTTGCTACCATATGCCTTTATTTCATTTAGGGCTTTTGTGAGGGGCGGGGGGCAGCAACTTTAAAAGAATATTTATTTATTTGGCTGTGCAGAGTCTTAGTTATAGCATGTGAGATCTTTTAATTGTGGCATGAGGGATCTAGTTCTCTGACCAGGGATTGGGCCCAGACCCCCTGCATTGGAAGTGTGGAGTCTTAGCCACTGGACCACTGGGAAAATGAAAGTGTAAGTCACCCAGTTGTGTCTGACTTTTTGCGACCCCATGGACCATGCAGTTCATTGAATTCTCCAGGCCAGAATACTGGAGTGGGTAGCTGTTCCCTTCTCTAAGGGATCTTCCCAATGCAGGGATTGAACCTAGGTCTCCCACACTGCAGGCGGACTCTTTACCAGCTGAGCCACTAGGGAAGCCTGGCCACTGGGAAGTCCCTGTTCAGTACAGTTGGCTGTCCTTTTTTTGGTCTACAATGGCATATCTATTAGGATTTTTCATTATACCCTCTGTCTCATGTTCTCTTTTCATCTTCAACCTTTTGTTTTGCCATGCTACACTTTGGCCATTTTATTCTTATGTATCTTTGAGTTCACTAATTCTTTACTGCTTTGTTTAATCTGCTGTTAAACTTGTTTTAAGAACGAAAGTCCTCTATAATAGGCTCCAGTTTCATCCACTTCATTAGAACTGATTCAAATGTATTCTTTTTAATGGCTGAGTAAGTAAGCCAGAAGGAAAAACACCAATACAGTATACTAACGCATATATATGGAATTTAGAAAGATCGTAACGATAACCCTGTATATGAGACAGCAAAAGAGACACTGATGTATAGAACAGTCTTATGGACTCTGTGGGAGAGGGAGAGGGTGGGAAGATTTGGGAGAATGGCATTGAAACATGTAAAATATCATGTATGAAACGAGATGCCAGTCCAGGTTCAATGCACGATACTGGATGCTTGGGGCTGGTGCACTGGGACGACCCAGAGGGATGGTATGGGGAGGGAGGAGGGAGGAGGGTTCAGGATGGGGAACACATGTATACCTGTGGTGGATTCATTTTGATATTTGGCAAAACTAATACAATTATGTAAAGTTAAAAAAAAAAAAAGAACGAAAGTCCTTAATTTTGGCCATTGTATTCTCAGTTCTAGAATTTCTATTTGATCGCTTTTCAAAGCTGTAGTGTCACTTTTATAGTTTACAGATCTTTGCCAACATTTCAAAGTTTATCTTTTATCTCCTTGAACATAGTAAGCATTGTTGTTTCAGAATCTATGCCATATCTACTAGAATGTGGAGTATCTCTGGGTCTGTTTCTGTTGTCTGTTATTTCCGTTGGTTCTCACTCGTGGTATTTTGTCTTTTTTGTGTGTCTAGTCATTCTTAATTGTGTCCCAAACATCTTATTCTAAAAACTTGTAGAAATAATTTGAGAACTGAGATGATATTTTCTTTTTACCAGAAGACAAGTTTTATTTTTGTATCACGTGAATGTATTAGCAGTCTGGGATCACCTTAATCCAAGTATGCATTGACTAATATTTTTTAGCCTCTGGATGTTGTAAAACTGAGCTGCAGGCAGTGTGGTGGCTGATTTGCTTCCAGTTGACCTTCACACTCAATGTGCAGGTCTTCAGGGTCCCACTTCAAAGTAGCGGGAGAGCATACGTTTTATCAGAGAACTGAGCTGACTTTGTTTTCTGACTTGTTATTCCTTGTCCCTGAGAGGCTGTCAGCAGTGGGTGTGTCTTCCCAACCTTTTCTTCCAGATTGGCACATGTCCCCCCCATAAAAGCGATTTGAGTGGCAGAATCACTTTCCTGGCTTCATTTCTTTTCCCAGATCTTGTTTCTTAAAATAGAAGTCTTTCTCTGGTAAACCGAAAGACAGTTTTCCTTGATGAAAGGAGAATAAATTCTCCCTATGTAACCTTTCTATGAAATGAGAACTCCTCTTGCATTGTAAGCAAAGGCTTCCAAACCAGGTAATTAAGAGAATTACTAGAGGAACTTTTAAAATGCCCCAGCTCTTGGATGTGTATATGTCACTGAGTGAAGACTTTCTCAGGATTTCTGACCACAAATGATTTTAAGGTAATTTACAGATCCCTAATGTCCATAGATACTTTTCCTTTAGAAGCCACCTGTGCTTAGATACTCTCTTTTACAGAGCCCTTTTCCTATTAACAGATACCTGGGTGGACATTGAAACCAATCAGAGTTCTCAGTCCTCCTGGTATTCATAGTTTTTATCTGTCCATGAAACTGAATCAAGGTAAATTGGAATCCTACCTGGGAATTTTTTTTTAAGGGCCATCAGAAAAGATTTGTACCTTCTGGACTGTGATTACTGAGGTGGGGTGGATGTGAGTCTGGCATTGCTAGTGGTCATTTTTCTTTCTCTACAGAAAATCTGTTTAAGAAAAGAAGAAAGGAAGAGAGAGAAATAGACTGCTGACTACATGATGAAACTTCTACATCTTGTGCTGGATACCAGTTGCATCCTTGGACTCTGTAGTTAACAGACGATACATCCCATTTCTTCTGCTTCAGCTAGTGTGAGTTGGGCTTGTATCACTGGCAAACAATGAATGCTCTGTCTCTCCATTCCAAGGAGACTGGTGTGAATAGGGAGGTTGCCAAGACAAGAACTTGGATCCAGGGAAAGAAGGCAGGTACTTAGCTATGATACCTGGAACATCTGGGATAGGACCCGAAGCACAAGATTGAACTGGGAGGATATAAAATAAAGTCAGTGCATAGATCCATCATCTCTGTCCTGTACTCATAAAAGACATCACTAACTGATCACAGCATTCTTTATACCAAGTCAGGACGTCATCACAATCCTACTTTTAGTACTGAGCATCAGGCAATGCCTATTACTGATTTGAATTTAATGCCTGGAGACTGAGATTTATTTGTCCAAGAACTAGGCTTGAGCTTGAAGATTAACCTAATTTTAGTTGGGATTTCTTTCTTGTGGATACTTTCAGAGTATGCCTGGTCAATTATTATTATTAAGAATACTATGAATATGTATGATTATAAATTATTGAGCTTTCTTTTTATATGTTTTAAATATTCTACATGAAACTATAAATCTGGGCTTTCCTGATAGCTCAGATGGTAAAGAATCTGCCTGCAATTCAGGAAACCAGGGTTCAGTCTTTGGGTTGGGAAGACCCCCTGGAGAAGGGAATGGCAACCCACTCCAGTATTCTTGCCTGGAGAATACCATGGTCAGAGCAGTGGGAGGGCTACAGTCTGTGGGGTCATAAAGAGTCAGACACAACTGAGTGACTAACACACACAGAACTATAAGTCTGGTTCCTGAATCCATGTCTTCCCACTGGTATCTTTGTTTCTTTTAGTTGTTCTAGAGAAATGATATTTTCAGTTGGTTTTGAAAGTTGTCAAGCACTACTGGTTTTGGAATTGTGTCTGTCCTTTACAGAGAAAGCCCAGGAGATCTTGAAGCTGACACAATGGTACATCACTTGGCAGTTACAGATTTTCTTCCTGCAGTGGCATAATGCTTCCTTTTGCTAACCACCTTAATTTCCTGCCCTTATCAACTTGAAAATCAATGATACATTTCTATTATGTGGGTTTTCATTGAATCTTTTATGTTTAAATTCAACCATTTCTCCATAACCAAGCAAACACGATGTCCTACTCAACGGATTCAATTGCAATTGCTAACTGTAGTGCTGGAGAAGACTCTTGAGAGTTCCTTGGACAGCAAGGAGATCAAATCAGTCAATCCTAAAGGAAATCAACCCAGAGAATTCACTGGAAGAACTGATGATGAAGCTGAAGTTCCAGTACTTTGGCCACCTGATGGGAACAGCCAACTCATTGGAAAAGACCCTGATGCTGGAAAAGGTGGAGAGCAAGAGGAGAAGGGGCAACAGAGGATGAGATGCTTGAATAGCATTACTGATTCAATGGAGTTTGAGCAAACTCCAGGAGATAGTGAAGGACAGGGAAACCTGGTGTGCTTCAGCTCATAGGGTCACAAAGAGTTGGACTTGACAGCCACTGAACAGCAACAAGAGCATTTCTCACGGAGTTCCATGGGCTTTAGCAAAAAGTCAATACAGCCAAATATCACTCAAGTCTCTACTATTTCTAACCCTTCTTAAAATTTATTAAATATTACCGAAGAAATGTCAACTGTGTTATTGTAGGAATAGTAGCTTTTTTGTCTCTGGATTACAACTCACCGATAGATTAAATGTAAGATGACTTAGGACAAAATAGAAAAAATCATCCAATACTTAAAAAAAAGTTAGTACATCAAAAAGATCCACATAAAATGTTCAATGACCACATTGAAAGTGCATTCACTTTGGCTAATTATAGTAGTTACTATGACTCATTATATCAACCTCAGCTTTAATAGCTAACATTTATTTAGCATTTACTTTTGCTAGACACTCTACCAGGTGCTTTAGAAGGATATACTTTTATTCTGTGCTTGAGGTATGGAGAGATTGTGGAACTTACCCAGTGTTACAAATGTTAATTAATATACGTGAACGTGAAGTCTCTCAATCGTGTCCGACTCTTTGTGACCCCATGGACTATAGCCTACCAGGCTCCTCTGTCCATGAGTTTTCCAGGCAGTAGTACTGGAGTGGATTGCCATTTCCTTCTCCAAGGGATCTTCCCAACCCAGGGATCAAACCCGGGTCTCCTGCATCGTAGACAGACGTTTTACTGTCTGAGCCACCAGGGAAGTCCAAATTAATATACAACTGCATTCAAACCTAGTTTATATGAGTGTGGAGCCTATGAATAAAATGTGACTATGAAGACTTGCGTATATATTCTTTAGGATCAGACACAAGTGATAGAAAAACTCAAAATGACAGCAGGTTAGTTTATCCATGTCCCTTGTGTTTAAGGGGTCTGGAGGAAGTCCAAACCTGGTAAGGCATTCCATGGTGTATGGGACTTAAGCTTATCTTGTTGCTCTGCCAATGTGTGACTTCTATTCCTGAAATCACCTTATGGATCAAAATGGCTGCTGGAGCACCAGTCATCATATCTGCATTCTAGAAAGTAGGAATTCACATATGAATTGTATTTCATGGTTTTGCTTTGAAGTTAGTCATAGGGTCACACCTAGCTTCAAGGAAGTCTAGGCAATACAGTCTCCATTCTGGGCAGCCATGTGTCCAGCTAGAAGTCAGGAAGAAGAAAGAATAAATATGGAGAGTAGCTTAAATAACAGTTTTTATAACATCATATTTTCAGCTGCTTTCTCATAATTCATGTGAATACAGTAATTTTATATTTTTGCATTCAATACTATTCAGATTATTTTTAAAAATCAAGAACTTCATTAAACTTTTGCTTATTATTATACATTCAGACATGTCACAAAACAAATTAAAATTCTGAATCTAACATGACATGAAGCAAAAGCTTGACATTATCATTTGTCTACTACACAGGAGTGAGTGTTGCCTTGAATACTAACATGAGAAGGGGTTCTGTTATTGAGGAATATATATATAAATATATTTAATTTTATATTGAAGTATAGTTGATTTACAATGTGTTAGTTTCTGGTGTACAGCAAAGTAATCCAGTTATATATATATGTATATATGAATACATATGTATATATATTCATATTCTTTTCCATAATGTTTTATTACAGGATATTGAATATAGTTCCCTGTGCTATATAGTAGAACCTTACTGTTCATCAGTAGTTTGTATCTGCTAATCCCAAACTCCTTATTTATTCCTCCCCCACCCTCTTTCCTCTTTGGTAACCATAAGTTTGTTTTCTATGTTTGTGAGTATGTTTCTATTTCACAAATAAGTTCATTTGTGTTATATTTTAGATTCCACATATAAGTGCTATCATATGGCATTTGTCTTTCTCTTCCTTATTTCATTTAAAGTGATAATCTCTAGGTCCATCCATGTTACTGGAATGGCATTATTTCATTCTTTTATTTGGCTGAGTAGTACTCCATTGTGTGTATATACTACATCTTCTTTATCCATTCATCTGTCAATGGACATTTAGGTTGCTTCCGTGTCTGGCTATTGTAAATAGAGCTGCTAAGAACATTGAAGTGCATGTATCTTTTTGAATTAGAGTTTTGTCTGAATGTATGCCCAGGAGTGGGATTGCTGGATCATATTGCAACTCTAATTTTAGTTTTTAAGAAACCTCCATACTATTCTCCATAGACAGCATGCATTCCTACCATAGTGCCAACAGTGTAGGAGGGTTCCCTTTTCTACAATGGAATATTTTAACCAGCATTCTTTCTTGCTCTGTCTGTAATTTTTTTTTTTTTTTTCCTGCTTAACCATCCACTAGAAGCTATGAGAGAAAAAAATTTCCTAGTTGTTCACCCTTTCCTTTATACTGTGCCAAAATCTGAGCTGGAAAGTGTATTACTTTAAACATTCATTCATTCAATAAAAAATTCCAGGGACTTTGCTGGGTGTCTCACTAGTAGCAGTAATACTAATATAATTCTGTGTTCTTGTTTACTTGTCAAAGGTTTTATACTCCTGCCATCTGCTTTGATCTGTGTATATGGGAATATAAATGTCATAATCAGAGAAGTCCTGGAGCAATGATCGAACATTTTTTTCACTTACTTATTAAGCTCTCACTAGTCTTGGAACTGCTTAGACACAGAGAGAAGAGATCCAGTCAATGATGACTCTTCCCACTGCTGAGTTCAGAACTAATTCAGAGACAAAATAAAGGAGTAGGGCAGACAAGGATGAAATGCATCTTTATGACTGATAAAGTTGATGTTAGGATGTGGCTTAGGTTTGTGACACAGGACCCTCAAGCTCAGTGGGCTTCATACATAGTCTCAGGCAATGCTAGTGATCAGTATGGGGCTTGACCTTGTAAAACCTGTAGGATGAAGGAACCAGCCAATAGACTGGACTGAGATTTGCTCTGTGTCCTAGAAGGATGCTGAGGTTATACCTCATCAAGATGTTTCCCTCATCTGTCTCTACCCCCACAGAGATCAACCTAGAACCATCTGGAAGCATCCCATCATCTACAGAGGAACTGTTTCCTGTCTCTCCAGCTTTTCCCTTCACCATCCTCCAGCTCCTCTGATGGAGGCAGAGGTTTCCTAGAGGTTGAGGTCCTCTTTTCGCCTCCAGGTACATCAACTATGTATCTCTCGGTTGGTTCACTGTCTCTACTGGCTGGCTGACCAGTCTCCTTCTACCATCTTTCTCCCTGATCCTCTTTCATTGAGAGGTGGTCATGTGACATTTTCAGTTTGGGATATTGAGGTGCAAGTGTAAGTTCTTGGGGGAGGCTGCCATTCCCAACCTACAGGGCAGAACCTTTCTAAAGGAGAAACTTTTGTGAGGGTGGGCCCTTCATTGTTCTTTTATTTTCATGCCTGGAATGTGAAGATGAGGTCCAGAGGAACAATGAGAAAGCACTTCATAAAAGGATGAGAAAAGGCCCCGTGTTAAGAACGTGGAGCAGAGCTGGAAAGTGCTTGGATCCCTGATGACACTGTGAAGTGCCTTTATGAGATCTGGACCAGTTCTCTCAAAGATCCCCAAATGAGACACACTGCGTACTATGGTCTGAATGTTCGTGTCCCCACCAAAGTCATATGTTGAATCCTAACCCCTCAAAGTGAAAGCGAAAGTGTTAGTCGCTCAGTCCTGTCTGACTCTTTGCAACCCCGTGGACTGCAGCCTGCCAGGCTCCTCTGTTCCTGGGATTTTCCAGGCAAGAATACTGGAGTAGGTTGCTATTTCCTTCTCCAGGAGATCTTACTGAACCAGGGATTGAATTCGAGTCTCCTGCATTGCAGGCAGACTCTTTACCATGTGAGCCATCAGGGAAGCCCAGTTCCCCGAGGTGATGGTACTAAAAGATGTGGCCTTTGGGAGGTGATTGGGTCATGAGGGCAGAACCCTCATGAATAGGATTAGTGCCCTTATAAAAGAGGCCCAGAGAGTTCTCTTGCCCCTTCCACCATGTGGACATAGCAAAAGGGACAGTCATCTATCAAATAGGAAGCTTGTTGTCATCAGACACTCTGAATCTTGGACTTTCTAGCCTTCAGAACTATGAGAACTAAATTTCTATTGTTTCAAAGCCACTCAGTCTATGGTATTTTGCTATAGCATCCCACATGAACTAAGACATCATATATCAGAGCCATAAAAATCCTGAATTTTGCTTATCAGAAGCTATACTTAATTTATAAAATATTCTTTTGGAGACAGGTATTTGACTGGATGTGTTCTGATGTTGAAGGCAAATATATGCTTTTGAAGTTAAATATTCATTAACTTTATTCTTTGAAGCATGTGTTTATACAAACTGGTATAGCAGATGGGGATGGGGATGCATAGGTTGGAGACTGAGAACAATGAAGAACGGACCTCTACATCCAGCATCTAAATACCCTTAATGTCCAAGCCAGACGGGAACCTGGGGAGCTTCTAGTCTAGAGATCTCAGATTGTTTCACCAGGTCCTTGGACTTCCTGGAGGTGCTTCCAGGGCCGTCTTGAGGGGATGATAGGAAGTAGAGTAGACGGGCTGTAGCCTTCACCCTGGTTTAACCAGACATCTCTGCATTTATCTGTGCTCTATACTGGGATTCCTTGTAAAATTCATTCAGGAGGAAAAGGTGGAGAAGGTTTAGGTTGTCAAATTCAGTTTAAAGTTACTTGTTCAGTCAAAATTAAGTTTAAAAACAAACTTATGTTTCCTAACATCCTTATTTTATAAATAAGGAAGCTGACACCCAGCGAAGTTCAAATGATTTGATCAAGTGGCAGACTACACCTGAGTTCCTCAATATCCTCCCTTCCTGTTAACAGTATATTGCTATTCTGAATTAATGCTCAATTTCTACAGATTGTGCAAAAGAGAATTTCCTCCAAAGGTTCGTCTCTGCAGGAGTGGATTTCCTTGGGACAGCTCCACGTACAGGAACCTCACATTAGGAAAGTCTTAGCATTGTAAATCCGTCATCAAAAGGAAGGATGCAGCCTGAAAATTCCAGATGTAGATGGGCTGCAGATTTGGTTTGGTCAGAGCTCTCATCCTGTAATCTTCCATGGGCTAACTCAGTCTGATTCCCCACATGACAGATGTCTGAAGGGACAAACATAAGCAAATCCCAACCTTTGCTCTGGACCATCTATGAACCAATAACTGCAGCAAGCTGTCTTGGTTGCTCAGGATGATTACCTTGCATTGTTGGTGTCTGCCTAATGCTTGTGCAGGCATTGATCTTACCTGTGCTTATTACAGTTTACAAGTATCTCTTTAACTCAATGATCTTACATGATCTAGTGATCAGTTTCCTTATTTTGCTCCATTCTTCCTTTTCTGCTAAAGCATTACCTGCGGTGTTTCCTTCTTAGTACCTCATGATTCAGAGTTCCACATTGTGTCCCTTTAGTGCCAG
The DNA here is from genome assembly GCF_029378745.1 of Bos indicus. Lineage (NCBI taxonomy): Eukaryota > Metazoa > Chordata > Mammalia > Artiodactyla > Bovidae > Bos > Bos indicus. The sequence continues at coordinate 58,526,318 of NC_091765.1, read as the reverse complement.
CTTCATTTTTAACATTGTCCAACCTGAAAATCGAGGTGGGATTGCTCAGCTTTTGCAACTTTCACCATTCAAGTGATCTGGAGAGTGGTCTATTCATCTTCCCTAATTGATGCTGGTGAGTTTGTATTCCCTGTGCGCCATTTCACGAGTATCCTCTCTATGGAGATGACTGTGGCGTGTGAGAAACACAGCAAGCATCATGGTGAGCTGAGGTTGCTCAGGGACACTCATATCACCAGATCTCTCTGACTTCAAACACTGTGTTTTCAAACCCCCTTCCCCACTTCCCCAGCCATGAGCAGGGACTTGGGATTGGGGCTGTGGGATATGTCCCAGACTCTGAACTGTCAGGACATCCCTGCACTCTCTATCTTGTCTGGATTAGCAGCTAATCCATTAAATCAAAATGACCTGAGTCTTTGTTCCTAAGGATAATGAAAAAGGATGAACCTGGCTTGAGGAAGAGGAACCTTAAAGCATGAGTGAGGGGTGATGAGGGAGGTTGGCTAGGAGAAAGGGATGAGAGTAAGGCTCCACCAGAGGATTTGGGAATGGAAGACCTGGGTTCTTGACAGAGTTCTTGGTTCTGAGGGTATGTAATGGGAGGATAAAAGAGCCAGTTGGGGGCTTTGGGGAAACTTTGAGGAATATTTTAGTCAAAACACCACCCAGTTATAATTTCATTTGCAGGAGGTTTAACTTCCCAGGTGGCACTAGTGGTCAAGAACATGCCTGCCAATGTAGGAGACATAAGAGGTAAGGGTTCGATCCCTGGGTTGGGAAGATCCCCTGGAGTAGGAAACGGAATCCACCCCAGCATTCTTGCCTGGAGAATCCCATGGACAGAAGAGACTGGCAGGCTACAGTCCATGGTGTCACAGAGGAAGACACGACTGAAGCAACTTAGCATGCGTGCAAGAACTAAACAAATACACCGAAAGAAAAAGATGCCATAAAAGCAACCATTTTTTTTTAGCAGTGTCTATGTAACTGTACACTGTATTTTCTGACTGCTACTGCTACTGCTAAGTCGCTTCAGTCGTGTCCGACTCTGTGCGACCCCATAGATGGCAGCTCACGAGGCTTCCCCGTCCCTGGGATTCTCCAGGCAAGAACACTGGAGTGGGTTGCCATTTCCTTCTCCAATGCATGAAAGTGAAAAGTGAAAGTGAAGACCCTCAGTCGTGTCCAACTTCTAGCGACCCCATGGACTGCAGCCTACCAGGCTCCTCCGTCAATGGGATTTCCCAGGCAAGAGTATTGGAGTGGGGTGCCATTGCCTTCTCCGGTATTTGCTGAAATAACCAAAAAAGAAAGAAAGAAAGAAAGAAAAGCATTTTTTGAATACCTAAGGACAGAGAAATAATAAAGTAAGATACCAATACTATGAAATATTACATATCCATTGTAAGAAACACATACAATGAGTCTTTAGAACTGTGGTGGCCAATAGTGGAGTCATTTACCCAGAAGTGGCTATCTACATTTGCATTTAAATAAATTAAAATCAAATAAGATAAGAACTCAGTCCCTCAGTTACATTAGCTCCACTTCAGATGCTTAAGAGCCACATGTGGCTAGTAGCTACCATTCAGGAGCAGGTATTAGGCATTTTCATTATCACAGAAAGTTCTATTGGGTTGCTCACTTTTTTCAGTGATACTCTAGAAAGCTGCAAAAGTGTTTAATGTGACCGTTCACATGGAACAAAAGAAGCATAAGAAGCACATGCACTGATTATGCCAACATAAAAATTATATATATGCCTGGATACATATTCATCAAGACAAGGAAGCATTGAAATTATTTCCATAAGGGAAATAAACACGCAAGATGGATTTAAAAGTTGCTTTTTAGAATGGTTTAGAGTTGAACTACTAATATATGAAATTATTAAGTACTACATTAATTTGGGAAGCCAACTGTTCCTGCTCCTCCTGGGCTAGACACTGAGAAGTTGTAGAGGTGATCTCAGAACATGGGAGTAAGATCCTTTTGCTAAAAGAGCTCTGCAATGTCATAGAAGTCACTGCAAGTTTCCTGGTTTCTTTGGTTAGTTAGTCTCTAAGATCTCTTCCAGCTTAAGGGAATGGTTGTATTTGTTTTCCACGAAGGGCACATGTTCAAGGGACCTGTTATACTAGTCCTTGAGAAGCTGTACGAATGGAGAGATGGGGGAAAGTTATCAAGAAGCAGGGGAGTTCAGCAGAGTCTGGGGATAGATCTGTAGATCTATCTGTAGATCTAGTCTGTAGATCTCAGGGACAAAGGAAGAGATATAGAAAGGATTACTCAGGATTGAGAAGCTGGTCATAGTCCCGACACTAAAGACCTATAAGAAAAATTGCATCTGTTCTTATTAATTGTTAGAGATGACTTTTATCAGAAGCTAAGTGAAACTGCAAACTCAGCTGAGAAAATCCCGTTTCTGTCTGGTTCCTCAGAAACTCCACCCCCTCTTTTTCCGGCTGGGTCTCTAGTTACAAGTGGTTCACCAAATACCTTCCCATTGCCTCATTAATAAGACTCCAAGGCAGGGCGATTCTTCCATTTTTTCAACAATTTCTCTGATGTCAGATCATAAAATAATACTTCTTGAAAATCGCTTATTCTTGAATATTTCCTCTCTGAATTGACTGTACAGTTATATCACTTTATTTAAATCATTTTATATGTCTTTTTAAAGTAGAAAAGTATGTAGTGTCTCATCTCATTTCCCTCCTTATATATTTTTCTATTAAACATCACATGGAGAAATGCTTCTACAAAATAAGCGATGTTATCATCTACCTTTTTGAGTTTTGATGCATAATAACTACACACTCACATGTCTTTGAGATGCCTCATATGGTGTGATTTCCTGTTTGTACTTTTATTGTATATATATGTGTGTGTGTATGTGTGATCTACACATTCACTGAATAATGAGCCACCTACTATATGCCATGCCCTGTGGGAGATAGAAGTTGAAAACACATAGTCCTGTCTGCCAAGGAGCTTATTATCAAATAGACTAATACTTTGATCATTTCAGAACAGTCTCCAAATTTAAAAAAAAAATTGGGTCCCCCCCCAATTTTTTTTTTTTTTTTTGGCTAGGTAGCCTGGCAGTTCCCAGACCGGGATCAATCCTATGTACCCTTGAGTGGAAATGTGGCATCTTAATTACTGGACTGTCAGGGAAGGCCCCCCCAAATGAATTTTAAAGCCAATATTTTGGAATCCATAAGAATTTTTCTTTATAAAAATTTTACACATTTAATAGTTTTCAAGTTCAGTCTCCCTCAAATGACTGAATGCATACTGTACTCTGCCTGAGTACAGTACAAGCTGTATTTAGTATAATTTAATTACCTATTATTTACTGACGTACCTTGTGAGGAACTAGAATACAAAAATGTTTAAGACATATTTCTTGCTTTTAGGCAACCAATAGTTCGGTAGGAAAGGCAAATCAGTAAACAGGTAAGTTATAATAGGCACAAAGGGTGCCAAGTTGGTCTGGGAAACTTCCCAGTGAGCACTGATTACCAACCTACCAAGTTCCAAGTTTCATGGACACCGTTGTTTAGGGATGACATAGAAGGCTTGGAACACATTTTCTACTGGCAGAGCTCTGATGGTGGAAGAGGAAAAATCCATTTTTCTTACTCTTCAGACCTGCTGGTGAGGCTGTGGAGATGCACAGGCTCCAAGTTAGTAGGATCATAGCCCAGCGCAAAGGCTGAATGATCTGTCAAACCAGGACTTCCAGTGCCATCGTGCAGACTAACTTCCTGTTTTCCCCTTACCAGGAGTGACCCCTGGTTTTCTTCCACTGACAGCACCATTGATTCCTTTCCTGGCTCACTGTGCAGCTAAGAGTAGCCTAAGAAACCCATAAGAACTTCTCACTGTCTTTAGGATAAAATCCAACCTTCCTTCAGGGCTGGTCCTCGTCTACATCTCCATCTTCCCCAAAACACACCCCACTGTGTTCTCTTTTCTACAGTCATGCTCCCTTCTCTGCAATGCCTTCAGCTCTGCGCTCTCCAGTCTTTTCTCCAATCTCTTAGTTAAACTCTTCCTTTGACCTCATGACTTTCACTCCTGCTCTAGGACAGAAGCCTAGTCATTCACCCATCCTCAGCTTACAGGTCCTCTTCTTAAAGAGCTCTTCATTGATCCACTACGAGGGAGCTTCCAAGTGACCGGGCACCTCCCTGACCTTAGTCCTCGTCACGCTTCAGATGATTATTCCTTTCACTCCTTTCTTCTGTGCACTCTAGAGGGAGGACACAGACCACATGTCTAACTCCCCACTGCATTCCATCACCTGGTCCATCATGTGACAGATGCAGGATGGACTTCATGGGCATGCAGCCTGGGTAGTTGCACCAGGTTGCACACTCACATAGGTGAGTTTAATGCTTGATTTAATGGTTGCCATTGCCATCTTGGAAATTTTTAGTAACGCAGAACAAGCGGTCCCTATTTGAATTTTGCAGCAGAGCCACTCAAATTGTGAGGCTGATCCTATGTGGATTAATAACTGAATTAATGAATATGTATATCAATCTTCAGAATTTGTTGAACCAAGGCAATTAAGATTTCTGAAGTCCTAACTTCAAACAAGAAAAAATATTTTAGGAAGAAGTTTCAGTGTGTAGTTTAGGTATCTTTATGATCTGTTTTGCTACATTTTACATATTGTTTGTTAGAGAGGCAGTGCCTGAGAGATGTACTTCCTTGTTTTGTGAGACGTATTTTCATTTAAAATTACTTTTTATTCAACCATAACATTTATGATTTTCCAGAATGATTTACTTTGTCTTGTGTCTGTTTCATTCTAGTAATTGGAAAGATGAGTCTAACTTCTTAGAAAAGAAAGACAAGGAAGCTGGAAAATTCTACAAAGAGTGAGTGCTACCTAGATGGTACCTCCTTAGGATGCATGAGCATCAGCAGGACTATCATAATTTGAGTAGTAAAAGCAGTATTAGAAAATAATGAATCTCAAAGGAAAAAGATGCAAAGTGGGGACATTCCATTCATAAACTCAAGGATATCATTCCAGAGAAATAATGTCTGGGACTGAGCTTTCAAGGTCTGTAAAGGACCTTGTGGTAAACTTTGTGAGGACGGCTGGGGAGTCTTCTAGTTCTTTTATTAAGGGCCTTTCCTAACCTTCACCACCTTCTCTAGCAACCTGTGACTGCCTTTACTATCTTTGACAGACGATGGAGAAAGCAGCTTTTTGGAGGAAGGAGGATAGGAATCTGGATTCCAGCAGAGAGGGACCTGGAGCTGTTCACCATTTTGAGGAGCTAATTTCTTCTTACTCTCATAGGTCCAGAGACCCAGCTTCAGGTCTGGCTATGCTGATTGCTCGCTGTACGACTTTAATGATTTCTTGCCTCTATAGTTCTGCTTTCTTGTGTGTAAAGCCAGAAGTGGATTAAGATTTCACATCACCTCCCACCTATTTTTCCAGTACCCCCAATCTCCACTGAAGGATGTTCCCTTCCCTGGCCCCAGGAGCTTGGAACTCACCTCCTGATGTGCTCTGGGTTCTTCCTCATCAGATCTCCGTTTGCCACTTCCTGACCCTCTGTCCTTTATTGGATGTGCTGTGGTCTCTGTCTCTGTATCTTACTGGATACTCTTCCCTGATCTCCACACTTTCTTGATGCACCTGCCTAATACCTACACATCCTTCAAGAAATTAAATTCCATCCTGCTCAGAGCTCTTTTCAGCTTCAGCCTGTAGTCCACATTCTACCTTGTCCTGCCCTGATTCCCATATGTTCTCACAGCCGACACTTTCCACTTCCAGCTCTCATCACACTTTATTGTTGTCTGTTTCCTTCTGGAGTCCCAGAGTTCTTTGAGAGCCCAGGTTATGCCTCTTCAACATGCAGCACAGTCAGTCAGACACAGTAGGTGTTTAATCCATGTTTGTAGAATGAATGAACCTATGAAGGAAGGAATGAGACTTCATTGTCATTCATTTGGCTTTTAGAAAGCAGTATGCATTTAACTGGGCCTCCTGAAAACAGTGTCTTAATGAGGGAGGGCCAAGTTGTAGAGGTTTGGGCTGAGGGGGGAAAAGGGGTCTCTCTGACCCTCAACTGGCCCTTCTGCTTGGCCTCAGCCCACCTGGCCCAGCTCATAGCACAGTTGTAGGGAGTAGCAACAAGAGGCATCAGGAAGCTCCTTGGGTTTTACTGACCTTGCCCACATTTACTGGATGTTTTCACCCTGGTACTGGCAGTAGGAAGGAGGGAAGGGGAGCAATTATCCCCAATCACTGTAGCTCCTGTCAGATTGGCATAATTCCTTCCTCAGACGTACCCAGGGCTGTATGTTAGACACATGATCTTCAGGCTTGGTGAGGAGAGTGATGTGGCTGATGGAAGTTATGTTTGCAGCAAACACACATGCAGCAGGCTCTGTGCTGGTGCTGGTATAGGTATGCGAGGACCAGACACAACTCCTGGCTTTGAGAAGCTAGAGTCTATTTGGGGAGCCAGACAGAAGCACTACAGTGGAATGACTATTACGTAAACTTTTCTTTCCTCAGTATGTAAATAGCTAAGAGAAAGAGAAAGATATACCCAACTGAATGCAGAGTTCCAAAGAATATCAAGGAGAGATAAGAAAGCCTTCTTAAATGAACAATGCAAAGAAACAGAGGTAAAAATAGAAGGGAAAGACTAGAGATCTCATCAAGAAAATTGGAGATATCAAGGGACATTTCATGCAAGGACGGGCATGATAAAGGACAGAAGCGGTAAGGACCTTAACAGAAGCAGAGAGATTAAAAAGAGGTGGCAAGAATACACAGAAGAACTATACAAAAAAGGTCTTAATGACCCAGATAACCATGATGGTGTGGTCACTCACCTAGAGCCAGACATCCTGGAATGTGAATTCAAGTGGGCCTTAGGAAGCATTTTTATGAAAAAAAAAGCTAGTGAAGGTGATAGAATTCCAGATGAGCTATTTCAAATTCTAAAAGATGGTGCTGTTAAAGTGTTCCACTCAATACATCAGCAAATTTGGAAAACTCAGCAGTGGCCATAGGACTGGAAAAGGTCAGTTTTCATTCCAATCTCAAAGAAATGCAATGCCAAAGAATGTTCAAACTACTGTACAATCGTGGTCATTTCACATTCTAGCAAGGTTATGCTCAAAATCCTTCAAGATAGGCTTCAACAGTACATGAACCAAGAACTTCCTGATGTTCAAGCTGGATTTAGCAGAGGCAGAGGACCAGAGACCAAACTGCCAACATCTGTTGTATCATAAAAAAAGCAAGAGAGTTCCAGAAAACATCTACTTCTGCTTTACTAACTACGCCAAAGCCTTTGACTGTGTGGATCACAACAGACAGTGGAAAATTCTTAAAGAGATGGGAATACCAGGCAATATATTTTACCTGCCTCCTGAGAAATCTGTATGCAGGTCAAGAAGCAACAGTTAAAACTGGAAATGGAACAACGGACTGGTTCCAAATTGGGAAAGGAGTACATCAAGGCTGAATATTGTCACCCTGCTTATTTAACTTAGATGCAGAGTACATCATGTGCAATGCTGAGCTGGATGAAGCACAAGAGGGAATCAAGATTGCTGGGAGAAATGTTAATAACCTGAGATATGCAGATGACACCACCCTTATGACAGATTTTATTTTCTTGGGCTCCAAAATCACTGTAGACAGTGACTGCAGCCATGAAATTAAAAGATGCTTGCTCGTTGGAAAAAAATCTATGACCAACCTAGACAGTGTATTAAAAAGCAGAGACATCACTTTGCTGACAAAGGTCCATATAGTCAAAGCTATGGTTTTTCCAGTAGTCATGTATGGATGTGAGAGTTGGACCATAAAGAGGGTTGAGGGCTGAAGAATCAAAGGTTTCAAACTGCGGTGCTGGAGAAGACTCTTAAGAGTCCCTTGGACTACAAGAAGATCAAACCAGTCAATCCTAAAGAAAACCAACTCTGAATATTCATTGGAAGGACTGATGCCGAAACTGAAGCTCCAGTACTTTGGCTACCTGATGTGAGGAACTGACTCATTGAAAAAGACCCTGATGCTGGGGAAGATTGAAGGCAAAAGGAGTAGGGGGCGACAGAAGATGAGATGCTTGGATGGCATCACCCACTCAGTGGACATGAGTTTGAGCAAACTCTGAGAGATAGTGGTGGACAGAGGGCCTGGCCTGCTGCGGTCCATGGGGTCACAAAGAGTCGGACACGACTTACTGACTGAACAACAATATGATAGGAACAACTGGACACAAGAGTTGCAAGTTCCAGCCTGGGGTGGGGTGGCTGGTTAGGAGGAAGTTGAGACAAGATGTGGAACTCCTCTGGGGATAGGGAGAGACCTGGGTCCTACTCTGACTGCAGAGGCCTGGATGGGAAAGGAGGCCAGATGGTTTAGACATAGTGGGTTCAAAGGGCAGTGTGTGCTCCAGCCAAGGATAGTGTTGGCACCCATTGGCATCAGGTAGTGTAATCCAGCAACTGTACTTTGGCCAGGATATTAGACTGTGGCCCAGAGCATAGAAGCCAGCATGTGGCTATGGCTAAGACCAAGTCTGAACGCAGACCCTCCTGATCCTCTTCCCCCAGCTTCCCCAGCAGAGCGTGGGCAGCAGTGCTCCAAGGGGCTCCAGGACACCCAGACTGCAACTCTACTTGACTCTATGTCTGAGTTCTTAGGTCCTTGGTATAAATTGGAGGCCACTGACTTCTTGCCCCAATCAGAAACAGAGGCGTGTCCGGGCTTGTAAGTAAATGCAGCCAATAGGAGAGCTAGCCAAGGGTAGGCAAAGGCCAGGGAAATAAGGAAGGGCCTGGGAGTACATGGGGTAACTTGCAATTAAGTGGCAGAGTAAATTACTCAGAAGACAACATTCCTCAACCATTCCAAAATGAGTTTACTGTAATTCCAGATAAAAACAAAACTTTCAGAACTGATACTTAGACACTTAAGTCAAGGTTGGTTTGTTTTTTTTCTTCTACAGTTTCAATATAATTCAGCACTTTCACTTTGCGAAGATAGACCTGACCTTTATGTGGTCTGCAGAATGCTGATTCAACATCAGGGTAACCAGTGGTGCAATCATGACATGAAACAAGACTGGTGGTTGTCAGGGTTTTTAAACCTCCTGACTTGGGTTATCCCACGATCTCTTAACACTCTGACTTTATCAGAAACTAGAATCCTCACTAAAGCCGAGGGCTGGGTATGCGCACGTTCATTTGGAACCATTTTTAAAGGAATCTGTTGTATTTTATAAGAGATAGAGTGCTGATGTGATGCAGGTCTTTCTTCCTTTTCTGTAGTAGCTGGCAGCTAAAGGGCTGATGAAAGAAGAAAAGGGGAAGGAAGAGGAGAGAGAAGAGGAAGAGGGGATGAGGAAGAGGAAGGGCCAACAAGGAAGGCTCACTTTCCTTCCCTGGAAACCTTGTGTTCATTTCCAAAACTCTAACTTGAGGTTCTCCTGGAAAAGAAAAAGGCTTGGGTTCTTCTGCATGCTTGATTGTGTGATTTTTTTTTTATCTGGATTGATTTTATGGTTTCTCTGGAATCAAACTGCGAATTGAATTATTCCCCAGGTGAAAAACATAGACAAAACTTCTACAGTGTTCTCCAAAACACAATGCAGTACCCACCCCTCACACCCCCCCACCATACACCCACACTTCAAAGCACCAAACTGACGTGCTTGACATACTTATCGTAAATCAAATCTGCTGTGCACACCAGTACATAGTGCCAGTAAGCCCAGTGTAACCAATTCACATTTTTCAGCCTTGACTTCCAATGGTGAGAACAAGTGAATGCTGACAGAGAGAAAAAGGCCGAGGCAAGGATGCCATGCACATGCCCTTTCAGAAGGCAGGAGCACCGCTGGAGTCGGGGAGGAAGGGAGCCTGAAATCAAGGCTGACCTAGTACTCCTCGGGATAGGCTGGCAGAAGCCAGACTGGGTCACGTGGCCTCAGGGTGCTCCTAGTAGGTTCTCTGCATTTTCTCTGCAAGAGCAGAGTGAACTCTGATGCAGATCAAAGGGAAGATGCGAGAAGTGACCTGTCTTCTGGCTGGTGGGACCCAAGCCTTAAGCAGCAGCCCCTGATCCATGTCTTCTCATTTGTCCTAATTCTCACACCCCAGCTCTGGTCCTTCTTCTAGAAACTTGATTTTTGCCTGAGTCCTTAGTTCACCTCTTGTGTCGAGTTGTGTCCTGGTACATACAAATTGAGACATTCTTCCTTGATGCTCACCACAGCTGCTGCTTTGATCCTTCTGGTTCTGCATCCTCCCTGTTCTCCACTGCTGTGCCATCTTCCTTTCCTGTCCCTGGTGCTCCCCATATCCAGCATTGGACCTCCCTCCAGCTGAGTCTCTTTAGGAACAAATATATAGGTCTATCGTTGCCAGGCCCCTTTAGTCAGTACCCCTCTACAAAAGGTTTATCTCATTTCATCTTCTCCATAAGGAAACTCTTCCATCTCCTGACACAGCATGCAATCTGTGAAAATAGAGCTCTCAAGTCAAATCTTGCGATCTGAATCACTTTCAGATTCCTCTTAACATATTAGAGACATATTGTTAGTAAAGAAAGGAGTTTTGCTCTGTAAATTCAGCTGTGGAGTTCTTTCTGCCATTGTGCCTGGCATGGTACCTGGTGTTCCACAGCACCTGCTTTGGGAAACATCACTCTTCCTGCTGCCGGGCAGCGCGGTAAGAGGCTGAGTGACTTGCTAGGGGACCGTGCTGCTTCTTATAGAATCACCTCGGGTGAGTTAATCCCATCTTCATCTGGAGATCAGGCTGATCATAACATATTGCTTTGTAAGGACACAATGAGATCACTGAAGCAAGGTGCTTAGAATATGACTAGAACATTGTACCCACTCAATAAGTGACATTAGTTATTTTTCTCATTTTCTTTTGGGCCACCTCCAGTTCTGTAGTCTACAATATTTTCAAGGTGCTCTTTTTTGGCAATAAGTATCACTCTGGGGGCTATCCCATGCAAACATTTTAGATCATTTCCCTATAATTTATGACCTTACATGTGTATACAATAAAGTCTCTTAGCCGTATTTTTGCTCACTTCTGCAACCTCAGGAGGTTTTTCTGCACTTTACTTAGTCACTTGAATAATGCTTCAGTTTAAACAAAATCTCCATGATAGTTGAAGGAAAAAAATCAGCTTGTGTCTCTCCCACAAAACAGATGGCAAGTGATTCAGAACAAGACAGTCTCTAGAGTTACAAATAGTGCCCTTTCTTTTGGAAGAAAGAATGACTTATTTTTTTGTGCCTATGCCAAAGTCTGGGACAAAATTAAGTTACTCCTTGTTTATTTCCTTTTTCCTATGTTATCTCCAACTGTCTGGCGACTCTGCCCACTCTGAGTGAAACGTCCTTTCTCCACTCAGAGGTTGTAGCTCAAAGGAATAAAACACCTCTTTTAGAAACAGACAAACACAGATAGATAAACAATTGTCCATGTGCCTGAAGCCTCCCAAATAATAAATTAGAAAACCTACATTATTCTTAACTACAAGTGACACATCAATGTATTCTCTTACAGATAAATCTGAAGTCCTCATTGACTGTCAACTCAATCTCAGGACTTAGTTTGCATGTACACACACACATACACACACACACATCATTGTCTTGTGTTTGCTTTTAAACTTAAACTACATCCAGTTTTATTTTTCAGCCTATCTGTCCAACTCTTTGCAATCCCATGGACTGCAGCACGCCAGGCCTCCCTGTCCATCACCAACTCCCAGGGTTTACTCAAACTCATGTCCGTTGAGCTGGTGATGCCATTCAACCATCTCATCCTCTGTCGTCCCCTTCCTCTTCCCGCCTTCAATCTTTCCCAGCGTCAGGGTCTTTTCAAATGAGTCAGTTCTACACATCAGGTGGCCAAAGTATTGAAGTTTCAGCTTCAGCATCAGTCCTTCCAATGAATATTCAGGACTGATTTCCTTTAGGATTGACTGGTTGGCTCTCCTTGCTGTCCAATGGACTCTCAAGACTCTTCTCCAAGACCACAGTTCAAAAAGCTATTTCAGTCTATAGCCTTTGGTTAAAAAAACACCTCTCAAATTTATTTAAGTGATTCATGTGTTAGCCCCTATCATTCACAGCTATAACTTCATCCAGTGAAATTGCATTCCAAGTACTAATGATATCATTGTTATTGACATTATTATCTGCAACAACCTTTTATTAGATTGCATAGATCAGTTTTTCTCAAACTTTGTTACATATTAAACTCATCAGGAAACTTAAAAAAAAAAAATCTTAATACCCAGGCTTCACCCAGGGCCAGTGAAATCATTTCTAGGTATGGGCGGAGGCATCAGTGGTTTAAAAGATGACCAGGTAATTCCAATGTGCAGCCAAGTTTGAGGGCCAGTGGTTTAGGAGATGTCTGAATTCTGCCTCCTTAAACCTGATTCCTATCACCTTCAAATCCATGTTTAGAGAGGCTCTGAACTGGTCCAGGCTCCCAGGGATGAAACTTGGTTGGCCCAGGCAGACCAGGGGAAACTGTTCTTCTCTCCTGGCCACCATCAAAAATAAAAGCTGAGCACTAGCATTTTGCTGTCATTTCTTTTCTGACAATTTGGAAATATTGTAGCAGGTTTCTTCTGAGCCACCAATGAAACCTTCAGGAATATTCTGGGATATCTATGGAAGTTTTTCACCTTTAAAATTTACATACCCAAAGAAATTTGTTTTCCAGAACTCTGGGATCAGTCCACAGAACTATTCGTTTAAACTCTGCTTTGGTTACAATACCATAGATCACAAACAGCACCAGAGAATGGAATTACAGATACCCCGCTCATATAGGCAATGAAGGGGTAATGATGTAAAACGTTATGGAAAGCAGAATAGTGAAGAGCAAATGCAAGGACTTAAATTTAGACAGACTCACGTTCGAATATTGGCACAGTCGCTTGATCTGTGCATGTGTGCATGCTAAGCCTCTTCAGTCATGTCCGACTCTTTGCGACCCTGTGGACCATAGCCTGTCAGGCTCCTCTCTCCAGGTAACCCTGGTCAAATTACATCATCTTTTTGAGGTTGTATTCTCAATTGTAAAATGAGCATACTTTTGTCTACCCCACATATTTGTATAGATATGATTGTCACAAAGTTTGTTTGAGTACCAAATATTTATTGGCACACAGGGGCAGTCAACAAAAGCTCTCTGATATTTCCATTTCAAAGTCTGAAAATAACTCAATAACCAGTTTTGTGATCTAAATGGAGTCTGAATATTGGTTCCCCCTTGCCCATATTTGCATTCCCTAATTTAAAGAGTGGTGAGATGGTCCACAGGAATAGGAAATAGATTCTTTTTAAAGCGGAGGGGACTGAGCCAGAGATGAAATATTTAAGTACCACTGGTTCTCGCTTTGCCTGGTTCTAATACGGACAAAATTCAGTTTATCACAGTTTAGTTCAATAGCACCAGATCTCAATGACACAGTTTAAATTTCAGTTACATGATATATTGAAGAGTGTTCATCGCTCAGCCGTGTCTGACTCTTTGCGACCCTGTGGACTGTAGCCCGCCAGGCTCCTCTGTCTGTGGAATTCTCCAGGCAAGAATACTGGAGTGGGTAGCCATTCCCTTCTCCAGGGGATCTTTCTGACCCAGGGATTGCACCTGGGTCTTCTGCTTTGCAGTCAGAGTCTTTATCATCTGAGTTGACAGGGAAGCCCTGTATGAGATTACAAGCTTTGCTGCTAGTTCTTTAGTCCACAAATTCCTACATAGATAACATGTGCAGTATGACCATGAACAATCACATCACTTCTTTCAGAGTCTGTTGTGAATGGTCACTGGGTATCTGTTGTTAAGTTCATATACTGACAGCAAAGTCTTCAGTTGCGTTGCTTCCTTGTCTCCAAGTGATAAACCTATATGACATGTTACAAACATGGATAATCAGAAGAAGGAATTGGCCAACGAAAACGAAAGGGAAGCAAGAAAACAACAACAACAACAAAATAATGCTGGAAGTGAATTCGAATTGCATGGAAATAGAAGAAATAGCTGAATGTGAGAGGTTCTAGACATGCAGCCAGAGAAACTTATTGAAGGGGAACTTATTAACATTAAACGAGGAATGTGGCTGTGATTAAAAAGATGAATGAAGCTATCTGAGAAGTGATGGTAGCAAAAACTAAAGGAATTCTCGGATGTGTTTTGTAACATTGAGAATGCAAAGGAAGAAATGTTGGAAGCTAATCTAAACTTAGAAGTACGACAATGTGCGAAGGCATAGGAAAACAGGCTTGTTCTCTATTATAAAGTTACATGATGAGAAGACAAGCACATTCACATGGCTCTTGAGAATTTTTTGACAAAGAAATAGAACACTTAAATTCTCAGTGTCTCTAATATTTTAAATTACCATCTACTAAAACAAGCACGTGAACTCCAGGAGTTGGTGATGGACAGGGAGGCCTGGCATGCTGCGATTCATGGGGTCGCAAAGAGTCGGACACGACTGAGCAACTGAACTGAACTGAACTGAAAACAAGCATTAGCTTTAGTATGTTCACCTATACACTTAAAACGAGTGTTTTCTTGTTTCCCTATATACTTATGGTTGACAGTATTTGTAATGTTTTGACAAAACATTTAAATATCACAAAATTGACATCATTTCCCACTGATTATTAAGATTGCTCAGCACTGTTTCATCTTGCATGGTCTTTTTTATGGTCCCATGCTGCCATGCAAAGCCTGTGCTTCCAAACTGTTTGAAAGAGAACTTGTAGTTGAGTGAGTGACATTAAATGTGATCAACAGGAAACCTGGCTCCTCCCTCAGCTACTTCCGGGAAGGTAAATATGAACACCTGTGCCCCTCCAAAAGTCACATGTGAGAGGAGCCCATGGAAAACTAGCTAGATTTTTTCTTAATCCTTTCCTTTGAATTTCTTTATGGTCTGTACTATGAACTATTACATCTGCTTCTGCAGAACCATCAGCTTCCAGAGTTGCAGGCAGGATTTGGTCAGAGTACAAGCATAAAGCACTTGCATTGTGCCTGATACCTAGTATGTGTTCAATAAATTATTATCAAGAATCTTGCTGTTTGACTCTATGCTGACTGACTGTCTCAGTTTGTCCAGCAACCTGGAGGTTTCTGGGGATGCAGGATTTTCAGTGCTGAAACTGGAACAGACCCAGGCAAACCAAGATGGCTGGTTACTCTATTTGAGTCTCTAGATCTGGGCCAGACAAAATACTGAAACTACTGTAAGAAATTTTCTTGGGATGTAGGAAGTAATTAGAAGAGAGAAAATTCCCCATACATAATTTCTGGATTAGAACTTTAGGGGTAGAAAAGATTTTGCAGCCTGTGCTTCAATATCACACAGCAGGGCCAATTCCTCCCATGCAGACTCGGTTTTTGAAAGCCTACAAGGGAAGAAAGTAAATGACATATTCCATTGATAAATATCATTGAGCAATCACTCTGCCATCTTCTCCAGGGTGTTCACAGATAAGTTCACAACCCCTGCTAACAGATTGGGGTTGAGGGTAGGGCAGAGACTGAAAGAGAGTCTCAGTGGTCAAGTCCGTAGGAGAAAGACAAGAAAAACAACACTTGTTTCCAAAATGGACAGGTTTCAGGTTTCTTGGCTTTTTCTAGAGGATTAGGTTGAATCAAAACACAACACAACACAGCTGCCTGTGGTGTGTACTGGAGGCATGTGTATTTCTCAGAAGGTCTGTTTCTGGAAAGATGGTCCTGAGTGCTCATGGGAAATTTAGAAGGATGAGCTTCTATGTCTAGAAAGTGAGGATTACACTGGGGAGAAATGTTTGGAAACAGAAGGAAAGGAACAAAGGCAGTGTTATGATCTGGAGTTATAAGTGACTTTTCTAATAATGTAGGGCTTCCCTGATAGCTTAGTTGTTAAAGAATTCACCTGCAATGCAGGAGATCCCGGTTCGATTCCTGGGTCTGGAAGATCTACTGGAGAAGGGATAGGCTACCCACTCCAGTGTTCTTGGGCTTCCCCTGTAGCTCAGCTGGTAAAGAATCCACCTGCACTGCAGGAGACCTGGGTTCGATCCCTGGGCTGGGAAGACCCCTTGGAGAAGGGAAAGGCTACCCACTCCAGTATTCTGGCCTGGAGAATTCCATGGACTGTATAGTCCATGGGGTCACAGAGAGTCAGACACGACTGAGCGACTTTCGAATTTCACTTTCACTTTCTAACAATGTAGGCAGAAGTTGTTCTGCGTGGAAGGTATTTTGTGCTGGATTGTGTTCCCCCCAAATGTGTATGCTGGAAATGTGACTGTGTTTGGAGATGCGGTCTTTAAAGAGGGAATTAAAGTTAGTGAGGTCATTTGGGTGGGCCCTAATTCACTATGACTGTTTTCCTTATTAGCATATGTGAAGGGGAAGGGAGAGATGGTCATCTACAGGCCAAAGAGAGGGGCCTCAGAAAAAACCAACTCAGATGACATTTTGATCTCGGACTTTCATTCTCCAGAATTTTAAGAAAACAAATGTTTGTCATTTAAACCACCCAGCCCATGATCTGTTATAACAGCCCCAGCAAACTAATACAGAGGGTAAGGAAATATTGGGAATATTGTCAGCTCTGCTCCAATAGTATCTATTTAATTTGTCAATTCTTTTTCATTTCTCTGTAATATGCTCCAAAAGGACTTTAAGGAACTCATATGTTTATTTTTCAGAATTCTGTCAAAGGTAAAAATGAAGAAAATTAATTCCCTCCACCCAGCGGATGGATCCTGATGACCTGCATAGCCAGGTGCAGCCCCTACAGGGGCGGCCCTGAAGCAGGTGCTGAATAGCAGACCTTGGCAATTTCACTGAGGACCATAAGGTCTGAGAGGGTGGAGTGTGGGTCTATTAAAAGGTTTCTGACCCTTTAGGCCTCTTCTCCCCAGGTCGTTGTCTCCATCCCTTCTTCAAGCAGCACCTGGACCTCACCCTGCTGTACTCAGGGTGATTTAGCCTGCCTGCCCACAGCCCCTGAAGGCTCTGCCTCTGCACTCGCTCACTGATAGTGTTAGTTGCTCAGTTGTGTCTGACTGTTTGCGACCCCATGGACTGTAGCTGCCAGTCTCCTCTGTCCATGGAATTCTCCAGGTGAGAATACTGGAGTGGGTTACCATTTCCTTCTCCAGGGCATCTTTCCGACCCCGGGATTGAATCCAGGTGTCCTGCATTGCAGGCAGTTTGATTGTTGACCATCTGAGCCACCAGGCACCCTCTACTTACCACCAAAGTGTTGACTCAGCACAAGTGGGTCTTTCCTGGGAACTTACTCTGCTACTGAGGAAACCATGATCCTTCTCCGTATGCGTATCTCCTGCTGGGCTAATATTTGCCACCTTGGACTCATCTGTCAGACTTTCCTCTGTAAGAAGTGTGAGAAGACAAAACAAGACCCAAGAATCAGCTCTGCCTGGACTGTGGAAGGGTGCCTGGCGGGCCAGGCTGACATGGGAGGCACTCAAACAGGAGGGATGGTGGCCCACCTGGAAGCTGAACAAATGGGCTGAATAGGAAGACGGGATATGAAGAGGAGTTCAGCCAGGAGAGGGAGAGGGAAGGTTGGCCGTGGATCTGAGGAGGGAAGAGTGGGTGCAGAGACCCTGTGGTGGGAATCAGCTGGTGTGCTAAGGGCAGGGGCTACGCAAGGACGGCCCATGGACAGGTTCACATCAAGCATCAGAACCTCAACGGCCTGAGGCATACTCCTTACCTCCCACCCCTAAACCCGCACAGAAGCCTCAGAACCATGTTGCTCAGCTGCATCCCCTGAAACAACACTTTCCACCTTCGTGTACTTCCTCCTTCCAAATGAACTTTGCTCTCAGGGGAGAATCTGGGAGCTCCCTGCTCCCTGGTGAAGTGGTTTTTTTTGTTTTTTTGTTTTTTTGTTTTTTTTTCTATTTTGCTACAAACACTCCCTTAGGCCTGATTTTCAAAATTGTGTTTACATAGCTAGGAGTAGCTGCGAAGTCTTTCGAGTCTGTCACAGAAAGGTCTTTGGCCTTTCTGTTGCTGTGTGGTCAGAAACCTGCCGTATAGAAGCCAGCCTCTCACCACACCACCGTATGCTCGTTTGAGGGCCAGCAGGCGTTCTACCACAGAGAGGCCTCTGTGGCTTTGAGGCCTCATATAATCCCTAATACCAGAACCTTGCAAACGTTCCACTAATTTGTTGCTTCTCCGCCCTGGGGTTGTGGGCCAGGTCTGCAGCATGCCTGCTGTGTAGTCCACCTACAGCTCAAGGCCTCCTCTGCAGTCCTGGCCTGCTGTTCTCCCCGAGGGTCTGTAGCCTTGGTCAGCACTTGCTGGACAGTCAGCCCACGAAAGGACTCCAGCCCCAGGTACATGCAACGGTGCATGGTTGGGGGGCGGGGGGTGGGGTGGGGGGGGCGGGGGGTGCTTGGGAGAGGGCTAAGGAGCAGAATTTAGTCTCTTCAGTGGGTCTCCTGTCACCTTCTGGGACAGAATCCAATTTCTCAAGGACTAAGGTGCTTCCATCACCAGTCTACACACTGTCCGTTGGCCTGGGATTTTCTGAGAGAGTTTCTGGGACAAAGTGTGCAGACATTGCATACACTGACACAGCCAGATGACCTTCGGAGGCAGTCATCCCAAAGCAAGCATCATTTTAGAGCTCCCATCCACAGGTGTGATAGATCTGACGATCCTCAGGATGGCACCAGCTTGTCCTCCGGTCTCTCCGGCCGTCGGGTTGGAGGTGCCCACCTTGCTCTCTTCTCAGAGGATAGTTTAATCTGAACTAGAACTGACTCCTCTGCCCTAAAGATCCGGGGTGGGACTGAGAACCATAGCCCAAGTATGGTCGACTTCTCACAGGAAGCCCTGGTTTCACTCCAAGCCAACCACAAATTTTGTCAATACATTTTCATATCTCCAAAATGAAATACAGAGTAACGTGTACAGCACAGAGAGTAATGTAGATTACACTCAAAAGTTAGTGAGGAGGAGAAAAGGGCTTATGTGGCACACTGTAGCAAACAACAACTCTCTCTATAAACCAATTGGTTTTTCACACCTCCAGCCCATTAATTCCCTCCTCAGCCAATAGCTCCTTGCTCTGCCCACCCCAACTCCCTTGTGCTCTCTCTGAGCCACGTTTCACGTTTATATTCTGCAGTTGTTTGATGGAGTGTCCCATCAAATTTGCCAGTGAGGCCAAATTGGTGGGCAATGCTGTTCAAATCTTCTGTCACCTTCCTAGGGTCATTTTCCAGTGGTCTTTTGCTCTCTCTCCCGACACTATTATTAGATCTCTGTTTCTTCTGAGTTCCTTGTCCATGTGTTTATTTGGGGTTTGGTCTCTGTCTCTCACGGTTATTTTCCTCAAGTGTCTGCTGATCCTAGGTTGTCCGTTTATATTTGAGTTGAGGATGAAGCACTAGCAAGGTGGTGGAGGCTCTGTGTCTGCACAGGACTTGCTGATCTATGGGCTATCAGGTGATTGAATGGACTCAGATGGGGAGATTCACAAATGCCTGTATTTCTGGGTCTTTTTTATTGAAAGTTCTATTTCTCTGGAGGATAACTCTCTGGGGTCAAGAAGGGGAAGGCATAGGAGTCTCTCCATTCAATGTGCACTTAACCCCCTTGACATCAATAGGGAGCTCCCCACTCAGCCCCCTCTGTCCACAGAAAATTTCAGTTGGTTTCTCTGGAAAATAAACCCAGTACAAGAAAGGCAACCTTCACACTCTTCTGGGTGAAGGTATCTTGCTACCTTGTATTAAGGTTTTGAACCAGTCTTGGTATTTGCAGCCCTCAGTTTAGTTCAGTTCAGTTCAGTCACTCAGTCATGTCCGACTGTTTGCGACCCCATGAATTGCAGCACACCAGGCCTCCCTGTCCATTACCAACTCCCAGAGTTCACCCAAACTCATGTCCATTGAGTCGGTGATGCCATCCAGCCATCTCATCCTCTGTCGTCCCCTTCTCTTCCTGCCCCTAATCCCTCCCAGCATCAGAGTCTTTTCCAATGAGTCAACTCTTCACATGAGGTGGCCAAAGTATTGGAGTTTCAGCCTCAGCATCACTCCTTGCAATGAACACCCAGGACTGATCTCCTTCAGAACGGACTGGTTGGATCCCTTGCAGTCCAAGGGACTCTCAAGAGTCTTCTCCAACACCACAGTTCAAAAGCATCAATTCTTTGGCGCTCAGCTTTCTTCACAGTCCAACTCTCACATCCATACATGACCACTGGAAAAACCATAGCCTTGACTAGACGGACCTTTGTTGGCAAAGTAATGTCTCTGCTTTTCAATATACTATCTAGGTTGGTCATAACTTTCCTTCCAAAGAGTAAGTGTCTTAATTTCATGGCTGCAATCACCATCTGCAGTGATTTTGGAGCCCAGAAAAATAAAGTCTGACACTGTTCCCACTGTTTCCCCATCTATTTCCCATGAAGTGATGGGACCAAATGCCATGATCTTAGTTTTCTGAATGTTGAGCTTTAAGCCAACTTTTTCACTCTCTTCTTTCACTTTCATCAACAGGCTCTTTAGTTCTTCTTCACTTTCTGCCATAAGGGTGGTGTCATCTGCATATCTGAGCATATTATATTTCTCCTGGCAATCTTGATTCCAGCTGTGCTTCTTCCAGCCCGGTGTTTCTCATGATGTACTCTGCATAGAAGTTAAATAAGCAGGGTGACAATATACAGCCTTGACATACTCCTTTTCCTATTTGGAACCAGTCTGTTGTTCTATGTCCAGTTCTAACTGTTGCTTCCTGACCTGTGTTTAAGTTTCTCAAGAGACAGGTCAAGTGGTCTGGTACTCCCATCTCTTTCAGAATTTTCCACAGTTTATTGTGATCCACACAGTCAAAGGCTTTGGCATAGTCAATAAAGCAGAAATAGATTACCCTATATATATTTATATGTATTTATTTATAAATAAATAAATTTATTTATTTTATTATATAACTGCAAACTGGTCACTGAAGTGACCAGTCACTGCAAACTGGTCTTGCAGTTAATGAGTCTTTCCAGGGTGCTGTGATTTGAATGGGTTTGCTTTTTATGTTAATGAATAAGTTTTATTTTATATTGTTAGCATATGACACATCATGATGATCTGGGCAATTCCTTTTTTTCCCTCCTAATTATGTATAATTTATGACATAGACTGCCAAAAACCAAAACAACAAAGTACAAATAATAACGATTTTTAAAAAACAAAACTGAAGAGTAGATCTCAAAATTTTGGTTTCAGGACCTCTTGCAACTCTCTCTCTCTTTTTTTGAATGGGTTTGCTTTTATTGATGCCATCCCTTGACCCAAGAGAGTTAGGTTTCAGCTTTCTTCACTTTTTATTTTTCTTCATTTAAGAAAAATTGGATGTCTGGCCAATAATGCCATCAATGGATGATGGAGAGAGAAGAGAAAGGGGGGCTTTGAAAGGTTTGCAAATGAAATGGCATTTTGATTGGGTTTTGAAGAAGTAGTAGATTTTGACTACAGTATTATTTTGGGGGGATCCAAAATCACTGCAGATGGTGATTGCAGCCATGAAATTAAAAGACGCTTACTCCTTGGAAGAAAAGTTATGACCAACCTAGATAGCATATTCAAAAGAAGAGATATTATTTTGCCAACAAAGGTCCATCTAGTCAAGGCTATGGTTTTTCCAGTGGTCATGTATGGATGTGAGAGTTGGACTGTGAAGAAAGCTGAGCGCCAAAGAATTGATGCTTTTGAACTGTGGTGCTGGAGAAGACTCTTGAGAGTCCCTTGGACTGCAAGGAGATCCAACTAGTCCATCCTAAAGGAGATCAGTCCTGGGTGTTCTTTGAAAAGACATGCTAAAGCTGAAACTCCAGTATTTTGGCCACCTCATGCGAAGAGTTGACTCATTGGAAAAGACTCTGATGCTGGGAGGGATTGGGGGCAGGAGGAGAAGGGGATGACAGAGGATGAGATGGCTGGATGGACATCACCAACTCGATGGACATGAATTTGGGTGAACTCCGGGAGTTGGCGATGGACAGGGAGGCCAGGCGTGCTGCAATTCATGGGGTCACAAAGAGTTGGACACCACTGAGCGACTGAAATGAACTGAACTGAACTGAAGACTGGCTGGAGTATTAGTATGTATGAAAGGCAATTCTAAGTCAAAGATTTTTTTTTAATGCTTTTATTACTATAATATCAGGGTGTTTATGGGGAAGTAAACATTTTGAGTTATGAGGTAGATAGAAATTCCACTTGATTGTCATTTGTTTATTTTTTTATTTAATTAATTTATTTATTTTAATTGGAGGCTAATTACTTTACAATATTGTAGTGGGTTTTGCCATACATTGACATGAATCAGCCATGGTTGTACATGTGTTCCCCATCCTGAACACCCCCTCCCACCTCCCTCCCCACCCCATCCCTCAGGGTCATCCCAGTGCACCAGCCCTGAGCACCCTGCCTCATGCATTGAACCTGGACTGGTGATCTGTTTCACATATGATGACATACGTGTTTCAATGCTATTCTCTCAAATCATCCCACCCTCGCATTCTCCCACAGAGTCCAAAAGACTGTTCTATACATCTGTGTCTCTTTTGCTGTCTCGCATATAGGGTCATCATTATCATCTTTGTAAATTCCATATATATGCATTAGTATACTGTATTGGTGTTTTTCTTTCTGACTTACTTCACTCTGTATAATAGGCTCCAGCTTCATCCACCTCATTAGAACTGATTCAAATGCCTTCTTTTAAATGGCTGAGTTAAGTCAAACATATTACATGAGCAAATGAGGACCAAAGTGATTTAGGTTAAATGATTTCTTTAAGGTAGTCATCAGCTTCACCATCTGCTTTCCATATGCAAAATTTGGACAGCTCTGGCCCACTTTCGTCTCTTCTCCTGAACTTTGGCCTTCTTCCATTTTTTATCTTTCCATACCTTTACTGTCAATTTAATAGGGCTTGGAAGTAGGGCAGTAATGAATGCAGTTTTTAATCCAGGGCTTCTCAACCTCAGTACTGTTGATGTTTTGGGCCAGATGGTTCTTGATTGTGGGGAAAGGGCTTCCTTGTGTGTTGAATAGGTTTAGCAGCATCCTTGGAGGCCAGCAATTCCTACCCGCAGTTGTGATAACCAAAAATGTCTCCAGACATTACTAAATGTCCCTTTTTGGGGACGGGCGGTAGGAGGTGAAGGATTGTCCAGTTAACCACTGGTTTAATGCATTGTCTTTATTGGATGTCTGGAAAAATAGATTTATGAGTCAATGATGGTGAGAGGAAAGAATAGCGGTTCTGGAAGTCCTACTAAATGCATTTTGACAGAGTTTTGGAGAATAAGTCAGATTTTGAGATTGGAAAATTGGCTAGTGTTAGAATGCAGGAAAGGAAATTCTTAGTCAAAGAAACTATGTAAACGAGGGGGAGCAAAGTGATTCAGGTTAAATGGTTTTCTGTAATCTCTGGGTTAGGTACACGTGGTGGGGAAAAGGCTGCAAAAGTAGGAGGGAGTTTACAAAGGCTTCGACTGCAAACATCTGGAACCTGGCCCTTATCACACAGTGATGTTATCACATCTTTGACCAATGACTCTTAACTTTAGAAAATGAGACCTGAGGGCTTGGGATGAGTTAGGTGTTTAGGGCAATAGTCGGGGATAAGGAGCCTGACTGGGGCAGTGGAAATTGGAGCTAGAATCTTTAAGTGTCTTCATTGTCATGATAATTAAAGGGACTGAAGAGCTGGGGGATGAGTTCATTATATATTTGCAGATTAAAAGAAAAACTATGTCTTCATTCAAGGAAAGTACCTTAACCAGTGGGAATTTCAGGGGGTGGATACCCCAAAAACCACACCCATGAAACAGCAGCCTGCTTTATTGGTATATTGTCAGCCCAGGGGCCAATTATAGTAATTGCCTACCACAGATGGCATTGATGCTTGAGGTTAAAACGGGAACTAATACTTCCTAATGAAGACCGTTTCAATTTGCATTTGAAGGCAAGATGGTCTACAGAAGAGGTGAAATGCTTTCGGAGGGAACATCACCCCGTCACCCTTGACACCTCAGTTCCTAATCTTAGTAAGAGAAACGGAACTACCCTTTTATCTCAGGTCTGCTTGGAAGATCAAGCCAATTTGGCTTTCTGACAGCTGCTGCTATTTTTTTTTTAAAGGTAATTGTAGAAAATGTCTTTGAGTCATTTTGCTTACAAGTAACAAATTCGTTAAAAGCAAAGAAAAAAAAAGAGGGTGAGAAGAAATTGTTCGGAGATCTTGGAATTTGGTGGGTAGAGAAGAAATATGTATAGAGGCAGCCACCCTAGAGTTAAACTTGTATGTGAGTAATTGGGACGTTGGTGGTCCTTCT
This sequence comes from Bos indicus, assembly GCF_029378745.1. Classification (NCBI taxonomy): domain Eukaryota; kingdom Metazoa; phylum Chordata; class Mammalia; order Artiodactyla; family Bovidae; genus Bos; species Bos indicus. The sequence continues at coordinate 58,501,873 of NC_091765.1, read as the reverse complement.
GGGGGTCAGGGGAGGTGCTGACCCCTCCAACTACCCTTCCCACTTTCAATTTCTCCTTTCTACCTGTCCAAAGGTTTTGAAATTTCGACTTCCCGGGTAGATCAGCTGGTAAAGAATCTACCTGCAATGCAGGAGACCCCAGTTCTATCCTGGGTCAGGAAGTTCCCCTGGAGAAGGGATAAGCTACCCAGTCCAGTATTCTTGGGCTTCCCTGGTGGCTCAGACAGTAAGGAATCTGCCTGTGATGTGGGAGACCTGGGTTTGATCCCTGGGTTGGGAAGATCCCCTGGAGGAGGGCATGGCAACCCACTTCAGTATTCTTGCCTGGAGAATCCCATGGACAGAGAAGCCTGGTGGGCTACAGTCCGTGGGGTCCCAAAGAATCGGACATGATTGAGTGACTAAGAACAACACATTCACACTGTCCTCCTCATTAACGAAATGATGGGGAAGTTTTGGTGTAAAGTGAATACTTCCTGATTTGAGTAAAATCAGAAAAAAGTACAAAAAGGATATATGGTTTTGAGAGCAAAGGGAAACTGACTAAATGTGAAATCTTTGGCGGCTATATTAACCTGGGAACTCCACTTGGAACCTCATGTTGCAGGAGGTTCTTGGAGACACAGATGCTGAGATTCTCACATCTCCCAATGAACTGAGGAACCAGGCCTGATTTAAATGTCTCCATGTGACACCTTCACCTCAGACTGTATTTTCAGGCCTGGCTTCTGATTGGAAAGTGTGTCACACATCTGACTATTACAGGGTAAGAAATCTGTTCTATCAATAGAGAAAGTGACAATCAACTTTGAAGATTCCAGTAAACCTTCATAGAAATCTGATAATGTTAGCAATGACTTGCTGCTAGAGAGGATGAAACATCACCTATTGGAAGATATGTGTTCATTTAATTTCATGTTATCTCCTTGGAATTAAACAAGAAGAGAGCAGATACATTTAAACAAATGATTCATCTAAGTCTATTCTCCTTCCATATAAAATATCCAAGGCAATTATATATATGCATATATATAATTTTCTACAAATTGTAGTCATACTCTTCAAAGTTCATCTTTTCTTTCAGCTCAGCAGAAGTTTTAATTGTGGTGCACTATGCTATATCCAGTAGTTATGTATAGATCTGAGAGTTGGACCATAAAGAAGTCTTAGCACCAAAGAATTGATACTTTTGAACTATGGAAAAGTTTGAACTCTTGGAGAAGATTCTTGAGAGTCCTTTGGACTGCAAAGAGATCAAACTAGTCAATCCTAAAGGAAATCAACCCTGAATATTCATTGGAAGGGCTGATGCTGAAGCTCTAATACCTTGGTTACCTGATGTGAAGAGCTGACTCATTGGAAAAGACCCTGATGCTGGGCGGCTCAACAGTAGTGCCACATTGATGGTACAATGCCCTGCTGGTTGCAGATGGGTGGAGATACAACAGTGTACATCTGCAAATCGCCCAATTTGAATTGATTATTGGTATAATAAGGGATTATTAGACCCTTACTGACATTGTTGACAATTCTATTTGCAATAGCAATTTGCCTATATCAAGAAGAGTATTGTCTTCTGAAAGTAATTAAAAAAGAAGTAAACCTGATACAAATTAGACCTGAAAAGAGCAGAACATATGTTGGTAAACTTTGTCACAATCAACAAATGCTCTTTTTATGTCTTGCAGTTGCTCGGAGAAGGCAATGGCAATCCACTCCAGTACTCTTGCCTGGAAAATCCCATGGACAGAGGAGCCTGGTAGGCTTCAGTCCATGGGGTCGCTAAGTCGGACATGACTGAGCTACTTCACTTTCACTTTTCACTTTCATGCATTGGAGAAGGAGATGGCAACCCACTCCAGTGTTCTTGCCTGGAGAATCCCAGGGACGGCGGAGCCTGGTAGGCAGCCGTCTATGGGGTTGCATAGAGTCGGACATGACTGACGTGACTTAGCAGCAGCAGCAGTTGCTCAGAAGGAGGGCAGTCATCATTTAAATAAATAAAGTGTAGCAGGAAACCCTAACATCTACATAGACTCAATCTATCACTTGCTAATCGTTGCTGGACTTCAGCTGGGTCAGATACCATGACTTTGATAGATACATTGAGAGGAATAATATTACTAGATGGTCAATTTCTCCTTTTGTTCTTTCAGGATTCTCTAAATGTTAATCATTAAAGTCAATAAACTTCTTGAACTATTATCTTTTTCTCATGATATATTGAGGTGCTGATGGGAACTAGATCTTGATTTCTTGAAACCTGGGGAACTGCCATTTGGAATACTGAAGGCACTTGATGCCTGTTTGAGGGAGTCTACAGTCTGTCTTTGGTACAGATTGGTTTGGCTACGTCATGGAACTACGTGTCAGGCCGATACTAACAATACTGACAGCTAACATCTCCACACGTGTGTCAAGCAGCCCTCTAAGTACCTTACATGTGTTAATTCATTGTTCCTCAAATGGGCTGTTTGATGAGATATCCCCAGCTTGCAGATAAGGAGGCTGAGGCACAGGGATGTTAAAAACACTGTCTGCCAATGCATGGTGCCATCCTCACCCTAACTATAGGTATCAGCCATTTCCAGCTACATTTCCCTTTCAGCTCCAATTCCTCCCCACTTCTTTTTTTAAAGCTTCACAAATATGGTGTCAGAATCCATCTTGGACACAAATATCAATAAAGAAAGTCAATTTGAAGCAAATACATAAATAAAAACATTGTCTGTCAATACACGGTAGAGCCAGAGAGCCAGCATTCAAAGCTAGGCTTCTCCATGCCTAAGTCTGCACTCCTAATATGGTGAATGATATTCCTCTTGAGATAATGATGTCTGGGCAGATAGGATTATGGCCAATCAAAGGCACCAACCAGGACAGGCTTATGGAATATGGACTCCCAAGGATTCCAAGAAATAAGTGGGCAAGAATAGAGCATGGGAAAGAGAATTAGGAACTCCCCATGTTTGAAGGAAGACAGTGATTCAGACTATTATAGAGGCATTAGGGACTGGAAGGGTTGAGGGTATCTAAATTATGTATGTTGTTATAGTCCACGTTCTAACTATGTGACTTGTTTTTAAGCCGGAAGCTGGAGGCACAGGGGGTGCTCAATGTAGGGAGAAAATGCAACTTATAATTTAATGTGCTCACTTATTCAACAAATACCTGTTGAGAGTCTAGTGTGCTCTCTGTACCAGAGAGTTACACAAAGCAGAGGCCACTGCAGCATTTCTCTGGGGGGACGCAGTCAGGACTGGGGACTCTGGTTTCCTGTGGCCTTCTCAGTGAGTACAGCAGTTCTAGCGTAGCCCACCCTTCCCCCTCTTCTGTGCTGGGACCATGTTCCAGGGAACATCCTCAGGTGTTGACCACCAACACAGACAGTGGTGGTCCCTGGTAGGACCGGGGAAGGTGGAGGGAACACACAAAGCCGAGGGCACCCACCCAGAGGGTGACTTAGAAAGTACTTACCGTAAAACCGCTCTTTTCCAGGTACAATTCTCAATTCCTTACCTATACTTCTAATGGGCCTAGGGGCAAGGGGGGCTCATCTTTATTTGGCAACAGTACTTGACCTGATAAGGGACTGTGTAAATTTTTCTGTTTTGCAATGGAAATTTTAATATATTTGATTATGTGACCTCCACCCAATCCCACCAGGTGTGAAAATGGATGATGTGCACATCAGAGTCCTAGGCTAGATACCTTCTGTGCGCCCACATCCACTCTCTTTCCTTTCCCACTTTCCTTGGTCCCTGGGAGGCAAGTCATGTGGATACTTCAGTGGGTGCCTCTTGCTCTTCAGCTTCTGGTTGGGATCAGCCAATGGGAGGTATCAGATGAGGCCAGAGAGCAGGAGGAGAGGGAGATGGGGTATCTATGCCTCTGGTTGCCTCGCTGCTGGACCCAGAGGTGGCAGTGGCCCAGGACCTCTATGAAAAGCTACGGCTCTGGTCAGCCTCTCCTAGAGCTACAGTCGCAGTGCTCTCTGCATTCCTGTAACCACACCTTCCCCTATCCTTTCAGGCCTATGAATTACTAATGTGCTGGGATACTTAAAATATAAGATACAATTATATGACATCAGGCATCATCTAAAAATTACCTAGGCTGGACAGTGAAATAAGAGGAATTCTAGCTTGGAATGTGGACTGAACCTTTTTGGCTCAGGAGGAGAAGAGAAGGAAGAAGTGGAGAAACAACTAAGTTCAGGGAACGGTCATTCACGGAGCGTCTACTGTGAGTCATATTCATGTGCATTTATTATCTTGCTTAATTCAACCAACAGCCCCCAGAGATCTGGTATTATTCCTATTAGAGATCAGGGACTTCATTGTGGTTATATTGATAGCAACTCCTGCTAATTGAGCGGCAGGGTCTGAGCTTGACTATGTGTGTCAAGAGGGGATAAAAATGGATCCTTCTGCCCAGGCATCTCCTATGATGCCCATTCTTGGCACTGTTGGACTAGGAGCAAAGGGTACAGGAAAGGGGAGGCTGGCATGTCATGATGACAGATACCAGAGATCAGAGCCTTTCCTAAGTTGGCAGAGGGTGAGCCAGAAGGAAGGGGGCTGGGTAGGAATTACCCAGGAAAGTAATTACCTCTGGAAAGGGTAAAAAAGTGCACCGAAAGCTGCCCACAAATGTATCTTTGTGAGGTCTCCTCTAGACTCACCCTGTTACTTTCAATCATATTGCAAAAATAAGAGGGAAGGTTGTCAGGTTCTTTTGTTTAATGGAAACCATGAGTGTGAGACTGTTGGCCCTATTGATAACCTAGAAATGCCACACAAACTTTATTGTATAGAAGATTCATACCTAAAGGGTCTTTAATTGACACCATTATTCTTTAGAATCAAGGATCAGAAAGTGGTCGTCTATTTTTAAGAAGCAAACACAAATACTTCTCCCATTAAGAATTCATACTGCTCATCTGATAATAGCACCTAGAGGGATAACTACATGGTAGTTAAAACATGGTTTTATTAATAGAATCAGGCAGAACTGGGTTCAAATTCCAGTTCAACTTTGAAATAATTTGGGATATAGGTTGGCTATTTAAAAGAAATCCAAATATCAGAGGTTTCAGCAAGAGAGAAGTATATTTTTTTCCATTACTTAATAGCTCTGAGGTAGGTGACCCAGGATGGTCTACACCTCTAGGCTCCCAAGAACCAGGCTCGTTTGATCTTATTCCACCATCTATAGGATGATGCCTTCAACTGTAAGGCCCAAGATATCTTACTCTTTTAAAATTTCCAGCAGCAGGAGGGTGGAAGAGGAGAGAGCAGGGATGCTCCTTCCCTTTAAAGCCAAGACCAGGAAGTTACGCAACCTGTACCATTTCTCCTCTTAGCCCATAGGCCAGATCTTAGTTTGTGTCTGTACTCAGCTGCAAGGGAGGCTGGGAAATGAAGTCTCTATATTCTAAAAGGTTATGTTTTCAGAAAATCAGAGGTATGATTGCTATGGGACCAGCTGTGTGACATTGGGCTAGTTAATTAACTTCTGTGCCTCAGTTTCTGTATCTGTAAAATGGGAATAATAAAGTCTTACCTCACAGAGTTGATTGGTGATTAAAGAGGAATGTGTTTAAGCACTTAGTAAATTGAGTTATGTTTATTAGTGGCTTCCTGAGATTGGAAGCAGTGATGACACAACCCACCCAGCTTGCCAGGATCCTGACCTTTTCTTTTCAGTGAAAGCACATGTCTTCTGAATCTTCTAAAGACTTTTCTGATTAGAAATTAGTGACTGAAAAATTACCTTCTAACAATGATAAACAAGGGTCTATTCTACATGATTCCTAGGAGAAAAGGAGTTGGCGGTGGCTATGGTTTCTTTGCTCTGTTCACTAGCTCACAGAGAACCATGGACTGGGGTCGGGGGATGGAGGTGAGGGGCAGAGTTTGGCTCCATCTTCTGTTTCCCAGTCATGCCTAGAGCTTACCTTTCATTTCCCCAACCCAGCACCCCAGTTTCAAGCGGAAGTATGCCAACTCCCCACACAGTGCTCTCAGCTCCATTCTCCCTGGCCTGGACCCTGGCCAGCCTGCCACAGAGCCAGTCACATTTAGCTGGAAGCTAAGAATGAATTATTATTAGAAAATAATTTTTATAGTTGCCCAGTTTGCCTTTTGCTGGCTGTGTTTCAAGAGGCTGGGTATAATGCAGGTGCTAAATCAGATGAGAGGGAGAAGCTTCTTTCTTCCAGAAGAAGCATGGCCTCTAGAACCTTGTTGGGGAATGCATTTGCACTGTGACATGGCTAATCCACTTTAAAAGACCCTGTGTACACCCGTGGTGGATTCATGTTGATGTATGGCAAAACCAATACAATATTGTAAAGTAATTAGCCTCTAATTAAAATAAATAAATTTAAATTAAAAAAAAATAAATAAAAGACCCTGTTAAATATTCGGAGTTCAGAGAAGCCACCTGAACCTCTCTGAGGGATATTAGTCCATACATGTGACTTACAGGCACGTGTTTTCAGGTAGCCCTGGTTTTGCTGCACATCCTCATTTCAAGGTCTTTAGCCTACTCTGTTCCAAACTCTTTCATAGCCCTTGGGCTCCCTAGAGGTGCCCAAGGTGGTGGTGGGGGCATTGTCAGCCTGCTTTGCAGATGAGCAATCTGACCACTTAGCACAGCTCAACCTCCAAATTCTGTGGTCGTTCTTAACTGCATTCTAGGATGTTGTTTCCTTGTCCCATTCCTCCTCATGGAAAGAATTATCTCCTTAACTTCAACACTACATCTGGCAGCAAAGGCTTAGAGCCCAAGGCAGTTGAAAGCATGCATGTATTTTCAGTCCACAGGGGATGAAGTTCTTCTTGGCTGTAAATCATCAAAGAATTCCTCAGCTGCAGTGGTTCCATTGTTATCACATAGAGATACTAATGAAAGACGGTATAAGTCAATAGTGTTTCTTATGTTCCTTCCTTTTTCCCTCCCTTTCCCCCTTTCTCCTTCCCTCCCCTGCTTCCTTCCTCCCTCTCTCCCTCTCCTCCTTCCTTCCATTTCTCCATCTTTTCTTTGCTCTTTTTTTCTGGGAGTTGGGGTGGGGGATGTATAGAAATCACTGCAATTGCAATGAACAGCCTAGATTGAGGTTTCAGCAAGCTAAGGTTTACAGATCACTAATCACTAGTTTGTCCTCACTACAGTAAACTTATCTGATGCCCTCTGCACAGTTAAGGGAACCAAAATGAATTCTACTCCACACTCTGGTTATCCACAATGAGGACCAATGCCTTGAGATGCATCACTTACAATAAAAACTTTGGTTTTTCAAATTGATTCAATGACCCTCAATTCCATCTGGATAATAGAAGTTGTAATGTAAAACAAAAGCAACTCTGGTTTCTGCATAGAATAAGGGCCATGTGTGGAACTGAAACCACTCCTTTTCAATGTGGCTTGTTTTCTAACAATTTGGGCAATCTCCGTTTGTGATAGCAAGGAAAACTCTCCCAAGGCAGCAAAGATTCCCTCCGCCCATTCTTTAATATTTTTATGTTGATTCTTTACTACTTAGACCTAAGGAAATAATTTGGCTTAAATATAATAGTTATGCATTACCATAACCCGTTGCTTGGTATGGTTTTAAAGCAACTTTTATTTTTAATATATGTCCTTTGATAACGAAGTAACATGATCCTTCTAGAAATTAGTAATGCTTTTCAACAATCACTCTCCCAAAGGAACTGGCATAACTCTGCAAGTGTAGTTAAGTTTCATGTTAGTATTTGTACATAGATACAGGGAGGATTTTATAGACAGGCAGAAATACTACTCTTAACAACCCAGAAACCAATATGACCCCCACTGGAAAGATTCTTGTTCTCCTGTTAGATTAAAAAGCAAAAGCCTAAAAGAGGGCAATCTATATTTTTAATTGTTTACTTACTCAAGAAAAAGGTCTTATTTCTTCAAAGAAATATAAGACAGAACATACAGATGGTGGGTAACTTGAAAGAACGACAAGATTGCTCTTCTAAACTCATGGAAATTGGTTTCCACTACTTTCTTTTGTATTTTTTAAAATGTATTTACTTTTTACTTTTGGTTGCACTGGGTCTTTGTTGCTGTGAGGGCTTTTTCTTAGTTGTGGTGCTTGGGGTGGCGGGGGAGTGGCAGGGCACAGGCTTCTTGTTGCGGTGACTTCTCTTGTGGACACAGGCTCTAGATGCGCAGGCTTCAGCAGCACTCCGGCTCTGTGGTTGCAGCTTGCTGGCCCTACGACATGGGCTCAGAAGTTGCGGCACACAGGCTTAGCTGCTCCGAGGCGTGTGGGATCTTCCCAGACCAGGGATCAGACCCTTGTCCTCTGCATTGGCAGGTGGATTCCTATCCACTGTGCCACCAGGGAAGTCTTCTTTTCTGTTTTTTTCTAGACAAAAAGACCACTTTCTATCATGTGATAAAATAACTGATAAGGCATTATTCAAGGAATAGAGAGAAACATTTCATTTTAGTTGACTTTAACATTGAAATGTGTATAGGAAATGTTCATAATTTAAGTGAAAGAAAGCAGAATGCCAGATCAGAAGCTCAGTTTTGTAAAAACTGGGAAAACACACATTAAAAAGATTGAAAGACTATGTACTAAAATGTTAGCATTTGTTTTCTCTGGATATTGAGATTATTTTCAGGGGATATTTGCCTTTTTTAGGGGCTTCCCCGGTGGCTAGGTAAAGAATCTGCTTGCAATGCAGGAGCCACAGGAGGTGCAGGTTTGATCCCTGGGTTGGGAAGATCCCCTGGAGGAGGGCACAGCAACCCATTCCAGTGTTCTGGCCTGGAGAATCCCATGGACCAAGGAGCCTGATGTGCTACAGTCCAAAGGGTCGCAAAGAGTAGGACATGACTGAAGCAATTTAGCATGCACGCACGCACACCTTCTTTATTCTTTTGTGCCACTTTTTATTTCTATAGTGATTAAGTTATATCCTTTTAGGGGCTTCCCTGCTGGCTCAGAGAGTGAGGAATCTGCCTGCAATGAGAGGGACCCAGGTTTGATCCCTTGGTCAGGAAGATCCCCTGGAGAAGGACGTGGCTACCCACTGCAGTATTCTTGCATGGGAAATCCCATAGACAGAGGAGCCTGGAGGGCTACAGTTCATAGGGTTGCAGAAAGTTGGATATGACTGAGCAACTAGAGAAAAATGAGTTTAAGAAAATACAAAATAATGCAAGGCCTCCTTTACCAATAGAAATAAAGCAGGAAAACATCGGAAAAAAAATTCTTTCAGAAAGTGAAACTTTGGGTATTTTTTTTTCTTTTTTTATTCCAGGAGTTGACAAACTTTTCTGTAAAGGGTCAGTAGTGGATATTTTATGCTTTGCGGGCCATCAGCCTCTGTTGTAGCAAATTTACCCAGTCATTTTAGTACAAAACCAGTGTGGACAATATGTAAATGAATGGGCATAGCTGGATTCCTAAAAAACTTTATTTTTTGACACCAAAATCTGAATTTCATATGATTTCATATATTATGAACTATTATTCTTCTTTTGATTTATCCCTTGTATTTAAAAGTATAAAAATCATTCACAACTGTGACTCATATAAAAACACACGGCAGGCCTGATTTAGCTTTCAAGCCACTCTGTGCCAGCCATTGCTCCATTCTATTCTGCTGTGTTTTCCCCCAAAATGTAAATAGAGATGCATTCATTTTTTTCCATTTTTTTTTACTTTAAGATTTTAACGACATCAAAACACATATCCCACAGACATAGAAAATAAACTTATGATTACTAAAGGGGAAAAGGAGAAGGGAGGGATAAATTAAGAGCTGGGGATTAACATATACACATTATTATATACAAAATAGATAACCAACGGGAACCTACTGTATAGCACAGGGAACTATACCCAATATTTTGCAATAACCTACAAGGGAAACGAATCTTGAAAAAATAATATATGTATGTATAAAACTGAATCACTGTGTTGTACTCCCAATACTAACAAGACATTGTAAATCAACTATATAAAAACATGAGGCAGGCCCAGTTTAGCTTAAAAAAAACTTAAAAAATAAAAACAAAAAATGATTGCATATACTCAGGTCACTCACAGTACAAAAGTTTATTCCTATGGGTAGAAACTAAGGTGAGTTTTGCTCCAACTGAAATCCTAAGTCTGGGTGGTCAAATCTTAGAATTCTAAAAAGTGGCTGGTGTGGCTTCACTGTGCTGATGAAAGGGAAGGGGGTCTTTCCCCACAAACATAGCCATGGCTAAGCCTCAGAAGCCATTCCTCTGAAGGTATCTCGTGATGGTGTCAGTGACACTTCCTGAGGACCTCGGCGTGGAGGACACAACCATTCTCCCATGGTCACCACAAAGGCTGAACCAGGAGTACTTCCCCCACTACAATGAGTCAGAAGTAACCCCACACTGTACCTCACTGGTTCAGAGAGGATGTTGTTTATAGGAGAGGGAGTATGTAAACCAGAGGTCAGTGTGGCTCAACGTCAGTAATTTTGTGGCTCTTCTGAGTGACTGTTGTCATAAGCTGTGGTGACTTGGGGTGGGAGGGAGGGAGTAGAGTCAGACCCCAGTTGTTTATTTTTCTCAAATATTAGTAGACTGTTTCCTGGAGTCTTTTGTTATTAAAAAATACACCCCCCCTCTTTTTTCAACTACTTCATTACCTAGTTCAGTAGAGAACAGAATCATCTTAGCAAGGTCAATGTAACTGAAGAGAGAGGGACAGTGGGTGTCTGGGGGGAGGGGCACAATTGTGGGAAATCGTGAATGCCATGAACCCAACAGAGATGGATCAAGGGAGGCAAGGGCGTGTACGTCATATCATCAGTCAATGTATCTATTGCAGAGTACTCATTACTTACCTGCTGCTGCTGCTGCTGCTAAGTCGCTTCAGTCGTGTCTGACTCTGTGCGACCCCATAGAAGGCAGCCCACCAGGCTCCACCGTCACTGGGATGCTCCAGGCAAGAACACTGGAGTGGGTTGCCATTTCCTTCTCCAATGCATGAAAGTGAAAAGTGAAAGTGAAGTCGCTCAGTCGTGTCCGACCCTCAGCAAACCCATGGACTGCAGCCTACCAGGCTTCTCTATCCATGGATTTTCCAGGCAAGAGTACTGGAGTGGGGTGCCATTGCCTTCTCTGCATTACTTACTTACTGTGCTCTAGATGTCTATGGCCCTGGTACATTCTGTCTGCTATTCTATACCAAGGACGGTGGTGGAGGTTTAGTCGTTAAGTTGTGTCCAATGACAGACACAATATGCTTCCAGGACTGATGGAAGGTCCATCAGCTCAGAAAAGTACAGGGAACATTTTTTTTAAAATACAACTTTGCAGCTTACTGTAGACTCAAAGGTCTGCTTTCAGAAAGGGGCTTAATATATGAGACATTATAAAACTAATTATAGACAAATAGATTCAAGAAGACAGAGTGCCTGAAGAACTATGGACGGAGGTTCGTAACATTGTACAGGAGGCTGTGATCAAAACCGCCCCAAGAAAAAGAAATGCAAAAAAGGCAAAATTGTCTGAAGAGGCCTTCCAAATAGCTAAGAAAAGAAGAGAACCAAAAGGCGAAGGAGAAAAGGAAAGATATATCTATTTGAATGCAGAGTTCCAAAGAACAGCAAGGAGAGATAAGAAAACCTTCCTAAATGATCAATGCAAAGAAACAGAGGAAAACAATAGAATGGGAAAGACTAGAGATCTTCCAAGAAAATGAGAGATACCAAGGGAACATTTCATGCAAAGATGGGCACAATAAAAGACAGAAACGGTATGGACCTAAGACAAGCAGAAGATATTAAGAAGAGGTGGCAAGAATACACAGAAAATTATACAAAAAAGATCTTAATGACCCAGATAACCATGATGGTGTGATCACTCACCTAGAGTCAGACATCCTGGAATGTGAAGTCAAGTGGGCCTTAGGGAAGCATCACTATGAACAAAGCTAGTGGAGGTCATGGAATTCCAGTTGAACTATTTCAAATCCTAAAAGATGATGCTGTGAAAGTGCTGCACTCAATATGCCATCAGATTTGGAAAACTCAGCAGTGGCCACAGGACTGGAAATAGTCAGTTTTCATTCCAATCCCAAAGAAAGGCAATGCCAAAGATTGTTGAAACTACCGCACAGTTGCACTCATCTCACACTCTAGCAAAAAATGTTCAAAATTATCCAAGCTAGGCCTCAACAGTATGTGAACTGAGAACTTCCAAATGTTTGAGTTGGGTTCATAAAAGGCAGAGGAACCAGAGACCAAATTACCAACATTTGTTGGATCATAGAAAAAGCAAGAGAATTCCAGAAAACATCGTTTCATTGACTACGCTAAAGCCTTTCACTGTGAGGATCACCACAAACTGTGGAAAATTCTTCAAGAGTTGGGAATACCAGACCACTTGACCTGCCTCCTGAGAAATCTGTATGCAGGTCACAAAGCAACATTTAGAACCAGAAATGGAACAATGGACTGGTTCCAAATGGAGAAAGTAGTATGTTAAGGCTGTGTTTTGTCACCCTGCTTATTTAACTTTATGCAGAGTACATCATGCGAAATTCTGGGCTGGATGAATCACAAGCTGGAATCAAGATTGCCGGGAGAAATATCATAACCTCAGATATGCAGATGACACCACCCTGATGGCAGAAAGCGAAGAACTAAAGAGCCTCTTGATGAAAGTGAAAGAGGAGAATGAAAAAGTTGGCTTAAAGCTCAACATTCAGAAAACTAAGATCATGGCATCTGGTCCCATCACTTCATGGCAAATAGATGGGGAAACAATGGAAACAGTGAGAGACTTTATTTTCTTGGGCTCCAAATCACTGCAAATGGTGATTTCAGCCATGAAATTAAAAGATACTTACTACTTGGAAGAAAAGCTATGACCAACCTAGATAGCATATTAAAAAGCAGAGACATTACTTTGTTGACCAAGGTTCATCTAGTCAAAGCTATGGTTTTTCCAGTAGTCATATATGGATGTGAGAGTTGTACCATAAAGAAAACTGAGTGCCAAAGAATTGGTGCTTTTGACCTATGGTGTTCGAGAAGTCTTAGGAGTCCCATGGACTGCAAGGAGATCCAACCGGTCTGTCCTAAAGGAAATCAGTCCTGAATATTCATTGGAAGAATTGATGCTGAAGCTGAAGCTCCAGTACTTTGCCACCTGATGTGAAGAACTGACTCATTGGAAAAGACCCGGATGCTGGGAAGGATTGAAGGCGGGAGGAGAAGGGGACAACAGAGGATGAGATGGTTGGGTGGCCTCACCAACTCGATGGACATGAATTTGAGCAAGCTCTGGGAGTTGGTGATGGACAGAGAAGCCTGATGTGCTATAGTTCATGGGGTTGCAAAGAATCTGACAGAACTGAGCCACTAAACTGAACTGATAGAACTAATTAATATCCCATTGTGTAAAGATATGCTTCTTAATAGTCCATGTTAAAAAAAAAAAATCACAAGAGGATGTCTCCAGTTTTCCTATCTTATTTGGTAGAGAAAGTTCCCACAGTACAAAGACATACCTTATTAGGATCTGGACAGAAGAATAGATGAATCCAATTCATTGGCTGTGGAAGGAGTCCTGGCAATGTGTGCTTCTCTGCTGATGATCTTCTGACAGCCATCACCATGATCTGTGTGTTCTTAAAGGACATCCAGACACCACCAGGGCAGGAGACTGGGCTAGAATGTGAGCCCAATAGCCCAGAGAAATGGAAGCATCATAGATGCCCTCCCTCCTTGACAGATCTGCTCTTTTATTTCACATTAAACCAGCAAGAGCTATAGGTGATAACTTTAGGAGAAGAAATAGATTTAGGCCCTTGGGCCTCTGCAGGATCTGGACGAGGAGTCACAGGAAGAGGTTAAAGCTGCTTCACATCTTGTCCTCTTGTGGGCTGGGCTTAGTCCCTTGCTGGCTGCAAAGCACAGCACTACTCAGGGATGAAGGACATTTCAACTTTTTGAATTAAATATTTTTTCTTGAAGTCAAAACATTTTGTGAGGACATAGCTCTGGAATCACAGATGGGAAAATCTGACTTGTTTTGCAGAAATTGACTTTTTTATAGGAACATTTTATTTTCTTTTAATGCAAGCCACTACTATGTTATTATTCCCATTTTAGTGAATCTCATGGTTTCTGGAATTTTTTAAGTTAAATTGGAAGAGGTGGTCAAAAAGAAAAATGGCAGTATGTGTGTGTGTGAGCACGCATGTATGTCTGAATGAATGAGAGTTGCTGTAATACAAATAATTTATGTAAAATAAAAGATTGGTGAATAGGATAGACACAGGTTAATGTCCTAACTAATTCCAGTTATTTTTAATGAAGTGATTCGGGACAAATTAGATGACCCCATTTTTTCATCTGTAAAGCTGGTATAACCTTAACTTGCTCAATGAATGACAATGTTCATTATTACATACAGTGCAATTATTACATACATACAATTATTACATTCATATATAACAATTATATTGTTATATACATACAATTATTGTGTTCATTATTACATACCTCAGAAAAAATTGTATGGAACTCATGACCCACTTCCATAGTTTCAGAAGTTCTATAGTTTGATTTTGTTGTTGTTGTTGTTCAGTCACTCAGTCATGTCTGACTCTTTGCGACCCCCATGGACTGCAGCACGCCAGGGTTTTTGTCTTTCACCATCTCCCTGAGCTTGCTCAAACTCATGTCCATTGATTCGGAGATACCATCCAACCATCTCGTCCTCTGTCGTCCCCTTCTCCTCCTGCCTTCAATCTTTCCCAGCATCAGGGTCTTTTCTAATGATGAGTTGGCTCTTCGCATCAGGTGGCCAAATTACTGGAGCTTCAGCTTCAGCATCAGTCCTTCCAGTGAATATTCAGAATTGATTTCCTTTAGGATTGACTGTTTTGATCTCCCTGCAGTCCAAGGGACTCTCAAGAGTCTTCTCCAACACCAGAGTTTAAAGGTATCAATTCCTTGGCGTTCAGTCTTCTTTATGGATCATATTTGAATCACAGAGGAAGCAAGAAAATTTCAGAAAAACATCTACTTCTGCTTCATTGACTATGCTAAAGACTTTGACTGTGAGGATCACAACAAACGGTGGAAAATTCTTAAAGAGATGGGAATACCAGACCACCTGACCTGTTTCCTGAACTTTTGATTACTTTACCCAGTTGACTAGCGAATCTTCATACCTGTTAACTTCAGTTTCAGGACTCCAGATTCTGAAACATGTCTAGTGATAGGATTTGAAAGGGAAGCCCAGACCCATGGGTCAGGGATATGAGGGTGGGCCAGCTTACTCTGCAGATCCCACATCACAGCTCTTAAGGTGCTCATTCTTGATGTCTAACAATGCCACTATTTAAGAAAACTTGGACTAACTAAAGTTATTTTTGTTTTCCAGAGTGAATGATTAAGAAAGAGTATACAATGTCTGAAATTTACTTACAGGCAGGAGAGGGCCCAGAAAATGAGTCCTGGACAAGGGTTCTGGGGATCTGGGCAGAAGAGACAGGGAGCAGGGGCGAGAGTGGAAAATTCCTAAAGTCAGTGTTGACAGGTAAAGCCAGACTGAAAGACAAGCAGACGACCCACCTGAAGTGTTCCTCTAAAGAGGCTGAACAGAGCTGGATGCATGAAAGTAGAATCAGTGGAAAACCTCCAAACAAAGCAGGAGGTTTGGGGTGGAGATAGGAGAGAGACCTGTGAAAACTCCCTGAGATCTTAGAAAGTCACTGTAGGAGACCTGCATGTGGGAGGATCCGGGTTGGAGAGTCTGGGTGTCTGGGTGTGTGTTGGGGCAGGTAGGGTCTCCAGAGTGCCAAACTAAGTCACACACACACAAAGTACAACCTTGATACCAGGTTCTACTAGGGAGTAAAGAGTCCCTCAAATATATTTGTTCTTCAATAGCTGAATTTTAGTACTTAACACCTTAAAATGATGGTTCTCAACTTTGGTAATCATTTGAGAATCATTTGAAGAACTTGGTACAAATGCAGATGTACATGCCTACATGCTAAATCACTTCAGTCATGTTCGACTCTCTGTGATCCTATGGACTGTAGCCCTCCAGGCTTCTCTATCCATGGGATTCTCCAGACAAGAATACTGGATTAGGATGCCATGCCCTCCTCCAGGGGATCTTCCTGATCCAGGGATTGAGCCTGCATCTTTTGCATTGCAGGAGGATTCTTTGTCCACTAGCCACCTGGGAAGCCCAGAAATGCTAATACCGGGGCCAAACTCACATCAATTGAATGGAATTTGGTGGGGGTGGGTCCCAGATACAGATGTTTTTGAAAAACCTTCTCCAAAGATCCTCCTATGCATCTAGGTTTGAGAACAACTGACCTAAAACATTCAAAATTTAACTTTTTTTTTGGCCAGATTGCCACTTACACTGTATCAGGATTCATAATGTTTTTATTTGCTATTTAGATGTCATCTTTTTGCACTGCTGTTGACACCATTCTACTGCTAGGAGCTGTCTGTCCTCCCTCCTCCTCTCCTTTGTTCTAATTTAATCTTTCAAATGATGTTCATATTATCTAAGTCATGAAGTCGCTCAGTCGTGTCCGACTCTTTGTGACCCCATGGACTGTAGCCCACCAGGCTCCTCCATCCATGGAATTTTCTAAGCAAGAGTACTGGAGTGGGTTGCCATTTCCTTCTCCATCATATTATCTAGGGAAGCTGCTAACCAAACATGTTAGAATTGTGGTTCACGATCATTCTCCCCTTTGGCAATTGACTCTTTGGTCTTCTAAACATCCAGCTTCAAGGTGTCCAAGTATTAAAATGTATGTAATTCTTAGGTCAAGAAAATTGAGAACTAACAGCCCAGAAACATAAAACATGGACTAGAGGGTAGGCCAGCCCATTTGGTACATGGTAGCCTCACAATTCTTATATTACAGAGTTTGAATTAAAGCCCAAGGGAATCTACTAGGTATGGAAAGGCAGAAACAACCCAGATCTCGGAGACCTGGGTTTTAATACTGTCTCTCTCATCAGCTGTGTGATCTGGGGTCAGTTTGGATCTCTGTTTCTTTAAAAAATAAGGGAGATGGACTAGACCGTTTAGAAAGCTATGAGATATTTTGAACAGAAACTCATATAGAATGACATAACATTTAGAGTGCCACCCACTTGAATAACTTCTACTCCTTTGCCATATTTCCTTCTTAAGATACTTCTGCAGCCTCTTCTGAACTCTGGCCTAATCCCATTCTCCTCTTTTCATCTCCAGAAACAATCACTATCTCTTTAGTGGGGTTTATTGTTCCCATGCGTGTTTTAAAAAAATATTTGTTTATTTATTTGGATGCAATCAGTCTTAGTTTCGGCATTCAGGATCTTTGATCTTTGTTGCAGCATGCAAATCCCTAGGCGGGGCATATGCAATCTAGTTCTCTGACCAGGGATCAAACCTGGGTCCCTAAGGCATGGAGCCTTAACCACTGGACGGCCAGGGAAGTCCCTTCCACGGGTACTCTTGATACTCCACACCTGATTGCAAACAATGTCTCACATCATTTTGCTTGCTTTTACACTTGAAATGAAGGGGATGGCTATTCTTATCCTTTTTCAGTTTCCTTTTTAAAAATGCTATTCCATGTTTGGAGGTTAATGGATGTTGATGCATGTTTTTCTGGTTTGTTCTGTACAACATCCTGTTAAACAAATATACCATCTGATTTAGCCAACCTTCTGAGTTGGATCTTGAGTTGTTCAGAAAGAGAAATTCTAAGATGTCCTCTAGTTCTAATGTTCTAGGATTTGGCATAAAAATACAATTTTTTCTGAAGAAGTTTTGTAGCAACATCTTGGGCTTTTCCCATTGTTCTCAGGTGTCCGCTTTTTCCAGTGATACCTTGTGGGCGTGTGTGAGATCACTGGAAGCCTGATCTTGGACCAGTGAGGTCATCCAAATGGTTAGTAAGCACCAGAGAGGTTGCATCATGCAGTGATTAAAAGCACAGACTTGGGAACCAGTCAGACTGTCTTACATCCTAGCTTTGCCATCTGTGCTCTGAATGGTTTGGGCAAATGATGTAACCTCTCTGAACCTGAATCTCCTCGTCTGGAAAAAGGGGAAAACAACTTCTATTCCATATGGTTGTCATGAGGATTAAAAAAAGATAATGCATGTACAGTACTGGGCAGCATGCCTGCCACCTAGTAAGTGCTAGACAAAGTGATAGGCGATATTATATATAGATCTATAAGATAGATAGATCTAGATCTATATATAGTGACAGAGAACACTCTGCCAAGATCAGAGCTCATGTTTACCGTATTCTCTAAGGCATTTCCAGCTCAGCATGATGCCTAACACATAGTTTACACTTAATAAATATTTGCTAAAAAAAGAATGAGTTTCTTACAAAATTAAATGTAATTTTACTCTATGATCCGATTGCATTACTTGGTATTTACTCAAAGACATTGAAAGTCCATGTCTTCACAAACACCTACACATGGATGTTTGTAGGAGCTTTCTTTTATACTTGCCAAAACTTGGAGGCAACCAAGATGTCCTTCAACAGGCAGATGGATAAATTTGGTACAGTCAGACAATGGAATATTATTTAGTGCTAAAAAGAAGTTGGACCATAAAGAAAGCTGAGTGCAATTGGAGAAGACTCTTCAGAGTCCCTTGGACCGCAAGGAGATCCAACCAGTCAGTCCTAAAGATCAGTCCTGGGTGTTCATTGGAAGGACTAATGTTGAAGCTGAAACTCCAATACTTTGGCCACCTGATCAGAAGAGCTGACTCATTTGAAAAGACTCTGGTGTTGGGAAAGATGGAGGGCAGGAGGAGAAGGGGATGACAGAGGATGAGATTTTGACAGAGGATGAGATGGTTGGATGGCATCACCGATTCAATGGACATGAGTTTGGGTAAACTCTGGGAGTTGGTGATGGACAGGGAGGCCTGGTGTGCTGCGGTTCATGGGATTGCAAAGAGTCAGACACGACTGAGTTACTAAACTGAACTGAAAAAGAAGTGAGCTACCAAGCTATGGAAAGAAATGAAGGAAACGTCAGTGCATATTCCTGAGTGAAAGAAGCCAACCTGAAAAGGCTACATATAGTATGATTTCCATTCTGGGAAAAGGCAGAACTACAGAGATAGTAAAAGACCAAGGGGAGAGCCAGAGGGAGGCCTAGGTGGAGCACAGAGGATTTTTAGGGCAATAAAAATATTGTGTATGATATGATAATGGTAGATTCAGATTATGCATTTGTCCAAACCTGCAGAACGAATAACACCAAGAGTGAATCCTAATGTAAACTATGGACTTAAAGTGCTGAGATGTGTTAATGTAGGTTCATCAATTGTAACAAATGTACCACTCTGGTGGGGGATGTTGTTAATGGGGGAGGCTGTGCACGTGGGTGGGCAGGGGGAATATGGGAAATCTCTTCCCCTCAATTTTGCTATGAATCTTACACTACTCTAAAATACAGTTTAACTTAAAAATAGAATAACCAAGTATGTAAATATGTAAGTGACACTATAGGAAAGTGTATTTACCAGTAGGATTAAAGAAAGCGCAGTCTATGAAATGACACAGAAGAGTCTTCCAGAGGTTACTATTAGTAGCCTTTGAGTCAGAAAAGGTGAGAGAATTTTTTCTGAAGATCAAATATTCTGTTGTATAAACCAGTCATTTCTTTCGGTCCCCCCAAACAATCTTGCTTAAGCTCTAGGCAAAGAATAGCCACAGCCTACAGCTCAGATATTACCTACAGTTTCCTATTTGTCACTGTCGCAGCTCCTGGCTCTAATTGCTCCATCCTGTCTGATCAGAGTTCATTCTCGAGACAGCCTGACTTCTTAAGTGAATGTCCACGTTTACCCTGGAACAGCAGGCACTTCCTGGCAGGCTCCTTCCAGACAAGGAGCCTCTGTTCGCCTTGGGACTGGGGAGGAAACAGCCTCTGACCGTCCCAGCTGGTGAGTGAGGAGCCCCAGCCCTGAGACAGCAGACTTTACATACATATTTTTGAGTCGTGGATGGGAAGCAAACCAATAGGTTACGATGCCAGCCTTTTAAAAAAGTAGCACTCAGCAGTAGTGTTCACAGGCTAGCCTTTAGGACAACAAAAATGCCTACCTACCAGGAATTCCTTTTCAGTGGTAGAGAGTTTGCAAAGGTGTGTGTTCTCTGAATAAAGAGCTTCTGACAGGAGCTCGTGCTGAAAAAATGGTGGAGTACTGTCATGGTTCTCTGCTACTTTGGAGGCTGTGTTTTTATACAGCTTCAGGCCTTTAAAAACACTGTATATAATTTTGAGACTAGTTTACTTGGCTTCTATTTAAAAAAAGGAAAAAAAAAAAAAAGGAAGACGATAACTCGTGTTTCTGCCTGACTTTGGGGTTAGTAAATTGAATGTGGCGGGCTTGTGGTCTTTGGTCTGCTCAGTGAAATAGATTCAAATCCCCACTTTGAATCAGCTTTTGCCTGCTTTGAGGGTCAAACTGAGGCCTTTTGTTAGGGGGCATCCTGAGTAGGGGGAGGGCCAAGGAGGTGGAGGAATGACAAGTATTATAGGATTGCAGGTGGCTATTGTCTCACAAGCAAGCTCCAAACGCCTTTTGTCTTCTTCGGTTGAGGGGAAGCTGGATGAAGCAGGAGAGTGAGCTCTGGGGGCTGGGGCGAAGGGAGGAGAGGTGAGAGGGGCAGTGTAGCCCCTGAGACCTGCCTGCCCCTCCCTGCTACAGCCCCACCCCCACTCCTCACCCCATCGCCTTTCCGCTGACCCAGAGAGGGACCACAGAGACGCACTTTGCCGGTACAGAGCGCTAACTGGCAGTGGCCTGCTTGAGCTGAGGCTATTTTCTAAGCCACTCACTAATCAGAAGTGACTAGGCTCTGAAGAGAATACAGCCCAGCCTGGGTTCCACCCTCCATGCTAATGAAGAAGGCAGTGAGGTGGATAATTAAGGGCAGTGATGTGAATAATTCCACACTGATAATCCAGAGGTAATGAAATGCATTATGAGGTTTGGGGACAGCAGATTTCCTTTACCAGCCGAGGCTGTTTCATGATAAAATGAGCTTGCTTTTTCTAAGCCCAGAGCAGCTGACTCTGGGAGGAGCCACCCTGGGATTCAGGATTCAGGCAGCCATTAAAAACAACATTTAAGAAGCCTGCATAGCCATACAGGGAAACGTGTGTGATGAGATTTTAAGTGAGAAAATGAAGAAGCGTGCAAAGTGAGTATTTTGGACAACCACAGCCAGGTACAAAACAAACAAAACTAATACCAAGCAAAACATTACATGCAAAGAAGAAGGACTGAAAGGAAATACACCAGAATATTAACAATAGTCAATGTAAGTTAAGTAGTGGGACTGCAGAGATTGCTTTTAGTCTTCTCTCTGTTAATTTTCTCTAAATTTCATGTTAAGTTAAATTATTTCCTTAATGAAAAAAGGGAATGCACTGAAAAAAAAAAAAAAAAATGGCTTGGCAGAATTCTTCCCCAGAATCGACATTGGAGAAGCAACTCTGATGCAAATTTTCTGACTAATGCGTATCCAGGCTAGAATTCACTGCACAAGCTGTTCCAGGTCCCGGCAACCCTCTTCTGAATGAGAACATTACCTCTGTCAAATTCAGACCGTTTGTGAATCTCCCTGGCCCTGCTTTTCTGAGAATCAAAGAGATGTTTTCAGCGGCACTGGCTTTTTGGCTACACAGTCTTGGTGTAACCAGTTCCTACCATACTTAGTGGAACCTCCTCCTACTTAATGTTTCTTTGCCCAGTTTCCTGGTTTACAGACTCTTTTGGAAAATAACACTATCATATTAAATGGATTTCTTATTTCACAGAGTCATGGGACTGTGGGTTTTATAGTAGGTATCCAGGAGATGTGGAGAAGGCAATGGCACCCCACTCCCGTACTGTTGCCTGGAGAATCCCATGGACGGAGGAGCCTGGTGGGCTGCAGTCGATGGGGTGGCTGAGGGTTGGACCCGACTGAGCAACTTCACTTTCACTTTCCACTTTCATGCACTGGAGAAGGAAATGGCAACCCACTTCAGTGTTCTTGCCTGGAGAATCCCATGGATGGAGGAGCCTGGTAGGCTGCAGTCTATGGGGTCGCTAAGAGTCTGACACGACTGAGCAACTTCACTTTCACTTTCCACTTTCATGTATTGGAGAAGGAAATGGCAACCCACTTCAGTGTTCTTGCCTGGAGAATCCCATGGACAGAGAAGCCTGGTAGGCTGCATGGGGTCGCACAGAGTCGGATGTGACTGAAGCGTCTTAGCAGCAGCAGCATCCAGGAGATGACTCGTTATTCTTCACTCTTACTAATGAGACAGATGTGGGAGAGTTGGTAGCAAATTCTTTGTTTCATTAAGGTTTTTAATTAACAAAGAGGCTCTGACAGCCAAAAATAAAAGCCACACTTCCTTCTACAAATGTTTGGGTGTTAAAATCCTCAGGGACCCTCTGAATACTCATTCTTACAATGTTGCTTTTGGCACTCAAGCTGCCGGATGTTTATGCTGCCGTTGGCCAGGCCCTTCTTCAGGGTGGGGTGGGTACATTGCTGGAGAGTTAAGGTCCCACAGTCTAAAGGAGTTGATTGCATTACTTAGAGCAATTTTATATCATCCAGATTTTTCAGTCTTGTCCTCTTAACATTCAAATTTGTGCTAATGTATCATCATTTCATACAACCTGGAAAATGAGGACAAGGATACGTTAGTTATTCAGAGAATTAAATGAAACGTGTGAAGTGATCAGCACAGTGTTGAGCAGACAAATTCTGTCCTGGACCCATCAGTCAGGTGTGTGTGAATTATGGTGCTCACGTGGAGGGAGCCAAAGTGCTTACAGTGCTCACAGCCCCTCCTGAGCATGGCCTTGTGGAGTGCTGTGAAGTACTTACGTAGTTCCTTATGTAGTATGGAGGCTGTAACAGGGTTTTTAAATTTTCTTTTTTTTTGGTGATGGGATAGTTTTTGAGGGATGATAATCCAAGAGCTTAGTGGGGAGAAATATAAACCTTTGGGTATGTAGAATACAAAGTTGGAAACAGTCATAAAAGGGAAATTCTGAAACAGAAGCTTAAAGGGGCTTTACTGTTTCTTCTTTTGAAATATACCACTGAATACCATGTCTTCAGCATCCCGCAGCATCTCCTCAGGACAGATTGAGGAGAACGTTAGAGCAAGGCTCCAGTTCTTCCAAATCCGCTTTTTATGTGTTAATGTATTCTTGAGTGTGGGCTAAACCGCTTCAGTCCTGTTTGACTCTTTGCGACCCAGGCTCCCCTGTCCGTGGGATTCTCCAGGCAAGAATACTGGAGTGGGTTGCTGTACCTGTGTCTCCTGTATCTTCTGCATTGGTAGGCGGGTTCTTTATCGCTAGTGCCACCTGGGAAGCCCATTAACGTATTCTTGGTTAAATGCATTTACTGATATTTGCTTCTAAGAAGCGCATTCCCCAAATTGACCATGGAAATAACACGTTTCCTGGAGCTCCCCACGCACTGGCTCCTGTCTCCTTCTGCTTGCTCAGCCCCAGACCCTCCAATTCCCTGGCACTCTACACCCTCAGCCAGACTAACCCAGAAGCTGGAGGGGGCGAAGTCGTGCTGGCTTCTCCTGCATTTTCCTGCTTTGCTGGCAGGTCAGGCGACACTGCTGGGCTGCCGGCCTGGCCCAGCTGCTCGCAGCGCAGGTCAAGATCACTGTGTCCTGATGGCCACTGCCTAGGTGTCTGGGGTGCAGTGTTCCTCAGTCCCCTGGTGCGCAGTTCACTTCTCCACACTCAGCCTGTTGGGAGGTTTGGAGTTCTGCAGATGAAACTTTCTACGTTTAAAAAGTTTATATAAATTACACGAATTGTAGTTTTCATATTAATAGAAGTCCTAGGCCGAAGAAATGCCTAAACAACATTCCCTGGTGGCTCAATTGGTAAAGAATCCACCTGCAATGTGGGAGACCTGGATTTGATCCCTGGGTTGGAAAGATCCCCTGGAAAGGGAACGGCTACCCATTCCAGTATTCTGGCCTGGAGAATTCCATGGACTGTATAGTCCATGAGGTCGCAAAGAGTTGGACACGACTGAATGACTTTCACTTTCAAGCAACATTCCTCATTTGCTCAAGGCCGCTGAATGTCATGGATATCAATAACAATGAAAAAGCTTGTCTACAGCAGGCAGAGGGAGCAAAGATTTCAGCGTGGTATTCTATAAGCCAAGATTGCAAACCACTCTCACTATACAAAAGTTCTAATGATGTACGGAGTTTTGTATAGGAAACTCTTGTGCTTCTTGTTGGCACATCACCTACTTATCAATATGTGAAATTAATACAGAGGTTTTTGAGAGGTTGTGCAAACCATTGTATTTACAAAAATGGTACAGAAGTGAATTGGGTCGATGTACATGCACACTTCACTCACATCTTCAACAACAAAAGTTGTCAACACTACACAACTAAGAACACTCGCTCCAACTGCAGCTGTTAAACCAGAATGGGCAAATATTGTCAAGTAACATTTTCTGTTAAAGCAGAAACAGGTGACAGTGTAGCCTTGCCTGTGTTCCAAGTCATGGCCCCTTGTCTGCTGCTGTTTGGATCAGAGGAGACCACCGGACCTGAGGATGGTTCTTCTAGAGGCTAATTAATAGCCTTTGAAGCTCTCCTCATCTCTGCCCATCTGGAGTACGGGTGGCTCCGGGTTGCTCCCTTTCTCAGTCAGCTCTCTTAGTGAGCTGGGACTCAGGATGTTCTTGGAGGGTCAGTGAGCTGAAACAGTAGAGACCAAGTCAAAGGGGAACTAAGTCACTGAAAGGGCTGTAGCTTTTGTCTGCTCAGCTTCTTTTCCTGTGCCCCCTTCTGGAAATAGGCCCCAACCTTCCGGTCATAGCTAACCAAGCCGTGTCAGAGGTCTTTCTCAGCTTTTCCTAATTTAAGTTCTCTTCCTTCTCTGGGAAGGAGGTCCTATAGACTCTGGCTCTACAAGCAGATGCCTGCCAGACTGGTAACTTCAGTGAGAAGTGTTCAGATGGGGGGAAAAAAAGTGGGGCTGTAGAGAGCCTGTGACCAATGAGAAGGCACGTCTAAAGGCAATCAAATTAAAGAAGAATTGACACCTGGCCACACCTGTCTTGGCTAATAAAATAAGTCACACCTTTCCCCCCATTTTACTGAGACATGTTTGACATACAGCACTAAGTTTCGGCTTCCATGGTGGCTCAGTGATAAAGAATCCACTTACAACACAGGAGATGCTGGTTCTACCCCTGGGTCAGGAAGATCCCCTGGAGGAGGGCATGGCAACCCACTCCAGTGTTCTTTTTTTTTTTCCCTTATGTCTGTGAGTCTGTTTCTGTTTTTTTTTTTTTTTTTTTTTAATTGAAGGATAATTGCTTTACAGAATTTTGTTGTTTTCTGTCAAACCTCAACATGAATCAGCCATAGGTATACATATATCCCCTCCCTTTTGAAACTCCCTCCCATCTCCCTCCCTATGCCACCCCTCTATGTTGATACAGAGCCCCTGTTTGAGTTTCCTGAGCCATACAGCAAATTCCTGTTGGCTATCTATTTTACATATGGTAATGTAAGTTTCCATGTTACTCTTTCCATACATCTCACCCTCTCTTCCCCTCTCCCCATGTCCATAGGTGTGTTCTCTATGTCTGTTTCTCCATTGCTGCTCTGTAAATAAATTCTTCAGTACCATTTTTCTAGATTCCATATATATGTCTTGCTGCTGCTAAGTCACTTCAGTCATGTCCGACTCTGTGTGACCCCGTAGACAGCAGCCCACCAGGCTCCCCCATCCCTGGGATTCTCCAGGCAAGAACACTGGAGTGGGTTGCCATTTCCTTCTCCAATGCATGAAAGTGAAAAGTGAAAGGGAAGTCACTCAGTCGTGCCCAACTCTTAGTGACCCCATGGACTGCAGCCTACCAGGCTCCTCTGTCCATGGGATTTTCCAGGCAAGAGTACTGGAGTGGGGTGCCATATGTGTTAGAATATGGTATTTATCTTTCTCTTTCTGACTCACTTCACTCTGTATCATAGGTTCTAGGTTCATCCACCTCATTAGAACTGACTCAAATGCATTCCTTTTCATGGCTGAGCAATATTCCATTGTGTATATATACCACAACTTCTTTATCCATTCATCTGTCGATGAACATCTAGGTTCCTTCCATGGTCTAGCTATTGTAAATGGTGCTGCAATGAACAATGGGATACATGTGTCTCTTTCAATTTTGGTTTCCTCAGGGTATATGCCTAGGATGGGGATTTCTGGATCATATGGTGATTTTATTCCTAGTCTTTTAAGGAATCTCCATACTGTCTTCCATAGTGGTTGTATTAATTTACATTCCCACCAACAGTGCAAGAGTGTTCCCTTTTCTCCACACCCTCTCCAGCATTTATTGTTTGTAGATGTTTTGATGAGGCCATTCTGACTGATGTGAGGTGATATCTCATTGTAGTTTTGATTTGCATTTCTCTAATAATGAGCAATGTTGAGCATCTTTTCACGTATTTGTTAACCATCTGTATGTCTTCTTTGAAGAAGAAGACATTGGAGAAATGTCTGTTTAGGTCTTTTTCCCACTTTTTGATTGGGTTGTTTGTTTTTCTGATATTGAGTTGTATGAGCTGCTTGTATGTTTTAGAAATAAATCTTTTGTCAGTTGATTCATTTGCTATTATTTTCTCCCATTCTGAGGGTTGTCTTTTCACCTTGCTTATAGTTTCCTTTGCTGTGCAAAAGCTTTTAAGTTTAATCAGGTCCCACTTGTTTACTTTTGTTTTTATTTCCATTACTCTAGGAGGTAGGTCATAAGAGGATCTTGCTTTGATTTATGTCATCGAGTGTTCTGCCTATGTTTTCCTCTAAGAGTTTTATAGTTTCTGGTCTTATATTTAGGTCTTTAATCCATTTTGAGTGTATCTTTGTGTATGGTGTTAGGAAGTGTTCTAATTTCATTCTTTTACATGTAGCTGTCCAGTTTTCCCAGCACCGTTTATTGAAGAGGCTGTCTTTGCCCCATTGTATAGTCTTGCATCCTTTGTCAAAAATAAGGTACCCATAGGTGCATGGTTTTATTTCTGGGCTTTCTATCTTGTTCCATTTGTCTATATTTCTGTTTTTGTGCCAGTACCATACTGTCTTGATGACTCTAGCTTTGTAGTATAATCTGAAGTCAGAAAGGTTGATTCCTCCAACTCCATTCTTCTTTCTCAAGACTGCTTTGGCTATGCAGGGTCTTTTGTGTTTCCATATGAATTGTGAAATTTTTTGTTCTAGTTCTGTGAAAAATGCCATTGGTAATTTGACAGGGATAGCATTGAATCTGTAGATTGCATTTGGTAGTATAGTTATTTTCACAATATTGATTCTTCCTACCCAGGAACATAGAATATCTCTCCATCTGTTTATGTTGTCTTTGATTTCTTTCATTGCTGCTGCTGCTGCTAAGTCGCTTCAGTCGTGTCCAACTCTGTGCTACCCCATAGACAGCAGTCCACCAGGCTCCCTGTCCCTGGGATTCTCCAGGAAAGAAGACTGGAGTGGGTTGCCATTTCCTTCACCAATGCATGAAAGGGAAAGGGAAAGTGAAAGTGAAGTCACTCAGTTGTGTCCGACTCTTCGAGACCCCATGGACTGCAGCCTACTAGGCTCCTCTGTCCATGGGAATTTCCAAGCAAGATTACTGGAGTGGGGTGCCATTGCCTTCTCTTTTCTTTCATTAAGTTCAGTACAGTTCAGTTCAGTTGCTCAATTGTGTCCGACTCTTTGCGACCCCATGAATCGCAGCATGCCAGGCCTCCCTGTCCAACACCAACTCCTGGAGTTCACTCAGACTCACGTCCATCGAGTCAGTGATGCCATCCAGCCATCTCATCCTCTGAGATCCCCTTCTCCTCCTGCCCCCAATCCCTCCCGGCATCAGAGTGTTTTCCAATGAGTCAACTCTTCGCATGAGGTGGCCAAAGTACTGGAGTTTCAGCTTTAGCATCATTCCTTCCAAAGAAATCCCAGGGCTGATCTCCTTTAGAATGGACTGGTTGGATCTCCTTGCGGTCCAAGGGACTCTCAAGAGTCTTCTCCAACACCACAGTTCAAAAGCATCAATTCTTCGGCCCTCAGCCTTCTTCACAGTCCAACTCTCACATCCATACATGACCACAGGAAAAACCATAGCCTTGACTAGACGAACCTTTGTTGGCAAAGTAATGTCTCTGCTTTACAATATGCTACCTAGGTTGGTCATAACTTTCCTCCCAAGGAGTAAGCATCTTTTAATTTCATGGCTGCAGTCACCATCTGTAGTGATTTTGGAGCCCAGAAAAATAAAGTCTGACACTGTTTCCACTGTTTCCCCGTCTATGTTCCATGAAGTGGTGGGACCAGATGCCATGATCTTCATTTTCTGAATGTTGAGCTTTAAGCCAACTTTTTCACTCTCCTCTTTCACTTTCATCAAGAGGCTTTTTAGTTCCTCTTCACTTTTTGCCATAAGGATGGTGTCATCTGCATATCTGAGGTTATTGATATTTCTCCCAGCAATCTTGATTCCAGCTTGTGTTTCTTCCAGCCCAGCGTTTCTCATGATGTACTCTGCATAGAAGTTAAATAAGCAGGGTGACAATATACAGCCTTGACGAGCTCCTTTTCCTATTTGGAACCAGTCTGTTGTTCCATGTCCAGTTCTAACTGTTGCTTCCTGACCTGCATACAGATTTCTCAAGAGGCAGATCAGGTGGTCTGGTATTCCCATCTCTTTCAGAATTTTCCACAGTTTATTGTGATCCACACAGTCAAAGGCTTTGGCATAGTCAATAAAGCAGAAATAGATGTTTTTCTGGAACTCTCTTGCTTTTTCCATGATCCAGCAGATGCTGGCAATTTGATCTCTGGTTCCTCTTCCTTTTCTAAAACCAGCTTGAACATCAGGAAGTTCATGGTTCACATATTGCTGAAGCCTGGCTTGGAGAATTTTGAGCATTACTTTACTAGCGTGTGAGATGAGTGCAATTGTGCGGTAGTTTGAGCATTCTTTGGCATTGCCTTTCTTTGGGATTGGAATGAAAACTGACCTTTTCCAGTCCTGTGGCCACTGCTGAGTTTTCCAAATTTGCTGGCATATTGAGTGCAACACTTTCACAGCATCATCTTTCAGGATTTGGAATAGCTCAACTGGAATTCCATCACCTCCACTAGCTTTGTTCGTAGTGATGCTTTCTAAGGCCCACTTGACTTTACATTCCAGGATGTCTGGCTCTAGGTCAGTGATCACACACACCATCATGATTATCTGGGTCGTGAAGATCTTTTTTGTACAGTTCTTCTGTGTATTCTTGCCATCTCTTCTTAGTATCTTCTGCTTCTGTTAGGTCCATACCATTTCTGTCCTTTATTGAGCTCATTTTTGCATGAAATGTTCCTTTGGTATCTCTGATTTTCTTGAAGAGATCCCTAGTCTTTCCCATTCTGTTGTTTTCCTCTATTTCTTTGCATTGACCGCTGAGGAAGGCTTTCTTATCTCTTCTTGCTATTCTTTGGAATTCTGCATTCAGATGTTTATATCTTTCCTTTTCTCCTTTGCTTTTCGCTTCTCTTCTTTTCACAGCTATTTGTAAGGCCTCCCCAGACAGCCATTTTGCTTTTTTGCATTTCTTTTCCATGGGGATGGTCTTCATCCCTGTCTCCTGTACAATGTCACGAACCTCATTCCATAGCTCATCAGGCACTCTATCTATCAGATCTAGGCCCTTAAATCTATTTCTCACTTCCACTGTACTCATTAGTGTCTTTTAATTTTCTGTGTACAGTTCTTTTGTCTCCTTAGTTAGGTTTATTCTTAGATACTTAATTCTTTTTGTTGCAATGGTGAATGGGATGGATTCCTTAATTTCACATTCTGAGTTTTCATTGTTAGTGTATAGAAATGCAAGTGATTTCTGTGTACTGATTTTGTATCCTGCAACTTTGCTAAATTCACTGATTAGTTCTAGTAATTTTCTGATACTATCTTTAGGGTTTTCTATGTATAGTGTCATGTTTTCTGCAAACAGTGAGAGCTTTACTTCTTATTTTCCAATCTGAATTCCTTTTATTTCTTTTTCATCTCTGATTTCTGTAGCTAGGACTTCCAGAACTATATTGAATAATAGTGGTGAAAGTGGACACCCTTATTTTGTTCCTAATCTTAGTGGGGAATGCTTTCCATTTTTCACCATTGAGAATAATGTTTGCTGTAAGCTTATCATATATGGCCTTTACTATGTTGAGGTAGGTTCCTTCTATGCCCATTTTTTGAAGAGTTTTACTCATAAATGGGTGGTGAATTTTGTCAAAGGCTTTTTCTGCATCTATTGAGATTATCATATGGTTTTTATCTTTCAATTTGTTTATATGGTATATCACATTGATTGTTTTGAGTATATTGAAGAATCCTTACATCCCTGAAATAAACCCAACTTGATCATGGTGTATGATTTTGTTGTGTTGCTGAATTCTGTTAGCTAAAATTTTGTTGTGGATTTTTGCATCTATCTTCATCAGTGATATTGGCTTTTAGTTTTCTTTTTGTGTGTTGTCTTTGTCTGGTTTTGGTACCAGGGTGATGGTGGCCTCGTAGAATGAGTTTGGAAGTGTTTCTTCCTCTGAAATTTTTTGAAAGCGTTTTAGAAGGATAGGCATTAGCTCTTCTCTAAATGTTTGATAGAATTCTCCTGTGAAGCCATCTGGTCCTGGGCTTTTCTTTTTTGGGAGATTTTTGATCACAGCTTCAATTTCAGTGCTTGTAATTGGGTTGTTCATAATTTCTGTTTCTTCCTGGTTCAGTCTTGGAAGACAGAACTTTTCTAAGAATCTGTCCATTTCTTCCAGGTTATCTGTTTTATTGCCATATAGTTGTTTGTAATAGTCTCTTTTAATCCTTTTTATTTCTTCATTGTCTGTTGTAACTTCTCTTTTTTCATTTATAATTTTGTTGATTTGATTCTTCTCTCTTTTTTTCTTGATGAGTCTGGCTAAAGATTTGTCAATTTTGTTTATCTTCTCAAAGAACCAGCTTTTAGGTTTACTAATCTTTACTATTGTTTCTTTCATTTATTTTTCATTTATTTCTGCTTGGATCTTTATGATTTCTTTCCTTCTAGTAATTTTGGGGGAGGTGTTGTTCTTTTTCCAGTTGTTTTAGGTGTAAGGTTAGGTTGTCTATTCAATGTTTTTCCTGTTTCTTGAAGTAGGATTGTATTGCTATAAACTTCTATCTTAGAACTGCTTTTGCTGCTGTCCTTAGGTTTTGAGTTGTCGCTTTTTCATTGCCATTTGTTTCTAGAAATTTTTTTATTTCCCTTTTGATTTCTTCAGTACCCTGTTGGTTATTTAGAAATGTGTTGTTTAATCTCCAAGTGTTTGTGTTTCTTACAGTTTTTTTCCTTGTAAATGATATCTAGTCTCATAGCATCGTGGTTGAAGATGCTTGATACAATTTCAATTTTCTTAAATTTACTGAGCTTTGATTTGTGACCCAGGATGTGGTCTATCCTGAAGAATGTTCCAATTGCACTTGAGAAGAAGGTGTATTCTTCGCATTTGGATGGAATGTCCTGAAGATATCAACGAGATCCATCTCATCTAATGTATCATTTAAGACTTGTGTTTCCTTATTAATTTTCCATTTTGATGATCTGTCCATTGGTGTGAGTGAGGTGGCAAAGTCTCCTACTATTATTGTGTTACTGTCAATTTCTCCTTTTATGTCTGTTAGTGTTTGTCTTATGTACTGAGGTGCTCCTATGTTGCTGCTGCAGCTGCTAAGTCACTTCAGTCATGTCTGACTCCATGTGACTCCATAGACAGCAGCCCACCAGGCTCCCCTGTCCCTGGGATTCTCCAGGCAAGAACACTGGAGTGGGTTGCCATTTCCTTCTCCAATGCATGAAAGTGAAAAGTGAAAGTGAAGCCACTCAGTTGTGTCCAACTCAGCGACCCCATGGACTGCAGCCTACCAGGCTTTTCTGCCCATAGGAGTTTCCAGGCAAGAGTACCAGAGTGGGTTGCCATTGCCTTCTCCCGCTCCTATGTTGGGTGCATAGATATTTACAATTGTTACGTCTTCCTCTTGGTTTGATCCCTTGATCATTATGTAGTGACCTTCCTTATCTCTTGTAATCTTCTTTAAGTTCTATTTTGTCTGATATGAGGATTACTACTCCAGCTTTCTTTTGCTTCCCATTTGCATCAAATATATTTTTCTAGCCTCTCACTTTCAGTCTATATGTGTCTTGAGGTCTGAAGTGGGTTTCTTGTAGACAGCATATATAGGGGTCTTGTTTTTATGTCCATTCAGCCAGTCTGTGTCTTTTGGTTGGAGCATTTAATCCATTTACATTTACAGTAATTATTGATACATATGTTCCTATTGCCATTTTCTTAATTGTTTGGGACTGATTTTGTAGATCTTTTTTCTTCTGTTGTATTTCTTGACTATATAAGTCCATTTAACATTTGTTGTAAGCTGGTTTGATGGTACTGAATTCTCTTAACTTTTGCTTGTCTGAAAAGCTTGTTACTTCTCCATCAATTTTGAATGAGATCCTTGCCAGGTACAGTAATCTTGGTTGTAGATTTTGCCCTTCTAGTGCATTAAATATATCCTGCCATTCCCTTCTGGCCTGCAGACTTTCTGCTGAAAGATCAGCTGTTAAGTGTATGGGGCTTCCCTTGTATGTTACTTGTTGCTTCTCTGTTGCTGCTTTTAATTTTCCTTCTTTGTGTTTAGTCTTTGTTAGTTCTATTAGTATGTGTCTTGGTGTGTTTCTCCTTGGGTTTATCCTGTATGGGACTCTTTGTGCCTCTTGGACTTCATTGACTATTTCCTTTTCCATGTTGGGGAAATTTTCAACCATAATCTCTTCAAAAATTTTCTCATACCCTTTTTTTTTTTTCCTCTTCTTCTTCTGGGATCCCTATAATTCGAATGTTGGTGCATTTGATATGGCCCCAGAGGTCTCTGAGACTGTCCTCAGCTCTTTTCAGTCTTTGTAATTTATTCTGCTCTTCAGAAGTTATTTTCACCCTTTTATCTTTCAGCTCACTGAAAGATATCTGCTTCAGATATTCTGTTATTAATTCCTTTTAGAGTATTTTTAATTCTAGTAATTGTGTTGTTTGTATGTTTATTCCTTAATTCTTCTAGGTCTTTGTTAATTGATTCTTGTCTCCGTTTTGTTTTCAAGGTTTTTGATCATCTTTACTATCATTATTCTGAATGCCTTTTCAGGTAGTTTGCCTATTTTCTCTTCATTTATTTGGACTTTTGTGTTTCTAGTTTGTTCCTTCATTTGTGTAGTATTTCTCTGCGTTTTCATTTATTTTTTTTTAAGTTATTGTGTTTGAGGTCTCCTTTCCCAGGCTTCAAGGAAAGTTGAATTCTTTCCTTGAAGAAGGTTGAATTCTTTCTTCCTTTTGGTGTCTGCCCTCCTAAGATTGGTCCAGTGGTTTGTGTGAGCTTCATTTAGGGTGAGATTTGTGCTGAGTTTTTGTTTGTTTGTTTCTCCTCTGATGGGCAAGGCTGAATGAGGTGGTAATCCTGTCTGCTGATGATTGGGTTTGTACTTTTGTTTTGTTTGTTGTTTAGATGAGGTGTCCTGCACAGGGTGCTACTGGTGATTGGGTGGTGCAGGGTCTTGTATTCAAGTGGTTTCCTTTGTGTGAGCTCTCACTGTTTGATACTCCGCAAAGAGTCAGACACGACTGAGTGACTGAACTGAACGGAACTGAGGGTTAGTTCTCTGGTAGTCTAGGGTCTTGGAGTCAGTGCTCCTACTCCAAGGCTCAGGGCTTGATCTCTGGTGAGGAATGAAGATTCCACAAGTGGTTTGTTATGGCATTAAGAGAGATTAAAACAAATATCCAAAACAAGAAACTGAAGATGAACCCCAAACAAATGGCTGTTACAAAATCAGGCAACTAATAATTAAAATAATGGAATATACACATATACATATACACCCATGAGCAAAGTGGAAACAGTCCACCAAAAATAAAGTACACTAGATTGACCCAGCAAAAAAGGAAATCAAAAATTATATTCATCAATTAAGAACAAAACTAACTTAAGCACAAACTGGAGAACAAAACTAAAGCAAGGTGCCAAGTGGGGAATAAAGAAATAAAAACAAAACTAACAAATATGTTGAAAGGAAAGGAAAGAAAGAAAGAATATATATGCAGAGTTAAATAGAGGTAGATGAAGAAGATTTATAAACATTAAAGATTAATTGCAAGAAAAAGAACAGTAGGAAAGGCAAACAAAGGAATAAATGTAGAAACATATGATAGGTTTAAAACAATTAAAAATTAAAATTATGAAAAAGAGAAAAGAAAAAAAGGAAGAAGAAACAAAAAAGGAAAAAAAAAAAAAAAGGAAAACTCCATAGAACTGCAAAAGCCCAACATAGAGGCAGAGGTTTATAATAACAATAGAAAGTGTAACTGAATATACACATATATGCCCACAATCAAAATCAAAACAGTCCAACAAAAATAAAGTACAATAGATTGACCTGGCAAACAAAGGAAACCAAAAATTATATCTATCAGAATAAAACTAATTAAAGCACAAACTGGAAAACAAAACTAAAGCAAGGTGCCAATTGGGGAATAAGGCAATGAAAATAAAACTAACAAATATGTTGAGAGGAAAGGAGAGAAAGAAAGAATAGATATGCAAAGTTAAATAGAGGTAGATAAAGAACATTTATATGTGTTAAAGATTAACTGCAAGGGGAAAAGAACAGTAGGAAAAGCACACAAAGGAATAAATATAGAAAAAATAATAATAGGTTTAAAAAATTAAAATTAAAAAAAGAGAAAAGAAAAAAAAAAAAAGAGAGAAAACTCCACAGAACTGCAAAAGCCCAAAGTAGAGGCAGAGATTTCTGACAACAATAAAAAATGTGACTGAGAAAAAAATAAAAGAGCTCACAGGCTTAATTGGATTTCTTAGTGCCAATAAAATTGACAACTACAACAGAGGGGAGAGAAAGGAAACAAATAAAAAAGAAAGAAAAATCCAAAAGAATCTACAGAACAAGTCAAAAATTAAGAATAATAAATGTTTTTCTTGAGTCACTGCTGTCAGAGTCCTTTCCCTCGCTGGAAGTCACAGTCCACCTTACCTCCCTAGGATGTCCTCCAACACTGTGCTGATCTCTGGACCTGCTGTGGGGAAGCTCAGATTCTAATCTGGTCCTACTCTTGTGTGTTCTTGCCTCCAATGTCCACAGCTATCAGAGCTAGTGTGTTTCTTTTGTGGGAGCTCTCAATGACCTTTCATATATTCCATTGACACAGAGTCTGCTTAGTTGATCATGTGGATTTAATCAGCAGCTTGTACAGCTGGTGGGAAGGTTTTGGGGCTTCTTCCTTAGCCATACTACCCCTGGGTTTCAATTGTGGCTTTATTTCCACCTCTACATGTGGGTTGTCCACTGGGGTTTAGTTTCTGAGGCTGCCCTGGAGGGCTTGGGTTTGCCCCTATGAGGGCCAGGTGTGAAGGTGGTGCAGCTGCTTGGGTCACAGGGGTTCTGGCAGCACCAGGTACTCAGGGGAATTGGTGGCTAGGGCAGTAGGAAATATAGTGCTCTAGAAGGGTATGGCAACCAGTATTGGCCAATACACTTCAGTATTCTTGCCTGGAGAACCCCCTCTCTGACAGAGAAGCCTGGCAGGCCACAGTCTACAGGGTTGCAAAGAGTCAGATGACCGAAGTGACCCTGCATGCATAGATGCAAGATTTTATTTTGCCTGTGGCAGCTCTGCCCCAGTGAGAGTTAAGTGTGAAGGTGGCTTGGCTGCTTGGCTTGTGGGGATCCTGGCAGCACCAAGTGTGCAGAGACAGGGACTGCCTCCGACACAAGAGTTATGGCCCTCAGTTCAGTTCAGTTCAGTTGCTCAGTCGTGTCTGACTCTTTGTGACCCCATGGACTGCAGCACACCAGACCTCCCGTCCATCATCAACTCCCGGAGTTCACTCAAACTCATATCCATTGAGTCAGTGATGCCACCCAACTATCTCATCCTCTGTCGTCCCCTTCTCTTTCTGCCTTCAATCTTTCCCAGCATCAGGGTCTTTTCAAATGAATCATTTCTTCACATCAGGTGGCCAAAGTATTGGAATTTCAGCTTCAGCTTCAGCATCAGTCCTTCCAATGAATATTCTGGACTGATTTCTTTTAGGATGGACTGGTTGGATCTCCTTGCAGTCCAAGGGACTCCTAAGAGTCTTCTCCAACACCACAGTTCAAAAGCATCAATTCTTTGGTGCTCAGCTTTCTTTATAGTCCAACTCTCACATCCATACATGACTACTGGAAAATACATAAATTTGACTAGATGGACATTTGTTGGCAAAGTAATGTCTCTGCTTTTTAATATGCTGTCTAGGTTAGTCATAGCTTTTCTTCCAAGGAGCAAGTGTCTTTTAATTTCATGGCTGCAGTCACCATTGCAGTGATTTTGGAGCCCCCCAAAATAAAGTCTTTCACCATCAGAGTCTTTTTTTGAGCCTCTTGTAGCTGGCAATCAGAAGGCCTCTTTGACCAGGCATTCTCTGTAGGTCCGCCCATTCAGGCACTTAGAGGGCTCCGTTGCCTGGGGTCCTTCTCTGTTGTTCGACTTGTCAGTCACATAGAGGGGCCCCCTGGCTGGGATTCTACTCTGTAAATCAGTGCATCAGGCACTGAAAGGAGCACCCTGGGTGTAGTCCTACTCGGTAGTTCAGTGCGTCAGGCATTTGATGGGCCAGTTGCTTTATTGTTCAGCTGCCGATGCTGGTGTGTGGGTAGAGAGAGACTATGGTAATGGCTTCACCTGCTACGTGTGACTCAGCAGTATCGCCTTGCTTCCATGGCTGCCTAGCTTGCCTCCACCAGCATTTCCCACCACGATCTCCTCCTTCACATCCCCCCAGTCTGTCTCTCCACAGTCAACATCAGCTCTTGCCCTGGGATTGCTCCACAATCCCTGAACTCCAGGCCCAGCCACTGTGCCTTCCAGGAGACCAGCGTTCCTGTTTGGGGTATGTATGGTTCAGAGGTTAAAGCGTCTGCCTGGAATGCAGGAGACCCGGGTTCAATCCCAAGGTTGGGAAGATTCCCTGGAGAAGGAAATGGCAACCCACTCTAGTACTCTTGCCTGGAGAATCCCATGGAGGGAGGAGCCTGGTAGGCTACAGTCCAAGGGGTAGCAAAGAGTCGGACACGACTGAGCGACTTCACAACAAGACATGACGACATGGCTGCAGCAAGGACTGTCTGATTCTCATTTCATTTATGCTGCCACAGATCAGCTGTTTCACTCTCAGCCTTAAATGGTTCTCCTCTGACCCAGACAATTGTTCTGCTGTGGGGATCGGACCCCTGCTTCAGTTGCCCCACCCGCTGAGGACAGGTCCAGTCCTACTAACACTCCTGTTTTTCCTCCTCGTTCCTTTGTCCTACCAAGTTTTGCGTGGTTTTTATATATTCTTTTCCACTGATCAGGTACTCCTTCCACCTTAGCTGGTGTTTTGCATGCACTCCTGTGTCTGAAGGTGTATTCTTGATATATCCATGGAGAGAGATGTACTCCACGTCCACCTACTCTTCTGCCATCTTGTTCTCCCACTCCAGTGTTCTTGCCTGGAAAATCTCATGGACAGAGGAGCCTGGCAAGTTACAGTCCATGGGGTTGCAAAAGAGTGAACATGACTTAGCAGCTAAACAACAACAAACAACTAACTTTAAGCCATAAAGTGTAATAATTTGATTTACGTGTATTGTAAATAAAGGAGGTCTTAACATGGCCCTTGCTGGGGATTTACTGCCCCAGATGTCAGCTCAGAAGCCCAGGTCTCATTCACTCACCCTATAGATGGACTTTCTCCAAGAAGTGGCCATTGTGGAAGATGTCATGGGCCAAATATTTACATCCCCCTCAAGTTCATAAGCTGAAATTCTAATGATCAGGGTGATGCTATTAGGAGATTGGGCTCTGGAAGGTGATCAGGTCATGAGGATGGAGTCCTCATGACTGGGATTAATGTCCTTTTAAAAGAGACCTCAGGGAGCCCCCTCAACCCTTCCACCATATGAGGACATGGTGGGAAAGTGTCACCCATGAACCAGGAAGTGAATCCTACCAGACAGGACCTGCCAGCATCTTGCTCTTCTTGGACTTTCCAGTCTCCAGAACTGTGAGAAATACATTTCTGTTGTTTATAAATTATTCAGTTTATGGCATTTTGTTATAGCAGCCTGAATGAACCAAGACAGAGTAGTTACTCTGTGTTTGGTGACTGGCTGTCTAAGTATTAAATATGAGAATCCTAAAGGAATAGAAATATTTAACCGAATAAAAGAGATAAAACGTCTGTAAATTAATAAGTAAATTATAAGGCAAAAGAGAAACTAAGAAAGTACTTGCAGTACACATTTTTTTGGTGCTGCCAACTCTAGCTGAGCATTAATGCCACAGGCCATTTCTCTTTCCTTCTGCGGTTTGTTAACTTACTCAGGCCGGCAGATACAAACAACTCTCTCTGTGAGGTGACAGAGATCTATTAGCCTGTGGGTCATCTTTTCTACTTCGTCTGAACAACTAATCCCCCAAATCGGTCTGGTTCTAAGACTGAGGGGGAAGTTAAATATTTCATTTTTGAACTTTTAATTGTCATTTCTATATGGTATCTCCAAAGGGAACTCTTAGATATTTTGAGGTGAACTTTGAAAACTTAAAGTTGTTTTCTGATGTTTGGTCTTCTTGGGATATAACTCAGAACACCACTGAATGATGATGTCATCTCTGAGCCCCTGGCTCTGAGTCATATAGGATTGGAAGGGTCATGATACCGCCATGCAAAAATGAATGCTTCTGTGTAAGAAATACATTTAAGTTTAAGTGAGCTCAGTTCAGAGAAAACTCCCACATTTCCTGCTTCTCTTGGTACTATCTTCTATCCTGTGAGACTTAAGTAAAGTACCTGGGTTTTAAACCAGCAGCACCATTTCCCAGCTATGATTTCCTTTGTGACCCGGTAAACTCCCTAACTTATACATCTACTTCATAAAATTAAAAATACTTATTAATATCAAACAATAGAAGCCATTGTTTTTCTTTTGAATGCACTTGACCTTGTAACCTCATCCATAATATCACAGACCTTGAACAACTTTGGAAAATAAGCTGTGAATGGGATGTTGGAAACACTGTTTTAAGGAAAGATAGAAGTAGAATATATACTCACAGAGATAATCCCACTAGTAGGGATTGTCTATTGGGGTATTCTTAAAACACAGATATTTTAGAGATACAAGACAAGAAAATTCATGGACAAGCAGGGGAAATCATCACTTCTTTTTTACAGATAAGGTAGGGCTAATTCATGTTGGAACTCTTGGGAGGATCCCCTTTGGTTATGGGGACCCTAGTGTCAGCATTCAAGAAGATACCTGAGAAGGGGAAAGGAGAATAAATCACAAAGGGGAAAAGAAAACCATCATTCTAATCATCTTGTTGCATAATAAGCCACATGAGAAGTTCGTGACATAGCACATCGATTCATTATTCTTTCTCATGATCCTTTGGGTTGACATGGCTGGAAGAGCTAGGGGCAGTGGGGCATTGCTATCCATGTGACCTCTCTACATGACAGGATGAACTTCCTCATAGCCTGGTAATCTCAGGCTAGCCTGATTTTTTTTTTTTTTTTACATTTTTTTTTTTTTTTTTGCAGGTGGGTTCTTTACCACTAGTGTGCTACGTGGGAAGCCCATCTTCAGTATAACTAATCCTAATTTTTTTATAGGCTTATATAATGTGTTCTCCAAGAGGCCAAGGTAGAAGTTGTCAGTCCTGTTGAAGACTGGCCCAAACCAGCATAGTATCTCTCTGCCATTCTGTGTTGGTCAATGGCTAGTCACAGGTCGGCCTAGACTTAAGAGGAGGGGAATTTAATCCCACTTGGATGGAAATAGTGTCAAAGAATTTGTTACCATATTTAATCCACCACCACCATCAAGATAATCTTGAAGGATGAAAGAAGAACCAAATTAGAGCCTGAAGGAACTAAGTAGAAAGGATGGCTTTTCCCTCCCACCTACTGAGCATGAGGGTATGTAGTTGTGATTTTGATAATAGGGGAGGGAGATAAGAAATTTGAAGATGTTTCAGAGAGATGAGGACCCCACAGCAATGATTTAAATGTTGAAAAGTGAGATCTGTAAAAGGGATTAAATGACATCAGATTGATTTGGCCTCAAGCAGGGAAGACTGAGGAGTAACTGAATAATCGTCTTCAAATATA
Source organism: Bos indicus (assembly GCF_029378745.1). NCBI lineage: Eukaryota > Metazoa > Chordata > Mammalia > Artiodactyla > Bovidae > Bos > Bos indicus. The sequence goes on along the minus strand of NC_091765.1, from coordinate 58,461,474 downwards.
TGAGGGTTATTACAAAAAAGATGCATGAACACTGAAAGTTGAGCAAAATGGGACTGGGCTGAAAACACTAATGATTTCCCCACCAAGAAATGGGTATCTTTGGGACCTGGAAGAAAATCTGCTTTCTGAAGCCATTTAAGGAGAACACATTATATAAACCTGTAAAAAAAATGAGGATTAGTTATACTGAAGATGGGCTTCCCACATAGCACTAGTGGTAAAAAAAACCCGCCTGCCAATGCAGGAGACATAAGAGATGTGGGTTCCATCCCTGGGTCAGGAAGATCCCCTGGAGAAGGGCATGGCAACCCACTCCAGTATTGTTTCCTGGAGATTCCTATGGACAGAGGAGCCTGGCAGGTTACAATCCAAGGGTCACAAAGAATCAGATACAACTGAAGTGACTTGGCATGCATGCACACATGCACACATGCATACTGAAGACAGGAATATTAGACCAGACCTTTTTTTTTCTTCGTAGAAGAGCTATTTTTTCAAGAGAAACCTTGCATGAAACAGATGAATGAAAAGTGATGCTGTTTGTGTTAAGCCAATGGTATGGCCCTAGTGACATTTACTCTCTTCCCAACACTTAATATCCCAGGTGGCCCAAAGGTCACCATATGAGACACAAGGACTCTGTTAAAATTTGTTTGAAAATAACTAAAACCAATAAAGAGCTTTCTAACTTTCTACAGAAAGTTATGGGTGCTTGGAGATCTTTTTTTAATGGCAGTTCAGCCTTGAGGATTTTGTGAAAGTGCCGTATTCTTTCCTTGGTTCATTTTTTGTTTGTTTTGTTTTGACTGTGCTGGGTCTTCGTTGCTTCATGGGCTTTTCTCCAGTTGAGGTGAGTGGGAGGCTACTCTCTGGTTGCAGTGCATGGGCTACTCATTGCAGTGGCTTCTCCTGTGGAGCACAGGCTCTAGAATACAAGCTTAATAGCTGTGGAGCATGGGCCTAGTTGCTCCTCAGCATATTTGATCTTCCGAGATAGGGACTAAACCCATGTCTCCTGCAGTGGCCAGGCAGTTTCTTTACCGCTGAGCCACCAGGGAAGCCCCTCTTGCTTTAAATTTGTGAGGCAGTGTTATTTCTGAGCTTAAGTCCTATCCTTCTGGGTATTGCCAAATGGCGCTCTTGTATCCACTCTCTTAGTAGCATATTTGTTACTAAGTGTACCAATGTATAAGGGGAAAAACAGTTGAAACTTTTAATTTTTTTGTAAATTTATTTAATTTGCTTAAATAAAGTTCCAGGAAATGAAATTAGCAGTTTTACTTCATTAACTTAATGAAATTAAGTGTTTATTTTATTAACTCTTTAAAAAAAATTCTTTACAAAAAGGAGAACATCTTATAACCACCAAGATTGTCATCCTAATGTTACTTCATAAATAATCATTTACTTTGGGATTCTCTCTATACAAAAAGAACAAAATGTATTCTGGCACCTCTTTAACACACATGTATTATTATGGCTTAATAATTTATAAAGTTTACATGAAATTTTTAAATATATGAAGATTTCATGGTTGACAACTTCTAGCTTCATGATGGTGAACTGATCACCTGCCCTTCATACCAAGGCCATGTAATTGGTAAAAATATTATTAAAATGCACACAGCTGCAGTAAAAATCAAGCACAGTCTTCAATTTAGGATGATTCGACTTATGATTTTTTTTACTTTGGTATGGTGTTGAAGTGATAATGCATTCAACAGAAATCGTACTTTGAATTTTGATCTTTTCCTGGGTGATAGGTGGTACAATCTTATTTCATGATGCTGGGCAGGGCAGCAAGTCACAGCTCTGAGTCAGCCACGCCATTACGAGGGTAAACAACCAACACGCTGCTTATGACATTTCTATACCCAGATCACCATTCTGTTTTTCACTGTCAGTACGGTATTCAATAAATTACAGGAGATATTTAACACTTCACTATAAAACAGACTTTGTGTTAGATGATTTTGCCCAATTAGAATAAAAGAAGTGTTCTGAGCACTGAAGTGCTCTGAGATTAAGATTGGCTACGCTAAGATAAGATGTTCTGTAGGTTAGTTTTATTAACTGCAACATCACACACAACTTAGTGACTGAACAGCAGGAACAATATAACAATAGTTTTAACTTACGATGGGCTTATTGGGATATAATCTCATCATAAACTGAGGAAGATCTATACAGTGAGATTGTATTTTAAAATATACCTACATTTTATACAAGAAATATCTTAAAGAAAAATAACACAGAACAGTTGAAAATACAGGAATGCAGTGGCTATTATGGAAAACAACAGGAAGATTTTTCAAAAAATTAAAAATAGCACTACCATATGATCTAATGCTTTCATTCCTTGTGATATCATCAGAAGAAAACAAAAAACTATAGAAAAACTATAACTACCCCTATGTTCACTGTCGGAGAAGGCAATGGCAACCCACTCCAGTATTCTTGCCTGGAGAATCCCAGGGGCAGAGGAGCCTGTTGGGCTGCCGTCTATGGGGTCGCACAGAGTCGGACACAATTGATGCGATGCAGCAGCAGCAGCATGTTCACTGTAGCATTATTTACAATAGCCAAAATATGAAAGCAACGTAAGTGCCCATTAGTAGATGAATGGATAAGGAAAACCTGGTATATACATATATAGTGGAATATTACTTGCCATGAAAAAGAATGAAACGTTGCCATTTCTGACAACATGAGTGGAACTAGAGAGTGTTATGCTAAGTGAAATAAGTCAGATACAGAGAGACAAATAATGTATTGTTTTACTTACATGTGGAATAAAAAAGAACAAATGAAAAACATAACAAAATATAAATATAATTACAGATACAGAGAACAGGTGGTTGCCACAGAAGAGGCAGTTGGAGGGAGGGAAGAAAGAGTGAGAGAGATTCAGTATCAGTTCAGTCACTCAGTTGTATCTAACTTTTTGCAGCCCCATGGACTCCAGTACACAGTACACCAGGCCTCCCTGTCCATCACCAACTCCTGGAGCTTGCTCAAACTCATGTCCATTGAGTCGGTGATGACATCCAACCATCTCATCCTCTGTTGTCCCCTTCTCCTCCTGCCTTCAATCTTGCCCAGCATCAGGGTCTTTTCAGATGAGTCAGTTTTTAGCATCAGGTGGCCAGAGTATTGGAGTTTCAGCTTTAGCATCAGTCCTCCCAATGAATATTCAGGACTGATTTCCTTTAGGATTGCCTGGTTGGATCTCCTTGCAGGCCAAGGGTCTCTCAAGAGTCTTCTACAACACAACAGGTCAAAAGCATCAATTCTTCAATGCTCAGCTTTCTTTATAGTCCAACTCTCACATCCGTGCATGACTACGTCTAGCTTTGACTAGATGGTCCTTTGCTGGCAAAGTAATGACTCTGCTTTTTAATATACTCTCTAGGTTGGTTATAGATTTTTCTGCCAAGGAGCAAGTGTCTTTTAATTTCAGCATCTGCAGTGATTTTCGAGTCCCCCAAAACAAAGTCTGTTACTGTTTCCATTGTTTCCCCATCTGTTTGCCATGAAATGATGGGACCAGATGCCATGATCTTAGTTTTCTGAATGTTGAGCTTTAAGCCAACTTTTTCACTCTCCTCTTTCACGTTCATCAAGAGGCTCTTTAGTTCCTCTTCACTTTCTGCCATAAGGGTGGTGTCATCTGCATATCTGAGGTTATTGATATTTCTCACTGCAGTCTTGATTCCAGCTTGTGCTTCATCCAGCCCAGCGTTTCTCATGATGTACTCTGCATAGAAGTTAAATAATCAGGTACATAAAAGGGTGCAAATAAGTTAAATAAGCAAAGTACAGCTTTGACATACTCTTTCTCAATTTGAAACCAGTCTGTTGTTCCATGTAAGCTTCTAACTGTTGCTCCTTGACCTGCATACAGATTTCTCAGGTGGAAGGTAAGGCAGTCTGGTATTCCCATCTCTTGAAGAATTGTGCATAGTTTGTTGTGTCCACATAGTCAAAGGCTTTGGCATAGTCAATAAAGCAGTAGATGTTTTTCTGGAACTCTCTTGCTTTTTTGATGATTCAACCAATGTTGGCAATTGGATCTCTGGTTCTCCATCTTTTCTAAATCCAGCTTGAACATCTGGAAGTTCATGGTTCACGTACTGTTGAAGCCTGGCTTGAAGAATTTTGAGCATTACTTTGCTAGAGTGTGAGATGAGTGCAATTGTGCGGTAGTCAGCATTCTTTGGCAGTTTGAGATCATAGATGTTCACTAATCTTATTGTGATGACCACTTCATGACATACGTGACTCAAATAATTATGCTGTACACCTTAAACTTATATAGTGCTGAATGTCAGTTATATCTCAATGAAGCTGGAAGAAAAAGAGGTAATCATAAAGCTAAAAAACACAGGAATTAAAGGAAAGTTTACAAAGTACATGCTAACAAAAGAGACTAAGCAATATTGGTGGTCGTTTAGTCACTAAGGGAGAAGGCAATGGCACCCCACTCCAGTGTTCTTGCCTGGAGAATCCCATGGACGGAGTAGCCTGGTAGGCTGCAGTCCATGGGGTCGCAAAGAGTCGGACACAACTGAAGTGACTTAGCAGTAGCAGTTAGTCACTAAGTCATGTCCGATTCTTGAGACCCCATAGACTGTAGCCTGCCAGGCTCCTCTGTCCATGGGATTTTCCAGGCAAGAATACTGGAGTGATTTGCCATTTCCTTCTCCAGGAGATCTTCCCATCCCAGGAATTTAACCCAGGTCTTCTGCATTGCAGGCAGATTCTTTACCAACTAAGCTACAAGGGAAGCAGTCAGACAAAATGTAATTCAAAGTGAAAAGACACTATCAGACAAAAAAGAATTCAAGGATGAAAAAACGTACTTCATGTTAAGGAGAGTAACAAGTCACTGAAAATATATAGCATCGTGTGCTTTTAATGCACCTGGTAATGTAGCTTTGACAAACAGACAGGTTTGAGGACATAGGTCATAGCATTGCTGATGGTTATAAAACATAAATTAAAACAAAATTGAAAAGAACCTAAAAGCCCATCACCTCATGATTGGCTAAGTATGCTGTGGAATATTAACACTTGGAAGTATTTTGTAACAGAGAATGAGGTCAGTCAATGTGCTAACATAGCTGGCTCTCTAAAAGATATTGTTGTCTGAGAAAGCAACTTTGCAGAAAGATGTGTACAATAATATAAAACCACTTATGTTAACACACACACAACGTTGCTATGTATTTACTTTGGATACAGAAGTCTTTATGTAAATATATAAGAAAAAAATCAGAAAACAACAGGTACAAAAGACATAACTGTGGTAACTTCTGGGGAGGGGAAAAGAAGTAGACTTGGACTGGGATGCTTAATCAGAAGGGAGTCACGATTTTATTTGGAATGCTTCCAAAGAGAAATTAATTTTATTATTCCTCATGTTATGAAAATTTTAAAAAAGATTCCATGATTTCAGAATGTTTTGAAAGCCCTGTACTAGTTGATGTGTCAAATTGGATGCCTTTGGATGCAAATACCACAAAACCTAATCTAAACGATAAAGCTTGAAAAGTAGTGCAGCTTATATTATTTTGTGTAACAAGATGTTCTATAGAGGGTTCAGTTCAGTTCAGTTCAGTCGCTCAGTCGTGTCCGACTCTTTGAGACCCCATGAATCGCAGCACGCCAGGCCTCCCTGTCCATCACCAACTCCTGGAGTTCACCCAGACTCATGTCCATCGAGTCAGTGATGCCATCCAGCCATCTCATCCTCTGTCGTCCCCTTCTCCTCCTGACCCAATCCCTCCCAGCATCAGAGTCTTTTCCAATGAGTCAACTCTTCACATGAGGTGGCCAAAGTACTGGAGTTTCAGCTTTAGCATCAGTCCTTCCAAAGAAATCCCAGGGCTGATCGCCTTCAGAATGGACTGGTTGGATCCCCTTGCAGTCCAATTGAGTACAAAGTTCACCTGTGTCATGGAGGACCCAGATTCTATTAATTTGCTTCAACACATTTTGAAGAAATTTACTTCAAATTCTCTTTGCATCTCTTGAGAATGCTTAATCCTCAGGCTCAAAGCAAGATCATGCCAGCAGTTTCAAGCAACAACATTCATAATAAAATAATAATAAACAACAGTTATATAGTGTTTTCTGCATACAAGTGTTTTACATATGTTAATCCATTTTTTGTTCTCACAACTCTTTTTGCTGATGAGAAAACAGAGGCACTGAAATGTGCAGGATGTTACATAATTATAAGTGGTAGATTCAAATCCAGTCAGTCTGGCACAAGAATATGTGCAATTAATCTCTGTACTTTATATGTTTTCCCTGTGACTTTTTTTTCTTTCTTGTCTTTCCTTGTAGTTTTCTCTAAGAAGAAAGGAAACTTTCCCCAGAAAGACAGCAGACAATTCAACATCTCATTGCAGATGCCCACTCCTGAACCAATAAATTACCCTCAGCACAAACAGACCACCCCTGGAATAGACGGTGGGGTCACCTGCCCCCAGGGACATTGCTGTATGGGTAAGTGCAGGCACATGAACCAAATCTGGGCCCTCTTTGGACAGAAAAGGGAGCTGAGGGGGCTGACGCTGAAAAGATAACCAGCAGTCTCCAGGGAAGGTAACTTCTATTGGTCCTTTGTAGCTCAATGACTCATTCATTTGAATGAATGTTATGTTGGGCACACAAGTGAAAATTTCCAGGAAGAATATATGATTTGAATCTTGAGGAGGAGAATCTAGGCTAGAGATAGAGATCTGAGTATTGCCAATGCATAGGTAATAATTAAGTCAATAGGATGGAGAGAATTCCCACAGAAGATAGTCTAGAGTTTTGAGAGAAGAGGGTCTAATATGATAAGATTTAGTGTTTGCTAAGATTTACTGTTTACTTCTTCTATGTTATTAGATTAAAAGTAGTATGATTAAAAAAAAGCTTTAACTGCATCTAGTATATTAATTGCTATTAATAAAATACCCACTCATTTGTTCATTCATTTAATTTGTTTATTAGTGTATTTACTTTATTCTAAACATCATAAATAATTTTGTTCTTCACAAATCCAAGATGTTGAAGGGTCCAATAATCACATTTTCATAAAAGTAACCTAAAGCTAAATACAAAGCTAGATCCCTAGCTAAATACAAAGGATGAAGTAATATTGCAGCAGAGATGACAACAGAGTTGTATTTGGTACATGTAGCCTATCAACTTTTCCGTAGATGTTTCCTGTACTCATCCATCTTGAAGAGATAACTCCTCAGTGGGTGTTAGTTGGGCTAATCTATGGGAATACCAGACCACCTGACCTGCCTTTTGAGAAATTTGTATGCAGGTCAGGAAGCAACAGTTAGAACTGGACATGGAACAACACACTGGTTCCAAATAGGAAAAGGAGTATGTCAAGGCTGTATATTGTCACCCTGCTTATCTAACTTATATGCAGAGTACATCATGAGAAACCCTGGGCTGGAAGAAGCACAAGCTGGAATCAAGATTGCCAGGAGAAATATCAATAAGCTCAGATATGCAGATGACACCACCCTTATGGCAGAAAGTGAAGAGGAACTAAAAAGCCTCTTGATGAAGGTGAAAGAGGAGAGTGAAAAAGTTGGCTTAAAACTCAGCATTCAGGAAACTAAGATCATGGCATCTGGTCCCATCACTTCATGGGAAATAGATGGGGAAACAATGGAAACAGTGTCAGACTTTATTTTTTGGGGCTCCAAAATCACTGCAGATGGTGATTGCAGCCATGAAATTAAAAGACGCTTACTCCTTGGAAGGAAATTTATGACCAACCTAGATAGCATATTCAAAAGCAGAGACATTATTTTGCCAACAAAGGTCCATCTAGTCAAGGCTATGGTTTTTCCTGACTGGTCATGTTTGGATGTGAGAGTTGGACTGTGAAGAAAGCTGAGCGCCGAAGAATTGATGCTTTTGAACTGTGGTGTTGGAGAAGACTCTTGAGCGTCCCTTGGACTGCAAGGAGATCCAATCAGTCCATTCTGAAGGAGATCAGCCCTGGGATTTCTTTGGAAGGAATGATGCTAAAGCTGAAACTCCAGTACTTTGGCCACCTCATGCGAAGAGTTGACTCATTGGAAAAGACTCTGATGCTGGGAGGGATTGGGAGCAGGAGGAGAAGGGGACGACAGAGGATAAGATGGCTGGATGGCATCACTGACTCGACGGATGTGAGTCTGAATGAATTCCGGGAGTTGGTGATGGACAGGGAGGCCTGGCGTGCTGCGATTCATGGGGTCTCAAAGAGTCGGACACGACTGAGCAACTGAACTGAACTGAACTGAACAAGCCCCATAGCTCAGTGGTTTAATCCAATAATGGTTTATTTCTGGTTTACACTGTAGTCCAGCTCAGTATGGCAGGGATCAGTTCCTTCCATTCAGCAGCTCCACTAAGACCTTGAGCCCCAAAGTCTGCCCCTGGATCCTCATCATTTGGCTAGGAAATGACAAAAAAGAGAAAGAGCATAGAGAATTGCATAGGAGGTCTTATGGGCCAAGCCTTGGTGTGGTAGATACCACTTCTGATCCACATTCTGTTGACTGGGGCTCAGTCACATGATCACAGTGAGTGCAAGGAAGTTTGGGAAATTTAGTTTGTAGCCATGCACCAGGAAGAAGAGGAAAATGGGGTTGGTGGGTACCTGGTTAGTCTCTGACATACAATGGATTGAGTGAAACACTTTTTACCATGTTAAAATGTAATGTTTTTGTTTATTTGGTATTTTTACTGTTTCTCTGCAATATCTTATACTCATTTATGACATCTTTCTTATGTTGTATTCTTCCTTCCTGATTATAGATTGATCATTATTCATATTTCATGCTTTTAATTATTTGGAGTCCTCCCAGTTTTGCTTTTGTAGTCTCTGGGTATTTTCTTCTTTTTTCAGTTTTCTGCCTTTCATATTTTGGACTTGCATTTCAGTCAGAATGCATTTATCTTTCTTCCAGTGCTTCAGTGACATTTTTTTCTGTTTCCTATAGTTTTTACGTATGGATCAGTTATTTCATGAATCATAAAACTTTTAAACCTTGCAGTAAATGGACATTCAAAATACATTATTTGATTAATTAAATAAAACCTCAGACATGCACTCAACTCTTAGAAACACCGTAATGTACTACACTGAGTTCAAAGCAGATAAATTGTATTTAACATTATGAATTGTGGAAATTATAAGCTTGATTTTGAAAAGATTAAATAAATGCTCAGGAACACAATCACTCTTGAGAAACAAGCATTACATACCCATCAACTGGCACTGTTAGCATTTAAAAATTAACCAACATGGTTTTCATGTAATCCTGGCAAGATCAGGTAAAAACCACACCCAGCTGAACCTCGGAGAAACATCCTTGAGCAATTCAAATATATTGATATTATTTTTTCCATTGCTGTCATTACTGTCAAGATCAATGAGGTGCTTAGGGACAGATAAAGCCATAGCTGTTGCAACTAATTGTACCCTTATAGCCTCAAGAAACAAGCCCCAGCAGTGGAGACCAGCATAGTCCCAGGGAGTGACAAGTCCTAACAAGGGCACCTTGGCAGAGCACTCTCTGGGTCCCTCCCTGAAGACAAATCAGTAGCTTGATTAGGTGGGGCTGGGGCCAAGCCTCCCTGGGGTGGGGCTGGGGCTGGGCTTGGGCTGGGCCTGGGCCTGGGTGGTGGCAGTCTCTTAAGTGCTGGCTTTCATTGGCTTGGCCACACTCCACTCTATTACTCTACCTAGGTGACTCGACTCAAAGCCAGGTGAAGCAGTTTGGGAACCACAAACAGGGCACCTGGTAATTAGCTACCATTTTATACGAGTGAGTTGTAGGGTCATCAGTCCCCATTTTACAGGCCTGTGTGAGTTCGTGCTGTTACTTCAGTCATGTCCAGCTCTTTGCGACCCTGTGGACTGTAGCCCACCAGACTCCTCTGTTCATGGGATTCTCCAGACAAGAATACTGGAGTGGGTTGCCAAGCCCTCCTCCAGGGAATCTTCCTGAGCCAGGGATCAAACCCGCATCTCTTATGTTGGCAGGTGGGTTCTTTACCCACTGAACCTCCTGGGAAGTCCTTTAGCAGACCTGTTGGCTCAGTATCAGAACAGCAGGGAGCGGTGGCTGCAGCTCTTCATAGCAGAGCAAGCATGGCAATGTTAGATTTCACTGAAAATTGTGACCCTCATTTGCCCAGTACTTGATCAACATTTGACTACTCACATCATGTCACACAAATGATGTGTAGTATATCTTAGGTTTTTTTTTTTTAATTTGTTTAAATGATTTGTTTTATGATTTGCTCTGAAGCCAGAATTAGATTCTTAAGTGCTGTATGAAGAGTTCTAAGAAGAATTAAGTCTAACCTGGCTATTTCATTATCTGCTAGATCTAAGTATGTCTTCCTCATATTGTTCTCATCTCAGAGAAATAATTATTTAGCAATTCCAGGAGGTGTTTGTGGAAAAGCAAGGTTTTGGGGGTGGGGATCCTGTGCCAAACAAGTGCCCAAAATGAAAAAGAAGAGTTCATCATTTTATCACCTGTCTCTTGGAAAATATAAACCTTGTTTTCATGTAGCCAGATTTCCTGGAGGCAAATAGGAAACCGGGAAAATCAGATGGAGATGTTAGCAAACAGTTTAACCCTGTGTACCAATCCCTGGGGGAGGGGAGAGTGGGAAGGAGGGAGAGGGGAGGGGGAAATGGGGAGAGGGGAGGGGATTACCCTCATGTGCAAGGTGCTTGATCTAGAACAGTGTTTCTTTATGCCATTTCTTTGTAGATGGAGTCTGCCAGCTCGGACTCCTGACTACACAACACAGTCATTCAGCTCCCATTAAACAGGTCATTGCTAAAATGAGCAAAAATAGACATTATTCTGGGTTGAAAAGGGAGAAGAGTTGGAAAATTGAGATTGGTCTTATGGAACTTCAGCCACTTGGAAAGCTCAGTGCCAACTCAAAAAGTGTCTTTAAGCAAAATGACGTGAATATGGATGTAAGTCAAGAAGGGCCCAGGATCATGCATCTGCCTTTAAAGGTAAAGTTACAATGTAAGTGACCCAACTTGGTAGAACAACATTCAGAGATGGGGGGCACACCAGAAGGTTAAGTGATTGAGTGGGATATGCAGTAGCTATGGTTGGGCTGCTTTGGGAAATTCTGAGCTTTTTCTTCTGGGGGCTGAGGGTGGGGTTGGGGGTAATGAATCAGGGCTTGGCTAGACAGTCTCTGAGTCTCTTAAATTCTATAGATAGTGCCCAGGGATGGGGAAGCTACATCATGAAAATTTCTGACTGTCAACATCAGGGTGTTAACTGGTTGCTTTCCCTTTAACACCAATTAAGTGTTCACTTGGATATTTTAACTTAGGAACCTCTGAAACTTTACTGTTTTAGCGTCATCAAGGTAGTATTTAGCAATTTTGATGCTTTAAGAACCTGGCTCTATTTATGTCTAAAAAGCTTTACAGTGCCTTTTAAAATGTTCTCACTGAAACACTTGAGATTATATCAGCACTACGTATGTCATCCACATGAATATCCCTGGAGTCTCACCGTGAATAATGTGATTAACAAGCATAATGTGTGGCCACCTGGCACATCAGGTGCTTCATCAGCCTGACTCCTCAGCTAACTTCCTGGGAGGCACTGCTGTAAACATCCTCCAAGATGGCCTCCCTCTTGCCTAAGAATTTTCACTGGCAAAGGAGATGAGACTGAGAGGTCCTTCCAACTTTCAAGCCCTATGATGAAGGAACACTAAGGATTTAACATTTTTATTTTGCATAGATCTTTTTGTTTGTAACGGACAGAGGTAAATGTACCCTTTGAGAGAAGACCTTGGGAGGCAACTCAGTCTTTCTGGCTAGCCAATCCCTCTCCTTCTCCAGCCACAGAGGAAGAGGTGGTGGTTGCGGGGGGGAGGAAGAGCATCACAATAACCGCCACCATTTTCTCTAACCTCTGGGCTCACTCTGACCTCCCGGCGTCCTGATGCAGGAGAAGGCAAACCTGTATCCCTAGTCAAAACCTGTCAAAAGAGGTTCTGCTTAGCAAATGAAGATAGATACTCCAACCTCTCCCTAACTCCTTAGATCCTAAGGATAATGTAAACTATGAAGCTGGTCACATTTATAGGGGGCCAGATCCTGGTAGAAAGCAAAGAGGAACTGAAGAGCCTCTTGATGAGGGTGGAAGATGAGAGTGAAAAAGCTGGCTTGAAGCTCAACATTCAAAAAACTAAGATTATGGCATGCAGTCCCATCACTTCATGGCAAATAGAAGGGGAAAAAGTGGAAGCAGTGACAGGTTTTATTTTCTTGGGCACCAAAATCACTGTGGACAGTAACTGCGACCATGAAATTAAAAGACACTTTCTGCTTGGAAGGAAAGCGATGACAAACCTAGACAGAGTATTAAAAAGCAGAGACTTTGCCAACAAAGGTCCGTCTAGTCAAAGCTATGGTTTTTCCAATAGTCAGGTATGGATGTGAGAGTTGGACCATAAAGAAGACTGAGTGCCCAAGAATTGGTGCTTTCCAATTGTGGTACTGGAGAAGACTTGTGGGAGTTCCTTGGATTGTACAGAGATCAAACCAGTCAGTACTAAAGGAAATCAACCCTGAATATTCCTTGGAAGGACTGATGATGAAGCTCCAATAATTTGGCCACCTAATGTAAAGAGCCAACTCATTGAAAAAGACCTTGATGCTGGGAAAGATTGAGGGAAGGAGGAAAAGGGGGAGACAGAGGATGAGATGGTTGGATGTCATCACTGACTCAATGGACATTTTGGGACATAGTGAAAGTGAAAGTCACTTAGTCATGTTCGACTCTTTGTGACCCCATGGACTATACTATACAGTTCATGGAATTCTCCAGGCCAGAATACTGGAGTGGGTAGCCTTTCCCTTCTTCAGGGGATCTTCCCAACCCAGGGATTGAACCCAGGTCTCCTGCATCACAAGCGGATTCTTTACCCGCTGGGCCACAATGAAAAGGTCAGTTTTCATTCCAATCCCAAAGAAAAGCAATGCCTAAGAATGTTCTAACTACTGTGCAATTGCACACATCTCACACGCTAGCAAAGTAATGCTCAAAATTCTCCAAGCAAGGCTTTAACAGTACATGAATCATGAACTTCCAGATGTTCAAGCTGGATTTAGAAAAGGCAGAGGAACCAGAGATCAAACTGCCAACATCCATTGGATCATAGAAAAAGCAAGAGAACCAGAAAAACGTCTACTTCTGCTTTATTGATTACAACAAAGCCTTTGACTGTGTAGATCACAACAAACTGTGGAAAATTCTTCAAGAGATGGGAATACCAGACCACCTTTCCTGCCTCCTGAGAAATCTATATGCAGGTCAAGAAGCAACATTTAGAACTGGACATGGAACAATGGACTGGTTCCAAATTGGGAAAGGAGTCTGTCATATAAATAAGCTCTATATTATCACTCTGCTTATTTAACTTATATGCAGAGTCAGTCATGCAAAATGCTGGGTTGGATGAAGCACAAACTGGAATCAAGATTGCTGGGAGAAATATAAAAAACCTCAGATAAGCAGATGACACCACCCTTTTGACAGAAAGCAAAGAAGAACTAAAGAGCCTCTTAATGAAAGTAAAAGAGGAGAGTGAAAAAGCTGGCTTAAAACTCAACATTCAAAACACTAAGATCATGGCATTTGGTCCCATCACTTCATGGCAAATAGATGGGGAAACAATGGAAACAGTGACAGACTTTATTTTGGGGGGCTCCAAAATTGCTGCAGATGGTGACTGCAGCCATGAAATTAAAAGACTCCTTGGAAGAAAAGATATGACCAACCTAGAAAGCATATTAAAAAGTAGAGACATAACTTTTGCCAACAAAGGTCCATCTAGTCAAAGTTAATGGTTTTTCCAGTAATCATATGAATGTGAGAGTTGGACTATAAAGAAAGCTGAGCACTGAAGAACTGATGCTTTTGACCTGTGGTGTCAGAGAAGACTCTTGAGAAGCCCTTGAAATGCAAGATCAAACCAGTCCAGCCTAAAAGAAATCAGTCCTGAATATTCCTTGGAAGGACTGATGCTGACGCTAAAACTCCAATACTTTGCTACCTGATGTGAAGAGCTGACTCATTGGAAAAGACTCTGATGCTGGACAAGTTTGAAGGCAGGAGGAGAAGGGGATGACAGAGGATGAGATGGTTGGATGGCATCACTGACTCAATAGACATGAATATAAGCAAGCTCTTGGAGTTGATGATGGACAGGGAAGCCTGGTGTGCTGCAGTCCATGGGGTCACAAAGAGTCAGACACAACTCAGCAACTGAACACCAACAACAAATCCTATATGCTGCCATGACAATGTCTGGTTAGAGTTTGGTTCACCAGCCTCCTTTATGGAACATTTCCCCATAGTTCCACCCACTCCCATTCCTATCTTCTACAAAATTCTTCTCACTTCGAATTTAAGGTCAAAAGCTTAGGCTCCCATTATGATATATTTCATCAAAATGAAAGCAACAGCAGCAGCAAAACGTTCAGACCAGCAGCAATAGGTAGTAAGAGTAAGATCACTTCTGGAACAGAGAAGTCAAAGTCACGAAGTTCGCCTTTTTTGCATCATCTGACACAAATTTTCTACTCTTACCCTACCAAAGAACTCTGGTGAGAGTATAACCTTCCATATTTAAAGTTATTGTTCACTAAGCACTCACTATGTGTCCAGTGTCTACTGGGCTCTCTACCCTCTTTTCCTCTATCGAGTCTCACAGTATCCCTCTGGGGCCTATAAAAAGCATGTTTTATTGGGTTTGCTACTGTATAGATGAGAAAACAGAGGTGCAAGGTGATTGGGGATCTTGCTAAGAGTCGCCATGGCTGACCCTTGGCTCCCCAGATCTGTGAGGCTCCAGGTCTATCCAAGTTCACACTCTTCATTACTACCAGGTGGCACACTGAAGTCTCACGAAGTGATACTTTCCATTGGGGGTCATGGAGGTTAAAGTCAGCAACCTGAGAGAGGAAGCTGATGGAGAGTTTGATTTGCAATTCCGATTTTTGTTTCTTGGTTCGTTCTTTCCCCCTTCTACCCAGATGTCTTAACAAAACCAGCTGTGTAATTTCGCCCAGTGCAAAATGAAAATGTGGGCTTCTTCAAAAATTATGAAAAATTTCAAAATGGTGCCCGTGAAGCTGGCTCTTCATCTAGCCCTGATTAAAGTTGGCTATTTCTAGTATTCTGTCTCTAGGACTCTCAAAAC
Source organism: Bos indicus (assembly GCF_029378745.1). Classification (NCBI taxonomy): domain Eukaryota; kingdom Metazoa; phylum Chordata; class Mammalia; order Artiodactyla; family Bovidae; genus Bos; species Bos indicus. The sequence goes on along the minus strand of NC_091765.1, from coordinate 58,446,201 downwards.
CCCATTTGGGAGTACTTTCAGAAGAGTGGCTCCAGGAAGTAGACATCTAGATGGAGATGGAGATATTGCTGAGTGAGCGTTGGTAGTATTTTTTTCTTATGTCCCAGGTCAATGAAGCTTATTCATGTTGCCACCATTACTTTGGCAGCAAAGTGATGTTATACACCTTTTAAATCTAAACACTTAAATGTAGTTTTTATTTGTTAATGTGTATATCACCTTGCTGACAAAGATCCATATAGTCATATCTATGGTTTTTCCAGTAGTCCTGTATGGATGTGAGAGTTGGATCATAAAGGCTGTGCACTGAAGAGTTGATGCTTTTGAATTGTGGTGCTAGAGAAAATTCCCGAGAGTCCCTTGCACAGCAAGGAGATCAAACCAGTCAATCCTAAAGGAAATCAACACTGAATATTCATTGGAAGAACTGATGCTGAAGCTGAAACTCCAATACTTTGGCCACTTGATACCAAAAGCCAACTCACTGAAAAAGACTCTCTTGCTGGGAAAGATTGAGGGCAAGAGGAGAAGTGGACAACAGAGTATGAGATGTTTGGGTGGCATCATCAACTCAGTGGACCTGAGTCTGACCAAACTCCGGGAGATACTGAAGGACAGGGAAACCTGGCATGCTGCAGTTATGGGGTCAACAACAAATAGTTGACAATAGCTAAGTCAATGGATTCTATAGATGAAATGGTCCAAACTGATGTCTCCCCAATTAGTAAAAACAAACAAACAAAAACCACATCCATTTATTTTATTTAGTTCATGCAAAACAGCTTTGCTTGAGTGAAGAAGGAACATATTTGAGGCACCACCCTAGCTCTGAGTCCTCCTGCATGGCCCAGAAGGTGGCTTAAGTCATGGAGAGGCATTTTCACAAGCAAAGCCCTAGGCAAGAGCCAGGTTCACCTAAGGAAAGACCATTTTTGCCAAGACTGGACCTGGAAAGGGTGTGGCTCCACCAGGTAAGTTGAGCTTCAGGACAGCCTCTAGGCCCAGCATGCAGCTGGGCCAGCAGCTCCCCGGGCTGGGCAAACTGGTCAGGGGAGGTTACGGAAGGCCTGAAGAAACACGCAGGAAGACGGATGCCACACATCATCAGGGTGGAGACCCCTAAGGGACTCAGGAAACCAGGGCAGGACCTGGGTGGGGTCAAAGCCGCAGGTGATGATCTGTGGGCCTGCAGCTATTAATACTGTTTCATACTGAGGAAGCATTAGAGTGCCAAGCACAGTTTTCTAAGCACTTGAAATGCATTAACAAACTTGGCGGTTCTCAAACTTGAGCATATAGCTGTTAAGACAGATTGCTGAGCTCACTTTCAGGGTTTCTGATTCGGCAGCTCTCTTTCTCTCTTTTTTCTTCCTAAAGCCTCTCCTTTATCCATATCCTGTTTTGGGTCCCTCCCTCTCTGCAATCGCTTCCCTGTCCATGCCAGCTCTGAGTTATTTCTCCTCTGAGCCCTTCTATCTCCGAGCATATTGGTTAAGGGAACATCCCAGATCTGGGTTTGAATCCTGGATCTACCATTTTATCAACTCCTTGGCTGTGCCTGTGCGTGCTCAGTCAAGTCTGACTCTTTGCAACCCTATGGACTGTAACCCACCAGGTTCCTCTGTCCATGGAATTTTCCAGGCAAGAATACTGGAGTGACTTGCCATTTCCTTCTCTGGGGGATCTTCCTGACCCAGGGATCAAACCTGAGCCTCTTGCATCTCCTGCATTGGCAGGCAGATTCTTTACCAGCTGAGCCACTGGAGAAGCCCTTGAGAACAAGTTATTTTATGGCTTCACTTCCAAAATATAAACTCAAAGATAAAATTATTAGGAATTTCAAGACAGCAACTGGTGAGCATTAAACCCCAGGCAAGAGGCCCTTCTGAGCAAGGGGCCTTGAGCAATTGTATGGGTCAAACACCCCTGAAACTGACCCTGGTTGCAAAGGAGAGAACTTACCACAGCTCAGAGCCAGTGAAGACAGTCTGGGTGTGAGTGGGAGGATCAGGGAGTAGGTTCTGATAGAGATTTGGGCTCCCACTAGATTGGAAAGACTTGTCAACAATCTAATTATCATAGGAGAGAAATGCTCTGAATATTTAATTTTAGCATTCAGCCCAGGTAGGTAGGATAAAGGAACAAAATCTGAAAGTTGGCCCTGTGAGTTGTGCTACCACTCTGAGCTTAGGTACGCATGATTTAGCAAAATATACTCGGTAAGCTCATCCAATTTTAGTCTTCTGGGAAACTATTTTTCTCTTTCCTTTTTTAGTTTCATTAGTAAAAATTTCTTTAGCGAACTGCCCATCTTGATTTGGCTGAGCAAAGAGAACAAGGAATTTTTCCACATTGAGCTGGATAGACAGGGCTTCAGTGCCTCTCTGGAGGCCAAGTGCATGGGGAGGCTGGGACTGACTCAGCCTAGAAGAGGGGACCAGCATGACTGGACAGGTGGTGTGGCACCCCAGAGACTGGGGACATATTCCACTGTGGGTGTTGCTCCTGCTGACCTGATGACCATCACAGAAGGACAATGATTTGCAGCCTTCTCAAGCAGGCTACACGTGGGAGAGTATTTTCCCTCCCAGTCATTCTGAGTCTATGCACACACTCATTGATGATCCTGAAGGGCAGTGTGGTAGAGCAGAAAGAATGTGGACTGTCAAAGGAGTCAGACCTAGACCAGAATCACGGCTTTGCTGCTTTTCAATTTCTCCCTCCTTTCTTTCCATCCTTCCTCTCTTTTTTGCTTCTTCCCTTTGCTTGCTTTCCCTCTCCTTCCTCCCCTCATTCCATCAATTCACTCACCAAACATTGATTGAGTTGTTATGCTGGTCTGTGCCAAGTGCTGAGGATACAGTGGTGACCAAGGCAGACACACAATCCCTCCTCTGATGGGACCTGTAGTGGAGAGGCTGTTGAACAGTTATTATAAGGGATGTGTATGTGTGTAATGACAGGCCACCAACCCAGTGTGGTGTGAGGATTTAGCAATGGGGTTTGACCAGGGCAAGGATCATGGGCAAGGTACTCAATGCTTCATTGTCTTCTGCTCTGCTGCTGCTGCTGCTAAGTCGCTTCAGTCGTGTCCAACTCTGTGCGACCCCATAGACGGCAGCCCACCAGGCTCCCCCGTCCCTGGGATTCTCCAGGCAAGAACACTGGAGTGGGTTGCCATTTCCTCCTCCGATGCATGAAAGTGAAAAGTGAAAGTGAAGTTGCTCAGTCGTGTCCAACTCCTAGCGACCCCATGGACTGCAGCCTACCAGGCTCCTCCATCCATGGGATTTTCCAGGCAAGAGTACTGGAGTGGGGTGCCATTGCCTTCTCCGTCCTCTGCTCTAAATAGTGATAATTAATGGGTGTAAAGTGTCCAGCACTGGGCTTGGTCCACAAAGACACTATGACAACTCAAGCCAGCTTTGGGATTCTTCTTGGAGAACTGTTACCACAGGGAGTTTCAAGCCCTGTTCATGGTCATTTCTTAGGTCATTGTCCTAGTTATCTTTTCACCCTGGTGCTGCCTCTCTGGGTCCAGGGTTCCCCAGAAGGCAGAGACAGCAGTTACCCTCTTTCAATCTATAGAGCATCTATAACAACGCCCAGTATGTAGTAATGGCTCAGTAAATGTTTCTGGATGAAAAGGAGCTGAAAAATGAAAATGAATCCCAGAGAAAAGACACCAGGCAATCCACAGAATGAGAACATTTTACAGAAAGAAATTAGAACCCATACAGCTGTTCTGATACTATCTTTATGACCTCTAGGGAGAATAAAAACCAACACATATCACACACTTTCTCTTATCGTTTCCTCTGCTATCAGGCACGGAGCATTAATAAAAGAAAGAATATTTAGTTGGGATTTTACTCCAAGGGATCCTTCTTAATTAAGTGGTGAGGCATTAATTAAAAATCTAATTAATCATCATAAGCTGTCACTGCCGTGCTTGACAGTCAGGTGCAGGCTTTCTTACAGACATGAAGTTATAGTAGCTCTGAGTTGTATGTAAAAGAAATAGTCACTAACCTTCCAAATGATGGAGAGTCACCGAGCAGGCCATCCTTCTGTGGGCCTCTTACAGGCTAATATACAGAGATGGACTTACCATGGAGACAGTGAGGCTTGATCTTTGGGCCCCTCACTTTCATAGATCTTATCCAGGTCATGTATGGGACCTCAGTGTATGTTTCGTTATATATTAACACACACACACACACATATATATACATACATACATAGATTTGAGGGGTGGGGCAAAATTTGCAATGGTAAGATATTTTTATACTCTCTTTCTTAAAGAGGGTGCCTTTAAGCTTCAAGTCAATAAATTTAGATTTCTGCTACTAATAACATGTCTCCTAGAAAAGGTCTAGGGGGTAAGATGAAGCCCAGGTGGAATGACGTTAATAATGAAGATGGTGTTGATGATGATAATGTAGGTGTGACTGTACAGAGAGGAACTGGAAAGAAGGGCTGTGCAGAGCCCAGAGAACTTGTGGAAAATTGTTTTGGATCAAAATGAACAGCAAAGGCCTCATGAAAGTATCTAAAGGTCAACTGACCAAGGTTAGAAGGTATAACTTAACCTGATCTAAACCCAGGGTTCATGGAGGGGCTCCTAGGGCTACATGGGCACCTTGAGTGTGAGAGTCATTCAGTCATGTCGGACTTTTTACAACCCCATGGCGTATACAGTCCATGGAATTCTCCAGGCCAGAATACTGAGTGGGTAGCCATTCCCTTCTCCAGGGGATCTTCCCAACCCAGGGATCGAACCTAGGTCTCCCTCATTGCAGGTAGATTCTTTACCAGCTGACCCACCAGGGAAGCCCCCCAACTGTGTGCAAATTATCTCTATATGTGCATTTTTTCCTAGTAACAGCAATTCTATTCACAAAGATGGGAAAGTCTGAAATGGACATAATTGACAATGGATTTTGTAAGATTATACTATTCTACAGAATAGTACATATAATGGTTGGAGGAAATAAAATTTATAATAAAAATAGTGTGTTGAATAATCTTGGTTCTGTCTTCTCTGTATCATGTTTGAGTCCATGTTCTAAGGCAGGTGCAGGAAGACAGGCTGGATGGAGGCTACCTCCATCTTGGTGGGTAAGGGGTTGAGATGGGGAGCTGCAGTCCTAGAACCAACCTAGGGGTCAGCCTCCCAGGCTACCTCCATAGGAGGGTCAAAAGGCTCATGGCCCACCAGAGAGGAGGCCAGAGAAGGGTGGGGGGACAAAGAGAAAGCTATCTCCCAGGGGTCTTGTGGTATGAGCTGATTGAGGGTTCTAAGATTTGGGATGCTGACCAAGTCTTCTTTATGTCATGATCTCTTCCCATGCATAAAGGTTAGATCCAAGAGTTCAAATAGTAAACTGAGAGAAAGATTAAAAAAAAAATAATTCTTGATAACAAGATGGTACCTACCACTTAGAGATTCATCTTAACTAGAGGCTGAAACTAGAATCTGGGGTCCAATGAGGAAAGAACTCAGGAAGGGTCCTTATAAGCCTGATCAGGAACAGGAGTAGGCTTGATCTTAGACACAGAGGATGAAATTAGGAACAAGCTAGGAGAAGACTCTTGAGAGTCCCTTGGGCTGCAAGGAGTCCAAACCAGTCAATCCTAAAGGAAACCAACCCTGAGCATTCATTGGAAGGACTGATGCTGAAGCTGAAGCTCCAATACTTTGGCCACCTGATGTGAAGAACTGACTCATTGGAAAAGACCCTGTTGCTGGGAATGATTGAAGGCAGAAGGAGAAGAGGGCAGCAGAGGAGGAGATGGTTGGATGGCATCACCAGTTCAATGGACACGAATTTGGGCAAACTCCAGGAAATGGTGAGGGACAGGGAGGCCTGACGTGCTACAGTCCATGGGGTTGCAAAGAGTCAGACACAACTGAGCAAATGAACTGAACGACAACAATCAGGAGCTATGGCAAAGCCAAAATCACAAGATAAAACCCAAACTGAGAAACCGGCTAGGAAGAGGACTCCTTGGACTCCAAGGCAAGAGCCAGAGAGTTCGTGGTTTATGGGGTCAGGGAGTGGCACTGGATCAGAGCCAAGTGTGTAGCCAGAAACCAGGTGCCTATCTGTAGTTCCCACCTACACACCCACTCGAGCCAGGTGCAGCTGCGTCCCTGCCAGCACCTGCAAGGCTGAGGCTGGCTAAGCCCAGGGTCTGGTCCCACCCCAGCTGGAAGGATGTGAGGGACTTCCTGCCTAGGGCCAACATTTGGCTCTCAACCAATTTCTCCTGGCTATTCTTCCCTTGTCTCTGCCTGCCCAGTCCTGTCAGCTCTCTGACCCTTCATTGCCCCCGACGCCTGGTCCTAGAATTCTCCCAACTCAAGCCAACCCAAGCCCCAATGTTTTGTCCCAGCTTTTTTGGTTCCAGCCTCTTGCACTCTTTCTGGGATCCTTCAATCCCATCCTTGCACCTACAGCAGGAAATAAGGCTAGTCTCCAATGCTTTCACTCAGGATAAGGGGTGGGGATACCTGAGGAGAAAGAGAATAAGGTAAAGGCTGTGGCTCAGGTAATGTTGGTAAGAGAAACTGTCCCTTTATCCCCCAAGAGTGTCATTAACATGTTAATTCAAAGTCCGAGAAGCCAAAGGGGTGGAGGAAACTATCAGGTGGATGCATTTTGTCACTCTTGGCCCCCAGGGAAAGAATAAGGGACAGTCAAATTCTTTATAATGTTCTGAGAGCACCTATCACAAAAGTCATTCACTCAGGATCTATGTTATGTGTCTCTGAGGAAAGAGTTACTGCTTATAGAAGCAGAGTCTATCCTCTTTCTCCAGCACGGGGACTATGTGCTCAATCTGGGCAAGGGTTAACCATTGCAGGAGATTATATCGAGCTTGGGTTTAACTTTTAAACAAGATGCTAGGGGGCATGTCTTAACTTCATGCTGCATTGTAAATTTAGAGTTTGGGTGTGGAAGCTCTGCTCCCTGCTTTATAATCTACACAGGTGTGCAGAGGACTTCAAAGCCAGTTCTAGAAGGAGGCTGTTGAGAATTACCTTTGGGGGAAAAAAAGAAAGAAATCTCACAGAGCAGATGACAAGAGAAGTGAACTAAACCCTCCTGTAGTAATTGCCTTTGCATTAATTTACAAATTTCAAAATCTTTTGTGCTTTTGCTCAAGAATGGGGACTTCCCCATTCCAAAGAATGATTTCAGATTTGATAACTTCTATTCTTTTCTGAAAGTGATTCAAATTGAAAGTTTGCCCAGGGAAATTTTGCCAATGAGGACACATACTCTCAGTCCAGCCTAGTACATGCTACCTTCTCAGACGTTGTTTCTTGCCATTACACTAACCATCAGCTATAATATTACAGTGGAGAACATATGTAATATGTGGTCACTTAGCCTTTGCTGCTCTCCTTTAAAATCAATTAAATTAATGAGTCAGTCAGTCAGTTCAGTCACTCAGTCATGTCCGACTCTTTGTGACCCTATGAATCGCAGCACACCAGGCCTCCCTGTCCATCACCAATGGAATCACAGCACACCAGGCCTCCCTGTCCATCACCAACTCCCGGAGTTCACTCAGACTCATGTCCATGATCCAGCATCAGAGTCTTTTGCAATGAGTCAACTCTTCACATGAGGTGGATGGATGGACACATGAGGTGGATGGATGGACATGAGTCCAGCCATCTTCCCCTCTGTCGTCCCCTTCTCCTCCTGCCCCCAATCCCTCCCAGCATCAGAGTCTTTTGCAATGAGTCAACTCTTCACATGAGGTGGCCAAAGTACTGGAGTTTCAGCTTATCATCATTCCTTCTAAAGAAATCCCAGGACTGATCTCCTTTAGAATGGACTGGTTGGATCTCCTTGCAGTCCAAGGGACTCTCAAGAGTCTTCTCCAACACCACAGTTCAAAAGCATCAATTCTTCAGCACTCAGCTTTCTTCACAGTCCAACTCTCACATCCATACATGATCACGGAAAAACCATAGCCTTGACTAGACAGACCTTTGTTGGCAAAGTAATGTCTCTGCTTTTCAATATGCTATCTAGACTGGTCATAACTTTCCTTCCAAGGAGTAAGTGTCTTTTAATTTCATGGCTGCAGTCACCATCTGCAGTGATTTTGGAGCCCCCAAAAATAAAGTCTGACACTGTTTCCACTGTTTCCCCATCTATTTCCCATGAAGTGATGGGACCAAATGCCATGATCTTCGTCTTCTGAATGTTGAGCTTTAAGCCAACTTTTTCACTCTCCTCTTTTACTTTCATCAAGAGGCTTTTTAGTTCCTCTTCACTTTTTGCCATAAGGGTGGTGTCATCTGCATATCTGAGGTTATTGATATTTCTCCTGGAAATCTTGATTCCAGCTTGTGCTTCTTCCAGCCCAGCGTTTCTCATGATGTACTCTGCATATAAGTTAAATAAGCAGGGTGACAATATACAGCCTTGACGTACTCCTTTTCCTATTTGGAACCAGTCTGTTGTTCCATGTCCAGTTCTAACTGTTGCTTCCTGACCTGCATACAGGTTTCTCAAGAGGCAGGTCAGGTGGTCTGGTACTCCCATCTCTTTCAGAATTGTCCACAGTTTATTGTGATCCACACAGTCAAAGGCTTTGGTATAGTCAATAAAGCAGAAATACATGTTTTTCTGGAACTCTCTTGCTTTTTCCATTATCCAGCAGATGTTGGCAATTTGATCTCTGGTTCCTCTGCCTTTTCTAAAACCAGCTTGAACATCAGGAAGTTCACGGTTCACATATTGCTGAAGCCTGGCTTGGAGAATTTTGAGCATTACTTTACTAGCATGTGAGATGAGTGCAATTGTGCGGTAGTTTGAGCATTCTTTGGCATTGCCTTTCTTTGGGATTGGAATGAAAACTGACCTTTTCCAGACCTGTGGCCACTGCTGAGTTTTCCAAATTTGCTGGCATATTGAGTGCAGCACTTTCACAGCATCATCTTTCAGAATCTGAAATAGCTCAACTGGAATTCCATCACCTCCACTAGCTTTGTTCATAGTGATGCTTTCTAAGGCCCACTTGACTTCCCATTCCAGGATGTCTGTCTCTAGGTGAGTGATCACACCATCGTCATTATCTTGGTTGTGAAGATCTTTTTTGTAGAGTTCTTCTGTGTATTCTTGCCATCTCTTCTTAATATCTTTTGCTTCTGTTAGGTCCATACCATTTCTGTCCTTTATTGAGCCCATCTTTGCATGAAATGTTCCCTTGGTATCTAATTTTCTTGACGAGATCTCTAGTTTTTCCCATTCTGTTGTTTTTGTCTATTTCTTTGCATTGGTTGCTGAGGAAGGCTTTCTTATCTCTTCTTGCTATTCTTTGGAACTCTGCATTCAGATGCTTATATCTTTCCTTTTCTCCTTTGCTTTTCACTTCTCTTCTTTTCACAGCTATTTGTAAAGCCTCTTCAGGCAGCCATTTTGCTTTTTTGCATTTCTTTTCCATGGGGATGGTCTTGAAAAGGCAAAATGATAGGATACTGAAAGAGGAACTCCCCAGGTCAGTAGGGGCCCAATATGCCACTGGAGATCAGTGGAGAAATAACTCCAGGAAGAATGAAGGGATGGAGCCAAAGCAAAAACAATACCCAGTTGTGGATGTGACTGGTGATAGAAGCAAGGTCCGATGCTGTAAAGAGCAATATTGCATAGGAATCTGGAATGTCAGGTCCATGAATCAAGGCAAATTGGAAGTGGTCAAACAGGAGATGGCTAGAGTCAACGTTGACATTCTAGGAATCAGTGAACTAAAATGGACTGGAATGGGTGAATTTAACTCAGATGACCATTATATCTACTACTGTGGGCAGGAATCCCTTAGAAGAAATGGAGTAGCCATCATGGTCAACAAGAGTCCAAAATGCAGTACTTGGATGCAATCTCAAAAACGACAGAATGATCTCTGTTCATTTCCAAGGAAAACCATTCAGTATCACAGTAGTCCAAGTCTATGCCCCAGCCAGTAATGCTGAAGAAGCTGAAGTTGAACAGTTCTATAAAGACCTACAAGACCTTTTAGAACTAACATCCAAAACAGATGTCCTTTTCATTATAGGGGACTGGAATGCAAAAGTAGGAAGTCAAGAAACACCTGGAGTAACAGGCAAATTTGGCCTTGGAATACGGAATGAAGCAGAGCAAAGATTAATAGAGTTTTGCCAAGAAAACGCACTGGTCATAGCAAACACCCTCTTCCAACAACACAAGAGAAGACTCTACACACGGACATCACGAGATGGTCAACACCGAAATCAGATTGATTATATTCTTTGCAGCCAAAGATGGAGAAGCTCTATACAGTCAGCAAAAACAAGACCAGGAGCTGACTGTGGCTCAGACCATGAACTCCTTATTGCCAAATTCAGACTTAAATAGAAGAAAGTAGGGAAAACCACTAGACCATTCAGGTATGACCTAAATCAAATCCCTTATGATTATACAGTGGAAGTGAGAAATAGATTTAAGGGACTAGATCTGATAGACAGAGTGCCTGATGAACTGTGGAATGAGGTTCGTGACATTGTACAGGAGACAGGGATCAGGACCATCCCCATGGAAAAGAAATTGATGAGTAGAGCATCCTTTTTTAAAAAATGAGATGATTTTGCTGAATTCACTACTGTTCAATAGGGTATGTACACTTGGAGGTGTATTTTTCAGTAATAATGTTAAGGCTTGATTGCAGTTATCGTATAAAAAGAATTCCTCCTTCTAAATGTCAATACTTGAGTCCTACTAAAAGCTAAGGGGGAATTTATGCATTCAGCCTAAAGCATATTTTACTTCTTGGTATTTTTGATGATTTGTGGCCAATGAATCATGAAAATGAAATCTTAAAACCTCAAGAAACCACCAGAAACCAAGCTAGGCAATTAGCATATTTCACAGTAATTATTCCCATCCCACTCCAAAATGAAAATGTTTTGTTTTCCCCAATTTGTCTGCTTTTTTCAATTATTGACACTTGGGGGATTTTCAGATGAAATTGCCCATTCTACCAAGGGCAGGATCACTGACACTGGAGTTTGGAAAATTCTGTTTCGTTCAGTTAATCTCTTTCTTCCTCCGAGAACAGGAAAGATAGTCATTTTTCTCATTTCATAGAGGTTTCTTACCTTTTTTTTCTTGGAAAGATGACTTCTACTAGATTGTTTCATAACTGTAACATATAGGACTTAAAAAAACATTTAACCTCTAACAACTTTCCAGTGGAAGCCTCCACCAACTTTAGTCATTCACTTTCTAGGCAAAGACTATTCAATGCATATAGCTATTTGTTGTCATTACGTTCTAGCTCACCCCATAGCTGGGCTACCAACACCCTATTTAATATTTTCCACCACTTATTCTTAGAAATTTTTACTTATTCTTGCTAATTATTCCTAATTTCTTTTAATTGGAGGGCCTTTTAATTTTTCAGTTTCTTATGGCAGACTCTTAGTTTTCTTTCTGTATCAATTCTCCCCTTCTTCCTGGTAATAGCACCTACTTCCGTTAGAGCAAAATACAGTGTTCCATCCTCTTTTCCTTCCTCCAAAGAAGAATTACGTTTCCCAATCTCCCTTGCAGCTAGTTGCAACCATGTGACTAAGTTCTCACTAATGGATAGAGCAGATGTGTTGAGCATGCATTGTATTTGCTTCCGTATAAGAACACTTGTTCACCTACCACTTCTTCTTCAACATAGGCTGGGACCTGGATGTGGCACTGATGAGCCAACTGTAACCATACATAAAGACAACATCCTAGCTGACAGGAAGACCTTGAAAGTAAAAGAAACCTTAGTGCTTGAATAAGCTACACACCTCTCCTGGACCACCTGCCTGTGGTTTTACCTGCCTAGACTCTTACACGAGAGAAAAATAGATTTCTCTTATTTGAATGCGCGTATCTCGAAGTCTCTGTTACAGTACCATAGCTGTTACCCTAACCCTGACTAATATATTTTTTAAACAAAAGAGAAGGTGCTCCCACTGTGCTCTGTGCTACTCAGATCTTACTTGGAGTGTAAGTGAATCACATTATAAGAGCATAAATACAAAGCCTAGGTTTTTCAGATAAAATCAACAGGAATGGTGAGGGAGTCATAGAAGAAGAAACTGGAAGAGAAGTCTCAGAGTACAAGTGCTATTTTTAGTCATCCAAAGGGCTAGCATGCAGAATGATTCCCCTCATTCTGTGTGGTTTTAGTGGGTAGAAGGAGGACTCAAGGTGAAAACAGATTTTGCTTGAGACAAAGAGCATTCCTGGCTGTCAGCTCTGCATAGAAATGAAAAGGGCTACCCTGGAAGCATTGAGCTCCCTGCCTGTGGAGACATCTTAACGGAGCATGGCCAGCCATTTGGCTGGATTTCATAATGACTGTGTGTCATTATGACGTAATGACGTCAGTCATCTCAAATTCTCAGAATAACACTAAAAATTATACATATTTTACCTCCATAGGTTAGAAAGGGAGTCTAAGTCTCAGGCAGGTTAAAACTTACCAAAGGTCACAGGGCTAGTTAGTAGCACAGCGCATTTTCTTTCCACCAATCACTGTTAAAGTTGACTTACAAAATGGCTTAAAAGATTTTTTTCCAAACCTGACATTCTATAAGTTCTCTGGAAAACTGTCTTTCCAGAATTTGTGCTTAAATTCTGAGGACTCAGAGCCAGACATCTCCTAAAGGTCAATGTGCCTAATCTCCTATGTTTTAACCCAGTTGACAACTTACTTCAAGTCTTCCTTTTTTAGGCAGAGATTGCCAGTCAGTCACCAACATTTTTTTCCCTTCTTTTTTGGCACACAACGAAAAGGCATTTTTCAGTTTCCCTTGCAGTGGAATGTGAGCAAAAATGAGGTGGGCCACTCCCAGAGCTGGCCCGCAAAAACCTCTCATATACTTTTTTCTGCTGCTGCTAGATATGGGCACGTGGAGTGACCTTGAAAGCTGAATGCTGAAGTTGGAGAACTTCTGCCTCAGTGTTAAACAGAGCCTCCTGGCAAGCTGAAGCTGCTTTGGACTGTGTGATGAGGGAGGCATAAGCTTACTGTGTTTGGGCCATCTTGGTCTCTCGAGTCTATCGGTAATAGCAGTTAGCCTATGTCTGTACTACAGGCTTCCCTGATAGCTCAGTTGGTAAAGAATCCGCCTGCAATGCAGGAGATCCTGGTTCAATTACTGGTTCAGGAAGATCCCCTGGAGAAGGGATAGGCTACCCACTCCAGTATTCCTGGGCTTCCCTGGTGGCTCAGGTAATAAAGAATCAACCTGCAATGCGGGAGACCTGGGTTCAATCCCAAGGTTGGGAAGATCCCCTGGAGAAGGGAAAGGCTACCCACTCCATGGAGAATTCCATGGACTGTATAGCATAGTCCATGGGGTCACAAAGAGTCAGACATGCCTGAGCAACTTTCTCCTCTGTAATACTCTTCATTTTCAGCCACTAAATTTCAAGAATTGTTAACTCGGTCATAGGACTATGCCCAAGGTCATGGTGTTTATCAGCAACTCTACTAGGCTAATCCTTTTGACACTGCAGATATTCCACACTTTCTGACTTAAAAAAAAAAGTAGAACTTTCATATAGACTGAGTCACTTCAGTCATGTCCAAATCTTTGCAACCTCATGTACTGTAACCTGCCAGGCTCTGCTGTCCAGGGTATTATCCCAGCAAGAACACTGGAGTGGATTGCCATTTCCTTCTCCAGAAGATCTTCCTGACCCAGGGATTGAACCTGCATCCCGTACTCTTGGCAGGCAGATTCTTTTACCGCTTGGACCACCTGGGAAGCCCGAAGTTTAATACGCTGCTGCTGCTGCTGCTGCTAAGTCGATTCGGTCGTGTCCGACTCTGTGCGACCCCATGGACTACAGCCTACCAGGCTCCTCCGCCCATGGGATTTTCCAGGCAAGAGTACTGGAGTGGGGTGCCATCGCCTTCTCCAAAACTTTAATATAGTTCAACCTAAAATAAGAGTAGGTAATCTGATGCCTTCCACCTCTCACTCTTTTGATCCCCCACACAACCCAGCTCAGCTGATAAAGAGGGATCACCTTCTTTATAGAACAGTGCCAGGGACGCTTCAAATACAGACTACCCTTGATAAAGGTTTGCCGCATGTTTGCTAAATGGAGTCCTATGGTCCAGTCCACTAGTTTATGCTACTAGATTCTTTCCTTTTCCTTTCTTTCTCTCCCTTCCTTCCTTCACAATCAATTTGAAAACCAATTTGACAGTTTCTTAGAAAGTTAAATATACACCTACTCAATGATTCAGCCATCTTATTGCTGCATATACAACAGAAATAAAAGCATATATCCATACAGAGACTGGTACAAACATGTTTCTGGTACCTCTGTGTATAATAGTCAAATAGATAAGAGAACTCAAAGGTTCATCAATAGGTGAATGGATAAACAAATTGCAGTATGCTCATACAATGGCAAATTTCTCAGTCATAAAAAGAAATGCATTAGTGATACACACATCATGGGTGAATTTCAATACAATTGAGTTAATGAAGCCAGACAAAAAGAATGTACATACAGAATGATTCTATTTGCATAAAATTCCAGAAAGTGCGAACGAATCTGTAGTGATTGAAAGCAGATCTTTCTATCTGACAGAGGTCAGAGAGGGGTGGGAGTGAGAGATTACAACGTTGCACCAAAAAACCCTTGGGGGTGATTAATACATTCAGCATCTCAATTGTGGTGATGAGTTCATAAGTATATATACTTTAAATATAGGCAGTCAATTGTATGTCAATTATACCTTAGTGAAGTTAAAAAAATTTAACTAGAGCTGGATACGGCAAAAATTGGATATTGAGTGATGAAATTTTGGAAACACAGCCGAAGATTATTATTTGTTGCTTTTTTTTTTGCCCATCCTTCCTATCTTATTCTTTTGTTCAGGCCCTTCCTTCTCTTCTCTCCAGGGAACAGTTTGTGTAAGATCACCATGTATAAGATGTCTATGGCATCAATATAATAAAGGACTTTCTGACATTTTCTGTTCTCAAAATATGCAAGGGAATGAGCTATTTCATAAAATAGGGAAACATCTATCTCTGGGATTCCCCAGCATAGACTAAATGAATACTTGACAGGGACATAGTAGCATCAGACGTGATGCTGGGCCAAACAGTGGCTTCAATCTGGTTTTTTTTTTTTTAAATATATATAAGTCATAAAACTTTTCCTACAAATGAATAAAATCTTAGGTGGAAGACAAATATTAGAGAAGATGAAGAAGCATTTCTTAAAAACAAATTTGAGTTCTCAGAGCCCTGCCTGCTTGGCCCCATCTTTTACCTACTGTTGTAGCATCTTCTTGAGTGGATGACTCTTGTTTGTTCCATCTCTTAAATCCTATGAACATTTAGTTTCAGTGAGAGTAATTGAGGGCCATGAATGAAAAGTTTTTAGCCAAACTACCCTAATTAGAGCAAAGGGTTGAAGTGAGGGTCTGACCACATCTTAGTCATCTGAGAAAGTGTTGCCACTTATAATAGAGGAGGTTACATTCTTTTCAAATGAATTGTAACACTGATAATTTTTTTTTTCCCCAGAGGGAGTGTCATATAGCTACTATTTATCCAGATGTAACAGTCCTTTTTCCTCTTTGCTTTCTGAGAAAAAAACAGTGGTTCAAATAATGGTTTAGGTTAATAACAGTTTGGTCATTTTTGCTACTCTTTATTTAGACCATGCAATTTTTTCCCCCTTTAACTCTGAACATGCCAATTGTGTTTGAACACATTTGAGCCAATAAGAGAAAGAAAGCTCTTTTTTCATACTCATAAGAATGATAAAAAGTAATCATAGTATTCACTGGTTTACAGTGCTCAGTTTCTCAGTCGTGTCCGACTTTTTGCCACCCCATGGACTGTAGCTCACCAGGCTCCTCTGTCTGTGGAATTTTTCAGGCAAGAATACTGGAGACAGTTGCCATTCCTACTCCAGGGTCGAACCTGTATCTCTTGCGTGTTCTGCATTGGCAGGTGGATTCTTTACCGCTGTGCCACCCGAGAAGCACTTACTAAGTGCCAAGCACTGCACAATAGTTAATTTTTATGTGTCACCTTGGCTACGTACCTAGATATTTGGTTATACATGATTCTGGATGTTTCTGTGAGTTTGTTTTCATTTTGTTTTTAACATTTCAATTATCAATATTTCCTTGAAACAGTCTACTCCTCATACAGCTAAGTCAAAGTCTATTAGTTTAGGAAATTGGATTCTCCCAAACAATTATACATTGATTACAAACTTAATATTAATCTTTTCCAAGTATATCCATTTAAATGTTTTATACACCTTAAAAAGCAGAAACATAATAATATTGTTATAATGATTATAAGAACACCATGGACACAAATTTATTTCTATACTATCTATGTCATCATTCTGTCCCCATTTCTGCTCTTTTTTTCTAATACTTATTGTGGTTCTTTTTAAAAAATGGATATATAGTCAATGTATGACATTATGTTAGTATCAAAATATGCTACGTAATGATTTGACATTTGCATACATTGTGAAA
Source organism: Bos indicus (assembly GCF_029378745.1). Taxonomy (NCBI): domain Eukaryota; kingdom Metazoa; phylum Chordata; class Mammalia; order Artiodactyla; family Bovidae; genus Bos; species Bos indicus. The sequence continues at coordinate 58,429,641 of NC_091765.1, read as the reverse complement.
TGATCATCACAATGTATCTAGTAACCATCTGTCCCCATATAAAGCAATGCAATATTATCAACCATATTTCTTATGTTATATATTATATCCCTATGACTCATTTATCATGTAAATAAAAGTTTGTACCTCTAAATTTCCTTAACCTATTTTGCCAGTCTCCCACACCCCTTCCTTCTGGTAACCACTCACTTATTCTTTGTATCTGTGAATGAGTTTTCATTTTGTGTTGTTTGTTTATTTATTTGTTTTGTATTTTAGATTCCACAGGTAAGTATTATCATGTAGTATTTGTCTTTCTCTGTTGGACTTATTTCACTTAGTGTAATACCCTCTAGATCCAACCATGTTGTCACAAATAACATAATTTCATTTATTATGGCTAAGTGATATTCCACTGTACCTATATATGTATATATACACACACACATCTATGTACATATGCCATACACCACCGTTATGAAGGCTCACATACACCACATATTCTTCCATTCATCTATCAATGGACACTTAGGTTGTTTTCATATTTAGGCTATTGCAAATAATGCTGCAGTGAACATGGGAATTCATATATCTTTTCAAATTACTGTTTTCATTTTCTTCAAGTAAATATTAAGAAGTGAAATTGCTCAATCATATGACAGTCTTATTTTTAATTTTTTGAGGAATCTCCATACTGTTTTCCACAGTGGCTGCACTACTTCACATTCCTGTCAACAATACATAAGGATTCCCTTTATTCCACATCCTCACCAACATTTGTATTTTTATTGTCTTTTTGATGATCAGATTAGATCAGATCAGATCAGTCGCTCAGTCGTGTCTGACTCTTCTCGACCCCATGAATCACAGCACGCCAGGCCTCCCTGTCCATCACCAACTCCCAGAATTCTCTCAGACTCACATCCGTCGAGTCAGTGATGCCATCCAGCCATCTCATCCTCTGTCGTCCCCTTCTCCTCCTGTCCCCAATCCCTCCCAGCATCAGAGTCTTTTCCAATGAGTCAACTCTTCGCATGAGGTGGCCAAAGTACTGGAGTTTCAACTTTAGCATCAGTCCTTCCAAAGAACACCCAGGGCTGCTCTCCTTTAGAATGGACTGGTTGGATCTCCTCGCAGTCCAAGGGACTCTCAAGAGTCTTCTCCAACACCACAGTTCAAAAGCATCAATTCTTCGGCGCTCAGCCTTCTTCATAGTCCAACTCTCACATCCATACATGACCACAGGAAAAACCACAACCTTAACTAGACGAACCTTTGTTGGCAAAGTAATGTCTCTGCTTTTGAATATGCTATCTAATACGCTTTTGAATATGCTAGCCTTCTTCACAGTCCAACTCTCACATCCATACATGACCACAGGAAAAACCACAGCCTTGACTAGACGAAACTTTGTTGGCAAAGTAATGTCTCTGCTTTTGAATATGCTTTTTGATGATAGCCATTCTGATAGCTGTTAGATGGTGTCACACTGTGGTTTTAATTTACATTTCACTAATGGTTAGTGACGTTGAGTATCTTTTCATGTATCTGTTGGCCATCTGTGTGTCTTCTTTGAAAGATGTCTATTCATAGTCATGTCCTCTGCCAATTTTTTAATCAGGTTTTTTTGTGTGTGTGGGGGGGGAGATGCTGAATTGTATAAGTTCTTTGCGTATCTTAGATATCAACCCCTTGTGAAATATACCATTTGCAAATATCTTCTCCTATTCAGTAGGATACCTTTTTGTTTCATAGTTTCTTTCACTGTGCAAAAGCTTTTTAGTTTGATGAAGTCACATTTGTTTATTTTTACTTTTGTTTTTCTTGACTGAGGAAACAGATCCAAAAATATACTGCTAAAACTAATGTCAAAGAGTGCACCGCCTACATTTTCTTCTAGGAATTCTGTGGTTTCAAGTCTTATGTTAAAGCTTTTAATCCATTTTGAGTTTTGCTTGTTTGTATATGGTGTGAGAAAGTAGTCCCATTTGATTCTTCTGCCTCTAACTGTTGAGTGTTCCCAATACCATATATTAAAGAGGTTGTCTTTTCCACATTGTATATTCTTACCATCTTTGTTGCAAGTTAATTGACCATATAAGTGTGGGTTTATTTCTGGCTCCCTATTCTATCTCTTTGATCTATGTATATGTTTTTGTGCCAGTAAGATACTGTTTTGATTACTGTAGCTTTGATGAATAGTGTGAAATCAGAGTGTGATACCGCTAGCTTTGTTCTTCTTCTTCATTTTTTCTTTTTTAAATTGGAGGATAATTGCTTTACAATGTTATGATAGTCCCTGCCACACATCAACATCAATCTGTCATAATTAAATATATATTCCTTCCCTCTTATGCCTGCCCCCCTCTCCATTTCACCCCTCTGGGTCATCAGAATGCTAGGCTGGGCTCCCTGTGTTATGCAGCAGTTCCCACTAGTTACCTATTTTACATATGATAATGTAGTATGACAATGCTATTTCCTCAACTTGTCTTACCCTCTCCTTCCCTTGTTGTGCCCAGCAGACCATTCTCTATATCTTTGTTTCCATTTCTTCTCGGTAAATAGGTTCATCAGTGGGCCTTCCTTGGTGGCTTAGATGGTAAAGAATCTGACAGCAATGCAGGAGATTTGGGTTTGATCCATGGGTTAGAAAGATCCCCTGGAGAAGGCAATGGCTACCCAGTCCAGTATTCTTGCTGGAGAATTCCATGGACAGAGGAGCCTGGAGGGCTATAGTCCATGGGGTCACAAAGAGTCGGATATGACTGAGAGACTAACACTTTCAGTACTTTTTTAGATTCCACATATATGTAATAATATGTGATATTTGTTTTTCTCTTTCTGACTAACTTCACTCTGTATAATAGGATAAAGAAGTTGTGCTACACATATACAATGGAATATTGCTCAGCTATAAAAAGGAATGAATTTGGGTCAATTGTAGTGAGGTGGGTGAATCTAGCTATGTTCTTCTTTCTCAAAATTTCTTTGACTATTTGGGGTCCTTTTGTGTTTTCATACAAATTTAGAATTATTCTTTCTATTTCTATGAAAATGCCATTGATATTTTGTTAGGGATTGCATTGAATCTGTAGATTGCCTTGGGTAGTATGGTCATTTTAACAATATTAATTCTTTTAATATATAAATATGAATTTGTTTGTATTTTCAATTTATTTCACCAAAGTCTTACAGTTTTTTTTGAATATAAGTCTTTCATTTCTTCTGGTTAGATTTATTCCTAGGTATTTTATTCTTTGTGATGCAATTGGAAATAGAATTTTCTTAATTTCTCTTTCTGATAGTTTCATGTGGGAAGGCTGGTACCAGACTTTGTGGATCCATCTGGGGTTCTCAGAGGCCTGTTGTGAAGACTGATGTCATGAGAGCAGAATAGCAACCATATTGGCAACTCTCACTTCCTTTTGCTGGTAACTGGTCCAGAATATACATAATCCATTGTAGAGAACAAATGCATTTTCCAACTCCAAGGACTAAATTTTACAAAACTAAAGCATAGACTTCTGTTTTTGTATCATTTGAAATCACTTAATTAATATATAAACCCAAATTACTAAAGAATAAAGTGTGTGTAAAGAGGATACTTTTATATTCTGGAGGAAAAAGAAACCTGGAGAGAGGAGAAATTCAGAGTTTGAGCAATTGTTCCCACTCCCCATCTTGTGCGTGTGTGTGTTTTTTAAACAACATTTTAGATAAAGTGCAGACTTCTACAGTTGAACTTAAACAAAAAGTTAAGGCAACAGGAAATCAATGGGAATCACATCTTAATGATGTGATCCAAGAATAATCTGAGAATCCATGAGGGACTCATTCTGTATTGGATTTCTGAGAGTCGGCAGAAAGGACCCGAGCTTGTAACCCAGTGACTGATGCCTGCCATCGCCAGCAGGTCCATGCCTTTCCTCCCTTGGAGGCTGAGACAAATTTTGCCTCATTCAACAAGCTCTCAATCACTTTCATGAAGTCAAGACTTCAAATGGGGCATGATTATAACTCTAATAGCTTTTCCAGGTAGAACTGATTCAAATGATGTGGGATCTTGGCAGAAGCTTAATTACTTCAGGGTAATGATGTGAATCTCAGTGAGGGGCCAGTTTGGGCATTGCTGGCTATTATATGCAATAATTAACACGACTAAGTGTGCTGCTTTAGAAATTCTTTAACCCGCCTCTTTGTACTAATATTTGGAGCTGGTCTTCTGAAACTATTGTTGAGCAATGTTTCCTTCCCCTCATTTCCCTTTGTAGGGCAGGATACTTTCCTGAGAATACAAGTATCTCTATGCACTGATAAAAAAAGATTTTTTGAAAATATTTTTTCAGAGATAAATCAGAGGAAGGACTTCTTTGTTCTCTTCATCATCTTTCTCTTGTCTCCTTTCCATGTTTATTTGTTTTTGCTGCCTTTTCCATTTCTGTGTGATTCTATGCCTCTTCAAAGATGAATTTAAGTTTTTGAGCACTGATGCAAAGACTTTAGCCAATGATAATAACAACTTATGTCTAGGCTGATGACCTACTGTGCCAAGAATTGCTGTAAGTGCTTTACTTGTCTTATTTTATCTCATCAAAATAACTATATGATTTTCATCTTGCAGATAAAAATATAAAAGTCTACATGGATTAGGCATCTTGCCCATAATAGTAGAGCTAGTAAGTAACAGCACAGGAGTTGAATCTAGGTGGTCAGTGACCCCACAGTGGGAGCTTTTCCATACTAACTTCTACTGAATCTGGTGGTTGTGAAAAGCACTTATCTTTCTCAAAATAAGTCATTCCTGAAAATGGATATCCTGCAACTTGCACGTGTTGGGGTTTATTATGTGCCAGGTCTACCTGAAGGCTCAGGGAACAAGATCTGCCTCCAGCCCTCAAGGAGTCATGTCCTTCTGGAAGCAATTATAGGAGTGGGAGGTAACTGTATGGTGGGAAATCCCTGAAAATATCTTTTAAAATGATGTTAATGTGGTCAGTAATAGGGATTTGATATGTGTCTGAAAATCCAGGCAATTCCAGCTACTAGATTGCTTCCTGCAAAAGTATGAAGATGAGCCATGGTATATTACATAGATGATAGCTTCACTTTTATCTCCCATGTATATCCTGTGGTCACATGAAAAACTTGTGAGTTCTAGAATCCATGGACCTGGCTTGACATTTTTGCTGGGTTCTTTACTTGCTGTGTGACCTTAAACAATTTACTCAGACTCTCTGAACTTCTGTGTCCTCACCTATAGAAACAGTTGATAACAGATTTTACCTTCTCTGCTTTTATTTTTAGACAGCTAACTTTTTCTATTCTGTTTTAAAAATTGTTTTTGGCTGGGCTCAGTCTTTATTGCTGCATGTAACCTTTCTCTAGTTGTGGCAAGCAGGGGCTCCTCTTTAGATGTGGTGCACAGGATTTCTCATAGTGGTGGCTTCTCGTCGTGGAGCACAGGCTCTGGAGCAGGCTCAGTGGTTGTGGCTCATGGGCTCAGTTGCTCCTAGGCATGTAGGATCTTCCAGGACCAGGGATCTAACCTGCATCCAGTGCACTGGCGGGCATACTCCTAACCACTGGAGCCCCAGGGAAGTCCTAGCAAACTTTTTCTTAGAGAGAAAGAGTAAATGTTTTAGGTTTTGCTGGCCGTGCAGTCTCCACCACAGCTACTTAGCTCCACCAGTGTAGTACAAAGCTTGCCATACACAAAATGTAAATGATGGATGTGGCTCTGTTTCTGTAATGCTTTATAAGAACTGCTGCTGCTGCTAAGTCACTTCAGTCGTGTCTGACTCTGTGCGACCCCATAGACGGCAGCCAACCAGGCTCCACCGTCCCTGGGATTCTCCAGGCAAGAACACGGGAGTGGGTTGCCATTTCCTTCTCCAATGCATGAAAGTGAAAAGTGAAAGTCAAGTCGCTCAGTCATGTCCAACTCTTCGCGATCCCATGGACTGCAGCCTACCAGGCTCTTCCGCCCATGGGATTTTCCAGGCAAGAGTACTGGAGTGCTAAATTTGGCTCACAGGTTATAGCTTGCCAATCCTGGGATCACAGCACTAAATGAGATGTTGAAAGGATAAAAAAAACAAAAAACAAAAAAAACCCAACACATGAGAGTTTTTGGTATACCCCACTCCAGCACTCTTGCCTGGAAAATCCCATGGGCGGAAAAGCCTGGTAGGCTGCAGTCCATGGGGTCGAGAAGAGTTGGACACGACTGAGCAACTTCCTTTTCACTTTCCTGCATTGGAGAGGGAAATGGCAACCCACTCCGGTGTTCTTTCCTGGAGAATCCCAGGGGCAGTGGAGCCTGGTGGGCTGCCATCTATGGGGTCGCACAGAGTCAGACACGACTGAAGCGACTTAGCAGCAGCAGCAGCAGCAGGCACTTAATAACTGTTCATTTTCCTTCCTTCTTGCAATTTATTCCAATAGATCACAAAGCTTCAAGCAATCATTGGATCTTTCTCTTGAGGAGCTCATAGGCCACTTAGAGCAATGAGACACAAGTCACTCAGTCGTATCCCACTCTTTGCGACCCTGTGGATTATAGCCTACCAGGCTCCTCTGTCCATGGGATTCTTCAGGCAAGAATACTGGAGTGGGTTGCCATTTCCTTCTCCAGGGGATCTTCCCAACTCAGGGATCGAACCCAGGTCTCCCACATTGCAGGCAGACGCTTTAACCTCTGAGCCACCAGGGAAGCTCTATAGATATATATACAGCAATACAATTTTGCAGGTGCCAGTTGTGAGGGCAACAGAATAGCCATCAAGTTATAGGAATTGCCTGGTACAGCTACCATAAGAGAAATGGTTACTGTTAAGCAAGGAAAGAAGAAAGAACTTCCAGGTAGGAAGGGGAATGCTCTAAATATTTTCAGAGGAAGCTGAGTGGAACTGTTTGTCTGGGGAAGACAGGTGCATATGAGAAGAATAAGTGGAAGCCAAGTTTAAGTAGGGAGATGGGGGGGCTGAATGTTGGGTTCAGGAGTTTGCATCTTAATTCCATAGATGTCAATCAATGGTAGTTGAGGAGAACATAGAAGGCACTCAACAGATATTTGCTGAGTAAATGAATCCATTGGAAGTGAATTTACATGATGGTTGGGCAGAAAATGGCAAACAAAAGATCAGAGGATAAGGATTCAGACCAAGGTGATGACAATGAGAATTGGCCAGAAAGGATGTATGGAAAAGACACTAAGAAGGAAGAACTGACATGACCTGATGACTGAACTGCAAGCAAGAGAGAGGACTAGATAGTGGTGATGTCAAGTAAAGTCAGGTGGCCAGGAGAACTAAGTTACCATGATAGAATAAAGGATAGCAGGGAGGCTGCTTTTTGGAGGAAAAGTCACAAATTAGTCTTCAGTACTTGAATTTAGCATCCCTGAGGAACATCCATGTGGAAATGTTTTGTACAATACGATGGGCTCAAGAAAGAAATTGAATCAGGAAGCAGAGATTTAGACATCAGCCTCATAAAGTGATGGCTTGTGAGAATGGATGGACTCTTGACTCTGGATGAGATCTAAAGATCAAAATAGGTCTCTGGTGTAGGGACCAAGTCAGAGACAAGGGCTTTCTTCAGAAATTTAAAGTCATCCCTCTAGTTCATTGTGAATTTTACTGCAATAAAAGCACAGAGAGATTGCAAAGTCTCACAGCGCTTTTTAAAACCTAAAAACAAAGATCAGGAAAAGAATTAGATAAACCCTGAGATTCTTATGTCCAGAAACTACTCCCATGCAATCCTGAGGAAAAGACACTTAGTGCGCTTCTGAACTCTTAAAAGTTCTGATACGTAAGACTAGAATAATTTCTTTGTGTTCATCTAATAGAAGACATGAAATTTTGTCACCAATAATGATGATAAAACAACTCTAAGAATCTCAACATTTCTCCAAGTGCGCTTAATCCAATCATTACTTAGCAAAGCTACTTTCAGATAGAGTTCTGGATAGGTTGCTCTGTTAAAAGAATACAATTTTATGTTGAATCTTCAACAGTTCTCGGGAGATCTCATGTCTATTTCTCTTGTCTTGCAACTTATGCTATGAGGAGGGGATTCCCTTTGACTAGAAAGAGTCGTGATCCAAGGAGCAAGAGAAAAGGATCCTTCTAGAATAGAGTTGCATTATATTTTCTCCAATAAAATCATAAAGTGTCACCTAGAGACCTTGCATCCAACTTTGTTAGGATATCAACTTTTTATTAAATCAGTAAGTTGTGGAGAAACATGTCACCATCGGAAACGGTTTTTGAAGCTGTTTATTTTCCTCTTTCTATTTACCTGCTTCTTGAAGCCAATGAACTACATCGTATTTATGTCATTGCTGGGTCAAAGCACATATTTCAATGAAGGAATCACAGAATTTTAAAATCTAGCTCCCAGAGCTTGCCAAGTTTAAACTTCTAATTTTTCAAAGAGTGAAAACTCAGACCCAGAGGGACTGAATGCCTAAAGATGACTCAGTCAGGAAGCTGTGGAGCCAGGTCTGGAACCAGGAGTCCTGGCTCCCAGCCTGTTATTTTAAGTGCATCTTTCCATAGATTCACTATGGGCTTGGGTGATTCTCATTCGATTGTGGGAGTTTATAAAAAAAAACATTTAAGCCACAGCCACTTTAAAGATGGAGGATTTATAATGGGAATGTATCCACTAGGCCCACGTTTTAACAACACCTTCTTTCGAAGGGTTGGGACAGTGTCTGAAAGCTCTGTTTAGAGACCTGGTTACTTCAGAGGGAAAAGCAGAAATCTTAAGAAGTCATGCATAATCCATTTGCCTGGGAACACGAAGGGGACCTGAGAGCCAGCCCTGAAACCTTCGTATTTAAAGCAGTTGTCCGCAGACATAATGCCCTTAGCTTGATCAAAGGGCCGGGCCACACAATCCCAGGAACAGGAAGGCTGACAAGGGGGGAGGGTCCCTTTGTCCTGGAGGACTGAAGGCCTGGAATCCGGATGCCTAAGCAGGCAGGGCTGTGGGCCCATGCAGGGAGGGGCTGAGGCCCAACCTGTCCCCCAGATTCCTCCCCCTGCCCTCTGCAGACACCAAGAAGTCCCGCGGTCTCAGAGCCCTGCCCTCTCTCCGTCTCCTCTCACTCTTCTTCAGCGTGTCAGTGAAAAGAATTCCCCCAGCCCAAAGGCTTTGCTTGAACGATTGCCCTTTCCTTCTGCAATCAGAAAAGGTAAGCGCCCCAGTTTAACTCTTTCTTAGGTCTTTCTCCCAGCACGTGGTTTCCTAACCAAATATTTTACGTATCGTTCGGGTCACATTCTTGACCTTGTTGTTTCAGGTGCCTGATAATTCTGGGCTAATAACAGCCCAGCCCGCACACTGGCGGCCACTCTCCCTTTCCTCCCGGGTCCCTGGACAGCTTTCCTGGGCCCATTTTTGTGCTGGCTTCTTCCTGGTGAATTGCTCTCCCCCTGCAGCCTCTCTTTATAAACGTGCCTGCACTGAAGGCTTACACCTCAGATTCCTGCCCCTGGTGCCTTTGGCCTGTTCATTATTTAATTTTTCTTTCAGACCCCTGTCTGTCTGGTAATGTCTGCATGCTGTGATTGTTTTCATTTTTCCAAGTCTCCAAACACCCATCGTGGACAGCCTTGAGGAGAAGCTTTTAAGGTGTAACACTTCCCCTGCGCCTGCGCAGATGGACACACAGAAGCGCATTAGGAAGATGCGCTTCAGACCCACCCACATTCTTCGAAGCACAGAATTTCAGTGATGAAAGGGCTTTAGGCACTGCCCTTTGACCTTATCAGCAACACCACCTTCATACCCGCTCTCCTGTTTTGCAAGTTGTTGGAAAGGGCCTTTATTTTTCTCCAGTTACTCAAACATATACACAGAAAGTAACTTCTGGTTACTTAGTGAGGGCCCCAAACCTGGTGGTTTGGGGTCCTTGTAAGAAGAGGGACTTGGGACACAGGCATGTGCAGAGGAAAACCATGAGAAGACACGGAGAAGAGAAGATGGACGTCTGCAAGCCAAGGTGGGAGACTTCAGATGAAACCAACCCTGCAGACACCTTAATCTCAGATTTCTGGCCTCCTGGTCTGTGAGAAAATAAATTTCCTTTGTTTAAGCCACCCAGACTGTGGTACTTTGTTATAGCAGCCCTAGAAAGCGAACACAAGCTTTAATATTCAAATGGTGTTAGTTCTATATGGACAATGAAATTAATCAAAGAGCACTTTCTGGGCAGGAAGTGGTTCTTCTGTCCCCGTATGGGTTTTTAGGTATGGAATTCTCGTTTGGGGACAAGCAGTAGATATTCAGCATGTGTTTATTGGGTACCTAGCACATGCCTGGCAGTGGGCAGAGACTCAGAAGTCAGTGACTCTGTCTAGATTCTAGATGAGGTTAGCATCTCACTCTGGCAATGGATGTGTGTTGATGTGGAGTCCCAAAGACACCTCCTCCCTAGGGCCTAATGGGTGCATCGTAACAAGGTTTTTCTTCTTTGGTCGCTAGACTGTTTGCTAAAGTATTGCTTTGTTCAGTCGCTAAGTTGTGTCCGACTCTTTGAGACACCATGGACTGCACGCCAGGCCTCCCTGTCCCTCACCATCTCCTGGAGTTCACCCAAGTTGATGTCCATTGAATCGGTGATGCCATCCAACCATCTCCTCCTCTGCTGCCCTCTTCTCCTTCTGCCTTCAATCCTTCCCAGGATCAGGGTCTTTTCCAATGAGTTGGCTCTTTGAATCAGGTGGCCAAAGTATGGGAGCTCTAGCTTTAGCATCCGTCCTTCCAATGAGTATTCAGGGTTGACTTCCCTTAGGGTTGACTGGTTTGATCTCCTTACCGTCCTAAAGTATTAAGTGCAACTATATAAAATTGTTGTTGTTTTTTAGCATTGGTTAAAAAGCCCTACTAAATACGAGTTTGCTAGACTGCATCCTGAAACAGAAAAAAGAGACTAGTGAAAAAAATTATGAAATCCAAATAAAATAGTTTGGTTAGTAGTAATGCACTAATACTAATTTTGTAGTATGCCAAGTGTGCCATGCTTATGTAATCTGTTAACACTGGGGGAAACAGTGGGTATATACAGAATGCTTTCAGACAATTTTTGTAGCTTTTCTATAAATTTTTTTCCAAAATAGAAGTTCATTTTAAAAAATATTTGAATATTAACCATTTTACATAATTTGGTAAAGTCTAGAGGCCTTGAATATAAAGTAGATTGCTGACTCAATCTCCTAATTATACAGTAATGAGATTTATGTTTGAAATTTAAGTTTTACCTTTAGTTGTTTTAAAATGATTGACTAAGTATTTGTACCCTGGATGCCTGGTCAGTCTAGGTAAGAGAAGCACATAAGCTGACCTTCAAAGACAGAGAGCCCAGTGGCCACTACCGAGGGACTGTGTTGAGCAAGACCTGCTGTTCAGCTTCTCTGTCCTCCCTGATTGTCTGAGAAAAAAGCCAATTTCTTGAGGACTCTATGCTACTGGAATGACTGAGTTTCCCTGCTCTTCTTGGCAGTCAGTGGGCACCCAACATGGCCTCATTCAAAAAGAGAATATCACTTTCAACTCCCTTCTTCAGCTGAGATCCTGTTTTTATTCCCCATCAGGTCATGAGAAGATAGAGGATTATGCTATACCCCTTTATGGGGAGTCTAGATTCTCCTTTAGAGGAAAAAAGAAAATTTATCCTTAATTTATCCCGACCAATACCACGTGAAATACTTGTTTTGTTCAGCTGGCAAGCATTTAAAATTTTTATGAATTATTTACTACACTTTTAAATTGGGAAGCCTCACAAAAGTATCTGGATATTAGGCTTTTCTTGAACCATCACAAATTCTAGCAACAGAGACCTGTATTCCTACATGGGAAAGATTGGCTGGAGCCAAGGAACCACTGTGCCCTTTCATTTCCCATATGTGCCCTCCATTTCCCATAATCCCACACAGCTCTTTCTATTCATATATGCTACTTGTTCCATGGCTTCAAGCATTTGAGCTTACAACCTAGATCAGTGCTTTTCAAACTACAGATTATGACCCCTTTGTGGGTCATGAAATCAGTATAGTAGATAGCCAACACTAAATGAAGGAAAAGGGGAAGAAAGGGAATGAGAAAGAAGAGGAAGAGGAAGAAATGGAAGCTATCAGAATTTACCACCTGCAGTAAGGGTTTGTTGTATTGGATGAAATTTTGTTTCTATGGTTTTTTGTGTTGCTTGCACATAGATTATATTAGAAAATGTATTTCTCCCTATGAGTTGCAATAACATGTTTGAAAGCCAAGACTAATGAAAATTTAAATAATTCAACTTTTTGGTTAAACAGTTAGTTTGCTATATTAGCGTACTCTTTGTGTAACAAAGTTTTTCCTTAAATTACCTGAATACATCAGGAGTGGGGCTTTATTTGTTATATAATCATAACTACAGAATTCAAACCAACATGATAATATCAGTTCAGTTCAGTTGATGAGTCATGTCTGACTCTTTGTGACCCCATGGACTGCAGCATGCCAGGCTTCCCTGTCTATCACCAACTCCCAGAGCTTGCTCAAATTCGTGTCCATCGAGTTGATGATGCCATCCAACCATCTCATCCTCTGTCGTCCCCTTCTCCTCTTGCCTTCAATCTTGCCCAACATCAGGGTCTTTTCCAATGAGTCAGTTCTTTGCATCAGGTGGCCAAAGTGTTGGAGCTTCAGCTTCAGCATCAGTCCTTCCAATGAATATTCAAGACTGGTTTCCTTTAGGACTGACTGATTGGATCTCCTTGCAGTCCATGGGACTCTCAAGAGTCTTCTCCAACACCACAGTTCAAAAGCATTAATTCTTCAGCACTCAGCTTTCTTTATAGTCCAACTCTCACATTCATACATGACTACTAGAAAAACCGTAGGTTTGACTAGATGGACCTTTGTTGGCAAAGTAATGTCTCTGCTTTTTAATATGCTATCTAGGTTGTTCATAGCTTTTCTTCAAGGAGCAAGCGTCTTTTAATTTCATGGCTGCAGTCACAATCTGCAGTGATTTTGGAGCCCAAGAAAATAAAGTCTGTCACTGTTTCCATTGTTTCCCCATCTATTTGCCATGAAGTGATGGGACCAGATGCCGTGACCTTAGTTTTTGAATGTTGAGTTTTATAACATGGATCCCTATGAATCCTTGTAAAAGATCTGTAATAAAGGAATAAAGCATCTAGTTGAAATGGAAGAAGAGATCAATCTTCTTGGTATTTTAAGACTTAATGATCTAAGACCTATAATCCACTAGATTGCATAGTTGCATGTTAGATCATATTAAATAATAATCGGACTTATTTACATAGATTTTGGGGGCTCCCCAGGTGGCACTAGTGGTAAAGAACCTGCCTGCTAATGCAGGAGACATAATACAGGTTCAATCCCTGGGTCAAGAGGATCCCCTGGAGGAGACATGGCAACACACTCCAGTATTCTTGCCTGGAAAATTCCATGGACAGAAGAGCCAGGCAGGCTACAGTCCGTGCAGTTGCAAAGAGTCAGACATGACTGAAACAACTTAGCACACACATTGATTTTTAGAGCAACTACTTTAGACTAGATCAGCACCATACAATAGAACTTCTGTCAGTGGAAAATTCTGTATCTGCCTTATACACTCGAGAAACAGCTAGCCACACATGGGTCTTCATTATTCAAAATGTACCAGTGTGACTGATGACCTGGATTTTTAATTTTAATCAACTTAAATTTAAGTAGCCACATGTGCGTGTTGGACAGTGTAGCTCTAGACTTTAGAATGTGTATCTTGAAAGAAGGTTGGCTCTTTTTCATTTTCCACACTAGAATGTCCATTGGCCTGATAGAATCATCTAATTCAGGCATTGAACCCTTAAGAGCAAGGCAGGCTGCCACTCAATATGCTCAGAACAGTTTACTTTTTTGGGTCCAGATCATTGCTAGAAACAAATTTATCCAGCTTCTACATATGAACCCTCCAAGTTCTTTTATTGTTGTTGTTCTTTTTTATTTATTTTTAATTGGACTATAATTGCTTTTAGTGTTGTACTAGTTTCTGCTGTATGGCAATGTGAATCAGCTATATGTATACATATATTCCCTCCCTCCTGAGCCTACCACCCCGCCATCAGGTTCTTATCCCCACTGATTTGTGCTTTTTCAGATTAAAAATTGCTTGAAGAAGATTATGTGATTTTTTAACTATACAGACAAAAATATAATAACTATTATTTAATAATTGCAATAGTAATAATAAAAGTAATAAATAGTAACAACAGTAGCAGCCACTTATTAAGTGCTTACTGTGTACTTGGTGGAGAAGGCAATGGCACCCTACTCCAGTACTCTTGCCTGGAAAATCCCATGGACGGAGGAGTGTGGTAGGCTGCAGTACTTGGTACTGTGAGAAGCACTTTGTATACCTTATCCCACTTATTCACATTAATTTCATGAGGGTGCATTATCCTATATGAAGAAATGATGCTTGTGAAGTTTATGTAATTTACAAGGTCACGCAAGTATGAGTGAATGAGGCATAACGTGACTCTGGTTCTGTCTGCTACAAACCCCTTACTGTAACCACTGTGCTATCCCAGAGGATGCTAATAAACTGTGTTTTTCATCAGAACATTATTTCCTTGATAATAGCTGAGATTTCAGCTGATAATAGCTGAAATTATTGATGGCAGTGCTAGGCCAGGGCCTACCTCTTATGATTTCAAGGCATGTGCTCTCCACTGCGTTCCCCTTATCATAGAAGCTGCTTTGGCCATACTGGAGGAATTGGCCTGTATGTTGCACCGAGACAAGCATTTTTAAATTTGGGAACCCATTTCCTCTTTAATACTAAAAATTACATCTTGCTCTATTGGTCTGAAGAGGTCTTTCCTGGTGTCTCAGACAGTAGAGTCTGCCTGCAGTGTGGGAGACCCAGGTTCAATCCCTGGGTTGGGAAGATCCTCTGGAAAAGGGAACGGTAAACCCACTCCAGCAGTCTTGCCTGGAGAATTCCATGGACAGAAGAGCCTGGTGAGCTACAGTCCATGGGGTCTCAAAGAGCCAGACACAACTGAGCTATTAACATACACATACATTGGTATAAAGACAAATATATTAATAATCGATGTTAAACCATTTTCTTCTACCTGAAAGTCTGTTTCTTTGTGATTTTAAAAGAAATGGAAACATTTTATGAGCCCTGTGGTAGGTAGAATAATAACCCCCTCAAAGATGTCCATACCCTAATCTCAGAACGTCACTTTTTTGTGAATATGTTACTTTTATGGCCAAAGGAACACTGCAGCCATGATTAAGTTAAGAATCTTGAGATGGAAAGATTATCTTGGACTATTTGAGTGGATTGTGTAGAACTCCAAGGGTCCTAAAAGGAGAGTCAGAGAAGGAAATGGGATGACAGAAGCAGCGTGTTAGAGGGACACAACTTGAGCGAGACTCGACCGGCTTTGAAGATGGGAAGATGGAAGGGGCCACCAGTGAAGTTAGGCAGGCAGCAGTGTCTGGCCCCATTGCTGTGTAATGCAGGAAAGACAGAGATCGGGAGAATTTTTTTCACACTTTCAAGAAATCACAGGATTCAAAGTGATTGTGGAAGAGACTTCAAGCCCAACTAATAGGTGTCCCCCCCCCTTTTGTTTTTCCCTCAGAATGTCTGGAGACAATGAAACTGTTGGCTGGGATTGTTTGCTTTCACCAGAGTTGGTGATTCTGATGCTCTGCAGAAACTATCAATACATGTGGGAGAGAATGAGCAGCATCTGGGAAAAGTGCCTGGATGAGGAGAGAAATAGAGACCAAGAAGGGAGAGGAGGCGGAAAGGCGCAAGCGCACTAACGGACCTGAGGATGTCAACAGGGAGGGAGAGAGGGATGTTTATAGAAAAAAGGAAGGGAGGAAGAAAGGGAAGGAAAGAAGCAAGCAGTCTGGGGTTTGAAGGGACCCAGGAGGAGAGGTGGGGAAAGAAAAGAGACAAAAAGCAAAGCAAGCAGTGAGCCTAAACTGAACTTCCTTTCTTTCCATAGCTGACACTGAGTAGAGCTGAACTTCACAGGCCAGAAGCCATCTGCGGCATCAGCCCAGTTCCACAGCACTGCCCCGGGCTGCGGGGCTGCACTCACGGGTCAGGGCGGAACGCAGCTGGAGACACCGAGGAACTCCCATATGGTCAGAGGCTCTGCTCTCTTTACACAAAGCTGCTATGGACATCAAAGTGGCTCCCTGTGACCCGTGGTGTTCACTGTTCAAGCTCAGAGGCCTCTCTTTCAGTCTCAGGCCATCTTTGTAACTGTTTAAACCGGTCATCTTTAGGGAAGTAGACCCTATGCCCAAATTTGTAATGATTTCTATGCTTTCCAGGGTGTGGGTTTTGTTTAGTTTACCGCCAATAGTCAGTTGGTTCTGGGTGATCTTTTCACCTCTTGGTGTCACTTAAAAAGAAGTTTTTTAAAAAGGAGACATTTCTTTATTTGTATATATGTATGCATACGTTGAATATGGAAACATTTTGTGGGTACATACACATACACACGTATACACACCCACACTCTCATAAGGCTTCCACATACAGTTTCTAGGAAACCAAGAACAAAGCATTGCAGGGTACTTCTGAATAATCCAGAGTCCCTCTTTCATTTCGACTTTTATTATCTTAGAGAGTATGTCTTTCAGTGAGATACATTTCTTAGCTCTCTAGACAATTTTCTGGGACCACACTTTGATAGGCCCCTCTTACGGTTTTTAATTTTACCCCTTTCAGTAGACTTTTGCACATATAATCATTCATTTCTGTAAGCTCTATCCCAGGAATTTTTTTTAAAACCAATTTTGCCCGTGTGGCTTTTAATTGTCCTCCCAAATTGTGTCTGGTATGCCGACGTCCTCCCCACACCCCCAGGTTTAGGCTTTCGGCTTTCTCAGTTCGTTCTTCCTCGGCTGACACTGGGTGGTCTCTCTGCCTTGTCTGGTCTTCGGGTATCACGAACAGCTCTGTTTTATGTTTTTCACACAGTTCACTTTTCCGTCTGGGCTTAGGGACTGAGATATTATTCCTTGTTCTTCTTTCTTAATGGCTTGTAATTTTTCACAGAGGATGACATTTAAGCTTTGTCACCTTGGGTATCAAATCTGTGCATAGATAAACAAACAGGACAGCAGTTACATAACTTCTTCAGTCTCATTTTACATATATATATATATATATATATATATATATATATATATTTCTCCTATTTCTCCTGCCCTGAAGCTAGGGGACAGAAGAGTTGATGTATTTTAATCTTCTCTTGGACGATTTATTTAACAAGTGCTTATATTGTCCTTACCATATACCAGGCACTAGGGCACAATGCTTTCCAAATATGAGCCAATTCCATCCCCAGGACAACCTCCTGAGGATGGTGCTGAGATTCTTCATGTTATGTAGCTGGGGAAATGGTAGCACTAAGAAGTAAACTGCTGCTGTTGCTAAGTCACTTCAGTAGTGTCCAACTCTGTGTGACCCCATAGACAGCAGCCCACCAGGCTCCCCCGTCCCTGGGATTCTCCAGGCAAGAACACTGGAGTGAGTTGCCATTTCCTTCTGCAATGCATGAAAGTGAAAAGTGAAAGTGAAGTCGCTCAGTCATGTCCTACTCTTGCGACCCCATGGACTGCAGCCCACCAAGCTCCTCCATCCATGGGATTTTCCAAGCAAGAGTACTGGAGTGGGGTGCCATTGCCGTGTACAAAATCACATGTCTGATAAGCAGCAGGGTTGGGATTCAAATCCAGACATTCAGATACTGTATCCAGACTGTTAACCACGATATTATGGCGGGGAAATGGGGCATGAATTTCTTGCTTTAAGGCTTTCTGGTTAAGAATCCACTTGCCAATTCCCTGCAGGGGACATGGGTTCAATCCCTGATTGGGGAAGATTCCACATGCCTCAGAGCAACTAAGCCCATGCACCACAACTACTGAGGCTGTGCTCTGCAACAGGAGAAGCCTGCGATGAGAAGCCTGTGCACCTCAGCTAGACAGCAGCCCCATTTGCTGCAACTAGAGAAGGCTTGTCTGAAGCAACGAAGACCCGACATAGCCAAACTAAATAAATTGATTAATTAATTAAAAAGAAAAGACTTTCTAATGAGTCAGTTTAGTGTTTCCAGGACTAACATCAATTTTTGACTCTTTACATTAGACACAAATGCTTTTCTTTCTTTTTTCAAAATACTTGAGGAAAATTATTACAGCTCGTAGCAAATGAATGCAGAGTCCTATAATTCTGTGCAGGTATTTTATTTGCATCTTTCCCTTTTGAAGTCAGAAGGTCTGAGTTCATTGTTCTGGAAAGTCTGATGGCATCTGTGCCTCTTTTCACCATATTACTGCTCTCCCTTCCCTCTCATCGCTTTTCATAAGTTTTTTCATCAACACACAAGGCCTGATTTATGTTTTGAGAGCCACACCCTTTTCAACAAAGCATACACAGATGCCATATATAAATGAAAAGTGACCTTTACCCATGAAAAGAATTTTGATGAATTGCAGGAAGTAATATACTGTGAAGGGAAAATACTTGTTTGATCTTTTTCTTTCTTTCTTTTTTTTAATGTAAATCACTTCCCATGAAGAACAATCTGAGTGTAATGAGGTTCTTTAAGTGGAGACTACAAAGACCCCCAGCATATTAGAGAATAATTTCATTTGTGCTGGTCTCTGACTTACTACTACTAATGGGGTGTGCATATCAGGGAAGCAGCAAGAAGTTGAGGGCTGATGAAGGAAATGATAAAAAGCATTTAGATTAGTCAATGACTATTTCTTGGTTACAAAACATGGGCTGGACTCTCCATAGCAATGTTTTCAGACTATAGACTGGGACCCATTAGTGGACTCTATGGTCAGTGTTAAAAGAAATTTTAAAAATTAAAAGAGAAGAATAGAAAATATCAGAATGCATGACACAGAAAAACAACAGATAGAGTTTTGTGAAACTTTTCTAAATGTGTGTGTATACAGAATGTCTATAATAAGCTGCAATGTAAACTGTCTCTCTTACTATGCATTACGTTCAAAAAGTGTTTGAAAAATACTGCTCTGTATTGAAGAGCAATACAATACAATACAATACATTGAAGAGCAATGGAAGTAGCCAAAGGCTTTTTCGCTACCATCTGAGAACGTGCACTACAAGACAGAATGAACTTTCTTGATGTTCTAAAGGTGTTAGGGGAATTCTATACAGGTGTTTCTGCAGGGAGTATTAGGAGAGAGGAATTGTAATAGGAGTAAGTGGCTCTACTCTTCTGGTTAGTGAGGGTGCATTTCTGAGATGAGGTCAAAGAAGGACTCTGAAGAGGGAGGTCAGAGTCTAAGGAGATAGGAAATGGTGGCTTTTCCAACCTCACAGGCTGGGAGAAGAAAACCCAAGTTGCAAATGGCTGATGAAGGTAGACTTGTGGAAATCTTCTGGTAGGATCGAAGGAGCAGGATCCAGGAGAGAACAAGATGAGGAGAGTGGATCTATAATTGCAAACTACATGTGTATTGGCTAAAACTGAACCATAGAGGTTTGCTTAGACTAGTCTGCTGTTTTTAAAATTAAGACGTTCTCACAAAGATTGGGATTTCCGGTTCCTCTAGAAAAGTAAGGCCTTGCTCCCCTCAGTCTGTACTCATACATGGGAGTAGTTGGCTGGTACTGATGAGCAGGCACTCCCTGTATGCTGTCCCACGGGATTGCCCCTAGTACATTCAGCTCTTAAAATTGAAATTTAATTGAAAGTTCAGTTTCAAGTAGCCATATTTCAAGTGTTTGATAGCCACATGTAACTGATGTCTACCATATTGGTCAGTACAGGTATAGACCATTTTTATCATCACAAAATTTCTATTGGACAATGTTGCTGTTAGATCCTGTGTGCCCACTAGTCACTGCTTTCCCCTCCTTGAGGTAGCCCCACTCCTTCCTGCTGTCTGCCTCACTCTTCAGGCATTTCTATTTGCAACTTATGTTCAGTTCAGTTCAGTTCAGTTGCTCAGTTGTGTCTGACTCTTTGCGACCCCATGAATCACAGCACTCCAGGCCTCCCTGTCCATCACCAACTCCCGGGGTTCACTCAAACTCACGTCCATCGAGTCCGTGATGCCATCCAGCCATCTTATCCTCTGTCGTCCCCTTCTCCTCCTATCCCCAATCCCTCCCAGCGTCAGGGTCTTTTCCAAGGAGTCAACTCTTCACATGAGGTGGCCAAAGTACTGGAGTTTCAGCTTGAGCATCATTCCTTCCAAAGAACACTTAGGGCTGATCTCCTTCAGAATGGACTGGTTGGATCTCCGTGCAGTCCAAGGGACTCTCAAGAGTCTTCTCCAACACCACAGTTCAAAAGCATCAGTTCTTTGGTGCTCAACTTTCTTCACAGTCCAACTCTCACATCCATACATGACCACTGGAAAAACCATAGCCTTGACTAGACGAACCTTTGTTGGCAAAGTAATGTCTCTGCTTTACAATATGCTATCTAGGTTGGTCATAACTTTCCTTCCAAGGAGTAAGCGTCTTTTAATTGCATGGTTGCAGTCACCATCTGCAGTGATTTTGGAGCCCAAAAAAATAAAGTCTGACATTGTTTCCACTGTTTCCCCATCTATTTCCCATGAAGTGATGGGACCAGATGCCATGATCTTAGTTTTCTGAATGTTGAGCTTTAAGCCAACTTTTTCACTCTCCACTTTCACTTTCATCAAGAGGCTTTTTAGTTCCTCTTCACTTTCTGCCATATGGGTGGTGTTAGGTTGGCTAAAAAACTCTGTCAGTAAATTGTGGGAATTGAAACCTATCCTAGTTGATCACTGACTCACTGAAGTATCTTGAATTGAGTGTGTGTGTGAGTGTGTGTGTGTGTGTTCTTTGCAAAGGAAGGAGTAACATGAAAATGACAGAGACTGTGTTTGTGTAAATAGCATCTTATAAAGTTACTTGTACAGAAGAGTGGGTTTCAGTTAGAGTTCTGCATTAGAGGGAAAAACTGTAGAAAAATAAAACTGATTTTCTGTCGTCTGCAGCTGTGAATATACAGTGGGGGGGTCAGGGCAGAACCAAAAGGATCAAACCTGGTGACAGTAACTAACAATAAAGCAATGAAGAACTTGCCAGATAAAAATTAGCATCCCATTACAATGTGGGTGGGTAGAGTACCTTCTGACTCTCTCCAAATATTACAGGACTCAGGGAGACCTGACAATGACTGAGTTTATCTGATGAACATAGAAGGCCTGCTGAGGTAAATCAGACCTGAGAGAATTGTTTGGCTTTTGTCATGTTTGGCTGACAATTCTAAATTTACCATCTCAGCTTAAATATCCATATTATTTATGCAGGTACAGTCATTAAATATTCACCTTTGAGCTCAGTAACACACACACACACACACACACAAACACACATATCCTTTAATTTCCAATGCTGTTCCCAAGAATACGAGAGGGCAGAGGGCTTCTAGAGTCATTATATATTAACAAGTTAGGGGTTGTATTTTAGCCAATTTTAGTTATTTCTTCTATCTTGATTGCCTTGTCTTAAGCTCTTTTCCTGTGGAAGTGGGTGGAAAAGAGGAGAGAACCCTGAAATTCTTTGGGCAGTGAGAAAATTTTGTTTTTCAACCTGCATTTGTTCACTGGCATCACTACCTACATTTTCCCAGGTTCGCATATGAGAATAATTATTCCTCACTTCAGGAAATCCATTTTTAAAAAGTCCATTTGACTTCAAAGGATCCAGCACCCTTACTAGGGTCAGCTCAGCCGAGGAGACAGCTGGCAGGAACCCTTGCCCCGGGGCGAAACTGGACTTTCCTGGCTCCTTATCTCTTGGAACTTGTGCTAGAGTCCTGGGAAGTCAGGGCTGTGCTCACCCAGTATAGGAATGTCTGTCCCTAAGGGCTGAAAGTAGGGGACAGCTCTGTCTTTCCTGGAGTCAAGACCAACTGCTTCAAACCCCCAGTGCCTTTTACAGGGGCAGTAAAAGGGCCCAGCACAGGGTCAGGGCAACTGCCATCCTGCCCAGATATGTGACCTTAGGTGAGTCTTTTAGCATC
Source organism: Bos indicus (assembly GCF_029378745.1). Lineage (NCBI taxonomy): Eukaryota > Metazoa > Chordata > Mammalia > Artiodactyla > Bovidae > Bos > Bos indicus. The sequence goes on along the minus strand of NC_091765.1, from coordinate 58,407,565 downwards.
TATGAGTTTCTGTTTACTCAGGTGTATGGAAGCATTCAACTGAATCAGTCTCCCTTTTGATAAATATAAAAATCTCATGTCCTTATTGGATCTACATCACGGTCACTGCAAAATCAAACTTCCTCCTAAAGCATCAATAGAATTAGGATCAATGTTATACTTTGGTGAATAAAACAGAAAATGTTCACATTTGCACATGTGGTAAGAGTTAACTCTACTTAAGGGCCCCACACAGCACTTCTTAAATCATACTGGGCAGAAGAATCATTTGGAGAGGCTCATTTCAAATGCAGACTCCTGAGACTTCCCTGGTGATCCAGTGGTTAAGACTCTGAATTTTCACTACAGAGGACATGAGTTCAATCCCTAGTCGGGGAACTAGGGCCAAAATATAAATAAATTTTTAAAAATGCAAATTCCTGAGATTCTATAGCAGGTTTGGGGAGATGCTAGGAATTGCATGAACAATCACACAAGGTGATTCAGTGTCCAGAGGGGATATTTAGAGGAATCTTGGCACTGGCTCTAAGTTTCCAGATATAGAGAAACCATGTCAGTCATGTTCAGCACAGAATTCCAGTGCACCCCGTGCCTTGTAGGGAACTCAATGTTAGCCATATGCTTTGTTAATTTAATCCCTCTAATACTTTTTGGTAACATCCAAGAAGAACATGTCAAGTTTCTTTTGAGAGCAGTTATTTTTACCTGATTTGTTCACAGTTGTAGGTTCAGCAGGGAAGATATGCCTGGCACATTGAAGTCTCTTAGTAAACATTTATTTAGAGACTAGATGGCTATCTATTACACAATGATTAGAATTGCTCTTCATTTTCCAATTATGAAATTATGTTTCCATATAATTACCCTCTGCCTCCAGAGGGTAACTGTGGCCTCCCCCATCACCCAAACCCAGTGAGAATTTACAACCCAATTTTCTCCCCATCAAAGTGGAGGGATTTAAGAGCAGCTTCTCAATGATGCTCCTAAAGCCCTAGCTCAGCCTTCCTTCCTGAAGAGGCCATAGCGTGGGAACCCTGCATCAACCCCCTCCACTCCCCTCTCCCGCCCATCATCACTAGCCTCCAGCAGCCTTCTCCAAAGCATACAGCTGCACCTGACCTCACGCTGCAGCATCATCACTAGCCTCCAGTAGCCTTCCCCAAAGCACACAGCTGCATCTGACCTCACGCTGCAGCACTGTAATCAATGAAGCTCATAAACTGCCTGAGGAAGGACACCCCAGTGTAATGAGCAGTCCCCCTGCCACCACTCCTGTGTGGCCGGCCACCACTCTATCATCAACACCTGCTGGCCCGCCTGCCCACCCCCACCCTCCAAAGGAGCAGTTCTGGCTCCTGAATCTGTGCTCTCAGCAACAAGCACAGTGCCCAGTGAAGGATGAAGGAAGACCAAGGTGGGGACCACAGGAAGGTAGGAGAGCAGAAAGTGGGGGGCTGCTTGCCCCTGGCAGGTTCAGAGGACACTTCCTCAGAGTGATCCTCTTGCCCTGAACTAAACTTGTCCACTCCTATTATTTTCCCAGCACATCCCATTCTTTTCTATCACTGCACAGTTAGCAACTGTCAATGGCACCCCACTCCAGTATTCTTGCCTGGAAAATTGGAGTCGGAGACGACTGAGTGACTTCACTTTCACTTTTCACTTTCATGCATTGCAGAAGGAAACGGCAACCCACTCCAGTGTTCTTGCCTGGAGAATCCCAGGGACGGGGGAGCCTGGTGGGCTGCCATCTATGGGGTCGCCCAGAGTCGGACACAACTGAAGCGACTTAGCAGCAACAGCAGCAACTGTACATTTACTAGATTCCCTTCTTATTTATTGTCTTTCCAACTAGATTGTAAAATCCATGGGGCAAACCCATGTCTATTCTATGCTCTACTCAGAATCTCAAAAAAAAAAAAAAAAAAAAAACCCCAAAACTTGTAGGTATCCAAAACATATATATTGAATGAAGGGGACAATATACCTAGTAATTTCCTGAAGCTACTCTGATCGATCCCTGCTCCAGGCAGGAAGTCTTGCTTCCTTCAGTTAGTCTTCCCCTCCACTCCTACCCTAGTTCCCCCAACAATGAGCAAACTTCCACACCAGAATGTGGGAGTGACAACTCTGGTTATTTCCCAGAGTGTAGGAGTGACAGTTTTGATTGGTTATTTGCTGGGGACACCTATCAACTGATACAAATAGTTTGCTGGTTGACACAGGGTCTTTAAAAATGACATGGTACTCCTGTATCAATAGAGATGATCTTACCTTGAAATTCATTTTTAAATGAATAAATCATAATAGCTCTCATTTCTGAACATTTACTCTGTGCCAAGTGCATAATGATATCCACTGTTTATGGAGCATATGTGCCAAGCACTTAAAATATATCACTTCATTGAAGCCTTACAAAACCAAAGACAGGTGCTATTATTGTCTTCATATTATAGCTAAGAGCTTGGATAAGTTAAGTCGTTTGCCCAGGGTCACAAAAGTAGTACATGATCAAGAAAGACCATCTCTCTCTCTTGCTGTCAGACTTCCAAATCTATGATCCATCTTCTGCTCTTTGCTCTGAAATCTGCTTTGAGGAAGAGGTCTACTCATCCCCAGTGGATATGATGAACAGAGGACATGAGGGAGGGACCAGGTAAGGAAAGGAAGAGAAGGCAGATTCCTACTTGGGCAGGAACTGTAATCTCCCCTTCATGAAAAAAAGGAAAGCTTCAGATCAGTTGAGGGACTCATTCCAATGGGCCAGGGTGGTAGGAGAAGTTTATGTTTTATTTATTTTTTTTAAGATTATTTGTGTGTGTGTGTGTTTATACCATTTTAAAAGTCTGTATTGAATTTGTTACAATATTGTTTCTGTTTAGTGTTTTGGTGTTTTGGCCTCAAGAGATGTGGGATCTTAGGTGCCTGACTAGGGATTGAACTTGCACCCCCTGCCTTGGAAGGTGAAGTTTTAACCACTGGACTACCAGAGAAGTCCAAGGAGAAGTTCAAAGGTACAGATCCAGTCTTTCTGAGGCTCTGCTGTCACTTTAGATTTGCCCAAACGTGAACCCTGTTGCCTTACTCCAGTATCAGATGCCTTAGGGACAACAGTGGGCCCAAGTCTTCTTGTGCTTCATCCATCCTTAACAGGAGCACCCTACAGCATTGTGGCTGGGTAAGCAACTCTGCTTAGCAAGTGAACAAGAAATAGTACAATTCTGACATGTCTTCTCCTAAAGTCTTCACTGTGTCTCAAGGAAAGTGGCTGTTTCCAAGCATGTCCCAGAACACACAGCCTCAGCAATGCTTTTGTTTATCAGAAAGGTGAGGTGTTTATCAGAAAAGTGAGGTGTTTATCAGGAGGTGAGGCACCAGTGTTAGTTATGTCTTTGACTTTGCAGTTATACTTGAAGCATTAAAATAAGGAAATTTTACATATCTTTTTCTCCTTCCCATCTTCCTACCCTCCAAACTTACTTCTTTCTTCCCGTACTTACTCCCATTCTTCCTTCCTTCCTTTTTTCCTTTTTTTTTAAAAAAGAAAACATCAAAAGTTTGATGTCATTTGAAGACTAACATTGAACTGTCTTGACCTATTGAAAAGAGTCATTATGAAATTATGGATTCAACTATGCATTGATGAAACTTTTGACGAATATTTTTGTTGAACATAATTCTAGTTGCATTGATTTCTTACCAGGTGTTTTGGCTTAGTGTCTAAGATAGAGTTCTGATGGTCTCTCAGAACTGCTCTAGAAAGTTTTGTTTTAGTCAGCTGGGTTGCTCTAATGGAATATCATAGATTGAGTGGCTTATAAACAACAAATATTTGTTCCTCACAGTTCCGGAGGCTGAGAAGTCCAGGGGTCTGGCTGATTCAGTATCTGATGAGGATCCACTTTCTGGTTCATAGACAGCTGTCTTTTCCTTGTGTTCTTACCTGGCAGAGCGGCAAGGGAGCTCACCTCGGTCTCTATTATAAGGGCACTAATCTCATTCATGAGGGTCCTACCCTCATGACCTAATCACCTCCCAAAGGCCTCACCTCCAAATACCATCACTTTGGGAAGTAAATTTTAAGGTATGAATTTCCAGAGAGACAAAAACTTTCAGTGTACGACAAGTTCCTTCTCAATGGTTTAACTTTTTACTGTTCCTGGTGGCTCAGACGGTAAAGAATCCACCTGCAATGCAGGAGACCAGGGTTCTACCCATGGGTTGGAAAGATGCCTGGAGAAGGGAATGGTTACCCACTCCAATATTCTTGCTTGGACAATATCATGGACAGAAGAGCTTGGCATACAATCCATTGGGTTGCAAAACAACTAACTTAACTGTTAAGAAAGTCCAATTTTCAGATTGAAAGTCTTACTCTACTGCTCAAATTCCAGAGGAAACTCAAACTGTGTAAGAGAAACAGCAGGAAAAGCAAGCCACCTGGATCTGTGAATCTCAAGCTATTTCTGCAGGCCCCATCCCCTACTCCATCCCCCAAGCCCAGATTTTTCACTACTACATCACCAAAAGTATAGGCAATCAGTCAGTGAGTTTTCTGTCTTATAGGCTTAATCTGGGAGCCTGAGACCACCTGACCTTTAATTAGCAGCTATCAAGGGAAATAAAAAGGGAAATAAATATTAATAATATCTATTTTATAAAACATTCAATTTTGTTCACATGAATACTAATCAAAGCCTGCATAAAATTGTAGCACATCATGTTTGAGGAAAAGATGTGAGTTATAATAGATCCTATTTCCATAATTCTAACATGCTGTAATTTCCATCTGATGAAATGTAGCTATGAAATTAAAAGTGCCATTTTATGTGTGAAAGTTCTAAACCTGGAGTAGAAGTGGAGGAAGATATTTTTTAGAGTTTTGAAAAAGACTATAGAAAAATGATGGAAATATGAAGTGTTCTCTTGAAATTTATTAACAATTTAGGAGAAATAGTAAGAAAAGCAGTCAATTGCTTTTGATTGCTATGAGGGGGATAAAAGTCTTTAAAAATGTTATATTCCCAGCCCCTAGAACAGGGTCTGGCAAATAGTAGAGCCTCCATATTTTTTTTTTTAATGAATTTTTGAGTGCAAATTGGGGAAGAAGGCAGGAGGAAAAGGCAGAGCAGTCTAAGAACCATATTTCGTGAGAACACCAGTTTTCAAGAGGGAGGTGGTGTGAGGATCTGAGTGGGTATGATAGTTGGACCACAAAGGCAAGGTGTCTGTAGTAGTTTCTCAGGCTGTCATCACAAAGTATCATAAACTAGATGACTTTAAGAAAACCCAGAAATTTATTGCCTCATAATTATGGAGCTTAGAAGTCTAAAATCGAGGTGTCAGCAGAGTTGTGCTACATTTAAAACCTAAACAGCCATCTTTCCAGGCCTCATTCTAGCTTTAGGATGTTTAGATAGGCTCACAGTTTTCTGGCTTTATCCTTCTTATATGCCACAGATCTAGAATTGCTCTTTATATTATGTGGCCTAATAATAAGTTTTTGTTTTGCAAGAATAGCACAAAGAACTTTTTTTCCTGAACCATCTGAAAGTGAGCTGCCGACATAATGCCCCATCACCTTTGATATTTGAGTACAATTTTCCTCTACACAAAGACATGAATCACAGCACAACCATAAAAATCAGAAAATTAACATTGACACCACTACCACCTAATCCTCAGACCCACCTAGTTCCACCAACAATCTCAATGGGGTCCTTCAAACAAAAGGATATGATTTATGCTTACATGCTACATTGAATTGTCATGTTTCTTCTGTCATCTTCAGTGCAAAAAAATTCCTAGTCTTTCCTTAACTTTCATGACCTTAATACTTTTAAACCGGGCTCACCGGCCACATCCAGCCTGGTCACTCAGTTTTAGAAAGAATATTTTACCGGAACCCAGTTACATACGTTCATTTACATATTGCCTAAGGCTGATTTGGGGCTACAACAGCAGAGCTGAGTAGTTGTGACAGAGACCATATGGCGGGCAAAACCTACAATATTTACTTCTAGGCCCTCTATGGAAAATCTTTTTTGACCCTTGTGTGAGACAGTACTAGAAGGGAAGAAAAAGAAATGAAAAGAATAAATATCAGAAAGGAAGAACACTAGTTTTAGTGTATTTTATTGCTTTCATGGAAACTCCTAAGGAGTCTATAGAATAACTGCTAGAACTAATAATTGAATGTAGCAAAGCTGCAGAATATAAGGTAGGTACAAAAAAACCCAGTCTTGCTACTCTATGTAAGCAACAATTGGTAGACAATATTTTTAATTTCATTAAAATATTGTCAGGAAACATGCTTAGAAATAAATTAAAATGTGCAATCCTTCTACATCAAAAAAGAGAAAAAAATGCTGAGAGAAATTAAAGACTTAAATGGAAGTGAAAAGTGCAAGTCGCTTAGTTGTGTCCTACTCTTTGCAACCCCATGGACTGGGGCTTGCCAGGCTTCTCTGTCCATGGAATTCTCCAGGCAAGAATGCTGGAGCAGTAGCCATTCCCTTCTCTAGAGGATCTTCCCAAACCAGGGACTGAACACAGGTCTCCTGCACTGCAGGCAGATGGCTTTACCATCTGAGCCACCAGGGAAGCCCAAAGACCTAAAGAAAAAGAGAGAAGTACTATATTCATATACTTAAGACTCAAGATTGATGAGATGTTAATACTAACCAAACTGACTATAGATTCAATGCTATCCCACTGAAAGTTCCAGCAGTATACTTTTAGAAATCAACAAGCCTATTCTAAAACTTATCTGAAAATTCAAAGAATCTAGAGTAGTCAAAATTATTTTGAAAGAGAAAAACCAAGTTAAGTGACTCATACATATGACTTCAAGATTATGATTTCAAGATTGTGACCAGCATTCAAATAGCTCCCAATCATCCCTGCTTGCTGATATTATCCTTGGGTGGTCCCTTCCCAGGTGATAACAGGTTGGTCTGTGTGGCCAAGAGTCTATGACAGAGTGATGATATGTTGGTTCCCAGATTAAGTTATGAAAGATATTGTGATCTCTCTCTCTTTCATTTCCTTCCCTCTCTTATTCTCTCTTTGACCACTTGTTCTGAGAGAAACCAGTCGGTCCTGAACAGTCCTATGGACAGCCCCACATGGTGAGGAACTGAAGCTCATGGCCACCAGCCAGCAAGAACCTGAGGCCTCTGTCAGCAGCCGCATTAGTGAACTTGGAAATAAACTCTGCAGGCCCTGCTCAGTCTTCCTATGACTGCAGTCCTGGCCAATAGTTTGACTACAAGCTCATGAGAGATTCTGAGATGGAACTACTCAGTTTAGGTGCTCTCACATTCCCAACTGTCAGAAATGGTGTGAAATAATTATTGTCTGTTGCTTTATGCTGCTAATTGTTGTAATGAGATAATTGTTATACAGCAATAGAAGACAAATGCAAAGACTTACATTTAACTTATAGTAATCGAGACAGTGTGGTATTGACATAAGGATTGAAAATAGCTCAATGGAACACAATAGAATTCAGAAATAGACCCACACATAAAGTCAATGGATTTTTGACCAAGGGACCAATATAATTCAAAGAGGGCAGTCTCTCCAAAGAATGGTGTTAGTAGACTCTTTGACATACCAACCACCAAAAATAATTCAAGGTAGGATACAGAGAATACCTTGGGGTGGGCAAAGATTTCTTAGACAGGCTGATGAATAAATAAAGATGTGGGATATACATATGAATATATTATTTGGCAATGAGAAAGAAGAAAATTCTGTCATTTTGATGATACGAGTGGATCCTGAAGACATAATGTTAAATGAAATAAGTCAGACAGAAAAAGACAAACATCATACAATATCACTTATGTGTGAAATTTTAAAAAGCCAAATTTATAGGAGCAGAGAGTAGATTAGTGGTTACCAAGAACTGGGGCTGGAAGAAATGGGGAGATCCTGGTCAAAGGGTACAAACTCCCATCTATAAGATGAGTAAGTTCTATGGATCTAATGTACATCGGGGGGACTATAGTTAACTGTGTGTGTGTATTTTCCTCCACATCTTAGCTCACCTACCAGGGATTGAACCCAGGTCCTCAGCAGTAAGAGCACAGAGTTTTAACCACTGGACCACTGGGGAATTTCCAACAATGTTTTATTATATGCTGGAAAGTTGCTAAAAGAGTAGATCTCAAATATTCTTTCCACAGAAAAGAAATGGTAATTATGTGAGGTGATGGAGGTGTTAACTAACTCTATTGTGGTAAACACTTCAAAATATATGTGTATAAAATCATCACATTATTTATCTTAAACTTACACAATATGAGGTCAATTATATCTCAATAAAACTAAGGGGAAAACCACATATGTCCACAAAGACTTGTACAAGAATGTTTATAACAACTTTGTCATAAATGGTAAAAACCTGGTAACAAGCTAAATGTCCCTAAACAATTGAAGGGTAAACACATTATCCTATATTTATACAAAGAAATACTACTCAGCAGTGCAAAGAAGCATATTAATGATACATACAACAAAAGTGAATGGATTTCAAAAACAGTATGCTGCATCAAAGAAAGCTAGACACAAAAGAGTACATACCTGATAATGCCATTTATATAAAGATCTACAGGTAAAACTAAGCTGCAGTGATGGAAATCAGAACAGCAAGGGGCTCTCGATGAGAGGTAACTGATGGAAGGGAACTGGAGAAAACTTCCTGGGGGATAAAAATGTTCTGTATGTTAATCCGGGTGCATGTATTTGTCAAAAAACTCACTCAGCTGTATACTTAGAATCTGAGCATTTTATTACATGTAAATAACCGTGCAAGAAGATGAATTTGAATGCTTTGACAGGGCAGGCACTTTATAGATCCTGGCTATTTATAGCACTGCAAACATACTAGTTGGTTTACATCAGTCCTGAGAGAGACCTAGAAAATGGGAGGAGTGTCGAATTGAGTCTTAAGAAGGAAAGGAGAGAATGGAGAAGGGAGCCATTCAAATGGAAAATAAACACAAACCAAAGAGGTTGAATATTCACTTGGCCTTGGGTCTTACATTGCCTTGGACTATTTTCCCCTTTTCTCTTTAAGATGAGATTTCAAACTCTTCAAGGGTGGTGATGCGTCTTATAAGACTTTGCATTTCTTATAACTCTAGCACTATTTTCTGAAGAGAGATAGAATTTGGTAATACCATAGAAAGAGAGAGAGGCAGCGAGCTGTGATTTCAAATACTTTTCAGTGAGTTTTTGCGTGTGTTTCCTGGAATGGTTGACTAACAAATTACATGAGAACCAGGACTGTTCTGTGTTTCCCAGTCGGGCTTGGTGTCTGGCACATGGAATAATGTATTTTCATTGATTAACTGAAGTGTACACTAGAGAGAAAAGTAAATGAGCTTCTCTCAAAGGCCTATTGTCTCTCCTCCCTCACCATCCCCCACAATCTCTCAGCAGTGGAAATCTTTAAGTATGCTTTTTGTTGTTTTACAGCCGTTTGCATTTAAACTGGGCGTATCTCTATCCCATTTTATTAGCTATTTCTCATACCAGCCCTGTGAGGTTAGCGCTGTTATCTGCATGTTACAGGCAAGGGCACTGGGAGGTGAAGCCATTTGCCCAGGTCAGGATCCACAATGAGCTGCTGGGAGGGGTGGGATGTGAGTGCACTGGTTCCCTCTCCAGCCAGCTTTGCTGGTCCAAAGAGTGTGTGGCTTCCAACAAGATAATAAATGTGGATTTTCTATACCAGACTTTGAAAACCATTTTAAAGACATTTATTCCAAGAAGAAAGAGATAGGATTGTAATTCTTTGGCCTGATTCCTTTTCCTGAGAATTTTTTAGCTACTGCCTGGCTGCCTGGGCTTCCCTGATGGCTCAGAGGTAAGAATCTGCCTGCAATGCAGGAGGCACAGGTGATGTGGGTTCGATCCTTAGGTGGGGAAGATCCCCTGGAGGAGGAAATGGCAACCCCCTCCAGTATTCTTGCAGGGAAACGCCATGGACAGGGTAGTCTGGAGAGCTATAGTCCATGGGGTCTCAAAGAATCAGACATGAATGAGCAACTAAGCACGCACACGAGGGCTGCCTAGGTTCAAGTTCTTTGAAATGACTCATTCTATCTAGAGATTCAGCACCTTTAGTTCCTACTCTAAACTGTTTATTTAACTTATATACAGAGTACATCATCAAAAACGCTGGGTTGGATGAAGCACAAACTGGAATCAAGATTGCCAGGAGAAATATCAATAACCTCAGATATGCAGATGACACCACGCTTATGGCAGAAAGTGAAGAGGAACTCAAAAGCCTCTTGATGAAAGTGAAAGTGGAGAGTGAAAAGGTTGGCTTAAAGCTCAACATTCAGAAAACGAAGATCAGGGCATCCGGTCCCATCACTTCATGGGAAATAGATGGGGAAACAGTGGAAACGGTGTCAGACTTTATTTTTCTGGGCTCCAAAGTCACTGCAGATGGTGACTGCAGCTATGAAATTAAAAGACGCTTACTCCTTGGAAGGAAAGTTATGTCCAACCTAGATAGCATATTGAAAAGCAGAGACATTACTTTGCCAACAAAGGTTCGTCTAGTCAAGGCTATGGTTTTTCCAGTGGTCATGTATGGATGTGAGAGTTGGACTGTGAAGAAAGCTGAGCACCGAAGAATGGATGCTTTTGAACTGTGGTGTTGGAGAAGACTCTTGAGAGTCCCTTGGACTGCAAGGAGATCCAACCAGTCCATTCTGAAGGAGATCAACCTGGGTGTTCTTTGGAAGAACTGATGCTAAAGCTGAAACTCCAGTACTTTGGCCACCTCATGTGAACAGTTGACTCATTGGAAAAGACTCTGATGCTGGGAGGGATTGGGGGCAAGAGGAGAAGGGGACGACAGAGGATGAGATAGCTGGATGGCATCACAGACTCGATGGACGTGAGTCTGAGAGAATTCCGGGAGTTGGTGATGGACAGGGAGGCCTGGTGTGCTGCGATTCATGGGGTCACAAAGAGTCAGACACGACTGAGTGACTGATCTGATCTGATCTGATCTGATCTATGGCAGAAAGCGAAGAAGAACTAAAGAGCCTCTTGATGAAAGTGAAAGAGAGTGAAAAAGTTGGCTTAAAACTCAACACTCAGAAAACTAAGATCATGGCATCTGGTCCCATCACTTCATGGGAAATAGATGGGGAAACAATAGAAACAGTGACAGACTTTATTTTTGGGGTCTGCAAAATCACTGTGGATAGTGACTGCAGCCGTGAAATTAAAAGATGCTTGCTCCTTGGAAGAAAAGCTATGACCAACCTAGACAACATGTTAAAAAACAGAGACATTACTTTGCCAACAAAGGTCCATCTAGTCGACCTATGGTTTTTCCAGTAGTCCTGTATGGATGTGAGAGTTGGACTACAAAGAACGCTGAGCACCGAAGAATTAATGCTTTTGAACTACGGTGTTGAAGAAGACTCTTGAGAGTCCCTTGGACGGCAAGGAGATCCAACCAGTCTATCCTAAAGGAAATCAGTCCTGAATGTTCATTGGAAAGATTAATGCTGAAGCTGAAACTCCAATACTTTGGCCACCTGATGCCAAGAACTGACTCATTGGAAAAGACCTTGATGCTGGGAAAGATTGAAGGCGGGAGGAGAAGGGAAAGACAGAGAATGAGATGGCTGGATGGCATCACCGACTCAACAGACATGAATTTGAGTAAACTCCAGGAGCTGGCTATGGACAGGGAGCCCTGGCGTACTGCAGTCCACGAGGTCGCAAAGAGTCAGACATGACTGAGCGACTGAACGGAACTGAACTGAGTTCCTGCTCAGATCCTCCATCTCCAGAAGTCCCCCTCCCTTTAGCAACCTCCCAGTAGAGCCCACCCAGATAGTATAACCTTAAACAATATTTTAATTGGAGTAAATTTTATAAAGTTGGAAGGGAATTTAGGGCTTATTTAATCAGGAAATATTTAATGTGGTTTGTTCAGTTCAGTCCAGTCACTCAGTCGTGTCTGACTCTTTGCAACACCATGGACTGCAGCATGCCAGTCTTTCCTGTCCATCACCGACTCCTGGAACTGACTTCTCGTGCTTCCTGGAACATGCATTTCATTTGAAGAATTAACACCCACAGGCTCTTTGACTCAGATACTTAGTTCTAAGAAACTGGTTTACCCCATATGGCATCCTTCATTAAGATAAAACCACCAGTCTTTTCCTTCAGCTGCATAAATCGGCTCTCCTGGAGGACAGTCAGCAGAGGGATGCAGGATTTCTGTGTCCTTTTCCTGAACGGAAGATGGAACATCAGCATTTCCAGAATTCCCGGTTCTGATACCACGGCCCAAGATGATCAGCGATCCTATTATCTCGTCACCTGCTGACTCCCTTCAGACACTGGATTCAATTAAGACAAATGGTTTTCAATCTAGTTTCACTTTAGATTTCCCCCAGGGGAAATTTTTCAAAATCCCCCTGCCCATGGCCAGCCTGCACCCTAGACCAATTAAATCCAACCTTCCAAAGAAAGGACACAATATAGAGTATTTTTTAAAGATATGATGCGTAGCTAAAGTTGAAAACCACTAATAAAAGCAAGAGAAAAAAACCGTACTGCTTAGACTCCTATTATGTACCAGGGTTTTACGTACACTAGCCCTTTTTCTCCTTCCAACTCAGAGAGGCTCTATAACTTTTCTAAAAATCACAGCTGGAAAGTGGCAAAGCATAGCTTTAAATCCAGGTCCTTGTAATTCCTGGATTTAAAGCTATACTTTCATTGTAGGAACATATGGCTTCCTGAAAACTATCTATAAAACACAGATTCAGTGATGATCAAAGGAGTCACCATCAAGCACCTGGTACATAGGAGATGGGCCTGAATAATCTCTATTACTCATTTCTCTGCCTATTCATTTATCTAGAACGTTCCTTCTGGCCATGCTATGACATGACACCAAGACTTTAGGTTAGGGAACTTTGGGTTAACCTCAGCGACTACACAGTCATTACGCCTTCTTTATACATTAACCATCAGTTTCAGTTCAGTTGCTCAGTCTTGTCCGACTCTTTGCGACCCCATGAACCGAAGCACGCCAGGCCTCCCTGTCCATCACCAACTCCCGGAGTTCACTCAGACTCACGAACATCGAGTCTGTGATGCCATCCAGCCATCTCATCCTCTGTCATCCCCTTCTCCTCCTGCCCCCAATCCCTCCCAGCATCAGAGTCTTTTCCAATGAGTCAACTGTTCACATGAGGTGGCCAAAGTACTGGAGTTTCAGCTTTAGCATCAGTTCTTCCAAAGAACACCCAGGTTGATCTCCTTTAGAATGGACTGTTTGGATCTCCTTGCAGTCCAAGGGACTCTCAAGAGTCTTCTCCAGCACCACAGTTTAAAAGCATCAATTCTTCGGCGCTCAGCCTTCTTCACAGTCCAACTCTCACATCCATACATGACCACAGGAAAAACCATAGCCTTGACTAGACGGACCTTTGTTGGCAAAGTAACGTCTCTGCTTTTGAATATGCTATCTAGGTTGGTCATAACTTTCCTTCCAAGGAGTAAGCATCTTTTAATTTCATGGCTGCAGTCACCATCTGCAGTGATTTTGGAGCCCCCAAAAATAAAGTCTGACACTGTTTCCACTGTTTCCCCATCTATTTCCCATGAAATGATGGGACCAGATGCCATGATCTTCATTTTCTGAATGTTGAGCTTTAAGCCAACTTTTTCACCCTCCTCTTTCACTTTCATCAAGAGGCTTTTTAGTTCCTCTTCACTTTCTGCCATAAGGGTGGTGTCATCTGCATATCTGAGGTTATTGATATTTCTCCCGGCAATCTTGATTCCAGCTTGTGCTTCTTCCAGTCCAGCGTTTCTCATGATGTACTCTGCATAGAAGTTAAATAAGCAGGGTGACAGTATACAGCCTTGATGTACTCCTTTTCCTATTTGGAACCAGTCTGTTGTTCCATGTCCAGTTCTAACTGTTGCTTCCTGACCTGCATATAGGTTTCTCAAGAGGCAGGTCAGGTGGGCTAGTATGCCCATTGGGATCCACATAGTCAAAGGCTTTGGCATGGTCAATAAAGCAGAAATAGATGTTTTTCTGGAACTCTCTTGCTTTTTCGATGATCCAGCGGATGTTGGCAATTTGATCTCTGGTTCCTCTGCCTTTTCTAAAACCAGCTTGAACATCAGGAAGTTCACGGTTCATGTATTGCTGAAGCCTGGCTTGGAGAATTTTGAGCATTACTTTACTAGTGTGTGAGATGAGTGCAATTGTGCAGTAGTTTGAGCATTCTTTGGCATTGCCTTTCTTTGGGATTGGAATGAAAACTGACCGTTTCCAGTCCTATGGCCACTGCTGAGTTTTCCAAAATTGCTGGCATATTGAGTGCGGCACTTTCACAGCATCATCTTTCAGGATTTGAAATAGCTCAACTGGAATTCCATCACCTCCACTAACTTTGTTCGTAGTGATGCTTTCTAAGGCCCACTTGACTTCCCATTCCAGGATGTCTGGCTCTAGGTCAGTGATCACACCATCGTGATTATCTGGGTTGTGAAGTTCTTTTTTGTACAGTTCTTCTGTGTATTCTTGCCATCTCTTCTTAATATCTTCTGCTTCTGTTAGGTCCATACCATTTCTGTCCTTTATCAAGCCCATCTTTGCATGAAATGTTCCCTTGGTATCTCTAATTTTCTTGAAAGATCTCTAGTCTTTCCCATTCTGTTGTTTTCCTCTATTTCTTTGCTTTGATCCCTGAGGAAGGCTTTCTTATCTCTTCTTGCTATTCTTTGGAACTCTGCATTCAGATGTTTATATCTTTCCTTTTCTCCTTTCCTTTTCGCTTCTCTTATTTTCACAGCTATTTGTAAGGCCTCCCCAGACAGCCATTTTGCTTTTTTGCATTTCTTTTCCATGGAGATAGTCTTGATCCCTGTCTCCTGTACAATGTCACGAACCTCAGTCCACAGTTCATCAGGCACTCTATCAGATCTAGCCCCTTAAATCTATTTCTCACTTCCATTGTATAATCATAAGGGATTTGATTTAGGTCATACCTGAATGGTCTAGTGGTTTTCCCTACTTTCTTCAATTTAAGTCTGAATTTGGCAATAAGGAGCTCATGATCTGAGCCACAGTCAGCCCCTGGTCTTGCTTTTGCTGACTGTATAGAGCTTTTCCATCTTTGGCTGCAAAGAATATAATCAATCTGATTTCGGTGTTGACCATCTCGTGATGTCCATGTGTAGAGTCTTCTCTTGTGTTGTTGGAAGAGGGTGTTTGCTATGACCAGTGCATTTTCTTGGCAAAACTCTATAGTCTTTGCCCTGCTTCATTCTGTATTCCAAGGCCAAATTTGCCTGTTACTCCAGGTGTTTCTTGACTTCCTACTTTGCATTCCAGTCTCCTATAATGAAAAGGACGTCTGTTTTGGGTGTTAGTTCTAAAAGGTCTTGTAGGTCTTCACAGAACCGTTCAACTTCAGCTTCTTCAGTGTTACTGGTTGGGGCATAGACTTGGATTACTGTGATATTGAATGGTTTGCCTTGGAAATGAACAGAGATCATTCTGTCATTTTTGAGATTGCATCCAAGTACTGCATTTTGGACTCTTTTGTTGACCATGATGGCTACTCCATTTCTTCTAAGGGATTCCTGCCCACAGTAGTAGATATAATGGTCATCTGAGTTAAATTCACCCATTCCAGTCCATTTTAGTTCGCTGAATCCTAGAATATCTACATTCACTCTTGCCATCTCCTGTTTGACCACTTCCAATTTGTCTTGATTCATGGATCTAACATTCCATGAATGTTCCTATGCAATATTGCTCTTTACAGCATTGGACCTTGCTTCTATCACCAATCACATCCACAACTGGGTATTGTTTTTGCTTTGGCTCCATCCCTTCATTCTTTCTGAAGTTATTTCTCCTCTGATCTCCAGTAGCATAATGTAACAGTAACCATGTTACTTTGTAATTTCATTGTATGGGATATTAGGTTTTAGGCCACTTAAATTGATGGACTATATATAAAAATATGTCTTTTTACCCATTGCAATCATGTTAAAGATGTTTTAATGCTCTGCAGTCAGACATGACTGAGTGCCTTCACTTTCACTTTTCATTTTCATGCATTGGAGAAGGAGAAGGCAACCAACTCCAGTGTTCTTGCCTGGAAAAATCCCGGGGACGGGGGAGCCTGGTGGGCTGCCGTCTATGGGGTCATACAGAGTCGGACACCACTGAAGCAACTTAGCAGCAGCAGCAGTCATTACTTCTCTCTTGTCATTATAGAATGGTATAATTCTCCATTTAACTCATGGAAAGTTAAAAAAACTTAGATGAAGACTTCTGATTCCATCATGGAAAATAGAAGGGGGAAAAGTGGAAGCAGTGACAAATTTTATTTTCTTGGGTTCCAAAATCACTACAAACAATGCCTGCAGCCATAAAATTAAAAGACACTTGCTCTGTGGAAGGAACTATGGCAAACCTAGACAACGTATTAAAAAGCAGAGACATCACTTTGCTGACAAAGGTCCATATAGTTAAAGCTATGGTTTTTCAAGTAGTAATGCATGGATGTGAGAGTTGGACCATAAAGAAGTCTGAGAGCCAAAGAATTGATGTTTGGACTTGTGGTGCTAGAAAAGACACTTCAGAGTCCCTCAGACTGCAAGGAGATCAAACCAGTCAATCCTAAAGGAAATCAACCCTGAATATTCGTTGGAAGGATTATTGCTTAAGCTGACTGAGCTCCAGTACTTTGGCCACCTGATGTGAAGAGCAGACTCACTGGAAAAGACCCTGATACTTGGGAAGATTGAAAGCAAAAGGAGAAGGGGGTGGCAAAAGATGAGATGGTTAGATAGCATCCCTGACTCAATGGATGTGAATTCGAGCAAACTTGAAGAGATAGTGAAGGACAGGGAAGCCTGGTGTGCTGCAGTCCATGGGGTTGAAAAGGGTTGGACATGACTTAGTGACTGAACAACACCAACAACAATGTTGGCTTTAGTGGCACTGCCCACTCACAAAGTTGAAACCTTGTATAACCAGATCATCTATCCATTCATCACTGTCTTCATAAGACTAGAACAGAGGCCTGTGCCCTAGTAATTCTGAAGTTTCCCCCTTTCTTCTAGTATATTTATGAGACTTGCAAATCGTTAAAAAATGTTTTTCTGACTTGGTGACATTCATTCAAACAGGATATGAATGGGAGCAGGAGCTTTAAGACAAGATGCCTCCTTCATCGCTTGCATGCTCCAATGTGTACGACTCTTTGTGACCCCATGGACTGCAGCCCAGCAGGCTCCTCTGTCCATGGAATTTTCCAGGCAAGAATAATGGGGTGGGTTACCATTTCCTGTTGCAGGGGATCTTCCTGACCCAGGGATTGAACTCATGTCTCTGGCATCTTGTGCATTGGCAGATAGATCCTTTACAAACTCTACCACCTTGGAGGCCTCCTTGGAGTGGAACAAATGTTGGCACCTTCCAAGGAGGAAAGGAAATGACATTGTTCAGAATGCCTCCATCTGCTGACAGGTTCTGAAGCGTTTGACTGAAGCAATAATAGTAATGATAGCTAATGTTTACTGCAGCCTCTTAGTCCAGGCATTGTCTGAAGTGCATGTTGGTGAGAGAGAGAGCCAGGATTCAAACCCAGGCGGTCTGAATCCAGAATCTGGTTTCTAACTTCATGGTTATATTTTGGGAGCTACCAGTGGGCTGCAGGGATGCTAAAGAGGAAGTGGGGTCACCATGCTTTTATCCTTCCTTTGTCTTCCTTTTCTTCCCAATTATTGTTTACCAAGTTGAAGAAAATAAGGAAACCCCTAGACCATTCAGGTATGACCTGAATCAAATCCCTTAGGATTATACAGTGGAAGTGACAAATAGATTCAAGGGATTAGATCTGATAGACAGGGAGCCTGAAGAACTATGGACAGAGGTTCATGACATTGTATAGGAGGCAGTGATCAAGGCCATCCCCAAGAAAAAGGAGAGCAAAAAGGCAAAATGGTTGTCTGAGGAGGCCTTACACACAGCTATGAAAAGAAGAGAAGCGAAAAGCAAAGGAGAAAAGGAAAGATATACCCATCTGAATGTAGAGTTCCAAAGAATAGCAAGGAGAGATAAGAAAGCCTTCCTCAGTGATCAATGCAAAGAAATAGAGGAAAATAATAGAATGGGAAAGACTAGAGATTTCTTCAAGATAATTAAAGATACCAAGGGAACATTTCATGCAAAGATGGGCTTGATAAAGGACAGAAATGGTATGGACCTAACAGAAGCAGAAAATATTAAGAAGAGGTGGCAAGAATACACAGAACAACTATACAAAAAAGATCTTCATGACCCAGATAACCATGATAGTGTGATCACTCACCTATAGTCAGACATGCTGGCATGTGAAGTCAAGTGGGCCATAGGAAGCATCGCTACGAACAAAGCTAGTGGAGGTGATGGAATTTCAGTTGAGCTATTTCAGATCCTAAACAATGATGCTCTGAAAGTTCAGTTCAGTTAAGTTCAGTCACTCAGTCGTGTCCGACTCTTTGCGACCCCAATGAATCGCAGCACGCCAGGCCTTCCTGTCCATCACCAACTCCCGGAGTTCACTCAGACTCATGTCCATTGAGTCAGTGATGCCATCCAACCATCTCATCCTCTGTCGTCCCCTTCTCCTCCTGCCCCCAATCCCTCCCAGCATCAGAGTCTTTTCCAATGAGTCAACTCTTTGCATGAGGTGGTCAAAGTACTGGAGTTTCAGCTTGAGCATCATTCCTTCCGAAGAAATCCCAGGGCTGATCTCCTTCGGAATGGACTGGTTGGATCTCGTTGCAGTCCAAGGGACTCTCGAGAGTCTTCTCCAACACCACAGTTCAAAAGCATCAGTTCTTCGGTGCTCAGCCTTCTTCACAGTCCAACTCTCACATCCATACATGACCACTGGAAAAAGCATAGCCTTGACTAGACAGACCTTTGCTGGCAAAGTAATGTCTTTTCTTTTGAATATGCTATCCAGGTTGGTCATAACTTTCCTTCCAAGGAGTAAGCGTCTTTTAATTTCATGGCTGCAGTCACCATCTGCAGTGATTTTGGAGCCCCCAAAAATAAAGTCTGACACTGTTTCCACTCTTTCCCCATCTATTTCCCATGAAGTGATGGGACCAGTTGCCATGATCTTCGTTTTCTGAATGTTGAGCTTTAAGCCAACTTTTTCACTCTCCACTTTCACTTTCATCAAGAGGCTTTTGAGTTCCTCTTCACTTTCTGAAAGTGAAAGTGCTGCACTCAATATACCAACAAATTTGGAAAACTCAGCAGTGGCCACAGGATTGGAAAAGTTCAGGTTTCATTCCGATCCCAAAGAAAAGCAATTCCAAAGAATGTTCAAATTACCACACAATTGCACTCATGTCACATGCTAGCAAAGTAAGGCTCAAAATTCTCCAAGCCAGGCTCCAACAGTACATGAACCATGAACTTCCAGATGTTCAAGCTGGATTTAGAAAAGGCAGAGGAACCAGAGATCAAATTACCAACACTGGTTGGATCATCGAAAAAGCAAGAGAGTTGCAGAAAAACATCTACTTCTGCTTTCTTGAGTATGCCAAAGCCTTTGACTGTGTGGATCACAACAAGCTGCATAAAATTCTGAAAAAGATGGAAACACCAGACCACCTTACCTTCCTCCTGAGAAATCTGTATGCAGGTCAAGAAGCAACAGTTAGAACTGGACATGGAACAACAGACTGGTTCCAAATTGGGAAGGGCTCCGGTCCCATCACTTCATGGGAAATAGATGGAGAAACAGTGGAAACAGTGTCAGACTTTATTTTTGGGGGCTCAAAAATCACTGCAGATGGTGACTGCAGCCATGAAATTAAAAGACGCTTACTCCTTGGAAGGAAAGTTATATCCAACCTAGATAACATATTCAAAAGCAAAGACATTACTTTCCCAACAAAGGTCCGTCTAGTCAAGGCTATGGTTTTTCCTGTGGTCATGTATGGATGTAAGAGTTGGACTGTGAAGAAAGCTGAGCACCAAAGAATTGATGCTTTTGAACTGTGGTGTTGGAGAAGACTCTCGAAAGTCCTTTGGACTGCAGGGAGATCCAACCAGTCCATTCTGAAGGAGATCAGCCCAGGGTGTACTTTGGAAGGAATGATGCTAAAGCTTAAACTCCAGTACTTTGACCACCTCATGCGAAGAGTTGATTCATTGGAAAAGACTCTGATGCTGGGAGGGATTGGGGGCAGGAGGAGAAGGGGACGACAGAGGATGAGATGGCTGGATGGCATCACTGACTCGATGGACATGAGTCAGAGTGAACTCCAGGAGTTAGTGATGGACAGGGAGGCCTGGCGTGCTGTGATTCAATGGGGTCGCAAAGAGTCAGACACGACTGAGCGACTGAACTGAACTGAGAAGAATCTGGAGCGATCCATGTCTGGTGCTACTTCTAAGTGTGAAAACAATAGTATCTCATTTTTACTGAACGTTTTTTATATACC
This sequence comes from Bos indicus, assembly GCF_029378745.1. Lineage (NCBI taxonomy): Eukaryota > Metazoa > Chordata > Mammalia > Artiodactyla > Bovidae > Bos > Bos indicus. The sequence continues at coordinate 58,387,027 of NC_091765.1, read as the reverse complement.
AGGTTGTTCTCAGCCCTTCACTGCATGGTTGCATTTCATCGTATACCAGCTGCACATGGGTTTTAAAGTTTTACCATGGGTTTTAAGGGATTTCCAGGTGGCTCTAGTGGTAGTGGTAAAGAACCTATCTGCCAGTGCTGGAGACTTAAGAGACATGGGTTTAATTCTTGGGTCAGGAAGATCCCCTGGAGGAGGGCATCCAACCCGCTCCAGTATTCTTGCCTGGAGAATCCTATGGACAGAGGACCCTGGCTGGCTATGGTCCTTGGGGTCACAAAGAGTCAGACACGACTGAAGCGACTGAGCACACATGTACATGGTTGTTAAGTTGCAGGATAGTATTGTTCTGTTCTTCTTAAGATAATACAGAGCCAACCTGCCCCATTCTCCACCCTCCTTTCCCTTGTCATGTGTCTCAGAGGTTGGTTTTCTTGTACGATTCATCCAGGATTTCTTGTCCTTTGGCTTCCGGTCAGATTCAGTTAAAGTGTGTCCCCAGCAGAAGATGAGAGTTGGGTGTAGAGTTGTGTCCCCCCTGCTCTGAGCTTTGGCAATGGCTGGGCTTCTCTATCAGTGAGCAGGGCTCTTGTCAGGTAGCCACTCTCCCCCAGCTACAGATATCACCAGATCCCCATAAGAGCTTTTCCTTCTGCCCTTTCAGACCTGGGATGACTGTGACTTCCAGTCATTGATAATCTCTTGGTACTTCATCAGCCCCTGTTGCTGTCGTTCAGTCACTAAGCCATGTCTGACTCTTTGAGACCCCATGAACTGCAGCACGCCAGGCCAGGTTTCCTTATCCTTCACCATCTCCCGGAGCTTGCTCGAACTCGTGTCCATTGAGTCAGTGATGCCATCCAACCATCTCATCCCTTGTTGCCCCCTTCTCGTCTTGCCTTCAATCTTTCCCAGGATCAGTCTTTTCCAATGAGTCAGCTCTTTGCATCAGGTGGCCAAAGTATTGGAGCTTCAGCTTCAGCATTAGTCTTTCCAATGAATATTCAGGGTTGATTTCCTTTAGGATTGACTGGTTTGATCTCCTTGCTGTCCAAGCGACTCTCAAGAGTCTTCTCCAGTCCCTTAACCCTCCCCACATCCCTGTAAACAATTCTCCCCAGTTATCCCTTATAGAGTGCCACCTCTTTCCTACTGGTTTCTGGCTGATCCAGCTAGCACTTGAGAGCTTACACAGTGCCACTACCCCTTTATCTATTAGAGTAGCTGCTTTGAGTCAAGAAGCCCTAGTTATGAAACCCAGTTTGATCTCTTACTAGTTATATGATTTTAAGCAAGTTATTCAATCTCTCTGAGCTGTAGTTTACTTACTCACAAAATCAAAGATAATGGATTAGGGAGAATTAAAAATTATATGCAAACTAGCCCCATGTTCTGCGCATAACTGGTGATTAATAGAATTAGAAATGGCAGATACTGTCATGAAAGTATGTCAAACTTAATTATTAAATTAAAATAAATTAGTCTATAAACAGTTTATTAAACTGACAGACGGCTTTTTAAAAGATGATAATCCCCAGTATTGACAGTGATATAGGGGAAGGCACACACTACAAGTGAAATAATAAAATTCAGGGAAGCATTTCTGAAGGGCATTTTATCTATAGGTATATAAAGCTTTGCCAAGAAAATGCACTGGTCATAGCAAACACCCTCTTCCAACAACACAAGAGAAGACTCTATACATGGACATCACGAGATGGTCAACACCGAAATCAGATTGATTATATTCTTTGCAGCCAAAGATGGAGAAGCTCTATACAGTCAGCAAAAACAAGACCAGGAGCTGACTGTGGCTCAGACCATGAACTCCTTATTGCCAAATTCAGACTTAAATAGAAGAAAGTAGGGAAAACCACTAGACCATTCAGGTATGACCTAAATCAAATCCCTTATGATTATACAGTGGAAGTGAGAAATAGATTTAAGGGCCTAGATCTGATAGATAGAGTGCCTGATGAATTATGGACTGAGGTTCGTGACATTGAACAGGAGACAGGGATCAAGACCATCCCCATGGAAAAGAAACGCAAAAAAGCAAAATGGCTGTCTGGGGAGGCCTTACAAATAGCTGTGAAAATAAGAGAAGCGAAAAGCAAAGGAGAAAAGGAAAGATACAAACATCTGAATGCAGAGTTCCAAAGAATAGCAAGAAGAGATAAGAAAGCCTTCCTCAGCAATCAATGCAAAGAAATAGAGGAAAACAACAGAATGAGAAAGACTAGGGATCTCTTCAAGAAAATCAGAGATACCAAAGGAACATTTCATGCAAAGATGGGCTTGATAAAGGACAGAAATGGTATGGACCTAACAGAAGCAGAAGATATTAAGAAGAGATGGCAAGAATACACAGAAGAACTGTACAAAAAAGATCTTCACGACCCAGATAATCACGATGGTGTGATCACTGACCTAGAGCCAGACATCCTGGAATGTGAAGTCAAGTGGGCCTTAGAAAGCATCACTACGAACAAAGCTAGTGGAGGTGATGGAATTCCAGTTGAGCTATTCTAAATCCTGAAAGATGATGCTGTGAAAGTGCTGCATTCAACATGCCAGCAAATTTGGAAAATTCAGCAGTGGCCACAGGACTGGAAACGGTCAGTTTTCATTCCAATCCCAAAGAAAGGCAATGCCAAAGAATGCTCAAACTACTGCACAATTGCACTCATCTCACACACTAGTAAAGTAATGCTCAAAATTCTCCAAGCCAGGCTTCAGCAATACGTGAACCATGAACTTCCTGATGTTCAAGCTGGTTTTAGAAAAGGCAGAGGAACCAGAGATCAAATTGCCAACATCCGCTGGATCATCGAAAAAGCGAGAGAGTTCCAGAAAAGCATCTATTTCTGCTTTATTGACTATGCCAAAGCCTTTGACTGTGTGGATCACAATAAACTGTGGAAAATTCTGAAAGAGCTGGGAATACCAGACCACCTGACCTGCCTCTTGAGAAATTTGTATGCAGGTCAGGAAGCAACAGTTAGAACTGGACATGGAACAACAGACTGGTTCCAAATAAGAAAAGGAGTTCATCAAGGCTGTATATTGTCACCCAGTTTATTTAACTTCTATGCAGAGTACATCATGAGAAACGCTGGACTGGAAGAAACACAAGCTGGAATCAAGACTGCCAGGAGAAATATCAATAACCTCAGATATGCAGATGACACCACCTTTATGGCAGAAAATGAAGAGGAACTAAAAAGCCTCTTGATGAAAGTGAAAGTGGAGAGTGAAAAAGTTGGCTTAAAGCTCAACATTCAGAAGACGAAGATCATGGCATCCGGTCCCACCACTTCATGGCAAGTAGATGGGGAAACAGTGGAAACATTGTCAGACTTTATTTTTCTGGGCTCCAAAATCACTGCAGATGGTCACTGCAGCCATGCAATTAAAAGACGCTTATTCCTTGGAAGGAAAGTTATGACCAACCTAGATAGCATATTCAAAAGCAGAGACATTACTTTGCCAACAAAGGTTTGTCTAGTCAAGGCTATGGTTTTTCCAGTGGTCATGTATGGATGTGAGAGTTGGACTGTGAAGAAAGCTGAGCGCCAAAGAATTGATGCTTTTGAACTGTGGTGTTGGAGAAGACTCTTGAGAGTCCCTTGGACTGCAAGGAGATCCAACCAGTCCATTCTGAAGGAGATCAGCCCTGGGATTTCTTTGGAAGGACTGATGCTAAAGCTGAAACTCCAGTACTTTGGCCACCTCATGCAAAGAGTTGACTCATTGGAAAAGACTCTGATGCTAGGAGGGATTGGGGGCAGGAGGAGAAGGGGACGACAGAGGATGAGATGGCTGGATGGCATCACTGACTCAATGGATGTGAGTCTGAGTGAACTCCGGGAGTTGGTGATGGACAGGGAGGCCTGGCGTGCTGCGGTTCATGGGGTCACAAAGAGTCAGGCACGACTGAGAGACTGATCTGATCTGATGTATTGGAATACAAATTTTGGTTATTTCTGGATGGTAGGAATATAGTTGATATTTTCCTCTGTTTTTTTTTTTCCCCCTGGATTTTCTGACTTTCCTACAAGGAACATGATACAGAACATTGTATGGAACATTGTGTAGATAGGATTGCTCTTGGCTACAAGTAACAAAAAGCCAAACTCAGTGGTTCAGTGGCTCAACAAAGTGAGGACCAAAGTCTGAAATTTTTATGGTTTTTCCTTCATGATCTTGATGCGTCCACAGCCCCTCCAGTCATCACATGTGTTTTCAGAGTACAAAACGGGACCAGAAGGACTTGTGCCTTTCTCAGGAAAACAAGAGCTTTCCCAGGGACTCCAGGACAGACTTACGTCCCACTGGCCAGACTGGTGCCACATGACTACGGCTAGCTGTAAAGCTGAAGAGAGAAGGGAGGTGGGAAATGGAGGTGAGTCAGCCCCTTTGCAACATCTGCCACAAACATAGATTGCTTTTGTCATAAAAAATAAAGGTTATTAAAACATTTCAAACAAAAAAAAATTTGGGGGGGGGGCGATTTACCTTAATGCCTCCTCTGCCACCCTCCCATCCACTCTGGCTGCAATAGCTAGAAAATCATATTCACTGAGCCAAAAGGGTGGGGAAGGATGAAGAAACTTGAGTGGAGGCTGCACCCTCTAGGTGGAGGGAGTGGAGAGATGGGCAGAGTGCCAGAGACCTGGGAAATCAGCCTGTTGCTTGTTCAGCCAGCTTCATCTAGGTGTCCCTGATCTGTGTGGCTACACAAAGCTTATCAACAGAGACTTTTGCAACGTCGATACTTTTGGCCCTGCTGTTATTTTGTAGTGTGCAGAGCTGGCTTTGGTAGTTCATCAAGCTTACTCTGGGCTCAGCAGGGCTTCCTAATGAGCATAAAGAACATGTTCATGACTCCTACTGAGAGACTGGACCCAGATTGCCTGGCTCTAGATCCTGGCTGTGCCACTTACCTGTTATGTGATCTTGGACCAGTTACTTAAGCAATCTATGTTTTGCTTCTTCAACTGTTAAATGGCAATAATAATAGTGTGCATTTCATAGGGTTGTTTTGAAAGGTTAGATGAGTCAGTATTTGTCAAATGCCTACAATGTACCTATCACATGGTAAATGCTATGGAAGTATTTGTTTAGAAAATAAATGTAAGAAAGGCAGAAACAGCCATTGCTGTCTGGATCCTATTTGTTTGAAGTCACATCTTACATGACATAAATCTGAAACACCTAAAGCTACAAAGAAGGGCTGAATTTTTTTCCTGTTCCCTGCCAGCCACCCAACTTGGTCTCAGTAGGGAGCAGGGGAGGCAGAGGAGAACCCACAGGAAGCTAAGAGCTATGGAACACCTTCTGGGTGGTGTAGCAAGCAGTTCATTAAATCTTATGAGGCAGGTATATATTGTCTTCATTTTACAGGTGGGGAAACTGAGGCTCAGAGGAATGGAGTAATTAGGCCACAGTCATATGTTGGGATTCAACCCCATACCCTGAATGTTACATGTTAAGATATTTACACAGGGCAACTTTCCTGTACAAATCGTAAAAGGTTTAACATATACATCAATCCCTAGTTGAAAAAGACTTTGTACTTAAAAGACCCTATCACAAATCCTTCTGTAAAATGCTGTATTTATCTATATTTAATTTGGCAAATTTGAACTTTCATATATTGTGTTTTCTTACAATATATAGTGTGTCTCTCTTGTTTAAAAAATAAATTCCAAGGCTGAAACTCCAGCTAAAATTCTTTTGTAGGGTAGTGGGGAGGAAGGAGTGTTAGTGGACTTTTTTGCCCTTGTTTGTTTGTTTGTGTCTGTGTGTGTGTATGTGTTTTTTGAAGTGTAGAATATAGTATCCAAATATAGGATGTACCCTTGAAAACAGCTGAAGCTTATAACCCTTATTCCCATGTCTCAGGTGGCACCAGTGGTAAAGAACCCACCTGCCAAAGCAGGAGACATAAGAGATGTGGGTTTGATCCTTGGATCAGGAATATTCCCTGGAGAAGGGAATGGCAACCCACTCCAGTATTCTTGCCTGGAGAATCCCATAGACAGAGAAGCCTGGCAGGCTACAGTCCATGAGGTTGCAAAGAGTCGGACACGACCTAGGACACTCACATAACCCTTATTAGCAATAAATGACCATTTTGTTGCCACTTCCAGGCATACTGTCTTGAAGCTCAAAGCCTGGCTTAAACCAGTTGAAATTGTGCATAACTAACATCATAAATATCTTGCAGGTCAAATTCCTCCATTCCTCCTCTCTGCAGTGTTAATGCCACCTTTGAAATGCCAGTTCCAAAGAGATGCAACCAGACATAGCTCAATGGTTTCCTTTGTGACTCTGATCAAGTTCAAGCAAAATGTAAATGTTTCAGGAGAGTTCTCTATTCTTGCCCTTTAAGAAAAAAAGAAAAAAAAAAAAGATCTCTAAGCCCCACCCAACCCCACCCTTAGTTTCTAATGTTCTGGAGTCAGCAGTGCAAGAGACAGAGCCAAAATATAAAGAACTGAAAAGAAAATGGGCTTTTTTTTTTTTAAACTTTTGTTCCCAGCTCTTATACCCCACCTCCCCTAAATTGAAGTCCAGGGATCTGGGATCTATCTGTCCCTGACCTGTGCCACCTGGGGACCTCTCCCTGGCCTAGGGCCAGGCCTGTGCAGGCTGAAGTCCATTCCAGATCAACCCTTAAGGCCATCCAAGGGGAATTAACCCTTTCAAAAGGCAGGAGGTAACCTCCAACAGACCCACCTTCCTATTTCGAGTACTAATCTTTCCCCCTTTTATGCTTTTGGCTTCACAGTAGATCTCATTCTTCTGCCAGGAGGTTAGAGGGTGCAAACAGCCAAGAAGCAGCTGCAAGGAAGCTCTGAAGTGCCAATCTTGTAGGTAGGGCGACCGCCGCAGGCAGAAGAGACCAGGAGAGAGATTAAGTGAAACATTAGCCGTGGCCTTTTGGATTCAGTCCAGTGTCTTTCAATTATTTCTTTATGTGCTTTTGGTCCTGGGTTTATTTGGCATTGGACAGGCATCCATTAGAAGATTTCACAATGATTTGCCATGTTACAGTTCTAAACAGATGTGAACTTGTCACCAAAGGAAATTTATGTTTTACCATCTTTCCCCCCCCCTTCTCCCTGGGGAGCTGCAGGGAAAAGCATTCCAAGCGAATTAATCAAAATGACTAGGTAATGCTCTAAAAATAATAAACGGTGTTGTAGTCTGGATCTCTTTCAAGTTTGAGCTTATTTTGTGAGCTTGAAGATCCATACATCACATCGCATGTATATATTTTTTATTAGAGTGAAGTGGGCAATTGCATAGTAACAGATAAGTTATTAAGACACATAAATGCAATTACTCTCATAACCCTGGGCTGCATTTTAACTAAGTTAATTAAGCAACTGGGCCAAGGAGGGGGCAAAGGGTAGGTGTCTTAATGATTCCTTAACTTGCCTGCAGAAGCCAGCTATGCAAATCAGGACAGGCTATGACTCCGAAATCAGGGCTGGACAGAAACGGAGGGGCAAGGTTAGAATAATAACAAAAAGGGAGAATAAATGTCGCCTCTTCTTGGGCTTCCCTCAGCTGCTAACATAAGTTACACAGTTGCTAGACAGAGGCAGGAGGACTGGAAGTTTTGGAAAACAGGTTCTATAAAGTCAGTGGATAATGAAAAAACAAACAAGCTGGTAACATTACTATCACCATATTTTCAAAATATCTTCCAAAAGCTCCAAAAGAATACTTTTATATTAAAACAAACAAGCAAACAAACAAAAACCTGTAGCAGGGTCCTGGGTTCTCCATCTTGGAATGAGATTAGATAAGCCTCAGGGTGAGATTGGGAAGAGAAATCCATACTGGAAAAAAGGAAAGCATGGATGATAAGATAGATTTTTTTCTGATTTTAACTGATGCAGTTTTTCAATTTTCAATTGGCCTCTTTTCCCTAATATATGTCCCAAATATCCAAGAGCAAGATATTCTCTAAAGATCTGTATCCAAACCACCCACAGCCCTCGATGAGAATTTACGTACATCAGGCAGGAGCTACTAAGCCAGTGTGACTGTGAGGAAAACTAGGAGCAAGGACTGCCCAGGTTTGTCATGCATGCCCTTTGTCTCCAAATGCAAGCCCTGCTGTTATTAGGCTAAATTATCCACAAAGATAATTCCAACCTAAGAAGTCTCATCCAGCCTCAGAATGCTTGTTAGATAATTCCCAGGTCTTCATTCTCCAGAAACAACGGATTGCAGTGTTGCTAATCTCAACCTGCTTTAGCCGGCTTCCATTCATCATGGCTGGCAGCAGAGACTAGAGGGTTATGGGTAATTGAATTCCAGCCAACCTTCCAACCTAATTTAAGTCAACCCTTTGACCTCTTACCTGACCAAATCTGCTGCCAGAGTTAGTAAATAAATATTGTTTTTCCATTAAAAGAAGCTTTTTTGAATGCCTACTATGTGTCAGCTTTGTGCAACATATCCTTTATCTCACCTCATTCATTCATTCTGTCAACACTTTGGTGGGAACCCAGACATGAGGAATTAACAGATAGTGAAGATGAGTGTAAAGGTCATCTCAGGGTCGGTCTGGTGGGGGAAATGTGTGCTCTGCAGACACCCTGACTTCCTATCTTTGAAAGAAGATAAATCTTTAGCTCTGACAGAAAGCCTGAAACCTCTTGTGCACAGGAAAATGAAATGATAAACATTTCCCTTCTCTCAAAAAGAAGCCATGTAGGATCTTTGCAGTCCAAAGACTTCCATTCAAATCCTCCCTCCTCTGTATTTGACACACTGTGTCAGATATCTATTTAAGTTCTCTGGGCCTCATGTGATAAGGAGACCGGGGTCTGTTGTGGGGGAGGTGGAGGGGAAGGAGTAACAACCCTAACTGGCAAGGCTATTGTGAGGACTTGAGGATTAAGTGCCATACTGTGGAGGGGAGCTCCTTGTAAACTGTAAAGCTCCTCACACGCAGGAGATTACTGCTAATAATTCTCACACACTGCTAAAACTACCAACCAGCTCTGAGACCATAACAGAAGGGCTTCTGATCGAACAGTAGACACTCTTATTTTAAATCATGGAAGCAAAAGTGTAATTTCTTGTGAAATTTGCTTCATTTATTTTCTTTGGTAAATCTCTGGGTCACCATCACATCTGCTGCCTGTATGTATGATCTGGGTTTTGTTGCCAGAAAGCGTTCTAACATTTCAAAAGCATTAGAAATCATGTTCCTGTACCTATTATTTCTCATCCTCAGTTAGAAACCAGCTCACCAGGGACTAGTCATGTTCGACTAGTTACCCCGCCCCCCACCTCAAGTCCATTCTAAAGCTGGCACTGAATGGCTACAGATAATATTCTTGGCAGCAAAATTTTTTTAGGAACAGTCAAGGTCTGTTCAGGGAAAAAATTAATGTATTTGAATAATTTATTTTCCCTTTTTAATTCTAAAACGATACGAGGCCCTAAGATTTCACAAGCAGCCAGAGGATCCTGAACAGCCAGAGCTGCTGGGTTTAAATGGTAATGCTAATGGAATTATCAGCTGATGCTGGATAACTGTCGGCTGAATAATTACCCAGGCAAAGATGAGGTATCGCTGAAGATAAACAGTGAAGGAGGGACCTCAGTGTTTATTTTCCACGCTGCAGCTTAATCTCCTCCACTGTTTAACTTCATCAGCATCACTGCTAACCCCAGGGCCACACAATTTCACTTAAAAGAAGGAAATTAAATCACCAAAACATACATGCAATTGTAAACAGAGCTGCAGGAGATGTGGGCTGGGATGTTTTTGCTGCTATAGTCAATGGCAAACAAGTGTTCCCTTTTACCGGCTCCTTCTCCATTGTGTGATGAAAAGGACAGCAACATTTACTGAGCATTCACCGTGGGGCCATGCTCTACATTAAGCATTTTCCATACATGGTTCTAGTTCATCTTCATGTGCAACGGAGTTAAGTACCAGTGGAGGGAGCTGGGTGTCAGAGAAGATAAGTAACTGGCCCAGGGTTCTAGGACTAGTGAGCAGTGGAGTAAGGCTTTCAATTCTGGTGGACCAGCTCCAGCTGTTCAAAGAAAAACACTGGAACACCCATGTTTCCCCATCTTGAGTCTGTTCTTGACTTCACAGATGAGTCCAGGCAGTTTTATGACTTCTACAGCTGCCCCATGCTATCTCTATTGGAAATGCTGCCAAATCTCCCGTCTGGTCCTACGTCTGGATTCTGTTTTATTGAGAAAGTATTTGCATCCAACCCCGTGTGGCCAATCTTGAACTTTGTAACTCAATTCAGAAGGCCTTCACATTGGCCAAGTTCCCTGCCTTCTTCAGCCAGTCTGTAAGTAATCACTGCCTCCTTCTAGTAGATTCTTCCCCCCAGAATGTATGAAAATAATTTTTTTTTAAACTAAAAGAATATTTCAGTGCACATGTGTTTATCCTCCACCAAATCCAACAATTGTTGTCGACATGCTGCCATATTTGATCAACTAATCAGTCAACTTTTCTATTTTTCTTTCTGAGCCATTGGGAAGTTAGCCTCAGAAATCGCTATGTCAGCCCAAAGCATCATTCAATGTGCATCTCCTAAGAATATAGAGCATTTCCTACAAGATCAGACCTGAGAAATTATAATTCCTTAATATCATCTATTATCTAGCTCAACGATAGATCTCTTAACCATTCTTTAACTTTTATGGATTTTTAAAAATTAATTTCACGCATGGTATTGGTAGTAATGTCTCTTTCAGTTCAGTTCAGTTCAGTCGCTCAGTCATGTCCAACTCTTTGCAACCCCATGAACCGAAGCACGCCAGGCCTCCCTGTCCATCACCAACTCCCGGAGTTCACTCAGACTCACGTCCATCGAGTCTGTGATGCCATCCAGCCATCTCATCCTCTGTCGTCCCCTTCTCCTCTTGCCCCCAATCCCTCCCAGCATCAGAGTCTTTTCCAGTGAGTCATCTTTTCGCATGAGGTGGCCAAAGTACTGGAGTTTCAGCTTTAGCATCAGTCCTTCCAAAGAAATCCCAGGGCTGATCTCCTTCAGAATGGACTGGTTGGATCTCCTTGCAGTCCAAGGGACTCTCAAGAGTCTTCTCCAACACCACAGTTCAAAAGCATCAATTCTTCGGTGCTCAGCCTTCTTCACAGTCCAATTCTCACATCCATACATGACCAGTCAGGAAAAACCATAGCCTTGACTAGACGGACCTTTGTTGGGAAAGTAATGTCTCTGCTTTTGAATATGCTATCTAGGTTGGTCATAACTTTCCTTCCAAGAAGTAAGCGTCTTTTAATTTCATGGCTGCAGTCACCATCTGCAGTGATTTTGGAGCCCCCCAAAAATAAAATCTGACACTGTTTCCACTGTTTCCCCATCTATTTCCCATGAAGTGATGGGACGGGATGCCATAATCTTTGTTTTCTGAATGTTGAGCTTTAAGCCAACTTTTTCACTCTCCACTTTCACTTTCATCAAGAGGCTTTTGAGTTCCTCTTCACTTTCTGCCATAAGGGTGGTGTCACCTGCATATCTGAGGTTATTGATATTTCTCCCGGCAATCTTGATTCCAGCTTGTGCTTCTTCCAGTCCAGCGTTTCTCATGATGTACTCTGCATATAAGTTAAATAAGCAGGGTAGTCACTGGTAATCTGGAATCACCTCCGTCTCCATCTTTATTTTTTTCCTACACTACATTTAGTTTTCTAAGACTCTGTCTAGTATGGGCACAGCTGAATTGCTTCCTGTTCCTAAGGGTCTCTGCCAGTCTCTACTTTCAACTCTTATCCAACTGCTAGTGAGAAGGCAGCTCTAGACTTCCCATGTGGGATGGGCTTGGGGGTTGCAATGTAGTAATAAGGAGTGGGCGGGTGAGAGGACTTCTGCATAACAAAAGCATTTTAAAAGGCTTAAATTGTTGATTTATTTGACATGGCTGCTTCCCTTTCAGGTGATAAATGGTGAATGATACAGACTGAACAAACTGTCTACCTTCAAACCTCAGCTTTGCTACTTACAAGCTGTGTGACCTTGAACAAGTTATTTAACCTCTCAGTTACTCAGTCTTATTTTTTGTAAAATTTTTTTGTAAAATGGTGAATTAGAATAATGGAATCTAATTCACAGAGTTGGGCTGACACGAGTTGGTAAGCGCAGAGCAGTGAGAATCCTGCCTGGAACAGCATGCTATCCACACGTGTTAGCCATCATCATTATTGAGTCTTCCCTCATCTACTAACTTCCCTCTTTAGTCATTTCCTGGAACTGGAGCATCCAGAATCTCTGGCTGCCTGATAGTTTTACCCACTGCCATTCGATTTTTTAAAATTGATTCTGATTGACCTAGGGAACATATAGTTTGCCCTCAACCACATCCTCTTTCCTCTCTCCCTAATTCTCTGTTTTGTTTTTCTAATCAAATTCTTCAAAAAAAATATCCATTTGGTCCTCCTTTTTCCTATTATGTTATACGTCTGGAATAACTTCCTTACTTTTTGGACTGAGACATAGCTTCACCCTTTGATTTAAGATGCAATTACATCAGTTGTTTCTAGTCCAGGAAGTCTTTCTTGCTTAAGGGAAGGTCGAAGCCTCTTGGTTCCCATTCATTCTTTCGGTCAGACTGCCAGTCTTTCAGTGCACTTTGGGGCCCCCTATAAGGAACTGAGTCCTGGCTGAACACTGGAGTATACAGCAGTGAACTAGACCTCGTCCTCGATGTGGACAAATAACCAGCCAGCTACTCACAGTGATTCTGAATGGCAGGAAGGGATGGGTTGAAACAGGTAGTTCTGGACTCTCCCTGCACGTGGACCACACTAGAAGAAAAATTGCAAGAATGTTAATGGGTCCCTTTCTCCAAAGGTGTACTCTCCATTGTCCTGAAATTCTTGCCAGAGTACTTCTAGAGTGGCTAGTGTTGCTTCCTGTTTTTCTACAACTCCTTTCAACATTTCTAAACTCTTTTAAAGCTTCAGCTATTACTATTTCCATTAAAAAGTGTGTATTTTATTGGAATGACTGTTATAGCACAATAGCTTCATCTGAAGAATGGGGATAATACTAATACCTACCTTCCAGGACTGGCACAAACATTAAACGAGTTAATAGAAAAATGCTTAGAATGCAGTATAGATTTGTATGTTTGATAAATAAATAAAAATAAAGTTTGTTGAAATATCACAATGGAGTCAAAGAGAGTATGACTCAGAGCAGGTGAGTTTTGAGTGGGTTCAGGGGCCCTGACTCAAGGAGCAGATGAAGCAGGAAGCCTTTGAAGACATTAAGGAGAGGCCAGAAGAAAATCCAAGTATTAATTTTGACTACTTGAAAAAAAGTGTTTTTGGTTTTTTTTTTTCAATGTGGCCGCATGTACTTTCTTTATTCTGAGTTCTGGGCTCTAATAAACCACCTCCAAAACAAATACGCCATCATTTGGTGTGTTTCAAGAAAGAAACTTGCTGGGAGAAATAGTTTCCATGGATCTACTGAGTTTTGCACATCTTGTGAGGAGGGAGACTGACGCCCTTTGGGAATATCTTTTTGAGGATGCTTGTATAGTGAACAGCCTTGGAAGATAGAAATAGTGTCTCCCTCCAGTTTGAAGAGCAGAATGTTTGCTGCCATTATAAATGTTCAGGTTCCCTAAGCTCAGGTTCCTCCCCTGTAATGACGTTCCCATGACAACAGGATCATCTGGCCCTCTTCTCATCATCCTATGGGAACTGGGGGTCAGCTGACACAAAGGCTGATGCTCTGGTTGCTACTATTGCTGTGAGGAATAAACTGTTCTTTGTTTCTGAACCCAGAGTCTCAAACTTCTACTAACTCCCATGAAAATGCAGCAGACTAATTTGTTAGCTTGCAAGTAAGATAAATGGCAGCCCACTCCAGTGTTCTTGCCTGGAGAATCCCAGGGACGGGGGAACCTCGTGGGCTGCCGTCTATGGGTCGCACAGAGTCGGACACGACTGAAGCGACTTAGCAGCAGCAGCAGCAGCAAGTAAGGTAAAGTCTCAGATCTTCAAGGTTCTAGACACAACTATTATTTACAGTCCAGGTTCCTTCTCCTCTCACAGTCCCTTGTTGGGCAAGCAGTCCTAGGTGGTTCTTGGGGAGTGGGTGGCCCAGGTCTCTATCACACGATCCTTCTGCTTGAATAGGACAAGCATGTGGATCAAAGGCAAACAATCTATGGGCTAGATAGTAGTCCATGAAGCGGTCTAACATGCAAGCTTTTTCCTTTGGTGATAATAATGACTAACTTCACCAATCAGGTCCTTTGTCTCAGGAATCTGAGCTTAGGATACAGAGAATCTGTCAGTTAAAGTCGTGGAAGCAGCCATGGAGTGACCTGTAGAGGCAGACGCAAAGAGTTAACAGAGGCAGGCTAATGGCAGCTACTGGGACAGCAAGGAGTGTCAGTCAGTCAGGGCACAAGGAGGCATGCTGTCCCATTGTCTCCGAGAGCCCTGACCTCAAGGTCTCTCTGTGTCAGTCTGCTTGGGCTGCTGTAAGAAAATACCATAACTGGGCAGCTTGAAAGCCACAGAAACTTACTTCCCACACTTCTGGAGGGTGGGAAATCTGAGATCCAGGTGGCAGCAGATTCAATGTCTGGTGAGAACCTGTTCTTTCATAGACAGCCGTCTCCTACTGTAACCTCACAGGCAGAAGGGGCAAGCTAGCTGTCTTTCACAAAGACACAAATCCTGATCACGATGGTCCTGCCCTAGTGATCTTATCCCCTCTCAAAGGCCCTGTCTTTTCACACCACCACTTCAAGAGGTAGGATTCCAACATATGAATTTTGGAGGGGCACAGCTTTCAAACTGTATCTCTCTGTCTCCTGTCTTTCTTTTGGTGAAACTTGATTATTCAATGATTTCCCTACTCTTTGAAGCCGAGCAAAATGGCTAAGCTTTTTTGTTTGTTTTGTTTTTAGCTTTCCATCTTTCCTTTTAATAAAGCAGGGGAGACCTCACTGTCACATAATGGAATGATTACTGCCTCTCCCCAGCCCTTTCTCTTCCTCACTCAGACCAGATTACTATCTAAAAATGGTAACTCTGTTCTCTTCCCTCTTCCCCACTTCCTTCCCCTCTCCTTACCCTACCTAGTTCCTCCATCACTTCAGCCCCGTGTCCCATTTCAACAAGAATAACAAACTGTACATTTGACCTCCTTCCAAATGTGCCCATTTGAGATCACAGGCTTGTAAAAATGAAAGCTTGAGGGAGTCTTGCCTCTGTGACTTCCTTCTCCCTTTCTAACCCAGCAGAGCATTCCTGTTCAGTGACTCCCCAATAGCTCTGGGCTTATAATGTCCCAGTTTGCTGTGTTTTCTCTTTCTTCTTTTTGCCCCAATCTTTCTTTGTGTTGTCTGGCCCTCTCTGAGCCTCCCCACTGTCTCTTTTGTCAGTGGGAGGTTCATCCCAGCTCCTGGTGCTTGGTAGGCACACAATCACCATAAATTCCCAGACTCTTCACCCCAGCATTCTTTTTCTTCTGCCATCCTAACCCTTCTCTCCCACACTCTCTGCATCTCTTTTTACTCTTAAAATATATCTATGAAAAACCTAGAGAAAGAAAATAAAAGCAAAGACTAAAGAGTACTTAATAATTTTATTTTCTAAACAATAAAGAATACATAATGTGTGTTTTTTTGTAAATGGTTTTACAGATGACAGTGATAATCTAATAAGTGTTTATAGGACACATAATTGTGTATTTACAGCCTTCTGCTGTTTGAACATTTAAAGTTTTTACAAAGCAATCTGTACCACCAACACTCAGAATAGACATAATCTGGGGTGATTTAGGTTGGATCTGTTGTATAGCATTTTAGGGACTGATCCTAACACGATACTGTGGGGAAGTATTTGCTTTTCAAATAGTGTTCTTGTTGAAGTATGAGTCAGTTGGCTGAGATTAAGCCAAGGCTGGTGACAGCTACATGCATTTGGCAAACTCTTTGGGGGACAGAGTGGGAGGATGCAGGCCTAGTACGCAGAGACCATGTTCTCAGTGTCAAGTAGCAAGGTTCATGGGGTCTCTGGATCATCAGCCAGACCTAATCCATCAAGAGACCAGGAATTTGAAACAGACAGACTCATCAAAAAAAAAATCAATAAAACACACAATGAGTTTTTCAAATGAACCAAATTATGTGTGAACATTGCAGAAACATTAGAAAACATAGCCAGGAAATTAATAAATAAAATTATCCATAATTTCACTACCCAGATATAACCACTGTTAACATTTTGATGTAGATCCAGTTTTATTTTCCATGTGTACTTATATTTTACACACATGCAAATGGGGAAAAATTCTCTTGCAGTTTAAAAAATTTTTTTTGCTTGCACTGTCTTGTGACCAAAAATTAGACATCCACAGCAAAAGGTTAAATGGTTACTTGGCATTTCACTGTGTGGACAGTCAAATGATCAAATAGATTAATAGGTAATTAACATATTTGATTATTTGGGTTGTTTTTAATTTTTCATTATTATAAATAGTGATGTCATGAACATCCTTGGACATTGAACATTTGCCTGACTATATCCTTGAGATAACGATCTAAAAAAGGAATTTCGAGGTCAAATGGCATGCAAATCTTCAGAGCTTAATTACCTACTACAACTATGAGCGCAGTGCTTAGTCGCTCAGTCTTATCTAACTCTTTGTGACCCCATGGACTGTAGTCTGCCAGGCTCCTCTCTCTATGGAATTTTCCAGGAAAGAATACTGGAGCAGGTTGCCATTTTCTACTACAGGAGATGTTCCTGTCCCAGGGATGGAATCCCTGTCTCCTGCACTGGCAGGTGGATGCTTTACCACTGTGCTACCTGGAAAACCCTACTACAACAATACCTTCCAAAAAGTTTTAATCCATTACAGTTTCACCAGCAGTCACATTGGATTTTTGAGCAAAGCTTTCAGGCCAAGCTCAGTCCTAAGAAGGAGTTTGAGAATCACTTGCTGCTAAAAATCACAAGATGGCTTGAGGTAAGTGCAAAACGGAAAATACTGTTGTTCCTACAAGGCTCTTTGATGCTGTGACCTAGGTCAATTCTACCAAAAGGAAAAAATATCCTGTGTATGTAGACACAATATACACTGATCATGAAAGCAACCAAAACCCAGTGGTTTTCAAACTCTAAAGAAATAAACCCTGTCCAAGAATCCTTGGTCAGAAAAACAAGTTATCAAAGTAAGAGTATTCAATTTTCACAGCTGCATGACAAATTATCACACTTAGTAATTTAAAACAACACACATCTGCTATCTCACAGTTTCTTTAAGTCAGGAGTCTTGGCATACCTTATCTGGGATTTCTAAAAGGTTGTAGTTGAGATGGTAGCTAGGACTGGGTTCTCATCTAGAGAATCAGCCAGGAAAAGGTGGGCTTCTCAGCTCACTCCACTTACTGCTATAGGACTCATAGAAGCTTGATTCTTCAAAGCCAGCAAGGAGAGTAAGGCTTCACAGTGTATCTGCTAACAAGACAGAGTCTTACACAGTGTAACGTAATCATGACAGTGGCAGCCCATCCACTTTGCCATATAACAGAATCTAATTATGCCCATGGCACCCCACCACTTTTGCCATATTAGAAGCAAGTCATAGGTCCCAGCTACACTCAAAGGGAGGGAATTACACAAACACAGGAAAACCAAGATGTGGGGATCGTGAGGGCCACCCAAAGTCTCTTCATCATGGTAAACAACTCTGAAATTTCTCTCCTTAAAGTGCTTTCCACATGAGTAATCAAGGGGGCTGAAGATGGGAAAATGTAAAAATCTGAAACTCATCAGCCTAAAAATAGTCTTCCTATGTCTCTCATTTCAACTGGAGGTGAATGACACAACATTCTGTAAACAATCCCTGGCCCTGTGATAAATGTGGCATCATCGAAGGTGCACCCTGGAGCAAGTGGTTCATGTCTTCCTGGGAATTCAGTTCTACATCCCTATGACTCAGTTATTTTCTCCCAATTTTGTCTTGTGGAATGAGGTGGCTTATTCCCAAACCCATGTCATGATGACCATAGCTGAGACATTTTCCATGTGAAGTTGTGCTCACTATTCTTATGTCTCTAATTACTATCTCCCTGAAGACCTAGCCATGAGCCTCCACAGCCCTTTGAAGAATTTAAAAAGCACAAAGGGAGGCAGGCAGTTTAAAATGTTCTTCAAAAACATGATAGAAATCGTGTTATTAAAAATGGGCACTAAAGAATTTCCCCATCAATGTCCGCAATTTTATCTTCCTTTTCAAAACTCTAGGGAGAGTTTAGGTTGCATATTACACACCTTCTTTTAAATTTTTTAATTATTATTTTTTAATTTTTTATATATTTTTTTCTTAAATTTATCTTCTAATTGGAGGAAAATTGCTTTACAGTGATGTGCCATACAACAATGCAAACCAGCCATAATTATACATATAACCCCTCCCTTTTGAGCCTCTATTTTATTATTATTATTTCACACCTTCTTTGTAGTGCAGTCAATCACTACCTTCATTGTAAAGCAGCTATAACACAGCATTTTCTCAGGAAAACATTGTGCATTTCATGTATCTTCCCCTCATTGTCCACAATGAACATCATTTAAGATTGCATCAAAAAACCTTGGAGGAAGGGTAAGGGGAAAAGATCTCTTAAAACACTTAGCCTTACTCCCCTTCTTGTCTTCCAATTGGTTCCCTTTCCTGACCCATATTTAGAGAAAAACAAGCTGATGGCCCAGGGGAAAGTATGATAAATGACTGGAAGATAGTCAGCTTCAGTTACACAACACTGTACAGATTTTAAAGGCTTAAGTTCTATGTAACTGCGTCACTGTTCAGCTTATCCCTTCCAAGGGCTGTTGTTCAGTTACTCAGTCATGTTCGACTCTTTGCCACCCCATGGAATACAGCACTCCAGGCTTCCCTGTCCTTCACCATCTCCTGGAGCTTGCTCAAACTCACGTCCATTGAGTCAGTGATGCCATCCAACCATCTCATCCTCTGTCGTACCCTTCTCCTGCCTTCAATATTTCCCGGCATCAGGGTCTTTTCTAATGAGCCAGCCCAGGTGGCCAAAGTATTGGAACTTCAGCTTCAGCATCAATCCTTCCAATGAGTATTCAGGGTTGATTTCCTTTAGGATTGACTGGTTTGATCTCTTTGCAGTCCAAGGGACTCTCAAGAGTCTTCTCCAAGAACAGACGTATGGATGCAGGGAAAGGGGAGGAGAGGGTGAAATGTATGTAGAGAGTAACATGGAAACTTACATTGACATATGTAAAACAGACAGCCAATGGGAATTTGCTGTATGTCTCAGGGAACTCAAACAGGGGCTCTGTATCAGCTTAGAGGGGTGGAATGGGGAGGGAGATGGGAAGGAGATTCAAGAGGGAGGAGACATGTATACTTATGGCTGATTCATGTTGATCTTTGACAGAAAACCACAAAATTCTGTAAAGCAATTATCCTTCAATTTAAAAAATAAATTAATTAAAAAAAGAGTTTTCTCCAACATTGCAGTTAAAAATCATCAATTCTTTGATGCTTAGCCTTCTTTATGGTCCAACTCTCACACCCATAAATGACTACTGGAAAAACCATAGCTTTGACTATGTGGACTTTTGTCGGCAAAGTAATGTCTCTGCTTTTTAATATGCTGTCTAGGTTGGTCATAGCTTTTCTTCCAAGGAGCAAACATCTTTTAATTTCATGGCTGCAATCACCATCTGCAGTGACTTTGGAGCCCAAGAAAATAAAGTCTGTTACTGTTTCCACTGTTTCCCCATCTATTTGCCATGAAGTGATGGGACCGGATGCCATGGTCTTAGTTTTTTGAACCAAGGCTAAATGTTGTAAGTGCACAGTGAAGATGGTGGGAGAAAAACATTTAATGTGTTCAAAGCCTATCCTCTTCCTCTTGCCTGCTTGGTTTCTTGCCCCCCACCCACTTATCTAAGGGAAAGAAAAGAATTGCAGAAAGATTTGCCAGAGAAACCAGACTGGGAAATAAAAGACTGTTCCCCAGAGGGTGGGGGTGGTGGGGAGTGGATCTAGCCCGGGACTGTGTTTGGGGAATTGAGATCTTCATTGACAGGCAAGATGAAACAGAAACCAGGAGAGAAACAGAATGCACTCAGATAAAAGTTTGGGAGGACCAGGAATTGGGTGGGAGGAAGTTAGGGCTGGGCAGGGGGTTTTAGTAACAGTGGCTCTAGACCTTATACTTGGACTCTCTTCAATGTTTGAGGGAACTGTTAATGAAGATCAGTGATTCTATTTAGACTGGGTTTATTTAAGTGTTACATCACTCTGGTCCCCCAAAGCATGTATTATTACATGCAAGCACGTAG
The DNA here is from genome assembly GCF_029378745.1 of Bos indicus. Lineage (NCBI taxonomy): Eukaryota > Metazoa > Chordata > Mammalia > Artiodactyla > Bovidae > Bos > Bos indicus. The sequence continues at coordinate 58,366,650 of NC_091765.1, read as the reverse complement.
TATCATGACCTCTCTCCACCCCAGCATGATCTCTTCCAGCTGTCTTCACAAAATGCCACAAATTAGGTGGCTTAAAACAACACAAATGTACTATTCCACAGTTCTGGAAGCTAAAGTCCAAAAGCAAAATGTCAGCAGGGTCCTGATCCCCCTGAAACCTACAAAAGAATTCTTCCTTGCATCTTCCTAGCTTCTGGTGTTTGTTGGATATCCTTGGCATTTCTTGGCTTGCAAACACATCACTCCATTCACTGCCTCTATTATCACTTGTATTCTCTCTGTGTGTGTATATGTGTCCTCTGTGTCATCCCCTCATTATAAGGACACCAGCCATGTCAATTTAGGCAGTACTAGCCCCATAGGACCTCACCTTAGCTAATTACATCTGCAAAAACCCTGTTTCCAAATAAGAGCACATTCTGAGGTTCTGGGTGAACATGAGTTTTTTTGGGAGGGTGGGGGGAGCATTATTCAACTCAGAACAGATAAAACATAAAGAAACACACACATACACAAAGCTACTAACCAATTAAATTTAGTTTTCATACTCTAATGTGTTGTTTTAGAAACAAAGTCAGCGGTGTTCTGCTTGGGGAAGGAATTGTTCTGAAACCTTCAAGTTTTTATTTATCTGAAATCTTCCACAGGAAGGTGGAAAGGGTAAGAGACATTGGGATTGTGCACCAGAAGATGACTTCCAACCCCCTTAGCTGAGTCTTTCTTACAAGAACCTCATTCACCGAATGCCAGAAGATGCCTAAGACCATATTTTCATCAAATCAGGGAGCCTGTAAGATTCAGGACAGGTAAAATCCAGTCTCAGACTTGTCCCAGGCTCAGGTGTCCAAAAGAAAAAAGTAAGTTCTTAACTTTGTATAACTGACTCAATTGTCCTTAAGTGTCCCCTGACCCAGTGCCACTGACTGGTGAGAAGTGCTGGTGGAACTGAATTATAGTCCAACCTGGTAGACTCAGGCTATCCCAGGAAGCAGTCTTTTTGAGTGAGTCAGTTTTTCCAGTTTACATCACTCTCCCTGTTGCCTCTCCAAGACGGTATCTGGGCATGTGGGAAGCTCACAAATTTTGGGTCAGCTGGGGAGAGGGAGCCTTGCACTTCTCCATAGCCAGGAGCTAGCAAGTGTCTGCAGTGATGACTGATCTGCTATTAGCTCAGGCTGTTCAGAAGTCCACTGCTGAAGTGTGCATTTGGGGCCCTTGAGGTCTGGTCTCTCTGTTTGGACAAGACTCAAGGTCCTCCCTGCTGACTCAGCCCCACCACAGTCCTCGTGGCACTCTAACGCACTGCTTCTCAAGACCTAGCTTGGCAGAGGGCCCTACCACATGCCCCAGCATGGCCACTGTTCCCCCCACAGGCACCAGGAGGCTCTCAAGAAGACAGAGGCGTATGGCCCCAATTGTCCCCTTCTGGGCCACTCCACCCATCTTTAATAATTCTCAGCTATATCCTCTGCACAGGACCAGGACTGCAGTGTGTGAATGACGTAAAAGAAATTATGTATTGCCACACTACCCTGGCTCGCTCCACCCTCTGAACCATGGATGGTTGGGGTGGGGGTCAGAGACTAGAGGTGGAGTAAATGCTTGAACATAAACAGGAAGACAGCAAGAGCTTTAAGAGAAAGTCACAGTACTCCCAACCCAATCCCAATATTACTGTGGGAAAATGTAGTCCATAATACTGGGGTGAGGGCAAAGCGTGGCACTGAAAAGACAAATCAGAAATGAAGCACTATGCCCTAGACCAGTGCTCTCCAATAGGATTTTCTGCAGAGATGGACATACTCTGTGTCTCTAATTGTCCCCTATGCAGTGGTTCCCCAACCTTTTTGGCATCAGGGACCAGTTTCATGGAAGACACTTTTTCTACAGACTGGGGTTGGGAGACGGTTTCAGGATGATTCAAGTGCATTACACTTATTATCCACTCTATTTCTGTTATTATTACATTAGCTCTGCCTCAGATCATCAGGCATTAGATCCTAGAGGTTGAGGACCCCTATACTATAGTAACCACTAGTCACATGTGGTTATTGAGCACTTTAAATGTGATTGGTGTCACTAAAGATATGAATTTTGAGCTTAGTTTATTTTTAATTAACTTAAAGCTAAATTTAGATAGCTTAAATCTTAACCTATATGTATCCCGAATCCCTTGGGTACTTTGGTGAAGCTCATGAACTCCTTCTTAAATTAATGTATAAAATAGATAGGATTATGATGGAAACCAACTAATTTTACATTTATGTGTTATTAGTCTTAAATTTCAGAGAAGGTGATGGCACCCCACTCCAGTACTCTTGCCTGGAAAATCCCATGGACGGAGGAGCCTGGTAGGCTGCTCCATGGGGTAGGAGTCCATGGGGGTCGCTAAGAGTTGGACACGACTGAGCGACTTCACTTTCACTTTTCACTTTCATGCATTGGAGAAGGAAATGGCAACCCACTCCAGTGTTCTTGCCTGGAGAATCCCAGGGATGGGGGGACCTGGGGGGCTGCCGTCTATGGGGTTGCACAGAGTTGGACACGACTGAAGCAACTTAGCAGCAGCAGCAGCAGCAATCTTAAATTTAAAGTTATTTTTAAAAAGGTTGGTAATATAGTACTCTATTTTCTTCTTTATTCATGCATTAAATATCAATCTAGCAGTGAGCCTAATCATCGCAATTGTGAACTAGTGATGAACATAAACAGTATTTTGAGGTCATGTAATGTGATATGAAAATGTCTATGACTTACATAGGTGATAAAGTCACAGATACCGCTAATACTGTTGTGGTTTGGGTTCAGTTAGGAGTTAGGGGGGAAAAAAAACAAGTACAACTTTTTCCCATCAATGTTTACAAACCTCCTGAATTCTCTTCACAGATCTGTTGAAGATACAGGAACGTATGCTAAAAATCCGTGCTCTAGACTTATGTAAACAAGACAGGTTGATGAGTTAGGTTGACACATTTGAAGAAATACTTATGGAATGCATTCTTTATGCCAGGTACCATTCTAGATGCTTGAGTTGCAGTTGTAAATAAGACAGACAAGTTGGAATTCTTGTGTGTTTTCAATAAGCTTATATTTCAGTAGAGAGGAAATATGATGAATCAATAATTCAATCATTTCAGATGGCAGGAAATGCTGTGAAGAGTACCTAACAGGTTGATCTGATAGAAAGTGACTCAGGGTGGCTATTTTAGATTGGGTGGTCAGCAAGGTCTCTAGAGAAACTGACATTTGAGTTGAGGCTTTAATGGAAGGATCCAGCCACATGAAATCTGGAGACAGCACCTTTTGAGCCTGGGAACAGTGAATAGAAAGGCCCTAGAGCTAAAGGGAGTTGGTGACGGGAGGAGCATAATCAACGAGAGAGAGCACCCTGGAATTGAGGTCAGAAAGATGGAGAGGGCCTGAGTCGGTGCTAGAATCTGTGAGTTGTCATCACATGTGGTAGGGAATTCAGATTTTATTCTAAGTCAACTCACAGTGAAAAATGGTTGCATGACCCTCTTGGTAAAGAATGGATGAAATGGGTAAGTGGAAGCAGGAAGTTCATGCAGGAGGCTGTTTAAGTCTTTCAAGTGCAAGGAGAAGGTAGCTGATGACTATGAAGTCACAATACAGAGAGAGAGGTGAACGTTTCCAAGTAGAGCTGATCAGCTACAGTTAGAGAGCACCAAGGAAAGAAAACATTTCCTGAGTGACTCAGGTAATGTGACTTACTGAGATGGAAGAATAGTGGGGGAAATTGATTTGGCACAGAATCAAGACATATTTTAGTTGTATTAATACCCTTTAGGTGTTGAAGTAAAGATGGTCGTATATATGAATTTGAAGCTCAGTGAAGAAGTTAAGACCATAAATGTTGGACTCACCATCATAGAGATGGTATTTTAGCCATGGATTGAGTGAGATCAAACAAGAACAGTGCTTATACAGAAAAGAATGGGTCTGATTTGAACCCTACGGAAAGCAAGTATTTAGAATTTTTAAAAATTATTTATTGTGCACCCTTTTTAGGTCTGTACTTTCAGGTTTTTGCATGTACCCTAAGGCACTTCCAACATTAGAGTGTATCTCTAACCCCAAACAGCCGCTCTGATAAATTATGTGGTAAAATGTGACCTCATAAGGCTTCTGAGAAAATGCAATTATCCTATTTACAAGGACCCATTCCCATACATCCCATAATAACGTCACAATGATGCTTCCATGGGCTCTTGTCATTCTATTTTGGTGAGTCCAGCATCTTTGAATCTCCTCCCTGCATTGGAAGAAGTCCCCACTTTGTGAGTTCTTCCTTCCTCTCTGGATTTCCTATAGTGCAGGCAGGTGACCTGGTTTCCACCCCAGACTTCCAGCAGGAAGCTAGAGGCATAAAGTTGCAGATTCTGACCCCCATCCATTCTGGAGAAGGTAGTTGCAGCCACATTCACTCTAGAGCCAGGAGTGACAGCTCTTAGTACTGTCAGTGATGCAGAATGTACAGGGGGAAGTAGAAGCATTTCCACTGGAGTTGTCTATGCAGTCATAGGGAATTTTTTTTTTAGCGCATTCTCCACGCTTGGTTTGCTGGCCTTCTTGGAAATTCTGTGATCCTTTTCTGCTAAACCAGTGTTGATATTTGGGTTTCCTAGGAAACAGACAGACAGAGATTTGTGTGCAGGAGGTTTTTGGGTGGAGCAGCCTCCAGGATCAACATCTGTGAAGGGTGAGGGATGCAGGATTGGGCAGTGGAAGAACTTGAATCGTCATCATCTGATCCTATGGGGAGCTCTAGACCTTGGGGGCTCTTCAGAGTTGCCCTGAATTGAGCTGAGGAGGCTAGAATTTTTTATCCCCATGACCTCCACTATCCAGTCACTGGACATAGGCTGTCCCAGGACGGGGCATATCCTTGGGTAAGGTGACTGTCAGGTTGAGAGCCATATCTAGCCAGAGATGCAGCAGAAACTGTCAGCCACCAGCACTTTCAATCTCCACAATGATCTTTACAGTTTGGAAAGCCATTATTCCCCAAAAATCTACTAATAATCTGCTGATTTTCTTCAAAGTTCGAATAAGAAATTGAGGCATAGAAATATTAAATGAATGATCGAAAGTGGTGGACATGAAACTCAAGCCTTAGTCTTCATAATTCCAAATCCTGTTACTTGGCCTGCACCATGTGGAATGATGCAGAGGAACAGACAAACCCTCAGGAACAGGCAAACTATCTAAGAACCAGAGTAAGGCCTGGTAGATTTAACATTTTGAGGCATATCACTTTGGAAGATTTTCTCAAGAACTCTCAGTCTAACCAGGATTTGGGACAATGGAGTCCAACTGGAACCTCCATTTGTAAAAGAGTCTTTCCCTATACTCCTGTGCAAAAAAAAAAAAAAAAAAAAAAGCAAACAGGACCACTAAACAGCAATCAAAGCCCCATGCTGGGTGTTATCTTTGATATGAAGCACCTATCCCTACTTTCACTTATGTTCCCTCCTAGGTTCCAAAATCACTGTGGATGGTGAATGCAGCCAAAAAATTAAAACATGCCTGTTCCTTGGAAGAAAAGTAGTGACAAAACCTAGACAGCATATTAAAAAGCAGAGACATTACTTTGCCTGCTGCTGCTGCTGCTAAGTCACTTCAGTCGTGTCTGACTCTGTGCGACCCCATAGACAGCAGCCCACCAGGCTCCGCCGTCTCCAGGCAAGAACACTGGAGTGGGTTGCCATTTCCTTCTCCAATGCATGAAAGTGAAAAAATAAAGTGAAGTCGCTCAGTCGTGTCCAACTCCTAGCGACCCCATGGACTGCAGCCCACCAGGCCCTTCCGTACTTTGCCTACAAACATCCATATGACCAAAGATATGGCTTTTCCAGTAGTCATGTATGGGGATGTGAGAGCTGGACAATAAACCAGCTGAGTGCTGAAGAACTGATGTCTTTGAACCATGGTGCTGGAGAAGACTCTTTAGAGTCCCTTGGACTGCAAGGAGATCAAACCAGACATTCCTAAAGGAAATCAACCCTGAAAGGACTGATGCTGAAGCTGAAGCTCCAATACTTTGGCCATCTGATGTGAAGAGCTGACTCATTGGAAAAGACCCTGATGCTAGTAAAGATTGAAGGCAGGAGGAGAAGGGGAGAGGATGAAATGGTTGGATGGCATCACCCACTCAATGGACATGAGTTTGAGCAAGCTCTGGGAGATGGTGAAGAACAGGGAAGCCTGGCATGCTGCAGTCCATAGGGTCACAAAGTCGGACAGGACTGAGCGACTAAGCAACAATGGCTAGGTTTCTGGGTGAGAGTTAAGGTCTGCCAGGGAAATGTACTTTCATGACGTTTGGAAGGCAGAAGAGAGAAGGTGACCATTTTCCTATAAATGAGACAGTGGACAAAAGGAAGGAGCAGCATCCAGACTCCACATCTTCTGCCTGGTAATCGGTGGCAGGAACAGAGCTGGCATCAACAACAACCTTTTCCTGACCTACAGCTTATAGCTACAATTGTTGATTTTGAAGCCAAAGGGCCAGGAGATGTCCCCCGATTTCAACCTCTCCAGCCCTTCCAAGAATTTTGTTAGCACTTAATTTCCTATATTAAGCCAATGTCTCTTTCTGTTTGAAATATTTACTGTGGTTTTCTTTTTCCTGTGCAGAATCTCATCACACACCCCCAGGGTGAAGCCAGAGTCCCTGGCTTTGCTTCACACACCCACACAACTGACACAATTGGGGAAAGAAAGTTCTTACTGGAGAGAAACACAGAACAAACCAAGTCCCTAAATATGAGATGATTCTTCCAGGGAAACCAGTGACAATGGGTGGACTTGGAGCCTCGTCTTGCTGTCTGGATTATAATATTCAACCCTTCTGACCATGACATGTGGTGCCAGCATAGATCTATTCTTCGCCATGCAGCCACAGAGAGGTGAGGCATGAAATCCCACCAGGTGGTCAGGATACTTCCCAGCACACTGTGTTGATAAGATGCTTCTCTGATAAAGCAGATGTGCAGGCGCCCAAGACCACTGGCAATTAACCAAGTGTTGACGGCTCACGTGGTAAAGAATGCAAGAGACCTGGGTTTGATTCCTGGGTTGGGAAGATGCCCTGGAGAAATGAATGGCTACCCACTCCAGTATTCTTGCCTGGAGCATTCCAGGTTGGTGGGCTACAGTCCATGGTCGTACATGGACTGAGCAAAGAGTCATACATGACTGAGCGACTTTCACTCACTCACTCACTCAGCTAAAGTTGTAGGCACCAAAAGCAATGAATGAAGAACGCTTTACGGGCCTCAGGAATCCCATTCCCAAGAAATGGAGAAAAGTAATAAACTTTTAGAACTCAAAAATCACTTGGATTTGTAGCCATTAAAAGCCAAAAGACTTTTCAAATAAAGATGCCATTTTTAGAGGAGGACAGAGCCAAAGCTGCAAACAGTCTTTACAAATTCAAGCTTTAAACAAATATTCAAGGACTGACTGCACACAAATGCAGAACCTGGAAGACAGAAAGTGCTATGAAACTTGGTTGAATGATACACAATGAAAGAAAGGATTAAGGTAACGTGCAGGCACTCTTCCGTTTTTTAACAAGAATCACTGAAATATCCAGTTTCCACTTCATAAGGCTGTTGCTATGTTTCAGGCAACAGCTGGTCTCACTCTACTGCTGTGGGTACAATGAGTTCTAGTAAATCCTGTGTAATAGATGTATTCGTATGCTCCATCCTCTTAAAAATCTTAATTAGGGTGCTGTCTTTTAAGCAAAGCATTTATATAGTTACTTTATTGCGCTTGAATACAGTGTTAGCTTCAGTAGACTTAATATAATTGTATAGCATTGTTTTTTTTATCTCTTTACAATGAAGGGAATATTTTTTATCATCACTACAGAGTTATTCCCATGGATATTTAAGAACCATTGGTGCAAAGGTTTATGAATCTCTGTTGAGAAGGAAAAGACTTAAAGATATAGTAGATGGTGATAGTTTGGCCAGTTATTAACTTCTACAAACCTCAACTTCTTTGAGGTTGGGGTCAACATCTTCCTTGCCTACCTCATGAAGTAATTGAGAACACCAAATAAAATACTATACATAAAAGGGCTTTATAAAGAGCTATGTGCATTTCAAGGGTTGTGTGTATTTCAAGAGCTATTACCATACCCATAGAAGCTTCTGACCTTACACTCCACATGGAGATGATGCTGGTGCTGGAAATTTACAAGAATTAACATAAAATTGGACTTTCAAGAGGCATGGGACTAGAGGGCAGAGAGAGCTTGGATTATTTAGAAAGATGATGGAGGATAAGCAGAGTCAAGATCCAAGGCATTTGGGGAACAAGGGACAAAAGACAAATGTGTGGTCAATTAGGCCTTAGCCAGGGTACACACTGACGTTCTGATACCACATCTGTGCCTCCTCTCCATGACGCCAAATTGTTTTTCAGGCCTCCACCCAACCAGCCTCACCCCAAACCTCATTCTTTCTTGCATCCGAGATCAAACAAACTATTCTTCATTTAAGCAAGTGGATGTTCTGAAAAACCCTCTCCATGTACTCCTACAGCACCAGGATTCCATTTATTGAGGTTGGATGTCCTATACCCTCTAACAAGTGGATAAAATGGAACTTGGCTGACATCAGGTTTCAGTTGCCCATGCACACACAGATATATCCTCAGCAGTGTAATTTTCAAAATTAAATGACAAGGATTTATGAAGGAGGCTCTAATGTCTTTTCAATAACACTACATTAACAGTACTCCAGTATGATCTGTATCATTTTCTTTATCATTATACATCATAGAACCAAAGGAATATTAGTCATTTTTCAAATTATGGAGTGAAATTGACTGTGTTGTCCACAATATATCTAATAAGAAAATGCAACTATTTTAAGTCCAGCTGTTTTATCTACTTCTTTTAAGTATACCAAAGTTTCATGTATTTGAAGTGTTTAGGCACAGAGGCAGTTGTACAGTAAAAAGATCACCATGTTTGAGGTCAAAAAATATAGTTTGAATATAATACCTAATAGTTGAGGAATTCTGAGCAAGTTACTCTATCCCCCTGGGCTGCAGTTTACCAAGCTCTTTTCATAAAATGGGGATGATAGCATTTACTTCACAGGGCAAGGATCAAATGAGATATTGTGGATGTAAGAGCTTTGAAAAATAATGTTCAGTTTGGTTCAGTCGCTTAGTCATGTCCCACTCTTTGCAACCCCAAGGACTGAGGCACGCCAGCCTTCCCTGTCTATCACCAACTCCTGGAGCCTGCTCAAACTCATGTCCATCAAGTTGGGATACCATCCAACCATCTCATCCTTTGTCATCTCCTTCTCCTCCTGCCTTCAATTTTGTCCAGCATCAGGGTGTTTTCCAGTGAGTTAGTTCTTCACATCAGGTGCCCAAAGTACTGGAGCTTCAGCTTCAGCATTAGTCCTTCCAGTGAATATTCAGGAATTATTTCCTTTAGAACTGACTGGTTTCATCTCCTTGCAGTCTAAGGGATTCTCAAGAGTCTTCTCCAACACCACAGTTCAAAAGCATCAATTCTTCAGTGCTCAGTTTTCTTTATGGTCCAACTCTAACATCCATATATGACTACTGGAAAACCATAGCTTTGACTAGAGGGACCTTTGTTGACAAAGTAATGTCTCTGCTTTTTAATATGCTGTCTAGGTTGGTCATAGCTTTTCTTCCAAGGAGCAAGCATCTTTTGATTTCATGGCTGCAGTCACCATCTGCAGTGATTCTGGAGCCCAAGAAAATAAAGTCTGTCACTGTTTCCATGGTTTCCCCATCTATTTGCCATGAAGTGATGGGACTGGATGCCATGATCTTCGTTTTTTGAATGTTGAGTTTTAAGCCAGCCTTTTTGCTCTCTTTCACTTTCATCAAGAGGCCCCTCAGTTCCTCTTCTCTTTGTGCCTTAAGAGTGTTGTCATCTGCATATCTGAGGTTATTGATATTTCTCCCAGCAATCTTGATTCCAGCTTGTGCTTTATCCAGCCTGGTGTTTTCCATGATGTACTCTGCATGTAAGTTAAATAAGCAAATAATGTTAGGGCCTTTCCTTATTGATTGTGTGTTATAGTCACAGACAACTGTCCTATTTACAGATACAATTATGATATTGGAAACTCTCAAATATGTCCTTACCACAAACACTAATTTCAAAGTTTTTAGCTGAAGATCAAAATTAAGATCTATCCTTTCCTTCTTGGCTTCCCTCTTCCTGTCTCAAGTTTCAATATTTAATTGTGGTCATGCCTTTCTTGGCTAACATCTCGTTGAAGATCAAAACCCAGAGTCTCACTGACAATTTTAGGCCCACCTAACTGCTAGCCAGTTAGAGAGCCTTTTATATACCTCAGTATGTTCCTAAGAATCTAAGTCACAGGAAGAGTAGAGGGAAATGTGGAACAGTCTTGAAGCTCTGAGTGAATGGAAAAGGAACTCACAAGGGTTATAGCAAAATGTAAAAGCCAAATGGTTCTCTGTACGTCAGTCTTACTGATTTCGAGGGTCCGTTTATCTATAAAAGCTCAAAATGGAATACCAAACTATTTCTTTTAATCCACTGGAGAGTAAAGGAAATGTTAATCCATTAATTAACCTGAAAGTTAAGTCAAAAAAAAAATGAAAATATATTTTCTGGCAGATGAAACCTACTAAGAGTCTGTTGAGGTTTGTGGGGAACCAATAACTAGCTCGGCTTTTTCTTGTGCATGCTCTGAACCTAGAAGTCAAACAAGAGGTTAAGACAGGTAGACAACCAAACCATCACCTTTATTATTGATAATATTAAATTTAAGAGCATGGCTAATCACTCTAAGTGGGCTTCCTAATTCTTTCTAACAGTTAAAAGCCTGCTTCATCTCTACATGCCACTGGGCTTCCCTCACTGCTGACTTATTCTGTGTCTGAGAGCAATAATGACTTGTTCTCTCTACAAGTGGGCTTCTTCCCAAGAGAAAGGGAAGAGGAAGGAATTCAAGAATGTATGCTCAGCCCTCAAATTCACCCTGAGGAAGAATAAAGGATGGAAAGCAGAATGTAATGCCAGTGGAAGTCCTTCCACATGGATGGAAAGATCAACGCCAGGAAAGAAGCATTCCTCTATAATACATCGACCATCTTTTTCAGCCAAAAGTAAATTTCTGTAAGAGGCATTAACTCTGAAATCCAAAATATCACACAACTGTACTTCTTAAAGATGATGATTTGGATGAAATATCCATATTTTAAGAATACTCATATATTGCAAAATGTTTGGTTGCCACATGTTTTAAGTTTCTTCTTACAGGGCTTTCTCCTCTAGGTTGTCTACTCTGCTGATTATAAAATCATCCATCAACTCAAGTCTAGTAAGACAAGGGTTGAAGAGCAGTTGGAAATAGAGGGACTGAAGTGATGGCTGGTTTCCAGATCACAGAGTCAAGGCTATGAAACACTTTGCAAGATGGCACATTTTTTTTTTCTCCCTCAGCCTGGATTACTTCGTACTGTTCCTGATTCTCCTGGCAGGAGTCCTGCTGAATTCAGGAAAACCATATGAAACCCATCCCGGGCATTGCCAAAATAAATTGTTAATCATATCAGATGTAGCACCAAAGAGTGCTCCATCGTAGGCAATTTTCTGTTCTGTAACTGTTCCCCTTGGTTTCATTCAGGATCTGCCAAGAGGAAAGGAAGCCCATATTGAACATGCCACATCTGGTTATCTGCCAGAGGAGAGAGAACAGCGGGGGATGCTCATGGGGTCAGAGCAAGGGTACTCTTAATACAAACGGGAGATGTTCATTACAGCCCAATTTCAAATATCCCTCTGGGGATATAAGAGTTTGGAATGCTCTACTCTATCTATTACAGCTTGAGAGTATGAGAATCTCATGAAAGTTCACTTTTCACAGAGTAGGGATGACCATCAGCATCTGTGCCTGCATGTCTCAAAAATGGCTTCTTTAAATACAAAAATTATTAAAAATTACTGCAATTGCTTCTGCTATCTGGTTCGATTAAATGGAAACAGGCTCACCTGAGCACTTAGTTATCTGGACTATCGTCTGTTTCTCCATTATGGGATAAAGAAAGAAGTAAATGATAACCAGAAATTTTTTTTTATAGAGCGAAAGCAGAATAGATAAGCAGCATCCAAAATCTGTCCTAGGGAAGACCACATTGACACATCTAACCTCATGATAATAGACCCTTGGAAAACAGATTAATACTTTTAAATTGAATCTGTACCCCCTCTACATTTATAATTATGCTAGAGTTGTTGCAATGAGCAAGTAGAGGGGTTATGCAACTCTTGAATATTAATCATGGCATAGGACTTCTGTGTTTATCTAGGTGAGAAAAGTAACTGCTAGAGTTCAAACAACAAGAGAATTTTGTCCAGGCCTCAGGTTCCCAACTAAACAAACTCAGTATCCCTCTTTAGGCCTTCATTTTACTGAAGTTCAGCTACTTCAGAAAATAAAACATGAAGGTTGTTACACTGTCCTTCTAAAAACTTGTCTGTTCTAGGGACTCCCATCATGCCTATTTTAGATATAAATTTTTATTTCAGCTTTAATAAAGTAGGTTCTCTTCACCAAGCTTCATTTTTCCATGACTCATTTAAAGAGTGATTTATACATGCTCATTTGTTCCAAGTTAGGCATCTCCCTGCTTTTCTGAATTTGGAGAGGCTTCTTACCTGAACAGGGATCCTGAGTCCAAGTCTGAAGTAGAACTGTCATGGCAGAAAATTGCTGACATTCCTAAAGTCAATCTAAACATGTTGTCAGACCCAAGGGTTGGATTAACACCTGGAGATGGTTAACTAGTGAGGGAGGAGGAATATATTTAACAGAGTCTAAGGGAAAATGCATCCCAGCAAAGCAGACTGGATACAATTTTGCTATATTTTCAACATGAAACTTCCAAATTTGAAGTTTCAATCTACCAGTTCAAAGACTAGCAATGATTTTCCTGTGTGTGTGTGTGTGTGTGTGTGTGTGTGTGTGTGTGTGTGTGTGTGTGTGTGTGGTGGGGTGGGGGGATGTGCGGGGAGAAGGTGGACATTTTTGTGAAAAAATTCAGTTCAGTTCAATTCAGTCATTCAGTCGTGTCTGACTCTTTACGACCCCATGGACTTCAGCACGCCAGGCTTCCCTGTCCATCACCAACTCCAGAAGCCTACTCAAACTCATGCCCATTGCATCAGTGTGCCATCCAACCATCTCACCCTCTGTCATCCCCTTCTCCTCCTGCTTTCAATCTTTCCCAGCATGAGGATCTTTTCCAATGAGTCAGTTCTTCACATCAGGTGGCCAAAGTATTGGACTTTCAGCATCAGTCCTTCCAATGAATATTCAGGATTGATTTCCTTTAGGATTGACAGGTTGGATCTCCTTGCAGTCCATGGGACTCTCAACTGTGGTCTTCTCCAACACCACAGTTCAAAAGCATCAATTCTTTGGTGCTCAGCTTTCTTTAAAGTCCAACTCTCACATCCATACATACTACTGGGAAAACCATAGCTTTGACTAGATTGACCTTTGTTGGCAAAGTAATGTCTCTGCTTTTTAATATACTGTCTAGCTTGGTCATAGCTTTTCTTCCAAGGAACAAGTGTCTTTTAATTTCATGACTACAGTCATCATCTGCAGTGATTATGGAGCCCAAGAAAATAGTCTGTCACTGTTTCCACTGTTTCCCCATGTATTTGCCATGAAGTGATGGAACCAGATGCCATGATCTTAGTTTTCTGAATGTTGAGTTTTAAGCCAACTTTTTCACTCTCCTCTTTTACTTTCATCAAGAGGCTATTTAGTTCTTCGCTTTTGGCCATAAGGGTGTTGTCATCTGCATCTGAAGTTATTGATATTTCTCCTGGCAATCTTGATTCCAGCTTGTGCTTCATCCAGCCAAGCATTTCTCATGATGTACTCTGCATATAAGTTAAATAGGCAGGGTGACAATATACAGCCTTGATGTACTCCTTTCCCAATTTGGAACCAGTCTGTTGTTTCATGTCTAGTTCTAACTGTTGCTTCTTGACCTGCATACAGATTTCTCAGGAGGCAGGTAAAGTGGTCTGGTATTCCCATCACTTTAAGAATTTTCCACAGTTTGTTGTGATCCACGTAGTCAAAGGCTTTGGTGTAGTCAATAAAGCATAAGTAGATATTTTTCTCCAACTCTCTTGCTTTTTTGATGATCCAGTGGATGTTGGCAATTTGATCTCTGGATCGTATGCCTTTTCTAAATCCAGCTTGAACATCTGGAAGTTCATGGTTCCCGTACTATTGAAGCCTGGCTTGGAGAAGTTTGAACTTTACTTTCTTAGCATGTGAGATGAGTGCAATTGCGTGGTAGTTTGAACGTTCTTCGGCATTGCCTTTCTTTGGGATTGGAATGAAAACTGAACCTATTCCAGTCCTGTGGCCACTGCTGAGTTTTCCAAATTTGCTGGCATATTGAGTACAGCACTTTCACAGCATCACCCAACTTCTAGGATTTAAAATAGCTCAACTAGAATTCCATCACCTCCACTAGCTTTATTCTTAGTGATGCTTTCTGAGACTCATTTGACTTCGCATTCCAGGATGTCTGGCTCTAGGTGAGTGATCACACCATCGTGATTATCTGGGTCATGAAGACCTTTTTTTTTATAGTTCTTCTGTGTATTCTTGCCATCTCTTCTTAATATTTTCTGCTTCTGTTACGTCCATACCATTTCTGTCCTTTAAAGAACAAAAATAAAGGCAATTAAGAGATGACATGTTTGTTTTCTTATTGTTACTATGTGCTGAACCATTCTCAACAATGTTAGAGATAAAACTCCTTTACTCAAAAAAAAAAAAAAATCTTTTATTAATCTAAGTTCTAAACATGTGCTATTGTTACTGTTGAGTTTAATAATACATAGATAAGCCTCAAATTGGAACACTGTTACTTATCCTTTAAAAAAAATTGTATGGGACTTCTCAGGTGGAGCGGTGGTAAGGCATCTGTCTGCCAGGGCAGGAGAAGCAAGAGACACTGGTTCAATCCCTGGGTCAGCAAGATCCCCCAGAGGAGGAAATGGCCCACTCCAATATTCTTGCCTGGAGAATCCCATGGACAGAGGAGAGCCTGGTGGGCTACAGTATATGGGGTCGCAAAGAGACATGACTGAGCCACTGAACACTGAAGACACTAAAAAAACTGAAACACTGCATTCCCCAGGAAGTTAGGTTGTAGAACTTCCGGTGATACAGCTACTCTTGACACGCTGGACACAGCTTACGGACAACATTCGTCTCAATGTAAGTTTATGGCTCAGAGTTATTGCCACTCCCTTTGGATACAGTTCTTTCTCTAGTACCTGTGATACAAAGTTCATCAGAGGAAAAATTTCACCGTGTTTTCTTCTGGCTATTATTGTCATTCATTTCATTTCATGATTATTCCTGAAAAAAATTTTCTCATTTGGGGAAGAAGTGTCTTGGAAGATGACCTGCTCTAAGCATCAAATATACCAAGTACACCACTTGGTTCTAAACCAAATACACAAGAGTGTTTCTACTCTGAAAAAGTACAAAAAGTGATCAAAGGAAAATAATGATTTATCTGTGGATGGATACATATTGATAAATGAACAAATCTTGTTTGTTATACAAAGATTTGATGTAGGGTCTTTTTTTTTTTTAATGCCTACAATAAAATAGCAAAATGCAAACAAATCATTTAAAAATTAGGATGAGGATCCCTTAATAAAATTACTTCACAAGTACTAGTCTCAGTTCTTTAAAGGTAAAAATTATTTGACTTGTCATGGAACCCATACCACCTCAGGAAAGACAATTTCATGGCAGAACACATAGAAAGGTTTCAAGGAAGAGTTAACTGTGTACTCGATCTGTCTTAGGTAATGAAGTGCTTGGCATTGACTTTCCAGGCAGAGCAGATTTTAGTGCATGTGCTATTGTTACTGTTGAGTTTAATAATACATAGATAAGCCTCAAATTGGAACACTATGTTACTTATCCTTTAAAAAAAATTGTATGGGACTTCTCAGGTTGTGCAGTGGTAAGGCATCTGTCTGCCAGTGCAGGAGAAGCAAGAGACACTGGTTCAACTCCTGGGTCAGCAAGATCCCCCAGAGGAGGAAATAGCCCACTCCAGTATTTGCTCCGACAATAGCAAATGTTCCAATATTCTAATAAAGAGCAAATCATTCCCCACACTTAGTTGAGACAAGTTCCAGGCAACTGGGTTAAGGATGAGTCAGGAGTGAGGAGAGTAGCTGAGACATTTTTATTTACTTAAAAGAATCATTTCACACGGCATCCCTGTGTTCATGAAGCATGTAGCATAGTGGTCCAGAGCATGGCTCTGAAGTCAGCTTCTGCATCAAAGCCTGGCTATGGCCACATAGCTTAATTTCCTCTCTGTCAAAGAGGGATAATAATACTAAGACCAACCTTATAATAATGTTGTTGTGAAGGTGATTGAATTATGCTGTTGTTATCACTCAGTAGTCGTGTACAGATGTGAGAGCTGGGTTGAGTGCCAAAGGCTGAGTGCCAAAGACTTGATGCTTTTGAATTGTGGTGCTGGAGAAGACTCCTGAGAGTCCCTTGGACTGCAAGGAGATCAAACTGGTCAATTCTAAAGGAAATCAACCCTGAATATTCATTGGAAGGACTGAAGCTGAAGCTGATCTCCAATAATTTGGTCACCTGATGAGAGGAGCCAACTCATTGGAAAAGACTCTGAAGCTGGGAAAGATGGAGGGCAGGAGAAGGGGGTGACAGAGAATGAGATGTTTGGATGGCATCACTAACTCAATGGACATGAGTTTGAGCAAACTCCAGGAGGTACGGAAGGACAGGAAAGCCTGGCGTGCTGCAGTCCATGAGGTCGCAAAGAGTCAGACATGACTGAACAAGGACAACAAGCACTTAAATACTCCTCATTCCCATTACTAGAAGCATTAAGATGGAGTTGAATCCTGACTCTCGACATGGAGTTACATTACACTACTTTACATGTTAACTCACCACATTACACACACATTTGAAAGTAAAATGAGAGATTCTGTTATGTTCCAGCTACTTGGTAAATTTAGAAACAAGGAAGTGGCCACTGCTCTCTTCTGTACTCTTGCACCCTGCCTTGAGAATAAGGGAGAAAACGGATACTCGAAAATAAATGATTAATATGTTTTGATCCAAGACCCAGTTCCAAGTATTTGGTAGTTATTACATTAGTTTCTGAGGGATGCCATAAAAATTACCACACACTAAGTGGGTTAAAACAATAAAAATGCTTTAGCTTGCAGGTCAGGAGGCTAGAAGTCTGAAACCAAGGTTTCTGTTGGGTCTTATACCCTCCAGGAAAGAAGGTTCTACAGGAGAGACCCTCCTTGTTTCTTCCAGTTTGGGGTGGCTCCCAGCTATCCTTGGAGCTCTTTCTTTGGCTCGTAGCTGCCTTACTCCAATCTCTCCCTGTGTCATCACATGACCTTCTTCGCTCTGTGTGTGTGTCTGTGTCTTGACATGGCCGGTGACTGGATTTAGGGTCGATCTGGACCCATGTGACCTCATCTTGCTGCTGCTGCTGCTAAGTCGCTTCAGCCATGTCCGACTCTGTGCGACCCCACGAATTGCATATGCAAAGACCCTGCTTCCAGACAAGTTCGTGCGGCGAGCTTCACGTCCAATACTGTGGACACGAATTTCGGGAGACACTATCTAACCCAGCATAGCTATTTATGGTCACACTTTCCCAACTGTAGCTTCAGGTCATCACTATCTTTTATGTCCTAGTCTTCTGACTTTGGCACCCTCTCTGCTCCTCTCACTGTTAACTGTGCCTTGAGGCATAGCTACCTCACAAGGGAATGCTTTAGAAGCCCACTTCTGCACTGTTTTTACCTCTTTTTTGGCAAAGCAAAGCAGGAGCGAATAAATCTTCGCCTTGGAGCTGTGCTTTGCCACTTGGAACACTCTCCATTGGAAAAGGCAATATTTTCTCTTAGAAAATACATTTCAAGTTGCAAACAGTCAATTTAGAAACTATTTTTAGAAACGCTGTCAGCTCCACGTTGGGGGCTGCCTGTATTGTTAATGAGACATCACGCAGGGTTTTGGACTGTCATCAGAACCACAGCGGGAATCCAGCTTCAGTGTAATCGCTTCAGATAACTCTGTCTTTGATTTTTAAGAAATGAGTATCTTCATCAAATATAAAAATTTTATTCTGGGGAGACTCATAAAAATCAGTTCATTTATTAGATAAGATTCTAACCTGCATGCTAAGAATTCCAATATGATATTATTTAGTATGGGTTCTTCTAAAATCAGAGCCTGGGAGGTCTTACATCCAGGTGGTTAATTTGGGAGATGATCCTGGGAAGTAGGAGTGCGGGAACAAGGAGAGCAAGAGACAGGCAAAAGGAAAAGACAAAATGAAGTGCATGATCAAGGTCACTCCTGTGTGTGAGAGAAGCTTGGTTGCCCAGGACTCTGGAGAACTGTAGAGAACACCTGCCCAAAATCATCCTCTCAAAAGACCAGAGGCTGGAGTACTTCCACAGGCCCTTCTCACCATCAAACGAGTTCTGCCTCTGGGCATCCTTCACACTTCTGATCTGTACCTGCCTGGGAGAAGGTGCTGGCAGTACATGACAAGGCTTCACTTCCACGTAACTGTGCACCAGGGCTGAGGATTCCCGTCAGAAGGGGGCCAGGGGAAGATTGCACAGGGACCAAAAGCATCTGCTGTATTGGAATTCCTTCTTTTCATCAAGGATGTTATCTTCACTCTGGTCATCACCTAAAAGCTAGCCACTCTATGAATTAGAAATGGCATACAGCATATTTCTTTTACAAGTAAAAGGCAATTAAAGTATTTTTAGGTAGTATCGCATCAGCTCAGATGTGCTCAGCAGCAGTACAAGAAGATCCAAATCGGGATGGTGTGAAGAGAGGAACAGAGGCTGGTATGGCATTCTGTGCTGTGAGATAGCAACACTTTTAGCCTCACGAAGATAGCTGGGGATCCTTCTGCAGGCTCACTTCTGCTGTGAGAAGCCTCATCAGGGACTCCTGGCAGGCTGGCCTGAGGGGGTGGGTTCCACAGCATCATTATAACTTGCTGAATTTAGCCAAGGAGGTGCTCCACCACTGAATGGAGACTTCTCCAGAGAAACTGCTGGAATGTTCACGTTCTCGGTACCCAGAGAGAATAGCCCGAAGAGTCTGAGCTTTGAGGAGGGGCAGCAAGGTAAAGTAGGGTCTCCTAGTAGCACAGCTCCAAGTGGTGGCCCAAACATTTGTCTTTATTTGTATGAGATGCTTCTGTGCATGTGCAGCTACTGTAACCACCTAATGGCATCTGAGCTAGCTGTAGCATCTCTACTTTAACAGTGTATCTATAAATTATAGCTCCACATGGTTTTGAAATATTTTATGTGAATTTTTTTTATTAGATGAGAAATCCATTTCTTATTAATCCAAAAAATTTTAGCACTAAATTGTCAATGACAAAAAAAAAAAAAATGAGCTGTGGAACTTACCAATACAATTTCAACTATTGTATTTTTAAATAGTCTTTTTTAATGATTTAACATTTCTTCAACTACTTTCACAAAATTTCTAGTCGACAGTCACATTCAAGTATTTGAAGATATCATTATTACAGATTATGGTCAGTAATTTCCATAAAGCATAAATCTCTGATTAAAATAAATTATGTTCACAAAAGCAAGTCTGAATTCCTCATTAAAATGTTTGAAATGCTATTATTTGGAAATTTTACATAAATTCTATATTCAGTATATTCCCTCCTCAATGCATTTTATTTTCCATATAGTATAAGCTCTCATAGAACATCTATGCCAGCATATTATACAAACATTATCATTTTCTATGTGTACCATCTCATTAAAAAGAAGCAAGCATTTTGAAACAGGGCTATTTATTATCTCACATAAGAAGTTTGGAAGAAGTACAATTCTTGGTTTAATTTCATTAGATGCATAATGACATTAAGTGCCCACAGTTCTGTCTTGACCCTGCCATCCTCTGTAGCTTAGCTTCTGTTCCATTATATCCCTTCATGGTTGCATGCTGGCTGTAGCAATCTTGAGCATTATACCCTTATGCAATAATATCAGAATGTTGGAAGGAAGAGTGTCCTTTCTTCAGGCCCATCCTCAGGGCAAGAAAAGCTCTCATAGAAATTTCCTTGCAAACTTTCCATCACATCTCAATGATCAGAATTTATTCATGCCACTTCCCAGAAAATGAATTACCACATAAATCAGAATGTTCCATTGTAGGCCTCAGAAGTTGATCCTGGCTGATACCGAAGGAGAGGAAGTTTATAAAGGATATTGGTTTTGACTCACTAATAATCTTAGCACCATTAAAAGGAGGACCAGCCAAAGTGCACCTTACAATGAGGTGATACAAGTAACCAGCACATTCTGTGAAGTGTCCTTGCAAAATCATGAAATTGAACCTGAATATTATCAAGTCTCTAGGTCCAACTGGAGAAGGAAATGGCAACCCACTCCAGTATTCTTGCCTGGAGAACCCCAGGGACAGAGGAGCCTGGTGGGCTGCTGTCTATGGGGTCGCACAGAGTCGGACACGACTGAAGCCACTTAGCAGCAGCAGGTCCAACTACCAGTTTAAAGGAAACACTGGAGCTAGAGGAACTAGCTAACAGCACCACAAGGGGAAAATCAGCTGAATCTAGGATATAGGCCATTATTTGGGGCAAATGATTCACGTTTTCCAAGAAACCAATTGCGTGGGGGGAAAAATGGAGGGAGGGAGACTGTTAGAATAAGAGACTTAGAAGACATGACAATCAAACTCAATAATGTGAACATTTTTGGATCCTGATTCAAGGAAGCTGACCATGAAATGACATATTTGAGACAACAAGGGAAATTCAGATAAACTGGGTATTAGATGATATAAAGGACATTAGACAGTCTTCCCTGGTAGCTCAGACAGTGAAGAATCTCCCTACAGTGCAGGAGACCTGGGTTCAATCCCTGGGTTGGGAAGATCCTCTAGAGAAAGGAATGATAATCCACTCCGGTATTCTTGCCTGGAGAATTCCGTGGACAGAGGAGCCTAGTGGGCTATATAGTCCATGGGGTTGCAAAGAGTCGAACATGACTGAGCAACTAACACTTGCTTTTGTCTAGCTTTTGATCTTTCTATAATACATTACAAAATGTTGAACAAATACTGGGTAGCTCATTGTATTTGGAGGAAGACCTAAGAGCTAGGCTTTAAGGTTATCCCTAACAACCAGTTCCCCAGACTATGTCTCAGAACTGGCGTGATAGGAGACAGCCTCAGTCACTCCACTCTCACTGAGCACCAGAGGAAACTGTTGCCTCTTCCGAACCAGGAACTGTCTTTAAAACTGGTACTTTTGACACTAAAAGACAGACATCTCAATTCCTCCTCAGAGTCAGCAAAAGACGGAAACATCACACATAGCCTGTTTCCTCATATTGCTCACTTTTGAATTGAAGTTTTATACAAGCACATCTGATGGGTGGAGTCTCTGCTGTGTCCTAGCTTCAAGGGAGTTTGAATTTAAGCCCTGACTGATACATGAGCAAGGCAGAATATGTAATACCAACATGTAGCATATCCCAATCTTCCTCAAATGTAGAAAGGCTATCCAAAAGATGATGGGTTCCCATGCCTAGTGCAGATGTCCACTATATCCTACACAATAATCACCATAGATTAAGATTCATCTTTCAGGCTGGAGAGAGACTCAGTCATCCCTGGTTTCAGAGGGCTTTCCAGCCCTCTGAATGGTACTAATGGTAAAGAGCCTGCCTGCCAAAGCAGGAGACCTAAGAGACACAGGTTTGATCCCTGGGTTGGGCAAATCCCCTGGAGGAGGAAATGGCAACCCATTTCAGCATTCTTGCCTAGAGAATCCCAGGGACAGAGGAGCCTGGTAAGCTACAGTCCATGGGGCCGCAAAGAGTCACACATGACTGCAGAGACTAAACACCAACACCTGACTAATACAGGGTTCTAATGGCAAGGAAGAAAAGGGTTGGGATAGGGAGAGCCATGCAGGAGGTGGCTGCTGGGATGGTAACCCATAGTTATTGCCACAGATGTTAAAGAGTCAGTGTGATAGTTACCTTTGAAAGTGACATGATCTGGAAATCAGATTTGTATGCTATCTGTATAGTCTTGGGGGCTTCCTCGGTGACTCACTGGTAAAGAATCTGCCTACAATGCAGGAGCTTCAGGAGACGCAGGTTTGATCCCCGGGTTGGGAAAATCCCCTGGAGGAGGGCATGGCAACCCACTCCAGTATTTTTGCCTGGAGAATTCCATGGACAGAGGAGCCTGGCAAGCTATAGTCCATGGGGCCGCAAAGAATCGGACACGACAGCGATTTAGCACAAAGGCATATGCATAGTCTTGGATTAGTTGCGTAGCCATTCTGCCTTTGAATCAAATGAGCAAGTTCGCTTAGCTCAGTGATATTCCCCTCTCCTCTCCACCTCCCACCCTCCCTTCCTCCTTCTCTCCATCTCTGAGGAATCCTAGGGAGCACTACACACTTTAAAAAATTACTTGACTAACTGATTTTTCAGTGAGTCCCCCTTCCCCCAACTCTAGTATTTTATTATTCAGTGACTCCTCTTTGGACCAATTTCTATTTCGTACTTTGCTTTACATTAATAGAGCAAAGTTTTCTATGAAAAGAGTCAAATAGACTAGGGGCCACAGTAGCTCGGTTTCCTAACACTCCTCGGTGAATCATTTGTCTGTCCCTCGGTGTTCCAGGCAGTCAGACATTCAGGTGCTGAGATTGCCAGGATGTAGATTGAATACTTGCTGTGTTCATGCTTTCGTGTTATAAACTGCCTAGGGAAGAGGCTCTAATTTCTCTTCATGTCTGTCAATCTCCCAAAATGCCCTACACAGAGAAGGTGCCCAGGAACTGTTGGTAGATGATTTGATGATATACGAACACAGTTTTAATGTTCTGAGCACTTTACACCTTACAAATCACTAGTACAATGGAGAGTGACTAGGGAATGGGTTCCTTAGGGCTTCAGGAGAGGGAGGGGCCCCTTTGAGGCGATGAACACACAGAAGACACTCCACAGGTGGCAAGTAAAGCTACATCTCTTACCATCTTCTCCACCTCCTACTCTGTGCCTTGGATCACTGGTTTTAAAACTCTTCCATTTATTTTCAAGAACCTTTATCCTTCCACCTCGCACATCTTCCATGAGCAGTCTAGCATGTGTCCTAGTTAGAATCAGGGCAAAAATACATGGATGAAATTCAAGACGAGTGTTGATGTGACTTGCATTTTTTCTTACAAGAATCAGACCTACCGGAAGACATTATGATGCCGTGAGATCTCTTTGATAATCTTGCTCATCATGAAGAAGAGAAAGAAGGAAGCAAAGGTTAAAAAAACTATTTAACATTCTGCAGTGGGTGGTCCTTTCAAATACAACTAGATTGACACAGTCTTCATCTCTTCTTCTATTTGCAAAAAGACTAATGTCCTCTAAGTTCATCGTGTCTGTCCTCTGCCTTTCAAACCACATTGAGGGTTTTATCAGGAAAGGAACGGATCCTCACTCCCTCCTGTAAATTATATAATTGGAAAGCAATAAATTTAAAGATCTAAAAGAACCACCATAGTGAAACAATAACTTACTCTAATTAATAACCATTTATGTCTCCCATTTGGTGAAGTGCTTTGGAAATGTAATCACCTTTTAGTTTAAAGCATGTGCATTTTGTGAGTAGAAAATTATTTCATTTGTGAGAATGAGAATTAAATATGGCTTTTAATCAGCCTGGAGCTATTTAGGGCTAGAGGGACTTTAAAAATATTAGCAGTACTATGAATTTGCTACAGTTGTTTAAAAATCTTATCTTACCATAGATGACAATTTTTCCTTCTTTCTAATCAAGAGCAAATTAAACTTAAAGGATAAAAGTATGTACAATTATATAGTATTAAAGCAATTAGTGTTAAAATTCTCAAATGTTAGCATTATTTTTGAAAGTCTTGTCTTTATTCATGACTTGATGTTTTATGATTTATCATTTTAGGCAACATGTTGCTGTATTTAGAACTAGCCATCCAGGTACTGAGCTCCAACTATAGAAAATTTCTAAAGATATGGCTACCACTGATAAATTCACATTAATGACACTAATTGTTCAGTATCTGTCCTGCCAAGAACAAATGTCATTTTCTGAAAAGTTTAGAGATTGTCTTTTTCCTAACTTCAGACTACCTTGTAGAAATCTTTGTTTAAACTTTGCTTTTAATAAATGTGTGCTGTATCGGAGTTGGGAAGACATGGTGGTCTGCACACTGGGACAATAATATGTGGAAAGTTCTTTGTAAGCTTTTATTGGATTCTCACTATTAGTGTGGTCCAACCAGAATAGTAGTCTTTTTCCCTCCAATACTTTATTACAAAAAAATTCAACATACAGAGTAAGTTATACAGTTCTATGGTAAATCCCTCTATATCCCTCTCTAAACTCTATGATTAGTATTTTGCTATATTTGCAAAAAATAGTTATCACATAACTATTCATCTAGTCGTCCCTCTATCCATCCATCAAGCTACTTTTTAAAATGAAAATCAGATTAAGTTACAAATAATAGTATACTCTCTTATAAATACTTCACTGTGCATATAATAGCTGGAGTTCTCTATTTTGTTATGGAATTTTTGAAAAATATATGTATATCAAAATATGTAAATCTTCAGTACTTCATTTGATAAGTTTTGAGAAGTGCCTGTCTGTGTATCTGAATAGTTATTAAAATATAGAACATTATCATCACTGCAGAAAATTCTCTCTTGTCCTGTTCTAGTCAATCCCCTGCTGCTACTTCCCCACTCCGATTTAATCACTATTTGGATTTTTTTTCACCATGGAATAGCTTCTCCAGTTTTAGAACTTTTTATAAACGGAATCATCTATACATACTAAATGTATAAGGTTTCTATTACTGAGCATAATCCTTTTGAGATTCATCCATTTCATAGCCTATTTAGTAGTTTGCTTCCTTTGTATTACGCTGTAGTATTTCTTTGTGTGAATTTATCAACTTTATCTCTTCTTCTGTTGGTGGTCATTTAGATTGTTTCCTGTCTGGGATTCTTGAATAAAGCTGCCTGTATAAAATTTTTGTTTTTCTTGTAGATCTATACTTCCATTTCTTCTAGTCCCTTAATGCCTCCAGAAAGGAACGTAGCTTTGATTTTCAACACCTTAATTTTAAATTTGGGTGCTTTAAGCCACTAAATTCCAAGTGATTTGTTATATGTGTGTGTGCTCGGTTGCTCAGTTGTGTCCAACTCTTTGCGACCCCATGGACTGTAGCCCACCAGACTCCTTTGCCCATGGGATTTTCTAGGCAAGAACACTGGAGTGGCTTGCCATTTCCTACTCCAGGGGGTCTTCCGGACCCAGGAATCAAACTTGTGTCTCTTGCACCTCCAGCACTGGCAGGTGGATTCTTTACCAGTGTGCCACCTGGGAAGCATCACAGAAAACTAATACAGACTTTGGTACTAGGAAGTGAGGGTATTGTATCACAAATACCCTAAATTATAAAAGTGGCTTTGGAATTGGGCAATGGGCAGAGGCTGGAAGAACTTTTGAGGTGCAGGATTAGAAAGCATAGATTACTTTGAACAGATGGTTAGTAAAAATATGAGTGTTAAAGACTCTGCCACTGAGGGCTCAAAGGAAGTGGAGACTATGGTAGAGAAAACATGAATTGCCTTGAGAATGCCCAAATAGTTGTAAACAAATGATTAGCAGAAACAATGGGCTTTAAAGGCACTATTGATGAGTGGTCTGGAAGAATACATTATTGGGAACGAGAGAAAAGGAGGTCTTTATTATACAAGGCAGAAGTTCTGTCGACGTTCACCTGAACAACAGAAATTGTAAATGATAAAATTGTATTATTTTCCCAGAGGAGCTGTCTAAGCAGAATGTAAATGTGAAACTTGGTTTCTTCTTGATGCTAGTAGAGAACTATGAGAAGAAAGAGATAAACTGAAGTAAAAACTATTAAAAAGAAAATTAAAGGGAATCATAACTTGGAGATTTGGTAAATTATCAGCTGATTCAAATTGCAAAAAATGCTAGAAAATAAGAGATCCACTATCAAGAAGACATACTCTAAAGATAAGAAGGGGGTGGCAAAGCAAGCTTTGCAAATGCTCCGTAAACATGTGAATCATTACCTATAATAAATCTCTTTTATATTCAATATATCTATAAATATTTCATTGGTTCTATTTCTCTGGAGAACCCAGAATTATATATAGTCATAATGTATTATTATTTTTTTATATATTACTGAATTAACTTTATAAACATTCTGTTAGAATGTCATGAAGGATATTGGTCAATAATTTTATTTCTAATGTCTTTATCTGGCTTAGGTTTCAAGGTAGGCTAGCTTCATAAAACAAATTTTTGGAAAGAGTTTATCTAAGATCAGTTATTTATTTATTATTTAGTTCTTAAAAAATTGACCAAGTTCAGTAGCAAAATAATCTGACCCTGGAGTTTTCTTTGTGTAAAGATTTTAGAGAAAAATTCAGCTTTTCTAGTGGAAATAGAGCTATTCATTTTTTCTATTTTCTCTTGTGTCAGTTTGGGAAAGTTGTATCTCAAGAAAAAATTTTTTGTTCTAAATTATCAAATTTATTGTGAATTGTGTCTAAAGCATCTCTTTTATTCTATTCATGTCTACAAGCTGTCTACTGCTATTCCACCTTTAGTTCCTGATACTCATAATTTGCATTCTTTCTCCTTTATTCTTGATCAGTTTACGATGGTTTTACCAATTGTAGAAGGTTGAGGAAATAAAAATGATGCATAATTCAGAGAGCTTAGGTTTACTTGTGTACTAAGAACTGACATGTATTATTTCCCAATTTCTACTACTGTTAAGTCACTTCAGTTGTGTCCGACTCTGTGCGACCCCATAGATGGCAGCTCACCAGGCTCCCCCATCCCTGGGATTCTCCAGGCAAGAACACTGGAGTGGGTTGCAATTTCCTTCTGCAATGCATGAAAGTGAAAAGTGAAAGTGAAGTCGCTTAGTCGTGTCTGACTCTTAGTGACCCCATGGACTGCAGCCTACCAGGCTCCTCTGTCCATGGAATTTTCCAGGCAAGAGTACTGGAGTGGGGTGCCATTGCCTTCTCCTAATTTCCACTAAAGGATCATATAATAAAATATTTATTGCATGTAAAATCATACAACTATTTTCCTATTTCTCAGCCTTTCTCCATTTACTCATCTACAGAAAATAATGCAAGAGCAGATGAGTTATATGGAAAAAAAGCCATTGAGTTTGACCAAAACCTATCATTACAGCATCAAGATTAGGCAACATATCCTAGTGGTTAAGAGCTAAGCTTCTGGAAATCAGACAGACTTGTGTTTATATATTGGCTCTAGTGCCTGCTAGCTGAGGACTTCAAACAATTTACCTTATTCTTCCAAGCTCATAATGTTCCTAGGATTAAATAAAATAGTACATGTAAAGCATTAAGTATAATTATTGACCCAATGTGTTCAAAGTATTTTAGGCTCTTATTTCTATCACTTTTTTGTTGTTGTCGTTCAGTTGCTAAGTTGTGTCTGACTCTTTGTGAACCCTTGGACTGCAGCACGCCAGGCTCCTCTGTCCTTCACTATCTCCCGGAGTTTGCTCAAATTCATGTCCACTGAGTCAGTGATGTTATCTAACCATCTCATACTCTACCACCCCTTTCTCCTATTGCCTTCAATCTTTCCCAGCATCAAGGTCTTTTCCAATGAGTCGGACCTTGATTCATGGACCTAACCTTCCAAGTTCCTATGCAATATCATTCTTTACAGCATTGGACTTTACTTTCACCACCAGACACATCCACAACTGAGCATCATTTCCGCTTTGGCCCAGCTGCTTCATTCTTTCTGGAGCTATTAGTAATTGCCCTCTGCTCTTCCCCAGTAGCATATTGGACACCTTCCAATTTGGGGGGACTCATCTCCTGGTGTCATATCTTTTTGTCTTTTCGTACTGTTCATAAGGTTCTCATGGAAAGAATACTGGAGTGGTTTACCATTTCCTTCTTCAGTGGACCAGGTTTTGTCAGAACTCTTCACTATGACCCGTCGGTCCTGGGTGGCCCTGCATGGTGTGGCTCACTGAGTTACACAAGCCCCTTCCCCACGACAAGCGTGTGATGATGAAGGGGTTTCTATCACTACCATCTCTATCACTAACCCAGTCGGATTTAATCTTAGATAACAGAGTTTAGCTTATTTTGTGTGTTTTTTTCCCCTCCTGTTATTCATTGTCTAAAGAATTTTTACTTCCTGTCCTAAAGTTTGTGAAATGCTGCTCAGCATTATTTTACTAGTACATGGTTGTAAATTATCTTGAGAGAAATTTTGACATCAAGTGGAATGTTGTCCTTGATTGATTGAAGAGATTTCTGTACCATTTCATTTGCATAGTTCTTTGGGGAAGAAGAGGGTATGACCAAGACTTTTTCCACGTGTTCTTGAAAATTATCTAAATAAGAACAAAAAGGACATTAAAATATAGCCCCAAGCAAACAGGAAACTGACTTTTTCTTTCGGGAACTTAGTCAAAAGCCAACTTTTTGTGGTTTCTGTGAAGGTTCCTCCCACAAAGTTCAGATATTCGTCTTACATTTTCAGTCTCTCTTTCCCTCATCTTCCAGGCTACCTGCAAAGACCTCAGCCCTTCATTCACCTCCCAGAAATTGCCTCCAAAGATGCCTGCACAGATTTTTTTTTTATTCTTTATTTTTCTTACAAAACAGAATTTTTTCTTCTGTCTAAGATGAAGACAATCTCATAGAAATACCAGACAGCCACGCTGGCTTCAGGCAACTATAAATAATTTCCCTATCCACAACCAAATACAAGTATCTGGCATGCTGTTTATATAGCCCATTAATCATTATTTAGTCAAAGGAAGTGTCAAGCAATGGACAAGCCTGGACAGAAGATGCGTCTTTTGTGGAGAAACTCTTTTGCCTTGTTATACAACTACAGATATTTTATAGCCATCATGATTTAGGATAAGACTGTTAAGTTATCCTCAAACTCATGGCAAGCTTTTGACTTTAAAAAAGTGACAGAGCTGGGTCAATTTATTTGGAGAAAAAAAAAAAGAGAACTTGAGGGGCACATACTGTTTGCTTTCCTCATTGCAAGTTCTTTTTTCTTTAAAAATATATATTCAACATGTTTTCATGTAATGTGAACCTGAGTGTGTAGATTGTTTTGTGATCTATTTTTTCACTTCTTTCCATTTTCTATACATAATAATACAGATTATATCAGTCCATTCTAAAGGAGATCAGTTCTGGGTGTTCATTGGAAGGACTGATGCTGAAGCTGAAACTCCAATACTTTGGCCACCTCATGCGAAGAGTTGACTCATTGGAAAAGACTCTGATGCTGGGAGGGATTGGGGGCAGGAGGAGAAGGGGACAACAGAGGATGAGATGGCTGGATGGCATCACCGACTCGATGGACATGAGTTTGAGTAAACTCTGGGAGTTGGTGATGGACAGGGAGGCCTGGCATGCTGCAATTCCTGGGGTCGAAAAGAGTTGGACACGACTGAGCGACTGAACTGAACTGAACTGAACTGAACAGATTATATATTTGTCATCATTGACTAAGGAGCAGTAAATCAGGTTACAATAACTTAGTGTGCTTAGCTATTCTCCTATTGGTGAGAATTTGAATCGTTTCTAATTTGCTAGCTACTATAACAGATATTGGACAAATAACAACTTCGTTAGGCTTCCTTGGTGGCTCAGACAGTAAAATCTGCCTGCAATGCACGAGACTTGGGTTTGATCCCTGGGTCAGGAAGATCCCCTGGAGAACAGAATGGCAACCCATTCCAGTATTCTTTCCTGGAGAATCCCATGGACAGAGGAAACTTGTGGGCTACAATTCATGGAGTCACAGAGTCTGACACAACTGAGCGACTAACACTAACACTTACTTAAGGACTTCATTATCTTAATTATCCTCTCTCTTTTGGGGTTATTTTCTTTGTATATACTACCAACAGCTCTGTATATCATATTAAAACTTTCTTTTGGGGGGATGATCTGAAGGAAAGCTTTATTTTAAATTAATTCTTTGTAATCAGATTTTACTTCAAATATTTGAGCACTGGTTTATTTTTTACAACCACATTCCTTACTTTTATTCAACCTATGAGACATTCCAGAATCATAGAGTCAAAATAAGAACTTTGGAAATAGCTTATTCAACTATTACTATTGTACCTTACGTATTATACTAATCCCAATCCTCCCCCCTTTTTATAAATGAGGAAAGTGAGACCTGGAACAGAAACTCTGAGAGTGAAATGCTAGTACTTTCGTCTTGTATTTGAATATGACATTTTGCATTTTGAAAGTTTTACCTTGAACTATTACCTATAATTACCCCATTATATTGTCTCAATGGTCCCATGAAATTAAAAAGACAAACTTGTTGCCTTTTTAAAATTTTACTTTGATTTTTGGAGGAGACATTAAAACCTTAAAGTCACAGAGTTAACTTTTTTTTTAACTTTTTATTTTGTATTGGGGTATAGCCAATTAACAAACAATGTTGTGACAGTTTCAGATGAACAGCAAAGGGACTCAGCCATACATATACATTCTCCCCCAAACTCCCCTTCCATCCAGGCTGCCACATAACATTCAGCAGAGGTTCTCTGTGCTATACAGGAGGTCCTTGTTTGTTATCCATCACACAGTTAAGCCAGAATACAAACTCATTTTAGTGACTTCTTTTCCATGATTCTGTCCTCAAGACTACAAATATTCCAAAATTAGAAACATAAATTAATTCACATGTGTGGGAATGTTAACTTGCTACTTTTTATAACTGTTATAAAACTGTAGACTTTCCAACACTGGATTTTATCATTTCAAATATCTGATCATTAAAAACATCATTCTGATTAGATAAGTGGGCAGTTTATAATTTAGAAATTAATTTTGTAAAGTATTTATTGGGTGCCTTCTATATGTCAGACACTCTCCTCAGAACTAGGGATTCAGAAATAAGCAAAATAGACACAATCCTTGCCCTTATGGTTAATATACATTGAATTAAAATGTTCAACCTTACTAACAATCAAATGTGCACATATAGAAATGCAGCAACCATGAAGTTTTAATTATTATTGTATCATATTAGCTCTTTAAAACAAAAAGAGAAAATGCTCAAGACTTCCAAGTGTGTACGAAACTGATATCTCATACACTAGATTAGAGGAACTCCAAGATAGAACCCTCTGCTGGGAAAGAAATTTTGCAATAGAAACAGAGCCTATGAAATGCCTATAGGTTTTGGTTCAGAAGTCTCACTCCTTGGAATCTTAACAGAAAATACTAGATGCACAAAGATATTCTTTTCAGAGATCTTCATAATAGTTTAACATTTTTTTAAAAGGAAGGATGATGATAAGAACAAGGAAGAAAAACATGAGGTATCCACACGATAGACTTAAATATCAACTTTCAGATAAGACATTTTAAATACTTTGTATAGGGGAAAAAAAAAGACTATGTAAAATGGCATAGTCAGTATGAATATGCCTCTCCTAGAAGGAGAAATATCAAAATGATAATATTATGGGTAGTTTATTTTTTACCTCCTGTTACATTTTTTGGTACTTTTTAGAGTTCAACAGCAAGATTTTATTACTCTTATCAACAGGAGAAAACTTTAGCTCTCCATCCCTCAACCCCCCTCCCCATACCCTCCCACTCACACTCACTGTATTCCCACCACCACCAAATAATGTCTTAGCCACAGCTGTATTTGTCTTTGTGGAGTTGCAGCACTGAAAATGCTAATGGGAAGAAAAGGGTACCAGAGGATGTGTGAGAACTGTGTTTTCTTTTTTTCAATTGTCATCTTATATTTAACTCTGAATAATTCTTTTCCCCTCTTTTATCATATTTGTGCCGGACTTACATATAACAGAGGTCCCCAAAGAGAATTTAAACATTAATGTTAGGTTAAAACTTCATCCTACTGCCTTTATACACTGGATCAGAGCCCACACGTATCATAAATGTACCTGAAGTTTCATTCAAACAGCTTTGCGCAACTAAAATTAATCTCTTACTGGGTAAGCGCCCTGTGTCCCTGATCCCATATTATCCTCCAGCCCTAGTCATCCAGAAAAGATGGAAATGAATCCTAGCAAAAGGCTCAAGAAAACCTGCCAGATGCACAGGAGGAAATGTCTTTATTCAGCTTTGTCCACAGCTTTTCCATGAACTGCTGTGGGTTTATCTGGATGGAATGTTCCGTGCTGGCAATGGCAAGGTCAACTCAAGAGTTAAACCTGACCAGGTCAGAAATGTGCTAGGGAGTGGTCTGAGGGACTGGAGGGCGTGGAGGTGGTGGAGGGGGTGGGGGCTGGCAGGCACTCAGGGGGTTTGTGATCCTGTCCATCTGTTCTCAGGGCCTTGAGAGACTTCCGATGACCTGCCCCTCCTCTCCTCCAGTCGCTTCTGCTTGTCTTGATGCCAGATGCCATGGAGCTGTTAGGATCACTGATCTAAATGCAATGAAACAGTAGAACGAGTTTTGGTTACCGATGGAATTTCCACCCAGTAGCAATTTGTTGTTGATGCCTTCCGAATCCTTAAAGAAAAATCCTTAATAAGCTTATGTTTAATATTGCACTCAATTGGAAATATTAGCTAGGAAAACCTAGCTCTGAAGGATTTAGATTATATATGTTTATTTCTTTTATTACTAATGCACATTTATATGTGTGCATTATTTAACAATTAGATTCAGAACAAAATATTATTATACTATATCATGTTGTATTATTGAGTGCATGCATGTTCAGTCACTTCAGTTGTGTCTGACTCTTTGTGACCCTATGGACCATAGCTCACCAGGCTCCTCTGTCCATGGGATTCTCCAGGCAAGAATACTGGAGTGGGTTGCCATGCCTTCCTCCTGTTGTATTATTATGTTATACTAAATAAAACCTTTAAGATGAAACTAATCCTCAATGCCCAAATAGTTTCCAAAAGAAAATATTTAATATAAATCAACTTGGAACTCTGACAATGCACCTTGTATTGAGTAAGTTCTACTGAAATATTTGTATTCAACTGAAAAACATGCTAGAAAGAGAAGCAAGGAGTCAGGATGCTGTGTGAAAACTCTGGTCTGGCTAACCAGCTGCAGAATTTGGGGAAGAGTTTACTCTCCACCTTTGAGCCTCAGTTTCTGTATGTGTAAAATGAGATCATTGTAAAACAAGGACCTCAAAGTCTTCATCCAGCGTTCTGACACAGAGCTGATGGGCTGGGCTCTCAGGAGTCTATGTGTCATCCATGGTGGTTACTAAGGAAAGGAATTCCAGGGTCCACACTCTTGACTGCCTCTACTACATCTAAGCATGTGCTATTGATGATGCAAGAGTGTGTGTCCATGACTTCAGGCAAACATACATGTTCCAAAGACTAATGATAGTGAGACACAAGGAGGGACAGGAACCAGAGAGAAAAAGATGGTTCTGGGGTTGTGGGCAGGGCCAAACATCATTGAATAGAAGCACAGCATTGAGAGAAGCTAGCCTGAGCACCAGTCCCCATAGCGAGACCCGATCTCCTCTGCCATCCCTTAGAAAGGACCACTATAATCCGCCCTCACCAAGAGTAAACAATTCCTTTATCCTCCATGATTTTGAGGTTGGGGCTTCCCTGGTAGCTCAGCTGGTAAAGAATTTGCTTGCAATGCAGCAGACCCTGGTTTGATTTCTGGGTCAGGAAGATCCCCTGGAGAAGGGATAGACTACCCACTCCAGTATTCTTGGGCTTCCCTGATGGCTCAAATGGTAAAGAATCTGCTTGCAGACCTCGATTTGATCCTTGGCTTGGGAAGATCCCCTGAAGGAGGGCATGGCAACACATTCCAGTATCCTTGCCTGGAGAATCCCATGGACAGAGAAGCCTGGCAGGTTAAAGTCCATGCAATTGCAAAGAGTCGGACAAGACTGAGCAACTAAGCATGATACAGCACAAGATAAGAATCCCCCCCAACCCTCCTCCCCAGGGTTCATAACTGGCCCTTGAAATTCCAGCAGCAAAATACATATAGGCTTATGATGGTTTATTACAGTAGAATTATTCGTTTATTTCACCAGCTCTTGCTGGGCATCTTTTTATTGCCAGAAAGCTGTGGAGACTGGAGGCATAAAGAGGGTATAGTCCCTACCCTCAAGGATAGCAAAGACTTGCACATAACCATTAACTCCTTCTCAGTTCTATGGGATTTACAACGTGCAGTAGAGTCATCAGAGACATGATCATATGGTACCTACAGTGATGTCTTCTTACATCCATATACTATCTCCTGGGCCAGTTATGAAGTTGCTGACTTTCAGTGTGAAGTGCCCCCTTCTCTGCTCTGCAGCTGGGTTCCTGCAGACTGCAGATCTGCTCTGCCAGCGGGCTCTGTGCTAGTTTCTGCCGTCATAGCTGCGAGGCTGAAAGAGGAAGAGCCTCGCTTTGTCTTGTCTGCCTCCTGGTCCTGGGAGTGTCACTCCAGCCAGGCTTCTTCACTCCAGAAGTGACAGTGCCTTCCCAGAGCAATAACTGAATCCAGTTTGCAGTTTTCCCAACACTTAGAATCCGCTTTGTGGAGTGGGTCGCCAGGACCACAGCTGGCAGTAGGCTTCGCCGAGTCTGGGTCCCACAGTCCTGGGAGCTCAGAGACACCAGCACCAGCAAGTAGCATCCACTCTTCAGAGGTCCAAGTTTCAGTTCCATGGGGCCTGCCCTCGTGATTTCTAAGTTTTAATCATGTAACCTCTTCCCTTTGTTTCCTCAGCCCTGGGGGCGGTAGCTACTTCCTGCAGTGACAACCTCCATGGTATCTGAAGACTTCCCTTTTCATCTTTCACTTACCTGTGAACATCTCCAAATAAGGGATTTGGTTTCTGTCTCCTGATAAGACTCTAATGGATGAGACTCCTTAGATAAATTGAGAGTCAGGAGAGAGAAGAGTGAACATCATGAGTTTTGGAGTCACCCAGACCTAGATTTGAATTATGGTTCTGATCTTCCTGACCCAGGCGTGGAACCCGTGTCTCTTATATTTCATGCACTGGCAGGAGGGTTCTTTACCACTAGCGCCACCTGGGAATCCTTCTTATACTTTTAACAGCTACCTAATTCCTTCCAGCCTTGATTAGCTGCTAACAAAGATGGGGTTTCCAGCTGTCGTGAGGCTAGCTGAAGGTCTTGGCACAAATGGCCTGCTCAGTGATAGCAGCCGTAACCATTACCAGATTGTTAGCTTCTAAGGCCAAAGCCAAGGTCTTGTACATCTTACCATTCCCAACAGGATGTATCATAAATCTATTTATGTGAGATATACTTAATAAGGTGATACTGAATGAAAAAAGTACTTAAGCTATTCATGGATGAAGTGAAGTACTTAACTTGCACAGATCCAACATGAAACCCTTTGTGGTGGTCAGGTTTTATCTTGAAGTTATGGTTTAGAACATCTTTTTAAATTGCTATTTTAAAATAAAGAGTAGTGAATTGACCTGGATGATAAGAAAAGAAAATCTGTGTCATTCATTCTTCTATCAGCCTGGCAAGTTGTCTCAGAGCCTGACGAATAGGATGTCAGAATGTACCATAACTTCCAGAAAGAAGCCAAATTGGGTCGGCGAGTGACACATTTGGGGCTCTTCCCAGCTACAAAGCAGACACTAGTTTTGTTTTTTGTTTCATGGAATACGTCATAAAGAGAAAGATTTTGACAACTCATATAATCAGTGATATCTCTTCTGAGTGTTGAATTCAAGACTCTAATGTAAACCCTGAAAATGAACGAGGTCCCAAAGGAGTGTCCGGGGCCTTCGCAAGTCACTGTGGATAAAAGTCGTTCCAATGCCAGAGGGGAGAACAAAGCATCTATTCTTTTCAGTACAACAGATAGATAGACACCCAATCTGGGTAACGGCTGTGTACACAGGAGAAGGAGGAAGTCCGCAGTGCTTTCTTGTTTCACATTTAGGGTTGTGTGGGGTGGGGCCTGATAAAGGTATTTGCGTCTAAGTGTGGAAGGCTTCCCCAGTCCTGAAGGCCTGGATGGGGATGTGGAAGAACTCAGTTCATTCCAGAACATTGCCTTCCCACAAAAGCCTACAACATCTATAAAGAGAAAAACAGCTGCCCCAAGATCCTAAATCATTCGTTTCTCAAATAAGCCATGAATCTTAGCTAACCAGGGGTGCAGGTTTGAAAGAACCATAGTTTGCTATCCTCTTGAATGGCTTTCCTAGCCTTGAAGTAGCTTTTGATTTCTTTGTGAAACAGTGTGACCCTAAACACAGGAAAAGAGACTGCAGCGTGCAGGAAGAACCGGAGAGCTAGTCATTCTGTTTCCAGAAGACTTTTCTTGTTTCCATCCATTTATTTGGGGGTTGGCCAAGGCCGTGTCCTCCAGAAAGCCTTTTCTGAGCATGCACCCTTCTCTTAGAGCAGGTGAGCATTGCAATGAACACAGAATCCCACCTGGACTGTGAGCCAGACACTGTGTTTGCTCTCTGACAGTCACACACACAACACACACACACACACTGCACAAAAGAGAGAGAGAAAGAAAGAGGAAGGAAGGAAGAAAGGAGGGAAGAGAGGGAAAGAAAGGAAGAGAGAAGGAAGGACAGAGACAGAGGGAGGGAAGCAGGAAGGAAGGGAGACAGGAGAAAGGAAAAGGAGGCAGATGGGAGAGAGGCAGGAAGAGAGAAAGAGAAAATTAAGAGAGACAGAATCATTCAGAAACAAAGTGTTCTCAGGCTGTGTGAGAAACAGCCATTTGTAGAGATCATTGCTACTACACAGACGGAGATTATCTTTTCTTGGATTAATCATTGCCCAGGCTGGAGGTGGAGCACCTGAACCATCTGCACAGAGCACCTGGGGAAATAAGTCTGGGTAACCTGTGAGGGTGAAGCGCTCTGACTGTGTCTTGGTTGTTCATTAGGGTGTGGAGTCACCTTCGCTGCATTAATATGCTGCAAGCTAGGGCTTTACCCCTTGGTCTGGACACATGGCTGGTGGTGGTCCACCAGGATGCCAGGTTTACAAACAGAGACAGCAACTTTCAGCAAACTGGGGCCAGGGCAGAGATGGCAGTGAGGGGAAGATTACCAGATTAGATCAAAGCCAGAGGGGACCTCTAGCTGATGACTATGCTTCAGGCATGTTCAATGACAGCAGCTTGAAGGCCAGGCAAGGCACAGAGGCCTGTGTACCCTTTAAGCTGAACCTGCACGTCGTCCGTGCCGCTGCTGCCAGTCCTCAGCTGGCTCTCAGTTATCTCAGGACACCAAATCTGTGCATCTCTGCCCCGCCATGCCCAGCCATTTCATTACCTTGTGGTTTCTTTTCCTCTTTGGTTTCCTAGCTACACTTCTTTCGAAAACTGTTAACTTTCTTAGTTAAATTAAGGTATAAAGGGAATGCTTACATCTTAGCTAGGTAACATAAAGAGAAAAAAAAGCACTCATACGTAGACTAGGCATAAGTGAACATACAATCGTATGTCTGTACAGGCTTGGGAGCAGTGGAATGCTGTTCAGTCCCAAGTCTTTAACTAACAGCCTTAGACAGGAACCTCCCTGGTGATCCAGTGATTCCATGAAGGACGTGCAGGTTCGATCCCTGGTTGGGGAGCTAAGATCCCACCCACATGTCTTGCTGCCAAAACCCATAAAACAGAAGCAATATTGTAACAAACTCAATAAAGACTTTAAAAATGGTCCATATTAAAAAAAAAAAAAAAAAACCCAAAATCAAAAAAAAAAAAAAAAAAAAAAATAGCCTCAGACAAGTTAACCTCTCTGAGCCTTGATTTCCCTGTCTATTAAATGAGGGTGATAATCATACCCATTTCACAAGACTGTGATAATAAAGATCAAATAAGTTAACAGGATTGTGGTAGAGGCTGCTCCACGTCCATCTGTAATACCTATTCCCTCCTTTTTTCTAGTAATGAAGTTTTACCTGGATTCATGGCCATCTGAAGGAAAAATTACATCTCTGAGTGTCCCTGCAGTTAGTAATTCCATTTGACTCAGTTCTAACCAATGAGTTACACATGGGGGCATGGTGGTCAACTTTTAGGAAATGTTCTTAAGCTGGAAAAGAAATGCCTTCACATCTTCTTCTTTTCTTGCTCATTAGAATGTGGAAGTGATGGCTAGAGCTTGAGCAGCCTTCTTAGTCCAGTAGACAGTGCACTAACCATGGTGGAAGAGGCATCCTCAATATGAGGATTAGGAGAATATGTTGCCTCACCAATTTAGGGACAACGCCCTTTGTCAGCTCGGAAGCAGTTATGGAACGAGAACGACGCCCCTTTTCCCTAGGCAACATAATTCTCCTAAAAGAAAAGGGGGGAATGAGAGAGTCATTTCCTAGGCAGGTTGATAAGGAGTCTAAGGGTCCCCAAGGAGAGAGGGATCTGGAATTCTCAAGGAGGAAGAAAGGACAAACTTTTTTCCTTCTACATCCCTTAGGATTATATAACAATAATGTATCCTGCCTGAGGACAGTCTCTGGATTAAACCTTCTGGTTAATTCTGTTACCTTAAAATGTAGATTATGGGAGTAGGTCTG
This sequence comes from Bos indicus, assembly GCF_029378745.1. NCBI lineage: Eukaryota > Metazoa > Chordata > Mammalia > Artiodactyla > Bovidae > Bos > Bos indicus. The sequence goes on along the minus strand of NC_091765.1, from coordinate 58,327,850 downwards.
GTGAGGTCTTTACAACCTCCAGACATTCTTTGGATTCATTGGAGAGTATATAACTTCATTGCCTACACTAGCAAGTGGGTACTCTTTCTGCCCCCTTCTGATGCCTATGTCAGAAGCTTTCTCTATCTCCTTTATACTTTGATAAAACTTTATTACACACACACACACACAAAAAAAGAATAAAGAAGACTGGATTCCTGTAAAGTTTGAGGGTGCCATTATACAGCCCTTAAGTGCCTACTTTGGGATTCATTACAAAAGAGTAATGAACTAACTTTTGGAAAAAAAAAAAAAAAACAACATTTTGAGAGAGTCCTTAGGTACCATTACACTACAATCTAACTAGGGCTATAGAGTATGCAGAGTGATTAGAATAGGAGAGATCTTATTGTCATTTTTTCTGATTTTTAGGAAATACATATCAAAGTTCTCAAAATTACAGACATGAAGCAGATGGGTCAAGAGGGCCAAAGAGGGAGTATTGCTCTACCCCTCCATGACCTTGGCACCATTCCCAAGGCTATATGGATAGGACAAGAAATACAGTCTTTACCAGGCAGAGGCTATGGGCCACCAGCCAGAAGGGAGCACTCAGCCTCCTGGCCTCACTTTATCCCCACTGCTAATCCTCTTCTGCAAGCAGCAGTATGACCTGGAAAGGGGGAAAGGACAGAAAGTGCCCCCATGAACCACACAAACTTCGGACATCAGTAGATCTGAGTTTGTGCCCTGGCACCTCCATCCACTTGCTGTGTGACTTTGGGCTAGTTTCGAACCTCTCTGAGCTCCAGTGTCTTCACATCAAAATGGATCATGGGATATTACTCGCTCCTTGGCGTTGCTGTAAGACTTAAACAAAATGTCAAGTTTTGAACATAGTGCCTGACACATTATAAGTATTTGGTAAATGTTTAGATGTGAAACCTGAACTTCATCTCACCATTCCCAACCACAGCCACAGGCTTCATCCAGAACCATTTGACTCTCTGCAGCAAGGACTCTTTCCCCAGCTGTGCCTTTTGCTCACTACTCTCTACACATAACTCCATTGCTTCTTTCTGTCTCTCCTTATCTTCCACAGATTTTCCAGGCACCTTTAAGTCCTCCTTGACTTTCAGCCCGGGGCAGTCTCTCTCTCTTTTTCCTGGACGGTGCCAGCATTTGATGTCCAACCACTCATTAACATTTACTGCCTCAGATTGGTATTGAATTTCAAAGTGCGTGTCTCATCTTGCCAGCCTTACCTTATGCTCTACACAGGTGTGGCTCATGCCTGTTGCACCTTCTATCCCCTCAGCCCTTAACTCAATGAACACTTGCTGAGCAAGGAAACCAAACCCAATTATCCAGAGCCCTCTAACTAATTTCTCTTTTGGAGTCCTTTTTGAACCTACATGCCTATTGGGCGGGCTTCCCAGGTGGCACTAGTGGTAAAGAACTCACCTGACGTGGATTCTCTCTGGGTTGGAAAGATCCCCTGGAGGAGGGCATGGCAACCCACTCCAGTATCCTTGCCTGGAGAATCCCATGGACAGCAGAGCCTGAAGGCTACAGTTCATGTGGTCACAAAGAGTCAGACAGGACTGAAGCAACTCAACATGCATGCATGCCTATCGGGCATCAGTGTTCCTCAGAGTTCAAAGCACATGGACAGTGGTGCCTTCCTGTGACATCGTCAGGGGTTCAGTTACCTTTGCTCCTGAGCATCCAACTCAGGACCAATAGCACAGATTGCTTGGCTGACCCTGGTCAGTCGTGGGGAATAAGAGGAAAGGTGAGAGAGGATTTCACTTAGAAGAAACTCATTACTCCAAACAAGTAAGATGATGTAGAGAAATGTTTTAGGGGTGGTAAGTCAATACTAATATTTGGAGTTTGGGAGCACATGGGATTTGTCTTTTCAAAGAAGAATACTGCGATGGAAGCCATCACTATTGTTTTGAATACGAGAATGCTTTTGTCTTTTAAAAATCTATTTATTCTTGACCGCACTGGGTCTGTGTTGCTGCCTGAGGCCTTTCTCTAGCTGTGGCAAGCCAGGGCTTCTCTCTTCTTGCCGAGCACGGGCTCTAGCATGCACGGGCTTCAGTAGTTGCTGCATGTGTGATCAGCTGCTCCCTAGCATATGGGATCTCAGCTCCGGGTGCTAAGTCGCTCCAGTTGTGTCTGACTCTATGTGACACCATGAGCCTGCCAGGCTCCTCTGTTCATGGGATTCTCCAGGCAAGAATACTGGAGTGGGTTGCTATGTCCTCCTCCAGGGGATTTTCCTGACCCAGGGACCGAACCTGCATCTCTTACACCTCCTGCAATGGCAGGCGGGTTCTCTACCACTAGCACTAGCTTGGATCAAACCTGTGTCCCTGCACTGGCAGACAGATTCTTAACCACTGGCCCATCAGGGAAGTCCCTGCATTTGTCTTTTTAAACAGGTATGCTGGACTTGTTTCTTGTGCACGCTGTCTCCAGTGCCTTAAGGGAATGAACAGAATGGCAAGAGCACTGAGCTGGTCACTCTGGAACAGGGTTCCTCCCCGGGACCGGAGGCACTGCCTTCCTCCAAGGAAGCTGGAAAGATCCACAGGACTGTTAGGTCATCCCAGCTGCATGGTGGGACAGAAATATTACAAAAGGAATTCTCCCGCCATCACTATCGCTTTTCAGGTAATTGAGGACTCATTAGGGATGCTTGTTAACAATACAAATTCCCTCGTTTCTAACTCCAGCCTACCCACCCCCAGGGACTCAACAGGGCTATGGTACGACTCAGGAATCTGCATTTCCACCCAAACTTCAAGTGCTCTCGATGCAGGGCATGGCTCACAGACTACACTTTGAGAAACACTGCTTTAAAAGAAAGACCTTTCACTCTGAACAGGAGCCACTACTGCCTTCCCTCTTGCACCCCTTCCACCTTAGATGTGGCAATAATAAAGCAATGAGTTAATCATCTCAGTTAAAATGCAGACAGAGCAGTAATTTGAGTACAGTTTTGGACTAGAGACACTCCAGTTCTGGAGGTGTGTGGGTGGTTGGCCCTTTCAAGGCAACTTGCTCTGAAGGGTGGGTCAAAATGTTTTGGCGGGGGGGTGAAGGGCATGTCCTGGAAGTGCTCCCTAACTGTGGACAAGAGAAGGACATTGGCCACCAGCTGCTGTGGGAAGGTGACTCATCAGCCTATGTGGCAGTAACCACTGGCTGGCGGAATGACTCCCTTGGCCGTGGGGGGCCGTGGGGGAGGTGATGGCTGTGACTGGAGAGAGCAGTGCATTCCAGAGGAGAACCAGACCTCCTGCAAGGATGCCGATCTGTGCTGTCAGTCACCTTGGCAGCAACGGAGGAGGGAGAGGGAGGGGTAGATGAGCGGTCTCAGCAAGATGGCAGAGGCACCATTTAGTCATTGGTGTGAACAGCCTTATGTTCACTACCCCGGACTCACCCTGCCTCCTTCTCTCCCCCATCTCTAAATCCAATGACTAAATCTGGTTCATTCTACACTTTAACGTCTTCCAGGTGCCCCCTCTACCACTACCTTTGTGTCACTGCCGTCATATACCACCCATCTTTCTCTTTCTGTGTATCCCCACCATTATGACCCAGGCTTGAGTCCTGTCATCGCTCACTTGGACTCCTGTCCCTGCCTCCTGCCTCCCTATCTCTAATCCATCCTTCCTACAGCCACCAATGTGTTCTCTCCAAAAGTGAAAATCCAAGCATAGCATTCCCTTACTTAAAATTCACAGCTAGAAGGGGAAAAAAAAATCCTCAGCTTACCACGGCTCAGTGGTTCTTGAACTTCACTGTGCCTTGGAATTGGAATCACCTGGGGGCTTGTTAAAACACAGCATGGGGCCCTAGCTGGAATGTTCTTCACTCTTCCACATCTTCCTCCTTTACCCACTGAATTCCTGACCCTATAATCTCTGTGAGGCCTTCTCCATCTCTTTGCCTTCATCCTCACTCCACTTCCCCCACCATCATCATCATCACCACCCACACATGTTGAGTGCTTGCTATGGTGCATTCCGTTGAATCATCACGGGAAAAAAAAAATCCATGATGTGGGTCCCATTATTCTTCCCATATAATAAAGGTGTTGAAACTGGGGCTCAGATAGGTTCAGAAACTTGGCCCAGTCAGACGACTAGAAAGCAGTGAAGTCAGAATTCAGTGCCTGGGCTCAGGACCCCAGCAAATATCAACTCATCCAGATGGAATTAAACGTTTCTTCCTCAATGCTCTCAGAACACTCTTCCTGTCACACATCTAAATCCACACACAACCAGGCTGAGTTATTTGAGGGTGGGTCTTCACCGTTGTTTCCTATGCCTAGCCCATAGAGCGAACTCCATGCTGAGTGAATTATGCGCACTGGAGTGCTGGTAAACGTAAATTTTTTGATGGGCCAGAAGAAATGAGAAATATTCCAGATTACTTAAATTCCTTATAATACGCAAACTCAACATATAACATGCCAACACGTACCGTTTCATATTGGGGATACACAAGTATCACTCTATATTAGGGGAAACCCTGAGACAAATGAAAATACAAAGAACATGATTGCCATTAAGTCGTCATTTTGACCTTTCCATCTTTTAGACATATTCAAAGTACATGGAGGTTTCTCTCTGGAATAGCATGATGGCAGAAGTGTTAATTTTACAGGAAAGTTTGGTTAAGTCTTTTCTACTGATGCAGAAAAATAACTTGAGAAGTCAGCATATTAAGCAAAAAAAAAAAAAAAAAAATTTACAGGAGTATGTGTTTAAGAGTGAAATTTCACATGTATTTGGAACCAAGGCTGAAACAATGCTTTCTGTAAATGAGCACCATTCACTAGAAAATACAACTTATCTTCCACATACAAATCCAAAGTATAAGCAAATGGCAACTTTTTGCTTCTCTCTTTTACTAGGAAGGAAATTGTTGCCAGCTAGCCCCCAGGGCATCTCTCCCCTGCTGCATCTTTGCTTTCCTGGGTTAAGACATTAGATTTTTGGTTAAGAAAGGGGAAAAAAATGAGAGAGTAAAAGTGACCTGTCGGCACTGATTTTCCAGAGCTAGGGCCTGCCTCATGGCTCCTCCCCATCTCACTCTGGGCTTGGGGCCACGCAGTGCCAAAGGTAGTGCTCCTTTTCCACCTGACTTCAAAGCCTTTGTCAAAACGAACCGTAAGTTAACAGGCTCTGTCAACATGGATGCCTCTTTGAAGGCACGTTAAGGCCAAGCGTCAAAGGCAGCTTGGAAGGCAGTGAAACAAGAGGGAAAGCCGCACCTCTCCCCTCCTGCAGTGTGCATTCTAACTCTCTTGCTACCAACTGTACAAAACCCTGTTCTCTCTAGGCTTTGGACCCAGAGTAGCTCACTGTCTGGGCCTCTGTGTCTTCTCCCTCCACTTAGAAGCAAAGCTTTCAGGCCTTCTGGGACCTGCTGAGGCCCGGAGCTGGGGCTCCTCCTTGGTGGCAATGGGGAAGCTTGGAGTTCCTTTCACCCAGTGGGCATAGAGGTGACTTCATTCTGCAACTCCCTGAGTCTGGTTTTCCCTTCCCTACAAGTCAGTAAGCACAAATCTGTGCAGAGAAGCCTGGAGTTCTAAGCATTCGCTCAGCAGAAGGGGAAAAAAAAAAAAACCAACATACCACTTTTCCAACCCAGCCCTGTTAAGGACATGGTCTCAGACATTTCCTGCCTGAGCCTCAGCGGCTTCCCTCCTCTTGCACACGTGCTCCCCCTACTGCCTGCTGCTGGCAACGCAACCCTGGCTCCAGGAGACCCAGGAACGCCCCAGCCTGGCCCTGGAAGAGCCATGTTGTAAGGCTGCAGTGGGACTGCCAAAAAATGAAACAGTAGATCCTTAAGAATTCTTCCATGGCTTCGGTGAAGGGCCCAGGCTAAGTCTTTACATTTCAAGAGTAAACTCTGTAATAAAGACTGAATAAACAAATCTTCCCTGAATAGAATTTTGCCAAGTAAATTAAATGTAGGCTTCCCTCTAAGAGTTAAATAAGTGAAAAGAGCTTTGGACTTGGATTGAGAATAGAGGACTCAGATTCAGGTTATGCTCCTTTTTTAAAAATGAGTGACCTTGGACTTAACCATTTTCAGTCTGTTTCTTCATCCATTATTTGGGCATATGGCTCATCTCTTAGTGTTGTGAAAAGTAAATGAAAGAATGTGAATGTGTGAGAAAAGTGTTTTATAACATAAAAATTTAATATGAGCTATTATTTTTTCCCTTCCAATGCAACACACACACACACACACACACACACACCTCCCTCTTTCATACATTTCAGTGGAAATGGTAGGGGGAGGCAATTTAAACCCCCAAAAGGAAGTAGGACAAGGAAGCTCAGTCACAAACAGGAAGTAACAGAAATGCCATCAGAAAAAATTGGCTCAAGCAAAAGAAAAAAAAGTCATAGGTTACGTTTTAAAGATCAAGTTAGACTTAGTTCATGATTTGGGGTGTTGCACAGCCCCCTAAGTTAGGGGGTTTTCAGAGATGATTAGGTAACTCTTTTGACCTTGATTTGACCTCACAAATGGGAATTCTCCGGGGCGTTTTTTGGATCTCTGTAGTTGGTAGGTTCCTGCCTTTTTAAATGTAGGTCTCTCCTCCTTTTCCCCTGCGGCCCTGGGAGGGGCCCAGCGCCCTGAGCTGGGGCCCCGCCCTCGCCCGCGCCCCGGAGCCGCCCTGCCTCCTCTCGGATTACTCCTCCCTTCCTGGCCTCACAAACTTGCCACATTGTAGGTTGGCTTCTGCAGGAAAAGTAAGAAAAGCAGTGCAGTGCCGGCGCACAAAGAAGTTTTACAGTGCTAGGGTTCAGGTCCAACTTTCCTTCCAAATTTTTGTTAAGAAGAGACAAAATCTTGGATATTTTCCTAGGAGGAAAAAAAAAAAAAAAAACAACCTAAAGGAAAACAAAATAACATGTCAGGACACATTGTGCTATTTATTTTCTTGTTTTTCCTCTCATTCTTGAAACTTCCCTTCAAAAATCTTACCACCTTTCTTGCCTCTTCCTTAATCTTGTGTGTTTTTAGCGTAGGGACAGAGAGGATTTGAAGCCTAAGGATTTTAAGCCAGAACCAAGGAGGAGGGCATGGCAACCCACTCTAGAATTTTGCCTGGAGAATCCCCCTGGACAGGGCAGCCTGCTGGGCTACAGTCCATGTGGTCGCAAAGAGTCGGACATGACTGAGGGACTAAGCACAGTATATGTCAAGCATTCCTAAATCTCGTCATCTGTTTGCAAAATCAGGGTTCCTTTTCTGGCCCAAATGAAGAGACTGGTTTCTGCCTTCTTTCCCCAGGCTTTTTAAATTAAACTACTCTTAAGCAAATTGCTTGAGGAAGGTGAGATTTGGAAAGTAAGGAGATCCATGTCCATCTAAGTGATTCAAGTTTAAGGATAGTGGCATCAGTTCAGTCGCTCAACAGCGTCCGACTCTGCCACCCCCATGGACTGCAGCACGCCAGGCCTCCCTGTCCATCACCAACTCCCGAGTTTACTCAAACTCATGTCCATTGAGTTGGTGATGCCATCCAACCATCTCATCCTCTGTCATCCCCTTCTCCCGCTCCTGCCTTCAATCTTTTCCAGAATCAGGGTCTCTTCGAATCAGGTGGCCAAAGTATTGGAGTGTCAGCTTCAGCGTCAGTCCTTCCAATGAATATTCAGGACTGATCTCCTTCAGGATGGACTGGTTGGATCTCCTTGCAGTCCAAGGGACTCTCGGGAGTCTTCTCCAACACCACAGTTCAAAAGCATCAATTCTTCAGCGCTCAGCTTTCTTTAGAGTCCAACTCTCGCATCCATACATGACCACTGGAAAAACCAAAGACGGACCTTTGTTGGCAAAGTAATGTCTCTGCTTTTTAATAGAAGGATAGTGCCGTAGAGACACAAATCCTAAAGACTGTCCCCTGTCTTGTTGCAAGTTTAGTGTACTTTGTGGCGGCCTCCGACTGTGTCTTGGTCTCCAGCTGTAGGTGTACATTTGGCAACTGTACTGTCAGGATGCTGATAATGGTATTTTCAAAGTGTTTTCACACTTGTGCTTCATAACAACCCCAGGAGCATGGTGAAGGGATGGAATTTGCTGCTGTTACAGACGAGGAAGTGAGGAGAAGGAGGGAAAAGTGATTTGTCCAAGGCCACTCAAGTGGTTCCCTACAAAACCCAAACTAAGAGGTCAAGATCTTCCAAATATTACACTGGTATTTAATGCCCGGTTTGGAAATGATTACCAACAGGCTCTACAGGCTCTTGTTTATGCCAAAACAAACTGTCTTCATTTTTAAACTAGGGTAGCATGAACATTTAAATTAACTTTTTACAAATTATGTAAAGTGTGTATCATTAGCAAAGGGACTTAGAGGCCCTTTTCAATAGACAGTATTTTTTTTAATTAAAACTTCATTTTTAATAAATTTAGGGAGGGTATAATTCACTTACATGACTGAAAATTCACAGTCCTAAAGCCTAGTACACTTGGGAAATCTTGTTGCCACCTCCTCCCCCTTCATCTCTTTTCTCCACTTCTTCTCTCCCTCACTGGTAGGTATTTTTATTATCTTGAATCCTACCCCTGTTTCTTTAGGAAAATACAGATAAGTACAAATACATATTCCTATTCTTATGTATTTACAGTCTTAAAAAAGGAACACTTTGAATTGGTTTTCTGGTCGTGGTGGTGGACTTTGCTAAACCATCTCTCTTTCCCCTGGGAAGCTCAGGGATCTGCAGACAATTCTAGTGTGACTGAGAATCTAGAGGCTTCAGCTGGCTGTAGAGGTTTCAATTGGGTAGCTTTACCTGGTAAACCTAGGTCTTGCCCTCAACCAGAACCAGATGCAGCTGCTGCAACCCTGGGCTTCGATAACATACTACTACAGGACAACTAGTTGTTTCACAAGGAGAAAGTCATCTAGATGCCCGAGTGAAACCCACATGATATGATGGCAATGTTTTAAGCAGTAATTGTCTGTTACTGTTGCTGGAAGGATGGTTAGTGACGAGTGCCATCACTATGGGACTCATTCTACTATGTCCCACTGTGACAAGGTCATAGTGCCTGACAGACAGAGGGGCCATCTCCAGTACACTCTCCAAGTAGGATTCTTCCACCAAAGGAGCTTTCACATCCTTCCTGTCATCAGTGGCACTGAAAGAAAAATCAAAGATCAAACTCAGGCTATGGCAAGGAGGAAGATCAGGGGCTCTCTGAGAGCAGGAAATCCAAGCCAAGAGCCAAGCAATGGAAGGACCAGTGTAGGTCAGAGCACCTGGGCCACCACTGCTCTAGACTCAGGAAAAAAAAAAGGCACAGACCAGACCAGCAAGTGCAGAGACTGGCCAGGAGTTTACAGCAGCTCCTCCTGAGGAGGGATGGGCATGCAATGGGGCCCCTCCAGGTTCTCTGTACCATTGACGGGACAGATGCTGAGGAGAGGGCTGACAGACATGCCATAGAATCACCTGCTGTCCCTTGTGTTCGTTTACTAGGGCTGCCACGACAAAGTGCCACAAGCTGGGTGACTTAAATTTCCGAGATGTATTGTCCTGCCGTAATGGAGGCTAGAAATTCAGGACCAAGATGTCTGCGGGGCTGGTTTCTCCTAAGGGTTAAGGGAGGAATCTGTTCTGGGACCCTCTCCTTGGCTTGTGGATGATCGTCTCTTCCTGTGTGTCTTCTCATCATCTTTCCTCTGTGCGTCTAAATGTGCCCCTTTTTATAAGGACACCAGTCACACTAGGTTAGAGCCCATCCTAAGAACCATTGTTTTAACTTGGCTACCTTTGGAAAGATCCTGTCTGTAAATAAGGTCACATTCTGAGGTACTGGGGGTTAGGACCCCAACATATTTCTTAGCTTTTAGGTTTTTAAAGAATTTATTTAAATTAAAACTTATAGCTTACTGTCAGCATTAATAGTAACATACAGTTAATAGTTTTCACCCTTTTAACTGGAAATACCAAAACTCAAGAGTTTCTAGAGTTGTTGGTGTAATTATTATTATTTTCATCATTATTATTTTATATGGTGCAATTACTATTAATAAAGATTTTTGATGTTGAATGTGAGAAATTTGAAAGCCCATATTCTATATTTTCTATTCCCATGGTATTTCTCTGGGACCATAAATTTCAGAGAAAACTGTTTTCTCCGTTTATTTTATTGTGGTGGAATAGACTTATACATTTTGCCATCATAACCATTTATAAGTGTACGTTTCAATGCCATTAAATACGTTCATATTGTTGTGCACAGTCACCACCTTCCATTTCCAGAACTCTTCATTTTGGAAAACTCAAGCTTTAGACCCATTAAGTAATAACTCTCCATTCCTCCCATCCACCAGCCCCTGGCAATCACCACACTACTTTCTGTCACTGTGGTTTGGACTACTCTAAGTACCTCACATAAGTGGAATCATGCAGTATTTCTACTTATGTGACTAGCTTATTTCACTTAGTATAACGTCCTCAAGATTCATCTGTGTTGTAGCATACTGCAGAATTTTTTTCCTTTTTAAGGCTGAATAATATTCCATTGTTTGTATATATATATCACCTTTTATTTATGCATATCTTCATGTTTTAACTACTGTGAATAATGCTGTGATGAACATGGGTGGACAAATTTCTAAGACTCTGCTTTTAATCTGTTTGAATACATATCCAGAAGTAGAATTGCTAGATCATATGGTAATTCTATTTTTAAACATTTTAATTACTGTAAGTGATGCTGTGATGAACACGGGTGGACAAATCTCTCTTCAAAACTCTGTTTTAATTCATTTGGATGTATACCAAGTATTAGTAGAATTGCTAGATCACATGGTAATTCTGTTTTTAATTTTTTGAAGAACACTCTACTGTTTTCCCAGCAGCTGTACCATTTTACATTCTCACCACCAGTGCACAATGATTCCATTTTCTCCGCATCCTGGCCAATGCTTATTTTCTTTTTGATAGTAGCCATCTCAACAGGTGTGAGGTGGTATCTCATTGAATTTTGGTTTGCTTTTCCCTGATGATGGTGATGAGCATCTTTTCACTCTTTTTCAGATCCACAAGAGTCCTCTCTATTTTCAGAGGTGTTGGCCTCACACCCCCATTTCAATATTGAGAACAAAGCCGTACAGTCTGTGGAAGTGGTGAATTAATTGGGCGTATTATGGTAAGTAGGAGGCAGTTTGAAACCCCTCTGCTTTCTCACTGGTTGCATATACACCAAGTCTAACACGATCTCATTGTGAAGAGTGGGTCCTGTCATTTTCAACAAATCCTTTCTTTGTTTTTATAAAGTCCAAAGCAGAAAAAAAAAAGAGAGGAAATCCCTCCAACGTTTATGCTATAAACCACGCTCCTTCACCACTCTCACCCCTCAGGACATACACCTCACCACTGGTGTTGAGATCCTGATGCCCAGATTGTACAAAATTGCATGCTCCTTTTACTCAGAAGAATGTTCTTTGCCTACAGTTTTTAAGACATACTAAGCTAAAATGTGCATATCACTCTATCTAGAGTTGGGCTTTTGGTGATGTGGTGTGGTTATTAATCACTTTACTTTTGTTTCTGTTAAACCTGGCCCGACATCTCGCTGAGACGCTGTGACAAACACTTTGGGTCCATGACTCGGCAGGACCAGGTGTGGCCGGGCCCACCCCTTGTCAGGCAGGCGAAGGCAGCCAAGCTCGCTCAGTTCAAACATGCTCGAGGGATTCGGCACCTGGAAATCCCCACAAAGCTAGTTCCATTCCAGATCTTTCTCAACACCCAGAGGAGGGAACACAAGGACTGATTGTCCTCACAAGATTTTCTGCCTGCAGTTCCATAGTTTAGGGGTTTGTGTGGGCCGAGGGTGGCTAGACACATTTACTTATTAGTGTAGGGGCTCAAGTCAGAAAGATGCCCTAGAGCTCAATGACCAAATGTTGCACCCTGGGATTCTGTGGGGTGATATTTAGAACAACGTGATCCCCAGCCTGTGGGTGCCAATGTCAAGCCCCTCCCCCAGGCTCAGCCCGATGGCCTATTTTCCATAGGACTTTGTGATTCTGGTTTCTTGTTGCTTCCTGTCGTTCTTGTTTTCCACATTTCTTGGGCTCCATCCAATGCTGAGTAATGATTCATAGCCAGAAGGCCCGAGGCGAGAAGCTGCCACTCCAAAGAGGGAGTAACTAACAGCTCCAGGCACCAACGGCGGGCCCCTCACCCGGCCCACAGGCTCCTGGCCTCTACGCGCCTACAGGAGGAGTTGGTGCAGGGTGGGGTGATTTGTTTTCTCTGGCGGGGCTGGGGAGAAGCGGGGGTGTGCCCAGCTGAACCTCCATCTCTGGTCTTCCCGGGAGAGGTCCCTTTGTACTTCACACACAAAATGTGATGTGCAACAGTCTCTCACTTCCCTTCCTTTCTCCTTCCCTGTCCCACCCACGCCAGGTTCTTCTTTGGAAGGATTTTACTCCAACATTGCCTTGGGGGGAAGGAAAGAAAGATCTGAAATCAGGGAGGGGGAACACAGTGACTTTCTTCATGTGCCCTGAGTCTGTGACATCCACTGGTCTCTGAGCTGGCCCCAACTCCTGGGGGGTGGACCCCCAGGGCTGGTATGGGAGTTCAGTGGGGCTGACAGAAGGCCTCAGGGAGGTGCCAGCCTTGAGAGTGAGCTCCCAACGGGCACTGTACGAGATTATGGCAGAGGTGAAGGCAGTACCGACAGCCAAAGTTCACTGAGTGCCTTCTGTGTGCCAGGTGATGTTCAATTTAACACTCCCAACAACCCTACGAGGTCCATGTAATCGCTGTTTCCATTTTGCCAGTGAAGACACTGTCACAGAGAGGTCAGGATCGCACAGTGAACACAAGGCAGAGCTGGGGAGTTGTAGCCCTGGAAGTCCAGCTCTTGAGTTGACTCTCAGTCACAGCTCTATATTAACCAAGACATGGTATCCTTGTTCCTGTGTTACAAATGAGAAGACTGGGGAGTGGTGTGCTCTGTCCCACACTGCTAGGGGACACAGATGCCAGGCGCCTCCCGTCCAGTCCTGCCCACTCCTTTGTTGGGCGGGGAGGAGTTAAGGAGGGGTGGAGTCAGGATGTGACTGCTTCCTACTCGCCCTTCTCCACCCCAAGTTTCCACCTTCCTCCTGAAGCTTTGTGCTCTTGTTTCAGATGACAGGAAGCTACCAGAAAGAGAGCCAGATAGTGAGAAGCAGATGAGGAAATCAGAAACCTGCATTTGTCAATCTAGGAATCGGTCCAACACGTCTTATGGAACTGAAAGCTGGCTGCCCAGGTAAAGTGTCCAGATGCCCCAGGCAAAGGGAGGTGAACATTAGAGGAAGTTAGAGTTTCCAGAATGGTGAATGTTGGGTAGTAGAGAAAATAGAGAAGGCTAAGGTGTGACAGAAATGGGCTAGAATTAGATGCCCTAGATCTCTATGGTGGGAAGAGCCAGAGAGATTAATGAGTCCAACCTCTTATACACTATTATTAGTGAGAACTAACATTGCTTGGGCACTCCTGTGCCAGGCATTGTGCTAAGTGCTTTCCATGTGCCTATAACAATCCTATGATGCAGGTGCTATATTTGTCTTCACTAAGAAACTGAATCAAAAGTTAATTGGCCCAGTAAAAGGTAGATCAAGGCAGTCTCCCTCTCTCCAAAGCCCACATACTTTTGTACTCTTTAACATTTTATGATGAACCATTTTAAACATATACAAAATAGAGCGAATATTATAATGAAGCTCCATAATTTCACTGACCAGTTGCAATAATCATCAACACAAGACAGATCTTATTTCATCATTCATCCCTCATCTACCCTTCCAGTACTAGATTATTTTGAATCTCATACATATTATTTCTTATTGTATCATCCTATTGGTATCAGTGTATATTCTAATTGGTATCTCCAAGAAAAAAAGACTTTCTTAATGTAGCCATAATACCAGTGTTGTAGCTAAAAAAATAACAAAAATTTCTTAATACCATCAAATATCCAAACATTGTTCAGATATCTCAGACTGTCCCCAGATGTTTTTTTAATAGTTGATTTATTTGAACTGGGATTAATAGTGTCTATATTAAAAATAGAAATACCATATTATCCGGCAATTCCAGTCCTGGGTATCTATCTGAAGAGAACAAAAACACTAACTCAGAAAGACACATGCACCCCGATGTTCATACCAGCATTAGTTACAATTGCTAAGATATGGAATCAACCTAAGTGTCCATCAACAGATGAATGGATAAAGAAGATGTGATGTATGTATATATGTACGTATATATGTACAATGTATACACACACACACACACACACAATGGAATACTACTAAATTATAAAAAAGAATTTCATAATTTGCAACAAGAATGGACTTGGGGAATATTATGTTTACTGAAATAAGTCAGAGGGAGAAAGACAAATACTGTATGCATCACTTACATGTGGAATCTAAAAAATAAAGCTAGCAAATATAACAAAGAAGAAACAGACTCACGGATAGAGAGAACAACCAGGGGTTACCAGTGTGGAGAGGAAAGTGGGAAGGGCAAGACAGAGGCAGGGGATTAAGAGATACAAACTACAATTAATATGTATAAAATAAATCAGATACAAAGATATATTGTGCAGCATAGGGAGTCTAGCCAATATTTTATATTAGCTATAAACAACTTTCAAAAATTGTGAATCACTATGAAGGAATGATGCTGAAGCTGAAACTCCAGTACTTTGGCCACCTCATGCGAAGAGTTGACTCATTGGAAAAGACTCTGATGCTGGGAGGGATTGGGGGCAAGAGGAGAAGGGGACGACAGAGGATGAGATGGCTGGATGGCATCACTGACTCGATAGACATGAGTCTGGGTGAACTCCAGGAGTTGGTGATGGACAGGGAGGCCTGGCGTGATTCATGGAGTTGCAAAGAGTCGGACACGACTGAGCGACTGATCTGATCTGATGGTATACACTTTACACTTACATAATTTGTAGGTCAGTTGTACCTCAATTAAAAAAAAAAAGTCCCAACATTTGGTTGATACGTAAAGTCCCCTCCCTGCTGCCATTGTTGAAGAGACAGAGTCACTGGCCTTGTAAACTTTCTCACATTTTGGATTTTGCTGATTATATCCATTTGGTGTCATTTAACATGTTCCTCCATCCTCTGTACTTCCTGTAAACTGATAGTTAGATCTAGTGGTTTGATTAGATTCACATTTAATTGTTTGGCAAAGCCACTTCATAGGCAGTACATAGTCGCAGCCCTTATACTTACACCTACTTTTCTCCGGAAGACAAAAGGTCAAATCTAACTCAGGGTAGAGTC
Source organism: Bos indicus (assembly GCF_029378745.1). Taxonomy (NCBI): domain Eukaryota; kingdom Metazoa; phylum Chordata; class Mammalia; order Artiodactyla; family Bovidae; genus Bos; species Bos indicus. Next base: position 58,312,498 of record NC_091765.1, on the reverse strand, counting down.
AGAAAAAAGCCAGAACCAGGATTGGAACTCAGTCTTCCAGCCCCCTGCCCTTCCACTCATCACTGGACTTGACTCTAGAATATTCTCTTTTACTAGGAGGACAGTTTGGCTGTCATTTAATCCTCTACCTCCTTCTCTAAGAGAAGCCAATAGAGGAGCAGTGGGAAAGTTCAAGCCTTTCTCTGGCACATGGTACTAGCTTAATTTTAAACATGATGGGAGGGAGGGGTCTCCTCAAGGCTGGATGGGGCTGTGTACCTTCTGCTTTTGCTGGAGGACTGGAAGCATTTCAGCCAGAAGTCTGGCATGGAAAGGAGATAGAGCTCCTTTCAAATATTGAGAACTAATTTACTTGAGTACTGATAGGAACATTTCATCTTTTTGACTTATCCATTTTCCTTGATAGAAAAGAAGTAAGTGAACACTCAGTGCTGGAGGCCTAATGAGGCACACAGAATTCCACTTGGGGGAAAAGGAAAGGAAGAGCTAGTGAAGATGGCAACCCTTCTGTGCATTTCAGCACAGGGAGCACTTTTTTTTTTCCTATTCCTGCTACACTGAGTATACAAATGTCAGAACCAAAATTGATTCAGATAACCAGAATTCTTCCCATTGCAATGGGAAGAAACCACCCTATACCAAAGATTGGACCAGGGAGAGGGGTTGGGGAGGAAAGATGACCTGAAGGCACAGTTACAGTGAGCATTCACATTCATTGGACACTTAAAACACACTGGGAAGATTATTTGCAGTATCTCACTGGGGCTTCCCTGGTGGCTCAGACAGTAAAGCGTCTGCCTGCAATGCGGGAGACCGGGGTTCGATCCCTGGGTTGGGAAGATCCCCTGAAGAAGGAAATGGCAACCCACTCCAGTACTCTTGCCTGGGAAATTTCATGGACAGAGGAGCCTTGTAGGCTATAGTCCATGGGGTCGCAAAGAGTCGGACACGACTGAGAGACTTCACTCACTCACTTAATCATCACAACAGCCCTGCAAGGTAAAACAGAGGTGCTTTAATCGAATCTGCAGGTGAGGAGGGATGTGAAATCTCACAGATACTATCAATGAGGCAGAATTCAAATCTCTGTCTTTCTCATATAGTGTCTGTAGCTTAACCATTAGGTTACAAGGTCAGCCAAATGAAGATGGTGATTTGAGAGGGGCTAGAAATCCAGAGGGCTTCCCTGGTGACTCAGACGGTAAAAGAATCTGCCTGCATTGCAGGAGACCCAGGTTTAATTCCTGGGTTGGGAAGATCCCCTGGGGAAGGGAATGACTACCAATGCCAGTATTCTTGCCTGGATAATTCAATGGACAGAGGATACAGTCCATGGGGTTGCAGAGTCAGACAGGACTAAGTAACTAACACTTTCACACTTTTTTCTGGGAATCTAGACAGGAGCTTCTATAGGGTTCAGGAATGGCTTGGATAAGGAACACAGGGGCCCCTAGCCTTGGGGGACAAGTCATCTGATATTTTAACACAGGTCTCTGAAGTTCATGAATCGAATTTTATGGACAGAGGGATGGGAAGCCTCCACAAGTAGTTGCCATAGAGAAGTGATAGGCACTCTCCTGCTCCCTCTCTGTCAAGTTTAAGGCTCCTAACTGGAAAGGATTATTGGGGTCACATCTGACACATGTAAAGCCTTGTGTAAATTTGAAAGTGACACCTCTTGAAGGGAGATAAATTGCAAAAGCTGCCCCTCTGGGAGGCCCCTTCTGCAAGAGTGCTATCTGTACAGGGCCCACTGCTTGGGCCAACGGTGGGTCGGATTTCAGCCCCCTTCATGGTCTCAGCCAAGCCGTAGAGTATGCAGCAGTCTCTCAAAGAGCCAAGCCGGTTTTCCACCCAACATGCTGTGTGTACACTTGTCAAGGCCAAGTGACCCTTGCTGAGCTGTTATCATCTTTTGGTGGTTGTTTCATGTGACTGTGGTCTCAAGTCAGCTCAGAAGAGGGCAGAACCCAATTACTAGATTACTCACGCTGCTGATTTTCTTTCTTTCTTTCTTTTTTAACCACATCCACAGCTGTGGCACATTCAATGCTGTGGCAGTCAAATTTCCCCCGTCTAACTCAAGAGGCCAGGTTCCCCCACCAAAGCCTCCAAGGGCCGCATGGTTCCCAGGCCTGAACCCTGCCTCCAACAAGGCCTCTTCTGGTCATCAGGTCCAGGTAGGCTAAGTGCAACCCTTCTCCAAAGCCTCCTCTGACTGTGCCAGCCCCTGCAGATATGCCTGTGAAAGCCTAACCGGCCTGCAGGGACACCTGTACTCCAGGCCAGCTTCAGGAGCAAATACTGGTGAAAGGAACACACACAGAGATGGGCTGACACGGCAGCTCCAGAGACCTACTTAGAGATCTTGGAGGGCCTCCTAGGGAGGTAGGGAGTGGAGGTAGCTCACCTTGTGGGCAAGGACACAGTGGAGGCACCAGGGAATTTTGTTTGTTTGCTGTTTTGTTTTGTTGCTGCTATTGTTTCATTTATTTTACCTTTTCTAATATATTTTTAAATTTTTCTAACTTTGTTTTTTACTTTTTGTTATTATTCTACTCTTTTCTGTTTGTGTCTTTTGTTTTTTGTTGTTGCTGCTTTTTTCTTTTGATATTTGTGTGTTGTTTTGTTTCATTTTGGTTTTTACTTCATTTTATTTTTATCTTTAAAAAATTTTTGTTTTTGCTTTTGTCATTTTTGGGTATTTGTCTTTTGTTCTCTTAGCTTTTCTTTTAGTTTTTTGTTTGTTGTTCAATTTTTGTTTTATGTTTAGGTTAGTTTTGTTTTTATTATTGGTTTTGGACTCTCATTTGTTTAGATGTCTTATTTTTTGCTTTCCCTTTTTTTTTGGTGTTGTTGGTTTGTTTTTTGTTTGCTTGGATTTGTTTTTATTATTTATCTATGGTTTTATTTCTATTTTCCTTTCTTTTTTTGTTTCTGTGTTTGTTTTTGTTTGGTTGGCTTGGTTTTTATTATTTGCCTTGGGCTTTGTTTGTCTGCTATCTTTTATCCGCCCCCCCCCCCCCCCCCCCGATGCTGCACATCTTGCAGGTCTTGATTCCCAGGCCCGGAATCAAGCTTGAGCCTCTGTAATGGGAGCACCAAGCTGCTGGACAACCAGAGAAGTTCAGGCCCCAGGGAATATTAATTGGTGTGAGTTCTCCCTGAGGTCCTCATCTCAGCACCAAGATAGGGCTTGACCCAACTACCTGCAAGGTCCAATTCTAGATGCCTCTGGCCAAACAATCAACAAGACAGGAACACAGCCCTACCTATCAACAAAAATGAGGTGATAGAGAAATATGTTACACATGAAGGAGCAAGGTAAAAATGTGCAAGACCAAATAAATGAAGAGGAAATACCTGCAGTCTACCTGAAAAAGAATTCAGTGTAATGATAGTAAAGATAATCCAAAATCTCAGAAACAGAATGGAAGCACAGATCAAGAAAATACAAGAAATGTTTAACAAGGACCTAGAGGAACTAAAGAACAAATAAATAGTGATGAATAGCACAATAACTGAAATGAAAAATATACTAGAAGGAGTCAATAGTAGAATAACTGAGGCAGAAGAACAAGTAGGTTAGCTAGAAAATAGAATGGTGAAAATAACTGCTGAGGAACAGGATAAAGAAAAAAGAATTTAAAAAATGAGAACTGTCTCAGAAACCTCAGGACAGCGTTAAACACACCAACATTCAAATTAGTGGGGTCCCAGAAGAAAAAGAGAAAGGGTCTGAAAAAATATTTGAAGAGATTATAGTCCAAAACTTCCCTAAAATTGGAAAGAAAATAGTCACCCAAGTCCAGGAAGCACAAATAGTCTATACAGGATAAATCTAAGGAGAAACATGCTGAGACACATATTAATAAAACTAACAAAAATTAAATTTGAAGGAAAAATGTTAAAAGCAACAAGGGAAAAGCAACAAATAACATACATACAAGGGAATCCTCATAATATTATAAGCTGATTTCTCAGTAGAAACTCTGCAGGCCAGAGCAGCAGGAGTAGCAGGCTATATTTAAAGTGATGAAAGGCAAAAACCTATAACCAAGATTATTCTACCTAGCAAGGATATCATTCAGATTCTATAGAGAAATCAAAAGGTTTACAGACAAGCAAAAGCTAAGAGAATTCAGCACCATGCAACCAGCTTTACAACATATAGTAAAAGAACTTCTCTAGACGGGAAACACAAGGGAAGAAAAAGACCTACAAAAAAAACAAACCCCCCAAAATTAAGAAAATGGTAATAGGAACATACCTATCAAAACATTACCTTAAATTTAAAAGGATTAAATTCTCTAACCAAAATACACAGACTGGCTGAATAGACACAGAAACAAGAGCTGTATATATGCTATCTACAAGAGGTCCACTTCAGACCTATGGACATGTACAGACAGAAAGTGAGAGGATGGAAAAAGACATTCCATGCAAATGGAAATCAAAAGAAAGCTGGAGAAACAGTACTCATATCAGACAAAATAGACTTTAAAGATTGTTACAAGAGACAAGGAAGGACACCACATAATGATCAGGGGGTCAATCCAAGGAGAAAATATAAAAACTTACAAATATTTATGTACCCAACACAGGTGCACCTCAATACATAAAGTGAATGTAATAGCCATAAAAGGGGAAATCAACCGTCACAGAATAATAGTGACTTTAACATCCTACTTGTACTAATGGACAGATCATCCAGACAGAAAATTAATAAGGAAACACAAACTTTCAATGACACACTAGACCAGATAGACTTAATTCATGGTTATAGGACATTTCATCTGAAAGTAGCAGAATGCACTTTCTTCTCAAGCGTACATGAGACATTCTTCAGGATAGTCCCATCTTGTGTCACATATCAAGCCTCATTAAAGTTAAGAAAATTGAAATCATACTAAGCATTTTTTCTGACCATAGCCTATGAGATTAAAAATCAATTACAGGGAAAAAAACCTATAAAAAACACAAACACATAGAAGCTGAACTTCTGCTACTGCTGCTGCTACTAAGTCGCTTCAGTCGTGTCCGACTCTGTGCGACCCCATAGACTGGCAGCCCAACAGACTCCACCGTCCCTGGGATTCCCAGGCAAGAATACTGGAGTGCCATTTCCTTCTCCAATGCATGAAAGTGAAAAGTGAAAGTGAAGTCGCTCAGTCGTGTCTGACTCTTCGCGACCCCATGGACTGCAGCCCACCAGGCTCCTCCATCCATGGGATTCTCCAGGCAAGAGTACTGGAGTGGGGTGCCATTTTCCTTTTCCAGGGGATCTTCCCATCCCAGTGATCAAACCCTGGTGTCCCACATTCCTGGCAGACGCTTTAACCTCTGAGAAGAAATCAAAGACAACAAAAAAAGATGGAGTGATATACCATGTTCTTAGATTGAAAAAAATTCAATACTGTGAAAATGACAGTGATACCCAAAGGAAACTACAGATTCAATGCAATCCTTATCAAATTATGCAATCCTTAGCAAATCCTTATAAAAAAGTCCTTATCAATGGCATTTGTCACAGAATTAGGACCAAAAGTTCTACAATTTGTGTGGAAACACAGAAGACCCTGAAGAGGAAAAGCCATCTTGAGAAAGAAAAATGAAGCAGGAGGGATCAGGCTCCCTGACTTCAGACTAGTCTATAGTAATTAAGGCAGAAGGGTACTAGTGCAGAGTCACAGATGGACCTATCACATAGAGTGAAGGATTAGCCTATCATAGAGACTATCATATAGAGTGAAGTAAGTAAAAAGAGAACAAATATCATATATTAACATTATATATGAAATCTAGAAAAATGGTACAGATGAGCCTATTGGCAAAGCAGAAATAGAGACACAGGCATAAAGAACAAATATATGGACACCAAGGGGAAAGGTTTACTGAGCATGGCCCCCCCCAACAAACAAGACCCACTTTCCCGCACAGTCAGTCTTTCCCATCAGGAACCTTTCATAAGCCTCTTTTCCTTGGAGGGAAGACAGAATGAAAACCACAATCACAGAAAACTAATCAAAACAGTCACATGGAACACAGCCTTGTCTAACTCAGTGAAACTATGAGCCATGCCATGTAGGGCCACTCAAGACGGACAGGTCATGGTGGAGAGTTCTGACAACACGTGGCCCACTGGAGAAGGGAATGGCAAACCACTTCAGTATTCTTGCCTTGAGAACCCCATGAACAGTATGAAAAGGCAAAAAGATAGGACAATGAAAGACGAACTCCCCAGGTTGGTAGGTGCCCAATATGCTACTGAAGAAGAGTGGAGAAATAACTCCAGAAAGAACGAAGAGATGAAAACAACGCCCAGTTGTGGATGTGACTGGTGATGAAAGTAAAGTCTGATGCTGTAAAGAACAATATTACATAGGAACCTGAAATGTTAGGTCCATGAATCAAGGTAAATTGGAAGTGGTCAAACAGGAGATGGCAAGAGTGAACATAGACATTTTAGGAATCAGTGACAATACATATGGACATCACCGGGTAGTCAATACCAAAATCAGATTGATTATATTCTTTGAAGCTAAAGATGGAGAAGCTCTATACAGTCAGGTAAAACAAGACTGGGAGCTGACTGTGGCTCAGATCATGAACTCCTTATTGCCAAATTCAGACTTAAATTGAAGAAAGTAGGAAAAACCACTAGACCATTTAGGTATAGCCTAAATCAAATCCCTTACAATTATACAGTGGAAGTGACAAATAGATTCAAGGGATTAGATCTGATAGACAGAGTGCCTGATGAACTGTGGATGGAGGTTCGTGACATTGTACAGGAGACACGGATCAAGATCATCCCCAAGAAACATGCAAAAAGGCAAAATGGTTGTCTGACGAGGCCTTACAAATAACTGAGAAAAGAAGAGAAACTAAAGGCAAAGGAGAAAAGGAAAGGTATACCATTTGAATGCAGAGTTCCAAAGAATAGCAAGGAGAGATAAGAAAGCCTTCCTCAGTGATCAATGCAAAGAAATAGAGGAAAATAATAGAATGAGAAAGACTCGAGATCTTTTCAAGAAAATTAGAGATACCAATGTACCAAGGGAATATTTCATGCAAAGGTGGGCATGATAAAGGACAGAAATGGTATGGACCTAACAGAAGCAGAAGATATTAAGAAGAGGTGGCAAAATACACAGAAGAACTATACAAAAAAGATCTTCATGACCCAGATAACCACCATGGTGTAATCACCCACCTAGAGTCAGACATGCTGGAATGTGAAGTCAAGTGGGCCTTAGAAAGCATCACTATGAACAAAGCTAGTGGAGGTGATGAAATTCCAGTTGAGCTATTTCAAATCCTAAAAGATGATGCTGTGAGTGCTGCACTCAATATGTCAGCAAATTTGGAAAACTCAGCAGTGGCCACAGGACTGGAAAAGGTCAGTTTTCATTCCAATCCCAAAGAAAGGCAATGCCAAAGAATGCCCAAACTACCGCACAATTGCACTCATCTCACACGTTAGTAAAGTCATGCTCAAAATTCTCCAAGCCAGGCTCCAACAGTATATGAACTGTGAACTTCCTGATGTTCAAGCTGGTTTTAGAAAAGGCAGAGGAACCAGAGATCAAATTGCCAACATTGGTTGGATCATCGAAAAAGCAAGAGAGTTCCAGAAAAACATCTGCTTCAGCTTTATTGACTATGCCAAAGCCTTTGACTGTGTGGATCACAACAAGCTGTGGAAAATTCTGAAAGAGATGGGAATACCAGACCACCTGACCTGCCTCCTGAGAAATCTGTATGCAGGCCAAGAAGCAACCAGTTAGAACTGGACATGGAACAACATACTGGTTTCAAATCAGGGAAGTAGTATGTCAAGGCTGTATTTTCTCACCCTGCTTGTTAAACTTATATGCAGAGGACATCATGTGAAATGCCGGGCTGGATGAAGCTGGAATCAAGATTGCTGGGAGAAATATCAATAACCTCAGATATGCAGATGACACCACCCATATGGTGGAAAGCAAAGAGGAACTAAAAAGCCTCTTGATGAAAGTAAAAGAGGAGAGTGAAAAGTTGGCTTAAAACTCAACATTCAGGAAACTAAGATCTTGGCATCTGGTCCCATCACTTCATGGGAAATAGATGGGGAAACAATGGAAACAGTGAGAGACTTTATTTTTGAGGGGATTCCAAAATCACTGCAGATGGTGACTGCAGCTGTGAAATTTTTAAGACACTCGCTCCTTGGAAGAAAAGCTATGACCACACTAGACAGTATATTAAAAAGCAGAGACATTACTTTGCCGACAAAGATCCGTCTAGTCAAGGCTATGGTTTTTCCAATAGTTATGTATGGATGTGAGAGTTGGACTATAAAGAAAGTTGAGTACCAAAGCATTGATGCTTTTGAACTGTGGTGTTGGAGAAGACTCTTGAGAGTCCCTTGGACTGCAAGGAGATCAAACCTGTCAATACTAAAGGAAATCAGTCCTGAATATTCATTGGAAGGATTGATGCTGAAGCTGAAACTCCATTACTTTGGCCACCTAATGCAAAGAACTGATTCATTGGAAAATACTCTGATGCTGGGAAAGATTGAAGGCAGGAGGAGAAGGGGAAGACAGAGGATAAGATGGTTGAATGGCATCACCGACTTGATGGACATGAGTTTGAGCAAGCTCTGGGAGCTGGTGATGGATAGGGAATCTTGGCATGCTGCAGTCCATGGGATCTCAAATAGGACATGACTGAGCAACTTAACTGAACTGAAGAGGAAAGGGAGGATGAGATGAATTGGGAGATTTGGATTGACATGTATGTACTTCTACATATAACATATTTAACCAGTGAGAACCTACCATAACACAGGGAACTCTAGTCAATGCTCTGTGGTAACCTAAATCGAAAGGAAATTTTAAAAAGAGGGGATATATAAATATTTATGGGGTTTCCCTGGTGGCTCAGAATGTAAAGAATCTGCCTGAAATGCAGGAGACCTGTGTTGGCAAGATCTGGAGAAGGGAATGACTACCCACTCCAGTATTCTTCCCTGGAGAATTCTGTGAACAGGGGAGTCGGATGGGCTACAGTCCAGGGGGTCTCAAAGAGTGGAACCCAAATGACTAACTAACACTTTCACTTTCATGTATACTTAAGCTGATTCACTTTGCTATACAGCAGAAAATAACACCACATTGTAAAGAAACTATACTCCCCCTAATTTTTTAAAAATGCACAGAGTATTATAGTTACATTGCTTGAAAATAGAAAGTAGAGATGAAGTGAGTGTGATAGTCATTCAGTCATGTCTGACTCTTTGTGACCCCATGGCCTGTAGCCTGCCAGGCTCCTCTGTCCATGGAATTCTCCAGGCAAGAATACTGGAGAGGGTTGCCATTTTCTTCTGCAGGGAGAGATGAAGGCTTAAATACAAAGAAAAAAAAAAAAAGAGGCCAGGCTGACAGTACTGTATATGTGACCATATTAATCTTTCTTTTTAATAGAGCTGATTAAGCTAAATGGCATATTTATGTCATTGGATTTTGTAAAAGAACATGAAAAACAACTGGCTTTTTATAAACATTTTTTTTTAATCATGCGAAAAGCTCAAGGTAAATATGAATCTGTACAAACTGTCAGGAAATAAATTTGGTTGTGACTTGGATATGGTCATTCCACTTTTGGAAATTAATAGTCAAGAAATTCTAAACAGAAAAGAAAAACAAAAAACTTCTTTTTATAAAGATATTCACTGCTGTATTATTTATAATAGGGAGCAAATAGAAATCAGCTGTTCTTTATGGTGAATTATGATATGTATTATGTAACAGTTTTACATAGTTTTTAGAACTTGTGCTTGTTAAATGACATAGATGCCTATCTTATTGCACGGGGAAAATATCAGGAAACATGTAAATATCAAGTATGGTCACAACTATGCCAGGCTTGCTTAAAAGACTTCAGAAAGATATACTAAAAGCTGTCTTATTAGACTAATGATAATAACGAACATTATCATATTTTTATTATGTACTGGGTATTGTTCGAAGTGACTTACATATATTAACTCAGTTTATCTGTGCAGCAACACCTTGAGGTAAGTACGACTATTATGATTCCATTTTACAGATGAAGGAACTGGGGCAGAGCATTAAGCAAGCTAACCAAGTCTCCTAGTGTGAACAAGGTCAAAGCTGAAAGAGAAATCCAGGAAGCCTCAATGGCCATGTCTCTTAGCTGTCAATCAGTTCATGGAAAAATAGAAAAAGGATAATGTGGAAAGATATCATTAAAAATGTTACATGCAACAGGGTGAGCCTGGGACATTTTGTCATAATAGAAAGCAAGGAAGCTGCAAAAGATTCGAGGGCTATCGTCAAGAGCACTCAAGAGCTAAATGGAAGAGGTTCCCCTCGCCTAAAGAAAATACTCCTGGGAATCAATAACGGTGGTGCATTGAAACACATCAATGTTTTGAAACATATAGGTTTAATTATGCAGGAAGAAAAAGACCTGCATTGGTCCCTTTAGAGGAGCTAGGAAATAACTCATTATTTTGAAAACTGGTAAATAGAGGAAAAGTATTTGTACTGTACAGAACCTAGGGTTACTAAATTGTTGATGAGGGCAAATTTTTATTTATGGAAATATTCCAGATAATACTGAGGAATTGAGGAATGAAGCAGAAATAGTAATTAGCACAATTTTTAACCCTCAATAAAATAATGGATTAGGCAGTAGATGCTAATGTTACAGAAAAAGACATAGCCAGAGTGCGTACTTATTTATGGAATTATCACATCACCATCTATGAAGTATTCAAGCTACACAAACAAAACGTGAATCAGTTGCATCTCTAGATATGACTCTCAATTTATAAGAAATGCAGGAGACAGAGAAGTGCTTTAAATGACATGATGGGGAATGAAATTAGCAAAATCTAGTCTGGGAAAATTTATAGAACAGGATTGCAAGAAAAAAAGATGGAGAGTGGGGCCTTAGATATTAAAAGAGACTAATTGCAACAATCTCATCTGCATCCTATTTGGAGGAAAAATTCCTTAAAACATTTTTGAGACAATCAGAGAAATTCAAATACTGCTTGGATGTTTTATTGAATTAAGGGATTATTGATGCTTTTGAACTGTGGTGTTTGAGAAGACTCTTGAGAGTCCCTTGGACTGTAAGGAGATCCAACCTGTCAATACTAAAGGAAATCAGTCCTGAATATTCATTGGAAGGACTGATGCTGAAGCTGAAACTCCAATACTTTGGCCACTTGATGCAAAGAACTGACTCATTGGAAAAGACCCTGATGCTGGGAAAGATTGAAGGCAGGAGGAGAAGGTGATGACAGAGGATGAGATGGTTGGATGGCATCACAGACTCAATGGACATGAGTTTGAGCAAGATCCGAGAGTTAGTGATGGACAAGGAATCCTGGCATGCTGCAGTCTACGGGGATCACAAAGAATCATACACGACTGAACTGAAGGGATTATTGTTCATTTTTTAAGTGTGATGATGATACTGTGTTATACTTTTTAAAAGAAGTCTTGTCTTTTAGAGATGTATTATTAAATATCTGTGGATGAAAATATATTATTTCTAGAATTCACTTTAATATGTTTCAATAGCAAGGGGGAAATGAATAAGGGATGGATGCAATAAAGATTGGCCATTGACTGAACATTGTTGAAGCTGAGTGATGAGTACATACAGGCTGATCATACTCTTCTTTCTACTTTTATACAGGCTTTAATATCTCCGTAGTAAAATATTTTTAATGATACAAACATATCTTAAATTTGATCTTATATAAAGTATTTAAATATTTTACTGTAGAATTGAGGGCTAGTAGTAGGCAGTGAATGAAGGCATGGACTAAGGACCAGACTGCCTGGTTTGACCTTCAGTGCTATCACTTACCAGCTGTAAAATCTAGAGTAAGAAACTTGATGTCACTCTATCTCAGGTTCCTCATTTGTAAAATGGGATTAACAGTGCCACCTACTTAATACTTCATTGATTTAATATGACCAAAAAATGAGTAGAATTTCTCCAGTGTCTAAAACAGTTCATGGCACATACTGAGCAGGATATGAATTTAATATTTTTATTGAATTTCTTTTCTTTTTTGTCTATGGACATAAGAATCCTGAAAAATGTCTTCACTCATTTTGCATTTTATAAATATGACTCTGATCCCACTTCTGATCACCAACTCCAATTCTAACACCAACTAATGATCCTGGTACCAATTCCAGTATGTGGGAGTTCTCCCCACATATCCAAGCAATTACTGTTCAGATTCTATTCAACTCAGTTCTTACACTATTTGGGGAGAGCATATGAACCCGCAGGTTAAGGACTCAGTCCCATGAGATTGCCCACACACCCTCAACTTTAGATGCCAGTCATAAGTTCAGGCATGTTTCTGACCCACTGGCTATACGCTGATGTTTCCAACAACTCCCTCCTTGGGTTCAATGAATTTGCTAGAGTGACTTACAGAACTCAAGAGAAACATTCTACTTAGTAGACCACCAGTTCACTATAAAAGAATATAACTCAGGAATGGCCAGATGGAAGAGATGCATAGCTGGGGAGGTATGGGGAGAAGGCCCAGAGCTTTCATACCCTCCCCAGCTATGCACTCTCCCCAAGTGTCCATGTGTTCCCTGCCAGGAAGCTCTCCAAACGCCCTCCTTTTGGAGCTTCATTGCATAGGCATCATTGATTAAGTCATTGGCCATCGATGATTGAACTCAACCTCCAATCCTTCTCTCTTCCAGGAGGTCTTGGTGTGGGAGTAGAAGATTCTGCCCTCTAATCACTTGGTTGATTGTCCCAACCAACCTCCATCCTTAGGCTACACAGGTGCTTCCCAAAAGTTTCCTCATTAATGTAACAAAAGGCACCTTTACTACTCTCATCACTTAGCAAATTCCGAGGGTGCCAGGAGCTCTGTGCCAGAAATGTATTAATATTTCTCATTACTAATTTCAGTATAAATAACAATATTCACCTATTCAATCACTCACCCTAAATGTATCAGCTGCAATTTTCCAGTTTCTTTAAAATGGAGCAAGAATTCAAAGATACTGAGGGCAAATCCTGCTAGATTTTAATGTTACTTTCAGTCTTTTATAGTTGCTTGTCTACACCTAATCTGACAGTATTTTTTTTTATCATGCCTCACTTTTATCAAGCCTTTCAAAGAAACTTGATTTTCTTAAGACTGTTCTTTCTGCATTGTATTTTTATTATTTACCTGATTCCTAATTACATTACAAATTTCTATTGCAACCATTTCAAATATGTCTGGGAACAAAGAAACTGGCTCTTGGTAAACAGACAACGCAACTGGTGGCAGACGTGCTCAGATGTTTTCTGAGAATGCCACTCAAACGTGTTAAGCGGGCTGAGGGCATCAGAAAAGTGCTTTACAGGTAGAGTGGAGGCTGCATCAGTCAATCTGGTGGGTTTATTAAGTGGAAATCAGTTAGGGAAACCTGGTATATGCATGCCAACAGTGGCTGTGTTTGGGTAGCCCAGTCTTCCTTCTATTCCAATCTGTTTTAATGATTATGTGTGATAATTCCACAAAAATTAAAAAAAAAAATCAGCACTTCAAGTTCTTGGGGGGGGGAAATACATATATAGTTAGCAAATCTATCTATCCACAGAGGACTAGAATGCAAACACAAAGAAAATGTGCAGTGAATATTGGTCATCCAGACACTCTTGCATGCAAACAACAAGTGGCTGAATTCTACGAGCTTCCCGTAACTGATTTCCACTGTTCTTGTGAGAAGTGACAGTGAGGACCGCTGATGCTCAGACCCTAGGACAGTGTGTATATCGAACACTGCTGTTGCATGATGCCAATTCCTGAATGCTACAGCAGTCCAACTTCATACTCAGACGGTTCACACACTCTAATATTCACATTCTAGTTTCATTTTGACTTTAAAGTTACACAGAAACCAAATGATCAAAACTGCATTTCTTTCTAAATCTACATGCAAATTGTGAGGCAGGGATTCCCCTTGTCACTGGCATTCCTTTACAGAAAGGATGCTGGGCAACCTCAAGCACCGAAGATGTGAGCTGCCTGAATACCAATCCAATTTTGCTAAATTAGACATATCCTGTGTTTGCCCAAATTTCACAAAGCTCACTCTAGTCTGCTTCTCTGTGATATATGATGTTACTATGCTTTTTGATCAACTGTTAATTCTCACAGTCCTCCTTGAACAGGAGAGGAAGTGAGAGAGGTGTGTAGCTACTGCTGTATTCATTCTCATCACTTGACAGAGGGGGAAGCCAGAGTTACAAGTCAGATCTGTTTTTATCACCCTGGGGCATTCCGCATCTCTCCTCTGACTCGGAGATTTGATCGTAGGGGCACTTCATGAGAGGTGCTCACAAGAGAAATATTTGAACCAAACTCACCTCATTAACAGTGGCGGTGACAATGACCAACTTTGGAGCATTTAAAAATACAGGTGCAAGATACTGAATTTCGTTTTCTGTGCTATACAGTAGGTCCTTGTTATTGATCTATCTTATGTATGGTAGTATGTATCTGTTAATCCCAAGTTTTGAATTTTGATAACCTATAATGAAAATGTATACATGCATAAATATATTTATGTATAATTGTACATCTGAAATATTGTAAGTCAAATATATTTCAATTAAAAAGAAGGTACAAATACAATATAACATATACATATAGAGAGAGAGAGAGAGAGAGAGAGAGACTGAGAGAGGGTTTCCCTGGTGGCTCAGATGGTAAAGAGTCTACCTGCAATGCAGGAGACACAGGTTCAAACCCTGGGTTGGGAAGATCTCCTGGAGATGGGAATGACTATCCACTCCAGTATTCTTGGCTGGGGAATTCCATGGACAGAGGAGCCTAGTGGGCTACTGTCCATGGGGTCACATAAAGTTGTAGCCAGAACACACCAGTTCCCAGTCCTCATCACTTCACTACATGTTTCTAGAAGTCTGAGCCTGAAGTACTGTTCAGAGAGTCCTATTGCCTAACGAATTGTGCAGACCAAGTAGCCAACCTTGTCCCCAATCTCCTTAAGTGTAATGATGTCATTCAGAGACAGCACATTCATATTTACATTTCATCAGGGGAATGTATTTCCTTGTTATCACAACGTTCCCTATGATAGCAAAGTCAAACAGAAAAATACACGGCAACTCCCTCTGAAGAAACCCCCTGCAGCTAACATTTCCCGCAACTTGCTCCACCTTACTCTGTTTTTCTTCTAATTGCCAGCAGATCATTCTTTCATATACTGAAAATTTGCTGGCATTATTCAAAATAACTCCAAACCACAAATATTTATTGGATTCATTCATTCACTTAAACAATTATTGGAGAATCACCAATAATTTATACAAGATGCATGAGAGCTAGGCTTGGAAAAGAAAGATTAGCATAGCAGTGCCATTTCTGAAGTCAAGGAAAAATGGTATCTGATTATGCAATCAGATACTTTTGAAATTATTGTTATTCTCATAGGACTCTATGCATATAATTATTGTGAGAATGTGAGAGTTTCTGCAATACAGAAATCCAGCTAAAGGCAGTCTAAAGCAATAACAGCACAGAGTGTCACTATGGTTTCTTTGGAGTCCACAGGCAAGAAAGAATCCTAGAGAATTCCAAAAATGTAAGTTGCTTTAAGCCAAAGTCTAGAAAAAGAGGAACATTTATCAAAAATATATTCCTCCAATGCTATCTAAACTAAGCCCAGCTATTTGGTTTTCAATTTATTATTTCTCTCAGTCTAAAAAATAAAAATCTAATGAAATATAGATCAGAAGATGAAAATGAGGTCAGTGCTGCTTCTAGAAGATTGTTCTCAATAATTTCTCTTTGCACAGCATCTGTGCAGGGTAACTTTGCTGCTGTTATAGTTAAGAGGTGTTATGTATTTTCCCCTCCTTTAATCTGGGCCAGCTTTGCAAGCTGCTTTGGACTAATAGGGCTTCCCTGGTGGCTCATCTGGTAATGAATCCACCTGCAATGAGGAGGACCTGAGTTGGGAAGATTCCCCTGGTGGAGGGCATGGCAACCCATTCCAGTATTCTTGCTTGGAGAATCCCCATGGACAGAGGAGCCTGGTAGGCTACAGTCCGTGGAGTCGCAAAGACTTGGACAGGACTGAGCGACTAATCACACACCACAATATAATAGAATGTGATGGAAGTGATGCTGTGTGAGTTCCAGGCCAGGGCGTCACCAAGCCTTGTAGCTTTCTTAGAACACTCCCCTGAGACTTCCATGTATGAAAAACAGCTTAGATTATGGATGTTTAAGAAGCCACAAGGAGAAGCACTGCTAGGCCTGTGAGTGAGGCTGGCTGGACTTCCTAATCCACCTTCTGAGCTTCTAGCTGGTTGCAAACACATAGATAAGCCCAGGTGAAACCAATAGAAGAAAAGCTCAGGATGATTTATAAATTACTGTTGTTTTGAACCATATAAGTTAAAAAAATATATATATATATATAATAATTTTTGCCATTCTAACCATTTTAAAATATACAATTCAGTTGTATTTAGTATACTCACAGTGCTGGGCAACCATTGCTATCATCTAGATCAATAATATTTTCATCACCCCACAGGGAACCTGTACCCATTAAGCAGTCACTCTCCATCAGCCCCTCCCTCCAGCCCCTGAAAACAACTCATCTGTTTTCTATCTCCATGGATTTCCCTATTCTAGGTATTTCATATTCATATATGGCTTTTTGTGTCTGGCTTCTCATTTAGCATGATGTTTTCAAGTTTCATCCATATATTTTATGGCATATATCAGTAGTTCACAACTTTTTACAGTCAAATAATATTTCATTGTATGGACATACCAATTTGGTTTATCCATTCATGGATTAATGGACTTTTAGGTTATTTCTACTCTTTGGCTATTATAACTAATGCTGCTATGAATATTTGTATGTAAATTTTTGCTAGAATAACTGTTTTTCAAATGTCTTCAATTCTTCTGAGTTTATACCTAGGACTGGAATTGCTGGATACTATGGTAATTCTATATTTAATTTATTGAGGAATCACCAAATGAGTTTCCACAGCAGCAGGTTTCCATTTCGCATTTCCACTGGTAAATAGGAGGGTTCCAACTTCTCCACATCCTCTCTCCATAGCCTCAGCACCACCTGTTATTCTCTCTGTCTCTCTTACAGTCATCCAAGTGCATTGGAAATAGTATCTTACTATGCTTTCATTTTCATTTCCCTGATGACTACTGATGTTGTGCATCTTTTTTGTTGGCCATTTGTATATCTTTGGAAAAACAGCTGTGTCTACTCAAGCGCTTCATTTTTTAAATTGGGTTTCTTTTCTTTCTATTGTTGTGTTGTGAAAGTCTTTTACAAAGTCTGGGTGTTGTTCTGTCTCTCGGTCATGTCCAGCTCTTTGTGACCCCATGGACTGCAGCACACCAGGCTTCTCTGTCCTTCACCATCTCTAAGTCTGGATACTAGACCCTTATCAGATATATGACTTTAAAATATTTTCTCCCATTTTGTGGGTTGTATTTTAACTTTCTTGATAGTGTCTTTTTTGATGCACAAAAATTCTTAACTGTGGTGAAGTTCATTTTTTTTTTCTTGTGTTATTTGTAATTTGGTGTTATACTGAAGAAACTGATATCAAATTCAAGATCCTGAAGGTTTACCCCTATGTTTTCTTTTAAGCCTTATGATTTTAGCTCTTATATTTAGGTCTTTGATCAATTTTGCATTAATTTTGTATATGATGTGATGTAAAGGTCCTACTTCTCTCTTTACATGTAGATTTCTAATTGTCCTAACACTAAGTGCTGAAGAGGCTATTCTTTCTTCATTAAGAAGAATAGTCTTAGAACTCTTGTCAAAAATTAATTTAATGAATCACTGATTTTGAGGCTGTTGTCATGTAGCAATAATTAACTGATACATTTCTTGACCGGGTGAAGTTCACCTGGTGAATATAGTATATTCTGTGCTCATAATCATAATGTACCTCATCTTTCCTTGAAACTTTACAAATAAAATATGTAAGAATAATGGAAAATAAAATAATTTTTCCTTGACCATAAACACATCAAATAGATCATGAATGGAAAGTTAGCTTGCATCACATTTAAGGTTAATATTCTAGGAATGGCCACTTGTGACTTGATATCCGAGTTTCCAAAAATAGGGCTAACCTTCTAGGGTTTATATTCATTGTCTTTTGCTGTATACAAAATTACATCAAAACTTAGTAGCTTAAGACAATAATAAACAGTTACCTCATACAGTTTTTGTGGGCAAAGGAATTCAAGCATAGGGCTGATTGAATAACTTTGTGTTACATCAGCTGCTTTCTTCCAGATGAGTGATCCAAGAAAGCAAGACAGAACTTGCAAATACTTTTATAAGCTGGTCATGAATGTTATATAAAATCCTTTCAAAATATTTCTATTAATTACACAGATCAGCCCTTGCTCATTGTGGAAGGGGACTGACTATACAAGAGCATGAATTCTGGGAGAGAATCATGGAAGGCCATCTTAGAGATGGCTACCACAATCCATCCTCTGAATTATTCATGGCTTCTCACATGCAAAATATACTCACCTCCTTTCAAGGACCCCAAACTCTCATTTCATCATAGCATCAGCTTAAAGTCCAGACTCTCATCTCATCTAAAGCAGGTCCAATTCCTTGAGTAGAGTTAATCTTGATTTGAAGGCCTGTGAGCTTATATGCCCATCTCTCAATCCCCCAAAATCCAGTTTATAATGGTAGCATATGAGTGAAAAAACTACAGTGTGGAAAGGAGAGACCTACTAGAATCACCCCTCTCTCTCTGTGAAAGTCATTCAATCGTGTCAAACTCTTTGTGACCCCATGGACTATATGAACTGTACAGTCCATGGAATTCTCCAGGCCAGAATACTGGGGTGGATAAACTTTCCTTTCTCAAGGGAATCTTCCCAACCCAGGGATTGAACCCAGGTCTCCCACACTGCAGGCCAATTCTTTGCCAGCTGAGCCACCAGAGAAGCCCAAGAATACTGGAGTGGGTAGCCTATTTCTTCTCCAGTGAATCTTCCCAACCCAGGAATTGAACCAGGGTCTACCAGTGTCACTGGTCTGTGAAAATGCTGAAATTCAGCAGGGCATTTTTTCATAATTCCTTGATTGGGAGTTAAGTTTTGGTAATAATTCTCTGGCTACTGACTTCACCCTCTGGGCTCACGTTTTTGCCCTCTGAGGCATCATTCCCTTCCCAAAAAGGTTTACAGTTCAATAGCTTTCTCAGACTTCTTCCTGCCTATAAAGTTTGGGGTCCTTTTCTTCATTTTATATTATTTTTCTCTTTTTCAGCTCAAGCAGGAGACGGTTTTGCCAATACAGTACTATTCTCTTAAAACTTTGTCAATAATCTATAAATATTATTGATAGTCATTATATTAGTCAAAACCATGCCCACAAAACTCTTTGAGATAAGCACTTCTATATCTTAAGCGTCTATGAAGAATACCTGGGGACATCACCCTTAAGCTTGTTAGAAGCCCTGTTGTTTGACCCAACAGTTCTCTAAGGCACTGACTTAGATCTTTCTAGACGTTAGCAAGGATTTTACAGGCACATCCTTGCCTTCATCTCTATATCAGGCTTTCCTGAGAGGCCTTGGATTTGATCTTTGCTCAGAAGTCATTTCTAAATTTTAGTGTCATTTGACATCTACAAAGGCTGGAAATTTTTCAAATCCAGAAATTCCAAGCTCTTTTCTGATTAACAATTCTCCTTTTAGCTTTTTGTCTTCTCTCACATCTTACAGCAAGGCTAAATCAGGGAGCACCTTTAATAATCTGCCTGGAAATCTCCTTAGCTAGATACCCTGGTTCACCAGATACTTATTCTTCTTTCCATGTTATCGCTGGCAATAACATTGCTAAACTTTCTGTTTCTATGCTGCAAGGGCTCCCTTTTCTCTGGTGTGCATTAACATTTTCCTCACTTTCCTCACCAGGAGCCTCCTCAAAGACCACCTGGCTTCCGAAATCTGTTCAAAACCATTTAGACCTTCACTTAACACTCTTCTCAAAATCTTTCTGGTTTCTACCCACTGTTTAAGCACAAAGCTTCTTCCACATTTTTGATTTTTGTTGCAGCAACATCCTACTTCCAGGTACAAAAATGTGTATTAGTTACTGTTTCTGTATAACAAATTACCCTAAAATTAGTAGCTTAAAGCAACAGTAAATGTTCATTAAAAAAAAAAAAAATGAAACTCACATAGTCTCTGTAGGAAGTTGGAAATTGCTGAAGCTGAGTAGTTCTGGCTTGGGATCTCCCATGAAGTTGTGGTCAAAATGTTGGCCAGGGATGCAACCATTTAAAGACTTGATTGGAGCTGGAGAATCCACTTTCAAGATGACTCACTCACATGGCTGGCAAAACAGTGTTGGTTGTTGGACAGAGGTCCAATTACTTGCCATGTGACTCTCTTCATAGGGTGACTGAGTGTTCTCATGATATTGGCATGGGTCAGTGATCCAAGACAGCAAGGCAGAAACTGTACTATTTTTTATACTCTAGTCTCAGAAGTTACACACCATCACTTATTCTATGGCCCCACAGACAAATTCTGATACAGTGTGGGAGGGAGACTACACAACGGCAGGAGGTGGGACTCATTGGGGCACATCTTGGAGACTGGCTGCCCCAGTATGTATATTTCATTCATGTGCTTATGTACTTCCATTGTGATATACCATTACTTTTTTCAACAAAGAGTTATTGAGTATCTACCATGCACATAGATCTTGGTACTAAAAAAAATACTGATTTCCAAAGCCTACAAAAACACTTCCTCTCATGATCTTAATTCCAAATGTAGAGAGACAGACAACAAGCAAATAAAAAACTATGTCAGATGGTGAAAAGTGCTATGAAGGGCAATCAAAGAAGGGCAGGGGTGTTGAGATAGCAAGGGGTGGGGTCAAGGATTGCACTTAAAATAGCATGGTCAGGGAGAATTTCCTTGAGAAGGTGACATTTGATCAAAGATCTGAAGGCAGAGAGGGAGTGGTTTCTAGAAGAAGAGCTTTTCAAGACAAAGAGCAAGAACATGCAGAGACATTGGAGTGGCAGCATCTTTGAGATGTTGGAAGAATAGCAGAGGAGCCTGTGGGTCTGGAGCAGAATGAACAAAGGTGAGAGTACTGATGATGAGGCTCGAAATAGTGGGGAAGAATAGGCTTTATAGGCAACTGAAGGGACTTGAGCTTTTGTGCCAAGTGATTTGGGAAACAGTTCAAGGATTTCAAGCAAAAAAGTGACATGATTGGAATTAAGAATTAAACAGGATCACTGGTTGTTGTGCTGAAAAAAGATGAAGGAGTCTAGTACCTAGGTGATGGCATGGATAAAGTTGACAAGAGACATGGAGTCTAGTAGCTAGGTGATGGAAAGGATAAAGTAGATTACAGAGGCCTGGACCAGGAAGCTGATAGATGTTGTGAAGTTGGCAGATGATACTTTGAAGGAAGAGTCAATGGCATTTGCTGATGAACTCAAGGTAGAGTAGAAAAGAAGAGCAGTCAGTAAGAAGTTTTGAGGTTTTGGTCTGAGCAAGGAGAATAATGGAGTTGCCTTTTATTAAGATAAGAAAAACAACAGTAGGTTGGGAGAGGGCTTGTAGATTAAGAGTTCTGTCTTGTACAAATTTAGTTTGAAATGTCTGTTAGACATCCAAGTGGAACTGTTAACTAAACAATTGGATATATATGTCTGGAATTTGGGGGAGCGAGTATAGCTAGAGATGAGGTCCAAAGATTAAATCCTATCACCCCATTGATAAGAGGTTGGGCAGAAGAGGAGGAATAAGCCAAGGTGACTAACAGATGGTACAGCCAGGGCGCTGGAGGAAAATGGATCTAATGTGACATCTCAGAAGCAAAATGAAGGAAGAAGTTGTTTCATCAGATGCTCCACATACGGTATGTCAGGTAAGATGAGGACTGAGAATTGACCACTTGTCTTAATTCCTAAACTGGAGTTTAACAAACCAGTTTTTTAAATGATGTAGTGGCTTTTCCATTACCATGTATGTGATTATGTTTATATTTAATTTGAATTCTTTGTATAGTTAATAGCAAGTGGAACTATGCACACACACACATACCCAGACATATAATTCAAGTTGTCCCTTGGAACCCATGGGGGATTGGTTCCAGGTCTTTCACAGATGCCAAAATCACAGATGCTCAAGTCTCTTATAAAATGGCATAGTATTTGCATATAACCTACTCATATCCTCCAGTATATTTTAAATATCTAGATTGCTTATAATCATATCTAGACTACTTAGAATTTTATTACCTAATAAAATGTAAATACTATGTAAATAGTTGCAGGTGCACAGCAAATTCAAGTTTTCCTTTTTGGAACTTTCTGAAACTTTTTCTGAATATTTTTGTTTTTGTTTTTTTTGAATATTTTTGATATATGGTTGGTTGAATCTGAGAATGCGGAACCCACGGATACAGGGGGCTAACTGTACTTATAAACATGTCCTTAGTCTAGTCAGTGAACCTAAATTGTACATTTCTTAGTATAAGCTAATGTGATCTTTCTCAACTGTGGACTCCAGCCTATGCCCTCATCACTCAATTATAAGCAAGCTATGCAATTTATAACATTCTTTGAAAGAATAAAGCAATCAGCTCAAGTGCCCCCTCAGGAAATGAATCAGCAGAGTGCCATCTATAGGAAAGCAAGCTAAGGATGTAGCCAAAAAAGTTAAAAGTATCTTTTTGCTGGAGTATTTGGAGTCTAAGTCATTGGCCTTATATGTGACTGAGAAGGCAGTGCCTGTAACAGTGGGCACAACAGCATGGAGATTTTCATGCACTGAGTCTATCCTAAGTTAACGTCTTGAATAAATGTTATAGGACAAATAATGACCTGGCTTAGTGGAGTCCTTACTTAGAATGTTGGGCTTTCCTGGTAGCTCAGACAGTAAAAAATCTGCTTGGAATGCAGGAGACTCAGGTTCAATCCCCAGGTCAGGAAGATCCCCTGGAGAAGGGCTACCCACTCCAGGATTCTTGCCTGGAGAATTCCATGAACAGAGGAGTCTGGGGGGCTACAGTCCATGTGGTCACAAAGAGTTGGACATGACTGAGCGACTAACACTTTCGCTTTTTTGCTTTACTTAGAATGTGAGCCATATGACTTATATGACATACAAAGTATGACTACATATTTCAAGAGTGGATTTTTTAAAAAACACTCAGAATTGAGATAGTTGCGAGAGTTTTGTCTTTCAAGAGAAAAAAATATATACTGATTCTAGTACTGCAAATATTTATCAGCTGGCATAGCCAAGTACCAACCAATCAACGGAGAGACTCAACCAATAAAAATACCCAATCAATTAAAACAAAAGGAAGTTGTAGGCAGCCTGTGTGTCCATTTTGGGGCAGCCTGGCTGTGATAGTCACCATCACTGCAGAGACTGTTTTTTAAATTCTCCACCTGGTACCTTAGATGCATTTACAACTCAGAATGCCAGTCATGATACGTATTACGGTGTGGCATAGCTTTTGATTCTGAATAGTAATTCTGTACTTGATCATAAACTCAGGTCACCAGAGCTGGACCCAAATGGTCTAGACTTTTTCCACATCTATTCAAAATAATGTTCATAGGTGATTCAAGTGAGTTTAGAAGAGAAGTTCCACAGGTGGAAAATTCTGGTGGGGCTCTGCATTTCCCCAGGCTCCCTCTATCCTCCTGGCCAGAAACAAGGTGATGGAAGTTGAAGTCTAAGAGTCAGGTTGGGTGAGGAGGGGCATCACTAGAGACATTACGCACGTGAATCAACCAAATGGAGAGATAAAGTCCATAATTTGGAGTCACAAGGACATGCATCCCTCCAAGGGACCTAGTGAGAAAACAAGGGCAGGTCAGAGTGTTTCAGGTGTAGTCCTAGGATGCCTGCAACAAAAATTCCTACAGTGTTTCTTAAAAAGGCAGATTCCTGGGACCTGCCCCAGAACTAGTGAACAGAATCTTTGCAGGGCTGGGTTCTGCAATTTGCACCTGTCCTCCCGGTGAACTTCATGCAGGCTGAAGCATGAGAACCACTGAAACCTGGAAGAGGAATGAGATAAGGAGAGAAGTATTGACTGAGTCGGGGAGGGGCAGGTGGCTGGACCCCTGGCACCACATAACAGGGTCAGTGTCGTGGACACCTTGCATTTAAGAAAACCACAACCTGACTCTGTGTGAATTAAAATCACAAATGCAAGTTATATTTCACAGAGAAAGAGTGTAGTACATCGAAAAAGGCCTTAAGAGGTTTTCAGAGGCCTGGGGTATTTCTCTTTTTGGAGGTTTGAAAGTGAAAGTGAAAGTCGCTCAGTCCAACTCTTTGCAACCCCATGGACTATACAATTCATGGATCTCCAGGCCAGAATACTGGAGTAGGTAGCCTTTCCCTTTAGCCTTTCCCTTCTCCAGGGGACCTTCCCAACCCAGAGATCAAACCCAGGTCTCCTGCATTGCAGGTGGATTCTTTACCAGCTGAGCCACGAGGGAAGCCCAAGAATACTGGAGTGGGTAGCCTATCCCTTCTCCAGCGGATCTTCCCCACCCAGGAATCAAACCAGGGTCTCCTGCATTGCAGGCGGATTCTTTACCAACTGAGCTATGAGAGAAGCCTTTTTGGAGGCTTAAGAACTTTTAAAAATAAAGAAACAATGGTAGGAGATGGGCAAAATGGGTGAAGAGGGTCGAAAGGTACAATCTTCCAATTATAAAATAAATAAGTCATGAGGCTGTAATGCATAGCATGGTGACTATAGTTATTAATACTGTATGGCATATTTGAAAATGGCTAAAAGCACAGATCTGAACATATTCTTATCACAAGAAAAACAATTTGCAGCTGTGTACATGATGGATGTTAACTAAACTTATTGTGGTGATCATTTTACAAGTATAGAAATATTGAATCATTAGGTTGTACACTTAAAATTATTGTAATACAATATTATGCATCAATTATGCCCCAATAGAAATAAATTAAATTTACAATGAAAAAAAGCAATTAAAAAAATTTAATGCCAGAGGTATACATGTGTTCCCCTGTGGTGGATTCATTTTGATATTTGGCAAAACTAATACAATTATGTAAAGTTTAAAAATAAAATAAAATTAAAAAAAAAAATTTAATGCCAAAACAAAGTTACAAAACCTGTGGTATATTTTACATGCATGCATGTAACAAATTAACGTTTGACAGCAGCCAAAACTAATAGTAATAAGTAAGTGAGAGAATACAATTTTCACACAGAATTTATTTTTAAAGTGTTAGTTTCTAATGCATCTAAAGTAGCAAGGTCTGGTTATACAGTAACAAAACAGTTTGAAAGCGATATGAAGGACAATTCTAAATCTTTCAGTGTGTTGCTTTGACTGTATCTGTTATAGTCTCTTTTGAGGGTAAAGAAAGAACGCTGGGACAGATGTACACTGGGCACAGGAGGTTCAAACCGCAGGCGCCAACACTCACCTTTCCACGGAGCCTGGTAATGATGAGCTCCCTGGGCTGAACTGATTCCTGGGACACCGCCTACAAGTGTGACCTTAGGCACTTCATTTCATATCCTGTTACACGTTTTTCCCAGTCTGTAAAATGAAAGAAGATGATTGCTGAGGTTCTTCCCAGTTCTATTATCTATTATCTTTTCATCTGCTGTGGTCTATTTACTATGCATTTCTCCAATACCTCTCATCTCTTCCCAGAGTTTCTAGAATTTCCTTGGTGCCAGTCAACTGTGTAAAACTCACGTGTTCCTTTTATTACACTTCAATTCAGTCTCTTGCTCTGAGTTCTTTGTCAATGGTACAGCTCTTTAATAAACATTTCACATGCTGTCTCAATAATTGACAACTAATTAACAGGAAAGCTCTGCTGCTGGGGGCTGATGATTTCAAAAAGAAATGAGCAGGAAAGTTGCTTTGCTTTCTGTCTCCACAAGCTCCTGCCGTTGTCATTGTAATATGTTGGAGATGGTGATCCCTTAATAGTGTGAACAATTTTACTAGAGATCTCTGCTGAAACTATCCATTTGCTATCAGAGGACCATATTGATCCTGAAGAACTGTCATTGAGTTCCAGAGTGCCTGTAAGAAATGGACAATAGGAAGTATGCTTCAGTCTGGGTTATTCCTTTCTCTGAGAAACACATTATAATCAAATGGAATCTAAGTGATTTCCTCCACTGCTCCTGCAGGCTGGAAACACTGACAAGGAATTTCCAGTAAAAAAAAAAAAAAATTAGCAACTGGTCCCTTTTCCAGATACTTCAGTTAATCTGTCCCCTTCTAAGATGCTTCTGGGTGTCCATTATGGCCCCCTCTTTGGAATTCCCTAATTTGCAAACTTGATATCATGTGGCCATGCTTCCCTGGCCACGGGAATAGGACCTAAAGAGACTCATCTCTTCATTGACCATTAAGACAGCTAGGCACAGGAGTTCTGTCCAGTGGAAGTACTGAATACATGTTCTGTTGGAGTGGTTTGGATGATGGGGAGAGACTCTGAAAAGGAGCTGCTAGTGATAGACACAGCAGAAGCAGAGAAGGGAGCATAGGGTCTCCCCAGTGGCAAACCACTAGACTGGGTAGCAACGGACATGTGATAAGAGACCTGATGAGCGTGCTCTGAACAACAGCCAGTGCTCCATCATGGCCCCTGCACAGAAAAGGGGAGCATTTCAAGTCTTCTTCATCAGGAGGGTAACCTGAGCATGCAGCTGAAGTTGCTACCACCATTGAGAGTCCAGTGCCAAGATTTTGCCAGGTCAAACACCACTTGCAGTCGGTAGGGTGAAACACTATGAGTCTCAACTTTATCCTCTGAAATAATAACACAAAAATATACCCACACTTACACACATTGATCAATATATTGCTGTTCAATTGCTAAATTGTGTCCAACTCTCTGAGACCCCATGGACTCCAGTACCCCAGGCTTCCATGTCCATCACCATCTCCTGGAGCTTGCTCAAACTCATTTCCATTGAGTTAGTGATGCCATCCAACCATCTCATGCTCTGTTGTCCCCTTTCAACTGATGCTGTGGTACTTTTTTAATAAAGAGAAAAACAAATAGAAGACTGTGCTGTTTCACTGGAACTGGTTGAGTGGTAAAAATGAAGACTAATGACCAAATTAAAGCAGAGGTTTAGTATCTGGAAAGGCTGACTCCTGATAGCAGTGTTTTTCATATTTACAGGTAGCTAGAAGCAGGAATTGAATGTCATTACTTTCTGTATGAATTTCTTGTAAGGCACACATGTTTTTGGTACCATACAAGAGATGGAAGGAAGGATGTTGTTTAGGGAGCAAAGAGTCCCCAAATAACCTAAACATATGCCATGAAAATGGTGGAATAAATAGTGGCTCACCCATACTGGTAATGTCCACCCATCAATTTTTTTTTTACTTTAAATTTTTAAAATTAATTTTTATTGGAGTATGGTTGGCTTTGCAATTTTGTGTTGGTTTCCACTGCACAGCAAAGTGAATCAGCTACACATATATATTTATCCCCTCCTTTTTGGATTTCCTTCCCATTTAGGTCACCACAGAAAATTGAGTCAAGTTTCCTATGCTATACAGTAGGTTCTCATTGGTTATTTTATACATAGTAGTGTATATATGTCAGTCCCAATCTCCCAATTCAACCCACCAATCAATTTTTAAAAGTGAGGTTGACCTACAGGTATGCCTATGGAATGTTTATAAGCTATATTGTTAAATAAAAGAATACTACACCACGATGTCCACTCAGCAGTCACCAGTCAGGGAGCTGATCTGTCTTTAGGTACCACGAGGGCAGAGAGAGTCCCCCAGTTTCCCTGCAGCATATAGACACCAACGTGGGGGAAAGAAAGGAAAGGACACACTCCAAAAGGACAGATTTATCCTGAGGATACTTTTTAGACCACCCCAGGTGATACCCATCTGAACTTGAAACAGAGTGTTTAAATGGAGAGGGGACTGTTTAACCCAGAAGAGACTGGAATGTTGCTTATTATCAAGTCTGGACTTTACTGGATACCCTGAGGGTGAGCCTTGTGAGGAGCTTAGAGCAGTTTTTTAGTATTTTTTTATTCTGTTTTATTTATGGCTATGCGAGGTCTTTGTTGCTGCATGAGAGCTTTCTCCAGTTGTGCCTAGAGGGGGTGCTCTCTTGTTGCAGTGGATATTGGAAAAGACTCTGATGCTGGGAAAGATTGAGAGCAAAAGAGGGTGGAGGATGAGATGGTTAAATAGCATCGCTGACTCAATGGACATGAATTTGAGCAAACTCTGGGAGATAGTGGAGGACAGGGGAGCCTGGCATGCTGCAGTCCATGGGGTCACAAAGAGCTGGACATGTGAGCAACAACAACAGCATGAAGTGATAAAAAGACTCTCTGGATCTAGAGTGATGAGATGTATTCAAATCTTTGTTCATCCACCAACCAGAAGTGTGCATTTGGGTGTCATTTGACCTTCCTGAGTTTCAGTTTCCTCACTAGAAAATGGAGATAACAACTTGTAATCCGCCATCCCACAGAGTTGTTAAGACAGAATGAAGAGAGACCATGCATATGTAGGAACACTGTAAGATGATGATGCGATGATGGTGATGCCCGTGGTTGGCATCTGAGATGCTTAGGTGCCTAGACTTAGATGCAAGGAGTGTCTTGGAAGCACAGGGGTGGAGCCAGCTCTTGCTGCCTTTGTAGCAGTTTCCCCAGTTCTTTACGTTCAGAATTCTGTGAGTACTCTGTAACACGCATGCTGTTTCTAAACAGTTATGAAACACGGGTGAAATGGAGACAATACATTCAGTGAATAAATTACTCTGCTAAGTGAAGCCAGGTCAACAACTTCTACTCTTCTTGCTCACCTAATTGACTTATCACCTAGTGTTCACAATTAGACTAGAAAGTCAGGAGAAAAGAGCTAACTTTTGCATGCTTGCAGATGCCAGGAATCTTACATACATCATTTTGGTTAAAAGTCACAGTGAGAGGGTCTAATTTCCATTCTACAGATGAGGAAACAGAGGCTTAGAAAGGCTTGGTCAAGATCACAGAGGAAGTGAGTAGAGGTCCCACCATGCATACCTGGAGCTGACTATAACACCTGTGTTTTTCTTCTACTACAGCACTGTCTACCCAAAAGCCCAGCAGCTGACATGTGGGCCGATCTCTTTTTTAAATGACAAAAGTCTTTAATCCAACAGCATCCACCATCAGCATGCATGCATGCTCAGTCATGTCTAACTCTTTGCGACCCCATGGACTGTAGCCCACCAGGCTCCTCTGTCCATGGTATTCTCCAGGCAAGAATACTGGAATGGGTTGCCATTTCCTCCCCCAGAGGGTCTTCTTGACCCAGGGATCGAACCCCCGTTTCTTACATCTCCTGTATTGCAGGCAGATTCTTTACTACTGAGCCACTGGGGAAGCACTTTCACCATCTTATCACCATGGGTAAATCTTAATTTTCCACAGTAACAGAAAATTGGGACAACAGTCTGGATGATTAAAATCTCAAGTGTTTCTTTCCAACAGTTCCACTCTCTTCTTTCAATCTTAATTAATAACAAGGAATAAATTTGGCTGATTGATTTCCTTTTTCTATCCTCTGCTGTACAAAATCCCTCTTCAATTTTGGTGAAAGAAGCCAACAAGATGTGTGTAGACTGATCAAGGAAGCAGGAAGTCCACAGATGCTCCTCCAATTGGACTGCAGTCCCCAAGTAATCAAGGGTTGATTAAATAATTGGGATAGAATCTAATTAGGGCAGACTTTGAAAATGCCCAAAACCCTCCACAGCTAAAACTTAAGCTAGTTGTTTTCTACCTTGGATCCCAAGATACCTGGATTTTCACAAAAGAATAAGGCAAGGGACAGTTAGAAATCATTTTCAATATTTTAGCAAATCTAGCATCATTCACATATCTTCAGGTTAACAGACCAAAATACATGTTCAAGAATCTTGGCTTCAGGCTGGAGTTCAAGACAAATTCATACGAAATATAACTATCATTCAGTTCAGTTCAGTTGCTCAGTTGTGTCCGACTCTTTGCGATCCCATGGACTGCAGCATGCCAGGCTTCCCTGTCCATCACCAACTCCCAGAGCTTGCTCAAACTCATGTCCAATTGAGTTGGTGATGTCATCCAACCATTTCACCTTCAGCTTAATAATAAAGACAGCAAAAGCAACAATAAATATTAACTGAGCACTTTTTCTGTTCTAGGCACTTTATACTCATTTCAGTTGATGCTCAAAACAACCCAATAATGTAATAACATTCCCCTTCTCATAGATAAAGAACTGAGGCACAGAGAGGTTAAGTTCCTTGGTGAGAGTCCAAGCTCACACTGCTCACCACACGACAGGCCAATAAATTGAGAGACAAGTTGTTGGGGTAAGGAATAGTAACTTTATTTGGAAAGCCAACAGATGGAGAAGATGGTAGGCTAGTGTCCCAAAGAATTACTTAACTGGAGTTAGAATTTAAGGTTGTTTTATACTAAAAGTGGAAGGGTTGCTTGTTGCACATTTTTGCTGTTAGAATCCTTTGTTCTTACAGGTGTCCACTTAGGTAGGCCAAGTCATGATGTTCCTGTAAACCTCCAACAAGACAAATGTTATTCTCTGTTCTGCAACATTTTATCTCTATATGAATGAAAGATGTTATACCTTTAAAGGTCAGAGCCTTGAGAATGGAATATCCTGAATATTCTTAACTTGTAGCAAAAGCAATAGAAAACAATGGTTAAAGTAAGAGAAACATCCAATATGGAGTCATATTTGTTCTTCCTTATTACCGGTAGGCACAGCTAATAAGTGTAAGAACCTAGCTTCACTGGTTATTAGTTGTCTCCTGGTGATCAGAAGCTATGTTTGACAAGTACATATATATCTCTGAATAATATAACATGGAAGGAAAGGGGGAGATTTATTTTTACTACGTCAAGGCAGAAGAATAAGGAAAGGAAGTCCCTCACGGCAAAAAGTTTAACGAGAGCTGAGTTATGCCATTCTGATAATGAGAGTTACTCTCTGGGGCTAGTAGAACCTGAAGTGGCTTGTTGTTGTTCAGTTGGTAAGTTGTGTTTGACTCTTTGCGACCCCTTGAATTGCAGCACGCCAGGCTTTCCTGTCCTTTGCTATCTCCCAGAGTTTGCTCATGTCCATTGAGTCAGTGATGCCATCCAATCATTTCATCCTCTGTCACTCCTTTCTCCTCTTGCTCTCTATCTTTTCCAGCATCAGGGTCTTTTCTAATGAGTTGGCTCTTTGCATCATGTGGCCAAAGTATTGGAGCTTCAGCGTCAGCGCCAGTCCTTCCAATGGATATTCAGGATTGATTTCCTTTAGGATTGACTGCTTTGATCTCCTTGCTGTCGTCCAAGGGACACTCAAGAATCTTCTCCAACACCACAGTTTGAAAGCATCAATTCTTTGGCACTCAGCCTTCTCTATGGTCCAGCTGTCACAGTTCAGTTCAGTTCAGTGGCTCAGTCAAGTCTGACTCTTTGCAACCCCATGGACTGCAGCACACCAGAACCCCTTGTCCATCAACAACTCCCTTGAGCCTACTCAAACTCATGTCCATCGCGTTGGTGACGCCATTCAACCATCTCATCCTCTTCGTCCCCTTATCCTCTTGCCTTCAATCTTTCGCAGCATCAGGGTCTTATCCAATGAGTCAGTTCTTCCCATCAGGTGGCCAAAGTATTGGAGTTTCAGCTTCAGCATCAGTCCTTCCAATGAATATTCAGGACTGATTTACTTTAGGATGGACTCACTGGATCTCCTTGCAGTCCAAGGGACTCTCAAGAGTCTTCTCCAACACCACAGCTCAAAAGCATCAGTTCTTCAGTGCTCAGCTTTCTTTATATTCCAACTCTCACATCCATACATAACTACTGGAAAAACCATAGCCTTGACTAGATGGACCTTTGTTGGCAAAGTAAGGTCTCTACTTTTTAATATGCTGTCTAGGTTGGTCATAGCTTTTCTTCCAAGGAGCAAGCATCTTCTAATTTCATGGCTGAAGTCACCATCTGCAGTGATTTTGGAGCCCCCCCAAATAAAGTCTCTCTCTGTTTCCACTGTTTCCCCATCTATTTCCCATGAAGTGATGGGACCAGATGCCATGATCTTAGTTTTCTGAATGTTGAGCTTTAAGCCAACTTTTTCACTCTCCTCTTTTACTTTCATCAAGAGGCTCCTTGGTTCTTCACTTTCTACCACAAGGGTGGTGTCATCTGCATATCTGAGATATTGATATTTATCCCAGCAATCTTGATTCCAGCTTGTGCTTCATCCAGCCCAGCGTTTCTCATGATGTACTCTTCATATAAGTTGAATAAGCAGGGTGACAATATAGAGCTTTGACGTACTCCTTTCCTTATTTGGAACCAGTCTGTTGTTCCATGTCCAGTTATAACTGTTGCTTCCTGACCTGCATACAGATTTCTCAAGAGGCAGGTCAGGTGGTCTGGTATTCCCATCTCTTTCAGAATTTTCCACAGTTTGTGGTGATCCACACAGTCAAAGGCTTTGGCATAGTCAATAAAGCAGAAATAGATGCTTTTCTGGAACTCTCTTGCTTTTTTGATGACCCAGCAGATGTTGGCAATTTGATCTCTAGTTCCTCTGCCTTTTCTAAATCTAGTTTGAACATCTGGAAGTTCATGATTCATGTACTGTTGAAGCCTGGCTAGGAGAATTTTGACCATTCCTTTACTAGCATGTGAGATGAGTCAATTGTGTGGTAGTTTGAGCATTCTTTGGCATTGCCTTTCTTTGGGATTGGAATGAAAACTGACCTTTTCCAGTCCTGTGGCCACTGCTGAGTTTTCCAAATTTGCTGGCATATTGAGTGCAGCACATTCACACCATCATCTTTTAGGATTTGAAATAGCTCAACTGGAATTCCATCACCTCCACTAGCTTTGTTCATAGTGATGCTTTGTTTGTTAGTGAAGTCAAGTAAGGTCCACTTGACTTCTCATTCCAGGATGTCTGGCTCTAGGTGAGTGATCATACCATCGTGATTATCTGGGTCATGAAGATCTTTTTTGCATAGTTCTTCTGTGTATTCTTGCCACCTCTTCTGAATATCTTCTGCTTCTGTTAGGTTCATACCATTTCTGTCTTTTATGGAGCCCATCTTTGCATGAAATGTTCCCTTGGTATCTCTAATTTTCTTAAAGAGATCTCTAGTCTTTCCCATTCTATTGTTTTCCTCTATTTCTTTGCACTGATCACTGAGGAAGACTTTCTTATCTCTCCTTGCTAGTCTTTGGAACTCTGCATTCAAATGGGTATATCTTTCCTTTTCTCCTTTGCTTTTCACAGCTATTTGTAAGGCCTCCTCAGACAGCCATTTTCCTTTTTTGCATTTCTTTTTTTTAGGGATGGTCTTGATCCCTGTCTCTTGTACAATGTCATGAACCTCAGTCCATAGTTCATCAGGCACTCTGTGTATCAGATCTAATCCTTTGAATCTATTTGTCACTTCCACTGTAAGGGATTTGATTTAGGTCATACCTAAATGGTCTAGTGGTTTTCCCTACTTTCTTCAATTTAAGTCTGAATTTGGCAATAAGGAGTTCATGATCTGAGCCACAGTCAGCTCCTGGTCTTGTTTTTGCTGACTGTATAGAGCTTCTCCATCTTGGGCTGCAAAGAATATAGTCAATCTGATTTCGGTGTTGACCATCTGGTAATGTCCATGTGTAGAGTCTTCTCTTGTGTTGTTGGAAGAGGGTATTTGCTATGACCAGTGCGTTCTCTTGGCAAAACTCTATTAGCCTTTGCCCTGCTTCATTCTGTACTCTAAGGCCAAATTTGCCTGTTACTCCAGGTGTTTCTTGACTTCCTACTTTTGCATTCCAGTCCCCTATAATGAAAAGGACATCTTTTTTGGGTGTTAGTTCTTAAAGGTTGTAGGTCTTCATAGAACCGTTCAAATTCAGCTTCTTCAGTATTTCTGGTTGGGACACAGTCTTGGATTACTGTGATATTGAATGGTTTGCCCTGGAAATGAACAGAGATCATTCTGTCATTTTTGAGATTTTATCCAAGTACTACATTTCGGACTCTTTGGATCACCAGAATGGCTACTCCATTTCTTCTAAGGGATTCTTGCCCACAGTAGTAGATATGATGGTCATTTGAGTTAAATTCACCCATTCCAGTCCATTTTAGTTTGCTGATTCCTAAAACGTCAACGTTCACCCTTGCCATCTCCTGTTTGACCACTTCCAATTTGCCTTGATTCATGGACCTAACATTCCAGGTTCCTATGCAATATTACTCTTTACAGCATCGGACTTTACTTCTAACACCAGTCACATACACAACTGGGTGTTGGTTTTGCTTTGACTCTGTCTCCTCATTCTTTCTGGAGTTACTTCTCCACTCTTATCCAGTAGCATATTGGGCACCTACCGACCTGAGGAGTTCTTTCAGTGTCCTATCTTTTTGCCTTTTCATACTGTTCATGGGGTTCCCAAGGCAAGAATACTAAAGTGGTTTGCCATTTCCTTCTCCAGTGGACCACATTTTGTCAGAAATCTCCATTATCACCTGTCTGTCTTGGGTAGCCCCACACAGCATGGCTCATAGCTTCACTGAGTTAAATAATGCTGTGGTCCATGTGATCAGATTGGTTAGTTTTCTGTGATTGTGGTTTTCAGTCTCTCTGCGCTCTGATGGAGAAGGATAAGAGGCTCATGGAAGCTTCCTGATGGGAGAGACTGACTGAGGGGGAAACTGGGTCTTGTTCATTACTTTTCTAGTGTGTGAGATGAATGCAATTGTGCTAGTTTGAGCATTCTCAAATAACAGGGAGGGAACACAGCCCTGCCCATCGGCAGAAAATTGGATTAAAGATTTACTGAGCATGGCCCATCAGAACAAGACCCAGTTTCCCCCTCAGTCAGTCTCTCCCATCAGGAAACTTCCATAAGCTTCTTATTCTCCTCCATCAGAGGGCAGACAGACTGAAAACCACAATCACAGAAAACTAACCAGCTGTCACAGGTACTGGGAATTTTGGTTCCATCTGTATTGGAAGAGACCACCAAAGGCGTTACTAGTCAACTGAATCTTGAGAAGAGTATAATATTCAGAAAGCAGACACATGCAGAGCTAAAGTAGTTTCACTGCAAAGATGGAAGCAGGGTTGATTGCCTTTGTCCTAAGCCTACAATATTCAAATTTCTTATATATCTATGAAAGAGACTTTATAGGTATCAGAAAGAACTTTTCAGCACAGCTTCCAAATCCCTTTTAATGAGAAGCAGTACAGTTGCTAGGAATGCCATCTTGGGAGCCAGACTATCTGGGTTCAAGTCCAGGCTCCTTACTGGCTGTGTAAGTGCCTCAGTTTTCCCATCTATACAACCCAGGTGGCAACCATAACACCTACCTGATAAGGTTGTTGTAGGGGTGAAAAGAATTGGTTTTTGTCCAGCACTCTAAACCTCTCCTGGCACACAAGAAGCACTGCACAGGTTTTAGCTAGTATTATTGTTGAATGAAGACATCTATGGAATCAGTAATGAAATCTGTGTCTGGCCTTTGAACAAATAAAAGTGATCAAATTGGGGGTTACATTTACGTCTAGGATGATGGAAGAACTTACTATTGGAAAGAGCACTTGGGAAGTTTCTAGAGCTGATTTTGTATTTTGTTTCTCAACCTGGGTGGTAATTACACAGGTATTCATTTTATAAAAATTGATTAAGCACTTCTCTGCCTGTGTGTGTGTGTGTGTGTGTGTGTGTGTGTGTGTGTGTGTGTGTGTGTTTCCAGTGTCCCATTAGAAAAAAACAAAGTAGATGAAGGAAAAGGAAGAAAGAGGAAGAAGAGTGGAGGAAGCAGAGAAAAGGGAGAAGAAAGAGAAAAAGACGCTCTGTTCAGTGTGAGTCGTCCCTTCTCCCCCCACCATGACCAAGCACTTTTGCAGCAAATGCCTTTTCATAAAATACGTAAACCAAGGTTTGTTTTTAACTCATTTTTCAGGTGAGAAAACTCTGGCATGGAAAATGCTTATATAGCATCTTATTCAAAGTAAATGAATAGCTGAATTGAAGCACAATTCCTGAGGAACAGAATCTTAACCATCAATGTGCTGACAGGTCTACATGGAGCTGGTGAGTCCTAGGGCAGGGACTAGGAGAGGGACGTCATGAGCCCAGCTTGAAAACTAGACAGCCAGTGTGCATAGTCCGTGAATCACTGTACCCCTTCCAGGAGACGTCCAGAAGAATCGAAGTCTAGAGGAGAGCTACACACACACCATGCAAGAGGAGGTCCTCTTGTAGAGTAAGTTTTCTCTTGTAGGGAGTCTCTTTGTAGAGCATCAAAGAACAGTCATGAGTCTGAAAACATCTGAGTGGCCAACTTGTACGAGAGGAAGACTAAGGTCTCAGCAGGCCTGGAGAATTATCTTGACAACCTGCCCATCAGCAGAACTGGAGAGCATAAAGCTACTTCAGTTGGTGACACTTCCCCTAAAATCACTGTGGAGGGCAGGGTGGGCAATTCTGGTAGTTCGTGGTGACACTTTATGGCTACTTATCATCCTTAGCTCCAGAAAAGCAACTCCTGGCAAATTCCCACTGTCCATAACATCTCGTGCAGAAACCCTGCAGAAGTGACTGGTTAACTGAATACGGTTGGCCTTTTAGAGTTACAGGGACCTACAGAATCACACAGACCAATCAACTACTCCTTCCTGGAGAAAGGTCAGAGGCCAGTGAGGCAAGGGAACTCACTCAAGATTGCTTAGTTAATTAGACAGAGAGCCAGGAGAAGAATGCAAATGTTCTGCTCTGAGGAAAACTCCTGAAAAAGGCAGTGAGTCTTCATAATAAGACACATTTTCTCCAAAACTTGAGATAATAGTGTTTAAAATATTGGTAGGGGCTGCGTTAGGCCATAAATCTCAAAAACGAAGCTTATCTACCCAAAAATAAAAACATCAAATGCATAAGCTTTGGAGGTCTAAGAAAGATCTCAGGATTTATTCCCCCATCTCACCTCTGACTCCAGTTTTAAGAGTGCCACCCTGTATCAGGCACGAAATGAACTTCTAGAGATAAGGAGTGAGCAAGACAAAGGAAGCCCTGCCCTGATGAGCTCACAGATCAGGGAGGGAGAGAAAGAGAGAGAGGAAGACAGAGAGAGGTTGAATTAATAATTCTGTAAAAATGAAATTATTTGAAGAGAAAGCACAGTTTTCTAGAAGAGCAAGTAACAGGTGGATTATGCTAGAGGATGAAGGAGTTGGCTCTTGGTTTCATGTCTCACCCCTAGATGAACTTCTCAGATGTAGAACATTCTCTTACAGCCAAGTGTGGCCCAACAGTGAATACCACACCCTAGATGCTAGAGACACAGTGAATCCTAGGGGTGAGTATTACAGCCCCTAGGGACTAGGATGGACTACTCCAGCCCTCAGGGACAACTTAGACAATCTTTCAGAGAAACCTCCCAATCAACCATACATCCATAGCTCACCTTTGTAGAAAACATAATTTCTCATAGGTGGCAAAATGTTGTTTACTGGGAACACATCACTCTGCTGTTAACACAAATCAAAGGCATTCATTGGAATGTGGCCTGCATGAGGCTGGGGTTTTCTCTTTCTTGCTCTCCACTCCGTTCAGCATCTGGGAGACATCTGGACACAGGAGGTGCTGTCAAGCATGGCTTTGCAGGATGAATCCGCGCACTCGCATGAAGAATTTTCCCCATTCTGATCAGATCATGAAAATTAAAATCAGGAATGAAAGCACTAGCTCTGTGCCAGGGAACAACAGCAACAACAAAAAAGCAGGGGGAGTCAAATGGAAACAGGACAGTGATCAATTTATAAAAGAGCCACTTGGAAAGTCCCCCAGCTCTTCCCTTATTTCACACACAGGCCAGTGGTGAGCAAGTTCTGACAAGTCAACTCACCCTGCCTGGGAATCGTGAGTTGTTGTTTAGTTGCTATGTTGTGTCCAACCCTTTGTGACCCCATGGACTGTAGCCAGTCATGGGATTTCCCAGGCAAGAATATTGGAACAGGGTGTCATTTCCCCTTCCAGGGGCTCTTCCTGACCCAGGGATCGAACCTGTGTCTTCTGTGTTTCCTGCTGAGAGGCCTGAGCATTATTAGCGTTTATAATGTTTCCAAATGACACCAGTGCTTCTAGTCTGGGGACCGCACTTTGAAAGCCCTGGAGTGAATCGTATGCATGAAATTAATTCTGACTGGTGGAGAGGAAGGAGTCTTGAGGGATGGATAAGAGTTCATTAGACAGACAAAGCAAAAGAAAGGCTACTATGGGAAGAATTATGAACAAAGAGGCTGGAGGAGCTTGGTGGGGTGTGAGAAACCACAGGTGAGAAAGAAGCAGCTGGCAAATTCCAGAGTAAGTGCAGCAAACGGGGTAACAGGGAGGAAGCTGCTGCCATCTCCAAGGGAAAGGTCACAGACTCTACCCACTCTACTGAACTGGAGCAAATCCGTGGGGAGAGCAGGGCATTTCCGGAGCCCCAGTCCCAAGCACAGAGAGGCTGGCTGTGGGAAGGGCTGGGTCTCTCCTGCTTCATCTCTTCGGGAGCCTGAGCAGTATCACCCCGGGCCATCAATTGCACGCCATTCCCCAACCCCACCCCCCACTCTCCCCTCCTGCTCAGAATAAATCACAGGTTTTTGTTTTCTTCTTAGATGTCTGAGCTGAGGCCCACAGAATAGGTTTCCATTTGGACAGGGGCTCTTGACTCTGCCAGGCGAGGAGAAATTAGGTCAAGTTAATCACCGCTGATGTCATGAAAGCAGCTTTCCTAATGGGAGCCCTGATGGAGGGTGGGGTGGGGAAGATGCTGAGAACTCCACAGGCTGCTAAGAAGCTCTGGAGAAAGGTGGGTCCCTGGGCGGTGCCCGCCCAAGGCCTTTGAAATTCTATTCATGGAGTTTTACGACCACATGCAGTGAGTAAATTGCACCTGCAGGCAGCTGCCCTTTGCCTTCCCTGGCAAAGGGCGGTGGAATTCACACTAAAAACTTCTGTCAGAAGGTTAGTGCACAGGATTGGAGGACTAGAAGGAGATGGAGTTGGTCTGTCCCTGACCGTGTAGTGGGTCTTGTACACGGACTATACTGCAGCCCTCTGCTCAATTTCTCAGGGCCCTTTGCTGTGTTGGCACATGTCCCACTGCCCCTAAGCCACCCTCTCAGGGCAGTTTGGGCAGGTCTTTGGAGCACCTGAGTTCTTCAGGATGTTTCTAACCATGGCACTGAGTCCATGTAAAATTGGAATGGAGGTGGAGGTGACTTGTTGAGAGGTTATTTGTCATTTCCTTTTCAAGCAATTGTTTCCAAACACCTGTGCATGAACTAGTTCCCTCAGATTTTGTTTTAATTGGCTTAGAGTTTACTTACAATGTTGTGTTAGTTTCAGGTATACAGCAATAAGGCCATATCATATTGCAAATTGAAGTAATAAGATACCACTATACACCTAGTAGAATGGTCAAAATCCAAAATACTGACGAAACCAAGTGCTGGCGAGGATAAGGAGAAACAGGAACTCTCATGTATTGCTGGTGGGAATACAAAACAATACAACCAGAGTTGATCTGCTGTGCGCCTGAAACCATCACAACACTGTTTATCGGCTATACTCCAATAAAAAAAAAGTTTTAAAAAATACAAAATAATATGGACAGTTTGGGAGAGAGTTTGGTGGTTTTCTTACAACATTAAACATATTCTTACCATACATTCCAGCAGTCACATTATTTGGTACTTACCCAAATGAACTGAAAACTTTTGGTGACACAAAAAACTCGATGCAAATGTTTATAGCGACTTTATATACAACTGACAAAGCTTGGGAGCAACCATGATGTCCTTCAATAGGTCAATGGATAAACTGTGGTATATCCAGAGAACAGAATATGATTCAATATTAAAAAAAAAAAAAAAGGAGCTATCAGGCCATGAAAAGGCATTGTTGTAGTTGTTGTTATTGCTTAGTTGCAAAGTCATGTCTGACTCTTTGTGACCCCATGGACTGTAGCCCCTGTAGCCAGGCGCCTCTGTCCATGGTATTTCCCAGGCGAGAATACTGGAGTGGGTTGGGCTATTTCCTTCTCCAGGAGATCTTCCCAGTCCAGGGATTGAACCAGCATCTCCTACATTGGCAGGCATATTCTTTACCACTAAGCCACCAGGGAAGTTCCATGAAAAGGCAGGAAGGAAACTTCAATCCATATTACTAAGTGCAAAAATTAAATCTGAAAAAGCTACATATTTATGATTCCAGCTATACAACATTGCGGAAAAGGCTAAATTATGGAGACAGCTAAAAGATTAGTGGTTGCCAAGTGGTTGAAGGGAAGGAGGAAAGATGAATAGGCAGAGCTCAGAGGATTTTTTGGGCAGTGAAACTATTCTATATGCTACTATAGTGGTGGATACCATCATCATACATTTGTCAAAAGCCATAGAATGAACACCACCAAGAGTGAACCCTAATGTAGACTATGAACTTTGACTGATAATTATGTGTCAAGATAGGTTCATTGGGGCTTTCCTTGTAGCTCAGCTGGTAAAGAATACGCTTGCTATGTGGGAGACATGGGTTCGATCCCTGGGTTGGGACGATCCCCTGGAAAAGGGCAAGGCTACCCACTCCAGCGTGCGTGTGTGCTAAATCTCTTCAGTTGTGTCTGACTCTTTGCAACCCTATGGACTGTAGCTCACCAGTCTCCTCTGTCCATGGGATTCTTCAGGAAAGAATATTGGAGTGGGTTGCCGTGCCCTTCTCCAGGGGATCTTCCCAACTGAGGGACTGAACTCGAGTCTCTTAAGTCTCCGGCACTGGAAGGCAGGTTCCTTACTGCTAATGCCACCTGGAAAGCCCTGCACATGTGTAGGGACAGGCTTAGATAGAATATCTCTGTGCCTTCTGCTCAATTATGCTGTGAACTTGCGAATACTATAAACAGAAAGCTTATTAATTAAAAAACAGTGCAAAACCAGGCAACAGGCTGGATTTGGCCTGTGAGCCTGAATTTGCCGATCCCACTGTTGGGGCTTGTGTTTTTGCTTTCAAACTTCATTTGCATTCTGGGTAGCCACCATGCACAGCATGCAAATGGCTAGAAATGTTGGGGCAAACTGAATTGCCAAAGAAACCCATGGCCAGACAGTGGCCAGACACAGGGATGTTGTATGGAATCCGGCAGCTTTTTCTACCTGTAAGCAAGCTTCCTGGTCTTCAGGGCAAATGATAGCAGAGGGCCTTAGCGCGGAGAGAAGAATCAGGGGCCTCAGCTCCCAATAGGCAGCTCTTGGAGCATCTCAGCCCTGACACCAGTCCCCCAGGAGCCATCACTGAGTAAGTCAGCAATGGGTTAACAGCCAAACCCAAACTGAAGTTTTACCTCCACTGCACCTATAGAATAGCAAGCAGGGTCTGGATTAACATTTAAGAAAATAACCCCTGAGGACAGTGCTCTCTAATAAAAGAATCCTATTTCCACTCCACCCTCCACTTGCTTTTTTTTTTTTTAAGCAAGTCTGAAACTAGCTTAGAAGGCTGTCAAGTTATGAGTGAGTGATGAGTCAGATGTTAAACCAAACAAGTTTGCTCTCCTTGTGCTACTTGACACCTGCCTTAGCAATGAGGGTGGGGCTAGTGGAGAGGCCTCAGCAGCTGCGGCCCTGGGCAGACACAAGCAGACAAAGTCCATCCAGATCAAGGAGGCAGCCTCACCACCCCCAGCTTTGACATTGGCCTGGGTACTCTGTTCTTTAGAGTTTTGCTCTGAATTGTGTCATTGCTGACTCCTTCTTAAAGTAACTACTTAAGTAACTGCTACCCATGGACTGTAGCCTGCCGGGCTCCCCTGTCCATGGGATTCTCCAGGCCAGAATACTGGAGTGGGTAGCCTTCCCCTTCTCCAGGGGATTTTCCCAACCCAGGAATCAAACCCGGGTCTCCTGCATTGCAGGCAGATTCTTTACCATCTGAACTACCAGGGAAGACCAAGAATACTGGTGTGAGTAGCCTATTCCTTCTCCAGGGGATCTTCCTGTCCCAGGAATCGAACCGGAGTCTCCTGCATTGCAGCTGAGCTACCAGGGAAGCTCGAATAACTACTTAGACCTATAAAATATTCAATACCCAAGCCAGATGCTTAAACAAAGGAATGCCCTGGCAGCTGTGCCTTGAAAGGGCTGAGGTATTCGTGGGTTGAGAGGGCTGAGGTATTCATGGGAAGATTCACTCTATCTTCTTCCCCATCTCCTGTCAGCTAAGAGCAGTCCTCAAATATTAAATCTGGGAGTAAAGAAAAGAAGTTACATTTACTATATTAAATTAAAGAATGTTATATTACACTGGATCCTCACTTTGACTCTATGAGGTGGGTCTTATTCTCCCCATTTTATGGATGTGAAACTGAGGTTCAGAGAGATGATGATTATCCAATGACCCAAAGCTAGGAAGTGGCAGACCCAGGGATAGAACCCATCTCTCCTGTCTTCCGGGGCACAGCTCCCTCCACTGCACCAGCTGGGGAGTATCCCCACTTTTATCTCGAGCAGACTATGAGAATCCAGAAGTTTCTGGGAGAGTTGGAAAAGGCATAAATTTGGAGTGGCTCCAGAGTAATTGTGGGGAGCTAAATCAAATCCAACTTCGATACTACCATCCTATGAACTTAGTCTGCTGGGTTGGCTCCAAAGCAAAATGGAATTCTCAGACCCATGTCAGGTAATCAGGTTGAATTTGTTGAGTTGTTGAGATATAAACTGCATGATTCATCTTGCAGGCACTATAAGATGCAAATATTTATTACCTAAAGTTTTACTCATGATTACTCCTAGAGCTTAATGCCCAGATGGAGGACAGCTTGTTTACACTGAATGAACTGCAGTCCTGTGGGAGAAAATAGCCCTCCAGTACTCCCTATGAACTTTGACCTTATAAAAATGGCCCCAGTTCCCCGCCTCTCCTGTATCCATGTTGTCTGCAATGTGAAATTATAGCTGTTCCCATCCAAATGTAGAGTTTATTTCCCTACTCCTTGCATCTGGGCTGGCCTTGTGATTTGCTTTAGCCAATAGGGAAAAAGCCACCTTTCTTGTGACTGGGCTAATAAATCAGGTTGGATCCTAATAGCAGACAGGATCTGAACTTCCTCTTGTTAATTATTCAGTCTGGTGGGCAATGTCCAGTCACCCCTTCTGCTCCCAATCTTGGTTTTATACTCTTATGGTCATGATGCTCTTAATGCCTGGCTACCTTAATTCTCAAATTGCCTGTACCCCCGACCTTTGATTTGGGTGCCTCCGGGGATAGCTTGAGGGCTGCTTGCATGAACATCCATATAGGTTCTGCTGGTCACCTACACTACCTTGCGTGTGGCTCCCAGACAAAGCCCAGTGCCTGAGCCCTGCTTTAGCCAATAGAATGTACCAGACGCGATGGTGTGCTGATTTCAAGTCTTATACACTCCGCTTGCTCTCTTTAAACTCTCTGCATCCATTGTGTAACAAGCTGGGGCCAGTCTTCTAGAGAATGATACCACGTGAAGCACAGACAAG
Organism: Bos indicus; assembly: GCF_029378745.1. Classification (NCBI taxonomy): domain Eukaryota; kingdom Metazoa; phylum Chordata; class Mammalia; order Artiodactyla; family Bovidae; genus Bos; species Bos indicus. The sequence continues at coordinate 58,268,791 of NC_091765.1, read as the reverse complement.
CTATCATAGCTGATGCTGTCTTAGACAAGCTGGCCCCCATCTCATCTAGTAGATGATGACAGATACATGATTCAGACCAGTCAAGAGGATAAGAACTGCATAGATAAAGGCAAGTCCAATTCCTTCCCCTGGAATTGTGAGCTAAACAAATTTTGATTGTTTTAAGTCAGTTTAGTTAGTTTACAATAACTGTATGATACACTCAATAACTTTTTATAGGAATCCATCCCTAGAAATACAATCAGAAATTCCAACAAAATATGAAAAAGCTTCTCAGTGCTAATTATAATAGCAAAGCAATTTTTTAGAAACCTAAATAACAAGTAATAGGGGATTGGTAAAATAAATCTTGATATATCCATACAATGCAATTTTATTTTTTTATTTTTTATTTTTTTTTAGAGATCCATAAATGACCTGCACGGGCTTCCACTGCAGTTTTGAGAGTCTGTTTCTCCACTGGCTTTCTCATGTAAATGACAAGGCTTACGCTGAATTCTGGGTGAGGGAAGAATACAGGAGTGGGTAGCCATTCCCTTCTCCAGGGTATCTTCCTCACTCAGGAAATGAACCTGGGTATCCTGCATTTTATAAGCAGATTCTTTACCATATGAGCCACCAGGGAAGCCCCTCCCACCAAAATGATACACAGGCTTTCTTGGAGTGTACGTGTGTATGTGTGTGTGAGAGAGAGAGAGAGAAAACAAGTTGGAAAAAAAAAAAAAAAAAGAAGAAGAATGCAGGGGAGAGGGGGGGTTACCCCAGTAAAAAGAGAAAATATATTAAAGATTTCAACCCATGAAAAAAAACCTGATTTTAACACATGCAATGCAATTTTACAGTACAGCTATTTAATGTAGAGAGATCAAACAGTTTATGGTACAGCCAACACTGCAGAGTACTCTGTAGGTATAAAAAACAAGTAACAGCAAAATAAGGACTATCTCAACACCCTATAGTGATCTCTAAGATATTGTATTAAAAAAAAGATTGAAAATGTATGCATATCTGGTCTGAGAAGTAGAAGGATGAATAGGCACAGAAGATTTTTTAGGGCAGTGACACCACTCTGTAATGACACTATTAATATAATGATGAATGCAGGTCATCATACATTTGTCCAAACCCATAGACTGTACATCATCAAGGGTGAAACTAAATGGAAACTATGGACTTTGGTGAAAATGATGTGTTAATGTAGGTTCATCAATTGAAACAAACGTGTCACTCTGGTGGGGGACGTTGAAGTGGAAGGGGTTGTACATGTGAGGGGATCGAGGGCATATGACAACTCTACTTTCCACTTGATTTTCCTGTGAACCTAATTCTGTTCTTTAAAAATTGTCTATTTTAAGTATGCATAACATCTAGAAAAAGGGAAGAGAGCAAATATGTATGTTTGCATATATTTTAAGACGCAGGAGAAGAACAAAGAAAGTTTTTAATGGTCATGCACAGGAGGGGGAGGAAATAAGGTAGAATGTACGGAAACAGAAGATGAACTTCTCTAATGTACCATGGTGTGTCAATTTGACTTAGGGACGTGTAAATATTGTGTAATTATGAAATAAAAGTGTATTACTTCCCTAAAGATAAAACCAAAATAAACTCCAAGAACCTAATAGTACATGGAATCGTTGACATAATAACAAAGAAGGCATTTTAAATGACTTTGAAACATACAAATTGACACCCAAGGAGATATAAACTAAGGCCAAAAAAGAGATAGAGAGTTATAAAAAAAATCTTTGTTTTCGGTAATTACTGTGGATGGTAATATAATTATTTTGAGGCTGTTGTGTATATATTATGGGATTAAAGCCTCAGGATAACTATGTTGGTGTTGTTAAGAACCAGGGAGGAATGAGATACAGATATTAGATCAAGGAGGTAAAGTTAAAAACTCATAGAATCCTGGAATTGAATTGCCAGTATTGGTATGCACTTTTGATGTATTTTATCCTTAACTAAAAAGCTCAACTCCAATGATTGAAAATGCCTAAAAATAGTGATCAACCCAATAGCACTGAATACCCTTCATCCCCAGATTATGATCTCTAAATACCTTTTTGTATCAAAAGGACTCTTAAAGAAATGACTGACTCTAGGTCTAGATAAGAAATGTCTGAGATATAAGTATGAATATCTTAGAAAAATAAGGATGCTGTCAGATTACAAGGGTCATATTGTGAACAGACACAAGACCCAATCTGAAAAGGATCTCACTTGTCAAAGATGGGAAAATTTGAGCCTCAGTAAGGACTTTTATTGCAATAAACTACAATTCATGAGTTCATAATGATAACGATTTTTAAAAATTTATTGCTCCTATTAGCAGATACTAGAAACCACCTCATTTTAAAACAATTGGTAGAAAAGAATGAAGATTTATCTTACCTTTTCCTTACAAAATGTTCTTCAGAGTACCAAATAGTTGATAAGAGGAAGTTTATAGAATTATTTCAGCTAATACATGAAAAAAGGAATTCAAACATCATTATTTTACATTTTCTAAAAAATTTATAATCTGAGTGAAAATTATGAGTGGGGCTGACATCATAAAAAGAGTGACAACCAGACCTCATGGGCCTCCTCATGAAAGTTCCCAGCACCATCTATGAAGTATTGTTATCGAAAGAATCCAATCTGAATCTGATAGAGCCTCCAGTTCTGATTCCAATTTACAGAAAATACAGGGGAAACTGGAATATGTCGAATGACATCACAGCAATGCAGTCAACAAAACCAGACCGGGGGACATTCTTTAGGACAGAGGATCCTCTTTCTTCAACTAATAAGTTGCAAAGAAAGTAAATACATAAATAAAAGAAGGAGAATCTGTACATTAAGAAGAGACTTATCAACTTGTTTCAGTAATGATAATAATTATGAAACAACTGGAGACATTTGTATCCTGGATAACAAAAAGTTGTTATCAAATTACGGTTGCCATTTGAAGGAAGGAATAGCACGAGTCATTGTTTATTGGGAATCCACCAAGTGCTCAGCATCATGTGAAGCACCAGACATTTAGTATCTCATTTAAGTCTTACAGCAACCCCCAGGATAGCAGCTATTGGTCTCACTCTTCAGTGAGACCTCAAAGGCATGAACTATTATTTCCAAGCCCGTTCAGCTACTCAACCACCAAAACTTGTGCTCACCTATGATCTACACTCATTTAACTCATTTGCTATTAGAGCAAAGCATTAGCTTCAGCCAAAATGTTTAACAGCCATGGAAATATTTGGTAAGTTATGGCAGATTCTCCCAGGGGAGTACTGTGGAGTAATGTAAGATGATAATTATGAAGACTTGGTAGCAATTTAAAAGTATGTTTATGATTAAGCAATCACAACATTTCACATGTATTCTAATTTTAACCACAGTTAAAGAATATGGAGTGCCAAATATTGAAAAGGAACAGGGTCAAATGACAGACTTATTGCCTTAGGGTGATGATACTTGGATACATTTTATTTTGACTTTGCAGTTTGTTCTTTAATGATAGGTTACTGTTACAATACAAACTATATTCTGATCCATGTTTTATTTCTTTAGGGTTCTGTTTTCTGTTGAGGTGGTCTATTAGTTTCCTATTGCCCTGTAACAAATTGCCACAAATTCTAGTGGGCTTCCTTTGTGGTTCAGCTGGTAGAGTCTGCCTGCAATTCAAGAGACTTGGGTTCGATCCGTGGGTGGGGAAGATCCCCTGGCAAAGGGAAAGGCTACCCACTCCAGTATTCCAGCCTGAAGAAGATTCCAGCCTGTATAGTCCGTGGAGTTGCAAAGAGTCAGACATGACTGAGTGACTTTCACTTTCATTTTTTTTTAGTGGCTTAAAACAACACATTTATTATCTTATAGTTCTTGAAGTCAAAGTCCAAACTAAGTTTCTCCGGACTGAAATCAAGGTTATCAGCAGGCCTGAGTTTCTCCTGAAAGCTCTAGGGGTGAATTTGTTTCCTTGTTTTTACCAGCCCAGTGACTGCCCGCATTCCTTGCCTCAGGGCCCCTCCCTCCGTCTTCGAAGGCAGCAGTGTGGTGTTACCACTCGTCCTTCTCTGCCTCTGCTTCCATCATTGCATCTTCTCTGACTGATTCTCTTGCCTCCCTCTTATAAGGACCCTTGTGAGGACATTCAGCCTACATGGATAATCTAAGATAATCTCCCCATTTTGACAGACTCGACTTATTCACACCTGCAAAGTCCCTTTTACTCCATAAGGTAACACAGTCACATAGTTTCAGGAATTAGGACATGGACATCTTTGGGGGCCATTTTCATCTCCCACAGGTAGACCATTCATCTCACCATCCACTCTGTGCTCACATGTTGCTGAGTACAGTGTGTTCCTCTGTGATGCCAACAAGGTCTTAACCAAATGGAGAAATAAACAGTGCAAAAAGTAAGCATTGTAACGGGGCAGAGGACAGGTAAGTAGCCAGTGAGCACCCCTGGAACAGTGTGGAATCCTGGGGTCACATCCAGCATGCAGAGTCAGTGCTTTCTGGGAATCAGCAGAAATGGGGCTGCTTACATGTGTGGTCTTTGTGTAAGAACAGGTCAACTCCCATCAGTGTTTGGGAACCCTGCCCGGGTCAGCTGAGGCTGAGCAGTTATAAATAAATAAACAAACAGCTTCCCGTAACTGCAGGAGTCACAGTGTAAAGGGCTTTTGGAATTAGGAGTATGAAGCAGGAACTAGGATTTCTTGAAGTTACCCAGTGGCAGACAGGAATTTGAAGACAGATCTTGAAAGCTCACAGCTTGAAAAGTAGGCACCTGGGAGCCAGGAATTCCTCTGGGACAATCAAACCACTGTGTTGGGACAGCTGGGAGACATGTAACAAGAACCCAAATGTCAGTGTTTGGGGAACCAACAACATTGTTCAACTCTATCGCACAAGTGGTGATACTTATGCCTCCAAATCCTCTGGGGACTCTGGGGTTATGGAAAGTTTCTCTGGTTCTTCTCTTTTCCCCCACCATTTCCATCTGGGAGCTCCTTTTTCTTGAATTAGTCCAGTGAATGAGTTACCTTGCCACTGTCCACGGGCTGCCCAGGTGAGGGCACACAGCTTTTCTCCCTTGATTTCTCCAAACATCAACCATATAAGGCTCAAGTCTGAGGCTCAGAAAAGAATTATGGTACCAAAATTCTAAACAATTTTCAAATTGAACAATGGACTTTCCTATTCTTATAAACACTTCTGTCTCATTACTAGTAAATCCTCCACGTACTTCCATAAGCTTCTTATCCTTATTCATCAGAGGGCAGACAAAATGAAAACCACAATCACAGAAAACTAATCAAACTGATCACATGGACCACAGCCTTGTCTAACTCAGTGAAACTATGAGCCATGCCATGTAGGGCCACCCAAGACGGACAGGTCATGGTGGAGAGTTCTGACAAAACTTGGTCCACTGGAGAAGGGAATGGCAAACTACTTCAGTATTCTTGCCTTGAAAACCCCATTAACAGTATGAAAAGGCAAAAAGATAGGACACTGAAAGATGAACTCCCCAGGTCAGTAGGTGCCCAATATGCTACTGGAGATCAGTGGAGAAATAACTCCAGAAAGACTGAAGAGACAGAACCAAAGCGAAAAAAATGCCCAGTTGTTGATGTGACTGGTGATGGAAGTAAAGTCCAGTGCTGTAAAGACAATATGGCATAGAAACCTGGATCAAGGTAAATTGGAATCAAACAGGAGATGGCAAGAGTCAACATTGATATTTTAGGAATCAGTGAACTAAAATGGACTGGAATGGGTGAATTTAACTAAGATGACCTTTATTTCTACTACTGTGGGCAAGAATCCCTTAGAAGAAATGGAGTAGCCCTCATAGTCAACAAAAGAGTCCAAAGTGCAGTACTTGGATGCAATTTCAAAATATTGCTTTAGAGGACATGCCAGGTGGTCCAGTGGTTAAGACTTCGCCTTCCATTGCAGGGGTACGGGTTTGATTGGGATCCCCAGTCGAGGAGCTAGAATCCCACAGGCCACAGGGCAACTAAGCCCATAGGCTACAACAAAGACCCAGTACAGTCAAAAAATAAAATTAAATAAAAAAAAAAATCTTGCTTTAGACTTCCTTATTTTCTGTTTCCTGGATGCCACTCTGATTTCTTACCCTCAGACTCAATTCTACTCACTTTTTAATGCAGATGAATTGCTCTCTGCTAGATTCATTACTGTGCCCTGCCAAGCCCTGGGCATTCCACTCCAGGTGCTACCCTCTTAGCAGCAATGAAGAGTAGAAACAAGTTTTGAAATGTGACCTTTCTTCTCTATCTCCCTCTAGTCTCTGTGAGAGAAAGAGGTCACTACAGAGGTAGATTTCCTGTCTGAATGTATGCAGTTTCCTTAGGTGCTTTCTGTCTTAAATAGCAGTTCTCTTCTTCACATTATAGAGACAAGATGGGGAAAGGGCCGATTTAGGGACCCAAAGACCCAGTTTCCAGCTCCAGTGTTGCCAAGTGACCTTGCATAAGTCACTTCACTTCCCTGAGAGTTGGCTTCCTTGCTGTAAAGAGCCACAGTGATGTCGCAGAGCTGTTATGATGCTTACAGAAGAAAATACGTGGGAATCTTTAAAAGTGGTAGAAGGCTATGGACTAATGGAGGATCGTTATTAATGTTAGCAAGGAAGCTACTGTGTATGCAGTTGGCAATCAATCAAACAGAGAAGTGGCTGGTTGGTTAGTTGGTTTCCCACACTGCGTTTCAGAGCTGAGTGATACAGAAAACTAAAATGAGTTGACTGGATGACCAGTTCAGGCCACACTGATTTCAGAACTGGGCATTCCTGCTGTCAAAAGCAGACAAGGCCACCCACATGCAGAGGGTGATGGGGAAACTGTGGGTAATCTTGAGAGGCAACTGGCATTTTCCATAGTTTTTAGAAAAAATGAGAGAGTGACAATGTTACCAGCTGGACCCGTGTAGGGGCTGATGTCATGAGACTTGGAGTCTCTTGCCTTCTGAGTTGGGTCCAACCAATGGGAGAGATGAAAGTGTGGAAGAGTGAGGTCAAAGTATTGATTTCCTCAGCTCAGCCCTTTTACAGTTGCTGCCTGTTGCTACTTGAAGGTCACAGTGGTCCTCTGTACCCAGAGATTTCCTCCAGTGACCCATCTTTCTTCTTGCCCCTTCAGGCCAAGAGTAGTATCTGCTCCCCAAGGTTGCTAATCTATCCTGGTTCCTGCTTCATCTGTGGTCAGTTTCCCTTAAACTGTCCCTGTAAAATATTCTTCTTACTTACCCTATTTTGTATATTAGTGTCTTCTTGCTAAGACACTAACACACTTCTTTAAATCCATGACAGGCTAACAAAAAAGTTTAACGTGATAACACAAGAAAAATATTTTAAAATCTAGTTAATAGTCAATTGCAGTTAGAACCCCGAAAGATATGCAAAACAGAGCATAGGTTGCCAATGTAATATTCAGATTCCAGAAACAGCTCAGCCTGACATCACTGGCATTAGTTCTGTCCTGACTCATCTCGTGTGACAATCTCATCGTTTTGAAAATACTTGGACAAGGCCAGGTCACAGTGCCCAGCCAAATCCTAGCTGTTGACAAAGACCTCTGGTTCCTTTTAGGATATTCGTCTTTCTTAATTGGAGTACCAGTTAGGAAACTTAATTTCTAAAAGAGTAGTTTTGATGCCAGACTAATGAAAGACATCTGTAGTGGGTTCTGTTTTATAAATGGGACACTCTCTCGTGTGCTTCCTTGCCAGGATTTTTGAAGACTGATGAAAAAGCAAATTCAGTAGATAGGTCTCTCATCCTCAGTTGGTTATCAAACAAGTACTATTGTCTACTGAGTGTAAGCATGGTATGTGCTAGAGCCAGGGTCCTGCTGGGAGGGAGAACAGAAGTGAAAATGTTGCTCCCTTTCCTTAAGGAATTTACAGTGTCATATATACACACACACACACACACATATGCTTAGCCACTCAATCAGGTCTAACTCTTTGCGACCTCATGGACTGCAGGCCGCCAGGCTCCTTTGTCCATGGAATTTTCCAGGCAAAATTGGAGTGGATTGCCATTTCCTACTCCAGGGGATCTTCCTAACCCAGGGATCAAACCAGTGTCTTCTGTGTCCTGAATGTACACATATTCATCTAATGTAGGTATAAATAAAAATCTTTATATTTTGCTCAGTGTTGAGGCTAGATCTTGTGTGTCTGTCTGCATATCTGTCTACTTGCATGCCAAAAACAAAGGGCAGGTTTAGCAGCAGTGTGAATTAAGAAAAAATTATTGAGTTTCAGAATTAATTATATGAGTTTTACAGTTAATTATTTGAGTTAATTTGTTTAGCCATATGGTAAATTATTTCATCTTTCTAAAATTTCCACATCTGAAAAATACATAAAATAAACAAAATATATTGAATATACAGATAGACACAGCTGCTATGAAGATTTGATGACTTGAGATAAACCAAGGAGCCTAGATTGAGCTGGCACTTTGGAGGCCTTCATAAAATGTCAGTTGCTCTCTCTTCCTTCAGAAAAAAATAGACTTTGAAATCTATTTTTATTAATAGCTTGTTTATAAAGGCTTTGTCCTGGAAGAGGGCATTGGAACCCACTGAAGTATTCTTGCCTAGAGAATTCCTTGGACAGAGAAGGCTGGTGGGCTATGGTCCATAGAGATGCAAAGAGTTAGACACAACTGAAGTGACTTAGCATGTGTGCATAAAGGCTTTGTGTAGAAGATGAATCTTTCAAAGAATTTTGACAGATAAGCAGGGGGCCAACAGAAATCATGACCTCTTCATATACTGCCAGAAAGGGAAAATCACAGAACTGAAAAAAAAAAAAAAATCCCTATAAATGTTAGGCCACCCATTCTATTGCCTCTAGAGAGAATTAAGCTAGTCCAGAGAATACTCTTTTCCAAAGGAATTTCTAGAAATGTAGTTTCACAACCCACCTAGGTATTAGTATCTCTTGCTGCTGCTACTGCTGCTAAGTTGCTTCAGTCGTGTCCGACTCTGTGCGACCCCATAGACGGAAGCCCACCAGGCTCCCCTGTCCCTGGGATTCTCCAGGCAAGAGCACTGGAGTGGGTTGCCATTTCCTTCTCCAATGCATGAAAGTGAAAAGTGAAAGGGAAGTCGCTCAGTCGTGTCCGATTCTTCGCGACCCCATGGACTGCAGCCCACCAGGCTCCTCCATCCATGGGATTTTCCAGGCAAAACTGCTGGAGTGGGGTGCCATCGCCTTCTCCTAGAACCACTCAAATTTACTCTTTAAACTCTTATCTTCAAGAACTTCTCACTACTATTCAATACAGATATTCACCTGAAATTTCAGTTCCACTGCCCCCTCCCCACCAAGCCTATGTCTCCTGAGATGGTGTAAAGTTGCTCACACTTCATACCATGGCTGTCTCCATTTCCTTTTTATCATTTGTACCTTTTGCTTTCCAGTCTTCAAGATGTTTTTTGTAGGAACCAGATTAACATGGGAAGGAGACTTTGGAAATAAGTTCAGCTTAAGTCCTGAGCTGCCTTAACCCTAGGGAAACTTTAAAATTATCACAGCTGGACTGACCACTTTGTTTAGAAGAGTTGGAAAGCCTCGAAAGCCAATTCACACACCTTCCATGACCGTGTGTGTGTGTGTGTGTGTGTAGGTTATGTGCAATCTGCTTGCCTCCTCAAGGATTGTACCTTCTGCAACAACCAATGAGTTAGCCACTGACAAGGTGATCTCTGATGACTGCAACTACTGTTGTACCCAGAATTTCAAACATCATTTAAGCAATTCATTTCCAGTCCACAACACAGTTTATTTAGCAGGAAGGGACAGTGCCACTCTGTAAATCGGCAAGAGACTGAGGAAGAGCTGGCAGAGAAGGGCTTCCTTGTTTGTTTCCTGGGGGTGTGCCCTATGGACTGTGATAGTTAGGGGAAGGGTGGGGCCCACTAGACTGAAAATGATAGGAAAGGTGCTTTCCTGATTAATGAATTTTATTGGGGCAATCCTTTGATGTAAGGTAATTACCATCTGCTGAACTTCATTAACTAGACCTCATAAATGGCCGGCTAGGGCTCTAAAGGGAAGAGACAGTATTACAGCTTGCCCTGAAGCCCTTAACTGGAGACCATTCAAAGACCAGGTCCAAATGGTCATCTCAAATACAGAGATGTGCTTTTTCAATGAAACCATTTTTGGAAAGAAGGTATCTCTGATGCATGGCCCTCTTTGGGGTATCCAGTGAGCATTTAAGCCCCTGGGGCAGGCATATATGATTCTGACCCTCACTGAGTTTATTGTAATTGCCCATTGAATTACCTGTCTGCCCTGCTTGGCAATAACATGTTATAATTTCTACCACTGGGAAAGGATAGAGTGTTTTGAAATCACATGGCAAGGACAACTAATGAAATTAAGAAAGTCATGAGACGTTTCCCCAAGGAGGTGAGATCTCAGCCAAGATTTAAGGTGAGGCCGTCTAATCAAGCTGAATGATCAGGATGGCAATGCTACCTCCAGCATGGTTTACCAATCTGGTGCTTCTCAAACTTGAGTGAGCATTCAAATCACTGGGGAATCTTATTTAAACATGGATTCTGATTCAGTAGATCTTGGGGGCCATGAGATTCTCCCAGGTAATGGTACCAGTCCAAGGATTACTCTCTGAGTAGCAAGGTGCTACTCAGAAGGTGCTAGATGACCTTCTGAAGTACTCAGCTTCTCTATGCCTTAGTTTTCTAGTCTATAAAATGGGCTTCCAAAGGCTTGAGAAACATGGAAATGAATTCAGCTGTGGCATATTCTGACCTGATCACATTCCTGACAAATACTTGTTGATTGAACAAGAATCCCTAGAGATCTGTCAAACTGCTTTTCCTTCTATCTTATCAGTATTTTTTTCATCTGCTTATACAATTTTTTAAAAAGTCCTTTTCCTACTTCAGGTTTTATACTATTATTAGCTAGAGGATAGCTCCTAATATACGATGTATTATGCAAAAGAACAGAATTATTTAAAACATTAAAGTTCTTGAGCTGAAAATTCAAAAAATATTGTTGTTGTTGAGTCACCCAGTTGTATCGGACTCTTTGTGACCCCAAGGACTGTAGCCCTGCCAGACTCCTCTTTTCATGGGATTTCCAGGATTTCCCACTGGAGTGGGTGCCATGCCCTCCTCCAGGGGATCTTCCTGACCCAGGGATGGAACACGAGTCTCCTGCATTGGCAACCAGATTTTTTAGCACTGAGCCACTAGGGAAGCCCTCAAAAGCTGTTGGTATCTTATAATTTTGGAAGTTAACTGATCCGTGGATACGTGCTATAATCCTGGAGCAGAATCAGGGCCCATGGATGCTAATTTCTTCACTCAGTGACAAGCATTTGGTAACATACAGCCTTCTTGCTATAATTAGCTTTCAGGTTAAACATCATAACATTTGTCTCAGAATTGCAAAATTTATACTTGCAATCAAACAGATGTTAAATTCAGGGGCTTCATGACTAACCGTGAAATTTACCCTTTTACTTTGACATCTTGGTTTTCCACAGCATCTCACCCAGGGCTTGAATCAGAGTGTGAAGGGAATTTTTGAAAAAGCACCCACGACTGGGGCAAACTGAGATGTGGGTGGGGTTCTTCTGAGATAAGAAAGTGATAGCAAAACAGGAGCAAATACAAGCCAAGCAGACTAAGTAAGGGAAATTATATATTTCACTGATAGGTTCACCAGAACTATTCTCTTTGAGAACACTTTGTTAATATTATTTTTTCTTATCTTTAAGACATTTCCAATCCTTTTGTTTTTATTTAAAAAAATTTATCTATAATTTTTTAAATTTACTTTTTATTGAAGTATGGTTGATATATATTATATATGTAAATATAGTGATCCACAATATTTAAAGTTCATTCTCCATTTATAGGTATTATAAAACATGTTGTACAATAGATCCTTGTAGCTTATTGTATACATAATAGTTTGTACCTCCAATCTCTCATTTGGGGTGTTTTTGAAAACTCCCATTTCTCAATTTCTGCCTGATTGCTTCTTCCATCTAATTCACACTCAGAATTAATTCTGAACAATGTATGAGAGTGAGAATAGGCTTCACCTACTTCGGTTAGAAGACACCATCCTTCCTCATTTATTGAGCTCCTACTATGTGCTAGGTGCCCTAATGGGCCCTGAGCAACCAGTGGTGTGTGTCTGCCTTCTTGGACTTTTTAGTCTAGTTGGGGAAGGTAGATGAAGGTAAACAAATAAGTACATAACTTGAACAATGTGCTCTGAAGGAGATAGGAGGAGTTCGGTGCCAGAGAACAATGGGCAGGGGAGGAGGGTGTGGTTGATTAGCAGGGCAGGGAGGATCTCATTCAGGGAGTAACACGAAAAACCTGAACTGAAGAATGAGCAGAGACCACTATGCTAAGTGTGGGAAACATGTTCTTGGCAAGGGAGCCGCGTGTGCCAAAGTCTGGAGTGTTCTAGAAACTTGTGAGTTTGTGCTTCTTCATAACCCAAACTAGCTTCCTGGGAGCCTTAATGTTCCTCTGTAGGAAAAGTCAAAATATAGTGCACAGAGATATTCTATGTGTGTGTGAGTTAACTGAGCAATTGTGTCTGACTCTTTGCAACCCCATGGACTGTAGCCTGCCAGGCTCCTCTGTCCATGAGATTCCCCAGGCAAGAATACTGGAGTGGGTAGCCATTCCCTTCTCCAGGGAATCTTCCCAGCCCAGGGATCAAACCCAGGTGTTCTGCTTTGCAGGCAGATTCTTCACTGTCTGAGTCACCAGGGAAGCCCAGAGATATTTTATAGAGAGACTTATATGTTGTGATGATTAAGAGCATAAATCCTGAAGACATACCGATTTCTAGTTCTGCAGTTCACTAGCTGTGTATCCTTGTGCACATCATTAAATCTTCCCCAACTCAGTTTCCTCATCTATAAAACAGAGAATAGTAATAGCTCCCACCTTATAGGGTTGTTGGAAGGACAAAATGATGAACAGGTTAATACTTTCTGGTACATAGTAAGTGGTTGGTAATGCCAGCTCCTCTTACAGGCAATTTTTAGAATATAAGAGAAGTAGGGTGCTGAAACCAACAAGGTAAAGTGCTAGGAAAGCACAGAGGCAGGAAAAAGAATTTCCACTGGAGGATATCATGGTGCAGGTAGCTTTTTAACTATATGTTAAAGGACAGAGAGATGTTGACTCTCTAAATGTGGTGAAAGCAAAATCAGCCACCAGGGGATCTTTCTCAGCTCCTCTTTTCCTTCATCTTTCACATCTAATTGATCATCAAGTCCTTTCTCTGATCACCCACCACTGCCTTTGACAGTGATCTTATCCAGACCACTGCGTTGACAATTGTCTTGTCACCTGTCTCCCTTCAGACCCGCACCCATGCCTGTGCTACACTTAGGACAACAATACAGGGCAATTGTCCCTATAAGGGCTTGTTTTCCCAGGAGCCTGAGCCTTCTCCCTAAGTTTGTGATTGAGTTCAGCTTTTGAGCTGAACTGCTAGCCACTACTATTCCCCTCTGCATCCATCAGACTTCAGTCAGAATAAAAGAAGCCATTCTAGGTGTTTCCAAAAGTGGGAATTGAACACAGAAGACTGACTTGCAAGAGAAGAGCCAAAAAGCCAAGAGGGTTCTTTTTTTTTAAAGTAATTATTTTTAATTGGAGGGTGATTGCAGCCATGAAATTAAAATATGTTTACTCCTTGGAAGGAAAGTTGTGACCAACCTAGATAGCATATTCAAAAGCAGAGACATTACTTTGCCAACAAAGGTCCATCTAGTCAAGGCTATGGTTTTTCCAGTAGTCATGTATGGATGTGAGAGTTGGACTGTGAAGAAAGCTGAGCACCGAAGAATTGATGCTTTTGAACTGTGGTGTTGGAGAAGACTCTCAAGAGTCCCTTGGACTGCAAGGAGATCCAACCAGTCCATTCTGAAGGAGATCAGCCCTGGGATTTCTTTGGAAGGAATGATGCTAAAGCTGAAACTCCAGTACTTTGGCCACCTCATGCGAAGAGTTGGCTCATTGGAAAAGACTCTGGTGCTAGGAGGGATTAGGGGCAGGAGAAGAAAGGGATGACAGAGGATGAGATGGCTGGATGGCATCACCGACTTGATAGATGTGAGTCTGAGTGAACTCTGGGAGTTGGTGATGGACAGGGAGGCCTGGTGTGCTGCAATTCATGGGGTTGGTTGCAAAGAGTCAGACACAACTGAGTGACTGAACTGAACTGAATTACCTTATAATGTTGTGCAGGTTTTCACCATACATCAACATGAATCAACCATAGGTATAAACATGTCTCCTCTCTCTTGAGCCTCCCTCCCACCTCCCACCCCACTCCACCCCTCTAGGTTGTCACAGAGCACCAGGATGAGCTCCCTGTGCTATACAGCAACTTCCCATTACTTATCTACTTTACACAGGTAATGTATATATTTCAATGCTACTCTCTCAACTTATCCCATCTTCTCCTTCCCCTGCTGTGTCCATAAGTCTGTTCTCTATGTCTGAGTCTCTATTCTTGCCCTACAAATAGGTTCATCAGTACCAGCTTTCTAGATTCTATATATATGCATTAATATGACACTTGTTTTTCTCTTTCTGACTTACTTCACTCTGTGTAACAGGCTCTAGGTTCATCCACCCCACTAGCACTGACTCAGATTCATTCCTTTTTATGGCTGAGTGATATTCCATTGTGTATATGTACCACAACTTAATCCATTCATCCAACAGGAGGTTTTAAGTAATTTAAACATTAGCATTTGCAAGAAGCTGCTAGCACTCTTGATGGGGGAAGGAGGTAGGGTGGCCAGAGCCCTAAAGCTGACACCGTGTGACCAGAGCTGAAATACAGCAGGAGCTGGAATGTGTGGAGGGGCTCTCCCACTGAGGAAATGGAGGAAGACAGCCTCTAAAGGAGACGCTGTTGGAAGCTGGAAGCTTGAAAACACTCTGGCTTCTCCCCAACTCCCTCCTGCCAGGCTTCTGCCAGTGTCTTCCAAGGGTGCCACTTGTCTGGAAGCCAAATGGCAAAGGAGACTGGGAAACGTAGTTGCCGGGACACAGTGCAGAGCCAGGGAGGCAGGGGAGGGGCACAGGGAGCAAGCAGACAACCAACCTGCAGTCACTCTTCTGATTCTCCTCCCACTGCTGCTGCTGCAGGTCTGAACTTGCTGTCCCCCAGCTCCCCTAAATGTAATCAGACCAGCTCCTTGACATCTACAGACTAAAGACCAAACTCTGCAGGGATGAAAAATAGCAATAAGAAGGTATCTGAGAGGCTGGTCAGAGGGGACCTCTGTGAGAACACCACCCCACAGCACCGCAGGTGAGATACGAGGCCCAGCGAGGGAAGGAAGCACCCTGCTCATCTCTCCTGGGGGTGAGAGTGTTGAATAGATTTGAGCACTGGTCCTGTTGGAACTTTTGGCTAGTGTTATCATTAAAAAAAAATAGGAAATGTTCATGTGCACATTTGAATCACTTTTGATACTTTTTGAGGTGCTTTCAGAAGCATCACCCAATTTTATCCTCACAACAGCAGGCAGGAGGACATTATTATATCTCATTAAAGCCACAAGTAAGCACAAGAGGCCAAGGAAGGAGAAGTGCTCAGCACAGGCCAATGACAGAGTGGTCCTTGAACTTGGGGGCCCTTATTCCTGATTGAAGTTGTTTACATCAGGCCCAGAGCTGGGGTCTCAAACCTCTCAAAGTCCTTGCCGTCAGGATGTGGCCTCTACCCAAGGTTTTCAATACACAAAATGCTGATCAGAAATCACACATTAGCTAACTAAATGTGAGGTTGAGTTTTTCCTATTGGACTTAAGACCCCTTAGTTTGGTAAGTAAAGTTATCTGTGAGAAAAATGAATTATTAACTAATAAATTGTTTATTTAGTGGGAAGAAAAAAAAGTTCCCACACACGGGAAATGAAGAGAGCAGTAGGAGGTGGGGGAAGACAAGAAGCTCTGACATGGTTTTACACATTCCCCTTTATAAATTTCTCTTATGCTTTGTTTCTTGGTTAGAATTTTTCTGTCAAGCAGGGGCAAGATGAGAAAGGTTATGAAATGGGGATAAAATAGAGTAAAGAGAGCTTAAAATTAAACTTACAGAAATTGGTGCAAACTCTCTGAGGGACAATTTGATGACACCTGTATCAATATTCCTAAAAACGTGCCCTTCCTTTGAACCAGCAATGTCATTCCTAGGAATTTATCATAAAGAAATAAATCACAGTTACCCACAAAAATATATTTTTTAATTAAAAATATATATATATTTTAATGTTCATTGCAGCTTGACTTGCAGTTGCAAGTATATTACAGCACCAAAGTGAAAAAATTATATATTACCTAATTCCAGTAAATTACCTAATTCCAGTAAATAGAGAATTTGTTAAATAATCTGTATTACATTCATACAACAGACTGTCCATTCATACAACAGGCCATGGAAAGTGATAGTACAGAGGAACATATAAATAAATCAAATTAAAAAATCAAAGTGAGCTACAAAAATTTATATCAAATTGATAATACATCTATATATACTATAATTACAGTTGAGTAATTTTTTCTTGCTTATCAATGTATTTTCTAAACTTTCTACACTCATTTGATTTGGTTATCCTTTTCAGTGTGAAAAACACCTATTAATGTTATGGTAAAGGTGGATAATTATTTTAATCAGGTTTATTAAGGTATAGTCTGTATATATAGGAAAAAAATTACATTTTAGTATTTAGTCCTATGAGTTTTGACAAATATATACAACATAATCAAGACACAAATTTTCCATCATTCCAAATAAGTTCCCTTGAGTCTCTCTGTAATCAGTTCCTTCTCCACTATCAATCACTGATCTGTTTTCTCTCGTATAAATAGAATCATATCATGTGTAACCTTTTGAATCTGACCTCTTTTACTTAGCATCAAATTTCAAAATTACACTCTTACATGAATTAGCAGTTCATGGTATGGATATAATATAATATGTATATCCATTCATGAGTTGATAGACATTTGAGTTGCTTTTAGTTTTGAGCTATTATGGATAAACCTGCTATAGATATTCTCATACAGGGTTTGGTATGGACATATGTTTTCATTTCATATACATTTAATAAATACTTGGAAGTGGAATTGCTGGGTCACATGGTAAGTGTATGTTTAGCTTTGTCAGAAATAGCCAAACTGTTTTCCAAAGTGACTGCACCATCCCAAGCTTCTCCAGCACTTGGAATTGCCAGGTTTTTTTGTTTGTTTGTTCATTCGTTAATGTTTTTTAAGTCCTTCTGATAGTATGCAGTGATCGTTTTTGGTTTTAACTTACATTATTTAATGAAAAATAGCATTAGGCATCTTTTCATGTACTTATTTGTATCTGTATCTCTTCTTTGGTGAAAAGTTTGTTCAGATCTCTCACTGTGTTTGCAGGGATTATTTCTTTTCTTATTTCTGAGTTAGAAGACTCTTCATTTGTTCTAGATGCCCATCCTTTATTGATATGCAGTTAGTAAATATTTTTCCCAGTTTCTGGCTTGTCTTTTAACAATATTTTTATTGTTTATTCTTTATTTTGATGAAGCTCAACTTATTAATTTTTATGAGCTGTACTTTTGTGTAGCATCTATCAAACGCTTACCTGCTGGCTCAGAGAGTAAAGCATCTGCCTGCAATATGGGAGACCCAGGTTCAATCCCTGGGTCAGGAAGACCCTCTGGAGAAGGAAATGGCAACCTACTCCAGGACCCTTGCCTGGAAAATCCCATGGACAGAGGAGACTGGTATGTTACAGTCCATGGGGTCTCAAAGAGTCAGACATGACTGAGTGACTTCACTTTGTGTAGTATCTGTGAAATTTTTAGCCCAAGCTCACAAAGATTTTTCTCCCATGTTTTCTTCTATAGTTTTATAGCTTTAGGTTTTACATTTTAGGTTTTTCTTCAGGTATGTATTTGCAAATATTTCCTCCCAATGTGTGCCCTGTTTTTCCAGCTTATCATATCTTTTGGTGAGAAAACATTTCCAGTTTTGATGAAGTAAAACCCAATTTTTATGGTTTGCATGAATGTTCTTACTCTTACACATACACACCACAAGCATTCTCTACCCCCGCCAACCTCCCTGCTTTCCTTTATCCCTTCCCCTTCCTTCCTCGCTCCCTGTCCTTCCTTTCAACTCTCCTCCCCCCCCCCCCCCCCCCCCCCGCCTCCTTTCTCTCACAGAGAAAGCCCTAAGATATTTGCCAAGGGTGGTGTAATGCAACGGTCTATGAAAACCCAGCTCCTCTTGAGGGTTTCTGCACATTGTGGTTTTCCAGACACGAGTCAGAAGCATAGGGAGGTAGATGAGCAAACCCGGTAGACAAAAATCACCGAAAGATATATAAATAGCAGCCTGTGGTTCAGGGGATTATCAAACCCACACACTTTAAACCACTCTTCAAAGGTGAAGTGGGCACACACTTTTCCTCTTGTGCCTCAAAACTTAAAGGGGGGATTGCTCTGTGGAAATAAGTGAATATAAATAAGCTCATTATTACTTGGTTTTAAAGGGTATATTTCGACACTTTTCAATGCAAAAAATTGACTATGGAAGTTGAAACCTCGGTCAGTATAGCCCATCTCCCAGGGTAAGGGTGTGTTTGGACAGGTATCTTATTTCATGGATCAAAAAAGGCCAGAGCCACTTCACAAGTGTTTCATGACTTGCAAGAATTTGAGGTCTTAAGCTGACCTCCGTTTTACATAGTGTTTCATAGGAGTTAAGGGCCAATTAAAAAAAAAACAAAAACTATGAAAAGTATAATGTTTTGAACAAAAATACTTAAAATCAGTAATGAACTGGCTGAGAGAAAAATCAAAATGAAAAAATCCCTTATCCTTATGATATCATTTAAGAAGGAAAAAATTGAGGTCAAACATTAACTTTCATAGTACTCATGTTTCAGGAATCTCAGTATCCCTCTCTCTCTCTACCTTTGTCCTTTCTCTCAAACTTGGAATTGGCAAAAATAAAAAATAAGAGTAGGGCTTTGATAGGAAAATAACTTCCACATTCTCTTTCCTCTCCTCATGTGTAAACAGGAACAACCTCAGGACCCCTGAACAAAGAAATAAAGACAGCGATGCGCAAGGCAGCAAGCGGTACTGTGAGCACTGAGACTTTGAACAAACATCTACATTTACTGGGCTGTACTCTGTCTTGATACCTAGAAATGACAAGTGGAGGACAGAGGAAGGGAAAGAGCAGTGACACCCAATATGTTCTCCAGACCAATGAACTGTAGCACAGTTGGCTCCCCGTTTCTCTAGGACACTTTCCGAGTCTTAGAAAATGATTCAATACATGACAATTCACATTTCGTTCTGAATGTCTGGAACAAAGAAACCTATGGACAGGACATGAGCCAAAGAAATGGGTGTGGGCAGGCATTCAGGGCTTTACAATGACTCCTCATTATGGACCTTTTAATGACAGGACTCTTAAGCACTTTTGTAGAAGGATGAAGGCATAGGTGGGGCTAATAGTAAAAATCCTGCCTGTCGATGCAGGAGATGTAAGAGATGCAGGTTGTATCCCCAGGTCAGGAAGATCCCCTGGAGGAGGGAATGGCAACCCATTCCAGTATTCTTGCCTAGAGAATCCCCATGGACAGAGGAGCCTGGTGGGCTATAGTCCACAGAGTCACACAGAATCAGACACAACTAAAGTGACTTATCGTGCACAGATGAAGGCATAGACCAGGCCTTCCTTGGGACTCTGTTGTCCCCACAGCTGCCATTTGGCACTTGGCATTTGCTGCCTTGAGTTATGGGTAACTGTCCTCATGGACATGACTTTTCTACTCTGGCTAAATCTTAAGTTCCCCAAGGGCAAGAATACCCACAGTGAAAGTGAAAGTCGCTCAGTCATGTCCGACTCTTTGCGACCCCATGGACTATACAGTCCATGGAATTCTCCAGTCCAGAATACTGGAATGGGTAGCCTTTCCCTTCTCCAGGAGATCTTACCCACCCAGGGATTGAACCCAGGTCTCCCTCATTGCAGGCAGATTCTTTACCAGCTGAGCCACAGGGGAAGCCCATCCCCCAGTACAGCACAGTAAATAAATGTTTACTGACTAACATTTATTGATATAAATAGAAGGGTATATACAGTTTCTGGAATTCCCAGGTGGTACTAGTGGTAAAGAGTCTGCCTGCCAGTGCAGGAGACACAAGAGACATGGGTTTGATCCCTGGATTGAGAACATTCCCCTGGAGGAGGGCATGGCAACCCACTCTGGTAATCTTTCCTGGAGAATCCCATGGACAGAGGAGCCTGGTGGGCTATAGTCCATAGGATCACAAACAGTTGGACACGACTGAAGTGATTTAGCATGCATACAGTTTCTAAAAGATTTTAAAACAATATTCTCAGAAAACTCCTAGAATAAAAATACAAAATATTTGGACTCCTTCCATGATAGATAGTTGTTGTGTTTTTTTTTTTTTTTTGTGTACATGCCCATCCCAAACTCCCTAACTATCCCTTCCCCCATCCCTGCCCCCGGCAACCCTAAGCTCATTCTTAAAGTCTGAGTCTGTTTCTGTTTTGTAAATAAGTTCATTTATATCATTTCTTTTTAGATTCCATATATAATGGGGGTCATATATTTCCCTTCTCTGTCTGACTTCACTTAGTATGACACGTTCTAGGTCCTCCATGTTGCAGCTTTTTACATAGAATTTTAAAATTTTAGTGCCTGTGGCAACATTATCACAAGCATAACTTGTTTCCTTTACAACCCTATGCATAATGCATACATGCTCAGTCATGGCCGACTCTTTGTGACCCTATGTAGCCTTCCAGGCTCCTATGTCCATGGAATTTTCCAGGCAAGAATACTGGAGCGGGTTGTCATTTCCTACTCCATGAGATCTTCCCACCCTAGGGATTGAACTTGCTGCGTCTCTTGCATCTCCTGCACTGACAAGAGGATTCTTTACCACTCCACCAACTGGGAAGCCCTGTAAGTCTAAGCAAAAACCAATTTAAATTTTTGCATTTATATCCATCCTTAAAGCCATCAGATAAAAGGCACTGTTAACCTGATCTGTCCACATATGTAAAACGATTAAAACAGTGGCTGGCATACATGTATGTGTTAGCAGTTATCACTGAAGATGTGGAAGATTAGATTATTGTTTACAAGTCTTTACTCTCTCCTTTAATGGAATTATATGTCCACATTCTGCCATGTGGCTTTGCTGTGCCTTCCAGAGTAGCTGTGAGGACAACATGAAAGTGTGTGTGAGTGTGTGTGTGTGTGTGTGTGTGTCCATATCTGAAACATAATATGTGCTTATTAAGAATTTGTTGGATGAATAAATGCTTAAACCTAAGGGGAAAAGAAACTTCCCTCTATGTCTTATAAATATCAGTACTGTAACCACCTCCTTTTCTTTGAAGGACATGTATTAGTGAGATATTGCTATGTTAATAGTGGATAACAAATACTTTACATAGCAATATATATATCTTCCTATCTAACTTTGAGCTTTATGATTTGCTTTAGCCAATGAAATATTAGCTGATATGATGCAATCAGAGGTTTTAAATGTACTTTTATAGCTTGGCTTGGCCTCTTAATTTTCTGAATCCATCATGACCAGTTTATGCCTCTGGTAGCTGTTGATCTCACAAGAGACTCGGGGAGCAAACTTAAACCCAAACTAAAATACAGCCATACAGTCAGCTCACAGACCCATGACTCAAAGATCTTGATGTTGTAAACCATTAAGGTTTTTAGAGTTGTTTGTTATAACAACAATAGCTGGCTAATATATAACCATCAAAGAAAAGGACATGGTCACAGTATTGAGATTCAGTGTGTATATATATATATCAATATCAATACTAGGAAATGTCAACCCACTCCAGGATTCTTGCCTGGGAAATCCCATGGACAGAGGAGCCTGACAAGCTACAGTCCATAGGGTCACATAGACTTGGACACAACTGAAGTGACTGAGTATGAATGTGCACACACACACACATATATATATGTAAATATATTATAAAACATGTATAAAGATATAGATGATATCCTTTTATTCTCAAATTTAGAGATACAGATGATATCCTTTTATTCTTAAGTTTAAGTATTTATTCACTCAACAAATTCTTAATGAGCTCTTTTTATGTTCCAGACATGGTGATAGAGATTTTAAATTAACAATATTAAGACAAAACGGGCCCAAACAATGCAGAAGATTGTTTTAGCTTATTCTTCCACCCCATAGTGACTGGTGTTCAAATCCTTCTCCCCCATTTCACTCTTCAAATATTTAAACCCTCATACGAGGAAAGTTATGACCAACCTAGATAGCATATTCAAAAGCAGAGACATTACTTTGCCAACAAAGGTCCGTCTAGTCAAGGCTATGGTTTTTCCTGTGGTCATGTATGGATGTGAGAGTTGGACTGTGAAGAAAGCTGAGCGCTGAAGAATTGATGCTTTTGAACTGTGGTGTTGGAGAAGACTCTTGAGAGTCCCTTGGACTGCAAGGAGATCCAACCAGTCCATTCTGAAGGAGATTAGCCCTGGGATTTCTTTGGAAGGAATGATGCTGAAGCTGAAACTCCAGTACTTTGGCCACCTCATGCGAAGAGTTGACTCATTGGAAAAGACTCTGATGCTGGGAGGGATTGGGGGCAGGAGGAAAAAGGGACGACAGAGGATGAGATGGCTGGATGGCACCACTGACTCGATGGACGTGAGTCTGAGTGAACTCCGGGAGTTGGTGATGGACAGGGAGGCCTGGCGTGCTGCGATTCATGGGGTCGCAAAGAGTCGGACACGACTGAGAGACTGAACTGAACTGAACTGAACCCATCATATACACAGCCCTCTGAAATCCCTAAGGGCCACCTGCCACTTTCCCTAGACTGGGGGATTTCCAGCTGAGAATGGAAACTCCGTAGTCTCCTGCATCTTCTCAAGTGTCTGCGGCTGACTGTGATATGAACCTAGTTTGGGGAACTGCAGGACACTTGGCTGCTGCATGCCCACATACTGCTTACTGTCCTGCCTGCCTGTCAGCACTCAGCATCCACGTTGCCATCTCTGACTCCAAGTATCCCAGAGCTGGAGCCAGATAGTTACTGAAATATCTCAACATTTAGCTCTTAACAGCCAAAGAATCAATATTTAACTTTTTTTTTTTTTTTAGCTCATCTTCCTCATGGGGCTTGGGTGCCAAGCAATGCTTGGGAAGGCCTCATCATGGAAACAGGAACAGAGAGAAAGATTTTGAAGGGTTGCTGTTGGTAACCCCTACACCTGGGTCTTGATGACTTCTGGTTGCAAAAAAAAAAGAAAAACTGTGAAATACAGACTTCAGAGCAAGGAATTTTATTAGGAGTAAAGAGAAGCACTACAGAATCATAAAGACTATCAATTTACCAGGAAGACATAACAATCCTAAATGTATGTGCATTTAAAAACAGAGCTTCAAAATACATGGAACAAACATTAATAGAACAGAAAGGAGAAATAGATCTTCAATTGCAGCTGAAGGTTCCAACACTCTTCTCTCAGTAATCAATAGAATAAGCAGACAGAAAGTCACTAAAGCTAGAGAAGACCTGAATAACACTACCAATCAAGTTGACCTAACTGACATTTGTAAAAGACTCCAAAATGTCAGAATATATATTCTTTTCAAATACACATGAAGCATTCACTAAGGTAAACAGTGTACTCAGCCATAAAATACATTTCAATGAAATTTTCTAATTGAAATCATGCAAAGGATTCCTAAGACCTCACTGGGATTAAATCAGAAATCAATATCAGAAATACAGGTGAAAACTTCCCAAATATTTGGAAATTAAACAACATGCTTCTAAATAGAAATAGATCAGAGAGGATTTCAGAAGAGGCATTAGAAAATATTTTGAGTTCAATGAAAACAAAAATAAAGCTTGAAAAAATTTGTAGGATGCAGCCAAAGCAGAGATTAGAGGGAAATGTACAAAATTAAATGATTATATTAGGAATGAAAGGATGGAAATCAATTATCTAAGTGTTCCTCTTAAGAAGTTATAAAAAGAAGAAAACAATAAACCCAAAGCAAGAAGAAAGGAAATGATAAAGATAAGATCAGAAATTAATGAAACTAAAAGCTGATTCTTCATAAAGATCAATGTAATTTATAAGCATCTAGCTGCACTAATCAAGAGAAAAAGAAATGAGATGCAAATTACCAATATCAGAAATGAGAAAAGTTTTATCACTTCTCTTATAGATCTTTCTGTAGGCAGACATTAAAAGGAAAATAAGAGAATATTATGAAATATTTATGTTAATAAATTCGATAATTTGAATAAAACAGACCAGTTCCTTTAAAAGCACAAATTACCAATACTCATCAAATATAACCTCAGTAGCCCTATCCTTTGGAGAAGGCAATGGCACCCCACTCCAGTACTCTTGCCTGGAAAATCCCATGGGCGGAGGAGCCTGGTGGGCTGTAGTCCATGGGGTCGCTAAGAGTCGGACACGACTGAGCGACTTCCTTTTACTTTTCACTTTCATGCATTGGAGAAGGAAATGGCAACCCACTCCAGTGTTCTTGCCTGGAGAATCCCAGGGACGGGGGAGCCTGGTGGGCTTCTGTCTATGGGGTCGCGCAGAGTCGGACATGACTGAAGCAACTTAGCAGCAGCAGCAGCAGCCCTATCCTTATTAATGAAACTGAATTTTTAGTTTAAGAACCTTCCCACAAAGGAAACTCCAAGTCCATATGGCTCCACTGGAATTCTACCAAACATTTAAGGAAGAAAAATACCAATTCTACACAGACTTGCAGAAAATTGAAGAGGAAGTATTTCCAACTTACCCTATAAAGCCAGCTTTATTCTAATACAAAAACCAGACAAAGATATTTTAAGAAAAGAAAACTGCAGACAAAGATACAAAAATTCTAGACAAACTTTTAGCAAATCAATTCCAATAATATAAAAACAACATAATTTAGTAGAGTTTAGCCCAGGAAGGCAAGATTGGCCTAAAATTTGAAATTCACCACATTAACAAAAGGAAAACCATATGAGCATCTCAAAAGACTCAGAAAAAGCATTTTAACTCCAACATGCATTCCTGACAGAAATTCTCAGAAACTAGAAACCTAAATTTGATAAAGAGCAGCTATGAAAAACCTATGGCTAACATCTCACATAATAATGAGATAGTGAATGTTTTCTCCCTAAGATTAGGAAAAAGACAAGGGTGTCCAATCTCACTACTTCTATTCAATATTCTCTTGAAAGTACTAGCCAGTAAAATTAGACAAGAAAAAGAAATTATAGTTTTATACCCAGAATATAGGTATATTTCTCAAAAATCCATAATAAGAAAACAAAAGCCCAATTTTAAAAAGTGGACAGATGATTTGAACCAACACTGCTAAAAGGACATACAAATGGCAAATAAGCATATTGAACATCTTTTATGTTCAATATCACTAGCAGTAAAGGAAATAAATTAAAACTATAATGAGAAACCATGTCACACATCTTAGAATGGAAGATGTAACCACCGATATCAAGTGCTAGGGCTTCCCTGGTGGCTCAGATGGTAAAGAATCTATCTGCAATGCAAGAAACCCGGGTTCAGTCCCTGGGTTGGGAAGATCCCCTGGAGAAGGGAATGGCAACCCACTCCAGTATTCTTGCCTGGAGAATCCCCATGGACAGAGAGCCTGGTGGGCTACAGTCCTTGGGGTTGCAAAGAGTTGGACATGACTGACTAATACTTTCACTTTCAGTGAGGAGTTAGAGCAAGTTTAACTATCCTGTGTTGCTAGCAGGAGTGCAAAAATACAGCACTTTAAAGGAGTTTTGCAGTTCCTAATAAATTTACTTACCATATATTTGCCACATGACCCAGGAATTTCACCCTTAGGTATTTATCCCAGAGAAAAGAAAGCATAAGTATGTGAATACTTACAGTGGCTTGATTTTTAACAGTGAAAAACGTATTACAGCTCAAACACCCATTACCTAGTGTATGGTTAAACAAACTGCAGTACACCCATGGAATGGAGAACTGTTCACCAATAAAAAAGAGACCAACTCCTGATACATGAAACAACATGGATAAATGTCACACCCATTATGCGAAATGACTAAAGTCAGATTTAAAAGACCACAAATGTATCTTCCATTTATGTGCTATGCTTAGTCACTCAGTCGTGTCTAACTCTTTGTGACCCCATGGACTATAGCTCGCCAGGCTCCTCTGTGCATGGGATTCTCCAGGCAAAAATACTGAAATGGGTTGCCATACCCTCCTCCAGGGGATCTTCCCAACCCAGGAATCAAACCCAGGTCTCCTGCATTGCAGGCAAATTCTTGATGCTGTAAACTGAATGCTGTGTCCCCAAAATTCATATTAAATCTGAACCCCTGTGTGATGGTATTTGAAAGTGGGGCCTTGGGGAGATGATTAGGTCATGAGGGTGGAGCCCTCATGAATGAGATTAGTGCCCTTAAAAAAGGGACCTCAGAGAGCTCCCTTGCCTCTTCTGCCAGATGAAGACACAGCAAAATGCTGGCCATCTATGAACCTGAAAGTGGACTCTCACCAGATGCCGAATCTATTGGTGCCTTGATCTTGGGCTTCTCGGTCTCTTGAATTCTGAGAAATAATTTTCTGCTCTTTTTAAGCTACCTGGTTTACTTATTTGTTATAACAGTCCTGAATGAACTAGGATGGTGACCTCCGAAAAAGGCAAAATGTTGTAGAGACAAAAAAACAGACCACTGGTTGCCTGGGTTGGGTGAGGAGAGGGCTTGATTACAAAGGCACATGAAGGAATTTTTGTGGAGGGATGGAAATGTTCTTTCTCATTTATGGTGGCTACTTGGTCACGGTCAAGTTTAAAAAAAAACAAACAAACAGCTGGGCAGGGCTAGAGTTCAAACCTGCCTTCCCGTACTCAAAGAATCTGAGTGGGTTCCCTGTGAGCTGCCCGTGGGAAATCCATCAGGGCCGGTACTGGATCTCACCCCCTTCGTGTCCTTCAGTGTGGCCTAGTGAAGGAACACAGCTCACAGCCCCACTGTCAGCTCTGTCACTAACAGCTGTGTAGCTGTGGGCAAGTCACTTTCTTTTTCAGTCCTGTTTCCTCAGCTGTGACTTGCCCCGTGAGAACTATACACATCAAGCTTAGTCCGGCTCTCAGTTTCTCCGACATTCCCCAAGGTTCTTTCCTTGTGCTGGAGAGGATGGATGCACGGCCTCAGCAATTTAATCTGTCTAGCTTTGGAGTTTTAAGTGCTTTTTTCAGACTTCAGTTCATTGGCCCTCACAAAATCCTGTGAGGAAGCTAATTATCCCCATTTCATTGTTTAAGAAATGGCAACCCAGGAAGATTCATCAATGTTCCCCATCACAAAGTTGTCCCAAAAGGCAGAACCAGTGCTCCCATCTTTCCAGAGGCCCTGTCCCAACTCTGGGTAACATCAGCCACTGGGCTCCAGATCTGTCAACATGTCTCTCTGTCCTCCATTAGGTTTAGGGGTTTTATGAAAATGTTTTAAGTAGTCCAGCAGTTTTCTAGTTGGATAAGCAAACAACGGGCCAAACAGAATAGGGGATTTATAGGCTGTCATCAAGTCTGGTCTTCAGAGGTTGATGTCAACCTGGAATTCAAAGAGAACACACTGCTGCTGGCCCCAGTGCCTCACTAACAGGAAATCCATTTACAATATTGCATCCTTATTGCGTGCCAGGCACTGTTCTAAATGTTCTGTGTGTTCTCCTGCTTAGTCTTCCCAACCACCAGTGGGGTTACCATATGTAACCCCAAACTATACATGGGAACAGAGCTCTGAGAGATTTAAAGCTATGTTCCATGGCTTATGCTTCTCCTCCTACCCATCAACCAATGTGCATCTTTCAAGATCACAGAAAGATCTACTCCACTGAAGAAAGGAAACAAAGGAAGGGAACGAGTGGGAATAAGGGAGGAAGAGAACAGAAAGGCCCGCAGGCAGGTACAGATGAAAACAAAGCAAGATAAAAGTGAGCATCAGCTTCTCTATCAAGGCAGATGGTGGTTGCTTAAAAGACTTATGAAAGAGGCCCAGGAAATAGACCAAAGGAGAGAGGCTAAGTACTGTGTGGGAACCATCACTCCATCCCATGTCAGTGCACACACACACTGTCCAAGACCACTGATCATCCCAACATTACCTGCTTCATTCTTCACATCTGACAGCCCTGGCTTGTTTCACTTGCGTGTTTATTTTGTTTAAGTTCTGCTTGAAAGGGCTCTCCAAGAGAGGCGGAAGGGGAGGAGGAGCGGGGGAAACAACTCTTTAAAAGAGAGTTTAGTGATTAAAAAGGAGCCAAGATCAACAGCTCTGAGGGCTCCAGCAGCCCAGGAAGCCAGCGAAGCCCTGGAGTGGGTCTCCCTTTAAAATGCCACCACCACTGCCGTCCAGCCCTCCTCGCCCTCCTTCCTGTCCTCTCTCTGTGGCCGGTGGTGGTCACCCTTCACACCACAGGCTTTTCCTGTCACAGCTGACTTTGCTCTGGGTGAGAAAGTCTTTTTGAGATAGCATCTGCAGCGACCTCAAAACACAAGTCATCTTGTTGACCTCAAAGACAACAAAGCATCTGCTGGCCGAGCGCTTGGCATCTGTACTTCCCCTCCATCTCCCAGAGCTTAGTCAGCGTCAGGCACCTAGAGAGGCAATGGGGGTGTAGAAAAAAAGACTGGATGATGATCAGGAAGCCCAGGTTCCAGCTCCAGCTCCATCACTCACTAACCATGCGATCTCACACCACCCAGTCTTGGGGACTCAGATTATTTATCATGGGAGAGTGACATCTGTCCTGCCCACCTCACAGGGGTGCTGAGAGGGAGAAATGAGACAGGGCGTCTGAAAGTGCTTTCCACAAACATGAGGGAATGACAGGTACTCAAGGAAGGTTTGCTGCTTAACTGATGGCCTGAGTGACAGATGATGCTTCAGGCGACAAGGCTTCCCTGCCTTTTTGGAAACACTTTTCACCAGAAGCTACAGGATGATGGATGCAGTCTTCAGGGTCAAAGACATGATTACAAATGTCAAACTGGTTGAACACTGTGTTCTGGCCAAGGAGTTTCCCACTTGCTCCCTCCTCTAATGGAATTCCTGTCCCATTTAACACAGTGTGTCTGTGATGGAGTCTCTAATTAAAGACTTGCAAGAAAGATAAAAAGTCATTATGTCTCACTTTAGGAAGCACTCCTATTACTTAGGGCTTCCTGTGAGAGGCCCCTGAGGAATGTCTGTCTTCTGAGACTTGGCAAATCCACCAGCTTTTCTGGGCTTTTCTACACTTGGTCACCAACACACAGATGTTCTAAAGCTCTAAGTGCCCCTTTCAGCAACTACTGAGCCCGGTAAGCTTAATCCCAGGCTTCAGAAGAAGCTAAGAGAAAAGAATCAAGACCCATCCATCTTCTAGTACTTATAGAAAGAGCAAGCAAGTCACTCTTGGAGAAGGAGAATCAAGACATTGCATTAGGACTTCAGTGGATAAGAAATCCACCTGCCAATGCAGGGGACATGGATTCGATCCCTGATCTTCCAGGGAAGATCCCACATGCCTTGGGGCACCTAAGCCCATGTGCCACAACTACTGAGCCCATGCACCTAGAGCCTGTGCTCTGTAATGACAGAAGCCACCACAATAAGAAGCCTGTGCACTGCAAGGAAGAGTAACTCTTGATTGCTGCAACTAGAGAAAGCCCACGTGTAGCAACAAAGACCCAGCCTAATCAAAAATTAATTAATTAATTTTAAATATATATATTTTTAAAAGACTACATTAAGTAGGGGTGTGGGGAAAAGAGAAGTGAGTGGGGGAAAGAGAAGGGGCCCTCATTGCTGTGTTGACTTGTGTCTTAAAAGGTGAATGTGACTGCTGTATGGAGAATAAAGTGGGAGTGGAGCTGGGGCAGGGAGGTGGACTGGGGGTAGGGAGATGGTAAGGAAGCTATTGGGAGAGTTCAGTGGAGATATGATAAAGGGGAGGGCCAAAGTCAGCAGGTAAGCAATGAGAAGTTGTTGGGTTTGATGTACAGCTCAGAGATCTCTTGGAGGCTTGGAGCATCCTCTACCAGTCTCCATGTGTCAGGCCATTTGCTAAAGGTTTTCCCCTTAAGATCAAGAGTAAAGCAGGTGTAACCACTTTACCACTTATTTAACACTGTGTTGGAGATCTTAGCCAGTGTAATCAGGCAAAGAGAAAGAGGGGAATGAAGGAAGGAGGGAAAGAAGAAAGAAAAGGCATTAAGAATGGAAAGGAAGAAGTAAAATTGTCTCTTTTGAGTGGACACCAAGACCCTGTATGGAAAACATCCTAAGGCATCTATTTTTTAATTACTAAAATGGATAACTGAGTTTTATAAGGTTACAGGATAGAAGGGCAATATAAAAATTATATTTCTACATACTAGCAAAAAATGGCAATGGATGTAAAACAACCAAATTAGAATAGCATCAAAATAAAATATAGAGAGATCATTTTAACAAATTATGTGCAAGACTGGTATTAATACAATGAGATTTACAAATGTTCACTGAGAAAAAGCAAAGAGAAATGAAACAAATGTATTCATATACCACATTCTGGGGCTTCCCAGGTGGCGCTAGTGGTAAAGAACTCTCCTGTCAATGCAGGAGACTCAGGAGATGCAGGTTCGATCCCTTGGTTAGGAAGATCCCCTGGAGGAGGGCCTGGCAACCCACACCAGTATTCTTGCCTGGAGAATCCCATGGACAGAGGAGCCTGGGGGGCTACAGTCCATAGGGTCACAAAGAGTTGGACACGACTGAAGCGACTTAGCATACACGTACCACATTCATGAATTGAAGGATTCAAAAGTGTTGTCAGTTTTCTCCAAATTGGTCTCCAAGTGGATTCAACAAAGGCCAATCTGTATTTCAGCTGCCACTTTTGGTAGGAGATTACAAGCTAATGAAATTAAAAGACGCTAATCCCTTGGAAGAAAAGTATGACCAACCTAGACAGCATATTAAAAAGCAGAGACATTACTTTGCAACAAAGGTCTGTCCAGTCAAAGCTATGGTTTTTCCAGTAGTCATGTATGGATTTCAGAGTTGGACTCTAAAGAAAGCTGAGCGCCAAAGAATTGATGCTTTTGAACTGTGGTTTTGCAAAAGACTCTTGAGAGACCCTTGGACAGCAAGGAGATCCAACCAGTCCATCCTAAAGGAAATTAGTCCTGAATATTCATTGGAAGGACTGATGCTGAAGCTAAAAGTCCGATACTTTGGCCACCTGCTGGGAAAGATTGAAGGCGAGAGGAGAAGGGGATGACAGAGGATGAGATGGTTGGATGGCATCACCAACTCAATGGACATGAGTTTGAGTAAACTCTGGGAGTTGGCGATGGACAGGGAGACCTGGCGTGCTGCAGTCCATGGGATGGCAAAGAGTTGGACACAACAGAGTGACTGAACTGAACTGAACAAGCTAATTCTAAAATGTAAGGAAATACAATATATCTAGAATATCCAAAGCAATTGTTTAAAATAAGAACAAAGTTGGAGGCTTGCAGTATGAGATTTTAAGACTTACTGAAAAGCTACAGCAATTAAGAGAGCCTGGTATTGGCATAAGAATAGTCATGTAGACCAGTGCAACAAAACAGGGGGTACAGAAATCAGCCTACACAGATACGATTGATTGATTTTCAACAATTGATTTCCTATGGTGGAAAAAATAGATTTTTTAACACATAATGCTGAACAGCTGAATCATCACATGAAAAAAAAATGAACATTGACCCATAATTACACCATATCCCCAAATTAACTAGAAAAATTATTAGACACTAAAAGTATAAAACTTCTAGAAGAAAACCTGGGAATCCCAATGTAGGCAAAGATTTAGCAGGAGTCAGAAGAAAAAACTGAACTTCATCACAATTGAAAACTTTTGCTCCTCAAAATATGCCATTAATTAAAAGGCAATCCAGAGACAGGGAAAAAAGATTTGTAATATGTATTACTGACAAAGGACTCCAAGGTATATACAGAATTCTCAAACTCAGTAGAGTATTAACAAAATAACCCAATAAAAAGTAGTTAAAAGATCTGACTATTTACCAAAGAAAATTTTTTTAAAAATACCATGGCTTTTTCAATTCTGCCATTGTCCTCCTGGACTACACATGTACACACACACACACACACACTTTTTTTTACTGCTAAATTTTCACTTGTCTTTCCTAAGTCATACTCAAGGTACGTATCTTCCTTGGTAAATATGTAAATACTGCTGTCTATGAGCTTTTATCATTAGATGAAGAACTTGCCTCACATTATTATCATTGTCCATTTCAGGATCTATTTCCTCCACTTAAATGTGAACCCCTTAAAGGAGAAGATTGTGGTTTCTTTATCTTGTTATCTCTATCACCTAGCACAGGCCACAGCATGAATAGGTGCTTAATACATTTTTGTAAATGGAGGGGAAAAAAATTCCTTCCTTACTTCCTGGAATGCACTTTACATCTTGATCTTATTATTTTTGTTAAATTGGGCTCTTTGAGGGAATAAGGAATCCTAGATCCATGAGATCATCACATTTTAGAGCTCAGAGGATCTTGAAGTTTATAAATTGTGTCCTGCAAACCTGAGGGGGTTCCTCAGAAACCATCTGCAAGGGCTGAAGGACACTCCTCTGTAATCTCATTCTAAGGGATGCATATTATTCTATCGTTGCTGCTGCTGCTGCTAATTCACTTCAGTCGTGTCCGACTCTGTGCGACCCCATAGACAGCAGCCCACTAGGCTCCTCTGTCCCTGGGATTCTTCAGGCAAGAATACTGGAGTGGGTTGCCATTTCCTTCTCTGTTGGGGTTTATTAAAAATTACTTTGAAAAATCCCTCCTGTTATAAATTCAGATGTTTGTCAAGATTTTATGTTTATGTTTGATACTAGAATGAACCTCTTGCATGTTTAATAATTTCTATAATTATTTAAGTCTAATAGTCTATTATTAGATCCATCCCAACTCCATCCCCTTCCTACCACTGACTGTGGTATCATTGTTATTTGAAGCCAAGTAATTAGTGCATCAGCCAAATGTTACTTCCTCCTTGGGATTCAGTAATCAGTGATCTTTCATTAGTTTTTACTCTGCAGTGTCACATAAAACACACGCCTTCCTTTGTCTCCCTCAGTTCTTTATCCACTTCCTCTAAACACCTCTGCACATCTGTCTCTATCCCACCCGCTACGGATTTGAGTATAACACCAGAGGTAACAGATGCAGGAGAGGTGAGAAAGTCCTCTCTGTGGGTTTAAAAAATAAAATACAAAATAAAATAAAAGCCCATCTCAAGGAAAAAATGCAACATGTGCGATCCTCCCAAATTTTGGAAACATGTGGAGAGGTTTAGATAGAAAAAGTAGGGGTTATTATTCTAGTAAAATTTGATTATGAAAAATGTTCTGAAAGAGGACACTGAAAATTTGTTGGGTTGTGTTACCAAAGGGATTTTCATCACTGCAAATGAGACATAGGAAGAATAGAACAGCAACATTTTTAAAAATTATACATATTTTTATGTGTTCTCAGGAGAAAAACCGTATTTTCCTAGAAGAGCAAAAAAAAATTACTTTCACACCATAAAGTATTATAACGCACATCTACTATAGAAATTGCAGTAGTTTGGATAAGAAAAAAGAAAAATGGAATTATTTTTATATATCTTATATATATTCACATATCTTTTTTAGAATTAATAATTTTCAATCAATTCACAGTCATCTTTCCAGGCTTCTTTCTGTGTGTTTGTGTGTGTGTGTGTGTGTGTATGTATGTGTGTGTGTGTAACCAAAATGGGATCAAAGTGACATAGAATCTGTTTTCCCCTCTGTAAACCACACCTTGAACATCCCAATGTAATTCATATTCTTCATATTCATATAGCATCTATTCATATCTAGCAAAATTTCTTTCACCAATCCCCTACGCACTGAATATATAGGTTGTTTCTCATTTGGAACCATTATAACAAACTCTACAGTGAACATTCTTATACCTACAGCTTCAACAATTGCCCTAATTATTTAAGATGCTGCTGCTGCTGCTAAGTCACTTCAGTCGTGTCCGACTCTGTGCGACCCCATAGCCAGAAGCCCACCAGGCTCCCCCGTCCCTGGGATTCTCCAGGCAAGAACACTGGAGTGGGTTGCCATTACCTTCTCTGAATTATTTAAGATAAATTACTTGAAATAGCATTCTGGGTCAAAGGATATGTAAAAAACTTGAAAAAATTCCCTTATTCTTATTCCACAAAAGATAATCTTTTAAGTTTTATGACAGGCCTCCATCAGCACATATGACTCTTCTGGACTTGGCTCCATGTGAGTTCCTGGTTAGTTAAATGATTTTGGTTGTTAAACTCATGATTGCCAAACTACAAGTATGTTTGTGCTGCATATGATTCACCTAACACAGGTTTTTCCTTCTACCAAAAACCCCTGGGAGGTTGGCATTTCCTGCAGCCTGTTTCACCCTAACTTAGTCATGGTTGCTAAGTCCTGCCTTCCTGGCTTCTGCCTCCTAGTGGATGTGTGCGCTTAGAATCTTGCTGCCCCTGAATCTCTAATCTCTCAGCACCAAATTCTGTCTTTTAAATCCAGAGCATTTTCCACTGGGAAATCTTCCATTAGTTTGTTTCTGCCCATGTTTGTAACAGCTTGTAATTTGGCCACCTGGCCAATTTCATCAAGATGTTTATATCTGATGGATCGTCAATAAAGATTAAATGGGCAGCAAGTAAGCTGACCTCCCTGGTCCCACCCATGGCTCCACCCTGTGTCAGTTTCATCCTTGGATTTCATGACACTTCCATGCTTTCTAATTTTCATGTGACCACACTTTGGCTGAAGAAGCTGGGCTCCATGGTCACACCACACTTTGATCACACATTTCCCCAGACTCTTAAATGACCCCGTGGGCTGGAAGGCCTCCATATACCTTTCCATCTCCAAACCCTGCCTTCTCTAGCTTGCTCTATATTCAGGAAGGTCACTGGGACAGCCTGCTTCAAAAGACTTCACAGCCGTCTGGCATCCAGTTGTGTTTAGCCAACTGGGAGCCCTGCAGGGGAGGGAGGGCAGGGTAGCCTCTCAGCTCCCTTCCTCAGAACCGATGCCCAGCCCTTCCACCAA
The DNA here is from genome assembly GCF_029378745.1 of Bos indicus. Classification (NCBI taxonomy): domain Eukaryota; kingdom Metazoa; phylum Chordata; class Mammalia; order Artiodactyla; family Bovidae; genus Bos; species Bos indicus. The sequence goes on along the minus strand of NC_091765.1, from coordinate 58,233,476 downwards.
TAGTCACTGCCTTGTCAGGAAGCCCTCGTCACACAGCTCTCTCCAGGTCCCCCACCCACACCCTCTCCTTGCCCTTTTCCTCCGAGGAATGGTCACAGCCCTTTCCTACCATTCCTGGGCTCTCTATGCAACCCCTGTGGTTGCCCTCACCCTGCTCATCCCTTGAAAATAATGTCTTTATTAAATTCTCCTTGACTTACCCAATAGGAAAGTGTCATCTCTTCTCTACTGGGACCATGACTGATACACCATGTAACACGGCCAGCCCTTGGATGAGGCTACTACAGGGCTGGGCTGGACTCTGTTGAGGTCCATCACCTCTGCTTGCAGACAGATTGCAATGAGGCCAAGTGCCTTCTGGAACTGAACCTCATATCCTCTCAGATCCATAAACATGTAGCTCTTTTGGAGTTCTTACCATTTTTTGATACAAAAGAAGACTTTGAAATTCTCTTGACAAGAACTGTTTCAGATGTTCCAGCATTTTCCATTTATACATTTAACAACAAATATTCACCGAGCACTTCCTATGTGCAGACACTGAGCCAGACTCACCTGGGGCAGACGCACACGTCAGAGTGTGAGAATAAGCTGGAACACGAGACCAGCAACCCTGGATGCTCTGCAGAGAAATCGCTTCTCACAAAAAGAGTGACCTTTTGTTCTATGTTTCAACTGGTTGAAGGCCAGTACCCCTTCTTTCTGGAGGTCTCTAGTCGACATTCCATGATATCCTAAAAGAACGTCACTCTCAGAAATATAAGAAGACAGGAAGGGAGAGCCTCAGTTTCTTTGTATTCAAAGCTTCGCCCTGAGCACCCACAATCCTGTCTGTCCTGTCTCCAGGGGTTGTCACCAGCCTGCCACTCACCCTGCCTCTGCTCTCTCCAAGCCTGTCACCCTCTCACACCTGACCTGCCCCAGCCCCAGCTGCAAGGTGTGTGTGTCCCAACATGCCACAGCCGTTACCCCAGTGCCCCCTTTCTTCTTCCCGATCTGGTCTCACTCTCAGTTCATTAATTCTGGAGACTGAACCTCAGACTCGGCTGCCTCTATCATCAATCACCCCTCAGGCAGTGAAATCGGTATTTCTCTTCAACCTTCCAGGTCTTTGATTCTTGCCTTCTTTTGGCGAGTCTGACCTAGCTCATCTCTGGCTTTTCTTGTCCCATACCACCTTACGGAGCACCTGCTTTCATAGTTCTGGTCTCTTAAAGCCCAACTCCTCCCCCACCCGTTCCCAAACTCCAACAGTTCTTTTTTCAGCCTCTTCTAATGTCTCTTCTTCAGATGCCCTGAAAAACCAATTCTCTTCCTTTTCTTTATTCTCTACTCTCTTTTTTGTGCCTTTTCTCCTTTCCTTCTCTACATTTTCGCCTCTCACTCTTCCTTAAAAGAGTTACAGGAATTCCTTGCTCTGAAAAATATTTTCCTGGGAATTTGTATGTAATTAAAGTTTGTAACATTTGAAATTTGGACAACATGTTCCAAATCATCATGTGATGCTGATAGTAATAAGAGCTTCCAATTACTACGTTTGCTACATACGAGGCACTGTACTGTGAACTTTATACACATCAGCTAATTTAATCCTTACAGAAGCCCTTGGAATAAGTAAATATTATCATTCTGCCCAGTTTACAGTCAAGAAAACGGAAGCTAAGAGAGGTGCAGGGACTTGCCAAAGGCCACACAGCAAATGGCAGAGCTCAGGCTTCAACACTGGCCTGCTGGATTCCAAATCCCAGCCTTCTTGCCCTCATCGCCTCACTAGTTAAAGTAATCCCATTGTAATTTCCCTTGAAAGGATCAAGCTTCTGCAACAGAAAGAGCCCCTCCCCAACTACCCAAACTGTAAGTTTAAACCTTTATATAAGGAACCTCCCTCGGCGAGACACACCCATCCTTCTTATGAAGTGAAGTGAAGTGAAGTGAAGTCACTCAGTCTGACTCTTTGCGACCCCATGGACTTAGCCTACCAGGCTTCTCTGTCCATGGACTTTTCCAGGCAATAGTCCTGGAGTGGCTTGCCATCTCCTTCTCCAGGGGATCTTGCCGACTGAACCCGGGTCCATCGCATTGTAGACAGGCACTTTACCATCTGAGCCACCAGGGAAGTCTAATCCTTCTTATGGGGTGGGGGAAATCTCCCAGGTGACACCTCCTATTTACTGTCCTTCCACAGCTGGTCCTGTACCACCGGGCATGGCAGTGGGTGGAGAGCCATCCAAACCACCTCTTTATATCCTGTCACTGACAGGTCCTCCCCAGGATGATTCCGTCAGCTGATCTGCCTGCCTGACAGAGCCATCACAAAGGACAGCAGCAAACATTCGACTTTGACTAGGGTTAGAGCTTCTACTGTGGAGAAGGCAATGGCACCCCACTCCAGTACTCTTGCCTGGAAAATCCCATGGGCAGAGGAGCCTGGTAGGCTGCAGTCCATGGGGTCTTGAAGAGTCGGACACGACTGAGCGACTTCACTTTCACTTTTCACTTTCATGCATTGGAGAAGGAAATGGCAACCCACTCCAGTGTTCTTGCCTGGAGAATCCCAGGGTTGGGGGAGCCTGGTGGGCTGCCGTCTATGGGGTCGCACAGAGTCGGACACGACTGAAGCAACTTAGCAGCAGCAGCAGCAGCAGAGCTTCTAGTGATATGCAACCTCTGTCTGGTCTGTGTTTCTAAAAGAATGGCTTTTGTGGCTCAGGTGGTGAAGAATCTGCCTGCAGTGCAGGAGACCCAGGTTCAACCCCTGGGTTGGGAAGATCCCCTGGAGAAGGAAATGGCTACCCACTCTAGTATTCTTGCCTGGAGAATTCCATGGACAGAGGAGCCTGGTGGGCTACAGTCCATGAGTCACAAAGAGTTGGACACAACTGAACTAACACTTTCATTTTCTTTATAAAAAGCAGATGCAAATGGAGAAAGACCAGGTACCTAGTTAAACTAAGCCATGATAGTTCAATTATTCATTCAACAAACACACGCCAAGTGTCAATGTTCCTGGGAAAGAGCAAGGTATTGGGCTCTCTCTTCCCAGGGGTTTATACATCCATCAGCAGAAGGAATAAAAATATTCTGTGTACCAGTGGTCAACTGTATTACAATTAAGCAAACATTTACTTTGCTCTTCCCTCTCACTCCCTCAATTTCTGTCCCATTGACTGGGGACTTGGCCATGTAAAATACTTTTGTGAATAGAATGTGGGCCACAGTGATTGCCAGTTCCAAGTGAAGCCTTGAAGAGGCATTGCAAATGTCTGCTGGCTGTCTTGAACACCTGCCCTCCTAAATGGAAACACTGCTGGCCAATGGGGGCTGTTCGTTCAGCCCAGGTCCCAAAATAAGAAGATACATGGGGACAGTCCTAAACCACAGCACAACTCACAGCACTGACACAACACACAGCAAATAATTTACACTTGTTATTGAAGGCCATTAAGAACTTGAGGTTGTTTGTTACACAGCATTATTGCAATAAAAACTGGCAAATCCATTCCTATACAGAGCTATATTTCAAACCTCCCTCTGGTATTTTTCTTGCTTTTTAAATTGAAATCTACAGCACCCTACAAAGCAGACACATTGCTTTGCCAACAAAGGTCTGTCTAGTCAAGACTATGGTTTTTCCACTGGTCATGTATGGATGTGAGAGCTGGACTGTGAAGAAAGCTGAGTGCTGAAGAATTGATGCTTTTGAAGTGTGGTGTTGGAGAAGACTCTTGAGAGTCCCTTGGACTGCAAGGAGATCCAACCAGTCCATTCTGAAGGAGATCAGCCCTGGGTGTTCTTTGGAAGGACTGATGCTGAAGCTGAAACTCCAATACTTTGGCCACCTCATGTGAAGAGTTGACTCATTGGAAAAGACTCTGATTCTGGGAGGGATAGGGGGCAGGAGGAGAAGGGGACGACAGAGGATGAGATGGCTGGATGGCATTACTGACTCCATGGACGTGAGTTTGAGTGAATTCCGGGAACTGGTGATGGACAGGGAGGCCTGGTGTGCTTCACTTCATGGGGTTGCAAAGAGTCGGACACGACTGAGCAACTGAACTGAACTGATAGGTGATGAGTTTCACTGATCCATCCAAGGTATTTGCAGAACGACTAGTAAGGTGAGGAAAGCAGTCTGAACAAAAGTTACTGATTTACACATCATAGAACATACCTGCAGAAACCCCAGATACCCAACAGCAGCCCTTCTACAGACAGTACTGCTAATCACTGCTACCCACAGACACCTTATTTTCTGTTGTTCATTATCAATTTCTAAAGTTAACATTAGCCACATCAAGAGCAAGTACTTGTTTAAATACTCTGAAAGCTACAAATGAATTGAATGTCTATAATCCAAGACTAAGGCAAGTCAGGAAGACAGGAAACTGGGTACTGTGGCTTAGAGGCCTCTCCAGTCACCATGTGGTACAATATAGATGTTCAATCTTCTTTTAATTTCCTTTAGTTCAACGAATATTTATTGAACATGTCCTATGTACAAAGGGAAGAAGGCATGGTTCCTACCCTCAACTCATTAGCTTACCATCTCAAGGGAAGGAGGAATATTTACATAACCATAATTAAAGACAACACACCTAAAGTATTTTGAAGGAGTGCGGAAATGTTGCCAGGGTTGGCTTCAAAAAAGAGAAGCACGGCATCCAATCTGAGGAGGTCAAGAAAAAAGAACGTTTCAAATATAAGGAACTAAGGTGCAGGGGTTGAATGGGATAGAATATGAACGATTGAGAGAGTCAATAGGAAGATCAGGAAAGTCCACACAGCGCACAGCCTTCAAGACCAGGCTGTTGAATTTATAGCCAAACCCAAGAATGACTGAACACGCAACGAGATTCATCACGTCCATTTTGACTAGGCCCTTCTCTGGCCCCCAAGATTGAGTTTTTCTGAGAACTTCAAGTTATGAACAGCTGGAGCCTCCACAAAAACAACCAGTGGTAAAAGGTGCCAGTGAGAGGTAAAGATGACAGCAAGACGGTTTCCGTGAGAACAGGCACGCTGAGCAGGTGTTTTCACAGTCTAGACACCGTCCGTCCCGCTGAGGGAAGAGGGATCAAGCAGTGGGGTGGGCCGTCCTGAACCTCACTTACCCTTGACAATGGGGTCTGGCCTCTCCAGGAAGCAGCATCCCTGTAGGCTGCTTGTGGCAGGGTAGGGCAGGGCAGGGCCCCCCTCCCTCCCCCTCCCTCCCCCACCCTAAACCCTCCCCCACCCTCCCCCACTCCCACGCCTCTTCCCCAGGCTGCACCTGGCCTCCAGCCTCACCTGCCCCACCTAGTTACACCCAAGACTCTACCTGGCCAGAAAACACATCACTATCAGGCAATTACGAAACAAGATGAAGAAACTCCAGCTGTACTAGGTTTCTGGCTGCACTCAGCTAAGCTGCTCCAGTGCCCTCGATATGCCTCTAGCTTTCTGCTCCCGCCCTATCAGAGCCATCTGTTCGTGGGTTCTTCCCCACTGGGCCATACACTGTGCGGGGACTGTCACCTTTGGGTCCAGTGCCTAGTCCCTGGATAGCACCTGTTAAATAACAGCAGCACCCGCCTTTCTGTGTATTAAAATGCTTTTTCTCCACCCGCTCTGACATATTATTTCACTGAATCCTTGAAACAACCCAACCCTACTGAGCGGTTATTATTATCCTCAATTTGTAAACAGGGAACTTGAAACTCAGGAAGATTAAGTAATCCCTCCAAGATCATGCAGCTAAGAAGTAGAGACGCTGAGATCTATCTGAGGTCAGGCCCTTCTCATAGAAGTGGGTTTATATGCATTGTGTATGTGTTAGTTGCTCAGATGTGTCCTACTCTTTGCAACCCCAAGGCCTGAGGCTCACCAGGTTCCTCGGTCCATGGGATTTCCCAGGCAAGAATACTGGCTTGGGTTACCACTCACTTCTCTAGGGGATCTTCCCAACCCAGAGATTGAACCCAGGTCTTCCATATTATGGGCAGACTCTTTACCACCTGAGCCACCAGGGATAAACTAGGTCTCGGGAAAAATAAAACAGAACTTCCTCACTAGATTGATCATTTGGAAGAAAAACTTCTTCGAGGGTTGATACTTGGGAAATTCCCCCTTGGCTGGTGTTTGGCAGAGACATACAGGGCCTGTCTTTATTGTCTTGATAACCTGAAACGGAATATGAGTGTCTCAGGTGGGAGTATAGGGAACTGACAGGAATAACTCTGTAACTCAGAGTTACACATGCCAAGGCAGATGAGAACTTCCCCAAGAAAGCCAAGGGCAGGGGCCTGGACAAGGGATAGCGATTTGTAGGCAGGCCTGACACACCTGTTGGGAACTCTGCAGGGGCCTCAGCCACGTGCACAAGTTCAGAGGACAGCACTGATGGGAGAAGGGTAGAGGCTGGCTCAGACGGAAACTTAAATTACCGGCTAGAGGTTAATGGGAATCTGAGCTAAGAAGATTGCCTGCTAGCACTAACATATTCAAGAGGGCATTTGTCTCAGGGAAGCCTTTTCAATCCATGGAGGAATTAGTCCAAAACCTAGGTTGTTCCCTAAAAAGAAACTACACCCTAACACTGCCATACAATGACCAGCGCCTGTGGAACCACGTTCCACAGGCCAGCATCCAGGCACATCGTGAGGGCTGTGTGAAACAGCTGGGTTTCCTGGCATAGCGACCCTGGGTCAGGAGCTGTAGATAAAGAGGATGACTCTGGACTCTCACCCTGGACTTGAGCAAGGGCACACAGGGATCCACCCTGCTGACACCAGTCTCCACCACCTGGCTCATCAGGATGAAATTATTTTTGTTTGCAGCTCCACCCACGGCTCCACCTCAAGAAATAGTAGGTAACAGCATCCAGCCTGGTCTGACCCCTGTCACAAGGCACTCAGAGCACACACAGGTCTCTAGACAGACCCAAGAGACCAAGGCTTCTACAGAAATCAAGGCGGACACTGGGAAAGCCTGCACAGAGGGAGGGGCCTTGGGCCTCAAAGCATTTCCTTCTCCCTCTACCTGAAGACCAGTTAGGGACCTAGTGAATGATTTACAACTAGACTATTTATACAAAGGAGAGCATTAACTTTCTGGATCACTCATCCACAATAAATAATGAAATGCAAGATTCCGTAAGGCTTAAAAGATAAATCAGGCAATAGGTTAATAACTGTGATTTTTTTTTAAAAAAAACCTTTGCCTAAATTCAGACTTGAAAGAAGTTAGCCACGTTAAATGAAAGGCTGGCATTTTCTTAGATAAGCTAGAAGCTCAATAACATCAGATGACAGTTCAGCGTAGGTACTCAGGTAAGGATGGGGAGCCAGTCTGCACCAGAATCCTAGACCGACCCACCTCCTTCCCTCCCCCTCATCCCATAAAGAAAGCAATGGAAAGTGGCAAAGTCAGGTCACTCGTTTCCAAATGATCCTGCTTTAAGAACGCAGGATAAATGTTAAAATAGATTAATTTAGCAAACATATTGGCAAGAACTTTGTCTTTGTGAGTTTTGCTGAGTTAAACTGTTTTCAATTAACATTGTTTTTCAACTGCACTGATTTGGAGCCAGGCTTGGAATATTTATCTTTCTTTTCCCAGCAGGAACTGCTTCTTATGCTTACTTCATTAACAGTTATGAGTCTAAAATCAATTGACTAATATGAAATGTCAGAGGAGAAAATTGGGGTCAGCAGGGTAATGCTGCCCTCTTGAATATGTTTCCAGTCTTGGAAAAACCAGTCACAGAAGTCATAATACTGTGGGTCTTGGCTCTACCCATATGGCACACTGGTCATATCAGAAATGAGGACGGATCACCCAAGCTAAGAACTGATATTTGGCTTACGTGCTCTGTTGTGGCCAGCCTACTGCCCGTAGTTGTACAGTGTGTGGCCTGTACAACCAGACAATGCAGGACTGGGGATGGTCTTCCCAGTTGTGTATGTCTGGTATGTTTCTGATTGGCTGGTGCTCTTGCTGGTCGTTAAAGGTTGTTTCTAGCATTCTGTCAAGGGCCAAGACCCTGCTGCTTACAGAGACTCCTTTACTGAGGTCATTTTTTGCTCATTTTCCCCCTATCTCTGGGGCTTGCTTAAAAGTACCCCCCTACCAGTTTGGAGTGGGAATGCTGGTAAGTGTTCAGTCTGTACATAGTCACTTCCTCCTTCTCTTCTGGCCATGGCCCCCATCTACCTGGTATCTCCCAACCAGAGATTTTCTGTTTTTCCTGAGAACAAACTTCCAAATGCCTTTCAGGGGAGCATGATCTCAGAGGGATGGGTTGGGGAAGGTGATGTGGATCCAAAATTTCTCAAAAAGGTTTCACCCCACTTCCTACATTAGCTCCTCTTTCATGATAGTTCCAGAAACATCTATGCCTTTTGCACAGGTTAGTTAGCAGTGTTCCCCATTGCCAGTTTGAGTTTTTTCCAATCTGCTAAGTCAGCTAGTACATGTCCATCTTTTGTTCAACTTCAGAAATTATGTTGCCGTGTCTCTTCTCCTATTCCCTATGTCCTTGTGAGTTCATTCTTTTAAAAAAAAAAAAACTCTTGTCATTTTAGTTGGGTTTGGGGAGAAAGTTAATCTAGATGAGTATGCTGAGTCCACCATCTGAAATTCATGCCAGAATACAGTTTTTAGACCTAGCTACACATCCAAGATTTCCAAACTTTTAATTTTAAGTAATATTACTATATTAGACTGGGCTTCCCTGATGGCTCAGGAGGTAAAGAACCTGTTTGCAATACAAGAGACCTGGGTTTGATTCCTGGGTCATGAAGATCTCCTGGAGAAGGGAATGGCAACCCACTCAAACATTCTTGCCTGCAGAATCCCATGAACAGAAGAGCCTGGTGGGCTAGAGTCCATGGGGTCTCAATAAGTTGGACACGACTGGGCAATTAACACACTATATTAGACATTTTAGCAATATAAACTCTGAAAGAATCTTTAAGTTCAGTTCAGTTGCTCAGTCGTGTCCAACTCTTTGCGACCCCATGAACCGCAGCACGCCAGGCCTCCCTGTCCATTACCAACTCCTGGAGTTTGCCCAAACTCATGTCCATTGAGTAAGTGATGCCATCTAACCATCTCATCCTCTATGGTTCTCTTTTCTACCTGCCTTGAATCTTTCTCAACATCAGGGTCTTTTCAAATGAGTCAGCTCTCCGCATCAGGTGGCCAAAATATTGGAGTTTCAGCTTCAGCATCAGTCCTTCCAATGACCACCCAGGACTGATTTCCTTTAAGATGGACTGGTTGGATCTCCTTGCAGTCCAAGGGACTCTCAAGAGTCTTCTCCAACACCACAGTTCAAAAGCATCAATTCTTTGGTGCTCAGCTATTTTTATAGTCCAACTCTCACTTCCATACATGACTACTGGAAAAACCATAGCCTTGACTAGCCAGATCTTTGTTGACAAAGTAATATCTCTGCTTTTTAATATGCTGTCTAGGTTGGTCATAATTTTTCTTCCAAGAAGTAAGTGTCTTTTAATTTCATGGCTGCATTTGCCAACTGCAGTGATTTTGGAGCCCAAAAAACTAAAGTCAGCCACTGTTTCCCCATCTATTTGCCATGAAGTGATGGGACTAGATGCCATGATCTTAGTTTTCTGAATGTTGAGCTTTAAGCCAACTTTTTCACTCTTCTCTTTCACTTTCATCAATAGGCTCTTTAGTTCTTCACTTTCTGCCATAAGGGTGGTGTCATCTGCATATCTGAGGTTTTTGATATTTCTCCTGGCAGTCTTGATTCCAGCTTGTGCTTCTTCCAGCCCAGCGTTTCTCATGATGTACTCTGCATAGAAGTTAAATAAGCAGGGTGACAATATACAGCCTTGACAGACTCCTTTTCCTATTTGGAACCAGTCTGTTGTTCCGTGTCCAGTTCTAACTGCTGCTTCCTGACCTGCATATAGGTTTCTCAAGAGGCAGGTCAGGTGGTCTGGTATTCCCATCTCTTTCAGAATTTTCCAGTTTACTGTGATCCACACAGTCAAAGGCTTTGGCATAGTCAAGAAAGCAGAAATAGATGTTTTTCTGGAACTCTCTTGCTTTTTCGATGATCCAGCAAATGTTGGCAATTTGATCTCTGGTTCCTCTGCCTTTTCTAAAACCAGCTTGAATATCTGAAAGTTCATGATTCATGTACTGTCGAAGCCTGGCTTGGAGAATTTTGAGCATTACTTTACTAACGTGTGAGATGAGTGCAATTGTGTGGTAGTTGAGCATGCTTTGGCATTGCCTTGCTTTGGGATTGGAATGAAAACTGATCTTTTCCAATCCTGTGGCCACTGCTGAGTTTTCCAAATTTGCTGGCATATTGAGTGCAGCAATTTCACAGCATCATCTTTTAGGATTTGAAATAGTTCAACTGGAATTCCATCACCTCCACTAGCTTTGTTCATAGTGATACTTCCTAAGGCCCACTTGACTTCACATTCCAGGATGACTGGCTCTAGGCGAGTGATAACACGATCGTGATTATCTGGGTCGTGAAGATCTTTTTTGTACAGTTCTTCTGTGTATTCTTGCCACCTCTTCTTAATATCTTCTGCTTCTGTTAGGCCCATACCATTTCTGTCTTTTATTGAGCCCATCTTTGCATGAAATGTTCCCTTGGTATCTCTAATTTTCTTGAAGAGATCTCTAGTCTTTCCCATTCTGTTGTTTTCCTCTATTTCTTTGCACTGATCACTGAGAAAGGCTATCTTATCTCTCCTTGCTAGTCTTTGGAACTCTGCATTCAAATGGGTATATCTTTCCTTTTCTCTTTTGCTTTTTGCTTCTCTTCTTTTCACAGCTATTTTTAAGGCCTCCCCAGACAGCCATTTTGCTTTTTCGCATTTCTTTTTCTTGGGGATGGTCTTGATCCCTGTCTCCTATACAATGTCATGAACTTCTGCCCATAGTTCATCAGGCACTCTGTGTATCAGATCTAATCCTTTGAATCTATTTGTCACTTCCCCTGTAAGGGATTTGATTTAGGTCATACCTTAATGGTCTAGTGGTTTTCCCTATTTTCTTTAATTTAAGTCTGAATTTGGCAATAAGGAGTTCATGATCTGAGCCACAGTCAGCTTCTGGTCTTGTTTTTGCTGACTATATAGAGCTTCTCCATCTTTGGGTGCAAAGAATATAATCAATCTGATTTCAGTGTTGATCATCTGGTAATGTCCATGTGGAGTCTTCTCTTGTATTGTTGGAATAGGGTATTTGCTATGACCAGTGTGTTCTCTTGGCAAAACTCTATTAGCCTCTGCCCTGCTTCATTCTGTACTCTAAGGCCAAATTTGCCTCTTACTCCAGGTATTTCTTGACTTCCTACTTTTGCATTCCAGTCCCCTATAATGAAAAGGACACCTTTTTGGGGGTATTAGTTCTGAAAGGTCTTGTAAGTCTTCATAGAACCATTCAACTTCAGGTTCTTCAGTATTACTGGTCAGGGCATAGACTTGGATTACCATGATATTGAATGGTTTGCCTTGGAAACGAACAGAGATCATTCTGTCATTTTTGAGACTACATCCAAGTACTGCAGTTTGGACTCTTTTGTTGACTATGGCTACTCCATTTCTTCTAAGGGATTCTGCCCACAATAGTAGATATAATGGTCATCTGAGTTAAATTCACTCATTACAGTCCATCTTAGTTCGCTGATTCCTAGAATGTTGATGTTCACTCTTGCTATCTCCTGTTTGACCACTTTCAATTTACCTTGATTCATGTCCAAGGTAAGAGAAACCCAAGTAAGACTGTAGGCCCTGAGAGAGGGCATCAGAGGGCAGACAGACTGAAACCACAGTTACAGACAACTAGCCAATCTGATCACATGGACCACAGCCTTGTCTAACTCAATGAAACTAAGCCATGCCGTGTGGGGCCACCCAAGATGGACAAGTCATGGTGGAGAGGTCTCACACAATGTGGTCCACTGGAGAAGGGAATGGCAAACTACTTCAGTATTCTTGCCTTGAGAACCCCATGAACAGTATGAAAAGGCAAAAAGATAGGACACTGAAAGATGAACTCCCCAGGTCAATAGGTGCCCAATATGCTACTGGAGATCAGTGGAGAAATAACTCCAGAAAAAATGAAGGATGGAGCCAAAGCAAAAACAATACCCAGTTGTGGATGTGACTGGTGATAGAAGTAAGGTCCGATGCTGTAAAGAGCAATATTGCATAGGAACCTGGAACGTTAGGTCCATGAATCAAGGCAAATTGGAAGTGGTCAAACAGGAGATGGCAAGAATGAACGTTGACATTCTAGGAATCGGCAAACTAAGATGGACTGGAAGGGGTGAATTTAACTCAGATGAAAGAATGTTTAAGAGTTTTTAAATTATTATTACTGCTCTTGTTGTTGTAGCGTTAAAAAATAAGAGAATCTGAAAGACTTGAAATACAAATCAGAGTTCCTAAACTATTGGTGAAACTGTTTGAAATCTCATGAGAACATTGGATCTTCCTAGTGGTGTCTAGTGGAGAAGGAAATGGCAACTCACTCCAGTGTTCTTGCCTGGAGAATCCCAGGGACGGGGGAGCCTGGTGGGCTGCCATCTATGGGGTCGCACAGAGTCGGACACGACTGAAGTGACTTAGGAGGAGGAGGAGTGGTGTCTAGAGCAGAGTGTCAGCCTCTTGCTTGGAGAGTGTGGATCAGTTACAATGATAGCCAGCAGTAAGGTTGTGTGTGTGTGTGTCTGAACAAGCTCAAATATGGAACAGCTATTTATTCTGACATAGTTGGAAGTTGGGAAAGATCATTAGGATGTTGCACACAGAAACATGTCAATGGCATAAGTTGTTGACCTACTCCAAGAGAAGACTCACTCGGTTGGCCATGGATGTTCTCCCATTCTCTTGAGAAAATAAAACAGAAGACCTGGCCCATTTATTGTAGAAATGAGAGAAGGACTCAACTCACAGCTGGGTTTGCCCTACCCTATGCTCCATAGCCTTTTCCTTCATTTCTTAGACCCCAACAACTGCTGCAGGAGACAGCATCCTATTACACCCATCCAGAAAGTTACACTCCATACTGTATGGAGTTCATTCAGCCAGGATTTACTGAGTTCCTACCATGTACTGGGATCAGTTCCAAGTCAAGCAAACAAAAGAAAGTCTCTGCTTTCATAGAGCATTTATTTAAGTGGGTGGTAAAAATAATACAGCAGACAAATGTATATGTATTATAGTAACTGTGAAGGACTAAGAAATTTGAAAAGAATAGTTTTAGATAGAGGGTAAGGAATGGCCTCTCTGAGGAAAGTGAAAGAAACTGAAAGTGTCAGTTGCTCAGTCATGCCTGACTCTTTGTGACCCCATGGACTGCAGCCCGCCAGGCTCCTCTTTCCACGGAATTCTCAAGGCAAGAATACTGGAGTGGGTTGCCATTTCCTGCTCCAGAGGATCTTCCCGACCCAGGGATTGAACCCAGATCTGCATTGAACCCAGATCTGCATTGCAGGCAGATTCTTTGCCATCGGGGCCACCAGGTGGCTGAATAGCTAAAGAAAGAGCCTTCTAAGGGGAAAGTAGAAAGTGGGACCTGCGGCAGGATCCTAAACAGCCAGCATGTGTAAGAAACAGAAAAATGCAGTGAAAGTTTTAGAAGAGGAAATATTCCTGGCTGGGATGGTCGAGGCCGTCTCCTCAGAGGAGGAGCTGTGTGAGCTAGGCATTAAAGAAATGAGTAGATTTCCTTTGAGAGAAGATCTAGGTGAGGGAAACTTTTATGTTGGGAGACTTTATACTAATATTCCTCAGCCTTTTAAGTTCCTGCTTTCTTGGCTGGAGAGTAGGGTAATAAGAGAAATGCTTTTTGGGGTACATGCTGGCAGCTAGTGGATAAATAAGTTCTGGAGAGTCAATATGCAGTATAAGAATACAGACAACAATATTATGTCATAATCATAAAGCTAGCTGAGACTAAATCTTAATCATTTTCCACCACACACACACAAAAATGGTAATTATGTGATGTGATAATTAACCACAGCTACACATTACAATATAGAAATGTTTCAAGTGATGTGTTATACATCTTAAATACACACAAGGTTGTCTGTCAAATATGTTTCCATTTAAATAAGTCGTTGAAAGAAAGAAGTCATGCTTTTTTTCAATAAGCATGAAAAAGCCGTATCCTCATTTAATGTTATTTAAATCTCAAAATAAATATCAACCCTTAAAACAAACTGAAGTCATTAAAGAAAACGAAGTCCTTAAACTAAATTCTAACCTCCCAACTCACTCTCTCTGCTTCCCTAGTCACCCAGTTCTTATTAAGGGAACAAGTAATATGAAGGTGATCCATTCCAAAACCAGAGGACTATGAACTAAACATCTACCATCCGTCCTCCCCACAGCATTCCAAGCAGTTACACAGATGCACACACACGCACACACAATGCTAGGCAATGCAGTGAAGATAAACAGGAGAGAGCAGGGCACACACTGTTTCTGACAGGAAGAAGCATCCCAGAGAAACTGATAATCAGAGTTATATTTTCTAGCCCAAATTCAAGCTGACTTTACCTAGAACTAGTAACTTGGCAAGAGTACCTCTAGAGACTGCCTCTTTCCACCAGTAAATGTGAAAAGAGTTTGAAGAGTAGAGAACATAACATTTGCCACAAGGAGAGCAAACATGTTTAAAGAGAGGTGCCTGACTTTATCAGAAGTGCAAAATGGCCTGTCGTGGGTCTAGACTGCTCAGTGATGCGCTAGCAGGCCATGGAATCAAAGGGACTTTTATCTGAAACACTCAGTGGAGGCCCTGTTGTGACAAGCCTCAGTCCGGAGCAAACAGAGGCCAACTGAACTTCTTCCTCAAACCAGAGGAAGGAAGGCAGCCTCCAGATCCACTTTTGTGGAGAAGACCCACTGATCATGGCCTTCTCTCACTGCAACATGAAACAAGGGGCATTAGAACTCCACCACACAAATAAAAGGGCTCCCCAGGTGGCACAGTGGTAAAGAATCTGCCTGCCAATGCAGGAGACACAAGAGACACAGGTTCAATCCCTGGGTCTGGAAGATTCCCCTGGAGAAGGAAATGGCAAGCCATTCCAGTATTCTTGTTTGGGAAATCCCATGGACAGAGGAGCCTAGTGGGCTACAGTCCATGGGGCTGCAAAAGAATTGGACTCAGCGACTAAGCACTCATGCACACACCCAAATAAACACAGGGCTCACTTATGTGTCTAATGGTTAACACAAGGTGCAAATGCCATGGATCATATGGGTTAATTCGGAGAGAAAACACACGCAATCGTGTCATTAATCATTGACTCAAAATCTTAACTCCCACGACAGGCACAGTTCTGAGACTTTCTTCTGGAAAGCAGTAATAAAGGAGATTGGTGCCAGACTGAGTTCCTAGAAGCTTTTTAATGAGGAAAGATTGCTGATGTCATAGATCTAATGTTGGCAATTAAGCTTCAAGGGTTAAATAAATGCACTGGCCTGGTGTATTTTCCTAAAAACCCCTATAGTCAATAGTGCCATAAGTTGGAATTGTGTTGCACAAAGGCAGATGATTCGAACTGTTGCAGAGAAAGTTCACAAGAGTTCAACGTTGAACTTGGCAGGCCAAGGCAGGACACTTTGGCACTTCCACAGATTTGGATTTCAGTTCCCTAAACTTGCCCTCAGGATTTTATTCTCCAGAGGATGGGTTGGCAGCAAGAAGGCTCCTTTGGGATTGATTTAGCAGCTCCTACACCTTCTTTACAATTTTACAGCCTATTGTACCTGGGAAGAAAGACGGTTCCATGGAAGTAAATCAAGTCTTATGGTGTTTGATATTTTCTGCTAACCTTATAAAGCTCTCCCTGTAACCCCATTAATTTTTGGAGCATGTATGAGGAACTTTAGGAAGAGCTGATTTGGAGACCATAACTGGGTTAAGCATACTTTTCTGGGTTTTTTCAAAAAGTCAAATCATTTTTATCCTCCAGGCTTCACAACACAGGAAAAACAGCCTTTAAAAAGGGAGAGAGGGTGGGATTGGGGGACATTTCAGGGAGTGGTACAATCTGCCATCTGCCACACAGAATAGATGTGGCGTCAATATTACTGGTTCACTGCTGCCAACAGAGTGAAATATAAGATTTTTCTCATTTTGACTCTTTTTAAAAAATTATAGTTGAATTTTTAAATATGTTTTTATTTATTTGGTTGCACCAGTCATAGCTGCAGCATGTGGGATCTCTACTCGTGACATGTGAATTCTAATTTGCAGATCTAGT
The DNA here is from genome assembly GCF_029378745.1 of Bos indicus. Taxonomy (NCBI): domain Eukaryota; kingdom Metazoa; phylum Chordata; class Mammalia; order Artiodactyla; family Bovidae; genus Bos; species Bos indicus. Next base: position 58,217,218 of record NC_091765.1, on the reverse strand, counting down.
TCCCTGGTCAGGAAGGAAATCATTACCCTCTACACTCTCCCCCCACCATTCTCACAGATCTGCCTGTTCAAATATAATGCTTTTTTTCCCCTAATTAATCCATTATTCTAGAATGACTTTTCCATGACTCCCATGGAAAATTCATCTCTCCCTCTCCTATATTCCCTTTGTGTTTTGAGTTACCCTCTAATGGGACAAAAGAAAGTCAATTTTACATAAAAGTTAGCATATATCTGCTTCCCTAAGGATATTAAACATCCTTTGGATCATCAAGAAAGCAAGAGAGTTCCAGAAAAACATCTACTTCCGCTTTATTGACTACACCAAAGCCTTTGACTGTGTGGATAACAACAAACTGTGGAAAATTCTGAAAGAGATGGGAATACCAGACCACCTTACCTGCCTCCTGAGAAATCTGTATGCAGGTCAAGAAGCAACAGTTAGAACTGGATATGGAACACCAGACTGGTTCAAAATTGGGAAAGGAGTATGTCAAGGCTATACATTGTCACCCTGCTTATTTAACTTATATGCGGAGTACATCATGAGAAACGCTGGACTGGATGAAACACAAGCTGGAATAAAGATTGCTGGGAGAAATATCAATAACCTCATGACACCACCCTTATGTCAGAAAGTGAAGAAGAATTAAAGAGCCTCTTTGCCGGGGTCCAGCCCCGGCTGATCCAGGGTATTCGAAGGAGAGACGGCGTAGGCGAAGATCAGGAAACAATTGCTTAATTAAACGTTAATTAAGGATATAAAGAGTAATAGATTAAGGATAGCTCAGTGAGGAAATTCAGTGGAGAAAAGAGGCTGAAATAAGGATAGCTCAGTGAGGAAATTCAGTGGAGAAAAGAGGCTGAATAATTCAGCCAGAAGGTAAGAGAAAGAACGACATGGTGAGACCAAGTTTCGGTGAACAAGGCCCGCACTTTATTTTCCAAAGTAGTTTTTATACCTTAAGTTATGCATAGAGGATAATGGGGGAAGGGGTAGAGTCTTGCAGCAAGCCAGGCTTTCTTCCTGCAAACTTATCATATGCAAAAGCTTAGGTGATTTGCGTCATCTTCTGGCCCGGAGGCCTGTTAACATTTTAAGACCCTTTCTTCAGAAAACTTATTTTTCTCTAAAGGTGATTGGTCAGGAGCCACCCTCCAAAAGCACTAGATAAAGTTGCATTCCTACAGAGCAAAGGTGTGGTGGGCTATAACAAGAAAAAGAATTAACTCAAGGGTCCCAGGTTACAAACATTAAAGCTACTATTTACACCAATTATATTAATCAATACACTGCCAGGGACACAGCAGGTAAGGGATATGGAGACTTAGCAGCAAACATTGGCCCAACAAGTGAAAATCCCCTCACCAATACAATTTCTAATCAATCTTTCAACTGCTCAAAGGAATCTGTATTTAGACAGTTTAGAACATCTCATGCCTATCACAGTTTGGAGGCTCTGAGCAATCACATGTGGCCGGAAAAACCTATTCAGGCAGGCTAGAGGACTTCCAAGGGAGTTTGTAGGTTGAAACACTGTCACACTCAGGAATTATTAACTGGAGCTGTAAGCTAACTCTTTTTTTCAGAGAGAGGTAGTGAGGGACAGCCCCCGGTAAAGTCAGAGGTGTAGGTGAAAGCACAAAGCAGAAAGTAGGCAGACTCTGGTTTTGGGGGTAGATGGGGGACTCCTGAGGCTTGATCCCGCCTTTGCGTATGCCGAGCCTCCTTCCTCATGACCTTTGTCATGGGTGGAGTTCCTCACGCTGGCTACCGGCAGTGATAGAATTCCAGTTGAGCTATTCCAGATCCTGAAAGATGATGCTGTGGAAAGTGCTGCACTCAATATGCCATATGCAATATGCACTCAATATGCAATATGCCGGCTCCCGGCACTTCTTGATGAAAGTAAAGGAGGATAGTGAAGAAGTTGGCTTAAAACTCAACATTCAGAAAACTAAGATCATGGCATCTAGTCCCATCACTTCATGGCAAATAGATGGGGAAACAATGGAAACAATGAGAGACTATTTTGGGGAGCTCCAAAATCACTGCAGATGGTGACAGCAGCCATGAAGACAGCATATTAAAAAGCAGAGGCATTACCTTGCCAACAAAGGTCCATCTAGTCAAAGCTATGGTTTTTCCATTAGTCATGTATGGATGTAAGAGTTGGACTATGAAGAAAGCTGAGCGTCAAAGAATTGATGCTTTTGAACTGTGGTGTTGGAGAAGACTCTTGAGAGTCCCTTGGACTGCAAGGAGATCAAACCAGTCAATCCTAAAGGAAATCAGTCTTGAGTATTCATTGGAAGGATTGATGCTGAAGCTTAAAATCCAATACTTTGCCCACCTGATACAAAGAACTGACTCACTGGAAGAGACCCTGATACTGGGCAAGATTGAAGGCTGGAGGAGAAGGGGACAACAGAAGATGAGATGGTTGGATAGCATCACTGACTCAATGGACATGAGTCTGAGTAAACTCCAAGAGTTGGTAAAGGACAGGGAAGCCTGGAGTGCTGCCATCCATGGGGTCATGAAGAGTCAGACATGACTAAACGACTAAATTGAACTGAAGGATATTAAACACAGATGAAAACTAATGCATTTATGGGTTCCTGACAATGCCTACCAGCACGCTCTGTGCAAAGTAAATGTTTAAAATTATGTATTGACTCTACTAGAAGAAAAGAAGTCCCAAACCTCTTTAGCAATGTGAGCATGCCAACAGAGAAGGGGAAAACCTCACTCTACATAGTGTTTTTTTTTAAAGTTTTTCTTTTTATTCTTGAGCAAGAGCAGCACAGCTAATAACCAATACCCTGAACAACTCTAATTAATCTGGGATCCACTGGAAGGGTCTGGGAGAACTTTCAGGAGTCCAGCAAGCCCAGTGTGGAGATGGATGGCAAACTCCAGGAAGTTTTGGTGTCTTTACTTTGTGTCTCCTCTCCAACTCCTCCTTTTCATTTGGTTTGTTTATGTAATCCAGAACATCAGCAAATACACTTCACAAGGTCAATCATTCCATCAATAACTGAAGCCTGGCCATGAGACAATTCCCCACCCAGTGAACTTTATTCAGCCAAACTCACTGTTGGAGCAGAGAAACAATCTTAAAAATAATGCAATGCAGAAAAGCAAACAAATATAATAAATATATATACCAATAAGTATATCTTTCAAATTGTGGTACTGGAGAAGATTCTTGAAAGTCCCTTGGACTGCAAGGAGACCAAACCAGTCAATCCTAAAGGATATTAACCCTTAATATTCATTGGAAGGACTCATGCTGAAGCTCCAATACTTTGGTCACCTGATTCAAAGAGCTTACTCATTGAAAAAGACCCTGATGCTGGGAAAGATTAAGGACAAGAGGAGAAGACAGTGACAGAGGATGAGATGGTTAGATGGCATCATCAACTCAATGGACATGAGTTTGAGCAAATTCCAGGAGATGGTGTAGGACAGGGAAGGCTGGTGTGCTATAGTCCATGGGGTTGCAAAGAGTCAGACATGACTGAGCAACTTAACAACAACAAAATGTATCTTACAAAGGATAGAAAGCCAAGAGAAGAAGAGAGGTAGAGAACTTGTGTCCGAAGGCTGTGTAGCATAAAGTTGGAAATATAGGTTTGGGATCAAAGCTCTAACACTTTTGAACCTTGTAACCTTGGATGAGACATTTAATTTCTCCATGTCTCACTCTGTTCCCTTCTTTAAAAAATAGAGAAAATACCAGCTCCAATCTGATAGACTTCTATGAGGATGAAATATGCTATTTATATGCAAAGGGCTTGGAACAGTGACTGGCACATAGTAAGATTTCAACGATGCTATCATGATTATAACTAAAATTCTACAAGGGTTGTGTCTATGAAATTTGAGAAAAGCACAGGTCTTTGAGTTAGAAGACAAGAGTGACATTCCATCTCTGCCCTTGAACAAGCTATGTGAACTTGGGACTGTCCTATCACCCCTTTGAGCTTTCATTTCCTCATCCATACTTGGACTTGGAACTCTCAAGTCCTACCCTCTTTCTGGGGAAGGGAAGGGCACTTTCTTATCAGCCTCTCTCCTCTTCCTTCAACCCTCCCCCTGGGCTCCAGGTCATCTTGTAGTGACATCAGCTGTCCTCCAGGATATTGTGCAGGTCCCAGGTGTAATGTCATCAGACTTCGGTCAGTTCTCACTGGTGGGTCCATTTGCCTGAAGCAGATTCGCTTGCCATTGTCAGAACTGATTCTATCCAATTACAAAGCATAGTTCCTTCACCTCATTGTCTAATATCCAGGTTGGGGATCCAACTGTAAGGACCTCTCTTCCAATGGCTCTGGGGCCCTCTTTGCTATGACCTACAATCCTAAGGTTGACAAACACTTTTCAAACTGGGATTGAAAACCAGAAGAAGCTCAAAAATAAAAGTAAATATATTTAACCATGTAAATATATTTACTTATTTGTGAGTCAAAAAAAATTAGTAGGAAAATAATAGATTCAGGATAAACCGTAACACACGTGACAGACCAAAGATTAGCATCTGTAATATAAAAAGAGCATTTACAAACTGGCACCAAAAACATGGACAACTTAGAAAAATACAGAGAAGATAGTAAATGGACAATTCAGAAAAAGAGCTAATCCAAATAACAAAATTACTTAGATCAATTACATCTAGGGAAATAATGAGACATCACTTTACTCCCATTAAATGCCAAGAGATTTTTAAATTGAAAACATCAAGTGACTATGGGATGGAGTAAAAACTCTGGGCTACAGTGAAGAGGGTATTCTCATACACCTCTGATTGAAGAGTAAATTATGATAGCCTTTTTAGAAACATTCTGACCATGTCTATTAAAATTTAATAAATATCACATCCCTCTAATCCTTCAATTCCACTCTTGAGAATCTATCCCACAAACATAAAACCACCAGTACAAAGGACAAGTTTGCAGGAATATTTATAATAACCTTGTTTGTTGTGACAAACCTGGAAATGATGCCCAGCAGTAGGGGAATGACTATAAATTATGTGTATCTACACAAAAGGAGATCTTTTACCACCATTAAAAGAATGAATGAGAGCTTGATCAATTGATGTAAAGGATTTCCATAAGGCATACTGAATACAAAAACACAAGTGTGTATGTTATTCTTGTAAAGTAAATAATGGCAAATCTTCATGTGTATGATTCATAACAATCTTCATTTGTAGGATTACATGTGCATGGAGAAAAATCTAGAGGTCACCCTGGGCTATAACATGTTAACTCAGTGGAGGCCGAGGCACGTGGTTGATGAACAAGAAGAGATGAGGTAAAGCTCAGGAGAGGGGAATCGAGCAGCAAATGACAAGAAAAAAAAATCCTCTTGGATATGTTCACATTTATTAAAAAATCATATGTGTTTGTGTATATAAATAAACTAAAATTTTATTATTGAAAAGTTTAACTGGGAAAAAAGTGACAGCTTCTGACCACTTTTGTCTCATCATCAGGGAGAAGCCTGTCCTGTTAGCCTGGTCTAAGACAAGGCCCTCCTTGTGTGTGTGTATGTGTGTGTGTGTACACCTGTGTGTGTGTGTACGTGTGTCTGTGTGTGTGTGTGTAAGGGGGGGTAGGAGAGGGACACTCAGAACTTCTCAGAGCAGTGAGCAGGGAGTTTGCTTTATATTCACCTCTCCTCTTATTCCTTCCCTCTCCCCAAATTCCACTCCCCTGCCTTTCCAGACAGAAGCAACAGAGACAGTGTACATGAAACAGCATCTGCTAGTGAGGCAATGAAGGATCATCAATATCAGCAGTAAAAAGGGTTCTTTATTGTTTGGAGGTACAATCTGAAGCATATGAAGCCACTGCAGAAGACCCAAGGATCAGAGGCAGATCCTGGAATTCAAAGCCAGAAGCCTGGTGCAAAAGACAAAGAAGCCCCAGGGAGGAGAAGAGGGAAACAGCAAACCTTAGTGACTTCTATTTCTATCAGCAGAGCAGACCCAGACACCCCGAGCAAGCCTCCCACTAAAACAGGTAACATGCTAATACAACATTAACAAATGTACCTTTATAAATGTATCACTGAGCTGGTAAGAAAAGGACTCTTCAGAGTCCAGAAATAAAGTAAAGATAAGAATTTAGATAGGTAATTCACTTTGCTCTTGGGGGCTTAAGTCAAACCCTGGTGTCATTGAACTTTTGTTTGAACAATGGGAACTCAAAAGCTAAGTTTCATGCAAGAAAAGAAGCATAGGAAGTCCTGCCTTGTAGAACTGAGATATTACAGACCAGCACTGTTAGTGTACAAATAAACCTACCTCACAAAAGCTGAAATAATATTAAAAGTAGAAATTTATAAAGTTAAATATAAACATACAACAGTGAGGATCAATTAATCAGGTTCTCTGAAAAAGTACAATAAAGTTGACAAGCCTCTGGCAATACTGATCAAAAAAGAAAAAAAGCAATCATTTTTAAAAATCATATTATGAATGAAAGAGTAAACTATAGTTGCTGCAGATATTTAAAAGATAGGGTTTTATAAAGAGATTTGTGCCCCATATTAAACAGGTGAAATAGAAAAAAGTTAGAAAATATAAAGTACTAAAATATTACCCAAAAGAGAAAAAAATAATACTTTTATGAAAAATTTAAAAATTAAATCCTCTAGTTAAAAAAAAAATCTTCCTACAAAGTAAACATATCATTCCAATCTTAGATAAATTCTTCTACAGAATAGAAGAACAGATAGCTCTTTCCATTTAATGAGGCTGGTATACCCCATACAAACAACCAAGGATAGTTTGGAGAAAGATAACAAGACAAATTTACTCATGAACATGAATACGAAAGCCTAAACAGAACATTAGAAAACTGAATCCACCAATAAATGATTAAAAAAAAAGACAATACAATAGAATAAATTGACTACATTCACAGATCAAAAAAAATCTCATGATAATCTTAATAGATGCAGAAAAGCACTCAATAAAATTCAACATCTATCACGATAAGAAAAATTAAGTAAACTAGGCAAAGAAAAAAATGCTATTTTTAAACCTATCACAAACATAATGGTAAATGGTGAATGCACAAAACTCAATGGCCAGGAGCCATTTCCTTCAAGAATAGGGCCATGGTGACAATCTTCACTATTACCATCTCCATTCAGCATCACCCAGGAGATCCTGGCCAGCACAAGACAGAAAAAACCCAGAAGAGAAATAATCTTCTGTGGACCCACCCAAAGCTGACTTTCTGTAAAAAACAGGTGACAAAAGGGAGGAAGTTGTAAAGTATCTTCCGCATGCTATGTAAATTCAAGTGCTGCTAACTGAGACATCACACACAGCATGGCATTTTTGGAGGTACGTGTATAGAAGGTCCATAGGCCTGGCCAATATTACAGCAAACTAAAGAGTAATATCTGGGGACACGAAAGGCTATTGGAAATTGTTGAAATATCATACTGTATCCAGCCTTAGTGAATCACAACACTCCATAGGACCAACTCAACTCTATGAGTGTAGGAACCACAGAGCTCTTACTTTTCACTCTTCTGCCAGAACCACAGCCTGCCCACATACAGTTTAATCAAGTTAGAGACTATTCCCCTGGCCTCTCATACATAAACAGTTGCTAGAAACAAACAAGAAAGAAACATCCTTGTGCAAAATAAAACCACTTTTCAAGCAACATATCTGTTCTCATGGACATAATCTGAGATATTCTCAGCTTTCCCCAGAACTTAAGCATTTCTATCCAAGAGTATGGGATTCCATCAGAGAAGCAAAAAGTTGGGAGAAGAGACTCCTTTGGCCATAAAACAATTACAAGCCTTTCATGGTACATGAAATAATGCAAGTAAAATTCAAAGCAGTATGCCTATATCAGTCTTATTTTTATAACTGTTTATTCCATGTCATTGTCTACTTCAAAATAGAACTTCCCCTCACCCCTTCAAAGTTGTTTCTTATCTTTCATCTGAAAAATATCTGTAATTTCTAAAATTTCTCAACTTTGACAGTCTTTAGACTCTGAACAAAGCAAGACTTTCTGTAATAATTAGGTTCCCAAACCTGGGGGATTTTGGTACTTCTCTCAGCTTAAATTCTGGGGTAGCTTGAATTTCCTTCCTCTTTCTCTTCCACATTTTGCTTCCTTGATCTTTGCATTTGGGGAAATTCTTTCCTCTCCCTGAGTCCTATGTCATAGTCTTTCATTGGTTTTAAAAAAAATGTCTTATCTTTCCCACCACCACCGTCATCCCCACGTTCCCTTTCTGGTTCTATTTTCCAGAGTCCTTGTATCATCCCAAGGATAATGACAGAAAACATGCTGGACCAGAGTTAGGAGACCATGATTTCATGGCAATCTCTCTTCCAAGTGTACAAAGAAGATGTTTGAGTTGGATATGAAAGGTCCTGGGTTAAAGTCTTAGCTCTGATATTTACCAGTTTATCTCAATTGGACAAGGTTCCCAGGTGGCTCAGTGGTAAAGAAATATATAAATTATATATTTATATAATATAAATATTATATTAATATAAATATTAATTTCCAGTGTGCCAAGTCACTTATGCGTGTTAAGTCACTTCAGTTGTGTCCAACTCTTTGTGACCCCATGGACTATAGTCCACCAGGCTCTTCTGTCCATGGGATTCTCCAGGCAAGAATACTAGAGTGGGTTGCTGTTTTCTTCTCCAGGGTATCTTCCCAATCCAGGGATTGAGCCCGCATCTCTCAGGTCTCCTGCCCTCTATGTAGGGCTTCCCATGTGGCACTAATGGTAAAGAACCCACCTGCCAAAGCAGGAGATGTAAAGAGATGTGCGTTTGATTCCTGGAGTGGGGCATGGAAACCACTCCAGTGTTCTTGCCTGGAGAATCCCATGGACAGAGGAGCCTGGTGGGCTACAGTCCATAGGGTTGCAATGAGTTGAACACAACTGAAGCGACTTAGCATGCATATATATATCATGTCTTCTTTATCCGTTCATCTATCGATGGACACTTGAGTTGCTTCCATATCTTGGCTATTGTAAATAATGCTGCAATGACCATAGGGATGAATGTATCTTCTCAAATTACTATTTTAATTTTCTTCAGCTAAATACTTAAGAGTGAAATTGCTGGATCATATGGTAATTCTATTTTTAATTTTTTGAGGGAACTCTATATTGTTTTCCACAGTGGCTGCACCAGTTTACATTCCTACCAACAATGCGGGAGGGTTTCCTTTTCTCTACATATTCACCAACACTTACTATTTGTGGTCTTTTTGATGGTAACCATTCTGACAGATGGGAGATGATATATTATTGTGCTTTTAATTTGCATATTCCTGATGATGTTCAAGCTGGTTTTAGAAAAGGAAGAGGAACCAGAGATCAAATTGCCAACATCCGCTGGATCATGGAAAAAGCAAGAGAGTTCCAGAAAAACATCTATTTCTGCTTTATTGACTATGCCAAAGCCTTTGACTGTGTGGATCACAATCAACTGTGGAAAATTCTGAAAGAGATGGGAATACCAGACCACCTGATCTGCCTCTTGAGAAATTTGTATGCAGGTCAGGAAGCAACAGTTAGAACTGGACATGGAACAACAGACTGGTTCCAGATAGGAAAAGGAGTCCATCAAGGCTGTATATTGTCACCCTGTTTATTTAACTTCTATGCAGAGTACATCATGAGAAATGCTGGACTGGAAGAAACACAAGCTGGAATCAAGAATGACGGGAGAAATATCAAAACCCTCAGATATGCAGATGACACCACCCTTATGGCAGAAAGTGAAGAGGAACTAAAAAGCCTCTTGATGAAAGTGAAAGTGGAGAGTGGAAAAGTTGGCTTAAAGCTCAACATTCAGAAAATGAAGATCATGGCATCCGGTCCCACCACTTCATGGGAAATAGATGGGGAAACAGTGGAAACAGTGTCAGACTTTATTTTTCTGGGCTCCAAAATCACTGCAGATGGTGACTGCAGCCATGAAATAAAAAGATGCTTACTCCTTGGAAGGAAAGTTATGACCAACCTAGATAGCATATTCAAAAGCAGAGACATTACTTTGCCAACAAAGGTTCGTCTAGTCAAGGCTATGGTTTTTCCTGTGGTCATGTATGGATGTGAGAGTTGGACTGTGAAGAAAGCTGAGCGCTGAAGAATTGATGCTTTTGAACTGTAGTGTTGGAGAAGACTCTTGAGAGTCCCTTGGACTGCAAGGAGATCCAACCAGTCCATTCTGAAGGAGATCAGCCCTGGGATTTCTTTGGAAGGAATGATGCTAAAGCTGAAACTCCAGTACTTTGGCCACCTCATGCGAAGAGTTGACTCATTGGAAAAGACTCTGATGCTGGGAGGGATTGGGGGCAAGAGGAGAAGGGGACGACAGAGGATGAGATGGCTGGATGGCATCACTGACTCAATGGACATGAGTCTCAGTGAACTCTGGGAGTTGGTGATGGACAGGGAGGCCTGGCGTGCTGCGATTCATGGGGTTGCAAAGAGTCGGACACGACTGAGCGACTGATCTGATCTGATGATTAGTGATGTTGAACATCTTTTCATGTGCCTGTTGGTCATCTGTATATCTTCTTTGGAGGAACATGCTGATTTTTTATTCTTTGCTCAAAATTTTGTAAACCATCACGAGTCTTTTTTGAGTTAACCCCTAGAGTCTCCTTTTTTACATCTAATTTGTATGATCCTAAGAATATGCTTTGTTGTTCTGCTGCCCTGGAATTTTAAGAGACCCTTCCACAAGCTTCCTTCCAGTTTTCCTGAATGTTCTTGGAGGTTTGTATTGAGGTACCTTAGCCTCTGAGGCTTTGCTGCAGATCTGGGGAGTGACTACCCCTTCCTAAAACTGTTAGTCGCTTAGTCATGTCCGATTCTTTGTGACCTCATGGACTGTAGCCCTCCTCTGTCTCTGGAATTCTCCAGGCAAGAATATTGGAGTGGGTAGCCATTCCTTTCTCCAGGGGATCTTCCCAACTCAGTGTTCAAATGCTAGTCTTCCTGCAGGCAGCTTCTTCACCATCTGAGCCACCAGCCACCTTTCTGAAGGGAGAAGCATACTGGAGCTAGAATTTCCTCAAAGCACCAAGATTCTTCTAATTCTGATTTATTGGCTTGGAGTAAGCAAAACACAGAGCTGGCTATTGAAAGTTCTGAGTTTAGAACAGTCTCTAGCATGTGGAACTCTCCTGGGTCTCCAGGCAAGTCTCCTCCCAGGCACGACCTCTTTTTAGAATGGAGCACACCTTATCTGAAATGAAAGGATGTCTGGAGTGTGCACTTCCACCCCGCTCCATCTACCCTGTTGATGCGGGAATTCTCAGTCTTTTCCTGCTCCATTCTCTCACCCACCACTAATCCTGCCCACACCGCTTTACACCATCTTGCTCTCCACCAGGAAACCAATGAGCCAATGTCTGGTAGGTCTGATCATCTCCTATTTCCTCAGGGCCCCCTCACACTTGGTTCCTGAGGTCCCCAGAGGTTCTCCCCTGGCCAGCATGTCTTAGCCACTGATTCTCTGTTTATCCTTATGACAGCTCTTTTGACAGGACTGACTTTCCTACATATCAGATTCCACCGGAGCCACCACCTGTAAGATCGTATAACCAAATGGCTAAGAGCCCAAGCTCCAAATACAGAAATATCTGTGCTGGAAACAATAAGGGGCGGGGGGGGGGGGGGGGGGGGGTGGGGAATCCTCCAGCTGCCATTTACTGGCTCTGTCATCTCAGTCAAGTTTTTTCAACCTTCGAAGGCTCAACCACCTCACCTTGTGACATGGATATAAAATTAAATCTTAATGTAATTATGTGTTAATTATATGTGTCTCAGCTGGGTCACAGTGCCCAGATACCTGATCAAACACTATTCTGGATGTTTCTGTGAGGATGCTTTGGAATGAGATTAATGTTTAAATGAGTAGAATTGGAGTAAACAAGGTTGCCCACTATATATGGGTGGGCTCTTTCTGTCAGGTAAAAACCTAAACAGAACAAAAAGACTGACTGATCAAAGGTTACTTCCATCAGTAGGTGACCTTCAGACTTCAATTGCAACCTCAAGTCTTCAGCTGAAAACTCCTCAAGTCCTCAGGAGTCTCCAGCGTGCAGGCCCACCCCACAGATTTCAGACTTGTCAGCTTCCCATGAACTAATCTTTAAACACTCTCCCCTGGCCCATAGATAGATAGAGAGATGATAGATAGATTAGTTCAGTTCAGTCGCTCAGTTGTGTCCAACTCTTTGTGACCGCATTGATTGCAGCATGCCAGGCTTCCCTGTCCATCACCAACTCCTGGAGCTTGCTCAAACTCATGTCCATCGAGTCGGTGATGCCATCCAACTGTCTCATTCTCTGTTGTCCCCTTCTCGTCCGGCCTTCAACCTTTCCCAGCATCAGAGGCTTTTAGATATATATATATATATCTTGGACAGCAAGAAGATCCAACCAGTCCATCCTAAAGGAAATTGGTTCTGAATATTCATTGGAAAGACTGATGCTAAAGCTGAAAATCCAATATTTTGGCCACCTGATGTGAAGAACTGACTCATTTGAAAAGACCCTGACACTGGGAAAGATTGAAGGTAGGAGGAGGAGACAACAGAGGATGAGATGGTTGGATGGCATTACCGACTTGACAGACATGAGTTTGAGTAAACTCCGGGAGTTGGTGATGGACAAGGAGGCCTGGTGTGCTGCAGTCCATGGGGTCACAAAGAGTTAGACATGACTGAGCAACTGAACTGAACTGATACCATATAGGGGACTTCTCTGGAGGTCCAGTGGTCAGGATTCTGCACTGCCAATGCAGCGGACAAGGGTTTGATCCCTGGTCAGGGCACTAGATTCCACATGCCAAGTGACAAGGCCAAAAGATTTTCTAAAAAAGAAATATACTGTATATAGTAGATACAGATATATTATACTTGTTATATATCTATGCCTGTGTGCATACTAAATAGCTTCAGTCATGTCTGACTCTTTACGACCTCATGAACTGTAGCCTGCCCAGCTCCTCTGTCTATGGGATTCTCCAGGCAAGAATACTGGAGTGGGTTGCCATGCCCTCCGTCAGGGGATCTTCCTGACACAGGGATCGAACCCTCATCTCTGACATCTTCTGCACTAGAAGGCAGATTTTTTACCACTAGTGCCAACTGGGAAGCCTGTTGTATATCTATATCTGTATCTATATCTCTATATACACACACATACATTCTGTTGCTGTTTCTTTTCTGCATAACTCTGAGTGACATCGTCCCTCATTGGGTTCCTGTAAGATTATATGAGACAAGGTTTATACAAGGAAAACCACTTGCCTGGTTGTACAAATCTCCAATGAAATGAGAAAAAGGGACAAATGATTCCAGCCGGCTCATTTCTTCCTTCCTGTCTACTCCTGGAGCCCAGTGCCCCTGGATGCTGATACGGTCTTATCCAGTGCTGCTGTCCCCTATACAGACTGCAAGTAGACGAGGGACCCAGGTTCAGGATGAAGAGGACGAATGACAACCACCCTGTCCACAGCATCCTGGGAGCAAAGTCAACCATTTCAGAGCCATGGGCTTAGGTGTCCCCATAAGGTACCTGCAGCTTTGGGGACCACGTTGGCCACCTTTAGCTCCTTCTATAACTAGGAAAGGCCCAGCTTACTCTAAGGCCCCTAGGAGTTAGATCAGCCTAGAGAGATGGACTACTAGCTTCAAGATCCCAACCGTAAACCCTCTCCAGATTCTCAGACTCACTGGCCAGGCCACCATAGGCCAAAAGTAAAAGCTCTAACAGTAGGTGCTAAATCAACAGGGCCTAAGAGGAAGCGAGGAAGATAGAAATACATTTTCTGAAAGGTGAGCCCTTATACATTTTAACTGCCTTTTATTTACTTAGAGTCTGGAAACCTGGCCCTGCTGGGGCCTCGGCCAGACCAAACACAGCCTCCCTGCAGCCACAGCTCTCCCACACAGGCCCTAATGGAGGGCAAGAGCCTCGAACACGTCCTCCCCTTCCCCTGGCAGGCTGCTTCCTGGGAGTGGCAGCTCTAGGTTTCTGCTCGGATTATTGTTTTGCTTGAACAACCTCTGCTTTTACAAACAGAACCAAGCCACTTGGAAGTCGCTTCTGGAGCTCCATCCCAGACCACTGTATTGTTTTCGTTTCCTGTACCTCTGAACTTCCTTGTCTTAATGTTATCTTACAGCCCCGGCGCCGCTGGTCAGCAGGCGGGGTGATATGCCATCCTTTGGCATCAATGGAAATGTTTCATTCAGCTTCTAATCGCGGTCCCTCTAAGCGGCCCTTTGGTAGTTGTGTCGCTAGTTAGGAGTGAATGTCACAGCAGTGCTTGACTTTAGACGAGGTAGATATTTTTCAGATAGGCTGCCCCATGTTGAAACTGGTTTGTGTAGGAAGTGGGAGTGTGCCATCCGGAGAGGTGGAGATAGAAGCCTGAACCTCCCTTTTGCCTGGTTCTCCTAAGTCAGGTGAGTTATCAAAACCCCAGGAGCACCTGGCCCCACCCTGACAGCCCCTGAGTCGCCTCCCCACTCCAGTGGACAAGCTGCCTAAGCTGCTCCTTCCACGCTCAACCTGAAAACCCTCCTTCCATCATCACCACAGACTTGAAGCCTCACTGCAGACACTCACGACACAGTGCCAGACAGAGGGGAAATCAATAGTTCATATTGTCTCTCAGACCTCCCTGGTTATAGATTTCAGAGACATAACATGTGAGGAAATGGCTAGTGGTGATTTGAAAACATTATTCATCAAAAGGCTCGTTCTTATTTCTGAAATGTTAAACGATAAGGGGGGGAGGTAAGTGTTTAAAATGAATAAAATACAATATCATAAACGTGGTAGCATTCTAGTCGCTAAATTATTTGTTTGGGGTACAAGGCATAGCTATACTTATATTCTTAATCGTGTTGAAGACTATGAAAACTCAATAATATATTACATTTTAATTATGTTTTACACTTTATAACTTATGTGAAAAGACTTTATACTCAAACTTCCTCCTTCATCCATCCAAGAAAAACCTTGAAGTTGCCAACCTGATTTTCCTCCTCTGTCCAAGGAAAATTCCTTCTTCCTGGGAGAGAAGCTACTGGTGGCTCAGCGGTAAAGAGCCTGCCTGTGATGCAGGTGATGCAGGAGACACAGGTTCGATCCCTGGGTTGGGAAGATCCCCTGGAGGAGGGCATGGCAACCCACTCAGTGTTCTTGCCTGGAGAATCCTATGGACAGAGGAGCCTAGTGGGCTACAGTCCATGGGGTTGCAAAGAATCAGACACAACTGAAATGACTGAGCACATACAGGAGAGAAGCTAAGTTAATTTCATAAAGAAGGGAGAGTGTGAAGAAAAGGAGAAAAATATCCGCACAGGAGGTGGAAAACAAGGTTTGGGTGGGGGATGGGGGAGACCTAAGGGGTCAAGGGCATGAAGTCTGTACCTGTGAGGAAATGGGATTTTCTGTGTGTTAAGTGCTTAGATTTGTTTTCTAGTCCCTCAGGAGACATAAGGAAAGAATGGAATTCTTTTTTAATTACTTTTGGCTATTCAACTGTGCTTCTTGAGTAATGATGCCATTTTGGGACTGAACCACTTGGCTCCAGGGTTTTAAGGTTTACATGAACAGTGATTCTGTGATGTGGCAGAGTAAAAATCTTTATCCCTTACTATTGAGAAGAAAATTTAATCTCAGATTTGTTAAATGATTTTGTCCAAAGGCTTCAAGAAGTAACAGAAACGAGAACCAAATCCAAATTTTCTGATTCCCAATTCACTGGTCTTTCCCTGTGCTCCTGCAATAAAGTGTTTAAAGTGTAATTTTTTTTAATGTTGTTGTTCAGTCACTAAGTTGTGTTCGACTCTTTGCAACCCCATGAAATGCAGCATGCCAGGCTTCCCTGTCCTTCACTGTCTCCTGGAGTTTGCTCAAACTCATGTGATAATGCTATCTAACCATCTCATTCTCTGTCACTCCCTTCTCCTCCAGCATCTTTCCCAGCATCAGGGTCTTTTCCAATAAATCGGCTCTTTGCATCCAGTGGCCAAAGTATTGGAGCTTCAGTTTCAGCATCAGTCCTTACAATGATTATTCAGGGTTGATTCCTTTAGGATTGATTGGTTTGATCTCCTTGTAGTCCAAGGGACTCTCAAGCATCTTCTTCAGCACCACAATTCCAAAGGATCAATTCTTCTTTGGTGCTCAGCCTTTTTTTATGGTCCAACTCTCAAACCCATATATGACTACTGGAAAAACCATAGTTTTGACTATACGGACCTTTGTTGGCAAAGTGATGTCTCTGCTTTTTAATATGTTGTCTAGGTTGGTCATAGTTTTTCTTCCAAGGAACAAGTGTCTTTTAATTTCATGGCTGTAGTCACCATCTGCAGTGATTTTAGAGCCCAAGAAAATAAAATCTGTCATTGTTTCCACTTTTTCTCCATCTATTTGCCATGAAGTGATGGGACCAGATGCCATGATCTTAGTTTTTTGAATGTTGAGTTTTAAGCTAACTTCTTCACTCTCCTCTTTCATCAAGAGACTCTTTAGTTCCTCTTGGCTTTCTGCCATTAGAATGGTATCATCTGCATATCTGAGGTTGCTGATATTTCTACTGGCAATCTTGATTCCAGCTTGTAAGTCATCCAGCCCGGTATTTTGCATGATGTACTCTGCACAGAAGCTAAATAAGCAGGGTGACAATATACACCTTGACGTACTCCCTTCCCAGTTTTGAACTGGTCTATTGTTCCATGTCTGGTTCTAACCATTGCTTCTTGTCCTGCATACAGGTTTCTCGGGAGGCAGGTAACGTGGACTGGTATTCCCATCTCTTTAAGAATTTTCCACAATTTCCCACTATTCTTGAAGAATATTCAAAGGCTTTAGCATGGTCAATGAACTAGAATTAGATGTTTTCTTCTGGAATTCTCTTGCTTTTTCTATTATCCAATGGATGTTGGCAATTTGATCTCTGGTTCCTCTGCCTTTTCTAAATCCAGATTGTACATCTGGAAGTTCTCAGTCCATGTATTGCTGAAGCCTAACTTGAAGGATTTTGAGTAGTAATCAATTTTTCACTAAGCAAATACACAATTCTTCATGGTAGAAGGAGCCATGTCAGTTCAGAGATGTAATTAAAAAAAAAACCCACTTCAGTTAAGATTTTAAAAGTAAATTGAATGTGTTCATATATTTGAACCAAATGTTCAACTGAATTTGTACATTATCCTCAAAACTTAGTATATCTATAGATTGCCAATCATGACACTATTAACAGTGATATTAGGGCCTCCCTGGTGGCTCAGTGTTAAAGAATCCACATGCCAATGCAGAAGACACAGTTTGATCCCTGGTTCAGGAAGATCCCACATGCTGAGGAGGAGCTAAGCCTGTGTGCCACAACTATTAAGCCAGTGCTCTGAGCCCCAGAGCTGCAACCACTGAGCCTATGCACCATAATTACTGAAGGCCAGCCATGTGCCTAGAGCCCATGCTCTACAACAAGAGAAACCACTGCAGTGAGAAGCCCACACACTGCCACTAGAGAATAGCCCCAGCATACCACAAATAGAGAAAAACCCACTCAGCAAAGAAGACACAGCATAGCCATAAATAAACAAATCCTTTTTTAAAAATGATATTAAAAAGAGCTGGGTATGTCAACTTCACACTAAATATTTACCAAAGAGAAATGAAAGTGTATGTCCATACAAAGAATTGTATGCCAATGTTCATAGCAACATTATCCACAACAGTCAAAAAGTGGAAATAATCCAAATGTCTATCAATTGGTGATAAATGAACAAAAGGTTGTATATCCATACAACAGAACACTATTCAGCAATTAAAAGGAATAAAATGCTGATACATGCTACAACATAGAGGAAATTTAGATACTAAGTGAAAAAAGACAGACATAAAAGACTACATATGTTCTACGATTCCATTTATATAAAATACCTAGAAAACATAAATCTATCGAAACAGAAAGTAGATTAGTGGTTGCCTGAGGTTGGGATTGGGAGAGTGGGCTGAGAAATCTTCTTGGGCTGATGGAAATGCTCTTCATCTGGATTATGGTAATGGTTGCATAACTGTTCATTTACTAAAATTTTGTACACTTAACATGGACACATTTTATGAGGTACAAAAATTGTACCTCAACAAAGTTGTTAAAAGGAGGAGGAGAAGGAAGAAGTGTCCTACTATGATGAAACTCAGAAAAATTAATTAGAAAGAGGAGAGAAATGGGTGAGGCTGGCTTACATGGGCAGGACTGTTGACCATAGGAGTAGAGTTAAAGGAACATAGTGCATGCTGGCATATGCAAAATGTGGGCTGTGATTATGCAATGAATGGTAATCCAGAGAGGAGGACAGGTATTCAACAGAAAGGCAAAGTTTGGAATGCTAAGCTAAAGGACCAACATCAAGGTTTAATGTCCATTAATATAAATTCAAGAGCTTATGAGATTTTATGGAGTCCACTATCAGAAACCAACCTGTAGGGAAGATGAGGATACATAGGTCCAGACCATTATGTTTTGCTGGCCTCACTGAAGCATTCTGGATAAAATCCTTACTGTAGCAAATGTTTGATACATTAATATCTACTGTTATACAAAAAATGAATCAGATTTATAATCTATTAACCTAGAAATGTTCCATTCTTGCCCTCGGTAAGTGCTTGGTATTTGAATATAGTTTAAAATATATTGCTTTGAAAATGCTTTATTTGCTTTTACTTTTATGATGGATGAAATCATGTGTCTTGTTTAAAATAGTTTTATGGTGTCAAATGAGTAAACTTCTGTTGACAAAAATTTCAAAACCCAAAAGAAACACCTGGTCCTCGTAAAGATGAAAACAGACAGAGGAGAGTGTTAAGATTCTAGGTAAACAGGGGCTTCCTTATATCACGCAGAAGATAAAGGGACTTAAAGAAGAATGCAACAGTGAGGAAGAGATCTACAAAAGCATGGGCTCCCAACACTTTCTGCGCCTTCCTCCACCCTGCCTCTCTTCCAGTCCACCCACCATACCTCCCAAGAAGTAAAGGAAAAGAGAGGAGTTACTCAATGTCTCTGCCTGCCTGGCTGGATGACTCTAAAAAAGCTAAGTTCACACCTTCTGCAGTATTAGGAAGTTCCCACAAGGTGCAGCAGAACAAACATGACTGACCAGGTGTGGACATTTCCAGAAGAATCTTAATCCACCTGAGCCTTCTGCATTACTGAAACCAACACTTATATCCAGAAAGTGTAAGAGCGCAGTGACAGTGTTTAAGACAATCACGGTCGTGATCCTGCAGCAGCCGCAGACCTCCCGACTCTGAAGATGAACTGCAATCTATTAGGATCTTCTATGCAGCCATGAAATTAAAAGACACTTGCTCCTTGGAAGAAAAGTCATGACCAACCTAGACAGCATATTAAAAAGCAGAAACATTACTTCGCTGACAAAGGTCCATCTAGTCAAAGCTATGGTTTTTCCAGTAGTCATGTATGGATGTGAGAGTTGGACTACAAAGAAAGCTGAGTGCCAAAGAATTGATGCTTTTGAATTGTGGTGTTGGAGAAGACTCTTGAGAGTCCCTTGGAATGCAAGGAGATTCAACCAGTCCATCCTAAAGGAAATCAGTTCTGAATATTCATTGGAAAGATTGGTGCTGAAGCTGAAACTCCAATATTTTGGCCACCTGATGCGAAGAACTGACTCATTTGAAAAGACCCTGATTCTGGGAAAGATTGAAGGCAGGAGGAGAAGGGGATGACAGAGGATGAGATGGTTGGATGGCATTACCAACTCAATGGACTTGAGTTTGAGTAGGCTTCAGGAGTTGGTGATGAACAGGGAGGCCTGGTGTGCTGCAGTCCATGGGGTCTCAAAATTGGACACAACTGAGCAATTGAACTGAAATGAACTGAATGAGCCAGGCAATGTGTCACATGTTTTACACGCATCATCTCACATAATCCTCACTGCTAGCCTCTAAGATTCTCATTGTCAGTCTCCCCTTTTATAGAAAATTAAACTGAGTCTGGGAGAGGCTTAGTTTCCTTTCCCAAGGGTACACAATTAATTAGTAGGATTTCTAAGCTCATGTCTTCTCTATCATGCCATGGGTACCCCAGAATCAGACCAGGAGTTGGTGGCTTTATGAGAGTCAGGAGCCAAGTTCACATTCCTGTTCTTCTGCCCTAGGTGGATGAGCTTACCATCACTCAGGGGAGGCCAGGCTGAGGAAGTATCAGGGTGGAGGTGATTGACAGCCCTGTCAAGGAGTCAGGCTGCCCTCACAGATGTGGGACCTGGGAGTAATGCTGAGAGAGGTCCAGTGGCCTTTGGTACATCGGGGTCTCTCTCCCAACCTGTGTAATTAAAAAAAATATGTTTCTATTCATTTTCTCTTATTTGTTTCCCCATTTTAAAGAGTATAGAATGTGGAATTGGAAAAACCAGGATTTAAACCTGAGGGCTCTGCAGTGCATTGTTCATTGATCTTAGGGAATTTACTTAAGCCCCAAGTCTGGCCTAAAATGAGGATGATTGGCCATACCTACCACACAAAGTTGTTTAGAGATTTAAACAAGATCATTCTCCAGAGAAGGGCTTTATAGGGTGCTACATACGTTCATTATTGTTCTAAAATTTGGGACCCTTTCATTTTTTGTAAGAGCTGCTGCTGCTGCTAAGTTGCTCAGTCGTGTTCGACTCTGTGCGACCCCATAGACGGCAGCCCACCAGGCTCCCCTGTCCCTGGGATTCTCCAGGCAACAACATTGGAGTGGGTTGCCATTTCCTTCTCCAGTGCATGAAAGTGAAAAGTGGAAGTGAAGTCGCTCAGTCGCATCTGACCCCTAGCGACCCCATGGACTGCAACCTACCAGGCTCCTCCACCCATGGGATTTTCCAGGCAAGAGTACTGGAGTGGAGCGCCATCGCCTTCTCCGTTTGTAAGAGCTGCTCCCCCTCAGTTTATGGCACTCACCAATTTTGTAAACCAGCCTCCTGTGTCTTCATCCAAGTTGTTTAGAGAGATGAGGGGATGTGGGTGGGGGCAACAGGATCTGGCTGAGGTCAGAGCTCTATTATTTAATAGCAACAGCCTCCCTCAAGCTGTCATTAATCAGCACATCTGATTAATGACAGCATAATTTTTTAATTTAGCTATTTTAATAGCTAATCTATTTGTCCTAAATCTGCCTGTGTTTCCCAATCTTCTGAAAGAGATCATGAAAGGATCTGTCAAGCCCCTTGAAATCTGGATGCTACCTTCACAATCCTTCCTTGATCTGTTAGTCCAATTTTTTAACAAAGGAAATCAGATTTACTAGACCAATTTTATCCTCACTGAGCTCGTGGCACTCCCTACAGATCATCTTTAGACATGCCCACAAGCCACGTGTTCTAAATTTGTTCTAGAATGTTCTAGGGAAGGTATCCCTCCTCAGGGTAATGGGTCTTGGGAGAATCCGGATGGCACATCAAGTTGGTAAGGAGAGCAGAGCTCAGGCACCAGGTTTTGTTTGGGAGCCATATGCAAGGAGGTGCAGGGGACTGGCAGGAATTCATGTGGGTATTTATGCAAGTAGTCTTCAAGTCATCCATGGCGGGACACAAATAAAAAATCCAGGGTACAGGCAAGTTGAGAATTAAGGCAGCCAGGCATTAAGAGCATCAAGGCCACGAGAGTAAAACCAAGACTGGGAGCAGAAAGGGTAAGTGAATATCACCCACCAGGCTGAGTGATTAGCAAGAGGAAGTTCAGATGAACTCCACCCATCTCCTACCAGTGTCCAACCTGACTTATTAACCCAGACACAAGAAGTATGGCTTGTTCCCTAGGCCTTTTTTTTTAAAAAAAAAAAACAAACAAGGCATTCATCCTTGACACAAAATGAAACTGAAGCTTATATAAAGTTTCAGGAGCCCACTTTCTCCCACTTCTTGAAAATGCTTCTATTTGTGTGTGTCTAGTCTTCTGGTTATTTCCTTCTCACCCACAGTTTTTAGAAAACTGCCAGCAGCTCCCCTTCCATCACACTTGATAGTTATCTCACTAGAGTTGAATCAAGGCTGAGAATATGGACTTTGGCTGCCAAACAGGCCTGGGTGCAAGTTCCTGACAGGCTATTTACTTCTATGAGACTTTGAGCTACTACCCAATTTGAGCCTAAATTTTCTCATTGACAAATAGAGATGACCCTAATCCTACCACGTAGAATTGTTGTGAGGCTTCAGTGTGATAGCATATGTAAAGCACGGAGCACAATGCTGCCCACCAAGCTCGGTCCACACATCCCTCTAGTCAATTGCATCATAAATCTCTATTGCTCTCTCCTGTAGGGATGGATATCCTTTGCCATCTACCTTTGCAGTTCACCCCACTAGAGACAACATGTACCTTCCATCCCGTTAGTGTTGGGTTTGGCTGGCACGTGATTGGTTTCAGCCAATAGAATTGTTCAGAAGGGACAATGAGTACCCTCCCCGAGAATACAGGTTATTTGACTTTGTCTCCACCTTTTGTTCATTCATTCACATTTATGTGGCACCTGACGTGCCAGGCACTGTTGTAGGCCCTGGCAATCTAGTGGCCTTATGAGGCAAATAAAGCCACTACTCTCATGGAGCTTACATTCTAGAGAAGTAGATAATGAATAGGAGAACAATGAATAACCTAGATAATTCCACACAGCAGTCAATGCTATGAAGTAAACCCATGAAGGATAATGAGATGGGGGGTGAGGGGTGGGCAGGGGGCCCAGGGGCCAGGGCAGTCCTCATTGAAATAGTGACACTCTGTTCTCCAAACAGCAAAAATGTCCCTCTCTAGTCCTTGTTCCATGTTCGCCCAGAGATCATTCTGTCTTCAACACTTTAGCAAGTTGATTTTTCTTCTTTCCTTAACCACCTGCTGATCTTGGTATAGATTCAAGTGACTCTTCTAAATGCAACCCCGGTGTCATCTTCCCCCCTCTGTGCCTGTCTGGATTCTATGAGCTACCTTGGGCAGCCACATCCACCTTTTTAGGCACCACCTCCGTTTCTTCCTCCCTGACTCCATTTTTAATTCCATACATAGTAGGGGTTCCTTTTTTGAGGGCTCACAACTTGTCATGCCATCTTCCCTTGAAGAACCTTACACTGATCTCATCTTTGGACACTTTGAAACTGCTTCTTTGTAGCCCACAATATTTGACTCTCCCTCCAGTCCTCTTCCTGACTGTTAAGAACCTAAATGAGAGGACGCTTTCATGGTCTTTGCCCACATCAACCTCAGCCTTCTTCGTGGGCCAGAGGACAGTTCACACGAGCATTTGGCCTCACCCCAGACAGGTGATATCATCGGGTAGTTTTTTGAGGAGACGATGTGCAAGCTGAGCATCCAAAGATGAATGCGGGAAGACTTGCAAAGAGTCAGAACGGAGGCAGAGGGAAGAAAGGTCACATCAGGGAGAAGGAGCTGCATCCACAAAGGCCCTGAGGTGGGAAAGACAGCGGGTTTGAGGAACTGAAATGAGTCTGCTGTGTGGAGCCTTGCACAGTGGGGCAGGGCACGTGCAGAAGGGGAAGTTAGGGGGCAGTTCATTGTCTTGGACCTTTGTCCACTAGTGGACTAACCACGACTATTAAACAAGCCTGAAATTCTGCTGCAAAAGGGTAAATCTGTGATTTGATGGGGTGGAATTTGTTGGCACAGATACTTTCAAAATACCTCTTTGTTTTAGGACTGGTTCATGGAAATCCACGGTAGGTTAAATAAAAGTATCTGATAGAATGAAATGAGAAAGACCATCGATCACTGTTCAGATGGCTCTTTATTTGCTCTGATAAAGAAAGGAACTTGGTGAAGAGGTTGGGTGGAAGCGGCAGACATCAACATAGCCCTCCTCTGGGCTGGAAGAAAGAAAGGGATAAACATATGCTAAGTGAAGTAAGTCAGACAGAGAAAGACACATATTATATGTCATCACTCATATATGGAACCTAAAAAAAAGTACAAATGAGTTTATTTACAAAACAGAAACAAACTCACTGACATAGAAAACAAACCTATGGTTACCGAAGGGGGAGGGGAGTTAGTAAATTAGAAGTATGTGAATAACAGACACACACTACACATAAAATAGACAAGCAGCAAGGATTTACTGTATAACACAGAAATTTTGTGTGTGGGGGCTTTCTCTAGCTGTGGTGCTTGGGCTTCTCATTGCAGCCCCTTCTCTTGTTGTAGAGCACAGGCTCTAGGCGCATGGGTTTCAGCAGTTGTGGTTCCTGGGCTCTAGAGGACAGGCTCAATAGTTGTGGCACACTGGCTTAGTTATTCCTCCATATGTGAGATCTTCCTGGATCAGGGATTGAACCCATGTCTCCTGCATCAGTAGACAGATTCTTTACCACTCAGCCACCAGGGAAGCCCAACACAAGAAATTATATTCAATATCATGTAATAACCTATAATAGAAAATAATCTGAAATATATATGCTACTGCTGCTGCTGCTAAGTCACTTCAGTCATGTCTGACTCTGTGCAACCCCATAGACAGCAGCCCACCAGGCTCTGCCATCCCTGGGATTTTCCAGGCAAGAACACTGGAGTGGGTTGCCATTGCCTTCTCCATGAAATATATATATATATATATATATACACGCAAATGACTCACTTCCCTGCATACCTGAACTAACACAATATTGTAAATCAACTGTACTTCAATTAAAAAAAAAAAGAATGGTGTAAGCATACTGCACTTGCCTGTGTGTGTGTGCGTGACGGGGTCAAGGAGAGCAAGGGCAGTGCAAAATAAAGCAAAACCTCCGAAGAAAAAGCAGATGGACTGGAAACAGGGTAATAAAAACATTCTCACACCCACTCAACCAATCATGTGATCCTCAGTGATAGAGGTAAATGAGGGCGCAGGGTAGAACAGGCGTCACAGGAGGTATGGTGTGGCCAGAGGTATGGTGTGGGGACATCTGTGTAGCTCACTGGGTAAGAGGCAGGCCTGTGACCTCCCCCACCAAGCGTAGCAGCTGGTAAATCACCTATTAGATCGATGGCATCAAGTGCAATGTGGCTTGGACAAGGCTCCATGTTTTTTTAAGTTTCCTCAAAGCCCGAAGTCAGTATAGAGCTCTCTGAATTCCCCAGGGTAGATGGCGCAGCTAGAGCAGCTCCTGGCACTGCCTGCCCTGGGACCAGTTTCCTTCTTTTTGGAGCTCCTCCAGGAGAGAAAAGAGAGGACTCAACTCTGTCCTTTCTGTGCAGGAGACTTTCCTTTCTTAGAGACTTTTGAAGAGGCTGAAGAAAGCTTGAGATTTGGTGGCATGTGCACTTAACTCCTCCACAGACGTCCCCTGCCCCAGCATGGAGCACACCAAATTTACTAATCATGTATTGACTCAATTTGGACAAAACTTAAGCTAAAATAAGACATTCTCTGTGCTGTTTAAGAAGCAGTCTCAGTGTATCTGACAAGTTTTTTCAATATATTTTTACTTCTGTGTTTTTATTGAGATACAGTTGACATCCAGCACTGTATAAGTTTAAGGTGTACAGCATAATGATCTGACTTCCGTACTTCACAAAATGGCTTCCCTGGTGGCTCAGATGGTAAAGAAACTGCCTGCAATGCTCCCAGGTTTGATCCCTGGGTAAGGAAGATCCCTTGGAGAAGGGAATGACTATCCACTCCAATATTCTTGCCTGGAGAACCCCATGGACAGAGAATCCTGGCAGGATACAGTCCACAGGATCGCAGAGAGTCAGACACGACTGAGTGACTAACACCCACATTGCAAAATGATCACAATATGTTTAGCAAAACCTATCAGCTCATAGAGATACAAAATAAAAGAAATAGAAAAAAAAATCCTTTTCTTATGAGGAGAACCCTTAGGATTTACTCTCTTAACAACTTTCATATATAACATCGAGCCATATTAATTGTATTTATCATGTTGTACAACACATCTGTAGTACTGATTTATCCTGTAAATAGAAACTTGTACCTTTTGACTGCTTTCATCCAGTTTTTCTTTCCCCCACCCCCTGACACTGGTAACCACACATCTGATCTCTTTTTCTATGTATTTGTTTGCTCTTGAAGTATGATTGACCTGCAACACTTCCAGAAAAACATCTATTTCTGCTTTATTGACTATGCCAAAGCCTTTGACTGCGTGGATCACAATAAACTGTGGAAAATTCTGAAAGAGATGGGAATACCAGACTACCTGATCTGCCTCTTGAGAAATTTGTATGCAGGTCAGGAAGCAACAGTTAGAACTGGACATGGAACAACAGACTGGTTCCAAATAAGAAAAGGAGTACATCAAGGCTGTATATTGTCACCCTGCTTATTTAACTTCTATGCAGAGTATATCATGAGAAACGCTGGACTGGAAGAAGCACAAGCTGGAATCAAGATTGCCGGGAGAAATCTCAATAACCTCAGATATGCAGATGACACCACCCTCATGGCAGAAAGTGAAGAGGAACTAAAAAGCCTCTTGATGAAGGTGAAAGTGGAGAGTGAAAAAGTTGGCTTAAAGCTCAACATTCAGAAAACGAAGATCATGGCATCTGGTCCCATCACTTCATGGGAAATAGATGGTGATACAGTGGAAACAGTGTCAGACTTTATTTTTCTGGGCTCCAAAATCACTGCAGATGATGACTGCAGCCATGAAATTAAAAGACGCTTACTCCTTGGAAGGAAAGTTATGACCAACCTAGATAGCATATTCAAAAGCAAAGACATTACTTTGCCAATAAAGGTTCATCTAGTCAAGGCTATGGTTTTTCCTGTGGTCATGTATGGATGTGAGAGTTGGACTGTGAAGAAGGCTGAGCGCCGAAGAATTGATGCTTTTGAACTGTGGTGTTGGAGAAGGCTCTTGAGAGTCCCTTGGACTTCAAGGAGATCCAACCAGTTTGTTCTACAGGAGATCAGCCCTGGGATTTCTTTGGAAGGAATGATGCTAAAGCTGAAACTCCAGTACTTTGGCCACCTCATGCGAAGAGTTGACTCATTGGAAAAGACTCTGATGCTGGGAGGGATTGGGGGCAAGAGGAGAAGGGGACGACAGAGGATGAGATGGCTGGATGGCATCACTGACTCAATGGACGTGAGTCTCAGTGAACTCCCGGAGTTGGTGATGGACAGGGAGGCCTGGTGTGCTGTGATTCATGGGGTCACAAAGTGTCGGACATGACTGAGCGACTGATCTTATCTGATCTGATCTGATACATTTCAAAATGGTCAGCAGAATAAGTCTCGTTGCCATCTCTGACAACTTTTAATTAGAAATATCTCTCAAAAATATTTTTCAAAATTTCAAAACATCAAGCCCTCCATGATCCCACCAAGCTCACCCGATCTTTTCCACTTTTGCCACACCTGACTAGGACCTGTCCACAGCCATCGTCTGGCTCCCACTTTGTTGCTTCTTGCTTGTCCTTGTAGCACATTTCTACACAAATGCAGTGCCTCCTAACCCACATGTCTCTGTCATCTCTGCAATTACCACTTTCGAAGTTACTTCCACATTTGTTAAGAAAAATATAGTTCTTTTCTCCTTCAGCAGTTATGAGGTCATGTTTTGAAATCAGATAGGCCTGGAGTCAAACCTTCATTTTGCCAAATACCATCCGGGCCACTTTGGCTGAACAGTCCTCTGAAAGTGTCAGTTTCCTCATCCATGAAACATGAGACAAGAACCCTTACCTCCCAGAGTGGCTACAAGGATTAAATTGGGATACTAAATACAACCAGCCCTTAGCATCCACAGGGGATTGTTTCCAGGACCCCCTCACGTACCAAAATCCATGAATGCTCAAGGGCCCTCTGACAATCGGTGTATTTACAGTCAATCGGCCATGCCCGGAGATAGGGAGAGCTGGTTGGGTATTTTCCACAAGCTGGGTATTTAGTGTAAGCTCAACATGGAGATGGGATCATAGTAAGTAAATGGAAGCTGCCTTGCTATTAGCATTATTTTTTTTATCATTCTCCTTTAGAAACTTCAAACAGGATATATCACGACACAGAGGACCTCTAAGTATAAATCCCTTCTAAGTTTCTCAGTAATGTTCAACACCATTGTCCGCCTCCTTGAGAAGAGCCAGAAGGGCTTCAGTCAGCTCAGTTCAGTCACTCAGTTGCGCCTGACTCTTTGCAACCCTATGGACTGCAGCATGCCAGGCTTCCCTGTCCATCACCAACTCCTGGAGCCTACTCAAACTCATGTCCGTCATGTTGGTGATGCCATCCAACCATCTCATTCTCTGTCATCCCCTTCTCCTCCCGCCTTCAATCTTTCCCAGCATCAGGGTCTTTTCAAATGACTAGGTTCTTCACATCAGGTGGCCAAAGTATGGGAGTTTCAGCTTCAGCATCAGTCTTTCCAATGAATATTCAGCTCTGATTTCTTTTAGGATGAACTGGTTTGATCTCCTTGCAGTCCAAGGGACTCTCAAGAGTCTTCTCCAACACCACAGTTCAAAAACATCAAGAGTCCCTTGGACTGCAAGGAGATTCAACATGTCCATTCTAAAGGAGATCAGCCCTGGGTGTTCTTTGGAAGGAATGATGCTAAGGCTGAAACTCCAGTACTTTGGCCACCTCATGCGAAGAGTTGACTCATTGGAAAAGACTCTGATGCTGGGAGGGATTGGGGGCAGGAGGAGAAGGGGACAACAGAGGATGAGATGGCTGGATGGCATCACCAACTTGATGGATGTGAGTTTGAGTGAACTCCAGAAGTTGGTGATGAACAGGGAGGCCTGGTGTGCTGTGGTTTATGGGGTCGCAGAGAGTTGGACACAACTGAGCAACTGAACTGAATTGAACTTATGGGACCAGATGCTGTGATCTTCATTTTCTGAATGTTGAGTTTTAAGCCAACTTCTTCACTCTCCTCCTTCACTTTCATCAAGAGACTAATTTTTCCTTCACTTTCTGCCAAAAGGGTGGTGTCATCTGCGTATCTGAGGTTACTGATATTTCTCCCGGCAATCTTGATTCCAGATTGTGCTTCATCCAGCCCTGCATTTCACATGATGTACTCTGCATATAAGTTAAATAAGCAGGATGACAATGTACAGCCTTGATATATTCCTTTCCCAATTTTGAACCAGTCTATTGTTCCATGTCCAGTTCTAACTGTTGCTTCTTGACCTGCATACAGATTTCTTAGGGAGCAGGGAAGGTGGTCTGGTATTCCCATCTCTTTAAGAATACAGCTTGTGATGATCCATGCAGACAAAGGCTTTGGCATAGTCAATAAAGCAAAAGTATATGTTTTTCTGGAACTCTCTTGCTTTTTCGATGATCCAGCAGATGTTGGCGATTTGATCTCTGGCTCCTCTGTCTTTTCTAAATCCAGCTTGAACATCTGGAAGTTCACGGTTCATGTACTGTTGAAGCCTGGCTTGGAGAATTTTGAGCATTACTTTACTAGCGTGTGAGATGAGTGCAAATGTGCAGCATTTGAACATTATTTGGCATTGCCTTCCTTTGGGATTGGAATGAAAACTGACCGTTTCCAGTCCTGTGGCCACTGCTGAGTTTTCCAAATTTGCTGGCATATTGAGTGTAGCACTTTCACAGCATTGTCTTTTAGGATTTGAAATAGCTTAACTGGAATTCCATCACCTCCATTAGCTTTGTTCACAGTGATGCTTCCTAAGACCTATTTGACTTCACATTCCAGGATGTCTGGCTCTAGGTGAGTGATCACACCATCATGGTTATCTGGGTTATGAAGATCTTTTTTGTATAGTTCTTCTGTGTATTGTTGCCACCTCTTCCTAATATCTTCTGTTTCTGTTAGATCCATACCATTTCTGTCCTTTATCATTCCCATCTTTTCATGAAAAGTTCCCTTGGTATCTCTAATTTTCTTGAAGAGATCTCTAGTCTTTCCAATTATATTCTTTTCTTCTATTTCTTTGCACTGATTGCTGAGGAAAGCTTTCTTATCTCTCCTTGCTATTCTTTGGAACTTTGCATTCAAATGGTATACCTTTCCTTTTCTCCTTTGCCTTTATCTTCTCTTCTTTTCTCACCTATTTGTAAGGCCTTGTCAGACAACCATTTTGCCTTTTTGCCTTTCTTTTTCTTGGGGATGGTCTTGATCCCTGCCTCCTATACAGTGTCATGAACCTCTGTCCATAGTTCTTCAGGCACTCTATCAGATCTAGTCCCTTGAATCTATTTGTCACTTCCACTGTATAATCATAAGGTACTTGATTTAGGTCATACCTGAATGATCTAGTGGTTTTCCCTACTTTCTTCAATTTTAGTCTGAATTTGGCAATAAGGAGTTTATGATCTGAGCCACAGTCAGCTCCCAGTCTTGTTTTTGCTGACTGTGTAGAGCTCCATCTTTGGGTGCAAAGAATATAATCAATCTGATATTGGTATTGACTATCTGGTGATGTCCATGTGTAGAGTCTTCTCTTGTATTGTTGGGAGAGGGTGAGAAAAGGAACCAGAAGGGCTTGGGGGAGGTCTCCTTCCCAAAATAGACTGAAGAGGTGCCCAGGCACTCACTCCACATCACAGGACCCACCCCACCCCCTACCCTTGGTTTCCTTCCCCAACAGGGATTTACCTGTCCTAATCCTCTGGGGTCCATGTATCACCACTTTTGTAAAGCCGTATTAAGGCTCTAAAGATGCCAAAGCATTCATTAGTTCCCTGAAGCAAAAACATTTGCCAACGCTTCCTGTCTAAACTAGCTCAGAAAAGCAGGTCCTTTACAAACAGGAAGCATTCCCCCCAACAGGGGTTCTTGCCTCTTCATAGTCTGTTTCTCCAGGCCACTGATGCAGGTTGACTCTTTTGCCAAAATGAAGGGTGACTTCTCTTCATGAAGTACCCAGAGGTATTTGATACCTAATGTGATGACAGTAGGTTGTATATGTGTATAAAATGGCTAATTGGACAGTTATTATTTCTGTAGGGAGAGGAA
This sequence comes from Bos indicus, assembly GCF_029378745.1. Lineage (NCBI taxonomy): Eukaryota > Metazoa > Chordata > Mammalia > Artiodactyla > Bovidae > Bos > Bos indicus. The sequence goes on along the minus strand of NC_091765.1, from coordinate 58,186,202 downwards.
AAGTGAGTCAGTTTAATTCTCTTCTGCAAATCAATTATTAAGCACTCATTTGAGTACTTTTTATTGAACAATTTTTGTGTGTTAGATGCTGAGAAGGATACTAATCAGGCAGAGAAGCCACTTCTGGATACTGACAGCCTAATAAGAGAGCCAGTGTGGGTAGGGCACATGTAGATGATGCTGTTAATGTGCTGTACTCAATGTGCCAGCAAAGTTGGAAAACTCAGCAGTGACCTCAGGACTGGAAAAGGTCAGTTTTCATTCCAATCCCAAAGAAGGGCAACGCCAAAGAGTGTTCAAAGTGAAAGTGAAAGTCCCTCAGTCGTGTCTGACTCTTTGAGACTCTATGGACTATACAGTCCATGGAATTCTCCAGGCCAGAATATTGGAGTGCATAGCCTTTCTCTTCTCCAGGGGATCTTCCCAACCCAGGGATTGAACCCAGGTCTTCCATATTGCAGGCGGATTCTTTACCAGCTGAGCCACAAGAGAAGCTCAAGAGTACTGGAGGGGGTAGCCTATCCCTTCTCCAGCGTATCTTCCCAACCCAGGAATTGAACTACCATACAATTACACTCATTTCACACACTAGCATGGTAATGCTCAAAATCCTTCAAGCTATACATAAACAGTACGTGAACCAAGAGCACAAAATACTTTGGAAAATTCTTAAAGAGATGGGAATACCAGACCAACTTACTTGCCTCCTGAGAAACCTGTATGCAGGTCAAGAAACAACAGTTAGAACCAGACATGGAACAGCAGACTGGTTCAAAATTGGGAAAGGAGTACATCAAGGTTGTATATTGTCACCCTGCTTATTCAACTTATATGCAGAGTATATCATGCAAAATTCTGGGCTAGATGAAGCTCAAGCTGGAATCGAGATTTCCAGGAGAAATATCAATAACCTAAGACATGCAGATGATACCATCCTTATGGCAGAAAACCAAGAGGAACTAAAGAGCCTCTTGATGAAAGTGAGAGAGGAGAGTGAAAAAGCTGGCTTAAAACTCAACATTAAAAAAAACTAAGATCACAGAATCTGGTCCCATCACTTCATGGCAAATAGATGGGAAACAATGGAAGCAGTGACAATGGAAACAGTTATTGTCTTGGGCTCCAAAATCATTGCAGATGGTGACTGAAATTAAAAAGATGCTTGCTCCTTGGAAGAAAAGCTATGACAAACCTAGGCAGCATATTAAAATGCAGAGACATCACTTTGCTGACAAAGGTCCATCTAGTCAAAGCTATGGTTTTTCCAGTAGTCATGTATAGATGTGAGAGTTGGACCATAAAGAAGGCTGAGCATTGAAGAATGATGCTTTTTAACTGTGGTGCTAGAGAAGACTCTTGAGAATCCCTTGGACTGCAAGGAGATCAAACTAGTCAGTCCTAAAGAAAATCAACCCTGAATATTCATTGGAAGGGCCGATGCTGAAGCTGAAGCTCCACTACGTTGGCCACCTGATGCAAAGAGGTGACTCACTGGAAAAGACCCTGATGCTGGGAAAGATTGAGAGCAGGAGGAGACAGAGATGACAGAGGATGAGATGACTGGATGGCATCACTGATTTAATGGACATGAGTTTGAGCAAACTCCAGGAGGTAGTGAAGGACAGGGAAACCTGGAGCGCTGCAATCCATGGAGTCCCAAAGAGTCGGACAAAACTGAACAACAACAATACCTATGTATGTACATGTATACTAACACGCACATATGAGCACAAGGAATAGACAATAATCTCAGAGGAAATGTTTAGATCGTGTTACAGGAGTCAGACAAGGAACCCATTCCCTCCAGCTGAGACCTGATCTCACCACCCTACTTGCTATCACAACCTGCCTAACCCCCATACTTCCAACCTGCCTCTTCCTGCTTTCCCAGGGCACTTATCACCCTGTAGTGCATCATACAAGTTATTTATTTATTGTTTTCTTATCTTTCACCACCACTAGGATGTAATCTCTCTCCATAAAGGCAGAGATCGTTGTCTGTTTTGATGGAGCCCAAGTGCCCAGAATAGAACCCAGCAGATGAGTAAGAACCAAATGATTTTCCCTCAGTGCAAGGCTTCCCTGGTGGCTCAGACAGTAAAGAATCTGCCTGCAGCACAGGAGACCTGGGTTTCATCCCTGGGTCAGGAAGATTCCCTGGAAAAGGAAATGGCAACTCACTCCAGTACTCTTGCCTGGAGAATTCCACGGACAGAGGAGCCTAGCACTACAGTCCATGGGGTCCCAAAGAGTCAGACAAGACTGAGTGGCTGGGCAGAAACACACACAATGCAAGGGAGGCAGAACAGGTGTGAGAGACAGCCATGCCTCCATCCATTCATTGAATAAGCATCTACTGAGCATCTCTCTATGCCCAGCGCTATGCTAGTCCCTGGAGATGTAAAGAAAGGAAATCCTCTAACCTCATTAGGGCCTGGCAACCTGGACAGAGGACAAGAGCTTCCTGTTTAGATAAACAGTGTGAGCAAAGGCTCCAGAGGCAGAAGTGTTAAAGCAGGTGGAAAGCAGGGTGTGATGTGGACTTCCTGGGAATAAAGCTGAAGTCACAGCTGGTGCCAAGGTCGGGAAGTGAGAACCCCTGACAAAGAAATCCGTGCTGACAGCTGAACCCTTGCAATCCTCAGTGATACAGCTCCAATTCTAAATAATTCCCTTCAATACGGACATAAGACTCCATCAAAGCCAAATAAATCAGACTTAATCCAAGAGGTGGAAAGTGAGACAGCAGGAATGCACAGAGCTCTCTGCCTTACAGCCTGTGTCGTTTTCATGCTTCCTGCTTTTCTTGTCTTCAAGACACAGAGGAATGGGTTCACCCATGCAGACCCACACAGAACACATTTCCAAGTTTGCACAGATCATCCCAGTCAAGAGAGGAGAAGGCCAGGTCGAGTGAATACACATGCCTGGCTCTTGGATTGCCCAGTCACCTTGAGAGGAATAAGGATTTTGTATTCAAGCAGCACGTTTCTGGAAAGATAAGGGTGGGCTATAGCTCCAAGACACTGTGCAACTCCCGTCATCCCAGGCCTGAGTACAACCATTACTGGGCCTTCTGAGTACCGAGCTTAGAGCCAGGCACTGGGGGAAGTCAGAAAAGAAGTAGAAGAGAGAGTCTGAAAAGTTCACATCTGACCCAAAATAAGGAGGAAGCAGATGCTATAAAAATAGATGCTTATAGGCACAGTTAGATTGGATGGCTATACTGAGCTCTGGAAAAAAAAAAAAAAATAGCCTGTAAAAATAATCCTGTTATACACCGACTCTCTCCTATATATAGCAAATACAAATAATCATCCACTTCCCCAGTTCATCTCTTTCCCGAGTCTTTGCTTTTCAATGTTGTGTCCTCTTGAGAGCTAACCTTACAAGCAAGAGTTCTAGCGCCCATCAGAGAGGAATGTCTAGCCATCATGGTGAGCTGGCGGTCCCTGCAGGGGGAGAGGACATCACAGAGGGGTTTTGTGGGGACTGGGTGATTCATTCACAGAGTGGATGTCAGGCCACTCGGGCGAAATCAGAAGCTTGCATTCCAATTGCTGGTGCTACTGGGCTCCCACTCCTGTTCCCTGGGGCCCCAGAGTACCCTCTGAACATTCCCACCTCCCCACCCCCGGCACCTGCTTTGGAGTTCCTTAACAGCATCACTGTAAAATGCCAGGGTCACAGTGGGAAGAAGCCACTTACACTGTGTGTAAAGGTGTGTAAAGAAAACAAGTGTTCAGGTGATCACGTGGTCCCAGGTCCGACATACTGTCAAGGCCCATCTGTGGAGGGCCTTGTGAGGCCCGTCTGTGAACCTGTCTCTCTTCCTCTAAGCAGCTCAGCCACGGAAATAAACCCCCACCACACCTCAGCACGGCTGACTGACAGGGCTGCTGCTAGGAATGTGTAGAGAGAGGGGCCAGGCAGACAGGAGGGATCACTCTTCAGATGACTTCAGAGGACTACGTGCTAAGAGATTTCCAAGCCGAGTCTTGTCAGGAAACACAACCTGGTGTTAAGCCTTGTAATTCTACCCAAGAAGCCTCATTTCCAATTTCTTTTTAATTGTTTCCTCCCTCTGTCCTCTAATGGGAGCAATTTAAGTCACTCTGATGCCCCACTAACAGCCTACTGGATGACAACAGCCCAGAAAAGAGAAGACATTCCAAAAATAGAAAACCACAGTGAAAAATGCCTGCTTAGAGTTTCATTAAGTCTCAGATAGCAAGACCACTCCCTGAATTGTTCATTGAATTTTTCGGAACGTAAGGGGATCTGAAATAGCAGTGGAGTATATTTCTGGTGACTTTCCGGCTGCTCCAGACAAGGGGTGTGGGTCCGGTCATCTGTCCAGTAAACATGCCTTGAGTGCCTGCCCCATGTTAGGCATTGACCAGAGCTAATAGCTGATATCTGATGGACCTCTCCGGGCCAGATCCTAGGCCAGTGCTTTTGTAGGCTATATTATTTAATGTAATCTTCCCAAATATCTATAAGCATCCTTCCATTATGACTCCCAATTTATGATCAGCATAATGAAGGCACTTAGAGATTAAGTCATTTTCTCCAAAAACGCAGAGCTGAATCCTGGAAAAGCCAGGATGAAATCCACTTCAGTTTCCAGTTTTAACTGCTACACTCCAGGGCCCCTAAGAAAGATGTACAAGGAAGATTGTGCAACTTGCCCTGAAAGTCCGTTTCAGGCTTTACCATCAGAAAGTCCCTTAGAGCAAACTCAAATGTCTCCCACTTCCCTTCCAGTGTATTTCCTCCTGCTTAGCTCCAAGCAAAGCTGGAGAAGAACCAGGCGGGGCAACTTCTGAGAAGCGAGAGGAAGGAAGGGGTGGTCCCAGCCCCACACTGGAGGGGAGAATGCATTCCTTCTACCCGGAACTACAGCCCCTCCAGCCCCTCTGCGGAGCCCTAGTTACATCCTGGTTACTTCTCCTTTATACCCTCAGAGAGCAAAAGGTTCATTCTGCAGATAAGTCAGAATTCTGCCTCTGTTGCAACACTTCTGGCATTTTGTCAATCTGACCCCGCTCCCGTCAAGGACAAACAGAGATTTTACGTTCATTAGAGAAGAGGCCCTTGGGTCAGAAGTGCATTTCTGCCTTGGAACCCTCACCAACCTGGGGGCTCAGTTCTGCTCAGCACTGGTTAACACCACAACCTTAAGCAGCTCTCTGGTTCCACAGAACACAGGACACAGCTGAAACCCAAGATGCTGTGTGCTATAGCGCCGCCCACCAGCTCCCTGGGCCTGGGATGGGGCCCGGGGAACTTGCATTTCTAACAATTTCCCAGGTGATGCTGGTGCTGCTGATTCGGGAACTCTATGGCTTCCTGATAATTTTCTGCAGAATTCTTGGCGCTGTGTTAGCACCAGCTGCACCATTCTTATAAATCCTGGCTCCAAACACAATTCCTACAATCTCAGGAGCACAGATATGTGAATGAGCTGAGAGGCAGAGGGAATGCAGAAATGAGGATGCTGAGCCCAGGCTGAATGGGCATTTAAGAATAAAGCTCTTAAGGCCTGGAGGGCAGAATACCGAATGGAGCTGAGAGGGCTTTCCACCTCCTTGCTAAGGGTACTGGAATTGGTCTGGGCAAAGCCAGCCCTGCCAGCCCAGCTCAGCTCAGACCTGCCCGAGGCACTCATTCCTTCCTCAGGAGGGAGCCCACTTACCTTCCAGCCACAGCTCAGTGGCTGAATTCACATTCCTTTCCCTGGGAAAGCAGGACTTCCCAGGTGGCTCAGTGGTAAAAAAAAAAAAAAAAAAAATCCACCTGCCAATGCAGGAGATGCCAGGAGACATGGTTTTAATCCCTGGGTTGGGAAGATCCCTTGGAATAGGAAATGGCAACCCACTCCAGTATTCTTGTCTGGAGAAATCCCATGGACAGAGTCCTGGTGGGCTACAGTCCAGGGGGTCGCAAAGCGTCGGACACCACTAAGCGCGCACGCAGGCAGGCGCACACTCTGGAAAAGAAGGGACATCTCTCTGCCTTGCCTACCAGCTCATCAGCACCTTTCCCGAAAGTCTTGGTTGGACCCTGGGTTTCAGGATAAATCGATGAAAGGAAGGGATCCTGCCTCTCATCTGCAATCACTGATCCTTCTGGAAAGCCTGGAGGTCAGGAGCCTGACACAGTCCACCCAGGGACTCAATCTCCTCTTGTCTTACACAGCGGGGCTTCACTCTCGTCATTTCCTCTGAATAGAAATCCCTTTGTCTTTGGCCTCCCAGTGAACTCCCAGTCTTCCTTCCAAACTCATCTCAGGCCTTTTGCCTATGGAAAGCCGTCCCTCAGCACCAAGCAGAGTCTGTCATTCCTTCCCCTATGCCTTGACTGCACTGCATTGCAAGCTTCCATGCTGTTTACGAATCTGAGCGACAGGAGAGGAATTACCGGCCTCTAAGTATCCCCAGCTTGGCTGCCCTCTCCTTACCAGCTACAGAGGCTCTTCCACTCAGCTTCCACCTCTCTTTCTGTTCTGAGCATGGCAATCTCCCTTTCCAGGATTCTTCTTTGTTGTGATATAGAATCAAAGTTGGGGAGAGAAAACTAAGAGAAGAAAGAGGTGTTTAGAAGACATGAGAGATATAAGGACTAGGACTAGAAAGACATTTTCTCTAAAATAGAGAAAGGAAAAATAGAATAAATTGGGACAGCTTTCTGGGGGGAGTTGAAGGAAGAATGCCAAGGCGGGCTGAGGGTGTAAGGAAGCGGATAGAAAAGGGAAGCGGTTATATTGAGAGTAACTCTGGATGTCCACGAAGACTCTATTTACTGAGTTTAAAAGTACAAGTAATGGACTTGAATTACTCTGAAGTGTCTTTTGGTTGCTGGGGCCCTCTCTCTGATGCTGCTCTAGGACTGGACCACAGGAGTTTCGCTTTCGTTGGGTTGCATCCTCGGGTTTCTCCTGTCTTTCACTTTGCTGTTCTCAGGGTCTGGCACAGAGCCTGGTGCATAAGAAATGCGCAGAGAAGTTCAGCTTTTTTCCCCTCCTTTCTTTGCTTCTGTCAACCTTGAGCAGCCCATGAGGCTGAAATGATGGCAGAAGGGAGCAGGAGCTGACAGGACAGCTTGGGGGAGAGAGGCAACTAAAACGTCCCACTAAATCTCCCTGGACGGAGCGAGAACCAGCCGCACACTGCTGATCTTGGCTGGGAGCCCACCATTTACCAGCCCCCTCCGGGCCTCTAGGGTATGGCTAATTAAAGACATGGTTACTCATTTCATTCCCAAGTCGCTATTTAAGGAAGTAGAATCATGCCATTCCTATAAGGCCTCTGACCCTACCCTAGAGGCAAACAATGCCAGGGCTTGTCTGAGTGGCTGTAAGTACAGAGCTGTTGGGAGAGGCTGGGAGGGGGCGGAGGAGCGGGGAGACAGCAGGCCCTACCGCTGGACCGGCAGCTGGATGCTCCCTCCCTCGACGTCCTCCTCTCTCCCTCCCCCTAAGGGGCTAGGATCTTGTGACCACCCTCCCTGAGCCCACTGCCAGGGCAACTCCTGTGTTTTCTGGACACAGAGTCACACAGCTGACTCAGAAAAAAAGCACTAACAATCTCCTTTTGGATTTCAAGTAGCAGCAACTCGGAGCATCTGAGATTTTTCAGTTGTTTTTTAAGATGTGAAGAAAACATTGCTTTTAATCAGCAGACTTGCTGAGATCTGCTGTATGTCAGGCCCAGTGCTAAGCACTGGGAAGGGGAATGAATAAAATTAAGCAAGTGTTGCTCTGAAAGAGTGTCCAATCTGATAGATGAAAGAGATGCATAAACAAATACATTACACTAATGTGGAATAAATGTAAAAGTAGAGTTTTGTACTATGCACACTACAGAGAAAGTGGTGATAACCTGTAATTGGTAGGCAAAGAAATGTGTGTGGAGCAGGGGTGGGGGTGGGGAGATTTGAGATGAGTTTTGAGGTACAAATAGGAGTTCATCAAGTAAAGGGAAGAACACCCCTAGCAGAGGCAAAGCATATTCAAAGTCATTTAAATCATGGAGAAATGAGTTGAATCCATGAGTTTCAATGGGTTTCAAACTTTGCTAACAAATATCTCATACAGAATAAGTCACATTAAAGTGAATAGGTTAGTCTGAAGCATCCAGTACAAGTATGGATTTTTAAAAATTTGTTATTGAGAATTAATTGACATAAAGCATCATATTAATTTCAAGAAGCCTGTAATTTCTTAGACTTTCTAAAAACAATTTTAAACTGTGCAAAATTATGCATTATGGTTTATAAGAGTCTCATGTTTTGACATTAAGATTTTCAATTTCTAGTAAGATTATTCAACTTTCCAAACATAGATGGTCAAATAAATTGATCCCCCATGTAGGGAGAATCTCCACATGGATCTCTTGAGAGAGAGAAAGGCAGTTTGTAACCAGTGTGAGAACTAGAAAGCCTTTAAAAGAGGGTTGGAGACCAGAGCTCTGTCTCTGACTGTACAAGTGATTTTTCACTCTCATATTTAGGTGTTGGCTGGGTTTGACCACAGTTACAGCATTTTCCAAACACTCTTAGAGAAGTAAGTTTGTCCTGGTGTCTGATGAGGCTGTCCTGGTTTTTGCAGGAATGGGGTTGTTCTTCTCACCCTTGCCCAGGCCACCACCCTCTGGGCTATGGGTATGTGGCTGGGGTGTGGTACCCAAGGAAAGAGATCACAGGCTAGGAAGGCCATGATTACCGCCTGCAGAGTTCAGAACACAGAGGGAGATATTTGTGCTAGAACGTTTCAAGAACGTTTCAAACAGCAAATTTAACATTCACACTTTCTTACAGGATAGGGAACCCTCGCATTTCATGCTCAGTATCAAGGGGAAGGCACAGTGCAATCTTGGAGAGGGTCACGGGAGCCACGGGGAGCCCGTCTTCCCCAGGAGTAGGAGAATGAGGCAGCTCACCAGGTACCATGTAACAACCCTTAATTTAATGATGTTGGAGGAAAACTGAAGGGAGATCTATTTTGTTTCAATACAAGCCAGGCTCTGAGGAGTGCTTGTGTGATAACAGCAATGTTTCTCCTTCCTTACAGTGGGACATATGAAATTAACTGCAAACAGCAGGTTGGACTATAAAGGACAGGAAGACAGGGTGTCTGGACCCTGCAAAGAATCTTCACATGCACTGACTGAACAATAAATACAGTTTATTTATTTAAATAAAATAGCTTCCCATTTGATTCCAGTTTTGTACCAAGAGCCAAGTGTTTCTGTATCAAAGGCAAGCAGGTGGATGTCCACACTTCCAGTTCCAGCCAGCAATGCTGACATGCCCCAGGTGAGGTCAAAGGTTGAATTGTATCCCCCTACCACTGGAATCTTTTTGTTGAGGTCCTAACCCCCAGGACTTCAGAAAGTGGCCTTATTTGGATATTCAGTCTTTGCAGATGCAATTAAGATAAAGTCAGACCAGAGTAGGGTGGGCCCCTCCTGCACTACGACTGGTCCCCTCGTAAACAGAGGGAAACAGACACACATATGGGTAGAACACCCTGTGAACAGGAAGGCAGAGATCAGCGAGATGCATCATGTGAAGACTGCCAGCAAAGCAGCAGAAGCTAGGAGCGAGGCTTGAGACAGATCCTGCCTCACCGCCTAGAGGGCACCGGCCCGGCGACACTTTGATCTTGGACTTCTAAACTCTGAAACTGTGACACAGTGAATGTCTGTTGTGTATACCACCCAGTCAGTGGGCCTTTGTTACGGCAGCTCCAGCGAATTGATGCAGGGGTGGGAACTGTCCTCAAGGAAACCTAACAGAAGTTCAACAACAAAGGTTCAAAGTAGATTAAAAGCAAAAACAAAAATCAAAAGCAGAATCTCTCCTGGTAATGAAAGACTTGGAAATCATTGGAAACTATTCAGAAACTGAGAGTACCAGTGTTTTAGTTTTTCTTTCTTTCTTTCTTTTTTAATGCACTTAACACTGCTGCAGGAAGCATCATAAATCTCCTCAATGAACAGTCCCAATCTGCTGATAGCTGGTGAGAAAGTAACTGGCTGTTTTTGTGTAAAAGCGCCTATGCTTCTTTCACAGCCATGTTCATTTTAGCCTGTCAGGCCAAGAGGAGACAATTGCATTAAATCACCTGGCAACTTCAATGCTCTCCTTTTTGGCATCAAAGAAGACTTTCCCTTTAATCAATTAGAAACCTGAGGTCTCCCTGACAAGTGCATAAACCTTAGAATTAGGGGGCAGCCAAGAGCTGGATTCAATAGGTGACCTTTTGCATGCAAGCTTCTGGAGGACCCTTCTGGTGGACCCTGGCAGAGGAACCCAAGAGGTGTCATTTTCAGTTGCCAAGTTGTGTCTGACTCTTTTCAGCCCCATGGACTGCAGCATGCCAGACTTCCCTGTCCTTCACTATCTCCTGGATTTTGCTCAAATTCATGTCCATTGAGTTAGTGATGCCATCAAACCATCTCATTCTCTGTTGCCCCCTTCTCCTCCTGTCTTCAGTCTTTCCCAGTATTAGTGTCACGGTGATTGAGGCATGCCCTTGATCATGCCCCTTAACAGTGACCTGTAAAACTCCCACCAGATACTGAGTCCTCTGAGGGAAAGGACTGTGTCCCTTACACCTCACCACAGGTCCTATTTTCATGATGGTGCCATTGAATCCTCCTACTCAAGCCCTTCTTGGGGTACCAAGAGTCTTCTTCCTCACCTGATTCCCGTATAATGGGACAAGGATAAACAGAGAGCTCAAAGCCTATAGGATCTGGGAGAAGGCAGGAAATGAACATCTTAACAAGGCATTCATGACTATTTTCAGGGTCACACAAGCCAGGTAAAAAGATGATAAATGGAAATTTAATTAGGGTCAGTGAAAGGGTAATGGGTGTTGAACTTAGAAATGAATTTTTCTTTTTGAAGATGTGGAAAGAACCTTGGAGTCCTTTGGATCTTCTGACCTACAGAAATGGTTTTCTAATTGAAGAGCCTGAGACTCATCTTCCCACATAAGAGGTGAGCAGATCTAGGGAGCTTTAGATAAGGCTCTTAGAATAAATGCAAATGAAAGAAATGAATGTCTTCCGCCCTGACAGCTCTTCTCAGGTCCCCTCCTACTCTAGGACTTTCCGGAGGGTAGACGTGGAGGGGGAAAAAAATATTCAAATATGCAATCGATTGTTCAATCCCAAGTCAGTTTCATTTTCTAGCTCTCTGGCAGTCTGCTTGCTGTATCAACGATCACACTCCAGTTCCCTAGATGTGCCCCTGTTTGGATACGCAACACCCGGTACCTTTCTAGGCTGGGCCCTGCTCCTCCACTGGCTGCTGGGTCTCTGCTGCTGAGAGAGGCCTTGTGTAAAGAGCTTCCATAACAACGTCTCAGATTCCAGTCCGAATCCTTCCCTACTGCAGGTTACTTGACTCTGCAAGACTTGGCTTCCTCTTCTTAGAATGGAGATCAAATGAGTGATGAGAGCAGCTTCGTGGTCTCCTTGTGAGGACCCAAAGGAAGAATAAATTTGATAAATAGAGCTTGTGAGATACTGTGTCAGGAGAATGAGAAGTAAAGCAAGGTCCTGTTATGCTCCTTGCTTGCTTGTTAAGTCGTCTCAGTAGTGTCCGATTCTTTGCAATCCCATGGACTGTAGCCCACCAGGCTCCTCTGTCCATGGGATTCTCCAGGCAAGAATACTGGAATGGGTTGCCGTGCCGTCCTCCATGGGGTCTTCCCAACCCAGGGATTGAACTGGCATCTCTTATGTCTCCCACACTGCAGGAGGGTTCTTTACCACTGAGCCACAGAGGAAGCCCCTTCTGCTCCTAAGAGATAATAAGTAAAACCCCTGGTGCACTGAGGTAGGTGCTCAATAAAAGGGCCTCCAGTTATCTGCCCTGCAGCTTAGCTGAGGGTCTGATCCTTCTCCCCTGTCCATATGAAAACAGACAGGGAATGAGCCCAGTGGTCTGTTCCCCGGGCCCTGTCTCCTCTGGAGGTAAACCTGAGCATAGGCTCCTGTGCTTGCCTTCCGAGGAGGCAGCTAATGCTGACAGAGAATGAAAGAGGCAGAAGTCTAGCCCTTTCCCATTTGAGAGAATCAAATGAAGGAAGCTCTGTGTGCTGGAGTTTAGCTCTAATGGGTACAAATGAGTTGAGTGTGGACCACTTGTAGATGTGATGCTACAGCCTGAGGATGAAGAAATGAGACGCTTGGTCCCTCCAAGCCTCTCTCCATCTCCATGCGCCAGTTTAAGAACGCAAGCTGTCTTTCAATACATTCCTAACAAACTGTCACAATTCCGTATTTTATTATACTATTTTGTTTGACTTTTATTTTAACAAAAAGATTTATGTGTGTCAAAGAAAAGTACACTGTTTTTTTCTCTCTCTTAATTCCTAAATCTCATCGGCTTTTAAGATGGAATTAATGTCAGTAATATAAACAGGAAGTGGCTGTCTTTTTAAGTGACTAAATAAAGTCAACCACTTTCTCATTGAGATAATTTGACAACAGTTTTTAAGTCCTAGAGAAGAACTTGTTTTTCAATTGACTAATTAAAACCCACTTAATCTAATAAAGTGGATTCTCTACGGACCCCCATAACAGAGAAAATCAATCTGAATTGAGCTATAATATAAACATAGAGTAAATAAACTGCATTTTGTGAGGAGAAAAAGCATGCTATAGGTGCTAATTCTCACTTATCCACACCAGCTCCGTAACGGACTCCAAGAGCTGTATTTATAGACACGTCTGCACTCCCCACCCCCAACGCCCCCACTTTGACAGGGAGCCGTCTTCTCTAGTTAGGAACTGGGAAGCCAGATCCCCTCATGATGGCTGGTGATGTTTCTCCTATGGGAAGACGGCATTCACTTTCTGCTCCTTCTTCCAGGTCAAAGTGATCTTGTTGTTATGACACTTCCTCTCCTATCCGGCAGTTTCCCTTTGAAAAATGAGACCATTCAGTCCAACGAGCTTTGCCCGTGCCTTCGAAGGAAGCTTGGGGTGGAGCAGAGACCGGCTCTGTCTGGTCGTCCTCCCACACAAGAGGATATGGCGCAAAAGTCTCTCTCCAGGGACTCGCTGAAGAGTAGCTGACACCAGAGTGCACTGTCATCTGAGTTATGGGGCCTCTGAGTAAGAACATGCTCCTTAGAAAGTCACATGTATGTGTTATGTATATATGTATCTGCAAAGATACAGCTATGACTATCTCTATTTGTTCAAGAAAGAAGCCTCAAATTGAGGCCAACAAACATTTCCCTAGGCCCTCGATGCCTCAAAGAAACTTGCTTTAATTAATAGATCAGAATAGTTAGTATTTAATGTATCAAATAAATGGATGATAGATACCTAGATACACTGATGGACAGATAAATGGATAGATTGATAGATACATAAATAGATTAGTTGGACCTAAGTTTATACCAATTCCTGGCTGAAGGAGCCAGTATTGTTCTGTGCTGAGCTGCTCAGTTGTGTCTGACTCTTTGCGACCCCATGGACTGCAGCCTGCCAGTATCCTCTGTCAGGGATTCTCCAGGGAAGAATACTGGAATGGGTTGCCATATCCTCCTCCAAGGTATGTTCCCAACCCGGGGATTGAACCCAGGTCTCCCGCATTGCAGGCAGATTCTTCACCGTCTGAGCCACCAGGGAAGCCGGGACCCAGTACTAAGTTTCCCTAGATCTAAATTTGTGTGTGTGTGTGTTCAGTCATGTACAACTCTTTGCGACCCCACAGACTGTAGCCCGCCAGGATCTCTATCCATGAAATTTTCCAGGCAAGAAATACTGGAGTGGGTTGCCATTTCCTATTCCAGGGCATCTTCCTGACCCAGGGATTAAACCTAAGTCTTTTGCATCTCCTACATTGGCAGGGGGATTCTTTACCACCGTGTCACCTGGGAAGCCCCAAACCTAAATGTACAAGTCTGTAAAATGGGTTTGATTACCTCTCTGTTTGGTTTCCAGGCATAAATGAATGAATGCATGTAAAATACTTATTAAAATAACTGCCATGAAGTAAGCTTCAATAAGAAGGAACCATCACTGATTTCATTCTTGGTGGAGAACAGTTCATTTGGGGGCATCTTTAGCAGTAGCAGCAGTTGAGAGTTCAGATTTCGGAACTGCAGGGAGACACAGTGGTTTTATGGGAAGGCTCTGATATACCTATGTGTAAATGGATACTTTCTGCAACAATGCACAGCTTAAGTGGGGCCTGTCACCTGGTGGTCAGACGTTTCTTGAGGGTGAGACAGTACTGCCAGGGAACCCAGCTTGATTTCCTGGTTCAAAAATCACACCTGTGAAACTCGATCCAGGTGGGAAATTCTTCTGGCTGTTTCGGCTAAAGCCATGGTTCACTATCAAGTTATGTCTCTGGGTCACTCTGAGGTCATCTTTTTAATTAATGTAACAGCCAAGGAAGGGCACAAAATCTCGCTGCTTAGCCTTCGCCTACAAGTCCATCGCAGCAGCTCTCGCATGTTGACTGAACATGTACTTGGTGCTAGCAGCCTTGTGGTCATCAGTTTCTTTAATCTTCCAACAAGCCTTCAACAACCCTCCATCAGGGCAGCTGCAATAATCCCCATTTAAAGATGAAAAATATCAGGCTTGCAATGTCCAAGATCACAGCTAGCAAGTGGAACCAACACTGCAGGTAAATAGGGGGCTCTTGCCACCAGGCTGTGCTTCACAGAAAACCATTCATCCTGTTTTGCTCTCCTGTGTCATGTGTGTGGACTTTGCATCTGAGAACAGACAGAGGTTTAAAATTCTCATTTTTCTCACCTGCTAAAGAGAAGCACAGCCTGTCATAAGGCTCAACCTTGCTCCAGGCTCTCCAGATTCTTCCTCCAATCCTCTTTATAGAGCATCTAATCTCCCTTTACCCCCACAATACCTGCTCAGGATTCTTCCTGGCCTCTCAAAAAACAACTGGCAACCAGCAACTAGCTTGAATCCCTTTAGTTTGGCTGCTGCTGCTGCTGCTGCTAAGTCGCTTCAGTCGTGTCCGACTCTGTGTGACCCCATAGATGGCAGCCCACCAGGCTCTGCCGTCCCTGGGATTCTCCAGGCAAGAACACTGGAGTGGGTTGCCATTTCCTTTTCCAACGCGTGAAAGTGAAAAGTGAAAGTGAACTCGCTCAGTCGTGTCCAACTCTTCGCGACCCCATGGACTGCAGCCTATCAGGCTCCTCCGTCCATGAGTTTTTCCAAGTAAGAGTACTGGAGTGGGTTGCCATTGCCTTCTCGGTTAGTCTGGCTAAGACGCCCCTTTTCAGGGGACCTGGTTGGAGCAAGAGTGCCACCTGCTGGAATATCTGAGTCACTGCCAACATATGTTCCTTGGGCCAACGTGGACAGGCAGGCGGAGGGGGGCTTAAGCCTAGCCAAGGAATCAAGCAGTGTTCACAGAAATACCTCAGCAGGGTCCAGGCACCAACTTACTGACACTTGGTGTTTAGTTGTTCAGTTGTATCTGACTCTTTTGTGACCCCATGAACTCTAGCCCGCCAGGCTCCTCTGTCCATGGGATTTCTCAGGCAAGAATACGGGAGTGGGTCGCCATTCCCTTCTCCAGGAGAATCGTCCCCACCCAAGGACTGAACCCGTGTCTCCTGCAGTTGGCAGGCAGGTTTTTTACCACTGAGCTACCAGGGAAGCCCAGACACTGACACTCAAGGTCTTATTCAAATACAAGTTTGGGACTTTAAGGCTGTGCATTTCTTGTTTCCAAATAGGGGCTGGGATGAGGGTGGGGCAAGTGGGGCAGGGCCATGCCAGTACAGTACATCCCATCTTTGTTGAAAATTGTGAAATTGTATTCATCATGGATTTTTGCATTTATTTTGACTTTTTAAAGTGCATTAAAATATTACATATCTTGTGACTGAATTGTTTGGCACCCTCTCCTTTATGATTTATACCCACTGCAAAGGTTTCATTTGCCTCATGCTAGTATCAGCCCTGCTGAAGCCTTCTGCAAAAGGATTCAGTTTCCTTTCCGAGCTCTGTCTGTAGATGAGCTACACTCAGAGTCTCTAAGCTGAATGCCCACATCAGGGCCAGTCCCCATGCAGCTCTGTGTCCACACTGGGTTTTTCCAATCCCCAGACCCACAGCCTGAGTTCAGGTGGGGCTGGGGGCGGTTCTTTATCTGTAGTGTGTGGGAGGGTTTCGGACGGGGGATGGTTCTCAAAACACTTGAAATTTTATGGGAAAACTATGTGCATTTTCTGGGGAGATGGCTTATCGCCCTCCTTCATTCTCCAAGGAGGCTTGACCCCATAAGGGATAAGACTCAAAACAGCCTTCATCAAGAGTCTATGCAGGAAAAAGCAACAAGAAATGTCTTCCCACGTCTGCCCTGGTAAAATGAATGTCAATCATTAGACCTGATCTGTGGTCTATAAATGGTGTTGGGCGACCCTGATACAAAGATTCAAGGGTTCTCAGAGTTTGGAGGAAGGAGAAATTCCTCTCTCGATAAACTGGAATCTCAGCTGCTGCTGAGAACTGGATAGTCCACGTTGCCCTCTTTAATTTTCACTCCCTGCTCTGAAAACCTCTCAACCTTGCCATTGTTCTCAGGCAAAGCTCTTTTGCAAGCTCCAGGCTCTTCCACCCTCCTGGCATCCTTAACCCATCCTTCAAGATCAAATTTCTCCACATTCTCAGGCAGGGCTAGGCTCTTACACATTCCCGTTACCCTGCAGATGACTTTTCTAGATTGATTTGCATATTGATCTACCTTGCCCACAAGGCTGTGAGTCCCAGAGTGCAGGAATCGAGTCTTGTTTGTTTTCATAGCCCCAGTTCTTGGCAGAGTCAGTGTGTTAAAAAAAAAAAAAAGTTAGATGGATGAATAAATAAATAGATCTGTGAATGAATGAACAATACATCCCCCCCGCCCAAGCCTTCTTGTGCTGGATGAGGAAAGTGAGACTCCCATAGACACTAGAAGGTCAGTGGGCCTGAGCTGAGCAGGGGCTCCCCCAGGAGCCCCACCCAGACCAGCTGCAGGCCACCCCACCCCCACCCCCCAGCTGTGCACTGAGTCAGAGCCCTTAGCAGTCACTCTAGAGCCAGCCACTTGCCCTGCTTTTCCTTCCTTTAGCTGCTCCTGGTTCAGAGCATGAAGTAGGGAGACAACTAACCAGGGGAATTCGGAGATAAGAAAGTGATCCCTGCAGTGGCCAGCTGTCCCCCTTACAGGGTCTGGAAAACCTGAATCTTCTCCGTGGTTCTCTGCCTTCCCATAGTGAAGACCTAAATGAAAAAACTATTTGACACCTCCAAACTTCCTTCAACAGAAGGGGACAGAGTCACATTTCTTGCCCAGAAATACACTGTCCATGAACCTAAACAGCTCGTTTTCCTCTACTTCCTTTCAGCCGAATTAGATTCATCAGAAGTCTGATAAAATCTCTGGACTGACAAGCACCCCAAGCGCGGCTGGTCACGACACTTTTCAGAAACTGGAGAGAGAGCTGGGAGAAGGGCGGCAACACCAGCTGCTTCTGCTCCTACTCTGAAGGCGGACAGGCCTCCCAGGGAAAGCCTGGGCCCGAACACAGCTGTGGTCGTTACTGAATCTGCAGGCTTGCCACAGACTGGAGAAAAACTTCAAACGACTGAGCAGACTTTTCTGTGGTCTGCTGAACGGGGCTGGCTTCTCCTTGTGTTTTGGTTCCTTCTGGTGGCGAGCCCCCCACCCACCCCAGCAGGGCTTCCTCAGCTCGGGCTGCCTTCCTCAGAGAGCCACAGGAGACCCCTGTAGCCCCCCTACCCCACCCCACATTCTCCCCCAAGAGCTCTCCTCAATGAAACCAAAAAACAAAAAAATTCTTTAATATAGGTAAATCCAGAAAGGGCTTCCCTGGTGGCTCAGATGGTAAAGAACCCACCTGCCAACGCAGGAGACCTAGGTTCGATCCCTGGTGGGGAAGATCCTCTGGAGAAGGAAATGGCATCCCACTCCAGTATTCTTTCTGGGAAATCCCTTGGACAGAGGAGCCTGGTGGCCTACAGTCCATGGGGTCACAAAGAGTCAGACATGACTGAGAGATTAAACAACAACAACAACAATCCAGAAAACACTCAGGGTCTTGAGTCATGACATTGTAAGCAGCTGTTGGACCTTCTCTTGTCCACTTCTCAGAATCACTGGTCCCTTCTCCGAAGAACACAAAAGCCCACACAGGAAAAGGGAGGGCTGTCCCAAATTTACAGCTGGGAAAAGGGAAATCTGTTACTGTTTGTCCTCAAATGTTCACCGGCTCCAAACTCCCCACCTCTTCCTGAAGTCGGGTAGAAACTGGCCACTTGTTCCGACCCCGAGGTTCTCTGTCCTGTGTCTTTTCTGTTCCCCTAAATCTTAGATCTCTTTCTGTTCCCTTTTGTACCTACTAACTAACAAATATTGATTGACCAATAGTAGGCTAGAAACCCTAAAGCCAACGTAAAACCAAGGGCATTTTTATAAAAATAGAAACCATTTAGGAAGTGTTACTACCAACCAGGCTCTTTGTTTAATATTTAATCCTCCCTGCCATCCTGTAAGATGTGTTTTTATTCCATTTTTCAGATGAGAAATGGAGGCTTGGAAGGATTCTGGGGGTGCAAACAGCTTTTCAGGGGTGGAATTAAGATTCCGAGACTGACTTGCAAAGCTTTGCCTTCCATCACTGGAGTTTCCAGTGTTTCCACAAATGGCCCAGGGAAGTTTTCACTCACTGTCACAAAGGCCCCACGGGATCAGGTATGCTAAGTCATTTCAGCTGTGTCTGATTCTTTGCGACTCTATGGACTGTAGGCCTCCAGGCTCCTCTCTCCCTGGGATTCTCCAGGCAAGATCAGCGGAGTGGGTTGCCATGCCCTCCTCCAGGGGATCTTCCCAACCCAGGGATCGAACCCACATCTCTTATGTCTCCTGCACTGGCAAGCAGGATCTTTACCACTAGTGCCACCAAGAGATCAGGATGCTGTGCAAAATGCAGCCAGGCCCAGAGCAAGGAGGGGCTCCCTGTGTGCTAGAGGTGTCCGTGCGTTTCCTGGCAGGGCTTCATGTACTGCCCAGAACAAGCCCTCTTTCCTACGGTTCTGCTATTCCCTCCTAACCAGGCCCAGCTCTTCTCACTCCGGTCCACCTTGGGTGGGTATCAGACCAATCCTTCCTTTGTCTCCTTCATCTAACCGGCCCTGGGCTGGGAGCATGGCACAGTGTGGTGGCTCTGAGGATGTATGTGACTGCTGACGCTCCCCACAATCATGCCCTTACCTGATAACTCTGAACCTATTCCAGCACTGTCTACTCTGGAAGACAGACTGGACCTCGGAATCCTTCTTAACACAGCATTCCAGGCCTAGCCACTACCAATCAATCAGCATTGCTTCTGAGATTAAGCCTATTGGTCATTATTGGCACTAGAAGTAACCAATATAACTTAATTTCCGTTTCCTTCTATCCTTCCTCCGGTGTTCCCTAGCATTTCTGGGATGGATGGTGGGACAGATGTATGGATGATAAAGGGAAACTGAGTTCTCAGCTTAAGAGGAACATTGGTTGGCGCCACTCTTAAATCTGCTGATTTAACCCAGTGCCGGTGCCTCCATGACAAAACTTGCCCCGGCATGAAGCGTATTTTGTGGTATTTGTTACAGGAACTCGTGAGATTCCTGGGTCATTCAGAGGCCATGGAGGATCCTCAACGTCAGCACTTTGCTTCTCACTCAATCTCATTTCCTCCCCCTCTAACATATGTTTGAGCTTAGAAACATCCAGCCACCCCATACTTCCTTCTTTTTTAAAGCTCAAGCTGACAAGAGAAGTTTCTTCTCCCCTTCACCTTTATTTTTTTCTTATGCAGGGAATAAATACAGCTCCACTGTGGAGTATATAGAAATGGCCAGTTAAAAGCTTCTGTGTCTTTCAAGCCATCAGCATCTTTAACTTACGCCATTAGCTGCCTACAGGTTCTGAATCATTTCGTGTTTTCCCAAGGCCCTTTCAGAATCTCTGGCTTCTGGTTTTGAACCAATCCAGTGATGGTGATATCAAGATAGTCCTTCCCTTAGCAAAATACCACTCAGTGTTCGAGAGGAAGGAAATGTTAAGAAATTCTTTTTCAAGAGATGTCGAAGAAGAGTATAACAGCTCTTATAAAGCAACATTTTTGAGATTTGAGTTCAAGTAAATCAGAAGCATCTGGATTGTGTGCTGTTAAAACATGTTTTGGTTCCCCTAGGGAGGAAAAAATACTTGGAAAATATACCTTTTATAAAATGACATGTATTGGAAAATATAGCTAAAGATTTTTCAGAAAACCTAAATGTAGCAGAGATGGTCCAACCCTAGTTATAAATATCCTGGAACCAGCTGGGGAGTAAAATTAGGTGGTGAAATGATTGTATCATTTGTTATTCCAAGCTGGAAATGACATATTTCTTGTATATTTCTAAAAAAGAAAAATGCTGTACTGAGGTCTATGAGATGAGATTTGCTTTTGTTGTCTTTGATTTGATATTCATTATGATAATAATTATTTTCACTGACCTCCCAGACCATGAATGATAAAAATGCAGAGGTAAAGAGAGGTCCCTGGGGCCAGACTCTGCCCCCACTAGCCATGGGATCTTGGGCAAGTTCATTCACCTCTCTGTGCCCTAATTTCACCTGGAAAGTGATAATGATGATGATGATAGCAATAATTGCTGCACTTAGAATAAATGTTGTCTTCCCTCGTGGCTCAGCAGTAAAGAATCTGCCTGCCAATGCAGGAGACTCGAGTTCAATCCCTGGGTTGGGAAGATACCCTGGAGAAGGAAATGGCAACTCACTCCAGCATTCTTGCCTGGAGAATCCCATGGACAGAGGAGCCTGGTGGGCTGCAGTCCATGGGGTCGAAAAGAGTCGGACACAACTGAAGTGCCAGCACACACAGAATGAATACCTGGTACATAGGGAGTTCTCAGTGTTAGCTGGTGTTATTTGTCATCCTGTCTAGAAGATTCTGCCACTAGAGAACTCTGTGTTTCAGTCACTCACTTCAAAACCTAACAAACCTTTAGCTAGCCTGCCACAGGAAAAAATGAAATGAAATGAAAATGAGGCTATTACAATCAACCTTGTGAGCATGTGTACTAAGTCACTTCAGTCGTGTCCAATACTTTGCAACCCTATGGACTATAGCCTGCCAGGCTCCTCTGTCCATGGGATTCTCTGGGCAAGAATACTGCAGTGAGTGGCCATGCCCTCCTCTAGGGGATCTTCCCAACCTAGGGGCTTAACCTGAGTTTCTTATGTTTCCTGTATCAGCAGCCAGGTTCTTTACTGCTAAGCCACCAAGGAAGCCCACAATTGACCTTACAGAAATAAAAAGATTAGAATACTGTGAATAACTGCATGCCAACAAATTAGATAACCTAGACGAAATGGCAGGTTCTCATAAACACAATGCACAAGTTGCTTCAAGAGATTCAAGAAGAAATTTAAAAAACCACAACAGACCTCTAACAAGTAAAGAAATTAAATCAGTAATCAGAAAAATTCTAAACACAAAAAGACCAGGACCAGATATATTCACAGATGATTTCTACTAAACAGTTGAATAAAAATGAACACTATTCCTTCTCAAATTTTTCCAAAAAATAGAAGAGAAGGAAACACTTTCTAACTCATTGATTCTATGAAGCCAGATAGATACCAAATTTATTACTCTTATACCAAAATTCTTGGCTCATTTCATTCAAAAGTCTACCCTCCTTGACTCTTCTACACACACACAGAGGCAGTTATTCCCTCTTCCCAATTTGTTTGTTGTTTTTATAGGACTTATAATGGCTGATATATATTTATTCACTTATGTATTTGCTGACTCTCTTGTCTTATATGATGTAAGCTTCATCAAAGCAGAGAATTGGGGGTTTTTCCCACTGTTGAATTCTCCGTACTTAGGATAGTGCTGCTGCTGCTGCTGCTGCTAAGTCGCTTCAGTCGTGTCCGACTCTGTGCCACCCCATAGACGGCAGCCCACCAGGCTCCCCCATCCCTGGGATTCTCCAGGCAAGAACACTGGAGTGGGTTGCCATTTCCTTCTCCAAGGATAGTGCTAACCACATAATAGTTGCTCATAAAAATGAACTGAATGAATAAATAAGTTGCCTAATCATTCTTTCACAGTGAAAGAATAGAGGGAAAACTAGTGAAGGATCTAGGGATTACAGAATTCCAGGACCCAGCTGATGAGAAGAAAATAAGCCTTCAAAGGCAGATAACCCAGAAAGTATTGTGTCAGGAAAACCAAGAGAAATGAGATTTCTGAAAAGCAGCGATGGTGAGAAATCAGATACAACAGGACAGAAGTGTCCACGGGGTTGAGCTGTGTGATATCACTGGCCACTTGTGACGGTCAAAAGCCGGGCTGCTTTGAAGGGTGGATGAGGGGAGGTGGTACATTCTAACAACGTACTGAAACAAAGAAGAAGGCACAGAGATAGGGAAGCTACTGGAAGAGGGTAAGACAATGGAGGATATTGTGTTTAAGTAGGAAAGACCTTACGTCAAAAAGCCAACGGAAGGAACCAAATTGAGAAAAAAGAAGTTGAATGTTGAGAAGAGGCAAGTTTCCCAGGGGAGTCATAGGAACCAGATCAGAGGACTTGC
Organism: Bos indicus; assembly: GCF_029378745.1. Classification (NCBI taxonomy): domain Eukaryota; kingdom Metazoa; phylum Chordata; class Mammalia; order Artiodactyla; family Bovidae; genus Bos; species Bos indicus. The sequence continues at coordinate 58,163,528 of NC_091765.1, read as the reverse complement.
CTAACAAAGGGCAACATCTCCTACACCTCAGACTGCGGACAAAAAAAGACTCCAGGAAATCCAGCCCTGGAGAGCCAATGTGCCTCACCCATGCACCCCAACCAGGATCCAGGGCTCCTGACACCCAGTTCAGTGCTCTGTTTACAATATAGTTTTTCTCTCTTGCTCAAATTAGGGTGATCAAGGGGCAGTGCAGAGGTGAGAAGAATAGAAACTAAAGATGATGAGTAGAAAATGCCGACTGTACTAGCCTTTAGCATTGAAGACTGTTGGAGACAAGGTGCTCCTGTCCCTGTGGTGGGTGCCCCCTTAGCACAGCGGTCTTCCTGCAGCCCCCACTCACTCCTCCCAGGAGGTGGAGGGACTTCCCTGATTGGTGAACCTGCAGGGAGAAACTGAGCCTGAAGGCCTGGCCCCTTCCTATCTCTTCTTCCTTTTAGGAAATAGCAAAAAAGACATGCTCTAGATGGCTTTCCATCCCACGGGAAGCAGAGCAGGAAATCTTCACTCACCCCACCCTATGCGGAGGCCAGTGGTGGTCCAGCTCTGCCTGTGGCCAGATGGGCAGTCCTGCCAATATTTGGCCCCACAATTAGGAGATCCGTTTGCCCACAGATGTATTCTACCTTCTCCCATGTCAGCTTTATCAGTCAGAAAGATGATAGTTTGGTCTCCATCTGCCTTTCTCCTTTGTCTTTTTTTTCTTCAATGAGTTTAGCAAAAGATGAAGAAGAAGGAGGCTAATGACTCCAACAGAAATTATGCTACTAATGTTGGCTTATGAAGCAATCATTATATTCATGGTATTGTTGTTGTTGCTCAGTTGCTAAGTTGTGTCCCACTATTTGCAGCCCTGTGGACTGCAGCATGCCAGGCTTCCCTGTCCTTCACTATCTCCTAGAGCTTGCTCAAACTCATGTCCATTGAGTCAGTGATGCCATCCATCTATCTCATCCTTTGTCACCTCCTTCTCCTCCTTCCCTCAATCTTTCCCAGTATCAGGGTCTTTTCCAATGAGTTTGCTGTTCACATAAGGTGGCCAAAGTTTTGGAGCTTCAGCATTAGTCCTTCCAATGAATATTCAGGGTTGATTTCCTTTAGGATTGACTGGTTCGATCTTGCTGTCCAACGGACTCTCAAGAGTCTTCTCCAGCAAAAATGATTCAAAGACCAAAAAAACCAAACAAACCATAAAACACAATAGGAATATCTTCTGGTGTAATGCAAACAATGAATATGCATTCTTGTTGGAGAAGATCATACATAGTGTAGAATGAAAGCCTGATTCCTTTCATGAGTGTGGAAAACCCCCAAGGACCTGCTTTCTTAATTCAGCTGGATCAGAGAAATCATGGCTGATAACGTTTCAACTCTGTTCAGGGTTCCACTATTCTCCATCTGGAAACAGCCATGGCTACACCCACAATTTCAAAATTGAAAAAATGACCCAGAATCATCACTGCATTTGAAGAAGCTGCAGAGCAATAACCATGCTGCGAGGGCCAGAGAGAAATCTGCCAACGTACATTCTTTGCTGATGAGAAAAATGCATCAGCAACTGTAAAACTTGGTGTTGGCACCATATTTAGCCATGGATCCAACCTTCAACTCCCTTCTCTCCAACTTTTCCAGTGCCAAACACTTGATCCTAATCATCATTTCAGAAACAGTCACTCTCACCTTCTCCAATGACTTCAGTCTCCATATTTCAAATTGAAAAATACTGACCTTGACTGTACAACATCTCTCTGCTGCTCCTAAATGGCTATTTGGAAATTTACCAAATAATCTTAAGCCTATCAGTGAGGACAAAGATTATCAGTGAAATCCCTCTTGCAATTTTGTTTGCAAACTATCTTAAGAAACGAAGGAGCTGGGAATTGTTCAAAGACTTTATGGCACATTGGAATCCATGGGGGTCAGAAGTCCAGGGTGGAAAAATAGACAGAAGAAACCCTGCAAAACTCAGAGTAGGGCTGTGTAGTCCCGCTACCACCCAGGTCCCGTGATGAATGGCTCCCCCAACCTCGCAGCCATTGCTCAAAGTTCCCAGAGAATCTGGCCCCCTGTTTCCAAGCATCCAACAATCCTCCACCACCACACACTTCAAAAAACAGTCCATGGCAGGAAATTCTCTATAAGGAAGAAGGAGTGCTATTAGAATGGTGGGATTGGAACTTCCTGGTGGTCCAGTGGATAAGACTCCTTTGCTGTCAATGCAGAGGGCCTGAGTTGGATCCCACATGCCACAATGAAGATCAAAGATCTCAGGTATTGCAACTGAGACCCAGTGCAACCAAATAAATAAGTATTTTTTAAATGGTGGGATTGGGTGTCAGGGGTTGGGGGGGTGTGGTGCACAAATCTGGGGAAGTGCCCCCCATACCTGGGCCCTGATGGGGAATCCTATATCAATTCAGTGGCTTAATTTATTACCAAACCAAACTGGAATCCACTCATCTATGCACCTTAAAGCCAATCTACTGACACCAGGTTGTGGTGAAAGAAAGCGCAACATTTGTTACAGGGCACCAAGCAAGGAATTCAGGACAGCTAGTGCTGAAAACACCCAACTCCCCAATGGGTTTCAGCAAAGCATTTTTTAAAGGCCAATTGAGGGAGGAGAGACCCAGGGTATGCAGTCAGCTCATGCACAATTCTCTGATTGGTTGATGGTATGGTAATGAAGCAGTGTCACAGGGATTAATGTTGTCACTTCTTAGGCACTTGTAGGCTTGGGGTCCATGTGCTCACATTTGATCATCAAGTAGTTCAGTTCAGTTCAGTCACTCAGTCATGTCCAACTGTTTGCAACCCCATGACTGCAGCATACTAGGCTTCCTTGTCCATCACTAACTCCCAGAGCTTGCTTAAACTCATGTCCATTGAGTCGGTGATGCCATCCAACCATCTCATCTTGCAGTTAATTTTCACATCTGTAAAACAACGCAGGAAATATGCATCAAATACTATTATCTAGCTTCTTCAGAGCGGAGAAGGCAATGGCACCCCACTCCAGTACTCTTGCCTGGAAAATCCCATGGATGGAGGAGCCTGGAAGGCTGCAGTCCATGGGGTCGCTGAGGGTCGGACACGACTAAGCGACTTCACTTTCACTTTTCATTTTCATGCATTGGAGAAGGAAATGGCAACCCACTCCAGTATTCTTGCCTGGAGAATCCCAGGGACGGGGGAGCCTGGTGGGCTGCTGTCTATGGGGTCGCACAGAGTTGGACATGACTGAAGTGACTTAGCAGTAGCAGCAGCTTCTTCAGAGAGGAGCTACAGCAGAGGATATAGGGGAGGGGTTTGTTCCGGGAAGGCCCATTAGGGTCCTGCCAGGTTACAGATTCATTCAAGGCTGTTTGTTGGTGGTGATCCTGGAGCTCCCATAGATTCAAAGATCATGCACTACATAACGACTGGGCCTAAATGGGTGAGGACGCATTGTTGAACTAAACAGACAGCCACTGCCTTTATGCTGCTCACAGCCTCCTTAAATCGTCCACCTCAATTGACAAACCACTGAACCCATCCTTGTCATGATGAGCCCATAGCTGCTATATAACAGTCCTATCCAACCTCAGCCCTGGTCTCATGGAAAGTCATGGGTAGAAGGACACCATTGGTACAGGCTTGGAACACTGAGGACTGAGATCTCGGAGTTCAATTCATCTGCAAATTAAAAAGTGAGCTACAAAAAAAAAAAAAAAAAAAGTGAGCTACATGTGCAAGGAGAGACAAAATGTGCTAAAGTCACAGATCGCCAGTTGGTGACCTGGCAGAGTGAGAAGACAGCAACCTAGCCTGCTGGAAACTTTGTACTGAATTTCTGATATTGGCATATGGTAGTTCAAATACATAAACATTCCCATTTCAGCAGATTCATTTGTGAGAATAATAATTCTCTTTTCAGAGAAATAGCTGAGCTGCGTGTGTGTATGTCTGTATGTAGATGTGCTAACTAGCAAGCAAGAAGAGTTCACTTTTTCCCTGTTTTTCGTCTAGATATCGACAATGGTTAATGTCAAGGAAGAATTACAAGCCCCAGGGGCTTCTGCATCTAATTCTCTAAATTATTTATCTGCACAGTCTTGGGGAAATTACTTCTCTGAGGTTTGTTCTCTGAGGTCTGATGAGATTTTCCTCATCTGTAATATGAGAATAACTATATCTACCATTTTTAATGCACTTATCTTGTGCCAGGCATGATGCTAAAAATTTTAAGTATATTATATAGTTTAACTTGCTCCCCTAAATCCATTGAGGTTTTACTTATACTGATTTTACAAATGAAAATTCAGACACAGCAGTGAAGTAACTTGCATAAGGTTATAAGGCTGGCAAATGTAAAACAGACAAGATTTTAACCAGGGATGTCTGATCCTCAAGCCCAACCCTTCCAACACCTCATTCTACTACCTTTTTGCAGTGTGTTTCTGGTAGGATAGGTTCAGTCGCAGATGACCAAAAAACACAAAATTCTCTCTCACAATTTTCAGGGACTGCAACTTCTTCATGGTACTTTATCATTGTCAACAATGTCAACCTCTTGATCTAAAATGGTTGCTCACATCCAGCAATCATGTCCATATTCCAGTCAGCATAGAAGGGAAAAGGCAGAAAAAGGCATGTTTGTCCCTGTTAGGGATGCTTCCTGAAACTTGTACACAGCACTTCTGCTTATATCCCATTGACCACATGGGCATGCACAGAAAAACACGCAAGAAAAACTGGGCTATGTACTTACTGAAGGAAGTCATGTACCTAGCTACCAAAAAAAAAAAAAAGTGCAATTTTATTATTAAGGAAGAAGAGAAGAATGGATGCTGGAGGTCAGTCTCCAGGGTTATTGAACATATGAGGGATCAGTTCAGTTCAGTCGCTCAGTCATGTCCGACTCTTTGTGATCCCATGAACTGCAGCACACCAGGCTTCCCTGTCCATCATCAACTCCTGGAGCTTACTCAAACTCATGTCCATCGTGTCAGTGATGCCATCCAACCATCTCATCCTCTGTCGTCCCTTTCTCCTCCCGTCTTCAATCTTTCCCAGCATCAGGGTCTTTTCCAATGAGTTTGTTCTTCACATCAGGTGGCCATAGTATTGGAGCTTCAGCTTCAGCATCAGTCCTTCCAATGAATATTCAGGACTGGTTCCCTTTAGGATGGACTGGTTGGATCTCCTTGCAGTCCAAGGGACTCTCAAGGGTCTTCTCCAACACCATAGTTCAAAAGCATCAATTCTTTGGTGCTCAGCTTTCTTTATAGTCCAACTCTCACATCCATGCATGACCACTGGAAAAACCATACCTTTGACAAGACGGACCCTGTATGAGGTACACTAGTATGATACCTAGTAGGTATTTTGAACCTAGCACTGCTTGCTATGTATTAATATTGACCTATATCTTGAGTCCTGTGGAACACATGCATAAAATCAGGAGTTCAAATCAGACGGGGAAAGGTCACAGGAAAAGGGTAGGAGAAGGATACATTTTAAAATCACCATATTATGTCCTGGGACCTCCAGTTTCACTCACACCAAAGTGCCACCTTTGCTCATTTGCAGCATCCCTGGGACTGTGTGGAATTTAATAATGAGTAGATGCCCCTGCTGCCATCCTTAGATGAGCCAGTCCTCACCACATGATCTGCTGGGTGATGCTATCACAGGTGACTCTCGGTAAATAATTTCTACAGCAGCCGTTAATGGAAATGCAGTTTTCATTACAGTAAGAAATTGAAATCTCAGCCAGCCTCTGCGGGTGCCGTCTGACCCATCCCTCACTTCTCATCAGACAGTGTGTTTTCGTTTCCCCATGATTAACCTTTATCATGAAGGGTAGAGGGGACGGGGTAATTGAAATCCTCAGGAAATCTTCACATCACACTGCCATTGAACGATCTTCCTCAGCCATCCTGAAACCAGGACTCTGAGTAAGTAGGAAAGGACCACTTTTAATTTGAGGTGGAGATTTTATCTAGTATGGAAGGTTCCAGATGGCTGCCCTGAGTTGAAGTGACAGACACGCAGCTGGTCTGGAAGGGGAAATAGGAAGGAGAGAGAGAGAGAGAAGTCCTGGCATCAAGGGACCCATGTCGTTGAAAAGTTCATGAACTTTTTGGACAACTTCCCTTGGGTAGGACAGACATATCTGGGGCATGAGTACGGGGACTGCCTCTCCAGCGCAAAGTGTATCTTCAACTCAGTGTGGCTTTTGCTCTTGGAAACGCAAATGATCTGTGGCTGCACAAATTTTCTCCCTTGTTAAAACTGAGCTGAATAGGATGTAAAGCTGCTCCCTCAGAAGCCCCTTTCCGCTGAACTCTGGGTCATTGTCCCTCAGCTCCTGATCTCTCAGAGGCTCCGTTTCCTTCCCTGTCACTGCTGGCTCCTCCCTTGCAGCTTCTATTTTTGCGCCACCCCCTTGACAGAGTAAGCAAGAAGCTGATAGATCAGCGACAGAGAGAACATCTGCTCAGCAACGCAAGTCAAGGCATTCAGTGTCCTAAGTTTGTTGAGAAAGCAAAAGAGCACGGGGCATCCTCCATTCGGCAAAGGCCTGCCCTGCTTACAACTTAAAGTCCCTGTTGTTTTTTTTTCTGTCACAGCTTATCATAGGACCAAATGTGTCCTGGCTGCCATTTTCTTAGCCCAGAACTGATCCTGTATCAACTATGTGCACATGATTTCCAGAAGGGAAACCATTGTCAACTCAGGAAGAAGGGAAAGTTTGATTTTAGCAGACAGCCAGAAGCAAAGGCTTCCTGCCTGTTGCAGCCATGACCAATTCAACATGGAGCACTGATATGAAGATCCTTCCAGAGAGCCAAGGACGCTCAAGACATTCCAAGGAGGATTATTGCCATACCCCTCACTTATTCATTCATGTGTTCTCAAATACTTCTTCTTGCTCAGTCTCTCTCTTTTAGGGGATGCCTGTTGTCCCACGACTGGCAGAAGTTCATGGGCACGGGAGTAAATCCACCTGTTCAGCTCTTGGAGGCCATCCTACTGGGATTCCAGGTTGGGGTCATTTCACCAGTCAGTTGGATTCAAGTTCACTCTCCAAATCTGAAAGCTTCTTCATCCCCACTCTTACCCTTGAATCGTGTTTCATTTGCATCTGACATTTGAGCCTTTAATACTAGGACCAACAGGAGACCCTCAGCATCTGACTTGTTTTCACCTTTTCCTTTTGCATCTCTGAATCCATTGAAACCGCTTGATGCCCCTCCATGCGACCATTCTTCTTGGCCTCCTGCTAAAGGCAGGCCAGAAGTGCCAGAGGTCAGATAGTGAGCCAAAGAAAGATAGAACCACAGATTGTAGATTTCAGACTTTTAAGGAAATTTGGAGACCATCCATCCTTGTCGCATTACAGAGGGGAAGGCCAAGGTCAAGACCATGCACTAACCCATGGAGACCAAACCTCTTTCTAGTTCAGGGCTCCCTCTGATGTGCCCAGCGTGCCTGATGAATGCTGACTGATTTGTACCCAATGACAATACCCAGCGCTAGAGTTCCCACCATCACGGGAAGACATCAAAGAGAGGCAAATGTAGAACGACTGACAGAGGAGAAGGGGCGGGAAACTTTTTTTAATCTGTGGACATCTGGTACTACCATTTGAGTGAAAGTGTTAGTCTCTCAGCTGTGTCTGACTCTTTGCAGCCCCGTGGACTGTATCCTTGGTCCATGGAATTCTGCAGGCGAGAATTCTGGAGAGGATAGCTATTGCCTCTTCCAGGGGATCTTCCCAACCCAGGGATCAAACATGGGTCTCCTGAATTGCAGGGGGATTCCTTACCATCTGAGCCACAAGGGAAGCCATACTACTATTAGCCTATTCACAAGAGTGAATTGCTGAATGGATCTGAAGGACGGGGAGGGAAACTAAGCTTTGGAACCAGCCAACACGGGGCTAAGTGCCAGCTTTCACACTTTCTAGCTGTGTTGCTTAACCTTTCTGTGCTTTGGTTTATTCATCTGTAAAATGGAGATACTATCTACTAGTATAAGGTCTACTAGGTAAAGATTTACCCTACCCACCCCCAAACATCTATGTAATTCTTTATTTGAGAATTATGTCTTAAGTCACAGAATTTTAGTGTAAGAGGGAATCCTGGTGTGCATGAGTCCATTCCAGAGTTATGCCTAGCTTACTGTAAGCTTGATGGTGCATTCACGGTCAAACTGTTAATAAGATACAGCTTCAATCTCTCGATTCCTATGTCTGAAGTCAAAACCAATCATGAAATTAAATGTTCCTGCCATGTTTTGTGACGACAGAACTTCAGACAGAAGTTTTAAATAAATACCCATGGATGGGGTCTGCCAGCTCTACCCACCTCATCAGTGGTTGTGAGCATTAATTGAGATAATAAACGTAAAATACATAGGACTTCAGTGCAAGGACATTGGAAGGGATATTTAAATGTTAGCAATGGATGTTACTTTGGTACAGAGCAAGGGGAGTGTCCCAAGACCAGATGAGGGCCTGTGGGAAAGCTAGTGTGGCTTGGTCTTGGGCCCGAAGGCACGGACAGAGCCCAGAAGATAGGGGCTTGCCGTTACACCTTTGGCAGCCCAGGAACTGGGGCAGAAGTCACGTGAGACCACCCAGAGAGCTGGAGAACTTCAGCCTGGATCAAGGGAGCCACAGGAGACAGGGGCCCAGCTGGAGGCCTCTGCAGAGCCCGTGCCAGGCCCGGCTTTCATCATCTGCCAGGCCACCCTGTGGAGGCCAGCTGCCGGCCCAGAGGGCTTCGGCCACCCAGCCACGTGAGAACACTCTTATTCCCTTACCTCTCCCCTTTCTGGGCTTCACTCCAGGCATGCAGGAAAACAGCAGCTAGCAAGGGGAGGAGGTGGGCCAAGGGAGAGGAGAGGAAAAGGACCATGCCCCTTTTCCCAGGGCAGGTTTCCAGGACCAGGCCGGTCGGAGTCATGGGAAGAGGGGAGGCTAAAGGCTCAGCTGCAGAGTTTTAATGGTTACTTGGGACTTGGAATGCTAAAATCTGAAGTGAGTCTACTTTTTGCAGCTCAAGGGACTTTTTTAATTACCTGACTGTGACAGTAATTTCCTTAAGTTGTCCAAGTCATCACTGGGTGTAGAAGGCTTCTGTTGCTATCAAAAAAAATTTTAAGAGATAATAGGGAACCCCATAAAACTCAGATCTGCCCTTCCTAATCTTCTGGAGTAGATAGATGATAGATTAGGTGTGTAGATAAATGATAGATAGATAGATAGGAGAGTTACATTTTGTTCACAAACTGTTTCATGCTTTTCCAGTGTTGCCATTAAAACACTGATCATTACAACATGGTGTTAATAGCCATGCTGGCTGTACAAGTTATTTTTCTAGATAACCACTTCCCACTAAGAGGACCCACTTTTATTCTCTTGTGCATTCACTGAATTAAAAGTAATCTGGAGACTTCTTTTTAAACTTCATTGCACAAATGATAGCTTTACTTTCTATAATCCTTTCACTCCCTCAAGCCCAGTAATGTACATTATACAGGCCAATATTACTGTGAACTCCACTCAAGCTTACATTGTGATCACTGACTCCTGATGTCTTCAAACCGTAGAGTCCTGCTACACAGTTTTTCATGGTCCTTGAGGCCTTCCTCCATCACCCTCTACTGACAACCTGCACAGATTCCATTTAGTCAGTTCACCACTCATTTATTCATTAATTCATCACTTATTGAGTTGGCTACCTTTTTCATACCAACCACCCTGTGGGTGCTAGAGATATGACCTTAAAAATGGAATGATACACAGTCCCTGCCCTCAAGGCAGCTACCATCTACTATTCTGTGATTCAGTGGATATGAAAACATTGTGATAACAGGTGACAAGGACAATGTCGGCATTATAGGCAAGGTTCAGCAGGAGCACAGGAGGGAGGAACTGACTCTCTTTGGTGATAGGTCAGATCAGCTGCACTGAAGAGAACACCATGGAACTGGAAGGATCAGCAGGACTTTCCCAGGCAGCTGAGAGGGGTGGGGCAGGTGGAGGGGACAGTCGGGAAACACCAGCTAGAAGAGGCAAGAAAGGATTCTCTTCCACATGTTTCAGAGGGAGCATGGCCCTGCTGACACCTTGCTTTCAGACTTCTGGTTTGCAGTATTTGGTTACAGCATCCCCGAGAAATGGATACAGGCTTCCAGGTGGCACTGTCCTGTTGAAAGGGGTGGATGAGGTGAGACCAGTCTTCTTCCAAAAGCCCAAGGAGATACATGTGAAACTAACACAACGTTGTCAATCAATTATACTTCAATACAAATAAATTGATTATTTTTTTAAGACATAATGTGTTAGTCACTCAGTTGTGTCCGACTCTGTGTGACCCCATGCACTGTAGCCTGCCAGGCTTCTCTGTCTGTGGAATTCTCCAGGCAAGAATACTGGAGTGGATTGCCACTCCCTCCTCCAGAGAAACTTCCCAACCCAGGGATCGAACCCTGGTCTCCTTCCTCACAGGCATATTCTTTACCGTTTGAGCTACAGGGAAGTCTCCAAGCCCAAGAAGAGATTACTAAGGACACAGAGCGCACTGGGGCGTGTACTGGAAGAGATTGATTCTGCCCAGAGTGGAGAAGAGAAAAGGATTGGACAGGGAAACTTCAAGATGAAGATGACATTTGAAGATGGCATTGAAGAATCTTTTTGTCTCTTAGCTGATGATAAACTCCTGGGAGCCCAGTCCACAAATTCATACAAGTATTTGACAGATATTTATCCCGCACTTTGTGTTAGGCTCTGTGCTAGGCTCTGAGAATAGATTGGTGAGCAAAACAGGCACAGCCCCTACTCTCATGCAATGAGTCATCTGAGGGGGAGACAGACTAGTGTTCGTGAATACAAACAACTACCCAGAAAAAAAATGTAAGCATCACTCGGATAAGTGATATGAAAGACAATTACCAAGTGTTAAGAGAACATATTGCAAGGAAGTTGTTCAAGGCTGGAGGCTGTGAAAGCCTTTTTGAGGAAGTGATGTTTGAGCTGTAATCCAAAGTAAATGAGTTAATTTGAGGTGAGGAGGGAAGGGAGGAGACAGCCCAGGCAAAGCCTCAGAAGGGAAGAAGGGTGACTGCTGTGGATTTGAGGATCTGAAAGATAGCCAGCGTCACTGCAGGACAGAAAGGGAGGGACTGTTGACACTGGGAGCAGGCAGCAGCCATAGCCTTGAAGGGTTTAGTGTTCATCCCCCAAGTAACAGATGAAAGGGAAAGGCAGTCAGTGAATTTCAGCTCGAGGGCCAAGAGACAAGATCAGATTTGAGGGGCGGTTTACTGTTGTTTGGGGCTTCCTTGGTGGCTCAGAGGTTAAAGCATCTGCCTGCAATGTGGGAGACCCGGGTTCGATCCCTGGTTTGGGAAGATGCCCTGGAGAAGGAAATGGCAACCCACTCCAGTACTCTTGCCTGGAGAATCCCATGGAGGGAGGAGCCCGGTGGGCTACAGTATACAGGGTCACAAAGAGTCAGATACGACTGAGCGACTTCACTTCACTTCACTTACTGTTGTTTAGATCACCTTAATGAGAATGGTGGGAGAAAGTCAAGAATGAAAGCAAAAAAAAAAATTTAAGAAACTCTTGCACCTGTCCAAGTGGATGGTGGCTTGAAAAAGGTGGTTGTGAGACTTCCCTGGTGGTCCAGTGGTTAAGAATTGCCTTCCAGTGCAAGGGATACAGGTTCGATCCCTGTTTAGGGAACTAAGATCCCACATGCTGCAAGTCAACTAAGCCCAAGCACCACAACCCAGTACAGCCAAAAAACAACAAAACAAACAAGGTGGAAACAATGAAGAATGTAGGTTTAAGAAGTGTTTCTCTAGGCAAACAATGAATGAATGAATGAAACCAAGGTGTTTATCTACAGCTATTTCATATTCTTCTCTATCTTCATGTTTTAAGCCACTACTTCTCTGAAAAGTGGCATTGATGTCTCCATATGAAACATCTTGACATCTGATAATGAAGATTCAGACAAGAAGAAGGGTGCATTAAGTGGTGTTCTGGGAGATGGTGAGGCTCTCTCCAGTTAGGGAAAGGGAAGAAGAGAGAAGAGACGCTAGACTCCTGAACACTTTGATAAGCCGTGGAGGACCCAAGGCAAGGACCTATCTGAAGAAAGGGATGTCTACATTACCTGCCAGCCAGTAAGCTTCTCTCATCTGACATTCTCCAAGAAGCCTGACTCACAGGCATGGAGCTTAGAGGTAACATAACGTACAATTGAGCTCCCTAAGGCATCCAGTATCCTATCATTTTGCCTTTTTATACTGTTCATGGGGTTCTCAAGGCAAGAATACTGAAGTGGTTTGCCATTCCCTTCTCCAGCGGAGAAACGCTGGGCTGGAAGAAGCACAAGCTGGAATCAAGATTGCCAGGAGAAATATCAATAACCTCAGATATGCAGATGACACCACCCTTATGGCAGTAAGTGAAGAGGAACTAAAAAGCCTCTTGATGAAAGTGAAAGAGGAGAGTGAAAAAGTTGGCTTAAAGCTCAACATTCAGAAAACTAAGATCATGGCATCTGGTCCCATCACTTCATGGGAAATAGATGGGGAAACAGTGAAAACAGTGTCAGACTTTATTTTTCTGGGCTCCAAAATCACTACAGATGGTGACTGCAGCCATGAAATTAAAAGACGCTTACTCCTTGGAAGAAAAGTTATGACCAACCTAGACAGCATATTCAAAAGCAGAGACATTACTTTGCCAACAAAGGTCCATCTAGTCAAGGCTATGGTATTTCTAGTAGTCATGTATGGATGTGAGAGTTGGACTGTGAAGAAAGGTGAGTGCCGAAGAATTGATGCTTTTGAGCTGTGGTGTTGGAGAAGACTCTTGAGAGTCCCTTGGACTGCAAGGAGATCCAACCAGTCCATTCTGAAGGAGATCAGCCCTGGGATTTCTTTGGAAGGCATGATGCTAAAGCTGAAACTCCAGTACTTTGGCCACCTCATGAGAAGAGTTGACTCATTGGAAAAGACTCTGATGCTGGGAGGGATTGGGGGCAGGAGGAGAAGGGGACGACGAGGATGAGATGGCTGGATGGCATCACCGACTCAATGGACGTGAGTCTAAGTGAACACCGGGAGTTGGTGATGGACAGGGAGGCCTGGCATGCTGCAATTCATGGGGTCACAAAGAGTCAGACACGACTGAGCGACTGAACTGAACTGAACTGAACTGAAGGCATCCAGTGTTATTACCTAGAAAGCCCCAAAGTTTCTATAGTCATATTTTCCTGGAATGCATAGGGTTTGAATTGTTCACTCAGTGGGGTACCTAAGATGCTGCATTAGGTGGGCTGCATATTCCTTTCCTCCTCCATCACGCTAGGGAAGGATGCAGGTCAGAGGGGAGAAAGGCAACCAGCCATCTTTGAACACCTATAGTGTCTCACAACTGATCAAATCTGAAGACAATGGGAGAACTGCTTCACGTCTTACCCTCTTACTATACAGTTCAATAGGTTCTGGAATGAACTCTAGTTTTAATTTAAAATGAACAATACATTTTCATCCTAATTAATCACACAACCAAAGCTACTTATGAAGTGAACAGATGACTCAGTATTTGTTCAATAATGACATCATATTCGCATCTTTGCCCTAATTCTAATGACTTCAAGTTCCTCTTGCCAAACAGCAGAATCTGAGCCCTCCTTTAGAATTTTCCTGTTCTTCTTGAGCAGTCCCAAAAAGGTAAGAGTCTCTTGGCCAAAGGAACTGCACAGGACCATCAGTTGGCTTTTTCTGGAGAAAAATCCACAGAGAGGACCCTTAAGGAAACCTCGCCGTCACCACTGCTGACAGGGCTGAGACTGTTAAGAGCCCTGGGCATGTCCACAGAGAAGTGTTACTTACTCATTTACTCTTTTCACTAACTACGTCAGAGCTTCAGTCCCCATCTACCCAGACACACACACACACACACACAAATGCAAATCATCACATACATAGAGAAGGAGCCAAAAGGTCCCACACCAAGGATTCTAATAGTGGTGATGACTCCTGGAGCATGCGTGTTTGGATGTTTCTTGCTTTTGTCTGCTGACATACTCACTTGCTTTGCTTTTTCACTGTCATTTCATCTTGTCATGATCTTTCTGTTATGTATTAGTAAATATTTTGTATTTTATTATGTGGTACTTTCATTTTTAAATATCGTTTTAGGTAGCAACATTCAGCTGGTAATTGGAAGCCTTGCAATTTCTTTGGTCTTCCTGTAAGGTGCATTGAAACTTCAGAAACGGTTCTTTGCATGTTATCTGGCTTTGTGTTTCAGTCTAATATGAAAGCTGGCATCTGCGGGCCCTCACTGTGTGCCACGCACTGTGCCAAGCGCTGCCTGTGTGTTGGGCCACACCACCCTCCCCAGAATCCTGGGTGGGCGCTGTAACCCGCACTTCACCGATGAGGAAGCAGCACTTCAGAGTGGATGTGCTCTACACAGCAGCACGGTCAGTGCCGGGTGCCGGGTTCCTGGTGCAGAGACCCAAGTTGTGTGGGAGCCAGGAGGTCTAGAGCTCTTCCGGGGGCATCGGTTAGGGCACTGGTCTGGGGGCTTCCTCAGGCACTGGCTGGCTACACTCCCCACCCTCAGGGAAACCTCTCTCCTCTTCTCCCAAGCTCCCAAATCATGGAAGAAACAGGGAAGGGCTGGCTCCTCTGTGGAAATGTGCCCACTCCCCACCCACAGGCAGAAAGTCAGCAAAACTCAGCCAGCCGGAGTCCTGCCAAGCCCGCCCCACCCATCCTCCTGTAAGAGCTTAAGTCAACCGGCCCAGAAAAATCAGACAGGCCATCTTGGGATAGAGAAAGGAAAAACCCTGCAGCTGCCACCTAATTGGCATTCTAAACAGCTAGAAGCCTCCAAGCCCGAAAATGAATTAAATAAGACTTTTTTCCCCTTCAGGGTGGAGTACAGCCTCCAGGTTTCCACCCAAGTCACACCCTAGCAGCAGCTATTTATAATATCTAAATGCCAGATGGAACCTGCCGAGTGAAACTGAAACCAGAGGCCTGGACAACAAAGGCCCTCGGAGCAGATGCAAACCCCGAGGGAGGCAGCGTGTGGGGACTGGGCCAGGGGCAGGGCCCTCAGGCCCCGCGGGCGGCTGGCCAACCCTCCCACCCAAGTGGCGCCTCCCCAGCCAGCAGAGACCTTCAGAGAGCCCGCTGGTGGATGCTTCTCCTACATCCCACAGCCCGAGGCACAGGTTGGGTGCTGGGCAGGGACTCGGGCTGTACCTGATTGATTGGGAGTGGCCAGCACTGGAGCGGAGAAGGCAATGGCAACCCACTCCAGTACTCTTGCCTGGAAAATCCCATGGACTGAGGAGCCTGGTAGGCTGCAGGCCATGGGGTCTCTAGGAGTCAGACACGACTGAGGGACTCCACTTTCACTTTTCACTTTTATGCACTGGAGAAGGAAATGGCAACGCGCTCCAGTGTTTTTGCCTGGAGAATCCCAGGGACAGAGGAGCCTGGCGGGCTGCCGGCTATGGGGTAGTACAGAGTCGGACACGACTGAAGTGACTTAGCAGCAGCAGCAGCAGCAGCAGCAGCCCTGGAAGGGGCCAGACCCAGCACCTGGGGTGGAGCCCTAGGTCCAAGCAGAGGCTGGAATCAGGAAGAACGTGGTGGTTCAGGGAACAGAAGCAGGGGGTGAGGCAAACCCCTGATTTCCTCTTCGTACCCTATGTGATTTTCTGCCTCTTTTTTAACCCCCAGGGGACTCTGGCTCCTTCTGTGTGAAACACAGGCAGTAGTTCTAACAACTGAATGGGATATCTGAGAACACTGAGTAGACAGTAAGTCCTTAGAGGATAGATCCGCAGCATTGAAGCGGCAGTTGTTCCTACTGGACTTTTTCACCCAGATACAAAAATGCCTCTGTGCTGGCTGCTGGCTGGACCAAGGACTTGCCAGGCAAGCACAGGTCCCTCTCCTCCTGGAGGGCTGACAGGCCAGGAGACGGATCACATCAGAGGCTTCCAATTCCTTCCCCTAGTGTATCAATGCAGACTGGAAAGCTGACGAGCTAAACGGGCACCTGAGTAAAACCCACTTAGTATCTGGCTACTCCTGCCACCCTGGTCCCACTGATCAGCTAGTGAGTTAAAGCAGTTTCTCCCAAAATGAAAAGCCCTTCTCTCCTTCTCTGATGAAATAAACACCCCCCCCCCACCCCACCCTCCACCCCCCACCCATCTCAGTGCAGCTCCACTCTGCTTTTCTCTAGGAACATCGACCCTCACACCACACTGAAGTTTCTTTCTGAGTTTCTAGGGTACCGCTGTCCTATGGAAATGTGATGTGGACCTCATAGGTCATTTAAAGTGTTCCAGCAACTTCACAAAAGAAAGTAAAAACAGATGACACTAATAGTTTTATTTAACCCAGTATATCGAAAATAGTATCATTTCAAAATGTGATCCATATAAACATTAATTCTTGTTGTTCAGTCACTAAGTCGTGTCCGACTCTTTGCAAACCCACAGACTGCAGCACACTAGGCTTCCCTGTCCTTCACCAACTCCCAGAGCTTGCTCAAACTCATATCCATTGAGTCTGTGGTGCCTTCCAACCATCTCATTATCTGTCTCCCCCTTCTCCTCCTGCCTTCAATCTTTCCCAGCATGAGTCTTTTGCAATGAGTCAGCTCTTCACATGCATCAGGTGGCCCAAGTATTGTAGCTTCAGCTTCAGCGTCAGTCCTTCCAGTGAATATTCAGAGTTGATTTCCTTTAGGACTCACTGGTTTGATCTCCAAGGGACTCTCAAGAGTCTTCTCTAGCACCACAGTTCAAAAGGATCCATTCTTCGGTGCTCAGCCTTCTTTATGGTCCAACTCTCACATCTGTACATGACCACTGGAAAAACCATACCTTTGACTATATGGACCTTTGTTGGCAAAGTAATGTCTCTGCTTTTTCATACACTGTCTAGGTTTGTCATAGCTTTTCTTCCAAGGAGAAAGCGTCTTTTACTTTTGTGGCTGCAGTCACCGTCTGCAGTGATCTTGGAGCCCCTCAAAATGAAATCTGTAAGAGGGTGTTTTACAGAGTCTTGTGTGCATTTTATCCTGATAGTACATCTCAGTTCCCTCTAGCTACATCTCAAGTACTTGGCCTGCACATGTGGCTGGTGGTGACTGAATTGGATGGCACATCCTAGAGCATTTGCTTGACTTACCGTTGAGTTGTGTTGGGGACTCCAGCTTGAGGCTTTGATGCCAGCTGCTCTGAGGCTCTGATAATTGTAGGCATGTCGAGAGAGAAGCAAGTTCTGTTGCAGGCCAGTGTGAGGAGTCTGGTGAGAGAGACTGCCCTCTGTTTTCTCATAGCCAGTCCCCCGACAGTTTGGATATTAGTCTTGGGGTGGGGATGGGTCATGGGCACTGTGAACAAAACATAGAAAGCTGGGAATTCTCTGGTGGTCCAGTGGTTGGAGTCTGCACTTTCACTGCCAAGGGCCTGGATTCCATCCCTGGTTAGGAAACTAAGATCCTAAAAGACACATGATGTGACCAAAAAAAAAAAGCCAGTTGCCCTCAAAAGAGCAGACAGCTGAGCTTCAAACACCCACCTCTTCAGAGGAGGTCGTTTCCTCACCTCTCTCCAAGCTCTTGAAGCTGGAGTGAAGGCTGGCGTCCGGCTATTACCCCTGAGGAATAAAAGGAGCCTCCTGGGGAAGGGGCCTCATGGGGAAAGAAACAGGAATAAAGAAGAGTGAAAGCGAAGACCTTCAGACCACCAGCTGCAAGGGCATTGACAGCCTTTTCACACAGTCCCAGAAAAGCTTCTTTGGTTTCCAGAATGTCTGCTTGTGGCCTCTGAAAATTCAGCGAGGCTCTGCCTGTGAGAAATAGTTTCCAAGACATCACATGAAAAATATTTTCTGTTGAGGACCTAAGCTCAGTGAGGTCTGATCCTACCCATGAACACCGAGGAAGGCACTCCCTGACTGGGAGCTGCTGGCAGCTCCACTTGCCCCCATCAAACCCCAGGGTTATGATGCCTGTCTTGTGCAGAAAATTTGAGAACCTTCTGGAAAACCCTGGGAGAGGCCAAGATGGGACTTTGCGGCTGGTGCCTACCAGTCCTGAAGCTGGGGAGCCGACCTGTGGTTTTGCACAGGTCCCCACCCTGCCGGAGCCGCTGGTTTCTGGCACAGCCCTAGAGGCGTCCCGAGCCTGGGTTTGGCACAGCTTTCCCAGGCATTCGCCCTCTCTGTTGACTGCCCGTAATACGAACTGCCAAGCCAGTTACTGAAAGGATTTGGAATCTGAGGAGTAACACAATCACCACCTATGCTTTAGGCGAATTTATGGGAACAGTCTGAACAAAATGACCCCTTCCAAACAACCTGGAGTGAGTGCAGCCCTGCCCTGACAGAAGCACCACTTCCTGCAAAGTTGAGCCAGTGGGCAAAGTTGGGCACCCACTGATGTTGTCTGGGCTACTGTCATGTCCATCCGAAAAAAGATCACAAGGACACCTTGTCCCAGAAGACACGTCCCAGAGAAATCGCTGCAGCACACTCTCCTGAAAAAAAATGTTCCTTCTTATCAGCACGCACGTGTGTGCTAAGTTGCTTCAGTCATGTCCAGCTCCTTGCGTCCCTATGAATTATAGCCTGCTGCTCCTCTGTCCATGGGATTCTTCAGGCAAGAATACTGGAGTGGGTTGCCATTCTCTTCTCCAGGGGATCTTCCCAAACCTGGTCTCTTAATGGCTCCTGCATTGGCAGGCGGGATCTTTACCACTAGCACCACCCGTGAGGCTCTCTTATCACCATGAAATCATAAAAATTAAAATGCTGAGAAAAAGAGTTTCTTTTGATTACTGGCCTTTTATGGATAACAGGAAACTGGTTTTGTTTTAACCAGCTGCTGGTTTAACCAGATGTTGAAAATCTCTGTCCTGTGGACCAAGGCCTGGCCTGTTTTTAATCCAAAGGACCCTGCCAGGTTATACGGTACAGTGATTCCAGACGGCACGGACCAGCACTGTAGGGCACACTGAATCACCCCTGCTTCCTGGCCTGCCACTGGCTGCTGTCATTCTGCTTCTGTTTGGTGTTAGCCAGACCCTTCAGATGAGTTCATTTCACTGTAGTTATGTCCTCTTTCCCTAATATCTAAGCATAACACTTCAGTTAGGGCTCAAGTTAACCAGGTTCCACTTGAAAAGTGGCTCTAGCTAGAGAAAAATGTTTCTGGCTCACTTCTAGCCCCTGACCACATTTTGACCATGGGATGACTTTAGCATTCACTTGGCAAGGGCACTTCCATTTGGCTCCCTATGAAGTCACCGAAATTCTAGTTATTTCTGGAGTGTGTGATTGCCTGGTTTATTTGTGAGAACTATCCATCAGGGCTGAGCTATTTTGTTTCTGGAACCGCTTGTGTGATCACAGTTATGAAATGTTTATTTTCTTAGATCGGCTTAAGCTGATAAGGCATTTTTGAGCCATTAAGAATCTTGTAAGTCAAGATTGTTTAGATAGGAGATGATTTTTCTGATGGGGGTAAATCAGATGAATCACGGTCTCTCCCTTGATTGGGCTATTATGTTAAAGGGGTGTGACTGTCACATGCTCCTTTGAGAAATGGTGTTGCCTCCTTAGGAAGATCGGCTGCCAGCCCACTCTTTCTCCTCTGGCTCACACCCCAGCTGCAACCCAAGGATCTAGAGAGATGAGGCCACCCTGGAGAGGTAAAGGGTCAACTGTGAATGTCAGATAGGGCCACAGGGTCTATTGGCAACCACACTGGGTGCAAGAAGCCCAGAGAAAATATTCCAAATTAATGAGCACTGCAGAAGCTCATGGACTTAAAGGCTCGGCACAAATCTATCTGAAGACAGGCCTTGTACTCACAAATCTTGCTTTCCTGTGGCAAACAGAGAAGGAAATAAATATGCCTTCTGCTGTCGAGAGCACTGAGTAACAAGGACAGAGAAGCAGAATACAGGGGAGGAGGTACAGGGAGGAGGGGGCAGGGGGTACCTGTCAGGCAGGGCAGCTCTCTCTGAGGAGTAACTCAAATGGAGAGAAGACACCAGTGCTTCCAAAGCAGGGCGGGTAGGGGGTGCAAATGCCCTGAGGAGGGAGTGTGCTGGCCACCAGAAGAGCAGAGAGGGGGTGTGTCTGGAGGGGCAGGTGAGGAGTGGGGAGAGAGCGGGGAGGGCTCAGAGCTGGAGAGCCTCTCAGTAGAGCTGCAGGCCATCCTGACGTGCATTCTTTCTGCCTCCTCCAGTCATGAAATCCTCCACCATCTTGGCAGGGCTTGCACGCCTCTGCTAGTGACCACATCTTCCAGCCTCTAGTGCAATGGAGTGTGGCCACACCATTAAGTTTTTGCCAACGGACCGTAACTGGAAACAGGTTCTGCTGTGTCCCGGTTCGGTGCTCACAGAGCAGGCAGTGTTCCTCACTCCCCTTCATCCTTTCTTACAGGTGGAACCCAGCCCTGGTGTTAGGGTGTCACTTGGTCCACATAGATCAGGGAAGGCCTAGGCAAAGGTTTGAAAAGTGGGGTCCCTAGACCTGCAATGTCAGCATCCCCTGGAAACATATAGAGATGCACATGGTGGGGGGAAGGGGACCCCAGACCCACTGAATTAGAAACTTTGGGGGTGGGGCTCAGCAATCTGTGTTTTAACACACCCTCCAGGGGATTCTGATAACACTCAGGTCTCCAAACCTGAGTTTGGAGGCAGGCTTTCTCATCACAGGCAAGGTTGAACTGCGGGCACAAGCCGCTTTGTTGTGGGGGCTGTCTGTGCCCTGTGGAGCGTTCGGCAGCAGCTCCGGCCTCTACCCACTAGAACCCAGGGGCACACACCCTTCCTCTGCCCTACAGGTTACCACCCAAAATGTTCCCATGCACATTTCCTGTAGTAAGTGTTATCAACTCTTGGGAGAAGAGACAAGAAGCTAATAAAAGCGATTGCCTTTGGGTGCTGTATTGAGGGAGTTTTGAGGGATGTGCTTTTATTTGGTATGTTTCTACTGTGTGCTTGAGTCTTTACCCTGTGTGTTGCTAAAATAAATCTCTAGGCCCAAGGTGGAGTCACTCCTTTCCAGGGTGCCCCATTAGCAATCTGAAATTTGAGAACATTCATGTCCCTGAGAAGGCAGGGTGTCCAGTCGGCCAGTCCCCAAAGGCCAAGCCCATTCTGGGCCTTCTCACTCCCCAAAAGGGTGGGAACTTCGCCTCAGCTAATCAGATATTTTCTATTTGTCTCATCCTTGTTTATTCTTTATCCTATAAAAGCTTCTTGAGATTGCCCATTTTGTGAAGTGTTAAATGTAGTTTGTATTGTCTAAATTGTCTTCTTTAATCACTTTTAAATAGGGTGTTACAATAACGGGGAAGAAATGTTTTAGAAAGACTACATATCGAAAGAGTGGAAACTAGGTTTCTTCACCACAGTTTTGACACCAACTCCAGCGTGTGTGAGTTTTCCCAGGCGATTCATGGAAGCCTGCAGGGTGTCCTACAGCTCAAATCCTTTCTAACACCACCTGGAGAGAGCATCAGACCCCACAGGTTAGGGACTCAGATGCCACCTGCGAGTCCAGGCAGTCACCTGTACTTCTGACTGACTCTCAACTGGAGGTTCTCACGACTGCATCCTTGGGTTCAGTTAATTTAATAGAGGGGCTCACAGAACTCAGGAAACCAGTTTCCTTACTAGATGACTGACATATCATTAAAGGATACGACTCAGGAACAACTAGCTGGAAGAGATGCACAGGGCAAGAGAGAAAGGGAGTCAGGGAATGGGGCTCCCAGTCCTCGCCGAGCACCCCACTCTCCCTCAGTTCTCATGTTCTCAGCGACTGGAAGCTCTCAGAATCTCATCCTTTTGGGTTTTTGTGGAGGCTTCATTATGTAGGCATAACTGATTAAATCATTGCCCATAGGTGATTGACTCAACCTCCATTCCCTCTCCCCTCCCTGAAAATCAGGGGTTTGCAGCTGAAAGTTCTAACTTTCATTCCTGGTTGGTTCCTCTGGCAACCAGCCCCCCTCAGGTGGGTTCCAAAATTCACCTCATTAACATAACAAATAACGTCTTTATTAGCTTCAATTCAGGAAATTCCAAGGGTTTTAGGAGCGTTGCTTGAAGATCAAACACATATGTCTTATTATAAATCACCATATCACACTGACTACAGGGCTTCTCAGCATCCATAACTCATGCTAACACATTTTTAATCCCTAAAGGTAGCCGAATCCTGGAAATGGCATGCCTCAGAACACTTCTGGAAGCACCGACCTGGCCAACACTGCTGAACCCTCACCATCCAGGAGAGAGTTGAAGGTGGCCAATGCTGGGCATTTTACCAGTAAAATACAGTAAAACAAATACTGGCAAATTAGTTACCGGTAAAACACAGGCTGGTCCTTCCACCCAGGTGAACAATGTGCCCTGAGATATGACGCTCCTTTCAGCAACTTTGGGTCATCCTCGGGGTAGTACATTCTTGAGAGGAGTCCCGCAGGGAGTCACGGTCTTTCTGGTTATACCTCACTTTGGGGATGAACCACCTGTAAGTTCCCCAGGAGCTGGAGGCAGGGGGACTTGGAGGGCTACGGCCCTCTGCACCCCATTCCCCTTCCTTGTCCCTTTCTTGGCTTTATAGGCTCTCTCCTGGCTTCTTTGCCTTCTCTTGTCCCCTCCAGATATTGAGGCAGATGCTTTTCCACCTCCTCACCTGCTCCTTTTAGGGGATGGGGAGGAGGGAGGTAAGAGAGGATGACATTTTAAATTCTAGTAATGATTTTACTATTTATCCCAAAGGTCCCCAGGCATACAGCACACCTAGTGATCTATCAGGGCTTCCCTGGTGGCTCAGACAGTAGAGAATCTGCCTAAAATGCGGGAGACCTGGGTTCAATCCCTGGGTTGGGAAGATCCCCTAGAGGAGGGCATTGCAACCCACTCCAGTATTATTGACTGGAGAATTCCGATAGACAGAGGAGCCTGGCAGGCTACAGTCCTTGAGGTCGCAAAGAGTCAGACACGACTGAGCGACTAAGCACACAGTGATCTATCAAAAGCACTGGAAGTTAACCGAACCAACCCTTCAACTGTTGCTACTCAACCAATAATGGTGGCCATTCTGTAGCTGCAAACACATCAAATCCTAATCATTTCTTTCCTCACTAAATGAGTTGCTGCTGCTGCTGCTGCTAAGTCACTTCAGTCGTGTCCGAGTCTGTGTGACCCCATAGATGGCAGCCCACCAGGCTCCCCCGTCCCTGGGATTCTCCAGGCAAGAACACTGGAGTGGGTCGCCGTTTCCTTCTCCAACGCATGAAAGTGAAAAGGGAAAATGAAGTCGCTCAGTCGAGTCCGACTCTTCACGACCCCATGGACTGCAGCCTACCAGGCTCCTCCATCCACGGGATTTTCCAGGCAAGAATACTGGAGTGGGGTGCCATTGCCTTCTCCACTAAATGAGTTAATAGTCATCTAAAGGGCTCATAACAGGGCCTGGCATGTGGTGACTGCTGGTTTTGTTTTGTTTAGCCATTATTATATCATCATACTCTACATTCAACATTTCTCACTATTTAACAGCCTCTGGAATTATCCAGACGTTCAGTGAACAGCATTATAGCATGAATGTGGAAAGAAGAGATAAGCATGTGACTGGACCCACAAAGTAAGTAAGATTTCCACAGCAGTAGGAAAATGAGGATAGAACCATAGGGACTTCCCTCAAGGTCCAGTGGTTAAGACTCCAACTTCTACTGCAAAAGCACGGGTTCCAACCCTGTTTGAGGAATTAAGATCCCTCATACTGAGCTATGCAGTCAAAAACACACACTGTAGATCCACAGAGCTGTAGATAATGAGATCCTCTCACAGCCATGGATGCTAACTCAGGTGTCTCCCATTTTGTACTGCTCCAGTGTGACTTCCTCCACCCACAAGCAAGTGGTTCTCAAATTTTGGCACAGGTCAGAATCCCTTGGAATCCCTCAGATGCTTGCTAAAAAGACCATCGGCTCCACCCTCCTGAGTTTCTGAATTAATAGGTTGGGGTAGATCCGGAGAATTTGCATCTGAAACAGATTTTCAGATGCTGCTGACGCTCTTCTTTGGGAACCACTGCCCTTCGTGTTAACTTAGACCCTGGCATTTAAATAAACCTTTTGCTCAGATCAGGGCACGGGTTCAGCTTGTCACCATTCATCAAGGTCCTGTCATTCATTGTGTTTGTTTTGCAGCACCTTTGCTTGTGAGAGGCATGCCCCCTTCTACAGGTCCTTGTACAGGTCACTGATGAAAATGTGAACCGGACTGGCAAAGGACAAAATCCAGGTCAGGTTAATTAAAACCCTGCTTTAGGTTCAATCCATTATAATTACAGCGGTAGTTCTCAATCCTGATTAAACTTTAACATCACAGGGGAAGGTTAAAAAACAACCAAAAAAACAATTAAAAAAAAAAAATCTCTCCAAGTGATTCTAATGTGCAACCAGGGCTGAGAACCGCCATCCAGAGATCTTATAGGTTTAACTTGTTGCTGCTGCTGCTGCTAAGTCGCTTCAGTCGTGTCCGACTCTGTGCGACCCCATAGACGGCAGCCCACCAGGCTCCCCTGTCCCTGGGATTCTCCAGGCAAGAACACTGGAGTGGGTTGCCATTTCCTTCTCCAATGTATGAAAGTAAAAAGTGAAAGTGAAGTCACTCAGTCGTGTCCGACTCCTAGCGACCCCATGGACTGCAACCTACCAGGTTCCTCCATCCATGGGATTTTCCAGGCAAGAGTACTGGAGTGGGGTGCCATTAATTTGTTAAATCAACCCAATTGAGCTGTCCTGCCCACGTAGTTTCATTTAAGCTATTGTGTGGGATGTTGTCAAAACTTTTGCTGACATCATGTGTGTTTTTCCACAGCTGGATCATTGCTCTTTCAAAACCATAAAATTATATTGGGCTAGCATGACATGGTTTTAGGGAATCATACAAACTTTAAAGATCAGATTTAAATATGTTTATAGTTGTTGAGGGCTTTTGCCTGGGGTTGATGTCAAGCTCACAGAATTGTATCCATTTAGTTTATATAATCCCAATGTAATATGTGTGTTCTGCTCAGTTGTGTCTGGCTCTTTGCAACCCCATGGGCTGTAGCCAGCCAGGCTCCTCTGTCCATGGGATTTTCCAGGCAAGAGTACTGGGGTGGGTTGTCATGTCCTCCTACAGGGGATATTCCAGACCCAGGGATTGAACCTGCATCTCTTGCATCTCCTGCATTGGCAGGCAGGTTCTTTACCACTGCGCCACCTGGGAAGCTCCCAGTGTAATGATATTTAACATTTATTGCTTGTTGACTTTGTCTCAGCCACACTGCTTAGTGCTCTTTTTAAATATCCAATCCTACAAAATAGATACTGTTATTTCTATTTTACAGATGTGAAATCAAGTTTCAATTTTAGCTGACTCCAGGGCTCGTGCTTTTAAATACTAGCTGTTGCTTCCATTTTTAATTGCGAGACACCATCTTGTTCTTCAAATGTTTTATGATGTCTTACAAGGATGCTAAAGATATGAGGAAGCATGAAATAAATAACTGGAATAAAGACAGACCAGAGAGAAGCAAAACGAACTGTGGATCAGAACAAAATGTTTGAGCATTTGCTAACTGCAGGGTCACTGGTTTGGCTTTGAGTGTTCTGAAAAGTCAAAATAGGAACACATGTTCAATTGCTCAGTCAGCACTGAACGCAAACATTGCTCAGAAGAAGTATCTGGGAAACCCGGGGCTTCTTAAAGATGATACTGAGGATTAAAGGAATGTCTGCAAAAACATCCTCATGATCTATGCAGACAAGAGTGTCACAGGACTCAGTGAACCACAATTTATACCATCCACTTCCTCCCTCATAAAAAAACAAACAGAATTTTGGCTTGCTTTATACTTCTTCAAAAATTTCTTCATTCCCATTTCCAGTACCTTTCCCATCACTAATCACTCACTCCAAAAGAAGATTAATAACCACCATGCAAGTCTTGGCTCACATTTTCTCAGTACTCCAGAATGTAATAATAATAGTTGGAGTAGTTAGGATTTCCTTTTACAGTTTCACAGTTTCTTGGCTCACCTTTCCTTTTGGATTCTCGTGCATGAAATCACACCTGACTTTAAGGAATGAGGTTTCCCCTTGCATGAAGTCGATGTGCTATTTCCCAGGCGGCTGTCAGGTCTGCAGGTGAGGTTAGCGTGAACGGGAATAACAAGGTGCCCGTCACAGTGCCAGTGCACCAGCCCATCCCTCCATGCAGCTTGATAATGTGGAGTCAAGAACAGCAGATTCCCTCGTGTCAGTTGAAACCAGTGATGAGACCCATAATTTGTCACTTACCTGTATGAGACTATACAGTAATGGGAGTTTTATCTTGAAAGATATCAGTGTTTTCTTGCCATCTGAAAAAGACATGATGTTAAGCTGGGATTTTTGAAAGGAGATCTGTTGACACAAGACTGATGGTTAGGATAGAATCATGCATGATTTGGAAAGTACTCTGTCATCTTCTAACATTAAGCCATGTAACTCCTCTTTAGCTGGTTCCTTATCCTTCAGATCCCACCTTGAGTACCGGCTCCTCAGCTGAGCCTTCTCTGACAGCTCTGAATAGGCAGTCCTCGTCCCTTGATGATTTTTTGTTTACTTATTTCAGTCAGTAAACATTCCCTATTCTGCTACACAGAAGGGCAGCAGGACTTCCCTTGTGGTCTCAGGGCCTAGATCAGGGTTTGGTTCATAGCAGGGGCACTGTAACCACCTGCTGGAAAGAGTGAAAACAGCCAAACAGGTGGCTGTGGAGTCAGGCTCTGAGGAGCATGTTGGGACCAAGTCTACATCATGAGAAGAGAGTGAGGCTGCTCTGATATCAGGAGTGATCACAGAAACATAAAGGGTGAAGGAGAGGGCTCCTGAAGGAAAAGCTCATTTCATCATTCCTGATAATCAACATGAACAGATGATTAGAGCAAATGAAATTTAGGAGTAAAGGTGATTGCCATGTGCCTCAGAGGAAGGAAAATGGAACACGAAATCCTCAGTGGGAAGTACAGGAAGAGCTGAGGTGGGCAGAACATTGCCATATACGTCAACCTGCCCCCTCCCACATCCACCAAGCACACTTTCCTCCACTTCCCTCACTCGAGGCTTCACCATCTGCACCGATTCCCTTGAGATGGTGCCCCAGGATCACCCAGCAGGGGCTAAGAACCAAAGCCACAGGGTCAGCTTTTCCTACAGTTGGAAGAAACGAGGAATACGATTAGAGGTTTAGGAAGAACCACTATCAAGAACAGCAGAAAGAAGACACCTAAAACACAGACCCACATAACGAATGAGGTGGAAACAACAGCAGGAAGATGTAGCCAAAAGAGCGAGGAGAAGCAGGCAAATCTAAGGGGGATGAAGAATGCTGCAACCCTGTCTCCCCGTGGCCCTGTCAGGCATCCAGGCTAAGCCTGTGGTTCCACACACACGTGAAGCTCCTCTCTGCTCCACACAGCCGAGCACTCCTCAGGCCCCTGCAGGACGTCGGGAAAGGGGCACAGGGAGGGGGCAAGGGCAGGCGGCAGGCAGCCATGGACAAGGAAGACCCTGCACCAGTGCCTCCACCCCCGCCCCGTTACGGAGAGCACTGGGCTAGGAAAGGGAAAGCACAAAAAAAGACTACTGAGAATGTGCCATGGAAAGGGCTTTGTCCGAAAAGGATGCTTGGTGTGTTATTGTTTAGGTCATCTCTTAACCAAAAATTACATGCACGTTTACTTAAACGATCTTGGAAATGCTTTTATAACTTGTTCAAAGCTTTCCAAATGAAGAGTTTGAGTGTTTTTTAGTCCTTGATTAAAAATATAAAAGTCTAACACATTTTAATTAGTTCACATTAATCTGCCTTAGAGAAAGATGAAAATTTACTAGCCAGGTGTTCACAAAAAGCCTTTGCATAATTGATGAGTACATGTGAACTAATGCACAGCCTGACTTACTGTGACCAGCAGTGCCCTTTCTCCATTTAGAGGTTGGAAGCCATCTTTTTTTCAGCCATGACAGTGCACTCAAACCAACCATCACACTAGGCTGAACTTGGAAACTGACATTGGAATTACTGTGTCACGGTCTTAAAACAATATTTAAAATGAAGTGTTTATTGTTCTCCTTAAAGACACTGGATATCAACTTTTTAATCGTTAGTATTTTTAAACTATTTTGTTTCACCTCATTTAAAACTTCTATCTTATATAATTTAGTGAAACTTTAAAATAAATATTCAGATAATGATATAAATTCAAACGACTTGCTAATAAGGGTTTACAACCAAAACAGTTGATTATTCACTTTAGAGATATGAAAGCAGTTAATCTATGAAGTGTAAGTACTAAGAACATTTTTTCATCTTTTGTTACCAATTTTAATTAATAACTGCTGTAGCTGCTCCATACCCCAGCTCTTATATTTCCCTAATCATTCTGATCGTTTCTAAAGATAGCAACAAAAAACTTTACCTACTGGGAAGTTCCACTTCTTAAAAACCAAAGGCAATTCTGTGATCTTTTTTTTTAACATGGCAATACAAGGGTTTTAGAAGTCTAAAGTAAAAAAAGAAATGACTGTCAAGAACAAAGGTTGGACCCAATTAATTGAAACCTGTTGCAGTAGCATTTCTCTGCCACACATAGACAGACTGGGGAGTGCCTCTGTTTTTTTTTTTTGTGGGGGGTGTTTTTTTAAATTATTTATTTTGGCTGCAATGGTTCTTCAGTGCTTCTCTAGTTGTGGTTTGAGGGCTTCTCGTTGCGATGGCTTCTCTTGTTGTGGTCACAGGATCCAGGTGCGCGGGCTTCAGTAACTGTGGCACACAGGCTCAGTAGTTGAGGCATACAGGGCCCAGCTGCTCTGAGGCTCATGGGATCTTTCTGGACCAGGGATGGAAGGGGTGTCTCCTGCATTGGCAGACGGATTCTCAACCACTGGACCATTGGGAAGTCCTCCCTTCTGGTTTTAACTCAGGACAAATTAAGGACCCCTGGAGACTCCATATCTCAGGAGAGAACCTGAGTTGGGCTCCTTACTATACAGATCACCCTTCTAGAAAGTGAAGCAGACCTTTCCTTGCCTTGAACTTTAATGCCATCAGAAGTGATTTGCAGAACTCACTGGAATTAAAGCTGGGTGATGTGAATTATTAACTAGTCGGTCAGGAGACTGAGGATCCCCCTAACCCTGCAGGCAACCATTAGCTGAAGCTCTCTTCTCAGTTTTTCCCTCTGTAAAATTAGATAGAAAATGATTTTCCAGTATGAAACAGAAGGTTCTTTCCAATCTGAGATATTTTGAGCTATCCCAAACCCTTAAAGTAGTTTCCATTTAGGACAATATGGCCGGTAAATTATTTTTACATTGCAAGTTTCTGGATCTTAACCTGTAGAATGTTTGGTCACACTTGATAGAGGGAAGTTTCATACAGGGGTTTCCCCTATGGATCAGCAGGTTAAAGAATCTGCCTTCCAACACAGGAGATGAAGATTTCATCCCTGGGTGGCAAAGGTCCCCTGGAGGAGGAAATGGCAACCCACTCCAGTATTCTTGCCTGGAGAATCCATGGACAGAAGAGCCTGATGGGCTACAGTCCATGGGGTCACAAAGAATCAGACAAGACTGAGCATATGGCACAACAATGATAGAGGAAAAGAGATGGAAGGCTGGGGTGTTCCGACATGTCAGCTGTGGTTCCTGCAGTTTTTAAGTCTTCAATGTCATACTATCAGCGACAAAGTCAAAACCAGTCTATGAATTCTAATCCTACGGATCACAAATCATATATACTTAGCTGGAGGGCCTCCGTCGAATGACTCACATATGCATGCTCTCATTCAGGTTAGGCAGGTTCCAAAATTAATTGTCCTGGTTTGTATTACATCAGTTTGGTTAAGCCAGGACTACTTTTCCCTGTGTCCCCTTGCCTCACGGTTCTAAATTAGAATTAACTCAAAGACATGCTTGTGTGATTTTTAAAAGGTAAAGTGAAGCCAGGGCCACTTTTCTCTGAAGGGCATCAGTCAAGTACGGTGACAGACAGGCATGAGGTGTCTGTGTCGATTTGTCCTCATTCTCCACCTCCAGCTCTTCTTCCCGTGTTCTGACCTTGAGCAATTACCGAGGCTGGCTCCAATCCCACCTCCAAACACTGGCTGTAGATGCAGAGGTGGTCACTGCGTGGTGGCCACAGCTGCCCCCGAGCCCTCACCCTCCGCCCAGGCCTATGTCAGCACCTACATGCGTTCTGCCTCTCAGAAGGGCCTTCTGAGTTCTCATGAGCACCTCCTTCTGCACCTTCCCCTCTGCAGCTTCTCGCACAGTAGTATTTTCTCTTATTCTGGTAACAACTCCTGCATCCTACAGCCCTCAGAGCAATCTTTTTCCCCCAATTCACCAACCGAACACAGATCCCCAAATGAACACTGTTGTACTATCTACGTGTGACTCCTCACAGGGCCCCCAACTGAGTGTTCTGCCTCACAGGGTGCTTCCTGGGGATTCAAGGTCTTCCGTCTGAGAGGGTATGCTGCCGCTGCTGCTGCTAAGTCGCTTCAGTCATGTCCGACTCTGTGTGACCCCATAGGGTCACCCACCAGGCTCTCCCATCCCTGGGATTCTCCAGGCAAGAACACTGGAGTGGGTTGCCATTTCCTTCTCCAGTGCATGAAAGTGAAAAGTGAAAGTGAAGTCGCTCAGTCGTGTCCGATTCCTATCAACCCCATGGACTGCAGCCTACCAGGCTCCTCCATCCATGGGATTTGCCAGGCAAGAGTACTGGAGTGGGGTGCCATTGCCTTCTCCCTGAGAGGGTATACATTTTATCAAAAGACAGACAACCTACAAGTGCACACGAGTGTGTGCATACAGTTGTGTGTTGGGGAAAAACACAACAGGAAACTTTCTTAGTTTAAAAACTTGCCTCTGTGAATCCTCAGGCAATGATGTGAACCATGACTTTTATCTGTCCCCAGCTAAGACACAGGTGACTGTCCAACCTGTAAACACAGGCCCGTGTCCACTGTCCTCTCCACCCAGCGCCATCTCATGACAGCACCCATTGGCACATACCACGGATGAGTCTGGTCTGAGCAGCCCTACTATGTACACAGAGTAGAGGTGTCACACTTGGGGAGCAACACTTGAAAAACAAGACACCAATCCCTCAGAGAACTCACTGCTGGTTAGGGAACAGTCACACTCTGACCCACAGGTGTTCATATACATGCTAAGTCACTTCATTCATGTCCAAATCTTTGCAACCCTATGGACCATAGCCCGCTATGCTCCTTTGTCCATGGACTTTTCCAAGCAAGAACACTGGAGTGGGTTGCCATGCCCTCCTCCAGGGGATCTTCCTGACCCAGGGATTGAACCCACATCTCTTACGTCTCCTGCACCGGCAGGCAATTACCGAGGCTGGCTTCTTCACCACTAGTGCCACCTGGGGTGGTCCTTCAGCCTTTTGCTGAAAAGCAAAAACCCAACATTAAAAAAAAAACAAATGCATAAAAGTATGAGTATGAATTATTTGTTTTATTGCTTTGTATCTTATTTAATGCAGAGTTGATGTTTTTGAGTAATGGTAATAAGATGTCCAAAATTCAACATTATTAAACATTCAAACAGTAAAGAATGTGGGAAAAAGATCTCACATGTTAACTCCGCTAAATTATAGCTGGTGGAACAATTCATAATAAAGGCTATAGGCTTGTCATCATGGTTTATGACACGGGCAACGGTAGAGAGTCCCGGTGTCAACCAGCTGTGTAGGCACCAGGGGTGGCACGTGTGCCTCCCTTGGAAACATCTGGAAAGATCTAGAAAGGCTCCGGGTATAAAAACCCTTCCTTTCACCTCAGGCTTGAAAGACACACCCACCACAGAGGGTGTCAAAGAACTCCTGTGGAATAGAAGTGGTTATGATGATAAAGACCAGAAATGGTTCTGCTGTCAAGAAGTGAACTTGCCTACACGTCCCCTCTCTAATCTACCGCCCGCTCTAGCATGTCATGAGCAAGGGCCTCAGGTGGCGACCAGATGACACCAGGCAGCGGCCTTTGGATGGCTGAAGGCACTGGATCTCCTCATCCTGAGGGAGTGGGTCACTGGGTTGTGAGTTACATTCAACACACACATCCTACCACGAAAAACTGCTCTCAGCTGCCATACATTTGATGTAATTCCAGGCTGAAAAGTCTGAAGACTTTAAAACCCCAGAATGTCTGGGGCCCCTGAAAGTCCTGACGTGCTGGGCAACTTCAGCAAGGAATCTGATTCCCAAGGGGTGGAGGCTCGAAGGGACACAGGCTGCTCACATCACATGGCAGCACAACATAAATACGTGACTCTACAGTGTGGATAGGAGACACCACAGTGAAATAATAAATACTTCAAAATCTACAGCTGTCAGTCACACGCTGGCCATACCCGGGTACAGTCTAAAAACTGGTGATTTTCCCATAAAAACATGTATCTACAGTGAATGTGACCAATACTTAATAAGGGCTAAGCAAAAACATATGAAAACTATTCTTCAAAGACAAACTTCATTAAATATCAAGCATAGTGACCAAATTTAAGATGTCAAATTTAAGTAAATCACTTTTGATTTTTCCCAGGGGTCATTTGGGGTTTCCGCAACAAGAATGGTCAAGGGCCAACTGCACCCCACCGGTGATGCTGAGGGTGTAAGTCATGCAGACCCTCTTGGAAGAACAATGGACACATCTTTGCCAGAGGAAGCATACCTCCAGCCTCTTCATTCTCTGAAATACCAGAGAACAAATGCCCTTTACAGACACAGTGATGCTGAAAAAGAAAGCAACAAAGAAACATAAAGGTGCATTTATTCGAGTCCATGCCATCTAATCTACTGAGTACAGTAATTAAGACTGGAAAAGGGAAGAATTAAACTTAAACAACAACAAAAACACGGGGACGTTCGTCCCCTGCATTGTGAGTCAGTTCAGAAGAATGTGTGTGCTGGCAAGCCAGTCTCCTCCCTGAGAAGCACGCTTCGTTCTCCGTTCTCCTCCAGCATTTTCATCTCTCTCAGTTAAGGCCTGGACAGTGTCAGGGTGGTGGCCACACCTGTTCTGGAGCTGTGGGCTGGCAGGAGCTGGGCCCCAGGCCATCAGTCACCTGAGGGCTTGGGCAGTGTGGGGTCAGACTCCCGGCTGCCCAGCTCTGCCGTCTGCCTCCGGAGCTGCTCCACCGTCTGCAGCAGGGCTGACCTCTCCAGCTCCAAGGCCAGGGTCGCCTGCTTCAGCTTGCTCTCGCTAGTCAGGAGCTTCTCAACAGTGGCTTCCAGGCTCTGGATCCTCCCATTGGCGACCTGGAGAATAAAAGAAGACATGTGAATGTAACTGCCTGGGAGACGGTGGGAGATCCATTGTGTGCTCCGCTGTCCAGCCTTGGGGGAACTGTGGAGCCTAATTCTGGCAGAGACACACCTTTCCGCATTTATTATCACTTCTGGCCACAAAAGACTCTATTTCTCAGGCTCCCTCAAGGGTGGGCTGGGCCATCCGGAGACCCTCCAACGTCTTTTTCCTCTGTGTGGCTACTCTGGAAGCCACACGTGGAGACAGTGGCTTCCCAGTGCGGAGGAAGCCTGGTCCCCGAGTTGCCTACTGGAGACGGCTGGGAAATGGTCCAAGACTGCTTCGTGGAGACGAGGTGGTGAGTGTACAGTGCTGAGTGTACAGTGCTGAGCCCTGGGATCCAGGGTGCTGTTACTGCAGCACAGTCTGCCTGCTCTGACAAACACAGGCAGCTACAGGTGCACACTGGTCTTAGACAGACCATCCAAATGGTTTCTATGTGAAGGCCCATGTAAGAACAGCTCTCTAACCTGAACCTTTCGTTTTCCCTCCAGTACCAACAACCGGCATTTCCCCCAGAACGTGTGGAGCGCCCAGGGGACTGAGCTCTGCTAAGAGGGTCACATGTGTGGCCTCACTGACCAGACACCAGCCGTGTCCCCACTCCCCCCAGTCTGTATCCTCAACACTCAGTCAGCGTCTGGAGTCGTGTCCCCACTCCCCCCAGTCTGTATCCTCAACACTCAGTGTCTGGCAGCCCTTCCAGGCGCTTCTCTCTAGCAACGGACTCTCCTCCTCTTTTGAGTCCTCTTGGACAGGCTTCCCAGGCAACCACAGAATTGGCTCCAGCTGTCCGCTGCATCCCCCCACATTCAGGCCCAGAGTCTGCAAGGCACTGCTCTGGCTCACTCATCCACCCAGCCCTCTTCGTGTCCCCATGGACTAAATGGTGTTTTTTTCCCCCTCATTTTCAAAACAAGGGAAACAGTTTTTTGAGCAAGGTAACACCTGTGCCAGACAGACAATTTATGACTCAAAGCTGAGCTCCAGCTGTGACACTGGAACACTCAAAACAGAAAGAAAAAAGGCCTGAGACCCTAAGTCTGTCAGTTACCGGGCAGCAGGTAGTCACACTCAGGGGCTAAGTCCGAGCAGCCCTCCCAGACCCTCATACTCCTGCCCACAGTCAAGGCCTACAGCCGGTCCCACCTTATCTCCTCCAGGGACCACTCCTGCCGAGGCCATGGCACTCCCAGGGGTACCTGCCAGCTTAGCAGTGAGCTGGTATGCATGGTTGTTTACTGTTTGGCATGAATGTCAGGTCTCCTCCTCAATCAGACTGAAGCTCTCTCACCCTGCATGTGGGTCTGATCTCCCATAGGCACCCAGCTCACAGACACTCAGTGACTCAATGATTATTATGAAAAACGCACATCCCTTATCATACGGCAGTATCAGGCGTGTCTATGCAATTGTCTCATGTGTGCTGCTGGACAAAAGAGGTTAGACAGTTTAGTCTCCAGCTGCCAGAGGACAATCTTCAGTGTTCAACAAGAAAATAAATGGGGTTTTGGTATGTCCAACTATATGAATGGAACGGAGTCAAAACACAGGTCAACTTTGATAGTTTGGGGAAAAAAACAAAGATTTATGTTAGAAAATTAAGTAATGCACTGAACACCTATCCCTGGGCTCCGAAAACTGTTTTAAAAAATAAAAAGAAAAAAAGGAAGAGAGTCTCATAGAACTTCTGTGGTCTGGCTGAAAGATAGTAATTCCATGTGACTCAGAGGGTAAAGGGAAGACTACACTCAGGCCCCCACAAACTAACTTGCCATAATCCCTAGCACAACTCTTTGAACATCTGTTGTTACTAATTACCGCCTGATGCCTTTCTGGAGGGCTATAGAAGTTGGAGCAGTTTTTCACAACTCCTCTCCTCACAAGGAGTGAAGTTCACAGTATCATGGAAGCAGCACCAAATTACCTCCCCTTTTTACCACAATCCCACGTGGGTATCAGCCTAGTAAAATCAACCTTCTATTGGAGTGCTATTTTAACAAGACAAATGCTTCTAACGGAGATCTGAGCTTTCCATCCTGCTGTATTTCAGGGATCAGCTGTTTGTCTGGAGGGATTTAAAATTCCCACCTACACTGCAGGTCCTTACGTGCAAGACAAGGTTCTTTGTCCCCTGGCGCCTCCCCTTCAGGTTACAGCTGAGATCCCCCTGGAGAAATCACACCCAGACTCGGTCATTTTCACAGTTAGGATATCTCTATCTTAGGGGAACACAAAGCCGACTTTGAGAATGTGACTGGGAGTCAGGACTGGGTAGGCTAAGCCTTTTCTTTGTTCCTCTACAGTAACTATCTACTAGGTTGTACTGGCATAAAATCCCTGCTGGGAAGAGTACATTTTAGACAAGGGTTGACTGATTAAGCTCCCAAATGCTGGCCTTTCTCCCATCACTGCCAAGTTTGCATCTGCAAAGCAGCAACTTTTTAGGCAGAAAAATAAGAGGCTTAGATCAGGACGGAAAGCTTATTCTAAGGACAGCCTAGAACACCACAGAATACATATTTTGAAAATAATACAAATTTTTCTCCACAGTAGCTCAAAAGTAATTTTTAAACCCCACCTCCACCAACAGACACATTTCCATAACAATGATAGCTGTACCACCGATCAGATCATGGCACTTAAAAAGCAGATGATACGGTTACTTTACTCCATCTGATTGGTGGAGGAGTCGTGCAGAGCAGTAAGGTAATTTTCTGTCCTTGTCACATAAATGAGGAAATCAGAGCAGATGGGTGACAGTGGGTGACACTGGATCTGGCAAGACCTGGGTCTCTGGTCTGCATCTCTGTGCTCACTCCCTCTTGCCCTCCAGCATATGCGATCTGGGTATGTCCCCACCCACATTTATGCAGGCCAAGATGGAAACTTCCAGAGGGGAGAATTGTGCCCTTCGTGAACCTAACTTTTGTATTTGTACCAAGGACTCACAATTATGATCACAGCTCTGGTTTATTCTGTTATTCCTCACTTGATGTCACTTTGAGGACCTAGCTGGTTTTGCTCCTGAAAGCTCCTGCCTTTGATTCTCCCATCATTATTCAAAGCACAATGGCTGGTGTTTGGTTAATAGAACCAGAGCGCCGTGGACCCAAGCTCAGTTCTTGGCACACCTCCTGAAAGGGTAAGTGTAGAAACAGTCTCTCAGAAAGTTCCAGGACAGTCCGACCTTAGCAAAGGATAATCTGTCTGCTCCCTGACAAACCGGAACAGCTCTCCTGGGCCACCTTTGATCCCAACTACAAACAGAGCAGAAAGGGCCTCCAGCGGCGGGAAGCTCAGCCTGCGGGCCTCTGGTGAGTTAATGAACCACCACATGCTCAAGGCTCAGGTGGCGGCCTTGTAAACATGCCCTACCTGCAGCTGTTCAAGGAGGTCAAGGTTCTGTTTGCGTAAGCTGCTGTTGGTCTTCTCTAGTTTGTCCATTCTTTGGTTGTCACTGAGAGGAGAAGAATCGATAAGCTCTTCCTGAAGCACGTGGTACTCAACTTCATAAGCTTGTAACTGTTTCGAGATGTCCGTCTCAAACACCTGTTTCACAGAAAAGTCATCAGGCATTGGAAATGAGAAAAATCACACACACACACTCACACTCTCTCACACACATGTGACCATGTCAGTGGGTATCCACTGAGCACCTACTCTGCACCCAGTGCTATTTAGTGATAAACACAGAAAACTCTCTGAATGGAGAAGAGAATAATTTTACTTGGGAAGAGAGAATTTAAGGAGCATTTGGAAATAAACTGAGAGAAACAATAAGTATAGGGCTTTCGTGGTGGCTCAGTGGTAAAAGAATCCATCTGCTAATGCAGGAGACTTGGGTTTGATCTGTCAGTCAGAAAGATCCCCTGGAGAAGGAAATGGCAACCCAGTTCAATATTCTTGCCTGAAAAATTCCATGGACTGAGGAGCCTGGTAGGCTACAGTCCACAGGGCCACAAAGCGTAAGACATGTCCTAGTGACTCAACAACAACAATTGTCAGTGTAGGTCTCTGATGCCATTTTTCAAAGGCAAAACCTTATTTTTTTAAAAGCTTAAAAGAGTTTCTTTTTAATTCTTATCTCAGTATTCAGATCTTTTTTCTCTGAAAATTCTATTAGATACATCAACTATGGGTCAACGACAGAATAAAACAAAAGAATCACAGCCCTACTTGCCCAGTCACCAGGTCAAAGTTTAATTATAGTTCAGCTGGGTTTTCAGAGTTACAAGAACAGCTAAGTAATGGAACTGTTTACTGAAAAACCCTTTTCTGCACATAAGAGATGAAGAAATGAGCCAAAACCCAAATGTTACCCACATAGATGAGTGAATATGAAACAATGCCTGACTTGCCTTTCTTCTTATAATAGTAACAGTCATGAAAAAAACCACTCGTGTGAAAAACAACCCCAAAGTGCACAAGTGAGTGAGCTGTTCATGTTTGTACTTTCTCTTGGTGAGTGAGCTGGACCGAGGCAGGGGTCCGAAGGCAGAGGCTGCTGCCGCCCCAGGCGTGAAACCCCGGCACACATCTGAGAATTCAGTCACCATGTAAGAAAAACCAGCACGATCAGAACACATGTTTAGAGAATGAAATTAGTATTTTCAAGGGCAGAAACTGCCTCTTCACAGCATTTCCTTAAGAAAGAAACTCCAACACAGTTAAAATCAATGAAAAACTCATTTCCCTGGACGGCATCCTCTTAGCATTTAAACATGAATGAGCCCTATCTTTCCTGAAATCAATTTTAAAAATCCATGTTTACTTTTTCACCATTCCCAGAAATTTTCTCTTCCTTGAGATAAACTTTTCCACTTCCTGGCTTTCAATTTAATTCAGTGGCTAATACTAATCAGGCACAAAAGTCACTCCAGGACAAAAAAAACAGAACACATTCCATTTGTGATGTGTGTGTGCATGTGTAGCTGACTGGATTGACCTGATTCTCTCCTGTCCATCAGAGTGACCCTGAGCTCAGCAGGGATTATCATCTCTGTTCCACAGTCAAGAAAACTGACCCAGGAGCTTTCAGACAGCCCTCTAATGGGAGCTTGGCTGGCAACTCCCTGAATGACCATGAATAAGTTACCTGACCTTTCCCGGCCTCAGTTCCTGGCCTCCCCCATGGGCTGATAACCCCTACCTCCCAGCATCTGTGGAAATCGTGAGACACACACCTGGCAAGCTGAGCTAAGGGATCTGCTTCCCACACTTATCATGAAACCCCTCGCATCCATGCTTGTGCTGCAATGAATGGCAGAGGCTGCCACACCATGGAGCCTCTGACTAGCTCAGCACAAAGGCTGCACACACGCAAACCAAGACATTCATGTGTAATCACAAATACAGTCCGGGATAAATGCCACGCGCACGCACACATCTCTTTTTTCACCCAGGTTTCTAAGTGAGGTCCTAACCTGGAACACCCGGGGATGAAACCTTGGGCCTTTGATGCAGAGGGGCTGAGGTCAGGGGCTCTCGGCTGTGCACAGGGCGGAGTGCTCTCGCAGGCCCCCATTAATCCCGAGGAACCATCCCAGGTCACAGGCATCTCTGTTTAATTGCATCACCACCTCCTGGTGCCAAAACACACACAGCCTTGCAGTCATGCCCAGAAATCTATCCCCGACTGCGGCAGCACGCAGCTGGCAGTGACAGCGCCTGGTCCTCCAAGGGTGTTTTTTCACATTGCTGTATATTCTTCAAAACCGCAATTATAAATGGCTTCGTGGTATTCTATCAAGTTGATGCATCAATAATCATGTTAATCCAGTCATTGAATGTTGGCTATCTAGTTACTTGCAAGTTTCTGTTATAAATGACAACTCTAAACATCTTCATATGTACTGCTTTTCCCATATTTTGGCTTATTTCCTAAGCATGCATTCCAAGAAATGGGATTACTGAATCAAAGGATACGAATATTTTACTGGCTTATGATACACACTGCCAAATTGCTTCCCGAATGGGAATAATCAACACACAATGCCACTAGCAACATTAAGAATGTGCCAGACACAGTACACCCTTGGCATTGGGTACTGGCCTTAAAATGTTTCATTCTGTTAATCTAGGCAGGTAAAGAATTATACCTTATTTACATTTAAATTATGCACAAAGCTACATACTTCCCCAGCTATTATTAATCTGCTCTATGAGTCTCCTTTAGTGAACTCCTTTGCATTCTTGGCTCATCTGCTATTGGACACTCAGTGTCTTTTTCTCTCTGCTGTCTGTGGACACTACAATGAAGCCATCAACCTTGACGGCAACAGAACTAGTCACATACTT
This sequence comes from Bos indicus, assembly GCF_029378745.1. Classification (NCBI taxonomy): domain Eukaryota; kingdom Metazoa; phylum Chordata; class Mammalia; order Artiodactyla; family Bovidae; genus Bos; species Bos indicus. The sequence goes on along the minus strand of NC_091765.1, from coordinate 58,123,715 downwards.
TCCACCCTCCCCACCCCCACACCCTTCCCCCCAGCCGGGGTGGTGGGGGGCGGTCTCAATGGTGCAGCATCTGCCCAGGTATCAAAATAAAGGGGTTCAATGTCTGTGGGGAATTTAAAAATAGTAATAAACCCAACTGAAAGTTGGTCTGCTTTTTATTATCACCACAATGCAAGCAATTCTCAACAATGCCAGGGGTAAAGGACGCCTCCCCACCATATCCCTACCCTCTTGGTATGGCAGCGATTAGCCTTTTAACAAACTTTCAACAGCACAACCTGCCCGAGCCGCGAGGACTCCTCCCAAGGCAGAAGGGGCAGCCTCACCACTGTGATTCTGAAGAGCATCTTCTGAACAAGGGAGCTTTGGCGAGATGCCGATTTCTCTCCTACCAGCTCAAGCAGAACCGAGACCTGTCTGGCGTGTTTACGATGGAGCCACCCACTGCAGCCTTTCCAAGGTGTGTGTGGCTCCCCCGGGGAACTTGCTGAAAGGCAGATTCTGACTCAGCAGGTCTCGGGGGGCGGGCCTGGATTCTGCGTAAGTTCTATGCAGTAGGACAATGGTACCGGTCAGGAGCCCACTTGAGGCAGGGCCTGCAGGATGCTGAATGAATGTGGGCTATGGGCTCCATCCTCCCGACCCCCCTCCCCTACAACCTTCCTTGCACTGACCTGAGGCTGCAGGGCACGTGCTGTGATGAGACAGCCCTGACCTCCCTTCCCTTCCTTTCTGTTTATTCCCAGGGCTTCCCCCTTCCTGAGAGAGGGTTGTTAAGGCTTACGTTCAACTGAACTAAGTCACGCTGAGCAGCTGCCCCAGAGCCCCTTGCCGCAGTGCCCTGGACCCTGTCAGCTCTGGGCCGGCCTCTCGGCGGCGGCTCTGAGCCTGTCTGTGTTGAGCGGGAGCTGCAGGGCCCCGTCCTTGGTGACTCTGCCCACCCTGGATGCAGACTGTGTCCCAGAGGCTCAAGTTGAGGTTTCCACAGAGAAGGCATTTAGTGAAACACAGCTCGTCTATCACAGGGGTGCACCCGGCTCCATCCCTTCTCACACAGGACAATTAACTCAGCCACGTGCAAGGAACACAGTACCATTTCCACCCTGCAGGCTCTCCAAAGGTGTACCTCTAAGCTGAAATTGAGACTAGAGCACCCTCTGCAGGAAGGGGAGGGGCAGCGAGAAAACAGAAAGCTTGACAGCCCACAGAGGTCAAGCTCCAGATGGACCGTGTGGGAGGGGAGAAGGGCCAGAGCTGCCTGGTACCGTGAATCTGGTTTCCCAGCGAGACCTGTGACAGGCTGAAAACCTGGACCTCAGAAGCAGATGCTGTGTCCCTACATGCCACATCCAATCCCCCACCTCCCCCCAAGAAAGCTGAAGCCGTGCCTAGAACGTCTCTCACCCTGTGCCTTTGCACGTGCTATAACTGCGGGACAGTTGACCGCAGCTCGTGCACCAGGGCTGTCCCACCGCATGCTTTGCAAACAAAGCTTTATTTCAACACAGTCACTTCACTCCACACACACATTGGCTCTGGCCACTTTCAGGCTCCAGAGACTGAGCTGACCTCACGTGACCTTATGGCCCACAAAGCCTGAAATACTTTCTCCCTGGCCCTGTGTGGAAAAGGCCTGCTGCTGCTAAGTCGCTTCAGTCGTGTCTGACTCTGTGTGACCCCACAGATGGCAACCCACCAGGCTCCTCCGCCCATGGGATTTTCTAGGCAAAAGTACTGGAGTGGGGTGCCATTGCCTTCTCCGAAAGAGAGTAAATGCTTGGCAAGGTCAGAAAGGAAAGCATCACAGGGTGGAGGATTCTGTCTTAACGGACAATACAGCAAAACTCTTGATTAAATGATACCTGGAGGCACTTGGTGGAGCTGAGTAGTTGCTAAAGCATTTGCCATGAGAGAGCCTCAGTCTGAAACAACATCTTTCCACTTCTTGGCCATGTGACTGTGGGCCAGCTAATTAACCACTCTGAACCCTAGGTTTCTCATGAGTTAAAACCAGATGTCTTCTCAGGAGGTCATGACTGAATAAGATCAGGTGTATATATGCAGAGTTGCTCAGAACCTGGCAAAAAGTAGGGCGTTGATAAGTCAGAGCGATTCACACTGAGAGGAGGGCGCCAGGGAAGTAAAAGCCTCTCTTGAGAAGAAAGTGCAGAGTTGAAAAGCGCTGCTCCTTCACAAGTAAATGAAACGTGCAGAGACCCAAAGCGGCACCGGGGCAAAACCCTCTCTCTCTCTCAGGCCAGACGTGCCTCCTTCTCTGGGCTCAGCACTGAAGGAGGAGCAGCAAATGGAACCACAAACTGCTGCGTGTGTGCGTGCAGCCCACCACTCTCAGACGAGCAGGAATTCTCAGACTTTTTAAAAACATATCTTTATTTCACTATTTGTTTTAACATAATTGCTGTAAGTGTTGGGCTTATGAGAGGCCCGGCTGCTGAGTCTGTGGTGGCCCAGTGCTGAGATCCCTTCCGCAGCACTCAGCCATCTGGCCTCGGGACACTTTCAAGGGTGACCTCACCTTCTGCAAGGCAGTTCAGCCCTGCATGGTCAGCAACCATTACTGGAAGAGTCTTCCTGACACAGAGTCACAATCTGCTCCCACTCCTACCCAGCTGCAGTTCCCAAGTCAATTCACTCTCAACCTCTTAACATTTCAGAGAGTGATACATGCATACATGCAATTCTACTGCACACAGAAAAACCAGAGGTATGGGGCCACAGATGTGGAACTGAGTACTATTCACAAACACACACATCATGAAACAAACTTAAAGAATATACACTCTTTATCACAACTTCATAGCAAGATATTTTAGAAGATTCCAATTAATGCCATTCAGCACAAAAATCAAAGCACTCATTTTACAAAAGCCCACAAGGAATAAAAAGCTATGAATTTTGGAAGAACAAACGATGAGGGGTGAAGCCTCTTAACTGTAAGAAATTACAGTTACAATTCTTACAAACTTTAAGAAATTGTGCTGGATGTCACACTCACAGCACATGCACACCCAGACACACACTTAGTCATGGAACAAGGCCTTGAGCTGTGCCTCCTATAAGCTACTCAGGACTTGGTAGGTCCTGAGTGGTAGGAAATGGACGGAGAGCGGAAGGGAGAGAAAGAGAAAGAAAAGGAAGGAAGGAAGGAAGGAATTCAGCTTCTGAACATCCAGGATTATGGAGCTTCTGGAAGGTCCAGACTGAACCATACCTGACTGATAGTCTTCTCCATCTGCACCAAGCCCAGGTTGGGTAGTGTGCTTTTTATAAAGTCAACTATGGTTTCTAGGTTTTCATGCTGCAGAATCAAGGGCTTATGGCTTCCCAGCAGACTTAAAGCCACTTTAAATATGACCTCTGATCCCTGAAGAAAGATCATATCTGGGAAAACACAGAAAAGCCAGAAGTTAATATGGACCCAGTTGCTGATAAAATGATACACTGTCCCCTTTCACACACACTGAAAAGCGGGACAGTGGGAAACACAACCCTAAATTACAAGATCCTGACATTTCAGATAGGGTTGTCAAGATAATACTAAGAAAACAATGTATGCAAACATACCGCTAAAATTTTGTCACAGGTTCAGATCTTTTTTTTCACTCTGAAAATATACTAAATTCAAACACACTTCAAAAGTTGAACTGTGAAAAAGAAAACTTTTAATTAGTCTGTTTTTCCAGAAATTCTCTGGATTTCAAAGGAGTTATTACTAAAACACATGTTTTCATGGGTAAAACAAAGATTTGTATACTCTACCCTAATTTCTGATGCTGCAAGTGAAAAAAATACCCATTTTCCTCTGCTTTGAAATAAGGAGTTTAGAGATGTAAAGATCTCTAAAAACTGTAAAAAGCCTACACCATTGCAAAAGTACATTATTAAATACAAGTATACTGCTTGTTTAACTTATATGCAGAGTACATCATGAGAAATGCTGGGCTAGATGAAGCACAAGCTGGAATCAAGATTGCCGGAAGAAATACCAATAACCTCAGATATGCAGATGACATCACCCTTATGGCAGAAAGCGAAGAACTAAAGAGCCTCTTGATGAAAGTGAAAAAAAAGAGTGAAAAAATTGGCTTAAAACTCAACATTCAGAAAACTAAGATCATGGCATCTGGTCCCAACACTTCATGGCAAATAGATGGGGAAACAATGGAAACAGTGAGAGATTTTTATTTTGGGGGGCTCCAAGCTGGTTTTAGAAAAGACAGAGGAACCAGAGATCAGATTACCAACATCCGCTGGATCACTGAAAAAGCAAGATAGTTCCAGAAAAACATCTATTTCTGCTTTCTTGACTATGCCAAAGCCTTTGACTGTGTGGATCACAATAAACTGTGGAAAATTCTGAAAGAGATGGGAATACCAGACCACCTGACCTGCCTCTTGAGAAACATGTATGCAGGTCAAGAAGCAACAATTAGAACTGGACATGGAACAACACACTGGTTCCAAATAAGAAAAGGAGTCTGTCAAGGCTGTATATTGTCACCCTGCTTATTTAACTTATATGCAGAGTACATCATGAGCAACGCTGGGCTGGAGGAAGCACAAGCTGGAATCAAGATTGCCAGGAGAAATATCAAGAACCTCAGATATGCAGATGACACCACCCTTACGGCAGAAAGTGAAGAGGAACTAAAAAGCCTCTTGATGAAAGTGAAAGAGGAGAGTGAAAAAGTTGGCTTAAAGCTCAACATTCAGAAAATGAAGATCATGGCATCTGGTCCCATCACTTCATGGGAAATAGATGGGGAAACAGTGGAAACAGTGTCAGACTTCATTTTTCTGGGCTCCAAAATCACTGCAGATGGTGACTGCAGCCATGAAATTAAAAGATGCTTACTCCTTGGAAGGAAAGTTATGACCAACCTAGACAGCATATTAAAAAGCAGAGATATTACTTTGCCAACAAAGGTCCGTCTAGTCAAGGCTATGGTTTTTCCTGTGGTCATGTATGGATGTGAGAGTTGGATATAAAGAAAGCTGAGCACCGAAGAACTGATGCTTTTGAACTGTGGTGTTGGAGAAGACATTTGAGAGTCCCTTGGACTGCAAGGATATCCCACCAGTCCATCCTAAGGGAAATCAGTCCTGAATATTCATTGGAAGGACTGATACTGAAGCTGAAGCTCCAATACTTTGGCCACCTGGTGTGAAGAACTGACTCCTTGGAAAAGACCCTGATGCTAGTAAAGACTGAAGGTGGGATGAGAAGGGGATGAAACAGGATGAGATGGTTGGATGGCATCATTGATGCAATGGACATGAGTCTTGGTAAGCTCTGGGAGTTGGTGATGGGCAGGGAGGCCTGGCGTGCTGCAGTCCATGGGGTTGCAAAGAGTCAGACACTACTGAGCAAATGAACTGAATGAAATAAAAAATTTTTTTCACTCTGAAGAATTCAAAGAACTTTATCAGAGTTATTTTCTAGTTCTTGCCATTTTTTGCCTTAGAATGGCTGGCAAATGCTAACGATTCCCGCATCGACTATGCACAGAGGGGAGGCAAGAGGCTGCTGTCAGCCCACCCTCGCTCTCCCTTCCCCAGAGGTGAAGCCATTCAAAAAAGAGACTCCAATGCCCTGGGGCTCAAGTATAGAACTAGTAACTCACTGTTGGGTGACTAAGTTTGGGAAAGTGACCTAACTACTGGAATAATAATGTAAGAAGAAATAGAATTTTAAAAGACAGGGGCATAAATCTAATTAGAGGCAAAAAATTTTCTTTTTTTTTAGGGTGGGGGGAGCTGCAGGCGAATGGAAGAGACAAGGCAGCTATAAATGCCATCAAGTGAAGGAGGACAGAAGCAGGGGAGAGAGTATGCCCCAAGCAAAGGTGGCTGCAGAGCCTGACCTTGAAGAACCCATAGAAACTCCCCAGATAAGAAATCAGGGAGTAATACTCTGAGCAGAAGGAAAAGCAGGTGGAAATGTAGACGGGGGTGAAAGCACACAGGAGCCTGGAGGAGCAGTTAAGGTGCGAGTACCTTATTCTCCCTCCAGAAAGTTCAAAAATTAAGTAACTTTTAATTAATAGTACAGAAAATGTTACCTATAAATCCACTGCCCCAATCCAGCTATTGTCATTTCTGCCCATCTCCCAATTATTAAACACTTACAGACTGGAATTTAAAAACACAATAATCTCCTTGGAAAAGTGAGTTGATTTTCTGCATTTGAACATCCCTGCACGAAGAAGTGAGCTGTGAAGGCTTCCAGCAGCGTGGCAGGAGCCCCGCTCACAACCTCATGGCCAACTCTCCTTTTTTGAGCCACCAACAAAACAGGCAAAGGGGTTTAGCTGGCAGGAGAGGGAACCTAAAATTCAGCTGACTCCACCACTTTGCAAACTGCTTGCTGAGAACACTGCAAATAACTACTTTGCTTTTAAGACACTTCAGCAGCCCTATTATCATGTTAACCTATATGGGCACTCTATTTGAAACTCCCCATGAAACAGAAGTTCAATTTTCCTGTGGGGGAAAATGATCAACTCCAGGCACATGGCCAGTTAGGTGAACTTACCCTGCATCTCTTTTGCAGCCACCGTCGTCTTTGTCTAGGGTGATCCCTCTCCTGCACTTTCTCTGGGAGGCTGCAGTCCTCCCACTGTGAATCCCCCACATCCCTCCCAGGATCGGGTAGGAGGGAGATGAACGAGGACAGCAGCCTTGCCTCAGAACAACCGCACAGACTCTGTGAAGACTCACTTCTTCACCACGGTATCACGTTACCCTGAAGAGCTGTTTCTCCAGGCCACCCAAACAACCTTGTTTTCCAGTCTCTTTTAGTCCTGAAGCCTCTCAGAATCCTTCCCTACGTTACAGGTGGCTTTTGTGTTTTGCCAAACTTTCCGTTTTTATATTCCACCTCCTCTCTCATCTAACTTGGCAAAATGCCCTAGAGAAAACATCTGGAGCCTAATAATAGCATAGCTGCCACCTCCAGCAGGAGCAAGAATGGTCCTATTTTTCAGACTTTTCCCCCAAAGATAGATGTTAGAAGATGAAAAGAACAAGCATCTCTCCCAGGAGGGCCCCTCTGCACCCAAAGAGGAAAAATACAGGAGGGGGCGATTCCACATTATGTGACACCCAGAAGAGTATGATGAGCACAGGCTCATCACAGCTCGACGTGAAGGTCAAGCACAGGCATTACTGGCAGCTGTCCCTCCAAGAAGTGCATACTTAACTAGAGGTAAAAAGTAAACTCAAAGTGTTGGCTACTCAGTCGCATCCGACTCTTTGCAACCCCATGGACTGTAGCCCACCAGGCTCCTCTGTCCATGGGATTCTCCAGGCAAGAATACTGGAGTGGGTTGCCATGCCCTTCTCCAGGGGATCTTCCCAACCCAGGGATTGAACCCAGGTTTCCCCCATTGCCCCATTGCAGGCAGATTCTTTACCAGCCTGAGTCACAACTATTAACCTATATATGGGCTATGTTGACCGCAAACTGAGATAGATTCCTTTACTTACATATAAAATGCTGCTGCTAAGTCGCTTCAATCATGTCCGACTCTGTGCGACCCCATAGATGGCAGCCCACCAGGCTCCCCCGTCCCTGGGATTCTCTAACCAAGAACACTGGAGTGGGTTGCCGTTTCCTTCTCCAACACATGAAAGTGAAAAGTGAAAGTGAAGTCGCTCAGTCGTGTCTGACTCCTAATGACCCCATGGACTGCAGCCCACCAGGCTCCTGTGTCCATGGAATTTTCCAGGCAAGAGTACTGGAGTGGGGTGCCATTGCCTTCTTTGATATAAAATGCTGAATAGTTAACAAAAGTTCACGTGTTTTTAGGTTTATCCAGGCCTAAATGCCTATAATGAAATGGCCTCAGACCAAAAAAGCCTACTGTGAATGGTAGGCTTTGGGATTTAAAATGAAGCTATCCACTATCATGGAGCTAAGTCACCCATGTTAAATACAGAAACGGTTTTTTAAAAACCTATCTTTTCTAGGAAACCTACTAATAAAATGGTTCGTTTTTAAGTATTGGTAGAGGAAACAGTGATATCACAAGACAACGCTGCCCGAAGTCCCCACGTCCTGCCTATAATCTCAGGAGCCCTGAGCCCTTTAGCCAGCAGGACACAGGGTTGGCAGGATCCAGGAATCATAGACACTGACATTGTTATGCATAATATATGAGAAACTCTGAGACCCACCTCTGACTGCACAGTATGGAGAAGATGACCCTGCTTTTGTGGCTTTAGCTTTATTTAGGAAGTCATTAGGATGAGCTTCATGCTCTAGAGCCCAGGAATTGCAGCTACTAAAGCCCGCACACCTTAGAGCCTGTGCTCCACAAGAGAAACCACAAGGAGAAGCCTGTGTCCCGCAGCTAAAGAGCAGCCCCGACTCACCCCAACCAGAGAAAAGTCTGCACAGCAACGAAGACCCAGCACAACCAATAAGTACATAAATAAAGTTAAAAAAAAAAACAGCACAGGTTTTTAAGTTATCAAGTGACTCAACAGAAATGGTACTTAAAACCACTCGGTATGTGATGATGATCAATTCTTTAATAACCGCTTTCTCCACAATAAACAGATAAAAAGAACTGTCAGAGTCACCACTTCATCCTGAAGCAGGGAAAGCAGACTGTACTGGAGCTGACTGTTCACAGCGCCTCACTCAGCTGCTATCCCTGCCACGTCAAGGCAGACTTTTACATTTTTAAGTTTTAATTTCTTTAAATTGAAGCATAATTGACAAGGAGGCAGTTTTCAGACTTTACATGTGAACATTTATTTAACTTTGACAGAGACAATCTTCTTGAAAAGTAAATTGAGAAAAGGGGAGATGGTTTGAAATGTGACCCACCTATGGTCACAAGGGCAGAAGGTTGAGGTGGGGCCTGTGAGAACAGACCGTGAGTCAGTGATACAGAGGTACTTTCAAGAGCTGGGCCGCAGAGGAAGCAAATAGAGCCAAGAGCCAAGGATAGAAGAGGAGAGAGGAGGAGGAAGAGGAGATGCAGAAGAAGCCCAGAAAGAAGAGTGGCCCAGAAGTCCCCGGCCGAGAAGTCTTAAGGAGCTGTCAGTGAGCAAGCCCTGGGCCAGAGAGGTGGAGGAAGACAACTCAGGAGAAATGTCTCTGGACCACGCACCCGGCTCCTCGGTCTAGCCTTCAGGACATCTGCTCCAGTGAGAGCCTGGCAGGAGGAAATCGGACCTTATTCCCACAAGAAGGCATGGAGGGGTGGCCCTGATCATCAGAAATCAAGCAGGTCCTGAAACTCACAGAACTCAACCTCCTCACTAAATGAAAATGACAACATCCTGTTCCTGCAGATACAGGTCTGAAAATAAGAACCACAGCTATGGAGAAACCATACCCAGTTCCCATCGAATCTGAGAACCCAGGTTCTGCAAGCAGCCTCACACACACTCACCAAAGACTCTGGCGACGAAGCCCAGGGGGAACTGTGAGGCAAACACGGTGAGGAACCAGGGCGCAGCATAGAGGCTGGGGCCAATCTCATGCTCCTCCAGGTGGTTGTAGAGGTCCCTGTGGTAGTCGTGGAGCAGCCTCGAGAGCTGGTACATCTGGATCTGCAGGGACACACACAGGGTCTCAGGGAGGCAGCAGCCTCCATCCCCACTTGGAGAGGAAAGAGAAGGACCATGAGACTGGCCACATGGCTCCCTAGACCCTGCCCTCAGTTCTCTCTTGTCCAGCCAGTGCTCGCCGGGGCTGCTGCCACAAGGCTGGGGCTGGCCGGCACTCAGGGCAGGGCTCCTCAGCTAAGAGATGTTCCACATCTGCCTCATGAAAATGATCTGTAAGTTCTCTTACAAATACATGTTATTAGGGAAACTCAAAGCTAGGAGAGTTGGAGATAAAAAGCCAGCCTCTGGCAGAGAGTAAAGGGGGAGGGAAGCATTCTGTAGCAGGAACCTACTGAACCTGTTCCCGTAGTAAGTTCCTGCTGAATCCCCCCAACCCCTCCAGAGGCAGGACAAGTGTGACTTCTTCAGGTTTATAACACAGGTGAGTTAAAGTAAGATGACAAGGGTTTATCTCAAGATGGAGAAAATAACTTGTCCAACTGGGCTGGACCCAGGGTGGCAGGGGCTCAGGGATGGGGGTGGGGGGGGGGTCCCTGGCAGAGGAAATAGCAAATACACTGGGAGGTGGGACTCAGACTACCTGAAGGTGGATTCAAAGAGAAAAGGTAAAAGTAAGGGCCCTGGAGAATCCCAGGGACCGGGGAGCCTCGTGGGCTGCCGTCTATGGGGTCGCACAGAGTCGGACACGACTGAAGCGACTTAGCAGCAGCAGCAGCAAGGGCCCTGGAGTCAGACAGGCCTGGGTTTACATCCCAGCTCTGCCACCTGCTACTGTGTGACCTGCTCAGATTATTTACTATGTAACTTTTCTGAGCATTAGCTTTCCTGTTATAAGCTGGGATCAACACTGCCTTCCTGAGGGTGGAGGAGGTAAATAAATGCCTATGAACCACCTGGTGTAAGGCTAGCACAGAGTAAGTTCTCAGCAGTGACACATGCTACAATGTTAACTGATGGTGGGAAATTTCCTTAGATACACTTGGAAAGGGATCATAAACATGTTTATTTTAGCATTCAACTTTATCACAGGCAGAAGGAAGGCTTTCTACCTGTAAAATAATCATGTCCGGCCGATATTGTTTCCGCAGTCCCATGTCAAACATCAGAAACTTGAGCATGTTAAACGCCTCTTCTTCACCCATATGAAGCAGCAGGATGCCTGCTACAAAGCTGAGACCTTGGCAATAGCCCACTTCTTGGTCTAGAAGCGAGTAGGCCTTCAGGATGTTGTAAAGTGACAGCTGCCCTGCTCCTAGCTGAGCAGAGTAGTACGGATGTGTTGGAAAGGTTCGCCCTGTAAAAACAAAACACATTAGCTGTAAGTTTTTAAAAAGAAAGTCTATTGAACCAGAAATCCAATGTGCTTCAAGTTAAAGCAACAGACCTTTACAAGTGGGATCATGTCATAAATCAGCTCTGTAAACAAAGTCAGCTGGTTGTGCTTGGAACAACTTTTTGTTCTTTGCAATTAAAAAATCAGCAATTAATCACGCTTTCAGGTGAAAGAAATGAGAACCACCTTCAGGCCTGCAGATATTTGGATTTCAATCTATAACAGAAAGAAAACTGTGCATCCTCTCAATAGGCATCTGCTCTCCAGAGACCTGTGGTTCTCTACTGCATCCCATGCCAGCACCAGCGCCCTGCCCCACCACGCCCTGATCAGCTCTCCCCAGACTACTTGTTTCCCTGCAAGTGCTTCACACAACTCACACATTTCTACACAGTAAGTCGCCTACATACAGATGAGTTTCATTTCGAGAGAGCGTGCATAAGTTCAATTTGTTTGTAAGTACAACAAAGTTAGTCTAGGTCCCCAACTAACACTATCGGCTGTACAGTGCTGTACTATAATAGGTGTATAAACTTTTCACAGAAATAATAAACAAAAACACAAACATTTTTAATCTAACAGTGCAGTACCTTGAAAAGTACAGTATAAGAGCTGGCATACAAGAGCTGGCATACAAGGGCTGGCATTGAGTGAACAGGTAAGAAGAGTTACTGACTGGAGGAGGGAGAGGAAGTGGGGGATGGCAGAGCTAAAGGATCGTCAGCAATAGGAGAAGGAGGGCAAGCTGCAATTTCACTCATGGCTGACACTGATGGTACAGGTTCTGGTTCCTTGGTTGAACCAGATCCACATCTGCATCTCTGAAAGTTCATAACTTGAAGCTTTGTATATGGGCGACTTACTGTACTTTTAAACCACAGGCAGTACTCTGATACACATTGGGGAGCAGCAGGCATTTTCTTTTGTACAAAACAGTCGCCTCTCAAAACGAGGTTAAAATAAAATGCTCTCAACATCCTGATTTTCACAAAAAGCTGGTACTCAGACAAAATGTAAAGATTTCTTTTGTTCTGGAGGCCTGTGAGGTTGACACCTGTCAAATCCCACCTCCCCCTCCCATTCTGGAATGTGACTGATGGGGAAGTGTGTTTCCAGGGAGCAGAAAAGTGCCTGAAGAAAGAGATGCTCAGTTGGGGCCACGCATGGACCCAGGTGAGAATTAATGGCCTCGTCAAAGGCAGAAGTGCACCAAAGCCACGAGGGAAACATTCACCTTCATTATTCAGTTTCAGCAAAGGGAGGAAGATACATTCCAGTGTTCTTCCCCAGCTCTGTGAGAAAGCATTTCATCAATCCAGATTGGTTCACCTGAACTTAATTTAAGGGAAAGCGTTAGTCGCTCAGTTGTGTCCGACTCTGCAACCCCATGGACTGTAGCCCATCACACTCCATGGGATTTCCCAGGCAAGAATATGATTTATGAGGACAGCAATAACCTTTTCTGATTTCCTGTCCTGTGTTCATCTTTCCTGCTGCTCTACCTCTCTCCGCAGCAAACCTTCCCCAACATGCCCTGCACACATTACCCCACTGCTGGAAAGCCATCAGCAGGCCCCCATGGGGCTCCACACGCTCCCATCCTCGCCTACCCTCCTGGCCTCACGCTCTGCTGCAGGGTTAACCTGGGAACAGCTCTTCCCACCCCGGTTCCATGGAGTGGGAGCACAGTGTATCTCTGCCCTGCCCTGCCCGCACCCAGCCCCAACTCTCTTTGGGTCTCCAACAGGAAAGGGTGGCAGAACACACAGGAGTTGTGTGTTCCCGGAGGAACACCGGGAAAGGTTTAATTATTTTAAACTTTGATCTGTCGGTGTTACCGTTTTTGCTCATCAGTCGCCTTCTCGTATTAGAGAAGGGCCCCCACACCTCCTGATCTTTAGTCGTTAGTCCAGTCAGCCAAATCTTCCCTGCCGCAGTCTTAGGGACCAGCCCTGACGTTCTTGATGAAGGAAAGCTGTCTGCACCAGCCTGAACAGGGCTCCTGTGTGTTCCTTGGGATTCTCAAGTGTCATTTCCTGAGACAGCAAGACAGGCCCTGAGCCTCTGGGCCCAGGCCCAGGGAGAGTCAGGCCTCCGGTTTCTGACTGAGAGAGGAATGGCTGTCCAGCCGACATGAATGCAGCCCGTGTTTTACATTAACTTGTACTTGGGAAGACAATGCCTTCCTGTATTTACCTAACATGGTAAATATTGATAGAAATGATCCATGTCAAAAAGGCCCTTTGGGCTTCTCAGTTGTGCTTAAGAGTGAAGGAATCCTGAGATCCAGGGCTTGGGAACAACTGCTCTAGATATATATCATGGCTCACACACTCTAGGCAAAGGGAGAGGGCAGGGACCAGGTTACACGTTTGTGGATAATCACAGCTATGTAATCCAGAACTGAGGTCTGCAGCCTTCAGCCCTAACTGAGAAGGTCCTCTGCTAACACTGGGAGGGAAAAAAACTTCTCTCATCTTCTAAAGACCGTACATGTGTAGCTGATCTGCAGCAGGTGAACCCTGGGCAGTGCACACACAGGACATGTGTCCACATCCCACTGGATCATACAGAGGACACCCACAAGGCTGCTCAGGCTGCACTGGGCTGCAAGAGTTGACAAGTTTCTTTCCTTTGATTTTTTTTTCACAAAGAGCCTGGAGATTTCTGCCTCTCTAGGGAGGGGTACCGACAAACTAGCAATCTTACTGTGGAGTTCGGTTTCCTCATGCGCAGAAGGAAGAGTAACCTTACAACCACGTGAGCACTGAGGCTCCCTCCTGGCTGAGAACGGTGATGCCGAGATCTCACAGTGCTGCATTTAACTCGGAGCAGAATGTGAGTTATGACTGGAGGAAAAATGCCCTTCGAATGAAGCCTCACAATTTTAATAAAAAAAAAAACTCAGTCATCAGTTGTTCAGTGTCTGCTTCCCCGCTAGAACACAGGCTCCTAGAGTGAGGGGAGGCACCATATACGCTTGAGACGCATCTGTGGCTCACCACCAAACGGCATGGGTGGGCGGGGGATTAAGAAGGCAGAGCTCTCCTGCACGCAGACTACTTTTAGAACCAGCTGTCTCAGTCCAGTGACTGAGCTGGAACTGGCTCCCACAGGCCTGTGCATATCTCTGCTCAACCCCATGATCAATGACAGCAAATTAGTAGCTCAGATTAGCCAAAGTGAATGTTTACACCAAGGAAATCTATAAATGTTGACATCAGGGCTTCTTTTGAGGGGTCTGGGGGAGCTGGCTGTCGCCAGCACAGCCCTGACTGGCTGGAAGGGTATAGGGAGATGTTAGATCACTGAGAGAGAGCAAGGGAAGTCACCCCATTTTATTTCTTTACCATCTACATTTAGTTACATCATTTTGAGATTAAACAGGATATTTAGAATGATCAAATAAACATGAAATCATGATATGCTCTGGCTATAAGAGGCTATGGCAGACCATTTGGAATAATGCATGTAGCTTTTTGTGTATGTGTACAGCTTTTGTTGCAAGATATTAAGACTTGAGTTGTGATCGTTCAACTGACCTCCCTAAGGCGAAGTCCCCAAGTGGACAAGAAGGTGTGTTATGGAAAAAGATTGCCGCAGGACAAATCCTAGGTACTTTCCTGTCCTTTGCCATTAATGTTTTTTAGTTTTTCTCATGGGACTTAAACCCAAAGATGAAACAGAAAGTTGTGCTCACCACCAGCATCCCTCTGCTGGTCATGAACAGCCCCGTGTACTCCTCAAAGCACACTACATGCGGCTCCTGGCAGCAAGGCCAGGCAGGGGAGGAGGGAAGCCCTTCCCTGTCCTTCTATGGTAGGGCATCTTCAATACTCTCAGCTGATCCTTCATTTCAGAGGTTTGTCTCCTCACCTTGAAGGGTTCTAAAAAAACAAAGAGAAAATTCTCTCGTGTAACCCCTGGATTATAGCTCCTTTTCTTCTAGATACCAGGCAGGTTTTATATCTTAAATGTGTTAAGTGGAAGCACAAATCAATGACAGCTGCCATGCTGGCTTCTTGACTCAAATAGATCTTTGAATATGTGCTTTGCCTCTCACTGAAGCTTGGACATGCCCAAACCTGCTTAGGGAGCACTGTTAAGACAGTCTCTGCAAGTCCATCAAAAAGTGCTATCTGTGGTCATGGAAAGACTCATCAGACCTCTGCAGGGTATGTAAAGCAAGCCACCACTTTACTGACATCCTGTAAAACAGATATTAAAATAACAAGTGATCAATGTGGGGGTGATCAGGAGCAGTTTCTAATCGGGAAGCTGCTCTAATTGGGAGCACTGCCCTCTGATTCAGTGGTGTTCCTCCATTTCTGGACCTGGTCCAGTGTTGCTCTGGCCAAGCCTCCGATCGTGGGGAAGGCTGGACAGCCTCCTTGGGGAAGCCCTGATGGCAGGATGCCTGGGAGAGGAGCAGCTGACAGGGCGGAGGGTGATGTGGAGCCTGAGGGGGGGGTTCTCCAGCTTGCTGCTCCGTGTCCCCCACAGCCACGTGTGGCCACGACTAGACGGGAGGCACAGCCAGAGGCCAGGATGCTGGCAGCAGAGGTTGTCCATCCAGGATGGACAGCCAGGGAAGAGAAAGGTTGCGATTGCCTGAGGGCAGCACAGTTGCAGTAGCTGCAGCCAGGCCGAGAGGGTGGGGCAGCCCCCAAACTAAGGCCCAGAGTGGCTTGCTCAGGGTCACCTGCTGCTGTTTTCTCCTGGCTGGGTGGGGCCAACTCTAACTACGTTCCTCCACCTAACCAGAGGAGGGCATAGCTGTGCTGGTGCACAGCGGGCACAGCCAAGACAGAGAGGAGCCATACGGTGTCCTGGAGGTGCCATGATACAGAGACTAAGAAGACCAAGGTTCTAGCACTTTCTGCCATAAGCAGCAGCCCGTAACTTGGGCAAAGCACATCACCTCCGAAGTGGAAATTATGTACTCCTTCATACAGGGTTGTGTAAAGCTGAAATTCAACAAAGCTAGTGAATATGGTTTACAAACTGCAAAACACTGCCCGACCATTCAATTGTTGTTCAGTCACTCAGTTGTGTCCATCTCTTACTGACCCTGTTGGGGCCACTGGGAGGGCAATAGGGAGTAAACCCCCTCCTCACAGACGGCAAACAAATCGGAAGGAAAGGTCAGGTTGTCTCAGATTAACAATAGCGCCTGAACCTGCATGTTGTAATTGTTAATTCTTCCGTGCCTGCATGTTGTAAAACATTACTAACGTGTAACCAGTCATGCAGAGCAGGGGTATATAAAACCGAGTCCTCCGAAATCACTGAGGGGACCCACTGTCGTAATAAACTGTACTCCACTGTCTTAAGTGTCTTCTGAGGACTGTTTTGCGACTCTGGATTCTACAACATTTCTGGTGTGTTGGCCGGGAAGCCCTTGGAGAGATAGGCCCATTGAGCCTCCGCCTGTGACTCGCTGGGACGAGAGCCTTGGGAAGGGGAAGGTGTCTCATCCCTCGGATAGCTCTTGTTTTAGTGACTTGTCTTTCTAGGCAGACTTCATGAGACTGTGGACGACAGAAGGGAAGCACGCAGGTAGGTCCCTCTGTAATAGTGGAAGGAGGGAGCTGATCAACCCCTTGGGGCTGGATGAGTCTAAGGTAGCTGTGTCCTCCTAGGCTCAGTGGGGAACTTACTGAAATAACTAAAACTCTGATAACTGAATCTGTGCTGATTGTTTGTCAACACAAATTTTTATTTTCTGGTTTCCAAGGGACCGTCCCCTTTGCCACAATACCCTCCTGTTCTTAGGGATTCAGGGACCTCCCGAACATTGTTTAGGACCGGACTGGCAATGTAGCTCTGGATGTACATTTGTCTGCACCAACCTGTGATAAGATAGATCTGGATTTTGCCAGGATCAGACTTGTGCAAGGAGGAGTACGTAGAAGCCTTAATTGATTGGATTTGGCTGGCTGCTGACAGAGAACCATGAGAGGTACTATCACTGAAAGACTTAGTAGGTAAGGCCCTTTGCACCCAGGTCATAGCCGAGGTAAAGGGGCAGTTGTCGTGCTCCTTTGAGTGGAGACATCGGTGGTGGCTGGGGTACAAGACCGTGGCAAAAGAGTGACGAAACAGAAGTTGGACTTGCTGTAAGTGATAGAAGGAAAGTGAAAAGTAGGATGGGTAGCGGAGAATCCAAGCCAACCGCTCCTGAATGCATGATTAAAAACTTCCAAAAGGGCTTTGGAGGAGACTATGGTATAAAGTTAACCCCAGACAAGCTTGAAACCTTCTGTGAGATAGACTGGCCATCCTTTGGGGTGAGGTGGCTCTCAGAGGGAACCCTAGTATTGGACAAAGTTCAGGCTGTGTACTCTGTGGTAACCGGACAGCCAAGCCACCCAGACCAGTTCCTGTACATTGACTCATGGCTACTAACTGCACAAACCCCCTTGGGCCCAGATATGTTATCTTGGAAAAGGAGAAAGCAAGGTTTTTCTGGTGCAGGCAGAACCCAAGCAAGAAAAGTTAAAGGAAATATATTATGATTC
The DNA here is from genome assembly GCF_029378745.1 of Bos indicus. Lineage (NCBI taxonomy): Eukaryota > Metazoa > Chordata > Mammalia > Artiodactyla > Bovidae > Bos > Bos indicus. Next base: position 58,106,255 of record NC_091765.1, on the reverse strand, counting down.
GGAGGAGGAACTCCCACCTTCCCCTCCATACTGCGGAACACGAAGGGGACCCCCAGAACAAGAGGGAGGGCAAGAGAGGAGGGAGACTTTCCTTCTCCGCCTCCCCCAGTGGAGGAGGTTTTTCTCCCTCTTACTGTGCCAACATTATACCCACCCTTCCCCTGTTTAGAAGAGGGAAAAAGGGAGAGCCAAGTGTTTGGAGGTGGCTGAGGTCTACAAAGGAACCTTAAGAGAGAGAGGTTTTGCAAATGCCTCTCAGGGAGGTCCACGTGGCTGGTGGGGCCAGATGGACACATCCATCCTGGCCCCACTGCTCTTTACTATCAGCCGTTCTCTACCACGGGTCTCTTGAAAAGGCACACCCCTCCCTATTCTGAGAAGCCGCAAGGTATGATTCATCTAATGGAGACTATTTTCAGGATCTACCAACTAGTGTAGATGACACAGCCCAGCTTCTCCTCACCCTCTTCAGAATGGAAACGAGACACTGGACCCTCACAAAGGCACGTAAGTGACTCTGAGAAACGCACCAGAGGGCCAACTGGACCCTGAACGTGGGGCCCGAGAAGCCACTCCTGACACAAGACCAGACTGGGACTTCAATACTGACCGAGGTAAGCAATCCTTGGAACGGCATAAGATGGCCATTATACAAGACCTCAAGAAGGGGGCTCGCAAGCCTACTAACATGGCCAAGACTAACGTCGTGATCCAAAAGGCAGACGGGACTCCCACAGAGTTTTATGAAAGGCTGTGTGAGGCCGTTTGACGATACACCCCGTTTGACCCAGAGACCCCTGAAAACCAAAGGCTCATAAGTGCCACCCTTGTGACCCAGTCGTATCCAGGTATTAGAAGGAAACTCCCCAAAATGGAGGGGTTCTTGGATCTTACCAGCACCCAAATGAAAGAAATCGCTGACAAGGTTTTTGTCAATCGGGATCAGGAAACTATAAAAGAGGCCGAGAAAAAACAAAAGGAGAGTGGCAGAAGGTCCTGTCAAAAGACAGCTCTCCTGGCAGCTGTGCTGGGCCGCCGGATCTCAATAAGCAGCCAGCTGCTACCAAGGGAAGATGAATGGACACTGCATCAGTCATCAGCAGGGGGGAACCCCGGAACCCCTAACAAGGCTGTTTCCTGAAGTATGGGCTGAAAGTAACCCCCCTGGACTAGCGAAAAACCACCATCCAGTACTAAGAGTTAAAGGTGAGGGCCCAGCCCATAAGGAAAAAACAATGTTCTATACCACTGGCTGTCAGGGAGGGAATCAAGCTCCTCATTGACAGGCTGAAGGTAGCAGGCGTACTGGAACATCGATCACCACGGAACACCCCTATCCTCCCGGTGAAGATGGACGGGGAAAAGAGTATCAGCAAGTTCAGGACCTGAGGTTAGTAAATGAGGCGACAGTGACCTTACACCCAAATGTCCCTAACCCCTATACTCTGCTAATGCCTCCTAATGTCCAGTATTTTACCTGTCTGGACTTGAAAGGTGCTTTCTTTTGTACAAGAGTGGCTCCAATTAGCCAAAGAATTTTTGCTTTCTAATGGGAAGACCCTGAGATGCGTCAGAAGACCCAGCCGACTTGGACTCAGCTGCCACAAGGACTTAAAATTCCCCTATGATATTTGGGGAAGCCCTGGCAACACATCTCCTCTCCTTCCCATCGGATGCTACTAAATGTCAGATCCTACAAGTGGATGACCTACTCCTGATGGCAGAGACTTGTTCTCAATGCTGGGAAGGAACTAAGACTCCCCTGGGCCTGCTGGGCCAGGCTGGATATCAAGTATCATGGAAAAAGGCCCAGATCTGCCAGACTGAAGTAAAGTTCCTGGGGTTTGTTATAAAGCAAAGCAGGTGTGCCTTGGGCTTAGAATGAAAACAGGTGATCAATCAGACAAGCCAGCCTACTACCAAAATGCAAGTGAGAGAAATTTTGGGAGCCGTAGGGTTTTGCCAGATCTGGATACCTGGCTTTTCACAAATAGCTAATCAAGAACTTTATTGTGAAAGTCCCCACATAAAGGTGCAACCACCCAGCAACTTATCTGCCAATGAGCCAAGGCCCTCCCAACCATGACTGTGAGGAGATGCTAGAGGAAGTCTTTTCTAGCTCACCGGACCTCAGAGATGTCCCCTTAAGTCAACCAGCTGAGACTTATAACACAGATGGGACCAACTGCCTGGGACGGGACACAGGAAAACTAAAGATGTGGTAACCACAAAGGATACAGTAGTCAAGGCAGGGTGACTCCCCACACACTGGTGGGCTCAACGAGCAGAGCTCTGGGCACTTATACGAGCCCTAAAAGTGGCTAAAAGAAAAAGGGAAATAAATATACATACTGACTCATGGTATTCCTTCACTACCTTACATGTACACGGAGCCATAAATAATGAAAGGGGGAAATTAACTGCAACTGGCAAGGAGATAAAAAGTAAAGAGGAAACTCTGCTTCTGTTGTAAGCAGTGTGGGAATCCACTGCAGGGGCAGTAATACCCTCTAGGGGCCACCAAAGGGCAGACACACCTCAGGCAAAAGGGAACTGTCCGGCCGATCGAATGGCAAAGCAAGCAGCCACCCAGGACAATATAGTAACCAAACTTATGGTAACACCTGTGGTGTCTAGCCTACTAAACACCCAAGTGGCCCCAGTCTATGGCAAGGAAGAAACCACCTGCGCACGAACTGAGCAGGGAATGCTGTGGGAGGACGTATGGTGGAAACTCTCAGATGGGAGACTTTTTGACCCCTCTAGGTTGGCATTTCAACTGGTTACGGATTTCCATCAATCCATCCATTTCAGAAAAACAAAGACTTGCGAGATTTTAGACCACTATTTTGTCATACCACGTCTAACAGCCTTGTGTGCAGATGTAAGCCTCCGATGCATAACCTATGCCAAAAATAACCGGTGCCAAAAATAACCCAGCTCCCAAGGAGACCGTGCCTCCTGGAATACAATTAAAGAGGACCCCTCCATTTTAACATCTAGAAGTGGACTTCACCGAGGTAAAGCCATGCCGAGGATACAAATATTTGCTGGTAATGGTATGTACAGTTAGAACTGGACATGGAACAATAGACTGGTTCCAAATAGGAAAAGGAGAACGTCAAGGCTGTATATTGTCACCCTGCTTATTTAACTTATATGCAGAGTACATCATGAGAAACGCTGGACTGGAGGAAGCACAAGCTGGAATCAAGATTGCCGGGAGAAATATCAATAACCTCAGATATGCAGATGACACCACCCTTATGGCAGAAAGTGAAGAGGAACTAAAAAGCCTCTTGATGAAAGTGAAAGAGGAGAGTGAAAAAGTTGGCTTAAAGCTCAACATTCCGAAAACAAAGATCATGGCATCTGGTCCCATCACTTCATGGGAAATAGATGGGGAAACAGTGGAAACAGTGTCAGACTTTATTTTTCTGGGCTCCAAAATCACTGCAGATGGTGACTGAAGCCATGAAATAAAAAGATGCTTACTCCTTGGAAGGAAGTTATGACCAACCTAGATAGCATATTCAAAAGCAGAGACATTACTTTGCCAACCAAGGTCCGTCTACTCAAGGCTATGGTTTTTCCAGTGGTCACGTATAGATGTGAGAGTTGGACTGTGAAGAAAGCTGAACGCCGAAGAATTGATGCTTTTGAACTGTGGTGTTGGAGAAGACTCTTGAGAGTCCCTTGGACTGCAAGGAGATCCAACCAGTCCATTCTGAAGGAGATCAACCCTGGGTTTTCTTTGGAAGGAATGATGCTAAAGCTGAAACTCCAATACTTTGGCCACCTCACGCGAAGAGTTGACTCATTGGAAAAGAGTCTGATACTGGGAGGGATTGGGGGGAGGAGGAGAAGGGGATGACAGAGGATGAGATGGCTGGATGGCATCACCGACTCGATGGACATGAGTTTAGGTGAACTCTGGGAGTTGGTGACGGACAGGGAGGCCTGGTGTGGTGCGATTCATGGGGTCACAAGGAGTCGGACACAAGTGAGCGACTGAACTGAACTGAACTGAATGGTATGTACTTTTACGAGATGGGTGGAAGCTTACCCCACCAAGACTGAAGCAAAGGAAGTGGCCCAATGTATGCTGAGAGACATCATTCCTAGATTTGGGTTCCCTCTGAGTATAGGATCAGATAATGGACCAGCATTTGTGGCTGAGTTACCCCAACTGGTTTGCAAAGAAACTACATACAGCGTAGAGGCCACAAAGCTCCGCAATGGTTGAGAGAATGAACCAGACTATCAAGGTGACTTTGGCAAAATGGATGCACAAAACTGGCACCCCCTGGATGGACATGCTGCCATGAGTGTTAACGAGGGTCAGGATGACCCCCTAGTCACATGGGTATTCCCCCTATGAGAAAATATTTGGGAGGCCTCCCCCAGTTATTTGGGAAGTAAAGGGAAATTTATTACAAAGAGGAAGGATGGAGATGTCTCGGCATCTAGAACAGTTAGGGAAGGTGATCCATGACATCACCCTCTATGTTCAGGAGAGAACTCCATTTTCTCTTGGCACTAATGTACACCCATACTCACCAGAAGATTTAGTATGGGTAAAGGATTGGGAGCGGCAGACGCTCTCCTGTTAGGCATGACGACCCTACCAGGACTACAAACTCAGGATAATGTGTTCCTGTCCTGGGCCCACTCGTATGGGAACTTCTATAATACTTTTAACTGTTGGGTTTGTGGGGCCACATCTTTGTCGGTGATGGGTGGACTTCCTTGGTGAGTGTCTCCCTTGCACAAAGGGAACTTTAGCCCCCTCTGGTCGTTCTTGAGACAACGAGAAACGTTTCTTCCTTTGAACTTACAACCTGTCGATTCTTTCTTGGTGTAGCCTGGACTCTAACCAAATTAAGGCCATGAGGTGACATTTGAGGTAAAAGCTATGTCTAATGGTAATCCTCCTTTTTGGTCATCAGTATTTTCTTGGATCAAAGGTGATTGGTGGAAAAATCTTTTTGTGATTATTCTGTTAATCACTGTATTATTTAGGCCTTGAATTCTCCAATGTATAACTCAGTGTGTAACCTCTAGACTGACAGCTTTGCTACAGTTACATTGTCCCTGGGCACAATAATGACCCATGACCAATACCCATCCTTAGTTAAAGATAAGATGAGCATCAAGAGGGGGAAATGTTGGGGGCACTGGGAAGAGGGCCAAGAGGGATTAAACCCCTGCCTCACAGATGGCATGGGGCAATGGCACCCCACTCCAGTACTCTTGCCTGGAAAATCCCATGGATGGAGGAGCCTGGTGGGCTGCAGTCCATGGGGTCACTAAGAGTTGGACACGACTGAGTGACTTCACTTTCACTTTTCACTTTCATGCACCGGAGAAGGAAATGGCAACCCACTCCAGTGTTCTTGCCTGGAGAATCCCAGGGATGGGGGAGCTTGGTGGGCTGCCGTCTGTGGGGTCACACAGAGTCGGACACGACTGAAGCGACTTAGCAGCAGCAGCACAGATGGCAAACAGGAACTGGAAGTAAAGGTCAGGCTGTCTCAGATTAACGACAGCACCTGCACCTGCATGTTGTAATTGTTAATTCTTCCGCACCTGCACGTTGTAAAACTAACGACTAACGTGTAACCAGTCATGTTGTGGCTTAAAACTCAACATGCAAAAACGAAGATCATGGCATCCAGGCCCATCACTTCATGGCAAATAGATGGGGAAACAATGCAAACAGTGACAGACTTTATTTTGGGGGGCTTCAAAATCACTGTAGATGGAGACTGCAGCCATGAAATTAAAAGATACTTGCTCTTTGGAAGAAAAGCTATGACCCACCTAGATAGCATATTAAAAAGCAGAGACATTACTTTGCCAACAAAGGTCCGTCTAGTCAAAGCTATGGTTTTTCCAGTAGTCATGTATGGATGTGAGAGTTGGACTATAAAGAAAGCTGAGTGCCAAAGAATTGATGTTTTTGAACTGTGGTGTTGGAGAAGACTCTTGAGAGTCCCTTGGACTGCAAGGAGATCCAACCAGTCCATTCTAAAGGAAATCAGTCCTGAATATTCATTGGAAGGACTGAGGCTGAAGCTGAAGCTCCAATACTCTGGCCACCTGACGTGAAGAACTGACTCCTTGGAAAAGACCCTGATGCTGGGAAAGATTGAAGGTGGAAGGAGAAGGGGACAACAGAGGATGAGATGGTTGGATGGCATCACCGACTTGATGGACGTGAGTTTGAGCAAGCTCCTGGAGCTGGTGATGGACAGGGAAGCCTGGTGTGCTACAGTCCATGCGGTCACAAAGAGTCAGACACGACTGAGCCACTGAACTGAACCAGTCAAGTAGCAGGGGGTATAAAACCAAGTCCTCTGAAATCACTGGGTCCTTATTGGGAACCGATTGCCCTTGGACCCACTGGTGTTATAAACTGTACTCCACTAGTCTGAGTGTCCTCAAGAGGAGTGTTTTGCAACTCCGGATTCTATAACAACCCCATGGACTGCAGCACACCACACTTCCCTGTCCTTCACTATCTCCTAGAGTTTGCTCAAACTCAAGTCCATTGAGTCAGTGATGCCACCCACCCATCTCAATTTCTGTCACCATTCAATACAGAGTCTATTATTCTCACTCTTGAAAGGAAAAAAATGTTGCAAAGGCTGATTAGATTAATAGCTAATTTCAGAAAATAAAGCAAAAAGCTAAAAAAACAAAAATCCTTGCAAAGCCAAAATACTTCCAACCAACAAGCATTCTGTTCTCTTGGCCAGGATATGGATGTTACTTTTAAAGAAAAACTGAAACATGATTTGTTTTTGCTCTGCTGCTCCACACACCTTTCTTGGGCCTTGAATGAGTCACAGTGCAGACAAAATAAGAAGTGTAGACAAAACAACTGACTTGGCAAATACCACGTTGTGAGAAGTGAGGGGGGACCAATGGACAGTCTGGAGGAACCTCTAGGCGTGGCCTCCCTGAACCCAGCAGAGCCGGCCGGGCAGCAGGGCACCCGGGCCTCCACTGGGTCTGGGCCAACACTTCGCTTCTCCGGATCTAAGGGAAGAGGGGAGGCTGGCCCTGGAGGAAGCCTGGAGAGACGCACAGATGTTACCGTTACCAGGGAAATGCACTGTTGGAAACAGATTCTCTGGGGCCTTGGGGGGTACTGAGGGGCATCCAAACTGGGGGCTGTGATGGGAAAGAAGTGAGGTGGAGAGAAGAGGCCACACTATCATCAGGAGGGGAGTGGGGGCGGGTGCAGCTAGTCTTCCAGGGTGCAAAGGGTGAGGGTGGGAGATGGGCAGGGAGGGAGGAGAGAGACCGTGAGAGTGCAGCCTAGCCCTGCCCTGGAGAAAAGGCCTAGATTCTGGCTCGCTTGTGCAGACCCTCTGCCAACTAGAGGAAAGGCAGCCACGGGCCCTGGGAAGGGAGGTGTCAAGGGGGACTGTGCAAACACTCCCCGGGGGAAGAGCCCCGCCCTCACGCTGATCCAGCCTTTTCTCCCCTCTGCAGAAAAGTAACTGTGTAGCATCCACAGAACAAGGAGAAGGGTATTCACTGAAGGGATCTGAGGGAAAAGAACATTCAAGAATCAGGACGGCTCCTCCCTTCCAGAGTGGTATGGGGGGTCAGGGGGGAGAGGGGGCGGGGTGGAGACACAGAGACGTCTGTGTACTCCCTCCTCCCTTTCAACCTTCTACCCCAAATTTATTTTTTTCTTCATTTCACATGATAGGAATATGATGTCATGTTTTCTGTTACTCATGGCATTAGCAAACACAGTTACTGCCAATTTACAGAATTGCTTCCTTGGGGTCAGTGGGCCAAATGGGCTCCTGCCCCAGGCCTTGCATGCTCACTGTCCCCAAGTTACAATCACGGCCCATCAGCATCACCCTCCGCCCAGTTAGCATGGGGCTCCTAGGACTGTGTGGGGCTCCTGGGCAGAGGGCCTGAGGGATGGAGGGACCCACTGCAGCCCAGAGCCAGAGCGGGTTTAGGTCCTGGCAGGCAGCTGTGTGACCGTGCTCAGCACTTGACCTCTCTGTGCCTTGGAAACTGTCCTCATCTCTTAGAGAGGGTTCAGGGCCAATTTCCCAAGGCTGCAGTGAGGGTCACGGGAGATTGGGAGGCCAGCACCATGCTTCAGTCAACATCAAGAGACTTAACTGAGTATCTACTATGCGATAGGCTCTGTCCGTGGGGCTGGGGTACAATGGCCAATGGCCCCAGTCTAGCCCACAGCGGGAGGCCTGCAGCCCACTGGGGAGAAAGGCAATAAAAAGGCACTGCCACCTAGCTGAGCGCAGTGCGGGCCAGGAGCAGAGACCTGCAGCCCCAGCGCTCAGCAGCGCACCAGCTCTGCTATGTGGGCAGGTCACCTAACCTCTCTGCATTTCAGCGTCCTCAACTCCACACAAGGGCAGGAGGAAGGACATGTCCCTGATTGCACTGTGAGGACTGAAGGAAGCAGTTTAAGTAACTTCACCCAACATCCAAGGGAAAGCTAAGTATTAACTTTAATAATAATGGTAACTGTAATAATACTAAATAAGTCTGCTGAGCAGAGTACAGAGGGTAAGACAAAGGCAGAGGCACCTGACCCAGCCTGAAGGTGGGAGAAGAGGCTATCTCAGGGACAGTCTCAGAGATGACATTCAGACTTAGGCCTGAAGGGGAACATTTATGAAGCCGACCCTGATGAACTGCACTGCTGTTGGATAGAGAAGCCTCGGTATTGCCCAGCCCAGTTCATGTCAACTGGAGGGAAAGGTCCTGCCTCCCCCTGGCCGCTGTGCTAAGGAATCTGTGAGTCAGGCCTTGATGGGACCCCTGACCCAGCCTGGGGAGCCCCAGAGCAACAGCACACAGAGTAAATGTTTCAGAAGCAGGACCATGTGCTCTAGAAGCAGCTGGGCCTGGAGGCCAAGGAGTTCCCCAGGAGCCCTGCTGCCCACGGGGACAGAGGCCCCAGGGGGAAGCAGAGGCAGGAAGGATGCACTGCTCAGCTGTCTCCTGGAAATGCTTACAGTATAGTCAGTGATTTGGTAAATACACAACCACACTTACTGTGACCACATCCTACCCTCTGAATGTTTATCTCCGAGTTAACTGGATGACCCGGTAAAGTGGGGGGTCTCACAAATTGCTTTCGAGATTTTTTTTTCTAAATTTTTCTAATAAATTCTGTTTGTAAACCACAGAGACTAGGGTAGCTCCTATAACTAAACATAGCCTCGGCTCTGACACTTGCGTTTCCAGGCTGTGTGTTTGGTTGACTATAACCCCTCCTATCAACCTCCAAGTCACTGAACTGGAGCCTGGGGGAAACCAGGGCCTGCACAGTGGCTGCTTGCCTCGCCGCAGAGCGAACAAGCCACCAGGCACAGGGGGAGGTTTTTATACCTGAGAAGACATTTGTGATGACTTCAGGGCTTTTTTACTTGAAAATCTTAGCAGTAAATTGTGACTGCTAAACCTAAAGGCAGACCGCTCAATAACTCGGACGGTCTCTTCAGGTTTTCCGAGTGAGTACGGCTTCCATCTCCATGTCACGTTGACTGCAGGCTTACCAAGGTCGATGAGAATGGCGTGCTGCTGGGAGGTGAGCTGCTTTAAGAGCTCTTTGTAGGGCGTGTCCTTGGGCTGCTGTTTGCAGGGAAACGGGTGCTTCAGGTGGTACTGCTCCGCCAAGAATTTCCAGATTTCACCCCGGTGGTGTCGCGGCACACCTTCAAGACGAGGGGTGGGAAAAAGACAGACTTCAGGTACAGAATACAACTAAGTGATGAAATGAGGTATGTCTCACTCTACTGATTCAGCTTCTTATTCCACTGTGAATTAACGGCACAGAAATGGAAATAAAACAACCAAAATTCTGTCCTATTTGGTCCCTTCCTTCCTCCACGCCCGCTGCCATTCTTCCCTTACCTCCCCGACACCCTCCTACCTTCCAAGTATGTGTGTACTGTGTTTGGACTCTGTTTGGACTGTGCCAAACTCTGCAATAAACTGATGAAAGACATGAAAATCCCTAACTAGTACCAATTAACAATGTCCTCAGGAAGTAACTGCAAGCATGTGAAACGACACTGCAAAACGTGATCTCAGAGAAGGGACAGAAGCAAACTAGTGAGTTTGGATGAAGGAGATGAAGGTTTCCTGGATTCCTTCACTGGTGCTAAGACTCAAGAGCAAAAGAAGAGAGAAGTCAAGTCAGAGGAAGGGAACTGCTAGTGTTTGCCCGGACCTCCGAGGACACGGCGCACATGTGGGAGGAGCAGGCAGGTGGCAGTCAGGCTAGACAGGGCTTCACTAGAGGTCAAACTGAGAGCAGGAAACCTGCACTTTATGTGGCAGCTGAAAGGAATCACCGAATGCTTTGAAGCGGGGGAAGGAGTAGCTGAATCAAAGCTGAGATTCTGGAATACTGACTGGACATCTTTCTGCAAGGGTGGGCTGGAGGAAGCGGTCAGATGCTAGACAGGGGATAGTCGGCATGAACGTGCCCTGGTAGGCATTCAACGTGGACCTGAAAGCAAGAAAAATTACCTAGGAGCCTCTTCCTAATATTTTAGATGTGACTGAGCTGAATACTCAGAGTGTTGCTAAAATGCTATCTAACAGAAGTTCTCTTCAAGTCAATGAGGGCTCATTAGAAAAAGTGACTGTTTTGAATCAAATTCTTGTGTTCATGACTCCGCTGTTTCAAGGCCCAGATGTGGAAATGGGAAGACCAAGAAAATAGCAGGATAAGACACCAAACCCTTCTCATTCCTGAAAGGAGAGCTCGCCAGAGAAAGGGAGCCTCTGACTCAGGGATTAATTTTTCCATCCAGAAAAAGCATGTGAGGACTGTGTAGCCTTCCCTGCCCCTCAGGGACCTACCCAGGAAAGCTACTCGCCAGTCTGCTAAGCCTTCTCTCAGAGCAGTGCTACTCCAGGCAAGAGCAGCAGTTAATCCTCCCCAGGAGGTGACCAGGTGCTGTCACTGGTCCACACACTTCACGTCATCCCCACAACCTGCTGTGGGGAACGCGATGATATCCCACATGGTGAGGAGGAGGAAAGAGAGGCCCCCTGCTGAGCAGAGATGCCCCAGTGGGTTGGTGGCAGCCCAGGGACAGTAACCGCCATTTTCTCTTGAAGTCCTCACTGCTGGACAAGCTGCTACTCACAAGGATAATGGGGAGAATATTTTATGTTCCTACCTGGCAATTAATAATAAAATCATCATTTGTGGATCTGAACCAGAGAGTCAGTTTCATTTATAACAGACCCACAGGAACTCTTTAGAAAGCACTGCTCAGCCATCTCCTGGAAAGACTTTATAGTCAGTGATTTGGTTTTACACAGTGGAAGAAAAACATGACCACACTTGTGACCACATCCTACCCTCTGAATGTTTATCTCAAGAGTTAACTGGATGACCCTGTGAAGCAGGTTGAATGGTGACCTCCAAAAAGGTATGTCCACATCCTGATCACCAGAAGCTCTGAGTGTTACCTTATTCGGGAAAAGGGTCTTTGCAGATATAATTAAGTTAGGCAAAGACCTTGAAATGAGATCATCCTGGGTGATCATTACCCAGGTGGTCCCTATATCCAATGACAATATCTTTAGAAGACAAGAGGAGGAGGTGCCACATCCATGGAGGCAGAGACAAAGCGTTGTGGCCACAGACAAGCAGTGCTGACGGCCACCAGGAGCCTGAAGAGGCCGGGCACGGCCTGCCCACGCCGGCTTCAGACATCTGGCTTCCAACATGAGAGAAGACTTTCTGTTGTTTTAGCCACGAATTTTGTTATCAAGTGTTATGGCGGCAACAGAAAACTAATGTATTCTGTTACCTGGCTTTTTATATTATTCTATTTCTTTTCTCCCTACTATTCCTGCTCAGATGTTTCTCAAGGGGAAAGGTGAGTATAGACACATACAAACCTCATATTTCAGACCATATTAGAAGTAAATGTAGGCTGAAAAAATAGTCAGCATGTTAAATGATTAATAGTGGGGCTTTCAACAAAACATTCCTGTCAAACTGGGAAATATGCCAAGTTATGAGAGGACCAATTTCCCCTTAGTACTAAATCATTCCCATTATCTTATCAAACTTTTATTTGGGGGAGGAAACAAGCATTGGCTGTCACTGACAGTGCCACAGACTCTGGAGTTTAAGGAAAGCTCACATTGTATGATTTAGAAACGAAGGGTCATGCAAACTGGTGCCAATGTTTTTGGTAAGAATGATCTTCAACACTCTGCCCCAAAACCGAGGAGGCTCGGTTTTGCCTCCACTCCTGACCCCAGAGAGAACCCCGGCAGTGGACCAGGCCTACAGGCAAGAGGCCTCCCTCCCTCCGTATTAAATACTTTTACAGTTTTACTGCCTTTACTGCTCATTACTTATATGGGGGGGGGGGGGGGGACAATCTTCTGAAAATAAAGAGATATAAAGAAGAAAGTGAAAAACCACCCCTTACTAGAGGTAACACACAATTCACCACCCAAAGCAGGAAGCTTCTGACAGTGAAGGGGAGGAAGGCTATCAATTACTGTACTTGGACAGGTGGAAAAGCAAGAGCATGCTGGGCAACCCGGATACATGGCCATCCTCGCTGTAACTTGGGCGTCTGCAAACACGCCACGTACAGTGACGGAGACACAGAGCAGCACATGAGGCCGTGCTGTCCTTTCTCACTCAACTGACCTCAGACATCTTTTACATCAGTTAATACAAATCTACTGTGCTATTTTCAAGGAATATGATGTGGGTGTGGCCATGTGGTTGGGTTTTTCGGTCATTAAATGATGCCACAGTCAACACTCTTCCCACTGCCGTATATGTTTACTGATTAATTTCTAGAATGGGTTTCTACACGTGGCAGTGCTGGGGCAAAAGTAAGCAGGGACTGCACCTATCTCACATCGCCAGCTGCTCAGGAAGCCTCTTGGCCTCTGCAATGCCACTCCTAGAAAACTGTGGTCCAGGTTCTAAAACTCTACCTTGCCACCTTTGGAGAAATCATTTAAACCCAAAGTAAACCTTGAATTATTTAAAATTCCCTATAATTCTTCCTCATACCAAGTTGACACCCTAAAATCCCACCATCCTGATCCAACTTTAACTTGGGACATTTATAAATCTCTCTACTTCTGCCACTTAGGGGTCTTTAGATCATCAAGAAGAAAGGCCTTGTTACCCACACAAGGCATGTTTTTATTTCAAGGGTTTGTAAGTGACTTGGCCTCTACCTCAAAGATTCAAGGTGAAGTTCTGATTTGATCTCTTTTTATAATAACTCTGAGTTAGGAGATGGACTGTGGTTATCTGTTTGGAGGTGTTAGATCTCATATGTTGAAACCAGCTGAACAACTGACAAATAACAACTTCCTTTTACAATTAGTAAAAGGAATAGTAATAATCCTTTTACAATTAGTGATACAATATTCCTGGCACAGAAAGTGATGTGGCAGCTCACCTCAGTATAAACTGTCCAATCCTCTATCGTCAGCTTCATCATGTAGGTTCTGGATACTGTGCTGAGTTCAGTCGTGTCTGACTCTTTGCAACCCCATGGACTGTAGCACACCCGGTTCCTCTGTCCATGGAATTTTCCAGGCAAGAATACTGGAGTGGGTTGCCATGCCCTTCTCCAGGGGCTCTTCCTGACCAAGTACCTAGAGTACTTCTATTTGGTTCCTCTTGTAAATGCATGATGAAAACCACTATATGTCCAGGTGCCAGGCTCCTAAGAGGCTCAAACATTTGGACTGCTGTCACAGAACCGTGCAATTTACCTACGCAAAAGTAAAGCCACCTGAAGACTTTCATCTAGTCAACAGTGCAAAGGGAAAGACTGGACTCATTCTTTTCTCTGGTTTCTTTTTTCAAAATGGCGATCTGGGGCTAGCTGGTGCAATGGTAAGCCTCCAGCAACCATTGCTGCACAAAGAATATAAGACCTAGAAGAAAGCTGTGAGATCCTCTGTGGGGTCCACACCTCTCATTCTGGAAGCCAGAGGCCAGAAAGATTAGGACAACTGCCACAGGCCACTGTGGCCGATACAGGACCCGAGTCCTCAGCACCCACGACAGCACGGCCGAGGCCTAGTTCAACCTTGGGTAGCATCAATGGTGGAGAGAACTCTAGCAGCCTGGGATGCAACCTACTCTGTGGTCCTGGGCCCATAACTCAACATCTCTAGGTCCAAGTCTCCTTAACCATATAAAGGGGAAAGTTATAACTAGTGGTAACTCATATACTATTACTAAAACTTAAGCTGTCAAAACTCAGATAAAGGTTAGATAATACCTAATAGAGAGACCATAGTAGAAAAGCTGCTTTGCTCCATTTACTCGCAGAGATAAATAATGCATGTGCAACTTGGTTTACTGAATTGCTGACGCAGCCAGAAGATAAAATTTACCACCCTTATTCTAACCACCTGGTTATTCACGCCCAGACTGCCAAGACTTCAGGAGCACTAGAACTAGGTTAGACTCAGGAAACTTCCCATCTTGCCCACAGATATTAACACACATTTTAAAATAAATAGTTTTGTGTTACTTGAATACTAACAATCATTGAAGAAGAATCTATTGATTCTAAGCTCTAAAATGGAAGTCAAGCTACCTCCAGTTTTTTCTTTTGAAATGTTCCAATGAAGGACCAGTTTTTTCTTTTTAAATGTTCCAATCCTTACAGACTGATACTTTGATAAAATACAGTGAATTAGCAATGGGAAAAAAATAAGACTGACAAAATATACAAGACCACTTTTTTCCACTAGGATCACTGTCAAATCATGGGGGAAGTTTCTAGATGCCGAGTCTCAAGTTCTGCACTTACCTTGGATAAGCAACTGTCCAGACCAGCACCCAGTCAGCAGATCACATGGAAAACACAGGCTCCCCACACTCCACAGCCTTTCAGCAGAACACACACCTGCAGTGGCTCCTCACAACAGCCACTGTCGTCACCCACATCTCACACATGTGTAAAGTGAGGCTCAGAGAGGTTAAGCCATTTGCCTAAGATCACTCTGCAAAGTAACTGGTAGAAGCGCAATCCCAACCCAAGTCTCCCTGCCTGAAGTCTGGGCTGGACACTGTGACCTGCGGAGAGCACCCAGACAGAAGGTACACAACTCGTTGTCAGTTTACTATTTAACTCTGTATCATCACATCACTATACAGCTTGTAGGCAACTGTGCCCTTAGGTGTACCTTTTTCTTCTTCCTGTTTCCTTAATTAATTTAAGAGAAATCGTAAAGTAGAGAAATGGTAATTTAAGAGAAATTGTGATGAAGACATCTGGAAATAGATCAGGTAAAGATATGATAAATAGGAGAGAGATGGCCACTGAAATTGAACCTAAAAAATTTTTTTTATTCCATACTTCTCCCCAGTCATCAATGAGGGGTGAGGCCAACTGGACTGATTCCCAGTTAGGCTTACCTTGGCCAACAGCCGAGTGCATTTTTTCCATGTCAAACTTAATTTTTGATCTTCCTGGAGTGCTAAGTATCTTTTCCCACACTGTAGTCACTTCTTTAAGACAGGGAGTGATTTCTTCATAATCAAGCTTTAGGCGCTTGTTCAGCAAATCATTCTCAGAGGCTAGAACAGACAATTTAAGAGCACGTTAGTGAGTTATAGCTACATGTCTCCTGTCTCACAGCAAGGCTGCCTGCTTATCACCACCACTGAGATGCCTGCAGCCAGCTTAACAGGTCCAAGGTAAAGACCGGTCCGCTTCTGCCCCCCACCCCAGCTTTCTTATCAAGGAAAAAGCTATATACCCAGGAGGCATCCCTGATTCCTCTTATTCCTTCATCCCCGATGGATTTTGTTGGTTCTACTGCTAAAATATACTATACTTATCCAATCCTATCCATCTCCATAGCTACCCTATTAACTATAAACATGTCAAAGGCAAGAACTGTGTGTTAGAATTCCTAGTGCCTGGCAGGATTAGATCTCAACAAAACTTCACCTAAACTAGGAGAGGCTCTCAGAGGAGAGTTCCTTCTTCAGTTCAGTTCAGTTGTTCAGTCGTGTCCGACTCTTTGCAACCCCATGAATTGCAGCACGCCAGGCCTCCCTGTCCATCACCAACTCCTGGAGTTCACTCAGACTCACATCCATTGATTCAATGATGCCATCCAGCCATCTCATCCTCTGTCGTCCCCTTCTCCTCCTGCCCCCAATCCCTCCCGGCATCAGAGTCTTATCCAATGAGTCAACTCTTTGCATGAGGTGGCCAAAGTACTGGAGTTTCAGCTTTAGCATCATTCCTTCCAAAGAACACCCAGGGCTGATCTCCTTCAGAATGGACTGGTTGGATCTCCTTGCAGTCCAGGGGACTCTTCAAGAGTCTTCTCCAACACCACAGTTCAAAAGCATCAATTCTTTGGCGCTCAGCTTTCTTCACAGTCCAACTCTCACACCCATACATGACCAGTGGAAAAACCATAGCCTTGACTAGACAGACCTTTGTTTGCAAAGTAATGTCTCTGCTTTTGAATATGCTATCTAGGTTGGTCATAACCTTCCTTCCAAGGAGTAAGCGTCTTTTAATTTCATGGCTGCAGTCACCATCTGCAGTGATTTTGGAGCCCAGAAAAATAAAGTCTGACACTGTTTCCACTGTTTCCCCATCTATTTCCCATGAAGTGATGGGACCAGATGCCATGATCTTCATTTTCTGAATGTTAAGCTTTAAGCCAACTTTTTCACTCTCCTCTTTCACTTTCATCAAGAGGCTTTAGTTCCTCTTCACTTTCTGCCATAAGGGTGGTGTCATCTGCATATCTGAGCTTATTGATATTTCTCCTGACAATCTTGATTCCAGCTTATGCTTCTTCCAGCCCAGCGTTTCTCATGATGCACTCTGTATACAAGTTAAATAAGCAGGGTGACAATATACAGCCTTGCCGTACTCCTTTTCCTATTTGGAACTAGTCTGTCGTTCCATGTCCAGTTTTAACCGTTGTTTCCTGACCAGCATATAGGTTTCTCAAGAGGCAGGTCAGGTGGTCTGGTATTCCCATCTCTTTCAGACTTTTCCACAGTTTATTGTGATCCACACAGTCAAAGGCTTTGGCATAGTCAATAAAGCAGAAATAGATATTTTTCTGGAACTCTCTTGCTTTTTCGATGATCCAGCGGATGTTGGCAATTTGATCTCTGGTTCCTCTGCCTTTTCTAAAACCAGCTTGAACATCTGGAAGTTCACGGTTCACATATTGCTGAAGCCAGTTCTTTCTTACTTGGAGCCAAACCTCCTTTAAGTATTGATAATGTCTACCCTTGCTCATGTTTCTGCTGCCTGGGGCTGAACAGAATAAATCTACCTTTTTCACATGGCATCTTCTCAAATATATGAAGACAGTTACTACTTCCTACCTTTTTCAGCTTACAGGTCCATTAGGAAGAATTCTACCTGAATCACCAAACTGGAGATGGGGGATCAATAGAAGAAAAGAAACGTAACTGAGCATTCTAAGAAGGACTAAAGCTGACAGCCTTACTCCCACCAAACCACGAATTCCTATTCAGACTACAGGGGTAATGCTGTCAGTCCCCCACCCATTCCACAGCACATCCCCCATCTGGACTGGGAGTTTAGTGGGAAAGCAGGTAGGAGACATAGCTAAGCAGGGGCCAGTATACAGGCTTCTGCAGAGCTGCTGAACTTGTCTTCTTTATGACAATAATAAACAAATACTGTATGTCTTCAGTACTTTACATTTAGTAACATTTAATGTTAACACTCTGAGGTAGGTTTTTTAATGTTTCTTCAATAATATTTAAAACAACATTTTTATTTATTAATTGACAGATAATTGCTTTACAATTTTATGTTAGTTTCTGCCATACATCAACATGAATCTGAGGCAGGGTTTTTTTTTTTGAATGAGCAGACTGGGCTCAACACCCAAGGCCCAAGCAGAAAGCATAGTGGGCCTAAGCCCCCCGCCTTTCTCTACTGTTCTCCAACACACTGCAGAACCTGCTGTGATGAATGATACATTGTTTTCTAGGGATGTATCAATTAGGAGCCTTAAATATTTGATAGAATCCAGTGGAGCTGTTTGGACCTAGAGTTTTCTTTGTGTGAAAGATTTTTAATACAAATTTTATCTCTTTAACAGATATAGGGCCATTCAGACTTTTTTTTTTCTTATTTCAATTTTGATAAATTGCATCTTTCAATAAGTTTGTCCATTTCATCTCAGTTCTTTAGTTTATTGGCAAAGAGTTCTTCTTAGTCCCAGAAACACTGAAAGTCAGTGTGCACCTCGAATAAGTCTGCTCTCCCCTGACCCCATAAACACACACTCCCTAGCCCAAATCTTAATTCTGGAGAAGACCGAGGTTGAGCAGGTTCATTACTTTGTCCAGGGCAGCAGAGTAGGATGTGCTGGGTACAGGATTTTTGCACCCTGAATTATTTTTTAAATAGGAATTACCGCTATTTCGTTGAGTTGCTCCTGTAAAGATTAAGTGAGATGAAATACACTTAAATTGTTCAGTCTCTCGGTTGTGTCTGACTCTTTGCGACTGCATGGACTACAGCAATGCCAGGCTTCCCTGGCCTTCACCAACATTCAGAAAACTAAGATCATGGCATCTGGTCCCATCACTTCATGGCAAATAGATAGGGAAACAATGGAAACAGTGAGAGACTTTATTTTGGGGGGCTCCAAAATCAATGCAGATGGTGACAGCAGCCATGAAATTAAAAGATACTTGCTCCTTAGAAGAAAAGTTATGACCATTTTAGACAGCATATTAAAAAGCAGAGACATTACTTTGCTAACAAAGGTCCATCTAATCAAACCTATGGTTTTTCCAATAGTCATATATGGATGTGAGAGTTGGACTACAAAGAAACCTGAGCGCTGAAGAATTGATGCTTTTGAACTGTGGTGTGGGAGAAGACTCTTGAGAGTCCCTTGGACAGCAAGGACATCCAACCAGTCCATTCTAAAGGAAATCAGTCCTGACTATTCATTGGAAGGACTGATGCTGAAGCTGAAACTCCAGTACTTTGGCCACCTGATGTGAAGAACTGACTCATCTGAAAAGACCCTGATGCTGGGAAAGAATGAAGGTGGGAGAAGAAGGGCATGACAAAGGATGAGATGGTTGGATGGCACCACCGACTCAATGGACATGAATTTGAGTAAGCTCCAGGAGTTGATAATGGACAGGGAAGCCTGGTGTGCTGCAGTCCATGGGGTCACAAAGAGTCGGACATGACTGAGCGACTGAACTGAACTGAACTTCACTTCACAGATAAGATACTCCTCTGACTGCTGCCATCTCTTGAAAGCTTAGGAAGGGAAGGAAGGCTAAGGGGCTGGGAGGCTGAAACTTGTAGAGATTTTAGAAAAACTACACTATCTAATTCTTTTATAACAAACGTAGTATTTGTTTAACCAGGAAAAAAAAAACTTAAAAAAAATATCTTCAATTATAATTCAATTAAAACTCAAACTTCATTGTGTTACCATTATACAGATAACCACGATGATGTGCAGAGTCAGACATCCTGGAATGAAGTCACCTGGGCATTAGGAAGCATTACTACAAACAAAGCTAAAGCTAGTGGAGGTGATGGAATTCCAGCTGAGTTACTTCAAATCCTAAAGGATGGTGCTGTTAAAGTGCTGAACTCATTATGCCAGCAAATTTAGAAAACTCAACAGTGGCCACAGGACTGGAAAAGGTCAGTTTTCTTCCCAATCCCAAAGAAAGGCAATGCCAAAAATGTTCAAACTACTGTACAATTGCACTCATTTCACACGCTAGCAAGAGGATGTTCAAAATCCTTCAAGCTAGGCTTCAACAGTATGTGAAGTGAGAACTTCCAGATGTACAAGCTGGATTTAGAAAAGACAGAGAAACAAGAGATCAAATAGCCAGCATCTGCTGGATCATAGAGAAAGCAAGGGAATTCCAAAAAACATCTTCTACTTCACTGACTATGCTAAAACCTTTGACTGTGTGGATTACAGAGTGGAAAGGACAAAAGAACAAACTGTGGAATATTCTTAATGAGATTGGAATATGAGACCACATTACCTGCCTCCTGAGAAACCTGTAAGCAGAACAAGAGCAACAGTTAGCACTGGACATGGAACAACAGACTGGTTCCAAATTGGGACAGGAGTATGTCAAGGCTGTATACTGTCACCCTGCCAATTTAACTTCCATGAAGAGTACATCATGAGAAATGCTGGACTGGATGAAGCACAAGCTGGAATCAAGATTGCAGGGAGAAATATCAATAACTTCAGACATGCAGATGATACCACTTCAAGAGCAGAAAGTGAAGAAGAACTAAAGAACGTCTTGATAAAGGTGAAAGAGGATAATGAAAAAGTTGGCTTAAAACTCAACATTCAAAAAAACTAAGAACATGGTATCCAGTCCTATCACTTCATGGCAAATAGATGGGGAAAATGTGGAGTTAGATTTCATTTTCTTGGGCTCCAAAATCAATGCAGACAGTGACTGCAGCCACAAAATTAAAAGACGCTTGCCCCTTGGAGGAATAGCTGTAACAAACCTAGACAGTGTATTAAAAAGCAAAGACATCACTTTGCTGACAAAGGTCCATACAGTCAAAGCTATGGTTTTTCCAGCAGTCATGTATGGATGTAAGAGTTGGACCATAAAGAAGGCTGAGCACTGATGGATTGATGTTTTCAAACTGTGGTGTTGGAGAAGACTCTTGAGAGTCCCTTGGACTGCAAGGAGATCAAACCAGTCAATCCTAATGCAAAGCAACCCTGAATAATCACTGGAAGGACTGACGCTGAAGCTCCAATACTTCGGCCATCTGATGTGAAGAGCTGACTCGGTGGAAAAGACCCTGATGCTGGGAAGGACTGAGGGCAGAAGGAGACAGGGATGACAGAGGATGGGATGGTTGGATGGCATCACTGACTCAAAGGACATGAGTTTGCGCAAACTCAGGGAGAGAGTAAAGGACAGGGAAGCCTGGCGTGCCGCAGCTCATGGGCTCACAAAGTGTCAGAAAGGACTTAGCAACTGAACAACAAGTATCTGCAACATTAAGTATATGGCTCATTCCAAAAGCAATATAGTGCTGACCAAAACCCACAGTTGTGGTGAGTCACCCTACTGTCCAGCATCAGGCTGCTCCATCATGCATAACTGGGGGAAATGGCCTTGCAAAGGGTGCTGCAGAGGACTGTGGGCCCATGAGAGAGGCCTTGCATTTCAGTCCCAACACCACTGAAAATCAGCTGTTTAACTTTGAGGAAAGCACAATTCAGCCTCCAATGGTCAACAAGTAAGTGAAGTAGGTTCAGACAACAGGGTTTGATTCTTTCTTGGATGTAATGCTCCAAGAATAGTAATAAATATTTGATCCATGCATTCCGAAGCCAATAAAAAGCCTTAACCATGGGAAAAAACTCCTTGTATATGTTCCTCTAATTTCTTTCCCAAAGAGCATGCAATTCAGCCTGAACCCTTAATCAACTGCAAGTCTCTCCCAGCTACAAAAAAAAAAAAAAAATAGAATAGAATGATTCTAGTGAATTTCTGGCTGGTTTTTGTCAAATCTTGCTTTTGCATTTAATAATAAGGTTCTGCACCCCTGTCACCCCAAGAAAACCTACTAAATGTTTTTAGATGATTCATGATCAGGCTCTTATTGGTGATTATTTTCCTCAGCAATACAGGTACTGTACACACTGACACAACGCTTCCTAAATGATATTTAGGAAGTTTATTATGCTTTCACCACTAAAGTATGTTGGACTTCATAGAGCTAAGGAAAGAAATAGACTCAAACAGTAACAATATGAGACCACACAGGATAGAACTCTGCTGGGTAAAATAAGGAAGCAGCAAATGAGGATGCCGGCAAGGGCTACTGACTCAATGCAACACCTGGCAAGGTGTTCTGGTACCTCAGGGAACCCTTCCCCACCCATTCTAGCTGGCCTGGTCATCACTTGCACAGCTTCACAAAAACTCTGCCTCTGTGGCAATCTGATCCTGTATCATCAACCACAGTCATGATTCCTCCCCACATTCCCAAGAAGCCAGCCAGTATCCTTTACATTTTATAACTACGTTCTGAGTTCCTGCAGCTGCCATCTGCAAGAAGACTGGATAGGATACGTGTCAAGGTTTATGGGCTACGTGATGAATATAATTGCCTTTCAGCTTTTTAACAAAAGTCCCAACCAACATCCAATGACTCTAAGTGCTCTGCTCCAAAGCTGTCATTTAGTTGATGGAACACTCAGTGATACCATCACTATCAAATCTCTTTTAGACATCTGCTTTTAGAATTACTTTCAAGAACATGCAACAAAATGATAGAAAAACAGAGTTGGGAGAAAACTTAGCATTCGCTGCTATAAAATCCCCTCACCATGGAATCTCTTTCCACAGTAGCCTCATGGGACGAGCTGTCTTTCTCAGCTTCAATACTGGGTACTGGAGAGGCCATGGCACCCATGAATAGACCATTCCAACCATTCAACTATTCTTATCAAAAGGTCTTATTACTTTGTATTTGACTCCTTGCTTTTGGTCAAAGATGATATACTCATTTGGACAATGAACCTTATTCATCAGATTTGCTGTCTTAACTTTGAGTTCTATAAAAACGTTACAATAAAAGATGAAGATCTGCAGTCAAGGAGCAAGTTCAATGAAACAGGAGGTAATTCCCAAACTGCTCTGGACAGGGTCAGCATGTACAACCCTCTCTTTTAAAGAGTATGTTCAGATTTCTCAACCAAAATCCTCCTTATTTTACATTCAGGGAGCTCTCTGTACTCCAAGACCCATGTTCTTTCCATTATACTACCAGGGTACATAAAACATAGCTTCTCAGCTACTTTGAAAATAATACTTATTGATTCAAATGACTATTGGAATCAGGAAATGAACAAAATCTAAACTTCAGACTTCATGTCTCAATTTGGCACTAACATAACCCTAGAGCTGTTCTGAGCCTCAGTTTTCTCTTCAGGCTACTACCTAACTTCTGGAGTTGTCACCAGGATTAAGTGAGTTAGTCTATATAAAACCTGAATATCAATACAGGTAGAACTCAGCTAACCTGAAGTCTAGATCTCTGTTTTTCAGGTTACCTGCAACTCACTAAAAAAGTACAGAGTGAGGTTATGAACTGTAATGATTTATGTAGGATCTGTTCACACCTAATACCCAGGCAAAGACTACAGCAGAAGACAAAGCAGGGACAAAGAGAGAGAAAACAAAAGACACTTTTCAGAGAGTTAAAGCTGACATTTGAAGGATGCCTCTCAGAAGATTCAACTTAATACAATGGGTGCAATTATCATTAAATCTCCCCAAAGTAAAAGGTATTAACTTTACTTTAAAAAAGTAAAATAGGCATTTAATATGTACATTTATGTATGTTGGAGTACCTTGCTTTTTTTTTTAATAACACCTCTATGTCTGATGTGTCTCACTTTAGAGTCAGGACCAATTAAACCACCATCAGGCCAGTTTAGTGTTAAAAAAAGAAAACCAACCTTGCAGTTTTTGGTTTTCTTTCTCCATCCTGAGCAGCAATATCTGTTGTAGAATGGCCTTTTGCCACAGCTCCCGAAGTTCATGAGATGTTCTTTTCTTTTCCTCTGGGACCGGGCCAAAGGGTCCATCTTCACAAACTGGTTCTAGTGGAGATCGTGGGGGAAGCTCTCCCAACTCTGAGTAATCTGAGGAGGCAAAAGGACATTTCAGGATGGTCAGTTTTATTTTTTCCTTTTCTTCCTTTTTATTTATTTTTTTTAAGTGAAGTACAGTTGCTGTACAGTATTATACGTTGGCTTCCCAGGTGGTACAGTGGTAAAGAATCCGCCTGCCAGTGCAAGAGACGCAGCTTCGATCCCTGGGTCGAGGAGATCCCCTGGGATCACAGCATGGCAACCCACTCCAGTATTCTTGCCTGGGAAATCCCAAGGACAGAGGAGTTTGGCAGGCTACAGTTCACGGGACTGCAGAGTCGGACACAACTGAGCACGTACACGTTACAGGTGTATAATATAGTGATTCACAGTTTTTAGAGGTTATACTCCATTTATAGTTCATACAAAGTACTGGCTATATTCCCTGTGTGGTACAATATATTCTTGTAGTTTATTTTATACATATTAGTTTGGACCCCTTATCCTCCTCCCCTTCATCCCACCTCCCCCTGAACCACTAAGTTTGTTCTCTGTGAGTCTTTTTTTATTATATTTATTAGTTTATTGTATTTTTTGGATTATACACACAAAGGAAATCATACAGTTTTCATCTTTCTCTGATTTATTTCACTTAGCATAATACCCTCCAAGCCCATCCCTTGTTGCAGCAAATGACAAAAATTCATCCTTTTTTATGACTGAGAGGTATTCCATTGTATACATATACCACATCCAGAATGGCCATTTTTCAATAAAAAATTATATTTAAACATAGTCCCTAATCAGAAAATTCTGCTCATTCAGATATTAACAATGACATTACTAAATTTAAAATTCAAGTTTTACTATGAATTGAAAAACTACACCTGAGCCACAAACATCTAACAAGTTATACTGCTACATCAAATAGTAAGAAGTCACAGCAGCTGGGGAAATCTTCAAAGACACCTACTTTGTAAGGTATAATATTTTATCTTTTTCTGAATTAATGACTATGTGATTGATAACCACAGCAAACTTTCATATAGTGTTCACTCTGATCCAAATTGTTCTGCAGGTTTTATGTATGTAATTCATTTACCTCTCAACCACCCTAAGATGCAGGTATGGTAACTGTTCAGTTCTAAAGAGAAACAAATGGAAGCACAGGCAGTTACGTGCCTTGCCCAAGGCCACACAGCTAGGAAGCAGTTAGAGCCAGGGTTGGAACCCAAGCAGTCTGGCTTTCATGTACATTCCTGACCACTGTATTATAAGGCTAGGTGCTTTAAAAGAAGATTAAAACTTTTCATCTTTAATTGCCAATAGTAACAATGACCATTAATAGTTCCTCTACCAAGCACTGGGCACCATGTCAGGTGTTTCATATGGACAGACTTCTTTCATCCTGATGCCAACTCCAGAAGGCAAGTATCAGCCTGAAGAGAAAGCTATGGCTCAGAGAAGCCAGGTAATTTGTCCAGGGTGAAACAGTAAGTTCATGCTTTCTATAGATACCCCTACAAGGGGCTTCCCTGGTGGCTCAACTGGTAAAGAATCTGCCTGCAATGAAGAAGACCCAGGCTCGACCCCTGGGTCGGGAAGATCCTCTGGAAACAGGAATGGCAACCCACTCCAGTATTCTTGCCTGGAAAATCCCATGGGCAGAGGAGCCTGGAGGGCTACAGTTCATGGGGTTGCAAAGAGTCAGACATGACTGAGTGATTACCACTTTTACAATTCAAATGTCTCTTATGACATCAATTTTCAAATTTCTATTTCTTAGCTGAAATCTCTTTACAGATCAAGAATTTGTACCTTTCCCAACTGCAGACATGATGTTGCTGGTGCAGTGTTACTGTAACCAATACCTTATAGACACACAGAGAACATCCCAGTGGCTCACCATGAAAGTAGTGATGAAGAGCTGCATTAAGTTCCCCTACAAGCGGACCTCATCTGACTCAGTGCATTCTTAACACATGCAGTGAAAAGCCTGTGCATGCAACCTGAGCCTCACAACCACCCACCAGACAACACACTCTCTTCCATCCAATGGCTCTAACACTATTCCATGTTATATCTAATTTACAGAACGGTCATCACCATTGCCTTTTACCTAAAGCTGGGTTTGTTTTCCTGCTGTGAAATCATGCATAAGCCACAAAATGCTTAATTTCCTAATGTAAGTTGTTCACCTTAACTCCTCTTAAAAATGTTGGATTGAAAAAATAATAATAAGCCATTAAGAGTACTTATCACATTTTTATTTACACTTATTTCGTTGTGAGCCTATTAAACAAATGAACTAAAATTGTACTTTTTTGGAGGTAAGAAATAATAGACCATTTAGGAACGTTACAGGATGCTCAGTGTAATGGTCAATTTAAAAGCAGGAATCAAAACTATCTATATTGTATGGTCTCAATTTTGTAAATATTATGAGAGGCAGACATTTCAGTGATTAATAGGTCAGGCTCTGGAGTCAGGATGCCTGGCTTTTAATGGTTTTAATCAACACCCTGCATGTGTAGATTTTGTGATCTTTAGCAAGTTTCTTAACCTCTTTGAGCCTCCATTTCCCAATCTTTCAAGTGGGAATAATAGCCCCTCCCTCATAATGGTGTTACAGGGACTGAGTCAACACATACATACAAACCACCTAAAACAGGGTCCAACACACAGGAATATAGGGAATGCTACCTCCTATTGTTGGCTACCACATATTAAGGGCACACAAAAAATACTAGCAGGAAACACATCAAAATTTAGTCCCTCAACTGTAAGCTCAGAGAAGGTTAGAACTTTGCCTTCTTGTCCATGAGGGTCTGTCCAGCACCATGCAGTCCCTGGCAACCAACAGGTGCTTGATAAATAATAGCTGAGTAAGAGATTGGCAGGTTCTGGGTTTGGTGTGATTGCCATTCATCTTTGTATTTCCTGAAAGTTTTCTAAAATTTATAATAATAAACATTTTTATAACTGAAAATTAAAGAAAATACTGCAAACCTGTTCTGATTTAAATCAAAGGTTGAAAAAATGTTCTCTTGCAAAACACTTAGAAGACAACTCCCCTCTCACAACCTGTATACTTAAGAGGGGCACTCATGACTGAACATAATACAGTCTAAATTAATCTCCTTTTCAAAAGGAACTGTAGTCAGTATTATTAATCTTATTCTGCAGCACGAAATCTTCCCCTTGAGCCCTTCTCTTTTTCTGTTCTTTGTTCTCTTCTTTCACCATCTTGGCTGCTGACACTCTGCTGGACCCTGCAGTTATGATTCAAGTTCTGCTTTATCTCATACTGGAAGTATTTACCCTTCCTCTGGTTCATAAAAGATTCTTGTTTCCAAAAAGTAATTCTTGTGAGCTGTCAGGGGTGATGCGGCAGGCGCAGGAGCGGTGGGTAGGGCCGAATTTCAGACAACCTTTACGTGTATATAGAAAAAAACCAGGGACCGCCCTGTCACCTGAGCATTCAGTGTACTGAACCTGAAGTCCCATCCTTAAACTCTACCAGTAAGATGAGGACTCAACTCTCGTGGTCTCCTTCCTCAAACCGCATCCTTCCTGTCTGCCACAGCCTTTCTCCTTTTCAGTGTCCTAAAGATTCCTACTATGTTAACTTTCAAATTGTGGGAGAATGAACAGGGCAGTGTGCCTCAAGCTGGGCTGATGGAACGTGTCTAGGAATTCTGGCTATTCGGTCCCCAGACCCACCTACTCTTTGCCAACTAGGCTGCCGACAGGAACCACAGTCTACAGAAGCTTATGACACTCCAGGTTCTGCTATTTTCCTATTCAAAGAAATCAGATTTGCAGAGTCCAAGCACTGTCTGGTGATGATGACTGTGAGGTTAAGACATAAATTGCCTCCCTAGGGTTCTCTGTAAAAAGCAGAGGCATTACTTTGCCGACAAAGGTCCATCTAGTCCAGTAGTCGTGTTATGGATATGAGAGTTGGACTATAAAGAAAGTTGAGCGCCAAAGAACTGATGCTTTTGAACTGTGGTTTTGGAGAAAACTCTTGAAAAGTACCATGGACGGCAAGGAGATCAAACCAGTCAATTCTAAAGGCAATCAGTCCTGAATATTCATTGGAAGGACTGATGCTGAAGCTCTGATAAGCTTTGGCCACCTGATGCAAAGAGCCATCTCACTAGAAAAGACCCTGATGCTAGGAAAGATTGAAGGCAGGAGGAGAAGGGGATGACAGAAGACAAGCTGGTTGAATGACATTACTGACTCAATGGACATGAGCTTGAGCAAACTCTGGGAGATGGTCAAGGACAGGGAAGCCTGGTGTGCTGCAGTCCATGGGGTCGCAGAGAGTTGGACACAACTGAGCAACTGAACAACAAAAGGGTTCTCTACTTTAGCCTTCTTTTTCTTTTTATTTATCACAGCTCAGTTCGTTGAGCTTTTACCATGTGATGAGTCCTTGGCACAGATAAGCCTGTTGATTGTCACGACCACTTTAAGAGGTAGCTGATGGTATCCCCTTTCTACAGGCAAAATAACTAAGGTGCAGTGAGGTTTTATAACGTGGCCAAGGTCACACCTCTGCTAAGAGTCAGAGCCACAGTATGAATGGAGATATATTTTCCTCCAAGTAAAAAATGCTTACCCAGTGCCTAACTTTCAGACACACATGGGTATCCTGCAGAAATGCAGATTTCGACTCAGTCAGTCTGAGGGGAGCCTGAGAGTCTGCATTTCCATCAAGCTCCCAGGGGATGCCACCACCGGTGGTCTCAAAACACACTTGGAAAACTGGGCTCCACACCACATTTTTACTGTTCACCCCCTCCCGTGACCCTAGGTACTTATTATCATGTCAGTTCTTCCTTTTCTTTGGCTGTTCTACGGCCCATAGAACATAGTCCGTGTTGCCATCAGCTGCCTGAACTCAGGCTTTCACACGTGGTTGGAGCTCATCCCAATCCTGGTCAGGGTACCAAGGCCCAGTGCAGAACACAATGGATTATGAGCACTAGTGTGATCTAACTAAATAAAGGCTAATCCGCTATACAGTTCAGCAAATAAACCTAACGATTTACAGCAGGGTGTCTCACCGGCAGGACCACTGACACTTTGGGCTAATTCTTTGTCACAGAGGACTGTTCTGTGCATTACAGAATGTTTACAAGCATCCCTGGGCACTACTTACTAGAGGATAGTAATATCCACTCATGCCAGCACTAACAACCAAAAACACCCAGACAACACTAAATGCCCACTGGGGACAAGGGAGGACAAAATCACCTACAGTGAGAACCTGAATCAGAATAAAATACCCATCACTTAGTCGCTCCTAAACCCTGGGAAGGGGTAAAATACCCCCTTCACCAAGTTTATTTTATGTGATAACAATTACTGGTGTTCTAATCTCTAACAGTTTTTAAAAATATACTATCTTTTGTTCATATTAACAGTAACCTAGCTACTAGTAATTTACAAAAAGGGGATAGTCAAACATTTGTTTATTATAAATGGGACCTGGCTAATCTCATCAATGGAAAAAGATCCAGATCTGGGACAAGGCTATATTTGGTGATCACTCAGGTGTGTGCATGCGTGGCTGGGGCGCAGCTGCATGAGGAGTACACCCATGTATGCAGGGGTTGACTGGAATGGCAGGATGAGGATAACAACATGAAAATGTTGGACAACTGCTGGCTTGCTTTTATTATTAGGACCTTGCTCTAATAATAAACATATGCATGAGTTAACTTGCATAGTTCCTAAGCTGTTGACACCAGAATTTGTTGAGTCCTTTATATGTACCCAGGATATGATGTGCTTGGTGGTCTGAGAGAGGCTTTGATGTTTCTAATATTCTCCAGTACAATGTGGGGACCTTGCTTCTGTCCTCGACTTATGTTCTTGCTGAGGGGCAGCCACCCAGAGGCTCAGGTGGAAGAGGGTGGCTTAGTGCAGAGAGGCAGAGCTGGCCGCCCCACCCCCAGGCCAGCTTGGTCAGTCCCTCTCTGTAAACCTCTGCAAACAGGCACACCTTCTGGGTTCCAGCCCCTCAGGGCAAAATGTGAGAAATGGCATTCACCTCTGATCAACCTAACTGCGGAGACCACAGGCACCGACAGACGTCTTCCTAAAGCCTGCAAAGCCACACAGCCACAGGGCTGCAGGAACAGGTCAGTCTGGGGCTGGTTTGTACTATTCTGACATCTCCTATAAGGACAGGATGGCGAGGGCTTAAATTATGTAGACGCTCAGCAACAATAGCCTTCAATGGGTTCTAAGAATTGTTAAATCAGCCATAATTTAGGGCCCCTAAGAGACAGCTGCCTCTACCTAAATCACTGGCATAACCTTCTCAGTAGAGTCATAAACATGATCTATGCCGGTGTGTCAATACTGTTGATGCCAATTTGTTCTTCAGCTGCTCTGTGCTGCCACATCCTCTCTGCACACACACGTGTGGGGAAGAACATTATGGAGGAAAAGGAACGTGTGTGCCTGGCCTCACACCTGTCCAGCCTCCGGCTCTGTGAAGTCCAGAATACAAGGAGGGCTCCTTTCTTGCAGTTTAACAAGACACTGATTTCAAGTTTGAACTGCAATTCTCCTCCTTTTAAAGACATGACATTAAATGATGCGTTAAGTACCCCTGTAAGAAAGAGGAGCTGCCAGAAGAAAATGAAGAGACAGACCTTCTAAGAGACAGTACTCACCAATATTCTGCTTTTAATTCTTATCCCACGATAGAGCATTATATAACTATCTCCATCCCTTTTGAAAAATCCTGATTTCCCATGCCAAAAGAGAAAGAAAATGTTTAAAATTCCAGTTACTCTCAAACCTCTGTTTTAACTATGTCCCACAGACCTTGGAAACAAGAATTAAAACTGAACATTTAATCTTTGGAGAAAAGTTAACAACAACAGGGATTAACACCTGCAACATCTGTTGTACCAAAAGCTGAAGAAAATTTCTTAGAAAAAACAAAAGGAATGTGTAGATTTAAGAAAGAAACAGGCGGTCCTTGAATGAATGCTGTCAAACTGTTTACAAAGCGCAAACCTCACCCCTCCCACAACAGAACACAGATGTCAGGGGAGCAGAGATATCGGCGGTCCCTGCTGTACTCCATGCCTGGGAAAACAGCAGACACACACAGGAAAGTCACCAACAAATGAATTCATCTCTCTGCACCCTACCCTGACTTCTTTGGATGCTTTATGGAAAATAATTAAAATAAAAACAAACTTGCTATTTTTCTACAGTTGCATTATATGAGGTGGCTCAGTGGTAAAGAATTTGCCTGCAATGCAGGAGATGCAGTTTGATCCCTGAGTTGGGAAGATGCCCTGGAGGAAGGCATGGCAATCCACTCCAGTATTCTATCCTAGAAAGTACGTGCCCTGGAGGAAGGCATGGCAACCCACTCCAGTATTCTTGCCTGGAGAATCCCAGTGACAGAGGAGCTTGGCGGGCTCCGGCCCATGGGGTTGCAAAGAGTCAGACATGACTGAAGCAACTTGAGTACAAGAAAAAAGCATTTTTAAGAAACATTCATTTTTTAAAAACCAGTATTTTTAAGTTTTTGACACCTGCTACTAGAAATCCAGAAGCCCTATGATACAGTCCCTCAAATGTCAAGGATGACTGAGAGAAGTACACGACTGCTAAGAAATACAAAGGGTACAAGAAGTTTAGCAAAGAAAATGAATTTCTCCTGTGCATCAAGTCAAGGCCTTGGGCCCTGGAGCCAGATGTCTGGGGTCAAATCCCAGCTCCACCACTAACCTAGCTACTTAACCTCAAACAGGTGGTCTGAACACTTGACACTTGCACCCTCACATGCAAAATTTGCACCACAGTGCCTCTCAGAGGATTAGCATGAGCATTCAACGTAGATGCTTCCCCGGTGGCTCAGATGGTAAAGAATCTGACTGCAATGCAAGAGACCTGGGTTTGCTCTGTGGGTCAGGGAAGAACCCCTGGAGAAGGAAATGACAACCCACTCCAGTATTCTTGGCTGGAGAATTCCATGGACAGAGGAGCCTGGCGGACTACAGTCCATGGGGTTGCAAAGAGTCGGACACGACTCAGAGACTAACACCTCCTGAATATGCAAGTGTGGGGACGGGGAAGCCTGGCACAAAGGAAGCATTCGATAAAATATCAGCTGTCGTTCTTAATAACATCAGGTTGCTGGAACTGGTGGTTGTGCTTTAAGGACAAGTAATATTCAGATGTGTGGAAATAAGAAGAGCCATTTCCTATAAGAGCAGAACAACAAGAAATGCAGGTGAGCATTATGCACTGAGCCATTCTGCTAATGACCAGACGGTGCACATACAAACAGAAGAATGGTCGTGCCCAGGTTATCGACAGCCTGACTGGTTTATTTATGTATTAATTAGTGGGAATGATGGAAGGATTGGGGCTCTTACAATTTCTTAAAAAATTTATGTCATTTATGCATTCTTCAGCCCTGGAAGGATACCCCAGCCATCAGGGTATGCAGAGCTTAGCAGCTCTGACAAATGAAGGGCTATTATGAAACAATGTGGAGAAGTGCTGGGGTGGGGAAGGGAGTAAGCTCTAAAGACAGAACAGGGAGCCTACCTCTGCCTGAGATGGGGTGCAGTGGAGTGAGGGATGGAATAGGGAGGCAAACACACAATTTTTTTTAAGCAGCCAAGAAATGCAGAAACTGGAAACAAATGCAAGAGCCCTACATATCTCTGTCCCTGTGACTTCCCAAAGTAGGCATGTGGGGTTGAGTTTCCAAGGGTCTGTGAAGATGACTTTTGGACTCAGTCTGGTGAGGGGCTGTGACGACAGCTCATGGAGAAGCAAGAAGGCACAGGGTGATGCAAGTCCAGGGAGGAGAGCCGGGCAGAGGCAGAAGATGACTGAGGGAGTGAAGGTGCACGCAGGCACTCCTGGGGAGCCTGGGGGGCCTCCCTCTGGGGCTGAGCTGTGAGAGCTCAGGGTGAAGCACTGCCCCCCGTAGCGGGAGGAAGTGCCTGGGAAAGTCAAGGCCTACAGAAGCTTGAAAAGAACCAAAAAAATGCTGCAAACATGTGAATTTTTATTTAGCGCCCTGGATAAATTATCCTTTCAAAGAATGGCATTTATTTTTGCATCTGCAAGGGAGATGATAATATGCTTTTTGGAGGGATCGAAGGTCGTCAGGACTCCCATTTCTTGATTAAAGACAACAAAACCCAGGGATCAAACCCAGGTTTCCCGCATTGCAGGCGGATTCTTTACCAACTGAGCCACAAGGGAAGCCCAAGAATACTGGAGTGGGTAGCCTATCCCTTCTCCAGCAGATCTTCCCAACCCAGGAATCAACTCGGGGTCTCCTGCATTGCAGGCGGATTCTTTACCAACTGAGCTATCAGGGAAGCCCCAACAAAACTATGAAGAGGAACAAATACTCAGTCTCAGTGGGAATATGAAATGTTCATCTTCGTCATAGTTTCATCTCTCCTGTTACCATTTACATAACCTTGAATTTCAAATTGTGGTTCCTGCAGTTTTATGAGACACAGTAAGGTGGAAAAGCACACCACCACCAAAGGCCTTTGTGGGGGGTGTGTTGGTGGGGGGGTGCGTCCGGACCAGGCCTGCCCCCCAGGGGACGCTCCTGCTCACCTGCCTTCCCTGCCCTGCCCTGAGGGAATCCTCAGCACTTGCAGGAGCACAGGAATGTGGGGCTGAAAGGGACACTAGAGGATGACTTAGCTCAAGTCCCCTCCTTTTCCAATGGGGAAAGTGAGGCTCCAACAATTCACCCCCAGCACTTACTCTGCGCCAGGCAGCATGCTTCATGAGCACCCATATATCTCACCCTCCCAGCCGCCCGATAGGCCTCGGTGACAAAGGTCTGAGACACAGAGCTGACATGCTGGTGGAGCTGGGCTGGCTCATCCCAGTGCCTTGGGGTGAAAGGAATGAACAGAGAGGGAAACAAGGCCCTGATTACATGTGTGCTGCCCCTGACCAACCCAGAAAGCAGTCCCTTGACCGCTCCATGCCTCAGCTTCCTCGTCCACAGCGTACAACAGCATCTGCCTCCGACAGCTCTAAGGCAGGGAATATGTGACAATCCCTTGAGAGCACTGACAGCAGTACTGGGCCAGGGGTACATGCTGAACTGCACATCACTGTGATCATTATTTTATCATTTTAATCTAAAGCTGGGAAAATCTTTGTGTTGTTTAGACTTTTCCACAATCAGACTGGGGCTGGGGATAAAAAAGACGACTGGCTGACTGAAGGATACTGGGGAAGAGAGACACATACTCTATGAAGAAAATAACAGCATGGTCCCAGGTCTCCAGGGCTGTGTCCGGAACCCACGGTCATGAGAGGAGCAAGCACTGGAGAGGCCTGGCCACTCTCAGGATGGCTGCATGGCCTTTCTGGCCTTTCTTTGTGTGGCTGACTCCCTTCCTCCTCCTCCAGAGCTCAGCTGAGGTCATGCCCCCTGAGAAGACTCCTCCGGTCACTCCCAAGCCTCCCAGGTCCTTTATGCTCCCTCAGCAAACGTCAGCAGAGCTGCTAAGATTCTGAGAATGGTATGCCGGGGGTGGGGGGGGGGGGGGGGGGGGTGTGGTGGGGGGGGGGGGCGGCTGACAGTCATGCAAGAGCAGCTCACAGGAGTAGGAGGTCACAGCAGCCTGCAGCATCTTGGGAAATGTGAAGCAGGAGGGAGAGAAGTCAGGAAGGACGGTCTAGGTGGAGGGGACAAGGGAGAACAGGCAGAGGAGGAGGAAGGAACACCGAGAGCTCCAGGCAGCGCACAGTTCCAGGCCCAGGTGACTGGGGCTCAGCTCTTTTCAGCAGTTTTATTTTCAATTTTAAGAAAAACTATTTTTAAAACTTTATATAAACTTTACATGTAGCTATCTAAATGGAGACATCTGACATTTATGTAGATGAAACTTTTTATATAAAATATGAACATTACAAATTGCAGTGTTAATCATCCAGGGACCAATCATGCATTTAGTTCATTCTGAGAACAACAATGAAATGAACCAACTGCTGTCCCCAAGGAGACAGCTGAGGAGGCCACCATGACAGGTCAGTATGTCAAGTGGCAGGACAAGAGCCCACAGGGGTGGCCAAGGCGCAGAGGGCTGTGATGGAAGACCCACCTCTAGGAGAGGTGCCCCTAGGCTGCCCCTTCCATTGGGGTGGGGCAAGGGCAGTGGTGGAGGGGATGGCCAGGCACTAAATTCTGCAGGTGACCAGGAATGCCACTCCCTGCAAAGGGAAGAAATTAAAATGACACATCGCGATGAATTCCTGGGGAGTTTTGAGCAGTTCCATGTCACTCTGGGAAAGTTAGTGCGAGTTGGGGTCTAGAAGGAGGGCATACAGATTGTAAGAAATGAGTCTGGTCAAACAGTGAAGGATCTCCTGTGCTAAATAAGTAGGACTGCCATCCTGACCGAAGCTCCAGAGCAGAGGTGAGAAAACAACTAGCCCGTGAACATTTACCACGTGGGGATTTGCCCCAGCTGCTACCTGAGCCCTTAAGAGTTTGTCCACATGGATTTTTAAAAAGGGATAGGACCACCCAGGAGAAGGCAATGGCAACCCACTCCAGTACTCTTGCCTGGAAAATCCCATGAATGGAGGAGCCTGGTAGACTACAGTCCATGGGGTCACTAAGAGTCGGGCACGACTGAGCGACTTCACTTTCACTTTTCACTTTCACGCATTGGAGAAGGAAATGGCAACCCACTCCAGTGTTCTTGCCTGGAGAATCCCAGGGACAGGGGAGCCTGGTGGGCTGCCATCTATGGGATCGCACAGAGTTGGACACGACTGAAGCAATTTAGCAGCAGCAGCAGCAGGACCACCCAACATTCACCACTCACATGGTTGACCCTCCAAGATGAGAGCTGCTGGTCAAGCCCACACTGCTTGGACCTCACTGTGGGTGTCCAGGAGGAGATGTCTCCCTGATCCCACTGCCCACACCAGCATGTGGGGTCACTGTCAGCAGAACCCAGGCTATGGGTTCAGTCCACAGGAGTAGTTCTCACAGTGAGGTCTGCAGACCAGCAGCATCAGTATCACCTCACTTGTTGACTTGTTAGAACTGCAGATTCTCGGTCCCACCTTAGACCTACTGGATCACAAACTGGGGGGGGGGGGGTGGGACCCAGCAACCTGGGTTTCTGATGACTGGAACACTTACTTTAGGTTATAGGTTTACCTTAATTGGTGGTTTCATAAAACACTTGGGAATAGGAGTACTTTTCAAATAAATTATTTCAAATTAATTCAGCAATGACTCCATCCATTATGGATGACTGATTATTAAATAAAAATTTTTAATGTAACACAGCTTGCTTTGCAAACACCAAGACCAACCTTGTTTTTATCTTTGTCAAAGGCAATTGTTTATAATTAATACCATTTCTTAGGAAATGCATTAGAAAGTGGTCCCTCCCTGCTAACCCAGATCAACTACCCACACAATTAGTGATAATACATTTTCTTGCAGAAAACTCCCAAATACAAACATAAATAGTCAGAAACACAGACCAATGAGTCATCTGACACAAACAGAAAACTATACAACAGATAAGCTCATGATTTCTCTCCTGTTTTTTAATCATCTGCACAAAAGCAGCTCCTTTGTTTACCACGTGTCTTCCAGTGCCTCCTCCCAGCAGGCCAGCCCCAGCCACCCCACCTGAGGGCGAGGGGCCTTTCTGCACCTCTGTCTTCCTGGGCAGGTGAAAAGAAGCCTAGAGAGGAAACCACCATCCTCGCTGCAAATCCCCCCTCACCACAACACAGGGTGTCAGGGGGATCAGGCCACGGCCTGGTGAGAGTAGATGGGCTGCATATGGAGTGCTGGTTTCCAAACTGTACCCCAGGACGCTCCACATGCAAGGTCCACGTGGGGGTGCCAGGAGAGGCATGGGGAGCAGAGTGGTCTTAGCTGAGGGTACTGCAACAAAGTGCCAACAATGGGTTGCAGAGACAACAAATGCTCATTTCTCCCAGTTCTGGAGGCTGGGAATGCCAGGTGCTTGAGGAATGCCTTCCTCCGGGTCTGCCTCCTCCCTGCTGTACCCTTCATATCACAGAGACAGAACTCTTGTCTCTCCCTTTTTTTTCACTTATAAGAAAGGAAAGCACTAATCCCAACTTGGAGGCTCTACCTTTTGTTTAGTCACTAAGTTGTGTCTGACTCTTCTGTGACTGTCCAACTCTTTTGTGACCCCCATGGACTGTCATCCGCCAGCTTCCTCTGTCCATGGGATTTGGACAAGAGTACTGGACTGGGCTGCCATTTCCTCCTCCAGAGGATCTTCCTGACCCAGGGATCGAACCCAAGTCTCCTGTACTGGTAGGCAGATTCTTTAGCACTCAACATAAATTACTCATGCTTTTCAAAATGTTCATCTTAAAAACAAACAAAATCCCATGTATCTCTAGGTTTACTAAGATCAGTTAGCTACAAACAGTTAAGTTCAACCCAGGAAGCACACCCCTCCCTCCAACCCCTCCTGGAGGCCACCCAGCAGGCTTTAGACACTTGTGCAGAGAAAACAGACACGAAGCTGTGACCACAGCAGACACTACACATGATGACTTGCCACACAGCGACAGAGCCACTGCCAGCACCAATGACATGGGGGACGAGACTCCAGCGAAGACATACATGTCTTGCAAATCACATCCTTCTTCAGCTGGGGGATCCTAAGCTGCAGAAACACCTTCCAGCTTTTGGTCTGTTGGTCCCAATATCATTGACTATACTTTTGAATTCACTGGGGGTTTCAGGATGAATGCCAGGCTGTCAAAGGTGCCCAGGGACTTCTTTAATATAGGTCACAGGCGATGGTGTTCTTTCCGTAAGTGATCTGCATCTGGCTCCTCATCAGGACACGTTCATCAGTCTTCAAGTTGGCTGGCAACGCAGACACAGGCTCCTTTGAAGCCAAACTCCCTGATGATGACTTTCTCTCCCTTCCAAAGTCATTTATGAAGTGTTTCCTTCTATAACTTGAAATTTCTTTGTTAACTGTAGACCTCATTTCATCTTCTTCCACTATACTTGCCCAGTCTGAACATCTGGAACCTTATCTAAACCTAGTTACCTCTCTGAGGAGGCCCCACCTCCAAATGCCAACACACAGGGTATGAGGGCTTCAACATACGAATTTAGGGGAGACATAAACATCCAGTTCATAGCAGGAGTACATGTGGTTCTACATTACCCCTCCACTCCGTTTCAGCATAGCAGGTCTGATTTAATGTTTTATACGACCTCTTTAAAATTTCCTTAAAAAAGAGATCAGCGGCAAAAAAAAAAAAAAGGAAATAAAGGAAAAGTTCTGAAAGCACAGATAACAAGGTTTTATTATGACCTAAAGGAACAGACAGGTATTTTGAGTCTTGGTGGATTGGCAAAATCCAAATTTGTAAGGAGAAGGGAAGACCCAGAGATCACAACAAGGGATCTACTTGAACCTGCCATCTATGCCATGATCGTGGAGACTGTCCTGGGCTGTCATATGGTGTCTATTATAAGCCAGGTCCTGAGCTGGACTTGGAAGTGGACCGTCACCTAGGCTACATCTTATCCTGCCACAGGAAGCAGATTTGGAAGTTTCTTCCACCCCAACAAGCTGCAAGATACCACCCGGCACACACTCAACAAACACATGCTTCTAAGTCCCCATAAGACTGTGGATGAACCCATCTTTCAATTAAAATCACTTTAACGCTTGTAAGATGATGAAGAAAAACAGGACAACTCCACAGCCTCAAGACATGAGACAAACACAAATTTTCAATATAAGATTGGAGAAAATACACTCAAAGCAAGAAAGTACTCAAGTTATGTGAAAGAATCAAGAGTTAAGACAGTTTCTGTCACAGAGACTTTTATAATATTGATGGACAGATTTACTGTTACTTAATTTGTACTTAAATAATACTTAGAAAGCTTGGAGTAGAAAGGATCATTTTATCCTGATAAAGTTATAACTTCCAAATCATTAAGGTTCATGCCACAAAACAGCACTGCATCAACACAAGATGATAACCAAAACCCTCCAGGGAATTGAAAAGGGTCTTTCCCTCTGCAGCCACAGCTTTCCGATTCAAACCTGAACTAGGCTATATCCACACTCAGTAGTTCCCATCCTTTTTTCTTCCTGACTATACCTCATGCTCCTTTATCTAGCATTAAACCCGATGCCTGGGACAGCATTCCACATACAACTTCACACTCAGAATCTCTGTATGTTAATTATATAGACCTCCCTCCTCCGGTCACTGGCAGAGGATGGATCTTGCATGTAAATTTTGGACTTTCACTTGAAAACAATATCAGCTCCTTGATGATGTGATGATAGAGACTGAGGTACAGAGCCCCTGTGAGAAGAGGGTAGAGGTCCGAGATCCGACCCTGAGGGGCTGTGCATGAGGAGGAAGGCAGGGACAATAAAAGGAGCCATGAAAAAAGAGGAGACAGAGAGCTGCCTCAGTGGCGTCCAGTCTTGAGGGACCAGGAAAATCATAAAATGGTGATTTACAAGAAGGGAAGCCCTATTTTTTTTTTACCTTCTGACTCAGGTGAAGACTTTTAGGAGTGCTGACTGGCTTTTTTCCCCACAAAAAGGGTATTACTTCAACTGACTGCAGAGAAATTAGAGACACTAAAAATATGAAAGGAGAAAAAAAAAAAAAGGACAAGAGTTACTGACAACCCCACTTCCCAAAGCTAAGTGCTCTTCATGGTCTCTGCTTTCATTGAATGTGCAGACGTGGCTTCTAGATTTTTGTCAGCACTGCACTCTGTCCACAACCGCCCTTTGGAGCCACCACGATGGAGCACAGGGTCTGCGCCCTGAGGCGAGCAGACGGTGGGATCCTGACCCCAGGCCTGCACAAAGGGTTGGGTGTGCTGGGCACACTCAGCACTCACCTCCAGAGAGGAGCGCTGGAAATCACTCAACTAGAAATAATCAGAATGAGAGTCACATTCCAGTCCTGTCATCCCCAGAGAGAAGCTGGTGAGACGGAGGGAACTGTTGGGAAGCGGGAGGAGAGTAGAATGGGAGGTAGAGGGTATGTGTGGCCAAGGGGAAAGTTCAGAGGGACAGTGGGAGGACAGGTCCCAGAGGCAGGACAAATGGTCCATGAAGGCGGCGGGGGAGCCTCACTGGGCTATGCCTGCACGAGGCCCTGCAGTGAACTCTGACTCAGTCAGCGAGCGGGAGGAACTGCTAGAAGCCCTCCCTCCTGCCTCTCCTGCAACTGTGACTAAATAATCATCTCCCCCACCCATCCCATTACACAATGCTTATCTGGATGTGATCTAAGGTCGGAATCCATGAAAGGAAGTTCATGACTAAAAAAGTTAGGAAATACTTGTATGCCTTTCTCGGGAGAAGGGATGGGGAAGTCCACGGTATGAAATAAGAAGTTTAAAATAGTGAGCCCAGTCCTTTCCTCGACCCCACACAATGCTCATCGGGTTATATGT
This sequence comes from Bos indicus, assembly GCF_029378745.1. Classification (NCBI taxonomy): domain Eukaryota; kingdom Metazoa; phylum Chordata; class Mammalia; order Artiodactyla; family Bovidae; genus Bos; species Bos indicus. The sequence continues at coordinate 58,066,057 of NC_091765.1, read as the reverse complement.
GGAAATATGACCTGTCCACCTGGAAAGCCCCAGCCTCACTGCCTCCCTTATAAGGGCTGTGTCCTGAGAGAAGTCAGCCTGAGAAGCGGCATTCTTCCTGGGGATCCACAACCCTTGGGCAGTGGGGAAACTTGGGTTTTGGCTTTAGTCAAGTTTTGAGTTTTGATGTTTTCAACTAGAAAATGGAAACTATACAATCACTGAGATGTCTCCCTGCCCTTAAGAGTCAGTACACTGGTACTCATTCAAAACTTCAATAGATTTCAAACAGTTCCTCAGTTTATAAATCACATAACTTAAAGTGGACATATCAAGTTCAAATGTTCTTTGAAAGCTGATGCTGTAGTAAGCAAATTTTAAGACTATTACCATGATTCACTGTGCCCAAAAACTTATTAAAGGGGTAACTGTGCGATTCTCTGACCATCACTGAATGTGATAAATGTTGGCACACTGAAGAGTTCTGGTGAGTAAGTGAGAGGTGTTACATATGCACAGGACAAAACAGAGAGGGGAGAAACTGACTGCTGTGCTTGAGCAAACAAAGCAATCTGGTCAAGACTTACCTACCTGCCACTCCAGAGGACAGATACTTTTTGAAACATCCTGGCAGAACACAGAGAAACCAGGTAAGGCACACTCAGTTTAATTTCAAGGAAGGTCAGCCCAGGGGGAAATTGACCCTCTGAAGCCTGGCAACCGTGGGCGTGGCTGGCCAGGTCACAGCTCACTGCAGCTGTCAACTTCCAGGACATCTTGAAAGCCACATGCTGTCTAACCTCTTGCCGGGATGATTTTAAAGAGTGAAACATCTGTGACTAATTTCTTCATAATGATTCCTGGTCTTTTGTCTCTCTCATCAAGAGAGTTTGAAGAGAAACCAGTCCCTTGCATCCATCAGCACTACTGGCCCATGGTTTTTCCATCTCTGAATTGAGAGCACGGGGCCACTCAGTGAGATGGCACCTGGGGTGGAGCAGGTTCCTAAGGACCCAGGTTTCCTCTGGCTGTGACTTCGGACGATGACAAACATTCTGCCAAAAAGCTGAAGCCATTGTGCAAACCACCAGCGCACGGCCCAGGATGCCAGATGTTCTTTTTGGTAATATGAGTGTCCTCCATATAACACAGAGTCTCTGACTGTCCCAGCACAACCTTTCGCTGGTCCTAGAAGTCTAGTGATGATCAAAGGGAAGGTGGTAGGGGTGGAATTAAAAGCGGCTGCCATTTGCGGAGGGGACTGAGAAGGCAGCTATTTTCATTTCCTTCAAAACCCTCTTAGGAACAGACCACTCTATCATGGAGCACTAGCTCCCATTTCTTGGGTCCTTCCACAGAAGTTGCTGAACATCCCTAACTCTCTGAAGTGGGTACTAATACCATATCCATGAGATCGCTGAGGATTCTGTGGCAACTGCCTTTGGTCAAACAGCTACAAATGGAGGGGCCAGGACTGAAGCCAAGAACGGTCTGATTTTAAAATTCATTCCTTTCAACTCAGCAACAACAAAAAATCAAATAACTCAATTTAGAAATGGGCGAAGGATTTGAATAGACATTTCTCCCAAGACGATACACAAATGGCCAACAAGCATATGAGAAGATGCTCAATATCACTAATCATTACAGAAACGCAAATCAAAACCACCACGAGATATCACTTCATATTCATCAGGATGTCTACTTCAAAAAAAAAGAAAACACAAGTGTTGGTGAGGACGTGGACAAACTGGAACTCTTGGGCACTGCTGGTGGGAACGTAAAGTGGCGCATCTGCTGCGGAAAACAGCATGGCAGTTCCTCAAAAGATTGAAAACAGAACTACCATGCAGCCCAACAATTCCATTTCTAGGTACACATCCAAAAGAATTGAGAGCAGGATCGTGGAAGGATATCCGCATACCCATGATCAAGGCATTGTTATTCACAACAGCCAAGAGATATAAACAACCTAACAGCCATGACAGAAGAACAGTTAAACAAAATGTACTATATACATATAATGGAATAGTATTCAGCCTTAAAAAGGAAATATGCTTTAACATGGATGTACCTTGGGAACACTATGCTAAGTAAAAGAAGCCAGTCCCAGAAGGACAGATACTGTATGATTCCCATTGACATGAGGTAACTGAAGTAATCGAACTCATAGAAACAGAAAGTAGAGTGATGGCTGGCAGGGGAGGTGGGAAGGAGGAATGGGGGCTACTGTTCAAGGGTACAGAATTTCAGTTTTGCAAGTTTAGAAAGTCCTACAGGCCCAAGACACAACAATATGAGTATACTTAACAACTATACACTGAAAAATGCTTAAGATGATATATTTTGTGTTACATGTTTTTATTTTTCTTTTTTTACCACAATTCAAAATTTAAAACCATTTTTTGAAAATCCACACTGTTAAGCAGGATGTTACAGCCAACTCTCCAGTCAATCACTTCTGAAATTATTCACAACCCTAATCCCCCCAAGCAGCCAGGAGCCTTGTGCAAGCAGATGCATTACAACAGGAGTCATCAACTGGCCCTGAGTCTCACTTGCTTCTACCTCACAACACATCAACAAAACAAAGGACCACTGGGCCCAGTTTTAAAACTCTGGCAACTCAGAAAGGGCAGGTATGGAAGGAGTGTTGATGTAAAATGAAGATCTGAGATTCCAGGATATCATCCCAAAGGTCATTCCAATTCAGAAACATGAAACCACAACATTCCCAGGCCCTGTCCCTGCCCCACAGACCTGTGAGGGTTTTCCAGGGCATGCACGTTTGCCTCATTAAGCCCTGCATTCATTATGCAATACTGCCTCTCATAGAAGGAGACAGTTAAAGCTCACTCCTCTTACAGAGGAATAAGGTGTGGTAGCAAGCCTGAGGTCCTAGAGGGGAGAAGCAACGGGGCGCTCGCAGATCAGACCCATCCGCTCCAGGGCTCCAACCAGGATGCTCTGGGACTGGCCAAAACCGGGTGCTGACCCTGAACACCATCCTAAACACAACGCACAGGAAGGCTCCTGTGGGCATGATGGTCTTTGAGCCTCAGTCTTACCTGGAAAATGAGGTGCTGAATTAAGAACCCCTAGTCCTTCTAACTGGAGAAGGCAATGGCAACCCACTCCAGTACTCTTGCCTGGAAAATCCCATGGATGGAGGAGCCTGGTAGGCTGCAGTCCATGGGGTTGCTAAGAGTCGGACACGACTGGGCAACTTCACTTTCACTTTTCACTTTCATGCACTGGAGGAGGAAATGGCAACCCACTCCAGTGTTTTTGCCTGGAGAATCCCAGGGACGGTGGGGCCTGGTGGGCTGCCTTCTATGGGGTCGCACAGAGTCGGACACGACTGAAGTGACTTAGCAGCAGCAGCAGCAACAGTCCTTCTAACATGAAAAGCTCCAAATAATCTAAACTACCAACAATATCAAGGAGACTTTGGTGAGCTCCACAGAACTTGGTATCGTAACAGGAGTATGAAGTATTTAAGCAAAAAATAAAAAAGCCTTTTTACCCACCATCCAAAAGTCTGTAATCTAAGAAGAAACCAATGCAGACACATGTGCCAAAGAGAATGGGGACAGAACTACACCATTCCAGAAGGAGTGAGGTAGCAAAAGGATGATAATGAAATCATTCCTGACCCACAGCTGGTAGGAAAATTATGAATCACAACCAAAGGGAGAGGCTAAGGGTAGGATAGCCAGGGACTGTGGCAGTGACCTAGAGTTGATATTAATATGGGTACACAAGAAGGCAAAAGACAAAAGCAAAAGCCTCCACGGAGAAGCATCTAGAGGGAGATGACCTGGGTCACCATGCCACTACAAACAGACACCATGATATGCTGGCTTTTCTGTATCACTGACATTACTTCTTCAGGGAAAAAAAAAAAACATTATCAGAAAATGACTTCAACCATAGAGTTTAAACTTTAACAAACTATGTTATTTTAGAAATAGAACACACTGATTTGGAATAACTTATCAATTACAATTTCAGAAAAATAGTTTTCAGTTGTATGTAAAGAGCAATTGGAGATGATAGAACGTAGTATCTTTTAAGCTACCAGAAATAGAAGTGAAGGTTCCATGGGTTTTATATTTCTTAATTTAAATTTCATTTTTAAAATCAATTTCCAAACTATGCTTTGAAACTATGTTGTTGTTCAGTCATTAAGTCACATCTGACTGTGATCCCCTGGGCTGCAGCATGCTAGGCTTTCCTGTCCTTCACCATCTCCCGGAGCTTGCTCAAACTCAAGGCCCTTGAGTCAATGATGCCATCTAACCATCTTGTCCTCTGTTGCCCTCTTCTCCTCCTGCCTTCAATCCTTCCCAGCATAGGGGTTTTTCCGATGAGTTGACTCTTCCCATCAGGTGGCCAAAGTATTGGAGCTTCAGCATCAGTCCTTCCAATGAATATTCAGGACTGATTGCCTTTAGGATTGACTGGTTTGATCTCCTTGCTGTCTAAGAAACTCTAAAGAGTCTTCTCCAGCACCACGGTTCAAAAGCATCAATTCTTCGGCACTCAGCCTTCTTTATGGTCCAACTCTCACATCCATACATGACTACTGGAAAAAACCATAGCTTTGACTATTGAGACCTTTGTTGGCAAAGTGATGTCTCTGCTTTTTAATATGCTGTCTAGGTTTGTCATAGCTTTTCTTCCGAGACTACAAATATCCTGAAATCTTATCTCTGCTGGGACCAGAGAAATCTGAAATCTCAGTAAGCATTAGGAAACAAGGTGCTTTGGGAGCTCCTTCTTGGGTAGGTGAGCAGTGGTGTAAGTGGCCCCTTGGGAGCAGAGGTTTCTGAGACAGGTGACAGCAGTGGCAGGAAGGTCAAGAAGAATTCTTCAAATGAAGACCGGGTATCTCTAACCTTTAGGCTTGATTTCTGCAAATTAAGGCTGTCAGTTTCGCAATGCATATTACTGGTCATGCCAAGTCTAATAATTCAATAGAAGAAGGGGGGTGGGGAATTGCCAAATGATGACCTGTAGCTTAAGCCCACAAAAGAGAAGTGATTTTATAACTGCGCCCATTTCCAATAAATCTGAATACTCACTACCATCATGATTTGTGATAGAAACGTGCTTCCATTTTAACCTCCATAAGGCTAAATACATACTGACTATTTAAAACAAACGTTTTGCCTACCACCAAAATGTCACTACATCATAAAAGTGAAAAAGAGAAATGGGAAAAATATCACTGATGACTAAAACTTGTGAAAACTTTTATCAGTATGCTTTCTTTGTATTTTTTCCATGTATATGTTATTTTTTACACAGTCTGAGTAGCTAACAATAAAATACCCATATTTGGTCAACATTCCAAAATTGTAAAGCCCTGCACCCAACAGAAACTGAGCACCAGCTATGAACCTAGCCCTGTGTCAGGTCGCAGAACCAGGACACAACAGTGTCCCTGCCTCACAGAGCTGGAACTGGGTTTCAGAAATAAGCCCCCGAAGGGTGCAGCACTGAGAGGGCCCGGAGGCTGGCTCTCACACACACCGTGTATCTGAGGTCCCAGGGAGCTCAGCATGGCTCACCAGCCTGACCTCCTCCAGGGACCCTGACCACTTTTGGTTGTTCAGTTGCATCAAAACTATTTGCTCTAAGAATTCCAAATTCTTATTACTGGGTAAATATATCAATCAAGCCACATCCCCAGCAGAGAAATCTATGACAGAAAGTTACTCAGTTTCTTTCCATCCCAGTACTTCTGGTAGTAAGAAACTTACATACTTACTTACCCACACACAATTTCACCTACTTTCAGATGACCATTAACTGTTAACAAGCTACTGAGTCCCTGTTACTTCCACCATCCTGGTTTTGCCTGTGGTGGGTGAGCAGTATAATTAACAAGAACACACTGACTTGTGGTGGCTGGAGGCTGTGCCCTCTCCTCCCCACAGCCCCGGTGATACCTTAGGTGGGTCCCCATTGCTGGGCTGGTACCAGGCTTCCCCCACTCCTTCCTGGATGAGCTACGATGAGTTGGGCCAGTCAGCTCTGGGAAAAATCTAGAGTAAAACACAGATAGGCAGCCAGTAACTGGAGGCCTCTGGAGCTAAGAGGTCATATGGACTCGGGGGCTGGCTGACTACAGTGACAAACAAGCTGGGAAGGCTGGTATGAAGAATGAAGAGGAGACCAGGAAAAAAAGAAGAATTACATGATCCCAAAGAGAAGGAGTCGAGAGACTTCCTGGGTTCCTGACAGTGACCTAGTTCCTGGCTCTTGCCCTTATCCTGATTTTTATGAGCCACCATCTGATTAAGCTGCTTGAGTCATATTCTAATTCTTGCAACTAAGTGATCACTGGTTGACTAAGACAGGCTAATACTCATCTGTTTTCTGAGCATCCTCTGAGCACTGCATCTATGCAGTGGGCCTCTGAGGACAGCCAAGAGTGAGAAAGAACTTTCTCTCAAGAAGCTAGTTCTTGCTGCTGTTGCTCACTCAACTAGCTAGGTAGAAAAAGCAAGAACAGAACTTAATTAGGAAAAACAGACAGGTTGGTGATACTAATCAATTAGGTTTTGTTTAATGAAAAGAGAACCACAATTCTAGTTCATTCTACCACTGACTATCTGTTTGACCTTAAGTGGGCCCCTGTGTCTCTCTCAGTCTGCTTCTTCATCTGGAAAATAAGGAATATGGAATGGACAATTTTCAAAGTTCCGACTTACTTTCAAGATTCCTTGAAAGGAGTGGACTCAACTCCTATATACCCAGTAACGATCATTTTAGAAGCAAGGTGAGTTGCAGAATATCCTGCCTCAGCCCAAAGTCTACTCCTTGAGTGGCGAGGGCACACAGAACAAGCACCACCCGTAAAGTGCCGTGCCTGCGGTTCCGAGAGGAGTCAGGGCAAAGGGAGACCTCTGAGGGGCCCATGAGAACGTGCACAAGGGCAGAGCTGTACTCTCCAGCACATGGCCATTAGCCACACGTGCCTTCTGAGCACCTGAAATGGGCTGAGGGTGTGAAATTAAACATCTACGTTCAAGCTTAAACAGCTCTACGTAGCTAGTGGCTACCATACTGGACAGTACGGATCAGATCTGAAGGTTGGGACAAAGAACCACAAGACAAAGCAAGCACCAGTCTAACAGGGACAAACACAAACCTTAAGGAATAGCGGGAAAGCAGAAGCTGACCGCGCCTACAGAAAAGAAGTCACGGTGACCTGGAAGTGGACGGACGGAAAGGATAAGGAACTGGTCAGTGCCAGAGTGTGGGCAGAGGAGCTTCTGCGCTGCATGAAGCAGGACAGCACACCAGGGGCGGAGAAACACTAGGCCCAGGCAAGGTTCCCTCCACGTCCACTCTACCTTCATCCGGAGCGCATCGCACAAGGTGGCTGCATGCTCAGCCAAGAACCAGTGTCGCCCAGCTGCCACATAGCCACAGGTGACCAGGACACACACAGAAGTCTTCCAGTGACTCTGGAACAGCCTGCTCTCTTGATATGGAGGGATCACTCTGCTGTCCTCACTGCTTGCTCCTTCACTGTGCTCGGAGCTGTAGGGGAAGCCCAAGGCGGAGCAGCCACGCTGTGACCAGAAGGCACCCAAGAGGATGAAACAGAAAAGTAGAAAGGACCCCAGCCTCCTGGGAACATCACGGAGCCAGGGAACCACCTTGCCTTATCATCATCCAGACTTCCTGTTGAGAAAAATAAACCTACCTCCCCCCAACCCCCAGTCACACCAGTGTGGCAGGGTCTCCAGTACATTCAGTCAGACGCAATCTCTAAGTGATGTCAAAAATCTGGTGCCTGGAGGGGAGGGGCTGAACATGGTAGAAACGGCCGCAGAGAGGAAACTAGGCAAATGAATGGAAACCCGGTAACTTTGCCATGTGCTGCTGAAACATCTGGTCTAACGGTGCACAGCCTGCCACACACTGGGACAGACACCAGGTGTGACTGAGACAGCAGTGTTAGGGACAACGGGAGAAAACTCCCAAGAGGCGGTGCAGAGATGTCTCTTAGGGAGAATGGTGAACCAAAACCACACCAGCCACTCTGCAAACGGAAACAGAAGATATACCCCTTTGTTAATGCAGGTATCCCCACCGATGGCTTCTAATCTAATAAGCCCCACGATCTGAAGCCTTGTGGGGCAGAAACAGCCAACTGTTTCTATATCCCGCCCAAGTCTTGGCAACAGGACACCAAGAGGAAAAAGAAAAATGTCCCTTCCGTAACTTCAGGGAAGATGCTACTGCAAGAGAATTCCAAAAACCAAACCACAGAGGAAAGACCATAACCTCTCATCGCCAGAACTGTCCCTAATCGAAAGTTCCTAAGCTAACACACCTGGACAGGAAGTGAAGCACAATACTTCAACTTTCTGTGGGAAACCCACTATTCTCACAAGTATAAGATGTGTACTTGGGGTTCCAAGCTGTTTTCAGAATTATATAAGACCGTAATTACAGTGTTCCTACTTTGGTGAATGATGTTTAAAATCTTGTTAGTACTTATTCTGCAAATATTTTCACTTACATGAAAGTGATACAACAAATTCACTTGGAAAAAAATCCACTCAGGAAGCACTTCAACGTATCCCTGTGTTTTCTCTCTGAATTTTACAAAACCAAGAGTGTGCTGAGTGCACCTACAGCTCGAAGGCTGGGGCTACTCGGTCACATCTGCTGGGACCGCCCTGCCTCACTCCCTCCAGTAGGGACATTTTTTCATTTAAATAAATGAATTTAATAGAAACCATTCTACTAAGAAGACTCTAATTCTATTTTTCACAAATTAGAGTTACCAGTAAATAATGCCCAAAACATGCACTGTATTAACAAGAGTTAACATTTAATTCTTAACTCTTGGATGGCATCACTGACTCAAGGGACATGAGTTTCAGCAAACTCCGGGAGATGGTGAAGGACAGGGAAGCCTAGCGTACTGCAGTCCATGGGGTCGCAAAGTCAGACACAACTGAGCAACTGAACAACATTTAATTCTAGAATACTTTCCACATAAGAACTGTTCTTTCACTCGAAGGCAGCTTATTACTACACAGACCCTAACTTCAGTGAGTAAACCAGTCAAAACTCTTGATAATTTATTCCTAAAACTGTCAAGAGCTCCCTACTGTGATTAAGAGACTGGATTTAGAATACAGCCAACCTGATTGGGGGCTTCCCTGGTAGCTCAGCTGGTAAAGAATCTGCCTGCAATTATGGAGACCCTGGTTTGATTCTGAGGTCAGGAAAATCCCCTGGAAAAGGGATAGGTTGCCACTCCAGTATTCTTAGGCTTCCCTGGGGGCTCAGACAGTAAAGAATCTGCCTACAGTGCAAGAGACCTGGGCTCAATCCCTGGGTTGGGAAGATCCCCTGGAGGAGGGCATGGCAACCCACTCCAGTATTGTTGCCTGCAAAATCTCCATGGACAGAGGAAAGTGGCGGGCTACAGTCCATGGGATTGCGAAGAGTCGGACACAACTGAGCAAGTAAGCACAGCACAGCACAGCTTGATTGGAATCGCAGCTGTGAGAACTAAGTGCTGTGGAGCTACGGGCACGTTATCCAATATTTCTAGCCTCCTCTCCTCGAAAATATCGGGCATAGTACTGACTGCATAGAGTCAGTGTGAGAATTACCATCTAACTCTGTGAAAGTGCAAACACTAGTGCTCAATACATGATAAGGATAATTTCAATGGCTACTATTGATGTTTGGTGAGTTTTATTGCAAACAAGATGGGATTTATTGGTTATTTCATAATCCGCCATAGAACATATTTCTAATTTTCAACTCACTTATTATACTAACAACCACTCGGGGCTTTTTGGCATGAGTTTAAATCAGAATAGGATGTACCCCTGCCTATCAGCTGCTGCAGCTTGCGACATTCAGAGGACCTCAAAGTGTGGTCCCCAGAACTTGTAAGCATTGCACAACCTTAGGCTCCACCAAGAAACTTCAGGAATGAGGAACAGCATTCTGTGTTTCCGTAACTTCTCCAAGGGATTCCGGGCACACAGTCTGAGGATGGTAGAAAGAAATGCAGCCCTGGGCCAATGTTGCTGACCTGGAATGGGAGAGCTGTGGGAGCCCGGACGCAGCCCCACCCTCACCTTCCCCAACCCCACACTCACACTCTCCCCTCAGTCTGCAGGGGAAGAAAGGCAAACAAGGCCAGCAGTACAGAGGCTCACCCACCCTCACTGGCCCAACCATCCCCAAGGTCAGAATTACGAGTGACAACTCAAACCCCCCAGAGAAGGAGCTTCCATACTCACCATTAAAACCCTTTCTCAGTGTGTGACCACACAACACTAAGCACATGAAAGTTCACAGGCGCATTAGAGCCAAAGGTAAATGCTGTATTTGAGGTCTGTCTATATAATGGAGTAGTAACTGACCGTATAGAAGAATGAAGCGCTGATACGCACATAACACGATGCACCCTGAAAACACTGCTAAATGGAAGAAGCCCCACACGTCACATATTGCATGACTCTGTTTATATACAATGTCCAGAACAGGTACATCTACAGAGACAGAAAGATGATGGGTGGTTGTCTCGGGTTTAGGGGAAAGGGGAGTGGTTTTGGGAAGTGACAGCTATGGCTTTCTTCCTGGGGGACAAAAAGTATTTTAAAATTAGACTGCAGCAATGGTTCCACAACCCTGTAAATACAGAAAAAGATATTGTATACTTTAAATGGGTGAACTGTATAATATATGAATTTTAGCTCAATAAAGCTGTTTTTTTTAAAAAAAAAACAAAAACAAAAAACAAAACCCCCAAACACGAGTTTCTTGCCAAGGACTCCTCTTTAAGCTAATCTAAACTTCCCAGGCAGCGGTGTCCCAGCTGTAGAGTAGCAGTGAGTAGGGTGAGGAAGGTGGGCCCCTAGGATGCAAAATATAAAGGAGGCACTCACTGTCAGGGTCATGTGCGCACAGGGTCCATACTTGCAGGGCCCTAAAAGTGAGTGCCTCCTTAAAATTTGCACTCTGAGCATGTGACTGCCTCACCCTAGTCCTGCCCCAATTTTGAGGCTGTTTCAAGTTCAGGTATGTCTACAGATTATATCCCCCTGAGAACAGTTTCAAACTACCTACCATTTCCTTGTTTTATAAATGTCAGTGGCTCCCCAGTATCCACAGATTAAAGTTCAAAGATGACAGATCAAGATCTTTGACTCTGGATTCTAATCCTGAAGGCACACAGGCTCTGAGAGTTAGATGAGCCCTGAGGAGGAGTTTCCAGGGCACTGTAAGCAGGATTCGCACCCCAGTCTCCCGACTCCAGGACCTTGGGTGCCCAAGCCCTTGGCCCTCCGTCCCCTTCCTACCAACAGCAGAGACTGAACTTTTGTCTCTGCATCACCACCAACCCTCAGAGCCAACCTCTGCATAAAGTGTAACGACTGACTGTTTAAATGCCAACGGTTGACTAGGAAAGGCTCAATCAGGCTAATTTACAACTGATATCAGGCCTCAAAAACAGCAGACTGAGGTCAAGTCTGGCCATTCACTGTGGCTTCCCCACCTATAACGATGTACCAAAAAGCACAATTAAAGGAGAAAAATCTCGTAGCTTCAAACTATTGAAATTCATGAACAGTCCATTCCTGGCATGCAGTATTTTATCTTGAACCTAGTCTTTATTGACCACAGAAAAGCAAAATTATATGGAAAGTAGGTTAAGAACAATCTTAGAAAGCCTTGTGTCTCTGGCAATCAGGGACTATTTTTCTCTTCCTTGTTTTGCCCGCTCCCTAAAACCTTGTGGAAAATGAAAGAAAAACATCTTGATTTCAGAAGGTACTCTCCTTACTCAAATAAGCTGCAAATCAGTGAGGAAGGTACATACTATAACAAAAACAAGACCAAAAACAAAAACACGGGAAAAAAGAAAGCACACTTTTTGGGGATTGAAAAAAGAAAGAAGGGCCAGCAAGACACAGGGAGCAACACTGCCACCAAGTGGTAACAGTGCCTCAAGTCATCCTCTTCAGTTCAGTTCAGTTCAGTCACTCAGTCGTGTCTGACTCTTTGCGACCCCATGAATCGCAGCACGCCAGGCCTCCCTGTCCATCACCAATTCCTCGAGTTCACTCAGACTCACGTCCATCAAGTCAGTGATGCCATCCAGCCATCTCATCCTCTGTTGTCCCCTTCTCCTCCTGCCCCCAATCCCTCCCAACATCAAGTCTTTTCCAATGAGTCAACTCTTCACATGAGGTGGCCAGAGTACTGGAGTTTCAGCTTCAGCATCATTCCTTCCAAAGAAATCCCAGGGCTGATCTCCTTCAGAATGGACTGGTTGGATCTCCTTGTAGTCATTCTCTTACATTTAACTAAAACAGCAGTTCCACAATTAGAATGTTTTGGGTGGGTTTAAAAAGATAGGAGGATTCAAGCCCATCCCCACCCCTTGAGATGATGAGAGCATAGGGGCAGCTGTGGCCCACATACTAAGTTTCCCCGTGTGGCTGATACACAGTGAATGGTGAGAACTGGGGATCAAAACAAAGGATCACTGTGACGCTTACAGGTTCCAGTTAAGTCCTACTTGCAGTTATTCTACTTATACCATCTGTTACAATTTCCCAATGGCATATAAATTCTTGAAAATTTGCCATGAACAATATAAAATAAATCATAGTACAACAGTTTCTACATTTTTCAAGAAATAAAATAGTCATTATGAAGATTCTGATTATACTCCTTGGTTTTGCCATTACTATTTACATCTAATATCTAATCCAACTGACTTAACTGTGTCATAAATCAGGCATATTGACACACCTATACTCACAACACAAAAACCCTTTGAACTTCAGCTTCACTGGATTAGTTACTTATACAATGGGTTTCAAATCAATAAGTCTGATCTATATTAGATGAGTTTTCTTTTTCCTTTTTTAAAACAAGACATGTAAAAATTTGACTCCTTCTATTGTTGGCAAAATTGGTAAATGCACAGTATAACCTGAGATGCTTAAATGAAAGGCATTGAACCAAGACTAAAATTGTTCCTTGGCACACAGAGGTAAGCAATTTCCTCCTTCCATAGTTGGGAGTTACCTAAAAAATCATTTCTTAACAACAAATAATTCTTTTTTATTTTTTTTGTATGAAACACTAGGAGGAAAAACCATGAACTATTTCTACTACTGAACATCTAGTCAGAAGTTGATTTTCAGCATTTTTTGTAGGCCTGACGATTAGGTCAGAGCCCACAGCTAAGAAAACAAACACCTGCACAGCCTCTGTGCCCGGGGCCGCCCAGGAAACAAAGCTCGGCTGCGAGCGGAGCAGCAGGGACGAGGCAGACGCCATATGTTTAGCTTCACTTGGCACGCTGTCAGACTCTTCTTTATCCCTATTACCACATGTTTTGTATCACTCCATTTTCCCACCAGATCAACTCTTTGCGTCTCCAGGCAGCACAAATCCTCTCAAAAAATCTAGGTCACTTATGACCTAGATTTATTTGAGGTCCGACACACGTGGGTGACGCCTCGGGTCATCTACAGGAGGAGACACACACAGGAGTCCTGACCAAGGACTAGACGGTCTGGGCTGGACGGACCACCGTCGCGGTTCTAAGTGCCTGCCACTCACAGTGGGCCAGTATCATCAGTATCACCAGGGAGCCTGTCAGAAACTGAGACCCTCTGGCCCCACCAGATCCAGACACCAGAATCGGCCTTTAGGGGATCACCAGACGCCTGTGAGCACAATGGTAGTTTGTGAAGTGCTGTTCTAGGTCATGATCTGGAGAAAGCCACATAACCTACAGGTATGTTCACTCCCAGCTGAGAGATGACAGCATCCCTGCCGCCTGTACCTTCAGGGCAGGCCCGTGGTGGGGACCAATGGTGGGAAGGCTTTGAAAGTGACAAAGGGCCGTTATACAGACATCAGCAACACGGAACAGCTATGTCTGCCCTAAAAGTGCAGCCTTAAACACATCCAACCTTCAGGGCTCTGCCCTGTAACAGATTTCACTGAACCCCCACAGCACCCTCAGTCATCAAGTTTACAGTTTACCAAGTATGGACCTTCCACATACCCAGTCTCTCACAAACCTTTCACCCAAAGAACTGGTAACACAAAGAAGAGAGAATGCCTTTTCCCTAGGGGTCCTGGGGCACCAGCCATGAGTGGCCATAAATTCAGACCATCAGTGAAAACTCTGCTTTAGGTGTAAAACACTACACAGCTTTTAGTATTCCACTTTATGATCTACCTATGTTTGTCTTATCACAAAAAAGTCTGCCTCACCAAGTCTTCAAGTACAAACTGGTGACGTCCTACTTTTACCGCAGTTTCCCTGTGATGCAGTGGTGCTGCTGACATGACCTACCAGCTGAAAAGCAGAGAGCCCCCATCCCCTCCACTGCCTCTGGGGGTCAGAATGGAAATCACCCTGCTGGACTCTGCTAAAATAACTTCAAGTGGGAATCCCTACAAGAAACCAACTGGTCTATGTTGAGTTTAAAAAAAAAAAAAAAAAAAAAACCAGCCTGGGATTTAGGAATATTTATGATGGATCTACTAAATATTTCTAAATAAATTTCAAAATGTAAAATAACTGAAGTCCACCAACTTCAGATAGGTCTCCGAACATAAAGTTCAGATACCTGCAACTCAATTATTTCATAGGGATTTTGCACAAAGTCACACACCCCTGAGTATGGGACAAGCTGACTCTCGGGCAGTATTTGCTCAGTCTAATCTCCCCGCCTCTGTCCACACTGCCTGGCCTTGTCCTTTCCTCTCTCTTTACAATATATTTAGTTGGAGTCACACTCCCTAGTCACCGACACATTTCTCTCCAGGTTTTAGCCCATCTGTAAAAATCAGGGGAACCTTCCTGGTGGTCCACTGGTTGAGACTCCATGCTTCCAAAGCAGAGGGTTCAATCTCTGGTCAGAACCCATACCTGTCCCAACTTGCCATGGAGTGTGGCCAAAAATTTTGTTTTAATTTTTAAATCAGAACCCCAAAATTATAGAAAATTTTATTTATCCTTCACTTATCTTTACTGCTCTGCAAATACCATGGTTTTTAAATTACGAGTTTGCTTTATTAGTATTTTATAAGTGGGACAAAATAGATGGGACAGTACAAATACCTGTTTCAAGTTTTTTTTACCTGGAACAAAGGTTAACTTGTCTGTTTAACTGAAGTTTGCAGTACCAGAATATAAATACAAAGTAGTCACAGTTGCTCTGAGCGCCTAAAACACTGTAAAAGGCATTTGCTAAGTGCGCCTTACAAGCAGACTTTTGTGTCCCTCATGCCACGGGTTGAAGACACCAGGGCTGCCGTGGGTCCCCCCACAAGCGGAGCAGACAGACACCCAGAGGCACCCCTGACAGCACGCACTCTGCCTGGCACGGTCTGGTTGATGCAGGGATCTCTGGGGCCCTCAACTGCCTGTGGATCTGGAGGTCTCATGCTGCTGCTGCTGCTGCTGCTAAGTCGCTTCAGTCGTGTCTGACTCTGTTCGATCCCGTAGACGGCAGCCCACCAGGCTCCCCCGTCCCTGGGATTCTCCAGGCAAGAACAGTGGAGTGGGTTGCCATTTCCTTCTCCAATGCATGAAAGTGAAAAGTGAAAGTGAAGTTGCTCAGTCGTGTCAGACTCTTTGTGACCCCATGGACTGTAGCCCACCAGGCTCCTCTGTCCATGGGACCTTCCAGGCAAGAGTACTGGAGTGGGGTGCCATTGTCTTCTCCGGAGGTCTCATAGCTGGAGGTAAACACACAGAGGGTATGTGAGCCCAAGTGGTCCCAGGCCACAGTGGAAACACTGCTCTCTGCACCTTAAGGTTGGGAAGCAGACAGTGGCAGAGAATAAAGACGATCCGTCAGAAGAAAATTCAGACAGATATAAAGAGATCAACCTCCCTCCCAGCACACCCTAGTCCCAGGGCTAACATGTGGGGAGGGAAGGTGATTAACTGAAGGCAAGCCTGTATGTCAAAATGCTCTGAAACGTGTTGCTACCTGGCCAGCAACGGGACAGAGGGACAGACTGAAAACAAACACCCCATGCAGAGAGAAGCAGGCCCACAGCGCCACACCCAACTTCCAGCCTGGGGTGCGGTTTCATGGGAGCCGTGGGGCACAGGCCCATGGCTCCAGTCCTGCCCACCAGTTCTGTGCTTTGGGTAAGATGACTTAAACCACTCCAAGCCTCTGCTCCCTCATCTGTGAAACTGGTGTAATAAGAACACCGACCTTCATAAGGTTGACTGGGAATTAAAGGAAACAACTCATGTAGAGCACTGGCCAAAAATAAGGGTGATAATTATCACAGCAAGTCAAGAGTTGTGTTTTTATTTTCTCTTCTCTATTTTATACGCAGAGTTCCTACCATATAATTTAAAAGGCAGCATTTCTTAATTCTGTAAGAGCAAAAAGGACATAAGCAGGAAGAAGCAGGGAGTTGAGAAATCACTAAGGACCAAGTATTATGTTTGTAAGAATCTGAGCAAGTTACTTGTCTTCCCTTAGAAGTCATGGAGCCTGGGGGCTGGAGGAACCTGATGATAAAGATAATACTTAAGCAAATAACCAGAATATGTTTCAAAGTGAGAAATGCTATGGAAAAAATCACGATAAGGAGACGAGGAATATCTGAAGGGATGGGGGTGCAACTTGAAGTACAGTGGCTGCTGCAGCCTCAGTGAAAAGATGATGTTCAGCAATAATCTGAAGCAGGTTGGGGGGTTATTCATGGGGGTTGTCGGGGGGTGGTGAGGGGGATGGGGAGAAAGCATTCCAGGCAGAGGGAACAGCCCGAGCACAGGCCTCAGCAGGGAGCCCACATGGCGAGCATGAGGGTTCCAAGCAGAAGCCTCTCTAAGAGAGGCCAGGAGGACACTGCGCCCGTGACGGTCACCCAACGCAGCATCAGGGTCCCTGGGACACCTTCCTGCAGGAGGCAGTGGTAAAGCCAACAGCAGCTGCATAGTCTGGGCCCTGACGAGTCAGTGAGGATGGCAGCGTAGGAGCAGAGGGCAGAGCCTGCGGCCCGCAGTACTGTTCCATCACAGAGAGACACGGAGGGCAAGCCTCGTTAACTTTACACAGCTTGCCACAAGGCACTGGCCACCAGCGCGAGCTTCAAGACCACCCTCAAAGGACTGGATGATGCTGTAGCACTTCACAGGTATGAACCAGATAAACACTACCTTAGAAATCTTTCTCCATCAAGACCAGCTAGGACTTGGTCCAATTTTGAAATAACAGTTCATGCCCCAGAGGACAAGATATGGTAAGAGCCAAGAATGTGAGTTAATCACCTAAAGCAGAGAGAGGCTACGAAAGTGACCTTAATTACCTAAAGAGGATTGCACTGCATGGGTGGGAGACGGAGGGATGCAGAGCTGGGTTCTGGGTCCCTCGGGGGCCAACTATGCTCAGCGACAGGACTCTGACTAGAGTGGACTCAGCAGTAACACCGTGCTGGGGCGAAGGACTGAGGGCAGTCAGCCTGGAGAAGACTTTCAGAGGAAGCAGCAACCCCATGACCCTCTGTCATATGAAGAAAGGAAGTGCAAGTAAGTGCATTCTGTGTGGCTCAGAGACCAGGAGGAAGGAGGGATGGAACCACAGGGAGACAGGATGTGGCTCCACCTAAGGAAGCTCATTTGAAAGCTTAGAACCACTGCAGAGTGGGCCAGGCTGCTTCACACCGTCGTCCACGGCCCGTATCACACTCCTGGCCACTGCGCTGAGTGTTTAAACACACTGTCAGTACGTGTTACACATCTGAATACACTAAAGACATACACACTTCGAGCCCACCAGTCCCCACATAATACAGCCACGGCCACACGGGGGCCCTGTTGTCAAACAGCGGAACTCCATGTCTGGCATTACTGTTATCCTGTTGTTGCGATCACAAAGCACAGCTCAGGGTCCCCTCCTGGGCCTCCTTCCCTCTGGTCCCTTCTCTGCCCCCATCTTCCACTCCCCCAAACAAAGGAAGAGCCCTCTGCAGCAGGGGGGCCTGTTCACAGCAGCCCGGCCAGAAGGCTTGGCCACCAGCTCACCACGATCGCAGACAACCAAAACCCTGACTGCTCAGCCCAGAGCTCCCCCAGAGCTCCAGCGGCAGGAAGCCCCCTGCTGGAGGGGCCGAGGCCAGAGCAGCTTCCAGTGGGACCACCAGAGTGACTTCCACACAAGAGTGGTGACTATACCAGACACATTTGCACCACTGATTTTTTCTAACATTATGAATTCTGAACACTTTTCACACTGTCAGTAAAAACAACACACTCCCTTATTTCAATCAGTGTGGCAAGAGGCCTAATGAATACAGCATCGAAGGTGAGAAATTAGATAGGCTGTTCCAGACCATGGCCCCCAGGGTATAAGCTGGGGCCTGGACCAGGCACTCTGCTCCTGCTGTCACAGGCAGCTACCTGAGTGAGCTCTCAGTCTTTCCCTCAATTCTCTCCCTAAGTGCATCCTCATAACCATTCAGACCATGTCAAAGAGACTACCTCTGTACTTTCCTACAAACAAGGAGGTGACCCTGGGGGCCTGGCAGGCGGATACTGGGGTGCTATTTTGAGCACCATTTCCAGAAGGGGAGATGGACATACCAAGCGCTCGGTTCCCAGTTCCCTGGAGACCATGCTGCCCGGTGTGCAGGGTATTGGATGGATCTGCCCAGTGTTCTGACCTCTGGGGCAATAACCACGGATCCCATCTCATCCCCTGCATGCTTCTGGCCAGCTGTTTCAGAGTGTCCAGAAGTCACCCAAAAATGCTGTCTCCTATAAAGACCATCGTAAGACTACAACGTGGAGTTAATTATCCATTTCTTACAATATTTCCAGACAAAACTGATTTAAGTTTCCTGCTTAACTTTCAAAGGGAGAATTCAGACACAGACAGAGGCGTTCCGCCCATCCCTTTTCTAGGTGCTGGGGCGACACAGGATCACACACTCTCATGCTGCCCACAGTGCCGTCTCCTCGCCCAGTTTATCTTGGGGTTCTCCAGAGGACCGAGTGTACACCAGCACTGACTCAGGTCCCCCAAGACACCGACTAGGAGATAGGAGTGTCCGTCCTGTCCAGAAACTCGGGTTATTTCCAACACCAGAACAGAGTGGCACCAGGGTGGGGCCTGAAGACAGAGGCCAGAGCTCCAACCAGGAGCTGTGCCTTTTATCTGCCTGGTGAAATGGCCACCACCCTTCTATCGCCACCTACCCTAGCAGAACCCTCTGCCTTAGAATTTTAAGAAAAGAATTTTTTTAAAAGGAGAGAACTAGATTACACAATCTGGCTGTTGAACATTAGTAGGCAATCTACAACATGAAAATAAAATCTTTAAAACTTTCTAAAATGACAGATTGAAATAAATTCAGTTTACTAAAAAAAATTTTAAATCACACTGAATTAATAAATCATGTTCCCTTACACTGTTCCTGCCAGGAAACATCGGTATAGGAACCTAAACACATCAGTGCTCCAAACTCAACAATGGTAACAAAAATGCTCCCACTTTACATTTGACATGCCTTTAGGCTTTCAAAGTACTTTCACATTTATAATTTAATGTAATTCCACAAGATAGGAAGAGCCAACACTACTGTGACCATTTTATAATCAAAGAACTAAGTACAAATGAAGTTACATGTTTTACATCACAAAGCTAGCTGAGCCCAAACCTGGTTCTTGTTTAATCTGGCAGAAGATTCAGGATCCAAATTAACATTAAGAACTCTGGGGGGGAGTGGTGGGGGGTAAGAGAGAAGAAACCACAGCGAGCGGGGAGGGAACAGGGAGAAAGGCTTCCTCCAATAGTCACACCGCCTCCCAAGACAGTTACATGGAACCTAGTCTGAAAACCCTCGGATTAGCCTTGGCTGTGTCCTAAGAGACAAAAAGCAGCGTGAGTCTACACTACAGGCAATCTTGAAATCTGAGGAATTCAAGTAATCTTTGGAGAGCGACTGTTTCGCTGTGCTTTTGTAACACTTTCTGATTAGGAATATTAAGGAAAGCAAATATCTATTGTTCAAAGTTTATGACCTCACTGGGCAAAGAAAAATCTTAATTTTAGTCAATGGAACTTCATTTAAACTCCTCTTTCACATTATAACTCAACATGCAAAAGCCTAAAAAATAAACTTTAGCACATTCTATACCACTCGCAATGCAAGTGGAAAAGAACTCACCTCCCAACACAGGACATTAAGAGACGCAGGTTGGATTCCTGGGTCAGGAAGATCCCCTGGAGAAGTGTATGGCAACCCACTCCAGTATTCTTGCCTGGAAAATCCCATGGACAGAGGAGCCTGACAGGCTATGGTCCATAGGGTTGCAAAGAGTTGGACACAACTGAAGTGACTTAGCATGAACACGCACATAGGTATACCTTGTTTTACTGTGCTTATTAGCTTTACTGTTCTTCACAGATACTGCATTTTTTTAGAAACTGAATGTTTGTGGCAACCTTGAATTATCAGATGATGGTTAGCATTTTTAGCAATCAAGGTTTTTTTTAGCTGAGGTATATGTGTCTTTTTTAGACATAATGCTATTGTACACTTAAAAGACTGCACTGTAATGTCTACTCTATACTACAGTGTAAACATAACCTTTATGTGCACTGAGAAATCAAAAAATTCATGTGATTCGCTTTACTGAGATATTCTTCTTATTGCATCTCTGAGGTCTGCATGCATTTCTTTGGAGGGCACAAAGATGATGAGAAAGAGTCCTCCCATGACACCAGACCGATGGACAGCAATCAACAAGGCACAAGGCAGCACAAGTGTGACCAGTGGGGTGGCGGTACCTCAAAAACCCACCATGTTAAGGCAGGGTGTAAACTGACACCTTGATTGCAGAGGGAGAAAACAGACAAGCCTGGGAACGTATCAGGAAGAGAAGAAAGGATACGGGGGATTCGAGTTGAGCTCCCAACATTCCCCGGGGGGGCAGGGCAGGGGTAGTCACAGAGGCTCAGCAGAAGCACTGTTTGTAACACAAGGTGTTGTAAGCTGCTGAATGCTATTACAGGCTTCCAGGAATGTGGGATCCTCTGAAAACAGTGACAGGCATTGGCATTTGAACTTCCTAACCTGGGAACTTTAAAATCGGGGGATGATTTTAACTTGAAATCTCATTTCACCTCTTCTTTCACCAAACACGAAACTCAAGCCGGAATCCAGGCTCACATGCGGGGTGGGCCTCACCTTCGTATCTTTTGGGGGACTCGCAGGCCTTCTGGGGGGTGGCTACCCGAAGGAAGATCTGCTGCCTCCACGAGTGTCTCCGTGTCTTCACAGGGGTCCTGCTGGCATCGCTGATGTGGTCGGCTTTGGACTCAAAGTCCCTAAAATTAAAGACAGTTGTTTATGACTGGTGGGGAGATACAAGCAGGTATTTTAGCTTGACTTTTTGTCTTTTTTAACCGAGCACTAAATTATAAATTATCTCTGTACAAGCAAATATAACTAGATAATCACAGGTGTCAATCAAGCTGGTGGCGGGGCAGCAGTCCTACAGAACTGCTTTCTGAAAGGGTGCTCTTTATGGTAGACTATGGTTACATGTCCTTAATTTATTTTTATTGTAAAAATATTACAAACTCCACTCCACGGACCTTAGCTTCCAACTAGGCCTCTCTTGATACCACTTTAGAAAAGAAAAATGGCCTAAAGGTGGGGGGGGGGGGGCGCCGTCACCAGGTTCACAACTTCCCCTAGTCTGTGTGTGAGAAGATCTCCTTAGCATAGCCCTATGTCTCCAAGCATCACCTCAAAAAATAACTAAATAAATAGATTACACAGAACCAGCAAGGGCAATAATGATGCAGTTACTTGCTAATGATGACTTTTAATACCCGTATGTTTTAAATGACAAAACAAAGTATATTTTTCAATATACATAAATAACAATTTTCCTATTCATAGGACAACGTGGGGAACCCTTGTAGGTTGCACCTGAATTTATACCCACAACTGAACAAGCATCTGAACTTACAGACCAAACATCCTGACTGATTTATTGGCAGCCATATATGCTTATCTAGAAATACCTCTATCACTCAGAGAAATGGTTAAGACTTCCTCTAATTTTCTGAAAATAACAAAATATAAATAAACTAATTCTAGTCAAAATTGGGTAGCAAGTTGATTCCATATTTTTTAAATTACATTCAGTAAGAAAAAAAGTGTAAGAAAAAAGATATAATAGATCTAGTGAAAATGACTCTGGAAATGGCAAAAGAACAGCTAAAAAAATCCCTGTGTCTAACAAGCAACATATACACCCAGACTTGATGTATCTAAATTGAACCCTACCTTTGAGTGTTCATAAAGTCAGAGGTGTTATTTTCATCTACAGGAGCCAGAAATTTTAGAAAATTTGGCACAGAGGAAGAGGAATGAAGTTTTTTCCGCAGGGCATTACGGTAGGAGATGCTGAGAGTATGGTTGAAAAAAGAGTTTAGGGTAAACACAAACACACAAACTGTAAAACAAAACCTTCAAAACAGAAGACACATTTTATACATCTAATGATAAGAAAATTAAAGCAAGTAAGAAGTCAAAAACAGTTTACAAATGAGATTTAACTTTCATTTTCAGTCGAATAAAATTCTACTATTTTAAATGAAAGGAATCAATGAACTAATTAACATCAGTCCAATCAGTTACACAAGATGAATAAATTCTAAAGATCTGCTGTGCAACACTGTGCCTGCAGTTTACAATGCAGTGCCCGTATAGTTAGTAATATGTGAATACATGAAAAATGTGTTGAGGATAGATCTCATTTTAAGCATTCTGACCAAATAAAAACAAAACCACAGCAATAAAATTCAGTCCATCATCCAAAGTGATTCTTTCTTTTCGAAGTAGAAAAATAATTTTTCTAAATTAATGAGGAAGTTTCTGAAATGGCACAAATTGCAACTTATATAATCAAGCACATTGCCGTTAAACCTGTGTGTGTGTGTGTGTGTGTGTGTGTGTATGTACACACACCAGAGCAGGGGAATGTGAAAAGAAGTATCACATCTTGCCCTCAAGATTGTTTTCACAACAATTTTGAGGGAATTAATCAATGGTAAAATTAAATGGATTCAAATGATAGACTGAAAATAAGAAAAGCACAACCAAACAAGCACACACACACACACACACACACACACACACACACGCGGTGGCCCCGGGGTCCTGTGTGGACATGCAGCACACCCTCTCTGCGTGACCATCCTGGGAAGACCAACGACACTGCACTTGCCATGCGGGCGGCTCACCTCTTTGGCACGGCATTCCCACTCTGTTCTCCACTCGGGTTATGTTTGAGGTACTTAAAAAAATTAGGCGAGGAGGCGGAGGGGTTAAGACGAGGTGGAGGAGCAGGAGCTGAAGACTGACCTGAGGGACTTTGAGACTCGCCAACAGGTGGACAATTCCCACTAAACAGCAAGTAGAGAGAGGCAGGGGAGTTAGAGGGAGGGGGAAGGAGCCACACCGGAAAAGCAGAGGACACATGGACACAGGAACTGTCAGTCAGTGGGTGCGCTCCTCTTCAGCACCCTCATCCCCACTGGTAAAGCAGCTCAGTCAAGAGGGCGCCATGAAAGGTCCTGCCTGATCACGTCCCACACTCGGAATGACCCCAAGACATCCATTTCCTCCACTCCCTTCTTAGGATCTGACAGGGAAAAAAAATTAATTAAAAGCAAAGGAAAGCAAAACAAAATCCAGAGTTTTAGAAATACATCTCTCTTCAAAATGAATAATAAGCTGCCTTGAATGTCAAAGTCTCATTTCCTGTGCATAAGTGAGCAGAGAGGTCATGAAGGGTCACGCAGAGCAGAAGAGACATGCTGCAGGGAGACGGGGAGGACAGTCCCACGTCCTCTCACCATCCACACCAAACACAACCCTACAGGAAGCTGCGTTCTTCGGGGAGAAGGGAAATGGACGGTCAGGAATTCTAATTTCCTGCCACCTCCGGCTTGTGTGAAACAGCAGGCTTTAGCAAGAGGACTAAGAACCTCCAGACAGGAAGGTTTCCATCATCGCTGAAATGCCAGAAAAAGAGGGATGGGAGTGCAGTGGAGAGGCAGAACAAAAGAAGCATGTGCATGGGGTTTTAAGAAACATGATGAGAACCCATAAAGCCTCAAACTATGCTTGTCGTGACTCCATGGGTAAAGAATCCGCCTGCAGTGCAGGAGACAGAGGAGATGCAGGTTCGATCCCTGCATTGGGAAGATCCCCTGGAGGAGAAAATGGCAACCCCCTCCAGTATTCTTGCCTGGAAAATTCCATGGACAGAGAAGCCTGGCGGGCTACAGTCTATGGGGTTGCAAAGAGTTAAACACAACTGATCACATGGCACATTCATCTCTAGAACATCACAGAATTGAGTATTAGCTTCTGAAGCAAGTCATGCTTTGGGATCACAGGTATCCAGCCAAAGTCCAAAAAACCACATAACTATTTTCAATAGTTATGAAAATAAAAGCTGAAAGATTATGAAAACAAAGCTGAAAGATTCCACAGCCTCATCCGAGATTGCTAGCACATGTCGTCCTTCACCAGCAACGTATCAGAGCGCCTCCCCACCCCGTGTGGACATGACATGTCCTGGTTTCTGTTGTCACTGGTCAGAGGGAGGCAGCGGCTGTACACAGGTGCGGCCTGTTTCATATTTACAAGGTGAGAAGCTTCGGATTTT
The DNA here is from genome assembly GCF_029378745.1 of Bos indicus. Taxonomy (NCBI): domain Eukaryota; kingdom Metazoa; phylum Chordata; class Mammalia; order Artiodactyla; family Bovidae; genus Bos; species Bos indicus. The sequence goes on along the minus strand of NC_091765.1, from coordinate 58,041,327 downwards.
TGAAGTGATTTTTACAGACACCCGTGTCCATCATGTCTCTGACACGTGAGGTCAAATTAACTGCCATGGGACCCCTGAAGGAAGTGGAACTTCTGCTGCTGTACTGCTGACCCAGCTCTAGAAGCAGGACATTCCAACTGCTCACTACGGCAATTTATTAAAATCAGTAAGTGTTACTGCAAGAATCCAGAATTCTCACATTGGAGGTGATTTTCGAGACCATCTATTCCAATCATGTCCTGCAGTGAAGTCAAATACCTCTGCCAGTCAGGGACAGAGTCCCCACATCACTGTGGCCCAGGCCCCCACCTTCAAACGAGTACTCTCCTGCCCACCTGCTCGCTGCTCTCCTCTAGGCTAGTGGCAGAGTTCCCAGTCACGGCTGCCTCTCAGACCGCTACGCATCTCAAGGGCCATTTCTGCTCATCTTATCTGCTTCCTCACAGTCCCTGCACTTGGACAAGTCATGGGTATCTCTTACAACTACATCTCTCCCAAGAGAGGAAGGTGAGAGAGACACGTTACTCTTTTTAAGCCAAGAGTGAAACCGGACTCAGGTTTCTTTTTCGCTCAACAGACATGCCTGGGATGCACATACCTGGCAGTAACATATGCCCCAGCTATTCATACAACAAATCTACATTTTCAACAAATCTTACTTTCGTTCATGAGGCGTCTCTGTGCTCACTGAGTGATACCTCACAAGTTTCCTTTGCGAGACCCCTGGAGACCCTCGCACCAGCTGTGGAGGCTCCTGGCATTCCACGGGAACATGACTCAGGGTGTTGGCGCGCCTTCGGAAGCCCTGCTTGGGCGAGAGCAGGGCTGGCTCTTCTGTGAGTTGGCTCTCTGAGTCACTGGACAGGTCGTCCGAGGAGCCGAGGAGCCTGAAGCAGCTCTCGGAGATGGGCAAGGCCTCCTTTTCATAGCCAGATGGCTCCTGGTAGCAGACAGACAGCAGATCAGACGTATCACAGGGCACTGGTGGCATTTACAAATCTCTGATTCCAGTGGCAGGAAAACATTTCAATATGTAAGCACATCTTCTGGTCATAATGCCATCCAGAGGCCACCAAAAAAGGCAATAAAGGCCCATTAAGTGCCTCCTCCTTGGCGGAGACAAAATGCTAGTGTGCAGGACAAACAGGAAACTGCCCAAGCGCAAGTGTGAAGAACATAAATTACAACAAGTAACTGCCCTAAGCAAAGCCAAAACAGTTCTCTTTGCAGAAAACAAAGCTCTTCCCTACTGCCTATAACAGGTCTAGTGAGTGCTGTGTAACCTGTCTGCACTGTTTAAACAAATCAACTTCTTTATCTGGGCCAAGGGTGTTCATACATGTTTAAAACTCTCTGAATTTGAGCTAATGTTTGGATTTAACTGGGTGATCTTGAGTGTTTAAAATTACATCCCACATTATTCTTAGATATGGAAAATCTCTCTCTAGGCACTTATTGACATGATTCAGGGAAAATCACTTAACTTTTTCCTGCACTTCAATTTCCTCATCTGTGAAAGGGTACAGTGAAAATTTATCTCACTGGGTTTCAGGATTAAGCAAGATAATACAACCAAAAGTACTTGTCCACTGTAAAATGTTATGTAAATATAAGTTATTATTTTATTAGGCACTCAGTGAATTTCCTGAGTGAGTCCTCAAACATTTGTTAGGACTCACAACAATATTTTAATATCATAGGCTGTCAGGACGCATACTTTTTCAAAGGAATGAACTATCACCACTCACACTTAGCATTGCATGCCCAGGATGTGGCCAAGGGGGTAATGGTGAGGGGGAAGCGGGGATATATTTTTCTCAAATCAAAAAGTACAAAATAAGAAGTATACCAGCTTGTCCCTACTGAAATTGCTAGAAGGGATGAATAAGTCAACATGAAAAGAGCGAATGCATCGAATGGTGGACTGGAGAATCTAAATTCCATCTGTTCATCTGACCTGTAACCGAATGCCTCTTAAATAAGAGGCATTAAGGATTTTAATTTTTTTATTAAATTTATGTTTATTAAGGAGAGAGGTTAAAAGCACTTAATGTAACAGAAATTAGATTTAAAAAGCTTAACTCCCAATACCTTATGAAATGTTAATCACTCTAACTGTAATGTAAATTTTTCATTCTTTAGGACTCTACAGTTACAAAGATTCTTTAAAGGTTTAAAAATGTGTCTAAGACAATCCACCATGAAAACCTATTCATCTCAATTCTCATTAACATCCCTCCAAATTATGTGAAAGAGTTACCCTTTAGCTTCATATGACACCTGAAAGGTCAATGGATGTTCAAAGAACATAGTGATACCAATTTAGCAGTTTGCCATAAACTTTTTAAAACAACAGAAAATACCAGTATGTATCATACACTGTTTACAGTAAATATTGTTTTGTAAAATTTTAATTTTATGTGTGAGCATGTATGTACGTGTGTTTGTGAACCATTTCACAATGTTGTTATGGTCTAAAAACTTGGAAAGCCACATGCCCAAAGGGGAGCTCAAGGCAACTTTGATTCCTGTGGTAAGGGGCTGGCCTCCACAACAACTCCTCCTCTTCCCATTCCAGGGCACTCTGCCCTCCCCAGCATAAAACCCGAAATCCACTTTGCTGGTGGTTAAAAAGGTGAGCTAACCAGGATTAAGTATGTTTGTGTGTGTGTGTGTGTGTGTGTGTTTAATTTTATTTTATTTTTAAACTTTACATAATTGTATTAGTTTTGCCAAATATCAATATGAATCCCCCACAGGTATACATGTGTTCCCCATCCTGAACCCTCCTCCCTCCTCCCTCTCCATACCATCCCTCTGGGTTGTCCCAGTGCACTGTTTGTGTGTTTAAAAGGCAAAAAATGAAAACAGCGACATCATAGACACAGGTTTGTTACCAAAAAGAACGGTTGGCTTGCTTATCATCACAAAGCTGTGCTTGGTGGCAGACATGGAAGGGTAAGGCTTATTTACAAAAATCGTGATGCTTAATGATAATCACAGAGTCAGCTAAAGGACACAAGAATTTAAGCTGCATACTTCTCAAAATTCATAAGCTCATGTTTGAGGTTTTCCCAATTTAAATTATTTTTAATGTATTTCATTCAGATTTCATTGGAAAATCTACTAAAGAAAGAAATCCACTGATTGCCTTGTGATTAACTAGATCTCAGTGGCCTGAAATTGTGCGTTTAGCTCTTTGCTATGGCAGAGCCTTCTGCTTCACTAAGCACAACTTGTGTGTCAGAGTAGATCTGCACGACCAGCCTTCCACCTGCAACATGAAGTCTGGAAGCACCAAAAGTTTCATGATGGCAGCTGTGAGGCTTCTCTGGTTCCTTCTGATAGGCCCTGTGTAGAGGAGACGAGCAAGACCCATTTGTTGGTTTCTTCAGGGTGTCATATAAGAAGAAACGTGCTTACTTTGCTGGTGTTACTGAACATGCTAGACACGGAGCTGTCCAGATCCAAACTGGCTGAGTGTTCCTGGAGGCCTCTGGCTTTATTACCCTATGGAAACAAAAGCCGTCAAGTTATGACTCCTGAGGCTTTTGCAAAGACATTTGCTAGAAGCAATCTAGTCTATTTAATAAGCTCAGGAAAAGTACATCTGAGAAATGCTGCTGAGCATATATGTGCATTAAGACAATCAACATTTCTTTTTTTGTTTTTTGTTTTTTTAAACCAACCTAAACATTCCAAAGCACCCTGAAGATTAGTCATTTGACAGGAATGATGGGCAGGAGAGGAGACAGTGCATCTAGAAGAAAAGCAAGCGCTGAGTGTGCACATTCAACAACTCTCCTCTGAGTCACACAGCATGGTGAACTGCCAGCCTAGGACACGCAAACCACCATCTCTCCGTTTGGGAGCTCTCAAAGGCAGGCCCACTCCAACTCCAGTTTTGTAAATGAACCGCTTTTAATGATCTGTAAGGATGCTGTATAATTCTCAGAAACATCTTCGCACAAAATAAAATTTAACAAAAAAAGTTTCAATTGGAGTGCTTTGTGAAATAAAAGAGAACCATAAGAAGATACTGAAAGTTCCAGAAAGGTGTGAAACTTTTGAGACATTTGTTAAAGAACTCCCAGATTGGTATATATGTTCTTCCATATGTTTCTTCCTGTAGAGTTCCCAGTCACAAATTTTTTCTGTAAAGTGCCAGATTAGTAACCTCTTAGGCTTTATGGACCATGTGGTATCCATGGCAATGACTCAACTCTGCAGAAAAGTATCCTGAGACAATAGGTAGCTGTGTTGCAATAAAACTTTATTTACAAAAGCAGGAAGTAGGAGACTTTATAGCGGTCCAGTGGTTAAGACTCTGCCCTTACAATGTTGTGGGGCTCAGGTTCGATTCCTGGTTGGGGAACTGCTGCTGCTGCTGCTGCTAAGTCACTTCAGTCGTGTCCGACTCTGTGCGACCCCACAGACAGCAGCCCACCAGGCTTCCCCGTCCTTGGGATTCTCCAGGCAAGAACACTGGAGTGGGTTGCTATTTCCTTCTCCAATGCATGAAAGTGAAAAGTGAAAGTGAAGTCTCTTGGTTGTGTCCGACTCTTCGCAACCCCATGGACTGTATGTAGCCTTCCAGGCTCCTCTGTCCATGGGATTTTCCATGGACAAGGGAAGAGAACTGGAGTGGGGTGCCACTGCCTTCTCTGTTGGGGAACTAAGATCCCCCCCCACCCCACACACACAAAAACAACCAGGAGGTGAATGGCATTTGATCCCCAAGGGCCATGGTTTGCAGATCCTGCTATAAACAGTTCCAGATACATAACAACAGCAGCTAACATAGACAGTTTTTAAACTGTACCTAGTGACGATAGGGAAACCGGAACCCACACCTCAGTGTATCTAACCCATGCTCTTTACAGGGACTGGCCAACAAATAACATTCCTCTGGGAGCCAAAAATTCCAATTGAATATAATACAAAAGAGCAGAGAATTTTTTAACTCTAAGTTATAAACTGAATTTTAAGGGTAGATAACATTTTTCTAACACTGAGAAGACACGAACAAGGCTTTACACTTCTATACTCTATGATGAACACTGATGGAATGAAAGCAAAGAACTAAATTTCATGCTCTCTCAAAAAGGGATTTAACTGAAATTAGGAGGAATTATGTCACTTACCCGAGACAAAATACTTTCTAAAGATTCTGTTAAAGACCTCTTCGCTTTGTTTTTCAGCATATCTAGCCTAAATCGAGTGGCACTTGATGGTAATTCGCTTCCAATATTCTCTGCTGCAATCTGTGACGTCTAAAAAGTGAAACAATTGAAAGTTAAGCCACTTAGGTCTTCCTTCCCTCCTCCTTTCCTTCCTTTTTAAAGGACTGAAAAATTTCTAGGATGCATCTTTTTGATCCTAGGTCATATTCTTTCTGTGACTTCATCTGCTCCTTGGTGACATGACTGCAAGTCTGGGAAATAACTTTGCCTCAAAGAGTTGCACTACCCACTCCAAACAAAACAGGGAAAAGCACTTAGAAACCAATCAGTTCACAAAGAGTTTAGAGCTCAGGCTCTGCAGATGGATCAGAGACATGTCATTCACTAGCTATGGGATTGTGCAAGTTACTTTCTCTGAGCCACAATTTCCTCTTCTGTAAATTGAAACCAACCTCAAGATCTAATCATAGGACTTTGTTATGAGATTAAAACAGGTAAAGCATGTAAAACAATGGGCACAGCTTCCAGTACAAAGGGGACTATGATTAGCTTTTCAGATTAAAGTAACAGCTTACTTTTGGGGGTGATTCAGAGGGTGAGACAAAAAAAATCTAATCAACTGAAGAATCCATCCTGCCTACAATAATCTCTTCATCCCCCCCAACAGGGTTCTTTTTCCTCTCTCCTATGGTTTCCATCATCTCATCATTCACTGTCCTCTGCAACCCAGTCTCTCCCTTAACTGACCATAACATGAAATGACAACATAAAAGTCTGTCAATCACAAAATCAAATTTAGTCTTACTTATTAGAGCTATGCTTACCAAACAAACAAACAAAATAAATAAATAAAATTCTCTAGATTAAACTGTTTCTTCTATGGATTCTTACCTGAATGCTTCCTGCTAGATGATGATTTTGTTAGAAAAACACACAACCGCATCCTCTATTACTCTAAACACCAACTATCCTTTGTTGTTATATATTTCAAGCATACAGAAAAGTGTGCAGATTAATACCTTAAAAGCCTTCATACCACCCCTAGCTTTGGCTAAGTTAACATTTTGCAGGTGTTGAGAAGAACAATAACGAGCACAGGCTCTGGCATTCACTCAAAAAATTATATATCCTGGGTGAGTGTGTTATTAGTCACAGTTTGGTCCTGTGCAATCATTTACCAAGAATTAGAACCCATCCAGGCTCAAGTCAGTCTCTAGAGCTAAGAGAATTACCCACAAAGAACCCACAGGGGCTTGCATTTGACTCAACACCAGTTTACTCCTAAGAAGTTGAAGACTTGCTTTCAACCAAAGTTTTCACAAAGGAGAAGCAGTTTGAATAATTTTGGTACATAAAGAAAATACTGGCTAAAAGACTGGCAGCATGTAGAAGATCCTTCAGAGACAGAAGAAAAACTACACTGTGGTTTTCTTTTTATAAACCAAGCCATAAAAATCTCTGTATACTTAATTAAATGCTTCTTCTAGTCTCCTCTATGGTCTAAAAAGGTTCTTTTCTATGTCTATCACCATAATTCAAATGTAATCTGAAAATACAATCTTTGGAAAATAGTTCACATTTAGAAAATAACACAGTCCTTGTTTATTTTAAACTAAGCATCTAGAAGTTTCTCCTTTGAAGCTGAAGCTGGTTTTTGGATAAGCTTCTTCTTTGGGGCTCCAGAGTGACTTGTACTGCAGTCCCCATACTGCCCATGCCAAGACTGAGGGGTGAACTCTAAGCAAGAACATTTGGAGCCAAGGTTTAAATTCTGAAGCTAGGATGAAGTTCTCAGCTCAGAACCCACCATCCAGGGGTGTCACAGAGTATCCACCAGCAGCCTTGTTCACAATAACCAGCACCTAAAGTTAACTTTGGCATCCATCAAAAGGAGAATGGAGAAACAAACTGCGCTGCTGATGCAATGGAATAAAAAGGAACATACTACTGATTTATGCAACAACAAGGATGAATATAAAAAATATCCTTTTTTTTCCCAACTCCACACCCCCAGTATGCTAAGTAAAACAGAAGCTCTGTATCTGAACAGCATATAAACCAGGCTAATACTGTATGCGATTTATCAGTAGTGCTATCTTACATCCACACTGCATTTTTAGTAGAAAGAATTTCCAGGCACTGTATGTAATTGTGAAAGAAGCTGTACAATGTCACCCTCATTTTATCAGGGAGAAAGGTGAGATGACAGGCCTGGATCCTTGCAGCTCAAGGAGCTCATTCAGGTTGCAGCATTCACTCAATGCCCTACTCTAGTCCCGTGTCAGAAGACCACTCTGCCGCCACCACGATGACACAGACAGAAACTCACCTCACCTTTTCCAAGCACTGTCTAGGCATTTCCAAATTTTCCCTACATGTGTAACAAGTGAAAATAAATTGCAGAGAGGAAAAGAGGTTTCAAAGCTTCAGAAAATCCCCAAGACTGTTCTACAGAGTGTCCTGGTGAAATCAGACAAAGAGAAAAAATGCCATACCTGTTTTATCTCCCCAATATGGATGTGAACTTTTTGCTTCTCTTCATATAAACATCTCAGGAAAGAAATAATCAATTCATTCTCTCGTTGCTCATTTCTTGGTCTCAATTTCTTAAGGTTAAAAAAAAGAGAATATTTTACATTAATTTTTAATTGTCACCAAGACTGCTAAACCATTCATTTGAAAATGCTAGCTTCCACCATCGACCAGTGCTTTTACCCAATCATCTCACTAGGGGGCACCAATGATCCTAAAAGTGAAGATAATTTTTAAAAAGAAAACAATGAAGCCAGTGGGCCAGATTTGGCTTCTGACCTCTGATGTCCTTCTACCTAAAACAAACATTTCACATCAGATAGAGGCATAGTTAAAATATTTAATAAATACTCTTAAAAACATCAGAAAAGGACAAGAGCCATGATGCCTGCACATTTATAAACTCTTACGCTTAGGGAAGTAGAAAGGAAAATAGCAACTGATGCAGGGTCATGGCTCCTTTCACATATCAAACATGTTCATCAGGAAGCATTTTCTGGGAGCCCCAAAAGGCATACACTTGCACACAAAATTTCATGGCACAGACTCAACTTTTTTTTTCTCGTATTTTAAAAATTCTTTGCACTCCTTTTATTTTTCGGGCAAGGTAGTGGCAAAACACACTGACCTAGAAATCAGGTCATGTAGGTTCAAGGTGCTGCCCGGAAAAGGGATCAAAGGAAACTCATTTAAGCTCAGCCTCTCTGTCTGTTCAAATGAAGATTATGCATGCAATACACTCCAAGGTCTCCTCCAGCTCCCAGACTCTTTGGACTTGAAATACCAGAGTTCGTGTTTAGAAGACCATCTAATTTAATGTATTCAATTATTTTCCCTGAATATGAAGCATACAAAACTGAATTACTCCGGAGATACACAAAGCCTGCAGTTTATAAACTTTTATATATATATAATGACAGTTTTCCACTGCCCTGCTTCTTCTCTCTCCCTACCCCAACCCTCTAGCTTGCCCTTTAAAACCAAGTCCGGGTGTATAATAAGCAGATCAACTACACAAGCATCTGAGGCCGAATCAAGGCTGTTCTGAGCAGCCCAGCTAACTAAGGAACAAGTTTACCTGTGTCATAGACTCGAAAGAGAGCAGAGGTAACACCTAACCCAGACCTTCTAACATTCCCTCCCTTAAATGCAAAGATCATTTTAAATAAGCTGTTCCTGCCACTCAAGGAAATGGTAGTAAATGATCAGAAGAATTAACCCTGAAGTAAACTACAGACTTCAGTTACCATGTCAATACTGGCTCAATTGTCATAAAGGTACCACTCTAAGACAAGTCATTGATAGGAAAAACTGGCTTGAGGAGGGGGAAGGGGCATGAGAAGTTTTATGGGAACTCTCTGTATTTCCACCCACTTTTTCTGTAAAACTACTCTAAAAAATAAGTCTATTTTAAAAAAAAAACTGCAAGAAAGAGAAGCAGACAGGAATTACGAAGCCTCTGAGCAGCTACTCGAGAGCTGACCCATTCTTTCTTTTCCTAATCTTCAGTGAAACTTTTGGGCACTCTCACAAGAAAATCTGTATTTTCCTTGGAGAAAATTCTTCACAATTAATTATTTCCAATATCAAAATAGCCGAAGAATGCAGCAGTAAGAGAGGAGCATTATTAGTACACCCTCTTTTCCTCAATATATACATGAAAGAAACTACTGGAATGGACAGAAAATGAGACTAAATTGAGCACAGTGTACTCCCACAGCTGCTGGCCTATGCAAGACACAGGCCAGCAAGACACCGCACCACGGAGCTCATGAAACACCAGGGGGGAAAGACACTAAGGCTGAGAAGATCGTGTCTGTGGTGTCACACAAGGTCAAGAAATAAACGCTTCCTTACAATAACTGAAACGTGACTACGGGCTACCCTTCCATTGAGTGAAGTCCCTTGAATGCCTCCCAGGGAACTTCACCATTCTCCAAAGGGGAAAATCATTATGTCCTGTAGGTGACTTAATCTCATAAACATTCATGAGTCCGAGAGACAGGTCTAAGGAAACTAATGGGGAATCAAGTTGGATAATATCGCTTTGCAGTCAAAATTAACTTGCTTATTCAAAGTTAACCTATGGTCAGGTCAAGAATCAGGATGCCGGTTACCTGGGGCAGGACCAAGGTGGGGCTCTGAGGCTGGAAATGCTCTATTTCCTAACCTGTGTGTTGCTGCAAGGTGTATTCATCTTATAAAAATTCACTGAAATACAGCCAAAATTTTATAATAAAGTTGTTAAATATATTTACTATATATAATAACTATAAACCTTTAAAACTGATATACTATATATTATATATTATGTATAATATATAATTATATAGCATATATAATTATATATTGTATGTAATAACTATAAACCTTTAAAAACTGAGGTATAATTATATACAACATATAATTATATATAATATATATTACTTATATATATATATGCATTATGTATGTAATATCTATAAACCTTTAAAAACTGTGAATCACTACATTGTACACCTGAAACTCAAGTACTATTATACATCAACTATACCTCAAAGAAAATTTATTTCATTGACCTACACACCACTGATTTGTATGCTTTTCTATCATTAGTTAATTTTTTAAGAAAGAACAATACAAAACAATTGCCTGTTAAAAGTAACAAAGCCAATTTTGTTATATGTTTTTAACCTCCTTTCTATGAGGCGTGGGGCTATAAACCAGTTATAAAAGCAATATGAGAGTCAGTTTCCAACACTGTCTACGAATACCAGCATGCTGAGAAGGTCTATGGTCTTCTGAGGAGTCTACTTAAAATGCTTAGTTGGACAACAACATCTTTTTAAAAAATTATAATGAAATCTTATACAAATAATTTTAAAACTGTGGAAAAATCCACCTAAGTCCCTATATATTCTGTTCAAGAGGGGGAAAAAAGCTCCTCTAGCTATTAATCTTTAACTTGTAAAGTCATGTCATGTTATTTAATTCATTATCAGCATTTATTGAGTATACATCTATTTGGTTTACCTACTCAGTTGAGTATTAAGTCATTCCTTGAAATACACTCAATCAGATGAAGAGAATTTGACATCTGAGACATTTTCTTTACCAGCCCTATTCAGCTTGAAAGCAACTTCTCCCCAGGACAACCAACGTGGACTCAGCACAGCCGGCCAGCACAAGGACAGAGCCAGATCCCGCCAGCAGGGAGGCTTCTCACATGTCCACTTAGACGTGTTTGGAAACTGTACATTTCAAAAAGGTCATAAATAAAAAAAAGTGGCTCTGCAGTGTCATGAGTTCTCTTAGAGAAGGGTTAGCACATCCACATGCCCATCTGGCACCAAGGCCTCCTCTCAGAGCTCAGAGTCAAAGCCAGCTTGTTGGCAGCAGTGATAAACCTCAGCATCATTTGCATAGTAATTAATTTATTTTCCTTTATGGTTCCACTTGGGTTGCACTTTTATTTCCCCATGAAACATTTACTTACAAAAACAATGAATATGTAAGCTTTGTGCTTAGTTGCTCAGTCGTGTCCAACTCTTTGCGACCCTGTGGACTATAGCCCACCAGGCTCCTCCCCGCCCATAGAGATTCTCCAAGCAAGAACACTGGAGTGGGTTGCCATGACTTCCTCCACGGGATCTTCTCAATCCAGGGATTGAATCCAGGTCTCCCACACTGCAGGCAGATTCTTTACCATCTGAGCCACCGGGGAAGCCCAGTGTATGCTTTAAGTACAATTATTTCAATAGTAATTACATTTGTTTTATAAACACTTGCCCTTGGAGAATTCCTCAGAAACAACTTTTCTCCAGAAAAAACTGAAAGGAAAAATATTAACCATTCTATTTATAAGAGGTCTCATGACACTGCAAAGCCACTTTTTCCTTATGATCCATTCAAAATGCATGATTTTCAAATGCATTAGCAGGCACTACTACCTAAAAAGAAACTAGTGACTTGGTTTATATAATATTTTATATAAAACAAAAACAGTCATTGAGGAAATAACAAGACTATCAATAAGCCATCAGAAGACGAGATCCATGTGAAGTGTGTATTATTCAAAGAAGAGCTACACCTACAAGGGTGAAGGACAAACTACAAGCTGGTTATGCAAAGCCAATGAACAATATGACTTCTTTTTGGTCTTTAATCAAAATTACAGAACCTGCTACAACAACACATAGGGATCCCAGTATATTAACTGAATGAATTTTTTGAAGCAAACTTCTGTCCCTAATTTTCTCTAAAGTCTCTTTGTTATAATATATTGGAGTGTCTCTAACTCACATGCATCAAAGAGAACCTCAGAACCACATCTATCAGGAACCTGTCACTGCTGCAGAACAATAGCTGGGGTGTTACCTTCCCTGATTCACCACACTGTTTGGGGGAAAGTTACACAGTGCTGTCTAAATGAAAAAGAAAGCAAAGTCACATTAGGGAAGGAATGAATCCTCTATGCTTGCTAAAGAGACTTGATGGCACTACAACAAAGTAAGCCAGCAAAAAGGCCCCAGCTCCCATCACAAATGCATTATCAATCAGAAGCAAATTGTCCATCTATTTAAGAATTCTAAGTACCAATCACATTAAGTCTGTCTGAGAATACTGTGTACTTAGAACTCTAAAGATCCTTTAAGAAAATTAAGTAGTGCCTCGATTCAGAAGAACACAAGAAAATTTAAGAACAACTGATAATTGTGAAAATAACATTCTAAGCTATTTATAAAATTCAAACTCTAATTTTACTGCAGAAGACCAAGGAAAGGAGAACTGAGAACATGTGATTAAAAAGAAAAAGACAATTCTTTAATTTCTCACTCTTAACAGAAAACAGATCATGGGTCCTGTCTGTAGCCTTTTCCCCAGTGAGGAGGAAGAAAAAACTGACAACCTAGACTTAATGGCCTTCTTGCTTTGTTTGAAGACCCCTCTATGTGCAAAGCCCCCGCCACTCTCCTCACAAGACACTTAGGCTTTGTTCTGCTGTGATCGCCTCCCGAGAAAAAGTGCCAGGAAACCACAGAAAACGTCCCTTTGCAAAAGCAGACATGACATTTTTGATGAGCTCATCAAAGATTCATAATGAACGGACTACAGGCAGACCAGCACACAGAGCGTGGTCTCCCTGAGATACATGCATCTAAATGCAAGGATGAGAGCGAGTTTCCAGGGTTAAAGCAGGAAACCAATGAGCTTGGGTTTTGTCCTATATTTTGTTTTTATGTTTAGATTTGATATACTATATAGTGTAGGCAACATTTAAATGTATTTTCAAAACTGAAAAAAAAAAGAGCGAGGAGGGAAACTTATGTTCAAGTTCATGTACAAAATGTTATATCCTTAAGATTCCCACACTGAGGTCTGAAATCCTGAGTGGAACGGAGCTGGCATAAGTCTCTGGGGAAAGCAGTGCTCAGGGACCAAAGTCCAGGGTCCTCTGTATCCCAGGCTGAGGCTCATTCTACTTTATAATTTCCTTCCTCTCATTCCTTAAGAGAGCACTCCCCTGGGTTAGTAGTTTTCACACAAAAGCCAAGTTCTCACAGGAGTCTGCAATACTGACCTTGCCCTTGTCCCGAGACTGTTAAAGCTCAAACCAAGAGGAACTCAGGCCCACTTCCTCAGGGCTCCAACAGGTCTGCTTTGCTATTTTTTATGATAACATTCCACAGAGAAGATGCCTTTTTCTGCCCCACCCCCTTTCTGGAAATTAAAAACCAGTACTGTACCTGAACCTCCTCAAAAATAGTTGCTTGCTCCTGATTAGTTAATGTTGTCAGGTGCTTCTGGAGTTCTAGTTTGGTTTTGGAAGAATTCATTCCTATTAAGAAAAAAAGAGAGACCTGAGAACACACTCCGTAACAGTCAGGAGGTAGAGTTAACACCTTCCATTCCCACTCCCTCTCTTACATGCCTTCCCTCCCTCTCTAGGCATCGGAGGTCTTATGGAAATTCTAATCAATAACAATGTCAGTGATGAGGACACTGACAACAAGTAACAGTTTTTGACTGAGCCCTCATGTGCTAGACGCCCACTTAAATGTCAGGTGTGTATCATTTCATTTTATACTAGAACCACCTGACGAAGAGGGCTTGGTTAGCCCCATTTTACAGTTTAAGAAAACTGAGACCCAGAGAGCTCACAAGACTCCCGAAGTCCAACACACTGGACTCTACCTCAGCCTCGTGTGGCTCCAAATCATTTTTCTTTCTACCACTACTCCATGTTAAAATATCGCACACAACTGGAACACTGTCCTCAGAAAATGATAAAACCTCATGAGTGTTTATATGTAAACTAGACAATCTCCCCTGGAGAAGGAAATGGCAACCCACTCCTCTCCTCAAGCAGGGAACTTGGTGGGCTACAGCCTATGGGGTTGCAAAGAGTCAGATACGACTGAGCGACTTCACTTTCACTTCACTGTCCCTATCCACTCGCCAGCCCATTTCCTCCTGAGGGTGAGCCGCTGGGCCAGGCTCTAGGCCAGATTTATCCTCATAATGAGGATGGCCAGACGCGCATCTCAGAAATCAAGAACAGGGACTTGGAAATCAGGCTTCTGTTTTACAGATGAGTTTGCCGAGGTCCAGAGAAGCCAGGCAACTGACAGGTCAGGAGGCCAATTAGCAGCCAAGCCTGTCTGTCCCAGAGCCAGCACTCCCTGCTTTCCCTGCCACAGAAGGCAGGGGCCCCACCCTTCTCAGCAAGCAGTGGCGAGGCCACTGCCCCAGCTCAAACCACTGCAGCTTCTAGAAGTCCTTCCAGAGGTACTCCCCCACCACCTTTTTTTTGGCCAAGAAAACCCTAAACGGCCACCATAAAAATAAAAGCCAGTATTTTTTTTAATGACTGCTGTGCCACTTTATGGAACACTGCACAATCTCATCTAACCCTCAGCATAATCCTGAAAGTGGGCACTATATACAGTAATCCCAAGGTCCATAGGTGAAGAAACTGAGGCACAATCAAGTCAAATACTTTGTCCAGTGTCATCATCTACGTAAGGGACAGAGTGAGTATCTGACCCACATTGATCTGCCTCCAGAGACCACTCCAGAACACTCCACTGCCTCCCTTAATCCACACACAGTCAAGTCACCTGACCCCGGTGACTTCAATACCAAAGTGAACTGCTCAGTGAAATAAGTCAGGCAGAAAAAGACAAGTACGGCAGATTTTCACTTATATGTGGAATCTAAAACACAAATATAACAAGACACAAATAGACTCACAAAGAACAAGCTAGTGGCCGTAGGGCAGAAGGGAAGGGCAAAATAAGTGAAGGGGACTAAGATGTACCAGCGGATTAAACTACCCGTTATAATATAAATAAGTCACAGGGATGTGATGTATGGCAAACGGAATGCAGTCAATAATGTTATGATGACACTGTGTGGTACAGAAGATACAAAAATACTGAATCACCACGTTGCACACAGACACTAATAAATTGGAAGTCAACTATTCTTCAATTTAAAAGAGAGAAGTGATTAAAGGTGCAGAAAGGACAGCTCGATTTGTCAGAGCACAGTTTATTCAGCTACTCCTCTGGCAAGCTGTCAGGTCACACCAGCCAGGGAAACAGCGATGCCTTCACTGCACTAACTCCTTACAGGCTGAATCGAAACACTGTTTACAGTTATGAGCAAAATTAGCACTCAGAAGTCATTAAATAAAAATCCTCCCTGCATCTGGATGTCAATGATACCGTCCAAGCATCCTCTCGCGGACACATCTGTACTGTTTGATGAAACATTCACATACGGAGAAAAACCTCAAGAAGAGTTAGGCTCATTATACATACTTCTAACAACCTCAGGTGAAATCATACAATACAGTCCACTCTTCATATTCAGCAGGTATGCAGAGATCCGTAGACAGGTCTATCCTCGCCTTCAGGAGCTCTCAATTCATTAAGTCCTTTCTGCCCCATCTCAAATCAAAGCTGATCCTCCAGCCTCCACGCCTACTCTCCACTGTGCACCCTCCGTGGGGCTTCTCAACACTTTCAGCCGCTCCTGGGGGTTTCTGCAGCAAGAAGGCAGCATTCCCCACGTGATGCCAAAGGTTTTACAGGAGAGAAGGGCAGCAAGTCAGTCTGCCTTCATGCTGGCCGCCAGAAAAGGCTCTTATTAAAGGGAGCACTGATGAATAGTTTTGCTTTGCCGAAGGCAAATTTACTTGGAGAGCAAAAGGAAACCTCAGTTCAACTTTTTCTTTTTAGTGAAAGTGTAATTTATGCCAGAATTCCCAAAATGTTCCTCTAAACTTTAAAATAAGCAAAATGCTATATAAATACTAGCAGTTGTAGAGAGTCCAAACACAGAATCTGTACAGCTGCCCCTCTTATGTGTTTTAAGTGTCCAATGGCACCCACAAGTACAGTCTATTTATTCTACTTTATGGATTCCAGAGCATATTAACTACATCAGTTGATTAAGAAAACAGTCTTTAAGTCTTTCTTTTTGTGGCCATGTCATTCATTGTTCCTCTCCACTGTTTATGATGTTCTTGGCCAGATCATAACTTCCTATTAGAACCACTGTTATGGGTACATACAATGAGCTTTAATAAACGATTTCATTCTCCTTGGGGATTCCCTGGTAGCTCAGATGGTAAAGAATCTGCCTGCAATGCGGGAGAACTGGGTTGGATCCCTGGGTAGGGATGCAATCTAGCAAAACATAAGAACCTGAAACTAACTATCCATAAAATAATCAGCATCTCCCTTACTAAGGACGGCTGTAATAATGTGCCATCGATGCTTTAGAAGTGCTTCCCATCACGTAGGCAAAAAGTACCCTCCCCAGTCTTCTAATTGTGCTAGTTAATGGATGTTTTTACATTAGCATAGCTTTCTGCTTTGCTTGGATCTTATCCAGTAAAAAGATGAATTAAATAATCACTCTGAAACTACAGCAGCAAAATCCCTACCATAATTAAACTTTTCAGGTATAGCTCTCTGAAAGCTAAGCCAGACCAAAGAAAGATTTGTCAAGTGGAACTCTGGAACCCTTCCAGCTCCTGCAGGTCAGAATCTGCTTTATCTTCAAGGCCGAAGTCACTGCAGGCTTCTTAACAAGCTCATAGGGGACACTGCCGTCATCGTTTACCTTATCTCACAACCACTAAGGAAAGAACTAGTGATGCCCTCAGATGGGATCTCTTGTTAAAGCACAACTTTCCTTGTTCCCAGATATATTTTGTATCATGTCAGCAAAGAGGAACAACTAGGAAAACATGATTGACAATGTTAATCATTTTGATCCATTTTAAACAGCACTGGAATGCCAGCAAGTGAACCTTGAAGACCTTAAGATCATGTCAATTTGTCTTTAAAAAGGGAAATCAGATACCACTTCACATCCATCAGGATGGTTATCATCCCCAAGCCCCAGAAAGTCGGTTTGCTTATCCCTCAAATGTGCAGTAATCCCTTTTCCTTCCACAAAGTGGTGAGGATTAAATGGATGATAATACATGTTAAAGAAAACAGTACAGTGCCAGGCATATCTTAAGCATGGAAATCATAACATTTATTGCAGTTTCTCCCCAAGCCAAATTCCTAGAAAAACTTGGAGCAATACTTCCTGTGCTCTTTCTCACTGGCTCCTCAACTGCAACCTGCCCTCTGGCCATTCCTCACCATTAAAACTGCTCTGGAAGAAGCTATCATTGACCTTGTAACGGACTCTTTGCGTGTCCAACTCTGCAACCCCACAGAATGCAGCTCACCAGGCTCCTCTGTCCATGGGATTTCCCAGGCAAGAATACTAGAGCAGGTTCCCATTTCCTTCTCCAGGGGATCTTTCCTACCCAGGGATCAAACCTGGGTTTCCTGCATTGCAGGAGAGCTGCAGTGAGCCACCAGGGAAGCCATGCAATCGGCTCACTCAGTGGTAATTCTTACCTCTCATCTTACTAGATCCCTCCTTGGCAGCCAACTGAACACTCACCCCACCATGATTAACAGCGCAACTCGTCTTGTGCCCTCTGTTCCCCTAACTCTTCCACCCTCGTCCGGGCCCCTCGAGGGGAGATGGTAGCACCTGATATACAGAGGACATCCATCCATGACCCCTGTAACTAACATTGGCCTCCGTGGGACACAACCTTCCAACGAATTTGCCCAGGACCCTGAACTGCCCACCCCACCCCGCCCCGGCTCACCCTCGATCCGCTCGCAGAGCTTGTGCAGGCCCTGCAGGGGGCAGCCCTCACACAGCTGGGCTGGCGCCTTGGCTGTCTGCTGCACAGCAGCCACCGTGAAGGCCTGCTTCAAGGTCATCATGATCTCATCCACCTGATCAGAGACGACAGAGAGCAGAAAGTCCATTTAAAATGATCTGGCAGAGATTTCAGGACTCTGTGGAAAGACCCAGTACTTAAGATTCTTCTGGACTGTTAGTCACAGGTTAATGGATAATAATCATTAAGAACCACTAGGATTATACATAGTCTAGAAACACTACAAACGCTCAAGGCTTTTCAAGGAGATAAGGTAAAAACTAGATGCAAATTAAATACTGAACGAAAACCAACTCTTCTGATCAAAAGTCCAAAATGACTTTTGAAAGATGCTAAAGCAGAGGGTGAAAGTGAGCAGGCCTTTAAGCATGATGAACATTGAAAATGTGCACCCAAGTAAGTCTCAAGTGTATATTAACTGGTTATTAAATAGTCACAAAAGTGTAATGAAA
This sequence comes from Bos indicus, assembly GCF_029378745.1. NCBI lineage: Eukaryota > Metazoa > Chordata > Mammalia > Artiodactyla > Bovidae > Bos > Bos indicus. The sequence goes on along the minus strand of NC_091765.1, from coordinate 58,022,911 downwards.
ACCAAGTAATTTGTCAGTGAAGCCACATAGTTTTGCTATGTAAAGAAATCAGTGAGGCTGACATCCCCTGTAGACGAGATTTCAAGGTAAGAAGAGCCCCTTCTCACTTACCAGAGCTTCATTTGTGCACTGAAACACGTAACAGACGAAACGAAAGCCTCCACCTCCGGAAGACTCACGGCAGATGAACCCAAAGTGGTCCACATGTCTAATACCCTGTGGAAGGCAGGGAAAGAGCAAGAATGGTAAGCTGTACCCAGAGGAGGCACCACTGCCACACGCGCAGCTGAAGACTCACACAGCACGGTTTTAAAGGACACTGTGAAATTACTGTTTTCCAGATGTTTTAAATATCTAAAAACATCTTTCAAATATGAAGTTCTACTAAAATGTTACTACTCTGACTATTCCTACAAGCAGGATCTGAAAACCAGAGCTTTTATCCTCATTTTAGTAGTGAGAGGAAGTGGAGAAAAGCTGACACAGAAAAATGAGAACTTTTCTTGAGTATTAAGGAAAAAGTAAATGAGAGATTAACAAAGAAACACAACTGTACACATACACAAGCAAACACACGTAGACACAAAAATTAAAGGAAAGGATTTAAAATATTTGTACTCCTAAAATAACAAACAAGTAAATCCTGAAGTAAACTGGTAGGAGGAATGAGTCAAAAGTTATACACATAACGAACAGAGGTACTTTCAAACATAAGATATTAAGGCCAAAGCTGTATCAGTTTCCTAAGAGCTCTTTTTAATAAATATTAATATGTATACTCGTTTTGAAAGTATCAGCTAAGAACCACCTTAATACAGATAAGATAGCACCTCCTAAAAGCACCAGCATGCAGAGTGTTGACAGCTTGAAGGGCAGGTGATCATGTAAACTTGTAAACATCCTTTAGGAATTAACAAAATTACCATATGAAAAAGCAAATATTTAATATTACCATTTCAAGAGAAATACAAGCAAATCAAGATAAAATGTCTATGGAGAATCTCACTTTCAGGTCAAATATTTCCCAATAAACGAGCAATCACTGACACATCCTGGCACTGCCATCAATGTTCTCCAACAGCAAGTTAAGCATGTGCAAGAGGTTACTCCAAAGGAGAATATGATTTGGAAAAAACATTTTATTTGTAAATGGTTCTCTAGTCGATCTTATGCATGAACGTCATTTTCACCTTTGGGGGGAAAATTCCCTATTGAATCATTACATAGATCACATTATAAATCAACAATGAGAGTTTCATTATATCTTACTAATTTTGAGAAAATGAAAATGAGAAAATGATTTCAGACTTTTTAAAACTACCCAAATAGTAACACATTTTTGCTAGGAAGATTCTGAGTAAAAAGTTGTCATAGCTCATTATAACTGACAGATTCCCCAAATCTCTCTATGAAACACACCCAGGAGATTTTCAGGAAAGAACTCAAGTAGACACTGTACTCTAAGGAAAAATCCTCAAAGGTAGTCATTATTTATTATATTTTAAGGAAGAAGAAATAATGATCCTGGTATCCCAAAAGTCATGAATTTTTAGAAAGTAAAAATAAGTATTTAAAAAAATACATTAGTGTGTATGAATGTATATATAAATATGCATACAGACGCACATACACCTGGAAACCATGACTGTGGACCATTACTACCAATGACTGGGAAAAAAGGAAAAGGAGACCTTCTTTCTCCAGTTAAGTTATGGTCACTAAAAGCAAAAATTTTAATTTCAAAATTATATTTTGCCTTAATATACAAAAGGAAATGCAAGATCACAAACCCAGCACTTAGAAAGCATACATCTTGTAACCTTAGCTACTTCGGTTGAATGACAGACAGTAAAATAATTCATTAAAAAAATGCAACTGCAGTTGAGCTGATAACCCACGTCCATTTACCTGAGAGCAAAAGGATATCTCCTTAAAATTTTTCTGCAACGCTATTTTTTTGGTGTCAGGACTGATGAGGTAAACTTCAGATTGACCAATCTTAAAGACAAAGAAAGAAAGAAACTAGCTTTGCATGAACACTGAATTCAGATTTATTACACACACTTTCTCATTTCATGACCTAGGGAAATAAAGAATCAATGGCTCAAGCTCCTACTGAGCAGGGACCATATCATGTAGAAGACCACTTCCAGGTCACACTCTATTCTACAGGCTTCGGGTAGGAGACAACCATCAGTGTGTTCACCTTCATCAGGCAGCAGTCTTGAGGTGAGAGGACCAAATATCTCAAAGTTAGTCACGAAGCCTCAGGTTCCCACAGCTCCCCTTTGTAAGAAAGAGAGGTTTCTGCATAAGTGAATCTCCAAGGATAGAGGAGCTTCTCTTTTAAAATTTCCAGGACACTTTCTAATGATCAGAAAAGTCTTCTTAAATTATTGTTTAAAATCTACCAATTGTTGAGTACATACTGTGTTAGGTACTCACTCCTGCTTACCTGACTTCCTAAAAAAGCTAACAGTGCGAGCACAAACTAACATTGTCTTACAGACGAGGGTCAGCCTAACAGATCTCCGTTAGAGCAGAGGACTGTGTCGCAATAACCATAGTTAACTGTGCAGCTTCCCTCCCTCCCCTGCTGCTCCCTGAACCCAGGATGCTCCTCTAGCTGGCCACAATGACACTTCTGCTCAGTGACTATCACTGCCTTCAGAAAGCCCTGATTCCCCAGAAGCCCTCACAGCATCCTTTGCAGCATTTATCACAATTTTAGTGAGACAATTACTCATACAATCAGTTGTCAGTCTCTCACTGGAATCTAAATTTCACGTGGGCAGAGATCATGCCTGTCCTGTTCATTGTTGTATTTCTAGCATGTTGCAAGTGACCCTGTGGATAGCATTTACACAATAAGTACTTGAAAATAAATGCACTAAGCAGCTTTCCCAATGATAACAAGAGGTTTTGGTGGTTTTTTTTTTTTTTTTTTAAATACAGATCACACATTACAACACCAGTCTGACTGCCAACGTAGCACTCTTTTCAGTATATTAGGTCAACCATGAAAAGAGGAAGAAATCGGCCCTCTGACACTCCATCTTGATTTCAAACCTGTATATCTACACAGCCAGCTTCCTCATCACTTGGCCCTGAGTTAGGCACGGAAATGTTACCTTGCTCTCTCCCTAAACTCTCAGTCAGCCTTAGGCCAAAGAAGAGACAGAGGAGGCTGAGAACAATCTGTTTCCCATATTGCAGAGGCCAGCTCACTAGGGAGCCAGCTGAGTCCCATCAGCTCAGACCCAGAGGACTCCCAGGACAGCAACCTTTCCAGAACAGCTGGGATCAGCCTGGAACCCAGGAGCCTCAACAGCCAGGGACAGCCTCCTGTCCATGCCTTTTCTGGCATTTGGCTCACTGTCAGTTTATCAAATTATTTCTAGAAAAGAGTAAGCAACTGGCTAAACTAATACTGTAGTTTGGGTATCAATTTCAAATATCATGTTATCCCCAATTACCCAGGTAACAAAGTGTAAGTAGTTTTACAAATTAATAAAAATAATAAAGAAGGGGTATTTTCCAAAAAATTTTGCTGAAATATAGTACTTGAAATAAGTTAAAAAAAAAAAAAAACCTTCTGGAGCCTCTTTTACACACATTAATTGATCCACATTGAAAAGATGTCTTCACCACCACATGGGAGGCAGATAAAAATCATACAGGATGTAAGATAGATTCTGTTTGTTACCCCCTGATGATTCCCAAGGCTAATAGGGACTAAATAAGGATTCTATCCTGACAAAAGAATTATTCAGAATAAAAATATACGGATTCACACATAAATCCAAAAGCAATTTACAGATAATCTTTGTTCGACTAAGCAGATTTTCTTTTGAACACAAAGGCCAGATTGGGGATGTGCAGGAGGCTTGATAATATTTTACCGTGAAGAGCATAGTTCGATTTTCCTCAATATCTGTCGGCTGCACAATATTGTGTCCACTAATCAGGTGGTTCTCGATGTCGCTCTCCTCAAAAGAGCTGAAGAAACTACTACTCCGCAGGCCTGCATCCTGAAACTCCTTTCGGAAGGCCAAGGAGCGCAGCCCGGGCTGCGAGAAGGACTTGCGCATCGGCCGCGGGCCCCGCTCCCCATCCCCCGGTGGCTGCAGTGCAGACCGGGACTGATCCGAGGAGAAGCCACCGCTCACGTGACTGAAGCCTTCGATGCACTCATCGATCAGGGCGGGTGGAGCCTTCCTGTGCGCCACGGCCACACGGCCGCAGAACAGCACCTCGAACTTCTTGGCGAATGTGTCATCGAACTCCGAAGGGCAGCGGAGCTCCTCCTGGCGGGCGATCTTCCCAGCCTGCCGGATGGAACTGATGATCTCAGGCACCTGCCGGGAAAGGAAGGAATGTCATTTGGAACCTGCTGTGGTTGGGCTTCCCTGGTAGCTTAGCTGGAAAAGAATCCGCCTGTAATGCAGGAGACCCGGTTCCATCCCTGGGTTGGAAAGATCCCCTGGAGAAGGGAATGGCTACCCACTCCAGTATTCTTGCCTGGAGAATCCCTTGGACAGAGGAGCCTGGTAGGCTACACACATACGTGGGGTAGCAAAGAGTCGGACAGGACTGAGTGACTAAGCCCAGCACAGCACAGTGGTTGGGATGCACAGGGCCTGCGACCACAGGAGCCACGTCATGCTCCCCACATCCATGCACTGCATATTTCATCACACGGGGCCAAAGGAGAAACCCACAGAGGTCCGGACCAGGAGAGGGAAAGGCACAACCTTCACAGAGAAGAGAAGGAGAGCAGTATTTATTAAGCATCCCTTAACATGCCAGGGATATGCTAGGGGATTCATGTGCCTGCAAGCTTAAGTAATAAGTCCACAGACACAGCAAGTTAAATCCAGGCTGGTCCCCCCACTCCAGAGCCAAAGGTCTTCTCCGAGAAGCTGTCACTCTCCCTTCAAAAGGTCTGTCACCAAAACAGTATGCAGTTATTCTAGATTGCATGGCAGTACGTCTTGGCAGCGCATCAAGTCTTCTAAATAAATGACAGGATGAGGATAACGAGACTGAAATTACCTTACACAACCTTTCTTCTAATCATAACATCATTATTTTCTCTAATGACAACTGACAGTTTATTCCTCAGTTTTATATTCCCTAATAGCTGAACAGTATTGACTACATAGCTCGGAGGTTTTAATCGAGGAATCAGCAACCCATGACAGTATCATTATCAAGGCAACACAGTGCGGCTTCTTCCCACTGAGCTTCTAAAGCCTTCGGCTCCTAATGCAGTCGTGGTCAAGAGAATGAACAAGAGCCTCATGTAGTATCGTCAGCCTGACTGCCATACCCTCTCGTCATTAGCTTCCGACAAGATCCTTCAAAGAAGCCAGAAAGAGACGAGTCTTCCACAGAATGAATAAGCACGTGTCCGATCATCTGGAAGACGTACAGCCACAGCACTAACACAAGACAGGCGTGAATGCATTTTCATAAGGAAGGGCCTAGCTTTTGATATGACCTATTAAATAACACCCAAAGCCATTTTTTCCTTTTCCCTTTCTAAGAAAATCCAATTGAACACCCAATACCCATAGACCCATTTCTTTTTAATAACATTACAGAAGGAAAAGAAAACCAAACCCTTTTCAATTTAGGTCAAAGATCAATACATACAGTAAAGGGAGGTGGTTTCAGTAGATCTGAAAAAACTTATATTCTGTGTTCACAACATAATCCCCAAAGACCCAACTCAAAAGACTTTTCTCTGTGATTTCATATCATGCACACCTTAAAGACAAGCTCTGCTGAAAAGATTAAGATATATCCTTTCAAGGTACTTTATCATACAAAAAGTCAAAACATCTTTAGACATATTTTATATTTTAAAAAATTAATTCCTGAAGCATAAGACCTAATGACACTGAGGAAGCCAGAATTTCAACGTCAAGCATCCACATGCACTGAGTATTGCACAGCTTGGGCTGTGGCTCATTCCTCTATGTACAAATAATTACACATCTTGCAAAGGACTAAAAGTTATTCATAAATATAAAAGACAGGACAGAAAGAAAGAAGTAGAAAGTCTAAATTTCATTCACACATTTGCCAAACAGTCACGACAGGACCTTGGCAAAAACAGCCTCAGTTTTTCTCTCTTGGTGGGGGCCGGGGGGGAATTCTTAAAAGATTTTTCAGGTAAAAGTTGTTTCTGTGAGCATAAAGAATAATGACTTTTACAAAAAAGAAAAAGAGTTCATGCAAATAAAAGATGCTTTTCTAAGCAAATGGGTAAAATTTTTTATCAGGAGTCATGTGAATCCTCCTAATTACTAACCCCACTCTCTGAACAGGAAATTCAAAGCTTACTCAGTCTTTTGAGGCTTCTTAAAATACCGGACATTTCTGTATGCTGGGTCTTCCCACTGCATCGGAATGAGTAACGGTGTCTTTCATTACATATCAAAGGGGAGAGAAAATGTGTGAAGTCATATGAATTTATGGTGACTCGGTAATAAAGTACAAACACAAGCAAGACACAAATTAGAGAACTTGCTTTTTCCGTCTCTTCACAATGTCAGAAGAGGCTAAAGAGTACATGGGTCCTAGGCAGACAGAGTTGTGCTGTGGTCCTTTTCCCAGCCACCAATCTTTTTCCTATCCTTTAATCAGAATCTTCAAAAGATAATGCTTTAGTCAAAAACCAGTGCCTCCCTCTCCCTGAGCTGGTAAGCTGTGTGAATATGGGTATAAAGGAGATAACTGGGCTTAGAAAAATCTCAGGGATCCTGACAAGATATAGCGATTTCAAAATATTTGAAGGCATATTACCAAACACAGTTTCAACAATAAATTGTAAACAGTTTAAAATCCAACATTTTAAAAACATTTCTGTAAGTCATTCAGGTATACTAAGAGACTAAATAAAAAATGAGCTCCACTTATGTCTGAAATGAAGTGAAGTGAAAGTCAGTCTCTAACTCTTTGGACCCCATGGACTATACAGTCCTTGGAATTCTCTAGGCCAGAATACTGGAGTGGGCAGCCTTTCCCTTCTCCAGGGGATCTTCCCACACCAGGTATCAAACCCAGGTGTCCTGCATTGCAGGCAGATTCTTTACCAGCTGAGCCACAAGGGAAGCCCCCATTTATGTCTAATTTTGCAAAACTTTGATAGTTTAGTTCTCTTTACCAGAACAGACCTGGGTACTGCTTTTTGAAAAATGAAGGCATATGACAAACCCACAGCTAATGTCATACACAACAGTGAAAAGCTCAAAGTATTCACTCTAAGATCAGGAACAAGATAAGGATACCCACTTTCACCACTTTCATTCAACATAGTTTTAGAAGTCCTAGCCAAAGCAAGCAAAGAAAAAGAAAATAAAAAGGAATCCAAACTGGAAAATAAGAAAACTGTCACTGTTTGCAGATGACATAATACCATACATAGAAAATCCTAAAGATGCTACTAGAAAACTACTAGAGCTCACTAATGCTCTAGTAGAAATCCATAAAGTTTCAGGTTACAAAGTTAATACACAGAAATCTGTTGCATCTCTATACACTAACAACAAAATATCAGAAAAAGAAACTAAGGAAACAATTCCATTTACCATTGAATCAAAAAAAAAATACAATACTGAAAAATAAACATACCTAAGGTGGCAAAAAACCTGTACTCCATAAACTTTAAGACACTGATGAAAGAAACTGAAGACAATGCAGACAGATGGAAAGATATACTGTTATTGGACTGGAAGAATCAATATACTTAAAATGATTATACTACCCAAGGCAATCTACAGATGCAATTCAATCCCTATCAAACTACTAATGATATTTTTCACAGAAGTAGAATAATTATATATATAATCATATTAATACATATACATATATATATATATATAATGGAATACCACTCAGCCAGAAAAAAGAATTAAAGTTTACTATTTGCAGTAACATGGATGGACTTGGAGGGCATTATGCTAAGTGAAAGAAAACAGAGAAATCACCTATATGTGTGTGGTATCAATTTTATGTGAAGTTTAATAAAATGGGGATTCTCTGGTGGCTCAGTTGGTAAAGAATCCTGCAACGCAGGAGACTGGGTTCAATCCCTGGGTGGGGAAGATCCCCTGGAGGAGGGCATAGCAACCCACTCCAGTATTCTTGCCTGGAGAATCCCATGGACAGAGGAGTCTGGCAGGCTGTGTCCATGGGGTCTCAAGAGTCAGACACGACTGGGCACACACACACAGAATACAACAAACTAGTAAATATTAAAAAAAAAAAAACAAGTAGATACACAGATACAGAGAACAAACTAGCGGTTACCAGTGAGGAGTGGGGAAAGGAGTAATAAAGGTAGGAGAGAAAGGGCGTAAGATGGACTCAAGAATGTACTGTACTGTACAACACAGGGGATATAGCCAACATTTTGTAATAACTGTAAATGGAAAGTAGTCTTTTAAAATTGCATAATTTTTAAAAAAATGAAGGCCTCATGTCCACATATGATGAAATCCTGAATTCTCTATTCTTTATAATTCTGTCCTGGACTCACCTACACTATTGTAACATAAGGGAAGTGAGTCATTTATTTCATTTTATTTCCAAATGTGATCCTAGGTATAACTGGATGCCAAGAGGCAGGGATTCAGAAGTGTGAGATGAACACAAGATAGCCCTGCCTGAGAAGGGAGTGGGGCCTGGAGGAAGGTTTGGTTAGAATCTTTACAGTAACTGAGATGGGGTCTGCTGGGAACCTGAACTAAGCAGCAAGCACTGCAAGAGAAAAAAAGGCTGCAGGAAAGATTCTGGAAGACAGACTCACAAGACCTGGTGACTACCTGGATGGGGGAGCTGGAGGCATGGGAGACTGCATGGGACTCACAGATGCTCTGGCTTAGGCTTCTTCATTAGGGAATACAGAAGCAGCAGGTCTGGGGAGAGATTACAGTGAGCTCCCCTCCTGTCCATGTTGAGTACGACCAGAAGGACTTGAAAGTAAAGACATGTGGTGGGCAGCTGAACAAGCCAGCCTGCAGTCCAAGACAGGAGATCTCGACTGGACATCAACAGCCCATGTATACAGATGGGAGGTGGCTGATGCCCTGACAACAGAAAAAGGGAAAGTAAAGGAAGTGAGCTAAGATGGTACGTTAGGATACACCAACATTTCAGGTATAAAGAAACTGAGGGATCACGGCAGAGAAGCAGGAGGATAGGCAAGCAGCAAGATGCCAGAGGTGGCGAGGGAAACAAGCCCTCCTTCTTGGGGTGTGGGGCGGGGGCGCTGAGTGAGAATAAACAGAGGACTGAGTCGGGTCTGCTGGAGTTGGCAGCTTGTGTAAAACATAAAGCAGGGATGCCCACAATGACCCTCCAAAACAAGCAAGCAACGGAAAAATGTCTCAAGGTGAAACTTCTAGTCTATGAGAACGTATACTTCAAGTTACAATATTTACTGCAAATACACAGACGCTTTAAGGGCAAATATGCTGAGGTCAGTAGTGTTTATTCCCACTGATATGATCTGGGTACTTTTAATAAAAATCTTTTTTTAGTCACAGCAATAATATCTACGTCATTTCTGACCGCAGATAAAGTAAATCAAAACTAATGGCAGCAAAAACAAGAATCTGAAAAGCATTTTGCTGAGATAAATTCATAAGGATTTCAGATTTGGTTTTCTTCTTTTAACAATGGGCATTGCAATAAAAATGTTAACTGAAATGAACTGCCAATAATGAAGAAACAAGTTCTGTTTTAAACGTATAAAAAATTTATTGAACTACTCTTCTGTCAACCTATTTGAGTTTATGCTAAAGGTCATTTTTACGTCTGCACTTCTTTCACAGCCCAAATAAGTTTCTTTTGAATTCACATACTAATAAATGCACAGTACAGTATGAAGTTTCTGTAGCAGGCTTGTGAATACTGTTTTATAACTAGTCAGAAAATGGTAATCTAAGAGAATTAAAATACTCATTTTTGCAAATAAAATCCTTATTTAAACCTTTGGGTCAAATTTCTTTTTAAAGATTTGAGGATTTTAAAGGATTATAAACACATTGCAAGTGTAATTTTATTCACAAGGACTTGGGGAAGAGCCCTTGAAACATTATTGAGGATGAAAAGCCATTTTACTGAACATTTACACTTGTGATTTTCTGCCAACTAGTAATAAATAAAATATTAAAAACCGTGTTTTGCCCATTGGATGAAATGTTCACTCACTACAAGGAGTTAAAATGAGCAGTTCGAATAGAAAACAATCATTTCAGATAATTATTTCCCAGAAGAAACAGACTTGTTTTGTTTTGTTTTCGTTGGTAATAAGTGGTCATTTGTATTTGTTGGTCACAAACAAGTAAATAGGGAAAGAAAATGAAATTAAACCATGTCTTCATGAACTCTGTCGTATCTGCCTTGAATTTCACAAAACACTTAAGAAAATATCTTCTTACTAGTGCTCGATACTTCGATTATTTAAAGAGAATAAGACTGCTGTCTGATATTCTCGACATGACACATGTGAGCATTCCTATCATTCAACAGTTTGACCTATCAAGACTAGATTCCAAATAAAGATGTGAATACACCGCATACAGTGAAGAAGATGAGCCTGCTCCTGACCTGAGCAGAGGGTCGAGTGCAGGGAGGAAGAGACTTGTCGGAATGTGTGGCTTTCAATGTGCACTGCAGAAGCCTGGTCCCTGGGAGAGGTCTGGCGCGGCTCTTCCCAGGGAACCGATGCCCCTGCTCCCGCTGTGAGCTTACAGTTAGCCAAAGGTCAGATGAATGCGCTACATCTTCCTGACAGAGAGATCAGATGTGCTGTGATCTGGCTGGGGAAGCACCTGGCATCTCAAAAACGCTGATGACCGCTGGCCCCTAACGCAGCCCTCACACCCTGGGTCAGGACTGCCTCATCTGTCTAGTCTCCGGTTAAAACAGAAGTAGTAGCATTCAGCCGCCCTGGTTCTAATATGACAAACTGGATAAACTCTCTTCTTCGTAGCTTTTAAACCTCGTGGAATGATCAGTGCAAACACAAAACCCAGCACCATACTATGAAATGAATCGTTTGAAAGGTTCCCTACAACTTTCTGGCTAAACCAGCACTTTTCTACAAACACTTAAAACAATGAGAATAAAATCCAACTTAGGAAGTGATTTAATAGCTGCAGGAGCTAACACAAGAAGGTGGGAGAAGATAGCACTGTAAGAGTATGAAACTGCTTTGTAACTTTTCTAAAACAGTTTTTTAAAGCTAAGACATTCTGAATGGTCAGCATAAACACTGACAGAAGTCACTAAAAGATCAACCTGGGAACTTAAGTCCTCAAAATCTAAACCTCTTCATTTAATGCACTGATTTGTAACTCAAATGCACACTAGAGAGGCAGATAAACCTTTAAAACGAGTGACTTTTATCTAGTTTTCATCAGTCTAGATGAAGCAGTCTGTGGAGGTGGGGCCCTGGCACCTGCAGTTTTCAGAAACATCTAAGAGCTCTCAGGAGCAGAATTCCTGATGTACCACCTGTCCTCTGTCATCCCGGAGGTAAGGAAGACGCTCCTCACCCTGCCCACTACATCATCACACCCAAAATCCATGGGATTCTTAAGAACCTAGGCAAACTGTGAACAGCAGTGAAGCAGCCCAACTCACAGATCCAGACCCTGCTTACAGCAGAGATGAACAAACTAGTGAAGTCAAAAACACAAAACTCACCCCACGGATATCTGGCAAGCTATGTATACCATTTAAGGGCAAATCTGACTTGCAAATAAATTCATTGTATTTCAGAAGTCTCAAACTATTAAATACAGGAGAGCAAGTGCCTTGTAAGAAACACTACTCTATATTTTTGACCAAATATTAGAAACATCAAAATAATGTCTCCAAGATTAAGAAACATTCACAAATATAATGAACCAGCAGTTTACCACAGCAATCATCCCGTATGAGTTCTGCATGTTACACAATCTTTGAAAAAGGACTCTCGGGTCCCTTTTCTACAAAACAGGGGAACTAAAACATGTAAATATGCTACAAGTAACTATTAAAAAAAAAAAAGTGCTATTTCCTTCTCCAGGACACAAGTCAAAATCGGTTTCAATAAATGATGCCCTGAATGTAAATAAATGGAGTTAGAACAACACCCTAACACCATGCACAAAAAATAAACTCAAAATGGCTTAAAGACTTAAACATAAAACATGATACCATAAAACTCCTAGAAGACAGCATAAGCAAAACATTTTCTACGTAAATTGTATCAATGTTTTTATTAAGTCAGTCTCCCAAGGCAATAGGAATAAAAACAAAAACAAATGGAACCTAATCAAACTTACAAGCTTTTGTACAGCAAAGGAAACCATTAAAAAAAAAAAAGACAACCAATGGAATGGGAGAAAATACTTACAAATGATGCAACAGACAAAGGCTTAATCTCCAAAATATACAAATAGCTCATAACAACTCAACAATAAAAAAACAACTCACTCAAAGAATGGGCAGAAGACCGTAAGAGACATTTCTCCAAAGAAGGCATACAGGTGGCCAGGAGGCATATGAAAAGATGCTCAACATCACTAATTATTAGCGAAATGCAAATCAGAACTACAGTGAGGTACCACCTCACACCAGTCAGAATGACTATCATTAAAAAGTCTACAAATAACAAATGCTGGAGAGGGTGTGGAGAAAAGGGAACCCTCCTACACTGTAGGTGGGAATGGAAATTGGTGTAGTCACTATAGAGGCTCCTCGAAAAACTAAACATAGAGCTACCATAGAATCCAGCAATCCCACCCCTGGGCATTTACCTGGACAAAGCTATCATTCAAAAAGATACATGCACCCCTGTGTTCATAGCAGCACTCTCCACAATAGCCAAAACATGGAAACAACGTAAACGCCCATCAACAGATGAATGGATACAGAAGATGCAATGCACACATACAGAAAAGAACGAAATAACCCACCTGCAGAAACAAGGATATAACCAGAGACTCCCATACTAAGTGAAGGCAGTCAGAAAAAGACAACTACCATAGGACACCACTTACATGCGGAATTTAAAACACGGCACAGATGAACCTATCTATAAAACAGAAAGACTCAGACACAGGGAACAGACTTGGGGCTGCCAAGCGGGGAGGGAGAGAGAGGGCCTGGGAGTTTGGGGCTGGAAGATGCGAACTATTACATTTAGAATGGATAAACAACTAAAATCCTAACGTATAACACAAGGAACTATATTCAATATCCTGTGATAAATCATGATGGAAAAGAACATGAAAAAACAATGTATATATGTATCTAACTGAGTCATTTTGCTATACAACAGAGATTGGCACGACATTGTAAATCAACTCTACTTTAACAGGAAAAAATATGCCCTTTTGAAACTGTCACTGAGAAGAGATCTTCAATAAAGGACTGTTTGGTCACATAGTATGCGTTTATCAACAAAACAGGGAAACCAGCTAGAGCACTGGGCACCAATACTGCTTTGTTTCTACCTAAAATCACTCAGGACCAAACATTAAACTCATTAAAATTGATTTCCAAGCTAATGAGTGCCCATGTATTATCTTTTCATGTCCAAATCAATAATCTTAGAGGAAAGGAGACTATGGACCTTCTATTAAGTGACAGACACATGAGTGCTTTTCACTGTTCTCCTTTATTTCTCAAAAGTCCTTGAAAATCTCAGAGCAGTTAAAACGCTAGTGGCCTGCAGTATGAAAATAAACACGCTATTGTCTATGCAGTAACAGGGGTAAATACAGACACCACACTGAGTGAAAGCAACAGGTATAAAAGAATCACATGGTACAATTCCATTTTTGCCAAATTTCAAAAACAGGAAAAACTAAACTATGACAAATAGGAAGCAGAATAGGGATTATCTCTGGAGGAGGGAGAACTTTGAGGGGGCTATGATGGGGCCTTCTGGGCTACTGTTTATTGATCTGTTTGCCAGCTATATAAGATTATTCAAACTGTAAAGTCACTGAGTATATGATTTATATATAATTTTATTTGGTACACTTCAATGAAGATTTTACCAAAAAGAAATATTTTTGCAGGCATGATTCAATACAATTGAGAAGGGGACAGTGGCTCAGACGGTAAAGAATCTGACTGCAATGCAGAAGACCCAGGTTCGATCCCTGGGTCAGGAAGATCCCCTAGAGAAGGAAATGGCAACCCAACCAGTATCCTGCCTGGAGAATTCCATGGACAGAAGAGCCTGGAGAGCTACGGTCCATGGGGTCTCAGAGTCAGATATGACTGAGCGACAAACACTTTCAACAACTAGACCAATGTTACCCAGCTAATAAGGAAAGGAGCCAGATGGAATCAACCTGATGCTAGACACAGCCTCTTTCTACCACACCAAGCCTTCACTCTCAAGTCACACAGACACCCTAGTCCCTGGCAGGTGGGGAGTCGGGGGGTGGGGAGCAGTGGGGGGTTCACATGTTCTTTGCTTTGGTTTGGGAGTTTGGGGCTTTGTTTTGGTCTTACATGGAATCCATCCCCCTTGTTTCTAATAATAATCAGTACCTCATCCCATTCCCATTCCAGTAGTTAGGTAGGACACACAGGCCCACATAAACCACAGTTCATGAGTGGGCTGGCAACCCCAGACCAAGCTGACCAGCACACTATTAATGACTCCACAAGCCCCACCACCACCACCCCTACCGGCCCTGTAATTAGTTCAGGGTTGGGTACGTAACTCCATTCCAGACCAATGACTGCTAGACTTAGGTGGTTTATGGAATTGACGGGGGGCGGGCGGGGGGGGGGGAGCAGGAATAAAACCTGCTATTGCTTTAGACAGTGATTCTCAAACAGGGGCAATTCTGCCCCACCCCTCCTCACCCAGGGGCTATCTGGCAATGTGTGGGGACATTTCTGGTTGTTACAAATGGAGGGTGAGCAGTACCACTGACACTGGATGGTCGAGGCCAGGGACGCTGCTGCACACCCTACAATGCACAGAGCAGGCTCCCCCGCAAAGAATCATCTGGCCAAAAATGTCAGCAGCGCCAAGATTGAGAAATCTTGCTTGTGAACTTAGTTCCGCGGGTATAAGCCTGGAACTGCAGGTGCCATCACACATAAATGCATGCCAGAGAGTTCCGCAGGAGGTGCAACAAAGACAGGAAGGGAGAGAACAGAAGCAAGAGGGTGAAAACGATGGCTGAGGGCCTGGATCCAGCTATCCCTGAAGTCTTATCAATCTCATTCTCATATCAATAAATTTTTGGATAATCCCATTTTATACTGTCACTTGAACAGAGAGTCCTGTTCACACTCCCAATATGTATAAAGTTCCAGTCTCTCAATCATGTCTGACTCTTTATGACCCCATGGACTGCCATGGAATTCTTCAGGCAATACTGGAGTGGGCTGCCTTTTCCTTTTCCAGGGGATCTTCCCAACCCAGGGATCGAACCTGGGTTTCCCACACTGCAGGCAGATTCTTTACCTTCTGAGCCACCAGGGAAGCCCTAACCTTATGCCAAATTCTATGGGGAATACAAAGATAGGAACACATAAATCTCCTTCAGGGAACCTACAATCTAAACAAAGAAAATAAACAAGTATGAAAATAACTAAACAATGTGGAACAGCAATCCAGGAGCAGTAGTGCTAAGGAGGTTACAAGGATAGGGAAATACAGACGCAGTATAGAATATATTTCAAATAACTTATTAAGAGCAAACAGGATGATCTATATATTCACCAAACTCTACCCTTCTTAGAATAAAGCCAGCTACCAAAGACCCTCCAAACTGGCTCTATTTTTTTCCCTATAAAAAAAGTGAATATATAAAATTTTAGATCACATCAACAACTGTTGAGAAAGAGCCAAAGTAAAACTCATATCTGAATGACTTGTTTACACATTACTGCTCTATCCACTTATCTCCCTGCTATGAAAGATGAGAAAGGACTCACATGTAATGCAAAAGAACGAAGAAACAGGACCACAACACATGGGTTATTTGCAAAGTAGCTACACAATGCCTCGTACACAGGTCTAAATGCTTCACTCAAAGATGACTCTGCTTCTCTCGAAAGGTCATCTCCCCCTTGCACCAGATTGGGAGTGGGACTGGTGCCCACCCTGGGTGACTGGGGCACTGGAGCATCACGCGGCCTGCCCTCTCTCCAGAATACACAGCCTCCTTCACTGCCGGTAAGCACAACCACCTCACTGAAAAACAAAGCAAAGGAATCTCCTGGGCTTCAGCAAGATCTCTAAGGGCCGGACTTAATTTCTTAGGCAAAAGATTGGTTCCCTCCCCCAAAGGAAAACAATGAGTAAAGGAGAACGCCCTGTGCCCAGTACAGGGCTCTGATCCACAGCAACAAGCAGCAGCTGTCCCCATGGAGGATGTGCTTGTGTCTCAGAACATGGGCAACCCAGGGTGAGCCTAAGAACAGCATCACGCATGCCATACAAAGGCCAGGCAGGGCTGCTCCCCACCTGAGCGCACGGTCTCACCCTGTTAATCAAATCAGGGCTGTACTTCCGTGTGATGGGTGACAGCCCAGGCTGTGGATAACCAGCCCCAGAGACTGTCTTACAGTCTCACTCTTTGTGCTTAAGACAAACTGAATAGAGTCAGTTTATCAGGATCAAGGCAGCTATTGGAAAATGCAGGTTTTTCTCTCAAATTCTTCCCCTCTCTCTCCAACCCCCCCCCATTCTAAGAGGAAGATAAGCATGTGTTTTTCCCTCTGGGATGCATCCTTCATATGTACCCTCTGTTCCTGGAGTCCCTGGGGCCTCCACTCCAGGAAGCACCAGTCCAAGCGCGGCTATGACTAAGACAGTGCAGGCTGACAGTTGCTAGGCAGAAGGGACAGAAACGAGGGACACCTATCCCCTGCCTCTGACTACCTTCCAGGGCCAAGGTCAGGGCCTTCCTCCTGGGTCCGAGCCAGGAGCAAGCCGGTCTGTGGCAGCTTGCCTTAATAGGAAAGGGCCAACCTCCAGAACCAAGAAGCAGCAAGTACTAACTGTCTTCCCACTTTTCAATAATTCAGCCTCCTTCTAAAACACAGCAGCAGAATGTATTCTTTAGTCATCTTTCATTCCCAATAACAAGCTTAATAAATATCCACATAAAAGAAAAATACAGAAAAACTTAAAATTGCCTATAATCCCAAGCCCAGAAATGTCACAGTCAACATTTTTTTCTTAGCTGTGGTTTCTTGCATACACTAAATGGTCATTGCATACACTAAATCAAAAAAAAAAAAAAGGAGGGGTGTGGATCACAGTGTTCTGCATTTATCATCATGGGCATACGGTCAACCCATTCTAGAACCATCTCCCTCCCCATCACTACACAATGCAAATAACAACAGCAAATAATCATAATCTCTTCAGGATCCAATTTCAATTAATCTCACACTAGCTGTCAAGAACTCTGGCCCCATCAGAAGCTATTCTGGCAAATGTGCGATGAGCATCCCAAACTTTGCATCCACTGCCGAGACCCCTACTTGTGTCAAGAGCATGAATTTTTGTACACATGGGGAGAGGCGGGAAGGTAATCAGGAGAGAGGAGAATGAACCCAGTATTGCTTTTTAAGTCAGAGAGAAACATTCCATTCAGAGGAAGAAAGAGGAGATAGCCTATCTGGGAGCAAAACGGAAACAGAATAACCTTCGAAAAGATAGACAAGGTCAGCCCTAAGGCCTGCCCCAGCTGAAGCCATGAATCTACTGCAATGACAGATCCTGCAGGCAATTCTGGAATGGGAATGCCAAAATAAGCTCCAAAATCTTGCCAGTGTGAGCAAGACATCCAGCTTCTTAGAACTCAGCATCCTACCTCGCAGGCTGTTTTGAGGAGAAAATTAAACAATGTGAAAGTTGTTAGTGTAGCACCTACCACACATTAGCTTCCAACAAATGCCATCTGTGACCTTCACATTTGCCAAGTAATGAAAAGGTCAACTCTCAATTAAAGTAACAGCAACTGCAGGCAATGAGCTTGCTATTATTCCAACTGCCTTTCAGTACAGAACTGGTAATAAATGACAAAAATTTATTGTATATCAGCTAGCCACAGATAATGCCAATCACATTTTTTGGAAATGTGACCGAATTTCCAAACATCCCATAGGCAAGAGAACTCCCCCCCATTACACCCCACTCCTAACTTGCCAGCAATCCCAAATACCTAAGAATAGCAAAGCTCTGATTCAAACGGAGCTGGGGAAGGACATCCCTTCTCCTTCCTTCTGCCAGCACTGAGGGGTCACAAGGCCCACAGGAACAGAGTGAAAACCACCAGCTTACAAAACTACATATGTCTGAGAGTGGCAGGCAGTTCCGTAGCACATTCAGGACAGCCCCATAAACTTCGGAGCATAAAACACCGAAACGCTTGAATGACAGCTCTAAGAGAGCAGAATTACTGTCTATTTTGCTCACTGTTATAGCCTGAAGTGTCCAGGACAGTGCCTGGCACAGAGCAAGTATTCAGTAAGTTTGCTCAATGTATGCGTGACTGCAATTGAAAATGAAAATTTAGTGATTTCAAGGTTTTTAAGTGATAAGAAATATCTCAAGTAGACCTTAGAAGAGAAACCATGATAAACCTGTAGGATCTCCAACACAATGCCTGTGCATAGTATGCATGCAACAAATATTTGCAGAAGGAACGAATGCTGTAAAAATAGCAAACCAGAAACAGAGACTAAATCCTTTTGGATTAAAAGATTTTTCTAGACAGCTGAGGGCTGCCCCTTTAAGTGCTTAAGCTATTTTTATTTTAACCATTTTTGGATAGGAATCATTTACTGTATTTTTTCAAAGGCGATAGAGAATGTACTTTTAACACTTTCTTTTTTGTGGTGAGCATATATTACAACGACCACAAGAGCTACTGAGGCTGTGAAAAGCTCCGTGCTAGTATGGCTTAGGGCAACAGACAAGGCTGTGGGAATGAGAGACGGTATCTCAGCTTTTAATTACATAGCCCACCTTCCCACCAGTCCTCCCAAAACAGACGCTGGCATGCTTTGAAATGCACCCCAGGAACCAAAGCAGAAGCTCCTAAACTCACAGTGTCACAGACTCCCTCTGACAAAATCCTACAGACCCTTCTCAGAGTAAGATTTTTAAATGCCATAAAACAGAACACAAGACAATACAAAAGAATTACACCAAAAGGGAATTATCCAAACAATTATGACATAGCATTATGTGCTTCTCACCATGCTTAACTAGGGCCAGTGGCAAATCGTGTAACTACTGAAACTCAAAGTAATGATGAGCATATTTGGTATTTTTGAAAAACGTGTAACAACTATAACACAATATGAAAATAACTGATTTTATTGGTGTTATTGTCATAGGAGTTGCCAGTGCTAATGGGAGGCGGGAGGGTGAGAACTCATAACTGAAGATGTTAAACTGCAGTTAGAGATTAGTGGAAACAAAGGTGAATTTTTCTTTCGTCCAAGCTCATGAACCTCCCCCGACCCCCAACTTCCATCCTTCGATTTCAGGATAAGGATCCTTGGACTAAACGAAGCAGGCGGGGTGGGGGATAGGACCAGCTACAGTTAAACATAAGATCACCACCAGCCATCTCTCTCGGGACCATGGTGTGAATATATTGTATATATAAATAATAAAACAAAGCCGCTGCACCATTCCAGTGCAAACGTAAGTCTAGCTGTAAATGGGAAAGCTACACCAGAAGCCATAACCATCCAAGTCTACAAAGGGAAATTACAATGTTACGATGCAGTCAAGAAGGGAAGCAAAATCTAAATGGGTTAAAACTCCAAGTGTCCATTAGAGTTATGGAATTAATTTCTACATAATGCAAATACTTCATCAATATAAAAACATTAGAACTCTTTTCAAATGTTACAAAGACTCAATTTTAGTTTGATGTGATACACTGCCTAGCTAGTCCTTGATTATGACAATTTGGTCTAATATACAAACAGATGAAAATAATTTTTTACGTCAGCTTCAAGTTATCCCTGCCAATGGGAGAGTAGAAAAATATGACAAACACCTTTAAATCCTTATTTCAAGAAACTGTCATTTAGATTGCAGCTCACATTTGACACTGCAAGCAAGCAGGGGAGGCTTTACTCTAGAATGTTCTTCCATCAACTCTCTACTAGCATCTGCTGATTCTTCCAGGCCCAGTCCAATCACCTCCACTCCCACGGGCCTGGCCCCCTGGTATACAGGTCACAGCCCTAACACTTCAGGCTGGGAACAGGGTGTTGTTTGGTTCATTTCCGTGGGCCCTGCAGGCCCATATCAGTGTTTACTAAACACAAAGACTTTAAAGAGACAAATGAATAGCTTTTTTCTGTTTCTCCACCTTAAAGTATAAAGTATATAATGTAACCTAATAAACCTCAATTTAAATATGTGTGTATTCAGTCACTCAGTCATGTCCAACTATTTGTGACCCTAAGGACTGTAGTCCACCACGCTCCTCCGTCCATGGGATTCTCCAGGCAGGAATACTGGAGTGAGCTGCCATTACCTCTTCCAGGGGATCTTCCCAACCCAGAGATTGAACCCATGTCTCTTGCATTTCCTGTACTGGCAGGCAAGTTCTTTACCACTGAGTCCCCTGGGAATCCCCCAATTTAAATATATTTACTTGAAAATACACCAATGTCAGGAAAGAAAACTGTATAGGTTAAAATGAAAGACAAATAACAAAATGACTGTTTTCAAATCTTACCTATTATCTGGTAAAGAAAGTGTGACACCAACATTTCATATAATCACACAAACACTATCGAGGGAAAAGCTGAACTTCTGAGACCTTCACTGGATCGAGTAGTTTAATACTGTACTTATGGAAGCCCACTGTGCTTCACACAGATTCTCTCACTGAATCTTCACACCAACCCTCTGAGGAAAACCCCACTATTTCCATTTCACAGAAGCACAGACTCTTCTGGATAAGTGCTGGGCACTGGGGCTGTCAATGAATGTGACCGTTTAAGTGGGGCCAGAAATGCAGTACTTTTTAGGAAACCAGGAGCTGGAGGCCACAGGAGTTGCACTGACCTCAGCTCCCTGGGAGGGGAGGGGAGGACCAGAGGAGAGGCGCCTCCAAGGAATCGAGGCTGGTGGGGAGAGCCACAGAGGAGCTCTCCCGCCCAGCTCACACCTGGAGAACGAACAGGTGAGGCTGGGCCAGCAGCTTCCAACAGATCATGGGGCTGCTGTGGACAGAGTGGGTTTGACGGACAAAGTAACAGCAGGAGGATGGTGTGCAAAAGGATGTTGAAGTGGAAATGCCTTCGTTACCTGCCCTCACCCCCACGCAGAGGCTCAGTCCCAAAGGCGAGGGCCTTGTCACCCCAGGGCCTGGCTCTGTTCCTCACATCAGACTGAGTAAATGAGCCCATTGAAAATGTAGCCTCTGAGCAGGAAGAAATGTCAGCTAGGGCGGAGGCAATACAAATGGAGAGAAAAAAATGAGGTAAAATAAAGCACGCTAGGGAAGGTAATGGCACCCCACTCCAGTACTCTTGCCTGGAAAATCCCACGGACGGAGGAGTCTGGTGGGCTGCAGTCCATGGGGTCACTAGGAGTCGGACACAACTGAGCAACTTCACTTTCACTTTTCACTTTGATGCACTGGAGAAGGAAATGGCAACCCACTCCAGTGTTCTTGCCTGGAGAATCCCAGGGACGGGGGAGCCTGGTGGGCTGCCATCTATGGGGTCGCACAGAGTCGGAGACGACAGAAGAGACTTAGCAGCAGCAGCAGCAGGGAAGGTAAAAAGGGGAGTATCAGTAATTCACTGGGTGTGGGAGTTGACTGGCAGGTGGTAGAACCACCCACAAAAACAAACAAAAAAAAAACCCAGACATTTGAAAAGAAATTACAATTCACTATTTAGTCATACGACATCTCTTTTCAAAGAGACTTTATTTCTGAAGGAAAGGTAGAAATTGTGCAGGTAGCATATGCTGCACCCCAGAGAACAAGTTGCCTCCTCATTCACCCAGTCCATTCTGGCATTCTGGGCCAAAATTCTGACAGATTTTTGTGAAGAGCTATTATTTCTTCTACTTATTTTCAGCAAAAGAGATGCAATTTTAAACCGTGCTTATCACCAAAAAAGATCTGGAAGGAACTGCCCATGGTTATCTCTGGGTAGCAGAATTAAGGTGGTTTGTTATTTTTGCTTATCACATGTTATTGTTATATATTTATGTACATTGCTTTTGCAACTTCAAAAAAAGGTTAATTTTTAAAAGAGTACATTTTTCTCAAACTTTAAGAAAGTTTAAAGGTTACTGTCTAATTGCATTAGACAAAGGCTTCCAGGGACAAAATTCTTTGGAGGAAAAAAAACCTCTTCATTTTAAATATGTGATAGTTATTTTCAATGTACAATTTTGGCATACATTTCTAAAGTGCCCCCAAATGTTTCACCACAGAACAAAACTTAAGTCATGAGATACAATCTAAAAACTAAACTTCCACATCCATAGGAACTAAAAACAAACAATATTCAAAAGACTGCCTTTTTATATGTATAGGCAATTATTTAAGATAAAAACTATGATAATAGTAAGAACTGGCCTGTTTAATGACACTGACAGTTCAAATTTGGGTTTAGATAAACCATTAGCCCTCTTAACCAGATAGCAGTGCTACTTCGGAGGACTTGCAGTAAAATCAATGTAATTCAAATTATAACACTTGTGGATTCAGTATGGAACCACCTCGACAACATCAATATTAATTTCTTTAAACACAAAATAATTTATAGCATAGGGCTATCCTCTGCATAGCGCTTTTGTTCAACTTACTGAAAGCCAAAAACCCCTGTCTACCGCCTACCTCAGAGACAAAAAGCTACAGACGGCAGACTTTGGTACACACAAGTGTGGGCTGGACCTCAGGCTCTGCCTGCCCTGTGGGCTGGATGCGCTTGTGCAGTGTGCAACATGCACACAACACTCATACCTGGCGGCCCAACCATAGGCCTGTCACCGGCATCTGTGAGACCCATGGTAGTCTCCAGGAGCATGTCAGAAATTTAAACTTAGTAATGCATGATTGCCAGACTCAACTGCCAGAAGGGGTTCTGGTATGACTTATAAATATTAATTATAAGTCATATTATTTATAGTTCTTAAATTCTGTACCACATTAGCTCTCACAGCATTAAGGGCATTCTTGAACAAAATCTATCACGTATATTCAAGAATTTTGAACTTCATTCAGGTGAGTGGTAGAAACAGGACTTTTCTCGCATATCATCTCAGTCCTTTTCTTGAAATTGACTATACTCACCAAGGGGCCATCCCTTTTCTTTAACCTTGATCAATAGACACATTAGAACTTTGGCCAATAAAGGATATTAGTTAGAACTGACCTTATTATATATTTCTCATCTAACATATTTTATATTTTATGTTTACCAAGTGTAACAATAACAATACTATTAGCTGGTCCTTGATTTTTCTCAGAAGTTATGTTAGACAACTTCAGTAAATGTTTTAAAAACTCAGACTGTATCCTGGCACAGGATAGCTCAAAGGTAGAGTAAAAGAGGTAACACTGAAAGACTGGAATTGACATATATACACTATTATACATAAAATAGATACTAAACTAATAAGGACCTACTGTTAGTCAAAGGTATGGTTTTTCCAGTAGTGATATATGAATGTGAGAGCTGGACCATAGAAAAGGCTGAGCACTGAAGAACTGATGCTTTGGAACTGTGGTGCTAAAGAAGACTTTTGAAAGTTCCCTGGACAGCAAGGAGATCAAACCAGTCAATCCTAAAGGAAATCAACCCTGAATTTCATTGGAAGGACTGATACTGAAGCTCCAGCAACAGTTTTTGGCCACTGGAAAAGAGCGGACTCACTGGAAAATATCCTAAAGCTGGGAAAGTTTGAATGCAAAAGGAGAAAGAGGTGGCAGAGGATGAGATGGTTAGATACCATCACCCCATCACCGGCTCAATAAACATGAATTTGAGCAAACTCCGGGAGATACTGGAGGACAGAGGAGCCTGGAGTGCTACTGTCCATGCATGGCATTGCAACAAGTCGGACAAGACTGAGCAACTGAACAACACAGGGAACTCTACTCAACACTCTGTAGTGGCCTGCATGGGAAAAGAATCTTAATGAGAGTGGATATATGTGTATGCATAACTGATTCACTTTGTAGGACACCTGAAACTAACAGATTGTAAATCAACTATACTCATATTTAAAAAAATTTTTTTGAAGCAGAATTAAGTGGCAAATACTTTCTTCCTCAATTTAGAGATGAAGGAAATCAATCCCAAACATGTACACAAGACAAATATGAACCGTGCAAAGCTGCAGGTAGAATGAAGTTCTTCAAGTGTCAATTCCTAACCAGCCCCAGCCCTCAGCTAACGTTTCTCCTCCTTCCTAACCCACTAACCCTTCTGGTTTGTGAGAAAGAAAATCTGATCTTGTCCAAGAAACCAACCATCCCTCCACTGGCAGTTTCCTCAAGACCAGCTACTCATGTGTCACATTGAAGGGAATAAACTGCAGTTCTCTTTAAATCACTTCTAGTTCCAAAATCCTACTATACAAACAAATTGGCTAATCAAATGAAAAAATATATATTTTTTAAATCCCAATATCAGGAATGTGGTGCTATGTATAAAACATTTACATAAGTTGAAAAAAAACCCTCAACTGGGTAGGTACCCACGGGGTAAATACAGCATGCCAAAAGTTCATGTGAAAAAGATTTAAAGATTTCAGTTGACTGTAAGCCCAGGATAAGCCAACAGAACAGCCTGGATACCAGAAGAAGGAAAAAAGAACAAAAAACTCATGACAATAGGAGAAATGTTATCCTGACATTAAAGAGGCCATGGCCCCACCATCCACCCCGCTCATCAGGCCACACAGCAAGTTTCAGTTTCAGAAGACCTTAAAAGCAGAGGCAGTAAGAATGGCAAGGTGCCTGCAAATCCATGAATAGAGCCTGGGGACCAAGCCATGAGCTTATAGCTCAGGCAGAAAAACAGAATACATGCCACTGCCTTAGCAAGTAGGTCGAAGGGAAAAACATGGGCTTCAAGGTGAGACACAGTGAGAGAGAGCTCTGCTCAAGTGTAGAAGGGTGGGGGCATCTTGGGATGCTGAGCCTCCTGGAAGGGATGGGAGCACAGCTTCAGGGTTCAGAGCCTAGGGCCCCCTTACAGACAGGCACCAGGACCACCTACTCCAGGCGCCCCCAAAGCAGCACTTCCCCCGGCTAGAATTGGACAGAGTAGTTCCTCCTCCCCGCCTGCACCCCACCAGGTTCCTCTACTGACTGAAACTTCATTAGCCCAGATATTTTACAATCAGGAACATTCCTAGAGAACCAACACTGAAACCAAGGCTGACAAGAGATAAAGGCGTAGGTGTGCCAGCCAAGAGCTGCTGCTAGGAATGTGTTCGAGGCTTTGTTGTTTCTCTCGTGCCAAGGGGACAGCTAATATGTGAGAAGCTTCCCAGCCTGACCTACCACAGACTGATCCCATGATAAAGGAACAATCATTCCACCTACCAAGCAGGAACTACAGTCTCTGAATCCAAAAGACATTTTCAAATGTGGGATTTCATCTTGATTTACAAAGAGGAGAAAAACAAGCCCCACAGGGAGGGAAAAGGTGAAGAAATTTTGTTGATGTAATCCCCTCCTTTAGACTAGTACAGTCTAAAGACTGGAACAGTAAAAGACACCTCCATTTCAGGCATCTCAGAGAAAACTATTATGTTCTGCTTTTCTCTCTACTCTCTCTCCAGGAACCTCACCCACTCCCCCAAGGTGAACAAAGATACTTTAGCATAACCCTGAACTCTTTCCTAAACTTGACTCAACTTTTTTTTTTTTGGTGAAACAAGTTTGACTTAAATTTCTTTTTTTTTTTTTTTTTTTTTAAGCCCTCCTCGGCCCCAGACCGGGAGGACGGAAGAGAAGGGGTTTCTAGCGGTCCCGGCAGGGGGAGGGGGAGGCGGCTGCCCCGGGTGCCAGGCTCTCCGAGCGCAGCACTCCGCGGCGCGCCGACACCCCCTCCCCCAGCCGGCTGCCTCTTGACTTAAATTTCTAATCACCTCTCTGAGAATCGCCCAGACTTTGGGCACGCTGACCTTAAAACATCCAAATCAAGCTCATTCTCTTTGCCCTAAAACAGGTCTCTCTCATTTCCTTGTTTCCCAACTGCTTTCCAGGCAACTGGTGTGAAAACCTGCTAAGTGCCCTCTACTCTTCTCTCTTTCTCCATTTTTCAGTAAGCCATCAGGATACAGTCTCTCTCACTAGGTGCCAAAACCTAGTTTTGGCTAAAAAACCCTCAAGCACTGGTCTAGGCCTATACTTCACTCAGATCACAGCAAGACCCTCATCCTTCCCCCAGCCCCGCCTCTGGCTTCTAGCAGTACTCCCCTCCCACTCTCTCCACTGGCAGCCTCCTCTTTCACTCAACCAACTGTCCAGGGCTTCTCTCCAACGTCTACCGTAACACTGACCACCCCCAGCCTGACCCGCAGAGCCTCCACACCGGGGCATGAACGCTCCAACAGGCCAAGCTTGGTGGGCAGGGAGGGTCACAGCTCCACTCACACACGTCCCTGGCCTTTGCTCATTTGGAAGTCCGCCTACATGCCTTTGCTCACTCGAGCTGCTTCTTCCATCCAAGCACTCCCTCTCACCCCTGGATGCGACTCTCAGACCACTCATTTCATCTGTTCATTTTCTCAGGAAACGAAGCCCCAGGGGCCTGGAATGACAGGCATCAGGTCACAGGCTGGGCTAGACAGAGCTGACCTCTCTCCCTTTAGGGCTTTTTCCCTAGACCACACCAGGTCCCCATGATTTGCTTTTTTTAAAAAAATGAAATAAATACCTCGGCTTGAAATGTCTTAATTAGACTAAACTTCTAAGCCCACCAAATTTAAAAAAAAAAAGAAAAAAAAAGCACAGTGCCCACATTTCCAGTAACTTGGGGATTTCCCTTAAAAGACTCACAAGCCCTGCTGCACTTTCCCGTTTAACCACTCAGACTATGTGGATGTGAAAGCTCTGGTGCCCAGCCTGGGGTCTGCCCCAAGGACCTGAGAGCAGATTCACCTTGCCCCTACAAAGAGGAGCCAGTTGTACTCTACAGCCTCTGTTTATTCAATCAGGGTTAAAACCAAAAAAATTGTTAGATCTACAGAGCCCTGAAAACCTGCTGAAAGAGGGGCTCCAGGACACTGCAGGCTTTCATAACACCTACATCCAAACCACATCTCTGGCTCCTGTCGGGAGGGACAATATTTAAGATGTGTACGACCGGTTCCGACTATGCCTGCTGATTAAAGTCAACAGTGAGACTGTCAAGTAGGATTTACTGCATTTTGAAAAGTATGATCTCCATGGACCAGAAGGCTACTGATGTGTTGAGAGCCCCAGCCCCAGCCCACTTGATTGTGAGACTTCTGTGCACAGACCACTGCACACACCTACCCGCCCTCCCCTCTGAGAGCCAGGAATTACATCTTTCTCATCCTGGCATCTGTGTCCCAAGTGCCAGGTTCAGAGAAGACACACCGCCAGTGTGTGCTGACTGACACTGAACTTGAAAAAAAAGCTGGATTTCTTGGCCAAGAATGTCTGGAAATACCACAGGACTCCCCGAATAGTGTGGTAATTGCAAAATAATTAATACAGAGTTGTATGCTTTGGTTGTCTAGCACAGTGACCTCTTGCTTTGGGGCAAAAAACCCAGAGATTACATCTCAAGTAGTCTAAGCACTATAGAATGGGTAAAATCACACCCTGGAACGATGCTCTTTCAGTTACACTAAAACTGCGTGATACACCGTCACTGAGACTCCAGCGTACTTGACATTCTCATGTACTCCCTTCATTCCTCTTCAAATGCAGGAACAGTACTACGGCTATTTTTAGAACTATAAAAGGGTTCTGACCATACCAAAAGCACTAGCAAACTTCATGTTCATTACACAATCCATTTAGTAATAATCAAAACACAAAGAGCCACGAACTCATTACTCATAAGCAAGTTTTTGGTTTGCACTTCTGAAGTCACATTATACAATCAAAGCTCTAATATTTCAAATCTGGAAACTTACATGTGTAAGAAAGCAAAAAACCTGACACAATAGAGACCATAATAGACCTGTGCAAAATGTCCCTAAGCAAATATTGTCTCAAAGATCTTAGGATTTATTTTCACCTAATGACTGATTTCCTCTGGGTCCACCCTGTGAAAAGAACTTCCGCAAAATACCATTTGGCTGATTCTTATCTGCCTACAATTATGAACTCTGCTAAACAAATAAACTTCCTTCCCATTTTTAAAGTTTTTCCAAAATTGGAGAATCGACATCTTTGGGGGTCACACTATTTTCTGAACTTGAAATAGCACTGGCAATGAAGGAATTCTTCACAGTATTTTGAGACAAGAAAAGGACTTCAGAAAGGGTGGCACAGCTGCTCCCTACCTCTATTTTAGGGAAGGGGAAGTCAAGGCACAATTGTCCCGCTGGGTCAGGTCACAGAGATGGCTGGTGGCAGAGGCCAGTCTAATTTTCTCTGTCCTGTTATTCCCTTATTGGAGCTAAATGACTTGTGACCTAAAAAGCATTATGATCTTGTTCTGCACAAGTGAATCAGGACTTATATTTAATTCATGCAGAATGTGATAAAACAACAGGAAAAAAAAAAACCCCTTGATACCAAGGTGAGTACCCAGTGATGCAAAGAGCTCTGGTCTGAGTCAGAACACCTTGCATTAATCTCAGTTGTCACTTCAGGGAAACCACCTCATCTCTGGAGGACCCAATGTTTTCATCTTTCAGAAAAGGGAACGGAACTAATAAGCAACTGTGAAGGTCATCTCCATCTCTAAATGCAATGAAGAAGATGATGGTGATGCCTCACACTCAGTAAGTGCTTGATCTGAGCCAGACGTTGTTCTAAGTATCTTATGTGGGTAAATCCTCAACAGCCTGGAAGATGGCTCTTAGCCCCATTTTGAAGATGAACACATTCATGCTTTAAGACAACTTATGTGTCCAAGGTGGCACCTCCACTGGGAACAGATGGAGAGGAGATCCATCCAGGCCAGTGGGTCCAGAGGCCCTCTCTTCCTTATCAGAGGTAGACAGTCTAAGATGACCGCCCTGACTTGCAGTAACAAGAGATATTTCAAACTGAGAACAATCATTGAGATCATTCAACATGATGTCCTATGAGACCAAAGGTCAAGGCCCAGGGAAGTACAACTCTGATGTATGAGTCAAATTCAATGGAAACATATGACTCCATCCACCCCACTGCCTGGACCAGCCCACTCTAAAGAGTGCTCGACAGTGTACATTCACTCACCTCATCTCATGTGACACCCAAGCAGAACTGCACCGTTGGCAGCAGAGCAGAGGTTACCATTCCCATGGCATTGAGCCAAGACTAAATAGCAACACCAGCAAACCTGGGCCTCCAAGCCACACCTTCAGCTTCCTGTCTGGTGTCCTGTCGCTGGCTGGAGGAGATGCCACTACGGTAGGAAGCTCTGGAATAATTCTTAACATAAAGAGCACTTTCCAGTAATCTCAATAGCTATGACAAGCTGCCTAACTTCTCTGAATTCAGTTTCTTCATACACTTTTCCCAACAAGGAGGAAAGAAGGAATAATACCACTACTTCCAGGATTCCCTGGAAGCTGACTACTCTCAACATAATAGCTAGCACATATTAACTGCTCAGAAATGTAATAATCTCTTCCTTCCTATGGCTGCACTAATGTTATAAATCTACTCTGTAAGTGATGCTTCTCTGAGAAAACTCGCTCTTTCTTACTGGAGGAGAAGAGCTATAGCATACACACCTGCCTCGTCTTCCACAGGACACCCTCTTGGTAGTGGGAGCCCAGGACTGGGAGGTATGTCACCTCACTGGACTTTGGCAACTTCCACTCTCTTCAAATAATCAGAACCTGGTTTCTTCCTGTACAAAGTTCACAGAACTGGTCAAGCCTCCCAGGCTCTTGAACATCTACGCCAATGACACTCTTTCACATGTTAGAGAATCTCCATCCACCTCAACAGACTACTCAATTTATGCCTCTTTTCTTTGCCTATTTCCTTGCAGGCCCCTTGATCTACTCTGAAATGCACATGCGTACACTCAGGTAGCTAACCAAAATATTCTCAATGACAATCTACTGATAGACATGCATACTTTTGATTTTAGTAAAATAATTCAGAGAGAAAGTACAAACAAATCAGCAGGACATTAACAAAGCGTGCAAAAAACCCAGGGATCCGGGACCTTGAGTTTAAGTTCTACCATAACAAGATATGTGATCTTGTTCAAATAAAGTCACCTTGTTCAAATGAAGCCCTGGGTCTCAGTTTCCTCATGTAGAAAAGGGAAAATGGCTTTCCATTCCAGTATAACCAGCATGACCACCATACCACAGTTATCAATAGGTGTGTCCACGCGCTCGGATGTGCTGGATGAAAGAAGAGAGTCACTCTTAATTCTGCATCTCCTGGTATCTGGGTAATTTACTTAACAGGACCTGTCTTCCTGAAGGTTAAAAAAAAATCACTGGGCTCAAAAGCAAAGCAAACAGAGTTAGAGAGCAGCCCTGAAAAATACTAAAATACGATGGAAAACTACCAAGAGTATATCCTAACTTTTTTTAATCATGTTTCTTTAAAGACTTAGTTCAAATATCCTCTCCTCTAAAGTCTCCCTGACTCCCTGTGCATATCTGTATTATCACACTAAATTCAACTATCTTCACAGGCGTCCTCTTCCTGCTAAACTGCAAGCTGCTCAAAGGCTAAGCCTGTGTCCTGTCTCCTCTGGATCCACGGCACCTACCACCACGCATTCACAAAAACCATGAACTACAAACTCAACCACATTTTAAATAGTTTACATTTACAGTCTTCATAATTTCTTATGCAAAATTTGACATTCCATTTTAAAATAAGACCTATAAAAAAGAGATACAGATAAATACAAAACACATTATTAATTTTACAGATGAAAAAGGCTCAGCCCAGCTCAAAGTGAACAAGGCCTGTGAGTCTAATTCCATCGCAACATGTAACAGACAAAAAATACTCTGCAGAAGTACCAAAGTGCACGATAACGAAGGAAATTTTTTTCATCACATTTTTCTTATAAATCTAACAAAGTAGTGTAGATTGCTAATTCATCAATCTTTCAAAAGCAAATACAGAGGTAACAGAAATAATAACAGAAAGGTACTTAAGTCTAAAGACACAAATAGAACCGAATAAATTTTTTTGCTTTTCTGTAACTTTTATAAATGTTCCTGAATACCAATGTATATTATGAAATAAAATTTAAAAAGACTATTATTTCTACTCCTTAAAAGTTATCAAAAGAAAGAAAGGGTTCCACATCATGTATCAATAGGGAAATGCAAATTAAAGCAACAAAGAGATATTATTATACATCTATTTGAATGGCCACAATCTGGAACACTGGCAATACTAAACACTGACAAGGATGTGGAGTAAAAGGAACTCTCACTCACTGCTGGTGGGAATGCAAAATGGTATGGCCACTCTGGAGAACAGTTTGGCAGCTTCTTAGAAAACTAAACTTACTCTCACCATATGATCCCACACTCCTTCTCCCTGATGTTTACCCAAAAAAAGCTGAAAGCGTATGTCCATACAAAAACTGACACAAAGATGTTTATAGCAGCTTATTCATAACCGCCAAAACTTGGAAGCAACTGAGAGGTCCTTCTGTAGACGAATAAACTGGTACATCCAGACAATGAGATATTATTCAGTACTAAGAAATGAATGATCAAGCCATGAAAGACACTGAAGAAACTTACATGTACATTACTAAGCGAAGGAAGCCAATCTGAAAAGAATGCATACTTTTAGGATTTCAATTATACAACATTTTGGAAAAGGCAAAACTATAAATATTGGCAGTTGCCAGGGGCTGGAAGAAAGGATGAAAAGCATTGCACAGAGAATTTTTAGGGCAGTGAAACTATTCATTGTGATATTACAGATACATATGATTACACACTTATCCAAACGCATGGAATGTACAACCCTAATAATGAACCACAGTGTAAACTATGGACTTTGGGTGATAATGATATATCAATGCAAGTTCATCAATTGTGACAAATGTACCACACTGATTAGGGATACTGATAACAGGGGAGGCTGTTGCATGTGTGGGAACTGTATCTTCTCCTCAATATTGCCATGAACTTAAAATTGCTCAAAAAATAAATCTATCCAAAAAAACAAAGCAGGAGATTTGAATCTACTTTTCAATAACAATTTGATGCCTAGTTCATTATATTATCCTAATGGTATTTGGGGCGAAGTTAAATATACTGAAAAAGAGGAAAGGTCATCAAAGTATTTTTTTAATTTAATAAACTGAACAGGGATTTCCCCAGAGTTCCAAAGGTTAGGATGCCACACTCTTACTGATGACAGTGTGGGTTCAATGCCTGGTCAGGGAGCTAAGATTCTACAAGCTGTGGGGTGCGGCCAAAAATGAAAAAAAATAATAAACTGAAGAATTCATATGTAAAATGTTCAAAATTTTTAAAAGGTGCAAGAATATGCAATGCAAATTTTTCCTTCCACTCTTGTTCTCCAGACACCCAATTTCAAAGTTGCTGAGTTTTTTTAAGTCTTATTTCATAGAACACTATTTCCACTACTGTCCTCCCATATAACGTGACTATTCTGAAGTCACAGCATTTGTTTCAAAAAATACGAGCAACTCCTATGTCTAATAGTAGGTATAAAAGGAAATATTTAAATTGAGAACCTTCCTACTCAAAATGTGGTCCCCAGATGGGCAGTATCAGCATCATCACCTGTGAGAAGCTTGTTGCAAATGCAGAATCTTGAGTTCCATCCCAGACCTGCTAAAGCAGAACTATTTAATACATTTCAAAAAGATGCCCAACTGATTTGTACACACTGGTATACATGACAACACCACCTCTGTTTTCACAGAGTGTACAAGCTAAGAAGATAAAATACTTAAATAATTGCAATGCAAGATACACAGACTAGACCCCACAGCTACGAGAGTCTGGGGACTGATCAGTTTTGGTCTCTAATGGTTCCCACTATCGCAAGTAAAATGCCAACTCCTCTGAAGGGGTCTGTATGCCACGCACATCCTGGGCCCTGCACATCTGTTCAGCTCTCCCTCTGCTACTCCCTATAGCAGATTTCCTGCCCGTCTACAAACAGCCTGTCACTGAGGCTCCTCCAACGTGCCTGCACGCCTCTGAACATGCTACCCTAACCACTTTGCACCCCTGAGCTTCCTGGCTACCTCCCCCTTGGGCGCCTTCGGGAGGGGGCAGGAGCCCCTCCCTGCTCTCCCATGGCACAGCACAGCTGGCTGATGTCTACCCTCCCCTGCCAGAGGAGCTCCTGTAGGTATTTTCTATCCAGTTCAGTATGCTCATCCAATGAATGAATGAATGAGTAATCAGAGATGCTTCAGAGAAGGTGTCACCATCAAAAGGACTCAGATGGTCAGAAATGGAAGATCAGAGAAGAGGCACATTTAAGGCTAAGATTGGATTAGGCAATCTATCTAGGAGAACAAACTATAATTTACTTTCTTTCTCATTATGAGATCTGCTCCAGGCAGTGTTTCGTTGTGGATTAGATGGGGTTTCTATCCCTGCTTTTCTCCCTTCTCTCGTTGAAAAATCAACCTGTGCCCAAATTATTGTCATTCTCAGTAACCAGAGCTCCCCAAGCACAGAGAGAGGCTGTAGCCACCACTGCTCAAACACCCCCACAGGAGCTTGATGGGGGCCATACCAGTTCTGCTTAGCAGAGGCAGCAAATTTTTCAAATTCAAGGAGTGGTTTGGCTATGACAAGTTCTTCCCTCTTCATTAAACTCAAACATGCACTAATTAAAAGTAATTTAAATCTACAGACCAAAAAATATGGTAATACATCTTTTAAAATTTTCCATCTCAACCTAGGACATAATCTCAGCAACAAACCAACATCAGGCTGACTTTAAGCAAGACAGCAATACTGCCACCTATATACTAGCTATAGTCAGAGTCTCACCTTACAGGAAGGCTGCTGTGCACCAGTTAACAGAAGAGCAAGTCCAACTGGTCAGAGGCACCCAAGGTGGGCTGATCCAGTCTGCAGGAAACCTCAAAGGTAAGTAAATAAGCCGAATGCCAGGACCCAACTGTGCCTGCAAGCTGTGGTTAGCAGCAGCTGAGCAAAGAACAAATTGTGCTTGTATTCAATACAGAAGAAGCAATTTGCTACTCAGTCATTTGCACCAATCTCAGACACCGGGTCACAGTCATTCCAGAAGACAGAGAATAATTACATATCCAAGGCATCACTACCACCTCCTGAACCACACCAGCCTCCTAAGCGGTCCCCCTGGCTTCCCAAAGCAGACATCACTCCTAGCTTTCACACCCACAGCACTTAGAAGCAACCCCTGCACAGCACCCTGGAACCCTCTATAGTCTGGCCCACATCAGCCCTTCCTGACTCACGACCCAGCTCTCTCAGGCAGCACCTGCCTTCCTCCTGCTGCTGTACCAGGCCCACCTACAGGCCTTGTTCCCTGCTGGCCCCTCTTCCTGGTACTTCTTTAGGGACCTATTACCACTCAGGTGAAATGCCACTTCAGCCCCAGGCACTCCCCACCAAACCTACCTTGTTAACTTTCCTTCCTAACACTCATCACCATCTGCAATTATTACAGTTATTTATTTGCTTCCTTCACTGCTGTCTCTCCTGTCTAGAATTTGAGTCATGAAAACAGGGGCCTGGTGTGCCTGTTCACTGCTCAATCTCAGGTCCTCAATCAACACCTGGCACATAGTAGGTGCTTAGTAACTAGATCCGTGTTGAATACATTTGTTAACTTGTTGAATGAATAATGGCTATAAACCCAGGTTCTAAGCAAGGTCAAAATAAGAAAAAGCCTGGTTTTACATAAAATATATATTAGTGATTGAGTATGAATTTACAAAAGGACTCCTTTCCTAATATATTTTTAATTACTACAAAGCATCAGTGTGTACACTTTTTAAAAGATAAACTTTTAGTGCAAAATGAGCTAACTCCTCCAGGGCATGAATAGTGAGTGCCTGGTGCACAGATGGCACTCACTAAGTATCTGCTGAATATATACAGAAGCATTGGAGAATAGCTTAATACAAGGCATGAGCTACATGAAACTCGACTTGGATTTGAAAACAGCAAATTTGGCTATATTTAGCTCCCATTTTCTATTTTATCTGACAAATTGACATGTACATTTTAAATCCACTAATTTGAGATACTAGCAGTAATCTTAGCCATTGTTTTTATAGGCAGTAGAGATCCAAGGAAGTTCAGAAAATTATCTGGCAGTTCTCTTGCTGTTAGTCTTCACAAACAGGGAAGTAGACGCATAGAAATACTCAATAGATAACTCAGAACTGCCAGGGATGTCTGTGGATTTAATATAAAAATCACAGAGCTTGAGAAATTTGTTTTTATTTAACGGTGTAATCTACATAAAAACTCTGGTATCCCTGATGAAAGACTAATCAAGAAATCATACCTCAAAAAAATACAATAAAATAAAGAAATCACACCTCCATAAACCTGGCTCCATTTTCAATATAATGCACACCTGCCTTAATGCTCCAAGACATGTCTAATATTTAAAAGGTATGTTAATTTTTCTTTTAACAGATAATCTCTTTGAAATAAAATTCTTCCCTATTTTGGCTTTATTCTTACATGATAAAATGACTCTCTCTACATGTTCAGTATTCACACACTATTAATGCATCACCAAAGAAAACCAAATTCAAGTTCAGGTCACCACCTGCATCAAGTAACAGACATCTACTCCCAAGTAACAGACATCTATTCCCCTTCTTCTTCGCTAACAGATGTTGGGCTGCAAATTACAAAGGTCAAATTAGGAATTTTTAATAGATGTGCAAGCGATTGTGTGAGGTGTGTGCTCGCGTGCATTTGTGAGATCTTGAAGGGTCATTCTAAAACCTAACATAAATGCACTTTGGGAGTAGGCACATTCTGTACCGTATCTGTGCCTCGTTTCTACTTTTAAAACATTTCCTAGTCTATAATGCAAAGTGTGTTAATGACTTGTCTCTTAACTGAACACCAAATAGGTTCCATAGAAAGCCATTCTTATAATTATAACCCGAAGAAATGAACTTTCAAACAGTAACTTCATATTCTAAAAGTGCTCACAGAATAACACAGTCTACAAAAATCAGTTATAGGGTGCAATTTACAATAGCACAAGACCTAGAAATGAAATACAAAAGAATAACATTTCTTAAAATTATGCTGACAACTGATAACTTTGCTCCAAAAACATTTCATAGTTGTTTGCTATTGTTCTGTAGTTTAAACAATTTTGGAATAACATGATTCAGAACTTAGATCAAGTTGGTCACATGCTGTTCATTTTTTACATGAACTTTTCAAAAGTACTGCCAGTTGTGGAAAGCTGACAATCCTTACAAAATCCTTGATTTTTTTTTTTTTAATAAGGCTTTGGTTTGCCGTTTTCAAAGTTCACCACACTCCTATAGTGTAAAGCATCTTATATTGTATGCTTTAGGAAAGTACATAAAACTATAAAACAGTATTAGCAGTAAGGTTTTTTTAGATTTACCTCTTGATTTTGAAATAAAACAAGTCTTTTTTTTTTTTTTTTCTTACTCCTTTTGGCCTTACAGTATAACAGTATAGTAATATTGGGTTGGCCAAAAAGTTTGTTCGGGTTTTTCCATGCGATGTCACCAAAAAACGAACTTTTTTGCCCAACCCAATATAGAAGCAGATTCAAATCCTCAACCTAGAATGAGTAACAGAATACTCAGGCAACACACCCTGAATTACTTTTTAAATCATATGACATTTTTAAACTTCAGCATTATTTGGAAAAGCCAACAAGTTATCACTTCAAGCCAGAAAATCTGGGCATTATTAATTTGTCTTCAGTACAAAACTGCTTCACAACGACTCAAAACACGTTTGAAAGTCACTTCACTTTTACTACTAGCTGTGTTTCAGCAACTGAAGATTCTGGTGGGCAAGAGGAGACAGTAAGATATAGTACCTGTCTAATAACTAGTGTTATCTGGTTCCTGCGTCTCTATTTTATTATCACTTACATGACAGGCAAAGCCTATCGGCCTCATATAAAGGTATTTGTAAAAATGTACTTTTAACACTCTAAAAGCACTGCATCGTAACTAGACGTACCACCACCTATTATTTGTAAAGGGTCACAGAACGGCTAACGGGTTCTCTCAGTGAGTTTAATTTAATTGCTCAACCAACTTGCCATACACCAAGAGCGAGCCCTGCGAAGGGGCTGGCAGAGAGAGGAGCCCGCTGGACTCGAGAAAGGTGCCCCATTATCCCGCCGGCCTGTAGAGGCTTCAAGAGTTGCATCGTTCAAAGCACACAACACCTGGCACTCTGGGAGGATATTATTCTATCACTGCCTTCTCAAACTGGTGGGAACTCTAGAAATCCACTCCAATCCCTTCATTTTTGGAATAGCAGAATTGGCCTGGACTTATAACGCTTAGTGATTCTGAAGGCGCCAATGTTCTGAAAATAAAACTTCAAAGAAATAAAAAACTTAGATTTAAAATTCAGACCCCCCCGCAAACCTGCCCTTGAAAACCAGGGAGTTAAAGACAAAAGACAGACATCTTCTAAGCGCACCGAGTTCAGCCTCCGGGCATCCTCCGTGCACGGTCCCGACAACCGAGCACAAACCTGTCTGTATAGGGGAGGCTGACACGCGAGGTCCCGCCGCCTGGACACGCCTCGCGGGGAATCCGGGGCGCGCTGGGGGCCGCAGAAGCCCACCCGCCCGGTGTCGAGCCTCACTCTCCCCACCTGTGAACTGGGCGTGAGGCCCCTGGCTCTTTCTCCCCACAGGGAAGAAAGTCTAATGAATGAGAACCACCTGGTGAGCGACCCGGACCGCGCTGGCCGCTCTCCGGACGCGGTCCCCGAGCAAGGGGCGCCCCTCGCCGCGGTCCGATCCCACCCCCACCAAGCTGCAGACCCCCAGCGGCCCGGACGCCCGGCAGCCCCACGGTTACCAAGGTTCCCCGAGCCACGCCCGCCGGGACGCTAGCTCCCGGGCGGTCCGCTACCGTAACGGGCGCCGGCCCGACGCCGCCTACCTTGGCCACCCAGCTGAACAATGGTGACATCGCGGGCCGGGCGGCGGCTCGTCGCCCGCAGCTCCCGCTCACTCCCTCCGCCGGCCCGAGCGGCGGCGGGCAGCCAGGAGCGGGCTCGGAGCGCGGCGGGGCCGGGGCATGGCTCCCCCCTCGGTGGTGGCGGCGGTGGCGGCGGCGGACTCCTCCCCGCTCGTCACTGCCCGGAGAGGTCGCGCCCGCGGGGCTGCCCAGCCGAGGAAAGGGAAGTGGGTGGGGAGAGCGGGGGAGGGGAGCGGAGGGGAGGGAGCGCGGCCGACCCCGCCCCCACCCCGCCCACCCCCACGCTCGCCTCGCGGCGGGAAGTTGGGACCCGCGGGGGTCGCCCTCCTCCGGGACGCCCCCGGCTGCGCGGGTATCGGGGGAGGGGTCGTAAACCCTGAGGGCTTAGGGACGCGGCTTTCTAGGCCTTCGGGGTCCGTTTGGCCCAACTTTGAAAAAACTAGGAATTCCTCTCCCAGAGGTTTGATGAAAGCCCCAGAGCCGGAGCCGACACAAAACCCGCCCAACTTTCCAGGGGTTACCCCCACCCCCATGGCTTTGCTTCCTAAACGCTCCAGATTGCTAGTAACAAAAGGCCTAGTGTTTCCCTAACTCCTAATACCTTTATATAATCAAAGGTGGTTTTCTTGTAGTCAGAAAACTCAAATGTTGAGACTAGAGAAGGCGCGGTGGAGAAAGAACCTTCAGTTCCTGCCAGCCTGGAGATTTCAGCAACGTGAGACATGTTGGTTTCACCAGTTTTCTTCTCTCCAAGGCAAGATGATAAGCCGTGTAGTCACTTTATTGCTACAAAGGTTAAGCTGAGTTTCAAACTCAGACACCCAAGAGTTGCACATTAAAAAAAAAAGAAAAAAGGCTAAAGGTCACAATGTGTAAATATAGATATATGTGTCATATGGAGCCACTCACTGAATGCCTCAGACCAAGTAGCCACCCTAGAACCAGAATTCTGATTCTTTCCTTTTTTATATTAATTGTGCCCTATCTTCATGGGGGGCTTCCCCATGGCTCAGTTGTAAAGAATCTGCCTGCCAATGCAGGAGACTGGGGTTCCATCCCCGGGTCAGGAAGATGGAGAAAGAAATGGCAACCCACTCCAGTATTCTTGCCTGGGAAATCCCATGGACAGAGGAGCCTGGCGGGCTACAGTCCCTGGGGTGGCAAAAGAGTTGAACATAAGTAGAGACTAAACAACAGTCTTCATGGGACATTTTTATGGCGTTTCCCAAATGCCTGTCATCTTGAGTTAGATGGGTATATTCATTATTTATCGCTACATGACAAATTACCCCAAAACTTAGAAACTGAGAACAGCAGTTTCTGTGGGTCAAAAATCCAGCAGCATCTTAGCTGGGCACCTCTGGCTCCAGGTCTGTAGCTGGGTCTGCAGGCATCTCAAGACCGAGCTGGAACTGAAGCATCCACTTACAAGCTCACACACAGTTGTTCCCAAGATTCAGTTCGTTGCAGGCTCTTGGGCTCAGGGTCTCAGTTTCTTGCTGCAGCATATGGTTCTCCCCATAAAACTGCTCACAGAATGACAGCTTGCGCACCCCCAGGATCCAAGAAAGAGCAGGTGTCCAAGAAGGAAGTCAATGGTTTTGTAAACCACAGAAGTGACATCCCAAAACTTCTGCAGCATTCAGTCTAATCTACACTCAAGGCAAGGGTATGAGGGCATAAATACCAAGAAGACCACACAAAAGGAAAGGGTGTCTTCTTTTTCTTCTCCCAGGTGGGGTGCATGGGAACAAGATAAATGATAAAGTCATGGTGAATGTCAAGAGTGACATCATTCTAACAAAGCCTACCTGGCTACTTTAAAAGAGCCTTCAGAGCATCTTTGTTGCTTAGTCGCTAAGTCGTGTACAATTCTTTTGCGACCCCATGGACTGTAGCCCACCAGGCTCCTCTGTCCATGGGATTTCCCAGGCAAGCATATTTGACTGGGTTGCCATTTCCTTCTCCAGGGGATCTTCCCAACCCAGGAATGGAATCAGAGTTTCCTGCATCTGGCAGGAATTCCTGTATTGGAATACAGGAATCTATTCCTGTGTTGGCAGGTGGATTCTTTACCACTGAGCCACCAGGGAAGCCTTTGGAACATCTTGCTGCTGCTGCTGCTAAGTCGCTTCAGTCGTGTCTGACTCTGTGTGACCCCATAGACAGCAGCCCACCAGGCTCCCCTGTCCCTGGGATTCTCCAGGCAAGAACACTGGAGTGGGTTGCCATTTCCTTCTCCAATGCATGAAAGTGTAAAGTGAAAGTGAAGTCGCTCAGTCATGTCCGACTCAGTGATCCCATGGACTGCAGCCTACCAGGCTCCTCCGCCCATGGGATTTTCCAGGCAAGAGTACTGGAGTGGGGTGCCATTGCCTTCACCGTTGGAATATCTTCAGTTCAGTTCAGTTCAGTCGCTCAGTTGTGTCCAACTCTTTGTGACCCCATGAATCAGCACGCCAGGCCTCCCTGTCCATCACCAACTCCCGGGGTTTACTCAAATTCATGTCCATCGAGTCGGTGAGTTAGGGAAGTGCTATTCTTTCATTCATTTCAGCAGTAACGTTCCCTAGAGGTGGAAAGGGGGAGTGCATTTGCAACCATCTAACTAAATCTTTCCGTGTTATCACATTACTTCCCCCAAGCAAGCAGAAGAGATAGAGCCTGAGAGCTCCATTTAAGTGAGAGCCTTTATGGTCCCTACAGCCTTGCTACTCAAAGTGTGGTCTGTGGATCAGCTGCCTCAGCATCACCTGGCAATTTGTTAGAAATGCAGATACTTGGACCCTGCCCTAATCCCATCCTACAGAGTCACAAGCTTCATTTTACCATGACTCCAAGAGGCTAGGATGCACATAAAGTTTGAAATGCACTAGAATATGAGACACATTGGCCTTAAAATAATGTAACTGCAAA
Organism: Bos indicus; assembly: GCF_029378745.1. Lineage (NCBI taxonomy): Eukaryota > Metazoa > Chordata > Mammalia > Artiodactyla > Bovidae > Bos > Bos indicus. The sequence continues at coordinate 57,981,640 of NC_091765.1, read as the reverse complement.
CAGTTGAGAGACCAGCTAAAACTGTCCCTCATCTCTGTGATGGTCTGAACTAGCTCAGCAGAGAGACACCTAGTGAACTAAGGGAAGCAACATCATTTTGCTGGGAGTGGATGAGCAGCTGAGGACCAGCAGGACAAGCTGGATGGATGACAAATGTCACCCTGCATCATCACTCCAATCCCCAGCCTGAGCTCTATGAAAACGACTAGGATTGAGAAGCAACTCAAGGGGAACCCTGAGTGTACTCAGAGGGGAACCTGAAATGTACTAAGGAAACCTGAATTACCTCCAACCGACTGAGATAAACTTTCTGCTTCTATGGCAGGAGGCAGGAAGGCAAAAATAGAGAAATTACCTTAAATTTAGAAAATTGAACTTCTTGCCAAAAAAAAAAAAAATTAAGACTAAATCCTGAATATGATAGAAAGGAACGAGTGTGGGCAGGTGAAATAGGGATATCCAGGCTTCACTGTTTAAACCTGGATCCAAGTACACACACATCAGGATGGAGTCTCCTGCAGCTCCTGGTTTGCACTTGCCTAAACCTTACATTGGCCACCTGATGTGAAGAGCTGACTCATCTGAAAAGACCCTGATGCTGGGAAAGATTGAGGGTAGAAGGAGAAGGGAATGACAGAGGATGAGATGGTTGGATGGCATCACTGACTCAATGGACATGGGTTTGGGTGGATTCTGGGAGTTGGTGATGGACAGGGAGGCCTGGCATGCTGCAGTTCATGGGGTCGCAAAGAGTCAGATATGACTGAGTGACTGAACTGAACTGAACTGAAACCTTACATGATTTTAGACTCAAGAGAGGTCTCCATCTGTTCCAGGTGTCCTGCTTGATCCAGGATTGGGCAGAATCACTCATTTCAAGGGAATCTAAGAACCTTTCTGATGGATGGACTTGATAGTAACATGTGGGGCTGTAAGGCTAAATATTACATGTATGTATGCACACTCAGTTGTGCCCAACTGTTTGTGACCCTATGGACTGTAGCCCACCAGGCTCCTCTATCCGTGGAACTTCCCTGGCAAGAATACTGGAGTGCGTTACCATTTCTTTCTCCAGAGGATCTTCCCAACCCACGGATCAAACCCATATCTCTTGCATCTCCTGCACTGGCAGGTAGGTTCTTTACCAGCTAAGTTCTTAATTCCCTGCCAACATGTACTTTGCCAACAAAAACTCTGTTATAATCTGGAAGTTCGTTAAGGGGAAACTGTTAACATCAGACAAGCTAACAGATCTCACATTCAAAACGATTTTCCTTAAAATATTACGTTTCCTCCCATATGAAAAAGGTATCCTCCTCTAAGAAATTGTATATTCCCCCAGGGAAGGACTGAACATAGAGGGGGCATGGATAATTTTTAATAGCTCCCCGGTGATGCCCTTTCAGCCAGAATTGAGAATACTTACAGATACTTACAGACAGAATAATCATTGCTCAAAGATGCTGATGGTTCTCTAGAGTCACCTGTGCTGCCAAGGCGGTTGGGTGAGGAAGGAGGGCAGATGATTTGGCTGTTTGTGGCAGGGTTGAATTCTCAAAGACCTTAAGGGGCAGGCAGGTCATATTCATGTGTGAAGAGGGCCAAGTGTGAGACAATAAGGAACAAATGAACTGTGGCAATGTGGAGAATGAGTACTCGATTATTAAAGCTCTCCACCCAGCCAAGCAAATGTGTAACCCGAATGAATTCAGCAGGAGAGGTGTTATCGGTGTTGACCTCTGGATTTACTTAAAACTTGGAGGAGTGTGGTGTGTGTGTGTGTGTGTGTGATTCTGTTTATTAGCCAGGATTGAGAACCACTTCCATAATTCTCAATCCTGGATCCTTTATTTTAAAAAATAACTTCCGTGCTCTTTGGAGAGCAACAGGCTATCCAAATAAGACTGAAGAGGTGTAAACAAGTAGGATCTACAGAACACCCAGGACCAATTTCCAGGTAAGTTTAAAAGGAAGCTTATGGCTTCCCTGATGGCACATTAAAGAATCTGCCAGCAATTAGGGAGACCTGGGTTTGATCCCCAGTTTGGGAAGATCCCCTGGAAAAGGGAATGGCTATTCATTACAGTATTCTTGCCTGGAGAATTCCATGGACAGAGGAGCCTGGCAGGCCACAGTCCATGGGGTCACAAAGAGTCGGACACTTTCACTTTCACTTTCACTTGAATGTCTCATCATCTCAGTTTTCCTGAGACATTAAAGGAGGGCTAAAAAGAGGAAACTCAGAAACTGGAAGAGTTGCTCATTGACTAAACTTGATCATAATTTCCCAAATAAGCCTGACACTGCTGCCCTTTTGCCATGTTCCTCCTTTGAAAAGGAGCAAGGGGCAAGGACAGCAAAACCTCCTGAGAGTCCAGGAGGAGATGCTGGCAGGCTCCTCTCCCACACCTGAAACGTGGAGGGTACAGAAGTCGGAAACTTGCAGAAGCATGACCCCACTCTGCAGCCTGTTCCTCCCCACCACAAGACCCGGTTAAAAACAGAGTCATTGTCATACCAACTCCGGGAGGAAACTCAACTTGGTTTCAAGAGAATGAGAACCACTTTGCACTTGGTAACTCGGGTGCTGACAGCAGTTACAATGTGTTTGGTTTGATTGTTTCTCCCACAACACTATGCTATTCTGGGACACCAGCTGAGCGGCCTACAATTCAACTCAATTCTGACATTATCTACTCCCACCCTGACTTCAGACACCAATTGCAAGTCCAGGTTGTCACCTGTGCTTCTGACCAACTGGTTATAGATTGGAGGTTCCTGCAACCCCTCCTTGGCTTCAGTTAATTTGCTGAGTGGTTCACAGAACTCAGGGAAACATCTGACTTACTAGAGCATCAATTTATATAAAAGGATGTAACTCAGGAACAGCCAAAGGAAAGAGAAACACAGGGCAAGCTATGGGGAAATGGGGTGAACCTCCCATGCTCTTTCTAGGCACACTACTCTCGTCAAATCTGTTACCTGTTAATCAACTTGGAAGTTCTTCAAATCCCATCCTTCTGGGGTTTTATGGAGGCTTCATACACAGGCATGATTGACCTCTTCATTGGCCTTTGGCCATTGTAATCATTCTCCCCCTCCTCTCTCTTCTGTAGAGTTCAGGGGGTGGGACCTTCTAATCGCAAGGTTGGTTCCCCTAGCAACCAGCCTCGATCCCTAGAGGACCTAGGGACTTTCCAAAAGTCACCTTATTAACATAACAAAAGACACCTTTATCACTCTCTAAACAGGAAATTCCAAGGGTTTTAGTGGTTCTGTGTCTGGAAAGGTGGACAAAGACCAAAAGTAAATTGCTTATGATAAATCACAATATCACAGCAACTGATCAAGAATTTATTCAGTTTGTGAATATTCCTTAGCACCTATGGAGTACAGCAACACGTGTCCTAACAAGGAATAGCAAAAATGATCAAACCCGAAGCATGCCCTGAATATGCATAGGAAGTAGCAGGAGAGAGTGAACAATGTCAAGGGAAGGGCCCAAGTGAAGCTCCGTGGAGTTCCAAAGGAATGAAAAATAACTTCTGGCCACAAAGGAAGAACCAGCGTCCTGACAGAAGCCATCAGGACTTCTATGGATGATGATGAAGGAGTGGGTTTTCCACTGGCATGAAGGATTGATGTTCATCTCTGGAAATCAAGCCATACCAGGACAGATAGGATAGAAGTCAAAGCTCACACTGCAGAAAGAGCATTTTAGTAAATGGCAGTTTGGAGGTGTGCAGTCACGCCTCTCTGGCATAAAAGTTTGTTTCCAGAAAAAGTATTTTCAAAGGATACTAGCAAATCCAGAAATGTCATGAAAAGAGTGTCTCCTTATGAACTGAAAACATATGTCCATGAAAAAAAGCTCATATATGAATGTTTTCACAGTAGCATTATTGTAATGGCTAAAAAGTCGAAACAACCCAAATGTCCATCAACTGACAAATGGATAGTGTGCCCACACAACAGAATATTATTTGGCCATAAAAAGTGATAAAGTACCAATGCATGCTACAACATAAATGGACCTTGAAAACATTATACCACATGAAAGAACCTAGACGCAAAGAACTATATATTGTATATGATGGTGGTGGTGTTGGTGGTTTAGTCACATAGTAGCGTCCAGCTCCTTGCAATCCCATGGGTTGGGGCCTGCCAGGCTCCTCTGTTCATGGGATTTCTCAAGCAAGAATACTGGAGTGGCTTGCCATTCCTTTCTCCAAGGGATCTTCCCTACCCAGGTCTCCTGCATTGCCGGATTCTTGACTGACTGAGCGGCCATGCTGAGACATATATTGTATGGTTCCATTTATAAGAAATTTTCAAATAGACAAATCCAAAAAGACAGAAAGTAGATTTGTGGTTTACAGGGATTGAGAGGAAAATGAGGAGAGATTGCTAATGATTATGGATTTTTTTTTTTTTTTTGAGGTGATGAAAATACTTTGGAATTAGACAGTGGTGATGGTTACACAATTTTGTGAGTATACTAAAGCCCCAAATTCCATGGTCTGTGAATTACAGCTCAATTTTTTAAATCCCTCTATGTGATCATGGTTTAATGACTTATATAATGTTTAATGGTTTAGATAAATTAATTTCCTGAGCTTGTATAACAATGGAACCTATACTTCAAAGGGCTAATTTCGGAATTAAATGAGATACATATAAAGCACACAGCCTGAATCCTTGCACATAGTAGGTGCTCAGGAAATGTCAGCTGATGTTGGGGGCGGGGCGTAGAGGAGGAGGAAGAGGTGAAGAGAGGAAAGAAGAAACTTGGGCGATGGCAGCCGTAACTGCTGTAGCTTAATGATGGGTATAAGTAAGTCTTAGTCTCTCAGTCGTATCCGATTCTTTTCGACCCCATAGATACTGTAGCCTGCCAGGCTCCTCTGTCCATGGGATTCTACAGGCAAGAATACTGGAGTGGGTAGCCATTCCCTTCTCCAGGGGATCTTCCCAACCCAGGGATCAAACCTGGGTCGCCTTCATTGCAGGCAGATTCTTTACTATCTGAGCCAGCAGCGAAGCCAATGATGAGTATGTGTGATGGTTAATTTTCATGTGTCATTAAGAGCTGCCCAGACAGCTGGTTGACATTATTTCTGGGTGTGTCTGCGGCATTCGAGTTAAGAAGGTCACCCTCACCAATGTTCGGTAGACATTATCCCCTCCATTGAGGTGCTGAATAGAACAGAAAGGTAGAGGAAGGAGGAAAGCGCTCACTCTCTCTCTCTCTCTCTCTCTCTCTCGCTCTCTCGCTCTCTCGCTCTCTCGCTCTCTCACTCTGCTTGAGCTGAAACCTTCATCTCCTCCTGCCCTCAGACCTCAGTGCTTCTGGTCCTCAGGCCTTTAGACTCAGACCAGGATATACTTACACCATCAGCCCTCCCAACTCTCAGGCCTTCAGACTTGTACTGAAATACACCACTGGTTTTCCTGGTTCTCCAGCTTGCAGACAGCAGATCATGGGGCTTCTCAGGCTCCATAACCACGTGAGCCAGTTCCTATAATAAATCTCCCCTTATATAGCTCTCTAATATACCCTATAGGTTCTGTTTCTCCAGAGAAGGCTAATACAGCGTGACTACTATAAATACAGAAATAGAACACAAGTGATGGGCTGGAGATCTCACGCTCATGGCTGGGTTTATAGACAAACAGTTGAGAGTAAAGAAGAGATTGTGTGTCAGCCAAAACTAATTCTGGAACAGGTGGGCCCCCCAACATCTCTCAATATTTTCCTCTCCCTTTTTATGGGTTGCTATGTCTAACAGTATGACTGTGCTCCACTTGTTACTTTCACTCTATAAGGCATACCGTGAATCGTCCAAGTTTTGCTGGTAAATTCCCGTCATTCTGGGCAGAGACTTGGTGTGCACAAGCATTACTAGCCTGTCACACTTTCAGAAAGTTCAGATATTCCTTCCTAAGAAATGGATTCTGCTCACTCACACTGCTCATCCATCATTTCTCTTCCCCGAACATCCTGTGTGTCATTACCTATTGACAGCTCTTGCTTTCTCTCAAGCACAAACATGTACTCACATTTTAAATGATTCAACATAGGGTCTCTGGGTGGCAAGACTGAATATCTGAAGACCAGCCTCAGAGCAAAGGATGCTCAATAAACTGGTGAATGAATGAAAGAAAGTACAGAGTGGAAGAATAAATCTTGTGCAAACATTTAGATTTAGACAACAAATTCAGGGGAAAGGCTGAAGAACACTCTACTTTGATAGAGCTGTGTCAGTGTTTAAATTAAGGTCTCTAACCTTATGTTTTGATTTTGTGCATCAAGTTGTAGTTTCTTATTAGCCAGAATAACAACAAACAAATTTAAAAGAACATTTTTAAATTTCTTAAGCGCCAGTCACCTTCACTACATTGCAAAATTAAAAGCTGGTTGAGAATTCCCTGGTTGTCCAGTGGTTAGGGCTTTCCTGGTAGCTTATACAGTAATAATGTGCCTGAGATGCAGGAGAACAGGGTTTGATCCCCAGGTTGGGAAGATCCCCTGGAGAGGGAATTGGCAACCCACTACGGTATTCTTGCCTGGGAAATCCCTTGGACAGAGGAGCCTGGTGGGCTACAGTCCATGGGGTTACAAAGAGTTGAGCACAAATGAACAACTAACATTTTCTTTTTCTTTCCAGTGGTTAGGATTCTGTGCTTCCACTGCCAGAGGCTTGGGTTCAATCCCTGGTCAGGGACTGCATGCTATGCCAGAAGGTCAAAAAAGAAAAAAAAGCTGGCTGAAGCCCTGCTAGAAATTCTAAGTCTTGCAGTGTAAAAAGGGAACCACTGAACTTGTAACTCTAGAGCTGTATGGTGAACCAGACAGTAACAAATCCCTCCAAGAATAAAGCTCACATCAGTGAACTTTCTCAAGATGCCTTTTTTTCTCTCAATACTCAGCAGTCTAATTAAAACAGAAACTTCCTTTATGACACAAAGTTCTCTCTTCAGTAGAAAGAACAATCAATATGTCATTGTGACATTTCACAACTAGCTAAATTAATATATTTTGCTATTTAAATTTCTGTTCCCATCTCAATATTTTCCTTAATATATGCAGTAACTGTGTTCACTTTTTAGCTGGTAAGGCATTCCAAAAATAGAAACAGTGTTTCTCTATTTTTAGCTCAGTCTGTAAAGTTTAAGCAAATAATCTTCTTTCCAAAGTACTCCACACACATGTTTCAAATTCATGGAAAAACCCAGTGGCAATGAGCTCATAAAAGAAAACAGTGAAAAGTTGGAGTCAAAAGATTTTTGATATCCTCACCCTGTGTTACAACTCAACATAGACACTCAGCTTCCAACTCAGACATTTTAATTATAATTTCTAATAGGAACATGAAAAACACTACTTAGTACAGCACTAATTACACTGAAAAATAACTTCTTTTTCTACACTAAAAGTTATGTTTCTCCTTAAAAAGTAGACTAAAAACCATCAGTTCCTACTTCCTGGTCAAATATATTAGTGAATAAAAATCACACCAAGACTTCCTTTCCCCCTTTTCTCATACTAAATCATAATTTCCTTTTTCCTCCCAAAAAGGCCGTTTACTCTGTCCTTGATTAGAATGACTTCCCACTTGTAAAATGATGTGTTTGTTCACTTTCATCCATTTAAACGTGTCATCTTTCAGTCAAGCAATCGAACTCCTTATTATTTGCCCAACTAAGTTGAAAACTTATGCTCACACAAAAGCCTGCATACCAATGTTTATGGCAGCTTTATTTCATAATTGGTGAACGAATAAATAAACTGTGGAATATATTGACAATGGAATATGATTCAGTGTTAAAAATAAATGAGTGATGAAGCCATGAAAAGACATGGAGGAACCTTAAACATACATTACTAAGTGAAAGACATCAATCTGAAAAGGCTACATACTGTATGATTCCAACTATATGTGATACTCTAAGAAAAGCAAAACTGTAGAGGCAGTAAAAAGATCCGTGGTTACCAGGGGCTGAGGATAGGAGAGAAGGGGCGAGTAACCAGGGCACAGATGATTTTTAGGCAGTGATAATACTTTGTATGATACTATAGTGATGAATGGCTCAGCAATAAAGAATCCACCTTCAGTGGTTCAATCTCTGGGTTGGGAAGATCCCCTGGAGAAGGAAATGGCAATCCACTCCCATATTCTTGCCTGGGAAATCCCCTGAACAGAGGAGCCTGGTGGGCTAGAGTCCCTGGGGTTGAAAAGAGTCCGACATGACTTAGCAACTAAACACAACACAACAACATAATGATGAGTACAAGTCATTATATATTTGACCAAACCCATAGAATGTACAACACTGAGAGTGAATCCTAACGTGAATTCTGGACGTCAGGGGACAGTGGTGTGTCAGTGAAGGTTTGCCAATTGTTATAACTGTTTTACTCTGGTGAGGGATGCTGACAGTTGGAGGCAGGGTCATGATTGTATGGGGGCAGGGGCCATATGAGAAATACCACCTGCTCAATTTTGCTGTGAACCTAAAACCAATAAAGAATCTGCTGGCAATGCAGGAGACCCAGGTTCAATCCCTGGGTTGGAAAGATCTCTTGGAGAAGGAAATGGCTACCCACTCCAGTATTCTTGCCTGGAGAATCCCATGGACAGAGGAGCCTGGCAGGTTACAGGCCATAGGGTCGCAAAGAGTAGGACATGACTGGGCGACTAACGCTTTGGCACTTTGCCACTACAACTATTCTTTAAAAACTTTTGAAAAAAAATCAAGTTTTAAACATCACTGAAACTTTCTGTCAACGTTCTCAGTGTTTTGTGTGCATGCTCCCATATTTGGAACAGAACTGCACACCTTGAAAGAGATAAAATGCCTCTTCGTGTCAGAGTCCTATGCCTGGTACACAGGCATGCACCTCCACACAGTCATGCAAAAAAAAAGTCATATGTGTTTCCTCACCAGGGCTTGAGATTCTGAAAAAGATTCCACCAAGCTATTATACCAATCCTGGCTCTGCTCAGCCGAGTTTTCAGGTGCACAGGACAAACGTGCTTTCCAGAAGCTAAGATCCACGTGCTACATTCTTAGGTCCACGCCCCTCCAAAAACTCTAAAGATAAAAGGTCTCTCTGGGCTCACTGCTTAGCAAAAGAATGCATAGGTTGTAAAATAAACCAGCACCTGCATCCTGGTCTGTACACACAGCTGGGGAAGGTACATCACTCATGTTGGCTTTGATAGGAGATGCAAAGGCTGAGAAGATACAAGAAGAAGGAAGTGGCTTCTCTTTTCTATTTGTGTTGGAATCACCTTCCGTTTCTCAAATGCGTATCAGTGGAGAAGCCTAAAATATGGCTCTTGTCATCCGGAGTTTTTCAAACACAGTACAGGTTATGCTTTGGGGGAAGTGAAGATGGATTCAACCTTCAGTTGAGGGTCAGGATTCATCTTAAATGGTCAGAATGAATTGCACCCAGCCCTTGGAGCCTTTCTGTCTGTGCAGGGAGTGTGGTTTTGGAGACAGCCCAACAGGAGGAACAGGGCGTTGGTGTCCAGGTGTGCGCAGCTAGCTTCCACCTGCTCACGACTGGCTGTGTGACCTCAGGCAGCTATCATTGCATTTCTGGACCTGTTTGCACCTTGTAAATTTTTAAAATATAATTTTAGTGTATGTGCTGCCAAAGCAAGCACTTTTAAAATATAATTTTAAAATTTTATTTTATCTTTGATTCACGCCACTTGGCATGTGGGATGCTAGTTTGCGGACCAGGGACTGAGCCCACGCCCCTTGCCTTGGGAGCATGAAGTCCCCACCTTGTAAATTTTTGGAGGTTGGGTTCCTTCTAAACTTCCCTTAGGAATGCGATGGAATATATTCTAATTTAAATGCCCATGGTGGGTTTGTGACTGGCAGCCTTAGCTCAGGGTCAAGGTAGAACGGAAACATACCTGCTTCCCAATCTCAAGGTCATAATTGGAAATTTCCAACTTAGAACGTTTGCAAAACCTACAGTTAGTTTACCTCAGGGGAGAAGATGACAAAAAAGAATGCCTACAACACAATGGCAGGGGTCACCTGCTTCCTGTCTGAGGTACCCTTCTCCAAGGTCAAGGGTCAGGAAGGAACAACACCCACTGAGCCCTTATTACATGCCATGTGTTTTCATATATTCTCATGAACCCTCACAACTCCAAAGCCCTGGGGGCTGGACCTCCCAGAGCCTGGGGGGTCAGACCTCTCCCTGCAGAACTGTAGGGGCAGAACTTCTGCCCCGCTGTGTCCAGAAGGTGAGACTTCTGTCCCAGTGGGACTGGAGGGCAGAGAATCAAGCCAAAGGGGCTTGTTCTAAAGCATTAAGGCTTTAGATCTCATGGAGTTGGCCTGGTATCTTGGACTTACTTGGGCCCTATCAACCCCTTTCTTCTCTCTGATTTCTCTCTTTCAAAACAGCGTTGTCTATCCTATGCCTGTCCCACCACTGTTCTTTGGAAACACATAACTTGCTTGATTTCACAGGTTCATGGCTGGAGAGAAATTTGTCTCAGGATGAGTCATACCTCGAATATCACCCATGTCTGATTTGGATGATATTCAGATGACACTTTGGACTTTTGAGTTGACAGTGGGATGTAATAAATGAATTTATTACAAAAGACATGAATTTGGGGGCATCAGGGACAGAATGCTACGGAATGAATTGTTTACATACTCCCCACATTGCTATGTTAAAACCAAATTCCCCAGGGTCTCTGGGGGTGATTAGGTCGTGAAGGTGAAGCCCTCATGAATGGGATTAATGCCCTTATAAAAGAGACCCCAAAGTGATCTTTCTTCCCTTCCACCACATGAGGTTACAGCAAAAAGCCTGTCGTCTATGAACCAGAAAGCCAGCTCTCACAAGACACCAAATCTTCAGCTAGGATGTCTCAGCCTCTAGACCTGTGAGAAATAAACTGCTGCTGTTCATAAGTAACTCAGTCTGTGGTATTTTTGTTACAGCAGCTCGAATGGACTAAGACTAACAATAGTAGTAGAACATGTGTATGGAGTGTCTACTGTCTACCGGCCACTGCTAACACTAGCAAACCTTTGACGTGCATTCATTAAGGATCAGGCATCGTTCTAAGCATCTACAGTGCACGAGGCTGGGACCAGGATTACTCTGCTTCTGATGGCAAACTGAACAGGTAAAACCAGGATACAGGCTGAAACACTATGCCAACCTAACCACTTTACTACCCTAATTATTATCTCAAAACTAAGATGCAGGCTGTTATTTATTGTTTTGCAAGCAAGGAAGTAGAAGTCGAGCAAGGTAAAAATCAATCCTTCACCCAAGGTCTTACTTGGTTAGAGCTGAGGCTGTCTTTGCAATGTCAAGAAAGCAAATGGCCCTAAGTGCTATCAACACAGGACTCTGTGCTCTAAGATTTCGGGGATCTAGTCTGGCCAAGAAAGGTTCTGGGGAGAGTTACCAGCTTGCAGCCAACAGGCTCTGTCAAGGGCAGAAGTTTTGGAGCCAGGGGCTGAGCCAGTGCCAACTAGGCTAGGGGGAGGTGGGCTTGAAATGGCAGCAAATTTTAATGAATCAACAATTGAATGAGAGAGGAAGGGAGGGAAAAGAGGCTAGTTCTCTTTGAGTCTGAGGGAGAAGGACCCTTTCTGAGGGTACAGCGGGGCCAGGGGTTAGTAAGAAGGAAGAGAGGCTGCAGTGGGCTGCCCCACGAGGCCACCTGACCTGAACCCAGGGCAAACCGGGGATTATGCGGCTGCATGTGGGGGAGGCTGGAGCAGCGGTCCTTCCTGTGAAAAGCTGGCCTGACTGATGGGCTGGGGAACCTCACCTCCCAGTGCCCAAGAAATTCAGCTGGGATGCAGTGTGGCCCCTGCACAGCTTAATGAGAACCTGATTCTTGGATTGGGTATATCTGTGGGTCCAGAAAAAGGTTTCCTTACATGAAAAACATCACCCTTCCCTTCCCCTCCATGGGCCCACAGCTGGCCAAATCCGAGAAAGCAGCACAGAGCTCCTCGACGTCAACAAACTCTGCTTTATAGTTTCAGCCCAACAAACAGTGATTTCAGGTATCTGACTATGGCCCTCCATGTGCACAGCAAGGGAACTTAAGCCACTGAAATATCCATGAATTCACGCACAGTCACTTGATAAATACTACGGCGCACATTCACACAGCTGTCCCTAGGGATGCCACAGTAAAGACGCTGCCTGTGCCCAGAGGAATGTCATAGGGTCCAGTAGGCCCACAGAAGCAGCAAACAGGACACGGCATGACCAAGTGAGAAGTGCTGCTAGAAGGAAAAGGCACGGTGCTAAGAGAGCATACAGAGAAGCCTGTAACCCAACCCTGGGGAAGGGGGCACCCTCTAAGACAGCTGAAGGGTTTAAGAACACACCCGAAGGCCAAGTGAAAACTAGCCACTGGGGGATAAAAGGGGAGGAAGACGATCCCTAAACTGCTAAACTGCAAAGGAGTAGACGTTGATACTGGACTTTTTATTACATATAGCATTCTTATTTTCTAAGGTGTTTTTTAAAAAAAGTATAAAATACATCAAAACATTAAATAGAATAATATGACAGATACTTAGGTAGATACTACTAGTTTTAATAATTTTAAATATTTTGTATGTGTGTGTGTGTGTGTGTGTGCATAGGGCTTCCCAGGTGGCTTAGTGGTAAAGAATCCACCTGCAAAGCCACAGACTTGGGTTTGATCCCTGGGTTGGGAAGATCCCTTGGAGAAGGAAATGACAACCCATCCCAGTATTCTTGCCTGGAGAATCTCATGAACAGAGGAACGTGGTGGACTATAGTCATGGGGTCGCATGGGGTCGCAGAGTTGGATACAATGACTAAACAGCAGCAGCAGCAAAAATAGATATTTTTTTAAAGAAGTAAAATGTTACTTTTAGAGCTCTTCTCCTCCATCCCCAAAGGTAACTATCATCCTGCACTGGGTATAACTTTCCCTATGTTTTCATTTATTGATACTATAGGTATCAATCCACAAACAATAGAAAGTAGCATTTTGTGATTTTTGAAGTTTTTCCTACATGGTATCATAGTATATACATTCTTTTAGGAATTGCCTGTTTATATTCAACATTGTGTTATTCTAACTGCTGAATAATATTCAGTTGTATTAAGTTGCATGATTATTACACAATTCTCTCTTCCCTTTTTGATGGACATTTAAAGTTTTACCTCACCTCCCACCTTTTTTTTTTTTCCTTGCCATAACAGTAAACATCCTTGTACTTGTCTCCTTGTGCACATTCCATGATGTATGCCTAGAAATGGCATTGCTGGGTTAAGGGTATTCTCATCTCCAGCGCGACTGCACACGGCCGTAATCTGCTGCAGAACCACTGTGCCAATTTACATTCCCACCTACATACTTATGTTCCTGTTTCCTCATGTCCTCACCAATCCTGATGTTAACAAGCTCTTAAATTTTGCTAATCTAATGAGTGCGACATGTTATTTTCTCCCTTTAATCTGCCTTTCCCTAGTTGCTAGTGAGTAGTCCACCTTTTTATATGTCAAATGGCTATTCAGGTTTCCTCTGCTCATTGCCTCTTCACATTGTCAGGCCATTTTCTACTGGGTTGTCTTTTTTAAAAGACTGGTTTGTAGAAATCCATTAGATATTCTGGATATTAATTCTTACCAATTGTTGTTTGACTTGACAATTACTCAGAAACAATACTATTAAGAGAATCAGTTAAAAGATGAGTGTAGTCTCTTAAATATGGGTACCTTCAACCAAACGATTTTTATTGACTTTACCAGAGGATCTGGCTTGTATTTTCTTAATGGTTTCATATCTCATGGCCTAGGGCAGCATATGCAAACAGATGTTTAAAAAGAAGAGTTCACGTTCATTGCTGAAGAGGTACCTACATTAAATGATTAACTACTGTCCTGGAAATGTTAAAGACCCTCAGAGAAGCTGCAAGCCCTATGATGACCACAGACACACTTTAAATTAAAGACCAGATTATCATTTGATTTAGGGTGATTTTTTAAATGTTTTCATTTTTGTTCAAATTTTGTTTAATGTGTTTTCTTGAATTCAATTTAGAATTTGACTTTTTATCATACCTCATAACAATCCTGAAAAAGTCAGTAATAACATAACCAAAAATTATCACAACTATTAACATCCTCGTAACTAAATCCAAAGACTGGAAAGTTATCATCCTCTTAAATCTCTTTATTTACAGGTGATGAAACTGAAGTTTGAGAGGCCAAGAAAGTTACTCATTCATTCATTCAACAAATATTTATTAAACTTCTACTCTAACAAATATCATTTAGGTGCTTACTATGTATTAAGCTAAGAATTTCATCTAAATTTAGATATTAAATATTTAAACAGAATTTAGACATATTTAGTGTCTCTGATGATGACTTTAAGAGGTAAAATTTTGGAAGTTAAATATCTTGCATAGTCCGTGGTCCATCAGTGAAGGAGGCAAGATTAACACCCCAGGATTCTGATGCCAGCAGGGCTTCCAACCTTGTCATAGGATATGCCTACGGTGCTTGCTCTGAGTTTGAAACACAGAGATATGCATCCTACAGGAAAGCAGGGCCCTGGCATTCACACAATATCATATCCTCTTTCATAGATGAAATTCAGATCTTCTGGTGAAGCGGGCAATGGATAGAGGATGGGCAGGAGCCTATGCCCTCAGGTAATAGAAATGCATCCTTGTGTGGGCCATTGAGCCAAGACAAAGATTACTAATGTAGAGAACCCACCGTGAAATCAGCTCTGGGAGAAGAGTAAGTACTTAGTCTTCTTGGTGAGCCAATCAGACAAGAGCCCCCATGAGGGGCTCACAGTCTAGTAGAGGAGACAAGCTATAAGCATATCAGGGAACCAGTGAAATAAATAATTACAAAGTGTGGTTAAGGGCCATGAAGGAAGGGAACAAGGTAATGTGAAGGAAGGCTTGTGGGCCAGGGACTTATTTTAGAATGTGTAGTCAATAGGCTTCTATTAACACTAAAACAGAGACCTATGTGAGTTAGCCATAGCACGAGTTGGGAGAAAAGCATGTGCAAAAGCTCTGTGAAAGGGAGGCAAAAAGTATCTCTGTGAGTACCACAGGGAGAGTCAGGTAGCAAACAGCTTGAGATAAAAGCAAGGGACAGATTATTCAAAGCCCTGAAGGCTACGGTAAGGAGCTGGAATCTACTCTAAATATAATGGGAAACTATTGGTGGGTTAAGTAGTGGAATTACGTGATTAAATCCTTTACTCAGTCACTCTGATCATTAAATGGAGAATGGAATACTGGGGTCAGAGATGGGAATAAGAGACCAGTTCGCTAGTTAGGAGGCCATCATGACGGCGGCTTGGATTAGGATAGTGTCAGTGAAAGTTGACAGAAGCAGATGGATTCAAGACATATTTTGGAAACAGAACCAACAGGGCTTACAAATGGATGGACGGTAGGGTATGAGTGAGAGAGAGAAATCAAGGATGACCTTTAGATTGAAAAAAACTGTGAATAAGGAACTGCTTACAATTACTTCTCCAGTGTTTTATGATCTGTCTTGAATTTTTTAACTTCACAGACTTCCAAGGAGAAATGTGAGGGGGACAGAAGGTCACAACACAGTGATTCTTCTACAACGAACGGTATGGCGGTCTGGGACTGAGACCCTGTATCTCTTCCAGAGGTCAACTTTGTGCATCCTTTAGTTGGGAAGGCATCTGGACCCGTGGCCTCTGGCTGCTTCAAGTGGTCCTTCAGCAAACACATCCAGTTAGCTGTTTGTGAAATGAGATATTCAGAGACATAACTACCACCTGCTTTTTAGTAGCAGCAAAAAAACTACTCACACACGCAATAAATACCAACTCCTGATCTAGAAAGCTCACTAAATTCTAGAATTCAGCAACCACGGAGTAACTCTGTAGGCTTCTCCAGTTATGTAGACTGACATTAGACACATACCAGAATTTTGTATAGAATCCCAGGCTGTTTGTAAAGCTCCTCTAACTTTGAACACATTAGAAGCAACATGAGAATTCATGCATATTATTTAACCACGCAGATAATTTAAGATAATCAATGTTAGTCCAAGTTGCAAATATGTTTCCTATTTTTTTTTCGGCATTCCACTTCACTCTCCATCTTCTCTTAATTAGCACCTTTGGTTTCTAGGACCTCCTTAAGGCTTCTATCTGATTCTTGCAAGACTGGAAAGAGCTGACAAGGGAAGCTCTTGACCTGACCCTGGCCGTTTCACCTTTATCCTTTGTTGTTGCCTGTCTCCTGATTTCTCTGCAGGAGCAGACCTTGTTCATACCTCATCCAAAGTAGGAGCCTGGGTCTGGAAACAGGGTAGAACCTGGGGACAGCTCCGGGAGAATAAGAAGGAACATGACCCACTTTATATTTACGTAGAATGTTCATTAAAGCAGAAATTGTTGTGGTAATAACTAACTCATGTAGCTGGAGCATGACCTGGGAGCCACAAAGTGGGCAGGCCCAGGTTGGACAAAGCTGCAAGGGGTCTCAGCACAGCTTACTGTGAGCCTGGGGACTCGGGCAAGTTTATTTAACATCCAAGCCCTATTTCCCAATCGTAAAATGGAGGTAACACCCATCCTGCAGGCATTTGAAGTGATCAAAAATACTTAGGTAAAGTACAGGGCAACCAATCAATAAACAGCAGCATTTATAGCATTTCCTAATTTATAATGAACTTTTGCATACACGGTTTCACTTCTTACTAACCTGACTAAATCCAAGTCTTCCATTTTTGGCTAAAGCAACACCCCAGTGTTCTTCTAACTGTGAAGGCCCAAATATTTTCACCCTGACTTCCCTCTTGTGCTAACTTTGATTATTGGGAGCAGAAATTTAACACTTAGTGTTAGAGTCATAGAGCCTTGTCTAGGCTCAGCAGTGACATCATAGGTGGTAAAGTCTGGGCACAGGATATAGAGGTGTGGTGATGGCCACACCCATTTGCCAACCCTCTTCCAAGCCAGTCCAGCCTCTTGATTCATAGCAGCAAAGGGTCACTTCTGTTTCTAAGGCTTAGAGGTAAGTTGAAGGCAGCTTTGGTGGGAGTTCTTTCAGTTCAGTGATAAACATGCTTGTTCTCCAGTGCATTCCAGGAATCTTTGACCCATCACCACATGTATGTCTGTATTTGAGTCTATAGTCAAATATATACCTGTTTCTTTGCATAAGGCCCATTTCAAAGGCAAAAGGCATTGAAAGGTATTAATAGAACTCTTACTTCTAACCCAAAACAACTAGCTAGGAAGTGAGAGTCATGATCTGGACCTGGTGTATTGTCAAGTGACTGATTAAACAGCAACATGGAGCATGTGAACTCAAGTACCATTAGAGGTCAGGCAGCATGTGTATAAATGTGAAACGCCAGGTGGAAGGCAACAGGGAGTGGGGAGGCTAGCGAACAGAGTGTACATGCCAATCCGAAGGCATTCAAATGGAATTGCTTTGCTTCAAACACTATGGTTGACAAATTTAAAGTCTACAGGCTGCCCATCTGCCACCTTGCACCACTGTACCACCAATAGAACCTTTGCTAATTGCTTTCATTCAAAATATTTTGACATTCTTTTTTTTTTTTTTTTTACGATTTATCGTATCAGCTCCTTTTTATTTTTACAAGATTTGCTTCTAAGATATTTTATGTAAATGTTTTCTTATGTCTAAATACAGCTTCATGCAAATAGGGTTTACGACCAAACAGCTAATATAGCTACCCATTCTTTTTTCTTTTTGGCTGTGCTGGGTCTCAGTTGTGGTATGTGGGATGTTTAGCTCTCACACAAGTGCTTAGTTGGGGCATGCAGGATCTCATTCCCTGACGGGACTGAACCCAGGCCTCATACATTAGGAGTAGAATCTTAACCATTGGACCACCAGGGAAGTCCCTACATATTCAGTTTTTTAAAAAATAGCCTTAAAACTGTTCTCTAAATTTGGGCAAAAATAAAGTAAAAATTTGTTGTTGTTGTCATTTAGTCACTAAGTTGTGTCTGATTGTTTTTTGACCCCATGAACCGTAGCCCGCTAGGCTCCTAGGTCCATGGGATTTCCCAGGCAAAAATATTGGTGTGGGTTGCCATTTTCTTTTCCAGGGGATCTTCCAGATCCAGGGATCAAATCCATTTATCCTGTACTGGCAGGCGGGTTTTTTTTTAACCAGACCCATCCTAAAGAAGGGACAGACTGGTTGTGTCCAGAGCTGTGAAAGCAAATCTAATCCAGGAAAGCTCTCTGGAGGAGGCAGTATTTGAGCTAGGAGAGATGGAAGGAATACTTTTCTTAAGCAAAGGAAAAAAGGAAAAAAACCTCTTCAGGTAAAACAAACAAAGGTGAGCAAAAAGAGGAAAGCTGGGCTCTTCCAGAAAAATAAACAGTCTTATTTTGTTGCAGAATAGAACACAAAATCTTGGCATTAGAAAGCAAAGTCCAAAAAATCATCTGAGACCAGATGGGCAAGGCCTCTGACTGCCAAACTAAGGAGTTTGGCATTTATTGGCTGGGGAGTGGGAGGTGGACAGGCCAGAAGGCTTCAGAGATAAAATGGCCTGATCAGAGAATGGGTTTTCTAGAAGATACATCTGCCTCTTTGATTTTACAGACCCCTTCTTAAGCATGATTTTTTTCCTAGACAACTTAAATCTGAAAAAAAAAAAAATGTCATTCTTCTCAGCATGTTTTTAAAAGTAAACTTGGTCACCATAAATGTATAGGAGAAAAGGAGACATAGAAACTAGCAGCAAATCCAGCAAACATGCCCATCTCTTTCTGGGACTCTTAGTAGAGATCAGCAAAAATAGCTTTTTAAAAACACGGAACTATGGCTGAAATCATATTTTCCAGCGTAGGTTTCCACTAGTGACTACTTATAATTTTATTTGTCTGGCATTTTCCATAAAATATACCATCACTAGCACACCATGAAAAGCTATCATCTGTTCCATTATAAATGCAAAGAATTAAAAAGGAAGGGTAAGAGGAAGGGAGGAGAGGAGGAAAATGATACATGGCTTGTCAGGAAATGTAAATCAAATGTCAAAATCGACCTTTTCAAAGTAATGATGAAGAAAAAGAAAAACATCAAACAATCTGTTCAGAACTTTTATGAAAAAGTGGTGTAGGGTAAAAGCACAACAGGGTTTGGAGTCAGAAAAGCTCTTTTGGAATCTCCACTCTCTCCTTTTATTACTCCCTTCTTGTGATGAGGTCAATTTCCTCCTTTCTAAAATGGTGATATAATTTATTACTTTAATGGTTGTGAGGGATAAAAGCGTCACCCAGTGTCATGGATCATATGTATTTGCCTCTTTCTCTCCTTTGGAAAGTAAGGGACGTGCCTGTTGTATGATGGGGCTGTGGCCATGGGGATTGCACAAAGGCAACAGCTGCTTGAGTTCTCCCAACCTCCAAAGGGAGTCTAAACATCCATTTGGTCAGCTTGGGCCTGCATACAAGGGAGAGAGGCAGTGATGCCAATAACACCAAGGACCAGGTGACAATAATCACTTTGGCTTCACTGTGGCAGGCATCGAGTGACCTCTCTGGGGGGAATTCATGACTGTACTTCCCCTTTCTCTAGATTCGTATTAATTAATATTAAGTAAATATTAAAACTGGTTGGCCCCCTTGAGAATACCATATGAAATTTATCTCATCAGAAGAAGGTAGTAATAAAAGGAGAGAGTGGAGATTCCAAAAGAGCTTTTCTGACTCCAAGGAGGAAAGGCACAGAAGGGAGGTACAGGGGAAAAAAAAAAAAACATTTGGAGATTTCAAATGTGTTAAAGCACAGTGAGAATAATCTGCTGGAAACACATTCATTTACAAATATTTATTGAGCACCTATTTGGGCATGCTGTGCAGGCTGTGAGGATATATCTATTAACGAAACAAACAAAAAAATCCCGCCCTCACAAAACTTATATCCTAGTGAAGAAAGACAATGAACAAAACAATAAATGCACGGTAGATTAAAAGCTCACAAGAAGCACATGCTGTAAATTTTAATCTACACACATGAATAGAAAAAGAGGAGATGCGCCACGGCTTCAGTAGCGACCGCCTCTCTACGCGGGTGGGAGCTTCGCCAGCCCCCGCCCCCAGGAGACCGTTGCAGTTGGCCAGTCCCTGCACCTTGGTAACCATGTGTGACCGAAAGGCCGTAATCAAGAATGCCCACATGTCGGAGGAGATGCAACAGGACTCGGTGGAGTGTGCTACTTAGGCATTGGAAAAGTATAGAGAAGGACATTGTGGCCCATATCAAGAAGGAGTTTGACAAGAAGTACAACCCCACCTGGCACTGCATCGTGGGGAGGAACTTCGGTAGTTATGTGACACATGAAACCAAACACTTCATCTACTTCTACCTGGGCCAAGTGGCCATTCTCCTGTTCAAATCTGGTTAAAAGCATGGGCTGTGCCACACACCCAGTGATCCATCCAAAAACAAGGACTGCAGCCTAAATTCCAAATACCAGAGACTGCAGTCTTCAGCCTTGCCTAAGGGAACACCTCCATCTTTGAACCTTTATTGTGTTTTGTACAGGGCATTCTCCATACTAGTTTGTGGTTATAAAGCAATTAGTAAAACAAAAAAAGAAAAAGAGAAGGTGCAAACTTTGAGGCAGAATCCTCCTGTGTTAACACTGGGGATTCTTCGAATTCTGGCCACACACGACAAATAAAGGGCAAGGATTTTTGTGGAAAAGAGTGACAGTGGAAATTACACGCTGCAGACTAATACGAATTTATCATTCTGAAAAAGAGAAAGGAGAGAAGTGTGTATGTGCATTGGAACCTCTGGGTATTCTGAATTACCTTAAGGAGAAAATTGGGGGAGGGTGCACATTTCCAGCAGCAAGATGGAGAGGGCAATTTCTTTTTTACTTTTTATAATTTCTTAAATTTATCAGGTTACAAATGATTCTTAAATTCCTTGGGCTTTACAGTATTTTTCAAATAAATACAAAAATAGTTAAAGAGGGATGAATGAGTTCTCTATGTACTAACACAAAAATCAGTTTGCGATCCATAAAGTGGAAAATCTAAGTTACAGAGCTTTGTACCTTGTGATCACATGTATGTAATACATAGTTTTTTTATAATGGCAACTCCCGTTAGACAACTTATTTATCCCGCCGAAGTCTCAGTGACTCACCTCTGAGCCCTTCCCTTTTTTACCGCCCGCATACAGCATCACTAAGTAATGGCTTCTGTCTTGGAGTGGCCTTCCAAATGTATCCCTTCTTTCCATTCCACAGCCTGTCGCTGTCCTAGGTCAGCTGTCATCACCTCTCACTTGAACAACTGCATAATAAATCTCCTTACTGGCCTCAGTACCTGCACCACAGACTAGATTTGCTTCTCAAAACATCAACCCCCCCTTGATTCTCCAGTGACCACTGTGGATCAAGTCCAGTCTTGGCATGGCTTCCAACACTCTTCTAAATCTGGCCTATCCTACCAGCAGTAGGCAATGATTCCTGTCTAATAATGGTTTCCTCCACCCCTCTTTACTAGCAGAACCCTAATTTTGTGCAATTAATGAACAGAGACTCTTGATCTCAGGCTTAGCCCCAAGGGATATGCTATGGGTTGACACATAGCAGGCAATCCACTTTTTTTTTTTTTTAACTAAATGAACAAATGGTATAAATCAACCATATTTATACCATTCCTCTTCCCAAATGATTACAATTTTACAAGTCAACATGTAACCCTGTTCTGGCCAATGAGATACTACAAGTATGTCCCATCCTTCCTGTTTGGAACTCACTTGTGCAAAGAGCTACAGCAGCCATCTTGGAACCATGAGGTCACTGAGAATAAGGCTAAAAAAATAGACGTGCTAACTCTGGCAAAATGTAATGAGATGAAAGCTTACGTTATTGATGATATAGATCCAGTGACTCTGGAATTGCTTACCTCCAAATCCTGAGATAAAAGCCTGTGTTGGGACTTCCCTGGTGGTCCAGTGGTTGAGAATCTGCCCTTCAGTGCCGGGGATGCAGGTTCAATCCCTGGTCAGGGAACTAAGATCCCACATGCTTCAAGGCATCTGAGCCTATGAGCTGCAACTAGAGCCCCAATGCCATGCTACAACTAAGACCCGTTGAATCCAAAAATAAATACATATATTTAAAAAATAAATAAATAAATAAAATTATAAAAAAAAATAAATAAAATAGAAGCCTATGTTATTGATGATCCAGAGTGGTAGATCCAACCACTCTGAAACTGCTTACCTCCAAATTCTTATTAAAGGATATATCAAAATATCTTTATTGCCTAAATTGGACTTTAATATGCCTATGAATCACTTGGAAATATCATTAAAATGAAAATTCTGATTCAGTAGATTTGAGGTGGGGCCTGAGACTCTGCTTCAATAACAGACTCCCAGATGATGCTGCTTTCCAAGGACCACATTTAGAGAAATGAGGCTGTAAACCGCTACAGACTGGACACTCCATTACTTTTAGCTGGGTTGAAAGGTATGAATGCTAAATTTCAGCTAAATTACTTTTACCTGAACTTATCCTTACTGCCCACTGTCCCTCCCCACATACCAAGCTAACTACACTAACCATCCAAACTTCTCAACATATACGAAAAGCCTCCTGGGCCTGCCTCAGCTCATCCTTTACTTGAAGGAGCGCCTGTAGATTTTACCACTATTCCACCCATCAGCCTGGGTCACTTTTTTCACTCATTAATTTTATTTGCACTTACTCCCATATATGTTTCTCTAGGGTATTTTATTTCTCTAGGGTCTGGAGAAGGCAATGGCAACCCACTCCAGTGTTCTTGCCTGGAGAATTCCAGGGACAGGGGAGCCTGGTGGGCTGCCGTCTATGGGGTCACACAGAGTCGGACACGACTGAAGCGACTTAGCAGCAGCAGCAGCAGCAGGGTCTTTTATTCAAGTAATTATTAAACAATTACAGCGACTTGTTAAATAGACAAGATGATTTTGAAAGACTTGAAATTTAATTGCAAAACTGTTGAATTCCCTGGTAGATTTTATATATTATATTATGGTTGTGTTCCATTTCAGTAGCGTGGAAATTAAAAACCACATAAACAGTGTTCTATTGCCAGTAATGACATGCATGTGTCTCTCCTTGATTAACGTTTAATTGCACATGGCACATCGACAAATTTTTTATCTTCTGATATTAATATGCATCAGCTTGAAACTGAGCTCATAAGAATTTTTCATGCTCACTCTCAGATTACAAACACCATCTCTCTCTTATCTCCCCAAGAAATTCCTACCTGATTCTATTTCATTAATTATCAATACGCTTTTCATAGCACCATGTATTTTTAAAAAATATTACTCTGAAATTTAACATTCATACCTTTCGGCCCATACTTGCCAGAAGAGGCCTCCAGTGACTCGATTAGAATGCAAGTTATGTCGAGTGTCGGGATAGGAGAAGGCTGAAGGAGATGAGTACCGCAGCTGTCACAGACGGCACATCAATCAGCACATGACGGCTGCACACCATCAATCAGATGTGCTGATATGCTTTGATTTCCACTGTAAATGAGCATAATTTATCTGCCGCCCCAATCAAGCCAACACCATCACAAAATCTGTGCAAACAAGGACATCAGGGATAACTGAAAAAGCAGGACTCCAGAGATGGAGGTTTTTATTCAAATTCTACCAATGACTGTGCACAAGAATATCACCTTTCCCTTGCCCCTCAGTACCCCACTTCCCCCACCAAATCAGCAGAACTTAAAGTCACACATTGTAAAAGTGAAAATCCAAACTACTTTATGGCGACTTTCCTGGTGGTTCAGTGGCTAAGACTCTGCACTCCTAATGCAGGGGGTCTGGATTTGATTCCTGCTCAGGGCACTAGATCCCACATGCCATAACTAAGAGCTCAAATGCAGCAACTAAAGATCTTGCATACCACAGTAAAGATCAAAGATCCTGTGTGCCCCAACTAAGACCTGGAACACTCAAATAAAATTTTAAAAATAAATATTAATAAATAAATAAAACTACCCTGTGACATCCACAAATGATTCAGCAAAGACCAAAACAAAAATCTCAAAGAACAGTGTGAGGACACTGGTATGAATAATCTCAGGGCCCCTGGTATGAGCTGGAAGCCACCAGGCGACAAGTAACCGCAGGCTCTGTGACAGTCTCAGCCTTGCCAACACTGCTAGCATTGTTGTTTTCCAGGTAAATCTTTCCCACCTTCCTCTTCCTTCAAATTCCACTACATTAATGGTGAACAGTTATAATCCAATGAAAGGATCATTCATAGTCTAAGAACTCTTAGGTATAATATGTAGATTTGTGTCCTGGCAGAGCAGGGTGGCATGGTAAAGTACATATGCATTATCATCTGAATCTGAACTTCATGTTAATATTCTGAAAGCTAAAACTCATAACTTACTGCCTTGCTTGTCCAGACAAAGACTGTGATCTCTTTCTAGATCTTCAGTACTTAACTGCTCTTGGACAAATACTATAACCACTTTACAGGTCCTAAGTGCTTTACTGAGCAGATACCCTGAGCTCTTTAAAATATTTATTTTGAACATCCCTTTCAAATACCCTTTTTGAAGTCTGTTAATTTATAACCATAAAGTCCACTTTCCCCTCTTGCTAAGTGTCATTATATCTTGTCTTCTCTAGCTGAGGGTCATGAGGCCCTTCCCCAATTGCTGACCAAATAATTTGATATGTTTTGACATAGGAATGTATCTGTGAAACCAATGCAATTTACCAAATATTTCCATAACCCCCTTAAATTCTTGTGCCCCTTTGCAACCCATTCCTCCTTCTGCCCTATCCCCAAGCAACCACTAAACCACAGATTTGTTTTCTTCACTAAAGATTAGTTTGCATTTTGGGGGTTTTATATAAATGGAATGATAGAGCATATATTCTTTTTATCAGTGAGGGGAGAGCCTGTCTTATTCAGTAAATGATTTTGAGGTTTTCCACACTGCTATGTGCATCCTTTTTATTGTGAATAGCATTTTACTTGCCACCTGTTGATGGACATCCGGGTTGTTTTGAGTTTCTAGGCTGTTTTCCATTTTTGGCTATCACACACAAAGCTGCTAGGGGCATTGGTACACAAGGCTTTGTGGAGACATGTGTTTTTGTTCTCATGTAGATTCCTATTACTGTACTGAAAGTTTGCAAAAACCCGGTAGCACACTTGGCTTGTGGTTCGTGGGCTGAGAAGACAACTAGCTTTGGCAACACCACAACTTCCACTCCACACACCCTCTCCAGACAGCACTGGCCCCCTGCTCCCTCCACGGCTCCCGCTGCAGCCACAGCAACTCGACTTCCTCCTTCTCTGCCAATGCCTCTAATTCTTTTCCTTGACCCTTCAACGCCCTAGTCATGGTCTAGCCTCTCCCTGGCGAAATGACAGACCGGTTTCCTTCCTATTCAGACAAAACAAAGGGACTGTTTTAACAGATTCATATATGGGCTTTTCCAACGTTTCTAATCTATTTAGATTGGCTGTATAACAGTCAAGACACCAAAGCAAGCGCCAGTTAAATTCAAAGTAAGATATCAAAGTGTATCACTTTCACCTATCTTTACGTTACCACTTTAACTGGCACCTTCTTTTAGAAAGCCAGTGTTTCTTGGCATAAACAAAATATTATGGCTTTGTGTCATATTTGTTCCAGCTTCACTGTAGACACGTTGGAAAATTATAATTTTAATGAAGGCCTGTCTTTGTTGTCAACACTCAAAATGTCCACGTTTCCAAATGAATCACAGCTGACTTTTTTTTTGGCTGTAATTCCAAGATGAAATTGTCTCACTGAATCCACATTTAAAAATTTCAGCCCATATCTGTTCACCAGATTCTATCCAAAAGACCTAAAATGTATGCCATTTCACAACTGTGAAACAGAACTGCTACCAGTTTAGGTACCAATATAGCACCTAAGTTTAGACTTAGATAAAGGCTTTGTATGGGAATCCTGGATGTCACATTATAATCTTTTGGTATCTGTTCCCTTTTGCGTAGAAACACTGTGGACTGCTTGGTAAGGAAGAAGCATAAGGCAGGGTTCAAAAATTACATACGTAATCTTTTGTAGCAGTAAACCTATGACAACACAGAGCAAAGCAGGCTGGACCAGGGTGCTGGCTTTTGCTCCTAGGTTCTTCCGAGACCACACTGAATACCAGCCCAAGGCTTTACTTTGGGACCAAACTCGATGACCAATTTGGGTCAGCCATGCAACAACCTGAGATATATTTATTAAGATGCACTTAAGTATTTTATTTCGTTTACAATTTTAACATATTTTTTCATGTATTTCTTACAAGTAAGATTTTAAAAAACCAGTCTCACTTTGTTAAAATTCAAATCACTTATTTGAGCCCCAATTCTCTGTCTTTGTGTGTAACTGTCTGACATATAAAAGTCTTAGTTTTGCTTGGCCAACCCCTTCCTGGAGTTATGGACCAGTCAACCACCAACCCAACAAGGAAAATTAACAGCTACATGCCCAGAATAACTTCCCTAGAGGTCAGTTGAGAATGGGTTGGTTCTAGAACTTTGCTTCTTTAAAATCAGCAAAATACTATTTCAGATAATTTGGGTTTTGGGTTTTTTTAGAGAAAATTTAATTTTTTCTTTTTTCCAACTATATTGAATATAACTTACATACAACATTGTATGTTTAAGGTATACAAATGATTTCAATATAGACAGATAGATAGATAAATGATTACTACAATAAGTTTAGTTAAGACCCATCAAAATTTTTGTTTTCTTAAGAACAGAACACTCTGCAAGCGACATCCTGAACAGGAAGACGTTCCTTTGGCCCTCAAATTGAGACAGGCTGGGACCTGGGACCCCATGCTTCAATGCTGCAGTGCTTGCACCTGGACACATCTCCCCACCAGCGACAAAATACAAAGAAACTGTATGGAACTGTTACAGCCCATAACTGCAGGCATGGGCTATTAGGGCAAATTCTGGACGAAAGATACAAAGAGACCAAAAAGCCCAACAGCCACTTCTGAAGAGCTTGGAGCAAAGCAGGCTACTTACTCTGCATGCCCCCTGCACATAACACCACCTAAGAGGTGGACAAAACACCCAAGGCAGCCCTCCAGCCCGACCCCTGGACACACCCTACCCTCTGCCCATATAAGGAACCAGCTTGCTCCCCACAGTAAGAAAACAAGCAAGGGAACCTATTGTTTCTTCTCCTTCCCTCTGAAGCTGGGGCCCCAATAAACCTTCGCTGAATTTCTTGTCTGGCCTCTAATCAACTTCTATTGATTAAGAAGGCCAAGAACCCTGGTGAGTAACAAAACTTGGTCAAAAGCAGGAGTACCTTCTCTCCAACAAAGCCCAAATCTTGCTTACCCACCAAAATGACACACCCCATTACATCCCTGATTCCTCCCAAGCAAGAAATATTCCCAGTAATAACTAACTAAGCACAAGCAAAGCAAATTACTTACCCTTCATTAGGCAGGTAGCCCCTCTCCAGGAATATGAACCCACAGCAATGCCACGTAACCCAGACTAAGAGTCCAAGTAAAAAATATCTGACTATAAGCTTTACATGTAAATTCTAAGCAACTTCATAATGATGAAGTCCAACCCTGTACAGTTTAAGAAACAATTCTGATCCAAGAAGTCTCTTGAAGAAGAACCTATTTCCAACTGATAAGTGTGGTTATATCTTGGTATAGAATGGGGATTGGGAAGTAGAGGGACTTAACACTTTATACTTTACCCATATCTGAATTATTTGAAATTTTATAATTAGCATTTATTATAATTAAATGTTTTAAATGAAAAAATACTTTCCTTGGTTCTGAATTTTTTTCTCCAGCCCTCCCATGTTGGACATAAAGCATTTTTAGGCTGCCTAGCATCAAATGACTGTCTTATTTAGGGAGAAATTCTCAAATAGGTGGCAGCATGGCCCCCTCTGCTGACGGGGGACAAATATTCACACTCTCTCCCTTTCTGGCAATCAACGTTGGCTCTGCCAGACAACCACTCCTGTCTGGGATCTGAACCTCGAAGGGGTAAATTCAGGTCATAGGGTCAGTGAGATCGACTCATAAGGAGGGCAGTGTCACTGAAGTCCAGCAGGGCCACAGCTCACAGCCAGTGGTGGGAGTGTGGCGGACACTGGCTTCTGGTAGCAGGGGTGTCAGAGTGGTGTCCTTAGCAAGTATTCCTGTGCTACAACCTCGGCCATGGTCCCGCCTGCCTGGCTCCCCTTGGTTGCTGCTCATTTGTGAGGCTGGATTATCTTGGTCTTTATGTTGATTCTGAGAATTATCCTATATCCTTTCAATAAATTCTTTTTCTGCTTATGTCAGCCAGGGTTGATTCCTAGAGCCAAGAATTGTGACCCAGAATTTGTCCATTCATTCAGCCAATAAAGTATTTTATTTTTCCCTTTTTTTTTTTTTTTGGTCATGCCACACAGCTTGTGGGATCTTAGTTGCCAGACCAGGGACCACACCCGTGCCCCCTGCAGTGGAAGTGTGGAGCCCTAACCATTAGACCACCAGGGAAGTTCCCCAACAAAGTATTTAACTGCCTAATATGTGCCCAATACTGTTCTAGGCACAGGGATTCTGCTGTGAACAAAATTAAAATCCATTCGCTCGAGGAGGTCATAGCCCAGAGTATCTCATTTCTTCCTGGCCCTGACCTTCCTTTGCCTTTCTCTGGAAGCCTGTTTTAATTTGATACTACCCCTCTAGCCCTAAGCCAAGCCAAGCCAAGCTGGTTTTTCTCAGTTTCCTTTGACATTAAGAAGCAAGGACATTTTCATGTCCTCCTGGCCTTACTCTTGAGTTCAGGCCAGAACTATGGTTTTGACACCACGCTCAGTCATTCATGGTCATTTCCTAAGCATCTGCCAGCACCTAGACTATTTGAGACACTCTGCTAGGAGTTGAGTCACAATGTTGAAGCAGTCACTGCCCTGAGAGACATTACAGTGAGGCAGCAAAGACAGACAACAGACATTTAAGGAAGCTATAAAGGGTGATGTGCGCCAGGGAAAAGAAAGCCTGCTGCCCCGGAATATACAACAGGAACACCTTACCTGCTTTAGGAGGCAGCCAGGGAAGGCTTCCCGGGGGAAGTGAGTTTTAAGCTGAGACATGAGGGATGATTTAAAGTCAGACAGCTGAAGAGGATAGAGAGCAGAACAGTCAGAAGGAACAACAGGGACCTCCCTGGGGGTCCAGTGGCTAAGACCCCACCCTCCCAATGCAGGGGGCAAGGGTTCAATTCCTCATCAGGGAGCTAGATCCCACATGCTGCAAGTAAGACCTGGTGTGGCCAAATAAATAAATAATTTTTTAAAAGAAGGAACAACACATGCAATATACCAGAAGCAAGAGAGGGCACAGCACGTAGAGAAAATGGAAGGAGTTCAGTGCGGTGGGGACAAGAAACATAGGCACTTGTGAGGGAGGGACAGTGGATAAGGTGAGGCTGGAGAGGCAGATAAAGAGCCTTACTGGCACTCCACTCCCAGAACAATCAGAAGCCATCTGCTGAGGAGCTCAAGCAGAGGTGGCAACAGAAGGGTATATTGTTGGTTCTGCAAATTAGAAAGATCACCACATGTCAGGTGGAATGAACTGTGGAGGGGAAATACAGAGACATCAGGATTATTTTAGGGCTCACCAAGAGTTCAGAATAGAAAAACTATACTCCAGGTGGCACAGTGGTAAAGAATCCGCCTGCCAATGCAGGAGATGCAGGAGATGCCAGTTTGGTCCGTGGGTTGGGAAGATCCCCTGGAGAAGGAAATGGCAACCTACTCCAGTATCATTGCCTGGAAAATTCCATGGACAGAGGATCCTGGTGGGCTATAGTCCATGGGGTCTCAAAGAGTTAAGACACGACTGAGTGACTGAGCATGCATGTAAGAACTAGTAGGGGCAGGAGAGATGAAAAGAAGCAGGAATAGTCAAGGGACATGTATTGGGTACAGTCAAAAAGATTTTCTGAGTGGTGGGTGGATATGAGGTGAATAAGGAGAGAGAGAAGTTACAGATGACACCTAGGTGTCTGATTTGTGTAGTCAGGTGGACAGGAGGCCTTCAACCAAAAACAAACAAAATGCTGAAGAGGAAATGACTTTAGTTTGCTTGTTCATGTTCAAAGTGACCAAGGAGAACTGCCTGATTGGCAGCCACAGATGTGGGCCTAGATTTTGGTGCAGAGATACGAGATAGAGGACGGGAGCTAGGATCACATGGGCAATGACTGAGGTCTGGGAGTAGTGAGACGCCCCTGCGGTTGATATAGTCATGGGGTGGGCTGTATTATTCTTATAAAGATTCATTGCCCCTTCCTGGGGGGAGATTCAATTTTGCTATCTTGCTGTTGCCACATGACTTGTTTTGACCAATGATATGCAAGTGAAATGACATAGATCACCTCCTTCTGTACAGAAAGCTGACCTTTAAGGTCAGCGCAGTGTTCTCCATGGGGCTTCCCAGGTGGCGCTAGTGGTAAAGAACCCGCCTGCCAATGCAGGAGACACAGGAGACCTGAGTTCTATTCCTGGGTCCGGAACATTCCCTGGAGGAGGGCATGGCAACCCACTCCAGTATTCTTGCCTGGAAAATCCCATGGACAGAAGAGCCTTGTGGGCTGCAGTCCATAGTGTCACATAGAGTCGGACATGACTGAAGCGGCACACATGCATGCAGGGTTCTCCATAGTTTATTTTCTATCTGCTATGATGAGCAGCAACATTCCTGAGAGGGCTGCACGATCAGCCTGGACCTCAGAATAAAGATTTCTAGTAACCAAGTGATAGGTAATTCATAATCAATACATAGCTAGAACAAGAAATAAGTGTTGTTATAAGGTACTGAGATTTGTTTGTTACTGCAGCAAAGCCAAACCTACTCTGACTGATACAGGTGGGAAGAGAAGCAAGCAGGTCTGTGGCAGAAACCTGCAGAAAAGCAACATTTATCAGCCGATAAAGTGGAGCCTACAGAGAAAGCCCACTCCTGCCCTAGCTTCTGACTCACAGAAACCTCTGCAAATTAACTCTTGCATTCACCTCTGGCTTACCTTGTTTTTGGTCTTTGGCCTGGGGGTCATCTGGGCAGCCTGATGTCCATTTGCTCCTGGCACAGGCCCAGGGACACCTTGCACTGTGGTGTCCATGCCTCTTCTGACTCATCCTGAGCTTCTGGGCTTGATTCCTGGATGTGACTCCAGACCAACAGCTGTTCTGCCAGTTGACCTTTCCAGGTTCCAATCAGTCTGATTCTTGTCTTCTCACTCACATTGCCTGCCCCCTGCCCCCGACTGCACCACCCCGCACAAACTGACATGTGTAAGTGTCTTCATTTACACTGAGCACATGCAACACGGGCGACTTCTGCTCTTCTTTGACCTGGGACAGGCTCTTCCACAGGCCGCCCTGCTCTCCCACCTTCTAGGCTCCTTTTACCATGGATCAGGATTGAGAGTGCCACCATCTATTTAGAAGCCCTTTTTCCCAAATGAATAGGACTATGCCACTTCTGTGGTTTTGGTCCAGTCCTCAAACCAGAGGTAACCAGTTTGCCAGGACAATTACGATCAGCATTAAGGTCAAGATAGAGAAACATATCTACCTTTTCTTAAGTTTACCCATTGTTCAACGTTTTGTACATTTTGTTCACAACATTAGCTACTAACATTTATTGAAAGTTTATTAGGAGACTTCCCTGGTGGCCCCAGTACTCTTGTCTGGAAAATCCCATGGATAGAAGAGCCTGGCAGGCTATAGTCCATAGGGTCGCAAAGAGTCGGACACGACTGCGCACGAACACTGGCACTGCCTAGAGGCCCAGTGGTAAAGAATGCATCTTGCAAAGCAGGGGACGCAGGTTTGATCCCCGGTCAGGGACTATGATCCCACAGGCTGCAAAGTAACTAAGCCCACACACCACAACTACTGAGTCCACAAGCCACAACTTGAGAGTCCATGCGCCACATGCAAAAATTCCGCGTGACAACTTATTAGATGGCAGACAACGTGCTAAATATTTAACATACCATTTATTTTGTTTCTCACAGTCAGTCTAAGAATAGTATTATTTTTTCTATTTTACAAGTGGTAAAACAGATTTTAAAAGTTCACATATTTGCCTGAGAAAACACAGCCAATACCAGTAGGGTTGAAAGTTTGCCTAACTCCTGAGTCCTTGTTTTCTACTCTTCTGCTATATGTGTGTGTGTTGAGATATATATGTGTGTGTGTGTGTATTTACTGGCGTGTGTGTGTATGTATATATATGTGTGTGTGTGTGTATGTATATATACACACACACACACATATGGTGGTGATGGTTTAGTCACTAAGTTATGTCCTACTCTACTCTTGCAACCCCATGGACTGTAGCCCACCAGGCTCTTCTGTCCAAGGGATTCCCCAGGCAAGAATACTGAAGTGGGTCACTATTTCCTTCTCCAGGGGATCTTCCCAATCCAGGGGCTGAACCGAGGTCTGCTGCATTGCAGACTGATTCTTTACTAACTGAGTCACCAAGGAAGCCTACATATGTATAATGTGTATGTATATGTACACATATATACGTATGTGAGTCTACTGGCATATATGTGTATGTTTATTATAAATGTGGGCTTCCCTGGTGGCTCAGAGGTTAAAGCATCTGCCTGCAATGTGGGAGACCCGGGTTCGATCCCTGGGTTGGGAAGATCCCCTGGAGAAGGAAATGGTAACCCACTCCACTATTCTTGCCTGGTGAATCCCATGGACGGAGAAGCCTGGTAGGCTACAGTCCATGGGGTTGCAAAGAGTCGGACATGACTGAACAACTTCACCTTCACCTTCATAGATAAATATGTGTAAGGATGTGTATATATACATGTAGGTGTGCATATAACTATATGTGTATATATGTTTATGTGTGTTCATGACTATATATATGTGTGTATATCTATCTATAGGTATAAAAATCTTCCAAGCTCAGGTTAGAAAGTATGGAAGGTAATATACTGTGTTTTAACCACCTGGTATAACACCCAGTACAATATAATATTTCAATAGAAGTTTTAACTCTTAAATTTATTATGTTTTGAGTTTCTTAAATAAACTCTTTTCAAATTATATTTTACACTAAAGTCATTTAGAAATTGTTTTCTGAGAGCAGGAAGCCAGGAGTACTGGGTTCCAGTCCTGGCTCTGCCGCTGTCTGGCAGCACATAGCTTCTCTGAGTCAAAGTTTCCTATCTGTAGATTTCCCTGGCAGTCCAGTGGTTAAGACTCTGTGCTCCCAATGCAGGGGGTATGGGTTCAATCCCTGATCAGGGTAGTAAGATCTCACACACTGCATGGCAAAAAAAAAGAAAAGTACTAAAAGTGCCTAAAAACAAAATCAAATGACAAAGTTCCCTATCTACAAAATGAAGGAGTTTGACTTAATGCCTTATCAGGGTTGTTCCTGCTCAGAAGACTTAAAATGTCAAATCAAACCACTTTTAAAAGAATAGCTTTATATTTAAAGTAGATTTGATGTTCTAGTGCCTTTTTTCCATCCTAAAAGCCTTGTAAAATTATTTTCCCCAAGTATCAATGAGAATAATAAAAGTTGATTTCATATGACCTCCAGTTTAACGAATGCACTAAAGCAGTACGATTATGAAACATCACTGGTAATTCTTAGTGTCCCACATCAATTAAAAGCTCAGAAATGGAAAAGACTGCATATTCTCTCTACGTTTAGTGGGCTAGATAGACAATGCACCATGAAAGGAATCAGTTATAGAGACCCGACAGAAGCTATTTCTGTAAAGGGCAAACTAAGGTCCAGTTTCAACATATCCTTTGGAAATGCCTGGGAGTTAGGTTCCAGAGACCTCACCGAAGATTCAACTGTTTATTCTGGCAAAAGCCCACAATTGCAATATTTAGCTGCCACTGGGGAGAAAACAATGACAGAGGAGCTGAAGACTTTCTCAGATGATTCCAAAGTTGTCAGTTAAAATCCTAACAACTGAAGTCAATGGAGAAACAAAAAGAAACAGTTACAGAACTTTTAGATCTAATTTATTATTTCAAAATTGATTTCTCTATCCTGGTCATTTCCTATCATCAGGGCAAAGTGAATTAGATTCAAGGCACAGGAAAGAGTAACAGTATTTTACATCAAAGGATAAGTCTCAAAAACATTGGGTGTGAATGAGTTAGAATAGAAAATAATGAGTGGAGAAGAGAAAGGTTGGGGGTACTGGGGACAACAGGACTTCATTCTCCGGAATCTGTGTGACAATTGAAAACAAAATACCTATGTACCTACAGTGGTGCATCGTGTGCCTGCTCACTCGCTCAGTTGTGTCTGACTCTTTGCAACCTCATGGACTGTAGCTCACCAGAAGCCTCTGTCCACGGAATTTTCCGGGCCAGGATATTGGAATGGGTTCTCAATTCCTTCTCCAGGGGATTTTTTCTGACCCAGGAATCAAACCTGCGCCTCCTGCATCTCCTGCATTGCAGGTGGATTCTTTACCACTGAGTCACCTAGGAAGCCCTGCCTATGGTGGAAAATGGCCTAAAGTTGGCATAGAAGAAATGGTAATGGCCATCGTTATTCTTATACAGGCCACTATCACAAAGTCTCCAAACGCATTCTTTCTCCATATGAAAGGAAGAGTACTCAGAGTATAAGTCAGTATGATTTTCTCTCCCTTTGTTGGAGGAAGTTTTATTTTGTGTGAATGTGCCTAATTTCTTATCATTTCATCACTTATACAGGCAAACTTTGGAGATACTGCAGATTCAATTAGATACCACCACAAAAAGCAAATATCACAATAAGGCAGGTCACACGATTTTTTCGACTTCCCGGTGCGTATAAACGTATATGGGGGAAAAAGGTATATGATATACTGATAGTCTATTAAGTGTGCAATAGCATTATGTCTAAAAAATGTATATTCCTTAATATTTCTGGTCACACCCTGCGACATATGAGATCTTAGTTCCCCAACCAGGGGTTGAAGCTGTGCCCTTGGCTGGACTGCTGACCACTGGACTGCCAGGGAATTCCCTGCATTCACTCTTTTTGTAGATAATATCAAACTATTTTCCGAGCACCACCCCACCCAGCTTTTTTCCCTCTTCTATTCTTTTCTCTCTAAGACGCTTTGGTACTCTTCTCCAGAAGGTCAGTTACTACCTCTTAATTGAATACAATAGACTCATTGACTTATTTCACGTTAGGGAGGATTAGAGAAGACATTTTCTTCATGAATTCCTATGCAAGTCCAGGTCCTCCTCAGACACTAAAGGGTTTTTTTTTTTTTTTTTGGCCACAGAAACATAATTTGTGGGATCCAGGGATTGAGCCCTGGGGCCACGGCAGTGAAAGCAGAGTCTTAACCACTGGACCGCTAAGGAATTCCCCAGGTATTACAGTTGATCTAAGCCTAGTTAAGCCTTCATGTATACCTTATGCCAATGATGCTATCTTCTGCACACTATGAAAAAAACAGTTTTCCCTTTTCCTGTTGATGGTCAGAAAGCCAGGAGCCAAATTTACCCATTGGCAGTAGGTAAATAGTTCAGTGCTCCTAGAGTATGTCTACACCACACAGTAGGGGTCCCTGGGGACACGTGTTAGCAACGTGGGTGTCAGAATTCCTTTGGGGAGGCCAAGGAACTGCATTTTAAACAAATATTCACACCAAGAGACCACTGCACACTAAATTTTGAAACCTCTGGTGTAATGCTATCAATAGATGACACTGCATTTTAGCTTTCATGTCTGACTCAACACCCTTACCATTGTGTTCTTCCCTCGATACCCATTTTTTTTTTAAAGAATATTTATTTACTTTTAGCTGCGTTGGGTGTCTGTTTCTGCATGTGAGCTTTCTCTAGTTGTGGCCGGCGGGAGCCACTCTCCAGCTGCCATGTGAAGCCTTCTCACCGCGGTGGTCTTTCTCGTTGTGGAGCAGGTGCTAGAATGCATGGGCTCAGTAGCTGTGGCTCATGGGCTCAGCCACCCCACGACATGTGGGATCCTCCCAGACCAGGGCAAACCAGTGTCCCCTGAAGTACAAGGTGGGCCCTCAACCACTGGATCCCCAGGGAA
Source organism: Bos indicus (assembly GCF_029378745.1). NCBI lineage: Eukaryota > Metazoa > Chordata > Mammalia > Artiodactyla > Bovidae > Bos > Bos indicus. The sequence continues at coordinate 57,945,447 of NC_091765.1, read as the reverse complement.
ACCCCTGTCACCCAATGTTTAATCCACGGACTACTGTCGTATTTTATGTGTACCTATCAATCACCCACGATCATTTCTGGTTCAGGAGGTGGACTGGCTGATAAACTGATACATGCTTAACTAGATATACAGAAAGAAAAAGTTTCTCTGGTGTCCCATAACTACAGATACCACTAGTCACTTATGAAATGATCAAAAAGAGATGAGAAAGAGACAAACTACTGGATACAGCTTTACATTTTATATTAAGCCATCTTATAGTTTCATCACGACAAATTTAAAGGACCAATAGATGGGTTTTGACTAGCACTCCAGAAATAAATTCTTTGTTTCCCGCTCACAGTTCCCAAACCAAGCCTAAGGACTGTTCAGAAAGAGCTCACAGCACTTCAGGTAATCCTACCTGGGGTTTGCATGACCTTGAATTTCAAAATGTTACTTGTTAAAAATAACTACTGTAGTGTAAAAAAGGAAACTAACTGGCCATCATCAACTTCTCAAAGTTATGATGATGCTCCTTTCTTCAGTAGAAGGGACTGGAATAGCAGAAAATTGAGTTCCTTCTATTTCAGCTCAGATTCCGGCCACCCACAGAGGAACATGCAGCATTCCTGATCAGAGCGGCCAGTTTTCAATCCTGTGCCAAAAAGAGCCGGAGAGAAAACTGGCACAGGTCGTCTGTTTATTGTGCACAGACAAGCTGCAAAAACAAGATCTAAATTTTCTGAAGTTTACCCACTGCAAGGGCTGGCTGCTTTATGCACAGAGGAAGAGAGCAGGCAGAGTCCAAACAAACTGTGCAAGAAGCAGAACAGAGCAGAGAATCTTGCCACAGGGATAGAGGAAGAGTAGCAGAAACAACCAGGCAACAGTACTGGAGTGGGTGCCATTGCCTTCTCCCAACAAACTGAAAAATCAGATGTAACAGGAAGAAATATTTGGGTTCTACTATTTATTAGGGCTTCCCTGGTGGCTCAGTGGTAAAGAATCCACCTACAATGCAGGAACCAAAGGAAACATGGGTTCGATCCCTGGATTGTGAAGATACCCTGGAGGAGGGCATGGCAACCCACACCAGTATTCTTGCCTGGAGAATCCCATGGACAAAGGAGCCTGGTGGGCTACAGTCCTTGAGATCACAAAGAGTCGGACATGACTAAAGCGACCTAGCATGGCACAGCCCTTACTATGCTTACTTTGATTCTGACAAATACATGCCATCTAGAAAAGAAAACTCCTAGGGTAAGTCAATGATCAAAAGTGTGCAAAACAGATCACCACTCTGTTTTAAAACATTTAAACATTCGGTATTTGTCATTGTTGGATTTTATCACAATTTGCTTGGGCAAAGCATTAAAAAATTAATACTACATTATAAAAATGCCCACCTAAATTTTGTCTGGCTTCCAGAAGGTAATCATACAGTATCTTTCATGTAATAGTCAATGCTTATATGCTAGTAGCTCTTACTGTGTGTCAGGCCCTATGCTAAGCGCTTCACATATATTAACTCATTTCATCATTAGAACAATGCAGAATAGTGGTATTATTATTATTCCCATTTTACAAATGAGGAAACTGAGGCACAGTTTCTCACTATCTTTCAGCTCTAGAGTGCAGCTTTTTAATCACACTCAACATACATACAGCAGTCATTACCATTTTGGGGGTTATAGTGATCTGAATTTCATCCTGCTACTAAGTCGCTTCAGTCGTGTCTAACTGTGTGCGACCCCATAGACAGCAGCCCACCAGGCTCCCCCGTCCCTGGGATTCTCCAGGCAAGAGTAGTGGAGTGTGGTGCCATTGCCTTCTCCACTTGAGAGTGTGTATATATACAGTTAGGAATTTCATCCTAACTATATATATATATATATATTAAAATATATCATATATTAACATATAATTAATTTTAATAAGTATTATAATTCATATATATATATATTTGCTGCACCACATGGCTTGCAGAATCTCAGTTCCCTGATAAGGGATTGAACCAGGGCCATGGCAATAAAAGCCCAGAATCCTAACTACTAGACCACGAGGGTACTCCTATCTTACCCATATTTTTGAAGGTGAATTACTAGATAAAAACATAATGATTTGTATGTTTATGTAAGTACTTCAGTTGACATGAGCTTCCCTGGTGGCTCAGCAGTAAAGAATCCACCTGCAATGCAGGAGACATGAGTTCGATCCCTGGGTCAGGAAGATCCCCTGGAGAAGGAAATGGCAACCCACTTCAATATCTTTGTCTGGGAATCCCATGCACAGAGGAGCCTGGAGGGCTACAGTCCACGGGGTTGCAAAAGAGTTGGATACGATTTAGCGACTAAACAACAACAAGCTCAATTGATGCTGTATCCCGCTTATTCAAAAAATTATACTGCATTTGCGTAACAGCACAAAGACTGTTTCTAACATGAAAAATTCATCCACCAACAATGTAACTGCTGCTTTTGCTTTTATGCAAACATCACCGTGGTAAAGTAAAAATTAGGAGTGCTTAGTATAGCTGAAGCCATATATCAGCATGCCCCAGACCAAGAAAATATCAGTTACACAGCAATAGCTATAAGAGAGAAACTCTTCAGGAGTAGCTGAAGAGAAGGAAAGGCTTGAGACCAAGTCTAAGAACCAAAATCCAAAGAAGAAATAGAACTTGTTTTAGCAGAAGGAGAGTGGACTTCAGCTTCAAATGAAAAATATAAAATTAGAAATGAGGGGAGTTTTAGGTGGTTTTGGAGGCTCCAGTTGATGTGTCTGCAAATACACGAGGAGTCTGCTTATTAGAATGGCTGCAAATTCAGTAATTACACAGTGATATTTCAAGTAGCTGTAGACAAAACAACTTCCAATAAATTCAGCGGAGACTTCTGAGAGTTCTAGTCTCTAAAAGACAGAGTTGATGGTGGCAGTGGCCAAAGAGAAGGTGAGAAGCAGGTAGTTTTCCATGGGGGCCAGGCTTGGATACTAAGAGCTCGATAATACATGTCAAGTTGAGGACCACATACCCAGGGCTCACCTAGAGTGGGGGCTGCATCACCTAGATCTAGAATATCTACAGCCTCTACATCCCTGGAGAGGCATGAGCCTCAAAAGGGCAAAGCCAGGACCACTACACAGAGTTCTGTGTGTTGTTCACTGAACAAGGATGCTTGGCCGGGAAGAAAGTGGAAAGTGCATTCAGTACCGTTTTTCTGTCCACATTGTACAGCACAGCTACCTCCTGCCACAGGAAGGAAGGGGTGCCTTTTTCTAATTTGGACAAGGTGACATATGACTTTAGCAGCTCTGGAGAGCAGTGAAATAAGAAGGAGCCACCGCAACCTGACCGACAGGTATGGGAGGCCGTGGGAGGCCATGGAGGCACCAAGGGAAGGAATCTGCATCCTGATGCTCGCTGCCAGGATCCGCCATCTTCTTGGGAGGCCTCCCTCTCTGTTTTCCTCACACAGAACCTTTCTTCAAAAGCACACACATTCCTTCCACATAGTTAAAGTTCATGCTGACAGATTAGGAAGCATTTCCTTCTAATGATGATGGATAATCAAAGAGCCATTACAGGGCACCATCTGGCAAATTCTGCAGGATGAATGCCTTTCAAATAGGAAGACATAAATCTGCAGTCAGAGAACTGAGTAATTTAAACACAGTAGAGGCAGCTGAGGGATAGGGGATCTTCAGGGACTGATTTTTCCCCTTTGTTTTACAGAGTAAAATGATAACAAACTACTTCGATTGGTAGTGGTTCAGTCACTAAGTTGCGTCAGACTTGTTTTTGACCCCATGGACTACAGCCCGTCAGGCACCTCTGTACATGGGATTTCCCAGGCAAGAATACTGGAGTGGGTTGTCATTCCCTTCTCCAGGGAGATGTTCCTGACCCAGGGATCGAACCCAGGTCTCCTGCATTACAGGCAGATTCTTTACTGACTGAGCCACCAAGGAAGCTCCCTAGTGGGGGATAATAAGGCATTTTATTAGCTTAAACTTTCATTAAAAAATCACCTCTGAATAGCTTGATTATCGGGTGATTTCTGTTTTCTTTGCTCTATGTTTCCATAATTTTCCCAAGTTGTCTGTAATGATTATGTGTCATTTTCATAATCAGAAGAAATATATATATATATATATTTTTTTTTTTTTCCCCCTTGTTTCCTTGTTCCCTCTACCTCCAGAAAGGACTGGATTCATCCAGGAAAGCAGCTCTAAAAAAGCCTGGCAGGACTGATCACTGTCTGGGCAAGAATAAAGTCCAGCGATATAAATGGAGAAGATAACACTCAGTGCATGAAAGATGGGCCAGGCACCTTCACTTCCCATGAAGCCCAGGCCAGGCTTCATAGAACAGGGTGACTGTATCTCCTCTCAATTCACTAACAAGCACCCCAGGCGTGATGAACACGTGATTATGTACTCCAGCATTTGATCCAACGCCTGACACACAGTATCTGCTCCAGATGTGCTTTTTGAAGAAACTGGGGATGATTTTATAGAAGCCTCAGCATTCCAACTAAGATCACAGCCTCTGGAGTCCAACAGGTATGGTTGTTTATGGAAAAGGATAAGCCTTTGCTCATGGTAAATTCTCTGAGCCTCAGTTTCCTTCACTTTAAGGTAGGAATAATAATACTACCTCATAAAGTTGTGAATACTAAATAAAATAATGAACATAAAATACATATAGCACAGTGCCTGGCACATACAAAGTGCTGGGTCGATCCGATGGTTCTACTTCTGTGTATATACCCGAAAGAACTGAAATCAGGGCTTCATTCAAAGGGGTACTTGTGTATCAGTGTTCATAGCAGCATGACTCACAGTAGTCAGAAGGTAGAGATGGAAATAGTATGTATCAATAGCACACAAAACATGCGATGTACACACAGTGGAATACTATTCAGCCTTAAGGAGGAACAAAATTCTGATACATACTACAACATAGATAAACCTTGAAAATAATATGCTAAGTGAAATAAGTTAGTTACAAAAGAAAAAAAATTATATGATCCTATTTATAGGAGATGCACAGATCAGGCAAATTCATGAAGAACACGCAGAATGGAGGCTGCCAGGGGAAGGGAGAAGTTGGGAGTTATTTTTATTGGCTACAGAGTTTCTGTTTGGGATGATGAAAACATCCTGGAAATGAACAGAGGTGATAGCCGCTCAACACAGTAAATGTACTTATTGCCACTGGTTGTATATCTAATAATGGCTAAAATAGTGAATCTTATGTATATTTTATCACAATTAAAAAAGTGCTGGGTTAATGGCAAAAAACTTCTTCTGTTATTATTAATAATAGTAATAGTTCATTCAAAGTGCAGGCAGCTCGTAACTTCTAAGTCCTGACTCCTAGAAGAGTTAGGACAGACTTCCCTGGTGGTCCAGTGATTCAGACTCTGGGCTTCCACTGCAAGGGGCATGATTTTGATCCCTGGTTGAGGAACAAAGACAATGAACACCTCGAAATGTGGCCAAAGAAATAATAGAAATTATATATTAGAAAACGAGTGATGAGAAAATATCCCATGAGAGGGTTTGGTGAGGGACAACAGGGAAGGAAGGAACCACCAAGGTATGGCAAACTTGAAGAGGCCCAGAGTAAGACTGGTCTGAAGCAAATCCTAGAAAATTTGAGGGTCAAAGTTGGTGAGTCAGATCAAGACACAGGGGAGAAACGGAGCTACAGAAAGGAAAATATTAAATAAGGCCCTTGTGGTTGCAACTGCCACTCAAGAGGACTGAACGTAGCTGGGGACTTTATTGGCTTGTGCACCTCAAGTGCAGGGAGAGCTCCAGCTCCAGGCAGGCTGCATCTCATGAGCAAATGACATCATCATGATCCAGCCATCCATCTATCACTGGGCTGCTTCCATGCTGTCTTCCTTCTCCCAGGCCCTTCCCAGGCAGGGGCCACATGGTCCCTGGCAGCTGCAGCTGAGAGGTTGTTTTTCCAAGATTGACTCTGGTTTTCATGGCTTGGATCACAAACCCACCCCTGAACCAACTGTTGAGGCCAAGGTAACAGAATATGCTGATCAGCCATGAGTCTTCTGAGTGTGCCATATGGAGGGGCTGCTGACAGAATAAGGAAGAAGACATGCTGCTCTGGCAAAAAGACTGAATGTCTACCAACAGCAGACAGGAGTGGGAACAAAGTGAGGGAGTCATAGGCAATTACCACAGAGGAGACTGGAGGGTGTGCGGTTTAGTTTTATTGCTTACCTGCAATTAGCAATGGATGAATCAGGATGGTTTAAAGGGACAGGATCATATTCAGCTATGGGCCAGAGCTCCTCCTGTACTGAGTTTCAACAGGGTTGTATGAATCTCATCAATATTCCCACTCTGCAGTTAAGAGTCGTGCAGTGAAAATCAGGAGGTTGGTTTCTAGTGCCGAGACACACCAAAGAGCAGTGAAACTGACATAAGACACACATCTGTCTGAGCTTCTGATGTGGTACTAGTAGTAAAGGACACATCTGCCAAAGCAGGACGCACAGGAGATGTGGGTTCCATCCCTGGGTTGGGAAGATCCTCTGGAGGAGGGCAAGGCTAACCACTCTGGTATTTTTGCCTGGAGAATTCCATGGACAGAAGAGCCTGGAGGGCCACAGTCCATATGGTCACAAAGAGTCAGACACGACTGAAGTGACTTGGCACACATACTATTAATAATAACATACATCTCTCTGAGCCTCAGTTTCCTCAGTACAGAAAGAGGTTTTGAGGACTTTGCTGGTCGTTCAGTGGCTAAGACCCCAATGCAAGGGGCCTGAGTTTGACCCCTGGTCAGGGAACTAGATCCCACATGCTGCCACCAGGACCTGATGCAGCCAAATAAATAAATATTCAATAAGAGAGAGAGAGAGAGGAGGAATTTCAAGGCATCTATGACCTCAAGTCTGAGCCTCAATCCTAAACAACTATAATTCAGTTAAAATGCCAGCTCAAAGGGTGGGTGAGCATATTATATATGGTGATATATATGTGAAAGCATTTTGTAAATTATGAAGAGGCATATTATTTAGTTACAGTTTTTAAGGTCAAAAGATAGGTGAGGTTAAAAAAAAAGGATGGGCTTGGAGATAAGTTGGAAAAAGAAATAAAACTAGGCCAGGCAGAATGAAAATTTCATAATTTGTATCTAGCTGTAAGGATGTGAGAGTTGGACCATAAAGAAGCACTGAAGAATTGATGCTTTCAAATTGTGGTGCTAGAGAAAACTCTTGAGAGTCCCTTGTACTGCAAGGAGATCAAACCAATTAATCCTAAAGGAAATCAACCCTGAATATTCATTGAAAGGACTGATGCTAAAACAGAAGCTCCAGTACTTTGGCCACCTTATGTGAAGAGCCAACACATTGGAAAAGACCCTGATGCTGGGAAAGATTGAGGGCAGGAGAAGAAGGGGATGACAGAGGATGAGATGTTTGGATGGCATCATCGATTCGATGGACATGAGTTTGAGCAAGCTGCGGGAGACAGCGAAGGACACGGAAGCCCGGCACGCTGCAGTCCATGGGGTCGCAAAGAGTCGGACTGACTTAGTGACTAAACAACAATCTTTACTTCACTACTGCTCTTGACACTGCTGTCCTAATCTTCATTTTGAAACTTCCTGTGCCTTGGTTCTGGGGACACGACCACCACATGAGTCTCCTCTTATCTTAATCCCCTTTGGGACTCCCCTTTCCCTACCCACCCTCAGAAACAATCACATCCGCGGTGCTCCTTTCTCCTTGGATGTTGTCAACCACGCTCATAGTCCTGACTCCGTGGCCATGCCCCAGCTACGTATCTCTAGCCTGGATCGTCCTCTGAACTTCAGCCCACTGCACATCACTCTGATCACTCCAATACCGCATATCCCCAAATGGAAGCTTCCTCTCCCTCAACCTTCTCCCTAGTCGCCCTTTCCCCATCTCAGCAGTCACAAGGTGAGACTCCACCTCCCTCCTCCCTCGTCTTTTTGGCCACGCCCCACCTCACACTCTTCCTTGCTCTGGAAGGAAGCTTCCTTGTCTCTTCACTTGATTCTCAGTGCTTCTTAAAGATTCAGCTCACACATCAGCTTCTTCAAGATGACTTTCCCAAACCCCTGGATTGAGGAGAAGAGTCCATCTAGTGCCCTGGGCATAACTACCTCCTGACTTTTTACCAGATATTACAGAAGCATCTGCCTGGAACTGTCCTCCAAATTCCCGTCCACCCTCACCTAAGTTCCCCCTAGGTTCTTCAAAGGCATAGGCTGCTTTTATCTCTTATGCCTGGCACAGTGTTCAGTTCATACTGACTGAATTAAACCAATCTTTACCAATTGCACACCCCAGGTGGCGCTGTGGTAAAGAACCTGAATGCCAATGCCGGAGACACAAGGGACTCCGGTTAGATCCCTGGGTCAGGAAGATCCCCTGGTGGAGGAAATGGCAACCCACTCCAGTATTCTTGCCTGGGAAATGCCATGGACAGAGGAGCCTGGCAAGCTACAGCCCGTGGGGTCTCAAGAAGAGACATAGCATGTATGCATCACTAGTTGTGGTGAGGCCAAATAAGAACATTCTGCTTGCAATGAAAAGAATTTGTTGGGGAAATCTGTAGTGGTCCAGTGGTTAGGACTCTGAATTTTCACTGCCGTGGCTCTGGTTCAGTCCTTGGTCAAGGAGCTAAGATACTGCAAGCCATGGGGTGCAGACAAAAAAAAAAACAAAAAAAGAATTTGTTATTTTTTAAGAGTCAGTATAGATATTTTAATCCAAGCACTCAGCACTGATGAAGTCGGAGAAGGGGAGGCTCAAACATCAAAACTATGAAAGAGAGGATGCAGCAGATTCTAAATTTACACTAGGTTATTTATTTTGAGAACTACGCACATGCATTTTTTAACCAGTGATCACATTTTGAGTCTTAAATAGGAGCAGTTGTTTTTTTTTCTAGTAGTTAACCACATAGAAACTGCCTAACAAATTAAAATCTATAATCTTAAAATTATTTGGGTTACTGTTTCTTTTGAAACTTTGATTTCCAAGATACACATTTTCAGTCTAAAAAAAGAAAGAGAGGGTAAGACTTCACGCTTCCATGTAGGGATCATTTTCTTTTGCATCTCTTACCCTGTTGCTGACATTTGCAATAAGAAGTAAAATATCATCTAAAGCCTTTAAAGGAAAAGTTATTGAACAATTATGTTGAATTATGCTAATTAGCAGTTTGAAGTATTAAATATGTCAGAAATGTAATAAGAAATTTAAAATAGTATATGTTGTCTATCTATTTTTAAAAATAGCATAATTTAAAGTTAGTTGATAGATGAAGTATTCATTGGTACATCTGGTTTTGGATACTGATCAAAGATGGTAAGGCTAGCTTTACACAGAAAATGCCAGAAACGCTCCATGATGGCATTGGCCTGTTCACTTATTTTAAACAGAAAAGCTAAAAGAAACATCTCAAATCTTATTTAGTGTAATTTTATTTTCCTCTTAAAACACAAATGCCAAATACAGTCAAAAATATAAAACAATTTTTCTTTTTCCCTTCTGCATTGTAAAAGTCAGTGGTAGTCACCTCATTTATTACGAGCAGTCCTGAGAAAACCCAGAATATAGTGTAAGTGGAAGGAGAAAGGCAAAAACAGATTTCAGAAATCCAAGTGTTATAAATGAAGCTTTGAGAACGGAAAGCACATGGCTGTGACACTTACGCACACTCATGTGTAATTTATCTCCAGTTGTTTGTTTTTTTTAAGCTGTGAATCCCATTAAAGCATGCCATCATAATTAAAATATGATCTGGCTCCAAATTTAACATCAAGGAACTAACACAGGGCAACTACGGGCTCCAAGCCATGCCTGCTGCTATGAGGATCATATTCAAAGTATTCTTAGTCTATTTTTTGAGGAGGCAGCATTGTTTCTATTAATCTGTATTAACTAACTATAACTGCTTAGAAGCAGACACAAAGCTATGCAAGATTTTGGTTACAGAGAAAACTATAACAAAGACAGGAAAATGGGGAAAATCTAAAAGACCATTAATAGGGGCTTGACTAAATTATGGTACATCCATATATAGGCCAGATGGCAGCAGGGGTCATTCTGCCATTTGGGAGATTTAAATCAGATCAAAATCTCTTCTCATGAGGAAAGAGAAATCCAGCATCCACCCCAAATTCTCCAGGGGTTCCTGGGAGTCCACAGCTCCTTCTGTTCCCTCTGCCTCTGGATTCCAGCCCCCAGGGAACACTGGCTCTCTTTCCTCTCCTTCTTCTTATCACTCATAACTCATTCCTGCTCTGTTCACTGAACCACACAGTTCTTTTTTGTTGATGTCCACAAATAATGTTCACACCTCTTATGTGTCAGGGACTCTAATATCTGTTTGGGGAGATTAGCAAGGGAAGGCCATGGTGGGAGAAAGACAGACAGAAAAATTACTGCAACATAATCAACATAGCAACTAACTAAAACAAGGCTTCCTATCCTTAGAAGACCCTGGTTATTCTTCCAACTTCGCCATCAAAAACAGGAATTTCGTTTTGGCCTCAGCTTCCCATCCTGTTGAGGCTTAGCTTTCTTTAAAATCCTTTTTGTTTTTATTGTTGTCATTTTTATTTGGGGAATTTTATTTTATTTATTTTTTTGGCTGCACCTTGAAGCCTGCAGAATCTTAGTTCCCTGACCAGAGGTTAAACCCGTGCCTCCTGCAGAGGAAGCATGGAGTACTAACTACTGGACCATGAGGAAATTCCCTATTTGAGGATTTTATCTCAGTATTGTTCTTCTTGTATCTTTTTTTTTTTTCTCACAGCTTTATTGAGGTATCAGATCAGATCAAATCAGTCGCTCAGTTGTGTCCGACTCTTTGCAACCCCATGAATCGCAGCATGCCAGGCCTCCCTGTCCATCACCAACTCCCGGAGTTCACTCAGACTCACGTCCAGCGAGTCAGTGATGCCATCCAGCCATCTGGATGGCGTCCCCTTCTCCTCCTGCCCCCAATCCCGCCCAGCATCAGAGTCTTTTCCAATGAGTCAACACTTCGCATGAGGTGGCCAAAGTACTGGAGTTTCAGCTTCAGCATCATTCCTTCCAAAGAAATCCCAGGGCTGATCTCCTTCAGAATGGACTGGTTGGATCTCCTTGCAGTCCAAGGGACTCTCAAGAGTCTTCTCCAACACCACAGTTCAAAAGCATCAATTCTTCAGTGCTCAGCCTTCTTCACAGTCCAACTCTCACATCCATACATGACCACAGGAAAAACCATAGCCTTGACTAGAGGAAACTTTGTTGGCAAAGTAATGTCTCTGCTTTTCAATATGCTATCCAGGTTGGTCATAGCTTTCCTTCCAAGGAGTAAGCGTCTTTTAATTTCATGGCTGCAGTTACCATCTGCAGTGATTTTGGAGCCCAGAAAAATAAAGTCTGACACTGTTTCCACTGTTTCCCCATCTATTTCCCACGAAGTGATGGGACTGGATGCCATGATCTTAGTTTTCTGAATGTTGAGCTTTAAGCCAACTTTTTCACTCTCCACTTTCACTTTCATCAAGAGGCTTTTTAGTTCCTCTTCACTTTCTGCCATAACGGTGGTGTCATCTGCATATCTAAAGTTCTTGATATTTCTCCCGGCATTCTTGATTCCAGCTTGTGTTTCTTCCAGTCCAGCGTTTCTCATGATGTACTCTGCATACAAGTTAAATAAACAGGGTGACAATATACAGCCTTGACGAACTCCTTTTCCTATTTGGAACCAGTCTTTGTTCCATGTCCAGTTCTAACTGTTGCTTCCTGACCTGCATACAAATTTCTCAAGAGGCAGATCAGGTGGTCTGGTATTCCCATCTCTTTCAGAATTTCCCACAGTTTATTGTGATCCACACAGTCAGAGGCTTTGGCATAGTCAATAAAGCAGAAATAGATGTTTTTCTGGAACTCTCTTGCTTTTTCCATGATCCAACGGATGTTGGCAATTTGATTTCTGGTTCCTCTGCCTTTTCTAAAACCAGCTTGAACATCTGGAAGTTCACGGTTCACATATTGCTGAAGCCTGGCTTGGAGAATTTTCAACATTACTTTACTAGCGTATGAGATGAGTGCAATTGTGCGGTAGTTGGAGCATTCTTTGGCATTGCCTTTTTTTGGGATTGGAATGAAAACTGACCTTTTCCAGGCCTGTGGCCACTGCTGAGTTTTCCAAATTTGCTGGCATATTGAGTGCAGCACTTTCACAGCATCATCTTTCAGGATTTGGAATAGCTCAACTGGAATTCCATCACCTCCACTAGCTTTGTTCGTAGTGATGCTTTCTAAGGCCCACTTGACTTCACATTCCAGGATGTCTGGCTGTATGTCAGTGATCACACCATTGTGATTATCTGGGTCTTGAAGATCTTTTTTGTACAGTTCTTCTGTGTATTCTTGCCATCTCTTCTTAATATCTCCTGCTTCTGTTCGGTCCATACCATTTCTGTCCTTTATCGAGCCCATCTTTGCATGAAATGTTCCTTTGGTATCTCTGATTTTCTTGAAGAGATCCCTAGTCTTTCCCATTCTGTTGTTTTCCTTTATTTCTTTGCATTGATTGCTGCAGAAGGCTTTCTTATCTCTTCTTGCTATTCTTTGGAACTCTGCATTCAGATGTTTATAGTTGACATTTAATGCTGCAGAAGTTTAAGGTGTACATCATGCTGATTTGATACACATATGTTACAAAATATTACCACTATAGGTTAGTTAAAACCTCCATCTTATCATGTAATTACCATATTTTTTGTGTGTGTGTGTGGTGAGAACATTTAAGATCTATTCTCTCAGTAACTTATAAGTATATAATACAGTATTAGTAACTATAATGACACGCTGTACACTAGATACCCAGAATTTATTCATCTTTTAACTGGAAGTTTATATTCATTGATGGGGTTCCCTGGTGGCTCAGATGGTTAAGAATCTGCCTGCAATGTGGGAGACCTGAGTTCGATCCCTGGGTTGGAAAGATCCCCTGGAGAAGGGAACTGGTACCCAGTCTAGTATTCTGGCCTGAAGAATTCCATCGACCGTATAGTCCATGAGGTGGCAAAGTGTCAGACATGACTGAGTGACTTTCACTTTATACTCACTGACTGACATCTCTCTATTTCGCTCACCCTCAGCTCGTGGTAACCACCACTGTACTCTCTGTTTCAATGACTTTGGCTTTTTTAAATCCCCTATGTAAGCGATATCACACAGTATTTGTCTTTCTCTAACTTATTTCACTTAGCATCATGCCCTCAAGATCCATCCATGTTGTCACAAATTACAGAATTTCCTTCTTTCTCATGACCGAGTAATATCCCATTGTATCTGTGTACCTTGTCTTCTTTACCCTTTCATCTGCTAATGGACACACAGCGGTTTCCATATCTTAGCTATTGTGAATAACTGCTGCAATGAACATGGGAGCAGAAATACTGGGATCTTGTTTTCATTTCCTTTGTATATATACCCAGAGGTGGGATTGCTGGATCACACTGTAGTACTGTTTTTAATTTTCCAAGAAACCTCCATACTGTTTTCCATGCGGCTGCACCAACTTCCATTCCACCAACAGTGCACAGCGTTTCCTCTTCTCCAAGCCAACACTGATCTTTTGTCTTTTGATGACAACCATTCTAACAGGTGTGAGATGATATCTTATTGTGGTTTTTCTTTGCATTTCCCTGATATTAGTGATCCTGAGCACCTTTTCATGTACCTGCTGACCATCTGTATGTCTTCTTTAGAAAAATGTCTACTGAGTTCCTCTACTCATTTTTGTTTTTTTTTAAAGACCTCATTCAGCATCATGATCAGACTATTACATTTAGCAATCAACAGCATGGGTGCAAAAAAAAATCTACATTAAAACTCTTTGTTGGAATGCTTTATACTTTTCAGAGAACAGAAACTAAAATAATCTGTTACACAATTAGTCACAAGTACAGTCCTAGAGTTTTTTGCCCATACACGTGAGTATTGTCTAAAACATGTCTTCTTTGTAGCACAGCCCCTGCCACCACTGTGCTTGGCTGAGTTCACAAGTCTGCTATAACCTGTAGCTTCCCTGTCACTTCTCTGGCTCTCCTCTCCTGCTAAGCATTGTTTCCTGGCAATAATTAAAACCTTCTGCCAATGCCATAGCTACTGCTGTGCTGGAACCCCCATAGCCACCTTGGCTTCATGGTTTGGCAAAGTATTGGCCTCCACCACCTCAGGAGCCAGAACTTCTGTCTCCAAAGTTTTCTTCTTTCATGGGTCCAACATTTGAATATTGATTGTTGTAACTGCCAAAATCATTGCAGCTTCTGCCACCTCCAAAACTGCTTTCATCATTACCAAATCCATTATAACCATCCCCACTGCCACCATATCTGCCACCACCACGGCTGCCACCAAAGCCACCTTGACCACAGAAGCTTCCTCCATGACCAAAGTTGTCATTCCCGCCAAAACCACCTCCATGACCACCACCAAAGTTTCCAGAACCACTTTGACCTCTCTGGTTGGATGAAGCACTAGCCATCTCTTGCTCAGACAGGACTTTTCTCACTTCACAGTTGTGGCCATTCACATTGTGGGATTTGTGAATGACAGTCTTGTCTACGGAGTCATGGTCATTGGAGGTTACAAAAGCAAAGCCTCTCTTTTTGCCAATACCTCAGTCGGTCATGATTTCAATCACTTCAATTTTCCCATACTGTTCAAAATAATCTCCCAGGTGATGTTCTTCAGTGTCTTCTTTAATACCACCAACAAAAATCTTTTTCACAGGTTAAGTGGGCACCAGGTCTTTGCGAATCTCCTCTTGAGACTGCCCTCTTTGGTTCCACAACTCTTCTGTCCACCCTGGGTGGCCTTGCACTCATGACTGCATCCACCTCCTCCACCGTGGCATATGCGACAAACCCGAAGCCCCTGGAGCGCTTGGTGTTTGGATCCCTCATTACCACACAGTCTGTGAGCATTCCCCAATGCTCAACATGGCTCCTCAGACTCTCATCATTTGTTTCAAAGCTCAATCCTCCAGTGAAGAGCTTCCATAGCTGTTTGGGCTCTTTGAGAGACTCTGACTTAAACATGACGGCAGTGAAGTGGGGGTGGGGGGGAGACTTCAACAATGCTTTCTCGGTGGTGTCCGTGGGCAGAAAGCCTCTACTCATTTTTTAATCAAAATTTTTTCTCTTGAGAGGTATGATACTTTGTATACTTTAGATATTAACCCATTATCAAATATATACTTTGCAAATAATTTCTCCCATTCTATAGGTTGTCTTTTCATTTTATTAATTGTTTTGCTGTGCAGAAGCTTTTTAGTTTGATGTAGTCCAACTTGCTTATCTTCGCTTTTGTTGCTCCAAATCTCGTTTCTTTCTAATGATAGACAGATCAGACATCTCTGAGTCACCTCCAGCCCATCCTGGTCATGCTCTTTTTTCATAACCAAAATGGTTCATCAAAGCTAAACAAAGCTGATGCTGTCACTTTCTACCAATCGTGAAGCTAGCCTTTCCTTTCTCCCTGCTGCACAAAACTGCAGTCATGCAAAAGAACACATCTCTACCATTATAAAAAATGTCTAAAATATAACTATAGCTATAGCTAATTGTGTGTGTCTGTGTGTGTATGTATGTATGTGTATATATACAGCTTCCTGGGTAGCTAAGCTGGCAAAGAATCCGCCTGCAATGCAGGAGACCCCAGTTCAATTCCTGGGTCAGGAAGTTCCCCTAGAGAAGGGATGGGCTACTCACTCCAGTATTCTTGGGCTCCCCTGGTGGCTCAGACCGTAAACAATCCACCTGCAATGTAGGAGACCTGGGTTTGATCTCCGGGTTAGGAAGATCCCCTGGAGGAAGGCATGGTAACCCATTTCCGTATTCTTGCCTGAAAAATCCCCATGGACAGAGGAGCCTGGCGGGCTACAGTCCATGGGATTGTCAAGAGTCGGACATGACTGAGTGACTAAGCACAGCACAGCATATATATATATGTATATGTATATGTATATGTATATGTATATGTATATGTATATGTATATTCTGGAGGAGGGCATGGCAACCCACTCCAGTATTCTTGCCTAGAGAATACCCATGGCAGAAGAGCCTGATGGGCTACAGTCCATGGGGACTGAGGGACTAAGCACAGCACACACACACACACACATATAAATATATAAATATATATATATATATATATATAGACAGGGAGATCAAAAGGGAGACTGAGTTTAAAAAGATATGTGGGGTCTTCCCTGGAGGCTCAGTGGTGAAGAATCCGCCTATCAAGGCAGGAGACATGGGTTCAGTCCTTGATCCAGGAAGATCCCACATGCCATGGAACAACTAAGCCCGTTAGCCACAACTGCTGAGCCTGTGCTCTTGAGCCTAGGAATTGCAACTACCAAGCCCACACACCCTGCAGCCCATGCTCCACAACAGGAGGAGCCTGAGCACTGCAACTAGAGAACAGTCCCCATTTGCCACAACTACAGAGAAGTCTGCACAGCAACAAAGATCCAGCACAGCCATAAATAAATAAATAAAATTATTTTTTTAAAGATAAGTGTAGAAAGGAATATATAAATTGATTACATATAAACACATTTGTTTATATAATAAAAGAATAAAATCTATAAGGCTATACACCAATCCGTTCATTACTGTTGATTTCTCTCTAGGAGGTGGGACTAAGGGAGAACTTTTAACTGTAAATGTATTGTACTATTTTTTTATATTCAGCATAAATGCCTTTATAATCAGAAAAACATTTTATTTGGGGGGAAAAAAGTTTATGCCAAAAAAGATGGGCTCAAATCACAGCCAAAGGGAAGGAATTTAACCTATATACCACAAAATTACTGAGAAGTAGACTACTCAGCTTTAATGAAATCTTTCCCACAATTCTCATCAATAATGCCCCTAAATTTTGTGTTCATCAAATCCAGAGAACTGTGCAACAGAACAGAGAGGCAGTGAATATTATCATGAACAAAGACTCTGAGGGGAAAAACACTCAGTAGGGATAGGAAGAGAGCGATGGTGTCTAAGACTGAAATTCTGGCTGAACAAGAGAAATCTGTATTGATGAGGAAGGAAAGGAAGAACAAGGAAATAAACTATTAATAATATGGCTGCATAGGGAGATTCCAGAAGAGATTTGGCCAAAACATTAAAAATAAAAAAGGAGGACCACACCCTCCAAGAACAAATACAAAAGGTAACATCCACTCATACATTCATGAAGCAACCCCCTGTAGCAGGCATGGTTCAGGTGCCAGGGTCTAGCCTGGAACAAGACGGGCAAGGGCCCTGTTGTCTTGTTGCTCTGGCAGGTCAGGGTTCTGTAAACAAGGAAGCATACAAACCATCAAGATAGTTCCAGATGATGATAAGTATTACAAAAACATTTTGTAGGGCTTCCCAGGTGGCGCTAGTGGTAAAGAACCTGCCTGCCAATGCAGGCGATGTAAGACATGTGGGTTTGATCCCTGGGTCGGGAAGATCCCCTAAAGAAGGAAATAGCAACCCATTCCAGTATTCTTTCCTGGAGAATCCCCACGGACAGAGGAGTCTGGGGACTACAGTCCATAGGGTCGCAAGAGTCGGACACAACTTAGGACTAAACCACCACCACCACAAAGACATTAAAATCTAATGAAGTGTCAGTGATTGGTGTGGGAGTACTTTTGACTGGGAGGCTTGAGGATGAGGCTGAATTGAGTTCATAACAGTCTAAGGAACCAACCACATGAAGAGCTGGGAGCAGAGCTCTCCAGGGAGAGGCAACAACAAATGCAGAGACCTCGTGTGAAGAAGGAGGTTGTCACATTTTAGCCATGTGAACACCAGGGTGGCTGGGGTCCAAAGAGCACTGAAAAGAGTGTGGGAAATGAGGTCCATGTGGAAACTCCAGCAGAAATACAGGATTTTAGTCCAAGTACATCAGGAAGTCCTTAGAGAGGTTTTTGAGCAGGAATTGGTAGCTATTCTAGAGGTGCTCTGGATGCTAGCTTGGTGGAAAGAAGAAGCAAGAAAGGAGACAGGAAGAAAAGTTAGGAAGTACTGCAACATTCCAGATGAGAGATAGTGGAGTCGTGGCCTCAGGATTAGCCATGGAATCAGAGCAATGACAGATTTGGAATGGGTCTTGAATAATTTGGATGACAGTGTGAAGGAAAGAGAGAAATCTAGGAGAAAGATGACTCCTAGATTTTGGCTGTAGCAACTGCCATTGTCACTTAAGAGCTGCAGAAGACTGGAAAAACCACAGGTTGGTGGGCAGTAAATTCAAGAGTTCTACTTTAACCATGCTGAGTTCAAAATGCCTATTTAATGGCTAAGTAGAAGTCAAGCTCAGAGTTGGATAGATGAGTCTGGAACTCACTGGTGAGTCTAAGCAATAAATTAACTTTCAGAGTCTCCATCAAATAGGTGGTATTTACTGCTATGATGAGTTCATCTGGAAAGCGTGTCAAAGAGAGAAATGCAGAAGACAGTCTCAGATCAGATCAGATCAGATCAGTCGCTCAGTCATGTTCGACTCTTTGCAACCCCATGAATCGCAGCACGCCAGGCCTCCCTGTCCATCACCAACTCCCAGAGTTCACTCAGACTCACGTCCAGCGAGTCAGTGATGCCATCCAGCCATCTCATCCTCTGTCGTCCCCTTTTCCTCTTGCCCCCAATCCGTCCCAGCATCAGAGTCTTTTCCAACAAGTCAACTCTTCGAATGAGGTGGCCAAAGTACTGGAGTTTCAGCTTTAGCATCATTCCTTCCAAAGAAATCCCAGGGCTGATCTCCTTCAGAATGGACTGGTTGGATCTCCTTGCAGTCCAAGGGACTCTCAAGAGTCTTCTCCAACACCACAGTTCAAAAGCATCAATTATTCAGCGCTCACCCTTCTTCACAGTCCAACTCTCACATCCATACATGACCACAGGAAAAACCATAGCCTTGACTAGAGGAAACTTTGTTGGCAAAGTAATGTCTCTGCTTTTCAATATGCTATCTAGGTTGGTCATAACTTTCCTTCCAAGGAGTAAGCATCTTTTAATTTCATGGCTGCAGTCACCATCTGCAGTGATTTTGGAGCCCAGAAAAATAAAGTCTGACACTGTTTCCACTGTTTCCCCGTCTATTTCCCATGAAGTGGTGGGACTGGATGCCATGATCTTCGTTTTCTGAATGTTGAGCTTTAAGCCAACTTTTTCACTCTCCACTTTCACTTTCATCAAGAGGCTTTTGAGTTCCTCTTCACTTTCTGCCATAAGGGTGGTGTCATCTCAAGGGACGTACAACTCAGAATTAAGAAGAGGAAAAACCAACTAAGGAGACTGTGTAGAAACCACTATTAGAGGCAAAGGGAAAACAGCAGGTTGTGATTTTCCAAAAGCCAAGAGAAGAGAATGTTTTAAGACAGAAGAAACAATGTCTTGTCAACTACATCGAAGTTACTGGATGAGAGAAGTACAGAGAAGGGACAACCAGATTTCACAAGCTACAAGTGACTAGTGACATGTAGGAGCCATCAGATCAAGACAGAAGCCCAGTTGGTAAACCAAGGAAAAAAATGGGGATTTCCCTGGTGATCCAGTGGTTAAGAATCCACTTTCCAACACAGGGAACATGAGTTCCATCTCTGGTCTGGAAATATTCCACATACTGTGAAGCAACTAAGCCTGTGAGCTGACTTGTGAAGTCTGATTCCTAGAGCCCAGGCTCCACAAGAGAAACCACCACAATGAGAAGCCCTCACTCTTCAACTAGAGAGTGGCCCCCCGCTCACCGCAACTAGAGAAAGCCCACGTGCAGCAACGAAGACCCAGCACAGCCAAAAATAAATTTAAAAATATTTAAAGCAAATACCTTCCACTTAAACAAATTTTTTTAAAAAATAAAATGGGCGAGTAGAAGCAAAGGTAGCCACCATGGCAACTCTTGAAAAACGGAGCAGAATATTGGACCAGTTACTGGAGGAAGCTGGGATGTGAAATGGGGCTAGAGGATGGCTTGTTTTTAAGACGGGCGATACCAATACTTAGAAGACCAAGCAAAAGCAGACCAAGAATTTCAGTTCTGTGTTATTTTTCATATCATTCTTTAGGAACCAAGCAGATCAGCATCAGTAGGACAGGAAGTCTTATCTGACTTTCTCTTCCATTGCTGCTGCTGCTAAGTTGCTTCAGTCGTGTCCGACTCTGTGACCCCATAGATGGCAGCCCACCAGGCTCCCCCGTCCCTGGGATTCTCCAGGCAAGAACTCTGGAGTGGGGTGCTATTTCCTTCTCCAATGAATGAAAGCGAAAAGTGAAAGTGAAGTCACTCAATTGTGTCCGACTCGCAGCAACCCCAGGGATTGCAGCCTACCAGGCTCCTCCACCCATGGGATTTTCCAGGCAAGAGTACTGGAGTGGGTTGCCATTGCCTTCTTTTCAGTTAGAGGCCAATAAACAGACTATTAAAAATTTTCTGGGTACTGGAGAGGAAAGTGATCAGAAGACATCAACATGGGTTTAGCAGAAATGAACCACTTCATATAATACTTATGGATCAAGACACTGCTTGATTTTTTACACGACTACTGTGACAGCCTCCTAACTGATCTCCCTCTTCTATCTCATCTCTCTACTTCAAAATCTGAAAACAAATCTAGTTATTTCACTTTCCGAATACCTCTCATGGCTGACATAGCACAACCTTTTTAAGAAAAATACCCAATATCCTTAACAAGGCAGATCAAGCCCTATAAAATCTGACTCCAGTTTTTCCTTCCTGTCACATCTCTGACCGTGCAATTTGCAAAACATCACATCATAGCAGCTCCAGCCACAATGGACAACTCTGTACACCTTTGTCCCACTTTGGCTTGATGTGCTCAATCCCCTACTTGTCCATGAGTGCGTACTAAGTCACTTCAGTTGTGTCTGACTCTTTGCGACCCCATGGATTATAGCCTGTCAGGCTCCTCTGTCCATGGAATTCTCCAGGCAAGAATACTGGAGTGGGTTGCCATGCCCTCCTCCTGGGGATCTTCCCAATCCAGGGATTGAACTTGTGTCTCGTATGTCCCCTGCACTGGCAGGCGAGTTCTTTACCACCAGCGCCACCACTTAGGACGTCCATTCAATCTGCACCAAACTCATCAGCCTGGGAAATATCTAGAGGATCTTCAAAACCCACTCAAATGTCTTCCAAATTACATTTGGAAGGTCCCTCCAGAAGACAGAGCTATGACGAAGAACTAAACGTTTCAGGAAACAACTTCATTCCAGTGTAAGAGATTTAGGGACAATTCAGTTTTCTGAAACAAAAGGGGACGTTGTCAGGTACCATGTGTGGACACAGGAAGTGATGACTTGCCAGGTGAAACCTCCAGCCATGTCCATTGTTCAATACGACCCACGTAATTATTTGATGGCTATCATTGTCAGGAGGAGCCAAAAGTCAGCCTCTAGAAATTTCTCTTGTTTCTAGTTCTGCCCTCTGAAGCAATTGAGAAATTGTCTACTTCATTTTGTATACAGCAGCTTTTCACATAGCTTCAGGCACTCATTATGAGTATACTAGGCCTCCTCACGGTCTCTCAAATTTGCTCTTTTATAACTTACAGATGTTTGCTAACTCCCAGCCGTGCAGCCTTCAGAATCTATATTTGGCATATAAAGCATCATGCTACTTCTTAAGGGGACAATCATGGCTTACTTGACTTTGAACCCTAGCACCCAGCCACATAAATGTACATTAGTTGCATTTCAAAGAAAGAATTAATGTAAAATCTGTAACATTTCAAATACATCACTTGAGCACAGGAAAGGATGACTTCTGATGTTCTGCTGAAATTGAAAGCAGCTCCTTTCCTGCCCTGAAGTCACATGTGAGTTTTCTGGTACATCCTGCATCGAAGTCCTCCCCTAAGCCCCATTCCTAATCCAGCCTCTTCTGAGACTTTCTCTGAACGGGGCTTAGTCTCCAGTTGGCTTGCTCTGGTTGGTGGTTCAGGATCACAGGCTGCAATTAGTGTGGTGGACACTGAACCAACCAGAAGGGGGAAAAGCACTCAAAAAAAAGAAAAATTAGAAACAAGAGATTTATCTCTTTCACCATATTCCAAACTAGCAGCCCTCAGAGTTCTTAACCACTGTAATATGTACCTAGAATTAAAAACAGGTCCTAGTGTTTAATGTGATTTTTTTTTAAAATAACTTTGAGCAAAATTCTATCACTAACAAATAGAAAGCAGCAAAGGAAAACAGAAAATCTGAACTCACTCTGTGATAAACATTCAAATTATTTCCAGAAATCTTTTCTAGGTAGCTTCTCCAAGGCTGACTAGTACAAGATGCAAGCTACATATGTAATTCAAAATTTTCTTGTAGGCACATTCATAAAGATACAGCAAAAGACGAAATTAATTTTATTATTATATTTGATTTAACCCAATATATAGAAAATATTATGATTCAACATGCAACCAAAATAGAAAATTATTGAGATATTTTCCATTCCTCTTTTCCAACCAAGTCTTTGAAATCCACTGTTTTAACACTCACAGCACATTTCAGATCAGACCTGCCACACTCCAAGTTCTCAACAGCGGCAGACAACTACCAATGGCCGTCCTGGACACTGGAGGTCTAGGCTATAAATAAGTTCTTCTAAGACACAAGTCAACTTTAGGTTCACGACACTTGTAAAGTCTATTCTTAGGAACAGATTTTTATTATAAACATAATTACCAATGCAAAGCAATCAGGGGAAAATGCAAAGCTATAAAAAGTGATATGCGTTGAAAATAGATGTCTAAAGAAATTATCTAGACACCGATCACAAGGCGGATGCTTCTGAAACCCTCAGACTCATCTCTCAAAGTAAAAAATATATTGCATAATCAATCCTGTGTCATGGACCCAAACCTTCCAACAAATACTTTGGAGTTCATGCAGTCCAGGACATTCTTTTTATAGATGAAAAAGAGTCCCTGCCAATCCCTGTACCAAGCAACCGGCTTCTGTCTAGTGTGACAGACAGTCAAGTGTTGATGGGTTGACTCAGACACACTGCTCCGTGCACCCATGCCCTGGGTCATAGCCACTGAGTGGGCCCCCAGATGAAATCTTACATAACAACCAGGATGGGATAAAAGATGCCACGTGGCAATTTTAACATCCATGAAAAAATCCTCCAAAACATATGCCACATAGTGTTCTCAGAACCATTCCCTGAGTAGCAAAGAAAGACTCTTGTCTGATATTTAAAATTATGAACACTCAATGCAAAAAGGCGCTAGATTGGAAGAGCTGCAAAATAATATTATGCTCTTCAGAATAATCACCCTCAGGAACAAAAACACTCCAGCTCAGTGTTATAATTTCGATCTTCACTCCAGCAAAGAAAGGAAGTAATGAGCCAGCAAATATAACAGCCAAGCAAGAGATGCCATCGAAGCCAGCCTCTATTGAAAATCCTGAAATAAATGATGCATATTTTAAGTCACTAACTTAAAATTCCAAGCAGATGGGGAATTATTAAGACAAATGAATGACGGGTAAAAGTGCAACCGGAACAAAGCTATGATCAAAACCAAAATTTTTTAAATTGTTAATTAAATCATAAAATTCAGCCAAAGCAACTTGGGCTTATATAAGGGACTTAAGTATTAAACCTGCTAATCACAGGAAAATAACTTTAGACCACCTTTTCAATTGATATGCAACATAATGAATCCAGAGAGGCTCGGTGGGGTAGCAGTCCATCAGTTACTGAGAAAGATGGTGTGCTTAGAGGGTCTCATGTGAGAATACATTGGTTCTGTACCAGAAATTTCAAAAGGAAACATTTATTGTTCTTAAATTAAATTCACCAATAGTTAAGCACTCTTCAAACGAGCAGTATGGGAGCCCACAGAGTTCAGCCTCGGATATAGCTCACTTTCAAGACATGCGGTTTCGTTGCCAAAAATCATAGAAAAGGAAACCCATTCTTTCAAAGGACACTGACATTCTCTCAATCATGCCTTCCTCAGCAGCACTTAGAAAAGTCTTTCTAGAAGTAGACTTCTTTCTAGACCTTCCCATGCAGTCACCCCAGCTCCTCTATCCCTTACCCCATGCTCCTTTGGCATACTTTGCTGTCCTCCTCGTCCCTAAGGTTTTAGTACTTCATAATTTTCCAGCAAAAGATAACATTTCCTCCTTAGAAAAGGGAGAAATGAAGCTAGCAAGATTCTAGTAAATCCACAATGCTCTTAGGGAGGGTGGGGGAGGGGAAGCTCTGCTCATTCATGACATCCGTCACAGTTACGAAACCCCCATGTTGTGCCCAGACTGGACAGACTGTTGTGCCCAGATGAGCCCTAACTAAAATGTTTGAAAATCCAGGACAGGTTACAAGTATAAGTCAGCTGAAGAAGAGTGGGTCCTTATAGCAAAACTACTCCCACACACCCCAATTTCTGCCTTACCCCGGGTCCCATGAACTGTCCATTCCCTCACCTAACACCAGCCTACACTTCTCCTCCATTTATTACTGGCTCAATAATCCTTGTCATTCCTCATTCAAAATCCATTCTTTCCATTCATTGACATAAAACAGCAACATACACAGTCAGAAGCCCCAGCCCAACACTTCCACTGCCTGCAACTCAGTGCTGGAAATTCTTTTAAAGGAAGCAGAGCTTTTTACTTTGTGGATTTTTTAAAGAAAATTTAAAAAAAAAAGAATTAAAATGTAAATACTCTTCCGAGTGATCTAAAGTAACACTCAAGTGAGTGGCCAAGCTGATGTTCTTTTTAGAAGAAACAAAGCTGAAGAACTGGAGAAGGAAAGAATATTGAGATAATTCTCTTAGACTTTATGCTTTTCCTAGGGCTGAGTCCAGGAGGAACTCTTGATTTCTTCGTCATGTGATGGGGTAAAGACCTACTCAGGGTCACCCATGTAGCTATTCGTCTTCCAGAGTGGATTTTAAAAATTTCCTGCCATGGATTCTACCTTTAAACTTTAACTCAGAACCTTATGCTACTGTGTCCACATGTGTTTGGAGGGGTGTTCTTGGATGTTATGAGAAAAATGTAATCCATGGTTCAATAAATTTAGAAACTTAATGGACAAATGTACAGTTAAAGAGTGGAATAGAAAACATATTGTTTCCCTAATACAACAGTTTTTAGAGTGTGGTCTGTATAATTCAGTGAACCAATATTTTCTGAATAATCACTGTATTATGTTACAGAATCATTCGTGCTTAAAATATTCATTAAAGCACCAGACAAATGGATTTTAATACAACAAAGTGCAAAAAGTGCTTTGATATGGTTCCGGATTGCACACTGCAACAAACCTTTAAGAAACTGCATCTGTCTAGTTTATGTACAGCATTAAAGAAAAATATCCATAATTTTCTAAAAAGGCTCAAAAATATTTCTCCATTTTCCTAGTTCATATCCATGTGAAGCCAAATTTTCTTAATAGGCTCAACCAAAACAACATATCACAAACAGAATGAGTGGAGAAGTAGCTGAGAATTAATAGTTGACCACTAATCCAGATATGAAAGAGATTTGCAAAAAACCAAGCAAACAAAATTAAACAATGCCAGTTTTATCACTAAAATTTTGGGGAAAATACAATTGTTTTTACAAAAAAATATTATTCAGGCTAACACATAGAGAATTTACTATCACTTTTTAAATTAATACCTTTATAAAATCTCTGTTTTAATTTCTAATATAGTCTAAGTATTAATAGATACAACCCACATTAATGCTCTTTGGGATACTGAATAATTTTTAAGAATGAAAAGCATCTTCAGATCAAAAAGTCTGAGATGCTGCCCTAATGTATTTTGATCATGGAGGCCCTTCTCTGTGGAACATCTTGGGTATATTCTATGAAGCATACAGTGGGAAACACAGTCTCATGCTATGCTTATAAAACTATTCCCTATCACGTCTCTTCTCAGACCTTCTTCAGTAAGTTAATCTATATGCTGTTCAAAGATTTCTTCTCATCTCACACGGTGGTTTTGTCCTTATGATTCTGGCAGTAAATGCATATATTCTCCTCTGGCAAACACAGGTGGATACTGATCTCACTTATTTAGAAGAGGGCTAATAGCATTATTTATCTGAGCAAACATTACAAATAGTCTGGAGAAATAATGACACAGGTTAACTTGCTCCCACAGCAGATAATGCTCTGCGATAAGATAGGGTGCCAGGATGACCCAAGAACACAGCATCGTGCCAGCTAGAATCGGTGCCAGTTTGCTTCACCATTCAGTTTTCAACAAGAGAATCACTGATTGAGATGCCTATGCTACAAATTACTCTTTTATGAAACAAGCGGGATGATAGCAATTTATTACTCTGAGTACTGGCAATTTGTGTTTGTAAAAATTGTAAGCAAGCCAAAGATAACTTAAGGATGGATTCATATTTCTACCGTGGCTTTTTAGAACATAGAGTGAGGTCAATTCTCTACTTTCAGCACGACTCGAAGCCCTAGTTCCAGAATTTAGTTATAAATCTCTTCTTCCTGTCAGGTAGCTGAATGACTGGCTGGAAGCCTGTTCTCAGATGGCTATAAAAGATTTTGGGAAAGAGTCAGAAGTATAAAGTACTGAACAGCTATTCCGTGCAGAGACTGCCCCCAAGGAAACAGTCCTTATATAGAGCTGGCGTGGAGAACAGGCTGTACAGTCCTCTAATTTTCATTCTGGAATTTGCCCAAATAAGAGCACCATTAAGGTCACTTATGCAGTTTTGTTTTGTTTTTGTTTTTTTTTTAGTGTCTGGTTTATAAAAATGTTGCTCAAGGTTGACCAGGATTGTATCCTGAGAGCTGAAGATGCTCATCTTGGTCTTTTTGTTTTTGCTTAAGATTTGAAATGGAATTAGTGTAAAATCTGCTTCGGATAAAACTTTCTTTAATTAAAATTTTTATTGGCATTAATGCTTACTAGTTTCAGGTCCCATTCTAGTTCATGTAGTCCTCCCAGCAGCTCTCTGAGACAGAGACTATAATTACCCCATTTTACAGATAAAGAAACAGACTCAGTGTTGGCTAAGGCCACTGACTTTATAGATGGTAGACAGGACTGGAGTCTAGGAAGTCAGTCCCTCTGAGCTCTGAACCAGGCTGCGCTCCCACCTGAGATTCATGAACAATAACATCAACTGCTTTTTAATAAGAAGATATCCAATTCTGTATGTAAAATAGTGGTTTTAAAATCCAGGTGAGCCATTATTTCAAAAAGCCTTCCTTATACTCCGGTGTGTTGAACTCCATTCTCTGAGTTCCTGACACACATCCTGGCCACAGACTGAGTTGTGTTTAACTGCCTGGCGAAAACCTTGAATTTTAAAATGAGGTTTGTGCACCCTGGAGGGTATGAAAAAAAAAAACAAAACAGTGTGGTGTAGGGACAAAACATTAGCATTTCTCTTTATAGTTACTGACATTTTTTTAATTGGAGGATAATTGCTTTACAATGTTGTGTTAGTTTCCACTGTACAACAACATGAATCAGCCGTGAATCCGCAGTAAGCATATATACAGCACCTCCCTCCTCACCTCCCTCCCACCCTGCCGGTTCCATCCCTCTAGGTCATCACGGAGTACCAAGCTGAGTTCCCAGTGCTGGACAGAAGCTTCCCACTAGCTATCTATTTTATACAAGGTAGTGTATGCATGTTAATGCTATGTTTACCCCAAGGATTGGCATTAGCATCCTCAGAGTCTGCCTCGGTGCGTGTGGAAACAGCCACATAGGCCCCCCACACAGGCACACAAGGCACTCAAGACGAGCGTGGGCACTCCTCACCAGCAGGGTTAACACCCTCCCCTGCTTGTCAGCTTCCTGAAGCTGTACCAAATCTCAGTTTACATAGGCACAATTGAGAAAGAGGCTGTCAGGATTATATTTTCAACCATACCTAAACTAACTCTCACAAAACAGCCAAGTGGCTTCAAAGGAGTCCTGCAGAGAACTGCAAACAAATGCTAACAACGATATAAGCACAAATAAACAAGAAAATAGTAGAGCTGGTGATATTTTTATCATTTCTTTTATAACATTTTTCTCAGCCATATCATGAGATATAACAACAACAAGCCAGTGAGGATAGACTTGAAGGTGGCCAAAAGAAACAAAACAAAACGAAAAACCACTGAAAGTATCAAAACTTAGATTCATAGCCACTACTCTTTATGAATGGTCTCTGCCTAAGTGATCATGATACTTTGGGAAACTGGCTAATAAGACTCTTAGACAGCTTACAAATAAATATATTTTTGTTAACAGCATCAAGAACATAAAACTCGCTGATCTAGAACTTTGCTACTCAAAGTGCAACCTGCAAAGGGGCAGTGCCCACATCATCTGTCAACTTGTTAGAAATGCAGTCTCAGGGTCCATCCCAGACCTACTGGATCATATTTTGCATTCCCCAGGTCATTCATGGGCACATTTCCGCTTGAGAAGCACTGCTCAGGACACACATCTTAAATGATCTGAATCCTAGTGGTTCAGCTCTTCTGTATACGTTTCGAAAGATTTCTCTGTTGAATTTTTGAACTCATAAACTTCTCATTTTAATAAAATATCTATTATCAAATGATCTTAAAGATTATAAAGAAACCATCCCCATAAACCAAAATCCAGTGAAATAATCTTGTATAATGGCAGCATTAGCTCCTTATTAATACAGTACACGTAAATGCTCTAACCCCATACAACAAAGACCTTCCAGCCACACCCATCTTTTTAATCCCCACCTCCACTTACTTTTGTTTGATCATCGGCTTTGAACACATAGCAGATACTCTGCTGATTGGCTGCATCATTTTTAATCAGACAAGCAAAATAACTTGGGTCGTGACTATTGTGAATCAGTTTGTGAACTCGTTGAGGCTTACACTCGAAGATACTGGAACAGATCAATGGATCCCATTGTTGACTTTTTCCTGGCTCAGGCTCACATCTCAATCCAGAGGGCGAAACACAAAGGCGGACTGGCTTGGTGCCAGGCTCCTTTTTGGAAGACTGCCCGCTGAGCCTTCGCACCTCTGCCACCACCCACGGCAGCATGGGCATGGTAGTCAGAGAATGCACAGGCAAGGAGCCCACCAGCTGGAGGCCGAAGTCCACGGAGACCTCGTTAGGGAATGGGTGTTTCCTTGCTGTGAAGGTTATTGGTTCCATGTTGGGAAAGGTCTGGAAACTCAGCAAAACGTTGCCACTGTTTTTCTATTTTAGACCAAGCAATCTATTTCACATGCTTCTGAATCCTGTGGGAGAAAAACAGAGGCATTAGAATTTAATGAAGTCATGGCAATAGCTACTTTCAAAGAGATTATTTCAGCACTTGAGAGTCTGAAACCCAAATAGATGAAGAAATGGATATTAGCTCAAATAAGCTGCTCTGCCTAGAAAGAGCTTTCTTTAAATTGTATTACATATAAAACCTAAAAATACTGTAACTGTCACACTCACTACGGGTTACAAAGCTCCCAGTGGGAGACTCCTGTTAAACACAAGCCTCATAGAGCCAACAGAGGCCAGCTCCATAGAAAGTAATATAGTGCTGCTTGGACGGCTTTAAACCCTACTGTATTATTTAACGTACATTACAAGACATTTTTTTAAGATGACTGAATTCAGTACTGGTGGCTCCCCCAAAATAAGTAATCTTGCAAGAAAAAAGTCAGCTATCTATCATGACAGTCTATTGAACTGGACTAGTTTTCAACAACTGACCTTATCACTTATGATACCCCTGGATTTTTAAAGGCTCTCCCCAGTGTAGCCCATAGGTTCTGAATCACGAATTCAAATTCCATTAACACATACTTGGTGACTATTACATTCTAAACACCATCACAAATATTTTGTTTCATTCATGTACTATACACACCCCGTGTCTCTTCTCATCAATAGAGGGTGTTTTTTGTACGTGATTCAAACTCACTCAAGGGGTAATTTTCCCTTCTCTATGGGTGACTTTCAACAACCACATTTGATGTATTGTAGCTTACTCCTTGGAAGAAAAGTTATGACCAAACTAGATAGTATACTGAAAAGCAGAGACATTACTTTGCAAAAAAAAGGTCCGTCTAGTCAAGGCTATGGTTTTTCCTGTGGTCATGTATGGATGCGAGAGTTGGACTGTGAAGAAGGCTGAGCGCCGAAGAATTGATGCTTTTGAACTGTGGTGTTGGAGAAGACTCTTGAGAGTCCCTTGGACTGCAAGGAGATCCAACCAGTCCATTCTAAAAGAGATCAGCCCTGGGTGTTCTTTGGAAGGAATGATGCTAAAGCTGAAACTCCAGTACTTTGGCCACCTCATGCGAAGAGTTGACCCATTGGAAAAGACTCTGATGCTGGGAGGGATTGGGGGCAGGAGGAAAAGGGGACGACAGAGGATGAGATGGCTGGATGGCATCACTGACTCGCTGGACGTGAGTCTGAGTGAACTCTGGGAGATGGTGATGGACAGGGAGGCCTTGTGTGCTGTGATTCATGGGGTTGCAAAGAGTCGGACCCAACTGAGTGACTGAACTGAACTGAACTGAACTGAGTGGCCTTATAAGAGACTTAGAGAGCTCTCTTTCCACTTCTACCACTCGAGGACACAGGGAAAAGTGAGCAGTCTATGAACTAGGAAGCCAGCCATCACAAGATTCTGAATCTGCCAGCACCTTGATCTTGGGCTTCCCATCCTCCAGAACTGTAAGAAATCAGTTTCCATTGTTTATAGACTACCCAGTCTGTGATATTCGGTGACAGCAGCTTGAATGAACTAAGATAGTCATTCAAATCCGTTCTTTACTCTATTACTACTTCTTAACTGACTTTACATCTAAATAAATCTTACTTTTTTCTCAACTGGAGAAAAGGTGCCCCCACACTCAATCCAGCCTTCTTGTATTTCTTAGAGTAACTCAACCAACACATACAATTGATCATATCACTCTTCTGCTAAATCCTTAATCACAGCCCCCATAAAATCTACTCTTTGACATGGCATATAGGATCTCTTCAGAATCTGGACCTTTCCATATCTCCAACCATGTATACTCCTCTACAATGCAGCTTTGGGAGCTTTCCAGGTGGTGCAGTGGTAAAGAATCCAGCTGCCAATGCAAGAGACGCAAGAGATGCAGGTTCAATCCCTGGGTTGGGAAGATCCCCTGGAGTAGAAACTGGCAACTAGTTCCAGTATTCTTGCCTGGAAAGTTCCATGGACAGAGGAGCCTGGTGGGCTAAAGTCCATGGGGTTACAAAGAGTCAAACATAACTGAGAGACTGAGCACGCACGCATATGCACATGCAGCTTTTGGCTCTGAAGATA
Source organism: Bos indicus (assembly GCF_029378745.1). Lineage (NCBI taxonomy): Eukaryota > Metazoa > Chordata > Mammalia > Artiodactyla > Bovidae > Bos > Bos indicus. The sequence continues at coordinate 57,914,066 of NC_091765.1, read as the reverse complement.
AGTAACTGGACACGGTTCCCCACATGAGATGGGATTTCTCGTGCCTGTGTGCCACAGCGCATACTGTTCTCTCTGTCAGGAACATAATACCTGTCACGAACTGTAAAGAGCCTGAGAGTTTACCCTGCTTGCAAACTTACAAGTCAGGCTGCCACAAGTTAGCCTCCTGATAGAGGACATGCGACTCCCAGGTCAGACTAAGGATAATTTATTACTCAGAGCAATAGCAGTAGCCACAGAGGCAGCATTGTGGCTGGCTCCCTGACCTTCAGTTCCCACAGGCCAGGTGACATCTGTATCCACAGTGGGTTACAGGAGAGGCACCTGAGATTTGGAAGCCTGACTATTTTATAATAAGGAGTAAGCATGTCTGTCCTTGAATTCTAGAGTGTCTTCCAGAGAGGGACACTATTTCTATCTTCTTTGGCTGTTTGCTATTGAAAAAAATCGAAAAGGTGGTCCAGAACAAAGCAGTCGGTCCCTCTGCTCATAAAATAGCATCATGGACAACCCAAGGAGACTCTCCCAATGAAATGAAAAAATAGGATCATTGACAACCCAAGGAGACTCTTCCAATGACCCCACTCTTGTCCTCTAACCTAATCCCAACTCATAGACAAGTCCTAGTTCAAGCAACTGTCACCTCTCTCACCCATGGTGATCCGGGGCAGCCTCCGTGACCTGCTGCACTTGTACCTAAACGTCTGAATAGGTGTCCCTAAACAAGTCTATAAGCGTCTTCAGCTCATAAGGTTTGGGGTTTCTGAAATCGGTATTCAAATTCTAAACCATTTCCAAACTACAACTGAAGCCTGTTCTTTTTACTCTTATGTTTACTATGTGACATATATGCATATATCCAAAGAATGAATTTTTATAATTAATTTGAACATGGCTAAAAGCTAATTTTTTAATTTTAGATGTCTCAAAGTTTAGAAATAAGCCCATATTTTATTTAGAGTGCTAATATATTTCATAAAAGTGTATTCCCTATCTCTTTTCTTTTAAAGTAAAGCTTCTCTTGATGATGAAAACAGACTTAAAGCTCATATAACCCCATTAATAAAGGTCTCTCCTTTTTTTCTTTCTCTCACCTACAGGTGAAAGTGGCATTAAATGTCTAGCTCAGCTTCCACTCCTGTAACTGAATCTGCTTCAAGTTCTAACCGTTGACAGCTGCTAATCCCAAGACATGTTTAAAGAAGTGACTAGAATTATTACAAAGGATAGACCCAAGATCTATCAATGAGAGTAGATGAGGCAGCTATTAATATGGTGGCAACCAGTGTAGCAGAATTACTTTCAGTTTTCTTGTAAGGGAATACAAGAATGCTTCTGCTGCTGCTGCTGTTAAGTCGCTTCAGTCGTGTCCGACTCTGTGCGACCCCATAGACGGCAGCCCACCAGGCTCCGCCATTCCTGGGATTCTCCAGGCAAGAACACTGGAGTGGGTTGCCATTCCCTTCTCCAATGCTTGAAAGTGAAAAGTGAAAGTGAAGTCTCTCAGTCGTGTCTGACTCTTAGTGACCCCATGGACTGCAACCCACCAGGCTCCTCCGTCCATGGGATTTTCCAGGCAAGAGTACTGGAGTGGGGTGCCATTGCCTTCTCTGGAATACAAGCATAAAGCAAAACAATTACACAATTTAGTTGTTTCGATTATTTGGTAAATAGTCATCAAATTGGTCCTGCAATTTCACTGTCAAAACTATTTGGATGCCTCAGATTTTCACTTTTCAACCAGGAAGGGCACATCTTAGTTTCTCTGTAAAAAACAGATTGGACCTTAACACCTTAACACTGTCAATAAACTATCAAATCGTAAGTTCTACTTCAGATAGAGTCCTAATTATTTATAAGTAATTCAGATTCTGCTGACATAAGATTCATGGTAACTTAGATTCGGTGAATAACTAATGTTCAATGAAAAGTTACATAAAACAGAAGAACCATTCAAACAATCCTAACAAACCATCAGATTATTTTTAAGCCATCTCAGTCCACATCATATGCATGTAACCTGTGACCATCCTTGCGGCCTCAGGGAGAACCATCTGTTCCAGGAAGTCTCCTGTGCTTCATGTCTCAGAAATACTCTGGTCTATTATTCTGGTGAGCATCTAATAGTCATGTTCTCGACAGCAGAGTCATCTGTGCAGAAGTCCTACCCCTCCTAGAGATCTTCTGTGTTCTACAACAACTCCTGCCCACCACAACCATTAACCATGGTGGGACCCAAAACACAAAGACACTCTTTTATCAGAATAGTCCCAATAACCTTGTTTTTGAGTCCTGCCATGATAAATACCCCTGGAAGCATGTATATAAAATCACAAAATTTTAAAGCTAGAAAGGTCCTTTAAAGCCACTCAAATTTCTTTCTTACATGCAGGAAATGAGGAAACTGAAGAAGCTAAATGGTTTGTCCAAGTTTGGTGACAGAATTAGGACAATACAAGTCCCTGACTCCCTTCCAAGCGTGGCAAAGAACCTGTTTTCTTACAAAACACTTTCAAGTGTGAAGTTGAGAAAACAAATTACTTTTCTAAATCTCAAGTTTACTCTTACAAAAGGATGGAACAAGACCATCCCCAAGTTTTCTTCTGTCTCTAAAATCTGGTGAATCTCATTTTCATAATGTAAAATACCAAATGTCCCTGAGACTGTGTGGGGATAGAAAGCTGCTCCGATCTTCCCTTAAGGAATATAAATGTGGGAGAGGTGCATGAAGACAGCCTGGGGTTTATTGATCAAGAAGCGAGAAAGGGGATGGTGGGAGTTAGCTGGCTGCCATTGGGAGTGCCCTCTCATCCCAGCACCCATCCACTCCCTCCCTCCCAGTTAACCACAGGGAGTGGGATGGGGACTTTCCTGTAACCAGCCATACACTGCAGCCCCTACCTTCTCAGACGCTGGTGGGAGGGGAGGAGAGTGAGATAGATGGATAAAGGGAGGGCTATTGGAAGCTTCTAGCTCCAGGCCAGGTTAGGAACCAGTCGATACTGATTAGCTGACAGGGACCTGCCAGAGAGACAGGAAACCCCCAAGGACACTCATTTCCCCTTGAGAATCAACGACCTTTTTTTTTTCCTGTTCTTTACTCTAGATGGAGTAGCTTGCAGCTGAGCAGGATTATTCTGCCACTTGAATACTCTAATCGCATGCAGTGAGATCACTGGCTTGGCTTGGCTATTTGTCCATTTCCTGCACAGAATCCCATCCAATCTGAGAAGTGTGATGCTCACTCAGGAATTGCTCATAGGTCCCCAAAATCTTTGAAGCAGTCAGCTATTTCACCAGCATGGCTATTTCACTGACTGGCTCCTGGAGCTAGTGGTTCTAACCTTTACTTCATCGAGGACGCTCCAGTACCTGGCTTTGCCTCTCTAACTTGACACAAAAAGTAATGCTGTTTTGAATGACTTCCTTCCTATATAAATCAGAGATAATTCAAGCCTAGTCCTTTAGAATGTCACTGTCACTTCCTGTATTCTCTTCCACGGTATTGCCCAGGATAAAAGGGTGGGGTGGGATCATCCTAGTTGGCCTCTAGGGGTTATGTCTAACCTTCCCTCCTGCATGGCTGCTGTAAGTTATTCTCCTCAAAGTACCAGAGTTAACTGTTAACACATAATTACACTTACCTGTGAGTCTGTTAACAGGTTTTGCACTCACAATAGCCCTGATCAATAAAGACCATTATTACCATATCTGAATAAGAACTATTATGGACTATAATTATCATTATCAGCTCCAGTTTAATGATGAGAGACGTTAAGGAAGTTGCTGGCACAGAGAAGTGAGGTCACTTGCCCAAGGTCATACTAGCAGCGAGTGGCAGAAGCAGGATTCAGACCCAGGTCTTTCCACTCCAGAGTCAGTATTACCTATTAACTAGTATTGGATATTGGAGAAGGCAATGGCACCCCACTCCAGTACTCTTGCCTGGAAAATCCCATGGATGGAGGAGCCTGGAAGGCTGCAGTCCATGGGGTTGCTAAGAGTCAGGCACGACAAAGCAACTTCATTTTCACTTTTCACTTTCATGCATTGGAGAAAGAAATGGCAACCCACTCCAGTGTTCTTGCCTGGAGAATCCCAGGGATGGGGGAGCCTGGTGGGCTGCCGTCTACGGGGTCGCACAGAGTTGGACACGACTGAAGCGACTTAGCAGCAGTATTGCATATTACACATATGCTCTTCTGTGTTCTTACAGCTCTCACAAGAGTCTTTTCATCATCCCCATTTTATACAAGTGTCCTCTAGCTAGTAAATAAGGAAGGCAGGATTTGAATCCAGACCTCCCATGTGCCCAAATTTCTGTTCTTTGCAATCTGACAGTATCTCCAGATGCAAGTAACACTAAACTATCATTCTAGTAGACAAGCAGGGTTATTTTTCTACCTAAATTTGACAATAGTAATCTATATCTGAGGACTTCCCAGGTGGCTCAGTGGTAAAGAGTCTGCCTGTCAACGCAGGAGCCACAGGAGACTCGGGTTCAGTCTCTGGGTTGGGAAGAGCCCCTGGAGAAGGAAACAGCAATCCACTCCAGTATTCTTGTCGGAAGAACCCCATGGACAGAGAAACCTGGAGGGCTACAGTCCATGCGATTGCAAAGAGTTGGACAGGACTGAATGACTGAGCATGCATGCATGCAACCTAAATCTAGTGTGAAGATGATATGCTCAAACTGTAAAAGTCAATATAATTATAGCAATAAGCAATATACATTGTGTGCTCACTACCAAGCATTGTTCTAAGCACTTTACACGTATAAATTCACTAAGTTTGACAACTAACCCATAAGGTCCCCTCTCTGGAAGTTTAGATTCACTGATTATGTTTGTGTGTGTGTGTATATATATATATATATATATATATATATATAATGTGTTGTTAAATGGGTACATCTTCTTTTTAAGAGCAAAAAATAGCTGCTTCTTGTCTCAAAGGAAACAGGAACACTCAAAATTAAATGCATCTTTGCTGGTACTAAAACATATTTCCTACATTCTGCACAGCTTCACTGAAACCTAAGTGTCAAGAACATTTCACATGGCCCCAGTATGACCAATCATTTTCTAAACATCTGAAACCTGAACAGGGACACACTGATCTTAAATCTAAGAATCCATCGAATGGAAATCTTGGCCTGAAAATGTCAAAAACCCTGAGAATGGAAAACTTCATATATTTTGTGAAGAATCTGGTTTAAAAATATTTTTATTCAAATGTGGAAAGCAAGCAATGAAAATAAAAGTCAGCAAAGGTGTTCATAATCTGTACTGAAAGCCTAAATCCTTTGCCATCACCAAAGGGATACAAACCTAACATTCCTTGGTTTCTGAGTGGACTCACAGCCATTTTAATGAACAGATTCTACTTCTCCAAGTTTTAATGACCACGGAAAAAAGAGGGCCTGGAAGATAAATCAAGTGTGGGGATGAATGAGGCTATTAAATTTGAGAAGAGCAGGAGAACAGACAAGAAAAAGGTCAAAGGAAACTATGCCAGGGCACCCACCCATGAGCACACCTACGTAAGCCCCCAAGGGGGATGATACACGTGCTAGATCACCTGGAGAATCTGAAGAGTGGAGACTGGGGACCCTCAGACAAATGCTGTGAAGACAATAAAAGAGCCTGAAGAGTTGTCATTTGGTGAGATAAAATTTAAAGCCTATTCAAAGGTGGAATCTGCAAGCAGCATCCCCACTCTGGGTGCCATCATGAATGAAGATGCTGGGGAACAGGTACATGTCATACTGCCTGCCACTGGTACATCCTAGAAGCTCCCACAAGATCTGGGACTGAAAGGAGCCACCCACCAACACCTGGCTGTGCACAGGGGTACATCTGGTTGCTACTGTAGCCCTTCTGGTGAAGGTCACCTTCTAGGGTGTCTTCAGGTGACACTTAATGTGTCCCGGGAAGTAGGACACAGAGACTGTCAACGGCTGGATGATAAGGGAAGTGGGGAAAGCTGAATAATTTCTTCAGAGTTGCCCTTTTCTTCCTCAAACATCTGGTACCGTCCCAACATCATATAGGACAAAAGGTCAATACTGACATGGCTGCACCAAACCAGAAATATGACCATAGACAGAGGAGAAATCTCCAGAGCTCTCAGTAGGAAAGATAAAGGCAGACTAAGCAGAGAGTTCCATTTTCAAAACTTTATTTTGATGCTAATATGCTAATAATTTATAACTACACCAGTGAATTTTTTCCCCTGTTTTACTGGTCTGCCAGTGGCTGGACAAGTCCACAGAAAGGCATTTATTTTAATGATTGTTTGATGATTTCAGGCACTGCTTTGAGCCACACTTAGTCCCTTTTATATTTCTTTGCACTCAGTTGATACTGTGGTCTCAGGATACTGCACTGTCTTCACTTCAGGAAATCTCCCCTAAACATTTCACACAGTGCCCTTTAATTCACAGCTGCACTCACTATCCACTAGCTCAGGTTTTATCAACAGGATACGGTAGAGAAATTTGGAGAGCAAGCACTTTTTATGGCCTTATTTCCCTATACCTTGTTAGAAAAAAAAAAAAGAAGCAGGCAGATTCAAGACTGCCACAGCTTTCCACTTGAAACAACTATAAAATATCTGTTTACAAAAGCAGTCAATCCTATTTTATGCAAACTTTTTCATCCAATGTCCTTATTTCTTAAGACAGTCTTCAAGGTTCCCAGGAAAGAGCTGTTCAGTTCAGTTCAGTTGCTCAGTTATGTCCAGCTCTTTGTGACCCCATGAACTGCAGCATGCCAGGCTTCTAAAACTGTCCATCATCAACTCCCAGAGTTTGCGCAGAGCTAAGCAGGAGACATACCTCCTCCCAAGCAAGAGAAGCCACATCAACTCTACAAAATCGTGTGGAACCCAGCTGCTTCCGGGATCCCTAACCAAGATGGTAATAGAACATCATGTGTTCAGAAACATAAAGAGTTGTCATGCAAGGTGGATTCCCAGCCCCTTAAAACAACTCTCCTGTTCACTCCTGAGGTCAACCCCTCCCACCCACAGCAGGTTCCCAAAGCACAAGGAAATCCAGAGGTGGCCATGCTTCTACTTCTACCAATCTCATCTCCAGTCTTTGGAGGAGAAGGAACTGCAGTTGTCCCAAAGAAGGGATTTTTTTTTTTTTTTAAATCAAGGACTCTGCAGTTCAGTTTAAGCACAGAGTAAAAGGTTTAGACATTTGGACTTCTAGAGATAGCTGAGTTTCCTAGATGTGACCTATTTAAGCCAGGTCACTTTTATTAACTTTGCTGTAAAGCAGAAACTAACACAACATTGTAAAGCAAGTATACGCCAATAAAAAATAATTTTAATAGGTAATTTTAAAATGCTCTTTCAAAGTCTAATTATACAGTATCAGTAAGTAAAATCACCCAATTATCTAAAAGGAAGAATGAATGACCTACGAAGTGAATGAATACCCATTAATTCATGCAGGGCACTCAGAATCAAACTGTTTGATGGGAGGAACAATCATCACTTTCGATTTCTTTTCCTTTTAAAGTAACTTTCAGAGAATAATCTATTTTAAATGAAATAGCCACAAGTAAAGCCGCCTCTAGGTGGACTCCAAAAAAAAATGACATCTCTTTTAAGCACACACACACCTTAAACCCACAACAACAACTCGTGGCGAAGTTAGAGGGGTCTCATAATCACAGACAGATCAGGAAGCTGCTAGAAACAAGTAAGCAGGGTTTCAAAATGACTGGTACAGGATGTGCCCATAGAAAGAAATGTTGCGCGCGCCGGTGGAGCTGCCAAGTTGCTACTGCGAAGTACCCTGAACTTTTAAAGGGTGGCCTGGGGTTACTCTGACCGCCCTCCCCCAGTTTGGTCGCCTTACAAACACACTAGCCCTAGAAATATTTGGCGGGAGGGGCGAGGACGGAGATGCGAAGACCGCGAGCAGGAGTGGAGGGAGGGGCAAAGGGAGGGTGCCTGCGGGAGCTCCCGGGTCGCTCTGAACTTGAAGGTTTCGCTTTCGTCCAACTAGGGGACAAAGAGGTGGCAATCAACTTCCTCTCCCGAGACACCCCCTGCGCGACAAGGACAGCAGGAACGCCCCTGGAGTGCCCGAGCCCAGCTTTTCCGCCGGCCCGGGAGCGCAGGGGCCTGCAGGAGGTAGGGGACGGCCGGGATGCCCCGGGAGGAGGCGGCGGGGTGTCGTGGGCGAGGCCCCAGGAAGCGCCTACCTGTGCCGCGGCGCGCTCAGAGCCCGGAACCCGGCCGGGGCGCGCAGGTGTTCGGGGGTAGCCCGGGGACGGCCTGGGCAGGCGGGGCGCGCATCGTGGCTGCAGGCTGCTCTCTTCCAGCCGCGGGGACTGGCAGGACTCCCGCCTCTTCTCCAGTCGGCGGGTCCAGCGGCGGCGGAGGCAGCAACAGGCACCGAGGAGCAGGAACGCCGGCGGCCGCAGCGGCGGCGGAGGAGGAGGTGTCTGCGCGCGGCTCGCGTTTCCTCCTCCCCGGCAGGGCGAGCGCGGGGGAGGCGAGGGGAGGGCTGAACCCGGGATCTCCCAACTCGGTCCCCAGGGACCTAAGAGGGGGACGCGATGCCCCCTCCCTCCCCACAGCGCCGTGTGACTCTGCTCGAGCGGCATGGCCGAGACGGGCGAGTCACTCGCCGGCAACAGCTGCTGCAGTGCGGTCCACCGCCGTCTCCCTCCCCTCCCTGTCTCTCCCTTCCCGGGCGGTCCATCCTCAACCTGCTCCCGGGCAGCCAGCCTCAGCCCCGAGAGGTGTCGGGGCGCCGCCGCACCAGCCCCAGAGCAGGGTCTTGGCCAGACGAATACCCTGGGCTCCGGGGACGCGAAACCCCGCGCCTGATTAAAGCCCTCGAGGAGGGATGTGCGGTCCAACCCTGAGCTTAGCAGCCTATTTATAGCAGGTGGCACTGCCAGCCGCGCTCCGGGCCTGCGGGGCTCTCAGCAGGTGGCACTGCCAGCCCGCTCTTCACTGCCCTGCGGTAGCCTCGCCTCCTCTCTCCGAAATGGACAGGGTGAAAACTGCACAGAACACAGGAAGGTGGCCAAGCCTCCTGGAGGCTCTTCCAGACATTACCCCTTCTTCCCGTCCTAGTCAGGGAGTGAATTGAGGCACGGGCATCCTCTGGGGCTGAATCAAGGAATCGGGGAACAGCTTAAGTGTCTTTTCCTATTAAACACCCGTAAACCCATTTCCGAACAACTGCGGAATGACGCAGGGGCTAGACTGCCTTTTCCCCTTCCTGATGGTCCAGAGGCGCGCGCGCGCACTCACACACACCCCCTATCTCTCTCTCCCTCCCTCCCCCCCCCCCGCCCCCACACACACCTCCGTGTGCCTACCCTCTCTCTCACACACCCTTTATCTGTCTCGCTCTCTCTCACACACACACCCCCCTCCGTGAGCCCACCCTCGAGTCAGATTTGGGGAAGTTAGTTCTCAGCTGCCTTGTAGAGTGTAAGGAGAGACACCAGGGAGATGTAAGACGTCTGAGAAAGCAGGCTCCTAGGGTTAGGAGATGGCAGGGTTCAGGAAACAGGCAAACCTCCTAAATCCCTGTCTTACCAGGTAAATTTCACGCCCCACGGCTGGGACAGCGATCTGAGGGAAGTGGGGAACTGAGCAGAGAGAGAAGGGTAGGAACAAGAGGAGGATGGTCGTGGGGCAGATGAGAGGGGGCTGGGCGGCAACGGAAGGGGGAGACATCTTTCAGGATTTTTTGCTTAGTGTAACTGCAAGCTGACTTTAGGGAAGTGGCTGAATTTGAACTGCAGGGTTGGATGTGAACCCACATTCCAGCTCCACCACTCAGTTTGGCTTAGGCAAGCTGCTGGACCTCTGGTCTCCATTCTTTTTACCTGTTAAATGGGACCAATATACACTTTATAAGAGCACTGTGAGGATATAATGGGAAAGTGTATGTAAAGTGCTTAGCACAGTGGCACATGCGTGGACCTCAAGTAGTGGCAGCAGCTATTGTTACCCTGGCTCAGGATGCAAATACAGGTTCAAGGTTCTCCCCTCCCTCCTCGCCGCCTTCTCCCTCCAGGAACAGTGAGTTGCTAGGAGCTGAGGAGGCATTTGGAGGAGTCTTTTTGATCAGGACTGCCTTATGGTCCCTGATCCCATTCCTCTGGATCCTCACATACAAGGGAGTTATATTTGGGTAAGATACAAATTTTTATCCGCAGCTTGATTTAAAACTCATCATACTGGTAACTCTTATTCATTGAGGAGGCTAGTCTATCGGGGGCATTATGGAAGCCACTTTATATGTATTGTCTCTAATCCTTGCAAAAACTCCTCAGGGCAGAGATGATTAAATCCAGAGGTTAATGCCTCTTGGGGTCACAGAGCTAGTAAGTTCTGGGATCTAGAGCTAAAGCCCCATGTAACACACTTTCCCTCTGGCCACTGTGTAGCTCTCTTATAGCACTCAGCTTGCTCTTTATTATAATGCAAATTGTTTATGTACTTAGCCTCAAATCTTTTTTTTTAAAGATAAGGAATATATACAGATGTATACAATGATTAGAATGTTTATTGGGTTATGAAAATTGTTCTTCATTAAATTATAAGACCAGATATACCAGCAGAGTCTGGCGGGCTACAGTCCATGGGGTTGCAAAGAGTTGGACTTGGAAAAAAAAAAAAAAGAGTTGGACTTGACTGAGCACTCATACATACACACACACTCACCAGTTAAACCATACTGTTACGTCTTGGATCACACCATAATTATTTCCTATCTTCATCTCCAACTTACTCATACAGTTCTCATCCCCTCTCTGCAGCAGCCTGCTGAGTACACTTACTTCCAGAGTGCTAGATGTCAAGACAGGCACACTCATCCAATTTCATTGACATCCCCAAACTGTCTTTCATACATAACCAGTCAGCTGATGGTTGAAACTATTACCTAACTACCTTAGTCAGGTCAAGACTAGACACTTGCACACAGAGCATCCTGGCCAGAACTCCTTCTATCCTGCCCTTCACTCCCTTTGCTTTTCCTCATTAACTCCCTCTACCCCCACTCCACCCACACCCGAAGTCCCAGAGTGCAGCCAAGCTTCAGTACATGTAGACAGCCAGATGGAGTGCTAATCAGGCCACAAGGGTAGGAAGTGGGAGGGGTGGGGGACAGAGGCAGGCCTAGGCGCCTTGTCTCTCATATTATTCTTTTCCTCCTTGCTACTTAGGTCTAGCAAGTTGTAGCTCAGAGATTAACAACTTAGTGGCAAATAATCATTTCCCTGACCCTATAACCTGAGTTAGGGAAGGATCATAACCTTGTGAGAAGCAGTACTTTCTGTATTACTTTTCCAGCTCCTGGGGTCAGTTACTGCCCTGGGGGTAATCATGAGAGATTTTATAGTATCTTTAGCTTCCTGGAGAAAGAACTCCCTTTATGATATGTGGTAAAGATTTTCAAATTTTTTTTTGCTATAAAGCACTATCTCAGAAAGTAGAGGAGAGCCTGTCATCCACCTCATTGGCACTCATTTCTAGCAGCAGCTATGGAAGAAATAAAAAAGGGGACTTTGAGACTAACGGTGTTCTTGGGATGGCAGGATAAAGACTGTTGAACAGGGAGGGTGCATCCACATGCATAGCAGAAGGGTAGGAGGGACCACTCAGTTCTCATCTGCAATGCCATCACTCTAGGAGGGAAGCGGCTCCCTCCCCATGTCACATAGACAGGAGACTCCCAGCAGGACTGGTACACCGTCAGGGGAGAGGCCGGGCCACGGGGCATCGGTGATGACAAAAGAGAGCTCTGTGGGGCCCAGGCTGGTAGTTCTTTGAGTCACCAATAACAAAACTAAGTAGGGAATGGACCAAACACTGTTGTGACTCTGCTTCGAACCCCTGATTCTCCACCTGAAATCCTACTATGGATCATCTTGGAGGGACTTCCTCTATAGATTCTTTCCTAATTTAGTCCTTTGCACAGTAATTAGTTGTTCATTGCCCATGACCAGAAACATGAATATCAGCTTTCAGATGGCTTCAGAGCTCTAAAAAACTGTGACCCACTGGCACCATTATCTCAAGTGGGAGGCCCAGAGGCCAAAAGAAAACAAAGGCCCCTTTACTTTTAAAAAGTTAAGGGAACTATGGGACTTGCCTGACAGTCCAGTGGTTAAGATTCCATGCTTCCAATGCAGGGAACATGGATTTGATCCCTGATCCAAGGAACCAAGATCCCACACTCTGTATGTGAAAGTCACTCAGTTGTGTCCAACTCTTTGCGACCCAATGGACTATACAGTCCATGGAGTTTTCCAGGCCAGAAAACTGGAGTGGTTAGCCTTTTCCAGGGGATCTTCCCGACCCAGGAATTGAAACGGGGACTCCTGCATTGTAGGCGGATTCTTTACCAGCTGAGCTATCAGGGAAGCCACACATGCTATATAGTGTGGCCAAAAAAAATGTTTTTAATGATTAAAAAAAAAAAAGTTAAAGTAACCATGTATAAATCTAGAATGAAAAGCCTTGTATTAATGTAGAAAAGAGAACTTTAATACTCATTATTACATCTATTAGTGACTTGTTTAAATGTTTATATTAGTTGGAAATTCAAACTCATTATTGCTATGATATATTTTCACCTAACTTCCAAATATACATAATAAGGTAAGAGTTTTTAACTAGTGAGTCTGTTTCCAAAATTGGTATAAAGGCAAGAAGTTAAAATTGTATTGGACAGAACCTGGGATAGTAAGGTGGCCCACTGGGGACACTTGCTCCCACTGATCAGTGGTGGCTCCCCAGAACCCTTGGTGGAAAAGGTTTCTGAGGCGTCTGAGCTCACTGGGAACAGCTCCTCCATGGTGAAGCAGGATCTGCCTGGAGCTGGGAGGAGGTGGCATCAGCACCAATGCTGGGTAACTTGCCAATCCTGCCAACCTGATGCATGACTGTTAGCATCTAAACAGGATGTAAGTCATGCGCAAGTATCTTTACTAACTGTAAGAAACAGTCTTCACAAACACAGAAATGGATTGAAGTCAAGATCAAAGAGTACCTTACATTGGCTTGCCTATAAGGGCCTTTAAATTGCTTTCTCAAAGGCATGAGAATCAATAAAACATAGTGGAGTAAAAAAGTAAATGAAATGAACAGATAACCAAAGTAGATTTTGAAATTTCACCTATTTATAAACAAAAATGTTACTATTCTTGAGAACTCGTGCTTGCAGTGGACGAGACAGCATAAACCCATGTGCTACGTGCTAGAGCCCCAGCGTGGCTGCCGGGAGAGCCTCGTCTCCTTTTATAGACAAAGCAGCTAGAACTCTGGGCACTGGTTCCACTTCCCTTTTCAGCTCCTGCTCCTACTTGTTAAATCATTGCTCTTCACAAGCAGCTGCCCCACCCCACAAATCTCTCTGATTATATCCAGTGTTTCCTGGGGCTTCCCTCTTCCCACCTGCCCTGGGCCATCAAGCACAAAGCTGAGCAAGTGTTCAATAGCATGTCACCTTTCGTTGTATCTACATTTGTCTAAGTCTCTGAGAATCTCTTTGTAAATTGTCAGTGTTATGGATCTCAGGGATGTTACCCAGACTGGTGAGATAACTGAACTTCCAGCACCGTGAGACCCCCCTCCCCACTTCATTTGATCCCAAATACCATTCTGACCTTGCTTGATGTGTACTTGATGTGTAATCTTGATGTGTAATCTCACCTAGAGAAGGCAGCAGTCAGCTAACTGGTCTCCCTGCTGCTGCCCTTGCCACCCTACAGTGTATTCTCAGTATAGCAGCCAAGTGAATCTGATAAAATATTAGTTGAGCCATGTTACTGCTCTACTTAGAATCCTCCCACGGCTTCCCAGAACTCCCAGAGTAAAAGCCAAAGTCCTTATAATGGTTTAGGGAGCCTTATGGAATCCTCTGCTCTCTCCGACCCTACACCACTACCTCTGATTTTATGGTCTGCTACCAGTCTTGGTTCACTCTGCTCAAGCCATATTGGCCTTGCTGCTGCTCGAACCTGTCAGGGACAGTCCTGCCACCAAGCCTCTGCACTCACTATTCCCTCTGCTGGTCATGCTTTTCCCTTAAATGTTCACATTGCCCCCCTACTTACTGCACCTTCTTTCACCTTTGCTTAAATACTACCTACTTGGGACTTCCTTCATGGTCCAGTAGTTAAGAATCTACCTGCCAATGCAGGGGATGTGGGTTCGGTCCCTAGTTGGGCAACTAAGATCCCACGAGCCCAGAGGCAACTGTTCACCGAAACAACATAAAAAGATCCCATGTGCTGCAACGAAGACCCGATGCAGCCAAATAAAGTAGATAAATAGTTGTTTAAGTTTTCTTAAAAACTAAATACCACCTTCTCCATGAGGCCTTCTCTGACCAACCTTTTGAAAATAGAAACACACACACTTCTTATCCTATTTTATATTTCTTCAGAGCATTTATCACCCTCTAATATACTGTGTTAGTCACTTGTATTTCTTATTTGTCATCTGTTTCCACCTGGCTCCCCCACTATGTGGGCAGAAAATTTTTCCTGTTTTGTTCATAGCTGTATCTCCAGTGCATAGAACAGAGCTCAGCAACATAATGGGAATTCAATAAATATGTGCAGAATGGATGAAAATAGCTTGTAACACATGACATTTGTGAGCTCTTGCATAGCTATGTAATACTTCCTTAGGTTAGAAACTTTTTAAGTTTCCCTCTGTTTATCCCTTGTGCCCTCATCAAGTTTGTCAGCTGTCCTAAGAGGTATGTCCTTCCTCCCCCAAAGTGAGCTGATGGTTAAAGCATATGACTCCTTGTTTAATCATCAACACAGGATCGGATTTCCAGATATATGGCATGAGGATCGCAACGACTTGGAACAACTGAGAATTCATCCACATTCGGTGTTCATCAAAAATTTAGTTAAGAAGATCATTTTGGAAAACTTTCTGAAAGATACACAGTCCACAGGCCCTCTAAAATCTGTATCCCCTAAAATCAGTTCCTATCTCAGATCAACCCAAATGAAGAGTAGTTACCTGGACTATATCCAGAAAAATTTCTTTTATCCAATTGTATTTTGGCATGACCCCATTTGGCCATATTAGAGGGATACATTTGATACAAATGCCTTTTTCAGTCTGAGAGATTGGTTTTTTAAAAAATAAGTATTTATTTTTACTTATTTGGCTGCATCAGGTCTTAGTTGCGGTATATGGGGTTTAGTTCCCCACCCAGGATTCAAACCTGAGCCCCCTGCATTGGAAATATGGAATCTTAACCGCTGGATTATTAGGCAAGTCCCTGAGATATTATTCAGTGCCTCACTGTGATGTCCTTTCAGGCAGAATCCAGGAAGTATTTTCTCTCAAGACTCTGCCGGGAATAACTGTTCTTTCTTTGAGTGACTAGTTTTATCTTCATCCCTGGCCTGACTAATGGGCTCTAGGGGTTCATTGTTTGGCAGGTATCCAGGTTATTTTGTATCAAGTCACAAGTACCCATTCTAAGCCCTTGCCAGCTTGTGCCAATTTTCATCCATTCACGACAAAATAGGAATAACAGTGTATAGTTTCGTAAGACTCAAGTGGGCTGTCCTGAGGTCACATTCTTCCCACTTTGTAGGTATTAACAAAAGAAAGTCTTTCTTTAATGAAATGATGGTGAGCATCAATGGTAGGAGCTTTTGTTTGCTTGTTTTAGTTTTGTTTTTTGATGTCTTTACCTGGTAAAAGAAAATGATAGCATGCTTTGTCAGTTCCCAGTCTGTGGGAGAATTTTCCTGGTTCAGAAAATTCAAAGTCTTAGAAGCGCTGGTTTTCTACCTGACTCCTAATTTCATTCAGCTTCACTTACTTTCTCGTCCTTTAGTCCCATTTTCTTATTTGCTTAGTGTTAAATTTTCTCTTGCCTTACATCATTTAAGCCCCCTCCATGCATTTCTGGAATGGCAACCCACTCCAGTATTCTTGCCTGGAGAATCCCAGGGACGGGGGAGCCTGGTGGGCTGCCGTCTATGGGGTCACACAGAGTCGGACACAACTGACGTGACTTAGCAGCAGCAGCAACAGCAGGCATTTCTGGAATCTAGCAGGCATGAATGAACATATGAGTGAATGAGTGAATGAAAGACCAGACAAAGGACATATCAGCCTGCTTGGCTCAGCCTACAGCTCCATACTGCACCAAATGCTTTCCCTCATCATCACCTGGCATGTTATTTGCAAGTGCATAATGCTTTGTAATTGACATCTTATTAATCTTCTCAGTAGCCCTCAAAGTGAAGTCGCTCAGTCATGTCCAACTCTTTGAGACTCCATGGACACCAGGCTCCTCCGTCCTTGGGATTTTCTAGGCAAGAGTACTGGAGTGGGTTGCCATTTCCTTCTCCAGAGAATCTTCCCAACCTAGGGATCGAACCCAGGTCTCCCTCATTGTAGACAGACGCTTTACCGTCTGAGCCACCAGGGAAATGTTATTTCCCTCCTTTCCCTCATTATATATAATGCATAAAGAGATTTATACTTAGAACATTTGAATCTTCCTAAGGCAGAATGCTGTGGGGGGAAAATTGGAATTTTAACCTAGATGTTCTACCTCCAAGTCTAATTTTCTTCCCTGTACCATATTGTTGTCATTGTTCAGTCACTAAGTCATGTCTGACTCTTTGCCACCCTGGCAGAGTACCCTATCAAGCTCCTCTGTCCATGGGATTTCCCAGACAAGAATACTGGAATGAGTTGCCATTTCCTTCTGCAGGGGATCTTCCTGACCCAGGGATTGAACCTGAGTCTTCTGTATTGCAGGTGGATTCTTTACCACTGAGCCACTGGGGAAAACCCCGTACAATTTTACTGGCTTTTAAATGACTGTTTTTGAGGGCAGTAGAGTACAAGAGTTGTGTGGTTTAAGAAGATATAAGGAGAGCCTGGTTATTTCCCTGGCTTTCAGAATAACCTTCCTTGATGAAAGATGTTCTGTGGGAGGACTGAGCTTCTGCTGGGCTCTTCTGGCCCCTTCCCTTTAGCTTGGGGGAATGCCCACTGAACCGAGTCAGGGTTTCCCCTTATCAGTGCATACTGAAGAAATGTGATGCCGGGTAGACTCCTTTTGACCACTTATTTTTTCTCTTGCCTAGTAATTCCTATTGTGCAACAACATTATAGTGGGAGCTTGCTTCATTACTTAGTAATTTCCTTTAACAGTAGAGCTGAACTAGAGACATTCAACCCTCTTCTCGTTTTCCTGTTGCTAAATATAAAACGTAAGATGAAGTTCTCCTGTTATTCAAATAAAAGGAACTTGAGTCCTTAAAATTGAAGCTTAGAGAAAAAACTAAGAGGGAATTAGAATTTACCAAGATGCCAAGATTGGCAGGTATGTACCACAAAAGGCTTAGAAGAATCAACCAGCAGAGAGATTTGTTCATTAGTGATTCTTTCTCTGGACTTGGACTAGGCACTGAAGTGATATAAGCAAATATGAGATGTCATCCCGGTCTTCAAGACCCTTCAGTTCAGATCAGTTCAGTTGCTCAGTCGTGTCCGACTCTTTGCAACCCCATGAATCGCAGCACGCCAGGCCTCCCTGTCCATCACCAACTCCCGGAGTTCACTCAAACTCATGTCCATGGAGTCGGTGATGCCATCCAGCCATCTCATCCTCTGTCGTCCCCTTCTCCTCCTGCCCCCAATCCCTCTCAGCATCGGGACCCTTATGCTCTTCTAATTAATGGTCAACAACTTTCTTGAGAGCCCATTTAGTAAATAATTTAGCCTTTGCAGGTTATTCTTTCTCTGTCCCAACTTTCATCTTTGTCATTGTAGTGCAAAAGTAGCCATAACAACATGTAAGCAAATGAATATAGTTGTATTCTAGTGAGTAAGGGCACTGCCATTGGAATTTCATGAATTTTTACATATCAGGAATTATTATTCTTAAAACATTTTTTCCCAATCATTTAAAAGTGTAAGAATTACTATGTCAAACTAAAAATTCCCTCAAAGGAAACAATCTACACAACGAAAATTCCCCCTAAGGAATGGGGAAACATTTGCAAACCATATATCGGGTAAGGGGTTTATATGTGCTTCATTATTAGCATACTGAATAACAAAATCTGACCACAGGTTGAATACGGTCTAATAACTATCACGATTTTGTAGTGATGAGTATGAATGATAGTCTGAGATACCTGTGGCAGCTGAAATGTAAAACATAGGTGATTTCTATTGATGACAAAGTCGCAGGGCCTGATGACACTGTTGTGGCACTGATGACACT
Source organism: Bos indicus (assembly GCF_029378745.1). Lineage (NCBI taxonomy): Eukaryota > Metazoa > Chordata > Mammalia > Artiodactyla > Bovidae > Bos > Bos indicus. Next base: position 57,895,789 of record NC_091765.1, on the reverse strand, counting down.
ATTGCCTTCATTTATAATTAGAAGAAAACCTAAATCTTGGTCAGAGCTTCTGGAAGTAATTTTAAAAATGTTTCTTGTTTTCTGTCCAAGTTCACTGTTTCTCTGCATTCTACGCACAGAATCACTGGAGAAACTTTGATCTCAGGTTAAGAGCTCTTGGGAAGTCAAAGAGAATGTGGGGAAATGGGGAAGTTAGAAGGCCCTCATCTTTGAGAACACAATTTTAATAGAGATGAGAAGACAAGGGAAACTGAAGGGCATTGATTCAGCAATGTTGGTTCCCAAAATGTCTCCCAAATGCAAGGGCAGGGAGAGACTGAAGAAAGAGGCCAGACAGGCTAATTCAATGGCTGTTGCCTTAAGTCACTCATTTTTGAGGTGGTTTCATATGAAGCAAACCTAACTAATGCAGGGGGTAATGTATTTTCCAAATTTATATTTCCTGGCAATTTTCCATGTTCCACAAGTTCTCCAAGATTAATGCACTGTGTGTTAAGATAACATCTACAACTATTCTTAGTATCCAGAGAGATTCTTTCGAGTTGTATTTTTTTAGTGTCATCCTGGGCTTCAAAAATTCATTTGTACTTGGCATGCTACAAGATCACACGTGGACCTCAATGCCTACTGTTTCACAATTCATTTCTTCCTATAACCAGTGACAAGACTCCACAAATATGTGTTAAATTACCCTTTAACATTCCATAACCACAGAAGTTTCTTTAGGTTTGAATGTTCTTCTGAAGAAAGAACCCATTCTTGTCACAGTGATCAGCCTCAGGCAGCCATGGATCACTGCCTAGCTTTGTAAACTTAGACAAATTACTTAACTGACTTATTTTGGTTCTCAGTGTTTCCACCTATGAGGTGAGAATAAAAATAACTGTACTTACCTTACAATGTTGTCAACAGAATTCGAGTTAGTAAAGGGCTTTCCAGTTGGTGCAGTGTGGGAAACACAAGGGTGTGATCCCTGGGTTGGGAAGATGCTCTGGAGTAGGAAATGGCAACCTGTTCCAGTATTCTTGCCTGGAAAATTCCACGGACAGAAGAGCCTGGCAGGTTATAGTCCATGGGGTCGCAAAGAGTCAGATGCGACTGAGCAGCACATAGCTCAAAAGTTAAGTACTTAGAATCTGGTGTGTAGCAGAGCGGCCATATTGTTATATTTCAGTGTTCCAATTTCTCTGCTTTATCTTCCTGTCTGGACTTATCAGTTTTCTTTCCTCTTTCATCTCTCTGTAGGGAGAACAGGATACTAACCTAATAGGCTATTTCAAGTAACCCTAATCTTTTTGGAAATTCAGACTCCAGGAATTCAGCATTTATGCTGCTTCAGAAGCAGTGTAATGATTGCTATAAAGAAAAAGTCGGAAACATTTTTCCCTTTCAAATGGTCAAAGTTTTTCCAGCAAGGACTGGAAAGTGTCTTCAAAGCCGGTAACATTTTCAAGTTAAAATTTTACAACTTAAAAGTCTTTCAAAATTCCATTGGGCCCTGTTCCTCCTTAATGAGGTTTTGCTGGGTGGTAGTGGGGTGCTCAGGAAAGCCCAGCCAGGGCTGGGCCAGCATGTGGAGTGAGCAAGTGTTCAGGAGGCTCAGAACTCAAATAGACATTAGTGCTAGATAAAATGGAACAAAATGTGTTTAAATGTATAGTTGAATTCTAAATAAAATATATTTCCTACATGTTAAAAAAAATTGTCCTTTATAAACTGAGAAAACCAGAAAGCAACCACTGGGGACCTATGGCCTGAGGGAGGTATGAGACCAGGTGTGGGTCTCGAGGGCTGGGGTATAACATATCACACACACACACACACACACACGCACACACACCACCGACGGGTGCTTGGAAATGTGGCCCTGGACTGGTAGGAGGCAGGGAGTTGGAACTGACCCAGTTGTTTTGTTTTTTTATTTTTTCTCCTCTAATAGTTTTATTGGGTCCTTTTTTCTAGTTTCTTGTTCTTATTCATGGTATCCTATCTTAATCCCAGTGCCCAAGACATCTGTAAAGGACTGTGCCTCTGTGAAAAGGAAACCAGAAAAAAACTGTACTCTCTGATCCAGAATCAGAGAAACATGTAGTTTGCTTGAGACACTGGGTGGAGATGGGAGATGGGCTGGGGATCACAGGTGAGGAGAGTGGGTTCTTGATCAAAATTCAAAATCTGTGTCACATGAGTGTATAAAATGGATTTACGCTCACAAGTTGTGTGGGATTCAAAGTTAATAAAAGTAACATAAAAACTCATCACCAATTTTGTTAGAAGAGTTACAAATATCTTCTCCCAAACTGTGGGTTGTCTTTTAGTTCTATTTATAATGGCTTTTATTATACAAATGTGGTTGACTCTTTTGCTTTATGGTTTGGGTTTTTAATTCCTCCTTTAAGAAATCCTTCTCTACCATGATATCATAGAGACAATCTCCTACAATTAATTTCTTCTAAAATTTTTTTTAGCCTGCAACAGGTAGTTTTAAAAAATATTTATTTAATTGAAGTATAGTTGATTTACAATGTTGTGAATTTCTTCTCAGAATTTTTAAGTGTTCACATTAGATCTTGAATCCAACTACAAGTTAATTTTCCATATGGCTTTGGATATGGTTTGAGGTAGGGATCTAATTTTAGTTTTTCCATCTGGATAGTTATTTGTTCCAGAGTTTTTAACTCAATAGTTTTCCCTTACAGATAGATTTATCATGCCATGTTGGTCATACACCAATTTCTTCTACATACATGTGATTATTTGCTATTTCCTTCCATTGGTTTGTCTGTTCATCTCTCTGCCAAATTTATTACTGTATCTTTATAATAAATCCTAATATTTGGTAGTATAACTTCCCTCTTCTTATTGTTATGAACTGTGAAGAGTCTGAGAATTTATCTGTTTGCAAGCTAATGAGTTAGCCTGTCACTGATTCATGGATACAAGCAGAAGACATGTGAGGCTGGTGAGTCAGAGGCAAAGGACTGTGTTGCTTACAGCACAGCAGGCAGCACAAGCTGTACATTCACCTCAGTTACCCTTGTCCCCAAGTTCCACAAAAATCAAATCTGAATCAGATCAAGCTTCTCTGTCTTCCATACCACCTTACATGACCTGTAGGGCACAAAGAAACATGTTAAACACACAATGAGGAGGCAGTTAGAGAAATTCACAATGTGGGAAACCCTATGGGACAAATCATTCAGTTTGGAATAGATTTAAAAAGAAAAAAAAAAGGATGAAGAATTTACATATTAAAAGATATTTTAAGAGACCTATTAACCAAATGCAGTAAGTGGATACTATTTGAACCCTGATTCCAACAAAGAGAGGCTTTCCTGGTGGCTCAGATGGTAAAGAATCTGCCTGCAATGCAGGAGGTGCTGGAGATATGGGTTCAACCCCTGGGTCAGGAAGATCCCCTGGAGAAGGGAATGGCTACCCTCTCCAGTATTCTTGGCTGGAGAATCTCATGGACAGAGGAGACTGGTGGGCTGCTATAGTCCATGGGGTTGCAAGGAGTCAGACACAACTGAGTGAATAACAAACTTTTTTTTTCAAGTAAAGACTAAATAGCACATTTGAGACAAATGACTGGTTTGCACATTGACTACATAATTGATGATGTTAAGTTGTAAACACTTTAAAGTGTTAACAAAAGTACTTTGGTGGTATGTGTGTGTGTGTGTGAGTCAGTATGTCCTTATCTTTTATAGATATATCAGATCAGATCAGATCAGATCAATCGCTCAGTCATGTCCGACTCTTTGTAACCCCATGAATCGCAGCACGCCAGGCCTCCCTGTCCATCACCAACTCCCAGAGTTCACTCAGACTCACGTCCATCGAGTCAGTGATGCCATCCAGCCATCTCATCCTCTGGCGTCCCCTTCTCCTCCTGCCCCCAATCCCTCCCAGCATCAGAGTCTTTTCCAATGAGTCAACACTTCGCATGAGGTGGCCAAAGTACTGGAGTTTCAGCTTTAGCATCATTCCTTCCAAAGAAATCCCAGGGCTGATCTCCTTCAGAATGGACTGGTTGGATCTCCTTGCAGTCCAAGGGACTCTCAAGAGTCTTCTCCAACACCACAGTTCAAAAGCATCAATTCTTCAGCCCTCAGCCTTCTTCACAGTCCAACTCTCACATCCATACATGACCACTGGAAAAACCATAGCCTTGACTAGACGGACCTTTGTTGGCAAAGTAATGTCTCTGCTTTTCAATATGCTAAGTTGGTCATAACTTTCCTTCCACGGAGTAAGCGTCTTTTAATTTCATGGCTGCAGTCACCATCTGCAGTGATTTTAGAGCCCCCCAAAATAAAGTCTGACACTGTTTCCACTGTTTCCCCATCTATTTCCCATGAAGTGATGGGACCAGATGCCGTGATCTTTGTTTTCTGAATGTTGAGCTTTAAGCCAACTTTTTCACTCTCCACTCTCACTTTCATCAAGAGGCTTTTTAGTTCCTCTTCACTTTCTGCCATAAGGGTGGTGTCATCTGCATATCTGAGATTATTGATATTTCTCCTGGCAATCTTGATTCCAGCTGAAATAATTACAGATACAAAGATAGGTAAGGGATCTACTTCAGAATTGTCCTGTAGAGAGATAGGGCAAGAGGGAGATTTCAATGTAATGGGATTGGCCATGATTTGCTACAGCTGGGTGATGGGCATTGGGAGGCTCATTGTATGATTCTTGGTACACATTTGAAATTTTCTGTAAGTTTGAAAAGGAAAGGGGGCAAGTCACATGTTAAAATCACCAAAGACTCCAGGCAGGTATTTTGAGGTGGCTGTTGTACAGATTAGACTGGAGGAACTAACTGAATCTGGGGATCTGAGGAACTAACTGAAGAGGAAAAACAGATTCGGAGTTGGCTACGCTGATCTAATTTGAGGGCATCTGAGTAGGAGAGCCCAAGGAGGCAGGCGGTAATATAGGATTGGAACTTGGGAGAAAAGTCTGTAGTCCTGCACTTAGGACAATTACAGCTTTGAGCATAAAGGCGCTTTCAGAGGGCAGAGAATGGATGATTCCACCTCAGGGAATGAACCGACTTGGGATTCAGAAGGAAAAAATAAGGAAGCCTGCTGGACTAGCAAAGAAGTTATCTCAAGTTAGCTCAAGCCTCCACCTAAAGTTTACTTTTGTTTTAGGAACACTTTTCAGCTATGGAGCTACATTTCATTCTTGCCACCTAGAGATTTAAGTAAAATAGCCAAGGTGAAATAGTTCAGAACAATGTATTTGAAGGACACAATCAGGTCTCGTCATCTCTGTAAACTGCAACCGTAACTTTCCTTTGGAAGTTGCACAACGCTGCTTTGAAATGGTTTCAAATGATTATTTGACCTGGAGCCAAATCTTTTTTTTTTTTTTGGGGAGCCAAATCTTGACTCTGGGTGCCTGAGTCCGTTATGGACCAGGTTTGCAGCAAACACCAAAAGTGGCTTTCATTGGACACAAATGGGAAGTGGCTAGTGTTTCGAAAATTTTAATTTCACGGACCTACACAAGTAAGCCAGGCCAAGAAGAACTAGATTCCCCAACACTGCTCTCCACCCTGGTCACCATGTGCTCATGTTGGAGGGCCTCATCTCTCCAGACAGCTATCTTTCTCCTCCAGTGAATCTGAGTAGTTACTGCCCTGTGCTTACATGGGGCGGAGAAGGCAATGGCAACCCACTCTAGTACTCTTGCCTGGAAAATCCCATGGGCGGAGGAGCCTGGTAGGCTGCAGTCCATGGGGTTGCACAGAGTCAGACAAGACTGAAGTGACTTACCAGCAGCAGCAGCAGCAGCAGCTTACATGGGGAAGTGTCTAGAAGGAGCGTTATTTTAATTCTTGCTTCCCATCTGTCTAGAGTGTGACATCTTGCTTTCAATAGTTGAGTTACTCAACACAAAGTGTGTTGGTAGCAAGAACAGGACAGAGGGATGATGCAGGGAAATGGCATGCAAACAGCCTCCCAGAGTCAAATTATTTTGAACAAAAATGTTAGGGGTTTGAATTTGATGTTCTTGAGAAAGACAAGGCCAAAAGGGGATATCACAGAACTGCCTGCCCATAATTCAGTCCCATGACTATTGCAATGCAGCAATCATGTGTCCATATGGATTTCCTCGGCTAGACTACTTGAGGTCCCAAATGCAAGCTTATTATCACTATCCAGAAAAGTGCCTGGCTCATAGCAAAATTCAAGCATGACTCAATCAGTGAACATATAATGAATGCACAAATAGTTCTGAGGAAGTAGAAATTATAAATACGATTTAGATGCCATCCTCTCAAAATCTCTTTAAAGTAGCACACATGCATTTGCTTCATTACTTAACTATTTCTTTTTAAAACCATGTTTCCAGTGTCAAGAAATAATAATACTTTCCTTTAATAGCATGATGATAGAATTAAATCAATGGGACAAATTAATGAGAGGTAATGACAATGTTTCTTATGGGAGAGAAGAATAAAGGTCTCTTGATTTCAGAAACACCACGAAGAAAAAACCAAAACAGTTGGCCTGCATTTCCTCCTACAAGTCAGACTTTCATTCTTCACTTGGGATTTGTTCTTTCCAGGCACCAAGAGAAGATGGACAGCCATCCCTACATCAAATTGTACTGTCTTCCCCAAGCAGGCTCAGCTAGAAGGCAGAGGGGGCTGCTACACAGCGCTCAGCCGCCATTTCTGCCTTCCACCCCTGCAGAGCATGCAGATGTTTCCTGACATCTGCATGTCACCCAGTTCTACCTTTCTCATACCCAATTTCAGCACCCCTACCCTCCCTCTAGGCTATAAGGTTAGGTGGGATAGGAACCTAAGGCTGCCTGTCTCTGTGGTACAAAATGTTTTCCTCCATCTCAGATGTTAGGTCTTTTAAGAGGGCTGCTGCTGCTGCTGCTGCTGTCACTTCAGCCGTGTCTGACTCTGTGCAACCCCATAGACAGCAGCCCACTAGGCTCCTCTGTCCCTGGGATTCTCCAGGCAAGAACACTGGAGTGGGTTTGCCATTTCCTTTTCCAATGCATGAAGGTGAAAAGTGAAAGTGAAGTCGCTCAGTCGTGCCCAACTCTTAGCGACCCCATGGACTGCAGCCTACCAGGATCCTCTGTCCATGGGATTTTCCAGGCAAGAATACTGGAGTGGGTTGCCACTGCTAGTTAAGCATTCTGCCAAACAGAACTGCTGATGATTTTTTATTGCTGATGGTGCCCTTAATGGATTTTTATATAAAGACCTGCAGCATGAAATGACCTCAGAGACCATTTAGTAAAATCTCTTTATTTTAAAAATGACAAAATTATCACCCCAAGTCCATGGTTTACATTAGTATTCATTTTTGGTTATGTACGTTCTATGGATTAGGACAAATGTATGTATAATGACATGTATTCACTATGATAGTATCAATACAGAAAAATTTTTTTACTGCCATTAAAATCCTCTGTGCTCTGCCTACTATTCCTCACTCCTTCACTGATCTTTTTCTTGTTTCCACACTTCAGATGATAATGATGCATTAATTTAGGTTCACTGATGGTAACAAATGTATCACTCTGGCGGGGGGGGGGGGGGGGGGGGGGGGGGGGGGGGGGGGGGGGGGGGGGGGGGGGGCGGGTGTTGAGAATTGGGGAGGCTGGCATGCCTCAGGGCAAGGTGGGTATGAGACATCTCTGTATCTTCCTCTCAATTTTTTCTCTGAACCTAGAACTGCCCTAACAAAAAAAATAACAAAGTCGTAAAAAATAACAAAATGGAGACTTTGGGAGGCTAAGTGACCTGCCCAAGGTCACAGAGCTGGTTCCCAGTGGACCAAGACTAGAATGCAGGGGCCTGATGTTGCAAGTTTTATGCACCGCACATTGCTACCCTGCATCCCATAATAACAATAAAAAGTCAAGAGATACTTGGAAATAGAGGAGGATCTCCTCTAGGTCCAACTGAATCACCCGCTTGCTGCTCATGGGGAGAAGTGGGGCAGGTACTAAAATTTACATCTGGGTTCTGTTTTAACACCCCCCACCCTACCCCAACCACACACACCCTGGCACCTCCACACTTCTGCTCTTGCTGTGCTCTGCCTGGAAGACTTCCTTCTCCATCTTCAGCTGCTACTTGCTCCTGAAGGTGAAGCCTCCTCTGGGCAGAATGAACTCCTTTCTCACAATTCTCAACTCTGAGTACTTTGCAAATAACTCAGTCATAGAATACTGTAAATACTGTGTAAATACTGTACTCAATGGTTGCTTATTAGCCCTCCAATTAGACCCTGAGCTCCGTTAAGCAGGACTAGATCTTAAATTACCTTCGCATTTCCAGAGACAAACTCTGGGATGGAGTACCATTTATGTGCTCAGATCTAAAATTTCTTTTTTCCAGAGTACAGTTTAAGACTAGAAAACATTATCAAACAAAAATAAATATTGCTTCTACAATGAAGCAGCTGATAGAATATATGGAATATTGTACGTTTAAGAGTGCTGGTAGGGGACAAACTATGTTATTATGAGGATATACAGATATTCTTTCCTTCACATTAGAAACATGATTGACAACAGAACTGTAGTTTTTCGTTGTTCTGAAACTGCTAATAACCATTTAAAAATAATAGGTAATCATTTGCTTTAAAAATAAAAGAATCATACAAAATATATAAAGTATATAAAGAACAGTTTGGTCCTTGGTCATGGTACTTGCTGGGAGTCATTTTGGAAGGTTATAAGGCCATCAGTGATGAGGAGGCACAGATCAAATAATGAACCTGGAAACGTCTGGTTTTACATTGTGATCACATAAAAACAAGGTCAGTCACAAAGTTATTGCTTATAATCCCTGCTACTTTATGATATTTCGCAAAACTAATACAATTATGTAAAGTTTAAAAAAAAAAAAAATCCTTGCTACTTTAGGACTAAGATTACATTTAAATGTACTAAAGCAAAAAAAAAAAAAAATTACAATAATCTACTTTGCAAGTGTCAAATAACCAACTGTTTGATTCAAGATTTTAAAAAAGGAAATGAACACACACCACACAAAGATGGTTAAGCTGTTTTTTCCTACCACCTACACAATGTATAATAGTGCATAATTAGAAATAAATTTTAGGTCAAAAAACTTCACCTTTTTAAAGTATCTTTTGCTCCACTTTATAGGTTCCTGTGATTTGTATTTTCCCTAAAACACAACATTTGCTCTGTTCATTTATCTCATAAGGACTTGACAGAAATGCAAATATATGCATATATAAAAGTGGCTAGCTTAGATATGACAGCCCAGAATTTAGTAATTGTATAGGCTTTATGGCTGTTTCACTTACATATAAAATGAATTTTAGAGGACAAACATATTTGGTATTTATTCTAATGAAAGCTTATTAATCACAACATGTTTTTTGAAGGTTAATTATTTTTAAAACCTTCATTTTTTAAATTCAGATGATGTCCAGGCTCAGCCTTTTAAAAGGAATGTTGGTTTGTTAGATTGGGCCATCTTTCTTTATTTCCCTTAACATCCAAACATAAAATAAGGAGGAATGTAGGTCTATTAAACAATAAAATACTTGTAGCAATACTTTAAATTATTTGGCCCTCAAAAACATTGCTTAAGAAATCAAGTTCAGCTTAGTTGTCAGTTCAGTTCAGTCACTCAGTCGTATCTGACTCTTTCCGACCCCATGAACTGCAGCACGCCAGGCCTCCCTGTCCATCACCAACTCCCGGAGTTTACTCAGACTCACATCCATCGAGTCAGTGATGCCATCCAGCCATCTCATCCTCTGTTGTCCCCTTCTCCTCCTGCCCCCCAATCCCTCCTAGCATCAGAGTCTTTTCCAATGAGTCAACTCTTCGCATGAGGTGGCCAAAGTACTGGAGTTTCAGCTTTAGCATCATTCCTTCCAAAGAAATCCCAGGGCTGATCTCCTTCAGAATAGACTGGTTGGATCTCCTTGAAGTCCAAGGGACTCTCAAGAGTCTTCTCCAACACCACAGTTCAAAAGCATCAATTCTTCGGCACTCAGCTTTCTTCACAGTCCAACTCTAACATCCATACATGGCCACAGGAAAAACCATAGCCTTGATTAGACGGACCTTTGTTGGCAAAGTAATGTCTCTGCTTTTGAATATGCTATCTAGGTTGGTCATAACTTTGCTTCCAAGGAGTAAGCGTCTTTTAATTTCATGACTGCAGTCACCCTCTGCAGTGATTTTGGAGCCCAGAAAAATAAAGTCTGACACTGTTTCCACTGTTTCCCCATCTATTTCCCATGAAGTGATGGGACCAGATGCCAATGATCTTAGTTTTCTGAATGTTGAGCGTTAAGCCAACTTTTCACTCTCCTCTTTCATTTTCATCAAGAGGCTTTTTAGTTCCTCTTCACTTTCTGCCATAAGGGTGGTGTCATCTGCATATCTGAGGTTATTGATATTTCTCCCTGCAATCTTGATTCCAGCTTGTGCTTCTTCCAGCCCAGCGTTTCTCATGATGTACTCTGCATAGAAGTTAAATAAGCAGGGTGACAATGTACAGCCTTGACGTACTCCTTTTCCTATTTGGAACCAGTCTGTTGTTCCATGTCCAGTTCTAACTGTTGCTTCCTGATCTGCATATAGGTTTCTCAAGAGGCAGGTCAGGTGGTCTGGTATTCCTATCTCTTTCAGAATTTTCCACAGTTTATTGTGATCCACACAGTCGAAGGCTTTGGCATAGTCAAGAAAGCAGAAATAGATGTTTTTCTGGAACTCTCTTGCTTTTTTGGTGATCCAGCAGATGTTGGCAATTTACTCTCTGGTTCCTCTGCCTTTTCTAAAACCAGCTTGAACATCTGGAAGTTCACAGTTCACGTATTGCTGAAGCCTGGCTTGGAGAATTTTGAGCATTACTTTACCAACGTGTGAGATGAGTACAATTGTGCGGTAGTTTGAGCATTCTTTGGCATTGCCTTTCTTTGGGATTGGAATGAAAACTGACCTTTTCCAGTCCTGTGGCCACTGCTGAGTTTTCCAAATATGCTGGGATATTGGGTGAAGCACTTTCACAGCATCATCTTTCAGGATTTGAAATAGCTCAACTGGAATTCTATCACCTCCACTAGCTTTGTTCGTAGTGATGTTGTCTAAAGCCCACTGGACTTCACATTCCAGGATGTCTGCCTCTAGCTGAGTGATCACACCATCGTGATTATCTGGGTTGTGAAGATCTTTTTTGTATAGTTCTTCTGTGTATTCCTGCCACCTCTTCTTAATATCTTTTGCTTCTGTTAGGTCCATACCATTTCTGTCCTTTATTGAGGCCATCTTCGCATGAAATGTTCCCTTGGTATCTCTAATTTTCTTGAAGAGATCTCTAGTCTTTCCCATTCTGTTGTTTTCCTCTATTTCTTTGCACTGATCACTGAAGAACACTTTCTTATCTCTTCTTGCTATTCTTTGGAACTCTGCATTCAGATGCTTATATCTTTCCTTTTCTCCTTTGCTTTTTGCTTCTCTTCTTTTCACAGCTATGTGTTACGCCTCCTCAGACAGCCATTTTGCTTTTTTGCATTTCTCTTCCATGGGGATGGTCTTGATCCCTGTCTCCTGTACAATGTCACGAACCTCCGATCATAGTTCATCAGGCACTCTATCTATTAGATCTAGTCCCTTAAATCTATTTCTCACTTCCGCTGTATAATCATAAGGGATTTGATTTAGGTCATACCTGAGTGGTCTAGTGGTTTTCCCTACTTTCTTCAATTTAAGTCTGAATTTGGCAATAAGGAGTTCATGATCTGAGCCACAGTCAGCTCCTGGTCTTGTTTTTGTTGACTGTATAGAGCTTCTTCATCTTTGGCTGCAAAGAATATAATCAGTCTGATTTCGGTGTTGACCATCTGGTAATGTCCATGTGTAGAGTCTTCTCTTGTGTTGTTGGAAGAGGGTGTTTGCTATGACCAGTGTATTTTCTTGGCAAAACTCTATTAGCCTTTGCCCTGCTTCATTCTGTATTCCAAGGCCAAATTTGCCTGTTACTCCAGGTGTTTCTTGACTTCTTACTTTTGCATTCCAGTCCCCTATAATGAAAAGGACATCTTTTTTGGGTGTTAGTTCTAAAAGGTCTTGTAGGTCTTCATAGAACCATTCAACTTCAGCTTCTTCAGCGTTACTGGTTGGGGCATAGACTTGGATTACTGTGATATTGAATGGTTTGCCTTGGAAACGAACAGAGATCATTCTGTCATTTTTGAGACCGCATTCAAGTACTGCATTTCAGACTCTATTGTTGGCCACGATGGCAACTCCATTTCTTCTAAGGGATTCCTGCCCGCAGTAGTAGATATAATGGTCATGTAAGTTAAATTCACCCATTCCAGTCCATTTTAGTTCGCTGATTCCTAGAATGTCGACGTTCACTCTGGATCTGCTACTGGAGATCAGTGGAGAAAATAACTCCAGAAAGAATGAAGGGATGGAGCCAAAGCAAAAATAATACCCAGTTGTGGATGTGACTGGTGATAGAAGCAAGGTCCGATGCTGTAAAGAGCAGTATTGCATAGGAACCTGGAATGTCAGGTCCATGAATCAAGGCAAATTGGAAGTGGTCAAACAGGAGATGGCAAGAGTGAACGTCGACATTCTAGGAATCAGCTTAGTTGTAGGTAAATGTAATTATGCCCGAGGCTGGGATGGTTTACTCTCCTTTTGGCTGGAGGTTATACTTTTGTGGCTGGAAAAAATGCTCTTCAACAGCACTAACTAGTTCATCTAGTTCTTTCTTCAGCTGCTCGGGATCACTGCAAAATAAGGGGGAAAAAAATTCCAGGTCAGTGGATTATTCTGGAGCATGTTTTAAACACTCCCAATATCAAGCAACACTGATATTTACTCTTAAGTGAAGAGTTAAATCAGACAGAACTCCAGTTACTTAAGCATGGGAACACATCTGTGGCATGGATAAAAAGTCCATGAGACAATATTCATTATTTTCCCCAAAGGCTTCCCCAAGGTCTCTACTATAAACAAAACCACACCTTTGCACTTCTCATAAGAATTTTTTTTTTTTTTGGCCATGTGAGGCATGTTGGATCTTAGTTCCCTGACCAAGGATTGAACCCCTGCCCCCTGCACTGGAAGTGCAGAGTCTTACCACTGGGCCACCAGGGAAGTCCCATAAGAATTTTCAAAACACACAATCTGTAGCCTAGCGTCCCTAAAAGTCCTGCAGGGTCCATACCTAACAGTGCAGAGAAAACTTTCATGACTCCAGTTGTCATTAAATCCCATTGAACTGTTATAGATATTTCCCGCAAGTCCTTGGTCTTGCAGGACATGACTGTTCCTGATCCTGTCTGTCTTCAAACTATTGGGAGCTTGGCTGAAGCCTCAGCTATAAAGCCTTCCCAGGATGGAAGAGATGGTGAGCCTCCTGGTGGGCCTCCTGGTCACTCACCAGGAACTCAGACTCCGAATCTTTTTAATTTTACTTTGGGAACAAAAAAGTCACAACTAAAGTTAGTGTGGAAATCTAGGGAACTAGATCTCTTTAACAAAATCAAGACTTTAAGCACGTGAAAAATACTCATTTATGTGCAAACAATTGGAGGATTGTTTAATAGATAAAACAGACTTATAATTAGACATTGTGTCTAATTTATGTGTCAGACTTATGTATCAGGCTACTAGCTGATGTGAGTTACTATATTTAAAACCAAGAAGTTCAATAAAAGAAATTTAAATCCCTCAATTCAAACTTTTAATACTTTATACCTGGCCATCTTTAACAAAATGGGCAATCTGTGTAATTAGTTAAGATCATCCTTGCATTGTAACAGTTAACCAGTAAAACTAAAACAATCCATTTTATTACAGACAGTAATTCTGGCTCTATTACTTACTAGCTCTGTGCCCTTGGGTGAGTGACTTGACCTTTCAGAGGCCCAGATTCCTCTCCTGTAAAACTGAAATAAAGACTATCCTCTCAAGAGAGTTGTTGTATAGATTGAGATAAATTATATAAAGCAATTAGCACAACCTGGCCCAAAAACCTCAATAAATGTAGCTATCATTATAATTATTTTTATCCCCATTGGTAACATATAAAGTAATTATGCTTCATAAATATATATGAATTACACAAGTCTTTTTTTCCTTCTCCAAAAATGTGCTTTGAGGAAAATAACAGTTCTCAGGAAGGCACACTGGCTAATAATTACTGCACGTTTTTTTTTTTTTTTAAAACAATATCCATTAAACTAAAACTCATCAATGAATTTAATTTACTATGTATCTCCTGCTGGTTTTGTTTATCTGTTAGAATCCTGCTTGACATAATTATTACCTAATTTTTGAGACAGTAAGAGAGGTTCTTTGTTCTTAGGAGATGAGTATTAAAGTCTGCAACGTATTTTCAAATGGCTGAGAAAAATATGAGAGCAAATATTGCCAAACACTAGCGACTGCTGAGACTAGGTTGGGGAGGCAAACTATGGCTTTCGGCCTGTTTGAGTAGTTTTATTGGGAAACAGCCACGACCACTCTTTTATGTCTGTGGGTGCTTTCCATCCACAACAGTAGAGCTGCATGCTTGTAACAAGGATTGTGTGTAAACCCTAAAATAGTTACTATTTGGCTCTTTACAGAAAGTTTGCCAACCCCTAGTCTATATGAGGAGTATGTGCTTATTCACTACACTATTTCTACATTTCTATAGGTTTGAAATTTTTCAAAATAAAAAGTTGAACAAAACTAAAGACGTCAAGGGAATTCCCTGGTGGTCCAGTGGTTTAGGACTCCGTGCTTTGACTGGCGAGGGTGCAGATTCAAACCCTGGTCATGGAACTAAGATCTCACAAGTCGTGCGGCATGGCCAACCACCCCCGCCCCCCAAAAAAAACCAATAGTAATAATAAAAAAAACCAAAGACATCAACCCCAACAAAAAATTTTAAAGGTAGTACTTATATTTGAAAAAAGATTTTCAATTCTAAAGAGTTAGTGGGTTGTGGAATTCTACAAATGAATAGAATTCATGATATAAAATATATTAATAATATTTAGCATTATCAGAAAATAAGGAAACCTTAGCCATGGGTTTATGGCTGTTGTGATAGGTATGTTGATGCCTTGCTTGAGTCCAGACATCATATCTATGGACTAACGTCCCAGTTTTCTGATCCTGTCTGTCTTCAAACTATTGGGAGCTTGGCTGAAGCCTTGTGTGTAAGACCTTCCCAGGATAGAAGAGATGGGGAGCCTCCTAGTGGGCCTGCTGGTCACTCACCAAGAACTCAGATCCCCTGTTTATCTTTTTAATTTTACTCTGGGAACAAAAAGGTCACAATTAAAGTATAAACAAAAATCTAGGGAACTAGATCTCTTTATCGAAATCAAGATTTTAAGCATGTGGAAAATACTCATTTATGTGCAAACAACTGGAGGGTTGATAATAGATAAAACAGACTTATAATTAGACATTTCTCAATGACGATAATAAAACGGCAAAGTTTCCAAGTATCTTCAGCAATTTAGAAACTAATATTTGAATTTAAGTCCACTCAATAAGCCATGTGAAAAATGTAAATACTATAGACCCTTGAGTAGTAAGTTGTATTGTTATTTATAAAAGAAAGTTTTTTTTAAAAAAACATTACATATATTTTCACAGGATAATGAAAAGGAAAAGATAAATATATAGAGAAAATAGATCTTTTTGTTTTTTAAATTTTTTGTCCATGCTGCATGGCATGTGGGATCTTAGCTACCCAACCAAGGATCAAACTTGAACCTCCTGCAGCAGAAGTGCAGTTTTAACTACAGGATCACCAGGGAAATTCCCTGAATATAGATCTTTAAATTGGACTTAATGTTCATTTGTTTTCAAAACAGTGAGTCACAGAAATATGGAAACACTAAGTAAGAATGAGAATGAGAATTATTCAGAAGATTCAGGGCTCATTTGGATGTAGCTTGCTATTTCCTTTATGATAAACTCCCCGACAGGTGAATATTCTGAGTTCTTGTTCTCAAGGTTTATAGTTTTGTTTTACTATTTCTTGCTTTGCTGCTGGCATTCACTTCTCCCTGATTAAGGAAAGTCTAACTGCAACACATCTTCCCCAGCCCCTCTAACCTGCTACATTTAATCTGTTATTGGCTGGCTAATTTAGGATGCTCAGAAAATTTCCTTTGCTCTTATTTCCACATAATGAAAATTTGGTTCACAAGCCAGAAAAACCCTCTGATCAATGCTCTGGGGTGTATGTGCCATTACCACCTAGACAGACTTATGCTGTCCACTACAGCAGCCACTAGTAACACGTGGCTATGGTGCACTTGCAATGTGGCTGGTGCAAATGAGGAACTGAACTGAAATTTCAAATTGCATATGTGGCTCATATTTTATTTCTGTTGGATAGCACTGACTTAACTCACTTTAAAAAAAAATTTCCTGATTTTGAACTGTATTCTGAATAGAGAAGTGAAAGCTAAGCGACTGTTAAATGTGTACTATTACATTTACATGTGCTAGCTACATGTACCATGGCTGATACAGTTCCAAATGTTACAGGTGTTGGAAACTGAGTGACTCAAACCCTTTCAGTTCAGTCGCTCAGTCGTGTCCAATCTTTGCGACCCCATGGACTGCAGCACGCCAGGCTTCCCTGTCCATCACCAATTCCCAGAGCTTACTCAAACTCATGTCTGTCGAGTCAGTGATGCCATCCAACCACCTCATCCTCTGTCAACCCCTTCTCTTCCTGCCTTCAATTTTTCCCAGCATCAGGATTTTTTTCACTTAGTCAGTTCTTCGCAGCAGGTGGCCAAAGTATTGAAGTTTCAGCTTCAGCATCAGTCCTTCCAATGAATATTCAGGACTGATTTCCTTTAGGATTGACTGGTTTGATCTCCTTGCAGTCCAAGGGACTCTCAAGAGTCTTTTCCAACACCACAGTTCAAAGGCATCAATTCTTTGGCACTCAGCTTTCTTTATAGTCCAAACTTTTACAAAGTCACAAAACATGACCTTGAAGCTACTAGACTGTCAGCTCTTTGGCGGTGAGGACACTTTCTGCTGTGACTCTTTATCTTCCCCCAAACCCAGCATGACTTACACACGATGGATGCTCAAAGATATTTGTTGAATGGATTTGTAATTGATTGGATGGATTTCATTAATTTCATTAATTTAATCCACTAATTCATTAATGGATTTTAATTCATTTGTACCAGGGACATGGAGAAAAAGTCACTGGTGCCAGCCTCAAATAAAAAGTACTAGAAAAAGGAAATTTTATTGATATTACTGAAATTAGGAAGTTTCCCATACAGGGAAATTTTAGAAGGAAATAAGTAGGAAGTAAGCACTCCTGTTTCTCAACACTTCAAACAGCTGTTAAAATCACAATACTGCTGCAGGTTCTGAAACAACATTCTTACTTAAACTACATACTGGACAGATGAGCTATTTTACTTAGTGTCTGCAGAGAATTTAGGAAGTTTAAGGAATAAAAACTACAGCTGCTGCCATCCATACCTATTTCCAGGTGGGGCGCACAGTTCCAAATAGTACTTGATTTTGGGCTCTGTCCCACTGGTCCGCATGGTGGCCACGCCTCCATTAGCAAAGCTAAAGGTGATCATTTGGCTGCTTTTACTAGTCGGGAGAATCTAGGAATTAATTTTCATGTTATAAATTTATTAGTAAGTAGCAACGTAAGTTGTTTTTTACCTAACTAATATTTTTCCTCAAATAAGCAAGAAAGTAAATGCAAAAAAAAGAACACATTTGAGGAAGTTAGAAAATGTACTCGGTATAAATGAAATAAATAATAATAAGGCAATTTGTGAAAATAAAGTAACTTTGTATACTACTTTTTACCTCTGTAGTTTTATTAAAGCTACTAAAAGTTTTTCTAAAATCAAAACACACCCTTTCACAATAAATTGTTTTAAACCGATTAATAATGCATTACAAAACCCCACAAAACAATGAAATAGGCTTATTTCAGTTTCAAAAGCTTCTGGTATATGTATCATGGCTGACTGCTCTTCAAACTCTACTAAAGTGACCAAAGTATTAAAATAAAAAAGCACGCAAGGGCAAAGCAGCAGCAGCTGTTGAGGGGTCTGCCAAACAATCATGGCAGTCAGAAACCAGATGAAGGGGCGGAAGGAGCCTGCTGGAACACAGGACAATGAGCAGGGGGCGCCTACAACAGGCAGACGAGAACTGAGTCAGGATGCTCTGCAGAACCCTGGCAGAGCTCACTAACCAGGGCACCAGGTACTGCAAAGGGCAGGCGTGAGGCAAAGGCAGACAAAGGCAGCATCTGAAAGGAGCTATTCGATCCTCCCAGATCCTCAACTTCTGCCCATGTGGTCAACAAACCACCTCATCAGGAGACGCCTTAAATCTCTGGTATAACTGAAACAGAAGAGCTTAGAAGTTGGGGACACTGGGCATCATGGAAGGCAGGGCATGGAGAAAACTGAAAGTAATTCAGAGTCCCCACACTGGACACTAGCACCCCTCCTCCCAGGTCCCATGGACCTCTCCTCCACTTCCAGGGACTCAGCATCCCAGCTTATTACCCTTAGGCAGGAGACTAGGGTGACAGCGAGGCGTCCCCAGAAGACCTTGAAGGAAATAAAGACAATTCATAGGAAGAAAGATCTACATTAAAAAAAAGCTGTAATTAATACCCTTAATAGAGATATGATATACATGAAACAAGATATTACTTTTAATAGAGGAAAAAGAGCTGAAATGTTCAAAGAAGCAGACATTTAATGTTGAGGTAATCTCCCCAAAAGTAGGAAAGGAAGACACAGATGGACAACGGGAAGACAGAAACTTTGAAAGTAGAACATCACTCCAGGAGGGTCAGCATCTAAGAACTTGTCAAGAAGAACTTGTCAAGAAGGGGAGAACAGAAAATTTGAGGGAAAAGGTTATTTGGAAAACAACCATCCAGCCCCCTTTGAAAAAATTCAAGAGTTTCTCAGGATGGAAAAAAATGACTCCATAGGCCAACAAAGACCAACCAAGTGTCCAGAAAAATGAAAGAAAGGAGGCCCATACTAAAAGCTTATCACTGAAATTCTGAACCCAAGGTTTAGTGGAATGTTCCTAATACTTTCCATAGAGGAAAAAACAATTGCATAGAAAGGACTGAATGAGTATAGCATCCTTATCCCTGGATGCAGCACACAGCAGGTCCCAGCTATTTCCTGAATAAATGAATGATGGATGCTCCAGAGCTTAACAAACATGGAGCAATGCTTTCAAATCTGTGAGTCAACAAAGTGTGCGGGTAGAGCAAGACATTTTCAGACCTAAACACCTCTAAAAATTTACCTCTATTCACTTCTTCTTAGGAAGATACTAGAAAATGTGATTTAGGAAGCTAATTATAAAAAGGGGTCCAGGAGCAAGGGATATAACCCCAGAGAGTAGTGAAGAGCATCCCCAGGATGACAGCTGGGCATTCAACCCGGAGAGCAGTGGGCCCTCCCCAGGGAAAGCGGCCAGGAGGGAGGCCATTGGAAACAAGATGGAGCCAACAGAAGCACGGAATCACTGGACTGGGTAGAAAACCCTACTGAAAGCTGTTTGAAGGATGTGGGAAGGACTGGTGAGGAATGCATAGAAATCCATGCAGATGAAAGAACAAAGCAGCTATTAATTACAGAAAAAATAATTCTTTATACAATGTAAGGGGAACCTAAGCAAAGTACACTATTCAGCTAAGCAGAAAACAATAGCTACTAGTCCTCATAATACAAGCTTGGAATCTGATGTTGCCAAAACCTGTGGTACAAACAAATGTACTGCAGGCACAGGGGAGAAGAGTTGTGAATGTCGCAACTCTAAGAACCAAATCCCTATTTCCATCATGTTGTTACGTTAGGTCGCTTTAGTAGTGTCTGACTCTTTGCGACCCTATGGAGTATAGCTTGCCAGGCTCTTCTGTCCATGCAATTTTCCGGGCAAGAATACTGGAGTGGGGTTGCCATTTCCTCCTCCAATCTCCATCATAGAAAATTAATAAAGCCTAACACTGATAAGTCAAAGCATCACCACATGAGCATGTTATTTAGAAATCTGGTGGTAAATACCAGAGAAACAACTGAGAGGGAAGGTGGTTTTCTTGACACATGGCAATGAAATGGTAGGAGGTAGAACTGCCAAGTTTCTTCATAACCCTTTAATACTATTTGCCTTTTAAAAACATATTGTGTGCAGATGTAAATTAAAAAATATAAAAAGGAGAATATTAAAGCAAATGTCCAGCATCTCATAGGGATATTCTTACTCTTCTTCCCCTACCCACTTGCCATAGTTAGCAATACTATCTTCTGCCATATTTGTGCCTTCTTTTGACTCCAGTTGGGGATCCACATGGTAGGAAGAATTTGAACTCATGTGCTACAGCTAACAACTCCCATATGAATGAATGAATTAGTGTTAGTTGCTCAGTCATGTGCAACTCTGTGCAACCCCATGAACTATAGCCTGCCACATTCCTCTGTCCATGGAATTCTCCAAGCAAGTATACTGGAGTGGGTAGCCATTCCTTTCTCCAGGGGATCTTCCCGACCCAGGGATTGAACCTGGGTATCCTACTCTGCAGGTGTATTCTTTACCATTTGAGCCACCAGGGAAGCCCCAACAACTCCCATATAGTCAGAGAATAGGGTAAAACTAAGGAGGAAGCTAACAGTAGTTCTCAAGGCTGGACGAGTAACATCAGCATCAGCAGGGCACTTATTAGAAAGGCAGACAAGGGGTGGGCTGCAGCGCTCAGTGTTTTAACCTGGCCACTAGGTGATTCTGGTGTTTTTTCAAGTTCAGCTGCTGAAAGAGAGGAAAAGCCAGATTTGCAATCAGAAGACCCAGATTCTACCCAGACCATCACCAATTAGCTTCTAACCACAGGCAGGTCTTACACTTCTGAGTGTAGTCATCCCTCGGCACCCATGGAGGGTGCCAGGAGCCCCTGCAGATACCAAAATCCACAGATGCTTGAGTCCATTATATACACTAGTGTAGTAAGTTGACCCTCGGTGTTTATGATGTGAAACCCTAAGATACCCAGAGCCGACTGTATCGATTTTTCCTGCTGTGTTAAAAGATGGCATGGGCTGAGATGACTAGTGAGACTCCCTGTAGTTTTAGCTCATGTTTTAAAATTATCTCTATATTTTAATAGCTTATTTATAATAATGCCTAAAATCAGCTTCAATTAATTATATGATTAAATAGGTTGAACTATTCAAAGCACAGTGAAAAAGTAAGTCGAGAAGACTTTAACTGATAAAAAACATTACTTACAGCTTTTTTATCAGGTTCGTTATCATCATAGCCAGTTGTAAGGTCCCTAATGTGAGAAATCTCAAATCTGCCACAAGTTTTTGGATAATTACTCTTCCCATCATAGTTTCTAAGGTTTTCAAATAATTGTTTAATAGTTTCTTGATCATGGCAGATAAAATACGAAGCTCTGGTGATATGGTAGCCATACCTATCAATACAAACATGGTTACATGCAAATGAGGGACAAATAATTGGGCACAGTGTACACTGAACATGTATCTATCAAACAGTATATTCTAAAACAAACAACCACGACTAATTTCAAAGGAGTAATTCAGCATTAAATAAAGAGGTCCAACAATCTACACCAGGAATCACTGCCCTGCTGTGTGGCCCTCAGTCTCTGTTTGTAAGTAAAAGTTTTATCATTGGAATACAGCCACGTCATGCCCATTACCTTGTGTCTGGTTGCTTTTGCACTAGAAAGGCAGAAATAAGTAATTGCTACAAAGACTAAATAGATGTTTAATGAACACATTTAGTCTTTTTCAACACTGGACATTTAAAAAATCACATTCTTCCCTTAGCCATTTCTGCAGCTAACGTTCTCATTTATTAAGGATTAACGTCATCACGAATGGTAATTACTATTAACTGCTTAAGTAGCAAAAGGAAAAGGTGATCTCTTATTTAGTTTTCATACGAAATAGAATTCATAACTAAAGCAAGAGCATCAGAAAGAATATGAGTATCGGGTGCACAAGAAGAGAGTAAAACATTAAAAAATATTCCTGTGTGGGGATGCATGTTAATTGTATCCACTGTGATCATTTCACAATATAGACATACACTGAATCACTGTGTTGTATACCTGAACTGATAAAAAAAAATTACTTCAATTAAATAGTCAATAGAAACTTACTCAACATAGATGGCTTTTAGCTGCTGAGACAAAGACAAATTCTTGGTTGCTAGAAAGCTGGCCAACTCTGCAGTTATGACGGCAGCGCTGACTCCATCTTTGTCCAGCACAAAAGGGCAGCACATATATCCTGCAGAAACACGAGTCATACACATATCCTGAGGATTGGGGTCCTTTTACACACTTAGGATACACACATCTATATGCATCCTGCCTATTGCATGAGAGGTTGTCAAGGATGTAAATGATTCTCATTCACCACCATTGTATTTAAGAATCTAGCCCAGTGCCTAGCGGGTCTTCACGAAGTATTTGTTGAGTACAAACTACTATGTATAAAATAAATGATATATAAGGATGCATTGTACAACACAAGTAGTCTAGCCAATATTTTATAATAACTATAAATGAAGTATAGTCTATAAAAGTATTGAATCACTATGTTGTAAACCTGAAACTAATATAATATGGATGTGCTCAGATGCTCAGTTGTGTCCAACTCTTCGCAACCGCATGGACTGTATTCTGCAAGGCTTATCTGTCCATGGGATTCTCCAGGAAAGAATACTAGAATGGGTTGCCATGCCCTCCAGGGATCCATGCCCTCCATGCCCTCCAGAATAGATCAGCCCAGGGATCGAGCCCTCATCTCTTAGGTCTCCTGCACTGGCAGGCAGGTTCTTTACCTGTGCCACCTGGGAAGCCCTCAGGTCAGTTCAGTTCAGTCGCTCAGTCGTGTCCAACTCTTTGTGACTCCATGGACTGCAGTACGCCAGGCTTCCCTGTCCATCACCAACTCCAGGAGCTTACTCAAACTCATGTCCATTGAGTTGGTGATGCCATCCAACCATCTCATCCTCTGTCATCCCATTCTCCTGCCTTCAATCTTCCCAGCATCAGGGTCTTTTCAAATGAGTCAGTTCTTCGCATCAGGTGGCCTAACTATTGGAGTTTCAGCTTCAGTATCAATCCTTCTAATGAATATTCAAGACTGATTTCCTCTAGGATGGACTGGTTGGATCTCCTTGCAGTCCAAGGGACTCTCAAGAGTC
Source organism: Bos indicus (assembly GCF_029378745.1). Lineage (NCBI taxonomy): Eukaryota > Metazoa > Chordata > Mammalia > Artiodactyla > Bovidae > Bos > Bos indicus. The sequence goes on along the minus strand of NC_091765.1, from coordinate 57,872,518 downwards.
TTCTCCAACACCACAGTTCAAAAGCATCAATTCTTCAGCACTCAGATTTCTTCATAGTCCAACTCTCACATCCATACATGACTACTGGAAAAACCACAGCTTTGACTAGATGGACCTTTGTTGGCAAAGTAATGTCTCTGCTTTTTAACATGCTGTCTAGGTTGGTCACAACTTTTCTTCCAAGGAGTAAGTACCTTTTAATTTCATGACTGCAGTCACCATCTGCAGTGGTTTTGGAGCCCCCCAAAATAAAGTCAGCCACTGTTTCCACTGTTTCCCCATCTATTTGCCATGAAGTGATGGGACCGGATGCCATGATCTTAGTTTTCTGAATGTTGAACTTTAAGCCAACTCTCTCACTCTCCTCTTTCACTTTCATCAAGAGGCTCTTTAGTTCTTCTTTGCTTTCTGCTATAAGTGTGGTGGCATGTGCTTATCTGAGGTTATTGATAGTTCTCCCTGCAATCTTGATTCCAGCTTGTGCTTCATCCAGCCCAGCATTTCTCATGATGTACTCTGAATATAAGTTAAATAAGCAGGGAAGCCCTCAACTATGCTTTAATTTAAAAAAAAAAAAAAAAAAGGAACAAAAAGAGGAAGTATTTGTTGAATAAACTGTAAGGAGAGTCTCCCTTCTAGACAAAATGTCCTCATTTTCCAGGTCTAGCCCTTCAGCTCACACAAAATTGTTTCTAATTGCTCGAGTCGATGCTTATTCTGTCTTCTCTGAATTCCCATAGTTTTTGCCAGTACCTGATTCACCTTGACAGTGAGCCTCTACTCTTTTGTGTGGTTACTAACCTCACCTATATAAACTACTGTAGGCTAACATCAGTTCATCCATTTCCTTCAGGGTCCATATGTAATTGATAAGCAAAAAATATTTGATAAACAAATTTTTGGGCTTCCCAGGTAGCACTAGTGGTAAAAAAAAATCACCTGCTAATGCAGGAGACATAAGAGATGAAGGTTCAATCCCTGGGTCAGGAAGATCCCCTGGAGGAGGGCATGACAACCCACTCCAGTATTCTTGCCTAGAGGATCCCATGGACAGAGGAGCCTGGTGGGCTATGGTCCATATGGTTGCAAAGAGTTGGACACGACTGAAGCAACTTAGCACACACATAGTAACTTTTACTAAATAAACAGCTAAAATATCCCCAGCACAAACATTTGCATTTCACGTTTCTATTGCTGGCTCTCTTTTTCGCTCATTTATAGTGATTATTTAAGACAAGTGTTTTCCCATCATCCTGGCTGGTTCTTTCAGGTGATACTCACTCTGATGGAAGTCCTACAACTGTGGCTTCTCCTTTCTTCTGGACATATCTCTGCAGGGCACTCTCTGATGGGCAATGAACTATATGTGCCCTGATACCAATACCACAGTAAGGAAATACCACAGCTCCCCAAGTAGGAGGATTTTCTTAAGCTACTACAGCCAAGTACAAAACACAACTATTCACAGTCATCAGGGGAGAGGATTCACTTCCTTACATGAATGGCTTGATTATTTGTGAGATATTCTTTTCAGCTAAAAAAAAAATCTGTGACACAAACTCTGGGATTTGACAGTTCAGCATTTGCAGAGGGTCACAGAAGAAAAGCAAACTGCATGCTTCTGTTTCATTGTTATTCTTTGAACCCAAATCCAAATCTTTGCCCATTTATTTGCATTCTATAAATTAACTGATCACGTGATTATGGTGCTCAACTCTTACCAATAGCTTCTTCAAATGCAAATAGGACATTTTTCCCCTGGTCTATCAGCTGTTTGGCTCGATTTCCCATCCACTTAAAGCCAGTTAATGTTTCCTAAAAGGATAATCCAAGAGAGAAAGAAATGCCTTAGACTTTCTCCAGAGCAAAAGAAAGGGAAAGGGGCAACTCTCCCAAACACTATACCTCGAAGTGAAAGCCCTCCTTCAAGGCGATGGCTCGCAGGATTTTGGAAGAGACGGTGCTGGACAACATGTATAAGTTTTGGAGGGCGCTGTGATCTTGGTTCTTTTCTTTCCAAGAAGTAAAGAGCCACCAGCCCAGGAGAGCCCCCAACTCATTGCCTGAAAACACTTTCCATTTGCCACTGAAAGAAAAAACCACCTATGCATGACAATAATCTTAAGAGAGTGCTTAATTGTAAGCGACAAATATGGACAGAACAATTAAGCCAAACAAGGCTCCAAGGGGCCTCTGCAGGACTGTTCTCACTATTCTTTCTTCTTGTTGTTGTTCTCATTATTCTTGTTCACATAACAGAAGTGTGGCTACCACTGCACAAACATCTGAGCAGCTACCGTGTCTCAGCCAGTTTGCCTAGACAAACATCCTATCTTTGAAAATTTTTAAGTATATCAATGATGACAAAGAAATGCTTTTATCTCAGTCTTCAGCAAAGGCTTTGGTTTTAAACATAACAGATACATGCTGGCAAGATGCCCCCCAAGTATAATAGCTTATATATTTCAATTTTTTTGCCCAGCACTGCAGATTCTGAGAGAGAGCTTACCATTCCTTAAGATTCAGCACAGTACTCACACAGTCTGGACACCAGAGAACAGGCCTGCAACGGTCCCTTTGTGAAGTCAAGGTGGTTACAAGCATACCTCACATGTGATCATGTAGCACCTCAGCTTACATTTCTAAACACTGACACAGAATTGAACCTGTTTTGTCATAAGTGAAAGTCTTAACCCTTTGGCAGCACCAAACTGTCCCCAAACATCACACATGCTGTTTGACCTGCAAAACTACTTGGAGGCTGTGTACTTTTCAACTTTCCTCCTAATCCATCACTGCTCTGTGCAAACTCTACAGTCACACTTATCTCAAGCATTGCAGCACCCCACAGGCATGCTCTCTGGTCTCATTTCAGTCAGTCAGTTTAGTCGCCCAGTCATGTCTGACTCTTGGCGACCCCATGAAACACAGCACACCAAGCCTCCCTGTCCATCACCAACTCCTGGAGTTCACCCAAACCCATGTCCATTGAGTCAGTGATGCCATCCAACCATCTCATGCTCTGTTGTCCCCTTGTCCTCCTGCCCTCAATCTTTCCCAGCATCAGGGTCTTTTCAAATGAGTCAACTCTTCACATCAGGTGGCCAAAGTACTGGAGTTTCAGCTTCAACATCAGTTCTTCCAATGAACACCCAGGACTGATCTCCTTGCAGTCCAAGGGACTCTCAAGAGTCTTCTCCAACACCACAGTTCAAAAGCATCAATTCTTCATCATTCAGCTTTCTTTATAGTCCAACTCTCACATCCATACATGACCACTGCAAAAACCACAGTCTTAACTAGATGGACCTTTGTTGGCAAAGTAATGTCTCTGCTTTTTAACATGCTATCTAGGTTGGTCATAACTTTCCTTCCAAGGAGTAAGCGTCTTTTAATTTCATGGCTGCAACACCATCTGCAGTGATTTTGGAGCCCCCAAAATAAAGTCTGACACTGTTTCCACTGTTTCCCCATCTATTTCCCATGAAGTGATGGGACCGGATGCCATGATCTTAGTTTTCTGAATGTTGAGTTTTAAGCCAACTTTTTCACTCTCCTCTTTCACTTTCATCAAGAGGCTCTTTAGTTCTTTACTTTCTGCCACAAGGGTGATGTCATCTGCATATCTGAGGATATTGATATTTCTCCCGGCAATCTTGATTCCAGCTTGTGCTTCCTCCAGCCCAGTGTTTCTCATGATGTACTCTGCATATAAGTTAAATAAGCAGGGTGACAATATACAGCCTTGATGTACTCCTTTTCCTATTTGGAACCAGTCTGTTGTTCCATGTCCAGTTCTAACTGTTGCTTCCTGACCTGCATACAGGTTTCTCAAGGGGCAGGTGAGGTGGTCTGGTATTCCCATCTCTTTCAGAATTTTCCACAGTTTATTGTGATCCACACAGTCAAAGGCTTTGGCATAGTCAAGAAAGCAGAAATAGATGTTTTTCTGGAACTCTCTTGCTTTTTCAATGATTCAGCAGATGTTGGCAATTTGATCTCTGGTTCCTCTGCCTTTTCTAAAACCAGCTTGAACATCTGGAAGTTCACGGTTCACATATTGCTGAAGCCTGGCTTGGAGAATTTTAAGCATTACTTTACTAGCGTGTGAGATGAGTGCACTTGTGAGGTAGTTTGAGCATTCTTTGTCATTGCCTTTCTTTGGGATTCAACATGGCATTGAAGGTCTGGCTCCTCACCAAACCTTGCCAAGTGCTGACCTTTAAAGCCAGCACCAAAGTACTTTGCCCTCATTAGGTACTGAGTCACTAATTAACGATAAAAGGGGGTGGTAACAAGTAAGTTCAATACCAAATACACACTGGCTGGCTGACCCTACATTGTGCTTGCAGGACCTGTGGCCCCTGGACTGGTACTTCCTCTACGTCAGAGGATCTGACAGAGGTTCAGTGAGATGATCATTTGCAAGATAACTGGGAAACATTTCCAAATACATCCGGTCTCTCCAGAAACATCTGACTGACACTATATCACACGTTATGCAGGTAATCACAATTTATTGTACCTGTCTTGCTTTTCTGCCACAGCAAGTCTATCAGCATCTGGGTCATTTGCTAAAATGATTTTGGCCTTGATTTTGTCAGCCAAAGCAAAAGACAAAGTCTGAAAAAAAGAGAAAAAGAAGAGAAAAAGATCACTCCAACCAAGAACTGAGCACACTACAGTCTTTAAAAATATTCAGTTCTTTAAGAACTAAAAGAGGTCTTTTCCCAAACCAAGACTGAATCCTATTTCTGGAACTGGTCTTGGTTGGTCACATACTACTTCCTAAGTCAGAGGTCAGATAACGAGAGCATCAACGCACGACCCACGTGTACCAGTGGGACTCGCAAAACACCTGACTGTGTTTGTGGCTGGCCTGGTTATTTCCAAGCCTGGCCCTGTGATCAACCTCACAGACAAACCAAAATTGACTCTCTGAGTATAACTGTTACCCTAACCTTTAAAAAGTTTAAGTGGGGGCTTCTTTGATGGTCCAGCAGCTAAGACTCTGTGCCCCCACTGCAGGGGGCCTGGTTCAATTACTGGTCAGGGAACTAGATCCCACATGTTGCAACTAAGATCTGGGGCAGCCAAGTAAATAAATACTAAAAATAAATAAAATAAAAAGCTTAAAGGAACCATAATTTAAATAGCAACTTTTTCATATCAAAAAAATGTCAACTGAGTGATAAAAATTGTGTGACAAACCTCCATTCTATTATTGTTTCTTTTTGGCATTAAGAAGCACAGTAAACTAAATGAAACTGAATTAATTAAATTGAATGTAAAGCATCATTTTAAATTTGCGAGCAATTTCAGCTTTCACATCCTGATGCTTAACACATCTGATTTGAAAGTTCTTTTAAGAAATGGATAACTAATAAATTAAATTTCCAGTGACGAAATTAATTTTTGTTTGGCACAATGAAAACACACAAAAAACTTATTTTACTCCAAAGTAATAGTTTTGAATTATATTCAAGATAAATTTTATAATTAAAAAAAGTCAAGTTACCAAGACACCTTTACCCTCTTCGGGATTCGGGTATTTCACTGTTGGGAACTCAGGATCAGGGTCCTTCTGTTCGGGAACAGCCTCGGGAGGAACAAAGTCGAATGCCTTGAAAGCCGACTGCACGAAGCTGTGACCCACACCATGGACAGAGGTATGCACGAACTTCACCTTGGTCTCCTTGTTCACAGCCCTAGAAACAGACACGTGGAGAATAAGAAGAAACACAAGCATGGCTCTCAAAACGAAAGGTTTGCAAAATATCAAGGAACCAGATACCTAAGAACATAAGATTTCAAAATAATAAGAATGTATAAGACAACTGAGTATCTTTCAAAATTCTATTAAAAAAAAAAAGAAAGAAAGCTTTTTCACTCTCTTCCAAACATACATGCTCCCATAACACATTGTTTTAAATTTCACTCTGTAGTTACTTCCTGCAAATCCGATTACTTTTGGATTTTGTTTCATGCTACAACTTTCACACCTACAGCGGGTTCCAAGAAGGACTCCCAGCTGGCCCATGGCAGTACCTACCCACAGCAGTGCCAGCTCCAGGGCTTCAACTATTCTCTACAATCTTCACATATGACTTTCAAAATGTCCCTTTGAACACAATGTGATGGAACTTCCCATATACAGATGTATAACTAATAAAACATTTTGTCAAGTAACAATCCTATTTAGCAAAGTGCTCTGATTGAGGGACTTAATGTAGAATAAAAATAACATCAAAATTAACAGCAGAAGTTATAGAAAATGTAAATACAAAGTGTTAAAAAATTCCAGCTATCTGACTGCTAGGTTCTAAGGTAGTGTGCACTTCTTTTGGCAATGAGTGAATGAACAAGGTCTTCCTTAAGACAACGGTAGTTTAAAACAAACATATCTTTGAAAACAGATACATCTAGAAAAATAAATATGCAAGATTAGTGAGAACAAATCTGGAAAAGATAGAATTCAGAAGTTGATCCAATTTGAATTGGGAAATACGTGAGAAGCAGTAAGGCTTAGTGGTTAACATGATTTGGAGACAGATTCTAAATTTAAATCCTGGAGATCTGCTACTTTTATTTGGCTGCCCTGGGTTTTAGTTGTAACACACAGGATCTTCGATCTTTGTCGCAGCACGTGAGATCTTTAGTTGTGGCATGTGGGATCTAGTTCCCTGACCAGAGATCAAACCCGGGCCCCCTGCATTGGGAGCGTGAAGTCTTAGCCACTGGACCACTAGGAAAGTCCCTAGAGCTCTGCCACTGCTAAGCTGTGTGACTGTTGCTTATTTTCTGTGACCTCTCTGAGTTACAGTTTTCTCATCTATAAAATGGCAATATATCAGAACCTACCCTCAGCATTACTGTGATGATTAAAATGAGATGAATTAATTAGTACAAAGGAAGGGAATATAGCAGTTATCTGATAGATAATAGCACTTAAATCCTGTTAGAAATTGTCTGATTAAAGGTGGTATTTCCAATTAGTCAAAGAAAAATAGATTCTTCAGTTTAATATGTTAGTACAATTGCACTTTTTAGAAAGAATTTAATCTGCTTTCCTACTTTATGCCTCATACAAAATTAAAAATAACTAAGAATTCAAAAGATTTAAACATTGCAAAATGTGGACTTCCCTGGAATACAGTGGTTAGGACTCTGTGCTTCCACTGCAGGGGACACAGATTTGATTCCTGGCTCGGGAACTCACATGTCATGTGGCATGGCCAAAAACAAAACATTGCAAAATGTAAACATGAAAGCTTTAAAGTAAAACAAGAGTTGTGCTTTTTAAAAAATAGTCTTGGTATAGTGAAATCTTTTTAAGTATGACACAAAACCCAGAAGTAGGCAATTAAAAGTTTCAATGAAAAAATCCAAAGGTAACAACAGATGGGAAAACAATATTTGAAATAAACAAAGACTAGTTTTTCTGTACAAGCAAAGAGGTTTCACAAATGCAAAAAAAGAACAAATACTTAGAAAAATATAGGTTAAAGACAAAAATATTCATAATTAAAAATGTAAATACAGTTAGGTATTGCTTTCATGTAGCAATCTGGGAGAGAGGAGACATTTCATAATACTCAGTGTAGGTAAGAATGTGTGTGGATCATATACTGTTATCATATTCTGTTGGTGGGAACTTCAGCTAGTATAACATTTCTAAGAGCAATTTTTTAATCATTATTAACTTTATAAATGCATATATAATTCTGATGCCTGCACTGTATCTTGTTTTTTGTGCCCCGCACATCTTGTGGGATCTTAGTTCCCCAACCAAGAACCAAAGCCCTGCCCTCCATAGTGAAAGCGCACAGTTCTAACCACCACCAGGACCATCAGTTCAGTTCAGTCGCTCAGTCACGTCCAACTCTTTGCGACCCCATGAATTGCAGCACGCCAGGCCTCCCTGTCCATCACCAACTCCCAGAGTTTACTCAAACTCACATCCATCGAGTCGGTGATGCCATCAGGACATTCCATCTACCGTGTATTTTTTTGAATACTCTTATACACACACACACACCAATACTCAAGGAACCGTGCTCAAAGTTGCAGACTGGCGCTACTTGGTGAATAGCAGAAAACTAGAAACCCTTAGTCTTTATGAAGTTCAGTAAGAGGGACAGAAGGAACATGCACAGATGAGTTTTGTTTGGATTACAGACCATTTTTAAATGGTCCCCAACATTTAAAAATTAGAGAATTTCAGATACAAAAATCTAGGTTTCCAGTTTCTCTTAGGAGAAAAAAATCAGATAACTGGTAATGCGGGATCCATGTTTGCACATGGTAACACCAATGGCATGGCAGCTCCCTTCAGGTGGGGTGGGGCTTCCACATTCCATACAGGAGCTGCCACTCCCAGACGGTTCAGCAAATACAATACTAGAGACAACCCTAAAGTTCTGCTGCTTAACCATCAGTGGTTCCTTCCTAAGGGGACAATCAGGAGTGATGGGACCCTCAGCATACTAGGGCAGGACAACCCTTCACTCAGCTCCTCTGCTTCCTGTCCATGAGCATCACATCTGTGTCACGGGGTTAAACAGACTGGTACAGTAGCCATTAAAACACAATGGTCAGGACTAATGGGAGCTAATACAGAAAGGTATCCATGACAAATTAACCAGAGGGGAAAAGGCATAGAATAAGACACATGCACTCTATATTCTTAGTTACGATTTGGAAATACTAATATATTACATGTATATATGTTTATATATGAAATGAAAATTTCTGGGAAGATAAAAAAAGTCAACATTTTCTTTTTTTTAATATAAATTTATTTAATTGGACTCTCCTTTTTCTCAACATTTTCTATTTGACACCTTCCAACAAGCTTTTTTTTTACATACATATATAAAAGTATGCACACATACACACATATATAGATATATGTATATATATTATACACACACACACACACACACACACACACGGCTTTCCTGGTGGCTCAGACAGTAAAGTGTCTGCCTGCAATTCAGGTGACCCAGGTTCGAACCCTAGGTCGGGAATATCCCCTGGAGAAGGAAATGCAAACCAACTCCAGTACTCCTGCCTGCAAAATCCTATGGACAGAGGACCTGGGTAGCCTATGGGGTTGCAAAGAGTTGGACGTGACTGAGTGACTTCACTTTCTTTCTTTACATGCACATATACATATATATGAATCTACAACAGAGGTCAGAAAACCACAGCCTGTGGGCTAGCCACCTGCTTCTACAGTCAAAGGATCTACCACTGAGCTATGCCCCTGAAACCCATTTTTATAAACTTTTTTTTAACACAGCTATGTTTGTTGTTCATTCATTTCCATATTATCTATGGCTGCTTTCTTGCAAACACAAAGTTGGGTAGTTGAGCAACACAGTGGCTCACAAAGCCAAAAGTATTCACTATCTTTCTAAGAAAAGTTGCCAACCCCTCATCTATAGCCTCTTAAGTCAGATGCAATAACAGTATATGTAGTATAGAATACCGGTTGAGGACAAAAATGTAATGAAAACATAATTTGGTTGAATCACATTAACTTAACTCACTTGAGGTGAGTTTCCAACCCATTTACCTGTGAAAACAGTATTTTTTAAGGTCTTCAAAATAGTCTTTATTGATGGAAGCGCTTGGGTCATGTAGGAGCAGACTGCCATTGAGTACAGAATCGTCCCAGGCTTGAGGCCACGGTTCTAGATTTTCTTCAATAGCCTGTGAAATCCCTTTATCATGAGGAGAGATGATCTGAGCCCCATTATCCCAATAGACCTGGAGAACATGGGAACATATCCAGACGGTTTAGAGTTCATCCATTCCCTGTGCTCCCAAGGCACAGACTTCAGATGGAAGGACGTAAGTATGGAGAGAAAAATAAAAATACCTTATAACCATTATCCTGCTTTGGATTGTGAGACGCAGTTATCATGATTCCAGCACAAAGTTTCAAATGTGATACTGTGTAGGGCTGTAATATAGTAGGAAACAAGAACAATTTGAAGCAAAATATTAGATATATTTAAAAGGTCTATCATACATTGTTTGTACCATTTTCCCTTTAATAAACGTAATATATAAATATCATAATGTGTCATACAATATTTTTGTGCCACATCCAAGGAGTATACTCTGATTACCCTTAAAACTAACTCACTGCTCAAAATTTTGTGATATGTACCCTAAGTAAGAAAGGCAAGTATTTTCCTGTGTATCTTTTTATCCTATCTTCTCCTTGGTGAAGGTAGAAAATTCTTTACACAATATGATGCTCTGACTCTCCAATGCACATTCTTTTAAGCCTTCTGCTTAGGAAGGAAGCTTATGGCTTCAGTTTATTCTCTCCAACTGCATCCTCTGCTCTTCTTTCCCTGATTTGCTTTTAAATAAAAGGTTGAGGAAAATGTGAACAACATGGAGAGAGCTCTCAGAGCTTGCATTTATCTCCCACTCCAGGGCTGACTGTCCCGCTCTTGTATTTCTACGTAGCTCCCATCTTTATAAGACTACTTCCCCAGATGGGGAGAGGATCCCCTATGGCTACACCTGAGGTTTAGTCTACACAGGGAGCCTGAAATTCTACCTGTCTGTCCCCCTCTACCCTCCCACCAAAAATCACTGTGGTCACTTGCCCCTCTAGGAGGTATCTCATGTTCCCCAGGTGTCCTGGAGCAAAGAAAAAGGGAGAATTACTCCACTCCTTGGGCCAGTGATCATGAGACACTTATTTAATTCATGTCTGATATAAAAACAATAGCTACCAACATTAATATAGTACAGAAGACCAAGGATGCCTGAACACATTGCAGTTCTTCCATCAAACAGTAAAATTTGAGCCACATCTGGATGTGACACTGAGCCTCTGCTGGGATATTTACAAGCTAGGAGGAGCTGCACTTACCTGTCAGTGCACTAGAGACAGTAAACGCAAAGCTAGTGGAGATTACTTCTGTATTTATACACTCTCATTTCTACTTGATGGAAGTAAGTGCATTCGAATTATGTTTTTGGTTTAATTTCTAAAAACATATATTTTGAGCATCTGGCCCTACTCTTAAAAGTTCATTCTACTTAAAAGGAACAGCTGTCGTAGTGCCTGTTATCCTTTTCTTTAGATTCTGTTACAATAGGAATTTGATAAAAATCTTACTAAAACATGCCAAGCATGCTTCTGGTACTGGCTATGAATAGGATTTAGAGTGAAACACTCATATATAAAAAGTTGGTACACCAATTTGTCAAAAATTTCATGGTAAGACATGGTTTGAGGTGAATTCAGATTTAGATCCCAGAAGTCTCCTAATTGCGGTAGCTGAGAAAAAGAACACAAACCAAATTAAAAAGCAAAAAGACAAACAGACAAAAGACATTCTGCTAACCAGCTAAAATATCTTCTGAATGCAAGCAAAAGAAAAAATGAACTTAAAAAAAGAAAGAAATTCTGATGAATCAAAAGTTGAACACCAGAGAAATATTACTAGGGTGTGGGAGGAACATTCCTGGAGAGGTAAGTCTTGATAAAAGGCAAGGAGCCCTTCTGTCTTTCAAACAACTGAATCCCAAGAGCCCTAAAGATGGTAAAACCTGGCCATGTTCCACCCCTGATCCTGGGACAGGAAATTATAAAAGCAAACACTTACCACAAAAGGGGTTGGGGTTATATCAGAAAAGAGGTACACTGGAATCCCCTGGCTGATAAACGTGGTTGCAGCAAGTCGGGCAAATCTGGAAATACAGAGTGACCGGGGAGAAAAGGAGAGTAGAGCTGTCAGGAGAGCAGGTGACAACAGAGAAGAAAATGAAGGTCCAACCATTTATTTTTTTATATTTATTTGACCGCCCCAGGTCTCAGTTGCAGCACTCCAGATCTTTAGGTGCGGCATGCAAGCTCTTAGTTGTGGCATGTGGGATCTAGTTCCCTGATCTGGGATCAAACCCAGGCCCCCTGCATTGGGAGCATGGAGTCTAGCCAGTGGACCACCAGGGAAGTCCCCCAATCGTTTCTTTAGACTGAGAATAGCAGCCAGATCGATGAAAACCTTAATTATACTCTACTGGCAGAGAACATTAAACCTGGAGGAACCTAAGGAGTCATTTCATTCCACCCCTTTGTTTAAGAGAAATGGGACTAAAGTTGAGAAAGGCCAGAAGACTTGTTCCATGTCCACCGGGCACACAGCAGCTAAGCCAGGCTGCACCCAAGTCTCTCAGCTCTCTTCCATCTCAGCGGGTCTCAGCCAAGGGCGGTGCTGCTCCCACGGGACACCTGAGTCATCTGGAGACAATTTCAGTTGTCACCGGGGTATGCTGCTAGTGGCAGCTGGCGGATGGAGGCCAGGGATGCTGCTAAGCATCCCACACTGCACAGGGCAGTGCCTATAATGAAGAGTTATCTGGCCCTGTACCAAGTCGCACGGCACCAGGCAGAACGGAGAAGTCTCTACAGCTGTCACTGCCCAGGATATGCCATGAAGACTAGTGTTTGATTCAGTGTTGTCCTCTACAAAACACACGGCACACTGCTGTGAGTGTGAGATATACGTGGGATACACGTCTGTATATGATACATATACATCTTGGCTCCTTTCAGCTCTTAAAAGATGACAAGTTTTTGACACTTTGACATATTTCTCAATTTCCACAGCATCTGGCTTAGGGCAGGACACAGAACATGGCAGCAAGTCTTTCTTCATGCTTAAAGTATTTCATCACAATATACAATTTACTTCCAATGAACAATATTACACTATTAGAGGATTAAACAAAGTATTTGATCATTCTCTCAAATATTTCTTGAGCACTAACTGCATGGAACACTATTTTGGGAGCTGGCTAGGGCAAAAACAGCAAATCTTTAACAACTCAGGCATTAAAATTCCTAGAATTAAGAGTAATACAAAAATGATTTTGACAATTTAAAAAATGCCCCTATATAGGAGAAAGTAAAAAAACAACAAATTTTAGCAAAAATAATTTAAATAAAAACCTGAATTAGATACATACTGCATTCACTAAAAGGTACAAAAGTCACTTTTGCAACCTCAGGAAATGACATTGTTCATGTAAGCTATCAAGAGGAAGTGTTACAGCAAAAAAGAGGGTCATATGACATGATTATGACCAGTGATGGGCAAACTCCAGGCATTCTGTAAATAAAGTTTTACAAAACTTTACTCAGTCATGAATTGTTCATGGCTGTTTTCATGCTCATGGCAGAGCGGCGTGGTTGTAACGGAGACTGTGCCGCCTACAGTGTGTAAGATACTGACTATTTGCCCTTTAGGGAAAAAGTTTGCTGACCCCTGGTGCCAGCCTCTTTATGTTTAAATTGTGGTACCTTCTCTCACTTTATGATCTCAGAGCAAAAAGTACATAGATTACAGGTTTTGTGAGGACTAAATAAGTAAATACCTAGGTGCCTAACTCGCACTCAGCACTTGAATGATTCTAGCATCACCGCCACCACCACACCACCATCACCACCGCTACCACCACCGCTACCATCATCATCATCACCACCATCACCATCATCATCACCACCATCACCATCACCATCTGCCTATAGCCACAAAAGACAGTCTCATTGGTTTGGGAATGTTACAACAATGCACTTTGCAATGGGCATTTAAGAATGAGAAGAAGCTCATGAGGCTTATAAATAGTAGAAGAAAAAAATTTCATAAAAGGAAAAAAAGTGAAGAGAAATAATGCTGCTGTTGTTCAGTTGCCCAGTCGTGTCCGACTCCTTGAGACCCCATGGACTGCCATACGACAGGCCTCTCTGTCCCTCACCATCTCCTGAAGTTTTGCCCAAGTTCATGTCCATTGCATCCAGCCATCTAAATCCTCTGACGCCCTCTTCTACTTCTGCCTTCAATCTTTCCCCAAATCAGGGACTTTTCCAACAAGTCAGCTGTTTGCATCAGATGACCAAAATACTGGAGTTTCAACTTCGGCATCATTCCTTCCAACAAGTATTCAGGGTTGATTTTCCTTAAGATTGACTGATTTGATCTCCTTGCTGTCCAACGGACTCTCAGGAGTCTTCTCCAGCACCATAGTTCAAAGGCATTGAGACTGGAGATATCAAGGGAACATTTTGCCCAAGGATGGGCACAATAAATGACAAACAGTAGAGATCCCAGCAGACGCTGAAGAGATCAAGAAGGGAAGGAAAAAATACATGGAAGAACCGTATTGAAAAGATCCAGATGAACTGGATGACAATGATGGTGTGGTCAGCCACCCAGAGCCAGACATTCTGGAGAGCAAAGTCAAGTGGGCCTTACGAAGCACTGCTGTTAATAAAGCTAGTGTATGCAACAGAATTCCAGTAGAACTATTCAAAACCCTCAAGGATGATGCCATCAAGGTGCTGCATTCAATATGTCAGCAAATCTGGAAGACCAAGCAGTGACCACAGGATTGGACAAGCTCAATTCTCATCCCAATTCCCAAAAAGGGTAGACGAAAGAATGTGCTAACCACTGGACAATTGCACCCATCGCCCATGCTATTAAGGTCACGCTTAAAATCTTGCATGCTAGGCTTCAGCATTATGTGAACCAAGAACTTTCAGATGTCTAAGCTGGATTTAGAAAAGGAAGAGGAACCAGAAATAATACTGCCATTTACAAAAAATTGCCTTAGATAGGTATTAAGTTCTACATTGTCTAAATAATTACATTTTCTTAACCCAAACATAAAACCAGAATTCTTAAAAGTTACAAACAGAATCTACCCATCTTTTTTATAGTTAAGCAATATAGCTGACAAATGTATTTAACGCCAACCCATTGAAATGGTGATTACAAATAAAACTACAAAATACACGACAAAAATATAGTTTCCTGAACATGAATATCTTTACGTACCTTCTGCTGCTGCCTCCACTTGCTGGATGGGCTCGAGCATCAAAGCTGATCACAACACCTCTTTGCTTCAGGTCACTGAATTGTTTTTCTAGGTACCTGCAAAATCCCTAAAAAACACCCATGAATTAAAAGACTATATACGTTTTAACACACCAAACCAAAAATTGATCAAGTTTTCTCTGCTTCCACAAGAGAACACTGTAGCAGGAGAGAAATCCCTCAGTAACTAAGTGAACTGCACAATAGGAAAACAACAGCTTTATTTATTTTCTATCTGTATGTATCAGGTACTGTGTTGGACACTTAGCGTTTATTATCAGTAATCCCAGATCAACTTGGCCAAGAAATCCCATTTTACAGATGGAAAAGCCAGAACTTTCAATGACTGGCCCAGTTTCAGATACACAAATAGCAGAGCCTAGATTTGTACCTGCAAGCCATGAAATTAAAAGAGGCCTGCTCCTTGGAAGAAAAGCTCTGACAAACCTAGAGAGCACACTAAAAAGCAGAGATATTATTTTGCCGACAAAGGTCCATCTAGTCGAAGCTACGGTTTTTCCAGTAGTCATGTATGGATGTGAGAGTTGGACCATAAAGAAGGCTGAGCACCGAAGAATTGATACTTTTGAACCATGGTGTTGGAGAAGACTCTTGAGAGTCCCTTGGACTGCAAGGAGATCAAACCAGTCCATTCTGAAGGAAATCAACCCTGAATATTCATTGGAAGGACTGATGCTAAAGTTGAAGCTCCACTACTTTGGCCACCTGATGCAAACCACTGACTCATTTGAAAAGACCCTGATCCTGGGAAGATTGAAGGCAGGAGGAGAAGGGGACAACAGAGGATGAGACGGTTGCATGGCATCACTGACTCGATGGACATGAGTTTGAGTAAGCTCCGGGAATTGGTGATGGACAGGGAAGGCTGGCATGCTGCAGTCCATGGGGTCACAAAGAGTCGGACACGACTGAGTGACTGAACAACAACAGACTTGTGCCTGGGTCTGGTTAGAGGTGGTTCAGTGCTAAATTAAAAGTACACAGAATCTGTGGGCTTAGACCACCACTTGTGGGCAAATGACAAGTTCCTTAATCTCTCAGTGCCTCAGTTTTCTCTTCTGTAAAATGGGAACAGTACCTACTTCTAAGGACTGCACGAGGACTAACTGAGTTAAGACATGCCATGAGCTAAGAATCCAACACCAAGGATGCACTGTGTGTTTGCTGCCACGAGCATTATTTTTACGGTCATTTTCCTTCAAAGCTTGCACCCATCTTATACAAATCTAAAATCTCTGAGGACAAGGAGGTATTTCAGATATTTCAACTTGCTCTATATAAAGAAAAGTAAAAGAAATTCAACACAGTTTGTAAGATTTTGTCAGTTAAAAGATCTAAACTCGTTCTGTTTGTGAAATTATTTTCCAGCAGACAGATCTTAAGGAGGCTCTATCAGTCCACTATTATACAAATAGAAATTGTGCAGAGTTTGGGCTATTCCCATCCACCTAGCAATGGTCGAACACACAATTCCTGCATCTTAGTGGGTACAGTAACATCACCTCAGTCTGAAATATGGACGATTAGAAAACTGTGAACTTTGACTTCAAGAGGTTTTGATTACTGGACAAAATAGGTTTATTACAGGAATAAAAAGAACTCTGGTTGATTGCGTTATAATCACGGTTCATATTACTTGTTTCACTTTGATTAAAGGAAGTCATAAAATGAAACGTAACTCTTGTTTTTGGTAGGGCAATATTTCACAGCTTTGTTGCCAGAGTGGTGCCAGTTTAGAAAGCCTTTAGCTTTTCTTGTACAAAAATACTGCATTGGGCAAATCTTCTGAAGCTTCTGAGGGATGCAAAGTAACAAGCACACATGGGAGCTGTTTTTGTGGGGTTCCTAGAAGGTACAATGGCACCCCACTCCAGTACTCTTGCCTGGAAAATCCCATAGATGGAGGAGCCTGGTAGGCTGCAGTCCAAGGGCTCGCTGAGGGTCGGACACGACTGAGCGACTTCACTTTGACTTTTCACTTTCATGCATTGGAGAAGGAAATGGCAACCCACTCCAGTATTCTTGCCTAGAGAATCCCAGGGATGGGGGAGCCTGGTGGGCTGCCGCCTATGGGGTCGCACAGAGTCGGACACGACTGAAGCGACGCAGCAGCAGCAGTAGAAGGTACACAGATGCTCACACTCTAAGGCTTCCCATAGTGATAGTGCTCTTTCTCTGGCCGTGGTGGACCCCTGAGGTACGGCCCGTGTTCAAGAGGGTTAAAAGCATTCAATCAGTTCAGTCATTCAGTCATGTCCAACTCTGCGACCCCATGGACTACAGCACACCAGGCTTCCCTGTCCATCACCAACTCCCGGAGCTTACTCAAACTCATGTCCATCGAGTCGGTGATGCCATCCAGCCATCTCATCCTCTGTTGTCCCCTTCTCCTCCTGCCTTCAATCTTTCCCAGGGTCAGGGTCTTTTCAAATGAGTCAGCTCTTCGCATCAGGTGGCCAAAGTATTGAAGTTTCAGCTTCAGCATCAGTCCTTCCAATGAATATTCAAGACTGATTTCCTTTAAGATTGACTCATTGGATCTTCTTGCAGTCCAAGGGACTCTCAGGAGTCTTCTCCAACACCACAGTTCAAAAGCATCAATTCTTCCGTGCTCAGCTTTCTTTATAGTGCAAATCTCACATCCATATATGACTACTGGAAAAACCATAGCTTTGACAGACCTTTGTTGGTAAAGTAATGTCTCTGCTTTTTAATATGCTGTCTAGGTTGGTCATAGCTTTTCTTCCAAGGTGCAAGCATCTTTTAATTTCATGGCTGCATTCCCTGTTGTCAATGATTTTGGAGCCCAAGAAAATAAAGTCTGTCACTGTTTCCATTTTTTCCCCATCTATTTGCCATGAAGTGATGGGACTGGATGCCATGATCTTAGTTTTTGAGTATTGAATTTTAAGCCAGCTTTTTCACTCTCTTCTTTCACCTTCATCAAGAGGATGAAGTTCCTCTTCTCTTTCTGCCATAAGGGTAGTGTCAGATACTTAAAACTAAGATACTTTAGACTAAAGCACTCAGCCTTAGTCTAAAAGCCCTATTGTCTTCAAAGGGCTCTAAAAAACTCTAGGGCCTGCTGAGGTTGAGTACCTGAGGGCACAACTAAGAGAAGGGGATGCTTTTTCCACAGAAAAGACTCACTGAAAGATCAAAATATGATCGTAAAACAGAAGAAATACCCTCTATATAGCTTCCAAAGGTTAAACTAAACCAATATGGAAAAGCTACAGAAAGACAGATTTGGCTCAAAATAAAGAAACCGTTCTTAAATGAGAATGATCCAAAGATAGGATGGCTATTTCAGAAGACAATGAATTCTCCATCACTGATGTGTCAGGCTCAGTTAAGGAACCTAACAGGAAATGATAACTGCCAGCAATGAGGCAAACAATACAAAAATTTCCCTCTAGTCTCTATCCTGTTTCCCACCGGGATATTCCTGACTCACATCCACCAGCTTCTTAAATACAACCAGATGACTCTGGGGCACCAATAGGACGAGAGTCCACACAAGGGACCAGCAAGCAGGGAGTGTTCAGAAGACTCCAGCCTCCACACCAGCCCATGTGATGCCAAAAGCAGCCGCCCCACTAAGCCCTACCCACATTACAGATCTGTGAGCAAAATAAACGTGGTTGTTGTTTAAAACCACCGTGCTTCATGTGATTCGTTGTACAGTCCTAGTAACAGAGCAAAGGGCAACCTTATCCATCAGCGTGATCCCATGTTACCCATAAACTAGAATGAGATTTCCAGGCTCACTTTATTCCAAGTCTTCCCTCCAGAAAGATCTCAGGGAGCCCTACTGCTTAACAGGTTATGTGTAGCCAGTGGTTTCCAGGGCAATTCAGGACCTTATGCAAGATTTCTTTCTTAGGATTTTGCTAGAACATGTCCAACTCTGTCTTTTTAAGTACACGTAAAGTACACATAATCACCAGTAGCTAATTTTCCCAGCCTTTTCTTTCCCGGACTAAAATGACCTTCATTTTTAACATGTCCCAGCAGCTGAAGAAACAGAACGACCTGTTCCACTTCATTTCCCTCACAGACAGAACTCTCAACACTCAGTGGCAGCTGTTTTGTCAAAGGCTTCATCTTTATTCCTAAAAGCTGAATGTAGCCCCGATAGTAAAATTCACAAATAAAGGCAAGGAAACTCAGCAATAATTTCCAACTATACTATAAATTAGGAGAAGGCAATGGCACCCCACTCCAGTACTCTTGCCTGGAAGATCCCATGGACGGAGGAGCCTGGTAGGCTGCAGTCCTTGGTGTCGCTAAGAGTCGGGGACAACTGAGAGACTTCATTTTCACTTTTCACTTTCATGCATGGAGAATCCCAGGGACAGAGGAGACTAGTGGGCTGCCATCTATGGGGTCACACAGAGTCGGACACGACTGAAGTGACTTAGCAGCAGTAGCATACTATAAATTAAAACTAAACAGAACTAATAACTCTTGGTTATTCTGGCAGTTAAAAAAAGTTTAAACACTGCTATCTGTACAACCATAACAAAAGTTATAAAAACATAAAAGTCCGTCGGTTTAGTTGGTGAATTTGCACTGGAATGAAGCACCATGAGGGAATCTGTCTGTTTTAGTCATTATTATATTCCTGATGTCTGGCACCTAATAAATCTCTGTGAAATGAATAAATGAATGAATGAATTTCAAAACAATGCTGCTTCCACGGACTGTACAAGCCTAACTTTATGGAGTAAATGTGTGACACCCTGTGCCGAAGCAAACCCACCAGATTATTCCATAATGAAACCAAATTAGGTCTATCAAATACAAAAGGTGCCTGGAGTTAAATTAATTAAAAGAGGAGGCCATTGGACTGAGGTGGCTTTAATGCCCTAGGAGCCTACTAAGCAAGCCAAAACCTAACCTCATAAAAGCCTCAAGGTGAAGAATTCATAACTGAAGAACAGCCAATCACAAACAGCCAGCTAAGCCTTCCCAAATATGGCACCCACTTGAGCTGGAGCCAATCTATTCATTTCCTTGCTTTGTTTCTGCCTCTCCTCTATAAAAGTCTTTCCCCTAGTTCCTGTCAGTGGGGCGCTCTGAGGGGGAGCAGACTATGTGACCCTAAAACATGTCACTCTTGCATGTGGATCATTTTGAGCTGAGGCAATCAAGAGCCGGCAGACCAAAGAAAAACTTTTACCTCTTCCTTAGCTACCTAAAAGAATTCAGATAAGAAGCCTGATCCTGAAAGAGAGCTATTACCAGAGATAACTTTAAATTTGAAAGACCTATCTATATGGCAGGCAAATATCTACCAAACATCTCCTTTTCTACTGTCCTATGGACAGTATAAAAAACCATATATATATATATACACATATAAATATATATATATTTGAAAAGTCAATCTGTCATTCTCCACTTTGAAGCTTCAACTGCTAGATTTGCCCTTGGGTCTCAGTGAGTTTATGGGGCTCCTATATGTATATAATTAAACTTGTTTACTCTTGTTAATCTGTCTTATGCCAATTTAATTAACAGACCAACCAAAGAATCTAGAAGTGTACAGAAAAAAGATTTTCTCCCCAACAGTTCCTAACTACTTTCAGTTTAGAACTGCTTGATTCGAATAGATTTTTGCTCAAATAAATTCTTAATAAATTTAATATGCTTCAGTTTATTTTTTAACACTGGGAAAATGTTAAGAATTAAGAAGTATAAAAATATGGTACCTGTGTTGTCTGAATGATGGTCAAGTCATTCATATGAGAAATTCCTGCTCCCATAGCAGCTCTGAGGCCAGCTGTCCCAAATTCCATTCGAGCGCTAAAACATTTTTGCAGTTCTTCTGTATTACCTGCTGCAATGAGTTGTTTCACTGACGCCAGAGTTAAAGGATTCTGCAAAACAGGGATGTATATGCCATTCCTGTTATTCACCTGACTATATCACCAGATATAGTCAGGTGAATAACATAATGAAAAAGCTGAAAAGAAAAAACAACCAACCAACCCACAATAATTCTAACCTACAGGAGAAAAAAGTACATATGTATGTGTTTGAAAAGAATATATATATATATACACATACATATACATATTGTCATTGCTGTTCTTCAGCCGCTAAGTCATGTCTGACTCTTTTGCAACCGCATGGACTGCAGCCCATGGACTGGAGCCACCAGGCTCCTCTGTCTATGGGGTTTTCCAGGCAAGAATACTGGAGTGGGTTGCCATTTCTTTCTCTAGAGGATCTTCCCACACCAGGGATCAAGCCCATGTCTCCTGCATTGGCAGGTGGATTCTTTACCACCGAGCCACCAGGGAAGCCCACATATACATATACACACACGTATAGGCTTTTCAGTTTTATGAGGCTTTTGAAATTTGAAATATCAAGTTGGTCTTTTAAAAGTTATAATGTGTGATACTGCGATATAATAAGAAATACATGAGACTTCCCTGGCAGTCCAGTGGTTAAGACTCTACACTTTCAATGTAGGGGGTGTGGGTTCAATCCCTAATTAGCAAACTAAGATCCCACATACTGCATGGTGTGAACAAAAATTTTTTTTTTAATTAAGAAATATATATTTATTGTTCCTGAGACGGTAAAGACTCTGTGTACGATGAGGGAGACCTGGGTTTGATCCCTGGGTTGGGAAGATCCCCTGGAAAAGAGAATGGCAACCCACTCCAGTATTCTTGCCTGAAGAATTCCATGGACAGAGGAGCCTGGCAGGCTACAGTTCATGGGGTCGAAAAGAGCTGGACAGGACTAAGTGACTAACACTTTATTGTTCCTAGTTTCTAGCAAAGAGGTCATAAAACCCTGAATGATTAGGATGAAAGTTGCATCTTCTGTTATTTATAATAAATCTCTTTCGTCCATATCTGAGTTTATCCTAATGAGGTGACTACTGGAACCAACCAAGTGATCAGCTGATGGGAACTTTCAACTCCATCCTCCCCTGAATTCTAACAAGGGGAGGGGCTGGAGATTAAGATTAATAACCAGTAGCCAATAATATCAGAGAAGGCAATGGCAACCCACTCCAGTGTTCTTGCCTGGAGAATCCCAGGGACGGGGGAGCCTGGTGGGCTGCCGTCTATGGGGTCACACACAGTCGGACATGACTGAAGTGACTTAGCAGCAGCAGTAGCAGCCAATAATTTAATTAATCACATCTATGTAAAGGCACTGAAGCTCTGCACCTCTTCCCACCATACCTTGCCCTATGGATCTCTTTCAGTTGACTGTTCTTGGGTTGTGTCCTTCATTAAAAAGAATTGGTAATAATAAGTAAAGTGCCTTCCAGAGTTCTGTAAGCTATCCTAGAAAATCACCAAACCCTAGAAGGGGGTCATGAGACCCCCCTGGTTTACTGCTGCTTGGTCAGAAGTATGGGTGATAATGTGGGGCTTCTGTGGGTATCTTAAGTGGGAGCAATCTTGTGGGATGGACCCCTTAAGCGGGGTCGGTGGGGGGCAGGGTCTACACTAACTCTGGGTAGTTAGTGTCACGGTTGAGTTAAACTGAAACCCAGTTGATGTTCACAGAAAAATGAGAACTTGTTTGGTGTGAAAAACTCAAACATTTTGTGTCTGAAGTATTACGAGTACAAGGAAATCGGTTTTCCTTTATAACATAAGTGTTACTTTCTTCCCTACAAAGGTAAGCACTTTTGGAGAAACGGGATCAATACACAGGTTTTGGGGTCTAAGACTCAGAATGGAATCCCAGCCACATCATTATCCAACAAATTTATACTGTTGGGCAGAATATCTAGTTTCTTGAATTCTGAGTTTCTTCATCTCTAAAATATGAACAACCTATAACCTTCCTTACAAGGTGGTTCTGAGGTGGTTTATAAAACACCCTTTTCTGTCTGGCATCTAGTAATAATCAAATGTTCATTTTCTTCCCTAATATCTTCAAATTTTCCTAGAGTGATAAGCTTATATAATTTAAATCAAAACACTACTTTGGTAGTATTTTGGTCTTTTAAAAATTATAATGTGTGATCCTGTGATATAATAAGAAATACATGAGACTTCCCTGGCAGTCAAATTTGAATCTTGCACTAACTACAATAGACAGGCAACTAACAAAACCCCCATCTTATAGATGGAGAAGCCTCAGATATAGTGTCTTGCTTAAACTGCATGAAAAGCATTAACTTAGTACCTTTTCTGTTACATTGACTGCTTCAAATGGACACTCACATGAATCATTCATTTTTTTGGTACAACGGTTACACAAAATGTTAAGAATGGAGAAAAATGACAATTACATTAATTTCACATCAAACTTTTAAATTAAGAATTCAGGGTAACAAACTTTATTTCTATCTTCCAGCTACCATCTCAAGTAGACAAACATGCAGGCAAAACATGGCCACATAATTAAACTTTGAAATGCTACTGAAATAAAACACTGGTTTTCTGGAATTAAGCCCACATTTTCAGATTGTTCCAGATTCAACAAGAAACAAGTGAAAGCCCATTTTCTTAGTTAAAAGCAATAGCCACTGACCACAGAGCACAGGCTGACCTATCAGATTGTCAGGTGCCCCCAAGTTAGGGCTCAGTTCTGGAATGTAAAAGCGGTTCAACAGATATTTGCGGAGGGAATGAGAAAACACAGAGACTTCAAGGTCATACTCAATACCCGGTAATTCTTTCATTCACAGTGTAGACTTGGAAAATCCTAATTGACTTTCAATATCTCTAAAAGACCAAATAGCCAGAGAGAAACCAAAGGAGGCAGAAAGACAAGAATAAAAAATCAGGAGGTCAGTGGAGACCAGAATAAGATGTGCAAATGACACGTGTGTCAGGGTCCAAAGGAATGGGGATGGAGGCACTTTGGAAATGCTGGAGGGTACCTGCTGGGTGCCTCGCCACCCTTGGGGCAATCAGACCAGAGTGCTGCAATGCTTTTAGCTGGCTGCAAGTTCCCTCTGGGTGCCTGTCTCAAGTCAAAGAAGAAACTGAGAAAGGGAAGAACAAGAGGAGTGGCAGAAATTTAAAAATAAGAAAAACACCCCCTCACTTCTATCTAGTGAGGTACTCTCTGTATACACAGATACAACATTTTGTAGAAACTGGATTTTTATTTCTTCAAAGGGAAAGTTTTATGAAACTAATTCATTACCAATTATGACTTTAAAAGATTTCTACTCACTGCCAGTTACTGAGTTATCAGAAATGGGGGCTTTTCCCTCCTCCAAAGAATTATAAGAAAAAGGAGTTGCCCATAGCATCCAGAAACAGTCTGTACTGGCATTTCCTGGGCAGGGACGGGAGGGTGAAGGGGAAGTCCTCACTGACTCAATATCCCAGGCCTCTACCACTGTGCAGGCTTATGGACCATGCAAGTTAGTGAAGAAGTGGGCAGCACCTGCTATGTGATTTGCTGGGGCCTGCAAAACAAAAAAGGAACTCCTTGTTAAAAATATTTTAAAAAATTTTAAAGTGGGACAGAATATTAAACCAAGTGCTGGGCCCTCCGAGGAGAACAGGTTCTGTGCAACCCAGTGAATCTCTTGTCTTTGAAATCAGCCCTGGAGACAGACATTGGTAAATAAACCCACAAGCAAGTGTTTTTGTTTTTGGCCAATCTCTGTAAGGGGTATGAGGGAAAAGAACAGTATGTTTAAGGAGAGTATTAGAAAGAAATAATTCACCCTTGGGAGCCAGGGAAGGCCTCTCTACATAAGCCACATTTAAATTCAGACCTGAAACAGGAGAAACAAGTTTAGCAGAAGAGAGCCAGAGGAAATTTCTAGGAATGCAAACAGGTGCAAGAGACAGAACAAATAGGAAGTGAGTAACCCAGGTTAGAAAGGAGACTGGGAATGGTGTCTGGAGCTGAGTCCCTGCTCCAACACCTCAGAGAGTGAAAAGCTGGGGTGCTGTGTCCAAGGGGCTCCCCATCTTCTTCCCAGCAAAGTCAGAGACCTGAGAAAAACGCCAGAAGCCAAGCGGGCCCAACGGAAAGCACCTATATTGGCAACCAAGCGCCTGGGAATGCCGCTCTGCCAAGTCCCCAGGAGCCTGAGGGACAGCGGGAACCATTTTGGGTCGCTGGGGGACGCACCGCCGACTGCAGAGGGCGGGCCCCGCGGGCAGAGTGGCAGGAACCCGCTGTCGCCTCTATCAGAGGAGGCCCCCGGAGCCCGGCTCGCTCCCCTACTCCTGGCTCTCCGGACCGCAGGTCTGGTTGCGGAACAACCTTTCCGGGCCTACTTGGAATGGGCCACAAACCAGCCACACCGACGAGGCCTGGCGGCCGCCCCTTATCCTTCTGGCAGGACCCGCTCGGCCTTGCGGGGTGGGCGGTGAGGGAAGGAAGCACTTTCACTCACCACAGGAAAGGGGATCCCGAACCTCCCCCGGTCGCTCGCGGCCCCAAGGGACCCCCTCACCTTGTCCCATCTCAGCCACTGGGCCGTCTCCTGGTCCAGCCGGGAGTCCATGCCTGCGTCGCCGCCTCCCGGAGCCCTCGTCGCAGCTGCCGCCGCCAACGCCGCCACCTCCAACCGCGCTGCCACCACCAAGTTCAGGAGGTGGCAAGACCTTCCTTCCGGCGGGGCGGGGAGAGGCGGGGGCAGGGCGGGGAGATCCGGCTCGGGAGCCACCAGCGTCCCGGAGGAAAATGACTCGCTCGCCCTAAGAGCACGCCTCCTGGCGGTGTGCCTGCGCGCCTGGGCGGGGGAGAGGGAGGCGGGGCAGCGGGATAGAAGTGTGGGGATGGAGGTGGGGCTGCCGAAAGCTCAAGAGGTTACTCCTATTCCTGGTGGCTCAGACAGTAAAGTGTCTTTCTGCAATGCAGGAGACCCGGTTCGATCCCTGGGTTGGGAAGATCCCCTGGCGAAAGAAATGGCAGCCCACTTCAGTATTCTTGCCTGGAAAATCCCATGGACAGCAGAGCCTGGTAGGCTACTGTCCGTGGGATCGCAAAGAGTCGGACACGACTGAGTCACTTCACTTCACTTCACACTTAAGCCATTCATTCAGGTCCTACTGAGCTCCAGGCACCGGGTCGGGAGCCGGGATCCGAGCACCGGTAAACCCAGAGAGGAGCCTAAAAATTATGCAGAAATTCTGAGGGTCAAGAATAACCGAGAAAAATCTTGAAGATTAGGTGGGACGATTAAGATAGATAGATGGTGAGACAGAATGGAGAGTCCAGAAACAAGTCTACCCGTGTGGACGTGTGTGTGTGTGTTTGTGCTCAGTCGTGTCGGACCCTGCGACTCCATGGACTATGGCCCGCCAAGCTTCTCTCTCCATGGGACTTTTCAGTCAAGAAGACTGGAGTGGGTTGCCGGTTCCTCTAGGGTATCTTCCCGACCCAGAGATCCAACCCATGTCTTCTGAGTCTCCTGCATTGGTAGGCAAATTCTTTACCACTAAGCCACAGTCCATTTATTTCAGAGGTGGCGCTGCAGAGCACGGGGAAAGATTGGTATTTTCAGTTAATGGTGCTAGGTCAATTGGATATCTATGGAGGAAAAAGAAAAAAGAAACTTGAGCCCCTCCCTCACATCACATCTCATATAAATATGCATTCCAGATTAGTTGTAGATCTAAGTGTGAAATGTACAATGAAATTTCTTGAAACTAATGAGTTATCTTCATGATCTTAGGACCACTAACCCATAAAGGTGGAGAAGAAAATGGCAACCCACTCCAGCATTCTTGCCTGGAGAATCCCATGGGCAGAGGAACCTGTCAGGCTACAGTCCATGGGGTCCCAAGAGTCCCACATGACTTAGTGACTAAACCAACCAACCCACCCATAAAGGAGATGCATGCAGTGAGCATGAAAATGTATATGCAAGAATGTCTCTAACGTCATTATTCGTAATGGCTCCCAAATGTCCATCAACAATACAATAGATAAATACATTGTAGTATATTCATTCAATGATATAGGCAAAGTATGGTCTATTCATACAGCAGGGAAAAAGAAATATTGTACACATTATAGATACGGCTCACAAACATTATGTTGAATGAAGGGCTCCCCACCCCCAATATTGGCTTATTCCTCATATATGAAATTCTAAAATAGGTAAAAATATAACGAAAGGAAACAGATCAATCGTGTCCAAGAATTGGGGGTAGGGAGAGCAGTTGTTTACAAAGGGCACAAGGGAATTTGTGGAGTGATAGAATTGTTTTGTATCTTGGCTGAGGTTATAATAAACACAATACAGGTTCATCAAATCTCATGCAACTGTGTATCAAGCGAGCTCAGTAGCTGGTAATAGTTCCCTGGGCTGCACCTATAAATTGTGCATTTTCTGTGTACTCTCTTTCTTTTTTGTATTTATTTATTTATTCAATTTCAATTTTAAAAAGAAAACAATATATATCCAGGATCTATGATAGCTAGCTAAGTGTAATGAGAAATATATCATATAATCATACTGTCACAGCAGGCAGGTATTGGAGAAATGGGGGCAGGGGTCAGGTGTCAGGAAATCACGGAAATCGCGCATCCTGTAAACAACAGGAATCCATAGGCAGACAAAGGGAAACCAGAACTTTCAGACCACAAGAAATTGGGTGAAAAGGATCTGAATGCGTGCGTGCTCAGCCGCATTCAGCTCTTTTCAAGACCCCATGGACTGTAGTCCACCAGGCTTTTCTGTTCATGGGATTTTCCTGGCAAGAATACTGGAGTGAGTTCCCATGGCCTCTCCAGGGGATCGTCCCAACCCAGGGGTCTTCCTGATCCAGGGATGGAAACTGAGTCTCTTCTGTCTCCTGCATTATAGGTGGATTATTTACTGCTGAGCCACCAGGGAGGCCTATAAGGGTCTGAGTGGCAGACAAAGAAAGGTGGGGAAAGATGGTCATTTCCGGCATCCAAATTTAACACCTTTTGCTCATTTTGCTTTCATTAGATTGTTGCTGTTGTTCAGTCTGTAGTGTTGCTGTTGTTCAGTCCGTAAGTCATGTCTCACTCTTTGAGACCCCATAGATTGCAGCTTGCCAGGCTTCCCTGTCCTTCACTGTCTCCTAGAGCTTGCTCAAACTCAGGTCCATTGAGTTGATGATGCCATCCAACCATCTCATCCTCTGTCATCCCCTTCTCCTCCTGCCTTCAATCCTTCCCAACGTCAGGGTCTTATGAATCGGCTCTACTCATCAGGTGGCCAAAATATTGGAGTTTCAGTTTCAGCATTAGTCCTTCCAATGAATATTCAGGATTGATTTCCTTTAGGACTGACCAGTTTGATCTCCTTGCTGTCCAAGGGACACTCAAGAGTTTTCTTCAACACCACAATTTGAAAGCATCAATTCTTCGGTGCTCAGCCTTCTTTATGGGCCAACTCTCACATCCGCACATGATTACTGGAAAAACCATAGCTTTGACTAGATGGACCTTTGTTGGCAAAATGATGTCTCTGCTATTTTAACATGCTGTCTAGGTTTGTCATAGCTTTCCTTCCAAGGAGCAAGTATCTTTTAATTTCCTGACTGCAGTCACCATCTGCAGTGATTTTGGAACCCAAGAAAATAAAGTCTGTCACTGTTTCCATTGTTTCCCTATCTATTTGCCATGAAATGATGGGACTGGATGCCATGATCTTAGTTTTTTGATCAGCCTTACAAATAAGAAGTACTCATCATACACTGATGCCATGACACTGATCTAAGTTAAATAAGGACAAAAATCTCTTCTCAGAAGAATGAGCAGGGGTAAAAATCAGGGAAGACAACCGCAAACTCCTCCTTCCCTGGTGAATACTCATCCCCCTCTTAACCAGCTTGCCAAAGAAATCCAGGGCAGCAGCTCTTCACCTGCCCGCCCAGTCTCCCTCTGAGAGCAAATCCTTGCTTAAATAAACTCTCATTTTACTTTCTTAACCTCTATGCTTTGTCTCCAAATTCTCTTGTGATGGAGAAAGAACCTCAAGTTCACCGGCAACAATATGATCATATAATTACACCAGTTATATATCAGTTGATAAGTTTGTAATTAATTACACCAATCATATCCGTTAATAAGTAATTATAAACTGATGAGAAGGCTGGAAGGAAAGCAAGGAGATTCCATGAGGGTTCACGTTAGGTCAGGAAAGCTTCCCTCAGTACTTGAGGCTTGTGAGGGTTTCCCAGGTGGCAGGTAAAGAACCTACCTGCCAATGCAGAAGATGTAAGAGATACAGGTTTGATCCCTGGGTTGGGAAGATCCCCTGCAGGAAGGCATGGCAACTCACTCCAGTTTTCTTGCCTGGAAAATTCCATGGACTGAGCAGCCTGGCAGCTTACCACCCAGAGGGTAGCAAAGAGTTGGACAATATGAAAATCGACTTAGGATACATGCACCAGGGGACAGGAGGGAAGGACGCAGTTGATATTGAGGGAGGCAACCGGGAAAATACTTTTTGGATAGAGACCCTGTAAGTGCGGTGCTCCTTCCAGCTGAAAGTCCCAAGAAACTGGACACAGGGAGGTAGATGAGAAGGAAGAGAGGCAGCCTCTGTCTCCCCACCTGGCAGGTTGTCATGGGTCAGCCACTCTCAGGCTGTCTTCTTTCTCTGCACCAGACCAAGCTTCTTTTCAACATGCTAGGACCAAAACTGTGTGACGCAGAGTCTGAGACCAGACAGGTGTCAACGTAAGAAAAACACACAACCTAAAAGTTGTGAGTTGAACTTGGCTCAGGGACATTACTGAGGCCTGCAGCCCAGGAGACGTCCTTTCAGATAGCTCTGAGGACCTCCTCTGAAGAGGTGAGGGGGGAGTCAAGATATGTAGGAGTTTTCTGCTGGGAAAAAAACCATGTAGTTGGACATCAAAAGATTACTGCTAATCATAAAAAGCAGACATCTCAAGCTAATGATTTTAGTGCTTGTATGGGAAGATGCACAAGTCTAAGCTCATTGACATTATTCTTTAGATACACATCTGAACCAGTATTCAAAGCACAGAGGATTTCCTGTTTTTCTCCATTCTGAATTCCCCTCAGAGAGTACTTCGGGGTGCTTAGTGGGATATAGTGCCTAATGGCTTGATGCTGGGCAACATTTGTTATTTACTGGAATGGCAGGCAACATTCCCTTTCGAGACATGTCTCACTTGCCCTTCTTTCCCTGTCGAATACCAGAGGTCTCCCAGGTGGAACTGTGTAGCTTCTAGCCTTCTGCCAGGGTAGGGAAGGGGTAGGGGAGAGAGGGAGGGGGTGGTCCTGGGCCTCAGGGGTCCAATCACAACCTCCATGATGAGGGTGGTGGTCACTGAATCTCTGCTACAGTTCAAAAGACGTAAGGAATCTGGTGGCCACAGGATATTTTGATGCTTCTCATTATATTAATCAGTATAGAAGTTATGGGTCCATGGAGACATCCTGTCTGAACTATTTTAACTTCCATTTGGGACACCAAGGGGCAGGTATCTCAGTGCTCAATATGCAAGCAAAGAAAGCAAGTAAGATTCTTTAACCATAGGGGAACTTTTCACAGGGAAATTGCCAAGTTGTAAATAAATCCTCGTCCCTTAATTGTGAAGAGCACCAAGATCTCAGGTTCTGTGCAGAAAACAACGCATGATTGGCTTGCTCTGTTACTCCCTTCTGCTTCCCATGCAAAGCAGAAAAAGTCCTCTGCATTTATGTTAGGGGATCCCTACACCCAGGAGACTTTCTGAGGGTCTCCTGTAACTAAGATGCCTGCACTGGAGGTCCTTTTGGTTCTGACAATGATGCTACCATGACCTGAAGCAGTAGATTCTCATACATGATCCCCAAATTAACGTTTCATGTCTGTGGAAGCCCATGTAGAATACTAGAATGTTGGAGCAGAAACAGCTCTTTGGGATCAATTTGGACCTCGTTTTATAGATGAGGGAATAGAGACAAAGTTTCCAAGTCCCTCTCTGAGACAGAGCCAAGATTCTCCTGCCTGGTCTCTTGATTTTCTAATCTGGTGTTCAATCTCCAGCTCCACTCAGCCCATTTCTCCACATGTCCATAGAAGGAAGCTCGTAAACTCTGGTAACTTGTTTCCATGTGACAGCAGCTGGCTCCTGATGTAAAACAAATATTAATCATTTCTGTCACTGATACATTAGGTGATGTTCAAAATAACTTAATTTGTTTGTGCGTGCTCCCTTGTTTAATTTGTTTGTGCATGCTCTCTTGTCACCTGAGAAGTGTTTCACATGTGGAGATCCCATTTTCCTGGGAAACCTTCCCAGTTTTCCCAGACACCTTGTCAGTGATTCCACCAATTCATTTATATCCAGCCCAAGAACAGTTATTCTAAAACTTTTGATTTTGGGAAGTTTTAAATGTTTATTAAAATTATCCCCAAAGTAAATACCTAGGTCAACTATGATTATCCATGCCAATCTTGTTTCATGTACCCACTTCTCCTTCCTGCATATTTTGAAGAATATTTCAGACATCATATTATTCTATAATTTTTTAGTGTGTGTCTATAGAAGATAAGGATACCCTAAAAATAACCACAAATCATTATCTCACCTAAAAATTGTATAGTTAAAGTTAGTAAGCCCTTCAGTTCAGTTCAGTCACTCAGTCGTGTCTGACTCTTTGTGACCCCATGGACTGCAGCATGCTAGGCCTCCCTGTCCATCACCAACTCCCAGAGCTTACTCAAACTCATGTCCATCAAGTCAGTGATGCCATCCAACCATCTCATCCTCTGTTGTCCCCTTCTCCTCCCACCTTCAATCTATCCCAGCATCAGGGTCTTTTCCATTGAGTCAATTCTTCACATCAGGTGGCCAAAGTATTGAAGTTTCAGCTTCAGCATCAGTCGTTCCAATGAATATTCTGGGTTGATTTCCTTTAGGATTGACTGGTTTGATTTCCTTGCAGTCCAAGTGACTCTCAAAAGTCTTCAGACTTATAGATCTTCTTTAATCTATAGGTTCTGACTAACTTTCCTTGTAATTTATTTGTTGAAGGAACTGGATTGTTTGTCCTATAGAGCTTTCCACAGTCTAGATTTTGCTGATTGTATCTCCATCTCTGTTAGCATGTTTCTCTGTCTCTTGTATTGCTTATAAATTCATCACATTATAATTTTCACTTTGTGGTCTCTTCTTCACTAATCTCCTTGAAGATAGGAATGGTGTTTTATTTATCTTTGCCTACCCAGAGCCTAGCAGATTCTCTGGTGGTTCAGTGGTAAAGAATCTGCTTACAATGCAAGAGAAACAGGAGACATGGGTTAGATCCCTGGGTTGGGAAGTTCCCCTGGAGGAGGAAATGGCAACCCACTCTAGTATTCTTGCTGGAAAAATCCCATAGGGTCACAAAGAATTGGACACAACTGAGTACCCATGCTATGCTATGCTACCCAGAGTCTAGCACTGTAAATGCCCAATAAAAGGATGAAGAAATGAATGAAGAAAAGAACAGGAGACTGTTCTTTCCTCAGTAGAAAAGGGAAGTTCCAGAGTTAGGACTGGCCCTCTAGGTTCCATCCTTTGTTCTCTGAGGGCCCCGAGCAAGTCACTTAAACTTTCTTGGACTCAGTGTCCTTATTTCTGAAAAAGATGCAATCATAGTGTACATCTCTAATAGTGTGGGACTTATATGAGGAAATACATATAAATGGTGTGCCTGGCATGGAGTAAGCCCTCAATAAATGTTAGCTATTATCATTGAGAGTTTCTACAGCATGACATTCTGTATTATTCAGGACAGCCTAGGCTAGGCTGAAGTAGTAAATTAATCCCTGAACTTCAGTATTTGGTGAAACAAAGCTTTGTGTTCTTGCTCATGTTCATGCTTGGGGTGAGTGAGAGGATCCTATACTCTACACAGTCACCTGGGGATCAGACTGTTTCCATCTTTCGGCTCCTGCATCCCACGATGTGGCCTCTGCCATCACCACGAAGAGTGTGGGGGTCACTCACGGCTCTTAAATGCTTCTCCCTGAGAATGGGGTGTGTATCACTCCTACTCATATTTTATTAGCTAGAACTCATCATGTGAACCCACTGAACTGCCAGAGTACTGGGAGGTATAGACAATCTGTGTGCCCAGGAAGGAGAAAAAAATTGGATAGGGATGAACCCTCATGGGCACTACCACACATTCAGTTTTGTCTGTGATTAAATGTTAGGGTGGTTGCAAATATCAATGAATCTGCTGTATCTCTAACAAGCAAGGAGTAATTCTGAGCTCAGGTGAAATATAGAATTCTCCCCCATACAGTAGAGCAAGGGACCCCTTGTAATAAAAATCAGATCCTATCCTTCTCTTGTTTTCAGTCTTCTCATGGCTTCATAATGTACTTAGAATTAAATCTATATCTTTACCAGAGCCTCAGAGTTCTACTTCATCTATCGTCCTGCCCTGATTTCCTGCCACTTTTCTCACTCACTTTCTCAGGCTTTTCTCTGTGCTGATCCTTGAAAACAGGTCAAGCAAGATCTGGTCTGAAGCCTCTGCCTGCATTGCCCTCCCCCAGATATCCCAGTGCCAAATATCCACGTGTAACTTAGGCTTCTGCTTAATTATCCCCTCATTAGAAAGTCTCTCTTCTGTAAAGAGCTGGTAAATGTTTACATCTAGCTCTCTGGGATAAAAAGCCCTGATTTGTGTTAACAGTGTTTGTCAATTTCTGTGGTGTAAAGACATCCACTTTGGCTGTTTCCCTGCTACCAACATGATGTCACTGAACAAACAGCTAGGAGGAGATGCAAAGTTGCATGCCATGTAATGTTTCCAATGCACAGATAGAATACATATAAATAACTTAAAGAACATAAATAGTAGCAACACGTAGTAAAATCAATAGAAAATGGTGAGTTTTGAGTATTTATTACATTTTTATTATTATGTATTTACTTGGAAGTTTGTAACATTTAAATTTTAATGATGGCAGTGTCTAATATCTGGCTAGTGAGTCCCATGGATGGAGGAGCCTGGTAGGCTGTAGTCCATGGGGTCGCTAAGAGTCAGACACCACTGAGCGACTTCACTTTCACTTTTCACTTTCCTGCATTGGAGAAGGAAATGGCAACCCGCTCTAGTGTTCTTGCCTGGAGAATCTCGGGGACAGGGGAGCCTGGTGGGCTGCCGTCTGTGGGGTCGCGGAGAGTCGGACACGACTGAAGCAACTTGGCAGCAGCAGCAGTAAAATTTCTAACAATTTGCTAGTCAGCTCTGATAAACTGTCAGGGCATATCTTCCTTCTCCTAAATGGTATCTGTACCCCTTTCAGCAATATGTGAACTGTGAACTTCCTGATGTTCAAGCTGGTTTTAGAAAAGGCAGAGGAACCAGATCAAATTGCCAACATCCACTGGATCATCGAAAAAGCAAGAGAGTTCCAGAAAAACATCTATTTCTGCTTTATTGACTATGCCAAAGCCTTTGACTGTGTGGATCACAATAGACTGTGTGGATCACAATAAACTTTGGAAAATTCTGAAAGAGATTGGAATACCAGACCACCTGATCTGCCTCTTGAGAAATTTGTATGCAGGTCAGAACTGGACATGGAACAACAGACTGGTTCCAAATAGGAAAAGGAGTTCGTCAAGGCTGTGTATTGTCACCCTGCTTATTTAACTTATATGCAGAGTACATCATGAGAAATGCTGGGCTGGAAGAAACACAAACTGGAATCAAGATTGCCGGGAGAAATATCAATAACCTCAGATATGCAGATGACACCACCCTTATGGCAGAAAGTGAAGAGGAACTCAAAAGCCTCTTGATGAAAGTGAAAGTGGAGAGTGAAAAAGTTGGCTTAACGCTCAACATTCAGAAAACTAAGATCATGGCATCCGGTCCCACCACTTCATGGGAAATAGATGGGGAAACAGTGGAAACAGTGTCAGACTTTATTTTTCTGGGCTCCAAAATCACTACAGATGGTGACTGCAGCCATGAAATTAAAAGACGCTTACTCCTTGGAAGGAAAGTTATGACCAACCTAGATAGCATATTCAAAGCAGAGACATTACTTTGCCAACAAAGGTCCATCTAGTCAAAGCTATGGCTTGTCCGGTAGTCATGTATGGATGTGAGAGTTGGACTCTAAAGAAAGCTGAGTGCCAAAGAATTGATGCTTTTGAACTGTGGTGTTGGAGAAGACTCTTGAGAGTCCCTTGGACTGCAAGGAGATCCAACCAGTCCATTCTGAAGGAGATCAGCCCTGGGATTTCTTTGGAAGGAATGATGCTAAAGCTGAAACTCCAGTACTCTGGCCACCTCATGCGAAGAGATGACTCACTGGAAAAGACTCTGATGCTGGGAGGGATTGGGGGCAGGAGGAGAAGGGGACAACAGAGGATGAGATGGCTGGATGGCATCACTGACTTGATGGACGTGAGTCTGAGTGAACTCCGGGAGTTGGTGATGGACAGGGAGGCCTGGCGTGCTGCGATTCATGGGGTCACAAAGAGTCAGACACGACTGAGCGACTGATCTGATCTGATCATCTTACTATGTTATTTTTCAAAAAAAATGTTTAGTATTACCTGCCATCATATTGTAAATTTTATTTTTAACAGTATCTGCCAACCATGCTATAATGTAAATTCATTTTTTCCTACGGAGCCTCCAACACCTAGAACAATGCTTATTTCATAATAGGTGTTCAATAAGTGTTTGCTGCTGCTGCTGCTGCTAAGTCGCTTCAGTTGTGTCCGACTCTTTGAGACCCCAGAGACAGCAGCCCACCAGGCTCCCCCACCCCTGGGATTCTCCAGGCAAGAACACTGGAGTGGGTTGCCATTTCCTTCTCCAATGCATGAAAGTGAGAAGTGAAAAAGGGAAGTCGCTCAGTCGTGTCCGACTCTTAGTGACCCCATGGACTGCAGCCTACCAGGCTCCTCTGTCCGTGGGATTTTCCAGGCAAGAGTACTGAAGTGGGGTGCCATTGCCTTCTCCACAATAAGTGTTTATTTAAGAATAAATCATTGGGTCTCCTTACACTTTATGAAGAAAAAAGAAAAACGGATATAGCAGTAAGATAGAGATACAGCACTGATGCAAACTTTTTCTCTAGAACAAACTAGCATTTCTGAATTTAACCAGGAAGAGTGAACTGCTTGTCACTGCCCTCTAGGGCCCTGATTTCAAAGCTGATGAGAAAAGGAGTAAATATGTGTCAATAGACTTTCTCAGTATTCTCATTACTGGCCATAAACTCAAAGTACATCAATAGCAAACATTTCTGCAGACCATCTGGAGTTTAATTGTCTTTCTCAGCAAAAAAATATGCAAATATCTCTGTGGTATTTGACACTTTGAGACCTCACGGACTGCAGCACGCTAGGGTATCTCTTATTTATGCCTATTTTCATTAATAAATTCCTGAAAGTGGCTCATTTTCCCCCGTGACTTATTCTAATAATTTTTTGTGATTGAACTCATTAAACATAAGGCCAGGGCTGGTTAGTGTTTCCTCAGCTCAGCTTCCTCTTTTCTACTTCTCTTTTTCCTCTTCATGGTGCTCACTTGTCTTCCCATACCCCTGGCCTTTCACAACCAGATCTCAGGGCATAAGTCATCATTCATATTAGATGGTTGATGACTAGTTCAGCATCACTGTCTTTTTGCCTCAACTGTTTGGATATTTGATTAGGCACTAATGAGCTGGCGAACTTAGGAAAGCACTGTCATTGAAATGTTATGTGCCTTGGTTTCTACCTCAGTCAGAGGAAGAGACCCCTGCCCTCAGAGTGTGTGAGGGTAAGTCCTCCTCGGAGATTCTTGCTTGAAAACTTCAGTGTCCTCTCAACTGTTAGTATACTCATTCCACTTAGGACCAATGCTTATACTAAAAACTGCATCTCTGGAAGTGTTCATTTTAAGAGACTAAGTAGGAAGGGAAAGTTTTTATTTTTATTTTTCTCCTGAACAGCCCATTTAATGCTGTTTCTGAAAATCACTGTTTTGGCAACTGAATATTCAGCTTTTTTAAAGCTAGAAACCAGGGAATCCTTAGTTTTTGTTTGGGTAGCCGCTAAGTTATTATTCACCAAAGGAAGCTGCAGATACACTGCTTTTTTCTTTTTCAACAAGATGATTTTTATGACTGCCTTCTCATCTCAGGTATTTCTAACTCTCCCTGCACTAATATGGACTTTAGTTTGTACTTCTTGAAGCAAATGATATTAGAAAGGAGACCAAGGGTATACTGATAAAAGTAGTACTTCACCTCAATAAAATTATATTGCAAAGATAATGCATGAATCATAATTTAATTTGGACGATCCAGCCTTAAAGTCCATAGAGCACCACTGTGTTCAGCTCCAGAAAGATAATTTAAAATCTGTAAATTTTCCCATTCTAATCACTCCAGTTTTGATCTAATCCCATGCTCTTTCTTCAGTAATTTGAGCCCCTCTCCTCTTCCACCTGTAGAGACTAGATTTTAATTTTCAATGAGTCGTCCATCCCTTTTCTTATAGAAAGACCATACATCCACCCCTTCCTAATGCAACCTGTAGGGACTTCCTGTTGGAGGAGTAACTTCCCTTCCTCATCAGTGTGAGGCTTGGCCACGTAACTTGCTCAGTGGAACGTGAGGAGACAAGACATGGGTTGCCTTTGAACAGAAATTTGAACAGGCATCATATCTTTTAGGCAGTTCTCCTTCCCTCTGCTACTGAGCAGATGTTCCAAGTGGTGCTGCTCCTTTGGTTTGCGTCTGGGGATAAGAAGCTGCCATAGTGGGTCATAGCACCTGACCCATCGCTTGCCATGTAATGTGGCCGAGAGAGAGAAATATTTGCAAACCGCTGGGATTTATGGGGTCATCTGCTACTGCAGCGAAGTTGACTAACCCAGCCTGGAGTGGCTTTAAGCGCTTTGAGGATGGTTGAAATAAAGGAATGTTTGGACATAGCCTTTGTAATGTTTCTCATATCATATGAAGATAGAAGTTTTCAGGAAAGTTCCCTAATTGTTCTGGACATTCCCCTGGGTCACCAGCTTGATGAGGGACAATCAATGCTTTTAGCCTCCTCTTAATGGTAAACAAAATGAAACCAAGCCAAACCACAATGTTTCTCAACAAGCTCCAAACACCGAGTACCCTAAATAATTGAAAAGTTTTAACTATTTAATTTTTCATGTTGTGCTTTTCAAAATGCCCTCAGACTACAGACAAACAGATTTCTGCAAAAAAACACAAAGGAAAAAAATGTCCACAGTTCTTGAGTACTGATAATTACCACATTCTGAAAAATACTGTGTCATAGTCTGACTTGATGAAATCATTACAATGTAATTTGACAACTATAATTTGCCCTAGACAGACTCCTTTTCAAATTAAAGTCTAGATAATCACATAGCTGAACATCTAAATAATGAAAGGTTTTCAGTACATTTTATCATTTCTGTATGTCAAATGTCCCATTGCCTGGCTTTATGTCTTCATATTCATTTACATTTCTATTTCTTTGTTGTATGTATGTATTTATGTATGTATTAGTTTTTAGTTTCAGTAATGGAAAAACAATTTCACGCTTAACCATAAAATTACCTTTTAAAATGTTGCTGTTTTTTACAGTTGCCATTGTTCAGTCACTAAGTGATGTCCAACTCTGTGTGACCCCATGGACTGCAGCACCAGGCTTCCCTGTTCTTCACTATTTCCCAGAGTTTGTTCAGATTCATGTCCATTGAGTTGGTGATGCCATCTAACTATATCATCCTCTGCCGCCCCCTTTTCCCTTTGCCTTCAACCTTTCCCAGCATCAGAGTCTTTTCCAATGAGTTGGCTCTTCGCATCAGGTGGCCAAAGTATTGGAGCTTCAATTTCAGCATCAGTCCTTCCAATAAATATTCAGGATTGATTTCCTTTAGGACTGATTGGTTTGATCTCCTTGCTGTCCAAGAGACTCTCAACAGTCTTCTCCAGCACCACAGTTCAAAAACATCAATTCTTCAGCGCTCAGCCTTCTTTATGGTCCACCTCTCACATGGGTACATGACCACTGGAAAAACCATAGCTTGGACTATATTGGGCCTTTGTTGGCAAGGTGATGTCTCTGCTTTTTAATATGCTGTTTTTCAATAATTTTTTACAAGAGTGTACTAAAATATTGTATGGTTTAATTTACTTAAAATTGATGAAATATGTCTAGTACACAGAAGGCTAGATACTGGGGTATTGTAATGAAAAAAGAAAAACAAAATAAAAACACTCAGAAAGATAAATCAACAACTTCAGATCATGGACTCAACCTGACAGATAAACATTAAAATATTAGTTTTGTTAATGGTAAGACCTAGACTGAGGCTTTGCACCAAGAATAGCAAGTTGACCGCATACTTCCACCCCTTCTAAAACCACGCTAAGGTGGAAATAAAGGGACACTTCAGGAGGATATAAATCTACCAGGACAATGAGAATTGTGAGGGGCGGGAAACACCAGCACATGTTGGGGGCTGGAACACAGGTAGAAGGATGTGGTTGTCATAGCAACTTGGAGGGAGCTGTGTCCTAACCTAGGGGAGAAAGCCAGAATGATACAGTTCAGACACAGAGCACCAAAGACTCAGAAATTGGTAGACCCAGATAATTCCACATGTAAAAATAAAAATGAGGCTAAAAGCAGAAAGACTGGTTGAAAGTCTGTTGGAAAAGCAGTTAAATCTCTACACTGCCCTCCATGCCATTGGCATGACACTGCCCTCCATGCCAATGGCAGTTGCCCGTGGTGTACCAGCAGAGGGCTGGGTGTTTATTTTCTGGTTTTGTAAAGTCTTTTGACTAAGGAACCCAGATATGGGTAAGATCAAGATGCCAAAGCGAAAATAGGACAAGCAGTAAAAAACTATTTACTGGACAGAGAAGAGTAGCTCCTGGTCTCTGTGACTAGGGGAAGCCTGCATGCAGCAACCAAGACCCAATGCAGCCGAAAATAAACATAAATAAATAATTTTTAAAAAGAACATTCTCTCATATCACATACAGAAATAAGCTCAAAGTGGTTTAAAGACTTAAACAAGGCATGATGCCATAAAATTACTAGAAGATAGACAAAACAGTCTCTGACATAAGTTGTAGCTATATTTTTTAGATCAGTCTCCCAAGGAAAAAGAAATAAAAGCAAAAATAAAGAATGAAACCTAGTCAAACTTAAAAGCTTTTGAGTGGCAAAGGAAACCAGAAACAAAACAAACAAAAAAACCCTACAGACTGGGAGAAAATAATTGCAAAAGGTGTGACGGACAAGGGGTTGATTTCCAAAATAATCAAACAGTTCATGTAACTCAGTATCAAAAAAACAAATAACCCAATCAATAAATAGACAAGAGGCCTGAATAGACAGTCCTCTGAAGAAGACATACAAATGGCCAAAAGGCATAGGAAATGATGCTTAGTAACTCTAAAACAGAAATGCAAATCAAAACTGCACTGAGATAATCGCCTCACAGTAGTCAGAATCTGTCATTAAGAAGTCTGTAAATAATAAATGCTGAAGAGGGTATGGGGAAAAGGAATCCTCCTAACCTACTGATGGCAATTTAAACTGGTACAGCCACTATGCAAAATAGTATGGAGGTTCCTTTAAAAATATACCTACAATATACCCAGCAATACTACTCCTGAGCATAAATCAGGAAAAGACTAAAACTCTAATTCTGTTACTGAAAGTTGGATTGTGGCTGCTCGACACTCTGTAGCCAATAAAGAAGCAAGGCTGGTGTAAAGAAAAGTTTGCTTCATTTCAGAGGCTGGCAGTCGTGGGAGGCAGGGAACTCACGTACAAAAGTCAATTCTCTCACACTGATAATCAGTGGGCGAGAGCTGTTATAGGTGGACGCAGGGTGTTACATTCAGAAACAGTACAGTCAGCTCTGACAGTCATCTTTAAAATATATATGTATATTTATTTATTTGGCTGTTCTGGGTCATAGTTACAGCATGTGGGATCTGGTTCCCTTACCAGGGATCAAACGCAGGCACCCTGCATTGGGAGCATCGAGTCTTAGCCATTGGACCACCAGGGAAGTCCTGATGGTCATCTTGAAACTGGTCATGCAGCGGTCTGATCAGTGTCATCTTGAGTATTTTTAATAGTCTTCAGTTCTAGGGGCAGTTTGGTCCCATTTCTTTGAGGTTAGATCTCAGAATTGTGGCAGTTATGTCATGGCTACAGTCTGGTCATCATGTAGT
Source organism: Bos indicus (assembly GCF_029378745.1). NCBI lineage: Eukaryota > Metazoa > Chordata > Mammalia > Artiodactyla > Bovidae > Bos > Bos indicus. The sequence goes on along the minus strand of NC_091765.1, from coordinate 57,831,457 downwards.
TAACTTTTTCCACCCAGTGAGGGTTTCGATATCTACAAGATAGCTTAAAGGATATGGCTCAGAATATTATTTATAGCCCTTGAGGAGGAACTGCTGCTGCTGCTGCTGCTAAGTTGCTTCAGTCGTGTTCGACTCTATGCAACCCCATAGACGTAGCCCACCAGGCTCCCCCGTCCCTGGGATTCTCCAGGCAAGAACTCTGAGGTGGGTTGCCATTTCCTTCTCCAATGCATGACAGTGAAAAGTAAAAGTGAAGTCGCTCAGTCGTGTCCGACTCTCAGCGACCCCGTGGACTGCAGCCTACCAGGCTCCTCCGTCCATGGGATTTTCTGGTAAGAGTGCTGGAACTAAAAGTCCTCAATTTTGTTTAATGATTAAACTATTATTAATTGGTCTTGTTTGACTGTTTTCCTTTGCTTCTGCATTTTCTCACTTCTCTGATTAAACTTACTTTGGCTAAAGTCTTTCTGGAGCTAAAGGGCAGCTGAAGGGCATGGGGGAGTGGTGGAAAGGCCATAGTGTCCTGCTCCATTTCAGTTTGAAAAGATATATACATCCCAATATTCATAGCAGCATTATTCACAGTAGCCAAGACATAGAAACAAACTAAGTGTTCGTCAACAGATGTATGGATAAAGAAGAGGGCACATGCACACACACACACACACACACACACACACGCACGCACACAATGGAATATTATTCAGCCATAAAAAGAATGATTATTGCCATTTGTATCTATGTAAGCATGTTATTTCGGAGAAGGCAATGGCACCCCACTCCAGTACTCTTGCCTGGAAAATCCCATGGGTGGAAGAGCCTGGTGGGCTGCAGTCCATGGGGTCACTAAGAGTTGGACACAACTGATTGACTTCACTTTCACTTTTCTCCTTCATGCATTGGAGAAGGAAATGGCAACCCATTCCAGTGTTCTTGCCTGGAGAATCCCAGGGATGGGGGAGCCTGGTGGGCTGCCGTCTGTGGGGTCGCACAGAGTCAGACACGACTGAAGCAACTTAACAGCAGCAGCAGCAGCAAGCATGTTATTTGGAAGTATATAGGGAAAGATAGGGCTTTCCAGGTGGCTCAGTGGTAATCTGCCTGCCAATGCAGGGGACACAGGAGATGCAGCTTTGATCCCTGTGTCAGGAAGATCCCCTGGAGTGGAAAATGGCAACCCACTCCAGTGTTCTTGCCTAGAAAATTCCATGGACAGAGGAGCCTGGTGGGCTACAGTCCATGGGATTGCAAAGAGTTAGACGTGACTGACCACAGAGAACAGGGGAAGACAAAACCGGTTAAAAAGAGATAAATGAAGTTGCATTATTGTGAAATGGTGGTGGTTGCAGAGGCTGCTGTTTCTCATAGCAAGCCTTGTGGAATTATGTAACTCTTAAAACTATAGATATGTATTACCTTGATACAAATATAAAAGAAATTAAACCATAAAAAAAAAACCTGTATTAAAGAGGAGGCTTTGAGGTGAAGCCAAACAGCTGAATGTAAATTGGGCCAACTTAGTTTCCTTTCAAAAACTGAGTTCTGGGGGGCACCCCAGTTGTCAGGGACACTTGAGTTGGCACAGTTAGGACTGTTGGAGGAGAACCAGGTTGTGGGGGGTCCTGGAGGCCAGTGAAGCAAGTTTCAAGGAGGAATGGTCGGGCTTCTCAAATGCTGCTGAGAAGAAAATAAGAAAGCTCCAAAATGACCTCTGGAATAAAGATTATACAAATGCCAGGTGTTTCCCTGAGATTTCCAGCCTATAGAAAGAAACTATTAGCCTCCTAGTTTAGTGATTCCCAAACTAAAATTACCTGGAACCCTTAAAACAAAGCTCTGTAATTCACACACATAAACACTCACACACATGTGCATACACACCCACTCAAAACTGAGCTAGAGTTAGATCACTGGGTTTGTGGGGTGGGATTTGGAACCTGCATTTCAAGGCACTGTAGTTCTGATTCTAGAGGTCAGCAAGGCTTGGGAACACTGGCCTCACTAGGCTTTATCTGGAGCAGGAGTTGATAGCCGGACACTGGCCATATCTAAGATTCCTGTCCCTCCTCAAACTTCACATGTTTTTTCTTAAGGTTTTGAGCTTCTTGTTTTAAAATATTGATGTTAACGAAAGTAAACAACTGTGTCTTGCAGGGTTTTTTCTTCTAGAGTTTTACATTATTGCAAATAGTATCTATTCTATGCATTATCCCACTCCTCATTCAGACATTGAAGACAGTTTATTTCTTCTTAATAACAGTGTTAAATGAGTATCGAGAAAAAAAATGGCAAAACTTTTCTTTCAATGGCTTTTGTAAAGAAAGAGCAAACAATGCAGTTTCTTTTACAATTATTAATCCTGTAACCATCTTTTAAGCCATAAAGACTTCTGTAACAGTAAAATTGAGTGATAATTTTTCTTGCATTAATGATTCTTTATTTCTGTTTGGCAATCTGGTAATACTATTCTCTTCTCTGAAAGTACCTATAACTCTTTGAAAAAACAGCTTCTTTTTATTGTGGTAAAATACACACATTACTTGCCACTTTAATAATTTTCAAGTGTATGGTTCTGTGGCATTAAGTACATTCACATCGTTGTGGTACCAGTACCACCATCTCCAAGACTAAAACAGCTCTTTTTTTAAATGTCTGAAAATAGTTTTATATGCTTAATATCACTAAAAAATTAAATGCTGGCCAAGCTAATAAAAAATTAATATAAATATTAAGAGACTGTTAATAAAATGTTATTAGTATCTTGAATCAAGATTGAATCAAGATTGCTGGGAGAAATATCAATAACCTCAGATATTCAAATGACACTACCCTTATGGCAGAAAGTGAAGAAGAACTAAAGAGCCTCTTGATGAACGTGAAAGAGGAGAGTGAGAGAGTTGGCTTAAAGCTCAACATTCAGAAAACTAAGATCATAGCATCCGGTCCCATGACTTCATGGCAAACAGATGGAGAAACAGTGGAAACAGAGGCAGACTTTATTTTCTTGGGCTCCAAAATCACTGCAGATGGTGACTGCAGCCATGAAATAAAAAGGCGTTTGCTTCTTGGAAGAAAAGTTATGACCAACCTAGACAGCATGTTAAAAAGCAGAGACATTACTTTGCCAACAAAGGTCCATCTAGTCAAAGCCATGATTTCTCCAGTAGTCATGTATGGATGTGAGAGCTGGACTATAAAGAAGCTGAGTTCTGAAGAACTGATGCTTTTGAACTGTGGTGTTGAAGAAGACTCTCGAGAGTCCCTTGGACCACAAGGAGATACAACCAGTCCATCCTAAAGGAAATCAGTCCTGAATATTTATTGGAAGGACTGATGTTGAAGCTGAAACTCCAATACTTTGGCCACCTGATGCGAAGAGCTGACTTATTGGAAAAGATCCTGATGCTGGGAAAGATTGAGGGCAGGAGAAGGGGATGACAGAGAATGAGATGGTTGGATGGCATCACTGACTCGATGGACATGAGTCTGAGTAAACGTCGGGAGTTGGTGATGGACAGGGAGGCCTGGTGTGCTGCAGTCCATGGGGTTGCAGAGTCGGACACGTCTGGATGACTGAACTGAATTGAACTGAGTATCTTGAAATATTACATTTTCCACTTTTTTTTTTCCTACTATTTTAGTTTTCTATTGCTGTATAACAAATTACTTGAGTTGGAGAAGGAAATGGCAACCCACTCCAGTGTCCTTGCCTGGAGAATCCCAGGGACAGGGGAGCCTGGTGGGCTGCCGTTTATGGGGTCGCACAGAGTCAGACACGACTGAAGCGACTTAGCAGCAGCAGCTAAAAGCAACACACATTTTACATTTTTTTCATCATAATATGTTTTTGAAAACTGTTGAGTCTATTACACGGACTTTTACATCTCAGTTAGGACAGGCCTTATTCCAAGTTCTCAGTGACTACTTGTTAGCATCCTTACTGCATGAAGACACCAGTTACAACTGCAGAGACCTGGCACTTAGAACTTTTTTCCTAGATCTCAGAAGCAGTAGATTTCAGGATAAAGGCATAAGCTTGTGGCAGTTGTATGAATTACATGCAATTCACTTTGTACCATCCTGGCTTTGTAGGAGGCCCATGAATGGTCTTAACCAGCTGAACTCCCTCTAGATGGAGAAGCTGGGAACTCTAGGGCATGTTTTTTGTCATGATACCATGGGAGGATGGTCTACAACAGGGTTCTCCAATCACCGGGATCTGATGCCAGACAATCTGAGGTGGAGCTGCTGTAAAAATACTAGAAATAAAGTGCACAATAAATGTAATGCACTTGAATCATCCTGAAATCATCCCCTTTCTCTCCAGTCTGTGGAAAAATTGTCTTCCACAAAATCAATCCCTGGTGCTAAAAAGGTTGGGGACCACTGGTCTAGAAAATAGTAGTGTTCTGGGTTCCCCTGCAGTTCAGTGGTAAAGAATGTGCCTGCCAATGCAAGAGACAGATTTGATCTGGGAGGATCTCACACGCCGTGGGGCAACTATGCCCATGTGCCACAACTACTGAACCTGTGCTCTAGAACCCAGGAGCCACAACTACTGAAGCATGTGTACTCTGGAGCCTGTGTACCGCGAGAAGAGAAGTCAGTGCAGTGAGAAGCTTGTGCATTACAACTAGACAGTAGCCCCCATTCTCCACAACTAGAGAAAAGCCCTCACAGCAACCCAGCAGGGCCAAAAATAAATGAAGAAATATTATTTTTAAATAGAAAATATCAATGTTCCAAGACCCTGTCTGCTGACAGGCTTAAATTGAGGAAGAGAGTCGGACACGACTGAGCGACTTCACTTTCACTTTTCACTTTCATGCATTGGAGAAGGAAATGGCAAGCCACTCCAGTGTTCTTGCCTGGAGAATCCCAGGGACGGGGGAGCCTGGTGGGCTGCCATCTATGGGGTAGCTCAGAGTCAGACACGACTGAAGCGACTCGGCAGCAGCAGCAGCATACAACACCCAGGGGTTCCCTGGTGGCTCAGATGGTAAAGTATTCACCTGCAATGAGGGAGACCTGGGTTTGATCCTTGGGTTGGGAAGATCCCTTGGAGGAGGGTATGGCAACTCACTCTAAGATTCTTGCCTAGAGAATCCCCATGGACAGAGGAGCCTGGCAGGCCAGAGTCCATGGTGTTACAAAGAGTCGGACACAACTGAAGTGACTGAGCACAGTACACCCTAGCACGTACAACATACAGGGCTTCCCGGTAGTTCAGTAGGAAAGAATCCATCTACCAACACAGGAGACTCAGATTTGATTCCTGGGTTGGGAAGATGCCCTGGAGGAGGAAATGGCAATCCACTCCAGTATTCTTATCTGGAAACTGGAGGGCTACGGTCCTTGGGGTCGCAGAGTTGGATAGGACTAAAGCGAGTGAGCACATACAAGGCAAAAACAAAATGATTATTATTGGCTTATCAGAACTGTAGCAAGCTATCACTACAACTCACATGTACCCACAAAGGTAGCTTCTGTAGTTCTATAGCAGGTCTGTCTTTCCTTCCCTACCATGAAGATGCCGAGAACACTCACACACTGGTGATGGGAGTGAGCATGGGTACAGCCACCTTGGAAAATAAGTGAAGTAGAAAATGGACACACTAAGCTTCAGCATTTCCATCCTAGGTATATAAGATAAAGCTGGACTCTGCAGACCTTTTCTGTAAAGGGCCGAATACTGAATATTTGGGACTCAGTGGGCCAGCAGCTCTTCGGCACAGATCCTCAACTCTGCTGCTATGCTTGGAAAGCAGCTCTGGGCAACATGGACCTGAATGGGTGTGTTTGTGTTCCGACACTTTATTTGGAGACACTGAAATTTGAATTTTATGTAATATTCTCATGTCACAGATACTCTTTATCTTTCTTTCAACCATTTAAACATGCAATCATTCCCAACTTGAGGGCAATACAAAAACAAGAAGCAAATTGTCCTAGAAGAGCTATTGCACATGTATAGTGAGAGGCTCATGCAAGAAGTTTCCAGCAGTGTAACTTTTAATTGCAACAAAATAAGTGTACCCCTAAAGCATAAACAGTAAGCAACAGTTTGCTGATTTTCACTCATAAGGTGGGAAACTGCATAGCACTGAAAATGCATGAACTATACTTACATGTATCAGTATGAACAGGTCGAAAACACTTAATATTGATCAAAAAAGCATGTCACAGAAGAATTCATAGAGCATGAATTCATAATTATATTTAAGATGAAAAAGGCAGAAATGAACAATATATCTAGGTGATAAAACTATAATGAAAGGCAAGGAAATTATAAACACATATTCTAGGAAAATGGTTCCCTTAGGGATGAGGAGAGATGGAGATAGCATAAAAAGCATAAAGGGGCTTCCAAGTCACTGGAATTTTCCTGTGTCTTAAATTTCACACTGGGCATGTTGTTATTGCTCAGTTTCTGTCATGTCCCGTCCCTGTGACCGCATGAACTGCAGCCCGCCAGGCTTCCCTATCCTTCACCATCTCCCAGAGTTTGCTCAAACTCATGTCTGTTGAGTCTGCGATGCCGTTCAGCCTCTGTTGCCCCCTTCTCTGCCTGCCTTCAGTCTTTCCCAGCATCAAGGTCTTGCCATGTAGAAGTGCCTTTTCTTTTCATAGTTTATGGTATATATATAAATAATATACACATATACATTTTTGAAAAAGAATCTCTACTGAAAATTTGAAGTTGGTATAGTGCTTTATTTTGCAGATTTATGTATTAGTTTACCAAATGAATCTTAGTTTTGTAGTAAAGGGCGCCCTCTTCCGGCAACATGTCCAATGTTTTTAAGATATTGAACAGAAAACGGCAAAATCCAGAAACTCAGAATCAGCACTAAGAGGTACTTTGTGGCGTATTCTATGTCTAACTTTAAGCAGTAAGAAGTATTATATTTTTGGAAATCTCCAGGAAAGCATGATTTTTTTCTATTATTATTTAATAATATAACTTAATTTAGTTAAAAATCCCTGTTTATTTCCTAATTCCTATTTCTTATCAATATATTAATATAAAGTCCATTCGACTCTTTTTTTGGAAGAGTTAAAGTACAACTACAGGAGTGCTTATTATGGGATTCCTCCCTTGACCTGTGATAATACCAATAAGGTAGGAAAGGCTGAATTTTTTGTCATTGGCAATAATTCATATATTCTTGAAAGTATTTCAGAATTCTATTCATATTCAAAGATAAAAACTCTATCCAGTTCTAAGATCTTGTGGTTTTCTGAATAAGCCTTCATTTAATGTGTATACTATAATACAGTCCATGAAAATTATGTATACAAAAATTACCATTTAGTCGGCAATTGCTAAAAATGCAATGGAATTAATAAATCTATTCTTTTGGTCCAGGCATTGCAATTTAGGTAAATAAAATTCCTTTGTTAGCTCACTAAATAGGTACTTATTAACCATTATTATTATTATAACCTTAAGTCAAACATAGTATTTATTCTCCCAGATCATCTTATACCATTATTGTATTAAAAATAATCTTTCCAATAAATTTTTTTTTACACTGTAGTATAAAAAATACAAAGGTTTGTTAATTTATTATTTTCCTTTTCTTTCATGGTTATCAAAACTTGCTGCTAAGTCACTTCAGTCGTGTCCGACTCTGTGCGATCCCATAGATGGCAGCCCACCAGGCTCTGCCATCCCTGGGATTCTCCAGGCAAGAACACTAGAGTGGATTGCCATTTCCTTCTCCAATGCATGAAAGTGAAAAGTGAAAGGGAAGTCGCTCAGTCGTGTCTGACTCTTTGTGACCCCATGGACTGAAGCCTACCAGGCTCCTCCGTCCATGGGATTTTCCAGGCAAGAGTACTGGAGTGGGTTGCCATTGCCTTCTCCAATCAAAACTTAATTTCTATTAAAGGTTTTATTGGCCCTAAAACTATTTTAGAAAAAAATGTAATTGATTAAAAAAATTTTTTAAAAAGGGCTGTACTTCCTTAGAAAATTGTAACATTTTAATTTGTATGGAAGAGTAGAAAATAGACAGCAGAAGTTAGAATCCTGAAATTTTAAAACTGGAAGAGATTTTAGAGATCCTCTTGCCTGTTGCTGTCTACTGAGGGCAGCTGTCCTCAGCTGAGTAAACCAAGTTCTAAAACAATCACTTGATTTTCCCCAAATCATACAATTTTAGTAATTGAAGCAAATCATTTGCAAATGAACTCAAGTAAAAGGTTGATTTTTATCTTAATGCAATAGTTTCTTTAGTGGTCCTGTCTTTCCTCTCTGTGTAGTTGGGAGGCAGTATTGTGTAGTAGGAGAAAGTTTTCAAGTCAGACACAGCTGGGAGCTACCGCTTGGTAGTAGACTGGGCAAATTACTAGGTATCTAAATGGGAATAATAATACATACCCTATAGGGCTGTCATAGGGCTTAAAGGGGGCTTCCCAGGTGGGTCAGTTATAAAGAACATGACTGCTAATGCAGGAGCTGCAGGAGATCCCCTGGAGGAGGAAATGGCAACCCACTCCCATTCTTTCCTAGAGAATCCCATGGACAGAGAGCCTGGTGGGTTACAGTCCACAGAGTAGCAGAGTCAGACATGGCTGAACATGCACAGGGCTTGAAAGAGATGCATAGTGCCTGGGACACAACAGATCTTCAATTAACAGTAGCTGGCATTATTATTAGCTGTAGATTTATTATTATTATTATCCTTACCTGTGTATTTTGGTATATTATTAGCTGTATATTTTCTTAGTGCTATTATTTAATATTATATACATTTTCATCTGCAATTCATCTCAATTTCTAGTTACATGCCTTCATTTTCTACATTTTCCCACAGTCCTTAGCAGAGCCCCTTGTATCATAGTTAATTCATTGGTGCATCTGTCTTCCCATTTGTGTTAGGAGGAAGGGGACTGTTGGACAAAACTGTTTTAAAATTCCTCATAGCCCTAAGTTTCTGTGTGTTCATCAGGTGGTTTTCTGAAGGGAAAAATCCCAGCTTCTCAGAGGGACATTTTCAGGTCTGAATTATCTACATTAGCTTCTTACAATAATTCACTGCTCTACACAATGAAAAATATTGGATTGAAAATCATTGTCAGGAGTTTAAAAAATGCTGATGGTGAGGGTTAAAATCGCTGTTTAATGAATGTTATCAGGCAAGCACAAGAGTAGGGAGAAAAATTAGCTTGGCTCTGTATTTCATATTATATATTGAAATAAGCTTCAGATGGGTCAAAGAGTTAAACATTAAAACCAATCTATAAAAGATAAAAATCTGTGCAAAAATGGAATGCCAAATTTAATCCAGCTGTGGAGAAGAAATACATCTTTAAATCTTGAAAAGTATAGGCTATGACCAGAGATGCAATGCATATGATCAAATCTGTGAGGTCAAACTAAAATTTGTGTACACACACTATATCAAAATAAATACTGAGGGCTTCCCTAGTGGTCCAGTAGTTAAGATCCTGCATTTCCAGTGCAGGGGGCTCAGGTCAGGGAACTAAGATCCCACGTGCCAAGCAGCCAAAAATATATATTGAAAGAAGCCAATAGAATAGAGAAAACAAATGTAATGATGACCTCTGGTAAAACCCTTCCTATTCAAATATAGCAAGCACACAAATGTAAAAGTCAACAGGTATAATTCCTTTAGTAGCCCTTAAAGCTCATCCAGAACAAAGGATAGTGCGTTGTCTCATGGAAACAGTCTATGAGCCAACAGAAAGGAGGAATATAAAATAAGGTAGCAAAAATTATTTTAAAAAAATATAATCTCCAATGGACCCAGGGCTACATGATCACCATGGGAAAACAGAATGTACTTTCTCACTTCAGAAAGGGCATCTTTCTGGAGAATAAATTTTTTTTTTTTTTGGTTTGTTTTTGTTTTATTTTTTAAATTAATTTATTTTTAATTGGAGAATAATTGTTTTACATTTTTGTGTCGGTTTCTGCTATTTATCAACATGAATCAGCCCCAGGTACATATATGTCCCATCCCTCTTGAACCTCCCTCCCTGGAGAATAAGTGTCCAGTATGTAGCAGACTCTTGAACATCTTCATACCCTCTAACCCAATAATTCTATTTTGGAAGTATACCCTGAGGAAATGAAATCAGGTGTAGAAACACAAATATTGCTGCTTCATTTATACTATGAAATTTTTAAAAAATGGAAAGGGAAAAAGAGTTTATTCCAATAAAAAGAAAAAATTATATATATATATATATATATATATACATTTATCTGTGCATGTATATGTGTGTATATAGACACACATAATACACACACATTGGCATATTCTCTAGGCAGAAAGAGTTTACAAGATCAGTGTAAATACTTGGAACTTTTTGAAAATAATCTTAAGGTCAAAAAGAGAAGCACAAGATAGCAGTTCTGTTCTGCTGGCAGCTGTCACCATTCATGAAATGACTGTTTGGACAGCTGGGTCTACTTCTCCTGGCCTCTCTACGCAGCAGATGACTAAGTTGTTTGCTGAAAGTACTTGGGAATGAGGGGGGCAGAAGATGATGAAGGGGGGCCTTGGGAAGAATCTCTAAGAACTGAAGTAGCTGCTTTGGAGAGTAAGATAAGGAGTCACGTATTCTTAGAAGGACTATGGCTGAGGTTACAGATCATGAATTTCTTCCAGTCTAAACAGTGATTGTTTTTTTTTTCCTGGCACTAATACAAAGTCAGAATGTGGGAGCAAAAAGAAAAGGGGGGAGGGATTGAGTCAGAGAACAAAAAGAATCCGTGGAGAGGTGGAAAAAATGATAAAGGTACCAGTGAGCTGAAGGGTGGTAAATCTATTTAGTTTAACGTAATGGGCTTCCCTGATAGCTCAGTTGGTAAAGGATCCACCTGCAATGCAGGAGACCCCAGTTCGATTCCTGGGTTGGGAAGATCCCCTGGAGAAAGGAAAAGCTACCCACTCCAGCGTTCTGGCCTGGAGAATTCCTTGGACTGGAATGGAGTCACAAAGTGACTGACAAGACTGAGCGACTTTCACTTTCAATGGAAATAAACCACTAACTTCGGTAAATAAAGAGTAGCCCATAAATCAAAGGCAAGGTTAGGGAATCAAATGTAAAACAACAGATGGGCATCAAGGGAGATGAGACAGTCAGCACAGGAACGAACGACCAGGATACCCTGCTGGAATGGGTGCCACTGTTGCCAAGGGGCCCCACTCCCGGCGGGGCTCCTACTCCTGGCTCTATACCTGCCATACATGGACTCTGAAGCCATGAAAACATACTAAACTACCCATTTGTCCCTAGCAGTCAAGAGTTGAGGCCTCAGGCAGGAGCAACAATTGGCTGACCCTTGGTCATGTGTCCCATCTCTACTTCCATGAAGATGTGATAAGTATCTGGCTCCTTTCCCAGCTTCCATACTGGGAATGAGTCTTTCCCTCCCATCAGACTCTCACCTTAGAGTTTCCTTCCAATTAGGAAGGAGGTTTAGACACAGGGGAAAACAAACAACAACAAACCCTACTATTCACTGTAGTAAGACAGAGTGGTTGAGTGTTGGACTTTCGGTTCTGGGATTATGGAAGTTGTGGGAAATGATAATAATTGAAAATTTGGGGGAAAAGAGAGGGATAATGGGACTGGAGGTTTGGATGCGTCTTTAAATGTCAAGAATGAGAATGCTGGAGACATAGGAGAACATCAGAGAGTAGAACATTAGAGTTTAAGATTTCAAAGGTAGAGCACAAGAGATTTCTAGGCAGGACACAGTAGTAGTTACGCATCAGAGACAACCAGGAGAACATTTGGAATGACAGGAGAGGGAAAGAGGTCCTAGACCTACTCCAACTCACAGCAGAGAACCTGGCACTTGATAAATAAATGAATAAATGTTGAATGGGTTCTTTCCTTCAGTAGAATAATTCTGATTTATGAAAAAGATGAAAATTATACATAATATTTGTCCTGGTAATAACTAAATATGACTTTCTGTGTGACTTTGAGGTATGACACAACAGAGCCATTAGGACTAAGAAAACCCGTAAGTATTGGCAGTTTGCTTTAACAGGTTCTTCATATTGCCTCATTTATATAGATACAGCTTAACAATTTTAGTACATCTATTCACTTTTTCAAAAAAATTTATTTGACTGTGCTGGCTCTTTAGTTGCAGCATTCAGGATCTAGTTCCCTGACTGGAGATCGAACACCGGGCCCTTGCATTGGGAGTACAGAGTCTTAACTACTGGACCACACGGGAAGTCCCTGCTATTAGATTTAAAGAGTAAATTGGACGTTGTGTGCTGTGCCAAGCTGCTTCAGTTGTGTCCAGCTCTTTGAAACCCTATGGACTGTAGCCAGCCAGGCTCCTCTGACCATGGGTTTCTCCAGGTAAGAATACTGGAGTGAGTTGCCAAGCCCTCCTCCAGGGAATCTTCCCAACCCAGGGATCAAACCTGTGCCTCTCATGTCTCCTGCATTGGCAGGTTAATTCTTTACCACTAGCACCACCTGGGAAGCCCTGAAGGGCTAGATGCTCGGTCATGTCTGACTCTTTGTGATGCCATGGACTGTAGCCCGCCAGGAGAGGTCCATGGAACTCACCAGACAAGAATACTGGAGTGGGTTGTCATTCCCTTCTCCAGGAGATCTTCCCGACCCAGGAATCGAACACAGGTCTCCTGCATTGCAGGCAGATTCTTTACTATCTGAGCCACCAAGCAAGCTAGAGTGAGAAATTATTGCTGATCATTTGCCTATTTGCTGTTAGATTCATTCTCTGCTGTCTTCCTGATCTGCTCTGTCTCATAGGGGTCTATATTTCTCAGGCTCCCTTGTTGCCTGGTTTCTTGACCAGTCAGCTAAAAGGGAGGCAAGAAAAGGTTTGAGACAAAGAGGAGAGAAGCCAGAGCATTTTCTCTGTGTCTGGGTATCCTTTCTTTCTTCTTCCTTCTTTTTCTCCCTCCTTACCTTCTTCCATGTCTCTCTCTCTCAGTCTCTCTCTGTCCCTGGTGGAGTCTCCAAGGGCAGTTACATATCTCCCTCCTGCCCATTAGTCCCTCTCCTCTGGGCATCTTGGCCTCCCTGGTAGCTTAGCTAATAAAGAATCCGCCTGCAATGGGGAAACCTGGGTTTGATCCCTGGGTTGGGAAGATCCCCTGGAGAAAGGAAAGGCTACCCACTCCAGTATTCTGGCCTAGAGAATTCCGTGGACTGTACAGAGCTGGACATGACTGAGTGACTTTCACTCATCTTAGGCATCTTGCACTGGAAAGCCCTAGCTTCAGTGCTCTGACACTGTCTCTTCCTATTGACATCCTTGTCTTAGGGGTGATATTGACTTCCTTATCTAAATTCTGGGCAGTCTCACTACCCCTTTTTAGCCTCTCAAGTCCTTTTATAAATTCATTGTATTAAATTTTCACTGTTTGAAAGACCTAAAGTGTTTTTGTTCTCCTGATAGGATCCTGACTTGATGCAACATTTATGGTGAGAACTAAATGTTTGGAATTCACTTGATCTTCAGCTGAATTTTAAAGTCATCAGATTCAGAGCTTCCTTTTACCTGAGAACACTTCTATGCAGGTGTGTAGTTATGATCTGAAGCAAAGTGTGCCTAAGTGTTAGTCACTCAGTCGTGTCTGACTCTTTGTGACCCCATGGACTATAGCTCACCAGGCTCCTCTGTCCATGGGATTTCCCAGGCCAGAATACTGGAGTGGGTTGCTATTTCCTTCTCCAGGGGATCTTCCTGACCCAGGGATGGAACCCAGGTCTTCTGGATTGCAGGCAGATTCTTTACTGTCTGAGCTACCAGGGAAGCCCAAAATGTGCCTAGCCATCCATCAAATTCTTTCTCTTTCCTTCCATACATTCAGCCAGATTCCATTTCCCAACCATGCAATGGATTTGCCAGCAGGGAAATGGAACATATACAGGTAGAATTTATGTCTGGGACTTCCTGGCCCAATCCATAAAACTCTTCCTTCTCTCTCTCTTCCCCTTCTGCTGACTGGACCTCACCACTCAGGGAAACTCTGGAAGTAGATGTTGAAGATGTCAGGCCTTCCATCTGCCTTCATCCTTGACTGTCTATAGAGCAGACCCTTCTCACATAAACCAACTGGACTTGAGATGAGTGGGAGAAAAACTTCCAGTGTGAATATTCACTGAGATTTGGGAATTAGCCTGTTATAGTGCTGAATGTTACCTTAACCAATATGTGACCTGAGAAAAACTTTTATTGAGGAGCATAAGGGCTTTGAATAGAGGTACATGCACTTGGAACCCCCATTCTGCCACTAACTAGCTGTCTGACTTTGAATGAGTCATTAACTCTTTCTAATCCTCAGTTTCCTCTTCTGTAAAGCAGTACTATTCCCATGGTTATATGGTAAGCAATTACTATACATAATATCTGTATGTGTGATTTCATATATAATTACTATTATACTATATTACATGTAATTAGTGAGAATAATTACTTTATTTTTGTTATTATTTAACTAGAAAGTAGATCTTAAAAATAGCTTCCCTTGCTCTGTATCTCATATAACCTTAAGATGCATCAGAATAAATTAAGTGCCGTTTTTTTAGGTAAATGGAACTTCATTATGAAGTTAGTCACATGGCCATGGAACTCTCTTCCCAGTGTTGTCATTAGGCTTTTCCACTGTAGTTGCTGGAAAATAACATGACTGAGTCTATCTTCCTAGGGAAACTTTAATGTGCATTTGAAAAGGTAAATAGGAGCAGGACTTTATAAACCACAGCCTCACCAGACCTCCCCGGGTAGGACTGATGACTCCTTCCTGTGAGCCTTCATTGCACATTTGACTCTGTGACTTTTACTTCTTGCCCAAGCTTGCCTCTCTGCATCAGCATACAGCAAACAAATGAAACAAAGTTCAGCGAAGGAAGAACCAAGAGTGGCTGGTGAAGCACTCCCAAGCTACAAGAGTAGGAGCCACTACCAGTACTGGGCCTGAGGGAGCATTGGAAGGGAATGGCTACTGGAATCTGGCTCCACCATGAGGTGGAGCGGCAGATGGCTGCTCCCCATCTGTGCATAAAAGTCAGCCTCCAGGGCCTCTGGACGGGGTCAAGAAAGGTGGAATGTGGATCCAGAGAGTGGAGGAGAAAATCCAGTACCCTGTGCCCACAGGTAGAACTGTGAGCTTCTTACCAGTAGTAGATTCTTTGTCTTGTTGCTTTCTTAACCTCCATGCTTCAAAAAGGACACAATGATTATTAGAGGAACAGATGACCATGGAAAACAAAGATGCTTGCATTTAAATTTGAAGAAATTTAAATATTTAAGTAAGGTTCCTATGAGCTTCCCAGGTGGCTCAGTGGAAAAGAATCTGCCTACCAATGCAGGAGACACTGGAGATGTGAGTTCAATCCCTGGGTTGGGAAGATCCCCTGGAGGAGGAAATGGCAACCTGCCCCAGTATTCTTGCCTAGAAAATCCCATGAACAGAAGAGGCTGGAGACCTACAGTCCATGGAGTCACAGAGTCTGACACGACGGAGCAACTCAACAATTTGCCCTGTGGATTGAGAGACTCTCTCCTGGAAATGAAAGCTCTAACTGAACCCTGGTGATCATTGCTTCCTGAGCATCCCAGTCCTTGTGCATTGGCAATTGCTCTTCTCCTCTGAGGCCACTCCTGGCCTGTGGCCAGTGCATCCTCCAGCATAGGTCAGCCTTCAAGGCTGCAGTGCTGTTTCTGAAGCCCTTCACAAAGTCAAAGGGCTTCTTCCATCAATGCCCAGTGGCTTCTGACTCTGCAGCCTAGATTTCCTTGACCTTTTCCTTGCTAGCTCTTGTCTCACTAAAATCTGCATTTCAACATTTAGGCTGATATTTTTCCTGTTACTGCAGGTCCAGCACTGTCAATCACTCATTTTGTCAGCCAGGGGTTAAAGTTGATAACCAGTAATGGCAACAGAGAAGGCGCATCAGAGCAGGGGTACTTATTTCAGTACATCTCAACTCAGTTCAGGAGAGTGGCTCTCACTGGTTGCTGTAGGGGTGGCCTGTAGGGTCTGTTATATTTTCCTTCATGATGTAATGCTCCATATCATGCTTTTTTTTTTCCATTTTTAATTCACTTAATTATTTATTTCTGGTCCTGCTGGGTCTTTGTTGCTCCAAGTGGGCTTTCCCTAGTTGCAGTGTGTGGGCTTCTCATTGCACTCACCTCTTTTGTTGCAGAGCGCAGGCTCTAGGTCTTCTGTAGTTTCAGCACATGGGCTTAGTTGCCCCTCAGCATGCGTAATCTTCCCGGACCAGAGATCCAACCCATGTCCCCTGCTTTGGCAAGTAGATTCTTAACCACTGGACCACAAGGGAAGTCCATATGACTTTTTTTTTTTTTTTTTCATTTTTGGCTCAGAAAAATAATGTCGAGACAAATAGTGTGTAATAAATCAGCACTATTCCAGGGCTGCTGTAAACAGGATACTCATGCATGAGTGCTTAGTTGCTCAGTTGCAACTTAGCCCACCAGGATCCTCTGCCCATGGGGTTTCTCAGCAAGAATACTGGAGTGGGTTGTCATTTCCTTCTCCAGGGAGAACTTTCTGATCCAGGGATCAAACCCAAGTCTCCTGCATTGCAGGCATATTCTTTACCACTGAGCCAATGGGGAAGCCAAAATAGGATATGCATTTACTGATAAAAGAGAAACTTTTAAAGAAAGTTACAGAAACTATTGATAATACTAGATATATTATTTTGTGTATAGAATCCTAGATGTATTCATTTTACTATGAAACTTCATAGAATTGAAGTTTCCATGTATTTTAACTCAATTTACTTTGGGGCAAGTCTTTAGTCTGAAGATCAAGGATGTGTTTAAAAGGAAAATAGACAATGGGTATGTGGAAAATCTGTTTCCTGTCCTTTTTTTGGTTGGCTTCATTGCTTTATTTGCTCTGAAGTCCATTTGAAGGAAAATATTAGAAACAGAAATTTGTTTGGAAAGGTATCACCAATTACCTCCAGGCATGTGCAGCTTTAGTATTCACATAGTTTTTAAAGCCTTAATTTTTAACAGCCATCAGTAATCATTAAGCTCATTCACATTTTCTACATTGAGCATGTCACCAAAGGGCTCAGATCAAGTTTCTCTTTGGTCATGACTTAGTCATGTGAACTTTGGCCAAGCTTTCCTATTATTTTTATTATAAGAAAGATTTTCTCAGGGAGACAAGATGTTTTTCCTTCCATTCATGATGACCGAATTAAGAGACTGAGGGAGTAAAACAGTATGTTCTTGTAGTCTCAAACATACCTATGCATGATCTATATTTTGTTCATGAAATCACTGTTTATTGGATGACTTTTGGTTTGGGCCCTAGATTTGATCCTCCAGGGATTTAATGAGAAGTTTTAATGAGAAGTAGGCATGGTCTCTCCCCCACAAAAGCTTCTCTAGTTGAAGAGAAAATAAATGTTTAATTTAATAACTAGGCAAACTGAAATGTGAGCAACATCACAAAGTGTATTTGATTAAGCACCATTTGAGGGGAAGAGAGACTATACATTTAGAGTTCTGAAAAGAGAGAGCCGATTGAAGACAATTCAGAGAATATTCTAAAAAGGAAAAGGAGATGAGATTGGTAGATTCTGAAATAACAAGAGCTGGCGGAAGAAATGATGGGAGCAAATGTTCCCAGAGACTTGTTATTTACCCGCCTTGAACTTGAATTCTCTGTCATGCCTGGAACCAGTAAATGTGTAAACCCAGAGGAAATAGTTTAATTGTAGCATCATGATGGTGGGTTTCTGACTCTTGTGGGCCAGACGGTTGTGTGCACCAATGAACATGTCTATAATCTTTCCTAGGTAAGATGCTCAGATTGTGATGGAGGATAAAAGAAACTGGATAAATGATTCCATTTTAGAAAGAATGTTAAGGGTTAGGGTTAGTTCAGTGGTTAGCACTTTGTGCTTTCATTGCTAAGGGATTGTTTTGCTTCAAGACCAGAAGTCAGAAATATAATACAGAAGGAGGTAAATGAGAAAATCAGTATTGGCAAATGATTCTGTCAATAGATGTCCAGATACTGTCAGTGAGTTACAAACTATATTTATTATAATAGGATACAATATGTATAATCAAAGGCACTGACAACCAATGACAAAGCAAATGAATTAAAAATATATGCATGCCTCTAAGAATTAAATAGGTCTCTATGACGGCTTTTGAACTGTGGTGATGGAGAAGACTATTGAGAGTCCCTTGGACTTCAAGGAGATCAAGCCAGTCAGTCCTAAAGGAAATTAACCCTGAATACTCATTGGAAGGTCTGATGCTGAAGCTGAAGCTTCAGTACATTGGCATATCTGATGTGAAAATCTGACTCATTAGAAAAGACCCTCATGCTGGGAAAGATTGAAAGCAGGAGAAAAAGGGCACAACAGAGGATGAGATGGTTGGATGGCATCACTGACTCAGTGGACCTGAGTTTGACCAAGCTCCAGTAGATGGTGAAGGACAGGGAAGCCTGGTGTGCTGCAGTCCATGGGGGTGGCAAAGAGCTGGACATGACTGAGCAACTGAACAGCAACAACAACTAAGAAGACTCAAAGTGCTTGTTCTCTCTGCTTATTTTTTACTGGTGCTTGAGTTTGATTGGGGTTTCCAGCACTACTGGACTAATGCTTTGATGATTTGGGGTGTTCCATGCATTGCTGAATGCTTACCTGCATCTCTGTCCTCTGTCCATAGAATGCCAGAAGCATCCTCCCCCATCCACCAGCTGTGACAACCAAGAATGTCAGCAGACATTGCCAGATGTCTCTTGGGGGCCAAAAACCACTCCTGTTGAGAACCATTGCTTTAGACAAATGGATGAATTTTTTTTAAAAGTGAGTCCTGAATAGGTTTAACAAAGGACCACATATGTGGGAGTAGAATGTGCAGTTAGCATAGAGTAAGGGGGAAAAGAGACATTTAAAAATATTTGCATTGAGAAAGTACACTTTTAAAAAAGATTGATTTTCATTCATTTGGCTGAGCCAGGTCTTAGCAGCAGAACTTGGGATCCTCTATCTGCATTGTGGCATGCAGGACCATTAGTTGTGGCTCATGGATCTAGCTCTTCTACCAGGAATTGAACATGGCCCCCTGCATTGGGAGTGCAGAGTCTTAGCCACGGGGAAGTCCCAATACACTCTGATTTATTCACCTTAGTCTCAATTACCTCTGATAGAAAACACACAAGATAATATGTCTGGAAAAGTCACCAGCTGTCTTGAGCTCTCCAAGCCCAGGCTTGGTTATTCTTGGCAGCTGACCTCTGCTGGCTGAGTGCAGGAACTCTGTGAGCCCAGTCTGGTGCAGACGCTCACAGTTTCATCTGGCGAGTGTTCTATGACTGATCAAGCTCAAGCCAGGTCTTGGGTGAAGCTGGTGAAGGCAGATGACCTTTCCCCAGGGTTTAGAATGTCAATGTGGACATGCTAGACATGGGGAGCATGCTCAGTTGACCAAGTCCCATAGAAACGACCTGCCCAGTCTGGAGAGAGCAAGCCAAATTGCTCAGCATTGCTGGGCAGTGCTTTCCAGGCAGACAGAGCCAATACTGGCATCAACTCTTGTCACTATGAAGAATTACCTCATCAATACTGGCAGCATTCTCTTTTCAATCTCTAGGGCTGTAAGTATTGGTATCCTTTTAAGAAATGTATTATCTTTTATGTACAAAAGTAGAGAGGATATTTTTATCTGAACATCTGGCACCAAAATTTCTTTTAGAGTGAGAGCTGACTTTATTGGAAAAAAAATATATTTGGGCTCCAAAATCACTGCAGATGGTGATTGCAGCCATGAAATTAAAAGACACTTGCTCCTTGGAATGAAAGTTATGACCAACCTAGATAGCATATTCAAAAGCAGAGACATTACTTTGCCAACAAAGGTCCATCTAGTCAAGGCTATGGTTTTTCCAGTAGTCATGTATGGATGTGAAAGTTGGACTGTGAAGAAGGCTGAGCGCCAAAGAATTGATGCTTTTGAACTGTGGTGTTGGAGAAGACTCTTGAGAGTCCTTTGGACTGCAAGGAGATCCAACCAGTCCATTCTGAAGGAGATCAGTCCTGGGTGTTCTTTGGAAGGTTTGATGCTAAAGCTGAAACTCCAATACTTTGGCCATCTCATGCGAAGAGTTGACTCATTGGAAAAGACTCTGATGCTGGGAGGGATTGGGGGCAGGAGGAGAAGCGGATGACAGAGAGTGAGATGGCTGGATGGCATCACCGATTCGATGGACGTGAGTTTGAGTGAACTCCGGGAGTTGGTGATGGACAGGGAGGACTGGCATGCTGTGATTCATGGGGTTGCAAAGAGTTGGACACGACTGAGCTACTGAACTGAACTGAACTGAACTGAACCGGAATGGAGGAAGAGATGTCTAAGTTACACTTCTGTGAAAAAGGTCATTATGGCTACAAATGCTTTGTGGGAAACAAAGGGATAATTCTGCTTTGCCTTTTAGGGTGTGAAATGAAAGAGGAAAAGAGAAGAGAAAGGATGAGAAATAAGCAAGATGACAAAAGATTGTGTAATCTTCATGCACTCTGGGACCCCCAGAACATAACAGCAAAATCTAATTTATCAGTTTGAGGCATAGTAGGCTTTAAGTTATAGAATACCAGAAACAAGGTGGCCAAAATACATGGGAATTTATCTAAAATCAGAGATTTGTAGTTGTTGGGAAGGATTCAGCTAATCAATGATGCCATCAAAGACTTAGGTACTTAAAAAAAAAATCTTTCTTCCCAGCTATATTTTTTTAATGTTTTAAAATTCTAATTTATTTTTGGCTGTGCTGGGTCATCATTGCCGTATGGGCTTTTTTCCAGTTGCAGGGCACAGTCATTTCATTGCGGTGGCTTCTCTTGTTGCAGAGCTGGGCTCTAGGGCATGTGGGCTAGGTAGTTACTGCTCCCGGGCCCTAGAGCATAGGCTCAATAGCTGTGGTGCACGGGCTTAGTTGCTCTGAGGCAAGTGGTATCTTCCCAGATCAGGGATTGAATCCTGTCTCCTGCTTTGGAAGGTGGGTTCTTTGTCACTGAGCCATCAGGGAAGCCTCCCTAGGTACTTTCCATATTTCCACTTTGCCATCCTTATTCTGCTGGCTCTTATGCTCATCCTTGCCACATTACGTACAGTCTCAGGGAGCTGCCATGCACTCATATATTAAATCCATATTCAAGGCAAGAAGAGAATAAAGAGAAAGACTACCAAAGATGGATTTATTCTTTTTTTAAAAAAGTAAACTACCAGAAACACCCCTAGCAAGTTTCTATTTATATCACATGGCCTCCCTGAACTCAAGGGGCAAAAGGAAATAATAAGCTTTTTTTTTTTCCAGATCTGGGGGGTAATTGCAGATCATACTGCAATTCATTTCATACTTTGGGTATAGCACCCAAATTATTTGTTTTATTATTTTATTTTTGGTCCTGAGGCATATGATCTTAGTTTCCTTACCAGGAGTGGAACCCACACCCCTTACATTGGAAGTTCAGAGTCTTAACCAGTGAACTGCCATGGAGGTCTCCAATTAGCTTTTGTATCCTCTTTGATGGGCCTCCCAGGTGGCACAGTGGTAAAGAATCCACCTGCCAATGCAGGAGACACACACGCAAGAGACGAGTCTGATCTCTGGGTTGGGAATATCCTCTGGAGAAGGAAATGGCAACACTCCAGTATCCTCACCTGGAGACTCCCATAGACAGAGGAGCCTGGTGGGCTACAGCCCATGGGGCGGCAAAGAGTCGGACATGACTGAGCACACACGGCCTTGTTAACAGAGGGAGCCAGGGAGAAGGCCTGGTCCTGGGCTAGCCAGCCTACATGATCTGTGGCAGCTACCGTACTCATAAATGTTGGCTGTGTGCAAGCTAGTTTAGGAAATGAAAGAAGGTGATGAGTTTCATCTTGGAAAATGATCTGATGTGAGCAGAAGAGTTTGTGGGAAAGTCAGGGGGCCTAGCTAGAGCTGACCGCCAGGGCGACTGGAAATGATGGTGAGAGCTTCGGGCCTCCACAGGCTGTGAATCTGAGGGGTGGACAATCACAACTGGATCTCATGGCTGATGTCTGGTTATGTTGACCTCTAGTTAAACCCCAGAATAATCTAGTTATTCTTCTCTACAGTAGTCAAATTTGCTACTTTCCCACAGTCCCTTCTTCAACTCCACTGCTATTGTCTTCCACACCAGTCTTGAAACTTCTAGTTTAATAGAAGTTTCTAGTTATTCTTCTCTATGGTCATCAAATTTGCTACTTTCCCACAGTCCCTTCTTTAGCTCCACTGCTAATGTCTTCCACACCAGTCTTGCAACTTCCGTCACGGTCTTGTTTCGCTGCCTTCAGATTTTCCCCACCTAGTCCAGCCTCAGGGAGCCTATTGGTGTCTAGTTGTTGTCCTGTCCCAGGTGGCACTGGTGGTAAAGTGTCTACCTGCCAATGCCTGAGACTTAAGAGATGCAGGTTTGATCCCTGGGAGAGGAAAATGCCCTGGAGGAGGGCATGGCAACCCACTCCAGTATTCTGGCCTGGAGAATCCCATGGACAGAGGAGCCTGTCGGGCTATAGTCCATGGGGCTATACAGAGTTGGACATAACTGAAGTGACTTAGCATGCATGCATACACCTAACAGCTGCAAAATAGCTTTCAGGGAGAAATAACATAAGGAATAAATGACTAGAAAATGAGGTGGTAGGAAATCAACAGGAGAAGCATATGTCCTATTGCTGAGGTTGAGATGTCTCCTCCTTTGCTTCTGAGAGATCATTCCTCCAGCACAGAGGCCCTGCAGCCTCATTTCTTCAGTTCCTCCCAGAGCAACATGCAGTCCCTTTGGATTCTCAGGTTTAAAGACCCACACTAAACATCTGTGGTGCACATTATTTGTAAAGTTCACATATTGGATTGTTATTTACATACTGGATATTCTATATGGATATAATATTCACATACTGGATATTATTTTCCATAATATCTTATGGAAAAACCTGAATGAACTTTTGGGCTGACCCAATACATGAGTTACATCTCTCCATAAC
Organism: Bos indicus; assembly: GCF_029378745.1. Lineage (NCBI taxonomy): Eukaryota > Metazoa > Chordata > Mammalia > Artiodactyla > Bovidae > Bos > Bos indicus. Next base: position 57,808,401 of record NC_091765.1, on the reverse strand, counting down.
CAGGAACTGAAATATAATCATATTAAAACAAACTTGGAACAATAACCATAAATAGAATGTGTTTTAGAATAGCACTTGATTATCTTGGGAAAAAGCTTAAAATAGCTAGCTAAATGGAAGAACTGGACTCAAAACAACATATGTGATCTGAGTTTTTTTTTTTTTTTCCGTATCCAGAGAGTGAGAGGAAGTGAGGGAGCGGGCATCATATGTGCATCTTTGGCACCAAGGTTAGAATTTAATATCCAGCAAGGTGTGGATTCTTTATCATCTTTAACCCACACAAGAAACCAGCCTATTAATATGTATCAAGGTTACAGTTGCTTAATATCAAAATGCAACAGTGGATAATGGCCAGCAACAGAACAACTTTAGAATTCTCCACCCTCCTCCCTAGGCTATTTTAAGACATTGCTTTTTCTTTTTCTTTTAGTCTAGCTAAGTAGTTCTCAAACTTTGGTGTGCATAGCAAGCACTTTACTTGGTTGTGAACATAAAACTACATATACCCTACCTTGTAAGTAATTTGAGGATAATACAGGGATAGTTAGGGCTTCCCTGGTGGCTCAGTGGTAAAGAATCCACCTGTCAACGCAGGAGATGCAGATTCGATCCCTGGGCTGTGAAGATCCTCTGGAGACGGAAATGGCAACCCACTCCAGTGTTCTTGCCTGGGAAATCTCATGGACAGAGAAGCCTGGCAGGCTACAGTCCATGGGGTTGCAAAGAGTCAGGCTTGACTGAGCAACTGAGCACATATAGGGATAGTTTACAAGTTTTTCCTCCTTATTAGCTGACACTAGAATTAAATGTTAAGCACTTGCTACTTTACCTTATTTACATTTAAAAAACAGATTCAAATGGATATCACGCATGTGAGAAAGTTGATAGAATTTATTTTTGAAAATGGGATTATGAAAAAACCTGTCTCTTTATTCTCATCTTTACTGTCTAATTGTTCTACAATGAAGCCACAGTACTTTTCTAATCAGAAAAAAAGTTGCTTAAAAATAATCAAATGATAAAAGTTCACTGACTGTGCTCATTTGACTCCCCCCACCCCCCACCCCCAAGAGCTTAGTAACCTAAAGACAGAGCCTGTTACAAAAGCTAACAGGTGGTTTCTAGAAGCTCACCCCACCCTATGGTCAGCTTCAAGTCCCAGGGATCTGCCATCTTTGACTTTAAGACAGCAAAGGTCTTCACACATGGTTATTTTCAACAGAGTGACAGTATGGGGTGGGGGGAGGAAATCGAGCAATCCAACCATATTTAGAGACCAATGAATCAACTCACTTATCAAAATAGGTTGCATTATAAGATCATTCCCAGAACAGCTTTGCTCTCTGCCTCTCATTTGGGTTGTCAGCGTTGTGACTTCTTTGCACACACTCCTTGTTTTTGCTAACCATACAGCATTCGTGTATTCAAAGCTAAGAATTCTGTATTTTCCCAAGCTCAATTGATGTGTAAGAGAGACTACTTTGTGAAATGAAGGAATTTGGTTTAAATTTCTCATGCTGAGCATTTGATAAGACAGATTAGTAATGCTGCATTTTAAAAAGTATGTAGAAACTCAACCAGTTTAGCTACCAAGTGCTGTTCAGCTGGTATGCAAATGTGTTTCATGTTCCCAGAATTTTTTCCTGAACCTTTAGGATGTGGAGCCAAGATGCTCTTTCTCTATGCTTCCAAAGTCTTTTCATCTTGGCATAGATCAGGACCTGCAGGTAAGATTTAAAAAGGATAAAGAACTATATATAAAGCATCCTCCCAAATAAAGCTTTGTTGAGCTAAGTTTTGTCTGAGGTCGAGAAGTCCATTTGTCTAATACAGCAATGAAGATCAATGGACCACCGCAGGGCACTCCCTCCCCAGGACACTGCTGTGATTTGCAGCGCAACTTCTTTTTGCCCTTCTCCTTGTCTCAGCCTAGACAGCTTTGAAAGTCCAGAAGCAGCCATAAAAGAACCTACAAAGAAGTTTCCAGATGCCATGGAGAAAAGGGACAGAGGAAAAAGCAGGTCATTTATTTTTATATCCTTCTTCGCCTTTGTTTCCTCTTTTTACTTATTCTCCCCATGAACTGCCACAAAATTATGGGGGGAGCAAAAGCTCATTACCTTAAAACCCATCTAGATGGAAATGGTGAGGGGATTGAAGTTACTATTTTTTTCTTTCAGTAGAAAATAAAAGCCCACAGGATAATCCAGGAATGGAAGGGCTGCTGTGCATATATGGAAGGGACCATAAAGTTATAGGGTTTATTTATATTAGTGTCTAAATGTGTGAGCATCAATGCAGAGGTTTTTTTTTTTTTTTTTTTTTTTAATATGTATTTATTTGGCTGCTCTGGGTCTCAGCTAAGGCACGCAGATCTTTCAGTTGCAACATGTAGAATCTAGTTCCCAGACCAAGAATGGAACCTGAGCCCCCTGCATTGATATCTCAGAGTCTTAGCCACTGGACCACCAGGAAGGTCCCCCAATGCAGAGTTTTGTTTTGGCTCAGCCTGACTGGTCTTCCCTTCCCAAGTGACAGCACCACACTTGCAGAACATAGACTCTTTCCTTGTCCAAGATATGCTTTTCCACTGGTGGGGCCATGGAGGAGACCATACAGGACAAAGCAGTTCTTGTGGACCCAACAGATAGTGTAAATAACATCCTCTGGGAAGTTAAAGAACAAAGTCATGAAGAACAAGTATGCATTCTGCCAAGACTTGGAACAACCATCCTCCGCACCTAAATCCTCTAATAAGGTTTCTATGAGGCTTTAGTTCATCATTAAGCTGCCATGGGATATCCTCTGAGAAAGGGTAGAATGGGCAGCTTTCTCTTTTCTGGCAGCAGTAACTGTTAAGTCCATTATTTGTATTCATTCAGGCTCATCGATCTTCACATATTTTTAAATGTAAGAAACATTTTCAAATGGAGGCTAGTCATGATTTTCTTTATAAACAATGTACATCATTGTAATCCTAGCTTTTTGTCATTGGGAACAATGAATTATTTTATTTTACTTTATTATTGCTTAGTTGTGGCATAAGAACTCTTAGTTGTGGTATGTGGGATCCAGTTCCTTGATCAGGGATTGAACCTGAATCCCTTGCATTGGGAGCCCAGAGTCTTACCAACAAGGAAGTCCTGAGAATAGTGAGTCATTTTGAATTGCTATTATGAGCCCACTCTTTCCTGTCTTGGCAGAACCAATCATCACTGCTCACCCAATCTGCAGGCAGGATGGTGACTCAGATTGTTGAAACCCTGTTGTGTGGGTCAGTGACTCTCCCTTCTGGGTTGATGGCAGTCATGCGACTGCCAGCAGCAGTTACAGTCCAACCAACAAACACACAGGTGTCCTTGAGCCAAGCACAAGGCTCAACATCATGGGAATAGATGGAGACGTATTGGCATGGTGTGTGTATTCAGTAAGTGCTCACATATATGGCACTGCGCTGGCCATTACAGAAATATACAGAGAGATACAGGGCATGGCTGCTGCCCCAGGGAGCATGCAAGCTCACTGAAGAGTAATATGCACACACACACATACTCCATCTTATATCCTTACATCCTCTTTGGAGCAAACAAAACTCATTTAACCCTCATAGCTTAATGAGATGGGTGCTGTTATTATGCCCATTAGACAGCCATGGAAAGTGAAGGAGAGAGGGAGTTGGGGTAATAAACAGAAGAGATGGAGTTTTAACCCAGGCAGTCTTGCTGTGGTTCTCGTCCCATTAGCCCTATGGACTACGTAACATACAGAAAATAAGGAATAAAGCAAAACTGTAGGGACTTCCCTGGTGGTCCACTGGTTAAGAATCTGCCCTCCAGTGCAGGGGATGTAGGTTTGATCCCTGATTGGGGAATTAAGATCACACATGCCGAGGGGCGACTAAGCCTGAGCTGCAACTAGAGAAAGCCCGTGAGCCAGAATCAAGGGCCCTCCTCCCACAGTAACAAAGACCCAGCTCAGCCAAAGTAAATAAACTAATAATAGTAATAGAATATGTAAAATTTAAAAAAAAAAGCAATGCTGTAATCAAGTGGTCTTCTTTTTCTGAGTTCAAACATTCTAAAATCCCAACCCAGGGATCAAAACCAGTTCACTTGCATTGCAGGCAGATTCTTTACCTTCTAAACCACCAGGGAAGCCTTCAATAAATAATAATAATAAAATAAGTAAAATGCAAAAATTTAAAAAACTGTAATCAAGTAGCCTTCTTTTTCTGAATTCTTGCATTCTGAAATCAGGAACTGATTGAGTGTGTGAAAGTCTCTCAGTCATGCCCAACTCTTGGTGACCCCATGGACTGTAGCCTGCCAGGTTCCTCTGTCCATGGAGTTCTCCAGGCAAGAATAATGGAGTGGGTAGCCATTCTCTTCTCCAGGGGAACTTCCTGACCCAGGAATCAAACCAGGGTCTCCTGCATTGCAGGCAGATTCTTTACCAGCTGAACTACGCAGGAAGCTCTGATTAGGTGTTTATAATACGCTAGCAAACTGCTAGACTGAGCGACTTCACTTTTCACTTTCATGCATTGGAGAAGGAGATGGCAAGCCACTCCAGTGTTCTTGCTTGGAGAATCCCAGGGACAGGGGAGCCTGGTGGGCTTCCGTCTATGGGGACGCACAGAGTCGGACATGACTGAAGCGACTTAGCAGCAGCAGTAGCAGCAGATTGCTCAGAGCACTCACTAACTATACTGTTGTAGTGGTGGTGATAGTTTATTTATTTATTTATTTATTTTGATAGTTTAGTCACTAAGTCGTGTCGGACTCTTTTGGGATTTCCCAGGCAAGAATACTGGAGTCGGGTAGCCGTTTCCTTCTCCAACGCATCTTCCTGACCAGTGATAAAACTCATGTCTCCTGCATTGGCAGGCACATTCTTTACTGTTGAGCCAACAGGGAAGTTCCAAGAGCCAAATAGTAGGAGTGAGCAATGAATGCAATAGGAGAGGTCAGTTGAAATAAAACCTTCAAGCATAAATAAACGTTAGTCCAAAGATAAAAGAAAAAGTCAGGATGCCTGTAGGATGCAGGAAAGTAGTAACAACTTATATTCAGAACAAGATTGGGAAGCCTGCGTATGGAGAGAAACTGGAGACGAATGTAGACAGGGAAGCAGGGGCTGGATTGTCAGGGCACTGACTGGACTCACCCTGTAGACAATGGTATCTCACTGGTAATTTTATTTTAAACAGTCATGCTTATTTTAAGCATGTCATTTGTCATGATCACATTTGTGAATTTAAAAGATCATTATGGCTTTGGTATTTCAAAAGGCTCAATGTTAATGGTTTCTGCATGCTGGAGAATACTTTGTAGAAGGAATGCTGGCATTTACATATTTATGCTGGCAAACTACAAAAGCCTAATTGTGGAATTTTCTTTGCTATGTAGCTGGGCTGATGTCAAAACCATTAGAGAAGTCACAGTATGAGCAGTATGCTAGTAAGGACACATTCCCAATTATACAAATATAATATGGGGTCACGCTATGCAGCATAAAATTGCTAGTTGATCCGTCCACTATATAAAAGAGTTAAATTGGAAAGCCACTTTTTTTTTTTTTTTTTGTAAATGGTATCGGGATTATCTACATTTATAAAGGGCTCTGAGTTCTTCAAAACAACATGGCAATTTGCTTCTTCATGGCCAACAGAGTGTGTCTGCTACTGTATTGGATCTCTCTGACTTCTGTCTCTGACTCTAGACTTTTTTCCCAAATGGTTTCATTTGAGTAGTTTAGGCCCATTCAAGAGCATCTCCCTTTTAAGTAACAAAGTCAACTGATTAGAGATTTTAATCACAGCTACAGAATCCTTTTTGTATGCCATATAAAATAACCTAACCATGGGAATGATATCTTCCATGGAATAGCAATCTAGAAGATCATCTTAAAAGTGTGCCCGCCTTGAGTTTCCTTGCAAAGGGAAGCTCACTTCTCAGACGGTACCCTTGGTTACCTCTGATTACCTCAGCTAAATGCCCTACTAGACACCAGCAGTCATGGCCATGGATTTGGGACTCCGTTTTGAAAGAGTTGACTTTAATTTGGTATTTCTTTTAATTTCAGGTACAAATAATAAAACAGACATTCTGGTGTCCCAAATAATTGTCATTATTTGCATTTCCAGGGCTGTTCCCCTATAAGAGTGGGTATATATGGGAACACTTCAAAAATCAGCTGTTGTGGTCTGTCAGAGACAGCAGCTAGGAGCCCTTGTGGGTGGTGAGCAGGGCGGGGAGAGGGAGCCAGAGTGGAGCCAGAGTGGCCGAGGAGGCAGCAGTAGCCCAGCATGCCACTGTGAGGGCAGCCTGAGTGATGAAGATGGTGGCCCCCTGGATGCCGTTCTACTCCACCAGCTGCTGCCTGTGCTGCCATGTCCCAGCTGGCACCATCCTGCTGGGCACCTGGGACCTGATCTTCAATGCTGTGGTACTGCTGGTTCTGTTGAGTGCCCTGGCTAATCCAGATCAGTATCAGTCTTCAAATTCTGAACTCGGAGGTGGCTTTGAGTTCATGGATGATGCCAACATGTGCATTGCCATCACAATTTCTGTTCTCACGGTCCTTAACTGGGCAATGGCTGTGCACGGAGCATACAAGCAACATGTGACCAGGATCATCCCATTCTTCTGTTACCAGATCTTTGGTTTTGCCCTGAACACTGTGGTTGCAGTTTATCCAAATTCCATCCAGGAATACACATGACAGTTCAGTGCAGCTCAGTTCAGTCCCTCAGTCGTGTCCAACTCTTTGCGACCCCATGGACTACAGCACGCCAGGCCTTCCTGTCCATCACCAGCTCCTGGAGTTTACTGAAACTCATGTCCATTGAGTCGGTGATGCCATCCAACCTTTTCATCTTCTGTCATCCCCTTCTCCTGCCTTCAATCTTTCCCAGCATCAGGGTCTTTTCCAATGAGTCAGCTCTTCATATCAGGTGGCCAAAGTATTGGAGTTTCAGCTTCAGCATCAGTCCTTCCAATGAACATTGAGGACTGATTTCCTTTAGGATGGACTGGTTTGATCACCTTGCAGTTCAAGGGACTCTCAAGAGTCTTCTCCAACACCACAGTTCAAAAGCATTAATTCTTTGACACTCAGCTTTCTTTATAGTCCAACTCTCACATCCATACATGACCACTGGAAAAACCACAGTTTGACTATATGGACCTTTGTTGGCAAAGTAATGTCTCTGCTTTTTAACATGCTGTCTAGGTTGGTAATAACTTTTCCTTCAAGGAGTAAGCGTCTTTTAATTTCATGGCTGCAGTCACCATCTGCAGTGATTTTGGAGCCCAAGAAAATAGTCTGCCACTGTTTCTCTATCTATTTGCCATGAAGTGATGGGACCGGATGCCATGATCTTAGTTTTATGAATGTTGAGCTTTAAGCCAACTTTTTTACTCTCCTCTTTCACTTTCATCAAGAGGCTCCTTAGTTTCTTTGATTTCTGCCATAAGGGTGGTGTCCTGCATATCTGAAGTTATTGATATTTCTCCTGGCAATCTTGATTCCAGCTTGTGCTTCCTCCAGCCCAGCATTTCTCATGATGTACTCTGCATATACATTAAATAAGCAGGGTGACAATATACAGCCTTGACATACTCCTTTTCCTATTTGGAACCAGTCTGTTGTTCCATGTCCAGTTCTGTTGCTTCCTGACCTGCATACAAATTTCTCAAGAGGCAGGTCAGAAAGTCTGGTATTCCCATCTCTTCAAGAATTTTCCAAAGTTTGTTGTGGTCCACACAGTCAAAGGCTTTGGCATAGTCAATAAAGCAGAAGTAGATATTTTTCTGAAACTCTCTTGCTTTTTCAATGATCCAATGGATGTTGGCAATTTGCTCTCTGGTTCCTCTGCCTTTTCTAAATCCAGCTTGAACATCTGGAAGTTTATGATTCATGTATTGCTGAAGCCTGGCTTGGAGAATTTTGAGCATTACTTTACTAGCGTGTGAGATGAGTACAATTGTGCAGTAGTTTGAGGATTCTTTGGCATTGCCTTTCTTTGGGATTGGAATGAAAACTGACCTTTTCCAGTCCCATGGCCACTGCTGAGTTTTCCAAATTTGCTGGCATATTGAGTGCAGCACTTTCACAGCATCATCTTTCAGGATTTGAAATAGCTCAACTGGAATTCCATCACTTCCACTAGCTTTGTTCGTAGTGATGCTTCCTAAGGCCCACTTGACTTTACATTCCAGGATGTCTCTCTCTAGGTTGGTGATCACACCATTGTGGTCATGAAGATCTTTTTTGTGAAGTTCTTCTGTGTATTCTTGCCACCTCTTCTTAATATCTTCTGCTTCTGTTAGGTCCATACCATTTCTATCCTTTATCGAGCCCATCTTTGCATGAAATGTTCCCTTGGTATGCCTAATTTTCTTGAAGAGATCTCTAGTCTTTCCCATTCTGTTGTTTTGCTCTATTTCTTTGCACTGATCGCTGAGGAAGGCTTTCTTATCTCTCCTTGCTATTTTTTGGAACTCTGCATTCAAATGGGTATATCTTTCCTTTTCTCCTTTGCCTTTCCCTTCTCAACTGCCTCCTAATTTTCCTCACAAAGATGATATCATGTCAATGAATCCTATCTGCTTGGTCCTCATTATTTTTCTGTTTATCAGCATATCTTGACTTTTAAGGATTATTTGATTAGCTATGTTTGGAACTGCTACTGATGCCTCAATGGCAGGAACTCCTCTGATGTCCTGGTTTATGTTATCAACAGTGACAGTACAATGCTGTTATCCCCATACCACTGCCACCCTACGTGTCTGCCTAAGCCTGGAAGTGGGGCGTAGCTGAGAGCAACAGCTTAATTTTACTTCTGAGATGAGCTCTGAGCTTATTTCTTACTGAAATGCCAAAGCCTAAAATTGTAGATGTTAAGTTGGAACTCTGTGGTTTGAAACCTGGGCTTTAGCTAGAGCACTGTGATAGAGTAACTGTAGACTTCTCTCTGTGGGGGTCAGGAGGGGTGGGGTGGGGTGGGCTCCCCTAGTCTTCCCTCTGCATCAAAATTTTCAACAATCTGGATGAACCTTTGTCCAAGGAGTCTGTTGTATGTGCTGAACCCCAAAGTTGAAGACATTACAACTTTTCACTCCCTTTTTCTCTTTTGAAAGTGTAAAATAAAGTCAAAATTAGACCCCCACCCCCCAAAAAAATCAGCTATTGTTTATTGTGACTGGATTGGCAGTGACCGCTATGTGTTTCTGTTAGTCACCCAGTCATGTCCGACTCTTGGTACCCCATGGAGTGTAGCCCACTAGGCTCCTCTGTCCATGGGATTTCTTAGGGAAGCATACTGGAGTGGGCTGCCACTTCTTGCTCTGGAGTATCTTCCTGACCCAGGGATGGAATCCAGGTCTCCTGCATTGCAGGCAGTTTCCTGCATTGCAGGCAGATTCTTTACCAACTGAGCCACCAGGGCTATGTGTTTAGCTGCCTCTGTTTCCTTTTTCTCTAGGTGTTAAAGCCAGACTACACTTCTTAGTCTGGCCCTCAGGCATGGGTCTGGTAACTCACCTCCTCCACAATTCTCCCCTCCCTCAGTTTCTTGCCATCTGGGAAGCTGGAAATCAGAGGATTCTAATGCCCTAGGTGGTGGTGGAGACACAAGTTCCAAGGAGCCTGAGTCCTGAGTAATTGCCCGAAAGGGAATCATACAAGGTGGCTGCCTGACCAGGAACACCTCTATTGAACTAGTCTGTGAGTGAAAATAGACTTTTTGTGTCAAGCATTGGCAGGCTGGAGCTGATTGTTGTAACAGTGAACCTCCCCTGACTGGTACAGCTGGATTTTACACTGCCTATGGCTGTGGAGTCCATAACTGATACTTAGATACGTATTGTAGACCTTCCTTATCTGCAGGTCCAACCAACTATGGATCAAGTGATATTTGAAAAAATTTTCAGAAAATTCCAGCAAGCAAAACTTGAATTTGTCACTCTGGCAAACATTTGCATAACATTTACATGGTAATTATATTGTATAAGTACTTTGTATTGTATTGTATTATATTGTATAATTTACATTGTATTAGGTTATTATAAGAAATTTGCTGCTGCTGCTGCTGCTACTGCTGCCAAGTCACTTCAGTCGTGTCGGACTCTGTGTGACCCCATAGATGGCAGCCCACCAGTCTCCCCCGTCCCTGGGATTCTCCAGGCAAGAACACTGGAGTGGGTTGCCTTTTCCTTCTCCAGTGCATGAAAGTGAAAAGTGAAAGTGAAGTCACTTGGTTGTGTCTGACTCTTAGCAACCCCATAGACTGTAGCCCACCAGGCTCCTCCTTCCATGGGATTTTCCAGGCAAGAGTACCGGAGTGGGGTGCCATTGCCTTCTCCAATAAGCAATCTAGAGATGATTAAAAGTACATGGGTGGATGTGTGTAGATTATATGTAAATACTATACTGCTTTATATAAGGGACTTGAGCATCCATTGATTTTGATAACTTCAGAGGTCCTAGAATCGTCCCTAGTTGTGCTGAGGGACAGCTGTATCGTTAATCTGTTTGTTGTCACTTTTGTTACTTTATTTGTTAAACAAAAAGCACAATCTATATCCTATTCTATTAAAATTCAAGAAATGTAAGAAAATATTTGTTATATTGGGCGGATTAAATAGTATTCAATTTCTTTTTTACTAAACAGTTGAAGTTTTAGGACAATGTCTGCATGAATCTACTTGTAACATGGAAATGATTTAAATTTTTTTTACTAGTTAAATTGTTCTCTTGAAATTAGTAAAATACAAATCTAATTGGTTTTCCTTTTATTAACCTAATTAATTTATATAAATATTGCTCCAGATTAAAGCCCAAATATTTTGAGAGCAACCACAGTGAAAACCAGGAGATAAAATGGCTGCTTATCAAGTCAGCTCCTACATTTTCAAGTTCACCTTTCTTACCTTTTGTTCTTATACAATGACGTCATTGTTTGGAATTTAGCTATTTCCAGTAAACCAATGTGTGATTTTTAATGACCCTACTGAATGATATTTTATTTTGTATACTGAACTCATAAAAAAGTCAATAATGTAACCCAGTTTTTCTAATACAATATCTTGATATTTAATAGACAAACATATTTTGGAAACTCAAGGTAACATTTTTATTATTCCATGGACTTTATTGACTGATTTCAATCAAGGTAGAAATACCTTTGGTTTGAGTTAGCCTATCCCCACAGGAATGAATTATTAGAAGAAAGATAAGAGAAACAACAGAAACAACGATATTAATATAAACAGTGAATAGAACAGAAAAACAATGTTTGAATTATGATAATTTGAAGTAATAAAGGTGACCAAATGCAAGAAAAATGAACATAAGGATACTCAAATGAGTGATATCTGAACTAGAAGAAAAGCAAAAATCAGCATAGGCAAACATTTTGTAAATTATAGACTTAAGAAAAGGGAGAATAAGAAAAACCACTCCAAACTAAAAGAGACAAGATGTATTAACTGAAGACTGTTAGCAAGGAGAGAAAGGAACGTAAAGAGTACGAAATGTTTAAGAAAAAGAAGCAAATCCTGTAATTTGTGACAACATGGAGGGCATTATGCTAAGTGAAATAAGCCAGACAGAAAAAGACAAATACCTCTGATATCACTTATATGGGAAATTAAAAAAAAAAAAAAAAAAAGAACTCATAGAAAAAGTAGGATGGTAGTTGCCACGGTTTGCGGGTGGAGGAAATAGGGAGAAGTTGGTACAAGGTTACACATTTTAAGCTCTAAGAAGAATAAAGTTTGAGGATCTAATGTATAACGTGGTGCATTGGCAGGCAGATTCTTTACTGTTGAGCCACCAGGGAAAGCCCTATGGTTGAAATTTGCTAAGAGAGTAGAACTTAAATGTCCTCACTCACTTTTCACCAAAAAAAGGTAAACATGTGAAGTGATGGATGTGTCAATTAACTCGATGGAAGGAATCCTTTCACAATGTAATATACCTCAGTGAAGCTGGGGGAAAAAAGAAGGAAAACAAGCTTTAAAATGATTTCAGATTTCAGTTCCAGGGTTCAACTTGGCTGTGACCTAGTTACTTTAGTACTCTGAGTTCAAGTGCCCCCAACTCTAACATGAAAATAATGATATCTCATAAGATGCCTGCAAAGCCGTCTTAAGCTTTCCAGGTCTAAGCACGCAGTAGAGTCAGCCCATCTCCTGTCAGATCAGTTCTCTCTCCTTCCAGGGTAATTAAGTAGTACCTGGGCCTGTGACTGCTCATTCACTCCTTATTCCCCAGCCTACCTATAATTATATATGGTCCTGTGACTACGTTCTCACCAGTGGAATGTGAGTGGACACTAAGACATTGGATGTACCTCTTATGTGCCTCTTCCTTGATTAGAACCAGTGGAGGTCCAGCTTTGACCATGTGGGTGAGGCCAAGGCCACAGGCCCTGAATGACAGCATGGAGCAGACCTTCCAACAGTCTCGACTATTTGGCTCACATGCTTCCGGGAAACAGCAGTATCAGATCAGATCAGTCGCTCAGTCGTGTCTGACTCTTTGCGACCCCATGAATCGCAGTACGCCAGGCCTCCCTGTCCATCACCAACTCCTGGAGTTCACTGAGACTCATGTCCATCGAGTCAGTGATGCCATCCAGCCATCTCATCCTCTGTCGTCCCCTTCTCCTCCTGCCCCCAATCCCTCCCAGCATCAGAGTCTTTTCCAATGCGTCAACTCTTCGCATGAGGTGGCCAAAGTACTGGAGTTTCAGCTTTAGCATCATTCCTTCCAAAGAAATCCAGCTTCCATTAAGGGAAGCATCTGAGACAAAATGAGGAGGAGGGTCCAGACATGGCCAGAAGCATCATCAGAACATGAATAAGCTGTGCAGTTTGTGAAAGCCATCAGCGAGCCCTCGAGTCAAAGTCAGCTGTCAGACATTTGGGAAATTACCAAATTTCCCAAATTTGAAATGAAGTATTTGGGAATGAAGAATTTGATTTCCCAAAATTGAAATGAAATTTGAGATGAAGTATCAGAGTCTAGGTAAGAACCCAAGTCTCCTTCTTAGACAAGTGTTTTTTTCTTTTATTGGTGGAAAGGAAAATAAATAAAACCTTTAGGAGGTCAAATGGCTTTCCCAGAACTGAAGGAGAATTTTGGTTCAACCCATTCTGAGCTCAGTGATAGAGCATAAAACTTCCTGGAAAATTATGTAAAAGATAACCTGTTTGCTGTATAGCTTGCTGGGAACAGGTCCATGTTGACACCAAGAAAACTACCAGAAGAGTGCCAGGGCCAAATTCCTGCTTTGTATTTGCAACTTCCCTTCAGCAATGAAAAACCCTGTAATCTCATGAAAAAAGTGCCGGGCAAGGTCACTGACCAGGTGAATCATCTCCCTGGGCTGTTTCCTCATAGGTAAAGTAAGAGGATTGGACTAGTTTTATGCAAAATTTCACCCGGCCCTAGGCCTGAGGATAGATATAAACTTTGTGGCTTTACTAAGGGAGGACAAGGAAAAGTATTGGTTTTGTGGGTGGGGGTGAGATAAAGCCAGGGGTGACTTTTTAGAATTGTACTGAGGGTGTCATGACAGCATTGCATCAGATACTCTTGATGTGCCCAGCTCAGGAAGTAAATGATAAGTAAGAAATTGTAGCTGACCTTGAGGAACTCAGAATTAAGCAGAAGTCTTGGTGGGAGTTAGCGTGGGACGGGGCAAGGGAGAGGGCATTGAGGGGAGTCCAGGGGAATCTAGGGGAATCACACAATCTCTGATTTGGTTTCTTCCAATGAAATAGCAACTCCTCAGCGATGTCACACAAGTGTATGTTCCTCGGTTCTTTGTCTCGTCACAACAAAGATTTGGAGCAACGGACATTAAAGCCCTTGGCGCATCACAGCTCTCAGGTCTTGGACAAACCGTGCTACAGCTCTTAGGCAAATCAGTGTTACAGCTCTATTTTATTTAGAAGGTAGCAGGAGAGTGAGGGAGAGAGAGAGAGAAAGAAAAGAGTGCACACTCGCGGGAGAGAAAGTCCGTGAGAAAACGCTTTGGCTCCTCCTTTTATATGTTTCTTTTTTCTCCACCTGGGCCTGTCCTATGCAAATTTGGCTTAGCCAGGAGTGCTGTTTGTTCTGCCTGAAGTTTTCACTCTGGTCCTCGGACCTTCCTTGTCTTTTAGCCACCGCCATTTTGGACTCCTTTTCCCTATTCTACCTACCTAACAGAAAGCACATAGATAAGCTGACCAGGACAGCATCTGGAACAAAGTGGTACCTACAAGATAATTTACTGTCATGACCAATGTGGCAGAGTGTTAGACTGAGTGACAATCTCTCCAGGCTGCCCCTTGCCCACCCCCAACTCTGCTCTAGATGAAGAGACTACTTTATTGGGTTGCTCACAAGTGGGCTTCTTTGGGTGTGAAACACTCTCTGAGGGAGGCAAAAGACTGGGATGCAGAGTTAAAAAGAGCTGAGAAGGGACTTCCCTGGTAGTCCAGTGGCTAAGACTCTGTTCTCTCAATGCAGGGGGCCTGGGCTTGATCCCTAGTCAAGGAACTCAATCCCACACACTGCAAGAATTTTCGTGCTACAACTAAAGACCTGGTGCAGCCAAATAAAAAAAATATTGAAAATAAAAAAAAATATATAGCTGATAGACTTAGAGGAGAGGCTAAGTGGTCTAATAGTAAGGAATTCAGTGAGGAGAGATGAGAAGTGGAAGGAAAATGGCTCTTGGGCTTGGGAGCGGAGAGGCACAGGAGGTGGGTGATGGCTGAGAGGTTATGGGGTAAGAGAACTGAGAGGTGGGGGGCAGGGAGGGCTGTGTGTGTGTGTGGGGGGGCAGTTAGAGGGAGGAGATGTAAAAGTGTAACAAGATTTGGAATGGGACCCCCACCTTTATTTTTGAGAGATAAGTTAAAGAATAAAGGCTTCCTTTTTTGAATGTTTTTTGCTGCTTGTGCCTCTTTAATTCTGATGTCAGTGAAACACAGAACCACAAAGGTTTGGCATCCTAAATCCTCCTACTACATAAATACATAATTGGAATGCTTTGTGGTGATAGAGGTATTTATTGATACAAAGGCCTGTGGGCATCACGGGAGGAGCATTTCTTTCTCCTGAACGGGTCAGAGAGAAGGAAGCAATTGATCTGTTTGTGGGCTGGGTTTGACTCTCCCTGGATAAATGATCTTGGTAAAGTCACTCAAACTCGACTTCCTCATCTATAAATGAATAATGATTAAAAAATGCCCTCCTCAAAGGGCATTTGCACAAAGATCATGTGAGGCATTGAATATATAACATGAAATGGAGAGGCTGGTGGGAGTTCTAGTTGAGAGTACGGGTTGTGAGGTTGGATACACGTGGGTTTGAATTTTGGCTCAGGATGCTGTGGACAAGTAATAGGTTACCCAATGGTCAACACACAAAGAGCTTTACACGTGCCTGGCACAGGAGAAGCACTCAAGTGTTACTGAATTTTCTTTGCAAATCTTGAAGCACTATGAAAGTGGCTATTACTAATTTTATGATTCAGATTAAGGCCCAAGAGTGTCAAACTGTAGAGGTAAAAATGCACAATGGGTGGGGATGAGGTCCTGTGTTAGTTTCCTGCTGCTGCTGAAACAATGATCACAAACAACACAAAGTTATGCTTATAGTTCTGGAGGTCAGTCTGAAATGGGCTAAAGTCAGACTGCCATGGGGCTGATTCCTTTTAGTGGAGAATCTGTTGCTTCAAGAGTCTGACTCCATTCCTTGGGTGAGAGCCCCTTCCATCCATCTTCAAGGACAGCATCAGAGTGTCTTCTCTCCTCTCTGGCCCCTGTTCTGTCCTTGCAACTTCTTTCTAAGGACACTTGTGATTTCATCAGGCCCACCCAGATAAGTTAGAAACCTCTCCCCATCCCAAGATCTGTAACACAATTACCTCTGCAATTTTTTCTTTTGCCAAATAAGGTGACATGTTCACAGATTCCAGAGATTAGAACATGGTCATCTTTGTTTTTGTTTAGTTTCTAAGTTGTGTCCAACTCTTCCCAACTCCATCCTCTGTCCAGGGGATTTCCTGGCAAGAATACTGGAGTGGGTTTCCATTTCCTTCTCCAGGGGATCTTCCCAACCCAGGGATCAAACCTGGGTCTGCTGCACTGGCATGCGGATTCTTTACCACTGAGGGAATCCCCGGTGGTCATCTTTGCTGTTGCTGCTAAGTCACTTCAGTCATGTCCGACTCCGTGTCCACCAGGCTCCCCCGTCCCTGGGAATTCTCCAGGCAAGAACACTGGAGTGGGTTGCCATTTCCTTCTCCAATGCACGAAAGTGAAAAGTTAAAGTCAAGTCGCTCAGTCATGTCCGACTCCTAGCGACCCCATGGACTGCAGCTCACCAGGCTCCTCCGCCCATGGGATTTTCCAGGCAAGAGTACTGGAGTGGGGTGCCATTGCTTTCTCCAGTGGTCATCTTTGGACAGCTGTTATTCAGCCTATCTCAGGTACCTGGGGAAGGTAAAAGAAATTTCCAAGATGGAAAACTTGCAAACTGGGAAAGCTAATTTCAGACAGTGAATAACTACTGAAAAGTTAGAAACCTAATGAAGGCAAGTAATGAGATGACAGGCCATATGCGTGACCCCGGTCCCTGGGACTAATGGAGAAGGAAGACTCTGCCTCCTGCTTTTTGGTGGCTCTCAGTCCCCTTTCTCTCTTCATGTGTGTCCCTCCTTTCCCCCCCTCTCTCCGCTTCTTCTCTGTGTTGAGAAGCAGCATAAGCCTTGCCGTCATAATGACCTGATTTTTAATTTTGGATTAATTACTCCCAAGCTTTATGACCTTGGTCCAACCACTTAACCTCTCAGAACCTGAAACACCTTATCTGTTAAGATAAGTGTAAGGACAATGACCTTGTGGAGAGGGCTGCAAGATATAATATGAGATAGCTTTTTGACTTGAAAGTAAGTTTTCCTCTCTCAAGTAGAGAGAGAAAACAACTGGGAGAATAACTCCTAGTCCTCTCTCCCATCTTTTTGGGGAACAGGGTCTCTCTAGAGCACTCTTTCTGTGCCAGTCACTCTTGTAGGCGCTTTCACACATATTGTCCCATTTGTTTCTTAGTTGCTGCATGCAGGATCTGACCAGGGGTCAAACCCAGGCCCCCTGCATTGGGAGCGTGGAGTCTTAGCCCTTGTACCACCAGGGTGCTTCCGTTTGTTTCTTTTAACAACCTTTTGGACACAGTTACCTCCCCTGTTCGATGGGAAAGAAAAATCTGTTTCTTATTCTTCTCACCTTTCTGACATCAAATATGTGGGCATTTTACCCACACCAATCAATTTTCCAACTCTCTGGACACCAACTGGATGTACTATAACTCCATTCTGACACTGACTACACAGGGTTAGGGAAGACCCCACAGGTGAAGGGCTCAGTCCCACAGGACTGCCCCCCGATTCAGACAGCAATCATATGCAGTGAATCTCCAAGTTACTCACATCTCTGTGACTGCAGACTGGTGGTTCCCATGATCCTCTCCTCAGGTTTGATAATTTGCTATGATTCACAGAATGCAGGGAAACACGTGTTTCTATTTATTGGTTTATTATAGAGGCTTATACATAGGGCTTCCCAGGTGGTGCTAGTGGTAAAGAACTTGCCTGCCAATGCAGGGGATGTAAAAGACACAGGTTTGACCCTTGGGTTGGGAAGAGCCCATGGAGGAGGGCACAGCAACCCACTGCAGGATTCTTACCTTCAGAATCCCATGGACAGAGGAGCCTGGCAGGCTACTGTCTACAGGGTTGCAAAGAGTCAGACACAACTGAAGTGACTTACCACGCACTTAGAGGACATAATAAAGGATATAGATGAACAACCAGGTGAAGAGATTCATAGAGCGAGGTCTGGAAGAGTCCATAGTGCAGAAACGTTGTCCCTGTGGAGTTACGGTGCACACCCTCCTATTCACCAACCCAGAATCTCTCCACATCCTGGAGTTTAAGAATTTTTATGAAGGTTTCACCCCATAGACCTGAATTGATCATTAACTCAATCTCCAGCCCCTCTCCCCAACCCAGAGGATAGAGGTGGGCTAAAAATTCCAAGCCTTTAATCATGACTTAGTTTTTCCAGTGACCATCCTGAAACTCTCTAGGAACCCATCCAGAGTCACCTCATTACAACATAAGACACTCTGTCACCCAAGAAATGCCAAGGGATTTAGGCGCTCTGTGTCAGGAACCAGCGTCAAACACCAAATATTAGAACAAAAGATGCTCCTTATACTCCATCACTCAGGTGTAGGAGTTCTATGTCAGGAACTGACAGGTAGATCCAGAGAGTTGAGGCAATGGATCAAATTCATATAGTAGGAGATGTCCAAGCTATGACCTTGACCTGACTCTCCTAACCCCACAGCTGTCTATGGCATAGAAATACATTTCATTGTTGGTAAAGTTTTAATTTCTTGCTACATATCTTCAAATGTATTGATATAACAGTCAGAACATTCAATTATTTTTTTTCCTTATAAAACAACAGAAGCAAAAGCCTTCTCTAGTGGAGTTTTAACTTTGGATGTGGCTCTTGGTTTTAGTCTGTGTGTCTACAACTGTCCCCAAAAGGTTGCCCTGTTCCTGCTACACCCAGCAGGGCAGGCAGCACAAAGTTCTGTGCTTTTTATGCAGAGATGCTGGCAGGCAGCCAGCTCAGGGCTCTCTCCTGCTCACTGTAGTTCATGTCTGCCGGGCTGGTCACATGAACGGAAGTGGATGACTAGAGAACACGAAAGCCACAATTAGTAAGAGTGGGAGTAAGTCATCACGGGTTGTAGCTTTACCAGCACGCATAGCAGCAGATACCACACGTACCTGCGGCCACACTAAGTCAGCCTGTTCTAGTGAGAGGCGGTGCTGCCAGGCTATACCTCACTTAAATGAGAATAGAAAGAAGCATCCTTTCTGGACAGATGCAACCTTGGAGATCAAAAGTTTCTTGGAGCCAATTATTAGTAGAAAAAGTCTCCCTTTCTCTGTTATGCAGAATATCCTGCCAAAGCAGACACAGATTGCATTTTAATCTCCATCTGCCCCTCTGGATCTTGGAGAAGGCAATGGCAACCCACTCCAGTACTCTTGCCTGGAAAATCCCATGGGTGGAGGAGCCTGGTAGGCTGCAGTCCATGGGGTCTCGAAGAGTTGGACATGACTGAGCGACTTCACTTTCACTTTTCACTTTCATGCATTGGAGAAGGAAATGGCAACCCACTCCAGTGTTCTTGCCTGGAGAATCCCAGGGACAGGGGAGCCTGGTGGGCTGCTGTCTATGGGGTCGCACAGAGTTGGACACGACTGCAGCGACTTAGCAGCAGCAGCAGCTCCCCCTGGACCTTGACAGTATAGCACGAGGAGTAAGAGCCTAGTTTCTAGGATTGGGTCATAACTCTACCAATCAACTGACTTAACCTCTCTGTGACTTGTTTCAGAATAAATTGAAGAGAATAACTATACTTATTTCAAAGATTCTCATGAAGATGCAATGACTTAACACACATACAAGTTAGAATTGTTCCTGGTCAAAGTAAGCACCATAGGGCTGTCAGCATTATTACCTCCGGAGCTGCAAGCCCAGTTACTGGCAGGAAACAGAGTCCCCTCCCCTCACCCCCTTCTCCTTCCAGTTGCAGGCCTCCTCTTCCACCGCCATTCTAGAAGTATCTCTCTGCTACTTCCACTCTTCTTGACTCCCTGATGACACCAGTGAACTTGCCTGGGAGCTAAACTTGCATGCGGGCATATTTAAGAACTTCATCTGTCTTGCGGGGAGTACTTGTTAAGATAAAAGCTAACTGTTGAAACAAAGAAAGCTAACATTGTAGTGACTTAAAGGCTATAGAAGTTTATAATTTAGAATTGTTACAAACTATAGTACAGTTTGGAATGGATGAGTAGTCTCTGCCCTCAGACTTTGTGCTAGTAAGATAGCTTGTGCTTTCTCAAACTAGGGACTGGCTAGGCCCTAGCCAGTCATTTTGTTATGCATAGGAAATAGAATCATTTACATGATCTCTGAACCTAGGATAATATTTAGACCTACTCTGGGCTCTAAGAAATCTAGAGCCTGTAAACAGTTCCTATAGGTATTAATATATCATATGCGCACGCGCATGCGTGCGTGTGTGTTTGTGTGTGTGTGTGTTAGTCACTCAGCCATGTCTGACTCTTTGTGACCCCGTGGACTGTAGCCTACCAGGCTCCTCTGTCCATGGGATTCTCCAGGCAAGAATACTGGAGTGGGCTGCCATTCCCTTCTCCAGGGGATCTTCCTGATGGATTAGTATATCATATTCCCAATAAATCCTGCTGGCTCACTTTACCCCTTCATCTTTTTTAAATTTAATTTTATTTGTTTATTGATCATGCTACATGGAATGCAAGGTCTTAGTTCCCTGGCCAGGTGCCGGACGCCTGCTCCCTGCAGTGGAAGTGCAAGTCTTTACCACTGGGCCACCAGGGAAGTACCTCCTCCTTCGTCTTAACAGTCAGTGTTAAGCTGACCTACCAAATCAGGTCAGCTCCCTGCAAAATTTTCTTTTCTGTGGTTTAACGTTGACAATAAATATTCACATGGTAGAAGGTGGCAGTGAAGAGAACATCAATATTTGTATTTGTTGGTTATTGGCTGCAAACGGGGCTGGCAACATGAACTCATTATCCATAAGAAGTGGGGTACGTGTGGGCCGCATGCAAGAAAGTGTGTGTGCATACAGACAAAGCACAGACTCCACATTTGTAAAAATGCTTTATTTTGCCATCTGTTCTTTAATTTTTACTCAGAGGTCTCTGACCCAGGAGCATTTGTGCTGGGGGGAGGAGGCAACGCGGTCGTATTGATTTCCCAGGGCACCTGGAGGCCAGAGGTCCTGCCCTAGTCTCTCAGTGGCCGCCAGCAGCTGCACGAAGCAGAGATGGAGCTGTCTCTCCCTCGGTAACTGGCATTCCCGTCCCAGGTCCGTGTGACTCTGTGACCTTCTTCAGGTTGGCGCTGTCTTTGGAAACACACTGTCCCAGAAACAGACAAGACAAAACAATATAGGCTGCTCCATTGTTCTAGAAGTATGAGGAAATGTGTGTTCAATTGCACTTTACTCATGCTTTCATTCACTTATTCAGTAAATGTTGATTGTCTCCTTTGTCTCACTCAGTGTATGTGCTGGGATAAAGGGTAGGCAGATGGAACAAAGGAATCCAAAAATGCAGTGGCTTCAGAAAGAAAGAAGCCTCTGCTCTTTGCAGTCCCAGTCGGGGCAGTCCGGGAGGGTGGGAGGACTCGCCTACACGTGGCTCCTGGGCCATCTGTTGCTCCTGCGTCCCGTGGACACTGTCTTGTGGTGTGTGCTTTGTACAAGGATTCAGAGGCTGCCTTACTCCTCTTCTCCGCACAAGGGAACATGTTTTGACAGAGTGTTTACACTCTAGTTTGACAAACTGTAAACATGTTGAACTTAAGAGATGTCATAAAAACATCTTCATGGAATTTGTCATTGCATATGCTGTTTTTGAGATACGTTTAAAAACAAAGAGAAACATGTTTATGCATGGAAAGCAAGCAAGTATAAACAAGTTGTTTGCATTGGAGAGAAAGGCTCTGGAGGCACTGGGTGACTTTCTTCAGACTTGTTTGCTCATCTCTAATATAGTGGTTTTAAAAAAAACATAATTTTATTTATTTACTTACTTATGTTTGACTATTCTGAGTCTTCCCTGCTGCACGGGCTTTTCTCTGGTTGTAGCAAGTGGAAGTTACTCTCTAGTTGCATGCGCAGGCTTCTCTTGTTATGGGGCACAGACTATAGCGTGTGTGGGCTTCAGTACTTTCAGCATCTGGGCTCAGTACTTGAGGCTCCCAGGCTCCACAGCGCAGTTTCAGTAGCTGTGGCTTAGTTGCTCCTTGATATGTGGACCGGGGATTGAACTCATGTTTCCTGTATTGGCAGGTGGAGTCTTTACCACTGAGCCTCAGGGACGCCCCTATAATGGTATTAAATAGGCGTTGTCTCATAGGACTTTTATGAGAATCAAATGGATGCAACTTGTAAAGCAAGGGCTCTGCGGTCAGGTTTCCTTGGCTCCAAAGTCTAACCCTGTTTTACCAAGGGGTATAACTTTTGGAAACCCACTCCAGTATTCTTGCCTGGAGAATCCCCATGGACAGAGGAGGCTGGTAGACTATAGCTCATGGGGTTGCAAAGAGTCAGACATGACTGAGCAGCTAAGCACACACACACATACAGCTTTTGGAAGGTTACTAATTCCTCTGGGCCTCTGTTTTCTCAGCTGGGAATAATAATAGTGCTTTTACTTCATGGGGTTATTAGGAAGATTAAAAAAGTTAATCCATTTGAAATACAAAACTTAGAATCTGGTACATATCAACCATTTAATCAAATTTACATATTATTGCGTTTTACTTTCACATATAGCCCCAGTGTAGTTCCTGCCATGTAGTAAATGGTCGTCAAAAAATAACTATCAGGTGATAAATAAATGGAGATAGAGCCATCTGAAGTCAGTTGTTCACTTCCAAGAGAGCAGACTTGAATTTTTTCCCAAGGACTTCCTTTGGTAACTACTTTGCCCCATTGCACGGGGTTCTGGAGTAACCAGGGGTGACTTTGGGACCCACACCAGCAAATCTTTGTGCTCCATCTAAATGCAGAAATTTGCACAAAGATGTGCAAGGATCAAATATGGCTACTTGGAGTCACCTTTGAATGATGACTATAGCTGCTGGAGGAAAGAGGGTCCCTTTATCTGGCATTGAGAGTAACAGTGCCTAAATGGTTGGGTTGTTGCCTAGCTACCAATGAGGAACTTGTCCACTTCCTGGAGGGAGGCTGCCACAGCCCATCACCAAAAAAATAAGCAGAGCCTAGAGGTGGAGAAAGAAGTAACAGAGCCTTAACATCATTGTTTTAATCCTGGATCAAACCATACCTGAAGCTATACCATGGCACTTGAACTTCCTAAATAGATAATCCTATTATTTATTTATTTATTTTTAACTGAAGCTATTTAGAATTGGGTTTATCTCATTTATAACTGAAAGGACCATCTTACTAAAGGTTCTATTCCTGAACGTAACTGGAAAGTAGTATGATTGAATGTTTGATATATAGCAGTAATAATACTTGTAATAGGTAATATTTAGTAAGCTCTACTACATGCCAGACACTGTTCTAAGTATTTTGCATATATCAACTCCTTGAGGCCTAAGGAGGCATAGTTACTCCTGTTTTACAGATGGGGAAAACAGAGGTATGAAGATGTTTCTTGGCCAGTGATTTCAGAGTCAAGAATAAATTTAAACATTCAAGGAAGCACTGGATTATCCAAAGAACTTAGCTTGTAATGTTTTTCAAGTGATGTTAACATCACCTTAAACATTTTTGAACTGCCTTTGAAAAGAATTATTATTAGAGCCAGTTTATATCAGAAAATAAATATCACAGTGTGTAATAAACGCTTCGTTTGGCCATAAGGGCATGCCTGTGCTTGCTAAATTACTTTGTTTACTACTTGTGACCCTCAATGCTATTTAACTGTTCACACAAATCAAATTCACCTCGAAGGACACAGGTATGTGGCCATTCAAGGGAATGTAACGTGGATCCTGAAGGTGATCCTAAAAGGAAGACTTCCAAACCAGTTTGTGCAAGGTATGCTTTTGAAGAGGACATCTGAGCACATAAATCATAGTGTGCTGTTTTGAAAACAGTCACATCACAGTATGCTAATGCCTTATTATTATTATTTCTTTTAAGTATGTATCCAGTAGAGGCAAGGCATGGAGGTGTTTGCATTAGGGACTCTGCTGACTCTAGTTGGTGTCTGGAAGGTGAGCCAGGTCCTCAGCTGAGCCTGAGAAAGTCTATTTCATTCCAGAAACAGAAGGTCCAGGTTGAGAAAGTAACCGTCCATTGATGTGGGCGGCACTTGGGTGAACACGTCAGGAGTCTAACAGAAGAGACTGAGAAAAAGTTATAGGAATGACGTCCACCCCTAACACTCCTAGCAACCAAATCTGGATGAAGCATTTTCTGGTATGGAGAGATTAGGAAAAGAGATATTTCCCCACATGTTATGAAAATCATTTAAAACATTCTAAAAAGTTGAAAGAAGAGTACAACACCTTTATTCAACAACTGTTAACCTTTTGTTTGTATGGGTGTGTGTTTGTGTATGTGTGTGTGTGTATCTAGATTTTTGCTGAAGCTTCTGAAAATAGTTTTCAGACATTGAGACTCTTTGCCCCTAGATAACTGAGGTAAGAATTAGGACATTCTCCAACATAACATCAC
Source organism: Bos indicus (assembly GCF_029378745.1). Classification (NCBI taxonomy): domain Eukaryota; kingdom Metazoa; phylum Chordata; class Mammalia; order Artiodactyla; family Bovidae; genus Bos; species Bos indicus. Next base: position 57,784,044 of record NC_091765.1, on the reverse strand, counting down.
ACTTGAGATAATATTTCCTAATTTCATTTTTCTCATCCTTACTCAAGTTTCTCCCAAATGCTCCTATATCTTTTATGGGTGTTGTTTTCTTCCACTCACTCCAAATTAGGATCTAATCAATGCATTGCATTTTGTTGTTTCATCTCTTTATTTTCCTTTATGCTAAAAGTATTGTGCACTTTAAAAACAAACGAACAAGCCAAAAAAAAATATTGTCCCTCTGAAGAGAACAAGCAGTGGTCCTGTAGAAGGTTCCACAGTCTGGATTCATCTGCTTGCTCTCTCCTGGTGCCATTCATCTCGCCTCTTTTCCCCAAGTATTTTGTGTAGCTGGAAGGTAGATCCAGCGGTTTGACAAGATTCAGGTCACACATCTTTGGCATAAATACTGCTTAGGTGACCCCGTGAACATCAATTGCTTCTCATCAGAAGTCACATAATGTCAGGGTGTCCTACCATGACTAAATAAATGTGACCTCTAGCCCAAGGTGGTAACTGCTATAACTTTCTACTGAAATATTATTTCTCCCCCGGTTGCAATTAGAATCCAGTGGGAGATACCTAAGCACCCTGCACATACCCTTATGGGCAGCAGTCTTCACTGAATGATTTAGTCCATCCTGTACATTTGAGAACAACTTGCAATGGCTTCATAGCACTATTTCTAGAGCACCTTCAACCAGCTTTCTTTGTATTTCTTATGAATCCTAGGTTACAAGTATTCACTTGGCTGTTCTTCAAAAACAGCAAGATCTTGCTCAATGCTGATAGAGAAGTTCTGTAAATATGTGTAAACATTTCCTGTTTGAGACAGCTGGAAACATTTACCCTTAAGCATCCCCAGTGGGTAGTGGAGGAATCAGCCTGGCTATGAAAATTTTATGCTCCACCAGCACCTAGAGTTTTCAGATTCACAACATAGATAGGCTTCCAGCCGGTTAGTACTCCACTGGATTCTCCTAATACAGGGGATTTCAACCCTGATTATGCACTTGAATCATCCTGGGAGCTTTAGATTGTGTTCTGATCCATTTTGGATCAAAATCATGAAGGTAAGGCCAAGAAGAAGTATATTCTAAAAGCTTTCTCAGTGATTCTATTGAGGCCAGGTGGGACCCACTTAAAAAGAAGTCACAGTTGTCCCTTGAACAAGGTAGTCGGAGAGTGTGAGTGTCAGAGGTGAGGAGGTGAGTAGGAGTGTCCACTCTCTGAGCAGTCAAAAATTAACCTACAGTTTTTAGTTGGCCCTCTCTAACCATGGTTCCTCTGCATCAGCCATTCTGCATCCAAGAATTTGACAAACCCTGGATTGGATTGTACTGTATTGAAAAAAGATGGACAATGCAAACTGTGTTCATTCAAGGGTTAACATGCTTCAAAAAGGTAATTATAATATTAGCATGTAACATGAAGACACCACATGCCTTCCTCCAGAATGGTAGTTGCCAAACTTCATCTACATATTAGAGTCTCTTGGTGGAGATTTTATCACTTCTGATGGGCAGGTTACACTCTGCTGCTGCTGCTCAGTCTCTTCAGTTATGTCCAACTCTGTGCGACCCTAGAGACAGCAGCCCACCAGGCTCCCCCGTCCCTGAGATTCTCCAGGCAAGAACACTGGAGTGGGTTGCCATTTCCTTCTCCAATGCATGAAAGTGAAAAGTGAAAGTGAAGTCGCTCAGTCGTGTCCGACTCTTCGAGATTCCATGAACTGCAGCCTACCAGACTCCTCCATCCATGGGATTTGCAGGCAAGAGTACTGGAGTGGGTTGCCACTGCCTTCTCCAGGTTACACTCTATACTGATTTAAATAGGAATATCTGGGCATGGAAACCAGGCATAAGAATATTTTAAAGATGTCAGGTAATTGCAATGTATACCTAAGTTTTGGAAACACTGCCCCAGAGACTGTCTTCCAATGAGACAGCTTTGGTTTGCTCAGGAAGGCAACTATATCAGTTGAAAATGTTTGTGGCAAAAATGAGCAGCAAAAGCAGTTAATGGCAGCTACACCCAAAGGACACAATTTTACTTAACAAGACGTCTGGAGGTGAATCTGGAGTTTTTCCTGGGGCTCGGTGATGTCATCAAGGATCCCTGCTCTGCCCTGAAAAGGACATTTGCAGCTACTAGTTTCTCATCCTGTTTTCATTACTTCAGGGTCACAGGATGGCTGCTGCGGCTTTAGGTATTTTACCTTCACATCAGCTTTCCAAGATAGAATGAAGGTGGGTGGTACGTGAAAGCTTTATTCCTCTGAGGTTCTGTCATTTTATCTTGAGATCAAAAGACTCTCCCAACCAGCTTTCTCCTACATCTCTTTGGCCAGAGCAGGTTCACATGTCTACTTCTAACCCCATTCTCTCAAAGGAAAATGGGACAGTATGATGGTTTAGACCAAACACAGTTGTTCACTTATGCCTGGAATAGATGCCTCCTCTCATGAGATGAATGCATTTCCACTGGTTGATGTTCTGTTACCAGGGAGGATCTGGAGTGATTGCTTGTTAGGCAGCCAGCAAACTGTCTGCGAGAGCAAGCAATGAAATGACTAAAAGGGGGAGGAAGAGGAGAAATTGTATTTAGGAAACCACAGACTTCTCCATTTTGCAAGAAAGAAGCTCCAGCCATTCCTGTTACAACAGATCTGCCTGAGGCTAGTGGCATCACATCAGAAATGCATCTTTTTCTGTATTGGGATCTTCCAGGTTCTAGTTTAAAGGCCTTCCCTGGGACTCATCTTCAAACGCTGTTTGAGAAATTCCTGTTGATGGCAATGAGAAGGACCAGTTGACACAATTTTTAAGCATTGAACAGATTTTGGGACCCATTTTTCTCCCTTCCTCCCCATCCCAAGTAATTGAAAATAAATGCAAAGTTTAACCCATAGAAACCAAAGTTTCCCCCATGACCAGTACCCATTTTAATGGTTTTATTTAATTTTAAAAATAACAATAGAAGCTTAAAATATATATGTTTTTGGTGATTGCAACTTTTCTGATGCCCTAAAGTATGTGCTTGGTTTCTGTTTTGGGTGAACCAGCATTGCTCTTGGGAGTTCTTTAGTCATGTACGTCATTGCTGGAACCCAAGATGGTATTTTTTAAAAATCTGTCATCTCCATACTTTGTGAGTTAATTCAGATGATCAAATGGTAACTCTCCCAAGGCACAGCTCTAATCAACTTCAGTAACTAAGACAACATATACAAAGCACACAAAACATTGCTTGACACTTACGAGCTCAGTATAGAGCTTGTTGTTTCTGTAGATCTCAAAATCCTTTTGAAATGAAGAGACCACACAACTCACACAAAGATAGTATGTTAACAAGTGAGCAATGTAGAAAGGGAAAGGATAAGAGAACTAACGTTTTTTGATCATCTTTCCTATTCCAGGTTCAGGAAAGACAGTGTATATATTATGTGCTGTTATATTTAATCCTTCCACCTAGCCCAAAGAGGTAAGTATTATTATAGCCACTTGACCAGTGAGGAAAATGAAGCTCAGAAAGTTGGAGTAACTTGTGCAAGATAACAAATGAGTAAGCAGCAAAACTGACTTAGATCGATCTTGATTGAGACATGTTTTTTTAAGAATACATGCTTCTTTTTCTTTTTTGACAGATGCATAGGACAAAATACATGGTGTATGGATAAAAGCTTTAGTTGTTCATAGAAAAAGGCACCAAATCTACTTCTGTTGGGTTGCTACTGATGTCCCTAGAGGCAAGAATGGTGTAGCTTTTAGGTAACTGTTATTGATAATTTATAGCCTTGAAGTTATAAATGTGAAAATGTGATTTTTGTCTCTTAGAGAACTTACAGACCAGTGGAGAGACAGAAGTGCCAACAAATGATGAATAGTCAACATAATAATTGCTACTAAGGCCACATATTTGGAATAAAGGTAGATAGCAGAAAAAGAAATTCTGAGCTAGAGAGGATTAGAGAAGGATTCATGAAGGATGTAATTTTGACACAAGCACAGACTTCAGGACAAGGAGGAGATATCCAGGGAGATAGTCGGGGGAGGGCATTCCAGGGAGAAAGAACAGTCTGTGCAAAAGCAAGTAGATTTAAGAGAGCTCTGGGAATTACAAGCAGTTCAGTATTGATGGCTCTTGAGGTTTAAAGTTAAGAGTAGCAGAAATGAGTCCCTGGGGGAAAGAAAGTGCCAAATCCTCCTAAAAGTGTTTAGCTGGTGTTTTTTTTAATAAAAACAATAATTATGTAGTGATATAATACCATCTTCATGACCAAGATAATCATGATGGTGTGATCACTCACCTAGAGCCAGACATTCTGGAATGTGAAGTCAAGTGGGCCTTAGAAAGTGTCACTATGAACAAAGCTAGTGGAAGTGATGGAATTCCAGTTGAGCTATTTCAAATCCTGAAAGATGATGCTGTGAAAGTGCTGCACTCAATATGCCAGCAAATTTGGAAAACTCAGCAGCGGCCACGGGACTGGAAAAGGTCAGTTTTCATTCCAATCCCAAAGAAAGGCAATGCCAAAGAATGCTCAAACTACTGCACAATTGCACTCATCTCACATGCTAGTAAAGTAATGCTCAAAATTCTCCAAGCCAGGCTTCAACAATACATGAACCGTGAACTTCCAGATGTTCAAGCTGGTTTTAGAAATGGCAGAGGAACCAGAAATCAAATTGCCAACATCTGCTGGATCATGGAAAAAGCAAGAGAGTTCCAGAAAAACACCTATTTCTGCTTTCTTGACTATGCCAAAGCCTTTGACTGTGTGGATCACAATAAATTGTGGAAAATTCTGAAAGAGATGGGAATACCAGACCACCTGACCTGCCTCTTGAGAAACCTATATGCAGGTCAGGAAGCAACAGTTAGAACTGGACATGGAACAACAGATTGGTTCCAAATAGGAAAAGAAGTACGTCAAGGCTGTATATTGTCACCCTGCTTATTTAACTTCTATGCAGAGTACATCATGAGAAACGCTGGGCTGGAAGAAGCACAAGCTGGAATCAAGATTGCCAGGAGAAATATCAATAACCTCAGATATGCAGATGACACCACCCTTATGGCAGAAAGTGAAGAAGAACTAAAAAGCCTCTTGATGAAAGTGAAGGAGGAGAGTGAAAAAGTTGGCTTAACACTCAACATTCAGATAACGAAGATCATGGCATCCGGTCCCATCACTTCATGGGAAATAGATGGGGAAACAGTGGAAACAGTGTCAGACTTTATTTTTGGGGGCTCCAAAATCACTGCAGATAGTGATTGCAGCCATGAAATTAAAAGACACTTACTCCTTGGAAGGAAAGTTATGACCAACTTAGATAGCATATTCAAAAGCAGAGACATTACTTTGCCAACAAAGGTCTGTCTAGTCAAGGCTATGGTTTTTCCTGTGGTCATGTATGGATGTGAGAGTTGGACTGTGAAGAAGGCTGAGGGCTGAAGAATTGATGCTTTTGAACTGTGGTGTTGGAGAAGACTCTTGAGAGTCACTTGGACTGCAAGGAGATCCAACCTGTCCATTCTAAAGGAGATCAGTCCTGGGTGTTCTTTGGAAGGAATGATGCTAAAGCTGAAACTCCAGTACTTTGGCCACCTCATGCGAAGAGTTGACTCATTGGAAAAGACTCTGATGCTGGGAGGGATTAGGGGCAGGAGGAAAAGGGGCCGACAGAGGATGAGATGGCTGGATGGCATCACCAACTCGATGGATGTGAGTTTGAGTAAACTCCGGGAGTTGGTGATGGACAGTGAGGCCTGGCGTGCTGCAGTTCATGGGGTTGCAAAGAATCGGACACAACTGAGTGACTGAACTGAATTGATAATACCATCAAATAAGAGATGATTATGATAACACATCCCATGGACGGAGGAGCCTGGAGGGCTGCAGTCCACGGGGTCACTGAAGGTCGGACACGACTGAGCGACTTCACTTTCACTTTTCACTTTCATGCATTGGAGAAGGAAATGGCAACCCACTCCAGTGTTCTTGCCTGGAGAATCCCAGGAACGGGGTAGCCTGGTGGGCTGTCATCTATGGGATCGCACGGAGTCAGACGCAACTGAAGCGATTTAGCAGCAGCAGCAGCATGATAACACAGAGCTCCAAACACAATTAATATTTTAAATATTCATGCCTGCAAAAGATTAGAGATGACCAAAATGTCCACCAATGGAAGACAGATTAAATAAATTTTCTATATACATAAATGAAAAACCATATATATGGCTATTTAAAAAGCATAGGGGATGAATACAGTCGGAGTTTGGGATTGATATGTACACACTGCTTTACTTGAAGTAGATTTTAAAAAATAAATAAATTTAAATCTTAATTTAAAAGATGAATAAATAAAAATTAAATTCTCATTTCCAAAAAAATTAAAAAAAGAATGAAGCAAATCCATAGTGACCTAGATCAGATTCTCCAGAAAGCAAAGCTAACAATTCATTTGGGAGGTACAAGCCCAGAACGGTGATGGTGAACGCTAATGGGAGGTAAGGCAAGAGAAAGTGCAGTGTTATGTGTTACCATGCTGACCAGATCATGGATCATAAGGACACAATGCTTCACTCAGCAGGCAGCTTATTAGTAGGAACCAGCCCAGAGTAGTCTATGGATGAGGGAAAGGCGGGAGAGGTCTGCTGCTTGGCTCCTCGCATTTCTTGTTTCCAGCTGGTGGAGGTTGATGTCGTCTGGCCCTCAGCAGCTCACAGGAAGCTGGGACCTGTGCCTAGCAGTGGTGTTGGCTGCAGGTCCCAAAGTGGGGGGCCACCAGGCACAGGAGGAGACCAACCAGGAGTGAAAGGAGGAAACTATCGAGGGCATTTTAAAATGTATATAGAGACTTTTATCCCAGTTAATATACTGCCTGGCTATAAAGTCTGGAAACATAGACATGTTATTTTATCATGTTTTACATATCAATATGCTATCTTTTCAAAAGCATATTCCTTCCTTATGTTACTAGACTTGACAGCCACCTTATATTTTAGTATAAAACAGGCTCCAAAATGTGCTCTAAGAAAACAAGGTACAATGCTGCTATATATAAAATGGATAACCAACAAGGCCCTATGGTATAGCACAATGTTCTTGTAATGCTCAGTGTTATGTGTGAGTCTGGATGGGAGCGGGGCTTGGGGGAGAATGGATATGTGTGTGTGTATGGCTGAGTCCCTTCACTGTTCGCCTGCAACTACCCCAACATTGTTAATCGGCTATACCCTAATACAAAATAAGCTTAAAGTTTGGGGGGTGAAAAAGAAAACAAGGTACAGAACAGCAGGTACAGTATGCCAACATGGGCTAAAATAAAGAATGCATGTTAAGTTTATTTCTTCATAGAATTCCTCCTCAAGGAGACACCAGACAGTAGAACTGATGGCAGCATTTGTCTTCCAAATTGAGTAGTTGGGTGACTGAATAAGAGGAAAACTCCCTTTTTAATCATATACGTTTTGTCCGTTTCTAAGTTTGTGCCATGTCAGGCTATACCCATTTCCTTCTCCGCTAATGTAAAAACTTACATTATAATGAGAAAACCCCTTTTAACATTAGGAAGATCACAGTGGAAGTAGTAAAGAGTCTTTTTTTTTTTTTTTTAGCATTTGTTAGCTCTTGCCTATTTATTTATGCATTTTCGGTCACACTGGGTCTGTACACAGGGGCTTTCCCTAGCTGTGGCAAGTGGGGCCTCCCCTCCAGTTTTGGTGTGTGGTGTGCGGGCTCCTTGCAATGGCTTTTCTTGTTGTGGAGCACAGTCTCTAGGGCATGCGGGCTCAGTAATTGTGGTACATGGGCTTAGTTGGCCTGAAGAATGTGGAATTTTCCCAGACCAGGGATTGAACCAGTGTACCCTACATTGGCAGGTGGAGTCTTAACCACTGGACCACCAGGGAAGTCCAAGTAAAGAGGCTTTTGAAGGAGATCATTTCACTTGGCAAATATAGCTGAGCGTCGGGGTGGACACAGCAGTGAAGGCAACAGGCCCCGCCCCTTCCTATGCAGAGCTTATGATCCAAGAGAGAGGACAGTTCAGCAGAAGGAAAGACAATCAAGTAGGCTCTGGAACCGTAACCAGGTGAAGACACATCCTTGCTCTGAGTGCACCGTCCTTAGTGGAAGGAGTCTCCACATAGCATGCCTCCATTTCTCATTTTCACATTGTTGATGTAGAACTAGAACAGAAGTGCATGCATTTTTCTGAAAACGGCAGAGAGTAAATATTGTAGGCTTTTCAGGCCAGACTGTTTCCGTCATAACTTCTCAGCTCTGCTGTCACAGCACAAAGCAGCTGTGGCCAATACCTAAAACCAAGCATGGCTGTGGTCCAATAAAATGACTCGAAGTTTTGCAAATCTATTAGAGGTTCCAGTCAAACTTGAAATGACATACGACTTTAATGTGTCATGAAATATTATTCTTCTTTTGGTATTTTCCTCAATCCTTTAAAAATGTGAACTCCCTTAGCTCACAGGTGGTACAAAACAAGCCATGGGCCTTGTTTCATTTGTGAGCCGTGGCTTGCTCAGTTAAAATATTGCTCCCATATTCAAATTCCGATTCTGTTTCTATAAAATCTCAGCACCTCTCCACACAGTTGGTTCGCTCTCGAAGCTTGCTCTGCTTGCCTACTAAGGCTTCATGGTTCTGCAGCTGATGGCTTGATTTGCACTTCATTTTGGTTTAACTTTGCATTTGTTCTCCCAGACTCTGCCACTGTTATTCTTGGTGTGTTGTGTGCTGATTTGTAATGAAGTCTTGCATGGCCATAAAGGTCACGAAAGAAGATTTAATTCCCCTGTGACTGCTGGTTAATTCATTTCTGGACATTAGAACCACTTTTATGAACCCCACACCATATGCCATATGGAATATCATTATGTGCTTCCTGGAGCTTCTGCTTTTGCCATCTGTCTGTGACTTCCTGTGTGGTTTCTTGGCAGCAGGGAAATCATCGATCAAAACGCTTCTATAAAGTAAGTTTTAAAAGCCCAATTCTAAACAACAGCTGCCTCTGAACTTAGATGTATATTTTCAAGGCTTGACACTTTTGAAGCACATTAATAATGATGTTTATTGTGAAGCCACAGTCAAAAATTATAAGATGTACTGTAGTCCGTCACCAGGGTAACATCCAGGTACAAGCACTGCCAACCCTGTAAACCCTCCGTGAGTAAACCCTCTAACATCTCCCATATTGAGGACTCTCACATGTTAGTCAGACCTTGGCATTCTGCCTAAACGAGGCCTCTGTTTTTAAACACACCCGGAGTTCTCTACCCTTAATTGTAGAAGTTGTTTCTGTTCATTTTGTTGTTGTTTCTCTGACTTTTAATAGAGCATGTAGCACTTAGTAGGAGATAAGTGCATTTGTTATCTGAACTGAAATATTGAATGACTCCCCATGAGTTGCTAGGTTGTAACTCCATCAATATCAACAACAGCGCTTTTGCTCAGTGATCCTGTTGATTGTCTGCAAAGAAAATGAATTGTGTGTTATACTGTCTTGATGGTTCATTATGAATGTACATAAAATGCATATTTTCATTATAAAGATGAGTGAGGTAGTCAGAGTAAAGCATTTTACATCTTCAGATGAATGCTTAGTATAGATTTCTCCAGGATCACCAAATGAGGATGAAAGTGTCTTGACCTCTGAATTAGAAGATCTTGGTTTAAACACTAACTGTGTAGAAGCTCTAAAATACTAACAAACAAAAAACCCCACTTACCACCATGGATCTATTTAGGTCTCTGTGAAACAAGAACAATAATCCCTGCACGAGGGAATGCAGATGTGAAAAGAAAGACTAATAACTTGTGAAGGCAAACAGCTGCATAAGGAGAGTGCTGCTAAAACGGAGGTGACTTCTGATTTAGCTTCCTCTCTCAGAGAACCAGCTGCCTCCCTCAGGTAATGAATCTGCCTGCAATGCAGGAGATCCGGGTTCGATCCCTGGGTTGGAAAAATCTACTGGAGAAAGGAATGGCAACCCACTCCAGTATTCTTGCCTGGAGAATTCCATGGACAGAGGAGCCTGGCAGGCTACAGTCTCTGGGATCTCAAAGAGTTGGATACAACTGAGCGACTAAGCAGCATACTCAGAGAATTATTTTGTATAATGATACAAAGACAATGTACGTGAAGTGCTTTTAAACTTAGGACCAGATTCATAAGTATATTAATTTGAAAAAAATAACCATCAAATGTACGTTAAAGATGAAAGTAGTTTAAATTATTTAAATTGAGGTCTTACAACCAAAAATTCAATTTAAAATTTCCTATTAGCAGGTTATATGAATAATTAAAATTTGTAGTTTAACCTGAAGGAAATTTCTCCTACTGATGCTTAATAAAATATCTGAACTATGACTATCTCAGCTATTGCCTCCAGTTCTTCCTGATTCATGTATCTCATTAGCATGAGAAATCATCTTTCTCAAAACTAATTGCTTTCATTGAGAATCTTTTTATTTCTTCTTTACATTAAAATCAAATTATTTATTATCTTTTTAAAAAGCTTTTGTTGTTGTTGTTCAGTCACTAAGTCATGTCCAATCCTTTGTGACCCAATGGATGGCAATGCCATGCTTCCCTGTCCTTCATTATTTCCCAGAGTTTGTTCCGATTCATGCCCATTGAGTCAGTGGTGCCATCCAACCTCTGCTGCCCCCTCTTCCCATTGGCTTCAATCTTTCCCAGCATCAGTCTTTTCCAATGAGTTGGCTCTTCGCAAGTGGCCAAACTGTTGGAGCTTCAATTTCAGCATCGGTCCTTCCAATAAATATTCAGGGTTGATTTCCTTTAGAATTGACTGGTTTGATCTCCTTGATGTCCAAGGGACTCTCAAGTCTTCTCCAGCACCACAATCTGAAAGTATCAATTCTACAGCATTCATACTTCTTTATGGTCCAACTCTCACATCTGTATATGATTACTCTACATATATAGTAACTATATATATATATATAGTTATGTATAACTATATATATATATATATATATGAAAAACTATAGCTTTGACTATGCGGACCTCTGTTGGCAAAGTGATGTCTCTGCTTTTTAATACACTGTCTAGGTTTGTCACAGTTTTCCTTCCAAAGAACAAGCATCTTCTAATTTCATGGCTGCGGTCACCATCTGCAGTGATTTTGGAGCCCAAGAAGATAAAGTCTGTCACTGCTTCCACTTTCTCCTCATCTATTTGCCATGAAGTGATGGGACCAGATGCCATGATCTTAGTTTTTTGAATATTGAGATTTAAGCCAGTTTTTTAACTCTCCTTTTTCATCTTCATCAAGGGGGTTTTTGTTCCTCTTCACTTTCTGCTATTAGATTGGTATTATCTGTGTATCTGAGATTGTTGATATTTCTCCAGGAAATTTTGATTTCAGCTTGTGATTCATCCAGTCCAGCATTTCACAAAAGGCACTCTGTATAGAAGTTAAATAAGCAGGGTGACAGTATACAGCTTTGTCTTACTCCTTTCCCAATTTTGAACCAGTCTGCTGTTCCATGTCTGGCTCTACATGTTGCTTTTTGACCTGCATACAGGTTCTCAGGAGACAGGTAAGTGAAAGTGAAGTGCGTCGTGTCTGACTCTTTGTGGCCCCGTGGACTGTAGCCCACCACGCTCCTCTGTCCATGGGATTTTCCAGGCAAAAGTACTGGAGTGGGTTGCCATTTCCTTCTCCAGAGGATATTCCTGACCCAGGGATCAAACCCAGGTCTCCCGCATTGAAAGCAAGACACTTTACCATCTGAGCCACCAGGGAAGTCCCACAGGAAGGAGACAGGTAAGCTGGCCTACTATTCCCATCTCTTTAAGAATTTTTCAGTTTGTTGGAAAAGGCAGAGGAACCAGAAATCAAATTTCCAACATTTGTTGGATCATAGAGAAAGCAAGGGAATTCCAGAAAAACATCTACTTTTGTTTCATTGACTACGCTAAAGCCTCTGACTGTGTGGATCACAGCAAACCGTGGAAAAAGCTTTATTGATGATAGCTGACATACAGATAATTTCACATATTTAATGTATACATTTTGATGAGTTTGGACATAGGCAAACATCCAGCAAAATCAAGGTATTAAACATAATTATTATTTCCAAATAATTTTTTGTTTTTTTCGTGGCTTTAAGGATGTGTGTGTGTTTGTGTGTGTGTGTTATATGTGTTAAGAAGTCTTGACATGAGATCTATCCACTTAACATATTTTGAAGTGCACAATGTGTGTATTAGTTGCTCTGTCACGTCTGACTCTTTGTGACCCCCATGGACTGTAGCCCACCAGGTTCCTCTGTCCATGGAATTCTCTAGGCAAGAATAGTAGAGTGGGTTGCCATTCCCTTCTCCAGGGGATCTTCCCTACCCAGGGATCGAACCCAGGTCTCCCACATTGCAGGCAGATTCTTTACCATCTGAGCCACCAGGGAAGCCCAATACCATATTATTAATTATAGGTGGAGAATATGGCACCCACCATCATTTGTTCAGAAAGCCTTATCATCATTTTAAAGACAGGTGCTTTCCTGCTGAATTATATTCTAGAATTATAATGAGAAAATTAAGATTTAAAACAAGATTAATTAATTTTGCCATTTTGATTATATAATAACTAGAGAAGCCAAGACCCTGTCTATAGTTACAGCATGGAGAAACATTTTCAAGACCCAGTATATTTGCCCTCAGTATATTTCTGAGTGTCACAATACACCAGTTGCTGCTCCATATTGTCACTTCAGGTTTAATTAACTGTGGGGAGTGGTAGCAATAGTTGAAATTAGTTCATTAATACATGTATTCCTTTATTGTGCCCCAAACCTACTGGTGCAGATCATCTGAGTGTGATTAACTGCTTCAAGGAGTGTGGCTCACAATGCTGTTGGCAACAGCATTGGTCTGTGGACTATTGCTTCATCCAAAGATAATATAAACTTAGCTAAAATTTTACAGAATGACTTGTTAACACTGGATGCTAATGAGATGAATTATCTTGGATAAGAGTTAATAAACATCCTGAGCTTACTAATATTGCTTTGACATATCTATTCCATTTCCGTTAACATACTTCTGTTACACTGGTTTCTCTGCTATGAGTGTTAGTAAATTAGTAGAACAAAATAGAGAAGAAATTTAGACTCATCTTCATCTCATCTTCAGTAAGCAAGGGCTTTCCTGGTGGCTCAGACAGTAAAGAATCCACCTGCAATGCATGAGACCTGGGTTTGATCCCTGGGTCAGAAAGATCCCTGGAGAAGGAAATGGCAATCCACTCCAGTATTCTGGCCTGGAGAATTCCATGGACAGAGGAGCCTGGCAGGCTACAGTCCATGGGATCACAAAGAGTCAGACACAACTTAGCGACTGAACGACACCGATCTCTCATCTCTGGGAAGGTTTAGAATTAAGAAGAGAAATATTCGAGAGAATGAAGCACTTAATGGTAACATTTATTAAGGTAGAAGATCAGCACATGTTTTGGAGAAAGCTAGGGCCACCACCCTTCTTCACCTCTCTCCTTTCTGGTCAGGAGGATTTCCCTTGGCCCCTGGAATGGGTAAGAGCTTCAGCTTCAGCTCTGAATGGGCATGGGAATTAACCCTGCCGCCATCACTTCCCGAGGTGTAATCTTGCTTCTCTTAGCCTCAGTTTTCTCATCTGTATAATATTCCTCACCTGATAGCATTGTAAGGATTGGAGAACATGTGGAGTGTTGGTACAGAATAAGTGCTTGGTACAGAGGAATGGTTCTGGTTACCTGTTGCTGAGTAACAGACCACTTCAAACTATTGGTGTTAAAACAACAATCATTTTTGTTAAGTTCATGGATTCTGTGGGCTAGGAATTCAAAAAAGGCACAGCAAGAACAACTGTTCTCTTCTTCATGATGTCTGGAGTCTCGGGTGGAGTGACTCATATTAGGGGGAGGGTGTGTAAACTGAATGTGTGGAGGCTGGAGTAGCTGGAGCCAGAGGATGTACTCTCACGATGGCCTCTTCACTAAGCATCCTGCGATGGCCCAAGAATGGACCCAGCTAGGATTGTTCACTGTAGCACTTACACTCAGCCTCTCCATGTGACTTGGCTTCTTTAGAGCATAGCAACATGAGGGGAGTCACACTTCTTACTGACAGCTCAGAGCTATGAATTGATATCAAAAGCTACTGGTAGTTTTAAAACATGACTCCAAATTCTTGGTACTCTTCCCATTAGGAAATTTCTGATGAGTCTTCTAAGGAAGGAATGAGTGAATACTCTAAAAGCTCCTAAAGTCTGTTATTTACTGCATGAGTGATGCAATAGGAGGAAGAGTGATAAAATAAATTCAGAATTTCTTCAGGTGGCTGGTGTGTCAATTTGGGATTTGAAGATTTTGGGTCTGGTCCCCAGTTCTCCTCAGCTCATAGTGATTCTTGGGTAGGTCTTTTCCAAGCCTCTCCTGGCTCCCTCCTGTCACATAGCTTCTGCCCCGAGGGCTGCTTCTGCCCTTGCTCTGACCGTGATGGCCACTGGCGAGCTCCATGCCTCTCCTACTGGCTCCCTGACTTCTGATCTGCAAGCCTCTTGGCTACTGCTCTGACTCCTTCTCTGCCTTCCAGAAGTCCAGGATGGCTGTTTTCTTCTAAGGTCACAATAAAGTGAGGCTGGGAAACATAGGGCTTCCCTGGTGACTCAGATGATAAAGAATCCACCTGCAATGTGGGAGACTGGGTCTGATCCCTGGATTGGGAAGATCCCCTGGAGGAGGGCCCAGAAACCCACCCCAGTATTCTTCTCTGGAGAATCCCATGGACAGGGGAGCCTGGTGGGCTATAGTCCAGACCCCATTCCTGGCAGGATCGCAGAGAGTTGGACATAACTGGGCGACTAAGCACGGAATGGCACGGGAAACACAGGTGAGCTGTAGAGATTTGTGTGCAAATGCCAAGATTGTTGAGAAGGCTCCAGATTATCTGTTCAGCCTTCACTGCAAGGTCAGCACCAAGTAAAACTGTGTATTTGTTTCTTAAAACAGAGGTGTCCTGAAGATACTGGAGACTGAAGACTGTAAAAGTAGAATTCTATCATTCTGCAAATGCACACTCACATTTGTTAATAGATATAATGATTCTTTTAAGAAGAATGTCATTCCATCTCTTGTTTTTCTTCTGGCAGGATCACTGACTTATACTGCTAGCTAGTTAACCATTAAAGGACCTTCCTGCTGTGGTTTACTCTAAGAGTTAAGGTTTCTCCCTTTCTGCCTACTGAACTCACTGTGGATAGGAAATAATAAGGATGTGGCCAAGGTCATGGGCATTTCACACTGGTGTCTCCTGGTCACCCTAGGCATTCCTGACTCTTTTTGAGGTGACTATTTGCTGTTTAACCCAGAAGAATAAGAAGACTGAGTGGGCGAGTCTGTGGAAACCATCACCACATCTGAGGAGCATTTAGACCCTTTGTAAGTGGTCTCTGATATCAGGAGAAAATTGGGCAGTGGGGAGCCTAGAATTCAAGGGGACCCTTTCCCCAGAGCTCTGCTTTTGTGTGTCCTCTTGGCAGGCGTCGATTTTGCCTCTCAGCTTGTTAAGTGCCTGTACTCTGAGCCTCTTTCTTTACTTTGTAATTTTTATGACAATGATAATTGAGCTTCATAGAATCTCCTGGAATCCTACAGGCTTTTGGATGCTGTCTCATTGTTTAAGGTTAGGTTTAAGAGCTTCTTCTACATAAATTTGTTACTTTAGAAGTTGTTTTGAACTTTATTTGGAAATGACACACTGAGTCAGAATGAAAGCATTTAACGACATCTCCCTTAACTGAATATGGTAGGGAAGCGAATTTATCCAAGGAGCATGCTTGAGGAACAGATTTGCTGTTCAGTAAATCTGCAGATGGAGTCTGCTTAGTGGACTGTGCAGGCTGAGGACAAAAACTGAGCTGCTTGGGGGTTTCTAGGAGCTGCACGAATTGACTGGAAATAGAGGATTGAGGGGCAGAGAATATAGAGAACAGACTCTTGGTTGGGAAGACTCCTAGGAAGAGGGTGGAGACAGAACAGAGACTTAGTGCAGGAGGATGTTCAAGCCTAGCTGGGTGAGCTGTGATGTAAGCATCTCCTTTAGTTCAGTTCAGTTGCTCAGTCAAGTCCGACTTTTTGTCGGACTGCAGCACGCCAGGCCTCCCTGTCCATCACCAACTCCCAGAGTTTATTCAAACTCATGTCCATTGAGTCGTTGATGCCATCCAACAATCTCATTATCCTCTGTCATCCCCTTCTCCTCCTGCTCTCAATCATTCCCAGCTTCAGGGTCTTTTCCAATGAGTTAGTTCTTCGCATCAGGTGGCCAAAGTGTTAGCGTTTCAGCTTCAACATCAGTCTTTCCAATGAATATTCAGGACTGATCTCCTGTAGGATGGACTGGTTGGATCCCCTAACAGTCCAAGGGACTCTCAAGAGTCTTCTCCAACACCACAGTTCAAAAGCATCAATTCTTCATCATTCAGCTTTCTTTATAGTCCAACTCTCACATCCATACATGACCACTGGAAAAACCATAGCTTTGACTAGACAGACCTTTGTTGGTAAAGTAATGTCTCTGCTTTTTAATATGCTGTCTAGGCTGGTCATAACTTTTCTTCCAAGGAGCAGGCATCTTTTAATTTCATGGCTGTAGTCACCATCTGCAGTGATTTTGGAGCCCCCCAAAATAAAGTTTGTCACTGTTTCCACTGTTTCCCCATCTATTTGCCATAAAGTGATGGGACCAGATGCCATGATCTTAGTTTTTTGAATGTTGAGTTTTAAACCAACTTTTTCACTCTCCTGTTTCACTTCTATCAAGAGGCTATTTAGTTCTTCTTCACTTTCTGCCATAAGGGTAGTGTCATATGCATATCTGAGGTTTTTGATATTTCTCCTGGCAATCTTGATTCCAGCTTGTGCTTCATCCAGTCCAGCGTTTTTCATGATGTGCTCTGCATATAAGTTAAATAGGCAGGGTGACAACATACAGCTTTGACATACTCCTTTCCCAATTTGGAACCAACATCTTCTTAGTCTCTACATAAAATCTTTAAAATTGGTTTTATCATTAGACTTTTTCCACAAAATAACCTTTTAATTTAAGGTGAGTTTTAGATTTGCATTTAGATTTAGATTACAATAGAAGAGTTTTGAAAACTGCAAAATCCAGTTCCTCCAAATCCAGTTCCCCTAATAGTAACATCTTTTGTTAGGATAACAACTTTTGTCTCAATGAATGAGCCAATGTTGACAGGTTATTGTTAACTAAAGTCCATAGTTAAACTTCCTTTTTAAAGCTAATATATTTTCTTTTCTGTTCCAGGATCCCATTCAAGGTCCCACATCACTTTCAGTTGTCATGTCTTCTTTGGCTCCTCTTGGCTGTGACAGTTTCAGAGTTTCCTTGCTTTTTATTACCTTGACAGTTTTTTAAAAAAATTGAAGTATAGTTCACTTACAAGATTATATTAGTTTCAGGTGTATAACATAGTAATTTGGTATTTTCAATTATATAATATTATTATATCATATAAAATTATATAATATATAAGACTTTATATATTATATATAAAATATATATTATTTATAGATGATACTCCAAATAAAGTTGTTATAAAATATTGAGTGTATCCCTTGTGCTGTACATTGCATCTTTGTAATTTAATTATTTTATATCTAGTAGTTTGTGCCTCTTAATCACCTTCACCTCTTTTGCCCCTCTGCCTACCCTTGACCTTGACAGTTTTCCAAACCCAACATGCATTACTTTTGCAGTCAGGAAAGTGATGCTCTGCTGAACATTCAACTTGTATTTAGGCAGTTAGACATTCTGACTTGTTTGCAGTACTTCTGTAATGATTTTTCAATTTCATCATAGTAAATGCCTTACATCTATTGACACAGCATATTTCCTCTCAGCATCATCTACTTAGACCCCATAAAAATCCTCAGAGATGATATTTTTGCCTAGCACTGAGAGCTGTACAGAACAGAAGATGAAAAGCCTGGCAGGTTTCTGTCCTATTTGATAGACTGAAAAATGTGACTCTGGGGATAGGCTGTGATTCACCAGGGCTAAGCAAAGAGCACAGGCTGGGATGAGTCCCAAGAAGCCCCAAGTTCTAGTTGACTAATCAGATATCTAGACATGGTCTTCAGAATATCCACTTCAGTGTAAAGTGATTACTTGGAGACTGAGACTTCAGTCAACAAATAATGAAGCATGTTCAGTATAATGTATGTTCATAGGGAAATGGTTGAAACTCAAGTGCAAGGAGAAAGAATTGCGCAAAAACATTTTCCTGCCTCTTACTATATGCTTGCATTTATTTGTTGGAAAATCCATCAATTGATTTGTGGATTTTTGGTTAGGACAGTGCAATCAAAGATCCCCATTGTATTTAGGTTGGAATATATTAATAAATCAGTATCTAACAAAGATATCTTGTGTTAAAATTTCAAGGTTTCTTTACAATCTTAGCATTTAAAAGACTGATGCAAACTTGATTTTCATTTAGGAAAGGAAACTAACAAGAAAACTAAGAGTGATTCTACTTGAATTCTTGAAAATACTATTTTTTACTCGATGGGCATTATCTCTTGTTACTCTCCAAGTTCTTTTTTCTTTTGGAAGCCTTTGTTTCACTGAGTTTAACAGCTTCTATTAGAATTTATCACATAAAGCTGCAGTATAAGTAAGTAAAAATAATTTCCATAATAGTGTTTAATTGGGAAGATAATATTCATATGTAGCTCCATCTGATTCTGAACAGATCATGAATAATAGTAAAAATTATTTAAAGTTATTTTTCTTATTTTGTAAACCTTAAAGTGGATCACTGAGTATCTAGAAAATAAAATGTATGATCTTATCATGGTGTATACAGATTTTTGTAGAAGGCTGATTTCACGCATACCCTCAAATAATGCATCTTTGAAGCACATAAAAATATTCTTATTAATAACACTGTAAAGTGCCCATAATCAGGCATTGTGGAGACTTGCCAAGTGCAGTTTGAATCATCTTGACTTTTCTTTTTTTGTTTTTCTTTCAAGTTGTTTTTATAAAAAAGGTAAAACATTTATTGTGGTAGAAGTCATATAAAATATACTATTTTAACCATATTTAACTATAGTTCAGTGGCACTAAGTATATTCACATTGTTGTGAAACACTCACCATCATCCATCTCCTAAATTTTTCACCTTCGTAAACTGAAACTCTGTCCCCATTGAACACTAAGTCCTCATTCCCTCTTCCCACCCCCTAGCCCCTGGCCCCTGGCATCTACCAATGCACCTTCTCTATGAATTTGACTTTTCTTGGTACCTTCAGGTGCATTTTCCTGATTCAAGTAGAGTACAGTCAGTAGCTCAGCATTTCCCCTTCTTTATTGATTGTTTTCTCTCTGCCACTGTGACCTTGTCCCCACTAATTGGCTCTAGAAGGGGATGGGATTGATCTAGGGTACGGAGATGACCCTATTCTACACATTTTCAGCCAGTAACTATTACACCACCAGAGGCACCAGAGTTCCCTTTGGTAACATTTTGAACACTGAATTTTTAGAGAGCATGCATTCTCAGAATGTGGAATAATGGAAAAAAAGTGTTGGCAGCTGGCAGGCCTTGTGCCATGCTGAGCCTACCCACCCTGGAGTAAGTTTCACAAATCTATGGGCAGCTCCACAACTACTCATCAGGCTTACAGAAGCATCGTGGGGCTGAGTAATGAGCCTAATTATGCTCTGTCTCCAGCTGTCATGTTTTGGATTTCAGTTTTGGATGTATAATTGCATAGTCTCCATACCATATTGGAGTAATCCATTATTTGAGTTCACGTTCTATGCACTGAGCGTCTCTTCTGACTGTAGTCTCTCAGACAGTATACAAAATCTGGTGACTCAAGAGTTTTGAGTCTCACATGTGGATGTGACCTACGCTATGTATCTCTGACCCGGACTAGCATGTTTCTTATGTGGCTTTCTCTAAGACATAAAGCTTCTTTCCCAGTGAAATAAAATGGCTTCCAATATTTTAGTGTTGATAGGGAGAAGTGACAAGGACAATTAGTCTTGGAAGCTGGAGAGATTGTCAGTCTGAGAGATTACTCAAGTAATCTTACTACCAATGCATCTCCGTGGTTTCGGATGTATTTCAAAACACAAGCATCTCCTGTCTTAGGTTTAAGCAGAAACTTGCAGCAAATGTTACCCCTTTGACAGTAGATGTGTTCTAACCTGATGTGTTCTAATCTTGATCTATTCAATTAATTTTAACCATTATAACAAGCACCTCCCTATTTCTCTTGGGCCTAACAATATTAGAGATATGGAAAAATGTTCTTCTTTCATATAGTTAGCTCAGTCTTCAACTTTGCATCTAGACCTTTCTCCATTGTTTTTGCGAATGACATTGAAATAGATTCTAGGCTTTCTTTTTCCCTTAGTCCACTCTGCTCTATTTTAAACGCTAGGAACTGCTCACTGGATATGTATACCAAACATTCTGATTCTGTGATCATTACAATAAACAAAGTCTGATGCCAGGTTCAGAAAATGGCAGTTGGTCACATCTCCACTCAAGATGAGCCTCTCTCTTACAGAATGGAGCACAGTGCAATGTAACATCAGAGGCTATTTTTACTATGTGACACATTTGCATCCTATTATAGTCTCTTTTTTCATGGGCACTCCTTTACTAGATGAACTACCTCATCAGTGTCAGTCAGTGCTTTTCAGAGTAGGGACATACTCACTGCTTTTTGGGTCATGAGTCATGTGTCTTCTTGATTCCTTGAAGCATGTTTACCTCTAAAATAACATCAGAGGAGCCCAAATTCTGGCTGAAGATTGCTATTGGCTGTTCTACCTTGAAAAGTCATTCAGTAACTCTTGCATTTATTCATTCAATAAACATTTATTGAATACCTTCAGATGCCAGCCACTATGCCAAGCATTGGTGATACGATGATGAGAATAAAACTACACCATCTCTGTCCTCAAGGAGCTTGCTCTCTACCTACTGGGTTGGTCGTTAATCAAACAAATGACTAGAAACTTCTTAAGTGTGGCAAGTGCCATTAGGTTAGGGAAGCGTTTCCTGATAAGTGATGATTGAAATGAAAACTGAAAAACAGATGGGATTTGACTAGGTAAAGAGAGAGGTAAGTAAAAATGAAAGTGTTAGTTGCTTGGTCGTGTCCGACTCTTTTCGACACAATGGACTGTAGCCCGCCAGGCTCCTCTGCCCATGGAATTCTCCAGGCAAGAATACTGGAGTGGGTTGCTATGTTCTTCTCCAGGGAACCTTCCTAACCCAGAGATTGAACCCAGATCTCCTGCATTGCAGGCAGAGTCTTTACTGTCTGAGCCACCAGGAGAGTCTAAACTGTTAGTTGCTCAGTTGTGTCCAATTTTCTGTGACTCTATGGAGTATAGCCTGCCAGGCTCTTCTGTCTGTGGGATTCTGCTGGGAGCCGGCATATTGCATATTGAGTGCATATTGCATATTGAGTGCAGCACTTTCCACAGCATCATCTTTCAGGATCTGGAATAGCTCAACTGGAATTCTATCACTGCTGGGAGCCAGCGTGAGGAACTCCGCCTGTGGCAAAGGTCATGAGGAAGGAGGCTCAGCATACGCAAAGGCGGGACTGAGCCTCAGGAGTCCCCCTGGAAATTCTCGAGCATCTACCCCCCCAAAACCAGAGTCTGCCTACTTTCTGCTTTGTGCTCTCACCTATACCTCTGACTTTATGGGGGGCTGTCCCCCACTACCTCTCTCTGAA
This sequence comes from Bos indicus, assembly GCF_029378745.1. NCBI lineage: Eukaryota > Metazoa > Chordata > Mammalia > Artiodactyla > Bovidae > Bos > Bos indicus. Next base: position 57,762,243 of record NC_091765.1, on the reverse strand, counting down.
AAAAGAGTTAGCTTACAGCTCCAGTTAATGATTCCTGGGTGTGACAGTGTTTCAACCTACAAACTCCTTTGGAAGTCCTCTAGCCTGCCTGAATAGGTTTTTCTGGCCACATGTGATTGTTCAGAGCCTCCCAACTGTGAGAGGCGGGAGATGTTCTAAACTGTCTAAACACAGAGTCCTTTGAGTAGTTAAAAGATTGATTAGAAATTGTATTGGTGAAGGGTTTTTCACTTATTGGGCCAATGTTTGCTGCTAAGTCTCCATAGCCCTTACCTAATGTGTCCTTGGCAGTGTATTGATTGATATAATGGGTTTATAGAAATATAAGTAGTAGCCTCAATGTTTGTAACCTTGGACCCTTGAGTTAATTCTTTTCTTGACTGAGCCCACCTCACCTTTGCCCTATAGGAATGCAACTCTATCCAATGCTTTTTGGAGGCTAGCTGACTTTAGAATAATCACCTTTAGAGAAAAATAAGTTTCTTAAAATGTTAACAGGCCTCCGGGCCAGAAGATGATGTAAATCACCTAAACTTTTGCATATGATAAGTTTGCAGGAAGAAAGCCTGGCTTGCTGCATGACTCTACCCCTTCCCCCATTATCCTCTATGCATAACTTAAGGTATAAAAACTACTTTGGAAAATAAAGTGCGGGCCTTGTTCACCGAAACTTGGTCTCCCCATGTCGTTCTTTCTCTTACCTTCTGGCTGAATTATTCAGCCTCTTTTCTCCACTGAATTTCCTCACTGAGCTATCCTTATTTCAGCCTCTTTTCTCCACTGAATTTCCTCACTGAGCTATCCTTATTCTATTACTCTTTATATCCTTAATTAACATTTAATTAAGCAATTGTTTCCTGATCTTCGCCTACGCCGTCTCTCCTTCAAATACCCTGGATCAGCCGGGGCTGGACCCCGGCAGGATTCTCCAGGCAAGATTACTGGAGTGGGTAGCTAGCCATTCCCTTCTCCTGGGGATCTTCCCAACCCAGGGATTGAACCTCGCTCTAAGCCACCAAGGAAGCCCAAGTGAAGACAGAGGTAAAGATATTCCCAGATAGTGGCAACTACATGTTCAAAGGCCCTGTAGTAAGAGAAAGCAAGGTGTGATCCGAACTTTCTGGGTTCTGGGGAGGGTGTGGTCCAAGATAAAGTTGGAAAGCTGGGCAGGGGCCAAATCATGCAGGGCCTTATGATCATGATAAAGATTTGGTATTTATTTTCAAAGCAATGGGAAGCCACTGAAGTGCTTGGCAGACAGCAAAAGTGATAAAGTCATCAAATTTGTATTTTGAAAAAATCATCAGTTTGTATAGGATAGAGGAAGGTGAGAGCTAAGATGTAAGTATGCAACCTGTCTGATTAGACTGTTGAAGTAATCCAGGTGAGAAATGAAGGAAACAGGCTACGGGGGTGGATATAGAGAGAAGAGGGTGGATGTCAGATGTATTTAGGACTCAGTGGTGGTTTGAATATGAGAAATGAGCAAATAGAGATTTCAAGGATGAACACAGGAAGACTATGGAGGGATCAAAGTCATCTCCATGAGTATTTAATTTTCATCTTTTCAGGTTCCCTTGATATTATGGTGTTTTTTTTGTTGTTGTTTATTTTTTTGACAGACTGCTCTTGCCTTGAAACATTAGGGAACTGAGATTTTCTGGGGAGAATTTAGTTTACAGTCAATGTAGCTGTTAATTATCACATGAAGGACATCAGAGTCTTAGTGAGGGTGATTCATTGGGAAGACCAAATATATAGGTTATTAAAAAAAAAAAAATTGTTGGTCACCCTGTGTGTCATGTGGGACTTTGGTTCCCTGACTAGAGACTGAACCTTATCCCCTGCACTGGGAGCATGGGGTCTTAACTACCAGACAATCAGGGAAGTCCCCAAACACAAAATGTTTATCAAGTGATAAACACTTCCTACAGAAACTGGCAGTTTGCAAACGTGTCAACCACCTTCATCCCATCCTCACTCGAAAAACTGGTAAATTCCCTCTGACCCATGTGGCCATAAGTTCCTTTCTGTTTTTGATGTCTGCTTTGGTAATCGTAGCTTCCTTTTGACCTATGGCAAAGAAACTCAATCAGACGAATCCATCAGTGAATAAGACTTTCTCCAGCTTTAAAACCACAAATCTTAGGACTTCCTTAGGGGTGTAGTGGATAAGAATCCACCTGCCAATGCAGGATAAGGTTCGATCCCTGGTCCAGGAGGATTCCACATGCTGCGGAGTCGCCAAGCCTGTGTGCCACAACTACTGAGCCTGTAACTCTAAAGCCCGTGAGCTGCAGCTCCCAAGCCCTCATGCCGCAACTACTGAAGCCCATGCACCCTAGAGCCTGTGCTTTGCAACAAGAGAAGCCGCCTCAATGAAAAGCCTGTGCACTGCAACAAGGAGTAGCCCCTGCTTGCCACAACTAGAGAAAGCCCGTGCAAAGCAATGAAGACCTATGGCAGCCAAAAATAAATTAAAAAAAAATTTTAAACCCTGCATCATCATCTGTAGATGATCTATCTAGCCAGTCAATTGTCCACCTTCCTCATAAAATAAATATACCATCTCAGGTAGCGTTGTTTTTGTTTTCTGAGGAAGGGTGACCCTGGAGAAGGTGCTGGATTAACAAATGTTACAGGTATTGTGGCCTTTTATCTCCTAGTCCCAGCCTTGGGATTGCTAAACAGAACTCTCTATGTTATGTTTTCTCTTCCTGAGACCTCTACTGTGGATAGTTCATTTGGGAGTAAGACAGATTTGCCTGAGAGCTTTATCAAACCAGTATCTCGGAAGACAGATTGCTAAGGCTGCTTATTCCATATTTTTCTTCCAATGACATTCAACAACTCAGAGAACTTAAACCCACAAGGAATGCACTGTCCCCACTGGAAAACACTAAGACTACGGGTGCTTTGCCAACCTCGGTCCTTCGGACTATTGCAGGAAGCAGCTGGGTTCACATTACCAAATGTTTACTGAACATTTACTATATGCCAGGCACAGTGATATGTGTTTTATGTGCATTTAAACATTTTATTGATGTATAACATGTAGTAAAGGTGCATGATGCAGTGGTAAAGAATCTGCCCGCCAATGTAAGAGGCTTGATGAGACAGCGGTTTGATCCCTGAGTTGGGAAGATCTCTAGAGAAGGACATGGCAACCCACTTGAGTATTCTTGCTTGGAAAATTCCATGGACAGAGGAGCCTGGTGGGCTACAGTCCATGGAGTTGCAAAGAGTCAGACATGACTGAGCACGCACACACACACACACACACACACACACACAACACACAGTAAAGGTACATCTTTATCATATAGTGTAAATTGTATTATAAAGACTGTATACAATCTTTATTGTATAGTGTAACTCTCAGTGAAATTTTATATATATATGCACTGTGTAACCACCACCTAGATCATGATATAACATATTTCCAACATCCAGTAAGACTCCTTCATTCCCAGACAATACCTTTACCTCCCCCCATGATAAACATTTTTCTGACCTCTATCACCAGAGTTTAGTTTTGCCTGTTCTTGAACTTTTACATAAATGGAATCACACAGTGTGTATATGAGAGTCATCAATGTTGTAACATGTAGCAGTAGTTCATTCAGTTTTTATTGCTATATGCTTTTCCATGTTTATATCATAATTTATTCATACATGGTCCTTTTGATGAGCCATTTGACTTATTTTGAGTTTCAGGCTATTTTAAATAAAGTTATGACTATTATCAAAATCTTTTTTGGTGAATATCTTTTGGATATATACCTTTGAGTGGAATCACTGGATCATGAAATACATTTAGTACATATTAGTGTGTGCTCAGTCCCTCAGTCATGTCCAACTCTTTGTGACCCCATGGGCTGTGGCTCACCAGGCTCCTCTGTCCATGGACTTCTCCAGGCAAGAATACTGGAGCGGGTTGCTGTTCCCTTCTCCAGGGGATCTTCCCAACCCAGGGATCGAACCCAGATCCCCTGCGTTGCAGGTGGATTCTTTACTGTCTGAGCCACCAGGGAAGCCTGTTTGCCTATCTGTATTTTCCTTCCACTCTTCCAGAACAAACAACCCATGGAAATTGAACTATCCCAAGTTCCTTAATGATCTCCTGCTGCTGCTGCTAAGTCGCTTCAGTCGTGTCCGACTCTGTGTGACCCCATAGACAGCAGCCCACCAGGCTCTCCCGTTCCTGGGATTCTCCAGGCAAGAACACTGGAGTGGGTTGCCATTTCCTTCTCTGTTGGGGGCCAGAGTGAGGTACTCCGCCCTTGACAAAGGTCATGAGGAAGGAGGCTCGACATACGCAAAGGTGGGATCGAGCCTCAGGAGTCCCCCTGGAACTCCTCGAGCATCTACCCCCATAACCAGAGCCTGCCTACTTTACTACTTTGTGCTCTTACCTACACCTCTGACTTTACGGGGGGCTGTCCCCCACCACCTCTTTCGGAGAAGGAGTTAACCTAGAGCTCCAGTTAATAATAATTCCTGGGCGTGATAAGAGTGTTTTAACCTACAAACTCCTCTGAAGGTTCTCTAGCCTGCCTGACAGGCTCATCCAGCCACATGTGATTGCTCACAGCCTCCCAACCGTGAGAGGCACAAGATGCTTTAAACCCTCTAAAAACAGGTTCTTTAGAGAAGTAGAAAACTATTAGTATAAGTATAATGGGCTGATTAGAAATTGTGTTGGTGAAGGGTTTTTCATTTGTTGAGCCAATGTTTGTTGCTAAGTCTCCACATCCCCTGCCCTTACACACATTAATGAATATATAGAAGAAATAAGTATTAACCTTTGATATTAATCACGTTAGACCTTAGGCTAAGTAAATTCTTTCCTTAACTAAAACCCACTACAGCCTCACCCTGTAGGAATGTAACTTTACTTGGGTGGCGTCTGTTTTGAGACTAATCAGCCCTGGAGAAATAAGTGTCCTGACTGACTGACCGCTATCACAAGGAGAGGGTCGTAAATTGTCAGCAGGCCCCCCTGGCCAGAAGATGATGTAACACCCCTAAGACCTCTGTATACATTTGTGTGAAGCACCTGACTTTAATAAAAGTCAGGACTGCTGTCCCCACGTGACTTTTGTATAACATCTCAGTGTATAAAAACAGACTCTGGAAAATAAAGAATTGGGATCAGTTTCTCGAAATACTGGTCTCCCCATGTCGCTCTCTCTCTCGGAACCCACCATGCTTACTAATTATGCCTGGGCTTCTAAGATCCGACCGGGGAGGCCTCAGTGTCTCCTCTCCTTCGGGAGAACGGAAGGACGCCTGCGGCCTACGTAAGTGGTGCAAACTTCTTGTCTTGAAGTTTTATTGGTCTCCCGCGTAAACCAAGCTACTCAGCCTCTTTTCTCCACTGAATTTTCCTACTGAGCTATCCTTATTCTATTACTCTTTATATCCTTAATTAACGTTTAATTAAGCAATTGTTTCCTGATCTTCGCCTATGCCGTCTCTCCTTCGAATACCCTGGATCAGCCGGGGCTGGTCCCCGGCACTTCTCCAATGCATGAAAGTGAAAAGTGAAAGTGAAGTCACTCAGTTGTGTCCCACTCAGCGATCCCATGGACTGCAGCCCACTAGGCTCCTCTGTCCATGGGATTTTCCAGGCAAGAGTACTAGAGTGGGGTGCCATTGCCTTCTCCTAAGACATCTTAAAGGAGAGGAAGTTTCTTAGATATGTTTGACTGAAGTTAAGTACAAACACAAAAGAGTTTTTGTTTCATGTTTTTGCTGCTATTATTGTTATTTGGTTAGGTTTGCTTTGGTCTCCAGGAAGATTAATAGGGTAAGGAAAAAGAAACCTCCTGTTTCCAATCCAAATGACCCTAAAAGTGGGTCCTATTTTTAGGATTGAATGTGAATAACTATACAGTGTTAAGCCCAACAATGAACGGGTCTGTAAGACAGGAGTATAAAACTACCAGTTCTGTGTACTTCACCAGATTGTCCTGAGGATAAAGTGAGCTAATGAACGGAAGTCAACTCTGAGAGCTGTGACCGCAATGTTTCTTTACTGAAAGCAGCCGGTCCCTACAAAAGGCAAGCCCACGGACAGAGTAGAAAAGAGAGCCATTCACTAGCCAGAGCTTATCTTAGGAAAACTTCATGATCTCAATAATGTCATCATGCACAAACACCTATATTTTTATCTCAACTGTGCCACCAGGCATTTGGGAATCTGCCAGCTTCTTGCAGTTGTTCTTTTCCTCACATGAACTACTAGGTAATTCAAGTTAAGTGACTCACTGGAGGAAAGAGGCAATTCAGGACTGTGCAAACTCATTTTGCAAGTTTTCTGTTGATACAAGTAAGAGGTGAAAGGTAGGATGGTGCTTTCTAAGATAATTGTCTTTCATCAATTCAGAACAATTTCAGTCCTTAATTAGTTATGGAGTATGACAAAGTAATTACGTTATTTCCTTTAACTTCTTGCTTTGCTTAATGACAATATGGTAGAGTGATTGAATTTTCTCTCTAGTTACTAAATGACAGACTCAAAAAAAAAAAAAAATCCTGATATCAAAAGAAAGCATAAACTCTAATCAGGGACACATTGAAAAATGGTTAATATTTATTGAGCTCAAACTGTGTGTCAGACAGTTTTTAAAGTGTCGTACAGAGTTAACCCATTCAACTCCCATGACAGTTCTGTGAGTGAGATATAATCATTTTCTTTTCTCTAAGAGAAACAGAGGCATAGGAGAGTGTGGAGATGCGGAATTTAACCAGTTTAGTTGGATGTCAGAATCTGCCCTTGGAATCTTACGTTATTTCATGTCTATAAAATACAAGATTGAATGTTAAAACAGTCCTAGAGACAGCTCACTCGTAGCTGTAGGTGTTATAACTTTGCTCTTGTGTCCACTCTAAGAGTAACCACAGTAAAATGACCGTGGGCAAAACAGTATCTGTGCAGACATTTCAGAGAGAGTGGTTCTTCAGAGGAAAACAATCCTTCTTAGACTTCATCAGTGAAGATACTGAGAAACTGCAGGTGGAGAGGCATTCTTTTTTTAATATATAATTTTATTTATTTTTGGCTGTTCTAGATTGTCATTGCTGTGCAGGTTTTTCCCAAGTTACGACGAGCAGGGGCTACTCTCTAATTGTGGTGTGCAGGCTTCTCATTCAGGTGGCTTCTCTTGTTGCCGAGCAGGGTCTCCAGGGCATGTGGGCTTCAGTAGTTGTGGAATGTGGGCTTGAGCAGTTGTGGCTCCTGGGCTCTAGAGCACAGGCTCAGTAGTTGTGGCGCCTGGGCTTAGTTACTCTGCAGCATGTGGAATCTTCCTGGACCATGGGTGGAACCTGTGTCTCCTTCTTTGGCAGGAGGATTCTTTCCCACTGAGCCATCGGGGAACCCCGAGGGAAATTCTTGATGTTACAAGGTGATACAATGGATTACCTCTCCAAGGCAAACAAGCTGGTACCTGAGTTGCAGTGAAAGCCAAAAAGGGGTCAGCAAGTGATGTAGCACAAAGGCAGTTAAAGGGGAATGAAGACAAGCCTTCAACCATATCTGGGGAAAGTTTCCTCCCATTCTTTTCATATGGAAAACACTTGGGATGAACTTTAGAACTAGACAGTATGTTAGTTATGGTGGATGTGTATGTAGCTCCATTCATATCCCCTTGGAGCACTTATTTTTTTTTTACCAGATTTCAACTTAGGGAACTTGCAGCTCTTTGTCTCAGCCCTAAGGACTTCCTTGAGTATCAAGAGGTGCTGGGGATTTAACCACCATCACCATTAACAACCCACCACCTCTCCCACACACGTTGCCCAGCAGGTTCCCAGCAATGGGCAATGGGAGATGGTGGATATGTAACCCAGTTCCCCTGCCTCTCAGCAGAAGACTCAGATATGCCCTTCACTGTCTCCCAGGGTCCCCAGGAGGACTGAGTCCCGGCAACACTTACTTGAAAACATACCATTTATTGGCTTCCTATCTCTCTTCCCTGTTGACCTGTCAGGATTTCCTGAGATGAACTCCCAACTGAATCAATTGTTTCAGCGTCTGTGTTTAGGGAAACCCAAACCAAGCTAGTGTGTTGACACATATTTAATTAGGGCTTAGAAAGCTGTGTAATTCTTATTCCATAGTTTGTATCTAGTACCAGTCAAACAGCTCAGGCATTGTTCTTCCTGGTCAATATTTGAACTGGATGGTCCTGACAAATGTCCTACAACTTCTCAGACTCAGATTTGGGCAGGTTGGTCACTGAACTAATATCTTCTGAATACTAGAATATTCTGTCTGGATTGTCTAAGCTTATGTAACTGACTGAGTGTTTCCTAGCTCTTAGTTAATTTTTCCCAGTTTTCAAGAAATGTTGGTGGAATTATTTTACTGGTTCAACCATCAGCTTCAAGATAGCAAGAGCCTTATCCATCTTGCCCATAGCTGTGATAGCCCATAGTTCCCTGAAAAATGTCCAGTGCGTAGAAGATATTTAACAGACATTAGTGAGTGAATTTCTTGGAAAGATTAAATACTTTTAAAATGTTGCACAAGCACCTCATTTGATATAAATTATTAAATTCAGCTTCTTATTAAAAATGTTTATAGGGACTTCCCTGGCTGTCCACTGGTTAAGTCCAGTGGTTAAGACTCTGTGCTTCCAACGCAGGGGATGTAGATTTGATGCCTGGTTGGGAAACTAAGATCCCACATGCTGGGCAGCGAGGCCAAAAAAAAACCAAAACCAAAACCAAACTGTATGTTTATCAAGTGTACAACATGTATCATTAGACTGGGGGCTTCCCTAGTGGCTCAGATGGTAAAGAATCCACCTGCAATGTGGGAGACCTGGGTTCAATTCCTGAGTTTGGAAGATCCCCTGGAGGAGGGCATGGCAACCCACTCCAGTATTCTTGCCTGGAAAATCCCCATGAACAGAGGAGCAGAAGCCTAGTGGGCTACAGTCCATGGGGTTGCAAAGAGCTGGACGTGACTGAGTGACTAAGCACACACATCATTAGACTAGATAATAGGTATGAAAGTTATTGGAAAGGTAGTTGGCAATCGCTATTGTTGGGACTAACAGTTAATGAACATGTTCTAATTACCATAAACTTTGGACACTCTTGGTGTAAGACAGATTTGGGTTCATGGCATTTGCTACCTGCGTACTTTGGGTAAATTCCTGACATTTTTGAGGCCAAGGATTTTTATCTGTAAATTGCTAAACACTGTGTTCTATTGAAGCAAGGATGTCATGAGTTATAAGATGCATCATTATTTTAAGCACCATTAAGAAATTTAAAAAGCAGCCAATTAAACTGTAGTAATATGCTTTCTTATGTTGGTTTTAAAATGCATCCAAAATTCAGAGATGTTAAAATATGAACAAAGATACATTTTGGAGTTAATACAATATGAAACAATAAGTACCTTAAGAAGTTATTGGTTAAAATGGATATTTTATAATATAATATAATAATATATAGTAAATATATATATATGTGTAAAGCATATATAGAAGATAATGAACAAATTATTTCTTCCTTGCTTTGATTAAATCCTTAGTAAACAATTTACATGTTTGAAAAATGCTAATTTCATACTATTATATTCAACCACATAGAGGAAAGGAAGTGTACGAATACTGAAAAAGTTTATTGCTTGAAAAAACAAGAGCTACGCAAACAGTTGAACCTTGATATATCGGATAATTGATGAGGCAAAATATGGGAGAAAAGAGCATTAAACTCTGAAGTGAAAACCATGTCAAATAAATTTAGAAAATAATTAGTGAGGACTAGAGAAGTAACCATGCTCCCAACTTTAAGGGAACCAAAATTCTGCACTTGAGACCCTCCCAGAGATCTTCCCTATGTATCTGTATTCTTTAGCATATCCTATAATAAACTGGCAAATGTAAACAAACAAACAAACAAAAAACACAACTGTGCTTTGCAATTGTGAAAATACTAAAAAAATCAATAAACCAATTCTATTCAGTATTTTTAAATAGAAATATTTTACATTTGAGACTGCTTCATATTTTTCAGCATTCTGAACCAACCCATTGGAGCAGTGATGTCTAAGAAAAGAAGAAAGATATAGGAATAAAATGTTAGGAGCACTCCCTCTAAAATCAAGAAATCAAAATAAAGATGCCACTATCAACACTTTGAGTCTATGCAACATTGAACTAGAGGTTGAACCAGAATAATAAGGCAAAGTTTAAAAGTTATAAGGATTAGAAAAGAAAAAACAAAGCTATAATCAAAACTGTAATCATAATATAATTATCTGCACACAAACAAACAAGAAGCACCAAAAACTCACAAGGAACTATAAAAACATTTATATTTTTATACAGTAGTGACAGTTTAAAAAATCATATTGAAAATAAAAGAATATGCAATAGCCACAGAAGGAAAATTAAGGTAATTATGAAAAAAAATCTAACGAATTTGGTTAAGGTGGCTCACAGGTAAAGAGTCAGCCTGCCAATTTAGGAGACATGGGTTTGATCCCTGGATCGGGAAGATCCCTTGGAGAAGAAAACCGCACTCCACTCCATTATTCTTGCCTGGGAAACCCCATGGACAGAGGAGCCTGGTGGACTATAGTCCATGGAGTTGCAAAGGAGTCAGACACAACTTAGACTAAAATGACAACAAATGAAAAAAATCTAACAAATTTGGGAAAAACCTTTAGAAAGAAAATCATAAAAATTTATTTAAAAACACAAAATTAGGCCTAAATAAGTGTAGAATTATATCATGTAATGGCAAAGAAGACATAACATAGTATGTCATATTTCCTCAAATTTAATCTATGGGAAACCTCTAGTTTCAATCCAAATTCCAATAGGTTTTCAAGATCCTTGAAAACCTGATACTAAAAGTTAAATAAAAAAGCAAATTGCTAAAAATAAGAAGAGTGGAAATTTGCTATAATAAATATCAAAACTTAGTACAAAGCTACAATAATTAGAGGCTATAGTGCTGCTTGCTCAGCCGTACAGTCTGCCTACAATGAAGGATCCCTAGGTTGGGAAGATTCCCCTGGAGAAAGAAATGGCAACCCACTCCAGTATTCTTGTTTGTGAAATCTCCTGGACAGAGGAGTCTAGTGGGCCACAGTCCATGGGGTTGCAAAGAGTCAGACATGACTTAGTGACTAAACTACCACCACCATAATGCTGGTATGGATGTTGACAAAGAGATCAATGGAACAGAACAGAAAACTCAGGTATAGATAAAATGCTGATGTAAGCTTGATACATGATAGCTGTAGCAAGTCAGATCAGTGGGCAAAGGAGAGTGTACTCCATAAACGGTGCCAGGATCTGGAGTTTTTCCCTATGGAAAAAAGTGAAAGTTGGATCCCGTTCATAACAAATACAAAAATTAATTCCTTGTATGTTAAGCACCAAAATGTGAAAAACAAAACTTTAAGAATACTAGAAGAGAATATTTAGTATATAGAAAGATATCACAAATAAGATATTAAAAAAATACATGTACACCAAAAACACAAGAAAAAAACTACGAATTTATTGTAGTAAATAAAAAAGTAAAAAGAAGGATAGAAATTGGAAGATTTAAAATATGTAGATGACCTGACAAAGGGTTAACGCTTATGGTAATAATAATAATAATCTCTTCTGAATAAATAAAAAGACAAACTCTTGTTATAAAAATGAACAAATGCATGGAGAGGCATTTCAGAAGAAGAAACACAAATGAATAATAAACATATGAAAAGATATTTAACCTCTATATTCATCAAGGAAATACATATTAAAACCATATATATATTAAACCCACTTAGGAGGATTGAGTGCACCAATGGCCCCAAGTTTTCATGCCCGCTGTGTCCACACTCTTTGGCACTTTCCTCCCTTACTGAGTCTGGACTTGACCATGTTCAACCTGACAATAGCAAGCCTATTGCAAGCAGAGCTTGTATAAGCACTTGTGTGTTTCTGCTCTTTCTCTTGCTCTTTTATCTTACCATGAGGACAGGTCTAAACTTTTCTACTAGAGCATGAGAGATCCATGGAACAGAGCTAAATCATGAGGCCATCCTAGTCTAGCCAGGGCACGGATGACCAGTGGGCTGGTGAAAGCCCAGGTGAAAGAAGTAGAGCCTGGTCCCCTCAGTAGACCCACCCAGTCAAGCCCACATGCTTGACTAGTGAGAAATAATAAATGGGTATTGTTTTAAGATACTAAATTTTGGGGGTAGTTAGTATGTGGCAATGACTAGCTGATAGTGGTACTATTTTACAGCCATCAGACTAGCGAAATTCCGAAGTCTGGCAGTGTCAAGAGTTAGTGGGAATATAGAGCAATGGGAACTCCTAACACACTAGTGGCACACACTAGTATAACCACCTTGGAAAATAATGTGCCATTAACTTATAATGGTGAAAATACCTCATGGCCCAGCAGTTACATTGCTGTTGTATGTGTTTCCAAGTGTGCTTAGAAAAACGCACATTCCATAGATTTCTATAAGAATGTTCATAACATTGTTTGTGATAGCAAAACAGGCAAAGAATCCAAATGTCTGACATCATAAAGGAAGGACAAATAATTTGTAGTAATTACATAAAACGGAGTAATGAAGACGAGTAAACTAAAGTGAAATATATCAATATGGATTAATCTTACAAATACAAAATAAAGTGAAAAAAGCAAGTGGCAGAAGAATACAAGCAATAGGATATTTTTTACATAAAATTCAAGGCAATATAAAAATAAATATACTATTTAGAGATACACAACAATGTAGTAAAATTATAACAAAATTATTGCAAAATTCAGTATGGTTGATTCACTGGAGAAGGGGGAACGATTTCAGCTGTTTGCTTAATATTTTGTTTCTTAAGCTGGGTTAATAGGCACACCTGTATCCATTTTATTAATCTTTATGTCTTGTATACTATACATCCATTCAAAAGAATTACTACATATTCAGAAGAATTTATCTACCTACCTAGCTGCTTATCTAACAAAGGAACCGCTTTTCCAAAACATAAAAAGTAAGGAGAGAGTTGGAAGCATGCGTCTATCACTATGTCCACATGGCTGTTGTCAGGTGTACAGAACAGAGCCCAGGGGATCTCGCTAATGCTGTACTTCTTTGATGTCCTCATCAGGGGAAAATTGATGGGTATATGCTTTGTTTCAAATCAACAGTTTCCAAAATATTTCATTTTGTTATTTCAAGCGCATGCCCTTTCATCGTGACCCCAGATGACATTTTCTGAGCACATGAGCAACAGGCTGCTTCCTGCACTAACACTGATGGAAAACCAGATGACTATTAACTATCTGGAAGGATGAATGCAGACAATGGGGATCAAACACAGGGGAGCTACGGTCAAGTGTGCAAAGTTTTCCTCGATAGAGGACAATGTTTTTGGAGGTTAGGGTTGCTTGTAGCTTGCAATCAATCAATTGATGTCTACGGTAAGTCTTGAACTGTGCTGGATATTTAGGGTACAAAAACATACAAATACACACCCAAGAGAGTGAAAACAAATATCCACACAAAACATATACAGTACAAGAATGTTTATAGCAGCATTATTCACTTTACCTAAAAAATGGAAACAACACAAATGTCCATCAACTGAAGAATCAATAAACAAAATGCTGTGTACCCATGCAATAGAATATTATTGTCATAGAAAGAAACGAAGTACTGATGCATACCACATCATGGATGAATCATGAAATCATTATACCAGGGAAAGAAGCCAGACATGTATTGTATGATTTCACTGGTATGAAATGAATGTCCAGAAGAGGTAAACGAATAGAGACAGAAAGTAGATTCATGGTCATCACGGGTGGGGATAATCAGGGTTCATGATGGGAGTGACTGCTAATGGGTGTGGGGTTTTTTGTATTGATTCATTTTGGCCATGCTGGGTTCTTGTTGCTTTCTTTAGTAGTGGTGAATGGGGGCTATTCTCTAGTTGCAGTGCTTGGGCTTCTCATTGCAGAGGTTTCTTTTGTTGCAGAGTGTTATCTCTAGAGCATGGGCTTGATAGTTGTGCATGGGTTTAGGTGCTCTCAAACACATGGAATCTTCTCCAACCAGGGATCAAACCCATGTCCCTTGCATTGGCAGGTGAATTCTTAACCACTGGACCACCAGGGAAGTCCCTGGTAATGAAAGTGCTCTGGGATTAGGTAGTGGTGAAAGTTAGCATTTTTTGATATATATTGTTGTGGGTTGACCTGTGTTTCTCAAAAAGATATGTTCAGTTCCCACTGCCTCAGAACGTGACCTTATTTGGTAATAGAGTTGTTGCAGATGTACTTAGTTAATATGAGGTTATGCTGGAGTACAGAGTGATCTTGATCCAATCTGACTGGTGTCCTAGAAGAAGAGGAGAGAAAGACACACAAGGAGCACAGCCATACAGACAGCAGAGGAATACTATCACAAACCAAGGGATGTCTGGGACTACCAGAAGCTGGAAGCAGGAAGGAACCTTGTCAGAGGCTTGGAGGAAGCATGGCTCTGCCAACACCTGGATTCAGACTTCTAGTGTCCAGAACTATGAGAGAATATATTTCTCTTATTGTAAGCTAAGTTTGTGGTATTTTGTTACAGTAGACTTAGCAAATTAAAACATATGTTATGAATAAAGACTTTAGAATTAAAAGGAAAAAAAAAGAATTAAAAGGAGAAAAAGCATATAAGGCTCATTCATTCAACAAATAGAAGTTGCCATGGATGGAGCATGGAGGCAGTTACCATAGAAGAAAGTTACCCCAGACAGAGCATGGAGGCAGTGCTTGCTCGGGCTGGTGAGATCAGGGAGAGCATCCCTGAGGGGGACACACTTGCACTGAATTTTGAAGCACTGGTAGGAGTCTGCCAGGTGTGAAAGAAAGAACTGTCACTAGACTGCCATAGCTCCTTGACATATGAACCTAATATTTTAGTGAGGGTAATAGGTAGAAAACAAACAAAGAAGTAGTGAACTACAAATTGTGGTAATTATAACAGAAAGCTAATGTACTGAGAGCGTTCTCACGTCCCTGGATGGATACGTGACGTGTCACAGGTGAGCACCCTTCAGCAGCCTGGTGTCTGAAGATCACTGATAGAGCAGATGGGCCACCAAAGAAGCTTGATTGCTTTGTTCTCACCCTAGTGCTGTGTGTCTTGGGCACATCTTCTCATTTCTCTGAATCCCATTTTTACATTTGAAAAAAGAAATGGCAAAAAAGGGGTGTATCTAAAGTCTATTTTCATTCTAATTTGGTGAAATAAGTATTTTTATAGTCTTCTCTAAGTCCTTGGGTTCTGCACCCACAAATTCAACCAACCTTGGATTGAAAATACTAGAAAATATTTTTCCAGAAAGATTTAAAAAGAAAAATCTGAATATGCTACATGCCCAGAAACTATATATACATAACATTTACATTGTATTTATAACTATCTACATAGATTTACATTGTATTTACATTGAATGTACTAATACAATGTAAGTAATCTAAGTATTCTAAGTAATTTAAAGATGATTTAAAGTCCATGAGGGAATGTGTGTTGGTTATATGCAAATACTGTGCCATTCTGTATAAGGGACTTGAGCATCCTTGAATTTGGTATCTGTGGGGGGTCCAGGAACCAATCCTCCATGGATAGCAAGGGGTGACTGTACTACATAATTTGGTTATTTAAAGCAGAATCCATGGGATTGTAGTAGGACAATGCTATAGTACTTTACATGGATCTTTTTAAGCTGGTTAAATGGAACTGTGATGCTTATTACAAACCAGGGGAGCTTCAGTCTGTGGCCTTATTTTTTCAAACTGGAGAGAGCATGGTAACTCATTGTACAATGAGAAGAGCATTTAGCCCTAGACACAGCTCCATTCTTGCATTTATTTATTGCATGGCAGCAGCTATTTTCATTGTAACCCTGTCTTTACTGGAATTGCTTCCATTGCTCATGTATCTGTTTGGCTAGGGAAATAGAGATGAATGAGAAAAGCCAACCTAGAGAAGAATGAGAGGGCAACTCTCATATAATGAAAAGAATTTCAGACTTTGGACTCAAATTCCACTTCTCTCACCTCTCAGCCATGAGACCCAGAGAAAGTGTACTCTCTGAGCTTCACTTTCTTCATCCACAGTGGGACTGAAAATCCATTCCTCACATGGCAGTTGTGAAGGTTAAATTCACTAATGCACTTATCAAATACTTAAGAAGCACTGACTATATCTACCCATATATCTGTATCTCTAAAACAATCTGTATCTGTCTCTATGTCTATCTATCTATCTACCATCGTTTATCTGGAGCTTTAGATATGGCAGCAAGAAGACAACACAATCATAGTCCTCAACCTCAAGGAGTTTCTAGTGTAGAGAAGACAGGTATTGAATAGGAAGTAAGCCGTGTAACGAATGATACTAACTTCTAACTTCATAGGAATTTGGAAAATGAGTCAAAGGCATCTTGTTGAAGCCAAAAGTGAGAGTATTTAAAATGGGAACATAAAAGACAATTTTAAACTTGATTCATGTGAATTGACAGTGAAGGAGTGGGTGACGGACTGAAACAAGTGTGAAATAGGTAAGATCAGAGCTCAGAGGCAGTTTTTCCTGAAAAGTGTAACTTGGTAAATTTTCTACCAAACGTGAGCCAAAATTTCATTTAACTTTTTTCAGATACAAACTAAGAACCATAAAGTAGGCTGATTTGTATGCTTCCTTTTCCAGAACACAGAACATTTATCAACACTCTGTGGTAACTTGTCTTTCAAACCTCTCTGGTGTTCTGAATCATGTCATATTTTTATTATCTCTCAAACTACTTCTGAAAATCTGAATAACATAATTGATATTCCTCAAACAGAATTTCTTAAATGTCTGTAGCTCCTTTGTAGCAATTAAAATAACACAACTTTTGTAAAGTACAAGTTTTTAGCTTGGTGGATATCATGTATTTCCCTGTATATCATGTATATACGCATCAAAGCCCATTTAGTTAAATTAACTAAGGGGCAAAGGAGAGGTGCTGTAGCTAAAACATTAAGGTTTCAAATGCTGGTGATTAGAGAAAATGTGGATTTTGCATTTTTAAAAATACTATTTGGTAAACTCCAGTTTTTTCCTGCTTTTTCATCGTGCCATCTCTTATGGTTGCTACTAGCCACATGTAGTTATTTAAAATTGACTTAAGGGGGAATGGGGAGGGAAGGGTTGGGAGTTTGGCATTAGTAGTTGTGAACTATTACATACAGAATGCAGAAACAACAAGATCCTACTGTACCACGCAGGGATATCCTGTGGTAAACAATAATGGAAAAGAATATGAAAAAGAATATATATATATATATGTATAACTGAGTCACTTTGCTATACAGCAGAAATGAACACAACATTGTGAATCAACTATATGTCAATAAAAAATTTTAAATAAAATTGATTTAAATAAATTAAAATAAAATTTAACATTCAGTTCTTCATTCTCACTGGCCACTTTTCAAATGTTCAGTAGCCACATGCGGCCAGTGGTGAGCATATTAGACAGCACAGATATGGAATATTTTTGTCACCATCAAAAGGTTTTTTGGACAGTGCTGCCTTAGAAGGTCTATTCAGTGAAAAGAACTATGAAGCATCCTCATATAAGTCTGGATGAAATGGGTTTTCCTTTATTCCTAAAGAAACACTAAGAATCCTTACAATCACGTCTGGAAATGCATCCTTTAAAAGGTAGATATGCATCTAATGGTTAATGAACAAAACTGTTTCTCATGCTATTATTACAGAAATTAACATAGATGTTCTTGGCAAGAGAATAGTTAATGGTCTACAGTCACCAAAATCATGTTTTCAGAGACCTTTTAATGACATGAGAAAATGTTAATGATATTAGTTAAAAAAAAGAAACAAACCCACAATACAATGAGATACCCAAATGTACTCAACATGGTATTTTTTAACAGTTAACTTATGTTGTTTTTTTCAGTTTTTTCACATTCCTCCCAGTGAGCATAAACTATTTAGGTGCTAGAGAAAAAAAGTTTTTTTTTAAAATACAAATTATTTGGCGTTTAGGGCAGATAGATAAATAAAATCCAAAGCAAAAAGCAAGTCATTGGTGAATTGTTTTTCTGTTTCAAGGGTAAACTGAAAGAGTTAAAAGCATTTTGATGGCAATCTCAAAGTCTAGGATCTGTCTTCAGACTGTGTTTATTCTTGTTACCCATCAGAGATCTAATAAATGTTATTTAGAAGACAAGTGTGTGGGCTGGTGAAGTTGATGAAAGTGATAATAAAGCAAATTACAACACCTCTAGGCCATGTGCAGCCTTCCTGGGTGGTTCAGATGGTAAAGAATCTGCCTGCAATATAGGAGACCCTGGTTTAATCCCTGGGTCAGGAAGATCCCTTAGAGAAGGGCATGGTTACCCACTCCAGTATTCTTGCTTGGAGAATTCCCTGGACAGAGGAGCCTGGCAGGATACAGTCTATGGGGTCACAAAGAGTCGGACACAACTGAGCACCTAACACACACACACAGAGGCCATGTGCAGATGGCAAGGAGGAAATCATTCGAAACATGGAGAGATAGAAATGTCATGGCATAAAAAAGTCAGTCAGTTCAAAACCTTACCTTTCTTCAGTTAAAATGATCAAGTCATTTAAAAAGTCATTTTCTTAACTTTAATGATTTTAAAATTAAACTCTTAACTTTTCACAAGTAATTTTGAAATCACAAGTAATTTCAAGCCCTTTCTCAATGCTCAGACAGTTCTTCCCTATCATTTTGCAGATGAAATCAACCTGGTTGAAATTTTAGCAATTTTAAAATGCGTCTTAATCTCACATGATGTTTATTTTATACGTATTTATAATATGCACACATATACTTAATAATATATATAAAGACAAATGAAATGTACATATGTAAGTATTTTACAGAAACTATTTAGTTGCTAGGGCTTTCCTGATGGCTCAGACAGTAGTCTGCCTGCAATGTGGGAGACCTGGGTTTGATCTCTGGGTCAGAAAGATGCCCTAGAAAAGGAAATGGCAATTTCCACTCCAATATTCTTGCCTGGAAAAATCCCACGAACAGAGACTGGCAAGCTACAATCCATGGGGTCTCAAAGACTTGAACACAACTGAGTGATGAACACTTTCACTTTTCTTTCACATTTAGTTGCTAGAGAAAAAAAAGGTTTTTTTTTAAGAAGTACAAGTATTTAAGGTTTAGGGCAAATAGATAAATAAAATCCAAAGCAAAAAGCAAGTCATTGGTGAATTGCTTTTCTGTTTCAACAATAAATTGAAAGGTTGGTGGCATTAAAAGCATTTTGATGGCAAACATATTACATGTTATATTCAGTTCAATTCAGTCACTGAGTTGTCTGACTCTTTGCGACCGCATGCACTGTATGTAGCATGCCAGGCCTCCCTGTCCATCACCAACTCCCAGAGCTTACTCAACTCATGTCCATTGAGTCTGTGATGCCATCCAACCATCTCATCCTCTGTCATCCCTTTCTCCTCCTGCCTTCAATCTTTCCCAGCATCAGGGTCTTTTCAAATGAGTCAGTTCTTTGCATCAGGTGGCCAAAGTATTGGGGTTTCAGCTTCAGCATCAGTCCTTCCAATGAATATTCAGGACTGATTTCCTTTAGGATGGACTGGTTTGATCTCTTTGCAGTACAAGGGACTCTCAAGAGTCTTCTCCAAAACCGCAGTTCAAAAGCATCAATTCTTTGGTGCTCAGCTTTCTTTATGGTCCAGCTCTCACATCCATACACGACTACTGGAAAAATCATAGCTTTGACTATATGCCCATGTTATATTAGCTATTATAATATGTCAAACTTTATATAATTTTGCTCAACCTTTTCTTTTCAATGACTGTATCACATACATGGGCATTTTGTAGTTATCTGGTGGATGTGAAAAAGTAGTCAATTGAGAACATTATCAAGAGGCTGAAATAAAAACTATATTCCCAGGGAAAACTAAAAATACTTATTGAGAAGACTGATTGTCAGTGACTTATATGTTGTCTGGTAGAGGCCAGTACACTGGCTTTCAAGCTGAAGAATGGGTAAGGCATAATTGTAGGCTTGGGGCACCTATTGAGTAGGGGAAGGATTGGAAGAGAGTGAATGATAACAGTGTGTGAAGGCACTGAAAGAAAAGTCTGTCCATTTTACAGTGTTGTCCAAATCCATGGTGGATGCCACGATCCATCCATGTTAGGCTACTTAGAGTGTTTGGTAGACTAAGTAAAGGACCCTTCCATCAACTGAGACCTTGCCTAGCCACCTTTGATTATTTAATGATCGAATAAATTAAAATGTTTACATTAATCCCCCTATGGAGATGTTTGTTGCATTTCAGAATACAGTCAGCCCTCTATATCCACAGATTCTGTATCCGTGAATTCAACCAACCTGCAGTCAAAAATATTAGTAAACATCCCAGAAAATTCCAAAAAATAAAACTTAATTTTGTCACACTCACAACTATTTGCATAGCATTTATGTTGTATTAGGTATTTTAAGTAATCAAGAGATGATTCAAAGTATTGATATAAGGGAGGATGTATGTAGGTTATATGTAAATACTGCACCATTTATATAAGGAACTTGAGCATCCTTGGATTTTGTTAACCACAAGTGGAGGTGAGGGGCTGGAACCAACCCTTTGCAAAGATATTGGGGACTTTATTTTGATTTTTCATCTAAAACAACATTTCAATATTCCCCCCTCCTCCCCACATTTGACTGCCAACTGCTTAAGAAGGATGTAGGAAAAGCTTTTTCAAGGTGAAATTTCAATCTACTATTTTGTTCCTTCATGCCTATGACCAGACTGCTTCTCACTACTGGCAGTCCTCGACTCCAAGAGAGGGAATAAAAAAAACAAATTTCACTAAGTTTCCAAATGTTAATTTTAAATGTAAAGCTATAGTCAGGAAAATGCAGGTGTTATAAATATTGGAACTGATCTTTTAATTACGATTCCAACTAAAAAATTATGATGAGGTTTGTTAGAGAAAAAAAGCTTCATTCATCATTCATTCTTTATTTCCTTGGAACTTGGCATAATAATCTTGGCTTACATGGTCATTTAAATTGCCATGGCTTATCACAGAACTACTGAATTAATTCATATCGCAAAGGCAGTCTAAGACACTATGTCAACACATTTACTGAGTGTTAAATGCAAACATTTACGTGGCACTCTATTCAATGCCAGACTGCAATGACAGATATAACCAACTTTAGCATTTGCAGCCTTATGTCATATTTCTAATGATTGAATGACATAGTATGGAGACTGTCCTACTTTGATTTCCCCAGGAGAGAGAGAAAATGGGGAAAGGATGGTTTGATCAGTGCACCTGTATCATTATTTTCATCCTTGCACTAGTATTGAGAGTGAGTGGATGCTCTGAATGTTGTAAATGCTTTCCCAGGACTCAATGATCCCTTGCTAAACCTTCAGCATCATATTGGTGTTGTTCAAAGGTTGTAGCTCTTAATTCATGCTTATACACCCAGTCATTATTTCCAAAGTAAAACCCATGAGGCTGGATTCAAGAGATTTACAGTCTCACTTCTCTCCACTAACCCTCCAAAAGCCATTGTATGGAAGCTGAGTAACCCAGCTATACTAGTTTCCCATTGCTGAGGTAACAAGTCACAACAAATATGGCAACTTACACAACACAAATTTATTACCTTACAGTTTTGTAGGGTAGACAATGGAAATAGGTTTCTGGGCTTTGTTTCCTTCCGGAGGCTCCAGGAGAGCCTCTGATTCTGTGCTATTTCTAGCTTGTAGAGGCTTCCCACATTCTGTGGCTCATGGCTTCCTTCTCTCTTTCATGTCAGCAACATTGCATCTCTCTGTGTTTTTCTTCCATAGTCACATACCCTTATTTTATTGTTTAGGCTCTCTTTTCCACGTCAAAATCTTTTCTGACTAAGGATTACCTACCCGGGCAATCCAGGATAATCTCCCTATTTTGAAGTCAGTTGATTAGCTACCTTAATTTCATTTGCAACTTTAACTCCTCTTCACCATGAACCTAACATATTCATAGGTTCCAAGGATTAGAACATGGACATCTTTGGCAGGCCATTATTCTGCCTGTCTTACTAGCCTAGACTCTCTTCCCTCAGGGTCAGTCCTTGGTTGGGGAACTAAGATCCCCCATGCCACATGGTGTGGCCAAAAAGCCTTTAAAATATGTAAAAAATAAATTAACTAAAAATAAAAAATTGAGATACCAATATGTATGCCACTTCACACATTAAACCAGCTTTTTTGCTTTTAACAGGTGATTTGTAATTTCCAAATAATAATGGGTATAAGCAGTATTTGAGATATCTGCTCAAACATAAGATAATATGAAATATCTGTGGCTCAATTGGTGCCAGTCTCTCAGGCTCTGTGGTTTGTTGCCACATTTATCATTGAACTAAATGCAAAATTTTATTTCAAGATTGTTGAAAACAATGAAGATATAACTTTCTCCCCATGCAAATCCACAACCCCTCCTGAAGTCTATTTACAGTCTCCTTAGGAGCCCATGGATTCCAGGTTAGAAACCCTGCAATATGAAATAGGATCACCTGGTCCTCTGAATGATAATAAAGTAATGAGAATTTTTAGTGTTTTCTGGGGGAGGAGAGCTGTCAGTGGAGTGTGTTGAAAGTCCTGGAAGTCTAGGAGAGGAGAGATAGGACTCTTTGCTCTAACTCTAAAAGCAAAGAGGTAAGTGGGGACCCAGGTAGTGTGGATGGACTTCCAGGGAGGAATTTTCCATGGCCATGATGGCTGAGGGGATCCAGAGAACCACCTCATTTCCTGTTCCATCAGTGCTGGGTCCACAGACAATACTGGCCAAACCTTTAGGAAAAGCCTGTAACACAAAACCCTTCTGTGTTAGTATGTTGAGGGTGGGGGCAGGGGCAAGAATGGGCAGCATACATGTTTGGAGGGGGTCAACCGAAAGTGTGGAAGCCTTTCTTAGTGACCAGAGCAGCCATCCCAGACTTGCAGAGAGAGTTGTTAGGAGCCAGGTGACCACGAATAAGCAGCTGGCAATGTGGACTGAGTTAGGATGGCTGCAAGTCCACCCTTCAAGCCAAATATGTTAGAGGTAAGCGGCCCTTGACTGAGAGGGAGAAGCTGGATCCGGCCTGCCTTGATACGAGGGGAGACATTGAGGTTGTAGCAGGTTAAAGAGTTGAACGTGACTCTATGTGAACGTGATCCTGTATAAATGTGACCCTGTAGGTAACGAAGGGCTGGACCCTAGAAGGGAGTTGAGCAGAGGAAAGTCTGCTATCAGTGGGGTTTTAGAAGGAGCACCGGGGCAGTGATTGGAGATCAAGTGGACCAGAACATGCTGGAGACAGGCTGTTCAGAGGCCATTGCAGGACTTGGAACCACCAGGAACACAAAAGGAGGATGAAACCCTTAGAATCATGCCTTTTAGGGAGAAGCAGTTTTGGACTCAGCTGTGCCTTTCCAAAGTCAAACAGAGCTGTCCTGCTTCTTCAGCAAGAAAAAAACAAACAAACGAAATAACTTGTGTGCTTGCTTTCCAGTAGCTGGAACTGGCCACCAAGTTCCTCCGTTTCAGTGTGTCCTCACGGAAGAGAAGAATCTTAGCACTGAATTTCAGCATTGAGATTCAATAAAGTTACATTTTTATTAATCCTGAAATTATTCAAGAGTTAGAATCTCAGCAATAAAATTTCTTTGTTAAGCCTGATGGTGGGGAGTGGAGTGTAGGGTGGGGTAATGGGAGGGGTAGAAATGTCAACTGGCTTCAGACTCCCTTTCATCCAAGTTGGTTTCTGGTAAAAGAGTCATAGGTGAGGCTGGGCGCCAGTCAGAACTGCAAAGCTCTATTTAGTTCATGCCATACCTGAAACATCATTAGTTTGCACTGTTGCTTCTTCACTGTATCTGCAGACAGAGTGGACACAGGAGCATTATGGGAAGCAGAGAATGGAAGCCACAAGGAAGGAGGAGTCTTTAAAAAACATTTTTTTTTTTTTACTGAAGTATATAGTTGATGTACAATATTACATAAGTTATAGGTGTACAACAAGAATGAAGGATATTTTTTGGCAGCCTTCGAGTTTTTATTTTATTATTCCATATTTCTTTTGAGTCATTTGAAAGCTTGAAAGAAAGTAAAAATGTTACAGAAACATTTTCCACTTTCTTTTGGTTACAAAATAGGCCCCCCTTTCTACCAAAAGTTAGTGCATATCACCCCATAGTATACTAATGTGGTTAAAGAAATAAGTGAAAAAGCCATTAAGCTTATTCTATTTTTAAAATGTCCCCCCTTTTCTTGTTTATTCCCTAAAGTCATGCAAAAATACTGCTCAGATCATGTGAATAGAGGATATAAAATGGCCCTCTTCTGATTATGGTGATTTTGAACAGCATGTTAGCAATGAAGGTATTTATGGCTGAGAGAGTAATGGAGAAACATATTTGAAAACAATAGATTATTCATTCAGGGGCCATAATAGCTCCGTCTGCCTTCAGCACAAAGATATACTAGACCATGCATGGGATTGTGATCAAAATAAACAGTTGAACCAGCGTGCATGACCAAGCAGGCTGTTCTCCCTGGCATTCTGAACTCTCTTGCTAAGAAGTCATGTCGCGGCCCTTCACCAATGGAAATGGAATTGCTGCAACCTTTAACCCTGTTGTAAAATGAGCTGTCAAAGGTTCACACACTGAAGTGCATCTGCTCTTAAGAATGGAGGAATCTTGATAAGCATGACCCTGAGGACTAAAACACGGGAGAAGTCCAGCAGCCTTTCAGTCATGGCCTCAAAAAGGACTTCCTGGAGAAGGAAATGGCAACCCACTCCAGTATTCTTGCCTAGAGAATCACATGGACAGAGGAGCCCGGTGGGCTACAGTTCACGGGGTCGCAAAGAGTCAGACATGACTTAGCGACTAAACAACTCAGAAAGGACTTAAGGGTTTCTAGCCCAAATTTACATGGTACTAATGGTCTCATGTGGCTGTGGAGCACTTGAACTGAGATGTGCTTTACTTTTTAAATTAGTTAATTAATGTTTAAATTATTTTTGGTTGCGCTGTCTTTGTTGTTGTGTGAGGGCTTTCGTTGTGGCCAGCAGGGGCTACTCTCTAGCTGTGGTGCTTGGGCCTCTCGTTGCGGTGGCTTCTCTTGTGAAGCACAGGCTCTAGGTGCACAGGCTTCAGTGGCTGCAGCACGTGGGCTCAGCAACTGTAGCGTGGGCTTCGTTGCTCTGCAGCATGCAGAGTCTTTTGTGATCAGGGATCAAACCTGTGTCCCCTGCACTGGCAGGTGGATTCTTATCCGTTGTACCATCAGAGAAGTCCCTGAGATGTGTTTTAAATGGAAAAATATTTGCCAGATTCTGAAATCACAGTTTAGTGAAAAGAATGTTGAACATCTCATTAGTCATTTACAGTTTTTGATTACATGCTAAAATGATATTTTGGATCCATTAGGTTATATGATATATATTACTGAAATTAATCTCACCTGTTCTTTTTTTAATTCCATATTTAGAAAATGTTAAACTACATATGAAGCTTGCATTTTAATTCTATTAGTAGAAATGTTATTTTGTCTAGTTAGAAATAATCATGAAGTTAATTCACATAAATCATATAGTTACAATCTGGTTTAAACTATGCAAGCCCTCTTTTTTAAGATTCTGTAATCTTTGTGAGGCTTCCCTGATAGCTCAGCTGGTAAAAAATATGCCTGCAATGCAGGAGACCCCAATTCAATTCCTGGGTCGGGAAGATACCCTGGAGAAGGGAAAGGCTACCCACTCCAGTATTCATGGGCTTTCTTGGTGGCTTAGATGGTAACAAATCCACATGATCTCCTTATGTAGCTCTTTTTAAAAAAAAAAAAATCTTTTTTCTGGTTCTGTGCAGTCATTTCAGAAAAGCTCTTGATGTAAAAAAGCTCACAGGCTGTCTTCCTGAGCATCACAGAGGCTGTCTGGGCTGTGGTGGTCCACTCTGAACCCAGGATGGGGTGAGAAGGTCATCCCCACAGAGGGGCAGAGTTGGTGGCAGCAATTGCTAAGAACTGGCCATGCAGACTAATTTTTTGGCCAAAAGGAAGAGGGGAGAATCTTTGTTACTGATGTGGGTCTTGGCCAGAGAATGGCCCAGATGGGATTCTCAGAGTCTTGGACTATGCTGAGAAAGGGTCCTCCCTTCCTGCAGCTGTCCCATCCCCTCCATCCCACTGCCCAGGTGTAACACCTTAGGCACCACCAGACCCTTTAACTTCTCTCCGTGCATCAGTCCTTTTGTGTTCTACCCAGCCTACACTGAATCTTGTCACCTCAAACTCTTATCCCTCAAAACTGCCAAATTCCTTGAAAAACTTCTAAGATGTCAGGCTTTTCCTAAACTAGAATCCATCTCCTAAACTGCTTTCTTCATTTCTATCCCTGGATCATTAGGCACAGTTACTGAGCATCACTCAATCGAGCAGAATGGTCCATGAAAAATTCATGGGTTGCAGCCCCAGCTGTACCCTCAGCGATGCACAGCAGTGCATATGGTAGGCAGCTCTCTTGTTCTCTTCGGGGAACTTTACTACTCTCAGAATCTCTGAGAATTGGCAAAAAGAGCTCCTCCATCTAATTAGTTTATTCTGATATTATTGTGCAGTCTGGACAACTCTGCCCTGGGGACGAGGAAATGGGATTTCCAGAGTCCCAGCAAGAAGCATTCCTGACTACACATATGTATGTAGGTGCTTAGTTTTTGCCACCCTATGGGCCGTAGCCCACCAAGCTCCTCTGTCCATGGGATTTTCCAGGCAAGAACACTGGAGTGGGTTGCCATGCCCTCCTCCAGATGATCTTCCTGACCCAGGGATTGAACCCGCCTCGGGTCTCCTGCATTGCAGGCAGATTCTTCACCCATCAGCCACCAGGGAAGCCTGACTGCACTCATGTAGGTGCCCAAATTCTGACAACCTGTGCCCCTCCACCCCTAGAACTTGGGTCCCTGCAGTGTCAGCAGCTTGCACATTCTGCACATCCTCAGGGAAAAAGAAGTAGGGTTGGAGTCTGGTTGGCACAAATCAGGCTTCTCCAATGAGAGAAGAAACTTCAAGAGATGCTCAGCAAATGATTGACATAGGACAGTCATGCATGTGTGTATGTATGTGTGTGAGTGTGAGCATCAGTGAGAGTGTACAAGTGTACTCTTCCACGTGCATGCATGGCATGAAATGCAGTGATGAACCACATGGTTCCTTGGCACTCAGGCCTTGCTCAGCATGACTTCAAGCAAATCAGAACTGGGAACAGTAGATAAGAAAGGTAGGGTGTGTGGGTTCCCTCTACATCTCTCTCTCAATGGGCTACCCCATTGTTCTCATTTCCACCTCTAGCAACGATATACTTCCTCTCTGTCTCTGTCTCTGCTTGAAGGCTTGAGACCTGGTCCTTTTTATAACTATAAATGTTTTACCTTTATAATAAATGTACTGTTTATTCAGCTAGTGTTGATGTTTCTGTGTATTACAATCAAAAGGAAGCTTGCCTAAGACAGACACCTTATACTTTGTAGAGTTTGTTCTCTAAAATGTGCATTTGTGGGTTTCATTGAGCTAGAACCATGTGATTCATCACTACATTTCTACCTTGTTCTTTATGGAGAAAACCACATCATTGTATATCTCCCTGGTTTTGAGGTTCTAAAAGCAGATGGTCTGAGTTGTTTATGTGACATTTTCAAGGAGATTGTGTCCATGAAACAAAATCTGACTTGGTGGTCAGAAATGAGGCAGATTATGGCCATCATTGCTAACCCAGCAATCAGAGGCCTCTGATGTCTACTGAAAAAGTTGGCAAAACTGAGACTTCTCTATATTTGCAGGTTCCTGACTTATGATAAAAAATATATCTAATTGAACAACTGAAATTCATCTCAGCATCCCTAAAACAATCTATGTTGGTCTAATTTACGACAGGTTCTCGCCTCTATAGTTTTCAGTTCTCCTTTATTGACCACTGTGCTCACCTCTGACCCACAGCCATTGCTGATCCATTCTCGCCTCCCTTTTCCCCTCTTGCATACTCGCCACTGTGCAGCCTACACCATGCTTAGCCTGTCACTGTGCCTGTCCTCACACACTTTTCCCACCAATCCCTGGACTTCCCTCAATTTAGCCCAAATTGCACCTTCTTCATGAAGCCTTGCTCAGAGCCTCTGATTGCAATCTTTTGGTTTTGGAATTTCTAAAGCCAGAGGTTCTCAACCAGGGGCAATTTTGCCCTCAGGTGACACTTGGTAATGCATGTCAAAGAATGTTCAAACTACAGTACAGCTGCACCATTTCACACGCTAGCAAGGTAATGCTCAAAATCTTTCAAGCTAGGCTTCAACAGTACATGAACCGAGAACTTCCAGATGTACAAGCTGGATTTAGAAAAAGCAGAGGAACCAAGATCAAATAGCCAATATCAGTTAGATCATAGAAAAAGCAAGGGAATTAAGAAAAAACAAAAACACCATCTACTTCTGCTTCATTGACTATGCTAAAGCCTTTGACTGTGTGGATCACAATAAACTGTGGAAAATTCTTAAAGAGATGGGAATGCCAGATCACCTTACTGGCCTCCTGAGAAACCTGTATGCAGGTCAAGAAGCAACAGTTAAAACTGGGCATGGAACAATGGGCTGGTTCAAAATTGGGAAAGGAGTATGTTAAGGCTGTATATTGTCACTCTGCTTATTTAAACTTATGCAGAGTACATCATTCTGGGCTGGATGAATCAGAAGTTGGAATCAAGATTGCCAGGAGAAATAACAGCAGCCTCAGATATGTAGATGATACCACTCTAATAGTAGAAAGTGAAGAGGAACTAAAGAGCCCCTTGATGAGGGTGAAAGATGAGAGTGAAAAAGCTGGCTTAAAACTCAACATTCAAAAAATAAAGATCATGGCATCTGGTCCCATCACTTCATAGGAAATAGATGGGGAAAAAATGGAAACAGTGAAGATTTTATTTTCTTGGGCTCCAAAGTCACTGGGGATGGTGACTTCAGACATGAAATTAAAAGACACTTGCTCCCTGGAAGAAAAGCTATAACAAACCTAGCTTTGCTGACAAAGGTCCATATAGTCAAAGCTATGGTTTTTCCAGTAGTTATGTACAGATGTGAAAGTTGAACCATAAAGAAGGCTGAGTGCTGAAGAATGGATGCTTTTGAACTGTGTGGTGCTGGAGAAGACTCTTGAGAGTTCCTTAGACAGCAAGGAGATCAAACCAGTCAATCCTAAAGGAAATCAACCCTGAATATTCATTTCAAGGACTGATGCTGAAGCTGAAGCTCCAATATACTCTGGCCACCTGATGTGGAGTGCTGACTCATTGGAAAAGACCCTGAAGCTGGGAAAGATTGAGGGCAGGAGCAGAAGTGGAGGACAGAAGGCAAGATGGTTGGATGGCATCACTGACTCAATGGACATGAGTTTGAGCAAACTCCAGGAGATAATGAAGGCCAGGGAAGCCTGGTGTGCTGCAGTTCATGCAGTCACAGAGTCAGACACAACTTGGTGACTGAACAACAACAGCCCAGAGGTTCTCAATCAGGGGCAATTTTGCTACCAGACACTTGGTAACATCTGGAGATATTTTTAGTTGTCTCAACTAGGGAAGGGAATTAATTAGTAGAGGCCAAAGAGGCTGCTGGGCTTCCCAGGTGGGATTAGTGGTGAAGAACCTGCCTGCCAATGCAAGAGACGTAAAGGGCCACTGGTTCAATCCCTGGATCCAGATGATCCCCTGGAGGAGCGCATGGCAACCCACTCCAGTACTCTTGCCTGGAGAATTCCTTGGACAGAGGAGCCTGATGGACTACAGACCATAGGGTCACAAAGAGCTTGGCACAACTGAAGTGACCTGGCATGAACACATGCAAAGAGGCTACTGAATGTTACACAATGTGCAGAATAGCCTCCGAAGAATTATCCATTCCACAAATATTGATAATGTTGAGAAACCCTACAGTCTAGCCCAACTTTGGCACCATATGCCCTATCATTTGATTGCTCATTATGGTATAGAATCTTAGAGTTGGATAGGAACTTTTAGAAATCATCCTATCTCCTGCCTGAATTGTCTGGGTAAGAAGACTGACCCAAGAGATGCTGAAACTCACAGAGTGAGTCTCTGGCATGGCTTTATCCTGATCCCTGTGTCTTTGACCATTTCCATCTCACAATGCAATTGTTTCCTTTCTCCCAGGTACACTTTAAAAGCTTCTATAAGCCAGGTTGCTGCTGCTGCTGCTAAGTCGCTTCAGTCGTGTCTGACTCTGTGTTACCCCATAGACAGCAGCCCGCCAGGCTTCCCCGTCCCTGGGATTCTCCAGACAAGAACAATGGAGTGGGTTGCCGTTTTCTTCTCCAATGCATGAAAGTGAAAAGTGAAAGTGAAGTCACTCAGTCGTGTCCGACCCTCAGCGAGCCCATGGACTGCAGCCCACCAGACTCCTCCATCCATGGGATTTTCCAGGCAAGACTACTGGAGTGGGGTGCCATTGCTTTCTCCGATAAGCCAGGTTAGGATCCATTAATTTACCTGCAATACTGTCCCCTCCAACCTCCTCCCCTCAGCCCAATACAAGGAACACAGTACACATTTTGTTGTCAAATCACAATAATCTTCGATTTTATAAAACGTCATTTGATACCCCTACAAACATATTTTTCAAAGAACGGTATGCTTCTCTCCTGGATATAATCTCTCAAAACAAAAGATGACTACATCTAAATCACAGAAAGAAGAAATTCTACAGAGACCTTCTGCGGAAGTAATTTCAACATTAATTAAAGTAAATACCAGTCAACTGAGTCTTATGCATTTAAATGATGGTGATGAAAATTGCCACCTTCTAGCACAGAGGAAAACAGGAAAGGTTTCTATTCAGGGGAATGATTAACTGAATTCATATAGAGAAACTGGAAAAAAAGCTCACAAAATTCAACAAAAAC
The DNA here is from genome assembly GCF_029378745.1 of Bos indicus. Classification (NCBI taxonomy): domain Eukaryota; kingdom Metazoa; phylum Chordata; class Mammalia; order Artiodactyla; family Bovidae; genus Bos; species Bos indicus. The sequence goes on along the minus strand of NC_091765.1, from coordinate 57,731,173 downwards.
CAGAAAGGATGGAAAATTGTATATTTGTAAATTTGGTTCCTAGAAGCTTTTAGTTATAACATATTCCCATAAATAACTTAATTTTCCCTGAAAAAAAATGTATTTAAGCTATTATTGACACAGAATTCAAAGAGGCCAGGTTAAGTAAAAAATGACAGAAGAAGACTTTATATTTGAAAAGGTGAGCTAATTGGCTACTATCCTACATTTCAGAGGCAGAACAGTATAAGCAGAAGTTCAAGTGTAGGCCTGGAATGAGTTGATCCTGAGTTTGAGTCCAGGCAGCTGTGTGACTTGGGTGAATGCCTTCATCCTGCAAATCCTAGTCTCCTAAGCTCTGAAGTGAGAATCAGTAATAATATTTACCCAAATATAAAATTGTGAAGATTTGATGAAGGAACACAGGAAAAGTGCTTGCCCCAGGATTGAGCTGAATCTAAGAGATGAGTAAAGGAGAGCTAATATTACAACTATCTCTACCTATGATTCTTTAATTTTATTTCTGAAACAAAAAGGGCAAATTATTTAGTCTTGGGATGTTAAATTTTTATTTCCTCAGAAGAAATATGGCAAACCATTCCTAATATGAATGAGAACTTTGATCCCATTGATGTCTTCACATTTAAAGTAAAACAGCAGAAGATCAGTCCTGGGTTTTCATTGGAAGGACTGATATTGAAGCTGAAACTCTGGTACTTTGGCCACCTGATGCAAAGAGCTGACTCATTTGAAAAGACCCTGATATTGGTAAAGATTGAGGGCAGGAGGAGAAGGGGACGACAGAGGATGAGATGGCTGGATGGCATCACCGACTCTCGATGGACATGGGTTTGGGTGGACTCCGGGAGTTGGTGATGGACAGGGAGGCCTGGCGTGCTGTGGTTCATGGGGTTGCAGAGTCGGACACGACTGAGTGACTGAACTGAACTGATGAATGACTTTTAGATAATGCATATGTGGGGCTTTTTAAATTGGGTGAACAAATCTGTAGGGTTAAATACCTGGAAAATAAGTGAAGCTTCATTTCTTTCCTTCCTCCCATCTTCCCCCCCACTCTCTCTCTCCATCAACAAGATGCGCAAATGCATATACATGAAGTTCCGTGACAGTAAAATATCTATAGTAAAACACTTGGTCAAGCAGCTAAGTGTTATGGAAAAGTCTGAGAAGGAAAATTTTAGAGCCTTAGGTTCCAATTCTGGCCCACACTAGCAAAGAGATAGCAGGCAAGACACTTAACTATCTTTTATCTGTAAAGTAAGTGGCTTGGCAGATGATTACTGAGGTCTCCTTTAACTTTAACTACTGGATTGTACTTTTATTTCTGGAGAGCTACAAGCAGACATCCAATTCAAATATGTTGTTAAAAATGGTCCTGTCTTTTTAATAGTAAGTTCAGTCTGTAAGAAAAGAGTGAAACACTATTCTTCTTTAAAATATTTGTTATTTTGAAGAGATATCTTGGTCCAATCATTTGGCTACATTTTAAGTTCCCAAACTAAAACTGGCTTTATGGGTATGTGATGTACACAGGGCCTCAAGCTTAGAGCGGCTCCATACCAGACTATGGCTATCTTGAAATTCTTAATTTTGAAAAAAGGTTTTCATTTTACATGAGACTCTGCAAATTATGTAACTGGTTCTGGCTACAACTTATAATCTATAGTTTAATTTTTAGGCCCAGGACTCCTTCTTCTTCTTCTTTTAAATTAGAAACCCACATGGGCCTCTTTCTCCTGCAGTTACTCTGTATTTGTGCTGGAATAAATTGCTTCACCTGCCAGACTGCAGGATGTGTGGACAGCAGCGCAAAGGACACGCATACCCCCCTTTGTCTTCAAAGGGCCATCCCTCAGCTGCAGCCATCGGTAGCGGCCTAAACTGCTTTCACTGGGAATTCCCACATCAGTGCAAATGTTTGCAAGAGTCTAGTAGACTGTGTAGAAGACTCAGTGAAGAGACTAAAGAGTCCTCCTTTGAAAATCCAAGACTGACAGGTCACGCAAGAGCCTGTTCTGTGAAAACTTCCAGTGCCCACCTCATTCTCCTGTGTTGTTCTTGAACATTTGTTCAAGACCTGACCACTTTGTTTCAGAAGGAGTCTCCAAAGAGCAGTAAATAGGGAACTGGCTTCCCAGGGGGTCCAGTGGTAAAGAATCTGCCTGCCCATGTAGGAGCACAGGAGACAACAGGTTGATCCCTGGGTTGGGAGAATCCCCTGGAGGAGGAAATCGCAACCCACTCCAGTATTCTCGCCTAGATAATTCCATGGACAGAGGAACCTGGTGGGTTGCAGTCCATGAGGACGCATGCAAAGAGGGAACTACTCAGAGAAAGGCTCTGAGATCAGCGGCTCCTTGGGATGATAATTCCACTTCTGACCTCACGCGTAGTGTGCGTGCAGTCCTTGAGCCAGGCGGGGAGGGCACAGCAAACACAATGAAGACAAGTTAATCTGAATTTATTACGCTGTCCTGGTCATCGTCGGTTTACTTCCTAGCCTGTGAAATAAGGGTACTACTTACTTCACAGAGCTGGCGTGACGATACAAAGAGATAATAAGTGACTAAGCACTCGAAGAGTTACTTCGTAGAAGTATTGGCAAGGTGCAATGTGGGCACACGATTTAAAAACAAAGGCAATTTGTTTCTGGAGATACGTAGAGGTTTTTCTCCCTAACAGGAGCAGCTTAAATGGAAGTGGAGATAGGAAGAAATTTAAATGATTTGACTTTCCTCATTTTCAAACGTTGGAACTTGACATCCCGTGAAGGGCCCCTCTCCAGACCAGTCACCGAGGGGAATGCCACCTGAATAGAGATGCCAGCAGAGAAAAAGAGATCCTGCCCATTCCAGCGCTGTCCATGTCTGCACATACAGAGCTTCCAGACCTGTTGTGTCTTTTTCTCTTCCCACGCCCGTCTAGTCTCGGCGTCCGGGAGGACAAGCCCCGGCGACCCTGCCCCGACCCCAGGCTCTCGCACTAAATGGGCAGCGGCTGTCCACCGCTTCTGGGAAAGGGAGAACGCGGGCGCGGACAGGAGGGTGGGGCTCGCTCTGTGGGCGGGGCCATGGACTAATCCGGGCAGCGGGAGCTGCAGACCTGCTTGAAGAGGAAGAGGAGGCGAAGGGGAGAGGCTGGACCAGGCCGAGGTAGGCGGGTTCGGGGGCGGGGTCACTGGATGTGCCTCCTGCTGGTGCAGTCGGAGCCTGGGGCTAGGCTGGGAGAGGCGGGGCGGGGCTGGGCTGAGGTGGGTGGGGCCTGAGGGAGGAGCCCTGGCGGGCGGGCTGCTCAGCGCGGGGGCTGAACCCTGCCAAGACTAACCCTGTCCGCCTGCGGTCCCCAGAGCTGCACTCACTGCCGGAGCCCGGGACGTGGCGCCCCGGGGGAGGAGGGCGAAGGGACAGAGCGATGGCTCCGCGGGGACTCCCGGGGTCCGCCGTGCTCGCCGCTGCTGTCTTCGTGGGAGGAGCCGTGAGTTCGCCACTAGTCCGCTCGGGTGAGTGCCCTGTCGCGGCTGGGGCGCGCAGGAGAGCGCGAGGGATCCGGACTGCCGCCCCCGCTGAGCCCAGCTCCCCTGGTCTTGGCACAGCCGCGGGATCCTGGCGCTGAGCATCTGGCTGTCCCGGGGGTGGCCCGGGTCGGGCGCGGCGCGTGGCGATGGCTCCCGGCCCTTCCTTCCCGCCCGCTCGGCTCCCGCCTTCTCTCTTCTCTGCTGCTGAGAGAACCTGTTACCAGTCCCCCCGCCCCCACCTCTGAGCTGTCTGGCGTGTAGGGACCCGGGCGGCTCTTGCCTTCCTGGGGAGCGCTTCCGCCTGGGTACAGCGACCCAGAGCCCTGCGGACCCCTTTCCTGCCCTTGTCCTCAAAGGGCCCGCGAGCGGAAGATTGTGACACCGGCGACCGGGTGCGCTGTCGTCGCCGGCTTCCTCTCCGCTCCCCCCCCCCCTTTTTTTTTTTAAATTTAAATATTAAAGCCTTGACGAGTTCCACTTTCTTTCCAAGTTTTATTTTAGCATCAGTCTTGGAAAAAGGGAAGGCGAGTTTGTAAACTTACCTTTCCTTCTTCTTTGAGTTGATTCCTGTCACCACAAGAGGAACCTTCTGTGGTCAGAGCAGGAAGCCATCAGCAGAGATGATAAAATACTGTCTCCAGTGATGAACATGGAACAGGAGTTTTTAATTGAAATCTAAGACGAGGTGTAACTTTCACGGAAGTCCTTTTTCACACTCTTGTTTTTATAACTATAGACGCTAGGGATTCCTTACCATTTGTCCCCTCTTAATTGCCACCTCACAGCAGTAGTTAAAATAATAAATCTATACCTTCTTGGCCAGTTGGGGTTACTACAGCCTGGAATCTTAGGTCAGCAAACCCTTCCAAGCTTGAGTAGCTCCTCTTCAGGTCCAAATAATAAGCAAGTAACTGGAAGCCTTCCAACCATTACTATCTCCTCCCTAAAAACATACATACTGCTCTTCTCTCCTGAGAAGACTCTGCTTGCTTGCAGCTTTTAAACTGGCTTATCTCCCTGGTCTTCACTCTTTCATAGAAACCAGAATACCTTAGGAAGGGAACAGAACGGTATGTCTCTTGAGTCTTTATTAGCAGATCTGTATTTCCTTCAGCCAACCATCCTGAGGAAATGGCCACTAGTGACATGTATTATTGGATAAGAGATTTTGGGTTTCACTCTGCATACCATTAGTGAGACAGGTAGGGGCATGAAAGTGAAAAAGTTAGTCTCTGAGTTGTGTCTGACTCTTTGGAACCTCATGGACTGTAGCCCGCCAGGCTCCTCTGTCCATGGAATTTTCCAGGCAAGAATACTGAAGTGGATAGCCATTCCCTTCTCCAGGGGATCTTCTCAGACCCAGGGATCGAACCCAGGTCTCGTGTACTACGGGTGGATTCTTTACGTCTGAGCCACCAGGGAAGCCCAGATAGGGGAATCATCAGGTTCAAATTGGACCTCAGGTTGTAGACGGTACTTACAGGGCTAGAATCAGTTGCTCCAGAATTTGAAGAGCTTAACCTGGGAGGGAAGTTGTTAAAAATTCAGCACATGATGCATGTAATCAGTCATAGCGGGAGAAATCCTTCCATAGTGTGAGTATGTATTTTGATAGATCTTTGAGCAGCAGCAGCTTTCCAAACTGGAATGTGATGATGAAAGCTCTTAATTACACAGTATAATGCTTGAGAAGAAGGAGGTATCTAAAAGGAAACGGTCCAGAGTACAGATGTGCCAGTGTGACTTGAGACCTGTTTCATGAAGAAAAGATGCCCTGAGCAGCTAACATCTGGTGCCCATGGAATCTAAGACAGTGTTAACTTTTGTAGGCTTAGTTTAGGGAAGTAGGGAGAAAGTTGGGAGAAACGTTGAGTAACTGTTATTTGTCAAGCTTTGAGCTGGGCACTTTATATTCATTTTTATAGTTATTTCTCATAATTCTATGAAGTTCTTATTTCCAGTACAGCATCTGAGGCCCAGAGAGGTTAAAAAATTAGTCCAAGATCCCATATGTAGTGTATCATTCAGCGTTCAGTCAGAGAGGCAGAACCATTAGGAGGTGTGTGTGTGTGTGTGTCTACATGTATCTTTATCTTTGATAACCCAGCTTGCTTGATTCCAAAGTTCATTCTCTTTCCCCTATACCTCACTGCTCCGCAGAGAAAAAATAGAACAGAAATCAACTTCGGTGTCTTGTTGGGGTTCTAGGATAGGGAGTTTAGGACATCATAGTATTGTTAAGTGTGGGGTTATCAGACTTTGGGAAGCAGAGAAAATAAGGACAGGTAAGTGAACGATGGGTAGTGGCAATGTCTCTTTGACTTCCTGCCTAGTAGAACCTCTTTAAGCTTCTGTCTTAGTAGCAGCATTTGAAACTGTATACCACTGCACCAGAAGGGATGGTTTTCCACACTTGGCTTATTTATGTCTTTAAGTTCTCTGGTTACTTAGGGCTTAGTTTCTCTGCAGACAATGGACATAGCCTTTGAGTAAGGAGTGGACTGAAAAGGACCAGGGACTGGTGAATAAGAGGTGCTCTCTCCTGGGGCTCTGTGGGCTTCCATCCAGCCTCCTGACTCCTCATTTAGATGCTCACGATAAACTTCATTAAATTCCAGGTTGTCCTTTAGCCAGGTAGCTGCTTGGCTGTGTATCTATGTTATTCATAGTCAGTGGGCAGGATGTTTTGAGAAAGCAACCCTTTGGGGCTTGGGCTTTCCAGCCCAAATTGTATTGAAAGAGGAAATGAAAAATTCGAGATGTGCCTGCCATTTCCCATCTTCCCCGCATATCCCCCCAAAGTAAATTAAACAACCATTGCTATTTGGGAGTTTGAGTAGTTGAGTTTGAACAAGAGAGATTAAAGACCCAGGTGATGGAGGAAAAAGTTTTGTTGTTACTTTTTAAAGAATTGTTTGTCTCTGATGTTGAAGTTCAATTACATATTGGGACAGAAGAGAAGTTGTTTAAAAATTGATAAAAAATGATTGAAACTGTCACTGGTTAAAACTATTATGTTGAGTGGTTTCTGAGAATTGTAGGGTAGTTACTTCAGTAATTCTAAAGATTTGGTATTAGTAAATCTGGTGTGGCTAACAGGACTAAAATTGGAATTTGCAGTTAGTACCCTGTAGGCACTTTACTCTTTTTTGGAGGAAGGAATGCAGTATTTATTTTACCTGTTTTGTGGCAGGTTCTGGTCTAAGTACTAAGATCATTTAATTCTTACAGCATCCTGTTAGCTGTATAATTTTATTCCTCTATGTATAGATGAGGAAATTGAATCCTGAGAAGTTAACTTGAACAAGTCACTTGAGTATGTATGTTGGATTTTGACCTTGACTCACATCTGTTCAATTCTGAGGACTTTTATTACCAGATCATTTTGTTTTGCCCTCTAGTGAGGAATTTCTTTTTATTCTAAGATATTTAGAGAAATAGGTTTTTCTTTTACACATTGTTGCTGTTGTTTAGTCCCTAGGTTGTGTTCAACTCTTCTGTGACTCCATGACCTATAGCCTGTCAGGCTCCAGTGTCCATTGAATTTTCCAGGCAAGAATAGTGGAGTGGGTTGCCATTTCCTTCTCCAGGGGATCTTCCCAACCCAGGGATCGAACCTGATTCTCTTATATCTTCTGCACTGGCCGGCAAATTCTTTACCACTGTACCACCTGTGAAGCCCCAAAGATATTTATAAAAAGTCATTAATACTGTAAAGACGTGATAGAGTGGAAAGAGTACCAACCTCTAAGTCATAACCCGGACTTAAAGTGTGCCTGCACTTTCTGGAATGTGATTCTCTCTGCCTCTATATTCTTGCCTGTAAAATGGGTATGTGCCAACTCCTGTCTTTGCCTGCCTTACTGGCTGCTAGTGAGGAACAAATGAGCTATTGCCTCTGAAAGGTGTTGGCAAATGGCAAAGTGGTATATAGCTTTTATCTTGTGTATCTTTTTTCCCCTGTATTTCTTACCCACAGTGCCCCTTAGACTAGACTTACAGTGTCAGTCAAATTGTCTAATAAATGTAGACCACACATGTTTTCATTCTGGAGGTGGTGATGGTTTGCAATCATAGGTTCCTTATAAACATATGAAAGTCTGGAGTGACACCTCAGATTCACGAATTTGTTGCCGCTGCCTGGGAGTTAAGTAGCCAGGCCTTTTTTTCCCTGTTTCCCTTCAGCTAAAACACAGTGCTCTTGATATTTCTGGAGAATTCCCCCAAAGATTTAAAGTTTGGAGAAGAAGGGAGAGAATCACCTTTGATCTCATTATCCCAAGGCACTTACCCCTGTCAGCCTGGTCTTCTATATGTATTTTCCACTTGGAGGAGATCTTAATGCAAATATACTTTTTTACCCTGTGTTTTTTACCTAATGTTATACTTGCAGGTTTCTCCATTTCTCTATACACTCAAAAAGTGGCTGCGTAATATTCCATTGTATGGATTCTCTATATTTTACCTCACTGGGCTTCCATTTTAGTTTTTGCTGATTATTTTAAAGTGAGTTTTAAAGCTCATTGTTTAGGTGAATACCTATGCATAAAGCTTTGTCTAGATATCAATGACTTCCAGAGAAAATGGGTTCCTGAAAAGGCACTGTTGGGGGTCAAAGGTATTTATGTTTGAGGCCACTGGGGACACCAACCTTAGTGACTAAAGGGTGTCCCATTTTACAGTCTCACAGCATTGGTCAAAGGACTCACTTTTGACAGTGTTGGTATTTTCTCTGCAAAACATATTTGCTAACTTATAAGGCAAAAATTCCTGTAGGACTTCCCTGAAGCTCAAACGGTAAAGAATCTGCCTGCAATGCGGGAAACCAGGGTTCTGTACCTGGGTTGGGAAGATTCTCTGGAGAAGGGAATGGCAATCCACTCCAGTATTCTTCCTGGAGGGGCCGGGCGGCTACAGTCTGTGGGGTCACAAAGAGTTGAACATGACTGATCGACTAACACACACGAGGCAAAAATTGGAACCTTGCTTGTTTAAATTGGTATGTCTTTGATTATGGGTAGGTTGCCTGTTTTTTTCTAGTATTTGAACTGATTGCACATGTCTGTAATTCTTCATGGACAATTCCAAAATCTGAAAACAGAAAGATTTTTGAGGTTTTTTGCATACCCTCTTGGTGGGTAATACCTAACCTGAACCAGTGTGGGATTCTACAGTGTCTATTTATCTCACTTAGTTTGAATATTGCTAAGTTTTGGCTGCAGTGATATTAGTGAATTTGATTTCTAAGTGTTACAAAATGTGTGCTAAATGCGTGTGTTACCTTTTGAGGATTGCAGCCTGAATTCCCAGGTACATCTGACCTCCAGGTTTTCAGATAAGGGATTATGGTCCTGCATTTCCTCTTCCACAACTCATCTATTTCTTGTTTTTGGGCAGTCAAATGTAAAACTGCTCACAGTAGTAAAATACCTTATGGAGAAAAAGAACTCCTCCGACGCGTGGCACTTTGTGAAAAGGAGCACTGCTTGGGTATTTTAGCATGGAATCTAATAAAGTAAAGATAGCTTGGGTAAAGCTGAGCATTCGAGTATTTTAGGTGGGTTTAGGAGTGGGACATAATAGGATACACATTATAATGGAAACTCTGCGTTCCTCTGCCAGTTACTGACACAGCTTTCTTTGTAAGGGAGAAAAAAACCCAGAGTCCTCCCAAGGGCCTCTTTGAGGAGGGAGGGATGATAGAGGGTGCTGGATACCCCAGGCAAACTGAGTTCCTGTGCCCAGTCATCTCACCCTGAAGATCCTTGTGCCAAACTTCTTGAACTCAGGGTTTTTCTACCCAACTGTGCAGTGCCCCAAGCTTCCTGCCTTCTTGTCTTTTTCATCTCAAACAGCTGCCAGCTCTTCCCAGCTCCCTCCTCCATCCCATTTTGTGTGCACATCCCTGTGTATAACTGCATTCCAACCACAGAGAAAATGCCTGTTGTACAGAGAGTCAAAAACCTTTGAACCACTTCCCTCGTCTGTGTTGTGGAGAAAATACGGCAGAGTTGCTTCACTGGGATTGTTATGATGATTACATGAGATAAAAACAAGAGTGCATGGCTCAGTGTTTGACATGCAGCAGGTGCTACAAAAGTATATTTCTGTGTCCTTAACCAAAGACTCCCTGTCACAGCTCTCAGATGGGACGAAAGTTGCTACCTGCTCCAGAATTTTCCTTTCAGGTCCTCTGTTATTGCTCTGACTCATCTTGCTCAGAGCCCAGCTGCTGAGTCTGGGGTGTCCTGGGTGGGAGCTGAGGAGGCAAGGTGGGCAGAGCCAGTGCCCCAGGGGAGGAGGAGTAGGGACCAGTGAACTCGGCAGAGCGCTCTCTCGGGGTGCAAGGGATGTGCAGGGCTTAGCCTAATCTACCAAAATTAGGCACGGTAGGAGAGAAAGAAAAAAGGAAGAAACTGTTCATCTTGATAAGGGTAAAACATAGCCGTTTCTTTTGGGAGAATTTTGAAAGATTCACCAACTGATTTTTGTCTAGCCAGTGGATCTTGTTTTTGACAGTCTTCCCCTAGGATTGGTGTAATTGTCCTAGTGACATCCTTTTTGAGGATCCCGAGTATAACTGCTCATTGTTCATCTTCTCATTGTTCAGTAGTGAATGTTATGTTGAAGTAGAATATAATTAGAAATATATGTAACATAAACAATAATATATAATGTATAATATACATATGAAAAGAAAGTGAAAGTGTTAGTCTCTCAGTTATGTCAGACTCTGCAGTTCCATGGACTGTAGCTTGCCAGTGTCCCCTGTCCATGGGATTCTCCAGGCAAGAATACTGGAGTTCCCATTCCCAGTATTCTGGGAACTGGGTTCTCATTTCCTTCTCCAGCGAATCTTCTCAACCCAAGGATCAAACCCAGGTCTCCTGCATTGCAGGCAGATTCTTTATCATCTGAGCCACAAGGGAAATGTAATATATGTATAATAAATATATTTAGTCTCTGTCCTCAGTTCTTGGGACAGAGTTGCTCAAACCCCTGACATTTCCTAAATATTTAGGATCTTTTTCTGTGAGAAGCCCCCTTTGAGTGAATACTAATCTGGTGATGACTTAGGGTGGTGCCCCTGGATAGCCTCAGGATGGGCTGGTCGCCTGAAAGAGGGTGGGGATAGAGCTGAAACTTTCAGCCTTGCCCAGCCGCCTCTGAGAAGGGGAAGAGCCAGGGGGAAGATCACAGATTAAGTGCTTTAAAAATTTGAATAACAAGATGGTGAGCTTCTGGGTTGATGAGAGCCTGAAATGTGTGGTGAGTGGAAACCCCACTCTTTTCCCGTCCTGTGCATCTCTCCCGTCTGTCTGTTCCTGGGTTATATCCTTTTATAATAAACTGGTGATCTGCAAAGTCAAATGTTTCCCTGAGCCACTCTATAACTTAAACCATACTCAATGAGGGGGTGTATAGTCAGTTGGTCCGAAGCACAGATGACAACATGGACTTGGAATTGGTTTCTGCTGGGGGCAGGGTGGGGGTGCAGCCTTGTGCCTGTGAACCTGTTAGGGAGGACACTTGCTTCGGGTAGTGGAGGGACTGAGTTAGTTGCTTGGTTGTTGTTCAGTCACTTAGTTGTGTCTGACTGTTTGTGACCCCATGGACTGACTGCAGCTTGCCGGGCTTCCCTGTCCTTCACCATCTTCCAGAGCTTGCTCAGACTTATGTCCATTGACTCGATGATGCTATCCTACTATCTCATACTGGGACAAATGAGCTACAGCCCTGCAGCGTTAGAGCTGATCGTCTCCTCAAACCTTGTTCAGCAGATGACACCAAGTTGGCTTACCCAGGTCTCAAGCAAATCCTGCAGTCTGTCTTGAACTCTTCTCATTGAGTTAAAGCTGCTTCTCCACTGCATGGACCCCACTTTGCTGCTTCTGGCAAGTTTTCCTCTTGCCCTTTGCCCTCATGCTCCAGGGTCTGGTTTCTCGGCTCTCTGGCTTTGGGGTGGGTGAGCAGGCCCTGAGAAGCATGACTTTGGCTAACTGACTTCTGAGAGTAATTGTGTTGTTTTAATCATGTCATGTTAGTGTCAGAGGGGACGCCGTGGTCATCTTAATTAAACCCTCCCTTTGCTGATGGGGGACCTTCAGGTTCAGGAGTCTATGTGAGTCAGAATGGCCATAGTCCGTGGTGGAGGAGCAGAACATTAGTTCTGGTGAGGGAGTGTGTGTGTGTGTGTGTGAGTGTGTATGTGTGTGCTGGTCACTGTCCAAGGCTCAGATCCAAGTGTAGGACCTGGAACAGAGCAGAGGCTTAAAAACCTTTGAATGAATGCAGGAAGGAAGGAAGTCTGAGCTGAGAAATCCAGGTGTTCTGACTCAGCCCGAGGCTTTTTCTTTATAATAAAGCGTAGACTTAGGCTTTTCAAAGTCACCCACCTATCTTAGCTGTAAGTTTCTTCTCTCTCCTCCTAGATTGGAAAGACAGTTTTATCTGTCCGTTTTTATGGGCTGTGTGTGTGCGTGCTAAATCACTTCAGTCATGTCCTATTCTTTGCAACCTTTATAAACTGTAGCCCACCAGGCTCATCTGTCCATGGGGATTCTCCAGGCAAGAGTACTAGAGGTGGGTTGCCATGCCCTCCTCCTGGGCATCTTCCTGACTGAGGGATAAAACCAGCATCTCATGTCTCCTGCATTGGCAGGCAGATTCTTCACCATTAGAGCCACCTGTATTGGGTAAAAGCCTGGATTTTGGAGCAGAGCTACACAAGTTCAGATCCCAGGTCTGCTTGTCTATTGGGGCTTCCCAGGTGGCACTGATGGCAATGCAGGAGACTTAAGAGACACTGCCTGCTACCCCTGGCCCATCCAGCATCGTTTGATCTCAGTACTGTTTTATGGGCTATATTGCTCCCAAAGTCTAAGATGAAGACTCTGGTCTTGGAGAAAAAAGAATGACAATACAAAAGTAAGCAAGTACTGCCTTATCAGGCGAATATGATGGGAGATTGATATATTTGAAAGTGTTAGTGAAAATTTTTCAATGCAAAGATTTTCAAAACCCAAATCCATGCATGAAGTTTACTTTACCTAACTGGTCCTTTATATGCATCTGTTAATTTCATATCATATTGTCAAGTTTATAATACTTTATACCTTTCCTTTATACCTTTCACAGGTTCACTAAATATTTATGTATTTATTTGGCTGCACTGGGTCTTAGTCCTGGCGTGCGGGATCTTTAGTTGCTTTACGTGAACTCTTAGTCTTGGCGTGTGCGATCTAGTTCCCCAATCAGAGGTTGAACTCCAAGCCCCTCTGCATTGGGAGCATGGAGTCTCAGCCACTGGACCACCAGGGAAATCCTGCAGGTTAATTCTTTAAATTACTTATTCATTCTGAAAATGCTAGCCAAGTGCCTTACTGGTGTGCGAGGCGCTAGGTTGAAGGGATGAGAACAAAACAGACACAGTCTGTGCCTTTATGGAGCCAGCACAGGTTATCAGGAGGACAATTAAACAAGCCATCATGATAAAGTATCATTACTACCTCGATAAGGAAAGTGTGGCACAGGGCCAGAGTGCCTGACCTGGGGCTGGGGGTGGACGAGAGTGGAGTACTGGTTGAGCAAGTACTGGAGGAAATGAAGTTTAAACCTATACTTGTGAACGTGTTGGCATTAATCAGATGAAGAGGACAGGTGGTCATGGAAGGGAGGGGTGAGGGCCATCAGAATGAACTATAGGACTAGTCACAACACAGATAGCCACTCTCCCCCTCCCCCAGTGTCTGTAGGTCCCAGAAGGGACTGGAGAATTTGCATATCTACCTCCTCCCTGGATGATGCTGCCTAAGAATCTTAACCTGGAAATCCCTCCCCTCTTCTTGGGGTAGTCATCCTGTTTTCCTCTCCTTCCTTGAGGCTGAAACTGTGGATAACACTGCCAGGAAAGCTTTCCTATGTATTCTTACCATGAATATCTCCTTCTGTGAATATATGCCTTGAGTCTGTGAATACATATTTTGAAGTGAAAGTGAAAGTCACTCAGTCGTGTCCGACTCTGTGACCCCATGGACTATACAGTCCATGGAATTCTCCAGGCCAGAATACTGCAGTTGGTAGCCTTTCCCTTCTCCAAGGGATCTTCCCATCCCAGGGATCAAACCCAGGTCTCTGGCATTGGAGGCTGATTCTTTACAAGCTGAGCCACAAGGGAAGCCCAAATATATACCTTGAGTCCATTAATACATCTTTTGAAGGTAAAGCTCATTTCCCATGCATGATTGCCAAGTCAGTATTCTATGTTATTGGACATAGAATTATAGGCAGTTGTTTCCACTGTGTTTTGTCTTAAGTAGACAACAGAGCATATAAGGCATACAAGCATTTGACTGCTTGATCAGATTTATTTTTTGCAACCGGTATCAGGAGCAGGTTGCTGTATTCTCTGTTTTGTAGAGATGAGGAAACAGACGTACAGAGGGATAGCCAAGATGAAGAGAAGGGAAATGTCTCATTCAAGTCCTAGGTGAGGGGATGGTGGTGGTGGTCTAGTCGCTAAGTCGTGTCCAACTCTTGAGACCCCATGGACTGTAGCCTGCTAGGCTCCTCTGTCCATGGAATGGATTGCCATTTCCTTCTCCAGGGGATCTTCCTAACCCAGGAATTGAACCTGGATCTCCTGCATTCCAGACAGATTCTTTACTGACTGAGCTATGAGGGCTTCCCTAGATGAGGGGAAGCCAGAGCTATATACATGTTCATTGATCCCAAATGTTCTTTTTTGATATGTGAAATTGCATGTACTCCATGCTCAGCACTACTGGTGAAAGGAAGGTCTTATATATGTTTATTATTATTATCACGTACTTTTTCATTGTAGGTCCATCTACTTAAAGAGAAAACTAAGGCGGCTCATTAATTGAATGTAGATTTTGTTCTTAGTGGAAAATGGGCGATTATCCAAAGAATTCTTCGGAGATTGTCTGTTTACTTTTAGAGTAAATATTTCAAGGGACTAATTCAGTTTACGTGTCATTTGATTTCTAAATGACTTTTATAAAATTCTGGCATGAGGGAGATATTTTTAATAATCAGTTTCAGTTTCTTGAAAAGACACAGGTTAGACAGTTACGCCCTTCTTAAGTGGCCAGATAACTTTAGTAGAGAGGTTGGAGATTTATAAAGGACCTGGGGTTGGGAGGTGGGGGATGGCTGAAATAGATGAAGGGGATTAAGAGATACAAACTTCTAGTTATATAATAAATAGGTCATGGGATATATTATACATAATAGGGAATGTAGTTAATAGTATGGTAATGCCTTTAAATGGTGACAGATGGTAACCAGATTTATTGTGGTGATCATCTTATAATGCATAGACATGTCTAGTCACTGTGTTGTGTACCTGAAACGATTACAACACTGTACGTCAATTATACTTCAATAAAAATAAGCAGAAAAAGAAAGAAAGGAAAAAGAATCTGTATATAAAATGTCACATGGTAGGTAGGGTTAAAAACAAACAATTCTTTTCAGTATCAGTAACATGCCAAGCCTTCCTCCCCCGTGCAGAAACCAACATAATGTGGTTCTTAGAGATTCCTGTAACGGGGGGAAGCTGGGAGAATTCGCTGGGCTTTCTGTCTCACAGTTTAACTCGGAAACACTAATTTCCAAATATTGCAACAGCTCTTCATAGCTGGAAGTCTCCAACACAATCATGTGAATTATTCACATTATAAGGAACGGCAGCCCGGAATTTCCTGGCATTGGTAAAGTGGCAGATGGCTGATGAACTGGCATTCCTTCATTTTTCTTTGCATGTTTGTATGACCTGAATGCTTCTGCAACTTCCTCAGTTCTTTCCTATCTACTCCTCCTCTACTGAAGCAAAACACAGAACCAAAAAAAAGAGGCATGGGCTATTGCTTAACCCAGAGCCAAGAAAGCTGGGTTTTGAAGGTAAGACTCATTCCCCATGCATGATTGTCAAGTCAGTGTCTTAATAGTCTTTGCAAGTAAAACATGTATATACATTCCATACAAACATGCAATTCATTTAAAAATGAGGGCCTTCTTTGAAATACTGTTAGGTGCTGTGTAGGTACATGAAACGAACAACAATCTTGGTTTCTGTTCTCCACCAATTTGAGATGGAAATGGCAGAGGAGATAAGCTCTGAATACAAATCGGTACAGAATAAAGGAGGATGTGTTTGGAATCATCAGAGACCTACGAACGAAATACCACATGGGATCTCAGAGAAGATTTTCCTTCTGATAGGAGGGGTGGAGAATCCTTGAGAGCCTAAAACTTGGCATGTTAAGCAAAACCTTAAAAGGGAATGTGGGCATGGCAGCCCAACAAAAGGCATAGTTTGTGCAGAGGTGTGGAGGTAGGTCAGGAGAAGTTACTGCAGAAGGGAGAATGATGCTAGGCTGTGGGGCTCCTGAAACCAGGTGCATTTTGTGTAGATGGTCAGGGGCTGAGGATGGGGTGGAGTGGAGGGGAGGGGACTAGAAGGCGCCCTCAGGCATTGCACTGTGATAGAAAAGCCCCAGATGCTGAGCTGAATAAGACCTGCGTACCAGACAAGGACCTAGTAATTTCAGCAAGGCCATTGAAACTGCCGTTCTGTTTCCTCATCTGGAGAAAGATGAGGGTTAGGGGTGGGCAGGGAGATGGGGAGGGAGGAGAGAGGATGAATATATGTGTTTTTAGTATATCTCAAAGCAGTTTGGATTCTCAAAAGAATATTACTAGTCCTTTGTAAGTAATATGAATATGACCTCTATAATGTATAGGTTTAATATAATGTGTTTGATATATAGATATAAACAAGTCCTCAAAGTTTGCTGGGAAATTAAAACCATGGAATAGGTGCAATGTACAGTCTTGGTGCCTTTGAACCAAGAATCGATGCCTTCAAACTATGGTGCTGGAGAAGACTTCTGAAAGTCCTTTGGACAGCAAGGGAGTCAAATCAGTCAATCTTAAGGGAAATCAACCCTGAATACTTGTTGGAAGGACTGATGCTGAAGTTGAAACTCCAGTATTTAAGTCATCTGTTGTGAACAGCTGACTTATTGAAAAAGTCCCTGATGCTGGGAAAAATAGAGGGCAGAAGGAGAAGAGGGCATCACAGAGTGAGATGGCTGGATGGCATCACTGATGCAATGGACATGAACTTGGGCAAACTTCGGGAGATGGTGAGGAGCAGAGAGGCCTGGCATGCTGCAGTCCATGCAGTTGCAAAGGGCTGGACATGACTGGGCGACTGAACAACAGTAATAGTCTTGGTGGTATGAAGACCAAAAAGTGTTCATTAATGGTAAAAGCCAGCTGTTTGTGTATATCTTAAGTTAGAGCATATCCTCTAAAACTGTACAAATCATCTTGACTCCTGAATTCTTTATTGCTTAACATTTATTTTTAGAGGATTGTTGTGTGTTTCCAGTTTTTGCCCCATTGTTGGTCAAGTTCTCATTGTTTTCTTCTCTTTCCAGGCGAGTCCAGGTCAGGAGGGCAGTGTTGGCCATCAGTGTTTAGGGCAGCGTCTTTACATAAAACATACAGATCAACTTTGGGTCAATTTATTAAATTCTGCTTGGCTAAGGGCTCTCTTTCTCCATTGTTTCTTGCAAGTCCATTTTCTTAGTCCCTTGATTTCTTACAATGTGACTGAATAGATTTGGGGGAGGAAAGATAGCCCACTTGAAAGTAGTTTAGTGTACATGGGTGCCTATTTATTATGGAAATAGGGGTACGGAGACAGTCGAGTTGGTGTGTCTTAATGCCTGGATGGGTGGGATAGGAAGGTGGGATAGGAAGGTAGGATAGAAAGGTGGGATAGGAAGGGGGGTGTCTTCAAGGAGGGAAGAATTCTTTTGCTTGAACCATATGATAAAATATTTGATCTTTTCCATGTTGTTCAGTGCTGCATCTTGATATGTAAATAAATTCTTGACCTGGAGTCATTGTGGCATAATAAAGGTTATATATTTGGCTTTTATCCCATGTTCCTAAAACCCTTGGAATTTCCTGAGTGATCAGAGTGTCTTTCGTTATTCACAATGAGCCCTTTAGACCATACCAGAGTTCGCCCTAATGAATGACTCTTGGTGGGCCCCTAGATAGCTTCAGAATGAGGGCCAGTTGCCGGAGGAACCAACTTCAGGATTATAGAGAGTTGGAACTTTTAGCTGCATCCCCTGAACTCAGGGGATGTTGAGGTCTTGGCAACTGAGTTAATCACCAAAGGCCAGTGACTTCAAAATGATCATGCCTATGTAATGAAATTTTTTGAAACTTTGATAAAAGCTCTGAAATAAGAAGGCTAAAGGAGCTTCTGGATTGGTGATTCTGTGGATGTGCTGGGAGGGTGATGTGTCTGGAGAGAGCATAGAGGGTCTGCACCACCCTAGCCCCCACCCCCTGCCCCTGCACTGTACTTTGTGCTATGGATCTCTTCTGTTTGGCCACTTCTACATTGTATCCTTTATAATAAACTTGTAATCATTAAGTATACCACATTCCTAAGTTCTCTGAGTCATCATAGCAAATTGTTGAACCTGAAGGAGATCCTGGGAGGCCTTGAGTTTGTGGTGGGTTAGCCTGGTTAAATTGTTGTTGTTGAGTTGCTTGGTCATGTCCGACTCTCTATGACCCATGGACCACAGGATTCCAGGCTTACCTGTCTTTCATCATCTCTGGAGCTTGCTCAAGCTCATGTTAAATGAGTCAGTGATGCCATCCAATCATCTTATCCTCTGTCATCCCCTTCTCCTCCTGCCTTCAATCTTTCCCAGGATCAGGGTCTTTTCCAATGAGTCGACTGTTCACATCACATGGCCAAAGTATTAGAGCTTCAGCTTCAACATCAGTCCTTGAAATGAATATTCAGGGTTGATTTCCTTTAGGATTTACTGGTTGGATACCCTTGTAGTCCAAAGGACTCTCAAGAGTCTTCTTCAACACCACAGTTCAAAAGCATCAATTTTTCAGCACTCAACCATCTTTCTGGTCCAGCTCTCGTATCCATACGTGACTAGTGGAAAAACCATAGCTTTGACTATGTGCACATTTGTCGGCAAAGTAATGTCTCTGCTTTTTAATATGCTGTCTAGGTTTGTCATAGCTTTTCTTCCAAGGAGCAAGCCTCTTTTAATTTCATGGCTGCAGTCATCATCTGCAGTGATTTGGGAGCCCAAGAAAATAAAGTCTGTCACTGTTTCCATTGTTTCCCCATCTATTTGCCATGAAGTGATGGGACCAGATGCCATGATCTTAATTTTCTGAATGTTGAGTTTTAAGTCAACTTTTTCACTCTCCTCTTTCACCTTTATCAAGAGGCTGTTTAGTTCCTCTTTGCTTTCTGCCATAAGGGTGGTGTCATCTGCACATCTGACGTTATTGATATTTCTCCCAGAAATCTTGATTCCAGGTTGTGCTTCATCCAGTCTGGCATTTCGCATGATGTACTCTACATATAAGTTAAATAAGCAGAGTGACAATATACAGCCTTGACTTAATCCTTTGCCAGTTTGGAACCAGTCCATTGTTCCATATCTGGTTCTAACTCTTTCTTCTTGACTGCATACAGATTTCTCTGTATACAGATTTTGTACAGATTTCTCTGTATACAGAAATACAGATTTCTCGAGGCAGGTAAGGTGGTCTGGTATTTTCATCTCTTTAAGAATTTTCCACAGTTTGTTGTGATCCACACAATCAAAGGCATAGTCAATGAAGCAGAAGTAGATGTTTTTCTGGAATGCTCTTACTTTTTCTATGATCCAGCGGATGTTGGCAATTTGTTCTCTGGTTCCTCTTCCTTTTCTAAATCCAGCTTGAACATCTGGAAGTTCTTGGTTCATGTAATGTTAAAGCCTTGCTTGGAAAATTTTGAGCATTACTTTGCTTTTATGTGAAATGAGTGCAATTGTGTGGTAGTTTGAGCATTCTTTGGCCTTGCCTTTCATTGGGATTGGAATGAAAACTGACCTTTTCCAGTCTTATGGCCACTGCTGAGTTTTCCAAATTTGCTGGGATACTGAGTGCAGCATTTTAAAAGCATCATCTTTTGGGATTTGGAATCATTAAGCTGGAATTCCATCACCTCTGCTAGCTTTGTTTGTAGTGATGTTTCCTAAGGCCCACTTGACTTTGCACTTCAAGATGTCTGGCTCTAGGCAGGTGATCACACCTCTGTGGTTATCTAGGTCATTGAGATCTTTTTGTATAGTTCTTCTGTGTATACTTATCACCTCTTCTTAATATCTTCTGCTTCTATTAGGTCCAAACTGGTTCTGTCATTTATTGTGCCCATCTTTGCATGAAATGTTCCCTTGGTATCTCTACTTGTCTTGAAGAGATCTCTAGTCTTTCCCATTCTATTATTTTCCTCTATTTCTTTGCATTGTTCATTTAGGAAAGCTTTCTTTTATCTCCTTGCTATTCTTTGGAACTCTGCATCCAGATGGGTATATCTTTCCTTTTTACCTTTGCCTTTTGCGTCTCTTCTTTTCTTAGTTATCTGTAAGGTTTCTTCAGACAACCGTTTTGCCTTTTTGCATTTCTTTTCCTTGGGGATGGTTTTGATCACCACCTCCTGTACAGTGTTACAAACCTCTGTCCATAGTTCTTCAGGCACTCTGTCTATCAGAGCTTTTCCCTTGAATCTATTTGTCCCTTCCAGTGTATAATCGTAAGGGATTTGATTTAGGTCATACCTGAATGGCGTAGTGGCTTTCCCTACTTTTTTCAATTTAAACCTGAATTTGGCAATAAGGAAATCATGATCTGAGCCACAGTCAGTTCCTGGTATTGTTTTTGCTGACTGTATAGAGCTTCTCCATCTTCAGCTGCAAAGAATATAATCAGTCTGATTTTGGTGTTGACCATTTGGTTATGTAATGTGTAGAGTCTTCTCTTGTGTTGTTGGAAGAGGATGTTTGCTATGACCAATGCGTTCTCTTGGCAAAACTCTATTAGCCTTTGCCCTGCTTCATTTTGTACTCCAGGGCCAAACTGGCTTGTTATTCCATGCATCTCTTGATTTCCTACTTTTGCATTCTAGTCCCCTGTGATGAAAAGGACATCTTTTTTGGTGTTAGTCTAGAAGGTCTTCTTGCTGCTGCTTCGTGTCCGACTCTGTGGACCCCATGGACTGCAGCTTACCAGGCTTCTCCGTCCATGGGATTCTCCAGGCAAGAACACTGGGGTGGGTTGCCATTTCCTTCTCCAAAGAAGGTCTTGTAGGTCTCCATAAAACCATTTAACTTCAGATTCTTTGGCATTACTGATTGGGGCATAGACTTGGATTAGTGTGATATTGCAGAGAAGGCAATGGCACCCCACTCCAGTACTCTTGCCTGGAAAGTCCCATGGATGGAGGAGTCTGGTAGGCTGCGGTCCATGGGGTCGCTGAGAGTCAAACATGACTGAGTGACTTTACTTTCACTTTTCACTTTCATGCATTGGAGAAGGAAATGGCAACCCACTTCAGTGTTCTTGCCTGGAGAATCCCAGGGACAGGGGAGCCTGGTGGGCTGCCGTCTATGGGGTCGCACAGAGTCAGACATGACTGAAGTGACTTAGCAGCAGCAGCAGCAGTGTGATATTGAATGGTTTGCCTTGGAAATGAACAGAGATCATTCTGTTGTTTTTGAGATTATACCCAAGTACTGCATTTCGGTTAAATTGGTAGATGCTATTTGCAGTTGGTGTCTGAAATGGGTGCGGTCCTTGTGGGACTGAGCCCTTAAACCTGTGGGGTTTGTACTAACTCCAGGGAGCTGTTGTCAGAATGAACTGACTTGCAGGACATCCAGTTGGTGATGGAGAATTGGCTGTTGGGAAATGAAATAGTCGTCTTTCCTATTGGGAAACATCAGTTCATAATATTAATACTATTGTGGCTGTAATAATCTCTTTGAAATTATGGTTGTTTACTATTTAAAGACTGAAAAAGCTTTAAAAAAAAGTATAGTGGGGGTTCCCTGCTGGCTCAATGGTAAAGAATCCACCTGCCAGTGCAGGAGTCACAGGTTCAATCCCTGATCTAGAAAGATCCCCCATGCTGCGGAGCAACTAAGCTTGTGGGCCATGACTATTGAGCCTGTGCTCTAGAGCCTGGGAGCTGCAACTACTGAGCCCTTGTGCCACAAATGCTGAAGCCTGTGTGCTCTAGAACCCTCGCTCCACAGGAAGAAAAGCCACCACAATGGGAAGCCAGTGCACTGCCAGGAAGGGTAGTCCCCGTTCATCACAATCAGAGAAAAGCTGGCACAGCAAGGAAGACCCAGCACAGCCGAAAATAAGGAAAAAGAAAAACTGACTTAAAAAAAGTATATTGGGAAAGAAAAAAAATTATCAGGCCCATGCCATATTATTTATGTATTTACATTGTGTTTTATAGTGTAATAAAAGTAGAAGTTACACCACTCTGTGGTTTCTGTTGAATCTTCTCTCCTAAGGTGTAGACCAAAGATTGCATAGCATTTTCTCTGCCTTCAGTCAGTGGGGATATCTAGTATGTAAATATTTATGGACTGCAGTTATAGGTCATCTCCTTACTAAGGAATTTTCAGTATTTTGGTTTACCTCTACAGCATTACTATTACTATTTGGATAAGCCACATGAAATTACCAGTCTTCCACTGTTTTTGATCTACAGTGACAGCAGTTTCATAGGGTTCAACTTAATAGGAATGAAGGTTCTTTACTAACTTTCTACTTGCAGTAGAAAAAAAAAAGCCAACAACTGTAGTGACTGTCATCAGGACCTTTTAAAAAATGTTAAAAGTCAAAAAAGAAAAAAAATACTCCCAAATTCCACCAACAAAAGATACAAAATAATAAAAAGAAAAAAATAACCTATAATCTCACTACTCATAGATAACGAATGTAAACAGTTTGGTATTTTTTTTCTTTCAATAAAAACTGAGATCATGTTAGCTCAAAATACTACTTTATGTTTATTCCTTCACTTAATGTTTTTCATTAACAATTGCGATCATTTTGGGCAAAGGGATATGGCAAATCTGATCCCTTAAGGCGAATAGTTCCTATTGTTTTAAAAGTCAAAGGGAAGTTTAGAAATTTCAATAAGTAATCAGCAGTTTCAACAGTGTTCAATGCAGATCAGATGGCTTTTTTGATTTGCTTCTTATAAATCATAGCAGGAATTTTTTTAAAATTAGTACCTAATGTCAAAAAAATAGATAAATTGACCAGGAGACAATACAACTTAAATGTACCTTCTCTTCCCGATAGGTGATTCACCATTTTCTCACTGTCGGTTTATTACTGAATTGGATGAGTAATGATTACCCATAGATTTTTCTACTCAAGACTCTAACTCACCATAGAGATGAGCAATGGATAATCCCATTTTGTGGAACTTTACTGAATATTAAAACTGTTAACTCTCACAAGCAATAGAGCAGAGTTTGGGGCTCTGGAGACAGGCTGCCTGGATTAAAAACTCACCTCTGCTACTTGCTAGCTATGTGACTTGGTATAAGTTATTTGACCTTTCTGTGCTGTAGTTTTCATATCTGAAAGATGGAGTTGAAAACGATAGTGCCTACCTCATAGGATTATTGTAAGGGTTAAGCAAGTTCATACCTGTGAAGTGCTTGGTCTAGTCATTATACAGTACCAGTGCTAAAGCACTGATACTATGCATCAGTATGTGACTATTATTTTTATAATTTTTCTCTGTGTCTAACCTTTGCTACAGTTTCCAGAGTTATTTGAGTTCAGGCTGCTGCTGCTGCTAAGTCGCTTTAGTTGTGTCCGACTCTGTGTGACCCCATAGACGGCAGCCCACCAGGCTCCCATCCCTGGGATTCTCCAGCCAAGAATACTGGAGTGGGTTGCCATTTCCTTCTCCAATGCATGAGAGTGAAAAGTGAAAGTGAAGTTGCTCAGTCGTGTCCGACTCTTTGACGTTCATTTCTTCCCCTTCAAAATCAGGCTCTCTATATCTAGGGTTTTCTAACTTCATTTGTTTAATCTTGACTTTGTTTGCCTTTTCTGAAGCGGTCTAGGATAGAGAATACCCTAGTTCCTTTTCCCTTTTCTCTAACAGCCCCAGGGGAGACTTTGCGTCAAAGGACTCGTGACTTCCCTGCAGGGACTGGACCGTGACCTTCCACATATACCACCTCTGCTCGCCAGTTCCCATATTCCCAGAAGGCTGGCCACATGCCTGTCTAGCAAGAACACTGCCTGACCTAACCTGTGACTAATTGGAAAAACCCTGTGTTTAGGACTCCTGTAGTTTTCTGTTTAATCGTTACCTGTTTCCTGTTCCTGGAAGGAAGAGAAGTTGGACTGATGTCAAGAGTTTTGGGAGCTGAAGATGGGCCCTGAGAGCGCTTCCTAGGGCAGCTGCTTCCTCACTTTCAGGTCGTAAGGTGTTGCTCTGTTCCCCGCACTTAACACTGCCCTCCAGTCAGGCTCATGTTCTTTAGTTTCAGTTTCCTGTTTCTTGGCTTTGTGTTTCCAGCTGAGCTGGGAACTTTGTGAGGATAGCAGCGCTTACACTTATTACCACTGATAATAAACAGCACTGCAATGCTGGATAATGTTTTGTTGTTGTTCAGTCTCATAGTCATGTCCAACTCTTTGCGACCCCATGGGCTGCAGCGTGCCAGGCATCCCTGTCTTTCACTGTCTCTTGGGGTTTGTTCAAACTCATGTCCATTGAGTTGGTGATGCCATCCAACTAGCTCATCCTCTGTCATCCCCTTCTCCTCCTACCCTCAGTCTTTCCCAGCATCAGGGTCTTTTCCAAAGAGTCGGCTTTTCACATCTGGTGGCCAAAGTTTTGGAGCGTCAGCTTCAGCACCAGTCCTTCCAGTGAATGTTCAGGGTTGATTTCCTTGAACTGGTTTGATAACGTTTACTGAGCACTTACTCTGTGCAAAGACCTCTCCTAAACCCGAGTTCATTTCATTTCCTGTTCAGAAACCATTCTGTTATTATCTGCATTTTAGAGGTGAGGAAACTGAGGTACTGGGAAGTTAATAGACTTGCCTGGGGTCTGACAGCCAGGAAGCAAGTTGAATGAACACAGTGCAGCCAAGAAAAAACTTGCTTTTGCTTTGCCTCCTTTCTTTCCGGGAGCAGCTTTGGTTGAGAGCTCCTGCTGTGCTTGCAGCAGACCTTGGTTCAAATCCTGGCCATGCCCCAGATGAGTGACTTTGACTTCAATACTTTGTTCTTTAATGCCTACATTTCTGAAATGGGTTTCATTGTAACACCTAAGAGTCCTGAAGATTAAAAAAAAAAGAAATGCAAGTAAAGATGCCAGGCTCATATGTA
Source organism: Bos indicus (assembly GCF_029378745.1). NCBI lineage: Eukaryota > Metazoa > Chordata > Mammalia > Artiodactyla > Bovidae > Bos > Bos indicus. The sequence goes on along the minus strand of NC_091765.1, from coordinate 57,706,362 downwards.
AGTACTCGGTGAAGGTTTGCTGCTGTTAGGGGTTGGTGATAGAGTGGTGGAGCATCCCAGAGGCCCTGGAAGAGGGATGGTGAACCCCCAACGCACCCCCTGAAAATCTGCCCGTATCTTCCTCTCTCTCTGTAGGGCTGGGTGCCGGGCAGTCTTCCCTCCTGAAGCCCTTGCTTACTAGCACCAGCCAGCTCGGCAACACCCTTTACTTTCCCACATGGTTAGTAAGTGTTGTCTTCTGCGCAGTGGAAATTACTTGGCTGGACTCCCACCCTGGCAGGGGCTGGTTGTACCCAGAAACCCAGGGACCTACTTCCTGGAAGCCTGGTCCTCTGAGTCAGCGCCCTCTCTGTGGAGCCCCAGGGAATCACTGGTTCCTAAGGAAACCCCTTCATCCCCGGGTCCCTCTCTTGCAGTGTCTGCCAGTAACAGGCCATCCTGGCCTCTCTTCCCATTTGGTGGTTTTGTCCTGGCACTTGCAGGTTAGCTTCCTCCCATATTTTGAATAATTCCTGACCTAGTCCCTGCTTGGCCACTGGTGAGGAGTGTGCAGGAACAGATTGTTGGAGATCAGGCCCCTGTGTAAAGAGGGCAGTGCCTTTGTGAGGGTGTGTCAGCTCCACCCCTTGACAGGACATGGCAGTGTGGAATGTGATCGAGTCTGGTGAAAATGCAGTGGAGGGCCAGTTCCCCTGCACTGGGTTTGGGTACCTACTGCTGTTTGTGGGCCTTCCTTTGAATGTTTGCTAATGGGAAACTTCTGTTGATTTTGAAGAATACAGGAGCTTGCTGGTATATGTATACCTTTTGGAAAGGGCTTACCTAATAAATAAGTGGGTAAAGCTGCAGGGTGGATCAGTCATCCAAGCTTTGACAAGAACCTATTTATATATGTTTTTAAAAGCTGTATTTGGCAAATGCAGACACAAGTACATTAGTAATTCTGTTCCATCAAATAGCATCTTAATAAAACTGCTGGTCCAGTTACAGTGAAAGGGGATGCTTGCTCAGTAATTGAGGAGCCCCTCTGGGAGGATGGAATCTGCTTTCAAGATTCCCAGGTTCTATGTGGCAAATGTTTAAGGTGCTGCCAACTGGGCTGGGAAGATCCCCTGGGGTCGGGCATGGCAGTCCACTCCAGTATTCTTGCCTGGAGAATCCCATGGGCGAGGTGCCTGGTGGGCTACTGTCCATGGGGTTGCAAAGAGTTGGACACAACTAGCGACTAAGCATAGCACAGCAGAACTGTGTTCCAGGAATTGTGGTGGGGTTAGGCGTTCAACAAAAGGACCTTTTTCCTACTACGTGGGGAAATAGGCATGTTTGACTTAAACTGGGCTTTTCCTGTGAATTCTGTCACCTCTGTTGGCTTTCTTAACATTGGCTACTGTATGCCCAACCATGTGTTTATAGGAAAGTGGTTGGAGAGGCTGTTATAGGCTCTGAGTGTTGGTTTTTCTACTTGGCTTATTTCTCTGCCTCTCCCCAGTGATGTCATGTTACACCACTGATTTATTTGCAAAGTGAGAATCTCATCCACCCTTTTGTTTACCTCCTTGGGATTAGAGGTTTCAGATAAAACAATGAAAAAATAGTGTCATCTGCGTGGAAACTTTTATATCCTATACAATGTCTCTAGCTAGTTATATGTATGATTGAAGATTCTTTGTCCTTTTCTATTTTTCCTTCCTTCTTTTCTTCTTTCTTTCTTCTTGATTTTTAGATGCCATGCAGTGAACATTGTTAGCACAAATTATGTTTGTGATGGCTATAGAATTGCTTCTAAGTAAAATAGTTTGTGAGTAACAATGTGAAAATGTACACTGTGAACAAGATGCTTTTCAATAGATAGGAACAAGTCTCCCTTTTATTTTCATAATAGAATAGTTAAGGAGGAATCAGATAGAGTTCTGCTATAGAGTGATCTTTTGCTTTTTTGTAGTTAAAATTAATACTGGGACATTTTAAGCTGCTGAAAATTAAAAAAAAAAGTCAATACAAATTTCATACTTCTTTCGTTGACTTTAATCCTTTTTCATGAAGACAATTTTTACACTTAACAAGATGCATGCAGATTCCAGTGTTTATCACACATAATAGGGTCATTTGAAGAGAAGCAGCTTTAGGGCATTTGTGTGGATGAATATGGACGTAGGTCTCAGCCCAGCTCTGTGGTCAATTATGTGCCACTTAGGTAAAGCTGAAAACCAATCTCCATTCTTCCAGACACTGTTAAACAATGTGGCTAAAAGTAAGTGTGGGGCCTTGGGATTACATGGCCTGGCTCAAATCCTGTCCCACCATACATTAGGACTTGTTATTGAACCCCATGTATATTGAACCCCTGTGGACCTCATCTGCACATGTGGGCAATGAGATAACCTACCTTACGGATGTTGTGGAAATGAAATGGAATTGTGTATGAACCATCTGTTGATAGAACACTTCCTGGAGCACTGCAGACACCAGGTAAATGCTGCCCTATGGTTACCTTCTTATAGCAATTCATTCTTTATAACACGCCACCTTTAGAAAAGAATCTGAAGTGAATACTAAATTCCTTAAGTCCCATTGTTTTGCAGTCATATCAAGAATGTCTTTAAATAAATTACACTTCTTTCTTGAGTGGATATAATTTACAATTAAAAAATAATTTTATTTATTTATTTTTGGATGTGCTGGGTCCTCACTGATGCATGGGCTCTTCTCTAGTTGCAGTGAGCAGAGGATACTCTTCCTTGCGGTGCCCAGGCTTCTCATTGTGGTGGCTTCTCTTGTTGAGGAGCACAGACTCTAGGGCATTCAGGCTTCAGTAGTTGTGGCTCTTGGGCTCCAGAGCACAGGCTCAGTAGTTGGGGTGCACAGCCTTAGTTGCTCCATGGCCTATAGGATCTTCCCAGGTCAGGGATCAAACCTGTCCCCTGCATTGGCAGCTGGATTCTTTACCACTGAGTCACCAGGGAAGCCCCATAGTTTATGATTTGAAAGGCATAGAAAGGTCTACAAAGTCTCATTCCACTCCTGTCCTCTAGCCACCCAGCCCATTTTCAAGAGACTGACAGTGCTAGGGTAACTAAAGACTTAAAAAACTCCACAAATGGACAACCATAAAAATAGCAAAAGAAAGAGAAGAGGAAAGGGTAAGAGAACAGGAGAAGAGGAGGGGGGATTCAGCTGGGGTCCAAACTGCTGAGCTCTCCTGGGCCCCACAGCACCTTGGGCATTACCCTTATTTACACTCCTCTCTCAGCATTCAGAAAACTAAGATCATGGCATCCGTCCCCGTCACTTCATGGCAAATAGATGGGAAAACCATGAAACAGTGACAGACTTTATTTTATTGGGCTCTAAAATGACTGCACATGGTGACTGCAGCCACAAAATTAAAAGACGCTTGCTCCTTGGAAGAAAAGCTAAGACAATCCTAGACAGTGTATTAAAGAGCAGAGACATTATTTTGCCAACAAAGGTCCATATAGTCAGAGCTATGGTTTTTCCAGTAGTCATGTATGGATATGAGGCTTGGACCATAATGAAGGCTGAATGCTGAAGAATTGATGCTTTTGAAATGTGGTATTGGAGAAGGCTCTTGAGAGTCCTTTGGACTGCAAGGAGATCCAACCAGTCAATCCTAAAGGATCAGTATAGTTCACTCACTCAGTCATGTCTGACTCTTTGTGACCCCATGGACTGCAGCACGCCAGGCCTCCCTGTCCATCATCAACTCCTGGAGTTTACTCAAACTCATATCCGTTGAGTTGGTGATGCCATCCAGCTATCTCATCCTCTGTTGTCTTGTTTTCCTCCTGCCTTCAATCTTTCCCACATCAGGGTCTTTTCCAATGAGTCAGGTTTTCGCATCAGGTGGCCAAATTATTGGAGTTTCAGCTTCAACATCAGTCCTTCCAACAAACACCCAGGACTGATCTCCTTTAGGATGGACTGGTTGGATCTCCCTGCAGTCCAAGGGACTCTCAAGAAACTTCTCCAACACCACAGTTCAAAAGCATCAATTCTTCATCATTCAGCTTTCTTTACGGTCCAACTCTCACATCCATACATGCCTACTAGAACAACCACAGCTTTGACTAGACAGACCTTTGTTGGCAAAGTGATGTCTCTGTTTTTTAATATGCTCTCTAGGTTGGTCATAGCTTTTCTTCCAAGGAGCAAGTGTCTTTTAATTTCATGGCTGCAGTGACCATCTGCAGTGATTTTGGAGCCAAAAAAATAAAGTCTGACACTGTTTCCACTGTTTCCCCATCTATTTGCCATGAAGTGATGGGACCAGGTGCCATGATCTTAGTTTTCTGAATGTTGAGCTTTAAGCCAACTTTTTCACTCTCCACTTTCACTTTCATCAAGAGGTTCTTTAGTTCTTCTTCACTTTCTGCCATAAGGGTGGTGTCATCTGCATATCTGAGGTTATTGCTATTTCTCCTGGCAATCTTGATTCCAGCTTGTGCTTCCTCCAGCCCAGCGTTTCTCATGCCGTACTCTGCATATAAGTTAAATAAGCAGGGTGACAATATACAGCCTTGACGTACTCCTTTTCCTATTTGGAACCAGTCTGTTGCTCCATGTTCAGTTCTAACTGTTGCTTCCTCACCTGCATACAGGTTTCTCAAGAGGCACGTCAGGTGGTTTGGTATTCCCACCTCTTTCAGAATTTTCCACAGTTTGTGGTGATGCATACAGTCAAAGGCTTTGGCATAGTCAATAAAGCAGAAGTAGATGTTTTTCTGGAACTCTCTTGCTTTTATGATTATCCAACGGATGTCGGCAATTTGATCTCTGGTTCCTCTGCCTTTTCTAAAACCAGCTTGAACATCTGGAGGTTCACAGTTCAATCACTGTTGAAGCCTGGCTTGGAGAATTTTGAGCATTACTTTGCTAGCTTGTGCTGCTGCTGCTGCTGCTATGTAGCTTCAGTCGTGTCCGACTCTGTGCAACCCCATAAATGGCAGCCTACCAGGCTCCACCATCCCTGGGATTCTCCAGGCAAGAACACTGAAGTGGGTTGCCATTTCCTTCTCCAATGCATGAAAGTGAAAAGGGAAAGTCAAGTCGCATGTGAGATGAGTGCAATTGTGCGGTAGTTTGAGCATTCTTTGGCATTGCCTTTCTTTGGGATTGGAATGAAAACTGACCTTTTCCAGTCCTATGGCCACTGCTGAGTTTTCCAAATTTGCTGACATATTGAGTGCACCACTTTCACAGCATCATCTTTTAGGATTTGAAATAGCTCAACTGGAATTCCATCACCTCCACTAGCTTTGTTCGTAGTGATGCTTCCTAAGGCCCACTTGACTTCACATTTCAAGAAGTCTGGCTCTAGGTGAGTGATCACACCATCGTGATCATCTGGGTCGTCAAGATCCCTTTTGTACAATTCCTCTGTGTATTCTTACCACCTCTTAATATCTTCTGCTTCTGTTAGGTCCATACCATTTCTGTCCTTTATTGAGCCCATCTTTGCCTGAAATGATCCCTTGGTATCTCTAATTTTCTTGAAGAGATCTCTAGTCTTTCCCATTCTATTGTTCTCCTCTACTTCTTTGCATTGATCACTGAGGAAGGCTTTCTTATCTCTGCTTGCTATTCTTTGTAACTCTGCATTCAAATGGGTATGTCTTTCCTTTACTCCTTTGCTTTTCACATCTCTTCTTTTCACAGCTATTTTTAAGGCCTCCTCAGACAGCTTTTTTGCCTTTCTTTTTCTTGGGATGTCCTAAAGGAAATCAGTCCTACATATTCATTGGAAGGACTGATGCTGAAGCTGAAGCTCCTGTACTTTGGCCACCTGATGTGGAGAGCCAACTCATTGGAAAAGACCTTGATGCTGGGAAAAATTGAAGGCAGAAAAAGGGGATGACAGAAGATGAGATGGTTGGATGGCATCATCAGCACAGTGGTTACAAGTCTGAGCAAGTGCCAGGAGATGGTGAAGGACAGGGAAGCCTGGCATGCTGCAGTCCATGGGGTGGCAAAGAGTGAGACATGACCGAGCGACTGAACAACAACACCCCTCTCAGAGCACCCCATGATGTGCCACCCCTTGGGCTCCCCTCAGAGCTCCTCAGCCTTTTCTGTCTTAGAGGCATGGTGGGTGGCTTCCTGGCCTGTGTCCCAGTGTAGACACTGGCAAGCTGACTTTACCCCTTGGGGTGAGCTCAGGTTAGATGAACCTTCTGTGTTGTCTGAATGTAAACCTTTGAGATATTCTGGAAGATTTGGGAAGAATCTAGAAGTTGAGCTCCTTGGCTTCTCAAAACACCTGTGTCCTAAACTGAATCCCTTCCCAAGGAGTAGCTATGAGGCTGTAGTTGTTTTCTGTGTTCAGTCTTTTGGTGCCCTTGAAGAGTTGTGTTTGGTCAGAAAGTTCTGTGGCCTTAAGAAATCACTTTAAATAGTAAATCTGAGACAGTTGTGGAGAATGCTAGGAACTTTTACTCTGCAGAGTTCATTTTCCCATTCTAGTTTAAATGGAAACCTGGAATGGCAAATATTTACAGTTTCCGGCATTATTTTTAGTATTTTTGTATCTTTATATTGACGTCACCCCAGTTTCAGTCCTTTGTTCTGGTTGCTACCTGGGGTTCAAGAGTAATTCAGTTTTGTCCTCCCAACCTCCTGCTTGTCAAGAATGTTTATTTCCTTTTTGTCCAGCCAAATTCAGTTTTTCTTTTGAAACCTAATATAAAGTCTTTTTTCTTCTTGGATCCACACTAATTATACTTCCCTTCTCACCTCCTGTGGTATTTATACAAAGAAACTGCGGCTTAAGGAAGGGTTATGCTCCAGACATTCTGTTTTGAGTAATTGGAAAGTACGCTAGAAATTGAAATGCATTTTCCCATTAAAAATAATAATTAGGCTCCCACAAAGGCTATTTAAAAAGTGACAACATAGGACTTAGAGAACTTTATTATTACAGAGAAGGTGAAAAGTAAAGTGGACTGCTGTGTGAACCACTTGGATTCAACATTTTACCATATTCACTTGCTCACCCTATCTGTCCACCCGTCCATCCATCCATTTACCTACTTTTTTTGGCTGAACTCTTGGAAATCAAGTTGTATTCAGTGTTGCATTTCACCTACATCCCTCTGCTATCATTTTGTAGGACTGAGGACTTCCTTCCGCATAACCACAACACCATCATCACAGCTAAGAAAATAATTCAAGTCTGTAATACTGTTTAATCCATTTTCCTGTTGTCCTCAAAATAGCCTTTATTGCTGTTTTAAAATTTTTATTGTTTAGAATCTGGAACCAGACTGCCATCAGGTTTACAAACCTCATTTTGTCCTATTATTTCTAACAAAAGCTCTTTGAAGCCACATTTAGCCAAGTGCTGGGGGAGGCGAGGAGCTTTCCTCGTGAGCCTTCCTGGTATGTTGCATTCTCGGGTGCTCCTCTCCCATGCTTAAGGCCTGTCTCTGGATCCTGGGTGCTCCTGCTACCCTGAGCCCTGCATTTTAGCATCCTCCAGGGTGCAGCTGGGGCTTCCCTGGTAGCTCAGATGGTAAAGAATCCACCTGTAATGCAGGAGACCCCGGTTCGATTCCTGGGTCAGGAAGATCCCCTGGAGAAGGGATAGAAGATATTCTCCAAGAAGAGTATCCACTCCAATATTCTTGACTGGAGAATCCCATGGACAGAGGAGCCTGGTGGGCTACAGTCCATGGGGTCACAGAGAGTCAGACACGACTGAGCGACTAAGCATAGCACAGGGTGCAGCTGGTCTCTCACGGGTATGAGCAGAAACCTCAGAGACAGCTGCATTTTTCAAGGGACCTCTTAGCCAAACGCTCATGTCAATCAGGGGTTCACAACCAGACATTGCTGATTTATGCATGTTTTTCTGAGGAAGGCTTTCTGGGCCTCCATCTGTTCCTATAGTGGTTTTTGCTGTCCAGAATCAAGTACAGCAGAAACCAACACAACATTGTAAAGCAATTGTCCTCCAATTAAAAATAAAAAAGTAAAATTGAAAAAGAGAATCTTCCAGTATCAGGATAGCATTTCAGGCAATTCAATAAGGTAAAGGTAACTGTACCTTGTATTGGGAGGGCTTTTGTGTCATGGGTGAGTGATCTCTGAGCAAGTGGGTCCTGTCTGGGTCTCCCCTTCCTGTCTTGTCACAGCTGTGGAGTGGGGGAGGGTGGGCTGTAGCAGCTGTCTATCTGGGAGGCGTTTGGAAACTGGTAGCTGCCTGAAGTTTCACTACAAAGTTTAGGACTTATTTATATACTGAAGTTCATTGTTTTCCAATTTCCATATAAGCTCATTTGTTCTCTTCATACATTTTAAGCTTTTAAGATTTGGGCAAATGTTGTGTCTCAGTCAGTGGTGCTGGGGGTGGGGTGGTATCTCTTAAGAGCTCCATGGCCTTGGTTATCTCTGTAGCCAAAAATAGAAATAATTGGGAATGATTTTATTTTGTAGAATTTGCTTTGCATTCTGCCCTTTCATTGTGTACATAATTGATTTAAACTGTGTTTAAACAATTAGCTTAATAAAGGAGGTTGTTTTTCAGGAGCTAATAGATCTTAGCTCAGCCAGAGCAGGATTGAGAGGCTGTGTGTGAGCTGGCTATGAGCACTATCCTGAGATGAGATCTGCTTGGCTTTTCCTCCAGGCTCTTACTAGTTTCCAACCATGTGACCCAGGGCAAGTGGCAGACCCTCCCCCACCTCCAGCTCCTCTCTCTAATGAATACCCACCTCATAGGACTGTGACCATCAAAAACCCTTGAGCCCTGTGGCCTAAGCCCCTTTGTGAGGTCTCATCAAGTATATTCATATTTGTGCAGCAGACTCGGTGGAGCAGAGGTTGTAAATAGCCTCATATCAGATCAAGTTCTGCTACCAGTGAGTTTGTCGGATTGAGTTTTGCTGTGAAATGAGGTATAAGACTTCTTATCTTTAGAATTTTGGGGATTTTGCCTTGTGGACACAGGAGGGTATGTTTTACCAACCCAGAGGGAATTGTGGATGGAGCTGAAGAAGGCTGAGTATGGAATGTCAAGAACCAAGGACATTGGCATCAGCACATAATATTCCAGTTGACCAAACTGAGGCACAGAGAAGTAATCACAGAGGCAGCCAGGGCAAAGCTGGAGGAAGAAAAACGCCTTTAGAGAAATGCAAATTTTGCCCTCCTAGTCAGTAATGTAGTCCAACAATAGACTTTTGGATCCTGTGATTTGAATGTTTTTGCTGGAAAAAAAAAAAAAAAGGGTGTGTGAGTGTGTTTAAAAGCAACGTTCCAACCAAGCTGGGTAGGCTATCTATTTTCCAGCCAAGTCCTTTTCTCCCATCAGAGAGTTGTTGGGTAACCCAAGCTTCTGAGAACGTACCCCTTTCCTGATAGAATTGCTATCAGAACCATCAAAATGCTCTTGGCCCTGGCTGGAATGAAGCTGCTTGGGAGGAGTCATGAGGGCCTCCTTATCTGGAGTCTCAGGTTATCACCGTCTTCCCCATTATTTTAGCAACCCTTGAGTTATGTCCACTGGGTTTGAGGAATGCCATTTCTGTGCCATTGCTTCTCAGCTCCTGTTACCATTGGGGTCAGTTGGAAACTTAAATATTACTTGGAAACTAGGCTAGAAAACTGCTTTTGATTTTGGGGGGTTGACTTTGAGCCCTTCCTCATACCTCTTCCTCAGTTTCTTGCTTTCGTTTGTGACTTTGTCAACAAGATCTTGGCAAAACTCAATACTAATGTGTCCTCAAAATAAAGTGAATTAAGACAACCTGGCTGGGTCTAGGAAAAACCCAAAGGATTTTGATAACCCCTGGCTTTTGTTGGACATGCCTTACTTGTGATGTTGTGGAAGGGAATCATGTTTATCAGTAAGAGCTGAGACCCTCCCTGTTTCGGTGGCTATTGGTGTGTGTGGAGGTTACTAAAGATACTAAAGGTGAGGTGACGGGCTTGTTTTGAAGAGGCTGAGGGACCTAAGCTTGTGGCCTGCAAAAGATGAGCTGTGATTTGGGAATTGGGTAGGAGCTCAGAGGTGGAGGACAGTTTCAGTTTTATACTTGTTCATCCAGGAAACTGCTCTGAGGTCTGGTAGTAGGCATTTTCAAAACATCCTACTTTCTGCTGTGCTAATTGGAACTCAGTTTTGAGATCTGGGGAGCCTTTGATCTCAGTTGTGAAATTAGAGAGCAAACCAGCATTTAGCATTTTAACCAAGAGTTGGTAAATGATGACCTCAGGTCAGGGAGGAGGAAGCAGCGTCCATGCAGGCAGGATCTAGACTGCCTGGCCTGAATCTAGGAGCTGCCATGTAGTAGCAACGTGACCTTGAGAAGACTGTATGACCTTTCTGTGCTTCCTTTCCCCATTTGTAGCATGGGGAGAATGCCAGTAGCTGTGTCGGAAGTTTGCTTTGAAGAGTCAGTGCTTAGCTTAGTGGTGGCTTGTAAATGCTCCATAGTGTGATGGTGGTAGTTCTTGTTGGTAGTTAATAGAGGAGTAACAAACCTGTCTGAACTAGACTTCCAGCACTTCTAGAACTCTTACCAACCTCTTCCTTCCTCTGTTTTGCCCTACACTCCCTTCTGACCCTGGTGTCTGATCTCTTGTTTTTCTTTTCTGCTCCGGAGGCCCTCTCTCATGGGTTAGCCCAGTTGCAGGTTTGGGGTGCCCATCTCAGCTGTGCCCTGAATGCCTTTGCAGTCCTCTCCCATTCCTGCAGACTCTCCACTAAGCCTCACTGTCCCCACAGGCCCCTTATTCTTCCCTGGGGTCTCAACAGATGCCATCTCTTACCTTCAGAGACAGTGGAGGCTCCCAGGCATCTTTTCATTCGTGGACCTTCTGCCCACCCTAAAGGATCACTCATGGACCCCCTGCCTTTGGAGAACGAGGTGTCCTTTTACCTGTTCAAGTTTTTAATCCACCTCCTTCCTTCTTACGGAAATCATCTCCTCCAGTTCCTCAAGGTCATCACTTTACACACTGTCTCAGACTCTCCTTTTTGCTCCTTTTCTGCCTGTAAAGAAACACTCTGCTTTCAGTCATTTTAAAAAAATTCCAGGGAATTCCTTGGCAGTCCAGTGGTTAGGACCCCACACTTTTACTGCTGGGGACTGGCCCAACCCTAGGTTGGGGAACTTAAGATCCCATGTGCCACACAATGCAGCCGGAAAAAAAAAGAATTCAAAAAGGCAAATAAAAATTTCTTCCCGTTATGCTGAAGGTGAACTCCCTTACTCTTAATGCTCATATCGAGCTTCTAGAAAGAGCAAACTGAGCTGTTTCTGCTCCTCAGCTCAGGGAATCTAGTCTTTCCTTCTGGTCTATGAAAAACCGCTCCCTCCAAGGCCACAAAGATCTCCCACGGAATGGTTTTTCTTTCCTTGTTTATTTTATTTATTTTTTCATTTTATGTATGATGTATGTATGTGTTTTAGGATTTTAAGTTTACTTCAAGAGACTATGGAGAAAAAGGTAGCAAAGCACAACAAGGGGATAGTTAAAAAAATGTTCCAAGTTGCTCCCTAAGTTAGCAATTGAAGAGTTTCCATTTGTTCTTATGTGAACTTCTACGTGGCCCAATTTGTCTTGAGTTTTTCTCAATTCTCTTTCAAAAGATTCTTCTTAGAGTGTTTCTTTTTTCTTTTTATTTATTTCTTTTTATTTTTTTTTTTTTACTGTGCTAAGAACACTTAAAATGAGAATTATCTTCTTAACAAATTTTTAAGTGCACAATGCAGTATTGTTAACTAAGGGCACAATGCTGTACAGCAAATATCTGGAATTTATTCATCTTGCATAACTGAAACTTCATCCCCATTGAATAGCAGCTACCCATTTCTCCCTGCCCCTGGCTCCTGGAAACCACCATTCTGCTCTCTTTCTGTGAATTTGACTATTTTAGATAATCTCATGGAAGTGGAATCATGCAGTAATTGTCCTTCTGTGACTGGCTTATTTCACTTGGCCTCATGTCTTCTGAGAGTCCCTTGGACAGCAAGGAGATCAAACTAGTCAATCTTAAAGGAAATCAACCCTGAATATTGATTGGAAAGGCTGGTGCTGAAGCTGAAGCTCCAATACTTTGGCCACCTGATGAGAAGAACTGACTCATTTGAAAAGACCCTGATGCTGGGAAAGATTGAAGGCAGGAAGAGAAGGGGACAACACAGGATGAGATGGTTGGATGGCATCACTGACTTAGTGGACATGAATTTGAGCAAACTCCAGGAGATGGTGAAGGACAGGGAAGCTTGGTGTGCTGCAGTCTGTGGGGTTGCAAAGAGTCGGACACGAGTTGGTGACTGAACAACAGCAACAACAATGACAATAATGTCTTCCAGGTCCATTTTTGTTGTCCTTTATGGTGAGATTTCCTCCTTTTTAAAAAAGCTGAATGGGATCTGATTCATGTCACATACATGTCACATTTCTTTATCTGCTCAAAGATCAGAACATTTGTTCCCCTGGCTGCGAAGAGTGTGGCAGTGCAGAAGATCCTATTTCAGTTCTTCTGGATAGACACCCAGAAATGGGGTTGCTGGATCATGTGGTAGTTCTATTCTTGTCTGTTTTTTTTTTTTTTTTTTTAGAAACCTCTATACTATTTTCCATAGTGGCTGCACCATTTTACATTTCCTTCCTGTTTTAGTTGCTCTCTCCTGAAGCATCTCACCTAGCTGACTGCTCATTCTTTCTGGAAACTCCTTCTTCTGTGTTCCAAGCTAGAGTCCTGACTTCTCTTCCTAGTTCCTCATGGAGTATTTCCAGTTGCTCAGTGGGTATTTCCATTTGAAGGTCCCCTGCTTATTTACCTCTATCACTACATGTTCAAAAACATATAGTTCTTCTCCATGCAATTACATTAGCATATGTACTAATCTATGCTGCTGCTGCTAAATCATTTCAGTCGTGTCCGACTCTGTGTGACCCCATAGACGGCAGCCCACCAGGCTCCCCCGTCCCTGGGATTCTCCAGGCAAGAACACTGGAGTGGGTTGCCATTTCCTTCTCCAATGCATGAAAGTGAAAAGGGAAAGTCAAGTTGCTCAGTTGTGTGCCACTGTTTGCGACCCCGTGGACTGCGGCCCACCAGGCTCCTCCGTCCATGGGATTTTCCAGGCAAGAGTACTGGAGTGGGGTGCCATTGCCTTCTCTGCTAATCTATGCTAGGTACCCTGTAACCAAACACCACACACTGGGTGACGTAAAAAGGAGAAATTCATTGTCTTATTGTTCCGGAGGCTGGGACTCCAAGACGAGTGTCAGCAGGGTTGCTCTTTCTGAGGGCTGTGAGGGTCTGTCTGTTCCATGTTTCTGTTATAGATTCTGGTGGTTTGCTGGCAGTCTATGGTGTTCCTTGGCTTCTCCAAAGCATCACTCGAATCTCTATCTTCATGTCATGTTTTTGCCTCCAAATTTCCTTTTTTTTTTAAAGGACAACAGCCACATGGGACTAGGGTCCACCCTAAAGAGTTCATTTTAACTTGATTACCTTTGTAAAAAGACCCTGTATCCTAATATGGTCATGTTCTCAGGTACTTGGGGTTAGGACTTCCCACATATGTATTGCTGCTGCTAAGTCTCTTCAGTCGTGTCCGACTCTGTGCAACCCCATAGACGGCAGCCTACCAGGCTCCCCCATCCATGGGATTTTCCAGGCAAGAGTACTGGAGTGGGTTGCCATTGCCTTCTCCACATATGTATTGAGGATGAGGCAAAATTCAACCCATAGCGCCATTCAAACTTGATTTTTTTTTCCAGATATTTTTCATCTCAGTGAATGGCACCAGTGTTCACCATGTTATTCATGCAGATGCCTGGGCATCATCCTTATCAACTCACTTGCACTTCTGTTAACTTAGGGTCCAGAGCTTACAGAATTTGGAGGCACAATTTTGAAATAGGAACCATAGGATCCAACAGTTTTACAAAGGGATTGGTGATCCATGACTCTCAAATGGCTCACAACCTCTGCTGTATATCTTTTTTTTTTTTCTTTAAAGTGTCTATCACCTTGGTACATATATAATATATATGTAAGAATTTTAAAAAATTACAGAAAAGCATAAAAATATAATTAATAATTAGCCTATTATTCAATTACTCAGAATCACTTACCATTTTGGTTATTTCTTCATGTAGTTTATACCTTCATGTACTTTATTTATTTATTTATTTTTTACTAGTTTGATCCTACAGTATGTATGGTTTTTGAATCCATCTTTTAAAATTCATTATTAGATAATAAGTATGTTCCCATATCTTCACAAAATCTTCATGAATAGTTTTAAATGGTGCATATTATTCCGTCAAATGGACAGACAATGGTTGACTCAGATATTTTATTATTATCCCATTGTCAAACATGCATTTGTTGCTGTTTTTGACTTTTTATAATGTTACAACAACCTTTGCTATTAATTTGGACTCAGTTTTTTTCAGAATTTAAATATGAGTCAGGTAAGGATGAAGACAAAAGATGGACGTGGTGTCTCTAAGCAGATTATTAGTGTAAATTGAAGAAACAATTAAGCCTACCTAAGTTAACCAGTATCTTAGGCATTAATTGTGAATAGTTGATTTGTGATTTAAAAGTTATTCTTAAATTGCTGAGGTAGATAACAGGGATTCTCTGGTCAACATTTTGCTCTTTAGTGATTCTTTGTAGTCTATAACAGGGCTGTACAACATAACTTCTTGTTGTTCACTGGTTCAGTCGCCTCTGACTCTTTGTGACCCCATAAACTGCAGCAGGCCAGGCTTCCCTATCCTTCCCATCTCCTGGAGTTTGCTTGAACTCACATCCATTGAGTCAGTGATGCCATCTAATCATCTCATCCTCTGTCACCGCTTTCTCCTCTTGCCCTCAATCTTTCCCAGCATCAGGGTCCTTTCCATTGAGTCAGCTCTTCACATCAGGTGGCCAAAGTATTGGAGCTTCAGCTTCAGCATCAGTCCTTCCAGTGAATATTCAGGGTTGATTTCCTTTAGGATTGACTGGTTTGATCTCCTTGCTGTCCAAGGGACTCAAAGAATTTTCTCCAGCACCACACTTCAAAAGCATCAATTCTTCAGTGCTCAGCCTTCTTTATGGTCCAACTCTCACATCCATACATGACTACTGGAAAGACCATAGCTTTGACTGTATGTACCTTTGTTGGCAAAGTGATGTCTCTGGTTTTTAATAGGCTGTCTAGGTTTGTCATAGCTTTTCTTCCAAGAAGCAAGCGTCTTTGAATTTTGTGGCTGCAGTCACCATACGCAGTGATTTTGGAGCCCAAGAAAATAAAATCTGCTACTGTTCCCACTTTTTCCCCATTTTTTGTCATGGAGTGATGGGAATAGATGCCATGATCTTAGTTTTTTGAATGTTGAGCTTTCAGCCAACTTTTTACTCTCCTCTTTTACCTTTATCAAGAGGCTCTTGGGATGACGGAAATGTTCTTTATCTGACCTCTCTAATATGGACCAGTTAGCCACATATGACTGTTGAGCACTTGAAATGTGGTTAGTCCACCTAAGGAACTGAATTTTAAATTTTATCTATTTTTAATTGACTTAAATTTAAATTGCTGTTTGTGGTTAGTGATTACTGTATTGGATAGTGCAGTTCTATCAAGATAATAACTAAACTCTTCTATGTGCTGTGCTTAGTCGCTCAGTCATGTCTGACTCTCTGCAACTCCATGGAATGTAGCCCAACAGGCTCCTCTGTCCATGGGGATTCTCTAGGCAAGAATACTGGAGTGGGTTGCCATGCCCTCCTCCAGGGGATCTTCCCAACCCAGGGATCGAACCCAGGTTTTCTGCATTGCAAGCGGATTCTTTACCAACTGAGCACAGGGAAGCCCAAGAGTAAACACTTTTATAGTGCTTATCTTTTCCTAAATACTCTAAGTGCTTTACACATTAATGTGTGTAATCCTCACAGTGAATTTAACAAATAGTCTTCCAGTTACTTTGCTATATAAAAAATTGCCACAAAACTTAGTGGCTTAAAACAATGACTGCCAAAGAATTTGGGGCCACATTTTGAAACCATTGTAGAGAGGTACAATCATTTTGATTCCATTTTACAGATGAGAAAATTGAGCACAGAGCAGTTAAAAAACTTATTCAAGGTGACATGCCTAGTTAGTGGCCAAGCAATTATTTATGCTAGGCAGTCTGACCTTTTAGCTACAGTGCATCTCTGTAATTCATGTTTCACTAATTTAGAGTCGTATCTTCCTCGGCTTTTTCCATGGTGTGGTAATTATGAGATTAAATGACTGACACCTGTCTGTAAATCACAAACTGTGAATTCATAGTATTTTCAAGGGTTTCCTAGAGGTCAAGTTAATGATGAATACACATTCTTAACCACCTGATTCGGGAGGAGCTGCCTGGCTTCAAGTCTGAGCCCCCTGCTTTCATTCCTGTTTCTGCTGCTTCCTAAACAGAATTTATCGCTTCCAGCTTGAAACTGACCATGATTCTGAGTAAAACTCTTTCAGTCTTAACATGTTGCCTGCTTTAGCTATTCCTGTTGCATGGAATATGTTTTTAAAAAGGAATTAATAAATAAAATGCTTAGAATTACTAAGGGAGTTAAATATTTCTGGTTTTACTGAAATTAAGTCTTGATGTTAAACCCTAATTTGGATGATATGTTTGCATATATTTAGGGAAGTGTGTATGTGTACTCTTTTTTATTCATTCATCCGTTTAATTATATTCTTGGGAGAGAAATCAGAATGAATATGTAGCTTATCCCCAGATTCTAGAGGTTTCATGATAATATAAAGAATGCCACCTTTTACAAAACCTGAGAAACCAGCAGTTTCCTTTCATGGGCAGAGATAATGGTTATTTCCATCTGAAAGTGAGGGAGCCCTTTGTCCTGTGGTCTCTGTTTGATATTGTTTGCTGCAGTGATGAAATGTGGTCATTTCACACCTGGTATTTGTCCTCATGTGATCATTTTTTCCCCACCAAAATACTCTCGAGAGAGTTTGTAGTTAAATGCATCTAGATTCCCAGTTTCTGGGTTTCTTAAGCAATATGTGTAAATCTCTGTGATGCAGAAAACCTCATTGTATCACTTCAGAATCTGAGTACCCCAAATAACGAGACTTCATTTCAGTCAAACCCCACATTTTCCTTTAGTCTTCATCCTTCCTGACCCCCTCCTTTGTGTGATAACTCCCTTTTTATCTTGTGTGTGTGAATTGATACTTTGCTGATTTTCCACACAGTTGGCTCTTTCTCCGTTATCTTAACTGGTAGAATCTTATATTGTATGAGCTGGGATGTTTCTCCCTCTCACTCCTTCATGGAGGTGACTCAGTTCCCTGTATATCCTGGCACACTCGTGGGCCCAGATATCCTGCTGCTTCTGGTGTAAGTCCATGTGGAACTTTGACGTGTCCAGAAGCAAATGGCTCCTTCTCCCCCGTAGATGCCCCCTTCCCAGCTGCACTGTTTCTGAAGTCATAAAATAGGTCCCCACTGTTCCTATTTCTTTTAGTGCCCCATGCATACCTTCTCCCAGTCTCTCATGCCTGCCCAGGTGTTTAGTGCCCGTTTCCAGTGCTACCCTACAGGCTCCAAGTTGGCACTGGGCATGCTGTCTTGTTTTCCACTCTCTATCCAGCTCCCAGCTGGTGCTTTTCATACAACAGTCATGCCATAAATGATCATTTGGGTTGGTGAGCAAATACGCAAATGCGCGTGCTTCCATTTTTATATGTGTGCCCCTAGGCCAAAACCTGATGCGTCCTGGATTTGTCTCTCTTTTTTCATGCACTAGATCAGTCAGTTTACTAAATCTTTCTGGGACATATGCTCCATGAGGACAAGGGTCTTTGTTTTGCTCAGTGGTAAGTTACAAATGCCTAAAACGATGCCTGCCATGTAGTTGAGCATTTGCTTTGCTGTAGAAATGGTTCTAGATGTTTTATGTGTGTTCATTTATTTCATCTTCATAACAAGCCTTGAGGGGTGGGTTGGGTACTGTTAGTATGTCTGTTCATCAGAAGCCAAGGCATGGAGATTAAGTCATTGTCCAGAGTCACACAGCTGCAAAGTGGTGGAGCTGGGACTTGACCCCAAGTCTCCTGAGTCTGTGCTTTTAACCTCTAAGGACTCTGCTATGATACCACCTAGTGATGGTGTGTGTACTCTATGTGCACCCTTTGCTGAAACTGTGCATTCACTCCACGATGTATAGATAATCTCACAGATGAAGAAGCAGAGGCTAGCTTGGAGAGCTTTAAAAAAAAAATTACCCCAAGGGGGCCCAGGTTATGAGTAGCAGGGTCAGGATAGGAACTCAAGCCCATGTGCCTGTCCTGCCGGACCCGCCAGCCTCTGCCTGACCTGTGGTTTTGGAAACAGGCTCACATTTAACAGGGACATTTCCCAAGGTTGTCAGATGTTCCTTGTCTCCAGTAGACATCTGATGCGGCTGTGTATGTTTCTTCCTCAGATCATAGTGGCAGCCACCCGTTACCCTCCAAAACCGAGACGACGCCCTCACCCACTAACAACAATGGGAATGGACACCCGGAATACATCGCATATGCCCTTGTCCCTGTGTTCTTCGTCATGGGTCTCTTTGGCGTCCTCATTTGCCACCTGCTTAAGAAGAAAGGCTATCGATGTACAACAGAAGCTGAGCAAGACGTTGAAGGAGAAAAGGTTGAAAAGATAGGTAAAAATCTGGATTATTTTTTTTTTGTGGGCATGTGAGTGCAGACAATTTTTTAATAAGAAATGAGTCATGTATGTTTTCTGTCTCTGTAAAGCAAATGATCCATCTTTTTTTCATCAAAATATATTTGATGTAATAACATCATGTAAATTTAAAGTGTGCAACACGTTATTCTGGTGCATTTATATATTGTAATATGATTGCCCTTGTAGTGATGTTTAACACCTCTATCACGTAATTGTCAGTTGTTTTTAGGGTAGGAATCATTCAGTTCTAGTCTCTCTATAAATTTGATAAGTATAGTACACAAAAGGCAGAGGAACAAGTGATCAAATTGCCAACATCTGTTGGATTATAACAAAAGAGAATTCCAGAAAAACATCTATTTCTTCTCATTGACTACTGATCAGTGGATCTTCTTTATCCATTCATTCTTTGATGGACATTAGGATATTTCCATATCTTGGCTAGTTTGAATAATTCTGCAGTAAACATGCTGCTGCTGCTAAGTTACTTCAGTAGTGTCCGACTCTGTGCCACCCCATAGACAGCAGCCCACCAGGCTTCCCCGTCACTGGGATTCTCCAGGCAAGAACACTGGGGTGGGTTGCCTTTTCCTTCTCCAGTGCATGAAAGTGAAAAGTGAAAGTGAAGTCGCTCAGAAGTGTCTGACTCTAGTGACCCCATGGACTGCAGCCTACCAGGCTCCCCGGTCCATGGGATTTTCTAGGCAAAAGTACTGGAGTGGGGTGTGCATATATCTTTCCACTTTGACTTCTTGTTTTCATTTCCTTTGGGTATATACCCAGAAATGGAATTGCTGGATCATATGATAGATCTATTTTTAATTTTTTGAGGAACATCCATATTGTTTTCCATAGAAGCAGTTCCAATTTAAATTTCCACCAACTGTGCACAAGGGTTCCCTTTTCTCTACACCCTCACCAGCACTTTTACAAAATGATCCATCTTAAAGGCAGATGCTATGGTATAGCATCATTGTAAATATTATAGGAACCACACCTAGAGTTAGAAACTTTGCTTTCATTTATTAAATAACTACGAAGTAATTTACTCTTATTGACTTTGTGGCCTTGGGCAATTAATATGCTGTAAATCACCGCTATGTTTAATTTAACTTTAATTTTATTAATTTAATTAAAATTTTAATTTAAATGAGGACAATAATCTTTACCTTGTAAGAGTATTGTGAAATTAGAGAGAAGATACATTTGGTGTTTGTCACAAATGGCACTCAGTATATATTAACCCTTGGGCTTCCCTGGCTCAGACGGTAAAGAATCCACCTGCGGTACTGGTAGACACAGGAGACTGGGACTGGATCCCTGGGTTGGGAAGATCCCCTGGAGAAGGGCGTGGCTACACACTCCAATATTCTTGCCTGGGAAATCCTGTGGACAGAGGAGCCTGTTGGGCTACAGTCCATAGGATCACAAAGAGTCAGACACGACTAAGCAACTAACACTTTCACTTTTTTCATATAGTAACCCTTACTGTTGCTGTTGAATTAGATTCTAATAAGAACAATAGGATAACTGAATAGGTCTCACCATTTTTGTGCTGCTAGTTTTGCTAGGGGAGTTAATCTTTAAAAATTGATTCGGTTGTGCAAAAGTAATTGTGGTTTTGCATTGTTGAACTTTGCCATTTGATATTAGAATACTTTCTTCAACATCATTTTAATGTGTATGCTTTGTATTTTTTGCTAATGAATTATTACTTGCTGCTTATTTTATATGTATTTTAGACTATGGAAATTATGTTAGACAGAAAATTTTCTTATTTGAGTTCAAAATGGGTCAGAAAGCAGCAGAGACAACTTGTAACATCAACAACGCATTTGGCCCGGGAACTGCTAATGAACGTACGGTGCAGTGGTGGTTCAAGAAATTTTGCAAAGGAGACGAGAGCCTTGAAGATGAAGAGCGCAGTAGCCAGCCATCTGAAGTTGACAGCAACCAGTTGAGAAGATCTTTGAAGCTGATTCTCTTACAACTACAGGAGAAGTTGCTGAAGAACTCAATGTTGACCATTCTATGTCGTTTGGTATTTTGAAGCAAATTGGAAAGGTGAAAAAGCTTGATAAGGGGGAGGCCTCATGCTCTGACTGCAAATTAAAAAAAAAACCTGTCATTTTGAAGTGTCGTCCTCTCTTATTCTATGCAACAACGACAAACCATTTCTCGATCAGATTGTGACATACGATGAAAAGTGGATTTTATACAACAACCAGAGACAACCAGCTCAGTGTTTGAATGGAGAAGACGCTCCAAAGCACTTCCCAAAGCCAGACTCACACCAAAAAAAGGTTGTGGTCACTGTCTGGTGGTCTTCTGTCTGTCTGATCCACTATAGCTTTCTGAATCCCAGAAAAACTATTACATCTGAGAAGTATTCTCAGAAAATTGATGAGATACACTGAAAACTGATGCGTGCAGCTGACATTGGTCAACAAAAAAGATGCAACAACACCCGATTGCATGTTGCACAACCAGCACTTCAAAAGTTGAACAAATTGGGCTATAAAGTTTTGTCTCATCTGCCATACTGCCGAGTAGCCAACTAACTACTGCTTCTTCTAGCATCTTGACAACTTTTTGCAGGGAAAATGAAAATGCTTTCACAACCAACAGGAGGTAGAAAATGCTTTCCAAGAGTTCATCAAATCCTGAAGCACGGATTTTTATGGTACAAGAATAAACAAGCTTATTTCTCTTTGGCAAAAATATTTTGAGTGTAATGGCTCCTATTTTGATTACTAAAGGTGTGTTTGAGCCTAGTTATAATGATTTAAAATCAGGGTCCAAAACTGTAATTACTATTGCACCAACCTAATATGAGGTTGGAGTTTATGTTTATTAAGTAAATGGTTGTGTGAACAGTGCAATGAAAAAATGACAAGAGCTGGTACCTTTGGATTGACCTCAGAGTGTCTCAGCATTTCCTCCTCACATGGAGTTTCTGGATTGTATTTGAAAACCCTGAGAGGTGAAGCCCTGTTTTCACCACAAATGTACTTTTCAACCATCCTTTTGGGCCTTGGGGAATAGTTGGTAACTCTGCTTATCCTTTTCAGACCTCAAAGGGCAGTTTTTGCAGAAATGTGACATTTGGGTAGGTCACCCTTCAAGTGGGATCACAGGCAGAGTTGGGGAGCTTCTTCATTCCTTGCCAGCTTGCTGGCCTGTTGGTTTTTCCCACCCCCACTGACCTTTGAGGCAGGGAGTGAGCACAGTTGCACGATGAGTCATGTGTGAGTTTATGAGCAAACCGAGGCTGAATGTTTGTCAACAGAAAGCGGGACCTTTCTCTCTCATCCTCTGCAGACGCTGTGTAGGTTGGCTTAGTGGTCAGCATGTGCACTGTCTAACTGGACGTGCATGTTCATGGGGAGGGAGTGGCTTGGGTGGAGAAGACACTTCTCCAGATTACATGGGTAATATACCACACCATGATTTCTAGGTCAACCCTCCTTTTTCTTTCTTGTGTTATGGAAGCGAATGATAAGGAATCAGTTTTAGACTGAAGGTTTGACTTTTTTTTTTTCCTAAAGACTATCCCATGTACAGAGTCTCTCAAAGTAAACTGAGTTTGTAGGTAATTAACCATGGCCAACATTTAGATCATTTGGAAGTATATTTCAAAGTCTTGTGAAGAGAGAGATGAATAATTACCCAATTTAAGAAATAAATTAATACTCTGTATATGGTATATCTACAATGAAAATAAAATCCAAGAAGTTTTTATTTTAGTTATCTTTATTCTTTCCATTTCCCCTTTGAGTTTAACAAAATGATGAGAGAGGAGTAATAGTTGTAAGGACTGATAAAGACATCTTGGAAATTAAGCATGTG
Organism: Bos indicus; assembly: GCF_029378745.1. Lineage (NCBI taxonomy): Eukaryota > Metazoa > Chordata > Mammalia > Artiodactyla > Bovidae > Bos > Bos indicus. Next base: position 57,683,796 of record NC_091765.1, on the reverse strand, counting down.
TCTGGACTTGAGAAGATATTGATGGGCAGTTTGCACCTGTTCTGCTGAGAAAGTCGCTGTGTGTTTTCAGTCACGTGTGCTAAGAGTGTGCTAAGAGAAAGGTAGGTTAAAAGAAAGCAGAGCTCTTAGCACCATGGGTCATCAGCTGAGCTTTCTGGAGACTGTTCAGAGAAGTCTTAGGCTCTGAGACTGTGTCTCTGACCTGATGCGGGTGAGCAATTGTAACCTGTCCTCCCCTCCCCTTTCTCTTTCAGAGTTGAACGACAGTGTAAATGAAAACAGTGACACCGTTGGGCAGATTGTCCAATACATCATGAAAAACGAAGGTATGGCTGTTTTAGTGCCCAGAACAATTCATTATTCACATGTTTTATTAAAAACCTGCTTCAGAGAGTCTGTATGGATTCTCCTGTCAATGTTTCTGAAGTTATTGGTAGCACCTTCCACCTAAGCTCACAAATAGCCCAGCTTCCAGCATTATCTTATCAGGAGAGTTTCACAGAAGTGAGTTTTCTAAGAGTCAGTGGGTCTGAGTGTTGCCAAGTCAGCCCTGGAGGCTTACCTTTTAATCCTGGCATCGCCTTGATTTGGAGGAAAGTCATATTACCTCATGAGCCTCAGTTTCTTCCTCTAAAATAATATTTACCTCATGGTATTATTGTGACATATTACACAGAAGCTGCTTGGTATAATAAGCACTCAAGTATTATCTATTCCTTTTTTTCTGCTTTTAAAAATACTGTGGTAAAATACACTAAACATAGAATTTGTTGTTACACCCATTTTAAAATGTACAATTCATTGGCATTAAGTACATTTACAATGGAGAAGGAAATGGTAACCTACTCCAGTATTCTTGCCTGGGACATCCCATGGACAGAGGAGCCTGGCAGGCTACAGTCCACAGGACCGCAAAGAGTCGGACACGACTGAGCACACACACACTCACACACACATGTTCACAATAGTGTACAAAGATCACCAGTATCTAGTTCCAGAATCTTGTCGTCATCCCAAACTCTATGCACTGAGCAGTCACTCCCCATTCTCCACCCTCTTCCCCTCCAGCCTCTGGCAACCCTTCCTCTGCTTTCTGCCTCTATGAGTTCACCTATTCTATGATATGTTCTTAAGTGTTAAAGCTTTTAAAAGGTCTAGGCTTTTCTGGTGGCTCAGTTAGTAAAGAATCCGTCTGTGATACAGGAGACCCAGGTTCAGTCCCTGGGTGGGGAAGATCCCCTGGAGAAGGAAATGGCAAGCCACTCCAGTATTCTTGCCTGGGACATCCCATGGACAGAGGAGCCTGTTGGGCTCAGTCCAAAGGGTCACAAAGTTGGACACGACTTAGCGACTAAACCACTACCACTAAGCTTTAATGACTTTAAGCGTTTTTGTCCGTTCTGAAATGTATCCTAAACCCCTGTCTTCTTAAATTAGTTTAACCCTGATTAGATAAATCAGGGTCATTTTTCTGAAACACTGGTGATTGTCTCCACAAGATACCACACCCCAAGTGACTTTTGAGGCGTGTGGCACTCCTGCCCACATACCTGTGAACGAAAAATGCCACCTCTCATATCAGTAAACAAAGAAAGTCATAGCCATCAAGCCGTCCATTACACGCCACAGTGGTGAACCCTGAGGGAACCCAAGAGGGAGAGAATGCCTGCCATCCAGCAGCCATCAGACTACAGCCTCTCCCCGACTATGAGTCCTGAGGAAACTCAGGCTGTGAAAACACTGGATGCTGGCCCCAGATAGCTGAGGTGCACATCAAAGGAATGATTTCAGTGAGCCCAGACTCTTACATCTTCCCATACATGGAAAAGCGCTGAATTCCTTGACTTGGGATGTCTGGTTTTCTTTTATTAACAGTAACAGTGACGTTCTGACTACCTGATCTTTATTGCAAAAATTCTTGTACATCTTGGCTCCCTCCTTTGTCTTTCCATAGCAGTCTCTCAGAGTTATCTGAGAGTCTTGCCTCCTGAGCTTAAGTCCTCAGATTTGTCTACTGAATAAAACATAACTTTCAACTTTTAGGTTGTGCATAACTTTTAGGTCACAGTTTTTTCAGCCAACATATCCAATAGCCCTATGCTTTGAATTCTCATGAGAATGTAAAACAAAATGTTTTCCTTGGGCGCTCTCTGGGCCCTGGTAAACACTGTCTCAAGCTGCATGCACTGACGCAGCTGAGCCCTTTGTCTGAAAGTTGAAATCCCTCCATGCTGCTCAGTAAATACCTGCCTTCTGTTCCAAGCCCCTCCCTGGGATCCTGTGTCCCCATAGCCTCACTATTAACCACAGCGCCTGCCTGGCCCAGGCTGCAGTCAGTGCTTCTGACCTAGAGAAGCAGCAACTTCATATGGTTCAGTATACTTTTCCTTTTTCTTTAGAGTGGACTTTACATATTGGCATTGATTTAGGTGCTTCATGTGCATAATATCATTTAATCCTCACAATATTCTTCTGGAGTTGATATTATTATACCCACTTTACAGATGAAGAAAGGAAGACTCCAAGTGGTTGGTCACGTGGTTAGGGAGTAGTGCTGCCCTGCATGGGCCTCTTGCATCTATTCAGCATTGCCTTGCCTCTCTTCTAGTTTGTCGCTTTCAGTTTCTCCAGGATTGAAAACCAGATGATCTAACTTAATAGGATGATGTTTAAAATAACAAAAAAGATAGTGATCAATTGGATTCAATATCTGTTTTATAAAACAGATAAAACAGATCTTGTGGCTCAGCTGGTAAAGAATCCGCCTGCAATGCAGGAGACCTGGGTTTGATCCCTGGGTTGCGAAGATCCCCTGGAGAAGGGAAAGGCTACCTACTCCAGTATTCTAGTCTAGAGGATTCCATGAACTGTATAGTGCATGGGGTCGCAGAGTCGGACATGACTGAGCGACTTTCACTTTCACTTTTTTTTCACTTTTCCTTCAGGGAGCAGTAGTTGGTGATGCTATTCTTGAGGACTCAGTGGTGCATATTTCTTTTGCATAAAGAAGTGGATTTTAATTTGCATAAGAAGTACAGAAATTTGTTCTTGGCGTAAAAGCTCCAGCCATTACAGAAGTGCACCGAGTAAGGTGTGGATGGCCCTTCATTTCTCCTGGGTCTTGCACAGTCGAAACTGCCTTCATGTACATGTATATGTATGGTTGAGTCCCTTTCCTGTCTGCGTGAAACCATCACGACTTGGTTAAAGAGCTATTCTCCAATACAGCTTCCCCGGTGGCTCAGATGGTAAAGAATCCGCCTGCGATGCAGGACACCTGGGTTCTATCCCTGGGTCAGAAAGATCCCCTGGAGAAGGAAATGACAACCCATTCCAGTATTCTTGCCTGGAGCATTCCATGTACAGAGGAGCCTGGTGCGCTACATTCCATGAGGTCGCAGAGTCGGACAAGACTGAGTGATTATCACTCACTCCAATACAAAATAAAAAGTTGGGGGGAAAAAAAAGAGAAAGAAACTGCCTTCATGGCTTTTGGAAGCTTGGAGACCTGTGGGACCTGGGCTTCTGAGAGCTGAAGCAGCTGCTGAGTGAGTGAGTGCTGCATGAGGGGTTACTGAGAGGTGAGTGGTGTGAAGTGTCAGCTGTGAGCACTTTGCTGGGGGCTAAAGTTCTCTTGTATAACTTCATATTTGGCACTGAATGCTTGCTAACTGCCAGGCCTGTTCTAAGGGTTTTCTGGGAGCCCTATGATTCAGATATATCATTTCCAATTTATTGTTGAGAAACCGAGGTCTACAGCACATAACTGACTTGCCAGTGTCACCCTGCTGCAAGTAGCAGAGTTGAGATTTGAACTCTAGCCTCTGACATCAGAGTCCATACCTGTGTACTGTCACTGCTTCTTCCTGGTGTCAGGAAAGATGAACGATAAACTTCCTCCTTTCAAAGAGATAACATATACAGCTGGGGCATTTTATAGAACTCTAAATATTAGTGCATTAAATTATCCAAACTACCTTATGAAGTCAGCCGTGTTACCACCCCATTTTGCAGATGAGGAAACAGGGGCCCAGAGGGTAAGAAAGTCACCTAAGGGTCATCAAGCTGGCCTGTGGCAGGATGGTGCCAGCAGTGGGCTCTTTTCTCCTATTACAGCCGAGGTGAAACCTGTGGGCCCCTGAAGGAAACAGACTATATAATTTCCTCACTCCCACACTCACAGACTCTAGGACTCCTCTTTTCTTTTTTAATTATGTCCTTTTCCTTTTGGAAAGTAGCTTTTTAGTTTCTGCTGCCTTGATTACCAGTGGAGTAATCAAAGCACTGATTTCATTCTTTCTCCTCCGCTCCCCAGTTCTTTGCCTTCTGTCTTTCTTATTCTTCACTCTTCTCCCTGTAAGGGCCTTCGTCTGTCACCTCTGATTTCTCCTGTGACCTCATCCTTAGGTGGCCTTGGTTCTCCTTGGCCACCAGGAGACATCTGATTTCACTGGGTCCTCACACACAGTGACCTCTCTAGCTTCCAGCCCGTGCCAAAACCACAGCTGGAGGATTAAATAGGTACTTGGGGCTTTTAACAGTTTATAACCTAGTTTTATTAGTTTGCCTTGGAGACTTAAATTCTCTGTAGAACAGAATGTATTTTTCTTTTTTTTGTCATTAACAGACTCTGAACTTAATATCCATTTAGATCTCCATGTTGAGGTTAATTAACTTTATATTTTTAAAAAATAGCACACTATAACATAATTTTTCTTTAAACATTGAAGAAAAAAGTGAATAAAATTGAGTACAAACCATTACCCTTTTCTCATGTTTATTTAGGTTTTCTTTGCCTATTTTACATATTTTAAAACACTTTCAGTCCTGATATATGACTCATCTTCTGCTTTGCATTTTTAATTTGGCTAAGGGGGTAATACTTCACCAGTACTTATGGTGACATTCTTATTTATGGTTTAAACCTATCATGTCTTGGATGTTGCAAATCACATTTCGTTTAGACAAATATCTCTTGTAGGATGAATTTATTGGCTAAACTGCACACTGATTATTTTCCCACTAGTCTGTAATCCTTTCTAAATAGAGCAGGACTGAAGAGCATTTGGGTGATCACTGCGGAAGTTTGGAAAGTACCTGCAACTCTCCAGCTGGGCTTCTCTGCCAGGGCCAGACACTGTCTGAAAATAGCAGCACCTGTCAGTATTGTGATTACTGTCCAAGCACCCCGGATTATGGTTATTTACATTGGGCAGAAGAGAGGGGTCCCTTGGTGAAATTCTCATCTTGGCACTCAATTTGTGTGATGGCTAAAAGGGTTTTTTCATAAACTACCATCATTACTGAGTAGATCCCTGAAACTTGCCATAATAATTATGCAAACATCCTGTGAACTGTTAAACCATCATCATTTGGGTGGAGACTCAGAAGGAGTAGGGAGGAGTTGGTTGGGGTGAAATGCACCCACCCTAGAGTCAGATAGACCAGGTTTTTGTATCTAGGTCTGTTTCTAGCTGTGGGATTCTGGACAGTCAGTACAGTCTTTAGGCCTCAGTGTCTATCTGTAAAATGGGGACGATAATTCTGCCTGCTATTAGAGTGAATCCGACACGGAAGGTCTACAAAGCTTTTTGACAGTGGCTGGCACATACCAGGATCTTGCCTTGAATGTAAGGGAAAACTTTAAAGAGAATAATGGTGGGAGAGAAAACAGGGCTGATTTTGACTACTCTATGCATATTATCAGGCAGAAGTTCAGGAAAGAAGAGAGGAAGCAGTATTTGGAAATGACTGCTCACTAGAAAATTTTCCCTGTTCTTGACAGGTTTTGCTTGCCCTGTAACTGACTCCTCCCATCCTTTGGACACCCATGAAAGGAAGTATAGTTGGACAGAATGTTGACAAGTTTAGGGGAGGGGACTTCCCTGGTGGTCCAGTGGTCAAGAATTAGCCTTGCAATGGGGAGGATACAGGTTCGATCCCTGATCAGGGAGCTAAGATCCTTCATGCTGCGGAGCAACCAAGCCCCTCTGCCACAACTACTGAGCCTGTGCAACATAAAGAAAGATTCCCACAAGATGCAACAAAGATCCTGGTGCAGCCAAATAAATAAATTTTTTTTTAAAAAAGTGTAGGGAAAACTGTCTCTTGGAGCTTATTGGAGTTATGAGTAATCACAAAGAGATGTATATTTAATAGAACTTAATTGGGTTTTGCTCTTTTATAGTAATTTTATAACCAAATTAAAGCATGTGTTTATGTGCTAATGGTGGTGTTACGTTAGGGTTTTCTCATCACAGGAAACCAAAAAGGTTCCCAAGAGATAGTTCACTGAGATTTACTCCCTGGTATAGACTGGGTGAAAGCCTAGAGACAAGGGTCTACATGAGTGCGTGTGTGCATGTCTTGGTCCTGCATGAGTATGCATGTTATTTGCATAAAAACTTGAGCCTACTCTTAAATCATTGCTCACAGCAAACAAAGGGGTTGTTTACTATTGTTTCTAAGAAATAAGGGTGAAGTACAGGGATACATGAATATATGAGATACAACACAAGCCTAAAAAAAAGTAATGCTTTTAATATATTTTAATTATCTTCCTGGGAGCATTTTATAATTTGATGTTTCTAACAGAGGTCATCATTTTGCAGGTGATTAATTTTCTCAGGTAACTATATAAACTTTTTGAAAAGCTCATCTTTATAAGTGAATGCTATTAGTGTTATCTTTGTTTCCATTTCTTTCTTTGGTTGTTATTTCCCCCCCTTTTTGTTAATAGTTTTGAAGTTTAGTAAAAGATAGCATAATATAACGGAGAAGGCAATGGCACCCCACTCCAGTACTCTTGCCTGGAAAATCCCATGGACGGAGGAGCCTGGTGGGCTACAGTTCATGGGGTCGCACAGAGTCGGACATGACTGAAGCAACTTAGCAGCAGCAGCAGCATAATATAAATGTCAGCTGGCAAATTATTGTGTGTTCCCTAAACACTTTATCTGAAAGAAAATGTTTTTTGGAATTCTTAGTATTAGTTCAAGGGAAATAATTAAATTATATTTAAATTTGACTTAGAGGGTAACATGCCTTTTTTTGTCCTGTGGGAGAAGGCACTACTGATCCATTTCAGTGCTTTTTTTTGTAATGATGAGTCTTTTTATATCAAAACTTATATTTGGAAATGTATTTGTGCATTTTCACAGATAGTCATGAAAGGCAAAGAAATTATTTCTTTTTGAAAATGATGGTGTGTTCCATTAGTATTTCTTCAAAAATTCTATGCATTTGCAAGGGTTGTGAAGGGGATAATATTGGATTGTGGGGGCAAAAAATCCCTTACTATTTTATATGTAAAACACAGATATGCATATAATACATAAACAATTGTTTATCTTCAGTATTATAGTTTTATGGGAGGATGAATTAGGAAAAAATGTCGAAAAAAAAAAGCTTCTGGGTGGAGCAGTCATGAAAAAAAGTTGCAGAACACTAGATCCATCTTTAGCTGTTGACTTAAAAGCAGCAGTGTTGAAACTGGAGTTAATTTTCCTTCTCTTGGAATTTCGAGATTGTTGAATATTAAATGTTGGTGTTAGCTCACATGGTAAATAGTGACTTTTTAAAAAATTGTTTTATGTCTAGAGAACTTGTTGTGGTTAGTATTGAGAACAGCACTTTAAAAATCAATGGAGAGGTTCCCCTGGTGGCTCAGTGTTAAAGAGTCTGCCTGCCAATGCAGGAGACATGGGTTTGATCCCTGATCCGGGAAGATCCCACATGCCATGGAGCAGCTAAGCCGGTGTGGCACAACTACAAGCCTGTGCACTAGAGACTGGGAGCTACAACTACTGGAGCCCATGTGCCTGGAGCCTGTGCTGCACAAGAGAACCCACTGCGGCGAGAAGCCCGTGCACTGCAACTAGAGAGTGGCCCCTGCTTGCCACAACTAGAGAAAAAGCCCAGGGAGCAACGAAGACCCAGCATAGCCAAAAATAAATAAACATTTTTTAAAAAATCAATGGAAAGGGGTCAGGAGTCAGTCACAACATCTGGCCTTGCCAGGAGATACCCAAGAGGAACTTGACCATTCAGTTCCATCTTTTATTCTTAAGACTTGACACCCTACAAAAAATGAAGTAACATGTGTGTCTGTGTACAGTGGCGGGGTGGGCGCCCAAGAAGCTGAGATTCAGTTTGCTTTAGTTGACAGCCTAGGTTCCACCTACAAATTTGGATTTTTTTTTAAAAATTAACATTAGAAGTCTAATTTAACTCAGTCCATATTAGATAACTGATGTGTGTAACCAGTGAACTTCCTATGTAAGCCCTAGTGATAAAGGACCTGCCTCCCAATGCAGGAGATATAAGAAACCTGGGGTTCAGTCCTGGGTCAGGAAGATTCCCTGGAGGAGGGCACAACACCTCCCTAGTATTATTGCCTGGATAATCCCCACAGACAGAGGAGCCTGGCAGACTACAGTCCATAGGGTTGCACAGAGTCGGACACAACTGAAGTGACTTAGCACTCATGCATCTGACCCTGACCAGCATTTGAAATTTTAAGATACCTGGCTAGAGTTAAGGTCTTGTATGGTCCTTAAGCAGAGCTAAACCAAATGGCCCACCTGAAAAACTAACCCTTTCTCATCCCCAGTGCTGTGTGGGATAGACTTGATGCTGTTACTGTGCTCTGATCAGGCATGTCCAAAGATCAGACTCTTTGCGACCCCATGAACTATAGCCCCACAAGCTCCTCCATCCTTGGGTTTTTCCAGGTAAGAGTACTGGAGTGGGTTGCCATTTCCTCCTCCAGGAGATCTTCCTGATCCAGGGATCAAACCTGAGTCTCTTGTGTGTGCTGCAGGCGGATTATTTACCACTGAGCCATCGGGGAAGCCCATAGACTTGATATTGCATGGGGTATCCAGAATTTAGGGCTAATTATTTGAACACATGTAAGTTATTAGAATATAGGTCTCGGGTCATGCATTTCATGACATATTTAGCAGAGTGAGTTAAATTGAGTTTCCCTTTGGTTTGAGAAGAGGAGAAAGAAATTTCTGTGTTATATTGCTGATGATGTATAGGAAGCAGAGCTTTGTGGTAGATCTGCTTTCCCTTGCATAGATCCTCTGTCACTCTCACTAACTTCCTGTGAGTTGAAAATTATCTGCAGATGGAGCCATATCTGGACTTTCCTTGGGAAAGGCCCTGCCTTCTCCAGGGCCCCAAGGCCTCATCTGTGAATTGAAGAAATTCAATTAGGTGTTTTTCCACCAGTTTTTCTGATATGCTAATTCTATGATCACTCATCTAATTCATTCCATTTTAATTTTTTTTTTTTTTTTTTTTAGCAAATGTTGACATTTTAGCAGCAATGGTAGAAGATAACAGCGTGTGTGATCCTGAAAGGTGAGTGCTTTCCCCCTGACTTTATGAGGCTTTTGTTTTCAATTATCTGCTGGAGCAGGTTTCTCTACTTTGTCCTTATTGACACGTGAGCCAGAGAATTCTTTGCTGTGGGGAACTGTCCTTTGCCTTGTAGGAAGTTTAACAGCATTCCTGACCTCCAGTGCATGGATGCCATGGTCCCTTTCTCCTGCGGTGTGACATCCCACAATGTCTCCTGACATTGTCCGTGTCCCCTGGGGGTGAAGTCGCCCCTGGTTGAGAACTGCTGGGTTAGTGAACCATGATGGGAGGAGGAAGCCCTGGAACTGGGCACCTGAATTGTCTTCCCTGTGCCACTTATGGCTCCCCTCTTCTTGGGTAAGTTAACTGACCACTCTGAGCTCAAATTCCATTATCTATAAACTGAGGGTAACCGCCACACCAACCTAACTGGAACATCATAAGAAATACAGACTATCTCGGGCGCTGAAGACCTCCATGAACAATTAGTTATGCTTAAATGAAAAACTGGGCTGGTTTGGGAGCACCTGCTAAGTTCTATTGGAGAAGGCAATGGCACCTCACTCCAATGTTCTTGCCTGGAGATTCCCAGGGACGGGGGAGCCTGGTGGGCTGCTGTCCATGGGGTCACACAGAGTCGGACACGACTGACTTAGCAGCAGCAGCAGCAGCTAAGTTCTATTTTTGTATTAGGGTATGGATGTTTGTTTTTGATTATGGTTGTTGAGCTTCACAGTTGGTCATAATCACAGGCAACTATATTTCTGTGTAGTCTTTCATGCTTCAGAGAGCATTTATTGAGTGCCTGCTGTGTGCTGGGCATGATGCTGGAGCTGGGCCTTCATACATCCTTGCCAAGGAGGACTCAGTCTAATGGGGAGTAGAAACAAGAAGTAGGGGAAGCTTGTGGGGAGACAAAGCTCAGGACAAAAGGCCCAGGAGAGTGAAAGTGTGGGATGCCCTGGGAAGTTTCAGTCTAGGGTGGCCTGAGGATGTGCTGTGGACAGAAGCAAGAAGGACCAAGGAAGCAAATTGGGTCTGAGTGACCTCGCCAGGGGTTTGAACCTTTTTCTGCAAGGGGTTTGGACCTTTTTCTGCTTACTCTGTAGGTTGTGCACACAGCACATCTTAGCTGTTTCATACATGTTTGTGAAACTGGCCACGTTAGACCCGCGTTTCAGTGAGGTGACTCAGTTCAGGAGGGCCAGTGTTGGGAGCCCTGGTGGTGTAGTTCATGGAGACTCATGGGCTGTGGGTCCCCCCACATTCCAGCCCTGACCACAGGTTCCTCATCTAAGGACCATGTCACCTCAGTCATCTTAGAGCATCCTAAAGTCCCCATCATTGGATTTTGTGCACAGCACATATAGATAATTGTTTCATTTTTTTTTCTTTTGATAAATGTTTCTTGAATGAATGTTGTTAAACTTACAATTCAACCTCCTAATATGTGATATTAACATTGTTTTACCCCAGAAAGCTGCAGCTGTGTGTTTTTATTTTAACAACGTAAAAAGTATGCTTAACGAAAGCCAGGAAACTTTTGGCTGTTTGGGGTCTTTGAGACTTTCTCTTCAATTATGCGTGCTCCTTTTGAAGTGGACAGGTGGGCTGGTTATCTGTAGCATGAAGGCTGGTTGATATATCATGAGACCTCCATGTGCCTTTGGGACTCTTGGCCTGGTCTCAGGCGTCAGGCTCTGCTGTGACATGCTGACTGGCCCACACCCACACTCACACCCACCTATTCCACATCAGAGTGCAGATTCCTGGTCAGGCCAGCCCTGTCCTGTCTTAACTCCTCCTTTTCTAGAGGACCAGAAGCCTGAAACATGCCTTTTGAAAGCAGCCAGCATCTAACCTTTAGACTTGTGCTTTTTATACTTTGGATGGCCTGGCTGGGTTTCTTCTAGGTTGTCAAAGTAGTCTCCCCTGTTTCTGAAGTACTGTAGCATGATGGTTAAGATCATGGTTTCAGATTTAGTCTTTCTAGATTTGGATCTCAGAGCCATCACTGTGTGACTTTGAGCAAGTTGCTTAACTGCTCTGAGGCTCAGTGTCCTTGTTTTATAAATAATTCCGATTTAGAGGTTTTGTAAAGATCGAATGCTTAGAATGCTGTTAGGTTTTTATTATTATTATTATCAACATCTCTTTTGAGTGTCACTTTTGATATCTTGGCCTAAAAGCCTTCTTCCTTTGACCCAATAGTCAGACTGGATCAAATATTCCTTCCTAAGTCATCTAATGATTGGATTGGAATTTAAGTTTTTCTTTCCTCCAGTGTATATATATTCAGGGCCTTTCTTTGCTTAGAGATCTAGGAGGCATTTGGGTAAGTATGAGAAATTAGTTTGCATGAAATTAGATTGTATGAGAAGGGAGATCAGCCATACAAGAAAAGAAACCTCGTACTTCAAAGATAAGCAGTGCATCGTCATTAAAAGCAGTGGTTTATTTCCAACCAGTTAACTAGAAGTGATAAATCACATCATTACTGTTCACAATGAGCTGTCATTGTATAGTCTCAAAAGCTGAGTACCTGCTGCCTGAGATCAGTCCACAAAGCCCATTTGTATAATTGGAAGAGGTATTTTTCCTTTTGATTTAAACTTCTTTCATTGCAGAGGGAGCAAATGGTGTAGCTATTTCTTTTAAGTAACCTCTTCCTTTTTTTCTTCCTATCTTAGCCCAGTGACGCCCAGCACTCCTGGGAGCCCGCCGGTGAGCCCCGGGCCCTTGTCACCAGGGGTCACCCCAGGGAAGCATATCTGCGGCCACCATCTGCACACAGTGGGGGGTCCTGTCGAGCGGGACGTGTGTCATCGGTGTAGGCACAAGCGGTGGCACTTCATAAAACCCACCAACAAGTCCAAAGAGGGCCGCCCGAGGCGCCAAGGAGAGGTCACCGTCCTCTCTGTGGGCAGGTGAGTCCTGGGATGCTTGGGGTTTGTGTGACATGGTTGCTCTGCCGTGTGGATTTGTACACCTATTAAACATAGCGTGTATTCTCCTGAGCCTGGCTTGGTCCTGTCTCTTGGCTTCTTTGATATTTTCTAGTCTTGAGTCCTGCATTTTTCCAACAGAAGAAGAATTCTAAGAGGTGGTTATTGTGAGATCAGATGTGAGATGTATTGATTAGGGCGATAAATTAATTACTTGCTGTATTAGGATTTTCCAGGAATCAGTAAGATTCTGTATGTATTGTGTGTGTGTGTGTGTGTGTGTGCGCTTCCCAGAGTGGCGCTAGTGGTAAAGAACCCACTTGCCAATGCAGGAGATTTAAGAGACATGGGTTCAATCCCTGGGTCGGGAAAGTCCCCTGGCTCAGGGCAGGGCAACCTACTCCAGTATTCTTGCCTGGAGAATCCCACAGACAGGGGAGTCTGGCAGGCTACAGTCCATAGGGTTGCAAAGAGTTGGACACAACTGAAGCAACTGAGCTGCATGCATATATATACACAATCGATAAGATTCTATATTATGCTTCCTGGTGGCTCAGGTAAAGAATCTGCCTGCCAGTGTAGGAGATGTGGGTTTGATTACTGGATCAGAAAGATCCCCTGGAGGAGGAAATGGCAACCCACTCCAGTATTCTTGCCTGGGAAATCCCATGGGTAGAGGAGTCTGGCAGGCTGTAATCCATGGTGTTGCCAAGAGTTGAACATGACTTTAGTGACTAAACCACCTCCACCATATTATATATATGCACACACACATACATACGTATGAGAAGAGATTTATTATGGGAATTAGCTCACATGATCACGGAGGCCAAGAAGCCCCACAACCTTCTGTCTGCAATCTGGAGAACCAGAAGAGCTGGTGGTAATTCAGTCCAAGCCCAAAGGTCTGAGAACCAGGCAAGCCAATGGTGTTAGTCCTGGCACCAGTCTGAAGGCCTAGGAACCCGGAATGCTCATGTCTGATGGCAAAAGAAGAGTGAGGTGTCAGCTCAAGGAAAAACAGCAAATTCAGTCTTCCTCTGCCATTTTGTTGTATTCAGGCCTTTGAGGGTTTGGATGATTCTTATTTGCATCGGGGAAGATGATCTTTACTCAATCCACCAATTCAAATGCTATTATCTTCTGCAAAAGCCTTCTGCAAATGCCCTCAGACACACCCAGAACTAATGTTTTATCAGCTCTCTGTGCAGCCCTTGGCCTGGTCAAGTGACAGCATCACACTTTCTCTAATAGATAAAGAATCTCCACTCTCTACAGCAGTTCATGTCACTTGTGGAGACCAGGTTGGTGGTGGCTCTTGGAGCAGTCATCCACAGCCCCAGGTCCTTTCCGTCTTGTGCCTCTGCCAGGTTTGCTAGCAGGAGAAAGTCCTCGGAGGATTGTTCACAAAAGGTTTTAATGGGATGGTCCTGAAGTGGCACATTTCATTCTTGCTCACATTCCTCTGGCTGGCATTCAATCACTCGGCCACACCTAATGCCCAGGGGGGTAGGAAATGTCATCCAGCCCTGTGCTGGGAAGAAGGAAAGAGAAGGAGCTGGTCCAGTGTCTGCCGTGTAAGATCATGTGGGTTCCTGGGACTGCTTTCTTTAGTCCGTCTCCTCTGTGCCCTGGTTCCCCAGTCTGAAACTTCCATTTGCTGGTGACCTACATGTGATGCGGAGGTCTTTGGGGGTGGTGAATCAATTTGATGATGTGTGTGTGTTAGTCACGTAGTTGTGTTTGACTCTTTGTGACCTCATGGACTACAGCCCGTCATGTGCCTCTGTCCATGGGATTTCCCAGGCAAGAATACTGGAGTGGGTTGCCATTCCCTTCTCCAGGGGATCTTCCTGACCCAGGGAGGGAATGCAGGTCTCCCGCATTGCAGGCAGTTTCTTTACGGTCTGAACAACCAGGGTAGTAATTTGATGTTACGTAGTGAGCTTCCCTGGTGGCTCAGAAGGTAAAGAATCTGCCCGTAATGCGGGAGACCTGGATTTGACCCCTGGGCTGGGAAGATGCCCTGGAGGAGGGCATGGCAACCTGCTCCAGTATTCTTGCCTGTAGAATCCCCATGGACAGAGGAGCCTGGCGGGCTGCAATCGACGGGGTCGCAAAGAATCAGACATGACTAAGTGACTAAGCACACACACACACAGCATTTTTGGTTGATTTTGAGAGTCCCACAGGAACTGCATGGCTAATGCTGCTTGGGTGAAGGCAGTAGAGAGTAGTGGTGGAGAGTAAGCATGCTGGAGCCAGACTGGGGAAGCCCTGAGCAAACTCTGACAGTGCTGCCTATATGGTCCTGCTTCTCTGCTGATAACTCGAGGAAGAGTAGCCTAGACTCACCAAATTGCCCTCATTTGAGTCCTGGCACCACTACAAACTGTTCCTTCTCTCTGTGCCTCAGTATCCCCCTCTATAAAATGGGAATGACACCTCACTGGGTGGCTGTGAAGACTAAATAAGGTGACTCATGCAAAGATCTTAATTCAGTTTTTGTCGATTATTATACACTCAAGAATTGTTGGCACAGAAGGACCTACTGTACAGCATGGGGAACTCTGCTTAGTAATATGTAGTAACCCAAGTGGGAAAAGAGTTTGAAGAATGGACACATGTGTATGTATAACGGAACCACTCTGCTGTACACCTGAAACTAACACAACATTGTTAATCAGCTATGCTACAATATAAAATAAAAATTAGAAATAAGGAATTGGTATCTGTTATTATTATTTATTATTTGAATTTCACTGAGTTTTACCATGTGTTGCACAGGCAACAAAGAGAAGACTGCATGGCTCTTTGCCACTTATAGCAAAACAGTGCAACTCGTGACCATGCTGTTTTATTCAGAACAGAGTCATGGGAACTTATGAATGTGGAGTGGGGTGAGAACCTGCAAGTTGTTTGGACAAAGTGTATTTTGTTTGCTTTAAAAAAAAATCTGCTGAAACTTTCTACTCGGATTCAACATGGCTTTTTTAAATGCCCCAGATCCTAGCACAAACACTGTAAAGTAATTATACTCCAATAAAAAAAAGTGCCCCACATCCAACTCTGTGTCTTGGAGGTATTAACAGAATAAATACTATGAATGTTGAATGAGCACAGGCTGTGTTTCAGCATATGTTGCTTCAAGAGAGTCTTAGAGCTTGACTACCTAGGTTTGTGGTGACAGCTTTTTTCCTCATCCTCCCTTCACTTCTGCAGCATCTCCCTCCCCATTCTGGTCGGTGAGCTCATTTTGGACAAAGAAGGAGAATTTATTTTAGATGGTTATGAGGGAAATGAAGACCAGGACTAGAGACTTAGAAAAGACTTAAGGGTATTGATGGTGATAGATGAGAAAAGTATTCCAGTTGAATAAATTTTCCTTCTCTTTTAATTCTTGAGAAAAATTTCTCTCAAATTCCTTAACTCTTAATGAAAGCCCAAATTTGCTTTAAAAAAAAACAAAAAACAAAACAGACAAAACCCAAGCATACACAAAAACCCTGCCTCTGACTGATTCTGGTTAAACGTGTGACTGGGGCCATGTGTGTGTATGCGTGCCTGTGTGTAGAGATAGACATTCTGCCGGGAAAATTTTGAGGAAGGCAACTGCCTAGTGAACATCTGATGTACATACTAGTCAGGCTTTTATCCAGTCTCTGTGGTTAAAACAACTGATGTAAATGCTCAGGTCCTTGTTAGAAACCACAGCTCTGAGGCTGTTTCATATTTGAGTGCCCTTGTTTCTTAGTGCATTTGCACATGCTCTATAAACTGTGTCGCAGAATCTCTGATGCGTTGAGTGAACAGTAGCTGGGAGGTTTGGCCGGGGATGGGGAGCCTTGCTCTGTGGGATGGTCCCTCCTGTTGTATATGGTGAATTTCTTTTCTTTTAAAAAAATTTTTTTTTTTTGATTGAGGTATAGTTGATTTAAAATGTCATGTTAGTTTCAGGTGTACAGCAGTGATTTGGTTTTTATTACATACACACACACATATATATATTCTTTTTCAGATTCTTTTCCCTTATAGGTTGTTACAAAATATTGAGTATAGTTCCCTCTGCTATATAGGAGGCTCTTGTTGGTCATTTTATTATATATAGTAGTGTGCACATGTGAATGTGGTGATTTTCACTGCTGTCCTAACTTTTGACTGTGTTTGTTTTGGGATCCTCCAGGTGGATTTTTAGTTCATTCATGGTTCTTGTTCAGTGGAAAAGCAAAACCCATCACATCTCCTCTTCCCCCTGCTCCACCCGCTCAGGTTTAGAGTTACAAAAGTGGAACCCAAGTCCAATCAGAAGGAGCGGAGAAGTTTGATGTCAGTTAGTGGGACCGACAGTGTCAATGGGGAGGTGCCGGTGACGCCTGTGAAGAGACAGCAAAGTGACTCAGAGTAGCAGGTAAGTTGTAGATGTGGCGGCATGGGGGTGGGGTGGTACATGGTGGGGAGAAGGTGCTGAAGAGCATCCCTGGGGTCTATGGTGACATGAGAGTGACTCGGGAAGGACATAGGAGTGGAGCAGGTAGGGCTCTAGGGGACAGAACACCATCTCTTGTCTGCCCATAGCTTTGTGTGAAGAGCCTATCAACACAGGTGCCTCTAGAGGCTTGGCCTACGTGGTGATGAGGAGGATTTCTTATGAGGCAATGTGGAGTGGTGGAGATTGTGGTAAACTAGAGATCACATGCCCCATCTATAGGGTTTGCATGCCCATGAGACAGGAGGCACTTAGTGTGGCTATACCTTTGCAAAAAAAAGATGGAAATCTAAGGGTTTTTACATGTGAAATCACCACAGACTTTTAAATGTTGGCAGCTTGGTAAAAATCCTTTTAAAAACCATTCAGGCCAAATGACACATAATCTTGTCGTCACTTCTAGGTTAACAGTGATTTGATAAAGACTGGAGCAAGCAAAGCAATCCTTTTTTCTTTGAGAAACTAGTTTTCTTTGATGCATCACAGTTCTAAAATATCCCTAGTAGAAATATTACTCTTTCCATCAGATATTTTGAAGCAATTTAAAAGCGAAAGCGAATGCTTCTTAGTTTGGCTGTTTTAACTTTAGAAGATATTACTTTAAAAAAACCTCTGCTAATTTGATATTGGCTTAGCTTTTATCTTCCTGTTTGCTTTCTGTTCTGGCTTGAGTCCTGCCCATCCCTTTCATGTTATTTATTAGATATAAAAGGAAGGGAGTGACCAGCTCCAGAGTCTTCAGTGGAACCATCAGAGCCTGAGTGTTAAGGCAGGAGAGGTTCCACTTACAAAGGGAGGGGGAGGCAGGGTCCTAGAAGGTACAGGGAAATAGCAAGGTAGAGCCTGAACCTTTGAGTCAGGCTGCCAGGTTCAAGTCCCCATTTACCACTCACTAGCGCTGGGACCTGGGCAAGGTGCTTGGGCTTTTTGTGCCTACTTTCCTCACTGGGAAATAAAAATAATACTGCCTGCCTGGAAGGATGGCAGTAAGATATGAGGGAAATAACGCAGGAAGCCCAGGGCCTGGCAGATAGGAAATGCTCAGTCAGTGCTACTAATTATTATAAGTGAATTCACTTGTGGTCAGTGTGGCTGCGTCGGGGGAGAAGTGGCTTTTGAATGGAGCTTCTCTGATAACCTGCCCAGGCTCAGAGGGGTTGGGGATGATCCAGAAGTTATCTGGAGGAACTGTGTTCCTGAATTCCATAAGACATAGGGGTTCTCATAGCTTTCCAGCACTAACTCTTTTTTTTTTTTTTTAATTTTATTTTATTTTTAAACTTTACATAATTATATTAGTTTTGCCAAATACCAAAATGAATCCGCCACAGGTATACATGTGTTCCCCATCCTGAACCCTCCTCCCTCCTCCCTCCCCATACCATCCCTCTGGGTCATCCCAGTGCACTAGCCCCAAGCATCCAGTATCTTGCATCGAACCTGGACTGGCAACTCGTTTCTTACATGATATTTTACATGTTTCAATGCCATTCTCCCAAATCTTCCCACCCTCTCCCTCTCCCACAGAGTCCATAAGACTGTTCTATACATCAGTGTCTCTTTTGCTGTCTCGTACACAGGGTTATGGTTACCATCTTTCTAAATTCCATATATATGCGTTAGTATACTGTATTGGTGTTTTTCCTTCTGGCTTACTTCACTCTGTGTAATAGGCTCCAGTTTCATCCACCTCATTAGAACTGATTCAAATGTATTCTTTTTAATGGCTGAGTAATACTCCATTGTGTATATGTACCACAGCTTTCTTATCCATTCATCTGCTGATGGACATCTAGGTTGCTTCCATGTCCTGGCTATTATAAACAGTGCTGCGATGAACAGTGGGGTACACGTGTGTCTTTCCCTTCTGGTTTCCTCAGTGTGTATGCCCAGCAGTGGGATTGCTGGATCATAAGGCAGTTCTATTTCCAGTTTTTTAAGGAATCTCCACACTGTTCTCCATAGTGGCTGTACTAGTTTGCATTCCCACCAACAGTGTAAGAGGGTTCCCTTTTCTCCACACCCTCTCCAGCATTTATTATTTGTAGACTTTTGGATCGCATCCATTCTGACTGGCGTGAAATGGTACCTCATAGTGGTTTTGATTTGCATTTCTCTGATAATGAGTGATGTTGAGCATCTTTTCATGTGTTTGTTAGCCATCTGTATGTCTTCTTTGGAGAAATGTCTATTTAGTTCTTTGGCCCATTTTTTGATTGGGTCATTTATTTTTCTGGAGTTGAGCTGTAGGAGTTGCTTGTATATTTTTGAGATTAGTTGTTTGTCAGTTGCTTCATTTGCTATTATTTTCTCCCATTCTGAAGGCTGTCTTTTCGCCTTGCTAATCGTTTCCTTTGATGTGCAGAAGCTTTTAAGGTTAATTAGGTCCCATTTGTTTATTTTTGCTTTTATTTCCAATATTCTGGGAGGTGGGTCATAGAGGATCCTGCTGTGATGTATGTCGGAGAGTGTTTTGCCTATGTTCTCCTCTAGGAGTTTTATAGTTTCTGGTCTTACGTTGAGATCTTTAATCCATTTTGAGTTTATTTTTGTGTATGGTGTTAGAAAGTGTTCTAGTTTCATTCTTTTACAAGTGGTTGACCAGATTTCCCAGCACCACTTGTTAAAGAGATTGTCTTTAATCCATTGTATATTCTTGCCTCCTTTGTCAAAGATAAGGTGTCCATATGTGCGTGGATTTATCTCTGGGCTTTCTATTTTGTTCCATTGATCTATATTTCTGTCTTTGTGCCAGTACCATACTGTCTTGATAACTGTGGCTTTGTAGTAGAGCCTGAAGTCAGGTAGGTTGACTCCTCCAGTTCCATTCTTCTTTCTCAAGATCGCTTTGGCTATTTGAGGTTTTTTGTATTTCCATACAAATTGTGAAATTATTTGTTCTAGCTCTGTGAAGAATACTGTTGGTAGCTTGATAGGGATTGCATTGAATCTATAAATTGCTTTGGGTAGTATACTCATTTTCACTATATTGATTCTTCCAATCCATGAACATGGTATATTTCTCCATCTATTAGTGTCCTCTTTGATTTCTTTCACCAGTGTTTTATAGTTTTCTATATATAGGTCTTTAGTTTCTTTAGGTAGATATATTCCTAAGTATTTTATTCTTTCCGTTGTAATGGTGAATGGAATTGTTTCCTTAATTTCTCTTTCTGTTTTCTCATTATTAGTGTATAGGAATGCAAGGGATTTCTGTGTGTTGATTTTATATCCTGCAACTTTACTATAGTCATTGATTATTTCTAGTAATTTTCTGGTGGAGTCTTTAGGGTTTTCTATGTAGAGGATCATGTCATCTGCAAATAGTGAGAGTTTTACTTCTTCTTTTCCAATTTGGATTCCTTTTATTTCTTTTTCTGCTCTGATTGCTGTGGCCAAAACTTCCAAAACTATGTTGAATAATAATGGTGAAAGTGGGCACCCTTGTCTTGTTCCTGACTTTAGAGGAAATGCTTTCAATTTTTCACCATTGAGGATAATGTTTGCTGTGGGTTTGTCATATATAGCTTTTATTATGTTGAGGTATGTTCCTTCTATTCCTGCTTTCTGGAGAGTTTTTATCATAAATGGATGTTGAATTTTGTCAAAGGCTTTCTCTGCATCTATTGAGATAATCATATGGTTTTTATTTTTCAATTTGTTAATGTGGTGTATTACATTGATTGATTTGCAGATATTGAAGAATCCTTGCATCCCTGGGATAAAGCCCACTTGGTCATGGTGTATGATCTTTTTAATGTGTTGTTGGATTCTGATTGCTAGAATTTTGTTAAGGATTTTTGCATCTATGTTCATCAGTGATATTGGCCTGTAGTTTTCTTTTTTTGTGGGATCTTTGTCAGGTTTTGGTATTAGGGTGATGGTGGCCTCATAGAATGAGTTTGGAAGTTTACCTTCCTCTGCAATTTTTTGGAAGAGTTTGAGCAGGATAGGTGTTAGCTCTTCTCTAAATTTTTGGTAGAATTCAGCTGTGAAGCCATCTGGACCTGGGCTTTTGTTTGCTGGAAGATTTTTGATTACAGTTTCAATTTCTGTGCTGTGATGGGTCTGTTAAGATTTTCTATTTCTTCCTGGTCGAGTTTTGGAAAGTTGTACTTTTCTAAGAATTTGTCCATTTCTTCCACGTTGTCCATTTTATTGGCATATAATTGTTGATAGTAGTCTCTTATGATCCTTTGTATTTCTGTGTTGTCTGTTGTGATCTCTCCATTTTCGTTTCTAATTTTATGGATTTGATTTTTCTCCCTTTGTTTCTTGATGAGTCTGGCTAATGGTTTGTCAATTTTATTTATCCTTTCAAAGAACCAGCTTTTGGTTTTGTTGATTTTTGCTATGGTCTCTTTTTTTTCTTTTGCATTTATTTCTGCTCTAATTTTTAAGATTTCTTTCCTTCTACTAACCCTGGGGTTCTTCATTTCTTCCTTTTCTAGTTGCTTTAGGTGTAGAGTTAGGTTATTTATTTGACTTTTTTCTTGTTTCTTGAGGTGCAGCACTAACTCTTGCTGTCTTGCCCTTGGGAAGATCTGGCCCCTCCCCATGAGTTGAGAAGCCCAATAGGGGCTTTCTTAAAAAGCAGAGTTCCTTTTTAGTCAGTTACTCTGGCCTTGGGAAGGGAACCAGTATTTAGGAAAAGGAAGTGGATGATGAAGATAATAATAAAAGCAACTGATGTCAGTTCAGAGTTCTAGTCTTCTGGATGTTGTAGTGAGATATATCTCACATGTCACTATTATAAACATTTCCTAATGGGATGAATACTTTTATCCCTGCTTTATAGATGAGGAAATCAGTGCATGGAAAGGATAAATTATATACATGGTGTGGGTCACACAGCTGGAAGGAGGAGCTGATTTGAACCAAGGTCTGTGACTCTAAGACTAGCCACACTCTTCTGCCATCCTGGGGTGCTCATGAAGGGGCAGCTGAAGACCCACGAATGTAGAACATTTCCACCAATGATCTAGAACCTGGTGGTCTAATATGGTAGTCACTGGTCATCTATGGCTACTTAAATTTAAATTAATTAAAATAAAACATTTAGTTCTACAGTTGCACTAGTCACATTTTAAGTGTTCAGTAGCCATAGATGGCTAGGGTGTGCCATGTTGGACAACTTCCATGGCATTTCCATCGTTGCAGAAAGTGTTACCGACAGAGTAGATGGTACTCAGATGTTAGAACTGGAGTTCTGAGTGGTTTTGGTCAATTAGGGAAACATTCTGACTGAAAGCACGAGGGCTTGCCTTTTGGGAAGAGAAGTATGTGGCTATTCAAGTCTACGGTGAGGAAGGCCAGCCAGTTCAGCTGCAAAGAAAGCATGAGTTGTAATGACAGTTCTGCAGATGAGTCATCAACCTGGCAGTGTGTTGAGGGATGGAGCAGACCGTGGGTAAGAAGACACTGTTCGCCCTCAGGCAGGAAGTGCAAGGTGATCCTTGGTCTGGCCCAGCAGGATTAGAGCCTTGCTAATGTGCCATGGCTGGTTTTGGCCACTACTGCCCAGAGAGAGGCACTCAGGATCTGGGAAGGTTAAAAGAATTAGGCTTGCTCAACTAGTGTTCTTGGTCCAAATTCTGTCTGTATCTGGATTTGATCCAGTCACCCGAAATTGTGACCACATCTCACTGGTTTAAAATTTGATACTCTCTGCAAAGCATCCAATCATCTCCCAGGATTTTGTGAAAGAGCATTGGATTTGATTAGGAGACCTGGGCTTTCATCCTAGCTTTGCTGCTTGGAAATTGTCCTTAACTGATTTTACTCTTGGTTTTCTTGAATGTGAAATAGGATATTGAATTCATCAATTGAGTACAAGTGCCAGGAGAGCGTCTGGCATGTTGTTGGCTCTCGGTGGTGTTGTGCTGGCCAGAGGATCAACAAGCACATGAGTGACCTTAGAAAGGGGTGTGTTTTCTGAGCCTTCAACTTTTTAATTAATTTTGGAATAAAAAAATATTTATTTTGGAAAATGTCAAAGAGACTCAAAAGTAGAGAGAATAGGATCATGAATGCCCATGGGACTAATTTATTTATAATACGTGCTGTGTGTGGAGTATCTACTGTGTACCTGGCATGCTTTGGAAGGAGTAGTAGGGAGGTACCAGGTTAAGCACAGAGAGTTGAAGCGACTTGTTTCAAGTTAGAAGTAAGAATGTGGTAGAGTTTAGAGTCCAACCCGGGCAGTCTGGCTCCTGGAGTCCCAGCGTCACCACTCAGCCAGGTCTGGGAAAATCAGGTCCTAGGATTAGAGTCTACTGGGATTGGGACTTGCTGAGTAAGGATGTCTGGTGAGCCCAACAGAGAATGGACTCAAAGAATGGAGGGAAGGCAGTATTCATTGACACTTAAAAATATTTGTGTATTCATGAAAATTTTTCTTGCTTGGTTTCTTATTATTTCTCATCCTCCAAGAGATGGCTATTTAATAGGACTTGATTTCCAACTAGAGAAGTCTGGAAGTTTTTCCTTCTGGACCCAGATGGCAGAGTTCTGAGCTGGTTCTGAGCCGAATCAAAAGATCTGCAGTGGAATGTAGCTAATACAGTAAGACAGGAGTGTTATGTATCTTTACACTGTCTGATACAGTTTTTAGAGTTGTATTTTTTTCTGAAAAACATTTTTGTTTACCTTTTGATTTTTTGGCCATGCTATTTTACTGAAATGCCTTGTTTTAAACTGGAGTGGGTTGTCATTTCCTTCTTCAAGGGATCGTCTCAACCCAGGGATCGAACCCAGGTCTCCCATATTGCAGGCAGATTCTTTACCATCGGAGCCACCCAGGGCTACTGTTTTAATGCAAGACTGATTCAAATATTTGAATCAAATGCACATCTACCCGGTGGTGAGGATTCCTTCTTAAAAAAAAAAAAAAAAAAATACAGTGGCTGATACTGCAAACTGGATTTAGGATTTCTCTCCCTCTCCTTCTCTTTTTATTTTTTCTTTTAAAGTAATTTTTTTTGGCATTTTCCTTCTATTTTTAAAAACTAAAATCTGCTGTTTGGCATTTTTTCCCCCCTGTTTCCTTGGCCTGAGTTCTGTTTTGTAGCTGGATCTGATTTGCCCTCTGCCTGATTTATTTTGGCAATGCAGTTAAAATGGTTTCTTTTTTCCACAGAAAATGTGTTTTTATTTCTTCTTAGAAGAATAAGCTTTTGTTCTTCAAAGTTAAATAAATCAAATTGCTTTCAGCCTCCAAATGCCACTGCTTTGTCTTCATTATCATTGGTCTTTTGCTTTTTAAAAGTGATGCTGTGGTAAGCATTCTCCAGCACATGTTTCTGAAGTATCTGCCCCCCTCTTTTTTTTTCCAACTTATGGTAGTACCTTATTGAAGACATTGATTTGGTAAGCTTATAGAACAATGTTTTTTATGAAAACAAAAATCATATTAGATATCTTTTTGTTTCAAGTTTTTTTGTTATTGGAGCTATTCTATTAATTCTTATTTCAATCCTTTAGCTTACTAATTAAAGGCTGAGTTTTAAGAATTTCCTGCTAGTCCAGTGGTTAGGACATCACAATCTCATTGCTGAGGGCCCATGTTCGATCCCTGGTTGGGGACCTAAGGGGATCTCACAAGCCGAGAGGTGCTGCCAAGAGAAAAAATAGAAAGCACAGCTGAGTTTTAAACTGCTTAGGTTTTCCTGAGGTTGGGGGGCGGGGGGGGGGCGTTGTTTGTTTTAAGAATTCCTTTTTTTTAAGCTTTAAATTCTTTTATTTTTATTTTTTAATTATTTTATTTTATTTTTGGCTGCGCTGTGCACAGGCGCTATGTTGCAGCACGCGGGCTTTCTCTAGTTGCAGTGAGCCCGGCTTTTCATTGCAGTGGCTTCTCTTGTTGGAGAGCACTGGCTCTAGGGTTCGAGGGCTTCAGCAGTGGCAGGGCATGGGCTGAGCTGTCCCAAGACACGTAGGATCCTACTGCCCAGACCAGGGATTGAACCTGCGTCCTCTGCATTGGCAGATGGATTCTTGTGAAGTCCCTAAACTGCTTAGGTTTAATTTTAACTGTGCCCCTAACTACCAATTGTTTTCAGCAAGTTACTTAACCCTGCCAATCCTCAGTTCTTCATCTTTAAAGTGGTGTGGGGTGGGGTGTTGGACATGAATGACATACTGTATATGTACAGTTCTTAAGTCAGGCCTTGGCACAGAGTTAGTATTAACTAACTCACTATTCACTATTATCAGTAATTTCCAGCCCACTCGCAGGGGTCTTCGTGATTCATTAGCTCATTCCTCAAGCATCACTTTTGGATACTGTGACTCCCTTTTTACTTCTTAAGAACATTAGGGCTTTGGACTCTGATGACATCTCAGAAATAGATACTTGGCAAGTCCCTTAGGAATTTGGGCTATTTTCTTGTTTGTGTTAAGAGGGGCTTAGAAATAACCATGCCTCTCTTACTAGAGGTGGAATCAGAATTAGTAACAAGGCAATTGAAAAGTGTTGTAGCTTAAATTTTTTTTATTAGATCGGAGGAGGGGTTATATGAAGAGGTAGTGTGGACTGAATTATCTGCACTTAACTGTGCTGCTGCATGGCTGGGGCTCTGCTCAGGGATAAAAGTCTCCTTTTTGCCAAGACTATCTGAGGGATGATGCTCCCTTCCTCTTCAGGACCACGGCCAGGCACAAGGTCAGCTCTCCTGACCTTCAGGGCTTTCATTTCCTACTTTAACAGTGAGGGAAGCATGCTTTTCTCTGTTTTGCTTTTGAACTCTTATGACAGGCAGTGCAGTGAAAGTTGCTGAGTCATATCTGACTTTTTGCGACCCCATGGACTATAGCCCACCAGGCTCCGCTGTCCATGGGATTCTCCAGGCAAGAATACTGGAGTGGGTTGCCCTGCCCCTTCCAGGGGATCTTCCTGACCCAGGGATTGAACCCACATCTCTTATGTCTTCTGCACTGGCAGGCGGATTCTTTACCACCTGGGAGCCTGAGAAACTATAGGTACCATGAGTTAATTTTTTTCTCTATAGCTTATATTTTTTTTCAGGGCAAAATACATATGTTTTTTTTAAAGCCAAAGGATCTCAGATTTGATGGAAACCCCTTCAGTTGGTTCCTTGACATTTATAGACAGAAACTGCACTCCAATAGCCATGGATAGGACCACCTGGCTGATTTAGAAATGGCGGAATACATTTCTAAAGAGTAAAAGCAGTACTTTCTTTGATGCTTGTGTTGTCCTTATATGAAAGACCAATCCCACTGAGTCCATCTTAAATATGAAAGTGGAGGGAGGTTAACGTCTGTCCTTGACTGCTCACTGCCTGTGCAAAACACAGGCCTGTAGAACCAGGCAGATGAGAAGAGCTGAGTGGGGGATAGACATTTGAATGCAACCTGATGGGTTATGGGTGGTCATCTCTGCACTTTGTAGTTGAAGAGCCAGGCTCAGTGGGATGAATTTTTCCCAGATCCCTGAGCTAGGTAGGCAGAGGGCTTAGGTGGGAAAAAATCCACACATTGGGGCCAATATGCTCCAATGTGGCTTTGAAGTTCAAGGGAGCTTTGCTTCAACAGAGAAAACAATCCTCATTCAGTGTAGCCCTGTAATTCACAGTGGTGATCATTTCAACATCATCAACTTTCCCTAGGCTCCGTCTCCTATGGGGACCACCTCAAGTCTTTTGGCTGTTAGAGCTGTGTCTGGATCAGTCCAAATTTGTGAGCTATTCTGTTTTCTTACAAGTAGACTGAGATCATAGGCTTTGAGATCTCAGAGGAGCTGTGATGGCTAATTCAGGTCAGTTCCAGTACAGTTTTGTCTTTTAAAAGTATTTATTGAGGCCCTGCTATGTTCCAGGCCTTAGGAATGCAACAGTGTGGAAAAGGGACAGACGTGGGCCATGCTGTCATGGAACTCCTGCTAGTTTTCATAGTAATTTTTTCTCCCCATGTTCCCGTCCCCTCGTTTAAGAATAAAGAGGCCCTAGGACATTATGGGGAGAAGGCAATGGCACCCCACTCCAGTACTCTTGCCTGGAAAATCCTATGGATGGAGGAGCCTGGTGGGCTGCAGTCCATGGGGTCGCTAAGAGTCGGACATGACTGAGCGACTTCACTTTCACTTTTCACTTTCATGCATTGGAGAAGGAAATGGCAAGCCACTCCAGTGTTCTTGCCTGGAGAATCCCAGGGACTGTGGAGCCTGGTGGGCTGCCGTCTATGGGGTCGCACAGAGTTGGACACTACTGAAGCGACTTAGCAGCAGCAGCAGCAGGACATTATGGACGTTGTTCAAGGTTATCAGGGATGGTTCATTCCAGAGCCTGAGCTTGGACTTCCTGATAGTTCAACCTCTTCACTGCTTCTGAGGGCCTGGATATTACAAGTGTTTGAAATGGAATCACTTTTAAAAATGGAAAATTGAGACATGCACGCAATATAATATTCAAATAGCATTAAGAAGTTGTGGAGTGAAAAATGTCTTTGAAAAACCAAGACTTTATCCTGTCTACACCCTTTCACCCCCTACCACACACACATCATTTCCCAGTCTTTTTCCCAAGAGGGGACCGCGGTTGTCGTGTCCTCAATATCCTTTCAGGATTAGGCTATGCGTGTACCTGCTTATACAGCACATATATGTGTCAGGACATCACTGATGGTCTAGTGGTTAAGAATCCACCTGCCAGTGCAGGGGATGTGGATTCAATCCCTGGTTGGGGAACTAAGATTGCACATGCCCCACCAGGCAACTAGAGAGAAGCCCACACACCACAACTGAGACCCAGTGCAGCCAAGTAAATATGTAAATAATTTTTTTAAAAAGTACATATGTGTCTGCAGCCCCCTCCTTTGCCCTTCTACAAATAAGAGCTTAGATATGTGTCTGCACCTTCCTTTTTATTGAAGTTGATGACTGATAACTTCCGTGAACTGTTTTTAATTCTCCCACATTGATTTAGCCATGAGGAGTGGACATGTTGGACTCATTTAAAATGTTGTATGCACTGTTGGTTCAGTGTTGTTGGGAATAGCCCCCAAAACATTTATGGACATAATCTGAGAGTCTGGGGTGGACCTAAAACATACTTTGCTGTCATCAACTATAGTGTTCTAAATTATTCTCCACACCTTTGATCTGTGTACAGAAGAGACTGAAACGTTTGTCAGTGTTCCCAGAATTTAGATAACTTGGGGGCCCAGAGGTTTTGTTTTGTTTTGCCACCAAAGTTAACTGTCTCCTCTCCTCAGTTATCTCCCTCAGCAGGGTCTGCTCCAGGCTGCCTCCCTAGTCCTGGCTGGAAGGTGACCCGCTGACCGCTCAGGGAGCTTATCTGTCCTCCCAGGGGGCCCTGCCACCCTCTGACAAGGCTTGGGAAAGAGGGCTGGGATGTCTCCCCTTTCACCACAGAAGCTGCAGCACTGGAGGCTCACGGGGATTTTGGAGGATGAAAGAAAGGGCGGACCTAAGGCATCCTAGGAAATGCCTTTGGAGACATTTTGGCCTAAAATGGGAAAGAAGAGAAAATTAATAATCATATTCAGGATTTTTATGTTTCTTAATCTGTAACTCAAGACTTGGAGCTACTAACTTTAAATAGCTAAATAAATAGTAGTCCCTGTTTTCCAGAAGTCACCTGTTTTCTACAAGGATGTATGATGTTGTCGTAGCTCCACAGTATGGGTTCTGGAACCAGACTCCTTATGGCAAGTCCTGGCCTGGCATTTTACAGCTGTGTGTTCATGGACAAGTTCCTTAGCCTCTGATGTCTTGGCTTTTCCATCTGCAAAATGGGCTTAATAATAATACTAACACCTGCCTCAGAGGGATGTTGTTCATTGGCACTTCACAACTGCTAAATAGGCAAATGCTTCATGTTATTATTGCAATATTGTGTCAGATGGAGCCTATTTAAACACTTAGCAAATAAAAGTGTAAAAAATTAATTTTGGGGGGGGGGCATGTGGCATGTGGTTTCTTAGTTCCTGACCAGGGATTGAACCTGTGCCCCTGGCAGTGGAAACATAGTTTTAACCACTGGATCACCAGGGAAGTCCCCCAAATGAATAGTTTTTGATGTTTCTTAATTTTCCTGAGACTCAGAGAGGCAGGTTATATGTAACCTATAAGATGTTGTGGTTTTGTTTATTTGACACTCAGGTAGAGACTTACTGGGGTTTCCCTGATGGCTCAGCTGTAAAGAATCTGCCTGGAATGCAGGAGACGCTAGGAGACGCTGGCTCAATCCCTGGGTTGGCAAGATCCCCTGGAGGAGGGCATGGGAACACACTCCAGGCAACCATTCTTGCCTGGAGAATCCCATGGGCAGAGGAGCCTGGCAGGCCACAGTCCCTAGGGTCACAAAGAATCTCACACAACTGAAGGGACTTAGCACGACCATGGGAGACCTACTAAAGGCAAGGCAGCAGAGACGCAGTGTTTAGCTTGTTTTGTTTTCCTTGGTAGAAAGAGGTGGGACCGTTCGGAGTCATAAGTGGATCTGCCTGGAGCTCAGTGTAGATTTTGAATCAGAGGTGTACTGAGACTAGTAGGGAACTGCTGTATTTCATTTAAATCCTTCCCAAGTGAACCCTTGTTTTTCCAGATACAGAATAACTTTCCATTTTACTTGGAATAAAGTGCTCTGTTCCTCACCATCCATTGGATTGGTAAATCACAAGCTCACCTGTTGTCACTTGGGAAGCCCAACGTTGCTAAATATATGAACAGCTTTAAATTGCTGTGAAGCTGGGACTTACCTGGTGGTCCAGTGGTTAAGACGTCACCTTCCGGTTAGTGCAAGGGGTGTGGGTTTGATTCGTGGTCAGGGAGCTAAGATCCCACATACCTTGTGGCCAAAAATCCAAAACAGAAAACAGAAGCAATGTTGTAACAAATTCAATAAAGACTTTCAAAATGGGCCACATCAAAAAGTCGTTAAAAAGTTCTGTGAAGCTATAACTCAGATTAACCCTCAGACTTCTCCATAGTATCCACATCTAATGTGAGAAAATTCAAAGCTACAGGGAGTGGACAGCTTACCCATTGGTGATGTTCAGGAAAGAGCAGACAAGGGCAGGCTTCGAAAGACCCCATGGTGCCATGAGTGTCTCCGTGTGATTGCTGTGGCAGTGACTATGGGCTTCCAGGTGTGACCTCCTGGGCTGGAACCACTGCTTTCCTATTATTAATTGTGTAGCCTTGGGCGAGCTATTGAACCTGCTAGCCTCAGTGTCCACTTATGAAAATCGGCCTTGACTCATGGAGTCACTGGAGAGTGAGTTACTGAATCTGGAGTGCTTAGCATGGCAGTGCCTGGTACATAGCACTGTGTACATGTCAGCCACTGTTGGTAGTCAGACGGTGCTCCTTCCTTAATCCCCTGTCCTTGGAGGTCTTGGTGTTCACTGTCGGTGAATGTTTTTAGGCCTCTAATTTCTTAAAACATGGTTCTCATTATTAAAGGGGTCAGATCCTTTTTTCTGGAAAATCCCTTTTAGTAAGGCACATATGTGTTCTATTCAAAGCTCTACTGTGGCTTGTGTGGAACCTTAGTAATGCAATGATCATTTTTATTAGAATTGTATAGAAAGCAGTAAACTTTACAGAAAAAGATGACACTTTTTTCTAGATACAACAGACTGGTTCCAAATAGGAAAAGGAGAACATCAAGGCTGTATATTGTCACCCTGCTTATTTAACTTATATGCAGAGTACATCATGAGAAACACTGGACTGGAAGAAGCACAAGCTGGAATCAAGATTGCCAGGAGAAATATCAATAATCTCAGATATGCAGATGATACCATCCTTATGGCAGAAAGTGAAGAGGAACTCAAAAGCCTCTTGATGAAAGTGAAAGTGAAAAAGTTGGCTTAAAGCTCAACATTCAGAAAATGAAGATCATGGCATCTGGTCCCATCACTTCATGGGAAATAGATGGGGAAACAGTGGAAACAGTGTCAGACTTTATTTTTGGGGGCTCCAAAATCACTGCAGATGTTGACTGCAGCCATGAATTTAAAAGATGCTTACTCCTTGGAAGGAAAGTTATGACCAACCTAGATAGCATATTCAAAAGCAGAGACATTACTTTGCCAACAAAGGTCCATCTAGTCAAGGCTATGGTTTTTCCAGTAGTCATGTATGGATGTGAGAGTTGGACTGTGAAGAAGGCTGAGCGCCGAAGAATTGATGCTTTTGAACTGTGGTGTTGGCGAAGACTCTTGAGAGTCCCTTGGACTGCAAGGAGATCCAACCAGTCCATTCTGAAGGAGATCAGCCCTGGGATTTCTTTGGAAGGAATGATGCTAAAGCTGAAACTCCAATACTTTGGCTACCTCATGAGAAGAGTTAACTCATTGGAAAAGACTCTGATGCTGGGAGGGATTGGGGGCAGGAGGAGAAGGGGACGACAGAAGATGAGATGGTTGGATGGCATCACTGACTCGCTGGACGTGAGTCTGAGTGAACTTGGGAGTTGGTGATGGACAGGGAGGCCTGGCGTGCTGTGATTCATGGGGTCGAAAAGAGTCGGACACAACTGAACAACTGAACTGAACGTTCTTAATTTCTCTCCATCAGTCTTGTTCTATGATGGAAATGGTCACACTTGGGACTTCTGAATTGTCTTTTCAGTATATGGAAATTTTGTTTCATTTCTCCCAGCTTGAGTAATCACTTGTGTAAGACAATCATCTCCAAATATCCCCCATCTTACTCCCCAAAAAAGGTAGGTCAGTCTTATTAACTATGTAGGGTCCCATGGTGGTGGACCTGAGAATAACCGGTGGATGGAGTGGTTTTCCCCCTGTGGTCCCTGCTTCTAGCCTTCCTTAGCACTCATGCCAGCCCGTCCCTGGCATTCACACTGCTGTGTGCCCATAGAGAAGGCACTTTTTAACATTAATGCACTGTAGTAGAGAAATATTATTTTAAAATATATGTTTGTTTATAAATACAGTTGTATTCACAGCTGTAGAATGAAATGAGAAGGAATTTAACAACGTCAAATGCACCATGACACAGTACCAGAAATAAGGCTGCAGTTGGAAATTTAAAAGTTGTTCAGAACCTGGTGTTTTCTTTCCTCTGGATTATTGCTCAGATAAGACAGGTATTTACCTGGGAATTGATAGCTGCCATGCTGGTCAGGTTTTCCCTTTTGTTAAGTGTGTCTTTGTGAAGAGGGAGAGCCCAGAACTGTAATCAGTGCTGGGTAGTGTTCAGTAGCCCCTGAAAAGGTTAACTTTCCTTTTTTCTGCCTTGTTTCTGGTATTAGTAATCAAGACTTTAAGCAGCAGTTTGTACTTTCACATCCTCTTTCAAAGACATTGTGTGCAGGGCAGTTTTAATCAGCCACAGAAGACTATTGTGGAAGAGAGCCACCGTGATGGGATGCTGGTGATGGTCATGGTAGCTAACTTTTAGGAGGCTACTGACTGCTTGGCCTTGTGTTAAGCATTGTACATATATCCTCTTATGTAAAACCCCCAACAGCTCTATGAGGGATGCTGCAAAGAGGCCAGGGTTCAACAGCTAGTCACAGGGGTCTGGATTTGCGGACAGGCCACTGGCCCCAGACTCTTCCTTTTTAGCCAGCCTTGGTCTTACATGCTCTCTCCTTAAAGTTAGTCAAACCTGTGCAAAGAACTTTAAATGGGAAGTTCTACTAAGTTGGAATGATGAAAATGCTTACTTTGATGAAACATTTCATTCTAAGCCTGACATCCCTTGCTTTTGACCTTCTTGCTTCTGTGATGCAGGAAAGTCCAGGGCTGAGGGAGCAGCTGATAAAAAAGAGGAGACATAAAAATAGTTGGGTACCTATTTTCTAGTTAACGGCCTAGTTTGAAGTTTTCCTGAGAAAATTCTCTCTTCTTTGTTTACTTTTTCTTCTTTTAGGACACTTTTTCTATCTTTGCACCTCTGGCTTTTCTACTTTTTTTCCTTGATAATATCTTCCATATAATTATTAATCAACTCTTAAATGACAGTATTCCTGGAGTTGACTTTGTTCAGTCTTATGGCACAAATCCATAGCTCACTTGTGCTAGGTTGTAACAATGCAGTGCGGGGAATTACTTACTCGTTTATAATTAAGAACTTGGTTCATGCTGTTTTAGAGAACAATGTTTTATTTCCTTTTCAGTTAAAGGGATACGGTTCCTTTTCCCAACCCATTTAGATGGGAAATCTCTCTGTCTTTCACACACACACACACACACACTGAATATTATAAATGACACAATGACAGAAAAGGATAATGTGGACAGTGTTGGACTACATATCCTGAAGGATGGATTATGAAATAAGTATAACAACAACAAAAATAAATACAAAAAAAAGCAATACTTAATAAAGACATACTATTGACTCTTCTCTATTCCTTCCTATTTCTGTAAGTTGGTTTCATCTCTATTTCTGTTTAGCATTTTTAGGCAAACACGATCTGGAGAGACAAGAGAATGTTTTGTTCCTTAACCTGATGTAGGTTGGCCTGCGTGGTGTGTGTGTTTCAGTATACACAGGCGTACATAGAATTTTAGGATGCCTGTGTATCCTGGATCTTCAAGACGGGAAAGTAAAAGGGTACATAACTGTCACTTAGGTGAGACCACTGTAAACCAACCAAACAAAACACCCTTTGAGAAAAAAAGTAGAAAATTATTTTTCAGGTTTACAAGGGGTGTCATTTGTAATTTAAACATAGACACTGACGTGGGCCAGTTGTTGGAAGAACCTAAAAATATCGTATATAGCTTTCTGAAGGAGAAGGAAGACCTAGGACCGAGCATTTTGTCACCGTGTTCTTACTCGCCCAGCAAAGTCCCGGTCAGGCTGCCCCGGGGGCTCAGTGGAGATGTGGAGTGAAGTCAGTTTCGGGGGGCTTGGGAAAGACACTGTGCCTGACACACGTGAGGATACTCGTGATGACCACGCTCACCCTGTAGCTTGTTACTCATAGAATGGAAATGAAAAGTTAAAGCACAGGTTCCTGAATAAGTAATACAGGCTCTGCAGGGAGGACACCCACCAGTTACCCCAGAACCTTGTGTCCAACAGACCGAAGCCCTCAGACCACGGTGGTTCTCAAGTTCTGTTCTTTCTTGGTTTGTAAAATAAAGAGGTCCTTTGGAAATTGTGGTACTTAAATTTCCCTAGACCGAATTCTAGAAGAACCTGTAACGAGGGAAGGAATGCAATAGGACGGAGTGGGATGGGGTGGGATGAGGTGAGGATGGAAGATTGCAATTCCCCCATGTTCTTCAATATTCAGGCAGATTAATATGGGATATGATGCTCGCCTTTTATAATGCTTTACCTTTTTGTTTTCTCTTGCAGGTATGACTATATGTGAAGAGTTCTAAAAGACTGAGAACTTAAAATGTGTGAAGTTGCCTAGGGAATTATTTTTTATCTTTTATACAGTTTCTATGGTAGAGTCTACAGGCAAGTGGATGAAAGCCAAAAGGGAATACTGTTGCTATGCTGGATACAGAATTCAGTTTGCTTTGAAACAAATTTTGGTTTAAAAAATGTCTGGTGAGAAATTTTATTCCTTATCCAAGGAGGAAAAGAGCTCATTTTTTTAATCTTCCCAACCACTATCCCCCCCAATTCCCCATCCGTGGCCTTGGTGTACACACTGCAGTTTCTCCAGGACGGTCACTATGTACAGTGGAACTATTTGTGTACGGTCTGAGCTAATGCTCAGAGTGTGTGTGTATGCGCGTGTGTGTGTGTACACATGTCTGTGTACCTGTGCTTCTGTTCCCCCAACCCTTGGATCTCATTTTGTTACTGGTTGTAAGATGATCCTCTTACAGTTTAACTGTAATAGAAAATAAAAGATGCATCTTTGCTGGTGAAGGCTCCTTGAAGATAGTCTAGCCCTGGATACTTGATCCCCCCCAGGAGATTATGGAGTTGGAGGGAACCAGATGCTAGACTTTGGATTCGGAGACCAGAAATCAGCACTGACCTGCTGCCAGCATGCCACTCCTAGGTCACTCATAAAATACTGAGTTTTTTTTTTTTTTTTTTAACTCAAGCTAAGCAAATCTTATTTAGCCATTGGATAAGGGGGAAAATGGTTTAAAGTCACTCTGAAAAAGCCTTGTTTTGATAACCCAAGACCAAGACAAAACAATCTCCACTTCTGATGTAAGATGGGCCCGCACCTTCCTCTGGTATGTCTTCCTTGGTGTTCTTCCTGTTCTCCATCTTGTAACTAGTGCCTGTTTTTAAAGGATTCTTGAAGGTTACTTCCTCCTGTGGGCCTGGAGTACCCCACTTTTTAAAAAAAAAGCTGTACAGTTTATAGAACACCTGAAAGAACCCAGAGGTGAAGGAAGTGGTATATTTGTGGTAGGTCTGGGCCAAGAGGAAAGGAGTCCAGTGCAGGGACTTCTCCAAGACCTGCCTCTGTGTCAGTATTGCTGTGGTGCCTTGGGGCACTTCCTTTATTGCAAAAAGAAAACACAGTTCTCATTTATCTCAAAAGATAATTCTTATGAAAATGTACTTTAAAGTATTTACTGTAAATATACTCATTCCATTCTTTTTCTGGCACCAGACTAAAAATTTCTAACCTTTTAAGTGAATGGTATGTTCAATTTCATGTGAAGTTTTGCTGACAACTAATTAAAAGGTGTACGTGTGCATGCGTTTACACAGTGGACCAGGAGAAGGCAATATGGAAATAAATTTCACTGTGCTCCAAAAAGTAGCAATATAAGAATTTGGGGGGGGGTGTGCATTAGTATAAATAATATATATGCAGTCTAGACCAGTAGTTTTATAAAAAGGAATCATTTTTTGTTTTAAAAATATCATGCCCTCAAAATGATGAGGGATAAAGTGTAAGATATTCTTCAGCTTTAATTATTTTTTAATTTTATTCAGGTCAGAGCACTTTTTTAAATAGCAATACAACAGACAAGAAAATACTCAAAATATTTAAAATTGTATTTATACCAAGAGTCCATATGTTTTAAATATTTTCTAATACTTGAGCAGTTGCTGTCTGACTGGCTTCCAAATATGCCAAGAGTTAAGCATTCAATATTTTCAACATACGTGCTTTTTACTGGTTTATATTATCTAATAAGAACCCTTAAGTGTCTCCAGTACAACTGATGTTTACAGGCCTTTTGTGTTTTTCCTCCTTCTTTAGAAGGCTTGGGGAGCCACAACAAAGTTACTGTATAAAACACTAATGATGGACTAACTTCTGATGTAATAAATGAGTTGGCTACCACCTTGATGTAAAAATTTGTAAAGGGAATTTTTCACCGTTTTGAGTGTTAAATGTATTTTTAACTGTCTGGTTTGTACTTCTACAACTTTTGTACTACCAAAGAAGAGTTAAAAATAAAAATGTTAAACACAGGGAGCTGTTTTTGAATGATCCAATTGTTGGTGCCTTGGGTACTGAAAAGTACAATTGTAGTTGGTATAATTTATCAAGCTTAATGTCACAGTGACCATTTTCTTATGTCTAAATTGTCAAGTGACCATTTGGCTGACTTTCCTCATTGGGTTCTTCCTCTTCCCATAGTGATATCACCCCCTGATTATTATTTTAAGTCTGGAGATAATTTTGGATGTATGGAACAATTGCAGAAGCAGTACAAAGAGTTCTTGTATACTCTTCACCCCACTTTCCCTTATGGTATCATCTTACATAACCACTGAACAATGATCAAAGCTAAGAAATTAACATCAGTATAACACTGTGAATTAAGTCACAACATCATTCCAGTCTCACCACTTATCCCATTAACATCCTGTTCTGTTCCAGATCGCCCACCGCGTTTAGCCATTGGCATCCTTAGTCTCCTCTGACCTGTGATTGTCCCTCAGTTTTTTAGGATCTTCACGTTAGTGTGTACACATCAGTTATCTTATAGAATGCCCTTCAACCTAAGTGTGCCAGCTGTTTCTCCTGATTAGACTGAGGGTTTGCATTATAGAAAGGATGCCTTTCCTCTTGCTCCATACTGGGGGGCTGTTGGGGGAGAATGTGAGGTCGGTATGTATCACTAGGGATGTCAGCCTCCACTATTTGGCCCAGGTGGTGGCCACCAGCTTTCATTTCTATGAAGTCACTAGTTTTCCCTTTGTAATGAATAAGCTTTTGAGGGGAGAGACTTTGAGATTGGGGCTTCCCAGGTGGCACAGGAGTAAAGAAACTGCCTGCCAGTGTAGGAGATACGAGATGTGGGTTCGATCCCTGGACCGGGAAGATCCCCTGAAGAAGGAAATGGCAATCCACTCCAATATTCTTTCCTGAAAAATTTCGTGGACAGAAGACTCTGGTGAACTACAGTCCATGGAGTTTCAAATAGTCAGACTCAACTGATTGTGCTGCGCGCACACATACACTTTGAAATTCAGTTCAGTTCAGTCACTCAGTCATGTCCGACTCTTTGCGACCCCATGAATCACAGCACGCCAGGCCTCCCTGTCCATCACCAACTCCCAAGTTCACTCAAACTCAAGTCCATCGAGTCGGTGATGCCATCCAGCCATCTCATCCTCTGTCATCCCCTTCTCCTCCTGTCCCCAACCCCTCCCAGCATCAGAGTCTTTTCCAATGAGTCAACACTTCACATGAGGTGGCCAAAGTACTGGAGTTGCAGCTTTAGCATCAGTCCTTCCAAAGAAATCCCAGGGCTGATCTCCTTGCAGTCCAAGGGACTCTCAAGAGTCTTCTCTAACACCACAGTTCAAAAGCATCAATTCTTCTGTGCTCAGCTTTCTTCACAGTCCAACTTTCACATCCATACATGACCACAGGAAAAACCATAGCCTTGACTAGACGGACCTTTGTTGGCAAAATAATGTCTCTGCTTTTCAATATGGTATCTAGGTTAGTCATAACTTTTCTTCCAAGGAGTAAGCATCTTTTAATTTCATGGCTGCAGTCACCATCTGCAGTGATTTTGAAGCCCCCCAAAATAAAGTCTGACACTGTTTCCACTGTTTCCCCATCTATTTCCCATGAAGTGATGGCACCGGATGCCATGATCTTCGTTTTCTGAGTGTTGAGCTTTAAGCCAACTTTTTCACTCTCCTCTTTCACTTTCATCAAGAGGCTTTTGAGTTCCTCTTCACTTTCTGCCATAAGGGTGGTGTCATCTGCATATCTGGGGTTATTGATATTTCTCCTGGCTATCTTGATTCCAGCTTGTGCTTCTTCCAGCCCAGCGTTTTCTTATGATGTACTCTGCATATAAGTTAAATAAGCAGGGTGACAATATACAGCCTTGACGTTCTCCTTTTCCTATTTGGAACCAGACTGCTGTTCCATGTCCAGTTCTAACTGTTGCTTCGTGACCTGCATGTCTTAGTTTATTAGGGCTCCTATAAAAAACAAAGGTGGTGGCCTAAAACAGCAAAAATTTATTCTTTCACAGTTGAGGAAGCAAAAGCCTGACTGTCCCACGCCCCGTCTTGCCTCGTGGTGCTTCCTGGCAGTCATTGGTGTTTCCTGCTCTGTAGCTGCCTTGCTCCAGTGCCTGCCTGTCTTCACATGGACATGTCTGTGCGTGGGCCTCTGTTCACTCATCTCATGGGGACACCAATCATTATATGGATATAGGGCCCTTTGTAACCTAGGATAACTGCATTTTGATTACATTTGCAAAGACCCCGATTGCAAATACGATCAATCATCTCCACAGGAACCTGGAGTTAGAACTTCAACCTCTCTTTTTAGGGGACACAGTTCAACCCCCTACACCATCCATTGGTGGGTCTTGCCTGCAGCTGTTTTTACTGTGGGAGGGGACTCTTTCAGGTCGGTGGCTGTGACCTTTTGATATGGCTCCTCTTTATTTCTTCTTCACTTATCCCTTTTGCCCTCTCTACCTTTCTGGAAACCATAAGATGCTCCAGGCTCATCATCTCATCTTGTGCTTTCCTCATCTCAGCCTTGGAATCCACCGCTAATCAAGGAGCTCTGGCTCCCTCAGCCTTGGAATCCACCACTAATCAAGGAGCTCTGGCTCCCTTTATTGGAGAATGGTGTTTAGAAGTAGAGATCAGGGCACTCGGTGTGCTCGTTGATGCTGGGATGCTACCGCTTCCAGGCATGCATTTACACACACACATACTACTAACCTATACATGTACACCTCTTTATGTAACTTTTTATGTTTTCTTTAGGCTGACCATGTGGCATGTGGGATCTCAGTTCCTCAATCAGGGATCAAATATGTGCCTTTTACAGTGGACTGCCAGGGAAGTCCCTATGCAACTCTCTTTATTTTTTTTTAAATTTTATTTATTTATTTATTTTGACTGTGCTGGGCCTTCATTGCTGCTTGGGCTTTTCTCTAGTTGTGGCAAATGGGGACCGCTCTCTCGTCATGGTGCACAGGCTTCTCACTGTGGTGGCTTCTCGTTGCAGAGCACAGGCTCTAGGGCTCACAGGCTTGAGCATTTGTGGTTAGCGGGCTCTGGAGCACAGGTTCAATAGTTGTGGCACACGGACTTAGTTGCTCAAAGGCGTGTGGGATCTTCCCCGACCAAGGGTAGAACCCATGTCTCCTGCATTGGCAGGTGGATTCATTAGCACTGAGCCACCAAGGAAACCCTCTGTGTAACTATCTTTAGAACAAAATAACTGCTGCCTCTGACCCCAGTCCAGCTCACAGGCTTCCCTCTAAACTTCCCCCTTTCCCCCTTGGTAATTTTTCTCCAACAATAAAGAAACCTGGCTCTTATGATCTATGATCTTTTTATATCCGTATCAACTCTAGCATATGTATAAAGTAGTTTGAATATAGACCCCTAAAGAAATAGATTTCCAATGAGAGCACAGTGCCGTGTACTATTCTTCTAGTTTTGAGCCTTAGAAAATCCAGCCAGAAGCCCGTTAGCCAAAATTACTTAGGTCAGCACCTTCGTTCCCCACCCCTTGGACATGGTTATGTGATTCAGTTTTAACACAGAGTCATTTGTCATCATCTGCATTCCATCTTTCCTTCATATCCAGGTTAAGTTTCTTAAAATTTATGTACAGTAAACTTCACTCTTTGTGGTGCCTCATTGGGTTCTGATTATGAATTTTCATGTGTGTGTGTGTGTTTTCCTTGAAAACAAGATGATCAGTAACAGCTTATGCTAATAATTTTCAGCTCATGAAAACCAGGTAACCTAGAATGTATGCATGAGGGCAGATGTTAGGACTCCCCCTGCCGG
The DNA here is from genome assembly GCF_029378745.1 of Bos indicus. Taxonomy (NCBI): domain Eukaryota; kingdom Metazoa; phylum Chordata; class Mammalia; order Artiodactyla; family Bovidae; genus Bos; species Bos indicus. The sequence goes on along the minus strand of NC_091765.1, from coordinate 57,643,802 downwards.
GGAGTCATTTGAGGTTACAGGTTTTGTTCTTAATCAACAATCTGATATCCTCTCTAGGATCTTCCCTAGGATTCAGCTCTCTCTGGACACAGGTAGGTCCTGGTGAAAGTGCCAGGGAGACTGAGGGTCCATGGCCCTGTATGCTTCTGCCCCTCTTCCTCAAAATCAGATATCGAGGCTTCCTCCACCCTGATGTGACACAGTGGAAACATGGAGGAACACTTCCTCCCCTCCCACCCAGGGCAGCAGGATGGTGATGCTTTGGAAGTGGGGTTCCGCCAATAAAGGGTTTGGCTGTGGTCAAAGGAGACTCCGTTTTGCTTCCAAGATCCTTGAAGTGAAGTGGCTCATTCGTGTCCAACTCCTTGCGACCCCATAGACTGTAGCCTACCAGGCTCCTCCATCCATGGGATTTTGCCAGATCCTTGCCAGATCTTAAATCCTCTGACCCTTTTGTCTGTGGGGCAGCTTCTGTCCAGGGCTTCTTTCCTTCATTCCTCATCTTCCCAGGACCATTCTTTAGGACTGTTCTCAGATCTCTGGAGGTCTCTCACGGTAGATCCAAACACCAAAGGATAGCTGGGACTCCGTCCCCGGCATTCTGTAACCGCCCAGCTGGTGTCGCTGCCCACCAGATTCAGCAGCTGTCCCGACGGTTGTCGTCTGCCTCTCTCAGAGCTGGCATTCGCGCCCTCTGCCGGCCGAACGCGAGAACTGCAGGCGGCACAGCTTTGCTCTTTGTTGATGGTGGCTCATTGTCTGTCAGGGCCTGGAGCTCAGAAAGTATATAGGCATTTCATGATGATGTGCTGACTGAATAAATAAACAAAAGTCTACCTTAAAAAGATGAAAGATTATTATTACCTATTTTGTGGGAGTAAAAATTTGGATTTTTCTTAATTCATTTTCTGACCCTGCCAGCTGGTCTCTATTGTCTTTCTGCTAGGAAACCGCAGTTTCTTACCTAGGAACTTGCTTTCCTGTGCGTGTGACCTTGGATGCTGGTAGAAATCATTGAGTTCCACTTTAAAGGGAACCCTGTTTCCTGAATCCTGCCCTGGAAGTGGTGTGAGTATAGAAGCAGTGTGGTCTCAGAGAAGTAGCTTGGTCTTTGCTACTGGGTTTGAATCCTGGCTCTGATGCTCATGAGGGTATAGTGTTGGGAAATTGCCTTATCTCTGAGATGCAGTTTCCTCATCTGTAAAATGATCTGTCTCACAGGATTTTTAAGGACTAGAAATATTCATGCAGAGTCATGGGGCCTGCCATGATCTCCACATTCACTCTGATGGTGAGTGCTGCCATTGTCAACAGCCAGGCTTGGTAGTGTCTGTGTGTTTCTGTCCCACCGCAGCTGGTCAAGGTGGCCTGGGAAGAGTCTCAGCACACAGAATTTTCTCCAAGTGTGGAGCTGAGCTAGGAAATTTCTTGCTCTGAGTCTGAACCACAGTTAGAATTCAAAACCCTCATGGAAGAGGCATTGAATAGAGGACAGTCCATATTTTGAGGAGGCAGAGCACAGGAGTAGAAAAAAAGATCTGAGGGGACTTCCCTTGTCGTCCTGTACGGACTCTGTGCTTCCACTGCAGGAGGTCCGGGTTCAATCCCTGGTCAGGGAACTAGAGCCCATATCTTGCAACTAAAAAAAAAAACAACAACCCACATGCTGTATCCAAGACTTGGCACAGCCAAAATAAATAAAATAAATATTTAAAAGAAAAAGATCAAAAGATCTGAAGATGAAGAGGTAGTGTGTGTAAGGGGCAGCTGAAACTCCTTCAGCCCAGCTCTTCTACTGTCTGTGAACGATGCCACTGTTCCTGGAGAACACTTCTCCTCCTTCTTAGAACACAGCCAGGTGGCCCACTCTCTGACCACAGCTGGACGTGACTGAGGTGGGCGCATGACCATCTGTGACCTGGCCCAGTGGGGTCTCTTCCTGGGATATTTAACAACTGGAGCTGAAGAAAGTGGTTCATTTCTCTGGAGGCTAAAGCTGGTGGAGGCCACGCTTCCTGACATGCTGAGGAAGCCTGTCTGAAGAAAGGAAGGGAACATACGGAGGGAAGAGAGGCAGTTCTGGGTTCTCTCAAGGCCCAGATGCAGCTGCCCCTGAGGCTCAGCTGCCCGTCTGAGTTTTATGACCATTCCAAGAACATTTCTCTCTGGTCTTCCCTCGTGTGTGTAGAGTTTCTATCACTTGCAACAACAACCACAAAACCCCACAGGCAATGCAATTATTTACAGAGAAGTAGATCCATGAGGGGTATCAGAGCCACATGGCTAGTGGAGCCCAGGTCTCCAGTCTTCCAGCTGAGACCACCCAACGCTGCTCTGGATTCACAGTCAGGGACCCTGGCCCTTGCAGCTTCTGCTCTGAAATGCTTATGAAAACCCTCTCCGGACTTCACTGCCTTGGGATGACTGCCCTTCCCCCATCTTTCCTTGATCTGCTACAGGGCTTGTGACTGTAGCTCCCTTAAGAGCACGGCTTTGATATTCAGATGACTTTACTTCTGGCTTTAAGGTTTGCAGATCTCAATCTTCTGCCTATAGACTGAAGATAACATGTGTCTTTTTAGGGCTTCCATGAGGGTTCCACAAGCTTGGGCCGGTAGTGCTCTTAGCACTGACCTTCTCCGGAGGCTCAGTGGTAAAAAATCCTCCTGCAATGCAGGAAATACAGGAGACATGGGTTCGATCCCTGGGTTGGCAAAATCCCCTGGAGGAGGAAATGGCAACCCACTCCAGTATTCTTGCCTGGAGAATCCCATAGACAGAGGAGCATAGTGTGCTATAGTCCATAGGGTTGCAAAGAGTCGGACACGATTGAAGCGACTGAACATGCATGTATGCGCTTAGCAGGAGGCTGGATACAACCAGCACTTACTCAATGAACTGCCTCAGTTCAGTTCAGTCACTACCCAATAGCCTGCAGCACACCAGGCTTCCCTATCACCAACTCCTGGAGCTTGCTCAAACTCAAGTCCATCAAGTCAGTGATGCCATCCAACCATCTCATCAGCTTCAGCATCAGTCCTTCCAATGAATATTCAGGACTGACTTCCTTTAGGGTTGACTGGTTTGATCTCCTTGCAGTCCAAGGGACTCTCAACAGTCTTCTCCAACACCACAGTTCAAAAGCATCAATTCTTCGGTGCTCAGCTTTCTTTGTAGTCCAACTCTCACATCTATACATGACTACTGGAAAAACCATAGCTTTGACTATGTGCACATTGGTCAGCAAAGTAATGTCTCTGCTTTTTAATATGCTAAGTTGGTCATAGCTTTTCTTCCAAGGAGCAAGTGTCATTTCATGGCTGCAGTCACCATCTGCAATGATTTTGGAGCCCAAGAAAGTAAAGTCTCTCACTGTTTCCATTGTTTCACCATCTATTTGCCATGGAGTGATGGGACCAGTTGCCATGATCTTTGTTTTTTGAATGTTGAGTTTTAAGTCAGTTTTTTCACTCTCCTCTTTCACTTTCATCAGGAGGCTCTTTAGTTCCTCTTCACTTTCTGCCATAGGGTGGTGTCATCTTCATATTTGAGGTTAATGATGTTTCTCCCAGCAGTCTTGATTCCAGCTTGTGCTTCATCCAGTCTGGCATTTCACATGATGTACTCTGAATGTAAGTTAAATAAGCAGGGTGACAGTATACAGCCTTGATGGCCTCCTTTCCCAATTTGGAACCAGTCCATTGTTCCATGTCTGATTCTAACTGTTGCTTCTTGACTTGCATACAAGTTTCTCAGGAGGCAGGTAAGGTGGTCTGGTATTTCCATCTCTTTAAGAATTGTCCACAGTTTTTTTGTGATCCACACAGTCAAAGGCTTTAGCGTAGTCAATGAAGCAGAAGTAGATGTTTTTTCTGGAATTCTCTATTTTTTTCTATGATGCAATGGATGTTGGCAATTTGATCTCTGGTTCCTCTGTCTTTTCTAAATCCAGCTTGAACATCTGGAACTTAGCATGGGGCTGGATACAGCCAGCACTTACTCAATGATCTGCCTCAAAGTTGCTAAATTCAGCTCCTCTTTAGTGAAAAAAAATGATACAATGATGAAAGTTCGACCATTTGAGTGTGGGTTCTTGATGTTTCTGCCACATTCATATTGCTTAATGTTGAAGATGGATCTAGGGTAGGGGTGAGGTTGGTGAGTAGGAGGAATTGGGTAACAGAAGGAACTTCTGAGATTCTTTCTGGCCCATGATTTTTCTGGAACCAGACCAAATACCTTCAGTGAGAGAACTATCTCGTTACTCTGATGTTACATGGACACAGATCTGTAAGACAAGGGGTGTGCTCTTTCCCCGCATGTTCAGGCTGTCATTTTATCTTATCACTGTTAGGATAAGACATGAATGTCGGGCTTCTCGGGGGGGTCAGTGGTAAAGAATCCACCTGCCAGTGCAGGAGATGTGGGTTTGAACTCTGATCCAGAAGATCCCACATGCTGCAGAGCAACTAAGCCTGTGAGCCACACCTCTGACCCTGTGCTCTGGAGCCTGTAGCCCAGGGGCCACAACTAATGAAGCCCATGCCCCTAGAGCCTGTGCTCTGTAACAAGAGAAACCACCACGAAGAGAAGCCCGCACATCGCAACTAGAGACTAGCTCCTGCTCTCCGCAGCTAAAGAACAGCCTGTGCAGCATCGAAGACCTAGCACAGCCAAAAAAGAGAGATGAATGTGGCACAGCCTTAAAAAAAACTTGATTTCTTTTTATTTGCAAGTTAATCTGTCAAGAAATTATAGAGAAAATACCAAAGAAAACAATCCCTCTGAAATAACTAACCAACCCTACCAAACTGAAGATTTCTATCTTGCACTAAAAGTGCATTTTATTTAATATAGATGTATTTGTGGCAAGGGAGGATAAAAGAAATAGGTCAGTTTTAATGCCTCAAACAGCATGACTTAAAATTGGAACTAGGCATAAATTACTGTGTATTCTCCAATGGTTAAATGATGAAAATAAAATACATGATAATGATGAGAATAAAAATATATTAAATTTGAAGTGCCTCCAATGTGCATATTTGCCTTGAGATAATTGTTAGTAATGTAGGTAGAAAAGGGTTTATCTAGTTTAGAAACTGTTCAATATTATTAGAAGTGGTGCAGAAAGCTTCAGTAGTCACAGAAATCAAAATTTAGTTATTAAAAAAAGTGTAAGTGCTACTAAGAAAAAAGTGGTCCGGTGTGAGATGATCACTGGATAATAAAATCACAGCTTACATTTACTATTTACCTGGTGCTGAGTGTGTACTAAGCCCTTTATATTCTGTGTCTTCTGTAAGTTGCATTACAGACCAAGGGAGGCGTGGCCACCACTTCTATTCTATTCTGACAAAACTGAGGAAAGGACTCTCAAGTTACTTTGCATTGGTCATTCATGTCATCACTAAAACATAAATATCATTAATAGTAGACAACATCAGAATTTTACAGATAAGGCCTTGACTAACTTTTCAATTCATTATTAAACTCTTCCTCAGAACCATAGAAAAAAAGCCACTTTCTTTACTAATTGACAGTATATGTAAGTTTACTTTTCTAAGAGAGGGCTTCCCTGGGACCTCACACCGTGAAGAGTCTGCCTGAAATGCAGGAGACCTGGGTTCAATTCCTGGGTTGGGAAGATCTCCTGGAGAAGGAAATGGCAACCCACTCCAGTATTCTTGCCTGGAGAATCCCATGGTCAGAAGAGCCTGGCGAGCCCCAGTCCTTGGGGTCACAAAGAGTTGGACATGACTGAGCAACTAACACTTTTCTACAAGTGGATGTCCTCGCCTCCACCTCCTTGGTTTTGATTCAGCTCTTCTTTTAGCCTGATGGCAACAAGCTGTCTCCAAAGAGGTGGTACTATATATTCCTAAAAAGGACCAGTTTGTTGTTCAATCTGAGTTCAGTTGAGATTCTGCCGCTGACTGTGTGACCATGGATGAGTTAGATAGCTTTTTTGAGCCTCCATTTCTCCATCTGTGAAATGGGGATAACCATACCTACAACTCATAGGGTTATGGTAGACTTAAGCAAGATAATGCATATGCAGAACTTCAACTATGGTAGCTGCTTAATAAAAATTTTTTTTAAGTTAAGCTATATTTGCACCTGTAAGTGCTGGAGAGGATGTGGAGAAAAGGGAACCCTCTTGCACTGTTGGTGGGAATGTAAATTGATACAGCCACTATGGAGAATAGTATGGAGAGTTCTTAAAAAAAAAAAATAAGGAATAAAACTACCATATGACCCAGCAATCCCACTATTGGGCATATACCCTATGAAAACCACAATTCTACAAAACACGTGTACCCCAATGCTCATTGCAGCACTATTTACAATAGCCAGGACATGGAAGCAATCTAGATCTCCATGACAGATGAATGGATAAAGAAGCTGTCATACATATATATGATGAAATACTACTCAGTCATAAAAAGGAAGGAATTTGAGTCAGTTCTAGTGAGGTAAATGAACCTAGAGCCTGTTATACAGAGTGAAGTAAGTCAAAAAGAAAAACAAATATCATGTGTGAACCCGTATATATGGAATCTAGAAAAATGGTGCTGATGAACCTATTTTTCAGGGCAGCAATACAGATGCAGAAATGAGAACAGACTTGTACACAGTGGAGGAAGGGGAGGGTGGTGAATTGAGACAGTAGCATTGAAACATATCCATTACTATATGTAAAATAGACAGCCAGTGGGAGTTTGTTTTATGATGCGGGGAGCTCAACACAGTGCTCTGTGACAATCTGGAGGGGTGGGATGCAGTGGGAGAGATGGCAGGAAAGTTTAAGAGGGAGGGAACATATGTATACCTATGGCTGATTCACATTGATGTATTGCAGAAACCAGCACAACATTGTAAAGCAATTATCCTCCAATTAAAAATAAATTTTAAAAGTTACCTGAAAAAAAAAGAAAAAAGAAAAAAAAAAAAAGTTACCTGGTGGCTCAGTGGTAAAGAATCCTCCTGCCATTGCAGGAGACATGGGTTTGATCCCTGGGTTGAGAAGATCCCCTGGAGACGGAAATGACAACCCACTTTAGTATTCTTGCCTGGGAGATCCTATGGACAGAGGAGCCTGGCGGGCTACAGTCCAAGGGTTCACAAAAGAATCAGACATGACTTAGTGACTAAACAACAACAAGAACAATAAATTAAAAAAAGAAAAAAAAACTTAAGAAAATTGAAAAACAAAAAACCAAAAATCATAACTTGATGGCTCTCAGAAATTCTTACTGAATAAAATTTTTTATCAATAATTGTATGATTTGGCAAATTATTTTGAAAGTGTCTTTGCAGATACTTTTTTTGTTATAAAATTTTCACCTATAACTTTTAATTTAAATGCTGTAATAGTCTTTGGTTTGTCTCCTGCCCAATCATTGATGTCATGAAGATCTTGGAACCTATGATCACATGGCTTCATAAATGGGTGATTAAAAACTTTTGATACTGTTCTAGACATCAACATTTAAGACAGGGAGAGTACAGTAGTTAATGAGAAGAGACCAGCAACTCTCTTTGGCCTGTAAAAATCTTCACTTGTTTATATAAGAACCAAGGTTTATATGTGCCAATCTTGATGGCTTTAGGACTACTTTGGAGAATTAAAAAGGGATTGAGTAGGACCTAGAAATGAAATTATTTTTGTGGGTTTTTTTTTTAAGGTTAGTAACTGGTGTCAAGGGAAAACTTCATGGTTTTGTTTTTAAAATACCAAGATCCTCACTCAACAAATACTCTAATTAGCTTGGTCAGTCATGTGAATTGGGAATGTGTAATTCTGATAAGGCATATGAGTAAAATTCTTTGTCTATCTTCTGGTCTCTGGGTCATATTTTATCCTTGCTGTGTATGAACTATTCCAAAATGGTTAAAAGCAGAAAATACAGAAGTCTTCCAAAAACTAAGCTCAGAGTGGTATTGGGGTGTGCGTTCACATTTGCTTGTATTCTGTTCTAAGTGTATGGTCACATGCATATGTAGGCTATGTATTTTGTCGAAAATCTTAGTTCAGTTTTGTCTATTTAGAGTGTTTTTATACACAGTTCATTTGAGCTTCTAAATCAGGGGTTTTCAAAGTAGGTTTCACATAACCCAGGGGTGTGGGATGAATGGATTAAAACCCAGATTGATATTTATCTTAATGTTATTGATGTTGTTCAGTTGCTAAGTCATGCCCGACTCATTGCAACCCCATGGACTGCAGCCTTCCAGGCTCCTCTGTCCTCCAGTATCTCCCAGCTCTACAAAGTATATGACACAGTACAAGAGGACAGAACATTTATTTGTAAACATACTTCTATTAGGGGTAAGAGTGTGACTTTTTTTATTGATAGCTGGTGCAAGATCAAAAAGATGAAGCAAGTCCTGCTCCGGTCTCTGTGTGTCTCCAAGTGTGGCTGGAGAAATATCCGCATCTACGCTGCAGATGCCGGGGCCTCACCCAAGACCTGCTGAATCCAAGTCTCTGAGAGCTGGGACCCAGAAACTTGCTTTCGTAAAACAAGCACACTCAAATTTGAGAATGTCTGCTTTCCACTGGACATGTAGTAGTGATCCCCATTTCACAGATGAGGAAACTCAGGCACAAAGGTTAAGAAACTTAAACCCAAAATCATACAATGAGTAAGAGGCACAGGCTAATTCCACCCTAGGCTGATTAAAAAAGTGGATGAGTGTGAGTGCCCAGCCTGCGCTGTGTGGTCAGAACCGTTGAACACCTGGAGGTCACCACCCAAGGCTGCAGGGGTTTTAACTGCAGAGTCAACCCCTTTGTACTTTTTCTAACATGAGGAGCCAAGAGAAAAGTGACATCAGAGTCTTGTGTCACAAACATACATCCTTTCTTTTCTTGCCCCTCCAGGATTTGAAAGATTGAATTCAAGATGACTGAAAAGCGTGGTCAGCCAAGTTTCCTACTGCTTGGCCCCAAACATTGGTTTTCTTAAGGTTTTTGTCTCAATTTGGGTGTAGGTTCCTCAGGGTAACCTGCTCTCATGATGGAGACCAAACTTCCACTGGATACTCAGTGCCGCTCCACCTCCATCTTCCCAATGACTGCCAAGCAGCCTCCTTATTCAAATGGAGAAGGGCCATCTGAATGAGGATGTGAAAATGTTAGTCGCTCAGTCGTGTCGGACTCTTTGTGACTCCAGGCTCCTCCGTCCACGGGATTCTCCAGGCAAGAATACTGGAGTGAGATGCTATGCCCTTCTCCAGATCTTCCCAACCCAGGTCTCTTGTATTGCAGGCGGATTCTTTACCATCTGAGCCACCAGAGAAGACCCTGAGTGAGGAAGGTGAATAATAAACATAATTTTTTTTGTCATATTCATATAGACAGTGCTTCCACAGCCCTGCATTCATACCTTTATCACAACATATCCCAATCAAATAATTAGCATTCAGAATCTTAATCAGCTGCATGATGTCTCTTCCACTATATGTGAAGAGCTTTTAGTCTTTTATTCAACAAATAATGTCCTGAGTACTCACTTTGTGCCCACACTATCCTAGATCTAGGCAAAAGGCATTTACTATAGTCACTTTAGTTGAGGGAAAAAATGCTAATAGTCAGTGCCAAGCAACTAGCTTGAATGTGTTGGTAAGAGTCGCTCATAATGGGCATATTTAATAGATTTGCCTAAAATGTTGTTTCTTAGAGTGCTTGAGGGTGTTTCAAAAGTTAGCCTGTTACATGTCTACTGTAAACTAACACATTGGGGGAACTTACGAGCTTAGTAAACAAATGAATGAGTAATTTATCTCCGTAAATTAACAGAGAGTGTCTACCATAAAAAATAAATGCCAGCTTGTCTCTTTAATCATCACCAACTATAAAATAGTAGGTTTTAAAATGAATGAGGTTTAATCTGGGAAAAAAATAAGAACAGAAAGCAAGAATTCCCACGTTTTCATCATATGGACTCATTGGACAAATAGGAGTCCCATTGGTGAATAAAGTTCAAGTTCAATGCCAGGGGCCACATTCCTATGTCTGCACACAGACGACAAAACTAAGGAAGTCAGATCTATACTCATGTACTTGCATTTGGTGCCTCCTTCATTCTTCCTAAGGCCTCCCATTGGGAGATACTGATGAAGAGTTAAGATGAGAAGGGGTGAGGGCGGGGGCAGGCAAGATAGGAATAGGGAATTAAGCAGTACAAACTGTTCTGTATAAAATAAGCTGCAAGGACATAATGAACAATACAGGGAATATAGCCAATCTTTTATAATAGTCGTAACTACAAATGGAGTATAACCTTTAAAATTTTTAAATAACTTTGTACATCTGAAACATATATTATTGTACATTAATTATACTTCAATTTAAAAAAGCCTGACTTTCCTGGTGGTCCAGTGGTTAAGACTCTGCACTTCCTTTGCAGGGGGCACAGGATCCATCCTTGGTTGAGGAACTAAGATCCCACAAACATGTGGTGTGGCCAAAATAAAGAAGAAAAGAGATAATCTTGCCCTTAGGGTCAGGGCAGAGGAAGGGCTAAAGAGAAAAATGGTGAGTGGCTAATAGTTACTGAGTGTGGACGAATGGGTGTGTGCTAAGGAACTCAAATTCTCTTCATTCCTTTTCGAATCTGGTTTGACAACTCTAACAATATGCTACCATCTGTCTTGGAAACTGGGGGGAAACATCTAATTTCACATTTATATGATAGTTAAACTTCCCTCAGTAAGAAGTGAAATGTAACTTCTTAGGTCGAGAAAACTGCATGTAATATAGAAATAATATAGAAATGCAGTTTCCTAAGATCGTGGGGACGGTGGTGTCCACTTCTACTCACAGCCAGTGCCTGACATTCAGTGTGCATCGGTGCTGCCATGCTGTCGAGAATGTTTGAAAAGAATCAGTATCATCAGCATCACTTTTGATAAGGCGCGCCACCAGGCTGCAGAAAGATGTTACACAGAGCAGGAGTCTCAGCTGCTAGACAAGCTGGGGGATGAAGCTAAAATCTGGGGTTTCCTCTCAACCTAAAGACTCTGGCTTTTCCTCTGACGTCCTTTGGTGGAGCCTGGATGTTGGGGTAGAGGTAAAGGGGCCCAGGCTGCTTTTAAAAAAGCACTTGAAGTTCTTGGTCATCTGTTAACCTTTTTGAAGCAGTTGTTCACATAATCTTAAAAACTTTAGAGTTATTAATCATGATGAACTCTGCAGCAGTCCTAAAATGTAAAATTAGGTCCACATGTAAATGTAAACACAGAAGTGTGTTGCTGTGCCCAGAAAAAAGACTTATTTGCAGAAATACCTCATCTTACCTTTTCCTTGTCAGATTTTTCTTTTTTATCCTTCTGTTTTGGAGATACCAGTGGGAAGTTGCTACGCAGCTGTCCAGTTCTCCTTTCCCCTTGGACCAAAGGCTTAGACCTTTTCCGTGTCACACTAAATGAAAACAATTATCTTTCAATCTCTTGCAAATTGGCTCTTTGTGTTTGGAGGACCAGGCTTTTGTGTTTGGAGGACCTGATGTGGCAGATTGTAAACAATCTCAAAACTCAATGTCCATTCTCTCCCTTCTCAGTAACTGAATCCTGAACTTATTTGGGATAGCCATGCTCATAGCTAGAAAGGTAAGTTTTCCAGCCTCTCTGGCAGTTGAATGTGTCCAAGTAACCAGATGTTGATCAATGAGGTAAAAGTGGAACGCTGAATTCTAGTAAGACCTCTAGTAAGAAGGTCCTTACTAGAGAGGGAGTGAGATCTTCTGACCTGTTATTCTTTTTTCCAAATGGAAAGCAAATGTAATGACTGGAGCCCCAGCAGTCACTGTGGACCAGGCAGTTGTCTTGAGAAGTAAGCCAAACGATAGAAGGAACACAAGTCACCGATACCACAGAGTCCTCTGCCAGCCTGGATTTCTATCTCCAGACTTCTTTTACATAAAAGATAAGTAAATCTCTGTTTTTATAAGACACTTTATCATATACAGCTGGACCTAATCACAACAGATACACTTGGGAAATTGTTGAAGGAACCACTTTGAAACATTAAGCTTTTGGTGTACTAAATAGCGAACACATCTACAATCCAATTAGCAATGCCAACAGTTTAATCTTTAAAAGCTCGGAGTGACATTGTATGTAGACATGGCTTGTTATCAAGCAAATCCAGGGAAATGTGTCTGTTAGGCTCAGAAATCATGTTTTATGTTAAATAATAACCAAATGGAGCAATGACATTATGACAATCTCTATAAATATATATTATTATTGTTGTCACTTAACCGATGGGCAAATAGAAAGGATATATTACTTGTCCCAGGTTACATGGCAAAGCTGGAAATCCAACCAAAGTGAGTCAGATTTCAGTTTGTGTTATGAAACACTATAATAAGGAATCCTCCATATTTATATTTTTCTAGATAGTCTTGACCATCCCCTAAATTCTCCATTGAGCCATGTCAAAATAGCTGAAACCCAGGAAGGGCTATTCATCCTTAAAGTAAGAGCTGCACAGGTAGTCATGGCATCAAGAGTTTGACCTACAGGGACAGAGTCAAAGTCATTCCTGGCAAATCAATCTAGTCTCCTCTTCAACTGTAATTTAATAGTCTATCTCTTTAAATTGAAAGAAACCTCAAGGGTCACTAATAGTCTGGGAAAATTAGAAGCACTATTGACTTAAGACACTCAGACACATATGTGGTTATTGTTTAATCACAATCAGACATTACGTGGCACAAAATACTCCATCCATCTCTTTGCTGCTCCAAATCTCACAAACATAAAAACCTGAATTTTAAACAAAGAAGTCTTTTGACCAAACTCCCCAATCCCAAAGGAGATGAAAAAGTAATAATGTAAAAAAGTTAAGGTCAAGGTGGTCTGATATCACAGCTAATGACTAACCATTTGTTTACAGGCGGCTCCTGCTCCACCCTGAAAGCTGCCAAGCTCCATTCTCTGTCCAACAAGTGGTTAGTGATCGGTTCCCTGGGTGATTGTCCCTGAAGGTAAGCCATGCTCTGGGGGGTACATTAGGCACTTTAAGTAGGGGTAGTTACCTTTCCCTGACTGGGTATAATGTTTGGCTCTCAAAAGCAAGGTAAGGAATTTTACACTCAAACAGAATGTCTTGTGAATCTCTGCCCCTGGGATTAAGCGCTGGGATCCCAGGGCGTTCTCACGAACACCTGCACCACGCGTTCTGCAGTTGTGCGCATTGGCCAGCAGGGTGTTTAAGGTCTGCATGTTCTGTGGACACCAGCACGGTGGTCCACTCTGACTTATAGTCTCTTGAGCTTTAGCCCATCTAGACGGTGGTACTCTTCATAATGAACAAGCAGCATGGCGCTGATGCTCACATCCATCAGAACTGGCGCTGGGTGTCAACCCCTTGTAAGGCTGCAGCCGTATATGCTGCATTTATCAGCTCTGGGTTTTAGCAGCAAACCCAGGCCCGTGTGACCAGATCATCACTAGCTTATTTGCCTGGAGAACCCCCTCCCCTACTCGGCCTCATCCACATCTTCCCCCGCAGTAGCTGCTTCTAAGGCCGCGAGGGCTTCGGCCACCTCCGCGTCCTCATCCGCCGTCTCCCAGCTCCCGTCTCCGGGGGAGCCAGGGGCCTCCTCCCACCCGTTTCTCGAATCGACCACAGGCACGTCCTGAGCAGGATCGTCTTTGTCAAAGTAGACACTTGGGATTTCAGTTGTCACGGCCTCGTTTAATGAATCCCAGCTTCTCTTTATGGAGAAGGGCATATTCAAACCACACTCCCCTGCCGGGGGGTGAGCACCTTCCTGGGGTTCCTTCTCAGAGTGGATCTTGAAAAGACGGTCCTTCTCTTGGTGATCAACGTGATCAGTGTTGTCTTCAGCTGAGCTAGAAAACGGAGGGTAGTCCGGGGTGGGTATCTGGAGGACTTGGGCTGGGACTTCCCAGGCCGCAAGCCCGGCTGTGGATGGCGTGCCAGAGCCCCCATTCCTGATTACCTGCGTCTCTCCCGAGCCCAGCTGCATGCAGTCCAGCTCCCTAGCACTCCCTCCTTCAAGGAAGGGCTGGGTCGGGTGACCTTTGTTTGCAGCACTGGCCCAGGAGTCTCTGGCCCCCTGAGGGGGCCCCGGCTCACCAATGAGCTGCAGGACAGCAGCGGGGCCAAGGCCATTGATGGCCCCGCTAGTCTTCTCGGCACAGGGTCCCCCCACAGTATCCTCCGAGAGGAGCGGTCCTCGGGGCGGCCCGTAGGGCTCCTGCGGAGCGGCTGTTCCGCTCCCGCTTGCAGTCCTCTTGGAGCCCTCATTCGGAGGGTCACCCTTGTGCACCAGGATTTCGCTGCTCTGTTTGTCTTTCAATTTAAGAGTGTCCTCTTCATCTAACTTGCAGCTGTTTACTTCGTTAACGTAACCAGGGGAGGGCACGTGAACTGGATCGAAGAGATAGCTAGGATGAGAAGAAGGAAGATCAGTCAAGTATTAACTTTATTAATAACTAACTTTCATTATTAATATTTCTACTACAGGCTCTGCTGCTGGTCTATGGTTCCTGTTAATTTCCATGATTACTCTTTTAAGCCTATCAGTTCAGTTCAGTTCAGTTCAGTCGCTCAGTCGTGTCCGACTCTTTGCGACCCCATGAATCGCAGCACTCCAGGCCTCCCTGTCCATCACCAACTCCCGGAGTTCACTCAGACTCACGTCCATCGAGTCAGTGATGCCATCCAGCCATCTCATCCTCTGTCGTCCCCTTCTCCTCCTGCCCCCAATCCCTCCCAGCATCAGAGTCTTTTCTTATGTGTACCTAATTAAATAGATATTGGACATGAATCTGAGCAAACTCTGGGAGATGAAGGACAGGGAAGCCTGGCATCCTGCAGTCCATGGGGTCGCAGAGAGTCTGACAGGACGTGGTGACTAAACAGCAACAATTAAGTAGATACAGTGGTATCGAAGTATAAAAGTGGTCTACCGACAGGAAACAGATCTTAGGAAGGAGCTAGAAAAAGGGCAGGAAGAAGGTGAAGAACAAAGTGGGTCATGACATTTAAATACAAAAAAAAAGTAAATAAATAAAACAAACGTTCAACAATAGGAAGATAAGTGGTTAAGAACTGATGCCACAATCCCTCAGTGGAATATTATGTAGTCATTAACATTTCTGCGGTGATTTATTTTCAGTGATACCATTTCAGGCATAACAATTGTGACGTCTGGACTAGCATCAAAGTTATTCACAATAAATACTTTTGAATGGCACCTAACATTAAATTATAACTATAGTGGAAAAAATGATATATGTATGTAGGTATGTATATGTATATATTTATACCTATTTATGTATACACACATAGATACAGATATGGGATAGAACTAACATAATAAAGATAGTTTTGTTATAGAAGCAAAATGATCAGCTAATTTTCCCCCTTTATTTTATATAGAATTATATTCATGTTGCCCAAATTTTTATGACATAGAATCTGGACAAAATTAAAAGCACATACATGACTGGGGTGATTTATTTTCAGTGATACCATTTCAGGCATCTTCTAAAATTCAAGCTTTTCTTTGCACTGAAACTCTCTGGAGAAATGTAAATTCAACCCAAACCAAAGTCAGCCTCAGAGAATGACAGTGTTCCCAACATGCTCGGAGAACTGCACAAAAATTTTTTTAAAATCCAGCCCCTGTGTTCTTTTAAATAATATTAATGTGGTTCCAAACTCTTAACTTCCTGGCAATGCTAGTCATGCCCCAAGTTGGAAAATGGCATTGAATCCATGCAGGATGTTTAAAAGTGCCTTCGTGATAATCACAATTTCCCATATTTTCAACTTTACCTTTGTATCATTTTACAGCACCTGCACCCCATCTGGATTACTTTTTGTTATCATCTGGGGAAAAAAGAGAGAAGTGTGAATGACATTTTACTTTTTTTTAAATAAAAATTGTTGGTTTTATTGTGGGAAGACATTGGTTTCTTTGCAGTCAGAATGAAGGAGCGGCACAATTTAATTCTATATAAATGAGTGAATATATAAAGTATCAAATATAAACAGTAGTGTAACAAGAAAATAAATTGACAGAAATAATCATTCAACTACTGGCAATAATTAAGACTACCATTTGAAAGATCTTCTATAAATAAAGAATGAAAAAATACTGTCATAAGATTTTATAGCACACAATTGTATTCCATCCTAATTTATTACTATTATAGTTCCTTCTTCGGTATTAGTGAACACATATCATAGCCTGTTAATTCACTGTGTTTATTATGTGAACCCTCACAGGCAAAAAATGTCTTAGAACGCCAACACCTACAATAAGCTGCTTTAGTAAGACAAAAATCTTCAATGTTTATTTCATTCACCACTTTGGGATTTTCCTTTTGTATTTTAAGATGAATCAAGCTATCCCTCTTTCCTTTTTCTGCAGGAGGAATGGACAAATGTAAGGTAGCCAAGTAGTCAAAGCACACCAAGGAAAGGCAATAATCACACTGTGAGCCCGGGGAACCAGGTCACACTCTCAGGGCGGAGAGCTGTTTAAGATATAAGGGAAGCTGAACCTTCACAGAGGCTTCCCAGGTGGCTCAGGGGTAAAGAATCCATCTGTCAACGCAGGAGATGGCAGTCCCAACCCTGGGACTAAGTCGGGACAGTCGGGAAGATCTGCTTTTGGACAAAATGGCAACCCGCTCTAGTATTCTTGCCTGGAGAATCCCATAGACAAAGGAGCCTGGCAGGCTATAGCCCATAGGGTCGCAGAGTCGGACATCACTGAGGACACCTGTAGGCAGGTAGGCACCTCCACCACACGGGCTGTGCTCTCCAGCCCCATCCTGGCCAGAGACTTCTGCTTCTCTCTGGCTGAGGTGCCTCATCTGTGCAGAGAGTGGAAATGGCTAGCTGCAGGCACTTGCAGTCTGGACTGGACGCAGGCAGCTGAATAAGATTTCAATAGGAATTGTTTGCCTTTTCTTTCCTAGATACTTAAAGTCAGTAGAGTTACAGTTTTTTTGGAAAAGGATAACATGTGAGTAGGGAGGACACTGGTTACCTGGAATACCTTCACATATCTAAAATCACCGATTCAGTATTCGCAAACTAGTCTCTGTGCCAGACCTTTCCCTGACTCTGGGAGTTACATATGTCATCTTCATTTTGTAAATGAGGGAAAACAGGTTAACCAATGCCAGAGAAAGAAAGGTGGGATTGAAAAGGACCTGTGTTTTCTTCCATTGCCTTCTCCATGGGACTTGGACTTAACCAGGGTGTTAAGCCCTGGTACAGCAGTAGGCGCTACAAGAGAGCAGAGAGGCTTCCTTGCCCAGGGGTTTCAGTACTAGAGGATGTCCTGGGCTCCCCTGGTGGCACTAGTGGTAAAGAACCAGCCTACTAATGCAGGAGATGTAAGAGATGTGGGTGTGATCCCCTGGGTCAGGAAAATCCCCTGGAGGCGGGCATGGAAACCCATCCCAGTGTTCTTGCCCTGGAGAATCCCATGGACAGAGGAGCCTGGTGGGCTTTGGTCCATGGCGTTGTAAAGAGTAGAAC
The DNA here is from genome assembly GCF_029378745.1 of Bos indicus. Classification (NCBI taxonomy): domain Eukaryota; kingdom Metazoa; phylum Chordata; class Mammalia; order Artiodactyla; family Bovidae; genus Bos; species Bos indicus. The sequence goes on along the minus strand of NC_091765.1, from coordinate 57,626,263 downwards.
ACCACTGAAGCGACTTAGCACAGCACTAGAGGATGTCAGGATAGGGCAGAGGATCCCAGCTACAGATCCACGTTCCATGTTACAGACCCGTGGAAGTTACAGTTGAGTCATCATCACAAGCTTTATGTGGACTAAAGTGAAGTCACTGTCATGTCCGACTCTTTGCGACCCCATGGACTGTGTAGCCTAACCAGGCTCCTCTGTCCATAGGATTTTCCAGGCAATAGTACTGGAGTGGATTGCCATTTCCTTCTCCAGCGGATCTTCCCTACCCAGGGATGGAACCCAGGTCTCCCGCATTGTAGACAGACGCTTTACCGTCTGAGCCACCAGGGAAGTCCATGTGGACTAAACTGCTCCTGTTTTGCCTTTCCCATCACAAGGCATGGACGCTGAACATCACAAGGTCAAAGACATGCCCCTTGGGGCTTCCTGGTGGTGGATGGATTTACCTCTGTGCTGCTTTCATTTCCCGCCTGCCTTCTGTCCCCTGCCGGTTCCCAAGTTACATTTTTTCCCCTCAAGATTGCCCTTTGAATGAAACCTTCTATTCATGTAGAAACCAACCATGTTGTTCTGGTCTTTTCTCTGAAAATCCTAGAAATTAGCATGGAAGAATCTTTAAGTCATCCTCCATGTCTAATAGTTACCAACTTGAAGCAGACAAGCCAATGACAGAATTGAAAGCCCCAGTCCCTTTGTCTCCATAAGAAGCGCATGCTAGAGAGAGAGAGGGATCACTTATTGTTTCTGTTTTGGTTTTTCTTTCCTCTATTTTTTGATCTTGCCACTCAGCACACAGGATCTTCGTTCCTTGACCAGGGATCAAACCCGTGCTCCCAGCAGTGGAAGCCTGCCTGGTGTCTTAACCACCTGACTTCAGGGAAGTCTCAGGGATTGTTCATTGTTGGCTGTGTCACTGCCTTCTCTGTTCTCTCTCCTTCCTTCTTTCAATCATGAATGGATTTCCAAGGATTCTACTTTATAAGCCTTTAACCACAGAGAAAATGACCAGTACCATTTAAGAAGTATAGATTAGCTGGTTGATAAATCTAGAGGGAAGTAGTTTTATACCACCTCCCTCCCCAAAGATATCCAGTATCCACATCCTAATCTCTGAAACTTGTGACTGCTACCTCATATGACCAAAAAAACAAAAAAAAAGTCTTTGCATATGTGATTACAGGTTTGAGATGAGGAGACTGTCTGGATGATCTGGTTCTGGCCCTAGCTCTGCCCTGTAACTCTGGGCCTCAGCTATTTCATCTATAAATGGGGATAATGATGTATCTACCATGTAGCATTGTTGGGGATTATACGAGTTAACATTCATAATAAGCATATACTTATTACTCAGCTCTGTCTGGATACAGCATGTTTGAAAAAAAAAAAAAAAAAAAAAGCTTTTCACCTAAGGAAGAAGTACTTTAGTTGCCATGACATATGCCTACAAACAAGAGCATTAACAGTACCAAGTTATACCTGTTTCCAGATAAGGACCAAATGGTATATTTCTATCAACTGTGGCACCAACTGAAAGACACATACCCCAAGTGCAACAAGAGTTCCGCAAGACAGAAATCACAGTGGGCTTAGCCAGCAGTATGTGTACAACCTTTTCCTTTTGCAAAGCACTCTCAATGGAATCACTCCATTTTCCAAGCCCAGGGTTTTGTTTCCAGCCTCCGCTCCCCACTTACATCCATTTTCTGTAAATAATTCATATGTCAGCTTGATAAATCTGTTCAAGAGCCCCCTGTACCCCTCCTCCCTGCCATCACCCCCTCCCCTCCCTCCATCTCCACAACCTACTCTAAAATCCGGCCTCTTTCCACACTGGCAGTATCTTTGTTTATCTTGGAATCTGTTTTTAAAAAGTCAAGAGGATAGGAGGCAAGAAAAAGTCAAAGAAAAAAAAAAAACAAAAAACAGGCTTTGAAGTGTTTGAGAGAGGGCAGACCGCAGTCTTAATAATGTAATTGAAGCAACTGCGAGGTATGAATCACTGAAAAATGTCAGGTAGGTCAACTTTAGGATCATGGGTTCAAGTGTTGTAGGTGGGGAAGGTTTCCTTCTGAACAGAAGAAAGAACAAAAGAGGCTGGTCTTGAGCAACACCTTGCTTTCCCAGTGTCTCCCAGGCTGACCAAGGTCGACCTGACCCCACCCTCTGCCCCTGTGGCTTTGGCCACACTCACAGCCATGCCGGGAACTGAGCTGACTGCTGAGATTCAACTTCTCTGTTTCTTAGAGAATTGACAAGTCACCTGTGCCTTTCACATTACCCTTCCCTCCTCGCCCACCTCCCTGGAAAACCACAGGATCTATATTTTTCTTCAAAGCCATGTAATTATAAAAGGTGTTTTGATGATCCTCCCCAGCCCCTCCACCTTTCACTGCCTCCCTTTAGGGTGCACTCTTGGGTTTCCTACAGACCTAGTCCTGTACCCGAGGGCCATGCCCTGCACCTCTCCCCAGCCCGGTGCCTCTTCCTGGTTAGAGGTCCTGCCCTCGCTCACACCCTGCCATCCTGTGTTCCCTTTTGCAGTGACATTCCTTCTCTCAGTGAGACAGGCTCTAAGGTCCAAGGTCGAGTGACTGCTGACGAAAAGGGTGGGGACTAATGCATTTACACCCAACCCCTGCCTGCCTGTGTCTACAATGATTCTTCCATAAATGATGATTCCTAACATCAAATCTGATTTATTTCTCTTTTCATGTGTCACTCCCACACCTATATCTTGCTTTTAGTGAGGTCTCCCATTTCCAGGTGCAAAAAGGAAATATTCCATGTCCATTTCCCATGGAAACAGGGAAACAAAATATACTCTTTTGAAGTAAGACTAAGTTCAAAATGGGCAGTTTGTCTTCTTTCCCTTCCCCGTCACTGTGACAACAGCTGGGTCAGAGGTGAGAACTCAGTTGTCCAGTGCCCTTTATTATGGAGCAGAAGCAGAATTTGCTTTGTCTTTGGAGTATAAAAGAGCAACAGAGAAGCAAAGGGCAAAGCAACCATCATCTGGTTTCCATAGGAGAAAAGCAAACACCATTAGGACGGTGTGTCCACCCACTTCGGCGCCTGCCCCTCCTGGAGTCCTGTGCTGGAGGTTGACTCTTGTCCTGTGTTTAGGGTTGAAATTAAACAGTCCTGTGTTTGAAGATGGTCATGCTAAGACCCCATCAGTTACTAGTCAAGTATTCTTGCTGGAAAATCCGGTTCCACAAGGGGGTTGGTGACGGAGGTAGGGAGAAATGAGGAGGCCAGGGGTGGGAGGGTAAGGGGCACAGGAGTTGTGCAACCAGGCAGAGAAATTAACTGAGCATTCATCAGGAAGTCAAGGAATACAGAAAGAGGCTCAACTCAGCTGGAAAGGGCTGCCTTTGAATAGTGATGATCTTAAAGAATGACACGCACAGGTCAACTGACACAGGACCAGCTTGTAGGCGTCCTACTGGCCCATCTGGAACAATGGGAGCATCGCAGCAAGCACAGACACAAAGGAGTGTAATACACTGACTAAAACAAGGATCTGCGAATCCTCAGGATATAAATTTAAAAAAGGGAGAGCTCTGACTTACAAGTAGAAAGCCTGCTAACAAACAGAATTATATAAATCACCATTAGACAACCATCACCTTAATAGTTGACTCAAGCAAGAATCATCAACAGATGTTTAGATCAGTGGGTAAAAACCTGAAGAAAATGGGATATTTAACCTCAAAGTATTGGCACTGGCCAAAAGTTTGCTTAGGTTTTTCATAACGTCATACCAATGAACTCGTTTGGCCAACCCCAATAGCTCCCCTATACATGTTTGGGGTAAAATAGTATGCTTACAGTGGAGGAACCTGGGTCACAGCACCAAAATCAAAGAACCAAGGGTAATACCGCGAGTAAGAGTTATACCGTGAGAGTAGTCAATAGCCTCAGAGGTGGCGCACCGGGAACTTGGCCTCACTTCTGTGATTTTTCTGTCAAAGAGTATTATCTGGATTGAAGCAGGAGGCAACACCAGTCAAACACAGCTTAAGGGGTATTTTGCAAAACAATTGGTCTGTACTCTTTCCAAAATGTAACTTTAGGAAAAAAAACAAAGACAGACTGTGGGACTATTACAGATTAAAGAAGACAAAAGAGACATGACATGAATGCAATGCATGATCTTTTGGTAACAGGTCATTATTGCCACAACTGGTGAAATCTGAATAAGGCCTGTAGATTAGGTAGTAGTATTAAATCAGTGTTAACGTCCTGCTTTGGATCATTGTACTGGAGCTATATGAGAGCATGCCCTTTTTCTTAGGAAGTATTTCACAGTGATGTATTTAGCAGTAGAGGGACATGGTGGTATCTGTAACTTATTAAAATAATTCAGGGAAAAAAATGTGTGTGTATGTGTGCACAGAGAAAGAAGAATAAAGCAAATGTAGTAAAGGTTAACATTTGGGGACTCTGAGTAACTGAGGGTCCTTTGTACTTTCCTTGCAATTTTTCATTGTCTGATATGATGTCAATATCAAAAGTTAAAAGGAAAAAAAAAACCCACTAATCTGATGTCAGTTTCTGTTCTGCTTGTTCCTGGGCTAGGACCCAATACCAACAGAAAACCATTGCGATTAAGCCATTCCCTCTAAAGAAGCACATGGGGAAAGGTCTTGGAAAGGAGCTCATCGAAAGCCCACTAAGCTTTCTGCATTTCGCTGTCATTCTGTGTATGTACCGAAGACCTTTTCTCAATAGCCAGCCCCAGGCACTAGAACTCTGAAGGCAAAGAAGATGTTTCCAGTCTTTGGGCTGCCCCACCTCAGAGGGGATTTGGTGTTTGTCCAGGGCTTTGGTGTTTGTCAGCTGCCTGCCTAACCTAGGGCAGCCTCTACCTGTATGGAGCATGTCACATCTGTTATTCAAATAAAGGGATGACTGGTGAGTGACAGAAGTGAGTGAATGAATGGTGAGTATGAGATTTTATAAATTATTCCAGTAGAAGGTCTACCACTTTCCACAATCAAATCTCAACTCTACCCGGTGGTCCAAAATCAAAAGTCAAGTGCATGGCACAAGCTAAGAGAGATAGGAGGGACCGTGGTTCCCCTTCCCAGCTTGGGAATTACTTTATGTAATTCCAAGGGTTAAGGGTGTCCTGCTTCGAGGGCTCTAGTCAATGGGCTTTCATGGCAGCTGCTGGCAAGTGAGTTGAGTTGATAGAAGTTGAAGTGCTTGGAAAAGACACAGTAAAATCAAACACTTAAATTTCAACTCTGTTGTGATAAACCAAGTTGCCAATGTTTAGAAAACAGTCCAGGATTTCATCTTAACCTGGCTAGCAGGTGAAGCTGAAAAATATTTAGTGAGTCACTTCTGGGTACTGACCTCTTAGACTCAAGAGGAGTAGATAAAAATAACTACCAGGCATTGAACAAATCATGAGGTGCCTTATAAAAGAAATTAAAAGACTGCCTGCCCAGCTTCATAGACAGTATTTAATTTATGGTGGAAAAAGGACAAGAAGATAATTCTTGACTACTAAATCAATCTGTTTCCTCAGCAGAACCATATTCTCCTTTCTGAGCAGGCTTTGCAAACTCTCTGGGACAACATTTTTTGGTGTTTCCTTTTCTCCTAAAGAGGTTGAGCTTCAGTAATTTTGGAGAAAGACTATAAGACTTTATTATCAGCACCATCAAACAGTCCATTTGATGCACTCCTAGTAGTCAATGTGCTACCATATACGAGTCAGCATCACCTAGAACTGGGCTTCATGGGATATCTGTGCAGCTGCTGCTGCTGCTAAGTCGCTTCAGTCGTGTCCGACTCTGTGTGACCCCATAGACGGCAGCCCACCAGGCTCCCCCATCCCTGGGATTTTCCAGGCAAGAACACTGGAGTGGGTTGCCATGTCCTTATCTGTGTAGCTGCTGCTGCTGTTAAGTCGCTTCAGTCATGTCCGACTCTGTGTGACCCCATAGACGGCAGCCCACCAGGCTCCCCTGCCCCTGGGATTCTCCAGGCAAGAATACTGGAGTGGGTTGCCATTTCCTTCTCCAATGCATAAAGGTGAAAAGTGAAAGTGAAGTAGCTCAGTTCTGTCCGACTCTGAGCGATCCCATGGACTGCAGCCTACCGGGCTCCTCCGTCCATGGGATTTTCCAGGCAAGAGTACTGGAGTGGGGTGCCATCGCCTCTCCGTATCTGTGCAGAGATGTGTTCAAATGTTCGTCCCCGACTCCTGCCAAAGGGTTCCCTCAAACAGGTGGGAATGGGAATAGCAGAGATTAAAGATGAACACATTTGCAATTATGAAAAAGAATGATTCCACCCTGTTTAATTCAGTATTTCCCAAAATTATTTGACCACAGAACTTCCCTTCCCCCATCAGATCAGATCAGATCAGTCGCTCAGTTGTGTCCGACTCTTTGCGACCCCAAGAATCGCAGCATGCCAGGCCTCCCTGTCCATCACCAACTCCCGGAGTTCACTGAGACTCACATCCATCAAGTCAGTGATGCCATCCAGCCATCTCATCCTCTGTCGTCCCCTTCTCCTCTTGCCCCCAATCCCTCCCAGCATCAGAGACTTTTCCAATGAGTCAACTCTTTGCATGAGGTGGCCAAAGTACTGGAGTTTCAGCTTCAGCATCATTCCTTCCAAAGAAATCCCAGGGCTGATCTCCTTCAGAATGGACTGGTTGGATCTCCTTGCAGTCCAAGGGATTCTCAAGAGTCTTTTCCAACACCACAGTTCAAAAGCATCAATTCTTCGGCGCTCAGCCTTCTTCACAGTCCAACTCTCACATCCATACATGACCACAGGAAAAACCATAGCCTCGACTAGACGAACCTTTGTTGGCAAAGTAATGTCTCTGCTTTTGAATAAGCTATCTAGGTTGGTCATAACCTTCCTTCCAAGGAGTAAGTGTCTTTTAATTTCATGGCTGCAGTCACCATCTGCAGAGATTTTCGAGCCCAGAAAAATAAAGTCTGACACTGTTTCCACTGTTTCCCCATCTATTTCCCATGAAGTGGTGGGACCAGATGCCATGATCTTCGTTTTCTGAATGTTGAGCTTTAAGCCAACTTTTTCACTCTCCACTTTCACTTTCATCAAGAAGCCTTTAAGTTCCTCTTCACTTTCTGTCATAAGGGTGGTGTCATCTGCATATCTGAGGTTATTGATATTTCTCCTGGCAATCTTGATACCAGCTTGTGCTTCTTCCAGCCCAGCGTTTCTCATGATATACTCTGCATATAAGTTAAATAAGCAGGGTGACAGTATACAGCCTTGACATACTCCTTTTCCTATTTGGAACCAGTCTGTTGTTCCATGTCCAGTTCTAACTGTTGCTTCCTGACCTGCATACAAATTTCTCAAGAGGCAGATCAGGTGGTCTGGTATATTAATAACCAATAGAATTTATGTTTTGTGGAACTTTGGGAAAAACAATTGTCATGGCATTTCTAATTGTCAGGAAGGGTTTTGTGCCCCTAACTAATATTGTCAGGAAGGGCTGGTGTTTGTGAACTCAACCAGGCGAAGTCCATGCTGGGTATAAGAAATCCACCTTCCAGCAGGAGCTTCATCATCAACTGTGCACATGTGGGAAAGTAGTGTAATCTCTCGATCCCTCAGGTTCTTTATCTCCCCAGTGAGTCCCTGACATCAAAGGTCTCTTCCAGATTGAACAATGGGGGCGGTGAATCAGTGAAGCAAGTGTCCTCAACTCATGACCTCTCTGACTTGGGTCACACACTGTTAGCACTGAACACCCAGACAAGGTAGGTACCGATATGACCCTTCTGCAGGTGGGAGCCCTGCTCAGTGGTTTGTGAACTACCACATCCCTATACTGATGGGGGTGTTTGGGTCCCAAGTCCACACTCACCTAGACCCATGATCCTAACTGAATGTACAAAGCTTCTCTTCCTGTTTCCTCCCTTCAGGCCCCAAGTTCTCATCTCATTCCCTGAGGTCTGCAGCTCTTTGAAGAGGTCTTCTTGGCTTCTTTGCCAGAGAATATGAAGCGACTGAGTGTATACACACACACAGAGCTGATCAACACCCTGTAGCCTTGAGATAAGAGTCAGTGTGTGTAACTGCAACTTCCCTGGGAAGGGCAAGGACTCAGGTCAGGAGGACAAAGAAGTATGTGCTGGACCTCTTCACTGGAATGGGCTGGGGAAGTGTGTAAGAGTGTGTGTGTGTGTGTGTGTGTGTGTGTGTGTGTGTGGCAGGGCTGGGGTATGTGTGAGGCAGGATGGAATTTGTAAGCTTTTGAGAAAATCCATAGTATCAGCAATTCAGCACCATGGTTAAATGAGTAATTTAGGGTGAGTTTGGGTTCCAACACTGCCTCCACCACTTATTAGCTTTGTGACCTCTGTGCAAATTTCTTAGCCTCTGCAAACTTTACCTGTCTAATCAGCAAAATAGGAAAGGTAACAATTCCTGTTTATCAGGATTGTTTCAAAAATTAGTGAGATAAAAGTATGTATGGCATTTATTATGTCTGGCACCCTGCCAGTGCTTATTAATGATTATAAATAATTAACATTCTATTGTTTAATATGCATCAAGTACTGTTTTAAAAAAATTCATGTATTCATTTCAACTCCACAATAACCCTTGAAGGAAGAAGCCAGTATTTTATTTGTTTGTTTGTTTCTTATTGGCTGCACCATGTGGCTTGAAGGATCTTGTTTCCTGACCAGGGAATGAACGTAGGCCATGGCAGTAAAAGCTGCTGCTGCTGCTGTTGCTGTTGCTGCTAAGTTGCTTCAGTCGTGTTCGTCTCTGTGTGACCCCAGAGATGGCAGCCCACCAGGCTCCGGAGTCCCTGGGATTGTCCAGGCAAGAACACTGGAGTGGGTTGCCATTTCCTTCTCCAATGCATGAAAGTGAAAAGTGAAAGTGAAGTCCGACCCTCAGCAACCCCATGGACTCCAGCCCACCATGCTCCTCCGTCCATGGGAGTTTCCAGGCAAGAGTACTGGAGTGGGTTGCCATTGCCTTCTCCAGGCAGTAAAAGCAGAGCGTCCTAATCAATGGACTGCCAGAAAAATCCCTATTATTATTTTAACTGAAGGATAGTTGATTTACAATATTATATTAGTTTCAGGTGTACAGCACAGTGATTCAATATTTTGTAAATTATTTAAAGTTACCACAAAATACTGGTTACATTTCCCTGTGCTGTACAATATGTCCTTATTGCTTATCTATTTTGTACACGATAGTTTTAATCACATGCCACCGCCTGGCCCCTCCTCTCCTCCTTCTGCCCACTGTTAACACCACTAGCTTGTTTTCTGTATCTGTGAGTCTGTTTCTGTTCCGCTGTATTCTTTTGTTTCATTTTTGAGACTCTACATATGAATAAAATCGTTCAGTATTCGTCTTTCTCTGTCTGACTTCTTTCACTAAACGTCATACTCTAGGTCCATCCATGTTGTTGTAAATGGCAGAGTTTAATTTGTTTTTATGGCTGAATCATATTCCATTATATTACATATATCACACCTTCATTATCCATTCATCTGTTTATGGACACTTAGGTTGCTTCCATATCATGGCTTCCATAAACAGTGTTGCTATGAACATTGGCGTGCCTGGATCTTTTTGTACCAGCGTTGTAGTTTTTTTTTGGATATATACCTTGGAATGGAATTGCTGAGTCATATGGTAGTCTATTTTTAGTTTTCCGAAGATCTTCCATACTGGTTTCCATAGTGGCTGCAACATTACATTCCTACCAGCTGCGTACAGAAGTTGGAAGCCAGTATTTTATGGATAAGTAAGCGGATATATAAATTAGAGAGTGGTTCCCAGGTGGCACTAGTCATATAGAAGCCACCTGCCAATTCAGGAGACATAAGAAACTCGGGTTCAATCCCTGGGACAAGAAGATACCCTGGAAGAGGGCATGGCAACCCATGCCTGGAGAATCCCACGGACGGAGGAGCCTGGCGGGCTGTTACAGTCCATGGGGTCGCACAGAGCTGTACATGACTGAAGCGACTTAGCGCACACAGGCACAGTGTACCTATTATAATTCTGCTGTTACTGTTTTCATTATTAACATTAACTATATAATATTTATATATTATATCTTTCTTATTATATTAATATAATACCATAATATCTCTTACTAGGTTCTGTTCATTTCTGAGTCCACAGAATTTCACAATAAGCAGCAGCTTGTGATCCAGTATGTTTTGCAAAAGGGAACTGGATCCTCTTGATTTGGGTTCTGATAGAATATCAAGGAGAGTTAAGAAAGTCTAAAGTGAACAATGCAAAGAAACAGAGGAAAACAACAGAATGGGAAAGGCTAGAGATCTCTTCAAGAAAATTAGAGATACCCAGGGGTCATTTCATGCAAGGATGGGCACAATAAAGGATAGAAATGGTATGGACTTAACAGAAGCAGAAGATATTAAGAAGAGGTGGTAGAAATATACAGAAAAACTATACAAAAAAGGTCTTAATGACCCGGATAACCATGACTGTGTGGTTACTCACCTAGAGCTAGACATCCTGGAATGTGAAGTCAAGTGGGTCTTAGGAAGCATTACTGTGAACAAAGCTAGTGGAGGTGACAGAATTCTAGCTGAGCTATTTCAAGTCCTAAAAGATGATGGTGTTAAAGTGCTCATTACGTCACTCATTACGTCAGCAAATTTGGAAAACTCAGCAGTGGCCACAGATTAGAAAAGGTCAGTTTTCATTCTAATCCCAAAGAAGGGCAATGTTAAACAATGTTCAAATTATTGTATAATTGCACTCATTTCACATGCCAGAAAGATTATGCTCAAAATTCTTCAAGCTAGGCTTCAGCAGTACATGAATTGAGGACTTCCAGATGTATAAGTTGGATTTAGAAAAAGCAGAAGAACCAGAGATCAAATTGCGAACATCCTCTGGATCATAGAAAAAGCAAGGGAATTAAAAAAAAAATCTCCTTCTGCTTCATTGACTATGCTAAAGCCTTTCACTGTGTGGATCACAATAACTGTGAAAAATTCTTAAAGAAATGGGAATTAGGTTTACCTGTCTCCTGAGAAACCTGTATGCAGAACAAGAAGTAACAATTAGAACGAGACATGGAACAACAAACTGGTTCCAAATTGGAAAAGGAGTCCATCAAGGCTGTATATTGTCACCCTGCCTATTTAACTTCTATGCAGAGTACATCATGAGAAACGCTTGACTGGAAGAAACACAAGCTGGACTCAAGATTGCAGGGAGAAATATCAACAACCTCACATATGCAGATGATACCACTCTAATTGCAGAGAGTGAAGAGGAACTAAAGAGCCTCTGATGAAGGTGAAAGAGGAGAGCGAAAAAATTGGCTTAAAACTCAACATTCAAAAAGTAAGATCAGGGCATCCAGTCCCATCACTTCATGGCAAATAGATGGGAAAAATTGGAAATAGTTACAGATTTTATCTTCTTGGACTCCAAAATCACTGAGAACGGTGACTGCAGCCATGAAAGTAAAAGACACTTGCTCCTTGGAAGAAAAGCTATGACAAATCTACACAGGGTATTAAAAAGGAAGTCAACTCTGACTACTAACTGGATGGACTGATGCTGAAGCTCCAATACTTTCACCACCTGATGCGAAGAGCAAATGCATTGGAAAAAGACCCTGATGCTGGGAAAGACTGAGGGCAGGAAGAGAAGGGGAAAACAGAGGATAAGATGGTTGGATGGCATCACCAACTCAATGGACACGAGTTTGAGCAGATTCTGGGAGATAGTGAAGGACAAGAAAGCCTGGAGTGTTGCGGTCCATGGGGTTGCAAAGTGCCTAACACCACTTAGGGACTGAACAGTATTTCATACATGTGGTTTCATCTATTAGCCACCAGATGGCAGTATATATTGGGTATTTAATTTCAAGGGAGGGACTTAGTATGCGAAAGGCCTTAAATACAGGAGAATTAGGGCTTAAACAGTGTAGGTGCTCTGCCATGTGGCGAAGTTACAGAGTAGGTGATTTGGTAAACATTCAGATAATTATTGTGTTAAGTTCTGGTAGCCACGGTACCACCTTATGGCAGAGTTTCCTCCAGCTCTGGCTGGGCACGGGATTTACTCTGTAGCCTGGCCAGACCATGGATGGGTCAAAAGACTCCTGCAATTCTACAGACACCTCTCTTCACACAAATGGGATCTGATGCCTGGATGAAAGTTTTGGGGAAGGACTAGGGGAGGCAGGATAGGATATGGAAGGGTTCACTTCCTGCCCTGGGTTAGATCTGCTGCAGCTGGACCTGTCCATTTCACCGTTCCTTCCCTAGGGCCATCCTTGTGCTTGCCCCAGACCCTGTGTGCTGCCCACGGTGTGAGCTGGTCTTGGGGCCCCATCTTCTGGATGAGGGTACATGACCATATTCTAGGGGGTAAAGATAAGCTATAAAATAAATCTGGCCCAGTTCAAAGGTTTCTGGGGAAGAAGCCCATTACTTTGTATTTAAAAGAAATTCAGAATATTGTGTTTGAAAAGGCAAATTGTGCCTCAATTATTAGAATTAAACAAAGGTATGCAGAAATTTACAAGTTCTGTTGGTAACTTGTGGTCAGCCCTCTAGACCAGGTCCTTCTTCCTGTACCCTGGGGAGAAAGGTTCTAGGGAAAAGTTTGAGAAGCTATTCCCCTATTGTCTGGACTGTAAATTCCTGGGGGTAGGCTCCTACTTAGGTCAGGAGGGGTGCAATTCATTACTGAACCAAGGTGTGCAGGTGACAGGGGTGGGATCCTGGGGGACATTGAGAGGCAGAGGGCACCAGGGCCATCAGGCGTCCTCCTGGGTCTGTGTGGGGCCTGATAGCCTGCATTTCCAACAAGCTCCCAGGTGGTGCTAACACTGCTGTCTAAGGACCGCACTCTGAGAACTACAGCTTTATGGTTTTAAGGAAATAAACGCAGGCAGGAGTCTTTGTTTTGCCAATGTTACTGGTTGGTCTAGGCGAGCTCTACTTAAAGGGAGAGGCCTAACACTCTAAGAACTCTGTGTCTTGGGGAATTTCAGGCAACAGTGAGGTGGTTACCATTACCACTGGCCTCTTTCGGTGACAGATGGCATGGCCCAAACCAAGTTGGCCAAAACATAACTTTATGTTGGTCAGAAACTAATACCAGTAATCACTGCTTCCAATTCCACTGCCAATGGGCGCAGCTTATAATCCTGTTAAGTTTCTAAAAATTCTGTTCTTCAGAATTTGCTTTTTAACAGTTTTTAACTTACGTTCCTCTATCCTTCTCTATGGGTACTATAACAGGAGAAAGTGAAAATAAACCAAGTGTCCAATAATAAAGGGATCAGTTTGGACAACCTAAATGTTTACTAACTGAGGAACAGTGGAAACAAACCCAACTAATAGTCGAAACAATGCCAGCATCGGGCCGGTCCACTGCCTGTCTGCTCTTCGATCGGTCTCTGCCTCCCTTGCCCGCTCAGTTTTTCAGGGCACCCTAACACTGAGGAGCCCTTGTCTGGATCTGGGTGAGTCCCACCAGTGGAAGGTACTGGTGGAAGAAGGAGAGGATGAGGGAAGGCAGGGTCTGGTTCCCTTCCTCTCTCTGCTTTGGACGGCATCCTGCTCATCCCGGTAGTGGCCAGCTCTCGTCCACAGCAAGAGATGTGCAAGAGCCCCACCCGCTATGGTGCCTCACCAGGCTCCAGCCACCGACCCAGCACCTGGTTCTGGGCTCCCCTTAGGATGGTAATGTCTTCCTGCCTTGACCATCTCCGTGTTTAACTCAGCATCTCATTTGGTTTCCCAGATCTTCCAATACCCACATAACCCACTGACTATAACATCCTTCTGTTTGAAAGGAAGAGTTCTCATTCTTGACTGGACCTTCTCTAATACAAATAATATCCTGACTAAAGGCTTCCTGTGTGTGAAGTCGCTCAGTCGTGTCTGACTCTTTGCGACCCCGTGGACTGTAGCCCGCCAGGCTCCTCTGTCCATGGGATTCTCCAGGCAAGAATACTGGAGTGGGTTGGCATTTCCTTCTCCAGGGGATCTTCCCAACCCAGGGATTGAACCAGGGTCTTCTGCATTGCAGGCAGACGCTTTATCCTCTGAGCCACCAGGGAAGTTCTGGCTTCCTAGCTAGTTATTAAGTGATATACAATAAGAGTGTTGAACTCTGTACAGATGGGTAGTATCCAATGTACTTGCTGCTAATTTCTGATGTAGGACAAGTCATGGTGGGTGTCAGTGGTGGTTGGGGAAGGGACTTTAGCCCCTCCGTCATCTCCGTCAATTTCTCTTGCCTTTCCCACCCCAGATCAGTCTGTTTACTGTGCAAAACAACTTCTAGACAAGTCTCCTGTCTTCCCTTCTAAGCTCTGAAACCTTCCTAGTAGATAGATATTCTAAAACTGCCACTGGAGAAAGTATAGGGAACACATGGACCTTCACACTATTTTCAGTAATCTCATGAAAATACTCAATATCATTAACACATATGGGTGACTGTGGTTAATAAATAAGTTTAGGTGTCTCTTATGTCTGCTGAAATATGAAGGGCATTCTCTATTATTCATGTGGGTGCTATTAATCTATTCCCCATTATCAATGTAGTAGCAGGAAGTTTATTTTTAATACACCCCCAAATCCTTCAGTTCAGTTCAGTTCAGTTGCTCAGTCGTGTCCGACTCTTTGTGACCCCATGAATCGCAGCACACCAGGCCTCCCTGTCCATCACCAACTCCCGGAGTTCACTCAAACTCATGATCATTGAGTTGGTGATGCCATCCAGCCATCTCATCCTCTGTCATCCCCTTCTCCTCCTGCCCCCAATCCCTCCCAGCATCAGAGTCTTTTCCAATGAGTCAAATTTTCGCATGAGGTGGCCAAAGTATTGGAGTTTCAGCTTTAGCATCAGTCCTTCCAATGAACACCCAGGACTGATCTCCTTTAGAATGGATTGGTTGGATCTCCTTGCAGTCCAAGGGACTCTCAAGAGTCTTCTCCAACACCACAGTTCAAAAGCATCAATTCTTTGGCACTCAGCTTTCTTCACAGTCCAACTTTCACATCCATACATGACCACTGGAAAAACCATAGCCTTGACTAGACGGACTTTTGTTGGCAAAGCAATGTCTCTGCTTTTGAATATGCTACCTAGGTTGGTCATAACTTTCCTTCCAAATCCTTCAGGGAGTCTCTAATTCAACAGTTGAAGACAGTATCTATAACTCTTAGAGCTGGGAGTCCAGATATCACCATGCATTTATCAGTTGCTTTTGAAATATGTTTTGAGGAAGTCTTGCAAATGACCACAGACAGCTCTGAAGTGAAAGAGACATTACAGAGAGCTCAGCTAATCACATATACGTGCGTGCATGCTCAGTTGCTCAGTCGTGTCATAGACTGTATTGTAGCCCATCAGGTTCCTCTGTCCAAGGAATTTCCCAGGCAAGAGTGCTGGAGTGGGAGGTCATTTCCTACCTCAGAGGATCTTCCTGACCCAGGGATCACATACACAATCTCACTTAACATGACAGACTATCATCAATGATATGGGATTAGGTGTTTACCATGAATTCTGCTACTTGGGTAGAAACTTGTTCACTGATGAACTAGTAGACCATGTCACTAGTAACCAAACCAAACCACATGTGTTCAGGGATAATGTCCACAGCACAAACACTCAGGCTCAACTGAAGATGGGGACAGGCCATCACCTTCTGGGTGGCTTTTAGTTTCTAAGAATATGAACAAGTACACTTTGGAGACTCTTCAGATAATACAATTTGAGAAGACTTTTAAAATTTGAAGTGAAGATGATGTGTTTTCACTTAACACGTGCAGTTCTATGTCTTTTTCATGTGGGATTCGGTGGCCCCCCTCCCATCACACTCTTGACCACCCGTAATCACAGTATCATCTGACATGACTCATCTCAACTCAGCTTGTTGGGCTGATCCTCTTGACTTTGACTTAAGTTATATAGGAAGCTCAGCATCACTAATCTTTAGTAGGATATCTGCTTAAACTCATCAGAGATACCCTTGCATTATTAGTTCATAATTGATTTCATTTTTATAGCCACCTCAACAGAATGACTGGTCAAAGAATGTGTGTAAAAATCATATCTGGTTCTAGAAGAAGAGGACGAAGAATTTTAAGACCCAGTAGATAGAGGACAGTCTGTCTATCATAATTAAGGGAGTGGGCTCTGGAGTCAAAAGTCTGGATTGGTCTGACATAAGCTGGATGATCTTGAGTAGCTTAACCTCTCAGAGTCTAAGCTTTGCCAGCCACTAGATAGGGAAACAGTGACACGGAATTGTGAAGGGTTCCTCTGAGAACCACACGACTTATACATGTGATGGACCTGGCAGAGTGTGACTAGCAAGTAGCAGGTTCTTAATAGATGTGGGCTGCTCTCACCTTCATGGTCATCGTCTATGAGAAAATTTTTTAACCCTGGCCTAGGAGAAGGTAATGGCAACCCACTCCAGTATTCTTGCCTGGAGAATCCCATGGACGGAGAGCCTGGTAGGCTGCAGTCCATGGGGTCGCTAAGAGTCGGACACGACTGAGCGACTTCACTTTCACTTTTCACTTTCATGCATTGGAGAAGGAAACGGCAACCCACTCCAGTATTCTTGCCTGGAGAATCCCAGTGACAGAGGAGCCTGTTGGGCTGCCGTCTATGGGGTCGCACAGAGTTGGACACGACGGAAGCAACTTAGCAGCAGCAGCAGTGACTTTTAGACACAGAGAACAGAAATGGGTGATGTTCTGACCCAATCCTCCCTGGAATCCCACGAGAGTCAGGCGTGTCTTCAACACAGGGTGTGTCGCTAACATTGGTAAGTAGCCTTATCTGGAAGGTGGGGGAAGTCTGGAAGATAACTGAAGCATTTAGAAAAAATGAAGTTCTGGAAATGAAGAAGTTGAAGAGGAGGCGATGTGGACAGCAGTTTATAAACTTCTACAGTTTATAAATGCTACAGTCTTGTAAAGCTACAAATAATGATGACTTTAAAAGCAAGCACACCTCAAGGCTGGATGCTTGGAATGGACTAGTTCTGGTTAATCTCCAGTATTCTAGACGGCCAAACTTCAGCGACTCTTAAAGAACATCCTACTACACAACCACTGTATTTTATAATACAGGCTTCCCACTCAAGGTGGGAAGTGTGGACTGGTCAGAGGACAAGAAAAAACAGACTCTCCCATGTTTGTAGATGACACTGCATGTGCAGAATTTGGACACTGATGTTCCTTTTGTTGTTCTTCAGTCACTCTTTGTGACCCCATGGACTGCAGCACACCAGGCTTCCCTATCCTTCACTATCTCCCAGAGTTTACTCAAACTCATGTCCATTATTTCTTTGAAGTTTGCACTTGAGAAGAATAAGCATGGTTTCAAGGCCTTGAATACCCTTGAGAATCTGAGGATAAAACATTCTGCTAGTGACCAGGACACAAGAGGCAGAGAGCTCTGCTGTATGTTAAAGGGTTCACCACTTATTCACGCATCAAATATTTCCTGAGCACCTATTTTGTGCAAGTACCAAATTCAGTTCCAGGGAGCTGAAAAGAATTCACAGTCTAGCAATGAAGACAGATGCATAAATACATGACTGAGGGAGTGCTAAGAGTATGAATTTTAAGTATGGGGACTTTCCTGGTGGTACAGTGGTTACGTATCTGCCTGGCAATGCAGGGGATGCAGGTTTGCTCCTTGGTTGGGAACTAAGAGCCCACATGCTACAGAGCGACTAAGCCTGCTCGCTGCAACTCGAGAGCCCATGTGCTGCAACGGAAGCCCATGCACTCTGGAGCCCGTGTGCTGTAACTACTGATACTGTGCAGCACAACGCAATAGCCTGCATGACACAATGAAGATTTCGAGTGCCACAACTAAGACCCGATGCAGCCAAAGAAAGAAAGAAAGAATAAATATTAAAATAAAATAAAGTGTGTCATGCATTGTGTTCTATAAGGCAACAAGTGCCCAAGTAATCTTGGGAAAAGACTTATGGCTGAAAGCGAGCAGATAAAGGGGTTGGTAGGGGTCTAGACCACATTCCAGGGGAAGGCGACCTCTGACACGCTCTCTGAGGCCCACTCTTGTCTCTCCATGTGCTCTGCCCCTGCCCTGTCCTAAGACATTATCACTTCTCTCTTACCTGAGTTATTGCAAAGCCTCTTGCCACTGCATCCCCATGTCTTCTAAGACATTGGCCACACGGAAGTCATGGGATCTTTCTAGGCCACAAACCTGAATCTTATCAGTCCCCTTGCTTAAAACTTTTCATCGTAAAGGAAATCAGTCCTGAATATTCATTGGAAGGACAGATGCTGAAGCTGAAACTCCAATACTTTGGCCACCTGATGCAAAGAACTGACTCACTAGAAAAGGCCCTGATGCTGGGAAAAATTGAAGGTGGGAGGAGAAGGGGATGACAGAGGATGAGATGGTTGGATGGCATCACCGACTCAATGGACATGAGTCTCCATCACGGAAGTTGGTGATGGACAGGGAGGCCTGGCGTGCTGCAATTCATGGGCTCTCAAAGAGTTGGACACGACTGAGTGACTGAACTGAACTGAACTAAAAACTTTTCAAAGGCGTCCAATAGCCTCAGGATTTAATAACATAGAGTAACAAAGATGACACTAAAAATAGCAAACTTCCATAGAGTGTCCCATGCACCGGGTGTTCCACGCGCTTTATGTGTGCAACTGCTCCTCATTATTTGTGGATTCCATAGGTGTAAATTATCTACTGTCTAAAATTAATTATAAGCCCCACATTAATACTTGCTGTGCTTTGGGGGCATGCACAGGGTGGTGAAATATTGGAGTGGAGTTAACTGAGCTCAAACAAGGTAATACTCAGCCTTCTTGTTTTAGCCTCACACTGTACATTGTTCAATGTGAAGACTTAGATGGGTCATGTTGTATGTTACTTGTTTTAGAACAAACAAACTTTGTTCTTTGTTCCCAAACAACAAATGGAAAAAGAAAATAACAGCATTTTACTCAAACCTGAATGAATCTGAAAGATTGCCTTGTCTACCAGATTTAATGTTTCAGGTAATAAAAACTGCAGAGGGAGACCAAATAATAGAAAATTTAATGGAAAGTGGAAAGAATAGACCTTCTTCCCAAAACATAACAAAGAGAAGAGCTTACCTGTTGTGGAAATTGTCCATTAGGTTTCTCTAGACATTTAACTTCTCTTCCTGCAGCTAAAAGAAACAAAAAACAGTTGAAAACAGGCCTGCCAGTTACCTCCTTTTCATAGCCAAGATGCATCTTGAAAGTAACAACAGAGAGCATTTCCGGAGAGAGACGTAGGTAGTGATGTGGGGGAAAGGATTCCTGGCTTGGACCAGTGACTCCAGGCAGACAAGGGCTTTGAAATTTACCAGGCCTGTGATACTGAATTAACAATCAATTAATGCCCAATTAATCATTTACCCAAATATCAGTGTTTCATCTATAAAATATGGTTGTAGTGAGATTTAAACAGCACAACAGGAAAGCTATTGAGAAACATTTACATAACTGAAGGAATGAGATTTTAGATAAAAGCACTCATCAAGTGACCAAAGTGATGAATAAAACTAAACCCAACTCCAAGAAACATCATTGTGATATTTCAGAAGTGAGGTAAAAGTAAAGCTCCTACAGGCTTCTACAAAGGAAAAACTGACCATATACAAAGAGCTGGGGATCAGAATGGCTTTAGACTTCTTAAATACATACACAGTGCTGTGCTGTGCTTAGTCATGTCTGACTCTTTATGACCCCATGGACTAAAGCATGCTGGGCTTCCTTGTTCTTCACTATCTCCCAGAGTTTTCTCAAACTCATGTCCATTGAGTCGGTGATGCCATCCAACCATCTTATCCTGTCACCCCCTTCTCCCCCTGCCCTCGATCTTTCCTAGCATCAGGGTCTTTTCCAGTGTCTCGGCTCTTCACATCAGGTGGCCAAAGTATTGGAGCTTCAGCTTCAGCATCAGTCCTTTCAATGAATATTTAAGGTTGATTTCCTTTAGGATGGACTGGTTTGATCTCCTACACACTATTCTAAATTTGCCCAAATTACCAAGGAAATGAGAAGGTACAATAAAGACATTTTCAGATAAGAAAAGTCTCAAAAATTTTACCATCCGTTCCTGGAAAGGAGTCTATTAGAAGATGTAATAAACAAATGAGGAAGTAAACCAAGAGGGGAAGGCAAGGAATATAAGAAATAGGACATTAAACACAGGAGAGAGACAAAAGGAACGCCTAGGACAACCGCCATGGAGATTCCAGAATCCCAGCACTGGAAGCTCATTCCCACTGCAGAAGGTAAGAAGGCTCTGGGCAGTTTTCTTTTAAGAGAAGAAATTGACAGAATCACTGAAGTATCCTACAGAGAAAAATACACATGCTAGGGAAAGAATTTGGTGTCAAATTAGTGGTAAGGATGCAGAATACTGAACAAATGAAAAAAACAAATCATTTGTTACCTTCAGAAAAAAAACTGTGCAGGAAAGAAAATGTAGTTCTAATTCTCTACTTGGCTTAGCTATGAACAGCAGTTATGTAGTTATAATAAATACTAGTTATTTATCTAACTAAAACTGGAGGTGGAGTTCAATAGGGAGGGGGGACATTCCTTATGTGTGGTGGGGCAGGGGGTGGAAGTTGAACCATCTTCTTCCGCAGTGGAAGATAATGTCTAAAACCGAAAAAAAAAAAAAAAAATCAAGAAATGGTAATAGAAACATTACTGAGGCAAATAACCAAAATAATCAGCTAAAGAAGTGATTCTCTTTGAGGAATGAAAGATGTACTCATAAGTGGGCAGTCTGGGCTTCGTCTGGAAGTTTGGGAACCAATCTAGTCCTAAGAGCCAAGTCAGGAGAAAGTGTAAACTAGATGATAGCAAGCAATAACAATGATGCTTTCAAATAAAGCTGATTCCCATTCATTTATTTAGCCTACATTAATTATTTAATGCCTACTACTGTGGAGAGAAGAGGGTGGTAGAAGATGAGATAGTTGGATCACATCACTGATTCAATGGACATGAGTTTGAGTAAACTCTGGGAGATAGTGAAGGACTGGGAAGCCTGGAGTGGTGTAGTCGATGGGGTCACAAAGAGTTTGGACGTGATTTGGTGACAACTGTGGGCCAGGTCATGTGCTAATAACAGATGATCTAGCAAAATTAATTGCTTACAGCCTAGTGAGGTGGGTAAAACAAAAACAAGTAATTACGATCCAGTCCTATAATAAAGCCTATTGGCAAAGCATCATGAAAATGTGGGGACCAGCAATCAACCTGCCAGAATATTCTAGAGCCACACGGTCCAATGTGGTAACTACTAGCCATATGTGGCTATTTAAATTACTAAAAAATAAATACATGAAAAGTTCAATTCCTGGGTTACACCAGCCAGCCACATTTCAACAGCTTGAAAGCCACATGTGGCTAGTGGCTGTCATATCAGACAGTGTGTTCATAGAACATTTTTCTCACTACGGAAAGTTCTACTTGATGGTGCTGGTCTACAGGTTCCTAAATGGTGATTTTTACAGTGTTTTCAAGTACATGGAACCCCTGAAGGGACCACATTCCATGGGTCTGTTAGTAAGTAGAGCCTTGGTGAGTTTGATATTTAACTAGTTATCTGTACATGGAGTAGAACTTTTACTCTTTTTCAATTGGAGCCACTGCTGGAACTAGAAAGGAGTCTTTATTACATGTCCTGATACTGTTTGGCCACAGATGTTGAGGGCAAATACTGATGGTGACTAATAGTTTTTGAGTCTTTGGGAAAGCACTTTCGTGTAGCAAAAAGAGGGGATAGTTCTGGGGAACTCAAGAACTTCTGAGTTGGAAATTTTGCCTCGCTAATTAGCTGTGTGGCCTTGAGCAAACTTCTAAACCTCTCTGGGCCTTTGTTTATTCAGATGTGAGGTATACAGATAATGTAAGAATCAGGATAAGCAGGTGCAGAAGAAGCTCAGAAATGGTAGCTGCCATTCTTCTCACTGTTCTTAATCTACATGGGATGAGGGGCTCTCAGTAGAGAAGAGGGTCTCCTCGTCTCTCATTTCTTCTCATCATCGCCCTGATTTCTGGCTTTTTCAAAAAGCTCTCTCATTGACCAGGAACTTTATTAACTATATCAGGAAGAGGAATTTAAGTTCAAGAAGGGCGAAGGGAAGAAAGAAGAGGGAAGGGCACTGGCAGTCACCCGGAGCCCAGGACATGCCAGCCTGGCCTGCCCATTGTTCTGTAAACCCTCCCAGGGTCGAGAAGCTCAAGCTGATGAGATGGTGGCTGGAGAGGGAAGAGGCTGGCAGGTGGTGGAAAAGGAAGCACGGTGACACGTAAACTCACAGCAGTCAGGTAGGGGGCGCTGTGGGCGCCACGCTCAGGGCCTGACTTGATGGGATCCCACGTCATAACAACAACCAGTGGCCACATGTGGCACTCACAGTGGCCCGAGAGTAGAGGTGGCCGAGGCCAACTGAACCAGCATGTAACCTACCCACAGACTGGCTTTTACTCAGCATTTATGCCATACAGCCCATCTCAGTGTACTTCTCTAACTTCCATGAGAAGAAAACCCAACTTTCTTCCCAAGTGGAGTTAAATTCTAAATATGATAAGCCTCAGTTGGCACCAACACTGGTTGCCAGAATTAACTTTTCCTTGTAATTTGTAAATGCATTCAGGCTTGTTTTGGGGTTTTCTTTTATGGGTTTGCCCCCACCCCCACCTCTAAGCAGGGCCAATATCTAAATAGAAAGAAAAGACCTCCAGCTGGGCTCCTTTCTCCCAACAAGCTTTGCAAGCTTTGCGGCATCTTCCTTGGATACGGTTCAGCTGGGGGCCTTCCCTGTATTCCAGGAGGAATTTCTGCGTCCTCACAGAGGGGCCCTTTGTTGTCTGAGGTTGTGAGAAGTTAACCACTACTTTGCACAAGGAAATATCTTTTCCCTCTGTGAAGCAATGATCAAAGAAGAATGCCATTTAAACCAAGGAAAAACAAAACTGTGATTTATCTCTAGAATCTCTATGGGAAAAAAGAAAGGCCCTAATTACTTCAGTAACACATCAGCTGCAGTAGAAAGTGTAAAATTCACTCATCTATTGATGGATTTAAGTTTAGTCCTTGATGCAAAGTCTAAGTGCTTTTTTAAAAAGCATACAAACATTTTTCTTTTTTCCCCTTTTGCAGCTGCTCTGCTCACAAATACCTCCAATCTTTTTCAAATGCTTTAAGAATTTTTTCACTAAAAATATATTTGTATGTGTACATATTTATATATAAAATAGATATAATTACACAGACATATGCACAAATACATATAAGCACACAAAGTTTAGGAAAAGTGTGGGAAGAAGCCTTAGTCAAGGAATCTAACTTGGGTTAGGTGCTCAGTTTTTTCTCAGGATTTATTTTAGTCTATGTCCATTTGCATATCCATTTTACACAATATATAACAACTTCATGTATTGCTTTTTTCCCCTTTAACATTATATTTTGAGCCTTTTCCATGACAATCCATAATGTCCATAATGATTTTTTTAAATGGCTGCAAATTATTCCAATTAATTATGCCAGTTAACCATTTCTCTCTATTGCTTAACATTTCTGGAACTTTCCATTTTTGTTAAAGTCACCCTCCTTGCAGTTTCCAAGTTCCAAGTCTGTGGTGCCAACCATAAGCTTTATATAATTGTAACAAGTGACCTGATTTCGATTTTCTTTGCCTCTCAATTTCTTAATTTTCTTCTGACACAAAGTAAAGATCTATAGGACCAAGCTGTTAAGAGACAGCAGGAGGCTGTTTCTCCATCACAAACCAGGCAATGCTGCATCCATAAGGCATCACCGCTCTTCAGAGCTTTATCCAGGTGAAAGCAAAGGGAACCTGCCTAGCCATCACCTATCCAGGCAGAAATCCTCTTTTACCAAACAGTTAAAAACCCCGCACAGTAGATGCCAGGGAATCAGACCTGAATCCTTATTGTTTAGTCGCTAAGTCGTATCTGACTCGTTGTGACCCCATGGACTGTAGCCTGACAGGCACTTCTGTCCATGGGATTTCCCAGGCAAGAATATGAGCGTGGGTTGCCATTTCCTTCTCCAGGGGATCCTCCTGACACAAGGACCCTCATCTCTTGGTTGGCAGGCAGTGGATTCTTTGCCACCAAGCCACCTGGGAAGCCTGACCTGTATTCTTAACTTCTATGAATGTTATCTTTTTTCTCTCTTTGCAGCACAAGCTCTTCCCAGGTGGCGGTCACAAGGTATGTCCCTCTTAACAGCAGGGGCCCCAGGAGAAATGGCTGTAAACCATCCTGCAAACCTGCTTATGCCAATGCCCTTTGGATATTACCTTTTTCTATTTATAAAGTCTGATTCTGTATCAGTTTTTTCACAGATGTGGCATAAGAGATGTGTCTCAGATGTACATGCTGACTCTCACACCTTCATTTACCAAGGGCAGGTGAGGGGGGACGGAACAGGAGGCAGGGCCCGGGGGCCAAGTCACCATAGTTGTAGGGCTGGCAGTTCATTTGTGAACGGGAGCTCGGGGAAATTGTGGGCACAGGACTCTTTACTAGGCCCAGGGATGGCAGTGTAGTTACACTCATCAGATGTTCAAAACCCAAACTTGGGCTCCAAATTGGAGGCAAGACTGCATGAGTGTGTGTGTGTGTATGTGTGGTGGTAGTGATGGTATCTGACACTTGAACACCCAGTTTGCGTTTGGTGCTTGACATTCATTATTTCGTCTTCTTCCCGTAACTTGGAGATACGCATTACTAGCTCCATCTTATGAATATAGAGAATGGTTTAGCAAGCTTAACTAACTCATATAAGGTTACACAACTAGCAAATGGTGGAGCTGGGCTTCAGAAAATTTTTCATTTATATCATGGAGTCTTCCTTATGACAGGGTTTCTGTCATAAAGCCTATCATCATCGGGGCAGGTAGGAAGTATGGGAACATGGGATACAGGAGGTCAAATAACCCAGGCTTCCCATTCATGGAGGGCCTCAATGTAGACTCTTGACCACTATCTCCAAATATACAACCAGAGCTACATGGACAGGACTGAAAGAAGACAATGTTTATCACACAGCTTTGAACTTCAGCCCCATGTTTCCATAGTAGATTTCCTACAGTTCCCAATGAACTAATACTTTCCATACAAATAGGAAAATTTTGTCACCTTTATGCATGTATGCAATATTGCAGATCTGTACATGAAAGCTTTTAAAATATTCTCTAATTTTTATTATCTCATTCTGTCATTATTTTACTACTTTAATATACCAAGAACCTTGAAGAGAACAATAAAAAAGTAATCCAGACCTCTTTCAACCTCTGAATGACTTGATCTGACATTATGGCTGTTCTAGAAAAATCAGGCTGTATATTCACCCTAAGTCAGACTTATGGGGAATTACTTCATGGGAAATTTTCAGAGCTGAAATTTTCAGCTCTCATCTATCTGTTGTAGGGACTTCACTGTTTGTGATTCTGTAAGTATCTGCATCTTAAGAACCTTAAGAGCTGTTAACCATGGATTACATACTTGGTATTGACATAGTGAAAAAGCCGGCTTAAAACTCAGTATTAAAAAAACTAAGATCATGGCATCCGATTCCATCACTTCATGGAAAATACAAGGGGAAGAGGTAGAAGCAGTGATAGATTTCCTCTTCTTGGGCTCTAAAATCACTGTGATGGTGACCACAACCATGAAATTAGAAGATGATTTTTTCTTGGCAGGAAAGCTATGACAAACCTAGAGTGTGTTAAAAAGCAAAGACATCACTTTGTCAACAAAGGTCCATATAGTCAAGGCTATGGTCCTTCCAGTAGTCACGTATAGACGTGAGAGTTGGACAATAAAGAAGGCAGAGCACCGAAGAATTGATGCTTTCAAACTGTGGTGCTGGAGAAGACTCTTGAGAGTCCCTTGGACATCAAGGAGATCAAACCAGTCAATATTAAAGGAAACCAACCCTGAATACTCTTTGGAAGGACTGATGCTGAAGCTGAAGCTCTAATACTTTGGCCACCTGATGCAAACAGCTGACTCATTGGAAAAGACACTGATGCTTAGAAAGATTGAAGGTAGAAAGAGAAGAGAGTGACAGAGGATGAGATAGTTGGCTGGCATCACTGATACAATGGACATGAATTTGGGCAAACTCTGGGAGATGGTGAGGGACAGAGAAGCCTGGCATGCTGCAGTCCACGGGGTCGAGAAGTTGGACATGACTTGGCGAATGAACAACAACAACACTGACATAGGTAAGTAATCAATCACTAGTAGCTGTTATAATGATTCTATTGGTAAGGGCAAGAGCTCCTGGGCAAGGGCTCTGCTACAAGAGCCCATCACTCTCTGCCCCAAACTGGCCAGCCATGCCATGACTAACTGAAACTCCATGTATTAAAAAAGGAACTTGAACATGTCAGTTAAGTTGTCCTGAGACTTCCCTGGTGGTCCAATGGTAAAGAATTCACCTTCCAATGCAGAGAACATGAGTTTGATCCCTGGTTGAGCAGATCCTGAAGTAGGAAATGGCAAGCCACTCCAGTATTCCTGACTGGAAAATTCCATGGACAGAGGAGCCTGGTGGGCTATAGTCTGTGGGGTCATAAAGAGTCAGACACGATTGAGCACGTATGCCATCCATCCTTATGGAGAACTAAGATCCCACATGCTTCAGGTCTACTAAGCCCACGTGCTGCAACTGCTGAGCCTGTGCTCCACAACTAGAGAGACGCCTACATGCCACACCAAAGAGCCTGCATGCAGCAATGAAGATCTCAGGTGCTGCAACTCAGACTCGAGGCACCCAAATAAATAATTACATAAATATTAAAAAAAATATTAAGCATCCCTGGCTAGTGAAAGTTGCTCAGTCATGTCCAACTCTTTGACATCCCATGGATTGTCCATGGAATTCTCCAGGCCAGAATACTGGAGTGGGTAGCCTTTCCCTTCTCCAGGGGATCTTCCCAACCCAGAGATTGAACCCAGGTCTCCCGAACTGCAGTGGATTCCTTACCAGCTGTCCCTGGCTAACTGTCTCTGAGTTTACAGTGAGATTTGTGGTGTTACTGACACTCTGGTTAAGTTCTTAGTCTTAGCAGAGAGACAGTAAGAACAAAGAAATAGCCATTAAACTGCTATGAATAAAGATTAAAGTTAGAATCACAGCATTCTGTGGTGGGAAGCCCTGAGAAAAATTACTCTAGCCCACATGTACTATGGATTGGGACCTGCAGCCCTGAGAAGCTAAGTGATGCCCAGCAATAATTTTTCTGAACCACGCTGCTGTCCTTGTAGAGGTCTAAAGTAAGGGTCAGGCTACCTGATTTTGCTACATAAAGTTTTCTTGGAATACAGGTATGCCCATTCATTGAGGAGTTGTTTCTGGCTGCTTTCAAGTTACATAGCAGTGTTGAGTAGTGGTGACAGACACTGTATGACCCACAAATCCTAAAATATTTACTTACTTTCTGGCCCTCTACAAAGTGCTGACTCTAGCTCTAAAGGATGAACAAAGTATATGAGGAGGAACCAAAGCATGCCAGAATCATGTGAGTGAACCTGAAGTAGGTCTCTGGAGGCCTGCCAATGGGCACCTGAGTGAGCTTGGGAGCGGGCTCTCCAGCTCACATGCAGCCTGGAGATGACCATGGCTCTGGCCAACAGCTGGACTATAACCCCAAGAGAGACCTTGAACCAGAGGTGCCCGGTTAAATTGTGCTTGGGTCCCATGAGATAACAAATGTTCGTTGTTTTAAGCTACTAATTTGGGGGGTGGATTACTGTATTACACAGCAATAGATAACTAATACAGCTGTGGCACTGGTGGTAGACAACCTGCCTGCCAATGCAGGAGACATCAGAGACACAGGTGTGATCCCTGGGTGGAGAAGACCCCCTGGAGGAGGGCATGGCAACCCACTCCAGTATTCCTGTCTGGAGATCCCATCGACAGAGGAGTCCGGTAGGTAACAGTCCATACAGTTAGTTGCAAAGAGTTAGACATGACTAAAGTGACTTTCACTAAAGTGAAAGATGATGCTGTGAAAGTGCTGCACTCAATATGCCAGCAAATTTGGAAAACTCAGCAGTGGCCACAGGACTGGAAAAGGTCAGTTTTCATTCCAGTCCCAAAGAAAGGCAATGCCAAAGAATGCTCAAACTACTGCACAATTGCACTCATCTCACATGCTACTAAAGTAGTGCTCAAAATTCTCCAAACCAGGCTTCAGCAATACGTGAACCGTGAACTTCCTGATGTTCAAGCTGGTTTTAGAAAAGGCAGAGGAACCAGAGATCAAATTGCCAACATCCGCTGGATCATGGAAAAAGCAAGAGAGTTTCAGAAAAACATCTATTTATGTTGTATTGCCTGTGCCAAAGCCTTTGACTGTGTGGATCATAATAAACTGTGGAAAATTCTGAAAGAGATGGGAATACCAGACCACCTGATCTGCCTCTTGAGAAATTTGTATGCAGGTCAGGAAGCAACAGTTAGAACTGGACATGGAACAACAGACTGGTTCCAAATAGGAAAAGGAGTACGTCAAGGCTGTATATTATTACCCTGCTTATTTAACTTATATGCAGAGTACATCATGAGAAATGCTGGACTGGAAGAAACACAAGCTGGAATCAAGATTGCCGGGAGAAATATCAATAACCTCAGATACGCAGATGACACCACCCTTATGGCAGAAAGTGAAGAGAAACTCAAAAGCCTCTTGATGAAAGTGAAAGTGGAGAGTGAAAAAGTTGGCTTAAAGCTCAACATTCAGAAAACCAAGATCATGGCATCCGGTCCCATCACTTCATGGGAAATAGATGGGAAAACAGTGAAAATAGGGTCAGACTTTATTTTTTGGGGCTCCAAAATCACTGCAGATGGTGACTGCAGCCATGAAATTAAAAGACGCTTACTCCTTGGATGGAAGGTTATGACCAACCTAGATAGCATATTGAAAAGCAGAGACATTACTTTGCCAACAAAGGTCTGTCTAGTCAAGGCTATGGTTTTTCCTGTGGTCATGTATGGATGTGAGAATTGGACTGTGAAGAAGGCTGAGCACCGAAGAATTGATGGTTTTGAACTGTGGTGTTGGAGAAGACTCTTGAGAGTCCCTTGGACTGCAAGGAGATCCAACCAGTCCATTCTGAAGAAGATCAGCCCTGGGATTTCTTTGGAGGGAATGATGCTGAAGCTGAAACTCCAGTACTTTGGCCACCTCATGCGAAGAGTTGACTCATTGGAAAAGACTCTGATGCTGGGAGGGATTAGGGGCAGGAGAAGAAGGGGACGACAGAGGATGAGATGGCTGGATGGCATCACTGACTCGATGGACGTGAGTCTGAGTGAACTCCGGGAGTTGGTGATGGACAGGGAGGCCTGGCGTGCTGCGATTCATGGGTCGCAAAGAGTCGGACACGACTGAGCGACTGAACTGAACTGAACTGAACTGAAAGTGACTTAGCATGCATGCATGCAGCTGGGCTCACCTTTTTAAGGTGAGTGAAATTCTGCCTCCCAGGTCAAAGGCCCACTGTGATCTTCCCTGTGGAGCTTTGTGAACTCCTGGTCCTCAACTCCAATGGAAGCATCTGTGCAGACTCTTATGCAGACTCTATCCCTTGGTCTTGTGGTCATTTACACAGATGTCTGTCTCTCTGGCTGGTGCTGTGGCTTATACAGTTTTGTAACCACAGAATCTAATTTACTACCTATTATTCATAATGGCATAATATTGTTAATAAATAATAATAATATTGAGTGCTTACTATGCATCCTGCACTTTATGTGCATTATCTCATTTAACCTTCAAGACAGCTCTCATAATATCTCCAAGAAGGAGATACTATTCTTAAGGCCATTTAATAGGGGAGAAAACAAAGGTTATGCAACTGCCTTTTATCCTCTAGTGAGCAAGTAGGAGAACCAAGATTTGAGCTCTGACTGACCCTGAAGCTGCCACACTTTATCAACTGAGATCCCAAATCCCAGGATATGGGGCTCCAGTGTAGGTACTGCCACATTTACCTGCCATACCTAAGAGTTGACATGCTGCAACTAAGACCCAGCACAGCCAAATAAATAAGTATGGGAAAAAAAAAGGAAGAAAAACTACTGACTTTTAGTTCACAGCAAATATAGAATCAAAATGAAATGATTTCCCAATCTTTGTCCAAGCACCCGTGGCAGACCTAAAAGGAGGTCAGGAAAACAAGCAGAAGTGGACAGGGAAGAGCCTGAGGAAGGGGACAGGGACACTGGAATCCGTTCCCGACACCCCTTACCACTTCCTGTTCCTCCACCTCCTGCTCTTGGTATCACCATGGCTCCACACCCCACCCCAACTGCAAAAACTTCCCAAACAGTGGTGGGATAATGAGGAGAAATCCTCAACTCTTTCACACTTTGGGAGTTCTTACTGGACTGCCCTGAGCTCTCTCCTCCCTGGAAAGCCCTCTTCATGTTGTCCAGCTGACTACGACTTCTCACTCCATCTTGGCCTCTTCCAGAAAGGGGAGCACCCTGGATCCCCCGGGGCTATGCTAGTTGTCCTGGTTCTGAACTCCCATAGTACCTGCCGCACCTTTCATACCAGAGTCATAATTTTTCGCACTTGCATCCTTGCTTTGTAGAAAAGTGCTTGACATACCTTTGACTGATTTTAGATGAATAAAGGAAAGAATTTTTACCTATTTCTAGGCTGTCCTGTGCTAGAATGTAAATTCCCTAAGAAAACTGTCTGGTGCTCAATCCAGCCCCAGGCATGCAGTGGGAGCTCAATAATATTTAACCAGCTGGCCCTAAATGTCTGGCCTTATACTACTAGATTCAGGGCAGTAAGTCTGATTAAAGGGAGCTGAGGTCAAGAACACCGAAGAATTGATGCTTTTGAACTGTGGTGTTGGAGAAGACTCTTGAGAACCCCTTGGACTGCAAGGAGATCCAACCAGTCCATCCTAAAGGAGATCAGTCCTGGGTGTTCTTTGGAGGGAATGATGCTAAAGCTGAAACTCCAGTACTTTGGCCACCTCATGCGAAGAGTTGACTCATTGGAAAAGACTCTGATGCTGGGAGGGATTGGGGGCAGGAGGAGAAGGGGATGACAGAGGATGAGATGGCTGGATGGCATCACCGGCTCAATGGACATGAGTTTGAGTGAACTCCGGGAGTTGGTGATGGACAGGGAGGCCTGGCATGCTGCAATTCATGGGGTCGCAAAGAGTCGACATGACTGAGCAACTGAACTGAACTGAACTGAGGTCAAGAAATGGCTTCAGGGTTCAGAAGACACCCCAACTGTGACCACACTTTAATGGACTCCCAGGATCTTCCTGGACACGGGTTCTCATGATTTAAGTTCCTAGACTTGATGGTGCCATTACATCAGTGTGTGCTCATCCTCTAGGAAAGTATCATCTATCTAATCTGCTCAGACTGCAGCCAAATGATTTAAATTGTATGTTTCCTGGAGCAATGATTTTTCAAAAGTTAAAAAAAAAATGAGTACATCTGTATGGGTTACCTATTTCATCTTGCTTCCTTAAATGTCACACACACAAATACCAAAAACCAATAGAGCTTCTCTTCCAAGCAACAATAAAATCCCAAGAGACTAAAAACTTTCTCAGATTTCCTTTAAGTGTTATTTCTGATGAGTTAGGTAAAATGGACACCACCCTCCCAAATAAAGAACTTAATATATTTTTCATGTCAAAACCAGAAAAAAGAAGATGTTTAATAATCACTCAAAAAATGTGCACTATATTTCTCACCATTACTTAGCAATCCACTTACTTTTCTAAGGGAACTGAGAACTCTGCAGACATGGTCTGTCTCCATTAAGATGCCTGTCCAAACTTGAGTCAAATATATCTTGCTCAGCTATTATTTTTATCTTTTCCATTTAAGCATTCCTAATCCTATGTAAGCAATTTTCCAGAAAATAATGGAAACTTCCCTAGTGGTTTTTTTCCTTCCTTCATTTCTTTCATTAATAAATATTAGATGTCCATAAGATTAAGGTTAAAAGATTCTTCCTTCTTGGAAGAACAGCTATGATAAAACTAGACAGTGTATTAGAAAGCAGAGACATCACTTTGCCAACAAAAGTCCATATAGTCAAAGCTATGGTTTTTCCAGTAGTCATGTACAGATGTGAGAACTGGACCATAAAGAAGGCTGAGCACCGAAGAATCGATGCTTTTGAACTGTAGTGCTGCAGAAGACTCTTGAGAGTCCCTTGGAAAGCAAGGAGATCACACGAGTCAATCTTAAAGAAAATCAACCCTGAATATTCATTGGAAGGACTGGTGTTGAAGCTGAGGCTCCAATGCTTTGGCTACCTGATGTGAAGAGCTGACTCACTGGAAAAGATCTTGATGCTGGGAAAGATTAAGGTCAGGATGAGATGGTTGGATGGCATCACTGACTCGATGGACATGAGTTTGAGTAAGCTCCAGGAGCTGGTGATGGACAGGGAAGCCTGATGTGCTGTAGTACATGGGGTCGCAGAGTGTTGGACACGACTGAGCGACTGAACTGAAATTAACTGAACTGACAATGGGCATGTTGCTGTTTCTAGCATGATTACAAGGTTTAGAGTAATGCATACAAAGTTCCTAAAATACTGCCTCAAACATAACTAGGTCTGAAGATGGCGGCAGGGTCACTGAAAAGACTCCTTTTCTGGACACACATGGACCCTTTAGGACACTGCTTCTTCTCTTAATAGAGATGTGCTTTGCAAATGTGACTGTGAGTGAGTTAGAGCAAGCCAGGTCACAACAAGATTTCGTAGGTGTATGCAAGATGGTTACTTGGCTCCCTCAAAGCACTATTTCATCTCTTCTCAGAAAATTAAAAAAATAGTGAAGGAAAACTTGTAATTGGGAGTGTTTTAGCAGACCCAAAGGGCAACTTCTATGGTAGATATTCTATGTTGAATCATGGGCATGAGTTTTCTCCTGTGAAATCAGCATAGATAATGGTCATGCGGGGAGGGTCTTGTTTAGATGAATGATAAACTCTCTTAAAGAGTATTTGAGACTTTCAAAAACATGCTGCCCTGGAACATCTACCAATACATTTGGGATTCTAAGCCTCTTTAGACCCTTTCTTTTTTTTAAGTAGATATTTAAAAATTACAAATCCAAAAGGCTTATATATATGTATTTTTTAATGTGGAATAGGAGTAATGAAAGGTGAAAAAGTGTTAGTCGCTCAGTCATGTCAGACTTTTTGTGACTACATGGACTGTAGCCCGCCAGGCCCCCCTGTTCATGGGATTTCCCAGGCAAGAATAGTGGAATGTTGGGTATTAGCTGCAGCATGAGAACTTTTAATTGAGGCATGTGGGATTTAGTTCCCTGACCAGGAATTGAACACCGGCCCACTGCATTGGAAGCTCGGAGTCTTAGCCATTGGACCACTAGGGAAGGTCCCCCCTCATGCCTTCTTCAGTTCCGTTCAGTCTCTCAGTCGTGTCTGACTCTTCACGACCCCATGAATCGCAGCACGCCAGGCCTCCCTGTCCATCACCAACTCCCGGAGTTCACCCAGACTCATGTCCATCGAGTCAGTGATGCCATCCAGCCATCTCATCCTCTGTCGTCCCCTTCTCCTCCTGCCCCCAATCCCTCCCAGCATCAGAGTCTTTTCCAATGAGTCAACTCTTCGCATGAGGTGGCCAAAGTACTGGAGTTTCAGCTTCAGCATCATTCCCTCCAAAGAAATCCCAGGGCTGATCTCCTTCAGAATGGACTGGTTGGATCTCCTTGCAGTCCAAGGGACTCTCAAGAGTCTTCTCCAACACCACAGTTCAAAACCATCAATTCTTCGGTGCTCAGCCTTCTTCACAGTCCAACTCTCACATCCACACATGACCACAGGAAAAACCATAGCCTTGACTAGACAGACCTTTGTTGGCAAAGTAATGTCTCTGCTTTTGAAAATGCTATCTAGGTTGGTCATAACTTTCCTTCCAAGGAGCAAGCAACTTTTAATTTCATGGCTGCAGTCACCATCTGCAGTGATTTTGGAGCCCCCCCAAAAAAAGCCCCCAGTGTCAGACTTTTCTGACACTGTTTCCACTGCATAAGGACTTTAGGTAATATACTGTTAAATTTAAACATCATTCAAATTCATAAATTTCAGTGAGAGCTGCTATATCATCATGCTTCATAAAAACTCAAGCTAGGTTCCTGAGTGGGAAACATTCTAAATGGGAAAAAAAAAAAGCACAAAATATGATTAACCAAATATGACAAGCTGTCAGAATTAAAACCTCAAACTATAAGCATTGAACCAGATTACCTAAATTGAATTTTTAAGAGTAATAATAATAAAATGTATGTGTGTGCACACACAAACTTAGGCTTGAACAAAGTGGGAAGTTTTTCTCTCCTGGTGGAGTTTACATAATGTATACTGGGCTAGAACTGTTGATGAAGATACTTCCTTAAACTATAGTGTCTTTAAATTTGAGTACACACTACTAAACCATATAATGTAAGTTTGGAAGGAATGCAAAGTAGATGTATCAGTTCAGCTCAGTTCAGTCGCTCAGTCGTGTCTGACTCTTTGCGACCCCATGGACTGCAGCACACCAGGCTTCCCTGTCCATCACCAACTCCAGAAGCCTGCTCACACTCATGTCCATCGAGTTGATGATGCCATCCAACCGTCTCATCCTCTGTTGTCCCCTTCTCCTCTTGCCTTCAATCTTGCCCAGCATCAGGGTCTTTTCCAATGAGTCAGTTCTTCGCATCAGGTGGCCAAAGTATTGGAGTTTCAGCTTCAGCATCAGTCATTCCAATGAATATTCAGGACTGATCTCCTTTAGGATGGACTGGTTGGATCTCCTTGCAGTCCAAAGGACTCTCAAGAGTCTTCTCCAACACCATAGTTCAAAAGCATCAATTCTTCAGTGCTTAGCTTTCTTTATAGTCCAATTCTTACATCCACACATGACTACTGGAAAAACCATAGCTTTGACTAGATGGACCTTTGTCGGCAAAGTAATGTCTCTGCTTTTTAATATGCTGCCTAGGTTTGACACAGCTTTTCTTCCAAGGAGCAAGTGTCTTCTAATTTTATGGCTGCAGTCACCATCTGCAGTGATTTTGGAGCCCCTCAAAATAAAGTCTGTCACTGTTTCCATTGTTTCCCCATCTATTTGCCATGAAGTGATGGGACTGGATGCCATGATCTTAGTTTTCTGAACGTTGAGTTTTAAGCCAACTTTTTCACTCTCCTCTTTCACTTTCATCAAGAGGCTCTTTAGTTCTTTGCTTTCTGCCATAAGGGTGGTGTCATCTGCGTATCTGAGGTTATGCTTTTCAAGTTAAATCCTTGAAACCTTCCTTTCCCAGCCTGTAGGGGGCACATTTCCTGCCTAGGAGAACACTGTGGTCAGTCAAGACAGACTTCCTCTCTCTGGGCAACTGCAGAGGAACTGGGGATTTTGTGTGAAATTGTTTTTTCTGAAACTTTTTTTTTCTTTCTTTTGTTGCTTCACCAGGGTTTTGACCTCATCAGACCTACACTGGAGCAGTTCTACTAGTTCTTTTTCTTCCTCTTCCCCAGAGAGGTGCTCTAAAAGCTTACATCTCAGGGTTAAAATCCTAGCATGTTCTTGGAACTTTACACACCTGTGCAATAGTTAAACGCCAAACAGAAAATCCAGCCTTGGGCCTTCTTGGCTGGGGTGTGGCCACAGGTTGGCTGTGTGGCTGATTGCTATTGCTAAACAAACCCAAACTCGAAGCCCGGACTGCTGCCAAGGGGTAGTGATTACAGAGTATACCCCTCTGTATACAGAGTATACCCCATACAGTGATTACGGTATGCCCCTCCTTGCTGACGACTCGAACGAGAGCATGAGGTTCCTTTAGTCAAAGCTCTTCAACTCCCACAGTGCTTTGCCACCATTAGTATTCAAGCAGTACCTGGAATAAAAACAAACCCAGTGCTCACTGTCCTGGAGTTGGGACTCGTCATTAAATTCAGTAGAAACGGACAAACACAATTTAAAAAATTCTGAATGAAGCCCAAAATCACCATTTCTATTTGTATATTATGATTCGTAATTCAGGCCTAACTTCTGATGAAGCTTAACGTATGTTACAGCCGAGGCTGGGAATTGACATTGAAAAAAGAAATACTATAAAAATGTATACTATTTCCCTCACTTGTTGCAAATTGCCTTGAATCATTTCAAGTGAGCTAGGCAGTTTTTTAATGTTGTTAGGTTTTTAATCTACTGAGGCACTTTAGAACTCTGATGGAAATACGAAATCCTCAGGCCCCATATTTCGGAAAATATTGCCATGCGTGCTCAATCACTCAGTCATGTCAGATTCTGTGCGACCTCATGGACTGTAACCCACCAGGCTCCTCTGTCCATGGGATTCTCCAGGCAAGAATACTAGAGTGGGTTGCCATTTCCTCCTCCAGGGGATCTTCCTGACCCAGGGATCGAACCCATGTCTCCTGCATCTCCTGCACTGCAGGTGGATTCTTTACTGTTGAGTCACTGGGGAAGCCAAATATTGCCATAAATTTAAACAATTAAAAGATATTATACATATGTAAGTATATATATCTACAACTGTGCTGGCCATTGTGGAAAAATGATCACTCTTTCCAAGAATTTTATAATCTGATTAAGAAGCCAAATCCAATACATGAAGCAATCTGATGGTAAC
Organism: Bos indicus; assembly: GCF_029378745.1. Classification (NCBI taxonomy): domain Eukaryota; kingdom Metazoa; phylum Chordata; class Mammalia; order Artiodactyla; family Bovidae; genus Bos; species Bos indicus. The sequence goes on along the minus strand of NC_091765.1, from coordinate 57,589,478 downwards.
TAAACATAAGAAAACATGGAGTCCAGTGTGAAGGTTGATGCCAGTCCTCAACTTAGCTCCGCCTGCATCCACTCTCTGGTCTAAGAATTTACACATCCTCTTTACACATCCTCTTGGCTCTACAACTTAATTTACTTCACCATACACAGTATGATACAAATGTTTTGTTTATTAAACTTTAGGGGGTAGTGAGAAATTTACATTTCAGGGTGATCAACTAGTACTTAATCAGGAAGTCCAAACATAAAATAAGTCATTAAATGCAAATCCACTGTCCATTTATTATGATATGAATTGGTGAATGGCATAAATGGGTTTTCATTGGTGAAGTCACTGATGTATTAACCAGGAAAATAAATGTTAGAAATAGACACTACTTGTGGGATTTAAGGGACACAGTCATGGCTTCCTTGGCTTCATGTAAACAGGGAGTACAATCTAGAGTTTATACCCTTAGGCATGTTGCATGAAGTGGATTCCCAGTCCTGTGATCTGTCATTGGATTACGTGGTTTCTGGTGCCTGATGCTGACTATCAGAGTAACAGAATCCTGTGTATGGAATATTGCCTGGCCCGACTCTATCTTTTCTGCAGGGTGGCGGCAGAACTTAGAAGGACAGAGGATTGGGGTTTCAAGTTTACCAAACAGATTGCTACTCTGCTTTGTGTCTGCTTGCAAATAAAAATGTGTGTGTGGAGAACTTGGTCTGAGACTTGCTTTCATTACATCCTAACAGGGGTGATGCTGGAGACTGGCTAATTCTCACCCACCTCAAACTTTCCTCTGGCTGCTATTCTCTAAGCTGGATCCCACTTAGTTTGGTTTTCAGATGCTTGAAAGAGCTACTTCAAGGTCAAATGCAACTTTGGCCTTTCCAGGTTATATGGCTGATTATACTGGTTTGGGCTTCCCAGGTGGCATTCGTGGTAAAGAACCCGCCTACCAATGCAAGAGACATAAGAGACTCAGGCTCAATCCCTCGGTCGGGAAGGTCCCCTGGAGGAGGGAAACCACTTCAGTATTCTTGCCTGGAGAAACCCATGGACAGAGGAGCCTGGCGGGGTACAGTCCGTAGGGTCACAAAGAGTCAGACACGACTGAAGCGACTTAGCATACGTTCACGTATACTGGTTTACTCCCATTGAATGAGGATGAGCACCCACCTCCCAGGTGACGCAAAATTTAAAACAATTCTGTACGGAGCCCTGTGGGGCTCATTCATTGCTAGTTTTCCTCCTCTGCACTAATGTCCCCTTGTTATTCTTTTCCTATCCCAGAGGAAACACATGCATGTTTGTAGAACTGAAATGAGTAATCTCTTTATCTCTATTCTCCTGTTTCAGTTTCTCTGGACTGAAAGAATTTTGGAATTGTAAACTTGGCACCTATAATTACTCCAACTTATATCTGGATTCCTCGAATCATCAGAGGCTAAAGTCCTTTGGCCTTTCCCTTTGTTAGCACCTGGGGTCCTACCTCACCCTCTACTGGAACCCAGTGTGTGCCCATTCACGCCTCTTGGACTCTCCATGGGTGATGACTGCTTTGGCCTCTCTCCATATCACCTCAGTCATTTGCCTTAGACAATGCTTCAGAAGAGGGTATCTATTTAACCTTCACTTCCTTAAAAAAAAAAAAAAAAAAAAAAAGCCCCTTTCTTCACTGCTTTCTTCACTGTAAAAGATGAGAAACTGTCACAGAAAGGCTTTGGATGGCGTAGCCAACCTCCCAGCTGGCCCCTGTGATCCCTGCCTCCTGCTATCGCATCTTCGTGAGGTCCTCTTCCCACACTGATGCAGAGCTGGCCTGTGTGTTCAATAAAACATGGCGGAAATGATGATGTGTGATTACCAAGGTTAGGTTAGATTAGGAAAAGCATAATTGCTCCTGCAGGGGTCTTTCAAGTGGTTCGCTCTGGGGCAAGCCAGCTGCCCTGCCATGAGAACACTGATTCGGTGGAGAGGAACCCACTGAGCCGCCTCGGAAGTGCACCCTCCAGTGCCAGTCAAGCCTCAGTGACTGAAGCCACAGCCCGATGCCTGACAGCAACCTCACGAGAGACCCCACTCTGCAAAAGCACACCTGGCTGCTCTCAAATTCATGACCTCTGTTTCGCTCTCACCATGAGAGAAACTTCCAGGCTTCTGCTGAGGTGGAGGAGGTGCTGCCACCCAGGTGCCTGCAGTAGGAAAAGGAGGATGGGGTGTCACCTGCATCTTAAACACAGTTCCACCACTCCTACCATTCTGGCCTCAGAGGCCTCTCCACTCAGCCAGAGTCCTGGAGCATTCTGCGCACCCTTGCCAGGACTTCCCTTGCAGGCCAGTGGTTGAAACTCCATGCTTCCAATTCCGGAGGCATGGGTTCAATCCTTGGTTGGGAAGCTAAGATCCCACATGCTGTGTGGCCAAAATATAAGGTGGGGAGGAGGGCATGAAAGTTGATGGGATTCATCTGCCCCATTTCCAGCTTCTGGGTCAGCTTACTCAGGTCCACTGAGCGCGTGGCTACTCATCCACCTACTTTCTGTTAATAGCAGCAGCAGATGCCTTGGATCACTGAATCAGGGAAGGTCCAGGTAATACTCGGGGTGCGCACATACATATGTGCTCAGCCGTTTCAGTCACGTCCGACTCTTTGCGACCCCAGGGACTGCAGCCCGTCAGGCTTCTCTGTCCATGGAATTCTCTGGAATGGGTTGCCATGCCCTCCTCCAGGAGATCTTCCTGACCCAGGGATCGAACCTGAATCTCTTATGTCTCCTGCATTGGAAGGCGGGTTCCTTACCACTAGCACCACCTGGGAAGCCCAATATTCAGGGTGGGTATCATATACAGAGAGGAGAATGAAGTAAATGTGCATTTAGCATCCCGAGATTCCTCCAGTCTCCTTCTCACCCTCAACCTCCCAAACAATCACTGGCAGCCAGACCCTTACCCTCAGGGCAAGAGTTTGCAGGCATTTTCTAAGGGGATCTGGCCAACACAAGAGGAAAACCCTAAAATGACTGTGACGGTGGAAATTCCCTAACAACTAGCTCAGCCAGATCCTACAAGTCACCATCAGAAAGTGCAATCGATCTCTCACTCTCACGTTTTCATTTGGAACTTTAGTTAAACTCCCTCACTCTAACATAAATGATTATCAAATAGCTGAGGAAAACCAAAAAACAATACGGAGAGATCAGAAACTATGGAGTAAAAAGAAAATTTCAAAAAAGATTGTTAAAGAATTCATGGAGATAAGAGAAATATATTGTCTCATGAAGCAAGAAAATGATATTATTTAAAAAAAGAGAAAATTAAGAGAACAACAACAAAAAAGCCTCTTAGGAATTAAAAATATGACAGCATAAATAAAAACTTGACTTGAAAGAATTTAAGTTAAAACTGAAGAAATTAGAGTGAAAAGACAAACAGACCAGAGGAGAGCAAGAATAAGAAAAGCAGATAAATAATCCAGGAATTCCAGATCTAGAGTAAAACAAAAGAAAACAGCCACAGGAGAAGAAAATATCAAATATTTTCCAAGAAAATTTCTCAAAACTGGAGGGTAGATTTTCTAGATTTAAAAGGCCCAGTGAGTTTGTAGTTGTTTAGTCACTAAGCTGTGTCCGACTCTTTTGCAACCCCATGGACGGTAGCCTGCCAGGCTTCTCTGTCCATGGGATTTCCCAGGCAAGAATACTGGAAGGGGTTGCCATTTCCTTCTCCAGGGTATCTTTCCAACCCAGGGATCAAACCCATGTCTCCTACACTGGCAGTCGGATTCTGTACCACTGAGCCACCACGGAAGCCCTTGAGTTTCCTGTACAATGGATTAAAAAAACAAAAACAAAAAACACAAAAATCTGCACTGAAGTGATATCACTGTGAAATTTCCCAACATATTCAACCAACTTTCAGAGAAGAAAATACGTACACACACACACACACACACACACACACACACACACACGTGACTGGGAACTGTAGTGGTGGCTGGAATTAGAATACTTACAGCAACCGTACTGTGAACAAGGGAACAGTAGAGCAAGGTCTTCAAAATTTGGAAGAAAAAAGAAAAATCTGAGTGAAAATAATTTCCAACACAGAACTCTCTATGAAATCATGCTATCAGTCCAGTGAGGTAGAATACAGACATTTTTAGACAGGCAAGTTCTTACATAATTTTAAATTTCATATGCTTTGTGTCAGGGAGCTACTGTAGGATATAGTCCATGAAAATGAGAAAATAAAACAAGAAAAAAGAGGTCTATGAAACAGGAGCTCCAACATAGCAGAGAAGTGAAGGGACCCTGTGGAACCGCAATGACAGAAGATCTCAGCAATAACCGGGCAGAGGGGGCAACCAGTCCAGATGAGCAGGTGAGCAGTCTCTGAGAGAGATTTCTTCAAAAGCATGAAATAGAATGGATACAATACCTGATACGAAACTGATAGAATCACGGAACACCTTTGGAGAATGTTCATACAACTGGCAAATATTTCAGTGCTGAATGAATGTTTAAGTACATAAAACACACGCACACAAACCAAACAAAGATAAATAAACAAGTAAAAAGAAAATTATTAACTCTAGGCATAGGTTATGCTGATAGGAAAAAAATAGTATATGCTCCATTTCTGAACAGCACGGTCATAATAATGTAAACTTTGAATATTTTTCTAATCAAAACTGAGATGACCCTACCCTGTGAGGATGGCAGCTGCCCGTGGTAGAAGCGAATAAAGAACTAGGTCCTCGTGTTTGTAGGGGAAAGTCAGCGTACAGTGACGTCTCTGAAAAAAGCAGGAGGTGGCGGGACTTACTTGCCATTAAAGTATATGCAGGCGGAGTGGAAAGTAGTTTCTCTGGGGAAGGGGAAAAGAGGAACAGGAGCCTGGGACCTGCTCATTTTCTTAAGAAACCTTGTAGAACCAGCATGTCTTTTAAGCTGTACCCTGCTATATATGATTTTGATGAACATTTAAAAAATAATTTAAAGTGTAAGAGTATATAGACAGCTAACATGTACTGCTTTTTCAAAATAACACCTATGTAATTTTGATAAATAATATTTTGGGTGTTTACTTTCCTTTTTCATAAATTTAGAGGGTTGGACTAGACCCTCTCATGTGTATGTTTTTTGTATCTTTTTGTACATGTGTCTGGACTTGTGAACATAAACACACACAAATCTGATAATCAATAGTGGAATTCCCCTGATTATTTGATCATTAAAAATTAATTGTATTATCCACATATTCACAAAGGCATAATCTGATCCTACCGAATGAAGAACAAGGTGGTGCAACCATCTACCGATTTGTAGAGAAACACCTGAGGTTGCATTTCAGTCTTCCTCTGTCCATGTGAGAGGAGACACAGGAAGAGACTAAAGTTCCCTGCTGCTTAGACTCTGAACTGTGACGCAAGTATGGTGATGCGAGCCTAAAAGTTAATATTTATCCATCTCAGGGAGTTAAACTTGGCTTGAGAACTTGGCTGGAGGCTGGGGGTAGAAGGAAAGTGCTACAAACTCTGGTAAAGTTAATGCTTTAGCATAAATTTGTGTTAAAGTCAATGTTAATCTTGGTAGCACAGCCAAGTCACTCTCATCTTCTCTAGCATATGCCAAGGAAGTTGATGGTGAGTCCTTCAACTTTCGCTTCACTTTCAACAAAACTAAAACACTAAAATGGGGAGGGCCAGGTATGGAGCTCTGTACTAAAGAGAAATAAGAAGATTGTCCAGTTCAAATCTCCCGTTTCTTCCTAGCTTGGTGACTGGTGATTCAATCTCTCTGGGCCCTGAATTCTTCATCCTGGAATACCTATTTCACGTAGCTGTTAGGAGTATATGTGTTAATACCTGTAGAACACTGAAAACAGTGCCTACGTGTGTCTTCTCTAAAAACATATGTAAAGAACAGAACTGATTTATTGGGGTCTTAGATTCATGGCTGGTGTGCACTTTCATGGGCTCTGGCATGCTCTCTTTCTCTCTCTTTAACCTGGACTTTATTTATGTAACCTGGTCTTCAGAATAATGGAAGCTCTAAGAAGAGAGACTTTCCCATGACAAATTTGGTCAAGTCAATCTCAAAAAGTCAAGGAACACATTGTTCACTGACCATAGTAATCCTGTTTGGCAAAATCTCAGGTTACATTCATTTGCACCAATGTTTCGTATCTGACGCTAGAGCTTTCCTTTGGATGCCAGATGCATTTGGCATTCTTGGATGTGGTGGGCAGACTCTGTACTAGTGCCAAGCCAAGGAGTCCAACGACTGGCTTAGGGACATGCTCTCATTCCTTTTTATTTTTCCGGTCCTCAACAATATCTGGCCTACAGAGAAGGAGATTGTTTGTTGAATATAAAATGAAAAAAAAAAAAAAAATTGGTATGCTTCTCATAGTTGAAGAGAAGAACAACCATACCTTACAGTTACTCACAATTCTCTCATCTATGACTGTAATCTTATTTTTCTATTTTTTTCTGTTTATACTAAAACTTTTATAGGTTAAATCACTATATTAAGTGGAATGTTACTATATCATTACAGTATGTGTAATTTACATTTAAAGAAATTAATAAAGAAGACTCATTGTAGGGAAGTAATACTGTTTAGTTGCGAGCTATTTTTTGTGTTAAAAAACCCCCAAAGAATATTAATCCCTTATCAGATATATGGTTTCCAAATATATTCTGTCATTTCATAGGTTGGCTTTTCACTACCATTTCCTTTGCTATGTGCAGCTTTTTTAGCCTGATGCAGTCCCACTTGTCTATCTTTGCTTTTGTTGCCTGTGGTCTTGGTGTAAGATCCCAGAAATCAATGCCAAGATCAATGTCATGAAGGTTTTCTGTCATATTTTGGAGTTTTATAGTTTCAGGTCTTAGGTTTACATCTTTAGTCCACTGTGAGCTGATTTTTGTGTATGGTATAAGATAAGGGTCTAATTTCCTTCTTTTGCATGTGGATATCCAGTTTTCCCAACTGTCTTTTCTTCATTGTGTATTCTTGGCATACTTGTCAAAGATCAGTTACATTTATGCTACAGACTATAGGTCTGTGTGCCCAAAAGAATGGGATTGTGCATGTGTGTGTGCTCAGCTGCTTCAGTCGTGTCCGACTGTGACCCCGTGGACTATAGCCCTGTCCATAGGATTCTCTAGGTAAAAATACTGGAGTGGGTTGCCATACCCTTCTTCAAGGGATCTTCCTGACTCAGGGATTGAGTCTCCTGTGTCTCCTGCATTGGCAGGAGGATTCTTTATCCATTGAGCTACCTGGGAAGCCCCCCAAATGGGATTAGTGCCTTTATAAAAGAGACCCCAGAAAGCTCCCTTGTGCCTTATGCCACCTGAGGTTACAGCAAGAACATAGTTCTCTCTGAACCAGGAAGTAAGATCTCACCAAATGTTGAATCCCAACACCTTGATCTTGGATTTCCCAGCCTCCAGAACTGTGAGAAATACATTTCTGTTTTTTACAAGTCACCCATTCTATGGTATTCTGTTACAGCATCTTCGATGGACTAAGATTCCATGTAGTTATAAACTTATTTCTGGGCTTTTATTTTTTTCCATTAGTCTGTACGTCTGTTTTCAGTATCAAACTGTTTTAGTTACTGCAGCTTTGTGATACCTTTTGAAATCAGAAACTGTGATATCTCATGCCTTTTCTTTCTCAGGTTTGCTTTGGCTCTTCTGGGTCTTTTGTGGCTCCATATGAATTTTAGAATTGTTTCTTTTTCTGTAAAAACATTGAGATTTTGATATTCTGACAGATGTTGCACTGAATCTGTAATCACTTTGGGTGATATGGACATCTTAACAATATTAGGTCTTCCAATCCATGAACATGAGATGTCTGTTAATTTCTGTCTTTATTTCTTTCATCAATGTTTTACAGTTTTCAGTGTACAGTTCTTTCACCTCCTTGGTTAAACTTATTCCCATACAAATAGAGTATTTTATTCTTTTTGATGCTACTTCAACTGGGATTGTTTTATTAATTTTCTTTTTGGATAATCTGTTTTCAGCACATAGAAATGCAGCTGGTTTTGTATGTTGATTCTGTATCCTGTGACTTTACTGAATTCCTTTATTAGTTTTAATTTGCATGTGTGTAAAATCTTCAGGCTTTTCTACATGTAAGATCCTGTGGATTTTTATAATCATTTCATAAATGCTGTTAGACAACAGGTTATTAGAGAAAACTTATATCCTAAATTAAATGAGAATAAAAATATTTGGAGGGAAATACAAGTGAATATTTACCTAATTAAAGAATAAGGAAGACTTTTTTTTTTTTTTTTTTGGTTACTAAAGTTCTTGGAAAAAGATAAATAAAAGATTAATAAGTTACATAAAAAGCAAACATTTTTCACCTTAAAATGTGAAAAACTACAAAGATCAAATGAAACATTTGTGACAGATGATAAAGGGTCACTATCTTTAACTTTAAAAGGGTTCATAATTCAGTAGGATATTTATTAAAGATATCAGCAACAAAGGACAAGACCAACCGATTAAGAAGTGAATAAATATTAAAGACAATGAACATGAAAAATTATTCAGAGTTAAAGAAAAGACTGAATCCTGATGAATATTGCTTAATGTAAAAAAAGCATCTATCCTAATAAGTTGGTTTAGTAATAAATATGTGAGACCTCTTATTTGAAAAACAAAAAACCGATCAATCAAATACATAAACAGAAGTGAGTGTGGTAATGAAGCAGGTAAAGAGTTTCAGTGAGCAAGGATTGCCCAGCAGGGTTAAATGACACTCAAGGGTCAGGGGAGCAAAGGACTGTAATGCCTCCCAAGTTCAGCACCAAGAAGGTAACTGGTGACCTTGGCAAAGGCAGTTTTGGTGCAGGGGTGAATCTGGAAGCTAGACTGCTATGGGTTACCCAGCTTCCTCAGTAGGTGAAGAAGTGGAAAAGTTACCCATAAAAACTCTAGAAGGAAACCGGTTGTGAAAGGAAGTGAGAGAGAATGAGAAAGACGAAAGTAGGATTAAAGGAAGGTTTGCTTAAGTTGGGAGTTTTCAAGCTGTTTGGATATGCTGGTTGGAGACAGTGGGAAGAAAGGGAGGAGTTGAAGACAGAGGAAAGAGAGAGGATTATGACTGGAATAAGGTCTGTTCGCAGGCGGAAGGGAATGATGGTGGGTCAATCTGCCTCAGACAGGAGATGATGAGAAATGAGATGGACCTGTGCTGAGTGTCTTTATTTTATGTCTTCCTGTTCTGCAGAGGCTAGAGAGCAGAAAAGAGTTCCCAGCCTCACTCGAAGTAGGGTTCCCAGATCCACTTAGATTCAGGCAATCCTATGCAAGAAGGGGGGCTTCCCACGTGGCACAGTGGTAAAGAATCCACCTGCAATGCAGGAGACACAAGTTCAGTTCCTGGGTTGGGAAGATTCCCTGGAGTAGAAAATGGCAACCCACTCCAGCATCCTTGCCTGGGAAATCCCATGGATAGAGGAACCTGGTGGGCTACAGTCCATAATGTTGCAAGAGTCAGACACAACTGAGCAACTGAGCACCCATGCATGCAAGATGAGACAGGGAGAAGGAAGGGAGGCAGAGGCTGTACTTCAGCTACTTCTGCTTTTTCTGCTGGTAAACCCCACAGGGATGCACTGGGTTTTCCGTTAGCAGTGTCCCAGCAGCCTGGTGCTTTATGGATGTCAAGAGGCAGAATGTGGGGCATTGGATTCTTGTCTGTGCAGACCCCTGAGTCATGGTGTACGTCTCGGGCCATCGTTCACGGCAGCTCACAGGCTAACCCCAGCTAAGGTAGTGTTCCACTGACCATTTCCAATTCCCCCTCATTTTGGTTGTGTAGGAGGAGGCAGCTCCCTGGGAGGGTTAGTTGTATGGTGGTATTTGTTGTCTTGGTGTTACTGAGCCTGCTACTCAAGCCTTTCTGGGGATATTGTAAGCATTCGATTCCTTGTATTAAATTTCCTTTTGCTTGAAATGGCTAAGTAATTTCTGTTTCTTGATTGAGAGGGACATCTCCTTTTGTATCGAGAGGGAAGGAAAAATGGATGTACATGTAGATAAATGTGTGTGTGTGTGTGTGATGAAAATCTCCCCAAATGCAGGAGTTTTTAAGCTATGGTGTTATAGAGTCTCAAGGAGTTCCTGGATAGGGTTCAAGGCATCAGTAAACTTAAATGAGTAAAAGCCATATCTCCTTCTTTCCGAATCTCTAACTTAAATTTAGTATTTTCTTCAATTCTGAATGTAGGCATCACACTACAGCATTGCTGGCAGTTCCTGTGACTTCACCCCTAACAGAAAATAGGCATTTTCACAATGTTTTAGAGCTGTTGTAGATCCCAAACATTGTTTATGCTCATAACTATGGTATTTATTAGACTCCTGCTAGATCTTGTTCTATAATACATTTATAAAGATACACACACTGATGTTTTTCCAAAGAAGACATCAGATGACTAACAGGCACATGCAAAGATGCTCAACAACACTAATTATTAGAGAAATGCAAGTCAAAACAACTATGAGATATCACCTTACACCTGTCAGAATGGTTATCATCAAAAAATCTACAAATAACAAATGTTGGAGATGTGGAGAACAGGGAATCATCACACACTGTTGGTGGGAACACAGATTGGTAGCACACTATGGAAAAACAGTATAGAGGCTCCTCAAAAAATTAAAAATAGAGTAATCAAATTATCCAGCAATTCTACTCCTAGGTATGTATACAAAAACCCCAAAAAAACCAAAAAAAAAACAAAGAGCAAAAAGAAAACAAAAATTTGAAAAGATACATGGCACCCCAATATTCATAGCAGAATTATTTACCATAGCCAAGATATGGAAGCCACCCAAGTGTCCATAAACAGATGAATAGAAAAAGATGTACATACATACATCCACATACACATATACACACAATGGAATATCACTCAACCATAAAAAAGAATGAAATTCTTTCATTTGCCACAATCTGGATGGACCTAGCGAATATTATACCTAGTGGAGTAAGTCAGAGTTAGGAAATCCTATATATCATTTATATGTGGAATCTCAAAAATAATATAAATGATCATATATGCAAAACAGAAACAGACTCACAGATCTAGGGTATGGGATTAAGAGATACAAACTGCTGTGTATAAAACAGATGAGCAACAAGGATATACTGTATAGCATAGGGAACTACAGCCATTGTCTTATAATAACTTTTAATGGAGAATATAATCTGTAAAAATAATCATTATTCTGTATACCTGAAACAAATATTGTAAATGAACTGTACTTCAATTTTAAAGAATGGAATATAAAAAATAAAACACAGTATTATATCACAATTTTTAACGTCTTTTGTTTTCCCTGTAGAGTTTCTAAACTTTGGCACTAATGATATTTTAGGATGGATACTTCTTTCTCTGGGGGGACTGTTTTTGCGCTGCAGGGTGACTGAGGGCCTTGACTATGCCAGTAGCTCTCTTCCTGATCACATGACCATCACAGATGCCGTCACCTGGGGGCAAAAGTGACCCTGGCTGGGAGCCACTACTCTGCCTGAAGGAGAGAGGGCTTAAAAAATGGATGCACCAGAGGATGGGAAACAGAAGTGACTGAAGAAACATACAATTGAGTGATGTTAGGGGACCAGATGAAATCAAATGTGGTCATCCTTTAGTATCCTTTGGGCCATCCAGGACCCTGCTGCTGCTACTGCTGCTAAGTCGCTTCAGTCGTGTCCGACTCTGTGAGACCCATAGACAGCAGCCCACCAGGCTTCCCGTCCCTGAGATTCTCCAGGCAAGAACACTGGAGTGGGTTGCTATTTCCTTCTCCAATGCACTGTGGATATTAAAATCCAAGGACACTCAAGTCCTTTACATAAAATGGTAGAATATTTGCATAAGCTATACACACTCTCTCAATCATCTCTAGATTAAAATATCTAATACAACATAAATACTATGCAAATAATTGCAAATACAATGTAAATAGTTCCTAGTGTGTGGCAAATTCAAATTTTCCTTTTTGGAAATTTCTGCAACTTACTTTTTTCAAATTTTTTAATCTGTAGCTGGTTAAGTCCATAGATGCAGAACTTGCAAATATGGAGGGCTAAATGAACAGAGGAGCCTATGGGTGAGAGAAGAGGTTTTCAGGGTTTTATTTTTCCTACATGAATATTCAAATGATGGACAGTCTGCCACCAATAGCATATGTGAAGCAGGTGCCAACTTACAAATGAGATGGGCTGGAATCACCTACAATGTCCAAAGTACTGTTTCTTCCACTGATCGAAAATGCTAACATGTCTTAACATGCTGGTTGGAAAACACACTTTCTTGAAGCAGAAGGATAATGGAGAACATTTAGAACCTAAAAATAACTGTTATTGCCCCTTGTTCTGCTACCGTCCAGAACAACAGCAACAAGAAGCAGGCTGGGCATATTTTGGACTTGAATGGATTTGGAGGTTGCTGCTCTAAGATTGGGCCCAGCAGGCACGGCTATGAAGAACATGGAGCAACCCTATCGTTTGGCAATGTGACTCCTAAGTATTTATCTAGGAGCAATGAAAATATATATCTGTATAAAATCTTGTCCAAGAGTGTTGACAGCATCTTTATTCAGAGTAGCCCCAAACTGGAAATAACACAAATGTCCATCAACAGTATACCTGTGGTGTGGTCATACAATGAAATACTATCAAGCAAGAAAAATGAATGGACTGTTGATATATGCAACAACATGGATGAAACTCAAAAACATGTTGAGTAAAAGCAGCTGTACACAAAAGGGGGAATACATTCGTACGGACTGTGTGATTCATTTATATAAGTTTTAAGTAGGCTACATTCATCCATGGCAATTAAAAAAATCAGAATATTGACTGGTTCCATCAGGGTGGGGACGAGAACTGGTTGCAGAGAGGCATGGGAAATTTTCCTTGGTGAGGATGTTCTATTTCTCGAGGATGAGTTGGGTTATACAGTTGTACGCAGTTGCCAAAACTCACCAAATTGTACACTTGGATTTGTACATTCCACTACATGTAAATTACAAGAGAAGAAGGAGAAGGAAGAAGAGGGGGGAAAGTGAAGGAGAAGAGGAGAAAGAGAACGGTAAATAAAAACTGAACTTACAGTCAACAAAACACATACTGAAATGTTTGAAATGAAGTGAGGTCTGCAATATACTCTGAAATGTAGTCCCCCCTGCCCCGCCCCGCCCCGTGAAAAAAGGGTGGGGGATTGGTAGATAGCCAGGTGGTTAGTATGTGAGTTTTAAAAAGACACAAAATGTGAATTGTAGATTCTAGATGGTGGGATGTGCAATTCTTTAAACTTTTCTGTAACTTGAAAACTTCACACTAAACAATGTGAGTGTATGGCAGAGCATCTCTTTTTGCCTTTTTGGATTATTTCATTAACTGTTGGGCCAAAAAAGAGACTTGGAAATAAGGAAAGCATTTCATATAGTTCTTGTTCTATTTTAATAAATGGAACCTCAAGTGTCATACACATCACCTCCGCCCCCTTAATAACAACAATCATCCATGAGTACATCGCCACCACCACCTCTGGATCTTGGGGCTGTCCCAGCATGGTGCTAATTACCTTACACATGTCAGCCTCCTATAGAGAACTTCATGGTGTTCTTTATTGTTTAACAAAAAGCTCTAGGCTGAGTCACATCTTCAGAACTTCCAGACAGCCAGGAACTAGAACAGATGTTCTAAGAGGAAGATTATGTCTGCGATGGTGGGTATTTTTAGCAGAATGTATTATTCAAATATGAAGGTGTGGGACTCTGTGTGTGTGTGTGTGTGTGTGTGTGTGTATCCAGGTAGTGAGCACATTTTAGAAAAAGATACATAGTATAAATCATAAAGTAAGAGTAACTTTAATCCAGTTTTTGTAGAGAGAGAAACCTTGTTCCTTTTCTCTTTTTCCTTAAACTCCTTGTATCCAGTGCCATTTGATACTGTCACCTTGCCAAAGGGTGTGACAAAGGCTGCCTGGATTTGGCACCCCCAGCTCTTTCCTAGCTTCCTTTTCTCAATAAACCTTTGACAAAGGTCAGGGGTTTGAAAGGTCGGGTTTTTCCTTGTTTGGTTCGTGTTTCTTGCTCAGTAGAATGATTAAACGTCTCTGAGTGTCAATAAATAAGTGGTTTCGGTGAAGCTTTTCGGAATCTGTTTCCCTGAAGGCTGCTTGGTGGCGTGCCTGGGATTGGTTCGGTTTTGTATGAAACTGGTAGGTAAACATTGTAATTAGCAGGCTGCCTCATCCCTGCGGCTCCTGATACCTGTACAGCCATGCATTTAAGAAGAGGGCAGGGATAAAATATCTTCACCTAAAACCAGGAGTCAGGCTTTGATCTTCAGCTCCGACTGACAAAATGCTAAGGTGCTAAAGAGGCAGAAGCCGGATTTGAGCTAAAGGGATCTCAGGACCCCTGGCACAGCTATGCTAGCACTAGAAAGAATGTATGAATTAGGTAAATACCTACCAGGAAAAAAATTAAAAAGACAATAAGCCAGCCTTGAAAAAAAACATATCAGTTTTCTGATTAACTTTACTCTGATTGGAGGCCATAATTCAAACCAGATTCATGAAACAGTGTCAGACAATTCTGGCTGCGTACAGGGGCAACGTATCAGAACTGGATCAGCTACAGTAACCCCATACTGAACAAGTTCAGGATCTCTGGTTCATTTTGTGCGGATATCTCTGTGTTATTGTTAGGGAGAGAAGGGTGGGTTCCTGTAAAGCCAGGTCAAACCATCTTCTTCCTGAGAAGTAACTGACTGATGTGCAAATCAAGCATCTTCTGCCTGTCCCACTGGGAAAATATAGTAGACATGTTTCAAACAATGACTCAATTAGTGGTACCTAGGTTCCAGAAAGTAGCAGACAAACTTTGAAACTTAATTGGATTGAGGAGGGGGAAAAAAAAAATTCTGGCTCCTTTCCTAACATAAATTGTATATAATCAGCAAATCAGCAGGTAGTTTTCATTGGGTTGTGACTCATGTCACACTTAATTCCAATAAAGATTACGGGATGAGATTTTAAAGCTTGTCTGAAATTAGAAATGTAGGAAACCTGAAGGTGACTTTGGTAGAGAATATAGAATACAAAATAGTGTGCAAAATAATAAAATATTCACTCTTTGGGTGGGTTTTATGAATTGCTGCCATACAGCCATACTGTTTCAGCCTTCTGGTGGAGTGGGATGAGTGACAGCCTTACTTTTACATGCACAGAGTGGTTTTTGCTCTTTGTTCTTAAAGATGGGATAATCTATCAACATAATCTTTTCAGCCATTCTCCCAGGATAAGAAACAGAGAAAAGCTGAATGACTTGCTTTCTGAGCAGAGGGTGAAGTAAGAATGGATAGTTAGGGAGTTTGGGATTGACATGTACACACTGCTATATTAAAAACAGATAACCAACAAGGACCTAAGGTACAGCACAAGGAACTCTGCTCAATGTTACGTGGCAGCCTGGATGGGAGGAGACTTTGGGGGAGAATGGATACATGTATATGTATAGCTGGGTCCCTTCACTGTTCACCCGAAACTATGGGAACGTTGTTGATTGGCTATACTCCAATATAAGATAAAAAGTTAAAAATAAAATAAAGAATTTGAATTCTAGTCCCCATGTATTGCACACACAGCTCGCTCCAACTCTGCATCTAAGAGACCTGGCCACACCAGTGCTGGGCAGTGGAACTGGGCAGACCTGGCTCAGCTCACCTAGCTCAGATGCTCTGCTGCTTCAAGCTGAAATGCTGGTCCCATTAAGTTATGAGAAAAATTGAGAAGCATTCTTCCTCCTCCACTAACATCTCATCTTCCAGAACTTGGGCATGGGGTTGATCAGAGGGGTACAACTGGTTGCATTTTTCTTTTCCTTTATTGGTATTTTATAGGATTACTAATAAGAAATCTGAGTAAGTAACAGAAGTCTTGCCCCAGCACTTACGGGGACTGCTCCATTGAGTGAGTTGAGGATGGACGACCCTTCATGACATGGGACCACCAGACCTGGGATATAGTGCAGGCTATGAATGCTCAGTGGTGGCACCAGCTCTAGCAGAAATACTTATGCTTCTGGGGTTGATGTGGCTTGATTTGTGTCCCTAACCCATAGCACCTCAGAACGGGACTGTGTTTAGAGAGAGGACCTTTAAAGAGGTAATTAAGGTAAAATGAGGTCATTAGGCTAGGTCCTAATTCAACCTAGTGTCTTTATTAGAAGAGATTAGGACACACAGGGGCTTCCCTAGTGGCTCAGAAAGTTAAGAATCTGCCTGGAGCACAGGGGGCCTGGGTTTGATCCCTGGGATGGGAAGATCCCCTGGAGAAGGGAATGGTAACCCACTCCGATATTCTTGCCTGGAGAATCCCATGGACAGAAGGTCCTGGTGGGCCCCAGTCCATGGGGTCCCAAAGAGTTGGACACAACTGAGCGACTAAGCACAGCACTAGACAGGACACACAGACAGCACAGACTGTTGGGAGGACCACGTGAAGAGCCAGCAAGGACAGAGGCCTCAGGAGAAACCAAACCTGGGGACACGTGTCTCTACCGAAGCTTTACACACATGTGAGTTTTGGCTAATGTCGGAATCTTCCTCTTCTACACTGAAAACTCTTAGTAAAATATCTTTTGTGAATGATCCAGTTAATTTATTGATGAAGGTTTGGGGAGGTCTCCTCTAAAACACACTGTGAAGAATGTTTATGAAGAAAGACAGTGAACAGAGTTCAAGGAGAAAGGTTTTCGGTCCTTAGAAATAGGCGATTGCTTGCTGTAGCTTAGCATTCTTTGAAATAAATAACCCATCTGAGAAGTTGAACATGGAAAAATGTGATATTGGGACTAAATTCTGGAAATAAATGTGGGTGTGTGACGTAAAAAAAAAATACTTTTGGTTTTGGAAATTTTCAAACCTACTGAAGACTTGGAAGATGAGTGTATGAACAGCCACATACTTTAAGAAACCTGTGTAATGATTTGATTTTGCTCCCAAAAAGCTGTTCTTTTCTGCTTTACTGTAATCAATGTAATTCTAATAGCGCCCTCAGAAAGATATGACTATGCAATTAGATCACAAATGCTCATAGTTCAGGAGGGCTAGACATGCCTTTTGGTGAATAATTTAACTGAGAAATATTTAGGGCTCAATCTTAAATAAGGTACTACAGGAAATAAAATGATGTTTAGGGGCCACACTGAAAAAAAAAACTTACAGCCACTTGAGAAAACAAAACGCAATTCAACTGCAAAAATAAACAGCAATAAAAATAACAGATAAGTGTTGGGGGCAGAGGGAAGGCAGAAGACACTGAGAATATGAAGAGGATAAAACTGTTTCTATTTATGTTTCTTCACAGAAATGAATTTCCTATGGAAAGTAACATATCCTGTTATCAATTAATTTCCTAGTACTTAAAGGCCAATTTGGGAAACTAATTTTATAAGGCAAATTATAAATAAGTACATATTTCTCTTGTGAACACACAGCGATATTTTACAATTATTTTATTCTTTACTAGAAGGACAATCCAAAGCTCAGGGAAGTATTTGTTCCTCTAAGGGTCAACCTTAGTTTGGTGGACTTAAGCCAAGTAATTAATCCATTTTTTTCCCCTGACAAAGAATAGGCTACTATATTCACCTGACGTATTTAGTCAGCCTCACGCTAAGACATGCCCTGGGGAGGGTGTGCCTCCCAGTGAACTGGACCCTAGGCCTAGAGATCCGGGGAGCATTTCCTTCTTAACCCATTATTTCCAGAAGTCCACATGTACGTCTAGAGAAATTGGAATCAGGCAAATAATGAATAAGACCACAACTTGGTACAAATGTGATGCAGAGGGGAAGATTACTCCTAACAGGGCAAAGTGAGTGGGGGTGTGTTTTTAAATTAATACAAACTGTTAATTGCATTTGGCCACCATCTAATCTGTTTGTTTCTGTTGTTTAGTCACTCAGTCATGTTCAACTCTTTGCAACCTCATGAACTGCAGCAAGCCAGGCTCCCCTGTGCTTTACCATCTCCCAGAGCTTGCTCAAACTCATGTCCATTCAGTTGGTGATGCCATTCAACCATCTCATCCTCTGTCGTCCCCTTCTCCTCCTGCCTTCTATCTTTCCCAGCACCAGAGTCTTTTCTAATGAGTCAGCTCTTTGCATCAGGTGGCCAAAGTACTGGAGCTTCAGCTTCAGCATCAGTCCTTCCAATGAATATTCAGGACAGATTTCCTTTAGGATGGACTGGTTTGATCTCCTTGCTATCCAAAGGATTCTGAAGAGTTTTCTCTAGCACCACACTTCGAAAGCATCAGTTCTTCAGTGCTCAGCCTTCTTTATGGTCCAACTCTCATATCCATACATGACTCCTAGAAAAACTATAGCTTTGACTATATGGACCTTCGTTGGCAAAGTAATGCTTTTTTAATACGCTGTCTAGGTTGTCATAGCCAATGCAGGAGATGCAGGTTCAATCCCTGGGTCAGGAAGATACCCTGGAGAAGGAAGTGGCAACCCACTCCAGTATTCTTGCCTGGAAAACCACATGGACAGAAGAGTCTGGAGGGCTACAGTCCACAGGGTCAAAAAGAATTGAACACAACTGAGTGACTTCACACACACAATTATCCTAGGGCTATGGTGATAAATAGAACATATGCTAAGTACACTTACCTTTTGGTCTGTGCACTTCAGAGACCAAGCCCAGGTACTTTTGAGTCACTGCATTCTCTGAATGAGGCCAGAGAGGTGATTCAGTTTTGTGATTATTTCCCACTTTATGTAGTTTTTTTTTCTTTTTTAACTCCTTGTTGTTGAGGAAAACTGATTTTGCAGATTAGCCACAATCACAAGCCATTCCGGAAATTAAAATTCCTCAGGCTCTAGTTAAACATTATTGGTAAAAAGTTCCTGCTCACTACCACCTAGAAATCTATTCCACAGCATGACATATATAATGATTATATCTTTATCTAGGCTCTGCTGCTGCTGCTGCTAAGTCACTTCAGTCGTGTCCAACTCTGTGCGACCCCATAGACGGCAGCCCACTAGGCTTCTCTGTCCCTGGGATTTTCCAGGCAAGAATAGTGGAGTGGGTTGCCATTTCCTTCTCCTACAATTTCCAAATTTATATACAAGACTCAACTAAATAGAGGAGCTCAAGGAATCGATTTTCTAAATAACCAATTCATAAACACTTTTATACATAATTTCCTGCCAAGAAACTAGACAGAATTTCCTCCAACTTCAAGAATCTTATCCCTGGAAGAGGACATGGCAACCCACTCCAGTGTTCTTGCCTGGAGAATCCCATGGACAGAGGAGCCTGGCGGGCTACAGTCCATGGGGTTGCAAAGTGTCAGACACGACTAAACAACTTTCACTTTCATGTCAAGAATCTTAACCACTCCCCCCAAAAAGCACACTAGTTTTGGATGAGACAGAGTTAAATCGAAAATGAGAAATAGAAACTAGAATGCTGATTGTTTTTAAAATGTTTACTTTGAGCAAAGGATCTTTGTTATCTCAGTCTTTAACATGCATTTGGCAGCCTGTATTAAAATGGCTTATTCTCCAGGCGTGGACCACAGGTGGGGTGGACTTGGGTGAGACAGCAGTTCCAGTTTTACCACGCTTATTAATTTTGTTACTAGGGTTGAAATATGCAGCGGGGACAAAGAGCACTGTTTCTATGAACTGTTTAAAGGAGAGAGCAGGAGGAAATGTGAGAAGGATGATTTCTCAATTTTGTCTTTTAAAAGGCAGTCTCGTGGCTGCATTTCCTCCTAAATCCAACACTGTGTGTCCAACCGGACTGAGACACATCTGGCAGTACATGGAAAGATCAAGAAAGAGTTTTCATTGATCAGCAGACGGTCAGGTAGCAAAGCTGGGAGAACTGCTTCTGCTGATGTATCTTCACTAAGTGACAAGGCTGACCTTTGAAATCATTAAGTGTTGGTATTTTGATCTGTCTAAAAAGGTAAAGTGAGTTCTTTCATAAGGAAGTGGGAAAAAGCCAGACTAAATGATTATAAATGAATCAGTGCGGGTAGGACAATGAACTCAGACTGGTCAGATGGGTTAAATGAAAGGGGTCTGGGGACGTGCCAGTAGCTCTGCCCTGCAGAGCTGTTTTCAATAGATCTGTAGTTGGGTGGGGAGACCAGGCCTGGAGGGGCGCATCTGAGCTCTGAGGGGTGCACAGGTGCATACAGGCTGACACTGCCAGAGGCCTGCCTGGCTTCTGAAGATCCAGGGCGTGGGGAGGGAGCCTTGGCCACAATGATGCTTGGGAGTGGGGGATGGCAACAGGGCTTTCTGGGTGTCCCCTAGGAATCCCTCTAAGAATGATGTAATATATTTGATTTTCTTTTTTTATTTTCAGGTTTTTGACCAGTAAACAAACCCTTTCCTAGTGCTTAAGTCTTTTAAGGTGAATCTTCAGTTCTTAAAAGTTTCAATCTAGTATAAAACAGCAAATTATCTTAAACATTTCAACTTACAGGTCCACGGTCTGAATCAATTGCTCAGGGACATATTTTAAATTGGAGTCACAAGGCTAGTCATGTTAATTAACAAATTATCTGAAACATTGTGAATAGTGTATATATTTAAAATAGTAAAGACAGACTTCCCCACAACTATATATAAAGATACAAATACCTTGGGTTTTATTTAGTCCATCTCATTCGTACTTGATTCTAAACCTTCCCAGCATTAAAACACTACATTGTAAGGAAATAATTTGTTTTCAGATGGAACCCAAACTTGACACTGGGTGCCGTCTTCTCATCTCTGTCCCTAAGATTCTAATTACTAGTCACGTAATTCTCAAGACCTCTTTGATTCTTCCATCTCCCACACGGGCTGAACTTGGCAACTGACCCAAATCAACACCTCTATTCACCATTTAACCCTGAATTCTCTGTACACCCTTCCCTGACGACAATTATCACTCACAGATATAGCCTGCCAGGCTCTTCTGTCCATGAGATTCTCTGGGCAAGAATACTGGAGTGGGTTGCCATTTCCTTCTCCAGGGGATCTTCCAGACCTAGGAATCGAACCCAGGTCTTCTGCATTACAGGCAGATTCTTTACTGACTGGACTGTGAGGGAAGCCCACAAGTGTGCACAGACCTGCCAACAGACTCTGCATCAACACCCTTCTTCTGATGGATAATAGGTGGCAGATGAATAGGGGCTGGTCACAGAAGAAGAACTAGAACCTGGAGAAAGAAATGCAATAGTAGAATAGAAGTCAGAGGAAAGAGAGAATTTCCAGAAGGAAGGTATCATTAACATCAGTAGTTTGAAATGCAGCAGGGAAGTTTGTAAAGTAAAGGGATGAAACAGGACCATTAGGTTAGATGGTCATATACTTAAATTTAAGATTCAAATTGCATCAGTGAGATTTTCATGTCATTGTATGGGTAGAAATCAAAGAGCGACATAGGAAGAGTGAGCTAGAAGTGAGAAATTTGGAATTGCATTTCAAGGCAGCAACAACTCAAGAATTAAGATCTTTTAATTTAAGTTTGTATTTTAATAAGGGGTAAAGAGAGGCAGGGAAGAAGTAGATAGAATAAGAGAGAGGGAGTGAAAGATATGGAGTGGTAACCAAAAAGTGGAAGAAAGAGGTTCAATGGGAAGAGATATTTATTCTATATTTTAATTTTAAAAATAGATCTGAGTGTGTTTGCTGAGGAGAGAGTTGATTCCTTTCGTAGGGAAGGGATGGAGAGCTTAGAATTTGAAGCTTTGGGTTGGAGACAGGATTGACGGGTGAGGCAGTGTACCAGAGGATCTCAGCTAAGAGATAAGGAGACCAGGTGAAAAGATCGACCTTGAACAGGAAAAGGAACATCTTGTCCTCTAAGAATGGAGGGAATGTGGCAAGGGATACCAAGGGAGACAGGTGTGGGCGTGGGCGGGGCAGGAAGTGAAGGTAGCCCAGCTGAGCTGCCTGAATCTGGCCCCCTCTGGCCAGCCTGGCAGGACTCAACACAGTTAAGTTCCTGGGAACAGAAGGAATCTGGACTGGGATGACAACAGCTCCAGACATGGCCAAACGGAACCATCAGAGGGCCTCCTGATTATGCAGTAATTCACATGTATCACAGGTCACAGGAGGAATCTAGAGGTTTCTCTTCAATTTTGATTTCTAAGGTAAAGAAAATCAGACCAGAGACATATTCAAGAGCAGTTACTGGTGACTCTCAAACTACAAACTGGGTTTCTTGGCTTCTGCCTCCCTCCGCTGTTATAAAAATATACACAATCAATTTTCTCTCTCTCTTCCTGGCTGTCTTTCCCTCATTCTTCTGCTTTGAAGTACATCACTTTTTCTGAAAACTCCTCCCTGGCCTCTCCTCCCTCTTGTCAAGCAGATCTCATAAAAGCTTTGCAACGTCCCCTTTACTTTCCTTTGTTGCACTTCACTGAACAATTTGAAATTCTAGTTTTATTTACGTAATTATTTAATGTTCTTCTTTCCCAGCAGATATTATAAGCCACATGGGGACAAGGATCCTATTTGTTCACTTTTGTATCCTGGTGAGCACACAGCTCAAAGTCTAGATGGAGTTGGTGCTCAATAAACATGATGAATGAATTTATATTCCAAGCATATAGTGTAGGATAGTTTTCAAGAATTTTATTTGCAAATTAAAGTTCTGCATTTGTGAAAAGATTCCACTGTGGGGTGGCAAGAAGACTGACCTATATATTCCCTGGGCATATATGAAGTGCTCAATATATATTTGTTGAATGAATAAGTGAATTTCCACACCAGTTATTTTCACTCTCTTAAAAAAAAAACACCACCACACTGTGCCTCCGAGCCACTGAAAATAATTTAAAGATACTACCTAAACATGAAAAGAAAAAAGTATTTAAACAAGTAAATTAAAATTTTCCAGTGTAATTTAGAATAAATCTTAGAGTTCATCAATACTTTGTTAATAATCAATTTATAATGAAAATACTGACTATATAATTAAGGTAGCTTCTGGGATAATATATAATTGGAAAACCTAACATTTAATTCCTAAAGCTTTACACTTTGGAATGTCTCAGAGACATTTTATCTCATGACACTAAGTGAACTTGAACTTACCAAGCTTTAGGACAAAAATTCATGCATGTGCAAACATTTAAAAATAAAAGTCATCCCCAATGAATTGTCTACCACCTTTTTCAGGAAAGAAAATTCATGAACATATGCATGAAGATTAGTACCATAGTGTAGGCAAATACTTTTCCATGTCCCACCTCAAAGCAAACAAATGAAAATAGAAACTTCAAGGACAATTATAAAGTATGTCCTAGTTTAAAGGCACAGCATCCTTTTCTCCTTTGGTTTTCCTTTATACTCTTATCAGAAATAAATAATGCTAGCAGGAAAACATTTCTGCTCTTTTGACTGTGAGGTAATTAATCTTTGTCTTATATTTCTCGACTTTCAAAACTTTATAAAGATATGAAAACAGAAAGCATTCAAATGTTTGTTGATTATGGATATTAAGAGACATTAGTGAATCTACCTGGTCTAGGTTATACCTACACACCCCAACATTCTAATTCTTTCACGGAACTTTTAATTTCCAAAAGAGGCTATTATTCTGGTTAATAATTAAAATGTTTCAATGTTTAGGTATACACAATGTCACAGTGTTGGCATAAAAATGCTTTGTCACAGTCACTTGGGCAAGTTATGGGGAACACAGACGCTTTGTTAGTTATAGTATTTGGGGAAGTAAAGGAATATATGAATTCTTGAGTTTTCAGGGAAGTCTGATTTCAAATAGTCTATCTTGTTGTCCATACAAAGTGCTTTGCATTTTACTAGAAGATCCGGTACCTATATCTCATAGCAAAATTACCATCTGTCAGAAAGATGATGGCTTGGACTGCCCACAGTTGAGCAACGAGAAAGGTAACTCATCCTAAGTATTTCTGATGGCACACACAGAGTCCAGGGCTGGGTTATGTATTGTTAATAATCCCTCCCAGGCTCAACTGTCCTTTCATCTTGGAATTTTCTGACTCTTCAGATCTGAGTTCACTCACATTCCTTCCTACAGTATTTAGTGAAGGTCTATGGAAGGTTGTACATTCTCCCCTTGCCTATACATCCAGCCTCTACACATATTCCCAGTATTCAGGAAGCTAAATTTCTGCTTTTTTAAAGATTTTTTTGACGTGAATTATTTGTAAAGTCTTTTATTGAATTTGTTACAACATTTTGTCTGTTTAATGTTTTACTTTTCTGGCCATGAGACATGTGGGATCTTGGTTCCCTGACCACACCCCCTGCATTGGAAGGTGAAGTATTAAGTCCTAGACCACCAGGGAGGTCACAATTTCTGCATTTGTGAAAAGCAAAGTGTGAGCTTACTGAAAGGCAGACACATAGTTGACCAAGGGGAAATCATTATTTGTACTTTAAATTTATCCTTAGTTTCATTACATAAAAATACTAGCTTGCTTAATACAATTTAAAGGTATATCACGGTTTGGAAGGACTGTTGCTGAGGCTGAAGCTTCAATACTATGGCCATCTGATGTGAAAAGCTGACTTATTGGAATAGACTCTGATACTGGGAAAGGTTGAGGGCAAATGGAGAAGG
Source organism: Bos indicus (assembly GCF_029378745.1). NCBI lineage: Eukaryota > Metazoa > Chordata > Mammalia > Artiodactyla > Bovidae > Bos > Bos indicus. Next base: position 57,564,798 of record NC_091765.1, on the reverse strand, counting down.
AGGTAGCAGAAGATGAGATGGTTAGATAGCATCACTGATTCAATGGACATGAATTTGAGCAAACTCTGAGAGATAGTGGGAAGACAGAAGAGCCTGGTGTGCTGCAGTTTATGGGGTGGCCAAGAGTTGGACATGGCTTAGCAATGTAAGAACAACAACAGAGTTGTGACACTTAACTATTTTTGCTTTTTTCCCCCAATTTTAAGATAAAATTTACAAATGCACTATAAGGATACCTTAAATACTTAAAGCGCTGTAAATCCACGTAAGAATAGCAACAAGATAAAGAAAAATTGGTTTGAAAGCGTTTAAAACTAAACTTTATATAAATGTGTGTGTGCATAGAGTCTAAACAAAAATATACCATGGTAACTTAAAACATGGCAATGTTTAAGATATGGAAACTGTTGAGTTGAAATAAATTAATAGAACACTGCAAACAAGCTCATCAAATGTGCACAATGGGAGCAGAAGAATCTGAAAGGTAGAGGCCCATTTGGGTGAGGAAAACCAGATGCCAAGGGTAGTTCATTACAAATAAAAGTATTCTAATTAGCTTCAGGGGAGAAGGAGAAAAGAACCAGGTACCAAAGGTAGGAAAGCCAAACAGCCCCTAGCAGATGGAGGCACGTGACTCCCTAACTGCCCCTAGGTAACTCCTGGTTTAAGGACAAGGCAGACCTCTATCATCATTTCTGTCAGCAGATTGTCATCCAGAAGTGTCCAGTTCTCTGGAGCACCACCACGTGACACCCTGCTCTGAGCCCACAATCAGATTGCCTTTCTCTAAGATAAGAAACAGTCCCCAAAGCCCACGCTGTGAAGAGGGGCTATGAGAACAGTGGCAAGTAAGTGATGTGAAGACAGCTGCAAGAAATCATCACTGACTTCATCAACAAATACAAGTGTCCTTCCAGAGCCATGCCATTTCCTTTAGGAAGTTCAAGATATGGGTGTGCTGTTGACCCTCACTTAAATCCAAAGTCCATTTCCCCAGCATAACCAATTAGGCAGTGTAGCCGAGAGCTGTCAACTTATTCTTACTTGTGTGAAGGGGTCTGGGTGGGGGTTGGAGGAGCTTGCTCTCTGTGTTGAGTGCAGCTGAGTGTGTGAGTCTTTCTCCTGCTCTAATCTTAATCCTGCCTCTAGGATCTTAAGTCTAACTATTCCAACCATTGCTTTAAATGAGTGTTTTACACTTTGTTGAGCATGAAGCTAAACACTCTCTGAGCACACTGTTTATGGCAGGAAACAGGTTTATTCACTGCTGCCGCTAAGTCATATCAGTCGTGTCCGACTCTGTGCGACCCCACAGATGGCAGCCCACCAGGCTCCCGTCCCTGGGATTCTCCAGGCAAGAACACTGGAGTGGGTTGCCATTTCCTTCTCCAATGCATGAAAGTGAAAAGTGAAAGTGAAGTTGCTCAGTCGTGTCCGACTCTTTGCGACTCCATGGACTGTAGCCTACCAGGCTCCTCCGTCCATGGGATTTCCCAGGCAAGAGTACTGGAGTGGGTTGCCATTGCCTTCTCTGGGTTTATTCACTGGACAGTTCAATAAAAGCCAAGGTACTCCCAGATGCAGTGAATGTTAGAGGAGACTTTGCTGCAGTATAAAGAATTCCAGACTCTGAGTTAGCACAATCCGTGGGTTCTAGTTTTGGCCCTCTGAATAATTTAGGGTTATATGGTTTTAATTGGAGAAGGAAATGGCAACCCACTCCAGTGTTCTTGCCTGGAGAATCCCAGGGATGGGGGAGCCTGGTGGGCTGCCGTCTATGGGGTTACACAGAGTAGAACACGAGTGAAGTGACTTAGCAGCAGCATACGGTTTTAGCTAGGCCATTAACCTCTCTGGGCCTTAGTTTCCTCATCTGTGTAATGGTGAACTAAATGACGTCTAAGGCCCTTTCTGGATCCTCCATTCTGGAATGACTGTGGACTGCATGTTCAAAGGGAGGAGTAATCATATTGGGATAGAATGATCAAGAGTTTTCAGGAGATAATTAGGGTGGTTTGCTCATTTTCTGCAAAATCTGATTTCTCAGTTGTAAAAAATCCAGCAGAGAGATTGCAGATGGCTCTGGTAATCTCTCCCTCACAGATAACCACTGGTAGAATTTTTTTCTTCTGGATATTATACGTGTTAATTATAACTGTTACTATTGCCATTTTAGGTGCCAAATATAATCATTACTAATTATATTAAAATGGAACATAAAATACGTGTTTCTTTAACAAACTTAAAAAAATTTAAGATTATATCTTGGAGATTTTTCCATGTCATCACATCTCATTTTTTTTTTTTTAAATCAACACAGAGTACTGCATTGTATCTGAAAGTTGTAGTTCATTTAACCAGCATATATTGACAACAAATACACTGTTCTTTGTGATCATAAACAATAGTGCAACAAAATTCCTTTGTATGCCCTGTCCAAATATTCAGTCTTGACACCTCCTCCCTCACTGTCCATTTCCAATCCATCACCAGGTCCTGGTGGTTTCACCTAATACCTCAGGAACCCACACACTTCTCTCCACTGAGTTCTCTCTATTTTATTCAAGTGGAGATTCAACAATGTCTCACACAATAGCCCCTTACTTGAGGCTAGCCTTCTTTAGCCCCATGTCTTCCTTCTAGCTTCCTAACTTGCAACCAGAGATGCAAATCTTATTTCCCAGTTTACGACCTTCAGTAGCTTCTCTCTGTTCCTAAGATAAAGACCACTGCCTTGTAATGGTTTTATTGTCGGTGCTGCACTTTGAGGTCAGCATAGAGTTTGGAATTTGTATGTGTTTTCCCTGCACCCTAGGATGTAGATTAAATTAGTATGTAGAGTAAATTAGTTACTCAGTCAGGACAACACACTTCTGGGATGGTTAGTAAGGATGTTATCAGATGCTTAGAATTCAGAGGTGGTTTCTACAAGCAAGTTACTTTCTTTATCTGTCATCAGCACAAAGGACTTGACTAATTAGCAAATAACTGTTAGAAGTTATTTTTCCTCGGTGAAGTCAGTGTTGTACAGGATGTGTGGACAGGCTAGAAACAGTGTTGAGGTATCAACACTCTTGCATCAAATGGTACCTGGTAGTGATTCAGGATCTGTCCTTCCCAGCGGTTCCCAGGACATGCTGGTGAGTGTTGCCTTGTCTAGTTCTTGCTGCTTAATTAAACCCTTAGGTTAGCTGAACCCTGTCCCTAGAGGAGTGTTCCATTTGCCTCTAATGAACTTTCCATGAAAGATCTAATTGGAGAAACAAAAGGAACAGAAACGGGAACTTCATCCAGATTACAAACAGGCTGCATGACTGTTTCAACTTCTGCTTACAAGTCAGTATTACAACGTGAGGCTAGATTGAGCCTGACATTTGCTTTGGGATCAGGTGTGAGGCTGTGGGGAAGGAGACTTGTACCCTCAACCACCTCTAAATATTGAAGGTTTCAACATCCACCCCCAAAAAATCCTAAACAAGACCTTAAATAAGGGTCGGATTGATTGAGGTCAGATTATAGTATGTAACCTAAGAGACCCTGCACAATCGACCTTCTGCCACCTCTCCTGGTCCTCCTCCTGCTCAGGAGACTTCTGGAACACCGTACCTTGGGGGATGTCTGAGCCTACAGCCTGCCTTTGCACCGGAGGACCCACTTTGCCTGATCAGATCCCTCTTATCCTTCCCAGCTTGGCGGGACAGGCTTCCCTCAGAGAAGCCATTCTGGCCTCTCAGGCCAGGTCATGCCCCCACCCTCACAGAGCCCAGGGCAGTTCTCCCTGCTTTCCCTAAGGGAATGGATGATGATGCGTCCTTTTGCTAACTGCACCAAGCCCTATGGTACTGCCTCCAGGCCTGTGTTAATTACCTTTGTATTCCCACTGTCTGGCACAGACTATGGACATTTGTTCAATAAAGAGCATTTAGATTTTACGCCCAACAGCATTAGTATTTTTTTAAAAAATTTTATGGAACTAGGTTCACTAAGTGGAGTGAGCCTTCCATAATGAAAACACTTAACAGTATTAAAAAAAAAAAAAATCCAACCAAACTCACAAAGTGAAGGGCAAAGGATATATAAAATACAAAGGTGAAGCAATGACCCTCTCTTTTAAATACTATCCACGCCAACTTAATTCTGTTGAAAACCCTTCACGGACAGAAGGGCCAGAAGAAAGCCACCTTCTTCCTCACTCACTCTGCATATTTCATAGTTTCCTTTCCTTTCAACATTTACAGGAGGATCATTTCAGTATGCAAATAAGTTCTGCTTTCTCAGAGAACTCCATTTTACTTTGTCTCCACACATCAAGTCCTTGGCATTCTCCCTACTTCCCACTTATACAAACACGGAACACACTTCACCCCAAACTTCTGTACATGCTGAGGTTCGAGGAGGATTTAAAACTACCCCTGGACAGCTATTTAAGGACATTTTATGATAAGGAAAGTTACATATCTAGTTAGAAATTCCGGGGAAATCCCACGAGTTTCAGTTAGAAATTTCCTGTTATTTCGTGTGGCCTTTGTCCAAGGTAAAGATGAGGTGAGCTGGGAGGAAAAGTGCATTGTTTGAACACCTGCCCTACTCAGACCCTTCTTTGCATCTTGTATCCCATGGCGCTGCTCTGGTCCTAACTAACCTCTCATCTCCCTTTTGAGAAAACTGTGGGCCACAGAGATCGAGAATCAGGTTGATTAAGTATTTACTAAATGCAGACAAATGCAGCTTTACAGATATGGAAACTGAAACCCAGGGAGGTTCCAGGCAGAGTTAGGATGCAAACCTGATGGGGGTCCAGCCCTCACTCCTGTCTTTTCTGGGAGAGCCAGGCCTGACTCAAAGGGGGTCATGACCCGTTCTTCCTTGAGACTCACCTGGGAAGCATAGGCGACCCACTGGCTTAGTGAATGGAAGAAAGTACCTTGGTTTCTTTTGTTGTTGTTGCTAAGTCATACCTGACTCTTTTGTGATCCCCACAGACTATATATAGCCCACCAGTTCCTCTGTCCATGGGATTTCCCAGGCAAGAATACTGGAGTGGGTAGCCATTTTCCTTGGAGAAGGCAATGGCACCTCACTCCAGTACTCTTGCCTGGAAAATCCCATGGACGGAGGAGCCTGGTAGGCTGCAGACCATGGGGTCACGAAGAGTTGGACACGACTGAGCGACTTCACTTTCACTTTTCACTGTCATGCATTGGAGAAGGAAATGGCAACCCACTCCAGTGTTCTTGCCTGGAGAATCCCAGGGACAAGGGAGCCTGGTGGGCCGCTGTCTATGGGGTCGCACAGAGTCGGACACGACTGAAGTGACTTAGCAGCAGCAGCCATTTCCCTCTCCAGGGGATCTTTCCAACCCAGGGATCAAACCCGAGTCTCCTGCATGGCAGGTGGATTCTTTACCACTTGGGGAGCCTAATACAGTTTCTTTTAAGGGTTCCCATAAACTAAACAGACAGTAAGCACCTGCAAACAGAGTGCGTAAAGACATCTAGAGGAACCCAACATGCATATGACGCAGTCATCTGTGAGACTAAGAGGATGATTCTGTTTCTGAGTCTCACCCAGTCACACCTGTCAGTGCAGCCCTTCAAGGTTCTGGGGCAGTGAATTCTGGAAATTTGTTTGGTTTACTTGTTTTGCTTTTTGTCTAATTAATCTTACAGGACAACTGCCTGTCCAGGATTGTAGTTTCAGTAATTTTTTTTCTCTGAAGCTACTTTAGCTTTAAGTTTTATTGATTTTTTTGCCTAGATGCAGGTCACACTACTTTTGCCCCATTAAACCTTTGATTGCAGGTAGGGAATTATAAAAACAACCCTCCAACTCTCTCAGTTTGTTGTGACTTCTTCACACCTTCTTTTGTTTTCAGGCTCTCCCCCAGATCCACAATTTTCATTTCAACTTGGGCTTCAGCACCACGAAATATTTGCCTTTTAGTAGCTCAGACAATAAAGAACCTGCCTCCAAGGCAGGAGACCCAAGATTGATCACTGGGTCGGGAAGATCCCCCGGGGAAGGGAATGGCAACCCACTCCAGTATTCTTGCCTAGAGAATCCCAAGGACAGACCATGGGGTCACAAAGAGTCGGACATGACTGAGCGACTAACGCACTTTACCTTTGAAAGGAGAAAGCAAGCTCTGCATCAATAATAGAGACTGAACTCATTTTACAGAGCTGGGGGATCAGGCTTCCATTAGTGGTCTTCTGTGGAAAAGGCAATGGCAACCCACTCCAGTACTCTTGCCTGGAAAATCCCATGGACGGAGGAGTCTGGTAGGCTGCAGTCCATGGGGTCTCAAAGAGTCAGACACGACTGAGCGACTTCACTTTCACTTTTCACTTTTATGCATTGGAGGAGGAAATGGCAACCCACTGCAGTGTTCTTGCCTGGAGAACCCCAGGGACGGCGGGGCCTGGTGGGCTGCTGTCTACGGGGTCACACAGAGTCGGACACGACTGAAGTGACTCAGCAGCAGCAGCAGTAGTGGTCTCCTGGGGCTGGACCTCGGCCTGGGTTGCAGCGACTCTCTGAAGCTTCTATCACGTCTGTTCCTAGAACACTTGGCTTCCTTCATCAAAACCGAATCCCAGTGAGGATCATAAAACATGTCCCATCAAGTATAAAAGAGAATGCACAGAAATTGTACTTAGCAAACTAATTCTTAATTCAAAGCACTGGAAATATAAAGCATGGTTTGTTGTTATTACAATTATCATATGGATTCAATGAAATAAGAAAATCATGCCAGGGAGGAAATCGGGTTTTGTGAGGTATTTTCAAGTTTCCATGAAATAGTTATTTGGAATCATCAATAGAAACCTTCAAGCATCTCTCTGAGTTTGGCACAGTGTATACGGGAGGAAAAAGTAAACCCAAACTTAAAACTGGATAATTTGGATAATTTCTGCCAAAGACCAAATATAAAACCTGCAGAGTACTTCAGTGGATAGAAGATTGGGCTTAGCATCAATAGAATCGGTTCAAACATTGACTGGGTGACACCCCTAAATCTCTCTGTGAAAGTGGCATAATATTTAGGTTGGGGAAAAAGTAATTGTGGTTTCAGATTGTGAATTTTAAATCATCATAACTAGGCTCAAACACACTTTTATTATTCAAAATAGGAACCATTACTATCAACCCATTTTTGCCAATGAGAAATAAGTTGATTTGTCTAGTGAACCCTTGGAAAGCATTTTCTGCCTCTTGCTGATTGAGGAAGCATTTTCCCTGCAAAAAGTTGTCGAGATGCTTGAAAACGTCGTAGTTCACTGATGACAGGTCAGGTGAATATGGCAGATGAGGCAAAACTGCATAGCCCAATTTGTTCAACTTTTGAAGCACTGGTTGTGTGACATGTGGTCAGGGGGTGTCCTGGAGAAGAACTGGGCCCTTTCTGTTGATCAATGCTGGCTGCAAGCGTTGCAGATCTCATCGATCTGCTGAGCATACTTCTCAGATGTAATGGCTTCTCTGGGATTCAGAAAGCTGTAGTGGATCAGATGGACAGCAGGCCACCAAACAGTGATCATGATCTTTTTTTGGTGTAAGTTAGCTTGGGGAAGTGTTTTGGAGCTTCTTCTTGGTCCAACCACTGAGCTGGTCATTGCTGGTTGCTGAATAAAATCCACTTTTCATCACATGCCACAATTCAATGGAGAAATGGTTCACTGTTGTTGTATAGAATAGGAAACAACATTTCAAAATGACGATTTTTTAAAATTTTTGGTCAACTCATGAGGCACTCACTTATTGAGCTTTTTCACCTTTCCAATTTGCTTTGAATGCTGAATGATTGTAGAATGGTAGACACTGAGTTCTTCAGCAACTTCTTATGTTGTTGTAAGAGGATCAGTTTCGATGATCCTCTTAATTGGTCACGTCAACTTCCAATGGCTGGCCACTGCACTCCTCATCTTCAAGGCTCTCATCTCCTTTGCAAAACCTCTTGAACCACCACTGCACTGTACATTCATTAGCAATTCCTGGGCCAAATGCATTGTTCAAACTGTGAGTTGTCTTTGCTGCTTTTTGCAACCCATTCTGAACCCAAATAAGAAAATCACTTGAATCTGCTTTTTATCTAACATCATTTCCCTAGTCTAAAATTAATATAAACAGCAAGTAATAAGTCATCAGCAAAAATAAAAAAAATAGTAAAAGAAGAAATGTGCATTAAAATGATGTATAACATAACCAGATTTATTTAAGAATGTACCAATATCAAATAGCAAAGTTCAATAATGCAAAACCGCAATTACTTTTGCACCAGCCTAATAATTCTACCTATACAAATGTCACAGGACAGTTGGGAAGGTCTAATAAACTCAAGAACTATATAAAGAACTGCTTCATTATAACTAATTGCCTGTCAAAAATTTATATATATATACACACACACACACACAAATATGAAATTTACATGAGCATGCTGATTTGGAACTTTAAAATTTGAATGGCCTCTTAGTAAAAGTTTAAAAATTGCCACAAAGGAATGGGGAAAGTTGCCTGAAACCATCATTACCACCAAAAAGTATCTTCTTTTTCAATAGTAAAGAATGCAAAGATAACACCCCAACCTAAAGTTTGCGATGCACAATTCAGAACCTGGCAGTCTAGAACCATCTTCACTTCCTCTCCTTCTTTCCTTAGAATCCAACTTAGCAACAAGTGTCGTGGGATAAACTTTGCAAGGCCTCTCAGGTTGGACGGTTCTTCTATTTCCCCATCCCTGCCTCAGTCGGAGCCCTCCCCTCAGCACCCTCACAACGGGATTCACTACTGCCAGGCTCTCTGGGCCACCCTTACTTAGTGCTGCCAGATCCGCCTTCCTAAAAAGCAGAACTCAGGATCCACAGAGATTCCATCCATCTCATCCTGTTTCCCTCTACTCCAAAAACATTCCCCTCCTCTAGTCTAGGAATTCCTTCACCTGCCCAGACGCCAGCCTCAGGGCCTTTTGCTCTTGCTGTTCTCTCCGCCTAGAATGTCCTTCCACCAGCCCATCTTACTACAAATCACTCTCCCACAGTCCCTTTAGTGCAGTGCTTCTCAGATTTTACCATACTTATGAATCGTCGTAACATCTTGTTAAAATGTAGGTTCTGATTCAACAGATCTCAGGTTGGGGGCAAGACTCTGCAATTCTAACCACCTCCCAGCCAATGTTGCTGGCCCATGGACCCCACTTTGAGAAGCAAACCTATTGACTCAGGGGGAAAAAAGGCGGGGAGGAGGTAGTTCTTGGAGACAGACAGACATAGATTTGAATGCAATCTTTATCAGGCAAATATCTCCATCTGTATAGGGGGAATATTACCCGTTTTATGGAAGTGATAGGAGGATCTTTTGACTATAAATAGATATTAGGCTTTTCAAATCTCTTTCACTTGGCTCCCCTAACCTTATCATCTTGTTCCTTACTATGCTTCTCTGATAATCCAGTTTATTTCTCTTTACTCTGGATCTTGTGTGTTGTGCTTAGTCGCTCAGTTGTGTCTGACTCTTTTTGACCCCCCTGGACTGTAGCCCGCCAGGCTCCTCTGTCCATGGAGATTCTCCAGGCAAGAATACTGAAGTGGGTTGCTATACCCTCCTCCAGGGGATCTTCCCAACCCTGGGATAGAACCCAGGTCTCCCCTGTTGCAGGCAGATTCTTTACCATCTGAGCCACCAGGGAAGCCCACTCTGGATCTTACCTGACTTTATTTCTTTTAGCACATAAATCAAGAAAAAGGAATTCTTAAAGTTAAGTTTTGTTCTTACAAACTTTGAGCTTATGAAACTTAATTCCATCCTCCCTGCAGCTGAGTAGGGAGGGGCACATTGAGGGGCACATCAAAGTTCCAGTGCTGATTCGATCACTCACCAGCTGAGTCTCCTGCTGAATGTGAACTAACATGTCTGGGTTTCAATTACTTCACCTGTAAAATTCTGCCTTTACCTCCTGTGTTGTTGTGAGAGTTAGGGATGTTACATAAAGTGCTTGGCCAATGCAGCAGCATGCAAAAATGGCCACAACACTCTACCCCTCCCTGAATTCACATTCTCTAATGACTCTGCAGTTCTTTCTATCAAAAGGTAAAGAGTCTATTTCTTCATAAAGTATATTGGAGGAGAAGCACTTTGTGTCCATTTCAGCCTAGGCCTCAAGGAGCCTTGCTCCCGTGCTCCTGCTCTCACCCATGCTGAGCCAACATGTCACCAAACGCAGGGCAGCCTGTCATGTGACAGGAAGCAGGAGGTCCAGCTGCCCCAAAGGACTCAGCCAGCAGTCATCGAACACCCAGAGGCAGAGCCACCCTGGTGACCGCAGTCACACAAGGGAGACTGGACAAGACCAATAGGTTCACCAGGTCCAGACTGCTAATCCACAAAGTCATAAACTAAATGAATGGTGGTTGTTTCAAGCCATTATGTTTTGGGGTGTCTGTTATGCAGAAATATATAACTGATACTGTATATATAAGTAATTTCTCCATAAATAGTGGCTATTACAATATTTGGGGGCTTCCCTGGTGGCTCAGTGGTAAAGAATCCACCTGCTAATGCAGGAGATGTGAGTTACATTCCTGGGTTAGGAAGGTCTTCTGGAGAAGGAAATGGCAACCCACTCCAGTATGCTTGCCTGGGAAATCCCATGCATGGAGGAGCCTGGTGGGGCTACAGTCCATGGTGTCACAAAAAACAGACACAACTTAGAGGCTAAACAACAACAACATTTGTCAGAAAAAAAGACACAATGTCAAAAAAATGAATTTTCCATATTGCTAAAAATTCTATTTCTGGATCAGTATTTAGAAAGATGGCTGAGCTGGAAACTAGGGTTCATAGATTCTGATTCAAGTAGCTTTTCCAATTGGCAGCCATATGACCTTGAAAACATCATTTAACTTACTTGAGCCTCAGTTTCCTTATCTGCAAGGTAAAGTGGTTAGACCAAATGACTTTTAATTTTTTGTTTAGCTCTAAAAAGGACTGAGGATCCATTTTTACAAAATGTAACACTTATTTCCTTGCTAACAGATAGCTCTGAACCCAATTTTTCTTTCTTGTAGACTTCAGGATTTAATCACAGATAACCCTTCCTGTATTTCCGTCACTGTTCAGCATTTGGTTGTGACTGAGTTTCACACTTCTAACAGTCATGCTCCGGACCTAGAAGGTGGCCCTCCTTGCTGTGGACCAGGAACCCAGATAGGCAAGCTCATTAGGAATCAAAAGATGAATAATGCCATGTAAGTTCTAGAGGGAATCAAAGTAAGTGGCTCTTAACTCTTTGCAGGTGCAGGTGGACTTCTTTTACTAATTTCTAGGTTGTAATATATATTTTGGAGGACTGAGTTGTGCAGTGTGATTACCAGACAAGGAGGATACTATTTTATAGCCATAAAGTACAAATCAAATTTGCAGTTATTGCATATAAATGACCCAAGATACAAAATCAGTTATGAAATAGGGGGAGAAAGACTTAACACCAGAATTTTAAGTTTTAAAATTCTCTCATGTAGCGATTGACTCTGGGCTTCCCTGGGGCTTCCCTTGTGGCTCAGCTGGTAAAGAATCCGCCTACAATGTGGGAAACCTGGGTTCGATCCCTGAGTTGGGAAGATCCCCTGGAGAAGGAAAAGGCTACCCACTCCAGTATTCTGGCCTGGAGAATTTCAGAGACTGACTCTGGAATTAACAAGTAAACTGCAAATACATCCAAATACATGTTGTATTAAAGAGTTATGCATGTGGCAGTGACTAGGATGGTTTTTCTTTTCTCACAGGCATTCAGCACCTCTAACATACCACTAGTACATGCTCTAACACAGCCCTTAGCAAATAGAATACAGTCTTCCCTGTGATATATGGCAGGCCATAAGGTAGGCAATTTATAAGAAAAAAAAAAGACTGTTACACCCACTTCCATTATGTTACATAGTCAAAAGTCAGGGTATTTTTATTCCTGGGAGGAATTAAGCTAAATTAGGAAATAAGGGAGCAACTGTTTATCTTAATTTTGCCTTTGGATAGTACTTTAGTTGTTAAGTTGTATCTGATTCTTTGCAATACCCTGAAGCATAGCCCACCAGGTTCCTCTGTCCATGGAATTTCACAGCCAAGAACACTGGAGTGGGTTGCCATTTCCTTCTCCAGCCGATCTTACTGAACCAGGGACCAAACCCATGTCTTCTGCATTAGCAGGCAAAATTCTTTACCACTGAGCCACCAGGGAAGTCCCTATGTGTATAGTTAAGTCTGTATAAAGAGGCACAAGGTTGTTGAAAGGGTGGAAAAAAAAAAAAATCAGCTCACTCTGTATCAAAAACTTTCTTTTGTGATAGAAACGAACTAGGTGGGGCCCCAGGGTAGCTCCGTTCAATAGGGACAACATTGCAATGGGAAGTGGCTTCTGCTTATGTACCTGGAGCACACGTATTTTGAAATGACATGTAAACTAACTTCAGAGACTTGAATCATCTGGTATTTTTTGAGTTAATGTCTTACATACCTTTGCCCAAGTATCTTTTGAGTCAATTCACCCTCTCCTCTGGGGGGATTTTTCTCAGCACCCACCTTGCTTGTATCTTCCCCATTTCATTCTCACTGCAGCGGAAGTGATTCCCCATTTCATTCTCACTGCAGCGGAAGTGAAGTTTCTCAAATACAGATCTGCTCAGCTTAAAATCCTCTAATGGCTTTTCTGAAGACTGTAAGACCCCTGAAGGCAAGGACTGTATTCCTAGTACCTCGTCGAGTGTCTACAAATATGCTGTCTCCAAGACCAGGTTGGGGTTTCATTCAATTTTCGAGAGCTGTTTGTACATGGAGTTTTACTGCCCATGGGAAAATGTGAGACATGATACCCTTTGCCTTATGTTAATACTGTTCACTGCAGCTCAGAAGAGTCTTTTCGAAGATGCTTGATAACACTGAATTAGCATTTGAGGTATTTAAGTCTTTGCTTGAGGATATACATTCACCTGATGGGTGTGTTGCAAGTATTCTTTAGGGTAGGGTCATTTTGGTGATATGTGTTCCTCTTGAAGATTCCAAACTCTTTGGGACCATGATTTTCTCAGATTAGAAAGGGGAGAGTAGATAGATTTCATTTTCATTTTATTTTCTTAAATAGCATTCAGGTAATAACCAGACTATGAGACTGTAACAGGATGACCCGTCTGACTGGCAGATGGGTGACAGCTCAGGCCTGCCTGAGGATGAATCTATTAATTCCTCTTTTCTAGATACCCAGTAAGTCTATCTGCCACCAATAATCAAAATGCGTGCTGTATATGAGTTCTAAGTCACTTCAGTCGTGTCCAGCTCTTTGCTATCCCATGGACTGTAGCCCGCCAGGCCCCTCTGTCCATGGAATTCTCCAGGCAAGAACACCGGAGTGGGCTGCCATGCCCTTCTCCAGGGGATCTTCCCAACCCAGGAATCAAACCCGTGTGTCTCTTATGCCTCCTGTATTGGCAGGTGGGTTCTTTACCACTAGTGCCACCTGGAAAGCCTCAATGCAATACCCTCAAAAAGAGAGAGAGAAAAGGGAGCTAGGTTCTGTTTTCCGAAGATCCGAAAAGAGTTCAAGATTCTGAGTTACTAAAAAGAACTGTAGAACTAGGGGAATCTGACAGTCCAGGTGGAGGAAAGTCAGCTACCAAGAATTGGTATTTAACTATTTGGAAATTGAAGTCCATTCCTGGAAGCACAATCAATGGGCTCCCAGGGCACCAAGGGCAGAGCAGTTCCTGGAGCAAGGAGGATAGCCCCTGCTCTGCCCTTGGGCAGATGCTGGATTCGGGCCAGAGCTTAGCTGGGTTGTTTCCAGGTTCAGACAGGGACTAGGTGGGAAGTTAGAGGGACTGTTCCATTCCTAAGCTAATGAACATATTTAGTTGATACTCAAGCTACTGTTTTGTTTTAAAATTCCAGATATGTAAAAGCTCTTTAGAATCTAGCTAAGACTGGCCGACTTAATCTGTAGATGTCATTACACATCTAAATCTTCAGAACCTTTGAGAACCACACCCCAGGGTCAGATGCCTTGAGATAGGTGCTTATTGCATACTTGCTGAATCAAAGAACAAGATCATGATGGGCACAGAGTGAGCCAAGAAGAAAAAGCAGCAGAACCCCGCCTCTGTCAGTGTCTGCTCCATTTCACCTCTGTGATCAAGGCAGTTTCCTATAACTAACTCTTCACACTTTAGTGAAATACAAGCTACCCCAGAACTTTACTTGACCTTCAGAGCCTTGTAATTGTTTCAGTGGTCTGCCTCATGACTGTTAGGCTGTCCCAGAGACCTGAGTGCTTAGCCTTAGAAGACTTTAACATGTCTCCTTAAAACAGTGTCATCTTGAGGATTCTGTGGGGGAATAACCGGCAAATAACAGAATCTACTGTCTTTAAAAGAAGCGACAACTTTCCCCTTCTTTCTCATTCAACTCTCAAACATTTCTTAAATAGCCTGTTTACAACCACCCAGTAACATTCACAAGCCATGGTGAGAAGTGCCATCAGTAATTCTCTCTGATATTGACAGAAAGAAAATAAGCATCCTATTCTTCAATAATTTGAACCACCTCATGGAACACTGACTTCCTCTAAATTCACTGGGCAAACATCTATACCACAATGGAAAATAAGATGTACTAAATTACTAAAGGGAGTTTTTGTTCTGTTTTTAAGGTTAATTGCAGGGCTTGAGGGGAAAAAAAAGATTTTTGTCTTATATCTTTGGAAAATTCGTTCAGTGGTGGTTTATGAAAATTTCACCTCATCTGGACTCCCAAGGTCACTGAGACCCAAGTAACTGACCTGGGAGATATTTGCCTAATTATTAAATATTCAGCAAACCATGTGTGACCATTTAACCGTTTGCACCTGGGACCCGCCTTCAACACGCGTTGCTTCCTAGCACTGCCCCCCTCTTCCACCCCTACTCATCGCCACCCAGGGCGCTAGCACCCCTGAAAGAGCAAAATCCTGGGACTCAAGGACATTTCAAAGAAACAACGGCGGTCACCGTCCATTTCCGTTTTCCTTAAAAGAAAAAAAACACTCAGATGCTTAAAAATGGGGGAAAGACGGGGTTCTTAGAAATAGTGGGAAATCTTTTGCAGTTTTTCCAATCCAAGTTCTCAGGCACTCTTGAAAGTTCATTAATTAGAGATTTAAACACAAAAGTGTTTCGCACACCAATTAGATGCCAAGCTTTGTAAGCTGTCTTGGTGTTCAGTTTGGGGGAGTTAGTAAAAGTCCCCCCACCTCACCCCATTCTGCATTTTGCCTCTCTTCCAGAGCCTTTTCTTGAATGACCTGACCTTTCCAAAGCAATCAAACTGAGAATTGCCTCACTCCCACCCCCCACTTTTTCCCTCATGGCAAAAGGAAATAAAGACGTAAAAATACCCGGCGAGAGAAGTGGGGGCAATTAAGCCACAAAGCCGAGCCCCGCAGAAGTCAAGCTCTGGTGCTGCTCGTGGCGGGGCGGAGAGCGCGGGGCTGGAGACGGTCCCTACCTGGGGCTGCGGCGGCGGCGGCGGGGTCCTGGCGCCCATGGCTTCGCCGGCCTCAGGCGGCCGCGCTGGGAAACGCCGGCGGCTCAGTGCCGCCCGGACCCGCGGCGCTCGCAGCTGCCGCCCCGGCGCCGTCATTGGGCCCGCGCGTCACGTGGCCTGGCCGGCGGGCGAGCCTCCAGGGCCCGCGTAACCCTTTACCTGCGCTGCCCGCGCCGCTCCAGAGGGCTCCCCGAGCCCGACTACTGACTCCCCACACCTCCGCCCCGGAACCCACGCTGGCCTCCGGGGCGCACCCAAGCAGAAAATCCCGGAGCTCGGCTTCTGATCGTCGACACTCAGGCTGCATGCCAGCCGCCCGCTCGCTCGGGGAAACTTTTTGGTGCCTACTTTACCGTCATGCTGCGGGGAGAGGGGAGCTTCCTAAGATGCGGGACGTAAGTGAGGAGATACATAAGTGCACTCCCTGGCAAACTGATGTATCCCCCCTTCTTCCCGTGAACTTGTGGTTTTGTTTCCTCCCTCGTTCTGGCAAGTGCGTGCCTGGCGTACGCACTGTCGCCTGCCTTTAAGGGATAAATATTCTGGGAAAGAGCGCAGACGCTACCAGGATGAGAATTCCCTGGGAAGTTGCATAGCCTCTCCGGCACCCTGGAGACCGCGGTGGGAGTTTAACGAAGTCATGCTCCCCCTGTTACCCACTTTGCCTCTCTGTTCCTGGGGTGTTGGAACCTCGGCTGCCACACTCCGTCTGCCATTCTGAGCTCCAAGCCTGAGCTTGTAGCCATCCACACACTTACGGTGGGTTGATTTACCCTAAAATAGAACTTAAGTGTTGGAGATTCTTTTCACCTGTGCGCCAAAGTGCGTCGGTGTTGGCCTTAACAGGGAAATCTGTTAAGCAAGGGCGCCACCTAGCTTGTCCTTTTCTCTCTTTGCCCTTCATTCGTTCATTCAGAGAGCGTCAGCATGAAACAGTAGGCTGGAGAAGCAACAGGGAAGGATGCCATTTAAAGATGTAATCTGTCCACTCCAGTGATTCCAGCGCTATTTACATGACAACGTTTGTCACACTTTACGGGGAAAACTCCTTTTTTGAATCATTCCACTTATGTAGTGGCTGCATGTTTTAAAATGATAGATTATTAGGGATGTTACATACTGTTTTGGGCTTCCCAGGGGGCGCTAGTGGTGAAGAGCCTGCGTGCCAATGGCAGGAGACATAGGAGACACTGATTCCACCCCTGGATTGGGAAGTTCCCCTGGAGGAGGAAATGGCAACCCACTCCACTATTCTCTCCTGGAGAATCCCATGGACAGAGGAGCCTGGCAGGCTACAGTCCTTGGGGTCGCAAAGAGTCAGACACGACTGAAGGGACTTAGCACACGTGCATGCTGTTTTACATTACTTTCTGATAAAACACTTTGTCCCTGTAAAGAACCATCTTATCCAATTTCTAACCCATGCTTTAAACATGTTCACAGGATGATGGTAAGTTTTAGTTGGTTATTTTGACCAAAAAGACTTGGGTGTTTATCTTGGGTTTTAAAGTATGTTTCCCAGACTAGCAGAATCGGCATCATCTGGGGGAATTTAGTAAAACTGCAGATTCTTGGGCTCCATCCTAGACATATGGATGCATGGGGTCAGGGAGGGTGAAAAAATATGTCTTTTAACAAATGAGGCACCACTGCCCTCAGTCTGCTCAAACTGCTGGCTAGGTTATCCTCATCTATTAAAGGCTGGGGGGATACTATAAACCACAGGTAGTGGTGTTAACCTCAAGTTACCAGTTTATCATGTTGATACCAGCCTGTCATGTTGATACACTAACCCAAACCCTCTGATGTGTCCCGTACAATGTGTAATCTGTAGTTAATGCAGATCACATGGAATGCCAAATGGAGCTCAGAGGGGCCCCTCATAAAAAAATACAGAAGAAAAGCCTATGGTTTCTTCATGCATATGGGAATGAAACACCATGATTCACTTAGTTTTTAAGGTGTGTTTATGTTTTCATTGGCATATAAATTGTTCTCTGATGCTAAGTCATGGAAGCTAAGAAAGCTATTGGGTTGGTCAAAAAGTTCATTTGGGTTTCCTGTAACAGCTTGCAGAACCTAAACAAACTTTTTTGGCCAACCCAGTAATTTGAGTGGATATGCATTTTTTTTTTAATTGGAGGATAATTGCTTTACAGTGTTGTGGTGGTTCAGTCATAATTATGCATATATTCCCTTCCTCTTGAGCCTTCCTGCCCCCTCCCATCCCACCCCTCTGGGTTGTCGAAGAGCACCAGGCTGGGTTCCCTGTGTTAC
This sequence comes from Bos indicus, assembly GCF_029378745.1. Classification (NCBI taxonomy): domain Eukaryota; kingdom Metazoa; phylum Chordata; class Mammalia; order Artiodactyla; family Bovidae; genus Bos; species Bos indicus. The sequence goes on along the minus strand of NC_091765.1, from coordinate 57,546,957 downwards.
ACAGCAGCTTCCCACTGGTTATCTATTTTACACATGCCACTGTATATATGGCAGTACTACTTTCTCAATTTGTCCTATCCTCTCCTTCTCTCACTATGTCCACAAGTAGGTTCTCTACGTCTGTGTCTCCATTCTTTCCCGTCAAATATTTGTCAACATAGTTCTAAACAAAAGAAGAGACAAACTTTTTAAAAGGTTATAGTATTGGCTTTGGAGAATTAAATGGCAACCCACTCCAGTACTCTTGCCTGGAAAACCCCAAGGATGGAGGAGCCTGGTGGGCTGCAGTCCATGGGGTTGCGAAAAGTTGGACACGACTGAATGACCTCACTTTCACTTTCATGCATTGGAGAAGGAAATGGCAACCCACTCCAGTGTTCTTGCCTGGAGAATCCCAGGGGCGGGAGAGCCTGGTGGGCTGCCGTCTATGGGGTCGCACAGAGTCGGACATGACTGAAGTGACTGAGCAGCAGCAGCAGCTGCAGTGTATCCTTAGCACCTGGCTTTCACGTTTAACAACTTTTTTTTTTTTTTTAAATCATAGTCTGTCTTATATGTAATTTAGTTGCACCTCCCTTAGATTATAGGATTCTGGAGGGCAGAGGTGTGCATGACTAATTTTTAAATCATCCTAGGCATAACATAATATCTTGGACATAGCAAGTACAGTGTTTGTTGTATTCTTGCTCCTAGGAGGGAAGATATTTATATAAACAGCAAACTTCATGTATATTAAATAGTCTTATGCAAATAATAATGATCCACTCCTCTACATTTTCTCTGAGAACTGAATTTGATGTACTACACATAATACTTGCTTCCTGTTTTCCTATTAAGACTGAAATCAAAGAAGGTATAACCTATTTTACTCAAATTTGTCATCGTGGCAGAATGCATACCCAAGTGAATATTTGCTGAATGAATGCCTCAACTATTGTGGTTATGGTTATACCTGAAAATTCTGGGAGTTTGCAAGGACCTCCAGTAAACTTCAGAGCCTAGTCTGGTCTATAATCTGGAAATTAGAGAATATTCTTCTAGGTTATTATTAGTAAGTGTCTGCTAGATACTCAATGCTTTATTTTTATGTGCTGTGAAAAGGTAACAAAAAGAAATTGATGACGTGCTGAAATCCTGTTCAGCGATTCCCTCTGGACCTCTGTTTTTAGGTTTCTTCATCTGTACCTTTGGAATGTTTCCAGTGCCTACTTCATATGGCTCTTGTGAAGATTACATGGCTTAGAACATGCAAAGCTCCAAAAAGTGTCTCATGTACAGTAAGCACTCAGTAAGCATAAACAATTATTAATATTATTGAAGATATTGAACTGAACCTGCTAAAGTTGGGGGAGAAAAATAAACACCATGCAAATCTAAGTAGTTTATCCTTTATTCATACAAACAATACATACACAAGACTATACCTTTTTTGAAGACTGCAATAATTTTCTAGTGTAACAACTCTGTAACAAAATTTAACTAAATGTAACATTTATGAAAATATAAATCTCTGATTGGGTAATTCTTCCCAACAATACAAAGTTTACATAAAAACATTCAATATGAGCTATCAGTTGCAAACAAGTTAGGAAAAATCATTCAAGTCACTTGTTAAAACTCTATTAGCTGTTACATAGAACATTCACACTACATTGAATCCATCTAGGCATTTAATTCTTAGAAAGGTGTAGCATGGAGGTCCAACTGATAACGACAGGAATAAGAATGTATTACCTCCAAAGAGCTAAAAAAAAAAAAGCATTGACTCATACAATCAACTCCAAGTAATCTGTACGTGGGCTGAAACTTCTCTGGGCTACCACCTCCCTGGTTGGTAGCTAGACAAGGAGGAACATACTGGAAAAAAATCTTTTCACTGGGGTGTTTCCTATCTGAACCTCATCTCTGTATGCTTATGTGTCAAACTGCTTTCCAAAGTGAAATACAGCTATATTGGATTCCCCGTGGGTTAGATCATTTGTTTCTGCCATTAGCATTAACAATTAGGATGTAGCTCTCCTTTTTTCTCACATTTTTCCCCTACATCTCTGTGAGGTCAACAGAGGAACTATCACTACCTTTATTCTTGCAGTTTAAGAAAACAATACGTTTGGGACGTTAAAGATCTGTCTATAGATGAGTTCAAGGCAGAGCTGGCCGAAAGTCAGTGCCTTGTTCATTTTTCTGTCTTCTCAAGACATCATGGTCCCTTTTAAACCAAACCACTACTACTGATCACCATTGGAAAGTCATCCAAGGACATGCCATGAGGGGGATATGGAAGGAAAAAATCATGTTCCCCTACTGGGATGTAATATTTTATTTTAAACAGGAGAAGTAGTTTTTAAAAAACATTAAATACCAATTTCATAGCTTCTGCTTTGAAACGGCTAAGACTATAAAAGACTCTAGAGAATCCTCAGGCAGAAAGGATAACGGATAAAGGAGGATACATATAGTGTATAGAAGTAAGAAAGTGCTTACAAACAGGACAGTAAAGAGCCTTTGGACACCCTTGAGATTTATGCAATATTTTAGCACGAAGACAGGCATATTCAGTTTGTCCCAGAGTATTTGGTCAGCTATCTGCGTTTTACACAGGAAAGAAGAAGAATGAGAATAAGTAAGGCAAATGTCGTCAGTATTCCACAGATGGCATGTTGAGAAAGCTTTCCTTCTAATAAGATTTACTGCAGGGATTTAGGAAATAGTTTATGCTTCCACACAACCAACTTCTATAGCACAGCCTTTTGTTGGTACAATGATAGAAATGAACAGGTGTTTTGACCACGTTTATAATGCCCTTTCTGTAACATTTTTACACCCAGCACAAACAGGCATTTCAAAATGGCATGAAAAGATTGTGATTTCATATTAAATGTGTTCCTTTGCAGCCCAGAAAATAGTTTAAAAATTGTGTGTTCCATGATACAGAAACCCTTGCATGCAGTTGTAATGAAGACTGACTGTGTATGTTCAGTAGCCCTGTAATAGCAGGAGGCAGCTCTTGCCCCAGTCCAGTCTGTGGCCTCATACCTCACATCCCTTCTGTTGGGAAACTGGGAGTACCTCTGGGCATTTTTGTTACATTATTTTGCACCTTTAGACCTTCCATCTGCAGACTGGATTGACACAGTTGTCAGGATCGTAAAAATGTAAGGAGAGATTAAGGCTGTGTTTAGTTATCCACAATCATTTGAAGTCCAACAGCAGTTTGTGTTCACAATTTCAACCTGTTGCTGTAGGACTAACTCCAGTCCAGATGGTCTGTGTGTAGCTCTAACCTCTCTCATCTGGACAATGGGATGAGTTAAGCTGCTTCTTCCAGTCCAGTTAATTTAAAAACTACTCTCTACCTTTCCACTGATATAGCCATGTAAATGTGATTTCTAGAAATTCTGTCAAGACTTCATTCTTGGGTAAACTTTGTCAAAAAGACTGACTTTACAAATAATTTCACATTTCTGTACATTTCATGTGTGTGTGTTAGTTGCTCAGTCGTGTCTGACTCTTTGTGACCTCATGGACTGTAGCCTGCCAGGCTCCTCTGTCCATGGTTTTCTCTAGGCAAGAATACTGGAGTGGGTTGCCATTCCCTTCTCCAGGGGATTGTCTCAATGTATGAGAATGGCAATAATTAATACTGGAACTCCAGCATCTTTCCTGTCTTTTAAGAATGAATGTGTATCATTTGGGATACAGAAGGTATTTTTTTTTCCTTTTATGTGTGTATGATGTAGTTCTGCTAAGCAGGAAAAACATTTTGTTAGTTGTCAGGGGCATAGCTGTGGCCCCTGGATTCCAGGGCAGAGCACACCCGCTCGTAGCAGGAGTTGTGTTTCTTGGAGGGTGTTGACTCGTTGGGTTCTGAGGAGTCACTCACGGTGATGGGACTGTCTCTTGCAAAAACCTCAGTCGACTCTCTCCATAGACAATCCACAGATACTTTAAAACAGTAACTATTACACTTTGGCCTGGATGTCTGTGTCGCGTTGTTGAAAATTTGTCTGCTGTTTGAAGTGGCGATTTTAATTTTCAGTGCAGCATCTACACGGTCCACCACGGTGTATATCCCTATGCTGCCATCGTCAAAACCCACAATGATGTTCAGGTGCCGCTGGGAGAGGGCAAGGAAAGTTGGTGTTTTGTAAAGGGAACAAGCACCGATATTTTTGCCATCGGCCAGTCTCATGACAATCAAACTGGATATTGCACCATTTTCATCCTCTTCTTCCCCGTTTCGGAAACAAATGTATACCAGGTAGCGACCGTCTCGAGACAACCTCTGCCTCCAGATGACCCCCGAGGCATGCACCACCCGTAATTTGCCGCTGTGTAAATCCAGCACGTTGATATTCTCATCTCCCCTGGAAATAATGCCTAGCTTTCCATTGGGAGAGATTTCAAAATCCTCTAGGTTTTTCAGGAAGTTGTTTGGAAGTTGCACACGGCGGCAGATCACTTCTTCTGTCAGACTCCAGATATTAACCGTCTCAGCCGACGTGATAAACACGATGATATCCGGGCAGTCAGGAATCAATTTAAAATTCACAATGGTGGTGCCGTCTTCGCAGCAGAACTTCTTGGTGATGCTTCCTGTCCAAAGACTGACCGCCATCACCTTGCTTTTGGTCATGCCCACCACGAAGGTGTTCGCAGAGGTGATGAAGGCATTCTGCAGACTGGTCAGGATGTTGCACACCCTGTGGCCCGTGGCCAGTCTCCAAACCCTGGAGGCATTTTCCTCACAGAGAGAGACCACAAACTGGTCATTGTGTGTAATCAGCAGCTGAGAGATTCTCTGCCCATTAATTCGAAAGAGGTTTTCACCACTGCTGGTGTGCCAGACATACTGGCTGCTCTTATCATCTGACGTCACCATGACGTCTCCAGAGGACGTCAGCACGCAGTGCTCAACCGTTCCTTCGTGCTTGAACACTGCTTCAAGGAACCCGCTGCTGAAGTTCCACTTGTGAACACAATCCGAGCCATCGAGGGAGTAAATGATCTCCCCGCGAGCAGGTAACACGAGACTTTGGATGGGTTTTCCAGTCTTATCTATGTTGGACATAGCTGTGATTATATCTATGTCCCAGATGGAAAGAACACCACTGGTGGATAAAGACAGCAGCATATTGTGGTGACTGGATTTCACCAACTTGACTATGGTACCTGAGATTTCCTGTAAGCTCGCCATACACTGCCCCGTGTCCCGCCTCCAGAAGAACACAGCCGAGGTGTTTTCCATGGTCGCAATGATGCAGTCTCCGTTCTTGGACAGCACAGCTGATATAAAGCGTTCATTGTGCTTTGCTCTGAACTTTTCCGCCACCTTCCACAGGCCAGTGTCTAAGAGCTCGATGCTGAGGGCCTTACAGATAAGAACCGCACTTTGGTCCTCTGAAAGTTCAATGCTGACCACCTCACTGTCTTCCCTGCGACAGTCAAAGTCATCAGTCAGCTGGGGGTTGGAGATGTCCTCTGTGTTCCAAACAGAAAGGCTGCCCTCACTGTCTACCATTACCATTTCCTGAGCTGTGTCCAAGATAAGAAGGAACTTCACAAACCCACCTGAAAATTCAGATGTCACTGTACATAACTTTTCTCCACTCCCTAGATGAAAGATGGTGGTGGTGTTCAGGTACTGTCCACAGAAGGCATACACACCGTCTAGTGAGCACTGGACGCAGGTCACTTCGTACCAGCAGTGGAACTGGTAAAGGGGCCATCCATAGAGGAGATCAATGACAGTGACATCTTTGCTGGCTTCGAGCCAGGCCAGAGCATGTTTGACGGACAGTGTAAATCCATTGATGTAGGTGGAGCCACTTCCATGCTTGGTCCCTTTGATTTCTACTTCAGACAGGAGGCAAGAATTTACATTGTCGTAAACCAGCAGGGTATTATTTGTTGTTGCCACCACGAGATACTTTTCATCATTGCTGAGTTTCATGCCCAGGATGACAGACTGGGCTGTTGTGATTTGCCTAAGCAGTTGACGCGTTTCCACATCCCAAGTGCTGATGGAACCATTTTCTAAAGCCGTGAGGACTGTACTGGGGTTACAGGTGGGCAGAATCTCGGTGACATGCAGGTGACTAGATGACAAGGGAAGTCGCTCTGGGCTGTAGGTCACGTCCATGGATGAGTGTAATGGCACAATGGAGCAGTATTTGGGCCCATCTTTGTCACATTCTAAGAGAAGGTGTCTAAGTTTGGGCAGGGAGCTCACAACAGGCAGCAGCCTCTGCTGAAGCTCTGCGGAGAGGGAGCCGGGGAATGCAACGACCTTGGTTTTGATGCTGCGGAGGGTGCTTGCCAGGAACTTCAGCTCCTTCTCCTGCGAGTAGATGTAAGCCAGCTCAATGTCCGCGAGCACTTTGTCGAACTGGCCGATTTTGATCATGGTGTAAAGCCAGCTGAAGTTCATGATGATGCCATAGAGCAGGTCTTCAGTCTTCCCACACCTTGTCAGGTGGTACAGCAGCTCACACATTTTCCGATGGTTGACAAAAAAGATGTCAGGCTCAAGTGGATTGCACTGGAAGACCCAGGGCTGGTCAGGGGCCTGCCTGTCGAAGGAAGCCTGCTCCATGAAGTGTCTCTCCTCCTCCAGCAGGCTTCTGCTCTCCAAGTCAAGGCAGCCGTTCAGGTAGGGGTCTTCCAGGCAGAAAGCTTTCCTCCTGCCCCCTGACCAGACTCCCAGAAAGTAGTCTGCCAGTATGGTATGCATTTCATGCAGGTCGCTCTTGTCCTGCAGATATAGCTTCTGGGCTATGAGCTGCAGGTGTCTATTGGCCCAGACCAGCAGGGTGACATTCTTCACGTGTCTCTCAATTAGGTATCCACTGAGTCCCTCCTTGAGCTTTGCGATGTACAGATAAGGTACCCTCAGGGGATTGCTGGGCCTGGTGTTCTCATTGAGCTCATTCATCACACTGTTGTCCAGGGCCAGCACGTCCTCCAGCTCCATCTCACTCAAACCCATTTTGGCCATGGTGATGTAACCGAGAGCCCGAGAGACGAGTTTCTGCCCACACTTTCGCTCCAGGGACCAGAAGAGCTGCTCTATGCTTTCGTGCACGGTGACACAGAGGGAGGACTCGTCGACGTCTCTGTGAGATCGCCAGTGTCTCACTTCCCTGAAGGTCAGGTTCACAAACATGGGCAGCGTGCACTTGGAGAAGGCGTTGTTCACGTAAATCTGCTGGCCTGACGTGACCTTCCTTTTGACCCGCAGCAGCTGGTGTTTGAGCACCTGGCTGCACATCTTCCTGTCCCGGGGAATCAGCTCAATATAGTTGTCTTCTTCATGGATAAGGCACCTCAGTTTCTGCAGGATCCCATGTTTGTTGGGCAGTGTGGAGAGGACGATCCGGACGAAGCGGGGAAGGTGCACGGGAAGCCACCAGAGCTTCCGGGCCTCGTCGCTTTCTGAGAGCTGCTCCAGGGCATCGAATATGACCACGAGAGGTCTCTGCAATGAAGACTCATTCAAAAGGTTTATGAATAAGTCACGGAGGTCATGGATCTTCTTAGGGTAGCTCTGAACCAGGCACCGGTAGTTCACAGCCAACTGTTCACAAACACTTAGAAGGAGAGACTTAAGATTAGTACTCAAGTCTGTGGTTCCTAGAAACCTCACGACTACAACTGGGTCAGATTCTGGTCCTGTGTCTTCATGTAGCCAGCCATAAGCCTAAAACACAAAGGTGGCGTTTAGAATGGAGATACATATTCACATGGTCACATGCAACAACACTTCCTCTCTGCAGAGATCAGCCTTCTGGTAACCCCAACCAGGCAGAAAGTAACCTAGACCCAGGAGATGGAAAAGCCTGAGATGGTCAGAGAGCTGTCACAAAGCTCATGCACGCAAGTCTATTGGTGAAATGCTCAGGATCACTCCACTAAAGGTAATAAAACAATGGTAACAGTAGCAGTCAACCACAAGGCAGCATTTGGCTTGTATTCTAAAAGTTACAAAGCATTTCACCAACTGTAAATCTGAATATCTAGTATGCTTAGTTCCTCATCACTGAATTTCCATTTCTTGGCACAGTTGTTGGCACATGGTAGGTGCTTGGTAAATATTTAATGAATAGATTAAGTAATGACCTACACATTGTATGCTTAGTCTCTCAGACGTGTCCGACTCTTTGTGACCCCATGAACTGTAGCCCACCAGGCTTCTCTGTCAGTGGGGGTTCTCCAGGCAAGAATACTGGAGTGGGTTGCCATGCCCTCCTCCAGGGGATCTTTCCAACCCAAGAATCGAACCAAGGATTGAACCCAGGTCTCCACATTGCAGGCAGATTCTTTACCGACTGAGCCACCTGGGACCTACACATTAGGTCAAGTCAATTATTTTCCTTGGTTGAGGTTACATAAGGCTGACCATGGTCTAGTTAACTTTTGTTGTAATCACTGAGTCATGTCCAATTCTTTCGTGACCTTAGGCACTATGCCCGCCAGACTCCTCTGTCCATGGGATTTCCCAGGAAAGAATACTGGAGTGGGTTGCCATTTCCTTCTCCAGGGGATCTTCCTGACCCCGGGATCAAACTTGTATCTTCTGCTTAGCAGGCAGATTCTTTACCACTGAGCCACCTGGGAAGCCTTCTAGTTAATTAGAATGTAATAAAAATATTCAGCAATAAAATGATATTGAATATAATCTTTTATGACTCAGAGACTTTTACTCTATTATGATGATATAAGGTCATCATTATTATTTTTTATTATTATCATAAAAATCTGATAATGTGGATTAAATGAGTTTGGCTGAATTTGTGCTTTATAACAGACAGTTTACTATATAAACAGGCAGTCATCAGGCCTCACATTATCTCTCTGTAGGACACATGGGATTATAGATTACAGTATCATGTAACAGAAGAGGAAACTGAGGCCCAAGCCAGATAAATAGTTTGCTCGTAGTTCAATGATTATCAAGAGATGAAAATGGAATAGAAGTCATATCTGACTTTCATTTGAGTGTTCTCTCTCTCCCACTCTCTCTTTTTTAAATTTACAGTTAAAGGGATAACAAATGTGAGAGGGCTGCTAGGTTTAGTATTTTTCTGTCTGGAAAGGTAAGGACAAAAAGGGATATGATCAAAGTATAAACATTCCAAAGCATACTTTTAGGGAGATAATGTTTTTCAGTAATCTTTGGAATTCACCAAGGATATTCCTTAGAAAAAGACTTATTTTCTAATACATTAAGAAGTAGGTTTATGAAACTTGGTTCCCCAATAGGTAGTTTAGATGAATAAGTTTAGAAGATTCATGGATGTCAGTTTCAAAACTAACTGCTAAGGAAAATAAGCAACTCATTTTTGGTGTTTGGCCCCAACCTTTGAAGCTAATTTGGAGGAAGGTACAGTATTCTTGCCTGGAAAATCCCACGGACAGAGGAGCCTAACGGGCTACAGTCCATGGGGTCACAAAGAGTCAGACATGGCTGAGCACGCGCACATGCACGCACACACAGAATCCCTCCATTTTACCGCTGTCCTTCGGTGGCAAATAAGAAACAGAATACAATCTGTTTGTCCCTGTGTGGATGGCTTATGATGATTATATGCATCATCCTTCTTCCCAATCCCGGGTTGGAGGATATGCGATATCTATAAAGAATGGCCTTTTGATATGAGCTCATGTCCCAGGAAATGTTGGGACAGGTTGCACAAGAGATGACCTGGAGACAAACCTGAGATGCCTGTCTGGATCCTTACAAGTGACACAGGTCACGAGAGCACAGATTGGTGGAGATGAGGGAGGGACTGGAGCAGATGTTCTCCAGGAGGGAGGAGAAGCAAGCAGAGTCCAGGCAGGGGACCTAAAACTAGGCAAGGCTCCTCTGAGACCATGGTGGTTGCACAACATACCCAGAACAGCGAGCACTCGGAAGGCCATTGTTTAAGTTGACTGTCACCACACTCTGCCCACGGGGACTGCGTGTGTGTACAGCCATATCATACACATCACACGACTACCGTGCTGGACACACAGGGTTGCGTCACATGTGCATTGTTCCTGCAACCACTTTTATCCTCCCCTCTTCCACAAGGAAAAAGCCCTAGAGTGAGTGCGAAGTGTGTGTTGCTGCTGCTGCTGCTGCTGCTAAGTTGCTTCAGTTGTGTCTGACTCTGTGCGACCCCATAGACGGCAGCCCACCAGGCTCCCCCGTCCCTGGGATTCTCCAGGTAAGAACACTGGAGTGGGTTGCCATTTCCTTCTCCAATGCAAGAAAGTGAAAAGTGAAAGTGAAGTCGCTCAGTTGTGTCCAACTCTTCGCGACCCCATGGACTACAGCCCACCAGGCTCCTCCGCCCATGGGATTTTCCAGGCAAGAGTACTGGAGTGGGGCGCAGTCGCCTTCTCCGATGAAGTGCATACACCAAGTGTTTTCTCATTTGATTTCAGTTCCCCTTGTAGCATTACTGTCTTGCTCACTTGGAATAATTCTAAAGTTTGAAGACACACCTACAAAGTAGTATGCAGGCACAGGCAGATGGTCACACACATGCACATGCACACACCTATTTTGACACAACGTGGCCCCTAAATATAAGCCTGCCGTCTCAGTTGAAGAAAGGGCTCATACCCTAACACCAGAAGGAAAACCAGCGGCTGGGTGTGGCAGATTGAGAAACAGTAAATGGGCCTTCCTAGGGACTTTAAATGTAAGTCTGATATACGTGGTTGTCACCTGTGTCCTCACTTTGGGACCTAATCCCCACATGAGGTGCAACACAATCGTCCCTTTTCTTGTCCTCAAGATAAGATTGTGTAGCACGTGATAGATCATGAGAATGTTCACACAGTTAAGGAAACCTCTGTTTTTAAGACAGTAGCCACAAGAAGAGCAATACAAAGATTCTGAAGTAACCCCTGGATAGTATAAACCATCAGACTTTGGTATCAAGTGTAACAGGAGGTTAAAACTGGTACTAGTTTCACCGAGTTTAGACAATAGACACCACATTCCAGAGTGAAGCTCCAGCCCATCTTGCAAGACTTGAAAGGGAATTTTGAAAACTAGTTTTGCTACCTTTGGTGGACTCCTTGCCTCCAGCCTGAAAAAGGGGCCAAGAAAAAAAAATGGGAGAGGAGGATTTTATTGTTGTTGTTTAGTGGCTAAGTCGTGTCTGACTCTTTGCGACCCCATAGACTGTAGCCTGCCAGGCTCCTCTGTTCATGGAATCTCTCAGGCAAGAATACTGGATGGCCATATCTTTCTCCAGGGGATCATCCCGACCCAGGGATCAAACCCGTGTTGCCTGTGTCTCCTGCATTGGCAGGCGGGTTCTTTAGCACTGAGCCACCAGGGAAGTGGGGAGATGAGGATGCTGTGGGTTATATGTCTCACCACCCTACTCCCAAAGTGGAGGACTGATAGATGCCCACTTCTCACTTCTACCTTTGGGAAAGAGGCTGCAATGGACCACTTTCAGGATGTCCCCTAGGGCTTGAGAAACAGCCATCTGGGTCTGATGACAGCTGAGGAATATGGAGGTTGAGTGAGTGAGCCTGGCTAGCTGCTCCAATGGAGGAGTGATAGAGAGATGCCCTTTTGGGACTGGAGTTTCTCAGGGCAAAACAGTACCCAAGTGTTTCCCATGTTTCAGATGTCAGCCACTGGTAAGTGGGAGTGGTGAGGGTTTCTGCTGGTTCTGTTTTTCCCAGTTCCTGTCTAAGGGAGCTTGCTGGGCTGTGGAGAGGCTCTTGGCCTAAAGATACTAGGATATGTGTTGCTGGATGTCTAGGAGCCATGGGGTGACCAGATGGAAAAACAATGCGGTTCCCTGTGCCTAGGGAACAGCAGGTGAGAGGTGCTCAGTGAGGACAGGTCGGGTTATGTGAGAGGGAAAAGACCTTTGGGAAACCAGGAAAAGGCCTCAGAAGAAACAGGAGGAAGTTTTAAACACCTTCCAAGACCAGAATGCAGAGTCCAGGTCAGAAGAATACTGGTCTATAAGAATGTTCTGGCCACCTTACCTACATCCCCTAAATCACAACCTATAGAAGTCAGAGCGTGGTTGGGGTTAGGGATGGAGGGGAAGAAGTGCGGGGTGGTGTAAGAAAGGAGAAGATGGTCATGTTCCTACTTCCTGCTGGAGGGGCCTGGCATATGGTTGGCCTCAGTCGGGGGAAGGAGATGTAGACTGAAGTATTCATTATCATCTTCAACTGGACATATTAATTGCTGAACTGAGATGGATTTAGTATCCAGAAGCAATCAGAGGGCTTGTCTTTGCTGAGAGTGATGAGAAGAGTTGTGAGATCTGCCCTTGTTTCCAGCCAGATGAGAACTAGCTCCACAACATGAGTTTGAACAGCAAGAGACAAAACAAAGCTGTTCTAGGATTGAACCTCGTGAGTCTTATCTTTCAGTATAATTGTTACACTAGCAAAAGAGAAAAGCTGAAGTATCCATTCCAAAAGGACCCATTATAATTCATAGTAAACACAGAAAATGGAAGTGAATTTGGTTGACTCGATCTTTTCCCCAGTTTTTACAAACATACATGTAAAAGAATAGGTATTTACCTTCTTTGCTACTTCAGCTAGCAGAAGGGTCTTTCCAGTGCATGGTCCACCGTATATAATAAGTGGGTTGATGTGCCCAGTTTTGCTTGGAAGAATGTATTTATGCACGATGTTTAGAGATTCACATTTGTACTCGTAGAAGGAGGCATATGTTTTACATAAGGACGAATGCTGAAGGATTTCATCATAGAGCGTATCAGTTTCTGTGTCAAAATTCTGTTGAACCGTGGCCTGAATTATGTCAATCATGTCCTCATAAAATTGTTTACCAAGTCCTTCTATGTAATGGTTTTCTATTTCTTGGGAATAGCCTAGTTTCATGTCACAATGAGTAACAGATGTGTACACTCTCAGATTAGATGAAGCAACAATGGTAGGAATAAATTCATCCCTGAGTTTTATCAGCTTCTCTTGGGCTTCAGGGTCCCGAATAATTCTTGGTTCTGTTCCAGTTATATCCATGTATTTTCCCATTTCCGGGATTTTCACGAAACGCTCAATGTTAGCAATTTTCCTAATATAGCAAACACACTTCTTCAGGAATGCTGGAGTTTGCTTTCCTAGAGCAAAGTCAAATTCATCCTCTATCGCTGAAAGAAAATACAACAAGGAGTTTACTGTCTAGAACCAAGAAGCAACGCACCCACGCTTTTAGCATGTGGCTCTCAAGTCAGTAGTGGTAGTTTATTTTGCTTATAGTGTGTAGCTGAGTTATCTTTAGAATAATTTCTCAAGTCCTTAATTTCCTATTTGTCTTTTCCTGAACAGCCTGGATCCCAGAACAATGGATTCTAAATACAATTGTTTAATTTCCTCCAAGACCTGAGGGAGAGGTTGAACATAATCATAAGAAAGAAAGCACACTAAGCTTATAGTTGCTTCTTCTAAGTTCCCACGTGGCTTTCCTCCCAGACTCCAGAGGTTCTAAGAGTGGAGAGCAGGAACTAACTGGGGCAAGGAGAGAACGAGGAAGAGGCCACATGACGTATCTAGTCTATTTCTTCCTCGTGGGTCTTTCCTCCACTGTGGTTTCACCATTTTGCTTGAGATGCATACCCCAGACATATATGTGTAAATATAAATGTAAAAGCATGTTCAAAATATAACTATGTGCTAATTTCATTTATCCATTATCCATGTCACTGTTAAATCCCATTACACCCATCAGAGCAGGAACAGGAAAATGACTCAGTATGTAACTTTATTTCTTCTGAGATAAACCATGTTAGGGCTTGTAATACATATGCTCACATAAAAGTAAATATACTTTCTAAATCATTTGAGGCCCCATAAGAACATTTAAAGTTGTATCAGTACCAATAAAAAGCAACAATTATGCACAATTTTAGGGAAAAATTTAAAATAATTAAACCAATGGACATGAATTTTAAAACAAGCAGTCTTTTGAAACTTTTGTCCCCTCTGCTTTTCTTTATCCAGTTGGTCTTAATTGAGCATCTGCTATGTACCAGGCATGCTGCTAGTTGCTTAGGATACAGTGGTGGGAGAAAACAGAATGCTGAGAGAAAAAGCTATTATGAAGCTTATAGTCCAGTGGAAGATGGCAGACATGAGTCACAGAGTCCCACAAAGAAATGTATTATTTTTATGCCTGGGAAGTTGAATGATATGGTGCCTTGAGAGCAAACAATTGAGAAATCTAATCCACTTGGAGAAGTCAGAGAAGGTTTTCTTAAGGCGGTGACTGCTGGGCTGGGATCTGGTGGAAGCATGGGGGCAGGGGATGGGGCTGGTTGTAACTTAGACCATCTCAATATACTGGCCACACCTCTCACATCAAGCAAAAATGAAACAGGTATATTCTATAAAGTAACTATGAAGGGAGGTGGGGATTTTATTTAAAAATGGTAGCTTTTAGCAGAACTTCTGTGATAATATTTTTTCAGTAATGATAGCAATTGATAAAGATTTGTGATTGAAGTAAAAGAGATGTATTTATATCCACCAGTGTTGAATAAGCTGTGCTATTCACATCAGTATAGTTTCTTTTTTAAATTTTATTTATTTTTGGCTGCGCTGGGTCTTCGTTAGTTCACATGGGCTTTATTTAGTTGTAGTGTGTAAGCTTCTCACTGTGATGGCTTCTCCTGTTGCACAGCCCAGGTTCTAGAGCATTGGGGCTTCAGTACTTGTGGTGTATGGGCTCAGTAGCTGTAGCACACGGGCTTAGTCGCCCTGAGGCATGTGGAATCTTCTTGAACCCATGTCCCCTGCAGGGGCATGTGGGCCCTTAATCACTAGATCACCAGGAAAGTCCCAAATCAATATGTTTTACCAAAGATTTTATTCAGGAAAATTGTATCAGGAGGCCAGATAAGGAAGCTTATATAACATATGTCTACTTTTCTTTTTGTAGAAGAGTACAAATTTGTTATAATATATACAGGGAAAGATGCAAGAAATTTGGATATTCTGAACTCCTGCAGAAAGTAGCCTTTGGTCCACCTCTTCTTATCCAGCCATCTGTGTTCCACCAGGGAAATCCCTCTATCTGGTATTCTTATTTGAAGATTTCGGAAAATATTAAAGTAATATTGTAGTGTAAACCCTGACAGTTTTTTTTTTTGGGGGGGGGCACTGTTTTTTAATAATGCAAATGTCTGACTTAAGCTTTGATTGCTGAGGCGTCCATTTCAATGAGACCTATCTTGAATAAACTCATTAACAGCCACACATACAGAGCAGGCCAGCCCCCCTCACTGAGACTCCTTTGTTTAAGAGCTCTTGGTGGACTTCAGTAACTAACCTTTCTGGCCACTTGTTTTTCTCTCTTCCTGTGCTTTAAATTCCCACTTTTACGTTTTAAATTTACCAGTAAAGAGTGAGCCCAGTAAAAGCAGAACCCTAGATGTGTGTGCTCTGTCTCTCTTTCTCTCTCTGCTTCTGACCTTGTTGTGTAGCTTTAGATGTGCTCTGGAATTTCCAGGTCCTATAAGTAATGTGTATGTGTGTTCAGTCATGTCAAACTTTTTCTGACCCTATGGACTGTAGCCCTCCAGGCTTCTCTGTCCATGGGATTCTCCAGGCAAGAATACTGGAGTGGGTTGCCATTTCCTATTCCACTTACAAGTTATAAGCCTTTATTTTTTCAAAGTTACCTGATGGTGATTGCTGAAGAGTATCTTGCAATCCTAATAAGAGACAAAAAGGCTGGTCTAACTACCACATTGGTTATTGATAGACTGGCACAAAACAAATATACTCTATCCTTTTCAAAGAATTGGCCCCTCTTCAGCAATTTTCACTGTGCAAACATGGTCTTAAAATGAGTTGGAATGTAAATTAAAATTTCATGAGCATGCATATCTTTTAGAGATGTAACCCCAAATAGAAAATAGGCCAGCTATAGTATTTCATACTACCTAGTACAAAATGATTAATCTTCATATGGCTATCCATGTGGACCAAGTTCTTTATTGTGGAGAAAATTAAGAGAAAGTATTTGCTTATGAATTTTTTAAAACTTGGGCTGTCTAACTAACTCTGAGTCAGAGGATGCCCTCCCCAACTGGTGTCTCTTAATATCAAGAATAGCAGAGTGTTTGCTCTTGGTATTTTTTTCCTGATACAGCACATTTTTTAGGAATAGGGGAGTTTTGCCCTTGATAAAGACAAAGAACCAGGGCTTCAAAAATGGATCAAAAAGATCCCAGAGGAATAAGGATATATGTTACCTGTATATTCTAAAGATAGTACTTATTCCTGGTGATTTTAGCATTTTTAGGGAGAACTAAAATAAGACCCAATTTTTGACATCTTCTGGAGAATGAATTTGTCAAAATTATTCATACTTTCTCTGAGGTTGAAATACAAGCATATCCGGCGAGAATGGTATCAAGTGCTTCTTAGTTTTTCACAAACATTTTGCCACATCATTCACAAAACCAGTCTGAAAATGCAACTACTGTTGCTTTCTTCTTCAATAATTCTTTGCTATCACCTCTTAAAATAAATGCTACTTAACCAATTATTTTACCTAGGAGTCTGCATCCCCTGGAAACTATGACTGACATATTCCTTCAGATATGTGATTTCCTAGGCAATTCCTAAAAATAAAACCTCTTTTCCACAGCTGAAAAAGGCCCACAAGTGAGTCTCTGCTCAGCAGTTAGGGATATTTTTTATTTTAAGGCTAATCTAGACCCTGCCACTCCCTTACTTCCCAACCTCTGATAGCTTCCCATCTTATGCAGTGATGGAAGAAATTTTCACAGATTGAAATATGAGGAAGTCATTCTGGCTTATACTTGATTTGGGTTGAACTGCATGTTAAATAGAACAGCCTGTCTTCTGGCCCATCAAACATGCATTGTACATCTGATTTAACCACTAAAGGAAAGAATACATCTAAAAATCAAAATGGAATATCTATGATTCAGGCATCCAAAATGGAACCAGTGGCCATTGTGTATGGGTTTCAGACATTTTTCCTGCATCACTGAGAACTTGAATTCTCTGAACTGTATCAGATGGAAGAACACCACCAGTTCATTCTCAAAATAATATCTGCTAGCAGCTGCCTAGGTCTCAAGGTCTACCCATTGTAACTATGTGACCATTTCAGACCCCAACCAGTCCTTATTTGACATGCATCCTGACTTCTTGCCAGCTCTAATTATAACACAATTCAAGTGCTTCTTGAAGCTGTCTCTCTCAGGCTACAGTCCTCAGTTTGGCTTGAATAAAACTCTATTCTATTTCTATTACAGATTGCCTATTGATTATTTCTATTGTTATTATGGCCTGTGCCCACCTTCTAACCTCATCTCTCCTTCTCTGAGCTTGGCAATCTTTACCTTCTTCCTGCTCCTAGAACTTGCTTAGGACATTCCTGTCTCAGGAATCTTGAAGCTGGCAATCCCTCTGCCTAGAATTCTCTATTTTAGATATGACACTGCCAGCTCTGATTCATTCTGCCATTTAGCTCAGAAGTCATTTCCTTATCACCTGCCCTATCTAAATCTGGACCCCCACAGCCTTCCTCAGGCCCTATTATTGTATTACTGTATTTTATTCATAGCACTTATCCTTTCTGACATGATATTGTTCATTTATTTGATTACTTGCCTATCACTTATTTTCTCCTCACTAAACAATAAGTTCCAGGAGAGCAGAAACCTTGCCTTCTTCATCATTGTTGTAGCCCCAGTGCCTGGCATATATATGCCCTCAATAAATGTTTGCTGAGCAAGTGAATTAATGAACAGTTCAACTGAGAAATACTGGCTGAGTCTGGTCTATTATATTCAGCCTCCTCTGATTTCTTTTAAAGTCATATTTTTGGAGAATTCCTCAAGTTAAGTAAGTAAAAGCTTATCTTTGAGTAAAAAGTTTACTTGTCTCTCCAGGAGATAAAAACATTTAGAAAAATTAAATTTCATCAGGCAGTAAATACTATTAAATTTACAGAACCATAAAAGGAAACAGTGAATATATCTATTAATGATCAATTCCTCAGTTTACGGAAGATGCATAAAAAAATTACCTGAGAACAGGTACCTCTTGGCTTGGCTATGTTTCATCTTCCCCTTTTCATGTAACAGTTTTACAGCAGTCTTAAATATCTTCTTGATCTCATCTGATATCTCTTGCCAGGTCTTCTCATTCTCGGCATTGGCAGAAGGTTGCATCTTTAGAAAGGTGAAAATGAGATGTTAGTCTTAAATCATCAATAAAACTCAATATTTAAGAGGAAGAGAATCATTGTTATTTGAAAGTCTACCATGGGCCTTACCATGACAGGTGCTTAATGGATAGTATCTCATTTATTCTCCCTAGTACCCTGAAAGTGATGTGAACTCGCCCAAGTGACACAACGGTGTGAAGCCAAACAGGATTTGTTTGTTTGATTTTCTCAATATATTGTGTGTTTCACTCTTGAGTTTTGATTCAAATGTTGTAACAAAAATCATATCTTCAATACAGTTAAAGGTCAGACTAGTCAAAAGGATGGTTTTTCCAGTAGTCATGTATGGATGTGAGAGTTGGACGATAAAGAAAGCTGAGCACCAAAGAATTAATGCTTTTGAACTGTGGTGTTGGAGAAGACTCTTGAGAGTCCCTTGGACTGCAAGGAGATCCAACCAGTCCATCCTAAAGGAGATCAGTCCTGAATATTCATCGGAAGGACTGATGCTGAAGCTGAAACTTCAATACTTTGGCCACCTGATGCAAAGAATTGACTCATTGGAAAAGACCCTGATGCTGGGAAAGATTGAAGGCAGGAGGAGAAGGGGACTACAGAGGATGAGATGGTTGGATGGCATCACTGACTCGACAGACGTGAGTTTGAGTAAGCTCTGGGAATTGGTAATGGATAGGGAAGCCTGGTGTGCTGCAGTCCATGGGGTCGAAAAGAGTTGGACACGACTGAGCAACTGAACTGACTGACTCATATGTTACTGTTTAATTGTCTTTAGTTGTTTCTTCCTCATTTTTTTTTTTTTAATTCTCTAGGAAATAAAATAGGAGTGCCTACCAAGAAAGTAACATTTATAGAATCTTGCTGATAATCTTATTCAAACAATCATTTACTTAACAACAATTTATGCAGAAACATGGTTCAGTCAATAATTTAAACTTCCCTAGAGGCTCATAGTGGAGAAGGCGATGGCACCCCCCTCCAGTACTCTTGCCTGGAAAATCCCATGGGTGGAGGAGCCTGAAGGTTACAGTCCATGGGGTCGCAGAAGGTCAGACACGACTGAGCGACTTCACTTTCACATTTCACTTTCATGCATTGGAGAAGAAAATGGCAACCCACTCCAGTGTTCTTGCCTGGAGAATCCCAGGGATGGGGGAGCCTGGTGGGCTGACGTCTATGGGGTCATACAGAGTTAGACACAACTGAAGTGACTTAGCAGCAGCAGAGGTTTGAAGGAACAGCTAAAGCCAATTAAATATAGGTGTAACTTTTACAGCTTTGCAAAACTGGTTTATTGAGGTATCATGTTTTTTGATATCTACTTTACCAGCTACTGCCTTTACTCCTGGCATATTTACCTGGTGAATGGTTTGGGATTTACCCCAGTATTCTCCGTATTCTTCCAGATAATAACTTCAAAAAATACATTTGAGGAAGAAGAAGAATTGAGTAATCTGACATGATTTCATTTTGCATGGAGAAAATGCTTTCTGTTAAATGTCAGAATGGCCAAAACACAGGGATCTTAAATGAAGAGCTGTTGCTAACCCAGGGCTCTTCTTCTCTTGGATCTCCTGGGTACTGCATTATCAAGGATATTTTCTTTGGAAGAGGAATGGATATCTATGCCTTCTTTTCTTTTTAAAATTTTATTTTTTAATTTATTTGGCTGTGCAGTCTTTCTCTAGTTGTGGCAAGTGAAGGCTACTCTCTTATTTGCAATGGGTGGACTTCTCTTGTTGCGGAGCCTGGACTCTAGAATGTGGGCTCAGTAGTTGTGGTGCTTGGGCTTAGTTGCCCTGAAACATATGAAATCTTCCTGGACCAGCAATCAAACCCATGTCCCCTGCATTGGCAGGAGGATTCTTAACCACTAGACCATCAGGGAAGTCCTATGGCTTCTTTTCAACCTCTTTAAAAGGTCCAGGCAATAATTAGGCCCATCTGTTTTCTCCACCTCCTTCATTCAGTTTCAGGGGACACATGATGGATACATTTGGGAACAAAGTTGGAGAAGAGACAATGACACTTTCTATCACACTCAACTCAGTTTAGTTCAGTCGCTCAGTCATGTCCAGCTCTTTGCAGCCCCATGAATCACAGCACGCCCGGCCTCCCTGTCCATCATCAACTCCTGGAGTTCACCCACGCTCATGTCCATCGAGTCGGTGATGCTATCCAGCCATCTCATCCTCTGTCGTCCCTTCTCCTCGTGCCCCCAATCCCTCCCAGCATCAGGGTCTTTTCCAATGAGTCAACTCTTTGCATGTGGTGGCCAAAGTATTGGAGTTTCAGCTTTAGCATCAGTCCTTCCAATGAAAACCCAGTCTTCTCTAACACCACAGTTGAAAAGCATCATTTCTTCAGCGCTCAGCTTTCTTGACAGTCCAACTCTCACATCCATACATGACCACTGGAAAAACCAGAGCCTTGACTAGATGGACCTTTGTTGGCAAAGTAATGTCTCTGCTTTTGAATGTGCTATCTAGGTTGGTCATAACTTTCCTTCCAAGGAGTAAGCATCTTTTAATTTCATGGCTGCAGTCACCATCTGCAGTGATTTTGGAGCCCCCAAAAATAAAGTCTGACACTGTTTCCACTGTTTCCCCATCTATTTCCCATGAAATGATGGGACCAGATGCCATGGTCTTAGTTTTCTGAATGTTGAGCTTTAAGCCAACTTTTTCACTCTCCCTTTCACTTTCATCAAGAGGCTTTTTAGTTCTTCTTCACTCATGTATGCCACAACCTCTCTGCAAGGTTCTACATAAGGCACAAGAAAATAAATTACCAGTGTATGAAATGTTAAAGGAACATACTGAATTAAAAGAAAACTTTTTTATAGAGACTATAAAAAATAACTTGGCAGATTTTTTAAAAGATTGCCTCCTCAAAAAAAATCTTTTACAAATTAAAAATATAACTGTTGAATTTGAAAACTCAATGCACAGAGGAGACACAGCTGAAGAAGAAATTTGGTAAACTGGGAAAAAGATCAAAAGTGACTTTCCATATAGCACAGAAAGATAAGGAAATTGATAATGTGAAAGATAATTAAGAGACATGGAGGATACAGATGCAAGCTATTGTATATGGGATGGATAAGCAACAAGGTCCTACTGCATAGCACAGGGAACTATATTCAGTATCCTGTGATAAACCATAATGGAAAAGAATATGAAAAAGAATGTATGTATATGTGTGTGTGTATATATATATATAGCAATCACTTTGCTGCTGCTGCTGCTGCTAAGTCGCTTCAGTCATGTCCGACTCTGTGCGATCCCATGGACTGCAGCCTACCAGGCTGCTCCACCCATGGGATTTTCCAGGCAAGAGTACTGGAGTTGGTTGCTATTGTCTTCTCCAAATCACTTTGCTATATAGCAGAAATTAACACAACACTGTGAATCGACTATAGTTCAATAAAATTTAAAAAATTAAAAAAAAGAGATACGGAGGATAGAGTGAGGCAATCTATTGTACATGCAACTGACGAGCTAAAAGGAAAGAAGGAATAGAGGAGAGACAGTATTTGATGAGATGATGGCTGAGAATTTTCTAAAACTGATAGAATATATGAATTCACAAATGTAGGAAGCACAACATATACCAATAGGAATATATATACATTACAGTGAGATGATAAAAATACACATTTTCAGATAAACAGAACTTATCACTCTTTTGGAACTTCCAAAAGATATACTTCAGGAAGAAGGAAATGACCCCAGAAGGAAAGTCTAAGATATCAAAAAAGAAAGGTGAATTTGGAAGATTTCTTAGGTTTGGATTTAGTTGTTAAAAGGAAATTTAGAGTCCAGGGCAGAATAACTTTCTGTCTCCTGTGCCTTTTCTGTGGAGAAAAACCACTCCTGTGTGATGTAAACAGTTTAAAAATGTAGAGAGAGAGACACACTTTGGAGAGAAAGATAACTTACTGCATTTGTATTGCTTTTCAGCATTTCTGATTTGGGTCTGAGGTAATAAGCGGCTGGCACCGAGTTCTCATCCCGACAGTACCACTCTTCCAGTAACTTGGTGTCCAGCTTCGCCTCTATGGCAGCATCCAAGATCATTTCAAACTCTGAGGCTTCAACTTCTCCGGGGATTCGGATGTTCCCATATTTCTCACCTAATAGTCCCTGTGTGTCACCAAGAGAATTCAGTTTAGTGTATCAGCAAGAAAGTCTGTTTTAGTGTTCACGTCATATGACCACTCAATATGTATTAATGAATAGATAACAAGATACTTTATTCCATCACAGTGGATATGTTTGCACATGGATTATTTTGTAAGTAAAATTAGACCATTTATATTGTAGTGTAATAAATTCACATACTGAGATTGCATATTGGACAAATCCAAACTACAGAATTTTGTAACAAAGAAATTTCCCCAGAGTTTACATAATATAACAAAAGTTACCTATTTTGAGAATTTTGGTTGGTTCATGACAAAGAAAAATGATGTGTTGGACTCTATGAAATATCAAACATATAAACTCACAAACAAACAAAAATTGCTTTGTATAGAGTTAATAGTTTGATTCTAAGCCCCAGATTTACACAGCTACAAAGAAAGAAGTATGAAATCACTGAGTATGACAGATCCCTCTGGTAACTGAAAAAAATTAAAAATATAAACAAGATATCATTTTGTCCCTATTAAACTGGCAAAGGAAAATGTGCTCAGTGTTATGTGGACATATGAGAAAATGCCTCTGTAGAGCTGATGGGTATGTAAATTGATCCAATATTTCTTTGAAGGGTATTCTGATAATACATACGAAAAGACTTAAAATACATGACTTTTGGCAATTTTTCTTCTGGAAATCTGTCTTTAGAAAATAAGGATAAAAAAAAAAAAAGAAAATAAGGATGTACATAACGACTTATCAGCATATTTATGCTGAACCTGTTTGAACAGAAAGGAGTTGAACCTAAGTGTCCAGCAAGTGGGAACACTTGAATACATTTAAACATAATTTGGTATCTCTATTCAAAGGATGTACCAAATTATGTTTTAGAACTCTATTGCTGCACAAAGATTTTTATAATCTATTAAGTAAAAAGGTGAGTTACAAAACAGTGTGTATAAGATGAATCTGATATTGTATATACATTATATATATATATATATATATATATATATGAGAAAGAGATCATATATATGTACAGATATAAACATAACATATACACATAGAGATTTTATAAGAATACACAGCAAGGTTACCAAGGGCTACTTTTCACTGAATGGTTTTAAATTTATTTTGATTGTTTTATGAATTTATTGCTTTTGTATTAAAATTTTTTTTACAATACAAAATGTATTATTTTGTAGTGAGAAAAACTACAGATATTTAAATTTTTTACACCTGATGATGCTGTCTATACTCCTCGTGGAGCAACACTTTCAAAGGCTCCTCTAGGTGTTTGCTTAAGCCCATGGTTCTCAAAATGTCCTCAGAGCAGCACCATCTGTGTTATCTGGGAATTTGGTAGGCATGCAAGTTCTCAAGGCCCATCTCAGACCTCCTGAATCAGAAACTCTGCTGATATAGCTGAGTTTAATCTGTGTTTTAGCGAGCCCTCCAGGTGTCTGAACCACTGGTGTAAACTGTCAAAAATATTAGCTTACATGGCACCTGGCGTTTCAATTAATCTTCAGTGTCTTATCTGGTAGAAATAGAAGGAATATACAGAACTCTAACATAGATCTATACTATCCAAGGCATGTTGGTCCGCTTTATAATATCCATGGGAAGATTTCTGTTTAATTTGTGGCCATCTTCATCCTTTCTTCCTGTTGACTAGCACCTTTGCCATAAGCTTCCACTACTGGAAGTCTACCCACTGGAAGGTGAATTGTGGTTTGGCTTCCTTGGGAGCATTTCTTACTATCTCTGCAACCCAGAATTTTCTTTTCATCTCAGACAGGCAGGTGGGAGAAGAAAAGTCCTGGATAGACCTGTTTCCTACATAAATTCATGACCTAAACTGTAATATAAGATGATAAACCTCATGAGGGCAGAGACCAGAGCTTTTTATTCCTAGCACATAGAAGTATTAAAAAGCATATTTATTGACTACTTGAACAAACCAAGACAGAGAAAGATATCCTTGGAGTTTGTTCTGTTCTTATTTGAAACTTCATCTTTTGTGTAAAGATAGTATTTCAGCTCTCAGCAGGTAAAGTAACAATTTGGGAAAGTACCAGTTTTGTCAGCAAACTTCACTTCAATCCTGAACACCAATTAAGAGCACTTTTATTTGAATCTGCATTTGTTTAGGGCTATTCATGACAACAGGCTGTATGTAACAAAAATAACACCATTTAGACTTGTTTTTCACTTAACAATTCCTCTTCTAAAATCCCTTGTGTTAAACTTGGCTAAATGAGCAGGCATGACCTCTCATTCTACCACAGATACAGGCAGAGATGATCCTTTTATGGGGAGCCAGCCTGGTGAATGGACTACCCTGGTGGCTCAGATGGTAAAGAATCCACCTGCAATGCTGGTTCGTCCCCTGGGTTGGGAAGATCCCCTGGAGGAGGGCATGGCAACTCACTCCAGTATTCTTGCCTGGACAATCTCCACGGACAGAGGAGCCTGGTGGGCTGCAGGCTATGGGGTCACAAAGAGTCAGACATGACTGAGTGACTAAGCGCAGCACAGCACAGTCTGGTGAGTATCCTATTCCTCTTGGGTAATTCTGGATAAGGATAGTCAGGATCTTCAGTCAGAAATATCTGTTGTGAAGAGTGAGGTGTTTGTGTTGGGAGAGTTAGCTGCAAACTTACCTAGGCAAGGGAGGGACTAAGTGGACTTCTAAACAGTAGGGGTAGGACTTTTTGGAAGAATTCTCAAAGCAAACAATGGAGTTTGGTCATTGGATGAAAGACTTGGTAAACAACCAGAACATTAAATATGGGGTTTAGTAATTGACAATTCTTTAGCCAGCAACCAGTGAAGCCTAAGAATATGATGGACTCAGCAACCAAGATCCAGGGAAATACCAGCTGGATTTCAGGCATGAAGTAGGAAAGGGGACATAATAGCGACTAGTGAAATAAGATCATGTCCCAGGGAAGGACCATCATCTCTATATTATCAATTTATTGTTGGTTCTTCATCTTCTCTCTGCTCTAAATAAGGCTGGTCACAGAGTCTAGGCCAGGATCAAATCTATGGATCAGTTTCTGAAACATGCTTCATGATGACATGCACCACATCACCCAGGGGGTTTGTTAGCAGGTTACAAGATGCCGTCTCAGACCTGAGGACCACTGGGCTTGGGGAACCTAGAAATCTGGATTTTAAAATGTGGTTACAAATGAATCTATTGATTTCTCAATAGACTTTAAGGACCACTTGCTGTGGGCAATGCATATGTGGTCTCATGAGTAATGGTTCACAAGCACCAAAGGGACAAGACAGGGAACACAGCAGATCATTACAAAACAAATAGAAGGCTATTTAAAAATAATTATTTGAGTTGAACAGCTGGCACCAAATACTAACATTATTTGATCAATATAGTAAGGTAAAATATTCCTTCAGTTCAGTTCAGTTCAGTTCAATCGCTCAGTCGTGTCCGACTCTTTGTGACCCCATGAATCGCAGCACACCAGGCCTCCCTGTCCGTCACCAACTCCCAGAGTTCACTTAAACTCACATCCATTGAGTCAGTGATGCCATCCAGCCATCTCATCCTCTGTCGTCCCCTTCTCCTCCTGCCCCCACTCCCTCCCAGCATCAGAGTCTTTTCCACTGAGTCAACTCTTTGCATGAGGTGGCCAAAGTACTGGAGTTTCAGCTTCAGCATCATTCCCTCCAAAGAAATCCCAGGGAGATTACTAAAGAAGAAAAAAATATCCTTATCCCATTGAAATAGCAAATTATATTGAGCGCCTGCTATATATAAAGTGCTAACACAGAACTTCAGAAAAGTAATAATGTGAGATAGGCTTAGAGTTACTTATTGGATTGTTCTCCCCAAGTCTTTGCCTTCTCTCTATTGATTCTTCCTTTGGGTAGAATGCTCATAAATCATGAAGCAGTTACTTTTCAGGAGTCCCAAATAGGATTCTGTCTCAGTATTATCTCACTATTTGAAAAATGGCAAAAAGAGAAACAGTAAAAAGGGAATTTGCTACCACACTTTTCGGGAAGACTTTTTGGGGTTCTATGTGGCTACAGTTGGAGAAGGCAATGGCACCCCACCCCAGTACTCTTGCCTGGAAAATCCCATGGATGGAGGAGCCTGGTAGGCTGCAGACCATGGGGTCACGAAGAGTCGGACACGACTGAGCGACTTCACTTTCACTTTTCCCTTTCATGCACTGGAGAAGGAAATGGCAACCCACTCCAGTGCTCTTGCCGGGAGAATCCCAGGGATGGGGGAGCCTGGTGGGCCGCTGTCTATGGGGTCACACAGAGTTGGACGCGACTGAAGCGACTTAGCAGCAGTGACTACAGTTACAAGGTAACACACACAGCATACCTGTATCTGTCAGGAATGGCAACAGTCAATTTAGAGGAAGATACAGTCCAACTCAGTTACAAAGTTCAGCTTCCATGGCCAATGGTTCAGAGCAGGGGTAGAGATTCAGGGCTAAGTCTAAAATGCTAACAATAAAAGTGGCAGTGGCAAGATGGAGGTCCAGTCTTGGTTTCCTAATCAGACTGTTCCTTAGCCCTGTAGCCATGGAGAGTAGACATGCCGTAGGGATGACCCTACAGCAGCTGTAGAAACTATGCCCAAGAAAGCATTATTCTGTTCACTGTCAGTAGACTATTCACTCCCATAACAGAAGAAGAGTCAGATTTTCTACATCTTTCTGACCCCAATTTTCAAGAGGGTAATTTTTTGCTTGGTTAAACCAGTCTTTGGAGAAGGCAATGGCAAGCCACTCCAGTACTCTTGCCTAGAAAATCCCATGGATGGAGGAGCCTGGTGGGCTACAGTCCATGGGGTCGCCACGAGTCGGTCGCGACTGAGTGACTTCACTTTCACTTTTCACTTTCACGCAATGGAAAAGGAAATGGCAACCCACTCCAGTGTTCTTGCCTGGAGAATCCCAAGGACGGCAGAGCCTGGTGGGCTGCCGTCTATGGGGTTGCACAGAGTTGGACACGACTGAAGCAACTTAGCAGCAGCAGCAGCAGCAAACCAGTCTTGAGAGAACGGAGAAGTTAAATGTAAAAGAACTCTCTACTCTTTGTCATCCTTGCCTTCCTATGTGCTGAAATGGATACATCTAAGCCACTGCTTAGAGGAGTTCTCTTTTCTTTTGCACAAATAGCTTGGGTAAACCAGTTTTTGGAGAAATCTGATGAATAGTTGAGACCTATTGAAGAAAGTAGGGAAAATCACTAGACCATTCAGGTATGACCTAAATCAAATCCCTTATGATTATACAGTGGAAGTGAGAAATAGATTTAAGGGCCTAGATCTGATAGATAGAGTGCCTGATGAACTATGGAATGAGGTTTGTGACATTGTACAGGAGACAGGGAGCAAGACCATCCCCATGGAAAAGAAATGCAAAAAAGCAAAATGGCTGTCTGGGGAGGCCTTACAAATAGCTGTGAAAAGAAGAGAAGCAAAAAGCAATGGAGAAAAGGAAAGATATCAGCATCTGAATGCAGAGTTCCAAAGAATAGCAAGAAGAGATAAGAAAGCCTTCTTCAGCGATCAATGCAAAGAAATAGAGGAAAACAACAGAATGGGAAAGACTAGAGATCTCTTCAAGAAAATTAGAGATACCAAGGGAATATTTCATGCAAAGATGGGCTCGATAAAGGACAGAAATGGTATGGACCTAACAGAAGCAGAAGATATTCAGAAGAGGTGGCAAGAATACACAGAAGAACTGTACAAAAAAGATCTTCACGACCCAGATAATCATGATGGTGTGATTACTGACCTAGAGCCAGACATCCTGGAATGTGAAGTCAAGTGGGCCTTAGAAAGCATCACTACGAACAAAGCTAGTGGAGGTGATGGAATTCCAGTTGAGCTATTTCAAATCCTGAAAGATGATGCTATGAAGGTGCTGCACTCAATATGCCAGCAAATTTGGAAAACTCAGCAGTGGCCACAGGACTGGAAAAGGTCAGTTTTCATTCCAATCCCAAAGAAAGGCAATGTCAAAGAATGCTCAAACTACTGCACAATTGCACTCATCTCACACGCTAGTAAAGTAATGCTCACAATTCTCCAAGCCAGGCCTCAGCAATATGTGAACCGTGAACTTCCTGATGTTCAAGCTGGTTTTAGAAAAGGTAGAAGAACCAGAGATCAAATTGCCAACATCCACTGGGTCATGGAAAAAGCAAGAGAGTTCCAGAAAAACATCTACTTCTGCTTTACTGACTATGCCAGAGCCTTTGACTGTGTGATCACAATAAACTGTGGGAAATTCTGAAAGAGATGGGAATACCAGACCACATGACCTGCCTCTTGAGAAATCTGTATGCTGGTCAGGAAGCAACAGTTAGAACTGGACATGGAACAATAGACTGGTTCCAAATAGGAAAAGGAGTACGTCAAGGCGCATATTGTCTAGACTGGTTCCAAATAGGAAAAGGAGTACGTCAAGGCTGCATATTGTCACCCTGCTTATTTAACTTATATGCAGAGTACATCATGAGAAACGCTGGACTGGAAGAAACACAAGCTGGAATCAAGATTGCCGGGAGAGATATCAATAACCTCAGATATGCAGATGATACCATCCTTATGGCAGAAAATGAAGAGGAACTAAAAAGCCTCTTGATGAAAGTGAAGGAGGAGAGTGAAAAAGTTGACTTAAAGCTCAACATTCAGAAAACGAAGATCATGGCATCTGGTCCCATCACTTCATGGGCAATAGATGGGGAAACAGTGGAAAGAGTGTCAGACTTTATTTTTCTGGGCTCCAAAATCACTGCAGATGGTGACTGCAGCCATGAAATTAAAAGACGCTTACTCCGTGGAAGGAAAGTTATGACCAACCTAGATAGCATATTGAAAAGCAGAGACATTACTTTGCCAACAAAGGTCCATCTAGTCAAGGCTCTGGTTTTTCCAGTGGTCATGTATGGATGTGAGAGTTGGACTGTGAAGAAGGCTGAGCGCTGAAGAATCGATGCTTTTGAACTGTGGTGTTGGAGAAGACTCTTGAGAGTCCCTTGGACTACAAGGAGATCCAACCAGTCCATTCTGAAGGAGATCAACCCTGGGATTTCTTTGGAAGGAATGATGCTGAAGCTGAAACTCCAGTACTTTGGCCACCTCATGCGAAGAGTTGACTCATTGGAAAAGACTCTGATGCTGGGAGGGATTGGGGGCAGGAGGAGAAGGGGACGACAGAGGATGAGATGGCTGGATGGCATCACTGACTCGATGGACGTGAGTCTGAGTGAACTCTGGGAGCTGGTGATGGACAGGGAGGCCTGGCGTGGGGTGATTCATGGGGTCACAGTTGGACATGACTGAGTAACTGAACTGAACTGAACTGATATTTGATATTGCATCGAGGTCCATATATATTAGTTATATCATTGCTCAGTCTGCCTGCATGACCCTGAATTAAAGAAATGCATATGGCTGAAATAATTTTCAACTTTTCATTGAGTTGTTTGAATATTCTGTCAATATACACATGAACATAAGTTTATGGGATTTCTCCTGAGTCTGGAAATTCATAATTGCCTCTCCCATTCACCTAATCAAATGGCCCATCTTGAAACACTGAAGATGTCTAATATTAGGTAGGAAGCAACAATCCAAATGAGTCCTTAAATACAACCTGGGAATTAAGCCCAAATGATTGAAAAGTCTAAGAAAAACTTCTAGTGTAGTTTCTGTATATAAAATTCTAGAATAAGAAATACTTCTAGAGGCTTTGGAACTAGATAGAGGTGTTTGCACAATATTGTAAATGTACTAATGCCACAGAATTGTTCACTTTACAGTGGTTAATTCTATGTGATATGAATTTCACGTCAATTTTTTTTTAAAGAAATAGTTTTTGAGCTATTGATTTCCTTGCAACTGAGAACTTAAGTGTAAAAGGACTCTCTACTCTTTGTATCATCTTTTCCTTCCTTATGCTGATATGGATATGTCTAAGCCACTGCTTTCAAAGGCTTAGGGATAACATTTTCTTTCCCCTCAATTGATTTTTCTTTTCCTTTGCACAAGCATTGATTTTTTTTTGATTTGTCCTTGTCCTCTCCCATTCCCCCCCAAGTTCTTTATGTGTGGTTAGTTCTGCCTGGGTGTGCAATTGAGAATCTTTGAAGTCTGAGTCTGATGCCATGCAGTTTTTCTTGCAGCAAACAGAAGAGAGAGGTTGATGTATTCTCCATAGTGTTGGTGAGCTCAGTATGTCTTTGCTTTTTCTCTGTTGTGGGATATCAGGAAAGACTGGTGAGGACAGTCTTTCTAGGGTTATGGAAGCTAGGCTTCAAAGGCAGGTGGGCAATTGCTCCCTGGGCTACTGTTGATGAGCCATCATTCATGGGAAAGCTGCAAGAGAAAGGCGAGATTCCATCACCTGCGTCCCCTCCCCCCATTGATGCCATAACAAACCGAAGTACATACTCTTCAAATGCCCCATTCCCTTCAACCCAGTCACTAATGCAAGGTAGGTGGAACTATTCCTTCCTTTCTTTAAGCCTCTCTATTATTTCTTAAGGGGCTTTCCTGGTAGTTCAGCTGGTAAAGAATCTGCTGAAATGCAGGAGACTCTGGTTCAATTCCTGTGTTGGGAAGATCCCCTGTAGAAGGGATAAAATTCACATTAATACATACAGTTTGCTGTTGTACTTGATTTCATTTAATGTTCATGATTCTGTGAAATAGGGAGTTGCAGCAGAGGACACCAAAGCTTACAGACCTCACCTGGCTTGTCCAAACCACCTCTCTAAGAAGGTGTGGAGATACTAACGCTTGAATATAGGGCTTTCAGTAATCTCATTCTTTCTACTTCATCAAGTTATATGGTGCTGTGCTCCCTCCTAAGAGTACCTGCAGATGGCTTACATCCTTGTGATGACTGTTTTAGTCAGGCCATTACACATGTCTGTGCAAGCATGCACTGCACACTTCCAGGGGCCACTGTTCACAAGGACTGCAGGATGTTCAGTGTTATGGCCTTGGGTGTTGCATTCGATTTATCTGCCATTGGGTGGAGAGACGAAGATGATTGTGATGTAGTCCCTGGAGCTCACAGCCAACATTTATAGTCAGTCCTCTGTTGCTGAATGAGATAAATAAACAATTCCAAGAATCATCTGAACCTGCTTCACACACTTGATGCTATTTTCTCAATGTTTTTCCAAAGTCAAGAAACACCTTCACAACTGACTTAAGATTTTCTAAATAAACATAAGATAACTTAGTTAGCAGTGGATTGCAACTCGATTACTC
This sequence comes from Bos indicus, assembly GCF_029378745.1. Lineage (NCBI taxonomy): Eukaryota > Metazoa > Chordata > Mammalia > Artiodactyla > Bovidae > Bos > Bos indicus. The sequence continues at coordinate 57,515,309 of NC_091765.1, read as the reverse complement.
ATACTTTGTGTCCTGTGTCACAGGGAATGAAAGAAACTGGAGAAAGGGGGATATGATGCTTGGTTTTATGTATCATCTTGACCATGGGGTGCCCAGATATTTGGCGGAACATTATTTGGGGTGTGTCTGTGAGGGTGTTTCTGGATGAGATTAGCATTTGAATCAGCAGACTGAGTGAAGTGTTAATAGACTGCCTTCTTGAGTATGAGTGGACATCATCCAGTTCATTGAGGGCCTGAATAGAATAAAAAGATGGAAGAAGGAAAAAGTCCCTTTCTGTTTGACTGTGTTGAGCTGGGGCATTGGTCTTTTCCAGCACTTGGACTGGGACTTCTATCACAGGCATTGGTGGGTCTCAGGTTTTTGGACTCAGGTTGGAACTACACAACTGGTTTCCTGAGGATCTAGCTTGCAGAGGGAAGATCATGGAAGCTTTTGGCCTCCATGATCATATGAGCTAATTTCTTATAATCATAAATATATATACCCCTTTATATTATAATCTCCTATTGGTTCTGTTTTTTCTGGAGAACTGTGACTAATACAGGGGATGAATTGGAACTAATAATGACAAATAACTAAAACATTATTTCTTAGGACTACATAATGTCCATACTAAGGATGATCTAGATAAGATCTTTAAGAAAGATATGTTTAGCATCAACAGACAAAAGGGTAATACCTTTAGATAACTGTTCATCTCTCAGTCATTAGAGATACACTCTTGTATTCATGGTTGCCAAGATTGGATGTTAGCAGATATACTTAGCACATAATGTTTAGCATTTTTCATGTCATTCAATTATCCAGATACCCATGATGAAACTGTCAGTGTATAATGACTATTTACATCTTGTATCTTTCTGGGGAAAAAATATCCATTCTCACAGTGAGTCTGTGTTTCATGTACCACAAACAAGAGTTTCTGAAATAGGATATATAGACACAGAGACATTAATGCATGCAAAAAATATATTTTGAGGTTAGAAAAAGGCAAAATGTTTGGAGTAACCTTAGAAAGTCACTGAACCTCCTTGGGTCTCAGCTTTTACATCTGTAAGTAGAGATAAAGTTTTACCTTTGGTCATATATCTGCTCTGGTTTCTTTTGCGAATCGAATAGTTACTCCAGGTAAAAGTGCTCTGTGAAGTGTAAATACTTGGCAATATTTAAGACACCATTACTTTAAACAGTTTATAGAGAAACATACATACTCAGTGCACTCAAACATACATACAGCAAAAACAAGACCAGGAGCTCACTGTGGCTCAGATCATGAACTCCTTATTGCCAAATTCAGACTTAAATTGAAGAAAGTAGTGAAAACCACTAGACCATATAGGTATGACCTAAATCAAATCCCTTATGATTATACAGTGGAAGTGAGAAATAGATTTAAGGGCCTGGATCTGATAGATACAGTGCCTGATGAACTATGGAATGAGGTTCGTGACAATGTACAGGAGACAGGGAGCAAGACCATCCCATGAAAAAGAAATGCAAAAAAGCAAAATGGCTGTCTGGGGAGGCCTTACAAATAGCTGTGAAAAGAAGAGAAGCGAAAAGCAAAGGAGCAAAGGAAAGATATCAGCATCTGAATGCAGAGTTCCAAAGAATAGCGAGAAGAGATAAGAAAGCCTTCCTCAGTGATCGATGCAAAGAAATAGAGGAAAACAACAGAATGGGAAAGACTAGAGATCTCTTCAAGAAAATTAGAGATACCAAGGGAATATTTCATGCAAAGATGGGCTCGATAAAGGACAGAAATGGTATGGACCTAACAGAAGCAGAAGATATTCAGAAGAGGTGGCAAGAATACACAGAAGAACTGTACAAAAAAGATCTTCATGACCCAGATAATCACGATGGTGTGATTACTGACCTAGAGCCAGACATCCTGGAATGTGAAGTCAAGTGGGCCTTAGAAAGCATCACTACGAACAAAGCTAGTGGAGGTGATGGAATTCCAGTTGAGCTCTTTCATATCCTGAAAGATGATGCTGTGAAAGTGCTGCACTCAATATGCCAGCAAATTTGGAAAACTTAGCAGTGGCCACAGGACTGGAAAAGGTCAGTTTTCATTCCAATCCCAAAGAAAGGCAATGTCAAAGAATGCTCAAACTACCGCACAATTGCACTCATCTCACAGGCTAGTAAAGTAATGCTCACAATTCTCCAAGCCAGGCTTTAGCAATATGTGAACTGTGAACTTCCTGATGTTCAAGCTGGTTTTAGAAAATGCAGAGGAACCAGAGATCAAATTGCCAACATCCGCTGGATCATGAAAAAAGCAAGAGAGTTCCAGAAAAACATCTATTTCTGCTTTATTGACTATGCCAAAGCCTTTGACTGTGTGGATCACAATAAACTGTGGGAAATTCTGAAAGAGATGGGAATACCAGACCACCTGATCTACCTCTTGAGAAATTTGTATGCTGGTCAGGAAGCAACAGTTAGAACTGGACATGGAAGAATAGACTGGTTCCAAATAGGAAAAGGAGTACGTTGAGGCTGTATATTGTCACCCTGCTTATTTAACTTATATGCGGAGTACATCATGAGAAACGCTGGACTGGAAGAAGCACAAGCTGGAATGAAGATCGCTGGGAGAAATATCAATAACCTCAGATATGCAGATAAACACCACCCTTATGGCAGAAAGTGAAGAGGAACTAAAAAGTCTCTTGATGAAAGTGAAAGAAGAGAGTGAAAAAGTTGGCTTAAAGCTCAACATTCAGAAAACGAAGATCATGGCATCTGGTCCCATCACTTCATGGGAAATAGATGGGGAAACAGTGGAAAGAGTGTCAGACTTTATTTTTTTGGGCTCGAAAATCACTGCAGATGGTGACTGCAGCCATGAAATTAAAAGACGCTTACTCCGTGGAAGGAAAGTTATGACCAACCTAGATAGCATATTGAAAAGTAGAGCCAGTACTTTGCCAACAAAGGTCCATCTAGTCAAGGCTATGGTTTTTCCAGTGGTCATGTATGGATGTGAGAGTTGGACTGTGAAGAAGGCTGAGTGCTGAAGAATTGATGCTTTTGAACTGTGGTGTTAGAGAAGACTCTTGAGAGTCCCTTGGACTGCAAGGAGTTCCAACCATTCTGAAGGAGATCAGCCCTGGGATTTCTTTGGAGGGAATGATGCTGAAGCTGAAACTCCAGTACTTTGGCCACCTCATGCGAAGAGTTGACTCATTGGAAAAGACTCTGATGCTGGGATGGATTGGGGGCAGGAGGAGAAGGGGATGACAGAGGATGAGATGGCTGGATGGCATCACTGACTCGATGGACGTGAGTCTGGGTGAACTCCGGGAGTTGGTGATGGACAGGGAGGCCTGGCGTGCTGCGATTCATGGAGTCACAGAGTCGGACATGACTGAGCGACTGAACTGAACTGAACTGAATAGAAATATACACCTGGATAGATTGAGAAGGGAAAGAAATGTCTCTTGATTAAAGAAAGACAAACAGAAGATAGAAAGGAGGAAAAAATGGGTAAATGGTTGTTTACAGGTGGTGTGAAGGTGAGACATTACATGGGGAGACAAGAACAAACTCCTCCACTCTTCAGGGTGGGGAAAAAGAGGCTTAAAAGAATGAACCTGGGTTAACAGTGTCAGTGTCTAGAACAGCAACAGATGTGTGGAATTAACTTTACAGAGAACACAGGCAGGCTTAGGGGGAGCTGACAACCCACATGCAAAACATAAATTAAAAAAAAAAATTGAAGACCTAACCTTCCATGTGAATGAGATAGGGTCTTTAAGGAGGTAATTAAGGTTATGTGAGGTCATAAAGGTAGAGCCTTAATCCACTCTGGTGCCCTTCTAAGACAAGGTAGTAACGCTAAAACCCCTTTTTTTGGTCAAACAGGAACACAAGAGGAGGCAGCCATCTTCAAGCCAAGGAGAGCTTTATCATCACAGCCCCGCCATGCTCTACCTTGATCCCGACTTCCAAATTCCAGAACTGTGAGAAAGTAAGTTTCTGTTGTTTAAGCCACCCCTTCTCTGGTATTTTGTTATGGAAGTCTGAGCTAATATAAGCATAAAGATGAAAAAAAATGAAGCAGTTTTTGTTAACACAATATTTGGTATCATTGGCAATTCATCCTAAAATGTATTGAGAGGGCAAAGCTGTAGATTAAGTGATTTACCTAACAGAATAGCTAAGTTAATGCTATGATTTAGTTTTTTCGAGAGTCTCATCTCCTATAAAATTATAATTTACCTTTTTTTCTTAAAATTTATATTCATAGTTTAACTATGGTTATTAAATTTATACATTGAAACCCATCACTGAACTTAACTGATACAAATAATATTTACTTATATCCATGTAATTCTGCTACCCTTTACTTAGTGCCATGTGCTTTTCTCTGTAACAAAGTTTCATTACCTGAAAAATAACACAACTATTATTCTGTGAAAAAATTTCAGTCTAAAATGGAACCAGAGGATATATATTCTTAGGAAAGCAAATCTTAAGGTCTGAGAGACTGATTTCTTGTAAAATCCTGATTTACAGAGAACTGATAATATTGGAATTTTCTTAAATTAATCAGGGATTGTCTCACATTAACCTCGGAAAATTAGGCTGATGGTTTCCAGAAGCATGAGCAAGAAGTGACCAGGGTGGGGTTGGTCTCACAAAATAAGCTGAGTTGAGCTTTGTTTGTATGACTGGACTGGTTTTATCTGCTTGAGGAATTTTTAAAGTTGGCTTCTGTTTATTTTTGACTTTAACAGACTCTCCCTGAACTCTCCCCTCTTTACATTTCCTGCCCATAAAGACAGCCTCCCTCAAAGGCTCATCAGACTCGCTACAGTTTGCATATTTCAAATTGCAGTTCTTCTCCTACTCCTGAATAAACTCAGCTTTTTGTAATTTCAAGCTTGCCTTATTTTACCCTTTTATTTAAGTTGACAATTCCTAAAATACATTGGAGCAGAGGAAACAGCCAAAAGGGTAAAAAGGGTTGGGCAATAATACCATGTTGGAATTTGTAGCTAATTTAAATCAGTTCAAAGTTCAGGTTACAACCCTAACTGCAAACAGTTGCCTTATAAAACCAAGAACTGTGTAAAGATTACTCAGATTCTAAAATGCTAGAGAAAGAATTCATTGAGAATGTGAATACAGAAGAGCAGGGTTTTATTGTTGTTGTTTTGCTTGCTTGTTTTTTACAGGGGGTAGTGGGTAAAGAATCCGCCTGCAATTCAGGAGACTCTGGTTCAATTCCTGGGTTGGGAAGATCCGCTGGAGAAGGGATAGGCTACCCACTCCAGTATTCTTGGGCTTCTCTTGTAGCTCAGCTGGCAAAGAATCTGCCTGTAATGTGGGAGACTTGTGTTCAATCCCTGGATTGGAAAGATCCTCTGGAGTAAGGGAAAGGCTACCCACTCCAGTATTCTGGCCTGGAGAATCCCATGGACTGTATAGCCCATGGGGTCACAAATAGTTGGACAACGACTGAGTGACTTTCACTTCAGTGGGGAGAGAGTTTGGACATATTAGATGTGAGATGCTATTATTTAAGTGGTACTGTCTATGAAGCGATTAGAAATGGATCTATAAAGTCAAAAGAGCAATTTGGCTGGAAACGTAATCCTGAAAATCATCATGCATTCATTCAACAAATATTTATTGGGCACTTGACTCACAGGGTGACTCATCATTTCGGTTTGCTCAGGATTATCCCAGTTTGAGGAGCTTCCCTGGTGGCTCAGATGGTAAAGAATCCACCTGCAATGCGGGAGACCTGGCTTCAATGCCTGAGTTGGGAAGATCCCCCGGAGGAGGGCATGGCAACCAACTCCAGTATTCTTGCCTGGAGAATTCCATGGACAGAGGAGCCTGGTGGGCTATGGTTCATGGAGATGCAAAGAGTCAGACACAGTTGAGTGACTAAGCACAGCACATCCCAGTTTGAGCAATGAACATCCTTGGAGCCCCCTTATTCCCAGGGAAGGCAGGAAGGTTGGTGATACTAACAAGACCATCACGGTCTCCCACTCCTTTTGGGCTTTCCTTCTGGGAGAGCAGTCAGAGATCTGTATGCATTAAATAGTTCAAGAAGGAATTAGAGTGAAAAGAGCACAAGGTTGAGGATCACCAACCTTTGAGTGGGAACAGAAGCAGGAGGTGGAAGAGTAGAATGGTGTCATAAAAGAGCAGAGAGGAGAGAATGGTAATATTCAAAATTTTTGTACAGAGTTCTTATATAGCAATGGGAAAATGGACAAACACATCGACAGGTTCTTAGGAGCAGAAGAACCAATGCCAGTAAGCATGAAAGATAGTAATAATACTTAACTCTATTAATACTCAGAGGATGGCAAATGAAAACACATATGATCAGATCTTTTTGCTTATCAAACAGAAAAAATAATACTTAGTGGTGTCCAGGCAATAAGCAAATGGGCACTCAAGACAAAGAGTGCCAGTAAAAGTAGGTAGAACTTTGCTGAGAATGTAATTTGGCAGTAGGTATAAAATTCCACTTTTAGAAATCCATCTTACTATATATATAAAGATTTGTGTACAAAGAAGTTCAGCAATTTTTAGCTTATATCTTTGCATTATTCCATAAGAGACTTAATTTATCAATTTTTAAAATCAGTGTTAATATAAACAAAACAGTAAAATCACCCACCATATTACTAATTTACATAATGGGGGAGACAGAATTCTGCTTAAGTTTTTATATTCTAACTCTGAGAAATTGATAAATAGAGAAACATACAAAGCGTAAAATAATTGCCCCCACAGCCTGGCTTGAAAATTCAACATTTGGTCATATTTTCAAGTGATTTTTAGAAAATTAGCAGACTCTTTTTTAGAAGTTTTAGACTTATAGAAAACTTAAGCAGAGAGTACTGAAGTTCCCGCATATCACCCTTCTCCCCCAATTTCCCCTATTTTTAACATCTCCTATTGTATGGTACATTTGCTATAATTATGGAACCAATATTGGCACATTTTATGAGTTAAAACACAGTTTATTCAGATTTCCTTGTTGATTAGTCACTACGTCATGTCCGACTATTTGCGACCCCATGAACTGCAGCACACCAGGCTTTCCTATCCTTCACTATCTCCCTGAGTTTGCTCAAACTCCTATCCATTGAGTCAATGATGCCATCCAGCTATCTCATCCTCTGACACCCACTTCTCCAACCTGCCCTCAATCTTTCCCAGCATCAGGGTCTTTTCCAACGAGTCAGCTCTCCACATCAGGTGGCCAAAGTATTGGAGCTTAAGCATCAGTTCTTCGAGTGAATATTCAGAGTTGATTTGGTTTAGAATTGACTGGTTTGATCTCTTCCCAGTCCAACGGACTCTCAAGAGTCTTCTCCAGCACCACAGTTCAAAAGCATCAATTCTTTGGTGCCCAGACTTCTTTATGGTCCAACTCTCACTTCTCTCATCAGATTTCTTTCAGTTCAGCTCAGTTCAGTTGCTCAGTCGTGTCTGACTCTTTGTGACCCCATGAATTGCAGCACACTGGGCCTCCCTGTCCATCACCAACTCCCAGAATTCACTCAAACTCATGTCCATCGAGTCGGTGATGCCATCCAGCCATCTCATCCTCTGTCGGGCCCTTTTCCTCCTGCCCCCAATCCCTCCCAGCATCAGAGTCTTTTCCAGTGAGTCAATTCTTCGCATGAGGTGGCCAAAGTACTGGAGTTTCAGCTTTAGCATCATTCCTTCCAAAGAACTCCCAGGGCTGATCTCCTTTAGAATGGACTGATTGGATCTCCTTGCAGTCCAAGTCAGATTTCTTTAGTTTTTACTTAATATTTTTCTTGTTCCAGGATGTCATATTACTTTTAGCTGTCATTTCTCCTTGAAAGTGAAAGTTGCTCAGTCGTGTCCAACTCTTTGTGACCCCAAGGACTGATTATACAGTCCATGGAATTCTCTAGGGCATAATACTGGAGTGGGTAGCCTTTCCCTTCTCCAGGGCATCTTCCCAACCCAGTGATGGAACCCAGGTCTCCTGCACTGCAGGCGGATTCTTTACCACCTCCTTAGGCTCCTGCCAAATGTGACCCTTTCTTGTTGTTGTTTGGTCACTAAGTTGTGTGTGACTCTGCGACCCGATGGACTGTAGCACGACAGGCTTCCCTGTCTTCACCATCTTCCTGGAATTTGCTCAAACTCATGGCCATTTCCTTAGGTTTTATTTTTGATTAATATTCCTCTAAATAATCAAGGGAGTCACATATTTTGCAGGATGCCCACTACTGGAATTTACTTGATGTTTTTCTCATTATTAGACTTGAATTATTGGTTCTGGGAAGAATTTTCCTCATAAAAATGGTACTTAGGCTCATATGAATAGTAACCTTGGTCACCTGACTGAAGTAGTGTTGGCTGGGTTTCTCTACTGTAAAATTGCCCCCCAGGCCCAATATCATAGTGTACTCTCTGGAAGGAAGTCACTACGTGTAGCCCCCTCTCAAGGGGTGGGAGTTGTACTCCCCTCCTTTAGGGTGAAGTATCTACATAATTTACATAATCTACCTAACTTAGACTTGTGCACAGAATTTATTAATTTTTCTAATTAAAAAAGTTATTTTTGAAATGTACACACTGCTTTACTTTTTTATTTATTAGTGGCTGTGCTCGGTCTTTGCTGCTACACACAGGCTTTCTCTAGTTGCAGTGCCTGGGGGCTCCTCTCTAGTTATGGTGTGTGGGCTTCTCATTGCAGTGGCTTCTCTTGTTATGGAGCACAGGCTCTAGGGTGAGTAGGCTTCAGCAGTTTGCAGCACAGGGGCTCATTAGTTGTGGCTCGAGAGCCCTAGAGTGTGCAGGCTTCAGCAGTTGTATGCTCGGGCTCAGTAGTTGTGGTGCATAGGCTTAGTTGCTCTGCAGTATATGGAATCTTCCTGGACCAGGGATTGATCCCATGTCCCCTGCGTTGGCCGGCAGATTCTTATCCACTGCACCAGCAGGGAGGTCTTCCAATTACATTTTTATGTCAGTAGGGACTTGTGGCTATTTTATATTTTGGGTTATAATCCAATGTTACCTTATTTTGTTGCTCAAATTATTCCAGCTTTGGCCATTGGAAGTTCTTTCACTTGACTTCTGGGTCCCTTTAACGTACCACCAAGATTGTGGCAATTTTTATTTTCTAAGAACTACTTATTTTCTGGCATAAGATGCTCCAGGCTTATCTTGTGTATTTCCTGCTTCAGTCTCAGAATCTGTTTCTCCAAAGAGCTCCTATTCTTTTTATTGGAGAATGGAATTGGAAACCAAGATCTGGGTGCAACATGTGTTTGTTATTACTGCAGTTCATTTATTTTAGGCCCTCTCAGAATGATATATGTGTATGCTGCTGCTACTGCTTAGTCGCTTCAGTTGTGTCTGACTCTGTGTGACCCCATAGACGGCAGCCCACCAGGCTCCCCCGTCCCTGGGATTCTCCAGGCAAGAACACTGGAGTGGGTTGCCATTTCCTTCTCCAGTGCATGAAAGTGAAAAGTGAAAGTGAAGTTGCTCAGTTGTGTCCGACTCTTCGCAACCCCATGGACTGCAGCCTACCAGGCTCCTCCATCCATGGGATTTTCTAGGCAAAAGTACTGGAGTGGGGTGCCATTGCCTTCTCTGGATATGTGTGTATACTAACCTGTGTATATACACATATCAAAAAATATTTCCATAGGTAACCATCTGTGCTCCATATTGAGTTGTTAGTCATACACTTAAATTATCTCAAATGTGAGCTCTCCATCAACTTCATAACTAATATCTTCAACTCTAACTTCTTACCACATGGATCATTCTAGGTACCTCCTCTTGCTGATCTTTACATTTTGACTCCAACTGTAAGAAATCTGGATCCCACCATCTGCCATTCATTTACTTAGTTCAATTCCAATACACATGACAGCAGTATCAGGATTACAAGCCTCCATCCTTGTAGGAAATGGTCTTATTGAAATAAATACCATTCTTAAGTGTAGCTCCTTTTGCCTTTAGTCTTACAGACTCCGTTTCCAACAGACATTTTTAAAATAAAATAAATAAAATATAGCAGATAAAATTGAATTCTCCCTTGATCTGCAGATCCAAGAGGATTCTCCTCTTCCTTCCCAAGGAGCACAAACTATAAGTCTTCACATATTATATAGTCTTTCAGTCTATTTTTATATTTTATATGTATAAATATAATCTATTTTTATATTTTATACATACATGATATGGGCATTTTATTTTAAAACTTAAATAAATTATATAGGAGGCATATTCTACTATTTTTATGCTTTTTTTTCATGATGCCTCTATGTTGATAAATTTAGATCTAGGCCATTTCTATGTCTAGCCAAACATCCCATCATAAGAATATTAAACATTTTCTTCACCACTTTCCTGGTGATGAGTATTTAGATTCTTCTAGTTTGTTTTTTACTTTTGTAAATAACAACGTAGTAAATATCCTATCAAGTTAGCAAATATTGAGGGCATTATGTCAGTAGAAATGACATTAATTTATGTTAACATAGAAAAAGTCCCATGCTCAGATTTGATATCTGACTCCTTACTTTAAAATATGGATTCTAGCAATTTTTCGTGCGTATGAAGCCTGGTGCTGACAGCCACTGTCCGGCTAGCTGGTCCTTGTCCTGGCCTGGACACATTGTACAGTGCTTGGCCCACAGCAGGCTCTCACTGTTCCTCCTGTTGCCTTGCAGGGGTCAACCCAGGTCTGTGTGTCTAAGGGTTCTTTCAGAGCTGCCTGTGTGTGTGTAGATCCTGCTGAGGGCTTTCAGTGCTGCTTTGAAAGCCTTACAAAAGAAGCTGAATCGCCCGTGCGTGTACTGCTGGCCCACAGTTCCAAGCAAAGTTTCTTTTTTGAATTAAGGACAGAGCAGACGGGCCTAGGAGGAAGCCTGGCATGTGCACCATGGGCCCAAGAACTGAAGAGAAGAAAGCTGGGCTCATTAGGTGTTAACTATTTTAATGACGGGCAGGGTTTTATTTTGTTGGTTTGTTTTTTGGCTGCACTGTGGGGCTTGTAGGTTCCTAGTTCCCCAATCAGGGACCAAACCTGTGCCCTCAGTGCTGAAAGTGCAGAGTCCTAGCCACAGACCACCAGTGAATTCCCAAGAGCAGTGTTATTAATGCCTGGGCTCATGAAGGCCTACTGTAACTTACAAGTGTCCCCCTAGAGTATATGTCTAATCTGTAACTGGAATTTCACATTTATGAATCCTTCTAAAAACTCCAATTTGAAAAGATATATGCACCCCAGTGTTCACAGCAGCACTATTTACAATAGCCAAGACAAGACAACAACCTGAGTATCCATCAACAACCAACTGGCTTAAGAAGATACGGTGTGTGTGTGTATATATATATGTATTTAGTCTAGATGTGTATATATATAATGGAATATTACTCAGCTACAAAAAATGAAATATTGCCATTTGCAGCTACATGGATGAACATAGAGAATATCACTTTTATGTGGAACCTTAAAAAACAATGAATCTATACACAAAACAGAAACAGACTCACAGATATAGAAAACAAACTTAGGGTTTCCCAAGGGGAAAGAGACTAATTAGGAGTATCAGATTAACAGATAAAAAGCATTATAAATAAAATGAATATACAGTAAGATCCTCTGGAGAAGGGAATGGCAGGGCATTCCAGTATTCTTGCCTGGAGAAGCCTATGGACAGAGAAGCCTGGTGGGTTACAGTTTATGGGCTTGCAAAGAGTTGGACATGACTGAGCAACTAACACTTACCTCACCTCACTTCACTCTGCAAAAAACTCCTGAATTTCTACGCTGTACCTGAAAATACTGCAATATTCTAAATCAACTATACTTCAATTTAAAAAGTACTTCTGATATCTTACATAATAGTTTCTCTCCTTAGATGGTAGGAAATGGACCCAATATTTTAAAATACATTAAAATGGTTTTAATAAAAAGGAATATTGAAATATCACCTCTTTTCTGATGGAAAATATTGAGTTACACATGAAAGTATTTATGTCATGCATAATTTGTAGGCTCTAACAGTTGGATAAACTAGGACCAAAATCATGACCACAATATAGGATTTATTGACTTTGCATCTATCCTCCATGGAGCTCAGAATGCCTGGAACTCCTCCAGAAGGGCTCTGGGAGGTGTTGAGGGAATTTCAAGTGCTCTCTGGTGGCTCGTGGTCTCGATGTTGTTGCTCTGCCATTTTACCTTTGTAAAGCTTTCCATGTCTAAGGCAGTGTCTTCAGAAGCAGTGGCCAAAAGTAGCACTGGGTTCAGTCCAGTTCAGTCGCTCAGATATGTCCGACTCTTTGCGACCCCATGAACCGCAGCACGCCAGGCCTCCCTGTCCATCACCAACTCCCGGAGTCCACCCAAACCCATGTCTTTGAGTCAGTGATGCCATCCAACCATCTCATTCTCTGTCGTCCCCTTCTCTTCCTGCCTTCAATCTTTCTCAGCATCAGGATCTTGTCAAATAAGTCAGCGCTTTGCATCAGGTGGCCAAAGTACTGGAGTTTCAGCTTCAGAATCAGTCCTTCTAATGAACACTCAGGACTGATCTCCTTTAGGATGGACTGGTTGGATCTCCTTGCAGTCCAAGGGACTCTCAAGAGTCTTCTCCAACACCACAGTTCAAAAGCATCAATTCTTTGGCACTCAGTTTTCTTCACAGTCCAGCTCTCACATCCATACATGACCACTGGAAAAACCATAGCCTTGACTAGATGGACCTTTGTTGGCAAAGTAATGTCTCTGCTTTTGAATATGCTATCTAGGTTGGTCATAACCTTCCTTCCAAGGAGTGAGCATCTTTTAATTTCATGGCTGCAATCACCATCTGCAGTGATTTTGGGTCCAGAAAAATAAAGTCAGCCACTGTTTCCACTGTTCCCCATCTATTTGCCATTAAGTGATGGGACCAGATGCCATGATCTTAGTTTTCTGAATGCTGAGCTTTAAGCCAACTTTTTCACTCTCCTCTTTCACTTTCATCAAGAGGCTCTTTAGTTCTTTTTCACTTTCTGCAATAAGGGTGGTGTCATCTGCATATCTGAGGTTATTGATATTTCTCCCAGCAATCTTGATTCCAGCTTGTGCTTCTTCCAGTCCAGCGTTTCTCATGATGTACTCTGCATATAAGTTAAATAAGCAGGGTGACAATATACAGCCTTGATGTACTCCTTTTCCTATTTGGAACCAGTCTGTTGTTCCATGTCCAGTTCTAACTGTTGCTTCCTGACCTGCATACAGGTTTCTCAAGAGACAGGTCAGGTAGACTGGTATTCCCATCTCCTTCAGAATTTTCCACAGTTTATTGTGATCCACACAGTCAAAGGCTTTGGCATAGTCAATAAAGCAGAAATAGATGTTTTTCTGGAACTCTCTTGCTTTTTCAATGATCCAGTGGATGTTGGCAATTTGATCTCTGGTTCCTCTGCCTTTTCTAAAACCAGCTTGAACATCAGGAGGTTCACGGTTCACGTATTGCTGAAGCCTGGCTTGGAGAATTTTGAGCATTACTTTACTAGCGTGTGAGATGAGTGCAATTGTGTGGTAGTTTGAGCACTCTTTGGTATTGCCTTTTTTGGGGATTGGAATGAAAACTGACCTTTTCCAGTCCTGTGGCCGCAGCTGCTGCTGCTGCTGCTAAGTTGCTTCAGTCGTGTCCAACTCTTCGCAACCCCATGGACTGTAGCCTACCAGGCTCCTCTGCCCATGGGATTTTCCAGGCAGGAGTACTGGAGTGGGTTGCCATTGCCTTCTTCCATGGCCACTGCTGAATTTTCCAAATTTGCTGGCATATTGAGTGCAGCACTTTCACAGCATCATCTTTCAGGATTTGAAATAGCTCAACTGGAATTCCATCACCTCCACTAGCTTTGTTCATACTGATGCTTCCTAAGGCCCACTTGACTTCACATTCCAGGATGTCTGGCTGTAGGTGAGTGTGAGTGATCACACCATCGTGATTATCTGGGTCGTGAAGATCATTTTTGTACAGTTCTTCTGTGTATTCTTGCCACCTCTTCTTAATATCTTCTATTTCTGTTAGGTCCATACCATTTCTGTCCTTTATTGAGCCCATCTTTGCATGAAATGTTCCCTTGGTGTCTCTAATTTTCTTGAAGAGATCTCTAGTCTTTCCCATTCTATTATTTTCCTCTATTTCTTTGCATTGATCACTGAGGAAGGCTTTCTTATCTCTCCTTGCTATTCTTTGGAACTCTGCATTCAAATGGGTATATCTTTCCTTTTCTCCTTTGCTTTTCACTTCTTTTCACAGCTATTTGTAAGGCCTCCCCAGACACCCATTTTGCTATTTTGCATTTCTTTTTCTTGGGGATGGTCTTGCTCCCTGTCGCCTGTACAATGTCATGAACCTCTGTCCATAGTTCATCAGGCACTCTGTCTTGTTGAAGTCTAAAATGTGCAGTAGCTACCATCAGTACCCACCATGGACCATGATGCTAGAGCCAGTGCCTGATGACATTTATGCCAAGGTTACTGGTGACTGATGACAAAGTCAGGTGTGTTGACACAGCAGATTGTCCCTGTCTCCCACCCTCCCACTCCCGACTGCCCAATGCTTCTCTCTCTGGTCACTATAGAGACACCAGCTCCTGTACTATTGAGGTCCCCAGGCCTTCACTGTTCACAGCTCCATTTGCTCTGAGCCCCTTCCCACTTCTCAATCTGAGCACATCCACTCCTCCTTTCCATGCTGGCTCATTTCCATAATGACCAAACTCGTCTGTCTTGATTTCCCTTTCCTGGAGATAAGACATTTCTGTAGGCTTTTCATGTACCACCTTTTGAAGAGGCCCTCTACCAGTCCTCTCATCTCTGTTAACTTGGCTGAATTCTGGATAAGGGCAGTTTATTTAGGATCATTCTATGATGCATCTTCTAGTAATTTCAGTAATTGTGTCTATTATAAAGTAACAAGTCATTTATCAAGCAGCACTATGAATTAATTATATGTGATTAGCTCATTTGAGCCTTTGATAGTATTGTATATTACTGCTTCCACTCTAAAAGCTGAGAAATCTAAGGAGCAGAGAGGTCAAGTAAGTTGCCTAAGATCCCACAGCTAGTTAAAGATGGAGCTCAATCTGAGCCAGGTATCTCTAACTTCAGAGTCCATGATCTTACTATCATATCATAGTTTCTTCAGAAAGACCTCCAAATATATAGTTAATCCCTTTCAGTTCAATTCAGTTCAGTCACTCAGTCATGTCCAACTCTTTGCAACCCCATGAATTGCAGCATGCCAGGCCTCCCTGTCCATCGCCAACTCCTGGAGTTCACTCAAACTCACATCCATGAGTTGGTGATGCCATCCAGCCATCTCATCCTCTGTCGGCCCCTTTTCCTCCTGCCCCCAATCCCTCCCAGCATCAGAGTCTTTTCCAATGAGTCAACTCTTCGCATGAGGTGGCCAAAGTACTGGAGTTTCAGCTTTAGCATCATTCCTTCCAAAGAACACCCAGGACTGATCTCCTTCAGAATGGATGGGTTGGATCTCCTTGCAGTCCAAGGGACTCTCAAGAGTCTTCTCCAACACCACAGTTCAAAAGCATCAATTCTTTGGCACACAGCTTTCTTCACAGTCCAACTCTCACATCCATACATGACCACTGGCAAAACGATAGCCTTGACTAGATGGACCTTTGTTGGCAAAGTAATGTCTCTGCTTTTGAATATGCTGTCTAGGTTGGTCACAACTTTCTTTCCAAGGAGTAAGTGCCTTTTAATTTCATGGCTGCAGCCACCATCTGCAGTGATTTTGGAGCCCCCAAAAATAAAGTCTGACACTGTTTCCCCATCTATTTCCCTTTAGACACCTTAAAAGCTCTTTAAAGAAATTTCAATAGAAGAAAATATCTAAGTTGTCTCTTATAATTTCATTTCACCTAGATATGTGTTAAACTTTGCCCATTGTCTTGTGTTTAACTTTTATTGATGAACTGGACCTGAAAGTGGTTAAGAGCACAGGTCCTCTGCTGTGTGACTTTAGGCAAGTTATCTAACCTCTCTGTGTTCAATTTCTTTATATGTCAACTGCATATTACAGCATTGCCAATTTCTATGGGTTGTCATTTGGATAAAAGCATTAATATAAGTAAGGGAATGAGAATGGTAACTGATAAATAAATGCTCATATTTTTATTATTGATGAATTAGTTAATGCTCTATCAGTGTATAACGTGTTGATTCAACTCATTATATACTTCTCTTGCTTTTTAAAAAAATTTATATTAGAGTGTAGCCAACTAACAGTCTTGGGATAGTTTCAGGTGCACAGCAAAGCGACTTAGCCCTACCTATACTTGTATCCATTCTCCCTCCAGCTCCACCCCCACCCAGCCTGCCACATATCATTGAACAGAATTCCCTGTGTTACACAGTAGGACCTTGTTGGTTATCCATTTTAAATATAGCAGTGTGTACATGTTGATCCCAAACTCCCTATCTCTTCCTATCATTGTTTCCCCCCTGGCAACCATAAGATCATTCTCTAAGTCTGTGGGTCTGTTTCTTATACCCTTCCTTTTGTTCTATAAATGTCAGACTATGAGCTATGACTTTTCCTGATGTCACTGTATACTTATTTTTGGTAGTCTTCTTTTACTATCTAATGTGGAATCAGAAACTAGACCAACCAATTCTTGCAGAACTGTAAGTTAAGTCTGAATAACATCTGAAGATTTTTCATGGCTTTAAGTATAGTTTCATTACAGTGAGTTCTGGAGCATAAAAGGTAATTTATCTTTATTTCTGACTGTTAGATTTTTATTTTTTCAGTGTTGAGGGCACTGGAAGGCTGACCTCTAGATGAGAAAAATGTAATTTTTTAAAGTGGAGAAGTTCAGTGTAAACAATGGCCTTTAAAAACTCATGAAAATTTTCAAACAATGCATAGAGTGTCTAATAATAAGTCCCCAGATATCTATTAAGTTTCAACAATATTTTGATAATCTTGTTTCATCCACCCTTAGGAATCCTACCATTTTATCAAAAAACAAAAGCTAAAGAAATTTCAGCATATATCTTTAACTTTAAAAATGTTTTTAATCATCATGCTATTATTCTTAAAAGAATTAAGTGTAACTTACTAACTTAATCTTATCTTCAGTCCATCTTTAGATTTCATCAGTTGTTCCACAATTTTTTTTGTAGTTGCAGCTTTTTTAAAAATCAAGATCCAGAGAAAGTCCATATAATGCACTGGGTTTAAATGTATTTTATTCTGTAACATCACCACTATCTCTCATGTCACTGACTGGTTAATAGTGAGTTATTTGTTCTGTAAGCAAGTAGTTTTCAAAGTGTGGACCAGCAGCTTCAGCATCTCCTGGAAACGTGAGAAATGCAAATTTCTTTTCAAGTCCCATTCAGTCCTACTGAAATAGACTTTGGGAATGTAGGCCAGCAAGTTGTGTTTTAACAAGCTCTCCAGGATCCAACCTGGTACCACTGTTGTTGACTAGCCCTCAAGATAAATTTGGCTCATTGTGCATCCTGTTGGCATTTATCTTCTCCAATAAGTCTCCATATTTCCTATAGATTCACAATTAAATGTAAAGCCTTGATTACATTCAGGTTCAATTTATTATTATTTTTTTAAGGCAAGACTACTTCACAGATGGTGCTATGCTCTCATGTTGCATCAACCATGAGGCGCAAAAGTGCTGTCTGACCCAATGATAGTGATGCTGAGATTTCCAGTGCTTGGGTGGTGTCCACCTGGTACCTGCTGTACTGAAGGGTTTCACCAACCACTGATGATTATTGCCGTCTTATTATTTCCTTGGGGATCATGAGATAAAGATTTCTAGTATCATCCATTCTGTATTCATTAATCATTTTCAGCATTTTATCATTCTTATTGCTTTTCTGGGACCATGGCAACTCTCATAGAACTGTTCAGTTGCTAAGTCATGTCCAACTCTTTGAAACCCCATGAACTACAGTACACCAGGCTCCCCTGTCCTTCAGTGTCTCCCTGAGTTTGCTCAAGCTCATGTCCATTGAGTCAGTGATGCCACCCAACCATCTCGTCCTCTGTCGGCCCCTTCTCCTCCCACCCTCAATATCAGGGTATGCCAGTATCAGGGTCTTTTCCAATGAGTCAGCTCTTCACATCAGGTGGCCAGAGTATTGGAGCTTTAGCATCAGTCCTTCCAATGGATATTCAGTCTTGATTTCTTTTAGGATTGACTGCTTTGATCTCCTTGCAGTCCTAGGGACTCTCAAGAGTCTTCTCCAACACCACAGTTCAAAAGCATCAATTCTTTGGTACTCAGCCTTCTTTATGGTCCAGCTCTCACATCCATACATGATTACTGGAAAAACCATAGCCTTGACTAGATGGACATTTGTGGGCAAAGTGATGTCTCTGCTTTTTAATACTCTGTCTAGGTTTGTCATAGCTTTTCTTCCAAGGAGCAAGTGTCTTTTAATTTCATGGCTGCAGTTACTATCTGTAATCATTTTGGGGCCCCCCAAAATAAAATCTGTTACTGTTTCACTTTTTCCCCTTCTATTTGTCATGGAGTGATGGGACCAGATGTCATGATCTAAGTTTTTTGAACGTTGAGTTTTAAGCCAGCATTTTCACCCTCCTGTTTCACCTTTATCAAGAGGCTCTTTAGCTCCTCTTCACTTTCTCCTATTAGAGTGGTATCATCTGCATATCCGAGGTTGTTAATATTTCTCCCAGCCATCTTGATTTCGGCTTGTGATTCATCCAGCCTAGCATTTTGCATGATGTGCTCTGCATAGAAGTTAAATAATCAAGGTGACAATATACAGCCTTGATGTACTACTTTCCCAATTTTGAACTAGTCCATTGTTCCATGTCTGGTTCTAATTGTTGCTTCTTGAGTTGTATACAGGAGTTTCTCAGGAGGCAGGTAAGGTGGTCTGGTATTCCCATCTGTTTAAGAATTTTCTACAGTTTGTTGTAATCCACACAGTCAAAATCTTTAGCATAGTCAGTGAAGCAGAGGTGGATGTTTTTGGAATTTCCATGCTTTTTCTATGATCCAACAGATGTTGGCAATTTGATCTCTGGTTCCTCTGCCTTTTCTAAATCCAGCTTGAACATCTGGAAGTTTTTGGTTCACTTACAGTTGAAGCCTAGCTTGAAGGATTCTGAGTACTACTTTGCTAGTAATGAGTGCAATTGTCTGGTAGTTTGAACATTCTTTGGCATTGCCTTTCTTTGGGACTGGAATGAAAACTGACCTTTTCCAGTCCTGTGGCCACCAGTGAGTTTTCCAAATTTGCTGACATATTGAGTGCAGCACTTTCACAGCATTATCTTTTAGAATTAGAAATAGCTCAGCTGGAATTCCATCACCTCCAGTAACTTTGTTCTTAGTAATGGTTCCTAAGGCCCACTTGACTTCACACTCCAAGATGTCTGGCTCTAGGTGGGTGATCACACCATTGTGGCTATTCGGGTAATTAAGACCTTTTTTATACAGTTCTTCTTTGTATTCTTGCTACCTCTTCTTGATCTCTTCTGCTTCTTTAGGTCCTTGCTGTTTTCATTGAATATGTGTAGTTTAAAAGCAGTATGAATTAACAAGACTTTTTGTTTACAAATTAAAAACAACTTTACAGAATTTTTTAAAAGCCCTTATGATAAGCACAGACCCTTGTTTTCCATTGGCTTAGAAAGCATTCATTTAAGTAGTGAAGAATTTACAATCTAACTGGATTTGAATCTGGATTCTGATTTTGAATCAGTTACTGTCTGTCTTTATGCCTGTGTTAAGCCAAAAAGGCTCCTCAACCAAGATCTGTCTCTTAGATCTATGTTTAAATGTCCTGGTCTTCTTACTCTGTGATGACAGTAATATCATGTATTCTTCTCTGCCTGATGAAGATTTTTAACATATTCTGAGATAATGTATGTCAGAGTACTTTGGGGTAAATTATGAAAATGTGTCTCTTAGACCTGACTCTTCTATGAGATAGAGCAATGTTTCCAAACATGGACAGTGACCTACAGAAAAACATGTTTTATGCTGTGATCCTGTTCTCTCTCTTTCTCTCACGCACACAGATTTACATTTCTTAGAAGTGGCAAATCTTGGTCTTTATCTTAGACCTATGGAATCAGACATTCTGTGGGTAGGTCCATAAGGTGTTTCACCAGTAACTGTTAGCTCCACTGTCTGCTATCTATCTTGGTGCTTTTCATTTTGCTCTTTTCAGTTCTATTCCACTAAGAATTGTTGGTGGTAACCTACTGGATTAGAATGATTCCCTGATGCACTGTTAGACTGCAGCCCACATTTTCACAAAATGGTCTTCTCCTACATGGTTCTAACTCACTCTCCACAAGATCGTGTCATTCTTTTTCTTTTTTTTCATATTCTTTTCCATTATGGTTGATTACAAGATATTGAATATAGTTCCCTGTGTTATACAATAGGACCTTGCTGTTTATCCATTCTATATATAATAGTTTGCATCTGCTAATTCCAAACTCCCGAACTATCCCTTCTCTGCTTTTCCCTCCCCCTTGGCAACCACAAGTCTGTTCTCCATGTCTGTGAGTCTGTTTTGTAGAGTTCATTTGTATCCTGTTTCAGATTCCACGTATAAAAGATGTCATGTGGTATTTCTCTGATTTACTTCACTCAGTATGATAATCTCTAGGTCCATCCATGCTGCTGCAAATGGGATCATTTCATTGTTTTTTTATGGTTGAGTAGTATTCCATTGTGTGTGTGTGTGTGATACATATATATGTACAAATGGTATATTTCGGTTTGTTTAGGTTTAGGTTGTTTCCATGTCTTGGCTATTGTAGATAGTGCTGCTATGAGCATAGAGGTGTGTGCATCTTTTCAAATTATAGTTTTGTCCAGATATATATACCCAGGAGTGGGATTGCTGGATCATATGGCGACTTTAGTTTTAGCTTTTTGAGGAACCTCCATACTGTTCTCCAATGAAGGCAATGGCACCCCACTCCAGACTCTTGCCTGGAAAATCCCATGGACGGAGGAGCCTGGTGGGCTGCAGTTCATGGGGTCGCAAAGAGTCAGACACGACTGAGCGACTTCACTTTCACTTTTCACTTTCATGCATTGGAGAAGGAAATGGCAACCCACTCCAGTGTTCTTGCCTGGAGAATCCCAGGGACGGGGGAGCCTGGTAGGCTGCCGTCTATGGGGTCACACAGAGTCGGACACGACTGAAGCAACTTAGCAGCAGCAGCAGCAGCAGCAGCAGAAGGCAGCATACTGTTCTCCATAGTGACTGCACCAATTTACATTCCCACCAACAGTGTAGGAGGTTTTTCCCTTTTCTCCACACTCTCTCCAACATTTGTTATTTGTAGATTTTTTAATGATGACCATTCTGACTGGTGTAAGGTGGTACCTCATTGTAGTTTTGACTTGCATTTCTTTAATTAGCAATTTTGAACATCTTTTCATGTGCCTGTTGGCCATCTGTTTGTCTTCTTTGGAGAAATGTCTGTTTAGGTCTTCTACTCATTTTTTGATTAGGTTGTTTTGCTTATTTGTTATTGAGTTATATGAGTAATTGTTTCATTCTTATCATTTGGTTGCCTGAATACTAGTGCCCCTGATCTCAGGCACACACAACCAATTTTAATGCAAGGTGGTGGTGTTAAAAAATATATATATGAAACAGGTTCAAAGAGGTGGGTGCCTTCGATTTGAAATATAGGCTCAAGGGAGTGCTTCACATTGAGAATAAGAATTCATTTATTTATTCATCAGCTAAGTAAAGAGGAAGGCACAATAAATGAAGGGCAAGATTCTTCTCTTCCTGAGGTTATAGGCTAGACGGGATGGGAAAGAAAGCTGGATACAAAGGGACAAAGAGCCTGGTAGACCTCCAGAGAAGATAAAACTAATCAGAAGTTTTACTGGATCGGGAAGGAAGCTAAGCTTGAACTGGCACTTGATGGTTAAATAGGATTTAAATAGACAAATTGGGGTGAGGTTGGGAAAGGACCCTCCAGATGGAGTTAGTAGCTTCCTTCTATAGTGCTTGCAATTATAAATGAAAAGGGTGCTTTTAAGAGGCAACTCTCAATAACAACAAAGGTTTTATTTTTTATCTATAATCATAGCACTTACATGGAGGAGGAAATGCAACCCACTCCAGTATTCTTGCCTGGGAAATCCCATGGGCAGAGGAACCTGGCAGGCTACCATCCATAGGGTCACAAAGAGTTGGACACAACTTAGTGACTAAATAACATAGCACTTACAATGAAGTTGTGATTTAGGTACTATTGTTCCCAAGGTTGAGAATGCAAGCTTATGGGAGAACAAAGATCCAAGCTTGGGTCTACAGAACTTCAAATTCATTGTGCTATCCATTATGTTCCAGAGAATGACTGGGACAGAGCTCACCTTAATAGTCTGCCGGCACTGGTACACAATGGTATTGAAGGATGGCTGACTCAAATGCAGACTGACTGGGGAACAGGGACCAAATTCTGCAGACTGATTACTATGACTCAATCTGCCACTAGATGTCACATGTTACTGAAAGGAATTACTAAAGTTGGTGAATGAAAAATTATTAGGGCTATTAACAGTAACATTCTCTTTTTAATTGAAATCAGTTGACTTAAACATTAGTTTCAGGGGTACAATATAGTGATTCAATATTTTTGTACCTTACACACCACTCAAAGTTGTTACAGTATTATTTGACTATATTCCTCTTAATGCCCTTAGCCTATTTTGCCCATTCCCCCGACTTCCTCCCCTCTGGCAACCACTAGTTCTAACAGCGACATTCTCACTCACTTTGCTTTTCATATATGTTTCCGAATGGGACTACAAGGGGCAGAGTTCCGCCAGTTGCTCATGACCCAGGTCTATCTTTATTGTGCCACAGGCCATGAAAATCCTGAGTCTGCAAGTATGAACCCCATCTTATGTGTGTATTGGAAAAACAAGTGTGAGTAGCTGCTAGAGGATGTGAAAGATGATCAATGCACTTTAGCTTGTCTTAGAGAGATTGTGAACTTTGATTTGGGTCTCAACTTTGACGTCATCTCTATAGGAGAAAATGGATAACTTCTCGTTTCCTCTTGGAATAGGCCCATAAAATCCTGACTTACAGTTGGGTAGCTTTCCTAGTGTTCCTAGATTTTTCCGGTATGACTGGTCCAGTCATTCTAAATTCAACCATCAGCTCAGATGTCGCCTCCTCAACTAGATTTTCAAGCTAAATTAGCCACTGAAGTACCTATTGTCATATTGTTTCTAATTGTATCTTATCACCAACTAAAATTACCTTTTAAAAATTAATTTATTCCCTCCAACAGGAGGAGAGGGTTCCCTTTTGTCCACCCCCGTCCAGCATTTACTGCTTGTAGACTTTTTGATGCTGGCCATTTTGACTGGTGTGAGGTGACACCTCATTGTAGTTTTGATCTGCATTTCTCTAATAATTAGTGATGTTGAGCATCTTCATGTGCTTCTTGGCTATCTGTATGTCTTCTTTGGAGAAATGTCTTTATTTAGTCTTCTGCCTATTTTTTAGTTGGGTTGTTTTTTTCTTATATTGAGCTGCATGGACTGTATATTTTGTAGCTTAATTCCATGCCAACTGCTTTGTTTGCAAATATTTTCCTCTTATGTGTAAAGAAGATAGCTAGTGGGAACCTGCTGTGTAGCTCAAGGAGCTCAGCTCAGTGCTGTGGTGACCTAGATGGGTAGGGGGCTGGCGTAGGAGGGACGTCCAAGAGGGAGGGGATATCTGTATACGTATAACTGATTCACTTCATTGTACAGCAGAAACTAACAACATTGTAAACAACTATACCCCAATTTAAAAAGAAATTCATTGTTTTCTTGTTCATTATCTTTCCCCTCTACTATAAGCTGCAAGAAAGCAAGGTCTTTGTCCTGTTTATCATCATATGTTCATGCCTCGACAGTGTTTGGCTCATAACAGGTTCAGTAGATATTGTTGGATGAATAGACGGCAGCTCATGTGAGTGGTGTGCTGTGGGTTTAGCACTCTTCCCAATACTTTTTCTTCCAATGAGCTTAATTCTTGGTTATTCCATGGAAAGACTGGAAAGAAGCCTCATCTTCTCTCTCAGGGGTTAATTACTTGACTGAGATTGGACTGAGACCTTTCAGCCATCAAGAAAACCTTATAACGTTTAACATATAATTAACCTATTGTAGGAAAAATGGTTCATCAGACTGAATAACTTGTAGATTTTTATATAGCAAAAGGTAATAAAATAAATAAAAATAAAAGATAATGGTGATGGCTAAAAAGATAAAATCTAGACATAATAGACACCTTGGGGAGAATATAGTACCAACTTTTCATTCTACATATTAGGAAACTGTCTTCACCAAAGATTAAACGACATGCCTGAATTCATGCAGCTAGGTTTGTGGAGAAAGCCCTAGGAGGCACTAGTGGTGAAGAACCTGCCTGCCAATTCAGGAGACACAAGAGACACAGATTTGATTCCTGGGATGGGAAGATTACCCCGGAGGAGGGCATGGCAACCCACTCCAGTATTCTTGCCTGGAAAATCCCATGGACAGTGGAGCCTGGCAGGCTATAGTCCATAGGGTCACAAAGAGTTGGACATGACAGTAGTGACTTAGCATGCATGAACCCATGCAGCTAGTGGAGACAGCCAGGGCTAGGACTTTGAATTTCTAATCCCAGCCTTATCTTTCTACTTTAAACAAGGGCTTCCATTATGCTTTCTTCAAATGAAAATTTAACTGCGTGTCAACAGAACATATTCTAGACATTTTTAAAGCAACATTAGAAGAAAATGATAAAAATGAGTTAACATTCTTTACTTCCCTGTAATACCTCTGTGATTATCCACTTGGTTAACAGCACACAATCTAATTCAGTGCCTAAATATCTAATTTTGGTAAATTAACATATTTGTCATTGCAAAAGATAAAAAAATGAAAAGGCCATTGTTCCTGTTCTCAGGCACAAACAACTGGCCATAATGGAAGGCAGTGTTGTGATAAACGTGTAAAATGGGTACACAGAAGTGGGTGCCACTGACTGGAACTGAAGCACACTGAGGACAAGCATTTCAACAAGCAGAGAGATAGGACACTGTAGAAGGGAAAAATGGCAAGCGGTCTGAAGGTGGGCAGTGATGCTCAGAGAACAGCAGGCAGCTTTACGAGCTGGAAATAGACGTATAAAGGAGACAGTTATTCTGAAAAGGAAGGCAGAGGGTCTTGAGGTGGGTTGTGGAGGACCTTGAGATTCAAACTCAATAATTTTTCTAATTTTAATTCTTTTTAGATAATACTGAGTTTTCGAGTAGGGGACCAACATAGTAATATATGTCTTATAACAAGGTAAGTCTTACCTTGTAAACAGGTGTAAAGTGTTGAGAAGAAAAAGGCTGCAGTTGGAGGGACTAGTTAAGAGTGCAGGTGAGAGAAAATGAGGGTCTGCTTGGTGTTCTGAGGGGAGAGACTCTGAGTTTGTAATTACACCTGGGGCAGCTGAGGCTGAGCAGTATCTTTGGAGAGCAGTCTTTCCTGCTGAGATACTTTACAGACTGGGTCAGAGGGAGGTGAGGAGACTTCTGAGATGGAGATGGGCAGGGGTGATCAAGGGGTTTTTGGTGGATGTCCTCTGTCCCTCAGTAAAGAGGAAAAGGTGATGGCTAAAAAGATAACCCTCTTTGCAACCCCATGGACTGTAGCCTGCAAGGCTCCTCTGTCCATGGGATTTTCCAGGCAAGGATACTGGAGTGGGTTGCCATTTCCTTCTTCAGGGTATCTTCCCAACCCAGGGAAGATTTATTGATACTTATCTATATATATATATATTTTAAAATGCATGTTGTTCTCACTTGCTCTGCTTGACAATATCCGTGCCTTGGACAGAACGACTATATAACATCAATGAATGATATCACCTTAATGTTCCTTCTTGCCAAATTTTGTTGTTGTTGTTTAGCTGCTAAGTCATGTCCAACTATTTTGTGACCCCATGGACTGTAGCCAGCCAGGCTCCTCTGTCCATGCATTTCCCAGGCAAGAATACTGGAGTGGTTGCCATTTCTTTCTCCAGAGAATCTTCCCGATCCAGGGATCGAACCTGTGTCTCCTATGTTGGCAAGCAAATTCTTAACCACTGAGCCATCAGGGAAGCTCTCTTGTCAACTTAATCCTCTTTAAGTTAACTTCTAAGCATAGCTGCAGGAACTGTAACTATATATATAAATATTTATATACAATAATATGCAAAAAACTATATATATATTACAAACAGTGTTTTCAGGAAAAGGTAGGGAAAGGTTATCTGGCTTTTCCAAGCCTCATTTCAAGAAATGCAAATTCATTGACATTAAAATTTGCACAAACTTAAAATGACATTAAAATTGTACAAAATGCACTTTGCATTCTGTTTATAATGCACTAGGAGTCACAATAAAGCAAACACTCCATCATGACGTTCATAAAATGCCCATTTGTCAGTCACCTGTCAAGAGCAGTATACAACACAATTAGTCACAAAGTTAAAGTGGAGTGTCTGAGAATTTTTGCTCAGCTTTCTATAACTTGGCAAGACTGAGGACTATTTTTATTTTGAGAATGGCCCTTCTAAGTGTGTTGATGGTGACTAGGAACGCTGTCTCAGGAGAAGGAATATACATGCCATCACTCCAATTTTCTGACTAAGGCCGGGCAACTCCTTTTCACTGAAGTTTGGTTAACAGCCAGAGGCAAATGAAAAATACATGCTGAACAGCAAGCTTTATGCTCCAAAACACAATTCAGGAAGGTAATTTCTCTTTATTTTCCCCCCAGTGATCATCAAGGGAGGCTGACCTGTAAACTCAGTGCTTCTTCATTACTTAAGATCTATAGGACAGATGAGAACATTTGGACACTAACAGCAGGAATCTTAGAGTGGATGGAAAGCCAAATTGATGAGAAGGGATTTAAAAGAAGCAATTTACCTAGGTCTATCTGTTTAGATTTGGCTGGTTTCCAAGGCTGTTGAAACTCCCAAGTTTTAAGATGGGAATGAGGTCTATAGCTTAGCTCTGGTTACCTGCTGCTTACTGATCAGGGAAAATAAAAAGCTTGACAAAGGAAAGGCTGGTGCATTGGTGCTCAATTTAAGCATGTGTCAGAATCACCTGGGGGTTTGTTCAAACACAATATGCGGAACCCCGCCCCAGTGTTTCTGATTCTGTAGGTCTAGGGTAGGGTCAGGCGGCACCAGTGGGGAACTGCCTGCCAATGCAAGAGACATAAAAGATGTGTGTTTAATCGCTGGGTCAGGAAATTCCCTGGAGGAGGGCATGGCAATCTACTCCAGTATTCCTGCCTGGAGAATCCCATGGACACAGGAGCCTCGTTGGTTACAGTCCACAGGATTACAAAGAGTCAGACACGACTGAAGTGACTTAACACACACCACAGGGTAGGGCCAGAGGATCATTTCTAGGCAGCTCCCAGGTGATACAGTTGCTGCTGGTATGAGACTATAATTGAAGAATAAGTTACAATCCTGAGTGGAGACTGGAATTTAGTGAAAGAATAAAGGAACTGATTTTATTCTGGACAAAGAGGATGAAGAAGCAAACTATCTTACCCACAGGAAGGACTGAGTCAGAAATTCATTTGAAATCAATAATCTGCAGAATTGGAGAAAGTGGCCTTAAGTGGCAAGGAGAGCCATTGTAAGGTTAGATATAAGGGAAATATTTAGCCAGCAAAGTTAAAGGATGGATTCTTCAAATGAGTGATCTAAAAGGGAAATCTTTCATCATTTTAGTTCCAAAGTACTAACTTTAAGACTTATAGCTCATAAAAGAAGTACATTTGAAATAAGCAAAAAATAGAAACTTATTTGAAAAATTTTAAACTAAGACTTCTGGAATTAAAAATAGAAAAGAATCTGGCTTAAGGAGTCTACGTTGGCTGAATTCCAGTCTTTTCCTACAGTATTCCTGGAGCCAGGTGACAGTCAGAGAGGCTTAAACAAGTGAGTCCTAGGGCCTGAGCTACTCACTTAATGAAAACATGATTGGTCCTGCCTGTAAGAAAAACTTGATCTGAATTTTTCTTGAGGGGATTGGGTGGGAAAACTGCAAAGACATAAATTTCTCATTGACCTTTATATGTGGACATCTGCTTTGTCTTGAAAATGTAGTTGGAAGATCCAACAGCCATTAAAAAAACAAAACCAAAGACATAGGGTAAGTTCCCTTCACAATTCAGTATGAAAAAAGTGGCTTTCTCCATTATCTTTTTTTTTAATTTTTAAAATTATTATTTGTTTTTGTCTGTCCTGCGTCTTTGCTACGTGGGCTTTTCTCTAGTTGCAGAGAGTGGGGGCTCCTCTCTAGCTGTTGTGCTCAGGCTTCTCAGTGATGTAGCTTCTCCAGTTTCAGAGCACGGGCTACAACGTTCGAGAGCTTAAGGAGTTGCCACACCTGTGCTCAGGAGTTGCGGCTTCCGGGCTCTGGAGCACAAGCTCAGTCATGGAGGGGCGTGGGTTTAGTTGCTCTGAGGCATGTGGAATCTTACCAGACCAGGTTCTGAACCTGTGTCTCCTGCATTGGCAGGTGGATTCTTTACCACTGAACCACCAGAGAAGCCCCACAAACTGTCTTGATTTCTTTTTATCACATGATGAAAGATATTAAATTTACTCTGTTCCTGTTTTGGTCATGACAGCCAGGAATCCAAGAGCTAAGTTTTCTGTTCAAGTCTGGCAGCTTCCTTTGAAATGCTTTTCTGATAGTTGTCTCTCCCTAGCCCCCTGAGGGCTTCTCCAGTTGACACCAGTGGTAAAGAATCCATCTGCCAATGCAGGAGACACAAGAGATGAGGGTTTGATTCCTGGGTTGGGGAGATCCCCTGGAGGAGGAAATGGCAGCCCACTCCAGTATTCTTGCCTGGAAAAGTCCATGGATAGAGAAGCCTGGTGGGCTACAGTTCACGGGGTTGCAGAGTCAGACATAACTGAGCACACACACGCAGAACGAAGCCCCTTATTTCTTAAGACTTTTTTTTGGTCTCATGTAAATGTTCTTCCTATCAAAAGCTTTTCTGGTGTAGACACTGTCACATATAATAAATTTTACAAATTGTGTACAGAATCCTATTTTGTTGTTGCTTAGTTGCTAAGTCATGTCTGACTCTCTTGTGACCACTGTGGACTGTAGCCACCAGGCTCTTCTGTCCATGGGATTTCCAAGGCAAAAATATTCGAGTGGGTTGTCATTTCCTTCTCCCGGGGATCTTCCCTACCCAGGGATTGAACCTATGTCTCCTGCATTGGCAGGCTGATTCTTTACCACTTAGCCATCAGGGAAGCCCTAAATATATAAATGTCTCTCCGTCTATAAGGATAAGGCTGACCCTCAGGCAGGATATTCTTTCTGGGGACCATAACATTATCGCAAAGAACATGGGCTTTGAAGCCTATTCCTGCCCCACTGGCTATGTGGATTCTTTCTTTAACCTCTGTGGACCTCAGTAAGATGGCCTAATTACAATGCAAGCTTCAAAGATTCTTGGGAGGACTAATTAGTGCTTTGAATAAAGTGCTTTGAATGGTGCCTGGACTACAGGAAATATTTAGTAAATGTTAGCTCTGTCGGTTAGAAACACTGGTGATGGGATTTTGTGACCCACTCAGTTGTGGAGTTAAGCAGTACCATTTCAACCACAGGATCACGTTTCTGGGTGATGGGAGCTCTGGTTTTAATTTGGACTTAATTTGCAAGAATGAGTGCTCATGATGAGAAGCTTCTATGGCCATGGTGTGGCCAGTGCAGAACCCTGGGGCAGCATACAGAGAGCAGCAGAAAAATGCAGCACTGCAGAGAGGGGGAGAGACCGTTCCCAGGGAAACAGGTTGCTAGGGGCAAGCATTTGGCAGAGGGAGCCAGAGAAATACAATTTCCTTGAACTACATCTAATGAGAGTGCTTACACTGAACTTTAAGCAAGTGTGACTTGAACCTGAGGATGTTGATGAATTAGAAATAAGGCATCTGAAATTACCCTCACTGCAGCATGGGCTACTTTATGGCAAGAACAATATGGTCACACAAGACTAGACAGTAAGAGTGTGAAAGTGAAAGTCGCTCAGTCCTGTCCAACTCTGCGACCCCACGGACTATACAGTCCATGGAATTCTCCAGGCCAGACTACTGGAGTGGGTAGCCTTTCCCTTCTCCAGCGGATCTTCCCAACCCAGGGATCGAACCCAGGTTTCACTGCATTGCAGGCAGATTCTTTACCAGCTGAGCCACAAGGGAAGCCCAAGACAGTAAGAGTGTGGGTGACACAAAGTCTGGAATTGATCATGATAGATTTAGTTAATATTTTGGGGAAAACAATTCAGAAGCAAAAGTCACAGATGGATAGTTATATGTGGCTGTGTAAAGTTGTATGCCAGACCATTACAAACTGTTCTCATCTCATCATACGTGTTGTATTTCTTGGTGATGATTTTTTTGTAAAGTTCTGAGTTGAAGAACTGTTCCAGGTACTGACAAAGAGATGTTTACAATAGATAGAAAGGATTAGTTGCTCAGTCATGTCTGACTCTTTGCAATCCCACGGACTGTAGCCCGCCACGCTCCTCTGTCCATGGAATGCTCCAGGCAAGAATACTGGAGTGGGTAACCATTCCCTTCTCCAGGGGATCTTCCTGATGCAGGGATCAAACCTGGGTCTTTCTTGCATTGCAGGCAGATTCTTTACCATATGGCTACCAGGGAAGCCTGGTGTGCTGAAGTCCATGGGGTCGCAAAGAGTCAGACATAACTTAGCGACTGAACAACAATGGATAGAATCCACTGACTCCTGACAATGAGATCATGGTGTCCAGAGTGAGCGAAACAAGTTATGAGTCTTAGTAGAACTGAGACTAACTGTAAAATGTTAAAGGGGGCTGTATTACTTAGAGTTCTCCAGAGAAGCTTCCAGAACCAACAGAGTGTGTGTGTGTGTGTGTGTGTCTGTCTCTATATATACTTTTAGAAGTTGGCTTACACGGTTGTGGAGGGCTGGAAAGTTTGAAATTGGCAGGGTATGCTGGTAGGCTGGAGACCCAGGGAAGGGCTGATGTTACAGCTTGAGTCTGAAGGTGTCTGCAGGCAGTATTCCTCCTCCTTTCTTGGAGGACCAATGTTTTTCTTTAAAAGCCTTCAATTGGTTGAAGCCCACTCACATTATGGAGAGTAATCTGCTTTACTCAGCTGATTTAAATGTTAATCTCATCTAAAAATACCCTCACTGTGACATCTTGATTGGTATTTGGCCAAATATCTGGGTAGTCTAGTCAGTTTGACACATAAAATTACCCATCACTGGGACTCTTCCTGAAATCTCAGAATTTTCACTGGAACCAGAGCCATAGGCTATTGCAACACTGTAAAGAGTTGCTAGACAAACCTGCTGGGCTGACTGTAAAGTGATCACCTTATTCCTGTGACCCTTGTCTCCATCACTCACCTCTAGTCTATGTAACAGAACGGAAAACTACAAGAGATTCACTGAAGGAAACTGGAGGGGAGTCTGCTTTGCTTTTGCCTCTCCTTGGGGTGGGCACTGCCTCCCCCACCTCTACCCCTGCCCCCACGAAGGGAGGGAAGTAGGAAGTCCTATCTGTGGGGACTGAGAGAACACGTTTTACTCTCTAAGACCTGCTGAGCTACAGAAACCCATAGATTCTGCTCCAGTGAATACCAGAGGTGGATCACACTTAGAGACTTCTTGAGAGAACCCAAGATGTGGCCCCAGAAGCTTTGGAAGATTCTCAAATATGGAGAGTAGTTTCCACTTCCATCCTAGAGAACTGTGGGAAGAACATCCTGAAGAGAGCTGCCCACAAAGGTAGAGGAGGCGCAGAGTGGCCTGTGCCTTCAGAGACTCGCCTGGACAAGGTAAGGGGTAAGGATGAGTGAGTTTCTCAGGAACTAACTGGAATCATGACAGATGGCCAGGCTCCAGCCATTCGGATGAGACTTTACCCATGTTGGCCATATGGGGACCCTGCCGGTAAGAGAAAATGAAGGGGGGCTGCAGGCACAGGAATCAGATAACATCACTCATGTCAGGGTACATAGAGGTCCCACTGAATTTCTCCTCACTGTGAGCTCCATGACAGAGCCAGCATTTGGACACCAGATGTGGAAATGCAAAATGGCAGACAAGGCTGGATAAGTTTCTGTCAGTTTTTGCTCTTTTCTTTCCAACCACCCTCCTTCCTCTTTTTTGGCTTGCAGGCAGAAGCAGCATTTTGAGGACCACGTGGCTGGGTGTGGGATGTGAAGGAATAATAAGGAAAGATGGTGCAGAACTGTCCAGGCCGCTCTACTGTCTATGCCAGGCCTGAGAGCGTGAACCAAGGGGAGGCTGACACCTCAGGCCGGGTGTGAAGTCGACCCTTTGGTTTAGATTCACCTGGACTTTTTAATACTTGAAAGTGAGTCTTGAAAGCGTCTGGATGAGAGAGCTTCTGGGGTGGGGAAGGAATCTACCAAAGCATGTTTGAAGGCAGTGACGCAAGAAAACGTCTCTTTCCTTGTGTCCTCCGTTGAGTTCAGCTCTCTCAGTACACTGGTTATACAAATTTAAAGACTCAGTCCTGTCTGAGTTCATATGTGTCACTGCCCTGATTATCATACTGCCCTGATTTGCAATGCTTTGTGGCCCTTCACATGTCTGGGCACTGTACCTCTGTCACCCGAGGGTCAGGAGGAGGATGGGGCCAAGAATTGAGGCAAATGCAATTAGTAGTGTAACAGGCCAATGTGTGCCGTGTGCCAACTGAAGCAGCCTGTCAGAGCAGGTGAAGTTTCCACTGCAAACACTCATTTATAATCCTGCTGTTTCTCTAGGGTTAGAGTAGCATGCAGACAACTGAAATAAAAGAGTTAGTGATGTCTGCAAGATACTATGGCTTATTATATGTAGCCCCTTTTTAAATTAAGTGGAGAGAGTCAGCCCCGAAGTTATGGGTATTATCAATAAATACTTAAATGCCTATTTCCAGATATCCCTTTCACTTGCTGTGCTAGACATTATTACAAATCAACGGGTTGATTTTTTTTCAGCTTGTATGAATAATTTACTTATGTCCAGCTTTTGTTCTGGGGCATTATGGTGTGAACTAATTTTACTGTTTGAAAAGCCTTGGTCTCCCCTTCCCACTCCTGTTGAGACTTCTTGTTTAATCAAGTGAAACAATACAGATGAATACATAATACTGACAATGAAAGATCTCAGGATGAAAACTGATGCTAAACAGGTTAACAGTGAGGTGAGATCATGCATTTACTTCAGTGCTTAGTGTGATTATGTTAAGGGATGGCAAATATTAGGCAGATGAGAGCTGCAGAGCCTTCCATATTCACCTCAAAGGTTTCTCCTCCCCCATTTCATCTTTCTTCTTTCTCAGAAGATGTCTGAAAAGAATAATACACGTTTGGAGGAACATTTTTTTTTTTTGCAATTGGAGGATCATTCATTATTGCAATTCTTCACCAAAGTAAAAGATTCTCTTTCAAAGGTTAACCTTGTATTCCCAGCCTGAGGACTAAGGGAATCAAGCTAACTCAAGTGGCTGACTCATGGTTTTGAGCCTTAAGAAGAAAAGTCTGACAGGAGAGAGAGGTGCTGGCTAACAGGAAAACCACAGAAGGAGTAGGAATGGATGAAGGCCATGTGACATCAGGAGCTGTAAAACATAGGCAGAAGGGAAGTTAGGAAGCCAGTAACCCCAAATTCAAGCCAGCAGAGTGCTAGCTGCTGTACAGAATTCAGTTTCCTAAACATTTTGGAAAAAAAAAATGAATGAATGGGCCTTACTAAGAGTCACTAGGATCCATTAAGGTGTCTGTGATGGTGGTATTTGCATCTTTAAAAATATGCCTGGACTATTTTCTCTGGAAATTTTCAAGTTGTATTGGATAATTATGAATTTTCTCCACTTTTTATGATGATCAGGCATTTCTTAAGAAAACACAGAGCCCAGGAAATAATGATGTTTATTAAAAAAATAAAAACTAATGAAATCCTTCTAGAATCTCTTCTAAAAATTTGCTTTGAGGGTTAATTGCTTCTCTTGCAAATTAGGTAATCGAGATGGTTCTGAAAGAGAAATGATATGCTAAAAAGTCTAACACAATGACAATTATTCATAGCATGAAAGATAGTTTTCTCTCAATCCCATCCTTTATTTGATTATAATCAAGGTCAGAGGTTTTTTTCCGGATATTTCTTGCTAGCCTAAAGTGGATCCTTTGTTTTCTAAGAAAAAGGCCCAACATTCATGGCTGGGCCTCCCTGCCCGCTGCTTCCCACTTCCTGAGGCTCCATGGGTCAGAGCCAATGCTTTGGACAGGGAACTGAAACACATCCTGCTCCAGGGCTGCTGGCCACTGGAGTGTGGCTGGAAGGAGTTTATGTCAGGCTGAGACTGGGGTCAGGAGCACTCTGAAGCGGCCATAACGTTCACAGACATCCCAGTGTGAACAAGGGAACTCCTTAATACTTGGAAATTCTCTGAGAGGGAGACCAGTTCCTACAGTTCTAAAGAGACTCTAGATGGGTCAGGCAACTTGAGTTGGCAGGGGTGATGCTGAGGGGAATAAAGGGCTAGCTGCGGAGCCCATCTCTGCTCCTGGAGGCTTTGATTGAGTACCCCTCCAGCTCTGCCGGAGCAGTTATCCAGAGCTGAGTTTGAGCCATACAGACTGAGATGCAGGAGGTACAGCTCCCTGGCCACTTCTTATCTCAAATCCTAGACCAACTAGCTGAAAAAACCAGAAAGTGGAAGTGTTAGTCACTCAGTTATGTTTGAATCTGCGACCCCACAGACTGTAACCCACCAGGCTCCTCTGTCCGTGGGATTTTCCAGGCAAGAATATTGGAGTGGATAGCCATTCCCTTCTCCAGGGGATCTTCCCAACCCAGGGATCAAACCTGTGTCTCCTGAATTGCTGATAGATTCTTTTACTGTCTGAGCCACCAGGGAAGCCCCAGACATCCTTATATCAATATAATCTACATCCATGGTTCTCAATGCAGGGGGAGGGGAAGGAAGGAGGGAGCAGGGACGGAGAGGAGAGAGAGGTATTCTGCCCACTGAAGACATTTTCAGTTGTCATAACCTGGGGGTGGTGGTGGAAGGGTTGCTACTGGTATTTGATGGGTAGAGACCAGGAATGCTGCCAAACATTCTACAATGCACACAATAAACTCTCAACCTAAAACGTCCATAGAGCTGAGGTTCAGAAAACCCTGAACTAAATGTCTGATTTCAGCTGTTTAATGATCATGTTTTATTATCTGTGCTCTAGTCTTTAGTTTTAATGGCGCTTTATTAGGCTCAAACCTTTGTAATACACTCATAAGTATGTTAAAAACAGAACAATAGGCACTAAATGGAGTTACTTATGCTAAGCCTCACGTCATCAAACTGAGACTTAACTAACTGAATTACAGTTTTGGCTCTCCTAGAGATGGAATCTTAAACCAGTTGATCAGGAATTGCCTGATAGGCACAGTTAGGGGAACCATTGCCTTCCCCTAAAGGAAAGTGACCTTGAAATAAACAGCTAGCTTTTTTTTTTGGTTTAGTATAACTTCCTCGTTCCTGTTCCCTTCTGCCTATAAAAGTCTCTCACTTTGTATTGCTCCTCCTTTATATCTGCTGATGTTGTTGTTCAGTCGCCCAGTCGTGTTCGACTCTTTGCAACCCTATGGACTGCAGCATGCCAGGCCTCCCTGTCCCTCATCATCTCTTGGAGTCTGCCCATGTTATATCTGCTAGATTAGATGTTTCCCAATTCAAATTGGTTTTTGGACAAGTTCTTAAAATTTTTAGTGTGTGGCTTCCCTAGTG
This sequence comes from Bos indicus, assembly GCF_029378745.1. Classification (NCBI taxonomy): domain Eukaryota; kingdom Metazoa; phylum Chordata; class Mammalia; order Artiodactyla; family Bovidae; genus Bos; species Bos indicus. Next base: position 57,479,375 of record NC_091765.1, on the reverse strand, counting down.
GCTCAGATGGTAAAAGAATCTGCCTACAATGTGGGAGATCCAGGTTCGATCCCTGGTTTGGGAAGATCTCCTGGAGGAGGCCATGGAAACTCACTCCAGTATTCTTGCTTGGACAATCTCCACAGACAGAGGAGTCTGGTGGGCTGTAATTCATGTGGTCGAAAAAGGCAGGACAAGACTGAGCGACTAACACACACTAGAGTTTCTTTGAGCAGGCATAATGGTTTAAGAAATTGTTTGTATCTCTGTGTATTCATATTTTAATTTATCAAATGAATATTTTTAAGCTGATGAAGACATACAGAATATACTGAATCTTAATTGCCTCTCAAATTCAGGGAGGCGAGGCCACCTGCTCCAGCTGAGGGAGACACTGAAGCAGGAGGGAAGATGTGGGTGATGGTGCCACCTCGTCAAGCTCTCCATGTCTCAGCTCCTCCCCTGGATGGTGCGGAAGATGGGCTTTATCTAGGTTCTTCTGGGGGCTCTGACTTCCTACCACTGAAAACACCTCGAAGTGGAAGCCCTACACCCATTTCACCTTTTCCTATGTTTTTATCAGGTATTTCTCTTCCCTCTTCTCTCAGCAACCAAATCACCTTCCCCAATTTTTCCTTTTCTAAATAAAAAGCTTTTTATTCTAACTTAAAATGATTATTAGCTTTATTTCATCCCTTTATTTACATCTAAATCCCTCTTTTTCCCCACTCAAAAATCATCTCCTCAAAGCCTCCCTTGACCCCAAATACCTACTGCACCAGTACATACATATTATCCTATCAGTTGGCTGAGGGCACTTTGACATATAACAGATATCCTCATGTTATATTCTAATGCTTTATGTGCCCCTTTAACCCTGAAATCCAGGTGTGTGTCTTCTCTCTCTGTAGACCACAGAGTTCTGAAATATGAGCACCTCTGTATTTAATCATCATACAGGATGGATGGTCACAAGTGCTTTCCTAGCTATTAGTAGGAGACGAGGCATCAGCAACACAAACCTTGTGAGAAAATAACAGGCAAGTGAAACTATCTTATTATATTCAGGGATATATATGGAAAATGCCCTCAAATTGGATATTGTGAAAACAAAAAAATCACTGATGTAGTTAAATCACTGATGTATTTATAAATGTATAAATCAAATTTATACATTTGATTCTATAAATTAGACACAGAATCTAATTTGAATTAATTCTGTAAATGAAAAATTAACAGAAAAAATCTACAAATCTATTGAAATATAAAAGTCCGTTTATAACTTGTAAAACAGATTAGACAGACATTGTATATTCTCCATTTTTCTCTCTCTCTCTTTTAAAAGCATTCCAAAAAATGAAATGAAACATCTCCTGAATTTCTAACAAATATCCATCAAGGTCCTTCATGAAACTTTTCTAGTAATTACCACTGTGACTTCTGGTAAGTCATTTAAACATTCTGGGTCACAATTCTCTCACATATAAAACTGATTTTTGATGGACCTAAGATGATAAGTTCCAATTTTCGCTACACAGGGTACCTGAGTACCTTTTTAAAAAATCCTAATGTCCAGGTAACATTCCAGACCAAATAAATCAGAATTTCTGGAGCTGGTACAAAACAATGGTATTTTTTAAGCTCCCCCAATAATTCCAATATTCAGCCCAAGTTAAGCCCAATGTTTACGCCTAACTTAAACCAAACTGCTTAAACCAGTGACTTGCTGAATGTTTTTAAAACAGCCACTATCAGAAAAAGTAGTTCATATTGTGCCTAAGTACACACGTGGGTATGTTTTAATATTTCAATAAAATAATTTTGTGGACTGTTAAATTTACAAAACAACTGTCATCACTCTGGTACTTTATATTCAATTTTATTCCACCAGAAACATTGTTTTCCCCAAGACCCATAGGTTAAAAACACTATATACAGTTTGGCCACTAGACGGAGCCCTTGTGTTTAATAACTGGAAAACACCTCCTAGTTAAGGACTCCATAGAGCAAAGGAAAAATAAACATGCATGATTTAATATTAATTTTACATCTGGCCAAGAAATTATGTTATAAGAAAAGGAGCATAGCTATTGAAAAAAATAATAGTTATATTAACAGTAACTAACATCAAAGGAAAGATAAGACCCTGTGCATTACTCTGAGTCCTTCACCACTACAACCAGCTGGTAAGGTCTGTATTCTGGCCCTTTCCCAGTTGAGGAAACTGAGTACCAGAAAGGTGAAGTGACATGACTTGCCCTTAAACAACGGCAGCCCCCATTCACTGTGGGCAGAGAAAGGTTTGAAATCCAGACACAAAGGCACAAAGAGACAGAAGCAGAATTTTAAGTCCAAATGTGTTCACCTTTTGTTCCTATGACAAAGTGTAAGAAATTTAAGGTTTGTAACCCAGGTGGCTCAGTGGTAAAGAATCTGCCTGCCAATGCAGGAGACTCAGGAGACATAGATTCAATCCCCTGGAGGAGGAACTGGCGACCCACTCCAGTATTCTTGCCTGGGAAATCTGTAGACAGAGGAGCCTGGTGGGCTACAATCCATGGGCGTCACAAAGAAGAGGACACAATTTAGCAATGAACACACACACAACATTAATACACGGGTTAAATTTGTATAAAATAGAAGCACACTGGAATTTCTTCTCTTCTCTAAATCCAGACTTCAAAGTACATACTTTAAAGAAAAGGGGAATACAAAGCACTATAGGGAGAAGCAGAAAGGCCTGAGGCAGAGGCTCTGATGAGAGGCTTCCTACAACGAGGAACAAATTTTGGTTTTATTTGAAATGCCGGGTTGGCGGGTGGGCCCACTGAAGGGTTTTTGACAGGGGAAGGATTTTACTCCTTCATTCCTCTCTTGGGCAACATTTTTTTCTCAGAGGCCTGTCTTGATCATTGATGAGAACATTCCTGTTCTCTATCTCTCTATGAGGTTTTCTTTTTTCATCAGGATTTACCATTGACAGACATGATGTTAAATATCTTTTTATTTAATCTGTCTTTCCTCAACTAGATGTGGACTCCATAATGGAAGTTGAATGTTAGTAACTTACAGTGAAGGCCAGGGGAGGGAGAAAACGAGGAGCTATTGTTTAATGTGAACAGAGGGTCATTTGGGATGGTGAAAAAGTTTTGGAAATAGCTAATGGTGATGATTGAACAATGGTGTAAATGTAGTTAATGCCACAGAATTGTACAGTGGTTAAAATGGCAAATTATATATATATATTTTCTCATAAAAAATCAAATTATTAAAAAAATCAGTAACCAAAACTTCAAACTTGCAGAATCACTTGGAAAATATTACTATCACTTATGAAGTGCTTTCTATGTACCAAGCATGTAGTTTATATCCATTAACTAAGTGGATCCTTACAGTAACCCAATAAGGTAGACACTATTATTGTTCCCATTTTACAGATGAGGAAACTGAGGTACAGACTGGTTTAGCAATTTGCTCAAGGTCACTCAGCTAATAAGTAGAGGTAGGATTTGTACCTGGATAAGCTAATCCCAGGGATGGCGGAGCCTGGTGGGCTGCTGTCTATGGGGTTGCACAGAGTCAGACATGACTGAAGCGACTTAGCAGCAGTAGCAAGCTGCTCTTAACTTACTATCACAGTCTGTAACACCTAACATAGAGCCTAGCATATAATCATCTAATATTTGTTACAAGCGTAACTACTTTCAAATGGTTACTTTGCTGCTGGGTAGAGAACAGACTGGAGGGGTGAGAGGAGCATGGCGATCAGCAGGAAGGCTTCTGTAGGAAGTGAAATATGCCAACGTCCTGGAGGTACAGGCAAGCGGATGGTTTACACATATTGCAAGATAGAGACAAGTACCCATTATCAGGATATGCTAGTGGGTCTAACTGGAGGAACGAAAGATGAAGTTCAATCTAAGACTGTACTGTCCAATATGGCGGTCACTCGTCACATGTAGCTACTGAGCACTTGAGGCTAGTAAGACATGAGATGTACTATTGGGTATAAAATGCATTCTGGATTCTAAAGGCTGAGCACAAAACAGCCAACTACCTTACAAGTAATTTTTATATTGATATAGAAATAGCATTATTTTTGACATATTGGATTAAATACAATAGATTATTAAGAAATACAATATACAGGCATACCTCAAAGATACTGGTTCAGTTCCAGACCACCAAAATAAAGCAATATCACAATAAAGCAAGTCACATCAATTTTTTGGTTTATGCACTGGAAAACCAAATAAAATGCACTTGGAAACTATAAAGAAATTTATGTTTACACTATACTGTAGTCTATTGTATGCAATAGCATTATGTCTAACCTACGTACATACCTGAACTAAAAAATACTCTGTTGTTAAAAAATGTTAACCATTATCTGGTGATGTAGTGTTGCCATAAACCTTCGATGTGTAAAACAAAATAAACGCAGTATTTGCAGTGAAATAAAGCAAAGCACAGAACGAGGTGTGCCTGTAATATTAAATGTGTTTTTAAATGTGACTACTAGAAAATGTGAAGTGACACATGTGGTTCACATGGTATTTCTATTGAAGGTGCTGATCTAGGATAACATCCTCGTTTCTTGCTTGAACAATGCAAGTAATGGCACATTCGCTGAGCTGGAAAAGGAGAGAAGGAGATTTAAAGATGAACATTTAAAAATTATGTTCTGGAATATATTAATAGGTTTGCAATGTACGTGAGACATGCAGGTGGAGATGGGGAGCACGAAGCTTGAAGCAGAGGTCAGGGCTGGCACTGGACCTGTAGGTGCCATCAACCTGCAGATGACACTAAAGACCCTTTCTGGATAATCTATTTGTTGGAAGAAATCAGTCAGCACCCAGAAACAAGACCCGAGGCACCAACAGTTAGGGGCTGGCTAGAAATAAACAGCAGATATGGGCTTCCCCGGTGGCTCAGATAGTGAAGAGTCTGCCTGCAATGCAGGAGACCTGCGTTTGATCCCTGGGTCAGGAACATGCCCTGGAGAAGGAAATGGCAACCCACTCCAGTAGGAATCTGGTGGCTACAGTCCATAGCGTCACAAAGAGTTGGATTCAACTGACTGACTAACACTTTCATTGCAGAAATGATGCTGCATTCAATTTTCTAGCTAAGAAAATACCTATAAATTCATTATGGTTTCATATCAATGTACTTTTGCTTGGAATTAATATTTTTGTGTGAATTACAGTTGATTTCAATATATGCTTTGCTGTTGTTGTTCAAATACAAGTCAGGTCCAATTCTTTGCGACCCCATGGACTGCAGCACTCCAGGCTTCCCTGTCCTTCACTATCTCCCGGACTTTGCTCAAATTCATGTGCACTGAATCAGTGGTGCCATCTAACCATTTTATCCTCTGCCACCCCTTCTCCTCCTGTGCTAAATCTTTCCCAGCATCAAGGTCTTTTCCAATGAGTCAGCTCTTCACATCAGGTGGCCAAAGTACTGGAGCTTCAGCATCAATCCTTCCAGTGAATATGCAGGATTGATTTTCTTTAGAATTGACTAGTTTGATCTCCTTGCTGTCTTTACAAGAGTCTTCTCCAACACCGCAGTTCAAAAGCGTCAATTGTTCGGTGCTCAGCCTTCTTTATGGTCCAACTCTCACATCCATATGTGACTAATGAAAAAAACCACACCTTTGACTATATGGATCTTTGTCTTAACCTCAAGTGTATACTGAGGTTATCAATGTCAGTAACCTCAATACATGCTTGCTGCTGCTGCTGCTAAGTCACTTCAGTCCTGTCTGACTCTGTGTGACCCCACAGACAGCAGCCCACCAGGCTCCCCTGTCCCTGGGATTCTCCAGGTAAGAACACTGGAGTGGGTTGCCATTTCCTTCTCCAATGCATGAAAGTGAAAAGTGAAAGTGAAGTTGCTCAGTCATGTCCGACTCTTAGAGACCCCAGGGACTGCAGCCTACCAGGCTCCTCCGTCCATGGGATTTTCCAGGCAAGAGTACCGGAGTGGGGTGCCATCACCTTCTCTGCAATATATGCTTAGGATTGCTTTTATTCTTTAGACTATGTTTGTGGAGGTTAGCGGCAGAAATCCCTGGAAAACTTCCTTTGTGTAGAAATAACAAAACTCAATATGATAAAAATAGTACTGTAGATGCATCTCACCAAATCTCTAAATATCCAACATGGAGGGAAAAAAAAATGCCCCTTGAGCTCTTAAGTGACAGCTTCTTCATGGAAACTGCCCTGGTAGGGTGATGTGCTCTCTGAGAGAGGGACACATTTTTAGAGACTTTAGAAAATTTTATTTAATCCTCCAATTAAATATTTCTTTAAAGAACTCAGTTTCAGATAACAATGAATGGCCACATAGTTAAGAGCTCAAAGTTGTCCAGTACAGGTGGCGCTAGTGGTAAAGAACCTGCCTGCCAATGCAGGAGGCATAAGAGATGTGGGTTCAATCCCTGGGTCAGGAAGATCCCCTGGAGGAGGAAATGGTAGCCCATTACAGTATTGGAGAAATAGTAGCCTGGAGAATCCCATGGACAGAGGAGCCTGGTGGGCGACAGCCTGTGGACTTGCAAAGAGTCGGACATGACTGAAGTGACTTAGCATGCACATACGCAAGTTAATAAATGCGTTTAGTGGAGTTCCTGGCCTGTGGTGAACACTTGGTAAGTACTACTGTTGTTCTTATCTTACTAATAATACCAAAAATCCCCTGCCACCATCCCCATTCAGTAAAAACTGTACTATGAATTTTGATCTTGGGTGAGTAATATGCTGTCTAATCCTCTTTAGTGATGCTGAGCACAAGCAGCACATTGCAGGATAAACTGTACACTTACAACCATTCTTATCCAGACAACCATTTGGTTTTCACGTTCAGAACAGTATCCGATAAACTACATGAGATACTCAACACTTCAGTATAAAATAAGCTTTGTGTTAGATGATTTTTGCTCAGCTATAGGTTAACTGTTCTGAGCACATTAAGGAAGGATGGGCTAAACTGCAATGTTTGCTAGGTTAGGTATATTAAATGTAGTTTTGATTTACAATATTTTCAACTTAAAATGGGTTTATTGGGACGTAGCCCCAATGTAAGTTGAAGATCTGTGTATATACACACACACACACATACACACATATTTATACTGTATGTGATCATATCCTGTAACATTATGTCAACTCAGCTGGTGTTTCCCATCCTGTTCTGAGAATTCAGCACTGCTTTCCCTGTGGATGTGTTCTTTGACTTGGTTTAAAGGTGTAAATTTGTGCTCCTGGTGTTATCATGTGGAGGGGACGCCCCCCCCCACCCCCATTAAAGTAGCACTTTCCGTTCCCACCCTCCATCAGTCACTTCTCTCCAGGTTGGGGGAGTGACTATATAGAGGCTTTGGGAAATGGAGCTCTCTTTTCAGAATCCACCTGAAGGCAAGGATAATGTGTTCTGTTCTCCCCTCTGAGAGGTCAGTTGCATATGGACAGACCCCCATGGGGGAGGCCTGAGACTGTCCTGCTGTGGATGGTAAGTAATGATTATGAAATGTGACAGACAAATGTGGGAATTCCCAACAGCTTAATTCTCAGAAAAGGTGTATTTTTAAATTGTTGCCTGACCCTTGTTCATCTTAGTGGGTTCAGAATTTAAGCACAGGGAAGAGGAGTATTATTTACTCATCTTGAATTCTCAACATCTGGTACGTGTAGCTGGGAACTTTGAGAAATAGACCAAGAGTAAAGAGGTTTTAGTGGGGCCTAGTCACACGCTCTGGCTTCTGGGGTCAGCAGGGGAGTTGTGTGTTTAAATCTTGGTAGTTGGCCTGTGTCTATTTTGTACCGTATGACTAGTTTTGACCACTGGCTTTTAACCAGAGAGGCTGAGCAAAAGGCTTCAGGCTTTGGCAAGTGTGGGTATTGTGGGATTCCAACTGTAGCTTAGGATGGCTTTATTTATAGGTGAATGGCTGTTTCTGAATTGGTAAAAAGATAGTGGGTTGGCCAAAAAAGTTTATTTGGGTTTTTCTGTAACAGCGTATGGAAAAACCTGAACAAAGTTTTTGGCCAACCCAATATTTATATCCTGGCAGGACTGTTGCTGCCAGCCTTGGAAAGCAGTCATATTGGAGGCCAAGACGGGGAAAGTGTTTGTTGGGTATGGGCCTTCTAGATAATCAGGAGCTGAGTGACTTTGCTGCTTGACTCAAAAGAGCAAATATAGCTGTGCTCCATGTGCAATGCTGACATTGAAAGGTTCTAGCTTTAAATTATTATTAGTGCTATTATTATTTTTAATTTTATTGAAGTAAACAGTTGGTTTAGGTCTTCCCCAGTGACTCAGAGGTAAAGAATCCACCTGCAATGCAGAAGGCTAGAAGGAGACAGGGGTTCAGTGCCTGGGTAGGGAAGATCCTTTGGAGAAGGGAATGGCAACTCACTCCTGTATTCTTGCCTGGAAAATTCCATGGATGGAGGAGCCTGGCAGACTGCAATTCATAGGGCTGCAAAAGAGTCAGACATGACTTAGTTACTGAGCAACAGCAATATACATATATATATATGTTGCAAAGAGTCAGACACAACTGAGTGACTAAACAACAATAAACTGTTGATTTACAATGTTGTATTAATTTTTTATGAACAGCAAAGTGACCCAGTTATACATATATATTCTTTTTCATATGGTTTGTCACAGAATATTGAATATAGTTTCCTGTGCTATATAGTATGACCTTTATTTGTTTATTCATCCTATATATAATAGTTTGCCTCTGCTAATGTCAAGCTCCCAGTCCTCCTCTCCCCACCTTGACAACCACAATCTTGTTATCTATATCTGTGAGTCCGTTTCTGTTTATGTTGATTTGTATCATATTTTATATTCCACATATAAGTGATATCATATATTTATCTTCCTCTTTTTGACTTACTTCTTAGCTTTAAATAATTAGCATTCAGCCCAGGGAGGTAGCATTACTCTGGATGCCTCAAAATACATGAACATTCAGGGCCAAAAGAGAGAATTAATATGGTTAACTTCTTGTAATTATGTGCTGGCCCAAGGCTCTCAAGAGTCACCTGTGAAAGGTAGTATATTCAGAATAAATACATAGCATATGCCATGTATGAAAGTAGAAGTTTCATACAGGGTTGAAGTAGAAAACAACTCAGTGCAATGGTCACAAATCCAAAGGCGCATCACTAAGAATGAGTTAAAAAAGGAAGGACTCAGGTGCTTTGAAAAGTGTGCTTCAGTGTGACAATCATATCAAAAGCAGCAGAAGACTGAAAACAAAATAAACAAACTGATCAAAAGTTGAAGCAAAGAAAGATTTCCTTGAGGGAGAGGCTGACATCTTAGAAGACATGCTACATAAATATGATACCTTTGACATCTGAAGAGACAGCTATGAAACGTAAGAAGGTATGCCTAAGCCTGTCAGTTCCTATTAAGGAGAGACTTTTAGATTGATATTAGATGGGAAAGAGTGATTTGAGCCCAAGGAAACCCCACAGAGGACCGAAAACACCTGAAATTACTCCTCCAGAGGGTGCTAAAGCCCAGGAAACGTTTGCAAACACTACTGCAGAATCTCCAGGAAGAGCCGTGGAGGACCCATATCCTGCTGATTGTGTTGGTATGCCGCTGCTGCTAAGTCGCTTCAGTCGTGTCCGACTCTGTGCGACCCCATAGACAGCAGCCCACCAGGCTCCCCCGTCTCTGGGATTCTCCAGGCAAGAACACTGGAGTGGGTTGCCATTTCCTTCTCCAATGCACGAAAGTGAAAAGTGAAATAGAAGGTAGTCATCTATGTAGACAGACTGGTTACGGAAAGACTTGGGAAGGCAGCAAAGACTTCCTGGGTGGGTTTTCAGGTGATAGAGATCTTGCAGGAGGTGTGCAGGTGTTTCCCATGATCTGAGGGACTTGCTCGAGAAATTGATGAGATTAGAACTTGAAGACAGAAGGTGAGACATACTACAAGAGAACAGGCAGGATAATAATGGAGTGAGTTCAGGTCTTGGTTCCATGCTGATCTTGTGGAAGGGTATCACCTGGTGAAATCTCTAATGTGGAGGTGGGGGGGTGGGTGCAGAGAGGTGTATTTTTTTTTTTTTTTTGAACAGTAGATTTCTTGGGCTCATAATTTCTTATCTCTCACCATAGGAGACCCACAGGATAAGATCAAAAGTGGTATCTTAGAAAGTTAGTTGGTTTATCTATAAATCAAAGGGGAAAGAAGGCCCACAAATTCAGTAAACAGGGCTAGTCTCAAGTGTGTTAGAAAAGGGAAGAGACCAAGCTAAGGATTAAACTATCAGAAGTCTCCCTGAGATGGCCTAAAAGGCTAGATGATGCCACTGTAGAGAAATACTACACAGAGAAATGCTTCCCTAGATTCCAGTGGTCAAAACCTGAAGGAAACCAGTGTTTTAAGAGGAAAAGGGCAGAGGGAATGGTCCTCTGCAGGCTCCCGAGACACCAAAGCACTTCTAGCTCAGGAATCTTAGAGCAGTCCTCCAGTTTGAACCATTTGTGGATTCAGTGAAAATCCACCCAATGAACCATATTTCATAGATATAAGTGAGGCCAGAGAAAGAGATGGGAACAGACATTTGTCATAAGAGTTTCACAGAAGCCTGTGGTCATGTCACTAAAGTCTTGTACCCTCAGTGTAGATTGGGGTTCCAGAAACATGGGCTGAAAGGGGAAACAGAGTGGCAGAGATGTGGACCAGCACCATTTTCCAACACTCGTATTTCCACTGGAAATGGCAGGCAACTATCAAAGCCTGATACCTGGGTTTGCCACCATTCCAAATGGTTCAGTTTGCAAGGCAGGAAAGTCTCAATGTTACATCCTGTTAAGGGAGACACTACATGCAAGGAGAAATGTCCTCCTGAATTCATAAATGCCAAAATTAATCTCTTGATGGGAATTTTCTCCCAGATGAATCTAGGTCATAGTCGCTGGAGTGCATGCACAGACCAGCTGGCAAGGTGGAAACCAGGACTCTCTCTGCTGACTCTTTCACTTTCTACCATTGAATCTCTGCTATGGTTTCTGGCAGCATGAAGTACGGGTTTGTGGAACGTAAGGGTGTCAGGGCTACCTTCTTTACCTGGGGTTGGCTTCATTTCTGCATTTCATGGGTGTGGGATCAGCACCACAGTGGCTAGCCATATTTTATTATCATTTGGAAGCACAAAATAATAGTTCATTTCTGAAATGCTGAAGTCGTAACACCTATCCACAGGAGGACAGCCCATGCTCATCCTAGGTGAATGAGACTGAACAGAATAAGATATTCAAGATCAATTCTAAGCTTAAATTTAAAATATTCTCCCCAAAAAAGTAAGAGAGTTTTCAATTAATTTTGAAATTTGACTTTACCTTCTACTCCTTTGGATGTTAATCTTTAATTTCTCCCTGTGTAATTAGTAATGGGATGAGATTTATATTCAGTAGAACTGTTTTACGAGCATTTCATTATTAGAAATAGCTATATGCTGTCTTTTAATCTCATTACAGAACCTCTGAAGGGCTATTTTGAACAATGTGGCTGTACGTAATTTGGGATGGGAAATAGAATACACACTGAATTTCAGATTTAGGTACAGGGCAGCTTTCATATTAACTTAATAACTGTATTTCTGACCTATTTTGGTGTTTTCTGGGGACAGAACTGGATGCTGCCTAGCCATGGTCCAGGGAGGAAGGTCAGAGTAGTAGTAGTTGGTCTGGAAGATGGCTTCATGAATTTGGAAGTGCTCTGACAGATATCAGTCTCACTGAGGGGGTGGTCACACACCCAGATGACCCACAGTCTTAAAGGTTGAGCCCAGAGAAGTTGAGAGACCATAACTCGGGAGTATGAAATGGAATCCTACACCCCACACAGGGTGTTTATTAGAATAACATCGCTGCCCTTTCTCTGCTGTCGCTCCTCATTCCATCCAGGTGAGGCGGTGTCACTTATTTGACTGATGTGGGAGAGAGGATGGAAGCCAAATGAATCGGCCCTTCTGTCTTCCTGGTATCTGCTCTGCTGAAACCTCACTCAGCTCTGATCCACCAGGGCAGGCTTCGTGGGATGGGGGTGGGAGCTGAAGTGCTAGGCTGGCCCATGGGTGGGTCATTCTGCCTCACGAAATACTTAAGAATTTTGCTTGGTATCAATTCTAAGCCATGTTGTTCAACAGCTTGGTCATGAAAAAGGTAACATTTCAATCTCTACCTATCTGATTGCTGCAACCACCGCTCTGTGGGTGCTAAGTTGCCTCAGCTGTGTCCGACTCTTTGCAACCCTATGGACTATAGCCTGCCATGCTCCTGTCCATGGGATTCTCCAGGCAAGAATACTGGAGCTGGTTGCCCGCCAGGGGATCCTTCCAATCTAGGGATTGAACCTGCATTTCCTTATGTCTTCTGCATTGGTAGACAACTTCTTTACCACTAGTGCCACCTGGGAAGCCCCTCCACTGGTTCTGAATTTAATCAAGGAAAAGAAGTACAATCTCCTAATATACTGAATCCCTGACACTTGTACTCCTCAGAAATGGGAAAAGTATGCCTTAACTGGCTTGTCGGAATTGATGCAGAGTGACGATGAGGGCTCAGAATCCCACCTGCCTGGGCTCACATTCAGCTCCATCACTTCCTGGCTATGAACATATAGACATTTGGGAATAATGTGGCACCACTTCATAAAAGTTTTGGTGAAAACAAAATGAGGTAATGTAGGCTATTTGTAAAATCCAGTTTTTTGGATCTCCTGACCCAGGTTCTTTGGCATAGAGTTCCTAGTAATAATCAGCATTTATTTAACACACGCAATGGATAAGGGTCAGTGCTAAGTAACACAGGGTATCATTTGACTGTCACAAAACTGTGTAGTAGGTACTAGTATTATTTCAATTTTATAAACGAGGTAACCGAAGCCTAGATTAAAAAGATTTGTCTGTGATTACATGTTATGTGAATAGTAAAGCAGATATTTGAACTCTGAGTTCAGATTCAAGACTCTTAAATAATATGCTATCTCTCAAAAATAACATTGACCATTTACTGGCTGCCTACTCTGTACCTAGCACATGTTAGGGGCTTTGTCTCATAATTTCCCCCTATCCTATGCAGGTCTAAGGGTACAGACCTTATAGTCAGACACATGTGATGACGAATTCCAACTCTGCCATTTTCTGACCTAGTACCCTTGGGGAGATTAAGCTCATCTCTCTGAGTCTCAATTTTTCACCTGTAAATTGTAGACAACAATACCTATACCGCACAGATTCGCTGTAAGCATTAAATGGAAAAATGCTTAGTAACTTGGCCCACTAGAAGCAATCAATAAGAGGCATCAACTCTCATTCCCATTTTATGATGAACAACAGATGATAAAGTTCACAAACGTCAGGTTCAAATCCTGACTTACCCAACTAAAACCTTGCTTTTTCCTCTCTGCTTTTCCTATTCCTAAGAATTTTTAGCCTCTTCTTGTTAATTTCCCATCACCACTCAGTCCTTCCAGGGGAGAACAAATCCATTCCGTACCTTTCGAAAGGTCCCCAGTTGTGTTCCATGGAGCCACCTTAGGGGCCTTGTGGGTGGAATGGGCACAGGTAGGGTAGGAGGGATGTGGAAATGCCCTGTCCACTCTGCTCCAACTGGGCTACTTCAGACTTCATTTGTCTGCCTAAGAGAGTTTGTTTTAATGCCTCTTGGCAGAACGAAAACAAACCTACGTGAGAGGCACACGAGATGGGAGCAGGAGGCTTGCCGTGGCCTGGGACTGAGGTGACGTCACCACTCCCCAGTGCAGGGCCGTGGGCCACTCTGCCTCAGCGTCTCTGTCTCAGTTTACTCAAGTGAACACACTATAATACACCTTTAATGTATCCTGGGGATACACGCTGAAATGTGCTTTGTGACACACAAAAGCACGGCACCAGAGTGCATGTATCCTGAAGCCAGACCCGCCACACCTGAATTCTGGCTCCCTCTCCCACTGTGACTCTGGGCCAGCCATTCACCCTCTTAGTACCTTAGCTGTCCTGTGAAGTGGAGGGAACAGCAGCATCTTCAACACACTGTTGGAAGGCCTAACTGGATGAAAGTGTGCAAACACTGTCCCGTAAGTGTTTTGTTACATTTATTCTTACTCTCAGGTTTGAATGACCATGTTGGCTTTGTCCATCACAGTTCTTCCTGTGAAAACCTCTGCAAAACAGACCAGAAAATGCTGCCTTTTTCTGAAGGTTAAATACAACAAAAGACTGGGCAAATTCATGGACTGTCATGTGGTTTTCCACCGAATTGCCACAACCACCAGAGTGAAAAAAGGTTTTGGGTGGCTGGTAGGGGATATGTGGAGCCCAAGTTATCAAGCATTTGCTAAGCTCTAGCTTTCCTTTAGGAGAAGGCAATGGCACCCCACTCCAGTACTCTTGTCTGGAAAACCCCATGGACAGCAGAGCCTGGTAGGCTGCAGTCCATGGGGTCACTAAGAGCTGGACACAACTGAGCGACTTCACTTTCACTTTTCACTTTCATGCATTGGAGAAGGAAATGGCAACCCACTCCAGTGTTCTTGCCTGGAGAATCCCAGGGACGGGGGAGCCTGGTGGGATTCTGTCTATGGGGTCGCACAGAGTTGGACACGACTGAAGCGACTTGGCAGCAGCAGCTTTCCTTTATACAGTTAGTCTGAAAGTTGAATGACAAAATGTGAATTGAAATTATAGCCAGTTTTATAACTTCTACAGACTCAGACCAAACTATTCCATTAGTTTTATATTTTACAATTGTAAATCTGTAAAAACAAATGCTGGTTCCCTCAGTAGCTTTAAAGCAACAAATAAGTTCTTGTGAATTTCAGCACAATGCCCAATTCTTTAAACTTCTCCATTTTTAAAGAAATCAGTTGCTGAGCCCAGAATTACAGGAAAAAAATGATTTATAAAATTCTACTTAGGACACATGGAGGGCATATTGAAAGAAACACTTTTATAACAGTCACCAAATTATAAGTCCCTGTGACTTAAAGGTCACTCAAAAAAAAAAAAAAATGCTTAGGGAAATAAGGCAAAACACAAGAGCCAGCAGAAAGGCAATTACATAACAGGTCAAGGAACTGTCCTAAGATCCATGCAAAATCAGGTTAGAATCTGGCTGGCATCAGCTATAGCTACAAAGGGGAAATTGGAGTTCCCTCCTACCTCTCTTGAAATTATGGACCCAACATGAAAGACAACTAAATGAACGAAATGACACTCTGATACGCTATTACACTGCTCACCTTCTTAATCAAGAGCCTTATCACTATAATTAGGCTTAGGATTATTATTTGACCTGGGTTTCACTTTTCTCTTTGAGAAAGCTTAGATAATAAAACGGAACCTAAACCTGTCTATAAAGATGACTATTATATATGCCTTTTATTTCAATTCAGGCCTCAGTAATAGAAGAAGATAATAACAGAACATTTAAAATTCTCCAAATCAGTCACTGCAATTGGCATTTTATGAAGTGATTCTGAATAGGGCTGTGGAGCAGACTCCGGCTCAGAAGCTGGGAAGGGAGGGCTGGGGTCGGATAAAGGGCATAGAGAGCCATACAAAATTTACTTTCCTAATTATCATAGACAAAAGCAGGCTTACAACTTTATATTTTTATTATATAAAATGTTCCAACCTAAAATATCTAAAAATCTTTTTTGCCTTGAGCTTTTGTAACAACTTTGGTCTGATAGTTAAAATAGTTTAAAAAACCATGCTGATTTTTATAAAATTTTGTAGGTTTTTATAAATCATATCAGTGAGTTTCATTTATCTGTGTTTCACTTCACCAAACGTTAGGAAATACTTTTGGAAACATTTATTTTCCAATGAAAGAGAAGGTGGGGTGAGCACTCCTCCATTTGCCAAGGTCCACACTAGCTGCTCTGCCTCTGGTCACCAAATCCATTGTCATTGGGTTGGTCACCACTCTTGCATTTTCCTTGAGTTTGGTTCTCTTATTGCACTGGCTTATGAGTCTGTCCTAGATGAAGTGGTTAGTAAATATTTAAAGCTCTAAATCCTGCCTTTCAGAACTTAAATATGAGGATTTTTCTTTTTTTAATTCTGCAACAGGAAAATGAGAAAATGTTTTAGAGGCTAGCTAGATGGAATCTTGACATCTATTCACAAGATGTCCTTTGAAGGCAGAGTAATTTTACATTCAGCCCAACATGGTAGGTATGTATTCCTAATACATATCAGGCTTTTTGCTAGGTACTGGAGCACTCGGGACAGTAAAAAGAAATAAAATTCCTTCTGAGAATTGTGTCCACTGATAAGTGCATACAAAACTCTAAGTCTAAATAGAGCTCCAAGGAAGTGACATAAAAGCACGGAGCAGTATTTTTTTTAAAGTTACGATTTGAAGGCTGCTATTTGTGCATTAAACACTTTCACATAGTGTCTTGTTTAATACTGAAAATAAATCAATGAGTATTATTATCATTATCCCTACTTTAAAGATGAGGAAACAGGTTCAGTGAGATTAAACTTTGTGGGATCAAGATTAACCTAGATTTCTGGGACTAATGGGACAACTTTCCATGTCAGCCTTTGTGTGAGAATCATATAACATGCATGCATGCGTGCTAAGTCACTTCAGTAATGTCCAACTCTTTGCAACCCTATAGACTGTAGCTCATCAGGCTCCTCTGTAGTGATATTCTATTTCTTAAAAGTTCAGAACTCCAGAGCCTCTGACAAAGTTACTGTTCTTAACTGTTAGTTATGCTGCTTTCTCAGAGGTAGGAATTAACAGGCAATTCACAAAACCGTATTCCAACGGCTAACAAACATGAAAACGTTTTTGAATGTTCAGTTCAGTCGCTCAGTTGTGTCCAACTCTTTGCAACCGCATGAATTGCAGCACTCCAGGCCTCCCTGTCCATCACCAACTCCCGGAGTTCACTCAGACTCACGTCCATCGAGTCAGTGATGCCATCCAGCCATCTCATCCTCTGTCGTCCCCTTCTCCTCCTGCCCCCAATCCCTCCCAGCATCAGAGTCTTTTCCAATGAGTCAACTCTTCGCTAGTGGCCAAAGGTGTGAAATAGGATACTCTTTTTCACCTATCAAATTTAGAAAAGTTTTAAATTAGGAGTACTTTTCAGAACTGATGACGTTGCTATGAAATGGTCATTCTCATCTTCTGTGGGTAGAAATACAAATTGTAAAATCTTTCCAGAAAACAAGTAGAAAATCTGGATGGCTCAATTTTTGACTTAGTAATTCTGCGTCTTGGAGTTTATCTTCAAAGAAAAAACTTAGGCCATTTGAATTTACATAAAAATGTTAAATGCATTAATATTTATAATAATCAGAAATGGCCTACATATATAAAAAGGGCAATATTTAAATACATAATAGTTCATTTGTATGCTACAGTATGATAAATTATTAAAAATAATTTAGAAGTATATTTTTGGGAAATGCTTATGAAAAAATATTGGAAAAAATTTCTTGAAAGAGAGGATTTAACACATTATTTAAGGAATTCTGTGACTGCTTGCTCAGCAACTTTGGGCAAACTACTTAACCTTTTTGTGTTTCATACACACTTACCCTTTTTGTATGTCAGTCTCCCCATCAGGAAAATGAGAATTACAACAATAATACCTATGGCAGAATATTCTTAACAAAGTTCAGTTCAATTGACCCTTAAAATAGGTTTGAACTGCATGGGTTCACTTATATGCAGATTTTTTTTTTTTTAAATAGTAAATCCTACAGAGCTACACAACGTGTTGTTGGTTGAATCCATGGATGTAGAACTATGGATACAGAAGAATGGTGTACCTGAGGGCAGACTACACATGTGGGTTTTCAACCATGTTGAGTTGGTGCTCCTAACTCCTATTGTTCAAAGGTCAACTGTAAAAATGTGCAAAGAAACACTTAACATAGGGCCTGGCATACATTTAAGGTATTAATTAAAATTTTTAATGAGTATTCGTTAAATGAGACTCTCTGGATGGTGAGATTATGAGTTACTTTTGTATTTTATTTTATAGTCATCTGGAAATTCCAGTCAGTAAGCATTACTTTTACAATTATTACATAGGTCATAGGCATGCTTATAGTAATCACAAAGTTGGTTATTGACATGTGGTAGATATTCTTAAGAGGAAGAGATCTGTTGGTTGGTTTACAGAATTTACTGCTTGGTAGGAAAGAGTTGTGATTTTTGGTTAAATTCCTTTTCCGACATCAGTTGGAATTAATATATTTTCAGCATTGATTTACTTATCAGTGGACTTTCTAATAATTATCTTTGTTATCTTTCTAGGGTAAACTCTTTTAAGCAAATACTTTTAAAAACCTACTTTGAATTTGGTTTAGTAATTATTCTATAAAGGATTTTCCAATCTATATTAAAATTGTCAAAGGATATTAATTTTTATGTTCCATCAGGTTTGAGGTCAAGATTATGCTAGCTTAAAAGTGAATAGGGTGGCTTTACACCTTTTTCTATCTGTGCAGTGGAATAACTTATTTAGCATGGGAATATGTTCCTTTAAAGTATAGAAGAGTACACAGGTAGACCCACTTTTTAAAAAATTTTTTTGAAAGCAAAAGGAAGCTTATTTTTGAAAGTTGTTCTGTGATGAACTTTGAATTTCTTTCACAACTACCAGTTATCCAAATCATTGAATCAATTTTGGTAATTGATACTTCTTAGAAAAGTATTCATATATTCAGCTTTGAAACTTTCTCAGCATTGAGTTTTACATAGTGTTTTTTCAATTCAAAAGTTTTCTTAATTGTGCTGAAAATGTTTAAAATTGTATACATGTAACTCTTAGATTAATGGCACCTAGTCAGTTCTGCATATCTGAGGTTATTGATATTTCTCCCGGCAATCTTGATTCCAGCTGGAAGAATCCAGCCCAGCGTTTCTCATGATGTACTATGCATATAAGTTAAAAAAAAAGTGGATGATGGAGGATGAGATGGCTGGATGGCATCACTGACTTGATGGACATGAGTTTGAGTGAACTCCGGGAGTTGGTGATGGACAGGGAGGCCTGGCGTGCTGCAATTCATGGGGTCGCAAAGAGTCGGACACGACTGAGCAACTGAACTGAACTGAGTCAGTTCTACACAGTGTTATAGCTAGCTATTATTTCTATGCATGCATGCTTATGTGCTAAGTGGATTTAGTTGTGTCCCACTCTTTGTGACCCCTATGGCTCCTCTGTCCATGGGATTTTCCAGCCAAGAATACCGGAGTGGGTTGCCATTTCCTCCTCCAGGGAATCTTCTCAACCCAGGGATCAAACCCATGTCTCTTCTGACTCCTGCACTGGCAAGCGGGTTCTTTACTATTAGTGCCACCTGGGAAGCCCTATTATTTCTAAACCTATGGCTAAATCACTCTTTATTCTTAAGTTTACTTCTATGTATTTTCCTGATTTTATTACATTTGTCAAAGATCTATGTTTTTATTGCTAGTAAAAATTATTTGTGCAGATTTTCTTTCTTTAATATTGTTTCTGATGATTGCTTCTGAGTCTAGTGTTTTCCTTCTTGGAAATACCTGTAATTTTAGGGTTAGATTCCTTTCTCTGCCCTTGATCTTTCTTTTTTTTTTTTTTAAATTTTTCATCTTTTTCTTCTGAATACTGAGAAACCATCTCATGTTTATTCTGTCACTAAACTGACTTGACTTTTACTGTGTGAATTCTAGTCTTTGTTTTCCTTGCAAGACACCCATCCCTACCATTTAGCTGTTTTTCTCAAGTTAGTCTGTTCTCACCATGATTTTTCAGTCTCAAATGCTACTAAGATACTGACGTGTTTGCTAAAGTCTTGTTTTTGTAGAAAATAATTTTCAGATATATTACCTTCTTCTTCATCTTTCTTATATATAAAATGTTTTTCAAAAGTTCTTTTCCCCAATCCTGAGGTTGGTGAATATCCAAGATGTCTGCCTTGCTCTTTGGTCCTGATCTCTGTCCATCTGGGTATTGGTCAACTCTCCTCCATCTGTTACTGGAGAACAAATGGATGCCCATTCTGATTTAGAACCAGTGTCTAATAGGGATAGAAGAAGATCCAGCTTCTTCTATCCACAACTGTTTCTAATTCTCTGCGTTTTCAGTAAAAGGCTATACAGATACTCAGAATTCTCAGAGTGCAGTACTATTAAGGTTTCCCAACCAGCAGCTAGTTTATTGGGAATATCCATGCCAAATTACAATAAGCTACCAAACCTATCATGCTCCTTGTTTGTGGTCATTTGTAGCCCCTTAATTTTTACTGATTGAACAACCCTTTTGGAAAGCTGTACATGCACAGCCATGGGCAGTTGGCTAGTGTACTGCATGTAACTGACCTGATTTTGAAGGAAAAAGTAGGTACTATGGTCAAAATGAAGCATCTCCTATCAATTGGTGTGTGTGTGTGTGTGTGTTGCTCAGTCGTGTCCAACTCTTTTGCAACCCCATGGACTGTAGCCCACCAGGCTCCTTTGTCCATGGGATTCTCCAGGCAAGAATACTGGAGTGGGTTGCCATTTCGGTGTTTAAAGTGGTTAAGACCATGAACCTCAGAGTCAGTCCGTCTGGCTTCAAATCCCAACTGTGTGCTTGCTTCCTTATCTGAAACATGGGGGAAATAACAGTACTCACACCTCATTACTATTGTTATGAGGTTACACAGACTACTGCACATACAATGCAGAACGGGGCCTCACACATAAATAATACCAAGTAAATGTTGCTCTTAACCTACTTTATGTCTTGAGTTTGTGAGTCTTAATTTAACTCTACACATCTTATAACCAGTTGAATTTCTTCCTTGATTTGATTTTGATTTTAGTATTGTAAATTTTTATCTTTGCCTATATCCTCACAGTTCAATGTAAAGCTGGTACACTCAGAGGGTATTTATAATGTAAGTCTGTATTCTTTCATTCACTTTCTCCCCAAGGATGGATTCTATGGGAGATAAAGCAGCACGAACTAATCATTCCTAGAAATGAAGAGTCTTCTGTGATGTAGCATGAGTGAACCCCAAAGATGAATGAAGAAGATAGACTGAAATTAGGGGAAAGGTGGAAGTCAGGAATGCTATCCTTTGACCCTGCCATATCTGAGCTGAAGACACACTAAAAAAGGTGTGGTACTAATAGATGCCTGTGTTCCAAGGGGAATTCAAGACCTATTGATTAAAAGGACTCTGTACACTGAAATGAACATGTCTTAATTCAGAGAAAACAAAAGCTGAGGGAAGACAAGTTGAGAAGCAACAGCGTGGAATGGTTTTAACACGCAAATCCTAGTACCAGATGACCCGGGCTCACGGCTTGCATCGCTCCTACCATCAGTACATTCTGGCAAGAGTCAGGAATCCTCTTTTCTCCTCAGTTACCTCAGGTGGCTCAGAGGGTAAAGCATCTGCCTGCAATGCGGGAGACCCAGGTTTGATCCCTGGGTTGGGAAGATCCCCTGAAGAAGGAAATGGCAATCCACTCCAGTATTCTTGCCTGGAAAATCCCATGGACTGAGAAGCCTGGTAGGCTACACACCACTGGGTATCAAAGAGTCGGACACGACTGAGCAACTTCACTTATAACAAGAGTAATTTATAAACTATTGGGAACAGTGAATGAATCATCCATATAAAGGACTCATAGTACAGTCTATATATGTGTACCACTAATGTTTTATATGTTTATGTAGAACCATAAATCTCCAAATGTAAGAAGCTGGACACTTTTAAAATGAAGAATATAATGCAAAGAAACATGTTTAATTTTAATAATAGTTTTGAGGTAGAGATAATAAAGGTAGTAAAAAAATGAGATACAAATAAAGATATTCAAAGTACAATTATTATTTAGATAAAATGTTTATTTTAATTTTGTTGTTGTTGTTCAGTCACTAAGTCATGTCTGACTCTTTGCAACCCCATGAATTGTAGCCTGCCAGGCTCCTCTGTCCTTGGAATTCTCTAGGCAAGGATACTGGAGTAAGTTGCCATTCCCTTCTCCAGGGGATATTCCAGACCCTGGAGTCAAAGACCCAGAGGGATGGTATGGGGAGGGAGGAGGGAGGAGGGTTCAGGATGGGGAACACGTGTATACCTGTGGCGGATTCATGTTGATATATGGTAAAACCAATATAATATTGTAAAGTTAAAAAAAAAACAAAACCTGGGTTTCCTGCATTGCATGCAGATTCTTTTCCCTCTGAGCCATGAGGGAAGACCCATTTTAATTTTGTATAACAATGATTTGAAAGAACTCTTAGTAGCATATTTTCCACATACTATATATAAGTATGATACTATTAATTACCTTAAATACATGATACTTCAAAAATAGAAATGACTTTCTGATCTCCTAAAATGTATTGCATTCATTTTTCACACTTTATGAATGTGATTACCATGAATACCAGTCTGCTTCAATTGAGGACAGGGTTTAAAACAGTTTTTCTTTGTAATTATTCATTTATTTGCATTAGAAAAACTTGTAAGAAGGGAAAAATTATTCTGTACTAAACAGCAAAATTATCTAGGAGTACATATTTTAACATTTTCTCCAGGGAATAAAAAGGTAGAACACAAATTCAGTTGGCTGGTTTGTAATGTCAAAAAAGAGTATTGGGTGAGACACTTGGAACCTTCCAGTAAATGTGAGCCAGTTCATGTCAACCATAATTATTGGTTCTATTTGATAAACTGAGAAAAGAGAGGCCTCTTGCCTCCTTAATTTCCTGAGAAAATTCAACAGACTGAGTTAGAACAAAAGCAGAAATCATTATGACATCATTTATAAAAACAGAAACAGCTTTCCATCCTGAACTTTATTAAAGATGCTTTCCATCCTGAACTTTATTAAAGATGCTGTTTAGTAGTCTGTTTTGACCACCTATTGAGAAGAAATTAGAAAAGAAAACATAGCAATTATGATTACTAAGAAAGTAAAGGCAACGGTGACGGTCCATGTGAGAGTCCCAAGACTCTTGGCTTATATAATAAAGGGGTCCTACAGGAAGACTAACCAAAAAAATACCACTTCCATTTAATCTGTAGGTCTGCTCATGCCAGATTACACAGTTAGTAAAATAGTAGAAACTAAGGCAGGCTGAACATTTTATAATAAAACTTTAGTTTCAGTATTTTCCCTATCTTGAAGAAATGGGGTATAGAGATGGATATACTGACTAATCTAGATTCTTTTTACACTGACAGCTACATTTTGGGTAAAGTTGAGTCCAGTACTTCACTAAGACTACTATAGGCGATTAAAGACATCAGTTTCTTTAGTATTGGTTAATCTCAGTCACCTCTATATTTATAATGTATTTAAGTTGGAGACTAATTCCATTTTTGCAGGGACAAAATTTAAAGCACCTTCCAAATGCTTATTCAGCTGTTTCTTCCAAGGCTGGGCAAATATCCCCAAGCCTGCTCCCATTTGGGATAAGAAAAATTTTCATAGTTCAGGGAAAGTACCATGGTGAATCCATTTGCAGGATAATACACATTTTAAATTATGCATAATATCACTGGTGGTAAATGAATATTTGATTCCAGTCCAGAAACACTAATTTTACTGGTGGGTTTGGAAACCTTGAAGCATTTATTAATAACAGTAATTGTTTTGTATAGTAGACAAAGTATAAATGCTGAACTAAGTAAAAATAAGCAGAGATTCCTTTTCTCCAAGTTAAAAATTAAATAATGAAAACTATTTGTTGGTATTCAGTCACTCAGTCATGTCCGACTCTTTGAGACCCCATAGACCGCCGTATACCAGGTTTCACTGTCTTTAACTATCTCCTGGAGTTTGCTCAAACTCATCTTCATTGAGTTGATGATGCCATCCAACCATCTTATCCTCTGTTGCCCTGTTTTCCTGCCCTCAATCTTTCCCAGCATCAGGATCTTTTCCAGTGAGTCAGCTCTTTGTATCGGGTGGTCAGAATATTGTAGCTTCACCTTCAATTAAAAAATTAAAATTATTACCTCTTCCATATATCATGTGTATATAAGTAAAAATGCTACAGTCTTTAAATTGTAAACCTAAACCATTCAATTTAGGTTTGTAGAATGGCTGGGAAAATGGTTTTGCAACTTGTCACAAAAAAGCAGGAAAGGGGTCAGGAGCAATGATAACTCCACAATTAGATCTGTACATCCTCTATCATCTCAGATGCTAAGGAAGGAAGAGAAAGAACAGGAAGAAAAGCAGCACCTCCTGGTACCTGCCTAGGTGGTGTTAGTGATAAAAGAACATCCCTGCCAAAGCAGGAGACCAAAGAGATGCAGGTTTGATCCCTGGGTTGGGAAGATCCCCTGGAGGAGGGCATGGCAACCTGCTCCAGTATTCTTATCTGGAGAATCCCATGGACAGAAGAACTTGGAGGACTAGAGTCCATAGGGTCACAAAGATTCAGACACGACTGAAGTGACTTAGCAGACATGCACTCATTAGCACCCACCTGGTACCTGCATGGCTGCTATGGAGAGCTGAGAATACAGATGGGGCTATAAAACAGAAGACCCACATGGCTGTCCTATATTGGTGCGTATTTCTGGTTGGGACACCAGCTTTGACCTCCATGTCTCAGAGTTTTCTTTGCCTTGCAACCATGACAGATGTTTACAGATTAGCTCTGTTCCTGATAACTTTATAAAGAAGTAAAAAGAACATAAGAAGTATTCATAGAATATTTTTTTTCATAGATGAAATCTCACATTTAATTCTGATCAAGTTTAACGTGACATCTACATAAATGAACATGCTTCTGATTGAAAATACAAGAGCTGCTAGCCCATTTTTCTTAAACAATGTTTTCTAAACAATCCACCAGGCCATCAATAACCAAACTGTGATTCAACTTCCTCCTTACTCACTCTTGGTTACCATTTTCACTCGCTTCTTATATTAAGACAGAAAAGAATCAGAGAACACAGATTTTAAGTAATGAGGAATATGATACGTTCTTGTCAGTCAGTATAGATTTTCAGCATATAATCATCTTTTATAAACATGGATTGTTCAGTTCAGTTCAGTCACTCAGTCGTGTCCCACTCTTCGCGACCCCATGAATCTCAGCACGCCAGGCCTCCCTGTCCATCACCAACTCCCAGAGTTCACTCAGACTCACGTTCATCGAGTCAGTGATGCCATCCAGCCATCTCATCCTCTGTTGTCCCCTTCTCCTCCTGCCCCCAATCCCTCCCAGCATCAGAGTCTTTTCCAATGAGTCAACTCTTCGCCTGAGGTGGCCAAAGTACTGGAGTATCAGCTTTAGCATCATTCTTTCCAAAGAAATCCCAGGGCTGATCTTCAGAATGGACTGGGTGGATCTCCTTGTAATCCAAGGGACTCTCAAGAGTCTTCTCCAACACCACAGTTCAAAAGCATCAGTTCTTCGGTGCTCAGCTTTCTTCACGGTCCAAATCTCACATCCATACATGACCACTGGAAAACCATAGCCTTGACTAGACAAACCTTTGCTGGCAAAGTAATGTCTCTGCTTTTGAATATGCTATCTAGGTTGGTCATAACCTTTCTTCCAAGGAGTAAGCGTCTTTTAATTTCATGGCTGCAGTCACCATCTGCAGTGATTTTGGAGCTCAAAAACATGGATTGTAGGTTACTCTAAAATGTGATTTGTGTGTATACTTAAGCATCTATGATGATGAAAGAGCCAACACCCTGGGTACTGGCATAATCAGCTTTGACTCATTCTTCTCCTTTAGTCCCCAAATTTAAATAGCCAACATCAGTTCTGTATCTTAAGCATCTCTGATCTATGACCTCCTCACTATTTTACCTCTCACTACACTAAATTATCTGGATCATGACAGCGGTGGTTCGGCTCCTAATTGTCATACCTCCACCCTCTTCACAACACTAGCTCCAGAGTAACACATCGGAACAGACATCCCTCTCACTGCTGAAATTGTAATCTGAAACTTAAAACATCTGACCTCAAACTACAATTCTTGGCTCGTGTTCCCTAATGCCCTATAATTAAACCTATATTCTAACTACATGCAGGAACTCCTTGTCTCTATACATTCAAGGCACCTCATGTCCTGTGCCTTAGATCTAAAGATGGAAAGCACTTAGTCCTTCTAGCTTCACTACAAACCTTACTTCCTCTGGAGGTCTTTTCTGACCCACAGAATCAGGACAACTTTCTCCATTTGGCTCCCACAGCACTTAATACCATATTTTCAAATTTGCCAAACTGAAAAATATTGAACTACATGGAAATTTCTTTCTCTTTCCCTCTTCTCTATTTAGGTGGGTAGTTAAGAGTTTAGAGGTAGTATGTTACTTTTATACCTCTTAGCATCAAGTCTTACAGGAGACGGCAATGGCAACCCACTCCAGTACTCTTGCCTGGAAAATCCCATGGACGGAGGAGCCTGGTAGGCTGCAGTCCATGGGGTCTCGAAGAGTCAAACATGACTGAGCCAGTTCACTTTCCCTTTTCACTTTCATGCACTGGAGAAGGAAATGGCAACCCACTCCAGTGTTCTTGCCTGGAGAATCCCAGGGTCGGGAGAGCCTGGTGGGCTGCCGTCTATGGGGTCGCACAGAGTCGGACATGACTGAAGCGACTTAGCAGCAGCAGCAGCATCAAGTCTTATACATGATAGATATTACATAGATTTCTTGGTTGTTTTATTGAACAACATTGTGAGAAGCGCGTATCTTTGGAATCACATGGAGACTTTAGGTTGGTTTGGTATGAAAGACATACACCTTGTTTGTATTATGAGATATGGGTAAGTGTGAAGAAAAAAAACCGAAGAGATCTGTTTGCTGTTTTCACAATTTGCATGTATGACATTTCCAAGTACAGATTGTGGCAGCTTCAAGTTTCTCTCCAGGGAAATTAGATTTAAAAAGTGGAAGTTTATTACAGAATTTAATGGTTGGCTTAAACAATCTTAATAAAGCCTTGGGAAACAAAGCTTCATTCCTCACTGGAGAAAAGTACACTGCCTACTAGATCAGTGATAATTTTATCTGATTCATTCAACTGTGTGTTGAACAATTCCATAAAACAGGGCATTATTTTTCCATTTTTTGCACTTTTGTAGTGGAAGTAAAAATAGACTGGGAAATATGGACTTTGGTTCTACACCTTACTATGGCTTTTAATTATGCCATTTAGGGTCTTGTAGGAAGAGTATGGGTTTTGGAATTAAAGAGACCTAGGTTGGCATCCTGGCTCCATATCTTAACAGTTGTAGCGCTTTAGGCCAATTTCAGAGACTACTTAAGTTCAGGATCCTCACTAAGAGAGTTAGAAGAATAGTGGCCTAGTTAATGATCTCATGTCTCTTTCCAGCCCTAAAGTCCTATCTTCCTTTTATCCTTGTTCAGTCACTTCAGTCGTGTCCGACTCTCTGTGACCCCATGGACCATGGCCCGCCAGGCTCCTCTGTCCATGGGATTCTCCAAGCAAAAACACTGGAGTGGGCTGCAATTTCCTTCTGCAGCAATATAGTATGAAGTCAGTGAAGGGAGTGAAGTGAAGTGAAGTCACTCAGTTGTGTCCTACTCTTTGCGACCCCGTGGACTGTAACCTACCAGACTCCTCCGTCCATGGGATTTTCCAGGCAAGAGTACTGGAGTGGGTTGCCATTTCCTTTTATCCTTCAGTTCAGTTCAGTTCAGTCGCTCAGTCCGACTCTTTGCGACCCCATGAATCGCAGCACGCCAGGCCTCCCTGTCCATCACCAACTCCCGGAGTTCACTCAGACTCACGTCCATCGAGTCAGTGATGCCATCCAACCATCTCATCCTCTGTCGTCCCCTTCTCCTCCTGCCCCCAATCCCTCCCAGCATCAGAGTCTTTTCCAATGAGTCCACTCTTTGCATGAGGTGGCCAAAGTAATGGAGTTTCAGCTTTAGCATCATTCCTTCCAAAGAAATCCCAGAGCTGATCTCCTTCAGAATGGACTGGTTGGATCTCCTTGCAGTCCAAGGGACTCTCAAGAGTCTTCTCCAACACCACAGTTCAAAAGCATCAATTCTTCGGCGCTCAGCTTTCTTCATAGTCCAACTCTCACATCCATACATGACCACTGGAAAAACCATAGCCTTGACTAGACGGACCTTTGTTGGCAAAGTAATGTCTCTGCTTTTCAATATGCTATCTAGGTTGGTCATAACCTTTCTTCCAAGGAGTAAGCGTCTTTTAATTTCATGGCTGCAGTCACCATCTGCAGTGATTTTGGAGCCCCCCAAAATAAAGTCTGACACTGTTTCCCCATCTATTTCCCATGAAGTGATGGGATCAGATGCCATGATCTTCGTTTTCTGAATGTTGAGTTTTAAGCTAACTTTTTCACTCTCCTCTTTCACCTTCCTTAGAGGTATGCAAATGGTACTGAGAATCTTTTGAAAATGTTTTAAAAGCTTTTGCATTCTGATGACTGTGCCTTTTTTCTTTGAATCTCTTTAGGTTTGATTTTCTCTTTTTCTAGCCTCTTGACTGTTTCACCTCTTGCCTTCTAATCTGGATACTGTTTATTTCTTGTGTGATTGCTGTGACTAGAACTTCCAATACTATATTGAGTAAAACTAGAAAGACTGGGTATCCTTGTCTTGTTCCTGACCTTAATGGAAATGCTTTCGTCTTTTCACTGCTGAGTATGATGTCAGCTGTGGGCTTATCCTGTTGCTGTTCAGTCACTAAGTCGTTTTTTACCCTTTGTGACGCTATGGATCACAGCCCACAAGGCTCCTCTGTCCATAGAATTTCCCAGGCAGGAATACTGGGGTGGGTTGTCATTTTCTTCTCCAGAGGAATCTTCCTAACCCAGTGATGGAACCTGCATATCCTGCATTGCAGGCAGATTTTTTACCACTTGAGCCACAAAGGATGTCTGGGCTTATCATATATCATATATATGATCATATGTCTCTCATTTTTATGTTGAGGTATGTTCCATTTATACCCACTTTGTGTAGAATTTTTTTTTATAAATGGATGTTGAATTTTGTCAAAACACCTTGTCTACAGCTATTGAGTTCATATGATTTTTATTATTTAAGGTTTCTCTCATTGATTGATTTGTGTATATTGAACCTTCCTTGTATTCCTAGTATAAATCCCACTTGATCATGGTGTACAATCCTTTTATGGTATCATTTTGCTAATATTTTATTGAGTATTTTTGCATCTGTGTTCATCAGTGATCCTGGCCTGTATCTTCCTTTTTTTGTGTGATATCTTTGGATACTGGCTTCACAGAATGTGTTCAGAAGCTTTCCTTGGTTTGCAATGTTTTGGAATAGTGTGAGAACTAACTTAAACTATTGGTGTTAATTCTTCTCTAAATGTTTAGTAGAATTCATTTGTGAAGCCATTGGATTCCGGACCTTTGCTTGTTGGGAGTTTGTTTCATTCCTGATTCTATTTCATTACCGATAAATGATCTGCTGGTATTTTCTATTTCTTCCTGGTTCAGTTTCGGGAGATTGTACATTTATAGGAATTTGCCATTTCTTCTAGGTTGTATACTTTATTGGAGTATAGTTGTTCATAGTAATTGATTATGATCTTTTTTTTTTATGTGGTGCCAGTTGTAATTTCTCCTTTTTCATTCCTGGTTTTATTGGGCCCTCTCTTTTTCTTAATAAGTTTGGCTAAAGGTTTGTCAACTTTATCTTTTCAAAGAACCAGCTCTTTATTTCCTTGATCTTTTCTAAATGTATCTTTTAGTATCCATTTCACTTATTTCTGTTCTATTCTTTAGGATTTCTTTCTTTCTACTAACTTTTGGAAAAAGTGTAAACAGTGAAAGATTTTATTTTTGTGGGTTCCAATATCATTGTGGATGGTGACTGCAGCCACGATATTAAGACACTTGCTCCTTGGAAGGAAAGCTACGACAAACCTAGATAGTGTATTAAAAAGCAGAGACATCACTTCGCTGACAAAGATCCATCTAGTC
The DNA here is from genome assembly GCF_029378745.1 of Bos indicus. NCBI lineage: Eukaryota > Metazoa > Chordata > Mammalia > Artiodactyla > Bovidae > Bos > Bos indicus. The sequence continues at coordinate 57,449,403 of NC_091765.1, read as the reverse complement.
AAAGCTATGGTATTTCCAGTAGTCACATACAAATGTAAAAGTTGGACCATAAAGAAGGCTGAGCATCGAAGAATTGATGCTTTTAAATTATGGTGCTGGAGAAGACTCTTGAGAGTCCCTTGGACTGCAAAGAGTTCAAACCAGTCAATCCTGGAGGAAATTAACCATGAATATTCATTGGAAGGCCTGATGCTAAAGCTCCAATCCTTTGGCCACCTGTTGGGAAGAGCCAATTCACTGGAAAACACCCTGGGAAAGATTGTGGGCAGGAGAAGAAGAGGGCAACAGAGGATGAGATGGTTGAGTGGCATCACTGACTCAGTGGACATGAGTTTGAGCCAACTCTGGGAGACAGTGAAGGACAAGGAAGCCTGGCATGCTGCAGTTCATGAGGTCACGGAGAGTCTGACATGACTTAACGACTGAACAACAATTACAATGTGTGTTGGTTTGGCCCCTTTGTGCTGATCCTGTCTGGGATGTCTCCTTTCCCAAGTTAGGGAAGTTTTCAGATATTATGTCTTCAAATATGTTCTGCCCCTTTCTCTCTCACTTCTCCTTTGGGGACCCTATAATGTAAATGTTAGTACAATTGGTATTGTCCCAGAGGCCTTTGACCCTGTTCTCATTTCTTTTTCTGTTCAGTGGCTTCATTACTCTATTTTAAACCTCGCTGACCCATTGGTTTGTATCATTTAGTCTACTGTTGATCCCTTTTAGTGTATTTTTTAATTTCAATTATTATATTTTTTGTTTGGTTCCTCTCTTTATTTTTTAATTCATTGTTAAATACATCTGACTTCTCATTCTGTTCATCCATTCTTCTCCTGAGTTTTTTGATCATCTTTACAATCATTATCTTCAACTCTTTACTGAGTAGATTGTCCATCTCGACTTTACTTAGTTCTTCTTCTGGGATTTTTATCCTTAATTTGAACATGTTCCTCTGTCATCTTGTTTTGCTTAATTTGCTTTTTTTATTTATATACATCTGATAGGTTATGGTTCCAGACTATGTTTCCCAGTAGCATACTCCTTTCTGGTCACCAGAACTATTCACTCTAGGGGTACCCCTAAGAGGCTATATGGGTTCTTCTGTTGTGGTGGGCTGACTACTGTGGGAGGTCTGGTAGCTGTGACTGGCCCCTGGTTTGGTTGATTGCCAGGCCCTACCTTGTTCAGATGCTGCCAGCCTCTGGTTTGCAGGACTGGGTTGTGACCCTGGGGGCAGGGTCCCTGGGCTATTTGTGACTCACTGTTGGGCAGAGTCAGGTTTTGGGGTGGGTGGTTACAAAGCAGGGGTTTGCAGATCTAGTATTGGACTGCTTGTGGGTGGGGCTGGCTCCTGACAAATCTGGCTGAAGGTTTCAGTATTCTTCAAGCTTGTGCTGGTTGGCTGGTGTAACTGGATCCCAGGGTGGTTGACTGTGATGAATCCATGGTAACTCAGCGCTGGTGTTGACTTGCTCGTAGTCAGGACCAGGGACTGGGGCAGGGGTTCCCAGGACTAGTGCTGGCTCACTGGCTGGTGGACCTGGGTCACAGGGTCTCTGGCTGCAGAGCCCTGGGGTTCTTAAAGCTGGTGTCAGCTTCTCTGGTGAGTGTGGCTAGATCCTGAGGACACTTACTGAGGGGCCCAAGGTGTCTCAGTGCTGGAATTGGCCTGCTTGTGGTAAGTCAGAGCCCTGGGGGCTCCTTGGGAGAGTGCCAGCTTGCTGGTATGTGTTTTGATTCTTGACAAATCAGGCTGTGGGGCTGTCATGGTCCTGGTGATGGTGACTACCCACTGGTGGGAAGGACTGGGACCAGGAAATCCCACTGCTTTACCTGTCCACTGGTGAATGGAACTGGGACTTACTGCTAGTGCCAGCCCACTAGCAGGCAGAGCTGGGGCCTGGGGTCTCTGGCTGCAGGGTCCAGGGGTCCCAGAGCTGGTGTTAAACTACTTGTGTGGGTAGTCTTTCTGGTCTTTCTCATCATTAGTTGTAATTCTGGTGTTTCTGTGAGAGGTGGTGAGCTCAGTGTTATCCTGCTCCTCCATCTTCCCTATCCATTCTTTATTCTTCTTTTCCAGTTTTCTTTTAAAGGAATTATTGTTATTATTTTGTTGGATCTCTGCCATGAGATTTTTATTTACATCTTTTTGTATCCCTTTTAGTATGTCTCCTATATATATATAGGGATATTACAGCACTCACTCTTAGTACAGTTTAGTCTAAATTTGTAATTTTTATCCTTTCCCAAATAACATAAGACTATCTTTAAAAGAGTGAACTGCCAAATATCTTACTTTCTTCTATGTTATAATCTCTACAAAGCATTATTACTGTAGTTTAAACAGTCAATATTCTTTCATATTATTCTTCTCAGCACTCTTAATTACTTGTTATGAATTTGAGCTTCTATCTATAGTCATTATTACAAAGGCAAAAAAAAAAACCTTTTGGCTTTTATTTAAATGTGGGTCGCTGATGACAAACTGTTTTTGTCTGTAAATATCTTAGTTTTGTCTTCACTTCTGCAGGATACTTTGAATAGGTATAGGAATCTAGTTTGACTATTTTTCTTTTAGCTCTTTAAATCTGACATTCCATTATTTTTAAACATTTTAAAATATTTTTTAATTTCACTGTTTATAGTAGCCAGGACATGGAAGCAACCTAGATGCCCATCAGCAGGCGAATAGATAAGATAGCTGTGGTACATATACACAATGGAGTATTACTCAGCCATTAAAAAGAGTACATTTGAATCAGTTCTAATGAGGTGGATGAAACTGGAGCCTATTATACAGAGTGAAGTAAGCCAGAAAGAAAAACACCAATATAGTATACTAATGCATATATATGGAATTTAGAAAGATGGTAACGATAACCCTGTATGAGAAACAGCAAAAGAGACACAGATGTATAGAACAGTCTTTTGGACTCTGTGGGAGAGGGAGAGGGTGGGATAATGGCATGGAAACATGTATAATATCATATAAGAAACTAATCGCCAGTCCAGGTTCGATGCAGGATACAGGATGCTTGGGGCTGGTGCACTGGGATGACCCAGAGGGATGGTACGGGGAGGGAGGTGGGAGGGGGTGTTCAGGATGGGGAACGTGTATACCCATGGCATATTCATGTTGATGTATGGCAAAACCAATACAATATTATAAAGTAAAAAAAAATACATTGTGATTAAAAAAATAAAAAAATTGAAGTATAGTTGATTTATGGTATCATGTTAGTTTCAGGTGTATAAGCACAGCAATTCTAATAACCTTCCCTTAAAGGTTATTAGGAAATATTGAATATAGTTCCCTGTGTCATATAGTAGGTCTTTGTTGGTTATATATTTTATATACAGTAGTATGTATATGTTAATCCCAACCTCCCAATTATCCCTTCCCCATCCTCCTTTCCCTTTGGCATGTTTGTTTTTTATGTCTGTGAATCTCTTCCTATTTTGGAAATAAGTTCATTTGTATATTTTTTCCCCAATATTTCACATATAAGTGATATCATGATATTTGTCTTTGTCTGATTTACTTCACTTAGTATGATAATCTCTAGGCTCATATATGTTGCTGCAAATGTCATTATTTCATTCTTTTTTAAACTGAGTAATATTCCATTGTACTACAATATTCTTTATCGGTTCATCTGTTGATGGACATTTAGATAGCTTGTAAGTCTTATCTATTGTAAGCAGTGCTGCAATGAACACTGGTGTGCATGTACCTATTGGACCGTGTTTTTCTCCAGATGTATACCCAGGAGTGGGACTGCAGGTTCATATAGTGGCTCTATTTTTAGTTTTTTAAGGAACCTCCATACTATCCTCCATAGTGGCTGCACCAGTTTACATTCCCACTAACTGTGCATGAGGGTTCCTTTGTCACCACATCCCCTCCAGCATTTATTATTGTAAGTTTTTTGATGATGGCTATTCTGACTGTTATGAGGTGATATTTCACTGTAGTTTTGATTTGCATTTCTCTAGTAATTAGTGACATCAAGCATCTTTTCATATGCCTTTTGGCCATTTGTACGCTTTCTTTGGAGAAATGTCTATTTAGATCTTCTGCCCTTTTTTGATTTTTTTTTTTCTGATATTGAGGCATATCAGCTATTTGTATATTTTGAAAATTAATTCCTTGTCAGTTGCATCATTTGCAAATATCTTCTCCCCATTCTTTAGATTTTTTCATTTTGTTTATGGTTTCTTTTGTTGCGCAAAAATCTTAAAGTTCAATTAGGTCCCATTTGTTTATTTTTGCTTTTATTTCCATTACTGTAGTGGTGTGTGTATGTGTTTGTTGCTTAGTCTTGTTTGACTCTTTGTGACTCCATGGACTGCAGCCCACCAGGCTCCACCATCCATGGAATTTTCCAGGCAACAGTACTGAAGTGGGTTGCCATTTCCTTCTCCGCATTACTGTAGGAAATGGATCAAAAAATATATTGCTTCAATTTATGTGAAAGAGTGTCTTGCCTGTGTTTTCCTCTTGGGGTTTTATAGTATTTGGTCTTACATTTAGGTTTCTAATCTATTTTAAGTTTATTTTTGTGTATGGTGTTAGAGAATGCTCTAATTTCATTCTTTTACATGCAGCTGTCCAGTTTGACCAGCACCACTAATTAAAGACACTGGTTTTTCTCCATTGTATACTCCTACCTCCTTTGTCATAGACTATGACCATAAGTGCATGGGTTTATTTCTTGGCTTTCTATCTTGTTCCTTTGATTTTTTCCCCCTGTTTTTGTACCAGTAATGTACTGTCTTGATGATTGTAGCTTTGTACTGTAGTCTGAAGTCAGGGAGGTTGAGTCCTCCAGCTGTTTTTCTTTCTCAAGATTACTTTGGCCATTTGGAGACTTTTACATTTCCACACCAATTAAAAAAGTTTTTGTTCTAGTTCTGTGAAAAATGCCATTGGTAATCTGATAGGAATTGCATTAAATTATAGATTGCCTTGGGTAGTATAGTCATTTCGACAATATGGATTCTTCCAATCCAAGAACACAGTATATCTTTCAATCAGTTTGTGTCATCTTCAATTTCTTTCATTAGCATCTTAACAGTTTTTGAAGTACAGGTCTTTTGCTTCCTTAGGTAGGTTTATTCCTAGGTATTTTCTTCTATTTGATGCAATTGTAAATGGGATTGTTTCCTTTATTTCTTCTTCTGATCTTTTATTGTTAATGTTTAGAAATGCAACAGATTTCTGTGTTTTAATTTTGTATCCTGCAACTTTACTGAATTCATTGACAAGCTCTAGTAATTTTTTGGTAGTGTCTTTAGGATTTTCTATGTATAGTATGTCATCCACAAAGAGTGTCTGTTTCACTTCTTTTCCAATTTAGATCCTTTTATTTCTTTTCTTTTTCTGATTGCTGTGGCTAAGACTTCCAAAACTATGTGGATTGAAAGTGGAGAGGGTAGACATGCTTATCTTGAAGGAAATACTTTTAGCTTTTCATTGTTGAGTATGATGTTAGCTATGGGTTTGTCATGTATGGCCTTTATTTTGTTGAGGTGTTGTTATCACTAAGTCATGTCTGATTCTTTGTGATCGGTTGAACTGCAGCACACCAGGCTCCTCTGTCTTCTACTATCTCCCAGTTTGCTCAAATTTATATCCATTGTGTTGGTGATGCTATCTAACCTCATCCTCTGCTGACCCCTTCTCCTTTTACCTTCAATCTCTCCCAGTAACAGGATCTTTTCCAATGAGTTGGCTCTTCACATCAGGTGGCCAAAGGACTGGAGCTTCAGCTTCAGCATCAGTCCTTTCAATGAATATTCAGAGTTGATTTTCTTTAGGATTGATTGCTTTGATCTCCTTGCAGTCCAAGGGACTCTCAAGAGTCTTCTCCAACACCACAATTTGAAAATCAATTCTTTGCCGCTCAGCCTTCCTTATGGTCCAACTTTATGTTAAGGTAGATTCTCTCTATGGCCACTTTATAGAGAATTTTTATCAGAAATATTCAGTAAGTCCCCTACATATAAACCTTCAAGTTGTGACCTTTCAAAGATGCAAATGTGTATTTGCAAGTCCAATCACGTAAATTAGTTCACACCTGGTGTACACTTACATGTGTGGATCCACTACCAGTGGTTGTGTTTTTGGATCCTCTACTGTACAGTACTGAGAAGTACAGTCTCTTTAGTTCAAGCCCAGGATGTCCAGAAGCAAGCGTCAAGGCAGCAGTGATGAAGCTGGTACTGCTGGAGAACTGAGGAGATTCATGATGCAGGGAATGGCATGGGCATGGGAATTTTCTTTATTTGAGGAGTCACTTAGTTTGGAGGCACTGCTGCTGCTAAGTCGCTTCAGTCGTGTCCGACTCTCTGCGATCCCATAGACGGCAGCCCACCAGGCTCCCCTGTCCCTGGGATTCTCCAGGAAAGAATACTGGAGTGGGTTGCCATTTCCTTCTCCAATGCAGAAAAGTGAAAGTGAAGTCACTCAGACTCTTCTCGACCCCATGGACTGCAGCCCATCAGGCTCCTCCGTCCAGTGGATTTTCCAGGCAAGAGTACTGGAGTGGGATGCCATTGCCTTCCCCAGTTTGGAGGCACAGGACCCATTATATAGAACAGTACACGAATGTTGTAGCAGCCATTCAGAATACAACCCAGGGCTACCATGTCATCTACAACAAGAAAAAGATACTACCAAGGTGTCACTGGATTGTTTATTCAAGAGGGTAGATAGAAGTAAATCCAGTAAAAAACCAGAACTTGTGCCATCAACATCAGGCATGAATGAAATTGTAGCTTGCCCTGTGCTTCCTATTGCTGACAGTCCTTCAGCACTACCATCACCTATCTCCTCTACGCCATTCAGTAGCTCTTCTTTCCTGTTCACTCGATGCCAGTTCCTATTTGCCAGCCATTGTACTGTATTACTGTACTTGTCAAGGTACTGTACTGTAAGCTTAAAACTTTTATTTTTCCTTTTAATGTATTATTTGTGTGAAAAGTATTATAAACTTATTACAGTACTATATAGCTAATTTGTAGTAGTTGGTACTGCAGTTGCTCACTTTGTTGTACTTATGAACAAAATGGACTCACAAACATGCTCTTGAAATGGAACTCATCTATATCTAGGGGACTTACTGTGTGTTGAATTTTATCAAAAGGTTTTTCTGCATCTATTGTGTCATATACTTTCCATTTAATTTGTTAAAGTGGTGCATCAGACTGGTTGATTTGCAGAGATTGAAAAATCTTTGCATCCCTGGGATAAATCCCTCTTGTTCATGATGTATTATCTTTAAATGTATTGTTGGATTTGGTTTACTAGTATTTTGTTGAGGATTTCTGTGTGTATGTTCATCAGTTATGTTGGCCTGTAATTTTCTTTTTTGTGGTACTTCTGGGTTTTGTTATCAGGCTGAGGGTGTTCTCACAGAATCAATTTGAAATTCCTTCTTATGCAATTTTTGGAATAATTTCAGAAGGACAGATGTTCAGTTCAGTTCAGTTGCTCAGTTGTGTCTGACCCTTTGCGACCCCATGGACTGCAGCACGCCAGGCTTCCCTGTCCATCACCAACTCCTGGAGCTCACTCAAACTCATGTCCATCGAGTTCGTGATGCCATCCAACCATCTCATCCTCTGTCGTCCCCTTCTCCTCCTACCTTCAATTTTTCCCAGCATCAGGATCTTTTCAAATGAGTCAGTTCTTCACATCAGGTGGCTAAAGTATTAGAGTTTCAGCTTCAGCATCAGTCCTTCCAATGAATATTCAGGACTGATTTCCTTTAGGATGGACTGGTTGGATCTCCTTGCTGTCCAAGGGATCCTCAAAAGTCTTCTCCAACACCACAGTTCAGAAGCATCAATTATTTCACACTCAGCTTTCTTTATAGTCCAACTCTCACATCCACACATGACTACTGGAAAAACCATAGCTTTGACTAGATGGACCTTTGTTGGCCAAGTAATGTCTCTGCTTTTTAATATGCTGTCTAGGTCAGTCATAACTTTTCTTCCAAGGAGTAAGCGTCTTTTAATTTTATGGCTGCAGTAACCATCTGCAGTGATTTTGGAGCCCCAAAAAATAAAGTCTGTCCTTGTTTCCATTGCTTCCCCATCTATTTGCCATGAAGTGATGGAACCAGATGCCATAATCTTAGTTTTCTGAATGTTGAGTTTTAAGCCAACTTTTTCACTCTCCTCTTTCACTTTCATCAAGAGGGTCTTGAGTTCTTCATTTTCTGCCATAAGGGTGGTGTCATCTGCATATCTGAGGTTATTGATATTTCTCCCAGCAATCTTGATTCCAGCTTGTGCTTCATCTAGCCCAGTGTTTCTCATGTTATACTCTGCATATAAGTTAAATAAGCAGGGTGACAATATACAGCCTTGATGTACTCCTTTCCCTGTTTGGAACCAGTCTGTTGTTTCATGTCCAGTTCTGTGTTACTTCCTGACCTGCATACAGATTCTTCAGGAGGCAGGTTAGGTGATCTAGTATTCCCATCTCTTTCAGAATTTTCCACAGTTTATTGTGATTAACACAGTCAAAGGCTTTGGCATAGTCAATAAAGCAGAAATAGACGTTTTTCTGTAACTCTCTTGCTTTTTCGATGGTCCCATGGATGTTGGTAATTTGATCTCTGGTTCCTCTACCTTTTCTAAATCCAGGTAGAACATCTGGGAGTTCATGGTTCACATACTGTTGAAGCCTGGCTTAGAGAATTTTGAGCATTACTTTGCTAGCGTGGGAGATGAGCACAATTGTGCGGTAGTTTGAACATTCTTTGGCATTGCCTTTCTTTGGGATTGGAATGAAAACTGACATTTTCCAGTCCTGTGGCCACTGCTGAGTTTTCCAAATTTGCTGGCATATTGAGTGCAGCACTTTCACAACATCATCTTTTAGGATTTGAAATAGTTCAACTGGAATTCCATCACCTCCACTAGCTTTGTTCATAGTGATGCTTCCTAAGGCCCACTTGACTTCACATTCCAGGATGTCTGGCTCTAGATGAGTGATCACACCATCGTGATTATCTGGGTTGTAAAGATCTTTTTTGTATAGTTCTTCTGGGTGTTCTTGCCACCTCTTCTTAATATCTTCTGCTTCTCTTAGGTCCATATCATTTCTGTCCTTTATTGTGCCCATCTTTGCATGAAAAGTTCCCTTGGTATATCTAATTTTCTTGAAGAGATCTCTAGTCTTTCCCATTCTATTATTTTCCTCTATTTCTTTGCACTGATCACTGAGGAAGGGTTTCTTATCTCTCCTTGCTATTCTTTGGAACTCTGCATTCAAATGGTATACCTTTCCTTTTCTCCTTTGCCTTCAGCTTTTCTTAGGTCCGGAGACCAGCCAGTTCCAGGGTAGGTTCTGACTTGTGTTTGTGGACTCGGGTCTGTAGGACTGTAGTTTTGTTTCTAATGTCCACCCCTAGTTGGGTGAGGCTGGTCTAGAGGCTTGCGAAGGTTTTCTGGTGGGTGGTGGTGGGTTTTGGCCCTCTGGTGAGCAGGGTGTGTCTAGAGGTTGTTGTGGGCTCAGGAAGTCTTTAGGCTGCCTGTCTGCTGATAGGTAGGGCTATGTTCCTGCTCTATTGGTTATCTGGGCTGAGGCATCCCAGTATTGGAGCTTACAGGCTGTTGGGTAGGGCCAGGTCTTTGTGCCCAGAATCCAAAATGTCTGCCTCTAGTTAGAGTTCACATAGGTCCCCACTGTTTCTGCCACCAGCTTTTATGACCCCAGAGAGAGCCATGCTCTCTTTTATGACCCCAGAGAGAGCCATAGCTCCATGCCACCCTTCCCCATGTCCCCCGAGTCTGCCTTCCCTGGAGCCTCTCCAAGACCAGCAGGCAGGTCTAACCTAGGCTCCTAGGAGTTACTGCTTTTGCCCTGGGTCCTGGTGCACGTGAGACCTTGTGTGCACTCTCCAAGAGTGGAGTCTGTTTCCCCCTGTCCTGTGGCGCTCCTGCGATGAAGCCCTGCTAGCTCTGAAAGCTCAACACTCTGGGGGCTCCTCCTCTGGAAGCTAGACTTGTAGGCTGGGGAGCCTGGCTGGTGCTCACTGTTCTCTCATGGGAGAACTTGTGGCTATAATTATTCTCCAGTTTGTGGGCTGCTCCCTTGGGTGGTATGGGATTTTGATTATATTGCAAGCGTGCCCCTCCTACCAGCTAGTGGTTTCTTCTTTGTCTTTGGATGCAGAGTTTTTGTTGTTGTTGTTGTTAACAGATCCCAGTCTTTTTATTGATAGTTGTTCTCAGTCAGTGATTTTGGTGTGCTTATGAGAGGAGGGCCTTCTACTCTGCCATCTCGTCTCCAACATTTGGGACCTTTTACTGTCTTTTGATTTCTAAAGCTTCCATATTAAAAATCAGCTGAAAATCTGTTGTTTTTGTGCAGGCAATGTTTTTCTTCCTTTTGATAGCTTTTAATTTTTTCCTTTATTTTTTGTTTTCAGCATTTACTATAATGTGTGTGCTGAGTCGTGTTCAACTCTTTGAGATCCCCTGGACTGTAGACTGCCAGGCTCCTCTGTCCAAACTCAGATGTAATTTTTTTGCTTACAGTTAACTGAGCTTTTTGAATCTATATGGGTTGATGTCTTTAAACATTTTTGGAAAAATTCTCACTTTCCCCATCCTCTTTTTCTGGGACTCCAGTTACTCTTATGTGAGACTGACTGTGGCTCACATGTCTCTTCTGCTTCATTCTGTTTTTACTATTTTTTAAAATCTGTATTTCAGTTTGGATATTTTCTATTGACTTCTCTCTGAGTTCATTAATTCAGTCTTATGTTCAATCTTCTGTTAAATCCCATCAAATACATTTTTAATTTTAGATCTGGTGTCTGTTCTAAAATATAAATTTTTTAGATTTCATTTCTTTGTTGAAATCAATCTCATTCATTTACCTGTCTTTAATTTTCATTGACGTATTTTTAACAGTTTTTGATTGCCCATTCCATCATCTTGCTCACCTTGGGACTGACTTTTATTGTATACTTAAAAAAAATTTATATGTATGTTTTCTTGATTCTTTGCACATTCCGTAATTTTCATTGTATTCTGGGCATTGTATTTAAAAGAACTTTTATTGAGGGGTTTATTTTCCTATGTTAGACTGATAAGGTGAGAATCTAATCATGATAGTCCATTCAGTATTTGAACTGGGTGCAACAGGTTACAGTTTGATTCAGTTTGCTTTGAACTAAAGTGTTTCAAGAGTCTTGAATTTTCTGTTACAATCTAGTGGACTGTGTCTCCTAAATACCAAGAGTTTGTAGAAGACCTTACTTTTGCTTTTCCACCCCAGCTTTCTATCACCCGTGTTGCCCAATGGTCAGCAAACGACTCATGACAACCACTGATGCTTTTGGAACACATCAATCTGTAAAGCCAGCTCACCAAGGAAGGACCATTTTTCTCTGGAGATTTTAATCATTTTTGTCTCCACAGCTCCACTAAGCTCTTTAAGTTGTTACAGTCCTTGTTTTAAGTGAAAATTTTCTTACCAATTAAGTTATAAGGAGGCTAACTGCTCTCCAGTTGACTTTGTAATTCTTTTAACCATATAAAATGTGCTACTTTACATAAGCTGTGAAATAGTGAGTTAAACTGTGAAAATAGCTTATGTATTAGTATTAAAAATTTATTGTGGAAACATTTTATATATTAGCAACAATTAACCTAATGGTGCTATTTTGGCTTATACCTGTGAGATAACTAGCTTTTACTTTTTTTAAACAGTATTTTTTAATGTTTGCCCATTCTAACTTTTTTGGTGGTGCTCAAGTTATTTATTAATGGAACCTATTTTAGAACTGTAATATCTGGATGATTTCAACTGGAAAAGTTTAATTTTGGCTTTTTTTTTTTTTTTTTAAACATTTGGCTGCCCCAAGTCTTAGCTGCAACATGTGGACTCTTAGTTATGGCATGTAACTAGTCCCTTGACCTGCGATTGAACCCCTGGACCATTAGTGATTAAGGCAAGTCCTTGGACAAGCTTAATTTTATATGTAAAGAATTCTTGATTGTGCAAGCAAAACATACCTAGAAAATCTGAGATTTTAGATTAATTTTTATTAAAAAATTTTTTTAAAAAAACTTAAAAAATGTCTAGATTGTTTCATTTAGATGACTTTCCAGTTCAAATCTGTGTCCCCATTTTAGTACTTTTTAAAATAATAAATCTGTACTTACAAATTTGAAAACTAAGTCATAAAAAACTGTACATTTTGTTAAAGTACAAACATTAAGCACTTATTTTAATTTTTCATGTATTTTTTTTTAGTGTACCTAAAATGTAAGTCAACCAAAGTTGAAATGTGATAAAATGAACTATTTTCCAAAGCAAAACTGTTATAAAAACAATAATTCTTTCTTTAAATTGAATGACTTAACTCTCACTGTATGATTTTCTTAAAAATTAAAGTAAGAAACTAAACTTCAACTGTCAAGGGGGTATAATTTAACTCTGAAGGAGACTGGTGACACAGGTCATGATGAACTGATCTAAATGCTATAGGTTTAATTTACTTGGTGATGTACAAATATGGGATGGTTTAATTTTTATCAATAACAGCTGTGGCTTTGTCTTGTCTTTTTTGGCTAGTGGAAAAACTTAAACTTGCTAAGTAATAGATTTCTCAGTCTAATTCCTTAAGTCTTCATGCTTCTGCTTTAAAACCTAGCCTGCTAAGCTTTCTTCTGCTTCCTTGGTGCATAGTGGTTTTAAAGCGGCCGCCTGGAGCTGTCTGTGGTAGGCAAGACCACGGCCTTTCTTTCTCTGTCCTTGGCCACTGATGGCAGTGTGTGTGAATGCTGGGGGGCAGGTAAGGAGGCTGCTTCAGCATCTGCTTACACTCAGGTAAGAATGATGGCAACAGTCCCATTCCTTTGGTCTTGACTATTTCTCTCTTCAGTGCTAATATGTTGTTGGTTCAGTCACTAAGTCATGTCTGACTCTGAGACCCCATGAACTGCAGCACACCATGCTTCCCTGACCTTCACTCCCAGAGTTTGATCAAACTCATGTCCACTGAGTTGGTGATTCCATCCAATCATCTCATCCCTTCTTATCCCCTTTTCCTCTTGCCCTTAATCTTTCTCAGCATCAGGATCTTTTCCAATGAGTTGGCTCTTCGCATCAGGTGGCCAAAGAACTGGAGCTTCAGCTCTAGCATCAGTCCTTCCAATGAATACTCAGGGTTGATTTCCTTTAGGGTTGACTGGTTTGATCTTGCTAACATATTTGTGCAATCGGGTAGCCCCAATGAGAATGCTACATGTGCTTTGGCTTCCTGAGACTCCTGAGAATTAACAAAACAATACTACAGGTGGCATATTCTCTTTGTCCTGACTCTAAGATGTGGGGAACACCTCTCTGAATGTTAAGTCATGGAATCTCTGTCTCTAACTGGTGCTCTTTTTTGTTTTTTTGGGTGCAGAGGCCAGTCATGGCTCTCCTAGGGGAACCTGCCAATACCTTTCTCAGTAGATTTCTACATCATCCACGCTGTGGATTGAGGGAACGCAGTGCGATACTGTCTGTACCCCACAGAGCAGAGCATGCAGCCACATATTTCGGTGCAGCATCCCTAAAGTTATCTAAGCTTTTCAAACTCCAGTTTAAGCCAGCAGATTACTTAAGGTTTTATCAACTTCTGCTATGAGATGGGACTTAACTCAAGATCCAGAGTCAATGCCCAAACTCCACAACCAATTTTCTGGGGCTGCTCTGAGTCTGGAGGGATGACAAGAAGAAAATGCTCTCTCCCCATAAACACATCTTGTGGAGAGGAATGGGGCTGAGATAGGCAGCATGTATATGGACTCTGCTCTCTCCAGGAGGTGATATTTTTCTCCCCTTCATCAGGACTTTTCCTGAATTAAGTGGGTGGAACAGGCTGGTGGGGAAAGATTCTGCTGAACTTTGCATACTTTGTGAAGGCTGAGGCAATTCTCTGCATTTAAAAGGAGAAACAGATAGTGATTCTGGACCCAGCTGTGAGCTGCCCCCTTGTTAACTGCAGTCCTGATCAGAATCCCTTCTTGGGAGCAGGTAAAGGTCTTAGTAAGTAAATTTCAGCAAATTAATATATACTCTCTACATTTTATAATGTTAAGAATGAACTCAAAAACCCTTTAATATTTGACTGTCTGAATCAGGTATTAACCCTTTCTACACTGAGACTATCCTCCACATTTTCAAAGGGAAAATTTTCCAGTATCACATAAACACCCAGTATTAATAAAAACATTTTATTCTCATTGGAAAATAACAAAATCACCACTGAATAATAACTAATACTTGTGGAGCTCTTTATAGTTTACAAAGAACTCTCACATACACCATCACATTTGGTTTCTACAACAAGCCTTTTATACTTATTTTACTTTCAGTTTACTGTTATTTTTTCCCATTTTATGGATGTGATAATTAAAGCAAGGTGAGGTCAGTGACCTGCCCTGTCAGAACTAGGGCTCTAACTCCAGTTGTGAAATAAAAATTGTAGGTTTTCCTCACTGTCTGAGCCTTCTAATCCACGTCTACAAAAGCTGTTCTTTCTTAGTAGAGATGATGAATTTCAGTGTGGTATATCTCCCAAGTTAATCCTGAGAGCGAAACTGGACACTTGTCTAGGTACCTTACTCCATCTCTCTGTCCTCCATGTGACTCAAAGCAAGTGTGCAAAGAACTTCCTGGGATTAGCAGGCATAGCCTGCCTGTCTCTGGGACCCCAGGCCCCATCTCAAAGGACAACTTTTAGGAAAGGAAGTTGAAAAGAACCATCTGCATACAACATTTAAGTCCAAGTTCCCTTTGGACTTCAATTCCTGAGGTACTCAAATATGAAAGCTTTGTCTGGTACTGAATTTGTAACTAACATAAGGGCTAGTATCTGTGAAGGCTTTGAAGATAAAAACACATTTTTTTTTTCATTGAGTAATAGTAAATTTTCTTGCCAAAGACTTCAGCACCAGGGAAGTAATATGCCATGCTTTGCATCCCAGGGGGGTCATCATGACTTCTCGAAATATCACAAGGGAGCAGTGGGCAGGGAAACTGGAGCTCAAAAGCGACACACATAGCCCACTGTTACCATAGTTACAACAGGAAAGGCCATAAGAGACGTACTTTTTCCTATAAGCAGTGAAATAGGCCTTGCATGATTTAGGATCACTGGGGTGAATAATCCTGGCTCTGTCCACAGGGTTTTATTATGGTTGCCTTGAGTTTCAACGTGCAATAGGGAACAGAAGGAGGGATAAATGATTTGCTTATGTTCAGTGAAGTTGTTACTGGTATTCTATCAGTTAACCTTTACTCTCAGAACCTGCATGAACTTACGAAGTCTTTATTCATCCCCCTGCCAGCAACTTCTAGGGATTAATGGCCATGACTAATTTTAGTTACTTTGGGTATGATACTCTACAGGAAGATAAAAGGAGAAGAATGTCTCTCTCATCCCTGAATTTCTGAGGCTGGATCGGTCTAAAGCTATGAAGATCACAGCAATAGAGATGCCCCAGGGCACACACACACACAGCTCTTTGTCTTCTAAATCTAGCTTTCTAAGCATGGTGGAATTTGGTCTAATTTGTCTATCTCTCCTACAGCATCTCTGTCAGAGTGATCTGTGTTCTCTAGTTTGATGAATCTATAAAGAGTGCATCACCAACAATTTAGGCAGTTTTGAGAGATAATGATTACGACAAAAAAATAATACTTTTTGTGGGTTACTATTTATCAGACACTATAAAAAGTGTCCTGTAATTTCATTTCATCCTCAGAAAGACACCAGGAGGCAGGTAACTATTATTTCCAGTTTACAGATAAGAAAGCCAAAGCTTAGAATGGTAAAGAAGTTCCTCCCATGTCCCACAGCTGTGAAATGTCAGTGAGACCCAGGGATCTCTGACTCCCAAATCTGAGAGAAAGCTAAAGCCTCTAACAGCTTCACTTGGAGCCAAAACCTGTCTCCCTGTGATTTCTACCCACTGCTCTCTCTCTATCCTCTGAAGATTCATGGAAAAAGTCTTAATTCCTCTTCCACTACTAGCTCTTCGGGTATCTATAGACTTTTTTAGGATTTTCTGCATTCTGTTCAGACCACAGGACACTGTTTTTGGATGTCCATTCTCTACCCCCCAACCATGTATGTTCTTGTTTTGCATATCACGTTAGTTTTCATGCTTTGCCCTCTGTCCTACCCCCGGCAGCCACAGTAGGCTTTAGCATGAGTCGGATCTCAGTCCTCTGCTCCACATACTCTGGCTTCTCATGACCGAGTACAGTAAAGTCTTTCTGGTCAGTTTCAAGGTGACAAGACCCCACTCCCACACTCTTGTGCTTATGCTGCTTTAGGCACCCACCTGCTTCCTCTCTCCTGAGCATGCCACGCACGCTCCCCAATTCCTCTCCTGGAAAGCTGTGCGTGCACCGTCCACTTGGTTCTTCCCTGTCCCTCGTCCTGCCACCGCCTCCACAGTCACCTTACTGGTGAGGCTTTCTCCACCTTTCTACTCAAAATAACAAGTCTCTCCCCTCACTTCTCTTCCCTCTCTTCCTTCCTTTTTGTATTTTTCTCCATAGCTCTTGTTACCATCTGACTTGTTGTTTACTTGTTGCTTTGATATTTATCTGCCCTCTCTTGTTAGTCCCACATAAAAATGATGCAAGTCCCACATAAGAATAATCCTCCATGAGGAAACAAAGTCTTACCTTTTCAGTACAACTCTAACATTAGTCATAAGAAACTGACCTACAAAATGATCATTTCATATAAATCTACTTGCCCCAAAACTAAGAGCATTCACTAGGAACAGCATTCACTAAGTAGCTGGTGAATAAATGAATAATTTATCCACATACTAAAAATATTATAGAACATCCTTTATGTACTTTACCCCTTATGTGGAGTTTGAATATAAATGGACATGCAAATACATATTAAAAGCTTTTACTGATACACTGAATCTAGCTTTTAATTGTATACTATGACATTTTCTCCACTAGTAATTCACAAGCATCCATCAACCTCAGAACATCTGTGTGGAAAGGGCCAACTTCCCTATCAGCTGGTAGTGTTTGGGTTCAAGATAAGGTCTTTCTTCAGCTAAATTAAGGCCATGATTTAGTGCATCATCTGTCACAGAGTGATCTGCTTCTCTTACCACCACTGTGTTTACACAGAGGACTGGATTTGGATTTGGATATCCCTTTAGAAAATAATGACAAATTAATGATAATGTTCCACTTGAGCATCTCTGGCTGAAAATCACCATAAAAACAATTTTTTTCCACATGATATCAATTCCTATTGGTGGATCTGACACAGTGTATTTAGTTGAACAATGTTTCAGCCACAGTGTTTAAAGAAATATGCCAGAAATTCTAATGCTGAGAAACAGATACTAGGATGGAATACCACATGATAAAATGTAAGGAAAATGAGGATACTTATTGGAGGACTGAGTAATCCTCACTGGTGATCACAAGGTGCTTGGAAATTGTTGTCAACCCCAAGCCCTCCCTTTGATTACCACTTCAAATTATTAACCATTAATTTGCAGTGCTGTTCATGGCAAGTGGAGGATTTTGTCCTCACACACTGAGGACAAGGAGACAGTTTAAGAATTTTAAATAGATATAGAAGAGCAAGTATTTCCCTCCCCCGATTCTAAAAGCCTTTTAAGAATCACAAATCAAGAATTCTCACATTCATCTACAATTTAATATAAAGCATTAGTGTTTCTATACCCACAACAAAACATGGACCTGCAGAAGTTTTCAAACAATCTTCCAGCAGCTTCATGCGGGTCTTCTGGAGCTCAGGGCTGTCCCATTCATCTTCATGAACTCCCCAGTACAGATCTATGACCTGGGGACCCAGAGAGGAGGCAGTGTTAATTCACCTGCAGGAAAACTCAACTGACATGTAGGCTTTATTCTTATTCACAATATTAAGCTAATATGACTTCTAACTTTTCTCTTGGCAGCATGTTTTGCCTTTGATAGGGAAAATGATTTTTAAGATTAATCTAAAGGGGTATTTTTTTTTTTTAATACCATGATGGTTTGGGGATGAACACTATAATTTCTTTTTTTTGTCCCTGATTATACTGTTGACATGGGCCCAGAGAAAATGAAATGTTAAATGTCAGAGGCTTTTCAGTGCAGGCTTTCATTATATTGAAATGGCAACAGGATTTCAGAAGTCTGAAAGCAGCTGGGATGTAGTTACTACATTATCTGAGATAAGGAACAGTGTGTAATTTTACACTGTGTCTCAATATGAGAAGGGAAAACCACAATGGGCATTCGCATATACTGACCCAAAGTTAAATAAATACATTTCTTTAAAAAAATAAAAAAAAAGAAACCTGTTATCCCATGGGGACATTTTGCTTATATCTGTTATCTCTAAGCCCCTAAGCAGCTCAGCTTTCATCACTACATATCTGAAAAAATGTATATAGAAGACAATGAAAGGGATACCTTACAGAGAAGTGAGGATAATGGGATCCTCTGTCTCCTTACTTCAAAGACTACAAGGAAAGATTCTGAGAATCTGTAAGAACTTGTACAATTACACTCTTTGAAAAATTTGCTATGGAGAGCAGTATGAGTTTCATTCCCTTTACTCAACTGCTATCTGCATAAGGTAAACGTTTCTAATTGTAGCTTTGAAGAATTCTTCTTTTCCTTATTTCCTATAAGCAGAAAAAAGAACCCTCTCCTTACTGTTTGCAAGGCATCCAGTGAGATGGAGACCCAGGGCATGGATCCTCCAGTGTGCCCCAAGTACTGTGTACTTCCCTTCTTTTGGCCAACACCCCACATAAGTGTCTGTACCAAAATCTCTGTCTATCTGCACTTGAATTTTTAGGTGGCTGATGGAGATATAACAGATTCTTTAAAAAATATTCCTATGGCCCAGGCAATGAGTTCTATAACATATGAAACTATGAACACTTATTTTAGGGTTCTTGCTTTAATATTAAGAAAGGGGAACATCTGAGATATAACTTCACTGTCTAATATGAGAGCCATTAGCTGTGGTTATCTAAAAGTTAATATAAACTAAAAAATTCAGTTCAAATGCTTACTAGTCACATGCAGTTACTGACTTTCATGTTAGAAAGTGCAGATATATTTATATATACTTCACCATCACAAAGTTTAACTGGACAGAACTGTAAATTACTGAACTTCTTATACTGAAATTACTAAACAAGACATTTTTGACCATCTGCCAATAAACTGTCAAAATAAACACACGAATCTGCAATGTGAATGATAACTCGGTTGTGCCATACACAAACAACCATACACAGAACCTGGTCCCCATCCTTTTGGCTGACACTGTTTGAGGATCTGAGGAAAGGTATGATTTAGAATAAATGAGATACAGAAATGGTAAAAATGAAAAGTTGATGTAACAAAAGCTGTAAATATATACCTGCTATTCCAGTCAAACCTTTAAGTGACATAAAATTATATAAAGTAATAATGATGTCATTGTAACTTATTAGATGTTGAATATATAATAACAATAGCACAAAAAGGGAGAAAAGGGAACAGAGCTATAAGGGAGTAGTCTTTCTATTGCTGAGTCACTTAAGTCATGTCTGACTCTGTGTGACCTCATGGACTGTAACCCGCCAGGCTCCTGTGTCCATGGGATTTCCCAGGCAAGAATACTGGAGTAGGTTGCCATTTCCTTCTCCATGGGATCTTTCTGATACAGAGATTGAACCCATGTCTCATGTTTTACAGGCAGATTCTTTACCACTGAGCCACCTAGCTCAATGGAATTAACTTAGAATCTGCTTATGATTTATACTAACAATATGTATATGTCTTTAACTACAAAGAAAAATTACTCAAAAATAGTGAAAAAATCATTAAAGGAATTAAAATGTTAAACTAGAAAACAGTCGCACACTGCAAAGCAAAGCAAATAGAGGAAAACAAATGACAAATATGTAGAATAAAAGTAAAATGACAGAAGTAAATCCCATTATGTCAATAATACCATTATGTCAATACATTAAGTGTGACTGATTTAAACAATACAAAGGCAGAGACTGATACTGGATAAAAGCAAGACTTGACAATATGCTTCTACAGGAGATATACATTGGGCTGCTGCTAAGTCGCTTCAGTCGTGTCCGACTCTGTGCGACCCCATAGATGGCAGCCCACCAGGCTCCCCCATCCCTGGGATTCTCCAGGCAAGAACACTGGAGTGGGTTGCCATTTCCTTCTCCAATGCATGAAAGTGAAAAGTGAAAGTGAAGTCGCTCAGTCGCGTCCGACCCTCAGCGACCCCATGGACTGCAGCCTTCCACGCCCCTCCGTCCATGGGATTTTCCAGGCAAGAGTGCTGGAGTGGGGTGCCACTGCCTTTTCCGATACATTGGGCAGATTGGTTAAAACGGTGGAAAAAGATTTATCACGCCAACACCAACCATAGGAAAGCTCACAGGGCTATTTTAATATCACAGAAAATAAATTTTAAAACAATATAACTAGAGATGAAGAGGGACATTTTATAATAAGGGTCCATCCAACAGGAAGATATAACAATCATAAATGTATGTGCAACAAAGAGCCTTAAAATACATGAACCACAAACTGACAACAGTGAAGGAGAAACTGACAATTCAACTGTAACGACTGGAGACTGAATATCTCATTCAATAATGGGAAGAAGAACTAGAAAGAAGATCACCAAAATCCTAGAAGACTGAAGCAATACCATAAACCAACTAGTTCTAATGTCTTAGGACAATCTATCTAACAACAGAATGTACATTCTTAAGTCCACAGAGAACATTCTCCAGGATAGACCATATGTTAGATGATAAAACAAGCCTCAATAACCTTAAATAGATTTAATTCATATAAAGTATGTTCTCTGAATACAATGGGATGGTATCAGAAATCAATAACAGAAACTTGGAAAATTCACCAGTATTTGGAAATTAACACTCCTAAATAACCAATGAATCAAAGAAGAAATTACTAGGGAAATTAAAAATTACTTTGAGATGAATGAAAAATGAAGATACAACATACTGAAACTGTGAGATGCAAGTAAAGTAGTACTTAGAGGAATTTAGACCTATAAACACCTATATAAAAATTAAGATTTCAATAATTTAACTGAAGACAATAGGAAGAGGAGATCAAGGGCAAGCCAAAGCAAGCAGGAGGAAGGAAATAATAGATGACAATGGAAATTGATGAAACAGAATAGAAAACTTAGAAAAAACAAACCAAAAATTGGTTCTTGAAGAGATCAACAAAGGGGACAAAACTAAATGAACAGACCAAAAAAAAAAAAAAAAAAAAAAGCTATCTAAAATGTGGGGTGAAAGAGGCTATAACTATTAACCTTACAGAAACAGAAGAATTATTAGAGAATACTATGGACATCTGTGTGCCAATTAATTAGATCCCTTACATGAAATGGACAAATTCCTAGAGAGACACTGGCTATGTAAATTGACTCAAGATTGAATAGAAAATGTGAAGATATTTATGACAAGAGATTAAGTAGTAAGTTTTAAAAAGCTGCATAAAAAGAAAAGCCTAGGTTCAGATGGATAAACTGGTGAATTCTACCCAATGTTTACAAAAGCATTTGTATCAATTATTCAGTCTACAAAAGAACATTCCTAACTTACTCTGAGACCAGTATGATCTTGGTATCACAGCTAGACAAAAATATTATGAGGAAAATACAAAGCAACATCTCTTATGAAAATAAACATCCTCAACAAAAGTACTACAATTCCTAACCTGGTAGCACATAAAAAGAATTATATAACACAACTAGGTGGGATTTATTCCATAAATGTAGCATTAGCATCAGAAAATCAACTAATGGGAGACACTATATATTAATAAAGGACAAGACCCATATAGTCAGTCTCAACAGATACAAAAAGAGTCCAACTAAATCCAACACTGCTTCGTGATTTAAAAAAAAACAACCCTCAACTATTAATAGAAATTAACTTCTTCCACCTGAGTAAAGGACATGTTTTAAAGAAAAACATATCTAACATGATACTTAAGGAGCACTGAAAGTTTTCTACCTAAGATTAGAAGCAGAAGAAGGATACCCAGTATTTCCACTTTTATTCTACACTATACTGGAGGTGGAGGTTCCAGTCAGGGCAACTGGGCAAGAAAAGAAATAAAATAAGTCCATAGAGGAAAGGCAAAAGCAGATCCACCTGTATTCATAGATCACAAAATCTTATATATTGAAAATTCTAAGGAAACCACTAAAAAACTTACAATTAATGAGTTGTGCAAGGTTGTAGAATACAAGATCAATGTATAAGATCCAACTGTAAAACTCAATATTCAGAAAACTAAGATCATGGCATCTGGTCCCATCACTTCATGGCAAATAGATGGGGAAACAATGGAAACAGAGATTTTATTTTCTTGGGCTCCAAAATCACTGCAGATGGTGACTGCAGCCATGAAATTAAAAGATGCTTGCTCCTTGGAAGAAAAGTTATGACCAACCTAGATAGCATATTAAAAAGCAGAGATATCACTTTGCCAACATAGGTCCATCTAGTCAAGGCTATGGTTTTTCTAGTAGTCATGTATGGATGTGAGAGCTGGACTATAAAGAAAGCTGAGTGCCAAAGAATTGATGCTTTTGAACTGTGGTGTTGGAGAAGACTCTTGAG
Source organism: Bos indicus (assembly GCF_029378745.1). Taxonomy (NCBI): domain Eukaryota; kingdom Metazoa; phylum Chordata; class Mammalia; order Artiodactyla; family Bovidae; genus Bos; species Bos indicus. Next base: position 57,426,693 of record NC_091765.1, on the reverse strand, counting down.
AGTCCCTTGGACTGCAAGGAGATCCAACCAGTCCATCCTAAAGGAGATCAGTCCTGGGTGTTCATTGGAAGAACTGATGCTGAAGCTGAAATTCCAATACTATAGCCACCTGATGTGAAGAACTGACTCATTTGAAAAGACCCTGATGCTGGGAAAGATTGGGGGTGGGAGGAGAAGGGGACGACAGAGGATGAGATGGCTGGATGGCATCACCGAGTTGATGGACATTAGTTTGAGTAAGCACCAGGAGTTGGTGATGGACAGGGAAGCCTGGTGCTGCAGTCCATGGGGTCGCAAAGAGTTGGACATGACTGAGCAACTGAACCGAACTGTACTTCTATATACTAGCAGCAGCAATCTAAGATAAATTAAAAAGTCCATTTAAGAGCATGAGAAAGAATAAAAAGCTCATAAATAAACTGAACAAAAGAAATGTAAATTTTACATTTTGAAAATTACAAAATACCATTGAAAGACATCCCCTATAAATGGCTGGGGGGAGTAAATATTAAGATGGCAACACCTCTAGATAAAGCTATAGATTCAATGCAATCACTATAAAACTTCCAGCTGGCTTACAGAAATTGACAAGCTGATCCTAAAAATCATATGGAAATTCAAGAGACCCAAAACAACCAAAATAATCTTGCAAAAGGAGAATTAAGTTGGAAGACTCACACTTCCAGATTTCAAATTCAGTATGAAGCTACAACACAATTGCACTCATCTCACACACTAGTAAAGTAATGCTTAAAATTCCCCAAGCCAGATTTCAGCAATATGTAAACCATGAACTTCCAGATGTTCAAGCTGGTTTTAAAAAAGGCAGAGAAAGCAGAGATCAAATTGCCAACATCCAATGGATCATCAAAAAAGCAAGAGAGTTCCAGAAAAACATCTATTTCTGCTTTATTGACTATGCCAAAGCCTTTGACTGTGTGGATCACAATAAACTGTGGAAAATTCTGAAAGAGATTGGAATATCAGACCACCTGACCTGCCTCTTGAGAAACCTATATATAGGTCAGGAAGCAACAGTTAGGCATGGAACAACAGATTGGTTCCAAATAGGAAAAGGGGTACATCAAGGTTGTATATTGTCACCCTACTTATTTAACTTATATGCAGAGATCATGAGAAATGCTGGGCTGGAAGAAGCACAAGCTGGAATCAAGATTGCCGGAAGAAATATCAATAGCCTCAGATATGCAGATGACAACACCCTTATGGCAGAAAGTGAAGAGGAACTCAAGAGCCTCTTGATGAAAGTGAAAGAGGAGAGTGAAAAAGTTGGCTTTAAAGCTCAACATTCAGAAAACAAAGATCATGGCATCCGGTCCCATCACTTCATGGCAAATAGATGGGGAAACAGTGGCTGACTTTATTTTTCTGGGCTCCAAAATCACTGCAGATAGTGACTGCAGCCTTGAAAAAGACCCTGATGCTGGGAAAGATTGAGGGCAGGAGGAAAAGGGGATGACAGAGTATGAGATGGTTGGATGGCATCAATGATCAATGGACATGGGTTAGGGTGGACTCCGGGAGTTGGTGATGGACAGGGAGGCCTGGCGTGCTGCGTGCAGTTCATGGGGTCGCAAAGAGTCGGACATGACTGAGCAACTGAACTGATGAAGCTACAATAATCAAGATAGTGTGATACTGGCATAAGTGTATTCAATGGAATAAAATTAAAAATCCAGAAACAAATTCTCACACTTATGGTCAACTAATTTCAACAAGGGTGGCAAAACAGTCAACAGTATTGTGATAACTGGACAATTACATGCAACAGAGTGAGGTTTTATTCCTACCTCACACCATATATAAAAATTAACTAAAAATGGATCCTAAACATAAATTAAGAGTTAAAACTATAAAATCATATTCTTATAGAAAACATCTTTGTGACCTGGATTTGACAATGATTTTTTAGATATTATTGCGAAGTTATAAATAAGTAAATTAAATTTGACTTCTCAAAATTAAAAAAAAATTGTGATTCAAAAGACACTAACAAGAAAGTGAAGAAGGCACCCTTAAAATGGAAGAAAGTATTTGCAAATCATATTTGATAATAGGTTTGTATCTGGAATATATTAGGAACTCCTACAACTCAATAAGACAATCCATTTTAAAATAGACAAAAGATTTGAGTGATATTTCTTCACAGAATATATACAGATTGCCAATAAACAATAATCTAATCAATATTACCACATGAAAAGATAATTTCATTAGTCATCAGGGGGATTACAAATCAAAACTACAAGATAACACTTCATACCCACTAGGATGGCTATGATCAAAAAGACTGATAACAAGTGTTGATAAAGATGTGGAGATTACAAACCTCATGCACTGCTGGTAGGAGTATAGAACAGTGCAGCCACTTTAGAAAACAGTCTGGCAGTTCCCCAAATAACTGAACAGAATTACCACATGATCCAGCAAATTATTCTTGGTATATACCCAAGAGAGATGAAAACCTACCTCTAGACAAAATATTTGTACATGAATGTTCATAACAGTAGTATTCATAATAGCCAAAAAGTGGAAACACTTCAAATGTCCATAAACTGATCAACGGATAAATAAAAATGATATACATCACACAATGGGGTATGTTCTGGCAAGAAAAAAGCAATGAAATACTGATACATGTTACAACATGGATGAGCCTTGAAAATGCTATCCTCAGGGAAAGAAGCTAGTCACAAAAGATCACCTGTTGCATGATTCCATTTTCATGAAAGGTCTAGAACAGGCAAATCTATACTGTCAAATAGTAGATCACTGGTTGGCCAGGGCTGGGAGGGAGGGGAATAGGGCAATTAGGAAGTGATGCCAAAGGGACAGGATTTCTTCTTCGGATGATGAAAATATTCTAAAATTGATTTTGGCAGTGATTACATAACTGTGAATACACTAAAAACACTGAATTGTATACTTTAAGTGGGCAAATTTTTATGATACATGAACTGAATTATCACTCAGGAATACTCTGCACATCTAGCTTGGACTGTGATTTTCTACAGGTCTTACAACTCCAATTCAAAGAACTGAGAGAGTAAGAACAGAAATGTTTAAATCATGCACTTGGTACATGAAGAGCTAAACAATAAGATCTCACTAAATATATGTGAACAAATGACCAGGGTAAAAGTCAAAACAAGGCATTCACTTATTTTTTAAATAGAAGCCTAAATGTCACAAGATTTATTTGCCATCTATGGGAGTTTTTATAATCATTTTTGCACCTGTTATTTCCTTAAAATCTGGCCACCCCTGCCTTCACCCAGGCCTTCATAGGTACATGTATCCTTACTTCAATTGCACTGTTTAAAGAAAAGCTGGAAGTAAGAGAATATTTAAATTGTTCTTTCTCAAATGTCTTTATGAGCAGAAAATGATGAAAAATAAAATCAAGCAACCATGAAGACAAGGAAGAAATAAATAAATGAAACATTTAGCTTATGCCACACAAAACACCATTATGGGCAAACAGAAATGCCATATATCCACATAATCAATAACTGGCAAGAAGTGGCTTGAACCCAAAGTGCTCAAAAAGACAAGATTTATCATATACTTTAAAAATTAAGTTTAGCTTTTGGCCTAATGTCCAAGCACTGCAGACACTAGAATCTAATTTACTATTTATTGGAATACTACCTTGTTGACAACACATTTTATGTGTCTTTGCTTATTACATCATTAAATATAAAAGCTTAGGAAAGTAATTTGATTTTATCTTTTTTCACTTAAAACTATCTAACTTCTTTAAAAATATTCTCAGGGAAGCTAATTTATCATGCTCATTATAATGTGCTGAATTGGTCTGAAAACAAAAAAAGCCAGAAAATAAAAGCTCTAACAAATTTTACCAGTTGAAATCAGACACAATCATTTAAATACCAAGATTACTGAACAAACAATAAAGCAACTGTGTAAGAAACAAATAATAACCTTACGCTTTATCAAAATAAAACAAAAACAATTTATAATGGTTTCACATTAAGAGCCTCTGAAATTGAAGTATTTTCCAAAATATTTTCCTTCTTAATTTTCCCATGCTATCGGACACTGTGTGTGTTCAGTAGCTCAGTAGTGTCTGACTCTTTGCAGCCCCATGGGCTGTCGTGCGCCAGGCTCCTCTGCCCAGGGAATTTTCCAGGCAAGAATATTGGAGTGGGGGGCCATTTCCTACTCCAGGGGATCTTCCCTACCCAGGAGTCTCTTGTGTCTCCTGCATTGGCAGGCAGATTCTTACCACTAGTGCCACCTGGGAAGCCATATGACACTATCCGAATGCAAAAAAATGTAACTACAGAGACAAGATGACTGGTTCTGGTGTTGAACAAACACGGTACTAAGATGGAGGCTGCTTCTCAAAGGTATTACCATGGGAGGCTACACACTCACTCTGATGATTCTGCCCTTGCCTAGGGCATTTGCTCTGTAGGAATTATCTTGTTTTGTACTGAAAAAACTCACATTACTTATAGTTAGGAGTTTGTTTCTATTAAAATAGTATTTCTCTAGTCTTACTGGTCTTTACAAGACATGGCTTTGAAAAGACCTTTTGCTCTTTAAAAAAAATAAAATTTAATTAAAAAAATTTAATTGGAGGATAATTGCTTTACAATGTTGTGTTGGTTTCTGCCACACATCAACATGAATCAGCCACAGGTATACATGCATTCTTATGCCTCAGACTAGGTTTGTCAGATACTGTTTTCAGTGATAAGCTACGGTTTATGAATCTGGAAATTCTTACTCTGGTTAAGAGTGACTTTCCCCAGATGCATGGGATACAAGAAAGGGGAAAAAAAACCAACCTGACAAGAACAGAACCAACTTTGGGTTTTTCACTCAGGCACGTTATTTGTAGTCACTTTATTAGAACTATTGCAAATACTGATGACTTAGGTCACCTGCAGATTTTCTCTTGGTCGAGTGTTATCTGATAGGATAGATGGGAGCATGACTAAGGTATCCTGATTTCTGAGAAAATTGAGTCCTAAATCAAGCACAAGAACAGGTTGGCCCCAGTGGTCATACACGCTCCTCAGAAAGAGGATCCAATAGCGTGAGTGAGGATAATGTTTCATTCAAAGCCTCACAAAGATGACTAACTCCTCAAACCTGATGCCTCTGTGTCTTGGGAGATGTGGCCTCGGGACAGTCCTAACAACGAATGGTAATGTGATGGTAAGGAAGGACTAAACACTCAACTAAGGCAGGACCTCTGACTAAGGCTTAATGAACTTGGGGACACAAAGAAGGTACCAGAAGTTGTTGAAGGCAGAAAAGAAGCTGCAGGTCAGGAGCTCCATGCATCGATGTTGAGACCAAGCTGGGGAAACTCACTGCATAAAGGAACCTTAGCCAGGCTGCAACGAGATACCAACTTCCTTCAGGGGCAGAGCACTTGACCACAGGCAAAGACCCAAGGATGGCCCTGCTCTGTCTGGGGAATATCAGCCACCACTGTACAGGAGTGACCTGCTGTGCACACCCATGCCTGTATGACTGCTAGTTTCCTAAATCATCTCCCTGCTCCTCTCCTTGCTCCTTCTCATCCACTCACTACCCTACAGGCAGAGGAATCTTTTTAAAATGCAAACTGATGGCCTAGTTAAGATTTCCTTTCATTCTACCAGACACTATACAGAGTAACTTACTTACTCCTTAAAACATAGGAATAGGCAGAAATATCCCTATTTTGTAAATGAAAAGGCTGAGGCATAGAGAAGTAACTTGCTCAAAATTACACAGGTAGCAAGCAGCAGATGCGGGGTTTGAACCTGGGCTGCTAACATCGCTTTACAGTATTTTCCAGGCTTATGCTTCCTATCACCCGAAGACAGAGTCTAGAATCTGTGACCTGATTTATGAGACCCTGCACGAGCTGAGCTGTGCTTAGTCGCTCCGTCGTGTCCAACTCTGTGCGACCTCATGGACTGTAGCCGGCCAGGTTCCTCTGTCCATGGGGATTCTCCTCCAGCTTCACCTTATACCATGTTGTCACTCATGGGTCATATTCCAGCTGTATATTCCTCACACACATTTGTACAACATGTGTATACATGAGTACACATTTATATATTCACATAGACTTACATATATACAGGTATAAATTATATACCTAAACATTTATATAAATTTTCATGAATATATAAGAGGCTTTATTGGTACACTAAGAACACACACCCTAGGGCCAAAGAGCACTGATTCACATTCTGACTCTGCCACTTATTAGCTGTGGGATCTCTAATAGTTACTTTCAATATTTCTAAGTGTCCTTATCTAAAAAAATGCAAAGACAGAATTTACCTCCTAGGCTCCTAGGAAAGATTAAACAAGTTAATATACATACTGCACTTAGAATAAGTGCCTGGCAGGCAGTGAGTGCTACATAAAATTCCTTCCCAAATTTGCTTATGAAAATATGTTCCTTTTGCCAGAAACGGTCTTCTTTTTAACCTGGCCATCTACCCAGCCTTCAGAATTTTCCACAGACTGGTACCAGTTCCTCAGCTGGCCTTCCTGTGCCTCTAGGTTCCACAAGGCATCCCCATCATGCAGGCCCCAAGCTCTGTGCATTTCCTCTGCAGCAAGCACCAGCCCAGTCAGCATCGCGATGACTGTATTCTCTGTGAGACTGTAAACTCCCTGAGGGCAGGGACTAGGTGTGTTTTCAACACTAGAGTATCTACTGCATGCACGACTTGGCCTAGGCAGAGCAGAGGCTCAATAAATGTCTGTGAATAAATGAGTGAAGCCCATGGGACCCAAGTGCCTTAACCTGCCCTGGGGATGTAGGGTAGACATTATGAGGAAGTAAGACAGGAGGCCGGACCTGAAGGATACAGGCACAGGAGACTGTTCTTCAGAGAGGGTATCTAGAGGCACCTCAAGATAGAGCAACAATGACAGAAAGGTGATGTGGCCTGCCAATGTAGACAGAAGCTCGAGGCATCATAATTTTTGGAGCTGAGAGGAAACAAGATTGGGCTGAAGAAACACTTTGCTTTATAGATAAGAAAACTGGGCTTCAGTTACTTTGTCAGTTGTTTATAACTGATTATTGACAGAGCAGACCTCTTAAATGAATGTTCTTTAACTGTGCAAAGACTTGTTAAAAGGTCTCCTCTCCTTTCTATAAGAAATAGAAAATAAGGATGGAAAGAAATAGCTACCTTGTGTTCAGAGTTTGAGAAAGACTTCATGGTGATTGGACCTGACTGGGGTACTTAAGTGTCACCTGCAAATGGGGATCTCTCATTCTGTTTATTGAGGGACTAATCCTCTTGGGTGATTTCCAGAGTTTGTGTAAGGAACAGTCACAATTTAGCAGAGTTACATGTTCAGCAAAGTACAGCTCCTCCAATAAATTCTGGAGTTTCCCACAATGCCACTGCTCTATAGAAGATCAGCTATATGTACAAAGTAAAGGAGGAACAAAAATCCTGTCTTGGGAAGTCAGGCTTAAGAATTCTAGAGGAGCCATTCCATACTGCAGAAATGTTGAGCCAGTATTTAAAATTCAGCTGGAGCAAGAAAGGTCAATGGTGACATAATGCTTTTCTTTCCTTTTATCACCTCTACTAGCTACTAATCTTCCTTTCCCCCTTTTTATAAACTGGCTCATGGATGGGAGCAGGATGATGTAACACGCTTATAAGACTTTTACAGAATAGCAATCTTGGTAAGACCTGCCCAGGCTTTGACAGACAGAACCAAAATGCGAAGCAAGCTAGACAAATTGAAGTGCTGGCCTGAGTGAAATGATGTGTGATTCAATAAGGGGAGATGCATTTCACTTTAGAAAGAGGCACACACTTGATTAATGGAAAATGGGAAAGGAGTGATTAGTTGACAATGTGGAGAAAAGACCAAGGGAATGACAACACATCCTGTTAATTACAAAGCCAATGATGTATTTTGGCAACTCAGGAAGCAAAATGCATTTTGAGATTCCTGAGCAGGCAGACAGTCGGGAGGAAAAAATGAATATAGAGGAGACTGGGCTCAACTGAATATGAGGGTGGTGGTGGAAGAAGATGCAATAGAGGAAAAGCATGTCAACACAACTGACAATGGACCTTCGGTGTGAGACTAAGGAATTGACTAGTTCAGTAATCATTAGTAAGGTCAAACTAATATAAGACTCATAATTTCACTGACCTGTGTACATCTTGGATGGACACAGAGAATATAGCTTCTTTATTTTGTCTAAAGTTTCTTTGGTCTGCTGTCTAAGTCTCTATCCTCTGGTTATCAGGATAAAATGAGCTTCTGTTCTATTCAGGTACCCTAGTTTGAATTAATATTTCCAAGGACTTTTTCAGTTCAGTTCAGTTGCTCAGTCGTGTCCGACTCTTTGCGACCCCATGAATCGCAGCATGCCAGGCCTCCCTGTCCATCACCAACTCCCAGAGTTCACCCAAACTCATGTCCATCGAGTCCGTGATGCCATCCAGCCATCTCATCCTCTGTCGTCCCCTTCTCCTCCCGCTCCCAATCCCTCCCAGCGTCAGAGTCTTTTACAATGAGTCAACTCTTCATATGAGGTGGCCAAAGTACTAGAGTTTCAGCTTTAGCATCAGTCCTTCCAAAGAACAGCCAGGACTGATCTCCTTTACAATAGACTGGTTGGATGTCCTTGCAGTCCAAGGGACTCTCAAGAGTCTTCTCCAACACCCACAGTTCAAAAGCATCAATTCTTTGGCGTTCAGCTTTCTTCACAGTCCAACTTTCACATCCATACATGACCACTGGAAAAACCATAGCCTTGACTAGACAGACCTTTGTTGGCAAAGTAATGTCTCTGCTATTTAATATGCTATCTAGGTTGGTCATAACTTTCCTTCCAAGGAGTAAGTGTCTTTTAATTTCATGGCTGCAATCACCATCTTTAGTAAGTGGTTATTCTTTTTTGAATCAAGATGCTGACTCTTGAAAAAACTGCAGCTTTCCAATCCCCTCCTTCTTTTCCTAAGATGATGTCTGGGTGGTCTCATTCTGAAGGGGAAAAATGGATCGCTAGGGCACAGTCCCAGGTGATGGCCATCACTGGCAGCAAGGCTGGTTGGGGCAGCTCTAACCTAGGTATACTGGCCTTTCCCTCTCAGATTGGTCAGAGCCTGGTACTGCTCTGCAGCCAACTACGGCTACCCTGCCCTGCTGGGGATGAGAAGTCCAGGCCTTGGGCCCACCCTCCATCCAGTGTTTCCACCCTAGGAGAGGTGTGGTCACTTCTTCCTGTCCTCGAGAATAACAATAGCTCTTACCTCAGCATATGTGATACATGGTAACTGAGGGTAGCTTGAGAAGGTCAATCTCATGGTCCCTTGTTGCCATGGCCATCATGTGGCCACATCTGGGTGTGCTGGGAGAGGTAGGGGCAGAGCGGGGACTGCTGTGAGGCCAACTCTTTTCAGAGTCCTAAGCAGGGAGCAGAGGCAAGCTGTTCTCATTTATCTAACCCACCTCCCCTTTTTTGAAGCCCAACTCCAAGAAAGGGAAAGGGCTAGCAAGTCTACTGAACTCTGCCCCTCTGTCTTCTTCATCATTTTCCTAGAGACCACGTCAGGTGGGTCCTAGCTCTGCCTTACTGACAAGCTGGGCCTTCTCTACGTAGCAGATCTTCAGGATCAGAGTCCTCAGTGCTGATTGATATGCTAAAGAAGTGATTTAAGGAATTCAGAGCTATCTTCTCACAAGCTAACAGTGTGATTTCCAAGGTTTTTGTCTGGCTGCATAAACCTTTCTTGTGTACAAGACATATTTCTTGAATCTTTTTCCCATTCACATTTCTTCTGACACAAAGCACCACCCCTCAGACAGATGTCTTGATGAAAGGCCTTTTACTATATTAAAAAAAGGCAAAAGAAAAATGCATGTGAATAATTTCATGATGCCAGATTCTTAATCAGGAGCAAGACTTAAAAGATGGATTAAAAAAAAAAAAAAGGAACACTGGTTAAGTGTTTTCCATATGCCAGGAATGCTATGTTCTCTCACTGAATTCTCGTAATCCTGGAAGATAAATACTATCCCATTCATTTTCCAGAGGGGTCAGCTGTGTGTCAAAATGATCAAACAATTTCCCCAGACTCACAGGATAGATAATTTGCAGACCTAGAATTTGAGTTCTAGTTTTTCTAACAGAAAAACATATGCTATTTCCACTGTATCCCATAAATTACATAAAGTGTTATATCCTACTGAATATAAAGCATCACCAGTAGTAGGCTGCTCTAATATTGTACATTCCACTAAAAAAGAAATGCACTGTCAATTACACCATGACACACTATTTGTAAGACAAATACTAATTTCTGAGATGAAAAAACATGCATCTTAGAATGAATGAAATTTGGTAAACACAGTTCAAATAAGGTTATTTGAGTAGCTGCTGTGCTGTGTACAGTCTGGACCAGAACACACCACCACCCAGGGTAAGGAAAGATCAAGAGAATGTTACCATAGATATTCAGCTATCAAGATATGGAAGCCTGAGTAAAGACAGAGCCCTGTGAGATCAAAAGACAAGGCGAACTTCTAGGAAACAGTGTCCAGTGAATCAAGGGGAACGGCTATTTGGATCTAGGTTGTAAAGAGTGTAGAATGGACTGTGAGCCAAGATTTTAAAGTCTAGAAGACTGAGAAACGGTAACAACTGGGAAACTGGGAAAAGGGAGAAAGACAGGTTCCATTTTTGATACTTTAACATCAAAAAACAATTCAGGTCTGTTCAGTTGCTCAGTTGCGTCTGAATCTGTGACCCCATGGACTACAGCACACCAGGCTTCCCTATCCATGACCAACTCCCAGAGCCTGCTCAAACTCATGTCCATCGAATTGGTGATGCCATCCAACCATCTCACATCCTCTGTTGTCCCCTTCTCTTCTTGCCTTCAATCTTTCCCAGCATCAGGGTCTTTTCAAATGAGTCAGTTCTTTGTTTCAGGTGGCCTAAGTATTGGAGCTTCAGTTTTGGCATCAGACCTTCCAATGACTATTTGGGACTGATTTCCATTAGGATTGACTGGTTTGATCTCCTTGCAGTTCAAGGGACTCTCAAGAGTCTTCTCCAACATCATAGTCCAAAAGCATCAATTCTTCGGTGCTCAGCTTTCTTTACGGTCCAACTCTCACATCCACACATGACTACTGGAAAAACCATAGCTTTGACTAGATGGACCTTTGTTGGCAAAGTAATGTCTCTGCTTTTTAATATGCTTCTTAGGTTGGTCATAGCTTTTCTTCCAAGGAGCAAGTGTCTCTTAATTTCATGGCTGCAGTCACTATCTACAGTGATTTTGGAGCCCAAGAAAATAAAGTCTGCCATTGTTTCCATTGTTTCCCCATCTATTTGCCATGAAGTGATGGGATGGGATGCCATGATCTTGGATTTTTGACTGTTGAGCTTTAAGCCAGCTTTTCCCACTTTCCTCTTTCACTTTCATCAAGAGACTCTTCAGTTCCTCTTCACTTTCTGCCATAAGGATGGTGTCATCTGCATATCTGAGGTTACTGATGTTTCTCCTGGCAATCTTGATTCCAGCTTGTGCTTCATCCAGCCTGGCCTTTCTCATGATGTACTCTTCATGTAAGTTAAATAAGCAGGGTGACAATATACAGCCTTGATGTACTCCTTTCCCAATTTGGAACCAGTCTGTTGTTCCATGTCTGATTCTAACTGTTGATTCTTGACCTGCATACAGATTTCTCAGGAGGCAGGTAAGGTGGTCTGGTATTCCCATCTCTTTAAGAATTTTCCACAGTTTGTTGTGATCCACACAGTCAAAGGCTTTAGCGTAGTCAATAAAGCAGAAACATATGTAATTACTCCTGTAACTCTAGAGGAGCGGGCAGAGATGCTGCCATGGGGCTCACTCACACAGGCACCAGCTTAAGAAGATGGCATCTAACTGGGGGTCTAGAGATAAAAAAGGTAGATAGGTCTGGATCTGTGCTGCCAAAGGAAATATGAAGAGATGGAACCTCAAGCAAAGAAGAGAAAATTCTAGACCAAAGGGGCCTCAGGAAGCACCTTCACCAAGGACGAGCACTGGTCACTCTGGTGCCTTCAAGCAGCACCACAATGTCAACATGGGGCAGAGAGCAGGTTTGGCAAGGTCTTCCTGCTGACTGGAGCTGCAGAGTTCACTCACACTTCCCTACACCCTAGGAACTCAACACCTGCCTGGCGGAGAGAAGGAAAAGGACTAGGCCAGCACAGGAGTTCCTGTTCTGAGACCAAGTTGTTACAGATAATTGCAAGAGTTTTAGGGAATTTAAAAAAAAAATCTGTACTTAGCAACACTGAAAAAGGTAACAAATGGCACTTATCAAGACAAGGACTATTCATCTAATACTGGGAAATAAGCATTTCCATCACCTTCACCTTTTAATTTCAAGTAAAGTTTAAGTCTTTAGATAGCAGGCAAATGAACTGCTTGACCATAAGTTTTAGTCTGTTGCCTCATTTAGTTATGTAGTCCCAATTCCACAGCATATTTGAAAGTTGCATTAATGATTTCAGGTTATGCATCTGAAAACTGTAGAAAGGTGCTCACTATCCAGTTCTATAAGAATTAAGTCATTAGCCACTGGAGTCACTGACCTTAAACACACCCTGAAAGGAGACTGGAGCCCTCTGTATTCTGGGTAACCTGGTGAGATAGGCCTTCATAGAAATTTTATGAACCTGGATTTTTGCATCTTTCCATACTTCAGTTCAGGTCAGTTCAGTCGCTCGTGTCTGACTCTTCGCGACCCCATGAATCACAGCACGCCAGACCTCCCTGTCCATCACCAACTCCCGGAGTTCACCCAGACTCACATCCATCAAGTCAGTGATGCCATCCAGCCATCTCATCCTCTGTCATCCCCTTCTCCTCCTGCCCCCAATCCCTCCCAGCATCAGAGTCTTTTCCAATGAGTCAACTCTTCGCATGAGGTGGCCAAAGTACTGGAGTTTCAGCTTCAGCATCATTCCCTCCAAAGGAATCCCAGGGCTGATCTCCCTCAGAATGGACTGGCTGGATCTCCTTGCAGTCCAAGGGACTCTCAAGAGTCTTCTCCAACACCACAGTTCAAAAGCATCAATTCTTCGGCGCTCAGCCTTCTTCACAGTCCAACCCTCACATCCACACATGACCACAGGAAAAACCATAGCCTTGACTAGACGGACCTCTGTTGGTGAAGTGATGTCTCTGCTTTTGAATGTGCTATCTAGGTTGGTCATAACTTTCCTTCCAAGGAGTAAGCGTCTTTTAATTTCATGGCTGCAGTCACCATCTACAGTGATTTTCGAGCCCAAGAAAATAAAGTCTGACACTGTTTCCCCATCTATTTCCCATGAAGTGACGGGACTGGATGCCATGATCTTCATTTTCTGAATGTTGAGCTTTAAGCCAACTTTTTCACTCTCCACTTTCACTTTCATCAAGAGGCTTTTGAGTTCCTCTTCACTTTCTGCCATAAGGGTGGTGTCATCTGCATATCTGAGATTATTGATATTTCTCCCAGCAATCTTGATTCCAGCTTGTGTTTCTTCCAGTCCAGTTTTCTCATGATGTACTCTGCATAGAAGTTAAATAAGCAGGGTGACAATATACAGCCTTGACGTACTCCTTTTCCTACTTGGAACCAGTCTGTTGTTGCATGTCCAGTTCTAACTGTTGCTTCCTGACCTGCATACAGATTTCTCAAGAGGCAGGTCAGGTGGTCTGGTATTCCCATCTCTTTCAGAATTTCCCACAGTTTATTGTGATCCACACAGTCAAAGGCTTTGGCATAGTCAATAAAGCAGAAATAGATGTTTTTCTGGAACTCTCTTGCTTTTTCCATGATCCAGCGGATGTTGGCAATTTGATCTCTGGTTCCTCTGCCTTTTCTAAAACCAGCTTGAACATCAGGAAGTTCACGGTTCACGTATTGCTGAAGCCTGGCTTGGAGATGAGTGCACTTAGAAAAGCACTAAAGTCATTAATTAAGATACCCTGTCCTGGTGACCAGAAGCAACCTGCTACTGAGATTCATGGTTTATTGCATGCTCATTACTTTGCCAAAATCACATATGTACCCATCTCCTCCTTACCTCTTGGAACAGTTTCTCAGAGCTCTCTGAGAAGCTGTCTCCTGGGCTACAGTCCACAGTAAGACACAAAAAAACATGATTCATAGCTTTTACACTGTGTGTGTGTGTTTTGTTGTTGTTGACATGCTATACTAATGCAATGTCCCAAAGTGATCAAATATAAGTTACTAATGTGACTAGTGAAAAATTATTTTCTGAATCATCATCTGGATTTTTTTAAACATGTTCAAATGAATTTCCATCCCCACTGCAGTTCCTCTAATAAAGTCTCTCCATCACCTGCAGCAGGACACATCCCTGGGCAGTAAGGCTCTCCCTGCTGTTAGAATGGGCTCACCTTGACCACTCCCTCTAGAACTTCACAGACCCGCATGGAAGCCACTGACCACATACGGCTGCTGAGCACCTGAAATGTGGCCAGTCTGAATCAGGATGTGTTATGAGTATAAAATATACACTGGACTTTGAAGACTTAGTGTGAAAAAAGGATATAGGATAACTCAGTAATTTTTATGTTGCTTGTATGTTGAAACGATGCTTTGGATATAAAGTGACATATAAAATACATTCTTAAATTTTTTTTTTGTTTCCTTTTACTTTTTAAAATGTAGCTGGAAAGTTTAATTGCATTTGTGACTTGTACCTGTGGCTCCCATTATATTTCTTTTGCACAGCCCTGGTCAAGACTCTCAGCTTCTGGGTCTTATTCATTTAATCAATAAATTCACTGTAATCAACATTTATTATGTATATAAGATGAACTAGGGTCTCTAAAAAAGACTGGTGATAAAAAGATATAAATAATATGACTTCTGATCTCAAGGAGCTTCCGGTTAGTGGTGGAAAAAAAAAAAAAAACATTTTAAAAGCAATTAAAACAATACGATACATGCTATTAAAGTAGAAAATTTTCTAGTCATTGGCATGGGGGACAATTTAAGGGCACACCACACAAAGGGCACAGTGAGTCTGCAGACTCAGGGGAATAAAAAGAATCTATTTGGGAAACTGAACGTAGATTGTTGTTACTGAGTCACTAAGTCATGTCTGACTCTTTCCGATCGCATGGACTGTAGCCTGCCAGACTACTCTGTCCATGGGATTTCCCAGGTAAGAATACTGGAGTGGGTTGCCATTTCCTTCTCCAAGGGATCTTCCCGACCCAGGGATCAAGCCCATGTCTCCTGTATTGCAAGTAGATTCTTTAACACTGAGCCACCAGAGAAGCCCACAAATGTAGATTACAAAGGCTAAAACAGGCTGCCTGTGGAAGAGGGGACAGACAGGACTCAGTAGTAGACTGGGGTGGGGAATGGGGGAAATGGAAAAGAGAACCTCACATTCCAGGCTGAGAAGTACAAAACGTGTCTTGCGGATGAATGAGTTGGTTTGTATTTCAGAGATACCACAGCAGTAATACAATGGAGGAGGTCTGGGGATGGAGGGGTTGATGTTGGGAAGGAGGAGGAGGAGATGAAGGCCAGCAAGATAATCTACTGCATAGTCAAGATGACAGTAATATAGACTAGGACAGATGGCACAGACTGAAGAAATATTTAGGAGGAAAATCCTGCAGGTATTTGGGATTTAGTGGATGCTAAAGGTGAAGAAAAGGAAACAGGATTACTAAGATGAAGTGAAGTGAAAGTCGCTCAGTCATGTCCAACTCTTTGCTACCCCATGAACTACAGAGTCCACGGGATTCTCCAGGCCAGAATACTGGAGTGGGTAGCCTTTCCCTTCTCCAGGGGATCTTCCCAACCCAGGGATCGAACCCAGCTTTCCTGCATTGTGGGTGAATTCTTTACTGGCTAAGCCACAAGGGAAGTCCAAGAATAACTGGAGTGGGTAGCCTATCCCTTCTCCAGGGAATCTTCCTGACCCAGGAATTGAACTGGGGTCTCCTGCATTGCAGGTGGATTCTTTACCAACTGAGCTATCAGGAAAGCCCCGGTTTCTAAGATGATGTGAGATAAATATGAGGTGCCTGTCAAAATGTTTGCTATCAGAAGGAATTCTTAAGAAATGATACTAAGTTGAGTGGCTGGACTGAAATGAAATTGCTTTCAAAATGCACCAGCGGCTAAGTGCCCAGATCAATCAGATATCCTGTTAGTGGTCCCTGCCCTCATCAGGTTTACTCGTGCTCAGGGTACCTGCTGGGATGGGGGAGACTGCTAAGAATTCAGGGAGGAGAAAGGGGATATTTGGGAATCTGAAAAAAACTTCTTAGAAAGCAAGGCCTGGAGCTGGATTCTGAAAGGCAGGAAGCACAGGAGAAAGAGTATTTGTAATAAGAAAGGAAAACTGAAACAGATGGAGCAAATGAGCTTTTAAAGTCAGGAATGAATAAGTGGCAAGATGGGATCCAAGGACAGGTCGAGGATGGCCTGTTTATTTTGGGAAGAATGGTGGATGAAGGTGGAAAGACAGCTGGGATCATATTACAGAGGGAGCCTGTAAGCAGCAGGGAGCCACTGTAAAGTTTTAAGCAAAGAAACTGACAACCTTACATTTAAGTACGGTTCCTCTGGTGATGTATAGGAAAACTCAAGTAGGATGATGATGTAAGGCAGTTCTGCTGACACTCTTTTACCAAATCCAGTAAATGTTGAACCCTCTTCCCAAGCCCTGGGGACTTAAAAATAAGTGAGGACTAGTCTCTTCCTCTAGGACTTGCAACCTATTGTGGGTAAGCCAAGAACAAGATCAGTTAGGATTGTCTTTGCTCATTTGATTTTTTGAAGCAATGAGTATTAGATCAGGGGCTTAGCAGTGAGAATGGACAGAAAGCATCTGAAAGCAAGATGGATGGCCTGTGGACATATAATTAAAGCCCTTTATTTACTAGTCCTGTACCACTTGCTTTTACCCCAATCATCTTTATTTTTCCCCATTTATTTCCCTGTTCTTCCTTTCTACCCTCTTTCCCATAGCCAAGGGCACTTACTGAACACTGGCCAATCAAATAACCTCTTACTTACATACCCTGTCCTTCCCTGAGCCAAGTATGCTTAATCCTCTGAGTAGGCTTGACATTTTTTTCATTCAATGGTCCCATCTCTGAGCAGTCAACTAGGTATATATCACACATTAAATTAGCTTAAGTTCACATCATCAGACAGGCTGATGCATTTTCATTAAAGATCTTATTTTAGGGACTTCCCTGGTGGTCCAGTGATTAAGAATTTGCCTTGCAATGCAGGGGACATGGGTTTGACCCATGGTTGGGGGACTAGGAGCTCACATGCAAAGGGGCAACTAGGCCTGTGCACCACAACTACTGAGCCTACACTCTAGAGCCCAGAAGATGGAACTGCTAAAGCCCATGCGCCCCAAGCCTGTACTCTGCAACAAGGGAAGCCAATGCAAAGAGAAGCCCGTGTACTACAACTAGAGAAAGCCCACATGCAGCAACCAAGACCCAGGGCAGCCAAAAACAATCTTCAGTTCAGTTCAGTTCAGTCGCTCAGTCGTGTCCGACTCTTTGCGACCCCATGAATTGCAGCATGCCAGGCCTCCCTGTCCATCACCAACTCCCAGAGTTCACTCAAACTCATGTCCATTGAGTTGGTGATGCCATCCAGCCATCTCATTCTCCGTCTGCCCCCAATCCCTCCCAGCATCAGAGTCTTTTCCAATGAGTCAACTCTTCGCATGAGGTGGCCAAAGTATTGGAGTTTCAGCTTCAGCATCAGTCCTTCCAAAGAACACCAAGGACTGATCTCCTTTAGAATAGACTGGTTGGATCTCCTTGCAGTCCAAGGGACTCTCAAGAGTCTTCTCCAACACCACAGTTCAAAAGCATCAATTCTTTGGCGCTTAGCTTTCTTCACAGTCCAACTCTCACATCCATACATGACCACAGGAAAAACCACAACCTTGACTAGATGGACCTTTGTTGGCAAAGTAATAGCTCTGCTTTTGAATATGCTATCTAGGTTGGTCATAACTTTCCTTCCAAGGAGTAAGCGTCTCTTAATTTCATGGCTGCACTCACCATCTGCAGTGATTTTGGAGAGTCTGACATTGTTTCCCCATCTATTTGCCATGAAGTGTGGGACCAGATGCCACGATCTTTGTTTTCTAAATGTTGAGCTTTAAGCCAACTTTTTCACTCTCCACTTTCACTTTCATCAAGAGGCTCTTTAGTCCTTCTTCACTTTCTGCCATAAGGGTGGTGTCATCTGCATATCTGAGTTTATTGATATTTCTCCCGGCAATCTTGATTCCAGCTTGTGCTTCTTCCAGCCCAGCATTTCTCATGATGTACTCTGCATATAAGTTAAATAAGCAGGGTGACAATATACAGCCTTGACGTACTCCTTTTCCTATTTGGAACCAGTCTGTTGTTGCATGTCCAGTTCTAACTGTTGCTTCCTGACCTGCATACAGGTTTCTCAAGAGGCAGGTCAGGTGGTCTGGTATTCCCATCTCTTTCAGAATTTTCCACAGTTTATTGTGATCCACACAGTCAAAGGTTTTGGTATAGTCAATAAAGCAGAAGCAGATGTTTTTCTTAGTTTAAATTAAAAAAAATAAAGGGAATACTAGAAAACAGTTTGCCAAACAGGCACAGAGATAAAAGTACATGACACTGTTAAAGTGTAACTCCACAGTCTATCAACTTAGTTCAATAAAGATTTAACCCTAAATGGCTTACTATGCGTCAGCTACTTGATTACTGGGATAAGTTGAATAAGACACAATTCCAGTCCTGAGAACTTTGAGACTTTATAGACAGGTGATGAAAAATTCATCTAACGAGATATCTCTTAACTGCTCATTCTAGTCTGTACCATGATGATTTCTTACTTGCACCATCTTCCTGCTTCTGCCATCACTTCCCACCCCTTACCAGCTCCCTGAACCCGTTAAACATAAATCATATCATGTTCTCTTACTGAGGAAAACTGTAAGTCCTTAATCTCCGTCCGTAAATTTCCGTATGATCTGCCTTTGATGTCATCTCCGACGATCATTTCCCTTACTCAACTCAACTCTATTACCGCTAGGCCTTTTTAACAAGACCAGAATGTTCTGAATACATTCTCATCCAAAACCGCTTTTCTGGTTGCCTATACCTGGGATTTTCCTTCTAAAACATCTGCAAGATTTTCTCTATCACTTTCTGGAGATATCTGCTCAAAGGCTATCTTATGACTGAGTCCTTCTCTGACCACCCAGTATTCCCTACCTCCTTTTATCATGCTTTACTTTTTAAAAAATCTTTTATTCAATAAAATGCATCTGTTATCACTGGAATTTACTATTTATTGTCTGCCTCTCTCAACAATATTCAAAGCTCCACAGAAAGAGGGTGATGATTTCTTCCTGTATTCCCAGCACTTGGAATGTTGTCTAGCATGTTGCTGATGGTCAACAAATACTTCTTAAATGAACCAGATGAATGACTGGGAGTTATACACAGGGTTTTAGGGGATCAGGGTATGTGGCATAAACTGAGACGAATAGGGCTATCAGAGAATGATTCTTTAAGCAGATAATGGTTGGGCTGAGACTTTACTCATTCAACACATTGTTTTGGAGTGTTACTATGAGCTAGGCATTATTCTAGGATTAGGAAATGTAGGTGTCATGAAGACAGACAAGTCTCTGTACTTGTGGAACAATCTTGAGAGAAAGATTGTTTCTTGCTTCTTGAAGAAACATGAGTAAACAAGAAAAATATTCAACACTGACATATGCTATGCAAAGAACTAGAACAGGATGATATAAAAGAGAGCACACCTAGGGCCTTATTTTAGATTGAGTCATTATAGAAGCATCTCTAGGAAATGACATTTCAGCAGAGACTTGAAGAACAGTAAGAAAGCACCCATGTAAAGATGAAGCAGTAAGCATTCCTACAGAGAGAACAGCCAGCCAGTGCAAAATCCTTAAATGGGAATAGGCTTGAAGTGTTCAAGGAACCAAATGAAAAGACACACAGTTGCAGAGAAGTGGGCAAGAACAGGAGGGGCACGACTTAAGGTGAGGCAGGAAGAATCTCCGTGAGTGGGACTTAGGAGGTGAAGCAGGGCAAGTACCAGAAGAAAAGCACTGTACGCAGTGAGAACAGCAAAGGCAAGAGGGCATGAAATAGCCCGGTATGTCTGAGTAATTCTAGGAAATACATTTCTCCTGGGTCCAATGCACAGACATGGAATTCAGGACATGGTACAGGTAAACTATTTTTTTTTTTTTTCATGAAGCTTCTGGCACATTCTGCTGCAGTTGGAAAAGAGAACCATTTCTTTATGGTTCCAAGAACCATACACAGCAAGCTCAACACAGCCTCAGGAAGATCTATAATCAACCTTATGCTAAGAGGTATATTCTTAGATTCAGATATTATGTACTTGAGCTTAGAAGCTTGGAAGGTAAAAAGCAAATACAACCTCGGATTTGTAAGCTGTCACAACCCATCTTACATAGTGAAGGACCAGAAAGTGAAAGTGAAAGTCACTCAGTCTTGTCCGACTCTTCCTGACCCCATGGACTGTATAGTCCAAGGCCGGAACACTGGAGTGGGTAGTCTTTCCCTTCTCCAGGGGATCTTCCCAACCCAGAGACCGAACCTAGGTCTCCCTCCTTGCAGGCAGATTCTTACCAGCTCAGCCACAAGGGAAGCCCAAGAATACTGGAGTGGGTAGCCTATCCCTTCTCCAGGGGATCTTCCCAACCCAGGAATCGAACTGGGGTCTCCAGCATTGCAGGTGGATTCTTTACCAACTGAGCTAGGAGGGAAGCCTGTGAAGGATATGGGGATGGGTTAAATCACTCGCAGTCAAGAGCTGGGAGTCAATTCCACATCACACTTTACCCAATGCTATTTCCCCTGCTGTGAGATTCTCATCAATGGATTCAATATACTTGCCTGGAATGATCCTTGCCATTAATTTCTTCTACGGACCTTGCCTTCTACATTTTTCCTTCGGCTTTATTTCTCTTCTCCTGTAAATGCTTATAATTTAGAAAATGTGTATTTTTTCCCCCTTCAGCTAATCCTAATCAGTTTCATGTTTTATGGCAGCTGTTCTGCAGCTCAATCTTCTACTAACAAAAGTGATGAAAACCCAAATAAACTCAAAGATGGGATCAATATACTTAGACATATTTCTTTATACTAAGTGAACCCCCAAGGAATGTCTTAGTCTTTGGAAACTTTGACATATAATCTTTTTTTTAAAACAGTCGAGACCCTGTTATTAGTACAACCCAAGGAATAATTGGGTTATATACTAACTGAGTCCCCAAGGAATGTCTTAGTCTTTGGAAACTGACATATTTTTTTAACAGTCCAGACCTTGTTATCGGTAGAACCAGAGCCCTTATATAAAGTAGTGCTGATTTCTCAACAAGGAATCTAGGTTCATAGTTTTTCAAGTAAACAGTGACTTACGAGTTAACTCTTCAATATTTGTGTTGTATTAGCTTGTTGCTGATGGACACTAAGCATTAGGATTAAAGTCATTTAGAAACTATTATTTTATACATCATATTAGAAGGCATTATGAGGTATACCAAGATGGAATATTTACAGTTGACTCTTGAATAGCACAGGTTTTAACTGCATGGGCCCACTTATGTGTGGCTTTTTTTTTTTTTTTTACTAGTAAGTTCTATAGTATTAAATGATCCATGGTTGACTGAATCTGCAGATATGGAGAGATGGTAGATACAGAGGGACTGTGGATGCAGAGGGCTGACCGTAAAGTTACACGTGGATTTTCAACTGTGAAGAGGGTCAGCGCCTCTAACCCCTGCACTGTTCAAGGGTCAACTGTATTCAGGAAGAAACAAATGAAGGGTGAAATTTTCTTCCATTAATAATGGCACATTTTGTACTCTTACACTACAAACCTCTAGTCCATTCTCCTTACTTAACAATGTAAACATGTAGTTCGGATAGCAGTTAAGATGTTCACTGCGAATGAGGTTAACAAATTCTCACTACATAATGCTATCTGTTGCAGGAGACATTTACTTCAAAAAACTTTGGATGTCGAGGATATGACCAATGTCTCCTAGTACTTCTCTATTAGATGGGCAAATTGACGGTGTCTACAATGCCATGTTTATGAATTTCAGCAATGATGTGCACAGTTACAGCCTCTTGAAATGCTGATATTTTTTCTTGGTAAACGGTAAATTCTGAAATACTTGGGAAAAAGGACATTTGACAATGTGAATAAAAACTAAAAGGTGAAACAGAAGGCAAGGACTAGTCAAGATGCTAAAAATAAGTACTTGTAAGAGAGTTGATCCCAATTTGTACTTTTTTTCTTTTCCTTTTTTTTGGGCTGTGCTGCACAGCTTGTAGGACCTTAGTTCCCTGACCAAGGACTGAACTCATACCCTCGGCAGTGAAAGCATGATGTTCTAACCACTGGACTGCCAGGGAAGTTCCAGCTGCAATTTTCAGATGCACAACGTTTCTAGAGACGCCAGTGTGAAGGCAGGTGCTTTGCAACCTTCGCCTTTTTATGTTAGTGGAGGTTAGTAACAAAGCAGATAAACATGGTTCAAAGAGAAAGATGAGCCAATAATAAGTAGGGTCCAAGAAGCAGAGAGTAAAAGTGCAAAACCTCAAAAATGATGAAATATTTTACTTCTATTTTCCAGTGTTTCTTTTTATCCATGCTTAAAGAAATGACATTTTCCAGAGCTTAAAACTTGTCTTTTATAACACCTAAGTTGTGACAAGAAACAAACATTAGTTGTTTAGCTGATAAAGTTAAATGTGAAATTAATATCATAGTTACCTGAAATTCTAATCCATAGTTTTCTCTGCAGAATTCTCTCAATTTAGGATACACATTTTCTTTTAGTGCCTGTCTTTCTGCTCCCGTGTCTGTGGTAGAAAAGCAAACACACAGAAAGTGAGTTATGTCCACGTATGTAAAAGAAAGCAGAAAAAAAAGAAAGCTTACAAATAAACATGAATATAATCAAACTGGGGTGCTACACTGTGAAATGATGGGATATTTATCTACTGGAGGGGACTTGTTCTTCACAGACCAGGGAGAGCCGAGATCCCTCTATCAGGCATACAGGATGGATGGGAGCCCCCTGGTAAGTTCTGCGGGTGCTGGCAGAGCTGAGAATTCACAGCTGATTCTCTAAACTAATGGAGACCCTCACATCAATCTCTTAATAGCCACAACCACACTGACTTTCAAAGAGGTAAAAGGAAAAATCATAGGATTACCGGGTGTATCTCCACTGAGTATAAATGTTCCAATACACACACACATATTTGTTACCGATTTCCCAAAACATCTAGACTCTGTCATTTCCTAAAGCATTTAGAAACAATAGCATCTGTGCAATCAGCACAATAATGAGGAGGGACAAACTGCAGGAGTCAACATCTAAAAACTAGCAGATTCCACACATGGTACTTGGAAACGAGCCAGTGGTTCAATAGTAATATCTCCCACTCTGGGCTTAGGGAGCTGTTACATCAGAGAGGGGACTGCTTTACCTGTGCCACAGTGTGTAAAAGCTTCAGAATTAAATATTTAAAAATTATCTGTCATTAAAAATACAAGAAGAAACAGAGAACCCGAAACCAGAAGAACCACAAAATATGTATGTATTTAATGTTGAATGTTCTGCACAGAAGGGGATTCTAGATTCCATCTGTGCTGGATGATGCTCCATATCAGGGATGATGCTATAAGATGCTTACAGCACAGACTGACTTGCCCTCTCCAAGTAACTTCAGATGGAGATGAGAATCAGAGCTTTTCAAAATTAGGTTAATGTGTTATCTCACGAAAAGGACCATTTGCTAAATGTACCTCAATCCCAGCCATAACCATGAAACATCTGCATGCCACATTTATAACTGAGGAGCCAATTTAAAAGACTGTCCTTGTTATTCTCTAACAACATCTGTGCATACAAACTCAACCATATGCCACATTGACCTACTCTACTTTCCTACTGTTCTCAAGCCTGTTTTGAGAGGCAAACAACCAGTCCTGAGAGTCTGAGATGCAGCGGCAGCTCAACAGAGTGACAGGAACCAGTGTGTACAAGGGAACCAAAGATTCTATACAAGGTCTTTGAGATTACTCTGTGATCCAAACAAGTAGGGTCTTTTCCCACCACAGATCCAACATGGACCTAAGTCCACAGGATAAGCGGGAGGACCACACTTGAGCAGGGCACACCCGAACAGTGACCAGGTGCTGTTATGGCACCGGTGGGGGTGGGGAACTAAGCTTTCACATGATTTACATAATCTTGGCATCACATGCCCATCCTCCTTCACCCTGTTTGAAGGGTTGAAAACACAAACTCTGCAGTAAAACTGATTATATTCAATCTCTCTAAAAGGCTACAGATGTTCAAAACCCAGATAACAAAAAGTCACTTTAAAAATGAAGTATTACCTGATGTGAAATCTGGGAGTATATTAAATAAAGATTACTGGTAAGATATTAAAAAAACTGTATCCTAATAATACATGAAAAAATTATGAAATGAAGAGCAGAAATCTGCTTCTTAAAATTGTTATTACTGTAAATTTTATTCCTGGGTATTGAGACCTAAATGTGTCTTAGTAAGAAGGCTAAGGCAGAAATCCAGTATCTAATTACTAACATTCATTGAGTTCTTACTGTAGACTAGTAGTGTGCTAAGTATTTTTATGTGCATTTTCTTAGTCACTTCTGTCAACAATGAAATAGGTAAGATTACTAGTCCATTTTTTATATTAGATGAAACAAATATAAAGCGGTTAAGAGACATGCTTGAAGTCATATGACCACTAAGTTGGAGAACTTGGATTTGAATCTAGAGAGCTAAATGTCACACGTTGCTCTAGCCATGGAAAATATGTAACTGTGCAAAGAATATTTGAAAATGACAAGTGCAATAACTTCCCTGAATGATTAAGGGATGCCAAAGTTCTGATACTTATGAAACAAAAAATCTGAGTTATCTACTTCTCTTTACCTCTGATGCAAGCCAAGCTCATCTCTCAGTTGAACCTTATCTTGCTGTTTCCATACTTGCCTCCATCCATCTATTCTCCACAGAGCAGCCAGCCCAATCTTGTAAGAACAAATCTGATCACATCACTCTCTCATTTAAAATCCTCCAGGATCTCTTCATGGAACTTGAGACGAAATCCCCAAGCCTTACCTTGAATGTCCTCTCCCTCCCTAAGCCCATTTCTTACCACTTGTCTAGTTCACGTCACTCCAGCAGCACTGGTGTTCATTTGGTTTCTGGATTACATTTTCACTCGTGACCTTTGCTCTAGCCATGACTTCCTCCTAGAATGCTCAATCCCACGATCATCTCATGGCATCTCCTGTCAGTCAAGTGTCAGCTTTAATGCCACCTCCTCAGAGAGGTCTCCCCTGAGCCCTCCAGCTACAGAAGCCCTCTCTATCACACTACCTTCTTCAAATTCTCTGCACATTACTCATCACTATTGGTGACAGCTGTTTACCATCTGTCTCTCCCACCTGCCACGTGAGTTCAATGGGACTCAGAACCTTTTTCTGTCTCTTTCACTGCTGCATCCCCAGTGACGAGAATCATGCTCAGTTAAGGAAGGAGTAAATGAAAAAAAAAAAACCTGCAAAAGGACAAGCGATAAAACTGAGCTGACAGACAATGCTTCTCTGAAATTACCTCGGAAACAGAAAGGCTTCATACATTACAATGTGTCATTGGTTGGATATAGAATCAACACTGTGAAATTCCGGGAAATAAATTATAGGGTTTACGAAGTCTGCTTCATGAAGAGAGTGAATGAACTAAAATACGGATGTCTTTCCTGGTTTCTGTGTTTCTGGCAAAATACTAATATTTTATCAAATTATGTTGAATGTTTCTAAAAATGTGAGGTAAGTGTATGATAGACATTCTGTGTTATTACTTATAGTACAAAAGTGACTCAGATTTTCCTATATTTGTATTAATACAGGATGACTGGTTCTGGAAATGGAAAAGTAATTAAAATAGAATGGATTCATTATGTTGGGTGACAGATAAGCTGGCTTAATTATACAAAAAACCTGATTCATACTGACAGCAAATCCGGATGGTTAGCAATTAAAAAAACACTAGAATGTCATGGACAGGAAAAATTAACTCACAGAATGTTGCCCATAAAAAGGGACCTCTTAAAAAAGTGTAGATCAAGACAAAGTATGTAATCATTTATTCTTCACCATCATTGTGTCCATTTGTATCTGCCCACCTTTGAAAAGATGTAAAACACTTTAGTAGCACTATAGAGGTTTACAAAGAGTTGCTTTCTGAATAATTCCTCTCTGATTTCAGAATTAATGATGGTCTCTGTGCAGTATCTGAATTACCTTCAGGAGGAATACTAGTTGAGGGAGAATGATCAGTCAATATCATTATCCTATTTCAAGTAGGGTTTAGATTAATTCCAAGTTTTTATTAAAAATAAGAGTGTCAAACTGACCACGTTGGATTGGAACTTCTTTACCGCCCCCACTACCCACACTTAAGGGGATGGACCTTAGGTGAAGTCACTTCCCTCTTGGCAGCTCAGAAAACTTATTTGGGATCTACCTGCAGCTGTCATTCCAGCCAGGTTTCCCAAGTTTCCCTACATCTCTTCTTG
Organism: Bos indicus; assembly: GCF_029378745.1. Classification (NCBI taxonomy): domain Eukaryota; kingdom Metazoa; phylum Chordata; class Mammalia; order Artiodactyla; family Bovidae; genus Bos; species Bos indicus. The sequence continues at coordinate 57,399,955 of NC_091765.1, read as the reverse complement.
CCTGGATCCTCCCTCCTTTTCCTGGCCCCTTAGCCAGTAAACACTGAACATCCTATCTGACTTCGGTCTGGGTTGATTTCCTGTTTGGTGGCTTCCCAGAGGCTGCCTCATCCCCATGCCCTCCAAGTCTTCTGTGCCCAACCAGTTACCCTTACTGTTCCTCATTTCAATGTCACTAAATCCTGTCAATTTCATCATAACCATCTCTGAATCTGGCTATGCTTTTTTTCCTAATAATCTCTATTTATGTACTCATCATCTCAACTCTAAGAGTCCAAAAGTCTCCAGTCTCATTGATCTGTTACTTGTCTCTCCTCATTGCAGTCTTATGCTCCACAGAACTGCTGGAGATACATGCTAAGACAAAACAAAAGTAAAAACTAATTTGATCACTAAAAGCCTTGACTGGCATCTGTTGGCCTAGAGGGCGAAGGCCAGAATGTTCAGCAGATGTAAATGTATCTCTGACCTAAGTTTCATCTTCTACCACTGTTTACCATGCACCCTCCAGAGTATTTTTCAGATATTACTTGAACCTTGTCTTTACACATACTGCTTTCCATGCTCAGAATTCCCTATTTACTGCATCCCATTGTTTGGCAGACTCAGACCCTCCCGAGTCCCAGTCAAAAGCACCACAATTTGTGAACTCTTACTGGCTAGAGACAAGCATATCCTGGTCACCTCAGAGCACTTTGCTCACCCCTATATAACACCATGCATTATGCTTTATTATAATATTTGTAATTTATTTTTAGTCTGTCTCCCCCATTAAACTTGTGAATTCATGAAAGGCAGAGACATCCTCATACATCTTTATATCACAGAAAATAGAGCAGACCCCAGCACATAGCTGCTGCCTCTGCTGCTAAGTCACTTCAGTCGTATCCGACTCTGCGACCCCATAGACAGCAGCCCACCAGGCTCTGCCATCCTTGGGATTCTCCAGGCAAGAACACTGGAGTGGGTTGCCATTTCCTTCTCCAATGCATGAAAGTGAAAAGTGAAAGTGAAGTCACTCAGTTGTGTCCAACTCTTAGCAACCCCATGGACTGCAGCCTACCAGGCTCCTCCGTCCATGGGATTTTCCAGGCAAGAGTACTGGAGTGGGGTGCCATTGCCTTCTCTGCAGCACATAGCTAGGACTCAATAAATTAAAGGGAAAATAGATGCTACTATAATTAAAACATTAATTAAACTCAAAAACTATTTTATCTCCATAAAGTTAACATAAATGAAAATTCAACTTTATCTTAAATTAATAGTTGACTATGTTAATAGGATTAACAGCAATGTGTGAATCTGGGGTGATGTCAGAAAATAATGACAAAGTATGGCATAATAAGGAGTTTACTTAGCAAATACTCTTTCTAATTAGCAATAATGAAACTGGACAAAATTATGAAAAGAAGCATTTTAATGTAAATTAACCAAAGACCAAGGGCATAAAACAAATTGGGATGTGATTATTAATCAAAAGTAACTGAACTTCAGATAAGTTATTCAGATAAGAACAGTGGAGTCTGTCAGATTCTTGCATGGGGTTTCTCCCATCCCTCCTTAACCACTCCCTTTCTTAGACTCCATGTCAGAGAGGGTCAAGCTATGAACATCAGCATCTTCACTGTCACAGAAAGCTCACCTGATTTGCAGCTGAGCAAGGGAAAACTCCATGCCCATGAGCGCCGTTAGCAGTAGTAGCAGTCTCAGAAGCAGACAAACGGGGAAGCCCGGTGGCTCAGCTAGCCTGTGGCTTCATTCAAATTTTACAAGGAAATCAGTGAAATAAACAGCCATAAGACAGTCTTGATAAGCTCTCTGAAAATTCCTGGCTGAAGAAGGCTACTCACAGACATAAAAGATCAAAAGCTATCCACGTGCTTCAGGCTGACTTTGAGCCTCGTACATGGAGCATAGAAACATGAGAAGGCCTGGTGGAAAAGTAAAAGCTGGGACAGATTAAGACACTCTGCACTAAACTTGGCATGTTTTGCACTTAATGAAATGAAAATCTAGGTCAAAAGTTAAGAAATGCAACTAAAGCAATGGCTAGAGAGAAATCTATACCTTTGAATACCTACAGCAGGAATGAAAGATCTCAAACTGGTAATTTAGGATTCTACCTTAAGAAACCAGAAAAAGATGAAAGAAAGAAGACATACATATGGCCAACAGGCACAGAAAAAGACACTCAATATCACTGATTATTCAGGTCAGTTCAGTCGCTCAGTTGTGTCCGACTCTTTGTGTCCCCAAGAACTGCAGCATGCCAGGCCTCCCTGTCCATCACCAACTCCCAGAGTTCACCCAAACTCATGTCCATCGAGTCGGCGGTGCCATCCAGCCATCTCATCCTCTGTCGTCCCCTTCTCCTGCCCCCAATCCCTTCCAGCATCAGAGTCTTTTCCAATGAGTCAACTCTTCGCATGAGGTGGCCAAAGTATTGGAGTTTCAGCTTGAGCATCATTCCTTCCAAAGAAATCCCAGGGCTGATCTCCTTTAGAATGGACTGGTTGGATCTCCTTGCAGTTCAAGGGACTCTCAAGAGTTTTCTCTAACATCACAGTTCAAAAGCATCAATTCTTTGGCACTCAGCTTTCTTCACAGTGTAACTCTCACATCCATACATGACCACTGAAAAAACCATAGCCTTGACTAGATGGACCTTTGTTGGCAAAGTAATGTCTCTGCTTTTGAATATGCTATCTAGGTTGGTCATAACTTTTCTTCCAAGGAGTAAGCGTCTTTTAATTTCATGGCTGCAATCACCATCTGCAGTGATTTTGGAGTCCCAAAAAATAAAGTCTGACACTGTTTCCACTGTTTCCCCATCTAATTCCCATGAAGTGATGGGACCAGATGCCATGATCTTTGTTTTCTGAATGTTGAGCTTTAAGCCAACTTTTTCACTCTCCTCTTTCACCTTCATCAAGAGGCTTTTGAGTTCCTCTTCACTTTCTGCCTTAAGGGTGGTATCATCTGCATATCTGAGGTTATTGATATTTCTCCCGGCAATCCTGATTCCAGCTTGTGCTTCTTCCAGCCCAGCGTTTCTCATGATGTACTCTGTGTATAAGTCAAATAAGCAGGGTGACAATATACAGCCTTGACGTACTCCTTTTCCTATTTGGAACCAGTCTGTTGTTCCATGTCCAGTTCTTAGAGAAATGCAAATCAGAACCACAATGAAATGTTACCTCACACCTGTCAGAATGGCTATTACCAGAAAGGCAACAAAGTAACTGCTGGCAAGGATGTAAAGAAAGGGGAACCCTCATGCATTATTGGGGTGAATGTAAATTGGTGCAGCCACTATGGAAAACCCTATGGAGATTCCTCAGAGAATTAAATAGAACTACTATGTGATCCGGCAATTCCACTACTGGGTATTTTTCAAAATACTCAAACACTATTTAGAAAAGATATATGAACCCCTATGTTCATTGACACATTATTTATAATATCTAAGATATGAATGTGACCTAATGTCCATTCGTAGATGAATGGATAAAAAGATGTGGTATACATATATACAATGGAATATTACTCAGCCATAAAAAAGAATGAAATCTTGTCATTTGCAACAATATGGATGGATCTACAGGGTATTATGCTAAGTGAAATAAGTCAGATAAAGACAAATACTATGTGATTTCACTTATATACAGAATCTAAAAGACAAAACAAATGAACAAACACAACAAATCAGAAAGAGTTAAAGATACCAGGAACAAACAGGTGATTGTCAGAGGAGATGGGATGGCGGGGAGGGGGTGAGAAATAGGTGAGCGAGATTAAAGAGGTACAAACTTCCAGCTACAAAATAAATGAGTCATGAGTATGAAGTATACAGTGTAAGGAATATAGTTAATAACTAAATAATGTCTTTGTGGTGACATACCACAACTAGACATTGCGGTGATCATTCTCAGATGTACAGAAAAAAATCACTATGGTGTAATAAGAACTGACAGTGTCGCAGGTCGATTATATTTCAAAAACAAACATACAAACAAATTCACAGAAAAAGAGATCAGATTTGTGGTTACCAGAGATGGGGTAGATGGAGGTGGTAGGTGAAGGTAGTCCAAAGTGCTACAGACTCCAAGACAGAGAAGTACTAGAGATGTAATGTACAACATAATAAAGATATTCAACACTGTTATGTTATATATAAAAGTTAAGAGAGTAAATCCTAAGAGTTCTCATCACATGCACAAAAACAGTTTTTGATCTTTAACTCTGTATCTATATTAGATGATGGATAATCACTAAACTTACTGTAGTAATTATTTCATGATATAAATAAAATAATTATGCTATATGCCTTAAACTTATACTGTGCTGTATTGTCAACTTTATGTCAATAAAACTAGAAGAAAAAAAAGCTTGAAAGAGAACAAATTTAATCAAAAACTGAAGGAGGAAAATACAGAGTCAAAATCAATGAAATAGAAAATAGGGAAAAAAAATCCCATATAACCAATAAAGCCAAAAGTTAGCTCTCTGACTGCATAGTACAATTTTACAAACTTCTAGCTAGGTTGATTAAGAAAAAAGAAGGCAAACTATCATAATTTGTAATGAAATATAGCATAAAGATGCTACAGAAATTTTAAAAAGTTATAAGGGCATAAAATTATGAACAATAACTTTATTTCTAATAAATCAGAAAACCTGGTTGAAATGACCAAATTCTGCAAGCAGAAATTCTTGAAACTGACTCAAGGAAAAGAAAATATGAAGAAATCTAAAACAAATTAAAAAATCTGGATTAGTTATTAAAAATTTTCCCAAAGAAAATCACCAGCCCAGAGAATTTAACAGATAAATTATAACAATATGTAAAGAAATACTCCCTTACACTTTCAGAAAATAGAGTAGAAGGAACACTTCAACTTATTAAGTCTATATGATCCTAAACCCCAAACCAGACATTTGCCAAAATCTAATACCCATTCAGGATAAAAACTCAGCCATGCAAAACAGAAAGGCATTTCTTGATTCTGATAAAGGCTACCTATACAGAACCTTACAATTAGCACTATGCTTCACAGCTTAAGACTGAATATTTTCCAGTTGTGATCAGGAACACATTATCACTTCTATTCAACATTTTACTAGAGGTTGTAATTAGTGTAGTGAAGAACAAATGAAAAATAAAGGCACCTAGCATGCTGAAGTCCATGGGGTCACAAAAAGTCGGATACGACTGAGCAACTGAACCAAACTGAGATTGAAAAGGAAAGAAAATGTATTTTCAGACAACATTGTCTTATATGTAGAAAATCCTGAGAAATCCAGAGAAAAATTATAATAACTAATAAATGATTTCAACAAGGTCACTGGATAGACTACAACAGTATTTCTTTATATTCACAACAAACAATTCAGAAATGAAACAGAAAAACTGCATTTACAATGGCATTAAAATAATAAAACACTGAAAGAAATTTAACAAAAACAATGCAAGACATACATTGTAAAGTGCAAGACCTTGCTGAGAGAAAGATCTGAAAGGAGAGAGAGACATTTCATGTTTGTGGATGGGAAGGCTCAATATTACTAGAATGGCAACCCTCACCAAATACAGGCTTGAGATTCTCCAAAGTGATCTGCAGACGCAACACAGTCCCTATCAAAATTCCAGCATATTCTGCAATTATGTTGTCATTGCCATTATTTAAATGAAGTTTTAAAGCACACCCTAGTCAATCTTGCTCATTACTCAATCTAAGTATACCAACCGGTATCAAACAGGGAAGACAGAGGGACTGAGCGTGGTTCTAGAACCAAACTCCCCGTGTCTGAATCCCAGCTTCTTCACCTGCTAGCTGTGTGATCTCAGGCAAATTGTTAAGTCTCATTTTTTTCATTTGTCATATGGAATGAAAATTACTAGCATCAAGCTTATGAGGTTGTTGTCAAGATTAGGATGGAATCTTTCAACAACACCTGGCATGTGGTAAATGCTCAATAAGCACTGCAATTTTTCTAGCAAATAATTTGGGGAATCAAAGATTAAAGCATTTTTTTTTATTACTTATGAGAATTTTCAGCACTAAAAGATTAATAGTAAAGTAGCTACAACAATCATGAACTTGTCCCACACTGTATTTCTTAAAAAATGATCAAATTTTCAAGATATTTTTCAAAGCTTTAGGGAAAGCCATAGTTAAAATGAAATTTAAAAAATACCACCAGTTTATCCAAATACTCTTAAAAGTTCCCAGTAGAACTTCAATAGCTGTATTATTGCTACACTTCAATACATTTTAGGAAAAAAGGGTAAACTATAAAAGATAACAATGCTGGGCTTGTTTCTGGTAATATTGAGGAAAAGAAACCTGCACAAATATGACACTAAGACGACCCAAATATGGCATACAAATATTTAAAAATGTATCTTTTAAAACATGTCACATACTTTGAATAAAACCAAGCAATGCCCAAAACACAGTGAAAGCAGTAATCTCAGAAAATAAGGATTCTTCAAGGCCAGCTTTTGGCTATTTTCCACTAAATCCTGGTGATCTCTAGTGTTGATTTTTGTCTTCTGTGGGTCAGGGTACACTGGTCACAAAAGAGCCCCAAAGTGATGAGTCTATCAGGAAACCCTTGTAAAAGGCCATGACCTCAAAGAGTCAAGATCTTCAGTGTGAGAGTCAATCAGAAATAAATCTTCATCACCAGGAAAATGTGCTGCCATATCATTTGCACTTGGCAGAAAAAACAATCTCCTTGATATTTGTAATCACGAGCTTGGCCTCTTGTAGATCAGCAGTGCAAATTAATCTTATTTAAAGTCTGGCAAATATCAAGCCTATAATTTATTTTAAAATGGTTTTGCATTTTGTTTATTAAAAATATATATGATGTTGAAACTTTGCATTTTATAAACTAGTATCTGGCTATTAGTATTCTACAGGAACCAGAGTTCTTGGTGACTATATATATATATATATATATATATATATATATATTTGTGTGTGTGTGACTTTTTTGTATACTAAGGGCCATTTCAATGTTACAATCATTTTTAGAGTTGTTGTAATTGATGTGAATATCATGTTTTTTTCAAATCTGTTCTGAGCCTATAGTGTTTGCTTTGTGAATATATAATATATGTGCATTGTATATATTCTGTATAGTTACATTGTACTGAAATATTAGCTCAATTGATATAAATAAAGTACGTATTGAGTACTTTTCCCCCTAGCCTGGTTGTTTAATATTTTTAAAAAAGGTTTAAACTTTTCAAAAAACAAAGATTTTAAACTGGCCTTTATTACATGGTCACAAATAAAGTTGCAGTTAGAAAGGACAGGGAGGAAAAAAATAGTTTTGAGTGTCTTTGAATAGAAGCATAAGACTAAGGTTTGTTTGGTTCCCTTACCCTCTTGATTAAAATCTCTTATTAATGCTAAAAAACAAAAAACAAACAAAAAACTGTCCTGCTTTGGTAGTGACCCCTGGTGCTCCAGAAGCATAATCTCTAATGAGGCGTTAATGAATTTCAGCAAATTAAAAGTTTCAAAGAATATTAAGCCACATGTGCACAGGCACACACACACACACAAATCAATAAACACACAAGAAAACAAGGCACCATGAGTTAGAACCAGCTGAAACAAACAAACAAACAAAAAAAATAGCTAAAACACATCCACACAGAAAAATTACTGAATTATCTGGAATATAGGTGCTTAAAGAAATGAAAGTTAGAACTGAATAAAACAACAGGAACAAGAAGCACACATAAAAATCAATAAAGCAGTCTTTTAGAATAATACAGCAGTACCTCTAGAAATAAAAAAAAAATAATTTAAATTAAAACTCAGTGGAATTGTTAAGTAGCTGAAAAAGACTAAGTGAACAGAAAGACAGATGGGAACAAATTATCCAGAATATAGTAGAAAGAAATGAAAAAAATCTGGAAAGTTGACAGATTCAGATAATACAGTAAAATCTAACATTCATCTTTCAAGCTCCAGAAGGATGGAGAAGAGAGCTTAGAAAGAGGCAGTACTCGAATAAATAATGGCTAAATATTTCCCCAAATTTGTTGAAAGATTCCAGTCCTCATCTTTAGCAAGGCCAACAAATTCCAGACATTAATAAAGAATTACACACAAATATAGAAGTTGTATTTTATGGTGAAAATGAAGAACACCAAAAGAGAGGATTTTAAAAAAAGCTAGAGAAAAAAAAGGACAGATAACCTACAACATAATGACAATTATACTTTCAACTGACATGGCACCACCAACAGAAGCCAAAGATTGGAACATTATCTTTACTAGGCTGAAATAAGAAGCAACGGTCAGCCTAGAATTAAATAGGCAGCAAAGTAATCTTTCAAACAAAAGGGGCAAAAGAAAATATTTTTAGAAAAGCAAAAAGTGAGTTTCCTTCCTTCTTTTTCTCCCTATCAATTATTTTATTTTTTCCCCAGTTTTATTGTGATATAATTGACATACCACAATTGACATACAGTTATGTATTGGTTTGGGCTTCCCAAGTGGCTCAGCCATAAAGAATCCACCTGTCAATGCAGGAGACAGAAGAGATGTGGGTTTGATCCCTGGGTTGGGAAGATCCCCTGGAGGAGGAAATGGCAACCCACTGCAGTATTCTTGCCTGGATAATCCCATGGACAGAGGAGATGGGAGGGCTATAATCCATGGGTTGCAAAGAGCCAGACATGACTGAGCACACACACAATGTATAGGTTTAAGGTGTACAGAATAAGGACTTGACTTTTCACAGTAAGTTTAATGAACACCCATTATCTCATATAGATTCAAAAATAAATCTAAAAAATTTGTGTGTGATGACAACTTTCAATTTACCCTAACTTTCACATATAAAGTGCTAATTATATTTATCATGTTGTATATTACATCCCTAGTACTTATTTATCTTAGAAATTTGTACATATTGACCATTTTCATCTATTGCTCACCCACCCCTGCCTCTGATAACCACAAATTTGGTCTCTTTTTCTGAGTTTGTATGCTTGTTTTTGACATATAACGGACATACAACACCATGTTAGTTTCAGATACACAAAACTGTGATTTTTTTTCTGTATCATTTCAAAATGATCACTCAGCTCAGTTCAGTTGCTCAGTTGTGTCTGACTCTTTGCAACCCCATGGACTTCAGCACACCAGGCTTCCCTGTCCATCACCAACTCCCGGAGCCTACTCAAACTCATGTTCATTACATCAGTGAAGCCATCCAACCATCTCATCCTCTGTCGTCCCCTTCTCCTCCTACCTTCAATCTTCCCCAGCATCAGGGTCTTTTCCAATAAGTTGGTTCTTCGCATCAGGTGGCCAAAGTATTGGAGTTTCAGCTTCAGCATCAGTCTTTCCAAGGAATATTCCGGACTGATTTCCTTTAGGATTGACTGGTTGGATCTCCTTGCAGTCCAAGGGATTCTCAAGAGTCTTCTCCAGCACCACAGTTCAAAAGCATCAGTTCTTCAGCGCTCAGCTTTCTTTATAGTCCAACTCACATCCATATATGACTACTGGAAAAACCATAGCCTTGACTAGATGGACCTTTGTTGGTAAAGTATTGTCTCTGCTTTTTAATATGCTATCTAGGTTGGTCATAGCTTTCCTTTTAAGGAGCAAGTGTCTTTTAATTTCATGGCTGCAATCACCATCTGCAGTGATTTTGGAGCCCCCAAAATAAAGTCTCTCTAGTGTTTCCACTGTTTCCCCATCTATTTGCCATGAAGTGATGGGACTAGATGCCATGATCTTAGTTTTCTGAATAGTAAGTCAACTTTTTCACTCTCCTCTTTCACTTTCATCAAGAGGCTCTTCAGTTCTTCTTCACTTTCTGCCATAAGGGTGGTGTCATCTGCATATCCGAGGTTATTGATATTTCTCCCAGCAATCATGATTCCAGCTTGTGCTTCATTGAATCCAGCATTTCTCATGATGTAGTCTACATGTATGTTAAATAAGCAGGGTGACAATATACAGCCTTCATGTACTCCTTTTCCTATTTGGAACCAGTCTGTTGTTCCATGTCCAGTTCTAGCTGTTGCTTCTTGACCTGCATACAGATTTCTCAGGAGGCAGGTCAGGTGGTCTGGTATTCCCAGCTCTTTAAGGATTTTCCACAGTTTATTGTGATCCACGTAGTCAAAAGCTTTGGCATTGTCAATAAAGCAAAAGTAGGTGTTTTTTTCTGGAACTCTCTTGTTTTTCCGATGATCCAGAGGATGTTGGCGATTTGATCACTACCTAAGTATTTAAGATACATCACCATACAGATATTACATAATTTCTGATGATATTCCCCACACTGTACATTTCATATTTGTGGCTCACTTATTTTGCAACTGTAAGTTTGTACCTTTTAATCCCACTCACCTATTTCTTTCCTCTCCCTACCCCCCTCCTCTCTAGCAAGCACCTGTTTCTTTTCTGTATCTGTAACTGTTTAGTTTGTTTTGTTTCTCAGATGTTTTGTTTCTGTTCATTTGTTTTCTCAGATGCCACACTGTAAGTGAAATTAAAAGCATTTGTCTTTCTCTGACTTATTTTAATTAGCATATGCCCTGTATGTCTACCCAGGTTGTTGCAAATGGCAAGGTTTCATTCTTTTTTATGGCTGATTAATATTTAAATATATATATATATATATCACATCATTTTTATCCATTTATATATTGATGGGTGTTTGGTTTGCTTTCATATCTTGCTTACTATAAGTAATGCTGCAATGGGTACAGGGGTACACAGATCTTTTCTACTTAGTGTTTTCATTTTCTTTGGATAAAATAGCCAGCAGTGAAATTTCTGGATCATAAGATTGTTCCATTTTTAATTTTTTGAGGAAATTCCATACTGTTTTCCCTAGTGGCTGCAGCAATTTATATACCCACCAACAGTGCACAAGTGTCCCCTTTCCTTCACATCCTCACCAACACTTGTCTTTTTTATAATAGCCATTCTGACAGGTATGAGGTGATATCTCATTGAGGTTTTGTTTTGTATTTCCTTGATGATTAGTGATGTTGAATATCTTTTCATGTGTCTGTTGTCCATCTGTATTTCTTCTTTTGAAAAATGTCTATTCAGTTCCTTTTCCCATTTTCAATCAGATTGTTTTTTGATGTTGAGTTGTCAGAGTATTTTGTAGATTCTGGATATAAACCCCTTATCAGCTACTGTTGATAAATATCTCTTCCCATTTAGTAGGCAGCCTTTTCATTTTGTTGATAGCTTCCTTTGCTGTTCAAAAGATTTTTAGCTTGATGTACTCTCATTTTTTTCTGCTTTTGTTTCACTTGACTAAGGCAACGTATTAAAAAAAATTACTAAGATCGGTGTGAAAGAATTACTGCCTATATTTTCTTCTGTACACTTTATGGTTTCAGGTCTTACAATCAAGTCTTTAATTTAGAATTTATTTTTGTGTATGGTGTAATAGAGTAGTCCAATTCGATTCTTTTGCATGTAGCTGTCCAGTTTTCCCAAAACCATTTATTGAAGAGGATGTCTTTTACCAACTGTACATTCTTCCCTTCTGTGCTATAGATTAATTGCCCATATAAATGTTGGTTCATTTCTGGGTTCTCTATTCTGTGCCTTATTTCTTTAGAAAGAAATTATAGAGGATTTATTTCAAGTAGACAAAAATTTGAGATACAAGAAGTACTGGTATGCAAATAAACTAGTAAATATATAGCTAAGCCTAAAAATAAATTAGTTGCTACGTCAAACTAAAAATCTTCAGCACAGCAAAGAAAAACAATGACAAAAGAAAAAGAGAGAGGGTATTTGCAAATCATATACCCAATAAGGGGTTAATCTTCAAACTATACAAAGAACTCATATGGCTCAACCAACAAAAGAACAAACAATCCAATTGAGAAATGGGCAGAGGATCTAAACAGACATTTTTCTAAAGAAGACATACAGATGGCCAAGAGGCACATGAAAAGATGCTCAACATCACTAATCATCAGGGAAATGAAAATCAAAATCACAGTGAAAAAATCATCTCACACCTGTCAGAATGGCTTTTGTCAAAATGGTAAGAAATTGCAAGCGTTGGTGAGAATGTGTAGAAAAAAGAAACTTCACGCCCTGTTGGTGGGAAAGTAAACTGGTATCGCCACTAGGGAAAACAATATGAAAGTCTCGAAAAATTAAAAACAGAACTACCATATGACCCAGCAATTCCACTTCTAGGTATATAAACAAAACAATAAACTGTTATATATATACGAAACTGATAATGCTGTATGTCACTTACAGCAGCTCACTGGGTAAAGAATCTGCCTGCGATGCAGGAGATGCAGGTAGATGGGAGTTTGAGCCCCAGGTTGGGAAGATCCCCTGGAGGAGGGCAAGGAAACCCACTCCAGTATTTTTGCCTGGAGAATCCCTTAGACAGAGAAGCCTGGAGGACTATAGTCCATGGGGTTGCAAAGAGTCGGATGCGACTGAACAAGAACGTACTCCCCAAGGCTGCCACCCTGTTCCACCCACTCCACACTGATGAGCAGCACCAAGCTACCTGCAGTCCCCTGGTGCGGACCCAGAAAACAGCCCCAGATAAGCACAGATGTGACAGGCTAGCAGTGCATACCGACAGCACGTCCATCCACGGATAAAACTAGCAGGATGAGAATTAAAATCTTAGTTCCTCATGTTTTCTGGAGAATAATGATGTTTTGAGTGTCTTTATTCTTTGTTCATTCTGCTTGTTAATATTTGTAAGGTAATCATGCAACTAGATATTAATGTTACAGCCATGCATACTATTGAATGATATTAAATACTTCTTTGTGTTTTAATATAATATTTTTCCTTTCAAAAACAGTTCGTTTTTATTACAAAGTGAATCATAATAAGTGAAGTTACTGCAAAATTGGTAACTTTGGAATTTTAGATTTCTTTTAAATTTTGAGAGCAAATTTCTTCAAATTAGCATAATTCATCTTTAATTATTCTCTTCCTTTCATGTTAAAGTCTATTTAAATAACACGCAGTAAGAACTATAAGTGGCATCTCAGATCTCCTCATTCAAATATAATTGGAATTTCACACTCCACTAGTATGACTTCATTCACATATAGTTCTCAACAAGTGCCTGTCACATTAAAATTTATTGGTTGCTATAGTGTTTCTTCCAAAATAAAAGACACACAAGGCACATCCCTGCCCCCAGCATTCACAGTATATTGGGGCCAGACAGCAGTCAGCTAAGAATGGGATTCCCAGTAATGCAGAGCAAATTCTAGAATAGAGGGATAGGGAAAATGCTACTGGGGCAGAAAGATAGGAGTAATTAATTTGTCTAATATCGAGGAAAGTTTACCAGAGAAGGTAATTAAGACCTGAAATATAGATAAAATTTTTCTTAGGTAGAAAGGAAGAAATATTTTCTAGAAGAGTAGCAGCATGAGGAAAACAAGGAAAATTTAAGAAGCGTGTGATGTGTTAGAGGAGCATCAGGTCGTGTAGTTTGTTGTGCAATGTACAGGTGGCGGTTTTTGTTTAGTTGCTAAGTTGTATACAACTCTTGTGACCCATAAACTGTAGCCCACCAGGCTCCTCTGTCCATGGGACTTCCCAGGCAAGAATACTGGCATGAATTGCCATTTCCTTCTCCAGGGGATCTTCCCGACCTAGGAACTGAACCCAGGCCTCCTGCATTGCAGGTGGATTCTACAGGGGTTACATATAATTAGTCTATAAATATTAGTCTTTTGCTGTTTCTTTGTGTGCTGGGAGTCTGGGGGATAACAGCAATTATTTCTTTTCATCAAATGGGAAAGGAAAGAATACATATGGCAGAATATGCAGAACCGAAGCAATTCATCATTCTTTTCAGTCAACTACAGGAAAAACGCTTTCATACTAGGTCTACAATGCAGCTGTCCCTTACTGACAGACGTTTCCCTGCACCTGGCTGACCTGTCTGTTTAGAGTAATTCATCAGTCAGTCAGTCCTCCATTTGTCCAGACTCTACTGTGTACCCAACACTCAGCTGGGCGTCAGGGAATCAAAGGAAACACTGCCCGGTCCCCAGTGCAAAGAACCCTGCTTTAGATAAGAGTCAAAACTAAGGTACCTGTAGAAAACAGAAAATTGTTCCATATTAAACTGAGTGGAACACATTCTAGACACCAGGCTAATTTATAGGCCCAAATTGGGGAAATGTTTTAGAAAAGTTATGACTTGAAAATAAGTAGAATTCAGAAAAAGAGCAGGGTAGAAAAGAGAGCTTTCCTGATGCAGAAGAAGACCTGGAGCCTATTATAGAAAGAGGCAGGAGTCTGAGAACAAAACTTCCTAATGGGACAGGGAAACAAGTTATGGTACTGGCAGCAACTTACTGAGGGTCTTGAAAATGAGGAGTCTGGATCTGATGAAGTATCTGCTGACATGATACATGTGATCTTATGGGAAGGTACAAAGGGATACATTCCCTAATGGCAGATCTGACAAAAAAGAAATGGGAACAGGGAGGATTGCCCCAAAAGAGCCACAGTAACCCATACACAAGGTAAGGTGAACTCACATCTTTATTACAACAGTAAAAGAAAGGGTGCAAAGGAGAGACATTTTAAGTGAAATGGAGTGACAGATTTTATACATGTGAGAGGGAGCTGTCATAGTATGGCTGTTAAGAGGAATCATGGGTTTGATTACTGGCTTGGTTAAATAACATGCATGTCCTAGAGCTGGACCATAAGCCTTTAAAAACCTTAGAGAATGTCCATACTACCTACCTTACTGAGATTAAATCAATATAAAGTACTTCTCATACAGTAATGTCTCAGTAAAAGTTGGTTGCATCACCACCACCATCACATCAGAGTGATTACAATTTCTCTACTTTAAAAAATAACTATTTTTGTCCATTTTAATTGACAGGTATCTTGCAGAGACATGATTTAAGACTACTTTGCCAACAAAGGTCTGTCTAGTCAAGGCTATGGTTTTTCCAGTGGTCATGTATGGATGTGAGAGTTGGACTGTGAAGAAAGCTGAGTGCCGAAGAACTGATGCTTTTGAACTGTGGTGTTGGAGAAGACTCTTGACAGTCCCTTGGACTGCAAGGAGATCCAACCAGTCCATTCTAAAAGAGATCAGCCCTGGGTGTTCTTTGGAAGGACTGATGCTAAAGCTGAAACTCCAGTACTTTGGCCACCTCATGCGAAGAGTTGACTCACTGGAAAAGACTCTGATGTTGGGAGGGATTGGGGGCAGGAGGAGAAGGGGACGACAGAGGACGAGATGGCTGGATGGCATCACCAACTAGATGGACGTTTGAGTCTGAGTGAACTCTGGGAGTTGGTGATGGACAGGGAGGCCTGGCGTGCTGCGATTCATGGGGTCGCAAAGAGTCGGACACGACTGAGCGACTGAACTGAACTGAATGACCTGTTATTCCTCAAGCTTTCACCCATTAGTTAGGGCATCTATTGAAGGTCCCTGCTTCATTAAATTATTACAGTTGGCAAATAATGATTTTCTATTTCCATTATCTTTTACATTTATCAATTAACTTTCTACTGTCAGGAAGCACTCTCTCCCTTCCCATCCATCTGTACCTTCATTCACCCAGCCACCCACCCATCTGGCTATCCATCTATCTACCTCAATAGGGGTGCTTACATTAATTTCAAAGGGAGAAAATGTAATAAACATGAAGAAAAACAGTCCCTGACTCTTACTGAACAGGAACAGATCTGGTTCTCACATACATGTGAGAACATACATGTTCTCTTGCTGAAAGTAAGTAATTTATTACAATGCCAGTATTAGATGGTCTGTCACCATGCTAGAGTGAAACATAGGCAGAACCATTCCATAAATGCATGTGGACACATAAAAAAAACAAAACCAAGAATACTGTCCAAACCACAAAAAATGATCAATACCTCCCACTTCCCGCTGATGTGAGTGCTGCTTATTTACCAAATACAAGTTTAGTTTTGCTCCATTCCTCTTGCCTCCTATATACAAATTATTACTGTAACCAATAGAGAAACCACCCATTTTTGATAGCACCCACTTGAGAGTAAAACCACACTTCCTTAAAATCTCCCCCCAATAATTGAGCTGCTGCTGCTGCTGGTTAAGTCGCTTCAGTCGTGTCTGACTCTGTGCGACCCCATAGACGGCAGCCCACCAGGCTCCCCCGTCCCTGGGATTCTCCAGGCAAGAACACTGGAGTGGGTTGCCATTTCCTTCTCCAATTAAGCAGGTAGATCCAAATATGAAAATAAGAACCTCTTAACACACTGGAATACACCCTCACTGAGATATCCTCCAGTTCCTCACGGTGTGCACCCTCACTTGTTGCCATGAGCCAAGAAACCCAACTCTGTTTAACCAGATGTTTATTCCTGGGAGGTCTGAATGGAGGGCATCAACAATAATTTTAGAGGAGAAATCTGACAGACACCACCTTAAACAAGCAATCAACAAATATTACTAGAAGTGGAACAAATCACTATCCTAATCCTCCTGATACAATGTCCCGAGGAGAATGCATCATTTTTGAATTGGGTTGGCTCAAAAAGCATAATACCAATTTAATCATGCAGAAACGTCAAACCACACTGAAGGCATTCTACAAAATAACTGCAGCATGCTCTTCAAAAATATTAACGTCAAGGATTAAGGAACTATACTGAATTAAAGGTGACTATAGAGACGTGACAGCTGAACGCAACCCAGGGTCCAGCCTTACTGCGGCAAGTGGTAGATTAGGATCTACAGATTAGGTGAGACTGAGTTCATGTTTCTCAATTGATAACTGTATTGTTATATAAGGAGATATCCTTTTTAGGAAATGCACACTGAAGCACTTAAGTGCAAAGAATATACATGTATGTTAAAATTACATACACACATGTGTGTGCTTAGTTATCAGTCACGTCCTACTCTTTGGGCCCCATGGACTGTAGCCCACTGTGCTCCTCTGCCCATGGAATTTTCCAGACAAGAATATTGGAGTGGGTTTCCATTTCCTACTCCAGGGTATCTTCTCGACGCAGAGATCGAATCTGCATCTCTTGCGCCTCTTGCATTGGCAGGCAGATTCTTTACCGCCCGTGCTACCTGGAAAGCCCATACACACATACATATATGTTAAAATTATATGTGTGAATACACATGTAAACACACACAGAGACACAGAGAGAGTAGGAGGGTGTGATAAAGCAAACGTGATAGAGTACTAACATTTGGGAATTCAGATGAAGGTATATGGAAATTAATTGTACTCTTTTACAACTTTTCTGTAAGTCTGAAATTACAGTCCATTCTCACACCTGCAGTAAAGTTCTATGAAGCATGACTCATGTTTGAACGAAGCTCGTTAGTGCATAGATTTTCTCTCAAACATGCTCTGCAAACCTCTTGTGCTCAGGAGTACTATGCACACACACTTCAGCACTGTAGTTTGGAGCCCCTTTACATAGCAAAATCCCCAAGAAAACCCCCACACAAGTCTGGAAAATGTGGCACTAAACGGACTGTGACAAGAACACTTGTTTGCAGTATTAAGCTGAGACAAGAAGGCACGGCGCCCCCTTGTTCAACCTCAGCAGGGAACTGGGCACATCAGGTGACCTGAGTATCTCAACCATCTGCATGCGTGCAGGATGACTGGAAAAGCACAAGGACTCATTTAGCAGTTACAAATTTCAGCCATGGATGAATTCACTGATATGGAATCTGTGAATAATGAGGACTGGCTGACCGTATATCAAAATAAAAAGGAAATATATTTTCAATCTGGAAGACTAGAAAAATAGTAGTACAATAAAATAAGACATGGTCTTTGGGCAGGAGAACTGTTCTGGGAGGGAAAGTGAAAGTGGAAATTGCTCAGTCGTGTCCAACTCTTTGCAACCCCATGGGCTGTAGCAGATAGTATTTAATTCAGGATATTATAGGTTTGGAAGGTTGTCCCAGAAATGCCTTAGATACATTTGGAAATCCAGGAGCTGATGAAAGCCAAATTAGAGAAAGAGATGAAGTCTATGGGAATTATTGTTTATACAGTAGGGATAACTGAAGCCATAATTAGAGCAAAGGAAGACCCAGATTTTGTGCTTAAGTCGTAACACAAGGGAGGATTAAATCATTAGAGTGAAGACATGCAGAATCAAGAAAGGGGAATATAGTGAAACTGCCTCTTTTTTGGCAAAGCTATTCAAATAGATGCACTGAGTAAGGAGCAGCAGATAGGTTCAGTGAGACAGTTTCAATAAAAAAAATTTAAAAATAAGGATTTGACTTGATAGAGCTTTCCAGATCCAATGAGCTATCTATCCAAAGATAGAGCCACTGCTATTGGAGGTAATCAAACACAGGGTGCAGGTTATTTACCAGGATGAGCACACTATCGAATATTCTGATTGGATAATACTTTAAGACCTGTACAATGATTTTAATATCCTGTGACTAATTTTTGCTGAATATTTTCTCTGGAGTCTTAAGTGATTCCCATATACTCAATCAACCATGAAGTAGGTCTCCAGATCCTTAAAAATAATCAGACCTATCAGAGCTGAAATTTTTTGACCTAGGCAAAATGTTGTCACCATAGTCCATTTCATTGAAATATCTAAAACATGGAGATAAAGGCAGAAGCTGCATCTTCATCAATGTGGTCCACCCTCTCCCTTAGTTTGCTGCTATCTTAAAAATAAAAGGTGAGATGGACATCTGGGGCCTGGGACACATCCTACTTCAGTTCAGTTCAGTTCAGTCACTCAGTCGTGTCCGACTCTTTGCGACCCCATGAATTGCAGCACTCCAGGCCTCCCTGTCCATCACCAACTCCTGGAGTTCACTCAGACTCACGTCCATTGAGTCAGAGATGCCATCCAGCCATCTCATCTTCTGTCGTCCCCTTCTCCTCCTGCCTCCAATCCCTCCCAGCATCAGAGTCTTTTCCAATGAGTCAACTCTTCGCATGAGGTGGCCAAAGTACTGGAGTTTCAGCTTTAGCATCAGTCCTTCCAAAGAACACCTAGGGCTGATCTCCTTTAGAATGGACTGGTTGGATCTCCTTGCAGTCCAAGGACTCTCAAGAGTCTTCTCCAAGCTGCTCCTTATGGAAAGTCAGCATGAGAAGAGTTACGGAGCACAAATGAATACCTGGGGCTCAAGGGTGGGAGGCTTATTTATTTTTTTAAAAAGACAGTCCTGGGAATACCATACTAGGTTGTAGTCTTTGGTGCCAAGGATTTCTCTGAAATAGCGAGCCATCAACTGGTAGGTAGTGGTATGCTGAAGTTAAAACTGTGAAGAGCATAATACTCATTCCTGAACTTCCATAAATGTACTTTTTCACCGGTGTGTGGGAGCCCTGGGGAGAACGGCCATTATTACAGCAACAAAATTGGAAGCTCTCACACCTGTCTCACTGCATCAGATCTGGTCAGCTCTGTGGCTCCCCTCCCATTACTTTCCCTGACAACACAGACCACCTCCCTCTCCCCTCAGGGTGTGGGGCAGGGGAGAGGAGAGACTTTCTGTGACTTGTGGAACAATCTTGGCTAGTCTTCTGACATTTACCTATAAGCCTTTTACTGTGCTTTTGATTAGTTTAGAATATTCACTGATAGGCCTCCTTTGGTTTTCTGAATTCTAAATCTTTTCTTTTTTTTTTAATGAACAGTGTCCCAGGCTTAACATTTGCTAAGTACTAACCAATAACACATAGTTTGCAAGAACTGATAGATGAAGATTTCTTTTGCGTTAATAAAGCATTTTAAATTCTTACTATCATTAGTAAAAGTAAATATTCATTCTTCATATAAATTTCTCTTATTGCACACTATCAACACTATCCTCCAAATATATACAATCTACTGCCTGGCTATAAAAATAAACTAAATGTACAAATGTATAAGAGAAATGTACTTCAAAGGGAGTTAATATAATGTACTATACAGAGCTAGAAAGGAAGGTAATCAAACCTTTTGGCAACATATGAAGTGTAAAAGTGAAATATTCACATGTCAGAGCTGATGTTCATCAACAAGTGGCAAATTGGAAGATTATATTTAAATTCACATTTTTGTTCTTAAAAAAAAAAAACAACTCCTCATGATGACATCAAAGAGGGATCAAAAGAGCTCCCATAATGACTGCTTTTAGGCACAAATGTGAATTTGCTAGATACTGCTAATGAATTAAATTATTAGCAAATATGTATTGCACTCTGGCCACATGCAAAGCTGTCCCAGAGGTACAGAGGAAATGAGAAATGTGCCCCAACACTGTAGTCAGGCAGTGTAACAGATAATGAGAAGGTGGCCATTGATACAAATGTCTATCAATTAAGAGCATGTGGTGTTTAAAAGTTAAAAATAATGTTTTCTACGGGAAAGAGGGAGAGCGATTTTTGGCTGATTTCCCATGCAAATTGGGAAAAATACTGACATGTTGAAACAAACCATTTTGTTGGAAGCAGCAAGCTATCATTGGTCCCAGTGCTAGTCTACTGACAAGTGATTGGACGGATCAGTAGCAACTGATCACTTCAAAAAACATTTCCAGAAATAGATTTAGTCTATGTTTAATAGGCATAGATATTTTTGAGAATGCAGTTCGGATCTTTATGTATGTCGGACATCTCAGTGTCTTAACATCATTTTGAACCGGAGTTTGGCTTAGGAGGTGAGCCAAGTAAGACTCCCCTGCCCCAATTCTCTGTACTCATCTCTTTGAAGCATCTTAGAATTTGTACTAGTAATGCATCTTCTAAGGGAATATACCTTAAGTTCAGTTCAGTTGCTCAGTCGTGTCCGACTCTTTGCGACCCCATGAATTGCAGCACGCTAGGCCTCCCTGTCCATCACCAACTCCCGGAGTTCACTCAGACTCACGTCCATGAGTTGGTGATGCCATCCAGCCATCTCATCCTCTGTCGTCCCCTTCTCCTCCTGCCCCCAGTCCCTCCCAGCATCAGAGTCTTTTCCAATGAGTCAACTCTTCGCATGAGGTGGCCAAAGTACTGGAGTTTAAGCTTTAGCATCATTCCTTCCAAAGAAATCCCAGGGCTGATCTCCTTCAGACTGGTTGGATCTCCTTGCAGTCCAAGGGACTCTCAAGAGTCTTCTCCAACACCACAGTTCAAAAGCATCAATTCTTCGGCACTCAGCCTTCTTCACAGTCCAACTCTCACATCCATACATGACCACAGGAAAAACCACAGCCTTGACTAGATGGACCTTTGTTGGCAAAGTACTGTCTCTACTTTTCAATTATGCTATCTAGGTTGGTCATAACTTTCCTTCCAGGGAGTAAGCGTCTTTTAATTTCATGGCTGCAGTCACCATCTGCAGTGATTGTCGAGCCCAAAAAAATAAAGTCTGACAGTGTTTCCACTGTTTCCCCATCTATTTCCCATGAAGTGATGGGACCAGATGCCATGATCTTCGTTTTCTGAATGTTGAGCTTTAAGCCAACTTTTTCACTCTCCTCTTTCACTTTCATCAAGAGGCTTTTTAGTTCCTCTTCACTTTCTGCCTTAAGGGTGGTGTTTATCTGCATATCTGAGGTTATTGATATTTCTCCCGGCAATCTTGATTCCAGCTTGTGTTTCTTCCAGTCCAGCGTTTCTCATGATGTACTCTGCATATAAGTTAAATAAGCAGGGTGACAATATACAGCCTTGACATACTCCTTTTCCTATTTGGAAACAGTCTGTTGTTCCATGTCCAGTTCTAACTGTTGCTTCCTGACCTGCATACAAATTTCTCAAGAGGCAGATCAGGTGGTCTGGTATTCCCATTTTTTTCAGAATTTTCCACAGTTTATTGTGATCCACACAGTCAAAGGCTTTGGCATAGTCAATAAAGCAGAAATAGATGTTTTTCTGGAACTTTCTCTTGCTTTTTCCATGATCCAGCGGATGTTGGCAATTTGATCTCTGGTTCCTCTGCCTTTTAGTAGTCATCAAATACATTAAAGTAAGGGCCTTTGATTAAGAGTCATTAAGTCTGGTCTTCAGCAACATACATACACACACACACACACACACACACATATCAGATCAACAGAGACGTTACTCTGTCAACAAAGTCCGTCTAGTCAAGGTTATGGTTTTTCTAATAGTCATGTATGGATGTGAGAGTTGGACTATAAAGAAAGCTGAGCACTGAAGAACTGATGCTTTTGAACTGTGGTGTTGAAAAAGACTCTTGAGAGTCCCTTAGACTGGATCCAACCAGTTCATCCTAAAGGAGATCAGTCCTGGGTGTTCATTAGAAGGACTGATGTTGAAGCTGAAACTCCAGTACTTTGGCCACCTGATGCGGAGAGCTGACTCATTTGAAAAGACCCTGATGCTGGGAAAGATTGAAGGCAGGAGGAGAAGGGGATGACAGAGGATGAGATGGTTGGATGGCATCATCAACTCAATGGACATGAGTGTGGGTATACTTCGGGAGTTGGTGATGGACAGGGAGGCCTGGCGTGCTGTGGTTCATGGGGTCGCAAAGAGTTGGACATGACTGAGCGACTGAACTGAACATAAATATTTTAAATCTAATGCTGTGTGATCCTGTTAATTTAATTAACCTCAACTGATCTTCAGTTAGAGGTGCTTCAGTGTCTAAGGAGTCAGCACACACTCAGAGAATTTTCCAAATTTTCAAGAACTGAAAATTCTGGCAGTTTAATATGATACCTATACCATGGTGTTGCAAAGAGTCGGACACAACTGAGCAACTGAACTGAACTGAATCCCAAAGGTATGTACTGGATAGTGCCTTCATTTTGTTTTAAGTGTTAATATCCTGATCTTATGTATTTTTGGATGTGTTCATCTGGTCTCATAACTAAAGGAGTGAGATACCTCAGTCATGTCACACCATGTGAAGAACACTGATATAACTTCACACAGGAAAAAAGAAACAGTCAAAAGGTTAGCATTATCCTTCACTCTAATGCATTTATCAGTAATTCTCATGTGTGCTCAGCTGTGTCTAACTCTTTGTGAGCCCATGGACTGTAGCGCACCAAGCTCCTCTGTCCATGGAATTTTCCAGGCAAGAATACTGGAGTAGGTAGCCATGTCCTACTCCAGAGGGTCTTCCTGACCCAGGAATCAAACCCGTGTCTCATGTCTCCTGCACTGGCAGGAGGGTTCTTTACCACTAGCACCACCTGGGAAGCTTTCTTTGTCAAAAACACATTATTATTATTATTAGTGTGAAATTCTAAATACTTCTCATAGCTAAAGCCTGTAAAACACGTTTCCTTTTAATCCTTTAAAGGATGCTTTTACTTGACTTTTCCCCAAAGTATCAATATTGAATGTTGTAAAAATACTTTTAGCATTTACTTTCAAATGAAATATTCAACGCTCAATGCTTTCATGGAAAATTTCCCCTTAAAAATCCATTATACTAAAAGTAAATATCTGCATGGAGTCGTCTAGACTGATGTAATTAAAATTAAATTTACAAAAAGGTAATGGAGATTTTATCAGCACTAGCATGTAGTTCAACGCAGCAGCTGAATAATTGCAGCTTCTTTCCTGTATAATCTGGGATGAACAAAATGTTGCAATTTAAGGTATTTTTAAGAAACAATCTTACAGCAAATCCTTAGATTGGACTATTATTTTCTTTATGGCATCTAAACTTTACTACAAGGTATTAAATAATGCAAGAAAATCAAAGTGGTACAAAGGTGAGGGCCTGGCCACATTTAGTTATTTTTAAATTGCTGAACTAACGACCCAGGGGAAGGCCTGCTCGTGACAATGGTTACTCCTGCAGCACGCCCTGAGCTGATCTCAGGCCTCTGAAGTAGATGGTGAAATTCATGCCTTTGGTCAAAGAATCCCTGTGATCCCTTTCAGGTTTGGTCTCAGGATTCCGAACTAGACAGAGATGCATATTTTAAGAAGTCAATTAAACCTAAACTTGTCATATCATTTATTTTCTTCACCTCCTTAGTGAAAGATATTCCCAAGTGTTGTACTCTTTTGGTCATATCATCTCTTAACTCTAGGACTCTTGAACTCTTCCTCTTAGAATTGCTTCTTTCCAGAACAATGATGCAGCCCATTCTAGATGACCCTCAAAAGCTAATCCAATAAATCCACAGTTTTATCTGGGGGGTGAAGAGTGAAGACGACAGTGGCTCAGATTGTTAATTAACTACCTTTGCCTCCTCCTGATAAATGTTACAAGAATCCACTGGACTTCCCCTATCTCTTTCTCTAGCCTTCATTTTTGGGGCACGTTTCCCTTGCTCCTACACCTTATTTCCACTTTCCAACCTGCCACTTGTTTTCTCATGCTGTTTGCACATGCCTGCAATCAACTCCTTATACCCACTTCACCAAGTTCACTCCTGCTTGTCCTCTAGATAACAGCTTAAGGCAATTCCTTCCACAAAGCCTTTTCTGACCACCTATAGCCCTTCAGAAGGCCTGTGTTCCATCTGTTGGCTCTGCAATTCCTGTAACACCCTGAACTTCTGATTTGGGATCCTTGGCACACTTCTAAGGGTCACCTTCAACTCTAGGCTGAAGTTCTTGAGGGCAGGAACCATGCTTGTCTTGTTCTGGGCTGTATCCCTGCTGCCTGGCACACAGGAGAGGCTCAATAACTATTTTTAAAATGCTGTAAACAAATGACTAATAGTTATTGGCTTTTGTGTCAATCTCCTGTGCTGCAACTTCTACATGTTTTATTCATCTTGGCAGCCTCTATGTCTAGACCGGTACCTGGCACAAAGTATGCTATTAATATATGCTGGCTGAATTTAATTCTGAAATGGTGTGCTTTTCTAACTTTCTAACGGCAGCTTCGTCTTCTCGTAGCTTACCTGAAACGATCAGGAAGGATTAGAAGGTGGTTAAATGGTTAGGGAGAAGGGCAAGTAAGCCATTAGAAGAGAGGCAGAAATTCCAGCCTCAGAAAATTGCACGGATGTGAAAATGGAAAATGGATCGCTTATTTAACCTTCAGGCAGGTACCTATGTATGTGGCCAAATCCAACCAGTACTTTTATTTAACAGAGAATAAAAGCATTTGCCAATAACTGGTTGCTTGAAATTAAGCTATGGTGGAAAAAAATCACAACAGTGGTTGCCTCTGGGGGTGGGGATGGGGGATGACTGGGAAACTACATGAGGAAACTTTTAGGGGATGACAATGTTCTATATTTAGTTCAAGGTTTATTCCATACTGATGTAGGCACTTGTCAAGATTCATCAAATGATGCACTTAGGTTTTTGCACATTTCATTTCATTGTAAATTTAACTCAAAAGGCAGATGAAAGCTCTGTCAACAAGTACTGAACTCTATCTAATAATATTCATAGTGTGATATGTGAAGGGTGAAGTGCACTGATGATTACAATTTGGTATGAAATGCATATAACAAAAAGAGATGGAGAAATGTATGAGAAAGCACACATGTAAGATATTAACTGTAGAATCTATGTGGTGGGCATATGATTACTTACAATTCTCTCAACATTCCTGTATGTTTCAAATATTTCATTGAAAAAATGCTGGGGAAAATGGTTGCTTGGTTTTGTTTAGATGCAGAGTGAACTCCGGGAGTTGGTGATGGACAGGGAAGCCTGGCGTGCTGCAATTCATGGGGTCGCAAAGAGTCGGACACTACTCAGCGACTGAACTGAACTGATGTTAGCACACAAAAGCACAGAGTTGTGAAAGGTTAGGATGGAGTACTGAAGAAATTCTAAAAATCTCAGGAAAATGCAAAGTTTTCATTTTCTGTGACACCTTCATTCAATCAATAAATATTTATGGAATTCATAGTACATACCAGAAACTCTTTTAGACACAATAAATGGAACAAATAAAAGTCTGGGTCTTCTTGGAATTTCTGATTTTCATCATAATTTCAAGGGGATTCTTCCCAAGATGGGAAGAAAGGGTGGTCAGGCAGAGGGGTTAGCAGCAGCTTTCTGTTCAGGCCTAAGGTCATCCCTTAAAGAGAACACCACCCCATGAGGACACAACACGGATCAAGGCATTGTGAACTGGAATGGCCTGACCATCCATCTCAGGTAAGAGCATCTTTACTGAGACCACTTCTAGTTCATGGTGGGGCATCAGCATGCCTTCCAAAGTAGAAAGAAATCAGTGCCTTTCATTTTCTTAACTCACATTTCTTCTCTGGCAGAATGTACCATGTATAGTATATAGAATACCTGTATCTTGCAACTTTTTCAGACGTAACTACACCAGATACAAACTTATGTTTTGCTTTCTCCAGGGAAAGAGGCAGAGAACAGTGGCAAGGATTTTCACTACATGAATAACATTTCTTTAGACAAATGGAAGCCTATATTGGTTAAACCTGGTTGGTGCCAAAGCATGTGTAATATTTTTCAGAATACAAAAAAATTATAATTAAAGAAAAAAAGTTGACAAACTATAATGGGAGTACCAACGGCATCAATTAACCACAGACTATATGGGGTATTCTGGAATGCACTTCAGGGGAGAGAGGGAAAAAATGAAGAAAAATGTAATTATCAAAATAATAACCTACCTCCTGAGTAAAACTGTTTTTCTTAATAGATTCAGAGAAGTAGTCTTTCATATAAAACAATATGGGGGGAAATGGATGAAATGACATTAAGAAACAATACTCACTAGAATCGCGATTTCTGACATAAATGAATTAAATCAAAGTATTAATTTCTTAGTAAATTGCTTATTTTTGAAAAACGGTGCTTCTGTGCAACTATTTGGTATAAGCATATTTCAAATGAGAACTGCTGATGATGACTCATGAAAAATATAGAAGTTATGTGGAAATTTCCAATTTACAACACCCAAAGCTAGATTATATTCACTGAGGTAGCAAAATTGAAATAATGGCACCATGTTGGAGGTATCTATCCAAAAATCCATCAATATTTAGGCACCAACCTGTATTCTAAGCTAAGATATGTACCATGAAAAGTCAATGGAAACCTCAGGAATTAATGAAAATATTCAGTTCAGTTGCTCAGTCGTGTCCGACTCTTTGTGACCCCATTGACTGCAGCACATCAGGCCTCCCTGTCCATCACAAACTCTTGGAATTTATTCAAACTCATGTCCATTGAGTCAGTGATGCAATCCAACCATCTCATCTTCTGTTGTCCCCTTCTACTCCAGCCTTCAGTCTTTCCCAGCATCAGGGTCTTTTCAAATGAGTCAGCTCTTCATATCAGGTGGCCAGAGTATTGGAGCTTCAGCTTAAGCATCAGTCCTTCCAATGAATATTCAGGACTGATTTCCTTTAGGATGGACTGGTTGGATCTCCTTGCAGTCCAAGGGACTCTCAAGAGTCTTCTCCAACACCACAGTTCAAAAGCATCCATTCTTCAGCCCTCAGCTTTCTTTATAGTCCAACTCTCACATCCATATATGACTGCTGGAAAAACCATAGCCTTGACTAGATGGACCTTTGTTGGCAAAGTAATGTCTCTGCTTTTTAATATGCTATCTAGTCATAACTGGTCATAATTTTTCTCCCAAGGAGCAAGCAACTTTTAATTTCATGGCTGCAGTCATCATCTGCAGTGATTTTGGAGCCCCCCAAAATAAAGTTTCCCCATCTATTTGCCATGAAGTGATGAGACCAGATGCCATGATCTTAGTTTTCTAAATGTTGAGCTATAAGCCAACTTTTTCACTCTCCTCTTTCACTTTCATCTTTAGTCCTTCTTCACTTTCTGCCATAAGGGTGATGTCATCTACATATCTGAGGTTATTGATATTTCTCCCAGCAATCTTGATTCCAGCTTATGCTTCATCCAGCCCAGAGTTTGTCATGATGTACTCTCTGCATATAAGTTAAATAAGCAGGGTGACAATATACAGCCTTGACATACTCCTTTTCCTATTTGGAACCAGTCTGTTGTTCCATGTCCAGTTCTAACTGTTGCTTCCTGACCTACAGACAGATTTCTCAAGAGGCAGGTCAGGTGGTCTGGTATTCCCATCTCTTTCAGAATTTTCCACAGTTTATTGTGATCCACACAGTCAAAGGGTTTCGCATAGTCAATAAAGCAGAAATAGATGTTTTTCTGAAACTCTCTTTCTTTTTCAATAATCCAACGAATGTTGGCAATTTGATCTCTGGTTCCTCTGCCTTTTCTAAAACCAGCTTGAACATCTGGAAGTTCATGGTTCGTACTGTTGAAGCCTGTCTTGGAGAATTTTGAAAATTACTTTGGTCGCATGTGAGATGAGTGCAATTGTGCGGTAGTTTGAGCATTCTTTGACACTGCCTTTCTTTGGGATTGGAGAAAACTGACCTTTCCCAGTCCTGCTCAAAATGAAAGTAAGCCAAAGCTTAAAACACTGATGTACACCATATGTGGAATTAATATAAAAATCAATTACTAATTGTCACAACTACTAATTGCAACAGCCTTATCTAACTCGATGAAACTAAGCCATGCCGTATGGGCCACCCAAGATGGCCAGGTCGTGTTGGAGAGATCTGACAGAATGTGGTCCACTGGAGAAGGGAATGGCAAACCACTTCAGTATTCTTGCCTCGAGAACCCCATGAACAGTATTAAAAGGCAAAAAGATAGGACACTGAAAGATGAACTCCCCAGGTCAGTAGGTACCCAATATGCTACTGGAGATTAGTGGAGAAATAACTCTAGAAAGAAGGAAAGGATGGAGCCAAAGCAAAAACAACACCCAGTTGTGAATGGGACTGGTGATAGAAGCAAGATTCAATGCTGTAAACAGCAATATTGCCTAGGAACCTGGAATGTTAGGTCCATTAATCAAGGCAAATTGATGGGAAGTGGTCAAACAGGAGATGACAAGAGTGAACATTGACATTCTAGGAATCAGTGAACTAAGATGGACTGGGATGGGTGAATTTAACTCAGATGATCATTATATCTATTACTGTGGGCAGGAATCCTTTAGAAGAAATGGAGTAGCCATCATAGTCAACAAAAGAATCCAAAATGCAGTACTTGAATGCAATCTCAAAAATGACAGAATGATCTTGTTCGTTTCCAAGGCAAACCATTCAATGTCACAGTAATCCAAGTCTATGCCCCAACCAGTAACGCTGAAGAAGCTGAAGTTGAACTGTTCTATGAAGACCTACAAGACCTTCTAGAACTAACATCCAAAAAAAATGTCCTTTTCATTATAGGGGACTGGAATGCAAAAGTAGGAAGTCAAGAAACACCTGGAGTAACAGGCAAATTTGGCCTTGGAATACTGAATGAAGCAGGGCAAAGGCTAATAGAGTTCTGCCAAGAGAACACACTGGTCATAGCAAACACCCTCTTCCAACAACACAAGAGAAGACTCTACACATGGACATCACCAGATAGTCGACATCAAAATCAGACTGATTACATTCTTTGCAGCCAAAGATGGAGAAGCTCTATACAGTCAGCAAAAACAAGACTGGGAGTTGACCGTGGCTCAGATCATGAACTCCAGACTGAAATTGAAGAAAGTGGAGAAAACCACTAGACCATTCAGGTATGACCTAAATCAAATCCCTTATGATTATACAGTAGAAGTGAGAAATAGATTTAAGGGGCTAGATCTGATAGATAGAGTGCCTGATGAACTATGGATGGAGATTCGTGCCATTGTACAGGAGACAGGAATCAAGACCATCCCCAAGAAAAAGAAATGCAAAAAAGCAAAATGGCTGAGGAGACTTTACAAATAGCTGTGAAAATAAGGGAAGCAAAAAGCAAATGAGAAAAGGAAAGATTTACCCATCTGAATGCAGAGTTCCAAAGAATAGCAAGGAGAGATGAGAAAGCCTTCCTGGGTGATCAATGCAAAGAAATAGAGGAAAACAACAAAATGGGAAAGACTAGAGATCTCTTCAAGAAAATTAGAGATATCAAGGGAACATTTCATGCAAAGATGGGCTTAATAAAGGACAGAAATGGTAGGAACCTAACAGAAGCAGAAGATATTAAGAAAAGGTGGCAAGAATACACAGAAGAACTGTACAAAAAAGATCTTCACGACCCAGATAATCACAATGGTGTGATCATTAACCAAAGCCAGACATCCTGGAATGTGAAGTCAAGTTGGCCTTAGGAAGCATCACTACAAACAAAGCTAGTGGAGGTGATGGAATTCCAGTAGAGCTATTTCAAATCCTGAAAGATGATTCTGTGAAAGTTTTGCACTCAATATGCCAGCAAATTTGGAAAACTCAGCAGTGGCCACAGGACTGGAAAAGGTCAATTTTCATTCCAATCCCAAAGAAAGGCAACGCCAAAGAATGCTCAAACTACCGCACAATTGCACTCATCTCACACACTAGTAAAGTAATGCTCAAAATTCTCCAAGCCAAGCTTCAGCAATACGTGAACCGTGAACTTCCAGACATTCAAGCTGGCTTTAGAAAAGGCAGAAGAACCAGAGATCAAATTGCCAACATTGATGGATCATCAAAAATGCAAGACAGTTTCAGAAAAACATCTATTTCTGCTTTATTGACTATGCCAAAGCCTTTGACTGTGTGGATCACAATAAACTGTGGAAAATTCTGAAAGAGATGGGAATACCAGACCACCTGACCTGCCTCTTGAGAAATCTGTATGCAGGTCAGGAAGCAACAGTTAGAACTGGACATGGAACAACAGACTGGTTCCAAATAGGAAAAGGAGTACGTCAAGGCTGTATATTGTCACCCTGCTTATTTAACTTATATGCAGAGTACATCATGAGAAACTCTGGGCTGGAGGAAGCACAAGCTGGAATCAAGATTGCCGGGAGAAATTCAATAACCTCAGATATGCAGATGACACCACCCTTATGGCAGAAAGTGAAGAAGAAATTAAGAGCCTCTTGATGAAAGTGAAAGTGGAGAGTGAAAAAGTTGGCTTAAAGCTCAACATTCAGAAAACGAAGATCATGGCATCCGGTCCCATCACTTCATGGGAAAGAGATGGGGAAACAGCGTCAGACTTTATTTTGTGGGGCTCGAAAATCACTGCAGATGGTGACTGCAGCCATCGAATTAAAGACGCTTACTCCTGGAAGGAAAGTTATGACCAACCTAGATAGCATGTTAAAAAGCAGAGACATTACTTTGCCAACAAAGGTCCGTCTAGTCAAGGCTATGATTTTTCCAGTGGTCATATATGGATGTCAGATTTGGACTATAAAGAAAGCTGAGCACCGAAGAATTGATGCTTTTGAACTGTGGTGTTGGAGAAGACTCTTGAGAGTCCCTTGGACTGCAAGGAGATCCAACCAGTCCATCCTAAAGGAGATCAGTCCTGGGTGTTCACTGGAAGGACTGATGCTGAAGCTGAAACTCCAATACTTTGGCCACCTGATGCGAAGAGCTGACTCACTGAAAAGCCCTGATGCTGGGAAAGATTGAGGGCAGGAGGAGAAGGGGCGACAGAGGATGAGATGGTTGGATGGCATCATCGACTCAATGGACATGGGTTAGGGTGGACTCCGGGAATTGGTGATGGTAGGGAGGCCTGCCATACTGAGGTGCGTGGGGTCACAAAGAGTCGGACAGGACTGAGCATCTGAACGGAATTGTCACAAATTTAGAAGTCTTTTTTCTAGAGCTCAGTTTTATTTAAATAGCTAACAGATGATTCGTTTAGTATAATCATAACCATTTCTTTTATGTTCCTAAAACAATTGGGTTTAGTTAATCCCTTGAAAACCAATCATGAATTTAGTTCAATTGTTTAGCATTGTGTAACAAATGCAAATAAGCAGCTTACAGCAATGTGTGCTTTCTATAAAGCCCTCTGCTGTGCCCATGGACTCCGTCAGAGGCAGCAGAAGAGTTTCTGATGCCTGAATACAACCGCTAAACCTCCATGGAAATAATGGGCTGCTGATTAAATTTCTGCACATGTTAGCCTGCAAATTAATACACAAATTGGGTTGACAATTAGAAATACTATAAATAACATGTTTAATTTGATAGCCTGGCTATTGTAATAAATTGAACAACTGTTTCTCCCTCTTGCTATATTCATTTTCACCTCAGGGTTAAGTGATACTGGCCAAAGAGATACTGGAACAGGAGGCATCTGCAGAAGGCTAAAGTGTGAAATTAATTTTCCTTGCACCAGCTTTATTCCCGTTGACATAAAGGATCCACAAAAAACACTTCACATTAGGAAATCTCCTATTCTCTTTATACTAATTTTTTTTTTTTTTGGTATCATTAAATCAAGCTAAGCTCTGTGAGAATACAGGGGTAAAGATGTCTAGTCAGGTAACGTTCATTAAGACCTTTTCAGTAACTGCTCAGGTACTGTGACCTACATTGTTTCACTAAACCTCACAAGAATCACTTGAAGTAGATATCATGATCTCTATTTCACACTCGAGGAAACTCAGAGTTGCTAAGGAATTTGCCCAAGCACACACAAGTTGTACTGGCCAAAGTATAGTTTAATCTGGGCTACACACCATGGAGTCCACATTCTTTCTCCTGCCACAATAGTGATTCTAATTCTTTCTAAGCCATGAAACTGTCTTTGCACATGCACAGCTCAATGAAAATTGGAATTGATTAATATCTAAGTGAGTATCTCGTGAGACTACTTTTATGTTCCAAAAATCAAGAGCCTGCTCACAGTAATGTAACATGTCAGGAAAAAGGTAATGTACTTCTCCAACTCTGACAGTGTGGGGAATCTGACCCAATAAGCAGACGTGGGATTTGGATGATATGTCAACACTAGGACATCTTGGGGATTTCATCATCACTGCTGTTACTATGAACAGAAGTGCTAAGTAAAGGAGTCTCTAAAGCTGATGCAGATAAAACACCACACTACATAAAAATGATGAATTTACCAATCATATTTGAAAGTTAAGACTTTTTCTTAGACAGATGACAATGAAAGTTTTATTTGAAAACAACCATTATATATTAAGTGATACTCTGATGCTATATCCTATTGTTCAGTCAACTAAATACAGAAAACTGTCTCTGCAGATTTCTATGAGCAATGCTTTTAACTGACTCTCGTCCACACATATGGCCTAAGGCCAGTTGATGCCATGATTCTAACAAGAGGCTGCTTCAAAATTCTTGAATATATTTGATAAGTCTTCAAAAAATTCAGTGTGAAATTCTGTTCAGTGTAGGTTTGATAAAGTAATATTTAAAAACTGTGATCATGTGACTAGTATAAACAGTGACACTAGTAAACAGAATGCCCTGTATTCTGAACATCAAAGCGGAAAGAATTTTCTGTGTATAAAAATTTTTGATGGAAAAAAAATCAGCTTATTATAAAGTTCTACATAAAACTATCAAAATAATGACATGCAGATAAAATACTTAGATATATTTTAGAAGGGCTTCCCTGGTAGCTCAGACGGTAAAGAATCTGCCTTTCTTTAAATTTTAGAATCCCAAATAAAAAATATATTGTTATCAAAAGGTAATTTAGAAAATACTGTCTAGTCCAAATAAAACTAAAACTTACATGTTTTCTCAAAGAAAGTTAAATGTTTAGAAACATCCATCATGTGGACAGCAAATCAGTTAATGCAATTCAAATGAATTTATGAAAATGCCAAAGGATATTTTTCTTTTGATTCTTGGGTACTTATAAAAATTATAAATCAGGATGGCCAAATTTATCTCTTCTAGATTACTATACTTTTATATTGTATACTACCAGAAGGTCTCAAATATTGGCCAATTAAACCACCTTTCAAAATACAGGAGAAACATTTAGGATAATTATTTATAAATTTGTTTTAGCAACCCATTTTTCTAATGACTTTAGGGCTTTGGAAAAATAACCAAATGCTACTGAATTACAGGGAACACATATCAGAGATCATTAAAAGAAACTCCACAAAATAAAAAATCTACTTCCTTACAAGTTATATAATGTGCTACAAAGCTGGCCAGAAACGGAGACCCATGAACTAAATTCAAATTCTGCCAATAATGACCGTAGATTAAATAGGCTTCTGTTCCTTTCTGGATAAAATCAGCGTATTGTGGGCTCAGTGATGGTACACGAAGGAGTGCTAAATTAAATAGTTTCCAAGATGGTATCCAAGGTCATACACAGTTGCAAGATTTTTTTAATCAGTCCTGCCCATCATCAGACACGGAAGAAAATCTCTGACTGTGGAGTTGGCAGAGAGGCACCTCGCTAGTGAAACAACTACTAAGGATGTCATTCCTGAAGGCAAACAGGCTCCTTGCATTTCTGCCCACAACCCTCTCTGCTACTCCCAAGCACAGGTCTCCAGTCACTGCAGGAATACAAGGACAGTGCATGGCTGCAAATACAGATGTGCAGCCCTGGTTCCTGGCGACAACTACCCACAAGGACCAGCACAGAATCCCGAGCAGCAGACACTCACTGGTGTTGGGCGGAGAGGTGTGCACACCTCATCCACGTTCTACTCTTCCCAGTGAATGGTCTTCCTTCATTCCCCACTTTTATGTGATTCATGCCAAGAGGAAATCCTTGTAAATAAGCTGTAAAATAGGACCATCAGATACATGGGGTCACCCTGGCTGAAGGAGAACCTAGTGGTCTGGTGCCCTACAAAGAAGTCCAACGGGAACTTGGGGCCAAGGAGTTGGGGGAAGTCCCCCGAGATGCACTGTGAGATCCTGAGGTGGAGCTTTCTGAGCTATGGATTAGAAGGGCTATATTGATTTAGAATAACTTAATGTGAAGGAACTTCCAGAGGATTTTGCCAAAACATATTTTAAAGGAATTTAAATAAAACATCTGCAGTGATCCTTCAGCCTCATAGAATGTATATAATAAACTAAGAGCCAACCTCTCAGTTTAAATGAGAAAACTTAAGTCCCAAGAGCTTTGAGGACATTCCCCAGGATCCTCATCTCCTAAGCCCACTCAAGAGTAAACAGAAGGAAATTAAATGCTCTTCCCAGAGATGACAGATGACAGAGATCACTTTACACTCCTCAGATACTATTGAGGTATCAAGAAAAATCTTTGTCAAATTATCTGACTCTCTTCACTACATGTAAATTTCCAAATGCTTCCATTTATAATATTTATGTTCCAATTCTTTACAAATACTACAAAAATCTTAAGACTTATACAATGTTGAGTCTTATCCTGGTAAGTGTCAAATCACTGAAATACACCAGTTTCTAAAAAGATGTAAAGAGTCTTCGTCTAAACAGAAGACTAAGATTTCAATAAACTGTGATGCTGTGGTAAAGAGCCCGCCTGCCAATGCAGGAGACATAAGAGATGTGGGTTCTATCTCTGGGTTGGGAAGATCCCCTGGAGGAGGGCATAGCTACCCATTCCAGTATTCTTGCCTGGAAAATCTCATGGATAGAGGAGCCTGGAGGGCTACAGTCCATGGGGTCGCCAAGAATTGGACACGACTGATTCATTGATTGCAAAAGGCTGGATTTGAGGCAAGCTCAGTATGGACTCTATAAGGATTAAAGAGTAGCAAGGAAGAGGCCTGCAGCATCAGAGTGAGGCAGAGGATGTGAGTTCTGCCTCCAGCACAAACTAGCTGTGTGATTTGGGGCAAGTTACTAAACCTCTCTGAACTTAGGTTTCCCTATCAATAAAAGAGAAGTAGTATTAATGCCATCATAATAATCTGAAAATAACTCAGTAATCATGCAAAGTCCTGTGTAAATGTTGATTAGAGGTGACCTATTATAATTACATTACTGACATTTGTCAATTTATTTCTCACAACAATTTTAACAGAAGGAACTATGGAACAATGTTTACAGTGATGGAAATGGGAGTCTTGAGAGGTAAAGTAATTTTCCAAGGGTACTCATGGTGCAACTTGATCTGTAATATCGTAAGTGCCATACAAGCAGAACCCAGGAAAGGAGAAACCAGTGTCGCCAAATCCAAAACAGAGAGATGTTACACGAATATGCCCAATGTAACAGCCAGAGCCAAATACATAGTCCATAAACGGTGAGTATGAGTGACAGGACTGCACCTGAACATTTCTACAACTCAAACTGCGCAAGGATGCGGACTGACAGGCAAGGTCAACGGGTCTGACTTAAATAATTACTGATGTTTAACAGAAAGAGGCTTAACTGTTTTTACAGCCCAAACTGCATTTGCTGTGTAAGAAACAGTATCTAGGTAGATTGAATTTCTCAACAGGCTTTCCTAAGCACCTTCAAGGCCAGGGAATAAAGCAAGGTTCAGGGTAGAAAAAACTATTGCTATTCTGTATTTTTCCCTACCTCAGAAATAAAATATGGCTACAGTGTAATCATTTTATAAGCAATATATTTTTTTTTTTTCTGGTCTGAGAACAGATTACATACCCTGTGCTTAAGGTCTTGGGATGTCTTTGTTTTTCATTTTTATCAGCCCTCCATTAAAAGAACTGTTGCATCTACAAGAAATAGGATGGCAATTTTAAATAGACTATTATCTTATGTTTTTGAACACTAAAAGTCTATGCATAACTGCTCTAAAATATAGCATGAGATAAGCAACATTACGCTCACTGTATTGAAGAGACATTGTACGGAAAAGACAGGTCTATTTTTCCCTAGGGAATTAACAATGATGTAGAGGTTTTAGGAAGCTATATTCAGTCAGACTACTTTGATTTAGCTACAAGAATGTTACTGCCTGTGTAAAGGAGAGAGTTTAAGTTAGTTATGAGTCTTACATCTATAAGTCAGTACAAAATATTTTACATCATGATTAAAATATAATAGGAGAGAGTAAAACCACAGTATAATAAAAGTTTTTGTATTGATCTTCATGTTTTATTACTATAATTTCTGCTGTTTTTAGACAGGTGATGAGTCTCATTGTATCATCATGTGTTTTGGATGGCAGGTACCCAGTGCAAAGATGGGAGACTTCAGAGAATCATTACTCCATGTTTTTAACTTATTTATAGTACAGGTGGCTTGAAAAGATTAAATAAACACCAATCAATTATTTAGTATTGGCTGCAAGAATATAAAGTGGTAAGAGAATGCTGGGACACAGCACAGGCTGACCTCATTTTATTATGGTCTGCTTTGTTATGCTTCACAGATATTGCATGTGTTTATAAATTGGAAGTCTGTGGCAACCCTGTATCAATCAAATCTATCAGTACCATTCTTCCAACAGCATTTGGAGACTTCATGTCTCGGTGTTATATTTTGGCTAATCTCACAATATTTCAAACTTTCTCATTATTATATTTGATAGGTGATCTGTGAGTATTTCTGCTTTATTGACTATGCCAAAGCCTTTGACTGTGTGGATCACAATAAACTGTGGAAAATTCTGAAAGAGATGGGAATACCAGACCACCTGACCTGCCTCTTAAGAAATCTGTATGCAGGTCAGGAAGCAACAGTTAGAACTGGACATGGAACAACAGACTGGTTCCAAATAGGAAAAGGAGTACGTCAAGGCTGTACTTGTCACCCTGCTTATTTAACATATATGCAGAGTACATCATGAGAAACGCTGGACTGGAAGAAACACAAGCTGGAATCAAGATTGCCAAGAGAAATATCAATATCCTCAGATATGCAGATGACACCACCCATATGGCAGAAAGTGAAGAGGAACTCAAAAGCCTCTTGATGAAAGTGAAAGAGGAGAGTGAAAAAGTTGGCTTAAAGCTCAACATTCAGAAAACGAAGATCATGGCATCCGGTCCCATCACTTCATGGGAAATAGATGGGGAAACAGTGGAAACAGTGTCAGACTTTATTTTTCTGGGCTCCAAAATCACTGCAGATGGTGACTGCAGCCATGAAATTAAAAGACGCTTACTCCTTGGAAGGAAAGTTATGACCAACCTAGATAGCATATTCAAAAGCAGAGACATTACTTTGCCAACAAAGGTCCGTCTAGTTAAGGCTATGGTTTTTCCTATGGTCACGTATGGATGTGAGAGTTGGACTGCGAAGAAGGCTGAGTGCTGAAGAATTGATGCTTTTGAACTGTGGTGTTGGAGAAGACTCTTGAGAGTCCCTTGGACTGCAAGGAGATCCAACCAGTCCATTCTGAAGGAGATCAGCCCTGGGATTTCTTTGGAAGGAATGATGCTAAAGCTGAAACTCCAGTACTTTGGCCACCTCATGCGAAGAGTTGACTCATTGGAAAAGACTCTGATGCTGGAAGGGATTGGGGGCAAGAGGAGAAGGGACGACAGAGGATGAGATGGCTGGGTGGCATCACTGACTCGATGGACATGAGTCTGAGTGAACTCCGGGAGTTGGTGATGGACAGGGAGACCTGGTGTGCTGCGATTCATGGGGTTGCAAAGAATCGGACACGACTGAGCGACTGATCTGATCTGATCTGAGATCAGTGATATCTGATGTTACTACTGTAACTGTTTTGGGGGAGCCACGAATCTCGCCCACATGACAATGAACTTGATAAACTGTTGACTGCTCTGTCAATCAGGCACTCCCCTGTCTCTCTTTCCTTGGGCCTCCCTATTTCCTGAGACACAAAAATATTGGTATCAGGACAATTAATAACCCTAAAATGGCCCCTAAGCATTGAACTGAAAGGAAGAGACACACTCTAAATAAAAAACTAGAAATGACTGAGCTTATTGAGGAAGTTCACGTGGAAAGCTAGGTCTCGTTGCACCAAACAGCTGAGTTGTGTATGCAAAGGAAATGTTCTTGAAGGAAATTAGAAGTGCCACTGCAATGAACACACAAAGAGAAACAGCATTACTGTCGATATGGAGAAAGTTTCAGTGGTCTGAATAAAGGTCATATCAGACACAATATCCTGTTAAGCCAAATCCAGAGGAAGACCCTAACTCTCTTCACTTGTATGAAGGCTGTGAGAGGTGAGGCAGCTATAGAAGAAAAGTCTGAAGCTAGCACAGGCTAGGTCATGAGGTTTTAGGTAAGAAGCCATCTCCATAACATAAAAGTGCAAGGTGAAGCAACAAGTGCTGACATAGAGGCTGTAGCAAGTTATCCAGAAGATCTAGCTCAGACAATTAATAAGAGTGGTTACACCAACCACCAAATTTTCAACATAGATTAAACAGCCTTACATTGGAAGAAGCCATCTAGGACTTTCATAGCTATAGAGAAGTCCATGCCTGGCTCCAAAGCTTCAAAGGATAGGCTGATTGTCTTGGCTAGGGGCTAACTCAGTTGGTAACTTTAAGATGAAGCCAATGCTCAATTACCATTCTCAGAATCCTATGGCCTTAAGTATTAGGCTCAATTACTCTGTGTGTGCTCTATAAATTAACCAAAAAAAGCACAGATAAGAGTACATCTATTTACAACCTGGTTTACTGAATATTTTAAGCCTACTATTGAGACTTACTCCCCAGAAAAAGATTCCTTTCAAAATATTCCTCTTCATTGATAAGGTACCTGGTCACCCAAGAGCTATGATGGAGATATACAATGAGATTAATGTTGTTTTCACATCTGCTAACACACATCCATGAATTAGCCTACGGATCAAGGACTAATTTTGAATTTCAAGTCTTATTATTTAAGAAATACATTTTGTAAGGCTATAACTACCATATAGTGATTCCTCTGAGGAAGAAGGCTTGGTAACTGTAAAAATAATCTCCAAATTTTCATGAAAATACAAGACTCCGAAATAGTCAAAACAATCTGAAGAAAGAAAAACAACACTGGAGTCATCATGCTTCCTGATTTCAAATCATATCACAAAGCTGTGACAATCAAAACAGTATGATATGGAACAAAACACACACACAGATCAATGGAACAGAATAAAAATCCTAAAAATGAACCCACACTTACAAGGGCTATTAGTCTATGAAAAGGAGGGAAGAATATACAATGTGGGAAAAGACAGCTTTTTCAATAAATGGTATTGGGAAAACTGGACAGCTACATGCAAAAGAATTGAACTGCATTACTTTCTCACACCATACACAGACACAAAAATTAAAAATGGATTAAAGACTTAAATAAGTAGGAACCAAAACTCCAGAAAGAATGAAGGGATGGAGACAAAGCAAAAAGAATACCCAGCTGTGGATGTGACTGGTGATAGTAGCAAGGTCCGATGCTGTAAAGAGCAATGTTGCATAGGAACCTGGAATGTTAGGTCCATGAATCAAGGCAAATTGGAAGTGGTCAAACAGGAGATGGCAAGAGTGAACGTCAACATTCTAGGAATCAGCAAACTAAAATGGACTGCAATGGGTGAATTTAACTCAGATGACCATTATATCTACTACTGCAGGCAGGAATCCCTTAGAAGAAATGGAGTAGCCATCATGGTCAACAAAGGGTCCGATATGCAGTACTTGGATGCAATCTCAAAAATGACAGAATGATCTCTGTTCGTTTCCAAGGCAAACCATTCAATATCACAGTAATCCAAGTCTATGCCCCAACCAGTAATGCTGAAGAAGCTGAAGTTGAATGGTTCTATGAAGACCTACAAGACCTTTTAGAACTAACACCCAAAAAAGATGTCCTTTTCATTATAGGGGACTGGAATGCAAAAGTAGGAAGTCAAGAAACACCTGGAGTAACAGGCAAATTTGGCCTTGGAATACGGAATGAAGCAGGGCAAAGACTAATAGAGTTCTGCCAAGAGAATGCACTGGTCATAGCAAACACCCTCTTCCAACAACACAAGAGAAGACTCTACACATGGACATCACCAGATGGTCAACACTAAAGTCAGACTGATTATATTCTTTGCAGCCAAAGATGGAGAAGCTCTATAAAGTCAGCAAAAAAAAGACCAGGAGCTGACTGTGGCTCAGATCATGAACTCCTTATTGCCAAATTCAGACTTAAATTGAAGAAAGTAGGGAAAACCACTAGATCATTCAGGTATGACCTAAATCAAATCCCTTATGATTATACAGTGGAAATGAGAAATAGATTTAAGGGACTAGATCTTATAGAGTGCCTGAAGAACTATGGAATGAGGTTCGTGACACTGTGCAGGAAACAGGGATCAAGACCATCCCTACGAAAAAGAAATGCAAAAAAGCAAAATGGCTGTCTGGGGAGGTCTTACAAATAGCTGTGAAAAGAAGAGAAGCGAAAAGCAAAGGAGAAAAGGAAAGATATAAACATCTGAATGCAGAGTTCTAAAGAATAGCAAGAAGAGATAAGAAAGCCTTCTTCAGTGATCAATGCAAAGAAATAGAGGAAAACAACAGAATGGGAAAGACTAGAGATCTCTTCAAGAAAATTAGAGATACCAAGGGAACATTTCATGAAAAGATGGGCTCAATAAAGGACAGAAATGATATGGACATAACAGAAGCAGAAGCTATTAAGAAGAGGTGGCAAGAATACACAGAAGAACTGTACAAAAAGATCTTCATGACCAAGATAATCACGATGGTGTGATCACTGACCCAGAGCCAGACATCCTGGAATGTGAAGTCAAGTTGGCCTTAGAAAGCATCACTAGGAACAAAGCTAGTGGAAGTGATGGAATTCCAGTGGAGCTCTTTCAAATCCTGAAAGATGATGCTGTGAAAGTGCTGCACTCAATATGCCAGCAAATTTGGAAAACTCAGCAGTGGCCATAGGACTGGAAAAGGTCAGTTTTCATTCCAATCCCAAAGAAAGGCAATGTCAAAGAGTGCTCAAACTACCACACAATTGCACTCATCTCACATGCTACCAAAATAATGCTCAAAATTCTCCAAGCCAGGCTTCAGCAATACGTGAACCATTAACTTCCACATGCTCAAGGTGGTTTTAAAAAAGGCAGAGGAACCAGAGATCAAATTGCCAACATCCGCTGGATCATGGAAAAAGCAAGAGAGTTCCAGAAAAACATCTATTTCTGCTTTACTGACTATGCCAAAGCCTTTGACTGTGTGGATCACAATAAACTGTGGAAAATTCTGAAAGAGATGGGAATACCAGACCACCTGACTTGCCTCTTGAGAAACCTATATGCAGGTCAGGAAGCAACAGTTAGAACTGGACATGGAACCACAGACTGGTTCCAAATAGGGAAAGGAGTACGTCAAGGCTGTACTTGTCACCCTGCTTATTTAACTTATATGCAGTGTACATCATGAGAAACGCTGGGCTGGAAGAAGCACAAGCTGGAATCAAGATTGTCGGGAGAAATATGGATAACCTCAGATATGCAGATGACACCACCCTTATGGCAGAAAGTGAAGAGGAAAAAAGCCTCTTGATGAAAGTGAAAGAAGAGAGTGAAAAAGTGGGCTTAAAGCTCAACGTTCAGAAAACTAAGATCATGGCATCTGGTCCCATCACTTCATGGGAAATAGATGGGGAAACAGTGGAAACAGTGCCAGACTTTATTTTTGGGGGCTCTAAAATCACTGCAGATGGTGACTGCACCCATGAAATTAAAAGACGCTTACTCCTTGGAAGGAAAGTTATGACCAACCTAGATAGCATATTCAAAAGCAGAGACATTACTTTGCCAACGAAGGTCCATCTAGTCAAGGCTATGGCATTTCCAGTGGTCATGTATGGATGTGAGAGTTGGACTGTGAAGAAAGCTAAGCGCTGAAGAATTGATGTTTTTGAGCTGTGGTGTTGGAGAAGACTCTTGAGAGTCCCTTGGACTGCAAGGAGATCCAACCAGTCCATTCTAAAGGAGATCGGTCCTGGGTGTTCTTTGGAAGGAATGATGCTAAAGCTGAAACTCCAGTATTTTGGCCACCTCATGCTAAGAGTTGACTCATTGGAAAAGACTCTGATGCTGGGAGGGATTGGGGGCAGGAGGAGAAGGGAGGATGAGATGGCTGGATGGCATCACCGACTCGATGGACGTGAATTTGAGTGAACTGCCAGAGCTGGTGATGGACAGCGAGGCCTGGCATGCTGCAATTCACGGGGTTGCAAGGAGTCGGACACGACTGAGCGACTGAACTGATCTGAAAATCATGAAACTTCTAAAAGAAAACATATGCAATAAGCCCATTGATATCAATCTTAGTAATATTTTGGAGGTATATGTCTCCTCAGGCCAGGAAACAAAAGCAAAAATAAACAAATTTGATTTAATATAACTAAGAAGTTTTTGTACAGCAAAGGAAACTATTAACAAAACAAAAATGCCACTTATTGAATGGGAGGAGAAATCTGCAAACAATATATCTGGTAAGGGGTTAATATCCAAAATACACACAATATATACAAATAAGTCATACAATTAAACATCAAAAAATACAAACCAACTGATTAAAAAATGGGCAGGTGATCTGAATGGATATTTTTTTCAAAGAAGACATACAGATGGCAACAGGCACATCAAAAGATGTTTAACAGCACTAATTATCAGGTAAATGCAAATCAAAACCACAATGAGATACCATTTCACACCTGTTAGAATGGCTATTGCCAAAAAGAAAAAGTATTGGCAAGCATGTGGCAAAAAGGAAACCTCTGGGCACTGCTGGTGGGAAGGTAAACTGGTGCAGCTAGTATGCTGAATGGTACAGAGAGTCCTCAAAAATTGAAAAAAACACAACTACCACATTACCAGCAATTCCACTTCAGCCAAGTATCCAGTCAAAGAAAATGAAAAGCTAACTAGAAAAGATAAATGCACCCTTATGTTCACTGCAGCATTATTTAACAATAGGCAAGATACGGGGCAACTCAAGCAACCATCAACAGATGAACGGATAAAGATGTGATACACACATATTCACACACACATCAGAATACTATTCAGCCAAAAAGAAAGAAATCTTGCCTTTGCAACAAAATGGATGGACCTAGAGGATATTATGCTAAGTGAAATAAGTCAAACAAATCCTGCTTATATGTGAAATCTAAAACACAAAACAAATGAACAAACCTAACAATGGTCATAGATACAAACAGCTGTTTGCCAGAAGGGAAAGTGTTAGGGGGAGCAAAGAAGTAGGTGAGACAAATTAAGAGGTTCAAACTTCCAGCTGCAAAATAAATGAGTCACTGGAATGAAATGTAATGCAGGAATACTGTCAGTCAAAAACTATGTAATATCTTTTTATCTGTGATACATTGTAACTAGATTTATCAGAGTGATCAATTTGAGATGCATAGAAGTAGTGAATTACTGTGCTGTGTAACAGAAACTAACATAATGTGGTAGACAATTATATTTCAAAAACAAACTCATAGAAAAAGA
This sequence comes from Bos indicus, assembly GCF_029378745.1. Classification (NCBI taxonomy): domain Eukaryota; kingdom Metazoa; phylum Chordata; class Mammalia; order Artiodactyla; family Bovidae; genus Bos; species Bos indicus. The sequence continues at coordinate 57,355,833 of NC_091765.1, read as the reverse complement.
GATGAAATTTGTGGTTATCAGATGTGGTGGTTGGGGGGGTGGTGCGGATTTGATGAAGGCAGTCAAAAGGTAAACTTCAAGTTAAAAGACACAAATAAGAATTAGAAATGTAATGTACAGTGTGATAAATATAATTCACACTGCTGTATATTTGAAAGTTGTTGAGATAAACCCTAAGCATTCTCATCACAAGAAAGAGAATTTTATTTCTTTAATTTTGTATATATCTATATGAGATAATCGACGTTTACTAAACTTATTGTGACAATCATTCATGATGTATATAGGTCAAATCATTATGCTGTACACCTTAAACTTATAGGGCTCTATGTCAATTATGGGGCTTCCAGGTGGTGCTAGTGGTAAAGAACCCACCTGCTAATGCTAGAGGTATGAGACATAGGTTCAGTCCCTGGTTTGGGAAGATCCCCTGGAGGAGGGCATGGCAACCCACTCCAGTGTTCTTGCCTGGAGAATCCCCATGGACAGAGAAGCCTGGCAGGCTACAGCCCATGGGGTCACAGAGTTGGACATGACTGAAGTGACTTAACAGGTGTCAATTATATCTCAATAAAAGTGGAAGGAAAAAAGAATTCTCATCAAAAAAAAAAAAAAAAGACATACATTTTTAAGGCTATAGCTGCCATAGGCAGTGATTCTGCTCATGGATCTGGGCAGAATCAACTGCAAGCATTCTAGAAAATATTTACCACTCCAGATGTCATTAAGAACATCAGAGATTCATGGGAAGAGGCCAAAATACCAACATTAACAGGAGTTTGGAAGAACTTGATTCCAGCTGTCATGGATGACTTACTTTGAGGAGAGGAAGGAACTACAGATATGGTGGCAGTACTAAAAAAAAAGTAGAATTTGATTGATATGGAGCCCGAAGATGTGACTGGATTCATGCAATATCATGATAAAACTTAACAGATAAGGAATCACTTTTATGGATCTGCAAAGAAAGTGGTTTGCTGAGATGGCATCTACTCCTGGTGAAGATGTTGTGAAGATTGTTGAAATGACAAGAAAAGATTTAGAATATAACATAAACAGCTGATAAAGCAGTGGCAGGGACTTTGAGAAGATGTAACATTTTAACAGAAGTTCTACTGTGGATAAAATTCTATCAAACAGCATCGCATGCTGTAGAGAAATTGTTCATGAAAGGAAGAGTCAATAGATGCAAACTTCATTGTTGTCTTGTTTGAAGAAATTACCACAGACACCCCAAACTTTAGCAACTACCACTCTGGTGGTTCAGATGGTAAAGAATCCGCCCGCAGTGAGGGAGACCTGGGCTTGATCCCTGGGTAGGGAAGTTCCCGTGGAGAAGGGAACGGCTATCCACTCCAGTATTCTGGCCTGGAGAATTACATGGACAGAGGAGCCTGGTGGGCTACAGTCCATGGGGTCGCAAAGAGTTGTACATGACTGAGCAACTTTCACTTTTCACCCTGATCAGCCAGCAGCTGTCAACATCGAGGTAAGACCCTCCATCAGCAAAAAGCCTGTGACTTGCTGAAGGCTTAGACGACAGCTAGCGTTTTTCAGTCATGAAGTATTTTTTAATTAAGGCATGTACACTTTTTTTAGACATAATGCTATTGCAGAATTAAGACTATGGTATAGTGCAAATGAAACTTTCACAGGCACTGAAACAAAAAAATGTATATGACTGACTTTATTTCTATATTCCCTTTATTGTGGTTGTCTGCAACTGAACCCACAGTATCTCCAAGGTAAGCCTGTAGCTCCTCTTTAAACAACAACTATTATTATCAATAAAAACACCTCCCTCCTCCCATTCTTCCTTTTTTTTCTTTTTTTTTCTTTTTTTAACCTTCTTGAGTTGGGAAGTGGCTGGGAGGGAAGTGTAAGGCTTAGGATTGACCGTGGGACTAGAGCCACAGTACCTAGCTTAAATCTTACCTTCAAGGCTTACTTACTGTGTGACCTTGGGCTTTTACCTTTCGGTGCCTGTTTTCTCATATGTAACATAAGGATGAATCCTTCAGGGTGAGTGAAGGGAAGACTGAATTTACACATACGGGTGCTCAAGATGAGCAATGAATCCTGGTCCTCTCCTTACCCTGAGGGTCTCCTTTGACAGGTCCATCTAGACCTATTAAACATGCCTTTCCTTCTCATCCTACCAAGCCCTGGAGGGTTGGAACCGAGTCTTTATTTTACCAACTTTAAAATGCCAATTTTATACTATACGTCTAGCACATAGGAGCTTTTCAAAAAACAGAATTCTAAACTTAACTGGTCCCATAGATACTTGGTATGGTTCAAAAGAGTGGGGACCAGAGACTGCCCCACGGGGCTACCCTTTATGTAGTTCATCTGAAAAAGGATGGAGGTCCTTCATAAAAAAGTCTGGACTACAGTCCTGCATTTATACTTTGCTTTTTGGTGTTAATGTTTAATTTTGTTGTGGCTGTTTTTAACCATGCCTCCCCACTGGACTATAAGCTCCAGAAGAGCAGGGTTCTAAAACAAACACAGGAGTCGGCTTTCTTCCACTTGCCCCTCCAGCTCCCTTCTCTACCTTCTCTCTCCTCAGCCAGGAGGCTGATGTGTAGAAATTCCATCAGTGAGTCTCCTCATCTTCCAGCTCCCTGTGATGTGTGGAGCCTGGGAACCACAGCAAGAGACCAGAGACAGAAAGTAACGAAAAGCAACGGTCTCTGTTCCCCAGAGTTCTGAACTGAAGGGTCCTCTCAAGAGGGCTTTCTCTCTGGGTCTCTGAAAATATGTTTTCTTCTGAGTACTTTGGACCTGGAGTGGTAACAGCTCTACTCTTACTGGTCCCAGGGTGCTGTAATTTCTCTCCACTTTCCCTAAGCTTTGCTCAAAAAGTCTGTTTCTTAAACCCTCTAGAAATAATTTAGTTTGAGGGGGCCATCTGTTTCCTGCTGGAACCTGGATCAATGCAGCACTGTAGGTGCGTAGCGGGGAGCCATAAAACCACTCCGCAACCAGACAGCAACTGCTTCTCCTCTTGCATGCCCAGTTGGGACCCAATGATTTACCCTCACAACTCCTACATGACTCCAGTAGCTATCAATCTAATTCTGAAATGATAAAGGTGTCTTTATTCATTCTTTTCCTTCAGGAAATTCTTTTAAGAGAAAAGATCTTGGCTACAATCTAGGAATAATTTTCTTATTTTTATTTTGGTTTTATTTTTTACTTTTTAGAGGCACATTTTTACTTATTTTATTATTATGCTCATGTTTAACATTAACTATAGCTGATAATATAATCTGAGAATAAAGCAATACATTTTTCAAAAGAGATTTTGTTCTTGTTTTTTTTTTTTAAATGAGTAAGTGAATGAGAGAGTTTAAAATAGACTTAGAAACATGCCATTAACAATTATTTTATATTATACTTAATGTAAAATAATTTGAGATAATACAGATATAATGGAAATGCTTCTGCTTTTCACTGTGTATTTCCTTCAATCTAGCCCAGATGTTACAGGAGCTTTACAATACATTTGGGAGTAAGCAACTGATACTCATTTACAATGAACTTCTGCTTCTACATATTATTTCTGGAGATTCATCTTTGGAATTATGAAAGTATACAGCAAATTACCATGTTAATTTCTTTTCTTCTGCAGGTGTAGTTTTACTGTTATACAACTCGCTGTTGTTCGTAAATCAATATTTCCATTTGGTGAGAAAGATTTTCTACTAAAGGCTTTGTCCTATTTCTCTGTATTTAGGCTTCCAAAGGGACTGATATTCAGGAAGAAAGTAAACAGTAGAAATAGGGAAGAAAAAAACCCCTGTAAAACAAAGTGATAATAAAGCTCCTCATCAGGCTTCCCTGGGGGCTCAGTGGTAAAGAATTCACCTGCCAATGTAGGAGACATGGCTTGATCCTTGGTCTGGGAAGATCCCATGTGCCACATAGCACTTAAACCCTTGCCCTACAGCTACTGAGTGTGTGCTCTAGAGCCTGGGAACCTCAACTACTGAGCCCATGCACTTCAACTACTGAGCCAGTGCCCTGCAACGAGAAGCCATTGCAACGAGAAGCCTGCACGCTGCAACAAAGAGTAGCCCCTGCCGCTGCAACTAGAGAACAGCCTGCCCCCAGCAATAAAGACCCAGCACAGCCCAAAATAAATAAATTATATTAAAAAGTAAAGCTCTTTGTCACAAACAGAACTACACCCAGAAAAGCTTAGCAGTGAAGTCTACACCTTCTCTACTTAAAAATAAGGTTTGATATTAACCATGTGTACTTCTCATCTTGTTTTCATCTACCTTTGTATTTTGTCTTCTCTTTTATGACCATTATTCTGGATGTTATACAAAACAGCCAAATGCAACAGGGGTAAATACCTGTACTAAGTCAGTCCGTTTTATTCTGTCTTGTCCTAATGTTTTAACAAAACTGACAATAACAGTCAGAAGATCTCTCTCAGGGAGTTGAATAAGCTGCATTTAACAAAACTGACTGGCTGTGTACGCTCCTCTTTTCGGGGAAGGGGCTGTAAAGCCAACTGCACATAATTGGATGAGTGAGGATGGTAGTAAAGTCAGAAAATGGACTAAATGTTTACCTTGCAGATGTGCATGTTTTGGGAAATACGCTATTTTCTGCTGCTGTTGCTGTGTCCATTTAACCACAATGAAGTGGTCAAGGAAGTGGGTGCTTGTTTCCATGAAAGTTCAGGGGTTGACTGGTTGATTAAAACCTTCTCAAGGGCAGGAATGCACTTCAAGATTCATGTACGTGCTGGTTTGTTGCTCTCCCACCTGATATAACCATGTTTCATCAATCTAGTTGCATATTTGAAGAAATGTCACTTACAATTATTGGTGTTTTACAACTGCTGCTGGCCAGCAAGGTTGACATAAAGGTTCTGTCAGGGCAGGCCAGGCCTTGGGGTTGGCATTTTATCTGCTGCAGGAGTGGGAACAATACCAACTTGCAGAGGCATGTTTGGTAGAAATGATGATCTCAATAGTGGACAAATGGGAAGAATTAAGTAGTTCCACTGACCTGAGGATACAGTCATGGTTGGGGAAAGCAGAGTTATGGCTGAAGCTTCATGCACATGCAGAGAAAACCAGAGAGAATCCAGGCTATTCACATTCCTACTCACACCAAAAGTTATGCAAATATACATGAAAGACCTCAAACGAGCTAACTGCTCAGTCATATCTGACTCTTGTGACCCCATGGACTGTAGCCATGAGCTCCTCTGTCCATGGAATTCTCCAGGCAAGAATACTGGAGTGGGTTGTCAGACCTGTCTCTGGGGGATCTTCCCAGCCCAGGGATCGAATCCCAGTCTCCTGTATTACAGGTGGATTTCTTACCATCTGAGCCACCAGAGAAGCTCCAAAGACCTCAAAGAGCTCAGATAAAGACCACAGCAGGATTTGAAATAGGCTGAGTTTGAAATGCATTATCCACTTTATATATAGATTCATAAATTGTGAAGAGAGAACTTACTGACAAAGTAGTCAAGCACAATCTCTCATGAAAACCTACATAGACAACATGAGATGACTCCCAGAATACCAGACCTAAAAACTAAAACAATTTTTAAAACTTACATATATGTCTATGTACAAACTGAGTAGAGATATCAGTGGAAGCATATTAGAAGTGAGACAGATTTCACAGAATTAGCTCAGGCAAATTATTAAGAGTAATTTTTTGGTGGCTCAGATGGTAAAGAATCCACCTGCAATGCAGGAGGTGCAGATTCTATCCTTGGGTTGGGAAGATCCCCTGGAGGAGGGCATGGCAACCCGTTTCAGTATTCTTGCCTGGAGAAACACCATGGACAGAGAAGCCGGTGGCTACAGCCCATGGGGTGGCAAAAATGACTTAGTGACTAAAACAACAACAGGGCAAAAATGGTCAGAATTAAAAGGAAAAACAGAATATCAGTTGGAGATTTCAATAATTTCAATTGAGCAGAGCTGCAGCAATGATATAAAATGCCTATCAATCAACTCAATCTAACTGACATTTATAGAACACTTCCCTCAATGCAGAATACACACTCTCTTTAAGCTTATATGGAGCATTCTTCATGACAGACCCATGCAATGCCATAAAATCTTATATTAATATCAAAAATGTGTTTAAAATCAATAATTTGCCCCTGGATCAGATATCCTCAATATGAGGATTAGGAGAATATGTTGCCTCACCAATTTAGGGACAACACCCCTTGTCAGCTCGGAAGTAGTTATGGAACGAGAACGACGCCCTTTTTCCCTAGGCAACATAATTCTCCTAAAAGAAAAGGGGGGAATGAGAAAGTCATTTCCTAGGAAGGTTGATAAGGAGTCTAGGGGTCCCCAAGGAGAGAGGGGTCTGGAATTCTCAAGGAGGAAGAAAGGACAAACTTTTTTCTTTCTCCACATTCCTTAGGATTATATAACAATAATGTATCCTGCCTAAGGACAGTCTTTGGATTCAACCTTCTGTTATCTTAAAATGTAAATTATGGGAGTAGACCTGGTCTTTACAAGGATGTATCTTGCCTGAGGACGGTGTTACCTTAAAATGTAAATTATGGGAGTGGGTCTGATGAGGTCTTTACAACCTCCAGACATTCTTTGGATTCACTGGAGAGTATATAACTTCATTGTTAACACTAGCAAGCGGGTACTCTTCCTGCCCCCTTCTGATGCCTATGTCAGAAGCTTTCTCTATCTCCTTTATACTTTAATAAAACTTTATTACACACACACACACACACACAATCAATAATTTAAGTTTCACTATAAGAAAACAGGAAAGGTGTAAATTGATCCCAAATGAGTAGAGGGTAAGAGATTTGAGCAGAAGTAATGAAAAAGAAAGCAAGCAAAGGAAATTAACATGGCTGAAAGATGGCTATCTGGGAGATAAATAAGATTAATAAATACTACTAAGATGATTAATATCAGCAAAACTGATTAAGCAAAATAGGAAGAAAACTCAAATTATAAGTTTCAGGAAGAGAGGGGATACCAGTAGGCATCCTACAGATATCAATAATAACAGAATACTATGCACAATTTTATGCTAATAAATTCAACAATGAAATAAACAAATTCCTTGAAAATCTCAGTCTCACAGAGTTGATGCAAGATAAGACAGAAACTTTAAATTGTCCTCTATCTATTCAAGAAATTGAAGAACAAAGTGTTCCCTCAAAGAAAACATTGACTCACATGGGTTCAGTGGTATATTCTGTCAACCATATAACCACGAAAGACTATCAATCTTACACAAATGATTAAAAAAACAGAAATAGCAGAAGTAATTCTCAGCTAACTTTATGAGGTCTGTACTACTAATATTCAAATCAAAAAGAAGAAAATAAAATTAGCTTAATAGCCTTCTCGAGTACATAGTTAAGGTCCTTAAAATATTAGCAAATAAAATTCAGCAACATATAAAAAGTTAATACATCACAAGAAAGCTAGGCTTATCCCAGGAAGAAAAAACTGGTTTTACATTTTAAAATAAACAATATAATTCACCACAATAACAGAATTAGCAGAAAACTCCCATGTGATTGTTTCAAATGATATAAAAAAGCCTTTAATTAAATTCAAAACATAGTCATAATAAAATTACTCACAAAATTAGGAACAGATTGGAACATTCTCAATCTGATAAAAGGCAACCTCAAAAAAACCTAAAGCTAACATAATATGTTACAGTGAAACACCGAACACTTTCTCCCTAAGATTTGGAACATTCACTGTCTCCCCGAGACCAGGAACAAAGAAAATATACCTGCTCATCACTTTTGTTCAACAACTTATTCTGGAGTACAATAAGCTTGTGCAATAAGGTAAGAAACTGAAATAAAATGTAATGACCTAAAGGGCAGAAACAGAACTATTATTTCCAAAAGACATGGCTGTCTATCTAAAAAATGCTAAGGAATTTTTTGTTGTTGTTTAGTCTCTAAGTAGTCTCCAACTCTTTTGTGACCCCATGGACTGTAGCCCGCCAGGCTCCTCTATCAATGGGATATCCCAGGCAAGAACACTGTAGTGGGTTGCCATTTCCTCCTCCAGGGGATCTGCCTGATCTAGGGATAAAGCCGTGTCTCCTACATTGGCAGGCAGATTCTTAACCGCCGAGCCGCCAGGAAATCCCACCACAAAGGAATTTATGAAACAAATATTCAAACAATTAGAAAATTATATAAAATAATTTCACTTAAAACTGTACAAAATTGAAAATACTTAGGAAATAATTTAACAAAGGAAGTGTAAGACCTCTTCACTGAAATCTACTATCAGTTCAGTTCAGTTGCTCCGTTGTGTCCAACTTTTTGCAACCCCATGGACTGTAGCACACCAGGCTTCCCTGTCCATCTCCAACTCCCGGAACTTGCTCAAACTTGTCCATCGATTCGATGATGCCATCCAACCATCTCATCCTCTGTCATCCCCTCTCCTGCCTTCAATCTCTCCCAGAATCAGGGTATTTTCCATTGAGTCAGTTCTTTTCATCAGGTAGCCAAAGTATTGTAGCTTTAGCATCAGAAATCTACTATACACTGATGATATACTCATGTTCATGGGTTGAAGATTCATCATTGTCAGGATATCAATTATTTCCGAATTCATCTACAGATTCCATGGAATCCCAACCAAAATTCCAGCAGGCTGTTTTATAGAAATGGACTGATTTTACTATTTACATGGAAACTAGAAAGATCTGAAATAGCCAAAACAATCTTGAAAATAAAAAACATAGTTGGAGGACTTAAACTATCCAGTTTCCAGGCTTACTATAAAGCTACACACTTATCAGGGCAGTGAGGTAGTGAAATGAGGACTGACAAAGTGACCAATGAAACAATCCCAAACCAGATCCACATATATGGTTAATTGATATTCAACAAGATTGTCAAAGCAAATCAATGTGAGGAAAAGAAAGTCTTTTGGCACAGGGTCAACTAGATAATGTGTAGGAAATGAATCCCAACCTCTGTTTCATACCATATATAAATATTCAAACTGCATCAGAGACCTAAACTTAAAAGGTAAAATTGTATCATTTTGAGAAGAAACATGAGAGAATTAATTGCTATCTTGAAATAGGAAAAGATTTCTTGGGATACAAAAATCACTACACATAAAAAAATTGATAAAAGTAGATTTCACCAAAAGTGAAAACTTTTGCTCATCAAAAGACAGTTTAGGAAATAAAAGAGCATGTTAGATTGCAAAAAAAAAATTGTAGTATGTGTATTTGACAAAAATACTTGTATACTGAATATATAATTCTATGAATCAATAATAAAAAGCAAACCCAACAAAAAGTCAGTTAAAAACTTGAAAAACACCTCATAAAAAAGATATATAAACATTCAATAAGCACATGAAAGATGCTCAATACAAATCTTACTCAGAAACATGCAAATTAAAGCCTCAGTGAGGTACTACTTCACATGCATCAGGAGACTGACAATACCAAATTATATAAAGCATATGAATTGCTCATCTGTTGCTGATGGGAGTGTAAAATGGTACAACTGTTTTCGGAAACTGACAGTTTATGCAGTTAAGCACCCAGTCAGCCTTTGAGCCAGCAACTCTGCTTCTAGGTATTTAATCAATGAGAAAACATACACATAGAGACCCCTTAACTTTCTTAGCAGCTTAGTTTTTAAGGGCAAAAACCTGGACACAATCTGAATGCCTATCAAAAGGATAATGTACCATTTGTGGTACGCTGCTAAAAGAGAATAGGACTCAGCAATAAAAAAAATAATTACTGACACAAACCCAACAATGATGAATATCTGAAACCTTACGCTGAGTGACAGGACCCAGGATCAAGTACCTACTGTATGATTCCATTGGAATGAAGTTCAAAAATAAAATCAATCCATGGTGATGGATATAAGAATGATGCTTATGTAAGGTGGAGTTTGACAGATGGGAGAACATGGATAGTTTTGGGGGTGATGGAAGTGTTCTATAGCTTTGTTATGCTCTGGATGCACAAGTGAACCACTGTCAAAATTCAAACTGTATACTTAAAAAAATCTGTGTGCTTCACTGTATATAAATTTTATTGCATAAAATGATGATTATTAAGAAGACTATGGATAAACCTTCCATTTTTTCACTTTACTATTCTAGACATCAGTTTTGCACAGCTCACATTCTCCCTAATTAAAAAGTACAATCAACCATCAAGAGCATGAAAAGAGACAAGCATCTGGCTGTCTTGAATCAAACCAAATTGTGATTGGCATCCCTGTCAATATGTGCAACTTTTATTCTAAAAGTCTTATTTGTGATTATGATACAATTATTTGCTCTTTTTCCTAGCCAAAGATGCAGGCTACTCAACTCCTATAAAACTATTGATATACTTACACATCCATGTAATACTAATAAAAATAAATCTCATAATGGCAAAGGAATTCTTAAGATTAGGCTTAAAAATCAGTGCTGTGGGAAATCTGAAATTCACTTTGATCTTACTTGGCTAAAAATGGACTTTTTCTGGATCAATTAATGGAATAAAAAAGCCTGATGACTTATTTCCATTTGTCAAATAAGCTTTAGCAATATTTAAATAATAACAGATGTTAATAGGTTATGGTAGGTGTTTGGGAAACTCCTGTCCTGGACACTCACCTTTTATGCCTGATTTAGTGCATAGGCCTTATGCTTGTCTACCTATCTCCAGTTTCCCTCACCTCTTCATCCCTCATGCAGATGGCTGCCAGAAAAATCTTCTTAAAAACTGACTTCTTCATGCCAATGGTCTGCTTTTACCCACTAAGTATTATTAAATAGCCTCTTAAAAGGTCTTAATAATTATAGAACATATCACTAATACTGAAGAGTGATCTTACTGTATAAAAGGACCATAGTATAATTTACATTTGTAATTGTTTTATCAACATTCAAGCTATGTATTGTAATACTGCACATTCATTCACTGGGTGCCTGTCAGGCAAGGTACTGTCCAAGGTGCTCAAAATAGATGCTGCTGCTGCTAAGTCACTTCAGCCATGTCTGACTCTGTGCGACCCCATAGATGGCAGCCCACCAGGCCCCGCCGTCCCTGGGATTCTCTAGGCAAGAACACTGGAGTGGGTTGCCATTTCCTCCTCCAATGCATGAAAGTGAAAAGTGCAAGTGAAGTTGCTCAGTTGTGTCTGACTCTTGGCGACCCCCATGGACTGCAGCCTACCAGGCTCCTCCGTCCATGGGATTTTCCAGGCAAGAGTACTGGAGTGGGGTGCCATTGCCTTGTGAAGCAATTACGTGGAATCTCCATGGTTATTAAAAAAAAAAAACACAGTACTTAATAATTCCTTAGATCAACCTTAAAACTGAAACACAAAGACTTCATTTGGGAAAACAGGTGAGGGCAGGGTACAGAAAGAAATCAGCTGGCTGGAAGGATAATGCCAAATTGAAGGGTTGGCAAATCAGGCTCCTGAAGAGGAGACTTTATTCCACATGTGATATGGGGTACTGTAGATGTTTCTGGGTTGATGAGGAGCACATGGGTAATTTCTGACTATAAAGCTATCTTCTTTGCACAGAGGGCTCCTGAAGGAAATGGACTGGGGATCTACACCCAGGAACTACACAACAGCTACTGGCCTTGACATCTGAAAAGTTAGGAAGTATCTAGCAAGCATAAAACATCTGTATTAGTTTCATATTGCATCAATAACAAGCTACCACAAATTTAGTGGCTTAACACAACACAAATTGACTGCTTTATAGTCCTAGAGATCAGAAATCTGAATTCACTCTCGCTGGGCTGAAGTCTAGGCATTGGTCAGGCCTGCATTCTTTCTGGAGGGTCTAGGGGAGAATGTGGAACAGGTAAGGCAGAGGCAGATTAAGAATAGACCTCTTAACTCCTGGCTGAGGAATCAGTCTGAAGTCAGACATGCAGTAGTCCCATAAAGGGATCAATTGGTTTTTACAATTCTCACTGCATCCAATGTTCTATTTCTGTGCTTCTCTCCCTTATCAGACATCAGACATGAAGTCTTTGGGGGCAGAGCCCACTTATCATTAATTGTTGCAACTGTTATGAGTTAATATTTTAGTTGTAAGAAAAATATTAATTCTTGGTACAAGTAAAGGACTCAAATCTGTGTTCTCAAAACATACACTAAGACCCTAGTGAGAGGTTAGAAGGAGAAGAAGAAATGACAATGGAAATAGAATCATAGAGAGATGTGGACGATGCTACACTACTGGTTTTGAAGATACAGAAGGGGCCATGACCCAAGAAATACGAGCAGACTCCACAACGTGGGAAAAGCAAGGAAATAGATTCTCCCCAGAAGAATACTGTCCTGTCAATGCTGTGACTTCAGCCCAGCAAAAGGGAATTCAGAATTCTGATCGCTAGGACTGTAAGGCAGTCAATTTGTGTTGTATTAAACCATTAAATTTGTGGTAGCTTGTTATGGAAGCAATATGAAGCTAACAGAAACTAACGTACATGTTTTATGCTTGGTAGATGCTTCTTTTCAGATGTCAATGCCAGTGGCTATTTTTCAAGGTCCCAGATCTGGATCCCATATTCCAGATTTCCCTGAGACTTTATATAGAGAGACTACGCAGAGCAAGGTCAATTCAATCTTACTACTTTCTATACTTTACCACAAGTCACCATCTTAGAAGTATGGTTAATCACTGAACAACACAAGAGTTTAATCCATGTATAATAGTCTGCCCTTTGTTTCTGCACATCCTCCACATCCACAGACTTAACCAACCACCAACGGTAGTACTGTAGTATCTACTGTCCAAGGTGCTCAGAATAGATAAAGTGAAGCAGTTACATGGAATCTCCATAGTTACTTAAAAAAAAACAACAACAGTACTTAGTAATTCTGACATTACTTAGTAATGTCTGACTTCAGACTGGTTTCTCAGCCAGGAGTTAAGAAGTGTACTCTTCTTAATCTGTCTCTGCCTTACCTGCTCCACATTCCCCTCTACACCCTCCAGAAAGAATGCAGGCCTGACAATGCTTTGAGTTTAGCCCAGTGAGAGTGAATTCAGATTTCTGATCCGAATTATTTCTTGATAAAGCAGTCAATTTGTGTTGTGTTAAGCCACTAAGACGGTAGGTGTTGCAAGAGGGCATCAGAAGGCAGACACACTGGAACCATACTCAGAAAACTAGTCAATCTAATCACACTAGGCCCACAGCCTTGTCTAACTCAATGAAACTAAGCCATGCCTGTGGGGCAACCCAAGATGGGCGGGTCATGGTGGAGACATCTGAAGAATATTGTCCACTGGAGAAGGGAATGGCAAACCACTTCAGTATTCTTGCCTTGAGAACCCCATGAACAGTATGAAAAGGCAAAATGATAGGATACTGAAAGAGAAACTCCCCAGGTCAGTAGGTGCCCAATATGCTACTGGAGATCAGTGGAGAAATAACTCCAGAAAGAATGAAGGGATGGAGCCAAAGCAAAAAGAATACCCAGCTGTGGATGTGACTGGTGATAGAAGCAAGGTCCGATGCTATAAACAGCAATATTGCATAGGAACTTGGAATGTCAAGTCCATGAATCAAGGCAAATTGGAAGTGGTCAAACAAGAGATGGCAAGAGTGAATGTCGACATTCTAGGAATCAGCGAACTGAAATGGACTGGAATGGGTGAATTTAACTCAGATGACCATTATATCTACTACTGCGGGCAGGAATCCCTTAGAAGAAATGGAGTAGCCATCATGGTCAACAAAAGAGTCCGAAATGCAGTACTTGGATGCAATCTCAAAAACGACAGAATGATCTCTGTTCATTTCCAAGGTAAACCATTCAATATCACAGTAATCCAAGTCTATGCCCCAACCAGTAATGCTGAAGAAGCTGAAATTGAATGGTTCTATGAAGACCTATAAGGCCTTTTAGAACTAACACCCAAAAAAGATGTCCTTTTCATTATAGGGGACTGGAACGCAAAAGTAGGAAGTCAAGAAACACCTGGAGTAACAGGCAAATGTGGCCCTGGAATACGGAATGAAGCAGGGCAAAGACTAATAGAGTTTTGCCAAGAAAATGCACTGGTCATAACAAACACCTTCTTCCAACACCACAAGAGAAGACTCTATACATGGACATCACAAGATGGTCAACACCGAAATCAGATTGATTACATTCTTTGCAGCCAAAGATGGAGAAGCTCTATACGGTCAGCAAAAACAAGACCAGGAGCTGACTGTGGCTCAGACCATGAACTCCTTATTGTCAAATTCAGACTTAAACTGAAGAAAGTAGAGAAAACCACTAGACCATTCAGATATAACCTAAATCAAATCCCTTATGATTATACAGTGGAATTGAGAAATAGATTTAAGGGCCTAGATCTGATAGAGTGCCTGATGAGCTATGGAATGAGGTTCATGACATTGTACAGGAGACAGGGATCAAGACCATCCTCATGGAAAAGAAATACAAAAAAGCAAAATGGCTGTCTGGGGAGGCCTTACAAATAGCTGTGAAAAGAAGAGAAGCGAAAAGCAAAGGAGAAAAGAAAAGATATAAAGATCTGAATGCAGAGTTCCAAAGAATAGCAAGAAGAGATAAGAAAGCCTTCCTCAGCGATCAATGCAAAGAAATAGAGGAAAACAACAGAATAGGAAAGACTAGAGATCTCTTCAAGAAAATCAGAGATACCAAAAAAACATATCATGCAAAGATGGGCTCGATAAGGGACAGAAATGGTATGGACCTAACAGAAGCAGAAGATATTAAGAAGAGGTGGCAAGAATACACAGAAGAACAGTACAAAAAAGATCTTCACGACCCAGATAATCACGATGGTGTGATCACTGACCTAGAGCCAGACATCCTGGAATGTGAAGTCAAGTGGGCCTTAGAAAGTATCACTATGAACAAAGCTAGTGGAGGTGATGGAATTCCAGTTGAGCTATTCCAAATCCTGAAAGATGATGCTGTGAAAGTGCTGCACTCAATATGCCAGCAAATTTGGAAAACTCAGCAGTGGCCACAGGACTGGAAAAGGTCAGTTTTCATTCCAATCCCAAGGAAAGGCAATGCCAAAGAATGCTCAAACTACCACACAATTGCACTCATCTCACACGCTAGTAAAGTAATGCTCAAAATTCTCCAAGCCAGGCTTCAGTAATATGTGAACTGTGAACTTCCTGATGTTCAAGCTGGTTTTAGAAAAGGCAGAAGAACCAGAGATCAAATTGCCAACAATGAAAAA
This sequence comes from Bos indicus, assembly GCF_029378745.1. NCBI lineage: Eukaryota > Metazoa > Chordata > Mammalia > Artiodactyla > Bovidae > Bos > Bos indicus. The sequence continues at coordinate 57,340,591 of NC_091765.1, read as the reverse complement.
GCAAGAGAGTTCCAGAAAAACATCTATTTCTGCTTTATTGACTAAGCCACAGCCTTTGACTGTGTGGATCACAATAAACTGTGGAAAATTCTGAAAGAGATGGGAATACCAGACCACCTGATCTGCCTCTTGAGAAATCTGTATGTAGGTCAGGAAGCAAGAGTTAGAACTGGACATGGAACAACAGATTGGTTCCGAATAGGAAAAGGAGTACATCAAGGCTGTATATTGTCACCCTGTTTATTTAACTTATATGCAGAGTATATCATGAGAAACTCTGGACTGGAAGAAACACAAGCTGGAATCAAGATTGACGGGAGAAATATCAATAGCCTCAGATATGCAGATGACACCACCCTTATGGCAGAAAGTGAAGAGGAACTCAAAAGCCTCTTGATGAAAGTGAAAGTGGAGAGTGAAAAAGTTGGCTTAAAGCTCAACATTCAGAAAATGAAGATCATGGCATCCAGTCCCATCACTTCATGGGAAATAGATGGGGAAACAGTGGAAACAGCGTCAGACTTTATTTTTCCGGGCTCCAAAATCACTACAGATGGTGACTGCAGCCATGAAATTAAAAGACGCTTACTCCTTGGAAGGAAAGATATGACCAACCTAGATAGCATATTGAAAAGCAGAGACATTACTTTGCCAACAAAGGTTTGTCTAGTCAAGGCTCTGCTTTTTCCAGTGGTCATGTATGGATGTGAGAGTTGGACTGTGAAGAAGGCTGAGCGCCGAAGAATTGATGCTTTTGAACTGTGGTGTTGGAGAAGACTCTTGAGAGTCCCTTGGACTGCAAGCAGCAGCCCTGGGATTTCTTTGTAAGGAGTGATGCTAAAGCTGAAACTCCAGTACCTCAGCCACTTCATGTGAAGAGTTGACTCATTGGAAAAGACTCTGATGCTGGGAGGGATTGGGGGCAAGAGGAGAAGGGGATGACAGAGGATGAGATGGCTGGGTGGCATCACTGACTCGATGGACGTGATGAATGAACTCTGGGAGTTGGTGATGGACAGGGAGGCCTGGCGTGCTGCGATTCATGGGGTTGCAAAGAGTCGGACACGACTGAGCGACTGATATGATCTGATCTGAAGCCACTAAATTTGTGGTAGCTTGTTATTGATGCAATATGAAACTAATACAGATACTTGCTAGATACTTCCTAACTACACTATAGTAATACACTATATCTATTTATCTAAACTGAAAAATATACATATGTAAATAGACCTGTGCATTGTTTAAGGGTCGACTGTATATCACTTTACATCAGGATTTTTAGGTCTTATCCCTTATTCAGTATTGTCACTACAGTCCTTCTTTTTCTTCTGCCCTCCTCCACTTGTTTGGAGGGGCAGAAAAAATTGCAATCAAGCCATGTAATGGTATGGACTTGGGATTGAGATAGAATGCTGTGATTTGATTTTACTATTGCTGAAATTTGTATTAATTTAAGTACTTCATGGCTAGCAGACCTATTCTGAGGTGCATTCTACCTTATAAATTCTGCATTAAACATCTCCAGCATATTATGATAGTATGGTAGAAAAGTTACTTCAAATAAAAGTTCTTATTTTTATCCTACATATGTCATTTTGATTAGAAAATGGTATTAAGTGGCTAAAATATTTAGAAACATATACTGTATAATATAAATGTGATCAGTCTTACATTCTCTAGGACTGACCACATACTGAGCCACAAAAAAAGCCTTGATAAATTTAAGAAATTGAAGCACCAAGCATCTTTTCCAACCACAACGTTGTGAGACTAAAGATCAGTCATAAGGAAAAACTGTAAAACAAAACAAAACAAAACAAAAAAACACAAACATTAGGAATAAGACAAAGATGTCCACTCTTGACACTTTTATTCAACATAGTTTTGGAAGTCCTAGCCATGGCAATCAGAGAATAAAAAGAAAAGGAATCCAAACTGGAAAAAGTTAAACTGTCACTGTTTGCAGATAACATGACACTATACATAGAAAATCCTGAAGAGGCTACCAGAGGATTAAAATTTAAAGAGAAAAAATCCTAATCAGGCTACCAGAGCTCAATGAATTTGGTAAACTTACAGGGTACAAAATTAATACACAGAAACCTATTGCATTTCTACACACTAACAACAAAAGATCAGAAAGAGAAATTCAAGATATAATCCCATTTATCATTGTACCAAAAAAAATACTTAGGAATAATCCTAAGGAGACAAAATACCTGTCCTCTGAAAACTATAAGTTGCTGATGAAAGACATCAAGGATGACACAAAGAGATGGAAAGACCATGTTCTTGGATTCAAAAAATCAATATCGTCAAAATGACTATACTATTCAAGGTAATCTACAGATTTAATACAGTCTGTATCAAATTATCAAGGACATTTTTCACAGAATTAGAACAAAATAATCTTAAAATTTGTATGGAGACACAAAAGACCCCAATAGCCAAAGCAATCTTGAGAAAGAAAAGAGAGCAGGAAGAAATCAGGTTCCTGACTTCAGACTACACTACAAGGCTACAGCCAACAAAACAGCATGGTGCTGTCACAAAAACAGATCACTGGGACAGGATAGAAAGCCCAGAAATAAACCCAGGCACATAATCAATTAATCTACAACACAGGAGGCAAGGCTATACAATGGGGGAAAGACAGTTTCTTCAATACACAGTATTGGGAAAACTGGACAGCTATATATAAAATAATGAAATGAAAACCATACCTAAGAAATAAGCTCAAAATGGATTAAAGACCTAAATGTGAGACCTGATATTATAAAGTCTTAGAGGAAAACATAGGTACAACACTCTGACACTAAAAATAGCAATATCTTATTAAATCTGTCTCCAAGAGTATTGGCAATAAAAACAAAAACAAACAAATGGGACCTAGTTAAATTCAAAGCTTTTGCACAGCAAAGAAAACCATAACAACAAAATGAAAAGACAACCCATGGATTAGGAGAAAATATCTGCAAATGATGTGAATGACAAGAGGTTAGTCTCCAAAATTTGCAAATAGCTCAAGCAACAGAGTATCATCAAAACAAACAATGCAATAAAAAAATATGACCTAAATAGACATTTCTCCAAAGATGACATACAGATGGTCAAGAGGCACATGAAAAGATTATTAGAGAAATGCAAATCAAAACTATAAGGTATCACGCCTGGCTATCATAAAAAAAAAAAAAAAAAATCCACAAACAGTAAATGCTGGAGATGGTGTGGAGAGAAGGGACCTCTCCTACATTGCTGGTAGAAATGTAAACTGGTACCGCCACTATGGATAGAAGTTGGAGGCTACTTAAAAAGCTAAAAATAGAGCTACCATATGATCATACAATCCCACTCCTGGGCATATATCCAGAGTAAAACATGGTTTGAAAGGATACATGCACCCAATGTTCAATGCAGACATGGAAGCAAACTAATGTCCATCAACAGAGAAATGGATAAAGAAGAACTGGTACATATATACAATGGAATATTACTCAGCAATTAAAAAGAATGAAATAATTCCATTTGTAGCAACATGGATGAACCCAGAGATTGTCATACTGAGTGAAGTAAGTCAGACAAAGAAAAATAAATATTGTATGATATCATTTATATGTGCAATCTAAAAATAAATGATACAAATGAATTTATTTAAAATAGGAATAGATTCACAGACTTAAGAGAATGTATTCATGGTTACTGGGGGGAGGGGAGGGGATAGTTCAGGGAGTTTGGGATTGAGATGTACACCCTACTATATTTAAAATAGATAACCAACAAGGACCTACTGTTTGCCACAGGGAATTCTGCTCAATATCATGTAACAACCTAAACGGGGAAAGAATTTGAAAAAAAATATATATGTTTAACAATCACTTTGCTGTATACCTGAAACTATCACAACATTGTTCATCAATCATGCTCCAATATAATATAAAAAGTTTAAATATAATATGACCAGTCTTTTATAGAACTTAAGTAGGATGTTACATATGTATACAGAATATAATGGCATTAATGAGAAAGAGCTATATCCTGTATTTACTTCTGATTTTACTTCTTACAGAATAAAACCTCATTTTTGCATCTTTTGAACCTTTGAAAATGTCTTGTTACAGGATAAGGGCATTCACTTTATTTTGTGGAGCACTGAATGCTAAAGCTGAAACTCCAGTACTTTGGCCACTTCATGCAAACAGTTGACTCACTGGAAAAGACCCTGATGCTGGGAGGGATTGGGGGCAGGAGGAGAAGGGGGTGACAGAGGATGAGATGGCTGGATGGCATCACCGACCCGATGGACATGAGTTTGAGTGAACTCCCGGAGTTGGTGATGGACAGGGAGGCCTGGCGTGCTGCAATTCATGGGGTCGCAAAGAGTCAGACACGACTGAGCGACTGAACTGAACTGAACTGACTGATAACCTTAGCAGTTTTTAAATATGGACACATTCAGATAAAAATATATTCAACTTCCTTGGGCAAAAATTTCCAGAACATGAAGTTTACTGGTTGTACAGCCAAATGACCTATTTAGGAAAAAGGTCAGCAAGTTGTAAAAAACCGAAATGATAGGACGAGGAGGAGACAGAAATATCATTTTACCGAAGGGGAAGAAACTACCCAAATCACATCCAGAAGAAAGCAAGATCTGAAATGCTATTGACAGATGAGATTTATGCCAGCTATTTAACTTTCAACAAGCCACTCAAATTCTCCATATCTTCCTATAACATAGGAAGGGACTGGTTAAAAATAATCACCTATTACATCTGAATTTGGTCAGATGTGAATTTTAAGCTGACAGTTACCTCTTAAAATTGGGAGTGGACAGACAGATTGAGGGCTTCCCAGGTGGCGCTAGTGGTAAAGAACCTGCCTGTCAAAGCAGGAGACACAGAGACCTGGGTTGATTCTGGGTTGGGAAGATCCCCTGGAGGTGGGCATGGGAACCCATTCCAATATTCTTGCCCAGAGAATCCCCATGGACAGAGGAGCCTGTTGGGCTACAGTCTGCTGCTGCTGCTGCTGCTAAGTCGCTTCAGTTCTGTCCGACTCTGTGCAACCCCATAGATGGCAGCCCACCAGGCTCCCCCATCCCTGGGATTCTCTAGGCAAGAACACTGGAGTGGGTTGCCATTTCCTTCTCTAAGAAGTCGCAAAGAGTTGGATATGACTGAGCACGCATGCAGACAGACTGAAGGAGTTGGGTCCAAAATTCTCTTTCACTTTGGAATGGCTTGGTTAGTTTAATCTGAAATAAATGGAATGGTTATTAACTGTAGTCTGCAATCTCCATCTTAATAACCATCAGGTACAACCCCAGCACTCTCTTTAATTGCTGTTTTGTTTCAGGGATGCTCAGAAAGTATTACTCATCTCACTGTTTACACTCAGTAAATGGTTAGGAATAAAAACAATCATCATTTGATTCCAATGACCACACAAAATCCTACTGTTAAAATCACTTCTTCTTCTACCTCCTGCTCCTTAAAAAAAAAAAAAAAAAACCAGTTAGGGCCCCTTCCAGTCTATCAGTCTCTTGCTCTCAAGTAATTTCTCTGACTCTGGTAAAATTTATAGGGGATTTCAATGTTTTGTTTTCACATAGCTTGGCACACTTGTTTGATTTTCTTGGCTAATTTTCCCCCTGCATGTTCTCCTCCCCATCTCCTTGCATCTTTCTGCTCCTCCTCCTTCCTTTTGTTTCTTCTAATCTTCCTCTACCATCCCCAGTCTTTTATAATTATGTCTCCATTTTGAATCATCAGAACAACTAGTATTAATGTGTCCACTATGCCAGACACAAAGTTAAGTGCTTTTCATATTGGTTGTTGTTCAGTCGATAAGTCATATTCTACTCTTTGTGACCCTATGGACTGTAACATGCCAGGCTCCTCTTTCCTCCACTAGCTTCTAGAGTTTGCTCAAATTCATGTCCATAGAGTCAGTGATGCTATCTAACCATCCTATCCTCTGCTGCCCCTTTTTCTTTTCATACACTATCTCATTAATTCTCAATATAAGTCAAGTACTATCAGTTCAGTTCAGTTCAGTCGCTCAGTCGTGTCCAACTCTTTGTGACCCCATGAATCGCAGCACTCCAGGCCTCCCTGTCCATCACCAACTCCCGGAGTTCATTCAGACTCACGTCCATCGAGTCAGTGATGCCATCCAGCCATCTCATCCTCTGTCGTCCCCTTCTCCTCCTGCCCCCAATCCCTCCCAGCATCAGAGTCTTTTCCAATGAGTCAACTCTTTGCATGAGGTGGCCAAAGTACTGGAGTTTCAGCTTCAGCATCATTCCCTCCAAAGAAATCCCAGGGCTGATCTCCTTCAGAATGGACTGGTTGGATCTCCTTGCAGTCCAAGGGACTCTCAAGAGTCTTCTCCAACACCACAGTTCAAAAGCATCAATTCTTCGGCACTCAGCCTTCTTCACAGTCCAACTCTCACATCCATACATGACCACAGGAAAAACCATAGCCTTGACTATACGGACCTTGGTTGGCAAAGTAATGTCTCTGCTTTTGAATATGCTATCTAGGTTGGTCATAACTTTCCTTCCAAGAAGTAAGCGTCTTTTAATTTCATGGCTTAGTCCCATTTAAAAGATGAGAAAACCAAAGCTGAGAGAAAGAAGACACACAAAGTGGTGAATTCCAAATACTGGACCTGGCATCTCGGATTTCAGAGCCAAAAGCCACATAATCCTGTGTTACATTGTTAACACCTTGTGCATCTTATGTTCCCTCAACTTTCAGATCAGACTGGGGGAAAGCAAGTGGTGGACAGCTCAGCCGTGCACTTAGTATGCCCTGAGTGAACGGGTGGATGTCCGAAGGTAAAAGTAATAGCCAGTATGAGACTCTTGATTACCTTGAGGATCTGCTATGAAACATGTGGCTTATGCGTCCTGCTTGTGTGCCGCTGCATTTTGCTGCAAAGACAGACTCTAATATTTACAAAGTGCCCTGGGGTCTTAGCAGTTGTGAAAACTGTATCATGCATCCCCACTGTCCCTGAGGAAGGTCACATCACAGCAGCTCCTGCTGGACTCCGAGATGCTTCAGGTGAGTTCACTTAAGCCTCAGCTATTGATTTCCAACAATCTCACTGCTTCTGTTTTCCTTGATGTAGACAAGATAAAGCTGGTGTTCCTTGAGCCAACAAATTTATAAGAGGCTCCAGAACTGCTGCCTTAGTTTTCCCTCTTAAGGAATTTGTAACAGGTTTCCTAAGGGATCCACTTGGAGCTACACCAAGCAAAGCCAATGCCATTTTCCAGCACCCAGAGACCAAAGCTGGCCCCACCTTCTGCCACCTGAGAGAGAATTTCCTGTTTACCTAGGACACATATGTGTACATGGTATTTCCTCTCTTGTAAGAGTATTATTTCCAAAGCTTGGGGCCATTTTCCACCTGCTTTCTGGAAGATCCGATTACCATGTCTCTTTCCTTCCCATTCTAGTTTCCAGGGACCCAAGAGGCAGGAGACGCAGGTTAGGCTTTGCCTTTCTACCTCATTAGGACACTGAACAACTGCTGAACTTAAAACACTGATCTAATCTATTTATAACAAACTTCCATATATCCAAGTCAACAGTGACATACCCTCTTTTTCAACAATCTTGGAAATACTTCTGGAATTTTCTTTTAGAATAACTTTTAAAAATAAGTGTAATCAATGAATGAGATGCTATCCAAATAAATAGTGATAACCCTTATCTTTTGTGGGTAAAGTTTATGAAGCTAAGTCTAGAAATGAGGGTGAGATGACATACATGGCTGCACATGATCTCCACACATTCCCTGACCTCCTTTTCCACAAGGCTAATGCTCAGCAGAGACACACAGGTGCAGCTTACTGGCTGCTGATAGATGGTACCTATTCTGGTTGGTGGGTGCCTAGCATACAGGATGCTATATTTTGTGAAAATTGCCCTATTTCCATCTATTCTCCACCACAGTTCAGTTCAGTTCAGTTGCTCAGTAGTATCTGACTCTTTGTGACCCCAATGAACTGCAACACACCAGGCCTCCCTGTCCATCAGGGAGTTTACCCAAATTTATGTCCATTGAGTCAGTGATGCCACCCAACCATCTCATCTGATGTTGTTTCCTTCTCTTCCTGCCCTCAATCTTTCCTGGCATCAGGGTCTTCTCAAATGAGTCAGCTCTTCACATTAGGTGGCCAAAGGATTGGAGTTTCAGCTTCAACATCAGTCCTTCCAATAAACACCCAGGGCTGATCTCCTTTAGGATGGAATGGTTGGATTTCCTTGCAGTCCAAGGGACTCTCAAGAGTCTTCTCCAACACCACAGTTCAAAAGCATCAATTCTTTGGCACTCAGCTTTCTTTACAGTCCAACTCTCACATCCATACATGACCACTGAAAATGCCATAGCCTTGACTAGATGGACCTTTGTTGACAAAGTAATGTCTCTGCTTTTTAATATGCTGTCTAGCTTGGTCATAACTTTCCCTCCAAGGAGTAAGTGTCTTTTAATTTCATGGCTGCAATCACCATCTGCAGTGATTTTGGAGCCCAGAAAAATAAAGTCAGCCACTGTTTCCACTGTTTCCCCATCTATTTGCTATGAAGTGATGGGACCCGATGCCATGATCTTCGTTTTCTGAATGTTGAGCTTTAAGCCAACTTTTTCACTCTCCTCTTTCACTTTCATCAAGAGGCTCTTAAGTTCCTCTTCATTTTCTGTTGTAAGGGTGGTATTATCTGCATATCTGAGGTTATTGACATTTCTCCCAGCAATCTTGATTCTAGCTTGTGCTTCATCCAGCCCAGCATTTCTCATGATGTACTCTGCATATAAGTTAAATAAGTAGGGTGACAATATACAGCCTTGACATACTCCTTTTCCTATCATAGTCATCATAATCAACAAAAGAGTCTGAAATGCAGTACTTGAATGCAATCTCAAAAAATACAGAATGATCTCTGTTCGTTTCCAAGGCAAACCATTCAATATCAGGGTAATCCAAGTCTATGCCCCAACCAGTAACACTGAAGGAGCTGAAGTTAAACAGTTCTATGAAGACCTACAAGACCTTTTAGAACTAACACCCAAAAGATATGTCCTTGTCATGATAGGGGACTGGAATGTAAAAGTAGGAAGTCAAGAAACACCTGGGGTAACAGGCAAATATGGCCTTGGACTATAGAATGAAGCAGGACAAAGGCTAGTAGAGTTCTGCTAAGAACTGCTAAGAACTATGATGCATTGGTCATAGCAAACACCCTCTTCCAGCAGTACAAGAGAAGACTCTACACATGGACATCACCAGATGGCCAACACCAAAATCAGATTGATTATATTCTTTGCAGCCAAAGATGGAGAAGCTGTATCTAGTCAGCAAAAACAATACCGGGAGCTGATTGTGGCTCAGATCATGAACTCCTTATTACCAAATTCAGACAAATTGAAGAAAGTGGGGAAAACCACAAGACTATTCAGGTATGACCTAAATCAAATCCCTTATGATTATACAGTAAAAGTGACAAATAGATTGAAGGGATTAGATCAGATAGAGTGCCTGAAGAACTATGGACGGAGGTTCGTGACATTGTACAGGAGACAGATAGCAAGACCATCCCTATGGAAAAGAAATGCAAAAAAGCAAAATGGCTGAGGAGGCCTTACAAATAGCTGTGAAAAGAAGAGAAGCGAAAAGCAAAGGAGAAAAGGAAAGATATAAGCATCTGAATGCAGAATTCCAAAGAATAGCAAGAGAGATAAGAAAGCCTTCCTCAGCAATCAATGCTAAGAAACAGAGGAAAACAATAGAATGGGAAAGACTAGAGATCTCTTCAAGAAAATTAGAAATACCAAGGGAACATTTCATGCAAAGATGGGCACAATAAAGGACAGAAATGGTATGGACCTAATGGAAGCAGAAGTTACTAAAAAGAGGTGGCAAGGATACACAGAAGAACTATATAAAAAAGATATTCACGACCCAGATAATCACGATGGTGTGATCACTCACTTAGAGCCAGACATCCTGGAATGTGAAGTCAAGTGGGCCTTAGAAAGCATCACTACGAACAAAGCTAGTGGAGGTGATGGAATTCCAGTTGAGCTATTTTAAATCCTAAAAGGTGATGTCTTGAAAGTGCTGCACTCAATATGTCAGCAAATTTGGAAAACTCAGCAGTGGCCACTGAACTGGAAAAGGTCAGTTTTCATTCCAATCCCAAAGAAAGGCAATGCCAAAGAATGCTCAAACTACCACACAATTGCACTCATCTCAGTTCAGTTCAGTCACTCAGTCGTGTCCAACTCTTTGCGACCCCATGAATCGCAGCACGCCAGGCCTCCCTGTCCATCACCAACTCCCGGAGTTCGCCCAGACTCACGTCCATCGAGTCAGTGATGCCATCCAGCCACCTCATCCTCTGTCGTCCCCTTCTCCTCCTACCCCCAGTCCCTCCCAGCATCAGAGTCTTTTCCAATCAGTCAACTCTTCCCCTGAGGTGGCCAAAGTACTGGAGTTTCAGCTTTAGCATCATTCCTTCCAAAGAAATCCCAGGGCTGATCTCCCCCAGAATGGACTGGTTGGATCTCCTTGCAGTCCAAGGGACTCTCAAGAGTCTTCTCCAACACCACAGTTCAAAGGCATCAATTCTTTGGCGCTCAGCCTTCTTCACAGTCCAACTCTCACATCCATACATGACCACAGGAAAAACCATAGCCTTGACTATACGGACCTTTGTTGGCAAAGTAATGTCTCTGCTTTTGAATATGCTATCTAGGTTGGTCATAACTTTCCTTCCAGGGAGTAAGCGTCTTTTAATTTCATGGCTGTAGTCACCATCTGCAGTGATTTTCGAGCCCCACAAAATAAAGTCTGATGCTGTTTCCCCATCTATTTCCCATGAAGTGATGGGACCGGATGCCATGATCTTCGTTTTCTGAATGTTGAGCTTTAAGCCAACTTTTTCACCCTCCACTTTCACTTTCATCAAGAGGCTTTTTAGTTCCTCTTCACTTTCTGCCATACGGGTGGTGTCATCTGCATATCTGAGGGTATTGAAATTTCTCCTGGCAATCTTGATTTCAGCTTGTGTTTCTTCCAGTCCAGCATTTCTCATGATGTACTCTGCATATAAGTTAAATAAACAGGGTGACAATATACAGCCTTGATGTACTCCTTTTCCTATCTGGAACCAGTCTGTTGTTCCATGTCCAGTTCTAACTGTTGCTTCCTGACCTGCATACAAATTTCTCAAGAGGCAGATCAGGTGGTCTGGTATTCCCATCTCTTTCAGAATTTTCCACAGTTGCTCTCATCTCGAATGCTAGTAAAGTAATGCTCAAAATTCTCCAAGCCAAGCCTCAGCAATACGTGAACCATGAACTTCCAGATGTTCAAGCTGGTTTTAGGAAAGGCAGAAGACCCAGAGATCAAATTGCCAACATCTCCTGGATGGAAAAAGCAAGAGAGTGCCAGAAAAAACTGTACTTGTGCTTTATTGACTATGCCAAAGCCTTTGACTGTGTGGATCACAATAAACTGTAGAAAATTCTGAAAGAGATGGACATACCAGACCACCTGACCTGCCTCTTGAGAAACCTATATGCAGGTCAGGAAGCAACAGTTAGAACTGGACATGGAACAACAGACTGGTTCCAGATAGGAAAAGGAGTACATCAAGGCTGTAAAGGAGTATGTCAAGGCTGTATATTTTCCACCACAGTGAGCTTGTTTCTTCTTGGTGTGCTCTGCCTCAGGACCTTTGCAGTTACCCCTTCTGCTCTGCACGTACTTCTTGGCAGAGACATTTGTCCTCCAGGTCTCTGACTGTCTCCATTCCTCCTCTCTGTTTGTGTTTCTATTCAAATACTACCTCATTAGGCAGACCTTCCCTGACCACTCATTACTGGGGAAAAGGTAATTCTGCCCATTACTCTTTCTCCTTACCTTGCTTCATTTTTCTTCACAGCACGAGTCATCCCATGGAGTTTATAAGATTTACAAAGATATTTAAATATATATTAGTTTATTTGCTTTTTTTCACATGTTTCCTCCATTAGAAATTGAAATCCATGACAGCAGAAGTGATGTGCATGTTAAATAAACAGTTAATTTAACACCGTTAAATTCTACATCCTCTGTGCTTAGAACAGTGTCTAGCATGAAGAAATCCCTCAATAAATATTTGTTAAATTGTTGTGAATTTCTGATTAAAAACGTGGTCTGACTGGAAAGTATGAGGGCATGCCTATTCTTCTAGCTCATTAACTTATTTCTGACGATAATTTTACAAAAGCACGTTTTAGTATGTTTATAACAACCATGGCCTCTTAAGATGTCAACCTTGACAGACAGTTGGAAATAAACATTCTGGATTAATACAAACAAACAGAATATAAATGTCTCCCAACTGTAACATCATGTCACATAGATTTCCCTCTTCTAATTGAGTGGGCAACGAAGATACCACTGGCAGATGAGTTTTTTTTTTTTTTTTCTTTCCTTAATGACTGCCAGCTAGTAGAAGCAGGCTTGATGTCACCTCTTTAACTAGCTGAGTTGTCAACATCTTCTAGGCAAGGAGGTACTGGAGCTAATAGATAATAACAATATGATAAAAATAAATCTAGTTAACATTCAGTGAGAGCTTATTATGTGCCAGGCCTGTGATAAGCATTTCACAAGCTTTACCTCATTTAGGCCTCATAAGAATTCTATGATATGTTCAATTTTAGAGAGAATTTCTCTAACCATATATATGCTTAAATAATTTGCTTAAGGTCACTATTAACAATAAGATGGTGGAGTAGAAGGACATGCTCTCATCTTCCTCGAGAACATCAAAATTGCAACTAGCTGCTGAACAACAATTGACAGGATTATGTTGGATCCCACCAAACAAAGATACTCCATGTCCAAGGGCAAAGGAGAAGCCTAAACAAGATGGTAGAAGGGGTGCAATCGCATTCAGAATCAAACCTCACACCTGCCAGAGACACTCGGAGGGTGCAAACAAAACCTTGTGCACACTAGGACCCATGGAAAGAAGCACTGACCCCTACAAGAGACTGAACCAGACCTGCCTTTGAGCATTTGTCTCCTGCAGAGGTACGGGTCAGCAGTGGCCTACTATGGGAACAGGGGCTCTGACTGCAGCACACTTGGGAGGCATGGCATGTGGCCTAAGTCCTTTTGGATGAGGTCACCATTAACTCCACTATAAAGCTGTAGAGCAGACGACCCACAAACTGCAGAACAATTACACCAAAGAAGTTCTCGCACCGTTGCAAAAGTTCTAGGGCCCAGAACAGTCTTCCCAACCTGGGTATCTGACAAAGGGACTAAGAATCCCCAGGAAATTTGACTGAAGGCCAGTGGGATTTGATTTACAGAACTTCCACAGGACTTGGGAAACAGATTCTTGGAAGGCACAACAAAACCTTATGTGCACCAGGACCCAGGAGAAAGGAGCAATGACCCCACAAGAGACTGACCCAGACTTGCCTGTGAGTATCCAGGAGTCTCCAGCAGAGGCATGGGTCGACAGTCAGGGGCACTTTTCTGAGAGCCTCAGGGTGCTGGCATAAGTCCTTTTGAAGAGGCCAAACTACAGGGAGGGAACACAGCCCCACCCATCAGCAGAAAATTGGATTAAAGATTTACTGAGCATGGCCCCACCCACCAGTTTACCCCACAGCCAGGAAGTTTATCTCCCTTCAGGAAGCTTCTACAAGCCTCTTATCCTCATCCATTAGAGGGCAGACAGAAATAAAAACCACAATCACAGATATCTAACCAAACTGATCACATGGACATGGATCATAGCCTTGTCTAACTCAATGGAACTGTGAGTCAAGCCATGTAGGGCCATCCAAGACTGACGGGTCATGGTGGAGAGATCTGAAAAAAGAATGGTCTACTGGAGAATAGAATGGCAAACCACTTCAGCATTCTTGCCTTGAGACCCCGAAGAAAGGTATGAAAAGACAAAAAGATATGACACTGAAAGATGAACTCCCCAGGTCAATAGGTGCTCAAAATACTACTGGAAAAGAGCAGAGAAAGAGTTCCAGAAGGAAGGAAGAGGCTGAGCCAAAGTGGAATTAACACCCGCGTGTGGATACGATGTCCACTTGTGGATGTGTCTGATGGTGAAAGTAAAGTCTGATGCTGTAAGAACAATACTGCATAGGAAACTGGAATGTTAGGCCCATGAATCAAGGTAAATTGGAAGTGGTCAAACAGGAAATGGGAAGAGTGAACATCAACATTTTCGGAATCAGTGAACAAAAATGGACCAGAATGGGTGAATTTAATTCAGATGACCATGGGCAAGAATCCCTGAGAAGAAATGGAGTAGCCCTCACAATAAACAAGAGTTCAAAATGCAATACTTGGGTGCAATCTCAAAAACAACAGAATCATCTCTGTTCATTTCCAAGGCAAACCATTGAATATCACAAAAATCCAAGTCTACGCCCCAACCACTAATGCCAAACAAGCTGAGTTGAACAGTTTTATGAAGACCTACATGACCTTCTTGAACTAATGCCCCCCAAAAAGATGTCCTTTTTATCATAAGGGATTGGAATGCAAAAGTAGGAAATCAAGAGATACCTGGAGTAACAGGCAAGTTTGCCCTTGGAGTACAAATTGAAGCAGGGCAAAGGCTAACAGAGTTTTGCCAAGAGAATGCACTGGTCATAACAAACACCCTCTTCTAACAATACAAGAGATGACTCTACACATGGACATCACCAGATGGTCAATGCTGAAGTCAGACCGATTATATTCTTTGCAGCCAAACATGGAGAAGCTATATACAGTCAGCAAAAACAAGACTGGGAGCAGACTGTGGCTCAGATTATGAACTCCTTATTGCCAAATTCAGACTTCAATTGAAGAAAGTAGGGAAAACCACTAGGCCATTCGGGTATGACCTAAATCAAATCCCTTACAATTATACAGAGGAAATGACAAATAGATTCAAGGGATTAGATCTCGTGGACAGAATGCCTAAAGAACTAAGGACAGAGGTTCGTAACACTGTACAGGAGGCAGTGATCAAAACCATCCCAAATGGAAAGAAATGCAAAAAGAAAAAATGGTTGTCTGAGGAGATCTTACAAATAACTGAGAAAAGAAGAGAAGCTAAAGGCAAAGAAGAAAAGGAAAGTATACCCATCTGAATGCAGAGTTCCAAAGAATAGCAAGGAGAGATAAGAAAGCCTTCCTAAGTGATCAATGCAAAGAAACAGAGGAAAACAATAGAATGGGAAAGACTAGAGATCTCTTCAATTAGAGATACCAAGGGGACATATCATACAAAGATGAGCACAATAAAGGACAGAAATGGTATGGACCTCTCAACAGAAGATATTAAGAGGAGGTGGCAAGAAAACACAGAAGAACTAAACAAAAGAGATCTTAATGACCCAGATAACCACGATGGTGTGATCACTCACCTAGAGCCAGACATCCTGGAGTGTAAAGTCAAGTGGGTCTTAGGAAGCATCACTACGAACACAGCTAGTGAAAGTGATGGAATTCCAGTTGAGCTATTTCAAATCCTGAAAGATGATGCTGTGAAAGTGATGCACTCAACATGCCAGCAAATCTGGAAAACTCAGCAGCAGCCACAGGACTGGAAAAGGTCAGTTTTCATTCCAATCCCAAAGAAAGGTAATGCCCAAAATGTTCAAACTACTGCACAAGTGCACTCATATCACACGCAAGCAAAGTAATGCTCAACTCTCCAAGCAAGGCTTCAACAGTACGTGAACTGAGAACTTTCAGATGTTCAAGCTGGATTTAGAAGAGGCATCAAATCAAATTGCCATTGATCCATTGGATCACAGAAAAAGCAAGAGAATTCCAGAAAAACATCTACTTCTGCTTCACTGACTATGCTAAAGCCTTTGACCATGTGGATCACAACAAACTGGAAAATTCTGAAAGAGATGGGAATACCAAATGACCTTACCTGCCTCTTGAGAAAACTGTATGCAGGCAAAGATGCAACACCAAGAACCAAGGACTGGTTCCAAATAGGAAAAGGAGTATGTCAAGGCTGTATATTGTCACCCTGCTTATTTAACCTATATGCAGAGTACATCATGAGAAAGGCTGGGTTGTATAAAGCAAAAGCCGGAATCAAGATTGCCAGGAGAAATATCAATAACCTCAGATATGCAGATGATCCTATCCTTAGGGCAGACATCGAAGAGGAACTAAAGAGCCTCTTGATGAAAGTGAAAGAGGAAAGTGAAAAAGCTGGTTAAAATTCAACATTCAAAACACTAAGATCATGGCATCTGGTCCCATCACTTCATGGCAAATAGATGGGGAAACAGTGGAAACAGTGACAGACTTTTATTTTGGGGGGCTCCAAAATCATTTCAGATGATGATCACAGCCATGAAATTAAAAAACACTTGCTGCTTGGAAGAAAAGCTATGACCAACCTAGACAGTATATTAAAAAGCAGAGACATTACTTTGCCAAAGAAGGTCGGTCTAGTCAAAGCAATGGTTTTTTTCAGTAGTCATGACTGATCTGATCTGATCTGTATAGATATGAGAGTTGGACTATAAAGAAAGCTGAGCACCAAAGAACTGGTGCTTTTGAACTGTGGTGTTGGAGAAGACTCTTGGGAGTCCCTTGGACTGAAAGGAGATCAAACATGTTAATCCTAAAGGAAATCAACCCTGAATATTCATTGGAAGGACTGATGCTGAAGCTCCAATATTTATTTCCTGATGCAAAGAATTGACTAATTAGAAAAGACCCTGATGATAGGAAAGACTGAAGGCAGGAGGAGAAGGTGATGACAGAGGATGAGATGGTTGGATGGTATCATGGACTTGATGGTCATGAGTTTGAACAAGCTCCAGGAGGTGGTGAAGCACAGGGAAGCCTGGCGTGCTACAGTCCATGGGATTACAAAGAGTCGGACACGAATGAGCAACTGAACAGCAGCAGTAACAAGGTCACTGAGTCAGAAAATGGCACAGAGCCAGGTCTCAAACTCAAGTGTTTCCAGCTCCAGGTTCTGAACCTTCAACCTTGATTACTCAGTGATCTCTGTGTGTATCATGTGCTGTATGTACACACGTGATTAATCCCATCACACAATTCAGGGTGGAGATCCAACCCCTTCTATCAAGGAGTTTATGTTTAACCACCTTATCCAAAGTCCTGATGATTTTGTAAACCTCAAATTCCCATTGGTAGGCCTAGACAAGATGTCCTTTTTGCTTATTTCATCATACTCACAGCCCCCAGTTTCAATACAGGACAGTTGGGAACGGTCTTGGTTGTCCTCTGTTATACTTTCCACATTCAAATAATCAACAGTGTTCACTTTTATAATATACTTCAGTTTCAGAAGTGCTTTTCCATTCATTATCATGACAAATTTATGAGTCAAGGAAAATAGGTGATATTATCATCATTTTTCAGATCATAGTCATAATCACAAAGGTAGAGTTAGACTCCTGACTTCCTCTCAATATGAAAAAAAAAATAAAACAAAACTGCTAGGTAGTTTCAAAGAAATGGAATAATGCAATACTGAAGTTGGAAGAGGTCCCAGAAGTCCTGTTTTTCATCCACCTCATTCCACAGATGAGGAAAAGAGTTCCAGAGAGAACTGCCCAAGGTCACAGAGGTACTGTCCAAATCCCACATAGAAGCCAAGATGTTTCAGCCCATTTCACGTCCCTTTACCACCTCATATCACCTCTAGGATACAAATGTTATACTACATGCACACACAAGGCTGTTAGAAGACCAGAAATTTCTCTAGCAGAAAAACTCAAATCTCTCCAACTTCTAAATGGGTGTTACACAAGCCGGGCTGTGCGTGACTTAAATGGAACACAAAATGAAACTTGCTGTAAAGAAAGTGGCAAAGTTGCTAACTGGTCCCAAAAGTCATAGTAGCTAGACCATTACCTCAGTGCTATTTGATTTCTCATTGTTTTTATGAGAATTGCATGGGGATTTAAAACTGCACTGCCATTGTCTGGCTTCATGGCAGAAATCTCGTCTCACCTCATCATCCTTCAGTCCCTGCTTTTTCCTGCGGGGTGGGGAAAGATACCCTTTTCCTCCAATTTCCTCTCCCTTGGGCTGTTACAACAAAAAAAATCAGGAGCTGCACTCAGGGAATGTGGCTTAATGGAAGCCCTGGCCTGGAGGATGGGTCTCAAAGGCTGTGTCTCTACCACCATTCCTGTGGGCATCTAGCTGGCCTCACCCAGAGGAGTTGGTGAGTCATACAGGTATGAGGAATCTGGGTATATTGACAGAGAGAGGGTTAGCCCCACTGTGGGCAGGAGTGGGAGATGACAGGGATTGGAATGATCAGGGATGGGTTCTGGGAACTAGAGCTGGTTTGGCAGAGCTGGTGCTGCAGGAATGCCTGAGAAGGCTAGGTCCAGAGGTAACTGGCCCCCACCTCCTCTCCACTTTCATTTCTCTTAAGATGAGATTGAATTCTTGAGCATCTACTCCACGTGAGTACTGCTGCTGCTAAGTCGTTTCAGTTGTGTCCAACTCTGTGCGACCCCATAGATGGCAGCCCACCAGGCTCTCCCGTCCCTGGGATTCTCCAGTCAAAAGTACTGGAGTGGGGTGCCACTGCCTTCTCCAATGCGTGAAAGTGAAAAGTGAAAGGGAAGTCGCTCAGTCGTGTCCGACTCTTAGCGACCCCATGGACTGCAGCCTACCAGGCTCCGCCATCCATGGGATTTTCCAGGCAAGAGTACTGGAGTGGGGTGCCATTGCCTTCTCCGATGTGAGTACTAAATTTTAGTTATTTTACTGAAACTTAATTACTTAATAGTGACTTCGAGTCAGTTTAAGACTTGTTTATTATATTTGGAAGAGTTTTAAGAAAAGAATGCTTTCTATGTAGGGATCACTGTGTGTATACAACGTAAGAATTTAATCCTCAGGACTCCGTAAGATATACAATATAGGCGTTTTTTGTTCTGACAGAAAGACTGATATTTGAACCTGCCCCAGGTCGGACAGCTGGGAAACACTGGGCAGAATTGAATCCACGATGCCAGTGCTGTGATTCTTGGATGCTGTGGTATCACATGAAACCTGGGTCCTAGAAACCTGTACTGCCCTACCCCCATCTGCAGGTACTACAGGCAGGCAATTTACATTCGCATTTTGGGATCAGCTGAGTATAAAAAGGGACCCCTTTCCCGCTTATACAACAATAGAAACTGCCTGCAGAGCGTGAGTCTGCTTTAACACTATTCATAATATCAGCAAAAGTGAAAACCTTCTTGTTTTTCTTTTTGACACAGTGAAACAGACTGTAAGTTTCCAAAAGGAAAAGGGTAATGAACAACAAAAAGAAAAGATTATAAAATAAGTACTGGATCCAAAGAATGAGCTTCAAATATTTTTTAGAAATCTCAGTAAAAGAAGGAAAGCATTTAGCCAATGCTCTCAGTTCCTTTTCTTTAGATAATCATGTGAGGGACATGGAGTAAGGAAGGCTCCTGCCCAACTGCCCCCCTCCACCCGTCCTGATGATGCTCAGTATCCTGGCTCTCCTGCCCCAGAGGGACCAGACTGCCCAAGTATCCAGCCCTTTCCAAGGAACACCAAACACAAAGTTAAAAAACAAAACCTGTTTCTGTTTCAAAATTCTTAGATGCCAGGGCCTTCTCTTCCTGTTCCATTCTACTCTCAGATTTATAGAGCTGAATCAATGAACAAATGAATCAAGCCTTTCCAGATTCAAGTTATCATCCATCTAACTCTGGCTGGAATCATGTGTTCATTCACTCAAGAGCTCCATCTCCCCCTTCTCGTCATGCCTCCTCTCTACCTTCCTCTATCCCAAACATGGACAGGAACATCAATATTGTGCGGGGTTACAATAACCATCACACGCACACAAGAATGACCAGCTTATGCAAAGCTGGGTCATTCTATCAGAGTAGCCACTTGGAATGAGACAGGTTTCAATCATACATGAGATCTGTATTGAAATCTTTCCTTAGATAAAGACGGCTGCTCAGTTTTATCAAGAGTAGTCCTTCCCTCATAAATGTGGGCACTTCATGCTCTTTGGAACATCTGTGGCAAGCAAACTGTGCATCTAGATCTAAAAGATTAACAGGAGTTAAAAAGTGATCTCTGAACCCTCATGGAGATTTAAAGCAACATTAAAGGGATCCTTTATGTGTGAAAGAAGTGACAGTTTTTAGTAGAAGATTTTAGCACATCTGACATTACAAGGAGAAAATGCTAACTTTTTATTCTGAATGTCATTTTATTGAAATCTGCTTTCTACCTATAGTTTCAAGGGATTTTTTTTTGGGGGGGGGGCAGATGATTTTTAAAAAATAAGTTATAAGGTGTGGCTGCTCTATTATTTAAAGGTGCAACTTATTAACCTAATACCTCATAAACTGGGCTGAATTCATATTTATGTGTTATATCAACATTTTAAAAATACACTGCTTTAATATAGTTTCCTCTAGTTAAAGCATATATGATTATATAGGTGGCATAATTTGAGAATAAGGACCCATTTCATACCACAATTTACAAAGAAGCAGCTATTCAAGTAATTCTCATTTCCTTATAAACTAAAACCTCTTTTCTGTATTGCCTAGGGCTTTTCACAAATTCTGATTCAGGATGTTTAAGTCCCCGCTACTTTTCAGGTATTGTTTTAGGCGCTTATGTATAGTATTTCATTTATTTCTCAAGCTCACCTTGGAAGGAGGTTTTTATTACGCTCAACTCTCAGAAGCTGGAGGGGCAATGAAACTTGAGGAAATTAGAAGACTTACCCAACATTTTAACAAATCTCAAGATACAAATCCAGATCTACCCCACAAACTCACCTTAGCTGGTCCACACTACACTGGGTTTGTTCATTTTACCACTTTTACTTATTGATTACTGTATAACAAATAAAAATCGCTGGCTTAAAATAATCATTTTTCTCTTGAAGCCGCAATTTGGGCAGGTTTTAGTTGGGAGAAGGTCTCTGCTCCATACAGTATCCATCAGCTGGGCAGACTGTAGGTATGGGAAGAAGTGGGGGTAGAGACCTGCTTCCAAGACAGCTCCTCCTCCTTGCCCACAAGATGGTGCTACCACTCACTTGTCTTAAGGGATCTCTCCAAGGAGGTCGCACAGAGTCGGACACGACTGAAGCGACTTAGCAGCAGCAGCAGCAGCCAAGGAGGTCTGTGTGTGCTCAGTCTTGTCCAATTCTTTGTGACCCCATGGATTGTTGTCTGAAAGACTCTTCTATCTATGGGATTTTCCAAGTAAGAATACTGGAGTGGGTTGCCATTTCCTTCTCCAAGGGATCCTCCCAATCCAGGAATGAAACCTGTGTCTCCTGCATCTTCTGTATTGGCAGGCAGATTCTTTACCACTGAACAACTTGGGAAGCCTCCAAGGGTGACTGGGGTCTAAAGAACTGGTGCTTCAAGAGACAGAAAATAAAGGGGCCAGTTTCTAAGAGCCTGGACTCAGAAACTGGCACTGTGCCATTTCTTCTGCACCCTGTTGGTCAAAAACAGCGTCTAGATTCAGAGAGAAGTCCATTTCCCACCTGTGAAGGGGAGGTATGCCAAAAAACTGGGAGACCCATGTGACAAGAACCTCGCAGCCTCACCCTTTATAAGATTCCTAATTCAGAGTAATTTCATTAAATTATGAAATTCGTATTTTACAAAGGCTCTCATCCCCCTTGAGTTTGCAGATACATACTTACAGATGGTAGCTTCTCAGAGGTGGGAGCCTCTGGATCTGTCTACATTTCTCCTACATGTTCCTTTTTATTGTTATCATAATTGATACTCTACATAGATTATTTGGGCTTCTGAACATCTTTTCAGCGTTCTCATCATGCGCAAATGGACCAGTTTCCCCGCTGGGCCCTCCACTCCAGTTCAGAGGTCTCTTTCTTAGATTAGATACATCCTGGCTTTTCCCTTTTAACTAAATTTGACCAGCTCATGCTTGACTGGGATATCAGATATGACAGTTTGATTCCAATTATTCCAACTGACCTTTGCACGCAAACATCCCCCTCACAGTGCTCCTATTCCTGACAGTTGTGGTGGTCCTGCCTCCTAGATGGATGAGCCTAAAGAATAAAGGGAGCAGTATGGACCTCTTACTTCCTTTGTAACTCTGCACACCAACCAGTTCAGAGTCTGGTCTATGCAATGCCTAGCCAATAAATATTTCAGCTGATGCTCAGAATAAAATCTGAAGGAAATATACTCAGTGACAAGAAACCCTCTGAATGACACGATACATAATGGATCAGATTAAGCATTATGAAGGACACCCTTTCAATTTTGTGATTTCATTTCTGAGTTAGATTCTGTAATCACTCTTGGAATAAGACACCTGACATCTGGGCTTTGCTCTCTGTTTTAAGTGTACCCATGTCAAAGCTTTAAAATACTCTGGAATGAAAATGAGATTTCAAGGAAGTATTTCCTTGGAAGTGGGTATTATTCCCTTTGAATTGGATCCACAGCTGCAATTTTTTTAATCCTTTCATTAACTCAGTATTCAGTTCAGTAGCTCAGTTGTGTCCGACTCTTTGTGACCCCATGGACTGCAGCACACCAACTCCCAAAGTTTACTCACGTCCATTGAGTCAGTGATGCCATCCAACCATCTCAACCTCTGTTGTCACCTTCAATCTTTCCCAGCATCAGGGTCTTTTCCAATGAGTCACTTCTTCGCATCAGGTGGCCAAAGTATTGGAGTTTCAACTTCAACATCAGTCCTTCCATTTCCTTTAGGATGCACTGGTTGGATCTCCTTGCAGTCCAAGGGACTCTCAAGAGTCTTCTCCAACACCACAGTTCAAAAGCATCAATTCTTCAGTGCTCAGCTCTCTTTATACTCCAACTCGCACATCCATACATGACCACTAGAAAAACCATAGCCTTGACTAGATGTACCTTTGTTGACAAAGTAATGTCTCTGCTTTTGAATATGCTGCCTAGGTTGGTGATAACTTTCTTTCCAAGGAGTAAGCGTCTTTTAATTTCATGGCTGCAGTGACCATCTGCAGTGATTTTGGAGCCCGAAAAAACAAAGTCCGCCACTGTTTCCCCATCTATTTGCCATGAAGTGAAGGGACCAGATGCCATGATCCTAATTTTCTGAATGTTGAGCTTTAAGCCGACTTTTTCAACTCTCTTCTTTGAGTTTCATCAAGAGGCTCTTTAGTTCTTCACTTTCTGCCATAAGGGTGGTGTCATCTGCATATCTGAGGTTATTGATATTTCTCCTGGCAATCTTGATTCCAGTATTATACAAATTGTTTTCCTAACTATATAATAGCCAACATACTTTAATTTGTAGAATGAATTCTGTTTAATTGCAGCAAAATTATGATATAAGCTAAATCCCTGAAGTGATAGCTATCTTTAAATCAATATCACCTCACTTTTAGATTGTACGTAACTCAACACCTAGGATCTTTGTGAGCCATCTACCACAAGACTTACTTTTATTTAAATCATATGACCATTAACAAAAAGACTTACAAGAATCTGAGTTGAAAAGACTGGCCAGCATACTTTGTCATACCCAATTACTTTGTAGCTGAATTCCTGTTACTCTGTAGGAATTTCAACATTAACCATTTTCAAAGGTGTTTGTGAGTTTGCACTTTTTCTTTTTAGTTGTGTATTGTGGCATATCAATGTATCCCAAAACTTAGTGATTTAAAACAAACTATTTCTAGACAGATAAAGTGACTTTTTCCAAAGCCTTGCTAAGCACTTACCCTATGAAAGTATTCTGATATGCATATTTGCATGTAATTGCTTCTTTTACATTTAAGATATGTAACACCCTATTGTTCACTGTCTTCTCTTCTATTAAGATATTTCACAGTGATATAATTTGGGCTATGCCAAACTAGATATCCAATTTAAATGGTTCTGGGTAACTGAAGGCTTTCATCATGTATGAATGCTTAAGTGGAAATAAGTGAATATCTGTGTTAGGCAAGAAGCCTTTCTTCTCCTAACTGGAAGTTTCTTCTGGAGTGGAAGGCTCCTGGCCTCTCTTTTCTGTCTCATTTACCCTCCCCAGAGCTCAGGTGGGAAGTTAGAAGGTGACTTATTTGACTGGAAAATGTAGGAAGAATAAAGCAGGCAAGCTTAACCCACCTGCTCACCCCTCTCATGGGGAATGGACCTGTTTGTCCTCGGAGAGCGTGGGTATGCGCCAGGCTTCAGGTTCTATGAAGCAGACCCCCCCACCCCCCGCCCCGCCTTGCCCCTCACACCAGTGTTGGAATGGAAGATTGTCCAATTCTTGTATTTAGTGTTAGGAGGTACAAAAATGCTCTGCGTTATCTTTATCACCAGCAGTGGTGATAATTTATCTCCTATCTGCATAGCCTTTGGTCTTTTTTCCCCTCATTTCAGAATCTGCAAGGTTTTAGAAGGGTGGAATTTACAGACTCACTGTCCAGCCTTAACAAATCATCATCGTCACAACAATTATCATTATTAGCAATGCTTGTTGAGCATTTGCTATGTTTCAGGTTATGAATTTACTACATTTTCATGTATTATGTCATTTAATACAGTTATGTCAAAGACATAACTGGGGGTTTCCGCAGCTTTTATAGTTGGCCATCATGAAAACCTCTCCTGCCTACATGTACATGTCTCTCCTGACATCATGAGATGGAGTCTACTTCCTAAGACTTTTTTAAGATCCCTTTGACTCTGGTCTTACCTTAATGACTCACACAGATGGGATGCAGGTACAGAGATGTTCTGGGACTTCCAAGCCCAGGCCTGAAGAGGCCTGGTAGCTTCCACTTCCTTTCTCTGGGAAAGCAATCCCTACAATGAATCCAAATGATGAGAAAAAGCTGGAGTGAGCAAGCCCTCATGGAGGAGCACAGAGGAGCCAGATGCAGGAGGGAGAAATGGTAAATCGCTGGTTTAAGTCACTGAATCTTGGGGCGAGTTGGTACACAGGCATGTATGCTAAGTCACTTCAGTTGTGTCTGACTTTGTGATCCTATGGACCGTAGCCTGTCAGGCTCCTCTGTCCATGGGACTCTCCAGACAAGAATACTGGAGTGGGTTGCTGTGTCATCCTCCATGGGATCTTCTGGACCCAGGGATCGAACCCACGTCTCTTATGTCTTCTGCACTGGTAGGCAGGTTCTGTACCACTAGTGCCATCTGGGAAGCCTCTGGTTGATACACAGCAATAGACAACTGAAACAAAATACGAACTTGCAGAAAATCTTTAAAATGGCAATTAACATCACTGCTATGGTGTTACAAGAGTTTTTAAAAATCAGTAGATGATTTATTGGGCTTCCCAGGTGGCTCAGGGGTAAAGAATCCACCTGCAATGCAAGAGACTCCGGTTTGATCCCTGATTCAGGAAGATCTCCTGGAGGAGGGTATGGCAACCCACTCCAGTATTCTTACCTGGATAATCCCACAGACAGAGGAGCCTGGCAGGCTACAGTCCACAGGGCCACAAAAAGTCAGATAAGACTGAAGTGGCTGAATATGCACGCAGCATGCACAGATGATTTGTTAAACCATAAAGTCATAATCTATTTGTATACAGAGTACCTATACGGCCCAATATTGGAGTGGATTGCCATTCCCTTCTGCAGAGAATCTTCCCGACCCAGGGATGGAACCTGGGTCTCCTGCATTGAAGGCAGATTCTTCACTGTCTGAGCCACCAAGAAGTCCTATTAAATCATAAAATCACGGTCTATTTGTATAGAGTACCTATATGGCCCAAGTCACACTTTCCATTCAGTGTCATTCTAAATGAGCCACTTTCAAAGGACAAAAAATACCATCACCTCAATACATCACCTCCACTCTTATTCAAAAGGAGAAAAGCTCTTTGTGGAATAATCAAGATTATCCCTCTTTATTCCCTGTAGAGATCTCCCACCTCTTTGCCTCAGGTTCAATTATCCTGTAGAAGTTTCTACATCCTGGTTCTACTCCTTCCTCTGGGGAGCCCTCCCAAACCCTCACTCTTGAGCCCCAAGCTGGCTTACTCCTCAGTGTCTTTTCACTTCTCTGCTCATATTTTAGCTCTGTGCTCATCACATATATTTTTATCATTCACGTAAATTCTGTGAGAGCAGAGACCTGGCCTGTTTTGTTACTGTTGTATTCTTAGCACCAGAACAGCACCCATAGGGAGTGGGTGCTCTGTGAACACCTACTGGCTGTGGAAGCAAACGAGTGCATGTAACTGCTTCTTGCCAGATACTGTTTCTTGGGGTTGAGGATCCATTACCACGCCTTTCACCCTCTCCCTTGGGGCACAGCGGCTGGAAGCCTAGAGGTTCCTGGTCACACCTGCTGCCAGGGTCCACAGGTAATCCCGCTCGGCCAGGGGGACACATCTGTGTGAGATCTGGAGGGCTAGGGAAGCCAAGAGGTTCTTCTGTCACCAGCTGTGGTGGCTGACATGCAGGTTCAGCAGATAAGGGTACTTGGAGAAACCAGCCAGCTACCGAGTCTCCAGCGGTGTAGACTGGCAGTGGCTTCTACATTCTCCTGTCCTCTGGGTGACAGCTTTGGCAATGTGACCTAAATGCCCAATAGTGCCCCTGACTTTCACTTCTCTGACCCTCACAATGTTTGGGGGGAAACATCTAGTTCCTGAACATATCTGGAATGCTCTTCATTTTTACTGCTGAGTTCTGACTGATGCCTCGGCAGATGGCATTCCTTAATTCCTTGTTCCTCTCGGCACTTCCATACCCACAGGGTGTCTGGATCACAGTGGAAACTTAAAGAGAATAACAGCAAATAATGCTTAACAAGTGTCCAGCACTGTTCTAAGTAAGTTACATCTATTAACTTATTTCAACTACTCAATAACCCTCTTAGGCAGAGTTCTCTTTCAGAGATTATGAAACTGAGAACAAAGACGTTAAACAACTTGCTTAAGAAATCACTTCATTAAATGGTGCATTGAGGAAGGGTAAATCCCAGCTAGTCTGGCTCTCAAGTCTGTTATTGTTGTTTAGTCCTAAGTCATATCCAACTTTTGTGACCCCATGGACTATAGCCCACCAGGCTCCTCTGTCCATGGGAATTCCGAGGCAAGAATACTGGAGTAGGTTGCCACTTCCACCTCTAAAGGATCCTCCCAGCCCAGGGACTGAACCCCCATCTCCTACATGGCAGGTGGATTCTTTACCACTAAGCCATCTGTAGTCTCTCCTGCCTGAAAAATGTTTGCTGAAGGACCAGAAGATTCAACTATTAAAATTTTAGAACTCATTTATTATAAACATCTTGTGTGCATTTATTGTAAAATAGCAGTTTGCAATATTCTCATTTAAGACTCTTAATTTTGAAAGATGTTTCAGCCTATCAAAAGCGTGTATGTGTGTATATATAACACACTTCTTATTGTGCCTAACTGTATTTTTTTCAATAACTCATAAAACAATGAAAAAATTATGGAGCTTGGAAATTAGCATTGTAGGAAAAGAAAGAAGAACCATGGTGAAGAATATTCACAAATTTCTTGTGGTTTTCTTGATGCATATCTTTCTGCCTCTTGTCTGAGAACACAAGTTAAGGTCAATGGCCACTGGCTGCAGCAACTGTAGGGAATAGATCTCTTGTTATTTTGACTTCTGCCAACTGGAGAATAAGGTTTCCTATATAAGATTCCAAAGGAATGGGGAAGAGGGCTCTGTGGCGAAGAATCCACCTACCGATACAGAGACACGAGTTCGATCCCTGGTCCTGGAAGATTCCACATGCTCTGGAAGAACTAAGCCCATGCACCAAACTACTGAAATGCACAATTAATGAGCCCAGGTGTTGCAAGTGCTGAAGCCCAAACACCCTAGAGCCCATGCTCTGCAACAAGAGACGCCACCGCCATGAGAGGCCCGCACATCACAACTAGAGAGGAGTCCCTACTCACCCCAGCTAGAGAAAATCCCGTGCAGCAGTGAAGACCCAGCATAGCCAAAAATAAATAAATAAAATTATTTTTTAAAAAGAAATGGAGAAGAGAGTCAGGAAAGATGCAAAGACAAGTCAAGTAAAAAACCTAAGTGGGGATGGGCTCAGGTTCTTATCATTAACATTGTGTACAACCTTCAAAGATGATCTGTGTTTGTGTGGGAGTGGGGGGATGAACAAAAAAAAGGTGCTAGAGATAGCTCTGTCTCCACTGCAGATGTCTCTTGACACACAGAGGGATCCACTAGTAGCCCTGAATAGGGCTGGCATTTATCCCTCGGGGAGAAGTGTCTTTATCTGATGGCTGCATTTGGAAGGAAAATTTGGGCACAAATAACCCAGCCCCTTCTTTCTCTCTTGTAAGCAAACCTGTCATTCTCAGCTCCTCCATATCATACATTTTAAGGGGTCAGCTCTGTCCATGATGGGGGAGGGGAGAGTCTGGTCTGTCCATCGCTGTAGTGACTTACTTAGTCTGTACAGTTCAGAGGCTCAGTACTGGGAAACCCACTTGCCTAAAGTTAAAAGCTATATTTCCCAATAAAGATCCACAGCCCTTATTTGAAATGACAAAATCCCCCAAGAATCGAAAACAAAATTTTCCTTAATTCATTTGGCAGCAAAACCTGAAGTGACCTGACTCCTGGTGGCAAAACCCAACCTTATGAAGATGAAGCCACTTATAGTCCTTATTACCCTTCTTAGAGCTTTGTGTCCAATATAGTAGCCAATAGCCACAAGAGTCTATTCAAATTTAAGTCAGTTACTATGAAATGACATTAAAAATTCAGACTCTTAATCATACTAGCCAAGTTTCAAAAGCTCAATAGCCATATGTAACTAGTGCTCGCACATAGGATAATACAGATAAGACCCTCAGCATTGCAGAAAGTTCTACGGTATAGCACTTAGTCATGTTTTCTTATAAACACATTCGTATCTGGTTATAGGATATTAGTAACAATATATGTACCATTTTTGCCCTAAATCTAAAAAATGTGGAATTGTAAAATCACATCTGGCTCAAAGGATCACAGATAAGGAGCACTGGCCTGCTTCAGCTTTTATTAGTAACAAAGGCAAGTTTTTGGTTTTTCTTCAGCTTTACATTTTACGTATTATTGACTAAGGGCTGTGTCTCCCAAAATTCACATGTTGAAGTCCTAACCCCCAATATGATGATATTTTGGGGTGAAGCCTTTGTGAGATAATTAGATGAGGTCATAAGACGGGATTCTTAGCCTTAGAAAAAGAGACATAAAAGTTCTCTTTCTACCATATGAGGACAAGGCACACACTGGAGAGAGAAAGCCACAAGCCAGGGGACACCAAGGATTGGCATGAAAGTAGAAAGAGGCAGAGAAAGGTTCTTCCCCAGAGCCTTCCCGTGGGAGCACAGCCCTGCCAACAGCTTGATTTCAGGCTCCAGACTTCAGAATCATAAGACTGTAGATTTGTGTTATTTAAAGCCCAATCTGCGGTAATTTGTTACGGCAACCCTAGGAAATTAAGAGACCTCTGGCACCAACAAGTGGTGTGCTGCTGTAACAAATATCTAAGAATGGAGAAGCAACTCTGGAACAGGGTAGAAGCTGGAAGAGTTTTGAGGTGTGCACTAGAAAAAGCCAAGAATGCCATGAGGGACTGATAAAGGGGACTCTGGTGAGGCTCAGAAAAAGGAGAGTTGGAGTGACAGCTATTCAGAGAACACATAAATAATCATCACCAGACTATGGATAACAAAGGCCTTCAAAGGCCTTCTTGGGAGGATACAGAAATGAGGAACAAGTTTTGGGCAATGGAGGAAAAGTTATTGTTATAGCAAAGAACTTGGCTGAACAATATTCTAGTGTTTTGTGGAAGACAAAGTAGAACCAATGAAAGTAGAACCAATGAAACAGATAGTTAGCTAAGGAGATTTTTAAGAAAGTTTTGCAGGAGTACCTTGGTTTGTTTATAGTAAAATGAGAAAGAGATGAACTAAAGAACTAATTTTGTTAAGTAAAAGGGAATCAGAACTTGATGATCTTGAAAGCTCTCAGCCTATCCATATTGCAAAAATATGTGGAGGTATGCTCTGAAAAGCACAGTAAGGGTGTGGTCACACAACCATTTGGTAAAGAAATGAGGATGGGTGTGAACCATGGGCCCCTCCCCTGGCAGAAGCATGGCCAGTGTGAACTGGTGGAGACAGGATGACAGAAAGGAAAGCTGTCAGACCTACAGGACTGGACCACAGGGCTTCTGCCTGTGAACATGGGTTATTCTTCGAGACAGAGGAAGAATGACCCCAAAGATTCAGAGAGCATCAGGGCTGCTTCCTTGGTTTCAAAGCTGAGGGATGGCATCACCTGGAGTTCAATAGGAGAGGTGGCCTCTGCCTAAAGCCTTGGGGGCAGGGCCTCCTGGGACTTTGGTGGGTGACTCCTTCCTTGCAGACATAAGAGGAGAGACAAACACTCTAGTGGGTCCAGAAGGCAAAGCATCAATCCAAAAAGGAATATTCTAGAGCCGCAAGACCTAATGGTATTTGCCTTGCTGGGTTTTTTTTTTTTTTTAGTTTGACATTTTAGTTCCTCATTTTTATGGTTTTCTCTGACCCTAAGCTTTTTTTTTTTTAATTTTATTTTTAAACTTTACAATATTGTATTAGTTTTGCCAAATATCGAAATGAATCCGCCACAGGTATACCTGTGTTCCCCATCCTGAACCCTCCACCGTCCTCCCTCCCCATACCATCCCTCTGGGTCGTCCCAGTGCACCAGCCCCAAGCATCCAGTATCGTGCATCGAACCTGGACTGGCGACTTGTTTCATACATGATATTAGACATGTTTCAATGCTATTCTCCCAAATCTCCCCACCCTCTCCCTCTCCCACAGAGTCCATAAGACTGATCTATACATCAGTGTCTCTTTTGCTGTCTCATACACAGGGTTATTGTTACCATCTTTCTAAATTCCATATATATGCATTAGTATACTGTATTGGTGTTTTTCTTTCTGGCTTACTTCACTCTGTATAATAGGTTCCTTTGGACTTGCATGGAACCCTTCGTCCCTTCTTTCCTACTGCTCTAGTTTCTCCCTTCTGGAATGAGAAACTATATCCTACACCTGGCTCCTCGTTGTGTATTTGGAAGCACATAACTCATCTAACAGCTTCACAGCTGGAAGGGAATTTTGTTTCAGGATGAATCCTATCTGGAGTCTCACCCACAAATCATTTAGATGAGACTTTGGACTTTAGAGTTAATGCTACTGTTTGCAGCTTTGGGATGGAATAATGTACTTGGCATGCAAAGAGGACATGAATTTGAGGGATCAGGGGCAAAGACTTGAATGTTTGTCCCCACCCTTCCCCCCAGTTCATATGGTGAAGCCCTGACCCCCAATTTGATATCTGGAAGTGAGGCCTTTGGGAGGTAATCAGGTTTAGCTCAGATCATGAAAGTGGGGTCCCCAATATGAGATTAATGTCCTTGTATGAAAAGGAGCCTTGGGTAAGACTTGAAGCAGAGAAGAGGAGTATTATTTAACAGGCCTCTCAAATTTCAATCATAGGGAGAGAGCTGTGAAGGCTCCTCTTCTCCACATCTTCATGGACAATTCAATCCAGAATAATCACACTGGAGAATTTTTATGTTTTAGAATCACTGTTCCAAGGAGGTATAAGTGCCATTCTGGCAGAGAGACAGTGACTAAATGACTAGAAAAATTCTAAGGATTAATAAAGATGCCACAGATGGGACAGCTACATTGGTGGGAGGTGGGACTAGATGAGATCCAAAACCCATCCACGTAGGAGAATTGGGGACAGTTACAGCCTCCCTCATGCTGGTTCTTACCCAGTGTCTATCACATGGTGAGAACAAGTCAGATGTAGATATACTTCTGAACAGGAATATGTCCATTAGAATTAAAAAAATCTTGAAATTTCCTTGAATGCTTGTAAAGCTACCTTTTCATGGGGGTACAGTGGGTCAGGGCAACCATGGTCCCTTCCTGCTATTCAGCTTCTTGGGGCTGTCAGGCTTCAAGAGGAAGACCAGAATTACTGACTACAGCCAGCTGATTTTCTTGTTCATATGAGTGTAGATATTTATAGAAATTGGACACTAATCTAGGCTGGGCCAAAGAGTACCCTGCAGGCTTTGGCTTATTTCATTCTGCTAGTTTAACCTGGTGCCTCTGTTTTCTCATCTGTAAAATAGGAAGAACACCCTCTTGTCCACCATCCTTTGATGGTGTTTGAGAGCAAAACCTGAATGAGCCAATCTATGTTCTAAAGACATGTATTATTTTAAGTACTGATAGGGAAATGCCACACAAGCCTTGTAAAGCAATCAAAGGGAGACCCTTGCTGGATTCTTAAACTGCTATGAGCTCACAGACAAGCTTTTATCTAGAGCATAAATTGGATTTCCGCTGGTAAAGGAAAGCATGAGATAATATTCTCTGTCTTAATTTGACAGTGGAGAGGCTCTTGAGTATTGGCCAACAATCTAATATTGGATCACACCAAAACACAACCATTTGCTTCCTGAGTCATATCCATAAAGATCTTGCAGTAAAGTGCTGTCTTGGACAGAGCATTTACGGAGATTGCAAAGCCTCATGTTCAGGCTCTTAAAAAAAAAAAAAAAAACCCATCTCCATCTTTTCTATTTAATATACCCTGGACTCTCCTTTTGGGATAAAACTTGAAGTCCTACCGCTATTGCAATTTCTCAGGGTAAGATTCACATATCTGGTCTTGTAAGATAAATGTGCAAGTTGCCCAGCTCAGTGACCAGAAGGCAAGATCCACCCCTCCCTCTTGTTTGCTGTCCTAAGATTAATACACACTAAAGTTTCTATTTCAAGAAACTTCAAAATTAACAGAATCATGTGTACAGGCTTAAGAAAAATAGCATTAATGGTGACTATTAATTCGATATTAATCTTATTTGATAAAAATTCACTATCACTGTTTATCCTAGAATTATTTTTACAAATTTAAAGAAAGGCAAACTACTGATGACATTAACAGACTTTCATTGTACTTTAAAAACAACTTGTTTAAAGAAAAATGTTACTTAGTTGGTTTTACATCAGCACATTTCAACTTGTCTCATGAGTGGCTTTTTTTTTTTTTTTTTAAGCTCAGGAAAATGATATTTTCTCGAAAACTTTAAAAACAACACGGAAACACTTAAGTTGCAGATTTTCTTAGATCCTGCAACAGGTTACACAGCTCCAGTTTTCTCTTTCCAGATTTAAGTAAAAAATCCTGTAAGACATATTTCAAATGACAGGAATTTTAAACAATGTACTGCAGCTGCCCTAAAGCCACCTTAATTATTGAGTTCCGTGAAACACAGTTGTAAACTGATAAACGACCATTCACACCCTCTCTGATGAGTGCACAGCTTTTCTAATACTCATCACTGTGGGTTATCTATATGATTCTTTTCCCAATCCTCTTTTCATAATTCGGACTTCACCCGAAATTGCTTCTAGTGTTTTTTGAAACAACTTTTTTGAAAGATATTTTTTATTGGTCCTCTGAATGCTTTTCACAAGCAACCAGAGTCTTGGGCTTTCACAAATGATGATTCTATCCAATGACTGAATAACTTTTTTTTTCCTCTTTACTTGTCAGACCCAAGGCTTGATAGAGTGCAGCAAAAGTAAGTTTCCGATAACAAACGTCTATTTAAGTCTTCTATAATCTCATCTTAGGGTCAAACATTTAGTTTTCTAGAAAAGAGCAAGTTACAGTTTTATCTGGTCCAAGTCAAATGCATCCTACCTTTTCTTCACTTACTGAGAATAAAAGTTAACATTTAGGACTGAGAACAGAAAGGCACAGGATGAGCAGGAGCGAGAAACTGACGACGCAGGGCTCAGTCGCTGTGGCTCGTGAATGTAATAAATCAACAAGTTTTCATTTAACAGCTACCAGGTGCCCAGACCTTAGCAGGAACACGACTGAGAAGGCCAAGTTCTAGACCGGGACGATCCAGCCTAAGAGCCAGCCATAGAGATGAGCTCATCCTGAACGCTCCACCTTGAAACCAGCGCCGGGCTGAGCGCCAGCCTGTTTTCGGGACCGCACAGCACATTTCCCCAAGATCTCCGTAGATCTTGGGTTCGCCAGGGTCTCCTCTGACCCTCAAGACCAAAGGCACCACTAGCACACCGGCAGAAGGCGAGGCTCAGAGAATCCTATGCTCCCACTTCGCCTCGGCCTTAACAAGTGGCTAAGGAGGGTGCCCCCATTCAGGAATCTGTCGCGGGGCCGAGAAAATTTATTTGCGTTTATAACCTCAGAGAAGAAACCGCTGAAGGGAAGAAATACGAGGTGGGGGTGGGGTGGCAGGATGAAGCTTCCAGAAGCGTCTGTTAATTTCTCCGATATTTCTTAGACCGACCGGCAGAAATAATGCAGGGGGCGAGAAATGGACACCCCAGGCAAAGTCAGCAAGCAGAAGAAACGAGCAAGGGAAGGAGAAAAGTGATTCTAATGAAATTCCCACGCGCTCAGGGCAGCCTCGGTGTGGTCCAGAGGCAGGGAGCGCGGGGGACGCCCGGTGTACCCGCTTGTGCCCTGGCACTTTCTCGGCTCCCGCCGCGCAGACGGACAAGAGCAAGCGAGGGACATACCTTCGGGGTTGGCGCTGATGAAGACCCGGACGCTACGGCCGGCTGGCACGAGGTGAGAAGGCAGGGCGGTGAGGTTCCCGGAGAAAGCCGCCCGCCGGAGCGCAGAGTCCCGGGGACAGGGCAGCTTGGTGCCCGCACCGGCCGGCCACATTGCCCTTAGGGAGGAATAGATGCCGACTCCTGCTCTCGGGTTCCTGCCCGCGGCTCCGCGGAACGGCTAGGTAGATTCCCGCAGGCGGCGCCGCTCAGAGCCGCTCCGAACCCGAGGGGCCGCGGGAGAGCTCCGTGGCGCACACCACCGGCCGGCGGAGAGAGGCCATATGGACCTTCTGGCTCCTCTCGCCGCCTCCTCCGGCCCCTCTGGGCGTTCGCCTTCGCTCGCTGCCCCGGCTTAGCGCAGTAGCAGGAGGGAGCTGGAGGTCAGCGTGGCGGCGGCTACGCGCGCGGCGCCCCTTTGCGCCGGGAAGCGCCCGCGCCGGTCGCCGAGCCCGCGGCCATCTCCCCGCCCGCGCCCGTTGCAGGAGGAGGGGGCGGACAACGCGGCCGGGATGGAGCCGGCAAGTAGAGCGGACCAAACTTTATCTACAAAAGGCGTCTGGAGTTTACCGCCAGCTGCCTCCGGCGGGGCGCAGGAACATCCTGCGACTTAATTAAAGGGCGGCTGGGGCGCCGGGGGTCTCGGGCCGCTAGGGATCTCCCGAGCTTCTCTGAAGGCGAGCCCGGGCGCTCCTAGCTGCCTGCTCAGTGGAGGACGAGAAATTAGCTCAGGGTTTCTGCTACTCCTCCTCTAACTCTACTAGAGGTCAAACAAGCTCTGAGCATCTTCAAAAACGCACGCGTGCTGGTGTCTGCGCGTTTTTGCCTAAGTGCTGGGAATTTCGCCTCAAAGTTAGACGCACCGCGGAGCCCGGACCTCCAGGGTCCTAAGCACCAAAACTTGGGACCGTCTGGGGTGTCCTGGAGGGAGTATCACCGTCGCCCTTTTTATTGGCGCAGGTGGCCGCGTCCTGCCGCTCCGCTCGCTCCCCTCGCGCAGCAGAGCGGGGGTTCTTATAGCAAAGCAGCGCTGCTCACGTGCTCCTCGCCGCGTGGTCACGGAACCCTTCCTCGAGCTGATCTCCGCGGGGAGTCCTCCCGAGGTCTCTAAGGCTCCAGGGGGGTCCTTCCTGCCCCCGCCCCGGCGCATTCCCGGGCCATTCCTCCAGAGCCGAGGCTCCGGGACCCGCCGGAAGGGAGGCTGGATGCCGGGAGTCCCGCGCGGCATGGCGCGCGCCTGGGCACCGCAGGCTAGTGCGGACTCCGGGGAGCGCCTCCCAGCGCAACGTCCCGCAAAGTGCAGGTGGCCGCAGATTGGCGCAAGGTGCGAGAGATCAGAGTTGGCATAGGGCAGCTTTTCCAAGTCCGTGCAGAGCGTGAGTTGGGTTTACCTGAAGCGGATCTAACACGGCCAGAGCGGTTGCGGGGCTGTAAACCAGGGGTCGGGACGTGAGGTGGACAGTGCAAGGGATGACATGGGATGCAAAGGGACTGAACCTAAAATTGCCATCTCTGGGCCACACTCCACTGCACCTTCAAAATACTGCAAATCCCAGGGCACGCAGGAAGTGGGATTGTGAGGTGGGGTAAGGGAGGAGGGTGTTTTGGAACCTTAACTGGAGTTTGGTCTCCAAACCCCTGATGTTGAGCTTTAAGGCAGGAACAACTGTGTTTTAGAGAGGAAGAACAGCTTTTCCAAATCTTTGAGATTGTGGAGGGGGCGGGTGGGCACGGGGTGAAGACAGCCTCAGCTACCAGTTTTAGCCTTTGGCCTGGGGCTTCTGCTGTAGGCAGCTCCTGACATGCACTTCTGGCCCCTGCTGGTGGCAGTGAAGTCCTACGCACCGCTGCCTTTTGTTACCCCCACCGCAGCACCAACACACACTTTCGGGGTAACCATTTTGAAGAATTGTGTCTCTAGGTTTTTAAGGCTGCCTCTTCAGTACTGAGAACCTGAGGGCAGACAGCAGTTCTTACTTTGTAATTATTTGATGAAACCAATAAAGAGACCTTGAACATGCCCACGTATTCATTCAACTGATTTCCATTTAGCAGTTTATCTCCTTCCTCTCTCCAGCGTCATTACTCCCAGGTGGGGACATTCTCCAGTAGGAAGGGGAACTGTCTGAAAGCTCTCCTGATGTCCCAGGAGGTTTGGACTGGGCTCTCTGGAAGAGGTTATGAATATAGTATGTCTATTACAGTATCATTCTTTATGAATATACAGTATTTGTTGCTGGAGCCAGGACCACTTCATGCCACGTCTCCATGTTGTTTTATGGTGCAGAGTTGCCAGATTGTCGAGGACCTACCTGCCTCCCTTTCTTTCTCACTGCCCCCCTCCCCCATTTTGTGGTTTCTCTCTTAAAAATCAAATTAGTGTTTGTGTCTTCTGACCTTTGTTTCAGATCTCAGAGTATTTCATTTTCATAGGATGACTTTGAGAGTTTTGGCAGCCTCTGTAACCTAATTAACTGTTCTAGACAGGCCGAAGTTTAGCATCTGCCAGTGTCACTGCAGACCGAGGATGCAGAGGAGAGAGAATTTAACAGTATCTATGGGGCCAAGCTTCAGAAAGCTCCCGGCACAGTACAGCCAGCTTTGCATTAGGTAGAGCAGGCTGCTGTCTTGGGTTATTCGGGAGGTTTCTACATGAGGATACATGACCTCCCTGCCACATACACACAGACAGGCACACCCATTTACTTCTTCCATCCTGTCTCTTGCTAACATCGGGTAGCCTAAAACGAGAGATTCATTCATTAGCATGCAGATGGCATAAGGGAAGGCATGGTGCTAACACTTTGTTATGAATTAACTAGATATATTTCCCACCCTGTGGAACTAACTGTAGGCTATGGAAGTGGATAGTGGGGAAGGCGAGAAACTGGAAAGGCAAGGGAATGGGTGGGCATCAATGTGGAAAGAAGGTCCTGACTTACAGTGTCGAGATTGCTTTATCTGTTTAAAACACTTTACAAACATGTTATTATTACTCCCATTTTACATACACAAAAGAAACCCAAGTCTCAAAAAGGAGAAATGACTTGTCCAAGGTCATGTACTAGTTGATGCCCAGGCTGGAATCCAGGCTTTGGGGCCCTATCTCAGTAGTCTTTGCAGTACACCACCTCTGTTTTCTAATTTTGCCCAGGTCTGGTCCTGGCTGACATCTTTAGTAACCTGAACAATAGATGGTCAGGCCTGTGTTCACAGGTGTGGAAGACTGGTTATTATAGACCAAAATAGGAAAGAAGGTCTGCCGTAAGATCTCACAAGACTAGACACTTCCAGCTTTTATCTGTTGATCTGTTGATCTTCCAGCTGTTGATCTGATGACAAAGACTTCTAGATTCCTTGTTGTCTTTAGGTCCTGTTTTTTCCTCATAAGACCACAGGTAAACTCATATCATCCCTGAAGCTGGCTGGAGCATGTGGAAGAGCACCTGGAAATAGAAACTGGAAAATAAAAGTGGACTCAGGGCCAAACTTGTGATCAGGAAGAGGGATTCCCTTCTCTGTCCTCTCACTCACCCCAATTAGCAGACCAGAGGACCACAAAGAGGTTCCTATCTTTATAAAATAGTGATGCCAGCCCTTGATAAAAAAGGGCTGCTCAAAGGTAAAATAACTGCTATGTTTATTCTACTCATAATGCTAGAAGGATTCCTTGTTGTCAAGGAATTCAACTCCTGTCAGTATATAGATGATGCCCCCCCCAAAATAATTTTATAGAACAGGAGAAAAAGAACTACAATAATATTGATATGCTAAACATCTGTAAGCTAGACACTAAGACTCTGTATAAGACTTTTAATGGGTGTCTCATTTCATCCCCCTGGATCCCAAATACCTCTCTTATCTCTCCACTTGATAACCCTTGTATACCTCTTGTGATGTATGTACAGGTTGCTTGTTCCAAAGTCAATGGTATGCCAAAGTACCTCATCTCCTTCCCTTCCCCATGAAGCCTGGTGGCTTTTCACCCACCTGCATGGCTGTATCACCTGTTCAGTTTATCTTACTTAGATGATGGGGGTGGTGATTGTAAAGGACATAATCAGAGTCCCTGTGACTGACTCTGACTCAGCAGAAGAAAGATCCAAGTATTTACCTGCTTGTACAACAAATATTCTGGCCTGGATGCTTCTGAGCCAGTGTTCAGCATCTATCCTATTGTGGATAAAAGTGGGAATAGAACTCCTAGTGTTATAAAGATGACCAATAAAACACATACTGTTCTGTTTCATAAAATCTAGCTGTTGAAGCCAACTATGTGTTTTTGTGTGTCTGAAACTTGTAGAAGAGTACATTAAACTTAATGTTACATTAATTGTTCACAGTGGCTCCCTGATAAGGGTGATACATATTTGAATTTCTTTGCTAAAGTGAGAAATGGATTACACAGGGTCATTCAAACAAGGAGTTCATTTTCCAAAGTTCCAGCTCAGGATATCATCCAAACCATCAGGAACCCACTTGTTTACAAAATGGAAATTTTCAGTTTATGTGAGAATTTGTCACCATAATAATTTGCCGACAGAGATGGTTGATTCAGAGGTGTCTGCAGCATGATAGAATTCACAGCAGCTTGGTTTTAAATAAAGTTACACCTTTCTGAAATTGCTATCTGATGTTTTCATGACTCAGAAATTCTAACTTTATATCCACCCCCTTCCAAATCTGTTTAATGTATTTTTTGAGCCTTCTGCTTCTTGCAACCTTCTAAACAATTACATTGTTATGATAGCACAATGCACATCATACAAAGTAGAAGAAAGTAAGTTTCTTAATAAAAATTTATAGATTAGTTTATATTTCTAAATTAAATGTTTTATTTTTGTATTATGATCATCAAATATTTTTCCACCTCATGACATTCTTCTTCCATAATCTGATACTTACTTAGAGAATTACTTTTTACAAAGCACTTTCGTACCTGTTAACTCATTTTGACTCTAACCCCGTGAGGTAGGTTATGGATAAACTATACTTCTACCTCCTCCCTATTTTTCTAATATGAAAAAGCAGATCAAGCAATTTTAATGGCATGTCCCAGATCACTCAGTTGGTGGCTGGCAAAACCAGTGTCAAAACTAGATCTCTGGACACCAAACTATAGATTAATTATAATATCCCACATGGATACCAACACATAAGATACATTTAGCCAAATTGATGAATATCATTTGCATTTTTAGTTGTTAGAAAAACCAAATAATATAGGGTATAAAACATTCTACTTTGATAGCAATGTTAGCTACATTGCTGATTTACACTAATTTTTATATTTTCACTGAGTCAAAGATAAACTCCATATCCTTTAATTCTATGAACAGTTTCAAAGATGAGTACAAGAGGCCCAGAGAATTTAAATTGAATGTATTGAATATACATCCAGGAGGTGGAATTGCTGGATCATATGATAGTTCTATTTTTAATTTTTGAGGACTCTCCATACTGATTTCCATAAAAGCTGTACCAATATACCTTCCTACCAATAGTGTACAGGGACTGATTTTTCTCCTCGTCCTGTCAACATTAGTCTTTCATATTTTAAATACCAACCTCCCTAGTAGGTGTGAGTTGATATCTTATTGTAGTTTTGATTCACGTATCCTGGACAGTTAATGATCTTGTCATATATCCACTTGTACGTCTTCTTTGGAGAAATACTGATTCAGTTAGTTGCCTGTGTTTTAATTGGGTGATTATTATTATTGTTTTGCTATTAAGTTGTTTGAGTTTCTTATATATTTGTTGCATTAATTCATTATAAGATATATGGCCTACAAATATTTTCTCCCATTCTGTTGGTTTGCTGATGATTTCCTTTGCTGTGCAAAAGCTTTTTAGTTTGATATAATATCATATGTTTATTTTTGTTTTTGTTGCCTGTGATTTTGGTGTCATATCCAAAAATATCATTGCCAAGTTCAATAGATAAAACAATCCTAACATTCATACAGAAACACAAAAGAGTCCAAAAAGCCAAAGCATTCTTGAGCAAGAAAACAAAGCCCATTTGTTTTTCATTTCATTTGTTTACCTGATTTCAAATTATGTTGCAAAGCAATAGTAATCAAAACAGTATATTACTGGTATCAAACAGACCCATCAATCAATGGAACAAAATACAAATAAATCCACGCATACACAGTCAGCTAATCTTCTACAAGGGTGCCAAATGAGGAAAGGATAATTTCCTCAATAAGTATTGTTAGGAAAATTAGATATCCATATGTAGAAGAATGAAAATATGCCCTTATCTTACACCATGAAGAAAAATCAACTCAAAATGGATTAAACTTAAGTCTTGAAATTGTAAAAGTCCTAGCAGAAAACAGAGGGAAAAAATGGTTTTTAAAAATGATTTGAACACTATTTGCTAGTTTATGAAGTGCTCAGGGGAGTAAAATTAAAGAGGAAGTTCATAAGTCAAAATAGAATTTTGCCACCTTTTCTGAATAATTGTGTTAATAACATATGATGATAAAATGTACAGACCATAATCCAATATGTGGTCCAATTCAATTCAAATAATAAACTGTCATTTGAAGTCAAGTGCTTGCTCTATGAATGGTTTGGGCAGAAAATAATAAATAAGCCATCTGTCCAACACAGAGGTGGAAAACAACAGAACAGGTGCTGATTGGCTTAAGCATATAAGCAGTTTTTTGGATAGTAATAATATTGTTGGAAGGGACGGAGAACTAGGCTTTGGGCCAGGAGAGGTCAGCTCGCTGGATCCACAACCTAAAGTGTCACAAGCACAGACACCTAGGACAGCACGGACTCTGCTGCTGCAGCCTGAACAGTGCTGGGCACCCCTGCCACCATGGGCACCATTCGCTGCATACTACCCCTGGCGCCCTTGGCAGCGACACTAAACACTGCCATCACTCTTGCCCTGTAATCTTCACTCTGGATTCTCCTAGGCCAGGAGGCCAGGGAGAGTGACCATCTGTCCTGCATCTTGACTCAGGAAGTGCAGAGTTTTCTGAATACAAGAAGGAGGGTCAGAGGTCAGATAGTTAAAACTCTTACACACCCCACCCCAGCAGTGTACAGTACACTTCCTCTGCTCTTAACATGGCCAGAGTATCTGGAAGATGCGGACAAGGGATGAATTGAATGCTTTTTACATTCCTTGTAATAAAATTAGAATAATGAGGCTCCACCTCTTTAAGACATAGATAACATGAAAAAGCTTACCTCTCCTGGACCACAACAGTGACTAAGAAAATGAGCTAAGAAGATACTCTAAGCAGCCATACTATATGTTAGAATGTTCATATACTGAACACTTACTCATTCCCTTGACTCTTAGGAGATCCCCAGAGGCATTCTGTCAGAGTCTCTTCACATTTACTATATTCACAATTCAAAGAAACGAGGTTATCCTGGTTGGCAGAACCATAACAGATTCGAGACAATGAATTGGAAGAGGAAGGGTTGCTATCTGGAAATGAGAAAAAAACTGTTTATAGCAGAGAATCAGAAAACATGACAGCAGAGGTTATATATATGCACGCGCACACACCCCACTCAGTGATCTAGGGACCACTTAATTTTGGAACATTTGAACTCTGTATGTCTCAAAATATGACAGTGAATGAATAGATCCTGAAACTGAGACAGACTAACTTACGGATATTGCAAGTACTTGGAGATAATTTTCAGCAGCAAAAAACTCAGAGAGTTTAGGCAGAGGCATTTGGCACTTGTGATATCCAGTAGTAAGCATCAGTGGTTGGAGATCAATAGCAAATGAAGAAGCCAGAGATTCAGTCAGATTCTTACTTCCAAGAAAAACGTAGGGCACTTTTACTAAAGTGCCTGAAGCAGTGGTGGTAGTAGTAGTAATAACAATAATATCAATAACAATAATAGTAATAAAGTAAACACTTCAGTGACTTTCACTGGGCTAGCTAGAGTCCTGTGAGTTTCATAGACATTAACTTATTTAACTCTAAGTTGTCATCCCTGGGAAGAAGGCACTATTATTATTCCCATTTTCCATATGAGGAAATTGAGGCAAGATAACATCAAGGTGCTTGTCTAGATCACCAGGATGTGGTGGGGCATGAACTCTCATGCAGACAGGCTGGCTCCACAATCTGAGTTTCAAACATCATGATATACTCACTCCATCTCTCAATGCTAGATAGTATACCAATGCAATTACCCAAGCAAAGGAGAACTAGCTCAAGACAAGGAAAGTTGGATGAAAACTTAGGTTGCAAAATTGGTCTTAAAGGTAAAGGAGGGGAGGTATTGTCAGTGAATGTTTACTGCATGTTGCATTCATTACCTTCATTTTCTCATATGGTCTTCAATATACCATATGATGCCATTACTCATTATACAAAGGCACCATCTGAGGCTTAGGTTAAGCAATGGTTCATCCTCACAGAGCTTATGAGCAATGAAGCTGAGATTCAATGTCCATGCTCTTTCTGCTACTGGGTGACACTGCCTTTAAACAGTGCAAATGCCAGTCATAAGAATGAACTATTAAACTTTACCATTCATATATTCATCCATTTAATTTATTTGTTCATTTATTCATAAAAAAACACTTGTTAAACACTTTGTTGCTCCAAGGACAAACCTTATTCTCAGGAAGTCCATTTTAGTATGGGACACCAAAATGATGGTGTCTGTGTAGAGCAAGACTCTAAGAACATGAACACCAATCACTTTAGAGGTTTCTTAAACACAAGTAAACCCAATAAGACAAGTAACTACTTGAAAAGACATTAGTTGACACTATAGATAAAAGGACTACATGGAAGCAAAGAGTCAAATGACCAACAATATAAGAGCAAGAATCTAAAAGGTGTTTCATGAGCTCTATTCAAAAAAGTAGTAGACTATAATAGGAGGAAGCAGGTTTTAGAGACAAATTGATAAATGTGGGTTCTAATACTTGCTCCAACATTTAAAAATTGTGGCTATAGCCTAATAAATTTTCCTCTCTAAGCCTCAGTGTCCATCTCTGTGAAATGAACACGAGTTGCCTACTTTGCTGCGAACAGTAGGCATGTTACAGGACCTAGTACAATGCCTGATAGTCAGGAATGGTAACAATTGTTAGAAGCCCAGCTAGTCATAGTTATTGATTTGAAGCAGGTGCCATGACAACAAAACTATGCCAGATTTTAAAAAATGTGTAGATTTAAAAATCCTTATAAATCTAGTAAAATCAAGCAAAACCAAACCAGTCAATTACTACAACTCCACTGAGAAATTTTGGCTGTTTGCATCTTGTTTTGTGTGTTTGGGGATGAGGGTTGTCAGGATACCAGTAGGAATCAAGGACCTTGCATTTTACTGCACTGCAAGCCAGCTGAGATGAGGAAATCTAGCTAAGCCAAAGGCTAGAGTAACATGAAAAAGGAAGAGAAAGACATTGATTCCTGGCTCTATGGCAAAACAGAAAAGATCACAGAATTTCAAAAGTAATCTAGCAATTTAAAAGTGGGAAAGCCATACTGTTTCTGACATTGGGGTCCAAGATCAAAAGAGAGCCAGGAACAAAGTACATAAAGATTCATGCTCAGTAGCTGGTAAATAGCCTTTAGCTTGGAGTTGGGGGGCTCTAGGAGTCTGGGTCGATGGAGTGTAGGTACTGCCGAAGGTCTAAATGTGAGCACGGGAGAGGTCTGGGAATGGGCAGCATTAATTACGTCTCAGCTCTGGCACTTGCTGTTTCTTTTCTAGGCTTCTGCAGTAGCCTCCGAATTGATCTTTCTACTTTCATTCTGAAGTCTCCAGTACACCATGTCACAAATATTCTGTTCTTAACTCTTATTTCCTGTCTTCTCTCTACTCTTTATCTACCACTCAACTTTGAGCAAATCAAGGTATAGAACTCAATATTGTAATTTCTGGGACTGAATATCTCTACTTTCACCCTTCAAGGCTTATCATTTCCAAATCATTCTTATAAAAGCCTTCCCTGATTTTGCCAGCTAAATGGAATCCATCTCTATTTCGTTCGTTCTAATGTTTGCATTATTGATATAAAGACAAGGTTACATTGCAATAGCAACCAACCTCAAAAATC
This sequence comes from Bos indicus, assembly GCF_029378745.1. Taxonomy (NCBI): domain Eukaryota; kingdom Metazoa; phylum Chordata; class Mammalia; order Artiodactyla; family Bovidae; genus Bos; species Bos indicus. The sequence continues at coordinate 57,295,814 of NC_091765.1, read as the reverse complement.
TCAGAGATTCTTTTCTTCAGTATCATACCAGAGGTTCTAGATAGGGCAATTAGGAAAATAAAATAAATAAAAGGCGATAAATTAGAAATAAAGAATAAAACTGCTTATATTTGCAGACAACATAATCATCTATGTAGAAAATCCCAAAAAGCTACTAAAAAAATACTAGAACTAATAAATGAATTTATCAGGGTTACAAAAATCAGTTCCACTTCTAAACACTAGCAATGAATAATACAAACAAGAAATTAAGAAAATTTCAATCACAATAGCACCCAAAAGATTAAAATATTATTAAAAATAAACTTGGGACTTCCCTGGTGGCTCAGACAGTAAACAGTCTGCCTGCAATGTGGGAGACCTTGGTTCTATCCCTGGGTTGGGAAGATCCCTTGGAGAAGGAAATGACAGTCCACTCCAGTATTCTTGCTTGGAAAATCCCATGGATGGAGAAGCCTGGAGGGCTATAGTCCATGGGGTCACAAAGAGTTGGACACAACTGAGCGACTAACACTTTCACTTCACTTTCATTTAGCAAAAGAAGTGCAAGACCAAAACCAAGACATTGTTGAAAAAAAGGAAGATCTAAATAAACAAAGATACTCTATGTTCATAGATCAGAAGATTCAATATTAAGATGGCAATACTCCCCAAATTTATCTACAGATTTAATGCTATCTCCTGAAATTCCAACTCATATAATCCTTCTCTCCCTCCCTCTTTATTTCTGCATAATTTCAGCTGAATTTAAAACTCATGGAACTGCAAAATCTACATGAGTTGAATAAATCCTTAAAAAGGAATGGCAATGTTAAAGGACTTACACCACCAGATTTTAAAGCATGTTACAAAGCTACAGTAACTATGTGTGGTACTGGCATAGAATAGACACATGTAGAACAGGATTAAGAGACCAGGAAGAATTCCTTATATTTATGATCAGTTGCTTTTGGACAAAGGTGCCAATAAGAATCTTTTCAACAAATGGTTCTGGGGCAACAGGATATCAACATGCAAAAGAATGAATTTAGACCTCTGCTTCACACCTCACATAGAAAGGTACTTGAAATGGGTCATAGATCTAAATGTAAGAGCTAACACTATAAAACTCCTATAAGAAGTTATAGGAGTAAATCTTTGTGACTATGGTTTAGGCAATTCTTTCTTAGATATATCACCTAGAGCACAAATGAATAAAAGAAAAAAAAAAAAAACATTGGACATTATCAGAATTGAAAACCTATGTCTTGCAAACATGTCATCAAGAAAGTGAAAAGGCAACCCACAGAATGGGAAACAATACTTGCAAATCAAATATTTGATAAGGGACTTGTGTATAGATTATATAATGATCTCTTTTAACTCAATAATAAGTAATATACCAGTTATAAAATGATCAATTTAGTAGACACTTCCTCAAAAAAGATTTACAAATGATAAATAAATATGTGAAAGGACACACAACATCATTACTCAGTAGGAAAATGCATATCAAAATTGCCGTAGATACCACTTCATACCCACTTGAATGACTATAATAAGAAAAACCGGATAATAGCAGTTGTTGGTAAGGATGTGAAGGACTTGGAAACTTTAAGCATTGCTGATGTGCACTTAAAATGATGCAGTCACTTTGGAAAGTAGTTTGATAATTCTTCAAAATGTTGAACATACTCATCATAGGATCCAGCAATTCCACTCCTAGAGAAATTCCAAGATAAACAAAAATACGTATCAAAACAAACTTTCACACAGATGTTTTCTAACAGCATTATTCATAAATGCCCATAAGTGGGAATAACCCAAAAGTCTATCGCATGGTGAATGGATAAACAAAATGTAGTACATACATAGAATGTATTCAGCAATAAAAAGGAATATATTATTGAGAGATACTACCATATGGATGAATCTCCAGTAACAAAAGACCACATACTGTTCAAGTCAATTTGTGTGAAATTCCCAGAATAGGTAAATTTATAGGGACAGAAGTAGATTAGTGATTGCCTAGGGCTGAGAAGATGAAGGAGAAACGGAGAGTGACTGCTAATCGGTATGAGATTTCTTATTGATGAACTCTTCTAAATGATGTTGTTCTGATGAAAGTGTTCTAAAATCAGGTCATAGTTATACAAATTTGTAAAATAACTAAGAACTATTGTATACTTTAAACAGAAGGATTTGATGGCATATAAATTATATCTCAATAAAACTGTTTAAAAATCATAGTGGTTTAATACGGCAAAAGTTTCTCACTCATGCTACATATTGAGTGAAGGTTGGGAGAGGAGATTTGCTCATAGTGGATGCTCTAAAGCCATGGCTGATGGAAGCACTACTTTCTCATACATTTCTATGATCATTTCAGCTCAGTTCAGTTCAGTCACTCACTCGTGTCTGACTCTTTGCGACCCCATGAACCACAGCATGCCAGGCCTCTCTGTCCATCACTAACTCCCGGAGTCCACCCAAACCCATGTCAGTCGAGTCGGTGATGCCATCCAACCATCTCATTCTCTGTCATCCCCTTCTCCTCCTGCCCTCAATCTACCCAGTGTCAAGGTCTTTTCAAATGAGTCAGCTCTTCGCATCAGGTGGCCAAAGGATTGAAGTTTCAGCTTCAACATCAGTCCTTCCAACGAACACCCAGGACTGATCTCCTTTAGGATGGACTGGTTGGATCTCCTTGCAGTCCACGGGACTCTCAGGAGTCTTCTCCAACACCACAGTTCAAAAGCATCAATTCTTCGGTGCTCAGCTTTCTTTATAGTCCAACTCTCACATCCATACATGACTACTAGAAAAACCATATCCTTGACTAGATGGACCTTTGTTGGCAAAGTAATGTCTCTGCTTTTGAATATGCTATCTAGGTTGGTCATAACTTTCCTTCCAAGGAGTAAGCGTCTTTTAATATCATGGCTGCAATCACCATCTGCAGTGATTTTGGAGCCCCAAAAAATAAAGTCAGCCACTGTTTCCACTGTTTCCCCATCTATTTCCCATGAAGTGATAGGACTGGATGCCATGATCTTAGTTTTCTGAACGTTGAGCTTTAAGCCAACTTTTTCACTCTCCACTTTGACTTTCATCAAGAGGCTTTTGAGTTCCTCTTCACTTTCTGCCATAAGGATGGTATCATCTGCATATCTGAGGTTATTGATATTTCTCCCAGCAATCTTGAATCCAGCTTATGCTTCCTCCAGCCCGGCGTTTCTCATGATGTATTCTGCATATAAGTTAAATAAGCAGGGTGACAATATACAGCCTTGACGTACTCCTTTCACTATTTGGAACCAGTCTGTGGTTCCATGTCCAGTTCTAACTGTTGCTTCCTGACCTGCATACAGGTTTCTCAAGAGGCAGGTCAGGTGGTCTGGTATTCCCATCTCTTTCACAATTTTCCACAGTTTATTGTGATCCACACAGTCAAAGGCTTTCGCATAGTCAATAAAGCAGAAATAGATGTTTTTTCTGGAACTCTATTGCTTTTTTGATGATCCAGTAGATGTTGACAATTTGATCTCTGGTTCCTCTGACTTTTCTAAAACCAACTTGAACATCTGGAAGTTCACGGTTCACGTATTGCTGAAGCCTGGCTTGGAGAATTTTGAGCATTACTTTACTAGCGTGTGAGATGAGTGCAATTGTGCGGTAGTGTGAGCATTCTTTGGCATTGCCTTTCTTTGGGTTTGGAATGAAACCTGACCTTTTCCAGTCCTGTGGCCACAACTGAGTTTTCCAAATTTGCTGGCATATTGAGTGCAGCACTTTCACAGCATTGTATTTCAGGATTTGAAGTAGCTCAACTGGAATTCCATCACCTCCACTAGCATTGTTCATAGTGATGCTTCCTAAGGCCCACTTGACTTCACATTCCAGGATGTCTGGCTCTAGATGAGTGTGAGTGATCACACCATCATGATTATCTGGGTCATGAAGATCTGTTTTGTACAGTTCTTCTGTGTATTCTTGCCACCTCTTCTTAATATCTTCTGCTTCTGTTAGGTCCATACCATTTCTGTCCTTTATTGTGCCCATCTTTGCATGAAATGTTCCCTTGGTATTTCTAATTTTCTTGAAGAGATCTCTAGTCTTTCCCATTCTATCGTTTTCTTCTATTTCTTTGCATTGATTGCTGAGGAAGGCTTTCTTATATCTCCTTGCTATTCTTTGGAACTCTGCATTCAAATGGGTATATCTTTCCTTTTCGCCTTTGCCTTTTACCTCTCTTCTTTTCAGAGCTATTTGTAAGGCCTCCCCAGACAGCCATTTTGCTTTTTTGCATTTCTTTTTCTTGGGGATGGTCTTGATTCCTGTCTCCTGTACAATGTCATGAACCTCCATCCATAGTTCATCAGGCACTCTGTCTATTATATCTAGTCCCTTAAATCTATTTCTTACTTCCACTGTATAATCATAAGGGACTTGATTTAGGTCATACCTGTGAATGGTCTAGTGGTTTTCTCCACTTTCTTCAGTTTCAGTCTGGAATTCATGATCCGAGCCACAGTCAGCTCCTGGTCTTGTTTTTGTTGACTGTATAGAGCTTCTCCATCTTTGGCTGCAAAGAATATAATCAGTCTGATTTTGGTGTCGACTATCTGGTGATGTCCATGTGTAGAGTCTTCTCTTGTGTTGTTGGAAGAGGGTGTTTGCTATGACCAGTGTGTTCTCTTGGCAGAACTCTATTAGCCTTTGCCCTGCTTCATTCTATACTCCAAGGCCAAATTTGCCTGTTACTCCAGGTGTTTCTTGACTTCCTACTTTTGCATTCCAGTTCCCTATAATGAAAAGGACATCTTTTTTGGGTTTTAGTTCTAGAAGGTTTGTAGGTCTTCATAGAACAGTTCAACTTCATCTTCTTCAGCATTACCTGTCAGGGCATAGACTTGGATTAGTGTGATGTTGAATGGTTTGCCTTGGAAATGAACAGAGATCATTCTGTTGTTTTTGAGATTGCATCCAAGTACTGCATTTTGGACTCTTTTGTTGACTACGATGGCTACTCCATTTCTTCTAAGGGATTCCTGCCTGCAGTAGTAGATATAATGATCATCTGAGTTAAATTCACCCATTCCAGTCCATCTGAGTTCATTGATTCCTAGAATGTCGATGTTCACTCTTGTCATCTCCTGTTTGACCACTTCCAATTTGCGTTGATTCATGGACCTAACATTCCAGGTTCCTATGCAATATTGCTCTTTACAGCATCGATCCTTGCTTCTATCACAAGTCCCATTCACGATTGGGTGTTGTTTTGCTTTGTCTCCATCCCTTCATTCTTTCTGGAGTTGTTTCTCCACTAATCTCCAGTAGCATATTGGGCACCTACCGACCTGGGGAGTTCATCTTTCAGTGTCCTATCTTTTTGCCTTTTTATACTGTTCATGGGGTTCTCAAGGGAAGAATACTGAAGTGGTTTACTACGGTAGAACAAAAAGAATGTGGTAAATTGCCTATTGGCCCTTAAAACTTCCACCTGGGAATTATATGCATGACTTCACGTTTCATTAGCCAAAGAAGTTACAGGGTCACACCCAACTTTAGTGATGGTTAGTAATTTCAACTCAAATATACAAGTAGGAATAAAGAACTGGAATATTTGTGGAGTGTCTTAATGAAAACCACACTAGTCCTATCTTCTTTCCTAGATTTCCTAGATTTCCCTGAGAACAGTGACTCCACAGTTCCTCACTGCCATAGAAAACCAAGTTTTCTTAAGACCTTTTTTTTTCTTTTTGAACGAGATAGAAGTATTTATATGAGTAAGATAAAAAAAAGAACACATACACCAGACTAGAATAATACTTTTTCCATAGTAAATGTTTCATAATTATGCATCAGTTGAACAAATGACCATGACATGATTAAGCAACGGTACGGAACTGTGAGTGATTAATAATTCAATGTATGGATGAGTACAGCAGGAGTTCGGAAGAGGAGATTAAGGTGAGTGGGGGTGGTGGCGACACAGTAATGGGTGCTCCCAACCTGTATCTCCGGTATCAGTACAGATGGATCACTAAGAACTGCTGCAGTGACCCAGATGGACAGTGTAATCTGTGTCACAGTTTGTTTTCTTCCTAGATAGAGCTTGGGCAGAGCCCTGTGAACTTAATGAGGGCAGAAAAGAATAGCATCCAAATTACTTAACTTTTCTGAATCTCCATTTGCAAATCAACATTGTCAGAAGTAGCTGCATAATGCCTTAAAGCCCTGTGATTAAAGATGCTATTAGTACTGTATGCAAACTCTTTTAGGGAGTAAAACAATACTTCGTGGATGTGGAGTTGCAGAATATGTCAAAGCTTCAATAGTCAATCTGTAGTTAAACCTTTGTTTCACTGAATTCAGATTTTTCACAGATTTGCATTAATGAAAACCCCCCTCTTTCCAGAAATTCATTAGGCAGTAGAGTTACACATACACTTGAGTCATTTTTACATCATGAAGAGGTTACTAAATTACAAGGATTGATAAGAGTGCTTTCAAGGCATTGCTAATTCTTTCAGTATATGTGGACTTTCAAGCAAAAATTTAATATATTTAAGAACTGGAAGAGATAAAAATCTCTACTTCCTTAAAATTCTTATTAGATATTTATTTCAGTTCTTAAGGAAAGGACCTTTTCCCTTAAGAAAGCTTTTTGCATGTTCTTTGTTAGTGTTGGTTGTTATAGTGACCAAAATTAACCTGATAGTAGCCACATTCCACTACTTGGGTTACACACAACCCTACGTATGGAGAGAACAGTTAACCTATTTCTAGAAAATAGTCTCTGGTTCTTTAAATATTCAGTTAAATTTTTTTCTGTTAAAAATATTTCTTCCCGTCTACCACCAAAAGGGAACAGTACACATCTGAGTTAAAAAATCTGGAGAAAAAAAAAATAACAACAAAAGTGCTTAGCAGTAGCACATGTAAATCTTAGTTTAATCTATTTTAAAATGAGAAAAAATAACTAGGAAATATGGGAGCAGATTTCAATTTTTGAAAACTCTTTGATTATGGAAAGAATAGGGAAATATGAATCATTTGAAAATAGGAATAGTGAAGAGGTTATAAATTAGAATTTATACAGCCTACTTTATGAGTTGGGTTTTTGGAAAGATGCAAAATGTCAACAAGAGGTGAGAAGAAAACCATTTTCTTACCTTAACTGTTTATCTGAGCTTTTTATTTGGAATTACACAACACTTAGCATGGAGGAAGTCCTTAATAAATGCTTTTAGAATGAGCTGCCCACATCATTTCAAATAATCTTGGAATATATTCAAAATAAAAGACAAGTGGTTGCATCCAGCAAAGGCATACACACCTGCATTAACACTGAGAAAGCCATATGTGGAACAGAATATTTTTAGTATTTCCCTAAGGGAACCACACTACTGTTAATTCTGAAAAAAAGAAAGTACATTCACAGCTTAGAGTTGCAAAGATAATCACAACACTGCAGAAATATCCATGAAGGACTTCTAATGTGAATTGATAAATACTTTAACATCTTTCTTTTCCCTATTTGCTTGTTCCATCAATGGAGAAATAGCAAAATCAGCCATGTGATACTTTGCACCTATTAGACAAACACAGTTTATTTCAGCAAGAATTTATTGAGCACCAATTAACCTTTTTGTACTGTGAAGTGCATACATGTCACCAAAGATACTTGAAGATGAAGACTGAAGGAGAACCTTGAGGAAAGACAGAAAGGAAAAATGACATTAAAATTTAGTCCTAAGAAAAAGAAGGAGCAGCAACTGATATTTACTTTATGCATCGTTATTTTCTAATTCCCTTACTCCATCTGGCTCTAGACGTAAGAATTATAGTACATGAAGAAAGCTCTCCATCTGTTAAAAATGTAGAATAAAGCATTAATCTTGTGGGCAGCCACACAGAGCACCAACAGATTTCTCACAATTGAAATGATAAAAGCAGGATCCCGTCTTTAGTTAAGTATGCTGATACAGATTTCAGAAAGATCTATTTCCAAGAGTCTACTGCTCCTCTTTGTTCTCAAGTGAAATGAAATACACTCTGCAGCTGGTATGACACTCACACATTAGGAAGACAATTTGCCATGCATTGTAAGTAAATTATATGGTAGATATTTGTTGTTTGTGCCACTTATCCTTGGTCCCTTGCTCTTCCATAATGTGACTGCGTTTCACATGGATGAAGTGCTGTCTCGGGCTGCCGTGTTCATGTAACATTAACTCAGTAGGCTTGTCAAGTCCTTTCCCTGGGGATTTGGGTGGCTGGACCCGTAACAGGTAAATCCAGGAAGCATCCATGCTATGTTTCTTCCACATGCACCAGAGAAGCAGTAGAAGCTAGCTAAGACAGAGTCAGAGTAGGTTGACGACTACAGTAAGCACCAGGAGAGAAAGAGCTAGAAAGCAAGAGAGAAGAGGGAACGGGTGAGAGAGGGAAAGACATGCAACAGACACAGAGACAAAAGGCAAGATGTAGAAAATGGGTTCAGGGAGAGCTTGAACCTCTACGTCATGGTTACTCTTGAGGTCGGCCAGCATCCCAGCCTTTCCCTGCCATAGAAAGAGGAAAGAAACCTTTCCTCCTGTAATGAACTGACCTTTGTTTATCTAAATACCTCATGTGGTTTCCATTGTTTGCAACCTTGTCAATGTTGTATCTCCAAATAATAATGTGGTTGTTTCTGGAATTTATTTCCCCTTCTTGTTCTTGATCCAGGAGGGATTTTCTCCTTCTACCACCTCACATCAAAGTAGAAACAGTGATTCAAACAAGTCGTCCACCTAAGTGACAGGTGAGAAGCTTGCCTGAAGGTTCTTTTCTTCCCAGGTAGGAAATGACTAGACATTACTGTCCCTGGGGGGAGGAGAGAGAAAGCAGAAACATATCTAACAATCAATGGGAGAGGAAAGATGGTTTGGAGGGACAAGAGTGTAAACCTTCAGTCAGGAGGACCAAGAGTAGAGAGGAAGAACTAAGAGCTTGAACTCTTCCCTGCCCACTCACTCATCACTTGGCATTCAATACTCCTGGGCCTTGGTAAGTTTTTTGATTAGAGAGTAGGAGATTTGGACTTCTTTATGGGGTTAGGGTAACACAACTGCAAACCACAAACCGCATTTTATAACATCATGTCTAATTCTCCATTAGCAGAATGAAATGAAAGTAATTATTTAGATATTTCAAATAATTAAAGAGAAAGTAGTTAAGACTGAAAACTATTACCTCACTCATTCATCACAACATTCAAGGTCTAAGATGTAGGGATCTCAGTGGATGCCTGTCTGAGGACACACTTCTGTTTGAGGACGTGCTTGTTTGCTGGTTTACTTAAGGTGGAGTCAGTTCAGCTAAACATTAAAAGGAGACAATTAAAATAGAACTTTACTTGAAGGTAAAAGATGCCATCTGTCTTTTGAAGCTAAGGAAGTTCATATAGTCCAGATATCACTGGGATAATCCAAATAGGCCCCTCTTCCATTTGGATTACCCTGACTTTTGGGACTTGGTATTATTAATAACAAGAAGTTTTACCAAGCATATGGATGTTGTAGCTAATCCTGCTGTCTTTGTGTCTCTAAGAAATAGATCTTTGATGAGACACATAGTTTACATGCCTAGTCCTGTTTACTCCTCTCTGCTGTGCTCATCTAAGAAAATGTCACTAAGAAATGACAGCTGGGGTCAGGCTCTTGCTAGACAGCAAGTCAAGCAACTCTTGACTCTTGTTATCAACCCCGTATCCATAGCCACCTTTGTCACATCTTTGCCCATATGACTTCCAGCCTGCCTGACATCGCCAATCTTTCTTCTTCATTCCCCCACTCAATTTTTCCCCAGCTTCACAGCCGTATAGACTTAGGTCATGTGCTCAATAGCCAGATTACTGATACCCTGATACACTAGCCACAAAAGACACCATCTGCTACATGGGAAGTAGGAGGTCCCATCTGCTCAAACACATGACAGGGAATTCAGTTAGGGTGCAAGGACGTGGGGCAGAGGGAAGTCTGGAATGAGAAGAGTGTGGAAGGAATTGAGCCAGAAGCTCAGGAATCTGGCACAGTTCTAAACACTGGAGATACCAAGATAAACCTCATTTTTCAGTAGTGCAAACAGAAAATAGATAGTTTGATAAATAGATAAATAAGATAATCTAGGTATTGATAACAACTATGATTTTAAAACAAGAGTATGGTATAAGAAGTTGGAAGAGGTGTCCAATTTAAATAGGGTGGTCAGGAAAATCTCTCTGAGGAAGTGGCATTTGAGCTGAGACCTGAATGATGAGAAGGGTTCACCCAGGTGATGACTTGGAGTTAGAACATTACCTGTATGGGAAGCCACAGGACAAAGGCTCTGAGTCAGACTTGCCTGTATTAGAGAATCAGTGGGGCTGAGGAACAGTTAATGAAGGGAAGGATGGTCCTAGATGCCTTGAAGGGAATCTAGGCAGAGACCACTTCCTGTAGGGTCTTGCAGGCTGTCATACGGTGTGTTTAGGCAGTTTTTGGAATGTCTTAAGCATAGAAATATCATCATCAGTCTTATGTTGTTAAAGCTCAACTAGGCATGGAAATGCGCTGTTGGAGGGTGTGAGTGCAATTGCAGGGACTCCAGTCAGGCGGATGGCTTGGACTACAAATATTGAGTAATTGGCTCAAAGACATTCAGTTAATAAGTCAAGAAAAAGTGGTAAGGGTTCCGTGGGAATGGAGGAGTTGAACAGAAACACACCATACCCTCCTGACCCTCTTGTTTCTCCCTGACCTAGAATGTTGGCTGATACTCCGGCTCTGCTGAGAAACCAAGGAAGACTGGACTTCTGTCATTCTTCTTGGCAGTCTGGCACCTTTGAACATGCCTACTCTGGGGAGTTTTCTACTATAAGAGTCCCTAGGGAGGGTATCAGAAATTATTTTTTCCAGTTTTGTTTTTTTTTTAAGTGGTTATGGCCTCAGCAGGGAATCTAGGTGCTGTCAACCAAGACATTTACTTATAAGTCATAGATCTGGAAGGTAGAGAAGAAGAGAAGCAAGCATTGAGAAGAACTGACTGTGACAAAGGCAGCCCCAGAGACACATGGCTTCCAGAGCCAGCAGAGAAGGAGACTCTGAAGGTGTATCCAGGGCTCATATTTGTGTTGCCAGATGTACTGGGTCTCTCTTGGGACTATGCTCCTGAGTAAAGTGGATGTTACATTTGGCCACAAAGCCTCCAAGCCTGGTTCTCCATCCTCCAAGCAATGTCAAAAGCTATCTAGAGTCCTTAATACATTCCTTTCCAGCTTAAATCAGGTGGTTCTTTGGCTAACTACTTAAGAATCACAGTTGATCCCTCCATTTACTAATGGAATATAATTGCGGGGTTGAAGAAGTCAGAGAGAGACTCCTCATCAAAGTTACAGGCTATGGTCTCAAAAGACTCTCATCACAGGTTGCCTGCAGATCCTGCAGAATTTCCTGCTTCCTATTATAGAATAGAACCTGAGAGCTGCTTAGCATGCCTAATGCATTAATTGTAAGAAGAGGCAAAGTGAAGTTCATCGGTAGGTGAAAAATTGGGCAGACAACCTGCCTGTTACTAAAAGCAATTTCTTATCAAATAGGGCAAAGTGAAAAACAGTTAACCATAGTTTTGGGCTCTTTCACATAAATCATTTTGGAAATAGTAGTGTTCACTCAGTACTTGGCTTCTCACCAGTGTTACCAGAGAATGTGCAGTTTCTCACCCATTAGCAATATTTGTAGGCACTTTTCCCACTACAGTTGGAGAGTACACTAAAAAAACAAGTAAAGAAAACCCTACCAACTATCCCTTGTGAAGAATTCTGGTGAAAAATAAGAGCTTGAAATTTGCTATGGGCTCCCAATTCTGATTATAAATTACAAGGAAATAAAAAACAAAAAAATGAGACTTTCAATAGACATTTAAAATATATTTTTAATATTAATTTTAATTATTCATTATTTCTAAATAGATTTCTCCCAAGAAAAAATTGAAAAGGTGTGATAAATCTGAATCTCAAATGCCTGTTATATCCTTTTAATGGGTTGTTCTGTCCTTGGAGTCCAAGTTCACTCTGATGATTAGCTAGGGCTTAAGGACATGATTTCCTCAGGCCACAAAAGGGAAAAAGGAAACACATTTACCTCCCCATCATCACTGACCAAAGCCTTCCTCATGGTGCCCTTTTTAAGAAGTAATATGGCTATACTAAAATTGCCACACGCAAAGTCTTTTAGGAGTTGATGTCCATTTATCAATGAGAGCTATTTCTCTTACATATCTGACTTCCACAACTAGATGGGTAAACAGTGGAAACAGTGTCAGACTTTATTTTTCTGGGCTCCAAAATCACTACTGATGGTGATTACAGCCATAAAATTAAAAGACACTTACTCCTTGGAAGGAAAGTTATGACCAACCTAGACAGCATATTCAAAAGCAGAGACATTACTTTGCCAACAAAGGTCTGTCTAGTCAAGGCTATGGTTTTTCCAGTGGTCATGTATAGATGTGAAAGTTGGACTGTGAAGAAAGCTGAGCACAGAACAATTGATGCTTTTGAATGTGGTGTTGGAGAAGACTCTTGAGAGTCCCTTGGACTGCAAGGAGATCCAACCAGTCCATCCTAAAGGAGATCAGTCCTGGGTGTTCACTGGAAGGACTGATGCTGAAGCTGAAACTCCAATACTTTGGCCACCTGATGTGAAGAGCTGACTCATTGGAAAAGACCCTGATGCTGGGAAAGATTGAAGGCAGGAGGAGAAGGGGACAACAGAGGATGAGATGGTTGGATGGCATCACCGACTCAGTGGACATGGGTTTGGGTGGACTCTGGGAGTTGGTGATGGACAGGGAGGCCTGGTGTGCTGCAATTCATGGGGTCAAAAAGAGTCGGACACAACTGAGTGACTGAACTGGACTGGACTGAACTGAACTTCCCAACTAGATTCTGAACAGAACTGCAATCTCATTATTTTGTCTTCATATTTGTTATTCTTCTACTTCAAAATTGTCAGCAGTGCTTGGAGGCTGGCCTTACTGACCCAACTGCCACTAAGAGCAAACCTGTGATATCATCTCCTTGGGAAGATCAGGGCAGGGAGAGAGATAATCCTTGATGTGTGTAGGAACAGCTTATTGTTGAATCCTCTAATGAACCGTGTTACCAGCATATACTTTCCTTCCATTTATGACATGCTTCCCAATGAATGAATTTTTATTAACTGAATATTAATTAATCAATTAATTACTCAATTATTAATAATAGGGGTTTCTACAGATTGAATATTTCTGTTTTCCTCCAAGTTCAGATGTTGAAACCTCACCCCCAGTGCAATGGCATTAGGATGGGGCCTCAAGGATGTGTTCGGTTATGAGGGTAGAACCCTCAAGATTGGGATTAGTGACTTCATAAAAAAGGCTCCAGAGAGGCTCCCCTTCTGCTACCTGTGGACACAGTAAGAAGAGGGCCACCTTTGAACCAAGAAGTGGACTTTCACCAGACATTGAATCTGTTGGTGCTTTGATCTTGAACTTCTCAGCCTCTGGAACTGTGAGAAATAAATTTCTATTGATTATAAGCCACCCAGTCGATCATATGTTGTTGTAGCAGTAACTACAGAGTTACAGTCAAGGGCTTTGGAAATTGGCTCCAAAAGGTTTATTAGCCAAAGTTTATGAAGGCAGTGCCTTTGAGCTAAGCCTTGAAAGATGAGAAGGATTTCAAAGGAAATAGAAGGTCATTCTTTGAAGAGCAAAGGCAAGTAAGCAGAAAAACAAGGAAACTGTTGGGGAACTTTATAGGTGTATGCAGTTCCTCTCTAGAGCAAGATGTGGGTGAGGTGTAAAAGAGCAGTCCCAGAAGCTCTGTGTTTGGTACGGGCTCCCCACTACCTGGCCCAGGGCACTATTCCATAACTACTTGTCCAGTGAATTATGCTTTGAGTAGAGGTTTGAGCTTCATTGTCAGGGCAAAGAGGATCCTTGAACGTTATAAGAAACAATTTGGGAACTTTATTTGTTGTGAACAATATTATTATTTCTTCAAAAACTTATCTTCACTTTCACCACCTCCCTTAACCCACCTTTTAAAATAGTGCTATTACTTCTGAATTTGTGACCTGCATTTCAGTGACGTTTGACTCTGCACCTCGTGTGACTTTAGAAGTGTGTGTTTTGCCGTTTACTTTGGTTGATATGCTGCTCTTCCAAAGTAGTTTTTTCTTTTATCAGAAGATTGTAAACTTTCTGAAGATGAGCTCTGGAAAAACTCTTGTGGAAACCTCTCCACAATAAAGGACACTCGAATGTTTTTGAGAAATGTCTGGGCTCACTTATGGTGACAACCTGGGGCCAGACACTTTTAGCTCAGAAACACAGGACAGCAGGAAATAGAACATAATTTCTTTTTCTGCTCCAGTCAATCAGATAAGACACAGAAAGATAAGAATATCCAATGCAGCTTGAAGCTCTGATGAGAGGGTGTAACCAAGAGTGCTATAAATTTTAGTTGAAATTTAGATAGGTTTGATGGCAGATAAACTTTATAAATGCAGTTTACACTTGGGCCTTTTCAGGCCTAAGCAGATATTCTGCAAGCAGATATTCTTTTCAGACTGTCAGTGATTCTGTGTCAAACCAATCAACCGAGATGTGAATTGAGTTACATGCTACAGTGATTTATTTCATTAACATTTGGTTTAGGTATCAAATGCTGAAGTAAATTTTCAAGTTACTATTGGCAAAAGTTTGAACATATAAATGTTATAGTGCAATCTATAGCAATGCATACGTGTACACTCAATTGCTCAGTTGTGTCTGACTCTTTGTGACCCTATAGGCTGTAGCCCACCAGGCTCCTATGTCCATGGAGTTTTCCAGGCAAGAATACTGGAGTGGCTTGCCACTTCCTACTTGAGAAGATCTTCCCGACCCAGCGATTGAACCCATGTCTCCTGCATTGGCAGTCAGATTCTTTACCACTGAAGCTACTTGGGAAGCCCATATCTGTAGAATAGTCACTAATTTTACTTTGTCATATGAAACAAGATTAGAAACTAATTAAAATCTGGTAATGTTAAAAAAAATAACATTTATGTAGAACTTAATTTACTAAGCACTGTTGTATATAGTTTCTTCTTTGTGTCTTGCAATTACTCCAGTTGATGATTATCAATTTTACAAGTGAAGAAATAGGCTCAGAGAAGTTAAGTAACTTACCCAAGGGAACCCAGCTTTTTCTTATTTGGAGCAGAATTAGGACACAAACCCAGATCCATATATCCTATATCCCCATGCTTGTCAACCTGGGGTTCATTTTATCAATGGGGAATTATTTATCAGGGCAATTTAACAAGCTAATTTACTGAACAAATAGGTTTTGGTTTCTCTGTTTTGTGAAAGGTAATACTGTGTAGAGAAAAGAAAAGTCATAAAAGATGAAATATGAAAGGAAGGGTTGGTGAGGGAAAGACAAAAGGAAGAAAACAACTTGCAAAACAAATGGTGAGTTTTAAATAATGGGTGATTGTGTCTTTTTTCCCCACTTGACTTTGCTGTATGACACGGTGGGTGGTGGCTGACCTCCCTCAAGCCATTCTCACCATGTACATATCAACTAAAATGATTAGCTAACGCTTTTGATCCACAGGCCAGTATGTTGAAAACCATAAGTGTTTGCTTTTGGTATTTCATTTTATAGGAGTGAGAGATGGTGATGGATGAAACTAAAAGCTAATTGGAGTGATTTAAGAACCATCTTTCTAAGCATGCAGCCCTAGAATGACTCCCAGAGACCGCTAGGAAGACTCACTGGCAGAATAATCCAAGTGATGTTTTCAAACACATGAGTCACCAATGCCCTTTCAGTCCTTAACTTATACCTGTATAAAGACAAACATAGCCATTTTTACAGTTATGCCAAAAAATAAACACACACACACACACATATGGACCCCGTATAGTCCATGGAATTTTCTGGCAAGAATACTGGAGTGGGTAGCCTATCCCTTCTCCAGCGGATCTTCCTGACCCAGGAATTGAAACGGTGTGTCCTGCATTGCAGGCGGATTCTTTACCAACTGAGCTATCAGGGAAGCCCATATATATGTATGTGTGTTTGTGTGTGTATATATATATATATATATACACACACATGTATATTGTTGCTGTTGTTCAGCTGCCAAGTTGTGTCTTACTCTTTGTAACTCCATGGACTGCAGCCTGCCAGGCTCCTCTGTCCATGGGATTCTCCAAACAAGAATGCTGGATGGGTTGCCATTTTCTTCTCCATATATATGTTTTTTTCTGAATAAAAGAAGAGAAATGGAGCTGACTATCAGGCATCTAATCATAGTAATCCTGTTCACTTCTTGTTGTTAGATGCCAGGAAGCCTGGATACCAACCGCTACTCTGCCTAACTCTGACTGACTAGTCTGCCTCTAACTAACTACTCAACTTAACTTTTCTAGCTCTGTTTTCTCAACTGAAAAATGGGCTGATGCTCTCTCACTAAACTCAAACTAGCATATATCAGGGTTTGAACAGATGATCCAGGAGCACTGAGTATCTTGCCTTCTTGCTTGAGACTTCACATTAAACCAGAATGGGCACATGGATACACAGGATTAGGAAAAAAAATCCATGCTGGGAGCCTGTGTCGGTAAGGATTTGTAGTCTCTTGAATAATAATTATCTGAGCTTCAACTTCCTCACTTATAAAATGAAGACATGTGACTAGATGGATTTTAGCAGTGATTCCTTCTCTTCAAAATGATAGCCTTTATGATGTTATTATTATATTGGGTTTGTGTGTAATGACAACCTTCTGGAAATCTTTGAAAGTTGTGATCCAGCATGATGGGTTTTACAAACAAATGTAAACAAATATAGGGAGATAAAAATGTTCCTGTATGCATAAACACACACACACACACACAAATGGGTCTTTTTCATGTATAATGAAAACTTAAATGTCAGCCTTCATGCATCAAACATTTATTGCTTAAAAAATTCAATGTTCTGTGACTCAGAAATTATTAGTATAGCTAAAGTTTATGTTCACAGTTATTTTTAAAAGCACTTATTTTAACGCAGTATCTATTTATGTCTTTAGTACTGTATGCCTATGATACGTAGACACATAGCACCAATATTATATGCTTCTTCTCAAGACAATTAAAGATGGAATTGCCCATGACAGGACAACATATTCATTACAGTTTTCTCCTATTTATCAGAGAGAGAAGGCATTCTATTTTTGGTAGTGAGCATCACTCCCTTCCCCCTGCCAGAAGACAATGACAAGAAAATGATTAATGAGTGTGTTCCACATTACTGTCAGCAGGAATCCAGTCCCGGCTTGGAAGAAGCCTGAATAATTGAAGGAAGAGGTAATGGTGGTAACATTAGTTATAACAGGTCAGAGAATTTTCATTCCTGGGCTCTGTGCCCAGTTTAAAGAATCGATTACACATTTCAGTGTGGTTTGTTTTGCTAATTGGTAAGCAAGCCTTGTGCTTCAGAATCACAGCACAGGGCTCCCAGTAAGTTTAGAAAGAGAGGCTGGACAGAATTGCACATTTTCCTAATTAGAAAGCTTTTGTGATAGCAGTTGCGATAGAGGTTTTACCTAATGGGTGATAAATGACCGCATTCCAGACAGCTGCCCTATCTCATTTGTCATTGGCTCGGAAGTGGAGCGCCACTGGAATCGGAATCAAAACTGTTGAATATGTCTATACTTTGAATTTGCTTGGGATTTCTTCACTTTGTTTTATTTGTTACTTCATAACAGATAAGGAGATATTGTGTGGCTAATGAATTGGCTCCTTGGTGAAAGGGGATGTGAGGAAAATGCTTCATGATAACTGACTAAAGCACTTTAACAGAACCTATCTATGCAATTTAGAAAACCAAAAACAAATTGACTGCTGGCTCAAACGAGTAGGGGCAGATGAACCTGTTCCAAAGAAGCCTGAGAGGAAGAGACAGAGTTGTAACGACTGACAATGAATGGGAAGTGGGCATTGGATAGCAGGGATGAAGATCCTGTTTACAACAGCCTGCGTGCATGCCTGCCTGCACATTTGGGCTTAATTAGCTACTTGGACCTGTGGATAATGACCTTGTCTTCAACAGTAACTTGAATATGAAAGAGATGGCTCATGCCCATTCATATACACACACTCTCACACACACGAACACTATAAGGAGCTGTCATGGGGATTTAAAAGTTGTTGACGTTGGATTAAAATGAGATGAAACCAAATGATGCCACTTAAAGCAAAACAAACCACCTTGGACCAAATAATATGTTACTGGCTGAATATCAATGAAATATGATACCATAAAGGTCAGCAAAATTACCAATGCTTCTTTTGAAACAGATTTTTAAATGATAGCCTTCAGTCTGATATTACCCTTTAAAGAGGAATTATTAAGCAAATTTTGTTATTTTTGAAATCTAAAAATTATATTAAGTGCATAATAGTTTTAGGGGAAAATAATTTTCCCTAATAATAATAATAATAATATTTTTGTTTATAATAAATAAAAATAGAAACTATGCAAGAAGTTAGAATTTGGATGTTTCATAAAAATAAAATCTAATGTAAAGTTTAATTTCACCAAAGATAAAAAATGAAACCAAAAAAATTCAGTGAGATAACAGAACTTTTTAAAAAGTTGGTTTGGGTTGAGATTAAAAAAGAATTTGGCAATTTTATATCAAGACCTAGGACTCATTTTAAATTTGAGAATCAATTAATGTGTTTGAGAAGTGAATATGTCTTAGGACTATCTCTAATTCTTTAAGTTTTATATCATATGTTACAATATTGAAAAAAATCAAACTGACACAAAAGAAGCAACTTATAAAATGTTGTATGTTCTATGTGGCTTGGGAAAAGTTCACTTTTTTCCTTTCAGTGTCAAGAGATTTAAACATCTTGATTCAGCTTAAATGCATAGAGGCTGGTATTTATAACTATAGGGCATAAAAGGCAATTAATTTAGCCTATTATCTTCCCATTTTGTGTTATCAATATATGTCAAGTTAAAACATTTTTAGATGTTTTCACCTCACTTGCTTACTGCAGATATAGCTGAAAACCATTCCTAATACATTTTAAAACATGTTGTTTATCATTGTAACAAAACCGAATGGTATACCCCCAAATGGAAGACAACTTTCTATCCATGGATCAAGAATATCCTCCTAGAATAGGACTTTATCTTTCCCTCTGTGGACTGTTTTAACTTCAGCCTACCAAGAAAATACTGAAGCAAGCAAAGTTACTTTTAAAGGTTACTTAAAGTTAACCTTTAAGGTGGAAACTGGTAGTTAATGTGGAAAGTGCCAGATTTGTTCTCTGAAGCTGGACTCATTCAACTCTAACTGGACCACACTCAACACTATCTTTCAAATCCAGAATTCTCATTCTTTATGTGATAAGCTCAGACAGAAACCTCAATTTTGGTCAAAATTGTTCTATTCCCACTAGAATTTTCTTGGAGTTCTGTCATATGTTGATTTTTACCTCAAACCTCTTGAGCAAGCTTCTCTTCCTTGAGTCTTGTGAGCTCATCATATATCCCTAAGTAGTTAATGCAATGTAAAAAGAATTCTCTGGAGATATATCTATATCCAAATCTGTCTCTGGCACTTACAGTTATGGAAATTTCTCCATATCTGAGAGTCCTCATTGCTAGTAGAAGTGTGAACTAGTAAAGTCACTCTGAAAAGCAATTTGGTATTATCTTGTAAAGTTGAATATTTGCATTCTCTACAACCTAGCTGTGGGGCTTCTCTGGTGGCTCATGTGGTAAAGAATCTGCCTGCAATGCAGGAGACCCAGGTTCGATCCCTGGGTTGGGAAGATCTCCTGGAGACGGGAATGGTAACCCACTCCAGTATTCTTGACTGGAGAATATCATGGACAGAGGAGCCTGGTGGGCTACAGTCCATAGGGTTGCAAAGAGTTGGACATGACTGAGAGACTAACACATACAACCTAGTGGTAGCTCACTGATGCACTGAGAGACATGCATAAGAATGTTCACACATATCACTCACGTTCCACAAACATGCCTTGAGATTTAAGATGGACAAGTAGTTATAATGTTTTCTACACCCCTCCCCAACCCTAAATATCCATGGGGGATACCACAATTGGTCCCAGCAGTCTTTCTTGTTGAGTCTTGGTTTAGCCTCACAATTTTTTTCAACCTGGCTCCACAGGCAACCACCACCAATCAATCAAATCTTCAAAAGATACTTTCTTCTTTCTTGGTCTTAAGGTAGGTTGGGGCATTGGGACTGAATATACTTATTAAAATATTTTGAATATAGGTAACGATAAACATTACTTTGGCCACCTCATGCGAAGAGTTGACTCATTGGAAAAGACTCTGATGCTGGGGGCAGGAGGAGAAGGGGACGACAGAGGGTGAGATGGTTGGATGGCATCACCAACTGGATGGACGTGAGTCTGAGTGAACTCCGGGAGCTGGTGATGGACAGGGAGGCCTGGCGTGCTGCGATTCATGGGGTCACAAAGAGTCGGACATGACTGCGCGACTGAACGGAACTGAATGACAAACATTTCCCAAGGCTGGTTATCTGCCTCTGTGTGTGTGTTTGACACACTGACCGGCATGTGGGATATAGTTCTCTGATCAGGGACTGAACCCAGGCCCATTGGGAGCTCAGAGTTTTAACCACTGGACCACCAGGGAAGTCCCTGAATCTTTGTGTAAGACAGGCTAATTTCACTAACACTTGCTATTGTATTTTTCCTTACAGTTTAAGAAGTAAGTTATGTAATAGCACTAGAGTAAAAAATTATGCTCCCATTTCTTACATGTTTTTAAATTCAAATGCTCAGATTCTTTTTGATTTTGTAACGCATATTGATCTATTGTACAATGCAGCAAATTTCCAGCTGCCATTTAATTGTTATGACATTTTCTTTTTCGATTATTGATACCACCTTTAATTGCTTTGGCCTCTTGTACATAGCAATCAATGGAAAACAAAAGTCTAATAGAACCCAGGGATAGTTTATAATAACATTCCATGGATCTACACATGGATTCCCAAAATGGGAGGAGAATTTGCCAAATATATAACTTCCTTCTCAAATGTTGATATATTATTCTGAGCTATAGCATATACTGAAGTTCTTTCCAACAAATATGTTTAGAAGGAGATGCCCTGAGTCACTGAGCAATAGTTTCAAATTACTAAGGCAAGGAAATAAAAAATACGGCTTCATACAGAATATGAGAATTTTGAATGTTTCCTAGGCTGATAGTCTAGGCTTATTTTTTGTGTTTAGAAGACTCTGGTTAATAAAAGATTACTATAGAAACAGTGTAGGTGGCTAAGTGTCAGTTTAGTTAAAAGATTCCTGAAGAAGGAAAGAAAATCCTTAACACCTTTTGATTAACTTTGTCCCTGACACAAAGTTCTTCAACAAAATTTTCTTTCAATGGGATAAAACAAGATTAATGCCTTGGAGGCAGATTGAATTAAATTGATGTCAATGTTTCATCTCTAGAATAACTCATGGGCAGCATTTTCATTTTCAGTAAGGTCCAGATCCAAGCCTTACAGTGGATGAGCTAAGGTGGCAGGCAGAGATGCCAATCAGAAAGATTGTTTCTTAAAGATGGCTGTTCCTGTTTTTAGGAACCTGTACTATACTCCCCAAAGCTGCTTCCTTTTTAAGATGGATAGAGTATTTGACAGTGAGGTTCACAAGCTTTGAGAAGTTCTCCAGTGAGTCTAAAAGCTGGAGGAAGAAGGAAAGCAGACTCCATACCTGAATGACACTGAATAAGATCTGTAAATAATTGTAGAGCTCAAGGCCTCTGGAAACCAAGCTTCCTCCTCCCATTTTGCAACAGAACAATATTTGAAATGTTTGTAAAGAGGACGAGTTTCTCTTATCCCTTGATCCCCATGCTACTAGTTCTGCTAACAATGCTAGTAATACTCTAAGGAATAACATTTTTGACTCATGAGAAACTAGAAGAGGAAGTGCCAATAGCCTAATTTTTCAAATGCTGAAATTGAGACACTTAAATATTAATTACTATTCCAAAGTTAACACAGTAGTGTAGGGTCATTACCCAGAATTCCTGACTGGGACTCATGGCTTACCTAACCAGGATACCTAAAGTCATATCTTTATTCGTCTTCAACCTCTAACACTGTCTTTGTCTCCTTCCCCACCCCACAGCCCTTTCACTTGAAAAGGGACAGTTTTGCATAATGGCTAAGAACAAGGACCTGGGGATTAGAGTGCCTCACTCTTCTGTTCTCCAGCAACATGACTAAAGGCATAGTCTTTGCTATCCTTTTGCTGGGGTTTCTCATCTTTGAGATGAGGTTAGTAACTGTACCTACTTCAAATGGTTGTTATGAAGACCATGAGTAATTATAGATAAAATGCCTGACTGAGTCAGGCCCTCAATACATGTTAGATACTAGAATCTATCTCCATAGGTTTCCTGGGAAGAAGTCCTTGTTTTCTTTCCAAGTTTTTATTCACAGTTACCATCAACTCTTTCACCTGTCTGATCTCCTCATCTCAGTCTCGTTAGGTACCCCTGTCTTTGGACCTCCCTGCATGACTTTATTATAATTCCTGTTCTGTGATTGTTAATTGATCTGCTGATAAATAGATAATTTTGGACAGGGAAGCTACAGCATGTTGATACCTTATCACCCAGAGCTGCTGGAAGGGATGAGAGCAGAGGCAAGAAAACTAGTAAGGAGGCAATTGCAGCTGTCCAGATGAAAGCCAGGGCTAGAAGGATGGCAAGGGGATGGAAAGGAGGGCAAAGGAAGAGGAGCTAAATTGGGAGGCAGAATCCATTGAATCTGGTTGTCAAGCTTGTGAAGGAGAAAGGCACTTAACAATGATGTCTGGGTTTCTGACACAGACAACTGGGTCTGGAGATAGGGATGTGGAAGTCAAAGCTGTGCTGGGAGTAACTGAAGTAATGGGTGTAGGTGAGACTGTCCAGGGGGCAGTAAAATGCATAGGAAAAAGAGAAGAGGATCAGGGCAGATTTCTGAGAAGTACCAGCATTTGGCGATGGCAACCCACTCAAGTACTCTTGCCTGGAAAATCCCATGGATGGAGGAGCCTGGTAGGCTGCAGTCCATGGGGTCGCTAAGAGTCAGACACGACTGAGTGACTTCACTTTCACTTTTCACTTTCATGCATTGGAGGAGGAAATGGCAACCCACTCCAGTGTTCTTGCCTTGAGAATCCCAGGGACGGCAGGGCCTGGTGGGCTGCTGTCTATGGGGTCGCACAGAGTCGGACATGACTGAAGCAACTTAGCAGCAGCAGCAGCAGCAGCAGAGCAAGAAGAGTATAAAGAAACTTGGGAGAAAAGGCAGATAAACTGGTTAGACCCAAGAGAGACTGGCATCACTGCACTACAAGTTGTACTTGATCAAGACAGTTGAATTTTAAAATTATACTTTACAAGATCTTGAAAAAAACCAGAACAGAATATTTACTAAACCTCTACTGAGGCCCTACATTTCTAAGTTTAGAAATCCACCTCCGCAAATAAAAAAGTCACATTGGAATAGAGAGATTTACATAAATGTAGAACTAAACCTTTCAAACATTAAAGCAATCAAAACCATAAGGCAAGCATGAAAAGGAGGAAAACTTTAGCAATTGTTTATGGTGAGAAAAATACCATCTTTAGAAAAAGAGCTTGTATAAACTGTTAAGGAAATATCACTGAGAATGGGACAGATCAATGGGTAAAGGACTTGATGGGAATATTCACAAAATATTCTCACTACAAAGGAGAAATGATAATTTTTAAATATGATTTGAAGTGTTAGTTAAGACCAATGTGATAGTCACATTGCAATATGTAAGTATATCAAATTAACATGTCGTACACTTTAAACTGACAGGCTTCCCTGGTGGCTCAGCGGTAAAGAATCTGCCTGCAGTGCAAGAATCACAGAAGAGGCAAGTTAGATCCCTGGGTCAGGAAGATCCTTTGGAGAAGGAAATGGCACCCCACTCCAGTATTCTTGTTTGGAGAATCCCACGGACAGAGGAGCCTGGTAGGAGGCTGTCTATGGGGTTGCACAGAGTCGGACATAACTGAAGCGACTTAGCAGCAGCAGTAGCAGCAGGATATGAATATTAAGAAACCAGAAGGCACTTACACTAAAATGTTGGCTTAGTGTGGTTGGGTTAAGCATGACATTTCTTCCT
Source organism: Bos indicus (assembly GCF_029378745.1). Classification (NCBI taxonomy): domain Eukaryota; kingdom Metazoa; phylum Chordata; class Mammalia; order Artiodactyla; family Bovidae; genus Bos; species Bos indicus. The sequence goes on along the minus strand of NC_091765.1, from coordinate 57,271,544 downwards.
CTGTTTCTCCCCATTCTTGCTTTCTTATTAGATTGCCTATGTGACTAAAGTGAATGATATCATTGCTAAATAGTTATTGGGTCTTTATTTTGCTCCTTTCGAGGCTAAATTAAATCCTATGGTTCAGTCTTTGATGAGATGTGCTTTTTTTATCATAAAAACTGTCTTGATGAAAATGATATGCAAGTCAAGTAAAATAATTTTGATGCTAATATTTGTTATCGAGTGACAGTTTTGCAAATAACTCTTTAAAAAAGAGATGAATTGTTGATGACAACTGCTGATGTTGATGATCATTGTAATTACAGTGATGACGATACAATAAACTTATCATGAAAGTGTAAAATATTCAAAGTTCTCTTTCCCTGTTATTTCATATGATCCTTAATCTAATTTTATGAGATCAGTAAAACTGCTATCATCATGTTAAAAGGTCTTATAATTTACTGACCCTGTGTGGCTTTGGACTCTGGAGATATCATTTTCTTCATCTAAAAATGAAGATAACAGTATATCCTTCAGCATTTTGTGTATGTATAGCAAAGCACCTGGTACTGAGCCTATAGACAGCTGTCTCTCACTATACATTGACTCCACTTCTCTAAAATGAAAGTGTGATCCTGAAGTGGTCACTGATGAACCAAGTTTAATATTAACTGTGTTGTCACAGCCACAGAAATGAATAAGCATCATTCATCTGTATGTTTATTTTGGGTCTGAATTCCTGGATCATCACCTTCCATGCTGTTAGGGCTCCTCTTGGGAATTCCATGAAATGAATCAGGATAGTTCATTATTGAGAAAGATGCTTTTACATAGTTTGCAGAAATATCAACCACAAGTATTGGACGATCCATTCTCAATGTTGTCTCTCCACTGCCTCCCACACATTCTCCTTAAACCTTTGGCGCTGGCTATCACTCATTTATGCTAGCATAATGTGTCTAATATAGCACACCATTATATTTTTGGTATTTTGGATTTATGGGACAATATCTCATAGCCCTCCTCTGAGAGGTCTGTGGCTCCTGGGTGCTCTGGTTCCTGAACTTATGTGGGAACTGACAGTCCAGGCCAATGTTTTCAGAATGTACCATATATTTTAGTAAAGATTACGTTTTTATAAGTGTGAGGATTGCATCCAATTTCTTTCAAATACCAAATCCTAAGCAAAGACATGGGAATACTTCTTGCTTGAAATATATGAGTCAGGAGCTTTTTGATGATTAAGAAAAGCAACATAAATGAATGCATCTTGAAAACTATAAAGCTTATATATGCACAAGGCATTATTGCACTTCTTTTCTGATGTTTCTATTATTTTGTTCTTGAGCTTCTGCGTCTATGTATTCATTTCCTTAACAGAGATATAAATCCATCAAAGGTAGGAATTATAGGTGCCACTCACTGGGAACCCTCATGGTGGTGAGCAGTTTTATGCAGAGTGTGAGCGCCTGGAAAGCTAAGACTTAGAGTCATGTCTTGGTTTCACTACCTTTTTGAGGGTGTGGCCAAGGGCAAGTTACTCCAGTTACGTTACCTCTCTGAGTCTCAGGTTCCTTATCTACAAAATGGATGTAGGATTTCTGTACAGATTAAATGTGATAAGATAGCTGTCAGGTGGTTGTCATTTAATAAATGTTAGATTTCTTCTCCTTCTTTCTCAAAACTTGTTGGAAAAAAAATACCTAACAACTTCTATCTAGTTGGATTTACTGCACCTGAATTTACTGCACGGCATAGTCACTCGATTCAAATGCCATTAACTTTTCAGCCGATGTTGCACTACTGAATTGCTGTGTTACTTTGAGCCTGTGCTTAATGAATCACAGAAGACTTTACCCTTTGGTTTCACAGAAATTTAAGAGCTTTTTATTTTCCAGGTCTAAAATCAGGGAGAAGTGTCCCTTGTGATTAATAACACGTGGTCATTAGCAAACCATACCCCAACCTGAGGTCTTGCTCATAGGTGTTACAGGTGAGCACTCCTGGGCTTGGTTACAAATTTCGTGAGTCATTTAGTTAATTCCTTCACTGATAATACTATTATAATAAATTATCCTGCATAATAAGGCATCTGTTCAGAATAAGAAGAAGATTCTGACAGGGTCTGGACAATTGACCAGCTCTCCACTTCTAGACACAGGCTGCCAGGGAGCATTAACAGAGAGTGAGTCAAAACTTCCCTGAAATCTAATTTATCAAATGCTATTTTTACATGATGTAATTCAACAATCTTTTTTCCTTTCCATGGGATTGTTGACTTTATCTCGTTCTCTTCTACAGTACTTCAAGTCTGACTTGCTAACTCTGGACTATTTCAACCCAGTTCTTGAGGTGACATTGTATTAACTGAAAAGCCTACTCCTTCTCAATTTTCCCTTCACCTAAGTTTGGAATTTCTGACATTCAAGGCACATCTTCACCTCATCATTTATGATGTACTGTTTCCATTCTCTTACGTGCTGGTGGGGTGAGTATGTGGGTGGGGAGAGTCCTATTCATGACATTTTGAGACTGAAGACTCATTGCTGACAATTTGAGTTTGACTTTAGAAAAAGTTTGATAAGGTATTTCAATTATTTTCTGTGCTCCAGCCTGTTTTCTTTGAATATTACTGAAACATAAAGTCCGCTAGAACATAAGTTTCACAGGGTCAGAAACTGGCGTGTGTATTTTGTCCACTGCAGAACAGGCCCTGTCACATGTTGGGTGTGATGGAAAATTATTGAAGGAACAGGGTCTAAAAATAAAAGAGAGCAGTGAGGCATCTTTAACATACTGCTTACTCCATTTTCGTTTATCCTTTTCCTGCTATACTTTTCTTTACCTAGAAATAGAATTCTAAAATGTATATAAAGAAGAGACTGGAAGTTAGTATGTTTTAATCTCCTTTGCCTACCCTGCCCATTCTTCCACTGCCCCACCATTTGTTCTCTTTATCTGTGAATCTGTTTTCATTTTGTTTCGTTTGTCTATATACCACATATAAGTGAGATCATATGGTCTTTGTCTTTCTCTATCTGTACTTCATTTTGTATAATACACTCTAGACCCATCCATGTTATCACAAATGGCGAGATTTCAATTTTTTATGGCTGAGTAATACTTTACTATAGATATATATGCCACATCTCTTATATTTATTCACCTATTGATGGGTGCTTGAATTGCTTCCATATCTTGGTTATTGTAAATAATGCTGCAGTGAACACTGGGCAGTATATATCTTTTTGAATTTGTGTTTTCTTTGGGTAAAAGCCTAGAACAACTTCTATAACTGCTGGATCATATATTAGTTCTATTTTAAATTTTTTGAGGACTCGCCATACTGTTTTCCATAGCAGTTGTACCAACTTAAACTACTAGCAGTGTAAGGGGTTCCCTTTTCTCCACATCCTTGCCAACAGTTGTTATTTGTTGCCTTTTAAATAAGCCATAGGGAAGTAATATACAGCACAAGGAATATGTTGGGCAATATTGTAATAACTTTGTGTGGGGCAGATTATTACTAGACTTATCATGGTGATCATTTCATATTATATGTAAAAGTCAAATCACTGTTTAGTACACCTGAAACCATCATAACATCGTTATGTCAACTACATTTTGATTAAAAAACAAAAGAGGAGACAGAGGGCATAGGGCATCTTTTTTCTGCTCATGGCTTAAAGCTTGGACCCCCTCTGCATATGGTATGGTAAATTAAAAGAATACATAGGTGTTCACAGGAAGGGCTGATTCTCATGGGCTGCTAAGAGAAAGTCTGTGAAGCTGCTTCATTTTGGAGTAGTCTTTGGGAAGTTCTTAGCCCCTAAGCTGAATGTAGCCTAATATATGAATTGATTATGAATCCCCAGGTGTGGCGGTCTTGTGTGTTAGTATCTTACACAAATACTAACCTCACATTTGCAAACATTATGTCCCACACATCTTTGAGCTGAAAGTGAATCACTTCAAAATACTACATGGAGAAAAGATGAGGCTTTCAGTAAATTGAAGAATGTCTTCTAAAAGCTTCTTCGTAAACTTAGTAAGTAAGGTATTTGAGCCATAGCTTCTGCATCCATGTAAAGAAAGAAATAATCTGCTCAGTAAATGTTAGTTTAATGAATGAAATATTTATTGTATGAATGAGAAAAAAACAATGAATGTATTGTGATTCATCATATATATTTTTGCTCTGGGAGGTGGATTGCAGGGCATAGTGAGGGCTCATTAGTCTGAAATAGGAGATGTGGGCTCAGTCTTGGCTATGCTACTCATTCTATGAGTGTGGTAGGCACTTTTTGGCTTCCACCCAATCATCTATTACTCAGAGCCCCAATTTCTCTTTGGAAAATTCAAAGTTCCCTTGTTCTCAGACATGTGATTTGGGTTGATTAACCCCAGTCAACACCAAGGCTACTCCCATGGAGGTGTTGGGAAGACTAAATGAGTCAGCATATGCAAAGCACTAATAAGAAACAGTGCCTGCTGGCACTTAATAAGTACTGTTGTTACGTAGAGCTCTTTTTCCTTTGTTTCTGAGTAATATCTATAAGATTTTGCAACAATACAAACCACCAGAATAATGATATTCTGCTGTTTTATCTTAAACTCCACAGCTTCTCTTCTCATTTATGAACTCATTCGACCAACCAGCCTATCCGTTTGTATGATGCAGCTGGGACATTCATTACACTAGTTACAGAAAAGTACAAAAGCAAAGAGAACATGGTTCGTATTTTCATGGAACTTTCTAGACATTTGCCTTATTGAGAACTTTCCCTTATCCAAGGGGTCTGAAGCCAAGACAATTGTACTTGGTGCAAATGAATAAAATGTACATAGTTGTAGTGATGAAAAGGCCTATTTTTACCCACTCATGATGTAACTGATGTAACTGGAAGATTTGATAAGCCATGTTCTGCAGGTTTTTTCCCTTTATATTCCAGCGTCTAGTACACAGAGTGCTAAGAGGGAATACAAGCGAGGTCTGATACAAGAATTCAATTGCTTGAGGGATCTATTTAAATGTAGGCACAAAAGGACCACCAGTTCCCACTGTTTTCAGTAATATCACAGGCTCTCACAAAAGCCTCCCTCAGCCCTGGTGGAAAAAATCTGTAACTTCAAATTCTATTTTGTGGGATAAAATAAAAGAAAGAGCACACTTGGCTTTCCTAATCACAGCTGCAGGTTTGACAGGGCAGCCTTTTGAACTCAATGTATCTTACAAGTGAAGCTTGAATCTCTTCTTATATTCTAGTTACCACTCCTTTCCCCCAATTTCTTTGCATAATTTATTGGGGGGAAATCTAGTGATAACAGACATACATAGTCCCGCCATGCTATTACTGTAGTATTTTTCAAAATATATGAAGTAAAGGTTGATGAAACAAAGCTTGGAGAATCTTCAAGTTCTGCAATTCTTGGAATAAATACTATGGATGTTTTTTTCCTCTCATTGTGGAAGCATCTCTTTCCCAACCCTTTTTCCTGGAAAGCTCCTATTCAAATGTTCAACACCTAGTTCAAAGATCACTTCCTCCCATCTTCTCCCATCCTCTCTGCACTCCCCAGTCTATTTTCCCCTTTAGAGGTATAACGATATAAGTATCAATGCCATTGCTCTCATTGCACTGTGGATACTTACTGATCAGTCTAGATTTTTCCAGATCATGAGTTCTTGGAAGGGGAGCTGGTGCCTCACTTAGATACAGTGTGTCACTGTTGTTCAGTCCCTAAGTGGTGTCCAACTCTTTGCCACCCCATGGGCTGCAGCACGCCAAGCTTCCCTGTCCTTCACTATCTCCTGGAGTTTGCTCAAACTCATGTCAAACTCAGTGATGCCATCCAACCACCTTATCCTCTGTCATCCCCATCTCCTCCTGCCCACAAACCTTCCCAGCATTAGAATCTTTTCCAGTGAGTCAGCTCTTTGCATCAGGTGGCCAAAGTATTGGAGCTTCAGCTTTGAGAATAGTCCTTCCAATGAATATTCAGGGTTGATTTCCTTTAGGATTGACTGGTTTGATCTCCTTGCAGTCAGAGTCTTCTCCAGCACCACGGTTTGAAAGAATCAACCCTTTGGTGCTCAGCCTTCTTTATGGTCCAACTCTCACATCCATACATGACTACTGGAAAACCAGAGCTTTGAATATATGGGCCTTTGGCAGCAAAGTGATGTCTCTGTTTTTAATACACTGTCTAGATCTGTCATAGCTTTTCTTCCAAGGAGCAAGTGTCTTAATTTCATGGCTGCAGTCACCATCTACAGTGATTTTGGAGCCCAAGAAAATGAAATCTGTCACTGTCCATTTTCCCCCCATCTATTTTCAATGAAGTGATGGGATGAGATGCCATGCTATTAGTTTTTTGAATGTTGAGTTTTAAGCCAATTGTTTCACTCTCCTGTTTCACCCTCACCAAACTCTTTAGTTCCTCTTTGCTTTCTGCCATTAGAGTGGTATCACCTGCATATCTGAGGTTGTTGATATTTCTAACTATGATATTGTGCATAGCAAGTTGCCTATTCCAGAGTAGAGTTTCAATAAATATCTGTGGGATAAATGAATAAGTATCCACATATTGTGACCTACCCAGGCTTTGTGCTTACATGGAAATTAGATGATGTGTGTCTGAAGGCTCAAGAATATTAAAGAGTCAGCTCATGAAGATTAGAACTAGTGATTCAGTGGATGGGCTCAATCCTTCTGCTAATCTGTGGATATCTGTCATTCTGTGACACTTTCACTGATACAGGACAGAATGAGCCATACAAAACTAAAAGACACGTACATATTTAGCTATAATATAAAATGTATTATTATATAAATATTCTTTTTAATGCTGTATTTGAAATTTGGTTTTGTGAGCTAATAGTTGTTTAAAAGCAATTTGCATGGTTGTACTCCCATGTTTATTGCAACATTATTCACAATGGCCAAGATATGGAAACAACCTAAGTGTCCATCAGCAGATGTCAAATGGAATTATTCAGCCATGAGAAAGAAGAACCCTTCCATTTGGGACAACATGGATGGACATTGAGTAAACTATGTTGAGTGACATAAGTCAGAGAGAAAGATGAATTCTGTATGATCTCACTTTTCTGTGGGTTCTAAAAAAGTTGAACTCATAGAAACAGCAGTATAGTGATTTCCAGGGGCAGGGGAGTTAGGGAACTGGGGAGATGTTGCTGAAGGATGAAAACTTGCAACTAGTCAGTAAATAGGTTCTGGAGATTCAATGCACAACATAGTGATTATAGTCAACAATACCATGCTCTAAACTTCAAAGCTGCTAAGATCTTAATCATTTTCCCTGCATACACATGCACACACACACACACACACACACACACACACACACACAATGAGAATTCGATCATTTTGTTATTTAATAGAGATTACCACCAAGGTTATGGTGGTAATCATATTGCAATGTATAAATGTATTAAGCCAACACACTTCATACCTTAAAAGCACCCAATACTATATGTCAATTATTTTTCAGTAGAAAAGAGAGAACAAGAGAATGGAGGTGGTAGTCACTCTATAAATGTATAAACAAAAAACAAAAAACTATTTAGGCATTACTTGAATGATCTTCATAATCATGTGGTAACAGAAACCATGGACTGGCTACCTCACAAACCTCTGTTCCCTTATCTTCCTCTACTTTAGAGAGTTCAAAGCTGAAACATCTTCCCCTATCTCCCTGTGGCTAGTGTTGGCCACAGCATGCATTTCTAGCCAGCAAGACAAAGGTAAAAATCTCCAAAGAGGACTTTCTTTCCTAAAGTAAAAGACAAAGCCCTGCCTCTTCTTCTTGCTCTCAGCATGAACATGATATCTGTAGGAGCAGGAACCACTTGATACCATGAGGACTAATGCCATGACCAGAGATGGAAGAGTAGGAAGCTGGAAGGAGACTGGGTCGTGGAAGTTACCACTGAGCCATCCTACATTGCCTCTTTGGATCTCCTTATGATGCGAGCTAAATAAGACTTCTTATTTGTTTAAGCCATTGTAATGGAGTTTTCTACTCCTCTCAGCCAAGGACAAACGTGATGAATACACACTGCAATGGCAGTAATGAACAACTTGGAAATCTCGGTGGCCTTGCATGAAAGGGGTTTGTTTCTTGCTCATGTATGCCTGCAGTAGTTTAGATGACTCTTCACAGGCCTGTTTTCCATGTGTTAGTTCATCCTTCCAGCTCTTATGGCAACTTTATATCAACACATGCCCCCTGATCACTGCAGAAAGGCAAAGAGCCAGCATTGGAGATTCAATCAAGTACTGATAAGTACTCTGGCAGGAATTGACACACCTTATATCTGTACACATTTCACTGGCCAAGCCAAATCACCTGGCCAGAATGTACCTCTAGAGTGCAGAGGAGAACAATATCCTTACAACCTAGAAAAAGGAGCCTGGAAATTGGTGAGCAGCACTAATGTCTACCACACATCAGAGATCTTCATTGTCAGTTGAAAAGTAAAGGAGCGATGTTGTTGAAAAAAATTATAGGGCAAATGCATTAAGGTGGGTGGATAAAATCAATGCTTAAAGCAAAACTTTCTGGTGCTAGAAAATAATCCAGCTCTCTTATATTTCCTACATGATATTAGTTCAGAGTGGAGTTTTGCTAGTAATTGGCATGGAGGCAGGTGGGATCCTCACAAGAGGTACACAGCACAGTAGAACTTGGAGACATTCTTACTCACTCATGGTGATTTTCCATGAGTTCTCTTATTTTCTCCTCCAAATGTTGAATCTGCTGTGATTCTGAAAATGAAATAGGAGAAATGCTGCTTATCTGTAATTGCTCAGAACATTTTCCAGCTGCCCTCTCAGCATGTCTTTCTGTATAACTTGTTTTCTCATCATTGTAACTCCAGTAAAGTGATTTTTTAAAAGTCTCTGGGAATTTGGTCAACAGAATTGTGTTGACCCGTGACTCAGTACACCAGGTTTTCATGAGAACTCAGTGCAGAAGTTGTCAGCATGCTAGAGGGTAGTTGGCTCAAACTGAGGGAGTATCACACAATAAAACATGCCTTTCTATTGGTCATAGCAAACACCCTCTTCCAACAACACAAGAGAAGACTCTACACATGGACATCACCAGATGGTCAACACTGAAATCAGATTGATTATATTCTTTGCAGCCAAAGATGGAGAAGCTCTAAACAGTCAGCAAAAACAAGCCCGGGAGCTGACTGTGGCTCAGATCATGAACTCCTTATTGCCAAATTCAGACTGAAATTGAAGAAAGTAGGGAAAACCACTAGACCATTCAGGTATGACCTAAATCAAATCCCTTATGGATTATACAGTGGAAGTGAGAAATAGAATTAAGGGACTAGATCTGATAGATAGAGTGCCTGATGAACTGTGGATGGAGGTTCGTGCCATTGTACAGGAGACAGGGATTAAGACCATCCCCATGGAAAAGAAATGCAAAAAAGCAAAATGGCTGTCTGGGGAGGCCTTACAAATAGCTGTGAAAAGAAGAGAAGTGAAAAGCAAAGGAGAAAAGGAAAGATATAAGCATCTTAATACAGAGTTCCAAAGAATAGCAAGGAGAGATAAGAAAGACTTCCTCAGCGATCAATGCAAAGACATAGAGGAAAACAACAGAATGGAAAAGACTAGAGATCTCTTCAAGAAAATTAGAGACACCAAGGGAACATGTCATGCAAAGATGGGCTCGATAAAAGACAGAAATGGTATGGACCTAACAGAAGCAGAAGATATTAAGAAGAGGTGGCAAGAATACACAGAAGAACTATACAAAAAAGACCTTCACAACCCAGATAATCATGATGGTGTGATCATTCACCTAGAGCCAGACATCCAGGAATGTGAAGTCAAGTGGGTCCTAGAAAGCATCAGTACGAACAAAGCTAGTGGAGGTGATGGAATTTCAGTTGAGCTATCTCAAATCCTGTAAGATGATGCTGTGAAAGTTGTGCACTCAATATGCCATCAAATTTGGAAAACTCAGCAGTGGCCAGAAGACTGGAAAAAGTCAGTGTTCATTCCAATCCCAAAGAAAGGCAATGCCAAAGAATGCTCAAACTACCACACAATTGCACTCATCTCACATGCTAGTGAAGTAATGCTCACAATTCTCCAAGCCAGGCTTCAGCAATACATGAACCGTGAACTTCCTGATGTTCAAGCTGGTTTTAGAAAGGCAGAGGAACCAGAGATCCAATTGCCAGCATCCACTGGATCATGGAAAAAGCAAGAGAGTTCCAGAAAAACATCTATTTCTGCTTTGTTAACTATGCCAAAGCCTTTGACTATGTGGATCACAATAAACTGTGGAAAATTCTGAAAGAGATGGGAATACCAGACCACCTAACCTGCCTCTTGAGAAACCTGTATGCAGGTCAGCAAGCAACAGTTAGAACTGGACATGAAACAACAGACTGGTTCCAAATAGGAAAAGGAGTATGTCAAGGCTATGTATTGTCACCCTGCTTAATTAACTTATATGCAGAGTACATCATGAGAAACGCTGGACTGGAAGAAACACAAGCTGGAATCAAGATTGCCAGGAGAAATACCAATAACCTCAGATATGCAGATGACAACACCCTTATGGCAGAAAGTGAAGAGGAACTAAAAAGCCTCTTGATGAAAGTGAAAGTGGAGAGTGAAAAAGTTGGCTTAAAGCTCAACATTCAGAAAACTAAGATTATGGCATCTGGTCCCATCACTTCATGGGAAATAGATGGGGAAACAGTGGAAACAGTGTCAGACTTTATTTTTTTGGGCTCAAAAATCACTGCAGATGGTGATTGCAGCCATGGAATTAAAAGACACTTACTCCTTGGAAGGAAAGTTATGACCAGCCTAGATAGCATGTTCAAAAGCAGAGACGTTACTTTGCCAACAAAGGTCTGTCTAGTCAAGGCTATGGTTTTTCCAGCGGTCATGTATGGATGTGAAAGTTGGACTGTGAAGAAAGCTGAGCACCGAACAATTGATTCTTTTGAACTGTGGTGTTGGAGAAGACTCTTGAGAGTCCCCTGGACTCAAGGAGATCCAATAAGTCCATTCTAAAGGAGATCAGTCCTGGGTGTTCTTTGGAAAGACTGATGCTAAGGCTGCAACTCCAATACTTTGGCCACCTGATACGAAGAGTTGACTCATTGGAAAAGACTCTGATGCTGGGAGGGACTGGGGGCAGGAGGAGAAGGGGACAACAGAGGATGAGATGGCTGAATGACATCACCGACTCAATGGACATGAGTTTGAGTGAACTCCGGGAGTTGGTGATGGACAGGGAGGCCTGGTGTCCTGCAATTCATGGGGTCGCAAAGAGTCGGACACGACTGACCGACTGAACTGAACAGAACTGTGTTATCACGGACATCTATGAGAGTAACAAGGAAGTGTGTGTGTGGGGAAAAACCCTGTCACGGGGTTCGGTCTGCTGTTGAGTATAATGTTTAGTTCTGTAATAATCTTTGAAGTCAGACACTTGAGGCTTTTAGTTCAGCCTTGATGCTTTCTAATTAGGTTGTTTCAGTCTTTTCCTCATCTGTGCAATGGAGATGACACCACCTATCTCACAGGATTAACGGGAGGATAGACAATCATAAAATTTTAGATTTATTTGCTCCATTTTTAAATTGTTTTCTTCTGACCTCTATGAGTTTTTTCCCTCATTAGAGGAAAAATAATTGTGGGTAAGTTGGTTTAGATTTTTCAGGATCAGAATAATTCCTTTAAAGGTTTTCTCTAAAGTTCTCCTTTCAAATTTGTATACTTAATTGAAATGTTTCAGATTTAAATGAAAAAAATCCAATTCCTTTCCTCACAGAAGTCCTTAGACAATCACCTGGTAAAAGTTAACATTTGAATAGTTCTTTTTTTTTTTTTTTTGATGGTGGGAGTTTCCGTAATCAAGGTTACAATACAGGGAAAATTGTTTTGATTAAACACTGGACTTGCTTTGTCTTCTGGAGGTTAGAATTAGTGGTGTCAGGCAAGAGCTGTGAGTTCAGGCCAGACTGAGGCACCAGGGAGATGAAGGGGAGAAATTGTTGGTTGGGCAAGATGGATATCAGCAGGGAGTCCAGGAAATTCTTTAACCTTGAGAACCTCAGACGGAGGTTGTGATGAATTCTGACCATGGTCTTGAAAGAAAGAAAGGGTACAGAGATAAAGAGGAGTTGGAGAGTGATATAGGATGGCAATAATAATGATAATTGCAGCTACTGAATACGGGGCCACAACATTATAAAAGTGTTAATAGTAATTAAAATGGCTAGCATTGTTTGGGACTTACTGTGGGTTGGGTGTCAAGCTACTGTCTGTTAGTCGCTCAGTCCTGCCTGACTCTGTGACCCCATGGACTGTAGCCTGTCAGGCTCTTCCTTCCATGGGATTTTCCAGGCAAGAATACTGGAGTGGATTGCCATTTCCTTCTTCAGGGGATCTTCCAGACCCAAGGACTGAACCCAAGTCTACCGCATTGCAGACAGACTCCTTTTTTTTTTTTTTAATTTTTATTTTATTTTTTAACTTTACAATATTGTATTGGTTTTGCCATATATCAAAATGAATCCACCACAGGTATACATGTGTTTCCCATCCTGAACCCTCCTCCCTCCTCCCTCCCCATACCATCCCTCTGAGTTGTCCCAGTGCACCAGCCCCAAGCATCCAGTATCGTGTATTGAATCTGGACTGGCGACTCGTTTCATACGTGATATTATACATGTTTCAATGCCATTCTCCCAAATCATCCCACCCTCTCCCTCTCCCACAGAGTCCAAAAGACTGTTCCATACATCAGTGTCTCTTTTGCTGTCTCGTATACACGGTTATTGTTACCATCTTTCTAAATTCCATATATATGCGTTAGTATACTGTATTGGTGTTTTTCTTTCTGGCTTACTTCACTCTGTATAATAGTCTCCAGTTTCATCCACCTCATTAGAACTGATTCAAATGTATCCTTTTAATGGCTGAGTAATACTCCATTGTGTATATGTACCACTGCTTTCTTATCCATTCATCTGCTGATGGACATCTAGGTTGCTTCCATGTCCTGGCTATTATAAACAGTGCTGTGATGAACATTGGGGTACACGTGGCTCTTTCCCTTCTGGTTTCCTCAGTGTGTATGCCCAGCAGTGGGACTGCTGGATCATAAGGCAGTTCTATTTCCAGTTTTTTAAGGACTCTCCACACTGTTCTCCATAGTGGCTGTACTAGTTTGCATTCCCACCAACAGTGTAAGAGGGTTCCCTTTTCTCCACACCCTCTCCAGCATTTATTGCTTGTAGACTTTTGGATCGCAGCCATTCTGACTGGCATGAAATGGTACCTCATAGTGGTTTTGATTTGCATTTCTCTGATAATGAGTGATGCTGAGCATCTTTTCATGTGTTTGTTAGCCATCTGTATGTCTTCCTTGGAGAAATATCTATTTAGTTCTTTGGCCCATTTTTTGATTGGGTCATTTATTTTTCTGGAGTTGAGCTGTAGGAGTTGCTTGTATATTTTTGAGATTAGTTGTTTGTCAGTTGCTTCAGTTGCTATTATTTTCTCCCATTCTGAAGGCTGTCTTTTCACCTTGCTTATAGTTTCCTTTGTTGTGCAGAAGCTTTTAAGTTTAATTAGATCCCATTTGTTTATTTTTGCAGGCAGACTCTTTACTATCTGAGCCACTAGGGAAGAGCCTGGGTGTCAGGCTAAGTACTTTATAATAGCTATCTCACTTAATCTTCAAAATAACTCCATGTGACAGTTTCTATCATTATCTCTACTTTATAGAGAAAGAAACTGCAGCTTCTTAATTCAAGTAACTTCCCCAAGGAAGTAAATGATGAACTCACAATTTGAACTCAGCTCTGCTTGATTTGGTGGCTCATACTGTAAAGAATCCACCTGCAATGCGGGAGACCTTTGTTCAATCCCTGGGCTGGGAAGATACCCTGGAGGAAGGCATAGCAACCCACTCCAATTTTCTTGCTTGGAGGGTCCCCATGGACAGAGGAACCTGGCGGGCTATATTTCATGGGGTTGCAAAGGGTCGGACATGGCCAAGTGACTAAGCACAGTATAGCACTGCTTGATTATGAACTGTTTCTTCTCCCCTGCTTTGTTATACTATCTCCATATCATTGAGGTTTCCAGAACCCTTTGGCTTCTCAAAAGAGCTGCAGAGACCAGATATGAGATAGCAAAGGAATGAAGGTGGAACAGTTGAGAGAGAGCATAGGTATTAGAAAGTTTAACTAGATTACATGAGGAAGGGGAAATTGCCAGGTGGCTGTCTCTGGTTTACTCCATCACCATGGAAGCATTCCAATCTCTTTTCTGATCCTGTCTACACTCAATACAACCAACAGGGACTCTGTTCTCCTAGTTATCTATACATGTGATTTTAAAAAGTGATGAATGTTGAGGTCAGCATTGAGTTGCCAATATTTAAGAAATATAATGTCAAAGTTGGCCCCTTCCCTTCTTCCAGAAATAAAGAGTGCTGAGGGAAATATGATAGGTATAATGCCTGAAAGCTAGTATCCACTAGATTCAATGCCAGATCAACCTGATAATCAATGGACACAATTTCAGCAACCACAAACAATTTCAAAGCAATTCAAGTCTTTTAAATATATTCTTATATTTACTAAATATCATGATTCTTAAAATTCCCATTCAGTTCTAAGTATCTCCAATTTTCTGTATCAACCCCTGCCTTCATGTACAGTGGCTGCTCCCATTTCTCATTTCAAAACTTCCTCTGCAACATCTCTTCTAGCTTAAGTCTGCACATGCTTGTCTTTTTCACTTTGCATCACAGAGCTTCTCCTCTCATGGCAGAGGATGCAAAGAGAGTACGAGGGTCAAGGTAGAATCCTCATTAGCTGATTGCAGAGGAAGAAGCCTAGAAAACCCTTATACTAATGACCTGTCCACTAACACAAGTATGGTTGAGCACCAGCTCTTGAAACAGGGAGTGAGGGTGTGAAGGGCAGCTCCTTTCATATGCGGCATGGAAAGCACTGTGGAGACATGCGTAGACCAGTTTGCCATCTTTGACATGCAGGCCTTCAGTTTCTGATTATCCAGAGGATCATGAAAGGCTATTAATTTAAATTTAATTTTGCACTGGAGAATGCTCTTAATGGAGGCAAGCTCAGTGAGGCAACTCTCAATCATGCTTGAATATTCACTTTGGGACATGTTTGGCCTCCAGAAGTAATTTATACACAGTGATGCAGAAAGAAGAACCCCCAGTAGGAAAAGTGAAAGTATCTCTCATAG
Organism: Bos indicus; assembly: GCF_029378745.1. Taxonomy (NCBI): domain Eukaryota; kingdom Metazoa; phylum Chordata; class Mammalia; order Artiodactyla; family Bovidae; genus Bos; species Bos indicus. The sequence goes on along the minus strand of NC_091765.1, from coordinate 57,256,257 downwards.
AAAACAAAGTATGTTACTGCTTCAAGCCAAAACACTTACAGTTCATAATTGTATCTGATTAAGGTTCCTTAACCCTAGCATCACTGTAGTCTTGTTCAATGCGGAAGGCAAATGTTTATTAATTTGAGACCAGATGGAAAGCTTGATAGATTTTACTATGATGCCCAAGACAGCACTTTAAAAAATATAATTGGTGCTTCAGTTCAGTCCAGTTCAGTCACTCAGTCATGTCCAACTCTTTGCAACCCTATGGACTGAGGACGCCAGGCCTCCCTGTCCAACACCAACTCCTAGAGTTTACTCAAACTCATGTCCATGAGTTGGTGATACCATCCGACCATCTTGTCTTTTGTCATCCCCTTCTCTCCTGCCTTCAATCTTTCCCAGCATCAGAGTCTTTTCAAATGAGTCAGTTATTCGCATCAGGTGGCCAAAGTATTGGAGTTTCAGCTTCAGCATCAGTTCTTCCAGTGAATATTCAGGACAGATTTCCTTTAGGATGGACTGGTTGGATCTCCTTGCAGTCCAAGGGACTCTCAAGAGTCTTCTCCAACACCACAGTTCAAAAGCATCAATTCTTTGGTGCTCAGCTTTCTTTATAGTCCAACTCTCACATCCATACATGACTACTGCAAAACGAAAGCTTTGACTAGACAAACCTTTGTTGCCAAAGTAATGTCTCTGCTTTTTAATATACTGTCTAGGTTGGTCATAACTTTTCTTCCAAGGAGCAAGCATCTTTTAATTTCATGGCTACAGTCACCATCTGCAGTGATTTTGGAGCCCAGGAAAATAAAGTCTGTCACTGTTTCTATTGTTTCCCCATCTATTTGCCATGAAGTGATGGGACCGGATGCCATGATCTTCGTTTTCTGAATGTTGAGCTTTAAGCCAACTTTTTCACTCTCCACTTTCACTTTCATCAGGAGGCTTTTGAGTTCCTCTTCACTTTCTGCCATAAGGGTGGTGTCATCTGCGTATCTGAGGTTATTGATATTTTTCCTGGGAATCTTGATTCCAGCTTGTGCTTCATCCAGCCCAGCATTTCTCATGATGTACTCTGCATATAAGTTAAATAAGCAGGGTGACAATATACAGCCTTGATGTATTCCTTTCCCCTATTTGGAACCAGACTATTGTTCCATGTCCAGTTATAACTGTTGCTTCCTGATCTGCACACAGATTTCTCAGAAGGCAGGTCAGGTAGTTCTGGTATTCCCATCTCTTGAAGAATTTTCCACAGTTTGTTGTGATCCATACAGTCAAAGTCTTTGGCATAGTCAATAAAGCAGAAGTAGAATTTTTCTGGAACTCTCTTCCTTTTTTGATGACCCAATGTGATGTCTGGTTCCTCTTTCTTTTCTAAATCCAACTTGAATATCTGGAATTCAACGGTTCATGTACTGTTCAAGCCTGGCTTGGAGAATTTTGAGCATTACTTTGCTAGCATCTGAGATGAGTGCAATTGTGCGGTAGTTTGAGCATTCTTTGGCATTGCCTTTCTTTGGGATTGGAATGAAAACCGAACTTTTCCAGTCCTGTGGCCACTCCTGAGTTTTCCAAATTTGCTGGCATATTGAGTGAAGCACTTTCAAAGTGAATACATACTTTGATTGCAATGCTTTCTTGCTCAGGTTTAGTGCATCATTTACTGAACTGAAGCCATGTGGCAAGAGTTATGAGTCAGCTAAACATTTTAAGGTATGAACTTGTAGATAACTCCAGAGCTATGCACACAATTTTAAAAAAGGATGTGATAACTGTATTTCTGGAAAATGGATTACTTGTAAGAAACAAGGTTTATACTATTGAAGTGGAAAATAAAAATAAGATTGACTTAATTTACTTTCCCATCTATATAAATAAAGTACACACACAAGCTGACCCAGAGTTTAGTGGTCCTATAAAATAACAGGATTTATATGTGAGCCGAGAGACTTGATCATATATATGCCTGGTTTTATAGAATAAGCTGCAGCAATACTAACAGTAATAAAAGAGACCATAAATGGCTAAAATACCGTAGTAACCAGAAACCTCACTGGGACCAACAATCCAATAGTTTCCCCATAAAACCTTTTATCTGCATGCCTACTATATAGATAAAATGGAAATTTGTGTTTCATGTTTGAGGCATCAACTGGTAATTTGTGTTCACCATCCATTTTTCCCTTTTCCTTCTGTAATAGAACCTCTCAGATTTTCAACTGGGTAAGATTTCTGGGAGAAATATCAATAGCCTCAGATGTGCAGATGACCCCACCCTTATGGCAGAAAGTGAAGAAGAACTAAAGAGCCTCTTGATGAAAGTGAAAGAGGAGAGTGAAAAACTTGGCTTAAAGCTCAACATTCAGAAAACTAAGATCATGGTATCTGGTCCCATCACTTCATGGCAAATAGATGGGGTAACAGTGGAAACAGTGGCTGACTTTATTTTTCTGGGCTCCAAAATCACTGCAGATGGTGATTGCAGCCATGAAATTAAAAGACTCTTACTCCTTTGAGGGAAAGTTATGATCAATCTAGACAGCATATTAAAAAGCAGAGACATTACTTTGTCAACAAAGGTCCATCTAGTCAAGGCTATGGTTTTTCCAGTGGTCATATATGGATGTGAGAGTTGGACTGTGAAGAAAGCTGAGCACTGAAGAATGGATGCTTTTGAACTGTGGTGTTGGAGAAGACTCTTGAGAGTCCCTTGGACTGCAAGGAGATCCAACCAGTCCATCCTAAAGGAGATCAGTCCTGGGTGTTCATTGGAAGGACTGATGTTGAAGCTGAAACTCCAATACTTTGGCGACCTAATGCGAAAAGCTGATTCATTTGAAAAGACCCTGATGCTGGGAGGGATTGGGGGCAGAAGGAGAAGGGGACAACAGAGGATGAGATGGTTGGATGGCATGACCAACTCAATGGACATGGGTTTGGGTGGACTCTGGGAGTTGGTGATGGACAGGGAGGCGAAAAGCTGACTCATTTGAAAAGACCCTGATGCTGGGAGGGATTGGGGGCAGAAGGAGAAGGGGACAACAGAGGATGAGATGGTTGGATGGCATGACCAACTCAATGGACATGGGTTTGGGTGGACTCTGGGAGTTGGTGATGGACAGGGAGGCCTGGCGTGCTGTGGTTCATGGGATCGCAAAGAGTCAGACAGAACTGAGCAACTGAATGAATTGACTTTGTTAAACCAGGTAATGACTAAATTCCCGAGGCTCTTTTGTGATCAGGTAGGTAGAGACATCTGACCAAGTTCTAGGCAGCAGGATTTGGTAAGACGTGATTTTTGCAACTTCCACCAAATCCCCTGTAGATGAAGTGCTCGTACTTTGCTTCTCTCCTACTTGCTGGACACTGATCTGAGAATGAGAGCAGAGCAGCCACTGTGGAAGCAGAGATGGACATCGCACTTTGAGAATGGTCCACCATTCTAGGCCCTTTCCCCTAGACCTGTCCCATCATTCCTCGACTATTGCATGCAAAAAAACAAGACACTTCTGTCTTGTTGAACCTATGCACTCTGTATTCTCTTTGTTACAAAAACTTAGAGTGCACCATAATTAATATAGAATTCTAATATTGTGTGACCATTCTCTGGGAGAGGTTGCCAGTGAGAAATCAAATCCTTTCAACAGACGGCAATGGAAGGAGGGGGATCTTCCTCCCGTCAGTACACTGTGCCTTCTAAATGGTGATGCAAACATAGAGCATCAGAAGCAAATGGAAGATGCCATTCATCCTATGTAAAATGTTTGGGGGAGCCTCCCAGAAAGAGTGACATTTGTATTGAGGTTTGAATGATAAGCTAGCATTTGCCAGCTGGGGAATATCTGATCCAAGACCATGAGGCTAAAAATGTAGAGGCTCTAGAGATTGTAAAAGTCGTTCTCTGAGGCCACATTTGTAAGACCACCGTATTCCTTTTCAGGGAGCTTGTGCTTTATTCCATAAGCAATGGATAGATGTCAAACAATTTCAGTTATGAAATTAAAAGATCAAATATGTGTTTAGAAAAAATACTCTGGCAGCACTGAAGGAGAAAAATCAGAATGGGGAGAAAGTGGAGGCTGGGTACCATGATTTCCTCAGTCCTGTCATTTACCTAATTTTTGCCCAGGGTATTTTCTATCTGTGTACCTATATATCTATCTAATTTATACTAAGTATATTTCCAAATTTGGCATATTATACTTTTAAGCATGCATTAATAATAGAAACACATATCTTATTTAAACAGTATATATATATATATATATATATATATATATATATATAATATTTAAGTTATCGTGTGCACCTCCATAGTACACACAGCATACTCAGGACAAATATTTAGCTGGTACACACTGGTGTATCTTTAATGTTGTTAATCTATTGAAATAACACCCTTGCAGCTTGTTAAATTGCTTTCTTAAGCTTCTGAATGCCATGTACTACTGCAGCTCTGGCTACCTGACTTACCCCTAGGAACCCAGGACTTTCTCTTGATCTATTAATAACAACCAGTATGTCTGCAGGACTCTGTCTTGTACTGCAGCTAACTTCTTCTCTGATTGGGCAAGCTTAGTTATAATTAGTTCTTAAATATTTTGAATAGCATCCCTGGAAGCCTGTGTACAGATCATAGGGTACTTTTGTTAAAAAGCAGCAGGAGAAAAGGGAACACATTTGAGACAAGTTTTGAACATAAAATGTAGAAGGCTTGGTGACTGGTTAAATGTGGGAGTAAAGAAGAGGAAGTGTTAAAAATTCTGGGGTTTTAGTTTATGTACTTAGAGAGTTGGTGATGTCATTAGAAAACTGATATAGGGTGCACAAGCTTGAAGAGCAGAGATGATAAATTTGATTTAAGTTGTATAGATACTGAGATGCCTTTACAACATCCTTGTGGAGATAGTTCAGAACTGGTTGGGTACATTGGTGTGCTGGTAAATGTTTAACAAAGGTAAAGTGAAAGTCGCTAGGTTGTCCGACTCTTTGAGACCCCATGAACTGTAACCCGCCAGTCTCCTCTGTCCATGGAATTATCCAGGCCAGAATACTGGAGTGGGTAGCTGTTCCTTCTCCAGGGGAATCTTCCCAACCCAGGGATCAGACCCAGGTCTCCTTCATTGCAGGCAGATTCTTTACTGTCTGAGCCACCAGGAAAACCCAAGAATACTGGATTGGATAGCCTATCCCTTCTCCAGGGAATATTTCCAACCTGGGAATCGAACTGGAGTCTCTTGCATTGCAGTCAAATTTTCTACCAGCTGAGCTACCAGGGAAGCAATGTTCAACAACCAACTCTCAAGCAATAAAGAAGAAAGCTCTTTTTGGGGAGTAGCATTTGTCCATTTCCATGGTGTAAAACATCCCCACCATGATGTGTCCAATCATAAGCTACCACTGTAACATCACTAATGTCGAATTGAGAAAGATGGGCAAAATCTACTTTCACAAGCCTACTCCGATCGTCATGGTTTGGATATAAAGCTTTGGATCTCAGCATGAGTGGTATGTAGATTTGGCACTCAACATATTGCGTGTGTTTTAAATCCTTTGAAATATTTTGAGTTATGCTTTTTGCCCCAGCATTTAGTAGGTTAACAAATATATTCTGGCGTGCTCTTAAAAAAAAAAGTATATTCTGCAGATGTTAGTTTGTCAGATCAGGTTTATCAATTCAGTATTCAAGTCTTTTATATTCTTATCAAATTCTTTCTCTGCTTGTTTTATTAGTTTCTGAGACAGGTTTATTAAAACTTCCTACTATTATTGTGTTTGTTTTAGTTTTATATATATTCGAAGCCATGTTATTTAGCAGATAGAAAGTGCAATATTTCAGCTGAATTGCAGTTCTGATTATTGTGAACTGTCCCTTTTAATCTCTGGAAATACTTTTTATCTTACTGTGTATTTTATCTAATATTGATATGAGTACTCCAGCTTCCTTTTACATGGGATATCTTTGTCTTTTCTGTGACCTTTCATGCTTTCTGTATCCAAGATCCTGGTTGATACAAAAACAAATGGGGAATTTTTAAATATATAGAACATTTTTTAAAAAAGCAAATGGGATGAATGTTCCAATTAAAAGACAAAGACTATCATGGTTAAATTTTAATGTGCTGTTTATAAAAGAAAGAAGGAATAAAGGGGAACTCTAAAGAATACCTCAGGGCTGAGGGACAGAACTCAAGGAAGGACATACCTGGAACCCTTCCTCTGCCCTACACAAGGCTAAGATTCAGATATTGTTTTTTTTTTTTTTAATTTTATTTTATTTTTAAACTTTACATAATTGTATTAGTTTTGCCAAATATCAGATTCAGGTATTGTTGAAGAGGGTATGTCTGCAGCCCACCATGGCTGGTGGTGAAAGTCTTTGGGCTACTTTGGACCAAAGTTGGTCTACATTTGATGGGCCAAGATTGGATGGCAGGAAAACACGGACTGAGATTTGCAAGAAGAAGATCATTCAGTTTAGTTGCTCAGTTATGTCCGACTCCGGAGAAGGCAATGGCACCCCACTCCAGTACTCTTGCCTGGAAAATCCCATGGATGGAGAAGCCTGGTGGGCTGCAGTCCATGGAGTTGCTAAGAGTCGGACACGACTGAGCGACTTCACTTTCACTTTTCACTTTCATGCATTGGAGAAGGAAATGGCAACCCACTCCAGTATTCTTGCCTGGAGAATCCCAGGGATGGGGGAGCCTGGTGGGCTGCTGTCTATGGGGTCGCACAGAGTCAGACACGACTGAAGCAACTTAGCAGCAGCAGCAGCATGTCCGACTCTTTGTGACCCAGTTTTCTGTGGCACTTCAGGCTTCCCTCTCCATCACCAACTCCCGGAGCTTGCTCAAACTCATGTCCATCGAGTCGGTGATGCCATCCAACCATCTTATCCTCTGTCGTCCCCTTCTCCTCCTGCCTTCAATCTTTCCCACCATTAGGGTCTTTTCAAATGAGTCAGTTCTTCACATCAGGTGGCCAAAGTATTGGAGCTTCAGCATCAGCATCAGTCCTTCAAGTGAATATTCAGGACTGATTTCCTTTAGGATGGACTGGTTGGATTTCCTTGCAGTCCAAGGGACTCTCAAGAGTCTTTTTCAACACCGCAGTTCAAATGCATCAATTCTTCAGTGCTCAGCTTTCTTTATAGTCCAACTCTCACATCCATACATGACTATTGGAAAAACCACAGCTTTGACTAGATGGACCTTTGTGGGCAAAGTGGTGTTTCTGCTTTTTAATATGCTGTCCAGGTTTGTCATAGCTTTTCTTCCAAGGAGCAAGCATCTTTCCCTGGAGGAGTGACCCAAACCTTCGTTTCTAAGGAATACAATTCACAATTGTCCTGCCTTTTCTGTTGCTGTGGTTTTCTGTTAATTTTTACTATTGTGCAGTGAACCATTGTGAGGTGCCCTGGAAACCCCTGGCTTTTAGGCACAGGCTTCCCTGCCTTTGTTGTGTGGAAACAATTTGATCTCCACAATTTGATTTGATTTCCAAGTGTTGGAAATCAGAATCAGTGCCTCTAGGAGTAGAGTTCCTATCTTTTGTGCCTCCTAGGTCAGTGGCATAAAAAGCATCAAATGGCCAGGTGGCAGTCTCAACTTCCAATTAATTCTGTGACACTATGGATGGTAGTTATGGTGGTAGCATTATAGGTAGGGAAGGCAAATCCATACCCAGAATATATGTCTATTTCAATAAGAATGAGTCTCTGTCTCCACCATGATAAAAGGTGTGCAATGTAATCAACCTGCTAATAGTTTATCAGTTGGTCCCTCCATGGAATGCTGCCATGCTGGGGACTCAGTGTTGAACTCAGCAGTAGCTTTAGTAAGATCAGCTCTGGTAAGGGGAAGTCCGTTCTGTTGATCCCAGGCATAACCTCCATCCCTGCCCTATGGCTACTTTGTTCGTGGGCATAAAGAGGAAGCACTCTGTCTTGGGAGAGAAGCTGACTAACACCCACAGACTACATCATTTTGTCCACCTGGTTAAGAGCCTACTCTGCAGTAGAAACCCATGGGTGGGTATTCAGATAGGGCACAAATATCTTCACAGTCTGTACATTTTAAGGGGTCCATAACACAGCTCTTCCCCAGAATTCCTTGGCACCAATTTTCCAATCTTGTTCTTTCTAAGTCCCTGACCAGAAAAACCATCATTTCCCACAGCTCTCTCTAGGTTCTGCAACTACTTCCTTTCTCCACTCTATTATGGCTAGGGCTGAGAACGGTGCTCTAACAACATGTTGTTCATCCTATGGTGCCTCATTTCTCACTGGCTTCCCTTTACACTACCCAGGGTTTTACAAATTGTGTCCTCACAGATCATGCCTCAATCATGCCACTTGAATGAACCATGTATTTCTTTCTGGTCCCTATTGACATAAACCGCAAGTGCTGAGCTCCTCTATCTGGATTTCTATCATCACATGGTAGTACTTATATAACTTGCTAGTGTGCCAATGTTTTCAAACTGAACTTTAATATATTGTGTCCCATTTCTCTAGTCATCCTTATCAGAGAGGGCAACTAACATGCCATTACTTAGTATACTATCAATAGAAGCAAAATTTCCCTTTCATTTTTGATTTATATATTTTTCCTGTATCATTGAGCCATACTGCATATAGTTTACCGTGATGTGCTTTTCTCACTCGTTGCCATGTTTTGAGATTCCCCCATTTGATCTGCATAGCTCTAGTTTACTCACTGCACTGTTGGACTAATCCAAAACGCGATTCTGTCTTCCTGTTGTTTATCACTCTTCAACTTCGTTTTTCTGTTTTCTTGGTCTCTATGCTTTATCTTCTACCCTTCCCTGAGCTCTCTTGTTTGACTCATGTGGTATCTGACTTGGAATAGTCTCCACAGCTGTTCCTTTGTTACTTCTTCAAGACTTGTTATGTTTGTCTCATGTATTACTTGGGTGAGACATTCCACCCTCATCTCCTCGTACCTTCTACCAGGACCTTACCTTCTGGATTCTTTTTCTTTCATGTATTGAAACTTTATACCTCTCTTGATAGTCAAAAACTTAAGTAGCCAAGAGAAGACTTAAGGATGCAATGCAATTGTTTCTTCCTTTTGTTCAGGAGAACTACTATGCTTTTCTTTTATAAAATGTAACATATTGTAAAAGAGGAAGACATACTTGTTTGGAACTAAGATACCTGGCTATTGGAAAGTTTATACATATATACATATATATATATATATATATATATATATATATATATATAATAGGTTACAAAGGGATTGATGATACTTTTGCAAAAAGATTCATCACGTGATAAGTTTAAAATAGCAAACTTCTTCAGTGCATTTAATATATAACTTGTTTTATAAAAAATAAATTTACACTACTGCTCAGAAGTAAATCTACTAATTAAAGCAAGTTACATCTGAAATCACATTTAGAAATATAATCACTCTTTCCGTAAGCCTGTCTTTTATTTAATATATAAAACTGTCTGTCCTCTTGAGGGAACAATGAAATAAATTTTTTGACTTTTAGACTGCTAGCATCTTTTACTGAGAAGCAAAGATATACAGAACTAAGAGAATTCAGAAAAAGCACAGTGAAAACATAACTTTAAATTGTTTCTAAAAATGTCAGGTGTTTTAAGTCTTAGGAAAGGATTCTGTTGTGGGTGTTGAGAGTTTCAAACTCTTGAATGGAAAGACGTATAACATTCCTATAGTTCTGTGCTGGTCCTGAGCTTTTTCTCTTTGTATTTCACTTTCAGATGGCACAAGGCATGTACCCTAAACCATCAGCGGCATAGCATTCCTCTAAGTTTGGTTGTCAGCTGAGAATTTGCTGGTGAATCAATGAGATAAAACTGATTAAAAATTATATTTAGAAATATGCATTCAATATGAAAAATAATGTATATAAAATACAGAATACCTAATCAATAAGTTCCTTCTCATCTATGTAACTTCTTGTCATAATTATTCACTGAATTCTATTATAGATAAGGTTGCAAAACTGATGGCACACATATTCTTGAAACAGAAATTACTGGGAATGAGATGCAGTGGGGAGGGAAGTTAAAGTAAGCTAAAATCTCTCATTTATATAGTGGTTAGTAAAAAATGCTATTTCATTCTTGATGATATTAATCTTGGGATACTGGCTAAAGACAGTTTGGAAATACCTTAATGGTAAAAATATGTAGGCAAAAAATTACAATTTGTAAATTTCAAATGATCAGAATAGGAAAAAATCCTATAGAACCAAAAGAATAGCAAGGAAGCATAGAAAATTTAAAAGTATAAACCAAGATATAATACAACCAAAAATTAAATTATGACAATAATGGAAATGTATTAAAATTCTATGAAATGGGTAAGATTCTCAACCTCACTAGATCACAGAGTTAAATGTAAAAATGATTGTTGCCTATATTTTTTCCCCTATTTTTTCAGTCTGATTTCAAGACAGGGAAAGACTTTCTATTCATAAACACATTTTGGAAATTTAATTTAAAATTCAATATATTTGATTACTCATATAAAATTATCCTGTACTCCACATTTCATAATAACCAAAATTAAAGCAAATTACAAACTGAGATATCTTAACAAATATGAATGTTAAAATTCCTACTATATAAAATTCTTAAAAATCAACGTTTAAAGTACAAAAGCCCTAAAAAAATGGGGAAAAGACATGATTGAAAAAGTAATGGTGAATAACTATAAGAAAGTGTTTCAGTTCAGTTCAGTCAGTTGTGTCTGACTCTTTGTGACCCAATGGACTGCAGCATGCCAGGCTTCCCTGCCCATCACCAACTCCTGGAGCTTACTCAAACTAATGTCCATCAAGTTGGTGATGCCATCCAACCAAGTGTTTAATTCACTATAATCATTGCAAGGCATATGTGAACAAATTATGAATTTTCATTTACCAAATTGGCAAAGAATAGAAAAACAGTATTGTTCAGTGCTGATAAAGGTTTTCAGAGACTGATACTATTTTACGCTGGTTGAAGCATTCCCTAATACATGCTTTTTGAAAAGCAATTTGTACATATGTATCAGGAAGAGTAAAGTATTCTATTATTTTCTCAGTAATTTAATTTCCAGGAATCTATTGCAAACAAATAAGCAGAGATACAGACAAAGATCTATCTATCTATCTCTGTTACATTTAAGACATTCATTTTGGCATCAATTATTGTAAGAAAAAATGAAAATAATCTTAATTTTTAAATTAGGAGAATATTATTATAGATTATAGGATATCACATGACTATAATTAAGTCATAAAATATTTCCCTGCAATAGAATGGGAAAAAATAGGATGCCAATCTTTTTTTCAGAGTTTCCTCTAGTGACTCTGGTTGTTTGTTTTTTCTTATTTCCTTTTGTATATTTTCCAAAATTCCTTCAGTGATTATATATTGTGTGTGGAAAGTCACTAAGTTGTGTCTGTCTCTTTGTGATCCTGTGGACTGTAGCCTGCCAGGCTACTCTGTCCATGGGATTTCCCAGGCAAGAATACTGGAGTGCATTGCCATTTCCTACTCCAGGGGATCTTCCTGACCCAGGGATTGAACCCACATCTTTTATGTCTCTTGTATTGGCAGGCAGATTCTTTACCACTGTGCCATATGGGAAACCCAATCATATATTATTTTTATATCAATATTTTATGTAAATAATTAATATGCAGTAGCCTCTATGGGAGCTTTTTTTTTTTCTATTTACCCAAGTGAAAGTCCCAGAAAGTTAGTGAAAATGTGGATGTCACCATCATGCAACCGCTGCCCACCACCCTGCACCCCCCTGAGCCCCCACCTCCTGGTCACATTCAACTGTGTCTAGTTAGGGATACTAACTAGGCCACTGTATAACTGATTTTTCTATTCTTCTACTCACTGATGTCAGAAGTAACTGAGGCAGTGGTATAATCAGGGATGGTGAAGAGCTGGGCTAGTCCAAATTGAAAAGCCAAACTGGTTCTTTTTTTTTTTTTTTTACTTTTTGACATTCATCTTTCCAGCCATGTAGATATCAAAGTTTTGAGGTGCTGTGCTATGCTGGTCATTTAAGGTTCATTCTGATTGCCATAATTACCAGAACCATAAAGTAGTTATTAATCTTCAAGGTATTTTTGAGGTTATAAATAAGTAGCAAAGCTGAAATTATTTTGATGATATGAGTCAGAGGAATCATCAGAGGCAGAGCCTCTGGAGAGTACCTCCAGCCATCATCTTGTTTCACTAGGACCACTAGTCCTGTGATATCATTGGAATACCTTGTCAGATCATTCTGAAAAGGAAGTTTTATCAAAGATACATCAAACTTCTGGGTGACTGTATTCAGTTGAAATAAAAAAGTTTTTGTTTAAAATATTTTTTTCTATAGCATCATTTTCTGTTGATTGAAAGTGAAAGTGAAGTCGCTCAGTTGTGTCCAACTCTTTGCGACCCCATGGACTGTAGCCTACCAGGCTCCTCCGCCCATGGGATTTTCCAGACAAGAATACTGGAGAGGGTTGCCATTTTCTTCTCCAGGGGATCTTCCCCACCCAGGGATTGAAACTGGGTCTCCTGCATTGTAGTCAGATGCTTTACTGTCTGAGCCATCAGGGAAGTCATCATTTTCTGTTGATTCAGTTCATTTCAGTTCAGTTCAATCGCTCCGTCGTGTCTGACTCTTTGCGACCCCATGAATTGCAGCATGCCAGGCCTCCCTGTCCATCACCAACTCCCGGAGTTCACCCAGACTCACGTCCCTCGAGTCAGTGATGCCATCCAGCCATCTCATCCTCTGTCATCCCCTTCTCCTCCTGCCCTCAATCCCTCCCAGCATCAGAGTCTTTTCCAATGAATCAACTCTTCTCATGAGGTGGCCAAAGTACTGAAGTTTCAGCTTTAGCATCAGTCCTTCCAAAGAAATCCCAGGGCTGATCTCCTTTAGAATGGACTGGTTGGATCTCCTTGCAGTCCAAGGGACTCTCAAGAGTCTTCTCCAACACCACAGTTCAAAAGCATCAATTGTTCGGTGCTCAGCTTTCTTCACAGTCCAACTCTTACATCCATACATGACCACTGGAAAAACCATAGCCTTGACTAGACGGACCTTTGTTGGCAAAGTAATGTCTCTGCTTTTGAACATGTTAACTAGGTTGGTCATAACTTTCCTTTCAAGGAGTAAGAGTCTTTTAATTTCATGGGTGCAATCACCATCTGCAGTGATTTTGGAGCCCCCCAAAATAAAGTCTGACAGTGTTTCCACTGTTTGCCCATCTATTTTCCATGAAGTGATGGGACCAGATGCCATGATCTTAGTTTTCTGAATGTTGAGCTTTAAGCCCACTTTTTCACCCTCCTCTTTCACTTTCATCAAGAGGCTTTTTAGTTCCTCTTCACTTTCTGCCATAAGGGTGTTGTCATCTGCATATCTTAGGTTATTGATATTTCTCCCGGGAATCTTGATTCCAGCTTGTGCTGATTAGGTGATGCCAAATAACCAGTTTGATATAATATTTCCCAAGTTTCAATCATGTGATTTTATTATGGAAAAATTAGCCTTCAATGAGTAAACTTCGATTAAAATAAAAAGTCTTTCCTTCTTTTCCCCCTTCCTACTTCTTTTCATCCATGACACCTTAATTTCTTTTCCTTTTGGATTTGGATTTGAGAAGGGCTATCCTACTTCTTGGCAACATTATACTCATTTCCAAGGCAAAAATCTTCATTGCCTCCTTGCTTCTCAACCGTCTGAAAAGAATAAGAGCTTCTCCTTTTCTGAAACTTCAGGACTTCTCCTTCAGCTTCTCCTTCAGGACTGTGGAAACAACGCGGGCATATGCCTCACATTGTGTTATCAGAGCTGAGTTGTGTCTTTTTCACTAGTTATGAGCAGGGTGGTCATACTCAGTGTATGTTTCCAGAACTCAACCCAGTGTCTGGCACAAAGCTGGTCCTTCAGGAATGGTGTAGGAGTTTTGCTTTTATAGTGATATCATGCTATTGAAGATACATAGTCCCTCCTTGTTATTTCTCTTGTAGGAAAACTTTGAGAAGTAGGAGAAAAAATTCCAAGACCTTTGGATTCTACTCCCTCTAGATATTTAAATATAAACTGGAAATAGCCAATGTCCCTTAGAAGAGAAAACCAGTAATGATCAAGTAGAACAAAACAAATATTAAGGTTTAAAAGTATGTGGAAATCTATTAGATTATTCCCCACTTTTATCAAGAAGGTTCAGCTTTTTGTGAACTCTCTGATGCATCTTAAATTGTAGCTGAATTTCTAAAACAGAATTTATCTTACAGAAATTTTTTTGCTTACTTGAGCATCACATTTCCCTTAGGGAAGAGTAAAGGGCATCAGTATATGTTTTTTTCCTTCCCTCTAAGAATAGGAACAAATAAATACAAAAATATTCTGACAGGTATTTGTAACTGCCTGTAAAGGACACGCACTGTTGGGAAGTTAGATATATACAATTGGCTATGATTTTAAAAAGTTTTGTTCTTGCAAATTTCTATAAAGTTCTATAACATAAAAACAACTAAATTAGAAGGCTTTTGGAAAAATCTAGATATTTTTGTTTATCAGTTAAAAGGATTTTGAGGTAGGGCTAGATTATGAGGAAAAGAGATAGAGGCTAGCGACTAAAATTCATGAAATTCATCTTAACCAGGCAGCCTGCTGACAGCCTGGCAACTGGTTAGCACATACATTTAAGAAGGTAGAAGAGATCTAGAGCATATGAATCTGCAATAAATTTATGAAGACAAAGCGCTGTGACTTTGTGGCTTCTCTCTCAGTAAGCTGCTCAGTGAAGAATGCTGTTTTGATGACGCTATGGAGCACTGTATAAAAGGCAATTTCGTGAAGGCTGAAGTTATTTCATACATCTGTCTCTTGTGTTGTGAAACAGATCCCCTATTTGATTAGTTGCATTGTAGTGCTGCATGAGAATCATATTTTATTATGGTAGGACTGAAAGAGCAGAAACGGTATAGACACAGACAATGCCAATATTCTGTGGACACTGGGGAAGAAGTCAGATACCTGACATAGAAACAGTGAAAGAAGACCAACTGTAGAAGCTGCAGGAACAATGAAGTGACTTAAAGTCAAATAGCTATTATCACTTGCATGGGAGTGGGGTGAGACAGTGGAGGAAGGGACACCGAGAGGGAGCAGCAACCCAGCCTGGGCTCTTCTCTACATATAGCAAAGGAATGATAAACTAATTAGGTCACTTCAGAAGATAATTAGAGGCCTTTTACCTAAGAAATCACTATATTTGGGGCAAATAACTTTTTATTCCCTTCGAATTTCCAGGTAATTATTTTCCGCTTTGTAATATGGTGGTAGTGGTTTAGTTGCTAAGTCGTGCCCAACTTTTTGTGACCCTGTGGACCGTAATTTGCCAGGCTCCTCTGTCCATGGAATTTTCCAGGCAAGAATATTGGAGTGGGTCTGCCATTTCCTTCTTCAGAGGATTTTCCCTACCCAGGGATCAACCCAGGGTATCCTGTACTGCAGGTGGATTCTTTATGCATTACAGTTGGGTTCTCTATCAACTGAGCTACCAGGGCAGCCCTTGTAATATATGTTTGTGTAATTTTTTTTCTTTGTGTAAGGTTTATCAAAACTACATGCTTGGGGCTGGTGCATTGGGACGACTCAGAGGGATGGTATGGGGAAGGAGGAGGGAAGAGGGTTCAGGATGGGGAACACATGTATACCTGTGGCGGATTCATTTCAATATTTGGCAAAACCAATACAATATTGTAAAGTTTAAAAATAAAATAAAATAAAAAAATAAAAATTAAAATAAAAATACACACTCATACACATAAGGAAAAAAAAAAAAAAACTACAGCAGATGATGATTCTATGATTGAATGCTCACCTTCTCCCTAGAAAACTGAACTGAATTGCTTAAGGATCTGGAAGACTGTTTATTCCAAGTACCTATGTTGCTGTAATTTTGTGAGCTTTGAGAGTATATCTCTCTCCTTAAAAGATATAAAAACTGATGGCCAATTTATCCAGAATTGATATGATTGAATATATATTTACTAATATTATTTCCAATCAAATAATCATTTATTAAAATTATTCACAGAAATTTGTAAAGGACACTGGTTTAGGTGGTGGGATATAGCAATGGACACCATAGACAAATTGTCTGTTTTTGTGGCTCTCATCTTTACTCACTCATTAATACACCGAGTATCTAAGGGAAATAAGATGATAAAGATGACTCAAGATCTTGAGTTAGAATACCTGCAAATTGATCTCAGTTTTTTATAAAATAGATTTTTTTGTTTTGTTTGTTTTTTGAATAGTGATCAGTAGAGAATATTAGTCAAGAGCTAAAACTCAGGATTCAGGTTGTCAACATTCACATCTCAATTCAGTTCTTACTAGCGTGTAATTTTGTGCAGGTTACTTAATCTTTCTGTGTCCAAGTTGTAAAACAGGGATGATTTGAATTTATCTATGTTGTGGCATTCTGCGAGGGCTTAAAAAAATGTTAGCAGACACTATGACAACTGATCTGCCCATGTATGGTGATATACGCAACAAAGGAGACTGAATGTGAGTTTCCAAGGAAAAAACAAAGCACTCGACACATGTGATTCATTTCACTCATTCATTTTTAACGAGGGCCATGTACTGTGATATAAACTGCAGGGAGGGGCGGCAGAATGAGTGTAAGATGTTGCTTACCCTTAAGGAACTCACAGTCTAATGGAGGATAAAAGGCACATTGGTGAAAAAATTTTGTACAGTATTATGGTTCAAGAAATATTTCTTAGTGTTATTATTTAACGATTAGAAGGAGAAAATCTTGAATTATGTAAGTTAAATAGGAATGGAGTCTGGAATCTATTTTCTTGTCATATGATGTTTAGCTGATCCACCAGGTTTCAGTCCCATCCTTCACTCCATCTTCAGAGGCACTTAATATCTCCAATTCCCAAACCTTTCTGGGGTTCTGCAGCACAAACTGGCTTACTTGTAGTTGGCCTGCCCTCTGAAGACACCTACATTTTAGCCTTTCTTTTTTGTGAAAGCCAGTTGCCACTCACATTTGATTCCTTCCTTTTACATGTTGTTGTTAAGAGGTTAAGAGTTTGGAGTTGACTCATGGTACTGAAAGCCTTGGAAGTCTTTGAACAGAAGTAATCAGAAATTTGCCTTAGGATGAATAATTTACCAGCTACATATAAAAGGCTTAGGATGGTAAGGAATCAGAGAGGAGATAAGTAGGAGTAACATTACTGTCTTTAGAGCATAATGAATCTGAACATATACTGTCCAATATGGTAGCCACTCACCAGACATGGCTGTTGAGCACTTGAAATGTGGCTAGTTTGACTAAGGCACTGAATTTTCAATTTATTTAAATTCAAATTAAAAAATGCTTCTCAATTCAGCTATTAGAAAGTTTTCATGGATGTTTGGAACAACATAGGGATATGAATCTATTTTTCAACTAAAAATTTTATTTAATATGAATACAGATCAAATATTTCCAATGAAAATTTAGTATCTGAACTCAAATGTTGTAAATATAAAATACACACCAGATTTCAAATACATACTTTAAAAAATGCAAAACATCTCTATATTTGTTATTTTAATTAAATGTTGAAATTATAACATTTTAGACAGATTAAATAAAATATATTATATTATATTCATAATAATTTCACTTAGTGTTTAAGCTTTTTATAATGTGGCTATTGGGAAATTTAGAATTACATATGTAATGTATATTTATGTGATATTTCTATTGAAAAACTCTGTTCTGAACTAAGTTTATTTATGGTAGTGGACATGGAACAACAGACTGGTTCCAAATAGGAAAATGAGTACGTCAAGGCTGTATATTGTCACCCTGCTTATTTAATTTATACGCAGTGTACATCATGAGAAATGCTGGGCTGGAAGAAGCACAAGCTAGAATCAAGATTGCTGGGAGACATATCAATAACCTCAGATATGCAGAGGACACCACCCTTATGGCAGAAAGTGAAGAAGAACTAAAAAGCCTCTTGATTAAAGTGAAAGAGGAGAGTGAAAAAGTTGGCTTAAAGCTCAACATTCAGAAAACTAAGATCATGGCATCTGGTCCCATCACTTCATGGCAAATAGATGGGCAAACAGTGGAAACAGTGTCAGACTTTATTTTTTTGGGCTCCAAAAAAATGCAGATGGTGACTGCAGCCATGAAATTAAAAGACGCTTACTCCTTGGAAGGAAAGTTATGACCAACCTAGATAGCATATTAAAAAGCAGAGACATTACTTTGCCAACAAAGGTCCGTCTAGTCAAGGCTATGGTTTTTCCAGTGGTCATGTATGGATGTGAGAGTTGGACTGCGAAGAAAGCTGAACGCCGAAGAATTGATGCTTTTGAACTGTGGTGTCGGAGAAGACTCTTGAGAGTCCCTTGGACTGCAAGGAGACCCAATCAGTCCATTCTAAAGGAGATCAGCCCTGGGATTTCTTTGGAAGGACTGATGCTAAAGCTGAAACTGCAGTACTGTGGCCACCTCATGGGAAGAGTTGACTCATTGGAAAAGACCCTGATGCTGGGAGGGATTGGGGGCAGGAGGAAAAGGGGATGACAGAGGATGAGATGGCTGGATGGCATCACTGACTCGATGGACGTGAGTTTGAGTCAACTCCAGGCGATGGTGATGGACAGGGAGGCCTGGCGTGCTGTGATTCATGGGGTCGCAAAGAGTCGGACATGACTGAGCGACTGAACTGACTGACATCAAGTGGTTATCTGCATTTGACAAATATTATGGAGGTAGAGTAGACTGGATTGTCAGAACTTGGGTAGATTCGTGCATAAATAATGTGCCTCTGGCAGTGTAGAAGGTGAGGAAATGTGGATGGAGTAGACACTTACTCTGTCATGGGGGACATCAAGCTGGAGAAGGGAAACTCATGAAAGTGTCCTGGAGAGAATATCTGATGTTTAAGACATAAAATCTTATGTCTTAATAGTTATCTTATAGTTAATCTAATAGTTAAATATATATCTAATAGTTAAATCTTATGTCTAAATAGTTTTAGAATGGACATTAGAAATGGTGGCTGTTATCAGAGCATCCAAGCATGTGGACTAAGCCTAACAATATGGAGTGCAGATATGGCAAGGACAATGGTGAGATACTGGCAGATCTAATCGTATACAATAGAGAAATGGAGAAAGAACTGGGACCCATGGAAAGAAACAGAGAAGATCCAAGCAATGTATCAGATTCCATTTCACTTAAATAAGATTGGGATGAGCTCCAATTCCTATAGGTCAGGATCACTGGTAAGATTAGCAGTGCACTGACTTAACCTATAGGTCACATGTATGCCCAGAGTTTGGTGTTGCATATTTGAGTCTAGGTCTAGTTGACAGGAAAGAAAGCTAAACATTCATCAATTATGCCAGGTACCAGCCATGGTTATGTAAAGTGTGTCAATTTTAAGGCCTAATTATTAGAAAGATAGGTAGCTAAAGATTTTTAATGAACTTCTGAATTGTTTTTGGCTAAAAACTAGTGAGAACATCTGTGGGTTCAGCAGTGAAAATCTAGAGAGGACGAAAGTGGGCAGTGGGGGTGGAAAAAGAGGTCACTACCATTTTGGATAAGAAGGAAAAAAGGAAAAGAGACAAGAGGAGGATAAACAGCTGGTTAGCGCCAATGATAGGAAAAGAAAGAAGACTAGAATTGGTTTGCAATGGGGAGATAAAGGATTCTATTTACCATATGCATCTGAAGTGTTGACAAGGCATCAGCCAGGACTAGAGTAAAGAAAAGTCTGTTCCAGAGACATGAATTTGACTGATTTTATGTCAGTTTGACCTTATATAATAAGTTGTTTGCAATTAGATTGCCAAGGGTGAAGATAATCAAAGAACAGAAGTCAAATATGTAAAGCATTTTACTATTTTTCAAGAGGTTTTGTCTCCATTATGATCAGAATGCTAATCATTAAATGGTAATGAGATGTGACCGTCAAGTGATCAGAATATTCTTATTGGCTCATCAATTTATTCTCTCTCTAAAATCAACAGGAAACATAGATATTAATTTGGATAGTAATACCAGAAATATAAAATGAGAGAAAACAGAATATGATGGTTTTAAGGATTGATTTCAACAAAGTATGGGATCCCAGTGAATCAGTTTCCCATAAAAATGGAAAACTTTTATAGTATTGGCATATGTTATTTGTCAACTATATAGAACAATTTCTTCCCAAACAATGTTTTTTTTGGGGGGAACTAATATCTCCACTCAACTTTCTTTTTATAGTTTCTAGGAGTGCTGCTCCTTTTTGCTTGTAATGATTTTGTAACATCATTTCAATAGACTTTCATGGCATGTCATAATTCATTTTGTATTAATCATCCCCTTAGTTGGCATGTAGGGAAGTCCTTTTTTTTTATGAGAACTAATCACATTATATGATGATTACTGTTAGGAAAGTTTCCTGTAGGCATCTCATTTCATTCCTGTTAAGATCGGGGTTGGTCTTTGTCAACTTAATCACAGAAGAATGTTGGTTTGGCCAGGATAAGCTAGGTTATGAGCATAACAGATGATACCAAAAATATCTCTGGCTTCTGATAATAATGTCTGTTGTGGACAAAGTGCATCATGACTCTGCTCCATAACATGTTCACTCTGGATCAGCCTCTCTCTGCAACAATGCCAATTGTAATGGCAGGAAAAAATGCACATCAGTTCAGTTCAGTTCAGTTTAGTTGCTCAGTCTTGTCCGACTCTTTGTGACCCCATGAATCGCAGCACGCCAGGCCTCCCTGTCCATCATCACTCCCGGAGTTCACTCAAACTCGCATCCATTGAGTCAGTGATGCCATCCAGCCATCTCATTCTCTGTCATCCCCTTTTGCTCCCACCCCCAATCCCTCCCAGCATCAGAGTCTTTTCCAATGAGTCAACTCTTCGCATGAGGTGGCCAAAGTACTGGAGTTTCAGCTTTAGCATCAGTCCTTCCAAAGAACACCCAGGGCTGATCTCCTTTAGAATGGACTGGTTGGATCTCCTTGCAGTCCAAGGGACTCTCAAGTGTCTTCTCCAACACCACAGTTCAAAAGCATCAATTCTTCTGTGCTCAGCTTTCTTCACAGTCCAACTCTCACATCCATACATGACCACTGGAAAAACCATAGCCTTGACTAGATGGACCTTTGTTGGCAAAGTAATGTCTCTACTTTTCAATATCTATCTAGGTTGGTCATAACTTTCTTTCCAAGGAGTAAGTGTCTTTTAATTTCATGGCTGCAGTCACCATCTGCATTTTTTTGGAGCCCAAAAAACTAAAGTCTGACACTGTTTCCACTGTTTGCCCATCTATTTTCCATGAAGTGATGGGACCAGATGCCATGATCTTAGTTTTATGAATGTTGAGTTTTAAGCCCACTTTTTCACCCTCCTCTTTCACTTTCATCAAGAGGCTTTTTAGTTCTTCTTCACTTTCTGCCATGAGGGTGGTGCCCTCTGCATATCTGAGGTTATTGATATTTCTCCCAGCAATCTTGATTCCAGCTTGTGCTTCTTCCAGCCCAGCATTTCTCATGATGTACTCTGCATATAGAGGAGCCCGAACTGGCTCTTGATATTTCCAGTAGAAAGCTTGTAGCTCAGGTGGTCTCATCTAAGTTCGCTAGAGTAAGAGTCCTTACAACAAGGAAGGTCAACCGTGATCAGTGAGTCTATCACAGATGTCTCTTTGGAATGGCCTCACCCATTTATATCTGTTCAGTCAGTTTGTTGTTGTGCAAGATTTTAGGCTCAAGTATGTCTTAATTATGTGTTTTAATCATCAAAAAGATAACTTGATACTTTATGGTAAAACAGTGTGATGTTTTTCCCAGAGTTGAGATGATGGAATTCTCTTAAGACTTATATTTCAAGAGCGAGGGAAGAGTATAGCTGAGGCAAGAGGTTGAATGTGAACTGCTGTGGACCTGTGTTAATGAGAATCTTTTTTGATCCTCCTTTCTGGTGGTATTGAAAGTAATACATTTACCAGGTCGACTGGCACAAACCAATGCCAAAGGCTATGTTGGTCTGTTATAGTGAAGACATCACATCTGGCTACCAATTGGTTAAGTTTACTGTAGTCTCCAACCATCTGCCATAATTTCTTGAGTTTATTATGCACAGTTACACTGTGCATCCTTTAGATTATTGAGAGTGGTACTAATCTCTGATATTCCACATGGCATTTTTTTTTTTTTTTGGATCAAATTTTTAATTATATTCACTGAGTTACCAAGTGTCCTGATGTATAAAACAAAGGCGACCTGGGAACTGACTTCCAAAGATTGGCAGAAAATCCAGGAGGATGAGTACATATTCTTAATTTCCTTTCCACTATTTCTTTCAGTAACCTCCAAGAAAGCATCTATCACAAACTTCCAGATTATATCCAGAGAACACTACAGAACTGGGCCACGACCCATAGACCTGAGGTTTGCATGAGGACATGGTTGCATTTTATTGAACCATCAGCCAATTCTCAAATGATTCAGCAAATAATTAGGTACCTATGCACCACATAAAAACATTAACAAGCTTCTGCAGCACAGTGGAGAGTAGGGACTGTGTATTGTGCCTTTCTAAAACTTGTCTAAGTGTTTGTAAATTATGATTAAACATTTTTAAAAGACACGATTTGCTTGCATTGTTAAGAATTTTTCCATTCTATTTTTAGTTTTGTCAAGAGGATTTTTATGGGTGCTGAGGTTAGGGTAACACTGCTTTTGTAAGATGACTACAAAGCTGTTAGAATTATCTTTTCAGGCCAGCATAGGTAGATATGTGACCTCCTTTCTCATTTCTTCTAAAAAGGTTGGTTTATTCTGATGTTTCTACTCTCCTTGATTCAATTTTGGTAACTTTTGGTAACACTCTTTGGTGACTTATTTAAGAAAACCATATGTTTTATGATATTATGTCAAGTGAAATAGTGCATTTGTATGTATGCATGTATGCCACATGGCATTTTGTATTGCTTCCGATATAATGTCTTGGCTGAGGAAGGGGGGCTGTTATAAGGGTTTGGCCTTTGCTGTCATGATGAATCTTACTCTGCAGATGATCAGGGATCTACTGGGAGACTTGTACAGCAGCTTTGACTATCCAACCCCATTATGCTCTCATGGGCCTAGGGCAGTGATAACACATCGAATCTCTGGAACAATTTTCCTACTGTGATCCGAACACAGGCTAAGACTCCATTTATAGCCTGCCTCTGCATGTCTCCATTTTAACAGATGGATCATGGTGGCATTTTAGTTTTCTTGGTGTCACCACTCACATCCTATATTCAGCAGTCCTCAAAAGAACTGGCTATTTTTCTCCCCGGTTTGGTTCATCTAAAAGGCTGTGTAGTGCTCTGGGGATAGCTTTTGGGATTGTCAACACATATATCTTCTGTGGTGCTTCAGGGCCCTTCTCTAAGGGGTTACAGGTTTCCCTTCAATTGATGGGCTCTGGAACAGAAGACTAGCTCATGTCTGGGAAGTAGAAGAAGGATCATCATTTTCCAATGCAGCAGCTGCTCATCAGCTGTTGATCATTTTTATTTATACAAGTCAAGCTATGTCCTCATTGACTGCTCAACTTATCTTGCCCTTAGGAATCTAACACTCTCTTAGCACCTTGTTGTCAGCCTAGCTTCTTCCTGTTATAGTAATTATATCCATCTTGCTTCTGATGAGTAAGTACAATATCTGGCCTCTCATGTTTCAGAATACCATCATCTACATTGCTCCATCGACAGTAAGAAGCTCAGTTCCATAGCAACATGTTGTACCATCCAATGCTGGCTGCTGAGAACAGATATTACTGAGTCTCAGCAATGCCAGTGTTCCCCTCATTAATATATTCCCTATTGATTTAGTGAAGAAACTGTTATTTTTTTCTTCCTCCAATGGGATCATTCAGCTTGTAGATTCTCTGGTCTCAAACAATAATACTTTCTTCTTTGCCCACTCCTCTGAGCCTACTGATCCCTTTTCAGTACTCTGCTAAGGCAGATGTGGCTCCTTCATATAATTCATTGTCATCAGCATGTTCAACAATCTGTAGGTAGTCATCCCAGCAACAAGTGAGGACTATTTTCCAGTGTAACCATCCTATAATGTATATGCGGGTTCTCAAAATTGAGTCTATATCCTGATTTCCAGGAGGGCTTGTAGAATGCAAATGGCTGGATATTATACTAGAGTTTCTGATTTTAGTAGGTTTTGGTTACAGCCTGAAAATTCTCATCTCTAAGAGGCGCTCAGGTGGTGCTGCGGAGAAGGCAATGGCACCCAACTCCAGTACTCTTGCCTGGAAAATCCCATGGACGGAGGAGCCTGGTGGGCTGCAGTCTATGGGGTCACGACAAAGCGACTTCACCTTCAGTTTTCACTTTCATGCATTGGAGAAGGAAATGGCAACCCACTCCAGTGTTCTTGCCTGGAGAATCCCAGGGATGGTGGAGCCTGATGGGCTGCCGTCTATGGGGTCGCACAGAGTCGGACACGACCGAAGCTGTTTAGCAGCAGCAGCAGCAGGTGGTGCTGACAGCTGGTCTAGGACCATTCAGTTAACACATAGGGTAAAGTCACCACTCAATCCTGTAGTCTCTTTTGCCCAGACACATCTACTTAGTGTTAAACTTCACATTTGCCATATTGGTGGCACAGATGATCAGTGTCAAATGAGAACACGTGACAGACATGTTTTAGTATATGTTTTTTGTTTGTTTATTTACGGCAGCATGATGGTGATGAATAGTGTAACATTTGCTTTGGGGTTAGCTGTGATTCTTTTTGCTGCTCCAATGACTCCTCGGTTTTTATTCTCAGACAGCATTGATGAGTGACAGTGGTAAAGATTGTCCATTTCAGTGATGCCCAAGGTCTGTCATGACTGGATTTTGACTGGTTTCTACATAACAGAGATGAGGTCCTCCATAGGCATTCCAGCAATTCATATTTTAAAAGTATAAGCTGCAAATACCATTTCCCCAATTAAGATGTTATATATTGAGTTTTAAATATGACATTTTAGTCACTGAATGAATTCCAAGATAGTAAAATGAGAAAGCATAGCGTCTTTGAAGAAGGCTGACAACAAGAAATTTGCTGTCTGAAGAATTGACTCAGATTTGACTCCTCAGCCTAGTTTACCACTCCCCTCTCTTAAGTCAGCTTGTCTAGGTACAGGCTACCAAGATCAATTGTTGTGAATTGCAGATGTTCAGCAAGCTGTCAGATGCTGCTTAGACGTTTCCAAGGAAACAGCTTTGCTTATCAGCAGTTGTCCTCACAGAAGAACCGACTTTAAATACACTATTTCCTGGATGTAGAAGCAATCAGCTGGGGTACTTGAGCCACTGAAAAGCCCACAAACATTATTTAAACTGTATTGTAGACAAAAATAAAAGCCTTTCAGTCTTCTTAATTGAAAGATAGGTCCAAAGAAAAATATATAATATAGATTTCCACATTTTCATAAATGTGTATAAATCTCTTAAAATATTGAATACTGTAGGTTAGGCACAACATTTGGATTTTTAAAGTTCTTTTCATGATGACATTACTTTAAGCAAGATTATTTAAAAAGTTTATGTCTGAAACTTTATGGCATAGTATTTTAGTCTGTAGAGCTCATCCCGCATGTAAATTAATTACAACTCTATGTTGACCTTTGGAGAAGGCAATGGCACCCCACTCCAGTACTCTTGCCTGGAAAATCCCATGGATGGAGGAGCCTGGTGGGCTGCAGTTCATGGGGTCGCAAAGAGTCAGATACGACTGAGCGACTTCCCTTTCACTTTTCACTTTCATGCATTGGAGAAGGAAATGGCAACCCACTCCCTTGCTCTTGAATCCCAGGGACGGGAGAGCCTGGTGGGCTGCCGTCTATGAGGTCGCACAGAGTCGGACACGACTGAAGTGACTTAGCAGCAGCATGTTGACCTTAGGAGCACATTGTAAATTTGATCATGTTTCCTAGTATCTTGACTTTTAGTAACCTTTGAGAACCTGTGTTCCCGTATAATGTTTAAAATTGCCCCTGTGGAAGAAAATGAAGTGTATTAGAGAAGCACTAACTGAATTAAATGTACTCCTCTGACGGTGCAGGAACACTATTGTCAGAGTCCCCAGTTCTGCGGTAAGCACATTCCCCTAGCAGCACATCTGGTCAATGACTGCCAGCAGCTCTGCTACAGCGATGCGTAGGTGATCTGGTTCTCTAAATTCACTGTGGGTGTGTATACAGATTTCTTCCAAAGAGCTGTGGATAAACTTGCAGAAAATGCACTTCAGCCTATTATTGATTGATCAACCTTTAAAATAACCTCTTATCGTAGAGGTTTCAAAATTCTTTCCCTTTTCTTTGCTAGAAAATGCTAACTAAGCAAGGGAAAAGAGCAGCAAAGCAAATGGTACCAGTTTGGGAAAACGGCTCTAGACTTACTTGACTTCCTAATTAAGCTAATGTTGGTCTAATATCCTTAATGTATTTGGGTCACATCAAGGAAATTATTTATATATTTAATTTTATGAGTTTTAAAGTAGTTGGAAAGTTGAACCTGCTAATATATGAGAAACATAACAATAAAAGAGAGTTTATAACTAAAAATTGTACTACTTGATTCAGGGCAGGGCAGTGTGGATCTCACAGTCAAAGAAGGCTTCATGAAAAGAGAGAGACTCAAGGTGGGCCTTAAAAAATACAAGATGTTTTTAGCATTATGTGTAATAATGATGGGAGGTATCAAAAACATCAGACTGAAAAGACTGATTGTAATACCTCTTTAAAATTTTTTTCTAGACATTTAGTCAAAAGAAATACTTGGAAAGGTGAACAAAGATGTGTGTCCATGTTAGTTCATGACTTTTTGTTTATATCCACTTAAACAAGGATCCATAGAGGATTTATAATAATTACATTATCATAATATCATTCAATTGGAATAATAGACAGCAGTTAAAAGGGATAATATAGACCTTTATCTTTATGTATTGAGTGAAAATAGCAGGTTGTGGAAAAGCATGATACCCTGCTAGTGCTTCTATGATCTTTGAAAGCTTTTCCTCTGATACACTGAATGCCTTTTCTTAATAGTAATATTAATTACTAGCAGTAGTACTACTATTGTTAATCCTCTGGTTTTCCCATATTGTGAGCATTGTGTGTCAGATATCATACATGCTATTTTTACAAGTCTCACAAATACTGAAAGATGAGTATTATTTTATAGATGAGTAATTTGAGAAGATAAGCAACTGGCCCAAGTTCACACAGTTATTTGCTTGTGGAGGCAGGACTCAGGGTTGCCTGAGTGTAAATAAGATCAATTTATCTCAACAAGTTAGTAGTGTTCTATCTTTTTGAAAGAACTTTTAGTTCTCACAGCAATCCTGTAAGATAAACTAAGCAAATATTATCATTTATCCATTTATGGGGGCTTTCCAGGTGGCACTCATGGTAAAGAACCTGCCTGCCAGTACAAGAGATGTAAGAGACATGGGTTCAATCCTTGGATCGGGAAGATCCCCTGGAGGAGGGCATGGCAACCCACTCCAGTATTCTTGCCTGGAGGATCCCACAGACAGAGAAGCCTGGTGGGCTACAGTCCACAGGGTCACAAAGAGTCGGACACAGCTGAAGCAACTTAGCATAGAACAAGACAGCACAGCACACCCATTTATGGACACATCTTATTACATGTCTTCTCTGAGGGACATCAAATTTTATAAATTCTGTGCTTTCTATTTGTTTGGTCCTTGTTTCTCTCTGTGATGAGAGCTGAGTTTGGGAAGAATCTGGGTGGGAGGGGTCACAGCTCTTCCTCCCTCTTCGTCTAACAACTCAGATGCTTTATTATGGACACATTCAATTCTGTTCTCCTTGCTGGAGGCTTTAAGAGTAGATGCAGGAAGGCTCCTGGTTGTCTGTGGCCGCCTAGGCTAGGGTGGTAAACTCTGTTATTATGAGGTTCAGTAGTAGAATGCCACTGTTGCTTTATGCTTAAGCCACATTCACCAGCTTTATCATCACTGTTTCCATTTACCATGTGCATTGATTTTTGATATAATTCCTCTGCTGAATCAGTATTTAGGAAGAGTAAATAAGGGTGCATGTATTGGGTCCTCTTTAACACCAATGGTCATGAGGATTCAAAGTGAACTTGATAATTTGGCAGCAGGGTAAAAGCAATGTCATGGAAGTTAACTGTTGTAATCATAACAGTTACCTAACAGCTGTAATCATTTGACTGTTGTTCTCAGAGGTTAAATCTATAATTAGATAGGTACAGGAGTGTGAAACTTTGGCAATAATTTGTATGAAAAAGGCTTTTTAATTTTATCACAAATGCAGGCTTAATTTTATCACAAATGCAATGATTAGAAACTTACTACAGAATTGTTAGGGTATGTAAAACAGGATGGTGAAGGGTTTGTAAGGAATAATACTTCATTCAGCCAACCAGAAAATACTTCTTTTGTGCCTTTTATAGGCTGTAATGATGGATGACTAGATAATGAAAAAGTACCAGGTTTATACAGTGGAATATCATTCAGACTTAGAAAAGGAGATTTTGCCATTTGCAACAACCTGATGAACCTGGAGGACACTATGCTAAGTGAAATAAAACAGTCACAGAAAGACAAAGAAAGCATGAGTCCATTCCATGAGGAATATAAAGTAGTCAAACTCACAGAAACAGAAAATAGAACAGTATTGCCAAGGACTTGGGAAGAGGGGATGGAGAGCTGCTGTTCAAAAAGTTTCAGTCTTGCAAGATTAATAAATTCTAAAGATCTGCTGTACGATAATATCATCGATGGTATTAGGCTATTGCCATATCTCAGATATTGTGAAAAGTGCTGTGGTAAACATGGAGTACCACATGCCTCTTGAAGATTCTAATTTCAATTCTTTTGTATATCTACCCAGAAGTGGGACTGCTAGATTAAATGGCAGTTTTATTTTTAATTTTTTGAGGGATGGAGAGCGGCTGAATTCTAAAGATGCTGAAGAGGCCTAATAGAGAGGACTTCATCCCCAACTGGATCTGGAGAGTAAGGAGGATGAGCCATGGATTGGTTCTTGGTTTATATTTTGGACAACTAGATGGATAATGTTGGAATTTATGAAGACAGAAAATAATATATGAGAGGCAAATTTAGTGGTGGTGGTAAGATAGTGATTTGCATCTATATTGTTATGTATGAGGCGCTTGAGAACTATCAGTGGAGTGGCCTAATGATGCATACAGGAAACAGCTGATATCATAAGAGTGGATGCATTTATGTAAGGAGCAATGTGGAATTTCATTTCATGAAAACTTTAGAGTTCTCAGTAAATATTTTTAGTTCTAGAAATAACATGCAGATACAAAATTTTGGATATTATTTTTGGGGTTCATGACATTCTGAAGCCCATTTTTCTTTTTTTTCACTGAAAAAATAAGGAGAAAAATGGAAGAGATAAACCTGGGTAAGTATAAAGGACTGAACAAGAAAGATAAGTACAAAAAGGATACTGCAGTGGATTGGCTGGAGACATAGGTGGGAATAAGTAAAGAACTGTGTCAGAGGAAATAAGAGAAGGACATTTTAGAAAGAAGTACAGAGTCAGGAATATTTAGATGTTTTAGAAGTGTAGAGGGATAAGACTGAGAATCATGGTTTCAGGGATGCTGTGGGATAGAGACTCAATTGCCCCCAAAGTTACCAGGAAGTGAGGAAGTAAAACCAAGCATATGATAATCTTTTCCAGAATATTATGGAAGAAGAAAGCCAAGGCAGTAGCTGAGGTAGCATAGGTTCATGGCAAGGATTTATTTTTTATGTTTTTATTGCTGTATCATGTTTCTGTATTGAGGTTAAAGAAGCATTAAAACTTTAAGACATATTTAGTTTTTTTTTTTTTTAATTCAGAAGAGAAGACAAAAGGTTCTGAAAGTGGGGTTCAAGTATCCAATTTATAATTTTTATGTGAGTCAGCAACTTAGTGCTGTCTTTAATGCAGACAGGGCCAATGGGATCCTGCAAAGGCAGCAACTGTCATAAAAAGTGTGCAAGCAAAGACAGGTGACAGCTTGTTAGTGGCAGTGAAAAGGAAATTCCCAATTAAATGGGAAATTGAACTACACGAACACCAATCTCCTCTGGGATGCCAGGGTTCTTTTTTTCAGAAATTCCTAGGGAGAATAAGAAAACCTTTCATCCTTCTTATTTGAGAAAATTTGTGCCCTAAATTCAGAAAGGCGAGTTACACTGTGGTATTTGAATAGTTTTGGGTTGATATGCCATGGGAACTATCTGTCAGATCTAGTTACAAAAAACATGTGCTGCATTAGATTTACTCAAGGGCGATATGTCAGAGTTTCTGCCTGGGGAATTTGCTAATGCTGATGTGTCTTTTTTTTTCTCTTTGAGGCCACCTGACAAATTTTGGGATCATAGAGTGATATTTGTTAATTTTACCTTAATTTTTTAAAAGATAACTCATTATTTTCATACATGCCCTGCTCCATGTACAAAATAAGAAAACACTTAACATATGAATGGGACTAAGAATGATTCTATATGTGCAAGGATTCAAGATATGTTCATAACAAAAGTCTTGAAGTATATGCTAGAAAACTCCAAGAATATAATTTTATCATGAACAATTTCAGAAAGTGAGATTGCTAATGCAATGCTATATGTAAATTTAAAGCATTACTTCTCTTAGGATAAAATACCCGAAATGCCCCCTCCTGGACACATTTCAATGAATTTGACAAAGTAGAATTATTAAATAATCCAGAATCAGAGTTTAATAAATAAGTGATCCTAAATTGCAGACTTAATGGTAACAAAAACAGAGAATGTATTATTTTCCAATTTTATGTTATGTATTTGTGTGTCTGGGTATACACGGGTCTTGCAAAACAGCTCTTAATGCCTGACTTTGTCAGAGGAAGGACAACAAACAGAAAGAGGCCCTCTGCAGCTCTCGTTTTGCAACGGAGCTTACCTGGTCTGCTGAATTTGAGCACCACAATAATGATGCCAAGTATCAATTAAGCCTGCTCAGTGAAGTATCTCCAAGTGGTCTATCTAACTTTGATTTATAAGACCAGCAAACAGATAAAACTAAAATCACATGATGGTGCAAGTTTTTCCATATAACTCCTGAGTGCTTTTAATGATTGCTACCATTCTTTTCCCACTAACTCAGTAGATGAAACCCATATTTAGCAGTAGTTCAATTAGCATGTGGGTCCTTGCCTTTAAATGATTGGTTCTTTTCTATTTCCCATCTTATTTTTATCCATTCATGTAAGAAATATGTATTGGACACTCTTATGGTCTGAATCAGAGAAGGCAATGGCATCCCACTCCTGTACTCTTGCATGGAAAATCCCATGGATGGAGGAGCCTGGTGGGCTTCAGTCCATGGGGTCGCAAAGACTTGGACATGACTGAGTGACTTGACTTTCACTTTTCACTTTCATGCATTGGAGAAGGAGATGGCAACCCACTCCAGTGTTCTTGCCTGGAGAATCCCAGGGACGGGGGAGTCTGGTGGGCTGCCGTCTATGGGGTCGCACAGAGTGGGACACGACTGAAGTGACTTAGCAATGGTCTGAATTGTATACCCAGATTCCTATGTTAAATTCCTAAGCCCCAGTACCTCTGACTGTGAGAAGTAATTAAAAGTTCAATGAGTTCACTGATGTGAACCTCCACCCAGTATGACTTTTGTCTTCATAAGAGGAGATTAGAATACAGACACAGAGAAAAGACCATGTGAAGACAAAGGGAGAAGATAATCATCTATAAGCCAAAGAAGATGTCAGAATGAAACCAAACTTGCTGATACCTTGATCATGGACTTCTAGGCACCAGAACTATGAGGAAGTTGTTATTAAATTTGTTAAAAAGTCCATGGTACTTTTTTATGGCAATCTTTGCAAACTAATAGCATGCTTCTCAAACATAAATATGCATAAGGATAACCTAAATATTCATTAAAATAGAAATTCCTGAGCCCCACTATCAGAGTTTCTGATTCAGGTTTTGAGTGGGGCCCAAGAATTTACATTTCCAACTATCTTCTAGGTGATGTGATGCTCCTAGGGGACCATACTTGGGAAGTAGCACTGCCTTAGTAAATACAAATGCCTTTCAGAATGGTGACAAGTAATCTTTCCCACTGACTATTAATTTTTCAGGAATTTCATAATCCCATTGTGGAAGACAGTCATCCTTGAAGTTGGCAATGATGGGAGTATTTAAATCATAGAAACTGGCAAAATCTACAAAACAGGGCTTTTATTGCTGGAGGGCCAGTGAATGAGTTTATTAGATTGCTTTTCAAGTTATGGAAGGTAGAAAAAAGCTGAGGGCGTGGAACTGAAGAGGACCTTCCTAAAGTGAAAAAGACGCAGAAAATAAGGGCACAATACTTACACAGATGACTTCAAAGAAGCTAAAATCAGCAATTTTGTTACTGTATTAACAATTCTAACAGACCGTTCAACCAGACGGGTTGAACAAAAGCAGGCAATTTGAGCTTCAATCACTGCCCTAGTGCTCACTGGCTCTTTGAATTATTATTTAACCTTTAGAGAGAAGTTTTTTTTTCATATAAGATGTAGGCAGACAAGATAATTGGAGCTGACTCTTTCATTGTTGAGATTTCTGAGTGTGGTAGCCTATTGAAGTGTCCAACTCCTATTCACCCTGAAATGATTTTTTTTTTCTTCTGAGGTTCAAAACCTTGAGCTGATGAGTGTGTAAATCTCTGGGCTGACAGGAACATGGGCTTGTTCTAATTACTTCCCAAATAGTTGTAAAGTTAAATGAGATTATGGACTAACAGGGCTTTACAAACTCTACTGAATTATACAAAGTTGAATTAGTGGAGTTTTGACTGGATTGTGATTTGAGAGTGTTGGGAGTTTGGTAGGGAAAACTGAAGAACAATGATTTGTATAGTACTTATTGGTTGATGTGATTGTTCTTGACATACTTTCTGTGCCCACAAGAAATGGAGAAGTGAACTTTAGCCACTTAATTTAGCAGAATTCTAGAGAAATTTCTTCCTCGCAGACTGAAAACATGCTCATGCTCATATTTACATTACTTTACTCTGGATTATTTACATTTAATTTCTTCACTATTTATTCTTCTAACAAATATTTATTGTTGCATCTCTACTATGTGCTAGCCTTGAGTTATATACTTAGCATAGATGTACAACAGATATGATTACTATTCACAGGGTGTCCACACGTCTATGGAAAGTGAAGATTAAAAGAACTTTAAAAAGTATGGCATTTTATTAGAAAAATATTTGCATTGTATCTTGGGATTTGCCCCACACCCACATACAGCTAAAACACAATATGGTTTCTAAAAGAAGATGCTGTTGTTTGAAGAAAGGTGGTGAGATGATCAGTATCTGGGTGTGTGTATGATAGAGTAATTATATATATTAGACTAATTGTAGTAACTGTGTTGGCACCACAATTAACCTTGTTTAAATGCAAACTGGAAAGTAATTCTTTACTCAAAGACTTAACTGACTAAGCCTGCCTCTTCACAAAGGGAAATTACAGCAACTACCTGGAAAATAAAGACCCTGAAACAGTCTAATGAAAACAATCTGAACACTTGAATAATTTTGTTTTGAAAAAATACATTTTAAACAGCATATAATTTATCTGTAAGATTATTAGAACCAGCTATTTATGTAGCATAGAAGAAAAATTAAAAACACACAAAATGTATGAATCAACAAACACGAAACTGGAGCCCAAGCCTGTATCAAGCATGTTTTTATTTTCCAACACTTTGCTATCTTGAGGTTATTACTGACCAGGGAGAGACTGCCGCTCCTAGCGTCAGCTAATTTCTGGAGAAAATAAACTATGCAAACCAACCAATCCATAGCACATACTCTGAACCACCTTCTCTATTATCGGTCAATATTCCTGTGCCTTAACCATCCCAGGGCCAGATACCAGGCAACTAGCAACCACCCATTATAGACCAGAGTCCACAGAAATGATTCAAACTAGCTAATCCTGAACTGTTTACATGACTTCAACTATCCTACCTACAAAAACCACATGAAAGCTTTTGCCTAGCCTTTCTGCTCACTCCTGTCTCCTGACTGACCTTTGTGCTTCCCCAGGAGGTCATGTGTGGCCCAGCCTGACCCTTTCCTCTGGGAATTGTGAATAACAATTTTTTTCAGTGACAATCATATCCTAATCTGTCGGCCTCACTGTACCCAAATAAAATCAAAATCCTGTGTGCATTTTAAAACAAAGTCACGGAACTCAGGTGCAGTCTTGGGTGGAATTCAGAAGCTAGATGGAGTGTGCTAGAAACACCTTAGCTCAAGTGGAGGAAATGACTGCATAGGAGGTGAATAACCTCAGAAGAACTGTCTGATAACAGAATGGAGGTGACAGAGAGGAGAGGTCCGTGTGGATGATAAATAGTCACTAAAATGAAAACCAAGTTCTTATTTAAGCATCCATCTATGGCATATAACTGATAACTGCAAAATCTTCAAATAGCATACTGCTCAGTCAAATCCTGAGGAAAGGATATTTTTTTTTAATCAGCCCTTCTTAATCTTGAGTGAATTAACTGATAATACAGATCCATCTAGAAGTATCTGGTAACAGTCAGCCAGTATGAACTGTGTACAACTGCCTTTGGGAATGTAGCTATTAGGACAGCAGCCCAATCCCCTGTACTCCCCATATGCACTTGCCACAGGGTATGCACAGCATTGTTTTAATATTGTCACCAGTGATAACTGTTTTATACCTACAACTATGTTATGAAGTAGATACAGAAGTTACCCGTCTCCTACAGAAGAGGAAACTGAGGTATAGAGAGATTAAATACACACAAGAGTAGGTACATTGAATCTGAGAGATGAGGTGTTGAGGCAAAGAATATGACTTTACTCAAAGAGCTGGCTGACAGAGAAGATGGAAGACTAATGTCTCAAAATCACCATCTTACCTGGGTCTGGATGTCAGGTTCTTTAATGGATCAGAGATGGGGGGAAGTGAGGAAACAAAGTAAAAAGGCCATTAATTTTGCAAGTATCTCCTAGAAAGGCAGGCCTCAATCAAGGGGTGTGTTAATTTCTTCCTTTCTGACATCTACAGGTAGACAGGATTCTATACAAAGGCACTTTAGTTTAACAGTCAGGCAGAGGGTTGAGATTCTCTGAGGCAGGCCATTATGTATGATTATAATAACAAAAGCAATGGAAAGCAAGTCAAAAACAGTTCTGACATGGAGTCAGAATTGACTTCTCCCTGCAACGGGCAGGTTCATGCTTCACTGGGAGTTAGGTTTGTGTAGACTTCACCTAAAAGAAACAATAATTAGATCTCTCACTACTCAGTCTGTAAGGGGAAATTTTATTTTCTTCTTCTGTTGATTTTTTTCATAAAAGGTAAATCACTTGAAGATGAAAATTTTAAATGTTGAAAAAGTATTGATAATATGTTGGCAGAAGTCTAGTTCTTAGCTAAGTACTTCTGGAGTGGTGAAATGATAAAGTGGAATCCAAGCCTAAGTAGTGGTATTTCTAAGTGGATTTGGCATTCTTTGAGAAGAAGCATTTAGCTAGGTCAAAGTGACCTCTAATTTGAAAGAAAAGTCCATGTGTTTTAGGGTGTTGAGGGTGTCTCCCACTATGACCCCCATCATCTTTTCCAGGTCACCAAAGTTAACTCTTCACTGGAAACCCTTTGCCTTGACACACATTGATATGTGTAATAGGAAGTGTTTCTTGTATCACTATTATATAATTTCCTTTGCATTGTAATAATGAGTTTAGCTCCATGACTGTTTCATGAATTTTATAGTCATGTATACAATACATATCTTAGATATGATGATGTTAAAAATTTATCAGGACTCTCACATGTATAACAATCACTAACACAATATTTTAAGTCACCTATATTTCAATAACATTTAAACTCTTATCAGGAATCTCAATCATCCTCTCATCTTAATCATCAAATCAAGTCAAATAAATTTAAATTAAAAGGCCCTGTCAATAAAGTCCTTCTTTGTGATTAATTTGATCACAGTTTGATTCACTGGAGTCTGCTGCTGCTGCTGCTAAGTTGCTTCAGTTGTGTCCGACTCTGTGCAACCCCATAGACGGCCTCCTACCAGACCCCTCTGTCCCTGGGATTCTCTAGGCAAGAACACTGGAGTGGGTTGCCACTTCCTTCTCCAATGCATGAAAGTGAAAAGTGAAAGTGGAGTCTAGAAACAGATAAATATTTTCCCTCAATGACTGGGTACTGAGGACAGGTCACTCCAATGTTATTTAGCCATTACAGTTTAAGTTTCCTCCTGTGGGTTGTATTCACGTGTGTTGGGGGCTGTGTTGGTATTCTTTGCTACTCCAGATGTAGCTTCTACCACTTTTCACACTTTGTCCTGGAAGACTGACTTCTCTGCACTGTGTCAACCATGTTATCCTTGGGGAGGGTGGGTGGCACTAGAAGGAGACCCCAAGGTAAGTAGACAAAGGGAGGTTGGGGCATTCATTCCCTTGGCTGCCTGGTTATGGTCTGGCTGATGCTTTGCTCCTCTCTCCTACAGCCATAGCTTTTGCCATCCATTCCACCCCGATCCCTCTATTAGAAGTATTCCATTAGATTCTTGTTGTTACCCCAACTGATAAAAGGGGCACCATATTTTAGCAGCCTTACACTTCCATGAGGGTCCCTCAGTTACACTTCTCAAAAGGAGATGTGGTAGATGAATATTTTGGAGCTTCCTCATGTTCTATATTCCCACAGGAGGAAAAGTGGGAAAAACTTGGATACACGGATACTGTCTTCTTGCTCTTAGTCTGGTATCAGCCTGCCTACCAGTGTTTTGTGTGTTCTTCTGTCTTCCTTCTGTGGTTAAGCTTCCTAGAATAGGGTTTTTTGGTACCACACTGATGTTTGTGATTGAGTAGGGGTAAATTTTAGGAGGTGCGGTTTGAAGTCTTTTACCCAGAATGTCCTCTCTGGTCTAGCTTTACCAGTAATCAAATTGACATTTTGTTCTCTCCTGTGTATAATTATCAATTTGTTCATACTGCAAGAGGAAAAAATGGTAATTGATTCAACTCATTCAAAACCCCAATAATCGTCAAATTTTACATGGGAAAGTAAATAAAGAGACATTGTTGGTTTATTTCTTGCCACAAAAACTTGATGACTTCTACAAATCTATTTTGTAGACTGTTAAATAGCTGTACCTACTCATGATCACAATCCAAATTTACCATGTAAGACCTTATCATTTCACTTTTTAATGCTGAGTTTATTAAAAACATTAAGACAATGAAAGAGATGGCTTTAAGAAATACTGATATCTAGAAAGTTATCTAATGCTTTTATTCCAGCAGGAAAAGAAGTTTTGACTAATTAAGTCTGTCATCTTGGGGAAGCTAAATAATTTCTTTGGGCCAGGGTTTGCTTGTTTGTTAAGCAGGAGTTTTCAATTGGTAGAAGATTTTTTTATTAAAATAAAATCTAATATAAAACAAGAGTATGCACAAGAAATTCAACCAGCATAGTATTAGTATCAGATCAGATCAGATCAGTCACTTAGTCGTGTCCGACTCTTTGTGACCCCACGAATCGCAGCACGCCAGGCCTCCCTGTCCATCACCAACTCCCGGAGTTCACTCAGACTCACGTCCATCAAGTCAGTGATGCCATCCCGCCATCTCATCCTCTGTCGTCCCCTTTACTCCTGCCCCCAATCCCTCCCAGCATCAGAGTCTTTTCCAATGAGTCAACTCTTCACATGAGGTGGCCAAAGTACTGCAGTTTCAGCTTTAGCATCAGTCCTTCCAAAGAAATCCCAGGGCTGATCTCCTTCAGAATGGCCTGGTTGGATCTCCTTGCAGTCCAAGGGACTCTCAAGAGTCTTCTCCAACACCACAGTTCAAAGGCATCAATTCTTTGGCGCTCAGCCTTCTTCACAGTCCAACTCTCACATCCATACATGACCACAGGAAAAACCATAGCCTTGACTAGACGAACCTTTGTTGGCAAAGTAATGTCTCTGCTTTTGAATATGCTATCTAGGTTGGTCATAAATTTCCTTCCAAGGAGTAAGCGTCTTTTAATTTCATGGCTGCAGTCACCATCTGTAGTGATTTTGGAGCCCAGAAAAATAAAGTCTGACACTATTTCCCCATCTATTTCCCATGAAGTGATGGGACCAGATGCCATGATCTTCGTTTTCTGAATGTTGAGCTTTAAGCCAACTTTTTCACTCTCCACTTTCACTTTCATCAAGAGGCTTTTGAGTTCCTCTTCACTTTCTGCCATAAGGGTGGTATCATCTGCGTATCTGAGGTTATTGATATTTCCCCCGGCAATCTTGATTCCAGCTTGTGTTTCTTCCAGTCCAGCGTTTCTCATGATGTACTCTGCATATAAGTTAAACAAGCAGGGTGACAATATACAGCCTTGACGAACTATACCTCATATGTATTGAGCTTAAGGACACTTATTTATATTAATACAATTAGAAAATAAACATTTAAAACTTTGCTCAGTTGTATCTGACTCTTTGTGACCCCATGGACTATACAGTCCATGGAATTCTCTAGGCCAGAATACTGCAGTGGGTAAGCCTTTCCCTTCTCCAGGGGATCTTCCCAACCTAGGGATGGAACCCAGGTCTCCAGCATTGCAGGCGGATTCTTTACCAGCTAAGCCACAAGGGAAGCCCAATTAAAATAAAATTTAATATAAAAAAGAGTATGCAAAAGAAATCCAGCCAGCATAGTATTAGAATAGATGCATCATATATATTGAGCTTTAGGACACTTATTTATATTAATACAATTAGAAAATCAACATTTAAAATTTCTATTAAGAATGACAACTATATTCTTGTACAAGGCTTAGCCTCCAATGAACTTCAAAATTTTTGTTTTGGTTGAGCAATATCTAGAAACATCTGACTTCTTATAGATAGTTGCAAGTGAAAGAAGCTTTTAAAGAAAGATTTTATCAATGTTTTCTTTATAAAAATCTGTCTTTAAGAAATCCTTCTTTAAGTTCCTGTGGGATATCAAGTTATTCTCTTATACTTTCTTCTAAAAGTTATAAAGTTTTGACTTTTTAATATTTGTCTTTAATGCCCTTTAAATTTTGTTGACCTTTGGAATTCAATTTTATTTTAATACAGATAGCATTTTCCTAATATGATTTTTGAGTAGTCTCTTCTTCCTCATCATCTTTAATTCACCTTTGTATGCAAGCATGGGTACTATACAGTCTTGTAAGTTTCTGGGCTTTCTTTTCTGTTCTAATAGTCTCTTCATCTTTACCTGTGCTGGTACACCCTGTTTTAATTGCTATAGTTATATAATTTGTCTTGTCAACTGGGATAGTGATTGTCAAGTTGGATGGGTATTAAAATTAGCTCAGAATCTTGGTAAAAGCACAGAGGGATGTGTCTCACTTCAACACACCCAAGCTTCTATATTCTTTATTATCAAATACACAACATTGTTCAAAAACAACCCTTCCAGGGCAAATGTCCACCCTCACAGAACACACAAACATTCTTTCTTCTTTAAGAATGATTCACCTATTTTTGCCTGCTGCTTCTTTTAGTTCATTGTAAAAATTTGTTTGCCAGTTTTACATGATTTCTGTTGAGACTTACATGGGGATAACACTAAATCTATAAATGATTTTTGTAAAAATTGCGTAAAATTTTCCTTTCTTCTTTCTTACATGATCCTATGTAACTTGGCTTCTGCCACACAACTCCACTGAAAAAGACATAAATTTATAGTTCTTGTTAACCATGACTGTATACATTTTCATAGTAAAATATGTATCTGAGGAATGGTGCATCTTATATCAATACGTTGGTTAAGTTAGAACTGATTAAGGGAGTTTTATTCCTCAAATTCATCTTTCACTCAAACGCCATGAAATACCAAAACTCTGTGTCAGAGAACCTATCACAATTCACATGAAAGTATCAGTAAGATTCCAGAGTGAATAAAGCATTTAAATTACATCAGGGCAAATGTTCTCACTGAACTGATAACTAGAAAATAGTTAAAAGGAGTATTGACAGTTCTTTTACATCTCAAGAAGCAGAAGAAATGGTGCTTAAAACTAGAATAATGAGAAACAATACCATCCTTACCTCTATGTCTTGCTGTCCAGAGATTAGAAAACATTAGAAGCTAGGAAGGTGAATTTTATTGAGCTGCATGCTCAGTTCCACAAATTCTCACAGGACATGGCTAGGTCACCATCTGCCATTAGTTACTGGCATCTTCACTGAGTTTGGGAAATCTTTTTAGGCCATACCTCGTTCCTAGAACTGAGAGTGAAGCTAGTGTAAGAGGCAAAAGAATATGAAAAGAGAAAATGCCTATATTTCTTCTCTTTTATCCCCCCTCTTCTCTTCTTTTAAAGTATTTTACATGCTCACCAGGAGGTTGAAACATGTACAAAATAATTTAGTGGTTTAATCTGTTTTAATTCCTACTTTGTCACTTATGAGTTATAGGTTGTTATAGGTTGTTAAACCTATAACTTATGAGTTATAGGTTGTTAAAACATGTACCTCATTAGAGAAAAAATGGGATAATAATAATAATAGTAATAAGTTCTTTGAAAGGTTGTTAGAAGAGCTAAATTAGTAAATAAATGTGAAGAGTCTTAGCATTGGGGAGTGATCTTCAAAGGGTTCTTCATGGTCACTTAACTGCAAATTAGTACAGTGGGTAGCAACTAGCTTAAAATCATGCTAATAGAATATAAAAATCACTGCCATATTAATGAGGTATGTACTGGATAACAAAATTTTTTGCTTTCTCTTATACATGTATATACATATGCATGTATACATTGGATCACTATGAAAAATGTATTTCTTACTATGGATTAAGGTAAAATAATTTTGAAAAACACTAGAACAAGACAAAGAAGATAGTAAGTATTAATATTTTTCTTTTTTTAAAAAAATTTTTACCTTTCCCCAGTCTTGTATACTGGAATTTGGTCACAATTAAATAAATACAGTTGAGCCTTAGAATTTATGAGGGTACAGTAAAGCCCCATTGAGATGTGGTCACTGAATAGTCTCTAGGTATTGTCACTAGTAGTTTCAGAACATGTGTGATATAAATGGAAACTTAGCAATTACAGTTTAGTACCTGTCTGGGATCATCAGATACATTTGCAGATAATGCAAATCTTACTGGAATTCCAAATTTCTATAAGAGATCAATCTGAAGTACACATTTGTCCCAAATCTAATTCTCAAATCATCTTATTAGGCTTTATGTAAGTCATTTAACCTCTCTAAACCTAAAGGTTCTCATCTGACATACGGGGATATTATCTTTCAGTGAGCACTGAATGAGTTAACATGTGCAAAATAGCATATAGGGAGGCTTCCATAGCTATTATTACAGGTCAGGGACCAAGGGACCTAGAAAAACGGACTCTGAGATGAAGTTCAACATGTAGGAGGTATTTTGGGTCATGATCTCAGTAACATCACTTATAAGTAAATGAGGAAGACACAAGAAAGCAAAGGAAGAGGTCAAATATGTGGTTACAACAGAGGACCATGTTGGACCTGAGATGGTTATTCAGATTGTCCTGAATTAGAGAAAAAATGGGATAATAATAATAATAGTAATAAGTTCTTTGAAAGGTTGTTAGAAGAGCTAAATTAGTAAATAAATGTGAAGAGTCTTAGCATTGGGGAGTGATCTTCAAAGGGTTCTTCATGGTCACTTAACTGCAAATTAGTACAGTGGGTAGCAACTAGCTTAAAATCATGCTAATAGAATATAAAAATCACTGCCATATTAATGAGGTATGTACTGGATAACAAAATTTTTTGCTTTCTCTTATACATGTATATACATATGCATGTATACATTGGATCACTATGAAAAATGTATTTCTTACTATGGATTAAGGTAAAATAATTTTGAAAAACACTAGAACAAGACAAAGAAGATAGTAAGTATTAATATTTTTCTTTTTTTAAAAAAATTTTTACCTTTCCCCAGTCTTGTATACTGGAATTTGGTCACAATTAAATAAATACAGTTGAGCCTTAGAATTTATGAGGGTACAGTAAAGCCCCATTGAGATGTGGTCACTGAATAGTCTCTAGGTATTGTCACTAGTAGTTTCAGAACATGTGTGATATAAATGGAAACTTAGCAATTACAGTTTAGTACCTGTCTGGGATCATCAGATACATTTGCAGATAATGCAAATCTTACTGGAATTCCAAATTTCTATAAGAGATCAATCTGAAGTACACATTTGTCCCAAATCTAATTCTCAAATCATCTTATTAGGCTTTATGTAAGTCATTTAACCTCTCTAAACCTAAAGGTTCTCATCTGACATACGGGGATATTATCTTTCAGTGAGCACTGAATGAGTTAACATGTGCAAAATAGCATATAGGGAGGCTTCCATAGCTATTATTACAGGTCAGGGACCAAGGGACCTAGAAAAACGGACTCTGAGATGAAGTTCAACATGTAGGAGGTATTTTGGGTCATGATCTCAGTAACATCACTTATAAGTAAATGAGGAAGACACAAGAAAGCAAAGGAAGAGGTCAAATATGTGGTTACAACAGAGGACCATGTTGGACCTGAGATGGTTATTCAGATTGTCCTGAATTGAGGTAAGGGAATCAAGCCCCTTTTCAGTTCCGTTCAGTTCAGTTGCTCAGTCGTGTCCGACTCTTTGCGACCCCATGAATCACAGCACGCCAGGCCTCCCTGTCCATCACGAACTCCCGGAGTTCACGTCCATCGAGTCAGTGATGCCATCCAGCCATCTCATTCTCTGTCGTCCCCTTCTCCTCCTGCCCCCACCCTTCCCAGCATCAGAGTCTTTTCCAATGAGTTAACTCTTCACATGAGGTGGCCAAAGTACTGGAGTTTAAGCTTCAGCATCATTCCCTTCAAAGAAATCCCAGGGCTGATCTCCTTCAGAATGGACTGGTTGGATCTCTTTGCAGTCCAAGGGACTCTCAAGAGTCTTCTCCAACACCACAATTCAAAAGCATCAATTCTTCGGCGCTCAGCCTTCTTCACAGTCCAACTCTCACATCCATACATGACCACAGGAAAAACCATAGCCTTGACTAGACGAACCTTTGTTGGCAAAGTAATGTCTCTGCTTTTGAATAAGCTATTAGGTTGGTCATAACTTTCTTTCCAAGGAGTAAGTGTCTTTTAATTTCATGGCTGCAGTCACCATCTGCAGTGATTTTGGAGCCCAGAAAAATAAAGTCTGACACTGTTTCCACTGTTTCCCCATCTATTTCCCATGAAGTGATGGGACCGGATGCCATGATCTTCATTTTCTGAACGTTGAACTTTAAGCCAACTTTTTCACTCTCCACTTTCACTTTCATCAAGAGGCTTTTTAGTTCTTCTTCACTTTCTGCCATAAGGGTGGTGTCATCTGCACATCTGAGATTATTGATATTTCTCCTGGCAATCTTGATTCTAGCTTGTGTTTCTTCCAGTCCACTGTTTCTCATGATGTACTCTGCATATAAGTTAAATAAGCGGGGTGACAATATACAGCCTTGATATGCTCCTTTCCCAATTTGGAACTAGTCTGTTGTTCCATGTCCAGTTCTAACTGTTGCTTCCTGACCTGCAGGTCAGGAAGCCCCTTTTACCATTGCATTAAGAGGGGTAATGTAAGTCCTTTGTCAAAGGAAAACACCAGAAAATGATTCAGTGGCAAGAAATCAGCACCTAACTCTCCTAGCGCTGGTGGGAGTGCACATGTTCAGTCCTGGGGCGCCTGGGTAGCACAGCACCCACTACAACTCATCTGTGTATCACTTGGATCCATTAACTTCACATAGAAAGTTCATCCCATCTTAGGTCATTGCCTCCAGAATTCTGGGGGTGGGGGGGTGTGTGGTGAGAGGAAGGTTAGTGGAAAGAACTTGACACAGTTCTCCTGGCAGCAGTCATCTTAAGAGCAGAAATGATATCCTCATCTCTCTCCCTGACTACACATTTTGGAGGCCCCTCACCCTTAGCTCATACCTCTTCTGGTCTAGGTGACATACCTACGGGAGGAAACCAGAATTTTGTCCTTGTTCTCCATGCCCATCTCATGCCAAGGCTATCTTTGTATTTTCCAACAGAGAAAGGAGGTGTCAAGAAACACCCCTGTGGCCACCTAAGTGCTAAATGTATTTATTCTCTGCCTCCTTCTTATGGCAGCTTCCTCCTGATGATCAGTATTCCAGCCCTGCCTTTCCTTTCCCACTGGTCTCTTGGTGTGAACAGTTTGGACTGACTTGGCAGAAGCTGTAGCTTAAAGTTCAATGGGACCATTACTTTGTCTTTTGGTGGAAGCATTCTCTTA
This sequence comes from Bos indicus, assembly GCF_029378745.1. Lineage (NCBI taxonomy): Eukaryota > Metazoa > Chordata > Mammalia > Artiodactyla > Bovidae > Bos > Bos indicus. Next base: position 57,211,754 of record NC_091765.1, on the reverse strand, counting down.
TAGAATCCAGGACATTTTGACCTATACAGCATATAGTTGTAGAAATGGTAAGCACAGATACTTTCTTGGAACCAGTGCTTCATTAACAATATCAGAAAGGAAGCATAAATTCCTCAAATGGGTCCTTGGGAGTGATGGTGAGTGAGGCCATTTTTATTTCTACTCCTTGGTTCCCAGATGCATATATTCTAACAGTGAACACTGGCACCCACAATGGTCATCAAGTTAGTGTAATAAGTGAGTGAATATAGGTTGGTCTATATATATATATATATATATATATATATATATATATATATATATATATATATATATATATCCTGGAGTGAATATAGGTTGGCCTCCCATCCGTTCAAGGCATGACACCAAACCAGTGTCCATCAGATGGTCATATCCAGGCTTCCTAGGTCAACTGCTGCTCAGTTTAGTTCAGTCGCTCAGTCGTGTCCGACTCTTTGCGATCCCATGAAGTGCAGCATGCCAGGCATCCCTGTCCATCACCAACTCCCAGAGTCTACCCAAAGCCATGTCCATTGTGTCGGTGATGCCATCCAACCATCTCATGACCACAGTCATTTATGTAAGTCATTTAACCTCTCTAAACCTAAAGGTTCTCATCTGACATACGGGGATATTATCTTTCAGTGAGCACTGAATGAGTTAACATGTGCAAAATAGCATATAGGGAGGCTTCCATAGCTATTATTACAGGTCAGGGACCAAGGGACCTAGAAAAACGGACTCTGAGATGAAGTTCAACATGTAGGAGGTATTTTGGGTCATGATCTCAGTAACATCACTTATAAGTAAATGAGGAAGACACAAGAAAGCAAAGGAAGAGGTCAAATATGTGGTTACAACAGAGGACCATGTTGGACCTGAGATGGTTATTCAGATTGTCCTGAATTGAGGTAAGGGAATCAAGCCCCTTTTCAGTTCCGTTCAGTTCAGTTGCTCAGTCGTGTCCGACTCTTTGCGACCCCATGAATCACAGCACGCCAGGCCTCCCTGTCCATCACGAACTCCCGGAGTTCACGTCCATCGAGTCAGTGATGCCATCCAGCCATCTCATTCTCTGTCGTCCCCTTCTCCTCCTGCCCCCACCCTTCCCAGCATCAGAGTCTTTTCCAATGAGTTAACTCTTCACATGAGGTGGCCAAAGTACTGGAGTTTAAGCTTCAGCATCATTCCCTTCAAAGAAATCCCAGGGCTGATCTCCTTCAGAATGGACTGGTTGGATCTCTTTGCAGTCCAAGGGACTCTCAAGAGTCTTCTCCAACACCACAATTCAAAAGCATCAATTCTTCGGCGCTCAGCCTTCTTCACAGTCCAACTCTCACATCCATACATGACCACAGGAAAAACCATAGCCTTGACTAGACGAACCTTTGTTGGCAAAGTAATGTCTCTGCTTTTGAATAAGCTATTAGGTTGGTCATAACTTTCTTTCCAAGGAGTAAGTGTCTTTTAATTTCATGGCTGCAATCACCATCTGCAGTGATTTTGGAGCCCAGAAAAATCAAGTCAGCCACTGTTTCCACTGTTTCCCCATCTATTTCCCATGAAGTGATGGGACCGGATGCCATGATCTTCGTTTTCTGAACGTTGAGCTTTAAGCCAACTTTTTCACTCTCCTCTTTCACTTTCATCAAGAGGCTCTTTAGTTCTTCTTCACTTTCTGCCATAAGGGTGGTGTCATCTGCACATCTGAGATTATTGATATTTCTTCTGGCAATCTTGATTCCAGTTTGACTTCCTCCAGCCCAGCGTTTCTCATGATGTACTCTGCATATAAGTTAAACAAGCAGGGTGACAATATACAGCCTTGATGTACTCCTTTTCCTATTTGGAACCAGTCTGTTGTTCCATGTCCAGTTCTAACTGTTGCTTCCTGACCTGCATGCAGGTTTCTCAAGAGGCAGGTCAGGTGGTCTGGTATTCCCATCCCTTTCAGAATTTTCCACAGTTGATTGTGAATCACACAGTCAAAGGCTAGTTAGCATCTATTCCATTATTATGTGTCTATAGCATTGCCTAGTTTATTGTAAGATGAATTCCTTGGGGATATTATATGGGATTCTATGTCAGTGGGTCAACGATTTTGTAAGCACTTTAATAAATGGTGCTAGTCAGGGTCATGTGAGCTACAGGAGTCACCAGTTATCTTAGGTGAGAGTTCACTTAAGAAGGAATCCAAGGGACTTCCCTGGTGGTCTAGTGGCTAAGACTCTGTGCTCCCAATGCCAGGGGCCTGGGTTTGATCCCTGGTCAGGGAACGGTATCCCACATGCTGCAACTAAGAGTTTGCATGCATGCCACAACTAAGACCAAATAAATACTTGTTTTTTAAAAAGAGAATTAATTCGATACAGAGGAAAACAAAACAGAGACATGGAGAGAGGAACAATTCTGATTAAATTGTTTCAGCATTTGATATGTTTAGTAGATGAAATTAGATCTCCATTGGATTTTTAGCTAAGTGATCTGATTAATAATGATAATACAAGATATTATTACTATTGAGTTTGGTTTCTGTTGCCTGCTTTCAAATGAGTTCTAATGAAGCTGTTGGTTTGCTTCCATGGTTGCCTAAGCATTCATGCTTTTGCAAAGTTAATTCAATAATCAGGGCTTATTATGCCTAAAGGGTAATTTTATATCTTCAGATTAACTTTGAATATCTGTGGTTTGATTCATGTTATGATGATTTTATAGTAGAATTCTCAGAAACATATTTCTAAGTTACTGTGGGTCTTAAAATATTTCCCAATGAGCATATCCAATACTATAGTCTATGAGAAACAGGAAGTGGGAATGCAGAGAGGCTAGGAACCACTGCAGTAAATGCCAGGCCCTGTTGTAAGTCCTTCTGCAATTGCTAAAGTTCTCATTGCAACTCTATGAGATTTCTCATTTTGATACTGAGGAAACAGGATGAGAGAAGTTAGGTAACTTGCTTTAGATCACTCAGTTAACAAGTAAAAGGACCATAGATTCAAAACATGTAGCACTGACTGTATTGGCAACAGGAATCCAGAGATGTGAGTGATCAATGCAGGCAGCAGGAATCAGAAAAGCTTCCCAAAGAAGTGTGAGCAAAACCTCTTTTTTCCTTTTCACTACTTCACAGCCTAAAGTGAAGCAGTGATCTTTAGAATTACCACTAGAATTTAGTGAAGCATCTTTAGAATTACTTGAACTACTGTAGAGATATGTGGAAATTTATTTTTGATATGTTTCTCAAGCATGCTCACACAGAAACATAAGATATTCTTTCATACTTGGTTTTAAAATATTTTCCTGTCTTATGTTTCTTAATCATCATTAATATCATAGTAACACAGCTACACCTGTCCCAGACTCTTCCAGCCTGGTCTCTCTCTCTCTGTCCTGCTAAAAGAGAAGGATCTCTTGCTGAGTCTCTGCCCTTGAGCTCATGTCAGCTTTGCTGTCAACAAGTCATGTCAGACCCCCTTGTGTGGGTTTTGAGAGTCTGAGGTATTTTCTTCAAAGAACCTCCCTTCAAGTAGTCCCTGATAATCACAGAAAATTTCACCTCTTCTATTTAATTCCCCACATGCCAGTTTCTAATTATATGTGCAAGGTTATTTTTAAAAATTTTTCTGAGCCCTTGATTGAAAGTATTTAAAGAACTTTCTAGGGACCATGTAAGCTCAGGGCAAAATAAAACCATGGAGCTTTCATTCTAAGTTCTGTATTCGCATCTAGTCTAGGTCAAGAATGAGTGACAGCTACAACTTTAGCACCTCTGGGGAGAGGGACTAATTCCATTTCTGGACCTAGTCAATTTGATCTTGTCTTTTGAGACTTTCTAGAAAAAGCCTCAGAGAGCCATAAAGCTTTGCTTGGAAGGTGCCATGATCATGTCGAATGAGACTAGAGTCAGGACCTAGAGTCAGGACCATCTGGGGTTTTATATGCCCTAAGAGAGAATATTTCACCTCTATTTGACTTAGTTTTCTTATAAAATTGGGATAATAGTATAGGCTCAGGAGGAATTGCTGTCAAGAGTTGGATTCATACACACAAACCATTTACCAAGCATGGTTTAAAACTCTTTACAAATGTTAAATCCCTTAATTCATGTTAAATTTTGAAAAGGGAATTATTACTATTATTACTATTCCTATTTTACACATGAGTAAGCTGAGGCTCAGAGCAGTTAAGTAACTTATCCAGCATCACACAGCTGATAAGGGGTACAATACGTTTAAGCAGTCTGATTTCAGAATTCATGCTTGCTATATAGACTGTGTCCCCCCTAACCCCAAATTATATGTTGAAACCTAATCCCCAATGTGATGATACTTAGAACTGAGGCTCTTTGGAGATGACTAGGTCATGAGGTGGAGCCCTTGGAAATGGGATTAGTGCCCTTATAGAGATCCCAGAAAGCTTCTTTTCCCTTCTACCATGCAAGGATACAATGAGAAGATGGCCATCATGACACAAACCTGCTGGTGGGTGCTTTGATCTTGAACTTCTCAGCCTCCAGAGCTTTGAGAAACAAATCTGTGTTGTTTATAAGCCATCCAGTCTATGGTACAGCATTGTAGCAACCCAAATAGACTGAGACAGTTTTAAGTTCAGACAGTCTAGTCTCTTAGTTCATGCTATTATCTGTTATGTTGCCTCAAATGTTATGTAATCTAGTTTTAAAATGTTTAATACAATGACTGTATGTTATAAGATATGAGTATGTGTGTATTGATTCTGTAGGAGGTTTAACTAGTCATTCTGAAACAGGAAATCAAATGAGCTTTACTTATTATTAAGCCATTAAATGAAAATAAAATAGAGCTCCAACACTTAAAATAGGCTACTTAAGGATGATTTGACAAATTCTAGATTTTTCTGGATTGTGATATCTTTCCTTGAAATTTGCGCTGTGCTTAGTTGCTCAGTTGTGTCCAACCCTTTGGGACCCCATAGACAGTAGCAGCCCACCAGGCTTCTTTGTCATGGAGATTTTCCAGGTGTGAATACTGGAGTGCGTGGGTTGCCATGCCCTCCTCCAGGGAATCTTTATAACCCAGGGATCAAACCCAGATCTCCTGTACTTTTTCAGGCAGATTCTTTACCATCTGATCCACCAGGGAAGCCCTTGAAATTTCAAACAATTGGATATATTGATGAGTAAATTGAAGAAAGTCTTCACTACTCGGTAACCACAATTTGCACTAACTTTCTAAAGAAACACAGCATCTCATTACAGAGTATTTTTTTTTAAAGATTTATTCATAGAAATACACCATAAAGCAAATACACACCAATAAACAATCACTGAGTCTTCACAACAGTTTCATAATCATAATCTCTAGAATCAGCTATTTTGATAAGTATAGGAATTCTTTGATCACAGCTGAACATTAAACAAGGGCTTTGCTGAGCCTTTGATACACTAATGTCCTTATGAATCTCTCAGAGAGAGATATGGCATGCCATGATTTTAACTTAGTGCTAGTAAGTTGCTTTGTGTCAACTTGGCTAGGCTGAACTACATTTCCCAGAAGTCCCTTCTTGCATGTTTTTGATACAGTGGGCCACAAGAGACATGGAAGACTGGAAAGGTGGAAATGGAGCAGCAACCATTTTATAGTTCTCATTCTTTGTTGCTTATCTGCTGGCTCACCTCACTGACGTGGAATGGCATCTGGGCCTGCAAGTCCTCCTCCTTCAGCTCCTCCAACTCTTGGGTGAGGTGTATGTTTGGCTCCAAGGTGACGGGCACCAGCTTGGTGCTCATGCCATAAAGGTCAGATGCACTAAGAACTAGCATAGGTTCCAGCTGTAATCATGGAATTTAGCTTATCCTTGATCTTTTCCACTTTACATCCATCTTTCTTCCTGATTTCCTGTTCTGTGGACTTAAAGATTCTACAACAAGAAGACAACTTTACAGACTTTCCTTAAATGGTTTGCATAGTTACAAAAGATAAAATCCCTGTATATGTACAATATATATGTAATATGTGATATACAATATAGAATGAAGGTAATATATCAGCTACTAGTTCTTTTCTGATTGTGACTATAATAGGTGCATAATCCTTATGAGAATGTTGAGAGATGAGACTAGAGAGGAGGATCTTTGAAAGGACTTGAATGATATACTAAGGCACTTGGAATTTATTATTCTGTACCAAATCTGCAACATCTGCTTCTACTTCTGCTTTATTGAGTATGTCAAAGCCTTTGATTGTATGGATTACAACAAACTGTGGAAAATTCTGAAAGAGATGGGAATACCAGACCACCTGACCTGCCTCCTGAGAAATCTGTATGCAGATCAAGAAGCAACAGTTAGAACTGGACATGGAACAACAGGCTGGTTCCAAATAGGAAAAGGAGTATGTCAAGCCTGTATATTGTCACCCTGCTTATTTAACTTATATGCAGAGTACATCATGAGAAACGCTGGGCTGGATGAAGCACAAGCTGGAATCAAGATTGCCAGGAGAAATATCAATAACCTCAGATATGCAGATGACACCACCCTTATAGCAGAAAGTGAAGAAGAACTAAAGAGCCTCTTGATGAAAGTGAAAGAGGGGAGTAAAAATATTGGCTTAAAGCTCAACATTCAGAAAACTAAGATCATGGCATCTGGTCCCATGACTTCATGGCAAATAGTTGGGGAAACAATGGAAACAGGGACAAACTTTATTTTGGGGGGATCCAAAATCACTGTAGATGGTGACCGCAGCCATGAAGTTAAAAGACACTTGCTCCTTGGAAGGAAAGTTATGACGAACCTAGACAGCATATTAAAAAGCAGAGACATTACTTTGCCAACAAAGGTCTGTCTAGTTAAAGCTTAGGTTTTTCAGTAGTCACGTACGGAGTTGGACTATAAAGAAAACTGAGCACCGAATAATTGATGCTTTTGAATTGTGGTGTTGGAGAAGACTCTTGAGAGTCCCTTGGACTGCAAGGAGATCCAACCAGTCTATCCTAAAGGAGATCATTCCTGAATATTCATTGGAAGGACTGATGCTGAAACTGAAACTCCAAAACAGGTGAACTGGAGGCCACCTCATGAGAACAGTTGACTCATTGGAAAAGACTCTGATGCTGGGAGGGACTGGGGGTAGGAGGAGAAGGGGACGACATAGGATGAGATGGTTGGATGGCATCACTGACTCAATGGACATGGGTTTGAGTAAACTCCGGGAGTTGGTGATAGACAGGGAAGCCTGGCGTGCTGCAGTCCATGGTGTCTCAAAGAGTCAGTTATGACTGAGTGACTGAACTGAACTGAACTGAAAATGGTGCCATAGAAGGTTACAAAATTCCTGGTTCAGGAAATGATCATTATATTCTAGATCTACCTTTCAAAGGACCCTGCACAAAACATGCACTCCAGTTGGACTATAATGCCACAAAGACAGGGACTGTGCCCATCTGATTCTTGTATTTCTTAGGGCTGGCATAGTCCGTGGTGCAGACACACACCCCTGGCTTAGAGAAGTAATTAGATGTGGCCAAAGCCTGGATTTGAATCATGATTTTGAATCATGATTCCAGGAGATTTATAAAGGATAGCAGAAAATAAACCAGAAAAACCTTCAGCTCTGTTCTCGCCATCATCTTTTTATATTTATTCTAAATCCCTCGTGCTGTGATCAGGTCCAGAGCCTCCTGTTCTTTGTGGAAGTGGAGGGTAACTGAGTAACAATTTCCTTGTAGCATAAACATAGGTATGCTTGATGATCATTACTGAGTTGGCTTCCCTATCTCCAAAAGAAACAGTTTCTCTTTTTTAAAATTATTTTTCCCATAAATCTCTCTTGCAAACTATTTAATCATCTTCACAGCTGACCTGGATTTTTCTGTCACTTCACCTCTTTTGGCTGCCAATATCTTGCCTGGAAAAGAAGCAGTTTGAGCTACAGAGTCTCTAAGGGAGCAAATTCTGGTCAAATTACCTTTGGACTGACAAGAAAGGACAAGAAGTCAGTGTAAGGAAGGACTAGGAAATGCTTCCTAACTAATATTTAGATAATATTTTGGTTCTAGTCAATAAGTTAATAACAAACTACTAGATTACTGTATTAGATTTCAAAGGAATTAAAATTCAATAAAATACACAATGCTACAATTACAACAAACTGCTTTCTGAGATTTGTTGAGAAATCAAGATAATTTGGTTTTAAAATGAGACAGAAAACAACAGATGTTGAGTGTCTACCATGTACTAGAAACTTTACATATTTTAATTCTTTTAACTCTTACAAAATTATAAGAAGTAGGTTATTTGTTCCTGTGTCATAAATGAGAAGATAAAAGTTAGAAAGCCCAGGTAAATTGCTCAAATCTCATAGTTAGTGATTGGCAGAGTCAGGACCTGAACCCACATTTGTTCAACTAAAAAGGCAAGGTTCTTTGCCTGTTATCACCAAATTCGACAATATAGAAGAGATATTTAAAAAACCACCCTCACCATTTATTGAGTATGTCTCAGGCATCAGGATTTAGGCCAGATGGATTTCACATACATAAGATAAAGTTCACTCTACTCTTTTCCTTAAAGCTGTTTTCCTGTGTCTTATTACCCCCATTTCACAAATAGCAAAACTGAGACCCAGAGAATTTAAATGATCCATCTATTTCTATGTGCTTAGTAAGGGACACAGGAGGGACTCCAGGGCTCCCTGCACTATATCACTGTGCTGTCAATCATGTCAACCAGGAAAGGATGTTTCAAGTGCAAGATTAGGGGTGCCATGGGGGTTCCAACTGTGGGGAGCAGCCAGCTTTAATTAGAGTTGTAGCACTGAGACAAGGAGAAACTAGACTCCACCTCTACCAATTCGACAATTTTGCTGCTCTGAAGAAGCATAATTGATCAAAGGTAACGAAAACTAATGTTCCTACCTTGATCTTTTTTCCCCTAGAGGCCTGGAACAATTTCTTTAATCTATTAGAGTTATTTTGAACAGCAGAGGGAGTGGCGTGTTTCTCTAATTTTAATTTCAAAAGAATCACCTTGGGTACCTGACTGAAATGTGATTTCTGGGTCCTACTCCTAGAAATTCTGACTCCCCAGGTCTGGAATGGGCCTGAAGAATCTGCATCCCAAACAAAACATCCTAAACAAATATCCCAATCTTCCTGGGACTGGGAGGATGGTACTGCTGATCCAGGTTGTGTAAGTTCTGCCTCTTGAAATCTTTGTGTAGTAGTTGAGATTCTGAGCCTTCTGAAGCCCTGGCTCCAACACTACTAGCTCTGTACTGGCAAGTGAGTTACTCAACCTCACTTAGCCTCAGTTTACCTGTCTATAAGATGAGAATAATGATGATACTTACCTACTTCTCAGTGATGTGAGGACTAAATGTGAGGAATAAAGCAATGTATATAAAACATGGAATGTGTTTCTGGAACATAGTAAATCCTCAATTAATGTTCACTATTATTATGCTAATAGGAAGTTAGTTATTTAGAGAAAAAAGATTGAGTCATTCAACTAGAAATTTGTTTATGTCTTTGTGACTATGCAGTTGGGGGTTGGGGTTGGGGAGGGAATTAACTGGTTTCTGGAAAGTAATAATAATACAGGCCTTTTTGTGTCTGGGGTATATTTCTTGAATGTCCTTTTTTTTTTTTCTTTTGCTAGTGCTGAAAATTTATCTTCAAGGTGCCCACAGTTTCTCCGGAAAGGAATTCTTTTTTCATTGATAATCACTAAGCAGATCTCTGATTGGTGGGGCACTCATTTCTCTATGGCTTTGCAAGGGCTGATTGGAAAACTTCCTTTCTTTTTGGTTTTTAAGGGAAATGATAATAGGAGAAGCAAAAGTCAGAAATTTCAGAACAAGCTTCTCTTTCCCTTCACGCATATTGGTCAGAAAGGGCAACAGCCCTTTGCCTACTCCCCTGGACTGGAGATGTAAAGACAGGAGCCAAGTAGGCTTCCATTCAGCTCCTCAGAGTTCAGGGCTGGGGCTAGACTCCCAAACACAGAATCGATGAAAACCACCAGTGGATCCTGACTTCACATTTAATGGTCATGTGCATATGGCTCTTCAAATTTCCTTGTCTGGATTCCCGTTTATCTTTCTATGTTTCTCTCCTGACATACTTCATCTTCTTTTTATGAGGTTTTTTTTTTTTTTGGTTGTTGTTGTTGTAGCCTTATTTTTTCTTTACTCTAGACTTTTCTTATGTGTTTCACTGTCTAAACAGATTTTTTCTTTCACTTTGTCTTTAGATCTCTCTTGGATATTCTTTTCTTTGTGTATGTGCTCAGTCATGTCTGACTCTTTGTAATCTCTTGGACTGTAGCCTGTCAAGCTCTTCTGTTCACGGGATTTCCCAGGCAAGAATACTAGAGTGGTTTACCATTTCCTTCTCCAGGCTTCCAGACCTAGGGGTCGAACCCAAGTCTCCTGTATTAGCAGGCAGATTCTTAACCACTGCGCCACCTGGGAAGCCCATTCTTTTCTGTGGGTTGTCTTTCACTAGGTATTGGTGATATACCATTATTAACTTTTGTATTTATTTCTTCTACAAGATCAGAAGCATCTTGAGTGAGGACTCTTGTCTATCATATTGACTTTGTACTCCTTGTTACCCCATCACAGACACAAAGTGGGGACTTATTAAATATTTCTCAGTAAATAAACAAGTTGTCTTCTAGCATATGTTGGAGTGCCTCCAATGATGAGAAACTTATTACCTCTTGAGGCTGATGGATCCATTTTTGAAATGCTATACTTATCTGAACATTCTCCCTGATCAATGAACTGAAATCAATGGTCCTGTAATTTTCCAGGAGAGAAAAATGCCACTGTTTTGGAGGCTGAGACAAACACAATGGAGTATTACTCAGCCATTAAAAAGAATACATTTGAATGAGTTCTAATGAGGTGGATGAAACTGGAGCCTATTACACAGAGTGAAGTAAGCCAGAAGGAAAAACACCAATACAGTATACTAACGCATATATATGGAATTTAGAAAGATGATAACAATAACCCTGTGTACGAGACAGCAAAAGTGACGCTGATGTATGGAACAGTCTTATGGACTCTGTGGGAGAGGGAGAGCGTGGGAAGATTTGGGAGAATGGCATTGAAACATGTAAAATATCATGTATGAAACGAGATGCCAGTCCAGGTTCAATGCACGATACTGGATGCTTGGGGCTAGTGCACTGGGACGACCCAGAGGGATGGTATGGGGAGGGAGGAGGGAGGAGGGTTCAGGATGGGGAGCACATGTATACCTGTGATGGATTCATTTTGATATTTGGCAAAACGAATACAATTATGTAAAGTTTAAAAATAAAATAAAATTTAAAAACAAACAAACAAACAAACAAACAAATCTCTGGTTCTGCCATCATATCATCATCTCAGAAAAGTGCTCTAGTTAATGACTCAAGTGCAAAATGGAGACTACTTTCTTGAGGAGGGGCTTCTAGATAGAGATAGAGACACAAATGCTGGAAGAGAAAAGGCGATACCTCATCAAGGATAGAAAATATTCCTGTTTTCTTATTTTACTAGTAACAGAGGCAGAAAGAATGCACATGAGGAACAAGGATGGAATGGTCTTTCAAACAGGGTGTTTCAAAGAAGAATGCTCTGTGGATGGAACAATGAAATTGGGAGTTTACCAAGAAGACTGTATTGTTCTAGCAAGTTCTGATTCATGAATGAAGATATGAGTGAAGGAGGTAACGCTCTTTCTTTCTGCCAGGAGCTACAGAGTAGCTAGTTAAGGCGGTAAGAAGATAAGAAGAAAACTAGGACCGTGTGATGCTATAGAATTCAAAGAAAAAGATAGCAGTGTCAAAAGCAGAGAAGAGATTGAGTAAAGTGACCAACAAATTTAGGAATACAGAAATATTTTGTAACCTTACCTAGAGGATTTTGGGTGGGGGCCAGTTAGTGATAGGTTGATATCACAGACTGTATCTGCCCCAAATTCATATATTAATACCTCAATTCCAATGTGATGGTATTAGGAAGTAAGGTCTTTTGGAGGTAATTAGGTTTAGATGAGGTCATGAGGATGCAGATAGATTTGTTGTTATAGGTTGGGTAGTTAAGGGACTTTCTGTCTGTCAGCTTCTATTTTTCCTGTGAAAAATAATTAGGATAATGTGTACTGTGCTTAGTCACTCAGTTGTGTCCAACTCTTTGTGACCCCAGGGACTGTAGCCCTCTGGGCTCCTTTGTCCTTGGGATAGTAAACTTCTATTGATGATTTATTGACAACAGGCATTATTTTTAAAAGTTTATATAGATTGACTCATGTTCTATTTACAATAACCTTATGAGGCAGGAAATATTATGTCTTTATTTTACCAACAATGAACTGAGGCACAGAATTGTTAAAAAAAAATGTATCCCTGAGGTTGCATTTAGATAAATTGCTGGAACCTGAGTAGGAAGCCAGACAGGTTACTGTTAGAGCCCACAATCTTAACCAAGAGCCACATTTAACCAAGGTTCAATCACTAAGGGTGAAGGAGACATGGGAGGGGCCAGTCATTGAATGAGAATGAAGGGAGGAGAGTTTCTCCAGAAACCGATTGGAATAATGTGATAAGATTCTAAGGGGTGTCAACTGAGACTTGGAATTACAAACTGAAGGTGCTATCAATCAACCTGTTGATGTGATTTGCTTCTGAGGATTTCAGCTATATGAAAGCACTGAGAAGAAACACTGTTGGGTTTATCTAAGGTTAGCACTTACTGGGTGTAGCAAAATGACAAAAAGACAATGGACAGTGAGGGTGGCTGTAATAATCCACAGGTAAAGAGGCTTTGGGGAATACATCTCTCTTATTAAAAAGCTCTTTCTACTATGCTAGTATTTTTTTGCTTATTGGTCTTTTCTGGCAAAGACTTTTGGTGAACAGAACAGAGCCTTGCAATTCAGTCAAGTTCAACACGCTGGAATAGAGAATTTAGAGTACACTAGCCTCTCTGCTACATGGTAGGTATTTTGAACTAGGATTTTGCTTTTTGTTTACTATTAATGCCATTGGTACCAGAGATTTTGTCTAAAAACAGTGTATCAGATACTTAAGTACCTTCCCACTGGCCTATCTATATATACTATCTTGGTTACAATGTCACATTATTGATTACTTTCAGATTTTTTTCATATCACTTACATTACTCCATAATCAAAAAATAATAATTTCCTAGTAACATAAAAGACCCTAAATTAACACTTAAAATTTTACTTTATAATTTAAAAAGTTAAAATTTGCATCTGAGACAAGTTAAAAGGAAAGTCAATATAAAATTGTATAGGTATCATAATGACTCATCCCAGCAAAATTTTATTAATTAAGACAGGTAATAGGACAGCTCTGAATAATCTTCAGAGTTGATTGGACTTATTATCAATACTCCATGAAAAACTTTCTTTTACGATGATTCGGTTGGACTTAAATTGTGTACAAAATTCTGAATCACAAAATTTTGACATAGCTTAAGCAATAATGAGATGGATCATTAGAAGTAATTTTACCTCGAATGTATTAATGCAATGTGTGGACCTTAATTCCAAAGGCAATAGAATTAGTTGTTAAAAATATAGAATCTTGGGCCCCATTCCAAATCTACTGAATCAGAATCTGCATTTTAATAAGATCCTCAGGGAATGAATGCACATTACAATTTGAGATGCTCTGGTCTGGGTTATCATTTAGTAATTAGTATTGTGATGGATTGAAATGTGAACTTGTATGAAACACCCACTGGTTTTTATGTTTTTGGTGTAGAGATGGTCTGACCACATGTGAACCCTGACATGTTTTAGGTAAAAAGGTAGTTTGAGAGAAAAATGGTGAGAAGTAAGAACTGGGGTCTCATTTTATTTTAGATTTGATGTGATGGTCTCATTAGCAAAAGCATGCATTTACAATTCTTATATCCATTTTCTCTGCTCTTCTTTGTAGTCTTTGGCTTTTCTCTTTCCTTCTACAATTTTCCATATTCCTCAATTTTAAAATCCCTGATTTGCAAAGGCAATAGTTTCTAGGTTCTCAGCAGTCAAGTATTTATTGGGCATAAATGAGTTAATCCAAGAAACATATGAAGTTGACATGATTCTGATGGTTCAGGAAATTTTAAAAATCATCATGAAAAAGTGAAAGTGAAAGTGTTAGTCACTTAGTATGTCTGACTCTTTGTGACCCCATGGACTGTAGCCTGCCAAGCTCTTCTGTCCATGGAATTCTCCAGGCAAGAATACTGGAGTATGGTGCCATTCCCTTCTCTAGGGATCTTCTCAATCTAGGGATGAAACCCTGTTCTCCTGCATTGCAGGCAGATTCTTTACTGTCTGAGCCACCTATGGGGCTCTACATATTAGAATGGTTGATAGGAGTTTTTTAGGACATGGCAGATGTTGACTCACAGTAATTAATGTGATTAACCTTCAGCCAAGGTATGTTCAAAACATAGAGGTGAATCTGAGTCATTAGCTTTTGGTTCTGAAGCCGTGAAGAATTATGGCATTTGCTCTGTCCATGCTCTTCCAAACAAAGATCACCTCATTTATGGCATTTATTGCTTCTAAGTATTTTCTTCTTCATGTTTATTTTTCAAAAGTATAAAATGCCAAGGTAAGTGACCAAAAGAGAGCAACTATTCAGTATGTGGCAATGACAACAGAGCTAAGGTTTTTTTCTTGTCAAATATTTCTATTGAGAACTCTTTTGTTTCTTCCTTTCTCTGCTTTCTTCTCAGAGTGAAGATAATAAATGAGAGGTCAGAGCACCAGGGCAGACAATGGAAGGTCTCCAAACAGGCAAGGCTGTTTCTGTCTCTTCCTGTGTGATTTCCCTCTCATCTTTAGGATGCAAGTAGATGCTTTTAGATAGACAACTCCCCGTGGAGTAAAAGGGAGACTGCTTTATCGTCCAGTTGTGCCAGATATTAAAGTCAACTGCCATGACTTGAATTAATGTTAAACGTTTGAGAGAATGAATTAAAGCTAGGTGCATTTGTGAATATAAACAGAATGTTAAATTTTAACATTACTTATTATATATATTTACTTATATATATGTATATATGTTTATTTTATGTATTACTAACCTGGCAAGGACGAATCATTCACTCTAATGATAGTAATAATTTTTGAGGACTATAACATGCATTATCTCATTTAATCTTCAGGATAGCCCATATGAAAGTGCTAATAGTATAATTCTCCTTATTCAGATGAGGGAACCAAGAAAAAAGAGATGTTAGGAAGCTTGCTCAAGTTCATGTAGCTGATCGGTGGCATAACTGGGATTCATCTCCCTCTCCTACTGCAAATCTGTTGATTACAATGGAATATGAAGACATTAACTTATGATTTTTCCATTCTTTTCAATTATACCTTCTCATACACCTCATGGCTTAGGTTCACTGAGTTAGGCTGTGGTCCGTGTGATTAGATTGACTAGTTTTCTGTGATTATGGTTTGCGTGTCTGCCTTTTGATGCCTCTCGCAACACCTACCGTCTTACTTGGGTTTCTCTTACCTTGGACATGGGGTAACTCTTCACAGCTGCTCCAGCAAAGTGCACCCGCTGCTCCTTACCTTGGATGAGGGGTATCTCCTCACAGCTTCCCCTCCTGACCTGGAACGTGGAGTAGCTCCTCTCGGCCCTCCTGCACCCACACAGCCACCGCTCCTTGTGGGGTAGCTTCTCCCGGCTGCTGCCCCTGGCCTCGGGCGTGGGGTAGCTCCTCTTGGCCGCCACCCCTGACCTCGGGCGAGGGGTAGCTCCTCTCAGCCACACTTCCATAATCACAGAAAACTAGTCAATCTAATCACATGGACTACAGCCTTCTCTACTCAATGAAACTAAGCCATGTCGTGTGGGGCCACCCAAGATGGGCAGGCCATGGTGGAGAGGTCTGACAGAATGTGGTCCACTGGAGAACGGAATGGCAAACCACTTCAGTATTCTTGCCTTGAGAACCCCATGAACAGTATGAAAAGGCAAAATGATAGGATACTGAAAGAGGAACTCCCCAGCTCAGTAGGTGCCCAATATGCTACTGGAGATCAGTGGAGAAATAACTCCAGAAAGAATGAATGAATTGAGCCAAAGCAAAAACAATACCCAGTTCTGGATGTGACTGGTGATAGAAGAAAGGTCCGTTGCTGTAAAGAGCAATATTGTATAAGAACCTGGAATGTTAGGTCCATGAATCAAGGCAAATTGGAAGTAGTCAAACAGGACATGGCAAGAGTGAATGTCAACATTCTAGGAATCAGTGAACTAAAATGGACTGGAATGGGTGAATTCCATTATGGAATGGAGAATGGAACCATTATATCTACTACTGTGGGTAGGAATTCCTTAGAAGAAATGGAGTAGCCATCATGGTCAACGAAAGAGTCCAAAATGCAGTACTTGGATGCAATCTCAAAAACAACAGAATGCTCTAGTTCGTTTCCAAAGCAAACCATTCAATATCACAGTAATCCAAGTCTATGCCCCAACCAGTAACGCTGAAGAAGCTGAAGTTGAATGGTTCTATGAAGACCTACAAGACCTTTTAGAACTAACACCCCCAAAAGATGTCCTTTTCATTATAGGGAACTGGAATGCAAAAGTAGGAAGTCAAGAAACACCTGGGGTAACAGGCAAATTTGGCTTTGGAATATGGAATGAAGCAGGGCAAAGGCTAATAAAGTTTTGCCAAGAGAATGCACTGGTCATAGCAAACACCCTTTTCCAACAACACAAGAGAAGACTCTATACATGGACCTCACCAGATGGTCAACACCAAAATCAGATTGATTATATTCTTTGCAGCCAAAGATGGAGAATTCTGCTCTATACAGTCAAAAAAAAAAAAAAAAAAAACAAGACTGGGAGCTGACTGTGGCTCAGATCATGAAGTCCTTATTGCCAAATTCAGACTTAAATTGAAGAAAGTAGGGAAAACCACTAGACCATTCAGGTATGACCTAAATCAAACCCCTTATGGTTATACAGTGGAGTGAGAAAAAGATTTAAGGGACTAGATATGATAGAGGGCCTGATGAACTATGGACAGAGAGGTTCATGACATTATACAGGAGACAGGGATCAAGACCATCCCAAAGAAAAAGAAACGCAAAAAAGCAAAATGGGTTCAGGAGGCCTTACAAATAGCTGTGAAAAGAAGAGAAGTGAAAAGCAAAGGAGAAAAGGAAAGATATAAGCATCTGAACGCAGAGTTCCAAAGAATAGCAAGGAGAGATAAAAAAGCCTTCTTCAGTGATCAATGCAAAGAAATAGAGGAAAACAACAGAATGGGAAAGACTAGAGATCTCTTCAAGAAAATTAGAGATACAAAGGGAATATTTCATGCAAAGATGGGCTCGATAAAGGACAGAAATGGTATGGACCTAACAGAAGCAGAAGATATTAAGAAGAGGTGGCAAGAATACACAGAAGAACTGTACAAAAAAGATCTTCACGATCAAGATAATCATGATGGTGTGATCACTGACCTAGAGCCAGACATCCTGGAATGTGAAGTCAAGTGGGCCTTAGAAAGCATCACTACGAACAAAGCTAGTGGAGGTGATGGAATTCCAGTTGAGCTATTTCAAATCCTGGAAGATGATGTTGTGAAAGTGCTGCACTCAATATGCCAGAAAATCTGGAAAACTCAGCAGTGGCCACAGGACTGGAAAAGGTCAGTTTTCATTCCAATCACAAAGAAAAGCAATGCCAAAGAATGGTTAAACTACTGCACAATTGGACTCATCTCACAGGCTAGTAAAGTAGTGCTCAAAATTTTCCAAGCCAGGCTTTAGCAATACATGAACCATGAACTTCCAGATGTTCAAGCTTGTTTTAGAAAAGGCAGAGGAACCAGAGATCAAATTGCCAACATCCGCTGGATCATGGAAAAAGCAAGAGAGTTCCAGAAAAACATCTATTTCTGCTTTATTGACTATGCCAAAGCCTTTGACTATGTGGATCACAATAAACTGTGGAAAATTCTGAAAGAGATGGGAATACCAGACCACCTGACCTACCTCCTGAGAAATCTGTATGCAGATCAAGAAGCAACAGTTAGAACTGGACATGGAACAACAGACTGGTTCCAAATAGGAAAAGGAGTATGTCAAGGCTGTATATTGTCACTCTGCTTATTTAACTTATATGCAGAGTACATCATGAGAAATGCTGGGCTGGATGAAGCACAAGCTGGAATCACAATTGCTGGGAGAAATATCAATAACCTCAGATATGCAGGTGACACCACCCTTATGGCAGAAAGTGAAGAGGAACTAAAAAGCCTTTTGATGAAAGTGAAAGAGGAGAGTGAAAAACTTGGCTTAAAGCTCAACATTCAGAAAACTAAGATCATGGCATCTGGTCCCATCACTTCATGGGAAATAGATGGGGAAACAGTGGAAACAGTGGGAGACTTTATTTTTTGGGGCTCCAAAATCACTGCAGATGGTGATTGCAGCCATGAAATAAAAAGACACTTACTCCTTGGAAGGAAAGTTATGACCAACCTAGATAGCATAGTGAAAAGCAGAGACATTACTTTGCCAACAAAGGTCCGTCTAGTCAAGGCTATGGTTTTACCAGTGGTCATGTATGGATGTGAAAGTTGGACTGTCAAGAAAGCTGAGCACCGAAGAATTGATGATTTTGAACTGTTGTGTTGGAGAAGACTCTTGAGAGTCCCTTGGACTGCAAGGAGATCCAACCAGTCCATTCTAAAGGAGATCAGTCCTGAGTGTTCTTTGGAAGGACTGATGCTAAAGCTGAAACTCCAATACTTTGGCCACTCATGTGAAGAGTTGACTCATTGAAAAAGACTCTGATGCTGGGCGAGATTGGGGGCAGGAGGAGAAGGGGACAACAGAGGATGAGATGGCTGGATGGCATCACTGACTCAATGGACATGAGTTTGAGTGAGCTCCAGGAGTTGGTGATGGACTGTGAGGTCTGGTGTGGTGCAATTCATGGGGTCACAAAGAGTCTGAACTGACTGAGCGACTTAACTGAACTGATACACCTCATAAAGCCCTTTACTATGTTATAAAAAGCTTCCAAGTCATGCTCCTCTTAATCTATAAATAAATTTGAGAATACGTTAGTAATTATAAGCTGGAGTCACATCTCTTTCTGATGGCCACAGACAAGATATTGATTTAGAATACATTATTATCCCCTCAGCTCGTAAAGTGTGCGAATTAAAATCAAAATTGGTTGTGAAGAGAATCCCTGAAAGAGACTTCTAATGTCTCTTAATATTCAAATATCATTAAACTGAGAAAAGCAAACAAGCAAAGACTCCCTTTGGCAATGTTATTACTTCTAACTCCTCAGAGGCTTCACTCTTTGGTCCACATCAACTGTCTCCAGCCACATGGAAGGAAATGGCTAAATAAATCAGTAGGCTGTTGTGTGAGCTACATCAGTAATTTAATTTTGGAGATCTTGCCCCAATAATTATTTTCTTTCTATTCTGTATCTTCAGCCTTCCTCTATTGGTATTTAAGTGTTGCACATTAGCATTTAAATATGCCACATATCTTCTATCTTAAATAATAATGATAATAATAAGCCATCCATATATTTCTCTGCTGCTGCTGCTGCTGCTAAGTTGCTTCAGTCGTGTCCGACTCTGTGCGACCCCATAGACGGCAGCCCATGAGGCTCCCCCGTCCCTGGGATTCTCCAGGCAAGAACATATTTCTCTAACTATGTCTATTCTCTTCCCTTTGCAACCAGGCTTTTCCAAAGAGTTGCTGAAAAGTTACAATTTCTTTTCCTCTCTTCACTCCCCAACCCACTCCAATCTCTCCCCAGTGCTTTAACAAACCAACATTTTCCAAGAACACTAATGACCTATCTTTCAGATTTATTCAGAAAAAGATTAATTCTCAATCTACTTGAACTCAGAGAAGCATTTGGTATGGCTGATCACAAACTCCTCTGGAAACCATGTCCTCCCTTTGTTTCACAGAAACACAGGATCCTGGTTTTTCTCCCACATCTCATCTCTGCACAATCAGCTTCTAGATTCTCCTCTGCCTGCTCCTTTTTTTGGAGTATTTCTCAGGGCTTCATCCTCTTCTCTTTCACTTTACTTTCTCTCTTGAGGTAATCTTATTCACTCTTTTTAGCTTCAATTTAATCACTCAAATACTGTCAATAATAATAACATTTTTTGGATGGTTACAATGTGCCATGAACTGTACTAAGTTCTTCATGTAATGTACCTGATTTATTCCTCATAACAACTATTACACTCTTACATGTTTAACACCATCCTGTGCCAGCTATATCATAACTCTCAGAGATGCTCATACACACATGTGCCAGAAAGGTCCTTTGACTCTCTTGAAGGCACAACAGAGGTAATGGTATTCTTCATCTTTCCCACTCTACTCCATCTAAAATATATTCTCCCAAAATTGTTCCCTAAATCAGTTCATGGTATTGCCAACCACCAATTAATTGCTTAAAACAGAAACCTGAGTCAAGCTTTCTTGCCACTTATGCTTGATCACTCTGTTTAGCCACTAAATCCTATTTATTTTATTTCCTAAATATCTTTCTAATATGCCACTTCTCTTGGTTTCCATTATTTACTCCATGGGTTCTTAACCTCCACAACACTGACATTTTGGGTCAGATAATTCTTTGTTATGATTGTCTTGTGCATTGTAGGATGTTGAGTAGCATCCCTGTTCTCTACCATGCAGATGTCAATGAAGCCCTTCCACCCTCCCTCCAGAGTTGTGACAATTAGAAATGCTTCTAGATATTAACAAATGTCCCCAATTGAGAACCATGGCTTTAGTCCCAGTTAATATTATCTACCTCTGTATTTAATGCAACAGACTTAATTTTTTCTTCCCTGGTGGACTTCCCTGGTGGCTCAGATGGTAAAGTGTCTGTTTGCAATGCTGGAGACCTGGGTTTGATCCCTGAGTTGGAAAGATTCCCCTGGAGAAGGAAATGGCAACCCGCTCCAGTACTCTTGGCTGGAAAACCCCATGGACAGAGGAGCCTGGTAGGCTACAGTCCATGGGGTCACAAGGAGTCGGACATGACTGAGAGATTTCACTTTCACTTTCTCTTTAATTTGTTCTAAATGGTGAAAGATGCAAATGTCACAACAATTTTTAAAAACTTTATTTAGTTTCTCCATGCTTTTAGAATAAAAGTTTAGAGTTCTTTAAAAGCATTCCCAAGTTTTTTAAAAACAGATATATTGAGATATAATTTATATATAAAGATTGTACATATATAATGTCTATAATTTGATGAGTTTGTGCATGTATATACCCATGAACCAACAACACAATCAAAAGTAATAAATATATCCATCACCTCTGAAAGTTTCTCATATGCCCCACTTTCTTTCTTTGTGGTAATAACGCCTAACAAGATCTATTTTCTAAATTTTTAAAAAATGCATAACACAGTATTGTTAACCACAGGTACTATTTTGTACGGTAGAATTCTATAACTTATCCATCTTGAATAACTGAAAATTTGTGCCCATTGAACAACAACTCCCCACTGACACCCTCCACTCCCCCTTCCCCAGAACTTGACAACCACCATTCTAGTGCCTACTTCTATCAGTTTGACTATTTTAGATGTCTTGTATAAGTGGAATCATGAATATTTGTCCTTCAGTGACTGAATCATTTCACTGAGCATAATGTCCTGCAGGTTTATCCATGTTGTGCCTATGACAGGATTTCCTTCTTTATGTATTCGTTCGTCAATAGACACTTAGACTGTTTCCTTGGCTACTGTGAAAAATGCTGGAATAAACTTGTAGTTTATTTTTAATTTTCTAATTTATTATAATAGTTCTATTTTTAGTTTTTTTTTTAAAAGAAACTCCATCCTGTTTTTCATAGTGCTGCAACATTTACATTCCCACCAACAGTGTACAAGAATTCTAAGTTTTCTACATCTGCACTGACATTTATTAATTTGTTTTTTGAGAATTGCTTTCTTTCATAGCTCAGTCAGTAAAGAATATGCTTGCAATGCAAGAGACTAGGGTTTGATTCTGGCGTCAGGAAGATCCCCTGGAGAAGGAAATGGCAACCCATTTCAGTATTCTTGCCTGGGAAATCCCATGGACAGAGGAGCCTGGCAGGCTACAGTCCATGGGGTCGCAAGAGTCAGACAGGACTGAGTGACTTTCACTTCACTTCACTTCCTTTTAAAAATAATTGAAATATATTTGACACATAACACTGTGAAAACTTAAGGTGTACAACATGCCAATTTGTTACATTTATATGAGGTGATATCTCATTGTGGTTTTGATTTCTTTGATGATAGTGATGTTGAGCACGTTTTCATATATCTGTTGGCCACTTGTATGTCTTTGAAGAAATGTCTATTCAAGTCCTTTCCCCATTTAAAAAACTGGGTTACATATATTTTTTTGCTGTTGATCTATAAGACTCCCTTATATATTTTGAACATTAACCACTTATCATATATATGGTCTGCAAGTATTTTGTCCCATTCCACAGGTTGTCCTTTAATTCTGTTGACAGTTTTCTTTGCTGTGCAGAGCTTTTTAGTTTGATGCAGTACTGTTTGTTTATTTTAACTTTTATTGTTTGTGTTTTTGGTTTCATAAGCAAGAAACCATGGCAAGACCTTGTTTCCTTTTAGAAATTTTACAGTTTCAAGGCTTACATTTATGCTTTTAATACATTTTGAGTTTATTTTTATGTATAGTGTAAGATAAGGGTCTAATTTCATTCTGTTGTGTGTGGATATTCAGTTTGCCCCATGCTACTGTTGCACAGACTATCTTTTTCCCATTGTGTGTTCTTGGAACCTTCGCTAAAGAACAGCTGCCTGCTTATACATGGGTTTATTACTGGACTTTCTATTCTATTCCATTGATCTATATGTCTGCCTTTATGCCAGTAAAACACTGTTTTAATTACTTCAAGTGATCTACAGATTCAATATTAAACCCATCAAAATCCCAATGATATTTTTTATAGAAATATTAAAAAAGTCCTAAAATTCAAATGGAACCATAAACGGCCTCCAAGAGCCAAAACAATCTTAAGAAAGAAGAACAAAGCTGGAGGCATTACGTTTTTTAATTTCAAAATAGAAATCTACAGTAATTAAAAAAAGCATTCCCAAGTTTTGACTCTTACTTACTCTTCAGTTTCCTTTTGGGCTATATTGGATTTCCTCATAAAGCATTTCCTCAAAATACCAATTCTCTGTACTTGGGCTTTTCACAACTTTTTTTTTTTTTTTTAATGGAATGCTTTCATTTTCTCTTCTCCCTTTGACCAGTCAATTGCCCATCATCCTTCAAGTCTCAGCTGAAATGTTACTTCCTTAAAGAGATCCTGTTTAACCAGTACTGATATTCCTCTCTACCAGACTAGATTCATAACTCATGCTGCTGCTGCTGCTGCTAAGTCGCTTCAGTCGTGTCTGACTCTGTGCGACCCCACAGACGGCAGCGCACCAGGCTCCCCCGGTCTCTGGGATTCTCCAGCCTTCTCCGATAAGTCATGCTACCCAAACTATATGCTTCTGTAACATATTGTACTTACTCTTTTACAATTTTTTTTGGGGGGGGATATAATCATCTATTCAATGTTTTTTTTGTTTTTTTCTTGTAAAGTTGAACTATCTATGAGGGATGATTTCCATATCCATCTCACCCTTCATTGTCTACTTAGTACGTGCTACAATGCAGGGCACTAGTACAAACTCAGTATTTGTTGACTGAATGCTTTGGAAACTCTGTTGGAAGGAAACATAGTATCTTGTAGCCTATCAGGAAATTCAGAGATGTCTCATTAGCTACAAGAAGTAGAAACTATAAACTCAGGGACCAAAGTCACATTTTCTATTAATATCTGCTGATATCAAATCAGACTCCATACGGATTCCATTACTGGCTTATCTAATAGAAAGAAATAAGTTCTACTAAACCCTAAGTTTTCTGTAGTGAGAAGGAAACATCAGTGAACAATTCAGTGGCCCCATATCCTGAAACTAATGAGGAAGAAGAACAGTGAGACGTAGGCCCTTGTTTCTATGGCTACTTCTTTGGTTTTCTCTTTCTCATATTGAAAGAGATATGAGGACTTGGAGAACTTTTAAAATTCTGAGCACCTCATAGGCGCTCTTCCACTGAGCGTCAGTGTTTGGTTCCAAGGAAGCAAGGCCAAGAACTCTTATAATCTCCAAATGCTGACAGGGCCACCACTGAAAGTCAGCCAACACAGACTGACATTTTTTCTTATTGAAGAGACACCATAGGAAATGCTCATCAGTGAAAGAACTAAAACCAACTTGATTTGTTTGATGGCCCTACAGAGACAAAGTTTTACTTATTTTTTAAACAGAACTAGAAATGGTTTCTTAAATTTTCAGTTTTACTGTAAGCCTTGCTGCCAGGCATAGGAAATTGTATGCATTGAGCATGTACGGTGGAGCAGCTGCATGTGTGCTGAGACACATTCAGAGAGGAAAAAGTGGGCAAATTATACAGGGGCATATGGGCTTTGGTAATAGACTAAGCCAACTGTCCCCACATCTCAAGAGTGAGACACAGCTTATATTTTGGAATGGCTGAAATCATACTTACTTTTTGTGGATGTAGATGAACTCTCAAGTGTGATACATCAGGCAGCAAAGGCTGTCACTTGGAGCAACACTGCTTTATTTTAGGAAAGCTAAGCCAAGGGAAACCCATAATTTTCTAAGGAAGAGATTTTGTAATCATCTTTAAACTTTCAGATGCTAATTCCTATCTTATTTCTATAACCACCCGCTCTAGAGCATGTTTAATGAAAATAAGAGATGATGGCTGTCATATTGTAAGTGAGTTAAATTTTATCTGCACTGAAAATCACTGAGAAATAATCTCTAATTATAAAGCTGGGAAACAGAACATTTCAGCACATGTGCTTTGAAGGAGCAGGCTCCCAGTTCTCACCACTAGAGTTGTCTTGAAAATTACTCACATCTGCTAAAGGGGAAAAGACTGAACTTCTTCATCCTTCATCAGTGTTTTTTAAAAAATCTAAATATTTTGCAATTTTGATGCGATTTGGCCTGAAGACCTATTTTTTTCCTATGTTGGTGATTAAAGACATTTTATTTTTCATGAAAAAGTCTTTGATTTGTGTAATATTGAATGTAGAAATTATATAGCATGCCATACATAATTTTGCCAGTGCTAAATGAATGCTATATGCCAGGTGTCGTGCTAAATGCCTCACATGCTAGCAGCCTTATGTTTATTTCCCAGTGAAGATAATGATAAAGTGGCAAAAACTCCACATGGGTTTAACTCTTATAAAAGATTTACAAAAGATTCAAAAGTCTACTTCAAATCTTTAGATACCAGCAACATAACAGCAAAAGGATAAAGAAAAGAACTTAACAAATGCTTTTATCTGTTATATAGCTTCTTTTAATATTTTAAAGTATTGGGTTTTTATAACTTGGAAAATGTGATGATATTTATCATTTATCTTTGTACTTAAATAACAAGTCATGTTTAATCTAAATCAAATCATTAAGCTATGTATGTTATATATTGCTATGCACTGAGATATGTAAGGGAGGTTTCCATACAGAACCAAACTCATAATTCATTTAGCTTTTCTTCCCTTTTAACTCAGTAGTCCACTTTTAAAACTGTGATTAAAAAGGAGACAACATATAGCCAAAAAAAAAAAAAAGGGGGGGGGGATTCCTGAAAACGTCATAAAGAACTGGGACATATTAGACAGTTAATGGTCTTTTTTGGATTGCTGCTCACATTTTGAAACTGCATTTTCTCCCTCAGCTTTCAAAGCCATAGTAAAAAAAAAAGTTCCTATAAACATTAAAAGCCCCCTTAGGAACTAAATGGACAACTGATCATCTACACCATGTGGGTAAATCTTTTGAGACTGGGCATTTTTATCCTCCAATTGCACATAACTTTGTGCTGGAATTTATGGTAAACTTACAAGAAGATCATGGCATCTGGTCCCATCACTTCATGGGAAATAGATGGGGAAACAGTGGAAACAGTGTCAGACTTTATTTTTTGGGGCTCCAAAATCACTGCAGATGATGACTGCAGCCATGAAATTAAAAGATGGTTGAAGGAAAGTTATGACCAACATAGATAGCATATTCAAAAGCAGAGACATTACTTTGCCAACAAAGGTCCATCTAGTCAAGGCTATGGTTTTTCCAGTGGTCATGTATGGATGTGAGAGTTGGACTGTGAAGAAAGCTGAGTGCCAAAGAATTGATGCTTTTGAACTGTGGTGTTGGAGAAGACTCTTGAGAGTCCCCTGGACTGCAAGGAGATCCAACCAGTCCATTCTGAAGGAGATCAGCCCTGGGATTTCTTTGGAAGGACTGATGCTAAAGCTGAAACTCCAGTACTTTGGCCACCTCATGTGAAGAGTTAACTGATTGGAAAAGACTCTGATGCTGGGAGGGATTGGGGGCAGGAGGAGAAGGGGAAAACAGAGGATGAGATGGCTGGATGGCATCATTGACTAGATGGACGTGAGTCTGGGTGAACTCCGGGAGTTGGTGATGGACAGGGAGGCCTAGTGTGCTGCGATTCATGGGATTGCAAAGAGTCAGACACAACTGAGTGACTGAACTGAACTGAACTGAACAAGGTGTTCTGATCATAATGGAAATGTTTAAAATTCTCACTCAATTTCATAAAAGATCTGCCCATAAACTTCAAAAATCCTAAACCACCTCAGTCTCACTAAATGAAAATACATTTATAACATATACCTCTGTGAAGGAGAGAATTAACCAAATCAACTCTTATGAGACTCTATTAAGTCTTTTTGAATTGTTGTAAAAGGTATTAGTGGAACATTGATTAGTAACTAAAAGCCAAAATAGACTTAGTTGATCTAGGGACCAAAAAATCCTGAAAAATGTTGATCTTATTATTTCTGTTTTTCAGCCATATCCTTAAAGTGAAGTCGCTCAGTCGTGTCCGACTTTTAGTGACCCCATGGACTATAGCCCACCAGGCCCTCCGTCCATGTGATTTTCCAGGCAAGAGTACTGGAGTGGGGTGTCATTGCCTTCTCCGTTAACAGTGGCTAGGCATACTATATTTACTTGGAGCTGGCATACTTGGTGACAGCCTTAGTGCCCTTGGACACTGCGTGCTTGGCCAGTTCCCCAGGTAGTAGCAAGCGCAAGGCGGTCTGGATCTCCCTGGATGTGATAGTTGAGCGCTTGTTGTAATGCGCCAGGTGCGATGCCTCGCCAGCGATGCGCTCGAAAATGTCCTTGACGAAGGAGTTCATGATTTCCATGGCCTTGGATGAGATGCCGGTGTCGGGATGGACTTGCTTCAGCACCTTGTACATGTACACAGAGTAGCTCTCCTTGTGGCTGCGCTTGCGCTTCTTGCCGTCCTTCTTCTGGGCCTTGGTCACAGCTTTTTTATTTTTTTATTTTTTTTATTATTTATTTATTTTTTTTTGGTCACAGCTTTTTTAGAGCCCTTTTTAGGGGCAGGAGCAGACTTAGCCGGTTCAGGCATGTCTATAAAGACAACACTGGGTCAGACCAATTCATCAACAACTCAACTGAGCAGCTGACATTCTACCTTAGAGCAAGAAAACCCCATCCATTGATCACTCCAACATTATTGAAATACACTAAATTACTCTCATTTTTTTAAGCACAGGACATCAAATCTTTTATACTAAGAAAGAATACCTCTTAGCTGAAATTTCATGGCTGAATGTTAATTAATTTTGTGCATTTTTTAGTGAAATAACATTGCCTCTTAATATAATTCAATGTCTTCTGGCTTTTATAAGGTTGCCTGTATCCTACAACTTTTGAACTGGGATGTCTATTTCATATTGAAATGATATGTTTACTATTCTTCTGGGGCCCTGCAAGGGATGGAAAGGAAATCTACACACCATTCTAATGCAGGCCGCCTGTAAGAAGCCATTGTAACTGACAATCACATTCCATTGTATGTTTTCATGAAGTCACTTAATCAGAAATATGTCTCATCATTCACTGACCATTTCAGCCTGTCTTTTCAGGATGAACTCTGGGCCACTCAACTGTGAACAACATTTAATTAAAGCCTCAATTTTCTATCAAAATGACAGGATCTTATACATATATTTGTCAAATTGATTAGTTTGTGAAAATGAAGATTGACTATAAGTCTGGAATCTCTATTACAGTTATCTAATTTAAAAAAATGCCCATTCCTTCTACTTAGAATACTAGGTCCTTAAAAATCCTACAACAGGAATTTCTATGATATTTTTCAATGTCAGTCAATAATCTATTAAGTACCCTTGGTGTGACTATGTTTATTGTATAATAAATTTCAGTATTTTTATCTTAAATGAGAAAATAAAGTCAAGAATTTTTTTAATCACACAGTTTTCTTTTTAATTAGAAAACTGAAACTATTCTATCTGAACTCTTTCAACTCCCAACTCATTTGACTTCTGATTTTGCTGTTTTCAGGGTTTTGTTTTTGTTCTTTGATGCTCAAAGCTGGTCTGAAGACCAGATGCCTCTTTTACCTGAAGCTTGTGAGGAATACAATCTATCTATCTGATAATGAGTTGATAAACACAATATATAAGAAACCTATAATCTCAAAAGCAAAACAGGCAAGCAATGTGAATAAAAATGGGCAAAGGTCCTGAATAGACATTTTTCCAAAGAAGGCCTGTGAATTGCCAACAGATACATGAAAACTGTTCAACATTACTAAACATCAGGGAAATGCAAACCAAAACTACAATGATATATCATCTCACAAGTAAATAAAACCTTATACACTACTAGGGGAAATGTAGAAATGTAAATTGCTACAGCTACTATGGAAAACATCATGGAGCTTCTCAAAAAGTTAAAAATAAAGCTATCATATGATTCCACAATTCCATTTCTGAGAATATATCCATAGGAAAAGAAATATCTGAAAGGATACCTGCACCCCTATGTTCACTGCAGCATTAGTCACAGTAGCCAGGACATGGAAACAACCTAAGTATCTACCAATGGATGTATGGATAATGAAGTTGTGTTATATATTTGCATACAATGGAATATTTTTCAGCATTTAAAAAGAAGATCCTGCCATTTAAGAGAACACAGATGGACCTTAAGGGCATTATGCTAAAGGAAATAAGTCACACAGAGAAAGACAAATACTGTGTGATCTAACTGGTATGTGGAACATAAAAAAATGCCATATTTATAAAAACAGGGAGTGGAATGGTGATTGTCAGGGGCTGGGTGGAGGGTGGAGGAAATGGGGAGATGTTGCTCAGAGTGTACAAACTTCCAGTAAGAAAATGACTAAGTTCTGGGGATCTAATGTACACATGGTAACCATAGATAATAGTACTATATTATATACCTGAAAGAGGGTAAACCTTAAATGTTCTCAATACACACATGCATACGGAGGTAATTATATGAGGTGATGAAGGTATGAACTAATTGAATCATAGTAATCATTTCACAATAAACAGGTGTGTCAGATCAGCACATTATATGCCTTAAACTTTTATACAATGTTATACATGAATTATGTCTCAATAAAGCTGAAAAAATTAAAGAAAAAAAGAAATATCATATCTCAGGTCTCACCTCAGATCTATTGAATCAGAATCTGCGTTTTAACATGATTTCTAGATGGCTGGTAAATTTGAAGGGCATTGATTCATACTGTAGCATGTAATTAGAGATTTAAAACACAACTTCCTTAAATAAGGGTTATTAAGATATAACTATTACATTATTGGGCTTCCTTGGTGGCTCAGATGGTAAAACATCTGCCTGCAACGTGGGAGACCTGGGTTCGATCCTTGGGTCGGGAAGATCCCCTGGAGAAGGAAATGGCAGTATTCTTGCCATTTGGCAGAAGGAAATTCCAGTACTCTTGCCTGGAAAATTCCATGGACAGAGGAGCCTGGCAGGCTACATTATTAAACTATTAAGTAAATAGTTATTTATTGCTATTAATTATTGATCTATAAATAGACTGAAGCTTCTGTTTTGCTGGTAAGTATCATTCATGTGACAACAAGATGGTTCATTAAGGATTAAGAAATATAAGACATTTTTACATACTACTAAATAACTGGCTTGAATTATAGCTATTGTTGTGATTAAATATTTTAGAGAAATGCATAAATTTATCATTTGGATAACTATTATAAGATAATAAATGCTTTGCATATTAAATGTTAGATCTCATCATCTTTTCTCTGGTATATGGGCATGGTGGTTGTCATTATCCAATCTTAGTGAAGATAAGAGGTCAAAGAATTTAAGCCACTTACCCAATACTGGATAGTGTGGTGTGTTGGTTGTGTCTCTTCATTCACTAGTGATAGATGCATAAACATAACTGAAAATTCTTGAATGTCTGGATCTAGCAGATATGAGGGATACTGGGCTCAAGATATATCTTACCAGCTTAACACCCTCTGTGGAAAAAGTAAAACTTGCCCTCTCCTTAGCAGTTGTGGCAGACCATCTTGGGAAGCACTTTCATAGGCTCATCTTGAGTCACCATGGCCAAAGGGAGAGGATAAGCTGATTGAACAGCACATATGACCACTTGCATTACCAAGAAGAGAGGATTAAAGAAGTAACAGGATAACTATCAGTCCCAAAGTTGCCTCTGGAAAGAGAGCTTCTGACTTAAGAAAAGCAAAAATAAATCCATACAATGGTAAGTGTTTAAACTGGGTCAAGATCATAAACTGAGAATTTAGATTTCTCTTTTTAATTATGATTTACAGAAGCATTGAAACAGTAGTTTTCATTATACTCTTACAGAAATTTCCTGGAGGAGTATTTAAGCATACACTCAGCTTCATGGAGCCTGAGACTGATGTAGTAAGAGTCTCACATGAGAGTGGGTGAGACAACGTGTGGGCAGAATCCAAGGTTTCACCAGATATCTCTCTGTATTTTAACTTATTCAAAATATTCTCTGAATTGGGCCTCAGTTGAACAGTGATTAGCTAGTTGCTGGGCTTTCCTGGTGGCTGAGATGGTTAAAAAGTCTGCCTGCAATGTAGGAGACCCAGGTTTGATCCCTGGGTCAGGAAGATCCCTTGGAGAAGGGAATGGCTACCCACTCCAGTATTCTTGCCTGGGATAACTCCATGGAAAGAGGAGCCTGGTGGGCTATGGGTCTCAAATGGATAGTTCTAAATGATTGGTAAATGCAAGGCATCTTAGTTTTAACAATATGCTGCCTTTTTATTAAAAAAAAAAAAAGTATGTCAGATTTCCCTTCCCCCTTTTCTGGTAATCATACCTATGCAAAGCCCATCTGTTTAGATGAAGAATTCATGTTAGCATGGCAAGTAGCAGGTGGGGCCTTAGCTGGGAAGAAATAAATAACCCCTTAGCATTTTCCTTGAAAAACTTTGCAAGCAACACATCATTAAAACTCAAATCAATTGTTTGTCACATTTCTTTAATGCTTCTGGGATGTATGACAATCAACATCAATGATTAAAATGAAAATTACCAATCTTGAGTTTATCAATTACTAAGGTCTTTCCAGCCACATTTATAGGTTTGAATGAGAGAAAAATATCAATCAATGCTGTCCTGCTTAAATAATTTATTCACCCCATGCATCTGAGGGTTAGGGCATCATAAGTTTTCTAGCCCTTAGGAAAAGATGCAAGTTTCCTGAATACTTCATTGAACGTGTATCAATTCATTCTTTCTCTCTTCTTTGTGTGTGTGTGTGTGTATGTATGTTTGTATGTGCATGCATATACTCAGTCATGTCCAACTCTTTGTGACTCCCTGGATAGTAGTCAGCCAGGTTCCTCTGTCCATGCAATGTTCCAGGCAAGAATACTGGAGTGGGTTTCCATTTGCTCCTCCAGCAGATCTTCCTGACCCAGGGATAGAAACTCATCTCTTGCATCTCCTGCGTTGGCAGGTGGATTCTTTACAACTGTGCCACCTGGGAAGCCCCTTTATCTCTTCTTTAACGGTCTCTAAATTCTAAAGGATTTTTCACTTTTGGATCTTTTTGTATAAAATGTATTATTTAAATCTCTCTGATCTCTACAGGTAATAGCTAATGATCACTGTTAACTTCTTTCAATGTAACATG
The DNA here is from genome assembly GCF_029378745.1 of Bos indicus. Lineage (NCBI taxonomy): Eukaryota > Metazoa > Chordata > Mammalia > Artiodactyla > Bovidae > Bos > Bos indicus. The sequence goes on along the minus strand of NC_091765.1, from coordinate 57,179,589 downwards.
ATTAATTATAACTCCAGTGTTTGTAACTATATCTATAATAATACAATGTTGCTTATCCTTATCGCTAAATCCCTTGTCCTTTTTAATATCTGTATAACCTTTCCCTTTTTCAACAGAGTGCTTGACAAGATATCAATCTCTGATCATTTAGTTCATAGAAAAATCCCCTAAAGTCTTTTCAACTGGAGTTTCTTTTTAACCTGAACACTGAAATCCTCTCTTATGTAGTACAAATCTTTCTCATCCTCTGAAAGTCACTTCAAACAGTGTTTCATTTTTCTAGAAGATGGATAAACCTCATTATACTCAGATGCCATCTTGTTGAAAGCTTTTAATGCTTTGTTTAAGGCATGTTACTACAGTGATAGGATAAGGCTTACCACGTGTAAAGATATTTGCAGCATATGAGTAGGCTGTGAAATACAATCACCTTGCACAGCAGAACTGGCATGTGAAAAGAGGAGTACTAAAATTAAGATGCTGGGTTTCTATTCCTTGACTGTAACTCCTTTCAGCTTCACACCTTTTGAAAATCAAAGCCTACTATTAAAATAAAGCCATAGAGAAATAAGTCCTCTTTTTAAAAAACAATTGTATTGAATTTAATTGATGCCCCTCAGATTAAGTTCTCCATTCTCCACATTAGCAACAAAAAGACTGTTAGAAAAGAAACCAAAATCCAAAATTCTGCACTTAATCTTCCGCTGCTAAATTTAAGAAGCTTTGTGTGGCACGGATATGAAATATGCCTATGTATTTATAAGACATTTTAAGCACAAACCAGGCCATCTGTCCACCTTCATGTCTCCCCACTTTTCATGCTCTTCTCCTTCCTACCCTTAATAGGGCTTCCCTTTAGCTTTAAAGCAATACACAGGTTTGAAAAAAAAAAATAGACACATAAGCTTATTTATTGCCAAAAAACTATATATATATCATTTATGTTTGTAAAATATCTACTTCTACATACATACCAGTGTAATACTATGGATACACTGGAAGAATACTCACCAGGTTATTTGACTAAGTGAAGAGGAGTGGGATGTGTTGGTACAGAGTGCAGGGAAGAAAGATAGATTCCTAGGCATACTTTTTTTTTTTTTTATTTACATTACACAAAATACTACATGCATTTAACTTCAGTTTAATTTAATTTAAAAAAATTAAATGTACTTTCAAACTATTTCAAACCATTGCCTCCCACTAATGGAGAATTTTGGGAAAAGAGTTAAATCCTACTCCTTGGTCAGCAACATCCTACACTTCCAAGAATCTACATGAAAAGAGGTAAATTTCAATAAGATAGAGGAGCAAGCAACATTAAGCATAAAGAAATGGAGGCTGTTGGAACTGGAAAGGAGACATTGCTTTGTTAACAAAAATTGATGGGAGACATTAAGAAAGTGTTTTCAGTAGTGTAGCAAGTATAGAAATCGTAAGTTGGGATAAACCAGAAACCATAAACAAAATGAAAAGACAACCTACCACCCAGGAGAAAATATTGCAAATGATGCGACTGACAATGGGTTAATATCTAAAATATACAAACAGCTCATACAACTCACAACAAAAAACAAATAGCCAAATCAAAACAATGGGCAGAAGACCTAACTTCTCCAAAGAAGCCATACAGATGGCCAATACGCACATGAAAAGATGTTCGACATCACTAATTATTAGGGAAAAGCAAATGAAACTACAATCAAATGTCACCTCAGAATGACCATCACTAAAAGCTGTACAAATAACAAATGCTGGAGATGGTGCAGAGAAACCATCTCCTATACCGTTGGTGAGAATATAAATTGGTGTTGCCACTATGGAAAACAGAATGGAAACTACTAAAAAAACTAAAAATAGAATTTCCATATGAGCTAGCAATCTCACTCCTGGGCATACACCCAGAAAAAACTATAATTTTAAAAGATAAATGCACCCCTATGTTCATAGCAGCACTATTTACAATAGTCAAGACATGGAAACAACCTAAATGTCGATTTCAACAGAAGAACAGATAAAGAAAATGTAGTTTATATATACAATGGACTATTACTCAGCCATAAAAAGACAGAAATAATGCCATTTGCAGCAACATGGATGAACCTAGAGATTATCACAGTAAGTGAAGTAAGAAAAAGACAAATACCATGTGATATCACAAATGTGGAACTTAAAATACAACACAAATGAACGTATCTATGAAACAAAAACAGACTCCAGATAGAGACAACAGATTGCAGTTGCCAAGGGGTTGGGAAGGGTTGGGAGTTTGGGATTAGTAGAGACAAACTATGATACATAGGATGGATAAATAACAAGATCCTACTTTATAGCACAGGGAGCTATATTTAATATCCTATGACAAACTATAATGGAAAAAGAATTTCATATTCTTTTCCATATATATATTATATATGAGGGCTTTCCAGGTGGTGCAGTGGTAAAAATCCACCTGCCTATGTAGGAGATGTGGGTTCAATCCCTGGGTTGGGAAGATCCCCTGGAGAAAGAAATGGCAACCCACTCCAGTATTCTTGCCTGGAAAACTCCATGGACAGAGGAGCCTGGCAAACACAGTCCACAGGGCCACAAAGAGTTGGACATGACTGAGCAACTGACAATACACGGAATACACACACACACATACACACGTATAACTGAGTCACTTTGTCGTATAGCAGAAATTAACACAACATTGTTAAGTCAACTATACTTCAATAAAATTAGAAATAAAAGAAGCTGGGGTAAGCAGGAGGTTAAAAATGTTAAATTTATTCAACTAAGTGTGATCTACCTTTTGAAGACATAAATACTTCAGAGAATGAGGGAAACAAAATCAGAGCTGAAAAGAATAATAGAGAAGGAAAGACGTTTATTTTGGGAACAGAGACTTAATTATATAGTGGTCTGAGGGGAGAAAGAATATCGTGGGAATCTCATAGAAATAGAGAAACAAACTTGATGTAACAAACTCTAAGAGGAAGCCTTGAAGTGACAGGGACAAATGCTAAAACATGCTTATTTAAAGATGCAATAATGATTAATGATTAATTCTATTGAAAGACTGAAATCTTTACTCAGTAAAAATAAATTTCGTCAAGTAAACACTGGCGTTTTACACAAAAAGCATTATAACAATTTTTCTATCTAAAGAAACTCCATTAATAAGTAGAGTGGTAATAATTTTTACTTAAGCACTTCATTTCTGTCTGCTTCAGCAGTGATACAGCAATGATCAGACACCCCAACAAATCCTTGTAACCTAGTTTTTTCAGGTCCTCCTAGCATGTGATGATGAAATCTCTCAGGGAGAACTGTGCTACTTTTTAATAAAAACTATCTGGACAACAGTTAACTGGAGCATTAACCTGTTTTGGAGAAAAATAAATCTGCTGACACTTGCATGTCTTTGGAACTTAAATGACCAGAAGAAAAATGCAAGTGACATGTCTAAATTTATAGAATGAAGAAAGATAAATTAAGGACCCAAGTGGATACAGTCATGTAAAATCATACATGTATAATTTATAGGGTACCTGCAACATGCAGGATGCTACATTGGGCACTGAGTAAATAAAGGAAACATATATTTAAGGAACATGGGCATGTTTTAAATATGTTTAGTAGTATATATTTAAGCTTTCAAGAATCTCTCTTATAACTAAAGAAATATTACATAATCCTGCTGTAAAGTTTTAAACGATCATTAAATAAATTTTGGAAAATACAGAAAAGTATAAAATGGAAAATTAAAGTCAGCTTTACATCTTCTACTCAGAAATGGTTGCTATTAATATTGTGATTTATTTACTTACCAGTTTCCCCCACCCTCAGACATTATTCTCTCTACATGTAAAATAGCTTATTATCTCTATTGGATGGAGACCTAGGAGTGGAATTACTGGACTGAAGGGTACAGAGGTTTTAAGTCTCTGGAAACATTGCTAATTTGATTTCAAGGGAGGTTGTTTCAGTTCAGGTTCATTTGCCTGCATGAGTGAATTTTTAAATATCTTCACCAATCTACTAGATGAAAAACGCAATTTCATAGTTTTAATTTTTATTTATTTAGTAGTTTAAAAAAATCAAAATTCACTAGAAAACACTCATAGACTGGGCACTATTCTAGGCCCTATTGGACATAGTTTCTGTCCTTATGAAAATCAAAATAGGGAAAAATACTCACATAGGAGGCTGGTGGGTACATGCTGTAATGATACACTATGTAGATCCTAAGTGATGGAAGCAAAAAGGAAGGAGTGTTTAATGTTTCTTGGAGAAACAGGATAATGGATTTATCCTCCCTGGGGGATGAAGAGTGAACTAGAAGTTGTAAATACCCTTCCGTTTGAACACAACTATGAAGAAAGGTTAGCATTTTCATTTTACAGATGAAGAAACAGATTTAAAGAGGTAACGATCTACTCTGGGTAACAGTAGAGAACAAATGAGGATGTCTATCTTACATCAAAGTTCACACATCTTATCATCTTCCTGCATAGTTTCCCTGCAGCTCCCAAGAAGACTGTATCTGTCACATATTTCTTTTTTATTATTATTTTTATACTTTACAATATTGTATTGGTTTTGCCATACATCAACATGCATCCTCCATGGGTGTACATGTGTTCCCAATCCTGAACCACCCCCTCCCACCTCCCTCCCCAGACCATCCCTCTGAGTCATCCCAATGCACCAGCCCCAAGCATCCTGTATCCTGCATTGAACCTGGACTGGTCATTCTTTTCTTATATGATATTATACATGTTTTAATGCCATTCTCCCAAATCACCCCCCCACCCAGCTCCCACAGAGTCCAAAAGACTGTTCTATACATCTGTGTCTCTTTTGCTGTCTCGCATACAGGGTTGTCGTTACCATCTTTCTAAATTCCATATATATGCGTTAGTATACTGTATTGGTGTTTTTCTTTCTGGCTTACTTCACTCTGTATAATAGGCTCCAGTTTCATCCACCTCATTAGAACTGATTCAAATGTATTCTTTTTAATAGCTGACTAATACTCCATTGTGTATATGTATCACAGCTTTCTTATCCATTTATCTAGGTTGCTTCCATGTCCTGGCTATTATAAAGAGTGCTGCGATGAACATTGGGGTACACGTGTCTCTTTCAAATCTGGTTTCCTCGGTGTGTATGCCCAGCAGTGGGATTGCTGTGTTGTATGGCAGTTCTATTTCCAGTTTCTTAAGGAATCTCCACATTGTTCTCCATAGTGGCTGTACTAGTTTGCATTATGTTGTTTTAAAAAATTTAAATAAACTATATCTATCTGACAATCAATCAATCTATCTATTTAACCTGAGAATTCTAGCTTAATTCAGAGATCAATTTGGTTTTTCTAGTTCTGTCTGAAGCTTAGTCCAAGTGGTACACAGAGGCCATCAAATTCAACCTGATTTTATTTCAGATGAGGAAACTGAAACTCAGAGAAGTTACACAGTTACTTGCAGTAGAGTAGACATTAGAACTCACATTTCCTGAAATCTAATCCATTGGCCTCCCTCTGTACTATACTGCCCTTGGTATTTAATATTTGATTTAATTAAATTTGAAGTTTGAAGCCCAAATCTAGTGCAATATTTTAAAATTTGGGGGCCACGATTATGCCAAAGCCTTTAACTGTGTGGATCACAATAAACTGTGGAAAATTCTGAAAGAGATGGGAGTACCAGACCACCTGACCTGCCTCTTGAGAAATCTGTATGCAGGTCAGGAAACAACAGCCTTCTCTCTCAGCCTAGGAGTCAGTCACTACTTTAGTATCTTTGTGTATTTGTTTCTTGAGTTGCTATGACAAATTACCAAAAGTGTGGTGGCTTAAACAATACACATTTATTATCTCATAGGCCCAAAGTCCAAGATGGGTCTCACTGAGCTAAAATATAGGGCTGCATATCTTTCTGGATGCTCTAGGGTACAATCCTTTTTTTTTTTTTTTGCCTTTTCCAGCTTCTATAGGCTGTCCATGTTGCTTGGCTGATAGCTTCCTTCTAGCATCTTCAAAGTCAGCAATGCCAGATGGAGTCCTTCTCATACTGCTGTATCTCTGGTTCTCTGCAGCATGGAAAAATTTGTTGCTTTTAAGGATGCATGTGGCTACACTGGACATACAGGTATACTCCAAGATAACCACTCCACCTCAAGATCCTTAACTGTAACCACAACTTCACTGTTTCTTTGCCAAGTAAGATAACATGTTCATAAGTTTTGGGGGTTAGGGAATGGGCATCTTTGGGAGGCATCATTTTGTCACCTCAGGTAGTTAAACATAATTGAGACTGTCCCCAAATAAGTCACTAGAAATGTCCTGTACTTGGCACAGTTTTGTGGGTGCTGGGGTGCACTGTCCATATTCTCTCTCCATCACTCACACCTCCAAATCACATCCCCACTGTTGATGGGGATCTTGACTTCATACAGCTGGGTTTCTCTTTAGGAATTACCATCGGCTGAAGAGACCCACTACTGCACCTGAAGTCACAGCTCCTTCTGCCCGTACCTAGTGACTTGTCATGGGGAAGCTGTAAAAATCCAGCTCTTCTGCCTCAATGTCAGACAACTCTGAAGGCCATTCTCGCTCCAGCACTCCCCATCCCCACCCTTGTCCCTGGTGAGTCCTTGTGATTCATCTCAGTTAAGTGTCTCCTCCCTAACTCTGTGCCCTCATTTCATTTCCCTGCAGGGGTAGATCCCAGGAGCACTTCCCAGTAAACCTTGCACAGTGCAAATCCCTGCCTCAAGTCTGTTTCCTGGGAACCTTTTCTGCAATAATCTGTGATACACAATGTTTGGGTTGCTACAAGCATTTGGAGCATTCCTAAATCTGAAAGCAAATAGGAATAAAGAACACTTTTCAATAATTCACTCTCATTGATGAAGAGAAATCACCTTCTTGGTCTGCACCCACTAACATCTTAACATCCATGAGTCCTCATTATTCAGATTCTCCACTTGCAAACTTGCCTTCTAAATAAAATTTATTTGTAACCCTCTGAATTTGAATTCCTTGATGTATGTGCTCTCAGTTGAGGTTGAATAAGGTGATACTCTGCTTTCTGGTTTCAGCTTTCATCCTAAAAACAGGTGTCCTTTTGTGGTCTTTTTGTGCCACATTTCTAGCCTCATTTTTTCCTTTCCTATTGGTGATTTTCTGTTTCAAATGGCCCCCAAGTGTACTGCTGAAGTGCTGCCTAGTGTTTCTAAGTGCAGGAAGGTTGTGACAGTCCTTATGGAGAAAATACCCATATTAGATAAGCTTTTGTTCATGTAGAAGTTATAGTGCGGTTGTAAGTTTAATGTTACTAAATTAACAATACAGTTGGCTCTTGAACAACATAGGTTTTATTTTTTATTTTTTAACTTTACAATATTGTATTGGTTTTGCCATATATCAAATGAATCCGCCACAGGTATACATGTGTTCCCCATCCTGAACCCTCCTCCCTCCCCATACCATCCCTCTGGGTCGTCCCAGTGCACCAGCCCCAAGCATCCAGTATCGTGCATCAAACCTGGACTGGCGACTCGTTTCATATATGATACTATACATGTTTTAATGCCATTCTCCCAAATCATCTCACCCTCTCCCTCTCCCACAGAGTCCAAAAGACTCTTCTATACTTCAGTGTCTCTTTTGCTGTCTTGTATACAGGGTTATTGTTACCATCTTTCTAAATTCCATATATATGCGTTAGTATACTGTATTGGTGTTTTTCCTTCTGGCTTACTTCACTCTGTATAATAGGCTCCAGTTCATCCACCTCATTAGAACTGATTCAAATGTATTCTTTTTAATGGCTGAGTAATACTCCATTGTGTATATGCACCACTGCTTTCTTATCCATTCATCTGCTGATGGGCAACTAGGTTGCTTCCATGTCCTGGCTATTATAAACAGTGCTGCGATGAACATTGGGGGTACACGTGGCTCTTTCCCTTCTGGTTTCCTCAGTGTGTATGCCCAGCAGTGGGATTGCTGGATCATAAGGCAGTTCTATTTCCAGTTTTTTAAGGAATCTCCACACTGTTCTCCATAGTGGCTGTACTAGTTTGCATTCCCACCAACAGTGTAAGAGGGTTCCCTTTTCTCCACACCCTCTCCAGCATTTATTGCTTGTAGACTTTTGGATCGCAGCCATTCTGACTGGCAAGAAATGGTACCTCATAGTGGTTTTGATTTGCATTTCTCTGATAATGAGTGATGTTGAGCATCTTTTCGTGTGTTTGTTAGCCATCTGTTTGTCTTCTTTGGAGAAATGTCTATTTAGTTCTTTGGTCCATTTTTTGATTGGGTCATTTATTTTTCTGGAATTGAGCTGTAGGAGTTGCTTGTATATTTTTGAGATTAGTTGTTTGTCAGTTGCTATTATTTTCTCCCATTCTGAAGGCTGTCTTTTCACCTTGCTTATAATTTCCTTTGTTGTGCAGAAGCTTTTAAGTTTAATTAGGTCCCATTTGTTTATTTTTGCTTTTGTTTCCAATATTCTGGGAGGTGGGTAATAGAGGATCCTGCTGTGATGTATGTCGGAGAGTGTTTTGCCTATGTTCTCCTCTAGGAGTTTTATAGTTTCTGGTCTTACGTTTAGATCTTTAATCCATTTTGAGTTAATTTTTGTGTATGGTGTTAGAAAGTGCTCTAGTTTCATTCTTTTACAAGTGGTTGACCAGTTTTCCCAGCACCACTTGTTAAAGAGATTGTCTTTAATCCATTGTATATTCTTGCCTCCTTTGTCAAAGATAAACAACATAGGTTTTAATTGCATGGGTCCAATTACATGTGGATATTTTTCAATAGCAAATACTATAGTGCTATACAATCCCTGGTTAGTTGAGCCTGTGAAAGCAGAACTGTGGATACAGAGGGCTGACTATACAAGGGCTCATCCAAGGTCATGAGCATCCTTGGATTTTGGTAACCCTAGTGAATCTGAAATCACTTCCACACAGGTACCAAGGGATGACTATATCCATTAAATAAGGTGTCTTTAAACAGAAAATCACATAAAGCAAAGCCATGCATTGATAGGTTGATGACAGGGTTGCAACCAGAGGCTTTGTTGCTGTTTTTCAGTCACAAAGTCATGTCTGACTCTTTCTGATCTAATGGACTGCAGCATGCCAGCCTCCCCTGTCCTTCACTATTTTCTGGAGCATGCTCAAACTCATGTCCATTGAGTTGGTGATGCCATCCAATCATCTCATCCTCTGTTGCCCCCTTCTCCTATTGCCCTCAATCTTTGTCAGCATCAGGGTCTTTTCCAATGAGTCGGCTCTTTGCATCATGTGGCCAAAGTACTGAAGCTTCTGCTTCAGCATCAGTCCTTCCAATGAATATTGGAAGAGGCTTGTAGTAACTTAATTCTTATTTCCTCTAGAAGCAGTTCTCTAATCCAGTATCCATAATGACTTTATAAAACACAGTTACCAGGAATATCAAGAATTGACTACATATATATATATGGATTTTTTTCATCGTACTTTGTTTTTGTTGTTGTTCAGTTGCTAAGTCGTATCTGACTCTCTGTGACCTCATGGACTGCAGTGCACAAGACTTCTATGTTCTTCACTATCTCCAAGAGCTTGCTCAAGCTCATTTCCATTTAGTTGATGATGCTATCCAACCATCTTATCCTCTGTAGCCCCCTTTTCCTCCTGTACTCAATCTTTCCCAGAATTAGCTATCAGGATCTTTTCCAGTGAGTCAGTTCTTCTCATCAGGTGACCTAAGTATTGGAGCTTTAGCATCAGTTCTTCCAATGAATCTTTAGGGTTGATTTCCTTTAGGATTTACTTGATCTTCTTGCTGACCAAGGGACTCTCAAGAGTTATCTTTAGCACCACAATTTGAAAGCATCAGTTCTTCAGTGCTCAGTCTTCTTTATGGTCCAACTCACCTTTGTATGAGACTACTGGAAAAATCATAGCTTTGACTCTATGGACCCTTGTTGGCAGAGTGATGTCTCTGTTTTTTAATATGCAGTCTTGGTTTTTCATAGCTCGTCTTCCACAGGGCATGCATCTTTTAATTTCATTAATTTCATTTCATTAATTTCACCATCCACAGTGGTTTTCAAAGCCCCCCAAAACAAAATATGCCACTGCTTCCACTATTTCCCCTCCTATTTGCCATGAAGCAATAGGACCAGATGCCACGTTTGCCATTCATTAGTTTTTGTATATTGAATTTTAAGCCAGTTTTTTCATCCTCCTCTTTCACCCTTATCAAGAGGCACTTTATTCCGCTTCACTTTCTGCCATTAGAGTGGTATTATCTGCATATCGGATATTTGCAGATTGTTGATATTTCTCCTGGTGATCTTGATTCCAGCTTGTGCTTCATCCAGCCTAGAATTCCATATGATGTACTTTGCATAGAAGTTAAATAAGCAGGGTGACAATATACAACCTTGATGTATTCTTTTCCCAACTTTGAACCAGTTCATTGTTCCATGTCTGCTTCTAACTGTTGCTTCTTGACCTGCATACATGTCAAGAGACACATAAGGTGATCTGGTAATCCAGCTTGTACATGGGGAAGTTCTTGGTTCATGTACTGCTGAAGCCTAGATTAAAGGATTTTGAGCATTGCCTTGGTAGCATGTGAAATGAGTGCCACTGTATGGTAGTTTGAACATTCTTTGGCATTGACCTTCTTTAGGACTGGAATGAAAACTGACCTCATAAACCTAGTAAGTGATTTAAATGTGCTTGTTTTTTTGTCCTGCACTTTGTGAAGCATCTATGTTGTGCTGTGCTGTGCTAAGTCACTTCAGTCTTGTCCAACTCTTTGTGACCCTATGGACTGTAGCATGCCAGGCTCCTCTGTCCATGGGATTCTCCAGGCAAGAATACTGGAGTGGGTTGCCATGACCTTCTGCAGGGGATCTTCCCAACCCAGGGATCGAACCTGTGTCTTATGTCTCTTGCATTGGCAGGAGGGTTCTTTACCATTAGCACCACTTGGGAAGCCCTGTGAAGATCCTAGGTGTCCTCAGTAAGTGTTGTACACTTACATGCTTGGAAGCAAGGGACAAGGAAACACTATTTTCACACCATACTTCACTCCATTTCCTACTCTTGCTCTAACCTCTCCTCTAAGAACTAACTACCCATCAGCCTTCTGTGATGCCTCATCAACCATGCTCCACCTCCTCCAGAATTTCCTTGCTTCTCTTTTTATCTGATTTCCATGGTTGTGGGCATGTGCTGGTACACATGTGGTTCTCCAGTGCTCATTCAAAAATGAATCCCTTCCTATCCTCAATTAAACATTTTTAAGATGCCACCAAAAGAAGGTTCAAACCTTACCATCAATTCTCAGCAGATGTTCCTTCTTTCCTCTCCATTCGCTCACTCATGTTATTGCTGACTGTTTCTGACTGGATTCTGGGACACGATTTCCATCGGCTCTACAGCAACGTGGATGCTTGTGAAAGTGAAAGTCATCAGTCGTGTCTGACTCTTTGCGACCCCATAAACTATACAATTTGGAATTCTCCAGGCCAGAATACTGGAGTGAGTATCCTTTCCCTTCTCCAGGGGATCTTCCCAACCCAAGGATTGGATGATCGAACCCATGTCTCCCACAATGAGGGCAGATTCTTTACTAGCTGAGCCACAAGGGAAGCCCAAGAATACTGGAGTAGGTAGCCTATCCCTTCTCCAGCAGATCTTCCTGACCTAGGAATAGAACTGGGGCCTTCTGCATTGCAGGTGGATTCTTTACCATCTGAGCTATCAGGGAAGCCTGATACAGATGCCTGGATGCTTGAGTTTTGTTAAATGGGTTTTAGACAATTGATGATTTCCCCAAACATTTATATAATTTCAATAATATATGCACCTTAGAGTGAAGAATTTTAAAAGCATTCTTTTGCACATTATTTTACTTTTAACTTATTTAAAAATATTATTAGATATCCAGTTCAGTTTAGTTCAGTTCATTCACTCAGTCGTGTCCGACTCTTTGCGACCCCATGAATCACAGCATGCCAGGCCTTCCTGTCCATCACCAACTCCCAGAGTTTACCAAAACTCATGTCCATCGAGTCAGTGATGTCATCCAACCATCTCATCCTCTGTCATCCCCTTCTCCTCCTGTCCCCAGTCCCTCCCAGCATCAGGGTCTTTTCCAATGAGTCAATTCTTTGAATGAGGTGGCCAAAGTATTGGAGTTTCAGCTCTAGCATCAGTCCTTCCAAAGAACACCCAGGACTGATCTCCTTTAGAGTGGATTGGTTGGATCTCCTTGCAGTCCAAGGGAATCTCAAGAGTCTTCTCCAACACCACGGTTCAAAAGCATCAATTCTTTGGCACTCAGCTTTCTTCACAGTCCAACTCTTATATCCATACATGACCACTGGAAAAACCATAGCCTTGACTGCTGCTGCTGCTGCTGCTAAGTCGCTTCAGTCATGTCTGACTCTGTGCGACCCCATAGATGGCAGCCCACCAGCCTCCCTGGTCCCTGGGATTCTCCAGGCAAGAACACTGGAGTGGGTTGCCATTTCCTTCTCCATAGCCTTGACTAGACAGACCTTTTTGGCAAAGTAATGTCTCTGCTTTTGAATATGCTATCTAGGTTGGTCATAACTTTCCTTCCAAGGAGTAAGTGTCTTTTAATTTCATGGCTTCAGTCACCATCTGCAGTGATTTTGGAGCCCCAAAAAATAAAGTCTCCCACTGTTTCCCCATCTATTTCCCATGAAGTGGTGGGACCGGATCATGATCTTCGTTTTCTGAATGTTGAGCTTTAAGTCAACTTTTTCACTCTCCTTTTTCACTTTCATCAAGAGGCTTTTTAGTTCCTCTTCACTTTCTGCCATAAGGGTGGTGTCATCTGCATATCTGAGGTTATTGATATTTCTCCCGGCAATCTTGATTCCAGCTTGTGCTTCCTCCAGTCCAGCGTTTCTCATGATGTACTCTGCGTATAAGTTAAATAAGCAGGGTGACAATATACAGCCTTGTCATACTCCTTTTCCTATTTGGAACCAATCTGTTGCTCCATGTCCAGTTCTAACTGTTGCTTCCTGACCTGCATATAGTTTCTCAAGAGGCAGGTCAGGTGGTCTGGTATTCCCATCTCTTTCAGAATTTTCCACAGTTTATTGTGATCCACACAGTCAAAGGCTTTGGTATAGTCAATAAAGAAGAAATAGATGTTTTTCTGGAACTCTCTTTCTTTTTCAATGATCCAATGGATGTTGGCAATTGGATCTTGGATTCCTCTGCTTTTCTAAAACCAGCTTGAACATTTGGAAGTTCACGGTTCACGTACTGATATATATTATTCCTTATTTTTTTTATTTTGGTATAATTGGCATATGGCATTATATTAGTTACAGATGTACCTCATAGTGATTCAATATTTGTATTCATTGTAATCTGGTACATTATTTTATAAAGTAAGAAATTTTATCATAAAAATGAATATCCATCCCATAATGCATTTCTGCTGTTGATCTGGATTTTGTGTCTTCTTCAAGATGCTGTTAGCTTCTCAAGTACACACTCCAGAGCAGAAAAGAAAAACTACTTTATTTCTTAATAAAGAAGATTTCAACTTTTATCTCACATCCTCCAATTCCTCTTGATCAAGTCAGTTCTGTGTTTTAATAGTCAACTCCTCATTGTCTCAGTTAATCATTAACTTCTTTCCCGTTATGCCAATATTTTGCCGGTTTCTTGAGGATCTGGTCTAGTGCCAAGGTATGAGAATTAAAATGAGACAGAGTGGAAGTAAGGAACAGCTGACCCCAAGGCTGCTTCCCCCGGGACATTCTCAGCACCCTGCAGTCTCCCGTTTGACAGCACAGGTAGACAGCTTCAGTGCCCTCACCACCTCAGCCATCAGGCCTCCAGGGACCAGGGTCCTCAGCTCGCGAAGTCATGACTTCATCATTCTGTGGCCACACGAAGAAAGTCCTGTTAACTCCTGTGCCACACTGGGAAGCAGGGGGGCTCTGAAAGGATGCTGTACATGTGTCTGCCCAATGTAGGCATTTTCACTTTGTTCTCCAGACATGGGGAGCAAAGGTATCTTTTCTTCTCCAGGAAGGAAAGGCACAGATTCTAAACCTCTGCTCTTAATTCTCCAAAACTATATCCTTATAAAAATAAGGATTAAAAAAAAATCCAACACTACTACACTACTAGCTCATATAACATGTAATTGGAATTACAGACCTGCAATTTACATAAAGTTTTGTGAAACTCGTCAACTGCTTCAGGACCTCAGGTGAGGAGTAAGACACCGAATCCTATCAGGGACTCACTGAAGTATGTTCTCTCTTCTTTTCCTTGGCAACTCTTCCCTCTTCCCTAGTTGATAGAATATTCAGGAGACAAGGTTGTTCTGGCCTTTATCTATTCTCCCATATGTATTTTTTATGACATAAACTTTATGTCTCAAATCCTTCAGGGCCTTGCTTTGATTCTCAAAACATCTTTTCTTTCAAACTAGTGTTTTATGTAGTAAATTTCTAGAGACTTTAGATGATTCAGACGTGACAGAGAAGACTCCTTGTGTTCAGCTGTTAAAATCTACCCTGGGGCAAGGGATAGATTAAATGTCAATCCAGTTTGAACAGGGAAGGGCCAGGTGGAAAAAGCCTTAGGAAGAGATGCAGAGTGTGTGGGACATATTTGTTCCTATTTTAAACCATTTTCAGATACCTGTGCTTTGATTACACATGCATCTTGTACTTAAAAGTCTTTGTCATGAGAAATTTTAGAACTTGTTATGCTTCTTTCTGCATTTATTTTCTCCCTTTTCATATCAAAGGACACACAACTCAGAAGTCACATTTCCTTATAAGATTTAACTATCTGATGATGTGTTATTTAAGTAATGGACCAAAGATTTCCAGATATACAAATATCCATGGAAATCAACCTTCCTTCTGCTCTTTGGGTCATGCAAAGTGAATTGAACTATCCATCATTATATGACTTAATTTGAAGCAGATTAGAGGAGAGAAACATTCATTTCTTTTTCTTTCTCTTTTTAGTAGCTCTTTCACCCATCATATCTTGATGAGCACTGAATTCGATCAGCACATTCTTGTCTCTTAAAGCACAAAGTGTTTTTAATTGTGACAAGGCTTAATGAGAAGTGACAACCTGACTGCTCATCATGATTCAATTTTTAGACTGTCTAAAGTCTGCTAATTAATTTATTTCCAATGAGATTTTCACCCTTCTTAGCATTTTACTGATTTGTAGATTAATCAACTGCAACATTTCAATCAAAAGCAAATGTAGCATCAATTCAAATATTTTCTCCTTGTAAGAGCTTCCTTTGCAATGCTCCCACCCGAACCCTAATTTCCAGCACACAGAAAAAAGATACTTGAACACTGTTTAGATGTGCCATATAACCTACTCCTTTCCAGAGCATGTGATTCTCCAGTTTGTTCTGTCCATTAGTCTTCTTTTATCTTCACTTTCCCCTTTGCCAATGGAGACAATGTTTGTCACTATAAAGATGCTCTCACTCCCTTATTCCTTTGTCCTGTGTTACACTTGATAGCTAAAGCACAAGGTAGATAAACTTAACTATCTTCTTTCTCTGTGCCTGCACCCAAACAGCTCTGAAACAAAGTGCAATAGCCATTAGGAAGAGAAACAAACAGCCAGTGTCGAAATGATGAACAACTGAGCCATGACCTGGTAGATGAAGCAGTGGGGTAGGATTTTAAAGCCCCATTCAACCTCGAGCAATCAAAAATAGAATTACTGAGAAGTCCCCTCTATTAACACATTGGTCCTGAAACAAGCAACCAATCGTGACAGTGTAACTTGAATTAGGAAGCATATTCAGGTGGCTTAGGTTAGAGACATGAAATCAAGGTAATGAAACAGAAGGTGGATATAAAACTATATGGACACAAAAGTGAACTGTAAACTATGGACTTTGGGCGAATATGATGTGTCAGTGCAGCTTCACCAACTGTAACAAGTATATCACTCTGCTGGGAGATGTTGATAATGGCAGAGCCTGTGCGTGTGTGGGGGTAGAGTGCACCTGGGAGTATCTGTATCTTCCCCTCAATTTTTCTGTGAACTTAAAACTGCTTTAAAAAAATAAAGTCAATTAAAAAAGCAACTAGATTTATTAATCAGTTCTATTCAGAAGGTTCCCCATATTGTAATGAATACAGACTGAAAGCTAATCTTAGAACCACACCGTATCAATCTCTGGAGTTTGCCATATAGATATTTCATTTTATAGACATATAGTTGATCTACAATTTTGTCATTTGTTCTGTACAGCAATGTGCCTTAGTTATACACATATTTTATATGTATATACTTATATATTCTTTTTCCTATTCTTTTCCATTATGGTTCATCACAGGATATTGCATACCTGTGCTATACAGTAGGACTTTCTTGTCTATCCATCCTACATAATGAAATAGTCTGTCTCTGCTAATCCCAAACTTCTGTTGTCTCCCTCCCTTCCCACCTGCTTCTTGGCAACCAAAGTTATTCTCTGTGTCTGTGAATCTGTATTTGTTTTGTAGTTCTATTGATTTGTGTTGTATTTCAGATTCCACATATAAGTGATATCATATGGTATCTGTTTAATGTTGCTTAGTATGGTAATCTCTAGGTCCCTATGTATGTAGTATATAAAAAATGAGTAAAGGATACTCAAGCCACTTGAAGAAGAACTAAAGAGCCTCTGGATGCCTCTGGATGAACGTGAAAGAGGAGAGTGAAAGGGCTGGCTTAAAACTTAACATTCAAAAAATGAAGATCACAGCATCTGGGCCCATCATTTCATGGCAAATAGATTGGGAAAAAGTGGAAACAGTGACAGATTTCATTTTCTTGGGCTCCAAAATCACTGCAGATGGTGATTACAACCACAAAATTAAAAGAAACTTGCTCCTTGGAAGAAAAGTTATGACAAACCTACACAGTGTATTAAAAAGCAGAGACATCACTTTGCCAACAAAGGTCTATATAGTAAAAACTATGGTTTTTGTAGTAGTCATGTATGAATGTGAGACTTGAACCATGAAGAAGGCTAAGAACTGAAGAATTGATGCTTTTGAACTGTGGTGCTGGAGAAGAATCTTGAGAGTCCCTTGGACATCAAGGAGATCAAATCAGTCAATCCTAATGGAAATCAACCCTGAATATTCATTGGGAGGACTGATGCTGAAGCTGAAGCTCCAATACTTTGACCGCCTGATGCAGAGAGCCGACTCATTGGAAGAGACCCTGACGCTGGGAAAGATTGAGGGCAAGAGAAGAAGTGGGCAACAGAGGATAAGATGGTTGGATGGCATCACCGACTCAATGGATATGAGTTTGAGGCAAACTCCAGGAAATCACGAAGGACAGGGAAGCCTGGCACACTGCAGTTCATGGGGTTACAAAGAGTCTAACTCGACTTAGTGACTGAACAACAACAACTACTCAAGGTGCTTTATTTTGTTACTATTTCATTTAACTAAATGTGTAGTACTTCTTTGAGCTATTTTAATGATGTTAGCATGAATCAAGTACCCTATAATTTTGGTGAACCTTCCTCAGCAAACTGTAATAGCATTGTAGAGCTAGAAGGGAAAGGTGTTTTTTTGTTGTTGTTCAGTCACCCAGTCGTGTGCGACTCTTTGTGACCTCATGGACTGTAGCATACCAGGCTTCCCTGTTTCTCACCATCTCCTAAAATTTGCCCAAGTTCATGTCCACTGCACAGGCGATGCTACCCACTGATGGATGGCAACACCAAAAGGGAAAGGTGGCCCCAACTTCAATGTCTTCTGGTGCCAGAAATGTAACACTATGAAAAGATGATACAAGGAAAAGCATGGGAGGGCCTTGGCAGATTGGACACCGCATGTCCCACTTAAAGGAATTCTAAAACAAAAAAGATAAAAAATACAATGTGTCCAAATAAAAGTCATTTGTAGACTTTACTGGGCCTATTTGACATCAGTTTTTGACCCCCAGGCCCCCAACTAGACTATCTTTTTGATTTTACAGGTAAGGAAATACTTGTCCTGAGAAGTTAAGCTATTTGTCAGTACTACACAGTATTTAAGAACACAGACTCTGGATTCAGACAAGCGGGTTCCAATTCTGTTTGTACCACTTACCAGTCATGTGACTTGGACAACTCATTACTCCCTGTGCCTCAATCTGCCCTTTTGCACTGTGATAACAGCAGTAGTTTTCATCTCAGGGGGCCCTTTGAGGATTAAATGCATTTTTATGTGCAAAGCATGAGAATATTTCTTAAAATGGCTGGCACTTTCTTTTTGTCTCTTTATGCCTTCCTCAGTCCTGCTGCCTAGGTTGCAGATTCTACCATACTGGATAGTGAGTGTGAGGGTCTCAGCCTAGGAGTGATATTGCTATGAAGAGAAGGAAGCTGGGTGGCTGAGATTCCATGGAGTGAAGACCTCTTGCCAGCCCTAGAGACTGGCCTCCAGACTCTAGGGAGACTGGAGAGTACAGGAGAGACTAACTTCAAGCTCAGTTAAGCACTATCCTTTTGGCTTATTTGTCACTTGTAACAGGACCTAATCCATATAATATACAGTGTATATCTTTTCTATCTTGTTATTTTCAGCCATCTGTGTGGTTGTTTTAGGTGTGTCTATTTCCTACAGCATATAACTAGATTTTATTTTATTTAAGGAGTCAGATAATCTCTCTTTTAATTGATATGTTAATTATTATAATTTAATTATGCTCCACAGAACATTTTTCTTAACAATGTTTTTTCCACACCAATTCCCTTAACTGGATATAAAGCAGTTGTTTGTTAACAACTATATTAATTGATGATCAGGAAGCAATGTTTTAAGCATTTCATATCCTATCATTAAAACTTGTTACTTATACGAATGGACATTTTAATATCTTAGTTTCATTTTGGAAAAATTGTAAGTTGGTGGAGAATTTTTTAATTGAACTGCAGTACTTCATGTTTTTTTTTCCCCCGTATATAAAGAAAGACAGGCTTGTGGTTAGTGGTTTATGTGGAGTATCTGATTTTCAGGACTAGACATTGACTTTAAAGATAAAACTATTTCTATAGGGCTTTTATCTATTATCTTAATTTTCTACTATCTTCTGCTTACCATTCTTTCTCTACTGTTTTTTATCTCCTCTAGGTTTTCTGTTGAATGCTATATCATTCTATGTTTCTTTTTCTTTCTTATTCTTTGTAAGTCATCGATTATATTTCTATACTTTGGTGATAACTTTACACTCTGAAAATGTTTCAGTCAGTTCAGTCATTCAGTCGTGTCCAACTCCTTGTGACTCCATGAATCACACCATGCCAGGCGTCCTTGTCCATCAGCAACTCCCAGAGTCTACCCAAACTCCTGTCCATCGAGTTGGTGATGCCATCCAGCCATCTCATCCTCTGTCATCCCCTTCTCCTCCTGCCCACAATCCTTCCCAGCATCAGTGTCTTTTCCAATGAGTCAACTCCTCGCATGAGGTGGCCAAAGTATAGAAGTTTCAGCCTCATCATCACTCCCTCCAAAGAACACCCAGGACTGATCTCCTTTAGAATGGACTGGTTGGATCTCCTTGCAATCCAAGCCACTCTCAAGAGTCTTCTCCAACACCACATTTCAAAAGCATCAATTCTTCAGCTCCCAGCTTTCTTTATAGTCCAACCCTCACATCCATACATGACCACTGGAAAAACCATCGCCTTGACTAGAAGGACCTTTGTTGGCAAAGTAAAATCTCTGCTTTTTAATATGCTGTCTAGGTTGGTCATATATTTTCCTCCAAGGAGTTCAGTTCAGTTCAGTTCAGTCACTCAGTCCTGTCTGACTCTTTGCGACCCCATGAATTGCAGCACACCAGGCCTCCCTGTCCATCACCAACTCCCAGAGTTCACTCAAACTCATGTTCATCAAGTCGGTGATACCATCCAGCCATCTCATCCTCTCTCATCCCCTTCTCCACCTGCCCCCAATCCCTTCCAGCATCAGAGTCTTTTCCAATGAGTCAACTCTTCACGTAAGGTGGCCAAAGTACTGGAGTTTCAGCTTTAGCATCATTCCTTCCAAAGAACACCCAGGACCAATCTCCTTTATAATGGACTGGTTGGATCTCCTTGCAGTCCAAGGGACTCTCAAGAGTCTTCTCCAACACCACAGTTCAAAAGCATCAATTCTTTGGCACTCAGCTTTCTTCACAGTCCAAATCTCACATCCATACGTGACTACTGGAAAAACCATAGCCTTGACTAGACGGAACTTTGTTGGCAAAGTAATGTCTCTGCTTTTCAATATGCTATCTAGGTTGGACATAACTTTCCTTCCAAGGAGTAACCGTCTTTTAATTTCATGGCTGCAGTCACCATCTGTAGTGATTTTGGAGCCCCCCCAAAAATAAAGTCTGACACTGTTTCCACTGTTTCCCCATCTATTTCCCATGAAGTGATGAGACCAGATGCCATGATCTTAGTTTTCTGAATGTCGAGCTTTAAGCCAACTTTTTCACTCTCCTCCTTCACTTTCATCAAGAGGCTTTTTAGTTCCTCTTCACTTTCTGCCATAAAGGTGGTGTCATCTGCATATCTGAGGTTACTGATATTTCTCCTGGCAATCTTGATTCCAGCTTGTGCTTCTTCCAGTCCAGTATTTCTCATGATGCACTCTGCATACAAGTTAAATAAGCAGGGTGACAATATACAGCCTTCTCATACTCCTTTTCCTATTTGGAACCAGTCTGTTGTTCCATGTCCAGTTCTAACTGTTGCTTCCTGACCTGCATATAGTTTCTCAAGAGGCAGGTCAGATGGTCTGGTATTCCCATCTCTTTCAAAATTTTCCACAGTTTATTGTGATCCACACAGTCAAAGGCTTTGGCACAGTCAATAAAGCAGAAATAGATGTATTTCTGGAACTCTCTTGCTTTTTCGATGATCCAGTAGATGTTGGCAATTTGATCTCTGGCTCCTCTGCCTTTTCTAAAACCAGCTTGAACATCAGGAAGTTCACAGTTCACATATTGCTGAAATCTGGCTTGGAGAATTTTGAGCATTACTTTACTAGCGTGTGAGATGAGTGCAATTGTGCAGTAGTTTGAGCATTCTTTGGCATTGCCTTTCTTTAGGATTGGAATGAAAACTGAGCTTTTCCAGTCCTGTGGCCACTGCTGAGTTTTCCAAATTTGCTGGCATATTGAATGCAGCACTTTTACAGCATCATCTTTCAGGATTTGAAAGAGCTCAAGTGGAATTCAATCCACTAGCTTTGTTTGTAGTGAAGGTCTCTAAGGCCCACTTAACTTCACATTCCAAGATGTCTGGCTCTGGGTGAGTGATAACACCATCATGATTATCTTTGTCATGAAGATCGTTTTTGTACAGTTCTTCTGTGTATTCTTGCCACCTCTTCTTAATATCTTCTGCTTCTGTTAGGTCCATACCATTTCTCTCCTTTATCGAGCCCATCTTTGCATGAAATTTTCCCTTGGTATCTCTAATTTTCATGAAGAGATCTCTAGTCTTTCCCATTCTGTTGTTTTCCTCTATTTCTTTGTATTGATTGCTGAGGAAGTCTTCTTATCTCTCCTTGCTATTCTTTGGAACTCTGCATTATGAAAATGTTTACTAAATCATAATTTCACATTTCTGTGCAACTACTGAAAAGTCAGTGACCCAGTACAAATTAACTACTCATTCAACACTTGCTGAATGTTTGATTTTAATTTTCCTCTTTTTAATACAAAAAGTAAGATTTTAAAATTAAATTGGCCAATTTACTGACTTCAGCATTCCATGGTCTGATTTTGTTCCTAATTCTAGGTCCATTTTCTTCTAAACAGTCATTTTCCCTTCACTAATTCCTTTACTAAAGGTGCTTGGCAGATAAATTCCCTTTGCATATTTACAACCAATATTTCCTAATTTTCACTTGCTGTTGAATAATATTATGTTGCATATTAAATTCAAGGTTGAGAGCTAATTTTTTTCTCAGCATGTTGAAGTTGTGTCTTCTTTGTCTTTTGGCAGCAATTGTTGACATTGAAGAGTCAGTTGTCAATCTCATCTTTATTTTTTTCCCCCCAATAGTTAATCTCTCTTTTACCTCTGGTAGTTTTTCCAATTTCTGCTGTTTCCTTGATGTTCTGTAGTGCCAGTAAGAGAGATCAATGGGATAGAGCTATGTATACATTTATTTTTGTTTTTCTTTTATTTTTTTCCTGCTCTATAATCATATTGTATTTTGGATTTGAGGACTCATGTCTTTGTGAAAATTTATTTTTATTTTTTAAGTATTTTGTTTCTTCTACTCCCTCCATTTTCTTCTGGATCTGCCATGAGATATAAGTTAGAACTTCCTATAAATCCTCCCTGATTCCTAACTCCTTTTATATTTTTGATTTATTCATCTCTTTTGATGCATGATGGGTAAGATTCTCACCTAAACCTTCCAATTCCCTAATTCATTTTTGTTTCCATTTTAGAGTTTATCCTAATAAATATATAATAAGAAGCTTATAGAAGAGTTCTAGTTCATTTTCTTAAAGGCAAAATGAACCACAACAGCAAAGAAGAAAAAGGAGCTGAAAAGAGATGTATCATATACTTGACAACTACCCACAAAGGCAAAGTTGACCCAAGCTCTGGAATTCACAGCTGCCTTATAAACCTGGTTTATAAAGTTCATCCGGTTTATCCCTGGTGACTCAGATGGTAAAGAGCTGTTCACAATGCAGGAGACACAGGTTCAATCCCTGGGTTGTGAAGATCCCCTGGAAAAGGGAACGGTAACCCACTCCAGTATTCTTGCCTGGGAAATCCAATGAACAGAAGAGCCTGGTGGGCTACAGTCCATGAGGTTGCAAAGAGTCTGACACAACTGAGTAACTAACACAGACAAAGAAACAAAACCTGAATTCAGGCTTAGCATTTTTCTTCCAAAAAAGTAAATATTATATAGAACCATTGGAGAAGGAAATGGCAACCTACTCCAGTACTCTTGCCTGGAAAATCCCATGGATGGGGGAGCCCGGTGGGCTGCCATCTATGGGGTCGCACAGAGTCGGACACGACTGAAGCGACACAGCAGCAGCAGCAGCAGCATATAGAACCATACAATACTAGAACTGAGAAAGATCTCAGCCTACCAAGAAAAATCCTCTCATCTTTAAAAAAGAAGATTGAGAAACAAAGGAGTTAGCATGCCATGATCCTCTGGCTAGAGAGTGTTCAGAGCCAGGGATGTGACCCCTATACCCCAACTCCTAATCCAGTAATCTTTCCCTGTTTCATGATTGCCTCAATTCCCAGAAGACTCCAGCCTTTCTAGCATTTTAAACAGGATTCTGACATATGCCAGCAAAACTATTCAAATATGTCAACTTCTGCTCATCCTTGCTTAGCCAGATTTTTCACTAAGTTTATCTCACTGAGGGAAATATGAGAAGTACTTACTTTTAGTACTCTAAATCAGCAAGATCAATTCCCCAAAACAGTTGTTTGGTTTCATATATTTTAATTAGTAAAGTGATTGTTGGTATTGTTTTTCACCACAGTGTTATTCTCAAAATAGTTTTAAGCATAACGTGCTTGTTTTCTAAAAATATTGAGTACATGTGGAAAACATCTTTTAATTTAGTCTCAATACATTCTTGTCTCTCTAACAAAGCTTGGTTTTAACCATTTGGCACCTTAAAATGTAGGTGATAACTCTTTGTATAGTCTTTTATGCAAACTCTAAGATTTTAATACTTAAATAGCTAAAATGTAAAGAGTCTTACTGGATGTAGTCTATATATCTCATTCATTGTTTTAAAAACATATTTAAACATATAGTTTTTACTTTTTAAAAGCTAAGACAACTCAGAATTTGTATGGGGTCTCTTATGATAATTATTGTGAATAATTATTATGTATTAAGGGTCTGTCAGTGTCAAATTCAGCATTTTACTGAATAAGGTGAAATACCCTACATATTTCTCACAGATATGTAGATGTTATTGCTTTCATACCTTATATAGGATGTGGGAAACTGAGGAACACAGAGTGAAGGAAATTTCCCGAGGAAATTGCTAGTTGATAGTGTGAGATATAACCTACATTTGTATAATTCTAGTGCTTAATATTTTTTTTTTTACTATAAAGAATTAAAGAAAGCTGAGGACTGAAGAATTGATGCTTTTGAACTGTGGTGTTGCAGAGTCCCCAAGGAGATCAAATCAGTCAATCATAAACGAAATCAGTCCTGAACATTCATTGGAAGGACTGATGCTAAAGCTGAAACTTCAATACTCTGGCCACCTGATGCGAAGAACTGACTTACTAGAGAAGACCCTGATTCTGGGAAAGATTGAAGGCGGGAGGAGAATGGGATGACAGAGGATGAGACGGTTTGATGGCATCACCGACTCGATGGACATGAGTTTGAGAAAGCTCCAGGAGTTGGTGAGTGTCAGGGAAGCCTGGCGTGTTGCAGTCTGTGGGCTTGCAAAGAGTTGGACAAGACTGAGTGACTGAACTGAACTGAATTTTTTTTACTAATGTATCAGTGCTTATCATCTTCTCTTTCTTTGCAGCTCTTTTTATTCTAATTATTCTTAAATTGTTTCATATTTCCACCTTCGTTTCTTCATGATTCAATAATTAAAATCTCCCCTTCCTAAGTCTCTTAAGATTCTATTTACTCTCATTATTTACACAAAATGTGACTATATTAAACTATGCCATGACAGTAACAAAGACTGAATGAGGACAGGAATATTAAATATTGAACATATAACTGTGGAATAAGTTCTACAGTTCACATTGCTTGGCATTCATTTTCCCTAGATATTGGGTAGATTGCTCCTTTCATTCCTTCAATTTTCTGTTCAAATGCTACTTTATCAAAGAGGGTTTCTCATTTTATTAAGCTATAATTCACCTAGCATAACCTTCATCACTTTAAAGTGTACAATTTGGTGATTTTAATATGTTCAAAAGCTTGTGTAATTCTCACTACTATCTAATTCCAGAACATTTTCATCACCCCAAAAAGAAACCAATTACACACAGAGCAGTCATTCCCTTTTTCCTCTCCCTGCTGCTGCTGCTGCTAAGTCATTTCAGTCGTGTCCGACAGTGTGACCCCAGAGACGGCAGCCCACCAGGCTCCCCAATCCCTGGGATTCTCCAGGCAAGAACACTGGAGTGGGTTGCCATTTCCTTCTCCAATGCATGGAAGTGAAAATGAAAGTGAAGTCGCTCAGTCGTGTCCGACTCTTAGCGACCCCATGGACTGCAGCCCACCAGGCTCCTCCGTCCATGGGATTTGCCAGGCAAGAGTACTGGAGTGGGGTCCCATTGCAGCCCCTGCTCCTCTCTTTAAATTTGTCTACTTTGGACCTATCATGAAACAGAGTCATATAACATGTAGCCTTTTGTATCTGGCCTCTTTTACTTTTCATAATGTTTCAAGGTTCATCCATGTTGTAGCATGCTCTTCATTTCTTTGTATGCTCAAATAACATTCCATTGTATAGTTATACTGTATTTTGTATATCAGTTTATCAGTTGATGGGCATTTGGTTTGCTTCCCCTTTTAGCTGTTATGAATACTGCACCTGTGAACGTTCATGCTCAAGTTTTTGTGTAAACATATGTTTGCAATTCTCTTGTGTATATACCAGGAGTGGAATGCACTCCTGCACTATGTGGTAAACCTATGTGTAACTTTTTGAGGAACTTCCAGACTGTTCTCCAAAGTAAGTACTCTGTTTTGCATTTGCACCAGCAGTGTAGAAGAATTTCCATTTCTCCACATCCTTACCAATACTTGATATTTTTTGTCATTTTAATTATACCTATCTTAGTGGGTATTAAGTGGTATCTTATCATGGTTTTAATTTTAATTTCCCTAATGATTAAGCCCCTCCTAAAACGGAGATTTGGTTCTCCTTAAATCATCCCTCCATGATAGTTACAGCAAAACTGGAGACTGACTTTCCATTTCTGATACTGGATTTCCTTTCTTTTCCCTACTTGTAGGCTAGCATATGGATATGCCCAGAATCCAACTTTGACCCTAGGGGATGGTAAAGCAACAAGAATAAGGAGACATTTTTGCTCTTTAAATGATTTGCCTGGTGGTCCAGTGGTTGAGAGTGTGCCTGGCAATGCAGGGGATAGGGGTTCGATCCCTGGTCTGGGAGGATTCCACATCCTGCGGGGCAACTAAGCCCACAGGTCACAACCACTGAGCCTGCGCTGCAACTACTGAAACCCGCATGCCCTACAGCCTGCGCTCTGCAACAGGAGAAGCCACTGCAACTAGAAAGGAGCCCCTTGCTCACTGCGTGTAGCAACCTAGCATAGTCCAAAATTAATAAACAAATAAGCAAGTAATTTTTTAAAATGTCTACACCATTTAAATAACCATGTGACTTAGGACCTCCTCACACTAGTGAGAATCTGATCCTACTCAGGACTTTTCCATCAGTGCAGGGTACTAATGTTTTATAATAATTAAAGCTACAATCTGTGTTTCATGATCTAACTTTGGGAAAACACAGAGAGTATAGTGTTTAGAGTTAAGCCTAAGTTTCTATAAGCTCAGAACACAGAACTTAAAAAAAATTCAAGGTTGCTTCTTTCTGATGTGATAGTGCTTAGGGGAGCCACTGGGAGGGTGGCACTTTCAAATGGTAGTTCAGGGAAGTACAACTATACAGAAACCAAGGAATAAAGAATAAGAAACTGAAAGATGAGAAAACTCCATACAGTCAGTAAAAACAAGACATGATGCTAACTGTGGCTCAGATCATGAGCTCCTTATTGCAAACTTCAGAATTAAAGAAAGTAGGGAAAAGCACTAGCCCATTCAGGTATGACTTAAATCAAATTCCTTATGATTAAATAGTAGAGGTGACGAATAGATTCAAGAGATTAGATCTGGTAGACAGAATGCCTGAAGAACTATGGATGGAGGTTCATAGCACTGTATAGGAGGTGGTGACTAAAACCATCCCACAGAAAAAAAGGCAAAGGGGTTGTCTGAGAAGGCCTTGCAAATAGCTGAGAAAAGAAGAGAAGTGAAAGGCAAAGGAGAAAGGGAAAGATATACCCAACTGAATGCAGACAGATAAGAAAGCCTTCTTAAGTGAACAATACAAAGAAATAGAGGAAAACAATAGAATGGGTAAGACTAGAGATCTCTTCAAGAAAATTAGAGATACCAAGGGGATATTTGATGCAAAGATAGGCACAATAAAGGACAGAAATGGTATAGACCTAACAGAAGCAGAAGATATTAAGAAGGGGTGGCAAGAACACACAGAACTGTACAAAAAAGATCCTAATGACCCAGATAACCACAATGGTGTGATCACTCACCTAGAGTCAGACATCCTGGAGTGTGAAGTCAAGTGGGCTTTAGGAAGCATTACTATGAACAAAGTTAGTGGAGGTGACTGAATTCCAGCTAAGCTATTTCAAATCCTAAAAGATGATGTTGTTTAAGTGTTGCACTCAATATGTCAGCAAATTTTGAAAACTCAACCATGGCCATAGGACTGGAAAAGGTCAGTTTTCATTCCAATCCCAAAGAAAGTATATGGCAAAGAATGTTCAAAATACTGTGCAAATTGCACTCACTTTACGTGCTAGCAAAGTAATGCCCCAAATCCTTCAAGCTAGGCTTCAGTAGTACGTGAACTGAGAACTTCCAGATGTACACACTAGATTTAGAAAAGGCAGAGAAATCAGAGATCAGATTGCCAACACCCACTGGAACACAGAAAAAGCAAGGAAATTACAGAAAGATATCTATTTCTGCTTTACTGACTATGCTACAGCCTTTGACTGTGTTGATTGCAACAATATGTGGAAAATTCTTCTTCAAGAGATGGGAATACCAGACCATCTTACCTGTCTCCTGAGAAACCTGTATGCAGGTCAAGAAGCAACAGTTAGAACCAGACATGGAACAATGGACTGGTTCAAAATTGGGAAAGGAGTATGTCAAGGCTGTATATTGTCACCCTGTACATTTAACTTACATGTAGAGTACATCATGTGAAATGCCAGGCTGGAATCAAAAGTGCCAGGAGAAATATCAATAACCTCAGATATGCAGATGATACCACTCTAATGGCAGAAAGTGAAGAGGAACTAAAGAGCCTATTGATAAGGGTGAAAGAGAAGAGTGAAAAAGCTGGCTTAAAACTCAACATTCAAAAAACTAAGATCATGGCATCTGGTCCCATGACTTCATGGCAAATAGATGGGGAAAAAGTGGAAACAGTGAGAAATTTTATTTTCTTGGGCTCCAAAATCACCACAGATGGTGACTGCAGCCATGAAATTAAAAGATGCTTGCACCTTGGAAGAAAAGCTATGACAAACTGAGACAGCATATTAAAAAGCAGAGATATCACTTTGCAGACAAAGGTCCATATATTTAAAGCTATGGTTTTACAGTAGTTATGTATGAATATGAGAGTTGGACCATAAAGAAGGCTGAATGACAAAGAATTGATGCTTTTGAACTGTGGTGCTAGAGAAGACTTTTGAGAGTCCAGTCAATTCTAAAAGAAATCAACTCTGAAGGTTCATTGGAAGGACTGATATTGAAGCTGAAGCTCCAATACTTTGGTCACTTGATGTGAAGCGCCAACTCACTGTAAAAGACCCTGATGCTGGGAAAAATTGATGACAAGAGAGGAAAGGGGCAATAGAGAATAAGATGGTTGGATGGCATCACTGACTCAATGGACTTGAGTTTGAGCAAACTCTCGGAGATAGTGAAGGACCAGGAAACCTGGAGTGCTGCAGTCCAAGGGGTTGCAATGAATGAAAACATGACTTAGTGACTGAAAACAATGAACAACAAGGTTAGAAAACTGGTTAGATCTGAGTGTAGAGAAGGGATGTCCAGGTGCTATATTGGCATGGCAATGATCAATTTCCAGTTTGTCAACTTGTTTTGCTTCATACAAAATGTAAATTTTAATAAGTACTTTTCCTGCTCATTATTTAATGAACACAGTTTAAAGTAAAGAAAGAAGTTAATAAAAAGAGCTCTTACTAACAGATGAGGAGAAAGATGAAACATTCTTCTACCAACTATGGTAACTAAAGAGAAGGGAAGGGAAGTGAAGTAAAGTCGCTCAGTTGTGTCTGACTCTTTGCAACCCCATGGACAGTAGCCTACCAGGCTCTGCCGTCCATGGGATTTTCCAGGCAAGAATACTGGAGTGGGCTGTCATTTCCTTCTCCAGGGGATCTTCCCAACCCAGGGATGGAACCCGGGTCTCCTGCATTGCAGACAGCTGCTGGTGGTCTGAGCCACCAGGGAAGCAAAGAGAAGGGAGAGAGTAGAATAAACTAATATTTGTGGATTAACTTCCATATGCCAGGCATTGTCACAAAAATTATTTCATTTTCCTGTCACAATAATACCATTAAAGTGGATATTAAGAATTATTTTTGAGATGAGAAAACTGAGATTTAGAGACACTGAATGATTTTCTAAGAACTAGTAACCAGTTAGAACTAGTAACGAGTTAGCAACCAGCAATACTGGATGTAAACTCATTAAGTTCCTTGACATCAAAGCCCATGGAAGTGGCCAAGTGGTGCATGGTACTATTTTTTAATTCTTATCTGTTGGCTCAGTATCTCCCCAGTTTTTTCCATATCTAAGCACCTCTGACTACCATTCCCACAACTATCATATGGAATTCACTTCACTGTTATTTGCTTAATAGTTATTTCTTTAAATATTTCTTGATTTTCTTTAAAAAGGAAACTTTGCATGATAGATGGGAAATGGAGAACCAGTATCACTTACCATAAATAGATAATATTAGGATTAAATTGTGATTCAATTTTATTTGGAGTCTATTGTTTGTTGATGGCTTTGAGCCTGAAATCTGCTTTCTATTGATCAGAAGAAGATGAGCAAGTATATTTGTTAAAGGCACCAGATGGAATCACCATCAGAATGACTGAGAGAAAACTGAAAGGAGAATTATAGCTTCATTCCGTGATGTTTAATGCTATACTTGTGCATCAGCAAAACCTAAAATATTTTCTATCTATTAGTCTCAAAATAAGGAAATAACAGGCAGACCAACATCAATTCAAGTCTTTGCTCCATCAGTTTCAAGTTAACGAACTTCTCTCACTTAATGATTTCTCATGTATAAAATGGAAACATACCTCATAGATTGTTGTGAACATTAAATGTGATCATACATTGAAAGGCCTTAACACATGTGTTAGTAAATGTTCTGGGAAACCATTATCATTATGCTCTCTGCACACCATTATGTTGTTTGTTGCTGTACCTACTGGAGCTTATAACTGTAGTTATAAAACTGTTACTCCCACTCAAGATTTCATTAAGATGCTTGCCACAAATTACAATCTACCTGCCACATAAGCAGTTGGGTAAAAGGATCAGGGAGGAGGTGCATCACAGCAAGAAATGTTTGCTGAGCACCAGGACTAATCTGTAGGATGATGCATTTTTCTGCTCTGCACAAAGGTACCCGAGACAGAGACAGCAAGTGAAAGTCGACATTCAACTTGTTACCCAAGCTAAGTCACAGTCTGGTGAGGCTGCATTGACTTAAGCAGGTGCTTTTTCCTGATTTGCACAAAAGCACCTTGTCAGTGGCACCAGCCTCCCTCCTCCCTGTTGTCATTTAGTTCCATGGGGCAATGATCTGTGCACTATGAGTGTTAATGGAAAAATGAGAAATAAAGAACTGTAAGTGAAAGAACTAAGGAAGGCCCCATGCTAGAGGCTTGGCCCAGGAAGACTAAGTCAGAGCTGGTCCCAGAACCCGGCCCAACTCTGCCTCCATGCAGGGCCAGCCTTCCATTAAGCATCTGTAGGTGCTCACAGCAGCCATGAATGTCTTTCCAAGCAATGTCAAAGCTCAATTCTAAAGTAAAAATTTTCATTCCCCATGGAATTTTGAAGGTGGAGCTGAAGGATGGCTAGGGACTGGATAAATAAGAGAGAGAGGTAGGACAGAGAAGGAAATCCAAATTTAGCTATGGCATAGCTGGGTTATTTTTATTTCAGCTAATAAGCAAAATTCAGAAAGAGATCTTTATCCTTTTGTTAACTTTTAAGTAAAGAGACCTCTGCCTGTGTCACTGCAGTCGTTTTAAGCACTGTATTTATTCATCTAAGGGGAGGGAAAGGAGACAATAGCTGTAGCCAGTTTTCTTTGCTCTGGTTTTACCTTCTTTTCCTCATCTATCTGCACCATTCCTACCTGCAAACTGGAGAGCAAAGGTGTCAGTCTGCACCTCAGGAGATAAGAAATTTTGCCACTCAGATCCTCCCCTCCCTTTGCCCATCTAGGTACTTGTTGTGGGGTCTTGGGCAGGTCCCTTAGTCTCTCTTCATCAGCAGCATTGATTGAGTTCTCCCTATATGCTGGACACTGTGACCAGTGCTTCATACCATTATTTCATGTAATCTTCACAAAGGTTGTAAGAAAAATTGTGGCATTTAAAAGCACCCTTATTATTACTCCAATATTACAGAAGAAAAAAGTTAAAGAAATACAATTTCCCTCCCCTTAGATGAATAAATACAGTGCTTAAAACTACAAAACCAGCTATGCCATAACTATCTAGAAAGTAGAACCGGACCAGTTCCAAGGAGGCATGTGTTCTTAGGTCCCTTGGTATTTAGACCTTTACTTCTATAAGGTCTAAGCTAACAAAGTGACTTACAATTAACTATTGTATACATGATTTATCCTTAGGGGATTTAAATACAGTGTGCAAATGTGGCATTTGTTTAGCCCTATGTTCTGTGAGACCTTCTGTATACATGGCGTAAGAAGAAAAAACAAGTCTGAGAGGTGAGGCAGAACTGGCAGTTTGAAGGCTGCTGTACAGACATACGCCACTGGGGGTGATGTGAGCACTATGAACGCCCAGTTGAGGTTCTTCGTGCCTTCATCCAGTGGAAAAGAAAAGAGAAGGACGGACAGGCACAGCATTTCTTGGGTTCCAAGAGAGTAGGGGGAAAAAAAGACACCATGATGAGTAAAAGAGAGAGCTCTTGTCTGTGAATACCTTAGCAGAAGTTTGGAAAAGAAGAAATAAACAGTAAACTTATTTGATAAAATCACCTGTGAATTAGGCCCTGCTGTATAATGTACTGTCTCCTGTAAATAAAGATTAAATTTTCAGATGGGATCTTGGCCTGGTAGCCTGGAAACTCTAACATAGTCCTGAGTAGGTATGAGTAAACTTCTCTAATTTGGAGTACAAATGAACCATTATTCATTATGATGGTCAATTTAAACAATCCTGGCTCCCCAGTTGCACAATGCAATTGCAAAATAGTTTTTCTTCCCTCAATGAAGTCTTTGCTCCTTTGATAACTCCATGATCTTTGGGGCTTTTCAATCCAAGAACCAGGCAGTGTTGGTTCTTTTCACCAGGAGGAGATAGCACTGGGAAACCTGACCAGCACTCTGTTTGCAGAAGTTTATTGGTGATATTGCAGTCTGATGTCATCACTGCTTCCAGGGGGTCCTTGAGACACAATTCTAGGGATGATTCTCAAAAACAAGAATTCCTGCTCTTCCACTATTAGGATTACTTTATCCTATTAGAATCCAGGGATACCGGTTGACTCAGCTCACTCAGAGCTTCTCATTAATGGGCTCCCTCCAACTTCATTTTTCCTCTTTCCTATCCATAAGATGCTTTCTTGTGTTAACCCCAACATTCCAGGATTTCTGGGGTAGTAGTTCTCTATGTATCTACAATGCTTACCAAAGACTTTGGGCATTGTCTTAGGTTTCTGGGTTGCTATCACAAAATCATAGTTCTGGTAGCTTAAACAGCAGAAATTTATGTCCCATAGTTCTGGAGGCTGAGAAGTCCAAGACCAAGGTGGGGCACATTTGGTGTCTTGTGAGAGCCATCTTCCTCTTTTGGAGACAACCTCCTTCTAGCTGTATTCTCAAGTGGGAGAGTTCTGGTCTTTTCCTCATGAGATACTAATCCCATCATGAAGGGTCCATCTTCATGACCTAATTTAAACCTAATTACTTCCCAAAGACCCCATCTCCAAATACCATCACATTGGAGATTAAGCCTTCTACACATGAATTTCTGAGGAGGAAACAAACTTTCAGTCCATGACAGGAATGAACTCTGTTTTTCTCTCTACCCACCTGGTAGAGTGGGTGTAAATATGGAATCTTTGTAAATCAGGTTACAGCATCCTGTATAGCTGCTCCTATGGTCTCTGTTCCCAGTGAAGAAGTGGGTGGGAAAGTAGAGAGCCAGACCATGAGTCCTTGCCTCCACAAAACCAGCATCTTTATTTCCACCACTCTAACTCTTGAAGTGAACTCCATGCATTTCATGTGGAGATCATTAGTCAGATGGTGCTCTTTTTACCTCTATTTCCAAGGCTCACCTATTTCTTATCCCTCTTGAATGGCAGTTGGACTAACCAGTGTTTATCTTCAGCTGTTTGGAGTGATTAATCATTCTTCCCATTGGTCACTTTGTTACATGTGTCTAATCTATCTACATATATTTTTTGCCCGGAGTTTTGTTTAAAATGAAGAAACTGAAGAGATAGGACTTTTGGGAGAAACTCTCGTCAGGCCCCAGACCCACCTTAGAGACCGATTTCACAGCTCCTTATCTCAGGCAGGGTACTTGATGATTACATCGATTTCTCACAGAGTAGATTATCTAAGGGGGCTAGATATTAGCATATTTAGTTGAAAAAGGAGGAAAGAAAAGAATATCCATGGGAATTAGGTGCCTGGTAACTCTGGGTTGTTAGAAGTAACAAAAATAATAGGAAAGTCATTGAAAGACGAGGAGAAGAAATCTCAAATGACTATTGTTTATATGGGTTAGTTCTAAGGAGTTCTGGCAGACAAGGGTTTGAATCTCAGCTCTGCCAACGAATATCTGACAAACAAACTAGTTTATCATTTTACACTCTAATTTTCTCACCTATAAATTGAGGATAGAAAACAACATCTCTCAACGCTGCTCTGTGGTCTAAATAAGATAATCCATATACAATACCCAGTGGCTGATCTGTTAAGGCCCTCTCAATGTTCTCAAGGCCACATTTTGAAGCTATTGGGTGCTTGCTCAGTCATGCATAACTCTTTGCAACCCCTTAGACTGTAGCCGGCCAGGTTCTGCTGTCCATGGCATTCTTCAGGGAAGAACTGGAGTGGGGTACCATTTCCTCCTCCAGGGGATCTTCCCAACCTAGGGATCAAATTGTATTTCCTGTGTCTCCTGCATTGGCAGGTGTATTCTTTACCACTACACCACCTGGGAAGTCCTTTGAGGCTATTGGTGAGTTGCTAATGGGTCTTCTGTGATAATGCTGAATTCTGAAGAACAACATTTGACATAGGTTATATTTTATCACATAGCCAAAAATGTTAACTGAGCGACTTCACTTTCTTTTTCACTTTATTATCAATGAATTAGAAAGCTTTAGACTGAATTCTCATTGAACATCTCTGGAAAAAAAAAAAAGAAAGGCAATACCTTAGAAAATATCAATAACCTCAGATATGCAGATGGCACCACCCTTATGGCAGAAAGTGAAGAAGAACTAAAGAGCCTCTTGATGAAACTAAAAGAGGAGAGTGAAAAAGTTGGCTTAAAGCTCAACATTCAGAAAACTAAGATCATGGCATCTGGTCCCATCACGTCATGGCAAATAGATGGAGAAACAGTGGAAACAGTGGCTGACTTTATTTTTTGGGGCTCCGAAATCACTGCAGATGGTGACTGAAGTCATGAAATTAAAGACGCTTACTCCTTGGAAGGAAAGTTATGACCAACCTAGACAGCATATTAAAAAGCAGAGATATTACTTTGTCAACAAAGGTCCGTCTAGTCAAGGCCATGGTTTTTCCAGTAGTCATGTATGGATATGAGAGTTCGACTATAAAGAAAGCTTAGTGCTGAAGAATTGATGCTTTTGAACTGTGGTATTGGAGAAGACTCTTGAGAGTCGCTTGGACTGCAAGGAGATCCAACCAGTCCATCCTAAAGGAGATCAGTCCTGAGTGTTCATTGAAAGGACTGATGTTGAAGCTGAAACTCCAGTACTTTGGCTAACTCATGCGGAGAGCTGACTCATTTGAAAAGACCCTGATGCTGGGAAAGTTTGAGGGCAGGAGGAGAAGGGGAAGACAGAGGATGAGATAGTTGGATAGCATCACCGACTCAATGGACATGGGTTTGGGTAGGCTCCGGAAGTTGGTTATGGACAGGGAGGCCTGGCATGCTGCAGTTCATGGGGTTGCAAAGATTTGGACATGACTGGGCGACTGAGCTGAACTGAACTGAACTTTAGAAAAGATATATAAATATTGAGGCTCAGCTTTACCCAAACCAGCTTAGTGATCCTGAACTCTGTTCAGCGTTTGAGGCAGAGCTGCCTCTGTAACATTTTGTGGGTTGAAGGAGGAAGAAGAAAGCAATGAGAGGAAGAGAAAAGAGAAGAAGATGGAGGCAAACCAGACACCAGAGAAGGAACTGCAGGAGGGAAGAGGAAGGGAAACGGAGATTCAGCCACTGAAGCAGTCCCAGTCCTATTCCCTCCTCTCTCTCCAGAGCACACAAGAAGCTCTAAGCTAACGTGTCCAATCGAGCATCTGTTAACGCTTTAATGTTTCTCTGTAGCCTCCATGCATTCTGGCACAGTCTTTGCCTCAGGCATGCAAATTTGCATTTTCCCTTGACACTCTTTCAATATGCACTGGTACAAGTAGATTTCTAAATTTGCCTGAAATATAGCATTTGCAAGGTATTTTGGGAGACTTATGAAGAACTGGGGTGGTGTTAAACTTAATTATTATTTTATACACTTTCTTTTTTCTTCCTCCAATTTAATTTCTAAGGAAACTGTTAAACTGTCCATAATTTGAGAAATTTAAAGTTATAAAACAAAAAGAACTGTAGCATAGAGACCATCTTTTACTGGCAGAAAGATGGATGGGATGATTAAAGGTTGTTTCTAAATTAACTAAAAACATTTGTAATTACTGCAAGTACTGTGCTAGGATTCTAAAGTAGAGATGTACATTTTTAGATATATGTAATACTTCAAAGCACTCTACACTTTTATATGGATTGAGAGGGGCTCTCTGGGATGTGTGTAGTCCAATTATTTCTTCTGATTAGATTAACAGCCTCACAAATATTACTTTAGTACCTTTATTTGCTAATT
Organism: Bos indicus; assembly: GCF_029378745.1. Taxonomy (NCBI): domain Eukaryota; kingdom Metazoa; phylum Chordata; class Mammalia; order Artiodactyla; family Bovidae; genus Bos; species Bos indicus. The sequence goes on along the minus strand of NC_091765.1, from coordinate 57,143,341 downwards.
TCTAGGTACTTCTATACTTTCAAAGGACCTGATTATGAGGTATAAATTGCTAGGCAGTCAGTGCAGGATTCTGAGAACTCAGTCTTGTTTTCAATAAACATCTCACTCCATTAACCTAAAGCTATCCTGTTATGACCAATCTAGATAGCATATTAAAAAGCAGAGACATTACCTTGCCAACAAAGGTCCGTCTAGTCAAGGCTATGGTTTTTCCAATGGTCATGTATGGATGTGAGAGTTGGACTGTGAAGAAAGCTGAGTGCCGAAGAATTGATGCTTTTGAACTGTGGTGTTGGAGAAGACTCTTGAGAGTCCCTTGGACTGCAAGGAGATCCAACCAGTCCATTCTAAAGGAGATCAGTCCTGGGTGTTCTTTGGAAGGAAGGATGCTAAAGCTGAAACTCCAGTACTTTGGCCACCTCATGCAAAGAGTTGACTCACTGGAAAAAACTCTGATGCTGGGAGGGATTGGGGGCAGGAGGAGAAGAGGACAACAGAGGATGAGATGGCTGGATGGCATCACCGACTCGATGGACGTGGGTTTGGGTGAACCCACGGTGATGGACAGGGAAGCCTGGCGTGCTGCAATTCATGGGGTCACAAAGAGTCGGACACAACTGAGCAATTGAACTGAACTGAACTGATACCCTTTGTCCTGAATTCCTGAAATGTGTCCTTGATCTGATAAATTATCAGCACTCAGAGCTGGGGAAAGGCAGCAATTAACTTCTCTGTTCCATATGCCTGAGGGATGGCCAGGGGGCATGAAAAAGGGTGGCAACTTAATGTCAGGATCAAAAGAAGCCATAAATATATTAAGTTAAACATTTTGACCTTTAAACTGATAGGTTAGAAATGATGTATTTCAAGGACAGAAGCCAACCAAAAATGTACAGATTAATACCGGTAAGGATATAAACTGTTGTAAGTCCTGCCTTTGGGGGACTCTTTACCCCATCTCAGTGTCTATGCTTAGAGCTTTATACTTTCCTGCTCTTTAATAAATCCTATTTGCTTGCTACAGTATTTATGTGTTTGTGAAGTTCATTCTTCAGCTCCATTCTTCAGTAAGAACTAGGATTCTCATTTCAATTACACAGTTTATAGAACCGAATTAATAACTTTTCAGTTCAGTTCAGTTCAGTCGCTCAGTTGAGTTCAGCTCTTTGTGACCCTATGGATTGCAGCACTCCAGGCTCCCTGTCCATCACCACCTCCCGAAGCTTGCTCAAACTCATGTCCATTCGATCGGTGATGCCATCCAACCATCTCATCCTCTGTCATCCCCTTCTCCTCCTGCCTTCAATCTTGCCCAGCATCAGGGCCTTTTCTAATGAGTCAGTTCTTCATATCAGGTGGCCAAAGTATGGGAGTTTCAGCTTCAGCATCAGTCCTTCCAATGAATATTCAGGAATAACATTTAGGAAATCATTTTGCCTTTATTCTTAGTTCCTCAACATAATGAAATGTAACAGCTTTTAGATAGGATGATAATGAGACCAGGTATTTTAAACAGGGAGAGGGCTGAATGAGGGTTAAGGTGGCAGGTCCCTTCTGAAGTACTGTAGGTAAAGGTCTGTCTCTTAACCTAATTAACTGATTGGTGAAAGGCTGGGATCAATGCTGAAATTGGAATTCACCTCATCCCAGGTGAAAAGACTATAGTTTAGCTATGTTCATTATGAATCTTGTTCATCTGGTTTCTTAGCTTTTCTTAGCCCTCTAAGAGTAAGCTTGCTTCCTTCTTTTTCTAGTACTATAATTCATGAAAAGAGTAATGTTATTCAGTATGTTTATTTTAACTAGATATGGTTTAGCCATTCACAGACCACACTTGAGATTAAAGAAAAATTCTGAGATTGAATCCCACTTTTATCTTTCATCACTTTCTAGTTTTGAAACAGGAGGGAAGGCAGCAGGGCACAACTTTTGAAAGAATGAGATAGCCCAAGGACACAGCATAAACCCATTAGAATCAAATGGGAGTCAACTTTGACTAGACCTTCACCCTCAATCAGCAAGCTAAATGCACACCCAGAGGTACCATGACAGTTCCAAGGTACTATCAAAAGACCAAAAAGTGGCCCAATTTCTAGAAATCTCTACCCTTTCCCCAAAATAGTTGGAATAAACCTCCAACTCATTAGCCTATGAAATTACCCAGCCCATAAAAACTATGCCACATTTCTAAGCCCCCAGAGTCACCCTCTGCAAGTGGGTTTCTCTCTAAATAAATCCATTTCTTACCTGTCACTTTGTCTCTCACTGAATTCTTTATGTGATGAGACATCAAGAACTTGAGCTTCATTATATCCTGAAACCAGGTACCATGGGTTTTGGCTGGGTTTGAGTCCTAGTCATGTGGGTTAGAGTCCCAAACTGGGTTTTGGCTGAGTTCGAGCCCCAGCCACATGGGTTCAAGTCCCAATCTAAGATAAACAGTTTGAGTTCTGTTATTTTAAACAAGTCACTGTAACTGAATAAATGCTAATTTCTTCATTTGTAAGATAGAATAATAATACTGACAGTGTTATTGTATGGTGTTAAGGCATATTAAAAGTATTAAAGGTAGAATTCAAAATTCACAATGGTGTTTGTGGAACTGGTGAGTTAGTGTCTCATGTAAATGAGATGAGGTTTAGCCAAAAGCAGAGAAAACAAAATTTCAGGGAAGCCTATTAAGCAGTAGCAGGAAAGATGACCTGAATGATGGAGAATGTATCAGGCCTTTTGTTACTTTCCTGATCCCTTGGTTTGAAATGGGTCTGTGCACACAGGCATTGGAGCCAGAAGTGGACAAAAATGACTACTTGGATTTCAGTTGGAGTGGATGTCATTTGAAAAAGAGTGTTCCCCTCCTCCTGTAGGGACCACTCTACCACTCTAGCATTTTTGAGGACTGACATTTCTGAGAAAAGCAAGGGGTAGTAATAAATAGGTGTTTCCATGGTGAACAACTTCTGATGTGGTAGATGGAGTTGTCCTCCCATGGCTTAGAGGAGAGTGGATGTTTATCAGATGGAGAAGAGGCACAAGGATGAAAACACCAGACACTGACACTTATGTCTCAGGATGATTTGATACTGGACTAGTTTGTGAGCAATAAGGAGCACCCCTATAAAAATGCCAGCTTCAGAAGGGGGAATCAGGATTTAAGTTATTATTGTTAGGATTGCCCCATTTCTATTCCCAAATTTGTAAGGACATTCATACTAAAAACAAAAAAACAAAAAAACTTTAAAAAGTACCTACTCCTAGACACAGATGTAGAGAACAAATAAATGTATTGTTACCAAGGTTTGGGGGGGGAGAGTTAAGGGGTTAAGGGAACAGGAGATTGGGATTGTCATATATACCCTACTATGCATAAAATAGATAACTAATAAGAACCTACTCAATGCTCTGTGGTAACCTAAATGGAGTGGAAAACCAAAAAGAAAGGATATATGTATATATACCCCTTCAGGGATCACTGCCTTGTTGTGGCAATGGGGCTTGTGTAACTCAATGAACCTGTGAGACGTGCTGTGTAGGGCCACCCAAGACAGACAGGTCATAGCAGGGAGTTCTGACAAAAGGTAATCTACTGGAGGAGGGAATGGCAAACCACTCCAGTATACTTGCTGTGAGAACCTCATGAGCTGTATAAAAGACAAAAAGATATGTCTCCTAGGACATATCAAAATGAGTCCCCTAGGTCTGAAGGCGTCCAATATACTACTGGGGAAGACTGAAGGAGAACTACTAATAGCTCCAGAAAGAATGAAGTGGATGGGCCAAAGTGGAAGCAACATTCAGTTGTGGATGTGTCTGGTGATCAAAGTAAAATCCTATGCTGCAAAGAAAAGTATTGCATAGGAACCTGGAATGTTAGGTCCATGCATCAAGGTAAATTGTACATGGTCAAACAGGGGATGGTAAGGATAAGCATTGATATCTTAGGAATCAGTGAACTAAAATGGACATGGGTGCCTGCTCCTAAAACATTAACTCTTTACTGGATTAATTATTAATAACTATACTAGTATTGACTATGCCAAAGCCTTTGACTGTGTGGATCACAATAAACTGGAAAATTCTTGAAGAGATAGGAATACCACACCACCTGACCTGCCTCTTGAGAAACCTATATGCAGGTCAGGAAGCAACAGTTAGAACTGGACATGGAACAACAGACTGGTTCCAAATAGGAAAAGGAGTATGTCAAGGCTGTGTATTGTCACCCTGCTTATTTAACTTATATGCAGAGTACATCATGAGAAACGCTGGGCTGGAAGAAACACAAGCTGGAATCAAGATTGCCGGGAGAAATATCAATAACCTCAGATATGCAGATGACACCACCCTTATGGCAGAAAGTGAAGAGGAACTCAAAAGCCTCTTGATGAAAGTGAAAGTGGAGAGTGAAAAAGTTGGCTTAAAGCTCAACATTCAGAAAATGAAGATCATGGCATCCGGTCCCATCACTTCATGGGGAAACAGTGGAAACAGTGTCAGACTTTATTTTTTTGGGCTCCAAAATCACTGCAGATGGTGACTGCAGCCATGAAATTAAAAGACGCTTACTCCTTGTAAGGAAAGTTATGACCAACCTAGACAGCATATTGAAAAGCAGAGACATTACTTTGCCAACAAAGGTCCGTCTAGTCAAGGCTATGGTTTTTCCAGTGGTCACGTATGGATGTGAGAGTTGGACTGTGAAGAAAGCTGAGCACCGAAGAATTGATGCTTTTGAACTGTGGTATTGGAGAAGACTCTTGAGAGTCCCTTGGACTGCAAGGAGATCCAACTAGTCCATTCTGAAGGAGATCAGCCCTGGGATTTCTTTGGAAGGACTGATGCTAAAGCTGAAACTGCAGTACTTTGGCCACCTCATGAGAAAAGTTGACTCATTGGAAAAGACTCTAATGCTGGGAGGGATTGGGGGCAGGGGGAGAAGGGGACGACAGAGGATGAGATGGCTGGATGGCATCACCGACTCGATGGACATGAGTTTGGGTGAACTCCGGGAGTTGGTGATGGACAGGGAGGCCTGGCGTGCTGCAATTCATGGGGTCGCAAAGAGTCGGACACGACTGAGTGACTGGACTGAACTGACACTAGTATTTATTGGGAGTTTACTGTGTCCCAAACATTGTTCTAGGCAAAGGGGTATGCATCAATGAACAATAGCAACAGTAAAACAAAACCATATTTTCAAGAAGCTGATATCCTACCTGGGGGGCAGGGAAAGTAAACAAAAATACAATTTTGGTTAATGAGGTAAATTATGGAGAAATATAGAGACTATTAGAGAGATTGGAGAGACGTTAGGAGGAGTTGTAGTATTTGAGAAAAGGTTGTACATGTGTGTGTAACAGAAGGGAGTGTGTGTGGGAGTTCCCTAGTCATGATGTTTGATTGGCAAAGATCGACTGGATGACCTTGCAAAAGGATACTTCACATTCCACAAATATTTCAACATGCATAGTTCAGCATTTTCTCTTTGTCCCAAATCTGTACTTTTTCAAAAGAAGCCATTACAAGCATTTTCTCAACATTCTAATAATTTCCATTCAAACCCCAGTGAGTGTCTTAGAAATATATCTACCACTATGAGATAACATGGAGCCTCCAGATGGCCTAAAGAAATCATGGTGTGGCTGCCTCAATTACTGCAAGTGGTTTAATCTATCTGGTCCCCCCTCTCCTGATAGAACAACAGAGTTGGTCTCACAGTAAAGACAAAAATCACCTCAAGTGTTTGGTGTTGTCTCATTTGATAGTAGGCCACTGGTAATCTCTATTCTACTACAGCCTTCTCCTGGTACATTGTGTGTTTAACTTATCTCTTGAGCAGGACGCCACTGCTGGCACCCTGATAGAGGCAGAATAGTTAGTTAGATTCAGGTTATACTGTTGAGTTGGTATAGAAACTCTACTAGTTGGTAAATATTTTGAATTGTTCTTCAGCTTTTAAGCACATACCAATTAAACTAATTTAAAAGCCCAGCACAGCATATGTAAATACATACCAAATTATTCTTTGGCTTACCCATATTTTTTCTACAATATGAGAAAGCAATTACTCAGCACATCTCTCCTCATGTTCCCACCAGAGATTTTTTTTTTAATCCCTGATTCTCCTTTCCTGAGACTCTCAACAGATGGTTTGTCTGTTGAGGTAGGGGCCACACCTAACTGATTTTGCCTCACAGAAGCCAGCTGAATGCTTTCCATGAAGAGACATCTAATGAACATGCCAATTAAGAAGCAGTGTACCAATCTGTTCTTTTTTTCCCCCTGTAGAAGAGATGAAGAGGAATTTTAAAGAAATTGTTGATAGGTCATTAGCACACTCATTTGATATGTGATTTGAGTTGGTGAGGCTGCCTTTAATTCTTAAATTTGAAATATAATATTTCCTAGCTGGGGAGAGGCTGCTTTTAGTAACAGCTTCCCTAAGCTACTTAGCTTTTGCCAAGGCCATATCTCACTCTGATGTAGTTTTCTAATTGCACAGGTCTCCTTCAGTCATAAATTTATTAAGGACACCAGAACTATAAAATTGGGGTTGACAGGATGATATAGCATTTGCGAAGTCTCTTCCTGAGATGGGTTATAATAACAGTGGGTCAAAAATCATTCATATTTTTCCAGTAAGTAGTACATGCATGCTTGGTATTGTAATACCTACATGAAAACTGATTGAGCAGTATGAATACACAGAAAATTAAAATCTGCTTAAGGGATTGTCTGGATTGTACTTCCTGTGCAAATATGTGAAAATTGTTTTATTACTATGACAAATAATCTTGTGTACTTTTTCTTAAAACAATTTTAAGCATTAATTAAGATAGGAATTTATTTGCACTTCTGAACATCTGGCATTCTACCCAAGTAATTCCCTGCTTGGTGTTAGGGTCAGCTATAAAGGCATATGTGAACAGTCTCCAGTGAGTGCTCTGCTAATTTCTACTAGTTAAGTTCTAATGAAAATGAACAAGATTGTGTATTTTAAGAGCCAGTCTTTTTTATATTCTAACTTATATCTAACGGCACAGTGACAGAGCCAGTGCTTTTATATCCTAACTTATATCAAACAGCACACTGACATCCTTGACCCTGCCTGGATAAACAATCTCTAACAAGGTTATCCAGCTATTGATGAGTGTGATTTCAAGTTCAAGTGGGATCAGTGAAGAATTTTTAGATTGGCACTTTCAATATGAACTGTTTCTGAGAATTAAAACTACACATATATGTATGTGTATATATATGTAAAACACATTTATATTTTATATAATTTTAAAAAATCATAATGCTTCTCAAAGAGACAGTTAAAATTTTAATGTACAATTTTTATTAGAATTTTTTTTTTGAGATCTGCGGCTAACAATTGACAAATCTGCTTTTTCTTCTTCAGGGGCATACAACTAGACTACAGTTCCCATTTTCCTTTGCCTTTAGGTGTGGTCATGTGACTGAATTCTCGGCAATGGAATGTGAGTGGAAGTGACATATTCTATTTCTAGGTCTGCTGTAAAAAATGTCCATGGGTGATCAATCTATTACATTGTTTCTCTTTCAGAATTGAGGCAGACAAACCTGGGGACTTTGGAAATCTGGACTTGTAGATAGTAGAGATACATGAGGCAAAGAGCCTGAGTCTCTGACTCACTGACTGAAGAAGAGCTACAGGCAGATTAAGAATACCTATTTGAAATTTTGGAGAAGGCAAAATTTCCAGTACTCTTGCCTGGAAAATCCCATGGAGGGAGGAGCCTGGAAGGCTGCAGTCCATGGGGTCACTGAGGGTCGGACATGACTGAGCAACTTCACTTTCACTTTTTACTTTCATGCATTGGAGAAGGAAATGGCAACCCACTCGTGTTCTTGCCTGGAGAATCCCAGGGATGGGGGAGCCTGGTGGGCTGCCATCTATGGGGTCGCACAGAGTCGGACACGACTGAAGTGACTTAGCAGCAGCATTTGAAATTTAAATGTGTGAGAATCGACTTTTATCCTATTAAGCCAGTAAAAGTTTTGGAGTTTATTAGAATAGTTATTAATAGATGTGCTATCTCTTGATTTCCAAGCATATTGTGAATATGAATGACTGCTACCACCTGCTATCCCAGATTCTTTCACCATGGGACTACAAGGTGCTTCTGTGTCATGTTTAATCTCTCTAAGCAGCAAGGTGTTTGGTGATGGTGCCTTGTAAAGTGATTCTCTTTCACTCATTGTTTTCTCAGAACTTAAGAGATATAGAAAGTTCAGGCTTCAGTGAAGCTTAGGTCTTATAACACATGTATTTAATTTATGAGTTAAAGAAGTTATACTAAATCAGTCTTGCCTGGGTACCTGTGGAGGCTCTCCTGAATGATACATGTTACATGTGAGTATCAAATGAATAACGAATATATTTTCCTTCTTTTTGCCATGTTCCAAGCCAAAAAGATAAGTTCTGGGTTGTTATAATTATTTAAACATTATTTCAAAATAATTAACTTTTTTCCTTCCCTGGTTTATGATGCAGCAGGTACATGTTATTTGTAGGCTCTGTCCAAATGCCACCTCTTTTTTCTTCTTTCCATCCCTCCTATCATTGACTTTTCCTTCATGAGCTTGAGAACTGAGAGAGATTGTATGGGGGCAACAGTTTTCCAGAGTTGGGAGAAACTCTAGCACCCCAGAGTAAAGTATTTTCTAGTACTGTCAGCAGGGGTACACTCTCCTCTCTATAACATTTATGTCAGTGGTCTTTATGGTATGTTCTTAAGGAATTAGAGAAGTATGAAGCTTTTGTATCTCCCTCAAATATTCTGAAGAAGGGAGAATATTTATGTCATTTATTGCCTTGATGCTAGAGACATATATGTTTAAAAATCAAAATAATTATCTCTACAAGTTTCATAAATTGCAAACATCTTCTAAACTAGAAACTGACTTTTCAGAAATAATAAAAGGTAATAGAAAGATAGTGCTCTCTTAAAAAGTCTTTATATTATTCATCTTTACCTCTATCACAGAAACATAGCTAAAAACACTAGTTGTTAGCTAGGAGACAGTTTTATGTCACATAAGCTATTATTAGGACACAATCAATATCAGCAATAGCAGTAGTCTAATAGACAACATTTTCTGAGATGTCAGGATGTGCCAGGCATCACCTTCAACAATCCTATAATGTTACTATTAACAAATAATAAGAAAATAATTATTGATCTATCAAGTGAAGAAATGGATGTATAGATGGTTAAGTAACAGGAACAATGTAAAAAATAATCTATCAGATCTTAAGTAACTAAGGGGTATTAAATATCATATTAGTTCAGATTATCCTGCAAATTGGAGAAGATACCACAAACATGCTCATTGCAATATTTGATTACAACTATTACTTAATTAACCAAAGATCTCCTTATCCCCCAACAAACTATTGAATGCAGGCTGACCACTCAGAGAAGGAAGAGATGCACTGTGTTGTAGCGTAGCCTCTCTTGATTGGCTAAGTCTCTACTGTGGCAGATAGTGCCTGTGATTCTGTGTCAGCAAGGTAGGAGACTTCTGGACAGGAGAACTCTGTTTCTTGCTGTGCCCAGGTCTTTTAACATCAGTACACACATAACCATTCAATGAGAACTTAGGGAAAAATCTTTATACCTTTAGCCATCTATATTTATACATATCTAAGTCCCTTTCTGAAAGAGATGGGAATACCAGACCACCTGATCTGCCTCTTGAGAAATTTGTATGCAGGTCAGGAAGCAACAGTTAGAACTGGACATGGAACAACAGACTGGTTCCAAATAGGAAAAGGAGTACGTTAAGGCTGTATATTGTCACCCTGCTTATTTAACTTATATGCAGAGTACATCATGAGAAACGCTGGACTGGAAGAAGCACAAGCTGGAATCAAGATTCCCAGGAAAAATATCAATAACCTCAGATATGCAGATGACACCACCCTTATGGCAGAAAGTGAAGAGGAACTCAAAAGCCTCTTGATGAAAGTGAAAGTGGAGAGTGAAAAAGTTGGCTTAAAGCTCAACATTCAGAAAACGAAGATCACAGCATCCGGTCCCATCACTTCATGGGAAATAGATAGGGAAACAGTGGAAACAGTGTCAGACTTTATTTTTCTGGGCTCCAAAATCACTACAGATGGTGACTGCAGCCATGAAATTAAAAGACGCTTATTCCTTGGAAGGAAAGTTATGACCAACCTAGATAGCATATTGAAAAGCAGAGACATTACTTTGCCAACAAAAGTTCATCTAGTCAAGGCTATGGTTTTTCCTGTGGTCATGTATGGATGTGAGAGTTGGACTGTGAAGGAGGCTGAGCACCAAAGAATTGATGCTTTTGAACTGTGGTGTTGGAGAAGACTCTTGAGAGTCCCTTGGACTGCAAGGAGATCCAACTAGTCCATTCTGAAGGAGATCAGCCCTGGGATTTCTTTGGAAGGACTGATGCTAAAGCTGAAACTCCAGTACTTTGGCCACCTCATGTGAAGCGTTGACTCATTGGAAAAGACTCTGATGCTGGGAGGGATTGGGGGTAGGAGGAGAAGGGGACGACAGAGGATGAGATGGCTGGATGGCATCACTGACTCGACGGATGTGAGTCTGGGTGAACTCTGGGAGTTGGTGATGGACAGGAAGGCCTGGCATGCTGTGATTCATGGGGTCGCAAAGAGTCGGACACAACTGAGCAACTGAAGTGAACTGAAGTCCCTTTTGGTTCTTTCTTTCTATGCAGATCAACAAGCTTGTGACCTTACAGAGAGTCTATTTCCCCATAGCCAACCTCCAGCTCTGATTTAGTACCCATTTATTGGGGATGTTTCTGATACTCAGACCATGCTCACAAAGCCATTTCATGGCAGTTCACACTCAGACTTTGATGGAGAGGTCATATGGTCATCTCTGCAGCCACTATTGGTCACATATTTATGCTGTTGGTAATTTTATGCTAATAAAGTTTACCCACACAGCATATGATTTTTTCAGGTATATTTCATATTGTTTATTCATTTTGAGTATCATCATGAATATATAATTGCTCTCCATCTCAACTGGTTCCAATAATTAACTCCTTACATTTTCTCACAGTACCTCCCCTGTGGCCTGGTTGTGACAGTATAGCAGTGGAAGACCACTGGATGGAGATTTTTTAGCTTGTTCATAGACAGCTTTGGAAATATCCTTGTTATTTTGCAGTAACAAAATGTATTGACTAATTTGGAAATTTTCTAACCTAAATAGAGTCAGCTATTCTCCACAGAGTACTAATTCCTTTCAGGGGGGATGACAAGAAAAGTACATTCACATCATGAATTCTAATCTACTTTTATCATTGCTAAGTTTAAGTTTCTCTCAACCTTCCTTTAACAGGAGGGTTCATTCAACTATGAGTCTTTTCTATTCTCTCTCTACATTTTTCTTTGAGTTAGAAATTCCCTTGCTCTCTCCTTTTCCCCAAAAGAAGCAACATGGCACAGTAGTTAAGAAAATGTGCTCTGGTGTAAGACTGTTTACATGTATTTTCCAGCACCACCAATTGGCATTGACTCAAACTCTGTGCTTCAGTTTCCCTCTCTATAAAACACCTGATAGGCTTGTCTCTGTGTACATGTAAACATCTTAGAACAATGTTAGGTTCAAAATGCTAAATAAACATTAGTTATCATTACTTTTAGAACTGTATGTTTTATATTAGCATAGCAATCTATGTATTCAAATTGAAATGCTGCCTCCAAATTTAAAATATTCATTTTATTTTCATACCTATACCCTTGTCATCAAATAATTGATGCAAAAATGTGCTGACCTAGATGATCCCCTTTGTAAGCACCACTTTAAAAGAGTAACTACAAATAAGGTAAAGGAATCCTAAACTCTTTATAAGGTGGTACCCCGACTGCACAGTTAAAAAAAAATACCTGGATTCTTGTAAAAACATTAAATAAAAGGGAGAACAATAACAAATGTACTTTTTAAGATTTTATTAAAAGTCTATTTTAATTGCTTATTTTCTTGGCCACTTAATTATCATTTTTCTTTTGCCACAAAAAACTTTACTGTTGATCTCCAAATATTTAACAACTTCTATAAATAATTAACTAATAAATAATTAATAATAATGAACTATGTAGTTTTCAGAAAGTTATTTACAAATGTCAGGGACACCACAAAATTAATATCAATTATAATCAGAAATTTCAAAAATCTTCAGTTCAAAAGTTCACATGGACCAATTTTAGTAGGTTCTTAAAAGTCACATCTTGCTACGTGGGTGCCACAATGCAACCAAAAAAAAAGTCAGATATACACAAACAAAATTTTCCTTCATCTTATAAAAATTACCTCTCTACAACCCCTTAACAAGTTGTAATGCACAAGAATCAGTGAGCGCCAACTATCTTTCTTAATTTTATTACCACATCCTCCATGCAAATCACATGCCCTAGTCAAATTAGTCTTTGCATTTTTTAAACTATATTATTTCCTACCTATTATGTTTGTTCACACAGGTCTCCTACCCAAAAGTCCTTTAATTCTTTCTCCCGTAATCTCATGCCCAGTTGAAGAGCTTACTCAGATACATGAACTGGAAATGATCTTTCATGGTGATTGTTTGTGCCCTGTGTTACTTAACACTATCTATTTTGTTACTTTTCCAACTACATTTTAAGTTCTTTGGCATCTGTTGGCCACAACAGGTAGTTTGGTATCTTACGCTGTCTTGACATTCTAAGTGTTGAATGGGGACGAATCTAGTGTTTGCTCCCAGGAGTAGTGGCATAAGTAGCGGAAGAGGTTGCATGGACTCAGAGGCTGACATCCTGTTCCAGTTCCTCTGTGTTACTTTGAAAAAATCACCTTCTCTGACATCAACGTTCTTAGCTCTAAGAGGAATGTGATGCACTAGGTAAACTTAAGGCTCTTTTTGCTCTAAGACTGCTTTCCTTGGTAATTACTTCCTCTTCCTCTTTACAAATGAAAATGCACAGTGATTGCTTATCCATAACTATTTTAAATTTGAAAAATATTTTACATGCAGCATTTTACATTTGACAGAAGATTATTGTTAGCTACTGAGAACAACTCTACTAAAGAGATATATTTAAAAATAGAAGTATCAGAAGAATTTCATTTTATCATCATCTGTTCCAAAGACCTCAAAGATGCTGGCTTAGAAAGGAGTCATTGAAACATTTAAAATATATATTTAAAATCTGTAGCTTAGTTTTATTGACTTCGAAATATGACTTGAGAGAGAAGTATTCATAAAGCCTATTAATTTAAAGAAATATAAAATATTCTTTTGATTTTCCTCAAAATTTGTCAGAAGTGTCTTCAAAAGGAAAGGTTAAATTTAATTTCTGGTAGACTCTTACTCACTTTTATTTCTTTTCCAGTTGGAATATATTTAAATCCATGTGTTCAAAAATCAAGCAAGGAAATATAAAATTATGTTGATTTTTACATAACATCAAGATTTTTCCATATATGAACTGCTTTCAGTTCAGTCACTCAGCTGTGTCTGACGCTCAGTGACCCCATGGACTGCAGCACATCAGGCTTTCTTGTCTGTCACCAACTCCTGGAACTTACTCAAACTCATGTCCATCAAGTTGGTGATGCCATCCAACCATCTCATCCTCTGTCGTCCCCTTCTACTCCCACCTTCAATCTTTCCCAACAACAGGGTCTTTTCCAATGAGCCAGTTCTTCGCATCAGGTGGCCAAAGTATTGGAGTTTCAGCTTAAGCACCAGTACTTTCAACGAATATTCAGGATTGATTTCCTTTAGGATGGACTGGTGCATCTCTTTGCAGTCCAAGGGACTCTCAAGAGTGTTCTCCAACACTACAGTTCAAAAGCATCAGTTCTTTGGCACTCAGCTTTCTTTATAGTCCAACTCTCACATCCATACCTGACTACTGGAAAAACCATAGCTTTGACAAGATGGACCTTTGTTGGCAAAGTAATATCTCTGCTTTTTAATATGCTGTCTAGGTTGGTCATAGCTTTTCTTCTATGAAAGGAGCAAGCATCTTTTAATCTCATGGCTGCAGTCACCATCTGCCATGATTTTGGAGCCCCCCAAAATAAAGTCTTCACTGTTTTCATTGTTTCCCCAGCTATTTGCCATGAAGTGATGAGACCAGTTGCCATGATCTTAGTGCTTTGAATGTTGAGTTTTAAGCCAACTGTTTCATTCTCTTCTTTCACTTTCATCAAGAGGCTCTTTAGTTCTTCGTTTTCTGCCATAAGAGTGGTGTCATCTGCATATCTGAGGTTATTGATAGTTCTCTTGGCAATCTTGATTCTAGCTTGTGCTTCATCCAGCCCGGCATTTCACATGATGTACTCTGCATATAAGTTAAATAAGCAGGGTGACAATATACAGCCTTGATGTTCTCCTTTCCTGAATGGCTTACTTTCATCCAAATTTAATTCTAAACCAGAAAGGTCATCTAATTACAATTAAATAGACTCTTAGTTCTTAATGCATGTAACATTGAAGGTATGTTATCCAAATCATCTCAATTACACAGAAATTAACATTTCAATGCATTTTGCTCTGAAATGAAAATATCTTTGAAGAAACAATTATTCATGAAATAAAACATCTGGTAGAGTTGACTCAGAAACTGGAAACAGCTTTATAATCAACAGTTCTGGCAAGCAGTTTTGATGAAACACTAGATTAAAATAAAGGTTTTTAATATTCCAGAGAGATTTGGTCTTTTCTTTTCCATGTTCTCTCTAGATTTGAAATTGACAGTATGGGTTTTCCTCTTTAATGGTATGAGATATTTTCAGGAGCAAAGTTTGTTTTTTTTTTCATAGAATATTAATGTTAACCTCAGGAGGTTTTATTTTCTATTGAGCTGAAAGTTTGCTTCTTTAATTTATATGAAAAGATCCTTCTCAAAGACAATCCATTCCCCTCAAAAACTGATGAGTGTGTCCAGATACACCTCACCCTGCTACCAGTAATTGGAGAGGTTTTATAACTCCTTAGAGTTTAGTTTGCTGAGGAGAGACCCTCTCTAAATCATCTGGCCGAAGGAATTCTTAGTGAAGTCAAACACTCCAATCTAGTTTGCTATTAAAACTAGTTTCAGGTTTTATGTTAAAAGTTTTCTCAACTCTGGAACGCATTACTGACATTTTGGTCTGGATGGTTCTTTGTTGTAGGAATTGGTCTATGTTTAGCAACATCCCTGGTCTCTACCCACTAGATAACAGTAGCACACACACCCTCTGCCACTCAGTGTGACAAACAAAAATGTCTCCAGACATTGTTAGTCCCCTGGAGTCGGGCGGGGGGGCGGGGGTGGAAATCGACCTCCATTTGAGAACCATCTTTAAGGATTACGCTAGTGCTAACTCTAAAGCTGTCTGCCCCCAGCCCCAACCCCTCTGCCCCACGATTTAAAGCCCTGCCTCTACACTTACTAGCAATGTGGCCTTCAGCACGTTAATTAACCTCTCTCAGCCTCAGAGTTAAATGAGATGATATATATGAACCACTTAGAAGAGTGCCTGAGACAATAAGCCCTTAGCCAGCACTGGAAATTATTTTTATTATAATCCCCATAGCCTTTGAGTAAAACTTTAATTTTCACAGTCATGCAAGATTTAAAGGTTTTCTCACAAATTCTCTGAGAGTTATGTAATTGATACTAATTCATGGCTATTTTTCCTTTTTAATTTCAGTTAAAATAATTACAGACAATTTCCTCAGCTAATTTTCAAGAAGGGAGCATGTGCCACAAACCTCTCTAGGATTATGTATTGCCCCATTCTGGAGATAGAATCCAGAACATGTTCAAAGGAAAGCATTTGGTAACTTTTTTTTAAATCACAGGCTTACTTAAGAAGGCCTAGTTGAACCAAACTTTTACATTAATTGTAACTGATGCAAATGTTAGTAGCTCAACACCTCTAGATTTCAGAACACAGCAGTAACTGAGGCTGCATTGAAAATCTCAGCAGGTACTGCTCTTATGCTCTCCATAAGCCTGAAGGCTCCCCTAGAAGAGAGTATGATTAAGACCAGTTCTCAATAACATCACAGGCACCCTCGTGTTTGGAAATGGCAACTGAATCTTTTCCCTAAATTTGAGCTTAAAACAGTCACTTGATACCTTATCACAATAAACACAGGTTGGGGGTTTTGAAAAAATATGGTGCTGAGATGTTAAGGAGATAGATTGTAAATCATCTCCCTTGGCAGCATTTTAAATTGCATTAAAATACAGATACTTAGCCCCCACTCCCTGACATTTCAATCCAGTCATATCTGAAGTATAACTCTGGAATTAAGATTTTTATGAAGCTCTCCAGGTGACTTTCAGATTTTCAAACAGATTTGGAAGATACTACCTAAAGAAACAGAGGAATACCTACAAAGCTTAAGTAAATTTCTGCAGCATCCCTGGTCTCTACCCACTAAATGCCAGTAGCACACACATCATCTCCACTCAGTGTGACAAACAGAAATGTGTCCAAACACTGTTAATCCCCCGGAGGGTGGGGACAACCATTTTAAAGGATTACATTAGTGCTAAACTCTAAAGCCATCTACCCCTTTCTCCCGATGACTGATCATAAAATGCATGATTAATTTATTCATTCTACATATATTTATTGAGACCCCACTACGTGGCAGAAACTGAATTAGCCACATTCAAGGTGAATAACAAGTGAACAAAGTAGAAGATTATTATTGACCCAAGATGACCTTAATAGTCCTTTAGCTTTACTAAGCTCTAGACAGATTTCTTACTGTCTATAGACCCTTGACCTCACTTTTCTTAGTCTTTACTTTGGAAGATTTGCAATTGTAAATTATTTTTCTGCCCCTTTGAGATATAAATCTAAAATCCTGGAATGCCTTTTTCAAGGAACTGGGAGTCATCCCTTTGAAATGTAACCATCGAGAAAGTCAGGGCCCCTCTTTTCAGTTTCTGTGGGAGGATAGGAGCCTAATTTGCTGGATAAATGCCGATTAGCAAACACAGATGGCCTGATTACATTGACCAATCTCCTTCCTAATGTCCTCCAGTTCTTTTCCATGAGCTCACCACAGCACTTATAAATCCTTCCGCTTTTTATTTCAGTAGAATTGAGTTCCATCTCTGTCCGTCATATCATTAGTTTGGTCTCTGGTGGCTCAGATGGTAAAGAATCTGCTTGTAATGCAGGAAACCCAGTTCCATCCCTGGGTTGGGAAGATCCTCTGGAGAAGGGAATGGTTACCCACTCCGGTGTTCTTGCCTACAGAATTCCATGGACAGAGAAGCCTAGCGGGTTACAGTCCATGGGGGTCACAAGGAGTTGGACATGACTAAGCAAACAACACTTTCACTTTCTGTTTGCAACAGTCTTAAATAAAGTTTTTCTTGACTGTTCTTTTTATATCTATGTCATCGATTTTGATATTTACTGTTTATAAAAATCATCTGAGTTTGTTAATCCAGTAAGTTTGGGTATGAGCAAGGAATCTTCACTCATAAGCCCCTGGGTGGTATAAGCAGGACACAGAAAAAAGAGACATTGAAAACCACTGGTGCCCATGGTCCCACTATACATGACATTAAGGATGGGATCATCACAGGCAAGTCACAAGACCTAAGAGCCAGCTTCAAGGATTCACAAAGGCCAAATCTTGGACATTTTGACCACTGAAATAATTAAGTATAATAATGATTTCAGAAACGTTGTGCAAAATGGAAATCTATGAGTGCATACTGATTATAAACAAATGAGCAAATAATTGGGGAAAGGAGAGTTCTTGATTAAGGAGGAAGGCTGAGAGATGATTGATCGATATGTAGAGAGGGGTAGAGTTTAAAAATCAACATTTTGCAACTATAACAGTAAAGACTAGTTCACTCAAGAATCACCAATGATGATAAATCAAGGGAGAAAGTTTTGATGCAGAGCATGGTATATGCATGGTTGAAAAGTATCTCCTGACAGATTGCTTCTTAGCTGCAAGAGAAAAAAATAGTGACCACGTGACCATGTAACTGGACCATAACTTGGCCAGGAGATCAGAGTTGACATCAACAATGAAGGGCAGATGGACATCATGTGCCACTGTATATGATACCCTGGAAAGGACATAAAATTACTTGAATAATATTTATATTAAGAATTTTAATCCAATCATGAGGAAACAGTAGAGAAGCTCCAAATGATGATCTTTCTACTGAGAAGGAAAGGGAGGAAGGATGTATGTACTGTTTATAAAATGTCAATGTCATAAAAGTTAAAGAAAAGCCGAGAAATTATTTCAGATTATAGGAAATTCAAGAAGTCTGAATATTAAGTGTGTTGTGTGTGACCCTAGACTGGATCCTGTACTTAATGAAAAAATGCTACATAGGCCTTTGTTCCATCTGTTGATAAAACTGCAATATGGTTAATAGATATCTAAGAGTTAAACATTTCATATTGATTATGTAAGAGAGTATCCTAATTCTTAGGATATACACATTGAAACATTAATGGGTAAAGGGTGATATTATACATAACTTATACACATGTGTTCAGAAAAAATATAGGTAGATAGCAAATAATAAAGGTAAAGCAAATGAGGCAAAATATTGACAATGGTAACACTGTGTGAAACAGATGCAAGCATTCTTTGTACTATTCTTGTAATGTTGTTGCATGTTCAAATAAAAATTACTTCCAAATAAAAAGTTTAAAATGTGCCATTAAAAAGGCATACTTTCACAAGGAGAAAACTAGCAATTTCATAAAGCAAGCCAATGCATGGGCTTCACACAGCTGCAACTAAATATTATGCCCTTAGCCTTTATAGAGGCTTGATTAAGAAGATGGTTTTATTTATTTTGTTGTTTAAAGTAAGAAGAAACCAATCCATTTATGCATTTTTCTGTGGCTGTAGAACAAGGGAAGAGCTAGGTTACGGAAAAGCTTTACTGAAGAAAAAACTAATAAAGTGATTAGATTTTCTTTATTTCAATATGGAGAGTCATAGTAGCTCTTTGGTTTTCTTCTTTGCCTTGACAATTTAGAGCCAATTTTGTTATACTACAGTAACTCTCTTTAGCCTAGGTTGGCTGGTGCAAGAGACAGAACCTTTGTTCAAAGTTCTGCCTCTTTCCTTATTATTTTCTTGTTTAAGGTCTATGTTGTTCACCTGAAACAAATAGCCTGCCAGGTATTTCACCAGCAAAGATAGATTTACGTGGATCACCAGAGAATTGCAATTCAGGGTCTGCAATCATGCTGAGCCACATGCAAGTCTCCATGTAGCAAGGGAAGGAGAACACTTTAATAGAGAGGAAAAGGAAGTTGGGAGACCTATAGTAGACAGAGTCCATGACCTTTCATTGGCTGAGTGTCAAGAAAAAGGAGCATTTCTTCTCTATAATGAGCTCTATTATCATTGCAGGGGGTGGGAGCTCCCCCTTCTGGTCTCCCAACTCTATTTAATTGAAGTTTCTGTTTATTCACTTTGTAATATTAATGGGCTTCAATTTTGGGGATGGGATTTGAGAGTTAAGTGTTAAAACTGCATCACAGTGTTGAAAATGTTGCATTATAATTAAATATGGAAATGCTATACTGAAGCAAAAAATGCACCAGGCCTGTTCTTCAGAAGTGAGAGGCAACTTTCAGATTTCGCTCAAATGCCACAATCTGGGGAACCTCCTGACAATATACCTCAAATAGCAATGCCCTTCCCGCTGCCTCCCCCAACTAAGGTTACTCTCTATCACTTCATCCTGCTTTATCTACTTGCTTCACATTTAGGCACCAACTTTTTAGTGTATTTGTGTGTATTGTTTGTCTTCTGAAACAAAAATTCTGTGAGAGCTTTGCCTACTCTTCTGCTTACTTCTAAAAAACAATGCTTAGCAAATGAATGAACGAGGGAGAGAGAGTTGCATGTCCCCATGAATTCATTCTCTGGGTTTTTTACTTAAGAGCCAAAGTAGAGCTTTCCATTATAACACAATCTTTACCTCTATAACAAGTCGATACACACACACACACGTGTGTGTGTATCAGTTCAGTTCAGTTGCTCAGTCATGTCCGACTCTTTGTGACCCCAAGGACTGCAGCAAACGAGGCTTCCCTATTCATCACCAATTACTGAAGCCTGCTCAAACTCATGTCTATCCATGGTTGGTGATACCATCCAACCATCTCATCCTCTGCTGTCCCCTTGTCCTCCTGCCTTTAATCTTTCCCAGCATCAGAGTCCTTTCCAGTGAGTCAGTTTTTCGCATCAGGTGGCCAAAGTATTGGAGTTTCAGATTCAGCATCAGTCCTTCAAATGAATATTCAGGACTGATTTCCTTTAGGATGGACTGGTTGGATCTCCGTGCAGTCCAAGGGACTCTCAAGAGTCTTCTCCATCACCACAATTTAAAAGCATCAATTCTTGGGCACTCAGCTTTCTTTATGGTCCAATTCTCACATCCATACATGACTACTGCAAACAACATAACTTTGATTAGACGGACCTTTGTCGGCAAAGTAATGTATCTGCTTTTTAATATGCTGTCTAGGTTGGTTGTAGCTTTTCTTCCATGAAAGGAGTAGGTGTCTTTTAATTTCAGGGCTGCAGTCACCATCTGCTGTGATTTTGTGTCAGTCGCTTAGTCGTGTCCTACTCTTTGTGACCCTATGGACTGTAGCCTGCCAGGCTCCTCTAGTCCATGGGATTCTCCAGGCAAGAATACAGGAGTGGGTTGCCATTTCCTTCTCCAGCAGTGATTTTGGAGCCCAAGTAAGTAAGATTTGTCACTGTTTCCATTGTTTCCTCGTCTATTTGCCATGAAGTGGTGGGACTGGATGCCATGATCTTAGTTTTTTGAATGTTGAGTTTTAAGCCAACTTTTTCACTCTCCTCTTTCACCTTCATCAACAGGCTCCTCAGTTCCTCTTCACTTTCTGCCTTAAGAGTGGTGTCATCTGCATATCTGAGGTTGTTGATATTTCTTTTGGCAATCTTGATTCCAGTTTGTGCTTCATTCACCCCGGGATTTCACACGACATACTGCATATAAGTTAAATAAGCAGGGTGACAGTATACAGCCTTGACATACTCCTTTCCCAATCTGGAACCAGTCTGTTGTCCCTGGACTTCCCTTGTGCAGGTGCACATCTACCTGCAATGTGAGAACCTGGCTTTGATCCCTGGGTTGGGAAGATCCCCTGGAGAAGAGAATAGCTACCCAATATAGTATTCTGGCCTAGAAAAGTCCATGGACTGTACAGTCCATGGAGTTGCAAAGAATCAGACACGACTGAGTGACTTTCATTTCACTTTGTTTTCCATGTCTGGTTCTAACTGTTGCTTCTTGACCTGTATACAGATTTCTCAGGAGGAAGGTCAGGTGGTCTGGTATTCCCATATCTTGAAGAATTTCCCACAGTTTGTTGTGATCCGCACAGTCAAAGTCTTTGGCGTAGTCAATAAAGCAGAAGTAGGTGTTTTCCTGGAACTCTTTTGCTTTTTTGATGATCCAACTGATGTTGGCAATTTGATCTCTGGTTCCTAATATCCACTTGAACATCTGGAAGTTCTTAGTTCATGTACTGTTGAAGCCTGTCTTGGAGAATTTTGAGCATTACTTTGCTAGCATGTGAGATGAGTGCAATTGTGCAGTAGTTTGAACATTCTTTGGCATTGCCTTTCTTTGGGATTGGAATGAAAACTGACCTTTTCCAGTCCTGTGGCTGCTGCTGAGTTTTCCAAATTTGCTGGCATATCGAGTGCAGCACTTTAACAGCATCATCTTTTAGGACTTGAAATAGCTGAACAAGAATTTCATCACCTCTGCTAGCTTTGTGCATAGTGATGCTTCCTAAGGCCCACTTGACTTAGGTATGGACCTAACTTCTAGGTATCGACCTAAAACAACTTAGGTATGGACCTAACAGAAACAGAAGATATTAAGAAAAGATGGCAATAATACACAGAAGAACTATACACATGTACATATATATATATCTGCATATGTATATGTGTATATTTAAGCCTTTGTTAATTTACAAAGCAAATATTGCCTAACTCTTCATCCTCATCAGCAGCAAAGGAATGGAAACTGCAGAACTATGTGTGTGCCCATGTGTCTATTACTAGTATACCTATTTATTTTATTTAAAAACTCCCCAAATCTTAAGAAAGGAGATAATATCCGATTCTAGAGATTTGTCTGTATGCATGTGTGACTGGTAAGACTGGACAGGGGCTGATGGAAAGAATGGGATAAGAGGGAAGGAAGAAGTCTCCAAGCTATAAGTGTGAACAGAGAGTGAGGCTGTTGTCTAGGAAGTCCTGGGCAGAAGCATCTAGAGAAGGAAGCCATCAAAGGCTACACTGGTCAGGTGTCCTTACCAGGTAAGGACCCAGTGTGTTTACTGTTAAAGGTGCCTGGGAGTGGAGCGAGGAGAACTTGGGAAGGGAGAGAGACAAAAGGCCCCATAGTTAGGGGATTGCTTCGTATGTAAAGGACTTTCGATTTTAACCTTTTAAGGAATCACTGAAGAGTTGCAAGCAAAGGACTGACAAAATGACGTCAATTTAAAGAGTCATCTGGTGGTGATGGGTATGTATGAAGGTATATGTTTATTAAAATATCAAGTTGTATATCTTAAACATGTACAATCTTTATTTTTCAATTATACCTCAATAAGTTGGGGGAGAAAAGCTCTCTGGTAGCAAGATGGAAAATAGTTTGTGAGCAGAAAGGCCAGACAGAGGGAAATCAGAGCTACTGATAAAAAACCAGCAGTAGCAGCCCTTTCTATATACAATTGAATTTTGTGAATTAAAAAAATTATAGCAGAGATAACCAAATGTAGATTTTCCTCTAAATGAAATAACACTCATAGGTTTTAAAAAATTAATAAATTTTTACATCTCTGCAAGTGTTTGGGCCTATTTAGAAAATTTTTTTGTTTCTATCCATAGATCATTAAAATAGTTGACCTTTATTTTAAATTTATTAATGTATATGATATTAATCTCTTTTATTTTAAATTTATTAATGTATATGATATTAATCTCTTTGACTAAGCTAAGGATAAATTTATTTTTAGAACCTTTGCCATGTCAATTGGTGGCACAATGAAATGATGAAATATCAGGCTGTGACTGTTATTTTCTTCTGAAGAGTCCATTCATTTTGTTATTTGCTCTTAAGGAGTGGATTCAGAGCTATAATATTTCATAGTTCTGTTGATGTTGACAGCCACATTCATTATAAGCAGCCTATTAATCCTACAAGGCTTCCTTTAGCTCAAGAATCAGTAAGTTCGTCAGACACACAACTTCTGGAAGTCTGCAGTTTGTAGAAAGGAGTCATGGTAAGTGAGAGTACAGATGCATCATTTGAAAATTTGACTACTTTTGTAATGGAATTCACTAGTAAGACCTTTGAGCAAGCAAACAGAACTGGCACACACTGCCTGATACATTACTGGGCAGTGACAAGGTTTAAACCAACTACAATCCTAGGCATAATGTCAGGGGGTGAGAGAGACTTTCTAGAAGTTATGAGCCAATTCCAAAGGTCATTCTGGATATCTGACTGGATAAGGCATGATAATAATCTCAGGAGGTCTATTCTCAACTGTATTTGAAGCATTTACTGCTTTCTCTCTGAAAAGTAAAATAAAAAATCAATACAACTAAGCTATCATGTTTAACGGTAGCAAATGAGGAGCAACTGGAGGAGCAATCCAAATAACTCTTTTAAGACTTGTCTTCACCAATCATGAATATTAAGCATCTCTTGCTTTTTTTCTGCCCTTTCTATTTAACACTGACATTTCATGTCTTACATGTTTCTTACATTAACTTTTTTGTCCATATGTACATACCTAACTCACCTTATGAATTTTTCTTGTCTTTATAAGTATTATGTTATTTATTAATTGTGCTCAGTGTATCTTATAAATTTCATCTATCCCATTTGTTTTTTCTATTCTTTATGTAGAAATGAAATTCTTAAATAATACAGCAAACTTGCACCGCAGTAGTTATGCAAAATGAGATTTCTATCATGTTATTATAATTATTAACTGAGTCATATAAGCAGTGACTAATAAATTTAAGTAGTTAACTAAAAAAAGGAGAATTATAGGATTCCACCCCTCAATACTTTTTAAACAATATTTAAAAATTATTTGCTTCAATGTAATTTCTCTTACTAGCAAGAAGGTAGCCTTATTATTACTTTTTTCATCTAATTCTTTAATTTTGCTTTAGGTGGAACTAAGTTAGCTCAAGTAACAGTAAATATTCAAAAGAACATCTTAAAAAATAAGTTTATTTCTCTGTTATATGTATGAAAAATAATTTCCAGCTAGCAAGAATGAGCAAAGAAAAAAAGACAGGCAAACCTTTTTCTCAAAAGTTAAATACAAGATGTTTATTTATTGGCTTCAGCTAGAAATTACTCATATGACCATACTCAAAGGATGCTGGAAATTGTTTTTGCTATTGGCCATGAGTCTAGTCAAATATCAGGGCTTAGGGAAAGAAAGAGATAACACATTATTGGAAGAGGAATATCAGGGCTCTGTCACAAAACTCTGGACAGAACCAAAGTTTCCACCAAAATGTAAAAATGTGATTGACTCATAAATAGGACAAATGTCTGGGCACCTTGTGGGAACACGATCATTTTCCTTCTAACATAAAACTTGATGTATCCAAATCCATATTATTACACCTCTCCCTAAAATGTGCATAATTATGATCAAGTTAGCATATAATTAAACATTTTTCTCTAAGAATTTAGATGCAAAATAACCAATAATTATCTTGTACAGCATACTTAGCAAATACATCTTATTACCATAATAATATCAGGATCATATCATTAAACCAAATATAAACCTTTGAAAACAATTAAAAATGAACCCAACTCTCCCTAAACAGGTGCCTACTCTTCTTCTGTAAATCTAAAGAACATCACACTTTTTTATTTGGTTGGGTTGTCTACCTTCTGAATTTCATATTTTCAGAAAAGTAAACTACTCATCTCTCCTTCAATATGGGTAACTTGTTAAAAACTGGAACTTTATACATTTTTTTTTTTTTTTTGATCCTTGGCTCAAGTCAATTTGAGGTGGCTGACCTCTAAAATTTCTTTGAGATCCCAGGAAATCTTTAGTTAAAGGATGTCTTACACTGGTCTTTTAACTGGCTTCCACATTATATTTTCATTCATTGAAGTTCTCCTACTGATAAACCTGGTACTTCCCAACCTCTCAGTTGCTGATATCTGCCCTACTTGCTTTGGGAGAAAAGACAAGGTAGCTGTGCAGAGGGGCTACAGTACTTCTCCATGCACCATGTAATCCCTGAAGTCTTAAGGAAGGGGACTAATATTCACTGAAGCAATTATGCATTACTGAACATGAGATTAAAGTTTTATTTGATATACTTTGGCAGAATTATATTGTATTTTTAAAATAATCATACACCTTGTTAGCCATATTCTTGAGTATTTTATGTTTAGTTTTCATTGAGGTCTTTTTTTTTAAATTTTATTTTCAAGTTAGTGTTCTTGGAATATAAAACAGCTATTGACCTTTATATATTAATTTTATAGCTAGCTACTACATACACTTTCTTTTTTTTTCCCCACATACACTTTCTTACTGTTTTAAATAATTTTTTCACTTAATTCTTTTGCATTTTCCAAATATACAATGGTATGATCTTCAAATATTTATCCTTCATATTTTATTCTCCTACTTAATTCTCTTTAGAGGTTTACTGCTTATCACCATGAGGAGTTGATAGTCGCTGGTTTATAATTTCTGACTCCATCTGAGATGCTAGAAACTATTCACTAAATTAAGCCCTACAGCTATTTATAAAGTGAGTATAACCAATAGTTCACAAAAGGAAATTGCTTAAGGTCACAAAGGTCCGTCTAGTCAAGGCTATGGTTTTTCCAGTGGTCATGTATGGATGTGAGAATTGGACTGTGAAGAAAGCTGAGCGCCAAAGAATTAATGCTTTTGAACTGTGGTGTTGGAGAAGACTCTTGAGAGTCCCTTGGACTGCAAGGAGATCCAGTCAGTCCATTCTGAAGGAGTCAGTCCTGAGTGTTCTTTGGAAGGAATGATGCTAAAGCTGAAACTCCAGTACTTTGGCCACCTCATGCAAAGAGTTAACTAATTGGAAAAGACTCTGATGCTGGGAGGGATTGGGGGCAGGAGGAGAAGGGGACGACAGAGGATGAGATGGCTGGATGGCATCACCGACTCGATGGACGTGAGTTTGAGTGAACTCCAGGAGTTGGTGATGGACAGGGAGGCGTGGTGTGCTTCAGTTCATGGGGTCGCAAAGAGTCGGACACGACTGAGCGACTGAACTGAACTGAACAAGTAAATAAGGGACATAAATATTTTTTGAACCCAGATTTGTTTTCACATTTCATGTATTTTCTAAGACTTTATGTAATAAACCCACAAGAAGAAAATGTAAGATTCAATAAAAAAGTAGAATCTATTCTCCAACTAATGCTGGAGATTTTAATCACAGGAAAAATCATGAATCAGAAAAGTACCTATTCCAGTTATATATTGCTGTGTAATACATAACCCAACGTCAAGAGTGTAAAACTATACACATTTTATTATACTCATGGATTCTACAGGACAAGGCACCACTAGCATAGTTTGACTGTCTATAGGACACCACACAGCCTGCCACGTTCTGCTCACAGAATTGTTATGTACAGGTAGTGTATCTTTGGCTACAGGGTTGGCAAGATGAGGCTAGGTAGAGAGGAAGACAACAGACTTGGGGAGGCTCTTGCCTGGCAGGGAAAGGACTTTATAGGCCTTTAGAGGCCTTTAGAGGGACAATGACCAAATTAGCATTGCAGATTATTCTAGTAGCATTTTGAAATCTATCAATATACTGGAGGTGACTGAGGCGGGTGGCAGGGGGTTACGTCAAGGAGAAATGATGAATGTTTTACTGGGGCAGTAGCAGTGAGAATTGTCTTGATTTGCTGGTGGATTACAGAAGGACATTTGGGAGAGGGAGTGAGTCTAGGAGGATTCCAGGCAGAACTGGATGAAATCCTCACCATTCTCAGGTGGTGAGGATGTGCAGGAGGCCAGAATGACATGGAAGAGGAAATGGATGATGGATTTTATTTGGAAATATTATATCTGAATTGTCTGTGGGAAATTTCCCCATATTACCTCAAAGGAAACTGTCAGGTAGGTAGCTGTCAGTCTGCACTACAGTTTGAGGAATCAATGTATGGATGGAAATGGAAGCCAAGGGTGTCAATGAAATTGTACTGGGAGGTTTCCAGAAATAATAACTTAAAAAGGCATAAGGACAATCACTGAAAAATACCAATAATTCCATCCCAAGCTGTGTAGGAAGATCAGAGAGCTAGAGGAAAAACCAGGAGAAATGGAAAGAGAATGTCAAGAAATTTCTTGAACTCTGTGACTGAAATAAAGACACTGTCTCTCTTTCTAATGTTAAGGACTGGGCTCCTTAAATCATCAACAGAAGAAATTTTCAGTGAGAGCCAAGAAAGCTGTAGTGGCTTTGTCTGCTCGTAAGGCAGGAAGAGAAGGGGACGACAGAGGACAGGATGGTTGGGTGGCATCACCAACTCAATGGACATAAATTTGAGCAAACTCTGGGAAATGGTGAAGGACAGGGAAGCCTGGTGTGCTGCAATCCATGGGGTCACAAAGAGTCAGACACAACCGAGTAACTGAACAAAAATAAAACCCTTGTTCTCTCCTGCCAATCCCTCCATCTGCCTGGTTTCCTGGGAGGAGGGCCAGTCATACGAATCCATCTTGCTGGCCACAGTGATTGGCTCACAGTGAATACGTGAGAGGAACCACCTTTTTCCCTTTTTTCCCCCTCCTCCTCTTCCCTTTTTGGAGTTGTATCTTGTTGCTTGCATCAAGAGCCAGTATCTGTTGGTTTTAATGGCTGGCGTTTTTCATATGGTGTCTGTTCCAACTGGCCTGTGTATGACTCCTGTTGCCACCAACACATGTTAACTGATTCAGATGTTTAGACTAAGTGAAGAACAGTGTTTGATATGAAAGGAAGCTGTAAAGCATCTGAAACAGGTAATCTGTAAATTACGACCCTATTATTTTCTGGAAATACCAATCTAAAGTGAGGCTTTGTAAGTTGAAAAAAGCCTAAGATTTTCAGGGCTTTTGCATCAGAAGGACAAATGAGTGAGCAGGCTGAAGGTGTTGAAATGATATACCAGTAAGTAAGTAGAGTCAGGAACTGGCTCATTGATTTGGAAACAAATGTGGAGTCAAGGGACGTGAGATCTCTATGGGGCCAGAGTGAACACAAGGGTGCTGGCACACCAAAGGATGAGAACTTAGGGATAAAGGACTGGAGTGCTGTTGTTGAACATGCATAGCCACCCTGGTTTTTAAGACACGTGCAAAAGTGTGAGTAAGGAATGAAGTAGTGAAATGGAGTGAGGTGTCAATTCAATGTCTAGCATGTTGAGAAACAGTGAGGACAGTACTTTGCATGAATTCTCTATATGGATGCCTGACATCTGTTAGAAGGAGGAGAAAACTTAAGCAAATGTGTGTGAGTTAAGATGTATACATCAGTACTGTTGCATTCTGTCTCATGATATCTGTGCAGATCAGATTTCAAGCTGTTTAAGAATATTTCATTGACTCCTAGCTTTCCTGATGATGGGTTCTAAATGCCTAGTTCTTTCCTTACTTTGTATCATTAAAGTTATATTGAAATATATGCTATGGGAAAAATATAATGTGAATCCTGACATATTTTATACATGAACATGCTTTTTCAAGGCTGAAATTTAGTGTTTCTGAATCTGCAATATGTTATAACAATATTCTCTCCAAAATAAGAACAAATGGAACATCTTGATGAATTATCTTCTTTTGAGAATATATTTTCCCTTTTTGTGGTGTCTCTTGAAATAATTTTCCATAGTTGTATAAAATAATAGTCTAAGTATTTATAAGTCATGGAAACAGTTGCTTTGAGGTACAGTTACAAATCAACATGTAGAAATGCTAAAACTGAGAAATTTTTCTAATTTAAATAAGACACCAGTATTTATTTCAGAAAATACTGTCTTAAAAAGAGGAGGCAATTACAGTTGCAGGTGAAAGACTAGCAGTATTTATACCAAATGGAAACATGGTGATTCAGAGTAAACAGATAAATGCCCAGAGTAAACCAAGCATGCTAATCCAATGTTTGAGACTGACCAAATAAAACCTCAAAATGTTTGAGTACATATTTAATGCTACCTTTAATGAAGACAGTTTCATGTAAAGTCTATAGCTTCCTTTATGTATTAAGAAACTCTCAAGAGATCATATGCATTCAGGCTACTGTTTTTAGACTCAATAACACTTTACAATTTTTCTTAGAATATTACTAGGAAGAAATTTCCAAATGTTTATCTTGTATTTTTTATTATTCCATAAGAAATCTTTTCAGATTCTAATTCAAAGTATTTCAGTGAAATTAAAGTATATGATAGGAGTTATGTGAATTAAAGTGCTTACAATGGGAATAGCTTCTTTAAAATCTGCATAAGTCATGATACTGGTTCAACAAACCAAGTGGAAATGATCAGTTTGGATTTGGGGCCCTAAAAAGACATTAGGTGAAATCCCTTATCTGGGTCCCTGATGGGTTGAGTGAAGAAGATGGAAAAGATGTGAGGCAGATAAATAAGGGGCAAGCACTATCTGGCAGCCCACTCCAGTACTCTTGCCTGGCAAATCCCGTGGACGGAGGAGCCTGGTAGGCTGCAGTCCATGGGGTCGCTGGGAGTCAGACACGACTGAGCGACTTCACTTCACTTTTCATTTTTATGCACTGGAGAAGGAAATGGCAACCCACTCCAGTGTTCTTGCCTGGAGAATCCCAGGGACGGGGAAGCCTGGTGGGCTGCCGTTTCTGGGGTCGCACAGAGTTGGACATGACAGAAGTGACTTAGCAGCAGCAGCAACTATACAAGTGTAGGGTCTGCCTAAATAATCTGTTCTCCTTCTTGGAATGGCCCTTGTTTTTCTTCTCTCTGATATTTTAGCATAAGTATCTTTTCTGTGAAGTGTTCACCATCCACTTCCCCAGACAGAGGTCACCCCTTTGCACATCTCTCTTTGTAGATATGCACATGTAGCTCATTCACTGCACTGTCATATCTCAGGCCATCCAGATGGTGAGGTTTTTCAGGAATCGTTTGTCTTTATTCAGTGCCAGAAAAGTTAGATTCAAAATAAGACACTAATTATCATTAGAACAGTTACTTTTTTCAACACATTAAAACAGTCAAGGCATAATACTTTCCTCAAGTGGTAAAAGGATATGAATAAAATTGGAGGTTAACAAAATTAGATATCTTTACCTTAATGTCTTTTAATCCACCTGTCAGAATTATAAGACAAGGGTGGGAGTGGTCAGCTGATCTTAAATCTCAGGGAGAGAGATACGTATAGGCTCAATATGTATAATACTGACTACTTTTCATGAAGAAATGATAATCTGGGAAGCATCTGACATTTTCCTGAGGTCTGAGATCAATCCAGCATTATGTATTATGGTGTTTCCAACTCAAATCAGTATTGTCAACATTTTAAAAAATGTTTTTGTGTGTGAAAGATTCTCCTGGAATAATCCAAGAAATAAGAGCGGGGTTGGGGATGCAGGGAGAAGACAGTCTGCCGAAGCCAGGACAAGTCAAGGGTATTAGTTTTTTAGATTCCGTATCAGCTTGGGCACTTCCCAGATGTGTGGATTTGAATGCATGGTTTAGTTTTCTCTGATTTAATTTCAGCATCTTTAAAATGGCGAAAGTAAGTATTTCATTGTTCTGATAATTAAATGAGACTGGTGTGTAAAGCATATAAAAAACAGTAAGCACCAATAAAATTTAGTCTTCTTGTCTTATCTAAAATCCAACCAATATTTACTCCACAGTTGAGCAGTTCTTTAGTGTGCATGAGAATAGGCTTGAATTCTTTTTAAGATGCATATTCTTGAGCATCATTACAAGAAACTTTGATCCAGTTGGTCTATAAGGCCCAGAAATCTTTTTAACAAATCTTTCAGGTGATTCTGATGTAAGTGCACTTTAGAAGATCACACTCTAAGTTGGAATACCACTGAGAACCATTTAGGTAGACTGGCAGATGTGTAGGATATGGTGCCATGATGGTTCAGATGGTAAACAATCTGCTTGCATTGTAGGGAACCTGAGTTTGATCCCTAGGTTGGGTATATCCCCTGGAGAAGGGAATGGCAAAATATAAAGTATTCTTGCCTGGAGAATTCCATGGACAGAGGAGTCTCACGGGCTATAGTTCATGGGGTTGTAAAGAGGCAGACATGACTGAGTGACTAATAAGTTCACTTTAATGTGTTTATAATTTTATGTAAGTAGAGTTCAGAGAAGATAAGTCTATAAGAAAACAGGGAAGGTACGGGTTTAGTGAGTCCAAAACAAACATTTTTTCAAGACTCTAAAGCACACTGTCATTTTTACTGTGAGAAATGTCCCCCCCTGCTCGCATGTTATCTAAACACAGCAACATGAACCAACCAAGGAATGACTGTAAGTACACTGAAATTTGTGGTCATACTGACAAAGACAGTCTCCCTGGACAACTTCATTCAGGCTTCTTGGAGCTCTTTTTTGAAGGAGACCAGACCTTATGTATACCCCAACCCTCCCTGTCCCACTGCTGGACTTCCCTGCATAGTCTAGTTGTAGCAAGAATCCTGCCAAGTCAGTTTAGAGAGAATCTCACCACCCTTGGTATTTAATCACTCTGGCCTGCCTTCAGCAAGAATCCAATCCTATTAGGTCAGTTTAGCAAGAGTTTCTCCTACCCTTGATATCTCCTTTTAGTAGTTTTTCATCCCCTGATCCCTCAGTCTGTTTCTTGGCTATAAATCCCCACATGCTCTTATTGTGTTTGGAATTGAGCCCAGTTCTATACTGAGGTCTCTTTCCTCCTAATCTGTTTTTACTGCGTTAGCTACTGTCTAGCTGTGCTTCTCTTTAATAATATATAAATGTTAAATCTATTTTTGTACCCAGAGAGTGCTGCTCACCTCAGTACCTACTGTGCTTAACACATGTGCACATTTTTATGAGTTAGTAATCCAGAGAAGGTGCCCTCTCCAGGGTTCTGTGTGTAGGCATTCAAAACACCTTGCAACATTTTACTCTATATTCTGAAACTGCCTCCCCCACTTTGTACAACTTCACATCCTTCAAATGTAAGAATTAAGTTTTCCTATAAGTCTTTTTTCTTTTCATTTCTCCCTTTCCTTTCCCTATTTCCCCGCCTCCAAGGTCCTGGCAAACATTTTCCTACTCTGTATTTCTATGAGTTTGACTTCTTAAAAAAATTTCTTTAGCTTCAAAATATAAATGATACCATGTAGTATTTATCTCAGTTTGGCTTATTTCACTTGGCAGAATCTTGTCAAGACTCACAAATGGCAGGATATTTTTTTTCATGGCTAGATAATGTTCCATTCTGTGTGTGTGTGTGTGTGTGTGTATGTATATATATATATATATATGTATATGTATATATATATATCTATCTATCTCACAACTTCATTCATCGATTGATGGGCACTCAGGTTGTTTACATATCTTAGCCATTGTGAATAATGCTGCAACAAACATGGGGGTGTATATCTCTTGATATACCCACAAGTGAAATTGTTATATCATATGGTAGTTCACGTGAGTTTGAGTGAACTCCGGGAGATGGTGATGGACAGGGAGGCCTGGCATGCTGCGATTCATGGGGTCGCAAAGAGTCGAACACGACTGAGTGACTGAACTGAACTGAATTGCATCATTTCAATATAATACCAAATGTTTTGTTTGTTCTGTGAGTTAGTTGTCTGGGGATACCAACAAAAGGTAAAGCACAGACCAGAATTATTCTTGAAACAAGACTGGGTAAGGTAGAAAGAGACTGAGCAATCTGTGGCTTTCATTAAAAAATCATGCTCAGTTGTAGAATATTATCCAAATATTTGGGCTTCCCTAAGACCCTGATGCTGGGAAAGATTGAGGGCAGGAGAAGGGGACAACAGAGGATGAGATGGTTGGATGGCATCACTGACTCGATGGACATGGGTTTGGGTAGACTCCAGCAGTTGGTGATGAACAGGGAGGCCTGGCATGCTGCGGTTCTTGGGGTCACAAAGAGTCGGACATGACTGAGTGACTGAACTGAACTGAGTTCACTTTTTAATTTTTTGAGAAACCTCCATACTGTTTTCCATAGGGCTATCAATTTACATTTTGATCAGGCTTCTCTTTTCTCCATAGCCTTGCCAATACTTGTCTCTTGTCTTTTTGATGACAGCTGTTCTAATAGGTGTGAGGTAATATCTCATTATCATTTTGATTTTCATTTCCCCGATGATTAGGGATGTTAAGCATCTTTTAACATAACTTTTGGCCATTTTGGTGTCCTTTTTTTGAAAAATGACTATTGAGTTCTGCTGTTTTTCAATTACTTTGCTTTTTGCTACTGAATTTATGTATTTGGATAGTAACTCTTTGTCAGATATATGATTTGCAAATATTTTATCTTAATGTAGGTTGCCTTTTCACTTTGTTGGCGGTTTCCTTTGCTGTACTGAAGCTTTTTAGTTTGATGTAGTCTCACTTATTTATTTTTGCTTTTGTTGTCTTTGCTGTTTTTGTCAAATCCAGTAAATCATTGCCAAGACTAATCTCAAGGATCTTACCCCATATGTTTTCTTGTAGGATTTTTACGGTTTGAGGGCTTGGGTTCAAATCTTTAATCCATTTTTAGTTGATTTCTATGTATGGCATAAGGTAGACATTCAGTTTCATTCTTTTGCATATGGTTATCCAGTTTTCCCAGCATCATTAATTGAAGAAACTATCCTTTATTTAGTATATCCTAGGCTTCTATGTTGTAAATTAATTGATCATATAAGCTTGGGTTTATTTCTGGACTCTATTTTGTTCAATTTATCTATGTCTTTATACCAATATCATAATATTTTGATTACTGTAGCTTTGTAATATAGTTTGATAGGAATCTTTGTGGGACAGTTGCCTAAGTACTATCATAATTTCTAAAATAACATCTGACAGTCCTTTCCTTGATCTATTCTTTACATCAAGACTCTGTGACTAGCAAATGATAGAGTACCAAGTTCCATGCCAAATAGAAATGTATTGAT
The DNA here is from genome assembly GCF_029378745.1 of Bos indicus. NCBI lineage: Eukaryota > Metazoa > Chordata > Mammalia > Artiodactyla > Bovidae > Bos > Bos indicus. The sequence goes on along the minus strand of NC_091765.1, from coordinate 57,109,066 downwards.
TCACAAAACTTAAAAATACCTGGCTAAGGTTAGCTTCAGCCAAGTATTTATCTAGCTTTATCGAGCAGTTCAGAAGTGAAGGTTAACCTTCAGTTTCTCATTATCTTTTGGCTCTGTTTTGTGCTGAGTTATTTTCATACTCTGGCTCTGCATGATGGCTTCTTCTAGGCTCATATTATTGTAACCATTGGAAATCCCAGTGCAGAAAGGAGACTATCTGTTTTTGGTAAACATATCAAAGAAGAAAAGATTGGACATATTGGATAATTCTGAATTATTTACTCGTCAATTTAAGTGATATGATGCTTTAGTTTTTCAGATCTGGGATACATGTTTTACTCCAGATCCAAAACATACAGATGAAAAATGAGAAGTAGTTTTCTTAAGAAATTGCAAGGTACCATTATAAGAAGAGGAAATGGATATTAGGTGGTAAAAAGCAACTTATTTCCCCAAACTCTTCTGGGTCTCTGAGGTTTTTAAGTCTTTGTTTTCTATACCTGGACATTCTTTCCCCAACTTCTTTCTGGTGACTTCCTATACATCCTTTCAGAACCAAGTCAAATGTCATCTCAGGGGTCAGATTCTGCTTAACTGTCACCTTATTAGGGGACCTTTACTTACCATCTTGTTTTGTCTACTTTCTTATTTCCTTACTCTAATTTTTTATTCTGCACAGCACTTTTTTTTTAACCATTTGTCACATTATGTATTTTCTACATCTCCTTAGAATGTCAGCTTAAAAGGGCATGAATTTTTGACTGCTTTTTCACTGTTCTATAACCAGTCCCTGGAAGAATACCTAGCACCAAAGAGGTGCTCAATAAATATCCATTAAATAAATGGATGAATGAATGAAATCATCTCCTTCCTCCTGAGTTCATGTCAGTACCTACCTCCTGTCAGTATCTTGTATACATTTTTGTTCTGGTACTAACACATTGCACTTTATCTGCAGGAATATGTGTATCCCTGGTTGGACTCAGCAAACATTTACCTAATTGTACTAATCCTTCCCTCTACTTTTGGGGCTCTAAGTATTCATGAATTCTGCTCCCACTAAGTATTAGGGCATCTATTTTATATTCAGTTTTCTTAATTGGCTTCATTAGTCTGACTCTCAGCATCTGGGAAAGAAGATATTTCCAGTTATCCTTTGTCAATTTATTCATGTTTGGTTAGTAACTGCTTATTTATTTATTTTCCTAGTTTGTTGAGAAATAATTAACATACATGAGAAAGCATCATTACAGCCTCGTATATATGTGCATGTGCACTGGAAACAGTGTGGTGTGTACACAGAAATAAAAAAGCCAGCACAGCTCTTTACTTCTTCACTTTGTTGCCTTACATGAGTTTTTGAGGAGTTGCAAGATGGTTTCTAGTAACTCCTGGGTTATAACATTTCTCTTTTACATCTAGTTATTAAGAATTAATTCTTGGTGGTCTTTTGAGATAAGGAGGTTTTTTTTTCCCCCAGAAGTCCTGGCAAACTTGTCTCAAGTCAATTGATTTATATAGGACTATGGACCCTTAATGGGCTTCCCTGGTGGCTCAGCAGTAAAGCATACATGTGCAATGCAGGAGACCATCTACAATCCAGGAAATGTGGGTTTGACCTCTGGGTCAGGAAGATCCCCTGGAGAAGGAAATGACAACCCACTCCAGTATTCTTGCCTGGGAAGTCCCATGGACAGAGAAGCCTGGAAGGCTACAGTCAATGGAGTTGTAAGAGTTGGACATGATTTAGTGACTAAACCACCATCATGACTATGTACTCTTAACATTGGATAGACCAACTGGCTAAATTAGGGTATGTGGGCAACCTCACTTCAGTAAAATCTAAATAGGAGAAGAGACTTTCCCAATGGGAATTTAGGGTATTGTTAGTAGGGACAGAGGGGATAACTACTGAGAGGGCACTAATAAATGTCCTCCATAGTCCTGCTGCTTGGTACTCTTCAGAGGAAACTTGAGCATTGGTGACCAGTTCCATATGGTATATTTTAAAAGAGTTGATTATTAAGTGAAGTCATGTTAAGAGTCTCAAACAGGGTGACTGAAAAGCCAGAACTATCTGAGACAGACTTGAAGAAAACTGGCCTATGATTTAAAGGAGAGCAGCTACTAGTGGACATGGTATTAAGCTTCCAGTATTTAAGGCACTGCCGTGGACAGGAGGAAAAAGGTGCCTGCATGGCTATAAAACGCATAACAAAGGTCAATAGATAGTAATTTTAAGGAAGTAAATTTTGGCTCATTATAGTAAAAATTTTCTGATAATTGAAGCTGTCAACAGTGTAATGGGACCTTAGGATATTGTGAGGACTGTAAAGTTGAAAGTTTTCATGTATTAATACTAGATATTACTATATAGGAGCCCTTGGAAAAGAGAGATTTTTTTATGGCTTACACAGTAACTGTATAAAGTGATGCTTTATTCTCAACTCTGACCTCTTTTAAATAATCACCATGGTGGCTTTAATGTAATGCACTTTTAAAAAGTTCTTTTCTTCCATTATTCAACAATAAGCCACTTATCCTACCTACTTCTGATCTCTTTATCCCCTGCAGCTTTCATTTTATCTTCTAAATCTTGACCATCTTTGCCAGTGGTATTCGTCTTTCAGACCTTGTCTTTGAGAATGTAGCCACTTGAAAATTCATAAATATGTTAAGTAAAATTCATTGTCCATTTCAGAAAAGACACATGGCATAAAACCCATGGTTTAATTACAAATGGATTCTTGCTAGCTTAGAATACATAATAATCATTTTCAGTAGAGGGCCTACATGCTGCCATGATTTTATGATATAATGTGCTTTATCTTATTTACTAATTAACTTAGTAAGGATAGTGTCTTTCTAGATTTGCTGCATTAGAGCATGCTGCTCTAAACAGAACTTGCATTCATTTGTTACACAGTCTTTTGCTTTTGAAATGAATAGAAAAGCATACTGCCTTAGAGCTTATGTTGGCTTTAAGTCAGACATTTATTCTGTTATGTCTAAGAACTGATTAGCTCACAATTATTAACATTTGTTAACCTTTTGTTATAGGCAAGGGATTCTTTAGAAGATTCCATCATAAGTAAAAGCATTTAAGAAATTTATATTCCAGTTGTTGGGAAAACACAGACAAGTAGAAAAAAATTAAATTCATCTATTTAGGCTCATTCAAAACCACCTTTTGCTTTTTTTCTGAATAATGTGGAAAAAGCTATCTGGCTTTTATCATCCATGTTTGAAAGTATTCTGAAGACCAGGACAGACTAAGCTATTTGTATTGGTGTTTGGCATCTGCTGCCACATGTCTGTGTTTGTCTTCATTAAAATAGAGAGTAACATGTATCTTGGAGAAGGCAATGGCACCCCACTCCAGTAATCTTGCCTGGAAAATCCCATGGACGGAGGAGCCTGGAAGGCTGCAGTCCATGGGGTCGCTGAGGGTTGGAAACGACTGAGCGACTTCACTTTCACTTTTCACTTTCATGCATTGGAGAAGGAAATGGCAACCCACTCCAGTGCTCTTGCCTGGAGAATCCCAGGGACGGGGAAGCCTGGTGGGCTGCCGTCTATGGGGTCACACAGAGTCAGACACGACTGAAGTGACTTAGCAGTAGCAATAGCAACGTGTATCTAAGTTGGAGAGTGTGTGCATACTCAGTTGCTCAGTCATATCTAACTCTTTGTGACTCCATGGACTGTGGCCCACCAGGCTCCTCTGTCTATTGGATTTTCCAGGCAAGAATACTGGAGTGGGTTACCATTTCCTGCTCCAGGGAATCTTCCCAATCCATGGGTCAAATCCAAGTCTGCTGCATCTCCTGCATGGACAGGAGGATTCTTTACCACTGAGCCACCTGGCAAGCCCAAGTTGGAGAGTAATTTATTCAAAAACTTAATTTGGATAAATAAATAGTATCTCTGAAAACATACATGATGCTTAATCCAGAAACTTGTTGTTGTTCAGTGGCTCAGTAGTGCCTGACTCTTTATGACCCCATGGACTGCAGCACACTAGACCTCCCTGTCCTTCACCATCTCCCAGAGCTTGCTCAAACTCATCTCCATTGAGTCAGTGATGCCATCCATAAATAATACTATCAATGAGCTTGGGGTCCTAGATACATTTAAAATGTCCATGCTTCTGACATCTGTCAAATAGCAGAGGTAGGTGTCAACTTCTGACACATCTAGAAAAGAGACTGGTTCTCCTCTCTGTATTGACCTGTCATTCATCCATCTATCAGCTACTCATACTTGACAGAGAGAGATGCCCATTTGTTGGAATGATGATTTGCTGTTTCCATTTCACAAAAAACTTTAAAAAGCTGAACTTTTGAGTGTCTGTGCTGTTACTAAACCAACATCAAATTTTCTTATCTGTTTGAAAGGAAAAACATCTCTAAGACATGTGTTCAACCAAACTGCTACATCTTATTCCAGGAAAAAAATAAATTCAAAAACACTAGCACGGATTAATTATGCCATATTCTGAGGCTGGTAACTCACAAATCTTTTACATAGGGATCATTTGGTCTTACAAATATATGTGTACTAAGTCGTTTCAGTTGTGTTCGACTTCATGACTGCCAGGCTCATCTGTCAATGGGATTCTCCAGGCAAGTATATATTAGAATGGGTTGCCATGCTCTCCTCCAGGGGACATTCCTGACCCAGGGGCAGAACTTGCATCTCCTACGTCTCCTGCATTGGCAGGTGAGTTCTTTTCTACTTGTGCTACCTGGGAAGCCTTATAAATGTATGCCAAACTACAAATTTCAGTTCTGGCATAAGCGAAACACTATAATAGTTAAGTATAAATTAAATAGGTCCCTCCACTTCAGAACTCTAACCAATTAGAACCCAGAACTCTGGCAACCTAAAGTGTGTTCTGGGACTACTTCTTTAAGTCAGTTTTAGAGCAACTGAGAATATGGTTCAGGTTTAAACATGAGAAAAACAAAAGATGATCCAATCTCTCAGATCAAGAGCATAATAATTGTAAGCTGAAGCCCATGGCACTGTAGATTCATTCATAAATACATATGGTTGGTCATCCATGCCTTTTATTCATTCAATTAAAATTCTGATCAATATTTAAAACAGGATTTTTAAAATATAAAAATCTGGATTTGGGGTTTTCTGGGAAATCAGTAACATGTAGCTGAACAGAATTGTTTGTTATAGAAACTCTCCTGTTGGCTTAATCAAGTCACACAGTGTACATACATGCTCCCACATCCGGCCTGTGGAGAGAGGGCATTTATAAACAGGATCACTGGCCTCAGAATGTAGGCTTGGAAGGATGGGTAGCATAAAGCATGTACTACAGGACGATTCGTCTTCCTGATGCATCTGTGGTGAAGATGGTTATTTAGGGCAGTTTCAGCTGCCTTGAAATCACTTAAAGAGTTTTATAAAGTTACTAATTTTTAAGTCTCATTGTCAGAAATTTAAAGATAGTATTTAACATCAAGATCATAGTGGTGGAAAGTGGAGAGAGTGGGCAAGATCTGAATTGCATAAATACTTTCCAGGTACATCTAATATTTAGGTTGGGAAGCTACTATATATTTATCAAACTTAGCATATCCTGATGTGGTAATTTGTACAAGGAGGTCAAATAATATAGAGAATATCTGTAAATGGGAATTGGGCTTTCTGGGCTTTAGCTACTTATTTACTAGTTATTATTTGTGGGTCTTGGACCAATTATAGAATATAAGTCTAAGTGATTACACTTGTAAATGAAGTCAGGGATTTAGTGTGCTAGAGAATACCACCAAAATTCTTATGGGAAAAAACAAACAAACAAAAAAAAACCTCTTAACATGCAATAAAGTAAAAGTTATTTATGAGAGAAAAACAACTATTGAGAGCTTTTGATAAAAATTGACATTTTTTATTTTAAATGTTCTCTAAGGACAAGAAACATCCCATTGAAGAAAAATTTTACCAACTGATTTGTTTGAATGGTTTTAGAACTGTAAAGATTACTAAAAGGTCTGATATGACTCACAGCTCTTTTTCCTTCAATTTTATGTCAGAAAATATGATCAAATTGTACTTCAGCAGATTAGCATAAAAGTGAATACAACTGAAGGGAAAGACAAGGAAAAAAAAAAACTATCATCATGTCAAAATACATTTAAAATAAACTACATTAAAAGACTTAAAAGTCTCTAGAAAGATTCATAGGCTCTGTGCATGTATTTCTCGTTTAATTTAGCCAAAGGCAAAGGAGAGCACTGAAGACTGAAAATTAAGTTAAGCCACAAGAATAAGAAGAAAACTAGGACTAAATTAAGGGGGATTAAAGTCTATTAATTCCTCCTTGCTAACACTGCAACTGCAATAATACAGAAAATTATGAGTCACTCAGGGAGACACAGTCAGCTAGACAGAATAATTCAGTGTCCTTAATCTTCTCTTTTTTGGAATTGAGAACAGTTATAGATGGGGACACATGCATGTCATATCACATCCATTCCAGTTTTTAATTATTTAGATATTCTCCATTTTAAAGTATGCTGTAAAACTGTATTACAAAATGAGCAAGCGACAACATATTTGAAAAAGAAACAACTTTGAACCCAATACTTTGGCATCTACTTATTCAAATATAAGATAGAATTTAATTATTATAAACTAAAGTTAACCTGATATGAGTTACAATATTCTGAAATTCTACATACTAAAGAAAATGGAAAAAAAAAGTGACAGCATTCAGATCTCTTCAGAGTGAAGAAAATGTTTTCAAAATAACAGGATATGAATTTGCAATTCCAACCTTCCTATTTATCAGGTATGGAACTTTGAACATGATATTTAATCTGTCTGAGGCTCAAAGAAGGGAAGATATTTTTGAGGTAGACTGACAAAGGGGGAGTAGTGAAACTGCTGGTAACTATACTGAAGAGGCAGAAACATGCTCTTACTCTTTGACCTGTCTAATTCTCCCATCAGAGTTTTTGAACAGAACTTAAAAATACATAAATATATTGCATTTTCCTTGTGTATGAGTAGTTAAAACTTGCATTCCATTTTTGTCTTGTAATATTAGTAACAAATAATTAAAATTGTTCAACCTGGGCTCCCGGATGCTTATTATTTGTGGGACTTGGGCAAACTACAGACAAACTATCCATAATTTTGTATCTTGGACTACTGACATAGAAATGTGCTGAGAACACAAATGGGCGCGAATGATATATTTAGCACCGATGTATATCTGGTAACTTCTGTGGTTCTCCTGGGAGGTTTCTGTAACCCATTAATTAAATTATTAATGATTAAATACCCTTTAATATTAAGGATTAAATACCCTTAATACCACTAATAAGAAGATAGCACTACTGGATGACACATATGAGAACAAAGCTTGCTAAATTAACCACAAAATTGGAAGCTGCAATTGTACACATATTCTCATTCATGACAGCATGAGATTTTAGGAAGCTAGAGATATGTCTGAAGTGAAAAAGAATTGATTAATTTGAGTAAGAGTATAAATTATATGAACTTTGTCAAAATTAGTCTTGAGAAACTATTAACAGGCTTCACAATGCCTAAGGGAATCAAGAGGTTAATAATTTTTTTCTTGAGAGATAATGTAAGTTTGAAATTTTTCTGATAATTCTCTATGCTACAAGTATAGAGATCACTATTTACATATATCCATTCTTCAATATTGATTTTTAGCTGGACTCCTAACAATAAACACATTTCTCAGCTAATGGAAAAGTTGTGGAATGGAGGTGAAAGTGTTGCTTGGTAATTTCCAGCTAAGAAAAGAGATCTATTTATAATAACATCAAAATGAATAAAGCATTTAAGAATAAATTTAACCAAGGAGGTGAAAGATCTATACACTGAAAACTGTAAGACATTGATGAAAGAAACTGAGGAACCACAAAAATAACTAAGAAGCTAGTTCATGCTCATGGATCAGAAGTATTAATGTTTTAAAATGCCCATTATATCTCAAATGATCTACAAGGAGAATGCAATTTCTATAAAAATTCCAATGGCCTTTTCTACAGAAATGAAAAATAAATCAACAATTTGTATGGAGCCACAAAAGACTGAAAATAGCCAAAGAAATGATGAGAAAAAAGAGCAAATCTGCATTATACACCATGATTTCAAACTATACAACCCAGGGCTCAAACCCATGTCTCTTACGCCTCCTGTACTGGCAGAGAGGTTCTTTACCACTAGCACCACCTGGGAAGCACAGACACATAGATCAGTGGAACAGAGACACAAATCCTCAGATATATGGCCAATTAATTTATGACAAAGGAGCCACAACTTCTGGAGTTAATAGTAGGCATTTATTGCTATTAACGTCTCTTTTGGAACTGCTTTTACTGCATATCATACGTTTTGGTATTCTGTGTTTCTATTCTCACTTGTTGCAAGATATTTTAAAAATTTCTTATCTTTTTGACTGATTGGATGTTCAAAAGTATGTTGTTTAATCTCTTTGTATTTTGTGAATTTTCTAGTTTTTTCCTGCAATTGATTTTCTAGATTTCTTTTATCACTGTAGACAGAAAAGTTGTTTGATATAACATTGATATTCTTAAATTTATTAAAATTTGTTTTGTGGCTTAACATACAAGCTAGCTTGGAGAATGATTCATGTGCACTTGAGAAGAATATGTATGCTGCTGCTGTTGGATGGACTGTTCTCTGGTAGATCCATCTGGGCTAGCATGCAGTTTAAGTGCAACACTCCCTTATTGATCTTCTGTCTTGAGAATTTATTCACTGTTGAAAGTGAGGTGTTAAAGTCCCCTCTTACTGTATTGCTCCCTATTTCTCCCTTCAAATGTGTAAGTTATTTTTCTTGTATTTTCAAGTACTCCAATGTTGGGTGCATACATATTAATAATTGTTATATTCTTTTAGTGAGTTGACCTCTTCATCATTATATAATGACCTTCTTTGTCTCTTGCTACAGTTTTTAAAATTTTGTTTGATATAAGAATAGCTACCTCTATTTTCTTTTGGTTTCAGCTTGCAGGAAACATTTTTTCCATTTGTTTTCTGTCTATATGTGTTCTAGATTTTAAAATATGCAAGTATGTGTGTATATGTGTATATATGTATATATACATTTTCTAACAATCCTAGTAAGGAGGGTTTGATTTTCAATTTTTTGTTTGATTTTTTAATCTATTATATTTAACTCTCATATGTATTAATTTATCACATACACATATTTGGTGAATATATACAAACATAATTCAATGTTTTTGAGATAAGTTCCCTCAGTTTTTATTGCTGTTTAATAATATAACATTTCTTGCTATGGATTTTATTTTGAAAATGACCTTGGCTGTAACCCATGGATTTTGATAGTTTTGTTATTTTCTAAACAGACAAATTTTGTTCCAGCTCCCCCTTAGTCTAAGAGTATTATAATTTTTCATTCACAATCTGGATTACTATTTTCTCTGAGCTAGTCTATGTGTTTTTCCTACTGTTATTTCATATGGTGAGATCCTTCTTCTTTTCTCTTGCAACCTCAGACCTTTCCTGCTCTTTTCACCTACCCTCCACTTCACATCCATTTCCTTTCTTTTTTTTTCCCCTCATGGTATATCATTATTTCTTGTACTACCTTATTTTAACTATAGTTTATATATATATATATATATATATATATATATATATATATATATATAAGAGTATAATTGCTTTACAATGTTCTGTTAGTTTCTGCTGTACAACAAAGTGAATCAGCTATATGTATACATATATCTCCTCCCTCTTGAACTCCCTCTGCCCATCTCACCCCTCCAGCTCATGACAGGGCACCAATCTCTGTATTGTGCTCTCTGTATTGTGACTATATATAGGTGTGTCCAAGTCTTAGTTTGTAAACTCTTTCAGTGCAGGATAAAATTTTGATTTGCCTTGAAAATTCATAGGTTATATGAACTATATCCTGTACTATGCCTTTACACAGAATAAATACTTGGTAAATACACAGAGGCTGAACAAATGCCTGTGTCTGAGAGTCAGTGAATACATGATACAAAAACCTACTGAACTGACCCAGGAATTCAGTGAAAAGAAATTCCAGCTTAACAGGTGGGTAGCAAGTCCAGAAACCAATCAATGCCAAGTTGGAATTGGAATGCAGCAGGTTTCAAGGTTGCTCTCAGGAAGATGAATGAGGATTCAAAGCAATAAACAGAGTGACAAATGAGTTGGATGATAGTAGTGACACAGTAAAGAAAGCATATGCTTCTTCTTTCAAAAAGAATAAATAAGACAAAGAGAAACTCTAGGAAAGAGAAACAGCTAAATACGTCTAAGAAAGTCATTGTCCAAATGTGAGATAAACTAAATAATGGATGATTTTGAATAAAATAGAGGAATATAATTATAAAGAATCCATTTGACCTGGATGCTTGGGATAATTACATACATTAGTACAGAGATGGTGATATTGGATCTAAAGTAAAGAAAATGGGATCTCTTAGTACTATAGTTGGCTCTCCATTGAATATTTATGAAATCATTATACTGTAACTGCTGTTTATTCATTTTCAACTCTTACAAAGCATGCAGATTTAATTATGGCTCTAGAACAGAAGCTAAATGTTAGAAAGCCTTATAATGTAAAGGCAGAGATGTTGCCAATGGAAGGTAGGCAGTGGAGGGGATGTATAGGTGAGGGCTCAATAGAAGACAATTAATTAAAGTTCTTGGAATTAAATAGAGGGTTAGGCATATTATTTAACTCAGAAACATTATTAAAATGAGAACAAAAAATCATATAATTAATCTGTTGTTTCTAAGGGGATGTAATATATGATACTTCTCTTCCTCACCTGTGTTCTTAAATAATTGAGAAAATAGGGAGAGGCAGGGAGAAGGCAAAATGCCATTTTGGTTACTGGTAAGGTCTCAGGAAATAGATGGGGAAACAGTGGAAACAGTGTCAGAATTATTTTTGGGGGGCTCCAAAATCACTGCAGATGGTGACTGCAGCCGTGAAATTAAAAGATGCTTACTCCTTGGAAGGAAAATTATGACCAACCTAGATAGCATACTGAAAAGCAGAGACATTACTTTGCCAACAAAGTTCCGTCTAGTCAAGGCTATGGCATTTCCAGTGGTCATGTATGGATGAGAGAGTTGGACTGTGAAGAAGGCTGAGCACTGAAGAATTGATGCTTTTGAACTGTGGTGTTGGAGAAGACTCTCGAGAGTCCCTTGGACTGCAAGGAGATCCAACCAGTCCATTCTGAAGGAGATCAGCCCTGGGATTTCTGTGGAAGGAATGATGCTAAAGCTGAAACTCCAGTACTTTGGCCACCTCATGTGAAGAGTTGATTTATTGGAAAAGACTCTGATGCTGGGAGGGATTGGGGGCAGGAGGAAAAGGGGACAACACAGGATGAGATGGCTGGATGGCATCACCGACTCGATGAAAGTGAGTTTGAGTTAACTCTGGGAGATGGTGATGGACAGGGAGGCCTGACATGCTGCGATTTATGTGGTCACAAAGAGTCGGACACAACTGAGAGACTGAACTTAACTGAAGGTCTCAGGATAGGATGTATGAGGCCTAATAGGCTTGCTCAGTGAACCTCAGTGTTGGACAGAGCAGCCATCCTGCAGTGCAAGGCTCGGGGAGGTCTTTCCTCACAGCAGATAGCAGCAGGGAACTTCTGAAGTGAAGTGAAAGTTGCTCAGTAGTGTCCGACTCTTTGTGACCCCATGGAATTCTCTAGGCCATAATACTGGAGTGGGTAGCCTTTCCCTTCTCCAGGGGATCTTCCCAACCCAGGGATCGAACACAGGTCTTCTGGGGAAGTCCAAAAAGGGAAGGGTAGAATTAGGAGAGAGCCATGCTTAGTTTATTCTCTCCAATTTTATCATTTAGATGTCTCTCTTTACCTTCTCCTGCATGGAATAAAGGCATAGAAAGTGGCCAGGAAAGTTAAAGCTGAGGCACCCCAAACACACAGAAGAAACCACAGTAACTAGGAACTAAGTATTGCCCACTCACCACCATCACCACCACCACCACCAAGGGCCTGAAAGGAAAGAGATGGGACTAGTAGGGTCGGGTTGTTCCTTGTGAATTGATTCATCTTTCACATTGGGAAGTTGGTAGATATCATCTAAAGTGAATAAAACAACAAAAAGCCTGTTTCCTATTTAGCAGTAAATAGAGATCCCTAATGGAGAAGGCAATGGCACCCCACTCCAGTACTCTTGTCTGGAAAATCCCATGGACAGCAGAGCCTGGTAGGCTGCAGTCTATGGGGTCGCTAAGAGTCAGACATGATTGAGCGACTTCACTTTCACTTTTCACTTTCATGCATTGGAGAAGGAAATGGCAACCCACTCCAGTGTTCTTGCCTGGCGAATCCCAGGGACGGGGGAGCCTGGTGGGCTGCCGTCTATGGGGTTGCACAGAGTCGGACACGACTGAAGTGACTTAGCAGCAGCAGCAGCAGCAGCAGAGATCCCTAATAAGAATTGGAGGATTAAAAATTAGGTTTACTTTAAAATGAGGAAGAGAAGAATAGGCAGAAGATCACAGTTTTTCTTTATAAGCTCTTCCATTTGATTTTCCTTTCGTTCCATGGAATCTTATTGTTGTTACAAAAATAAGGATAAAGTGATGTGTTCTTGTATTAAGTTAAAATTCAAAATAACATTCTCCATAATAGTACTATTTTAGAATTATAATAAAATATTAGCTGATCAATACTCACCTTATTTCTTTTCTGCCAAGATTCAATACAGATATATAATCTTCTAATAAAAAGAATGCTTTTGTAGAAAATGAAAAAAAACTCTAATATTTGTTATATGCTATGTGCCACGTTGTGTGTAAAGATTTTGGTGCATTACTTTAATTAATATAGATAATGCCTCCGTATCAAAGACTGGTGACCAGGTGACTTGCCCAAGTAACAAAGAGTGGTACAGCAAGGAATTCAACTCTGACACCCAAGAGCGCAATGTGAAATACATCACTACATGCATCATATTCCATCCAGACAACCCCTGCAATATATGTAGGAATATACTCATTGAGGAGAATAGCTGAATTAAACTGAACTTTTCCTTTTAAATGGCTGTATTGGGCTGTAATTTAACACGAAGTTCAATCACCTGCTTTAAGTGTATGTGGAGATCTGCTATTGTACAGATGACCTGAGTAGAGGTGGACTTTCCCAAGATTAATTAAATGGCTCATACTCAAAGTGTTTACAGTCTAGTTTGGGAAATAGGCATGAGTACAATTACCAAAAAATATAATGACACAAATACAATCACAGTTAGAATAAGATCCATAATTTACTCTGTCAGTGCTAGAGCAAAGTTTCAAAACTAACACTACAGATCTTATTAACATCTGAATGAGTAAATACGTTGCAATTTTAATTTTCAAATAGGAGTCATCCGTCCCTTTAAATAAATCTCAAGGCTTAAATATGGAACCAATGCCATTCTTGAAATTACCCAGAGGGGAGCATCAGTAATGAACATTGATGTCATTTCTTTAGAACAACTCTAATAAAATGTCCTTTATATTTTCCCACAGGCACTAAGAGTCACAAATTAGAATAATATTATGCAAGTCTCCTGGTAAAGAGAGAAACTCCTTTGGCATATCTTGATTCACAAAAATGAGGAAATGAATCCTCAGATGACTTTTAAATAAAACATCATGAGAACTGAAACAAAATCTACATAAAGAATGAGAACATCAAAGCCAATGATTCCATGCTACTAGAATAGTAGATTTTCTAGGGTAAGGAGATCACATGCAATATTTATATTTGGGGACTTGATATCAAACCTTAAGAAATATCACATAGTCCACAGAAAACTAATTTTTAAGAAAATCCATTCTGGTATTGAGCATTTTGTAATTTTGATTTGGACTAAATGAAAACTCATATTGAAAGGATAATTATCAGAAAGGTAATGTGTTTTACATATTTTCCAGTATTCAAGTTATTTCATACCCTTACTTATGTTACTAGTAGTGTATAGCAAATGTTCCAATTCTAAATATCAAGTGAAAACATCTAAAATGAAACGACTTGACAAATTAATAATAAAAAGAAAAAATGCATTATTCCCAGTACTTTCCCTAAGCAGCACCCTATGCTTTGATTCATATATATCATCTTATTTGTCACAGTAATATTTGAGTAACACAATTATATTTCTATTCTATACCTAAGGTTCTAGGTAGTGAACAAACATCCCGATGTTTATGTAACACATATGTGGCAGAGGCACGGTGTGAACAGATTTGCCAGCTTTGGAGCCTACATTCCTAATCTCTACATCATACTTGAGTAAATCTGACTGGAATATTTTGAATTCTATTTAACATTTTCTAATTTATGATATATGTTCTTTCTGTGCAAGAGTTTCATAAGTTTATGGAAGATACTTGGCAGCATTTTAATTTCCTTAGAAATCTGTTTGTGATGGCAGTTGAAGGAATTGATCCTTTAAAATGGACTTGGACTATGCACAATTGGACGCACAAAGTGGATTCCCAGAGCTCACTTCCCTCACCGAGGACATCAGGGAATTCCCCTGCGGTCATGAATGTACAGTTTTTGCCAAAGCACAGCTGTAAGTGCTTGATATGAATGGGATGTAGAAGCAGACCTTCCCAACCAGATTTTGCTGTCATTCTCCAAATTCAGGTGTAAAATAAGCCAGGCTATGTGGATCACCAGAGCAACTGTTAAAGCAGTTGGTGAGAGAAGTGCATATTTAGTGAGAATTGCTCCTCCCTCAACCAAAGATCCAGCCCTTCTCAACCCAACCCCCACTACTAGAATCTCTCTCTTTGATGTTAAAACCCAGTTAATGCTTTTTCCTCTGGGTTTGAGGATTAAGAGATCATCTCTGTGAAGTGATTACTTCAGAGCTTGACACATAATAAGAACTCAAGAACTGTTAGCCATTTTTGTAATTACTCATGCTTCACAAACTGCTTTCATCCAGGCCCTTTAAATACTGATTGTAATTCAGTGAGGTAGGCATTCTTGTCCCCATTTTCCAAAGAACGAACCTGACGCTAAGAGATGCTAGGGTATCAGCTAATTCAACACAACCAATCCTAAAACCACAGTCTTTGAACAAAATCTGATATTTTTTCCTACCACACTGCTAACATCTGAAAGAGGAATCAACCTACTTTTCTGGTTAAGCTGTCATGTATGTTGTGCTCCAGGCTTCCCTGGTAGCTCGGCTGGTAAAGAATCTGCAATGCAGGAGACGCCGGTTTGCTTCATGGTTCGGGAAGATCCCCTGGAGAAAGGATAGGCTACCCATTCCAGTTTTCTTTGGCTTCCCTGGTGGCTCAGACAGTAAATTATCTGCCTGCAGCGTGGGAGACCTGGGTTTGATCCGTGTGTTAGGAAGATCCCCTGGAGGAGGGCATGGAAACCAACTCCAGTGTTCTTGCCTGGAGAATCCCCATGGACAGAGGAGCCTGGTGGGCTACAGTCCATGGTGTCGCAACGAGTTGGACACGACTGAGTGACTAAGCATACACTTACATGTTGTGCTCTAGTGCACTTTGCACCAGCTCTCCTCTCTGGCTTTGCTGTACCTCTCACGCTAGCAAGATGTAAGGCTTGATCCATGGAGCTACTAAGGAATCCACATCATTGCTTGTTTTCATTGAACTCTGACTGCACCTTGTCACTGCTGCTTGAACATTGTATTGCCTTTTATTTCCCACATTTTCATTTTCCAGGGAGTCTCTCACTTCCTTGTTTATATTTTGAATTTTCTCACACCAGTGACTATATCTAATAATTTGATTCCCTCACAGTGCCTATTGATTGATTGAGTCAGTCAGCCACATAGCCATTTAATAGATACGTCTACTTGTCTTCTATATGCCAAGGATGTGTTTCTTGATCAACTAGACAGATTCTCTGGGCTCTTATCCTAATGTGAATTGGAGGAGACTAAAAGTAAATACACACCTACATTCATAAATTAGAAAAAATATTAGAGAACTATAAGGCCTATGCTGAGAATTAAAATAAGATATGGTTGAGAATGACCAAGTGGCTGCTTAGTCTGGATGAGGAACTCTCTGAAGTGGTTAACTTTGAAGCTGATATACAATTTGCTAGAAAGGACCTATGGTAGATTAATTCTCATAAACTGAATAATCAATAA
The DNA here is from genome assembly GCF_029378745.1 of Bos indicus. Taxonomy (NCBI): domain Eukaryota; kingdom Metazoa; phylum Chordata; class Mammalia; order Artiodactyla; family Bovidae; genus Bos; species Bos indicus. The sequence continues at coordinate 57,092,854 of NC_091765.1, read as the reverse complement.
CCGCACACTATTAGATTAAGCCTCAGTTCAGTTCAGTTTAGTCACTCAGTCGTGTCTGACTCTTTGCGACCCCATGAATTGCAGCACACCAGGCCTCCCTATCCATCACCATCTCCCAGAGTTCACCCAGACTCACGTCCATCGAGTCGGTGATGCCATCCAGCCATCTCATCCTCTGTCATCCCCTCTTCCTTCTTCCCCCAATCCCTCCCAGCATCAGAGTCTTTTCCAATAAGTCAACTCTTCACATGAGGTGGCCAAAGTACTGGAGTTTCACCTTCAGCATCATTCCTTCCAAAGAATACCCAGGGCTGATCTCCTTTAGAAGGGACTGGTTGGATCTCCTTGCAGTCCAAGGGACTCTCAAGAGTTTTCTCCAACACCACAGTTCAAAAGCATCAATTCTTTGGCACTCAGCTTTCTTCACAGTCCAACTCTCACATCCATACATGACCACTGGAAAAACCATAGCTTTGACTAGATGGACCTTTGTTGGCAAAGTAATGTCTCTGCTTTGGAATATGCTATCTAGGTTGGTCATAACTTTTCTTCCAAGGAGTAAGCGTCTTTTAATTTCATGGCTGCAGTCACCAACTGCAGTGATTTTGGAGCCCAAGATGGGCGGGTCATGATGGAGAGGTCTGACAGAATGTGGTCCACTGGAGAACGGAATGGCAAACCACTTCAGTATTCTTGCCTTGAGAACCCCATGAACAGTATGAAAAGGCAAAATGATAGGATACTGAAAGAGGAACTCCCCAGGTCAGTAGGTGCCCTATATGCTACTGGAGATCAGTGAAGAAATAGCTCCAGAAAGAATGAATGGGTGGGGCCAAAGCAAAAACAATACCCAGTTGTGGATGTGACTGGTGATAGAAGCAAGGTCTGATGCTGTAAAGAGCAATATTGCATAGGAACCTGGAATGTTAGGTCCATGAATCAAGGGAAATTGGAAGTGGTCAAACAGGAGATGGCAAGAGTGAATGTTGATATTCTAGGAAATCAGTGAACTAAAATGGACTGCTGCTGCTGCTGCTAAGTCGCTTTAGTCGTGTCCGACCCTGTGCGACCCCATTGGTGGCAGCCCACCAGGCTCCCCCATTCCTGGGATTCTCCAGGCAAGAACACTGGAGTGGGTTGCCATTTCCTTCTCCAGTGCATGAAAGTGAAAGGTGAAAGTGAAGTCGCTCAGTCGTGTCGGACTCTTAGCGACCCCATGGATTGCAGCCTACAAGGCTCCTCTGTCCATGGGATTCTCCAGGAAAGCGTACTGGAGTGGGGTGCCATTGCCATCTCCGTAAAATGGACTAGAATGGGTGAATTTAACTTACCCATTCTATCTATACCCATTTTATAATGGGTGAATTTAGCTCACCCATTCTATCTATACCCATTCTATAATGACCATTATATCTACTACTGTGGACAGGAATCCTTTAGAAGAAATGGAGTAGCCATCATGGTCAATAAAAGAGTCTGAAATGCAGTACTTGGCTGCAATCTCAAAAACGACAGAATGATCTTTGTTCATTTCCAAGGCAAACCATTCAATATCACAGTAATCAAAGTTTATGCCCCAACCAGTAACGCTGAAGAAGCTGAAGTTGAATGGTTCTATGAAGACCTACAAGACCTTTTAGAACTAACATTCCCCCCCCCACCCCCCGCTTCCAAAAAAAAAAGATTAAGCCTGGAGAAACTGAAAATCTGGTTCAAAATATAAATAATATGTGAATAATTTTTCCTTTTGGCTCTTGTTAGAGGCAAGAAGCTCCAGGGAAGTTTTCAAGCATTGAGCATTCATTCACTCCCATCTAATGTTCTGGCATTGAGGTTTTAATAGAAAAAAGTAAAAAGTTATGTTTTATGTAATTTGTTAGTTCATAGACAATGTCAAAAGGACACACACTTGACTTCAAGTAAATGAAAAGGAAAGCTTAAGCAGTGAGTCTATTCATCTCACTAAATGAGAAGTCTAGCAGTAAGCTGTCAGTGACTGGAGCAGCAGCTCTGCAATGTTATCAAGGGTTTAGCCTCTTTCTAGTTTCTCACTCCACTAACCTAAACATGAAGATGTCACTTTTATGGCTGTAATATGGTTGCCCCATCAACAGGGGTTGCACCTGCATTTCTGACAGGAAGAAGAATAAAAGGGCTTTTTATTTAGAAGGGATGCCCTTCTTATGGACCCGAGTTTGTACCTCATTGGTTAGAGAAGTGGGGTTTCCATTTGGACACCTTGCTGTCCCAGTTTTGACTGCTATCTCAATCAAAATTTAGGTTTTATTAATAAGTAAGATGGGATATAGATACTGGCTAGGTTATAACAGTGTATGGCTGTAGTGCAAACACTACATGTTTGTAATGCGAGTGCCTGACCTAAACTCTGATGGACAAGGCATCCACTTCAAAGAGGCATCCACGTCACTGATGGCTATCTCAAATAAACTCACTGCAGGCCACAGAACTAGATAAATAGCCAGCATGCCAATCCTCACTGAGGCTCCTTTATTTAAGAGATGTTAGTTGATGTCAATAACTCACTATTTGGACCACTTGTTCTTTCTCTTCCTGCTTTTAAAATTCCTGCTCTTATGTTTTAAACTCACCAATAAAGAGGAAGACCTATTCTTGGCCCCCATAAAGAGCAGAACCCCAGGCACAAGCGTGCTCTCTCTCTCATCCCTCCCCCAATTTGGCCCCAAGTGTGCTGTGGAATTTTCAGGTCCTGTAATACACATTTATTCTCTCAGAGTTTCCTGGGTTAATACATTCAACCCAGTATAACAAACAGATAAGCAAACAAAGAGATTAAAAGCAGAAAATATTGTTTTAAACTAGCTTTTTGGGCAATATGAAATTTGTATTTTCTTTCTAAAATCTGATAGTTCATCAGTTAGTTTTTGAAATCTTAATACTCTCCTACGTAGGCCATTGAAAATTAACTATTTTTCCTATTTGACATTGAGATGTATGGTTCCCAAAGAACTTTCCCTTCTCCCTCTCAATGATCTATCAGATGGAGTCACTATACAAATATCTGTTTCTTTTCTAACATGTATCTCCAAATGAGACTGTCACACTTCTGTAGTACCTTTATGAGGCTGCAATTCACCTACTCAGTTTGGGAATGGAATAGTCTTTGGGGAAATGTAGAAGTAATAGGGATTTTGGTTGGCCAGTGACTTGTTTCATAAGGTAAAATTGATCTTCAAATGGCCCTTAAGTAAAAACACTGCATTACTACAAGGGTAGCATCTTAAACCCTCTGTAATCCAAAGGCTTAAATCACTTTCTTACAGCAGAAAAGTTACATCATTCTCTTGAAGCTCTTTCTATATAAATTCAGAGTTTGTTTTTATCAGCTACAAATTTTAGTAAAACAATTGATCAAAAATATTTTCACATTCTTTAGGGCTAACAGAAGGAAAAACCTAATTGTTGATTACTTTTTCTGTTATTACTGGTTCAGTTTTAACAGCAAATATATTTCTTTCTGGAGTTGAGATTATACAAACACACTCTCCTAGAATTCTAATTTTTTCTCATGAGCAGTAAGAACATAATTTTATGACTACGCACTGTGATGAAGTATTTGGGAATTCAGAGAGTCGTCAAATGGTTTGTTTTTGATATGTGCCACTTTGCTTCCCAGTAACATGTTGGAGTAAGTTACTTCCCTTTTTCAACCCACACAGTGGAGACTGAGGCTGAAGCTTGGGACCTTTAGCTGCTTCAAGGTAGTTAGGGACAGTGATTCAGCCACATCTAGCACCTTTTTAAACCTGGGAAAATTCTCTTCAAATAACTGTCAGTAGAATTATTTTATGCTTTCCCTAAGATTATTAGAACTGAGCTAATTTCAGGAAGCTGGGGAGCTTTCATAACTGCTCCTGTTCACCAGAAGCTTGCCTGGAGGTCTCCTGGGACTTCCTTGCTGGTCCAGTGGCTAAGATTCTCTGCTCCCAATGCAGGGGGCCCAGGTTCAATCTCTGATCAGGGAGCTAGATCCCACATACCACAACTAAGTGTTTGCATGCCACAGCTAAAGATTCCATGTGCCACAAATAAGACCTGGCCCAGCCAAATAAATAAATAAATAATAAGCTTGCCTGGGAGGTCTCCTAATTAGAGCTCATTGTCTACGCTCTCCTGACTTTATATTCTCAAATCTTGGGCTTTCAATTTTCCTCTTGAGCTTAATATATATATATATATATATATATATATATATATATATATATATATAATGAGCATTATTATTTTTAGCAATTAGATTAAGGATGATTCATGAATACAGTCATAAGGTAACATCAGAGATCTGACAACCATGAACAGGCCTATTATTCCCACTGTGCCACAGAATGGTGGTCTTACCTCTTAAATGATTTCTGAGACACATTTGCCAGGCAGCTGGCAAATAGGAATTAAAGAAAGCCAAACTGTGCTACCTATGGCTTTCTTCAATAAAGCATGCTCGTTGCATGCTTAATGATCCTTTTCAGAGCAAATTGCTATACGATTTCATATTTTCTATCTGATGCCTATGATGCAAAATGGCCTTCCTGCCAATTGCTCTGATTTATTCTTCTTTTCTGAAATACTCCAGCACTCCCTAGGTCCAGTTGAATTCTTTTTTTTCCATTCCCATAACACCCTGTTCATACTGCTATGCCAACAGCTTACCTTAAATTTTGGGGACTGGTTTACATGGCCTGTATTCCTCATGGGACTGAGTTCCTCAGAGCAGAAATGCAGTCTACATGTTCCTGTAGCACCTAGCCTACTCTATAAAAGAAGTACTCCATAAAATTGTGCAAAATCCACATTGAGCTTCTTTTTCTTCTCAATGATGTAGTCATATTTCTTTTAAATGGAGCTGAACAGTAAAAGATAAAAATTTGAGGCTGATTTCCTTATATCTTTTTGTCATAATGGAAAAGGTGAGTAAGATATAATTTAAAACCTAAAACTTAATAGTATTTAAAAATAAGCATATATTTTAAACTCCAACATTAATAGAGAGGTATTCATTTCTCTCCATTAGCAAGAATAAGAAACTCTATATTTGGTTCTAGTCAGCAGTTCAAATACCTACAGAAGTACTTGTGTGTGCAGTATTTGGAGGTCTAAAACAGTGACCTCGTTATATGCTCACTTGGCATCTGCATTAGTAATATCTTAGGGCAACTTAAACAGAAGAATAGAATCCCAGTCCTGGAAGAATTTCAAGGAACAGTTGTTTCTATATGTCATAAAGCACCAGACCCAGACATAGAAGTGACATAGAAGGGTGAGGCTCCACAATCAAACCACTGATTTCAGAAGATAATGAGGCAGATGTGGAAACGTTTATAGAAAGAGGAAGCAGACTATGTGTGTAGCTCAGCTATTCCAGAAAGCACATGCTGTCCAGTTGCAGGGAATGTGGTTTGTGGACAGCCTCCAACTATTGACTCTTTTAGTTCGTTTCTGCTCTATTAGTTGCTGGACCAAGACCACTCTCACTCACAGTGGCTCTGGGACAATGGCTGAGCAAGGCGGTGGTATAGTGGCCATTGCCACCCACTGTGGGCCTCCTGTAATGACTAATCTTTGCCTTGGAACTCCCTGCTGGGCTAGCAGAGACCAATCCAGCTCTGCAGTGATCTGTGGGTTCCCCCTGCCCAAGCTGGCTTCCATCTCTTTTCTCCCGCAAGTGTTACTCCCTAATAAACTTTGTGCACTACTGAACTGGGTCTCCGTGTCTGCCTCTTGGAGAAATCAACCTGCATTTCACACTCATTCCCATGTTTGCTTCCTGGAGAAACCAAGCTGCAGCAAAGCACCACAGTACCACATGACGGAACACCAAACCTATCCCCTGGAGGAAGCTGGCATCTAATACATGTGAGCCCAGACCAGACCAGTTTGCTTGACTCAGTTAACATAACCCTGAAGTTCCATCCCAGACTCAGAGCTCCCTGTGGACAGAATCAGATCTCTGTTGCAACTGCATTATAGGGGTGCTTTCCTCACCCCTCTCAGCTGTGTGCCAGAGAATACTTCACATTAAGCTCCTTTTTGCATACTCTGGGTCTCAGAATCTGCTTCCCACAATATTAGGAATGCGTGCGTGCTCAGTCACTTCAGGTGTGTCTGACTCTTTGTGATCCCATGGACTGTAGCCCATCAGGCTCTTCTGTCCATGGGATCCTCCAGGCAAGAATACTGGAGTGGGCTGCCATTTCCTTCTTCAGGGGATCTTCCCAACCCAGGGACTGATCCCATGTGTCTTATGTTTCCAGCATTGGCAGGCAGGTTCTTTACCACTAGCGCCACCTGGGAAGCCAATATCAGGAATATTATTTTCAAATATTAACAAACCACAAAGGGGTAGATATACAGAAAATTGTAGATAAACATATATGTCCCACTATCAATACAGAATAATTTTAAAGTAGACTACAAAAATGTACCACCACCACTCCCCACAATTCTGTGTCCTCTCCCTACATACACACTCTGTGCTATGCAATAGTCATGCTGAATTCCTTATAGTTGCCCAAGGCACTGTGCCACTGCTTTTATTTCAAGCATTGGTCCTCTCTTTCTTTTGAATGCATCTTCTTATCTACCTGGAGAACCCTTCCTTTTCCTCTAAGACATAGTTTATATACATTCATTGAATCTGTCTCTGATGACCTGAAAATAATTTGATCATTTCTATCTCTCTCTTTTTCTTTTTTTGCCATACCACACCTGGTACATGCTTTTGGCCTTGTAATTAAGCACTCAAAAACAAGGAAATCAGAGAAGTACAAAACTTTGGAAGGGGAATATAATAACTATTTTTTAAGCATCTTTAATTTTGGAAGACATCTAAGTGCATATGTTTAGAAGGCTGTTGAAGATGAAGATCCTGATACACTGGTTTGAGTATCACTGCTTGTTAGCACTTAAAGATGATTATAGAAACATAATTGGAGCTTTATCCATTATGAAATATATGTTGGAAGCAACAGCACTATAAATATGCTCTGTGCATGGCTACATGATTACAATAAATTGAAAGCTGGAAACATCTATCTCTATTCCTTGAAGTCAGTGACTAGTCGCTTAGAAATGGGAATAATGATTGATATTACTAGGCAGCTCTCCTTTGAGGTTACTTTTAATAATCCAAACAAATTTACAAATGAGTTACTTTGGGGAGAAGATAGTTAAGGTTAAGAATTTCTAAAACCATAAACTATTTCAGGCTGTAAATTGTTAAGACAAAGAGGTATGATTGTAAATCAGCCAAGGAAGTATGAAAAAGGAAACATGTGCTAACTGCTTTATATATATTCTCATTCTATCCCACACAAATCCATGAGGAAATATAACTAGTTTATTGAATTAGGTCAACTTAGTAGAGGAAAGCAGAAAGCAATTTTATTCATTCTCCTAAGTATCTGTTCAAATTTACTTTCTCTCTTTCTGATAATAGCTTTGTGGATATATAATAGATACACAATAAACAAATATTTAAACTGTACAATTTGATAAGTTTGGGCATATGTCACTACCTGTAAAATCATCTCCATGATGGAAATAATGCATACATTCATCACCCCCAAAAGTTTCCAATTATTTATTGCTAGTTTATAGAAATATATTTTGTATGTTTGATTTTTTTCACTCTGAAACCTTGCTAAACTCACATATTATTTCTAGTAATTTTTAATAGCTTTTTAAGAATTCTCTACATAGGTAATGATGTCATCTGTGAATAAAGACTGTTTACATGTTGTTTTTCCAATCTAGATGCCTTTTCTTCATTTTTCTGGACTCACTGTACTGACTAAAGAACGTATAATACTAAATACATGTTGGCAATGAAATCTTTGCCTTACTCCTAAACTTAGGAGAAAGCATCTTGTCTTTTACCACTGAATGTGATATTAGTTTTTTGTAGATACAAATATCAGGTTGTGAAACTTCATTTCTATTTCTACTTTGCTGAGAATTTTCATTAGGAATGGAATTTGAATTTTGCCAAATGCTTTTCCGCATCTCTTGGGATGATCATATATACATACATATATATATATATATATATATATATATATATATATATATTGTAGTCTTTTAGTATGGTGAATTATATTGAACCTTATGTGTTAAATTTGCCTTTCAATAACTGCCTGCAGTTCTGCACTGAAGGATGAATATTTGCTAGTTCACTAATTCATGTACTATTGATTTCATACCTCCTGAGAATTATGTACTATTTTAGATGATGGGATCCATAGTGATTACAATAGAACAAAGTGTTCAGTGTCAGGAAGCTCATATTCTAGTTGGGTAGTCAACAAGCAAATAAACAGATATGTACTCTATCAAGTACCGGTAAGTTTTATTAAGAAAAATATAGAAGAGTGAATTAATGAGTATATTAGAAGTGAGGCTGATGGTGTGCCCTTTTCATAGAAGGCAAGCAGGAAATAACTATGATAATGATAATGTGACATTTAGGCAAATATCTGGATAAAGTGAGGGAGCAAGTCATTTGGACATTTGGAGGACAGGATCTTCAGCCAGAAGGAACAGAAGTGCTAAGGTGGGAGATGATTGGAATATTTATGAGATTCCAAAGAGATCACCAAAGCAGGATTAGTGTGTGGGAACAAAGCCTTCCATTATTATTGTTATTGAAACAAATAAAAATTGAAGACAGAAAGATATTTAACTCTATTCAAAATTCAAAGGAACATCATTTTACTGATATATTCCAATAAAGTATTCAAGTTGACAATATAAATATATTGATGTATATTTATTACTCCTTTTTAACATAGATCTCATTCTTTCTTGGTTTAAAGTTGAGACATAAAAAGCTTAATGAAACATTGTTTAATTAAATAATATGTCCAGTTTTAAATCTGTGTTAGTCTTGTTCACATATCACTATGCAATCTCTAATAAGGTTTTATTATGAAATTACTTCATGTGAACATTTAGTTTTATTTGCCTGACATTATTTTGTTATTTAATAGATTGGATGGTTCAGATTTCAACTACCAAGGCTACTGGAAGTATTGCTTTGAAGAAAGACTGCAAATTGATGGTTATTCTTTTCACAGATTCTTAATGCAAAAAGGATTTTTCAGAAACATGTTTAGAGAATAGAAAAAACTGCTGAGAACAAATAAGGCTGGTTTAAAAAAAAACAACTATTTTTCTTAGCTGTGGAAGTTTTAGGTGTTTATGAAATGCTAAAGTAGATTGTGAATCCCCAGGAGGATACTATCCCACTGACATCAGAAAATCAGAAAATAACTCGAGAAAGTTTTGCTCATCAGAGTGAATCTCGAGAAAATCTGTCCTTGAAAAAGACACTTAGGTTTGTTGAGTTCTTTAAGCTGATGGAAGTGGTGAACAGCTGGGGTCTGGATGGCACACCATGAGATCACAATCAAAAGGTTGGAAATGATACCATTAAAAAATTATAAGCAGAAGCTTATAAATTTTTATCACTCACTGCCTTTAATTAACCTTTAAAAACTATTCATGTAAGAATGCACAGGTCTTGGCTTTTGAAGAAAGCAGGGTTTAATACAGCTGTTTTTTCTAATGAAGACCAATGGATGCCTCTCATCCAGTGTGGTTATGACATTTCAAGTATCTATAGTACTGTGCTTAGTAAAAGTACCACTGAGTTTCAAGATGAGTACAGGTTAGAAATAATTGCATTATTAGTCCATTTCCAAATTATGTCAGCCTTTGTATAAGCTTACAGAATAAATGTTCAGCAATAAACAGCATAAGTTGTCTTTAAGGAACTAAACAATTAAAAAGGAATAGTGTATTAGTTTTCTATTGCTGTGTTGCAAATTAGCACATGCAAAGGAGTTGAGAACAACACATTTATTTTCTAATGGTTTCTTGGGTCAAGACACCAGGTACAACGTAGATCAGACTTCTGCTCAGGGTCTTACCAGGATGTAATCAAGCTGGTTGGGTTCTCATGTGGAAGCTCAACTGGGGAAAAATTCTCTGAAATTCACTTTGGTTTTGGCAGAATTCATTTTCGTGGGGCTGTAAGACATTCAAGGGTAGGGGTATTATACATAGGTATGAACTTGGGGAGGCAAGAAACATGAAGGGCCACCCTACTGTCTGTCCACCATACACAGCATTCATATCAACCTTAATTTAGATCATTATATGGATGATCAACCTAGTTCATGGAAAAAATATGGGATTTGGAGTTAGGTAGGACCAGGACTGAAATTTGGCTTCAGCACCAATTGCCTGTGTGCTCTTGGATAAGGCATTTACTAATCTCTGTATCTTTATTTCCTCATCTGCAAAATGGGGAGTGTTATTGAGGAAATGAAAGCAAATGACATACTGTATGCAAAGTGTTTATCATAGTGTGTAGCATGGAATAATGAATGATAAATAATAATAGCTGATTGTAATAGTAATAGTAGTATTGGTGATAAAAATAATAACTCCATTATCATCAACTGAGAAGGGGATGACAGAGGATGAGATGGTTGGATGGCATCACCGGTTAAATGGACATGAGTGAGTCAACTCCAGGAGATAGTTTGAGCATACCCTGGGAGATAGTGAAGGACAGGGAAGCCTAGTGTGCTGTAGTCCATGGGGTTGCAAAGAGTCGGACGATTGAGCGACTGAACTACACCAACAAGTATTGGAGGTAAAAATAGTAACTCCCCTCCCATCAAGTGATTGGTAAAATAGAAATCTATTTTCCTTTAGCCTTTAGCATATGCTAAAACATATTTGATATATATTTCATATTTATTCTTTTGCATGTAACAAATATAGTATAAATTATAATTCATAAGATTCATCTATTTGTTGTGTGCATCTACAGTTCATTAATTTATGCTTCTGTATACTATTCCATGGGGTGATTATATTTATCATAGTGTATGTATCTATTCACAATGCTCATGCATTCTCTGGTCAACGGGCATTTGGTTTCTTTCCAGATTTTTTAACTCTTATTAACAGTGCTGCTATTAATAGTCCTGCTATTAACAGCAAGGAAACAACACATACATGGATGTGTACTCAGACCTCAAGAACTTGTATTCCCTTCTCTAATATCAACAATTTGAAAATGGAAATGCACTCACTGAATATGTATTAAACATCAAGAAAAGTGTTATATGCTGCGGAGCAGAGGCAAAATACTTCTTTCAAGAACTAAGAGCTTAATGGGGGAAGCAAGCAGATTTTTAAGTGTCTGGATAGGGGGTCAAGTCCTCCTCTGGTATGGTGTTAGCCATCCTGGTTTGCCCTGTCCTGATTTTAATACTGAAAGTCCCACCTCCAGCAATCCTTCAGTCACAGGCAAATATAAGACTTAAGGTATGAGACATGTCTATAATGACATCCATGATACTGTTTTTAGAATGCAGCATATATAATGGATGCTGCTGCTGCTGCTAAGTCACTTCAGTCGTGTCCGACACTCAGCAACCCCATGGACTGCAGCCTTCCAGGCTCCTCCATCCATGGCATTTTCCAGGCAAGAGTAATGGAATGGGATGCCATTGCCTTCTCCGTAATGGATGATAGTCAGTAAATAATAGGTGTTTCATAGAAAGGAAATATAATCAACAGTATAGGGCCTAAGTCAGTCAGAGAAGGCTTCCTCTGGGAGATGATATGAGATTAAGGAGTAGGGAAGATGAATAATATTGTTGATGTAAAGAAAAGAACTAGGAAAAGGATTCTGAACAAAGGCAGTACTGTGGAGCAAGTATTAAGTATTCAACACTATTCAAATGCAGGGACTCAATAGTTCATATTGTTGGAACATAGACTATGTGGAGCAAAGAGGCAAGAGATACAGCTAGAGTAGTCAGCAGTAGCCACACCGACAGGATATGTCCATTATGCCAAGAAAGGACACTGTATGGCTGAGTAGGATTGGGTGGTAGGGCTGGGACCTATAATCAGATCGGTCTTTTTTTTTTTTTTTAATTGGAGGATAATTGCTTTACATTGTTGTACTGGTTTCTGCCACACAACAACATTAATCAGCCATAGGTATACATATACCCTCTCCCTCTTGAAACTACCTCCCACTCCCACCCTCCCATTCCATCCCTCTAGATTGTCACAGGGCACCGGATTAAATTTCATGTGTTATACGGCAACTTCCCACTTGCTGTTTTATACATGATAATGGAATATATTTCAGTGCTACTGTCAATTCATCCCATCCTCTGTGTGTCCACAAGTTAGTTCTCTATGTCTGTGTATCTATTCCTGCCCTAAAAATAGCTTCATCAGTACCATTTTTCTAGAAGACACATCACTGTAGCAGGGTGGAGGGAGACTAATTGGGATGGTTGGTTGTTACAGTTTTTTCTTTCCCTACAAATTTCCCTGCACTCAAGTCCCTGCACAGTGTTTAATGTGTGAATATAAATTCGCAATAAAAGCAAAATAAAGTAAGAAAAAAAGAATGACAAAAAACCCAAACTACCAAAAATTCTTAGTCTTTTTTTGCTAGACAGGTGAAACAGGAATATATATATATGTGTGTATATATATATGTGTGTGTGTGTATGTATGTATATTGTCAATTATTTTTTGACAAATCTATTTAATTAATACTCTGGACTCAAATTTTAAAAGTTACTCTCATGTAACTTTTATGTTATTTTCATTCAGCATGTTGCAGGGGATAAAATGAAAACAGCAATTTCACCCAGATATGAACACTCTTATCTGGGCTTCCCTGGTGGCTCAGTGGTAAAGAATCTGGTTGCTAATGCAGGAGGTGCTGGAGATGTGGGTTGCAGCCCTGGGTCGGGAAAGTCCCTTGCAGAAGGAACTGGCAACCCACTCCAGTATTCTTGCCTAGGAAATCTCATAGACAGAGAAGCCCGGTGGGCTACAGTCCATGGGGTCAAAGAGTCAGACACAACTTAGTGACTAAGCAACAAAAACAACATAGGGAAATACCCAAAACGGCCTTGGCCATAAAACATGTCAGCGGCACCAGGACCCATGAAACTAGTAGTCAGTGCTTCTCATAGGAGGATGGAAGCTAGTGTGGCTCATAGGCATGTTGGAGGTTTTACTAATTTCTGGCATCTGGAAATACCAAGATTTTCCAGGAAAGGTCCCTGACAAAGCCTAACTCAGACAGGGAACCACTCACAAAAATTTCATACACCCCATCGCTTTATGATCACCTACATTCTCTTCCCACTTCCCCCTCTTTCCATTACTATGACAATTCCTATTAAAAATGAGTCTAAAGAGAGATTTCTGGAATTTATTTTCCCTGGGATCCCTATGCCATTCTGTGCTTTAAAACTATGTAGGACAAATGCAGACTCCAAACTATGCCACAGTAACATCAAACAGTCTAAATGATCCCAACTGTCTTTGCCAGATTGGTGGAACACTCTTCCCCTTTCCTTTTCTTTACCTTGCTTGCTGAAGCTAGTCGGACAGAAAGATAAACACAGACCCAAACACTAGTCTAAATAACATTCTAAAGTGATTCACTGGGAAGAATCGAAATCTTCGAGGTTGGCTTGTAGTCTCTTGGTTTAACAGAGAAAGGGAATGGAAGCAACTTTCTATCACCTCTATTTACTCTGCTCCTGTTGAATATTAAGTTTTTGTAATACCAGCCTTTGCAAACTTAACATTTTAATATTTTTAATAATATAAAGTGGTTTGAATTCTTGAGTCAAAGAATGTAAAATATCCACAAATGTTTTACATTGTACTATGTATTCATTGTACATAGTATACTCAAAGTGAGACTCTAAAGCAAAGTGACTGTTGATCAACCAGAGGAGCAAGTTTATTTCCTGGTATTGCTTTCTGTGGGACAGCCATCCCTTTCCTAAGGATACTGTCCTAAGATGAAACATGAAAGTCAACCAAAGAGTGTTTCAGAGACTAGTTCTGCATGTTTTTAATGATGAAAAGTTTACTATCTCAAAGGAGGATTTGATATTTGTAAATAACCAAAGGTCATTCATTCAGAGCAATTCTAATTGTACTGCTATTATAATTTCTACTTTAAGTTGAGTTAACATTTGACAAAATTCAGTGATACTTTAGTAAGTTCAGTTAATGATGGAGTTCAGACTAGAACCAGGTAATTCTGGACATGGGCTGGTGGTTTAGGGCATTCTTCAGTGATCCCATCTATACCCACAGATACTTCCTTCTCCTTCCCGCCACAACTCCCAGTTTTAAAGACAAGCTGAGCTTGAAAGTTATTTTTTATTTGCTCCCTGCCTTTGTCAACAGCAAAGCCTGTTAACGATTCTTGGGAAATAAAAATAAAACCTGGGTAATAAAACAAAATCTAACCTGTTTTTTCCTTTTCTTTCGTGCTTTGTCTAGTTTCACTTGCTCATAGGGTATTGCAGGCAGAGGTGTTGCCCCCTGCACTTCAGACTAGAGGCACCTGTGTGAAAGAGTGCTGTGGACATCTCCTCTTGGGACCACGATGCTGCAATTCAAGATGGCGGTGGAAGGCAGTCTGCAGAGACACTGTGGCACGTACTGTAATCTGGAGCCTGAGCAGCACAGTAGCGCCTGCCCCCTCGCTCAGTCATGTCTGACTCTTTGCGACCTCATAGACTGTAGCCTACCAGGCTCCTTGGTCATGGGATTTTCCAGGCAAGAGTACTGGAGTGGGTTGCCATTTCCTTCTCCAGGGGATCTTCCCGACCTAGGGATCGAACCCCATCTCCCGCATTGTAGGCAGACACTTTACCGTCTGAGCTACCCAGGGAAGCCCGTGAGCATTCTACTCCGTCCCTATTAAGAGACCTTTATAAAGCAGCCCCACCAACAGCCTGTGGCTGAGAGTGCATCTCTCAGATCTCCAGCTCACACTTCTCCATTCTTTGATGAATAAACTTTCTTTTGCTTCTGAACCAAACTCCATCTCATTCCATTGGCATGAATAACACCATCCAGAAAGACCCTTGGGGACTGACTCAAGAAAGTCAGTAACACCTCCACCTCAAAAATATTTGATATGGCTTTCAATGTGTGTTAAAGAAAAAAAGCAAGCCAGAAAATTGGGAAAAAACATAAGATGAAGCTAGTGATGACATTGGTATAAGATACATGCATTGATGCTAAAGCTGGGCTTTCTCAAGAATTTGACAGAGTTGGGGTAGGAAATCAGTTTATGAGTTTTTTTTAGCAATCACTGACGATCAAGCCTCAGTCTCTTAATTTCCAGCACTCATAAGATGAAAACAAACCGGTAGTTGGGGAGAAATATAAGTATCTCTAGGAGTAAAAACTGATGAAAACGTTTCCTTTGGACATGAGAAATGAGAACGTGCCCTGCCTGCAGTCAGTGATAGTCCTATACAAAACCAAGCACTTTCAACGGATTCAGATACGGCCAGAGGAAACTTTCCAACCAAACACAGATAAAGCTGTCATGTAAATGACTTTTGTCCCTTTTTTTGAGTGGTCTCAGCTTCCTTAAAATGACAATGTAATACTTGTTTTAATTGTCTTGCTTCTGGGAAAAAAATCATTGAGCTACCCGATCACTAAATTGACTCTGATTCTTCACAGCATCCAACCCACTTGCCTAATCTGTCCTCAGAATTTCCAGCACTTGCCGAAATGCTGTGAGAAGTCTCTCCCAGCTTCCATTTACTATGATGTTCCAAATGGTCCCCTTGGGTGTCCTGTCTACAGCAGGTTAAACAACAACTTCATACTTTTGTGTGATGATGGATGCTTTCCTAGCATCCATCCTAGTATCATTTCATTGGTGAGTTTTGGCCGATGTCAAAAATACAAGGCTGTTTAATGAAGTCAGAAGTATCCTCAACAGTATAACCAGAGTAAAAAAATAATTTTCACATGCCAGTTCCTTACAAAACTCTTTAATTTAGGCCAACATCATTTTTTTACTGCATTATAGCAATAATGCAGTAGAGTGAAAAAGTTTTTAGATGATCTGACTTAATCCAGAGAAGTGTTTATGCTTAAAAATTCCATAAGAAAACTCAAGGAAACCTTTAAATCATAGATTTCAAAAACTTTTCAGATATTTATAATTTGATAATCATTACTTCACAATGGGCTTAAATCACACACAAATTTTCAGTATGCACTGAGGCTCAAGGACTTATTCCAAGGACTTTGCTGAGATGAAAAATATTTTTAGAGTCAAAATAAATCTTCCTAGTATTCTAGGGTCACAAGAATGAATTTGAAAAGGAAGTTATTTGAGTTCTACCACAGGGGAATCAACAATTCTACTATGTCACCCCTGGAAAAATTCAAAGAGAGTTAATTGCTCCTTCAAGGTTACATATTGTTTAAGGTTGGTTTTCAGTTGAAGCTTATTTTTGTTTTTTAAGTGGTAAACTGTAACATCTGTCATGTTATTGTTAATGTAAAAAACAGTATAAGTATTTAACAAATGAGTTTCTCCAATACCCAGAAATACTTCTCCTTTCTTCTGTTGACTGAATTTCATTCTCATTATGTAGCTAACAAATTCTACCCCCAAATTAAAAGTTTTTTCTTATACGAGTTGTCCATCAATGACAAATTTCTTACTTTCACAGAAAATCAACCCATATCATTGATTTAAACAATTCACCATTTGGTTTGGGACAGTGAGGAGAGGGTGAACCATCACAAAACCAATAAGCCTGGGAAAATGGAGAGGCTTGTTAATTATAGACACTAAAGTTGAAACTGAAGTGATGGGCATTTGGTTTTTAATTTTTAAAAAATGATTCACATTTTTCAGAAAGGATCTCTGCTCTCTTATAAAAACTCTTGCTAGGGTTTTCCATCTGCCTATCCTCTTATCTCCATGGTGTTCTAAATATGAATATTCTGGCTCTAAAGAACAAGCTTCAATGTCAAAGCTATTTTCTACAAACACATTCAAACTTTGTTCCAGTATCATGTTAGCACTTTATGGAGATATACAATCTCTTCAGAGGGAGTATAACACAAGTATGATATTTTCATCTTAGAACTGAATTCTCAAAAATATTCTTAACCTACTTGGGTGAGAAATCAGTCCCTGGATAAATGCCTTTTTAGTCAAAACTTGTATATATCAATAGCCAAAATTTGAAAGTTAGCCTTACATACAGCTTTTAGAAAACGGGAAATTTTTGCTTTGGCATTAAAATGATATTATAACCAGGGATATAAAAATACCAAAGTCCTGTCTCTGACCAAACCACATGTTCTGACAAAGCTCTGGAGGGTAATGTACCCATTAGTAATAATAAACAAAGAAAACAAAGGTAACACTTTCTAAATTTCCAGACTGGAAACACAAATTCCAATGCAATAAATCTTAGTAACCTGAGCCATATTATACACAATATCCCTTTTTCTAAGCTGGAGAGTAACTGACAGCATCTGTCAGCATCCAGGAAAGGGAAATTTAGATACTCACGTATTTGCATCCTGAAGTGAAGTGAAAGTGAATGTCGCTCAGTTGTGTCTGACTCTGCGACCCCATGGACTGTTTCCATGGAATTCTCTAGGCCAGAATACTGGAGTGGTTAGCCTTTCCCTTCTCCAGGGGATCTTCCCAACCCTGGGATCGAACCCAGGTTTCCTGCATTGCAGGCGGATTCTTTACCATCTGAGCTATATCCTAGAGAATGCTATTTATTATAGAATTTAGTGCGGAAAGGTCTTTCCCTACAGGGAAATCAAGGAGTCGCTATCAAGAGATGGTGAAATGGACAACAAAAAAGCAAATCAAGAGTTGTGGAAATAATCAGCCAGTTGTACCAACCGTGGAGAGGAATGATGTCTCAGATATCAATGTATAATGCTCACTGCAATTTGCTACCCTGTTACTTCAGAGAAAATCCTACAAATTATGAAGAAATTAGAACATCTTATGAAAATACTTAAAACAATTTCACATTTAGTTTGTCATTCTGTGGATCTAGCATCGTTTGGGGCCTCCAGAAAATTTCTTCAAGAATATGATGAAAATGACACAGCTATAAAATAGCTGGGTTCAATCTCTCCTGAATTTATTTGAATAATTTATTTTTTATTGAACTATTGTTGAATTATGCTATAGTTGAATTACGCATAGCTGAATTATGCTATACTGTACTGTCGCTCAATTGTGTCTGACTCTTCGCGACCCCGTGGACTGTAGCCCGCCAGCCTCCTCTGTCCATGGGATTCTCCAGGCAAGAAGACTGGAGTGGGTTTCCATGCCCTCCTCCAGGGGAATCTTCCCAACCCAGGGATGGAACTCAGGTCTCCCACATTGCAGGAGGATTCTTTACCAACTGAGTTGCCAGGGAAGTTGAATTACAGTGTTGTGTTAACTACTGCTGCACAGCAAAGTGACTCAGTTACACACACACACACGCACACACACACACACACACACACACACATATTCGTTTTCATGTTCTTTTCCATTATGGCTTATTATGGGATATTGAACATAGTTCTCTGTGCTACCACTAGGACCATGTTTTTTGTTCATTCTATACATACCAGTTTGCATCTGCTAATCCCAAACTCGCAATCCAAACCTCTCCCATCTTCTGAAAGTTTCTACTACAGTTAGAATACTTTTCAGTTACTCATAGAGTATTTACTGACATAAAATTTAATATCATTTTGTTTCCTAAAGAGAGAGGGCTACTTACAGTGTTTTAAATCCTTAGAAAAATCCCTGGAGCATGAATAATTAGAGGGATATTTCCCTTTTATTAACATTTTAAAACAAAAAGTAGTTCCACAGAGTATGCCACATAGGTTTCTATTTATTTGGAAATAAAAACCATTTGAAGATAATCTGTTCAGTGAAGTGTTCAATGACATTCAAAAATGTTTTGAACCCAATCTGACTACCTTCAGTAACTTGATAATTCACTCTGTTGAAATAAATGGTCAAAGTTTGTGTACATAAACAGAGTGTGCATGAAAGGATCAGAGCAAGATAGCCATTAATTTTAATTAAAACATAAATTACTGTTTCATGATGTTTAATGTATATGTTGCACATATATGTACCTATTTACTGCGAAGGGTTGGAGAACTCTGTAGGATTCTGAGATATATAATGTCTTCGACAGTCATATGAATTATAGAAGGGCTTTGCATTAGCTTTTCCAAAGTTTTATTTACTGGTAAATTTCCCTGTTTTAATTTCTATTTATAATTCCTAATTATCAGTTCACATGTAACCTCTATCCTGCAATCTCCTGCAGTCTCTAATATAGACTCATCTTACATCGCATTCATTTTCACAGTAGGGACATGACATTTACTGGCTTGAGAACACTGACTAAATTGGAATGCCAGTCCAATGTGTATAAAGATGCCTACAATAGCAGGATGACATGAATCTGAATAAATAAAAAATTACAAAGGTCAGTCCAATGAAAGTGAGAGCTGATAAATAGAAAAACTCTAATTACCAGAGATAAAAAGAAAGAAAAATTTTCAATACAAATAAAAGGAGGAGAAAATGCATATAATGTGGAAGTTATTAATGCAAAGGGGTAAGAAAAAAATCTTGGTTTGTACCACATTATTTTCTTGGGAAAACAAAAATGAATGCACCAGAAAGAATTCAACTATGTTGTCAAACTAGCAAGAAAAAAAGATTAGGGAAAAAAGACATTTTGTTTTCAATAACAATTATAATTCAGTGCTTATGACCATTAATAAGTATGAAAGTTGTATAAGGCTAGATAATCTTATCTGTAAAATTTAGTATGAAATAAAGCATAAATGTGGGATAATCCGAAAAAAAAATCAAGACTAAGAAATTAAAAAGTAATGGATGAATTCAAATATCATTCTGTATTGTAAATATAGGAAGAAACAAACATTAAAAAGTTACAAGAATTAAAAAGCATGTGCGGAGAAAGTATTTAAAACAAATATAAGGAATTAAAAGATTTAAGAGAAAGACCACTTAACCTGCCTCCTGAGAAACCAGTATGCAGGTCAAGAAGCAACAGGTAGAAACAGACATGGAACAATGACTGGTTCCAAATAGGGAAAAGAGTACATCAAAGCTGTATATTGTCACCCTGCTTATTTAACTTATATGCAGAGTACATCATGCAAAATGCCAGGCTGGATGAAGCACAAGCTGGAATCAAGATTGCCAGGAGAAATATCAATAATCTCAGATATGCAGATGACACCACCCTTAGGGCAGAAAGTGAAGAGGAACTAAAGAGCCTCTTGAAGAAAGTGAAAGAGGAGAGTGAAAAAGTTGGCTTAAAGCTCAACATTCAGAAAACTAAGATCATGCCATCTAGTCTCATTACTTCATGGGAAATAGATGGGGAAGCAATGGAAACAGTAAGAGACTATTTTCTTGGGCTCCAAAATCACTGCAGATGGTGACTGTAGCCATGAAATTAAAAGATGCTTCCTTCTTGGAAGAAAGCTATGACAAACCTACACAGCATATTAAAAAGCAGAGACATTGCAGACAAAGGTCAGTCTAGTCAAAGCTATGGTTTTTTCCAGTAGTCATGTGTGGATGTGAGAGTTGGACCATAAAGAAGGCTGAGCATCGAAGAATTGATGCTTTTGAACTATAGTGTTGGAGAAGCCTCTTGAGAGTCCCTTGGAATGCAAGGAGATCAAACCAGTCAATCTTAAAGGAAATTAATCCTGAATATTCATTGGAAAGACTGATGCTGAAGCTGAAACTCCAATACTCTGGCCACTTGATGTGAAGAGCTGACTCATTAGAAAAGACTGATGCTGGGAAAGATTTAAGGCAGGAGGAGAAGGGGACAACAGAGGATGAGATGGTTGTGTGGTATCACCAAGTCGATGGACACGAGTTTGAGCAAGCTCCAGGAGATAGTGATGGACAGGGAATTCTGGTGTGCTGAAGTCCATGGAGTCCCAAAGAGTCTGACACAACTGAGTGGCTGAACAACAACAAGAGAAAGCAGATAATCATCCATACACCAAAGAAAAGCTCAGTTATAAATTAAAAAAAAAAAAAAGAAACTGCTGAGGTCAGAGACAGAAATCTTGGATAGAAGGAACTTCTTGTGTATAAAGCAAAATGGTAATTAATGTACAAAGAATAGTACATATAGTCAGAATGAATATTTTAATTTACAAATAAGCTCCATATAACTAAATCCAGTGGCCAATTTTTGACCTTCATTTCACTTGACCTATCGTAGGTTTGACCTATTTGATCCCTCTTCTTTTATGCAATTTCTTCACTTGAATTCTGAGCCCATACACTCTTTGCTTCTCTCTTAAATCTCTGGTTGCTCCTTCTCAGTCACTTTCGTTGATCCTCCTCTTCATCATGACATTTGGTATTAGAGTCTCCCAGGATTAGTTTTTAATCCATGCACTAACTCTTGGTTTCAGGTGGGCAGATGGCTTTTGATATCATACATATGTTGATAACTCCCCAACTTAAATCTCAATCTTAGCCCTTTCACCCGAACTCTAAATTCATATATCCAACTGCCCAACATTTCTACTTGTATCTGTACTAAACAGAGTTAATGTCCAGAATGGAAGTACTGATCATCTTCCTATGACCTCCTTCACATAGCTTTCCTCATCCCAGTTATGGGAAATTTCATCCTTGTTCAGAATTTGCTCAGGACAAATTCTTTGGCATCATCCTTAGTTTTATCACATACTTTAAAAAATCTACTGAGAAGTCCTTTTGTTCCAATTTCAAACAATATGCATAATAATTTCATCTCCCCACCATTTCTATCTCTACCTGAGCTACCACCAGCTGTTACTGGGTTACTGTTGTTGTTTAATTACTAAGTTGTGTTCAATTATTTTGTGATCCCCATGGACTGCAGTCCCCAAGGCTCCTCTCTCCATGGGATTTCCCAGGCAAGAATATAAGAATGGGTTGCCATTTCCTTCTCCAGGGGTTTTCCTGACCCAGGGATCCAACATGCATCTCCTGCACTGGCAGGCAGATTCTTTACCACTGGACCACCAGGGAAGCCGCTACTGGGTTACTGCAAAAGTCCTAATTGGTCAGGCTTTGCATTTACCCTTGTCTTCCTACAGTCTGTCCTCTTTGCAGCAGTAGAGGAATCTATTCAAAATCTATATCTGAGGAGACTGTTTCTTTGCTCTAAATTGTATAATGACTTCCACTTTACTCAATGAAAGTTAAAATTTGTACAATCATCTGGCAGCCTCTATATGATCTTGCCTGCTCTCTGTTACTTACCCTTTGTATCTTATTTTCTACAACTTTTCCCTGTTGCCACTACTCCAGAGAACCACATCTACCTCCCTGATTTCTGTTGAGCACAACAGGCACATTCTCATCACAGGACCTTTGCTCTGGATGTTGCCTCTACCTGGAATACTCTGCTCTCAGCCATCTACATGACTGCTCTTCCAACTTCTAAAACCTCACCTTAATGAGGCTTACCTTGCCCACTCTTTTCAATGCTGTAATTTAACAACAGCCCATATCCCTACCATTTATAATTTTGAATCTCTTTACTTTTTGCTCTGCTTTTTCTTTTGTTCCATAGCATTTACCACTTTCTAACACAAGACATAATTATTTATTAGATATATTTTTTATTAGTGGTATCCTCCTGCTAGAATATGAGATCCATGAGAGTAGAGGTTTTTTATTGTTCTGTTAACTAAGGTACCCAAAGCTCACTGATTGAGTTGTGAATTGAATTGAATGAGTATATCTTCATATAATGACATTTCAGGGTTATGTTCTTTGTATACAGTATTTTTTATATCACTGGGAATGCAACACATCCCCCAAATAACGTGCACATTCAGTTGTAGGTTTGGGGTTCATCATTGTCACTATTTAAGATTTACCTGGTGCTAGATTCAACAACTAATATATATACCATTAAATTTGCAATTATACATTAAGTATTTAGTAGATTCAAAACTCTACTGTGAGAAATACGATAATATAAAAATGTGTTCTTAAAAATTTAGCTCATCTAGTAGGTAAGAATAGCATAATCTTCATATTTTTCTAAAGGGTACATTTCTTCCTAGCTGTAGCCCTCCATTGTAAAGCCAAATAAAATAGTATGTTTTTTTCAGTTTAGCCAGAAAATATATTCTCCCTATCATTTCTAAGGCTCTGTAGAATTGTAACATCTGAAGCATCTGGTTACCTGGTTAACTTTTCTCTGGATATTATGGGATCATACATTCACTTAATTCTGACATCTTAAAACATTTCCTGGAGGCCAAGCCAACATACTGAGTTAAACTAATAGGATTTCTGTATCATCATATAGGTACACATTTTTCTTAATGCCACAGGAACCTTAAAATGCTTGAAGGTAGATGAAATATCATCATTATGTTCATATGTGATGCTGTGTAATGCTAGGATATTTTTAAATGTTTGATATTTTAAACAAAGTAATGAAATACACAATCTGTCACTGGTTGGTACAACTCAAACTATATCTATGGAAACGGAACTCAGTGACCATGAATGTTAATCCATCTGCATTTTCACAAAGAGGTACAAAATGAGAATCTCAATTCCAACCACATGTTTCACAAATACAATCTCCTGTCTCAAGTTAATAGGTGACTTGGTATTTTAAAACATGCAAGAAAAATGTTTTCTCCCTGATGTGAGAATATAAATGTCTTATCCTTTTCAGTCTTCTAGAATTTGGGAAGCTGGCCTTGCTCATAATAAGCAGACAGCCAAGAATGATAGAATTCTGACACTTGTTTGAACACTTATATAATATTGTTAATGCTCATGCTCATACTATAAGGTTTGATTTAAGCAGCAAGATGCCTGTCCCATTACCCAAATACCTGCTCAACCCTGCCTATCAATCTCAACAACTGACTTCATCTTATTATGCCATTTCAAATTTATTTCATTAAAATATTATTTCGTCTCATAGTTGCTTTAAAGGAAACTTTCTGACAGTGTTTTCTGACACTACTGGCTGAGAAAAGATACCAATGGAAAAGAGAGCATTGTTTTAGGAAAGGGGTAAAGAGGAGAAGTCCTCATGCAAAAAGGTACAGGATAATAGTAAGTATGCCTATGTCTATTCTCACGCCTGATGTCCACAGCTATACTTATCTGACTCTGCAGTTTCATCTGTATCTAACTCTACTTGAAAGCTAATTAAAATTTTTAAACATTTTAAACATTTAAACAGGACATCTCACGCCTGATGTCCACAGCTATACTTATCTGACTCTGCAGTTTCATCTGTATCTAACTCTACTTGAAAGCTAATTAAAATTTTTAAACATTTTTATGGGCCACATTTTTCACATTCAAAATAAAAGTAGTTATACTGTTATACTGAGTCTCATGGGGAAAAATAAATAATTTTTACAAATTAGACAAGTTTTGTAGACGATAATGACATTTTATTGAGTAAAAGAATGCCAATGAGCAACCTCGGGCTGGGGAGGTGGGAGTGGGCGTGGCCACCAGATCGTCCAGGCAGAGTCCGAGAAGAGATGAGCTGTGACGCGGTGACACAGTGAAGGAAGTTTTTTTTTTTTTTAAGGCTTGTGGAGCTTGTTCATTTGAAAGATTTTCTTCCAGCATATGTGGATTAAGAAATTTAGCAAGATCTCAACACTGCACCAAGAGTGCTGTTTCCAGTGCCTCTGTAGCTCATCTGGAACTCGCTGGTCTTCTGTTTGCCTTCAGTTAGACTCTGTGAACGGGAGACTCTGAAAGAAAACTGACAGATGAGATGAAGGCAGAAGATTTTTTTCTGTCTCCCGTCAGCATCTTTCCAGCAGCAGAAAAGAGTTAGAGGGGGAGGAGCTAAGATGGCGGACGAGTAGGACGGGGAGAACACTTTCTCCCCCACAAATTCATCAAAAGAACATTTAAACGCAGAGTAAATTCCATAAAACAACGTATGAATGCCGGCAGAGGACATCAGGCACCCAGAAAAGCAACCCAAGTCTTCGAAAGGAGAGAGAAGAAATACAGTTCCACCCACCAGAACACCGACACAAGCTTCCCTAACCAAGAAACCTTGACAGGCCACCGGTACAAACCCAGACAGAGTGAGGAAACGCCACAATAAAGAGAACTCCACAAACTGCCAGAATACAGAAAGGACACCCCAAACTCAGCAATTTAAACAAGATGAAGAGACAGAGGAATACCCAGCAGATAAAGGAACAGGATAAATGCCCACCAAACGAAACAAAAGAGGAAGAGATAGGGAATCTACCTGATAAAGAATTCTGAATAATGATAGTGAAATTGATCCAAAATCTTGAAATCAAAATGGAAACACAGATAAATAGCTTGGAGACAAAGATTGAGAAGATGCAAGAAAGGTTTAACAAGGACCTAGAAGAAATAAAAGAGAGTCAATATAAAATGAATAATGCAATAAATGAAATTAAAAACACTCTGGAGGCAACAAATAGTAGAATAACAGAGGCAGAAGATAGGATTAGTGAATTAGAAGATAGAATGGTAGAAATAAATGAATCAGAGGATAAAAGAAAAATGAATTAAAAGAAATGAGGACAATCTCAGAGACCTCCAGGACAATATTAAATGCTACAACATTCGAATCATAGGGGTCCCAGAAGAAGAAGACAAAAAGAAAGACCATGAGAAAATACTTGAGGAGATAATAGTTGACAACTTCCCTAAAATGGGGAAGGAAATAATCACCCAAGTCCAAGAAACCCAGAGAGTCCCAAGCAGGATAAACCCAAGGCGAAACACCCCAAGACACATATTAATCAAATTAACAAAGATCAAACACAAAGAACAAATATTAAAAGCAGCAAGGGAAAAACAACAAATAACACACAAGGGAATTCCCATAAGGATAACAGCTGATCTTTCAATAGAAACTCTTCAAGCCAGGAGAGAATCGCAAGACATACTTAAAGTGTGAAAGAAAATAACCTACAGCCCAGATTATTGTACCCAGCAAGGATCTCATTCAAATATGAAGGAGAAATCAAAAGCTTCTCAGACAAGCAAAAGCTGAGAGAATTCAGCTTTTTCAAACCAGCTCTCCAACAAATACTAAAGGATATTCTCTAGACAGGAAACACAAAAACGGTGTATAAATTCAAACCCAAAACAATTAAGTAAATGGCAACACGATCATACTTATCAGTAATTACCTTAAACATAAATGGGTTGAATGCCCCAACCAAAAGACAAAGACTGGCTGAATGGATACAAAAACAAGACCCCTACATATGTTGTCTACAAGAGACCCACCTCAAAACAGGGGACACATACAGACTGAAAGTGAAGGGCTGGAAAAAGATTTTCCATGCAAATAGGGACCAAAAGAAAGCAGGAGTAGCAATACTAATATCAGATAAAATAGACTTTAAAACAAAGGCTGTGAAAAGAGACAAAGATGGTCACTACATAATGATCAAAGGATCAATCCAAGAAGAAGATATAACAATTATAAATATATATGCACCCAACACGGGAGCGCCGCAATATGTAAGACAAATGCTAACAAGTATGAAAGGAGAAATTAACAATAACACAATAATAGTGGGAGACTTTAATACCCCACTCACATCTATGGATAGATCAACTAAATAGAAAGTTAACAAGGAAACACAAATGTTAAATGATACAATAGACCAGTTAGACCTAATTGATATCTATAGGACATTTCATCCCAAAACAATGAATTTCACCTTTTTCTCAAGCACACATGGAACCTTCTCCAGGATAGACCACATGCTGGGCCATAAATCTAGCCTTGGTAAATTCAAAAAAATAGAAATCATTCCAAGCATCTTTTCTGACCACAATGCAGTAAGATTAGATCTCGATTACAGGAGAAAAACTATTAAAAATTCCAACATATGGAGGATGAACAACACGCTGCTGAATAACCAACAAATCACAGAAGAAATCAAAAAAGAAATCAAAATTTGCATAGAAACGAATGAAAATGAAAACACAACAACCCAAAACCTGTGGGACACTGTAAAAGCAGTCCTAAGGGGAAAGTTCATAGCAATACAGGCATACCTCAAGAAACAAGAAAAATGTCAAATAAATAACCTAACCCTACACCTAAAGCAACTAGAAAAGGAAGAAATGAAGAACCCCAGGGTTAGTAGAAGGAAAGAAATCTTAAAAATTAGGGCAGAAATAAATGCAAAAGAAACAAAAGAGACCATAGCAAAAATCAACAAAGCCAAAAGCTGGTTCTTTGAAAGGATAAATAAAATTGACAAACCATTAGCCAGACTCATCAAGAAACAAAGGGGAAAAAATCAAATCAATAAAATTAGAAATGAAAATGGAGAGATCACAACAGACAACACAGAAATACAAAGGATCATAAGAGACTACTATCAACAATTACATGCCAATAAAATGGACAACGTGGAAGAAATGGACAAATTCTTAGAAAAGTACAACTTTCCAAAACTGGACCAGGAAGAAATAGAAAATCTTAACAGACCCATCACAAGCACGGAAATGGAAACTGTAATCAAGAAACTTCCAGCAAACAAAAGCCCAGGTCCAGATGGCTTCACAGCTGAATTCTACCAAAAATTTAGAGAAGAGCTAACACCTATCCTGCTCAAACTCTTCCAGAAAATTGCAGAGGAAGGTAAACTTCCAAACTCATTCTATGAGGCCACCATCACCCTAATACCAAAACCTGACAAAGATGCCACAAAAAAAGAAAACTACAGGCCAATATCACTGATGAACATAGATGCAAAAATCCTTAACAAAATTCTATCAATCAGAATCCAACAACACATTAAAAAGATCATACACCATGACCAAGTGGGCTTTATCCCAGGGATGCAAGGATTCTTCAATATCCGCAAATCAATCAATGTAATACACCACATTAACAAATTGAAAAATAAAAACTATATGATTATTTCAATAGATGCAGAGAAAGCCTTTGACAAAATTCAACATCCATTTATGATAAAAACTCTCCAGAAAGCAGGAATAGAAGGAACATACCTCAACATAATAAAAGCTATATATGACAAACCCACAGCAAACATTATCCTCAATGGTGAAAAATTGAAAGCATTTCCTCTAAAGTCAGGAACAAGACAAGGGTGCCCACTTTCACCATTACTATTCAACATAGTTTTGGAAGTTTTGGCCACAGCAATCAGAGCAGAAAAAGAAATAAAAAGAATCCAAATTGGAAAAGAAGAAGTAAAATTCTCACTGTTTACAGATGACATGATCCTCTACACAGAAAACCCTAAAGACTCCACCAGAAAATTACTAGAACTAATTAATGATTATAGTAAAGTTGCAGGATATAAAATCAACACACAGAAATCCCTTGCATTCCTATACACTAATAATGAGAAAACAGAAAGAGAAATTAAGGAAACAATTCCATTCACCATTGCAATGGAAAGAATAAAATACTTAGGAATATATCTACCTAAAGAAACTAAAGACCTATATATAGAAAACTATAAAACACTGGTGAAAGAAATCAAAGAGGACACTAATAGATGGAAAAATATACCATGTTCATGGATTGGAAGAATCAATATAGTGAAAATGAGTATACTATCAAAGCAATTTATAGATTCAATGCAATCCCTATCAAGCTACCAACGGTATTCTTCACAGAGCTAGAACAAATAATTTCACAATTTGTATGGAAATACAAAAAACCTCGAATAGCCAAAGCTATCTTGAGAAAGAAGAAGGGAACTGGAGGAATCAACCTACCTGACTTCAGGCTCTATTACAAAGCCACAGTTATCAAGACAGTATGGTACTGGCACAAAGACAGAAATATTGATCAATGGAACAAAATAGAAAGCCCAGAGATAAATCCACGCACATATGGACACCTTATCTTTGACAAAGGAGGCAAGAATATACAATGGATTAAAGACAATCTCTTTAACAAGTGGTGCTGGGAAAACTGGTCAACCACTTGTAAAAGAATGAAACTAGAGCACTTTCTAACACCATACACAAAAATAAACTCAAAATGGATTAAAGATCTAAATGTAAGACCAGAAACTATAAAACTGCTAGAGGAGAACATAGGCAAAACACTCTCCGACATACATCACAGCAGGATCCTCTATGACCCACCTCCAAGAATATTGGAAATAAAAGCAAATATAAACAAATGGGACCTAATTAAACTTAAAAGCTTCTACACAACAAAGGAAACTATTATCAAGGTGAAAAGACAGCCTTCAGAATGGGAGAAAATAATAGCAAATGAAGCAACTGACAAACAACTAATCTCAAAAATATACAAGCAACTGCTACAGCTCAATTCCAGAAAAATAAATGACCCAATCAAAAAATGGGCCAAAGAACTAAATAGACATTTCTCCAAGGAAGACATACAGATGGCTAACAAAGACATGAAAAGATGCTCAACATCACTCATTATCAGAGAAATGCAAATCAAAACCACTATGAGGTACCATTTCACACTAGTCAGAATGGCTGCGATCCAAAACTCTACAAATAATAAATGCTGGAGAGGGTGTGGAGAAAAGGGAACTCTCTTACACTGTTGGTGGGAATGCAAACTAGTACAGCCACTATGGAGAACAGTGTGGAGAGTCCTTAAAAAACTGGAAATAGAACTGCCTTATGATCCAGCAATCCCACTGCTGGGCATACACACTGAGGAAACCAGAAGGGAAAGAGACACGTGTACCCCAATGTTCATCGCAGCACTGTTTATAATAGCCAGGACATGGAAGCAACCTAGATGCCCATCAGCAGATGAATGGATAAGAAAGCAGTGGTACATATACACAATGGAGTATTACTCAGCCATTAAAAAGAATACATTTGAATCAGTTCTAATGAGGTGGATGAAACTGGAACCTATTATACAGAGTGAAGTAAGCCAGAAAGAAAAACACCAATACAGTATACTAACGCATATATATGGAATTTAGAAAGATGGTAACAATAACCCTGTGTACGAGACAGTAAAAGAGACACTGATGTATAGAACAGTCTTATGGACTCTGTGGGAGAGGGAGAGGGAGAGGGTGGAGAGATTTGGGAGAATAGCAGTGAAAAATGTATAATATCATGTATGAAACGAGTCGCCAGTCCAGGTTCGATGCACGATACTGGATGCTTGGGGCTGGTGCACTGGGACGACCCAGAGGGAGGGTATGCGGGGGAGGAGGGAGGAGGGTTCAGGATGGGGAACACAGGTATACCTGAGGCGGATTCATTTCGATGTTTGGCAAAACTAATACAATATTGTAAAGTTTAAAAAAAAAAAAAAAAAAGAATGCCAATGAGAAACTTGATATTATTTTCTAGCTAGCAATATATTAGCATCTTTTAGGCACATTTAAAAAGTTGTCATTTGGAGTAG
This sequence comes from Bos indicus, assembly GCF_029378745.1. NCBI lineage: Eukaryota > Metazoa > Chordata > Mammalia > Artiodactyla > Bovidae > Bos > Bos indicus. The sequence continues at coordinate 57,062,480 of NC_091765.1, read as the reverse complement.
CTATCTTATTTTTCAGTCTGAGACCAGATTTAGAGTAGGCTAGGCAGGAAGGGCTGCTTGACACTGATGCATGAGATTGAACTTGTGAGCTGGAGAGTACCATGAACAGTCTCCAGAGTAAAGGCTGATGGGTGGGGAGAGAAAAGCCTCTCAAAGCTGAAAATGGACAGTGAGAGGGAGGTGGGAAGGGGCAATACAAAGACAGGTTGCATCTCTTTCATCATTTTTCCAGAGCCCAAATCTAACACATCATCCACATTCCTTTTAATATGCAATATTGCTCTTAAAGATTTTTCCTTGTGACATCACTTAATATATTGTTTGCAATGTATATAGATGAAACAGAAAACTTTCTAAACAGAAATATGTATTTTACTCATCTTATAAAATATAACTGCAAATTTTATCACTCACCTTTCATCTCAGTCATATTTAGAAATTGTTACTCAGTGTTCTTATTTTCGGAGAAGGCAATGTCACCCGACTCCAGTACTTTTGCCTGGAAAATCCCATGGATGGAGGAGCCTGGTGGGCTACAGTCCATGGGGTCGCTAAGAGTCAGACACGACTGAGTGACTTCACTTTCATGCATTGGAGAAGGAAATGGCAACTCACTCCAGTGCTCTTGCCTTGAGAATCCTAGGGACAGGGGAGCCTGGTGGGCTGCCGTCTATGGGGTCGCACAGGGTCAGACACCACTTAAGTGACTTAGCAATTCTTATTTTTCTTCTTGAACAGCTAAAATGGGAACATTTACCTTCTAGGACACAAAGGTCACAAAGACTGCTAGGGGGCAGTTCGCGGTTAGACGTGTGAATTACTGCTTTCAGTGTCACAGAATATGACAATTTGAACTAATCTGTAACGAGAGAGTCAGTTCCTAGACAGGTTGATAAGGAGTCTAGGGGTTCCCAAGGAGAGAGGGGTCTGGAATTCTCAAGGAGGAAGAAAGGACAAACTTTTTTTCTTTCTCCACATTCCTTAGGATTATATAACAATAATGTATCCTGCCTAAGGACAGTCTTTGGATTAAACCTTCTGTTATCTTAAAATGTAAATTATGGGAGTAGGTCTGGTGAGGTCTTTACAACCTCCAGACATTCTTTGGATTATATAACTTCATTGTTAACACTAGCAAGCGGATACTCTTTCTGCCCCTTTCTGATGCCTATGTCAGAAGCTTTCTCTATCTCCTTTATACTTTAATAAAACTTTATTACACAAAAGCTCTGAGCGATCAAGCCTCGTCTCTGGCCCCGGATTGAATTCTTCTCCTCTGGGGGCCAAGAATCCCAGTGTCTTCGCGTGATTCAACAACAACCTTTCAGTGATCACAGCCATTTTTATCAACAGGTGGTTTAAAAATTAATTGTGAATAACTGATCATTTTGCAAAAGATTGATTGTGATTTAAAAAATATTCTAAAATAAAAAATGGAACAACCACAGTACTATAGTTGCTAGCAAAAAGATAGAATACTTGCTATCACTGACACTAGAGTATTATAGTATTTTGTAGAATGCAAATGATTACAGAAAAACTTGTGGTGCATAAAATGTATATATTTTTACATGACTCTTACACCAGTTATATAATATTCGGTTCAGTTCACTCGATCAGTCGTGTCTGACACTTTGCAACCCCATGGACTGCAGTACGCCAGGCCTCCACGTCCATCACCAACTCCTGGAGTTTACTCAAACTCATGTCCATTGAATCAGTGATGCCATCCAACCATCTCATCCTCTGTTGCCCCCTTCTTCTCCCACCTTCAATCTTTCCCAGCATCAGGGTCTTTTCAAATGAGTAGTTATTCACATCGGGTGGCCAAAGTTTTGGAGTTTCAGCCTCAGCATCAGTCCTTCCAATGAATGTTCAGGACTGATTTCCTTTAGGATGGACTGGTTGGATCTCCTTGCAGTCCAAGGGACTCTCAAGAGTATATGGAATTTAGAAAGATGGTAATGACAACCCTGTATGCGATACAGCAAAAGAGGCACAGATGTATAGAACAGTCTTTTGGACTCTGTGGGAGAGGGAGGAGGGAATGATTTGGGAGAATGGCATCAAAACATGTATAATATCATATAAGAAATGAATCACCAGTCCAGGTTCGATGCAGGATACAGGAAGCTTGGGGCTGGTGCACTGGGATGACCCAGAAGGATGGTATGGGGACAGAGGTGGGAAGGGGGTTCAGGATGGGGAACACGTGTACACCCGTGGCGGATGCATGTTGATGTATGGCAAAACCAATACAACATTGTAAAGTAAAAAAAAAAAAAAAAAGTCTTCTCCAACACCACAGTTCAAAAGTATTTCTTCAGAATTCAACTTCCTTTATAGTCCAACTCTCACATCTATACATGACTACTGGAAAAACCATAGCTTTGACCAGATGGAATTTTGTTGGCAAAGTAATGTTTCTGCTTTTGAATATGATGTCTAGGTTCATCATAACTTTTCTTCCAAGGAGCAAGCGTCTTTTAATGTCATGGCTGCAAGTCACCATCTGCAGTGATTTTGGAGCTCCACCCCCCCAAAAAAAAATAAACTCTGTCCCTGTTTCCTTTCTTTCCCCATCTATTTGCCATGAAGTGATGGGACCAGATGCCATGATCTTGGTTTCTGAATGTTGAGTTTTAAGCCAACTTTTTCACTCTTCTCCTTCACTATCATCAAGAGGCTCTTTAGTTCTTCACTTTCTGCCATAAGTGTGGTGTCATCTCCATATCTGAGATTATTGATATTTCTCCTGGCAATCTTGATTTCAGCTTGTGCTTCATCCAGCCTGGCATTTCTCATGATGTACTCTGCATATAAGTTAAATAAACAGAGTGACAATACACAGTCTTGACATACTCCTTTCCCTGTTTGGAACCAGTCTATTGTTCTATGTTCAGTTCTAACTGTTGCTTCCTGACCTGCATACAGGTTTCTCAAGAGGCAGGTCGGGTGGTCTGGTATTCCCATCTCTTTCAGAATTTTTCACAGTTTGTTGTGATCCACACAGTCAAAGGCTTTGTCATAGTCAATAAAGCAGAAGTAGATGTTTTTCTGGAACTCTTGGTTTTTCAATCATCTAATGGATGTTGGAAATTTGATTTCTGGTCCCTCTGCCTTTTCTAAATCCAGCTTGAACATCTGGAAGTTCATAGTTCACTTATTGTTGAAGCCTGGCTTAGAGAATTTTGAGCATCACTCTGCTAGTGTCTGAGATGAATGCAACCGTGCATTAGTTTGAACATTCTTTGGCATTACCTTTCTTTGGGATTGAAATGAAAACTGACCTTTTCCAGTCCTGTGGCCACTGCTGAGTTTTCCAAATTTGCTGGCATATTGAGTGCAACACTTTTACTGCATCATTTTTTAGGATTTGAAATAGCTCAACAGGAATTCCATCACCTTCACTATCTTTCTTATAGTGACGCTTCCTAAGGCCCACTCAGGTTCACATTCCATATTGTCTAGGTTAGTGAATATACCATTATGATTATCTGGGTCATGAAGATCTTTTTTGTACAGTTCTTCTGTGTATTCTTGCCACATCTTCTTAATATCTTCTGCTTCTGTTAGGTCCATACCATTTCTGTCCTTTATCAAGCCCATCTTTGCATGAAATATTCCCTTGGTATCTCTAATTTTTGTGACGAGATCTCTAGTCCTTCCCAGTCTGTTGTTTTCCTCTATTTCTTTGCATTGATTGCTGAGGAAGGCTTTCTTATCTCTCCTTGCTATTCTTTGGAACTCTACATTCAAATGGGTATATCTTTCCTTTTCTCCTTTTCCTTTTAACTTCTCTTCTTTTCTCAGCTATTTGTAAGGCCTCCTCAGACAGCCATTTTGCTTTTTTGCATTTCTTTTTCTTGGGGATGGTCTTGATCCTTACCTCCTGTACAATGTTACATACCTCCATCCATAGTTCTTCAGGAACTCTGTCTATCAGATCTAAACCCTTGAATCTATTTTCACTTCCACTGTATAATCATGAGGGATTTGATTTAGGTCATACCTGAATGGTCTAGTGGTTTTCCCTACTTTCTTCAACTTAAGCTGAATTTGGCAATATATAATAATAGCATATCTCTATATTGGTGTGTATCTCTATGTCTATATCAATATTGATGTATATGGATAAGATGATATGGTTGCAGATAGATACAGATACAAGCTAGGTAAAGGTACAAGTTGAGGTATATTTCATTTTCTTAGTGTGTTCAAAGATTCATCTGCTGGGTCTGAAGTTAGGCTCTGAAGTCCAGCTTCCTACTTTTAATAATACCCTCTTTTCAGACTTCCCTGGTGGCTTAGACAGTAAAGCGTCTGCCTACAATGCAGGAGACCTGGGTTCAATCCCTGGGTCAGGAAGATCTCTTGGAGAAGGAAATGGCAACCCACTCCAGTATTCTTGCCTGGAAAATCCCATGGACAGAGGAGCCTGGTGGGCTACAAGTCCAAGGGGTTGCAAAGAGTTGGACACGACTCTGCTTCACTTTCTTCCTTCCTTTCTTTCTTTCTTTTCAGATAGTGGACTTTACTCCCCAAATAGAACCATGGTCTGAGAATTGGAGGGACTGAAGACTTCAACAGGGAAGGAAAGATTTTTTGTTTTCCTTCTAAATTTGTAGCTAGCATAGAAGGCACTCATGTATCATAAGCCAGAGAGACCTTTACCACAACAACGTCAGAACAACTCCAAAGGATGCCACTTCCTGGAAGTCTTGCTGTCACCTTCTCCTGCCAGACTGGTTAGTGACCAGTAGTGACCATGTAATACTAACTCGAATACACTATGCATTTCGGCCATGATGAGACAATCTATAAAACAGAATTATAATACTGATGTCCAAGGGATGTCTGTGAGGAGTGTAATGGGCCTGATATTTACTAGGCGCAGTATTGACTACTACCCCTTCCCCAACGCCACTGCAGCATATCAACTCTTTGTCTACTCTGTTAGCTTCAAGAGTAAAGTACAGATAAGAAAATAAATGTTGAAACATATACTAATTGGTTTCCCTGTTATGGAGCTGCTTTGGTAAAAGTCCAAGAAGGGAAAAATATTCAAACTTACTGTTAACAACTGCCTTTTAAATTTATTTACAAAATTATTGATACATTTTAACATTGATAATTAAGTCAGTTCACATTTTGGCACTGATAATGAAATCAGTTCACATGACAACTACCCAAAATTCCACCATATTAAAACACAGCTTGTGCTTTAGATATCTACTTTTGCAAGTTTTGCAGTAAAGGTTTTCTTTCCGTAGCCTTAAGCCACATTAACTTGCCAAGTTAATAAAAGATTCCTAGGTCAATTTTTGTAAAGGCATCAATTTCTCACAGAATAAGAGAAATTACTACAGTATAACTTATTTTTTAATAAGCATGATTGGCAATTACAGAGTAGAGAATGCAGTTTTGTTCAATTTAGAATGTAAATTTTAATTATATTTTTCACATGGATTTCTTTATTTAGCCTTTTCTCCCAGTCTGGCTCTGGCCTGGCTTCTTCTTTATTCCAAACCCAAGAGATCTGTATTATTAGTCTAGTTATCTGAATTTCTTTCCTTAAGCTACCTGAATGATAATGTGCTTCTACTGATTTTTTTTTCCTGTCCTGTGCCTCCCATCACAGTATTTTGGATCATTGTTTTTTATGGTGATTGTTGACTTTTGGAGCCATTTCTCTTACTAACAACAAACCGTGAACAGTGAAGCTCTGCTTATTCAAGAGCCAAAATAGTGAAATAGTTTTGAGCACAGAAATTTGTGCTTAGACTGCATGTGTTCATGTTCCAAGACTATGGAACTATGTGATTGACTATGTGATTTCGGGTAAGTTACTTAAACTTTCTGGTCCTTAAGTTTTCTAGACTGTAAAATGCCAACAGCAATCATATCTACCAATACAGTTGTTGCAAAGATTAAATGAGTTAGTATATTACATTACGACACATGGTACAGTGTTGCTCTACAGCACTACAGTAGGTGCTGTACAAGTGGTAGCTCATTTTGCTTATTTTTAAGCTTCACTACTACTGCTATTCTTCTAAAAACCATCCTAACACTCTACATTTGTGAAAGCTGGGTCTCAAATTCAGACTTTGACTCACATCCTATGTTACACGTTCATTAACCACCCCCATCAGGAGCCAGCCAATAGTCCATTTATAATGCACTCTTAGAGGGATCACCCTGAGTCTTTGAATTGCCATTTCAAACATTTTTTCCCTTTTCTTCATAAATAATATATACTTATTAAGCATTTTATCTTGACCTGTATTTTAGTTTTAATATACGTATAATTTACTAGATTAACGTAAGTGTGAGATAATTATCAGAAAGCTTACCTCTTTGCCACATCTAGTAGCCCATAACTAACCTCAGTGATTTGTCCTTTACATCTTCAGGACATACAAAACCTTATGGTCAGGCTTTTCTGAGGATAATTAAAACTGGGAAATTTTGTTTAGACAGCACAAACTCATAGGACAAATGAATATAAAGAAACAATGCAAATCTATTTTTTAATGAAAAAGGTATTAAGTAATTGATAATTCATACACTTTAATAGAGTCTTCTAAGGTTTACAATGAAACATAGTCACCCTCTGTCATATTCTATTCTTTCGATGAAGCATTCTTTTCTAACTCATACATCTACCCCTTTGTATTTCTAAATAATAAATTTAATCTGGTGTTGCTAGATTTATCCATTTTAGAGTGTGTTTTTATTTCTTATTAGGAAAATAAGGACTCAGCACCCTGATTATTTCTTTTTTGTGTTTTGTAGCAAATGGCTAGCATATTGGTTAAGGGCATGATATTGGTCTCTAGTAAGGGCAAGCAGTGTGTTACCAACTCAGCAAGTTGCATTGGAATGAGTGTATCTTTCCTCTTCTCCTTTTCCTTTTAACTTCTCTTCTTTTCTCAGCTATTTGTAAGGCCTCCTCAGACAGCTATTTTGCTTTTTTGCATTTCTTTTTCTTGGGGATGGTCTTGATCCCTACCTCCTATACAATGTCACATACCTCCATCCATAGATCTTCAGGCACTCTGTCTATCAGATCTAAACCCTTGAATCTATTCTCACTTCCACTGTATAATTGTAAGGGATTCCCCTTGGTCCTTGAAGTGCCCTGGGAGTGGGCCAGGGATGTGAGTGGTTCAAAGGATGGTCATCAGTATTCCTGAGGAGAGCCAAGCAATGATGGAGCCCAGAACAAGAGACTTTCGGAAGCTGAAAGGTACTGTAGCACACTAAGCTGAAAGGATACCATCCTTTAAATGTGGTTCAAGGTCCCTAAGGCTCTGGGCATTAACTCTTTAGTCGTAGTATCATGGCAAGCACCCACGGAGGTGGGCACTTAAGGGAGTAGAGCTTAGAGCAATAGCTGTTTACTAACTAGTCCAGGCATATTTCAACATTTTAATGAACTTTAGAGCTGCTGTTATGTATACAGGATAAATGTCTGCATGCCCCCACCCCCCACCGCCAGCATCCTCCCCACACTCACCGCCAACAGATCAGTATATTTAGCTTGGACTAGTTGCTTTTGCAGCTATATTAGCTCAAGTCTCATTAGATATAAATCTTTAGGCAGAATTTAAATCTGTATTTCAAAAAGCATATATTTTATTAAGTTCAATTTGCTGCTGTGAAAAAGTGACAGGAAACAGTAATAAGTAATAATGGGGTATGTAAGAGCAGGCTACTTCCTGGAGAGATGTCAGGAGAGATTTCTCTGGAAATGAGGCAGTTAAGCTGAGACCTCGATGTCAAGAGGTTGCAGTCTTGGGAAGAGTCAAGGGAACGGTGTTACAGGCAGAGGGACTGGCAAATTCCAAGTCTCTCTGACAGCAAAGGGCTTGATATTTCCAAAGGGCTAACACGGAGATTAATTAAGTCATAAAACCTTCAGGATTAGGTTCTGTGCAGCAGCAGTGTCACATATAAGAAGGTGGCTAGAACTACTCAGAGTGGATTTGCACAACAGAGGTCAAATACATTTGTGGAGAATCTTTTATAGGGCAGGTGGGACCTGTCACACATCCCCAGTTGTCTCTGTAATTTCAAAAATCTTTCTTAATGAGTAGAAAAGTTATGTCATTCAAAAACCTACACACGGATATTTATAGCAGCTTTATTCATAACTGTCAGAACTTTGAAGCAACTAAAATGTCTTTCAGTAGGTGAATGGATAAACTACGGTACATACATATCAGAATATTATGTACATAATATGTATTCTGTACAATCATATCAGAATAATATGCATAACAGAATATTATGCAGCACTAAAAGGAAATGAGGTATCAAGCCATGAAAAATGTGGAGGAAACTTAAATCCATATTACTAAGTGAAAGAAGTCAATCTGAAAAGGCTACATACTGCATGATTCCAACTATATATGACATTTTGGAAAAGGCAAAACCATGGGAATAGTAAAGAAATTAGTATTTGCCAGGGGTTACGGGAGAAGGAGGGATGAATAGATGGAACACAGAGGATTTTTAGTTCCATGAAACTATTCTATATGATACTGTAATGGTGACACACATCATTATTTCACTTTAGTTCAGTTCAATTGCTCAGTTGTGTCCGACTCTGCGACCCCATGAACCACAGCACACCAGGCCTCCCTGTCCACAACCAACTCCCAGAGTCCACCCAAACCCATGTCCATTGAGTCGGTGAGGCCACCCAACCATCTCATCCTCTGTCCTCCCCTTCTTCTCCTGCCTTCAATCTTTCCCGGCATCAGGGTCTTTTCAAATGAGTCAGCTCTTCGCATCAGGTGGCCAAAGTATTGGAGTTTCAGCTTCAACATCAGTCCTTCCAATGAACACCCAGGACTGATCTCCTTAAGGATGGACTTGTTGGATCTCCTTTCAGTCCAAGGGACTCTCAAGAGTCTTCTCCAACACCACAGTTCAAAAGCATAAATTCTTCTGCTCTCAGCTTTCTTTATAATCCTACTCTCACATCCATACATGACCACTGGAAAAACCATAGCATTGCCTAGATGGACCTCTGTCAGCAAAGTAATGTCTCAAACCCATAGAAGGTACAACACCAAGAGTTAACCCTTAAGGAAACTATAGCTTTGAATGATAATGTACTCATCAACTGTAACAAATGTATCAACTTGGTGGGGGATGTTGATAGCTGGGGAGGGTGTAGGGGTCAGGGAACAGGGGGTATGGGGCAACTTTGTACTTAAATTTTGCAATGAACTGAAACTGCTTTAAAAAGTATAGTTAAGAAAAGTCATTTCCTTTTTTCTTATAGTCATAAAAGTTTGATCATGTGCTTTGAGTATTGCTCTAGACAAATGATTCCTATTTCTATAGGTCACACCTATAGACTGGCTAGGTGTTTGCACCTGTTAATGCTCAAGTTCTCTAATGATATTCTGTAGACAGTCAGTCTACATGTGACTTTTGAGCATTTTAAAATTCTGCCACCCACAAATGTTATTCGCAAGTATCTCAGCTTCCTAAGAGAAAGAAGGCGAAACATCCTTTAAGGAAAAACAGTGTGGTAAGCAGAATACACTGTGGTCTGGTTTATACTTTGCCAAAAAAACAAATGGTTATCTATAAATGTAGGGAAAGAAAATCAATCTATGTTGACACTGTACCTTTCAAATGGCTGCTTTGCCATTTTCAGTCATAGTTACCATGAAAGATGTAGGTTGAGTTCTGACAAATGTAATAACAGCTCTGGATGGGTAAAATGATGGTATAGTTAGTAAGTTAGTGCCTTCACTTTTTTTTTTACCACACTGCACGACATTTGGAACTTCCCCGACTAGGGATTGAACCTGCATTCCCTGCAGTGAAAGTGGGGAGTCCTAACCACTGGACCACCAAGGAGGTCCACTGTCTCCGCTTGATGAATGCCTCATCATTAGCAACTAGCCCACGGGACAGCTGCTTGCGGGCTGTCAGCTGCCAGAGAAATATATGTCTAAGGTGTTTCCCAGGCATCTTGTCAACATTTTTTTGAGTAGTCAGTTCATCAAACAACCTTTAATTGGAGGCAAAGGTGTGCTGGTAAGTATAACACAAGCTCCTCGGAGATAATGTCCTGATTTGTAGCATTTTACAGTCTCCATGGTGTAAATATTTCCACCTTGCTGATTTGCATCTGCAAATCACTGAAAATGGAACTCAGAAGAGAGGCACACAATTGGCTCTCCTAGGCTAGTACATGATGTTCCAGAACATCACTGCACGGAAGGGTCCTCTTTCTTAGCTCCAGAAGGAGAAAGGGGGCAACTCATTATTTTGCTTCATAGAAGCCACCTTTTTCATGAACTGTGAATTCTTCTTTTTCATTGGCTTAAAAATCTGGATATTTTTCAACACCCGTTGGAGCAGCTCTTCCCAGGAAATTCACATACTGCCCTCCATTGCCGCTCCTCTCTTCCCCTAATGCATCAACCTATATAATTTTATGTCTTCTATAGTTCAAATGTGTAATTCAACTATAAGGAGGCTCACTGGAACCAATCTAATTATAACTGTGCTGTACCTATAACACTGAGTAGAAGGGACAACCACTAATGACTTGGAAGAAAGAAAAATTCCTTGGTACATTAGCAGTGCCTATATAATCTAAGAATATCTCACTGATTTACTGGACTGAACGGGAGAAAAATAAACAGCTCTTAGTGTCATAAATACTATGTGACTAACGGGATAGTTAATACTCATATTAATACATGCTTCAAGCACCTGTGTACTACACTATACAGAAAATAACTATTTTTCATGGAGATTTTCATCTTCCCATAGATCCGACAGGGTGTGAGCAATCCTTAATGGATACAATTTGGCATGAATAGCGGTTGTAATCAGACTCGTCCATTCTCTTCCAGATACTTAGTCACATATGAACAGGGAACGGGGACCAGAATGTCCCCTAGAGTTCCCTTAAAGGATGGTGAAATTCAGAGGCTGTAAGATAGAGAAAGAGAGGAAAATACTGGGACCTTTCCATATATTATAAATATCTGTCATTTCTCTCTACAATCACCACTTGACTTTTCATATGATAGCTTCAAGTTGGATTTTATACATTCTAAGCTTGGAAATCATAGGCCTCTTAAGAATCAGCTGAACATACTTACTTTCTCCCAAAGGTATTTTTTCCTTGAAACAGAGTTAACTTTGCTTCCAAAAACCTTAATACATATTTTAGATTCTCAAAATGGCTTGGTTATGAATATAAATGTACTTAATAGAAGAAATACAGAATCATTTAAAATGGCATGATAGAGTATTCACTTTTGTCAGATGCACATTTTGCTTCCTAAAGTGAGAGGGCAAGAAATAGTGTGTGTTGAGAAAGAAGGAGATTTAGCATGTAGCTAAAGATATTTAAGAAGCTTTAAAACATCTAGATTTTAAAAATAGTTTCAAAATGTTACAGCAGAAATGTATAAATGACTCAGGTAGAAGAACATTTCTTTTGTAAAAAGAACACAGTTTCACCATTGCTTTCTTAATTAGATGTTACTGAAATGCTCTCAACAGGGCACTCTGGCATCACCTTTTTCCTCATGAAATACCACTGAAGACTATAAAAATGATTCCAGTTTTAAAACCTGAAAATTTCCAGTAAAGAAATCATGACTCCCCTAACCAATTTTAAGAGGATGGAGATTCCCAAGTGATAAATAAGGGTTTATCAGAAAGCTAAAAGATAATAAATTGTGAGAAAATATAACGTTTATTCTGAATGCATTCCTGGTAATTATCATACAAATGAATCCTGTGGCTGATTGGTAGCATACACTATAAACAAGCAAAAGTTTGAAAGAGGAAAGTATTTCTCTCCTTTATAATTGCTCTCTCCATGTAAATCATTATGACAAATGGATTCATTATTTAGTTCAGGTGAACACTTTCCAATATGAATTCTTACTGACTTTATCTAGTCAACTTTTAGGAAGGCACAAGACTGAGTTCTAATGAATATTTATATCCTGCACAATCTCACGGGGTGACTATGTCATTAGTGAGACCATGTAACTTTCCTCGGCTTCCAGGATAAATGTCAATAAAAGTAATAGCCCCATGAAATTGGAAGGCACATTAACTTTTTTGCTGGAGGAGGCATCCTAGGGGTCATCCTGAGAGAGCTGCATCTCAACAGTGTCCTGCACATAATTCAAAGAAAGTATGAAAGTTTGGGCCGTGCTTCTAGGAGAGTGCATCAATATTTCATTGCAACTAAAGATTGAATCTATTATAGTAAAGGAAAACGAGAGCAGAAGCCAGGGCAGCTGGAAATTAGTGTCCTGGGGAAGAATTGATAACGAAAACACAAGAGGTGAGAGTGAAGAAGACTGCGAGATGGGATCCCTGTTTTCTATCAATGGACTCTGCTTTGAACCTACGCCTCTAATATTCCATTTGTGGAAGTCCAGCTTTATTGCTTTCTCTGCTCCATGTGAAGCTGGTTTGCTACAGACCATACTTCCTTATGAAGAGAGCAATGAGAGTGTTTCCATTCTTCAAGGTTTTGATGAAGCAGAACTCTTAGTTGGAATATAGCCTTTTCAATTCCTCCTCAGCAACTCACTTACTAATTTGTTTACTTGGTTTGGGTTCCTGGAAAAGCAGTCCATGGGACAAGGACTTGCCTGGTACAGGTTTTGGCTCTCGCACTCAGAAGGCACAAGGCAGTGTGAAGAGTCAAACAGGGAGGGAGAAGAGAGACACTAAAGTGCAGGTTATTACCAGGGACTCGGGGGAGCAATTCTTCAGGTGACCTTTCAGAAGGATGGGGAGGCTGGGCATCTCTCTCCCTTCTTATTTCTCCTGCTGCCTGAGCAATGGTTGTTTACCTTCCTAGCACTTTTAGGTGGTGCAGGACGGCAAGCTCCCAAGTGCTGGAGAGAAATCTCAGGCAGAGTGAAAGAGAGGCAGAAGAGGCCCTGGTGGTGGGAAACTGTCACGGAGCTGGAAACTGTCTGAGCCCTGAGAGAACTTGGGTGGGCAAAGGGGCTATGAAGTTACAGCCATTTCCTCCTAGGGAAGTTTAAGTACCACTGGCAGTAACATCCAGAGAAGGCAGTGGCACCCCACTCCAGTACTCTTGCCTGGAAAATCCCATGGACAGAGGAGCCTGATGGGCTGCAGTCCATGGGGTTTCTAAGAGTTGGACATGACTGAGCGACTTCACTTTCACTTTTCACTTTCATGCATTGGAGAAGGAAATGGCAACCCACTCCAGTGTTCTTGCCTGGAGAATCCCAGGGATGGGGGAGCCTGGTGGGCTGCCATCTATGGGGGTCACACAGAGTCAGACACGACTGAAGCGACTTAGCAGCAGCAGCAGTAACATCATGTAATTTCTTCAGCTCTGATTCAAATCATTTGGCAAACAGAATCAATGTTGTAGCCAATTTAATGTACATTGCTTTCCCTTTAATAGCTCTGTGACACTTTGTTACTTCAGTTTTCTCAATCAATATGAATAGCATGGCCAGGTAAAATATGGCAAACCTAAAAAATTATTTTTTAGTTGTATATGTATGTCCCTTGGGGCTTATTTGGGGCATATTTTTACCAAAAATTTGTTGTTTATAAGAAATTCAAATTTAACAAGATATTCTATATTTTTATTTGCTATTACAATTCTAACTAAAACAATAATGATATATAATAATAGTATACAACTATACTATAAACAATGACACCGTAATAGAAACTTGAAATACATTGGTTTCTTTTAATTGTTTTATGGGACCTAGTGCCTATTCTTTTTCTATGCTTCAATATTCTTACTTGTATATAATGAAAACTAAAAATAGGTATTGGGAGTTTACTTGCTAATTTGCATAAAACTTTCAGCACTCTAAGAGTATAGTGGACACTAGATACCATTACTGATTGTCTGATGCATAGACATCATTGATTCTAGCCTACAAACAATAACTTCTGTGTTTCTGATTTTGGAAGGTGTGGATGGAGACAGGAGAGAGACAGCGTAGTTATAGCTGATAAAAAATTTAAGACAAAGCTATCAGCTCTACCAAAAGAGAGAACGATTATGTTCAAAGTTTCTTTCAGTTCTCAGTAGAAACACATCATCTCAGGTCAGTAGCTAATGTGTGTGTGAGCAGATTTTCACTTGGTGTTTGAGAAAGTAAGAGTTGGAGAATATAATGTTTCTGTCTTATTAGCTTTGTCAAATAGGGTTACCTTCTCACAAATTAATCTTATAATCAACATGTTTTCTAGCCAGATGATTAATTTTAGCAAGGAATAGGTCAATTTTAGTGGCTTTGATAAAATTAATAGACACAAATGAGTAAAAGCAAATTTTCAGCATGGCTTTTACTTTGAATTTGGTTAGAATATGGACTCCCAGATCAATGCCCTATACTAATTATGTTTATAAACTGCATGCTTATTTTTTACAGAGGAGTTTCTAATTTTCATAATGTGCTCAGTCGCTCAGTCATGTCTGACTCTTTGCGACCCCATGGACTGTAGCCCGCCAGGCTCCTCTGACCATGGGATTTTCTGGGCAAGAGTACTGAAGTGGGTTGCCATTTCCTCCTCCAGGGGATCTTCCATACTCAGGGATCGAACCCACATCTCCTGTCTCCTGCATTGGCAGGTGGATTCTTTACCACTGAACCACTCGGGAAGCCTAACTTTCATAACAGTTCACTCTATTGATCCAGTCTAAAGCACTGCATGTGACTCTTTTATTATTCCAAATGGCCTCTGAATGTCCCTTCATGAGACATTCTTAACCATGTCACTGGTGTGCTCCACATGCATAAGCAATATTCGGAATTCATGCTGGAGATTTTGCATACTTTTGAGATGATGTGCAAGGACTTCAGTGTCAGAACTTGGTGACAGCAGGCATAGGTTAGTCAGCAGTCTGCCCACCTGGATCAGATGCTGATGTGAAACTCACTGTGCTTAATTCTGCTCCATTATAAAATAGGACAGTAATGCAGAAGGAAATGAAAAACAAGGTAGGATTTCAACTCAGCATACAAAAACCCTGGAAGTCATTATGTTCTTCTTTCACAAGAAGAAAGGCTGTACATATTAAAAACTGAAGACTTTTCTTAGATATAAAACACATTAAGGATTTAAATCCCAGAAGTGGGAAAAATGAGTAACTTTATAGTGGAGAAACCCAACAACACTATCTAAGCCAGGTGATCAAGATTAGCATCAACAATGTCACGCATGTTGCTAGCATGTACCTTTCATATGATATGGTGAGAATGTCACTCTGCCTTTGTAATGTTCCTCCCTCAAATCCATAACCTCAGTCTAATCATGGGAAAGACATCAGACAAACACAAAATACCTGGCCAATATTCCTAAAAACTGTGAAGATCATTTAAACCCAGGAGATCCTGAGAAACTGTCATAGACAAAAGGAATCTAAGAAGACATGACAACTAAATGTAACTTGGTAGCCTGGACAGGATTCAGGAAAAGAAAAAATGATTTCAGGAAATATGGAGAAAATCTAAATAAAGTATGGACTTAGTTAATGATAATGCATTGGTTCATTAATTGTGACAAATGTATTATACTAATGTAAAATGTAAATAGTGGGAGACATTGGTATGGAGTATATGGGAAGTCTGTACTATCTTCATAATGTTTTTATAAATCTTAAATTGTCCTAAAATGCAAAAACTTATTTTAAAAAATGCAGAAACAAATGAGGAAATTAAGTAAAAAAAAAAAAAAACCTGCATGAATAAAATTCTGTAGAAAAAATAAGCAGTAGTTTTAGAATCTCAAATAAGACCAGCTACACTGGATACAAATATAAATTGTGCAGATATTATTTAGAAAACAAAATATAAATAATAAGAATAAGCAGGAAATAAGGAATCACCAAAAAGAAAAAAGGATTTTTTAAATTAATTTTTTATTGAAGGATAAGTGCTTTACAGAATTTTGCTGTTTTCTGTCAAACCTCAACATGAATCAGCCATAGGTATACATATATCCTCTCTCTTTTGAACCTCCCTCCTATCTCCCTCCCCCTCCCACCCCTCTAGATTGATATGGGGAGAGGGGAAGAGTGGCTGAGAGGGTGAGATGTATGGAAACAGTAACATGGAAATTTACATTACCGTATATAAAACAGATAGCCAAGGGAATTTGCTGTATGGCCCAGGAAACTCAAATAGGGGCTCTGTATCAAGAAAGGATTTTTAAAAATTACTTATATGCAGAGTACATCATGAGAAACTCTGGACTGGATGAAGCACAAACTGGAATCAAGATTGCCAGAACAAATATCAATAACCTCAGATATGCAGATGACAGCACCCTTATGGCAGAAAGTGAAGAACTAAAGAGCCTCTTGATGAAAGTGAAAGAAGAGTGAAAAAGTTGGCTTAAAACTCAGCATTCAGAAAACTAAGATCATGGCATCTGGCCCCATCACTTCATGGCAAATAGATGGGGAAAAAATGGAAAAAGTGAGAAAATTTATTTTTAGGGGGCTCCAAAATCACTGCAGCCATGAAATTAAAAGATGCTTCCTCCTTTTATGACCAACCTAGAAAGCATATTAAAAAGCAGAGACATTACTTTGCCAAGAAAGTTTGGTCTAGTCCAAGCTATGGTTTTTCCAATATCATGTACAGATGTAAGAGTTGGACTATAAAGAAAGCTGAGCACCGATGCTTTTGAACTGTGGCGCTAGAGAAGACTCTTGAGAGTTCCTTGGACAGCAAGGAGATCCATCCAGTCTGGAAATGGATAAGGAGCTGTTGAATGAAAATTGAAAGAAAGCAAGATATCTACAGCCCTGTGTGTGTTAACAGCAAGATTTGGAGACAGTAGAGACACAAGATGAGTGAATGTTTCTGTTATTCCATTATTTTATGTAAAATGAATGAAATGTGACATTTTTGCACTGACATGGATAGCTATTACAATAAAATAAAGTGCTTGAAAAAATAATAAATAAAGGAAATCAGTCCTGAATATTCATTGAAAGGACTGATGCTGAAGCTGAAACTCCAATACTTTGGCCACCTGATGTGAAGAACTGACTCATTGGAAAACACTCTGATGCTGGGAAAGATTGAAGGTGGGAGGAGAAGGGGACAACAGAGGATGAGATGGTTGGATGGCATCACTGACTCAATGGATATGAGTTTGAGTAAACTCTGGGAGTTGGTGATGGACAGGGAGGCCTGGAGTGCGAGTCCATGGGGTCGCAGGGAGTCGGACACAACTGAGCAGCTGAATTGAACTGAACTGAATACATACTTTTAGAAAAACAAAATATGATTACTAAAGTTAAAAATTTTATGGATGAATTTCATAGTTTATTATGTAAATCTGAAAAAAGAAATCCTGAACTGGAAGATATAACTGAACAAGTTACTCAGAATTCCTCTCCAAAAGACAAGAAGTTTCAAAATACGAAGTTAAGAAATACAGATAAGAGAATGAGAATGTGCAGTACAGCTGCTCTGATTTCCAGAAGTGCAAAAAGAGACAGATTGTTCAAGAGGAAATATTTAAGGAAGTAATGGTTTTCATAAGTTTTGTCATCTTTTAAAGAAATAACTAGATCCATCAGTAATGGAAATCATCAGTGTCAAGCATCATTTTTACTACTTCAAGATGAACCTACAGGTGCCATGCACATCTTTCGAGAATACAACACTGGTTCCTATACTACTGGAACCAGAAGACTTAAAAACTTGCAAGAAAATGAATGCTTAGCACTTGGAAAAATGACACTTCTAAAAAAAAAATGAAAAATGACACTTCTTTGTGCAAGAACCTATTGCAATCAGGCTATATAAACTGCTAATTGTCTTTTAAAGAAAAAGCTAATTTGGCTAAGTTTAGACCTCTGTAAGTTGACTCCATTGGACAGAGAACAATGTCTTTTTAAAATAACTAGAGAAAATGAGAAAATGCCTCCAATGCTAATTTCATGGTTCTTGATAGTGAACAATTTACCTCTAGGAAGGGACATAAATATGTTTTTCCTTATCTTTTCAGAGTATAATACTTTTAGGTAGGAGCTGCACAGATGCTACTCAATTTTATCTCTTGTTAGGTCCAGAACAAAAATAAACAAAAACGAAACAAAACTGAAGCATTAGGATCAGAACCTATGAAAAAATAATAAAAAGCATGGCCAGAGCATGCCCTAGGCAAAACTGAGGTAGAAGATGTTAGGAGAATTTGGGGACGTTGGAGTGTGCATTATTGTGGACTATTCATCAGCCATCCACAGTGTCTTGTGTTCAGGGAAAAACCACTGGCATCCCCATACTAAGAGACTCCTATATTTGAACACTCACC
This sequence comes from Bos indicus, assembly GCF_029378745.1. Lineage (NCBI taxonomy): Eukaryota > Metazoa > Chordata > Mammalia > Artiodactyla > Bovidae > Bos > Bos indicus. Next base: position 57,044,132 of record NC_091765.1, on the reverse strand, counting down.
TTCTACAAAATGTTGCCTTCCCCATCCCTCCAAGGAGCACTTCTGTCAGTGTGGATTTCAGACAGGACAAATGGAATTGCTAATTAGACCAGCAAAGTCAGCTCAGCTATGCAATTTTTGTACACTTCTGAACAGACTCTTTTGAAGGTGAAGAAAAAACTAAGGTGAGCAGATACTTTTCTTGGTTGTGTCCTCACTAAAAAATGGAGTAGGTTGCAGAATACAAGAATTCTATTTTTGAGGAAAATTTGAGTCACTTACACCACTTGAATATTTCTAAGACATATCTTGATGGAAATGATTGGTGAGTTAATATCTGTCCAAACAAAAGCAAACCAAAGACAGAGGGCAAAACTGGGGAAAAAAATGGAAATTAGGGTATATGTTTTTTCATAGTTCATAGGTCACACTACTGCTAACTGCTAAGTCACTTCAGTCGTGTCCGACTCTGTGCGAACCCATAGACGGCAGCCCACCAGGCTCCCCCGTCCCTGGGATTCTCCAGGCAAGAACACTGGAGTGGGTTGCCATTTCCTTCTCCAATGCATGAAAGTGAAAAGTGAAAGTGAAGTCGCTCAGTTGTGTCCGACTCTAGCGACCCCATGGACTGCAGCCTACCGGGCTCCTCCATCCATGGGATTTTCTAGGCAGAAGTACTGGAGTGGGGTGCCATTGCCTTCTCCGATAGATCACAAAGGTTTCCCAAATTTTCCAGTAAGAAACTACTCTGGTACCAGACCCTTGGAGTTTGAAGGTTTTGAGGAGGCTAATGTGATTGATGTTTTAATCATTCAAGTAGCGGGCTTTCAGCAGTTCCGATAATAAAGCATAACTATGATGATATCACATTCCTTCAAAATAGGCTGCATTCTAATTTTTCACTGATGGTTTGACAGAAAGTTATAGCTGAAGGCAAAGGCAGGGTTTAATCCATGCTTTTACTTAATAAACCTGTCTACTAAGAACTTGTTTTGTGCCAAGCACTGTGCCACACCAGACTTACAAGGACAATTAAACATCATCCTACCCTGAAGGAACTCGTGCTCTTGAAGAAGACACTGGCTCATTCAGTTCAGGTCAGTTGCTCAGTCTTCTTGTCCTGCTCTTTTTGACCCTATGGACTGCAGCATGTCAGGTTTCCCTGTCTATCACCTACTTCTGGAGCCTGCTGAAACTCATGTCCATCGAGTCGGTGATGCCATTCAACCATCTCATCCTCTGTCATACCCTTCTCTTCCTGCCTTCAGCTGGCTCATTAGGGTAACTATTATGTGAGTGGCAAATGGCAATGTGAGGCATTAGCACAATGGGTTTATTTCCATCTGAAAAGAGTAAAAGCAGAGTGGTGACTAAAGAATAAGTAGCAAGTATTCAGAGGAAGGAGAGTAACGGCAGCAGCGGGGAGGACCTTTGAGCTGTTGACCTCTAAAGGTTCTTTCTGGGCCTGCACTTCTAAGGACTTCAGTATAATTAATTCATTTCATGATTCCCCAAAGTCCTACAATTTAATAAGAAAAGTGGGAAAAATTAAAAATAATCAATTAACAGCTAGAGAATTCAAAATTTAAATTAGCAAAAGACTATTAATAGATGTATGCCTCATTTAGTTAGCTTCTCTGGAGGATAAAATGTACTGTACAAGTAAAATTTCCAATTAAATGATCACTGCCCCTTGAAGCATCACCCTTTTGAACATTTAAACATATTTATTTTGGTATATTTTAAAAAATGTAGAGGTTAGTTTCTTGCCTGCTGAAGCAAATGGTAACTGAAGACATTTTTAGCATTTCTGGGAATGTCCCAGGATCGTAATTATGACCTCCTGTCAGTTTCCTAATCCACAACGACCGCTGATTCTACTCTCAGTAGCAGATTCTCATGTGTCCCTTCTTCTGTTGGGTTGCTGCTGCTACTGCTAAGTCGCTTCAGTCGTGTCCGACTCTGTGTGACCCCATAGACGGCAGCCCACCAGGCTCCCCCGTCCCTGGGATTCTCCAGGCAAGAACACTGGAGTGGGTTGCCATTTCCTTCTCCAATGCAGGAAAGTGAAAAGTGAAAGTGAAGTCGCTCAGTCATGTCCGACTCTTAGCGACCCCATGGACTGCAGCCTACCAGGCTCCTCTGTCCATGGGATTTTCCAGGCAAGAGTACTGGAGTGGGGTGCCATTGCCTTCTCCATCTGTTGGGTTATCAGCCTTTAAAAGCCCTTCTAATACCCTTTCCAGTTTGCCACTTCTGATCTTCTATGGGACTGCAACATTGGGTAAACCATTAATTTAAAGTTTTGCATTTTTGATATTATGGAAAAAGATCTAAAATTTAGAAGGATGAGCAAGGAACTTCTGTTATTTACTATCCTCCTCTTCAGTCCAATCTATCCCCATATTGGAAAATTTACCTTCTAAATTGCAAATCGAAACCATCTTTCCAGGTCCATTAATGTCACCTTAACTGGCCCCACTCTCATTTCTGTAGATTATTACAAAATTTTGCAACTGATTTCACCATACTATCTTCCCCGTCTCTTACCACCCTCACACCTGTGCCAAACTAACCTTAAAATGTAAACCTGATAGAATTACTTCCACTAAAACATTCCTTTTTGAGCCAGTACATTTATTTTATTTTTTTTTTTTTAAATTTTATTTTATTTTTAAACTTTACATAATTGTATTAGTTTTGCCAAATATCAAAATGAATCTGCCACAGGTATACATGTGTTCCCCATCCTTAACCCTCCTCCCTCCTCCCTCCCCATACCATCCCTCTGGGTCGTCCCAGTGCACTAGCCCCAAGCATCCAGTATCGTGCATCGAACCTGGACTGACTTCTCATTTCATACATGATATTTTACATGTTTCAATGCCATTCTCCCAAATCTTCCCACCATCTCCCTCTCCCACAGAGCCCATAAGACTGTTCTATACATCAGTGTCTCTTTTGCTGTCTCGTACACAGGGTTATTATTACCATCTTTCTAAATTCCATATATATGCGTTAGTATACTGTATTGGTGTTTTTCCTTCTGGCTTACTTCACTCTGTATAATAGGCTCCAGTTTTATCCACCTCATTAGAACTGAGCCAGTACATTTAGAATAAAGATGTGATTCTTTTATTTGGCACATAAATGTCCTCCTGACTTGGTTTTTTTGCTCTGTCACATGGGGGCATTTGTACATCCTACTACAACTTTCTAGAATACTCTCTTCCACATTCATCATCTGAAGAGCTTCTTATCATCTTTGAAACTCATGTTCACTGTCTCTTGCTCTAAAAATCCTTTCCTAATCCTGCCTATTTATCATCTAGATTTGACACCTCTCCTCTATTCTTTGATTTCATTATCATAATTTCCATTCTATATAGAAATTCAAAGTTTAACTGCCAGATCAACCCACAAAATTCTAAAACTTTGATGCAGGAATCCTATTTTTGTAATGCTTAGGTTTAGTTTCCACTCTATGGAGTAGAGAAACATTCCCAAAGGAAGTTGCTTTAAAAAGGTAGAAATGGATTTATTTTTGTATATGGGTTATGTGGAGGATAGGAGGTCAAAGGGCTATTTGACATTTTTTCCATTGGCAAACTCCTTCTATTTCCCCATTTTACTCTCTTTTTATTGAGTTGGTAAACTAGTGTCAATATGGTGGCTATTTCTTTTGTAAATGAAGTTCTATTGGGATACATCACTTCTTTCAGGCAATGTCTATGTCTGCTTTCTCACTATCAGTTCAGTTCAGTGCTCAGTCATGTACAACTCTTTGTGACCCCACAGACTGCAGCACGCCAGTCTTTCCAGTCCATCATCAACTCCTGGAGCTTGCTCAAACTCATGTCCATTGAGTCAGTGATGCCATCCAACCATCTCATCCACTATTATCCCCTTCTCCTCCCACCTTCAATCTTTCCCAGCATCAGGATCTTTTCAAATAAGTTAGTTCCTCGTATCAGGTGGCCAAAGTAATGGAGTTTCAGCTTCAGCATCAGTCCTTCCAATGAATATTCAGGACTGATCTCCTTCAGAATGGACTGGTTGGATCTCCTTGCAGTCCAAGGGACTCTCAAGAGTCTTCTCCAACAACACAGTTCAAAAGCATCAATTATTTGGTGCTCAGCTTTCTTTATAGTCCAACTCTCACATCCATACATGACTATTGGAAAAACCATATCTTTGACTAGACTGACCTTCACTGGCAAAGTAATGCCTCTGTTTTTTAATATACTGTCTAGTTTGGTCATAAAAGGAGGAAGCGTATTTTAATTTCATGGCTGCAGTTACCATCTGCAGTGTTTTTGGAGTCCCCAAAAATAAATTTTTTCACTCTTTTCATTGTTTCCCCATCTATTTGCCATGAAATGATGGGACCAGATACCATGATCTTAGTTTTCTGATGCCAAAAGTTATGCCAACTTTTTCACTCTCCTGTTTCACTTTCATAATTATAATGGCAGAGTTGAATAATTTTGATAGAATCCATCTGTCCCATGAAGCCTAATGCTATAGATTTGCTTCCTCCTTTAGCATGTTAGAGAAGGGTTTTAATGGCCTTAATGCCACTTCTTAATTCCAGCCACTTCTTTTCTATAATTTTTAACAGGAAGAAGGAAATGGAGAAATGTATGGCTCCTTCCTTTTAGAACTTTTCTCTGAAGTTTCACATCATATCTCTCTCACATTGCATTGGCCAGAATTCAGTAACGTGACCATCCTAAGGAACAGAGATGTCTGGGAAATGCAGTTTTCTTATGGGCAGCAACGTGCTCAACTAAATGTTAGGAGAAAGGGCTGGAAGGATGCTGTAGTTAGCAAGTACAGGTTCTGCTACAATCCCATTAAACATTCTCTCCCCAGTATCAAGCACCGAGTAGGTCCTAAAAACACCTGTGATGAACAGAATTGTCTGTAAAACGCTTAGTGATAAATATTACTTCCAGTGTTCAAGCCAGTTACCTGTCTTATCTACAAAGAGCCAACACTGCCAGAAGGCTGACCTCTGGATAAATTTGTTGTGTTAGCCCTCTGAATAATCGTGAATAAATCTGAGCAACTCCATTTTGCCTTTCTTGGGTGTACATTAATATGTAATAATGATTTCGTTTATTTAAATTTGCATATTTCAGCCAGTAGTCTATAATTTAGTGCACAACATTTAATGTAATTACTTATTTACTTCAAAGAAAAACCCTCTTCCTTTCTACTCTAAGTAGATAATGTGGGCTGAATTTAGCTTAGCTGTTTCTGAGTTATGTATGCAGGACTGAGAGGAAAGACTAACTAATAACTGTTTTCTTCCATCAGTAGTAGAAACAAAATTACTGAAGAAGAGTTGGAAGATGCTGCACTGTTTAAATTCTGTGGTTTCCAAAGGCCTCAGTGTTCCTATGTTGTTTTCCATAGATGCTTACTTAAGGTGGCTTTGGACTTAATCTCAAGCAGTGTGGTGGTCAGCAATCAGCTGTCACAGATGGAACATAAAACTGTGGGCTGTGAGCAAAGGCTTGTGATCCCAGAAATGTTCTAACCTCCTATTTTCACTTCGCCTTTGCATGGGTCCACATTCTGGGGCTGTGGTGGCTGGACTGAGAAGAGATGCAAGTGTGATTTTGTCTATGTGTGCATGCTCAGTTGTGTCCGACCCTTTGGAACCACATGGACTCAAGCCCGCCAGACTCATGGGTGGCCATTTCCTCCTCTAGGGGATCTTCCTGAACCAGGAATCAAACCTGAGTCTCTTGTGTCTCCTTCATTGGCAGGAAAATTCTTTACCAACTGCCCTACCTGTGAAGCCCTTAGAATCTGTAAGGATTTGAAATTGTTATTCTGTCCACTAGGAGAATGGAGCTGAAATGGGGGGTGGGTCAGGGAGTTGGGGAATGGGGTCTTAGGAATGGAGTGAAGAGTCATAATAGGATGTACTCCTGGGTAAATTCTCTATCCTGGTATAATGAAATGGAATATTTATTGCTCATGTTTATAAACCTTGGTAAGGACAGATATATAGCTGTTGGTTTTAGGGAAGACTAAGAAAAAAAGAAACATGTTATTAAGATTGCTTGAGTTTCTGTTTCTCTCTGTTGGCTTCATTTTCTAATACAAATGGGTTGTCTCAATGCCTTTTGCTCAAACACTTCTGACCCATTGATCAGAGGTGAAAGGGAAGCTAATTGGCCTAGTTTGGGACATTTACCACCCATGGGAGTAGCACATTTCATCAGAAGAAGGAGGGTCAGCACATACCTGTGAGCCCTGTTTTCTTATTGCTGTTGTCACTCAGTTGTGAGCAATTCTTTGTGACCTCATGGCCTGTGGCCTGCTGGGACTCCTCTGTCCAGGAAATTTCCCAGGCAAGAATATTGAAGTGGGTTGTTATTTTCTTCTCCTGGGGATCTTCCTGACCCAGGAATTGAACCCATATCTCCTGCATATAGCAGGTGGATTCTTTACCACCACACCAACTGTAAGATGAGTCAGACGAGGCTCCTCTAACTCCATAGGCTCCCATTGCCCATGGGCAAGGCCTCCACTATAGTTTCACCACCTGTTTCAGCTTTTGGACACAATTCTTCATGTAATTATTGCCTAGTCTAACAGGGCACTTTACAATGATGAGAGAGGAGAGTTATACCCTTTTCTTTACATTACTTCATGAGTGCAGTAAAGGCTATGCTAGTCAAACAGTCAAAAGGGTGGGTAGTGCTGGGTTGGATAATATAGTTTGACTGTGGATAGAACACAGTCTGATAATTCATTTTTCCCTTGCTCTAAATAATTGCATTGAAATTTTCTTTTCCACATTTGTAGCTTCTAATTAGCTTTGAAATGATTCTGTGGTTCAGTTTAAAGTCTGCCTTCTTCCTTTAGTGATTCCTTTGGGACTCGTTGTTCATTTAAAAAAAAAAAGAACATTTTGCATTTTTATAGTTCTGTGCACTGGACCATGGCGGGGCAACAGATGTTGCTTGGGATTCTCCTACCCACGCATCCAAATGTGAATAATCTTGGTGCTCCTGGCAAACTTCTACTTAAACAGCATTACTCTTCTGGCATTGACAGACTAAATCCTATGGAATGTTCATAAAGAATAAATTCAGATAATAACACTTGATGATGAAATATATTTTATGTAGTTGAAGGAGCTCCCAACTTGCAATTGTGTAATCCTCAAGCTGGGCTTCCTTGGTGGCTCAGACAGTAAAGAATTAGCTTGCAATGCAGGAGACACAGTTTGGTCCTTGGGTCGGAAAGATCTGCTGGAGAAGGGAATGGCTGCCCACTCTGGTACTCTTGCCTGGAGAATCAGGGAGAGAGGAGCCTGGCAAGCTACAGTCCATGGGGTGACAGAGAGTCAGACACAATTGAGCGACTAACACTATAACTAATCCTCAATCTGCTAGTAAGTTGTGATCTTGGGTAAGTTTTAAATACTTGTTTAGGCCTCAAATTTCTTACAAGTAAACTCAAGATAATGCTATGCACATCATAAGATTGTGCTTGACATATAAATAATGGTACTCGACAACTAACTTTTATATTTGATGGAAAAATATGAAATTTTCAGAATCAGTTTCAAAATAGTAAACTATTTGGTATTGTGATACTGTGATTCATAGTAAGAAATATATGTTTGGTCTTTGTCCTTTTTCTGGCACAGAGCTCCTACAACCCTTGAAATTTCCTGAATGATGAGAATGATAAACGTCTTTTGTCATGTGAATGAGGTGACTTTCGGACACCACTTAAGGTTGAGGGCTTGTTGCCAGTGCAGGAGCCAACCAGGTGATTAGAGGGTTAGAACTTTTAGGCCTATGCCCCTGACCTCGAAGGAGCTGGAGATAGAATTCAGTCATCAGTGGCCAATGATTTAATCAATCATGTCTATTTAATGACACCTCTATTAATTCCAAAAGGATGGAGTTCAGAGAGCTTTCATGTTGAATACTAGAGATTTGGGGAGCATGGCCGAACCCAAACCTTGCCCCCATGCATCTCTTCCATTAGGCTCTTTCTGAGTTACAATCTCTTTTAGTGAGTAGATAATCTAGTAAGCAAAATGATTGAGTTCTGTGAGCCACTCTAGTAAATTACTCAAACCTGAGGAATGGGTTATTGGAAGGCCAATCCTATAGATGGTTAGTCAATTGGTGCCTGAATTGTGTGTTTGTGTATATGTTTGTGTGTGTGTGGAGGGGAGTGCACTCTTGTTAAGACTGAGCCATTAACCTGCGGGATCTGACACTATCTAAAAAGTAGAGGGTGTTAGAATTAAGTTGAATTGTAGGACACCTAGTTGGATGTAAGGGGAAGTCCAGACAGCCATTTTGGGTTTTTTTTTGCATTTCTTTTCCATGGGGATGGTCTTGATCCCTGTCTCCTGTACAATGTCACGAACCTCAGTCCATAGTTCATCAGGCACTCTATCTATCAGATCTAGTCCCTTAAATCTATTTCTCCCTTCCACTGTATAATCATAAGGGATGTGATTTAGGTCATACTTGAATGGTCTAGTGGTTTTCCATACTTTCTTAAATTTAAGTCTGAATTTGGTAATAAGCAGTTCATGATCTAGCCACAGTCAGCTCCTGGTCTTGTTTTTGTTGACTGTATAGAGCGTCTCCATCTTTGGCTGCAAAGAATATAATCAATCTGATTTCGGTGTTGACCACCTGGTGATGTCCATGTATAGAGTCTTCTCTTGTGTTGTTGGAAGAGGGTGTTTGCTATGACCAGTGCATTTTGTTGGCAAAACTCTATTAGTCTTTGCCCTACTTCATTCTGTGTTCCAAGGCCAAATTTGCCTGTTACTCCAGGTGTTTCTTGACTTTCTACTTTTGCATTCCAGTCCCCTATAATGAAAAGGACATCTTTTTTGGGCGTTAGTTCTAAAAGATCTTGTAGGTCTTCATAGAACCGTTCAACTTCAGCTTCTTCAGCGTTACTGATTGGGGCATAGACTTGGATTACTGTGATATTGAATGGTTTGCCTTGGAAACGAACAGAGATCATTCTGCCGTTTTTGAGATTGCATCCAAGTACTGCATTTCAAACTCTTTTGTTCGAAAGAGGAACTAAAAAGCCTCTTGATGAAGGTGAAAGAGGAGAGTGAAAAAGTTGGCTTAAAACTCAACATTCAGAAAACCAAGATCATGGCATCTCGTCCCATCGGTTCATGGGAAATGTATGGGGAAACAGTGGAAACAGTGTCAGACTTTATTTTTTTGGGCTACAAAATCACTACAGATGGTGACTCCAGCCATGAAATTAAAAGACACTTTCTCCTTGGAAGAAAAGTTATGACCAACCTAGATAGCATATTCAAAAGCAGAGACATTACTTTGCCAACAAAGGTCCGTCTAGTCAAGGCTATGGTTTTTCCTGTGGTCATGTATGGATGTTAGAGTTGGACTGTGAAGAAAGCTGAGCACTGAAGAATTGATGCTTTTGAACTGTGGTGTTGGAGAAGACTCTTGGGAGTCCCTTGGACAGCAAGGAGATCTAACCAGTCCATTCTGAAGGAGATCAGCCCTGGGATTTCTTTGGAAGGAATGATGCTAAAGCTGAAACTCCAGTACTTTGGCCACCTCATGCAAAGTGTTGACTCACTGGAAAAGAGTCTGATGCTGGGAGTGATTGGGGGCAGGAGGACAAGGGGACGACAGAGGATGAGATGGCTGGATGGCATCACTGACTCGATGGACGTGAGTCCAGTGAACTCTGGGAATTGGTGATGGATAGGGAGGCCTGGCGTGCTACGATTCATGGGGTTGCAAAGATTTGGACACGACTGAGTGACTGAACTGAACTGAAGGGGAAACCCATTATTTCTTCCATTTTTTTCTATCTTTCTATTCATCCTTAATATATTTGTAATAATTGTTTAATTTTCTTCCTTTTGACAGAGAAGGCAATGGCACCCCACTCCAGTACTCTTGCTTGGAAAATCCCATGGACGGAGGAACCTGGTAGGCTGCAGTCCATGGGGTCACTAAGAGTCGGACATGACTGAGCAACTTCACTTTCACTTTTCACTTTCATGCACTGGAGAGGGAAAAGGCAACCTACTCCAGTGTTCTTGCCTGGAGAATTCCAGGGACAGCAGAGCTTGGTGGGCTGCTGTCTATGGGGTCACACAGAGTCAAACACAACTGATGGGACTTAGCAACAGCAGCAGCTCCCTTTTGAACATTTCCTAGTGTCTCTCTAATAGGTGTTGTTGGTAAAACAGATAATGTATAGGTGCTGAATTTGCTAATAATGATACTTATCATGTGCCAGGAATTTATATGCATTACTTCATTTACTCTTCCCAACATCCACTCAAAAGAGAAGTACTGAACTGGTAAGTATTTGCTCAAGGACACTGAGTGATTACTGAAGATAAGTGCAAAATCTAAGTTTGAGTTTTCCAACAAGAAAAGCTTAGTCTTTTTTTTTTTAATTTTTTTATTTTTAAAAAAATTTTTTAATCTTTTTTTTTTAAACTTTACAATATTGTATTGGTTTTGCCAAATATCGAAATGAATCCACCACAGGTATACATGTGTTCCCCATTCTGAACCCCCCTCCCTCCTCCCTCCCCATACCATCCCTCTGGGTCGTCCCAGTGCACCAGCCCCAAGCATCCAGTATTGTGCATTGAACCTGGACTGGTGACTCGTTTCATACATGATATTATACATGTTTCAGTGTCATTCTCCGAAAATCTTCCCACCCTCTCCCACTCCCACAGAGTCCATAAGACTGTTCTATACATCAGTGTCTCTTTTGCTGTCTCGTACACAGGGTTATTGTTACCATCTTTCTAAATTCCATATATATGCGTTAGTATACTGTATTGGTGTTTTTCTTTCTGGCTTACTTCACTCTGTATAATAGGCTCCACTTTCATCCACCTCATTAGAACTGATTCAAATTTATTCTTTTCAATGGCCGAGTAATACTCCATTGTGTATATGTACCACTGCTTTCTTATCCATTCATCTGCTGATGGACATCTAGGTTGCTTCCATGTCCTGGCTATTATAAACAGTGCTGCGATGAACATTGGTGTACATGTGTCTCTTTCCCTTCTGGTTTCCTCAGTGTGTATGCCCAGCAGTGGGATTGCTGGATCATAAGGCAGTTCTATTTCTAGTTTTTAAAGGAATCTCCACACTGTTATCCATAGTGGCTGTACTAGTTTGCATTCCCACCAACAGTGTAAGAGGGTTCCCTTTTCTCCACACCCTCTCCAGCATTTATTATTTGTAGACTTTTGGATCGCAGCCATTCTGACTAGTGTGAAATGGTACCTCATAGTGGTTTTGATTTGCATTTCTCTGATAATGAGTGATGTTGAGCATCTTTTCATGTGTTTGTTAGCCATCTGTATGTCTTCCTTGGAGAAATGTCTATTTAGTTCTTTGGCCCATTTTTTGATTGGGTCATTTATTTTTCTGGAGTTGAGCTGTAGGAGTTGCTTGTATATTTTTGAGATTAGTTGTTTGTCAGTTGCTTCATTTGCTATTATTTTCTCCCATTCTGAAGGCTGTCTTTTCACCTTGATAATAGTTTCCTTTGTTGTGCAGAAGCTTTTAAGTTTAATTAGGTCCCATTTGTTTATATTTGCTTTTATTTCCAATATTCTGGGAGGTGGGTCATAGAGGATCCTGCTGTGATGTATGTCGGAGAGTGTTTTGCTTATGTTCTCCTCTAGGAGTTTTATAGTTTCTGGTCTTACATTTAGATCTTTAATCCATTTTGAGTTTATTTTTGTGTATGGTGTTAGAAAGTGCTCTAGTTTCATTCTTTTACAAGTGGTTGACCAGTTTTCCCAGCACCACTCGTTAAAGAGATTGTCTTTAATCCATTGTATATTCTTGCCTCCTTTGTCAAAGATAAGGTGTCCATATGTGCATGGATTTATCTCTGGGCTTTCTATTTTGTTCCATTGATCAATATTTCTGTCTTTGTGCCAGTACCATACTGTCTTGATGACTGTGGCTTTGTAGTAGAGCCTGAAGTCAGGCAGGTTGATTCCTCCAGTTCCATTCTTCTTTCTCAAGATAGCTTTGGCTATTCGAGGTTTTTTGTATTTCCATACAAATTGTGAAATTATTTGTTCTAGCTCTGTGAAGCTACCATTGGTAGCTTGATAGGGATTGCATTGAATCCATAAATTGCTTTGGGTAGTATACTCATTTTTACTATATAGATTCTTCCAATCCATGAACACGGTATATTTCTCCACCTATTGATTTCTTTTATATTTCTTCTATATTTCTCCTCTTTGATTTCTTTCACAAGTGTTTTATAGTTTTCTATATATAGGTCTTTAGTTTCTTTAGGTAGATATATTCCTAACTATTTTATTCTTTCCGTTGCAATGGTGAATGGAATTGTTTCCTTAATTTCTATTTCTGTTTTCTAATTATTAGTGTATAGGAATGCAAGGGATTTCTGTGTGTTGATTTTATATCCTGCAACTTTACTATAATCATTGATTAGTTCTAGTAATTTTCTGGTGGAGTCTTTAGGGTTTTCTATGTAGAGGATCATGTCATCTGCAAATAGTGAGAATTTTACTTCTTCTTTTCCAATTTGGATTCCTTTTATTTCTTCTTCTGCTCTGACTGCTGTGGCAAAAACTTCCAGCACTATGTTGAATAGTAATGGTGAAAGTGGGCACCCTTGTCTTGTTCCTGACTTTAGAGGAAATGCTTTCAAATTTTCACCATTAAGGATAATGTTTGCTGTGGGTGTGTCATATATAGCTTTTATTATGTTGAGGTATGTTCCTTCTATTCCTGCTTTCTGGAGAGTTTTATCATAAATGGATTTTGAATTTTGTCAAAGGCTTTCTCTGCATCTATTGAGATAATCATATGGTTTTTATTTTTCAATTTGTTAATGTGGTGTATTACATTGATTGATTTGCGGATATTGAAGAATCCTTGCATCCCTGGGATAAAGCCCACTTGGTTATAGTGTATGATCTTTTTAATGTGTTGTTGGATTCTGATTGCTAGAATTTTGTTAAGGATTTTTGCATCTATGTTCATCAGTGATATTGGCCTGTAGTTTTCTTTTTTTGTGGCATCTTTGTCAGGTTTTGGTATTAGAGTGATGGTGGCCTCATAGAATGAGTTTGGAAGTTTACCTTCCTCTGAAATTTTCTGGAAGAGTTTGAGTAGGATAGGTGTTAGCTCTTCTCTAAATTTTTGGTAGAATTCAGCTGTGAAGCCATCTGGACCTGGGCTTTTGTTTGCTGGAAGATTTTTGATTACAGTTTCCATTTCCGTGCTTGTGATGGGTCTGTTAAGAGTTTCTATTTCTTCCTGGTCCAGTTTTGGAAAGTTGTACTTTTCTAAGAATTTGTCCATTTCTTCCACGTTGTCCATTTTATTGGCATATAATTGTTGATAGTAGTCTCTTATGATCCTTTGTATTTCTGTGTTGTCTGTTGTGATCTCTCCATTTTCATTTCTAATTTTATTGATTTGATTTTTTTCCCTTTGTTTCTTGATGAGTCTGGCTAATGGTTTGTCAATTTTATTTATCCTTTCAAAGAACTAGCTTTTGGCTTTGTTGGTTTTTGCTATGGTCTCTTTTGTTTCTTTTGCATTTATTTCTGCCTTAATTTTTAAGATTTCTTTCCTTCTACTAACCCTGGGGTTCTTCATTTTTTCCTTTTCTAGTTGCTTTAGGTGTAGAGTTAGGTTATTTATTTGACTTTTTTCTTGTTTCTTGAGGTATGCCTGTATTGCTATGAACTTTCCCCTTAGGACTGCTTTTACAGTGTCCCACAGGTTTTGGGTTGTTGTGTTTTCATTTTCATTCATTTCTATGCAAATTTTGATTTCTTTTTTGATTTCTTCTGTGATTTGTTGGTTATTCAGCAGCGTGTTGTTCATCCTCCATATGTTGGAATTTTTAATAGTTTTTCTTCTGTAATTGAGATCTAATCTTACTGCATTGTGGTCAGAAAAAATGCTTGGAATGATTTCAAGTTTTTTGAATTTACCAAGGCTAGATTTATGGCCCAGGATGTGATCTATCCTGGAGAAGGTCCCATGTGTGCTTGAGAAAAAGGTGAAATTCATTGTTTTGGGATGAAATGTCCTATAGATATCAATTAGGTCTAACTGGTCTATTGTATCGTTTAAAGTTTGTGTTTCCTTGTTAATTTTCTGTTTAGTTGATCTATCCATAGGTGTGAGTGGGATATTAAAGTCTCCCACTATTATTGTGTTATTGTTAATTTTTCCTTTCATACTTGTTAGCATTTGTCTTACATATTGCGGTGCTCCCATGTTGGGTGCATATATATTTATAATTGTTATATCTTCTTCTTGGATTGATCCTTTGATCATTATGTAGTGACCGTCTTTGTCTCTTTTCACAGCCTTTGTTTTAAAGTCTATTTTATCTGATATGAGTATTGCTACTCCTGCTTTCTTTTGGTCCCTATTTGCATGGAAAATCTTTTTCCAGCCCTTCACTTTCAGTCTGTATGTGTCCCCTGTTTTGAGGTGGGTCTCTTGTAGACAACATATGCAGGGGTCTTGTTTTTGTATCCATTCAGCCAGTCTTTGTCTTTTGGTTGGGGCATTCAACCCATTTACGTTTAAGATAATTACTGATAGGTATGATCCCGTTGCCATTTACTTAATTGTTTTGGGTTTGAATTTATACACCGTTTTTGTGTTTCCTGTCTAGAGAATATCCTTTAGTATTTGTTGGAGAGCTGGTTTGGTGGTGCAGAATTCTCTCAGCTTTTGCTTGTCTGAGAAGCTTTTGATTTCTCCTTCATATTTGAATGAGATCCTTGCTGGGTACAATAATCTGGGCTGTAGGTTATTTTCTTTCATCATTTTAAGTATGTCTTGCCATTCCCTCCTGGCTTGAAGAGTTTCTATCGAAAGATCAGCTGTTATCCTTATGGGAATTCCCTTGTGTGTTATTTGTTGTTTTTCCCTTGCTGCTTTTAATATTTGTTCTTTGTTAATTTGATTAATATGTGTCTTGGGGTGTTTTCCCTTGGGTTTATCCTGTTTGGGACTCTCTGGGTTTCTTGGGCTTGAGTGATTATTTCCTTCCCCATTTTAGGGAAGTTTTCAACTATTATCTCCTCAAGTATTTTCTCATGGTCTTTCTTTTTGTCTTCTTCTTCTGGAACCCTTATGATTCAAATGTTGTAGCATTTAATATTGTCCTGGAGGTCTCTGAGATTGTCATTTCTTTTAATTCATTTTTCTTTTTTCCTCTCTGATTCATTTATTTCTACCATTCTATCTTCTA
Organism: Bos indicus; assembly: GCF_029378745.1. Taxonomy (NCBI): domain Eukaryota; kingdom Metazoa; phylum Chordata; class Mammalia; order Artiodactyla; family Bovidae; genus Bos; species Bos indicus. Next base: position 57,028,853 of record NC_091765.1, on the reverse strand, counting down.
ATTCATTAATCCTATCTTCTGCCTCTGTTATTCTACTATTTGTTGCCTCCAGAGTGTTTTTAATTTCATTTATTGAATTATTCATTATATATTGACTCTTTTTTATTTCTTCTAGGTCCTTGTTAAACCTTTTTTGCATCTTCTCTATCCTTGTCTCCAGGCTATTTATCTGTGATTCCATTTTGATTTCAAGATTTTGGATCAATTTCACTATCATTATTCGAAATTCTTTATCAGGTAGATTCTCTATCTCTTCCTCTTTTGTTTGGTTTGGTGGGCATTTATCCTGTTCCTTTATCTGCTGGGTATTCCTCTGTCTCTTCATCTTGTTTAAATTGCTGAGTTTGGGGTGTCCTTTCTGTATTCTGGCAGTTGGTGGCGTTCTCTTTATTGTGGCATTTCCTCGCTGTGTGTGGGTTTGTACCGGTGGCCTGTCAAGGTTTCTTGGTTAGGGAAGCTTGTGTCGGTGTTCTGGTGAGTGGAGCTGTATTTCTTCTCTCTGGAGTGCAATGAAGTGACCAGTAATGACTTATGAGATGTCTATGTTTTGGGGTGACTTTCAGCAGCCTGTATCTTGGAGCTCAGGGCTGTGTCCTTTGTTGCTGGAGAATTTGCTTGGTATATCTTGCCCTGGAACTTGTTTGCCCTTGTGTGGTGCTTCGTTTCAGTGTAGGTATGGAGGCATTTGATGAGCTCCTGTCAATTAATGTTCCCTGGAGTCAGGGTTTGGACTTAAGCCTCCTGCTTCCAGTTATTGGTCTTATTTTTACAGTTGTTTCAAAACTTCTCCTTCTATACAGCACCACTGATAAAACATCTATGTTAAAGATGAAACGTTTCTCCACCATGAGGGTCACCCAGAGAGGTTCATAGTGTTACATGGAGAAGAGAAGAGGGAGGAGGGAGTAGAGGTGACCCGAATGAGATGAGGTGGAATCAATAGAGGAGAGAGTGGGCTAGCCAGTAATCACTTCCTTATGTGCACTCCACAACTGGACCGCTCAGAGATGTTCATGGAGTTATACAGAGAAGAGAAGCAGGAGGAAATTGACAGAGGTGGCCAGGAGGATAAAAGGGGGGAATGAAAAGGAAGGAGACAGATCCAGCCAGTAATCAGTTCCCTAAGTGTTCTCCACCGTCTGGAACACACAGAAATTCACAGAGTTGGATAGAGTAGAGAAGGGTTAGGGAGGAGACACAGGTGACCTGGTGGAGAAAAAGCAGAGCCCAGAGGGAGAGAGAGCAGTCAAGCCAGTAATCTCGCTCCCTAGTGAAAAATGGGTCCTGAAGATTGGGTTCTTAAAGGTACAAAATTGGTAACAAATACATAAAAGCAAAAATTAAAAATCTAGAGTAGAGTTTGGAATTTCAAAAACCCAATGTTAAAGAAAAGAAGAAGGAAAAGAAAGAGAGAAAAAACAAACAAAAATAAACAAAGTCGCAAAAATTATAAAGAAAATATAGGTACAAAATTGATAACAAATACCAAAAAGCAAAAGTTAAAAATCTAGAGTACAGTTTGGAATTTCAAAAATACAGTGTTAAAAAAAAAGGAGAGAAAAAAAAAAAAGACAGGAAAAAAAAAACCAAAACCAAAAACAAACAAATTCACAAAAATTATAAAGAAAGTATAGGTACAAAATTGATAACAAATACCAAAAAGCATAAATTAAAAATCTAGAGTAGAGTTTGGAATTTCAGATATACAATGTTATATAAAAGAAGAGAAAGAGAGAGAGAAAAAAAAAAGTCACAAAAATTATAGAAAAAAAATATAGGTACAAAATTGATAACAAATAATAAAAAGCTAAAATTAAAAATCTAGAGTAGAGTTTGGAATTTCAAAAATACAATGTTAAAGAAAAGAAGAAAAAAGTCAAAAAATTATAAAATAAATATATATGAAGTTTGCTTTGAAAAAAATAGGGTCTTTTTTTTTTTTTTTTGCTAATAGTAGGTTATAAAAGTGAAAATTAAAGGAACAATAGAGGCGTTAAAATTCTTTAAAAAATTTAAAAAAAAAGAAAGAATGATCGTAAAAATAGTAAAAATGTATCTAGGACTTTCAGTAGTTTTGTTGTGGGTATTGTGGGTTCAGTTCATTTTCGGCTAGTTCCTTGATCTGACTTATATTTCTCAAGATCTATAGGCCCCTTTCTATGTAGTTGGTACTAAACACAGGGTTTTAATCTATTGCCTGTAGCTTCCAGGTGGGTCCTTCTGTTATAGCTTCTTCTGTTTGCTGGTCTCTTCAGTATCTGGTTTGCGCCCTGACACAAAGGGGACGGTGGAGGACACTTTTTTTTTTTTTTTTTAGGCTCACTTGTTCAGTCACACTGTGGGGAGGGAGGGACGCTGCAAACAAATAACACTGGCGTGTGCTCGCACTATCTCAGCCACACTGGGTCTGCCCCCGTTCACGGCGCGTGTAGCCTCCCTGCCCACACTGCTCAGGCTCTAGGTTGCTCTGCTGGGAACCATCCGTGTCCGGCCCTGGGCTGCTTGCACCTCCCAGGTCCAAGCCACTCAGGTTCAGGCACTCGGGTAGTCCTCAGAGGCACAGACTTGTTTGGGCCTGCGTTTTGTGCCCTTCCCAGGTCCAAGCAGCTCAGGTGATAAGGTGTTTGGCGAGCGCAGTTGCTGTGACTTATTGCCTCCCTGCCACTCAGTTATCTAGGTGTACAACTGGCGCACCTTTTCAGGTGGATGTTGACCGTCCAGACCCCCAAGAAGTTTTAGTTAGCAAAGAAGCCTGCTTACAGTTTTATAGATAATGTCTCTCTGGGGCTGTGAATGCCCCCTTCTGGGTATGGCTGCCTGTCACCGGAGGGGGATGGTCTGTAGTCAGCTATCTCTGTTCAGTCCTTTGTTCCGTGCACAGGCCTGGCGGTATCTTAGGTTAGGGCTGGCTTTTCGCGTGGTAGATATCCCACAGTCTGGTTTGCTAGCCCAAATTATTTCACTCAGAAAGCGCTCGGGGTATTCAGGCCAGGTCCTTACTCTAAGTGATGCAGCCTGTGCCGCGCCTCCCTGCCCAGCCCCCGCTTGCTAGTAGGTGTGCAGGCGTCTGCGCTGCTTCTCCGCTGGGGGAGTTACCATAGGGCTCGTAATCTGAGGGTTTTAATTGTTTATTTATTTTTCCTCCCTGCTACGTTGCCCTCTGTGCTTCCAAGGCTCAGCACAGATTCGGCAGTGAGAAGGTTTCCTGGTGTTTGGAAACTTCTCTCTTTTTTAAGACTCCCTTCCTGGGATGGAACTCCGTCCCTCCCTCTTTTGTCTCTTTTTTTTGTCTTTTATATTTTTTCCTACCTCCTTTTGAAGACTTGGTTTGCTTTTCTGGGTGCCTGATGTCCTCTGCCGGCATTCAGAAGTTGTTTTGTGGAATTTACTCAGTGTTTAAATGTTCTTTTGATGAATTTGTGGGGGAGAAAGTGTTCTCCCTGTCCTACTCCTCCACCATCTTCGAAAAGCTTAGTCTTAACCACTGTATAATACTGCACTTAATCTCTCCTGTGTTTTGTGGAGTATCTTATATTTCAATGACTTGGATGATTTCTGTATCTACTTTCTATCTTGATCTTTTCTAACATCCTTTTGCTATTCTATATTTTCCCTTCAGACTCTTGCAGTTTATCTTTGGGGCTTCCCTGGCAGCTCAGCTTATCTTTAGTCAGCTTTAATTAATAAAAACAATTTCAAACTTTATAATTTTTTCTTGAATTTTCTTCTTTCCTAACATAATTCTCTAGCACTGGACATTTCCACTACAAAAATAGAATCAAGATATTTAAATTTTTTTCATTATACCTTAATGCCCCATTAAAATTAAAAAAATTTTCTTTTTCCTCCATTTTTGTGAGATTTCTAGGTCTTGGCATTATCTCTACCATTGCATACTTTGATCACTGATTACCTGCTTCTATCATAAGTCACTCTCCTGACTTTCACTGAAACAGCTTGTGCTGTGACATTTAGAGATATCTTTCATCTGCTACTTTGAACACAGCACATAGTATCTCTTGATTTCCAATTGTTTTCAAGACTTTCTGCTGTATTTTCTTAATTTTCTTATTTTAACATGTATTTATTTTTTCATGTTTCAGACTATTTATTCATCAGTGTAAACCCAACACAATACACCAACATAATTTCATACATTTAGGGGGAAAATATCTCCTGGTTAAGTGGGAAATTGTGTGGATTGTTTCTGGAAGAGCTTCATTCTAAGCAGCTTTACAGTGACACGTTACATTTAGAAGTTTGGACCTTCTTTCTTCAGTTTCTATAATCTGTATTCAGAGAGTAGAACTTGTACTGATCATTAGGACCGAGCTTGTTCTAGGGTTCTGGGTTATTCTTTCTGTCCCAACTGATATTGGGACTCAACGATGCCAGGAGCATGACATACAATGCAGCTCCAGTACCTCCCACTCCAATGAATATGAAGAGGGGGATCAAGCTAGGATGCTTCTTGGCATGACTGATGATCTGGCAGAGCAGGGCTGTGACAGAAGCCTTGAGTCCAAACTGAGAGGAAAAACTAAGCAGAAAGGCCTGGGATTAAGCAGTCACCCTATTTTAATATTTAGACTTCAGGTGTGGAGTTGGATTTATCACAGCCCTCAGTTCATAGTGTGTTATCATCAATAGTTCATACTTCTTTCAATTTTGTTTGCTATTTTTTCTTTTCTCTCATTTCCTCCCTACTGCAGAAATTCATTTTAATTGTATATTAAATGTTTTTGTATATCCATCCTTAAATAAATGTATGTAATGTTATTTTGTGTATCTATGTGTTTTTAATTTACATAAATGTATTATACTGTAGTTTTAATTGTCTTACAACATTAAAACTTGATACTATCAGATTTAAAAAATTTTTGCTCATCGAAAGGATATGAGTTACTTCATTGTTCTTTTAATTTGCATTACTCTTTAATACTAGCAACATTTGGCATCTTTATATACTTGTTAGTTCTCTGGAGTTCCCATTCTATGAATTGGCTATGTATAACCTTTGTCTATTTTTAAATTAAATACTCGAGTTTTTCATCGTATTTTTGAGAATTGGTTATATAATCAATGTAACTTTCTTTTGTCAGCTTTGGATATAGCACTTATTTCATATTTGATTTACAGAAAAATTGAGCGAGCAATAGGGTACATTGCCATATACCCGTCTCTTGCATACAGTTTTCCCTATTATTGACACCTTGCATTACTGTAGTATATTTGTTACAATTAATTAATCAATACTGATAACTGTTATTAACTAAAATCCATGACCTTATTATATAGTTCTATGTTTTTTGACAAATGCATATGTCATCTAATACCATTACTGTATCAAACAGAATAGTTTCACTGACCTTAAAGTCCCCAGTACTCCACATTTTCTTCCCTCTGCCCTAGTGGTTTAACCTCTAGCAACCACTAATCTGGGCTTCCTAGGATTTAATGGGTAAAGAATCTGCCTGAAATGCAGGAGATGCGAAGGACATGGGTTAGATCCCTAGGTTGGGAAGATATCCTGGAGAAGGACACAACAACTCATTAGATTGTTCTTGCCTGGAGAACCCCATGGACAGAGAAGCCTGGTGGGCTACATCCCACAGGGTCACAAAGAACTGGACACAACTGAAGTGACTGAGCATGCACACAACCACTGATCCTTTTGCTACTCCCATAGTTTTACCTTTTCTAGAATGTCATACAGTTGGGATTACACAATATGTAGTTTTTTTCACTTGAGTGTACATTTAATGTTCCTTTATGTCTTTTTATGGCTAAATAGCTCATTTCTTTTTAGTACTGAGTAACATTCCATTGTATGAATAAACAGATTATTCATTTACTACTGAAGGCCTTCTTAGTTGTTTCCAGGTTTTGCAGGTTATGAATAAAGCTGCTATAAACATATGCATGCAAGTTTTTGTATGTACATACGTTTTTGATTCAATTGTGAAAACACAAGTGTGACTGCTGGATGAAATGGTAAGACTATGTCTAGCTTTCTAAGACATTCCAAATCATCTTTCAAACTGGCTATACAATTCTTCATTCCCATCAGCAATGAATGAGATTACCTGCTGCTCTACATCTTCATCAACATTTGGTATTGGCAGATTTTTAGGTTGTAACCATTCTAACAGGTGGGTAAAGTTATCTTATTGCTGTTTTAAGTTGCAATACCCTAATGACATACAATGCTGATTATTTGTTTATATGCTTATTTGCCATCTATATATCTTCTTTGGTAAGGTATCTGTTCAGAATTTTGATTATTTTCTTGGTGTATTTTTTTGTTTTTCTTGTTGTTAGGTTATACAGGTACATAAGAGTTTTGCAAATATTTTCTTCAAACCTGTGTCTTATCTTTTCATTCATTTAAGAGCATCTTTCACAGAGCAGACATTTTAATTGTATAAAGTCCATCTTATTGGTTTTTCCTTTCATGAATTATGAGATATCCTTTGATATTCTAAAGTCACTGCCAAAATCAAGGTCATCTAGATATTCACCTATTTATCGTCTAGAAAGTTAATAGGTTTGCCTTTTATATTAAGTCTATGATCCATTTGAATTAATTTTTGTGAAATGTAAAGTCTGTGTGCAGCTTCTTTTGCATATGGATATGTAATCATTTTAGCACCATTTGTTGTAAAGATGATTCTATCTTCACAAAATGTTTTTGCTCCTTTGTCAAGGATCATTTGTGTATGCTTATGTGGGCCAATTTATAGGCTCTAAATTCTGTTCCATTGATGTGTCTATTCTTTAATCAATACCACTTACTGTACCTTTATGGTAAATCTTGAAGTTGATGAGCATCAATCCTCTGACTTTATTCTTCTTCATTATTATGTTATCTATTCTTGGTCTTTTGCTTTTCCATATAAACCTTAGAATCACTGTTGACATTCACAAAATAATGTGCTGATGTTCTGATTTGGGACGGCATTAAATTTATAGGTCAAATTGGGAAGAATTGACATCTTAATAATATCAAGTCATCCAATGCATGAACACGGATCTCTATTTTTGATTTAAAAATTTTTCTCTTATGAAATTTTTGTGATTTTCTTCACATATTCTGTACATACTTTCTTATATTTATGCCTAAGATATCTATTTCACTTTTTGTCTTAATGTAAATAGTGTTGTATATTTAATGTCAAATTTCAGTTGTTCATTGATGTTATCTAGGAAATTGCCTTATATTCTCTAACCTTGCTTTAATTGTTTCAGTTCAGTTCAGTTCAGTCGCTCAGATGTGTCCGGCTCTTTGTGACCCCATGAATCGCAGCACGCCAGGCCTCCCTGTCCATCACCAATTCCCAGAGTTCACCCAAACTTGCTCCAATAGGTATTTTTTTGTTGTTGCTACTGCTAATTCTTTGGGGTTTTTCTATGTAGACAATCATATTAACTGTGTAAAAAAGACAGTTTTATTAACATTTTTCAACTTTCTATACATTTTACTTTTCTTGTTTCCTTGCATTATCTAGGACTTCCAATACCATATTTAATAGGAGTAGAGAAGGGGCTTTGTTTCTGATTATAGGAAGAAAGCACCTGGGTTTTCAGTATGAAATGCGATATTAGCTGTAGGTCTTTGGTAGATGCTTCCTGTCATGTTCACAAAGTTACCCTTTATTCCTGGTGTGCTAAGAGTTTTGGTTTTTTTTAATCATTGATTTTGGATATTAACAATTTTTCTTCATCAATGACAAAATCATGTGCTTTTCTTCTATAACCTGTTGATGTGATGAATTATAACAATTTTCAAATGTTTAACTAGCCTTGCCTATTGGGAATAAATTCCACTTGGTCATGGTGTATTATTCTTTTTACAGTGTTGGATTAAATCTGCCAATACTTCATTCTGAAGTTTTTCATTTATGCTCATGAGAGATTTTGGTCTTGAGTTTTCCTTTCTTATAATGTCTCTATCTGGTATTATGGTAATGCTGGTCTCATTGAATGAGTAGTAAGTTCTCCCTCTGCTTCCACCTTCTGGAAGAGATTGTAGGGAATTTGTATAATTTCTTCCTTAAATCTTTGGTGGAATTCAATAAAGAAATCATTGGGATGGTGCTTTCTTCTTTGGAAATTAATTATTGATTCAATTTCTTTGAAGATATAGGTCTATTCAGATATTTTTCTCCTATATGAGTATTATCGACTTGTCTTTCAAGGAATTGGTCCATTTAATTCAAGCTATCAAATTTGTGATAAAGTTATTCATTGTTGTTGTTCAGTAACTCATTCATGTCCTATTCTTTGCAACTCCATGGACTGCAGCACACCAGGCTTCCCTGTCCTTCACCATCTCCCAGAGCTTGCTCAAACTTATGTCCATTGAGTCAGTGGACATAATCCACCTATAATCCAATCCCATCCTCTGTCATCCCCTTCTCTTTTTGCCTTCAATCTTTCCAAGCATCAGGGTCTTTACAATGCACATGAGCAAATGATGCAAATGAGCCAGCTCTTTGCATCAGGCGGCCAAAGTATTGGAGCTTCAGAGTTATTCATAATACTTTATTTATCCTTTTAATGTCAATGGATCAATAGTGATGATCTCTGCTCCATTTCTGGTATTAATAAACTGTGTATTTTCTCTTTCATCTTAGCCTTTCTAGAAGTTTGTCAATTTTACCATTTTTTTTCCAAAAAAGCTTTCATTTTTATTTTATATTATTTTTTAATTCTCAATCTTTTGGGTGATATCACCTTTAACATTTTTTTTTCTTTTTTAACTTTACAATATCATATTGGTTTTGCCATATATCAACATGAATCTGCCACAGGTATACAACTGTTCCCCATCCTGAACCCTCCTCTGTCCTCCCTCCCCATACCGTCCCTCTGGGTCGTCCCAGTGCACCAGCCCCAAGCATCCAATGAGGTACCATTTCACACTAGTCAGAATGGCTGCGATCCAAAAGTCTACAAGCAATAAATGCTGCAGAGGGTGTGGAGAAAAGGGAACCCTTTTACAGTATTGGTAGGAATGCAAACTAGTACAGCCACTATGGATAACAGTGTGCATATTCCTTAAAAAACTGGAAATAGAACTGCCTTATGACCCAGCAATCCCACTGCTGGGCATACACACTGAGGAAACCAGAAGGGAAAGAGACACGTGTACCCCAATGTTCATCGCAGCACTGTTTATAATAGCCAGGACATGGAAGCAACCTAGATGTCCATCAGCAGATGAATGGATAAGAAAGCTGAGGTACATATACACAATAGAGTATTACTCAGCCATTAAAAAGAATACATTTGAATCAGTTCTAATGAGGTGGATGAAACTGGAGCTTTCATTTTTATTAATTAAAACCTTTTCTGTTTTCAATTTCATTGATTGCTGCTATAATTTATATTATTTTTCTTTGTTTTGTTTTAAGCTTATATCACCCTTTCTTTCTCTAGTTTCCTAATAGGAAAGCTTAGATTATTGATGTTAGATTTCTCATCTTTAGAAATATGTGTATTCAACACAGTCAGCCAAAGAATGGCATATTTACAACATTTGACTAATTTGGATGAACTCAGTAGAATAATTGCTTTCTATAAGATTATGTAGCATTTGATTCTAAAATTAAGTACAGACATCTATTTTCACCTTAAGATATTCCACCTACTACACTGGATGATCCTGAGATTTCAAATTATTTGAGTCATATTTATACCATATTCTGAAATCTGAATTTTCTATTGCTTTAGCTTAAATGTGTTAATGGTACTTTTGTGATGTTGTGTATGATGTGGAATTCACTGCCTTTTCTTCTTTTTTCTATTTTTGTTTCATGAACTATAATCCACCAGCATAGTAGAATTCTATTACAAATAGTTGATCTGTAGTCCCTGAATATTCTTACCTTTGTACAATGGAATGTGGAAATAATTTGAAATTGAAATTATTATTTCTAATCTACAATTTAGTATATGAAGCTAAGTAGCCTGTTTTTAAATCAAATACTATAATTACAATTATATATTTCAAAATAATAAAAATTATTTTCAACTAGTGGCATGTGTACGTAATTTTAACTTAGTACATAACATAAATAGGCAAACTATTTAGCACAAATAGAAACAGTAGAGGACAGGGAAGCCTGGCATGCTGTGCTCCATGGAATTGCAAAGAGTCAGACATGACTTAACTACTGAACAACAATATTTAGTGAAAAGAGAAATGTTTTTTTCCATCTACTGTCAGTGATATGCATCTTTCAACTAAGATTCTTTCTAGATGGTGACTTAACAATTGATTGAAATGTACTATTTTATAAAGTTAATGAAAAGTTATTAGTTATATATTTTTCTTATTAGGCAAAACTTTTTGAGGAATTAATTCTTCATTCTATTTAAGCGCTGAGAGATACATTTACTTATGAATAGAGTCTAAAGAGATAATTTCCTTGCAATACCATTCAGAGATCAGAGTCAATTGACCATTTTGCCAGCGTTGATCTAAAGGGCAAGTTAAGAGGACAGAATGAACCAAAACCTTACCTTTCTTTTTTTTTCCCTTTCAGTGTGTGTGTGCGCAGTCTGTTGATTATGAAGTTAGCATAAGAGTAAGGTGCAAAACAGGACACATTGAAGAGGCTGATGCAAGAAGACACTAAAATTATTCTCTGCATCTTAAGAGCATCATCTTGAAAGGGCTTAAGGGCAGTGTTGATGTTGTTCCTGAGAAGAAGCAGTAGCTGTTCTTTTGAATTCACACTGTTGCTTTCTGGAAGATTTTATGAGCATGTATAAGGGTACTACAAAAGTACCCTCTGTAGGGGAAATTGCTTCTAGCAAGAGGCAAGGGTAGCAGATGTATAAAGCATCTTAAATCTGTTTACTCACAGGGTCACTGGAAGATCAAAACTGATTATCCCATTAGGAAGTCTAAGTTCATCCAGGAAATACCCAAACACTTTCTTGAATAATTGATTTTGTTAAATACATGACTACATTCTGTTCAATTTACATATATACCAGTAACAAATTTTGTTAGTGGTCATTGGAAATAACATTATTTATTTACCTGTTGCACAGTATCTGGAAGGGTGGGTAGACAGAATTTATTGGCAAAAATAAAAATAAAACTGTGCTGCCGCTGCTGCTGCTAAGTCGCTTCAGTCGTGTCCGACTCTATGTGATCCCATAGACGGCAGCCCACCAGGCTGTGCTAGAAATCAATTAGAAACACATAAGAATTTTCAGTGGTTGATACAAAATGAATTTTTGCTCTTTTGGTGGTAATATTACAGTCACCTTGGATGGATGCTTGATTCTCTGGAGTTTCTTTATCATCTGGCCTCCTACAGTCTCTTATTCCTAGTACCTTTTCTGAAGTTCTCTGATCCCTGGAGTCTTCGCTGCTTCTGAAGATTGTCCTTCCTGCTGGATTTGTCTTAGGATGGCAATAGTGAATCTCTTTGGACAATAATCATCACAATCTCCTATAATAGTTGATTCTGTAGAATGGGACATCTATAAGACAAGTTTTTATTTACCAGTGTTTACTTCCTTTCATAGGAAACTATCAATATAAGTTTGTACTAGAAGATCCCACTTTCATCACACATAAGGAGAGAAGAAATAAAAGGGGTGAGATACAAAAATTTCTATTCTGTTACAATTTTTAAAGAAGACCTTAGAAAGAAGATTGTCATCATAATTTGTAGCATTTTACAATATTCATATATAAGGCATTTGTCAAGGTATGGGTTTTGTGGAACAATAAAAATTTATTACCATCCTTTTTTGACCCAATAATGTATGGAACTCAAAATGTTCCTAGGAACCAGATATCATATAGAAGTAAAGACAATGACTAAAGCAAGTGGGAATCGAAGAGACCAAGCATTTTTCAAAACTGTGTTATGTAGATAACATATTTCAGAAATAAAATATTTTATAATGGTAGATCCTATAGATAAAGCTCTCAGGGACAAGATCCTTTTTTGAGATTTTAGTTACTAAATACTCTCTATGCATAGCACTTTTCTGTGATATAAAAGAAAATGCCAGCCCCTCCTCTCCCATTTTTTTTTGTGAGTAATATAGATACATATACTCTCAAATACATGAATTTAAGAAAGATGAAATGTGTCTTTAGGTTTGTTAACAAGCACTGTGGTTAGCTACTTTTTTATTGTAACAGTGCACATATACTGGAGAAATGTTGAAAAATGGAGTGGAGGGAGGGGGTCAGAGGTAAATAAGAAAGACTTTATAGTCAATGAAAAAAATAAATTTTAGCATCTCTTTTTAAACATTGAAAACTTTGCTCATAAAACAATGAAAGTGAATATGAGGCATATTATTATGATACATTAAACATTAAGAGATAAAAATGGATAAAGCAAGGAAAGCTCTCCTTAGCTAAATGGTTAATTCATTTAACTGCTGAAGATGCAGTTTGTTAATGAGTAGCTGAGATGAGACATAACTGCATAAATCCCAATCTTATTGGTATGTACAGCTGATGGTCTCATTAAGAAATGGTCCCACAGGGTCACAGAGGTGAATGTATGAGATCGAAGCAGATAACTCCATTAGTTCACTATGCTTTTCACAGATTATGCATGTCAAAACAGTGTGAACAAAATGATCCTTTGCTTAATGAATGCTTATGGGAAGGAGAGGAGAGTTAGGATAGCTTACATTAGAAAACCTAGGACTCTTTAGGAAAAACTTCAGAACTATAATGGGAATCATACTAAAGAATGTTTCAAAAATAGTTTTTTTTTTTTTTGGTTAAGCAGTTAAAAATGGCAAGAGGCATTTAGTAAGTTGTAACAACTCTTATAAGAGTCTCTTTTGTACTGTTAGACTAGTAAGCATCTTGCTCACCCAGGATTACAATTAGCTTTACCTTACCACTTAGGACTAAACAATAACAGCAACTACTTAAGATAATAACTGGTGAAAAAAAATCCATTGGAGAGAACATAATGTAGATAAGTAAGCTTAAAGTTGGCTATGAGTTGGTAGTTATGATAAAGTAGGTTCTACCTAGGGAAAGAGCTTGCCCTAATTCTGATAGAGCAAAGACAAGCTAATTATTGACTGAAACCCATCGTTTCCACTCCTTCCTCCCTCCTCCCTGAATACACAGGCTGCCCACTCTTCCCAGCCTCCTTTGTAGTTAAGTGGGACCATGTGATGGACATCTAGTGGTGAAATGTAGGTGGACATGATGTCTGTCATGTCCGGAAGTGGCCCATTTAAATCTCTCACGTTTTTTTCCTATTCTCTCTCTTTCTCCTTCTGGCTAGATGCACACTTACAGGAAAGAAGAGTCCGGAATTTATACTGATCTCTGAACTGCTGCATGGTATAGGACATGCCACTGTTATACACTGAGTTTTCTAGGAGCTAAGAATAAAGTATACTGTATTAGGCCATTGAAAATTTTTTTCATGTAGTTCATATATTTACCCTACTATAACTAGAATCTTCTTTAGTGATTATCTTTTATTTATATACCTGTTGAAGAAGTATTTATTGTATGATCCCTATGTGTCACGGACATGGCTAGCAACTAGGAATATGAGCTAGAAGGTGGCAAATACAGGTGGAATACCAACATTAGAGTTTAGGCATTTCTGCTGTGTTCATGGATCAAGGATTTTGCTCTGAGGTGGTTTGCTTGGGCCAAATTCTTCATCTCCTTTGTATTCAAAGAGAACTGAGCACTTCTTTCCTGTCTAGACTTACTGTTTGTACTATTGATATTGGCCAAAATTTAAGTTAATCTAATCTAATTTAATCTAATCAGAGAACATTGGTTTACACAATAAGAACATTTATTTGCTTTCAGCTTGTTAGTTGGTAAGTCATGTCTGACTGTTTGTGACCCCCATGGACTATAGCCTGCCAGGATCCTCTGTCCATGGGTTTCTCTAGGCAAGAATACTGGAGTGGGTTGCCATTTTCTTCTCCAGGGGTTTTAAGCTTAGGTATACACTAACTAAAGGTTTTTCCTTTTGTAAAATTCACATTATAGAGAACTCTTCTTCTTTGTCTACAAGGCTGTCTTTTCTGACACAACATTATTCAGTTCAGTTCAGTCACTCAGTTGTGTCTGACTCTTTGCAACCCCATGAACTATAACATGCCAGGCCTCCCTGTCCATCACCAACTTCTGGAATCTCTTCAAACTCATGTCCATTGAGTTGGTGATGCCATCCAACCATCTCATCCTCTGTCATCCCCTTCTCCTCCCACCTTCAATCTTTCCCAGCATCAGGGTCTTTTCAAATGAGTCAGTTCTTTGCATCAGGTATTGGCATTTCAGCTTCAACATCAGTCCTTCCAATGAACACTCAGGACTGATCTCCTTTAGGATGGATTGGTTGGATCCCCTTGCAGTCCAAGGAACTCTCAGGAGTCTTCTCCAGCACCACAGTTCCAAAGCATCAATTCTTTGGTGATCAGCTTTCTTTATAGTCCAACTCTCATATCCACACATGATCACTGGAAAAACCATAGCATTGACTAGATGGACCTTTGTTGGCAAACATTATTAACCAGACATAAATGAAACTTTTTATCACTAACCCAGAATCACAATGTTATAAATAGGTTACATCCTTATTCACTATCACTTAGCTTCATTTCTTCCCTTGTTATAACTTTTTTGTGCAAAGACTACCACACAACAATGTAGACTTACAATATTTCTGGTGAAATAGTGACAGAATAAAATTACAGGTGATCTCAGCTATAAAAGCTTCTTTCTTTTTATGGAAGCAAAATCTGTGATAGACAGAGAATAGAAAGCAGAGGGTGCATTTTGTGGGCAGAAGTTTAGCTATTTCCCATCCGTGATATGAATTTTGCATTCAATTGATGGAATGTTCAGATCCAGACTCCTGATGCTAGATTGATGATAAATGTGCATGGCATTTTACTTCAGAAACAGGTGATAATTTAGGAAGTGAAAAACTTACAATAAAAGAAGCTGAAAAACATTTTAAGGGCTAATTCTTCTTGTCATCAAGCAAATGACTTGCTGTCCTGACCATAGTAAATGAAGTCTCCAATAGAATAAATCAATTGCAATTAAATGAGTTTGATTCCTTTAGTCCAGTGATCCAGAAATTTGGGAGAGAGTTAGGGAGCTTTTGAAAATTTGATAAAGGTTAAACATCTCCACCCCAGATAAATACAGAAACACTCTACACTTTATGTATAATTCAGAGGATTCTTGATCTGCCACTGCCAACGGCTCCAAGGTAATAAAGAATCCCTGCTTTTGTACAAATAGGCTTGAAGAATCTGCCTTTCAAACAAGCACAAGACCTCCCTAAGACCCAAACTGAGTCAGTATTTGAAATATCTAATGGTGTATGAAGCAGTAGAACATTCTGCAGCATGAGCCACTTATTTGGTGCTTTTCAAACCTTCATGTACATGAAATCCATTTAGAGATGACTACAAATAAGGCCAGATTTCTGGGCTGCAATTCTAGATATATTCATTAAGTCATTCTGAAGTGGAACCAGAAATCTGCATTTTAAATAATCTTAGTGATTCTGATGTAGATTGCACATGGGCCACAAATTGAGAAATCCTTTCTAACCTTTACTTGGAAGCCCTTCAAACCCATAGCCACCAAGGCAACCACCTCTTTGCCTTCAAGCTTGGAGCTCCTATGTGTCCTGCTTTCCGCAAAGAGCTTGCTTAGGCTCAGCATCATTTCCCCTTCTTCACTCCCCCCAGTGAACAAGATACAATATTCTAATTAGCAAAAGGTCTTTGCAGAGCTAACATGTTTGGCCAAACTAACACAGTCTACCATTGTCAATAACTGCAGAGGATATCATTCTTAATCACCCTGACAAGTTTCTTAATATAATAACTATCAATTACTGTTTGAAAGTAACAGATGACATCAATTAATGGATGGTTTGATAAAAATCTCTGGAGGAAAATGGAAAGACGAATCTAGCCTTTTTAGACATTACTGTTTCTTCCCTCCACATGTGTTTCTTTGAGGAAAAAATTGAAGAAAGGAAGAAAAATCAGTATTTAAACTTGATTGTGGTGAGAAAATGTCCATGGCTAAAACAACAGTTTTCATTTTACCTTCAAATACAGATTAGGATTTCTATTTTCTAACAAAAGTTTCTTTCTGATAATTAAATCTAAATTAGTATTGTGTGTCCAAGACTGTGTGTACATGTCTTTAGGCCTGTCTTTGAATAATAATTCATTAATATATTCATAATTATTCATTTTAGCAATATCAAATATAACTTAGTAGGAATTAATACAGTATTACCATACTATATAGTATTGTGGTATTAAACATTAACAGAACTACAAATGTAGCAATAATATTATTTACACATTAATAACAATAATACATTATTCACTTTCTTCCCATTTTACTTGTTTCATTTGTCATCTATAGAAGAGGCACTTTGAAATAAAAACTAAGCATATAAAGCATATGCTTCATAAGTCTTGAGAGTGGAAACTACAGGGTTCTCTTACACAGAGCTTCACAATCCCAGGCTCTTTCTAAGGAAAGAACTCACCCACAGAATTTTCATCTACTTAATCTCTACCAAGTACCTTGTTGTTGTTGTTTAGTCACTAACTCATGTCTGACTCTTTTGTGACCCCATGAACTGTAGCCCGCCAGGCTCCTCTATCCATGGAATTTCTCAGGAAAGAATACTGGAGTGGGTTGCCATTCCCTTCTCCATGGGATCTTCTTGACCCAGGGATCGAACCTAGGTTTCCTGCATTGGCAGGCAGATTCTTTACCACTGAGCCACTTGGAAAACCCATTAAACACCTAATGTTCCCTTTATTGTTTAAATGTGTAGGCTGTCAGACTCAGCTGTGGACTGAGCAGAAACTTGGTTTGTACATTTTGTTATGTTTCTTTTTTACCCAAAATAACTAAATCTTTTTAATAATCCAGGGGAAAAGAAAAAAATGTTGCCTTTTGAAAAAAAAAAAAAAAAAAACAACTTTTTCTAAGCATAAATAATATAGAAACTCCAGAGGTTGAAAAGATCTTTAGTAGATATACTAAAACACGTTTGGTAAGAGGTAGAGTTTGGTAAATCAATCTGGATAAAAGCTAAAGCAGATGATCATTTAAGGAGCATACAATCTCAAAAGTGCATTGTCCATGGCTGTTTTCACATTCCAACAACAGATCTGAGTAGTTCCAACAGCAGCTAAGTGAACCTCAAAGACTAAACAGTCAATATCAGGCCTTTCACAAAAAATATTTACTGACCCCCTCTTCTAAAATTGAGTGGATTTTTAGTGCAGGAGGTTGCAAAGAGTCAGACACAACTTAGTGACTGAACAATAAGTAAAACAAAAACTCAAAGCTAAGTTTTGCTAAGTCTAACCATTTAGCTTAGTCAATAACACATATCCACATAGAAGTTTATTCCTGAACAATTTTAAAGGTAACATATCTTTACTTACAATTTTTTCTAAGTATATAAATCATTGGTTAATATACACACTGATATTTTGGCAGAGTGTTAATTTCTTCCAGGGAGACTAAATAGGGAATCATAAGGGTCTTTAAATCTGAGTTTCACTCACATAAAGACTCATCACTGGATACCTAAGAGCTTTATTCCATCTCATGGATGGCAGCTATTTAAATCTGGTGTGTCTGCCTTTGAAACAAATTTGATTTTTAGGTGTTTCAACATTCAATGACTCAAATAATGCAATCCCTGTAAATAAACAAAGCCACAGGGAGGTTTGTCTTAGTGGAGAAGCAGGAAGGATTCTAATCAAGTAGTGGTATTTGCAAAGGATTAAAGGGGGAAATGAACAAATCTCATGACAAGACTGCAAACAACCTGCTTGGCAGGATCAATGACCTACTCCAGGGCTTCTTCTTAGGTGGGACACATCATTTTGTTTCTTTCATTTCCCAACCCAACAGAGAATATACTGAGAGAACATTCCTGAACCTCTCCTCCTTAGTGGTTCTCCCCACTGGAAGTGGAGTGATTGATCTGATAACTGAGATTAGGGAGACGGGTTCTATCTGATCAAACTGGTTTCACATTGGTTCTGTTTCCAAGTTGCCTGCCTACAGGCTGAGTGTGTTCTCTTTCCTCCTGCCTCCCATATGTTAGCACAGGTCACCTTCTATGAAGGAGAAGAGAGTGGCATGGGCATCAAAAGTCAATATTGGCCTCTGCTTTAAATTACAGTCCCCGATTTTTTTGTGAGCAATAAAGTTTGTACTTCGTTGTTTCTCTGAATCTGATATCTTTTACTCAAATGATTTAGAATTCAAAGAGGAGGATGATTAATTTGCCTCTTAAAACCTCAATAGTGTTTAGGAGGGCTATAGTTTATAGGGGATGATGATGGCCTATATTACGGAGATCTGTAGAGATATATTTGGGCTTCTCTGATGGCTCAGATGGTAAAGAATCTGCCTGCAATGTAGGAGACCCGGGTTAGATTCCTGGGTCGGGAAGATTCCCTGGAGAAAAAAATGGCAACCCACTCCACTATTCTGGCCTGGAGAATTCCATGAGCAGAGAAACCTGGTGGGCTACAGGCTACACAAGAGAAACCTTGCAACCATGGGGTCATAAAGAATCAGATATGACCAACTAACACTTAGAGATTTATTTGGGCCTGGACTACTTGTGAGACTGAAGCAGGGAAAGGATTGGCTTTGATTGTTTCAGAGTGGAAGAATCTGCCCCATGGTCCAGCCTTTACAGTGAAACCAAGGTTTCAAATGACCTTTTGAGTCTGAAATGATGAACTACAACGAAAAAGACATCACTGAACAAGAATTAATGCTTTGTATCAGAAAAAAAAAAAAAAATCAAACCTCCACAAACAATAACAACAAAAAATAATAATTCAGAATGAGACTGTGTAATTTGCAGTGATGTGGATGGACCTAGAGACTGTTACAGAGTAAAATAAGTCAGAAATAGAAAAAAATTTGTATATTAACACATATGTGAAATCTAGAAAAATGGTATAGATGACTCTATTTGCAAAGGAAAAACAGACACAGTTATAGAGAACAAATATATGGGTACCAAGAAGAAGGGGGAAGGTGGCAGGAATTGGGAGATTGGGATTGGCACATGTATACTATTGATACTATGTATAAAATAGATACCAGGCTTCCCTGATGGCTCAGCAGTAAAGAATCTGCCTGTTAATGCAAGAGACATGGGTTTGATTGAGACATGGGTCAGGGATATCCCCTGGAGAAGGAAATGGCAACACACTCCAGTATTCTTTCCTGAGAAATCCCATGGACAGAGGAGCCTGGCAGGCTACAGTCCATGGGGTAGCAAAAGAGTTGTACATGACTTAGTGACTAAACAACAAAAACCACAATAAATAGATAACGAATGAAAACATACTGTATAGCAAGGGAACTCTACTTAATGCGCAGAGGTGACCTGATTGGAAAGGAAGTCCAAAATAGAAGGAATGTATGTATATGCATGGCTGATTCATTTCGCTACTCAGTGAACCTAACACAACATTGCAAAGCAACTATAGCCCAATAAAAATTAATTAAAAGATAATTTACTTAAAATATTAATTTAGAGATAGAATGGGGTAAACCAAGACAAAAGAAAAGCTTATATGAACACATGAAGACACAATTGAAGTATAAAACAAGAATATTATATGGATATCACCAAAGCTGAATGAACTTTCAGATCAGATCAGTCATTCAGTTGTGTCCGACTCTTCGCAACCCCATGAATCGCAACACGCCAGGCCTCCCTGTCCATCACCAACTCCCGGAGTTTACTCAGACTCACGTCCATCGAGTCAGTGATGCCACCCAGCCATCCCATCCTCTGTCGTCCCCTTTCCCTCCTGCCCCGAATCCCTCCCAGCATCAGAGTCTTTTCCAATGAGTCAATTCTTTGCATGAAGTGGCCAAAGTACTGGAGTTTCAGCTTTAGCATCATTCCTTCCAAAGAAATCCCAGGGCTGATCTCCTTCAGAATGGACTAGTTGGATCTCCTTGCAGTCCAAGGGACTTTCAAGAGTCTTCTCCAACACCACAGTTCAAAAGCATCAATTCTTCGGTGCTCAGCCTTCTTCACAGTCCAACTCTCACATCCATACATGACCACAGGAAAAACCATAGCCTTGACTAGACGGACCTTTGTTGGCAAAGTAATGTCTCTGCTTTTGAATATGCTATCTAGGTTGGTCATAACTTTCCTTCCAAGGAGTAAGCGCCTTTTAATTTCATGGCTGCAGTCACCATCTGTAGTGATTTTGGAGCCCAGAAAAATAAAGTCTGACACTGTTTCCCCATCTATTTCCCATGAAGTGATGGGACCAGATGCCATGATCTTCGTTTTCTGAATGTTGAGCTTTAAGCCAACTTTTTCACTCTCCACTTTCACCTTCATCAAGAGGCTTTTGAGTTCCTCTTCACTTTCTGCCATAAGGGTGGTGTCATCTGCATATCTGAGGTTATTGATATTTCTCCCGACAATCTTGATTCCAGCTTGTGTTTCTTCCAGTCCAGCGTTTCTTATGATGTACTCTGCATATAAGTTAAATAAGTAGGGTGACAATATACAGCCTTGACGAACTCCTTTTCCTATCTGGAACCAGTCTGTTGTTCCATGTCCAGTTCTAACTGTTGTTTCCTGACCTGCATACAAATTTCTCAAGAGGCAGATCAGGTGGTCTGGTATTCACATCTCTTTCAGAATTTTCCACAGTTTATTGTGATCCACACAATCAAAGGCCTTGGCATAGTCAATAAAGCAGAAATAGATGCTTTTCTGGAACTCTCTTGCTTTTTCCATGATCCAGCGGATGTTGGCAATTTGATCTCTGGTTCCTCTGCTTTTTCTAAAACCAGCTTGAACATCAGGAAGTTCACAGTTCACATATTGCTGAAGTCTGGCTTGGAGAATTTTGAGCATTACTTTACTAGCGTGTGAGATGAGTGCAATTGTGTGGTAATTTGAGCATTCTTTGGCATTGCCTTTCTTTGGGATTGGAATGAAACTGACCTTTTCCAGTCCTATGGCCACTGCTGAGTTTTCCAAATTTGCTGGCACATTGAGTGCAGCACTTTCACAGCATCAGCTTTCAGGATTTAGCATAGCTCCACTGGAATTCCATCACCTCCACTAGCTTTGTTCGTAGTGATGCTTTCTAAGGCCCACTTGACTTCACATTCTAGGATGTCTGGCTCTAGGTCAGTGATCACACCATCGTGATTGTCTGGGTCGTGAAAATCTTTTTTGTACAGTTCTTCTGTATATTCTTGCCATCTCTTCTTAATATCTTCTGCTTCTGTTAGGTCCATACCGTTTCTGTCCTTTATCGAGCCCATCTTTGCATGAAATGTTCCTTTGGTATCTCTGATTTTCTTGAAGAGATCCCTAGTCTTTCCCATTCTGTTGTTTTCCTCTATTTCTTTGCATTGATCGCTGAGGAAGGCTTTCTTATCTCTCCTTGCTATTCTTTGGAACTCTGCATTCAGATGTTTATATATTTCCTTTTCTCCTTTGCTTTTCACTTCTCTTCTTTTCACAGCTATTTGTAAGGCCTCCCCAGACAGCCATTTTGCTTTTTTGCATTTCTTTTCCATGGGAATGGTCTTGATCCCTGTCTCCTTACAATGTCACAAACCTCATTCCATAGTTCATCAGGCCCTCTATCTATCAGTCTAGGCCCTTAAATCTATTTCTCACTTCCACTGTATAATCATAAGGGATTTGATTTAGGTCATACCTGAATGGTCTAGTGGTTTTCCTTACATTCTTCAATTTAAGTCTGAATTTGGTAATAAGCAGTTCATGATCTGAGCCACAGTCAGCTCCTGGTCTTGTTTTTGTTGACTGTATAGAGCTTCTCCATCTTTGGCTGCAAAGAATATAATCAATCTGATTTCGGTGTTGACCATCTGGTGATGTCCATGTATAGAGTCTTCTCTTGTGTTGTTGGAAGAGGGTGTTTGTTATGACCAGCACATTTTCTTGGCAAAACTCTATTAGTCTTTGCCCTGCTTCATTCCGTATTCCAAGGCCAAATTTGCCTGTTACTCCAGGTGTTTCTTGACTTAGACAACCTTAATAATATAGAATGTCTGGATAATGGAAGTAATTATCCCACTGTACATTACGGTGGTCAAACCACATTAGATTATTTGTAATGTTTTTAATAAGAACCCCAAATACCTTGAATGTCTTAATAGAGATTATCAAGATGAGGAATTAGATAATATGTCATTGAGGAATAGCTGAAATAATTTTCTCAGAACAAGAAAAGACTAAAAGAAAAATTCCTTTTTCAATATTTGAAGTGGAAAATATTAAAATATTTTTTTTATAGATGGAAAGATATGAGAAGTGTATTTCAAAACAGAGCATTTTATAAGTTAAAATAGTCCACAGGTGAAATAGCTGAGTTGTGAAGCAATAAGATCCTGACCCATTAGTGAGCTGAAAAAACCTTTACATACAACATTGTACATACAAACACTGTAATGTTTGTATGTACATGCAAACACTGTGTACATTTTTGTACAATACATAATTTTGTGTGTACAATACAATTTGTACAATACATACAAATATCACATACAAACATTGTAATGAATGTAATCATTAATTACAATGAATAAACAGCATTGTTTATTAATTCTGTTTTCCTGTCATTACAGGAGGACCTTTATAACCTATATATCTCCTTTATAAATCTAAAGGAGATATACTTGAAACAATTCCTTCTTAGAAGATTAATGAACAGGATAATCATTCTAGAGCCAACCCTGACTCTTTAATTGAAGACTCCTGTGTGCTAATACTGACTGTACCACTCTAGAGACAGCCTTACCAGTCAGCTTGTCTAGGCTTCAGTTCTTACCTTTCTAGAATGGGTAGCAATGTTATCCATCCATGTATCCCAAGATTGCTATGAAAACGAGTGTTAAAGTGCTTTGAAAAGCACCTAAATAGAGGCAGTCTGCTATTATAGAGTGGAGACTTAAACAGTAAATGATAAAGTGATAAATGCGAAATGTGAGATAGGATAGAATATTTTTAAACTTATTTATTTTTTTAATTTAAACTTATTTAAATTAGAGGCTAATTACTTTACAATATTATATTGGTTTTGCCATACATCAACATGAATCCACCACGGGTGTACACGTGTTCCCAATCCTGAACCCCCCTTCCACCTCCCTCCCTGTACCATCCCTCTGGGTCATCCCAGTGCACCAGCCCCAAGCATCCTGTATCATGCATTGAACCTGGACTGGTGATTTGTTTCTTATATGATATTATACATGTTTCAATGCCATTCTCCCAATTCATCCCCACCTTCCCTCTCCCACAGAGTCCAAAAGACTGTTCTATACATCTGTATCTTTTTTGCTGTCTCGCATATAGGATTATCGTTACCATCTTTCTAAATTCCATATATATGCATTAGTATACTGTATTGGTGTTTTTCTTTCTGGCTTACTTCACTCTGTATAATAGGTTCCAGTTTCATCCATCTCATTAGAACTGATTCAAATGTATTCTTTTTAATGGCTGAGTAATACTCCATTGTGTATATGCACCATAGCTTTCTTATCCATTCATCTGCTGATGGACATCTAGGTTGCTTCCATGTCCTGGCTATTATAAACAGTGCTGCAATGTCCTATGGAATGGTTTTTAAATGCAGATTTGTGTCAGTAGGTTGAAAGTAGGGTCTGAGAGTGTGCATTTCTAGCAAGTGCCAAGGTGATGCTGATGCTGGTCCGTGGACTAGGCTTTGTTTGGCAAAGATATAAGACTAGGGTCATGTCCTTGCATGCATACCTAAATAGTTCGTGGTTGGCTAGGTCTTTTACTTGGATTCTATCCTTGCAAAGTTCTTGATGAAGCAATAAATGTAATTTATGACTCTGGAACAGGCTGGCAATGAGGAAGTTGCCAACACATCAATAAACTGTATTTATTCACTTTCAGATTGACTCTATTATGACTACTATACTTTAATTAGCTGTTTGCTATGATAACATATATGTGAAACAATGGTTCATGACATATAAGTATCAAAGCTGTTTACACAATGAATCAGATGACTCAGAAGAAAAGTGAGTTTTAAAATGCTACTCAAACATATAATTTGCAAACAGGTAGTAAAAGTAGACTCTGGCTAGTTTAGCTGAAGAATTTGTTAGATGTATATTGGGAGAGGGTTCTAGGTAAGGCTGAAGATAGACTGGCAGCTGTAGGTTTCAAAAACATGAAATACTCAGTAGTCAATGTTATAAAGAATAAACAGCATTTTTTATTCATTCTGTCCTCCTGTCATTACATTCAAGAGTCAAATTCTCAGGAATAAATTTGAATGGTCCAGCTTCAATCAAGGGCTTACTTCCTGTCACACTGGGACAGGGAGGGAAGGATCTGGTGAAAGAAACCTCTGTGCTGCCCAACTAAGAGCAGAATGTAGAAAGGATAAGGACCAATGATGCTAAAAAACCAAACATCAATATGAGCATAACTCTCTGAAGCATACACACACACACACACACAAATATACAATGTATGCCAATTAATATTATGCCCTGTAAAGAAATATTTTTAAAAATTCAGTACTAAAAGTATTATTCATATTTGTTTATAATGTCCATATTTTATGAAATTCTTTTCTATTTACCTATTAAACCTCAATAGTTTTCCTATCAATTCCCAGTAGCTCTTTGTATAATAAATCATTAAATCTTTGAATGTAAAAAGAAAAGAAGTATCACATGTAAATTCTATTTTTAAAGGTAGTATTTGTTACTGTTTTGTTTTTAGAGGGGTAGAAGGAGCTGAAGGGACTGTTGGAAACCACTGTCTTAAAGACGGAGGGGCCTGGTAGGCTGCAGTCCATGGGGTCACTAGGAGTCGGAAACGACTGAGAGACTTCACTTTCACTTTTCACTTTCATGCATTGGAGAAGGAAATGGCAACCCACTCCAGTGTTCTTGCCTGGAGAAACCCAGGGACGGGGAGCCTGGTGGGCTGCCATCTATGGGGTTGCACAGAGTCGGATACGACTGAAGCGACTTAGCAGCAGTAGCAGCAGCAGCAGCAACCTAAATACAATGAAATTATATAAATATAATGAAATACTATAAATATAATACAGCAAGATGTCTCATTCACAGAAACAGCAGTGTGAGAGAAAAATATTAAAAAACATTTAAAATCTCTATTTGGTGTCTCAAGAAAACCAAGCTGAGAAGGAGTGGGGTAGTTATAACACATTCTAAATGTTTAGCAAACACCTTAAAATTTCTCTGCACATCAAACATTCAAGTTTCCAACCAAGAATTACTCCAAGGTATAGATACAGCTACTGTGTGTTTTTCTCTGAACTTCTACACTTACTATATTGTAAAAGGAAAAAAAAATTTTTTTCCCTTTGACTAACCACACAATCCCACTGCTGGCCTGCTGATCTGGTTACTGCCAACCTAAGCAGAGCACACTGCACTTCAAAACAGAACCCACCTCACTAGACTTGACTCCATGGGGAGTGCAGGCTAGTCTCCAGCTCTCCTTCTTCTTGATCACATTTCTGAATAACAAAGGCTAATCTAGACCTGAACAATGGGCTAGAAAGCAGAAGCTTAGCAGGAAAAGTTCTGTGTATTCATTTTCGTGACTATTGGCTGTTGCATTCCTGAGATTATTTTGAAAGCTGAGAAAACCAGCAGCATACCTATTGAGTAGATGTTGCTTTAAATTTAAAGTTCTAATGGCTTTGAATGTCTCTGATTCTCCAGAATTCAAGCATATCCACTACAGACAGGCAAATTTGCCTATTTTTAAAGAATATTGCTGAGAATGGGTCTCTCTATAGATATTCCATGATAGTAATGTTATTAGTGAAGATGTGTGTCTTTACTGGTTAACTTCAATCTTTGGAAAAGAGGAAAAAGTTTTACTTTTGTACCGTTCAGAAAAAAAAAGAACTGATGAGCCATGCACCTAAATCTCAGTGATGTTTCTGCATCACTAGGGCACAGTACCCACAACATTGTTCCTTTCAGAGATGTCTTTCCTTCTGTTTAGCTGAGCAAGAAGGGTGATGGATATTCCCAACCAATCAAAATCCTGGCAGCTTCAAACTTCACTGAATTGTTTAGAACAAAAGAGAAACATGCCTTTACAACTGTCTCTGAAGGAACTTTTAAATGTAGGCAAAATAAACTCTACTTAGTGCTAATATAGTGTTAATAACTGTTAATATTATTTTCAGTTAGAAGAAAATAGTTTTAAGATAAATGAAATAAAATACATGTAGTTTACACATTATGCTCTAGTTTCCTTCCAGATGAGTGAAAGATGATTTGAGTTAATTTACTTTTTTTTTTTTTTGCAGTACACTCTGAGGCAGAAGGTGCTAAAGTTCAAGTAACTATTAATATTTACAACCTGTGTAGAATTATTTCCAAGGAACAGGTGACCTAGAAACTTCTCTAATTTACAAAAAGAAAAGAAATAACACAAAGGCTGGTAAACATAGGGACTGTGGCTTAAAGCAACTGTCATAAGAAATGTAGTCAATTTCAGATACCTGGCAAAGTAATTTGAAAGACTGAGGCTATTAGAGTATAACAGCGGGACCCTATTGGGCCAGGACAGGCCTTCCTCCATATCCTTTGCTTTAGCTCTTGTCTTTATCTTTACCTAGATAATAGTATTTGATGCAAAGTTCCTGAGTTGTTTTGAAGATACAAAAAGTCCCCACCAAATGGAAGAACTACTTGATGATGATCATGAGCACAGGGCCCCAGGCCTCCTGGACTGATAAAGTTAACCCCTGTGACACCCCTCTGCTGCTTCATCAGCCAGTCACAGAATTGTGCACAAGTCGATCATGTACCCTGTGAACCACCCTTCACCTGCCCTTTATATATGCTTTGCCAAAACCCTTTGGGAAGCTCCAGGCTTTTCAGGGCAGATCCACCTCTCTCCTTGCATGGCTTTGCAATAAACCTTACTCTGCTCCAAATTCTGATGTTTCAGTTTGTTGGGCCTCACTGTGTATCTGGCACATGGACTTGCGTTAATAAGAAAGAGAATAAGCAAAATGTACTTGGAGAAAGTTCCTATTTAAGTGAATTTTACTTCCTCTATTAAGGGTATGTTTGATTATCTGATGGGACTTTAAGATAAGCCCACAGTGTTCAACACATGGTTTTCTCCAAAGCCATGGTCTGTGTAGATGGAGTAGGCTCCAAGCAGCACATCTCTGTTATGATCTACTACCTTGCACTATCTCTGCTGCATGCTTCCCTCATAGTTCAGTTGGTAAAGAATCTGCCTGCAATGCAGGGGACCCAGGTTCGATTCCTGGGTTGGGATGATCCCCTGGAGAAAGAAATGGTAACCCACTCCAGTATTCTTGCCTGAAGAACCCCATGGGCAGAGGAGCCTGCAGGCTACAGTCCATGGGGTTGCAAGAGTTGGACATGACTTAGCGACTAAACCACCACCACCATCTCTGCTGCACACTCCACTCCCATTTGTAGCCATGCACACCCTTCAGTATCCCCAGGCTACTGAATGCCCAAGTTGGATGAACAAAGACAAATTTTAATTTTACAAGAAAATTTAGCTCCACAAGATTCATAGCACAACACTTTATAATCCAGACTTTGGAGATAGGATTGAATTGAAGGGCTTCCCTTCAGTTGTTAAAGAATCCACCTGCAATGCGGGAAACCTGGATTTGATCCCTGGGTAGGGAAGATCCTCTGGAAAAGAGAAAGGCTACCCACTCCAGTATTCTGGTCTGTAGAATTCCCTGGACAGTCCACGGGGTCGCAAACAGTCAGACAGGACTGAGTGACTTTCACTTTGATTTGAAACTCTACCACCTTTTTGCTGTGTGGCAATGGGGAAGCCACAGTTTTTTGAGCTGTAATAAAATACTAATATTAGACAGGATTTCTTTGTGAGGACTAACATCCTTGTAAAATGTGTAATATGGTTCTTAGGAATGAATAAGCATGCAATAAATGATAGCCATCAATATTATTGTGGTATATTATTATTATCAATCCATTCTACCTTTCTCCTACATGTCTACTTGTCCTTCTTTTGCTGAAGTGTGATGACACCTCTCCTCATTCCTTACATCTGCAAATAAAATCACCATTCACACAATCTTCAACTGACACAGTAGTGATAACTTTGTTGGAGGGGAGGGGCAGGGAGCAGGTAACAGGGATGAGAGAATTCCTTAAAAATATGTACAGAGTGGCTTCATAACTTGCACAGATACAGATTCTAATAAAGGAACATAAGTGGTAAAGTTTGACAGAGCTTCTTTCTACTATGAAGAACAGGGCTATTTCTTCTATGGGCAAGTGTCTGGTTGCAGAATCAAACATAACTGGGAAGTCAATCTGGTAACTGGTCAGGTACTAATTTAATTATTTTTAATGACTCAGGAATCCACTGGGGATAGTTTGCATTTGCAATAAACAATTTACCAGCCTACAGAAGACATGTCGTTTTTCAGACTGACATTCTCCTCTATGGTTGTTTCTCTCACATAGCCCTAATAATGCTAGTGTGGGTTTTGAAAAGTCTTAGGAAATTTTATTTAGAATTGTTCACATTTTTTTCCTGTAATATTATGGAACACACTATTTGCTCAAGTCCAAAAGAAATAGCACTGATCTTGCTTTTAGTAAAACCTCAGCTATTTGCTGTAGAAACTTGGGCATATTTTCAACCTCTTCCTGCCTTATATCCTTCATGATTAGAGAAGGGATATTTGTGTGTGTGTTTGTGGTAATATATATCAACATGGCTACGACTTTTGAAGGAGAATTAGAGATACAGTTCTGTTCATTTTTGGTTCCTTTTCAGTTCTAGCATAGTTCCTGGTATATGTCAAAATATGATGTATTCAATAGTGATAAAATAACTATCATTTATTAAACATTTACTCTATGCAGTGTTCTGGACATGCTAACATCAAATAAATCATTGTTGAATGGTGGACTGAATGCACTGTGAATAAGTCATTTATTTGCATTCCATCAGTCAACCTTATTAAAAAAAAAAAAAAAGGCAGAACAACAATGTACTAGGTAGGCAGTATCATGATGTCCATTCTACAGATGAAAGATCTGAGGCTAAGAGAGGTAAGGCCACTGTCTTAGGATAACACAGCTAAAACATTTTGACATTGGAATTAGGACTCAGAATTGGAGAGTAAGGATGAAAGAAAACAAACTTACACAAGAATGGGAAACCAGCAGCAATAATAGTGCAACAGCATAGAGCGCAACACAGGACATACTTTTCCCCCAAACAGACCTCCCCTCATTTTCCTTAGCTGGCATTGCAATGACAGACACGTCAGTCTATGTAATATCCATTTCACAGCCTGTGTTAATGGTAGCTGCCAAAATGATTTGTAGCAGAGCTCCACTTCTTCAAATAATTATTGCAAGCTAAAGCAAGCAAATTTAATTACCTTCTGAGCTGAAACAACCTCAGAAGTACTGCTGCTTTGTTATCTTCCTGCTCTGAGTGATGGACTATCCATGATCTGCCAGAATTGGACATGACTCTACAAGTGGAAGGAGGGAAATGAAACTGAGGGTGTAAAATACAGCAAACCCATGCAGATATAATCCTGGCTAACAAAGAATTTTGCAAAATGTATTGCCCAGTGTGTGTGTCCACTCTGTGTGTGTGTGTTGCAAGTTTCACATCAGGCAGTAAGTCTTAAATCCAATCTGGATATCTAATGCTACTGATGCTTAGGTATCTAGAGTAAGATTAATCTCAGAACCTAATGATAACAAGAAGACATGAAGAGAATGAGAGTACTCCCATCTGGAAACAATGACCACATGACAACTTTTGCCAAACTACAGTGATTTTTAACAAAACATTTGTTTGCTAATTATCAATTCATTTATCCTACTTCAGAGGCCCATAAGGTGGATACATATTTCAAAAACAATTAGACTCTTTAAAAATGTATTCAAACATTTCACTATATAGGACTTGTACTCTGTTTTGCTGGAGCAGCCGTGAAGAGATACCCCACAACCAAGGTACAAGAAACCCAAGTAAGATGGTAGGTGTTGTGAGAGGGCATCAGAGGGCAAACACACTGAAACCATACTCACAGAAAATCAGCCAATCTGATCACACAGACCACAGCCTTGTCCAACTCAATGAAACTAAGCCATGCCGTGTGGGGCCACCCAAGACAGACAGGTCATGGTGGAAAGATCTGACAGAATGTGGTCCACTGGAGAAGGGAGTGGCAAACCACTTCATTATTCTTGCCTTGAGAACCCCATGAACAGTATGAAAAGGCAAAATAATAGGATACTGAACGAGGAACTCCCCAGGTCAGTAAGTGCCCAATATGCTACTGGAGATCAGTGGAGAAATAACTTCAGAAAGAATGAAGGGATGGAGCCAAAGCAAAAACAATACCCAGTTGTGGATGTGACTGGTGATAGAAGCAAGGTCCAATGCTGTAAAGAGCAATATTGCATAGGAACCTGGAATGTCAGGTCCATGAATCAAGGCAAATTGGAAGTGGTCAAACAGGAGATGGCAAGAGTGAACGTCGACATTCTAGGAATCAGTGAATTAAAATGGACCGGAATGGGTGAATTTAACTCAAATGACCATTACATCTACTACTTTGGGCAGGAATCCCTTAGAAGAAATGTTGTCCATCATGGTCAACAAAAGAGTCTGAAATGTAGTACTTGGATGCAATCTCAAAAACGACTGAATGATCTCTGTTCGTTTCCAAGGCAAACCATTCAATATCACAGTAATCCAAGTCTATGCCCCAACCAGTAACGCTGAAGAAGCTGAAGTTGAACGGTTCTATGAAGACCTACAAGACCTTTTAGAACTAACACCCAAAAAAGATGTCCTTTTCATTATAGGGGACTGGAATGCAAAAGTAGAAAGTCAATAAACACCTGGAATAAGAGCCAAATCTGGCCTTGCAGTACAGAATGAAGCAGGGCAAAGGCTAATAGAGTTTTGCCAAGAGAACACACTGGTCATGGCAAACACCCTCTTCCAACAATATAAGAGAAGACTCTACAAACGGACATCACCAGATGGTCAACACTGAAATCAGATTGGTTATATTCTTTGCAGCCAAAGATGGAGAAGCTGTATACAGTCAGCAAAAACAAGACTGGGAGCTGACTGTGGCTCAGACCATGAAGTCCTTATTGCCAAAATTCAGACTTAAATTGAAGAAAGTAGGGAAAACCACTAGACCATTCAGGTATGACTTAAATCAAATCCCTTATGATTGAACAGTGGAAGTGAGAAATAGATTTAAAGGACTAGATCTGATAGAGTGCCTGATGAACTATAGACGGAGGCTCAAGACATTGTACAGGAGACAGGGATCAAGACCATCCCAAAGAAAAAGAAATGTAAAAAAGCCAAATGGCTGTCTGAGGAGGCCTTACAAATAGCTCTGAAAAGAAGAGACGTGAAAAGCAAAGGAGGAAATGAAAGATATAAGTATCTGAATGCAGAGTTCCAAAGAATAGCAAGGAGAGATAAGAAAGCCTTCCTCAGGGATCAATGCAAAGAAATAGAGGAAAACAAAGAATGGGAAAGACTAGAGATCTCTTCAAGAAAATTAGAGATACCAAGGGAACATTTCATGCAATGATGGGCTCAATAAAGAACAGAAATGGTATAGATCTAACAGAGGCAGAGGATATTAAGAAGAGGTGGCAAGAATACACAGAAGAACTGTACAAAAAAGATATTCATGATCCAGATAATCACGATGGTGTGGTCACTCACCTAGAGCCAGACATTGTGGAATGTCAAGTCAAGTGGGCCTTAGAGGGCATCACTACGAACAAAGCTAGTGGAGGTGATGGAATTCCAGTTGAGCTATTTCAAATCCTGAAAGATGATGCTGTGAAAGTGCTGCACTCAATATGCCAGCAAATTTGGAAAACTCAGCAGTGGCCACAGGACTGGAAAAGTCAGTTTTCATTCTAATCCCAAAGAAAGGCAATGCCAAAGAATGCTCAAACTACCGCACAATTGCACTCATCTCTCATGCTAGTAAAGTAATGCTCAAGATTCTCCAAGTCAAGCTTCAGCAATACATGAACTGTGAACTTCCAGATGTTTAAGCTGGCTTTAGAAAAGGCAGAGGAACCAGAGATCAAATTGCTAACATCCGCTGGATCATGGAAAAAGAAAGAGAGTTCCAGAAAAACATCTATTTCTGCTTTATTGACTATGCCAAAGCCTTTGACTGTGTGGATCACAATAAACTGTGGAAAATTCTGAAAGAGATGGGAATACCAGACCATCTGACATGCCTCTTGAGAAACCTATATGCAGGTCAGGAAGCAAGTTAGAACTGGACATGGAACAACAGACTGGTTCCAAATAGGAAAAGGAGTACGTCAAGGCTGTATATTGTCACCCTGCTTATTTAACTTATATGCAGAGTACATCATGAGAAACGTTGGGCTGGAAGAAGCACAAGCTGGAATCAAGATTGCCAGGAGAAATATCAATAACCTCAGATATGCAGATGACACCACCCTTATGGCAGAAAGTGAAGAGGAACTAAAGAGCCTCTTGATGAGACTGAAAGTGGAGAGTGAAAAAGTTGGCTTAAAGCTCAACATTCAGATAACTAAGATCATGGCATCTGGTCCCATCACTTCATGGAAAGTAGAGGGGGAAACAGTGGAAACAGTGTCAGATTTTATTTTTCTGGGCTCCAAAATCACTGCAGACGGTGATTGCAGGCATGAAATTAAAAGACGCTTACTCCTTGGAAGGAAAGTTATGACCAACCTAGATAGCATATTCAAAAGCAGAGACATTACTTTGCCAACAAAGGTCCATGTAGTTGAGGCTATGGTTTTTCCAGTGGTCACGTATGGATGTGAGATTTGGACTGTGAAGAAAGCTGAGCGCCGAAGAATTGATGCTTTTGAACTGTGGTGTTGAAGAAGACTCTTGAGATTCCCTTGGACTGCAAGGAGATCCAACAAGTCCATTCTAAAGATCAGTCCTGGGTGTTCATTGATCGGCTGATACTAAACCTGAAACTCCAATACTTTGACCACCTCATGCGAAGTGTTGATTAATTGGAAAAGACCCTGAGGCTGGGAGGGATTGGGGGCAGGAGGAGAAGGGGACTACCGAGGATGAGATGGCTGGATGGCATCACTGACTCGATGGACATGAGTTTGAGTGAACTCCAGGAGTTGGTGATGGACAGGGAGGCCTGGCATGCTGTGATTCGTGGGGTCACAAAGAGTTGGACAGGACTGAGTGACTGAATTGGAACTGGAACTCTGTTTTAAAATTGGTAAACTCATAAGATATTGTGAAGCATGAAACATTCAGTCTTCAGTGTTTTATAAAAGTTTCTTAAAATCTCTTCTGAATGTGTAGTCCATATTCTTACTATGAAGGCATATCACAGTCTCTTTCTCCTTCTCTTTAACTGTTTGCTTCCCTGACCTGCCTCCCCTGGTGGCAGAGTTCATTCACTGCCTTGTGGATGTATCCCAAGATCCTAAAATAGTGCCTGGAATACAGTGGGCTCTAAAAAATGTTCACAGAATGCATCAACAAATCTTAATTTTTACTTTTACATCTCAAATGCTTGTGTTACATTATAAATCTCATTCTTCATCTTCTATTATCCCATTTCATTATTTTTTCCCATAAAGTTCATTGCTCTTTTCTGAGCATTTTCTCTTTTTTTGCACAGTATTATGTTTCACCTACCTTGGTTTCAGTTGTGCTCCTTTGTAATTTTATGTTCTTAGCCTTCAAAGAGTATATAGGACTTTGCCACCTGCACAGTGATGGATGGTACTGCTGCTCTGGTTTTCTTAATACGCCATCTGAGTTTATGTTTGTTGATGGCTCCAGATCCTGGTTTCTCACTTTGGGGCTTAATTTTGACATTCTCTTTGTATCAAAGATACCAGTTAGAGTGGTATTTTTGTATTTGTGAAATGCTATTCAAAAGTTGCTAGCAGTGTTTTGACTCTAAGGTTGAAGGCATTATTTGACCTCTAGAAAAGGTAATATTTATGTTAAAAAAAATCCATCAAAACTTCCATTAAGTTTCAAAAGATTCAAAAAAAAAAAAAAAAAAAGGAGAAAAGAAAGAAATTCTCTCTCTATGGCTTGTGAAGAAACTGATTAAAATGAACGATGACGCTTACCTATGGAGGCAGAGACATGATGCTTTAGAGCAGTGATACCCAAATGTTTTGTCTCACACCTCAGATCCTTTTCCAGGGTAAAGTTAGACAAAAATAAGGAGAGAGAGAGGACAGTAGAAAATGAGAAGATTAATGCAGAAAAGTCACAAAACAAAAAATGGATCTCCAGTCTTTGCTAACTCGTTCCTACTTGGATCAGACAATTGTGCCTATCTTGTTTCAGGTTCTGGCTGTACATGCAAAAGACAGACCAGTAAATCCTACTAAATTTCTAGCATTATTTATTTTAAAAAAAACATGGCATAGTCAGAAGCTCAAACTGACTTTGGGAAGAACAGAGAAATTTGGTATGTACTGTGGATTTATATAATCAAGTTGTAGTTTTAACTGTCTCCCCCCACCCCCTTCCTTTTTTGAAAGTATAAGAAAGTTAGCTTAAAGCTCAACATTCAGAAAACTAAGATCATGGCATCCGGCTCCCATCACTTCATGGCAAACAGATGGGAGAACAGTGGAAATGGTGGCTGACTATTTTGGGGGGCTCCAAAATCACTGCAGATGGTGATTGCAGCCACGAAATTAAAAGACACTTACTCCTTGGAAGGAAAGTTATGACCAACCTAGACAGCATATTAAAAAGCAAAGACATTACTTTGCCAACAAAGGTTCGTCTAGAGAAGGCTATGGTTTTCTCAGTGGTCATGTATGGATGTGAGGGTTGGACCAGAAAAAAAAACTGAGCACCTAAGAATTGATGCTTTTGAACTGCGGTGTTGGAGAAGACTCTTGAGAGTGCCCTGGACTGCAAGGAGATCCAACAAGTCCATCCTAAAGGAGATCAGTCCTGGGTGTTCATTGGAAGGACTGATGTTGAAGCTGAAATTCCAATACTTTGGCCACCTGATGTGAAGAGCTGACTCATTTGAAAAGACCTTGATGCTGGGAAAGATTTGAGGGCAGGAGGAGAAGGGGAGGACAGAGGATGAGATGGTTGGATGGCATCACCGACTCAATGGACATGGGTTCGGGTGGACTCCAGGAATTGGTGATGGACAGGGAGGCCTGGCATGCTTCTGTTCAGGGAGTCACAAAGAGTCGGAAATGACTGAGCAACTGAACTGAAGAACCTTCAGGACAACCGAACTTATTTCTAAGATTGCAGGAAAAAACATATTTCCCTTATTGATCTAATCACCATATTTATTTAACGAATGTGCTTCAAGCAATATTTTCTCATATTATTTTTAAATTTGTTTTTAAAGTGATCTTCAAAATAAAGCTTTTAAAATTAAAGGGGAAAAAAAAAAAAAGGATTCAAGACAGCGACATAGGATGATACAGAACTCATCTCCTTCCAGGGACACAGGGATTCTGCAGCTGTATATGGAAAACTGTCTCTGAAAAACCTCTTCATATCCCGCAAGTGAAACGGAAATCACACAGAAGACGGAGGAGAGGCAGAGATCTTGCCAGAAACCGCACTGTGGCGCTCAGACCCACAAACCCCAAGGAAACTCAAAACCCGCCATCTCTCCACGAAGAGTGAAGGATCTGTATCCTACATTAGGCACCTCAAATTTTAAAACCTGTGCTTGAGAGCCAAGACTCCGTAACATCTGGCTGTAAAAATCCATAGAGGTATTGTCCGAGACTCTCGGGGCTCTGGTGGAATACAAAGGTTTCTTACAAATCAGAAGCAGACTTACCTGCCTCAGGGTCTCCACAGAAGCAGCTCTTTGAGAAGCACTCAGACTTTCTGTGAAAGTGGCTCATATGCTAATTTTAAAGTTCGGTTTTGAGGGGAAAGGTCGGCTGGGGTTCAGTCCAGGGACAGAGGCTGGTGGGCACCACCTCCCCGCTCTTGCTCGCGCTCTCTGCCTTGCTGGAGCAGGAGGGTGCCATTTTTTTTTTTTAAACACGTTTTTCATTTCTTCCTTTCTCCCCCTTCTTTTCTTTTTCATTTTTTGGCAAGTGCTTTCGTAGCTCTCCCTCTCTGCGTCCTTGCAGTTAGCGGGCACCATCTTCTGCTTTCCTTCTACTACCAAAAGCGCCAGCATCTCCTGTAGCGGAACTTCCAGTGTTTCTGGCTGCCACTGAGGAGATGCCCATTGCTTGCCTGGTTTGTGTTCTTGGGTCCTGTGGGAAGGAAATGACTGGAGAGACAGTCTTTGGTGTGCTCCAGGGCACAGCACAGACGACCAGGGCAACACTCCCAGCCTTCCTGGGAAAGAAGTCTGCTTGCTGGGCCTGGAGCTTAACCTGAGGGTCTGACTTCCGGTTGGGCGGGGTCTGGAAGATTCCAGTGTTCTGGGGGAATCCTGACTAGGGCCGCCATCTTTAAGCTCTCAGCTTTTAGGGCTTGCTGGTATCTCCAGGCAAAGACCTTCTATGGTCAGCTGGAGCGGTAAGTTTTGTAACTGTCGACCAGGGAAAATCTCTCTCCTCAAGAACACCTGGCTCCGGCTGCTGTCAGGACTAACACTTCCATCCCACCAAATATTTGCATTGTTTAACAGCTGCTGCCTGAGAGGGTGACTTCCAAGCCTTTTGTATCTAGGTCCTGAGTGAAATCCTCCTCTATGGAAACTGACTGGGTTGGACAGCTCCTCCACTACATGGCAACCCATTCCAGTACTCTTGCCTGGAAAGTCCCTTGGACAGAGGAGCCTGGTAGGCTTCAGTCCATGGGGTCGCTAGGAGTTGGACGCGACTAAGCGACGTCACTTTCAGTTTTCACTTTCATGCATTGGAGAAGGAACTGGCAACCCACTCCAGTGTTCTTGCCTGAAGAATCACAGGGACGGGGGAGCTTGGTAGGCTGCCGCCTATAGGTTCGCACAGAGTTGGACACGACTGAAGCGACTTAGCAGCAGCAGCAGCAGCCACTACTGAGAGCTGTTAAAAATAAAATAGGCTGCTCGGAGAATCACAAAGATTTGGGAGCGAACCAAGAACTGGAGCAAGGCTGAAAATCAGGTAGAAAAGAAAATTTTCTTTTCTTTTTGTAAAGAAAATCAGGTAGGCTCTGATTTTCTTTACAAAAAATAAAAGAATGAGAAGAGTGACCTGCTGTAAGTGAAGTAGTTAAATAATGAAAACTGGTGACCTTTTGGCAGATTCTGTTTACAGCAATAGATACAATATTATTTATTTCTTCCAAATATTGGTTTTGGCTGAATTCACTCTGAAAACCATTGTTTGTGCTTTGGAGAGGTGTTTTTTATGCATTGATTTGCTCACAAGTGATTGTGTGGCAGCGTCTCCCCAGGATGAATGTTCTTTGTACCTTCTACTGCAGAAAAAGTTGTGAAAAAACATACAGGCCTTGCATGGTCTTCCTGACCTTCTATACTGGTGCTCAGTCCACAGCCTATGTATTAGCCATTTGGTCAATGTGGGGCACTGGTTAAGCTTGGGTGGCCCATTTCATACATACTACAAATAGGGCTTCCCCTGAAGGAAGTTTATATTTCCAGCTGTCCATGATTGGGTTGAAAAGTGAGGTGAAAGTTATATAGGGAGATAGGAATTTTTATCCTTTCTCACAGCCCAAAAAATAATTGTGAGACTGACTTAAGATATGCGAAGCAGTAAATGGCAGCTTGCAACAAGCAGCAGCGAGTGGTAGCTGGAAGCAAGGTCTTAGTTTCCTGGACTAGGAATCCTAACCACTGGACCACAGGGACCGCAGTTAGGGCTATAGTCTGTAGTCCCTTGCCTGCCTAACCAATAATGAATAAAGGTAAGGAGGCTGAAGGTAACGAAAAAAGTAAAGAAATTTGTTGAAAAGAGAAGCAAAGGCACAAGGGCAAACTCAGAGAAGAGAGACTTTTGCCTTTGAGAAGTTTAAATTCTTTATAGTGAATAGTGAAAGTCTCTAAGTTGTGTCCAACTCTTTGCGACCCCACGGACAATACGGTCCATGGAATCCTCCAGGCCAGAATACTGGAGTTGGTGGCCTTTCCCTTCTTCAGGGGATCATCCCAAACCAGGGATCAAACCCAGGTCTCCTGCATTGCAGGCAGATTCTTTACCAGCTGATCCACAAGGGAAGCCCAAATCCTCTATAAGGGAGTCAGTTTTTGTTTTTCCTCAAGCCTTTTTCCTTGCCTGGTTAATTTGTCTCAGGACCCTCCCCTGGGGTGCACAGGCACCCCACAACCAAGATGGATCTCAAAGTAAAGGCTCCTTATAGCATGGAGTTATCGTCTGACTTTTGACCCCAAGGAGCCTTTCTGTACATGTGTAGTGTCTCCCTTGTCCTGAGAAGAAGGGAGCAGAAATCTCTTAATCCTTTACTCAGACAGGATTTTGCCTGTCTTTGTCCTTGCTATGATTCTTACCTTGAGACATTTATAAGAGACATAGACTGGCTATTTGCATTGTTTCTGTTGTTACTTCCATTTTGGAGGGTAAACAGGACACTGATTGTAAAAATTCTTCAATTAGAGCCCGCCTGTCTCTTGTCTCAGGAAATGTAAACATGAGACCGGCTGATTGTAAACATCCAACCTGGAGCCTATCTATTCCCTACCTCAAGACTAGGACTTTGAAGTATAGAAATATTTTACAAGTTTTTTTT
Organism: Bos indicus; assembly: GCF_029378745.1. Lineage (NCBI taxonomy): Eukaryota > Metazoa > Chordata > Mammalia > Artiodactyla > Bovidae > Bos > Bos indicus. The sequence continues at coordinate 56,989,995 of NC_091765.1, read as the reverse complement.
CTTTGTAGGATAAAGTTGGGCCATACAGTAGACATTTCTTCTAGTACAGGTAAGTTACCCACTGTGTCAAACTTTTATTATCCCTATGACTGCCATAAAGAAACATCCAGAGGACTATCCTTGTATGTATGGTGTTTGCTTTCTTTAAAGCATCTCTGCTAGCAATGACAGTTCAGGTCAAGGAAAAAATAAAATTCAACTTTCAAATTCTAGAACTGCAAATGAGATTGGTGAGTATGTGTGCTATTTGCCTCTGTTTCTCTTTTTCTCTCTCTTGCATATTTCTTTTTTTCCTTTCTTATCGTTCTCCTTTGCCTTCTGGTTTCTTCTCTTTTGCCTTCTCTTGCCCTCCCTCCTGCCTCTATTCCTTTCCCTTGTTGTTAGTTTCGCTCTTCCGAGAAGACAAAATTAGATGTGCTAGAAATTTATTAGGAAAAACATCTGTGAAGAATAAACTAGAAAAGGAGCAGATTTTCCCTCTGTTTTTTGGTCATGCAATTCAGCTTTCAGGATCTTAATTCCCCAGTGTGGGAAAATCTTGACCCGGCATATGGAGACCCCAGAGCAAAATCTCCCCGTTAGAGGAATCTTACATTGGGTAAGGTAGCCCAGCTCCATATCCCTGCCTTGCTCAGTCATTGGCTGGAAACAGCCCAGGAGAGCATTAACTTCTATGTGAACACTGCAAGCAGTTCTGAAGGTACAGCAGTTGGAGGCTTTCAGCCAACTGTTTTCTTTGCAGCAGGTTATCTTGAAAGGAGGTCTAAGCAGCACAGTTTCATGACCACCATGTTGTCTTTCTTCCCTTCTCTTCTACCTTCCTCTTCCTTCCTTCTCACCAAAAGGCCTCAAAGTTCCCCTCATGTTAACAAAAATTTAGATAGCTTTTTTCCTGACTCTTGGTGCCTGACCTTCATTTTCTTAGTGCCTGTACTTAAAAACTTACCATTAGAAATTAATTCTCTGCCCCTTGAGATGTAATTTTTTCTAAGGGCTCTTTCCAAGTTTGTTCCAGGGATGTCTTTCTCAAGGACCTGGGAACCATTCCTTTGAAATGCATTCATCAGGAAAGGCCATCCTCATCTCTGTCAGATTCTGTAAGAGGGAAGGAGCCTAACTTCTGTGGGTAACTTGCTCCAAATTGCAAAACTACCTGCTGTCATGAAGATGTGAGAAAGTTTACTTTTCCCTTGGTTAACACCAGTCAGCAAACCCAGATGGCCTTTGTCATCTTAGCTCTTAAACCCATCCAACCCTTTGTTTTCTTTCATGGAGTTGAGGTCACACTGTATTCTGGACTCTCTTCCTTATCACAGTAATCTTGAATTAAAGGTTTTCCTTGCCTGCTGAAATTTGTCTATTGCAATATTTGCTTTGGTAGTTCCTGCCTTCCCTTTTTCTTTCCTTCTATTAAATATTGCTTGCTAATAATGTGACAGGAATTAGATTAGCATTAGATATATTGGTGAAAAAGATTGTTGTAGTTATGTTCCTTCAAGTAGACAGAAAATAGATGAGTAAACAAATAATGAAAAGTTTGAAATGCAAATTTCCTTTATAGAAGGAAAATAGGTTGATGGTATAAAAAATGAGAAGTAGCCTACTTTACATAAAATATTCAGGACCTCAGAGACATTCTCCTTCTTCAGGTTAGAACCCATAGTTTGGGGTCTAGCAGTTTTTCTCCATATATAATTTTAAGCATATCATCTGCAATCATTATGCTAGCTTTCCAAACCTCATCCTTCTCAGTTATAAAATGAGGATAATAACAAATCCTTTCTTGGAATTATTTGAAGAATGAAATGAGGTAATATATCTAACACACTTAGTGTTTTTATTGCCTGTGTATAATAAATGTTCGATAATATTCATGATGAAATAATTTGCAAAGATAGTATTCAAAATGTAGATATTTTGTGGTTTTAAATTTTATTTAGTATCAGAAAATTAAAAAAAAAAAAGAACTCTTTTAAAATATCTCCTGAAATATAGTTAGAGGAATTCTGGTCTGTACTTTTCATTTGGTCACTTACTCATATAATGTCCATAATTATGATTCAACAGTTTAACATTACATGTCTTGCTTCTCTCTTGAAATTATAGTTTTTTTGAAAGCACTGATGAAAAATTACATGCTTTTTATGTTCCCACAGCACTTAGTATAAGTACATTGAATATACACAATAAAAGGTTATTGAATTGAAATTTATACTAATAGTGAAAAATAGTTATTAGTGTGAGTTACCAATTCAAAGTTGTTTCTGTTTTTATAAATATTTTCTTCTTGAGAATCACCTAAGAATATTTGTTTATTCCAAAATATTTCATACTGGTAAGGGGTTGTGTGGAGCAGAGAATAGAAACATTTTTTTCCACTGAATAGAATGGAAATTGAATTTCACGTAACTTTGTGAAATGTGGCTCTAATTCTTCTTCATTGTGGAATATGAGATCCTGTGCTCTTTATTGTCTTACTTTTAAAAACAGACATTGATTTAAGTAAGCTCTCCCAAACAACATTCTGTATTTCTGCTTTTTGGTTTACTGCCAGCAGTTGGTCTCTGAAGCAGCGTTCATGTACGGGCAATGTAGATAGACTATCAGCATGAGCTGTAGAATAAGACAGACTTGGTTTAGAGTCCCAGCATTTTGTCCTTGAACAATTACCTCCCTTCCATCTTCATCTGTAAAACAGGAATAGTAATAGTTCCATCAATACAAGGTTACTGTGAGGATGAATGTTACATATATAAAGTAGTAGATTACTAACGTAAAATACCCAGCTTATGTTCGTGTTCATTCATTCATGTAGGCTCAGTAGTGTTCAATTCTTTGTGCCCGCCTGGACTGTAGCCTGCCAGGCTCCACTGTCCATGCAATTTTCCAGGCAAGAATACTGGAGTAGGTTGCTGTTTCCTACTCCAAGGGATCTTCCTGAGGCGGGGATCAAACCCATGTCTCCTGCATTGGCAGGCAGATTCTTTACCAGATTCTTTCTGCACCGCCTGGGAAGCCCAGTTTACAGGAAACACTAAACAGACTGCACTGCTATTACTTTTCCTATTGCATATGGCATTATTTGGAATTAATTCACTTCCTATCATGTCTTTCCATAAACATATTTTAACACACACATTTTGCTCAGCTATAAATGTGGCCGTGTATATTTAACCATTTTGAATATAGGATCAGAATGGAAGTAAAATTACTAGATTGTCTGCAGCCTGTCATTCTATAATTTAAAAGGTCAGTAATTTAATTAATTATCCTCTATGGAAAAGGAGTGCGTCAAGGCTGTATATTGTCACTCTGCTTATTTAACTTATATGCAGAGTACATCATGAGAAACGCTGGACTGGAAGAAACACAAGCTGGAATCAAGATTGCCGGGAGAAATATCAATAAGCTCAGATATGCAGATGACACCACCCTTATGGCAGAAAGTGAAGAGGAACTAAAAAGCCTCTTGATGAAAGTGAAAGTGGAGAGTGAAAAAGTTGGCTTAAAGCTCAACATTCAGAAAACGAACATCATGGCATCTGGTCCCATCACTTCATGGGAAATAGATGGGGAAACAGTGGAAACAGTGTCAGACTTTATTTTTCTGGGCTCCAAAATCACTACAGATGGTGACTGCAGCCATGAAATTAAAAGACGCTTACTCCTTGGAAGGAAAGTTATGACCAACCTAGATAGCATATTCAAAAGCAGAGACATTACTTTGCTAACAAAGGTTCGTCTAGTCAAGGTTATGGCTTTTCCTGTGGTCATGTATGGATGTGAAAGTTGGACTGTGAAGAAGGCTAAGTGCCGAAGAGTTGATGCTTTTGAACTGTGGTGTTGGAGAAGATGCTTGAGAGTCCCTTGGACTGCAAGGAGACCCAACCAGTCCATTCTGAAGGAGATCAGCCCTGGGATTTCTTTGGATGGAATGATGCTAAAGCTGAAACTGCAGTACTTTGGCCACCTCATGCGAAGAGTTGACTCATTGGAAAAGACTCTGATGCTAGGAGGGATTGGGGGCAGGAGGAGAAGGGGACGACAGAGGATGAGATGGCTGGATGGCATCACTGACTCAATGGACATGAATCTGAGTGAACTCCGGGAGTTGGTGATAGACAGGGAGGCCTGGTGTGTTGCGATTCATGGGGTCGCGAAGAGTAGGACACGACTGAGCGACTGAACTGAACTGAACTGATGTATTTTAAGACATTGTTGTGTCCCTTCCCCAGGCATGGGCCTTAAGATTTTCATTAGCCTTCGATCAGTGATGTGTCCTTGAATAACGCCTTCTTTTTCCTGGAAATCATTAGAGCTTCTTCACTGGGACAGTGAGATGCAGGTTGCAGAGATTTTTTCGTATCTTTTCTAAAACTGTTAGTTCCACAAACCACTTCATTTCATTCACTCAGTTGTGTCCAACTCTTTGCGACCCCATGGACTGCAGCACATCAGGCTTTCCTGTCCATCACAACTCCTGGAGCTTGCTCAAACTCATGTCCATGGAGTCAGTGATGCCATCCAACCATCTCATCCTCTGTCATTCCCTTCTCCTCCTGCTTTCATTCTTTCTCATCATCAGGGTCTTTTCCAATGAGTCAGTTCTTCACATCAGGTAGCCAAAGTATTAGAGTTTCAGCTTCAGCATCAGTCTTTTCCAATGAATATTCAGGACTGATTTCCTTTAGGATTGACTGGTAGGATCTCCTTGCAGTCCAAGGCACTCTCAAGAGTATTCTCCAACACCACAGTTCAAAACCATCAATTCTTCAGTGCTCAGCTTTCTTTATGGTCCAGCTCTAACATCTATACCTGACTACTGGAAAAACTATAGCTTTGACTAGATGGACCTTTGTTGGCAAAGTAATGTCTCTGCTTTTTAATATGTTTTCTAGGTTGGTCATAGCTTTTCTTCCAAGGAGTAAGCATCTTTTAATTTCATGGCTGCAATCACCATCTGCAGTGATTTTGGAGCCCAAGAAAATAAAAGAAAAAAAGAAGAATGTGGTAAAATGTTGGAAAATGTTATTTCTCTGTTACCCTAGTGGCAATTTATTTTAACCAGAAGTGCAATGTGTGTGTGTGTCAACTAATTTTAGCTCAACCTCTAGAGGTGATTAGTCAGTATGGACCTTCTCTGCTTAGGAACCCACACTCCAGTGGTGGTTTGCAATTAGCATTAGCAATACTGGTAATAATTTTTCATTCATGAATAAAAATCTTCCAAACTCAGCTAGCCCTTTGCTCCAGAGCTCAAAATTAAAAGCTGTAATTCTGTGTCCTCCTACTTTATGAATATCTGTTGATAGAGCTGATTTGATGGTTGTCAAAGCTATGATAACTCACTGGGTCAATTTGCAAATAAACATCTGAATGTTTGGTAGACTTTTGTCAAAAGCTTGCAGTTCTTGTAATGATCCTTTTGGTATTAAAGCAGTAAGGAAAAAATGTGTATCTCTTACTTACTTCTAATTACTGAACATTATCAAAAGAACTCCAAATATTTTAGTTAACAATAGCTATAAAATATATTTCTCCTTTGGGAATTCATAAAATGCATGAAATCTCTCAATTAGGAAAAGTTGTTTTAATTTGTTTCTTAGTTAAACAAACTTTTTGTTTTCAAACTTATTCAAGCACAGATTTCTGTTTTCCTTAATAAATGTCTATTTACATGATATTTTATTGCCGGGGACCAGCCCCGGCTGATCCAGGGTATTCGAAGGAGAGACGGCGTAGGCGAAGATCAGGAGACAATTGCTTAATTAAATGTTAATTAAGGATATAAAGAGTAATAGAATGAGGATACCTCAGTGAGGAAATTTAGTGGAGAAAAGCGGCTGAAATAAGGATAGCTCAGTAGGAAAATTCAGTGAAGAAAAGAGGCTGAATAAAATTCCAAAGCAGGGAATTAATGTCACCTACGAAGGCCGCAGGCGTCCTCCTGTTCTCCCGAAGGAGAGGAGACGCTAAGGCCTCCCTGGTCGGATCTTAGAAGCCCAGGCAAAATTAGTAGGCTTGACAAGCTTCCCCGCCTCAGAGGAAAAATTCAGCCAGAAGGTGAAAGAAAGAACGACATGGGGAGACCAAATTCCGGTGAAAAAAAGGACATACTTTATTTTCCAAAGCAGTTTTATACCTTAAGTTGTGCATAGAGGATAATGGGGGAAGGGGTAAAGGCATGCAAAGACAGCAGTTCCTGATCCTCATCGAAGTCAGGCTTTCAAACTTATATGCAAAAGTTTAGGTGATTTACATCATCTTCTGGCCAGGAAGCCTGTTAACATTTTAAGAAACTTATTTTTCTCTAAAGGTGATTATTCTAAAGTCAGGCGCCAGCCTCCAAAAAGCATTGGAGAAAGTTGCATTCTTATAGGGCAAAGGTGAGGTGGGCTCAATCAAGAAAAGAATTAACTCAAGGGTCCAAGATTGCAAACATTGAGGCAACTGCTTACATTTCTATACACCCATTATATCAATCAATACACCGCCAAGGACACAATAGGTAAGGGATATGGAGACTTAGCAGCAAACATTGGCCCAACAAGTGAAAAACCCTTCACCAATACAATTTCTAATCAATCTTTTAACTACTCAAAGGAATCTGTGTTTAGACAGTTTAGAACATCTCCTGCCTCTCACAGTTGGGAGGCTCTGAACAATCACATGTTGCCAGAAAAAACCTATTCAGGCAGGCTAGAGGACTTCCAAAAGAGTTTGTAGGTTGAAACACTGTCACACCCAAGAATTATTAACTGCAGCTGTAAGCTAACTCTTTTTTCAGAGAGAGGTAGTGGGGGACAGCCCCCCGTAAAGTCAGAGGTGTAGCTGAAAGCACAAAGCAGAAAGTAGGCAGACTCTGGTTTTGGGGGTAGATAGCTCGAGAATTTCCAGGGAGACTCCTGAGGCTTGATCCCGCCTTTGCGTATGCCAAGCCTCCTTCCTCATGACCTTTGCCAGGGACAGAGCTCGCTCCCCACATTTTATATACTGTTTATACCTGTTTATATACTATTTATGTAGCAATGATCAAAAATTTGAAAATGTTATTTTCAAATAACATTTCATACATTCTATCCTTTCATACATTGTTTTTATCAAAATTTATTTGCATTATGATCTTTTCTGGGTCTTCCCTGGTGGCTCAGTGGTAAAGAATCCACCTGCAATGCAGGAGCTGCAGGAACCAAGGTTCGATCCCTGAGTCTAGAAGATCCCCTGGAGGAGGGCATGGCAACCCATTCCAGTACTCTTACTTGAAGAATCCCATGGACAGAGGAGTCTGGTGGGCTACAGAGCATAGGGTCACACAGAGTTGGACATGAAGCAATCCAGCACGTGGTCTTTTCTTCTCTTTCAGAGATCATTCACTCTGAGGGAATCCAACTGCCATGTCTTGAAGAAACTCAAGAAGCCCTGTGTAGAGGCTCATATGGCAAGAAGCAGAGACTCCTTGGTAATGGCCCTGTGTGTCCTCCAACTTGGAAATGGATCTTTCAGCTCCAGTCAAGTCTTCACTGCCTGCAGCCCAACTGACATCTTGACCGTAACCTCATGAGTGACTCTAAGCCAGAACCACCCAACAAAGACGTACTCAAATTCCTGACCCACAGAAATGGTGAGATAATAAATGTTTGTTATTCCAGTCACTAATTTTAAAGTAATTTCTCATGAAGCAAAGAATAACTAATACACCCTGGTGGTTCAGACAGTAAAGAATCCACCTGCAATATGGGAGACCTGGGTTCGCTCCCTGGGAAGATGCCCTGGAGAAGGAAATGGCAACCCACTCCAGTATTCTTGCCTGGAGAATTTGCATGAACAAAGGAGCCTGGAGGGCTATAGTCCATGAGGTCACAAAGAGTCAGATATGACTGAGCGACTAAGCACACACACAATAAAATACCAGATTAAAAAATTGTATCCAGAAGTTTTAATGATGAAAAGTGACTCGATTTTGCTTCTTGAGATATTTACTTTTTAGCTGTTGTTTTCTCTATAAAAATGAGCTTTGGAAAGAAAGTTTTCAGATTGAAGAATCAGTGAATCCTCAAAGCATGCCACACAGTTGACTGGCTAGTCTGTCCTCACTTAAGGTTCCTCTGCTAATTCCCCTGAATTCCCACTCTCTTGTCACCAGCTCCCCACAATTCAACTCTATACTGTTGCTTCCAGTCTCCTTTGCCCCAATGCCTGATGAAAATATTATCAAATACTGCTACAAATATGTTTTTATATCTTTGAGCAACTTAAAAGGAAAAAAAAATGGGTCATATATGCTATATATGCAAATATATTTTTACTACCTAAAATGGAAGCACTATTATGAATCTGATGCGGTAGAATCAAAGACAGAAGAGTGGGGAGATTGGAAGAAGAGATGGAAATGATAAAGCTTCTCCATAATCTCCATCAGCCTCCATCATGCCACTTCAGTAAACATCCTTCTAAAAATTGTACATACTTCTTATATGAATAAAACCTTAGGGCTAATCCTTTAGACCCTATTCCCAGAGGGACTGAAGCCACTAAACCCCTCAGATGTATAATTTCTAAAGATGCTATTGCTAACCTTTTATTAGTCTTATTATTTAATGGTATCCTCAAAAACAGCACCAGTGCCAGAATACCAAGTAATAATAGGATGATTAACCACTCATAGTAATTAATATTTTGACCAGCTTAGTTGCTGTGTCAATGATAAATTTAATTCTTTTTTGATCAATTAAATTTTCTAATAATTATCCCCCAAGTTTGGCAGTAAAAGATGGTTTAAAATAGTTAATGTACAGTGATGACACACTTTGAAAGAATTTAATGATTTGAAGCACTTTAGAAGTTTTGCTGTTGAATTATGAATTAATTGGTATCTAAGTTTGAGTTATGCATAACCAAATAAAAGATATTAATTATATAACCATGACATTATATGTAGCACTTAGTCAGCATCACTGAATATTTCTTCAATTAGAATATACAATCCAGAATACTGGGTCAGCTCAGTAAATGCTGAATTTAAAGAATAGCTATAGTTTCCATTGGCTGTTTACCAGAACTTTCTCTTGTGTACCTGAATAATTTTCAAAGGACTCAAGAATTCTTTTGCTTTGATGTTAATTAACTGCCTGCTGGATCTTCCCATTAATCAGTTTTCAAGCAATTAATTTGATTAGAAATGGAAAGTACTGACCAAATTAAAGGCAATTTCCAGAATTAAACTATGGTAATTAATTTCCTGGATTCTGTGTTAATAACTTGTCATAGATTGTTTGGCAGACATTGATTAGAGGCTACATCAACCATGCAAATTAATGCAGGGCTAAGGCCTCCCTGTTGGAAAAAATAAGGCTGGGCTTTAAAAGGAAGGAGATTAGGGATAAAGTCAGAGCCAAATACCTATTAGGGAAGCTAGATCGTCTCCCTCCCAAAGACACGTCATTACTAGGGACTGTCAAAATCCTTTCCAAGTCTCCACAAATTCAACTTAGAATACTCTTTTGGATCCCCTGAATTCAAACAAGTATAGTCACATTTCTAATTTAAGGCATAGGAGGATTTTTATGTCTTAGGAAATTTTTGTACTCTGCTATCAGTCTAGTTCAGTTCAATCACTCAGATGTGTCTGACTCTTTGTGACCCCATGAACTGCAGCACGCCAGGCCTCCCTGTCCATCACCAATTCCTGGAGTCCACCCGAACCCATGTCCATTGAGTCGGTGATGCCATCCAATTATCTCATCCTCTGTCGTCCCCTTCTCCTCCTGCCCTCAATCTTTCCCAGCATCAGGGTCTTTTCAAATGAGTCAGCTCTTCGCATCAGGTGGCCAAAGTGCTATAAAATGACAATATTATATTAAATTATTTGAATTATTTTATAAAATATAAAATGTTAATTCATTTAAAAATTATAGGCACTTGTATAATTTATTTTTTTCATCTTTTTTTCCCTAAGATAAGGCATTTGATGTATCTTCAGTTGCTTAAAAGTGGTTTGCACTTCACGGTTTTAATAATATATTTTCATGTATGAAATATTTCAAACATGATAAAATACAAAGAATAATGGATTTTTCTCTAATATTTTAACTTTCTCTAATATTTCTCTAATATTTTTACTTCTAATACATTTATTTTAAAATAACAAAATGAAACCTTACAGATATAGCTAAAAATCACCTACATTCTTTGTTTCTTCTATTTTGCTAGAGATTCAATACCTTGAAGTTGATGCATATTATTTCTGTGAAATATTTATCATCTTTCTTAATTGATATATAGAGCTGTTAGGTTTTTCACATATTTGACTTAATTTCTAAATTAAGCACTAGTTTTATGTATATTTAAAAGTCTGTTAGAGAACATAGATTTAAATGTATACGTGTGCGTATATGTATGTGTTTGTTTGTATATATGTATATACAGAAAGGATTACATATATATGTATATGTGTATGTATAGATTTATGTATATATAGGTATATATGTATATTCTTATGACATATAATGGACCTTTAAAATGTTACCAGTATTGCAGTTTTAATTTATATTTTCAATAATGAATTTAATATTTTTCAAGTGTTTATTGAATATTTATTTTTATTCATCTGGGAACTCACTACTGTTCATGTCTCTGCCCATCTTTTCTATGGAACTGTTTTTCTTATCTATATAGAAATGCTTTACATACTCTGAATGCTAGCTTTTCATTTATTCTATACAATGAAAATCCGTTTTCAAGTCTGTGGCTTGTATTTTTAACTTTGATTGCTTTTTAATTAAAAATTTAATTTTAATATAGTCATATTTATAAATCTTTTGTTTTAGTTTTCATTTTTCATGCCTTGTTGAATAACTTATTTCCTAATAAGTTATAAATGTTTGCTTTTCTCTTTAGATGTTAGATCTTCCAATTTTCTGTAATTTACAAAGGTATGTGGTGTGAGGTTTGCATCCAGTTTGATCATTTTCCATATAGATGACCAGTTGTTCCAGCATCATTTATTGAACTGTGCGTACTTTTCCCATTGATAAATAATACATCTCTGTCAATTACCCAGCTCCCACTGACCATTTTTAAGTTTTCTATTCTGTTCCACTCGTGTTTCTAAGTATTTCCTGTAGCAATACCATGATAAATAAGTTATTATAGATCAATAGTTGAGAAGACATATATTCTTTCTTCTTCAAAAGTGACTGATACATTCCTACAAGTTAATGTAGCACTTTAAGACTGCGTTTTCAAATTCTGTTAAAAACTGGGACTTTGACTCATTGCATTAAATATGTAGTTAGATGTCAAAGAGGAAAGGCCATTCTTACAATATTGAGTTTTCCTGTTCATTAATACAGTATTTCTTTTATCTAGGCATTCTTTTTTATTTATTTATTTATTTTTACTTTACAATATTGTATTGGTTTTGCCATACATCAACATGCATCCGCCACGGCATTCTTTTATGTGCTGGAATATTTTCATTTCATCCATTTATATCTTTTGCTAGATTCATTCTTTAGATTATTATAATTTTTGTTGCCGTAATTAATTATACATTTTTAAACATTACATTTTAAAATTGGTTATTACTGGTGTGTAGGAATACTACTAACTTTTCATATTGATGTAGATTTAGCAACCTTGTTGAGCTTTCTTATTATTTCTAACAATTCATTTTTAGAGATTCTTTGGTTTTCTGTACAAGCAATCATCACATCTGTGAATAATACTTTGGTTTCTTACTTATATATACAAGGTATTAAAAAGAGAAAGGCATGAAATACACTTTGTTAATACAAGCAGAGTTTGAGAAGTTGAGAGGCTGGTGCCTGCTGAAATTTCAGTGCTGGGAGCTACCAAATGCAAAAGTTTCCCACTAATTTCCATCTACCCTCCTGCTATAAAGTCTCTTCCCTATCGTCTTGTAAGTTAGGCATTTTTACTTCAAATATTTAACATAAGCTGTGGGCACACACACTGAATGTGATCATTGGAAGATGGAAGATAGGAGTAAGTGTCCCTCAGAAACCCCAGGGTCTGCTCCAGGCCAAATTGAGATCCACTTCTCTTCTGTGTTCTGAAACAGAGTAGGAACTCAGTCATTTTTTGTGAATTGCCCAAATATCTTCTTCTGTTTATCTGTCAAGGCTTGAAATGTCACTGTTAGAAACTCATTTTTGTGGAATTTAGAGTTTGTTCAATTAACAATCTTTCCAGTAAACATCGTTAGGCTGTACTTTATTTTAATTTACTATGCCTACAGACAAAACTTACTCTTATCTGCTTCCTATTCTATTCTAGTACTGACATATATTATTTGACAAGTTATACCTAAGTTTCCTCATCTCTTCAGTTGGCATAATAAAAAGAAATTATAGTGTTGTGAAAATTTAAGTGAAGCATATAGAAATTTAGGATAGTACTTGGTGTATAATAAGTAATAAATGTTACTTTACATTAATAAGTCATCATTATCAGTGAATTCAAATGCATAGGAAGAAAATAATTTCTGATCCCACATTTGCCTTTTCATTTATATGTAGGACAATATACTGTCAAGACAAGTAATTTTCCTATACAAATAAGAGTTAACACTGTATGAATAGAAGTAATATAATCAAGTAGACATATATATAAAGTATCAACTACTTTTAAAGATTATGTTTAAAATATTTATGTGAAGTAATATTCCTCATTAACTTGGATCAGAAAATTTCTGAAATGAGCAACTAGAAAATCTGAATACAATAAAAAATGTATTTGAGAGAATTAGAGTGGTGCCAAGATAGTCCAGTGTCAAAAAACCTAAGATTTTGTATATGTGCTGCTGAAGTGAGCACATGAACCTAAGATTTTGGAGAGAAGGAAAAAAGCATTGAGGGGAGTCTGACATTTTGAATTAATATGCTTTGCAAGCCATTTTGCCTATTTGAAGTCTCAAGAAAGAATAATAAGATGATCAAAAAAGGGCAACTAAAGTTGAAGAGTCTGAGAAGAGTTTTCAGCATTCTTAAGAGCTTAAAAACACCAAAATTCAGGGTTTTTCAGGATTGAAAATGTAGCTAAGACTTAGAGCAGGAGAAATTCTTAGAGAGAAGGGGTGTAAGGAGAAGAGAAGGAATGAAACCTCACATTTGAACTGCTTTTGCCATAGAGGCATTTTCTGATTCTTAAGTAAGAGTGAGGCAAAAGTCAGGAAGTCAAGCAGAGAGCAGAAACTACATGACCAAGAAGATGAACTAAGATTTAAAAATCTCATGTGGTTTGGAGAGATAAATTTTGTAGTTTAATATCCTCTAAGTAAAGCAGACACTTGTAAGCATCCTAAGCTTTCAACTGAGATGTTCATTAGCTAAGCTACATGATTAAGAACAAACCAAAAGTAAGCCTTCATAAAGATTAAAACTAAATTTGGGAATCATTTTAATTTGGGGTGGAAGTGATTTGCTCCTGCATTTAATGCTCTGCCAAATGAACAGTAAATCATCATTAACAGAAAATAATGTCATCCAGAGCCACACAATTTTTTTGCATGTAACGTACAGCAGACAATAAAATTGGACATGGAAAGAGATAGGAACAAGAAAACAAAATAGACGTGGGGAGTAGACTCATAGGTGTAAATATACAAAGATTCATATGCAGATTAACACATATAAGAAAATAAATACTTAGATGAAGAATTTCAAGATAAAACAAAAAGGATATATGAAAATTCCAAAGAGAAGTTTTAGAAATTTAAAATATAGTCACTTAATACCTCAGTAGAAGTTTTGCAACTAGTGACTTACAAAACAAGTCACATAGTAGACTGAAGCATGAAGTAAAAAAGGAAAGAAAAATCAGACTTGGAAATATGAGACAAATGGATATAAATATGTGTAACTGGAGCCCAAGAAAGAGCAATGGAGACAAAGTGATAGAGGCTGTAATTTAGAAGATGAGGAGAACAAATTTGTTTTAATTAAGAAAAATCTCATGGAAAGGAATAAATTATGAGTATAGGCTTAACAGATACACAAGAATATATATAACATGGATAAATAATAAAGATTTACTGGAAAGCACAGGAAACTATATTCAATATCTTTTAATTTTACCTATAATGGAAAGTAATCTGAAAAAATGTATATATATATAACTGAATCACTTTGCTGCATACCTAACTATACACAACACAATATTGTAAATCAACTATCCTTCAATAAAGAAATAAGAAAAATCTCAGATAACAGATTTAAGGTGTATTATAAATTTCAATCAGGGTAAATATAAAGAAAACCATACCTAGGGGTACCATAATAAGCATTTTAAAATAATTCAATATATATTTGTTTTTGTCATTAAGTATCTTTTTTAAAAAAATGTACTTTGAAAGGTCTTCTATTCCTAGACCAGATAACTTATAGTTTGCTTACAATAGAAAATTTGGAATTTGTAATCATTATGCAATTAGTAGCTATGCAATTAAATCTACTCTTTATTGTCACTAATGACACTGAGTTCCAGAAAACATGTGTGACTTATCTAAAAGTACTTCACCATAAAATGTAATATTTTTAAAAATAACGGAAAATTTAAAATGTGGTAAAAGAACATTTAAAAAGCAATCTTGAGAAAGAAGAATGGAACTGGAGGAATCAACCTGCCTGACTTCAGGCTCTACTACAAAGCCACAGTCATCAAGACAGCATGGTACTGGCACAAAGACAGAAAAATAGATCAATGGAACAAAATAGAAAGCCCAGAGATAAATCCACGAACCTATGGACACCTTATCTTTGACAAAGGAGGCAAGAATATACAATGGATTAAAGACAATCTCTTTAACAAGTGGTGCTGGGGAAACTGGTCAACCACTTGTAAAAGAATGAAACTAGAACACTTCCTAACACCATACACAAAAATAAACTCAAAATGGATTAAAGATCTAAACATAAGACCAGAAACTATAAAACTCCTAGAAGAGAACATAGGCAAAACACTCTCCGACATACATCACAGCAGGATCCTCTATGACCCACCTCCCAGAATATTGGAAATAAAAGCAAAAATAAACAAATGGGACCTAATTAAACTTAAAATCTTCTGCACAACAAAGGAAACTATAAGCAAGGTGAAAAGACAGCCTTCAGAATGGGAGAAAATAATAACAAATGAAGCAACTGACAAACAACTAATCTCAAAAATATACAAGCAACTCCTGCAGCTCAATTACAGAAAAATAAATGACCCAGTCAAAAAATGGGCCAAAGAACTGAATAGACATTTCTCCAAAGAAGACATACAGATGGCTAACAAACACATGAAAAGATGCTCAACATCACTCATTATCAGAGAAATGCAAATCAAAACCACTATGAGGTACCATTTCACACCAGTCAGAATGGCTGTGATCCAAAAGTCTACAAGCAATAAATGCTGGAGAGGGTGTGGAGAAAAGGGAACCCTCTTACACTCTTGGTGGGAATGCAAACTAGTACAGCCACTATGGAGAACAGTGTGGAGATTCCTTAAAAAACTGGAAATAGAACTACCATGCCAGCATGCTGGGCATGCATGCTGAGGAAACCAAAATTGAAAGAGACACATGTACCCCATTGTTCATTGCAGCACTGTTTATAATAGCCAGGACATGAAAGCAACCTAGATGTCCATCAGCAGATGAATGGATAAGAAAGCTGTGGTACATATACACAATGGAGTATTACTCAAACATTGAAAAGAATACATTTGAATCAGTTCTAATGAGGTGGATGAAATACTTCACTTCTATTATACAGAGTGAAGTAAGCCAGAAAGAAAAACACCAATACAGTATACTAACACGTATATATGGAATTTAGAAAGATGGTAACGATAACCCTGTAAGCAAGACAGCAAAAGAGACACAGATGTATAGAGCAGTCTTTGGGACACTGTGGGAGAGGGAGAGGGTGGGATGATTAGGGAGAATGGCATTGAAACATGTATAATATCATATAAGAAACAAATCGCCAGTCCAGGTTCGATGTAGGATACAGGATGCTTGGGGCTGGTGCACTGGGATGACCCAGAGGGATGGTTCAGGGAGGGAGGTGGGAGTGGGGTTCAGGATGGAGAACACGTGTACACCCGTGGTGGATTCACGTTGATGTATGACAAAACCAATACAATATTGTAAAGTAATTAGCCTCCAATTAAAATAAATAAATTTATATTGAAAAAATAAAATTTTAATATAAATTCTAATTGTCATAGAAATCCTGATTTATTTACCAAAATATAAAAAACTTTTAGTTTTTTATACTAAAAGCTGGACTCTGATTTTGGAATGTCTGTGTGTAATTGTTGGGAGACATTTCTCCATGAATGTTTTCTCATTTCTGCATGTATGGAGACTTCTGAGCAATCACTGACAAGGTTTACTCAAGGGTGATTGAATAGCAAAGTATCTTAAGACCTAGCAATAGTTTATTTCTTAGGAGGAATTTAGAAAATGTATCTCCCCAAAGGCAATCATTTATGTTCCAGGTTAAGACGCATCTCTCATCTCCAGAGAACATTTGTTTACATTCCAGAGTAAGTCTTTTTTTTTTTTTTTTCCTGAAGGAGAATATGGATAATTATGCCAGAATTCTCTCTGTAAATTCTGAGTGTCAAAATTTTGACCCCTGTGATGTAAATGCATTGCATATGCAGGTAGTATCTTAGTTCTTAGTCCTGTTGTTCTGTGAGAACTTGGAGTATGGGGAACTGACTTAGTCTGTGAGTAATTATTATCTGAAACTGGGAGCCAGAAGCCCTGAGGCTCCCACCAGTACTAAAATATAAAATTTTGACAGGATAAGTTATTTGCTTGTAAGTATGGTAAAATCTTCACAATTTTTCTTCCTTCCTAGTATACGATTGACTAAACCAATATTGGTAAAAGCCAACTCTCAGACCACTTATTCCTCTGTCTCTGAAGCTGAAGAGGGCTGAGAAAACACATACTCGACTATTACCTGAAATTTGTAGTCCATTCACTTTCTATTCTTTTAGATGAGGTTTTATTCCTTCTCTCTTTTCTAATATCTAACATCTGCTCTACAAACCACCACCTCAACTACTTTCATGGTCAGCTGATGAATCTATTTCCTTCTCATTTCATGGAAAAGAAAAAACAATTAGAAAAGGACTTCCACAGTTCCCATGAACACATCTACCCCTTTACCTCTACCTTCTCTTTTGTTTTTATGGATCGGTTTTACTATCATCACACCTAAGACTAACCCCTACCCCACCTATATATTATTTTCTATCTCCTTTTTATATTTAAAGGCATTGTTCTATAAATGTTCTCAACTCTTTTGAATCAAAAAGTTTTCTTTATTGGATTATTCTCATAACAGCAGAGCATGTTGTTCAAGAGATGAGCCAAAGCCTGAAGAGATTTCCAGATCACTAAGTATGAGGAAAACTTAGAATGATAGAGACGGATCAATAAACAGAGACAAAAGGATAAAGTATCCATCTCAGGAAACATCCACAAACACAACCGGTGGCCAGGGACCAAATGCCTCTTCGGATTTCCTAGCTTACACACATATTTTAAGACATTTAGATGCAACTCTAAGACAGAAAAGGAGTTAAATAAAACTTTGAAAAGATTAACAACACTATTAACTTGATTACAATTGATCTGGTTATGAGAGGAATGGAAAATTTGATGGTTAGTTTTATCTGTCAACTTGACTGGGCTAAGGGATGCCCAGATAGCTGGTAAAACATTATCATAGGTGTGTCCATGAGAGTGTGTCTAGAAAAGCTTAACATTTGAAGAAGTGGATTAAGTAAAGAATATGCCTTCACTAGTGCTGGTGGGCATCATTCAATCCATTAAGGGCTTGAATAGAACAAGAAAGGTGTAAGAAGGGCAAATATGCTTTCTCTTGAGTTGGAATATCCATCTTCTTCTGCCCTAGGACTTTTGTGCTCCTGACTCTCAGGCCTTGGGTTTGGACTGGAACTATACAACTGGCTTCCCTGGGCCTCCAAGGAGCAGATGACAGATCATGGAACTTTTCAGCTTCCTTAATCATTTCAGGCAGTCTCTCCTTCTATGTATCTATATATATCCTACTGGTCCTGTGTCTCTGGAGAACCCTGCCTAATACAAGACCAAATATCAAATAGTTACATGTAAATAAAATAATTTTTAGTTTTGAGCAGAACATCTGAATATGTAATCTCAGATCCTGTATACCCAAGAGTTATTTTACAATTTTACCTTATTTTTTTTATAGAATTTGAGAGTTTGACCAAAAATCTTATAAACTTAAAATTCTAATGTAAAAATAATCAATCAAATCACTAACCAAAAATAAGATACACCATTTAAATGTTCAAAGAGAAGCTTAACAACAATAAGTGAAGAGTCATATGGCACATTAGTGTATATTCTAATCAGAAGTCATAATAGGGCTCAGCAGGTGCTTGGGAAGCCAGAATTTCATTGTAAGTGCATTATACTGAATTTAGAATGCAAATCAAGTTGAATTTGTTGGTTCTCATTTTAACTGAAACTAAATGCGTATCCCAGTGGAAAAATTGCTGACAAAATTTCATATTCCAAACTCCTAAATGTCTTGCTTTTACTTAATTTTAATTACTTTTTAAAAACTTTAATTTTTTGCTGATGTAATCTTGAGTAGAATGCAAAGATGTTTACCTGTATGTCTCATGATGTTCAAAACGAATGATTATGTGTCTCCATTCCCTAGTGTCCAGGCCAACAAGGAACAAGCCTAATTGTATGCTTTCCTTTATCACTTGACTCATTTTCACAGCTTGATGTACCATCAATTTCAAGATTCTTCTAAATTTAGAAAATGAGTTTGACCATAACTTGGCATAGATGAGATTCTTTTCCTTTAGTTTCTAGAAACATGACTACTGAAGCAAATAAAGTGCTATCCTATTTGCTTCTAAAAAGAGAGAGGAAATAAGTGGAAAGTACATTGACTGTTTTACTTCCTCAAAAATATACTCTCTTGGGGTAATCATTGTGCCGTCTGCTAATGAGTTTGAGAGTATAATCTGACATTGATGTTCTTTACGCATCATTTAATTGTTTCATGTTTAATTGCATTACAACAAAGACAACATCTGTGGCAATGAAGATATAAAGGATATTGTGTAAACTCAGAATGGAGTCACAAAACAGATTTCCCCATGGAAAAAAAATTTCCATGAAGTAGACTAACCATTTTGATTATGTTGAAGACAGAGGAGACCATAAGAAAACAACAACCAATGAATTAGTAAAAAAAAAAAAAGAAAGAAAAGAAAAAGAAAAAAAGAGAGAGCTTTTGAGAACCAACAATAGATTATAATTGTTGAAAACATAAATCACTTTTTTTTTTGGTTTTAAAGTAGAAGGTTTAAGTTTTATCCCCTGTCTTCCATCAAAGGTTACATATACTATTAATGAAGTATCACAAAATTTTCAGATAATAAAATGCACTATAATAAGATTATCAATATATTGATATTCATTTTTGGTGGGTACAGTGACTTAATTTCTCCTCTATGAAATGAAGAATTCATTTTTAGCTGACCTAATTCTAAGGTTACTATATGCATTTTCACTCTGTGGAAATACTTTTTTTTTTAATAGACAGAAATGAAATATCTGGTATGTGGTAGAGAGATAGGGCTTCCCAGGTGGTGGTAGTGGTAAAGAACCTGCCTGCCAATGCGGGAGACTTAAGAGATGCAGGTTCATTCCTTGGGTTGGGAAGATTCCTGGAGAAGGGAATGGAAACCCACTCCAGCATTCTTGCCTGAAGAATCCCATGGACAGAGAAGCCTGGCAGGCTACAACCCATGGGGTTGGAAAACATTGGACACAACTGAAGTGACTTAGCACACATGCACTAGAGAGATAATGTACATTTAATAAAAAGAAAAAAAAAATCAATTGTGTTAGAGACTGGAATGGTGTGTGCAATGAATGCACTAGGCCAAGATACTGAATTTGAAAACAAGCATGAAATCCTGAAAGTAAATTTTTAATTTAATTTAGTATTTTTTAAAAAGATCAGATCAGATCAGATCAGTCGTTCAGTCGTGTCCGACTCTTTGCGACCCCATGAATCTCAGCACGCCAGGCCTCCCTGTCCATCACCAACTCCCAGAGTTCACTCAGACTCATGTCCATCGAGTCAGTTGATGCCATCCAGCCATCTCATCCTCTGTCGTCCCCTTCTCCTCTTGCCCCCAATCCCTCCCAGCATCAGAGTCTTTTCCAGTGAGTCAACTCTTCGCATGAGGTGGCCAAAGTATTGGAGTTTCAGCGTCAGCATCATTCCTTCCAAAGAAATCCCAGGGCTGATCTCCTTCAGAATGGACTGGTTGCATCTCCTTGCAGTCCAAGGGACTCTCAAGAGTCTTCTCCAACACCACAGTTCAAAAGCAGCAACTCTTTGGCGCTCAGCCTCCTTCACAGTCCAGCTCTCACATCCATACATGACCACAGGAAAAACCATAGCCTTGACTAGACGAACCTTTGTTGGCAAAGTAATGTCTCTGCTTTGGAATATGCTATCTAGGTTGGTCATAACTTTCCTTCCAAGGAGTAAGCGTCTTTTAATTTCATGGCTGCAGTCACCATCTGTAGTGATTTTGGAGCCCAGCAAAATAAAGTCTGACACTGTTTCCACCGTTTCCCCATCTATTTTCCATGAAGTGATGGGATCAGATACCATGATGTTGGTTTTCTGAATGTTGAGCTTTAAGCCAACTTTTTCACTCTCCACTTTCACCTTCATCAAGAGGCTTTTGAGTTCCTCTTCACTTTCTGCCATAAGGGTGGTGTCATCTGCATATCTGAGGTTATTGATATTTCTCCCGGCAATCTTGATTCCAGCTTGTGTTTCTTCCAGTCCAGCATTTCTCATGATGTACTCTGCATATAAATTAAATAAACATGGTGACAATATACAGCCTTGACGTACTCCTTTTCCTATTTGGAACCAGTCTGTTGTTCCATGTCCAGTTCTAACTGTTGCTTCCTAACCTGCATACAAATTTCTCAAGAGGAGGTCAGGTGGTCTGGTATTCCCATCTCTTTCAGAATTTTCCACAGTTTATTGTGATCCACACAGTCAGTAAGCAGCATTATAAAAATTATTCTTAAATGGCCACAAGGAAAAGATTCAAGGGTAAAAGGTGTGATTAAATCAATGTCTCTTAGACAAAGTTGCTATATATATGGGCCTAGAAATTATGATCTCATATAAACACACTTTCAACAGTGGCTCCTCTAAGTTATTAGCATATTTTTATTATCTAAATTTCTACAATACTGAGAAGTCAATTTATTTTGAAGTATTTCCTGTAGTGCAAAGGAACACTAAATTTTTGATTTTAGGGAAAGTTAAAACATGCAGTAAGTCTTACAATTTTGCCATCTCTTTGAGTAAATAACTGACCAAGGAAGTCAAAAAATTACATTATTGGCCTGCCACACTGATAGGTTAAGCAAATACATATTTCTGCCTGTATGAAGTTTATGAGTTAGAGCAGAAGACAGATATGAAACCAGATTTAACATCTGCTGAGCATATAGTGCTGTTGGATGTAGAAGTAACCTGTTCAAGGCACTTGTGAGAATTCTTTGAAAATGACATTTGAGACTTGAGTAATGGGAAGGAGTAATAACTAGGAAAGGAGAAATAGGGGGAGGAAACAGGGGCTCAGGCAAAAGGAAGAGTGAGGCAAAGATCTTAAGAAATGAAGAATATGAAACAAGTCGAGCATGGTTGCTGCATAGATGCAGGCAGAGAGTGGAAAGAAAGGAAATAAGAAGGTGGAAGTTCACCGCCTCTCATTACAGTATACTATGTGAAAATCATGAAGCTTAAAACATTGCATGAGTCCCTCAGAATGATCCCAGAATGTGTCACATCAATAGATGTCTATCCACAATCACATCCTCTTTTTCTGTGGCTTTCTTCTTCTGGAAAGCTACCTCTTCAATTTCCCCGCCATAGTTTCAGCTAAGCTGTGCCATAGCTCTGGGTGATGAGACGTCTGGAAAGATGCCCCAGGGGAGGGCATCACTTCTAAATAAAAGCTAAAGGCTTATTAGGATAAATCATTTTTACCCTGTTTGTCTTTCCCTACTTCTGTTGTCTGGAAGGTAGATATGTGATCTGGAGATGCAGCAACCATATGATGACATAAGAATCAATCCTTGCATCTTAAGGATAGTGATGGGATAGATGGAACCTGAGATGAGGGAGAAGAGGATGAACCTTATTTTGCAGTTGATGTCACTGGCAGCCCCTAGTATCATGCACTAGGTAGACTGTGCGGCCACATGAGGATTCCTTGCCTTCAATCCCTTATAGATGCCATTGAGCCCCTTTATCAGAACTAAGCTGATATTCCCATATCCATTTAAGCCATCAGAGTTGAGTGTTTAGAGAACTCTTACCAATCACATTTCTAACTTCCAACAATGTTGAAAAAATGAAAAGTGAAAGTGAAGTTGCTCAGTCGTGTCTGACTCTGTGACCCCATGAACTGTAGCCTACCAGGCTTCTCCATCCATGGGATTTTCCAGGCAAGAGTACCAGAGTGGTTTGCCATTTCCTTCTCCAGGGGATCTTCCCAACCCAGGGATCAAACCCAGATGTCCTGCATTGCAGGCAGACGCTTTACCCTCTGAACCAGTTATCTTTCACCTATTAGGGGTCAAATATCTATGTTGACAGCCTGTATATTACTTGAGAAAAAATATTTTTGATAGTATACTCTTTCTATGTGAACATATAATTACTGTTGGAGTACTACTTTCTCCTCAGGCAGTGTTCTTGTAAACAGTCAAATTCCTCAGAGAGTCTATCCCTATTGCTTTCAAGCAAAATTAGTTTATCATTTTCAGGGCTCCTAAGGAACCCTAGATATTGACCCTTTTACATTCTCTTATAGTTCTTCTATCTCCATCTTTGCTATCAGCTTTTGAGTTGGACTTTTAAAATATTTATTTTCTCTCCGTATTGCCTGCAATATTAGCCTAGAATATTCACACTAGTAGTAATATTTGTTATTCTCTAAGCTACATTCTCTAGGCTTCCCTTGTGGCTCATTCAGTAAAGAATCTTTGCTGCATTGCTGGACATCTGAGTTCCATCCCTTGGTTGGGAAGATCCTCTGGAATAGGAGGCATGGCAAAGCACTCCAGTGTTCTTTCCTGGAGAATCCCCATGGACAGAGGAGTCTGGCAGGCTGTAGTCCATGGTGTTGCAAGGAGTCGGACATGGCCTGAGGAACTAAGCACATTCAAGCTACATTTAAATTTTATTTAATGAGCACTCATATACAGTCCATGGGGTCACAAGAGTTGGACACGACTTAGCGACTAAACCACCACCACCACCACCATATAGTGATTACCATATTCCAGACACTATTTTAATATTTTACAGGCATCATATGATTTAATGAATTTAATACTCATAACTACCCATTGAGGTAGGCACTATTACCATCCTTGTTTTATAGATGAGGAAACTGTAGCCTACAGGATTGATATAATCTCAAGGTCACAGATCTAGTAAGTTATGGAGCTTGGATTAAAACCCAGATAACAATGTTTGTGTTTGAAATAGAATCTCAGAATCAAATTTCAGATCAAAGGAACCTTAGAAATAATCTAGTCTTCTTTTATGTACAAGGAAATGTTGTGTATGATATGCAGAAATGTAGTGATATAAGGTAACTTATCTAGTGTTAACTGTTGTAAGAGCTGAGACTCTGGTCCAGATCTCCAGATTTACAGCTTAATGCTGCTTAATTGGGCTCCTAAAATTGATTTTGTATCAAAATTACTTTGGAAACTGTTGTGATAATCCAGATTCTAGAGCCCACTCTCTAAAGATTCTGGTTTGAAATATAGACCTTTAAAAATAATCCCAAGATAATTTAGCTGTAAGACAGGTTTGGAAATTTTGAGTCTGCTGTACATGTGTATCTATCTATGTTTGGTCAAGAAAATAGGACCACCACAACTATCATGGGAAAAAGGTATGTAATATAGGCATTAAGGTTTGGATGAATTACGGAGAAGCTGGGGTAAAAAAGGCCTGAAAAAGACAGAATCAGAAAAATTCTCTGTAATTAATGTAATTAATGACTTTGGTGAGAAGCACTGGAGTGTGTAGAGCGCTGGAGTGTGTGGGGAAATCTGAGAAGCTGCATAACTATAACACAAGAGCAGCTGAGGAGTACTGTAAAGTCTCTATGTCTGGGTGCCACAGTCTTCCATGGATAGTGGCTTTTGTTTCACTGCTCTTGTCCAAATCACACAAGTTCCTCTCCCTGGAAACTCTAACCCAAAGTCATAAACAAAAGCTAGAAGATTCTGAGGGTCTAGTTGGCTGTTTAGAAGGGAGATGTGGTGCCAAGTGACCAACAGATTCCCTGCCTTTATGATCTTCAGCTCCTGTGTTCACATCCTTGTATGATCCCTTCACCTAAGAGTGGGCAGGATCTGCGACTTGTTTCTACAAAATGTGATAAAGGTAATGGGATGTATGTGATTATATTTGTGTGATTACATAAGCTTGTAGTACCTCTCTTGCTGGAGTCTCTACATCATTGTCTTTGAAGAAGCCAGTTACTATGAATTCCACAACTACAAGAAAATGAATGTTACTAACAACTACATGAGTGGGCAGGTGGCTTTTTCCCTAACTGAGACTGAGACAAGAGCCTGCCCTAGCATTTTGGTTGTAACTTCATGTGAGAACTTGAAGCAGTGAATCAAGCTAAATTGCGAGATAACAAATGTGTATTTTAAGAGTTGTAATTTATTACAGAGAACTAGATAACTAGTATGATATATGGTCTGGTACAACAATACCTACTATTGGATGCTGATATTACTAAAACCTGAAGTGTGTGTCATTAGCTTTAGGAACAAGTGGTGAGTGGTTAGGGATTTTCATTGGACATGGAAAAATGGGGAGCTGTTTTAGTTAGTGGCAACATTTTTGGTAAAACTCTACCACACTCTAACTTAGAAGAAAGTATATAGAGTGAATCATCTCGTAACTTTATTTTAACTGTTGCAGAGACAAAATGATGAAAATGGGAGCTGGTTGCAACCAACTGTATTTGACAAGGCAATTAAGAAAGAAATAAGCTCGGGAGAAACAAAGTGTTTTTAAACAGAATTTGGAACTAATCTAAATAATTCAGAAATTGCAGTATTGTAAATGGCACCACTTCTCAACAAATCCAGAGTGGTGCCATTATGGCATAGCTTCAGTTTAAAGACCAAATCCAAGCTGTAACTGATGCAGCCTTTGTTAGGACCTGGGAAGAGTTTAAGAGGATATTTAGTAGATTCTTTCAACTGTTAAAAAGGCTTCCAGAAAACCTTAGGATCAGATCAGATCAGATCAGTCACTCAGTCGTGTCCGACTATTTGCGACCCCATGAATCGCAGCACACCAGGCCTCTCTGTCCATCACCAACTCCCGGAGTTCACCGAGACTCACGTCCATCGAGTCAGTGATGCCATCCAGCCATCTCATCCTCTGTCGTCCCTTTCTCCTTTTGCCCCCAATCCTTCCCAGCATCAAAATCTTTTCCAATGAGTCAACTCTTCACACGAGGTGGCCAAAGTACTGGAGTTTCAGCTTTAGCATCATTCCTTCCAAAGAAATCCCAGGGCTGATCTCCTTCAGAATGGACTGGTTGGATCTCCTTGCAGTCCAAGGGACTCTCAAGAGTCTTCTCCAACACCACACTTCAAAAGCATCAGTTCTTCGGCGCTCAGCCTTCTTCACAGTCCAACTCTCACATTATGCCATACATGTGGCCATACATGACCACAGGAAAAACCATAGCCTTGACTAGACGAACCTTTGTTGGCAAAGTAATGTCTCTGCTTTTGAATATGCTATCTAGGTTGGTCATAACTTTCCTTCCAAGGAGTAAGCATCGTTTAATTTCATGGCTGCAGTCACCATCTGTAGTGATTTTGGAGCCCAGCAAAATAAAATCTGACACTGTTTCCACTGTTTCCCCATCTATTTCCCATGAAGTGATGGGACCGGATGCCATGATGTTCGTTTTCTGAATGTTGAGCTTTAAGCCAACTTTTTCACTCTCCTCCTTCACTTTCATCAAGAGGCTTTTGAGTTCCTCTTCACTTTATGCCATAAGGGTGGTGTCATCTGCATATCTGAAGTTATTGAAATTTCTCCCGGCAATCTTGATTCCAGCTTGTGTTTCTTCCAGTCCAGCGTTTCTCATGATGTACTCTGCATATAAGTTAAATAAACACAGTGACAATATACAGGCTTGACGTACTCCTTTTCCTATTTGGAACCAGTCTGTTGTTCCATGTCCAGTTCTAACTGTTGCTTCCTGACCTGAATACAGATTTCTCACGAGGCAGGTCAGGTGGTCTGGTATTCCCATCTCTTTCAGAATTGTCCACAGTTGATTGTAATCCACACAGTCAAAGGCTTTGGCATAGTCAATAAAGCAGAAATAGATGTTTTTCTAGAACTCTCTTGCTTTTTCGATGATCCAGCGGATGTTGGCAATTTGATCTCTGGTTCCTCTGCCTTCTAAAACCAGCTTGAACATCAGGAAGTTCACGGTTCACATATTGCTGAAGCCTGGCTTGGAGAATTTTGAGCATTACTTTACTAGCGTGTGAGATGAGTGCAACTGTGCTGTGGATGTGACTGGTGATAGAAGCAAGGTCCGATGCTGTAAAGAACAATATTGCATAGGAACCTGGAATGTCAGGTCCATAAATCAAGGCAAATTGGAAGTGGTCAAACAAGAGATGGCAAGAGTGAATTTCGACATTCTAGGAATCAGCAAACTGAAATGGACTGGAATGGGTGAATTTAACTCAGATGACCGTTATATCTACTACTGCAGGCCGGAATCCCTCCAAAGAAATGAAGTGGCCATCATGGTCAACAAAAGAGTCCGAAATGCAGTACTTGGATGCAACCTCAAAAACGACAGAATGATCTCAGTTCATTTCCAAGGCAAACCATTCAATATCACAGTAATCCAAGTCTATGCCCCAACCAGTAAGGCTGAAGAAGCTGAAGTTCAATGGTTCTATGAAGACCTACAAGACCTTTTAGAACTAAGAGCCAAAAAAGATGTCCTTTTCATTATAGGGGACTGGAATGCAAAAGTAGGAAGTCAAGAAACACCTGGAGTAACAGGCATATTTGGCCTTGGAATACGGAATGAAGCAGGGCAAAGACTAATAGAGTTTTGCCAAGAAAATGCACTGGTCATAACAAACACCCTCTTCCAACAACACAAGAGAAGACTCTATACATGGACATCACCAAATGGTCAACACCGAAATCAGATTGATTATATTGTTTGCAGCCAAAGATGGAGAAGCTCTATACAGTCAGTAAAAACAAGATGAGGAGCTGACTGTGGCTCAGACCATGAACTCCTTATTGCCAAATTCAGACTTAAATTGAAGAAAGTAGGGAAAACCACTAGACCATTCAGGTATGACCTAAATCAAATCCCTTATGATTATACAGTGGAAGTGAGAAATAGATTTAAGGGCCCAGATCTGATAGATAGAGTGCCTGATGAACTATGGAATGAGGTTGGTGACATTGTACATGAGACAGGGATCAAGACCATCCCCATGGAAAAGAAATGCAAAAAAGCAAAATGGCTGTCTGGGGAGGCCTTACAAATAGCTGTGAAAAGAAGAGAAGCAAAAAGCAAAGGAGAAAAGGAAAGATATAACCTTAGGATATAGTCCTTCAAATGCCTCATGTATCCAAAGTACCCATAATTGAATCTACAGAAAGAAATATGTCAAGAAAAACAAATGTGGGCTAGAACTGGGCACATATAATTGAGTAGAATCAAATATGTGGAGACGTGTTTGAGACACAAGTGGGAGAGCTATATTACCATCCTAAACACAAAGAATCAGAGATGTATTTGACATTGAAAAGAACCTCTTGTTCCCACAGAAAAGCATACATCCCCCTTGTGCTTTTCAGAAGTAAACGTCCAAAATGGTGAAAAAGGAAGCACCTTGCAGAGAGCAGATTTGAAAACTATGGGTAACAATGTGGCGCTATTCCAGACACAATAACTGGAGCCCGGAGAAGGCAATGGCACCCCACTCCAGTACTCTAGCCTGAAAAATCCCATGGACAGAGGAGCCTGGTAGGCTGCAGTCCATGGGTCATGAAGAGTCGGACACGACTGAGCGACTTCACTTTCACTTTTCACTTTCATGCATTGGAGAAGGAAATGGCAACCCACTCCAGTGTTCTTGCCTGGAGAATCCCAGGGACGGGGGTGTCTGGTGGGCTGCCGTCTATGGGGTCGCACAGAGTTGGACATGACTGAAGCGAATTAGTAGCAGCAGCAGGAGCAATGAAGGAATAGGACCCTCCTCAGAGTAAAACAAACTTGCAGCATTTTCCAGCATTATTTAAGAAGTTTTGGAGAGTGGTGATTGCCATGTGCTGGGAAGTCTCTTGCTTTTTGGATGGAAATGTTATCATCTATGTCTTTCACATTGGATATTGGGCATATAGCTTGCTTCTTTAGTTCCTATGTCTCTGGATCAAGAAGAACTGAATTTGGATTCAGCTGTAACCCCGCCCCCCTCCCCTGCCGCCCCAGAAGATGTACAGATATATCTATGATATATATATATCTATGATATGTATATCATATATCTATATCATATCATATGAGATATATATATATATATATATATATATATATATGTACACATATATATCACAGCATTCTGGACTTAATGTCTGATGCCATGAGTGGATGTGACATTTGAGATGTCTTATTTTGGGAGTCATATTTTGCATGAGGTAGGCACATACATAAATTTGAACAAGAAAGTAGAGTGCAGTGGATTATATGGTTTAGCAAATAGTCACTTGTTTTCACCATGTATTCTTCAAAAAAGTGTATTTCCGTGCCCCTTTGTTTTTGGACTGGCGTTATTACTTAATTGGTCAAAGGAATGTGAGGAGAGGTGGCAGTGTGTCAGTTATAGGCCTATACTTTAGAAGGCACCAAGTACTTCTGCTTGTTCCTCAGGAAGCTCCAGAATACTTTAATGGGAAGAACATGGTCCCACGTGGCTATTGTCCCTTCAGCCTTGGTCCCGAATGACTATACATGGAGCAGAGCTACAGGCCTGTGAGTGGAGGAATAAATGTTTGTTGTTGTATGTCACCAACTTTGGGGGTGGTTTATCATCAAAAAACTACCTGACACCAAGCTTAGTTAAATTGTTTTATTACACTTGGCTTATTCAAAATTTCCTGGCCCATGTCCTAATTGAAACACCCAGTCAGTCACTCTAATTCTTAGCAGATACTTAATGCTATATGTGTAGATTCAAATGTATAAAAGAAACCATTATTCTTTAATTCAAAAGTGTACTATACATATTAAGTGCATAAGAGTAAAGGCCTATGATGGATGAGACCAACTCTCAAAGGTTAAAAAAAGTGTATATATGTATGTATGCATGAATATGGAGAGGGAAGTAGGGAGGAAGGGGAGGAGAGAGACTAAATTTGGGCTACCTAAATCTTCACTGTCATTACTGCATCATCAGTGTGTACAAGCCTAGGGGTGGGTAGGGGAGAAAACAAAGGTACAAGGAACTATGAAATAGAAAGTTAGAATGTTATAAGCCAGGGAATCCACCTGTAGTTATACTTGAAGCAATTTAAGTGTCCTCATCTTCATATACCTTGGGATGGATACAAGTACATAGACTGAATTTGCTCTGATTTCTTTTGTTAATGAATGTTGTTAGTGTACTTCCTGAACAAGGGAAAAAAATTCTGCCTCTTCTTGTCATGTTGACAGCTTTTGCTACATAAATAGATAGCTATGTAGGCAGATACCAAAGTGTGAACTTCCCCCATGCATTTTAATTGGATGCTAGACTTGAAGTGTGGGATTGAGCATTTAAATGGTAAGGGTGCCCATCAAAGAAGCCCAGATATTTGCTTTAAGTCAGTAAAGTGGGCACTGCATAGTTAACAGTGGAAATACTTTGCTATATATTAGTAACTAACTAGTAGATCCCAGAAGCAGTCCTAAAGAGGGGTGTTTTTGTTATCAATAGCAAAAACACATCTCTTCAAATTTTTATTTCTATTAAATCTTTCCTAGAACAGACTGCTTTGGGAAACTGAATTTAAGCTTCCTGCATGCCAGGGATAAGCCTTTTGATTACTTTTTCTCTAAAAGTTTTTGTTTTTGGCACTAATGACAAATATTAATTTATCCATGATTAATCCATTGATTGAACAAATATTTACTTAGTGTTTACAAGGTTATAGGTCCTGGAGTCATCAGGTAAAAAACACAGAAATGGCTGCTGTTATCATGAAGCTTTTCTTTATGGAAAAAGCTTCAATAAATCAGTAAAAAGAGACATGTATGTGATGATTATGAATTGCAGTGTATTGTAGAAACCAGGGACTAAGACAGACCAAAGAAGTAGTCCTTAAAAAGATGAAATTTAACCCAAAACCTAAGGTGGGAGAAAGGGGCTGGATGTGCATGTGGAGAGGATTTCAGTATAAAGGGAAGTGTGTGCAAAGGACCTAACATGACATTTCTCATGCTCCATTTTTTTTTTTTTTTTTCTACTTTAGAATTTGCTGCCTATTGAATATTCTTATAGCTCCAGACCTGGACTGCCTACAAGTTAGTCAGGTATTAAAGACGTCAAATTTATCCTGAAGAAAGGATGTCTTTTAAATACACTGAAATCGTATTGTAGCCTTCAAGAAGCTGTATCTTTTCCTTGTTGCAAGAAGTATTTCTATATTTCTTATTGCATAAGGAAAGGAATCCCTTAGGGCCAAGAACATCAATGCCCACAGTAAACGTCTAACCTGTCTCAACAGGACATAGAGACAATTGCTTGGCCTTTTTACTCTTTCATTTCTTCCTGTGCTTCTCTTTGTTGACTGCTATCTGCCATTCCCTTAAATTGTGCTAACTAATCCAAAGACTGCTAAGTCGCTTCAGTCGTGTCCAAATCTGTGCGACCCCAGAGACGGCAGCCCACCAGACACCCCCGTCCCTGGGATTCTCCAGGCAAGAACACTGGAGTGGGTTGCCATTTCCTTCTCCAGTGCATGAAAGTGAAAAGTGAAAGTGAAGTTGCTCAGTCATGTTCGACTCTTCACGACCCCATGGACTGCAGCCTACCAGGCTCCTCCGTCCATGGGATTTTCCAGGCAAGAGTACTGGAGTGGGGTGCCATCGCCTTCTCAGAATCCAAAGACTAGTCTTTCTGAAAACAATTTAAACAATGTAAATATTTTCCTTTGTATTCTTGGGATACTCCCAGTCCCCTCCCTAATGGGCAACTTTTTTTTTTTTTTTTCTTTTTTCCCTTTGAAACAATTGACTCTCCGTTTCTTTTATTGTCAATTTATTTTATAATCATTCTGTGTTCCTCCCACTCCAGAGAGAAATATTCTTAAAGTACAGGGAAAAAGAGGACCTCTTGAGGTTTCTATAGAAGTTATCAATTTTCAGTTTCCAATTGATGATGGCTTAGATTTGTGATGAGTATATAACTATAAAGTTTTAGATTGGGGCTCATGTATTATGTGCATGAAATAAAGGATTATTTTCTGTTTATTTCTAATAATTCTCTAAACCACATGCTAAGTGATTAGAAAAAAAAAATATATATATATATATTGCATTTGTTCACTGTCACTAACTTTCCAGAATAGAATAAGCTTAAAAATAATTAATGTGTAGGCAAACCAGTAGGAATGATGAGAGAAGCTGTAAAGTAGGTTAGAAGAAAATCTCTAACGACTCTGTCATTTGAGCACATTCTGAACTTCATTGGTTTTGAAAAAACTCTTTTTGGATTGAGAGAAAAATATTTTATTCAAGTATGATTGACTTAAAGTAATAGTTTCAGGTATACATTATAGTGACTTAATATTTTTATATATTATGAAAGAGAAAATGTATTAAAATGATGTCAACTGCCAACTAGTTTCTTTTTCTCTGTCTTTGGTCTAGTTGCAGGAAAACTGGGACCATGCCAAATAAGGATGCATCCTTAGAAGAAAGTTTGTAAGTCAAAAGACCTGACTCTAAAATTTTTTAAAGAAGTATCGTGAAAATGCAGATCAAGTAATATCCTAGTATTGAAGAAATGGAACTGCATAATTATGAAAAGTAGAGAAGATAAAACTTTTAGAAATATATGTCTCCACTTGAGAGAATCTTAGGAAGGCTGTGGTTACACTATTAAAGAGAGAATTAGAAATTAGATGACAAGTTCTATGTGAATTTAGTTATGGGGTATATTACAGAGTCAGCAAGTCCGTCTGTCAGTAGAAATTATGAAATGAATGCATGGCTATACAAATGAAAATAAGAATATCTAATGTGAAGAAAGCTGAGTGCCGAAGAATTGATGTTTTTGAACTGTGGTGTTGGAGAAGACTCTTGAGAGTCCCTTGGACTGCAAGGAGATCCAACCAGTCCATTCTAAAGGAGATCAGTCCTGAGTGTTCTTTGGAAGGACTGATGCTAAAGCTGAAACTCCAATACTTTGACCACCTTATGCAAAGAGTTGACTCACTGGAAAAGACTCTGATGCTGGGAGGGATTGGGGGCAGGAGGAGAAGGGGACAGCAGAGGATGAGATGGCTGGATGGCATCACCGACTCGATGGACATGAGTCTGAGTGAACTCCGGGAGTTGGTGATGGACAGGGAGGCCTGGCGTGCGGCAATTCATGGGGTTGCAAAGAGTCGGACACGACTGAGCGACTGAACTGAACTGAACTGAATGGTAGCTATAGTAGTGGACCAAGAATAGAAAGAATGAGTTCATACCTTCTCTTGATTGTATTACCAAATAACCATTAACTGGAATATATAAATGAACCCTAATGGTCATTGAAACCCGATTTTTACCTGTAAGCAATTGCTTCCTCTGGAAAATATAACTGATCCAGAATAACTTGACTTTAGTGCCTTTTTGTTCCCACTTGTAATGCCCTGGCGATGACCCTCCTTTATCAGTCATTAAGCTCTTATATTCAGGAATTTTCAGTGAAGGGAGAACTCTTCATTGCATTTTCATCCTGCTTCATGTTATGGTACAGATAGTCTTGTTTTATAAATGTTTATCAAAATTGTCAGTTACTAGAGATTGAAACTGGCATTTCTATTCTTTACTCTTCAGTGACTCACAGCAACTTATCCTTTGACTCATCCATATATTTAAATCTTTTCACACATTAAAAAATGTTCTAGAAATAAAATGTAGGTTATTTCTGTTCTTTCCAAAATTAGTCCGAGAAGTAGGTACAATAAAGCTACTTGTGCTGTATCAGCACTCTCCAGATGGAGAAAGGAAAATCAAGTGCCCCATCCACATGCCCTCCTTCCTGTCCCCTTTTTGAATATTCAGTATAATAATAATCATTGGTCTGAAAGTTGGAGATATGTCATTGGCCTTTAATCTGTATTGAAAACAAGCATTAAATAAAAAAAATGATACTATTCAAATCACCTTTTATGAGGGGAATATCTGGGTTTTTCCTCCTTCTGTGGAGAACTCAACCCATTTTAGTTTAGTTACTTCCAATAAGACATCAAATTCCAAATTTTCTTGCCCAAATTGCCTTCTCTTTTTTGACTTTAGACCGGCATATCCAATTCCTTTCTGATAGCCACATTCATAATTAGAATGATCTTGTGAAAATGTAAGTTAAATTATATCCCTCTGTTGTTTAAACTCATCCACTGACTTCCTAATTTTTAGATGTAATTCAATATCTTCAGTTCAGTTCAGTTCAATCACTCAGTCATGTCCAACTCTTTGTGACCCCATGAATCACAGCATGTCAGGCCTCCCTGTCCATCACCAACTCCCGGAGTTCACTCAGACTCATGTCCATCGAGTCAGTGATGCCATCCAGCCATCTCATCCTCTGTCGTCTCCTTCTCCTCCTGCCCCCAATCCCTCCCAGCATCAGGGTCTTTTCCAATGAGTCAACTCTTCGCATGAGGTGGCCAAAGTACTGCATTTTCAGCTTTAGCACCATTCCTTCCAAAGAAATCCCAGGGCTGATCTCCTTCAGAATGGGATTCTCAAGAGTCTTCTCCAACACCACAGTTCAAAAGCATCAATTCTTCGGGGCTCAGCCTTCTTCACAGTCTAACTCTCACATCCATACATGACCACAGGAAAAACCATGGCCTTGACTAGACGAACCTTTGTTGGCAAAGTAATGTCTCTGCTTTGGAATATGCTATCTAGGTTGGTCATAACTTTCCTTCCAAGGAGTAAGCGTCTTTTAATTTCATGGCTGCAGTCACCATCTGCAGTGATTTTGGAGCCCAAAAAAATAAAGTCTGACACTGTTTCCACTGTTTCCCCATCTATTTCCCATGAAGTGATGGGACCGGATGCCATGATCTTCATTTTCTGAATGTTGAGCTTTAAGCCAACTTTTTCACTCTCCACTTTCACTTTCATCAAGAGGCTTTTTAGTTCCTCTTCACTTTCTGCCATAAGGGTGATGTCATCTGCATATCTGAGGTTACTGAAATTTCTCCCGGCAATCTTGATTCCAGCGTGTGCTTCTTCCAGTCCAGCGTTTCTCATGATGTACTCTGCATATAAGGTAAATAAACAGGGTGACAATATACAGCCTTGATGAACTCCTTTTCCTATTTGGAACCAGTCTGTTGTTCCATGTCCAGTTCTAACTGTTGCTTCCTGACCTGCATACAGATTTCTCAGTAGGCAGATCAGGTGGTCTGGTATTCCCGTATCTTTCAGAATTTTCCACAGTTTATTGTGATCCACACAGTCAAAGGCTTTGGCATAGTCAATAAAGCAGAAATAGATGTTTTTCTGGAAATCTCTTGGTTTTTTGATGATCCAGCGGATGTTGGCAATTTGATCTCTGGTTCCTCTGCCTTTTCTAAAACCAGCTTGAACATCAGGAAGTTTACAGTTCACATATTGCTGAAGCCTGGCTTGGAGAATTTTGAGCATTGCTTTACTAGCGTGTGAGATGAGTGCAATTGTGCGGTAGTTTGAGCATTCTTTGGCATTGCCTTTCTTTGGGATTAGAATGAAAACTGAGCTTTTCCAGTCCTGTGGCCACTGCTGAGTTTTCCAAATTTGCTGGCATATTGAGTGCAGCACTTTCACAGCATCTTCTTTCAGGATTTGAAATAGCTCAACTGGAATTCCATCACCTCCACTAGCTTTGTTCATAGTGATGCTTTCTAAGGCCCATTTGACTTCACATTCCAGGATGTCTGACTCTAGGTGAGTGATCACACCATCGTGATTATCTGGGTCATGAAGATCTTTTTTATACAGTTCTTCTGTGTATTCTTACCATCTCTTCTTAATATCTTCTGCTTCTGTTAGGTCCATACCATTTCTGTCCTTTATCGAGCCCATCTTTGCATGAAATGTTCCCTTGGTATCTCTAATTTTCTTGAAGAGATCTCTAGTCTTTCCCATTGTGTTGTTTTCCTCTATTTCTTTGCATTGATCCCTGAGGAAGGCTTTCTTATCTCTTCTTGCTATTCTTTGGAACTCTGCATTCAGATGCTTATATCTTTACTTTTCTCCTTTGCTTTTCACTTCTTTTCAGAGCTATTTGTAAGGCCTCCCCAGACAGCCATTTGGCTTTTTTGCATTTCTTTTCCATGGGGATGGTCTTGATCCCTGTCTCCTGTACAATGTCACCAACCTCATTCCATAGTTCATCAGGCACTCTATCTATCAGATCTAGGCCCTTAAATCTATTTCTCACTTCCACTGTATAATCATAAGGGATTTGATTTAGGTCATACCTGAATGGTCTAGTGGTTTTCCTTACTTTCTTCAGTTTAAGTCTGAATTTGGCAATAAGGAGTTCATGGTCTGAGCCACAGTCAACTCCTGGTCTTGTTTTTGCTAACTGTATAGAGCTTCTCTATCTTTGGCTGCAAAGAATATAATCAATCTGATTTCGGTGTTGACCATCTGGTGATGTCCATGTGTAGAGTCTTTTCTTGTCTTGTTGGAAGAGGGTGTTTGCTATGACCAGTGTATTTTCTTGGCAAAACTCTATTAGTCTTTGCCCTGCTTCATTGCATATTCCAAGGCCAAATTTGCCTGTTACTCCAGGTGTTTCTTGACTTCCTACTTTTGCATTCCAGTCCCCTGTAATGAAAAGGACATCATTTTTGGGTGTTAGTTCTGAAAGGTCTTGTAGGTCTTCATAGAACCATTCAACTTCAGCTTCTTCAGCGTTACTGATTGGGGCATAGACTTGGATTATGGTGATACTGAATGGTTTGCCTTGGAAACGAACAGAGATCATTCTGTCGTTTTTGAGATTGCATCCAAGTACTGCATTTCGGACTCTTTTGTTGACCATGATGGCCACTCCATTTCTTCTGAAGGATTCCTGCCTGCAGTAGTAGATATAATGGTCATCTGAGTTAAATTCACCCATTCCAGTCCATTTTAGTTAGCTGATTCCTTGAATGTCCACGTTCACTCTTGCCATCTCTTGTTTGACCACGTCCAATTTGCCTTGATTTATTGACCTGACATTTCAAGTTCCTATGCAGTATTGTTCTTTACAGCATCGGACCTCGCTTCTATCACCAGTCACATCCACAGCTGGGTATTGTTTTTGCTTTGGCTCCATCCGTTCATTCTTTCTGGAGTTATTTCTCCACTGATCTTCAGTAGCATATTGGGCACCTACTGACCTGGGGAGTTCCTCTTTCAGTATCCTATCATTTTGCCTTTTCATACTGTTCATGGGGTTCTCAAGGCAAGAATACTTAGTGGAGTATAAAATTCTGTATCATGTCGGGTTCCACTTAGCTTTCTGGTCTCAAGTTTTATATCTCTTATCCTTTGAGGACTGTGTGGATATATATTCTTTCTGAGCATAAAAGGAGATTTCTATTTCTCATTTACTTTTGGTCCTAAGTTGGGAACAAATGAGCAGTTTTTAATCAATGGAATGTGAATGAGAGGGATGTACCCCATTTGCAAGACCAATGTTTCTGTTGTGATCCACTCTCTTCCTTGGAGGAGAAGAGTTCTGAAGTGGAAAGAATCTGTGTGCCTGAACCACCACTGGAAGAAAAAACACCCAGAAAAGCAATCTGATTGGCTTTGCACAGCAGCAAGAAATATATTTTCATTATGTTAAGTTGTTGAGACTTTGTATTAGTTACTAAAACATTTGTGTTTTTGAATCCTAACTAATGAACTTCCATCAAAAAGGTTTTCTAATGTTCAGGTTCTTGATCACATCTAACCCAGTCGTGCTACAGGGCCTTAGTACATATTAACCTTACCACCAGGAGTGCTCCTTCATCTACTCTTTGGGTAATTCCTGCTCCTTCCAGCTATCAGCCTAAATCTGCAATCTATTATACTTATTACACTAAATAACCTGTATTTTTATTTTATAAAACTTATTAAAATTTGTATTATATATTTTTTGCATTCAAACAGGAAGCTCTAAGATCCCTTTTATTTGGTTTAGTTGTATGTCATAAAAGTTCTACAAATTCCGAGGTAGCAACCTTGAATTGATAGTTGTTCACAAAGAGATTGGGGCCAATAAGTAGTTGTTGACTCAGATATGGTGAGGAGACATGACTCTGAGATAAAGAAGCTTTCATAAACAGCTGGTAAAAATAAAGGCCGATTTCTGAAAGTCCTTTGATTTAGAGGTTAAGACTGCACATCCTTAGCCATATTGTAGGAAAGACCTCTTTGATTCAAACCTATACCTGTTCTGTATCTTGTAACCATAAAACTATACTAGTTTATAAGAAGTCCACTTGAGACATCTAGATTGTGTTACATTCTGTGAACTATCAATACATGTTAAATGATTATCTTGGAAAAAACCACCATTTAACCTTCAAAATAGGAGGTAAAATCTTTAGGCTGTAACACATGATCCATGATCTAAGTGTGGTTCAGTTCAGGTCAGCTCAGTAACTCAGTCATGTCCGACTCTTTGAGACACCATGGGCTGCAGCATGCCAGGCTTCCCTGTCCTTCATCAACTCCTGGAGCTTACTCAAACTCATGTCCATCGAGTTGGGTATGCCATCCAACCATCTCATCCTCTTTCGTCCCCTTCTCCTTCTGCTTTCAATCTTTCCCAGCATCAGGGTCTTTTGCAGTGAGTCAGTTCTTCACATCAGGTGGCCAAAGTTATGGAGTTTCAGCTTCAGCATCAGTTCTTCCAATGAATATTCAGGACTGATTTCCTTTAGGACTGATTGGTTTGATCTCCTTGCAGTCCAAGGGTTATCTAAGTGTGGTTATCTATCCATTAAAGAGAATCCTGCCCTTAGAGATAAACTCCTCAAATGAGATTATGATGTACAGGGAATATCTAGGAATTGGTAGTCTAAGCATATAGGTCTTTTCCTGAAATTCAGTTAAAGAAAGTATACAGAAGAGAACATTTTGGCTAGACTAAAATAGTCTAAATATAAGCACAACTT
The DNA here is from genome assembly GCF_029378745.1 of Bos indicus. NCBI lineage: Eukaryota > Metazoa > Chordata > Mammalia > Artiodactyla > Bovidae > Bos > Bos indicus. The sequence continues at coordinate 56,951,404 of NC_091765.1, read as the reverse complement.
TACTTGGTTAGATATATTTAGATACATACAAATTTGAACCAGTTCACAAAATAAAAAAAGGTAGGGTATGCTTATAGAAGAATGATCACTTGTTCAAAGGCTGACTCCTTGAATTGTATCCTAGCAAATATTGTAGTTTACTGGGCTGAGTTGATAGCACAATCTTCTAGTCACTAATTCATTCATTCCATAAATACATATGGACTTAGGTACTGCTTTATGTATTATGGATAAAAAGTATACAAAGCAGACAAAATCCTCTGCATTCATGGATCTAATACTAGCAGGGGAAAAGTGAAGTCACTCAGTTGTGTCTGACTCTTTGCAACCCCATGGACTGTAGCCTACCAGGCTCTTCTGTCCATAGGTTTTTCTAGGCAAGAGTACTGGAGTGGGTTGCCATTTCCTTCTCCAGGGGATCTTCCCGACCCAGGGATTGAACCCAGGTCTCCCTCATTGCAGGCAAATGCTTTACTTTCTGAGCCACCACAATAGGGGAAAACCAATGATAAATGAACTAAAATAAAGCAAATTACCAAGTAAGTTAGAAGGTATAGTGGTACGGATAAAAATAAAAAGAATATTCATAGCAATTGGGGGGTGTGGATTTTTAAATCTCTTTTGTGAAATTTTAAGTATCATGACCAGGGAAGACCACTAAAAGATAAATTATGAACAAGACTTGAAAGAGGTAAGACAGAGGTACCTATGGAGAAACCTGGGCAAAGACAAATCCAGGTAGCAAAATCAGGAAGTGTAAAATCCTCATCAGGATCCAAATCTAGAAGAATGGTACTGAAGAACTTAGTTACAGGGCAGCAATGGAGAAACAGACATAGAGAATAGCCTTATGGACATGGGGAGAGGAGAGGAGAGGATGAGATGTATGGAAAGAGTAATATGGAAACTTACATTACTCTATGTAAAATAGATAGCCAATGGGAATTTGCTGTGTGGCTCAGTAAACTCAAACAGGGGCTCTGTATCAACCTAGAGGAGTGGGATGGGGAGGGAGATGGGAGGGAGGTTCAAAGGAGAGGGGATATATGTATACCTATGGCTGATTCATGTTGAGGTTTGACAGAAAACAACAAAATTCTGCAAAGCAATTATCCTTCAATAAAAAAAATAAAATCCAAATTTCAGAAATGAATTCTTTAGTGTCATTTTTCCTCACCATCTTTGATGTACAAGTTTACACAGGATTTTTAAAAATGTGAATGTTCCAATTCTTAAGCTGGGTATTGGATCATGATTGCTCATTTTATAATTCTCCTTCATAGCTCATACATCGGAGAAGGCAATGGCACCCCACTCCAGTACTCTTGCCTGGAAAATCCCATGGATGGAGGAGCCTGGTGTGCTGCAGTCCCTGGGGTCGCTAAGAGTCAGACATGACTGAGTGACTTCAGTTTCACTTTTCACTTTCATGCATTGGAGAAGGAAATGGCAATCCACTCCAGTGTTCTTGCCTGGAGAATCCCATGGAAGGGGGAGCCTGGTGGGCTGCCGTCTATGGGGTCGCACAGAGTCGGACACGACTGAAGTGACTTAGCAGAAGTAGCAGCAGCAGCAGCTCATACATTCTGTCACACCACGTATATGTATCATAAACACACACACTTCACATATGCACATGTATTTGGATAATGCTAGCTGATGAATCAATAATCCCCCAAAACTATCAGACTGAAATTTATTTCTTACTCCTGTAATCGGAGTGTTCCTAGTTGGGGGACAGCCTTTCTTTACATGATGATATTCAGGACTGAGTTTCCATTCATCTCATAGCTCTTTATTAGTAGAAAAAGAAGGAACAGCATCCAACTGGTAACTATTTTAAAGAAGCCAAAGTTTTATTTAAATTGTTAAATATATATTACATGCAAAAAAAGTGTCTGTATAATTGTAAGACAAGTAGAACGAATACCTATATATCTTTTATACACTTAAAAAATCAATTATTAATGGGCCTTCAAAGTCCCACCTGAGTCATTTGTTCTTGCACCTCAGTGGAAATCACTACCCTTAGTTTTCTGTTAATTTACCATATATATATATATGGGCATCTCTATCTAATGTGCTGTATCATTTTTTCCTATGTCTAAACTATATAGTTGGAATATTGCTGCATATATGTATCTCTGACTTGGTTTTTTCATTTAACATTGTTTTATAATTCACCCATGTTGATACGTGTGGTTATAAGTCACTAATTTCATAGTGCTTTTTATTCTACATTCTCAATACACCACAATATGTTTTTAATTTATCATAAAATGAGCATTATATAACTTTGTTCTCTACTATACATATACCAGTGATTCTCTAAGGTATTGTTTTGGACATTTTTTCCCTCACCTCTTCAAGTTCTTTTACCTTCATATGTATCTTTAGCATTTATGAACCTCTTAGCTGCTGCCAAGATCAATATGCTATGTTGATTGTCATATACCTGAATCTCCTGATTCTTCTAGCCGCTTTTGGGCTTGAGAAGTGATTGTTACAGAGCAAGGTATCTAGCTTCCAAACAACTGTCCAAGGTTCAATGTTGCAACTTAAAGTGAGGAAGAGTTGATTTTCTGGTAGGGCAACTTTGACCAATGAAAACAAAATAGGAAGGAATAAATGGATAAATTCTGTCCCTTCCTGCATCCCCTGCACTGTTTTAATGCATATTTTGTTCTGTAGAACCCTGTCAGAATCATCCCACATGACCAGGTGGAATGCAGCTGTCAAACAGCAGTTGTTGTCCATCCTCAACTCCTCTTGAAGCAGTTACCATTATAGTAACTCATCACCTTGTATTACTTTCCATCTTTCCCTGTCTTGCTTCATTTTCCCTCATACTATTTGTCCTGGGATTTCAACTCACAAATTAACCATTGGCATTAAGGCTCTGAATTTTAATGCAGGAGTTACATTTTAATGATAGGAGTTACATCTATATAGTAATTTCTGGACTTGGTTTATTAATCTGTTTTCCAAAATATTCCATAAGGATTGGATGAGCTTTCCCATTGTATTACATTAGATCAACATATGGAATTGTCCAACTATGTATTTTGGGGGAGTTGAAATGATATCTCCCTGAGTTCTGATGTTACAATTGCCTTCCCTGACTGTTGTGACAAATAGTAAGACCAGCTAGACAAATCTCCAGGCCTGTGTCTTAGAAGACACTCAGTGGAAGTTAGTTGTTCCTCTTTTCCAGTCAGTTCCTATCACCACAATGCTTTTACCAAGTTGATGACTTCACCTCAAAGATGGCTTGACTTGGATCTTTAAGAGGGTCCTACCTTGTGTTCTATTCCCTCAATTGGGCTCCTTCTGATATGTCCTAACTTGGTTGTCTTCCAGTCATCTCGATAGAGAACTGATGCTTTCATTTATCTTCCTTTCCTACAAATTCTTATCTATTATATAAGTAAATCTCATCAATTAGATTTATAATATGACTCAAAATTCTACTTTTGCTCTTTTCTTTAAGGATTTTAAATGGCTGTTGTTGCCCCACCCTGACCCCCACACGTATGATGTATGTACTTGAAACTTCTTGAAAATAGGAAGATGACATTTACATCTACATTTCAACCTAGGGGTTGGGGTAGGAAGAAAGGGCTTACTGGTAAGTGAAGAAACAAATTCCTAAAAAGTTACCACCTTTTCACTAGGTTCCTCACCTTTTTAATTTCCACATTTGTTCCACTGATGACTTTTCATTATACTCATAACTACAACCAAACTTTGAATAATGTTAGCACAATATTAGTTTAATCTATGAATCCTCTAAAAAACTTAAGACAGGGATTGAAGCTAGTGGACACTCAATCTTCTTTTAAATAAATAAATTCTCATACATCTATTATTTAAAGTTTGAATGAAAAGGAAGAATTATATAAATTAATATAAATTATATATAAATAAAAGACATTAGCATTATCATTTTTGTTCATAAAGACCCAATTTATAAGTTCTTTTGTATGTTGTTTTCCCTTCTTATGAATTTGTGATCCATTTTATTCCCTCATTTCTGCTTTTTAAATTGTACTTAACAATTCTCTTTTTCTAAATTTTATTTTCTCTTTATCAAATTTATTTGAACATTTTTAGCTTTCCAATGGTAATATAAAGCTTCTGCATCATCATGGAGAAATCTTTATCTTGGAAAATGATATTAAGCTTTTGATTTGTGATTTTCTGTCACTTAATTCAGTCTTCATCTTCATTTTAATCAGTCGTGTCTGACTTTTTACGACCCATGGACTGTAGCCCACCGGGCTCCTCCATCCATGGAATTTTCTAGGCAAGAGTACTGGAGTGGGTTGCCATTCCCTTCTCCAGGGGATCTTCCCGACCCGGGGATCGAGCCTGGGTCTCCCGTATTACGGACAGATACTTTACCATCTGAGCCACCAGGGAATCCCTTCATTTTAATCATTACTGAGTGAAAAGTGTTTAGATTGCAAAGGTTTGAAAAGAAATATGAGCAGTTTCTTTTCATTTTAGGTGGTTGACAGAAGCTACAACACAAGCTACCTTTGTTGCAGGTAATTTAAATCACAAACACCTACCCATGCTTATTTGTTATGTATAGCAGTTTGTGTCTTGAAACTATTTGTAGCATGCAGTTTTGGGATTACTGCCATTAATTGATGAACAAAATACCTGGAGAGGAAATGTGCTTCAAGAGGATAAAAGGTGAGGGAATGATGAAGCTGGGTGAACTCAAATGGCTAAATTATTTAGTCTCAAATTAGGTGAACACCAAAATCATCTAAGTAGATGTTTGCCTTTAACATCAGTTCAGTTCAGTTCAGTCGCTCAGTCATGTCTGACTCTTTGAGACCCCATGAATTGCAGCACGCCAGGACTCCCTGTCCATCACCAACTCCCGGAGTTCACTCAGACTCATGTACATGAAGTCCGTGATGCCATCCAGCCATCTCATCCTCTGTCGTCCCCTTCTCCTTCTGCCCCCAATCCCTCCCAGCATTAGGGTCTTTTCCAATGAGTCAACTCTTCGCATGAGGTGGCCAAAGTACTGGAGTTTCAGCTTCAGCATCATTCCTTCCAAAGAACACCCATCAGGGCTCCCTAAAAGATTAAGTGAAATTTTAATTATGCTACTGGTGAAGTCATTCATGTTTGATTAAAAATCAACTCATTCTTAATCTCTTTGTGCATTAGACCTTAACACTATTTTGCTCCCATTCATTTATTTGAAGAGCTAGAGAGAAAAAACACCTTCACACTCAGATTCATTTTAAATTTTCAAATGGAGTTTTCCAGGTTTTAAAATCACTCTTCTTTTAAAATCTTGATTTAAGTTTCCTTAACAATCTCCAGGGTTTTGTTTACATTTTAACACAGACACCAAACTTTATGAAATCTTTTATGGGAGGAATAATGTACAATGTAAAGAATTTTTTGTGCCTTGATATTTCTTAGAACTGTTACATTTTATAACTTTTCTATTTCCTTATGTTTTCAAAGGAAATGTCAGATTATTCATTTGATAAAATTATATACATTTATTGTGATCTTTTCTCAAAGCAACTGAAAATATCCTTAAATGTTAGTATAACACCTAGGTCTAGTAGTCCGTAATTTAGGTCACGAAATTACTAAAATTTAGTAATTTATTTAAAAATTTATCTATTTTAACCAAAATGAGATTAAATGTTCAGCCAGCCCATCTGGAAGAATACTTACCATGGCAACTAGCCTACTTGGAACTACAATGTGGACATAGATCTTTTAAATAGAATTCTTATTTTACACATACTTACAATATGTATTTATATATACATGCATAGACACACACATACATGTACATATATAATACATACATGTTAAGTATACAAAAGTATTTTAAATAATATAGCACCAACAATAGAATTTTTGGATTCTGTCCATTGCTGGGATCTATTCTTGATAGAATGAGCATTAATTTCATAGCTTAGCTAAAATGCACTGACATATGGATAAAGACAATGCCAAACATTGCTCTGAAAAGCAATTGATCATCTTCACCCCAAATGATTATGAGTTGTATTATTTATTTAAAGAAGAAGTATGGTATTTTGAAGTTGAACTAGTTTTGAACGATGCTAATAATCTGAAATTATGTGAAAACCCACAGTTGAGAGTCACCCTACATATTCCACCCGTATGTCCTCAGCTAAGTCATTGAACATATCTGTGTTTCAGTATATTTGTTCCTCAAATAGATATTAGGCTGGATGACATGAATTGTTTTTCTAAACTTATATCTTGACACATTAAATTCACTAATGTCGAAACATTTGTCCTTTTACTGTGAAATGAAAGCCTATGATATGTTTGAAATTTATATGCAAATGAAAAAGCTTCCCTGGTAGCTCAGTAGTAGAGAACCTACCTGCCTATGCAGGAAACATGGGTTTGATCTCTGGGATAGGAAGATCCCCTGGAGAAGGAAATGGCAACCCATTATAGTATTCTTGCCTGGAAAACCCTGTGGATAGAGGAGCATGATGTGCTACAGTCCATCGGGTCACAAAAGAGTTGGACGTGGCTTAAAGACTAAACAACAATAACAGTATGCAAATGAAAATATCTTCAAGATATATTATCAGTTAAAAAGATAAGTTGATATAACATACACATATAATGCTCCATCATAATTTTCATACACTTTCTCAAATTTTACCTCTGCAAACTGGCCCTGACTGTATTAAATACCCCAGGGATCTCCACACCCAAGTCACTCTCTGCCATCAAACCATGTCTTCTTTTTCTTCAGAATAAATAACACATCACTTGATATTATATTGAATATTTATTTGCTTATTTCCCATGAAAGGAATAAGTATTTTCCCATGAAAATTGTAGGAGGTCAAAGTATTTTACTTGTACACGATGAATCTTAGGATTTTAAAACACTACTTTGCATAATAAAGGTGTGTATTGTGTGTTTATATATCTATACATAATATATATGTGTGTGTATATATATATATATATATCTTGGAGACATGTCAATTTTTAGGAACAGTATGTGCTGCTGCTGCTGCTAAGTCGCGTCAGTCGTGTCCAACTCTGTGCGACCCCATAGACGGCACCCCAACAGGCTCCCCTATCCCTGGGATTCTCCAGGCAAGAACACTGGAGTGGGTTGCCATTTCCTTCTCCAATGTATGAAAGTGAAAAGTGAAAGTGAAGTCGCTCTGTCGTGCCCAACTCTTTGCGACCCCATGGACTGCAGCCTACCAGGCTCCTCTGTCCATGGGATTTTCCAGGCAAGAGTACTGGAGTGAGTTGCCATTGCCTTCTCCAAGGAACAGTACATAAAAGTTTACAATTTCGAGTATGATAGGAAGAAACGTGAGTTTAATGGCATTTCCTTTTCATTTTGTATCCTTTGTATTATCAGAGACTTGCATTATATTCTTAGTAAAATATATTTGAATGTAACACATTAAACAAACCGCCAAAAGCCTGAAGTCTAGCAAAAATCAAAGGTGATGATATTTTTAACTCATGGACCTTTTTAAGAACTCAAGGATAAAAATTAGATCCTTGATTTCTAAAGGCAAGAATATGAACTCAGCTAAAAATAAATATTAAAAATAAAGTTAAAAATATGAAATGCTTCTTTCTCATACTACAGATGTTTTACATTTATTCATTAGTAACACATTCATAATCTGGATTAATTTTGCAACTGAAACAAAAATATGAGATGGCTTTGTTTCTCTTGTATTTTTTAATGTACTCCCCAAATTTTCTGTTAGGATCACAGCATAGTTTGGAATTATTTAGGGCTGTAAAGAATAAAACATCAGTTCAGTTCAGTCTCACAATCGTGTATGACTCTTTGAGATGCCATGGACTGCAGCCCGCTAGACTTCCCTGTCCATCACCAACTCCTGGAACCTACTCAAACTCACGTCCATTGTGTCAGTGATGCCATCCAACCATCTTATCCTCTGTCGTTCCTTAATCCTCATGCCTTCAATCTTTCCAAGCATCAGGGTCTTTTCCAATGCGTCAGTTCTTTGCATCAGGTGGCAAAGTATCAGAGTTTCAACTTTAGCATCAGTCCATCCAATGAATATTCAGGACTGATTTCCTTTAGGAGGGACTGGTTGGATATCCTTGCAGTCCAAGGGACTCTCAAGAGTCCCTTCCAACACCACAGTTCAAAAATATCAATTCTTCGGCGCTCAGCTATCTTTATAGTCCAACTCTTACATCCATACATGACTATTGGAAAAACCATAGCTTTGACTAGATGGACTTTGCTGGCAAAGTAATATCTCTGCTTTTTAATATGCTGTCTAGGTTCGGTCATAGCTTTTCTTCCAAGAAGCAAGCGTATTTTAATTTCATGGCTGCAGTCACTATCTGTGGTAATTTTGGAGCCCCCCAAAGTAAACTCTGTCACTGTTTCCTTTCTTTCCCCATCTATTTGCCATGAAGGGATGGGACCAGGTGCCATGATCTTAGTTTTCTGAATGTTGAGTTTTAACCCAACCTTTTCACTCTCCTTTTGCACTTTTATCAAGAAGCTCTTTAGTTCTTCCTTGCTTTCTGCCATAAGGGTGGTGTCATCTGTGTATCTGAGGTCATTGATATTTCTCCCGGCAATCTTGATTCCAGCTTGTGCTTCATCCAGCCCAGCATTTCATATGATGTATTCTGCATATAAATTAAATAAGCAGGGTGACAATATACAGCCTTGACTTACTGCTTTCCTGATTCAGAAACAGTCTGTTGTTCCATGTCCAGTTCTAATTGTTGCTTTTTCACCTGCATACAGATTTCTCAGGAGGCAGGTCAGGTGGTCTGATATTCTCATCTCTTGAAGAATTTCCCACAGTTTGTTGTGATCTACACAGTCAAAGGCTTTGGTGTAGTCAATGAAGCAGAAGTATATGTTTTCCTGGAATCCTGCTGCTTTTTTGATGATCTTGCAATTTGATCTCTAGCTCCTCTGCCTTTTCTAAAACCAGCTTGGACATCTGGAAGTTCACGGTTCATGTACTGTTGAAGCCTGACTTGGAGAATTTTGAGAATTACTTTGCTAGCGTGTGAGATGAGAGCAATTGGGCGGTAGTTTGAACATTCTTTGGTATTGCCTCTTTTGGGGATTAGAATGAAAATTGACTTTTTCAATTCCTGTGGCCACTGCTGAGTTTTCCAAATTTGCTGGCATATTGAGTGCAGCACTTTTGCAGCATCATCCTTAAGGATTTGAAAGAGCTCAACTGGAATTCCATCACCTCCATTAGCTTTGTTTGTAGTGATGCTTCTAAGGCCCACTTGACTTTACACTCCAGGATGTTTGGCTCTAGGTGATTGATCACACCATCGTGGTTATCTGGGTCATGAAGACATTTTTTGTATAGTTCTTCTGTGTATTCTTGCCACCTCTTCTTAATATCTTCTGCTTCTGTTAGGTCCATACTGTTTCTGTCCTTTATTGAGCCCATCTTTGCATGACATATTCTCTTGGTATCTCTAATTTTCTTGAAATGATCTCTAGTTTTTCCCATTCTCTTGTTTTCTTGTATTTCTTTGCATTGATCACTGAGGAAGGCTTTCTTATCTCTCCTTGCTCTTCTTTGGAACTCTGCATTCAAATGCGTGTATCTTTCCTTTTCTCTTTTGCCTTTAGCTTCTCTTCTCTTCTCAGCTATCTGTAAGACCTCCTCAGACAGCCGTTTTGCCTTTTTGCATTTCTTTTTCTTGGGGATGATATTGATCACAGTTTCCTGTGCAATGTCACAAACCTCTGTCCATAGTTCATCAGACACTCTGTCTATCAGATCTAATCCCATGAATCTATTTGTCACTTCCACTGTATAATCATAAGTAATTTGATTTAGGTCATACCTGAATGGTCTGGTTCCAAATAGGAAAAGGAGTTCATCAAGGCTGTATATTGTCACCCTGTTTATTTAACTTATATGCAGAGTACATCATGAGAAATGCTGATACTGGAAGAAACACAAGCTGGAATCAAGATTGCCGGGAGAAATATCAATAACCTCAGATATGCAGATGACACCACCCTTATGGCAGAAAGTGAAGAGGAACTCAAAAGTCTCTTGATGAAAGTGAAAGTGGAGAGTGAAAAAGTTGGCTTAAAGCTCAACATTCAGAAAACGAAGATCATGGCATCTGGTCCCATCACTCCATGGGAAATAGATGGGGAAACAGTGGAAACAGTGTCAGACTTTATTTTTTGGGGCTCCAAAATCACTGCAGATGGTGACTGCAGCCATGAAATTAAAAGATGCTTACTCCTTGGAAGGAAAGTTATGACCAACCTAGATAGCATATTCCAAAGCAGAGACATTACTTTGCCAACAAAGGTTCGTCTAGTCAAGGCCATGGTTTTTCCTGTGGTCATGTATGGATGTGAGAGTTGGACTGTGAAGAAGGCTGAGCCCCGAAGAATTGATGCTTTTGAACTGTGGTGTTGGAGAAGACTCTTGAGAGTCCCTTGGACTGCAAGGAGATGCAACCAGTCCATTCTGAAGGAGATCAGCCCTGGGATTTCTTTGGAAGAAATGATGCTAAAGCTGAAAATGCAGTACTTTGGCCACCTCCTGTGAAGAGTTGACTCATTGGAAAAGACTCTGATGCTGGGAGGGATTGGGGGCAGGAGGAGAAGGGGACGACAGAGGATGAGATGGCTGGATGGCATCACTGACTCGATGGACATGAGTCTGAGTGAATTCCGGGAGTTGATGATGGACAAGGAGGCCTGGCGTGCTGCGATTCATGGGGTCGCAAAAAGTCAGACACGACTGAGCGACTGATCTGATCTGATCTGAATGGTCTAGTGGTTTTCCCTACTTTCTTCCATTTAAGTCTGAATTTTGCCATAAGGAGTTCATGATCTGAGTCACAGTCAACTGGCAGTCTTATTTTTCCCGACTATATAGAGCTTCTCCATTTCAGCTGCAAAAAATATAATCAGTCTGATTTTGGTATTGACCATCCAGTGATGTCCATGTGTAGTGTCTTCTCTTGTGTTGCTGGAAGAGGGTTTTGCTATGACCAGTGTGTTCTCCTGGCAAAACTCTGTTAGCCTTTGCCCTGCTACAATTTGTACTCCAAGGCCAATTTTTCTGTTACTCCAGGTATCTTTTGACTTTCTACTTTTGCATTCCAGTCCCCTATAATGAAAAGGACATCTTTTTTGAGTGTTAGTTGTAGAAGGTCTTGTAGGTCTTCATAGAACTGTTCAACTTCAGCTTCTTCAGCAATACTGTTTCGGGCATATACTTGGATTACTGTGATATTGAATGGTTTGCCTTAGAAACAAACAGAGATCATTCTGTCATTTTTGAGATTGCATCCAAGTACTGCATTTTGGTCTCTTTTGTTGGTTATTTGAATAAAACATACCCTCTTCTAAAAACAACAAAACAACAACAACAAAAACAGTGACTTAAACACATTAGGGATGACAGTTTTTCATTCTTGAGGCATTTTATTGCTGTTTTTCCAAAATGTAATTGTAATTTTCAAATTATTCTCAGATTTTTCTTTTTTAATTTACAGTATATTCAAGGTCAATAGCTATAGTGCTCCCTCTTTTTTATAATAGTTTCATGAAAGTGTTAGCTGCTCAGTTTTGTCCAACTCTGTGACTCCATGGACTATAGCCTGCCAAGCTCCTCTGTCTATGGAATTCTCCCAGCAAGAAACTGGAGTGGGTAGCCATCCCCTTCTCCAGAGGATCTTCCATTCTTCATGTGAATGCAAGGATTGAACTGGAGTCTCCCACATTGCAGATGGATTCTTTACTGTTTGAGCCACCGGAGAAGCCCATAATAGTTTCATAATAATATGCAATATCTTTTCATGACACAAATCATTTCTGTGTGTGTGTGTGTGTGTGTGTGTATGGGTGTGTGTCCACATGCACACAGTTGTGTCTGACTTTTTGCTACCTGATGGACTGTAGCATGCCCGGCTCCTCTGACCATGGGATTTCCCAGGCAAGAATACTAGAATGGATTGCCATTTCCTACTCCAGGAGATCTTTCTGACCCAGGGATTGAACCTGCATCTTTTGTATATCCTGCACTGGGGGGCAGATTCTTTACCACTAGCGCCACCTTGGATTTCTATAGAGGTAAATACTGATAGGCATTCTATTTTTTTCTGTTTTTCTGCCTTCTTTATGGTCCAATTCTCACAACTGTACGTGACCACAGGGAAGACCATAGCCTTGACTATATGGACCTTTTTCAGCAGAGTAGTGTCCTGCTTTTCAGCACACTGTCCAGGTTTGTCATAGCTTTCCTTCCAAGAAGCAATCATCTTCTGAGTTCATGGCTTTAATCACTATCACAGTGATTTTAGAGCCCAAGAAGAGGAAATCTGTCACTACTTTCACAGTTGCCCCTTCTATTTACCATGAAGTAATGGGGCCGGATGCCATGATCTGAGATTTTTTAATGTTTAGTTTTAAGCCAGGTCTTTCACTGTCCTCCTTCACCCTCATCAAGAGGCTCTTTTGTTCCTCTTCACTTTTATGCCATTAGAGTGGTATCATGGGCATATCTGAGACTGTTGATACTTCTCCCACCTATCTTGATTCCAGGTTATAACTCATCCAGCCCACTATTTCTTATGATGTGCTTAGTGTATAAGTTAAACAAACAGGGTGACAGCAGACAGCCCTGTCATATTCCTTTCTCAATCTTGAACCAGTCAGTTGTTCCATATAGGGTTCTGACTGTTGCTTCTTTACCCACATCAGGTTTCTCAGAAGACAGGTAAGATGGTCTGGTATTCCCATCTCTTTAAGAGCATTCCATAGTTTGTTATGATCCACATAGCCAAAAGCTTTGGTGTAGTTGATGAAACAAGTAGGTGTTTTTCTGGAATTTTCTAGCTTTCTCTATGATCCAGTGCATGTTAGCAATTTGATCTCTGGTTCCTCTCTATTTTCTAAACTCAGCTTGGACATCTGGAAGTTCTTGGTTTGCATAATGCTGAAGCCTAGCATGCAAGATTTTAAGCATGACCTTACTAGCATGGGAGATGAGTGAAATAGTCCAATGGTTAACATATTTTTTAGTACTTTTTTAGTACTACCCTTCTTGGGAACTGGGATGAAAACTGACCTTTTCCAGTCCTGTAGCCATTGCTAGGCCTTCCAGATTTGCTGACATGTTGAATGCAACACCTGGATGGCATCACCTGAATAGCTCTACTGGAATTCCATTGCATCCACTAGCTTTATTAATAACTGTGCTTCCTAAGGCCCTCTTGACTTTGCACTCCAGGATGTCTGGCTCCAGGTAACTGACCACAGCTTGAAGCAGGTTTTCAGCTCCCAGCCAGAGATGAAGTCAGGCCACAGCAATGAGCACTGAATCCTAGCCATTAGATTTCCAGAGACCTGCGGCCAGTGAAAAGGCCCAGGCCCATCAACTATGTAGCAATGAATTTCCACATAGAGATGGAAAGTAGTGAAATAAATAACGTGCTTATTAGGGTGAAAAAGAATATGTGTGGACAGGCACATGGATAGACTCAGGGAGGGTTGCAACCTCATGGTAGTTTGAATCACTTATGTGGGGCATTTCTTCTGGATTTCCTTTGGCCAATCAATTTGCCTGGTTCTAAGTCCACATTTGGTATATTTCAGAGTCCTCCCATGTGTATGTGTGCATCTCTTAGCCAAAATGGATTCTAGTAAAGAGGTCTATGGGTATGTGGCATTGTCTACTGCTTTTCCACACACATGTGTGGTTGAGAAGATCTTCTTGACTTCAAGAATAAGAAATATTTGGCCTTTTATCTCTTTTCTGGCCAGAGCTCAGCACTTCTTTTGGTCTTCATTTTGGAGTATCTGTCCACAGGGGACAAATGCTGGCTGTTCAGTCCGGTGTCCATCTGTCTTATACCTTAGTCCTGGTATGGGAAGAGAGCATAGATAGATTTCTTCAGTGACTATGATGAAAAAAGTAGTTCACAATTGGTGTTTTCAGTTTTCTTATACAACTCATATATTTCTTGTTGACAGTATTATTTCTATTTAATTATATCTCTTCACATAAATCTTTTGAGCTAGGATCTTCTTCTGGGGGACAATTCTCCTACATTTTTCATGTCTTGCAAGCAGGGGTACTGGCTGTCTTTTGCCTGAAATATCCTTTTTTGATATTTGTCTGGTGGACAGCCTTGGAAGACAGGGATGCTCTGTCTCTCTGCAGTGAAGTTCAGGTTTGTTTACTATCCAGAATTACCTTAGTCCATTTGGGCTGCCACAAAAATATACCCTAGTTTGATTCTGGGTTGGGAAGATCTCCTGGAGGAGGGAATGGCAACCACTCCAGTATTTTGCCTAGAATATTCCTTGGACAGAGGAGCCTGGCAGGCTATATAGTTCCTGGGATCATAAAGAGTCAGACACAATTGAGCACACAAAGATGAAAATGAAGTGGCTTATAAATAATAGACATTTGTTTCTCACAGTTCTGGAGGCTGGAATTCTTAAATCAGGTTGCCAGCATGGTCACATGAGGGCCCTCTTCCCAGCTGCAGACTTCTTATGAATCCTCACCATGGAGGGGAGCTCTGTGGGATCTCTTAGAAGAATATTATTATTATTCATGAAGGCTCCACCCTCATGAACTAAGCACCTCCTAAAGCCCTCATCTCTCTGTACCATCATATTTGGCGTTATAATTTCAATGTTTAATATTTGGGGAGACAAAAACACTCACATTAAAGCAAGTATAATAAAGATAATATCTCCCTTGGGGAACACTTCAGGCAAACTTCCTGTCCATGTAAAAGATTCAGGTTCTCCAAGCTCAGGTTTCCTCCAGTGCAGATATCCCCTTGCCTTCTATTGCCTTGCAGAAACTGCCTCTTGGCAAAAAGGTGCAAGATGACAATTCTCTGGCTACTGCTATTGCTGTGAATAATAAACTGCCATAGTCTCTGACTCAGAAATCTTGTGTCTTCTGCTGACATCCATGAAACTGGCAGGCTAATGTATTAGTTAAAGATAGGCTAGGACCTCATATCATTCACAGTGCTTGAAAGGATCTTCACACTAAGATGCATTAAAAAAGAATTTATTACACAGGTTCACAGTGCTTACAACTCCCATATTTCTTTCTGAGGAAATTTTACAGTGTGACCCTTCCTGCCAGGGATTGCTTGAAGCCAGAGTAGATTTATGCCCATGAATGGCCATACGTAAATAGCAATGGACTTGAGGAGATGATAAGAATACTGGAGTGGGTTGCCAATTTCCTTCTCCAGGGTACCTTCCCTACCCAGGGATTGAAACAGAGCCTCCTGCATTGTAAGCAATTCTTTACCAACTGAGCCAGCAGGGAAACTTTCCCAATGAGAAGTCTGGGCAATTGTCAGAGTTCAATCCAGTCCTCTCTTTTGGGAGCATGACTGTGAAATACAGAATTTCCAATCCAATTCTAATGATTGGAAATGGTGCATAAGCCAGCAGATGCAATGATTAAGCCTTAGAATGGTAAGACCTACTCTGTGTCTTTGAGTCATGTTCTTCATTATGGATACCACGGCAGCTCTTGGACGCTTGGGGAAACTACTAATTCCTGAGCAGTAATATGCATTTCAAGGGTGTATGATTTTCCTTGCTTTCCCATGTGTACTTAAAATATGTCTCCCTGACTTAAAGTAACCAGAATGTGCTTCTGCTTTTTTTTTAACTGGAAAAGGATAAGCTAAGAGAGGATAAAAAGATGATAACCTCCCCAAGGGAAACCTGGATCTGAAGATAAGGATTTATCAGACACAAAATTTAACTAAACCATGGTCCTAGTATTTCCTGGATGAAAGGATTTAGAAATCCTGATCTGACAATCAGGTATTAAATCTGCTAACAACAGATGCCACTACAAAGTGAATTTAAACAGCTTATTTGTGTTGGTATAACATGAAGATCATTTCAGAATAACTGATTATCATGTGCTATGGATTTTCTACCTGTTGTTTTGCAACACCTGTTCTGAGAGTTAGAATGATGTCCTTGAGGACTGAGTAATCGGATAAAATGGAACAGTCTCAAAGAGGGGTCTAGGAAAGCAAAATGTTCATTATTTTATACAACTGACAGTTTTTGGGGAACAACTTAGGCAGGTTAAAAAAGAATCAAAACTGTAGATGTTATCAATAGCTCCTATTTTGGTCATTTGGTTTTTCCTGGAAAATACTTGCTCAGACATAACTCTAGTACAAATTAAGAAATCTTAGTCTACATTGGGGAAAAAACAACCCAAAGTTTCTGATTCTCTATACTGAGGTAAACAAAGCGTTTAAACACCCAGAGGAAACTGGTGTGATACCTTCTAGAAACTGGCTTCATCATACCTGAGTGCTCTGTTGAGCTTCTCTAACTGTGGTTAGTGAGTAAGCAGTCCTACCATGTACATTCATGTCAGCTGCTCAGGATGTAGATTCATAGTCTGCTGTACCTGCATAGTCCTCCACATTTGAGTAAATAGAGACAAGGTTGTAAACTAGACCACTGCTCGTTTAAAGAGGGCTGTCAGCCAACATATTGCCAGAGCCCTGGAGCAGGGGAGCAGAGAGAAAGGAGAAAAGGAAGGATTCTGTATGTGCTTCTTTCCCTTCATTCTTAACCAAAGTAGGGTCTTAGTACAAAGTCATATAATTGGAAAGGATGTAGATTCATTACTCATAGAATTTTCAAATTCTGAAAAGTTAGAAGTGACCTGATTTTACCAGTGATGAATCTGGCCCTGAGGAGATTGCCTGGAAAGGGAGAGTTTCTCATAGTGGGTAGATGCATTCATTTTCAATATAAATGTAAGGGTTTTTTCCCTCACATTTTTAGCTCCAAGAGTAACTTCCTGTGTTAATTTTTTTTTTCTAAATCTGTACTTTCTTAACCAACCTCAAGGTCAATGATAATGGTTTATTTGACCTAATTATGAGTTTCAGAGAAATGAATGTTATTGAAGGCCAAACTGTAACAGCAAGTCTCTTTGCATGTCACTTAAGTCAGCAATTCTGCATTTTTAGAATTACAGCATGCTCTCATGTTTTGGCATAATATTGAAAACTTTGGTCAGATGGCCACCCATCTTTTAAACTGTTTATTCTAATTTAAAATAGTGTGTACTGGCTTTTTTTTTTTAAATCCTTTCTTTCCCTTTTTCAAATAAAATTTTAAAAGGAATGCATTCTTAATGAACATATTATTTTATTATTGTAATTGCTTTAAAAAAGGCTAAATGTCAGACAGAGATTCTCAATAAAGCCAAAAATTGTGTCTGAAGATATATCTACTTTTTATACCTACTTCTCCAGGTTTAGTATTTATGCCAGAAAAATACATGATTGATGCTAACATACCTTAGTAGCACCTTTTCTCTTAAAAGTTTCCCTAAATAACTTTAGAAAATAAAATTTCTGCATTCAAGATGGAATAACAATTTAGGGATTAAAAATAGTCAATTTTATCCCTAATCCAAGTTACCCTTTTCTTGCTTGAGGAAACAACAAAGGCAGTTTAGCATTGATCTCTATTAAACTTTATTTAAGAAATTAGCATCATGGACTCAGTAATAAGAAAGGAAGGGAGATGCAGAATTCAGTCAAATACCTGCTGGGATAAATCTGTGTAAAGACATAGGTTAAATATGTCTTCATAGTGTTTTTTTTTTTTTTTTTTTGAAAGCGAATTTGTGATCTTTTAAAGATTCCTGATTTGAAGTTTCCATTTTCACTTAACACATTGGTTATTGAGAACATTCTTTGTGCACAGCTCTGTGCTGGACACTGGATGAGACTGATGGGGAATAGAGAATCGGCAGTATGGTTTACAAAAAAGCATGCAACAGTTTGACAACAATGGGAAGCTACAACTGTTTGTGTTAGCTTGAGGGAAACAGCAGAAATCTAGAGAGGGTAGAGCTCTAAACTTAGCACAGATTGGAGCACACTGAAGATCATCTCCTCCCCCCCAGCTCTTTCCTTCCAGGTTGATCCCAGCCTGTTGCTTACCTTACTCTAGTTCATGTCTATCCATCACTGCTATCATTTCCTCAGGGCTGCTGCTTCGATCTGTTATCTCCAGTGGAGAGTTAGATGCCCTTTCCAAGTTCCATGTTCTTATTCTTCACAAGGTAGCTGAGACCCAAGTGCCATACGTTTTCAGAAAGCAAATAATTTATATCACTATTCATTTATCCTGAAAGTAAAGAGTCATGTCCTCTCTGCAGTAGGAGTCCACCAATTGGCTGAAATAAATAAGAATGGATGGACTAGGACTTGAGATATACCTCAAGAGAATGAAGTATTGAGAATATTATTGCATACAGTGATGCATCTCCTTCAGTTGCTCTTTAGGACTAGAAGATTGAATTAAATTGAAATGCTCCATAAAATTCACACAGAACTATTGAGCGATAAAAGTTCTGTTTTTCTGTGGAGAATGTTTTTAAATATTAAAAATATGTATATACTCATGACAACTTTAACTACAGTGCAATACTTCTTGACTTTTTGTTATTGTCCTTATTACAGTTGTCCTTATTTGTCCTTAAAGATTTCAATCTAACTCAGAATATTTTGGCATTCCTGACAATTCAGTTGTTTTCCAGCATTGGTAAGTATGCTGTTAGACTGGTCCAGTTGTGTTAATAATGCATGGACTCTTGGTTTAAAAATGATTTTGTTCCAGATAATTCATCACTGCCAGTTATTTGTGTTAACTTCTACTAGTTGTGTCCATTAACAACTGGTTAATCCAGGAAAAGAGCTGGTCAAACACATAGACTCTAACTAGCTGAATTATCTGACATCAATGAGCGATTTTTTTTTTCCTTCCATTTCTTTGCCTTGGGTTTAGGGATGTGGATATTGAAAAGAATTCATGTGTGAAATAGTTTGTCTTTTTTATAATGAGTATAAAATTGTGTTTAGAAATGAACAGGATTTAAACACCTTGCAAGGTTATTACTAAGGTAACAGAGAGCCAAAAATAAATTACAGAAAACAGACATTTCTTATTTTTTGTACTATTAATGCTTTATCATCTACTCAGAACTATCCAATATTTAAAGTGTGAGTCAGAACAAAGAATCATAGCTACCCTTCAAACATACTGAAGTGTCTATTTCTCTTCAAATGATTATCATTGGCTGAACAAGTCTCACCTTAATTTGGAGTTTACCTTTCAATTAAAACATCTTTTAAATAGTTATGATAAATTGTGAATTCTTGGAACCCACTTTCCTTGTTCATGTCTTCGAAGTAACATATCTCTAAATCAATTTGTTTTTTCAATTGTATTCCTTTTGAAAAAAAAATAGATCTTGTGCCCTTCAATAGTTCTGCATGTATGTATACATGAGTTTTGAGTTTTGATTCATTCTCATACTTCTAATTTTCCATTGTCATCTCTAAAGTAGATAGGGGTCACTTGCAAAAAATGTAGAGGGTGATACAGAAGGAAAATAAACTTCTAATAAAGGAAACTGTTCTATTTCTTTTCCCTTTTCTATATACTTGTCAGAATTTTTAATAAGTTGTCCTGTTCTCAATATGAATCAGCCAAGAATATTTGCCAAGAATGATCATGGAAAGATCAACATTTTTGTTGGAATTCAAATTATGGCCATATTGCAATTTTTGTAATTCCTAGGTCACATTTACATTTACCTAAATTGTGTAAATTAGGGTCACACAAAACCTTTGTGAATTAAGTTAACTATCACCATTTTGCATATGAGAAATCTGACTGTCAGAGAAAGCAAATCAATTTAGGTTGCTCAAATTGTCATTTCTGACTGAACGTGGATTCAACTCTTCTGACTCTATAGTTTCTTTGTTTTTGTATTTCCTTTTATTTCCTTGGGTGTATCAGAGATCTAATTAGAATATAATTGCTTTGTGTATGAAATAATTTATTGAATTAACTGAATTTCTACAAGCAGAAAGCAGCTATTCCCCCCCGCCTCCTTTGCATCCCTGTCCTGTTGATTCTCCCTGATCCATTCCTGACAATAACTTAGTAATCGCATAGTCTTCCTGTCACTTTCAGATAAATTAGATCTCAATTCCAGGTATTAAAAATACTTTGCCATCAAAGTTTCTTCATTTTACTCAGTTCAAAGCTATTCCCTTCCCCATTTTCAGCTCGCCTGCAATAGAACTTCCCTGGTGGCTCAGACAGTAAAGTGTCTGCCTACAATGTGGGAGACTTGGGTTAAATCCCTGGGTTAGGAAGATCTCCTGGAGAAGGAAATGGCAGCCCATTTCAGTATTCTTGCCTGGAAAATCCCATGGATGGAGGAGCCTGGTAGGCTACAGTCATGGGGTCACAGAGTCGGACACAACTGAGCAGCTTCACTTTCTTTTTTTTCCAATAGGAAGGCTGCAGCTGTAGCATAGCAGAAGAAATTTAACATAAAATAAATAGTTTCATGGCAAGCACATATTGTTAGAGATATTTCATTTATCCAAATAGAGACCCTACCCATAAAGAGCTTAAATTCAGCTTATGTGTTACAGAAATTGGAGAAAGCTAAGCAAGATAAGAGAGAACATAAGTACCAAGCATGGTGGTGGGAGAAAGTCAGGTTGCAGAAATCAATATGTTGGTCTAGTAGGCCTTGTGGAGAAATAAACATTTGATAAAATCTTGAATAATGTCAAAGAGTTGCCCATGCTAATAAATGGGTTGAAAGCACCTCTAGACAGAGGAAACAGAGAGTGGGCTTGGCACATTCAAAGGTGAGGAAGCCAGTGAAGATAAGCAGAGTGATGTGGAGAGTTGTCCTTATCTTAATATGGAGAGGTGTTCTTTTATCTTAATATTGCTTTGGCAATTTGGGATCTTGTGGTCCTATATGAATTTTAGGATTTTTAAAAAAATCTAGTTCAATGGAAAATGTTATGGGTATTTTGACAGAAAGAAAAGTGAAAGTTAAAGTGTTAGTCATTCAGTCATGTCCAACTCTTTGCCACCCCATGGACTATAGCCCACCAGGCTTCTCTGTCCATGCAGTTCTCTTGGCAAGAATACTGCAGTAGTTAACCATTCCCTTCTCCAGGGGATCTTTCCAACCCAGGGATTGAACATGGGCCTCTTTCATTGCAGGTGGACTCGTTACCATCTGAGCCATCAGGGAAGCATAAGAATACTGGAGTGGGGTGCCATTTTCTACTCCAGGGGATTTTCCTGACCCGGAGATCAAACCTGCATCTCTTGTATCTCCTGCATTATCACACGAATTCTTTACCCCTAGCAGCTTCTGGGAAGCCCTAAATAGGTTACAGAGATGGATTGTTTTGGGTAGTATGACTATTTTAACAATATTAATTCTTCCAATCCAAGAGCATGGGATATCTTTCCATTTCTTTGTGTCATCTTCAATTTACTTCATCAATATTTTATAGTTTTCAGAATACTTAACCTTTTTGGTTAAGTTTATTCCTAGGTATTTCATTCTTTTTGATGTGATTTTAAATGGAATTGTTTTTTGCTTTCTATTTCTGACACCTCATTATTAGACGGCAGAAAAGCAACAGATTTCTGTATCTAAATTTTGTATCCTGAAACATTCCTGAATTCATTTATCAGAATTAAAAGCAAAAATAAATAAATGAGACCTAATTAAACTTAAAAATTTTATAGAGCAAAGGAAGCCATCAATAAAACAAAAGGACAACCTACATAATAGGAAAAATATTTGCAAGTGATATGACCAACAAGGGGTAAATATCCAAAATATATAAACAGTTCATACAAATTAATATTAAAAAAACAAAAAACAAAAAAAACAAGCCAGTCACAATTGGATAGAGAGCCTGAGCAGACATTTTTTCCAAAGAAAACATTCACTTAGCTCCAGGCCAGAATACTGAAGTGGATAGCCATTCACTTCTCCAGGGGATCTTCCCAACTCAGAGACCAAACCCAGGTCTCCCGCATTGCACGTGGATTCTTTACCAGCTGAGCCACAAGTGAAACCCAGGAATACTGGAGTGGGTAGCCTATTCCTTCTCCGGCAGATCTTCCTGACCCATGAATCAAACCAGGGTCTCCTGCCTTGCAGGCAGAATCTTTACCAACTGAACTATCAGGAAAGCCCTTAGTTAGCTAATAGGCACATGAAAAGATGCTCAACGTCACTAATTATTACATAAATAGAAATCTAAACTACAATGAACTATCACTTCACACTGATCAGAATGGCTATCATCAAGAAGTCTACAAATAATAAATGCTGAAGAAGATGTGTAAAAAAGGGAACCCTTGAACACTATTAGTGGGCATGTAAATTGGTGCAGCCATTATGGCAAACAGTATGGATGTTCCTCAAAAAACTAAAAATAGAAGTACTCTATGACCCCAGCAATTCCACTCCTGGGTATATAATTGGAAAAAATGAAAAATACTAATTTAAAAAGATAATGCACTCCAGTGCTTATAGAAGCAAAATTTATAATAGCCAAAATATTGAATAAAACCCCATGTCCATAAATGGACAAATGGATAAAGGGATTGCATGTGTATATGTATACACGTACACACAATGAACTATTAGTCAGGCATAAAAAAGAATGAAATTCTGTTGTTTACAGCAATGTGGGTGGACCCAGAGAATGTTATGCTTACTAAAGTTGAGTTCAGTCCAGTCACTCCATAGTGTTCGACTGTTTGTGACCCCATGGACTGCAGCACGCCAAACTTCCCTGTCCATCACCAATACTCGAAGTTTACTCAAACTCATGTCCATTGAGTCGGTGATGACATCCAACCATCTCATCCTCTGTCGTCCCCTTCTCCTCCTGCCTTCAATCTTTCCCAGCATCAGGGTCTTTTCAAATGAGTCAGTTCTTCACATCAGGTGGCCAAAGTATTGGAGCTTCAGCTTCAGCATCGGTCCTTCCAGTGAATAATCAGTCCTAAAGGACTGAGTTCCTTTAGGATTGACTGGTTTGATCTTGCAGTCTAAGGGACTCTCAAGAGTCTTCTCCAACACCACAGTTCAAAAGCATCAATTCTTCGGCGCTCAGCTTTCTTCACAGTCCAACTCTCACATCCATACATGACTACTGGAAAACCATAGCTTTGACTAAATGGACCTTTGCTGGCAAAGTAATGTCTATGCTTTTTAATATGCTGTCTGGGTTGGTCATAGCTTTTCTTCCAAGGAGCAAGCGTCTTTTAATTTCATGGCTGCAGTCACTTTCTGCAGTGATTTTGGAGCCTCCCCAAAATAAAGTCTTTCACTGTTTCCATTGTTTCCCTATTTATTTGCTGGGAAGTGATGGAAATTAGAGAAGGACAAACACTGTATTATATCACTTACCTGTGAAAATTAAAGTGTAATACAAATTAATATTTATATATATATATATATGTCAAAATGGATTCACAGATGTAGAAAACAAACTAGTGGTTACCACTGGGGAGAGGAAAGGTAGAGGGGCCCATTAAGGGTACAGAATTAAGAGATACAAAGTACTATATATAAAATAGATAAGCAAAAAGGATATATTGTATAACAGGGGTTTTATCTGTTATCTCGTAATAACTTTTAATGAAGTTTAAACTGTAAAAACACTGAATCTATGTTGTATGCCCAAAACTAATATAATATTATAAATCAATCATATTTCAATTTAAAAAGTATATATAGGGGACAGAATTTGTTAGGGAAAGCCCTCAGACTGTAGTGAGAATCTAATATCTGAAAGTCTGAGGAAAGGAGAGAGAACTGGGCAGGGATGACCTCACTGTGATTCATATTCGACATATTCTCGGCCAGACCATTGTTTCAGACCTAAGATAGCTTATAAGGAGAGTCTTGCATTCATCAGGAATAGGCAGGTCTAGCTCCCCATTATATGTACGTCATTGACTGGGGACTACTTGGAAAGGATGTGGCCTCAAATACTGCAGCAGATACAGAGGTCCTGCAGCTTGAAGCTCTCAGCTAACTATACTCTGAGCAGCTGGATGTCAAATTAATTTTCGAAAGGACATCTGAGCAGCACACTTTCATGTTGGCTCCAAGCCTGTAAGCCATTTTATGTTTTTTTAAAGACTTATTTATTTATTTAGGGCTCTGCTGAGCTGCACGAGCTTTTCTCGAGTTGTAGTGAGCAGGGTCTACTCTTCATTGCGGTGCATGGGCTTCCCATTGTGGTGGCCTCTTGTTGTGGAGCACTGGCTCTAGGGTGTGGGGGCTTCAGTAGTTGTGGCACATGAGCTCAACAGTTGCAGCTCCCAGGCTCTAGAGCACAAGCTTGATAGTCGTGGCTCATGGACTTAGCTGCTCCGAGGCAAGTGGGATCTTCCTGGACCAGGAATTGAAACTGTGTCTCCTGCATTGGCAGGTGGATTCTCTAACACTGAGCTACCAGGGAAGTCCCATTTTATGGTCTTGATTTTTACTCTAATGGAAAGGGAGTCTAAGCAGAAGAATACATGGTTTGAGTTAATTTTGAACAGAATCCCAATGGCTGTGTCAAGAATAGACTGTAATGGGCAGGGAGGGTGTGAAGACAATTAGTCCTAAGAATTAATCCCCTGGACCAGGGCAGTGGTGGAAGAGGTGGTCAGAAATGGTGATATTCTAGCTACTCACATAACTACTCACTGTTATGTTCTCTTCTTTAGCACTTGCCCTTGCTCTTCTATTTTATTCCTCATCCCCAATCATTTTGTTGCCTCAGATATTATAGGGTTGAAACTAAGGAACACAAGACCCATAGAGTCAGGAAGTTTTTACTTAACTACTAGAGTTGTAATCTAGTATGATGTGCTCTGTGGGTGACTGTGATCAATGCTATTTGTCTATATTAGGGATTAAAATTTTTCTTGTTTGTTTTTCTTCTAAAATACAACTATGAGATTACTCTCACTATAGTTTTCTGTTATCTGGCTACTTATATTTTCCATTCTGCTCTTATTTTTCTGCAATCCACTCCATAATAGACTAACCTGAAGGAGACCTTTCCATGTAACTCTGAGGGGTTTACATATGTCCCACAGAAAATGTGACTACTTGTCACCGCAAACAAGATAGTGTAGCTTTCTCCCTCTGGAGTCATCTCTCTTCCTCTTTCCTTAGCCCTGACTTTATTCTTTTCATCAATGAGTCATGTGCCAGCTCTGAACTTTTGACATTTCAAAAGATAATGGCCAAAATCTTCAGGTGGTTCTTTTAGAGCATGCTCCATTTGAGGGGGTGAAGCACAAGAATGGCCCCAATTCTCCACCATTCCTGTATCCACAGTCCTTGCAACAGTATTTTTCAGGTTGATTTTATCAGAGGGTTCATTCCACTTCTATACCCTTAAATATGGACTTACTCTGGGTTGATAAAATCACTGTTGTGTGAGCCTCAAAAGACCTTGCATATTTCTACTTTCCCACTT
Organism: Bos indicus; assembly: GCF_029378745.1. Classification (NCBI taxonomy): domain Eukaryota; kingdom Metazoa; phylum Chordata; class Mammalia; order Artiodactyla; family Bovidae; genus Bos; species Bos indicus. The sequence goes on along the minus strand of NC_091765.1, from coordinate 56,925,973 downwards.
GGCACCCCTACCATCACTACCAAGTGAATGAGAATAATTTAATATAAAAGATAAAATAGTAATGCAGCTAAATTTTTTTTAAGTGTTGCTTTCACTTGAAATATAACTGTATTAACTGTATTAACTGAGACTCTGAGTTCTAGTTTTAAATTCTGAAAATGACTGACCTTTAGAAGTACTTAACACTTTTTCCATTATATCTTCTTTGCATTTACCAAAGTAATTATATATAAAAATTAACTTTGTCATCATAAACTTTAATATATTAAAATATGGTAAATGAAGATTGTCAGCATCCTCATCCCTATTTCTACTTGTTAACTTGTATTTTTGTAATGGATTATTTTAATTGAAGATGTTGGTTTCCTACTACTTGATCTAATATTGATGCTATATTCTATATCAATAGATATATCAATCTAGTTCTATATCAATAGTCTTCAGATGATGATGCCTGCCCTCCAATGTGATAGAAGTAATTATTTTGATGATTCCTCAAGTCAGTGTCAGTAAGGATGGAGAGTAAATAATGACTAGAGACATAGTTATGAATAATTGAATATTACCTGTGGATATCTCTGGATTTTAAAAAAACATTTCTATCAGATATCTCATAAAATGATCCCTGCAACTACTGAATTAGCAACTCATTTAAAAATCATATAAAAACTCTTTCATTAAATAACTTGAGGTTATCTAGGTATTAATCAGCCATTGTCAAGAGCAGATAAGATGCAAAAGAAATAATTTTTCAGTTACAACTCTGTCACTTGCATGTCTTTATCACAGAAAAGCATGACAAGAATGACATGGTCTTTTTAAACAAAACTTTTCTCCAGTGTAACGTTGAATGCCTCTTATCATTATTTTTCCATAACAATGCATTCACATAATTGTAAGTCTTATTGCTGTAGATGTGTGACAGAACCAGTATCATCCTTGGCAGCATCTTATCATTGATTAGTCTCAGAGTTGGCTAAATGCTTCTACAAAACATAAAAGGCACAACTGTTTAAACAAAGCTTGCAAAGTTGTTCAGGGTTTTTATATATTTCTGCAAGTCTTTTTTTGGTTTGAATTCTATTAAGATACAGGTTAAAGCTCTTGTTATTTTGACAGTCTTTTAGGTTCCTATTCAGATCAACTCTCTACTTTATGTGCTGAGGCTTTGATTTACTGTGAAAATGTATGCCATTCTGGTAGCACATTGGAAAGAACATGGACTGTTGTCTCACCAAACTGAAGAGCTGCTTCTGTAGCACTTAATACTGATTCTGTTCCAGGCCCTAGTGGCAGAGCTTAATCCATCAATACTGAGTTCATTTCCTTGCTGAAAGACTCACCAGTAAGATTGGGTTGTTGATTTAATTTACCAAGAATATGTAACTCTATAATTTCCCTTACTGAAAATATCATCTGTCTCCTGAAACTTCACCCAGGAGAAAATACATTTTGAAGTCCTTCAAATATTTGAAGATAACCATCACATTTCTTTGAATCTTTTCTTTTTTAAGCTCTATTTTGCTGGTTTTTTTTTTTATTCCATCCCTCTAGTATATAATGTATAACTCTAGTGGGTATAAAAAAAAAAGTCATATTCTTTATTTAATTATTTATTTTTGGCTGTGCTGAGTCTTCGTTGCGGCCAGGGCTTTTCTCTAATTGCAGTGAGCAGGGGTTACTCTCTGTTTGCTGTCTGCGAGCTTCTCATTGTGGTGGCTGCTCTCATTGCAGAGCACAGGCTCCACAGTTGTGGCCCATGGGCTTAATTGCTCTATGGCATGTGGGATCCTCCCAAATCACCTGTGGCTCCTGCATTGGCAAGTAGATTCTTTAATATGGAGCCACCAAGGAAGTCCCAAAAATGTAATATTCTTGTTTTCTAGTTTTATTTAAGTATATAGTTGGTTTGCAATGTTATGTTGATTTTTGCTCTACAGAAAAGTGACTCTGTCTGATGAGGCTGTCTGAGGAGGCCTTACAAATAGCTGTGAAAAGAAAAGACATGAAAAGCAAAGGAGAAAAGGAAAGACGTACCCATTTGAATGCAGAGTTCCAAAGAATAGCAAGGAGAGATAAGAAAGCCTTCCTCAGTGATCAGTGCAAAGAAATAGTGGAAAACAATAGAATGGGAAAGACTAGAGATCACTTCAAGAAAATTAGAGATACCAAAGGAAGATTTCATGCAAAGATTGGGGCTTCCCTGGTGGCTCACACAGTAAAGTGTCTGCCTGCAATGTGGGAGATCTGGGTTCAATCCCTGAGTTGGGAAGATCCCCTGGAAAAGGAAATGGCAAGTACTCTTGCCTGGAAAATTCCATGGACTGAGGAGCCTGGTAGGTTACAGTCCATGGGGTCGCAAAGAGTCAGACATGACTGAGCAACTTCACTTTTACTTTCAAGGGAACATTTTGTGCAAAGATGGGCTCAAAAAAGGACAGAAATGGTATGGACCTAACAGAAGCAGAAGGTATTAAGAAGAGGTGGCAAAAATACACAGAAGAACTGTACAAAAAAGATCTTCATGACCCAGATAATCATGATGGTATGATCAATCACCTAGAGCCTGGAAATGTGAACTCAAGTGGGCCTTAGGAACAATCACTATGAATAAAGCTAGAAGAGGTGATGGCCAGTTGAGTTATTTCAAATCCTAAAAGATGATGCTGTGAAAGTGCTGCACTCAATATGCCAGCAAATTTGGAACACTCAGCAGTGGCCACAGGACTGGAAAAGTCAGTTTTCATTCCAATCCCAAAGAAAGGTAATGCCAAAGAATGTTCAAACTACTGCACAATTGCACTCATCTCAAACACACTGGTAAAATAATGCTCACAATTCTCCAAGCCAGGCTTCAGCAATACGTGAACCATGAACTTCCAGATGTTCAAGCTGGTTTTAGAAAAGGCAGAGGAACCAGAAATCAAATTACCAACATCTGCTGGATCATTGGAAAAGCAAGAGAGTTCCAGAAAAACATCTATTTCTGCTTTACTGACTATGCCAAAGCCTTTGATTGTGTGGATCACAGTAAACTGTGGAAAATTCTGAAAGAGATGGGAATACCAGACCACCTGACCTGCCTCCTGAGAAGTCTGTATGCAGGTCAAGAAGCAACAGTTAGGACTGGATATGGAACAACAGACTGGTTCCAAATAGAAAAGGGAGTACTGTATAGTACTGTATATTAGTACTATATAGTACTGTATAGTACTGTATATATATAAAAAGGCTGTATATTGTCACTCTGCTTATTTAACTTATATGCAGAGTACATCATGAGAAACGCTGGGCTGGAGGAAGCACAAGCTGGAATTAAGATTGCCGGGAGAAAGATCAACAAACTCAGATATGCAGATGACACCACCCTTATGGCAGAAAGTGAAGAGGAACTAAAGAGCCTCTTGAAGAGGAGAGTGAAAAAGTTAGCTTAAAACTCAACACTCAGAAAACTAATATCATGACATCCGGTCCCATCACTTCATGGCAAATAGATGGGGAAAGAGTGGAAACAGTGGCAGATTTTATTTTTGGGGGCTTGAAAATCAGTGCAGGTGGTGACTGCAGCCATGAAATTAAAAGATGCTTACTCTTTGGAAAGAAAGTTATGAACAACCTAGACAGCATATTAAAAAGCAGAGACGTTACTTTGCCAACAAAGGTCCATCTAGGTTTTTCCTAGGCTATGGTTTTTCCAGTGGTCATATATGGATATGAGAGTTGGACTATAATGAAAGATGATCAGTGAAGAACTGATGCTTTTAAACTGTGGTTTGGAGAAGTCTCTTGAGAGTCCCTTGGACTGCAAGGAGATCCAACCAGTCCATCCTAAAGGAGATCAGTCCTGAGTGTTCATTGGAAAGACTGATTTTGAAGCTGAAACTCCAGTATTTTGGCCACCTGATGTGAAGAACCGACTCATTTGAAAAGACCCTGATGCTGGGAAGGATTGAAGGCGGGAGGAGAAGGGGACGACAAAGGGTGAGATGTTTGGATGGCATCACCGACTCAATGGACATGAGTTTGGGTAAACTCTGGGAGTTGGTGATGGACAGGGGGCCTGGCGTGCAGCAGCAGTCCATGGGGTTGCAAAGAGTCAGACACAACTGAACGACTGAACCGAACTGAACTGAAAGTGACTCAGTTATGCATATATATAGTCTTTTTCAAATTGTTTTCCATTATAGTTAATCACAGGGTATTGAATATAGTTCCCTGTGTTATACAATAGAATCTTGTTGTCTATCCATCCAATATATAATGCTAATCCCAGACTCCCATACCTTCCCTCCCTCAATACTTTAATTCTTTAACTGCACTAAATTTTAATCACAAACTCCCCTTCTACCAATAGGCAGAAACTTTATCTCAACCAATTCATCATCCTCATCAGTTTCCCTACCTTTTGAGGGTCTTAAGTGTTACGAAGACTCCATACTGATGCTCAATAATATATTTTATTTCTGTAGGGTATGTGGTTCATGAATATTAAAGCTTCATTCTCTTTATCTCAATTGCATATGACCTTCAGTTCCCCCTGGATTTTCTGAAGCACCATCACTCTGATGGAAGAAAGTATTTCAAATTTCCATGAATCCTGCTCATAAAACATGTCCTTTATTATTCTGTCCCAAGCCCATTTGCTTAGACTGTCAAATGCATATCTTTTATCCTTGAGCCAGACAAGCAATAGGAAAATTTTGGATTCTTGCTACTTTTCTGGACTTAACCCCTCAAAAAGGGGTAGAGGTCTCTATGTGGAGATCTCCCCCAACTTCTTCAGTAGCCACAACATGTCTGCTCTTTCTGTCCATCTCTGCTTCTCAGCTGTAGTTTTTTTTTATTGTAGGATGAGCACAACATCTTGCTTTTTATTACTAAAAATCTATATTCTCTTACATCTATAAAATTATGTTTACAGAGCATCTGCTATTCTAATACTCTGATATAGCTGTAATAGAAATATCTAGGTCTAGCCTAATTTAATGAATGACTAGAATGTCCAAAGTCAATACCAGGAATTAATTTCAAGTGTTTAATCCATAGCCACATAAAGTAACATTATAGCTATTATTTTCTCCAGGCAATTGTTTTCTAGTGTTTACAACAATGGACTTAGTCTTAGTTTCCCTTGAATTTCCCTGAGTCAGTTTTTCTCTTTCCTTTAAATTTTAGCTTGAACTTCTTTCCAAGATTACATATCAAAGAGTACTTCCAATTCTCCAGAAGACCTCTCAGATTCTTGCCAAGAGTCTGTCCATCATTTTACTATATCTTGGTTTATAAACCAAAATTCTGTCTTTTCATGTCATCAGTATAACCATCTGTTTCTCCCTCATGCTTTCTTCACTTTTAATGCCATGACTTTCAACTTTATCCCCCAATTTTTAGTGTCATACACAGAATATCTACATTCATCCAAATGAATCCATTCAAGTCACATCATTTTTATTCTTGTGTCTGTTACATTGGGCAGGCTTGAAAACCACTAAGATAAGACCTTTGAGACAAATAATTGAATATATAATTCTATGAACTCAGGGCTATGATTAAGTATACAAATTCTGAGGGGGTGTGTGGTGTCAAGGGAAAGAATCCTGAAGGAATTTGTAACTTAGCAAAATTTAGGAACAGATAGAAATTTTTAAGTACATTGTTTTTGTTCAGTCACTCAATCGTGTCCAACTCTTAGCAACCCCATGGACTGCAGTACACCAGGCTTCCCTGCCCTGCTGTATCTCCTGGAGTGTGCTCAAACTCACGTCCATTGAGTCAGTGATGCCATCCAACCATCTCGTCCTCATCCTCATTCAGTGAAACATGTTTGAGTTTCCCTCATATTGAAGTGAGTAAATGAGTAAATACACAGTTGCTTCTAGAGAAAAATAAGTTGGTCTGTGTGAACAAAAACAAGTTTTAAACTGAAAGTTATGAAATTGAGAATCATAAATGTCTTTGTGGGCCAAACTATGATATATGTATTTATTGTGAGGATTAGAGAGTCATCTGAGGGAGAATAGTGGAATATTGAGTATCTGTTATGTGTTATCTTATGTACTTTTTACAGGCAAAATATGAAGAAAACAGTGTTCAGCAAGGTTAGGAAACTTATCTCAAAACCAGATGCTTCATCTTTAATGTCTCTTGTGAAAATGGTCTAAATAAAATAGCAGCAAGAGGAATGGAAAGATGGGCCCTATGTCAAGAAATAGCAGTCAGTTAAATGACAAGGTAGTGTGGCTGAGTAACAGTGGAGTTAAGGGAGTTAGAATAATAAATAATGGTGACAAGGGACTGATCCTAGTGGCTGAGTAGGTGGACATACTCTTGAATAGGCAGGAAATTCAAGAGAATTACTGATGGAAAAGATAGATTATATTTCAGACATTGGGTGTAAACTGCTAGGGAAAATATCCTTTTTGCTATAGGTGTTAGGCCTTGAGTTCCTGATTAAGAGACTTCTGGCAATTCTTATTTGTCATCTGTTGATGTATTGTTCTCTTCCACCTTGCTGTCCCCATACATAGGCCCTCATAATCCCTTGCAGACTTGAAGTATGTTAGGAATTGTTAATCATTTTTACCAGCCAGGCATCTTTCTCCTTTAGAAAACATATATACAAATTGTTGACACAAATATTTTAAATTTCTCCCTTATGACTCTTTGTCTCTTGCTGGGCCTGTTAACTGAAGTCTGACACTGAAAAATGCTGAAATTTTATCTTGTCTACGGAAGAGCCAATGAAAGTTAGAAAGATTACAAGGATATCTATATCTTTACTTCCATCACCACAGCACTCTTTGTTATATCAGTCCTGAGGCTCAGTCTTAATGCTAATTCAAAGATGTTAAGCATGTACTCGGTGTCCCTCCCAGGCTCTATAAAGAGTTTAGAAATTAAGTGTAAGTTTTGGCAAAGGTAGTTTTAAACTTGTGGGAAATAATTAACTTATTGTAATGAAATTTTACTTAGAAACCCTCCTTAGTTCCTGTATTACTCAATGCTCCCGTTAACAATTCTTAATCATAAAAGAGGAATGATGTTTATTTATTACCACTAACTAGAAGACAATATGTCGGAGAAGGCAATGGCACCCCACTCCAGTACTCCTGCCTGGAAAATCCCATGGATGGAGGAGCCTGGAAGGCTGCAGTTCATGGGGTCACTGAGGGTCGGACACGACTGAGCGACTTCACTTTTACTTTTCACTTTCATGCATTGGAGAAGGAAATGGCAACTCACCCCAGTGTTCTTGTCTGGAGAATCCCAGGGCCGGGGAAGCCTGGTGGGCTACTGTCTACGGGGTCACACAGAGTTGGACACGACTGAAATGACTTAGCAGCAGCAGTAGAAGACAATATGTAGCTTTACTTTAAGTTCCTCACAAAATTTTTTATATTGCTCTCTGTTTTCCTCCAGAGTTGTCCTTCATTAAATAATATTTAATTGCCAATATCTAGCTGCTATAGATTTCTTGTATGTTCCGAAATAAAAGAGCAGTTGTCTAAATGAGTCTTTGCTTGTCTTATAGAGTGGAAAGAAAACTTGAGGAAAACATTTTCTTGTAGCTAGTTTTTAATTAGCCCTTTATATCAATTTTTCTAATAACTAAAATTTATTGTTGTGCAATTACACAGAGATTTTAATTACAGATTGTTTATGCACTTATTCATTTAAAAATTGATAAAAATCTATAATGGAGCTATAAAAGTTAGTGATTTTTAGGAAAATCCAATTTTTACTAATAATGCAATAATATGTATACATATGAAAATCCCAGATTTTGGCAATAATTCTTTTTTAATTCGTGTATAATTAACACATAAAATTGTGTTTCTGTAAGGCATTGATTTAATATGTTTGTATATTGCAATACGATTATCACTGTAACTCTAACACCTCTATCATGTCACATATTATTATTTCTTTGTTGTTGTAAGAGCATTTAAAATCTAGTCTCTTAGCAACTTTAAATTTTATAATGTAGTATTGGTGATTATAATCATTATGCTGTTCATTAGATCTCCAGAAATTATCCATCTTCTAATTTCAACTTTGTTTTTATTTATGCACATGCTTAACAAATTGCACTCCTTTCTGGAGATATCTGGGTATTCGGTTATGAATGATTTTAGTTTTAAGGCATTATTTCTGCCTGCCATATTTTCATCAAAAACCAATATATATTTTTCACAAACTGGGAATGCTCTGTAATGCATTACCTATTTACTGTCAACTGCAAAGAACTAAAAAGTAAAACAGATTAATGCTATTAAATATGCATCAGCAAATTATTCTTTGATAACTTCCTTTAAAATCGAAATTGCTTCAAATGACTCTGTAGAAAAGCCATTGCTCCTCTTTTGCACATGCTGTGGTCAGAGTTATCGCTCATTCCATTTTATTGCTAACACTGGCACATAGAGTCCTGAGGGTTACTGTGCGGCATTGTGCAAAAGCATCCTTTGTCATTCCTGATCAACAGCTGTAAAGAAAAATTTAAGCAAGATTTTTATACTTGGATGGTCGGGAAGACAGTGGTAGGAGAAGGAGAAATTCTGTAGTGTTTACTGTTATTAAGTGATAATTATGCCTGCTCCTGTGCTGGGAATCATAATATTGTAGTCCCATTGAGACCACAATGGGACTCAATTGCCACAGAAAGTTCAAAGAATGATAAGTCTTTCAAAAGAAAATTCTGAATTGTTACAGAATAATATGAATTATTTCCAACCAAAATTAACTGCTTCACATAACTCCAGAAATACTAAAAAAAATGCAGATGTCAAAAATTCTACCTGGTTTATGTAACAAAGAAAGTCTACTGGAAATGTCCAGAATTTCTTGGGCCATAGACAATCTCTAAGCCTCCCTTTGATGCCAAGAGTAACAGATTTTCCCTTTCCTTGTTTCTGAGAAGTTGGATTGTTAAGAGGAGGTTAAAGGTAAGTTCATCTATTTTTTTTAGAATTTCAGCCAAAGCCAAGAACAATAAAATAGGTTCCAATTATTCCAGATCTCATGACAAGTTACTTAAATAGCAAAGTAGGCCAAGCTAGGATGGTGTGAGATGAGTTCTATCAGTATTGACTCATCAACCACCTGAAGGCTAAGCCAACAGAAAACTAGAGATTTATTAGAACATTCAAGAAGATAAAAATAAGAATTTTGGAGAGATGTATGCATTGTATTCCCAGCCCTTGCACATGGGGAGAGAGAAGAGAGTACCTTCCCAACACTACAAGTCTAGTGAGAGAAGCTTAGTAAAGGCTTAGCAGGTGTAGTGGATGCATGAGCATCCTGCCCAGAGCCTCTTAACTGGGCTCATATGCTCAGCCCTGGCTGAAACTGCTTGCAACCAATGTGTGCACTCCTGCTTTACATTGGGACAATTATGTTCTTTCTCCAGGGACCCTCATCAGTTCAGTTCAGTTCAGTCGCTCAGTCGTGTCCGACTCTTTGCGACCCCATGAATCGCAGCTTGCCAGGCCTCCCTGTCCATCACCAACTCCCAGAGTTCACTCAGACTCACGTCCATCGAGTCAGTGATGCCATCCAGCCATCTCATCCTTTGTCGTCCCCTTCTCCTCCTGCCCCCAATCCCTCCCAGCATGAGAGACCCTCATGGGATCAGTTAAAACCATAATTTCTTCTAAAGATTTGTTTATTTTATTTTTGGCTGGGCTGGGTCTTTGTTGCTACATGACGGCTTTCTCTAGTTGCACTCTCTAATTGCCAAGCATGGGCCTCTCATTGCCATGACTTCTCTTGTTGAGAAGCATGGGCTCTAGTGTGTAGGCTCTGTGGTTTTGGTGCACAGTTTTAGTGGCCCTGCAGCATGTGGGATCTTCCACAAGCAGGCACTGAACCTGTGTCCCCTGCATTGGCAAGCAGATTCTTAACCAGTGGGCCATGAGGGAAGCCCCTAAAGCCATGTCTTTTCTTACACTATCCTGATTCTCTCTCTCCCTTTCTTCTGAAAGACTGCTTCAAAAATTAAATGTTCTCATATCTCCATCTGAAGCTTTGCTTTAAGGAAACTGACATAAGAAAATGAATACCTTCAGCTTGTCATATATAGGGTCCGGTACCTGCTTCAGACCTAGAAAAGTCTAAATATGTGAGACTGTGGCTCATAAACCAGCTGCATCACCTTGGACAGCAGGGAAGTGAGTTATATGCAGAGCCCATAAAAGCAAACCAGCTGAAAGCTGTCTTGTCTAGAACCTTGCCCGATGAGGCTTTTTTCCCCAAGAAATGAAGCAACAACTCACGTGTCCAGAAAGCATTAAAAGAATCAGATACACCTAGTCTCACACTGTCACTGAAGATAGTTATCCCTAAGGGACCCACAGCAAGATGCTTTATAAGAAACAAATGGGATTTAAGATCTGTTACACCCAGAGGGCAGCACTGTGAGATTATAACTCAGAGCCCTCAAATGCAGGAGACCCGGTTTCAATCGCTGGGTTGGGAAGATCCCCCTGGAGAAGGGCATGGCAACCCACTCCAGTATTCTTGCCTGGAGAATCCTATGGACAGAGGAGCCTGGTGGACTACAGTCCACGGGGTTGCAAAGAGTCGGACACAACTGAGTGATTAACACTACAAACTGAGGCAGTATTTTATGACTATTATTTCTCCATTTTCTCCTATTCCAATACCGGTGAGCCTACATTAGTAGCCACCAAGGGGAAGGAGGTAGAGTGAAGAAATTGGGGAGAAACCCTCCATAATCCTCCGTCACTGCAGGATTCTAGATCCAAGGCAGGTTTAGCTGAGTAAATAAGAACATTTTATATTGGATAACAGTGTGAAGATTTGGTATTAGATTGGATTAGATATATTACTACTTGAGTGTTAGTGAGAAAACATGAAATCTTGAGATTCGCACAAAAGTCAAAGGGAAACAAACCCACTTAGAAGAGTTACCTTCTGCTTGCACCTGACAGATTCCAGCTTGTTCATGAAACCCATGGCTTCCCTCTGTATGTATACCAAATATCAATGAGGCTCCTCTATTCCTTGCTGTCTAGTGAATTACCTTGAACCCTTGATCCTGCTACCTGGGTACATCAGAGTCTTTTCCAATATTTCTTTAGATTCCCAGCAATGTGTCTATTTTGATGGCCACATTTGTCTCTGGCAAACTGTGTTTAGCTTACATCAGCATTTACTTGGCAGCTGCTGCTGCTGCTAAGTGCTTCAGTCATGTCTGACTCTGTGTGACCCCATAGACAGCAGCCCACCAGGCTCCCCCATCCCAGGGATTCTCCAGGCAAGAATACTGGAGTGGGTTGCCATTGTATTCTCCAATGCATGAAAGTGAAAAGTGAAAGTGAAGTCACTTAGTCATGTCCAGCTCCTAGCAACTCAATGGACTGCAGCCTACCAGGCTCCTCCGTCCATGGGATTTTCCAGGCAAGAATACTGGAGTGGAGTGCCATTGCCTTCTCCATTTACTTGGCAAGTGTCTTCAATAAAGTAACTCAGTGTCAGAAAAGTCCAATAGAAATTTCTATATATGCCCAGGATATGATCTCTTTCCTTTGATGAAGAGCTTAATTCCCATCTACTAACTTTCCTAGCAGTTCTGGTAGCTCAAGCATGGGCAGTATAAAGTATAGGTGAGTGCACGCTCAGTTGCTCAGATGTGTCTAACTCTTTGTGACCCCCTGAACTATAGCCTACCAGGCTCCTCTGTCCATGGAAATTCTCTAGGCAACAATACTGGAGCAGGTTGCCATTTGCTCCTCCAGGGTATCTTCCTAACCTGGGACTGAACCTGTGTCTTCTGAATCCCCTGAATTGGCAGGTGGATTTCTTAGCACTACACCACTTGGGAAGACCATAAAATGTAGGTATTTCCTGTCAGTTGTGTGTGTCCATGAGCCAGCGGCACAAAGCAGCAGAGGCAGTGGAGAGCTCATTTACTTTACTACTGGTGGTAGTACCAGCCAGCTAAATGCCGAGCAGTGCGAGCATCAGTGTCCAGTGTCCTTAACTGGTGGTGACAGCCACATGCACGAGGCTGCCTTTGGTAGTCTGAGGAAGCAGTCAATGATCAACAGGTCGGATTCTGTGATGTGATTTAGCTGTGGTTCTGTATTCGATTTCCATTCCTTTCTTGCCTGTTTTCTTAGCCAGTTTCTTCAGACTTCCCAGAGATTCTGTAAATTACCAAAATATGTTTCAAGAATATCTTTTTCTATGCAAATTACCCAGAATCAATTTTGCTTCAGTTAAGTTTACTTCAGTCACGTCCAACTCTTTGCTGCTGCTGCTAAGTCACTTCAGTCGTGTCCGACTCTGTGTGACCCCACAGACAGCAGCCCACCAGGCTCCCCCGTCCCCAGGATTCTCCAGGCAAGAACACTGGAGTGGGTTGCCATTTCCTTCTCCAATGCATGAAAGTGAAAAGTGAAAGTGAAGTCGCTCAGTCGTGTCCGACCCTCAGTGACCCCATGGACTGCAGCCTTCCAGGCTCCTCCGTCCATGGGATTTTCCAGGCAGGAGTACTGGAGTGGGGTGCCATTGACCTCTCCAAGTCCAACTCTTTGCGACCCCATAAACCACAGCATGCCAGGCCTCCCTGTCCATCACCAACTCCTGGAGTCTGCTCAAACCCATGTCCATCAAGTCAGTGATGCCATCCAACCGTCTCATCCTCTGTTGTCCCCTTCTCCTCCTGCCCTCAAGCTTTCCCAATATCAGGGTCTTTTCAAATGAGTCAGCTCTTCGCATCAGGTGGCCAAAGTATTGGAGTTTCAGCTTCAACATCAGTCCTTCCAATGAACACCCAGGACTGATCTCCTTTAGGATGGACTGGATGGACCTCCTTGCAGTCCAAGGGACTCTCAGGAGTCTTCTCAAACACCACAGTTCAAAGCATCAATTCTTCGGCACTCAGCTTTCTTTATAGTCCAACTCTCACATCCATACATGACCACTGGAAAAACTATAGCCTTGACTAGACAGACCTTTGTTGGCAAAGTAATGTCTCTGCTTTTTAAATATGCTGTCTAGGTTGGTGATAATACAAATCTTAATTAAAACTACACAAATTAAAATAGAAGTTAATAATGTATTATGATCATGGAGAGGATCACATTGCAGAATGAAAGACTGCAAACTCATTTCATTCTCTCTGGTTTATTTGTTTTTCCTTTCTCCTATCATTTAGTCTCTCACTTCCTATCTTCTTCAAGAGAATCAAATACCATATCTTCTTTTTATTAGGAAGAATTGAACTAATTGAACATCCTTCCTCAGTCCTAAAAGATGCTCACCCTTATAAATGGACCTTCAGTCAACTGAACCTATATACTTTCAAGGCAATTGAGGTTACAAAAATTATAAATAAATGAACAATAAAGGTTTGTTTATTTGAGCAATAAGATATATATATATTTCACATTTGTCTACATTTCAGATAATTATTTAAAACCCAAGTTGTATTTATTACCACTATTAACAACCTATATTAGAAGACTCTGACTAATGTGATTCAAAATTATAATGTATATAGTGATTATCATGGTATATTTAGATTTATTTCAGCCAATGTTCAGACTAACCAATCTAATGACTTAAATTTAGGGGAGTAGTTTGAATATCTATAACCAAGTGTACTTGGCATGATCTTTATATGATATGATACATTGAGGCACTTATAGCCTAAGGATTACTATGAGAAATAAATGAACTATCTGATTAAAATAACATTTATTGAAAGCTTATTGTGTGCAACATGCTTTGCTAATTGCTCAACATGTATTAAGTCATTTACTGGATTTTTTTTTCTAATAATATATATTTAATTGGTGCATTTTAAAACAATGGTTATATTGGTCATACATATTCAGTTCAGTTCAGTCGCTCAGTCGTGTCCGCCTCTTTGCGACCCCATGAATCACAGCATGCCAGGTCATACATATTAGAACCTATAAAAAATGTTAAGAACTAAAATGTACATTATACACTGTATATGTACTTTTTATACAGAAGTAGAAAGGCTTGTTATAAAAATATCAACACAAAGGGTGTTTAGTATACAGAGAAGAAAGAAGTATGCTTCAGACACTTTAGTTTGTTAATGTGAGCAAATAGCTTGGGATTTAGAACATCCTGTAAAGTAAGCAATGTTATTACTCCGATTTTATAGATGAGGAGACTAAGGCACTACATCAAGCTCTTATATCTGGAAAGTTGTAGAGCCAGTTTTCAAATCCTGGCAGTCTGGCTTAAGAGTTCTTACTTACGCCTGGGGTGATTTTGTGCTCAGTCTCACAGTTGTGTCTGACTCTTTGCAACCCCATGGACTATAGCCCATCAGGCTCCTCTGTCCATGGAATTTTCCAGGCAAGGATAATGGAGTGAGTTGCCATTTCCCTTTCCAGGATATTGGTGCCTTAAAGTGAATGATGTTAGTACCATCCAAAAAATAGAGTAAGCCCATGAAAACAGTCAGTTTTCCTTATTCCTTTCTCCCCTTTAGCACAAAATATTATAACATCAAGTATACCATTTGGCACAAGTTATGCAATCTTAAAAGTACCACCAACTTTCTCAAGCCTAGACTATCACAATAAAAGCAATGTGACACCAGTACAGATGTTAGTAACTTCGAAGATTCTAAGCTTTAACTATTGACCCGATCTCCTTAAATCAATGCTATAGATATATAGTCGGTAGTTTCCATTTCTCTGTCATTCACTACATTTTTTAGAATATGCAAGCTCTTGTCCCACAATTACATCAGAATGTCCATAATATTTTAGCCATGTTGAGTGGGTTCTTTTCTTCCTCATCTTTGTAATATCATTTTCATTCTTGGATCTTCCTTCTAGATTAATTCTTCCTTTTGCCTTCATATAACCATATGTTCCCAAATAATTTTGCTCATTTAGTACTCCTCTCATCTGTCTTATGTGCTTGTTTTTTTGTACTCTTTTTCATCCCCTGAACATCTTTAAAAGCTTGGCCATTGGATCCACACAGTTCTTGTTCTACACTCGCCCTTCTGCTAACTCACATCCATGGTCTCCTCTATCACTCATGCACTATTTCCTCATCATAAATATCTTCAACACTTATTGTAATCCAGTTATGTCTATAGTAAAAATTACCCACAATACACAGGGAGGTATAGACTAGAGAACTGAACTCATTCCTACCTTCCTTCTCAGTCTATAGTCTTAACTGTCTGTCTTGTTAATTTACAATTTGACTTATAGGACATCTTCACTGGGATAATCTGCAGTCACTTTAAACTTAACAAATTTGTCCTTTTAAATATTTTTCTTATCGATTTTAATAAAATCTCTTTGTCTTTTCCTTTAAAATTCAAAATATATTTTTACACTCTCCATATTTTCTGTTTTGACAATTCTTTTAATTCTTCACTGTCCCTACATGATTTAAGAATTTGCTAACTCAAGCCTAAGGTGAAAAACAGTTATTTACTTATCCTTATACCATTATTTATTTATTCATATTACTATTAAGTGCTCTTTTTTAGTGAACTTAAATTTTAATTATTTTTATTGAGATATAATTGACATCTAACACTGTGTAGGTTTAAGGTGTATGGTGTATTGATTTGAAACATTCATATATTAAAATATGATTACCACTGTGTTAGCCTCTACCAGTTGACATAATTATCATTTCTTTTTTTGTGGTGAGACCAATTAAGATCTAGTCTTTTAGCAACTCTAAATTTTATAATATAGGACTGTTGATCATAACCACTATGCCCTGGTATCCAACTGAGCCTGAAACAGCTCAGGTTTCAATTGCGAGGGTCTACTTATACACAAATTTTTTTCCAGTAAATATGGAAAAACCAAAACTAGCATTTTGGCCAACCCAAAATGTTTACAGCTGTGGTTTGTTGAATCTCTGGGACTAGAGTATAGTAGATTTTGTATCTGCAGCACGTCCTGGAACCAATCACCTTTGGATACTGAGGGCTGGCTGTATGTACATCTATGAGAAAGAAGGAAATGCTTCCATTTTTGACAACATAGATAGATCTTGAGGGTATTATGCTAAGTGAGATAAGTCAAAGAAAGACAAATACTGTATAATGTAACTTATGTGTAGAATCTAAAAGAGCTGAATTCATAAAACAGAGTAAGGATCTGGTGGGGAGAAGAAATGAGGAGATGTTGTTTCAGGGTACAAACTTGCAACTAACTTTTCAAAGTTCCAGAGTGCTTGGTTATTCAAACACAACTTTCTTGATGTCACTCTTTCCCCAATAATTTATTATCTATTAGTTTGATGCCCAGCTTCACAGTTATATACCTAAATTAACTCTGTATCACGGGTATTCCCTGCCTTTTGAACATTTGTTTTACACTACTTTACTTTTACAAAAGGCCTGAATTAGTACCTGGGTTTGCTATTTGAAGGAAAACCGAAGAGAATTTTTGCTTTTATGAAAGAAAGGTAGAAAGTGAAACTAATGTTTAGCGTTTTTAGTAGCTGTCAATTACAGAGGAGCACACACGTCAAGCAGTGAGAGTAGGAAATGCCAAGCTTCTTCCCCAGGAACAATTCTCAGTATCTCAGTGTCAAGCTGCCATAGTTTTGAACTGTACCTGTGAGCATCTGTGCTTTATCTCCATTTATTTTGTGCATCTGTTAGCAAGATGTGTCTTAAGGTAATTACTTCTTCATTTTATGCCATTTCAGCTTACAAACGGAGAAGGCAATGGCACCCCACTCCAGTACTCTTGCCTGGAAAATCCCATGGACAGAGGAGCCTGGTAGGCTGCAGTCCATGGGGTCGCTAAGAGTCGGACACGACTGAGCGACTTCACTTTCACTTTTCACTTTCATGCACTGGAGAAGGAAATGGCAACCCACTCCAGTGTTCTTGCCTGGAGAATCCTAGGGACGGGGAAGCCTTAGTGGGCTGCCATCTATGGAGTCACACAGAGTCGGACACGACTGAAGAGATGCAGCAGCAGCAGCAGCTTACGAATGGTTTCATAGGATCTCTACTCAGAGAGTAGGGGAGATCTGTGTTTAACCAAAGTTCTCAGGATAACTCCAACATGGATCCTCCACAAAATTAAGCCAGTTTTTTTCCCAATCCTTTTCACATCCAAGCTCCTTGTTTTTATGACTTGACTGGAGTCTAAACTTTTATCCTTGTTTATCTTTAATAAAATAATCTTTTCCTCTTCTGATAGTCTACATATCTGTTTAAAATTGATTTTTGTTATTCTCTTTTATTCCTTTCTCATAAATATAGATTGAAACTGAGGCAAGAGTTGGAAGAACTTCCAAACTACATGACCTTAGGGATCATGTATTATGCTGCTTTATTTTATAGATAAGGAAGTGTGGTTAACAGTTTCTTTTAAAACCTGGATCCTCTAGAGTACATGATGTTCTCTCTTTGGCATTTATCACAGAGGATTTGGTCTCAGAAGATGCTTAGTAAGGTATGTTGCATTTATTTTTATTTATAAATGGGAAGAATGTCCTGATAAAATTTAATTTTCACTGGGAGTACTTAGGCAAACTCATTTCAAACCAGCCTCTGGGAACTTTAAAACAGCAGAGTAATTACTCATTAATCTACCTTCCAGATTTTGGTAATATAAAATTTATGACTTTGGCAAATATCTTTCAATACCACTGATACCATCTGCTTCTCTTTGCTTGTTGAGTCATTCAACATTGTACTTCCCCAGAAGGGAATATGAACCCAAGTAATGTACGAATCAGAACATATCAAGCTAAGGACTGAATGAAAAGGGAGAAACAGTTTATTAAATTAAAATTATTATTATGAATATCAATAGTAATATTATAACTTCATTTTAGCAAATTAAGTTGCAAAGCCTTGGTAAAATATAACATATCATCACTGTTCACATACTCTAGTGTTTGATTTCTAAACTGATTTTTCTGAAATGCACACTCCTAAAACGAATATTATTCAGGACCAGCACTAGATAAAGCAGACCTTACTTCTATTTGCTTGTGCTCATATAAAAGATAAGCTTTTCTGTTGACAAAATATTTGTAATTTCAGAATTATTATATCTCTTATGTCTTCCAGGATGCTCAACAGGTAAAACTGGAATATCTTCTACATGCTTTGTTATGTTGCTGTTTTACATCATAGTTTGAAATATATCTGAAATATAAATTTCTTGAGATCAGGAACTATGAGTTATTCAACTTCCTTATTTACTGTACATTATACATAGCAGATACTAACTTTTTTCTTCATCAAATTTGTGGCAAATATACAATGTGGTCATGCATACACTATAATAATATGTAATAAGTAATAAAGTAATACTCAAAATTCTCCAAGCCAGGCTTCAACAATACATGAACTGTGAACTTCCAGATGTTCAAGTTGGTTTTAGAAAAGACAGAGGAACCAGAGATCAAATTGCCAACATCCGCTGGATCATTGAAAAAACAAGAGAGTTCCAGAAAAACATCTATTTCTGCTTTATTGACTATGCCAAAGCCTTTGACTATGTGGATCACAATAAACTGTGGAAAATTCTGAAAGAGATGGGAATACCAGACCACCTGACCTGTCTCTTGAGAAACCTATATACAGGTTAGGAAGCAACAGTTAGAACTGGACATGGAACAACAGACTGGTTCCAAATAGGAAAAGGAGTACGTTAAGGCTGTATATTGTCACCCTGCTTATTTAACTTATATGCAAAATACATCATGAGAAACGCTGGGCTGGAGGAAGCACAAGCTGGAATCAAGATTGCTGGGAGAAAGATCAATAACCTCAGATATGCAGATGACACCACCCTTATGGCAGAAAGTGAAGAAGAACTAAAGAGCCTCTTGATGAAAGTGAAAGAGGAGAGTGAAAAAGTTGGCTTAAAGCTCAATATTCAGAAAACGAATATCATGGCATCCGGTCCCATCACTTCATGGGAAATAGATGGGGAAACAGTGGAAACAGTGGCTGACTTTATTTTTCTGGCCTCCAAAATCACTGCAGATGGTGATTACAGCCATGAAATTAAAAGACACTTACTCTTTGAAAAGAAAGTTATGACCAACCTAGACAGCATATTAAAAAGCAGAGACATTACTTTGCCAACAAAGTTTCGTCTAGTCAAGACTATGGTTTTTCCAGTGGTCATGTATAGATGTGACATTTGGACTATAAAGAAAGCTGAGCACCGAAGAATTGATGCTTTTGGACTGTGGTGTTGGAGAAGACTCTTGAGAGTCCCTTGGACTGCAAGGAGGTCCATCCAGTCCATTCTGAAGGAGATCAGTCCTGGGTGTTCATTGGACGGACTGATACTGAAGCTGAAACTCCAATACTTTGGCCACCAGTTGCAGAGAGCTGACTCATCTGAAAAGCATCCCTGATGCTGGGAACGATTGAGGGCAGGAGGAGAAGGGGAGGATAGAGGATGAGATGGTTGGATGGCATCACCGACACAATGGACATGGGTTTGAGTGGACTCCAGGAGTGGGTGATGGACAAGAAGGCTTGGTGTGCTGCAGTTCATGGGGTTGCAGAGTCGGACAGGACTGAGTGATGGAACTGAACTGAAGCCTAAAACTGGAAACTTTCCCCTAAATTTCTTATGTTAAATCTTATGCAGTCTAGATAGAACATGTCTGACTCATATGGTTTTCTTTTCATATAAATCCAAGGTTAAAAATTTAAATATCTATAGAGAATATGTATACAAATGAATGAAATAGCTGGTATAATGATTCTAATATTTCAGTAGTATAATTTTTATTTGTTTATATTACAACAGAAACTTAGCCTTGATGTAGATGAGACAATGAGAAGTAGACAGGACCTTAGGGGAAGTGGAGAGTATGTGACTTTTTGTTGAAAAAGGATGGCCGTTACTCTCCTTGCATAGATGGTTGCCATGCAGGAAGATGGGCTTAGGGTAGCAAGATAGTCCAATTTTTCAAGAAACTAAGATCTTGATATGATATTAATATATTATTTTATTTGGGGAACATTTTGATAGCTGTCCATTAAATTCTATATTCTATGATATGCACACTTGCCAGACTAATAATTTCTTTGGGAGATCAAAGATGGGAAATAATTATATATTCTTTTTTTATTAGTTCATTAATTAATTCAGCAAATATCTACTGAATATCAATTAAGTGTCAGACAACCATGGTGGGATCTGGAAATAAAATGGCAAACAAATCCAGACTGGGGTTCTGCTCTCCTGACACTTTCAGTTGAATGAAGGGTATAGGCAGTAATAAAATAACCATGTATAAATTGTGCCAGTACCACTGTGAGAAGTACTGGGACAGGGCATGTAAAACAGTGAGGAGCTCTTGCTCAGTTCCTCAGACCTTAATATAGGGAAGAAATCATATAAGTACATCTTTTATGCCAGCCAGCTTCTAGGGAAAAGTAAGATAAATAATTTACCTCCTTTTTGGAGTTTTAAAGAACCCTCTTTATATGGAGTTTTATATAACTTTTTTCAGGGATCACAAGAATCAGTGGATATGTAGGGTGAATTTGGGTTATCCAGAGGACGTTTTTTCTCTTGTCTTTTCTTCTGCAAACGGGGCCCTTAACATTCTCTACTTGCTGAGGAAAAGTTGCTTCCTATCTCTCCTAACTCTTTTTTTTTTTTTTTTCTCTAATTTTATTTTTTAAACTTTACATAATTGTATTAGTTTTGCCAAATATCAAAATGAATCCTATCTCTCCTAACTCTTTAATGCTCCAGCTCTACATAAGAATTTTCTGGATCTGCCTCAGGAGAAAAAGGAAGTCTTTATAAACACATCCAGAGATTATGAGAGTAAATCAAATACATACAGGATCTAGACTTCAGCACTAAATGACTAACCTATCAGGAGAATCTCCCAATGGCATTCTCCTTGGATTGAGTGACAGTTACCTTCTCTGTAGGATTCCTTTTCATCTCTGATCCAATCCACTATAAACATAAATGTTGGAATACCTAATTTCTTTTATTGTGCTCTTACTGTATATTGGATATTGTTCTAAATGTCTCATAGGTGTTAGTTGATTTAATCCTCAAAAGACTTTTGAAAATAGATTCTACTGTTATTTCCATTACAGATTAACAAACTAAGCATGAAAGAACTTTAGCAATTTAGTGAGATCAGATAGCTATTACATACTCAGCCTGGATTTGAACTTAGGCTTTTGACTCATAATGTGTGGCAATGCTACTACTTTACTGCTCAGTATTACTTAACCCATCTTTTTATGTTTTTCCTGAAATTAAGTTTGATCTCTACCTACACTTGATCATACCCCCTGCTACCCAGAACACTAAAAGCAACTAGTTGATGTTTTACCAAGTAGTTTGAGGCCTCAGAGATTTAATTTTTATTTGGTAATGATATTAGGCAAAGAAGAATTATTAGAGTTACATTAAAAATTGATGTTGCTCAGAAAGCTTTAAGATGTGTTTAAAATTCTAAACACACCTAGTATCTCAAGTAATAGAGTTGTCTAGAACTGTAGTGATAGGATCACACAAAATACTTAGGTCCCACAGATTTGAGCTCTGATGCAATAATAACCATTTTAGTTGTGTTGGAGCCAAAAAAAAAAAAGAAGAAGAAAGAAAAGGAAGGAAGTCAATCGAATAATACTATAGAAAAGTAATCCAAGTTTGGAAAGAGATCAGAAAACTAGTTGGTTGTTCCCAGGGAATTGGGGTCTCCTCCTTACCCACATAACGTATATAGAAGAGACAGAGATTTAAAATAGGACACTTAAACATGCTAAAAGAATAGAGATTGGCTGATAGAGATTCTGTCCCCCATGGCTCCCGAGAACTGCTTCTTTGTATTGATTCATGCTCCAGTCCTTGCTCTCCCAGGTTTTTCGGATCCAGTTGAGGCAGACAAATAATCCTTTTAGATGTCTTAATGAAAGGTTGTTGTTGAATCACGCGAATACACCGGGATTTTTGGCCCCTGGAGGAGAAGAATTCAATCCGGGGCCAGAGACAAGGCTTGATCGCTCAGAGCTTTTGTGTAATAAAGTTTTATTAAAGTATAAAGGAGATAGAGAAAGCTTCTGACATAGGCATCAGAAGGGGGCAGAAAGAGTACCCCCCTGCTAGTCTTCAGCTGGATGTTATATAGTCACTAGCAGTCTGTTAATGAAAGAAAGGAATGTCTTAAAATTCAAAATGGCACCAGGCCCCTCACCCATAAGATGCATTTTGGGATAATCTTGGCACCAAATGGTTTATCCTGGGCCATAAAATGATTAACTTGAATCTTGAAGAAGGGCAGACCACCATACAAATAGTTTCATTTACATGGATTAGGGCAACAATATCTGAGTATAACATACTGGTTTGTCAAGTAGGTTCTGGGCCAAGAGGCGGACCGACTTGGAGACAGAGTTTGGGGTAAAGGCATAGTACATTAGTGTAGCTTAAGACAAACATTTCCGTAAGAAAAAGGCATTGGTTATCTCTAGGCTCAAGAATAGCTAACTTCAGGCGAAATCAGGTGTCATTATGGCAACACAGTATTTTAAGAGAAACCTCCCTTTAAATTTGTATAGAGAAGGAAAAAATATTGCTAGTTTGTTTCCTCCTGCCGCTTAAGAGAGATAAAAATGTTTGACACTTGCAGGCTATTTCCTCCATTTGGAGACCCCTGGCCTTCCTGCCTGTTACCCTCTCATTAACAGGTATCTGTGAGGGGAATCTCCAGGTGAATTTTTATGCCTCTGTTTCAACTTATGTGGATAACATCAACAGCTTAGCCCCTATGGCAGAATAAGATAAGCTTGAGTCTAGAAGTCAAAGGATCCAGCTCTCACTTATTTATTCTCCAGTAGAATGCAGTATACAACTACCTTCTTTACAGGTTTATGGTGATGGGCTTCCCTGGTGGCTCAGTGGTAAAGAATCCACCTGCAACACAGGAGATGTGGATTTGATCCCTGGGTGGGGAAGATCCCCTGGAGGAGGGCATGGGAACTAGTTCCAGTATTCTTGTCTAGAGAATTGCGTGGACTATACACTTCATAGGGTCATCAAGGGTTGGACACATTTGAAATGACTTAGCATGCACACACACATGGTGATAAGTAAATGAGATAATATTTGTAAAAAGTGATTTGACCTTATTTATCTTTGTCATTAAGAGATTGAATCTTTTACCATTTATTCACCTTAACCAAAATATCTTGGGAATCCAAATGAAATGCATGGGGAGACTCATTGCTGTTGTTCTTCAGTCGCTCAGTCGTATCTGACTCTTTGGAACCCCATGGACAGCAGTACACCAGACTTCCCTGTCCTCCACCACCTTCTGGAGTTTGCTCAACTCATATCTATTGAGTCATGAACAGTATGAAAAGGGAAGCTCATACTTGATTTTAAATGAAGATTTCTAATGTCAGTTTTTAGATTATGTATGCCAAATGTACCAAAAAGCATTTCATTTTTGGCAGAGACCTAGGACATTGTATTTAGATTAAAATATACTTTAAACTACAGCTCTTCCATTTCCTGTGTGTCCTTAGGCAACTGATGGACAAAGATAAAAACAATACCAACCAGGTGAATTTTTATTCCTCTCTCTCAGCTTGAGTGCATAGCATCAACAGCTTAGCCCCTATAGAAGAATAAGATAAGCTTAAGTCTAGAAGCCTAAGGGTCCAGCTCTCACTTATTTATTCCCCAGTAGAGTGTACCTAAGCCAAAGAGTCGACAGGACTGAGCGACTGAATAACAGCAGTGAGTTTCCCCATACATTTCATTTGGGTTCCCAAGATATTTTCGTTAAAGTAAATAAATGGTAAAAGATTCAATCTCTTAATGACAAAGATAAATAAGGTCAAACCACTCTTTACAAATATTAGCTCATTTACTTATTACCAACAATACCAACCTCTTAAGGATAGCTGAAGAATCAAATATAATAAGGCTGTAAAGTACTTGGCACAGGGTCTTCCTTGGTGGTCCAGTGGTTAAGACTCTGTTCTTCCAGTGCAAGGGGCACGGATTTTGATCCCTGGTCAGAGAACTAAGATACCCCTTATGCCATGTGGTGCAACCAAAAAATAAATTAAGTAAAGTGTTAGCAATTCTCTGATGGTCCAGTTGTTAGGACTCTGCGTTTTCACTGCTGTGGACCTAGGTCAAAAAATAATGTCTATAAATGTGGTTCATTCAGTAAATGTAAGATGTCATTGTTATTATTCATAAAAGTTGTGTTCCCTTGGCTTGGGTACTATAATCTTTTGTAGCAGAAGTCTCATTTTTGCTAAGATATTTTTGATAAGTCTGTTGAGTGGAAGACAGAAGCCACAGGGTATGTAAGGAATAGGGCTCAGGCTCCAGGGGATAAGAGCCCTTTAGCAAAATATAGTAATCTGTGATGTTAAAGAAGGAAAACAAAAATGAGACAGAGATAGAGAAGGGGACCAGCCAAATTGGTAGAATGTTAAATATTTTGCAATGTGACTTATACCCCTTTTTATTTAACTTTTTATTTTGTGTTGATTAACAACAGTTTCAGGTATTCAGCAAAGTGATTCAGTTATATGTGTATCTATTCTTTTTCAAAATTTTTCCCATTTAGATCATTGCATAACATTGAGCAAATTCCCTGTGCTATAGAGTAGATCCTTGCTGGGTATCCATTTTAAATGCAGTAGTGTGTATGTGTGTGTATACTCAGTCGTGTCTGACTCTTTGTGACCCCTTGGACTGTATAGCGTGCCAGGCTCCTCTGTCCATGCGATTTTCCAGGCAAGAATACTGCAGTGGTTTGCCATTTCCTATATGGGGATCTTCCTGACCCAGGGATTGAACCTGTGTCTCTTGTGTCTCCTGCATTGGCAGGTGGATTCTTTACAACTGAGCCACCTGGAGGGTGTATGTGACTTATCCCTTTTAATCTCCAAATCAGCAATCAACTCTCCATTGCTTATTGATGATTTGTTTTTGTGGCTATATGTGTGTGAGTACATTGTGTGTGTGCCTTGTGTTCGATCTCTAGAGGATATGAGACTAAAAATGATTGAAAAGGGTACAGCTGCCATCTGTGTGTTACGTCCTCAGTGTTGATTCCTGTTTCTTTTGACAGGAATGGTACAATTCTAGCATTGGGTGAGGGAATTGGTGGTGAGAGCCTTGGCTACCAATTCTAGCTCATAATAGAGCATTGGTATTCCAATTTAATTATCTTCAGGATTTTCATATGTAAAACACCAGTAATTATAGTTAGCAGATGCTCACAATACCTACTGGGATTGCCCATCAAAATATCAATGGTTACATAACAATGTAACAGACATGCCACATCTAACAACAACCAGGTCATGAAAGGAAATGGATAACTCCCTGGCATTTGGTACAGGGTCTCTAAAAGTGATACTAATAAGTATACACATCTTTTTAAATCATTTTTTCATGAAGAAAGCTACCATATGTTTTCTGGTACTCTCTCCACAAAAATATAAAACAAAGCAAAGCAAAGTTTTACCTTATTTCCTACTTTTTGTATATTTTCCCCTTCTTTTCACATCTGCTCTCTAACCTGCCAGTCTTCTCTGTCTCCACTTTACTTCTTTCTTCCTAGCAAATTATTTCAACTTCTATCCATTTTAGATAAAATCATCAGTAATAAATTTGCTTTGCTCCTGTGGCATCCATTGACTGAAAATCTGGTAGGTTAAAAGCCCTTGAGTGATACAAAGATGACTCAGACTTTGATGCATCTTTTATTTTATTTTATTTTGATGCATCTTTTAAAGTTGACCTGTTGTTCATTTCCAATAGCCTTTTCTCCTTGAGGAAATCACTGTTTAGGATGCAGAGTTGGCCTATGACCATGGTTAGAGCCAAGGATACGCATGTGAACCAAGCAAGGTCAGACAGTCTTTTTCAGTGATTCACATGGAAAGAAAAATAAAGACACTTTTTCTTCTGTGATTGTTAAACTAAGATAATATGAACCCAGAGTTACCTACAGCCCTCTTGCCTGCCAAGTCGACTTCATGCAAAATGAATTCAAATGGAGAATTACATTGTTAAAGTGCCCTCTCCTAGGATTCCCAGGGATATTTGGCAATAAACTCCTTTTTAGCTTAAGCTAGTTTGAGTTGACTTTCTGTCAGTGGCAATCCAAAGTGTCCTAATGAACATAGTCTTCAAGAGTTTACAGTCTAATAAGAGAATACAGCTGGAGTGGCAAATTGTCTTGAAGTGACCAAATTGAACAGTGTAATAGTCCCAGTTGTAACTGAAAACAATAGCAGTATTGTAATGATATATTACCTATTGCCCCAGCCCTGTTTCACTTGATTCCTAGGTCCTAAACTTTCAAACCTCCAGTTTTAGTGCTCTGGATAAATGCGTGAGGTCAGGAGAATGAAGGTGAAGCCCTCTTTTCAGCATCTCACCTACCCCATGGTCTCTGATAGACTCCCTCAACTACTATAAATAGGCATATTACCCAGGTGAAAAATTAGAAAAGTAACTAAAACCTTATGATAACTATACAAATGGAAAACCAACCCACAACAATTCTTTCCAACTGGATTTCCACCCCCAAACTCTGCCTATTTATTTCTGGAGGTATACCATTATCTGCATCAACTAGGAACTAGTTTTGTTCTAGAATCTTAACACCTGTTAAGACCTGTCTTTGGATTTTTACTTGCAATGTGGACATATGATAGCAAATTGTGAAAAAGCTTCTTTTTATATCCCTCAGTGTTGATAAAAATTAATCAGTTGATCTAAGAAAGAAATGGAAAATTTTACTTAAGCCAAATTGAAGATTGTAACCTGGGAACAGCATCTCAGAGGCCTCCCAAAACTTTTCCACCCATTAGAAGTCAAAGCACAGTTATATAATTTTTTCGAGACAGAGAGATGTACATTAAATGATGTATTATTAGCAATTTAAATAATCCAGGTCTGCAAGTACAAAGTGATGGGTTATCCTGATACCTTACAAGGTCAAGTGAAAGTGAAAGTCGCTCAGTTGTGTCCAGCTCTTTGGGACCCCATGGACTATATAGTCCATGGAATTCTCCAGGCCAGAATACTGGAGTGGGTAGCTGTTCCCTTCTCCGGGGGATCTTCCCAACCCAGGGATCCAATCCAGGTCTCCTATATTGTGGGCAGATTCTTTACCAGCTGAGCCACAAGGGAAGCCCAAGAATACTAGAGTGGGTAGCCTATTCCTTTTCCAGTGGATCTTTCTGACCCAGGAATCGAACTGAGGTTTCCTTCATTGCAAGTGGATTCTTTACCAATTGAGCTATCAGGGAAGTGCATTAGAACTCTTTTAAGAACTCATCTTACTGGTGCTAGGAGAATGTTACTCTGTGGTTGAGCAAGTACATCTGCCTATGGAGGAAGTCTGGGCAGTGTACAATACAGATATGCAACACACAGTATGGGATGAGAGGTGGCCAAAGGGCAGAGACATTTTTTGTGTTTACATTTTTCTTGCCTTACCATAAAATATTAATTTTATTTCACACCATCTTTAGTATCCTTCCTTCAGAATTGTCTTTTTAAACTATAAGTGGCAAAGAGTTCTCTTTCAAATTCTGTTTTAGAGTGTTGATAATAATAAAGGTCAAATAATAAAGTCTTTTGTCAAACCCAAGTTCCTCTGCCTGAAGTACAATGAAGGCAAACAAATTGAAATATCAGAGTTTGGAGCAGAGAAAGGTTTATTACAAGGCTACACAAGGAAAATTGGCGGCTCAAGCTCAAAGACCTGAACTCCCAAATAGCTTTCAGGGAAAGGTTTTTACTGGCAAAATTTAGGGTGAGGGCTACAGTATGTGTGACTTTCTTCTGTTTGGCTGGTGGTGAGGTAACAGGGTGGTGTTCCAGGAATCTTGTGTTCAGACTGAATTTATCATCCTCCACCAGGGTGGGGGCCACAATTCCTGAAAAATAACCCGAAGATATACTATTATGTGTATTCCTTAAGGAGAAACCAGGACCCTGCTCCATCTCTGCACTGTTATTTATTGACTGCTTGTTCTTTGTTTCTGTGTTCTCTCATTTCCCTAATTGGTAATGGTTTGAATCTGCCCCTTGAAACTTAGAGAAAGTCTAGGAGGCTGAAGCCTTTTACAAAAAAGAAATGCGGGACTTGGAAAGGATTTATGTGGGGGTGGTAAACAGAGTCCTGCTCAATTTCACTTTGATAAATACAAAGTACTAAAAACACCTTATTGATAAAAATGGACAAATTACAATATTCATTCTTCCTAAGAGTTGAGCTTTCAGTCTGCTACATATCATCTCACATAGCATTGTATGGTTAGAAATGAATTCTACAGATAGTAAAACAAACTGCAAAGCCTCTATAATTAAAACAGTATGTACTTGTATAAGAATGGACAGACTGGAAATAGGACAGAAAGTATGCAAATTAACCCAATTGCATTCAGAATACTAGGATATCAGAAAGATGGAGTATCAAATCACTAGGAAAAGGTGGGCTTTTAAAAATAAATTATGTTGGGAAAATTGTAGTGTTATTTAGAAAAGATAAAATTAAATATGCTATATCTCAATTAAAAAAAGAAAAAAGTTCAAAGATATCTAATTGTAAAAAAGTATATAGAAGAGAATTAAACACTGAAAAAAAAAAAAGTCATTCATGCCAGTTACCTGAATGTGGTGACATACAGGGCATGAGGGGGCAATGTGAGAAGACAGAAAAGAAAATGCCACATTCCACTGCTCGTGCACCATTTCCCAAACCCTAGGGCCCATAAGAATTATGCTCAATTTACTCTGCTGGTGCTCTCTAACTGAAATAAATAGAACAACAAAGCCTAAAAGATGCTACATCTGTTTGCAACATGGTTTGATAAATATTTGAAGCCCTCTGTTGAAACGTACTGCTCAGAAAAAAAATTGTTGTTTTTCAGTTGCTCAGTTGTGTCTGACTCTGCGACCCCATGGACTGCAGCACATCAGGCTTCCCTGTCCTTCACCAACTCCCGGAGTTTGCTCAAACTAGTGTTCATTGAGTAGGTGATGCCATGCAACCATCTCATCCTCTGTCATCCCTTTCCCTCCTGCCTTCAATTTTCCCCAGCATCAGGGTCTTTTCCCAATGAGTCAGCTCTTTGCATCAGGTGGCCAAAGTACTGGAGTTTCAGCATCAGTCCATCCAATGAATATCCAGGGTTGATTTCCTTTAGGATTGACTGGTTTGATCTCCTTGCAGTCCAAGGGACTCTCAAGACTCTTCTCCATCATCATAGTTTGGAAGCATCAATTCTTCAGTGCTCTGCTTTCTTTATGGTCCAACTCTCCCATCCATCCATAACTACTAGAAAAACCATAGCTTTGACTATGCAGACTTCTGTCAGCAAAGTGGTATCTCTGCTTTTTAATACACTATGTTTGTCATAGCTTTTCTTCTAAGGAGCAAGTGTCTTTTATTTCATGGCTGGTCACCATCTGCAGTGATTTTTGAGCCCCAGAAAATAAAGTCTGTCACTGTTTCCATTGTTTCCCCATCTATTTGTCATCAGAAAAAAATGATTCCTTTCAAAATGTTACTGCTCACTGACAATGCACCTGGTCACCCAAGTGCTCTGGTGGCGATGTTCAATAAGATTAATGTTTTTCATGCCTCATCACTCAACAGCCGCTCTGCAGGCCATGGATCAAGAAATCACTTTGATTTTTCAAGTCTTATTTTTTAAGAATACATTTCATAAGGCTATAGTTGTCACTATAGATAGTGATTCCTCAGAAGGAACTGGGCACATTCAATTGAAAAGCCTCTGAAAAAGATCCACCATTCTAGATGCCATTAAGAGCATTCATAATTCACAGAAAGAGGTTAACATTTATCAAGAGTTTGGTAGAAGTTGATCCCAATCCTCAGGGATAGCTTTAGGGATTCAAGACTTCAGTGGAGGAAGTAACTGCAGATGTGGTAGGCATAGCAAGAGACCTGGATTTAGAAGTAGAGCCTGAGATGTGACTGTGTTGCTGCAGTCCAACGACCAAACTTTAATGATTCAGTCATTAAGTACTTTCAGTAGAGATTGATAAATATATTGAGCTTGAGAAGACACCAGCTTTGGAGTTACCAAACTTTCATATCTTGTGCAACCACTTCAGTCATCTGAGTCTCAGTTTCTTCATGTGTAAAATTTGTTACCACTAATAATACCTAACAGGGATATAGAAATTGCTTTGGAATGCTGTTAGCATAGTCTGTGATAATGTATTTTGGTAATAACTTTCTCAGAATTGTTGAAAGGACAGAAAGAAATAAATTAATGTATATTGAGTGTTTCCTAGGAGCCAGGCATTTCTAGGCCTTTAAACTATATTTGTTGTTCAGTCACTCAGTCTTGTCTGACTCTGCGATTCCATGGACTGCAGCATGCCAGGCTTATGTGTCCTTCACTATTTCCCGGGGGTTGCTTAAACTCACGTGCATTGAGTCGGTGATGCCATCGTACCATCTCATCCTCTGTCATCCCCTCCCACCCCCCGCCCCCTGTCCCCCACCCCCACCCCAGCCTTCAACCTTTCCGAACATGAGGTCTTTTCCAATGAGCCAGTTCTTTGCATTCAAGTGACCACAGTATTGAGGCTATGAATTCACATTTAATCTTTACAAGACAGTTGAAAATTCTTTGTATGTCTCCACTTTATAGTTAAGGAAATGGAGAATAAAATAACCCAAATACATATTCTAAAACTCCAAAACTTTTATTTCAGGTATTAGGATCTTAAAGCCTTCTGTTTTCTACAACTCTATACTGATAACTAGATGAAGAAAGAGCTGTAAATGTACTTTCTAATCTTTAAATTATTTATATTAATATATCATAATTAAAGTAGAAAAAGCAAATATATAAAAGTGTTAGAAAAAAAAGTATTCTTAAACTCAAGATATTGATGTAGTAGCAAATGCAATTGGAGTTGAGTGAGTGGAATCAGAATTGGAGAAGGCCATGGCACTCCACTCCAGTACTCTTGCCTGGAAACTCTCATGGACAGAGGAGCCTGGTAGGCTGCAGTCCATGGGGTCGCTAAGAGTCGGACATGACTGAGTGACTTCACTTTCACTTTTCACTTTCATGCATTGGAGAAGGAAATGGCAACCCACTCCAGTGTTCTTGCCTGGAGAATCCCAAGGACAGCGGAGCCTAGTGGGCTGCCATCTATGGGGTCGCACAGAGTCAGACATGACTGAAGTGACTTAGCAGCAACAGCAGCAGCAGAATCAGAGTAATGAATGGCATGGGATGGATTGCAGAAAGCTCCATTGGAAGGATGGGACTTGAGTAGGCCTTGAACAGAGAGCATTTTGATGAATGGTAATAAGTAAAGAGGGCATTCCAGTCAAGGAGAATGCCATGATTAAAGGCACACAGGAAGGTGCATGTACTGCAATGAATAGGACATCTGCAAAAACTCAAGTAGATAAGACAACTAGGCCAGGTCCCAGAGAGAATAACATTTTTTTTGACATTATTCCTTAAATCCAGATGATCTTTCTTTGTAACTTAGAACCATAATGCACATGAATCACCAGTAAGATTTTGCTGGACCCCTCTGTACTGGAAGTAATTTCCTTAATGAATATTGATGTACTTGGTCCGGCAAGCTTTATGGAGATAAGTGTATGCAGCCACAATAAAGGACATTTCAGTTCAGTTCAGTCACTAGTCATGCCCTACGCTTTGCAACTCCATGGACTGCAGCGTGCCAGGCTTCCATGTCCATCATCAACTCCTGGAGCTTACTCAAACTCATGTCCACTGAGTCAGTGATGCCATCCAAACATCTCATCTCCTATCATCCCCTTCTACTCCCACCTTCAATCTTTCCCAGCATCAGGATCTCTTCCAGTGAGTTAGTTCTTCATATCAGGTGGCTAAAATATTGGAGTTTCAGCTTCAGCATCAGTCCTTCAAATGAATATTCAAGACTGATTTCCTTTAGGATAGACTGGTTGGATCTCCTTGTAGTCCAAGGGACTCTCAAGAGTCTTCTCCAACATCACAGTTCAAAAGCATCAATTCTTCAGCACTCAGCATTCTTTATAGTCCAACTCTCACATTCATACATGACTATGGGAAAAATCACAGCTTTGACTAGATGGACCTTTGTTGCAAAGTCACGTCTCTGCTTTTTAATATGCTGTCTAGTTTTGTAAAGCTTTGCTTCCAAGGAGCAAGCATCTTTTACTTTCATGGCTGCAGTCACCAACTGCAGTGATTTTGGAGCCCCCCAAAATAAAGTCTGCCACTGTTTCCACTGTTTCCCCATCTATTTGCCATGAAGTGATGGGACCGGATGCCATGATCTTAGTTTTCTGAATGTTGAGTTTTAAATCAACTTTTTCAGTCTTCTCTTTCACTTTCATCAAGAGGCTTTTTAGTTCTTCACTTTCTGCCATAAGGGTGGTGTCATCTGCATATCTGAAGTTACTGATATTTCTCCCAGCAATCTTGATTCCAGCTTGTGCTCCATCCAGCCCTGCATTTCACATGATGTACTCTGCATATAAGTCAAATAAGCAGGGTGACAATATTCAGCCTTGATGTACTCCTTTCCTGATTTGGAACCAGTCTGTTGTTCCATGTCCA
Organism: Bos indicus; assembly: GCF_029378745.1. Classification (NCBI taxonomy): domain Eukaryota; kingdom Metazoa; phylum Chordata; class Mammalia; order Artiodactyla; family Bovidae; genus Bos; species Bos indicus. The sequence continues at coordinate 56,893,344 of NC_091765.1, read as the reverse complement.
GTTCTAACTGTTGCTTCTTGAACTGCATACAGATTTCTCAGAAGGCAGGTCAGGTTGTCTGGTATTCCTATCTCTTTCAGAATTTACCATAGATTGTTGTGATCTAAACAGTTAAAGGCTTTGGTGTAGTCAATAAATCAGAAATAGATGTTTTTTTTTGAACTCTCTTGCTTTTTCAATGATCCAGCAGATGTTGGCAATTGGATCTCTGGTTCCTGTCCCTTTTCTAAATCCAACTTGAACGTCTGGAAGTTCATGGTTCATGTACTTTTAAAGCCTGGCTTGGATTTTGAGCATTACTTTGCTAGCGTGTGAGATGAATGCAATTGTGCAGTAGTTTGAACATTATTTGGCATTGCCTTTCTTTGGGATTGGAATGAAAATTGACCTTTTCCAGTCCTGTGGCCACTGCTGAGTTTTCAAATTTGCTGGCATATTGAGTGCAGCACTTTCACAGCATCATCTTTTTAAATAGCTCATCTGGAATTCCATCACCTCCACTAGCTTTGTTCATCGTGATGCTTCCTAAGGCCCACTTGAGTTTGTATTCCAGAATGTCTGGCTCTAGGTGAGTGATCACACCTTGTGGTTAATTGGGTCATGAAGATCTTTTTTGTACAGTTCTTCTGTGTATTCTGCCACCTCTTCTTAATACCTTCTGCTTCTGTTAGGTCCATACCATATACTTTATTGTGCCCATCTTTGCATGAAATGTTCCCTTGATATATCTAATTTTATTGAAGATATCTCTAGTCTTTCCCATTCTATTATTTTCCTGTATTTCTTTGCACTGATCACTGAGCAAGGCTTTCTTATCTCCCCTTGCTATTCTTTGGAACTCTGCATTCAAACGGGTGTATCTTTCCTTTTCTCCTTTGCCTTTAGCTTCTCTTCTTTTCTCAGCTATTTGTAAGGCCTCCTCTAACAGCGATTTAGTCTTTTTGCATGTCTTTTTCTTGGGGATGGTCTTGATCACTGTCTCCTCTATAATGTCACCAACTTCTGTCCATAGTTCTTCAGGCACTCTGTCTATCAGATCTAATCCCTTGAATCTATTTGTCACTTCCACTATATAATTGTAAGGGATTTGATTTAGGTCATATTGAATGGTCTAGTAGTTTTTCCCTACTTTCTTCAAATTAAGTCTGAATTTGGCAATGAGTTCATGATCTGAGCCATGGTCATCTCCCGGTCTTGTTTTTGCTGACTGTATAGAGCTTCTCCATCTTCGGCTGCAAAAAATATAGTCAGTCTGATTTTGGTATTGACCATCTGGTGATGTCCACGTGTAGAGACTTCTCTTGTGTTGTTGGAAGAAGGTGTTTGCTATGACAAACACCCTCTTCCAAAAGCTGTAGAATCTGACCTTTAACAAAGTATTCTTTATTAGTGAGATAAAGAAAAGGGAAGAAAAAGCTGCCTGGTGATGGATTCTGTGATGTTACAGTATGATGATAGATTTTATTTTTAAAGTTACTTAAATAATATAGAAAATAAAGCTCATGACTTTAAAGAAATGTCAAAGAGCTATGTTTACTATTCATGTGTTCTGCCCCACCCTGATCATATTCCGCCCTTATTTACTGTGTTTCTCTCTTTAGATAGTACTCTTAGTGATTTGAGGTCTTTTTCAACTCTCTGAACACATATGGTTTTCTCCAGTTTGAGATTTTATTGTTATACTTCTTAATCCTTGTATGTCATAGTTGACAAAGGATAAAGTAATATATGTTCCATATGTACCCCACCTTATTCAATAAATTTCTAACCTAGTACTAAAAGTATGTTCTTAAAAATCTGAAAAGCACATAGTACATTGACCATGTATAAGAAACAACATTGCATTTTAAAAAGTACCATTTTGGTGAGAAATAAAAATACTATTTTATTTAACTGAGGACACCAAAGTAGAATTATAATTGAGAATTTTCCTAACTCTGATGAAAGACACCAAGACATAGCTTTTCAAAAGTGCTAAGGAACTCTAAATGAAAACTGAAAGAATTTATGACTAGTAGACTTGCATCATAGGAATTACTAAAGGAAATCCTCAGACTTCAAGGAAAAGATTCCAGAGAGTAACTCAGTTCCAGGGGAAGAAAATATTTAACAGAGATGGTAAATATTTGTGCTAATATTTTTTTAAAAACTATAAAATATTTTTGCAATATTTTTTATTTTAATCTCAAAAAATAAGATTGTATAAAGTAATAATTATAAAATTCTATTTTTTGATTTATAACATACATATAAGTGTGCTGTGATTAATTGCTCAGTTGTGTCTGACTTTTGCCACCTCATGACTATAGCCTGCCAGGCTCCTCTGTCCATAGGGATCCCCCAGGCAAGAATACTGAAGTGGGTTGTGACACCCTCCTCCAAAGGATCTTCCCAACTCAGGGATTGAACCCAGGTCTCTCACATTGCAGGCAGATTCTTTACCATCTGAGCCACAAGAGAAGCCCATATATAAGTGTTTTTTGCAGCAAACTTATAAATTTTACTAAATATACTGCTACTGCTAAGTCACTTCAGTCTTGTCTGACTCTGTGTGACCCCATAGATGACAGCCCACCAGGCTCCCCCATTCCTGGGATTCTCCAGGCAAGAACAGTGGAGTGGGTTGCCATTTCCTTCTCCAATGCATGAAAGTGAAAAGTGAAAGTGAAGTCACTCAGTCATGTCCGACCCTCAGCGACCCCATGAACTGCAGCCTACCAGGCTCCTCCGTCCATAGGATTTTCCAGGCAAGAGTACTGGAGTGGGGTGCCACTGCCTTCTCTGTTACTAAATATAGTTAGTATTAATTTCAAATAGATTGCAATCATTAAGATTCCTCTTATATGAACACTTAGCTGTAACTCACAAAATAGAGCTTTTTAAAAAGTGAATTTAAATGGAACACTAAAGATATCTATTTAACACAAATGAATGGAGTAAAGGAGGAAAGAGAAAGGACTGTAGTCATATGGCATGGTAAAATATAAAATACAAATTTAACTGTATCAATAGTTATATTAAATATGAATGCTTTTAATATCCCAACAGAGTGGCAGAGATGGTCATGATAGATATTTTTGAAATCCAACCCTATGATTTATACAAGATATGAAGTTTAGATTCAAAGCTATAAATAGATTGAAAGTAAAAGAATTAAAAAAGATCATATAAACAGTAACCAAAGGAGAGCTCAAGTGGCTATTTCAGTTCTGACAAGATAAGCCTTAAGACCAAATATTTCCAGATGGGTTAATGATGGGAAATTGGAAAATAATTTGAACTCAATGAAAATGATAACACAACATATCCAAATTTATGGGGCATAGCTAGAACATCAACTAGAGAGAAGTTTATAGATTTCAGCATATTTAAGAAAAGAATAAAATACTCAAATCAAACATAAACTTCCACCTTAAAAAATTAGAAAAAGAGAAACAAATCCAAAGCAATCAGGAAGAAGGAAAGAATAATGGTTAGAAAAGAAATAAATGAATGAAAGAGAAAACACAAGATCATAGAAAAATCAATGAAGCTAAATGTTCTTTGGAAAGATTAATAAAATTGACAAATCTTTAATCATGTTAATGAAGAAGAAAAGAAGCAAGCCACAAGTTACCAAATTAGAGATCAAAGAGAAAACATTCCTACCATCCCTGCTGAAATTAAAAGGGTCACAAGGGAATAAGACGTCATAAACAATTTTGTCAACAGAGTAGATATCTCAGATAAAATGGAAAAATGAAAGTTGTCAAAATTGATTCAAGAAAAATGGAAAATATGAATAGACTTAAAAGAATTGAAACTTCAATTCTTCCCACAAAGAAGATTTAAGCCCAGTTGAAATTGATGCTGAATTTTAAGAAATATTTGAAGAAATTACACCATTGTTTTATAAACTCTTTCAGCAAATATAGGAGGAAGAAACATTTCTCATCTCATTCTTTCAGGCTAGCAATGCACTGGTTACAAAACCAAAGACAGTAGAAAACAAAACAAAACTATAAACCAATACCAATATGCCTTATGAACATAGATGTAAATACCTTAAGTGAAAGTGGAAGTCACTCAGTTGTGTCCAACTCTTTGCGACCACATGGACTATACAGTCCATGGAATTCTCCAGGCCAGAATACTGGAGTGGGTAGCCGTTCCCTTCTCCAGGGGATCTTCAACCCAGGGATTGAATCCACATCTCCTGCGTTGCAGGCGGATTCTTTACCAGCTGAGCCACAAGGGAAGCCCAAATACCTTAACAAAATATTACCAAATCAACTCTAGTAACATATAAAGAGAATTAAACACTAGAATTTATCTCAGGAATGCAAGATTGCTTTAATAATTAAAAATTAATGAAATAGACAATGTTAATTCAAGAGCAAAAATCACATCATTCTTTAAAAAATACAAAACAGTTGTTGGACACATTCCAACACCCGTTCATAATAAAAACTCTGATCAGATTAGGAATACTAGGGAACTTTTTCAGCCTTGATAAACATCTAAGAAAAACCAAACCAAATTGAACCAAACCAAACAATAAAAGCCACAGCTATATCACACTTAATAGTTAAAGGATAACTTCCCTCCCCTTAAACAGAAAGCAAAGCAATAATGTTTAATATAGCTACTTGTATAATTTACTGTACAATTCAACAGGCAAAATAGATGTCTCTAAGTGTGAGATTTTCACTCAGAAAAGATACCACCTATTAGATCTTAAATCTTATAAGGGACTTGGGTTTGTGTGAATTAAAAACACAATGAAATGATACTTCACACGCACACTGAATTGGCAACAATGAAAAAGTTGTAAAGATAATTTCAAGTGCTGATATGGAACTATGTGCTAATGATATTGTACATTGGGACAGTCAGTTTAGGAACCAATTTTTCATTGTCTAGTAAAACTGAAGACATAAATTTTCTATGATACCAGCAACTACAACTCTTACATATAAATCCTAAATAAACTCTTGCATATTTATACCAAGATATATAAACAGAATGTTTATAGAATCATTACTCATAGAAGTTAAATACTGAAAATAATCCAAATATACATTAACAGTAAATGAATAAACAAATTATGGTATGGTTACACTTACAATGGAAATAAGGTAAAAAGAAAACTAGAGCACAAGGATAAATCTCAGCATTAGGATGATCCAAAAAATTAAAAGAATATACACAGTATATAATCCATTTACAGGTTTAAAAATGAATATTACTTTGGAATGAATATACGGATGGTAAAGTATTTATTTAATGGTAATGAATCAATTAAAAGGCACTTGATCCTTGGAAGGAAAGCTATGACAAACCTAGACAGTGTATTAAAAAGCAAAGACATCATTTTGCTGACAAAGATCCATATAGTCAGAGCTCTGGTTTTTCTTGTGGTCATGTATGGATGTGAGAGTTGCACCATAAAGAAGGCTGAGCACTGAAGAATTGATGCCTTCAAATTGTGGTCGTGGAGAAGACTCTTGAGAGTCCCTTGGACAGCAAGGAGATCAAATCAGTCAATCCTAAAGGAAGTCAGTCCTGAATATTCATTGGAGAACTGATGCTCAAGCTGAAGCTTCAATACTTTGGCCATCTGATGCGAAGAGCTAACTCATTGGAAAATACCCTGATGCTGGGAAAGATTGAAGGCAAGGGGAGAAGTGGATGACAGAGGATAAGGTTGTTGGCTGGTATCACCAATTCAAGGGACCTGAATTTGAGCAAACTCTGGGAGATAATGAAGGACAGGGAACTCTGGCATACTGCAGTCCATGGCGTTGCAAAGAGTCAGACATGACTTAGAGACTGAACAGCAACAAAAGGAATCAGTTGTCACAAAACTCTGGATATCAATTGCCTGGTAATGTTAGCATTTGGGTAATTTCTTTGCGGAACTGAACACCTCTATTTTTTTTCTTTCTTGGAGTTAAAATAAAAATGTCATGGTAATACAATAAATTATATATTGGCTTCAAAAAGCACATGCTTGTTTAGGAAACTCTGTGAAAACACTCTAGTTTGAAATGTGTAAGGAAAAAAATGAGAGAATCCCAGAAGATATAAATCTCCTTCCAGATTAAAAAGAGAGACTATTTGGTAATGCTAATGGGAAAGATGCCACCACACTTCAGGCAAAAAGTGAAGAAAAACTAAAGAGCCTCTTGATGAAAGTGAAAGAGGAGAGTGAAAAATTTGGCTTAAAGCTCAACATTCAGAAAACGAAGATCATGGCATCTGGTCCCATCACTTCATGGCAAATAGATGGGGAAACAGTGGCTGACTTTATTTTGAGGGGGCTCCAAAATCACTGCAGATAGTGACTGCAGCCATGAAATTAAAAGATGCTTACTCCTTGGAAGGAAAGTTATGACCAACCTAGACAGCATGTTAAAAAGCAGAGACATTACTTTGCCAACAAAGTTCTGTCTAGTCAAGGCTATGGTTTTTCCAGTGGTCATGTATGGATGTGAGAGTTGGACTGTGAAGAAAGCTGAGCACTGAAGAATTGATGCTTTTGAACTGTGGTGTTGGAGAAGACTCTTGAGAGTGCCTTGGACTGTAAGGAGATCCAACCAGTCCATCCTAAAGGAAATCACTCCTGGGTGTTCATTGGAAGGACTGGTATTGAAGCTGAAACTCTGATACTTTGGCCACCTGATGCGAAGAGCTGACTCATTTGGTAAGACTCTGATGCTGGGAAAGATTGAGGGCAGGAGGAGAAGGGGACAACAGAGGATGAGATATTTGGATGGCATCACTGACTCAATGGACGTTGGTTTGGGTAGACTCTGGGAGTTGCTGATGGACAGGGAGGCTTGGCGTGCTGCAGTTCATGAGGTTGCAAAGAGTCAGACACGACTGAGAGACTGAACTGGAACTGGAATGGGAAAGTGAAGAGGAAGTGATGAAGTGTAGTATCTTACATTTGTATTTCACCTCAGGGTTTACATTGAGTTTTTAATTATACCATACACAGTAACTGTGGATGGAGACATAGTTTCTATCATGCCCATTTTATAGATGAAAATGTAGAAGATCATGGTGTGTAAGCATCTAGAACAAAATGGTTTAGTTTCTCATCTGAGCTTGTTTATAAAAGATCAAGTACTGAATAACCAGAGGCACAGACAAACTGTCTGGTATGGGGAGCTTTCTTTATTCAGTTACACAAAAAATGATATATATAATCCAGTGCTAAATGTTATATTAAGACTAAACACTGAAAGAACATTCAGAAATGAGAAGGACAGTTCCTTATTACCTTCTGTGCTTTTGTCGTTGGCATAGAGCTGTGCAATGAAATTGCTTAACATGGTACTCGCACTGCAGTAATAACTTTCATCTAGGAAGATAATTAAACAAGGGATAGTCATATTAAAGAAGCCAATCTTAATTCTTCAAGGCTGTCTGTTCTTTACCATTTTCACTATCAAAAATTATGGAGGATTTGAGAATGATTAAATTTTAGAATGTGTTATTCTTCTGACATCTTTTTCATAATAAAGTTCAGTAATAAAACTGAGCTGTCCTTTCATTTGCTAAAAATTAATGATTTGTACAGAACCCAATTATGTTTTATTTCTTTTTTGTTTCAATTAATTATAATGATTTTTTTTAATACAAGAAAATTAATTCATCATTTTATTATAAATTAAAGTATTGATTACTCCCAGTCCAGGTTCGATGCACGATACTGGATGCTTGGGGCTAGTGCACTGGGACGACCCAGAGGGATGGTATGGGGAGGAAAGAGGGAGGAGGGTTCAGGATGGGGAACACATGTATACCTGTGGGGATTCATTTTGATATTTGGCAAAACTAATACAATTATGTAAATTTTAAAAATAAAATAAAATTAAAAAAAAATTAAAGTATTGATTACTCCCTATAGAGTAAATGTTTTAGAAGGTATAAAGAGTATGCTTAAACAGGCATCAAACTTTATTCCTCCTGGGAATGTATAGTACACTAATTTCCATTGTTGAAAAAAAGAATTATTTCACCCATTGTGTTTAGACAAATTACTTCAATTAACTGTGGCAAGATCATTAAGCATAGTTAATTTTAATGTAAATCAGATTATCTATAAAATAATCTTCGGATAACCATAATATATGTGTTTATACATATATGTATATGTTTATATGCATCTGTTTTTAGATGAATTTTTAAGATTAGTAATTTTTTATAATTGCTGTACTTTGGGTTTCAGCTCAATAAATATTTCTCAAAAACTTTCTATATGCCAAGTTAACATCTAGGAGCAGAGCCTAAGACAGCAATTCTTGTTCAAGTGTTCTTAGGGGAAGGAAATGAAGTGTGAGGATAGAGCAGAGAAGGAAAGTTAAGCCTGGAAGTCGTTTCAGTTTGGCCCAGCTTTGGTCTCATCTCAGGGAAGCTCTTGAGAACAACTTGTTCTTTAGACTCTGTCTGACCTTGAAGCTGCTGCTGCTGCTGCTGCTAAGTCTCTTCAGTCGTGTCCGACTCCTAGCGACCCCATGGACTGCAGCCCACCAGGCCCCTCCGTCCATGGGATTTTCCAGGCAAGAGTACTGGAGTGGGGTGCCATCGCCTTAAGGGGGGTATACTCTTTGTACCCCTATTCAGTCAGTCCTGGACTGAGCTCAGCCCTATGTGGCTGCGGAGAACTCCTTTTGCCTGAGGTTCTTTGTTCGAAAAGAAATGGGGGCAGTTATGAGTTAGCTTTTAATGGGTAAGGGGCTAGGTGCACTGGCTTGTAAAAGATATTTTGGTGTGACACCAACAACATCCACTATGTAATATAAGAAAGAGATTCTGCCCTCCAGATATTTACAGTCCTTAACAAACTTTGCCACACTTTTGTACTGTTAAGATATCACTCCAAGAATATCCACCGATAAATTCAAGGAAATCTCCACAGAATTGGGAACTTAATGGAGATCATGGTTAGGCTTATCTATTTGAATTGAAAGCATCGTGCAGAAAGCTGAGAAAACAAATGGAAAACTCAGTCAATGATCTTATGTACAGAATGATCACAATTTTTGATTTCTGGGTCAGAAAGCTTATCTCCCAAATCCTCTTGCTGAAGTTTCAGCACATTAGAAGTATTCCCCAATCTCTACCCTTGGACTGGTAACTCCCCATAATGGCAGTTTATGCTTAAAGAAGTCTCGCTGCTGCTGTTGTTGTTGTTTAGTCACTAGGTCATGTCCGACCCTTTGCAACCCCATGGACAGAAGCACGCCAGGCCTCCCTGACCCTTAACGGAGCTTGTCATAATTGTTTAGTAAGGTATTGGAATCACCACTAAAAAGTGCTTTATGCATAGCATTGATTTGATTTTATAAAGTGCTGAACCTTATTAGGAGTGTTTAAATCAACTTCCTACAGACTGATTTGATTTGGTTTGCTTTTATATTATTTTTAATAATTATACATACATTTGATCTTTTTATTTGGGGGAACAAAACCACATTTAATTTTTTAGATTATGTGCAATTAGTTGATGAATTTTCTATCAGTTGAAACTTCAGTGAACTTGCAAAATAATCCTGATTACAGCAGGTAATCTTAATACAATCTGGATGTGTTAGTAATCAAAACTGCTGGAACTCAAAGGCAACAGGAGATTCAGGAACACACCCAGAGACCAGACTTAATTACAGAAGAGAATTAGCCCCTCTAGTAGAAGCCATCATTGTTCAAGTTGTCTTCATTGCAAAGCATTTTGGTTCCCGGGCAACAGGTGATAAGGTTGACATTCTTAGGATGGGGTAGCCAAGGGCTTCTACTAGAGGGCCTAATTCTCTTCTGTAATAAAGTCTGGTCTTTGTTAGCGTGGCTCCAGAGAGAAAAGCCAAGCAGACTGAGTGAATGCCACAGCCAAGGAGGTGCCCTCACCCTCACTGCCATTCTGATTTGTGAAAGTGGCAGGTGCAAAAATATCTAACCTAACAGACTCCAAGTACATACTGATCTGTCAGGTGGTAGGACCCTGGTCTCCTCTGGGATAAATTGATGAGAAATCATTAGGAGCAACACTGTATTCAAGTTCTGTTCTAAATTTATTTGATAAAAATTGATTTAAACATTTATTTAAATTGTAATCCCATCAGATAAGGGTCTGAATTTTGAAACATTGTAGTCTCAAGTGAAAAATATTTCCCTCTTTCAAGCATATTACTGTTAGAGTAATTTTTATTTTGTCATCAGCTTCCGACATGGTTCTTGGTGGTCACAGATTATTTGTGAAAGGATGCATAAATGAATGAATGAGTAATAGCATGGCAATTTTTGTTTGGGGTGGTATGTAGGAAGGAGAATCTTACAAGCTTATTCCAGAAAATAAAATAATATTCTTTCCTTATGAGAAATTCTGATTCTTATTTCAGGGCTAAAGTGCTCTGATTGTCTTCCAAACAACCATACATTCCTCTCCTTTCAAATATAAAGTGATTCTGGCCTTCTTATATCTTTTATTAAAGCATTTCCCTATCATTTTATTGACAAATACAGAAAAGTGGCCTAATAGGTCTGTAAGAGGGCTGGATGGTCAATTTGTTTTGTATAAAAATCATTTTGAAGACATGTCACTTGAGACCTAAGTTTAAAAAAAAAAGAAGGGCTACATCTCTGAGCTATTTAAAAGTATTTTTTCCTGTTGATCTACTCCATCTTTACATAAATGCTTCCACAAAGTTATGAGTAAATGTAAGATGATCTGCCTTTGAATATCTATGAGAAAGACATTTGGCTTTTGTATTTCATAAAACCATGGCTAAAGGGCTGTTCTTTGCTCTCATTCAGTGTCCTCCAAACAGCAGTTCTCATGATAAATTCCCGTAATATTTTTTTTATTCTAAAAAATGGTATTGGCCCATATGAAAAGCTGAAATCTTTGCTGTTGGCTGTCTTGCTTCATTTAAAAACAATCGTTTTATGGACATGGGCCTTTTTTATTTTTATTTTTTGGCTACACCATGTGACATTCCTGACCAAAGATCAAACCCAAGCCCTTTGTGGTGGAAGCATGGAGTTGTAACCCCTGGACTGCCAGAAAAATCCACAATCATTTTGTTTTATCTATAAATACATTTTATTTTTTAAAATATGTTTTAATCTGTATATACCTCATATTATTTTATGAATAGGCAAGAAACCCACAGTAATGCCTTTAGTGAAAACTTGCATTATCATGAATAAAGAGTTATGGTATGAAAAGAGCATATTATATGGAAAGGTATATCCTTACTTGACATCCTAGCTGTGTTATTTTGAAAAGTTATTATTTCTCTTGTATCCTGTTTCTCTTTGAAAAAGTGGGGAATATGAGTCCCAACATCCAGGAATGTGTTGGAGCTGACTGACTGGAAAGAGCTGATTGTTAAATATTTATGAACTTTATAAACCACTTTTAAATCATTGGTAGGCTGAAATTTTCCTTAGTGGAGTATTTATGCCACAGAGATTGTCATGCATTATGAATCAGGACTTATTTTTTAAGAATCAGCTTATTAGCACAACAGTGATTGATATTATAAAGAACAAATGAAATAATATATATAAAAGTATTTTGTGATCCTCAAAAATCTGTGCTTAAAAATCAGTGTAGTAGAGGCAAAGTGATTTATTATTGAATTGTATTACATATATAACAATTATTTTCCAATTAATAATTTAAAAATTCATTTTTATAAAAGATTATTAAAGCCTTAGAAAAAGTAATTTAAAATAAAATAAGCAAATTTATCTCTAAAATAATATTATTGGGAAGATAAGTAATAGATTTTTCTTTCTTGAAGATATGAAACAATTCAAACAAATCCACATGGATTTTAACAGGGAAACAAATTCAGGTGAGCAGAGAAGAAAGCAAAAAATAAAATTCCCTTTCTAAGCAGAATTTTCTGCTTAGAAAGGGAATTGATCAGGAAATCAATTCTTGGTAAAAGAGTTCCATTTATAAAAACTTTAAAATTCTGTAAAGACATTCTTCTAGTTTTATTAAGGTATAATTGGAAACAAATATTTTATATATAATACAATAAACAAATTAATGTTTTGATATATGTTGTGAAGCAATAACCTCAATTAATTTGATTAACATATTTGTTTTCTCACACAGTTATCATTTTCTTGCCTGTATATATCTGTGTGTGGTGAAAACACTTTGGATCTACCCTTTAAGCAAATTTCAAGTATGCAATACAGTATTGTTAACTATAGTCACACTGTTTTGCATTATATCTACAGAATTTATTCACCTTGAGTAATTTCTTTCCTTCCCTTTTAGGTAGGGAGCTTCATAAAATGGTAGATTTTTTTTTTAAGACTGAATAATGTTTTGTAATATATATACAATATGTATATTATACATAAATATAATATTTAACGTGTTTTTGTCATTCATCCATCAGCACATATATATATATATATCTATATACAAACAATAAAGTATTTGTTTTAAAAATTAAAGATAATATTCCCATTCACAATAGCAACAGAAATAACAAAATACTTAGGAATAAAGTTAACCAAAGAGATTAAAGACTTGTATAGTAAAAAGTATAAAATGTTGATGAAGAAAATTAAAGAAGACAGAATATGGAAGAACATCCTGGGTTCATGGATTGGAAGGATTAATTTTGTTCAGATCTCCATACTATTCCAAATGATGTACAGATTCAGTGCAATTTCCATCAAAATCCCAACGGCATTCTTTACAGAAATAGAGTAAGCAATGCAAAAATTAATTTAGAGCAACAAAGACACTGAATAACCAAATTAATCTTTAGCAAGAACAAGGCTGGAGATATCACATTTCCTGATTTCAAATTTTTATAAATTTCAAATGAGAAAAATATATTTCTCACATTATTAGAGTACCTATGCTTGTCAGACTTTATTTTTTGGGACTCCAAATCACTGCAGATGGTGATTGCAGCCATGAAATTAAAAGATGCTTACTCCTTGGAAGGAAAGTTATGACCAACCTAGATAGCATATTCAAAAGCAAAGACATTACTTTGCCAACGAAGGTCCATCTAGTCAAGGCTATGGTTTTTCCTGTGGTCATGTATGGATGTGAGAGTTGGACTGTGAAGAAATCTGAGTGCCAAAGAATTAATACTATTGAACTGTGGTGTTGGAGAAGACTCTTGAGAGTCCCTTGGACTGCAAGGAGATCCAACCAATCCATCCTAAAGGAGATCAGTCCTGGGTATTCATTGGAAGGACTGATGCTGAAGCTGAAACTCCAATACTTTGGCCACCTCACGCGAAGAGTTGACTCATTGGAAACGACTCTGATGCTGGGAGGAACTGGGGGCAGGAGGAGAAAGGGATGACAGAGGATGAGATGGCTGGATGGCATCACAGACTCGATGGACATGAGTTTGAGTGAACTCCGGGAGATGGTGATGGACAGGGAGGCCTGGCATGCTGAGATTCATGAGGTTGCAAAGAGTCAGACATGACTGAGCGACTGAACTGAACTGAACTGATGCTTGTAAGTATAATTCCTAGCTCTTCTCTCTCAAAAATATTCACTCTGGAATGTCTGTTCTTCAGAGAGACTGTCTTTAGGTCTCATGTTCCTCAGCATCTCTACCAAAGATATTATTTTTCATCACCCTGTTCTATCTCCTTCTCCAATGGTTTCCATACTGGCTTTCAACTTTTTATTCTTCTCACACTTCCTCTTCTCTCTCCCTACCTCACAACCCCCATTCTCTGGAGGTAGGGTGGGCTATTATGACACCATGGACTGTAGCCTGCCAGGCTCATCTGTCCATGGGATTTCCCAGGCAAGAATCCTAGAGTGGGTTGCCATTCCCTTCTCCAGGGGATCTTCCTGACCCAGAGATTGAACCCGTGTCTCCTTCATTGCAGGGGGATTCTTTATCACTGAGACACCAGGGAAGCCCCTAATCCAATAATTGGTGTCCTTATAAGAGAAAAGAGAGAGAGATTTGAGACATAAATCACAGGGGAGAAGACCATGTGAAGATGAAGGCAGAGATTAGAATTATGCCACCACAAGGCATGGAAGCCTGAAGACCCAGAAGCTGGAAGAGGCAAGCAAGAGTCCTCTCCTCCAGCCTTCACAGAGAAAAAGAACTCCTGTTGCTTTGTGGTTTCTTCTTCCCCACATCATTTGTTTATCATCCTAGTATTTTGAAAAACATACTTCCTCTTCACTCACAGCATTTTCAACCTCAGGTCTTTACTCAAGTATTCTTTCTGCAAGAAATTCTCCTCCTACATGAAATGCATCCTCCAACATGAAAGACTGTCCACTCTTCATGATTCAACCCAAATACCATGTCTGTAGTGGTGTTATTTTTCTAGGGCTATAACACATTACTACAAGGTTTGGAAGCTTAAAATAACAGAAATTGACTTCCTCAGCATTTTGGAGGCCAGAATCCATAATTAAGGTATTGGCAGGACCATACTCTCTCTGAAGGCTCTGTAGAGAATACTTACTTATTTCTTCTAGTTTTTGGGGTTCCAGGCTTCTTTGATTTGTGATGGCATTATTCTGATCTCTGCCTTTATCTTCACATTGGCTTCTCCCTTGTGGCTCTTTTTTTCTTTTTTTTTTCCCCTAACACCTTCACAAAAGTCCTGTGTTCTTTAGGGCACTAATCACAATGCCTTAAAAATTACAGTTAAAGTATGAATTACAATTATTAAAATTACCCATTTATTTACAATAATATTTTAAAGTCTGTCTTCCCCAGTGAACTACCAGTTCTGCGAGGACTGGCCTGGGTTGGGCAACCCCAGTGCCCAGCTCAGGACAGGCACAGAACAGGAGATCAATGAATATGTGATGAACTAACAAAATACAAATAAGTGCAGAACCAGGGCAAAAAAACCTGGAGCCCTGATTTCCCAGCTACAGATTCACCTTCTCTTTCTTTTCTCTTGCAAGTTGACCAGTCATTGAATTGGGGCCTACCCTTACTCCAAAATTATCTCACCCAGAGATCCCTTATTTAATCATATTTGAAAAGACAAAATTTCCAAATTAGATCACATTCACAGCTACTGGGACGTACTGGGACATAATGCTTTCAAGGATACAATTCCATCCAAAATAGGCATTTCCCTTCATTCCTCAGCTAAACATTTTCTTTCTGTCTACCGAGTTCTCCTAAGGTTACATCTTTATGTCCCTTAATGGTGGTTGTATGTTCTGTCCTTTATTGACAGGACATTGATTTGTTCTGTACTGTTGTTTGCATACCAGTCTAACATTCCAGACTATACATTCCTTAAGGATTGTATTTAGTTTAATCTGTATCTAGTAGAACTCTTAAACCAAGACTTATATGAATGGATATTTGAGAAATATTCATTGAGTAATGCTTGTGACCAAGTGCACTGAATTCTCATTTGTATTTATTCACTTAGTCACACCGGAGCTACAGTTCCAAATCGTTTTGTTCAACAATCCAAAAACCAGGATAATGCAAAGTAAATACCTTGTATTATTGAGCAGTGTTTGCAACCAAGCAGTATTCATCTCAAGGAAGAACATTCTAACTAAAGGATTTCCCAGTGTTTATTTTTTATTATGTCAAAGTAAACGTCTCTAATAAATACAAATTTGTTTAAAAAATGCACAGTAGCAAGTATCTAACTTTAATGTAAATTTTTACAAGTAACATGTCAAAGTCTGGTAGAAAGGCTCATTTCTATAGAAGACAACTCTCATCAAAAGTGACAGGCCTGTCATATAAATTTTGTGGAGGTAGAATTTAGTACATTGCAACTGTGAGCTGGAATTTAGTTTAACGTGAACAGGAAGTCAGAATACTCAAGTAAGAAATATGTTCCCATCTCTAATAACTTATGCTGCACAATTTCAATAACCTTTAAAAAAAACTTTCCCCTTTAGGATTTGCTGATAGGTAATCAAATGCAATTTTCTCCCTTTGCAATGTGTTCAAAGTTTATTAGTTGATATTGCTTAGTCGAATTCAATAACTGACATTTATCATTTTGAAAGTGTGCAATTTATTCGCGTATTGTAGAATTTACATTTATTTCAAATCAGATTGATTGGAATTTCAAATCTCTAAAGCTTCAATTTCATCTAGCTGCAATTATGTAAAAATCATGTGTCAATTTCCAAATCAGTCTATATTTATACTTTCACTACATCTAGTAAGGGTTAGCTTTTTAGAATAGCTTTTGGCAAATGTTCTTGCCAGAAATGGATATAAAGATTGTTTGAGAAAGACATTCTGCACTCTTGCTTTATGTTTAGAAAGCTTTCTGACCATTTTTAATATATTTTAGGGAAAAAACTCAAACATAAACTTCTGTAAATCAGAGCCAGAACAAAGTGCAGTTGTGGCAACACGTATCAACTTGGAAAAGGACAAATTAATGATGAAGGAAAATATGTAATTAGTCACTTTGTATATGAAAGTAGAAATTTACCACTTGCTGCTGCTGCTGCTAAGTCGCTTCAGTCGTGTCTGACTTTGTGCAACCCCATAGATGGCAGCCTATGAGGCTCCTCCGTCCCTGGGATTCTCCAGGCAAGAATACTGGAGTGGGTTGCCACTCCAGTATTTCATTCCTTCTCCAATGCATGAAAGTGAAAAGTGAAAGTGAAGTCGCTCAGTCGTGCCGGACTCTTAGTGACCTCATGGACTGCAGCCCACCAGTCTTCTCCATCCATGGGATTTTCCAGGCAAGAGTACTGGAGTGGGGTGCCATTGCCTTCTCCATTTACCACTTAGGAAATGTCAATGATGACAAAATATCTCTGGCATATTTTCACAAACTTCTCTTGGGGACACTGTGAGTTTAAAGGAATAAAGATAAAACTGCTGATAATCCCCTTCAAATGAAATCTGGCATCCTATGCTTACATCTGTCTGTAAAAAGGAAGTCAGGGAAGCTTATGCATGATGGAAGGTTCTGGGGTCAGTAAAGGACCATGATTTGCAGGTATGTATGTCCTCATACAGCTCACCTGGTAGCTGTTTTTCAGTTCACTTTCTGTATGCCTCAACCTCACAAGCAACTGTCAGTTTAGGACTTAGAAACATATCTTTTATGGTTTTTGTGTTTCCTATACTGTTGAAGATAGGAGGTAGTGTGGTTTAATATTTGAAGTAACCCCATTATTAAACTATTATTTTGGAACACTTAGATGGGCCATATTTAAAGAAGCAATGGTGAGTTTGTATTATAGGATGGTAGGAAACTGAAGGATTTTCCTTGCCTTCAGTGAAACTTGCCTGAGATGACAGTAAATTAAGCAGCAACAATGAACTAATTAAATGCTCTGTTAGGGAAGTAGAGTATACCAGGAGAGCTCATAACATAAGCAGACAACATAGTTAGAGGGGGAAAGGTGGGTCAAACATCTTCCTGGATGAAGCATGTATTAATCTCTGTGTCATAGGTGGAGATGAAGGAAGAGATTAAAGTCATACGTGCAAAGGCCCAGATATAAGTGAGAGCATGTGTGCATGCTAAGTCGCGTTAGTTGTGTCTGACTCTTTATGATCCTATGGACTACAGCCTGCCAGGCTGCTCGGTCCATGGGGCTCTTCAGGCAAGGATACTAGAGTGGGTTGCCATTCCCTTCTCCAGGGGATCTTCCCAACCCCCGGATCGAAACTGCATCTCTTATATCTTCTGCATTGGCAGGCGGGTTCTTTACCACTTGCACCACCTGGGAAGTCCCCATATCTTCCTTCAAATACATGGGGGAAATGTCTGTTCCATCAAACTTTACTGTTGACAGATCAGTAAGAGAACATCAGTAGTCTAGTAAATGGCATCACTAAATCAACACTTGTGTTTTCACTTCAAATTAACCTTGCATAAAAGTAATCAGAACTTTTCTTTGTCATATAATATATTTCAGCTACAAAGCTCTTTGCCTCTGCTGGCAGGTGAATCTTGGCACTCTGTCCAAAGTTTGCTTCACTGTTCATTATTTTAAATGTCTATGAATTACATGTCAATCCCAAACTCCCTAACTGTCCCCCCCACCCCCATAACCATAAGTTCATTCTCAAAGTCTATGAGTCTGTTTCTGTTTTATAAATAAGTTCAGTTGTATTATTTGTTTTTAGATTCTGCATATAACCTATATCATAGGTAGGGAGTTTGGGACTGACATGTACACACTGCTATAATTAAAATTAGATAACCAACAAGGACCTACTGAATAGCACATGGAACTCTCCTTGATACCAGGTAATGACCTAAATGGGGAAAGAATTTGAAGAAGAATAGAAACATGTATATGTATAACTGAATCACCTTGCTGTACACTTGAAACTATCACAATATTGTTAATATAAAATAAAAAGTTTAAAAAGGTCTATGAATTAAAACATACATATATCAGGAAACGTCTAGACAGGAATAAAAAAAACACTAGGAGTTTCAGTCATAGGCAATCGAATACAAGGAATTGGCTGCAAAGATATTTGAGAACTGAGATTGTAAAACAGGAAAATGGTTGCAGAAGAAAAATGCTGACAGTGTGAAATAGAAAGCTGATTCTAACTGTGGACTAGAGTCTAGGAGCCTGAAGCTTGGATACACTATCATGGGTAGTTCTGGATTTACTGAGCAGATGTTGCTTCTACCAGGGCTTGAGTTTCTGAAAAGGTGCTATTTCTGTGCAGGTTGTTGAATCTAAAATCATCTTATCTTTGCTGCAGACGTCACAATTCCCATCAACTGCCATCAAGTGCCGTACTATTGGAATCAGAAGCAGAAATCTTTACTTTCAATCTTTTCATCTCTCACCAGTGTTCCTAATGGCAGAACATAGCTCTAATAGGAAATCAGCTAATGGCAGATCTCAGGGAATGTAGTTTGCAGACTCCCTCTCCAGTGGTGCAGGAAGAGTATGGAAGAGTGGGCCCCGGGGCTAAGAGAGAGTCAAATGACCTCCCCAGCTCAAGTTCAGGATTGGAACTGGACTCGATATGAAATCAACTAAAACCCAAATTGGAAACATTGCCCTGTGAATTTTTTTTTTTTCTGTGAATTTTTTTTATGAGGATTTAGCTGGGTAAAAGTTAGGCTAGAATCTCACTGAGGTTCACATTCAATTTAAACAATGAACAAATATGACTTTTAATAAATAAAGTGTGGAGAAAGGCCATAGGCATTATTTTGGTATATCTAATTTGGGTTCAAAGCAAGAACAAAAGCAAGGAGAGGCTCAGAAAAAGTCACAGTGAATCTGAGCTTTGAAGCTTTCTTTTTTTGTTGTTGTTTGAAAAATTTTTTTTTACAATTTTATGTTGGTTTCTGCAGTACAACAATGTGAATCAGTCATAATTATATATGTATGTATATCCCTTCCCTCTAGAACTTCCCTCCTGTTCCTTCATCTCACCCCTCTAGGTCATCACAGAGCACCAGGCTGGACTCCCTGTGTTATGTATTAATAACAGCTTCCCCTTTCTTTCCAACATTCTTTCCCTTTCCCAGCAGTAGACATCTGGTGAGGGTGGTGGGAGGGGGAACCCTATCTCTTGTCTTGGATCTTCAGTCTTGACAGGCGCTAAGGTCTCAGCCTACTTAATTATTCGATTCTCTGCCTCCTTGTGGAGTAGGGGATCTGATGGTCTAGACCCAGTACATTTTTCTACTCCTAGATGGTTATGGTCTCCTCTCTTCCCCCAGATCTATCAACTCTCCACCCATGCCCTGAGGGGAGCAGTGTGCTGCTCTTCCCCCAGAGGCTTAAGGGAGGAGAGGGAAGAAGAATCCTTCTTCACAACAGCTGTTGTCAGCCTCCCCAGAATGACCCAGGAGGAGGTTTTCTCAGATCTCTCACCCTACTCGAATCTTACTGATGGGCATTCAGTGAGGTCCTTGTAGAAGCTCCTAGAAGTTGCTAATTTCTTTATCTGCGGTTGTTCTACAATCTCACACTAGCCATTGCTTGACATGTAGAAATTAATTTTTTAAAATTGAACCTAATTTTTATTACCTGCTCATGTGTCACCCAGTGTCTGTCCCAGATAAGCAAGTAATCATATTCCTCTCTCTCTGAAAGCATCTGTCTTTTCTTAGATTTTCAGTTAATTGATAGTTCTGAAACCTCAGCACTCTTATGGGTTCAGTGACAGTTGTGAGTTGTTAGGTGATCCAAATTTTCCTGGTCTAAGTTTGGAGTAATATTATTTCACACTATCTACATCCTAAGCAGAGGCTGAAGACCCACTACATTCTTGATTCTCTCCTTTCTGTGGTTGAAGGTATTTGCAACTTTCCCCTTCTTATTTTATCTCTTTCTTCACAGATCTTCTTCTTAGTTCAGTGATCCACACATTCGGTTTCAACTTTATTTTGCTGGTGTTTCTTGCTCTTACAACATAATAAGATGTGTCTTCTGATTAATACTGCTGATTCAAGTCTTTCATGAACAAATTCTTAAAGAGATTTTTCTTGCAGTAATTTGTTGTCATAAGGAAATACTTGTTTATTAAAATTTATCTACTTTTAAGTGAAGAATAATTACTTTAAAATGTTGTATTGGTTTCTGCCATATATCAACATCATAGGTATATATGTCTCTCCCTCTTGATCTTTCCTCCCACTTCCCACCCCATCCCACACCTCTAGGTTGTCACAGAGCCCCAGTTTGGAAATAAGAAAGCCTTCCTCAGCGATCAGTGCAAAGAAATAGAGGAAAACAACAGAATGGGAAAGACTAGAGATCTCTTCAAGAAAATTAGAGATACCAAGGAAACATTTCATGCAAAGATGGGCTCGATAAAGGACAGAAATGGTTTGGACCTAACAGAAGCAGAAGATATCAAGAAGAGGTGGCAAGAATACACAGAAGAACTGTACAAAAAACATCTTCACGTCCCAGATAATCACAATGCTGTGATCACTGACCTAGAGCCAGACATCCTGGAATGTGAAGTCAAGTGGGCCTTAGAAAGCATCACTACAAACAAAGCTAGTGGAGGTGATGGAATTCCAGTTGAGCTATTTCAAACCCTGAAAGATGATACTGTGAAAGTGCTGCACTCAATATGCCAGCGAATTTGGAAAACTCAGCAGTGGCCACAGGACTGGAAAAGGTCAGTTTTCATTCCAATGCCAAAGAATGCTTGAACTACCACACAATTGCATTCACCTCACATGCTAGTAAAGTAATACTCACAATTCTCCAAGCCAGGCTTTAGCAATACGTGAACTGTGAACTTCCAGATGTTCAAGCTGGTTTTAGAAAAGGCAGAGGAACTAGAGATCAAATTGCCAACATCTGCTGGATCATGGATAAAGCAAGAGAGTTCCAGAAAAACATCTATTTCTGCTTTATTGACTATGCCAAAGCCTTTGACTATGTGGATCACAATAAACTGTGGAAAATTCTGAAAGAGATGGGAATACCAGACCATCTGACCTGTCTCTTGAGAAATCTGTATGCAGGTCAGGAAGCAACAGTTAGAACTGGACATGGAACAACAGACTGGCTCCAAATAGGAAAAGGAGGACATCAAGGCTGTATATTGTCACCTGGCTTATTTAACTTATATGCAGAATACATCATGAGAAACGCTGGGCTGGCTGAAGCACAAGCTGGAATCAAGATTGCTGGGAGAAATATCAATAACCTCAGATATGCAGACGACACCACCTTTATGGCATAAAGTGAAGAGGAACTAAAAAGCCTCTTGATGAAAGTGAAGGAGGAGAGTGAAAAAGTTGGCTTAAAGCTCAACATTCAGAAAACGAAGATCATGGCATCTGGTCCCATCACTTCATGGGAAATAGATGGGGAAACAGTGGAAACAGTGACAGATATTTATTGTAATGATTAAATAAAAATATTTAATTTAATTTAACACATACCCCATAACTGTAAAGAGTCCCTAGAACTGCAAGGAGATTAACCCAGTCAATCCTAAAAGAAATAAATCCTGAATATTCATTGGAAGAACTGATTCTAAAGCTGAAGCTCCGATACTTTAGCCACTTCATGTGAAGAGCCAGCTCATTGGAAAAGACCCTGATTTTGGGGGAAAGATTGAAGGCAAAAGAAGAATGGGGAGGCAGAGAATGAGATGGTTAGATAGCATCACTGACTCAATGGACATGAATTTGAGAAAACTCTGGGAGATAGTGGAGGACAGAGGAGTCTGCTGTGTTGCAGTCTATGGGGTTGCAAACAGTCAGACATGACTTAGTGACTAAAAAACTACCATACACACACTCAAAGGTCTTACCTAAGAACCCTATACATAGTAAGACTCACTGTATAAGAAGTATAAATGTGGTGGTGTTGGCTTCAGAAAGAGGAAGTCATGGAGGGAAATAAAATATCGTTTACTAAGAATCTACTATCAGGCACAATGCTAAGAACTTCCTGTGCATGCCTTCATATTATCCCCACAATAACACTAAAATGTAAGTATTATTATTTTCATTTTGTAGATTTTTAAATGAAGGGAAGGGAAGAACTAATGAGAACCTGAGGCATATAATGTTCTCATCTCTTTCCCAAGTTTAGACAGCCCAAATGACATACTGGGATTTAAACTAAGTACTTGAAAAATGTGTGATTTCTTCTACATTATTCGTATTCTTTTTGCTTCAATCCAAGTTAGGAAAAAAGCAAACCTATACATCTTTAAAATAGATGAAATTTAATATAGAGCATTGGATACAGGTCATGGTAAAGCTGGAGAGCCAATCAAGGCATTGAGGCAACACAGACACAAGTCAGGACAAGTTTACCGTTTCTAGAACAGAGATCTAAGCAAAGAGGCAGTGTTACTAAATTCCAGGGGCTGGGATCACCTGGTGAAACCTGGAATTATGATGGAACTGTCTAGGAGGAGCTGAAGTCAGGGGAGCATCCAGCAGCTGAGAAATACCTCTATAAGCAAAGAGAGGCATACTCTGGCTTCTCCTTTCCTCCTGCTAACTCTCTGATCTTCTGCTATTTCCTCCCATTGTGTAATACTGATCAAGCCACCTAATAAATAATTAGGGAAGATACAGCCTACAAAGATCAGTTGAGCTGTGATGCAGAGCAGAGCAAAAGCAAGTAAAATGGATTTAGAAGCAAACTGCCAAGAATAGGCACTCCAAATTCCTCCAGACTCCCTTCCAAAGTGTTCCCACTTTCTTTAGCCTATTTTGAAAGTGCCTGTGTCAAATACGTTCATCTTTTTTTCTCACTTGGTCACTTTTCAGTTATGTATTCTTACACAGCTGTTAATTTTTTCTGTTTTTCACGTCATTTATGTAAGTCTCTTGAGGACTGGGAAAGTATTAGTTCAGGCTGACAGATACCCAGTCTGTCCTCCTGTTGAAAGAGGTGCCTGTAGACACTGAATCATAATGAAGGTAGGGTTTGAATTGCGGCAGATGAATGCATCTTTCATGTACCATCTGCTTTTTGAATTGAGTTGCAGACAAATTGTTTATATTGACTCCATGTTTAAGCTGCCACCAAATTAGGACCCATGAAGATTTTTATTCCTAAAGTGCCTAAGTAGGTGGATTTGATTTCTTTACTAGCCAAGTTTGTGTTGA
Source organism: Bos indicus (assembly GCF_029378745.1). NCBI lineage: Eukaryota > Metazoa > Chordata > Mammalia > Artiodactyla > Bovidae > Bos > Bos indicus. The sequence goes on along the minus strand of NC_091765.1, from coordinate 56,869,794 downwards.
TTTTTGTATTTATGAACTAACAACTTTATTTATCTTGGTCGTCTTTTGGCATTGTATTATTTGATTTATGTTTGGCTGGCTCTTCTGGCTAGAATATGTGCTCTGTAAGGACAGGAGCTTATGCATTTTGCAAAGCCACCTGGTTTAGAGTAAGTGTTCAGTTAATGTTTGTGATTCAGTAAATGCACAAGATCTGTCTAGGCAGTGTTTCATCTATTGTTGTATTTTTAGGATTGGAAGTTGTCTTATATGTTCTGAAATTTGTCACAATATCCTGACAGTTAACTTTGTTAAACCTGTTGTCTCAGATATCACAGTACCTTTTGTTCCTGCAGCAACCATTTTCCTTATTATGATTGTGTAGATCTTAGAAGAAAATTAAGTAAAAAAAATTTTTGCTTGCATTTTCCCTAGCATTTGTTTAATATATCTAACCAATTTCAGGATATTCATCATCATTTTAGGATCTGAAAATGTAAACTTATACACTACAGTATTCAAGAGAAATCTGACTGTTTTCCCTAGCTCAAATAAGTAATCTCTTATTAAAAAGATCTCATGTGATTATGATGAACACCAGTATATATTTCAATTTTCTTATGTAAATCAATAAACTGCTATGTATTTTATATAGCACCAAGTTGATTTGCATTAGAATGGTAAAACATGTACTGATATTCATTGTTTAATTTATTTATGTTTGTCCCACCAAATTCCCACTAATTTTTACAATGGCTGTATAATAGTGGTGCAATTGTAGATGAGCTGTTTATCTTAGAGTCTGTTTATGAACACCACAAAAATTTTTGGTGTCTCCTTACATGGTAAAGTTCTGTTACTTTAATAGCTATACTAAAAAAGAGCTGTAATGCTGTCCCCACTGAGCCAGGGTAGAATATGTTTGCTCAACATCCCTGATTTTGAGTTTGGGAAAAAAATACAATTTATACAACAGAGTAAGATATAGAACCCAGATTCTGGAGCTAGGTTACCAGGGTTTGAATCTCAGTTCTGCTATTTATTAGCTTGGAATCTTGGGCAAGATTCTTAATCTCACAATAACTCAGTTTTCTCCTCTTCAAAATGGAATGATAAAAATACCTACTTCAAAGGGCTGTTAAGAGGATTAAATGAGTTAATAACATAAGTAAAAGGGTTTAGAACAAATCTTGGTACTTGGTTAGTGCATATAAATTTAGCTATCGTCTACATGATCATATAAGTAATTGTGTGTCTTCAAGGCTTAGAACATCTCAATATATATACCACCCAAACTCCTCTCCATGGCCCATGTGGTCTTACATCACCATCCCTTGCTACTTCTCAACTCATCTCATGCTTCTCTTCCTTAGCTTATTCTAACCAGTAGCTCTGGTCATCTGCAAGTTGCCAGAAAAGCCAAGCTATTTCCCATCTTGAATTCACTGTATCTGTCAGTTTACCCATGCAGAACATTCTTCACGTGAATGGTTCGTTCTCATCTCTGGGTCTCAACTGAAAAAATGCCTTCTCTCCAGAAAGGCTCTCCTTTGCATATCCTATGTAATTATTACCACAATCCTGCCATGATTCATTTTCTATCACACGAGTCTGGATTTTTTTTCTACCAAGCCCATAGAATAGTCTGTCATTTTTTTAAAAGAATGTTTTCTTCAGTGGAATATAAGTTCCTCAAGGTCAGGGAACTTCTGTGTATTGTAAATTATTTTATGTTCAGTGTTTGGCACAGTCCCTGGCATACAAGATACACTCAACTATTTGTTTAATACGTAAATGATAAAATTAATAAATGAGTGAATGAATATAAAGGATTGAATGTTGTCTGTTTCAGGCTTTGAGGAGACAAAACCTTTGAATAGTGACCAAAAATGATTATGGCAAAAGCAATGTGGCTAGACTCTCTGGATTATATGAATGTAGGTAAATATTGGAGTTTTCTGAGTATCTATTAGTTGATTGGGCACTGTTTGATGTCAAGTGAAGAACTTCAAAAAATAGGAAAGCTCATGAAGACTTTGGGATTTAGTATGAAAGTTTATAGTTCAGATCTGAGCTGTGAAGTTTAGACTCCCTCAGGAAAATGAATATACCTAAGGTAAGAAATTAAATAAAGAAACTTAGTTATACCTCACAATTGCATCTTCCATTATACTGGGAAATAGTTCTGCCTGTAAGTTCCACATCTAGACTGAGAGATCCACAAGGGCCAGGAGCTAGCTTGCCCAGCCCTTTCTCCCCAGCAGCTGTCTCAGGCACATTTGTACTCAGTCCATGGTTTTTGAGTGAAAGGGGAAAATGGTTTACATTTACTGTCTTTATCGTTGAGAAAAGAACCCAAATTCTAAGTTTACTAAGTAGGAAAAATGTATGTGGTTATTTTAAAATATGTGGTTAAAAGGTTCTTATTAGAAATTGTTGCCATAGCAAAATGCATTATTTTATTTAAAGCTACAAAATTCTACACAATTATACAAATGAGACACTGGGACTTAGATTCCTGCTAAGCCATTAAATGAAAGGGTTGTGTTGAAATGCAAATTACCCTCATTCTGGAACCACAAATCTCAAGCCCTCTCTATGGTAGTCTGTCTTCTCCAATTTGTTATAAGGTAGCGAATACAGGATTTGTGTGGAATACAGAGCCATAGTGCAACCTTTATCCAAATCATGGTGTCTGACTACCAGTTGCAGTTTGAAATTGTTCAGTGTATTCATTAGGGCAATGGTGCCTGCAGGAGATCTGGGTTCAGTCCCTGGGTTGGGAAGATCCCCTGGAGAAGGAAATGTCAACTCACTCCAGTATTCTTGCCTAGAGATTTCCATGGACAGAGGAGCCTGGTGGGCTACAGTCCATGGGGTCGCAAAGAGTCAGACCCAACTAAACAACAACAACATGTCAGAGATAACTGCAGCTAAATAGTGCATGATTCTGTGAAAACAAGACAGTTTGAATTTTAGCTTCAAATAGTTCCTGAATCAAAGTGAATATAGACATAATCAAAAATTATTTCATGAGAGGAAGCAAAATAGGTAGGAAATGATCAACTCTACAATATTAAGGTTGAAGGTGTGCTTCTATGTTTTGAAAGCCCTAGTTTTTCTTACTTCAGTTGTCTCTGAAATGTAAGTTTCTCTGCCTTATTGTCAAAATAGACCATAAAATTTGCTTTGCCATGCGAGTTCATGAGCATGGGAGTTCAAGCAGAAGCTTCAAGAGCAATTGAGTGGTTCAGGTTCCTTTTTCTCTTTTTTTCTCTGAGTGTCAGCCTTTTGTTAGAAGGAGAAAACACAAGGAGTAGAGCTTCAGCAGCAATTGTAAACAACAAAAATGCATTGGGTTGTTACTACAGCAAAGCTAACCAATTCAAATTTTATCTGTAAAATGTCAGGACAACAAAAGTACCTACCTCTTAAGTTTTGTGAGGTTAAATGAGAGATTTCATGTTTAGGTTATTATTCAGGTTAGTGCTTAGCATATAGTAACCTCCTAAATAAAGATGTCAATTGAAGTTAGTATCATTTTTTAAAATCTTTTCTCCACAGTCAGATACTAAATAGTTTTAGAACACAGGTAATAATTTCACCTTAATGTAAGTAAGGAAATGGAACGAAAACGAACACATTTTTGGTATATTTTATCTTTCACTAGGCTTTCTAACTATTTTAAATAATTTCAACCCACAACAACACTGAGTGGGAAATAATATTATAACCCACACTGTATGAAAAAAACTGAGCCTCAGAAACTTAAGAAAGTTTCCCTAAGTCATAGAGCTATATAAGTGGGGGACCCAAGATTTGGACCTGGTTCCTAAATTCATATTGTTCCGTCATACAAAACTTTCCATGTAGTAGCTTATATATGCTGAATTCTTACAAGGTTATTTTTCAGGCTAATCAAAGACCTCCACTATCACAGCTTTCAGAGCATCTCCTACCTCATCTATGTTATAATGCTGCAACTTTTAGCTCAGGGAAGTCCTTGTAGGAGGCTTTGTTAGCCTGAGGAGGCTGCAGGTAATAAATGAGAATTGTTGTTCAGTCGCTCAGTCGTGTCCAACTCTTGCAACTCCATGGATGGCAGCACACCAGGCTTCCCTGTCCTTCACAATCTCCCGGAGTTTGCTCAAACTCATGTCCATTGAAACAGTGATACCATCTCATCCCCTTCTCCCGCCTTCAATCTTTCCCAGGATCAAGGTCTTTTCCAGTGAGTTGGCTCTTCGCATCAGGTGGCCAAAGTATTGGAGCTTGAGCTTCAGCATCAGTCCTCCCAACGCATATTCAGGACTGATTTCCTTTAAGATTGACTGGTTGGATCTCCTTGCTGTCTAAGGGACGCTCAAGAGTCTTCTCCAACACCACATTTTGAAAGCATCAATTCTTTGGTGCTCAGCCTTCTTTATAGTCCAACTTTCACATCTGTACATGACTACTGGAAAAACCATAGCTTTGACTAGATGAACCTTTGTTGGCAAAGTGATGTCTCTGCTTTTAATACAGTCTGTATTTGTCATAGCTTTTCTTCCAAGAAGCAAGCATCTTTTAATTTCATGGCTGCAGTCAATGTTCACAGTGATTTTGGAGCCCAAGAAAATAAAGTCTTCACTGTTTCCACTCTTTCCCTATCTATTTGCCATGCATTTATGGGACCGGATGTCATGATCTTACTTTTTTTGAATGTTGAATTTTAAGCCAGTAAGCTCTTCTCACTTTCCTCTTGCACCTTTATCCACAGGCTCTTTAGTTCCTCTTTGCTTTCTTCCATTAGGGTGGTGTCATCTGCATATCTGAGGTTATTGATATTTCTCCTGGAAGTCTTGATTCCAGCTAGAGATTCATCCAGCCTGGCATTTCATATGCTGAATAATTTAAATAAGCAGGGTGACAGTATGCTGCCTAAACATACTCTTTTCCAATTTTGATCTACCTTGGTGGCTCATCGGGTAAAAAATCTGCCTGCAATGTGGGAGACTTGGGTTTAATCCCTGGGTTGGGAAGATCCCCTGGAGAAGGGAGCAGCTACCCACTCCAGTATTCCAGCCTGGAGAATTCCATGGAGTGTATAGTCCATGGGGTTTCAGAGTCAGACATGACTGAGCGACTTTCACTTTCCCAATTTTGAACCAGTATGTTGTTCCACGTCCAATTCTAATTGTTGCATCTTAACCTACTACAGGTTTCTCAGGAGGCAGATCAGGTGGTCTGGTATTCCCATCTTGTGAAGAATTTTCCACAGTTTGCTGTGATCTACAGGGTCAAAGGCTTTAGCATAGTCAGTGAAGCAGAAGTAGACGTTTTTCCGGAAATCCCTTGTTTATCTATGATCCAGTGGATGTTGGCAATTTGATCTCTGATTTCTCTGCCTTTTCTAAATCCATCTTGAACATCTGGAAGTTCTCGGTTCACGTACTGTTAAAGCCTAGCTTGAAGGAGTTTGAGCATTACCTTGCTAGCATGTGAAATGAATGCAACTGTGCAGTAGTTTGAACATTTCTTGGCATTGTCCTTTGGGATTGGGATGAAAACTGACCTTTTCCCAACCTGTGGTCACTGCTGAGTTTTACGAATCTGCTGGCATATTGAGTGTAGCACTTTAGCAGCAGTATCTTTTAGGATTTTAAATAGCTCATCTGGAATTCTGTCACCTCCACTAGCTTTGTTCATAGTAATGCTTCCTAAGGCCCACTTGACTTCACACTCCAGGATGTCTGGCTCTAGGTGAGTGATCACAATATCATGTTTATGCAGGTCATTAAGACACTTTTTGTATAGTTTTTCTGTGTATTCTTGTCACCTCTTCTTAATATCTTCTGCTTCTGTTATGTCCATGCTATTTGCATCCTTTATTGTGCTCATCTTTGCATGAAATGTTCCCTTGGAAGTGAGAATTGGTTCATATTAAAATGTATGTACTCTGCTCCATTGTTGTTTAATCTCTAACTTGTGTCTGACTCTTTTTTGACCACCTGGACTGTTGCCCACAAGTCTCCTCTGTCCATGGGATTTGCCACGCAAGAACACTGGAGTAGGTTGCCATTTCCTTCTCCTGGAGATCTTCCTGACTTAGGGATCAAACCTGCATTTCCTTCATTGTAGGTGAATTCTTTACCACTGAGTCACCTGGGAAGCCACTCTGCTCCGTAGTCATATTGTATATTTCGTAATCCCAAAGATAGATAAGGAGAACTTGTCCAAGAGAACGGGTCATCAACATATTCAGATTAACTTGTATACATAAATACTGCCACCTTATATATGTAGATAGATACACAGAAGAACCACTGAGCAACCAGCAGTTCTGAGATAACTTTAACTCACAAATATGCTTGTCCACTGGTATGTGGCCCTTTTGGGAGTACCTGAATTCTTATACTCAGTTTGATAATGGGAAATATCTACCATGTATCATGAGTATGCTGACTTCCACCATAACACTTAAGTAACTAAGCCTTGATACATTTATCCAGCTGGAATCTATGTTTAGTTTATCAGTCTGAATTTACCACTCACATTTGTCTATATGTTGATTGTAAAACCCTCAACTAGTAACTACTGACTGATTGATGGTAAAGTTTGAAATAAGCCTGCCGCACATAAAAAATATTTAATTTTCATTATTCTTATGTATTTTATTTTAAAATGAAGATTTGTCTGCAACTTTAATCGTTGTATTTCTTACAACATGAAGGATGTATATAAAATTACATATCTATTCTCATATAATAATGGAACAGTCAGAGAAAAACTTCTTTGTATGTTCCTAATTCCAAATACATTTAAACACTTCATAATTATACTTTAAAGAAGAAACTACTTGCCTTGTTAAGTTGGATTTTTTAAATTTCAAATCTCAAACCTAGCATTTCTTAGTGAGCTAGTTTTCCAGGAGAATATAATATAGGATAGGAGGTCAAATAGGATATACCATAGAAATGATAAATGCAAAGATTTCTACATTTGAAGGAGTAAATGAAACAATTTACTTAGGGAAAAATGATATAGAAGAAATTTCTCCTCTGGGCACTACTAATGATATGTCAGGCATGACCAAATTCATTTGTGCTTTATGGTAACATTAAAAAAAAAAAAAACCAAAAAGCAGGCTTTAGGTCTTGAGAATAATGAACCATGTTGGGGTGGCTTTCTCTTGAATTTCTTTGGCAAATCACCTTAAATCCTTATCCTTTACCCAATTTCATTTTTACTGGAAGATATAACATGTGCAATAATAAAAGAAGCATACTATATTGTCTTTCACAACTACCCCTTTCTTTGCAACACTGAAACTGGATTCTAAAGCATCCCTAAAGAACTTTAAGACATTCCTGTGTTCAGTTTTTGGAGTGAGAAGCTATCCCCTCTTCACAGAGAATGCAGTGTGACTTAGCTGTAAATGACCTATTTCCCAGATGTGAAATAAATATTCTCTTTCCAGCTGTGATTATTTGGTGGCCCAAGGACATGTCCTTTGGGATGACTGCCTTTTCCATGTTACTTTCTTCTGTCCTCTCATCATCTCATCCCTTTTGCCCTTTACTGGATAGTGACAGCAGACAAAACACTTGATCATTAACCCACATGTCTGACTAAGTTCCTTGCCTGGTGGGTCACAATTAACTTGGCTACATTATGCTGAATTATATCATTTTCAAGAGCTGTAAAAGCACTTTTCCCCCAAAGGTCTTTATTCTCCAATTAATAAAACTTTAAAAGGTTTTGCATTCAGGTTGAAGTCCCTGATACTACTGACCTCACTTCGAGGGATATTATGAGATATGTGTGTGTGTTTTGTGTGTGTGTGTGCATGCATGCATATGCATTTGCATCTGCATGCAACTGCAAAAATTTATGGTTAAAAATTGTGGAGCATGAAATAGTTCTCTATCTTTGTATTAGGAGAGATTATCTTAAGGAAAAGCTGTTACTTTAAGAAAATTTATTTAGACATAGTTTAACGGTAAAAAATGTGTTGAGATATTTTTCTCGTGAAAGCTTAAAAAGAAGAGATGCTAATTTTAAAAAACTTTTTGGGGAAAATGTGTACTTCTTGGAATCAGAGTGACAGACAATAAATAATAGTTCAGAATGCTTGCAGCTCCTAAAATGTGCACCTTTATTCAAGTTATGTGGTAAACTAATAAGAAGTGTCTGCTCTAAATAATACAAGATATGAATTTTGTCTGCATGAGAGAGCTTTTCACCTTTCCTGTGAGCTATGCAGTCATTTTTAGGCACAGAACCATGAAATCTTACATTGAAGGCCAATGTATAAATCACAGATCCACTTGTAGCTGTTCTAGTTGAAGCAGGGAATGGAAAATTTATTGGAAATCTTCACCCTGATGTCACAAAGGCAGCTTCATCTTAACATATTCATTACATGAGTCGTTGCCTCACCCTCCTCGCTCATCAACATCTCTTACTTGATTAATGACATTACCCTCATCCCCACTCCCAAAGCTGAAAACCTCAGGGTCATTTTCCATTCTCTCAGCTTCCTATCCTGACAGAACACATCAGTCATCCAGTCTTAGTATTTTGATTTCCTCAAAAGTCTAAAATTATTCTTCTCTCCTCCATGTAGATGAAGTTCCCTTAGTTTAGTCTCCATGTTAGGTAGGATACTAGATGCTGCTAAGTCGCTTCAGTCGTGTCCGACTCTGTGCGACCCCATAGATGGCAGCCCACCAGGCTCCGCCGTCCCTGGGATTCTCCAGGGAAGAACATTGGAGTGGGTTGCCATTTCCTTCTCCAATGCATGAAAGTGAAAAGTGAAAATGAAGTTGCTCAGTCGTGTCTGACTCTTAGCGACCCCATAGACTGCAGCCCACCAGGGTCCTCCATCCATGGGATTTTCCAGGCAAGAGTGCTGGAGTGGGGTGCCATTGCCTTCTCCAGGATACTAGATAAACTTTGGTAAAATGAGATTCCCAAATGCAAGGAAGCCTGATGGTCCAGGGTGGGTAAGTGACCCTGCTTTTTGAGGCCATTTGTGGACTCGACTCTTTCTCTATTATTGCATTTTCACAATCTGTGCAATCAGAGATGACTTATACATGATTTCCAATTTCCAGCCTGTAGAATAATAGAAGCAGTGGAGAGACGTGGATGTTTGCAGATCACTCCATTTACATATTTTGGGTAGAACTTGGTCACCTGCTTCTAACTATATATAGGGTGTATATGTTAATAGATGGGAAGCCATGTGCCACATGCCTTTGTTCATTCAACATAGTTGCATTGAGCAGTGTTTTGTGCCAGACCATGTACTAGATGTTGGAGATTCAGCAGTAAACAAAACAAAGTCTTGTCTCTCATGATATTTACATTCTGGTGGGAGAGGCCAATATACACATAAAAGCAAATAAGTTCATCTACTATGTTGAGTATTATAAATGATATAGAGAAACATGAAGTAAGGTAAAGGAGCAGAGAATAATAACATTAGATAAGATGGCCAGAAAAGGCCTATGTGATGAGGTGACATTTGATGAGAGTCCTGAATAGGTTGAGATAAGGAGTTAAGGTGGATGCCAGACCAATGGAGAAACCTTGAGTGCTGAAGACTTGAAATGGGGTGACTTTGACACATTAAGGAAGTGAAGCAAATAAATTTGATGTGTTTAGAGAGAAGCGGGGGAATAGTGCTAGGAAAAAAGTTATATTTTGTAAAGCCTGGTAGGCCATGATGAAGACACTGGATTTTAGTCTGAGTAGAAGCAGAAAGACATTAAAGGGTTTTGAGCAGAGACTTGACAAGTTAGAACCTTGGCCTATGAGACTGTGCCTGTGTCAGGATGACAATCCTGAAACTGGAAACTGTTGAAGGCAGAATGTCTATGTGGATGCTGTCATTAAAGGCTTATTATGTGCTCTGCCAACAATCCACCTGCCAATGCAGGCGACACAAGAGATGCATGTTTGATCCCTGAGTAAGGAAGATCCCCTGGAGGAAGGCATGGCAACCCACTACAGTATTCTTGTCTGGGAAGTCCCACGGACAGAGGAGCCTGGTGGGCTAGAGTCCATAGGGTCACAAAGAGTCAGACATGACTGAGCAACTGGGGATGGATGATGTGCTGTGCTTTATGCTAATAGTACTACATGGATCTTCTCCATTTAATCTTACATATAGTTTGGAGCATCACTGCTGTGTCACTTCAACATACTACTTTGCTTCCATGAACTACAGTTTCTTCATCTAAAAAATGAGAACCATCCTTTGGTAGGGTCAATGCAAAGACTGAATGATGCTTCACATAAAAAGCATAAAGAAAATTCTTAACCCATAATAAACAATAAGGACCAGATCCCTTCTTTCTAGGAACCCACCATTAGGTCATTTTCAGCAAGGAAACAAATTTTAAGGGAGAAGTCTGTAGAAAAACTGAATGCAACTGAGAAATAAGAAAGGAGAAGAAAAATGAGAAAGGAAAAAGCGTTGCTTATGCTACTAGCAGTTCAAAAATATTGTATGATAGTGGGTAGAATTAATTTCTACAAATAAAAAATTAAAACACACATGTAAAATTTGAGCTGTACCTTCCCTTTCATGGTTTTAACTGCATATGCTTTGATTTTTATTTTCTATTAGGAGCCTCAGTCCAGTGGTCAAAATGTAATACCTCACCAAGCAGTTATAATGTCATTTATATAAGATTTCCCCGTTATAAGGCTAAAGCCAATTGCTATATCTAAATTAGACTTATAAAAGTTAGTGAATTTGAAAATATCTTTTTTAGAGGGGCTTCCAATTGAATCTTTTTTAAAAGGAGAAGATTCTTTTACAATTCAAAATATTATCATACAATATTGTAAAGTTAAATAAAATAAAATTTAAAAAAATATATTATCATTCAATAGGTCTTTTTTTGCAGGTATTGTTCATTGACATAGATTTGTTATAATAATTTAAGTATTTATTTTGTGTGTATTTTAAGTATTTCTTTTTTTTGAGACTCATTCCTTTTCTTCAATTGACTTGGATCTCTCTTACGTTTTCAATAATTAATTTTAATATAGCAGCATAGAACATATTTATACTCAGGTGCTATACTGGATTCAACTCATGGCTTACTACTTGTATAACATTAAGCAAGTTACTTAAGTCCCTAATTTGTTCATCTACAAGTTGAGGATAATAATCAAACCTACCTCTAAGGATTTATATGAGGATTAAATGAATTTGAACAATTTCTGACACATGATAAGCTCTCAGTAAGTGTTAGTTATCACTATAAGTAAGAAATGCATTTGTATTTTCTCAGACCACCTGGTAGGAAGATGATTCATTTGGAATTGAGTGTCAGGTCATTTTTTTCACTGTTAATATACATATTCTTTTATTCTTATAACTTTTCTGTGTATGATGATCTAGGAGAGTCTCAAATATTCCATTGATACCTGACGTGATCATTTATGCATACTTTTCCCCCTTCTTCCATGCCACCCCCGCCCCCAATAGGAGGAACTTTGATAGAGTGGGTTAGAAGGAGGCTATTCCTGGGAAGGAGAAGGCAATGGCACCTCACTCCAGTACTCTTGCCTGGAAATTCCCATGGACAGAGAAGCCTGGTGGGCTGCAGTCCATGGAGTCGCAGAGTCGGACACGACTGAAGCGACTTAGCAGCAGCAGCATTCCTGGGAAAGCTCTCTGAGGATAATCTTCAGTTATGACCAAACTCCAGGCTCCCTGGCAATCAGGAATCTTTGGGTGGCCCCCTTTGATCTCTGGAGATAGTAGGTGATGTGTGTATCAGGTCTTGGTTGCAGGTGATGGAAGCTCACATAAATATTGCTTTAGTGAAAGGGGATTTTATTATACAATGTAAATGAAAACACCTGTTGTCTATTTTACTTCTGACATGGCTCTTCCAGATAATCAAATGATGTAAGAAGTATGTCTCCTTTTAATTTTGTCTCTGATTTTCTTTCCTGTGCCCTTTCTTCTAGGCTAGATTCTCTCTCTCGGGTGGTGATGAGTGGACCACCACTACCTCTTGGCCTATATCTTAAAGGGGAGAGTCTATTTCCCATAGGTCTGGCAAAAGTGCCAGATTGTGAATGTGTCTTCTTTGCTTGTTTTAATTTAGTTATCTATCCATGAACTATTTAGTGTGACCAGCAAGATAGAATATTCTGATTAGTCAGCCTGGGTTGATGTTAGGCAAACACAGCAGATGTAGAAAATGCCAGTATGTCCTGCTTCCCTTTTTCAAGATGTCTATCATCTCAAAAAAACGCCCACCCTTAAAAATTCTCTCCCAAGAGAAGCCCTAGGGGCTAGGGCTAGCAGGAAGCTCTATCATGTAAACTATTCAAATCATTACTAGTGAACTTATAGACAGCATATTAAAAAACAGAGACATTGCCAGCAAAGGTCCGTCTAGTCAAAGCTATGGTTTTTCCAGTAGTCATGTATGAATGTGAGAGTTGGAGTACAAAGAAAGTTGCGTGCCGAAGAATTGATGCTTTTGAACTATGGTATTGGATAAGACTCTTGAGAGTCCCTTGGGCTGCAAGGAGATCCAACCAGTCAATCCTAAAGGAAATCAGTCCTGAACATTCATTGGAAGGACTGATGTTGAAGCTGAAACTCCAATACTTTGGCCACCTGATGTGAAGAACTGACTCATTTGAAAAGACCCTGATGCTGGGAAAGATTGAAGGCAGGAGGAGAAGGGGACGACAGAGGATGAGATGGTTGGATGGCCTCACCGACTCAATGGACATGAGTTTGAGTAAATTCTGGGAGTTAGCAACGGACAGGGAAGCCTGGAATGCTCCAGTCCATGGGGCCGCAAAGAGTTGGAGACGTCTGAGGAACTGAATTGACTGAAGCCAAGTTTGGTGTAATAAAGCTCTTTCATACGTGTCAATACTGTGGCAGCATACTGTACAGGAGTCTGTGATCTTATTCTTTTTTGGTGTTCTTATAAGAATTCAAGGCTAGAGATATAAAAGTATAAACAGTAGAATCAAAAGTATCCTAACTATAGTGTTGAAACTGACCACACACATATAAGTACATTCTGCATTTATACAATTATATTTTAGACACAGTAATTTTTTTTCTTGAGCATATGGATTCATGCCTGGTTTCTGTTGGACAAAGTGCAAAGTGTGAAAAGAAAAATTACCTCTTATCCTGATGAAGTATAGGCAAAAGCCCATAGATCTGGTAAATATCCTGTGTGTTGCCAAACTCCAGATTCTCTCAGGGGAAAGCTGATTGAGAAAATGACATGTTTACTCACTTACTATTCTTATATATCACCACAGCCTATCTTGAGGCAGTGGGGGGTGAGACAGATTCCAGTGTGAACACGGCTATTAAATACAGTAATCCTGCCCAATGTGAGGGGATGAATTTTCTGAAGCAGTAGGCACAGAACTGTGATATGAAAGTTTGGGGTTTGACTTCGTAGTGATTTCTGTGTGAAATAAATAAGTAGATAAAGGGATTGAGGAGGATGAAATATAGAAAGGCAGTGCTGTGTGACAAGGTTCTTAGCTTTATCTTCAAAGTGCTTGGCTCCTACTTTTCCACCCTTCAGTCTCTAAGTTAGGGTCAGAGCAGCATCTCCTAGGGCAATCCACTGGCATCGTGTGTCTTTCCCCTCACCACCACCTTCCCCTGCCTGAAGACTCCAATTCTCAGTTACTTCAGGGGGTAAACAGGAATTAGATTAGCTATGTGAAAGTACTAACTAGATGGTGGCAAAGCAAATAAATAAATGGTGGAAAGAAAAACATATAAAATGTATATTTTTATTCATTATCTACAGCAGTGATGAACAAGAATAAAACTGTGTTAAATGTAATTGGGAAAACTCATTTAGTGACATTGTCAAGATGACACATTTTTCTCCTTTCTCATAAGATTACAATTTTCCCTTGGTATCCAAGGTGGAGGGATTGGTTCTAGGACTCCTGTGAATATACTCAAGTACATTACAGCCAGTCATCTGTATCCATGGATTATTCATTTGAGGCTGTAGAAGGCCCACTGTACATATAATCATAATCAGTTTATTCAGAAGAATGCTTCTTTCTGACAAGTTTTTAGGAATAAAAGGTCACACACAGAAAAGTTTCATTAAATGCATTTGCAATATGTTCAAGAAAGTACTAAAACCAAATAAACTGATTAAAGAGGATAAAACTCACAAATATTCCAAGAATCTATATTTTAATCCATTAAAAATATATAAACTCATCCCTGGTTCTTCTCCTGAAATTTACTTGAAGATTTGGTCTTAGCAGTCTACATAGTTGTCTTTTAGTTTCATTCACTTTTCTCAGGGACAGTTGAATTCACAGCTGTTTATTTACTCCATCCACACTGAAAAAAACTCACATGTCAGTCTTGGCACTGAGTATTGAGAAAATTGAGTGCTCTTTTCTTGCTATATTTCTTGTAGGAATGACTATTCTGAAACTCTACATCAGAAAACACGCTTTTTTCATATAGTTTTAACTTTGGCACAGTCTTGGGCATGGGCACATACATATCACCACAGAGGTCTCAAAGGGTCCTGGAATAGCTAGAAGTCATCTGTAGTCTGAAAAGTTCCTGCTGGATTCAGGAATTCAGGGTTTGGGAAGTTGTAAAGAATTAGTTCATCTGAGCTAAACCCAAGATTCCAGTTTTTTGGACTGTGTTTGCTTGGGAGCCAGACACATTTCACTAGTGAATATATTGCTAATTTTCCTGTTATTCTTAACTACAGCTTCAGATCAGATCAGTTGCTCAGTCATGTCCGACTCTTTGCGACCCCATGAATCGCAGCACGCCAGGCCTCCCTGTCCATCACCAACTCCCGGAGTTCACTGAGACTCACGTCCATCGAGTCAGTGATACGATCCAGCCATCTCATCCTCTGTCGTCCCCTTCTCCTCCTGCCCCCAACCCCTCCCAGCATCAGACTCTTTTCCAATGAGTCAGCTCTTCGCATGATGTGGCCAAAGTACAGGAGTTTCAGCTTTAGCATTATTCCTTCCAAAGAAATCCCAGGGCCGATCTCCTTCAGAATGGACTGGTTGGATCTCCTTGCAGTCCAAGGGACTCTCAAGAGTCTTCTCCAACACCACAATTCAAAAGCATCAACTCTTCAGTGCTCAGCCTTCTTCACAGTCCAACTCTCATATCCATACATGACCACAGGAAAAACCATAGCCTTGACTAGACGAACCTTTGTTGGCAAAGTAATGTCTCTGCTTTTGAATATGCTATCTAGGTTGGTCATAACTTTCCTTCCAAGGAGTAAGCGACTTTTAATTTCATGGCTGCAGTCACCATCTGCAGTGATTTTGGAGCCCAGAAAACTAAAGTCTGACACTGTTTCCACTGTTTCCCCATCTATTTCCCATGAAGTGGTGGGACCAGATGCCATGATCTTTGTTTTCTGAATGTTGAGCTTTAAGCCAACATTTTCACTCTCCACTTTCACTTTCATCAAGAGGCTTTTGAGTTCCTTTTCACTTTCTGCCATAAGGGTGGTATCATCTGCATATCTGAGGTTATTGATATTTCTACCAGCAATCTTGATTCCAGCTTGTGTTTCTTCCAGTCCAGCATTTCTCATGATGTACTGTGCATAGAAGTTAAATAAGCAGGGTGACAATATACAGCCTTGACGAACTCCTTTTCCTACTTAGAACCAGTCTGTTGTTCCATGTCCAGTTCTAACTGTTGCTTCCTGACCTGCATACAAATTTCTCAAGAGGCAGATCAGGTGGTCTGGTATTCCCATCTCTTTCAGAATTGTCCACAGTTGATTGTAATCCACACAGTCAAAGGCTTTGGCATAGTCAATAAAGCAGAAATAGATGTATTTCTGGAACTCTCTTGCTTTTTCCACGATCCAGCGGATGTTGGCAATTTGATCTCTGGTTCCTCTGCCTTTTCTAAAACCAGCTGGAACATCAGGAAGTTCATGGTTCACATATTGCTGAAGCCTGGCTTGGAGAATTTTGAGCATTACTTTACTAGCGTGTGAGATGAGTGCAATTGTGCAGTAGTTTGAGCATTCTTTGGCATTGCCTTTCTTGGGATTGGAATGAAAACTGACCTTTTCCAGTCCTGTGGCCACTGCTGAGTTTTCCAAATTTGCTGGCATATTGAGTGCAGCACTTTCACAGCATCATCTTTCAGGATTTGGAATAGCTCAACTGGAATTCCATCACCTCCACTAGCTTTGTTCGTAGTGATGCTTTCTAAGGCCCACTTGACTTCACATTCCAGGATGTCTGGCTCTAGGTGTGTGATCACACCATCATGATTATCTGGGTCATGAAGATCTTTTTTGTACAGCTTAAAGAAGCCCAAAAGCTAAAACTCATATTGTAGTAAATCTGAAAATGCATTTAAGAAATTCACCCATTTATATTTTTAAAATATTCGCTAAAACATATAATTTAAGGTTCATTCATTCTTTAAAGAAAGTTTTAAGGGGTGCGCACCTAATCTGTATGTGCCATTAGGTCAGTACTAAGCCAAATGGTGGCCTGCGTGCTGGAGGAGCTCCACTGAAGTAATACTTCTTAAAGGAGCTTCCAAAGAATGCACACACTGTGACTTTAAGTACTACAAAAAAATGAAAGTCAACACAAGGTAATATGGATCAGAATCACAGCTTAATAAACACCATGACCAGAATTCCTATAGAAAGGAGGTGGGAGGTCAAGGAAGTCAGCCCATGGATGGATGAAAAAGGTTTAGTAGGCTTTAGATATGTAGGTAAGGTGGGCTGTTTGGCACAGGAAAATGTTTGGTTATGGCATAGGTTATATGTCAGGGATTAGTGCAAAGATGGGCAAACTAGCAGCTAAAAACCTCAGCTTTGGTACAGAGCAGTAAGTGCTAACTATCAGTAGATATAGAAATCAGAAGAGAAAAGGAATACTATCAGACAATTTCCATAGAGCCAGATTAGAAAGCATAATGAACCAAAATAAACTTATACTTTATAGTTCTGTCGTCCGGTTGTACTCTTGCCTGGAAAATCCCATGGATGGAGGAGCCTGGTAGGCTGCAGTCCATGGGGTCACCAAGAGTTGGACACGACTGCATGACTTCACTTTCACTTTTCACTTTCATGCATTGGAGAAGGAAATGGCAACCCACTCCAGTGTTCTTGCCTGGAGAATCCCAGGGACAGGGGAGCCTGGTGGGCTGCCTTCTATGGAGTTGCACAGAGTCGGACACGACTGAAGAGACTTAGCAGCAGCAGCAGCAGCAGTCCGGTTGTCTCCAAAGTACAGTGAGAGATGATCCATTGGCATGATTGGGATGATATTACTTAAGCTTTCTATATATAAAGATAAGGAAATTCAGATTTTTCTAATATTTAATAAAAATTGACAATAGCACATTGTATACATGTGTGCTAAATCGCTTCAGTCATGTCTAACTCTTGTGACCCTGTAGACTGTAGCCTGCCAGGTTACTCTGTCCATGGGATTCTCCAGGCAGGAATAATGGAGTGGGTTGCCATGCCCTCATCCAGGGGATCTTCCTGACCCAGAGAGCAAACCCACATCTCTTATGTCTCCTGCATTGGTAGGTGAGGTCTTTACCACTAGAGCCACCTGGGAAGCCCAGTATATTGTAAATAAAGTATAAATAAGTGAACAAACAAATAAGTACAGTGGACTGAATGCTTATGACTCACCTCCTCCCCACAAATTCTTATGTTGAAATCCTAACCACAAAGGTGATAGTATTAGGAGGCAAGGTCTTTGGTAAGTGACTAGTGCTCAGATTTTTTAAAAAGTCCCCAGAGAGACCTTTTTAGAAATTAACTAATTTATTTTAATTGGAAGATAATTACTTTACACATTATGATGGTTTGTGCCATACATTGACATGAATCAGCCATGGGTGCACATGTGTTCCCCCAATCATGAACACCGCTTCTCTCCTCCCTCGTCACCCCATCCTTCAGTGTTGTCCCAGAGCACCAGCTTTGAGTACCCTGCTTCATGCATCGAACTTGCACAGGTCATCTATTTTACATATGGTAATATACATGGGGAAACAGTGGAAATAGTGTCAGACTTCATATTTTTGGGCTCCAAAATCACTTCAGATGGAGATTATAGCCATGAAATTAAAAGACACTTACTCCTTGGAAGGAAAGTTTTGACCAACCTAGATAGCATATTCAAAAGCAGAGACATTACTTTGCCAACAAAGGTTCGTCTAGTCAAGGCTATGGTTTTTCCAGTGGTCATGTATGATTGTGAGAGTTGGACTGTGAAGAAAGCTGAGTGCCAAAGAACTGATGCTTGTGAACTGCGGTGTTGGAGAAGACTTGAGAGTCCCTTGGACTGCAAGGAGATCCAACTAGTCCATCCTAAAGGAGATCAGTCCTGGGTGTTCATTGGAAGGACTGATGCTAAAGCTGAAACTCCAATACTTTGGCCACCTCATGCAAAGAGTTGACTCATTGAAAAAGACTCTGATGCTGGGAGGGATTGGGGGCAGGAGGAGAAAGGGACAACAGAGGATGAGATGGCTGGATGGCATCACTGACTTCATGGACATGAGTTTGAGTGAACTCAGGGAGTTGGTGATGGACAGGGAGGCCTGGCGTGCTGCGATTCATGGGGTCACAAAGAGTCAGACATGACAGAGTGACTGAACTGAACTGAATATACATGTTTCAATGCTAATCTCTCAAATCATCTTACCCTTGCCTTCTCCCACAGAGTCCAAAAATCTGTTCTTTACATCTGTTCTCTTATGCTGCATTGCATATAGGATTGTCATTACTGTCTTTCTAAATTCCATATATATACATTCAGTTCTAATTCAGTTCAGTCACTTAGTTGTGTCCGACTCTTCATGACCCCATGGACCACTGCACGCCAGGCCTCCCTATCCATCACCAACTCCTGGAGTTTACCCAAACTCATGTCCATTGAGTCAGTGATGCCATACAACCATCTACTCCTCTGTCATCCCCTTCTCCTCCCTTCTTCAATCTTTCCCAGGATCAGGGTCTTTGCAAATGAGTCAGTTCTTCACATCAGATGGCCATAGTATTGGAGCTTGAGCTTCAACATTAGTACTTCCAAAGAACACTCAGGATTGATCTCCTTTAGGATGGACTTGGATCTCCTTGCAGTCCAAGGGACTCTCAATATTCTTTTCCAACACCACAGTTCACAAGCACCAATTCTTTGGTGCTCAGCTTTCTTTAAGTCCAAATTTCACATCCATAATGACTACTGGAAAAATCATAGCCTTGACTAGACAGACATTTGTTGGCAAAGTAGTGTCTCTGCTTCTTAATATGCTGTATAGGTTGGTCATAACTTTCTTTCCAAGGAGTAAGCGTCTTTTAATCTCATGGCTGCAGTCACCACCTGCATGATTTTGGAGCCAAAAAAAGTAAAGTCAGCCACTGTTTCCACTGTTTCCCCATCCATTTGCCATGAAGTGATGGGACCAGATGCCATGATCTTAGTTTTCTGAATGTTTTAATGTTTTGAATATTTTAATGTTTTCTAATGTTAGTTTTCTTAGCTTTAAGCCAACTTTGCACTCTGCTCTTTCACTTTCATCAAGAGGCTCTTTAGTTCTTCTTCACTTTCTGCCTTAAGGGTGGTGTCGTCTACATATCTGGGTTACTGATATTTCTCCCAGCAATCTTGATTCCATCTTGCGCTTCAGCCAGCCCAGCGTTTATCATGATCTACTCTGCATATAAGGTAAATAAGCAGGGTGACAATATACAGCCTTGACGTACTCCTTTTTCTATTTGAAATCAGTCTGTTGTTCCATGTCCAGTTCTAACTGTTGCTTCCTGACCTGCATACAGATTTCTCAAGAGGCAGGTCATGTGGCCTGGTATTCCCATCTCTTTCAGAATTTTCCACAGTTTATTGTGATCCACACAGTGTAAGGCTTTGGCATAGTCAATAAAGCAGAAATAGATGTTTTTCTGGAACTCTCTTGTTTTTCAGTGATCCAGTGGATGTTGGCAATTTGATCTCTGGTTCCTCTGCCTTTTGTCAAAGCAGCTTGAACATCTGCAAGTACAATGTTCACGTATTGCTGAAGCCTGGCTTGGAGAATTTTGAGCATTACTTTACTAGCATGTGAGATGAGTGCAATTGTGTGGTAGTCTGAGCATTCTTTGGCATTGCCTTTCTTTGGGATTGGAATGAAAACTGACCTTTTCCAGTCCTGTGGCCCCTGCTGAGTTTTCCAAATTTGCTGGCATAATGAGTGCAGCACTTTCACAGCATCATCTTTTAGGATTTGAAATCGTTCAACTGGAATTCCATCACCTTCACTAGCTTTGTTCGTAGTGATGCTTTCTAAGGCCCACTTGACTTCACATTCCAGGATGTCTGGCTCTAGGTGAGTGATCACACCATCATGATTATCTGGGTCATGAAGATCTTTTTTACATAGTTCTTCTGTTTATTCATGCCACCTCTTCTTAATATCTCCTGCTTCTGTTATGTCCATACCATTTCTGTCCTTTATTGAGCCCATCTTTGCATAAAATATTCCTTTGGTATATCTAATTTTCTTGAAGATATCTCTAGTCTTTCCCATTATATTGTTTTCCTGTATTTCTTTGCACTGATCACTGAGGAAGGCTTTCTTATCTCTCCTTGATCTTCTTTGGAACTCTGCATTCAAATGGGTATATCTTTCCTTTTCTCCTTTGCCTTTAGCTTCTCTTCTTTTCACAGCTATTTGTAAAGCCTCCCCAGACAGCCATTTTGCCTTTTTGCATTTCTTTTTCTTGGGGATGGAGTTGATCCCTGTCTCCTGTACAATGTCAAGAACCTCTGTCCATAGTTCATCAGGAACTCTGTCTGTCAGATCTAGTCCCTTAAATCTATTTCTCACTTCCACTGTATAATCATAAGGGATTTGATTTATGTCATACTTGAATGGTCTAGTGGTTTTCCCCACTTTCTTCCATTTAAGTCTGAATTTGGCAATAAGGAGTTCATGATCTGAGCCACAGTCAGTTCCCGGTCTTGTTTTTCCCTACTGTATAGAGTTTCTCTATCTTTGGCTGCTATGAATATAATCAATCTGATTTAGGTGTTGGCCATCTGATGATGTCCATGTGTAGAGTCTTCTCTTGTGTTGTTGGAAGAGGGTGTTTGCTATGACCAGTGTGTTCTCTTGGCAGAACTCTATTAGCCTTTGACCTGCTTCATTCCGTATTCCAAGGCCAAATTTGCCTGTTACTCCAGGTGTTTCTTAACTTTCTACTTTTGCATTCCATATTGAAAAGGACATCTTTTTGGGGTGTGAGTTCCAAAAGGTCTTGTAGGTCTTCATAGCACCATTCAACTTCAGCTTCTTCAACATTACTGGTCTGGGTGTAGATTTGGATTACTGTGATGTTGAATGATTTGCCTTGGAAATGAACAGAGGTCATTCTTTCATTTTTGAGATTGCATTGAAGTACTGCATTTTGGATTCTTTTGTTGACTATGATGGCTACTCCATTTTCAAAGGGATTCCAGCCCACAGTAGTAGATATAATGGTCATCTGAGTTAAATTCACCCATTCCAGTCCATTTTAGTTTGCTGATTCCTAGAAAGTCGATGTTCACTCTTGCCATCTCCTGTTTGATCAATTCCAGTTTGCCTTTATTCATTGACCTAACATTCCAGGTTCCTATGCAATATTGCTCTTTATGGTATCAGACAATAAAGAGCAATGTTGCATAGGAACCTAGAAAGTTAGGTCCATGATGGACAGGGAGGCCTGGCGTGCTGCAATTCATGGGGTCGCAAAGAGTCGGACATGACTGAGCGACTGAACTGAATGGAACTGAACTGAATGGTATAAGACCTTGCTTCTATCACCAGTCACATCCACAGCTGGATGTTGTTTTTGCTTTGGCTCTATCTCCATTCTTTCTGGAGTTGTTTCTCCACTGATCTCCAGTAGCATTTTGGGCATGTACTGACCTGGGGAGTTCATCTTTCAGTGCCCTATCTTTTTGCCTTTTCATACTGTTCATGGGGTTCTCAAGACAAGAATACTGATGTGGTCTGCCATCCCCTTCTCCAGTGGACCACATTTTGTCAGAACTCTCCACCATTACCCATCCGTCTTTAGTGGCCTTACTCGGCATGGCTTAGTTTCATTGAGTTAGACAAAAATGTGGTCCATGTGATTAGACTGGTTAGTTTTCTGTGGTTGTGATTTCAGTCTGTCTGCCCTCTGATACCCTCTCTCAGCACCCTCTGTCTTACTGGGGTTTCTCTTACCTTGGATGCGGGGTGTCTCTTCTCCGGCACTCATTGCTCCAGCACTGCGCAGCTGCCCCTTATCACCGCATTAATATACAGTATTTGTTTCTCTTTCTGAGTTACTTTATGGCACCCCACTCCAGTACTCTTGCCTGGAAAATCCCATGGACGGAGGAGCCTGGTAGGCTGCAGTCCATGGGGTCGCTGAGGGTCGGACATGACTGAGTGACTTCACTTTCACTTTTCACTTTCATGCATTGGAGAAGGAAATGGCAACCCACTCCAGTGTTCTTGTCTGGAGAATCCCAGGGACGGGGGAGCCTGGTGGGCTGCCATCTATGGGGTTGCACAGAGTCGGACACGACTGAAGTGACTCAGCAGCAGCAGCAGCAGGCTCCAGTTTCATCCACCTCATTAGAACTGACTCAGATGTGTTCCTTTATTTAGCCGAATAATATTCCATTTTGTTATGTACCACAATTTCCTTATCCATCTTACTCCTTTTACCATGTGAAAAGACAGTGAAAAAAATTCCATGTACAATTTATGTCAGGGTGTTCCACCTATGTTCTCTTTTAGCAGTTTAATGATTTCAGTTCTTACATTTAGATCTTTAAATGGAAAAGATGCTCAACATTGATTACTCTTAGAGAAATGAAAGTGAAAAGATAAATATCACCTCATTACTGCCAGGATGACAATCATCAAAAAGTCTTTGTCCCCCAGCCAGGTAATATTCTCATCCTTTTCCTCCATCCACCCAGAGTCATCCACTACCATGGGTGTGTATATATTTCAAGTGGCTCAGATGGTAAAATCATCTGCTTGCATTGCTGGAGACCCAGGTTCAATCCCTGGGTTGGGAAGACCCCCTAGAGAAGGAAATGGCGACCCACTCCAGTACTCTTGACTGGAAAAGTCCATGGATGGAGGAACCTCGTAGGCTACAGACCATGGGGTCTCAAAGAGTCGGACACGACTGAGCGACTTCACTTTCACTTCTCATACTATATATATGTATCTCTCCATGCTATTTATAGTAAAATATATAAACACAGGGAATATTGTTTTGTATAGTTTTTAAAATCTGCATATATTGGTATTATTGTGTACATGTAATGCAATTGTGTTCACTCAACATTGTTCTGACACATTAAAATAGTTAAATAGATCTGGATCAAAAGTCCAGTGTAGAAAAGTACTTACATTTATTTTGTCTCTCTAAGGATAGAATTTAGATTATTTACAACCCTCACTATTCAAAATAACTCTGTAAAAATGAACCTTCACTATAACACCAGATAAGTTTCCTCTGGGCTGTTTATAAGTACAATTTCTGTGCAGAGGGTATAGATACCAGTTTTTTCCAAACTGTTTTCTACAGTAGTTGAGTCCAGTTATACTCCCAGCAGCATTTTTAGGAATTTCAACTTCCCTGCACTTTCACTGAAGCTTGCTCCCACAATTGTTTTCTTTTCACCAATATTATCAGGAAAATGATTCTCATTTTTATTTGAATTTTTAATTGCTAATGAATTTAAGAGTCTTCTCAAATATTTATTAACCATTCAGTTTTATTTTTGTTTTGCTGTTTTTGTGAACTATCTGCCCCTTCAGCCTCCCTGTATAGAAAGATTTTTTTTTAAATTTAGATCTTCTCTCTGCCTTATTCAATTTAATATATACTTTATATGATTATATATTTAATAATTTATGGTAGGTTATATATATATATATATATATATATATATATATATATATAAAGTAATGCATATGTGTATATATATAATAAGGGTACACCACCTGCCAAGCTGGAGACATGGGTTTGATCCCTGGAGAAGGAAATGGCAACCCACTTCAGTATTCTTGCCTAGGAAATCCTATGGATAGGGAAACCTGGCAGGCTACAGTCCATGGAGCCACAAAAGAGTCAGACATGACTTAACGACTAAACAAGTATGTTAGTTGCTTAGTCATGTCTGACTCTTTGCAACCCCATGGACTGTAGCTGCCAGGCTTCTCTACCCATGGAACTCTCCATGCAAGAATCCTGGAGTAGATTGCCATTTCCTCCTCCAGGGGATCTTTCTGACCCAGGGATTGTACCCAGGTGTCCTGCATTGCAGGCAGATTCTCTACGATCTGAGCCATTGCGGAATCCCCAAATAACAACAAATGTATATATAAATAGCAAAGTATATATACACATTGTGTGTATGCGCATATGTAAACACATAAACTCTTTCAGTGTAACTTTTAACTTTTCTCCTGGCTTGATATATCCATATATTGCTCTCCTTTGTTCTTTTGCCAAGGCTTAGTAAAAATAGTAAAGTTAGTTTTCACATATCATTCATTCTGCATCTTGTGAATTAGTCTCTTGGGGTGAGCTGTCAAGTAAATACTTCCCACAGCTGATTTTATATTAGAAAAAGTATCCTGAGCCTTCCTTATGACATGTTCACCTTGAGAGTACATCTCTTTTATGTGAACGTTCTGTCAGGCATGACAGATAAGTTTAGGAGCTCCCTAAACACAGCTTGGTTGAATGTCGTATTCTTTTGCCCTAAACCTTCTCTGTTCCTCTTACATATATCAGGAGCACACATTGCTAAGTTTTCCTTGACCTAAATGGAACTTGTTAATCTAAAACTAGGTCCAAATGTATAAATTTGTCATGATGCATGAAGCTTCACAATGGAACCCCTTTTACATAGTAGGATGAATTTTCCCTCCAGTGGTATGTGTTGGGACTTGGGAAACAGAGAGACAAAAATTAAATCAGAAAATTTCAAATCCATCTAAGTCTTTGGAAGGGATTCATTCTACAAAATTAGCTGTATCTTAAAACCACATTTTACTTTGCAAATTTTGAAAGACAACTCCAAATTACCATCTTTCAATACAATAAGAACAGGCTTATGGCAGATTGAATTCTAACACAAGGAATGCCAGAAACTAAAATAATTTAAATTTATGGACTGTTGAAAGATTGTTAGGTATTTATGAGATATTCTCCAATGAGGTAACCGGTTATAGTTGGCATATATAGAATAAAGTGATCCTATTGAGATTTTTACACACATGGAACTGAAACTCCAGCTCCCACAGGTGGGATTCTTTTTCCCAAGTATCACAGCTGAAATTTTATAAATGGTCTCCAAATAGGAGGCAGTGTCTATTAATTAGTTCATACATATATTTGTCTGTGCAATCACAGCCAGGTTGGGGTAGGGGTTTAGTATATTAGCTTATCTCTTGGTGACAGAGCCAAAATTTAGGTAGCAATGGCCTGTGGACATGTAAATTACACCCCTTTTGCTCTTTTAAAAAGGAACAATTGAGAGATTGATTTGCATTCTTGGCATCTTATATTTTGAAAAGGTTGGCATAAAATTTCTTTTGGGAATTCATCCTAAAATATAGGTAGGTGGTTCTCAATATTTGGTCTGTCTAAGAATCATTTTAAGTACTGTGTTTAGATGAGGATCATATATATTACTGGAGAAAGCAGCAGCAACCCACTCCAGTATTCTTGCCTTGAGAAGCCCATGGACAGAGGATCCTGGCCTACTACAGTCCACGGGGTGGCAAAGAGTTGGACACGACTTAGCGACTAACAGACAACACATATCTATTTTTAAATTTTTTTCATTTTAAATAGAATTTATATTTTAGAGGAGTTTTACTTTCAAAGAAAAATTGATCTGAATGTACAGAGTTAACATATACCCTCTGCCACTACACAAATAATCATGGCCTCTCTCACTTTGAACATCCTGCAAAAGAATTATAAAACTTGCTGCAATTGATGGACCTACTATCATCATTAGAGCAGTAATGATACTATATTGATACATCATTATCACTCCGAATCCATAGTTTAGGACACAGGCTTTGTGTTGTACATCCTATGGGTTATGACAAGTGTATAATGGCACGCATCCTCCATTGTAGTATTATATAGAATACTTTCACTGCTCCTCATCCCCAGTAGTTTCACTTATTCATCCCTTCCTCCCTTGAACCCTCTGGTATCTATTGATCTTTGTACTCCATTGTTTTGCCTTTTCTAGAATATGTCATATATTTGAAATCATACTATGAAACCTTTCCTGACTGGCTTCTGTTACTTAGTAATAGAACTTGGGCAAACTTCGGGAGACGGTGAGGGATAGGGAGGCCTGGCATGCTGCAGTACATGGGGTCACAAAGAGTCAGACACACCTGGGCAGCTCAACAACAACATACATGTAAGATTCATCCATGCCTTTTCATGATTTAATAACTTACTCCTTTTAGTGCTGAATCAGAGAAGGCGATGGCACCCCACTCCAGTGCTCTTGCCTGGGGAGTCCCATGGATGGGGGAGCCTGGAAGGCTGCAGTCCATGCGGTCGCTGAGGGTCGGACACCACTGAGCGACTTCATTTTCACTTTTCACTTTCATGCATTGGAGAAGGAAATGGCAACCCACTCCAGTGTTCTTGCCTGGAGAGTCCCAGGGACGGGGGAGCCCGGTGGGTTGCCATCAATGGGGTCGCACAGAGTCGGACACAACTGAAGCGACTTAGTAGTAGTAGTAGTAGTAGTAGTAGTAGTAGTAGTATTCATTGTTTGGATATACTGCAGTTTATCCAATCACCTGTGGAAGGACATTTGAACAAAGCTGCCATAAACATTTATGTGCACAATTTTCTGTGCCCACAGGTTTTCAACTCTTTTGGGTAAATACTTAGGAACGTGATTATTTGATTGTATGATAAGAATATGTTTTTTTAATAGGATATTGCCAAACTGTCTTCCAAAGTGGCTGTACTGTTTTGTATTTCTATCAGCAATGAATGAGAATTCGTATGGCTTCACATCCTCACCAGCATTTGTTGTCAGTGGTCTGTATTTTGGCCATTGGCAGTGGTATCTCTTTGTTTCTCTTTGCATTTGCCATATGACATGATGTGAAACAACTTTTAGAATGCTTACTGCTATCGGTGTATCAGATCAGATCAGATCAGATCAATCGCTCAGTCGTGTCCGACTCCTTACGACCCCATGACTTGCAGCACGCCAGGTCTCCCTGTCCATCACCAACTCCCAGAGTTAACTCAGACTCATGTCCATCGAGTCAGTGATTCCATCCAGCCATCTCATCCTCTGTCGTCCCCTTCTCCTCTTGCCCCCAATCCCTCCCAGCATCAGAGTCTTTTCCAATGAGTCAACTCTTTACATGAGGTGGCCAAAGTACTGGAGTTTCAGATTTAGCATCATTCTTTCCAAAGAAATCCCAGGGCTGATCTCTTTAGAATGGACTGGTTGGATCTCCCTACAGTCCAAGGGACTCTCAAGAGTCTTCTCCAACACCACAGTTCAAAAGCATCAATTCTTCGGTGCTCAGCCTTCTTCTCAGTCCAACTCTCACATCCATACATGACCAGAGGAAAAACCATAGCCTTGACTAGACGAACCTTTGTTGGCAAAGTAATGTCTCTGCTTTTGAATATGCTGTCTAGGTTGGTCATAATTTTCCTTCCAAGGAGTAAGCGCCTTTTAATGTCATGGCTGCATTCACCATCTGCAGTGATTTTGGAGCCCAGAAAAATAAAGTCTGACACTGTTTCCACTGTTTCCCCATCTATTTCCCATGAAGTGATGGGACTGGATGCCGTGATCTTCGTTTTCTGAATGTTGAGCTTTAAGCCAACATTTTCACTCTCCACTTTTACCTTCATCAAGAGGCTTTTTAGTTCCTCTTCACTTTCTGCCATAAGGGTGGTGTCATCTGCATATCTGAGGTTATTGATATTTCTCCTGGCAATCTTGATTCCAGCTTGTGCTTCTTCCAGTCCAGCATTTCTCATAATGTACTCTGCATATAAGTTAAACAAACAGGGTGACAATATACAGCCTTGACGAACTCCTTTTCCTATTTGGAACCAGTCTGTTGTTCCATGTCCAGTTCTAACTGTTGCTTCCTAACCTGCATACAAATTTCTCAAGAGGCAGATCAGGTGGTCTGGTATTCCCATCTCTTTCAGAATTTTCTACAGTTTATTGTGATCCACACAGTCAAAGGCTTTGGCATAGTCAACAAAGCAGAAATAGATGTTTTTTTGGAACTCTCTTGCTTTTTCCACGATCCAGCGGATGTTGGCAATTTGATCTCTGGTTCCTCTGCCTTTTCTAAAACCAGCTGGAACATCAGGAAGTTCATGGTTCACATATTGCTGAAGCCTGGCTTGGAGAATTTTGAGCATTACTTTACTAGCGTGTGAGATGAGTGCAATTGTGCAGTAGTTTGAGCATTCTTTGGCATTGCCTTTCTTGGGATTGGAATGAAAACTGAGCTTTTCCAGTCCTGTGGCCACTGCTGAGTTTTCCAAATTTGCTGGCATATTGAGTGCAGCACTTTCACAGCATCATCTTTCAGGATTTGGAATAGCTCAACTGGAATTCTATCACCTCCACTAGCTTTGTTCGTAGTGATGCTTTCTAAGGCCCACTTGACTTCACATTCTAGGATGTCTGGCTCTAGGTGTGTGATCACACCATCGTGATTATCTGGGTCATGAAGATCTTTTTTGTACAGTTATTCTGTGTATTCTTGCCATCTCTTCTTAATATCTTCTGCTTCTGTTAGGTCCATACCATTTGTGTCCTTTATCAAGCTCATCTTTGCATGAAATGTTCCTTTGGTATCTCTGATTTTCTTGAAGAGATCTCTAGTCCTTCCCATTCTGTTCTTCTCCTCTATTTCTTTGCATTGATTGCTGAAGAAGGCTTTCTTATCTCTTCTTGCTAGTCTTTGGAACTCTGCATTCAGATGTTTATATCTTTCCTTTTCTCCTTTGCTTTTCGCTTCTCTTCTTTTCACAGCTATTTGAAGGCCTCCCCAGACAGCCATTTTGCTTTTTTGCATTTCTTTTCCATGGGGATGGTGTTGATCCCTGTCTCATGTACAATGTCACGAACCTCATTCCATAGTTCATCAGGCACTCTATCAGATCTAGTCCTTTAAATCTATTTCTCGCTTCCACAGTATAATCATAAGGGATTTGATTTAGGTCATACCTGAATGGTCTAGTGGTTTTCCCTACTTTCTTCAATTTAAGTCTGAATTTGGCAATAAGGAGTTCATGGTCTGAGCCACAGTCAGCTCCTGGTCTTGTTTTTGCTAACTGTATATAGCTTCTCCATCTTTGGCTGCAAAGAATATAATCAATCTGATTTCGGTGTTGACCATCTGGTGATGTCTATGTGTAGAGTCTTCTCTTGTGTTGTTGGAAGAGGGTGTTTGTTATGACCAGTGCATTTTCTTGGCAAAACTCTATTAGTCTTTGCCCTGCTTCATTGTGTATTCCAAGGCCAAATTTGCCTGTTACTCCAGGTGTTTCTTGACTTCCTACTTTTGCGTTCCAGTCCCCTATAATGAAAAGGACATCTTTTTTTTGGTGTTAGTTCTAAAAGGTCTTGTGGGTCTTCATAGAACCGTTCAACTTCAGCTTCTTCAGCATTACTGGTAGGGACATAGGCTTGGATTACTGTCATATTGAATGGTTTGCTTTGGAAATGAATAGAGATCATTCTGTTATTTTTGAGATTGCATCCAAGTACTGCATTTCGAGCTCTTTTGTTGACGATGATGGCTACTCCATTTCTTCTGAGGGATTCCTGCCCGCAATAGTAGATATAATGGTCATCTGAGTTAAATTCACCCATTCCAGTCCTTTTCAGTTTGCTGAATCCTAGAATGTCGACATTCACTCTTGCCATCTTTTGTTTGACCACTTCCAATTTGCCTTGATTTATTGACCTGACATTCCAGGTTCCTATGCCATATTGCTCTTTACAGCATCAGACCTTGCTTCTATCACCCAGTCACATCCACAGCTGGGTATTGTTTTTGCTTTGACTCCATCCCTTCATTCTTCCTGGAGTTATTTCTCCACTGATCTCCAGTAGCATATTGGGTACCTACTGACCTGGGGAGTTTCTCTTTCAGTATCCTATCATTTTGCCTTTTCATACTGTTCATGCGGTTCTCAAGGCAAGAATACTGAAGTGGTTTGCCATTCCCTTCTCCAGTGGACCACATTTTATCAGATCTCTCCACCATGACCCGCCCATCTAGGGTTGCCCCACGGGCATGGCTTAGTTTCATTGAGTTAGACAAGGCTGTGGTCCTAGTGTGATTAGATTGACTAGTTTTCTGTGAATATGGTTTCAATGTGTCTGCCCTCTGATGCCCTCTTGCAACACCTACCGTCTTACTTGGGTTTCTCTTACCTTGGTCGTGGGGTATCTCTTCATGGCTGCTTCAGCAAAGTGCACCCAATGCTCCTTACCTTGGACGAGGGGTATCTCCTCACCGCCGCCCTTCCTGACTTTCAACGTGGGATAGCTCCTCTAGGCCCTCCTATGCCCGCGCAGCCACGGTGTGGGGTTGGTTCTCCCAGCCACTGCCCCTTGCCTTGGGCGTGGGGTTGCTCCTCCTGGCCGCCGCCCCTGGCCTTGGGCTTAAGGGCGTGGGGTATCTCCTCCCGGCCGCCACCCCTGACCTCGGACACTTGGTATCTCCTCTCGGCCGCCCCCCCGACCTTGGACGTGGGGTAGCTCCTCTCGGCTGTTCCTGCTCCGTCACAATCTGGCACTCTCCACAGCTGCCCCTGACCTCGGATGTGGGGTAACTCCTCTTGGCTGCGCTTAGCGCACCCGTCACAGCCGCCTGTGCTTTATCTGTGTATAATCTGTATATATTCTTTGATAAGGTATCCATTAATGTCTTTTGCCTATCTTTAAATCAAGTCATTTGTTTTCTCATTGTTGAATTGTTTTTTAATTATGTTTTTTTTGAAGGGTAATTGCTTTACAGAATTTTGCTGTTTTCTGTAAAAACTAAGATTTCTTTTTCAGATGTATCTTTTGGAAATGTTATCTTCCAGTTTATGGCTTATCTTCTTGTTTCTTGGCAGTTTCTTTCAAAGAGTAGAAGTTTTTGATTTTAATGAAGTTCAGCTTATCTATTATTTCTCCATGAATCCCGCCTTTGATTTGTATCTAAAACGTCATTGTCATTTCCAATGTCATCTAGGCTTTCTTCTATGTTATCTTCTAGGAGTTTTATAGTTTTATGCTTACATTTAGTTCTCTGTTCTGAGTTAATTTTTGTAAATGATGTGAGGTCTGTATATAGACCCACATTTTTGCCTGTGAATTCTCATTTGTTCCAGCACTACTTTTTGAAAGGGTCCACTGTATTGTCTTTGTTCTTTTGTCAAAAATCAGTTACCTATATTTATATTGGTCTATTTCTGAGCTCTCTCTTCTGTTCCATTGATCTATTTGTCTATTCTTTTCCAAAATCACATTGTCTTAATTACTGCAACTTTATAAAAAGTCTTGCAACTTGTTCTTTTTCTTTTAAAACTTTGCCAATTATTCTGGAACTTTGGCCTTTCCATATAAATTATGTAAACTGTAGAATAAATGTGTTGATATCCACAAAATAACTTGAAGAGGTCTTGGCTAGAGTTATGTTGAATCTGTAGATCAATTAAGGAAGAACTGACATCTTGACTATATTGAATCGTACTGTATGTGAACACAAATTCTCTCTTGATTTATTTAACTGTTCTTTGATTTTTTTATCAGAATTTTGTAGTTTTCTTCATATAAATCTTAAAAATATTTTATTATATTTATATGTAAAAATTTCAATCTTTGGAGGTGTTAATGTAAATGTATCTTGTTTTTCAATTCCAATTCCATGTATTTGTTGCTAGTATATAGGAAGTGATTCATCTGTATCCTGAAAACTTGTTATAATCACTTATTAGTTCTAGGAGTTTTTTGGTCTAATCTTTCAGATTTCTACATACACAATCATGTCATCTGCAAACAAAGGCAGTTTTATTTCTTCATTCCCAACCTCTATATTGTGTATTTCCTTTTCTTGCTTTTCTGCAGTAGCTAGGACTTTCAGAAAGAATGTTGAAAAGAAGTGGTGAAAGAAGAAATTCTTGCTTATTCCTGATCTTAGCAAAGGAACTTTGAGTTTCTCATCGTACAACTGAGTATGATGCTCAGTTCAGTTCAGTCGCTCACTTGTGTCCAACTCTTCATGACCCCATGGACCACAGCATGCCAGGCCTCCCTGTCCATCACCAGCTCCCGGAGTTTACCCAAACTCAGCTCCACTGAGTCAGTGATGCCATCCAACTATCTCATCCTTTGTCATCCCTTCTCCTTCTGCCCTCAATCTTTCCCAGCATCAGGGTCTTTTCAAATGAATCACCTCTTCACATCAGGTGGCCAAAGTATTGGAATTTCAGCTTCAACATCAGTCCTTCCAAAGAACACTCAGGACTGATCTCATTTACGATACCCTGGTTGGATCTCCTTGCAGCCCAAGGGACTCTCAAGAGTCTTCTCCAACACCACAGTTCAAAAGCATCAATTCTTTGGCTCTCAGCTTTCTTTATAGTCCACCTCTCACATCCATACATGACCACTGGAAAAACCATAGCCTTGACTAGATGGACCTTTGTTGGCAAAGTAATGTTTCTGCTTTTGAATATGCTGTCTAGGTTGGTCATAACTTTTCTTCCAAGGAGTAAACATCTTTTAATTTCATGGCTGCAGTCACCATTTGCATGATTTTGGAGCCCCCAAAAATAAAGTCAGCCACTGTGTCCACTGTTTCCCCATCTATTTGCCATGAAGTGATGGCAAGGGATGCCATGATCTTAGTTTTCTGAATGTTGAATTTTAAGGCAACTTTTCACTCTCCTCTTTCACTTTCATCAAGAGTCTCTTTAGTTCTTCTTCACTTTCTGCCATAAGGGTGGTGTCATCTGCATATCTTAAATTATTGATATTCCTGCTGGCAATCTTTCCAGCTTGTGCTTCATCCATCCTCTTATTTTGCATGATGTACTTTGCATATAGTATTACTTTATTATCCTTTTAATTTCCATAGACTCTGTAGTGATGCCCCCTCTTTCATTTCTGATATTGATAATCTGTGTTCTTTCTCTCGTGTCTGTGTGTGTGTGTGTTTTCTTATCCTTTTTAGAGGCCTACTGATTTTATTGATCTGCTCAAAAAGTAAGCTGTTGGTTTCATGGATTTTCTCTGTTTTCAAGTTCATTGATCTCGTCTCATGTTTATGATTTCTTTTCTTTGCTTACTTTGGATTTCACTTAGTTTTCTTTTCCCACTTTCCTATGATTGGAGTTTCAATTATTGATTTTAGATTTTTATTCTTTTCTAATATATGCATTCAATTCTACAAATACTCTTCTAAGAACTGCTCTCACTGCATACCACACTTTTCAGAAAGTTGTATTTTCATCAGGTTCAAATATTTTTTCAGTCATTTTAAGATTTATTACTTGACCCATGTATTATTAAAATTGTGCTCTTTATTTTGGAATTTTACCAGCTAACTTTATGTTATTTATTTCTAGAGCAATTCTAATATTATCAAAAAGTACATATTAGTTTAATTCTTTTGTCCTCTGAAAGCATATATTCTATGATTTATCTTCTTTTAAATTTGTTAAGGTGTTTTTATGGCCCAGAATGTGTCTGTGTTCAGGATCATATTGTGAAAAATGATACTAGATAGTTTTCTTTAAAATAATTTTTGTACTATATTACCATAACACTGTGAAATAACATCCTCATTTCCTAATGAAACAATATTTTCCATATTTGTTATTTTTCTTTCCACCACTGTGTGATAAAGTATCCCTATTGCCAAGTTATCCGTCCAAGATGCCAAAAGACATTTTAATATTAAATATTCTCTTGTACCTCCATCTGCATTAAATTTGCAACTGAAGTGCCTGAGGCAAATCTTAGCTACTACCCTTTCTTAGGGAGTTAATTTCAGAGAACATGAGTTGGGGGAGTCTGCGGCAAGTGGAATGAGGAAGGGGAGAAGAAAAAAATAATTTAAAGATACATCATCAAATTGATTGCTATTTTGTTTCAAGTAGCTGAGTTGGCACAATTAGATGAATCTAGATAAAAACTGGTAGTAGTACAGCTGTTTGCTAGAGTGAGGGCTGTGAGGGCAGGATCCCTTGAGCCCAGAAATTTGGGGATGCAAATTGGAAATCCACATCAACTTCAGCATCAATGTGATAAAGCTCCAGGAATAGAAGTTATCGAGTTGTCATTATCTAGCATGACAGCTGAGTCCTAGCTTAGATATTCAACATTTACAGGAAATATTTACTATGCTTTACTCCATTTATTATTTCCCACTTTATATAATCATGGCATGACTATTATAAGTTTTAAATCTTTTTTCTTTGCTTATTATAGGAACTTAAAAAAATACAAACTGTACAACAGAATAATAAGCTCTTATGTATCTGTCACCAAGTTTCAACATCCACATAACTGATACTGTTTATACAATTATTATACTGTGTATACAATTATCCTTCTCTTGTGTGTAAAGAGTTAGAATCAGAATGTAACTAGAGGCATAATGATCTTGATCAAGTTGGAGCAGGACTTGAGATCTAGAAAAATCCCATCAATTTAGGTGAATTCCAGGATTAGGAATATTACCAACATACTTACCATAATAACTACCATATATTTGTTGCTTTATTTTGTTTATTTAATCAATCATCACATTCAGCCCTAGCAGAAGAATCTATCTCTGAAAGTTGGTTTTTGGACATAACCCTCAATTTAACTTTTTAGTATATTCACTAAGTATATAGAGGCAACTAGATGGCTTTTGAAAAGGATCCAATTTATAAATCTAAACTAATCATGACTCACAAGTAAATAACAGTCAGTGCCTTTAATGAATTAGTGTTATGCAGCCGTGTGTGTGTGTGTGTGTGTGTGTGTGTGTGTGTATGTGCTTAGTCATGTCCGACTCTTTGTGACCCCATGGACTGTATCCCACCAGGCTCCTCTGTCTATAGAATCTTCCAGGCAAGAATACTGGAGTGTGTTTCCCTAGCGCTACTTTATTGAAGAAAAAAAAAAAGCTAATTCTAGATCAGACAATTTATTCTCTAGGATGCTCTGAATTTAATGACTGTGTTTTAGATCTGATCTGTGCAGGGTACTTGCTGAATAATTAAGAAGAATGATATTCACCAATCCAGACTCTAGGATGCCTGCTTTCAGTAACCATCTGCTAATGAAACCCCTGAGAATTCCCACAGAGCAGAGAAAACAAATGTTATACAATTATGCCAGGCATTTCTCACTTCCTTTGTAGTAATACACCATCCAATTAACAAGCTGGTGAGCCTAGGGATTCATAAAATTTTGAATAGAAGCTTTAAGCTTTTTCAGATCAACTGCTGAGAATGAAATATGAAAGGAAACAAGATTAGATTAAAACCTTATCTATAAATATTTAATTTCTTGTCTTAGAATTGGACACCAAGTTTTAGGTCATGGCATTTGATCAAAAAGTCAGGAAGGACCTTGAAAGTTCATCTAGTCCAGACCTCTGCCTCTGAAGAGGACTGTGTCCAGCACATGCTGGATCTCATTTCCCTAAAATCAATAGGAAGGAACAAGTCTACATGTTCTTTGGTCGAAAGACAAGAGGATATTACAGCATCCAAAAGTCTCTATTCACAATAGACCTCAGCTCTCAGAGAAAATTTTTGTTCTTCCCTATATCCCACTAGAGACCAGTGCTTCTTCCCCAAAGTCTCCTATCATGTGCTTTGGGAAGAAAGAAACTCCAAAATAGAAGTTTAGCCAAAAATATCACATACCCGACTCCAAGGCATTGCTGGGTAGTATCATTTGACAGAAAACATATTCCTGACATTTTTTCTCTTGAGAACCTTTTATATTACATGGCACCTCAGGTAATTAACTATTTACAACATTAACAAGGGTCTGTTTCCTTGATTAAAGTCTATTTTGTTCATAGAGAGTGCAGTATTCCCCACCAGTTCACCACCAAATTCATTTTCAATTTTGCAATGGAGAGATTGATACAGAAAGAAATATGCTCTCCTATTAATATTTCTTAGGATGTGATACATTTATTTGGAACTCATTCAGCACTTTCATCATCATTGAAAAGCAATTAGCAAAAGTACAAGCTAAGGAATTAATGATCAAGAAGTGAATATAATCAGTGATCTTATTAAACAATTTGTAGAAGAAAGAAATGCAAAAATCAGCATATAATGCACAAGACTTTAAGACTTGTTATACTCAACACTGAGGAAAGGAGAACATTTCTAAAGTTATTAAGATTTGCCTGAGTATTACAGTATTTCAACTCAAAGTACTATATACCCCTAGCAAAAAAAAAAAAAAAGAAGAAAGACAGTTTTTCATAAAGTTATATCTTCCTGAACAAACCCAGTATCATTTTGGACTTAAATTCTATCAGCTCACACAATGTCATATTATTTTTCATCTTCTACAGAACAATTTCAGAGTTGAATACAAGTGTTAATTATCTTTTTGTGGAATGTCATGTCCTAACTTGTTAATATTCCTAAAAGGCTATTTATGAAATAAAGCATTGGTTCTCTGTAGGAACGCTGCTTGCTGAAGATGTAAGAGTGGCTATAGCAGAAAGCCTGTTTGGTACAGGTCTTTTTGTTTTCTGAAATAGATGTATTCATAGAACAAAATTGTAAATCAAATTTTATAAATCAAGTATGTTTAGGTAATAGATGAGCTCCACTCTGTTATTCTAGAAAGATGTCTACCAGTCCTTTTATCTATATGTCTGTCATTATGTATCTATAATCTATGTATTTGCCTATCATCCATTTATGTAACTATTCTATCAATCTATTTAGCTATCATTTACCTAGTTACTTACTTAGGACTTTTATAAGCAATTATTGTTAAGTATATATTTTGAATTTCCTTGAACATCTACAATGTTTCTGCTAGTATGCTGAGAAGAATTATCTATCAGCCCTCTTTAGTCTATGACAGCAGAAGGCCTTTGGCAGCAAGTGTCAGCAAGCTGCTGATCAAGACTAAGAAAGCCTAACTTACAGATAGATTTCCTCTCCAAAAAATTCTGGAAGGCAACAGAAAAAAATTGACAGGTGGCCCGGAATTATTTTATTGAAGCAGTTACTTACAAATCAAGTTATTCAACTCCAAAATGAGAAATAAGTGAAATGTAGTTGGATTTTGTTATAACACAAACTCTGTATTAGTAGATACAAAATAAAAGTTTGAATATATTAATTTCATTTGTTAAATGTGGGGAAATCAACATAGCATTTAAAAAAGACACTAGAATTCTTGAAGAAGGAAATGCATAGAATATACTTGGCCTGACACTTAATGTAAGTTTTCCTTAGACAACCATTCTGTTCCTTGTTTATATCAAGTTCATGGCAGTCTGTGGAGCCAGGTACCATACACAGTAAACTTCTTAGAGGAAAGATCAGGATCAGACTTGGCAGATGGATGCTTTATTTCTCCCTCATCATTCAGGAATGCAGCTCACGTCTGATGAAGTGGTGAGGCTACCAGCAAAGGGATCTGAAACTGACCTCTTCTATTTGAAGAGATTGAGGACATGAGAGAAGGGAGCAATAATTTCCCTTATGCTGTCACCTCTGTGAACTGGTTCCCTAATGATGGTTGTATTTAAAACAATTCTGCAAATGATATCCAAGGGCATGGCCTCTGAGCAGACTTGGGCAGCTGCTAGTAGGTGAGTCTTGAGAATGCACAATTTTCATTTTCACTGGGAAGTCATTTTTTCCACTCTGAATGATTTATTTCCATCATTCAGATCTCTGCCTCTGCCTCAATAGCATTCTCCTGATATTACAGTGAATTTTTGACACTTAGCCATACCCATATGCCCAGCTTTTCTCTTTTCAAATGTGTAACGCCTTTAAAAATTTATCTTGAGAAACTGAAAATGCAGAGAATAATGCCAAAAAAGCACTTATTATTCTCTTCTGTGCTAAATTAGCAACTGTTAACATTTTGTTATACTTGCTCTCAGTCTTTTTTGTTTGTTTCTCTAAGAAATATATCAAATAAAAGAATTAATGTAGCAAGAGAAATTTTTTGTTTTATTATTTGCCTTTCTTTTGGCACTGTCACAGCCATCATAAGCAGATCCTATTAATTTGAATAAATACTTTTGTGTGCACAAAGATCTTCCACTCAAAAGTGCTTTCCAAACATATTTAACAAGAGGGGAAGCACTCTCCAGCACAGTCCAGCCAACAGTCTTGTAACGAACGTGTTGCATGCGTGCTATGTCACTTCAGTCATGTCTGATGCTTTGCGACCCCATGGGCTGTACCGCACCAGGCTCCTCTGGTCCATGGAATTCTCCAGGCAATAATATTGAAGTGGGTTGCCATGCCCTCCTCCAAGGGATCTTCCCAAACCAGGGATCTTCCGAAACCAGGGATCAAACCCATGTTTCTTAGGTTTCCTGCATTGGCTCATGGGTTCTTTACCACTATATGTTTTAGTAATCTCTGAATTCCAGACAATGCCCTAAAATTTCATCACTGGAGAAGGAAACTTGGATTAACATTTCTTTCTCAGGATTAAAATGGGAAATGACAAATATCTTTGGCCATTTAGCCTGAAACTGAGAAAAATCTTTAAAAAGATTGTGATCTTGTAAAAGAACATCTAAACCACTCAATTTCCACATCTTAAATTACATAAATATTATGCATTTCTTATGTTTTATTTTATCACCTACAACATACAAGTCATGGCAAAATTTGCTGGAGTAATATATCTTCAAATATTCAGGCCAACTTTATGGCCAGTGAAATATTTTGAATGTTAGGTAATGCAAAAAAGCTTTGGTTATATGGCCCCCAACTCATCTGAATGTCTGATTTTCCAGACCATTTAGGGCAAGAATTAAATGTCAGTGCTTCCTAAAGGCTGAATCCAGAGAACATGAAGTGTGTTTAATTTCCTTCTTTAAGACCATAAGGATAAATACTAAAATCTATTACTGAAGACTTTAGTGTATCTCATTTAATATTATGTGGAATTTTATTTCAGCTGAAGAAGAAACTCATACTTTTTTATTAGAAAAAAAAATTATGAAAGGTTTTAAGTGTTTTAAAATGTGCTTT
Source organism: Bos indicus (assembly GCF_029378745.1). Taxonomy (NCBI): domain Eukaryota; kingdom Metazoa; phylum Chordata; class Mammalia; order Artiodactyla; family Bovidae; genus Bos; species Bos indicus. Next base: position 56,830,450 of record NC_091765.1, on the reverse strand, counting down.
GGCTGGTTTACAATTTAGGTATGAAACATTTACTGAGCTGCTCCGAAAAAGTACAATGATTCAGTGTATGGGGTACAGGTGGGAGATTCTAGTGAGGCAGGTTGGCTTGGGTGTCAGGAGTGAATTCCATATGGATTATATAAAGGACAAGTATATCTCTGAAGGATGAGAAGATGAAGTCTCGCTCCTGTAAAGCACTCAGTGTTCCCCTCCTCTATGTCTTTTCACAAAATTTACCTTGATTGGACCACTTCTGTCTGAATCCGTAGCAAGGCCTCAGCTGCCCAACTACAGACTCGGAAAATAGGTGCTTCACATCTTGCCTTCACCTCCCTCATCTCAGCTCCTCAACTGGCACCCTTGGCCTGCTCTTGCCTGTGTCCAAGAAAGACATTAGACCTTATGCTAAAATGGGAATCAAGAAACAACCTGAGTTTTTATGCTCCCTTTCTTATTTATTCACATATATTAAACATACTTACTTTAATATCTGTAGTTCTGATAATTCTAATAGCTACAAAGTTTGAGATCTGATCTTGTCATTTCAGTTTAGAATGATTTTTAGTCATTGTTTCCTCATGAATTATATTTTGGCAGGGAGGTGACCTTTTGCTCTTTGGTACTAAAATTTTGGTAGGAACACCTTTTCGTGGCCTGAATTGAAAGTCCATTTTTCTGAGGAGGTTTCTGATTGCTTCATTCAGGTTCCTAAAAATATGCTTAAGTGTAAAGAAACAATGATCTTCTCCCCATGACACCAAGTTTAATTATAAAGTTTAACTATCTAAATACTACTTACTAAATGTTATATTTAAATGTACATATTGATTTAACAAACCGAAAATGGCTCATTATATACCAACAAATAAATAAATGTAACTGAAAGCTTCAGCTCACTTTAAAAAAGCCCATTGACTAAAAAAAAATTTAGAGTGCTCTGTATAAATGGTATTAATAAAATATACGCATGCTTATTTCACTCTCATTCCCTAAGAAGCCATTATTCAATTTTGTTGCAATAAGTCATAACAAAATCAGAAACTGCAGTTTAAGCATTCCTATGCATTTGTGACAAATTTGGATGCTTTCTAACATTTTTCACTGTCTTATAAATATTGCCTTTTGAAAGATTTATGATAAGACCGCTTTAATGTAAGATCACACAAGCATTTCATTTAGAAATCTTTTGTATAAAGATATATATATGATTTGATTAGTCATTCAGTAGTGTCTGACTCTTTGTGACCCCATAGACTTTATCCCTCCAGGCTCTTCTGTCCATGGGATTCTCCAGGCAAGAATACTGGAGTGGATTGCCATGCCCTCCTCCAGGGGATCTTTATATATATATATATATGAAATTACATATAGGTAATTATTTTCTATTGTGAAAACCATAATTCTGAACTTAATTCAATTAAATGTACATATTTCAGAGATGTAAGCCTGTTAAAAGCATAGAGCAATATTAGAAAGATATACCCAACTGAATTCAGAGTTCCAGAGAATAGTAAAGAGAGGTAAAAAGGCCTTCTTCAATAAACAATGAACAAAGAAGTAGAGGAAAACAATAGAATGGGAAACACTAAAGATCTGGATGAGTTACAAGCTGGAATCAAGAAAGGCAGGAGAAACATCAACAACCTCAGATATGTGGATGATACCACTCTAATGGCAGAAAGCAAAGAGAAACTAAAGAGCTTCTTGATGAGGGTGAAGGAGGAGAGTGAAAGAGCCGACCTAAAAAAAAAAAAACAACACTCAGATCATGGCATCTGGTCCCATTACTTCATGGCGGGGGGTGTGGGGGGCGGAATGTAGAAATAGTGACAGATTTCCTCTACTTGGGCTCTAAAATCACTGTAGATGGTGACTGCAGCCATGAAATCAGAAAATGATTGCTACTTAGTAGGAAAGCAATGAGAAACCTAGCAGTATGTTGAAAAGCAGAGACATTACTCTGCCAACATAGTCAAGGCTATGGCCTTCCCAGTGGTCACATACGGTTGTGAGAGCTGAACTGTAAAGAAGGCAGAATGCCAAAAAATTGATGCCTTCAAACTGTGGTTCTGGAGAAGACTCCTGAAAGCCCCTTGAAAAGCAGGGAGATCAAACCTGTCAATCTTCTTTTTTTTCCCCCAACTTTTTATTATTCTTATTATTAGTTTGTTTATTTTAATTGGAGGCTAATTACTTTACAATATTGTAGTGGTTTTTGCCATACATTCACATGAATCAGCCATGGGTGAACATGTGCTCCCCATCCTGAACCCCAGTCCCACCTCCATCCCCATCCCATCCCTCAGGGTCATGCCAGTGCACCAGCCCTGAGCACCCTGTCATACATCAAACCTGGACCGGTGATCTATTTCACATATGATAATATACATGTTTCAATGCTATTCTCTCAAATCATCCCACTCTCACCTTCTCTCACAGAGTCCAAAAGTCTGTTCTTTACATCTATGTCTCTTTTCCTATCTTGCATATAGGGTCACCATCACCATCATTTTAAATTCCATATATATGCATTTATATACTATATTGGTGTTTTTCTTTCTGGCTTACTTCACTCTGTATAATAGGCTCCAGTTGCATCCACTTCATTAGAACTTATTCAAATGAATTCTTTTTAATAGCTGAGTAATATTACATTGTGTATATATACCACAGCTTTCTTATCCATTTGTCTGCCAGTGGACATCTAGGTTGCTTCCATGTCTTGGCTATTGTAAACAGTGCTGTGATGAACATTGGGGGTACACATGTCTCTTTCAATTCTGGTTTCCTCAGTGTTTATGCCCAGCAGTGGGATTGCTGGGTCATATGGCAGTTCTACTTCCAGTTTTTTAAGGAATCTCCACACTGCTCTCCATAGGGGCTGTACTAGTTTGCATTCCCACCAACAGTGTAAGAGGGTTCCCTTTTCTCTGCACCCTCACCAGCATTTATTGTTTGTAGACTTTTTGATAGCAGTCATTATGACGTGGGTGAGATGGTACCTCATTGTGGTTTTGATTTGCAGTTCTCTGATAATGAGTGATGTTGAGCATCTTTTCATGTGTTTGTTAGCCATCTATATGTCTTCTTTGGAGAAATGTCTGGTTAGTTCTTTGGCCCATTTTTTGATTGGGTTGTTTACTTTTCTGGATTTGAGCTGCATCAGCTGCTTGTATATTTTTGAGATTAATTCTTTGTCAGTTACTGCATTTGCTATTATTTTCTCCCTCTATGAAGGCTGTCTTTTCACCTTGCTTATAGTTTCTTTCATTGTGCAAAAGCTTTTAAGTTTAATTAGATCCCGTTTGTTTATTTTTGCTTTTATTTCCATTACTCTGGGACATGGGTCATAGAGGATCCTGCTGTGATTTATGTCAGAGAATGTTTTGCCTATGTTTTCCTCTAGGAGTTTTATAGTTTCTGATCTTACATTTAGATCTTTAATCCATTTTGAGTTTATTTTTGTGTATGGTGTTAGAAAGTGTTCTAGTTTCATTCTTTTACAAGTGGTTGACCAGTTTTCCCAGCACCACTTGTTAAAGAGATTGTCTTTTCTCCATTGTATATTCTTGCCTCTTTTGTTAAAGATAAGGTGTCCATAGGTGCATGGATTTATCTCTGGGCTTTCTATTTTGTTCCATTGATCTATTTTTCTGTCTTTGTGCCAGTACCATACTGTCCTGATGACTGTACCTTTGTAGTATAGTCTGAAGTCAGGCCGGTTGATTCCTCCAGTTCCATTCTTCTTTCTCAAGATTGCTTTGGCTATTCGAGGTTTTTTCTATTTCCATACAATTGTGAAATTATTTATTCTAGTTCTCTGAAAAATACTGTTGGTAGCTTGATAGGGATTGCATTGAATCTATAGATTGCTTTGGTTAGTATACTCATTTTCACTATATTGATTCTTCAAATCCATGAACATGGTATATTTCTCCATCTATTTGTGTCATCTTTGATTTCTTTCATTAGTGTTTTATAGTTTTCTATATATAGATCTTTTGTTTCTTTAGGTAGATTTATTCCTAAGTATTTTATTCTTTTCATTGCAGTGGTGAATGGAATTCTTTCCTTAATTTCTCTTTCTGTTCTCTCATTGTTAGTGTATAGGAATGCAAGCGATTTCTGTGTGTTAATTTTATATCCTGCAACTTTACTATATTCATTGATTAGTTCTAGTAATTTTCTGGTGGAGTCTTTAGGGTTTTCTATGTGGAGGATCAGGTCATCTGCAAACAGTGAGAGTTTTACTTCTTCTTTTCCAATCTTGATTCCTTTTATTCCTTTTTCTTCTCTGATTGCTGTGGATAAAACTTCCAAAGCTATGTTGAATAGTAGTGGTGAGAATAGGCACCCTTGTCTTGTTCCTGCCTTTAGGGGAAATGCTTTCAATTTGTCGCCATTGAAGATAATGTTTGCTGTGGGTTTATCATATATGGCTTTTATTATACTGAGGTATGTTCCTTCTATGCCCACTTTCTGGAGTGTTTTAATCATAAATGGATGTTGAATTTTGTCAAAGGCTTTCTCTGCATCTATTGAGATAATTATACGATTTTTATTTTTCATTTTGTTAAAGTGGTGTATCACACTGATTGACTTGCAAATGTTGAAGAATCCTTGCATCCCTGGGATAAAGCCCACTTGGTCATGATATATGATGTTTTTAATATATTGTTGGATTCTGTCAAACCTGTCAATCATAAGGGAAATCAACCCTGAATACTCATTAGAAGGACGGATGCTGAAGTTGAAGCTCCAGTATTTTGGACCATCTGATGTGAACAGCTGACTCATTGGAAAATTCCCTGATGCTGAGAAAGATTGAGGGCAGAAGGAGAAGAGGGCGTCAGAGGATGCGATAACTGGATGGTATCACTGATGCAATGGACATGCACTTGGGCAAACTTTGGAAGATGGTGAGAAACAGAGAGACCTGGTGTGTTGCACCATGGGGTGCATGGGGTCACAAAGAGTCAGACACAACGGGGCAACTGAAAAACAACAGTAGAAGATCTCTTCAAGAAAATTGGAGATAACAAGGGAACATTGCATACAAAGAAGGGCATGATAAAGAACAGAAAGGACAGTAAGGATCTAACAGAGGCAGAAGAAATTAAGAGGTGGCAAGAATACACAGAACTATACAAAAAAGTCTTAATGACTCAGTTAACCACAGTGTGGTGGTCACTCACCTAGAGCCACATATCCTCGTTTGAAATGAAGTGGGCCTTAGGAAGCATTACTACGCACAAAGCTAGAGAGGTAACAGAATTCCAGTTGAGCTATTTCAAATCCTAAAAGATGATGCTATTAAAGTGCTATGTTCAATATGTCAGAAAATTTGTAAAAGTCAAAGTGTCCTCAGGAATGGAAACGGTCAATTTTCATTCTAATCCCAAAGGAAGGCAGTGCCAAAGAATGTTCAAACGACTGGACAATTGCATTCATTTCACCTGCTAGTAAGATTATTCTCAAAACCTTCAAGCTAGGCTTCAACAGTATGGGAACGGAAAACTTCCAGATGCACAAGCTGGATTTAGAAAATGTAGAGGAACCAGAGATCAAGTTGCCAGCATTTATTGGATCATAGAAACAGAAAAATAATTCCAGGAAAAAAAATCTTCCTTTGCTTCATTGACGACACAAAAGCCTTTGACTGTACGGATCACAACAAAGTGGAAAATTCTTGCAGAGGTGGGAATACCAGAACTGCCTTACCTGTCTCCTGAGAAACCTGTATGCAGGTCAAGAAGCAACAGTTAAAATCTTACATGGAACAATCGACTGGTTCAAAATTGGGAAAGGAGTAGGTAAAGACTATATATTGTCACCTTGTTTATTTTACTTATATGCAGAGTACATTATGTGAAATGCCAGGCTGGATGAATCACAAGCTAGAGTCAAGATTACAGGGAGAGAAATATCAACAACCTCAGATATGCAGATGACAAAACACTAATGGCAGAAAGTGAAGACAAACTAAAGAGCCTCTTGATGAATGTGAAAAAGGAGAGTGGAATAAGCTGGCTTAAAATTCAACATTCAAAAAACTAAGATGATGGCGTCTGATCCCATTACCTCATGCAAATAGAAGGGGAAAAAGTAGAAGCAGTGACAAATTTTCTTTTTTGGGGCTCCAAAATCATTGTGGATGGTGACTGCAGTCATGAAATTAAAAGATGCTTGCTCTTTGGGAGGAAAGCTATGACAAATCTAGACAGCATTTTAAAAAGCAAAGACATTACTTTGCTGACAAATTTCTGTATAGTCAAAGCTCTGATTTTTCCAGTAGTCATGTGTGGATGTGAGAGTTGGACCATAAAAAAGCCTGAGTGCCAAAGAATTGATGCTTTTGAATTGTGGTGCTGGAGAAGACTCTTGAGAGTCACTTGGACAACAAGCAGATCAAACCAGTCAGTCCTAAAGAAGTCAACCCTGAATATTCGTTGGAAGGAGTGATGCTGAAACTAGAGCTCCAGTCCTTTGCCAACTGATGTGAAGAGCTGACTCATTGGTAAAGACCCTGATGTTGGGAAAGATTGATGGCAGGAGGAGACGGGACCAACAGAACATGAGATGGTTGGATGGTATCACTGACTCAATGGACATGAATCTGAGCAAACTCCAGGAGACAGTGAAGGCCAGGGAGGCCTTGCTTGACATGCTGCAGTTGACGGGGTCAGAAAGAATCAGACATGACTGAATGACTGAACAACAACTACGGCAGAACATGAATCCTGTGTTATTCATATTATGTTAAATCAGATCTATTTTCACTTTCTAGGTTAAAAGAATATTGCAGAGAGAATGTTAAACTTAGATGGAAACTCAAAATAATTTAATTCAACTCCTTAGCTTAAAAAAAAACAACTGATGAAAAATATTTTCTTAGGTTAGTAAGTAGCTAGTGACAGCTAGTGATAAAACCTGGGTCTTTCTAATTAGTAACCAAGACTTTTTCTATTATAACTTTTAGATTCAGATTTGATATTTATTGAATAAATGCCTTCTATGCCTAAAGCACTGCTTTGAAATATAGTCCCTATTTATTTTTTATTTTGTCTTGACAGAATCTTATGGCTAATTATTTTCCTGCTTATCTAATATACAATTGTCATGTATATATGTATGTGTATGCATTTGAGTTAGAAAAGACACACTGCATGGAAGAAACAAATAGCCTTGCATTTCTTAGTCTTAATATTGTTTATAATTAGCCAACTAGTCCTTCTAACATATTTTCTTCTCCTCATTCCCATGAAATGACATTCTCTTGATTTTCTTCCCCTTTCTATGGCCACTCCATTTAAAGGTCATTTGTTGAGTTCCTTCCTTTGTTTGACCTCTAAATATTGGCCTGATCTAGGGCTGAATAATAAGTTTTCTCCTGGTTGTTCTCTATGTTATCTTCTTAGACAATTTTATCCAGTGCCATGACTTCAGATACAATTTAATACTAAGAACTCTCAAGTCAATTTCTCTAGCCTTGACATTTTCCCTATATTTATGACAATAAGACACAATCACATACTAGATATGTCTGTTTGTATGTAACCGGTGTCCAGAAACAATGCATCCAAGTTATAATTATTGATTTTATCCACAAATCTTTTTTTTTGAGATTTCACCACCTTATAAATGAGCAGGAGCATTCACCCACCTTTCAAGCAAAGCTTAGAAGCTGGACTTGATTTCTGTTTCCTTCTCCCACTATGTATAATCCAACAGAAACTCCTGTAGCTCCTTTTTCCAAAACTTACTGAAGTAGCTCCAAAGCCTGGAATAGTACCTAGCACACAGTAGGTGCTTGACAAGTATTTGTTAAATTTAACTTGAATATTTTATGCTTTACATTTATATTATTATGAGATTTTAAAACTTTATTTTATGAAAGCCAATGATTTCCCTGGGAAACAATTTCTAAATAACATAATTTTGTTTCTTTAAAATTTATGCAAGAGGAAGTAAATGAATAAATTCAATGTATTTTTAAACAAAGGAAATTTGTTTAAACTAAGGAAAAGATCAATTTAGAGTGTAGTTCTATTAGAAGACTAACATTTTCTCAGCATTGTAAGAGGTCAGGAAAATTTGTGTCATTGTTTATAATGAAATATATGACAAAACTGTTATGTCAAATTTTAATTAATATATTCTGGACAGATACAACGAATATATTCTAAGAGTAGCAGAAAGGTTTCCTAGATTGGAAGCAAATAAAATTTAAGATACATTTTAACTTTTATATGGACAATAAATAACAAGAGCTAAAAAGATATCCAAAATAATCGATGACTTGTTTTAGAAAGAGAGACAAAAATAAATGTAGAAATGAATGCCATTACCACTTCTTATTGATTTTATTTTTGTATCATTTTTATAAAATAGCTTTTACTATAAACTTTATGTCATAAATGCCTTACAAATAGTTTTCTATTCCTACTCTTTTTCATAAGATAACTCTATTCCATTATTGGTGGATGCCCCTCGAGGGCTTAATATGTCCTGTAATTTTTGTCCTTCACCATTTATATTTCAGAAACTTTAAGACTTAAATTACCTAGTTGGTGTCTAGTTATTGTCTTAGTTGTCATGCATCTTACTTTTAATATGAAAATTGTTGTGTGCCTTAAATGGCATGTTAAAAATGAAAAGTTTAAAAAATTTAGCAGAAGTTTTCATTCCTCAAAATGAAAAAAAAGAGAGTTACTTTAAGGATGAAAACTCAGAGAATGATAAAATGTATACTATTCTTTGATCAAATTCTTCTTTGTACTATTAATAAAGCTGTTAATTTCCCTGCTCTCCTCTTTTACTCCCTCTCTGTTTTCTTTATTCTCTCTCTGGTATTATGTGGTTTACATACACATCTAAGCTTTAAGTTATTTGACCTCTAAAAGTTTCTTTTCTCATCTGTAGAATGGATGATATGTAATGCACACAGTATTACACCATTTAGAGGCTTAAATGAGACAATCTATAAAAAGTACTTTAAAAAATTTGCTCTGTCCACTGTAGGTACATATCAATAATATACTTGGACTTGTTACCAACCTCTGCTATTATTCCTACTATTGTTCCTTTTACTATTGCAACTGCCACTTATAACAAAGCTGCCATTATTATTATTTTGTAAGCTAATATGTAGGGCATAGTATTAAATTATTGCCTTAGTGGAAGACTAAATGGCTAATAAATGTTCACAGAATATTTACTGAAAAAATACTTAGTTTTCTATAATTCCCCAAACTGTTAAAAAAAAAATGTAAAATTATATGTTGTTGTTCAGTCACTAAGTCATGTCCAACTCTTCGTGACCCCATGGACTGCAGCATGCCAGACTCCTCTCTCCTTCACTATCTCCTGGAGTTTACTCAAATTTTGTCCATTGCATCGGTAATGCTCTCTAGCCCTCTTATCCTCTGCTGTCCCCTTCTCCTTTTGCCTTCAGTCTTTCCTAGCATCAGAGTCTTTTCCAATGCATCAGCCCTTCACATCAAGTAGCCAAAGTATTGGAGCTTCAGCTTCAGCATCAATCCTTTCAATGAATATTCAGGGCCAGTTTCCTTTAGGATTGGCTGGTTTGATCTCTTTGCTGTCTAGAAGACTCTCAGGAATCTTCTTCAGCACCACAATTACATGAGTGCACAGCAAAAGACTAAGAATTGCACTGAAAATTTAGCTAAGATTACATGGAAAGAAAAGATAAATGTTACTTTCTTTTTCTTCTGTGAATATTTCTGTATTTTCCAAAGTTTCCATCCTTACCAAACTAGATTTAAGATTCCATCCCACACAATTAATGTAATGATATAAATAATCAATTTATAAATTTATAAATCATCAATCTTCAATAAGAAAATGATTCAATCCCACACATATTTGATACCCATTTTATGTGAAGCACTTTATGTCGTGGAGTGATGAATACCCAGTCCCTGACCTCAAAAAGGCCTCCATGTGCAGGAGAAGGTCTAGTTAACACAACATGGCTTTAATAATGTTTCAGCCAAAGCAAGAATGAGTGAACGGCCTTTGGCACATACCATCCAAACAGGCCTGCAAGAGTTAAACAGTCTTGGTTATATTAACAAACACTTGTAACTGGACTTGTTGTTCACAAAGCTAATTACCTCTGACTCCATATAGATTATACTCTGCACCTAGCATCCTTCTCCCCCTAAAGTCCCTTGTAGGATTTTTACATCTCAAAAGGAAGAAGCTCATGGTCAATAACTTCAAGGACTGGACTGCTGAGCCATCTGAGGCCAGCTTTTGACTGTAAACTTACAGAAAAAAAAAAAAAAAATCTACAAGACCTTCATGAAAACTGCTCCCAACTCCCCAGGAGAGGGGGCATAGTTCTTGAGGTGCTAGCCTGCTGTGTATTCCCCAAAGTAACAGCTAAAGAATAACCACACTTGTTTAACTCTTGCAGGCCTGTTTGGCAGGTATGTGCTGAAAATTGCTCACTTATTTTTGTTTTTGATGCAAAAATAATGACCATCCTGGAATTCCCTCATCCTCATATACAGAAAATTGTACATCCACATTTCTTGTCTGTGTCTCCTTTTAGAAAATCATCTGAGCTGAGTTTGGAGCCCTGTGTGCTTTCATTATGGGTCTATCAAAAGCTCTGCTTAGTCGAGCCACCTCATGAGACTCTCCTCTGGGCTCTGTCCTTACATCCTCAGTGGACTTCTTTCCTTTTCTGGCAATACCTCCTGGTAGCCGGCTTCTCCCTTAACCTTCTCAGCAGTGGACTCTCTGCGAACATTGCTCAATTGTCTCAGGACCCCGATTATAGTCCCTCATTCATCATTTCAGGTTACACACCTTTCCTACCCAGCCTATCAGCACTGTGAATAATCAACCATCCTCTGTGTCTTGTAGCCCTAATTTCACTTCCATGCTTTCCTCCCTACCAGTCAAGACAGTTTCAAAGAAGAAACTGTGGCAAGGTCTTTGGATCACAGTTTCTCTCTGTCACATGGAATGGAGTTTATGAAACATATTTTGATGCATAATATTCTAATTTCAGTTTATACATAGGAACCAAAGCTGTAACAGAAATAAATTTAATTCAGTCTACTGAAAGATTCTTATACATTAAATCCCAGACATGATGTTTCACTTCTAGAGTATTTGTTTAAGAGAAGGTGTATGTGAATTATACTGGCTCATAAAATTGATCTATGTGAAGCTTAAAGTAGATTGATGAGGTGATTACCATTTACAAAAAAAAAGATGGAATAACAAATGGTATTTCAGACACAAAACAAGAAAACTGATGTCATAAGCCAAGCAATAGCCTTAAATTGATAAATTACCTATTCACAAGTAGAGACAAAAATATATGCAACTAAGCACTGAAATATAGTTATGCAACATAGAGATTTTTGCTTTGAATAATAAAACAACAAGAATTAAATTACTAAGAAAATATTTTAAATACGAGGTACCACATGAAATGATAAAATACATTTTCAAAGACTTTTTAGGATTTGTCACCAGCTGTAGGAATATCAGGAGCTCCTGCTACAAACTATTTTCAGAAACTTTTCTCTTACTCCAAAGTTCATTCTAAACTTTTTGGTCTGAAAATCATCTATTTAAGGATAAATAAAGAAGATTATAAAAACAAAATTTGAAAAGTTTCTCATTTTGTCATCCAGTATGTGATATCATCTGTACTAAGCAATGGCTATATCCCTTCCTTTTTTATTCCTCCAAGCATAAGGAAAAAAATACCATTCTTTTGCTTTTACCTTTTTTCACAAGCTTGGGTTATTCTAGGATTTCTATTTCTAGAAACTATTCTGAGACATCTGTGCCTCTCCTATATTCATCCTACATTATGTGCCTTTTTCTCCATCGACTTTTTCTACTTACTCCTATTAGACGTGGGCCTGCTAGAACTGTTTTATTGATGACTTTCAAGATATCACATCCACATTTTCCCCTTCACTGGTATCATTTGGCAACATCTAATTAGATTTATGTTTTAGAGATCTTTTGATTTTCTTCCATTTTCAAATTCTAACCTGTGGATACATGCTTACTTTTGACTGGAACATTTTGGAAATCATTCTTAAAATCTAGTGGATAGATTTAATCTGCTTTTTCTTCCACTGTCTATCAGGTGTCCCAGAATAATATGGCTAACATTTTTGATCATTCTCTTTGGTTGTTTTCATTGGTGCTGTAATCTTCTGCTAATATGGTCCATGAAAGATAAAGTCATGGTTGGGTTTTTAAAAGCAAAAACAAAATGAAAAGCAAACATGCTACTCCCACTCCTCACCCCAGCAAAAAGTTAAATTTATCTATAGAACATCACTATTGGTTCTGTATAAGAAATGTTTGCTGTTGTATACTGAACATATGTTTTTCTTTTCTTCCTTTCCACTGTCTTTCAATAGGTTGTTTTTTTTTTTTTTTTTTCTTAACCATCTACTTCTGTTTCAAATTGGAAAGTACAAGGGATATTTACCCGATGTAAACTTGTTCCCATTACAATTTAAGAAGTTTAACATTTGAAAAAGTAGGTAAATTTAATTTAAAAATTTATAATGACTGATGAACTTAAAATGATTGAGTTATAGATTCAATTCCCCTCTGTTATAAAGACAAATGGCTAGAATTGCCTATTTACATTCTGGTTGTTCAACAACATGGTTTTTTAAAAAAGTCTAATACAACTTAATGAAATTGAAAATTAATAAATAAGAGGTGTCCTTAAACAATGGCATTGTTATGGTTTCCTTTAACTATTTATATGCCTAACTATAGTGAAGTCAGCTTATATCCAATCCATTATTAATAAAAAACAGTCTGCCTAACACCAGTGTGTTCTTTTTTTACTCCAACTTTTCTTCCTTTATGTATGACTGACCTAAAAGTTCAGAGAAATCTGATTATAGATATGGAATTTAGTTGAAGAACACTTAGATTTTTATGAAAATTTTATATCAAAAATATATTGAAAATACAAGGAAGGTAACCTACTTCTGCTGGTGCTAAACTTTCTACCAGGGGTAAACTTAAAGCCCAGGGAAATGACACTCCAAAGTAACTATTTCCTGCACAGTCAGAGACTATCACATAGAGTGCTTTTGGAGAAAACAGGCCAAACTTTCAGTGACAACATTGTGTTGACTTCCTAGGGAAATGAATTTCAGTTCTTGCCAGGCAATCAGTCCTGTGCTTAGTATTATATATGTGTGTTTGGGTGAAGGAGCAGGTTGGAGGATTAAGAGCTCAAAGAAGAATGAGGCTAGTTCCTTCCCTCTGGATATAGTATTGACTTAATGGCTGTTCAGTACCATATGACCATAATCAAAGATTTCTTTGTGAATTTTACAGCAAATAAATAAGACTCTGTCATTTTTATTTTGTTCTCTTTATTTTGAAAAAATTGATAAAAGAAACAAATACTGTTATATAATAGCAAATAAATCCTTCCCCAATGGTATATAGTGACTAATTTATGTCATTTTTAAGATGGATGATTAGAATAACCAAAGCTCTATAGCCAGTATGGTCTCTGGATTCTACAAATACAGAATCACCTATAATCAAAGGAAATTAATTTCTTGATTTGGTAACCTAAGAGTGAAAGCACACCATGGAAAACTATGGAGTGTCCTGTAAGAATATATTAGAAAGAATTTATTATAGGACCTTTATTAAAGCAAAGAAGAACTTAAGTGCCTCTTGATGAAAGTGAAAGCAGAGAGTGAAAAAGTTGCCTTAAAGCTCAACATTCAGAAAATTAAGATCATGGCTTCCTGTCCATCACTTCATGGCAAATAGATGGGGAGACAATGGAAAAAGTGAGAGACTTTATTTTGGGGGCCTCCAAAATCACTGCAGATGGTGACTGCAGCCATGAAATTAAAAGACACTTGCTCCTTTTTGAAAAGCAATCACAAACCTAGATAACATATTAAAAAGCAGAGACATTACTTTGCCAACAAAGGTCTGTCTAGTCAAAGCTATGGTTTTTCCACTAGTTATATATAGATGTGAGAGTTGGACTATAAAGAAAGCTGAGAGCCAAGGAGTTGATGCTTTTGAACTGTGGTGCTGGAGAAGACTCTTGAGAGTCCCTTGGACTGCAAGGAGATCCAACCAGTCCATCCTAAGGGAGATCAGTCCTGAATATTCATTGGAAGGACTGATGCTGAAGCTGAAACTCTAATATTTTGATCACCTGATGTGAAGAACTGACTCATTAGAAAAGACCCTGCTGCTGGGAAAGATTGAAGGCAGGAGGAGAAGGGGATGATGGAGGATGAGATGATTGGATGGCATCACTGACTCGATGGACATGAGTTTGAGCAAGCTCCAGGAGTTGGTGAAGGATTGGGAAGCCTGGTGTGCTGCAGTTCACAGAGTCGCAAAGAGTAGGGCGCAACTGAGTGACTGAACTGAACTATTATAGGGCCTGGGCTTGGGCTAAGTGATTTTGAGGGGGGTTTAAGTGAAGATTTATACTGGGCTGGATGCCGTAAGGAAATTAAGGTAATTCTTGATTGGCAAGGAGATCCAACAAGTCCATTCTAAAGGAGATCAGCCCTGGGTGTTCTTTGGAAGGAATGATGCTAAAGCTGAAACCAGTACTTTGGCCACCTCTTGTGAAGAGTTGACTCATTGCAAACGACTCTGATGCTGGGAGGGATTGGGGGCAGGAGGAAAAGGGGATGACCGAGGATGAGGTGGCTGGATGGCATCACCGACTCGATGGACGTGAGTTTGAGTGAACTCCGGGAGATGGTGATGGACAGGGAAGCCTGGTGTGTTGTGATTCCTGGGGTCACAAAGAGTCGGACACGACTGAGTGACTGATCTGATTTGATGATTGGCTATCATAATAACTTTTATTTAGAAAATGAGAAGTTGAAGCATGGCTAAAGCTGCAATTTATAAAAATGCAGCAGTAGCTTATAATCAACCAGAATAGAGGGATAGTTGGTAATTTTTGTAATTTGGACAATGGTCTTTTTACTCTTGTTCTATCAGAGTCATTGGATGTCCTTGTCTGATGATGTCATGTGAAATTTTTATGTTCGACCAAAGAACATTGTGCTAGTTCTGAGTCCTGGGCCATCTCCAGCAATACCAAGGCCTATCTGGTAACGCCAAGTCAGCTCCCAAATGACAAAAAATGCTTTCTCATTTCTTTGACCATATTAGAGAACTTAACATCTTTCAAATAAATAACAAAATAATGAAACTACAATCCATTTACCAATAAGCATTTTTTCCCCCCAGTTTGCAAAGCTCGATGATATATCAGAAGAAGCAAAAGGAGGAAGAGGGATGGGAAGTGAGGGAGGAGGAAGATGTGAAGTACCAGAAGAAAGATCAAGGAGTCTCTTTCTAAGGAGCACGAGAGAGAGAGAGGTAAGGAGAAGTCTGAGCTGACTCCAGTGATCCCTGATGTTCACATTTTTTGCAATCCCTTCCCTTTGTGGGTACTGGACCTCCTGCCTTGCTTCTAGTAGCTAGAGCACAACAAAAGTGATATGACGTCACTGTCAATGCTATGTTACATAAGGCTGTGCTTTCTCTCTCATTTGCTCTCACTCTCTCCACTTCTACTTGCTTGCTTACTCTGAAGAAGCAAGCCACTGTGTTGTAAACTTTTGTATAGAGAATCCCATATGGCAGCGAACTGAGGGAGGCCCCCTGCTAACAGTTAGCAAGGAACCGAAGCCCTCAGCTCTTCAACCCATGAAGACTGAATGAATACCATGTGAGTGAGTCTGGAGTCCATGTGTCCCAGTCAAGCTGGGAGGTAATTACAGCTGCCGGCTGACAACTTGATGTCAACCTAATATGAGACTTTGAGATGCAAGTGCCAGCTAAGCTGTACCTGGATTCCTGAGCCACAGAAACTGTGCAATAAGAAATATTGCTTGTCTTAAACCATTAAGATTGAGGGTAATTTGTGACACAGTGACAGATAACTAATACAGAACATCAGGGTGGGATAAGGGGGAGATGAGTGAGGAAACTAGAACATGGATTTTAAGGAGGCACTTGCTCTCCAGGCTGTGCAAGTTCCTCACTCACCCTGGTCCAGCTCTGCAGGAGAGGTAACATTTAAAAATGAGGCGTGATGGTGAGACTGCAGGAAAAAGCACCGGAGCTTTGACTACAAATCCATTAAACTACTATGTATTACATTTATTTTGTGAGAGTTTAATTCCATTGATGTATGCTATATGCTAATCACTCCAGTTGTGTCCAACTCTGAGTGATGCTATGAAATGTAGCCTGCCAGGTTCCTCTGTCCATGGGATTCTCCAGATAAGAATGCTGGAGTGCATTGTCATTCCCTTCTCCAGGGGATCTTCCCGACACACTGATTGAGCCCATCTCCTGCTGCTGCTACTGCTGCTAAGTTGCTTCAGTGGTGTCCGACCCTGTGCGACCCCATAGACGGCAGCCCACCAGGCTCCCCCGTCCCTGGGATTCTCCAGGCAAGAACACTGGAGTGGGTTGCCATTTCCTTCTCCAATGCATGAAAGTGAAAAGTGAAAGTGAAGTCGCTCAGTCGTGTCCGACTCTTAGCGACCCCATGGACTGCAGCCTACCAGGCTCCTCCGTCCATGGGATTTTCCAGGCAAGAGTACTGGAGTGGGGTGCCGTTGCCTTCTCCGCCCATCTCCTGCATCTACCGCCAAAATTACAATAAGTGCTCTAGGAAATCGGCCAACAATGAAAACTAGTAGATAAAATAAGAAACATGATATTCTACACAACTTTATATACACCTATTTTTAGGGAAATTTAGACAATTATGTTCTTAGTTCTGGAAAGAGGTGGAAGGCAGAAGAAAGAGAATTCATTGTTGCTAAATGTTACAAAATATTTGTTATAGGAGAGTTTCTTAGTAATATCTTATATATACACTAATTTTATGAGCTCATCTCCCTAAACACCCCAGCAGGAAGTAGACAGAGAAAGGATAAAAGCACCAAAACAAAGTATAAATGCACTCTATGGCACAGCAGGAGCAACGTGAATGAATGAGTCATTTAAGCAGAACCTTGTGTGTGTGCCAAAAGCCATGTTGTGGAAGAAACCATTTTTAAGGACTTCAAGATAAAGCTAAATTATGTCAAAATATCAGATCAGGAAATAATGGAGAGGCAAAAGAAAAGTGAAAGGATTAAAATATTTTGTTATATTTTCATACAAGTTAAATTTGATTTTAAGGAAATAAAACATAAAAGCTAATTGCTGTTTTGTAGTATATTGATTAAATGTGTGCTGGTGTTTAGCAAGCTTGACAGCTCATTTTCAAAATTCAAATCATAGAAATTTCAAGAAACCTTAGACCAGTTCTTTCTTCTTCAGTCATGATGTGCACCTGAGTCACTTGGGGATCTTATTAAAAAGTAGATGTTATATCCTTCAATTGAATAATTTATTTAAATAATAATAAATTATTAAAATTATTAATTAATAATAATAATGTAAATAATAATTATTTAAAATAAACACATTTTTTAAAAAGTAGGATGGCTAATTTAGTGAGTCTGAGGCAGGTCCATGACTACATTTCAACAATCTCCCAGAAAATATCTTTCTAACAGGTTGCCAAGGGTTGCATTTTTAAAGAAGCGTTGCTGCTGCTGCTGCTAAGTTGCTTCAGTCGTGTCCAACTCTTCGTGACCCCATGGACTGCAGCCTACCAGGCTCCTCCGCCCATGGGATTTTCCAGGCAAGTGTACTGGAGTGGGTTGCCATTTCCTCCTCCAATGCATGAAAGTGAAAAGTGAAAGTGAAGTCACTCAGTCGTGTCCGGCTCTTTGTGACCCCATGGACTGCAGCCTACCAGGCTCCTCAGTCCATGGGATTTTCCAGGCAAGAGTACTGGAGTGGGGTGCCATTGCTTTCTCTGTAAGAAGCGTTACAAGTTCTTAAACCTTGGATTTTAGGACAGGTGTAGTCCTTGGACAAGCAATATCAACATCACATGGGAATGGTTAGGAATGCAAATTTTTGAGCCCCACTCCATATTATAGAATCAGAAACTCAGGATGGTGCCCAGAAATTTCCTATCTATCAAAGCTCCCAGGTGAATCTGAGACATAAGTAAGTTTCACTGTCTTAGGATACAGTGTTTCTGAACCAAGGGTACATATTAGAAACTCCTATGGAATTTCTTTAATTTCAATGAGAATGTACTTGTTCATTGACTCTGAGTAAACTGGTTAGAGAAGGAACCTAGAGAAAATTTTAAATTATCCTTAGTTGGGTAGGGGATAATAATGAAAAAAAAAAGAGAGAGAGAAGGAGAAACACTGTATTTGAAAAATTGCAGAGAAGTTCAATGATTTATCAAAGTCTGAGAACCAGAAATGAAAGACTGCCCAGTTTTCATTTAGGGGGTTCCCAGGTGGCACTAGTGGTAAAGAATCTGCCTGCCAGTGCAGGAGACATAAGAGACATGGGTTGGACCTCTGGGTCAAGAAGATCCCCTGGAAGAGGAAATGGCAACCAGCTCCAGTATGTTTGTCCTTAAAATCCTAAGGACAGAGGAGCCTGGTGGGTTATAGTCCATGGGGTCACAAAGAATTGGACATGACTGAGCATGTGAGCACATCACAATTTTCATTCAAGTTCTTTTCCTGGCACTTCAAGATGATAGCAGGATGACTTGAAATAATCCAAAATGGTCTCTTTCTCATGGAATGTATATAATCTCAGCATGCTGTTGTCTTTTCCTCTTGGGATAAAGAAACAGTCACCCATTCTGAATTGCCCTCTGGGACACAGCCCATTCAGAGGCCTGTATTAGTCACTTAATTACATTCTCTTTCAGTAGCTTCACATTGTTATTACAACACAGAAATGAAATAATTGTTTAAAGCAAAGCTGTGATAGCCCAGGCAAAGCTTTGAAAGCGTAGTGAATGTAATACACACACTAAGACTACAAGTGCCTACTTTTAAAAATGTTGTTTCCTTGCTTTTTAAAAAGGGTTTGAAAATAGGTTATTTTTACAGTTGGTGTTTTTTTTTTTTTCCTTCTAATTTCTATTTTACAATTTTTCCAGTTTAAGAAATATTTTGTTCAGCCTACATGAGATTATATATTTTTTATTACTGTATAATGAAGATTTGTACCTAAAACAAAATTCTTTTGAAAGTTCTTACTGTTCAAGGAGAAAGCATATTGAGAAATGTTTATCCTTGCATGTATCTTATGTTCTTAATAGATTCATATATCAAAAGTACCTAATAGTACCCAGGACTTTTCTAGAGTCTAATTCAAATGAGTGTCTCTAGTCCTTTTTAGGGAGATGTTAAGAGAATTTTAGGGGACTTCCAAGTCTTTTAGATTCATGAACAGTGGTTCTGAATTTGAATGATGCTGCTCTGCTAACTTGGCTTCTCACTGGTAAAGAATCCACCTGCCAATGCAGAAAACGGGTTTGATCCCTGTATCAGGAAGATCCGCTGAAGAAGGAAATGGCAACCCACTCCAGTATTCTTCCCTGGGAAATCCATGGACAGAGAAGCCTGGTGGGCTACAGTCCAAAGGAATGCAGATTCAGACACAACTGAGCATGCATGAATGCTCTGCTAACTGGCTTTAAAAATAGGTGGAGACAGTTTGGATTTTACATTGAGTAGTGGCATTTAGTAGATGGAGGCACGGTGGCTAACCATGCTGCAGTGAGCGAGAAAGTGTGGCAAAATGAAGGATTCGACCCCAGATGGCACTCTTTTGACAAACACTTAAGGAAGGAATCATGGATTCTATTTTGCAATCTCAGGGAATGGGGTGGAGAGCAAGTGCCCTCTGGGCATATGGAACTCACTGTGAAGTGACAGAGGTCGTTCTATCCAGGGAACAGCAGCAGATGGGGGCAGCTGAGAGCACACCAGTTTCAGGCTTTGAAAATACTCTTTGAAAGATTTGTTTGTTAAAAAATGCTCTCCTTTTAGAATGCTCAGCAGGAAAGAGCAACATGTACTCTCAAAATGATGTTGAAAAGTGACTCTAACTAGAGGCAGAGGACAGGAGTCTGATGTTAAGCAAAGAAGCAAGACATAAGAAGGAGTTTACTCAAAGAAAGTGAAACTCTGACACATGATCAGTTCAAGTGCATGCTCTGTGGTCAGGGGGCACAGGGAAGAAAGATAACTGTAATAAATGTAATATTTATTACATTCTTCTCTCTGGGCTTTATAAATTTCATGCTTTCTAGAAAAACAGTTTCCAACCAAAAGCATGATAGCTACACTGGATAGCTTTTATCAAATTAGACATAACTTTGTTCTTACGGTGTTCTCAGGTATTCAGCCTAGGCATGTGTATTCTGTACTTTAATGAAAGTTTCTTAAATCTGAAATACATCCTTGGATAAAGAGGAATTAATGAACAGCATTTCATATATATATGAAGAACTCAACTTAGTAAGAACTTAGTAAGAACTTAGTAAGAACTTAGTAAGAACTCAACTTGAAGACCATCTTAAACAAATTTTTAAGTGTACAATATGGCATTCAACATTCAGAAAACTAAGATCATGGCATCCAGTCCCATCACTTCATGGCTGATAGATGGGGAAACGGTGGAAACAGTGGCTGACTTTATTTTTCTGGGCTCCAAAATCACTGCAGATGGTGACTGCAGCCATGAAATTAAAAGACTTTTATCCTTGGAAGGAAAGTTATGACCAACCTAGACAGCATATTAAAAAGCAGAGACATTACTTTGCCAACAAAGGTCCGTCTAATCAAGGCTGTGGTTTTCCCAGTGGTTGTGTATGGATATGAGAGTTGGACTGTGAAGAAAGCTGAGCACCGAAGAATTGATGCTTTTGAACTGTGGTGTTGGAGAAGACTCTTGAGAGTCTCTTGGACTGTAAGGAGATCCAACCAGTCCATCCTAAGGGAGATCAGTCCTGGGTGTTCATTGGAAGGACTGATGTTGAAGCTGAAACTCCAATACTTTGGCCACCTGATGCAAAGAGCTGATTCATTGGAAAAGACCCTGATGCTGGGAAAGATTAAGGGCAGGAGAAGAAGGGGACGACAGAGGATGAGATGGTTGGATGGCATCACCGACTCGATGGACATGGGTTTGGGTGGACTCTGGGACTTGGTGATGGACAGTGAGGCCTTGCCTGCTGTGGTTCATGGGGTTGCAAAGAGTCAGACATGACCAAGCGACTGAACTGACTTGAACTGATGGCATTTTAAGCTATTGGCACAATGTTGTACAGCAGATCTCCATAGGTTATTCAAGCTTGCACAAAATATTAGCTTTTTCTGCTCCAATTGTGATGCTATGGATGGTGAATTCCTGACCACACTTCTCAGAAACAACATGGAATACAGCTATGCTGTAACATAGGGGAGTGTCCAGTAAAAATTTTGATTGAAATAATAAGTGAATATAATCTTTCTGCTGTTTGTTCACTGAGGATCAAGAAACTGAGGCTTTTCCTCTACAATTTTATGAAAGGTTTCTGGAAGTCTAGGGGAAAAAAATATTTAGTGTTATATGATTCAAAACAAACAAACAAACAAACAAAAACAAAAAAACTTCACCCTTCAATTCCTAACAGGAGGAAGTTCTGAGAGGGAGATAAATAAAAAGAATTGCCACAGAAGGATAATTTGATATATCCTAAGCAGCAATAGCAACAAAATAAGTCTCAACATGTCTCTCTATGCGTTTCCCCATTCATTCACACATGCTCAGTTTAAGGTGAATTGTGAGATGTTAGTTATGAGTTAGGGGCTTCCCTGGTAGTTCAGTTGGTAAAGAATTTGCTTGCCTTGTAGAAGACCCCAATTCAATTCCTGGGTTGGGATAATCCCCTGGAGAAGGGATAGACTACCCACTCAAGTAATCATGGTCTTCCCTATGGCTCAGATGGTAAAGAATCCATCTGCAATGCAGGAGACCCAGGTTTGATCCCTGTATTGGGAAGATCCCCTGGAGGAGGGCATGGCAACTCACTCTAGTATTCTTGCCTGGAGAATCCCCATGGACAAAGGAGCCTGGTGGGCTGCAGTCTATGGGGTCACAAAGTTGGACACAATTAAGTGACTAGGCATAGAACAGTTAGGAGTTAAGCAGACTCACAGCCTTGTTTTTGAAAATGAAGCTTCAAATGCCTATAGCATCTTCTCTGTTCCACAGACAAACGTACATCTGTCAGAGAATCTACCCCATCTAACTGATAGATCACATATTTTTTAATTTGTGAAGCTGTGTTTATTTATTAGTGTGATATTGAAAATACTTGTTTGAAATGAGTTGGGGTCCTAAAGAGGTTAATTACATAATAATTATTCTGTCATGTACTTCCCTTCTTCCTGGGGTAGACTATTTTCACTTCTAAATGAAATTTGCAAATCACTAAATATTTGAAAGACATAATACCTAAAATAATTTGTGCCTGCTCTGAATGACTACAGCATAGATTTATATTCAACAAATGGAGGCTTGAAGTCTCTGCAATAGAGCCTTAAATGTTCATTTATATTTCTCTCCACACATATATTTCTAGTTAGTATTTTTAATATTTGGTCATAATAGTTTTACATTAGAAGATTAGGTTTGATACTTAAAAATATCTATGCACTATTTTAGGCCTTGTGACTTTGCATGATAGAGAAAGAGAAGAGAGAGATTCATAAATTCATGTATAGGTGAATGGGTGGATGAATGGATTGGTGGATAAATAAACAGGAAAATTACTGAATCATCTCTGTATGGGACATAGAATAGTTCTTCTTCACTTAGAACCAGTAACAAGAAATATTCCAACCATCTTGCTTCCTCCTTAATGTGTATCTCCAAGGGGAAGTAGCTCTTGCTAATATAATTAATGAGAAATGCCATGTATCATTGTCATGAGTGAGCCTCTCCTTTGTTCTCTCTTGTAAGCTCCATGTATAAACTTTCCCTGTGTCTTCTCTCTCTCTTTTTTTTTTGGTAAAGGAAGTAGAAATGGTGGGGGACATGCCCATGTCCAGCAACTGCTGAAAACTGAATAATTTCAAGTAAAATGGCAGAAGTAGAGATGCCATTTTCCATATCAGGAAGAATCTACTATGTAAGTCAATTTTACTGGTAATACAGCTGGTAGTTTGAACCTTATCTTTTTCTCATGTCTATTTTCAATTGCTTTAATACTTGGAGAAAGAGAAAGTTGATTGATTGCCCCCATCTCTTATTAAAACAAGTTTCTTACAAGCAAATATGCTATTTCAAAGGAATTAATTTTTTTTCTATAATGAAATTCAGCAGTGATAGTCTGTCATTTCAATATCTAGAGTAGAAATATAATTTAATGAACAGTATGTGTTACATGGTCTCTTGAGCATTTCCCATTATCCATTTGTTTCATTTCCTTTTTCATAATATCTTTCTTGATTCAGACCTTAACTTCTTTATTAGCTGGCTATAGAGCTATTGATGAGACTTTAGACAAGCAAATAAGAATCTTGAAAATTATATAATTTTCTGTTTGAAGAGTCTTTTGAAATGTTTAGACAATACGAGGGAAGTCCTGAATTTACTGTGTATTTTCTGTGCATTGTCATTATAGACCACATAAGAGGATTTATTAAAATTTTCACATACCATCTTTACACTCTTTTTCTATTTCTTGTGAACAAAATTTTAGCCAACCAAAAAAGGAAAGATTATAGTCTAATAGAGAAAGCATGGATTTGGTGCCAATAGATGTGTATAGAAAGCACAACTGTGCTATTTACTAAGTCTTTAGATTTTTGTGTGAATTACTCTGTCTGCCCTTGGTTTTCTCACATGTAAAATTAATGTAATAATGTATAAAAGTAAAAATTGCCACACAAATTAAACAGAATTTCTCTTCTCTCTTTATTAATGTTTCTCTGTGTCTGAATCTATAGATCATATATAGATGATCTATAGATCTATAATCTATAGATCATATCCTTAATATTTTATACCTTATATATTAAATAATTCTTAGAGTGGCTCTTGGTTTATAGTAAATAACTCTTCTGTCAGGAAGGCTTCATACCACAACCATTGACCCTGAAATTTTCTAAGAACTTGAAACTGACAGTCACTGGATTGAGTTATTTTAATGTCAGGACCCTAGACAGCATGAGCTCCCTGGAGCCACTTAAGCACATGCTCTCCCTGCAGCTCAGACATACACTATTCATGAGCATCTGGGATGCAGTATGGCAGAAGGGATAAAAGCACAGGGCCGAGAGTCAGGCTGTCCAGGTTTGAATTCTAGATCTGTCACTTACTAACTGTGACCTTGGGAAGATTATATAACTTAGTACAACTGTTTATTGATCTGTAAAAGGCATATAATAGCTGTAGATACCATATAGAGCTCACGGGAAAATGAAACGAGGTAATTATATAAAGAGCTTAGAATGGTGCCTGGAACATAGTGGATGCCCGGCAAGTAGTAGCTATTATTAAGATTCTGGGAGATATTCCAGTTCCTTCCAATGAACAGCCTACATTCTTTTATTTCTATTCTTAAGTAAAACATCATAATTTCTGTTGTTCCTCATAACCAAGTGAACCTCAACTAAAAGCCTGGGTGAAACTGTCTTTGGTATTTTGTTTGAACAAGTTCAGTTTATGCCCCTTAGATATGTTTATGGCTAAAATGAAAATTTTTCCACAGTTTATTGTGATCCACACAGTCAAAGGCTTTGGCATAGTCAATAAAGCAGAAATAGATGTTTTTCTGGAACTTTGCTTTTTCGATGATCCAGCGGATGTTGGCAATTTGATCTCTGGTTCCACTGCCTTTGCTAAAACCAGCTTGAACATCTGGAATTCCACAGTTCACGTACTGCTGAAGCCAGGCTTGGAGAATTGTGAGCATTACTTTATTAGCATATGAGATGAGTGCAATTGTGCGGTAGTCTGAGCATTCTTTTGCATTGCCTTTCATGACCTGCCTATTGAGAAACCTATATGCAGGTCAGGAAGCAACAGTTAGCACTGGACATGGAACAACAGACTGGTTCCAAATAGGAAAAGGAGTACATCAAGGCTGTATATTGTCACCCTGCTTATTTAACTTATATGCAGATTACATCATGAGAAACGCTGGGCTGGATGAAGCACAAGCTGGGATCAAGATTGCTGGGAGAAATATCAATAACCTCAGATATGTAGATGACACCATCCTTATGGCAAAAAGTGAAGAGGAACTAAAAACTCTCTTGATGAAAGTGAAAGTGGAGAGTGAAAAACTTGGCTTAAAGCTCAACATTCAGAAAACTGAATGTTGAGATCATGGCATCTGGTCCCATCACTTCATGGGAAATAGATGGGGAAACAGTGGAAACAGTGTCAGACTTTATCTTTTTGGGCTCCAAAATCATGCAGATGGTGACTGCAGCCATGAAATTAAAAGATGCTTACTCCTTGGAAGGAAGGTTATGACCAACCTAGATAGCATATTCAAAAGCAGAGACATTACTTTGCCAACAAAGGTCCGTCTAGTCAAGGCTATGCTTTTTCCAGTAGTCATGTATGGATGTGAGAGTTGGACTGTGAAGAAAGCTGAGCACCGAAGAATTGATGTTTTTGAACTGTGGTGTTGGAGAAGACTCTTGAGAGTTCCTTGGACTGCAAGGAGATCCAACCAGTCCATTCTAAAGGAGATCAGTTCTGGGTGTTCTTTGGAAGGAATGATGCTAAAGCTGAAACTCCAATACTTTGGCCACCTCATGTGAAGAGTTTACTCATTGGAAAAGATTCTGATGCTGGGAGGGTTTGGGGGCAGGAGGAGAAGGGGACAACCAAGGATGAGATGGCTGGATGGCATCACTGACTCAATGGACATGAGTTTGGGTGAACTCTGGGTGTTGGTGATGGACAGGGAGGCCTGGCGTGCTGCAATTCATGGGGTCACAAAGAGTCGGACATGACTGAGCGACTGAACTGAACTGAACTGAACTGATGGAGGTAGGTATCCATAAGCCTCATTTTATAGATGACAAATTTAACATTTCTTTTTTTGCCACAGGCCATACAGCTAGAAAGTGGAGAGATCAGACAATGAACCCAGGCAGTCTGGCCTGAATTAACCCGATTAAAGAGCCTCTTGATGAAAGTAAAAGAGAGTGAAAAACTTGGCTTAAAACTCAACATTCAGAAAACTAAAATCATGGCAAATAGATGGGGAAACAATGGAAATAGTGACTGACTTTATTTTTGGGGGCTCCAAAATCACTGCAGATGGTGACTGCAGCCATGAAATTAAAAGACGTTTACTTCTTGGAAAAAAAGTTATGACCAAGCTAGACAGCATATTAGAAAGCAGAGACATCACTTTACCAACAAAGATCTGTCTAGTCAAAGCAATGGTTTTTCCAGTAGTCATGTATGGGTGTGAGAGTTGGATTACAAAGAAAGTTGAGTGCCAAAGAATTGATGCTTTTGAACTGTGTGTTGGAGAAGACTCTTTTTTTTTTTTTAAATCCAGGACTTTAAAAGGTATATTTATTGGTTTTTTTTTTTATGCTTTTTTCTTTATTCTTTTTAAAAGTATGAAAGTATTATAATACATTTACAGGAGACTTGGAAAATACAGAACAAACTTACATATAGTTCCATTATATATTACAATTATTTTTTAAGTGGATAAATTCCTTCCACTTTTCTCTCTATCCATTCTATTAATTTTTGAGAGTTTGATATTGGAGAAGACTCTTGAGAGTCCCTTGGATTGCAAGGAGATCCAACCAGTCCAGCCTAAAGGAATCAGTACTGAATATTCATTGGATGGACTAATGATGACGCTAAACCTCCAAAACTTTGGCCACCTGATGCGAAGAACAGACTCAGTGAAAAAGGCACTGATGCTGGACAAGATTAAAGGCAGGAGGAGACAGGGACAACAGAGGATGAGATGGTTGAATGGCATCACCAACACAAGGGACATGAGTTTGAGTAAGCTCCAGGAGTTGGCGATGGACAGGGAAGCCTGTCTTGCTGCAGTCCATGGGGTCGCAAAGAGTCAGACATGACTGACTGAACTGAATTGAACTCTGAAAGACTATAATTTCTACTGAGAAAACACACACACACATTTTTTCTTTTCCATTGCTCTATAGTTTTTATATCTACTTTTCCTGTTTTTCTGCCTCCACTTCCCATTTGAGATCTGGTACACATTTTATATGTACACTTAGCCTAGAACAAGATAACACTATTCAGTTGAGCTTGCTGGCTTGGCTGGCAATTAATTTTACCATGAAGTCTACTTTCTGTTCTTTTTACTTATAATACATTATAAATAACTGAACAGCATGTCTAAAGGGTAGCTAAACAAACTACCAAACAATTTTGCACACTTACCAAGTCTGCATAATGCATCTTTTAACTTCAGAAGTTATAATGTGTAATATATTAAACAAGTCAATGTTCAAAATTGTCACCAATTGTATTATCCTCTATTTTACTCAACAGGGAATACCTATGGTTTTTCAAACTTATACTTCAGAACAAAAGGAACATACTTTAATTCATCAAAGAGTTAGTTGTTTATTTTTAACAAGTACCAATTCAATGGAAATACATATTATATTACTTTTTATGAAATGCATCCTTCTATAAAATATAGCATTGTGAATCATTATAATTGGGGGTTAAGATGAGGGGACATTGAGCTGAAGGAGTATGTTATTTGTCAAAATGCTTTCTGGTTATAAAGGGCAGTTGTTTTTACATATTAGTACATTGCCTTTGCTTTCTTATGTTATCATAGGTAGAAATGGATAATTTCCAAGAGCTCCCCATGAAAGTTCTCCATCTGGCTGGATTTTTCAACCCTCATCACATTAGATTTCTTATATAATTTTGCTCTAGGGCTCTTCACTTGGATTTTAAGGTATAGCTATTTAATATGATATTAATAATAAAAAGAAATAATAATAATAGCCTTCCCTAGTTTGGCTTCTACCACAAGTTGTGATTAATCTTTCAGTGCTCTATAAGTACGTATTTACTTTTAGCTCT
Organism: Bos indicus; assembly: GCF_029378745.1. Taxonomy (NCBI): domain Eukaryota; kingdom Metazoa; phylum Chordata; class Mammalia; order Artiodactyla; family Bovidae; genus Bos; species Bos indicus. The sequence continues at coordinate 56,802,415 of NC_091765.1, read as the reverse complement.
AGGTAAAGAAATAAGACAGACAGTTTAGATAATTGGCCCCAGTCCACACTGTTGGTACATTGTGTTAGGATTAAAAAGAAATCTTCTAGCATGACAGAGTTCATGCTCTTTCTTCTGGATGCACATGCAGTTACAAATGCCTAGTATTTTCTCCCAATAACATTTTCTTGTTGCAATAGTTCAGAACCGAGTCTGTGAAATCAGTCAAAACTGTGTTCAGCTAGTGGCTCTTAAGTCACTTAACTTCTATAAATCTGTTTCTCCCTCTGTGAAATAAGGACAAGAATAGTGCTTACCTCTTAATATGACTGTAAGAGTTAAATGAAAGAATGTCTGTAAAACATAATAATTTTCCAGAGCATTTCTGTAAACATTATGCTGCTGCTGCTAAGTCGCTTCAGTCGTGTCCGACTCTATGCAACCCCATAGATGGCAGCCCATCAGGTTCCCCCATCCCTGGGATTCTCCAGGCAAGAACGCTGGAGTGGGTTGCCATTCCTTCTCCAATGCATGAAGTGAAAAGTGAAAGTGGAGTCACTCGGTCACGTCCGACTCTTAGCGACCCCATGGACTGCAGCCCACCAGGCTCCTCTGTCTATGGGATTTTCTAGGCAAGAGTGCTGGAATGGGGTGCCATCGCCTTCTCCGGTAAACATTATAGTTATTATTTTAAAGATTATGATCTCATGTCATTCTGGTGGAGGAATATGCCAGACTATTATGAATATCATTGGACAGATGGGGTATTCTGTAGTATATAGATCAGTATAAAACATTAGAGCTTGGGTTTCCCAGGTGGCACAGAGTTAAATAATCTGAGACACACGTTCGAGCCTTGGATTGGGAAGATCCTCTAGAGAAGGAAATGGCAATCCGCTCCAGTATTCTTGCCTAGAAAATTCCATGGAAAGAGGAGCCTGTTGCGCTGCAGTTCATGGGGTCACAAAGAGTCAGACAGTACCGAGCGACAGAGAACACACATGCATCCATTTACTCTGATAGGGTCAAGTAGAAAGAAGAATTTGAAAATTTGTGACCCCTAAATTGTAACTGTGTTTCTTTGCCCTTCACTGAGTTCTTTGAAAATCATATTTGAATTTGTTTGTGTTGTCCCATCATTCTTCTTATTTTGACTACCTGGTTCCTGTTTTAGAGCTTTTGGTTTATTTTAAACAGATTTAATTATTTATAGAAATTTAAAAGATATTAGTGAATTCATTCCACATCATTCAAGAATTATTCTGAAGGAGCAGACTCCATTCCAAACTTTAGGATGAGGATAATAAAATGGGTAAGTCACTCTAGTTTTCTCTTTAAGCACCACTTTTCATATTCTAGTGGGCATTTTAATCATCTGAGGAATTTTATTCAAATTCAAATTTTAACTCAGATGGCCAGGGTGGGATGTATTTCTGACAGACTCCCAGTTACTGCTGCTAGTCTATGGCCATACTTGGAAGAGCAAGATCTTAGAAGCTCACAGCTATGCCTGCAGTTAGAGATGAGCACTAATAGCTATGAGCAATGTATAAAGTTACACAAAAGAGAGAATAATCAATACTGGGTAGAATGGAGATAATTAGAAAGATACTGTTGAAAAAGTCTAAGCAGAATTTGTTATTGAATATCAAGTCATCTTTTACCAATAATAACCATATAACTTTCAAATGATAACACCCAATTTGATTTTTGATGCGTTTGTGACAGTCTGTTACATCTGAGTAATGCTTGGTTTGGAGTGAGTTAACACTATGAATAATTGTCCTTATAGGTGTCCCTGATCTATCTGTGCCTGCCATTTTCCAATATACAATTCCTAAGTGGGGAAGTATCTTCTAAAAATTTTACCTTGAAAATCTCACTGCAATGATCAGCCTCAGTAATTCTGAGTAACTTTGAGGACTTTCATATAGTTTTGATGTATTTTCAATCTTTTATAACATTTCATCTGACTCTTGACTTTTAAGGTCCAAAGATAAATGTAGAACCAAAATTCTTAGAGAAATCTAGTGTGAGATGTGGCATGACAGAGGCAATATATAATGCCCAGAGCTGTTCAAAGATGAAATGAGCTGGAGGTATCAAGGACATAATCCTTTTTGTCTAATTTCTGAGGAGGTTGCTAAGAGACTGAAACATCAGAAAGAAGATATGAAGAGACCCACAGCATCACATGGTAAATTATCAGAGAGCAGGACCTCAGACCTTACTCCAAGCCTACTGACTCAGAATCAACCTATTAACAAAATCCAGAGATGGTATACTTTCATTTTACAGTATAAGAAGTAAAAAATCTACTCCATCATTGCCCTTGAGAGATTCTGTAATTCTGCTTTAAGTTTTGAAAATCTTTAAATTGCTATTTTCCAAAGAGATGAGTAGGTTTATATCTACACTGTTTAGATGGTAATGAGCCATATGGATCAGAAATTGACTCTGGTTCTAAACTGGGCCCAAATTCTCAGCAGAGAATATCCTAAAGAGACTGGGTTAGTTGGATAGGTTAAAGTTTCTCAGACTTCAGCATGCATCAGAATACCCTGGAAGATTTGTTAATGTGAAGAATGATAAGCTCTACCTCCAAAGTTTCTGATGTAGTAAGTCTGGTATACAGCCTAAGAATCTGCACTTCTGACAAGTTTCCAAATAATGTGGATGCTATTGGTTTAGGGTCCATCCTTAGAGAACCCCTGCTGTAAATGAAAAGTTGGCTGGCTGTGCTCTTCATTCCAACCTGTGCCAGACAAATCTTGTTCTAAATAAAAGTAAGGTAATTTTAGTTTATAAGAAAAATTTTGGCTTCTAGTGTTAATCTGTGACTGACACAGATTCCTTAAGAGCACTGAAGAAAAGAGCAGCTATTTCACATCTACCCAAAAGTAAATAATATTAGACAAAGACTTAGGATTGTATTAGTGTGGGCCAAATGGGTCAGTGAGGTTTGTATAGGTACGTTAATTATCAACGCAGGAAACACTGGTTTTCTAACTAGATCTGAACAAGGAGACAAAGAAAGAATCATAAATGAAAAAGAAAGCTTTTTAAACAGTATTTTGACTTGATATAGTAAGATTAAAAGCAAACTGTATATAAATACTGTACCCTAGTTGGGAAGTGTGGTTGGTTCTTATAGACACACTTTTGAAGTTACTTTATATATTTACTACTGCTGCTGCTGCTGCTAAGTCGCTTCAGTCGTGTCTGACTCTGTACGACCCCTTAGACAGCACCCCACCAGGCTCCCCCATCCCTGGGATTCTCCAGGCAAGAACACTGGAGTGGGTTGCCATTTCCTTATCTTTGCTAAGGTGATCAAATAAATACATAAATTGTAGAAAATGAAAATAAGATTTCTGTCAGAGAAAGAAGTCACAAATAATAAAGGAAGGAAGACCAGAATGATGCTGGATTGGAGTGGGGAGATGCCAGTATAAACTCATAAATGAGTTTGTGTAGATACATGTATTCTTAGCTCTACTTGAGCTAAGACACTTGAGAGTGTCTATAAATAGTAACAGTTGAGAGGCAATGGGCATTCCTAGTGATCAGAGCTTGTTTTCTAGCAACTATTATCTGATAAACAGAATCTGATGGCACAGTTGGACCAAATAATAAGAGTAATAATAGATATTAACCCAAACAAAATAATTATCACTGAGCCTGATTAAATGATTAAATACACTCATTCTAAATAAAAATGTACATACAGACAGACATATATAGTCAAGGAGAAGGGACAATTCTTTCTTGGGGGAGAATAATTCTAATTACTAAATATAGTAGACTGAGAGAAATAGAAAATTTTCATTAGAACATCGCAGTAATAATTGCTGCAAACAAGATCCACCAGTGAAAGCTAAATTTAATGGGTAAAGTCTCTCAAAGAGACAGTCCAAAATTAAATATGTGTTAATTTCAAAGGGAGATATAGTAACTTCATAGTGGGGAAATTTTGCAGACTCCACCTTGACCAAGAGATCAAGATTAAACTTATTAGTAATAAAAGATACTGAGATTATGTGCTCTTTGATATGATGCACTGAGAAGGAAACATCACATCTGTGGCATTCCTCCCAGTTACGCTTTACCTCTTTTTAACCACAAGAAACATATTAGATAAATTCATATTGAGGGACATTATGAAAAATAACTGACTTGTGCTTTTCAAAGTCAAAATCACTAGATAATAAAAAACTGAGGAACAGTCCAATTTAGGGGAGGTTAAGGAAATATGGGGCTTCCTTGGTGGCTCAAACAGTGAAGAATATGCCTGCAGTGTAGGAGACCCAGGTTTGATCCATGGGTTGGGAAGATCCTCTGGGGAAGGGAATGGTAACCCATTCCAATATTCTTGTCTGGGAAATGCCATGGACAGAGGGGCCTGGTGGGCTACAGTCTGTGGGGTTGCAAAGAGTCTGACAGGACTAAGCAATGAACACTTTCACTTTCAAGGAGACATGACATCTAAAAATGCAATGTGGGTTCTTATGTTAGACCCTGGGGCAGAAGAAATTAGCAAAAAATTTTGGTAAAATCTGAATAAACTCTGCAGCTTAGCTAATAGTATGGTACTAAAATTATATTCATTTTTATAATTTAAATTCATCATGTAAGATGTTAACATTAAAATTATCTGAGGAAAAGGCATATATGAACTGTACTGTCCATACCCTACTGTAAGTCTAAAATTGACTCAAAATAAAAAGAAACAATAAAAAATACAGAATAAGTGGAATTAGCTCCCCATACATTTCTAGAGGTAATCACAGGTTTCAGTTAGAGTGTGTCCTTACAGGAATTGTAATGATTATAATAAAGGGTTAATAAAATAGTGAAATAATGTTTTCTGATTTCAAGCATCTTACAATTAGTTTAAAAAGCATACCTATAAGAAGTTACTGGAGAATAATTACCAGGCAAAATTTCAAACTGAATACCGATGAGAACAGATTTAATATAAATTAAATGTTTCACAAGCCCTGGTCATCTTGTTTTCTTCAGTCTATTGCTTGGTGGCTGGTAATGATCAAAAGAGTCACCTCTAGACTTCCATTCCTTGTAGTGATTTTCTGCTTGTCTCTCCTTTCAGTATCACCCTTAGCTTCTAGCTCCTGCTCCTGCCTTCTCAAAGTAGAATTGAGTTACTTGAACTAATTTACATGAAATTGTTCTGGGATAAGTGATGAAATGCTTATTAGGAATATTTTATGTACAGAAATTTCATTATATAAATTACTTAAATTAATTAAAATAGAGAAACCTAATGACTAATGTTCAAAACCCATTAACCAAGAGAGGCAAATTGAATTCCCATGGCTTTCTATATGCCTTTCTTAATGCTTCTAGCAGTCAGTAACTTTGTTTATGAGTTTATCTTGAAAAAAATGACCTTTCTTTTTCAGTCTTAGGCAGAGTCCAATTTTGACTACCTTTTTCAGTGTCTCCTACTTAAAACAATTCAATTTTGAAAACCTACCATCTGTTAACAAATAGTGTTCTCACCATGAAGGCAGTGATTATGTTTATTGCAATTTCACAGGATGAGAAACCAAGAAAAATACAAGAATAGAAACTAGAGAAGAATAAATTCCAAAGGAAAAGGAGCTATATGAAATGAACAAGCAATAAAATATTTTTGCTGCAATGGAATTAAAGGTAAACAATGTGAAGTAAAAATATGGTTAGTTAAGGCTGTAAGGATCTCCTTGGATTGCAAGGGGATCCAACCAATCCATTCTGAAGGAGATCAGCCCTGGGATTTCTTTGGAAGGAATGATGCTGAAGCTGTAACTCCAGGACTTTGGCCACCTCATGCGAAGAGTTGACTCATTGGAAAAGACTCTGATGCTGGGAGGGATTGGGGGCAGGAGGAGAAGGGGACGACAGAGGATGAGATGGCTGGATGACATCACCGACTTGATGGACATGAGTCTGGGTGAACTCCGGGAATTGGTGATGGACAGGGAGGCCTGAGGTGCTGCAATTCATGGGGTCGCAAAATGTCAGACGAGACTGAACTGAACTGAACTGAAGGCTGTAAGAGTGAAGAAAAGAGAATATTATATAGAATATTTCATTCCTCATTTTAAATGGGAATTACTGATGTACTGCATTCAATATGTTAAGTATAAGTCTTTTGAAGCTTTAGAAATATTCTGTGCACAGTTTGACTGATCCTGTGGTATTATAGACATAAAGATAATCACTGAAAAATATAAACAAAGAATCACAAAATAATATAGAACAAAAGAAATTTGGTGGACAAATTCTGGATTATATAGATGAACTCTTCAACTATACAGAGCCTATTAAGCAAAGCTGAAATAGTATAATTAACGATGATAATGCTAACTCATACCGGTAATAGGGTTTGTAGTAAGTGTTTTAACTGCATTGTTCTCTCTTATTCCTGACAACATCGCTATTAAAATTGAAGAGAAAACCAAAACTTCAGTGTTGCTTTTATACCATAAAGGCTCCTCAGCTGTGTCTTCTTCAAAAACAGGCCTACCTTGACTGTTCCCAGCATCTAATGTGTTTCTTTTTCTAAATGTGTCTAAATTCAACTGGGTCCTTGAAAACTGGCAAATTTTTGTGTAATACTTACATTGTTCATTTAGCAAAATAAATTTTTCTCAGTTTCTATTACCTGCAAAGAACCGATCTAGGCCCTAGGAGTAGAAATTTTTCTATTTCTAAGCAAATAGAAAAATTTGCTAATGTGGGGCTTATATTTTAATGTAGGGAAACATAAAATGAATAAGTACATTTATGAGAAAAGGTTCTAAAGTGGTCATTAACATAAGAATATACAATCAGTTCAGTTCAGTTCAGTCACTCAGTCATGTCCTACTCTTTGCGACCCAGGCCTCCCTGTCCATCACCAACTCCCGGAGTCTACTCAAATTCATATCCATCGAGTCAGTGATGCCATCCAGCCATCTTATCCTCTGTCATCCCCTTCTCCTGCTCTCAGTCCCTCCCAGCATCAGGGTCTTCTCCAATGAGTCAACTCTTCCCATGAGGTGGCCAAAGTATTGGAGTGTCAGCTTCAACATCAGTCCTTCCAGTGAACACCCAGGACTGATCCTCCTTTAGGATGGGCTGGTTGTATCTCCTTGCAGTCCAAGGGACTCTCAAGAGTCTTCTCCAACACCACAGTTCAAAAGCATCAATTCTTCAGTGCTCAACTTTCTTCACAGTCCAACTCTCACATCCATATATGACCACTGGAAAAACCATAGCCTTATATCAAAATGAATCCGCCACAGGTATACATGTGTTCCCCATCCTGAACCCTCCTCCCTCCTCCCTCCCCATACCATCTACTAAAAGGACAGTCAATCTTGAGCTTCTGTCTTCTGTTCCCAAAAGAACTCTTGAGAAACTAAGAATGGAGAGTAAAAAAAAAAAGAAAAAGAAAAACCATAGCCTTGACTAGATGGACCTTTGTTGGCAAAGTAATATCTCTGCTTTTTAATTATGCTATGTAGGTTGGTCATAACTTTCCTTCCAAGGAGTAAGTGTCTTTTAATTTCATGGCTGCAATCACCCTCTGCAGTGATTTTGGAGCCCAAAAAAATAAAGTCTGACACTGTTTCTACTGTTTCCCCATCAATTTCCCATGAAGTGATGGGACCTGATGCCATGATCTTCATTTTCTGAATGTTGAGCTTTAAGCCAACTTTTTCACTCTCCTCTTTCACTTTTATCAAGAGACTCTTTAGTTCCTCTTTACTTTCTGCCATAAGGGTGGTGTTATCTGCATATCTGAGCTTATTGATATTTCTCCCGGAAACCTTGATTCCAGCTTGTGCTTCTTCCAGCCCAGTGTTTCTCACGATGTACTCTGCATATAAGTTAAATAAGCAGTGTGACAATATACAGCCTTGGCATACTCCTTTTCTTATTTGGAACCAGTCTGTTGTTCCATGTCCAGTTCTAGCTGTTGCTTCTTGACCTGCATACAGATTTCTCAAGAGGCAGGTCAGGTGGTCTGGTATTCCCATCTGTTTCAGAATTTTCCACAGTTTGTTGTGATCTACACAGTCAAAGGCTTCGGCATAGTCAATAAAGCAGAAATAGATGTTTTTCTGGAACTCTCTTGCTTTTTCCATGATCCAGTGGGTGTTGGCAATTTGATCTCTGGTTCCTCTGCCTTTTCTAAAACCAGCTTGAACATCTGGAAGTTAAGAATATAAAATAAGGTGATGTAAAAGCAAGTGTTTGAGAAAGAGTGCCTTTAGCAAGAGTGCTTAGGGTAGATCTCTGAAAAGATAACTTTAGAATTGATCCATGAAGATGGGAAAGAGTTGGTAAGACCCAGGTCATAGCAAGAATGTTCCAATTAGCAGGAATGGGACATGCAAAGATGTTGCAGTGTGAATTAGCCTGGTGTGTCTGAAAAAAGAAGGAAGGTCAGTAGAAGGTAGGGAGGATATTGTAAGATTGGTGGTAAAGTAGGAAAAGGTCTTCAGGGCATAGTAGAAATTTGGGTTTTATTGTAAGACAATGGAAAGTCATCAGGAAATTCTTAATGGAGGAAAGGTATAATCTGCTTTTCATTTCAAAAATATTACTTTGTTTTAGGGTTAGGAATGGATGAAAGGCCAGAGGGTAAACAGGACAAACAAGGACTGTTGAGTTGACCAATCTGAGAGACGACACAATTTGGAGAAAGATAGTTTTAGTAGAGATGGAGAGACATGGATGGATTTGCTGTACATTTTGGAGGCAATGCCTCCAAATGATGTTTTTAATGGATTGAATGTGGGAAGAGGAAAAAGGAGAAATAAAAGTTGCTTCTCAGATGTTTGTCTTATGTACCAGGGTAGAAAGTAAACATTTTCTAAGATGGATAAAACTGAGAATTAGAGGAGAGTTTGGGAATTAAATCCTAAGGAAAATGACCCAGTGCTATGTTACTACTTCCTCTACCTCACTCCTCACCCTTCCTTCCCAACTCTTTCATCACTGCTAGCATAAGTGTCTCATTTCAAAGACCTGGATCAATCAGTGTAAGCTCCCTCATTTCTAGTTGCCTCCAGAATATGGTCTTCTTTTGTTGTTTGTTGTTCAGTCTCTAAGCCATGTCTGACTTTGCGAACTGCGACCCCATGGACTCACAAAAAGGAGTAGCCTTCCTCCCTCTAATGCTAACTGTTCCATTGATCTCAGAGTTATCAAATATCTTGAGGAAATTTTCTTAAATATTTCCCCAAGATTTTTCGTTTACTTCTTTAATAGATTATTCCCTTTTATATTCAAAGGCTTATAAGTATTCTAAAAAAAAAATCTCTGGATTCTCCTCTTTGACTATCATCCTCTTTATTAACTTTTTAAAACAAGGGCTTAAAGCCCTCTATTGTGCCTTTACTTGAGACCTCCAGTTGTCGTTCTGAGTTTCAGAGAATTGGACGTAGTTCCTCTAGGTTCTGCTATCAATTTTGCCCCCACCTTTCTTCACCTGTGACTGTAGGGAAGAAGCTCTATGCTTGTCTAGACCTAGGTCTATTCCCAGAAGAGGAGGGTTGGTAAGAGAAGAATTCTCAGTACTCTGGTATTTTCTCTTACACTAGTGGCTTTTGTCACATACCATGCTACATCACTTAAGCCTCTTATTCAATTTCCTGAATGTATCTTTATCCTTCAATTATCTCAAAACCAATAACTAATAGGTGAATCCACTTGGAGGTTTCTAATGACCTCTCTTTTTGATTAACCAAAAATTGTAGGTGGCTGAAGTAAGCGAAGAAGATTAATGCAGGTGTGGTGACATCAGGCAGTATTATATTGTAACATGGTAGAAGGGCTCAGAATAACTATGATGAGGTGGCCAAGTTGGTAAATTTGACACTGGAGGAAGCATAGATAATTAATGGAGTTTCTCCATCTGATGAGTAACCACATGGGTTAGAATAGAAACAAATCATGTATACAAATGCAGTCAAAAATCAAATTGGCCTTCTTATACTAGAAGCAAATATTCTAAATGTTAATGACTTTTATCCCTGGGTGGTGGAACTATGTGTATTTCTTTCCCTCACTTCCTTCTAACATTATGAATTTTCAAAATGTTCACAATAAGCTTCTGTCAAATATATAATATAACACATTTTAAGTTGAATACTTGTGGCTTTCTCTTTATTAAGTGAACCAGGAAAATATTCTTCTTTTTCTGCCAAAACAATTACAAGAAATGCTTAACTATATAAAGAAGAGGATAAAATTAGCTTTTAGGAAAGTATGATAAAGTGTGTTACTTTTTGCCAAAGAGGAATAATTGAAATTTAAAGAAAAGAAACTAGATTTGAAGAAAGTGTACAGAAATGGTTTCAGTCCTCATCAGTTTGAAATGGTACATAGTTAATGTAACTGGCAGATTCACTGGATAAATTAACTCTGAGTACTTTTTGACATATATAGAGAGGAAAAAAGCTTGCATAACCTTCATATATATAGAATCCAAGCTATTTTTAGTGAATTTCCAAATTAACTGGTGCTTGATAAGCTTATCTAAAAATATAAGTCCCTTTTATATTTAAAATAGAGTACTGACTATGAAAAGAATTCATAAAATATAAATTGTTTTGGTATGATTATAAGGGACTAAGAGAACGACTCATAATTTTAATGTAATAATAGCTCTTCTACCTCTTCTAAATAGTAGAAATTGCTTGTTTAAAAGAAAACATATTTAGAAATAGCTATTTTAAAGAGTAATTGAATAATCTTATAGTTTTTTAATCTTTAAATGTCAGTGTTACTATTCTTTTTTGTATCTGTAGTTCTAAGCATGTTACTGTGTATGTGATAGTGAGTATCAGCTATTTTAGTTGATGATTGTTAAGATTAATCAGAAGATTTGAGAGAATAGCATTGAAACATGTATATTACGATATGTTAACTAGATCACCAATCCAAGTTCAATGCATGAAACAGGGCACTCCAAGCCAGTTCACTGGGACAACCCTGAGGGATGGGATGGGGAAGGAGATGGGAGGGGCGTTCAGGATGGGGGACACATGTACACCCATGGCTGATTCATGTCAATGTATGGCAAAAACCACTACAATACTGTAAAGTAATTAGCCTCCAATTAAAATAAATAAATTTACAAAAAAAGATTAATCAGAAGAAATGAAAATGTAAAATCTTGTTTTTATCATTTTTTTCTTCTGGATGTTCTGTGCCACTATCCTTATCATTTTCAACCCTGGAATTACCACAGTTCTGCTAGGGAATTTTGATATCATATCCTTCTTTCATTGGGCTTTTATATGTTCCATTGAACAAATAGAAAACCAGGTAAGTTTTTAGCCCAGTTCCTCCACAGCACTTATGGTAGAAAATTTTTTGTAGAGCTGGTGTTAAAACAGTAACCATCATTTTTCCCACTCCTGGCTTCCTGATCAATAAAGCAATTCTTTATGCACCCATTCAAACAGCTCTTTGAATGTAAGTTCTTTAAAGTTGAAGTAAATATGTCAGTATCAAATGATACTCTCTAGTCAATACGGAGTAAGTACCAGAGGTATACTCCTGGCCTGAAACAACTAAAAGAACAGACAAAATGGATGGAGATAAAAAGTAGACTAGAATAGTCTATAGTCTATTCTATAGCCTATAGAATAGACTATAGGCATTAGGGAACAGACAGTGATCCCTAAGTAATGAGAGAGAAATGAAGTAAGTCCTACAGTTGTCCCGGTGTACTGGATGGAGAATGTTTTCAAACTCCAGGACAAGCAGCAGGAACCCAAGGGTAGTCTGGCAGTATCTCTCAATTAATAAGATGACCATGGAGGTCTTGAGAAGCTGAAGAACCTACACAAAGAAGGGCAGAATACTGAAGTGGAGATAACTTCAGGAAAAGAGAATTCTGGAGACATAGAGTAAGCATTCTTGAGTATGGATAAGTGAGTATGTATGAATAAATTGCTAAAGTCTCAGACAAAAACCAACTAAAAGGATTAAAGGAAGTAGTTTCTGAAGTTCAAACAAGGCTAGGAATATTGTCTCTTCCTAATAGAAAGAGTAAGAAAGAAAAAAATGACTCTCATTATTCAGAGATCATAAGTATGAATAATAAGGTTCTTGCCTCTGCAAGTGGGAAAAGTTAGCTTTAGACTAAGAAAGCTTAACTGCAGATTCAAATGGACGAAATTGTTTTCAGGTGAAAAGTCTGTCACAAATAAAGTCCATATCCACATCTAGTCTGAAATCACCAGACATACAAATAAGCAGGAAAATATAATCCATATTGAGGGAAAAAAATCAATCTAATGAAACTGAACCAGAAGTTATAAAGATGATAGAATTAGCAGACAAGAAGAATAGAATAGTTATTTTGATGGTATTATATGTTTAAGAACCTAGAGGAAAACCGATCATGTTAAAAAAGAGAAATGAAAAATTTTGAAACACCAAACATCCAGGGATAGAAACTAAAGTGTCTGAGATGAAAAAAAAAAAAAAAAATCAAAAACAAACAAACAAAAACATTGTGTGATTAATGGGAAATTGGACATTGTTGCGAGCAGGGGAAGTTAACAACTATCCAAAATGAAACAAAATGAATAAATTGATGGGAAAAGAAAATTTGGAGAATTAGTGAAATGTAGAAGAACTTCAAACAGCCAAATCCATGCATAAGCAGACCCCCAAAGAACAAAGAGAAAGAGTGAGACCAAAGCAATATTTGAAGAGATGACAGACTTTTTCCAAATTTGGAGAAAGGTATAAACTCATAGCAGAGAAGGCAATGGCACCCCACTCCAGTACTCTTGCCTGGAAAATCCCATGGACAGAGGAGCTTGGTGGGCTGCAGTCCATGGGGTCGCTAAGAGTCGGGCACTACTGAGCGACTTCACTTTCACTTTCACTTTCATGCATTGGAGAAGGAACTGGCAACTCACTCCAGTATTCTTGCCTGGAGAATCCCAGGGATGGTGGAGCCTGGTGGGCTGCTGTCTATGGGGTAGCACAGAGTCGGAGACGACCAAAGCAACTTAGCAGCAGCAGCATAAACTCACAGATCCAAGAAGCACAACAAATTCCAAGCAAAGAAAGTAAGGGGAAAACTACACCAAGTCACATCATAATCAAATTACTTAAAACTAGTGACAAACCAAAGAGAAACTCTTTATATTAGCCTCAGAGAAAAAATCTATTACATAGAGAAGCATAAAAATAAAGATGATGACAGACTTCACATAGAAAACAATACAAGCTAGAAGATAGTGCAACAGCATTTTTAAATACTGGAATTTCAAAAAATATCATACTGGAATTCTTTACTTGGTGAAATATGTTTTCAAAAGTTAATGCAAACTGAGTGATTTTCTGATATACAATGACTGAAATAGTGACTTTGAGACATACACACCAAGAAATGTTACAGAAAGTTCTTTAGTCAGAAGGAAAATAGCATCATGTGGAAACAAAAATCTATACAAATGAATAAACTATACCAGAAATGCTAAATACATAGGTAAATATAGATAATTGTATTATTTTAATCTATTTTAAAATAGTAAACTGTATAAAGTAAAAACAAAATGTATTTTGGAGTTTATAACATATATAGAAGTATAACATCATCAGAAATACTAAGATAGAAGAAATGGAAGTAAACTATTTAAGATTCTTACACTGTCAAAAAATATCTACAAGGGTAGCTTGTGATACGTTAAAGATGTATACTATAAACCCTGAACACAACATATAGTGATTGCTGGTGAGCAAATTAAAGAGATAAAATGGGAATTATTAAATACTTGAATAATTGTTTCAAAGCAAAGAGGAAAAAAAAGGACATAGGCAAATAGAAAACAAAGATCAAACCAGGCATATTATCATATTAAGTATGTATAGTCTAAACACTTCAATCAAGAGGAAGAGATTTTCACATTAAATACAGAATCAAAACCCATGTGTCCTGCCTAAAAATCTTAAATAAAGATATAAATGGATTTAAATTAAATAAATGGCAAAAGTTTTATCCTTTAATACTAGTCAAAAGAAAGCTGGAATTACTGTATTATTATCAAAGCAGATTTCAGAGCCAAGAATATTACCATATAAAAGAGAATTTAGTAATAAAGTCTTCAAGCCTTTCAAGAAGACAACACAAAAGGTATTATCATGAAAATAAATGTTGATTTGTTAGATTTCTTCAAAATTATGAAATTCTGTGTTCTGAAAGACATTGCTAGATGAGTAAAAAGATAAGCCATAGACTGTGAGAAAATATTAGAAAATCACATAATGAAGTGTTGAGAACTGTAAAAGATCTCAGATTTTAATCAATTTAAGAGCTAATAAATTAACCTGCCACAATATGAACTTCATATTCTTATTGGTTCCTCTTCCTTCTCCAAGTCCCACAATTTGATGCAGAGAAGTCCAGTGATTCTGAGCAGGTAGTGAGTTTGCATGACAGGTGAGGATCTCTGAACTTAGGAAATCCCAGTCTTCTATGGTGGCTGCTAGCCAATGTCCTCAACCTTTTCCCATAGGAAATATCTTTATTATCCTGGAAAGCAAACAGTATGTCCTCTGCCCCAGAAAAAAACACTCTTTCTCATTGCTGGAATATTTACTGTATAAACAACTTTGTTAATGCCACTGCTCAGAAGACATTCAAAAGTATGAGAGAACCATGGAGAATTATTTCCCAATATCAAGTTCAAATATCCATAATATATAAGAATTCTTAAAAATCTTCAATAAGAAAATAAATAACCCAATTTAAAAATTGGCAAAAGGTTAGAACAGATATTTGACTGGCAAATAAGCATATGAAAAGTTTCTCAGCTCTACTAGACATCAGGAAAATGTAAATTAAATTCATAATGCAGTACCACTCAACACCTATAAGAATGGCAAAAAAATAAATAGTCTGTCCATATTCATATTCAAGTTGAATATTCAAATCATTCACCCTGGTTTTAAGTGTGTAAAATGGCACAACTACTTTGGAAAACAGTTTTGTACTCTTAAAAAGTTAAAAATAACAGTTGTCATATGATCTAGCTGTTCTACTCCAAGGGATACTCAAAGTAATCAAGCATGTGTCTGTACAAAGACCATACACAAATGTTCATGGAGGCTTTATTTGTAGTAGCCTGAAACTGCAGACAACCCAAATGTTTTTCAATAGTTTATTCAAAGAATAAACCAACAAACTTTATGGTGGCATACTACTCAACAATAAATGAATTATTGATACATGCAAAGACTCAGAAGAATCTCAAAATAAATGTGCTTGGTGAAGCAAGCCAGACCGAAAAGTGTACATGCTGTATGATGACATTTAGGCGACTGAAGCTAATCCAGAGTGGCAGAAAGCACATCAGCAGTTGCCTAGGGATGATGGAGGCCAGGGCGGGGTGGGAGGAAGGATGGACTGGAGTTGGCTTTTTCTATGCCTTCTGTTTCTCTGGACTCTTCTTCTGTGCAGACTTGCCACTTTGTTGACATTGAGTTAGATATTGCAGGTTTAAACCTGATATCCTAACAAGAAAATATATGGAAGGAAAGGAAATATCTCTTCATAAGCAATAGCCTCAAAAGAATAGGGATTTATTCCCCAAATCTCAGGAAACTCCCTGTGGTAGCATGGTTGGAAACATTGCTTTTCTTTACTCTCTGTAGCCACAGCCCTTACAATGTGACTTTGAATTGTTCCCATCAAGAGATGGCTTTCAAAAGAGAGAACATATGTATACCTATGGCTTACTCCTTGGAAGGAAAGTTATGACAAACCTAAATAGCATATTCAAAAGCAGAGACATTACTTTGCCAACAAAGGTCCGTCTAGTCAAGGCTATGGTTTTTCCTGTGGTCATGTATGGATGTGAGAGTTGGACTGTGAAGAAGGCTGAGCACCGAAGAATTGATGCATTTGAAGTGTGGTGCTGGAGAAGACTCTTGAGAGTCCCTTGGACTGCAAGGAGATCCAACCAGTCCATTCTGAAGGATATCAGCCCTGGGATTTCTTTGGAAGGAATGATGCTGAAGCTGACACTCCAATACTTTGGCCACCTCATGTGAAGAGTTGACTCATTGGAAAAGACTCTGATGCTGGGAAGGATTGGGGGCAAGAGGAGAAGGGGACGACAGAGGATGAGATGGCTGGATGGCATCACTGACTCGATGGACATGAGTCTGAGTGAACTCCGGGAGTTGGTGTTGGACAGGGAGGCCTGGCGTGCTGCGATTCATGGGGTTGCAAAGAGTTGGACACGACTGAGCAACTGATCTGATCTGATCTGATGGCTGATTCATGTTAATGTTTGGCAGAAACCAACGCAATTCTGTAAAATAATTATCCTTCAATTAAAAAATAAATAAATGTTTAAATTTTTTATTTTAGTTTTTAAAAGAGGTGGTTTCTGCTTTCCCACCCATTAAATCAGGGCCTGCCTTGTGTCTTGCTTTGACCAACAGAATGCAGTAGAAGTGACAGTGAGCACTTCTGAGCTTAGGCCTCAGCAGGCCTTTTATGTCTCTGCTTTCACCCTTGGAAACCTATCCAGATTCAATGTGAATAACCTAAGATTGTCTGCTGGATGATAAGAGATAATGTGGAGCAGAAATGAGTCTTTGCAGTTGAGTCCATTTTAGTCTAATCAGTGCCCAGCATCCAAGCAACTCTTCAAATAAAAACACATAACTGAGCCCAGCTGAAACCAGAAGAGATACCAGGTAAAACCAGCCCATGTCACCAACTCAATTATGTATAAATGGTAACTGAAGCTACTAAGTTTTAGAGTGGGTTGTTATATAACAGGATAACTGATTCACATTCTTTTTCATCTCATCTCATTGGCCTGAGTTGATGCGGCTATGAGACAGAATGGGCTAGGTAAGAGAAAGGGGTAGGGATGGAATAATAATTGTTAGGAGAAAAGGGAGAAGGGTTATTTGCAGGCAAACAACTGTGTGCATTATAGCAAATCATGTTCTGAAAGTTAAAATAGTACTCATGTCCAGGGTAGAGTAGCATTGCACACAGCAATGGATTTTAACTAAAGAACAGTTATTTACAGTTCTTTATTAAAGGAGAGAAAATTGAATTTTGGTGGTGTTATTTGTTCAATTTAATTCTGACTCACTCATTGGGGAAAATAATCTGCTTTGGGCTATTTTTCAAAACCTAGCACTGGGGATTATACTTTCTTTTACTTTGTTTATGAAAATTTTACTTTCCATAATTACATGAAAAAATTAACCACCAGGTGTGTGTTTTTCATAGCATTCCATAGGGCTTCCTAATATAGGGTATTTTCAAATTTATCTTAAATTAAAATCATTTAAAAGAGATGAAGCTTGTATGCTTATTTCTCCTGCAAGAATTATCAATAATTAGAGTACAGAAGAGACATAAAGAATAAAGAGAAAGTACAAGATTACTCTCCAGTTGATAGGAAACCTATAATTTAAGGTATCATGTCATTTATTTGCTTTCAGAACATGTGATTATGATGAATTGTGCTTCAGAGCAATTATAAAGCTTCCATTAGCAGCATTTGCATGTCTGATTATATAAATCTTGTCAACCTTCTACCCTGGTATGTTGTTGTTAAAAAAAATTTGGTATGTACTTTAAAAACATTTTTTACATAATTATGTACTGAAGATTCTCATATTTTCAATTTATGCCCAAAAGGAACATTGGCAACAGTGTCTAATGCTGGATTGATGCCTCTTTATATAGCACAGAATAATAGAAAGTTAAAGGCCCATACACTGTTATAGTATAAATCCAGGTCATGGGTAAGGATTATACATTACTGTGCCTGTTTGTCCCTGTAAGTTTTCTTATCATATGGAAGAAAAACGTCAGAAAAGTTTTTGCTTCAAATTCTTACATAAAAAAATATGTTAGGAAATAGTTTAGGTACAATTTTCTACTAACAATTATCTATGTTTCTTAAAATACTAATGTAAGGTACTAGTACTAACATAGACTACTGCACCTGTATAAAACCTCTGTGGTTTGTAGTAGCCTTTTAACTGTGCTATCTAGTCACTGGTGAATATAACGGAAAAGAAAAGTATATGATGTCTTCACATCACACTGTATAGTCAGCCCCCTATGCCACCTATGCATAAAGTTTAATTGGATTCTTCATATGGCATTCATTCAGGCCAGTTGCTTTTCATCATGTAAATCAGAGCTTATCAATAAAATTCGAATGCCTTTGGGAATCAAGCAGATAGCATAAATGTGTGAGCTGACCAGGTATGATAATACATTAGCTTCTTATAAATACGTGGATCTAAAATAAATGTTATGGTTAGATAGCATATATATACATAATCTATATTATCTTTATCTTCTATTTCTGTCTTTCCAACTATATAGAGTAGGCCCTTTGTATCTGCACTTTCCCTATCCATAGATTCAATCAATTGCAGAACAAACATATTCAAAAAAATTCTTGGAAGTTTCAAAAACATAACTTGATTTTGCCACATGCCAGCAACTATTTACATAGCATTTACATTTTATTAGATAGTATATGTAATCTAGAGATGATTTCAAGTATAAAGGAGGATTGCATAGGTAATACACAAATACTATATCATATTATATAAAGGACTGGAGTATTTTGCTATCCAAGGACTAGAGTATTTTGCTATCCAAGAGTGTTCCTGAAATCAATCCCCTTTGAATATCAAGGGACAATTTTGTGTATGAGTATATCTGAGTATGTGTGTATGTATGTATGTATATGTATATATACATATATCACCTAATATAGAATGTATTTAATCGATACAGTTAGTGGTTAACCCGGCATGAGGGTGCTCTAGAGAGTGAGAGAATGTGTGCATGTGTGCTAAGTTAGGTTTGACTCTTTGCAATCCCATGGACTGTAGCCCGCCGGGCTCCTCTGTCCATGGGATTTTTCAGGCAAGAATACTGGAGTGGGTTGCCATTCCCTCCTCCAGGGGATCTTCCCAACTGAAGGACTGAACCTTCATCTCCTATGTCTCATGCATTGGCAGACCAGTTCTTTACCACTGAGCCACTGGGGATCCCCAGAGAGAGAAGCTTCTATGAAACGCACTCAGACTTACTTTTGTTAAAACTCTGTGTTGGTCAGATTTGGTAAATGGTCCTCTAGTCTGATAAATCAAACAGTCTGATGCTTTCTGGAATTACTAGCACATTTTAATGAAACACTGCTGCTGCTGCTAAGTCGCTTCAGTCGTGTCTGACTCTGTGCGACTCTGTGCGACCCCATATACGGCAGCCCACCAGGCCCCGCTGTCACTGGGATTCTCCAGGCAAGAACACTGGAGTGGGTTGCCATTTCCTCCTCCAATGCATGAAAGTGGAAAGTGAAAGTGAAGTCGCTCAGTCGTGTCCGACTCCTAGCGACACCATGGATTGCAGCCTACCAGGCTCCTCCGTCCATGGGACTTTCCAGCCAAGAGTACTGGAGTGGGTTGCCATTGCCTTCTCCTTAATGAAACACAGATGTGCCTATTTCTTTTTTAGTGGAAAAACCAGGAGAAAATGAGATATAAGAATACAGATGAACTAAGTAAGCATTTGCCAAGCTACATCCTTTGGAATTCTAATTAACATGATGTTTATGGGGATTACAAGTCAAAAGGAACTTTGGGGATTGCCAGAGAAATACAACACACATGTACGAACAATATATGACACAATGTGGGGTAGTGAAGTATTCTGAAGAAAGACAAAGCACAGATGGGGAGTGCCATATGCAATGGTGGTGCTGAGGTGATAGTTCTGATGAGAAGGCCAAGGCTTCCTTGAGGTGAGCTTCAAAACAAAGACCTAAGAGTATATCAGAAAAGTAGAAATAGCAAAGGTGCTGAGGCCAAAATGAGCTTGCTTTATTAGAGGAATAGTGATAAGGTTAGCAGGAGTAGAGCTGAGTGAGTGCGGTGACAGGTTGTAATACCAAGTCAGGGCTTGGGCAGGGTCAGATGCTGTAGGTGGGATAAAGATTTAAGCTTTATTCCTGTGAATAAGACCCTGTGAAGCTAGTTTGGATCAGGAGATGGTCCAATACTCAGTTAGGTTACAGAAAGGTCACCTGACTGCTTTATGTATTATATTTGAGACTCAAAACAGTCAGGTATTGAAGCACTGAAGCCAGACGTCCTGGGTGATGCCTGTGAAATCTCCAAGTTCAGAGCCTATTATGCTCAGGTTACTTCACCCTTGTCTTGGCAAATGTTAGGGATTTTTTTTACCATAGATAGAATAAAAATATACATATATTAATGATGAGTGACATGTTACTCATTTCTTATCTAGAAAAGGATTAAAAAATAAGCAAAATCAAAGGAATAAATCTGTAAATGCAGAGACAAATATGAAGCATTTTGGTATTGAAAAATCTTGGTATTCCTAAGACTCATACCATTCAGGTGGCCAGTTTCCTTTTTATTATTATTAGTTTTATTGAAATATAATTGATATGCAATGCTGTATAAGTTTAAGGTGTACAGCATAATGATATGGCTTATATAAACTGAGACGTGGTTATCACAATAAGTTTCGTTAATATTCAGGATCTCACAGAGATACCAAAAAAACATTTTTTTCCTTGTAATGAGAACTCTTAGGATTTACTCTTAACAACTTGCAGGTATTATGCCCTACAGCACTGTTGACTCTAGTCATCATGCTGTGCTTTACATCCCTGGTACGTATTTATCCTGTAAATGGAAGTTTTGTACCTTTTGACTGCCTGCATTCAGTTCCCACTCCACTCCTCTGGTAACCACAAAATTGATCTCTTTTATCTATGAATTCACATTTTTGTTGTTTTAGATCTCACATGTAACCAGTCATACAGTATCTGTCTTTCTCTGACTTATTTCTTTAGTATCATACCCCCCATGGTTTATCCATGTTGTCATAAATGAAAGCATTTCTTTCTTTTTTAAGGCTGAGTAATGTTCCTTCGTTTGTACACACACCAAGTTTTCTTTACCTATTCAACCATCAGTGGATCCCTAGGTTGCTTCCATGTCTTACCTATTGTGCAGAATCCTGCTATGCTTATGGCAGTGCAGAAATCCCTTTGACATGGAGTTTTGTTTCCTTTGGATATATTTCCAACAGTGAATTGAGGGATCATGTAGTAGTTCTATTTTATTTATTGAGATCAACAATTTCTAATATCAGTTTTTGGATTGTCTGTCTACTTTAAGCTTCTAGACTCAGTCAAATGTAAGGAAGCAAAGAAATCAGTATTGGATCAGAGTTTCTCAGTTTTATTAATATTGACATTTTGGCCAAACTACTTGCCATTCTTTGCTGTAATGTGCTGCCTTGTACATTTATAGAATATTTAAGAGCATCCCTGGCCTCTACCTACTAAATGCAAGTTGAACACTTTCTCCTTGCCATTCCTCAATCCAATCAAGACAATAAAAAATGTCTTTAGACATTACCAATGTCTCCTTGGAGACAAAAGTTGCTTCCAGGGAGAACCAATGTTAAATGATAGGAGTAGTTTATACAGAGTCTCTTCCAACAGCTTAAAAATGTATGCAAATGTGAGCAAGGACATGTTTAAGGAAAATCTGTACTGGAGAGCATTCAAGAACTATAGCAATGAGGGAAACCCAAGCCTTCATATCAAGGACATACAACATTTCACTGAATCTTGATAAAAAAAAAATAATTGTTTTTTATCCTAAATCAAATGAGTATTATGGCTCAGAGATGACACACTCAAACTCAGAGTTGGCATATCTGACATCACCCAGCTAATAACTAGAGGAGTGGAGACCAGATTTCAAAGCCTATTTTCCTTCCAATATATTATGGTATGTCCTGTTAAGAAAACCAAGGCAATTTCATGTGTAAGATGGTTCTTACATGGCATGATTTGGATTGTGGTTTGAAAAATTAGATAACCATTAGCAATCACTTCTAAAATGAGTTTCTTTTTGCCAAATGATTCTATTATTATGAACAATAATTGTTATAGTAATAGTTTTTTAAATAACAAGTGGCATATATCAAGGACTTACCATGTATAAGGCACTGGAATATATGTTCCATGAATAGAGTCTGATTAAATCCCCACAGTAACTGGATGAACTAGATTTAATTATTATCCACATTTTATAAAAATAATAATTAGGGAGAAACATCATTTGTTTGTTTACTAAATACATGGTCCATTACTAGATGTTTCACATGGATGTCATCCTTGTAATAGTTTTATGAGGTACAAAGTATTCTTTCCATTTTGCAGTTGATGAAATTGGCACTTAGAAAAATAAAGCAACTACTTAAAATGCAGCTTGAAAGTTATGTAGCTGACATTCACACCTCTATGTATCTGACACCAAATCTAGTATCTGACATCATAACCATTTGTTATCCTTTCCTGATATTAGTGGTACATTTAAAAATTAGGACAATTGTGAGTGAACATGTGTCTTTCCTCATAACAAAAAGATAGCAATAACAACTTTCCAAGTTATTTTTTATTCTTTACTGGTAGAAACAACTTTCTTAGAGATGTGTGCTATCTTTGCATGTTCTCTCCATCTTCCTCAGCACCCTCCCTCTCCCTCCCACCAGGGGCTATAGAGTAGATAGTGGAGAAAGTGAGAGAGCGCAGAATGAAAGGAAATGTCAACCAGTAAGAGCTAGACCTTAAGGTCTTGTCGGCAAGTACAAAAGGTGAAAAGCAATGTTTCTCTGGCAAGGCAGAAATGCTTATGTTTCTTGTCACACTCTGTCTTCATCCCCTCTTCCAGGCTTCAACTCAAAGTGTCCCCATCAGAAGCACCAGGAGCAACCGCCAAAGAACACATTCTCCCTTTCAATATGGGGTGCTGGAACAGACCTTAACGTATTAAACAGCATTACTGCCTGATTCTTTCTGCTTCATTGACACATTTCAACAATCATAAAAAATACATGCATTTGACTTGCCATGTATTTTTCAAGGTCCCTTCTGTCATTCTTCACAGAGACAGCAGAGTTATAGGAACACAACAGGAAATATAAAAACGGTTTTATCTTTTGCATTCTAGACATGTTCTATTGAAATGAGCAACTTAAAATTTTCATATGTATATAGCTTACAGCTTATGACTCATGTTCTGGTATAAAAGATGGATAAATTAGCCAGTGACAATCTATCATTAATAAATACTAGAAGGGGACGACAGAGGATGAGACAGTTGGATGGCATCACCGACTCAATGGACATGAGTTTGAGTAAACCAGAAATAGGTGATGGAACAGGAAGGCCTAGCTTGCTGCAGTCCATAGGGGTTGCAAAGAGTCAGACACGACTGAGAGACTGACCTGAACTGAGACTGCATTTATTAAATCAGTCATTGTAAATTGAAATGAACGCAGATGGGAGACCTGTAATTGAAATGGGTAAAGTGATACAATAGATGATAAGGAATGGTGGGGAGTGCGGTCTAAATCAGAGTATATGTGCTTTCTCTGAGTCTGGTGCCCATGACTCAACTCCAGCAGACTTTTGCTATGTATGCAAGAATGTGGGCTCAGTGTTGCCAGATGCTATGATTTATAAAAGGAGCCGGAAATCCATATTTTCAAGTAAAATCTTCCTGACTTTAAAATGTTGGCAAATTTCTTTCTTTTCTTAAATACTATTCAGGCTGCTCATATGTTACTTCACTTATAATGGACGGATATTGATTTCAGAATGTGGAAAGCTTTGTGGTGTGGAAAGCTTTGTGGTAATTTATACTTCTTTCTATGGCCCAGGTGGTGCTAGTGGTAAAGAACCCACCTACCAATGCAGGGGATGTAAGAGACAAGAGTTCTATTCCTGGGTCAGAAAGATCCCCTGGAGGAGGGCATGGCAACCCACTCCAATATTCTTGTCTGAAAAATCCCACAGACAGAAGAGCCTGGCAAGCTATGGTCCATGGAGTCACAAAGAGTTGGACACAACTGAAGCAACTCAGCATGCAGGCACCCGCACACACACACTCCATTCTATTTAGGGGTGCTTTCATGGAAATTTTATGGAAGTTCACTGCACCTCAGCCTTTGACCTCACACTTGAGTGGGCACCAATCTAGGAACCTGTTGCAAATTCATAACCATAAAAATTCCAACTCAGTCATACTGAGGTAGGACCCAGGTATTCTGCTGTGGATGACGTTGTGAACATACTTTGAACAGTATCTTAGAAAGTGAGAGGAAGGAACCCATTAGATCAGGGGTTGGCAATTTATGGTCCATCTGCCAAGTCCAGCCTGCTGCCTGTTTCTGTAAATAAAGATTTATTGGGATGCAGCCACATCCATTCATTCACGAATTGTCTATGGCTATATTATGCTACAAGGCAGAATTAAGTAGTTGGAATGGAGACTGTATAGCCCTCGAAGCCTAAAAATATTTCCATCTGGTCCTTTACACAAAAGCTTGCTGACTTCTGCCTTAGACAACATAGGTCCTACATCTCGAAAACCTCAATAAAAGCTTGACTCCTCAATATTACTTGGGAGTGATAAAAATAAAAAGAGCCATGTTACTGATGGTATTGATTTATAATTCAGTTAAGTCCAAATTATTTCTCCTAAGCGAAGACTATCCTGTTGCTATGACAACAGTTATACCAAGCTATATAGAGGAGAAGAAAAGAAAAAGGCAACAAAATTATATTAAATGTTAGACCAGAAAAAAGGACAGTGAATGCCTTGTGATTTGGCTTTGACTTGAAGGGTTATAAACATAAGCAAGTGCACATTTTCCCCCATAGGTGAGACAGTCACAAGGGACTCTGAGGATCCCTGCCTCTCCAACAGGCCGTCCCCTATTCCAATCTCTGCAAACACCATCTGTGTGTACGGAGGAAATGAATTCACAAATAAATGAGTCATATGCCAGAGCTTTTCACTTGTCAGTAGTGCAGATAATGGGTTTATGAAGGATTAAAAAATAGATCGATGTTGAATTTCTGTTGCCTTATCCTAAATATATACCAGTCTTAGTCCCACAGAATCTGAGTAGCTTTTCTATTTCTCACTGCATTAACAGTCCTATAGTCCAGCTACTGTGTTGTTCCCATCTTTGTAAATGGCACAACCATTCACCCTTTTCCAAAGGCCAAAATTCCCAGAGTCAAATTGAATTTCACCCTTTCTGTCTCAGATCACATCCATATAGCAGTCATGCTGACTCTCTGGTCCAAGCCATAATCATCTCTTGTCTGGCCTTCTGTGGTCTCCGGCTGACATGCTAGCCTGCACACAAATAGTTTCTACCTACAAACAAAGTTCTATTTTAAACAAATGGATCAGGCTGAGCTATTCCAAAGGCAAAAACCCATCCCTCAATATCATCCTATCATACTCAGTTAAAAATCCAAAATCCTTCCTGTGGACTTTTGTTGCTGTTGTTCAATCACAAGTTGTGTCTGACTCTTTGCAGCCACAGGGACTGCAGCACACCAGTCTCCTCTATCCTCCTCTGTGTCCCAAGGTTTGCTAAACTTTATGTCCATTGAGTTGGTGATGCTATCTAAACATATCATTCTCTGTGGACCTCTTCTCCTTTTGCCATCAATCTTCCCAGACAGGATCTTTTCCAATGAGTTGGCTCTTCACAGCAGGTGGCCAAGGTATTGGAGCTTCAAGCATCAGTACTTCCAATGAGTATTCAGGGTTGATTTCATTTACAATTGATTGGTTTGATCTTGTTGTCCAAGGGACTCTCAAGAGTCTTCTCCAACACCACAGTTCAAGAGCATCAATTCTTCAGTGCTTAGCCTTCTTTATGATCTAACTCTTACATCCATACATGACTACTGGAAAAACCATAGCTTTAACTAGACAGACCTTTTTAATTTCATGATGGCAGTCACCATCCACAGTGATTTTGGAGCCCAATAAAAGAAAATCTGTCACATCTTCTACTTTTTCCCCTTCTATTTGGTATGAAGTGATGGGCCTGGGTGTCATGATTTTCATTTTTTAAATGTTGAGTTTAAGCCAGTTTTTTCACTCCTCTTTCAACCTCATTAAGAGGTCTTTAGTTCCTCTTCACTTTCTGCCTTTAGAGTGGTATCCTCTGCATATCTGAAGTTGTTGATATTTCTCACAGCAATCATGATTCCAGCTTGTGATTCTTCCAGCCCAACATTTAGCATGATGCACTCTGCATATAAGTTATATAAGCAAGGTGACAGTATACAGCCTTGATGTACTCCTTTCCCAATTTGGAACCAGTCTGTTGTTCTATGTCCAGTTCTAACTGTTGTTTCTTGATCTACATACAGTTTTCTCAGGAAACAGGTAAGGCAATCTGGTATTCTCATCTCATTAAGAATTTTACAGTTTGTTGTGATCCACACAGTCAAAGGCTTTAGCATATTCAATGATGCAAAAGTAGATTTTACTGGAATTCCCTTGCTTTCTCTATGATCCAAAGAATGTTGGCAATTTGATCTCTGGTTCTTCTGCCTTTTCTAAGCCCAGCTTGTACATCTGGAAGTTCTGAGTTCACATACGGTAGAAGCCTGTCATGAAGGATTTTGAACATAACCTTGCTAAGATAGGAAATGAATGCAATAGTATGGTAGTTTGAATATTTTTGATGTTGCACTTCTATGGGATTGAAATGAAAACTGACATTTTCCAGTCCTGTGGCCACTGCTGAGTTTTCTAAATTTGCTGACATATTGAGTGCAGTACTTTAACAGCATCCTCTTAGGATTTTAAATAACTCTGCTAGAATTTCATCACCTCCACTAGCTTTATTCATCATAATGCTTCCTAAGGCCCACTTGACTTCACACCCAGGATGTCTAGCTCTAGGTGAGTGACCACACCATCGTGGCTATCTGGTTCACTAGGACCTGTTTTGTATAGTTCTTCTGTGTTTCCTTGCCAACTCTTCTTAATCTCTTCTCTTTCTCTTAGGTCCTCAGCATTTATGTTCTTTATTGTGCCCATCTTTGTATGAAATGTTCCCTTGATATCTCCAGTTTTCTTGAGGAGATCTTTGGTCTTTCCCATTCTATTGTTTCCTCTATTTACTTGCATTGTTCGTTGAATAACGCCTTGATATCTATCCGTACTATTCTTTGTAGCTCTGCATTCAGTTGGGTATATCTTTCCTTTCCCTCTTGCCTTTCAGTTCTGTTCATTTCTCAGCTATTTATAAAGCCTCCTCAGACAACCACTTTACCTTCTTGTATTTCTTTCTCATGGGGATGGTTTTAGTCACTGCCTCCTATACAATGTAAGGCACTTCCATCCACAGTTCTTTAGGAACTCTCTCTAACAGATCTAATCCCTTGAATCTATTTGTCACCCCCACTGTATAATCTTAAGGGATTTGATCTAGGTCATACATGAACGGTCTAGTGGTTTTCCCTACCTTCTTCAAGTTAAGTCTGAAT
The DNA here is from genome assembly GCF_029378745.1 of Bos indicus. NCBI lineage: Eukaryota > Metazoa > Chordata > Mammalia > Artiodactyla > Bovidae > Bos > Bos indicus. The sequence continues at coordinate 56,775,002 of NC_091765.1, read as the reverse complement.
TTTGCAATAACAGCTGATGATCTGAGTCACAATCAGCTCCAGGTCTTATTTTAGCTGATTGTATAGAGCTTCTCCCTCTTTGGCTGCAAAGAACATAATCAATCTGATTTTGGTATTGACCATTTGGTGATGTCCATGTGTAGAGTTGCCTTTTGTATTTTTGGAAAAAGGTGTTTACCATGACCAGTGTGTTCTCCTAAACTCTGGTAGCCTTTGCCCTGCTTCATTTTGTACTCCAAGGCCAAACCTGCCTTTTACTCCTGTTCAAGCTGGTTTTAGAAAAGGCAGAGGAACCAGAGATCAAATTGACAACATCCACTGGATCATAGAAAAAGCAAGAGAGTTCCAGAAAAACATCTATTTCTGCTTTATTGACTATGCCAAAGCCTTTGACTGTGTGGATCACAATAAACTGTGGAAAATTCTGAAAGAGATGGGAATACCAGACCACCTGATCTGCCTCTTGAGAAATTTGTATGCAGGTCAGGAAGCAACAGTTAGAACTGGACATGGAACAACAGACTGGTTCCAAATAGGAAAAGGAGTTCGTCAAGGCTGTATATTGTCACCCTGTTTATTTAACTTATGTGCAGAGTACATCATGAGAAACGCTGGACTGGAAGAAGCACAAGCTGGAATCAAGATTGCCAGGAGAAATATCAATAACCTCAGATATACAGATGACACCACCCTTATGGCAGAAAGTGAAGAGGAACTCAAAAGCCTCTTGATGAAAGTGAAAGTGGAGAGTGAAAAAGTTGGCTTAAAGCTCAACATTCAGAAAACTAAGATCATGGCATCTGGTCCCATCACTTCATGGGAAATAGATGGGGAAACAGTGGAAACAGTGTCAGACTTTATTTTTCTGGGCTCCAAAATCACTACAGATGGTGACTACAGCCATGAAATTAAAAGACGCTTACTCCTTGGAAGGAAAGTTATGACCAACTAGATAGCATATTCAAAAGCAGAGACATTACTTTGCCAAAAAAGGTTCGTCTAGTCAAGGCTATGGTTTTTCCTGTGGTCATGTATGGATGTGAGAGTTGGACTGTGAAGAAGGCCGAGCACTGAAGAACTGATGCTTTTGAACTGTGGTGTTGGAGAAGACTCTTGAGAGTCCCTTAGACTGCAAGGAGATCCAACCAGTCCATTCTAAAGGAGATCAGCCCTGGGATTTCTTTGGAAGGAATGATGCTGATGCTGAAACTCCAGTACTTTGGCCACCTCATGCGAAGAGTTGACTCACTGGAAAAGATTCTGATGCTGGGAGGGATTGGGGGCAGGAGGAGAAGGGGATGACAGAGGATGAGATGGCTGGATGGCATCACCTACTTGATGGATGTGAGTCTGAGTGAACTCTGGGAGTTGGTGATGGACAGGGAGGCCTGGCATGCTGTGATTCATGGGGTCGCAAAGAGTCGGACATGACTGAGTGACTGATCTGATCTGATCTGATCTCTTGACTTCCTACTTTTGCATTTCAATCCCCTGTGATGAAAAGGACATCTTTTTTTGTGTGTTAGTTCTAGAAGGTGTTGTAGGTCAGCTTCAGCTTATTCAGCATCAGTGGTTGGGCATAGACTTGGATTACTGTGATGATAAATTGTCTTAGAAATAAACCTATGGCCTACCATGCCCCATAGTTTTGGTCTCTGAGGATCTCTCTGTCTTCACTGGCTACTGCTCAGCCCTTCTTCAGTCCTCTCCATCCATCCTGGCCATCTTCTTGCTTCAGATGCCCAGACATCCTGAATATTTTCCAGCCCTAGGACCTTTGGACTTGCCATTTATCTTTACCAGGAAATGTTTTCCCATAGTCCTTTCCCTGCCTGTCTCTCCCTTCTCACTCATGTCCTCTCTAGCGAGGGTGGTGGGGAGGATCATTTTCCATTTACATCCGCTTTCCCTTCATCATTTTTTATGGCATTTATCATCACATAAAACCTATTATATAGTCACTTGTTTACAAATTGTCATTTACCTGACTCAATTGTAACTTTCATGAGGGCAGAGAACTTGTCTGTGTTGTTTCCTACTTTATACATAGTACCTAAATGAAGCATGGCAGAGTAGGTGCTATATTTATACTAAATGAAGAATTAACGGAGATAATGTCCAAGATTGAATTTTGACTGACTTTACTGTTTTGGTTTTTGTGTGTGTGTGTGTTTTTTTTGTAACATTTTAACACACCTGGGCACCTCAGAACCAGTAACTTCATTTAATGTAGAAAAAGATATTCTCTGTTTGGCACCTGAATTCCACAAGAGGATTATAGAATAGATAATTCTCAACATAAAAGAAAAAAAAAAAAGAATTTCAGGTGAGATTATACAAGCTAATTTTTATAGGGCAATGAGATTTTTTTTTTTTTAATACAGTATACTAACGCATATATATGGAATTTAGAAAGATGGTAACAATAACCCGGTGTACGAGACAGCAAAAGAGACACTGATGTATAGAACAGTCTTATGGACTCTGTGGGAGAGGGAGAGGGTGGGAAGATTTGGGAGAATGGCATTGAAACATGTAAAATATCATGTAAGAAACGAGTTGCCAGTCCAGGTTCGATGCACAATACTGGATGCTTGGGGCTAGTGCACTGGGACGACCCAGAGGGATGGTATGGGGAGGGAGGAGGGAGGAGGGTTCAGGATGGGGAACACATGTATACCTGTGGCGGATTCATTTTGATATTTGGCAAAACTAATACAATTATGTAAAGTTTAAAAATAAAATAAAATTAGGAAAAAAAAAAAAATCTACGTCTGACTCCAGAATTAGGCAATTAGCTGTGTTACTAAAGTATCTCCTTATTTCTATTAAAGCTACTTTTTATCAAAAAAATAAAAAATAAATAAATCTCATTGCCCTATAAAAAAAAAACCAAGCTAATTTTTAAAAGAAAAAGTATAGATGTGAAGTCTGAGTGGTCTGATCAACAGCAAAGTCAGGTGGAGCTGCAGTTCTTGGGGGCCAGGGAGGACAGTTACCGTTCTGGGCTCTGCATTCCAGCCTCGTTTTGCCCCAGCAGCTGCCTGCTCTGCCCCTTGATAACTTTAGTTGATAACTTCAGTGTCAGAGTTTATCCAAATGTGACTGGTCATTTCATAAACAGGTGAGTGTCAGGAGGTTGAATTGAGGTGAAGGAAGGTGACAGGATTGCTGTAAAAAGTCTCTTGCTACTCACTGAAACACACACACACACACACACAACATAGAGGCCACAGAATCAGCTCAGATGACAGTTCATATCAGACAAGGGGGGTTTGGCACAAATATGGTCTGGAATGATCCCCAGGGCTTAAGAATCTCATGCAGTGTCCCAAACTCAACTTTCCTCTCATATTCTAAAAGGTGCAGTAGTTGTAGATGACTGGGAAAATATTTCTTAAAAGAACCAAATTGTCAAAATTGATCCTTAGAAACTGATTATTTGTATATAGATCATACTGAGGTATTATTACATTGAGATATACTATGACAAATTTCACACGTCTTTAAGCAAGGTGAATTTTTAAGTTCTTTGCCTCAACTTTTAGCTTTATAAAATTCATAATTTCTTGAGTGTGTATATATATATAGACACATATATATTCAAGACTGTTATATGTTACACATACTTTTCATCTCATAGTGACAGACATTCTGTCATATTATGCCTTTCTATAGTACTAAGTAATTATAAAAATGAAATCATGAAATAATTTAAAACACAAATAGAATAGTCTTAATACTCTGATAATAAATTTGAAATTATAAACCAATTGGATAAAAAAATATTTAAAACTGCAAATAGTTATGATTTTTATTTGTTTTGTATTTTTTATTATTTGTCTTATAATAAATTGATTACAAAAAACTCACTAGAAAATATGTACATGTATAATTCTGTCTACTCAGTCATTATTAATATTTTGGGACATATGTTTTTAGATACCTTTCTATTTATATATGACGTTCGTCAGGTCTCAGATAAATAGGATGCATTCATCTACGTGTGATTTTTTTAGAAAAGTAAAGCTGAACATTATAAACTTACATGCTTTTCTCATTTAGCTATATATGTATTTGTTTAATTTTTTTTTATTGAAGGATAATTGCCTTACAGAATTTTGTTGTTTTCTGTCAAACCTCAACATGAATCAATCATAAGTATACATATATCCCTTCCCTTTTAAACTTCCTTCCCGTCACCCTCCCCATCCCATCCCTCTAGGTTGATACAGAGCCCCTGTTTGAGTTTTCTGAGCCATACAGCAAATTCCCATTGGTATCTATTTTACGTATGGTAATGTAAATTTCCATATTACTCTTTCCATACATTTCACTCTCTCCTCCCCTCTCTCCATGTCCATAAGTCTATTCTCTATGTCTGTTTCTCCCTTGCTGCACTGTAAGTAAATTTTTCAGAACCATTTTTCTAGATTCCTTACTGCAGCACTATTTACAATAGCTAGAACATGGAAGCAACCTATATGCCCATTGATAGATGAATGGATAAAGAAGTTGTGGTACATATACACAATGGAATATTACTCAGCCATAAAAAGGAACACATTTGAGTCAGTCCTGATGAGGTGGATGAACCTAAAGCCTATTATATACAGAGTGAAGTGAGTCATTTAGCTATATATTTTGGCCATCATTAAAAGTCAAAAATATACTACTTAATTTTAGGTATTTACAAAACTCTAACAGGAATTTTTTTCACATTTGTAATGGTTGCATAAATCATGTGAAATGCTAGCATTATTAAACTTATACAAGTAAGTACAAGACTTATAACAATTAAACTTATTCTATTTCAATATTTAATATTTCTAATGTTTTTAAATAATTAATGGAACAGACAAAAGCAGTTGAAAATAAATTAGAAATTTAAAGATAGAAATCTCTCGTCTAAATTCTTAAAAGCAGCATAATCTCAGTTTAAAAAAAAATGATTTCTAAAATGCCTATGGCACATCATTATCAACTTGTTAGAAACAAACAACTCAAAATGTATAGACTTACATGTTTAATTTTGACTAGCCTATGATTCTTAACACAGTGTTATTGCAGTGACAAGTATTGGCTGAAAGAGGCGCTCCTGCTCTGCCCTTGAGTACCATTTACCTAGGACCGCCTTGAGATTGCATTGCTGATTTATATATATAGTAGCTCCTTGTGTCTGCCCTCTTGTCTGGAGAATTCCATGGACTGAGAGCCTGGTGGGCTACAGTCCATGGAATCGCAAAGAGTGGACAGGACTGAGCGACTTCACTGTGTCTGCCCTCAGTTACTTTAACCAGATGGGAAAGGAGAGTTGTACAGGAGATTCCCAAATTGTTCTTACCCACATTATTCAAAGCCTAAGAGACTCTGCCAGTCACAGGTCCCAGACAGCCACCAGAGAATGAGTTTTTAACTGCAGACATGGAGCTATAAATAATACCTCTTGGGTTTTAGCACATAGCAACCATCTTCTCTAAACCCAAAAGTACAATGCATGTTCTAACCATGAGATAGGAGACTTGAAATCTGTGGTTTCTGGTAAAATCCAGGAAATTCAGTCCAAATATAGACATTTAATTTTTGGACTTAACTTCAGCCTGAGCATTTGATCATAGTGTGGTATTTGTATTTAAATTTTGGGTTTCTCGGTGCTGCTGGCATTTTATAGTTGGAAAATATTCATGCAATTTGATATTCATTAATGCAATTCTTCATTTAATTTTGTATCATTAATGTTTTTATTTGATCTCCTTGCATATGGAAAATATAGTTTTGACATGATCTGGGCTGTAAGCAGACTTGAGTAATGCTCTGTTCTGATCCATTTCATGCTGGTATCCCCTTATAGTGCCTGGAGGCAAAATCTATACAGCCCACCAGCAGTCCTAGGAGAATATCGTGGAATAGTGGTTGGGATTGAGGGGGTGACTTCAAGAAGGTAGGAATCTCCCCAAGGAGCTAAGCATACTCCTGCAAAAGCAGAACCTGAAATGCTAGCCCCACTGTTCTTAGAAAATTAAAAGTAGAGAATGCTAAGTGAGTGAAAGTCACTCAGTCATGTCCAACTTTTTGCGACCCCATGGACTGTAGAGTCCATGGAATTCTTCAGGCCAGAATACTGGACTGGGTAGACTTTTCCCTCTTTAGGGGATCTTCCCAATCCAGGGATCGAACCCAGGTCTCCTGCATTGCAGGCAGATTCTTTACCTACTGAACCACAAGATAAGCCTAAGAATACTGGAGTGGGAAGCCTATCCCTTCTCCAGGGGATCTTCCCAACCCAGGGATCGAACTGGGGTCTCCTGCATTGCAGGTGGATTGTTTTCCAACTGAGCTACCAGGGAAGCCCTAGAAAATGCTAGTATCCCAGAGAATACTAGTGGGAAACTTTAATGAGGAGTGATTTTTACTAAGTATTTCTGTCTCTTTGACTACCTTATTCTTTCCCATGAAAGTGGAGCTCATTACCGGGTCATTAGGCTATTGCCACTAATCCATGTACTCAAATGTGTGGAGCATGTCTTTCAAAATCCCTTAATAGGGAGTTTCATTTCTGATGTTTTATCTCGGCTTTAATCAGTAGGAGAAAACAATTTCTGTAAGTGAGACTGTTCAGCAGACTTAATTTTCTCTCTGATGCCCTGTTCCAAGATCTAGCCTGAGTGAACAAGCAGAACAATTCCATTTAGGTGCTTGCCCTTAACTGATTCTTCTTACTGAGTTTTTATGATATTTGGGGTTTTTTTCCTGCATCTTTTATCTCATTTCTTAATTGGTTTAGAACTTAGGTAGGCAAAGGAGGTGCTATTTATTAGATTTTCTTCTCAAAGAGAAGGCAGAAAAGCCTAGAAGCAAAGTAGACTTGCCCATGTATGGATGTGTGAACCTCTTTCATGTTCTTAATAAGTATGATATGCTACATCTCAATTATTATAAAAGAGCATAATTAGTTAGCCATATAATAATTTATTTAATTCCATTTTACAAAACAATTACCTAAAAATGTGAATTGTTACTACGTGGATTTTTACTATTTAGTTCTATCAATCTTCATCTTGAAATATTTAAGGAACTCTTTTAAATAAAACTCCAAATAGTTACTCCTACCAGAGTCTAAATGAAATTTTTAAGCTCAGTCTTATTAACTATATTTAGAAAATAAATGTGTTAGAAAAATAATACATATTTGTGTGGGGAATTGAGGTGTTAGTAGATATTATTTGCTACAGATTCAAATAACAGCTGCAAAAAGCTTAATTATCTAGGTGCCGTTTTTCATTCTTTTTCAGTTTGCTATTTGGGGTTCTGATTTATATTTGTGCAAGTGACTGCAAAAGAAACATATTTATATTAAGTCACTAATGTTCTCAAGTATCTTCTCTTTTTGGCCCAATTTCTTTTAGTGGCCCTGAACACCAGGGAATGGATCATTGTTGAGGGACAAGCCAGATAACCAAGGAGCATATAGCTCATAAAAAATTCATAGGGTGCTTTTGCTATACTTTTTTGCAACCCACTTCTCACGTAGTGGGTTGCAAAAATAGTCCCCATTTCTTTTTCTCTTCAGTCACCACCATCACTAAGAGATAATTTCTTTTCCCCTTTAGCAGCACACACAAATTCTATCTCTAATTCAAGATCAATAATTACAGAAAAGATCCTATTGCAGTCTTGATCATCTCGACAATGCTCTTCTGAAGAGAGGAATGATCTCTGATCATCAACAGAAATATTGGACCACATAAAAATATTACATAAATAATCTCTGAAGATCATTACCATAAAAACCAACATGCATAACTCCTCCTCCAAATTTATGGTTTCTTTACAAAACAATCTACTTCACTTTTTGGTAATTACATTGTATGTGTTTATGCTGTCAAAAGTCAGAATGATGGGTTATCAGATACTGTTGTTCATGGGTCCTTTTTTTTTTTTGACCTCAAAATACTGATTCTTAGTTTCTGCCTGTGTTATTTTCACTATGAATCTATCAGACATTCTGACTATGTTAGCTAAAAATTGTAATGAAAGCATATTAGAATTGGCCTTTTTATCCTGCTGAATCTGCAGTAATGAGCTATTCCAGAGAACAGGCAGTGTGTGGTTGATGTGCAGGGCAGCTCATACCCTTTCATACAGCAGTGCTCCCCATTGCTCCTGCACATGTTCATACCAACAGATGCCTTCATTAATGCCTATGGTGATTGGGACCAAACAGTTAGTCACGTGTTTAATAGAGGCTTTCAGATGCTTCATCTGGTTTTATTCTTCTAGGAGATTGAATCAGCATTTCTAATATTTAATTCACAAGTAAGAAGGCGAAAAAGGAGAGCAAGAAAAGAGAAAGAGAATGGTAAAAAGAGATTGAACATATTGGGATAAAAAGGAGGATACAGACTTATATGAAGTAATACTTGCAAAATGAATATCAAGCAATATTAATAGAGAGACAGATGTCAGAATTCCCAAAAGGATGCACTGATATTATGGCTACTGATGAAATGCTGTTTCTGCTTCATTTGTTCATTCTGTCATTACTTGACATGCTTTATTGAATTTTTACTCAGTACTGTGCACTGAACATGGCTCTGAGAATAGAAGAAGAAATAAGACCTTATGAATCTTATATATAACTTAATTAATCATTTATAATTACTACTACTAGAAAATTATTATCTTGAATAGCATCTCCAGTTACACCAAGAAAGGCCTCTATAAAACCTAGGATTATATAACAGCATTATGGAAATGAACCATGTACACACATTCAGAATTGACTCCAAAAAAGCTATCTATCTCACAGTAGATGCTAAGAGGGCTCTGAACTCCTGATCTAAAATTATCTAAAATGACATTATAGACCATTATCCTCTTTAGAGAAAGACAAAACGTTTATTAACGTTTTCCAAAAAATTGTTTTAATGATTACAGCTCTTCCTTGGATAGCAAGATGAAGTAACCTTTTAATTATAGCAACTAGCATCTAAGCATTTATTTTTCACATCAAATACTGTTTGATAAACATCAGGACAATCCACTGGAGTACAACGTGAGGCCCTAAAGGCCTGCAGATCAAGTAGACCTAAAGCAATACAAATAAAATTGTTTCTCTATATGAAAAAATAGGAATTTTTATTTGTTTTTTGGGGGGGTTGATATTGTTATTGTCTCCTGAGAGAAAAGTGCAGCTAGAAGAGGAGAACAGCGTCAAGACAATTAGATGCTTGCATTTAGGTCAGTAAGCTCCAGGGGCAGTAGGGCTAAAGCGACAAGAATTGAATGCTTTCTGTACTATTTAAACTGTGGGATTCCAAAGTAGTCTGTAAAATCTACTAAAATGTTTCCTGTGCATTTTTCTTTCTTTTTTTCATTTTGTTTTTGGAAAACAACGAAGAAGAAATAATTTTCCATCAAAAGTACTCAGTGAGGCCCAGGGAAAGAAGCACAGCAGTAGGAGTAAGCAGAGACAAACTTGAGAAGCTAAGCTCACTACACATTCTCAGAAGTCTTAGGACTTGCAGTTTCCTCTAGGTTTGCATCAGGGCTGAAGTCAATCTCATGTAGACAGACCCTAGATTTTACCTAAGATAGTTTCACAGAAAAAATCAAGATGAGATATATCTAGAATTCAAGTGAGTTTCACATGGAACCCAAAAATGACCACGGTGAAATGTGTTCACTACTTTGAAATTTAAAAATTAGTTTTAAATGTCATGCCACCTCCCTCAATTTTTCTCACAGATGAAAATCTGAGGTCCAGAAATCTAAGAGATTTGTCAAAGGTCACGGGAGATGAAGTTGTTTATGAGCACAGATGATCCCGCTCTCAGTACTAAATGTTGTTTATTATGCTATTGTTCAGCATATTTTAAAACAATTATTCTGGATATAATTACAGGAAAAACTCATTTACATCTTAAGCATGAAAGAAATAATTAACATTTTCCTAAATTCAAAAACAGAATTTTAATATAAGTTTCTAGTGTGAAAACTAAGTGATTTGCATATATTCCTTTGACTTAAATACCTAATTGCCAGGGTATTTGCATTTTTCTATCTAATTTTGCCAGCACACTCAATTTATTTGCATATTCCTGTTAGTCTAGTTGCTGAGAATGGGTGGCCTTTTCTATCCATAATCAAAATTAACTTTAGCTTCAACACAACTCAAGAAAGGAAATTTCATAGAGCATGAAGAGGAAATATTTTCAGACTCAAATCTTGTCAACCCTTTAAACAATGAGTAGTTATTATGATATTCTTCTCAGGGTGCCTGAGGCTATCTAAAACAGGATTAATATTGAAAGTATCCTAATAACACATTCATATGTCAACTTAGAGGTGGATAAAGAGGATTTATCTATGAAAGTACAAATATTTTAACCCAGGTATGAGACACTAATGGGTTATACATTCTGTCTCAATTCCCATAATACATATGCCCTGTGGCTGACTTTGGTGTTGAATCTCTGAATTTATAAATTAAAAAGAACAGAAATCTGATTTACTGAAGAGGCTTTCAACCTATGTAATTAACACCCCACAAGTACTCACAACGAGATGTTTGGGCTCGAATTGTGTCATTTATCTAAAAGAAAATGAATATGACTTATACATGATTTTACTGTTAATTCATTGTCCTCATAATCCATGTGTGCTTGCAGTTACTTTTACCTTCATCCTAAATATTATCAACAAGATGACCCCGCAGTTTGACTAAACTTTAGACAGTCTGTTTCCTGACTTGAGGCTCCCCACTCCCTTTTCCTAGAATAGTTACTGAAGTAAACTTTTCATTGCGTATTTTTCCTCTGCCCCTTGAAGACATAATTCTTCACCTAGCCTCTTTTGCCAGTTTTACAACCAGGAATGACTTTCTCATAGCCCTGGGAGTTGGTTTTTCAAATGGAATCATCAAAAGAGATACAGTCCTATCTCCCAGTCTCTGTGGGAGGGTGGGAGCTTAAGTCAGGCCAAATAGCAAACATGCATGGCCTGATTAGATTGACCTCCTACTCGCCCAGCGTTCTCCAGTGCTAATCTACTAGCTCACCCCATGTTAGAAACCACTCCTGTTTTTTTGTTTTTTTTTTTATTCCAATGAAGTTCATTCTCCCTCCAGTATTGCAGTAGTCTTGAGTAAATCTTCTTTGTATCTTTAATTCTCTCTGGTATACATTTTCTTTGATAATCATCATCATTATTATTGCTAACATATTTGGATCACTTAGCATGCACCAAATACTTTGCTAAATCCATTACTGTTGAAAGTCTTATTTAATTTTCACAGCAACCTAGAATTATTCTTGTTCCGATTTTATAAATGAGAGAATGAATACACAGAAGACCCTTGGGTTGGGAAGATCCCCTGGAGAAGGGCACGGCAACCCACTCCAGTATTCTTGCCTGGAGAATCCCATGGACAGAGGAGCCTGATAGGCTATAGTCCATAGGGTTGCAGAGTCTAACATGACTGAAGCAACTTAGCACACATGCAGGCTGTCTCTGTAGGGCTTCCCAGGTGGCACTCGTGGTAAAGAACTTGCCTGCCAATGCAGGATATGTAAGAGATGTGGGTTCAATCCCTGGGTTGGGAAGATCCCCTGGAGGAGGGCATTGCAACTCATCCCAGCATTCTTATCTAGAGAATCCCATGGACAGAGGAGCCTGGCAGGCTACAGTCCATGGGTTGCACAGAATTGGATATGACTGAAGCAACTTAGTACACATACACACCCCTGTCTGTAAAGGAGCACCTAGAAGTTTTCATAGAGAAAGGGAAAATAAAAGAATTGGGGAAGGAAAAAGAAAGAGATGGAAAGAGAGAGAGAAACAGAGGCAGAGAGACAGAGTCAGAGACAAGACATTTTGGCATTGTTGGAAGGTTGGCATAGAAATTTACCCAGGACACATGAAGTGTGTAAGTAGCACTGCTTTCGTGATTGCCAGATGTTTTGGATTCAATGTTTGCATCCTCTGAAAATTTGTATGTTGAAGCCCTGATCCCCAGTGTGGTGGTATCTGGAATCTTGGGAAATAATTAGGATTTGATGAGTTCCTGAAGAAGGAGAGCCCTATGGTGAAATCAATGCCCTTATAAAAAGAGGAAAAAATACCAGATCACTCTCTATGCATGCATCCATCAAGGAAGGTTATTTGAGTATGTAACCAGGAAAAAGGCCCTCACCAAGAACCTGACTATGCTGGCACCTTGATTTTGGAGTTCCAGCCTCCAGAACTATGAAAACTAAGTGCTTTTTATCTAAGCCGCTCAGCTTGATGCACTCTGTTATAGCAGCTCAAACTAAGGCATCACTTGAAACCACTGTCCCTGCCTTTCATATGACTAATCATTAATGCTTAATTTGGCCCCCAAAGTTATTGATATTTTTACACAATACCAGGATTAGAGAGCTATCTTCATTTTGATTGTTTCTTGGTGTCTTTACAAAGCAATCTTCATCATTTTGCTCTATGTATTAAGGTCCAGGTTGATTGGAAATTTTTAGCAATTGATTTGCTATGTATGTATTAGTCTTCATATTATATACCTATAAAGGAAATGCTGAAACTTGCGCTTTCCTAAATAGGGTACTGTTTCTATATTGATCTATTTTAAAATTTCAATTCAAAAGACTATTAAAATATTATACTCTGGGAATGAAAATGATATTCTCTTACACTAACTTTTTCAATATTTTATATATTAAAATATTTGTTTTTCTTTAGGATCTAAGCATTTCTTCACAATATTTTGAGCACTGATGAGTCGTAGTTTTCTAAACTTAGCCGGGTTGTAGTAGTTGGAGAATGCAGGTAGATGAAAAACTGTGTCTATTTCCTGTACTAATCAGAATGTTTTAGACTTATAAGGCTCAGTCAGTATGGATGAGAGATGAAGAGGGGAGGGATTTCCCCTTTCTCCTTTTGCACAAACCCCTCACTACACATTGTAAATGGAATATGACCTTATGGCCACATAGCCTATAGGTATGAATTTGTCTGATGTTTATTTTTCTGATTTAAACAGCAAACTGAATGGAAGAAAGGCCATCAGAGAATGAGCTCATTATTCTGATTCTGACCTCTTTTCCTTTCTCCTCTCACTGCAATGATAATTTAGATATTTAATCAGAACACCTGACTGACTGCTGCTGCTGCTGCTAAGTTGCTTCAGTCACATCCGACTCTGTGAGATCCCATAGACGTCAGCCCAGCAGGCTCCCCTGTCCCTGGGATTCTCCAGGCAGGAACACTGGAGTGGGTTGCCATTTCCTTCTCCAATGAATGAAAGTGAAAAGTGAAAGTGAAGTCTCTCAGTCATGTCCAACTCTTCGCGACCCCATGGACTGCAGCCTCCCAGGATCCTCCGTCCATGGGATTTTCCAGACAAGAGTACTGGAGTGGGGTGCCACCACCTAACTGACTAGGGAAGAAGAAAAGATTGAGAGCGTCTTTTCTTGTTTTTAATTCAATAGCTCTTTTAACCTATAGTTTGCAGAGTAAAGTGGTAATTCCCATTTTTATTTCTAACAGGAGGGCCAAAATAGATGCTTCCACGAAGACTTATTTAAGCAAATAGTAAATTAAAGAAAATGGCTTAAGGTGGCAGTAGGGATCAGAATGATATAGAGAATTTAGCCATAAGTTTCAGACACCAAGGAGAAAATTTCTCAGACAGAAGTATCCCCATGAATTGCTTAGTGAGTTGCCAAAGATGTATATGGTAATTGGCTGTCAAAAGCAAACCTTTGTGATTCCCCTTCCATGGTGTAAACTTGTCACTGCGGGGTGGCTACCCAGGTAGGGACAGTATATTCTGGTCATACTTCCATCCAGATATGGCCGTATCAATGGAAGGTGGGAAGTGACATGGAGTCGCTTCTTCATGGTAAAGAAGTAAGCATGCCTTCTCCACTCTTTTTCTTCTACTGGCTGTAAGCAGATGACCCCATGGCTAGGAGATAAACCACAGAAAGGAAGGAACTTGTGAAAGTGAGTGAAAGTCTCTCAGTCATAGAAAAGAGCTTAGATTTTTGATTTTCCATGTGGAGTGTTACATGAGGAAGAAATAAAAATCCCATCTTTAAGAACCTGAAATTTAGGGGGAATATTTGTTATAGCTACCAGGGCTGTCCTAACTGATGCACTTTGAATGGTAGTACTGCCAGGACAATCACACCAAAGCATTCCACATTTACTACTATGAACTGTGAAAGAAAGCATCTCTGTTCTTTTTACTGCCTACCTTAATCTGTGCTTCTTTAAGGGCAGGAAATATTAATATAATTGGTTAAGTGGCAAGATAAAATTTATACTCTATTTTATAAATGCATGAAATAATTGTGCTAAAATGTCCTGTGCTCATATCTCCTTTTTCTTGTCTTTTCTTCTGTGTACTAGAACATATGCTGAACTAGAGCTAAAGTCTCTTTAGATTCTGATCACATTCTGTTTTAGACTAAAACAGAGTGTTTGCTGTTTTGGTTGCTTTGTGTTTCTACACCATGTGACTGATCAAAGAATGATAAGATTCTATGATTTAACACTTGGATGAGGCATCCAAATTGAACTGAGATTTCAGATAAAGCTTTACTAGAGTTCTACTATAGGAAATATTACAGAAGACTCAGCTAATAACAAAGGAGGGGTGGATTTGCTTCTCACTCTTTATGTATTAGGGCTCCCATGGTGGCTCAGATGGTAAAGAAACTGCCAGCAAGGCAGGAGACCTGTGTTCAACCCCTGGGTAGGGAAGATCCCCTGGAGAAGGGAATAGCAACCCACTCTAGTATTCTTGCCTGGAGAATTGCATAGACAGAGGAGTCTGGTGGGCTATAGGCTATGGGATTACAAAGAATCATATATGACTGAGTGACTAAACACTTTATGTATTAATATCTTAGGCGCGTTTCTCTCCTGGGAATTTTGTGATTTGCAGAGGAGATAGGCTACACAAGATTCAATTAAACTCCCCCTTTGTCTCTGGATATTAGTGGCTAATGACAAAAAAATAACTACAATACACCCCACACACACACTTTAACCCCTTGTATTAGGCTTCTTGCATAAGCATTTTGACTGCCTCTTTTTGTCTGTTCAAAACATTGAATGCTATATAAATAAAATGTTATTAGTCCAGTGCACAAACCTGGATCTGGTACACAAACCTTGATGACCCAAAGGTCTGTTATAGCCCCAATCCCAGGTTTTTCCATTTCTCATAGTTATGCCCATAATTCATGACAATATTACCTGTAATGTCATTCTATGTTCTTTTCCTTAAGATATCTGTGTGTGTTTGTGCATGTGTGTGTCTGAACAAGATCTGTTTTTTTCTTGGACTTGCAAGCACCCAGATATCCAAATTCAGACACTTGTTAGTATCCTAATTTTGGCTAGTTGTAATCTACCGTCTTTCATATTCAAACCTACCTTTCTTTAAGACCAAGTTGGCATATCCTCCTGACCATAGCCTAATGAAATTACATTATTTCATGATAGAAAATGGAGAAGGCAATGGCAACCCACTCCAGTACTCCTGCCTGGAGAATTCCATGGATGGAGGAGCCTGGTGGGCTGCAGTCCAGGGGTCATGAAGAGTCGGACATGACTGACCAACTTCCCTTTCACTTTTCACTTTCATGTATTGGAGAAGGAAATGGCAACCCACTCCAGTGTTCTTGCCTGGAGAATTCTAGGGATGGAGGAGCCTGGTAGGCTGGTGTCTATGGGGTCGCACAGAGCTGGACACGACTGAAGTGACTTAGCAGCAGTAGCAGCGTGATAGAAAATACTTTTACTATTAGAAAAGTACTTTTACTATTACACCTCTTACCACAACATACCTGTTCTGCTATTCTCTTAATAGCAGGACTTGCTTATAACAATGCATGATGTTCTTCCAAACTTAAATATGCTCTTCAACTTTAGTTTCCATCTCCATTTCATAACCAATGGCCAGGATCTGGAAGAACGTCCAGAAACAATGAATCTTAAGGCAGGAATTTGAGTGAGATGTGTAATCTGGCTCTGCTCCAGCATACAAAGACAGTTTGTTTAAGCCAGAGACAGGGAGCCCTGGACCTGGGGGTATTTGAGATGATGGAGTTCGTCAGTAATGTTACCTATTGACTCTGGCTACCACTTTGCTTTCAACTCCATTTCATGGTTCACAATTACAGGCTATAGTCAACTCAGTGAGAGCCCCACTTTCCATTTTGTACCATAGTGACCTGCCTCAGTTTTCAGGACAAGAATGTCAGCAGCACCAGCCAGTGTCTGGCATATGGAAAGGGGATGGTTGGGAGGTGTGACTCTTGAGAAACATTTTTTGGCCTCAGATATTCATATATGCATATTAGGCCTTCCATCTAGATGCCTCAGGAAAATTCGGGGGTGAAGATTGTGAAAAGCGGGTGGTGTTGGTTTTATAAAAATCCCTATGTCAGGGAGTACTCCTGTCCTATATTTTTGTTTTGGCCAAAACCACTGTATAATGGATCCCCCATGGTCTAAAAACTACTGGACTTAATATAGTTCCATTCTCCCACCTGCTCTGCACATGTAGAATGAACCATCTTTTTACAGCTTCTTTTAATCCTGAGGATCCCCTGAGGATCCCAGCCCTGTAACAGTGAAGAAAAAAAGACAGACAGTGCTAGTTGTATTATTTCCCTATTGTGGCTGTAACAAATTACCTCAAATTTCATGGCTCAAAAACCACACAGATTTGTTACCACACATTGCTGGAGGTCAGAAATCAAACCAGGTCTCAATGGGCAAAAATTAAGGTGTTGGCAAAGCTGCATTTCTTTCTGGAAATTCTAAGGGAGAATTCATTTCCTTCCTTCTCTTGAACAGGCTGTCAGCCTTCCTTAGCTCTGGGATCCCCTCCCCATCTTCAAAGTCAGCAATGTTGCCTTTGTCTCTGACTGTCTCTTTATAGTCACAGCTCTCTCTGACTCTCAGACCTCTCCTTTTCCCACTTTTAAGGATCCTTGTGATTATACTGGATTCACCTAGATAATTCAGGGTAATCTTATTTTAAAGTCAGTTGATTAGCAACCTTAATCCCCCCTTTTCATGTCACCTAACATAATTATAGTTTCTGGGAGTTAGGATGTGGCCCATTTGGGAAGTTAGGGAAATTATTCTGCCTAAATTGGTCAAAGCAGCCGGCCCCACAGCCTACCCCTGGCTCTCCCTGTAACAGGCTGTTACATCAGCAGTCAATTTTCACTACTTGCCTCTTGCAGTAACATTAGGTGACAAGCATCTATATACGGCCCGTCGTTTTTCTAGTTTCTACTTGCACTGTTCATTTGATCAACATCTCAATTTCCATATGTTTGTCATAGACTATGTTTAGTCCCCCTAAAACTCTGTTGCCTGGGAGACACCCACAGGATTGGAAACATGTCAACAAACCTTGAGAGATGTTATACTTTACTTGGAAATATGAAACCTATGTTTGATGTCAGATAAAATAGGTTGGAGAAAAACAACATAAGTACCTAAGGAGGCTGCCCTTCAGAGGAAGTAAGATGTTTTTATATACATGTGGTCATTAAGAGATTTATCCCAGTAACTAAATAGCACAACCCCAGACAGATACTTTGTAAGCTGTCATTTTTATTCTTTTTAACTAAGCAGAGTTATGAAAGTTTGAAAGAAGGTATAGAATTGTACATTAAATGATTTAATTATTGTATTCAAAAGCAGCAGGTGTATGGTACAAATAAAGCTGTGGACTGACAAGAAAGCACTAGTTGTCACTCCCGTAAAAACACAAAGGGAGAGCACTAAGCAATTATACACTTTAGCACTGCCCATCCAAGCACAGCGATTCTCGTTTTGTCTCTAGCAATTACCATTTTCCATTTCACAAAGCAATTATTTTTGTTCTTTTTTTTCCTAATGGGTTTTATTAATCACATCTGTCAACCATACAAGCAGCATCTATTAACTCTGGAAGTAAAACATTTAAAAGGTTGCATTATTTTTCAATCGGAGAGGCAAATACTAATTGATGAAATCTCTAAAAACCCAGTCTTAACATGTGGATCAAATGATATTGGCAGCTCAGCAATGGAGTAGTGAAACAATCTATGCAGAAAGCAGTTGGGTTCTCTGCTGAACTCTCCATCTGGATGTCTCTGTTAACATACTTCAAAATCATGCATTAAGAATCTCTGTGTGATAGATGGCTAATTTTTTTTAAGTTGCCATCTGCTACTTGTAAGTCACTCTCCTAGACACTAGAATGATACACAGAGATAGATATGATGTGTGACCTCATAAATACTGAGGATGAGGAAAAAATCCTTGCAGCTAACACAGAATAAACATAAACTAATGTATGAAGAAGTGGTACAGAAATGTTCCAAGTACAAAGGGGTCTATCGAGAGTAAGAGGAATTTAATCCTGGAGGATAAGGTGATCTTTCAGAACCATCTTGAGTTTAACTGCTATTAGGTTATGAAGGAGCAGAATTTTGGTTGGGCAAGGAAGGACATATGAGATTTCAATATGTTGAGATAGAAAAGGAGTTGAAGGAGGCAGCATATTTCCAAAGGAAGAAAGAGTGAGCAGTGAAGCAAAGATGACATCTGAAGGCACAGGTAGGGCTTCCTTGGAGGCTCAGATGATAATGAATCCTCCTGCAAGGCAGGAGACAGGGGTTCGATCCCTGGATCAGAAAGACCCCTGGAGAAGGGAATGGCTACTCTCTGTAGTATTCTTGCCTAGAGAATGCCAAGGACAGAGGCGCTTGGTGGGCTTTGGTCCACGGGGTCACAAAGAGTCGGACATGACTGAGCAATTATCACTTTCATCTTTTTTCCTTCAGGGAATTGTGAATGAGAGCAAGTCTCCTTCCACTCTTTCTTGGTTCATGCATGTCTCTGGCCACCATACTTCACTTTATAAACCGTACTTTACTTTATGCTGATCTTTTTAAAAATGCAAGTGTACCAGAGGGAAGAGGTGTGAGAGGACAGAAGGAATAGGTAAAAGGGAATAAGAGGAACAAATTTCCAGTTATAAAATAAATAAGTTGGGTGATATAATGTATAGCATAGGGAAAGTAGACAATAAAATTGTAAAAACTTTGGTAACATGTTAACTAGACTCATAGTGGTGATCATGTTGTAATGTATAAAAATATCAAATCACTATGTTGCACACCTGAAACCAATATATTTTAAGTCAACTATGCTTCAATAAAAATAAAATGCATGTATGATCCTATCTTTCCCCACTTTAGGAAACATCAGTGGTTTCCAGTTGCTCTAGGTGAAGACCACAAGCCTCATAACGCCCCCATACCTACATGATCAGCCCCCTGTGGAAACTTCTAGCCTCATCTCTTATTTCTGCTTACATTAGGAGCAATAGTCACCTTCTTTCAACCACTTCAAGTAATGACTGCCTCTGGTATAGAACCCCTGTGGTCTCATAATTAATCTCTACATTTCACCCAGCTTGACAAATAGCTGTAATGACCCAACTTCCTCTTGGTCATTTGAGTCCTGACTTGCTGCTAATCCTTGAGGGTTCTCTTCAGCTCCAGCTGTACATTACACACATATTACATCCATAAGTGGGCAGTGACTGCTTCCGACTACCTTATGATCTTCTCACGTGCTTTCCCCTCTTTCTTGGAAAGACCTCTCTCCATCTACCTCTAAAGCTTCTCTATCTTCCAGCTAATACCTACTCAAATTTAGAGCTAAACCTAACTACCATTTCCTCACTTATTTGACAGAGAAGGCTTGGTTAAGTCCCTTTGTTATATGACCTTGTATGGTTGTGTATCTCTTTTATTCTTATTAAACTTCCATCCAAAAATCAGCTTTGGAGATTGTCTACAATATTTGTCTTTACATCAAGATAGTAAATCTCTGTTGCAGGAGGCTGCATATGTCTTATTAACTTTGTCTCCCATGTGCTAGCAAAGTGCCTGGTAACTGGTAAGTTCCAAATAAATGCTATTAAAAAATGAATGCCTGAACAAATGAGATATGATCAGGAAGACTGGCTAGATCCAGATTGGAGAGGCCTTGAATTTGATGCTAAGGATTTTGTGTAGAAAATAGGAAAGTTTCAGCATTTGTAAAAATAACTTCTAGGCTGAAACAAATGTTTAGACATGAGAGAGGAGAGCCATGAAATAAATTATAATACTATTTTCATCCAGGCAGTCCTAAATCAATTCAAACTAGATACAGAAATCTGACACAACCTTTTTTGTTTTCTTTGTATATATACACATTCAATTTCTCAATTTCCACTTCATCTTACTCTTGTCTGCTCTCTCTGAAGCTGAAATTTTTCCTAAAGTAATCTCTCTTTTTCCAGTTTATCAGCCTATTTTCCTTTATCGTACTCACATTCTTTTATTGCTCCTGTTTTAATGGTAATAATGAAACGTATTTTCCCAAACACTCCAATTTTTCCTTGATTCTCTGAAGGTATGATTCCAAGAGACACAGGTCTTTTAAATTGTTATCTTAACTTTTGCATCTGCTTCATTTAAATTTTTGTTTGACTTTTAGAAGAAATATATTGTGGTAAGAACACAACATGAGATCTACCCACTTAACATATTTTAAATTGTATAATATAGTGTTGTTATCTTTAGGCACAAAGTTGTATATCAGATCTCTAGAATTTATTCAACTTGCATAACTGAAATTTTGTATGCAGTGATTAGCAAACTCCACATTTCCCCTCCCACTGGCCCCTAGTAAGCACAATCCTCTTCTTTTATGAATTTGACTATGTAACTCATATAAGTGGAATCATGGACTATTTTGTCCATATGTGACTGTTTCATTTCACTTATCATTATGACCTCTAGGTTCTTACACACTGTTACACATTGCAGGATTTTCTTGATTTTTAAAGCTGGATAATATTCCATTATATGTAGATACCACATTTTTAATCCATTTTCTGTCAATGTATATTTAGGATATTCACAGCATTTTCATTACTGTGAGTAGTATTGCAATGAAAATAGGGGTGCTGATACATCTTCAAATTTCTGATTTCAGTATTTTTTAGGTAAATAATCTGAAATGGAATTGCTCACAAGTGGATTGTTCTGTTCTTAACTTCTTGAGAGATTTTGTACTGTTTTCAAAAGCAGCCGTGCCATTTTACATTCTCACTAGCAGTGTACAAGTGATCCAATTCCTTCACATCTTCACCAAGATTTGTTGTCTTTTGTTTTTATTGATATTAGACATGCTAACAAATGTGAGGTGACAACTATTGATGATTTTCAGTTGTATTTCCCCAATGATTAGTGACTTTGAGCATCATTTTATTGTACATGTTTGTTTATATTTTATGTGAGTATAGTTGCTTTACAATGTGTTAGTTTCAGATGTATTGCAAAATGATTCAGATTTATGTATGTGTATATATATGGAACTCCCCATGTGAGCTAATGTCAAAGAACCCTCCTGTCAATGCAAGAGACGTAAGAGATGTGGCTTTGATCCCTAGGTTGGGAAGATCCCCTGGAGGAGGACATAGCAACCCACTCCAGTATTCTTGCCTGGGTATCCCATGGACAGA
Source organism: Bos indicus (assembly GCF_029378745.1). Taxonomy (NCBI): domain Eukaryota; kingdom Metazoa; phylum Chordata; class Mammalia; order Artiodactyla; family Bovidae; genus Bos; species Bos indicus. The sequence goes on along the minus strand of NC_091765.1, from coordinate 56,753,407 downwards.
GGAGCCTGGCAAGACAGTCCAGGTTGCAAAGAGTGGGTCATGACTGAAGAGACTTAGCATGTAGATATATATATGTATATATATGTGTGTGTGTGTGTATATATATATATACATATATATGTATATACACTTCCCTGGTGGCTCAGATGAAAAGAATCTGCCTATAATGCAGGAGACCTGGGTTCAATCCCTGGCTCAGGAAGATCCCCTAGAGAAGGGAATGGCAATATTCTTGCCTGGAGAATTCCATGGACAGAGGAGCCCTGTGGGCTATAGTCCATGGGGTTGTAGAGAGTTGGATATGACTAAGCAACTAACACACACACACATATATGTAACTGCAGATTTGGCAACCACAAGTCTGTTTTCTATGTCTATGAGTCTAGTTTAGTTTCACAGAGGTTCATTTATATCATATTTTCGATTCCACATATAAGTGATATCAAATAGTATTTCTCTTTCTAATTTACTTTATTTACTATGATCACCTCTAGTTGAATCCATGTTGCTCAGATGGCATTATTTCATTATTTTTTATGACTGAGTAATATTCCATTGTACATACATACACATGTTCTCTAACCATTCATCTGTTGATGCACATTTAAGTTGTGTCCATGTTTTGACTATTGTGAATAGTGCTGCTGTGAACATAGGGGTCCATGTATCTTTTTGAATTTTAGTTTTGTTCAGATATATGCCCAAGATGGGATCGCTGGATCATATGGCAAGTCTACTTTTCATTTTTTGAAGAACCTCCATACTTTTTTTGATAATGACCATATGGTGCACAAGCGCAGGTGGCTGCGACGGCGCACAAGCACAGCCGAGAGGAGCTACCCCACGTCCGAGGTCAGGGGCAGCAGCCAAGAGTGCCAGGCTGCAAAGGCGCAGGAAGAGCGGAGAGGAGCTACCCCACGTCCGAGGTCAGGGGCAGTGGCCTAGAGTGCCAGGCTGCGAAGGCGCAGGAAGAGCCGAGAGGAGCTACCCCACATCCGAGATTCAGGGGCAGTGACCGAGAGTGCCAGGCCGCGAAGGTGCAGGAAGAGCCAAGAGGAGCTACCCCACATCTGAGGTCAGGGGCAGCGGCCGGGAGGAGCCACCCTGCATCCAAGGTCAGGGGTGGCGGCCGAGAGTGCCAGGCTGCGACACCGCAGGAGCAGCTGAGAGGAGCTACCCAATGCCCGAGGCCAGGGGCGGCAGCCGGGAGAAGCAACCCCACATCCAAGGAGTGGTGGCTGCAAGGGCACAGGAGGGCCTAGAGGAGCTACTCCACGTTCAAGGTCAGGAGGGGCAGCGGTGAGGAGATACCCCACGCCCAAGGTAAGAGAAACCCAAGTAAGACAGTAGGTGTTGAAAGAGGGCATCAGAGGGCAGACACACAGAAACCATAATCACAGAAAACTAGTCAATCTAATCACACTAGAACCACAGCTCTGTCTAACTCAATGAAACTAAGCCATGTCCATGGGGCATCCCAAGATGGACGGGTCATGGTGGAGAGGTCTGACAGAATGTGGTCCACTGGAGAAGAGAATGGCAAACCACTTCAGCATTCTTGCCTTGAGAACCCCATGAACAGTATGAAAAGGCAAAATGATAGGATACTGAAAGAGGAACTCCCCAGGTCAGTAGGTGCCCAATATGCTACTGGAGATCAGTGGAGAAATAACTCCAGAAAGAATGAAGGGATGGAGCCAAAGCAAAAACAAAGTTGTGGATATGACTGGTGATAGAAGCAAGATCCAATGCTGTAAAGAGCAATATTGCATAGGGACCTGGAATGTCAGGTCCATGAATCAAGGCAATTTGGAAGTGGTGACCAACCTAGATAGCATATTCAAAAGCAGAGACATTACTTTGCCAACAAAGGTCCGTCTAGTCAAGGCTTTGGTTTTTTCTGTGGTCATGTATGGATGTGAGTGTTGGACTGTGAGGAAAGCTGAGCACTGAAGAATTGATGCTTTTGAACTGTGGTGTTAAGAGAAGACTCCTGAGAGTCCCTTGGACTGCAAGGAGATCCAACCAGTCCATTCTAAAGGAGATCAGCCCTGGGAGTTCTTTGGAAGGAATGATGCTAAAGCTGAAACTCCAGTACTTTGGCCACCTCATGAGAAGAGTTGACTCATTGGAAAAGACTCTGATGCTGGGAGGGATTGGGGGAAGGAGGAGAAGGGGACAACAGAGGATGAGATGGCTGGATGGCATCACTGACTCAACAGACATGAGTTTGAGTAAACTCCAGGAGTTGGCGATGGACAGGGAGGTCTGGTGTGCTGAAGACCATGGGGTCGCAAAAAGTCAGATACAACTGAGAGACCGAATTAAACTGAACTGACCCTCTAGGGGATTGGTTGATATATGCTGGACCCTGTCAGATCTCTGCAACTGGTAGGAAAGAAGCCAGTTTCTCTGGTGTATCTAGAAATGTTGGAAAATTGTATGTGCTGTGCAACACATTTGCTTCTTCTTGGGAAGCTGGGACTTGGGGTGTACAACCACTTCAGATCAGATCAGATCAGATCAGTCGCTCAGTCATGTCTGACTCTTTGCGACCCCATGAATCGCAGCACGTCAGGCCTCCCTGTCCATCACCAACTCCCGGAGTTCACTCAGACTCACGTCCATCGAGTCAGTGATGCCATCCAGCCATCTCATCCTCTGTCGTCCCCTTCTCCTCCTGCTCCCAATCCCTCCCAGCATCAGAGTCTTTTCCAATGAGTCAACTCTTCGCATGAGGTGGCCAAAGTACTGGAGTTTCAGCTTTAGCATCATTCCTTCCAAAGAAATCCCAGGGCTGATCTCCTTCAGAATGGACTAGTTGGATTTCCTTGCAGTCCAAGGGACTCTCAAGAGTCTTCTCCAACACCACAGTTCAAAAGCATCAATTCTTGGGCACTCAGCATTCTTCACAGTTCAACTCTCACATCCATGTATGACCACAGGAAAAACCATAGCCTTGAGTAGATGAACCTTTGTTGGCAAAGTAATGTCTCTGCTTTTGAATATGCTATCTAGGTTGGTCATAACTTTCCTTCCAAGGAGTAAGCGTCTTTTAATTTCATGGCTGCAGTCACCATCTGTAGTGATTTTGGAGCCCAGAAAAATAAAGTCTGACACTGTTTCCACTGTTTCCCCATCTATTTCCCATGAAGTGATGGGACCAGATGCCATGATCTTTGTTTTCTGAATGTTGAGCTTTAAGCCAACTTTTTCACTCTCCACTTTCACTCTCATCAAGAGGCTTTTGAGTTCCTCTTCACTTTCTGCCATAAGGGTGGTGTCATCTGCATATCTGAGGTTATTGATATTTCTCCCGGCAATCTTGATTCCAGCTTGTGTTTCTTCCAGCCCAGCGTTTCTCATGATGTACTCTGCATATAAGTTAAATAAGCAGGGTGACAGTATACAGCCTTGACGAACTCCTTTTCCTATTTGGAACCAGTCTGTTGTTCCATGTCCAGTTCTAACTGTTGCTTCCTGACCTGCATACAGATTTCTCAAGAGGCAGATCAGGTGGTCTGGTATTCCCATCTCTTGAAGAATTTTCCACAGTTTATTGTAATCCACACAGTCAAAGGCTTTGGAATAGTCAATAAAACAGAAATAGATGTTTTTCTGGAACTCTCTTGCTTTTTCTATGATCCAGTGGATGTTGGCAATTTGATCTCTGGTTCCTCTGCCTTTTCTAAAACCAGCTTGAACATCAGGAAGTTCATGGTTCACATATTGCTGAAGCCTGGCTTGGAGAATTTTGAGCATCTGCATTAAACCAGATAGAAAAGGTATAGTGAAGCCTGTGTGCTACTTCTGCCTGCTATTTTGGTCTCTTTAGCCCCTGAGGGACTCCCATAATATTAGGTCCCATGAAATCTTCACGAAGGAGAGAGAAAAGTCGGTCCCTCAAGTAGCACTCAGAAAGTAAGAATGTTAGATATGAAGTCTACCTCTCGCATCCCTCAGGGAAAACCCAGAAACCGGAAACCTCCTTCCAGTTACAGCACATTGTTCTGTGGGTGGAGACTTTGTTGAGAGGGTGTCTCTGCTTTTCCTTAGCAATATCCTGGTTTTCATGTTGCTAGTTGTTTAGTCACCTGCAGGGTAGGAGTCTCTTTACCTAGTTTCTTGATTTCTCACAAAAAGAGTTGATATGTGTGTTGCTGTTGAATCCATGTCATGAGGACTTCCTATTCACCCTCTCGGTGTGTCACTCCCTTGTAACATTTTTATTGTATTATTTCTCGGCTTCATTTCATGCAGATGATATATTTTCTTATTAATAAGGACATCCAATTTTTCTTATTTATAAATACAAATTACCACCCTTATGTGGTTACAAGTCTTAATTTTCAGTTCCTTAAATCTAAAAGCATAGTAAGTTCTGAGCTTAATTAACACACAGTTTAGTATTGCCCTTAGTACCCTGTGGAGAAACTGGCAGTTCCTTTCCTTGGCCTTGGAGGTAATTTAAAGCAACATGAGAGAAGGGCAGAATTTAGAGCAGCTCATCCAGCATTGTGTATCTGATAATAACAATTTAAGCCTTAACCTTTAACACACTTGTAGATTTCAGGCATCTTTCCTGTTCAAAAACCCAGTCCCCTGACCTGCATACCTGGATGCGAATTCCAAGAGAAGAAATACTTGAGACTCTGCCTTTTGCAAAGTGAGCTTTCCCTGGGACCCAAAGATTTTCTTCGCTACTAATCCATGCAGCTACTGTGTCTATGACACAGATGCCTAAAGAAATCAGGGTTGAGCTACAGAGAGTACACATCAAGAGCCCTGCTTCTCAGGCTTGTGGAATCTCATTCCATGGCCTATCCCTGCTGAGGCCCATACTGGATACAAACAACCAGTAGCTTGTGATCAACACTGTCAAAATCACAAAGTTCTGCCAAGTTGAAAATTCCACAGAGATCAGATTTACCGAAGTGTATTTCTTACATATTGGTCCAGGTTATACAATGTGTCATCTCTGCCAATGAAAATTCAGCCACATGGGACAACAGAGGCCCTGAAAATTGGTATGGTTTAAACCACTTAATGCTAATCTTACTGATGGTAATGGCTAAAAGCCACATTGCCTGCTGATATGAATTATTTGGCCCCCGAATTTTACTTTGTGTCTTTTTTCTCAAAGTTTCCAACTGATGTCCCAAAGCTTGATCTTAGAGAACCTACTCAATAAAACCCGTTTGTTCTCTGCTTAAGTTGTAAAGACATAAGTATAAAAATGTTAAATTATTGCTGATTTGAGCCATATTGGGAAATGTGGCTTACACATTCCACCCCCTACTTCATCAAAAAGATCCAAGACGAAGGAGCCTGTTCCAATAAGGTTAATCCAGTTTGGAGAGAGCAGCCTAAACTGTAGTTTGATATAGGCAACTGTGCGCTCTCTCTCTCTGTCTCTCTCACACGCACACAACACATACACACACAGCAGGGAGAGGGAGGGGAGCCAGCCACACAAGTGAAATGTTTTTCCTATTAGAAAAAGCAGTTTTCCTTCTCTATGGAGTAATTAACAAAAACAAGGCTCAAAGTACAGGTAATGCTCCCATGTGGAAGTAGGAGAGGTGGGAAAGCAGTGTTTTCTTCTAATGATGAGCACACTGAGAGTCACATTACACTATGGCCTTTAAATAAAAAGTGTCTGATGCACCAACTGTGCTAGCACTGTCTAGGTTGAAGTAAAGATACTGCGTTATTGACTGTGTGGTAGACTGGAAACATACATCAAGGAAAGCTGGAATCAACCTTCAAACAGTGTGGGGAACACGTCCCCCCTTTGATATGACAGTTGTCTGGTTGATCTGTTGCAGTCCACCAGAGGAAACCAAGCCCTCAAGAGCAACTGATTCCAGAAAGACAAGAATGTAATATAGTGAGAATTCTTCAGTAGCTAGAGGGCAGTGTGTCACGGTCTTTGTAGACCAGGGCCTGGGGACTGGAGTTGATGAGAAGAAGGATGCAGGGGACCCAAGTCTCAAGTGAAACAAGGGTACTTTATTTGCAGACATGCATGCTTATATATCGAAGAAGGCAATGGCACCCGACTCCAGTACTCTTGCCTGGAAAATCCCATGGACAGAGGAGCCTGGTAGGCTGCAGTCCATGGGGTTGCTAAGAGTCGGACACAACTGAGCGACTTCCCTTTCACTTTCCACTTTCACGCATTGGAGAAGGAAATGGCAACCCACTCCAGTGTTCTTGCCTGGAGAATCCCAGGGACAGGGGAGCCTGGTGGGCTTCCATCTATGGGGTCGCACAGAGTCGGACACGACTGTAGTGACTTAGCAGCATGCTTATATATCTTCAATAAAATGATCACTCAGTCATCAAAAAGAATGAAATTCCACCAGTTGCAACAAAATGGATAGACCTTTAAGTAAAAGGTCAATGAAGGGAATCCAAGCAGATGCTCTTTCCCATGATCTCAGTCCTGAGAACTGCGTGCAGCTCTGCTCGTTCCTGTTTTCCAGGAACTGATAAGGAACAGAGAGTCCTTGAGAAATGGCACACAAAGGAAGAAAACATATTGGATCCCTTAAAGTTGAATGTCCCCTGACAGCAGTGTCCCTGGGCAACAAATCCTTTGACAATGGTTAGCAGAGCAGAGAGATGATTTTAGGTTAATTTAGAAGTTTAAAGCCAGATATGTCTAACTCTGAGGACTGAACTCTTAGTCTCAAATCACTACTGCATTTCTGAATTTGTTCACCAATATAAAGTTATCCTAGTGCTTATAGATAGAAAAATTGCAAATCCATTACCTATAATTGAAAACTCACTCCATTTTAAAGTTCCCTTTCCCTTGGAGGAGGTTTAGTTGCTAAGTTATGTCAGACTCTTGCGACCCCATGGACTATAGCCTACCAGGCTCCTCTATCTGTGGAATTCTCCAGGCAAGAATACTGGAGTGGGTTGCCATTTCCTTCTCCAGGGGATCTTCCTGACCCAGGAATTGAACCCAGGTCTCCTGCATTGCAGGCAAATTTTTTACCAATTGAGCTACAAGAGAAGCCCCTTTCCCTTAAGGAGCTACAATAATCCTTTCAAGAAACACTGGACAGTGAATAATTATACATTTAGGGTAAATTTTTCAGATCTTTGGATAAAGCATTTATATGTTTTTCTTTTTATAAATTCTTTTTGTCTAATCTGTTCTTCATACAATTATTCTATTTTTAAGTAGTATTACTAGAGGGCCAGAGTTTCTCTGCCTGGGAACTGGCACTGAAGATATCCTAAATCTAGGGTCACATCAGGGAAGGATGTGTGTCAGCAACAAACAATCCTAGTACTCAATCTTCCTGGCCACAGTGACAACTCCAGAGGTGAGCATACATCACAAGGAAACCAATAAGAGTCTTCTTCAATTTCTTTCCTAATTGACCTAGAGAAAAAAAATCTCCTGCTTTTTTGCATCTTGTGTTCTTATAGTATATCAGCCTAATACATGTTTGTGTGCTCAGTTGTGTGTAACTCTTTGCAGCCACATGGACTGCAGCCCACCAGGCTCCACTACCCATGGAATGTTCCAGGCAAAGATTCTGGAGTGTGGTGCCATTTCCTCCTCCAGGGCATCTTCCCGATCCAGGGATTGAACCTATGTCTCTTCCATCTCCTGCATTGGCAGGCAGATTCTTTACCACTAGTGCCAGCCTTGGAAGCACATGTCAATCTAATATAGTGAGACCATATTTCCATGTTCCTCACCATGTGCAGGAGCTTTTATTCAGTAGATAAAATTAATATTTGTTATGAAGCAGGAAAGAGAAAGATGAGTGAAAGAGAGATATCATGGGCATACAAACAGGAGGCTTAACAGTGTTGAAATATCTACCCTTTGCAGGTTCAATTTTGTGCAGTAATGTTTCTGTCACTACTTATTTGCTTTTAGGAAAAGTAAGGGAAGTTCCATAGAGTGAGAGCTACATAAAAAGCAATATAGCCTCAAGATCTACAAAATAAATCTTCTCAAGACTTAAAAGACAAATGCATATAATTCTGCTTGCCTGACAGGAATGAGTAGTGTTAAAATGATTCCTCAGTCATCAGGGTTTTCCAGCAGTGAGGGAAGTGGTTAACCAGACACTGGTACGCTGTATGTAAATCCAGGGCTCTGTGAGATCACACAATGCTTGTAGGAAATAGAAACTGGTGTTTGTGGCAAGATGTATATGGGGGCCAGAGGGACAATACCATAAAAGAAATTGCTTGTCATATTTCACTTTATCCTGAAATCAAAGATGGATCACTGAAGACTTTCCCAAGCGGGAGAGGGGTGTTCCGGTCTGCATTTAAGATAGATGCTTCTGCCTTATAATGTGGAGAACAAGCAGAAGGGCTGATGCAAAGGTAGGAGGCCACTTAGCGGGGTGATTAACTGAGGTGATAAATAATACAGGCATGTACAAAGATTGTCAGTGAGGCTGGAGAAGAAAACACAGATTCAAAGACTATTAAGAAAGATCTTATGGCTCATTCAGAGCATGGTCATACATAGGCAAGAGGGGAGCAGAGGCAGGTGTGGGGACAAAAGGGAGTAGAGGGACATGCTGATATGTAAAGTGTTTTTAATCTCTTTCTATGGGCCTTCTAAATTGTTCTAGAAAGTGGGCGAAAATGTAGACCTTATGTTTAGGATAGATGTCCACACTAAAGATACACAACTGAGAAACATCAGCAAATTTTTTTCATTTATGTCTGATATTAAATACAAATTTCAAAAGATTATTGAGTAGAAAGCAAGTAAAAGTATTATAATCTAGCTCCCTAAAATAATCTAGATAATATTAGTGCTATGAAGAGAGTTATTGAGAGGAGATTTTACAGAATTCTGGAAGACAGAGTACTGATTGAATATTTTTCTCTTTTCTATCCAAGGTGTGCGCTTAAATTTTTTTTTTTCTTTTAAGAAATCACTCAATTTCTTTAAGTGGAAGTGAATGGATGTGTACTGTTAAGTTCTTCCAGTATGGAGGTATGTCTTAGAAATAGCTTTCCTTCCCAGGTTTTAATTCCATGGCTACAGTCACTGTCCACTGTCCTTTTAGAGCCAAAGAAAATAAAATCTGTCACTGCTTCCACTTTTTCCTCTTCTACTTGCCATGAAGTGATGTAACTGGATACCGTGATCTTAGTTTTTTGAATGTTGAGTTTTAAGCCAGCTTTCTCACTCTCCTCTTTCACCTTCATCAAGAGGCTCTTTAGTTCCTCTTCACTTTCTGCCATAAGGGTGGTATTATCTACGTATCTGAGGTTATTGATATTATTCCTGGCAATCTTGATTCCAACTTGTGATTTACCCTGCCTGGCATTTTGCATGATGTACTCTGCATATAAGTTAAATAAGCAGGGTGATGATATTCAGCCTTGACATACTCCTTTCACAATTTTGAACCATTCTGTTGTCCATGTCCAATTTTAACTGTTGCTTCTTGACCCACATACAGATTTCTCAGGAGACAGGTTAAGGTGATCTGATACTGCCACCTTTTTAAGAATTTTCCAGTTTGTTGTAATCAACACAGTCAATGCAGGGACATCAATTTGCTGACAAAGGTCCATACAAGTAAAGCTGAGGTTTTTTCCAGTAATCATGTACAGATGTGAGAGTTGGACCATAAAGAAGGCTGAGAACTGAAGAACTGATGCTTTGGAATTGTGATGCTGGAAAAGACTCTTGAGAATCCCTTGAACAGCAAGGAGATCAAACTGGTCATTCTGAAAGGAAATATCAACCCTGAATATTCATTGGAAGGACCGATGATGAAGCTGAAGCTCCAAAACTCTGACCGACCACCTGATGTGAAGAGCCAACTCATTGGAAAAGACCCTGATGCTGGGAAAGATTGAAAGCAAAAGGAGAAGGGAGCAACAGAGGATGAGATGGTTACATAGCTTCACTGACTCAGTGAACATGAATTTGGGCAATCTCCAGGAGTTACTAGAGGACAGAGAATCCTGTGGTGCTGCAGTCTATGAGGTCACAAAGAGTTGGACATGACTTAGTGACTGAACAACAACAAAAACTTAAAGAATAAAACACACACACACACCCACACACACACCCACAGTCCCAGCATGATCTGAGCTTCTCCAGTTTGACACAATCACCTGCAGTTGTATGCTTCCCTGGGATGGACCTTGGGCTCCAAGTGATCTGTGTTGAGGTTTCATACATCTGTTCTTGCTTTAGTGTGTGTGTGAGCATATGTGGCATGTGTATGTATGCCTGTGTGTGTGTTATGGCGTGTGTGTTTACAAGCCTATGTATGCCTGCGTGTACACATGTGTGTATGACAGTGATTGCTATCTTCCAAACTAAAACAACCTCGAATGTTGTTGTCTAGACTGGCAAGTCACTAATCACTAGTCTAGATTAGTAAGTCAGTAAGTCAATGTCTAGATTGTTTCAACCTAAACAGTCTTGAAATGATGCAAGAGTTAACTGACGTAGTTCAAGTTATCTTATGAATTAACTTAACCAAGAACTAAAATTCTAAAATGCTCTTACTAGGTAAAGATGTAATTCCAATGTAAAATATCTTTGGAAACTGTATTGAAGATTTAAAATAATATGTTATTTTGTAATGCAACTGAGTGTAGCATGTCCAACTTAAACTAAAATTATGATGATATGTTTCAAGTAGATACTTGATAAACCAGATATACCAACTCAGTCCTCTAGAGTAACTCATGTAATTAGAATAGATATTTTTTCCACTTGTTAATAGTTTTCATGAAAATTTATTAAGGGTACTATTTTATTTTTACCACGTTTAACTAATTAACCTAAATATACTTTAAATATGAGTTTATATCTTCTTGTTCTAGCTGGTTGCTCAAAATGCTGAGATTTTAATTTTCAGAAATTGCTGCCCATTTTTGCTATTATTATATAGAAAATAAACTGTTGCTATTCAGAGTTCTAGTTCTTACACAATTAGTAATTTAATTTTAAACATATATTTTTCACATTTGCCATTATAAATGAGTATTTTCTTGTATTATTTTGTAGTAGAAGAGAGATTACAGTTCTTGAATACAAAACAATGTATGTATGTGTGTGTGCTATTATACTCTTTGAGGTCCGTTTTCATTATTTCATAAAGCAAGTGTCAGGATAATTTCCAAAGATCTATGAGCACATGCCATGCATAAGTAAGAGCATTATGGCAATATTAAATGCTAGAGAATAAATATTTATAATTCTGTAAAGACTCCTCATTCCTCAAGCCAAATGAATCAGTGTTTCTGATGTAATGGATGAGAACCTACTAAGGTTCAGGCAGGGTTCAGAGAATCACATTACCTAAATCAGGTAAGTGATAGATTGAAGAGTCATTTCTATAAATCTATCACATCATTCCTGAATCTTCTTTCATATATTAACTCTAAATACCTGGGATACTTATTAATTTTATTGGCCATAACACAAAGACCATATAATCTATTTCCTTTACATAGCTGTTATTATTATAAACATCCCTGTGTACATAAAACAAATTTTGAGATAAATTAACAAGTTAGCTAAAATACAAAGTGGGAAGTACTTCTGTGTTAGGTACTTAGGATTTTGAAACCTCCTGGATATTATATTAAGAATTTTTAAATCTGCGTGTTTTAAAGATGTTTGTATTCTACAGTCATTATCAAGTGCTACATTGTTTTAGTATCCCTGTCGTGTATAAAGGATTAAAGATTAATAATATATCAAAATTGGGTTATTTCCTTAATCCTTTGCTTTTTTAAAAATTTCTGACAGTTTGTTTTCAGTGGTACCTGAATATGAGAGTGCAGTAGGCACATCAGGTCAAAATTTCTATATCTAAGGAAAAAAATCAAGGCAATAATACCCCACAGTCCTCATAGATAAGAAATTGAATTATTTATTTAATTAAAAATAGAAAATAAATATAAAAACTTGTAATACTTTAAAATTAATGAAATATAATTATAATTAGAAAAATTATTTCACATTGTTAAGATTAGATTTCTAGCCAATTTGTTTTCTTAATTCTCTCTTTATATACTCTTTTATATAGCTCCAGCTGTATGACAGCAACATCTGTTATCTCATAGTTTCTGGAAGAAATCCAGGAGTGGGTTAGCTGGGTGACTCTGCCTGAGATCTGTCACATGGCTGCAGTCAAGCTGTTGACCAGAGCTGTAGTCATCTCAAGACTCACTTTCATGACCACAGAGACATTGTCAGTAGGCATCAAAAGATTCATTTCTAAGCTCACTCATGTGAGTGCTGGCAGGACTCAGATGACCATTTCCAGTCTCACACACGTGGTCTTTCTACAGGGATTCTTTGGCAACTCATTTACTCTAATGTGAACAATATGAACCCAGGTTGAAATCTCTCCATATGTTTTTATAACATGAGTTAGAAGTGGTTCTGCCATATTGTATTCATTAGAAGGAAGTCAATAAATCCAGCTCACAACCAAGGGGAAAATGATTACACAAGGGAATGATTAATAGGAGGCTAATGTCTTTGGAGTTTATATTAGAGGCTGCCTAACAAAGGTCTGTCTAGTCAAGGCTATGGTTTTTCCAGTGGTCATGTATGGATGTGAGAGTTGGACTGTGAAGAAAGCTGAGCGCCGAAGAATTGATGCTTTTGAACTGTGGTGTTGGAGAAGACTCTTGAGAGTCCCTTGGACTGCAAGGAGATCCAACCAGTCCATTCTGAAGGAGATCAGCCCTGGGATTTCTTTGGAAGGAATGATGCTAAAGCTGAAGCTCCAGTACTTTTGCCACTTCATGTGAAGAGTTGACTCATTGGAAAAGACTCTGATGCTGGGAGGGATTGGGGGCAGGAGGAGAAGGGGATGACAGAGGATGAGATGGCTGGATGGCATCCTGAGTGAACTCCAGGAGTTGGTGATGAACAGGGAGGCCTGGCGTGCTGCAATTCATGGGGTCGCAAAGAGTCAGACATGACTGAGCGACTGGACTGAACTGACTGACTGACCATACCTGTTAGCCTTTAGGAAATGTCCCACCTAGTTAGGTTATTTGGAGCCATTACAGCCATTATATAAATATAAATTTATTTATATTTAAATTCATTTAAATATAAATGCACATTCCTATGTCAGAAGAATACTCAATTACCACTTTGAATCCTCTTCATGATTCTTACCTGTAACCTCTCCCATTCAACTGTCACCATGTTCCTCAATCCTCTGATGACTTTCTTCTCTCTTTCCTTGGCAGATGACTGCACGTTCTTATCTGTCAGAGAAGCTAAAGTCCATTAAGCATTTAAGGGTTAACATTCTCAATTACCTACCACATCCCCAACACACAGAAATTGATCACTTATACTCCTTTTCACTTCTTTCTTTGTGAATCTCAGAGGAAGACTTTTATTCCTCCTGTAATTTTGACTAGCTCTTTTGGGATTAATGAAAGCAGTTTGGCTCTCTTTTCCAAAAGAAACTCTTTTCTTAGAGTTTCCCAAACCTCCCTAATGAGAAGAACCACTTAGGGCATTTTCTTCCCTGAAAATTTAAATCTATCAGGTTGGGTTGGGGATAGGAATTTTTATTTCAGCCAGGCAAACAGAGGATTCTTATCTTAGATAAATTTGGAAAGCACTGTGTCATTTAAGGAAGAGTATTTCTTAAATATAGTACTCATCTTAGGGAGTTTACTAATTGCTATGGGGAATACACAATTACATATTAGAAGGGGCCTGAGCCAAAATCAGTTTTTTAGGAATAAAATAGAACGTTCCTTAGATGAAAATAGCTAAGATGACAAAATGAACACTTTTTAGTTACAAACAAGGTGTTAGAGTCACTAAGTGAATTTAAGTACTGCAGTCAGATAGGGTTTCTTTGGAAAGATTATCACAGGAAGTTGGCTAATACTGTTCAATATTTTTAGTAACTTGAACATTTTTGTTTTTATTTTTTTCAGGGAGAAAATGGAAAACCATTGTGGTAGGTTCTGTTAAATTTCAGAAATGGTAGAGGTTAAGGAAGTTGGTTTACTTGGACTGGATGGAGAACATGAGTGTTGCAAAATCACTTAGGAAATAAGCACTTAATGGAGAACCTCTGAAAACTTGACTTGAACTGTTACTATGACTAATAGATTATTTGTAGAAAAAGGTAGATTTTTTTTGGTATAATGATGCTTGAAGAAAAATAACATGTACTCAGTATCTATGTGTCTGCTTCCAGGTACTCAGTATCTATGTGTCTGCTTCCAGGCTAAGAATTGTATAACCATTATAATTTAACAAGTACACTGTCAGGAAAGTATTATTATACTACTTAGTAGATGGATAAATGAAGGCTCAGTTCAGTTCAGTTCATTTGCTCAGTCGTGTCCGACTCTGTGACCCCATGAATCGCAACAGATCAGGCCTCCCTGTCCATCACCATCTCCCAGAGTTCACTCAGACTCACGTCCATCGAGTCAGTGATGCCATCCAGCCATCTCATCCTCTGTTGTCCCCTTTTCCTCTTGCCCCCAATCACTCCCAGCATCAGAGTCTTTTCCAATGAGTCAACTCTTCGCATGAGGTGGCCAAAGTACTGGAGTTTCAGCTTTAGCATCATTCCTTCCAAAGAACACCCAGGGCTGATCTCCTTTAGAATGGACTGGTTGGATCTCCTTGCAGTCCAAGGGACTCTCAAGAGTCTTCTCCAGCACCACAGTTCAAAAGCATCAATTCTTTGGCACTCAGCTTTCTTCACAGTCCAACTCTCACATCCATACATGACCACTGGAAAAACCATAGCCTTGACTAGACGGACCTTTGTTGGCATAGACATGATCAAATCAGAGTGCAAGAAAGTGGTGGATTTGGGAAGCCAATCCAGATGTAAGCCAAATTCTTCTCATTTTCTATTACTATAATATTATAATATAACCACATATTTGTGTTTCCAAGATGGTTGCCAACCAAGGACATTCTTAAATTTACATTTATGAGAGAGGGAGAGAGACAGCAAATCTACAAGCACTCCATATACTACACTGAAAAAGAGAAAATCCTGTTTTCTATTTGAGTAAAAAGTTAAATTGAATAAAGAGGGAATCTCTGAATGTTTTTAATCAATGTTCAAAAAAAATTGCTTTAAATTTCCAAAATGCAAATTGGAAAAACCTACCATAAAATTATTTCCAAATGTCAGGAGGGATATTTTAGAAGGGTATAAAGTGATGCTTGATGTTAGTTACAGCTCAGTAACAACATGGTAAACTCTTAGTTTAGCATCTTTGAGCCTCCTTTTGAGACAAAGCGATCACCTCCTACCTTGGCCATCAGAAGCAACTTCGAAGACCAGAAGCAACTTCTAGGACTCGTCTACTTACAAAACTCTAGGCAAAGAATCTGAATCTGAGCCTCTATTTTCATAACCCACACCTCCTTGGGTCCAGCATTGGTTTTCCCCTCCCAGAAACCCCTCTATGGCATCTCAGATCAACAATCCACCCCAACTTCTGATACAGCTGCTGCTTTAGCAAGCCACAGTGACTATCCCACAACCTATATCTTCAGCATCACTTCCCAAGGCAATAATCTGCACAGACACTCTTAGTAAATCTTTAATTCCTACTGTAACGGCTGCTCTTGGACCCTCTCTGGCTAGCTCTTGGACCCTCTCTGGCTAGCTCTTGAGACCCAGGAGAATTATGAGGATCCAATCAACTGAGGACATTATGTAAAAACACTTTAAAGGCCATAAGGTGCTGTAGACCTATAAGAAATTCTTTGTAGTTTTTTTTTTTTTCCCTCTTGAAAAGTTTTAATAGGCCTCATTAGAATTGGGCCAGAAGAACTTGAGTGATGTTGAGACATTGAAGGGAAAACCACATTTCTCCAAATTTGAAAATTGCCATAGAAGAAAATAATTAGGTATGAATAATTACCTTGGCAAATATTACCATTTTAAGGAGTAAAATTTCATTTTAAAAGTAAAATTTTCATTTTCATTGCAGTATAATCGTTTAGATAAAGGTAAAATGAAGAAAAACTGCATTTGATACAGGAATAATAGTGGGGCTAGAGTTTGATCAAATTAAATAATAAAACAGTAATTCCATTTCTAGGATGCATTTTATTCTTTAATATGCATGTTCCATATGAACACTGAAATCCAGATGAATACTAATTAGTAATTAATATTCATCAACTTGTATAACAGTCCTCAACATAATGGTGATTAGCTTTAGATATTTATAGTATCATGAATTAGTTAGAGAAATGCATCACTTTCATTAGGAGTACATTATGTTCCATAGAGGAATTTGTGTTTTGATATTGAGAAAATACAATGTTTTTAAATGCGGGATTGCAAGGAAACTGACACATCAGTAAAGTTGAATGGATAATGAAATATTTTCCAAAGAGTTAATTTTTAGTCTTTTCATATTCCTTTTTTTTTCAATCCATGGCAAAAATTAGTCTGTCAACAAGTATTTCTAACCCCAGTTAGTCTTGTGCTAGGCCATAGAAATAGGCACCAACTCTCAAGGTTCTGTCCCTCTTGGCTACTCAAGGACGTAGCCCTAACAGTTGTCCTTTGCTTCTTCTGCATCTTATTTTTCTTTCTATTAATATTCTTATCAACTTCTAAACATGCTGTTATCTTACTGTAAAAGCGTTATATCCCTTCAGAGTATCCTGTTCCTACATGCAGCTTAATACCTATCTCCTCCCTTGATGCCCTTGTCCTGTTGCACTTTGGTCCATCAGCACCATTTGATCCCATCTATCATTGTCTAATTCTTGCCTTTCAGGACACCATTCTCCACTAGTTTTTTTGTTCGCTTTACAGATAGTTCCTTCTTTGTCTTTGTTGCTTAAATCTAATATTCCTGACATCCAAAGTGTAGAATTCCCAGGGCTTGGTCTAAGACAATTTCTATTTTCTACTTCAGTTGCATATTTTGTGATCTCATCTGCTCTCATGGCCGTAAATTCTACTAATATGCCAACAACTCCCAAATTTATGTCTACAGCACAGATCTCTCCTGTGAATTCTAGGCTAATAAATTTGACTGATGACTCTACATCCCCATTGAGAGGTAAATACCTCAAATATAATATTTCTAAAATTAAATCCCTGATATTCTCCATGAAAACAATTCATTCCACCGTCTCCTCTATCTTAGTAACTGGCCACTCCGTATTTCCAGTTACTAGGGCCAGAAACATTAAACTGATCCTTCACATATCTTCTCGCCAGGCTTTCAGTCATTGATCAATCCTGTTGACTCTAACTTCAGAATGCACTCAACACTGACCATTTCTCACATCCTTTGTTGCTGCTACCCTAGTCTAAGGTACTCTCATTTGTCACTTGAATTGTAGCCTCCAAACTGTGCTTGTGCCTCTTCAGTCTATTATCAACACAGAAACCTATTAAAATGTAAGTCAAATAATGAACTGCCCTGCTCAAAACCTCCAATATTTCTCTTCTGATTCAGAGTAAAGACCCAAGAACACAGTGCCCATAAAATCGAGAGCTTGTTCATGCTGACATAATGTCTTATTTCCCTCTTACTCTGCACTAGCAATAATGACATCATGGTTATGTCTTGATCAATTAAGTATGATCCCACTTCTCTTTGCACATGTTGTTCTCTCTGCCTGGCATACTTTCCTCCCAGATAACCTTATGACTTGTTCCCTTATGTCTTCAGAAAATGCCAACATTTTAATGAGGATTTTTGTGATATCTATATTAAAAGTATACCCCTTCAGAATTTATTCTCCATATGTGCTGCTCTGTTTTTGTTTATTATAGCTATCACCATCTAACAAATTGTGTAATTTACTCATCAAGTTTGTTTCTTTAGTGTCTTGCTGCACTTTAATGTAGTTTTTGAGAGCAGGGATCTTGTCTGTCTGTTTTGTTGCTACATCACCAGTTCTTGGCATAAACTAAGTGCCTATATATTTATGTGTTCAATATATATAGAACACATAAATGAATGAATGAAATAAGCTTAAAAACTAGTTGTGGAAACAATGTAAATACATAAGAAAGAAAATACAAATGGCAAAAGACTGAAGGGAATAAACAGAAACAAAAGGGGGATTTACCAATCTGGAAGACTTAATGAGCATTTACAAGTATGGGCAGGTTGCAGGGCGGGGGTGGGGGTGGGGGGTGGTTGGGCATTAATTAATAAGCTCTGAGAGCTTGAATTTTCTACTGAACATTCAAGCAAAGACACACATCCCGTCCTCTCTCAGATCACTACATCCACTTTTTTGCTTCTGCATACAAGCTGTCTACCATGCTTGAGGAGTCATTCCTCCATTTTTTGTCACTGGGGGGAAAAGTTCATCCTCTTGTCCAGGATCAAATATTATCTCCTACTCACATAGATGGTAAGTTCTATGAGGATAGATAATGAATCTGTCTTGTAAACCACTGTTTCCCTAGTACCTAGCACATAATAAGCATACGCATTATATAAATATTTGTTGAATGAACAAATGTATCTTATCTGACCTCCACATTACCAATGCATTGCCATGTTTGATTTCATAGTATATACTGTTCTGTTATTATTTGTATTTGTCTGTATCCACACTAACTTTCAAGCTTCTTGAGAGGTTCTATTTATGCCATGTTTGTGGTTTTCAGCTTCCTTCCCAAAGAGTGTGTCACAACACAGTACCAGCAGTAAGCATTTAAATTGCAAAGTATATTCATTAACTATCATTGCTTTAATAAATAACTACAAAATCCTTGAGGCACACAACAATAGCATTTATTTTGCTCATGCTTGTGCAGTTTAGCAGGGATTCAGCTAATCCATCCTGGGCTTGCCTGGGATTTTCTCAAAAGCGGGTTCAGTTTGGAAATGTCCACATGTCTCTCATCTTCCTTGAATCAGTGGGTTGGCTGGGCCATATTCTCATGGTAAGGTCAGAGGGCAAGAAGTGAGCTGAAACGTGCAATGCCTGTTTTTGTCTAGGCCTAATTAGAATGTTGCCATCTCGTCCATTTTCCATTGGTCAATGTACATTCCATGTCTCTACCAGGAGTCAAGAGGTTAGGAAATAAACTCTGTCAGTAGTAGGAAGAACTGCAGAGTCATTGATGAAATGCCAGGCCAGTCATTGATGAACTTGGGCCAATAATGCAATCAGTCACACACATTGACTTAAAATGTACAATAATAATACCAGGGCATGAACACTTGGATTCATTCCTCAAAAGTTTTAGGTGCCTACCATGGGCCAGGCACTAGTCTAGGTCCTGAGAGTAAAGAGACATAACAGTGTTGTGAAAGAAACAAGGGAGTAGTGATTCATCTTAAAAAAGAATTACGTGGTGCCTTAGTTTGCAGTCATAGTAAATAGGATGGTCTGGAATCGAATCAAGAATCAAAAAAGATTGGTCTTTCTTACAAATAAATTTGATACTACTAATTTTCCTATAATTTTTACAGGATTAGAATGCCACTCAGGGTCCATACTTTAAATGCAGAGACAAGGACAGAGATGATGTAACTTTGTTCTATATTAATATCTTTGGATAAATAGGGTACTTGCTCAGTTTACAAACTATTCCAGCCAGATACTTCATCCTAAAGGTAGAAGACACACAGCTTTTAGCTAAAACAATCTCCTGAAACCTATCTTCTCACTTTCAAAGAACTCTTCTACATATCCTTCCAGGGGCAAGAAAACTTTAGACTCCAAAGGAAGAGTCTTTGAAAAGAGACATTACAAGGCTTTGAAAACACACCTTGAAACTTTATTAGTAAAATGAAGCCTTGCATTTTTTTTTTTTTATTGTTACCTTGCGCATTCTCACATAGCGTTCCCCCAACAGGCTGTTCCTCATAGGAACATATTGATTTAATCAAATCTCACAGCTGTAGCTGGGAAGCACCCTAAATTACAATCAGGCCTTTATATGAAATATGACAGTTTAGAGACTAACTGCTGATACAAGATGGCAGATTCATTAAACTGACTTGCTGATCAATGTACTACCATTTGGAAAATCTAGACTAGGAACTAGATAGCTTTTTCACACTGGTTGTCAGACATTCGTTTAAATATCTTGTTATATGTTATGACAGATGGATAAGAAACAGCTTTAGGTTATCAGAAGATCAAGCCAGCAATTTGAATCTACCAGGAGGGAAAAAATCATCTACCTACAACAAATGCTGCTCTGAGCCTCAGGTTTTTCAAGGAGGGCTCTGTATCCAACCAGAAATAAAATGTGGTTCATGCCCTCTGTAATAACGATGACAGTGGAATACAAACCCTTAATTATAAAGCAGCCACTGCTCCCCTTTTCTCAATTTCCAGTGAATAGAAAGCTCCCTAAATTCAAGTGGGAACATTGTTCTTCCTATAATCTGTGCCAGAAAAGGTATTTATACAGAATTCACAAAAGCAGAGTCTTTATCTAAGAATTTTCAGGCTTCCTGCAGCTTATTGTAGAAAAAGTCATGTCCCTGAGATACCCTGGCCATAAGCCCCAGACCTCGGTTGCTTACTTCCAGATTCTCAGGGAGTTGTCTTAATCAGCAGCAATCCACCCTATTCTAACTAGCCCAATTAGGATTAAGAAAGAAGGGGAAATTTTTTGTGCCTCAAAGAACAGTCATGCAAACTGCAGTCAGTTGGCAAGGCATCTGGATTGCAGCCCATCAACAGGGAGTCACAGTTACAGACCCAAGGATATTTAATTTTAGCTCATTTTCAGTGGGAGGTCTACAGCTGTGGCTGTGATTTTTAAAATGCTCTAAGTTGATATAACAGTGATGATCCTCCAAGAGCTTCCCTGCTTGATGAAGTTCTAACATTCTGTGGAAAGATGTGTAGTATTGGAGTCTTATTCAGAATTCTGCTCTTTTTACTCTTTAAAGAAAATAAGAAAGGTCAGTACATGACCAACACTTTTTAAAAGAATTTCTCTTTATGTTTCCCTTCCTAAATACCATTTCAAAATGAGGAAATTAGAATCCCCATGAATATAATGCATGTCAGAAATAATAATAAACATAATTAATGACATCACTTCCCCAAGTTAGCCTACCTGTGACGTTATTGTCCCATCTGTAGGACAATGCCAGCTCGTTTCTTCTCACCTTCCTATTGCACAGAGAAGAACAAATGGAATAATCTAGGTTAAGGCAAAGTTGCCTCCTTGAAATATGTAATAGGTAAGGCTTTGTAGTGGTCCAGATGCAATAAATAGCAGACCCAGGATTTTCACCCAGAGGATTTGGCTCCAGAGCCTAAGCACTTACTCAACTTTACAGTGATGCCTCACATTTTCAGGAGGCCACTTCTAAAACCAGTGTAATCAACCTGGGAGTTTTTAAATCTAAGCACTGGAAGGCCTGCATCCTGGGAGCCCGTTTGGTCCCGGGCAAACCAGGGTAATTGATTGTCCTAACAAACCTCACATACACAAACCTTGCTAGAAGAAAGCAAAAAGACCTCTAAGTATTGAAACAACTGTCAGAAGACACACTCTGTGATGCTCAGGCATTCTAATTGAAAGAGATCTGTCCACATCCTCACCACATACATCTAGGCTCAATTAAGATGCAATTAGAAATCTTTGGATGCAATTAGAAAACTTAGGTTAGATAAATTGATAAGGGTATTGGTTAATTGGCTTCCCAACTAATCAGGAAGGACTGAAAGAGGTGAAACAAAAGAAACCAAGCTATAAGGACAATGTCTGAGTACTTTTCACAACTGTGATATTTAATTGTGCGTTAGCTAGTGCATTTTCTAAGTGATAAAAACAACTTGAACCATTGTCAGTAATAAGATAAATTTATCAGAAGTATTTGTAGCAGGGGCATGGGTGCCATTTGAATGTGCTTCCTTTCATTGTGGTTTCTCTTCATGGCGTCTTTATTCTTTCAGGCTGTTTCTGTCTTCATGGCTGAAAACATAAATCCAAAACAGTTCCTAGGTTTCACACCTTCAGCCATAGGAGGAAGATTATTTTATTTCACAGATTTACAATACCAGAAATACTAGACATTTTACTGGACATTTTCCTAGTTTGGTTCATGAAACAATTTCTGACCACTAATCTATGACCAAAATTGGGGTCACATAAGAACATGGCAGCCTTGTAAGAATCTCGGTGGTGGGAGGAGGCTCTTTGTAAAGGGAGGTGATCTTACTGATGTACACCAGAGTCCTCTGCTTGGCTGCAGAGCATACTCCAAAGTCCTATTTCAACCGATTCTCAACATGCCTTCTCTCTTGTTGTTCTTCCTGTACATAGATTATCAAAGTGTCACCATTAATATGTTTAAAATTTTTCATGTATAAGCACAAAATTACCTCCTTCCCTATCTAAAAAAATTAAGTTTTAATCCAGCTAACTATGATTTTTACAGAATTTTTTTATTTACAAAAATATACTAAGCTCAACAAATAAGAGGATGGGAGTAGGATATTATGGGCTTTCTCATCTCTAAATTCTGATTTTCTTCTGTGTGATGATAGCATGAAGTCATGGACTCTGCAATTTAGCCTGCATCATGCCCTGATCACACCTCCAATAGTGCTTCAATCAGTACTAATTAATAAATTAACCAAGTAGATGTACCAAATATGCGATAACAGAGAAGACATTGAAACAAACACCCACTCCAAAAGTGAGAAGGGAAGTTAAAATAAGATCAATATATCTTGGCCCATTAGAATATAAACTCTGTAAGGGCAGTGATTTTTCTTTGTTTTATTGACAAATTTATTCCTAGTACTCAACAAATTATATATATATATATATATGTAAAATGTTGAATAGATGGGCATCCTTTTCTTGTTTTATTCCCTGCAAATAGAGTGTCTTTGGACAACTGGTATGACTACCTCAGATATTGTTATTGTTATGTGTATTGCCTGGATAGGAAACAGGGACATACTGAGTTCACTATGAAACAAGTGGTGGAATGGCTTTCAGACTGATGTAAACTGCACAACCTTTATTTAAAACTTAAATATCAGATGCTCAGCATTGCTCATTATTAGAGAATGCAGATCAAAACTACAGTGAGATATCAGCTCATACAGGTCAGAGTGGCCATTATCAAAAAGTCTACAAACAATAAATGTTGGAGAGGGTGTGGAGAAAACGGAAACCTCTTATGCTGTTGGTGGGAATGTAAATGGATACAGCTACTAAAGGAAGACAGTATGGGGATCCCTTAAAAAACTAGGAATGGAACCACCATATGACCCTACAATGCCACTACTAGGCATATACCCTGAGGAAACCTAAGTTGAAAGACACACATTCATTGCAGCACTATTTACAATAGCTGGAAAATGGAAGCAACCTAGATTTCCATCAACAGATGAATGGATAAAAGTTGTGGTACATATACATAATGGGATATTACTCAGCCATAAAAAGGAACACATGTTAGTCAGTTCTTATGAGGTGGATAAACCTAGAGCCTATTATATAAAGTAAGTCAGAAAGAGAAGAACAAATATTGTACACTAATGCATATATATGGAATCTAGATAGGTGGTACTGATGAAATTATGTATAGGGCAGATATAGAGAACAGACTAATAGACACGGAGGGCGGGGAGGAAAGAAAGGGTGGGATCTATGGAGAGAGTTACATTAGCATATGTAAAATAGATAGCCAATGGGAATTTGCTGTATGACTCAGGGAACTCAACCTGGGGCTTCTTAACAACCTAAAAGGGTGGAAGGGAGGTTCAAAAGGAAGGGGACATATGCATACCTACAGCTAATTCATGTTGATGTTTGGCAGAAACCAACATAATTCTGTAAAGCAATTATCCTTCAATTAAAAAATAAATAAATTTAAAAAATAAAACAAATATCCACACACAATTAGTCTTCCTCTATATGTGTCTTTATTTCCTAGTTGAAGTCTTCAGTTCCTGAAAGTATTTCCATGACCTGAAGTATCAGGAGGGCTTCCCTGGTGGCTCAGTGGTAAAGAATCCACCTTCAATGCAGGAGTCACGAGTTCAACCCCTGGGTTGGGAAGATCCACTGAAGAAGGAAATTACAACCCATTCCAATATTCTTGCCTAGGAAATAGGCAGGCTACAGTCCATGGGGTGGCAAAAGAGTCAGACAATACTGAACAACAGCAACAGGGCAACAAAGTATCAGACAACTAACTCTCTCAGTTACAAAGTTCATGTGACAAGGCTTCCTTCTACACTTCTTTTAGCTCTAGGTAGATTATAGAAAATGTTAGCTCTGACATTGAGGTATTTTGGCAGGATTTAGAGAATCTGATGAGGAGTACATATTTCCAATAATGTTGATTAAGTGTCATGATATGTTTATTAGGTATGTAATGTCTTGGGAACATCACATCATTTTTTTTACATCTCCAAAAATAGAGATAAAGCTATGAATGTTATGTGTGGCTATATAAGACTGTATGAATTAGCTTGTATGTTCTGTACCACTTTGTTCTGAGAAGTCATGACTTTACCCCTCTCAGTTCGTGTGGCTGGCTCCTCCTTTTGGCATCAATGCAGGGCAGGTGGCCCAAGCCCATTCCTTCAGAGCAGCTCATAACCTGACCACAGTTATCGAGTCAAGAATATACCTGTGACTCCAGTTGAGCCAATGAGAGTTATACCTGGATAATATTTTTAGACTTGTGAGAAAATAAGACTATTTTCTCTGAAAATATTAGTAATAGTAGTGTTTCCAGGGATCAAATTTGCCAACAAAAAGAAAAGCATTGCTGAGAATGAAGACTACCCAGGGATGAAGTCAGAGATTTGGTGATATACTTTGTACCTTTGAACATTGACATATTTTAAGTCAAATCTACCCCTAGAACTTTCACTTGTATAAACCTCTAAATTTCCTTTTGACTCAAACTAGACATAGCTGGGTGGAGAAGGCAATGGCACCCCACTCCAGTACTCTTGCCTGGAAACTCCCGTGGACGGAGGAGCCTGGTAGGCTGCAGTCCATGGGGTCGCTAAGAGTCAGACACGACTGAGGGACTTCACTTTCACTTTTCACTTTCATGCACTGGAGAAGGAAATGGAAACACACTCCAGTGTTCTTGCCTGGAGAATCCCAGGGACTGGGGAGCCTGGTGGGCTGCCGTCTATGGGGTCGCACAGAATCGGACACGACTGAAGCGACTTAGCAGCAGCAGCAGCAGCAGCAGCAGACATAGCTTGGTAGAATCTATATTTCTTCAACCAAATTGGTTGAAAAGAGTTTCTCATTTAGCAATATGAGATAAAAATAGGTAACGTAATAATTATAAAGCTCTTTGACTACTTCATGAAAGGGAGTTATATTGAATTAATGCTCGTTATATTGAATTAATTAGTTATATTGAATTAATGAGAACTTTGAAATATAAATATCTGTAGACTACAAATATTATATAATTAGAAATCCTAACAACAAACTGTAACGATAGAATGAGTTACACCAAGAACTATAGTTCTTAGAAACAGATTCAATTTAGAATAATGGCTTCAAAATCTCTAGAAATGTTAGCAGTAATATCAATGTGCAGAATAGTGAGTTTCCTAAAATCATATATCATATTTAAACTTATGTAAATATTCTTAAAATTCCATTTGTTATGATTTTCAGAAATAGTATATAAAATTTCTTAATGACCACAAATTATATCATATAAAGCACAGTTTCCTTTATAAGTGAAATTTCTTATTTCTAAAGTGTAAAAATAGAATATGAAGCCTTAGCAATAGTTCCAACCTAGCATTAAAGTAGCTCTTTCTCATCTAAAGATTTAGAATTGTGACTTTCTCTCAAGTTTAGGCTAAATGCAAAGCCCTTTGATTAATGGACAATTAAGAGTATGTATCTTTTGTGAATATTAGCAATTTCCTTGTGAAACTTTGTATGCAGGATCATAGTTATTTACTAAGGCTAAGAAATTAGTTGAGTAGTTTAAACCAAGAGGCCTAATAGAATGCAGCTTAAGTATACAGTCTGCAGTATAATAGTTTTCACTAGGCAAACCTAATGACTTTAAAAGCTTTTATTTATGAAATAGATATTTATAGACAACAGAAGCTTTGGAGGATTCATTGACTGTCAACTTCTTCTCATCTTTTTAGAGCTATGCCTAATACACATCTTGGGATGGTTACCAAAACCTGTAGTAGTAGAATTGCCAATACCATGGCAAGAGGGAGAATAAATTAATGGTAAACAAGATAAATTTGTTCTATGGCCTCTCTAGAGCTAATGGCCATAGGGAAATATTAAAGAAATCCTTCTTGTTAGAAAGAAAATTAAGCATACAAGTAGATAATAAAAATGACAGGGATATATTTAGCATAGGAATAATATGTTTGCTCGTGAAGAGCACTAATTTCAGTATTCCTCAAGCGTGGCTTGTGAAATGAGATTTACACAAGATTTGGCAGTGCATAAATTACTCTGAAGGCATAAGGTATGCATTTTTGGAGATGTATTAACTGTTTGAGGACAACCACACATATTTAATAAAGTGCTGTGGTGCTGCACTGAATTCTGTGCTAGTGGCAAAAAGTGTTCTGTTTATTATTTTACAGACACCTCTTGTAAGTATCTCTGAAACAGCATTTTGCCAGGCACTGAACAAAATGCAGACATGAGTGAAAAGAACCATGCTATAGACCAAATTCTGGCTTGGGAGTTGAGATAGGAGACATGGGCTATAGCTTTGCTTCTCCTACCAACCAAATATGTGTCTCCAAATTGGCCATATTCTAAAACATCTGTGAACAGATTTTATTTGTTGTAATCAACAGTTATGCTTGGTTAAACCTCTTTTTAAGGTCATTCCTGAGTTTAAAATTCTAAACTTATTATATTTCATCTTCCCTGGGAGACAAAAAAAACCTACTTGACAAAAAATAGACTCGTGCATTTAATGACGACTGCAAATATTTAGAATGGCATCCATTTAATTACAAGTACTGAATTCATTATTTTAGAAGACACTGTACAATGAATCCTAAAAGTTCTTTGACTTCTTTGCCCAGCCCACCCAGTGGGTATGGGATTTGATTTTATCGTGATTTTGCCCCTCCTCCTGTCTTGTTGTGGCTTCTCCTTTGTCTTTGGATGTGGGATATCTATTTTTGATCCCAGCATCATCCTGTCAATGTCCCTCTACTCTACCATCTTGATTTGATTTCTGGTAAACATTTTAATTTTTAATGGGGCAATTTTAATATAAAATGCTTCAGAATACTTGGAGTTTTATTTCTGAAAAGTTGCCTATACATAGGTAAATTTTAAAAGTCCAAGAACAGGATTGAAGATGCAAGACTGGTTATTTTGATGATGGTCAAGAAAAAGGTACAGACACCTATGTGTGAGTCTCCTCTCAGGGTATTACTAAATTGTATTTCTTTGTGTTCCTTCATAGCTCAGTTGGTAAAGAATCCACCTGCAATGCAGGAGACCTAAGTTTGATTCCTGGGTTGGGAAGATCCATTGGTGAAGGGATAGGCTACCCATTCCAGTATTCTTGAGTTTTCCTGGTAGCTCAGCAGGTTAAGAATCCTCCTGCAATGCAGGAGACCTGGGTTTGATCCCTGGGTTGGGATGATCCCTTGGAGAAGGAAAAGGCTACCCACTCCAGTATTCTGGCCTCGAGAATTCCAAGGACTATAGTCCGTGGGGTTGCAAAGAGTTGGACATGACTGAGCGACTTTCACTTCACTTTTGATCCTTGCTGATCAAAGGAGAAGCACGAAAAAGAGAAACGAGACAGAAGGCTGAAAACAAGTTGTACTCTTACCATTTTGCTGAGATTGTATTCTTTCTCTTCAAAACCCACATATCTTAGTTTTCCTCACACTAAAAATTTCTTATTACCTCCATTTTAGTAATAATTATGATAAATATATGGTTGCCTAAAAGGATGTATAAATTCAAAACACTTGTTAAAAATTAGTTGTAAATGGAGCTTTTTTTCCTCAAGGATCAGGGCTTTGGAAAGACCTCATGACCATGACTAGGGCCTTGGTCAGGATAGAATTGTTTTGAAATACAAGGAAGAAACATTTCACCTTACCTGCATTTTTCTTAGAGATTTTAATTCAAATCACATTGTAGGATCAACTCAGATATGATTTATTTGTGTTACTAAAGGGAGTTCACAGAATTATCAATTTAACTTAGATATGTTTTTCATTCATCTATCATCAATTCAACATCAATAGTACTAATCACTGAACTGGTTATCTATTGCCTTATGTACACTACATTACACAGAACTTGGTGGCATATAGGAAGAGATATTAATTGGCTCATGTGTTTGCAAGGGTTAGCTAAAGTGCATGGCAATGCACTCCAATATTCTTGCCTAGAGATCCCATGGACAGAGGAGCCTGATGGGCTGCTCTCCATAGAGTCACACAGAGTCGGACACAATTGAAGCGACTTAGCATGCATAAATGCACTGGAGAAAGAAATGGCAGCTCACTCCAGTGTTCTTGCCTGGAGAATCCCAGGGACAGAGGAGCCTGGTGTGCTGCCGTCCATGGGGTTGCACAGGGTCGGACACGACTGAAGCGACTTAGCAACAGAAGCAGCAGCTAAAGTAACCCAGGCTCACCTGTGTATCTGCATCAGCTGAAGATCATCTAGGCAGTGCTGCTGTTACTGTCAAGCTCGTAGACTTACGTAGGACTGTCTAGTTGTTAGCTGATCTAGGATAGCTTTAACTGGGATGATTTCAGTGAGCCAGCACTGCTCCATGTACCTTTTATATTCTAGCAGTCTCGCCCTGGCATGTTCTTAAACAAGGGCAATGGTGTAACAGTAGGCAAGCCCAACTCGAAGAGTATCTTTCAAACCTCACTTTGGTCACAGTTGCTGATTTCCTACTAACCAAAGCAAACCAATGACTGAGTAAAGAGTCAGAGCAGAAGGACACCATAAAGTTATGTGGCAAAGAACATTGATATAGAGAGGGGTGAAGAATTAGGGCCATTTTGCAATGATTACAGCATAGTGTTCTATTCAATCTACTTTGTAGGACTGAAGAATGATATAGTTCATGCTGTCCTAGGGTTCATGGATCCAGTAATATGTAATTAATATTCCCCAAGGAAGAAGAATTTATTGACCTTTTTAGTGCTGTCAGAAGTGAATGTTACCTATGCTCTTCTCCCTGTCCATCCATGCAGGAATTTGGAGCGGGGTGCATTTCATCTGGCTCTTCTTTTGTGTGACTTGAAGTAGTAGCTGACAATATTTAATGACAAGTATAGAATAATGTTCTCTTGTACTCAGGAATGTTCTAAGGAGATAAAAGTGAAAATGAAATGACAAAGGAAATGAGCCAGAAAATAAGACCCAAGACTCAATTAAAATTCAGTGCCCAAGCCAAATAAGTGAAACTCTCTTAGATAGATTGTATAAATTCAACTTATTATAGATTTAAAAAGAAAACAATTTCAAGGTTTCTTATCACCATGTACAGCTGCTAGACCTCCAAATGGAATTTCCTAATGAGTGTGGAAACAAAATCTGTTTCTTTCTTTCCCAGCTACTCTGCATTCACCTGGCTTCTGTCCAACACTGACCAGCTGCCTCTCTCAATTCTGCAGCCACCTGGTTCTGTTGCTGACATTTGAGTTTGGAAGGAGAACATACTTCTTTCTAATTATTCCAGATATTATACCTTATTTACACTGTACCTGGCTTCTGGATTGACACTAATAGAAAATGTCAAAATCTCCCTGGTCTTTCTATAAGACAAAATGCAGTGCTTGGCAGGACTCATTGGGGAGACTGTGGCAGCCCTCTCTTCCTTCTTTTGTGTTTGTCAGTAATGTGGGGATTGAGAAACTGAAACCAACATTACCAAAACTTTTGCTGTGAGGGTTCTTGATGTGATAAAGTTTACCCAATTAGGCTGGAACAGGGGAGGAGACAAAAGAGCCATAGTTTTGCACTGCTGACTGTTTTAAAGTTTGGTCAGGACAGGGGAGCCTGGTGGGCTGCCTTCTATGGGGTCGCACAGAGTTGGACACGACTGAAGTGACTTAGCAGTAGCAGCAGGAAGGTTCTGGGATTGTCTGCAGCTATTTTAGCTGAAGAGCAATTATAGAAGACATTGTGAACAGTCATCAGGTGTTGCAAATTTCATCAGCTGTTGGAAATGTAGATTTAATTTCTCAATCTCCGTATTATTGACAAACACAGAAGAAAGAAGGGAGAATGGCCGCCAGAAGTCTCCACGGTAAGACTCCCCAAACCTGTCCCTGTGTCTTGTTAGGTCTGTGACCTGAGAGGCAGGGCGTGCTGAATAGTGACTTCTGGATTTCTGGATGCATGCTAAGGCTGTGAATGTGTGGAAAACATTCCGCAATTCCTGGTGGTGAGTTTCCACTTTCTCATTTCTTTATTACAGTAAGGATAGCAGCTCTCTTGCTGGGCTACGTTTGTAGTGTTGTTTGGGCCTCTTTCCTAAAAGAATAGTTTCTAGCCTTCCAGTGATTTTTGCAAGCATCTAATTCCCTTTATTAATTGCCACTCTGCTTAAAATACCTAGGTTTCTTTCTGTTTCCTGCAACCAATCATGACTGATATAATAATGCTGAAACCAAATTCATGAATTAGTTATGTACTTGCTTGGCCACCAAAAGTAAAATGTAAAATACAGATTCACACCAAAAATTTTTTAATGAAAATAACTATAAAAATTAAAAATATAGAGAGTCATGCTATTGTTTAATTTTTTATTGTTTTTCCATTTGTTTACTATTCTTCAAAATTATAAAATATTTTAAGATCATAGAAAAAATATGAAATATAAGGTAACAGATCTTTAAGTATCCACTGCAAGACTGATCAAACATTGATATTTGAACATATTTGCTTTAAATCTTATTTTTTGACTTAAATATTATAGATGTATCTAAATCTCTCCCTAATCCCACTTTTTATATATCTTCAGAGGTAACCAGTCTTGTAAAATACATATATATTCCATGCATAATGTTGTGCTTTTCCTATACATATGTATGCATTCATA
The DNA here is from genome assembly GCF_029378745.1 of Bos indicus. Taxonomy (NCBI): domain Eukaryota; kingdom Metazoa; phylum Chordata; class Mammalia; order Artiodactyla; family Bovidae; genus Bos; species Bos indicus. The sequence continues at coordinate 56,722,369 of NC_091765.1, read as the reverse complement.
CCAGTATGTATATCCTTTTATATTCTTATACTTTATACAAATCATTTCATATTGTATGAACCATGTTTCCCAGGTTACTCTTTCAGGCAGTATTACGTTCCTGATATTTTTCTATTTTTTAACCTATAGATCCAGTTACTTTATTTTAACTAATATGTGATTTTCTATTGGCTGATTATACCATTTACCTCCTGAGGTTGTTTTCAAGGATTGATTTTCTAATAACGTTTCAAAATCAATATGCTAATAATTGAATTTTTAATTTCCCCTGACCTTTTACAATGGCTCCTGTAATTGATCTCTTTGTTTTTGCCAATGGCATTTACACCCCCAAATCCTTCCAGCTTTTGGAATCATCTCGCCATGTTATTTTCATTATTGATCAATTCACTGAACACTGGTTCCTTGATAGTCTTTGTCTGTGATAAAATCTTTGAAGAGACTTCCTAAAGTCTCTTCTCCATCTCTCACTCCAGCAACAGCCTCTTCCTTCCTTTCGGAACATTTATCACAATGTATAATCAGTATTTATTTATATTCTTGTTTATTTTTTGTCTATCTTCTCCAATTGACTATAAGCTCTATAAAATTTGGAACCATGTGTTTATGTTCAATACTATTATGAGTATGGTAGGAGCTCAGTAAATAACCGATAAATGAATGAAAGCATGCCGTGTGTAGCCCATTGTATTCTAAATTCAACCAGTCATGTTCTGAAGATATTTTTTTCTCCAAAATATCAATAATATAAATCTAAGAAGAGGACATTTAGAAAGAAGAGAAATATAAAAGTAAAGCAATGCTTTACAGTAGTACATTGCCGGGCTAGGTGTTCACAGTGGTAACCATTAGAAAGGGTAAGTATTTTATTCGTGTAAAATGTTCCATTTGTTTTTACCTTAGGATGAATAACCCAAAAGAAAATCACTTGTCAAATATGTGACCTATTAATTGTATGGAAGAGTACAAAAATAATACAGGCACCTATGTACTCACCATTAAGATTAAACAGATGTTAACATTTTTGCATATGTGCATCAAACCTGTCTTTTAAAATAGGGAAAAAAACTGGTACAGTTTCAGCTAAGTTCCCCCTCTTCTGTCTCCTTTCCTCCCCACAAATAATCAGTGATGTGTGTGTCTTTTCTGTGCAAGTCATCTTGTACATAAGAGCAGTGTAACAATTCTGGTGCACCCTGGATCCCCTATTTAAGAAAAAACACAATTACAGAAAAGTTAGATGTAAAAGTAATTATTTGTTTAGAATAAGAAATTATAGCACACTTAAAATGTAAAAAAAAGATGTCACAAGCATTGCAAAATCTGCAAAATTAACATATTTTTAAATATATTGCCTGACCTACCACTATAATATTGCATTTTTCCCTATGCTTGAGACCGTGGATCCTTGATTACCTCTTCCCATGATGATATTTTAAAGGGTTAATTTTCTTTTTATAATTGCTCTATAGAAACTATTTTCCTTGTAGCATTATGAACTAAATTTATTTTTTATTATAGATAGTTGGAGTGTAATAATTTAATACTTCACACATGTGCTTTCTTATTATTGTGTCGATACAGATTTATGTCCAGCACATCCAGGAATTCAAGAGAAAGAAACTCTTGCTAGTGGAGGTCATTAGCAGCCGCTGAAGGAGGAACTGACCCATCTCAAAAAGGTAATACATGCCTATCTTTCTTCTCAACTCATTAAAAGAAACAAATGTAAATAATACAGTAGCCAAGTGTATATATCATTAGTAATTTCTCTTGTATTTGATAACTTTCAATAGCCTGAAACTAAAGCATTTATGTTTAACTGTAAATTAATATTCAGAATTAAAAAAAAAAAACAAAACCTCCCTAAAAAGAGGCCTATGCAAGTGAAAGTTGCCAAAACCTAAGTTTCATTCGTTAAATCTACCTTTATTTGTGTGTATTTATACTTGACATATGCTGTTTCCAGGGTAGCAAATTAGAGTGAAATTCTGGGTTATAGGATGCGTCTACCTTAAGCAAAAAGCTAACCAAAATGGTTCTAACATTTTCTGTTCTTCTAATGAGTCCCTGTTACATTTTCATCAATACCTGGTATTCCCTCACTTAGTAATTTTGACAGCTGGATGTGCGAAGTATTACTGTCGTTTTCACTTGCCTTTAATTTCTCTTCAGTCATGTTGGACATTTAATGTATTTATACTTATTGCCCATCTTGATTTCTTAAAATGTAAATTGCCCATTGTATCCTCAAATTATTTTTATTCGATTAGCTTTATTTTTATTGATTGATTTTGAAAATATTCATTATTATCTTCCAGTTGCTAATTCCTTACCTATTAAATGGGTTACAGTGCAGTCTGACATAATATTACTTTATTTCTGATCTCTTTTGTCATACAAAGGTTTTCAATTTAATGCAGCAAGGTTTATCTTTTATAAATTTTGCTTTGTGTTTCATAAATATGCAAATCTTCTCTCTCCAAATCTTCTCTCTCCTTCCACAAAGATGTATTTTCATGTTTTCTTCTCTAAAAGTTTGAGTTTTATTTCTTATATTGAATTCTTTGATGCTTTTGGAATTCATTGGGGGTATTACATGAAGTATTATATTTTTACTTGATATAGTTAGAGCTCCACTTTGTTAATATGCCTTCCTTTTACCACTGGTTTATAAAATCAGTTAATTCATTTCATCAGAATTGAAATCCAGACTCCATCCTCACTAGCTATATGATCTTAAATAAGTTACTTAAACTTGGGCATTCCTCAGTTTACAAATATTGTGCCAGATAGAGATATTGTGAAAATTAAATGAGTTAATAGTTACAAAAATTTTAGATAGCTTGACATATATTAAACACTCATTCATAGCACCTCAATAAATTGTACCCTTCTTCCTTTCCCTACTGAAATTCAGTATAATTTGATAAAGGAGTAAATAAGGAGGCCACATATTTATTATTAAAGATAAAATTAAAGAGCAGTTTATAGAACCAAACTTGGAGGCTTACTTGTAATCAGAGTTAGGCAGACTTTCACTTAGTTATAGGCAAGACTGGATTAGGGCAGATTTCACATGCGGAAGGTTTGTGTAGGTAAGAATTATCATATTTTGCTAAGATACTCTTTGGAAATTTTGCACATATGTTCATTTCCTGTACTGTTATCAACTATTAGTATTTTATACTGTTCTTTTTTTTCCCCCTGGGAACAGTTTGTATCATCTGTTTACTAGATGTTGGATAACTTCTTTTTTTTTTTTTTTTTACAAAACCGCCTAGATGTACCCACTCACCTACTATGGATTTACTGTGTATGTGTGAATTCTATTCTATTTCTTTTTCTCTTCCATTATAGTTGTTCTACTTGTTGAGTGAATTTTGATAAATTATAATTTTCCAGAAATTTTTCATTTTATTGCAATAAAATCATGAGTCTCATGCTATTTTTAGATCTTTAGTATATAAGCAACTTCATTTACTTTCTTTATCCCTAGTAGCGTAGGAACATATGTATATGTGCATTTGTGTATTTTATGTGTGTTTGTGTGACTGCCTCTTGAATTTTTTATAGACAATCTCACTAGAATTTTCCTTAGTTTATTAATCTTCTAAAAGCATTAACTTCTGGATTTTGTTGATATTTTTCCTTTTGCCTTTTTTTATATTTTAACTGATATTTATATTCTGCATTTACTTTCTTACATTCTACTTTTCTGATTTCTTTTGTTGAATGCTTATTTCTCATTTATCAGTATGTCTTCTTTGCTACAATAAGAATTTAAAGATAAGTAGATAAATATTTCTTTCTCGTATGGTTTTGGCTCTATCTCATCCAATTTAATGTAATTTAATTTATGTTACATTTTCTGTTTACCCCAAGATTTGGTTAAAAGAATGTTAAATTATAAGTTGAGATTTTTAGTTATCTTTTTGTAATTTTATTTTGTATGGTTATAGAAAATTTGGTACTTTTTCTGTAATTTTCAAGATTTTTTTCTGTATTGTAGTAGATACTCATTTTGGAGAAACTTCTGTGATTAGTTGAAATAAAAATGCATTTCCTGTCTGAGTTTTAAATATCCAAATATATACTTTAAACATTTCAATTATATTGTTAAAATTCTTGCATTCCTTCATTAAGCAAATGTTGAGTGAGTCCTATGTGCCAGTCATATTTTTTTCTAAGCACTGAGAACATAGCAGTTAAAATATAAGCAAACCCTTTTTATGGAGCTTATATTCTATCATGGAAAAAGAAAGGTATACAAATGAATAAGTAAATATATATGATATGTAAGATGGTAATAAAGGTCATGGAGAAAAATAAAGCAGAAAGTACTGGGGGTTGTGTGTCTGCGTGTGTGCTCAGCCATGTGTGACTCTTTATGACCCCATGGACCATGGCCTGCCAGAGTCCTCTGTATATGGAGATTTTCCAGGCAAAAATACTTGAGTGGATAGCCATTCCTTTCTCCAGGGGATCTTCCCAACCCAGGGATTGAACCTGCATCTCTTGTATCTCCTACATTGGCAGGAGGATTCTTTACCACTGTACCACCTGAGTTATTGGTTATTTTTTATGGGATGGCTTTCTCTTCAGGTAGGAGAACAAGTACATGGCCTTGGGGAGGGGGTTCTTTGGCCAGAGAGAAGTGAGCAGAGATGAGAGTGGTCAAAGATGAGGTTAGAGAGTTAGTGGGTAGCCAGATAAAATACAGATATCAAACTGATGAGCAGGAACTAGCAATAAGACTCAGATGAAGTAGATAACTAGGGAAATAAGAAGGAAAAGATTATTAACCTGCCAGCCAAGAAGAGTTGGAGCAAGAGCAAGGATTTCCTATGTTCTTTATCTGGTTCTTCTACTAATAATCTGGATAAACTTGGAACATTTAACCTTTTTGATTTTGAAACTTCTTAGCCATGGGTCCTGCCAACTCTAAGTTTCTATAGCAATTAAAGATTCATTATTGTAAGTGTGGGCTAGATCATTAATCCACTGCAGAGGGATTGATTCATGAACAACCTTTAAGTTTCTATACTGTCCTAAGAACTAAAGGGAGACAGTGGCCTGTCCAGTGGCACTACCAAGCAGATGGGTGCTTTCAGTTTCATCTGCATTTGGGTGAACAACGCTTATATGGTTGCTTGTGGTGCTGTTTGTTTTTCTTTTCTTTTTTTTTTTAAAGATCTTTCAGAATAGTAGATTCTTGGAGTTTTCTCAGAGTTTTGAGACTGTCAGTCTATTTTCACTACTGAATTCACAAATAGTACACATCTGTAATGCAATCAAAAGGTCTCAGTCCGATGTGTGCTCAGTCGCTTAGTCCTGTCTCTTCGCAACCCCATGAACTGTAGCCTGTCAGGCTCCTCTGTCCTGGGATTTTCCAGACAAGAACACTTGAGTGGGTTGCCTTTTCCTTCTCGAGGGAATCTTCTGACCTAGGGATCAAACCAGCGTCTCCTACATTGGCGGGTAGATTCTTTACCATTGAGCCACCCAGGAAGCCCAATGCATATTAACTCTCTGCAAAAGGTTAAGTAGGAGGATTTTAGGTCCATTCTTGGAGATCGGTTAATTTGGTTACCTAATTTGCCTGTGTAGAAAATGACTATGAAGGAAAGTTGCATTTTTATTGTCATTTCAATTCAGAGTTCACAGGATTTGGTTTCATTTTAGGTTTGTGATTAAATCTGTACTTTCATACTTGTGCTAACAAGAACTAAAGGAAAACAGTAACTTGCCTCACACTAGCCTGCTACTGCTGTTAACTCGCTTCATTCGTGTCCAACTCTGTGCGACCCCAGAGACAGCAGCCCACCAGGCTCCACCGTCCCTGGGATTCTCCAGGCAAGAACACTGGAGTGGGTTGCCATTGCCTTCTCCAATGCATGAAAGTGAAAAGTGAAAGTGAAGTCGCTCAGTCATGTCCGACTCTTCGCGATCCCATGGACTGCAGCCCACCAGGCTCCTCCATCCATGGGATTTTCCAGGCAAGAGTACTGGAGTGGGGTGCCATTGCCTTCTCTGCTCACACTACCCTACCTCTCTTCTAATTTTTGTTCTCAGAAGCAAAAAGTGTTTACTTTCAGCTTTATCTGATCTTTACCTCTGAATAACTTATATATATATATATATATATATATATATATATATATATATATATACTGATATTATTTACTTTCATTTTTTTTTAATGTTTAATTTTATTTTATTTTTAAACTTTACAATATTGTATTGGTTTTGCCATATATCGAAATGAATCTGCCACAGGTATACATGTGTTCCTCATCCTGAACCCTCTTCCCTCCTCCCTCCCCATACCATCCCTCTGGGTTGTCCAGTGCACCAGCCCCAAGCATCCAGTATCGTGCATTGAACCTGGACCGGCAACTCACTTCATACATGATATTATACATGTTTCAATGCCATTCTCCCAAATCTTCCCACCCTCTCCCTCTCCTGCAGAGTCTATAAGACTGATCTATACATCAGTGTCTCTTTTGCTGTCTCATACACAGGGTTATTGTTACCATCTTTCTAAATTCCATATATATGTGTTAGTATACACTTTCAATTTTTGACACTCTATATCGATAATTCTAATGCCCAATGAAAATTATAATTTAAACAATATTATGAGATGTACCTAAAACAGCACTAAGAAGAAAATTTATAGAACTAAATGATCATATTAAAAAGGAAAAAGACTTAAAAATCAATGATTTAAATATTCACTTTATGAAGTTAGGAAAAGAGCAAATTAAAGATAAAATAACATCCGACTTCCTGCTGTTAAAGGTAAAGATTTAGCTCCTTTACAACCCCCTATGCATTTCTCCCACACCCCCCTTCATACAATCTACCTCCTCTATGCTTGCAATATAGTTAGAGGTTTCCCCTGCTATCCAAAAGTAGAACATTCCTATGAAATTTGTCATAAGCCAAAATGGCATAAAGAAGCAATCACCCTAGGCCACTTCCTGCTAATATAACAAAATAATTTGAGATAAAGTTCAGAGGCTCACAGAAACAGTTCAAGCTATGGTGGCTTAATACAGAGATGCTGAGAGTAGGCCTTAGGGTGGGCACTTGGTGGTACCACCGTCACTACTCATGGTACATGCCACCTCTATACTGGTTCACTGCAAAACAAATGCTATTTCCCTTTTGGTCATTTTTTGGTAAAAGCAAAAATCCTCTGATTTCTATGGGTTAGCAAAAACAGGTACTAATGTAGGTCTTTTGTAAAAGCAAAGTGGCCATAAAGCAAACTTTGGTAAAGAGGGGGATGTGTGCATAACCTTTAGATAACATTTCCATATGTTACATTTTCATGACTATGGTAGTATTATTCATATTTCCTTTCCTGTGCAACTTTTTTTTCCTTGCAGGAAATAATTGCCTGTATTTCTATTGTTTTTGTTTCTTAATTTTCTGTATAACTGTCATTAGTGTGAATGTAAATTTTTCTCTCTGTACATGCATACATATAAAGTAACAAATCTCTTTTTTTTCCCCTTGGAGCCATGACTGTTGCTAAAACAGCTGTCCTCCCATGTAGGTCTGGACTGGTTGCTCTCTACACTGGCTACTCAGACTTATCTTAGGATTTTCTTATGCCATCACCTTAGGAATTGCTTTGTTGTCTCCTGTGTGCTAAGTCGCTTCAGTTGTGTCCAACTCTGTGCGACCCCATAGACGACAGCCCACCAGGCTCTGCTGTCCCTGGGATTCTCCAGGCAAGAACACTGGAGTGGGTTGCCATTGCCTTCTCCAATGCATGAAAGTGAAAAGTGAAAGTGAAGTCGCTCAGTCATGTCTGACTCTTGGCGACCCCATGGACTGCAGCCTACCAGGCTCCTCCACCCATGGGATTTTCCAGGCAAGAGTACTGGAGTGGGATGCCATTGCCTTCTCCCTGTCTCCTGTGTATTAAATCCCATTTTGCCTTTTTTCTTATTTGCCACCCTTTGTTAGGGAGAGCATTTTTTCTACAATTTCCCTAAGAAAATATACATGCAAGGTGATTCTTTTGAGAATCACGTCATACCTGATAGTTTAACTGGATGAAGAAATTTAACATAAAATCACAAATTCTATTTTAATAGACTTTGTTTTTGGAATGGTTTTAAGTTTCCAGAAAATTTGAAAAGATAGTAATGAGGGTTCCTCACTGGGCTCCCTCACCCAGTTTCCCCCATTAGTAACATCTTACATCAATTAATATGGTACTTATTTTACACAAATAATGAACCCCAAATAATATACTATTATATATATGTTATTTTATCTAAAGTCCACAGTGTATTCAGATTTCTTTGATTTTTGCCTAGTTTCCTTTTTTTTTTGTTCCAGGATCTCATCCAAGATTGCAACTTATATTTACTTGTCACATCTCCCTATGTTCCTCCTAGCTGTGGCAGTTCCTCAGACTCTCCTTGCTTTTGATGGCCTTGATAGTTTTTCATAGTATTGGTCAGGTATTTTGTAGGATGCTTCTGGATTATAATTTGTCAAATGGTTTTCTTATTAGCCTGTAATTATGGTTTTTTGAGAGAAAGACGATAAAGAAAAAGTGACATGTTTATCACATTATATAAAAAATATATGCTATCATCAGGGTTTTCCATTAATATTGACCATAATCACCCAGTATTAATATTGACTACAATCACCCAAGTAAGACGGCAGGTGTTGCAAGAGAGCAGCAGAGGGCAAACACACTGAAACCATACTCACAGAAAACTAGTCAATCTAATCACACTAGGACCACAGCCTTGTCTAACTCAATGAAACTAAGCCATGCCCATGGGGCAACCCAAGATGGGTGGGTCATGGGGGAGAGATCTGACAGAATGTGGTCCACTGGAGAAGGGAATGGCAAACCACTTCAGTATTCTTGCCTTGAGAACCCCATGAACAGTATGAAAAGGCAAAATGATAGGATACTGAAAGAGGAACTCCCCAGGTCAGTAGGTGCCCAATATGCTACTGGAGATCAGTGGAGAAATAACTCCAGGAAGAATGAAGATATGGAGCCAAAGCAAAAAGAATACCCAGCTGTGGATGTGACTGGTGATAGAAGCAAGGTCTGATGCTGTAAAGAGCAATATTGCATAGGAACCTGGAATGTCAGGTCCATGAATCAAGGCAAATTGGAAGTGGTCAAACAAGAGATGGCAAGAGTGAATGTCGACATTCTAGGAATGAGTGAACTGAAATGGACTGGAATGGGTGAATTTAACTCAGATGACCATTATATCTACTACTGCGGGCAGGAATCTCTCAGAAGAAATGGAGTGGCCATCATGGTCAACAAGAGTCCGAAATGCAGTACTTGGATGCAATCTCAAAAACGACAGAATGATCTCTGTTCGCTTCCAAGGCAAACCATTCAATATCACAGTAATCCAAGTCTATGCCCCAACCAGTAACGCTGAAGAAGCTGAAGTTGAATGGTTCTATGAAGACCTACAAGACCTTTTAGAACTAACAGACACAAAAAATGTCCTTTTCATTATAGGGGACTGGAATGCAAAAGTAGGGTCAAGAAACACCTGAAGTAACAGGCAAATTTGGCCTTGGAATACACAATGAAGCAGGGCAAAGACTAATAGAGTTTTGCCAAGAAAATGCACTGGTCATAACAAACACCCTCTTCCAACAACACAAGAGAAGACTCTATACATGGACATCACCAATCTGGTCAACACCTAAATCAGATTGATTATATTCTTCACAGCCAAAGATGGAGAAGCTCTATACAGTCAGCAAAAACAAGACCTGGAGCTGACTGTGGCTCAGACCATGAACTCCTTATTGCCAAATTCAGATTTAAATTGAAGAAAGTAGGGAAAACCACTAGACCATTCAGGTATGACCTAAATTAAATCCCTTATGATTATACTGTGGAAGTGAGAAATAGATTTAAGGGACTAGATCTGATAGATGGAGTGCCTGATGAGTTAAGGAATGAGGTTTGTGACATTGTACAGGAGACAGGGATCAAGACCATCCCCATGGAAAAGAAATGCAAAAAAGCAAAATGGCTGTCTGGGGAGGCCTTACAAATAGCTGTGAAAAGAAGAGAAGCAAAAAGCAAAGGAGAAAAGGAAAGACATAAACATCTGAATACAGAGTTCCACAGAATAGCAAGAAGAGATAAGAAAGCCTTCTTCAGCGATCAATGCAAAGAAATAGAGGAAAACAACAGAATGGGAAAGACTAGGGATCTCTCCAAGAAAATCAGAGATACCAAAGGAACATTTCATGCAAAGATGGGCTCGATAAAGGACAGAAATGGTATGGACCTAACAGAAGCAGAAGACATTAAGAAGAGATGGCAAGAATACACAGAAGAACTGTACAAAAAGGATCTTCACGACCCAGATAATCACAATGGTGTGATCACTGACCTAGAGCCAGACATCCTGGAATGAGAAGTCAAGTTGGCCTTGGAAAGCATCACTACAAACAAAGCTAGTAGAGGTGATGGAATTCCAGTTGAGCTATTCCAAATCCTGAAAGACAATGCTGGGAAAGTGCTGCACTTAATATGCCAGCATATTTGGAAAACTCAGCAGTGGCCACAGGACTGGAAAAGGTCAGTTTTCATTCCGATCCCAAAAAAAGGCAATGCCAAAGAGTGCTCAAACCACCGCATAATTGCACTCATCTCACATGCTAGTAAAGCAATGCTCAAAATTCTCCAAGCCAGGCTTCAGCAATATGTGAACCGTGAGTTTCCTGATGTTTAAGCTGGTTTTAGAAAAGGCAGAGGAACCAGAGATCAAATTGCCAACATCCACTGGATCATAGAAAAAGCAAGAGAGTTCCAGAAAAACAGCCATTTCTGCTTTATTGACTATGCCAAAGCCTTTGATTATGTGGATCACAATAAACTGTGGAAAATTCTGAAAGAGATGGGAATACCAGACCACCTGATCTGCCTCTTGAGAAATTTGTATGCAGGTCAGGAAGCAACAGTTAGAACTGGACATGGAACAACAGACTGGTTCCAAATAGGAAAAGGAGTTCATCAAGGCTGTATATTGTCACCCTGTGTATTTAACTTATATGCAGACTACATCATGAGAAACTCTGGACTGGAAGAAACACAAGCTGGAACCAAGATTGCTGGGAGAAATAACAATAACCTCAGATATGCAGATGAAACCACCCTTATGGCAGAAAGTGAAGAGGAACTCAAAAGCCTCTTGATGAAAGTGAAAGTGAAAAAGTTGGCTTAAAGCTCAACATTCAGAAAATGAAGATCATGGCATCTGGTCCCATCACTTCATGGGAAATAGATGGGGAAACAGTGGAAACAGTGTCAGACTTTATTTTTCTGGGCTCCAAAATTACTACAGATGGTGACTGCAGCCATGAAATTAAAAGATGCTTACTCCTTGGAAGGAAAGTTATGACCAACCTAGATAGCATGTTCAGATAGCATGTTCAGACATTACTTTGCCAACAAATGTTCATCTAGTCAAGGCTATGGTTTTTCCTGTGGTCATGTATGGATGTGAGAGTTGGACTGTGAAGAAGGCTGAGCACCGAAGAATTGATGCTTTTGAAGTGTGGTGTTGGAGAAGACTCTTGAGAGTCCCTTGGACTGCAAGGAGATCCAACCAGTCCATTCTGAAGGAGATCAGCCCTGGGATTTCTTTGGAAGGAATGATGCTAAAGCTGAAACTCCAATACTTTGGCCACCTCATGCGAAGAGTTGACTCATTGGAAAAGACTCTGATGCTGGGAGGGATTGGGGGCAGGAGGAGAAGGAGACGACAGAGGATGAGATGGCTGGATGGCATCACTGACTCGATGGACGTGAGTCTGAGTGAACTCCGGGAGTTGGTGATGGACAGGGAGGCCTGGTGTGCTGCGATTCATGGGGTCACAAAGAGTCGGACAGGACTGAGCGATGATCTGATCTGATAATCACCCAGTAGATGTAGTGTTTTTCTGGTTTCTTCATTAGAAAGTTACTCTTTTTTTCCTCTTTCCCTGCTATACTCTTTGGAAGGACATCATTACACACAGCCCACACTTAAGGTCTGGGAATATATGGCCATTATCTTTATAATTATCTATATAAATTACTTGGAATTCTTCTGCAAGGGATATTTGTCTGTTCTTCCCCGCTTATTCATATGTTTGATCGTTGATTTCTATCAGTATGGACTCATGGACATTTATTTTATATTTTGGGTTATAATCCAATACTTCTCTATTTTGTTTCTCAAATTGTTCCAGCTTTGACTGTTGAGTCAGCTTTCAGTTTACTCCTGTGTCCCTTTTATAATCCCTTACATTTTCAAAGCACTGCTTTACTTTTGGGTACTACAGGATGCTCCAGGCTCATCTTGTGAGCTCCTTGCTTCTATCCCAGGTCAGCCATTTCTCCAAGGAGCAATGGTTCTTTCCCTTGGGGAATGGTATTAGAACCAAGATCCAGGCACTAGTTGTACTCTGTGCTACTACAGCTGTCACTCAATATTTATAATTAAGCTGATATGGGTCAAGAAGGGATCTTTTTGAAGTTTTACATCCTTGTTTTCTTTCTATAACTGCTCATTGTATATAACTTAAAAAGTACAGAAATAAATATATATTTACATACATGTAAATAGCCTCAAAATCAATATTTAATTTTTATCTTGTTCTTTTTTATTGCTTTTAGATAATATTCACTTTTCTTTGTATTAAAATGTTTGCAAACATAGATTATAGTGGTTGTATAATATTCAACAAATGCACATAAATATTTCTAAAGTTAAAGATTTAGGTAGCTTTCATTTTCAACATTTTGGGCAGAAAGACTATCTTTTATTTCCAATTGTTTAGTTAGAGTAGTTCTCTAGAAGTAGAATTTCCTGGTCAAAGAACATACTCAAAACGAGATATACTTTGTCTACTTTTTTTACCAGTACCAAAGTATTAGACTGTTGTTTCTATCCCCTAAATGTCAAGGAACAGTAATGGTTTATAAATGTTAATTGAGTAGAAAGGAATTGGCTCATTATGGTCTTAATTTTTACCTTTTATTACTGAGGAGTTTGGTTGCTATTTCATTGTTTATTTGCCATCCCCAAATGGACAATGCACACTGTCAATTAGACCCTCCAATGTTTAGTTCTCTCACTAGCTTCCATGGAAGAGTCATGAGGCATTTTATCAGCTCAGAAATCTCACTAGAAATTTAGAAGATCAAAGGAAGAGGACATTTGCACAGGTAGATCGCAAAATTGTTATCTCCACCCCCTACCAAATTGCACCCCTGCCCTCCATTTCCTCTTCATTTTTCTCCCAGAATTGGTTCAGACCAAATTGAGGTTCCTCTGGGCTTTCAACTTCTACCTCAAGGGCCTTTTAAGATATTCCTTATGAGGAATTCCAGTGAATAAAGTTGCTTCCATTTCAATATAGCCATAGTTTTTCTTTCATGAACTTTGTGTTTGGTCCTTTAGTAGATGCCATTTTGAAAGCAGATAAATACTACTTATTCATGTAATATCAACATATTTGTTAGATGCTGGAATATGTCAGACAGACACAATACTCAACAGCAGGGAGGGAGAGAAAATACCAAATGCTCTTACTTCAAGTTGTTTAAAACTGTGTGGGAGACACAGCCTCATCACTATTTTGAAGCAAATAGAGATTATTTTAATCACATGAAGCCATGAAGCTCATGTTACAAGTATCTCTAGAAAGGGAATATATCTCTCACTTTAGTTATTATTCCCCATGGAAAACATCTGAGAACATACTCAAAATGTCTCCCCTAAAAAAAGCCAAATTAAAAAGACCTAGAGATAGAAAGACATAGGGGAAAGGAAAAGGAATGGGAAGAAGAAAATAAAATTGACACAAATATAGATAAAAACATATGTGCTATAGAGATGCATGTATATTGATAAACTGTAAAGTTTGAGAAAGAACTAGAAAGTCTAGAATGCTTTTATATTTCAAACCTTTGCAATATTTTTAAGTTCATTTTCTCCACCTTTACTTTTCTGTTTCAAATAGTTAACTCCTAATTCTAGCTATTATTTTCCCTAGAAAGTCTCTCGGATTCAGTATCTTTCTCCTTTTCCATCCACAACAGTGTAACACTAGACCAACTCTTTACTCTTCTGTGGGCAATAAACCTTCAGGATCCACTGTGTTACACGTTCCTTTTCCCTCCCATGAGCCAGAAGAACTTGTCTGCCTTCTTTCACATTGCCATCAGCTCTTCCATCTGCATTATATCCCACTTGGGCTCTGCTTGGAGCTGTGTGCCAGCCCCTCATTTCTCCCTAGGCTGCTGTTTTTGAAACATCAACACAGTTCTTTTTGGGTTTCTTAAAAAATATCTTTGTTTTCTTGTTTAAAGCCAAACAATCAAATTATATGAAAGCCAACAGCAATAAACCATTAATTGACCATATTGCCAACTAGCAGTAATGTAGTTATTAAACTCTAGGTGCCAGACTTTGTGATAAGATGCTTGCATGTACCATCCAGTTTAATCCTAGCAATGCCCCTATGAGATTATACTGTCTATGAGATATTTGTGCTATCTCATTTTACACCAGAGAACCCCAAATCATTGAACTATGGAAAATGATAAAACCAGTTACAGAACTGCAGGAAATCTTAAAAGAATGAGATTTTTCACTGATTTTTTTACATTGTGTAAATTTAGGATTATAATATGTGAATTTGATACATTAAATAGTATAATACGATTGTCATTGTACCTATAGTACACCCCTATCATATCACATAATTATCATATTTGTGTGTGGTGGGAATAATTAAGATCTAGTCTCTTAGCCAGCTTGAAGCTTATAATAAAATATTGCTGTCTGTGTTCCCTTTACTGTGTGTTAGATATCTAGGACTTATTTTTCTGCCAGTTCTAAGTTTCCACCCTTAAACAATATCTCTGCTATTGCTATTTTAGCTTTTTATTTTATTCAAAATTATTGTTTCAGGACTAACTCCTTATAGATGTCACTCCTGACAAAGTCATTCTTAACCTTTCATTTGACCATTTTTGCTCCTGGAAGAACTTATTCTGCCCCCTTGCAACATTTTCTATTTACCTGAATTCTCACACTAAAATCTCTCTCACTTTTCTCATCATTGTCACTAACTTCATTTATTCACACATTTAACAAATCTGTTGTGTTCTACTAAGTTTCATAGGTGCAGGGGCTATAGCATTGAACAAGACAGACACAGTTCTACATTCTAGTAGGAGTAAAAAATTAATAAATCGTGCATAAATGATTCTAGATTTTCTTAGTGTTATGAAGGAAATAAGCAGTGACTATTACAGGTAATCATGGATGACTTTCTTTAAATAGGGTGATGTTTTCTGAACAGACGACATTTTTGCCAGGGTATGAATGAATGATGAGAAGGAGCTAAAAATAAAATATTCTGAGGACGTAGCTCTTCCTGTATAGGCAAGAATAAGTTCAAAGTCCTGAGGTAGAGAAAAGGAGAGACAGGGAAAAGGTAAGGTCAGAATGGTGAGAAAAGGAGATCCAGTATTTCCTAGAGGCACTGAAGAAAGAGGGAGTTATTGAGATTACAGTGAGAAGCCATTGGTGAACTTTAAGCAACGGAGTGAAGTGATCAGATTAGTGGTTACACACAGACACACACACACACTATAATGTTAGGGTAACTGAAATTTTTAGGTGCCAAAGAGTGGGTGATTCAAATTCTCCAAAGCTCATATGAGTTTTATTTATATCCCAGAGGAAAGCTCCAAATTCTGTTCTTTGGTTTACTGCAAGAAACTTAATTTAAGAAAACCCTTGGCTATCGCTTTTCCTAAAATCAGACCACTTTTGTTTTTCTTTCTTGGTAATTTTTTTTTTTCTTCCACAGAGGGAAAGCAATGAGATTTAAACATTTCCATAAAAGGAAATTAGTGATCATGTTGATAGATCCCTGGATTCCTGTAAAAATTATGTTTTTCCTGCAGATTGAATCCAATAGTTTGGTTGTAAGTCTTGTTAGGATTATACCTAATTTGCATAAGAGGGGGAGAGGGAAAAATTTTGCTTTTCTGTAGACTTTTGAGCCCCTGGGCCTTAGATACATCATATGTAAAATGAGAGACTTGGTTCAAAATAGATCTCAAACATGACTATGGACATTGTGGGCTGGATAATCCTTTGTTGTGAAGGGCTGCCCTATATATTGCCATGTACTTGTCAGATCCCTGTCTTCTATGTATTACATGCAAGTAGCAGCCTCTGGATAATCAAGAAAATGTCCCTTGGGGTCTCAAACTCTCCTACAGTTGGAAACCACAGATCCAAAAAACTCTTTAATTCTCTACTTGCACTTAAATTTTAAATGCATCAGAAGCTCCAGAAATAGTCAGAGCTACTGTTGCACTTTTGATATTATGTTATTTATGAAGACATTTTCTGCTGAGAAATGCTAAGCTGTTTTCCCTCTTCACTGTCTTTATCACCATGACACCAAATTACTGCTCTAAAGTGACTCTTACCACAAAAATCAGTCTGTTAAAGCCACAGTGGATATCCCTGTCTCTAAAGCTGGTATATAATGAATCAAAGGTTGCTTGTTTTTTGGGTATATACATTGTATCTGTCTTTTTAAGGACCAGTAGTTCCATAAAAGAAGAAGAAAGGATTGTGGGTTTGAGTACGCTAGGATAGAAGTAAAAGACGATAATGAATTAGATTAGGGTAGTAACAGCAGTATTAGAAACAAATGCACTGATTTAAGATATGATTTAGGTGTACAGTCAAGCTGACACAACTTGTTCATGGATCTAAATGGTCAGTGAAGGAAGAAATATGTGCTATCAGATTTTTATGAGGAATTATCAAATTATTAAAAGCTTTTCTTTGCACTAGAAAAATATAAATAATTCCCTTCACTACTAGGAAGAAATTAATTGTTCTTGAATCTAATGAGTTGGACTGTGGTTTAATGAGCTCTCAATATATACAGTAAAATAAAAAGAGTATGAGGTTTGCCATGAAGAAATAGGAAGTAAGGATTTCCATGAGACATGCAGAGAAGTAAAGAGGTTTCAACCTTTGTATTGTCTGAGGTCAGGAGAAAGATGAAATAGGTGGAGTATTAAAAAGGCATTACTCAGCCATTAAAAAGAATACATTTGAATCAGTTCTAATGAGGTGGGTGAAACTGGAGCCTATTATACAGAGTGAAGCAAGCCAGAAAGAAAACCACCAATACAGTATACTAACGCATATATATGGAATTTAGAAAGATGGTAATGACAACCCTGTATATGAGACAGCAAAAGAGACACAGATGTATAGAATAGTCTTTTGGACTCTGTGGGAGAGGGAGGGGGGATGATTTGGGAGAATGGCATTAAAACATGTATAATATCATATAAGAAACGAATCGCCAGTCCAGGTTCAATGCAGGATAGAGGAAGCTTGGGGCTGGTGCACTGGGATAACCCAGAGGGATAGTATGGGGAGGAAGGTGGGAGGGGGATACAGGATGGGGAACACGTGTACACCCATGGTGGATGCATGTTGATGTATGGCAAAACCAACACAATATTATAAAGTAAAAAAAAAAAAATCCTGGTTGCTAGCTAAATAAATAAATAAATAAAAATAAAAAGACATTATGAGTTTGAGATCTGATTACAAAATACCCTAAAACAGGGTACTTTGGCTTAAAAGTGAAGGACTGTGCATAGATGAGGTACAAGGAGCTTTGTTCAAGTGCCCCAGGAACTCGTGGAGCAAAGTCCTTTTCCCCCATGCTTTCCTTTTATTAATTTATGATTTTTAAATGGACTTAATTTTTTAGAGCAGTTTTACATTCACAGGAAATTTGAGAAGGCACAGAGTTTTATAATTTACTTCCTTCCCGTTCACATGCAAAGCTCCCTCATTATCAATATTCCCCACCAGAGTGGTACTTTGATAACAGTTGATGAATCTAATACATTGACATGTTATAATCACCTATAGTTTACATTAGGGTTTACTCTTGTACATTCTATGGGTTTGAACAAATGTAAATGGCATATATCCACCATTATAGTAATATACAGAGTAGTTTCACTGACCCAAAAACACTCTGTGGGGAAGCTTTCCTTCTAAATGTTTAATTGGGAAAATGAGGGGTTGGGATGACATATTCTTCAGGAAGTTTTTGACTCCTGTTTGAGACCCATCTTCACCTGCACAACTGCTGCAGAGTCCCCAGGATCTGAAGCCTCTAAAGCCATCACTAAGGCATAGACAAGCCCTGGCAAAGCTCCCTGGTGAGGGCAGCCTGGACTGCTTGCTCCCACCAGTCTCCCTACAGCTGTTGCAGCTGGGGGATTTACTTCAGTGCCTTTTCAGAAGGTTCTCTAGCCAATTTAGAGCCTGCAGCGGCCTTTCTGCTTCTTTCCCTAGGATACATGCACCTACAGCAGTTCCTAGGTCAATGGTCCTAGTGTCAGGCCTGCTCTCAAGTGAGGTTAATCCTAGCACTAGAGGCTGCCTAGAGGTGCAGGTGCAGAAAGGTGACCGGTGGGAGGTCCCAACATGTACCTCAACCCTCTGGGGCCAGAGCTCAGTAGGATTCCATGTAGCCGGTGGGTTCATGGTAGGACCATGAACATGGGCTTCAGGGATGGGCATGGGGCTCCAGCAGGTGCCCATCAGAGGGCTAGAAAGATGTCTTAGATTTTTTTTTTTCCTTTAATTCAAGGTAATACTTTTTCATGTAAATCACTCAGTTGTGTCCAATTCTTTGTGACCCCATGGACTGTAGCCCATCAGGCTCCTCTGTCCATGGAATTCTCCAGACAAGGATACTGGAGTGGATTGCCATTCCCTTCTCCAGGGGATATTTCTGACTCAGAGATCCAACTGGACTCTCCCGCACTGAGGGCAGATTCTTTATCATCTGAGACACCTGGGAAACCCATAAAGTTAGAAAATCACATTACATTTTGCTTATGAAATAAAGTATGATTACTTTATTGCAATGTCAAAAATGTTAGATGATATCATGGATGGTTATGTTAAGTAATAGTTCATAAAATTAGAATGATATTTAATTTGTCTTGCTTTTCCAGTGCATAGAAAATTCACACAGCAGAGAGAAAGTGTCATGCCAGCTTAAGTTTACCAGGATTTTTTTTTCTTTCTTAAAATTTTATTTTACTTTTTTATTGAGGTATAATTAACATATAACATTATATTAGTTTCAGATGTACAACACAATGATTTAATATTTGTATACATCACAAAATGTTTACCACAGTAAATCCAGTTAAAATCTGTCACCATGCATTGCTATAAAATATATTTTCTTTTGATGAGGACTTCTAAGATCTAATCCCTTAGCAACTTTCAAATATACAGAGTATTATTCACTATAGTCACCATACTGTATATCACGTCCCCATGATTTACTTATTTTTAACAGATAATTTGTAATTTTTGATCCCCTTCCCCCATTTCTCCCAAATTCCAGTCCCTCATGCTGACACCTTGTTTTCTATATATATGAGCTTTCCTTTTTTAATTAAAAATTTATTTTATAGTTCATGTATAAGTGAGATCATATGGCATTTGTCTTCATCTCTTACTTTACTTAGAATTATACCTTCAGGGTCTATTGATGTTGTTGCAAATAGCAAAATTTTATTTTTTTATGGGGCTGCACAATAGTTCCTTGTATATACAGTATACCACACTTTTTTAAAGAGATGGGAATACCAGATGACCTGACCTGCCTCCTGAGAAGTCTATATGCAGATCAAGAAGCAACAGTTAGAACTGGACATGGAACACAGACTGGTTCCAAATGGGGAAAGGAGTGTGTCAAAGCTATATATTGTCACGCTGCTTATTTAAATTATATGCAGAGTACATCACTCAAAATGCTGGGCTGGATGAAGCACAATCTGGAATCAAGATTGCCAGGAGAAATATCAATAACCTCAAATATTCAGATGACACCACCTCATGGCAGAAAGTAAAGAATTAAAGAGCCTCTTGATGAAAACGAAAGAGGAGAGTGAAAAAGTTGGCTTAAAACTCAACATTCAGAAAACTATTATGGCATCTGGTCCATCACTTCATGGCAAATAGATGGGGAAACAATAGAAACAGTGAGAGATTATTTTTTTTTGGGGGGGGTGGGGGGGTCTCCAAAATCACTGCAGATGGTGACTGCAGCCATTAAATTAAAAGAAACTTCCTCCTTGGAGAAAAGTTATGACCAACCTAGACAACATATTAAAAAGCAGAGACATTACTTGCCAACAAAGCTCCGTCTAGTCAAAGTTATGGTTTTCCCAGTAGTCATGTATGGATGTGAGAGTTGGACCATAAAGAAAGCTGAGTGTCAAAGAATTGATACTTTTGAAGAGTGGTGTTGGAGAAGACTCTTGAGAGTCCCTTGGACTGCAAGGAGATCCAACCAGTCAATCCTAAAGGAAATCAGTCCTGAATATTCTTTGGAAGGATTGATGTCGAAGCTGAAACTCTGATACTTTGGCCACCTGATGCAAAGAACTGACTTATTTAAAAAGACCCTGATGCTGGGAAAGATTGAAGGCAGGAGGAAAAGGGGATGACGGAGGATGAGATGGTTGGATGGCATCACCGATTCGATAGACATGAGTTTGAGTAAGCTCCGGGAGTTGGTGACGCACAGGGAAGCCTGGCATGCTGTAGTCCATGGGGTTGCAAAACATCAGGCAAGACAGAGTGACTGAACTGAACTGATGCTTTCTTTATCCATCCATCAATGGACTCTGAGGTCATTTCATTTTCTTAGCTAATATAAATAATGGTGCAATGGACATGATGATGCATGTACCTTTTTGAGTTAATGTTTTTATTTTCTTTGAGTAAATACCCAGAGGAGGACTTGCTGCCACATACAGTAGTTCTACTTTTAGTTTTTGAGGAACTGCCATACTGTTTTCTATGTTCGCTGCACCAATTTACATTTCCACCAACAGTGCACAAGGGTTCCCTTTTCTCCACAACTTATTAACAATATTACTTTTTCTAACTCATGAATGCAAAATATCTTTACATTCATTTGTGTTTTGCCCAATTTCTTTATCAGTGTCTTATAGTTTTCAGCATACAAGTCTTTCATTTCCTTTGGTAAGTTTATTTGTAACTTTTGTTATTTTTAGTGCAATTATAAATGAGATTGCTATTCATTTCTTTCTCATAGGCTTTTTTAGTGTGAAGCTATGCCACAGATTTCTGTAAGTTGATTTTTATATCCTACAACTTTACTGACTTTGTATTAGTTCTAACAGTTTTTGGTAAAGTCTTCAGAATTTTCTATAGGTGCAGTCATTTGCAAATAGTGACAGCTTTACTTCTTTTCTGATGTGGATATTTTTTTCTTTTTCTTTCTTAATTGATTTGAATAGAATTTTTGATACTATGTTGGTTAAAAATGGTGACAGCAGACATCCTATCTGTTTCTAATCTCAGATTTCAGCTTTTTACCACTGAGTGCAATATTAGCTGTGTGTGATTTATAGCCTTTACTACATTGATGTACAATGAGATACATGCCCACTTTGTTGAGAGATTTTGACATAAAAGGATGATGAATTTTGTCAAATGTTTCTTCTTTATGTATTGTGATTATCACATGATATTTATCCTTTCTTTGGTTAATGCAGTGTTTTGCATTGATTGGTTTGCGGATATTAAGCCATCTTGGCATCCTTGGAATAAATCCCACTTGATCATGGTATATGACCTTTTTAATGTGTTGAATTCTGGGCTCCCAAAATCTGGATGTCTGTTTCCTTCCCCAAGATAGGGACATTTTAAACCATTATTTTTTCAAATACATTTTCTGCTCTTTTTCTCTTTTTCTTCTAGAACCCCTTAATGTGAATGTTAGTATGCTTGATGTGAGCCCATAAATCTCTAAGATATCTTCATTTTTTTTTTTTTTTTTGCTCAGATTGAATGAGTTCCACTACCTTGTTTTTTAGTTCACTGATTTCTCTCTATTTAGTCTGATTTTAAACACCTCTATTGTATTTTTCAGTTCAGTTATTGTATTCTTCAGCTCTGAGAATTTTATTTGGTACTTTCTTATATTTTTCTATTATTTTGTTGAAATTCTCACTGTGTTCATCCTTCTCCATGTTCACTGAGCATCTTTATGATCATTACTTTAAACTCTTTATAAGGTGAATTGCTGATCTAACTTTATTAAGAATTTTCCTTCAGGTTTATTGTATTCTTTTGCTTGAAACATATTCCTTTGTTTCCTCATTTTGCTTGACTCTCTGTATTGGTTTCTGTCTATTAGTTGAAACAGCCATCTCTTCCAATCTGGAAGGAGTAGACTCATGTAGGAGATGAATCTTAGTGTTTAACCTCAGCCTAGCTCTTGGTCTCTCGTCTCTCAAAACTCTGTGATTGTCCAAGCAACCTATTTTGAACACCTCCCAACAGTTGAGGATATATCAAGACCTATCAGTATTCCAAAGGGGAGGATCTCAGTCAGCTCCTACATTTAGGCTGACTGAAAACCAGACCCTCAAGCAGCAGCTTTTAAAATATTCAGATTTATACAGTTCTGTGGGACCACAATATAAGCCCTGCTGGCCACCAGAGCTAGGCCATCTGTCCTGGGTATTAGTCTCAAAAGTCAGGGCTCCAGACAATTGTTTAAAATCCTTTCTGGGAGATGCTGGTGAGCTATAGTAAGGCAGAAAGAGAGCACAAAGATGGCTCCTGCCTTCCCAGACTGCTGGAAAGACCATGCACTCAGCCCTTAGATGTGTTTAATTAGAATCCTTCCTCTTCAGGCAGCTCCTATGATAACAGTCTTACAGGCCTATTTCATGGAAAGACTGAGCTCCTGAGTCTGTTGCCTCTTGCTATGCCCTGAGGGTGGTAGTTGTTTAAGAACTCTTTCTGCATTGATTACAACCCTGTGGGACCCATGAGTGCAAGCTTCGATGGACACCAGCATCAGGAAATGTAGAGGTGTCCCCTAACAGCAGCTGTAAAAGTTGGGATGTCAGACAAATTTATAAGCTCCTCTATTCAAGACAGCAGCAAGTGGCAGAGATGGTGTCCACTGGCCTCTGTTTCTTGAAAACACTTCCATAGGTCTCTCTACATGTGTGCCAGGCCAGAAGTCTGCCCCTGAGTCCAAAACTTTTGGATAAGCCAACAGATCTCTTTCTCAGCAATACTAGGGCTATCCTTCCAGTCAGCTATCTGCGCAATGTCCTGGGGATGGTAGTCTATCAAGAACTGTCTCTCTGAGTCTTACAGTTCTGTGAAACCTAGGAATGCAAGACTTGCCTGCCTTCAGAGTCAAGTGATCAAGGGGTGATCCTAGATGGCAACTGCAAAAGCCAGGTCACCAGATGCAAATCCTAGAGCCCCAGCAGTTGAATGTAAAAAAGAAAAACCCTTTGGGAGATAGTGGCTTGCTGGAGCACGGCAGAGGGAGAGAGTGAAGCTGGTGCCTGTCATTTGGAGGCTAAAGATGGCAGTAGATGAGGGGAAAAATGTTAAGATTTTTTTTTTTTAAGTCACTGGCTTTTGCCAACCACTCTCCATTTCTAGACAGTATTCCAGTAGGTCCCTTTAAGATTAGGAAGTTAATCTCTTTTCCATAAAGTCTGGGTACTTTTCAAATGACTGCTTCTGTGCATACCCTGGGGTGAGTGAGTCCTTGCATGAGCCCTTTGAAAACCTTGTTTCAGTCTATTACAGGCCTTTGGGTCTTGTGAACGCAAAGCCTGTTAATTTTCAAGGCTAGATATGTTAGGGGCTTGTCTCTTGGGTGCATGTCTTAAAAGCTGGGGTGCCTGATGTGGATTATAAACCTTTCACTCCTCAGAGAGATGTTCTGGGTTTGTGAGTTTTCTTCTTATTGTGGGTCATCACACCAGGAATGGAATTTATGGCAAGATTATGTATTAGCTTCTCCTATCCATTTTCGAGCGACCTTATTCTCATTTGTCTGATGTGAAGGAGTTGCTCAGCTAGTTTTCAGATTTTTTCCAGAGGAAGTTGTTTCATATGGGTTTGGTGTCTCCCCAGGAGGAAGTGAGTTCTGGCTCTTCCTACATTGCTATCTTGAACTACCTCCAAAATTTTTTTCCTAAATAAAAGTTGTTAGTGATTTGAACAAAGTAAATGTTATTTTGACCAAGTATTTCTAACAGTTCTTGAGACAGATATTAATGGGAAAATAAGTGGATCTCAATCCATGATTCTGCTGCTTGCGAGTTTGGTAAGCCCTAAATAAAGAAATTTTCTTTCAAAAAGATTTTATTTATAATCCAGAACATGGAGGCTTACTTTATAGCTTGGCTTTTAAGTATTATATAATTTATCTGGTTTACTTGACATGTAGGGAGTCATTGAAAAGTACCCAAAGCACTTTGGAAGTCAAGAGACATCTTCTAACTTTCATGATTTTTAAACTCTCAGCTATGCGGCTTTCCCATTTGTCAGTTCTGATAGAAGAATGGCCCTGACTTAGTGTATCTTTCTGTTAGTTTGAACCTATCTGTTCAAATTCTTGCTCTAAGTTGTTTCAAGTCTGCATTTACCAAGTTAAACCAGGGGAGATTTCTATCCTTACTGACTTCTGTCTTAACTACTCCAGCTTCTTTAGTTCTGGTGGTTTATGGGGTAACATATTTATAAACACTTTTACTAGTTGCTGTGTCTTGTGGATGATGATGACAAAATAACTCACAATTTTTTTTTCCATAGCTGGACACCAGCAACAGGTACTTTTTTTTTTTTTGCTATTCACCCTAATTGTGAATCCTAAGCAGAATTTGTAATGTGAAGTGAAGTTGCTTATGAAAGTCTTCTACATGCTCCTCTTTGGATAGAATCCAGTACACCAGGATTAACCATTAGCCTTCCAGATCTCTACCCCAATTATGAAACTGTCACCTTGGCATGCCTTTCCCTAGAAAGTGTCCTATGAGTCAGAATTTCTGCTCTCTTCATTTCTACCAAAATTTACTTGATGAGTTTTCAGAGTTCTCAAGCCCACCTTTAAGGTTGCAATTCTCTGGAAGTATTCACAGGATTCCATAGCAGATTATGCCCATGGCTAAGATTTAGTATAGAAAAAAGACAGGGAGTAAGAACAGCAAGAGGCTGAACACTAGGTAGAGTTCAGAAAGGCCATGCACAGGTTTTTCAAGTCCTCTCCCATTTGGGGTCTTTGTATAGGATGTGCTTTTCTCTGTCTGTAAATTATGGATATATTAGGAAAACTCTCCTGAGGGAAGGATTTATGGAGAGCTAGTTATGTAGGCAAGCTATGACAAACATAGACAGCATTTTAAAAAGAAGGGACATCACTTTGCTAACAAAGGTCCATAATAGTCTAAGCTATGGTCTTTCTAGTAGTTTTAAGAATGCAAGAGTTGGAACATAAGAGGACTGAGCATTGAAGAATTGGTACTTCTGAATTTGAGAGTCCCTTGGACAGGACAGCAAGGAAATCAAACCAGTCAATCCTAAAGGAGATCAACCCTGAATATTTATTGCAAGGACTGATGCTGAACTCCAACACTTTGGCCACCTAATGTGAAGGACCAACTCATTGGAAAGGACCTGGTTGGATAGCATCACTGACTCAATGGATATGAGTTTGAGCAAACTCTGGGAGATAGTGAAGGACTGGGAAGCCTGGCATGCTGCAGTCCATGGGGTCGCAAAGAGTCGGACACAACTTAGTAACTGAACAACAAGTCCCGTAGGAATATCCTGTTACACAACCAGTCATGATAACAAAATTAAAGATGCCAACAATGAAACCTGGCAACCCTTGTCAGTCTTGTACAAAAGAATCTTGACAAGTTCATGTAACATGGTCTGTTGCCCCCAGGTGTATACACTACTATCAATTATCAACATAATTAGTCTTCTGAGGGCCAAGTTGCCAGGGGTTGGCCAAAGGTCAGCTGTGGCTTCAGAATCCCTTGGAGAAATGCAAGGAGTAAGCACCCAGTCCAGCTGTGCTGACCCTCCTCACAGTGCTCTGTTTGGAAGCAAATGTTGTTTTCAAAAGATCTGGCAAACAAATTCATAATATGACACTTATTCTTAAACACATTTGATAAAACTGGTCATTTTTACAGACAACGTTTTCATGCACATGGAAACACATGCATATGCACAAAACTTGGAATAAGCTCTTAGGATTCAAGTGGGAAAAGTCTATTTGGGAGATGATCCTAGGAAATGAAGGCAGAGGAATGTGGAGGTAAGAGAGCTAAAGGCGGGAAGCCAATAGATGGTGCCTGATCAAGCCAGTTATCACCATGGGCACTTGGAAATCAGTCCTGCTGGGGAAATCTGGAGATGGTATACTACATTCCTAGAGTTATCCCAACCAGAAACAGAGGAATGGAAATATTTATTCACCAATCCCCTTCCATTATTTGTCAAGGGCTACTACTTCTAGGATTTTTAACTTCACTGAACTTCTGGCTTGTTCTGTGTACAAGTCAAATGTGCACAGACAGCTAAAAGCAAACCTCAGATAAAGTTCCAGTTTTCAGGTAAGCAAACTGAGGTGTGTGTGGAAACGAATCCTGAGATGAGATGAGCAGGGAGCTTTAAATGTCTGCTGTATAGCCATACACACAAAACATTTTAATGTGCATGATATCAGATGGTTTATGTTGTGAATCATAATGTCCACAGATCCCTGGGCATTAGAGATTAAAATAGTCTAAGGTGTGGCCAAATGTGATTGCACTTAAAGCTTTAGGAAAAAACAGTGTTTGCTATCAATGAGTAGGTTATTAGTGGTGGACTATCATATATCAAATTTGAAAATCAGGGAATCCCTTAGGGACAAATGAAACTGCCTATTACCCTTTGCATCATATATTGTAAGCTACTGTGTTTACAGAAATAATGTGAGATCAGCATTGTCTCCTTTCATCTTCTCAGTAAGAGTGTCTTCAGTTTAATGATAGCAGTTCAGAGGCAGCACTATTTGTTTCAGCTCCTAACTGAAAATGATCCAAATGATCATAAATAGTAGAAGAAATAAATACATAATTATATATTCACACAGTGACATAGTATTATTGAGAAAGACCATTCTGCAATTAAATAGAATAATATGAAATTTCAAATGTGATTTTGAGTTAAGATATAGTACATTTTATTCCACTTATATAAAAAGTAAATGAAACAATAATAACCTATCATGGGAAAGCAAGGTAGTGCTTATGCTAAGGGCAGTGACTAAAATAGATATGACAGTGACTGTTGAGGTATTGGTAATACTATTTCCTGATCTGGGTGTTTATAAAAATGTATCAAACTGCATATTTATCATTTCTTCACTTTTCTTTTTGCATATTACACTTCAATAAAAACACTTAAAGCAATAACTCAAGGAGTTAGACTGTTCAGATACTAACTCTAGAAAGATTGGGCATAGACTGCACTTCAGGAAATAAAAAAGTTTAATGAGAATTTTGAAATTTAGAACTCAATAGGAAACATTGTGGGCATAAGTATGTTGGGATTTCCCACTGTTGCTGCTGCTGCTGCTGCTGCTAAGTCACTTCAGTTGTGTCCGACTCTTAGCGACCCCATGGGCTATAGCCCACCAGATTCCTCCATCCATGGGATTTTCCAGGCAAGAGTACTGGAGTGGGGTGCCATTGCCTTCTCCTGGATTTCCCACTCAGTTCAGTTCAGTCACTCAGTTGTGTCCAACTCTTTGCGACCCCATGAATTGCAGCACGCCAGGCCTCCCTGTCCATCACCAACTCCAGGAGTTTACTCAAACTCACATCCATCGAGTCGGTGATGCCATCCAGCCATCTCATCCTGTTGTCCCCTTCTCCTCCTGCCCCCAATCCCTCCCAGCATCAGAGTCTTTTCCAATGAGTCAACTCTTCAAATGAGGTGGCCAAAGTCCTGGAGTTTCAGCGTTAGCATCTTGCCTTCCAATGAACACCCAGGGCTGATCTCCTTCAGAATGGACTAGTTGGATCTCCTTGCAGTCCAAGGGACTCTCAAGAGTCTTCACCAACACCACAGTTCAAAAGCATCAATTCTTCGGCTCTCAGCCTTCTTCACAGTCCAACTCTCACATCCATACATGACCACTGGAAAAACCATAGCCTCGACTAGACGGACCTTTGTTGGCAAAGTAATGTCTCTGCTTTTGAATATGCTTTCCTTCCAAGGTCATGACTTTCCTTCCAAGGAGTAAGCGTCTTTTAATTTCATGGGTGCAGTCACCATCTGCAGTGATTTTGGAGCCCCAAAAAAATAAAGTCAGCCACTGTGTCCACTGTTTCCCCATCTATTTCCCAAGAAGTGATGGGACCAGATGCCATGATCTTCGTTTTCTGAATGTTGACCTTTAAGCCAACTTTTTTACTCTCCTCTTTCACTTTTATCAAGAGGTTCTTTAGTTCCTCTTCACTTTCTACCATAAGGGTGGTGTCATCTGCATATCTGAGGTTATTGATATTTCTCCCGGCAGTCTTGATTCCAGCTTGTTCTTCCTCCAGCCTAGCGTTTCTCACCACCCTCTCTCTCTTTTTTTTTAATTTATTTATTTTTTTGTTAATTTTATTTTATTTAACTTTAAAATATTGTATTGGTTTTGCCATATACCAAAATGAATCTGCCACAGGTATACATGTGTTCCCCATCCTGAGCCCTCCTCCCTCCTCCCTCCCCATACCATCCCTCTGGGTTGTCCCAATGCACCAGCCCCAAGCATCCAGTGTCGTGCATCGAACCTGGACTGGCGTCTCATTTCATATATGATATTATACATATTTCAATGCCATTCTCCCAAATCATCCCACCCTCTCCCTCTCCCACAGAGTCCAAAAGACTGTTTTATACATCAGTGTCTCTTTTGCTGTCTCGTATACAGGGTTATTGTTACCATCTTTCTAAATTCCATATATATGCATTAGTATACTGTATTGGTGTTTTTCTTTCTGGCTTACTTCACTCTGTGTAATAGGCTCCAGTTTCATCCACCTCATTAGAACTGATTCAAATGTATTCTTTTTAATGGCTGAGTAATACTCCATTGTGTATATGTACCTCAGCTTTCTTATCCATTCATCTGCTGATGGACATCTAGGTTGCTCCCATGTCCTGGCTATTATAAACAGCACTGTGATGAACATTGGGGTACACGTGTCTCTCTCAATTCTGGTTTCCTCGGTGTGTATGTCCAGCAGTGGGATTGCTGGACCATAAAGCAGTTCTATTTCCAGTTTTTTTAAGGAATCTCCACACTGTTCTCCATAGTGGCTGTACTAATTTGCATTCCCACTAATAGTAAAAGAGGGTTCCCTTTTCTCCACACCCTCTCCAGCATTTATTGCTTGTAGACTTTTGAATCACAACCATTCGGACTGGCGTGAAATGGTACCACATAGTGGTTTTGATTTGCATTTCTCTGATAATGAGTGATGTTGAGCATCTTTTCATGTGTTTGTTAGCCATCTGTATGTCTTCTTTGGAGAAATGTCTATTTAGTTCTTTGGCCCATTTTTTGATTGGGTCATTTATTTTTCTGGAGTTGAGCTGTAGGTGTTGCTTGTATATTTTTGAGATTAGTTGTTTGTCAGTTGCTTCATTTGCTATTATTTTCTCCCTCTATGAAGGCTGTCTTTTCACCTTGCTTATAGTTTCCTTTGATGTGCAGAAGCTTTTAAGTTTAATTAGGTCCCATTTGTTTATTTTTGCTTTTATTTCCAATATTCTGGGAGGTGGGTCATAAAGGATCCTGCTGTGATGTATGTCGGAGAGTGTTTTGCCTAGGTTTTCCCCTAGGAGTTTTATAGTTTCTGGTCTTACGTTTAGATCTTTAATCCATTTTGAGTCTATTTTTTGTATATGGTGATAGAAAGTGCTCTAGTTTCATTCTTTTACAAGTGGTTGACCAGTTTTCCCAGCACCACTTGTTAAAGAGATTGTCTTTAATCCATTGTATATTCTTGCCTCCTTTGTCAAATATAAGGTGTCCATATGTGTGTGGATTTATCTCTGGGCTTTCTATTTTGTTCCATTGATCTATATTTCTGTCTTTGTGCCAGTACCATACTGTCTTGATGACTGTGGCTTTGTAGTAGAGCCTGAAGTCAGGCAGGTTGATTCCTCCAGTTCCATTCTTCTCTCTCAAGATCGCTTTGGCTATTCAAGGTTTTTTGTATTTCCATATAAATTGTGAAATTATTTGTTCTAGCTCTGTGAAGAATACCATTGGTAGCTTGATAGGGATTGCATTGAATCTATAAATTGCTTTCTGTAGTATACTCATTTTCACTATATTGATTCTTCCAATCCATGAACATGGTATATTTCTCCATCTTTTAGTGTCCTCTTTGATTTCTTTCACCAGTGTTTTATAGTTTTCTATATATAGGTCTTTAGTTTCTTTAGGTAGATATATTCCTAAGTATTTTATTCTTTTCGTTGCAATGGTGAATGGAATTGTTTCCTTAATTTCTCTTTCTATTTTCTCATTATTAGTGTATAGGAATGCAAGGGATTTCTGTGTGTTGATTTTATATCCTGCAACTTTACTATATTCGTTGATTAGCTCTAGTAATTTTCTGGTGGAGTCTTTAGGGTTAACTATGTAGAGGATCATGTCATCTGCAAGCAGTGAGAGTTTTACTTCTTCTTTTCCAATTTGGATTCCTTTTATTTCTTTTTCTGCTCTGATTGCTGTGGCCAAAACTTCCAAAACTATGTTGAATAGTAATGGTGAAAGTGGGCACCCTTGTCTTGTTCCTGACTTTGGGGGAAATCCTTTCAATTTTTCACCATTGAGGATAATGTTTGCTGTGGGTTTGTCATATTTAACTTTTATTATGTTGAGGTATGTTCCTTCTATTCCTGCTTTCTGGAGAGTTTTTATCATAAATGGATGTTGAATTTTGTCAAAGGCTTTCTCTGCATCTATTGAGATAATCATATGGCTTTTATTTTTCAATTTGTTAATGTGGTGTATTACATTGATTGATTTGCGGATATTGAAGAATCCTTGCATCCCTGGGATAAAGCCCACTTGGTCATGGTGTATGATCTTTTTAATGTGTTGTTGGATGCTGATTGCTAGAATTTTGTTAAGGATTTTTGCATCTATGTTCATCAGTGATATTGGCCTGTAGTTTTTTTGTGTGTTTGTGTGGCATCTTTGTCAGGTTTTGGTATTAGTGTGATGGTGGCCTCATAGAATGAGTTTGGGAGTTTACCTTCCTCTGCAATTTTTTGGAAGAGTTTGAGCAGGATAGGTGTTAGCTCTTCTCTAAATTTGTGGTAGAATTCAGCTGTGAAGCCATCTGGACCTGGGCTTTTGTTTGCTGGAATATTTCTAATTACAGTTTCAATTTCCGTGCTTGTGATGGGTCTATTAAGATTTTCTACTTCTTCCTGGTTCAATTTTGGAAAGTTATACTTTTCTAAGAATTTGTCCATTTCTTCCACGTTGTCCATTTTATTGGCATATAACTGCTGATAGTAGTCTCTTATGATCCTTTGTATTTCTGTGTTGTCTGTTGTGATCTCTCCATTTTCATTTTTAATTTTATTGATTTGATTTTTCTCCCTTTGTTTTTTGATGAGTCTGGCTAATGGTTTGTCAATTTTATTTGTCTTTTCAAAGAATCAGCTTTTGGCTTTTTGGCTTTTTGCTATGGTCTCTTTTGTTTCTTTTGCATTTATTTCTGCCCTAATTTTTAAGATTTCTTTCCTTCTACTAACCCTGGTGTTCTTCATTTCTTCCTTTTCTAGTTGCTTTAGGTGTAGAGTTAGATTATTTATTTGACTTTTTTCTTGTTTCTTGAGGTATGCCTGTATTGCTATGAACTTTCCCCTTAGCACTGCTTTTACAGTGTCCCACAGGTTTTGGGTTGTTGTGTTTTCATTTTCACTCATTTCTATGCAAATTTTGATTTCTTTTTTGATTTCTTCTGTGATTTGTTGGTTATTCAGCAGCGTGTTGTTCAGCCTCCATATGTTGGAATTTTTAATAGTTTTTCTCCTGTAATTGAGATCTAATCTTACTGCATTGTGGTCAGAAAAGATGCTTGGAGTGATTTCAATTTTTCTGAATTTACCAAGGCTAGATTTATGGCCCAGGATGTGATCTATCCTGGAGAAGGTTCCATGTGCACTTGAGAAAAAGGTGAAATTCATTGTTTTGGGATGAAATTCCTATAGATATCAATTAGGTCTAACTGGTCTATTGTATCGTTTAAAGTTTGTGTTTCCTTGTTGATTTTCTGTTTAACTTATCTATCCATAGATGTGAGTGGGGTAGTAAAGTCTCTCATTATTATTGTGTTATTGTTAATTTCTCCTTTCATACTTGTTAGTATTTGTCTTACATATTGCGGTGCTCCTATGTTGGGTGCATATATATTTATAATTGTTATATCTTCTTCTTGGATTGATCCTTTGATCATTATGTAGTGACCTTCTTTGTCTCTTTTCACAGCCTTTGTTTTAAAGTCTATTTTATCTGATATGAGTATTGCTACTCCTGCTTTCTTTTGGTCCCTATTTGCATGGAAAATCTTTTTGAGGTGGGTCTCTTGTAGACAACATATGTAGGGGTCTTGTTTTTGTACCCATTCAGCCAGTCTTCATCTTTTGGTTTGGGCCTTCAACCCATTTACGTTTAAGGTAATTAGTGATAAGTATGATCCCTTTGCCATTTACTTTATTGTTTTGGGTTTGAATTTATACACCCTTTTGTGTTTCCTGTTTAGAGAATATTCTTTAGTATTTGTTGGAGAGCTGGTTTGGTGGTGCTGAATTCTCTCAGCTTTTGCTTGTCTATAAAGCTTTTGATTTCTCCATCATATTTGAATGAGATCCTTGCTGGGTACAATAATCTGGGCTGTAGGTTATTTTCTTTCATCACTTTAAGTATGTCTTGCCATTCCCTCCTGGTTTGGAGAGTTTCTATTGAAAGATCAGCTGTTGTCCTTATGGGAATTACCTTGTGTGTTATTTGTTGGTTTTCCCTTGCTGCTTTTAATATTTGTTCTTTGTGTTTGATCTTTGTTAATTTGATTAATATCTGTCTTGGGGTGTTTCTCCTTGGGTTTATCCTGTTTGGAACTCTCTGGGTTTCTTGGACTTGAGTGATTATTTCCTTCCCCATTTTAGGGAAGTTTTCAACTATTATCTCCTCAAGTATTTTCTCATGGTCTTTCTTTTTGTCTTCTTCTTCTGGGACCCCTATGATTCCAATGTTGTAGCGTTTAATATTGTCCTGGAGGTCTCTGAGATTGTCTTCATTTCTTTTAATTCGTTTTTCTTTTTTCCTCTCTGATTCACTTATTTCTACCATTCTATCTTCTAATTCACTAATTCTATCTTCTGCCTCTGTTATTCTACTCTTTGTTGCTTCCAGAGTGTTGTTTTATATCATTTATTGCACTATTCATTATATATTGACTCTTTTTTATTTCTTCTAGGTCCTTGTTAAATCTTTCTTGCATCTTCTCAATCCTTGTCTCCAGGCTATGTATCTGTGATTCCATTTTGATTTCAAGATTTTGGATCAATTTCACTATCATTATTCGGAATTCTTTATCAGGTAGATTCCCTATCTCTTCCTCTTTTGTTTGGTTTGGTGGGCATTTATCCTGTTCCTTTACCTGCTGGGTATTCCTCTGTCTCTTCTTCTTGTTTAAATTGCTGAGTTTGGGTGTCCTTTCTGTATTCTGGCAGTTTGTGGAGTTCTCTTTATTGTGGCATTTCCTCACTGTGTGTGGGTTTGTACAGGTGGCTTGTCAAGGTTTCTAGATTAGGGAAGCTTGTGTTGGTGTTCTGGTGGGTGGAGCTGGATTTCTTATCTCTGGAGTGCAATGAAGTGTCCAGTAATGAGTTGTGAGATGTCTATGCTTTTGAGGTGACTTTGGGCAGCCTGTATATTGGAGCTCAGGACTGTGTTCCTGGGTTGCTGGAGAATTTGCTTGGTATGTCTTGCCCTGGAACTTGTTGGCCCTTGTGTGGTGCTTGGTTTCAGTGTAGGTATGGAGGCGTTTGATGAGCTCCTGTCAATTAATGTTCCCTGGAGTCAGCAGTTCCCTGAAGTCAGGGTTTGGACTTAAGCCTCCTGCTTCCAGTTACTGGTCTTATTTTTACAGTAGTTTCAAAACTTCTCCTTCTATACAGCACCATTGATAAAACATGTAGGTTAAAGATGAAAGTTTCTCCACCGTGAGGGTCACCCAGAGGGGTTCATAGTGTTACATGGAAAAGAGAAGAGGGAGGAGGGAGTTAGAGGTGACCCGAATGAGATGAGGTGGAATCAGTAGAGGAGAGAGTGGGCTAACCATTAATCACTTCCTTATGTGCACTCCACAACTGGACCGCTCAGAGATGTTCACGGAGTAATAGAGAGAAGAGAAGAAGGAGGAAGGAGACAGAGGTGGCCAGGAGGATAAAAGGAGGGAATGAAAAGCAGGGAGACAGATCCAGCCAGTAATCAGTTCCCTAAGTGTTCTCCACTGTCTGGAACACACAGAAATTCACAGAGTTGGGTAGAGTAGAGAGGGGTTAGGGAGGAGACACAGGTGACCTGGTGGAGAAAAAGAAGAGTCCAAAGGGGGAGAGTGCAGTCAAGCCAGTAATCTCGCTCCCTAGTGAAAAATGGGTCCTGAAGATTGGGTTCTTAAAGGTACAAAATTGGTAACAAATACCTAAAAGCAAAAATTAAAAATCTAGAGTAGAGTTTGGAATTTCAAAAATACAATGTTAAAGAAAAGAAGGAAAAGAAAGAGAGAAAAAGAAAACGAAAATAAAACAAGCAAACAAACAAAAAAGTCACAAAAATTATAAAGAAAATATAGGTACAAAATTGATTTAAAAAATACCAAAAAGCAAAAGTTAAAAATCTAGAGTAGAGTTTGGAATTTCAAAAATACAATGTTAAAGAAAAGAAGAAAAAAAAGAAAGAGACAAAAACAAAGTCACAAAAATTATAAAGAAGATATAGGTACAAAATTGATAACAAATACCAAAAAGCATAAATTAAAAATCTAGAGCACAGTTTGGAATTTCAAAAATACAATGTTAAAGAAAAGAAGAAGAAAAAAAAAAAAAACAAGGTCACAAAAGTTATAAAAAATATATATATGAAGTTTGCTTTTTTAGAAAAAAGGGGTCTTTTTTTTTCTTTGCAAAGTAATAGGTTATAAAAGTGAAAATTAAAGGAGTAATAGAGGACTTAAAAATTTTAAAAAAATTAAAGAAAGAAAGAATGATTGTAAAAATAGTAAAAATATATATAGTACTTTCTCTGATATTGTTGTGGGTATTGTGGGTTCAGTTCATTTTCAGCTAGTTCCTTGGTCTGACTTACATGTCTCAAGATCTATAGGCCCCTTCCTATGTAGTTGGTACTAACCACGGGGTTTTAATCTATTGCCTGTCTCTTCCAAGGCGGTTCCCTCTGTTGTAGCTTCTTCTGTTTGCTGGTCTCTTCAGTGTCTGATTTCCGCCCTGATACAAAGGGGGCGGTGGTGGACACCTTTTTTTTTTTTTTTTTTTTTTAGGCTCACTTGTTCAGTCGCGCTGTGGGGAGGGAGGGAGGGATGCTGCAAACAAATAACACTGGCGTGCGCTCGCAGTGCCTCAGCCACACTGGGCCTGCCCCCGCTCACAACGTGTGTAGCCTCCCTGCCCACACTGCTCAAGCTCTAGGTTGCTCCACAGGGAACCATCCTCAGCCAGCCCTGGGCTGCTTGCACCTCCCAGGTCTAAGCCGCTCAGGTTCAGGCACTCGGGTATTCCTCAGAGGCACAGACTCGGTTGGGCCTATGTTTTGTGCCCTTCCCAGGTCCGAGCAGCTCAGGTGATGAGGTGTTTGACGAGCACGGTTGCTGCGACTTACACCTCCCCGCTGGGGTTATCTGGGTGTACAACTGGCGCACCTTCTCAGGCGGATTTTGACTGTCCAGAACCACAAGAAGTTTTAGTTAGCAAAGAAGCCTGCTTATGGTTTTGTAGATAACGTCTCTCTGGGGCTGCAATTGCCCCCTTCCAGCTCTGGCTGCCTGTTACCGGAGGGGGACGGTCTGCAGCCGGCTATCTCTGTTCAGTCCTTTGTTCCGTGCGTGGGCCTGGCGGTGTCTTAGGTTAGGGCTGGCTTTTCATGTGTTAGATATCCCACAGTCTGGTTTGCTAGCCCAAATTATTTCGCTCAGATAGCGCTCAGGGTATTCAGGCCAGATCCTTACTCTAAGTGATGCAGCCCGCGCTGCACCTCCCTGCCCAGCCCCCGCTTGCTAATGGCGGATGCAGGCGTCTGCACTGCTTCTCCCCTGGGGGAGTTACCGTAGGGCTCATAATCTGTGGGTTTTAATTGTTTGTTTATTTTCCTCCCTGTTATGTTGCCCTCTGTGCTTCCAGGGCTTGGCACAGACTCGGCAGTGAGAATGTTTCCTGGTGTTTGGAAACTTCTCTCTTTTTAAGACTCCCTTCCCGGGAAGGAGCTCCGTCCCTCCCTCTTTTGTCTCTTTTTTTGTCTTTTATATTTTTTCCTACCTCCTTTCAAAGACAATGGGTTGCTTTTCTGGGTGCCTGATGTCCTCTGCCAGCATTCAGAAGTTGTTTTGTAGAATTTACTCGGTGTTTAAATGTTCTTTTGATGAATTTGTGGGGAAGAAAGTGTTCTCCCCGTCCTATTCCTCCACCATCTTTCACTACCCTCTCTTAATTATTATCTTGCCTTGGCTCAGTGTGAACGACAAGATAAAAGGGGATGAGTGGGTTCTTCATTTTCTCTCCTAGTTTACCTACTTCTCCTTGTCTTTACCACCATTTTTACTTTTTAAGGAAAATGGTGTGGAACTAGAAGTGAGATGCAAATTCATGTGTGTACCTGGACGTTCTGAAGGATAGAATTTGTGTCTGATGTGTGATTCTACACATTTTATAATGAATTAACATGCAATTGGGTACCAAATACTTCAGGAATGACCAAGTTCTACAGTGTGCTCCCATTCAGTTTAAAATGAGATGTACATTTAAACATGTATAATATCATATATGAAACGAGTTGCCAGTCCAGGTTCGATGCACGATACTGGATGCTTGAGGTTGGTGCACTGGGACAACCCAGAGGGATGGTACAGGGAAGGGGTAGGGAGGAGGGAGGTGGGTTCAGGATGGGGAACACATGTATACCTATGGTGGATTCATGTTGATATATGGCAAAACCAATATAATATTGTAAAGTTAAAAAATAAAAGAAAAATAAAAGGAGATGTACAGGAGCCGTGTGGCTTGATGGTTAGCTTTGATCCTTGAATTCTCATTTCTCCATCTATAGAGTGGGATTATAGTATTTCAGTGTTGTTGTGAGGATTAAATGAAGTAAAGCCTATGGAGTCCATATACAATTTCAGGGTAAATGTTCAATAAATATAATTTTTATTATTTTTCAATACAGGTGGTACTTAATAAAAACAATATTGAATATGGAGCCAGCAGTTTAGGGCTTCCTTTTCTGGTCCATTACTTTCTAGCAGTGTGAAACTCTATTTAACTACATGTACTCTCACATTATTCTTCTGCAAAATGCTGAAAATATACCTAAAAGAGATAAAGTGTGTGAAAGAATGTAGCTCAAACATGGTCACATGGTAGGTCTGTATTTTATATTATAAATGCAAGTTTAACTTGATTAATGAGGAATCGAATCAGTATTAGTTCTGTGAACAAATATTTTTATTGCATAATATAAATTTTAAAGAACTATTCAGATTAATTTTGACTGTTGTTTTATTATGTATATTTGAACGGGGGGAAAAACTTACTTCATTGATACGAACGGGTAAGATAAGCATGTCAATTATACCTAAGGAGCATGTCCTCTGAAAATATGAGTCATAGTAATGAAAAATGCTATAAAAATATTAAGACTTATGGTTAAGATACATTTTCTTTGGCACACAGCAAGGTCAAAATAAGGTTCTAAAAGTAAAGTAAAAGTATATGGTAGAGATTTCAAGGGCTTTACTGTTGTAATTGCACCTCTGAGGTTTTAGTTAGAATGACACTAGCATGTTTTTGTCTATCTAGACCATCTACGTCTGGCCAACACTCTGGCCATGTGTATCAATATTCAGAAGAGAGCAAGGGGTTTCTTGCAAGAAGGCTTGCCTTGGCTTGAGAGATTGTCAAAAGGAATGAGTCACTCTCAGGATTGATTCCAGAAAATCTTTTGCCAAGCTGCATTTGCTAATGCAGTCATCTAAATCCTGGTGTCCACAGTGTCAACGCAAGGCAAATTTGTCCTTGTCATTGCATGGTCAAAGGTATCTCTTAAAAGATAGGAGAAAATTAATTAGACTACAGATTTATCCATAAAATGAAAGGAAAGGCTGCCTGGGCAAAGGGATCTGGAAAGGAAGGCTCATTTTTATTAGGAAACTCTTCACGTTTAGCCCAAGTAGCATACATTTATGCTGAAGAGATAATAGTTTGTTATTATTTCCAACATTGCAGTTAGCCAAGGAACAAATAATGTGAATATTTCATCATTATTGATTATATTTCTATTTACTTTATGGAAATATCTACAAATTTGGTGATCTTAAAAAGCTGTTAAGCAAAACAAAAATTGAGCCATTTAGACTATGGAAGATCTCAAAAAATAAATAAAATAGTTGCTGCCTGAAGTCCATGGAAAACTAAACCAGGAAATGATTGTCTTACTTTTATTTTAATCGTCATAATAGAAATATATGTTACACATTTTAAAATGGTTGGCCATTGAAAATACTTAACTCTTATATGCTTTTGCTATCTTACAGCAAGAAGAAAATTTTTTAGAGTAGCTAACATGAAGCTTTTTTTTAAACCTAAAAACTATTTCGCCCCTATTCCTGACTGTTGAGCAGTATGATGATAAAATGTCATAAAAATACATTTTGTAAAAGTGAGACTCAGATCAGATCAGATCAGTCACTCAGTCGTGTCTGACTCTTTGCGACCCCATGAATCGCAGCACTCCAGGCCTCCCTGTCCATCACCAGCTCCCGGAGTTCACTGAGATTCACGTCCATCAAGTCAGTGATGCCATCCAGCCATCTCATCCTCTGTCGTCCCCTTCTCCTCTTGCCCCCAACCCGTTGCAGCATCAGAGTCTTTTCCAGTGAGTCAACTCTTCGCATGAGGTGGCCAAAGTACTGGAGCTTCAGCTTTAGCATCATTCCCTCCAAAGAAATCCCAGGGCTGATGTCCTTCAGAATGGACTGGTTGGATCTCCTTGCAGTCCAAGGGACTCTCAAGAGTCTTCACTAACACCACAGTTCAAAAGCATCAATTCTTCGGTGCTCAGCCTTCTTCACAGTCCAACTCTCACATCCATACATGACCACAGGAAAAACCATAGCCTTGACTAGACGGACCTTTGTTGGCAAAGTAATGCCTCTGCTTTTGAACACGCTGTCTAGGTTGGTCATAACTTTCCTTCCAAGAATTAAGCGTCTTTTAATTTCATGGCTGCAGTCATCATCTGTAGTGATTTTGGAGCCCAGAAAAATAAAGTCTGACACTGTTTCCACTGTTTCCCCATCTATTTCCCATGAAGTGGTGGGACCGGATGCCATGATGTTTGTTTTCTGAATGTTGAGCTTTAAGCCAACTTTTTCACTCTCCCCTTTCACTTTCATCAAGAGGCTTTTGAATTCCTCTTCACTTTCTGCCATAAGGGTGGTGTCATCTGCATATCTGAGCTTATTGTTATTTCTTCCGGCAATCTTGATTCCAGCTTGTGTTTCTTCCAGTCCAGAGTTTCTCATGATGTAGTCTGCATATAAGTTAAATACACAGGGTGACAATATACAGCCTTGACGAACTCCTTTTCCTATTTGGAACCAGTCTGTTGTTCCATGTCCAGTTCTAAGTGTTGCTTCCTGACCTGCATACAAATTTCTCAAGAGGCAGATCAGGTGGTCTGGTATTCCCATCTCTTTCAGAATTTTCCATAGTTTATTGTGATCCACACAGTCAAAGGCTTTGACATAGTCAATAAAACAGAAATAGATGTTTTTCTGGAACTCTCTTGCTTTTTCCATGATCCAGCGGATGTTGGCAATTTGATCTCTGGTTCCTCTGCCTTTTCTAAAACCAGTTTGAACATCAGGAAGTTCACAGTTCACATATTGCTGAAGCCTGGCTTGGAGAATTTTGAGCATTACTTTACTAGCGTGTGAGATGAGTGCATTTGTGCGGTAGTTTGAACATTCTTTGGCATTGCCTTTCTTTGGGACTGGAATGAAAACTGACCTTTTCCAGTCCTGTGGCCACTGCTGAGTTTTCCAAATTTGCTGGCATATTGAGTGCAGCACTTTCACAGCATCATCTTTCAGGATTTGAAATAGGTCAACTGGAATTCCATCACCTCCACTAGCTTTGTTCACAGTGATGCTTTCTAAGGCCCACTTGACTTCACATTCCAGGATGTCTGGCTCTAGGTCAGTGATCACACCATCGTGATTATCTGGGTCGTGAAGATCTTTTTTGTACAGTTGTGACATAATATACTGGAGGGAATATTAGATTTGACTTATGGCAAGTATTTTGCATTCTTTAATTCATGACATATAAGAAGAACAAGAGAAATTGGGTGTCACATGCTTCATAGGTATCATTCCCCTAAGTGGGTCATAGAAATATGATGATTGTGTTTTCTCTATAGTAATAAGTGCTAAATATGAATGCTGTAATTAGAAAAATAAGAAAAATTTAATATCTTTTGTGTCAAAAGTGTTTTGAGTAAATGATGATTAAATCACATAATAAATTCTATGTGTCAGGGACAAAGAAAAATAAATAGATCTTTACTTACAAAAATACTTAATACCCCTCACTTCACCAGCAGGGCTCTCAAAATTCCACGTGATAAAGATCACAAAAGAATATTGGCAGAATAGAGTCAGCTTGATGAATGCAAAATGGTTCTGTGGACACATCAAAAAGACATTTAAAAAACTTTGCTTTGAGAAACAAATTAAATCTATATAATTTGATGTTCTTATTTCCGTCTTACTAGACTTAACTTTCTACTCTTTCTTTATAGCCAGCATTTTTAGTGTTTTCAAAGAAAGCATTTAGTTTTTATTTACTTAATAAAGGCTCAGTAAGCAAGTTGAGCATTAAGTCTTTCATGAAAGAAATGTTTGGCAAGAAAAAAGGACAATGTTCTTAAATGAATGAATACTTCAAATAGGATGGAAAAATTGTGGGTGGATTAAAGCTAAATAAAAGTGTTGAAAATTTATTTCATTTATAATTTCTTAGAATCTGCTATGCTCTAAGAACTGTATAAGGCACAGAGGAAAATACAAGTAAAATACAAGAAAGTGAGTTTACTGTCAATGAGTTTTAAACATCATTGGGAAGACAAACTAGTATTCTACAACTTTTTTTCATGAAGAGCAGATTTAGTATTGTCATGATTAATTAATCATATTTTTATCTTCAACAATCTAAGATTACAGTTGAAGTTAAATTGGTGAACAGTTGTGAACCTGGGTGCCCCTTTGGTTGCTACCACTGTATCCGAAGGAACCACCACTACCACGGCAGCCACACCACTTACTAAATGGGTACCTACATTGTCAGGCACTGTTTTGATTCTTTTACGTTCATTAGAAGCAGCAGCAGCAGCCTATTTAATTCATGAAATGACCCAACTGTGCTGCGGTAGTTAGAACTATTAGGTTTATTTTCACAGATAAGAAATTCAGGGAATAGAAGTATTAAAGCAACAGTTCCAAGGTTCTAAATGTAAGCAGCCTACTGCCTGAAAGACAAAGGCTGAAGTATGTCGTTCCCACAGTAGTCAAAACTAGTTCTATTGAAGACAAGTGAGAATGGAAACAAAACCTTCCAAAACCTATGGGATGCAACAAAAGCGGTTCTAATTGAGAAGTCCATAGTTATACAAGACTACCTCAAGAAACAATAAAAATCTCTGATAAAGCTTTTAAATGTACATTTAAGAAACTGGAGAAAAAAAAGAACAAACACCCCAAAATAGAAGGGGGGAAATAATAAAGATTACAGTGGAAATAAGTGAAATAGATAACAATCAAAACATAAAACCACAGAATTGGTCAGTGAAACTAAGAGCTAGTGGTTTGAAAAGAAAAACACAGCTGATAAACTTTTAGAAGAAAGAGGACTCAAAATCAGAAATGAAAGAAGAGAATTTAAAACCAATTCCACAAAAATACAAAGCTCTCTAACATCAGTTTCAGGAAAATTTTCTGGATCTGTCTCCAGAGACAAGACAAGACAAAAGCAAAATAAATGAAAGGGACTTCATCAAGCTAAAAGGTGGCAAAGCAAAGGAAACCCAAAACAAAAGGAAAGAAAACCTACTGAATGGGAAAAAATATTTGCAAATTATATGACTGATAAAGGTTAATATCAAATAATATTCAGTTTAGTCACTAAGTCGTGTCCGACTCTTTGCAACCCCATGGACAGCATCTCATCAGTCTTCCCTTATCATCACCAACTCCTGGAGCTTGCTCAAACTCATATCCATTGAGTTGGTGATGCCATCCAACCATCTCATCCTCAGTCATCCCTTTCTCCTCTTGCCTTCAGTCTTTCCCAGCATCAAGGTCTTTTCCAAGGAGTCAGTTCTTTGCATCAGGTGGCCAAAGTATTGGAGTTTCAGCTTCAGCATCAGTCCTTCCAATGAACACTCAGGACTGATCTCCTTTAGGATGGACTGGTTGGATCTTCTTGCAGTCCAAGGGACTCTCAAGAGTCTTTTCCAGTACCACAGCTCAAAAGTATTGATTCTTTGGCATTCAGCTTTCTTTATAGTCCAAATTTCACATCCATACATGACTACCGGAAAAGCCGTAACTTTGACTAGATGGACCTTTGTTGACAAATTAATGTCTCTGCTTTTTATTATTATTATTTATTGAAGGATAATTGCTTTACAGAATTTTGCTGTTTTCTGTCAAACCTCAACATGAACCATCCATAGGTATACATATATCCCCTCCTTTTTGAAACTCCATCCCATCTCTATCACCATCTCACCCCTTTAGGTTGATACAGAGCCACTGTTTGAGTTTTTAATATGATGCCTTTTCATCACATTTCTTCCAAGGAGTAAGCATCTTTTAATTTCATGTCTGCAGTTACCATCTGCAGTGATTTTGGAGCCCCCCAAAATAAAGTCTGTCACTGTTTCCATTGTTTCCCCATCTATTTGCCATGAAGTGATGGGACTGGATGCCATGATTGTCGTTTTTTAAATGTTGAGTTTTAAGCCAGCTTTTTCACTCTCCTCTTTCACTTTAATCAAGAGGCTGTTTAGTTCATCTTCATTTTCTGCCATAAGGGTGGTGTCATCTGTGTATCTGAGGTTATTCATATTTCTCCCAGTAATCTTGATTCCAGCTTGTGCTTCATCCAGGCACACATTTAGCATGATGTACTCTGCATATAAGTTAAATAAGCAGGTGACAATATACAGCCTTGACACACTCCTTTCCCCA
The DNA here is from genome assembly GCF_029378745.1 of Bos indicus. Lineage (NCBI taxonomy): Eukaryota > Metazoa > Chordata > Mammalia > Artiodactyla > Bovidae > Bos > Bos indicus. The sequence continues at coordinate 56,678,784 of NC_091765.1, read as the reverse complement.
TTTGGAACCAGTCTGTTGTTCCATGTCTAGTTCTAACTATTGCTTCTTGACCGGTATACAGATTCCTCAGGAGGCAGGTAAGGTGATCTGGTATTCCCATCTCTTGAAGAATTTTCCACAGTTTGTTTTGATCCACACCATCAAAGGCTTTGGCCTAATCAGTAATGCAGAAGTAGATGTTTTTCTGGAATTCTCTTGCTTTTACAATGATTCAGTGGATGTTGCCAATTTGATCTCTGGTTCCTCTGCCTTTTCTAAAACCACCTTGAACATCTGGAATTCCATGGTTCACGTACTGTTGAAGCCTGGCTTGGAGAATTTTGATTATTTTGCTAGTGTGTAAGATGAGTGCAGTTGTGCGGTAGTTTGAGCATTCTTTGGCATTGCCTTTCTTTGGGATTACAGTGAAAACTGACCTTTTCCAGTCCTGTGGCCACTGCTGAGTTATCCAAATTTGCTGGCATGTTGAGTACAGCACTTTAACAGCATCATCTTTTAGGACTTGAAATAGCTCAGCCAGAGTTCCATCACTTCCACTAGCTTTGCTCGTAGTGATACTTCCTAAGGCCCACTTGACTTCAGACTCCAGGATGTCTGGCTCTAGTGAATGATCACACTATTATGGTTATCTGGGTCATGAAGATCTTTTCTGTATAGTTCTTCTGGGTATTCTTGCCACCTCTTCTTAAGATCTTCTCCTTCTGTTAGGTCCATACCATTTCTGTCGTTTATGTGCCCATTTTTGCATGACATATTCCCTTGGTATCTCTAATTTTCTTGACATCTCTAATGTTTCATTTTCTATTTTTTTCCTCTATTTCATTGCACTGATCGCTGAGGAAGGCTTTCTTATCTCTCCTTGCTGTTCTTTGGGACTCAGCATTCAAAGGGGTATATATTTCCTTTTCGTTTTTGCCTTTACTGTCTCTTCTTTTCTCAGCTATTTTTAAGGCCTCCTAAGACAACCATTTTGCCTTTTTGCATTTCTTTTTCCTGGTGATGGTCTTGATCCTACCTCCTGCACAATGTCATGAACCCCAGTCCATAGTTACTCAGGCACTCTCTCTGTCAGATCTAATCCCTTGAATCTATCTGTCACTTGCACTGTATAATCGTAAGGGATTTGATTTAGATCATACCTGAATGGACTAGTGGTTTTCACTACTTTCTTCAGTTTAAGTCTGAGTTTGGAAATAAGGAGTTCATGTTCTGAGCCACAGTCAGCTCTCATCTTGTTTTGGCTGACTGTACAGAGTTTCTCTGTCTGTGGCTGTAAAGAATATAATCAATCTGATTTTGGTATTGAGCATCTGTTTAGAGTCTTCTCTTGTGTTGTTGGAAGAAGGTGTTTGCTATAATCAGTACATTCTCTTGGCAAAACTTTGTTAGCCTTTGCCCTGCTTCATTTTGTACTCCAAAGCCAAATTTGCATGTTACTCCAGTAATGGCAACCCACTCCAGTACTCTTGCCTGGAAAATCTCATGGGTGGAGGAGCCTGGTAGGCTGCAGTCCATGGAGTCTCAAACAGTCAGACATGACTGGGCAACTTCACTTTCACTTTTCACTTTCAGGCATTGGAGAAGGAAATGGCAACCCACTCCAGTGTTCTTGCCTGGAGAATCCCAGGGACGGGGGAGCCTGGTGGGCTGCCATCTTTGGGGGTTGCACAGAGTCGGACACGACTGACGCCACTTAGCAGCAGCAGCAGCAGCCAGGTATCTCTTGACTTCCTACTTTTGCATTCCAGTCCCCCATGATGAAAAGGACATCTTTTTTGGGTGTTAGTTCTAGAAGGACTTTTAGGTCAACATAGAACCATTCAATTTCAGCTTTTATAGCATTACTGGTTGGAGCATAGATTTGTATTACTGTGATATTGAATTGCTTGCCTTGGAAATGAACAGAGATCACTCTGTCATTTTTGAGATTGCACCCAAGTACTGCATTTCAGACTCTTTTGTTAACTATTAGGGCTACTCCATTTCTTCTAAGGTATTCTTGCTATAATGGTCATCTGAATTAAATTTGCCCATTCCAGTCCATTTTAGTTCACTGATTCCAAAAATTTGATGTTCACTCTTGCCATCTCCTGTTGACCACTTCTAATTTACCTTGATTCATGGACCTAACATTCCAGGTTCCTATGCAATATTGTTCTTTATAGAATCGGCCTTTACTTCCATCACCAGTTTTGTCCACAACTCGGCATTGTTTTCACTTTGGCTCTGTCTCTTTATTCTTTCTGGACTTATTTCTCCACTCTTCTCCAGTAGCATATTGGGCACCTACCGACCTGGGGAGTTCATCTTTCAGTGTCCTATCTTTTTGCCTTTTTATATTCTTCATGGGGTTCTCAAGAATACTGAAGTGGTTTGCCATTTCCTTCTCCAGTGGACCATGTTTTGTCAGAACTCTCCACCATGATGCATCTTGGGTGGCCATACATGACATGGCTCATAGTTTCATTGAGTTAGACAAGGCTGTGGTCCATGTGATCAGTTTGATTACTTTTCTGTGACTGTGGTTTTCATTCTGTCTGCTCTCTGATGGATAAGGATAAGAGGCTTATGGAAGCTTCCTGTTGGGAAAGACTGGCTATGAGGGAAACTGGGTTTTGTTCTGATGGGTGGGGCCATGTTCAGTAAATCTTTAATCCAATTTTCTGTTGCTGGGCAGGGCTGTGTTCCCTCCTTGTTGTTTGACCTGAGACCAAACTATGGTGGAGGTAATGAAGATAGTGGCGACCTCCTTCAAAAAGTCCCATGCATGCACTGCCACAGTCAGTGCCCCGACTCTGCAGCAGGCTACTGCTGACCCACGTCTCTGCCAGAAACTCCTAGACACTCACTAGCAAGTCTGGGTCAGTCTGTTGTGGGCTCAGTGCTCCTTTCACCTAGGTCCTGGTGTACACAAGGTTTTGTTTGTGCCCTCCAAGACTCTGTTTCCCCAGTCCTGTGTAAGTTCTATAATCAAATCCCACTGGCCTCCAAGGTCAAATTCCCTTGGGTTTTCAGTCCCTTTTTAGATCTCCTGGTTGGGAAATCCATTGTAAGTCCCATAACTTTCTTCATGCAATTCAATATCAAAAGACATACAATCCAATTTAAAAAATGGTCAATGGACCTAAATGGACATTTTTCCAAAGAAAAATACACAAATATACAAAAGGCACATGAAAAGATGCTTAACATCACTACTCATTAGGGAACTGCAAATCTAAACCACAACGAGATATCATATTATACTTGTCAAAATGGTTATTAGTAAAGAGAACACAATAAAATCAAGTTTTGGTGAAGATTTGGAGAAAAGGTTACCATCATTCACTATTGGTGAAAATGTAAATTGGTACAGCTACTAAGTAAAATGGTATAGTCATTTCTCAAAAAATTAAAAGCAGAACCATCACATGCTTTGGCAGTTTCACTTCTAGACATTTATCTGAGGAAAATAAATACACCAATCAAAAAGATATATTCACTCCAATGTGCAGCCTTATTTACAATAGCCAAAATGTGATTTCATTGTTAGTTGAATGGATAAAAAATATGAGGTGTAATAACATTCCATACACAGTGGAATTCTACTCAGCCATAAATATAATGAAAATTTACCATTGCAACAACAAAGAGAGACCTAGTGGATATTATGCTAAGTGAAATAGTTCATATCAAATGTGGCATGATTTCACTTTGTGTAGTATCTAAAAGCAAAACAAACTAACAAAAACAGAAAGAGATTCATGTATACAAGGAACAAACTAGTGGTTTGTTTGTTCGGAGCGAAGAGATGTGTGGGAGGGATCAATGAAATAGGTGAGGAAGATTAAGAGGTACAAACAAAATAAAGAGGGACAAATTTTAACAACTTCAAGTTATAAAAATAATGAGTGATGGGAATATCATGTTCAGCATTGGGAATCCAAGGGATAACATTGTTACAACTTTATATGGTGACAGATAGTAGCTAGACTTATCATGCTGATCATTCTGTAATGTACAAAAGATATCAAAAACTATGTTATCTACCTTAAACTAATGAAATAAGTTGATTATATTTCAATACTTCTCTAATACATTAGAAGTGTTAGAGAAACTGAACAAATCCTAGAGGTCAAGTTTTATCAGTTATATTCTTTGTACTGCTCAATATCATGGTTATTCTCAAAGAGTGGAACATTCTATTTAATAAAGAGTTTAAATTGATGTTTGCCTCTCTTAGCAAAAGTGGATGTCTGAATTTGTTATATAGGCATGCAGTCATAGATTTAAATAGAATTTTTAACATTATCTATCTAGTGTTTTTTGAGGTATAGTTTTTACTGGACCGTGGCCTCTTACCAGAAAGTCCTCCTTGTTCTCTTTGAACCACCAAGGGCTGCAGTTACAAAGATCTCCCCACGCTCTAAGAAACTGCAAAGTGAAAATCACCTTCTATCTCTTTTTTGAAGATTTCAAAAACAGACATCTTTCCTTTCTCTCCAATTTTCACTTTGCAAATCCTGTATGAAAATCTATGAGTAGTAGGGAAGTGACTGGAATAAGCTTCTCTCAATTCACTGGTAAGTTTGTGGGAAAAAGACAACATTTCATCATGTGACATTTGATTTTAGAAAAAATTATAGCAAATTAGAAAATAAGTTGTTGGAACTGAGCTCTACTATATGTTGTTCTTTGAAATGCCCCCAACTTGACAAAATCGTACCAATGAAAGAATAATAAATATATTATTCATTTCTCAGCAGTTTAGGCTGTGCAGTTAGACAAAGTGATATTTCTAAAGCTTACTTCATTACTATTAATTATTAGTTACTATTACTATTAACAATTACTATTGACAACTATTATAAAACTTTTTATAATACATAAATATAATAAAAATAAAACAGCTATTATAAAACAACTATTATGCAACTATTACAAAAGTGCTTCTTTTATAAAGTAGGGTGAATAATACTTTCTCTGTCATAGGAGATTGAGAATTAACTATACCTGATTAATTAAAACTGTGTGTAAAGCATACTGTTTATTTGATACAGGGTAACCACTCAACAAATGTTAGTTATTATCACATACATTTTAGAGAAGAATATTTTATATTTATTTATTTTATATTTATCTACATTAAACATGTTTTAGTATAACTTTTCTTTTTTTAAAAAATATAGAGCAAGTTTGTCAATTGTTTAAAATGAGATTGCTGATGTGCTCAGTCGTGACTGACTCTTTGCAACCCCATGGACTGTAGCCTGCCAGGTTCCTCTGTCCATGGAATTTTCCAGGCAAGAATACTGGAAAAGGTTGCCATTTCCTTCTCCAAATCTGAGATTATGCCCTTTCTATTACCTTGCTGCTCATATAGTCCCTCTTGTGTTAAATGACAGTGGTAGCATTACTTAGTGGTAGTCAATTTTATTGTGGTATTCTTATCTGACAAATGCTCAAACTACCGCACAATTGCACTCATCTCACATGCTAGTAAAGTAATGCTCAAAATTCTCCAAGCCAGGCTTCAGCAATATGTCAACCATGAACTTCCTGATGTTCAAGCTGGTTTTAGAAAAGGCACAGGAACCAGAGATCAAATTGCCAACATCCGCTGGATCATTGAAAAAGCAAGAGAGTTCCAGAAAAGCATCTATTTCTGTTTTATTGACTTTGCCAAAGCCTTTGACTGTGTGGATAACAATAAACTGTGGAAAATTCTGAAAGAGATGGGAATACCAGACCACCTGACCTGCCTCTTGAGAAATTTGTATGCAGGTCAGGAAGCAACAGTTAGAACTGGACATGGAACAACAGACTGGTTCCAAATAGGAAAAGGAGTTCGTCAAGGCTGTATATTGTCACCCTGTTTATTTAACTTCTATGCAGAGTACATCATGAGAAACGCTGGACTGGAAGAAACACAAGCTGGAATCAAGATTGCCGGGAGAAATATCAATAACCTCAGATATGCAGATGACACCACCCTTATGGCAGAAAGTGAAGAGGAACTCAAAAGCCTCTTGATGAAAGTGAAAGTGTAGAGTGAAAAAGTTGGCTTAAAGCTCAACATTCAGAAAACGAAGATCATGGCATCCTGTCCCATCACTTCATGGGAAATAGATGGGGAAACAGTGGAAACAGTGTCAGACTTTATTTTTCTGGGCTCCAAAATCACTACAGATGGTGACTGAACCATGACATTAAAAGACGCTTACTCCTTGGAAGGAAAGTTATGACCAACCTAGATAGCATATTCAAAAGCAGAGACATTACTTTGCCAACAAAGGTTTGTCTAGTCAAGGCTATGGTTTTTCCTGTGGTCATGTATGGATGTGAGAGATGGACTGTGAAGGCTGAGCACCGAAGAATTGATGCTTTTGAACTGTGGTGTTGGAGAAGACTCTTGAGAGTCCCTTGGACTGCAAGGAGATCCAACCATTCCATTCTGAAGGAGATCAGCCCTGGGATTTCTTTGGAAGGAATGATGCTAAAGCTGAAATTCCAGTATTTTGGCCACCTCATGTGAAGAGTTGACTCACTGGAAAAGACTCTGATGCTGGGAGGGATTGGGGGCAAGAGGAGAAGGGGACGACAGAGGATGAGATGGCTGGATGGCATCACTGACTCGATGGACGTGAGTCTCAGTGAACTCTGGGAGTTGGTGATGGACAAGGAGGCCTGTGTGATTCATGGGGTCGCAAAGAGTCGGACACAACTGAGTGATCTGATCTGATCTGATCTGCTCTATCTGACAAAAATAAAGGTAAAAGGAAAAATAAGAGAAAGGTAGGGTTGCTAATAATATGATGCCCTAGAAGTTACATAACGAATAAGTTTCAAAAGATAAAAATAATTGAAAGCATGAAAGGCTGCTTGGAGAGGTTAGAGGATAAAAATTTAAGAAAAGATTAGTTTTATTAATTTATTTTTCTAAAATTTTTTTCAGAATTTTGTTAAATTAAAAAACTCAGTTTCTTTTCTGTCAACTGAAAAGTCTGATAAAATAAAAGTTGAACAGAAACAAATTCAGCAATTTTCACCTAAACTTTTATAGATGGTTTTTGTGTGGATCCATTAGAATTTAGTGCAGAGGGGAAACTATATGCATAGCTTGCATTTCCTAAACAATGCCTTCATTAAGCCCATCATGGTTTATTAGTCAGATTACAACAGCTGCTGTCCCTTCATTTTACCAGATGTTATAGGTTCTCCATAGACTTGATGGATCATGGACGCAACAAGTAACAAAATATATCATTAAATAAACATAATATTCTATGTTTTTGTGTCAATAGATACCCTTGTTATATATAGGTGATTACTTACTTATTTGAAAAAACAATTTTGTATAGTCCTGGGGTATTCTACTTTCATGGGATTTAGTTAGCTCTTAAATTATGCAAAATTCTTTATATTTTTTTGAAGTTAAAAAAATGTCATTTAACTCATAGTCAACTATTTACATGTGATGCTTTAGTTTTTTTTTTTTTTTTCCTATACTCATTACTATCATTTAAGTATTCAACTCAACAAATTAAATTTAGTAGTTAATGCACATAAAATTCTAATGTAATCTCTTTGGGGAAATACCATGATGAATAAGACATGGTTAGTGATCTTTAAAAGCATTTACTAGGATGAAGTCAAGACAAATTAGAAGAGTCAAAGTAGAATTGTTGGAGTATGTTTTGGTTCCCCATAAATTCAATATGCATAAGCAAGGTCCAAAAATGTGGACATGAAAATGACAGCAGTAGCGAAAATTTATTACATTTACTTATATTGTGACCACATTGTAGTCAAAGGCACGCCATATATATTTATATTCTTAAAGGAACTTTAATACAGTATCCTTAAAGCATTTCCAAAGCTGCAGACTGCAGTCAGCATTGGTACTTTGGTCAGAACTTGATTTACTATGATGAACTCCTTTGTTACTTTCTTGAAATGGTGGTGGTTCTCTACATCAGTAAAGATCATTTCAGAATTTCATTCTGCTTCTTTATATTGAAACTGATGTCTGAATTTTGTCTCTTTAATATCAGTTGTGTCTTTTGTCAATTTCATCAACAGAAATACTTCCTAGTTGTGCTAAACTAAAGATATTCTCTTTACCACATATCGATTGTTATACCAAGAGTAAATAATTTAGCCATTAACCAATTACAAGATGAATTTGGATGGTTCTTTGAATGTTCGTGTGAAGATGGGCTCAATAAAGGACAGAAATGGTATGGACCTAACAGAAGCAAAAGATATTAAGAGGTGGCAAGAATACACAGAAGAACTATACAAAACAGATCTTTGTGACCCAGATAATCATGATGATGTGATCACTCACCTAGAGCCAGACATCCTGGAATGTGAAGTCAAGTGCGCCTTAAAAAGCATCACTACAAACAAAGCTAGTGGAGGTGATGGAATTCCAGTTGAGCTATTTCAAACCCTGAAGGATGATGCTGTGAAAGTGTTGCACTCAATATGCCAGCAAATTTGGAAAACTCAACAGTGACCACAGGAATGGAAAAGGTCAGTTTTCATTCCAATCCCAAAGAAAGGCAATGCCAAAGAATGCTCAAACTACTGCACAATTGCACTCGTCTCACATGCTAGTAAAGTAATGCTCAAAATTTTCCAAGCCAGGCTTCAGCAATACATGAACCATGAACTTCCTGATGTTCAAGCTGGTTTTAGAAAAGGCAGAGGAACCAGAGATCAAATTGCCAACATCCGCTGGATCATTGAAAAAGCAAGAGAGTTCCAGAAAAGCATCTATTTCTGCTTTATTGACTATGTCAAAGCCTTTGACTGTGTGGATCACAATAAACTATGGAAAATTCCAAAAGAGACAGGAATACAAGACCATTTGACCTGCCTCCTGAGAAGTCTATATGCAGGTCAAGAAGCAACAGTTAGAACTGGACATGGAACAACAGACTGGTTCCAAATAGGAAAAGGAGTATGTCAAGGCTGTATATTGTCACCCTGCTTATTTTACTTGTATGCAGAGTACATCATGAGAAACGCTGGGCTGGAAGAAGCACAAGCTGGAATCAAGATTGCCGGGAGAAATATCAATAAGCTCAGATATGCAGATGACACCACCCTTATGGCAGAAAGTGAAGACGAACTCAAAAGCCTCTTGATGAAAGTGAAAGAGGAGAGTGAAAAAGTTGGCTTAATGCTCAACATTCAGAAAACTAAGATCATGGCATCTGGTTCCATCACTTCATGAGAAATAGATGGGGAAACAGTGGAAACAGTGTCAGACTTTATTTTTTTGGGCTCCAAAATCATTGAAGTTGGTGATTGCAGCCATGAAATTAAAAGACGCTTACTCCTTGGAAGGAAAATTATGACCAACCTAGACAACATATTAAAAAGCAGAGACATTACTTTGCCAGCATAAGTCAGTCTAGTCAAGGCTATGATTTTTCCAGTAGTCATGTATGGATGTGGAGTTGGACTATAAAGAAAGCTGAGCACAGAATAGATATTTTGAACTGTGTTGTTGGAGAAGACTCTTGAGAGTCCTGTGGACTGCAAGGAGATCCAACCAGTCCATCCTAAAGGAGATCATTCCTAGGTGTTCATTGGAAGGACTGATGCTGAAGCTGAAACTCCAGTATTTTGCCATCTGATGCAAAGAGCTTTCTCACTTGAAAAGACCCTGATGTTGGGAAAGATTGAAGGCAGGAGAAGGGGACCACAGAGGATGAGATGGTTAGATGGCATCACCGTCTCAATGGACATGAGTCTGGGTAAACTCTGGGAGCTGGTGATGGACAGGGAGGCCTGGTGTGCTGTGGTTCATGGGGTCGCAAAGAGTCGGACATGACTGAGCAGCTGAACTGAACCTGAATGTTTAAAAATACTTTCTAAATTGACAAATTAAATTTAATTGGGAATCTTGCTTTCAGTGCATACATTATGTTCACTAAGAAAAAATATTTAATTTTTTTCTAAGAGGGTAAAAACTTCTGATGACTTAAAATAGCCTTCCCTTCAGAGAGCCCATCTATAAATAGTTTATAAAATATAAGTTAATCTCAAAAGAAAGGAATAATATGTAAAAGTTGCTTAGTCTTCTCTGGGGAAAGTGTTAGATAAAGGATAAAGTGTTGTCGCTGAGTCATGTCCAACTCTGCATATTCATGCACTGTATTTGCCAGGATCCTCTGTCCATGGGATTCTCCAGGCAAGAATATTGGAGTGGGTAGCCATGCCCTTCTACAGGGGATCTTCCCTACCCAGGGATCAAACTCAGGTCTCCCACATTGCTGAAGATGATCATAAAATAAACTGGGTTTGACACGTGGCAACATTTGCCTAAATCATCCAGATTGGAAGAAGAAAGAAACCAACAAACCAAAGAAATATCTGCCATACCATACTTTGTCTGACACTTACAGTATTGATTTGTAAACTTGTTAAAAGAGATGGCATAAGAGGAGTCAGAGTCTTGGATTTAGGGAAAATAAAAGAGAAGCTTTATGAGAAAAACATTTACTAGCAATAAGAAAAAGCAAGTCACTTTTTCAAGTCTTTCACTCGCACCTTTGAAGCAGAGCCTTCAGAGTTCGAGGTAGATTTCTGACTCTGAGAACAATTTTTAGTAATATATATATCCAAGATATTTCCCTTGACATATTTACTGCATAGCTATAAAATATGAGGGATCTTTTCATACACTTCCCTTCTGCTGCTGCTGCTGCTAAGTCGCTTCAGTCGTGTCCGACTCTGTGCGACCCCATAGGGGGAAGCCTGGTGGGCAAGAACACTGGAGTGGGTTGCCATTTCCTTCTCCAATGTGTGAAAGTGAAAAGTCAAAGTGAAGTCGCTCAGTCGTATCCGACTCTTCGCGACCCCATGGACTGCAGCCTCCAAGGCTCCTCCGTCCATGGGATTTTCCAGACAAGAGTACTTCTGTAACATTTTCCAAGTTATAGTTAGTAATTCAATGTGGCTGTTTTAAAGCGTATCTACAGATTCTTTGATACTCTTTTCTTCAATCAGTTCAGTTCACTTCAGTCGCTCAGTCGTGTCCGACCCTTTGTGACCCCATGAATCAGAGTATGCCAGGACTCCCTGTCTATCACCAACTCCTGGAGTTTACCCAAATTCATGTCCATCGAGTTGGTGATGCCATCCAGCCATCTCATTTGCTGTCATCCCCTTCTCCACCTGCCCCCAATCCCTCCCAGCATCAGGGTCTTTTCCAATGAGTCAACTCTTCCTATGAGGTGGCCAAAGTATTGGAGTTTCAGCTTCAGCATCAGTTCTTTCAATCAACACCCAGGACTGATCTCCTTTAGAATGAACTAGTTGGATCTTCTTGCAGTCCAAGGGACTCTCAAGAGTCTTCTCCAACACCACAGTTCAAAAGCATCAATTCTTTGGTGCTCAGCTTTCTTCACAGTCCAACTCTCACATCCATACATGACCACTGGAAAAACCTTGACTAGACAGACCTTTAGTGGCAAAGTAATGTCTCTGCTTTTTAATATGCTGTCTAGGTTGGTCATAATTTTCCTTCCAAGGAGTAAGCATCTTTTAATTTCATGGCTGTAATCACCATCTTCAATGATTTTGGAGCCCCCCAAAATAAGTCTGACACTATTTCCAGTTTCCCCATCTATTTCCCATGAAGTGATGGGACCAGATGCCATGATCTTCATTTTCTGAATGTTGAGCTTTAAGCCAACTTTTTCACTCTCCACTTTCACTTTTATCAAGAGGCTTTTTAGTTCCTCTTCACTTTCTGCCATAAGGGTGGTGTCATCTGCATATCTGAGGTTATTGATATTTCTCCAGGCAATCTTGATTCCAGCTTGTGCTTCTTCCAGCCCAGTGTTTCTTATTATGTACTCTGCATAAAAGTTAAATAAGCAGGGTGACAATAAACAGCCTTGACATACTCCTTTTCCTATTTGGAACCAATCTATTGTTCCATGTCCAGTTCTCACTGTTGCTTCCTGACCTGCATACAGGTTTCTCAAGAGGCAGGTCAGGTGGTCTGGTATCCCCATCTCTTTCAGAATTTTCCACAATTTATTGTGATCCACACAGTCAAAGGCTTTGGCATAGTCAATAAAGCAGAAATAGATGTTTTTCTGGAACTCTCTTGCTTTTTCCATGATTCAGCGGATGTTGGCAATTTGGTCTCTGGTTCCTCTGCCTTTTCTAAAACCAGCTTGAACGTGTGGAAGTTCACAGATCACGTACTGCTGAAGCCTGGCTTGGAAAATTTTGAGCATTACTTTACTGGTGTGTGAGATGAGTGCAATTATGCAGTAGTCTGAGCATTCTTTGGCATTGCCTTTCTTTGGGATTGGAATGAAGACTGACCTTTTCCATTCCTGTGGCCACTGCTGAGTTTTCCAAATTTGCTGGCATATTGAAAGTAGCACTTTCATAGCATCATCCTTCAGGGTTTGAAATAGCTCAACTGGAATTCCATCACCTCCACTAGCTTTGTTCGTAGTGATACTTTTTAAGGCCCACTTGACTTCACATTCCAGGATGTCTGGCTCTAGATGTGTGATCACACCATCATGATTATCTGGGACGTGAAGCTCTTTTTTGTACAGTTCTTTTTTGTATTCTTGCCATCTCTTCTTAATATGTTCTGCTTCTGTTAGGTCCATACCATTTCTGTCCTTTTTCGAGACCATGATTTTCTTGAAGAGATCTCTAGTCTTTCCCATTCTGTTGTTTTTCTCTATTTCTTTGAATTGATTGCTGAGGAAGGCTTTCTTATCTCTCCTTGCTATCCTTTGGAACTGTGCATCAGATGCTTATATCTTTCCTTTCCTCCTTTGCTTTTCACTTCTCTTCTTTTCACAGCTATTGTAAGCCTCCTCAGATAGCCATTTTGCTTTTTTCATTTATTTTCCATGGGGATGGTCTTGATCCCTGTTTCCTGTACAATGTCATGAACTTCTGTCTGTAGTTCATCATGAACTCTATCAGATCTAGTCCCTTAAATCTATTTCTCACTTCCACTATGTAATCATAAGGGATTTTATTTAGGTCATACCTGAATGGTCTAGTGGTTTCTCTACTTTCTTCAATTTAAGTCTGAATTTGGCAATAAGGAGTTCATGATCTGAGCCACAGTCAGCTCCCAGTCTAGTTTTTGCTGACTGTATAGAGCTTCTCCATCTTTGGCTACAAGGAATATAATCAATCTGATTTCGGTGTTGACCATCTGGTAATGTCTGTGTGTAGAGTCTTCTCTTGTGTTGGAAGAAGGTGTTTGCTATGACCAGTGCGTTCTCTTAGCAAAACTCTATTAGTCTTTGTCCGGCTTCATTGAGTACTCCAAAGCCAAATTTGCCTGTTACTTCAGGTGTTTCTTGACGTCCTACTTTTGCATTCCAGTCCCCTATAATGAAAAGTACATCTTTTTTGGGCACTAGTTCTAAAAGGTCTTGTAGGTCTTCATAGAACTGTCAACTTCAGCTTCTTCAGCATTACTGGTTGGGGCATAGGCTTGGATTACCATGATATTGAATGGTTTGCCTTGGAAACAAACAGATTATTCTGTCATTTTTGAGATTGCATCCAAGTACTGCATTTTGGACTCTCTTGTTGACCATGATGACTACTCCATTTCCTCTAAGGGATTCCTGCCCACAGTAGTAGATATAATGGTCATCTGAGTTAAATTCACCCATTCCAGTGCATTTTAGTTCACTCATTCCTAGAGTGTCAACGTTCACTCTTGCCATCTGCTGTTTGACCACTCCAATTTGCCTTGATTCATGCACCTAACATTCCAGGTTCCTCTACAGTATTACTCTTTACAACATCAGACCTTGCTTCAATTCCTCTATGTTTTAATACAGCAGAAGTTATAGGCTGTCACTGTGAATATTAGTTGCTGTTTTAACTTTTTGTTTCATACTGTTTTATTTTTACTCTTTTACAACAAGTTATAATTTGTTACTAGTAATTTTTAACAATATGAATTCAAAAAGCAAACAGTTTATTAGGTTTTTAGAAGACTATGATCACTGTCTTAACTGTGTTCTCTCATTATTTCTGTCTTAAAGCCCATGTTCTAGGGGAAGCCAGCAGCTATGTGCTGAGGTAGTTTTAGAAAGGGGGAACTGGCTACTATGTTGGGAGGACACTCAAGAAGCCAAAGAAAAGGCCATATAGCAAGCCTGCTCCCACCACATGAATAAGCTTAGAAGAGGTTCTTTTGAGACCTGCTAACAGCTATGTCAACCAGCTAGGAAGTAAATCTTTCAGTCTAACCTGAGATGACCACAGCCCTGACTGAGACCTTGTCTACCAGCTCAAGAGAGACTCTGAGCCAGAATTGTCCAGCTAAACCACTCTTGGACATCCACAGAAACTATGAGATAAGAAAATGGTTTGTGTTTTAAGCCACTACATTTGTTGTAAGTTATATAGATAACTATTATGTTGATAAAATAAAATGATAAGGAAAACAACTTTTTGTGTCACAGATTTATGGTTATTCTTTAAAAATATGGCTCTCAAGAAATATTTATGATTTTTTAAATCAGAAGTTAACTTTTATTTCTTAGATAAAAGTGCCTTCGGAAAGTAAGTTTTGTTATTGGATGATGACTATATGGATATACATTTTTTTAACTTTTTATTTTATAGTGGAATAGAGTTGATCAACAATGTTGTATTAGTTTCAGGTATACAGCAAAGTGATTCAATTATACATATGCATGTATCTATACTTGTTCAAAGTCTTTTCCTATTTAGGTTGTTAATTAGTATTAATTAGAGTTCCCTGTGCTATACAGCAGGTCATTGTTGGCTATTCATTTTAAATATAACAGTGTGTACATGTCAATCCCAAACTCCCTAACTATCCACCCCAACCCTTCCTCTCTTGTAACCATAAATAAATTCATTCTCTATCTTTATTTATGCTTTAATGATATAGTTATTATTCTGTTATGTTTTATTGAGACAGAATTTTTAAAATAGCATTTAGCTTATTTTTTGAACTTCCCTGGTGGCTCATATGGTAAAGCATCTGCCTACAATGTGGGAGACCTAGGTTTGATCCCTGGGTTGGGAAGATCCTCTGGAGAAGGAAATGAAACCCACTCCAGTACTCTTGCCTGGAAAATCCCACGGACAGTGGAGTGTTGTAGGCTACAGTCCATGGGGTCGCAAAGAGTCAGACATGACTGAGCAACTTCACTAGCTTATTTTTAGTTGATAGCCAGTATTAATTAATATTGAATGCAAATGACTTTTTCTTGACTTTTGTAGACAATCACATCTGTCTTACAGAGGTGCCTCCTGAATTATAGGTGCCCCCTGAATTTGAATTTGTGCCCCCCCCATTCATGAGATATATATGTGTGTGTGTGTGTGTGTGTGTGTATGTATATACATAATCCATTATCTTATTTTAATTCAAATGTTAGCCTATTTGTTAAGTGTTCAATAATTATCAAAGAAAACTGAAAACTATATTGAGGTGTGGGATATTTAAGTTCAAATTTCCTGTCAACTGTGACTTGATGTAGGTCTTTGTTATAAACCAGTGGGACATAATTTTAATTAAATTTAAGTGCTTTTTTCTACATATGAGTCATGGGAAAAAGCTAATTTGAGGTCATTTTTATTGAAAAGAAAGAAACACTGAGACTTACAGAAATTAATAGTCCACAGTTATCTGAATGAACAAATACACCAAACTAGCAAATTATATCTTAATGAAATTTAAGAACATATGTTTATGGACAATGAATTAGAATTATTAGTTACTAAATATTTACATAAGGATATTAAGGAACTTTTCAAACTTTTAATTTTAAAAGATCACGGGAGATGAATGAATATCAATGAAATATCAGTCCAATAATCAGTTTGAAAACTAAGGCCTTTAAACAAAAATATCAATCACTTTCATTTACTAATTTGTTATTTCTTGTCTTTTTGATAATAGTTATTCTAACAGGTATTTGTATTTCAGTTAATGATGTTAGAATCTGTTCATGTGTCTGTTGGTCATCTATATGTGTCCTTTGGACAAATACCTATTTAGATCCTCTGCCCATTATTTAATTGGATTATTTCTTGTTGTTTTTTTTGCTATTGTTTATGAGTTCTTTCTGTATTTTAAATATTAACCCCTTATCAGATAAATGACTTACAAATATTTTCTCTCATTTAGTAGGTTGTCTTTTCATTTTGTTGATGATTTCCTTTGCAGTTAGAAGTTTGTTTTTTTTTTTTTTTAAAGAAGTCCCAGTTGTTTGTTTTCATTTTTGTTGCCTTTGCTTTTAGGCTCAAATCCAAAAATCCATCAACCACCATCAGTGGCAAGTTGCCTATAGCCTATGTTTATATTCTAAGAGTTTTATGGTTTCAGGTGTTATGTTAAAATCTTTAACACATTTTAAGTTAGTTTTTATGTATAGTTTAAGATAGTGATCCATTTTCTTTCTTCTGCATGTAGCTATCCTTTGTCACTTTTATAATCTACTTTGTATCTTAGAATTATATGATGATCTTGTCCCAAAATTCTTCTTAGTTAGGGATTTTTTATTTTCTCTTTAGTAAAACTCTGCTTACAGTCAGGATTCAATGTTTAGTTGTTGAATTGGACTATTGGATTTAGATAGTAAAATTCCACATTAAAATTAATCTTTTGAGAATCATAGAATTTTCACTTTGTCTAACAGATTGTCAATCCATATTCCTATGACAAACTGCTTAATTCAGAAGGGTTCTTACTTAAACTACATTAATCAGTAAAAGTGATTGTTCTTTACATGTGACATTTGTATAAATTACTGCCCTCTCCAACAGTTATTTAACTAAAAATAGCATTACTGTGTACCTACCAGGCAGTATGGATTCAAATAAGCTTAAGAAAATAAGGTGAAAATAAATCCTTTCTAGTATTTACCAGGCTAAAATCTAAATTAGTTCCACTTTAGGTGTGTAAGGATTGAAAGAAACTGTTTCTGTTGAAAAAGCCAAAAGAGAACTTGAGAAACAAGGGATATTTTGAAAATGTGTGAAGGCAACAAAGGAAATGTTATGAGGGATTTTTTTCTCTACTTTATCTGTAGATATGTTAAAATGGAAATTAATTTAATCTTGAGAAAACTGAAGTATTTACGGTTGAAGCAGTGACAAGTAAACTAATAGACATGAGGATTCTCAGCTTGAGATGTATATCACATTTCTCTATAAGGTAGTCTCTAGACCAAGCTGATATGCTACCTCATTCTGAATTATTAAATTGTGGTTAATAACCTTTCTCAGGATGTCTGTTTAATTTTTTTTGGTGTATTAGAACTTGACATTTGACAGATACTGAGTATTAACATATTTGTGGTCTGATCAGAATTTGGTACTGCTATTACCTTATGTTTATTTTTAAATTTACAATATTAATTTATGAGTTTCCATAGAAGTGGAAAAGATACCTGGTGAAGAGAAACTATATTAAGGCCCCATGCTTATCTATTAAAAACTTAGGCTATTTCAGTTAAAAAAAAAAATCCAACATGTCCTATTAATCAGTGTGACTTATAGCCATGCTGTGGGAAAAAAAAAAAAAAAACTGCAGTTTTTGAGAAAGAATTCTTAGAAAAAAGGTCCATGGTATGAATACTTGTAGTGTATTTCACTATGATTTCCTCGTTCTCCTCAGAACCAAACAAAATAATAAGAGCAATTTAAAAATCAGTAATCTAAATTTTGCAAATTTTATATTTAAAAGTCAAAAAAAAAAAAACTGAGACTGGCCAAGCCCTATTATGAAAAGTAGTATGAAAAGTAAGGGTTTCTGGAGCAGCAAAGTTTAGAGAGTGATCCCAGAATGCTTTCCCTTGTTATGAAAGAGTTACTCTGGAAAGCTATATTTATAACAACCATACCTAGAACTGAGATGAGCAAGAATGAGATGGAGAAGAAGCAGAATGTACAGGAGAGTTGTAGGCACAAAGACCAACTAAGAAAGGGAATGAGGGATTACTAGATTAATAGATATAATAAAGGTAACATCTCTGAGGCTTGCTAAGCTTTAACAAGTCATAAATACACAAATTCCTATTTTAAGGTCTGTAAAAGCTAATGACCATATTCTGGTCCCTGGTGTCTGGGGGGAAGGGATAAATTTTTCAGGCCAAATCTCTGCTGGATTGACTCCTGACACAAAAAGTCGCCTCTTAACACTGGAAGCACTCAAGATCAGTTTATGGATATATGCTGGAGTCAAGAGTGGTGGATATCAATCTGGAAGGGAACATGAATAATCATATATCCTGCAAGCCATACAACACCAAAGAAAGTGAAGGGGTTCATAGTAAAAGAGTATAAGAAAACTGAAGGAGTTTTCCTAAAACTGAAGGACACCTTAGTCAAAGACTGACTATTAAACAAGAAAGAGATTCGAGCCCTGAAAGAGGAGTGACTGCTACTAGGCAGTGACCATGGGAGGCCTGAAAGATTGTTTGCCAGAATGGTCTCAGTTTTCCACACCTCCCTGTATTCTCACCCTTCGTAACAGAACTCTGTAGCTCCATCTCTTTAAAAAAGGAATCTACAAACCCACCTCTTACCTCGTGCCTCATGGTTTGTTTTGATCAGGAGTGTGGTAGAAGTGACATTGTGCCACTTTTAAGTGTGGATCTCAAATGACACTTGTACGTACAAGCCTGTGTTAACTGCTGGAAGATGAGAAACCACTTAAAGCAGTGATGAGTCACTCTTACTGAAGCCATCCTGAATCAGCCAGCTCCTGGTCAACTCACAAGCTATAGTCAGTCCTGACTCAGATCAACAGAGCTGCTTAGCCACCTCTTCAGTTCATGAGAAAAGTAATAAGGTAGGTTTTTTTTTTTCCTTCAAGCTACCATGTTGGGGTTGTTGATTATCCAGCAATAGCTAATGATATAGGAGATTTGAACATTCAAGATAGAAAGGAATGAAGGAAGGAAGGAGGGGGTAGAACACCCAAGGTGATTCATATTTATTTAATCAGTACATCTTAGAGGGTTTTATTTTCCCATCCCCTCCCCCTCCAGTGATTAAGTGCTGCTACAAAAAAGGAGTTAAGTTAATCATCTCATCATTGAGATAATAATTAATTTACAAACTAGTGTCATCATGCCTATTGGGGCTGGCAATTACAACTTCAATCTTCAAATTACTAAGCATTTTTATAACTGATATCTCATCTTTCCTTTACCAATTATGGAATGTGTTAGGAAATTTAACAGGCTTCATTAGAATAAAGCAGTCTGTAGTGACAGAGTTTGTCCAGCATTCCTGTTTCATGAACCCAAATTCTGATGGTGCAAAGGAAAAAAAAAAAACAAACGGTACATGACATATCTCAAATTCTTATTTTTCTAAAAGTTTCTAAAGAGTGGTAATAGCATTTTACACGTCTATGCCATCTTCATCCAAGCTTCATGGTTTACTTGTAACTGGGGATATGATTTAAACTTTGTGCTTTTGTTCCTTCAACTATCAAATGTAAATGTTTTCATTGTAAATGACTTATTGTCAGAATTAAATAATGTAATACATGTAGAGAAATTTGATCAATGTCTGGCATATCATCAGCACTAAGTAAATGTCATGGAATAATAGTTGTATAAAATAATCAAAGGTTGGCACAGATTACATGATAACTAAACATTAGCTTAAACTGATAAATACCAAACTAAATATTTCCCCTTTAATCGTGTTAACTTGAACTTTTTCTGCTGTATTAGACTAAGGGGGCATTTCTTCAAACATGGCTGCTAAATTCTTTAAAGGTTTTGACTAAAAACAAGCCTACTCATTCTCTTAATGCCTTTAATCTTTGATTTAATGATTCAGATTTTATGACGACTCCACCACTGAGAAGTGAATGAAAACAGGGTTTGTCTTTCTTATTTCAGAGTACATAAATATTTGTAATGAATAGAACCTTACCTACAGACATAATTGCTACTTTTCATTCTGAAATAGAGATTTAACACCAAATATGAGAGATAATCTTAGAAGGAAATCGTAAGTATAGATTGTGTCATCAAAGTGCCAAAACAAACCAGAAAATTCAATAAAAGTTTCAGTCTTGTAGGCATCATTCCAGATTGTTGTCAAGTATTAGGATGGAGATTTTCACTGATAGGGCTACCTTTTAAATGTACCAGGTTTTTGGCATTGCAGATACATCATCATGATGACCAGCCTACTATATACAGACTTTGGCAAATTTAGGGTCACACTCCCCAGAGAAAGTGAAATTAGCTATTGCTGTATCTTAAATTAGGAATTAAAAAATAGTCTCCTGTGATTCATCAATGGCAATTAAGCAAATCATTCTATCAGTGATAAAAAAAAAATCTTTTCCATTAGAAAAATATGATTTTATATACATTTAGAAAGTATAAAGTAGGCTCAGACTCTTCAGTTATTTTGAAATAATTTTCATGTAATTTATGTCAAATTTTCAAATTTAAATAATATTTTATTTCAAATTAGAGCATAAGAAAAACAGTACTGGATAAATCATTATAGAAATTTAAACAAATGTATGCCTGATAACACTCCGAGAGGCATTCAGCCAGTCCCTTAGAGCTAAGGTTTCTACTCTATCCTGTGTGTGTGCTAAGTCACTTCAGTCATGTCTGACCCTTGTGACCTCCTGAACTGTAGCTTGCTGGGCTCCTCTGTCCATGGGATTCTCCAGGCAAGAATACTGGAGTGGATTGCCATTTCCTTCTCCAGACTATCTTATGTAACTATTACTATATTAATTTTTTGAACAATAACTATATATAACATGTAAGCAAATGAGGGAAAGAGGGACATATTTTTACCAAGCATCCAGACCCTGCCTTCTCTGTGTGTAATTTTAGAAACACTCTGGGTGTTGTTCAGCCCATGGCCATGCTTTTCCTTCTTCCCCTTGGCAGGAAGGCATGCTTCAGTGCAACAGGACTTCCCATCTATGGTACTGTGGCTGTAGCTGTTGGCGCCATCCTGTACTAAGGATTCTTAGCAGCACCCCCAACCACTACCCACTAGATGCCAGTAACTACACTCCCTAAATCCAGTTGTGTCAATAAAAAGTATCTCCAGACATTGCCAAGTGTCCCCTAGGAGGTCAAAAAGTCTAACCAGTTGAGAACAACTCTACTGTAGTCAATCAGAATAATCTGCCACCCTATTTTTTACCACATCCATTCTCCCAACACACCAACTTTCATGGTATGCACAGAATTCTGAGTCTGTTGTTATTATCCCAATTCAATTAGCCACATCCAAGCAAATGAATTCTGTGAGAAGCAATGTTAAAAGGTAGATGTTGTTATGCTCCTTCAGATCTTGATTTATGTTAAAAGTTCTATTATAGAATTCACATTGTTTATATCACCATCATGTAGAACCCTTCTTTGGTATTCTTATACTTTCAGTTGTTATATTTGATTCAAAATATTTAGATATAAAGAAGGAAAAACTGATAAATTGAAGGGTTTCAGTTCAGTTCAGTCAATCAGTTGTGTCTGACCCTTTCCAACTCATGGACTGCAGCATGCCAGGCTTCCATGTTGGTCACCAGCTCCTGGAGCATGTTCAAACTCAAGTCCTTTGAGTCAGTGATGCCATCAAACCATCCTACCCTCTGTCATCCCCTTCTCCTCCTGCCTTCAATCTTTCCCAGCATCAGGGTCTTTTCCAATGAGTTAGTTCTTTGCATCAGTTGGCCAAAGTTTTGCAGTTTCAGCTTCAACATTAGTCCTTCCAATGAATATTTAGGAGTGATTTCCTTTAGGATGGACTGGTTGAATCTCCTTGCAGTCCAAGGGACTCTCAAGAGTCTTCTCCAATACCACAGTTCAGAAGCATCAGTTCTTCAGCACTCAGCTTTCTTTATAGTCCAAATTTCACATCCATACATGACTACTGGAAAAACCGTAAGTTTAACTAGACAGGCTTTTGTTGGCAAAGGCCAACATGATGCCTCTGCTTTTTAATATGCTGTCTAGGTTAGTCATAGCTTTTTTTTCAAAGGAGCAACTGTCTTTTAATTTCATGGCTGCAGTCACCATCTTCAGTAATTTTGGAGCCCCCCAAAATAAAGTCTGACATTGTTTCCATTGTTTCCCCATTTATTTGCAATGAAGTGATAGAACCGGATGCCATGATCTTAGTTTTCTGAATGTTGAGCTTTAAGCCAACTTTTGCACTCTCCTCTTTCACTTTCATCAAGAGGCTCTTCAGTTCCTCTTCACTTTCTGCCATAAGGGTATTGTCACCTGCATATCTGAGGTTATTGATATTTCTCCTGGCAATCTTGATTCCAGCTTGTGCTTCATCCAGCCTGGCATTTCACATGATGTACAACTCATATAAGTTAAATAAGCAGGGTGACAATATATAGCCTTGACGTACTCCTTTCCCAACATGGAACCAGTCTGTTGATCTGTGTCTGGTTCTAACTGTTGCCTCTTGACCTGCATACAGATTTCTTAGGAGGCTGGTAAGGTGGTCTGGTATTCCCATCACTTTAAGAATTTTTCACAGTTTGTTGTGATCCACACAAAGGCTTTGATGTAGTCAATAAAGCAGAAGTAAAATTAGCACACAAAACCCCATTCTCTGTAACCTGAACATACTGAGTGATAGATATACTTGTATGTACATATATAACTGCACACACACACACACACATACACACACTGCAATCATTATTGTCAAAGCCAACAAACCAAATGTTTTTGATCTATAAATGCCAGAAATGTTTCAAAGTGAGAAAATGAGTAGGGTGGTTCATATAGAAGAAAAAAAATATGATTTCTTTCCTGGAAAAACATTCCTCTATGTATGGCCCTTTACCAAAAGTTGAAGATAAGAGAAAAAATTACTGGAAAAAGGGTACACTGCAACTAGAAAGGCTAATCTTCAGACTTAAAATCGGTGGGTGTCTATTCGACCTCCACCAATGGGGATCCCCAGAAACCTTCATCCTGAGATCCACTTTGGACCTATAGCTATGGGAAACTCATTGCTTCCTACTTCCAATGGCCATGTAGTTTCCTATTGTGGAGTGATTGGCAATGGAATACACATTTTCTTCTTTGGAAACAGAACAGTAGCTGAAAGAGGAAAATCAAAACATTTGACAAAACAATTGTTAGATTATGAAAGATTCATTCAAAAAGCATCATGAATAAGACCCCGGCATTCTGGTCTAGCTTCTTTGCCCAGCTATGTGGAGCATGAACCGCCAGTCCTAGGTGCTCCCGGAAATACTCTGTTCTCAAAGTCTCTTCAAGAAAATAATGCATTAAAACAACACCTACATCACCAAAAAAAAGAGAGAGAGAGAGTTAAGGCTAAATATATATTTAGGGAAATACATATTCTTAAATTTTAAAACTATGTTTAAATGTCTAAAGCATACCCTTGGTATTTTCAGTTTCAACCATCTGCTTTCATGTTAGTCTTGTCTTTATAATTCTAAGAACAATGAGACATTGTTTCTTTAACATTTTTTATAAATAAAAGACTCATTTTAATGATTTTCCCAAAGTAAAGGTACTTTAATCAAAATATGTGTTGGTACTACTACACTTATAAACTGAAATCTGTGAGCAATTTAAATGCCCTTTCTCCACTTCAAATAATTATTTCCACTAGAAAACTCCTTTTGAAAGAGCAGCAAATCACCCCAACACAAAAGAATGCAGCATGTAATACCTTTCAGCAGCAGAAACCCAGAAGCTTTGCTTTATAGCATTGGATGGTTTAACAATAGACTTCAACTGCAGCGGAAACACGGAACAGGTTTTGCAGACCCAGAAAGGTACTTTCAGGTAAGAGCTACAATTATCCATGAACACAAGTGGCAACTGAGACAGCAGGAGAGAAAAGTTGCCAAAAGTAGAGAAAATACATAGGAAAGAATAATGGTATCTGAGACGAAGTTATAGAAGGAAAGCAAACATAACTGAGCATTTAAAAATGTACATCAAGTTTTAAAATGTAAAGATCAGGGTAGTGATGGTTAGAATTCAGCTTTAAATTCACCTTTCTATTAATCTCGAATTTGAAACAAGCCCTGATCTAACTCTGTTAAAATTTTTTAGTATGCCAAATGTTATATTTTTAAATAAGGACTTCAACATTAGAGATTTGTTTTGATGATTTTCCTAAAGGAAAGGAAGTTTAGCTCAAAGATGAACTGGTACCACTGCTATAAATATAAATCTGTGAGAAATTTTTAAATGTTCTTTCTTCAGTTATGAATGACCAGGGGGCAATCATAAGAATGACCCTGGCAGATGGGAATAGAATACCAGAGAGTCCAACAGCTGAGATTTTAAATTTATTGTCTAGTATGCCCAGAGGTCATGCTTCTCACTGGGCTACTGTCAGCCAATGAGGTGGAAGGTGAGGGGTGGATAGGCATATTAAGCAAATCAGAGTTTCAATGACTCAAGGCCTCCTTTGTATAACAGTTAAGTATACTTGCCCTAGTCTTCCCTCTCTCTCTCCAAAGTCAAACCAGCATCTTAGGCACACGAGTTTCCCAGCGTTTCACAGATCCCTCCCTATTTTCTATTACAAAAGCATCTCTCTTGATACACTTTTTCATTAATCCAGTTTTGGTTTCTGACCTAACCTAACATGGAGCTCATATTAGTAAATCAATATATTCTTAGCTTCCTGGTTAGTTGGTCTGAAATACTAGGGAAAAGCCAGGCACTGATGTGCTCTAAAAATTCTGGTTTTCAATGATAAAAAATTTTCTTAATGGTGAATGTACCCTCCCCAAAATGAAATGGAAGAGACAAAAGTAATCATAATATATTAAGTTAAAGGGGATTTTAAAAGGGCATAATGATTAGTAAAATTATAATCTTAACTGTGTAAAACAGTATGCATGAAATGAATGTAATGCATTATACTAGGTATTTTTGCTGTGTTTACTAATCTTTTCACTATATTCCATGTTTAATTTAATTGGATGTTAATTAGTTTAATTGAAAAACAATTTAAGATTGTATTGGAAGAAAGATAAAAATATATAAGAAACATATTAATATTAACCAAGAGAAGGGTAGGGTAAAATGAGATAAAAATAAAACAATTGGGGACTATCTCATAGATCTTTATATAACTACTTTCTCCAAGAAACAATGAGAACTAGACTATTGACTGACTCCTGGTGTATATCCTTGGTACCCTCTCACCATAGAATTATTTGTTTGGTTGGAAATCCTCATTTTTCTGTTAGATGAGGTATAGCCCTGACCTTTCTGTACCATATTTCTTCAGGAAACTCCATCACCATTATTATCATGTGAGTCACTCAGTTAAGAATCCAGAGATTCTTGTCCATTCTTACTGGTGATCTCTGTCCTCTGCCAGTGCATTTGGAGAACCTGACCACCCTTCTGGGTGCCTCTATGCTGCTCTGCTATGCTCAAGCCTATAGATTCCTCTTTCCACATAGATTATTCTTGAAAATATATTAAGCTTTAATAGCATCAAAATGAATGAGATAAACTAGGAAAACCTAATTTTCTCAACTTTGCATTTCATTTTTCTTTTTGCTCTGGACTCCAATTTTCCAATGGAAGAAACATAATTTCTAATTACAGATGACTTTATCATATGCAGTTTAAAAGTTTCTTTCACGTAAATAACCAGTCCTTGCAAAATTCAAAGTCCTCATCATGTTTACTTCACTGAGGGACCTGACCCATGAAGTTCTTATTTCCTGTTAAGAGTGGCTATAGGAAGAAATATTCATAATGTCATGGACTTAGGGAACTGGGTTGTCTTCTGTGTTTCATCTTCCTCTAAGGAAGTTCATCCAACATGTCTCTGTGGTTTAGCATCTATTCTCAGTTCCTTTTCTGTTAGAGTGTCCATGGATTATTTAACTCATGGTCTTTTCACTCTCCTTGATAGAAATAAAATATGGTGATTGGTTTCACAGAGGTTAGCCATCTCCCTCTCTAGAGGGTGCCATTCTCTTCTCTATGGGATCTTCCCTACCCAAGGAATGAACCCATGTCTCCTGTGTCTCCTGCATTGCAAGCGGATTCTTTACCACTGAGCCACCAGGGAAGCCCAGATAGGCAAAAAGATAGATAGATGAATGAGAAGCTAGCCCCTTTCCCTGGGGGTTTGCCTCTAAAAAACAAAAAAACATCTAGGTCTTTCTTTAATCCCTTGATTTGCAATATACCTTCAGGAATTACAAATGTCTACTTAAAAAAAGAAACAAGTTACCTAGTGCCTTTCTAAAAGTACACTGTTCATCTCAATAGGTTCTATAAGCTGTAGAGGAAAGGCTTTTAACTTCTCTGTGGTGGTTTAGTGTTTCCCTATGTGGTATACACATTTCTTTGCTCTGTGATCTACAAGGAGGTCACCTTCTCCTTTATAGGGCAACAAGCCACATAGCCTTGCTTTTATTGCAAAAGTGCTGCTGGGGGTGGGAGAGAATAGAACTACATTACTGAAATAGAAAATAAACTGGGAGTTATTCCAATAGCATTTGCTCACATTTGAGTGTCTTTTACCATTTTAACTTCTTTAGGAAGACAATATCTTCCATATACTCATTAAAAAAAAATAAAACTAAGTAACCCGAAAGACTGTTACTGTAGCCCCATTTTAGAGATTTTAAGAGTGAGGCACAGAGAAGTGACATTATTCACATTAAATTTGTTAACAAGGAGGTGGTATGTCTAACATTCTAACCCAGCCTCATCTGTGTTCAGGGCCCTCAGTTCTTTGACTTCATGCATATTAACAACACATGCCTATCATGCCTTAGATTTCCTTTGTTTCTAATATATATAACCTAATCTTTGAGTTGAGAAGAGGGAGAGGGAGGAGGGAGAGCAATTCAAATGCCAGTGCTCCTATAATCAACTCATTTCTCCAGCCGCATCTCTCAGAGACGCACATGCAAATAATCCCAAGGCATTTTCTCAGTACCCTGACAATGACTTTTTCCGGGATGACAGTTTTATTTACTCATTCTCATAACAGTGTAAATCCCTCAGCTCTCAAGGAGACCTGTATCTATTTTTTCTATAAAGGCTCTGTGAAGTTATTCAAGCCTTTGGCTTATACAAAGATTTGATTAAATCATCTGTATTAGAAACAGTAATTACTGAGCACTGGTCAGTGTAGAAAGGGTGAACGTCCTCACTCTTCCATTCTTCCTTCTTCCTCAAATGGACAGAAACAGGGAAGTAGATGGAAAAAGTATTAATAAAAAAATGAAAATAACAGAACTAAGACATTAACAAAGTTAATTTGAGAGTATTGTATTCAACACTCTGGTTAAAGAGAGGTGAATATGTAAATCTAGTTTCATATGTCTATTTATAGAGATAATCTATGGCCTAATAGTAGGTCAGTTTAGTAGATTTTTGTATAGTCTGATCAGGCCCAGTAAGTACATCATTATCGTAAACACTCTTTTGTTTCCAAGTTTAAATAATATTTCTAACCAAGTTTGTTGCATATGCTATTCTAATCAGTTCACAGACCACATTTTCAATTCTTTTCTAAAAGTAATTTATATCTATTAAGCAGAAGCCAGTGTTACATGAGGAGAGAAGATCTGGATTATACAGTAGAAATGAAACATAATGTTAGGATTTTCACATGTCTGTAAGAAAAAAGCCTGAACAGATATTCAACTAAATATATTTTTCAAACTTCTGTGTTACTCATTCAGCAGAGTAGGAAGTAGGCAGTTTGATTTCACCTTGAAATGACATTTTTAAGAATTTTACTCTACTGAAAATGGAAAAAAAATATTGCTTTCATTTTGTGCAATTTGAATTACCCTAAATCAGTAGTTTGAATCTCTTAACTTGTAACATAGTAAGAAATGACACTTAGCTAATTATTTCTGAAGAGCACAAGTGGGCGCATTTTGTCCAAAGGACTCGATGGTACCTATGCTGCTTCAGCCCAGGGATGGTTTGATTGCCACAGTCAGGCAAAGTTCTGACTCTGGAGAACTTCTCATCTTATACTAACATCTTTTCCCTTTCTGAAGCCCATTTCTTAACTGTAAAACCAAAAATAAGTTTTATTTGGCTTTGAGTCTTTGATGATTGTGTATTCATACAGATTTGCTTGACTTTCCCTTCATTTGATCATATTCTGATATTATTAATGTTTAGAAGCGTTCTTTGTTATAATTTGTGTTATATTTCTTGACTTATGCCAATAGAGGATACAATTTCATATTATTCATTTTCAAGCTCCCAGGCTTTGATTCCATGCATGTTCTACATAAACATTTTTTAGGCTACATTGAGAATATGAAGGAAAATGTAGGGTCCTTGTTGTTGGAGAGAGAACAATTTAATAGCAGAATCAGCATAAAAATGTTTGTCTTTGTAGTGGCTGGGGAGAAAAAAGACATAAATCTGTTTTAAACAGGATATCAGATAGCTTACATAATTTCCTGGGAAGCCAGGACTGGGGATTGTGGCACCGGGCACAGTGCCATGAATCACACTGAAGTCAACTGTTCAAGGGTAGATGCTACTCTCACCATGGGGGCCAAGCACTGACTGTGGCCAGAACCCTGTGAATGGTAGGCCCTATATTCTTCTTTCTTGAAGGTCTTCAACTCCTCCTCTAGATGGGTGTGCCATCACCATCATTGAAATGGTTCTTACACAGAGGTTTCATCTTCATTTTATTATCTTCGGTCAAAATTCACCATAGATCCATCTGATTGGTAAAGCATACGCCACATTTCTGCACCTTAGCTGCAATAAAACCCAGAAAAACCACTATCTGACTTCCATGACAGGAATTTACAAAGAAAGGAACTTCCCTAAACAGTGGGAAAGTGTTCAGATATTTTGAGTGGCCAAGAGGAGTGACTGATATTCACTAGATGACACTAAAGCAAATTAAATACAATCACCCACTGAGTTCAATCAGTTCAGTTGCTCAGTCAGGTCCAACTCTTTGTGACCCCATGGATGCAGCATGCCAGTTTTCCCTGTCCCACACCAACTCCTGGAGCTTGCTCAAATTCATGTCCATCAAGTCAGTGATGCCATCCAACCGTCTCATCCTCTGTCATCTCCTCCTCCTGTCTTTCCAATAAGTCAGTTCTTCACATCAAGTGGCCAAAGTATTGGAGCTTCAACTTCAGTATCAGTCCTTCCAATGAATATTCAGGACTGATTTCCTTTAGGATGGATGGTTGGATCTCCTTGCAGTCCAATGGACTCTCAAGAGTCTTCTCCAACACCACAGTTCAAATAATAAAAAATGAAATGCTGAATTATGTGGTTTAGATTATGTCCTCTAGAGTGTCCATCAGTAGGAGCAGCAAGACTCTTAAAAATAGTAATATTAGTTAAGCACTTATCATGTTAGGACTTCCCTGGTGGCTCAGTGATAAATAATCTGTCTGCCAATGCAGGAGATGTGGGTTAGATCCCTGGATTAAGAAGATATGTCCCCTAGAGAAAGAAATGTCAACCCACTCAAGTATTCTTGCCTGGAAAATCCCATGAACAGAGGTGCCTGGTGGACTATAGTCCATGGGGTCACAAAGAATCGGACACGACTTAGTGACTAAACAACTTACTATGTTACAGGTGGTTTCTGGGAATTATTGTACTTAATCTTTATCATGAGCCTGAGAGATACTATTATCACCCTTGTTGTAGGTTAAATAATAGCTTCCTAAAGATGTCCATTTTAATTACTAAACCCCATGAATATGTTACCTCATATGTGAAAAAAGAACATTGTTAATGTGGTTAAACTAATGATCTTAAAATGACTCAGGAATGTGCATTAGATACTGAAGGATTCTGTGATTACATTGTGCTAATCATTAACGGTTTGAGCCTGCTCTTTTGTGAAGCAAGAAGGCAAGGTTTGTTGTTCACTCACTCAGTCATGTCCCACTCTCTGCAGCCCCATGGACTGCAGCACACCCGGCTTCCCTGTCCTTCACTATCACCTAGAGTTTGCCCAAACTCATGTCTAATGAGTTGGTGATGCCATCCAACCATATTGTCCTCTATCGTCCCCTTCTCCTCCTGCCTTCAATTTTTTCCAGCATCAGGGTCTTTTCCAATGATTTGGTTCTTTGCATCAGGTGGCCAAAGTATTGGAGCTTCAGCTTCAGCATGAGTCCTTCCAATGAATATTCAGGACTGATTTCCTTTAGGATTGACTGCTTTGATCTTCTTGCTGTCCAAGGGACTCTCAAGAGGCATCTCCAGCACCGTAGTTTGAAGGCATCAATTCTTTGGCACTCAGCCTTTCTTATTATCCAACTCTCACAGCTGTACATGATTAATGGGAAAACCAAAGCTTCGACTGTATGAACCTTTGTTGGCAAAGTAATGTTTCTGCTTTTTAATATGCTGTCTAGGTTTGTCATAGCTTTCCTTCCAAGGAGTAAGTATCTTTTAATTTTCTGTCTGCAGTTACCATCCTCAGTGATATTGGAGGCTTGGGAGATTTCAGTTTTTCTATAATAAGAGGCAGGGAACGCGGATGGACCTTTGTACCTTCAGGGCTTGGGGGAGTGGGGCAACAAGGTTCTGCTATGTTCATCTCCATTAAAATTATTTGACCACTGCTAATTTAAAAGAATGATCCTCAGCCCTGGATACATACTAAATTACCTTTGATGCTTTAAAGAAAAACAGATTTGGTCCTCAAATCAGACAAGTTAAATCAGAATATCTTTTATTAGGACATAGACACACATATATATTTTTTTCTCATTTAAATTATTTATTATTTATTTTTTGACCCTCCCTTGAAGGATCTTTGCTTCCAGATTAGAGATCAAATCTGTGACCCCTGCATTGGGAGAGTAGAATCTTAACCACTGGACTGCCAGGGAAATCACCACACTTTAATTTATTCTTTTGGTAAACTAATTTATTTTAATTGGAGGAGAATTGCTTTATAATATTGTAGTGGTTTTTGCCATACATTGACATGAATCAGCCATGGGTGTACATGTGTCCCCAATCCTGAACACCCCTCCCACCTCCCTCCCCATCCCATCTCTCAGGGTCATCCCAGTGCACCAGCCCTGAGCACCCTGTCTCATACATCGAACCTGGACTGGTGATCTATTTCACATATGGTAATATACATGTTTCAATGCTATTCTCTAAAATCATCCCACCCTTGTCTTCTCCCACAGAGTCCAAAAGTCTATTCTTTACATGTGTGTCTCTTTTGCTGTCTCACATATAGGGTCATTACCATCTTTCTAAATTCCATATATATGCATTAATATACTGTATTGGTGTATTTACTTTATATTTTCAATGTATTGGTGTTTTTCTTTCTGAATTACTTCACTCTGTATAATAGGCTCCAGTTTCATCTACCTCATTAGAATTGATTCAAATGGATTCTTTTAAAGAGCTGAGTAATATTTCATTGTGTATATGTACCACAGCTTTCTTATCCATTCATCTGCTGATGGACATCTAGGTTGCCTCCATGTCCTGGCTATTGTAAATAGCACTGCAATGAAAACTGGGGTACACATGTCTCTTTCACTTCTGGTTTCTTCGGTGTGTATGCCCGGCAGTGGGATTGTTGGGTCATATGGCAGTTCTGGGAGAAGGCAATGTCACCCTACTCCAATACTCTTGCCTGGAAAATCCCATGGATGGAGGAGCCTGGAAGGCTGCAGTCCATGGGGTCGCTAAGGGTCGGACACAACTGAAGTGACTTAGTGGTAGCAGCATGGCAGTTCTATTTCCAGTTTTTTTAAGGAATCTCCACACTGTTCTCCATAGTGGTTGTACTAGTTTGCATTCCCATCAATAATGTAAGAGGGTTCCCTTTTCTCTGCACCCTCTCCAACATTTATTGTTTGTAGACTTTTTGATGGCAGCCATTCTGACATGGGTGAGATGGTACCTCATTGTGGTTTTGATTTGCATTTCTCTGATAATGAGTGATGTTGAGCATCTTTTCATGTGTTTGTTAGCCATCTGTATGTCTTCTTTGGAGAAACGTCTGTTTAGTTCTTTGGCCCATTTTTTGATCGGGTTGTTTATTTTTCTGGAATTGAGCTGCATCAGCTGCTTGTATATTTTTGAGATTAATTCTTTGTCAGTGGCTTCATTTGCTATTATTTTCTCCTATTCTGAAGGCTGTCTTTTCACCTTGCTTATAGTTTCCTTCATTGTGCAAAAGCTTTTAAGTTTAATTAGGTCTCATTTGTTTTTGCTTTTATTTCCAATATTCTGGGAGGTGGGTCATAGAGGATCCTGCTGTGATTTATGTCAAAGAGTGTTTTACCTATGCTTTCCTCTAGGTTTTATAGTTTCTGGTCTTAAATTTAGATCTTTAATCCATTTTGAGCTTATTTTTGTGTATGGTGCTAGAAAGCATTCTAGTTTCATTCTTTTACAAGTAGTTGACCAGTTTTCCCAGCACACTTTGTTAAAGAGATTGTCTTTTCTCCATTGTATATTCTTGCTTCCTTTGTCAAAGATAAGGTGTCCATAGGTGCGTGGATTTATCTCTGGGCTTTCTATTTTGTTCCATTGATCTATTTTTCTGTCTTTGTGCTAGTACCATACTGTCTTGATGACTGTAGCTTCGTAGTAGATCCTGAAGTCAGGCAGGTTGATTCCTCCAGTTCCATTCTTCTTTCTCAAGATAGCTTTGGCTATTCAAAGTTTTTTGTATTTCCATACAAATTGTGAAATTATTTGTTCTAGTTCTCTGAAAAATACTATTGGTAGCCTGATAAGGATTGCATTGAATCTATAGATTGCTTTGGGTAGTGTATTCATTTTTACTATTTTGATTCTTCTGATTCATTAACATATTTCTTTATCTGTTTGAGACATATATATCCTTTAGAAAATCCTTAGGCAATTTTAATGTCAAGCAGAGTTGAGAATCACTGGTTTGGGTAATGTCATTATTATAATGGCTTTGCTGTATGCATGCCTCATGTGCATTTGACCATCTTTAACAAATAAAGTTAACAAATTGGATCTGATCTTACCAAGTCATTTGAAAATGATACTCAATAATTTGAAGGAGAAAAAGGAAGAAAATTATAAAGGCCTAGATGACAGCTGCCATCCTAAAAGCTCTCATCAATTATACTGATTTTTTTACATGAACAACATTCATGTATAGTGAATTCTAATGTTTTCAATATTTTCCTAAATATAAGAATTTCTTTCTTCTTTTAATATTAAGACCTTGACTATGAATTTTTATCTAAGTAAATTCTATATATAGAAGTCACATTTATCATTAGGTCTATTTGTCTATAAGGCTTACTAGTTATGCGGTTCAAATCTTTTATATAATCATTGATTTTTAAAAATCTGCTGGATTTATTAATTGCTGATTTCCAGGAGAAATATCAACAACCTCAGATATACAGATGATACCACTCTACTGGCAGAAAGTGAAGAGGAACGAAATAGCCTCTTGATGAGGGTGAAAAAGAGTGAAAAGCCTGGCTTAAAACTCAACATTCAAAAAACTAAAAGTATGGCATCATCCCATCACTTCATGGCAAATAGAAGGGGAAAAAGTGGAGACAGTAATAGATTTTATTTTCTTGGGCTCCGAAATCACTGCAGATGATGACTGCATCCATGAAATTAAAAGATGCTTGCTCCTTGGAAGAAAAGCTATGACAAACCTAGACAGTGTATTAAAAATCAGAGACATCACTTTGCTGACAAAGATCCGTACAGTCAAAGCTATGGGTTTTTCCAGTACTCATGTACAGATATGAGAGTTGGACCATGAAGAAGACTGAGTGCTGAAGAATTGGTGGTTTTGAATTGTGGTGCTAGAGAAGACTCTTGAGAGTCCCTTGGATAGCAAGAAGATCAAACCTGTCAATCCTAAAGGAAATCAACCCTGAATAGTCATTGGAAGGACTGGTGCTGAAACTGAAGCTTAATACTTTGGCCACTTGATGTGAAGAGCCAACTCATTGGAAATGACCCTGATGCTGGGAAAGATTGAAGGCAGGAGGAGAAGGGGGTGACAGAAGATGAAATGGTTGGAGGACATCAACAACTCAATGGACATGAATTTGGGAAAATTCCAGGAGTTGTTGATGGACAGGGAAGCCTGGCATGCTATAGTCCATGGGGTCACAAAGAGTGGAACACAACTTAGTGACTGAGCAAGAACAACAAGGACAGTCTGTTAAAATCACCTTTTATAATAGTGAATTGTCACTTTTTATTTACACATTTTGAAGCTATATTATAATGTAAGTGCAAATTAACAATTACCTTATCATCTTGGTAAGCAGGACTTTATAGCTTTATGTAGTTGACGCTCTGTTTTTACCAATGCTTTTGTGCCTAGAGTTTATTTTTGAATAATACTAGCATAGCAGTTTGGTATGCAAGTACTTCTCTAAGTGGTGCTTTCTTTTCATTTTTAAACAGATTTATTCATGCATTGGAGAAGGAAATGGCAACCCACTCCAGTGTTCTTGCCTGGAGAATCCCAGGGATGGGGGAGCCTGGTGGGCTGCCGTCTATGGGGTTGCACAGAGTCAGACACGACTTAAGTGACTTAGCAGTAGCAGCATAGCAGTATCAGCTTTCTTTTGGTTATTGTTTTCTTGGTATAATTTTCTGCTCTTTTGAGTTTCCACCTATCTAAGACTTCATGGTTTATGTTTATCTCATTTAAACCAATTCCTGGAATAATTTTCAAACCTAACAATAATTGCATTATAATTGAATTTTTCTATGGGTTTCCTATTTGTAGCATATTTTCTATCATTTTTCCTCTTCCCCTCATATTTCTTGTTCAGATTATTTTCTCTTTTTTGTGTTTAAATTTTCTTGGCATTTCCCTCTTTCACAAGCCCATTGTACCCATGGGAACAACCATGTCAATCTGATGTGATCATCATAGCCAGTCACAGTTGACTGACTATGACCCAGTATAAGCCAGTAACAGCAGAGACTGAGAATTGTCATAGGTGAATCATATGAACAGGTGTTCTGCAGGGTAAGCCCCATGAAGTACTGGTACTAATGCCACAGTTCCATAGATCCTGCCTTCTCTCAGATTTATTTTTTAGCTCCTTTCTAGAATTCAGAAGAAGCTCTTGTACTGTCTAACTAATTTCATTTTAATTTAAACTGGCTAAAGTCAATATCTTCTACTTAAAAAAAAATGTGAGCTTAGTACAGTAAGCATACTTTTTTATTTTAACTCACTAGTACAGTCTGTATGGAAACTAGCCATTAAATTCCAAAGTTAAAAGTACTTGAGATAAAAAATGTTGGCCTCTGACAGGTGAGTTCTATAATGGGTGAATAAACAAATACAAAGAAGCCTACTAAGTATAGTAGAAGAAATAAGATGAGGTGATAAAACTTTGCATCTTTGATTTTTTTGAGTTCCTGGATATTTCTGGAATACTTTACATTTTTTCTCTTATCTCTAATTGGCAAGTGCTATGTTAACTTAAATTAGTTTCCTTTTAAGGACAGTTGACATATCTTGAGGAGAATGAGGTAAAAATAAAATGCTTTTCTATGTTATATTTCTCTTTTATCTTTATAATACCCATTCTGGAGTTGTTATTCCTATTCACAGCTGACGACAGTGTGACTCAATGGTATTAAACCATTTGCCCTAGTTATCTTGTTATTAAGTGGCTGATTCAGAATTTAAATTCTGGTTCTGATTCTGAAGATTTTTCCATGATTCTAGGACACCTCATGAAAATAATTTGCTGTCAGTGTCAAAGCAAGGGCCTTATAAAGTTAAACTCTCCAGTCCATTTCTTGTCAAAACTCTTTTAAACTAAAATCAGAGTTTTTTATGACTTTTATGAATTGCTCTGGATTAGAAGTCCCTCACTCCAGTGTTCTTGCCTGGAGAATCCCAGGGATGGGGGGCCTGGTGGGTTGCTGTCTCTGGGGTCGCACAGAGTTGGACACGACTGAAGCGACTTAGCAGCAGCAGCAGGAGAAGTCCCTTAGTGTTCTGATCCACAGTAAAATTTCAGTCCTCTATAACTACACTTTAGTTATTTCCCAATTATTCCCTACTCTTGATTGTCTGTCCACGTGAGAGAACTTCCTTTGGAGTAAGGAGCCGTGGCTGTGCGGGCACAGGAAGGCCTAGAGGAGCTATCCCACATTGAAGGTCAGGAAGGGCGGCGGTGAGGAGATACCGCTCATCCAAGGTAAGGAGCAATGACTGTGCTTTGCTGGGGCAACGGTGAAGAGATACCCCACACCCAAGGTAAGAGAAACCCAAGTAAGACACTGGGTGTTGAAAGAGGGCATCAGAGGGCAAACACACTGAAACCATACTCACAGAAAACTAGTCAATCTAATCACACTAGGACCACAGCCTTGTCTAACTCAATGAAACTAAGCCATGCCCTGTGGGGCCACCCAAGACGGGCGGGTCATGGTGGAGAGATTTGACAGAAAGTGGTCCACTGGAGAAGGGAATGGCAAAACACTTCAGTATTCTTGCCTTGAGAACCCCACGAACAGTATGAAAAAGCAAAATGATAGGATACTGAAAGAGGAACTCCCCAGGTCTGTAGGTACCCAATATGCTACTAGAGATCAGTGGAGAAATAACTCCAGAAAGAATGAAGGGATGGAGCCAAAGCAAAAACAATACCCAGCTGTGGATGTGACTGGTGATAGAAGCAAGGTCTGATGCTGTAAAGAGCAATATTGCATAGGAACCTGGAATGTCAGGTCCATGAATCAAGGCAAATTGGAAGTGGTCAAACAAGAGATGGCAAGAGTGAATGTCAGCATTCTAGGAATCAGCAAACTGAAATGGACTGGAATGGGTGAATTTAACTCAGATGACCATTATATCTACTACTGTGGGAAGGAATCCCTCAGAAGAAATGGAGTGGCTATCATGGTCAACAAGAGTCTGAAATGCAGTACTTGGATGCAATCTCAAAAACGACAGAATAATCTCTGTTCCTTTCCAAGGCAAATCATTGAATACCAGTGTAATCCAAGTCTATGCCCCAACCAGTAATGCTGAAGAAGCTGAAGCTGAATGGTTCCATGAAGACCTACAAGACCTTTTAGAACTAACACCCAAAAAGGATGCCCTTTTCATTATAGGGGACTGGAATGCAAAAGTAGGAAGTCAAGAAACACCTGGAGTAACAGGCAAATTTGGCCTTGGAATACAGAAAGAAGCAGGGCAAAGACTAATAGAGTTTTGCCAAGAAAATGCACTGGTCATAACAAACACCCTCTTCCAACAACACAAGAGAAGACTCTATACATGGACATCACCAGATGGTCAACACCGAAATAAGACTGATTGTATTCTTTGCAGCCGAAGATGGAGAAGCTCTATATAGTCAGCAAAAACAAGACCAGGAGCTGACTGTGGCTCAGACCATGAACTCCTTATTGCCAAATTCAGATTTAAATTGAAGAAAGTAGGGAAAACCACTAGAGCATTCAGGTATAACCTAAATCAAATCCCTTATGATTATACAGTGGAAGTGAGAAATAGATTTAAGGGCCTAGATATGATAGATAGAGTGCCTGATGAACTATGGAATGAAGTTCATGACATTGTAGAGGAGACAGGGATCAAGACCATCCCCATGGAAAAGAAATGCAAAAAAGCAAAATGGCTGTCTGGGGAGGCCTTACAAATAGCTGTGAAAAGAAGAGAAGTGAAAAGCAAAGGAGAAGAGGAAAGATATAAGCATCTGAATGCAGAGTTCCAAAGAATAGCAAGAAGAGATAAGAAAGCCTTCTTCAGTGATCAATGCAAAGAAATAGAGGAAAACAACAGAATGGGAAAGACTAGAGATCTCTTCAAGAAAATTAGAGATACCAAAGGAATATTTCATGCAAAGATGGGCTCGATAAAGGACAGAAATGGTATGGACCCAACAGAAGCAGAAGATATTAAGAAGAGATGGCAAGAATACACAGAAGAACTGTACAAAAAAGATCTTCATGACCCAGATAATCACGATGGTGTAATCACTGACCTAGAGCCAGACATCCTGGAATGTGAAGTCAAGTGGGCCTTAGGAAGCATCACTACGAAGAAAGCTAGTGGAGGTGATGGAATTCCAGTTGAGCTATTCCAAATCCTGAAAGATGATGCTGTGAAAGTGCTGCACTCAATATGCCAGCAAATTTGGAAAACTCATCAGTGGCCACAGGACTGGAAAATGTCAGTTTTCATTCCAATCCCAAAGAAAGGCAATGCCAAAGAATGCTCAAACTACTACACAATTGCACTCATCTCACACACTAGTAAAGTAATGCTCAAAATTCTCCAAGCCAGGCTTCAGCAATATGTGAACCGTGAACTTCCTGATGTGCAACCTGGTTTTAGAAAAGGCAGAGGAACCAGAGATCAAATTGCCAACATCTGCTGGATCATAGAAAATGCAAGAGAGTTCCAGAAAAACATCTATTTCTGCTTTATTGACTATGCCAAAGTCTTTGACTGTGTGGATCACAATAAACTGTGGAAAATTCTGAAAGAGATGGGAATATCAGAACACCTGACCTGCCTCTTGAGATATTTGTATTCAGGTCAGGAAGCAACAGTTAGAACTGGACATGGAACAACAGACTGGTTCCAAATAGGAAAAGGAGTTCCTCAAGGCTGTATATTGTCACTCTGTTTATTTAACTTATATGCAGACTACATCATGAGAAATGCTGGGCTGGAAGAAACACAAGCTGGAATCAAGATTGCCGGGAGAAATATCAATTACCTCAGATATGCAGATGACACCACCCTTATGGCAGAAAATGAAGAGGAATTCAAAAGCCTCTTGATGAAAGTGAAAGTGGAGAGTGAAAAAGTTGGCTTAAAGCTCAACATTCAGAAAACAAACATCATGGCATCCAGTCCCACCATTTCATGGGAAATAGATGGGGAAACAGTGGAAACAGTGTCAGACTTTACTTTTCTGGGCTCCAAAATCACTACAGATGGTGACTGCAGCCATGAAATTAAAAGATGCTTACTCCTTGGAAGGAATGTTTTGACCAACCTAGATAGCATATTCAAAAGCAGAGACATTACTTTGCCAACAAAGGTTCGTCTAGTCAAGGCTATGGTTTTTCCTGTGGTCATGTATGGATGTGAGAGTTGGACTGTGAAGAAGGCTGAGCGCCAAAGAGTTGATGCTTTTGAACTGTGGTGTTGGAGAAGACTCTTGAGAGTCCCTTGGACTGCAAGGAGATCCAACCAGTCCATTCTGAAGGAGATCAGCCCTGGGATTTCGTTGGAAGGAATGATGCTAAAGCTGAAACTCCAGTACTTTGGCCACCTCATGCAAAGAGTTGACTCATTGGAAAAGACTCTGAGGAGGGATTGGGGGCAGGAGGAGAAGGGGATGACAGAGGATGAGATGGCTGGATGGCATCACTGACTCGATGGATGTGAGTCTGAGTGAACTCCGGGAGTTGGTGATGGACAGGGAGGCCTGGCGTGCTGCGATTCATGGGGTCACAAAGAGTGGGACATGACTGAGCGACTGATCTGATCTAATCTGATCTGATCTGACTAAAAAAAAGATCCACAACATGAGAGCTGTAAATTCCGTTTTATTTGAAGCTTACTTAGGAGCATACTTCCCTGGTAACATAGCCTGGAAGACTATGTTCAGATAGCTCCATGGAACTCTTCTGAAAAGGTAGGATCACTAATTGAAAGACTACTGAAACAGACACATAAATAAAAGGGGGATAAAAAATGAATTCATATGTGGTAGACAAGGTACATAACTGGCAAATGGATAGGGTAGTGGAG
Organism: Bos indicus; assembly: GCF_029378745.1. Lineage (NCBI taxonomy): Eukaryota > Metazoa > Chordata > Mammalia > Artiodactyla > Bovidae > Bos > Bos indicus. Next base: position 56,638,980 of record NC_091765.1, on the reverse strand, counting down.
AGGGGAGGGCAGGTGATAGGATTGAAGAATTATTAACATATTGGTGATCCTGTAAATCAGTGAAATCATGAGAATGGCTGAAATTACCTGAGAATATAGTATTGAGAGTGTAGAGAAGGTGGCCAAAGAAGTAAACGTAATATCAACACTTAAAAGATGAAGAGCCCATGCAGGAGAATAGATTACTTGGTTCATGAGTGTAAAGAAAATATGATAACCAGCTGAGCATTTTAAGAATGGAGTACAAAACTGGTAAAAAGATAAAATAATTTAAAGGCTAAAAATTAGCTACTGGATTTAGCCATTAGATCACTAGAAACCTTAACAAGAGTAATTAAATAGAGGGCTCTTATATAAACCTGATTGCACTGAGTTGACAGGTAAATGGGAAATATGAATTTTGTTCATAGATCACTCTTCTGAAATGTGGAGATAAAGAAAATAATCAAAATATGGTGGTAGAAAAATTAATCAAATTGAAGGAAGTTGTAAATAGAAAGAAAAGGAGGAAAGGAAAAAATGTATCACTGATTAGCAATGTACTAGCTAGACATAGGAGGCCATGAGATCATAGTCAAGCTTGTAGGGAAAGCCCTGTATAAGAGGAGGGATTACCCATCTGGTAGATTGGACAGAATGACATAAGCATAGGGTATTAGATTGCTAAGGGTGCCATGCCAAAGTGCTACATACTGTGTGGCTTCAACAACTGAAATTTATTTCCTCACGATTCTGGAAGCTAGAAGTCTGAGATCAAGGTGCAGACAGGGTCAGTTTCTTCTTCTTCTTCTTTTTTTTTTGCTAGGATCAATGGTTTTATTTTTTTTTATTTAAATTTATTTATTTTAATTGGAGGCTAATTACAATATTGTGTTGGTTTTGCCATACATCAACATGAATCCGCCATGGGTGTACACGTGTTCCCAAACCTCTCTCCTTGGCTTATGAAATACCATCTTCTCCCAATATCCTCACATGGTCTTCCCTCTGTACACATATATTTCCAAATTTCTTCTCCTTATAAGATGTTAGAAATGATCTCATTTTAGCTAAATTACTTCCTAAGACCCTATCTCCAAGCACAGTCACATTCTGTGGTATTAATACTAAGGATTAGGAATTCATCACATGAACTTTCGGGGGACACAATTCAGCCTACAATACATGCTGCTGCTGCTGCTGCTAAGTCGCTTCAGTCGTGTCCGACTCCGTGTGACCCCATAGATGGCAGCCCACTGGGCTTCCCCGACCCTGGGATTCTCCAGGCAAGAACACTGGAGTGGGTTGCCATTTCCTTCTCCAATGCATGAAAGTGAAAAGTGAAAGTGAAGTCACTCAGTCGTGTCCGACTCTTAGCGACCCCATGGACTGCGGCCCACCAGGCTCCTCCGTCCATGGGATTTTCCAGGCAAGAGTGCTGGAGTGGGGTGCCATTGCCTTCTCCGCTACAATATATGGGTGTATATATTTAATAATTAAAGGAGAAAAAAGTCAGAATATCTAGCCAAGCTTTTAACACACATTTTATTACATATGCTTCTGAAGTATAGGTTTATTGATAAGAATCATATAAGCAGAACTCTGGAAAGTGGCTTATTAGTCAGTTTGGATGGCTTTAACAAAGTACATTGACTGGTATTTATTTCTCACAGTTCTGGAGGCTGGAGTCCAAAATCAGAATGGCAGCATGGTCAGGGTGGGTTCTGGTGAGACTTATCTTCCTGATTTAAATCTTCTTCTTGTGTCCACACATGGCAGAGCATGCAAGAGATTCTCTGTCTCTTGCTCTTTAACTAAAGGCACTAGTACCATTAATGAGAGCTCCACCCCATGACCTAATTCCTTTCGAAAGAGCTCATCTCCATGTATCATCACCTTGGAAATTAGGATTTTAGGATATAGATTTGGCAGCTGGGGAGACATAAGCATTCAGTCCAGAATACAGGTACTACAAAAGAATATTCAATATGAAGTGTGAGCATTTATAGGACTGCTGAAACCTCTGTCCTATTTTAAACCATATTTTCAGATCTACTTTCTGACATGGAGATCAGTTGTCATTGAGGTTGTGTTTCATGGAACATGGTGTTGAATCACTGACAAATTACTTTTCAGTTGTAAGGTGAAATGCTGAAATATTCTGCTATATTTGAAGAACTGTCTCTTCCACTTACATCATCTTAAGAAAAAACTAACAGCCATCATCGTAAATTAAAAGAATGAAAAACCATCAGTTAAGAAAAAGAATGTATATTTGATCCTCTATATGTCTCTAGGGATTGGGAAATTTAATATAATTAAAAGGAAGATAATTTTAAAGGAGTGGTAATACATAATTGTATCAAGAATAAGTCTATGCACACAATTGTGGAGGGCAGTGTTTTACAAAAAAGATTGAGTTGGTCAATAAATAAATTTTACAGTATTTGCTTTTTTCTACTATTATTTACATTAAATGTTTCAAATGAAATCTTTCTTTGTTGTCACAGACCTCTAAAAATTGTGTAAACTTGGTTCTAAAATTCATTTTATTTAAGTCATTTAAGCCACTAACTTAAGCTCTGCTAAGAAATTCCTAAAGAAATCCTGTGCACTGTAAATACTTGGGGTAGAATAAGCAATTAAAATTTTTTAGTATTCAAAGCAAAATTGAAACCATTTATAATAATTACAAGGTACAAAACTCTTTTTTATCTTTTAAAATCAACTATATATTTCTTGATTGATGTATATTTCTTAAATCCACTACAACTTTTACTCCACAAAGACGGAGATTTTATCTATTTATTTTACTACTAATTCTGATTGCTAGAACACTTCTTGGCACCCAATAATCATTCAGTTCGGTTCAGTTCGGTCGCTCAGTCATGTCCTACTCTTTGCAACCCCATGAATCGCAGCACGCCAGGCCTCCCTGTCCATCACCAACTCCCGGAGTTCACTCAGACTCACGTCCATCGAGCCAGTGATGCCGTCCAGCCATCTCATCCTCTGTCATCTCCTTCTCCTCCTGCCCCCAATCCCTTCAAGCATCAGAGTCTTTTCCAATGAGTCAACTCTTCTCATGAGGTGGCCAAAGTACTGGAGTTTCAGCTTTAGCATCATTCCTTCCAACGAAATCCCAGGGCTGATCTCCTTCAGAATGGACTGGTTGGATCTCCTTGCAGTCCAAGGGACTCTCAAGAGTCTTCTCCAATACCACAGTTCAAAAGCATCAACTCTTCAGCACTCAGCTTTCTTCACAGTCCAACTCTCACATCCATACATGACCACTGGAAAAACCATAGCCTTGACTAGACGGACCTTTGTTGGCAAAGTAATGTCTCTGCTTTTCAATATGCTAACTAGGTCATAACTTTTCTTCCAAGGAGTAAGTGTCTTTTAATTTCATGGCTGCAGTCACCATCTGCGGTGATTCTGGAACCCCAAAAATAAAGTCTGTCACTGTTTCCACTGTTTCCCCATCTATTTCTCATGAAGTGATGGGACCAGATGCCACGATCTTCGTTTTCTGAATGTTGAGTTTTAAGCCAACTTTTTCACTCTCCTCTTTCACCTTCATCAAGAGGCTTTTTAGTTCCTCTTTATTTTCTACCATTAGGGTGATGTCATCTGCATATCTGAGGTAATTGATATTTCTCCTGGCAATCTTGATTCCAGCTTGTGCTTCTTCCAGTCCAGCATTTCTCACGATGTACACTGCATAGAAGTTAAATAAGCAGGGTGACAATATACGGTCTTGACATACTCCTTTTCCTATTTGGACTAGTCTGTTGTTCCATGTCCAGTTCTTACTGTTGCTTCCTGACCTGCATACACAATTCTCAAGAGGCAGGTCAGGTGGTCTTGTATTCCCATCTCTTTCAGAATTTTCCACAGTTTATTGTGATCCACACAGTCAAAGGCTTTGGCATAGTCAATAAAGCAGAAATAGATGTTTTTCTGGAACTCTCTTGCTTTTTCCATAATGAGCGGATGTTGGCAATTTGGTCTCTGGTTCCTCTGCCTTTTCAAAACTTAGCTTGAACAACTGGAAGTTCACAGTTCTCATATTGCTGAAGCCTGGCTTGGAGAATTTTGAGCATTACTTTACTAGCGTGTGAGATGAGTGCAATTGTGCAGTTGTTTGAGCATTCTTTGGCATTGCCTTTCTTTGGGATTGGAATGAAAACTGACCTTTTCCAGTCCTGTGGCCACTGCTGAGTTTTCCAAATTTGCTGGCATATTGAATGCAGCACTTTCACAGCATCATCTTTTAGGATTTGAAATAGCTCCACTGGAATTCCATCACCTCCACTAGCTTTGTTCATAGTGATGCTTTCTAAGGTGCACTTGACTTCACATTCCAGGATGTCTGGCTCTAGGTCAGTGATCACACCATCGTGATTATCTGGGTCATGAAGATCTTTTTTGTACAGTTCTTCTGTGTATTCTTGCCACCTCTTCTTAATATCTTCTGCTTCTGTTAGTTCCATACCACTTCTGTCCCTTGTTGACTGCATCTTTGCATGAAATGTTCCCTTGGTATCCCTAATTTTCTTGAAGAGATCTCTAGTCTTTCCCATTCTGTTGTTTTCCTCTATTTCTTTGCATTGATCGCTGAGGACGGCTTTCTTATCTCTCCTTGCTATTCTTTGGAACTCTGCATTCAGATGCTTATATCTTTCCTTTTCTCCTTTGCTTTTTGCTTCTCTTTTTTTCACAGCTATTTGTAAGGCCTCCCCAGACAGCCATTTTGCTTTTTTTGTATTTCTTTTCCATGGGGATGGTCTTGATCCCTGTCTCCTCTACAGTGTCATGAACCTCAGTCCACAGTTCATCAAGCACTCTATCTATCAGATCTAGGCCCTTAAGTCTATTTCTCACTTCCACTGTATATCATAAGGGATTTGATTTAGGTCATACCTGAATGGTCTAGTGGTTTTCCTTACTTTCTTCAATTTAAGTCTGAATTTGACAATAAGGAGTTCATGATCTGAGCCACTGTCAGCTCCTGGTCTTTTTTTTGTTGACTGTATAGAGCTTCTCTATCTTTGGCTGCAAAGAATACAATCAATCTGATTTCGGTGTTGACCATCTGGTGATGTCCATGTATAGAGTCTTCTCTTGTGTTGTTGGAAGAAGGTGTTTGCTATGACCAGTGCATTTTCTTGGCAAAACTCTATTAGTCTTTGCCCTGCTTCATTCCGTATTCCAAGGCCAAATTTGCCTGTTACTCCAGGTGTTCTTGACCTCCTACTTTTGCATTCCAGTCCCCTATAATGAAAAGGACATCTTTTTTGGGTGTTAGTTCTAAAAGGTCTTGTAGGTCTTCATAGAACCATTCAACTTCGGCTTCTTCAGCGTTACTCGTTGGGGCATAGACTTGGATTTACTTTGGCATAGATATTGAATGGTTTGCCTTGGAAACAAACAGAGATCATTTTGTCATTTTTGAGATTGCATCCAAATACTGCATTTCAAACTGTTTTGTTGACCATGATGGCTACTCCATTTCTTCTAAGGGATTCCTGCCCACAATAGTAGATATAATGGTCATCTGAGTTAAATTCACCCATTCAAGTCCATTTTAGTTCACTGATTCCTAGAATATCGACGTTCACTCTTGCCATCTCTTGTTTGACCACTTCCAATTTGCCTTGATTCATGGACCTAACATTCCAGGTTCCTATGCAATATTGCTCTTTACAGCATCAGACCTTGCTTCTATCACCAGTCACATCCACAGCTGGGTATTCTTTTTGCTTTGGCTCCATCCCTTCATTCTTTTTGGAGTTATTTCTCCACTGATCTCCAGTAGCATTTGGGCACCTACTTACCTGGGGAGTTTCTCTTTCAGTATCCTATCATTTTGCCTTTTCATACTGTTCATGGGGTTCTGAAGGCAAGAGTACTGAAGTGGTTTGCCATTCCCTTCTCCAGTGGGCCACATTCTGTCAGGCCTCTCCACCATGCCCACCCATCTTGGGTGGCCCCACATGGCATGGCTTAGTTTCATTGAGTTAGACAAGGCTGTGGTCCTAGTGTGATTAGATTGACTAGTTTTCTGTGAGTATGGTTTCAGTGTGTTTGCCCTCTGATGCCCTCTTGCAACACCCACTGTCTACTTGGGTTTCTCTCACCTTGGCCTTAGGGTATCTCTTCACGGCTGCTCCAGCAAAGCACAGCCCCTGCTCCTTACCTTGGACTAGGGGTGGGTATCTCCTCATGGCCGCCCCTTCTGACCTTGAACGTGGAATAGCTCTTCTAGGCCCTCCTCCACCCATGCAGCCACCACCCCTTGGAAATGGGGTAGCTCCTCCCGGCCGCCGCCCCTGGCCTCGGACGTGGGGTAGCTCCTCTTGGCTGTTCCTGTGCCATCGCAGTCTGGCACTCTTGACCGCTGCCCCTGACCTTGGATGTAGGGTAACTCCTCTTGGCCGCCTCCTTTCGGGCATGGGGTCCTCTTCCAATAATCATTAATTACTCAATAAATATTAGTTAAATGGAAGCTCTCAAAGCAAATGGAGCTACTGGGTATTAGCTTAGAGTGAATATGTATATGTTGTGCTGTGCTTTGTCGTTCGGTCATGTCCAGCTCTTTGTGACCCTATGGACTGTAGCCCTCCAGGCTCCTCTGTCCATGGGGTTCTCCAGGCAAGAATACTGGAGTGGGTTGCCATGCCCTCCTCCAGGGTATCTTCCTGATCCATGGATAGAACTCCGAGTCTCTTATGTCTTCTGCATTGGCAGGCAGGTTCTTTATCATTAGCGAACCTGGGAAGCCCATATGTTGGCTCAGACAGTAAAGAATTCACCTGCAATATAGGAGACTGGGTTTGATCCCTGGGTGGGGAAAAATCCCCTGGAGAAGGAAATGGCTACACATTGCAGTATCCTTGCCTGGAGAATCCCATGGACAGAGGAGTGTGACAGGCTACAGTCCATGGATCACAACGAGTCAGATATGACTGAACACACACACACACACCCTTGTGTGTGTGTGTGTGTGTGTGTGTGTGTGTGTGTGTGTGTATAGTAGTGACTTGGAATTATCATCAATGTGTAATCATTAATTTATTCTGAAAGCAGTCATGTCTCAGTGCTGGGATATAAGAGAGTTTCTTCCTATATACAATGGTACCGGGTTGCGTTTTTTCATCTTTAATAATTGAGATTTTGTCTGCCTATTTGTTTTATCCCTTTCTAGATTATTAGATATCAGTCAGCATTCCTGAATTAAATAAAAGGTGTATATTTGGAGAACAAAGATGACCAGATTCAGTTTTCTATGCTTTCATTTAGGAAAATAGTTTGGTATTTTCTCTTTGTTTTGTATCTTTTCCCAAAGACACAAAGGTGTTTTTTCCTTAAAATTTGTAGATTTTATGCATTTGAAAAAATGAGGGACAGAATGAAAACCTTCTTTTTCCTTATATTTCTACAAACAAACGAAGCTATTTTAAAGCATTTGAATATGATTAGCATAAAAAGGAGTTGGATTTACAATGCTTTTCTCTCTGTTTATGAACTCACACATTATCCTTGTTTTGATCAAATGCATTTTATGCAAAAAGTAATAACTGGACATAAAACTACTGAGAAAACGTCTTCTCAACCCATAAAAGGCTTATTTCTTTATTGACAAGTGTTTTAATTTGGTACAATTCTGTTCACAAAAATGAAAATCCATGCATGAAATTATAGTGATGAATTGGGTAATCTTAAAGCATCAACTCATTTTAACATATTCTAAGCACCAGTGAATGCTGCCTAATTCAGTCACAGTGTAATGTCTCCCTCTTCATAGCTTTATTCCAGAAAACTTATGGTTAAGAGATCATAAACATATACTATGATCAGGATAACACTAAGGTATTAATCATGCCTCAATGAAAAAGAAATTACCAATAAAATGAAATTATTAGACTCAAAAAAAAATAAGTAGCCATTTCTTTCTAAAAAATTTAAAAACAAATTTTTGTGCAAAACATGCAATGTCAAATTCAAACTTTAAAATATTTAAAATAATTTTAGTGTTTGATTCTTTTATTTTGCAAGAGATTCAGTTTTTAAAAATTAATCAAATTGCCTTCATAACGGAGTTAAAAAGCTATGAATTTGTTTCTTATTTATTTCTTTATATGTCATCAATGACATATGTCATATATCATATGTCATACGACAATGTCTGGGTTTCCAGAAGGCAAGGGATTTTATTGTTTTTTTTTTTAGCAGAATATAATTTTAATTTAAACAATTTAGAATATCTATTCCAAATTGAACTAATTAATAGCTTATGAGGGAAAAGTACTTCTATGTAACTATATACTGTACCTTGAAGTATTTGTTGTTGTTTTTCAGTCACTCTGTCATATCCACCTCTTTGCAACTTCATGAATTTCAGCATGCCAGGCTTCCCTGTCTTTCACTGTCTCCCAGAGTTTGCTCAGACTCATGTCCATTGAGTTGATGATGCCATCCAACCATCTATCTCATCCTCTGTCCTCTGCCCCCTTCTCCTGCCTTCCATCTTTCCCAGCATCATGGTATTTTTCAATGAATTGGCACTTCACGTCAGGTGCCCAAAGTACTGGAGCTTCAGAATTACTTTACTATTATACAATTTTACATGTAAAGAAAGTGAAAAACAGGTGCAGTAAAAGGAAAATTGCCCTTAATTACACAATTTTAAAGTGATAGACCCTTTATTCTAACAAAGGCTATCTGATTCCAGAGATCATGTGTGAACTACCACATTACTGAATATAATCTGGCAACACAATTGGCACAAGAAGTGGGCTAAGCATATGTCACCATAAATGTCTATTAAGACATCCTTTATCTCTCAAGAAACTGAGAATCTAAACCTCAGACTCATGTAATACTTCGTGTTAATCTGTAATAACCTTGAGTGTGACTTGCTCAGTTGTGTCCAACTCTTTGCAATGCCATGGACTGTATGTAGCCCATCAGGCTCCTCTGTCCTTGGGGATTCTCTAGGCAAGAATACTGGAGTGGGTTGCCATGCCCACCTCCTGTGTATCTTTCCAACCCAGGGATCGAAACCAGGTCTCCTACATTGCCAGTAAATTCTTTACCCTCTGAGCCACAAGGGAAGCCCCTGTAATGACCATAGCAATCTCTAATAATTGTGCATTTCAGATAGTGATGGATTAATATCCTCATTTTACAAATGAAGTAACTGGGTCTCAGAATGATCATTTGATCAACAATGGCCAAATGATTGATGCAGAGTAGAATTAGAGTAGGAGACTTAGGACCACTCAGGACCACTCCGGACAGTTCTCTTTCCAGTTCACCCCACTAGTGGGTCAAAATCCCACTAGTTCCCTGTGCTGGGAACCACTCATACACTTTGACCTGAGTTTCTTTCCAGATGGCAGTTAGTTTGTTTTTCTTTTGATAAGTGCTTCTGTAGTTTATTTATAAAATTAGGAAAAATTGCAAATATATGTAAGAATAAGGACTTTACACATTAACAATTGAGGAAATTTTCATTTCTATGGTTGCTTGATATAGATTTATATGCATTCAATCAGAAAGCCTGTCTGAAAAACACGAAGTTTTATTTTTAGATAAAGGTATGAAGAAGTAAATGTCATAATATTAATATTTGTCTCATGCACTCATTTTTCCAAGCTGAAATAGTTTTATGTCATATAGAACAGACTATATTCACCAGGTCAGTCTGTAAATAGTGAAAATGAAACCCATAACACACTGTGGGCATTGTAAAGATGGCATAAGTGTAGCCCCAGTTGAATGACTGTAAGGTGAAGGAGAAAGTATAGGGTGAAAGAAGGAAGGAATAAATTCATGGTAGGTAGTACACAGTGCTTGTCTCAAATATTGGAACACTGATGTGTTAATATTTTCTAACTGAGCCCTAAAAGAGAAAGGTCCACAGGAAGAACATGCAGAACTCCTTTCACTGAATAGCAGTCAAATTGTGGGTCAGAAGTAGTGCTCATTTGCCTTGGTGAGGTGGTGCTAGTGTTAAAGAACCTACCTGCCAATGTAGGAGACATAAGAGACTTGAGTTCCATCCCTGGATCAGGAAGATCCCCTGGAGAAGGGCATGGCAATCCAATCCAGTATTCTTGCCTGGAGAATCTCATGGACAGAGGAGCCTGGCGGGCTACAGTCCATAGGGTCACAAAGAGTCGGGCACAACTGAAGCAACTTGGCATATATATATATATATATATATATATATATATATATATATATATATATATATATTCATTCATTCATTCTAAGCCATTGCCCAGTATCTCCATTTTCTTTGAGAGTCTCAAAGAATAAGTCATGACTGAAGTGACTTAGCACACATGCATGTGCACACGACTAAATATAAATTTAAAAGAGGTTGTGAAGGGACTACTCTCCCCATTTATGCTGGACCCATCTTATCTTGGAAGAATCTTAGGATGGGTTAAAGAAGCTATACATCATTAGAAGCTGGGCCATCATTGAAGTAGTAAAGGTTATAGTAGGAGATAATTACCAAGAAAGCAAACTAAGAAGATTGATATAGATCCCATGTGGGCATTCCCCATATCACTGAAGTCCTGGCTTGACAGACGAGATCACAAGAGTCTTACACAGCAGTTTTATACATTGTAATTTTCACTTTACAGATTTCCTCTCGCTTTGTCTTCAGCCACTTCAGAATTTTTACATTCAATATTAAGAGTTTTCTCATTCATTCATAAGCAAGCTCATATTACCTCACTGATAAAGGTTAACATTCAGAAATTTTAGAGCTTTAAAAGCCTGATATATAGCATATATCATGGGGGAACATTTATGGCAAATACTACCCAAATAGAGTTTCTAAGTTATATTCCAAGGAATAATTATCCAGTCAGTTTTCATTTTTTTCTCAAGCACTGTATGGCCCTAAAATTATATGATTAAATCTAGGAAAATGAAACATTACTTCTGAAATTGAAATGTTGACAGTTATCTTTCTTATTGCAACCTTTGCAGTTTTTCAGATTAACTATACAGTTAATATCTTTGTGTAAAAGAAAAGATTCTTGGAGAAGGGCTTTTGTGAAGGTTACATGTATTATTTTTTAATGTTTCTCAGCCCTTCAGAGCTCTCCTGGCAACCACTGTAATATAAAATATGGATTTCACAAACAAAAGCAGAAGCTCAAACTCATTATTTTTTCTTTTTATATTAGTTCTGGCAAGTCCTTGATGCCTACAATAGGAAAAAAAAAAAAAAAAACTATGTGTTTTTTCTTATAAAAGCTATCAGGTCAGTCCATCTACTTGAAAACCATTGTTACTCCATAGAAAGTTTGCTCATGGGATGAAAGGTGAAACTAATGTCAGATCATAATTTTAAATCATTGTAAATAGGTTGCTGGTGCTGAGGAATGAAAGAGTAAAAGGTTAGAAAAGGTTATATGCTAAAGAATTCTGTTTCTTAACCTCTTGCTAAGAAATTGAATGTATCTCTTCTTTTTTAATTATTTTTTGCCTCATTAAGATTTGATTTATTCATTCTTTTTTCTTTCTACAGACATTAACTAAATATCTTCTACATGCCAACTCTACCCCAGATGCTACAAAAGCAAAGATAAGCACTTAACTATAAGGAACTCAGAATTAGTATGGTAGGTGGGTAGGCATGAATAATAAAAGTATAATATGATTATTTTTAGGACAGACGGAAAAAGCACTACCCCAGTTTGCAAGAGCCATAAAGAAGGCTTTGAAAGTGAAGGCAGATTTTACTATAGGGTAACAAGGGAGCCATAAAAGTTTCTCTTTGTTATATCTGATATCAACTTCCTCCAGAGACATGTAAGTGTTAAATAGTGTAGATGCTCAAAGTTAGTTTAAGGGAATTGTTAGAATATAGTTTATAACAAACTAAAAACAGTCTTAAGAAATATTTCCTTAAGTCTTTCAAGAAGGTCATATTTGTGATTATCATCATGAAAGAAATTCAACATACTTCCATGACCCATATAATGATCCTTCAATTAGAGAGCTATGGGTGTGGTCATTAACCTTAATACTTTTTAAAGAAGTAATTCACATGCTTTCATTTAATATTAAACATTTAGGGAGTGCCAAGTACTATGCTAAATATTGAAGATACCATTTTGGAAATTAACATGTCAAGAGCTTCATGAGTTGTCATTTAAGAGGAAAACAAATCTCTCCTAGATAACTGAATTTAAAGCATAGAAAACTTATATATGATTTCTGTCATGCAGATGACTCTTCCTGAAGATCAAATTGAATACTCTTTTTCTATTCACTGTGCCTATGTAATATGTTTTCCCACATGTCGTGGTTATGGAAATAGGATAATTAAGGTTTTAGGGCTTTATAGACTCCTGAATTAAATGCGCCTTCTTAAATTGGCATTCTTGAATTAAATTGGCCACATTGTCTTTTATTTTTTTTCAAGTAAATATTATTCATCATACTGTACTCAACAGCACAAACATAAAAACTCACCTGAAGATAGAAAAAGTACCTCTCATTGTTGAATATTATTTTTTTTTTACATAAACCAAAGCAAATATGATGTTCATAAACATAGAAGCCTGAATCAAGAGATTACAGATAAGGCTAATAAAGTTCCTAATGTGTCTATATTTACTTTTTTTATTGTCTTGAGAGGTAAGGGACCAGAGCACACTCCTGTGAGTTTGGTTATTGCAGTTTTTCCTTAAGGGATTTGATGTTCTCACCGTCACTCATTCTGGACAAATAAGATCCTGAGTTGAATGGCTTTTTTAAACAGTTGGAGGAAAAGTTGCTCTCTGGGTCTGGATAGAAATAAGAGATGGAGAACATATAGGAAATCTTCTAGATTCTAAATGATTCCAGATATTAAGAAAAGAATGGTATGATCTTCCCTAAATTACACAGAGTTGATATAAACCAAAGAACTGGCCCAGCAAGAGACCCCAGGTCAGGTCTTGCTTTGACAGTAGTTTTAGGTATTTAGGGACTTACAGTATTCCCTTTCTATTATTTATTCAATTTTAGCCTTACAAAAGTCAACTTTGGTTTCAATGTGGCTGTGGAGAGTTGGAGATGAAAAAATTCCCGTATAGTGAGCTTCTATCCTAGTTACCAGATTGATGCAGCTTGGCAGTCATGTTTGAACAGAGTAGAGAGGACATCTCATCAGCCTCATTAGAAACTCAGGTTAGGTCCTTTTTGGTAGGTTTTGGAGAATGGACTGAAGTGATGTGAGAGAACTGCATCCTGAACATAACATCCTGGGAATACTCGCTAAAATGATCATGAGATGCTTTGGAGTTGAGCTATCATAAATTTAGCCCATTTGGCTCAGCCATTATAATTCTGAAGTAAATGCTGAAAGAAAGTGAAAGTGTTAGATACTAAGTCGTGTCCAACTCTTTATGACCCTATGGACTGTACCCCACCTGGCTCCTCTGTCCATGGAATTTTCCACGCATGAAAACTGGGATCAAACCCAGGTCTTCTTTACTGCGGGCAGATTCTTTACCATCTGAGCCAGTAACGTATTGGAGAAGGTGATAATGGCCAAGTGTTGATATGATTTGTTTCCTGACAAAGCAAAAAAAAAGTAAAAATTAAATGATGTGATAGTTTGTAGTCTCAGGTTAAAGACCTGGGATATATGATTCCTCAGATAATTTCTGTTTTCCTTACCTGGTAAGTTTTTGCACATCCCAACTGCAGGTAGTGAGTTTAAATCAGAGCTTGTTCAAATAGTGCCCTCAGGAATTATGTAGTGCTATCTAGATAGATCTATTCAGTGACCTTATCAAATAGCAATATTTGATTTCCAGCTTTATGTGCATCAATTCTTGATATGCAGGAGTTAATTTAATGCACAATATATATCTTATTTTTAATGTTCTTAGGAATTATCTGAATTCTGTTGCTTAGATTTCTTATTCTACTATTGACCATCTATCTTCACAGCCATATAGAACTGTTACAAACATAGATCATTTATTTTAAAAAGCATTATTGACATATGCAATGCAAATGAAGTCTAAACATTTTGCCAGTGATGTATTTCATGGGAAAATTTGATTTCTATTTGTTTTCCATTTTCCATCTTTCATCATCATCTGATAGAACTGAAATGCCTAAAGAAGTAGGTGAATATTTAATTCCAAATTTGCTTGCCAATTAAAAATCTATATACATGTCACAGCTTTGCAGAAGGGCTAATAAACATTTTATCAGGTCTGAAAATTTGTCACCAGGAGTGTGGGAATTGTCTTGGGAAACCTATCTTCTTTCAAATTTGAAATATTGTTTCTTTTTCTTATTACTCATAAATGTGGTTGGTTTTATGACTTAAATTTTCTTTGGAAATGTGGTTATATATTTGCATTGGAGATAGGAGTTTGTTCTGCTGGGGCTTTATATCAATTTGCTTTTGTTCTAAGTGGCTTGGTGATTATTTGTATGTGTGTGACTCATGTTCATCTTTTTAGGTTAACAATATTTTCTATCTTCTTCTGATTTTGATAGAGGAAGTTGACTAAGAATTCAGTTTTGGATTTTCTTTTGCCAAAGCTTCCTTCCACTTAAACCTATGGAACTTCTTGACATCCCACCTTCCCTTATCCCCCTCCTCAACCCTTTGTGTTTCCTTGGATTTTCTTATAATGTTTATGCCAGTAACTATACATGTTCATGATACAAGGATTCTACCCAAGAGTTAGCAGTTACAATGGAAGCTGAGTGCTATTTGCAACTTTTGCTTTGTCAGTGAAGTTTCCAGATGATTGGTCTCTTGACTTTTTCTTCCTTTAACATTTGCTTTTTTCATCTAATTTACAATTGTTTTGACCTTTTAAAGTGTAATTCACTTTTCTTTAAAAAAAAATCTGCCTTGGGTTTTGAACTGCTTTTAATTGTACCTTTTGACTTTTGCCATTAGTGTTTTCCAGTCCTCCCCAGCTCCAACTGCTCTTTTTTACACATGTATATCTGTGGCGGATTCATTTTGATATTTGGCAAAACTAATACAATTATGTAAAGTTTAAAAATAAAATTAAAAAAAAAGACTTTAAAAATGGTCTACATTAAAAAAAATCTTAAAAAAAATCTTTAATAAAAAATCAAAAAAAAAATGCATCAGATCAGATCAGATCAGTCACTCAGTCCTGTCCGACTCTTTGTGACCCCATGAATCACAGCATGCCAGGCCTCCCTGTCCATCACCAACTCCCGGGGTTCACTCAGACTCATGTCCATCGAGTCAGTGATGCCATCCAGCCATCTCATCCTCTGTCGTCTCCTTCTCCTCCTGCCCCCAATCCCTCCCAGCATCAGAGTCTTTTCCAATGAGTCAACTCTTCGCATGAGGTGGCCAAAGTATTGGAGTTTCAGC
Source organism: Bos indicus (assembly GCF_029378745.1). NCBI lineage: Eukaryota > Metazoa > Chordata > Mammalia > Artiodactyla > Bovidae > Bos > Bos indicus. The sequence goes on along the minus strand of NC_091765.1, from coordinate 56,623,598 downwards.
TTTAGCATCATTCCCTCCAAAGAAATCCCAGGGCTGATCTCCTTCAGAATGGACTGGTTGGATCTCCTTGCAGTCCAAGGGACTCTCAAGAGTCTTCTCCAACACCACACTTCAAAAGCATCAATTCTTCGGCACTCAGCTTTCTTCACAGTCCAACTCTCACATCCATACATGACCACAGGAAAAACCATAGCCTTGACTAGACGAACCTTTGTTGGCAAAGCAATGTCTCTGCTTTTGAATATGCTGTCTAGGTTGGTCAAAACTTTCCTTCCAAGGAGTAGGCGTCTTTTAATGTCATGGCTGCAGTCACCATCTGTAGTAATTTTGGAGCCCAGAAAAATAAAGTCTGACACTGTTTCCACTGTTTCCCCATCTATTTCCCATGAAGTGGTGGGACCAGATGCCATGATCTTTGTTTTCTGAATGTTGAGCTTTAAGCCAACTTTTTCACTCTCCACTTTCACTTTCATCAAGAGGCTTTTGAGTTCCTCTTCACTTTCTGCCATAAGGGTGGTGTCATCTGCATATCTGAGGTTATTGATATTTCTCCAGGCAATCTTGATTCCAGCTTGTGCTTCTTCCAGCCCAGCATTTTTCATGATATACTCTGCATATAAGTTAAATAAACAGGGTGACAATATATAGCCTTGACGAACTCCTTTTCCTATTTGGAACCAGTCTATTGTTGCATGTCCAGTTCTAACTGTTGCTTCCTGACCTGCATACAGATTTCTCAAGAGGCAGATCAGGTGGTCTGGTATTCCCATCACTTTCAGAATTTTCCACAGATGATTGTGATCCACACAGTCAAAAGCTTTGGCATAGTCAATAAAGCAGAAATAGATGCTTTTCTGGAACTCTCTTGCTTTTTCCATGATCCAACAGATGTTGGCAATTTGATCTCTGGTTCCTCTGCCTTTTCTAAAACCAGGTTGAACATCAGGAAGTTCATGGTTCACATATTGCTGAAGCCTGGCTTGGAGAATTTTGAGCATTACTTTACTAGCGTGTGAAATGAGTGCAATTGTGTAGTAGTCTGAGCATTCTTTGGCATTGCCTTTCTTTGGGATTGGAATGAAAACTGACCTTTTCCATTCCTGTGGCCACTGCTGAGTTTTCCAAATTTGCTGGCATATTGAGTGCAGCACTTTCACAGCATCATCATTCAGGATTTGGAATAGCTCCACTGGAATTCCATCACCTCCACTAGCTTTGTTCGTAGTGATGCTTTCTAAGGCCCACTTGACTTCACATTCCAGGATATCTGGCTCTAGGTCAGTGATCACACCATCGTGATTATCTGGGTTGTGAAGATCTTTTTTGTACAGTTCTTCTGTGTATCCTTGCCAAAAAATGCGTAATAAACCTAAATATTCTTAATCATCAAAGCACTATGTAATTATTATTTTGTCCTCCCTTTTTCTCTGCCTTTGTCACATTCCTATTCTAAAGCATGTTTAAGAAACACTTCAGATTTTATTCTCTATTTGTTTTCCACCACTTTATATGTATTTTTTTCATTTTCCTTTTAAATTTTATTATAAGAGCTCTTAACATAAGATTCAGTCTCATAACAAAATTGTGTAGCAAATCTCTAGAGCTTATTCATCTCACTTGACTGAAACTTTATGCCCATTGATTAGTAACTTCCCATTTCCCTGTCCCCTAGCCCCTGGCAACCAACAGTCCACTCTTTGATTCTATAAATTTAGCTATTTTAGATACCTTAGTAGACTCATGCAATATCTTTCTATGACTGACTTATTTCACATAAAATAATGTTCTTATGGTTCATCTGTGTTGTCTGGTATTACAGGATTTCCTTTTTTAAAATCTCCATAGCATTCAATTGTATGCATATATCACATTTTCTTTATTCATTCATCAATGGAAATTTAGGAAGTTTCCACATCTTGGCTAATATGAATGATGCTGCAATGAACATAATAGTTCCAGCATCTTTTCAAGATCCTGATTTCAATTCTTTCACGTAAACATTCACAAATGGGTTTTCTGGATCATATGGTAGTTCTGTTTTTAGATTTTGAGGAAACTCCATACTGTTTTCCACAGTAACTTCACCATTTTGAATTCCTACCAATAGTACCAAGTGAAAAGAAAACATATCTAGGAGTAAATTTAAGGAAAAGCACAAAGCAGAAAGTATTATGCTCCCTGACTTCAGAGTATACTGCAAAGCTATATTATTTACAAAACAATAGTCAAAACAGCATGGTACTGGCAGAAAAATAGGTACACAGAAGAATGGAATAGAATAGAGAGCTCAAAAATAAACTCACATATTTAATGAGTCAATCTATGAGAAAGGAGGCAAAAATATACAAGGGAAAAGACAGTATCTTCAGTCAGTGGTGCTAGGAAACTGGACAGCTCCATGTAGAACAAGGAAATTAGGACATTCTGTAATGCCATATACAAAAATGAACTCAAAATGGATTTAAAACCTAAGACCTGAAACCACAAAGCTCCTAGAAGAAAACATAGGGAGAACACTCTTTGACATTTATCACAGTAATATTTTTTTGAATCTGTTTCCTAAGGCAGAGGAAACAAAAGCAAAAGTAAGCAAATGAGACCTAATTAAACTTAAAAGCTTTTTCACAGCAAAGAAAACCACCAAAAATGAAAAGACAATCTACTAAATAAAAGTATTTGTAAATGATATAACCATTAAGGAGTTAATATTCAAAATATACAAATAGCTTATACAACTCGATATCAAAAAATATGCCTTTGGCCAACAGACACATGAAAAGATACTCATCATCAGAGAAATGCCGATTGAAACTACCATGAGATATTGCCTCACACCTGTCAGAATGGCTGTCATCCAGAAGTCAAGAAATAACAGATGTGCCGGGAAGGATGTGGGGAAAATGAAGCCTAGTGTACTGTTGGTGGGACTGTAAATTGATGCAGCCATCTTGGAAAATAGAGTGAAGTTTCCACTATTGAGCATATATCCAAAGAATATGTAAACAGTAATTTGGAAAGATATGTACTCCCCAGTGTTCATAGCAGCATTATTTACTATTATAAATATTGTAAATATGGAAACAACCTAATTGTCCATCAGCAAAAGGATGGATAAAGAATATTTGGTATATACTTATGATGGAGTATTAGTCAGAGAGTAAAAGTAAATTCTATTATTTGCTACAAGATGGATGGACCTAGAGGTATCACACTTATTGAAACAAAGAAGAGAGAGAAACACAAATCCTGTGTTATTGCTTATATTTGGAATCTGAAAATATACAATGGAGTATTACTCAGCCATTAAAAAGAATACATTTGAATCAGTTCTAATGAGATGGATGAAACTGGAGCCTATTATACGGAGTGAAGTAAGCCAGAAAGAAAAACACCAATACAGTATACTAACACATATATATGGAATTTAGAATGATGGTAGCAATAACCTTGTATGTGAGACAGCAAAAGAGACACAAATGTATAGAACAGTCTTTTGGACTCTGTGGGAGAGGGAGAGGGTGGGATGATTTGGGATAATGGCATTGAAACATGTATATTATCATATGTGAAATGGATCTCCAGTCCAGGTTTGATGCATGATACAGGATGCTCGGGGCTGGTGCACTGGGATGACCCAGAGGGATGGTATGGGGAGGGAAGTGGGAGAGGGGTTCAGGATGGGCAACACAAGTACCCATGAGGTGAATTCATGTCGATGTATGGCAAAACCAATACAATATTGTAAAGTAATTAGCCTCCAATTAAAACAAATTAAAAAAATAAAATAAGCAAGTAGATACAATGAATTTGTAGATATAATAAATCTGTACTCACTGATATAGAGTACAAAGTAGTGGTTACAAGTAGAAAAAAGTGGGAAAGGGCACAATAAGGATACATGACTAGGAAATATAACTTATTATGTATAAAGTAAATAAGTAACAAGGGTATGTTGTACAGCATAGAAAAATACAACTGTTAATTTTTCATAATTTTAAGTGGATAATAACCCATAAAAATATTGAATCACTATTTTCTATATCTGAAACTAATACAATATTATAAACTATACTTAAATATAAAAATTAATTTTCTGTTTAGTTGATCTGCCCATAGGTGTGAGTGGGGTATTAAAGTCTCCCACTATTATTGTGTTATTTTTAATTTCTCCTTTCATACTTATTAGCATTTGTCTTACATATTGCGGTGCTCCTATGTTGGGTGCACATATATTTATAATTGTTATATCTTCTTCTTGGATTGATCCTTTGATCATTATGTAGTGACCTTCTTTATTTCTTTTCACAGCCTTTGTTTTAAAGTCTATTTTATCTGATATGAGTATTGCTACTCCTGCTTTCTTTTGGTCTCTATTTGCATGGACAATCTTTTTCCAGCCCTTCACTTTCAGTCTGTATGTGTCCCCTGTTTTGAGGTGGGTCTCTTGTACACAACATATGTAGGGGTCTTGTTTTTGTACCCATTCAGCCAGTCTTTGTCTTTTGGTTGGGGCATTCAACCCATTTACGTTTAAGGTAATTATTGATAAGTATGATCCCGTTGCCATTTACTTTATTGTTTTGGGTTCGAATTTATACACCCTTTTTGTGTTTCCTGTCTAGAGAATATCCTTTAGTATTTGTTGGAGAGCTGGTTTGGTGGTGCTGAATTCTCTCAGCTTTTGCTTGTCTGTAAAGCTTTTGATTTCTCCTTCATATTTGAATGAGATCCTTGCTGGGTACAATAATCTGGGCTGTAGGCTATTTTCTTTCATCACTTTAAGTATGTCTTGCCATTCCCTCCTGGCTTGAAGAGTTTCTGTTGAAAGATCAGCATTTGTCTTACATACTGCGGTGCTCCCATGTTGGGTGCATATATATTTATAATTGTTATATCTTCTTCTTGGATTGATCCTTTGATCATTATGTAGTGACCTTCTTTGTCTCTTTTCACAGCCTTTGTTTTAAAGTCTATTTTATCTGATATGAGTATTGCTACTCCTGCTTTCTTTTGGTCTCTATTTGCATGGACAATCTTTTTCCAGCCCTTCACTTTCAGTCTGTATGTGTCCCCTGTTTTGAGGTGGGTCTCTTGTACACAACATATGTAGGGGTCTTGTTTTTGTATCCATTCAGCCAGTCTTGGTCTTTTGGTTGGGGCATTCAACCCATTTACGTTTAAGGTAATTACTGATAAGTATGATCCCGTTGCCATTTACTTTATTGTTTGGGGTTCGAACTTATACACTGTTTTTGTGTTTCCTGTCTAGAGAATATCCTTTAGTATTTGTTGGAGAGCTGGTTTGGTGGTGCAGAATTCTCTCAGCTTTTGCTTGTCTGAAAAGCTTTTGATTTCTCCTTCATACTTGAATGAAATCCTTGCTGGGTACAATAATCTGGGCTGTAGGTTCTTTTCTTTCATCATTTTAAGTATGTCTTGCCATTCCCTCCTGGCTTGAAGAGTTTCTATTGAAAGATCAGCTGTTATCCTTATGGGAATTCCCTTGTGTGTTATTTGTTGTTTTTCCCTTGCTGCTTTTAATATTTGTTCTTTGTGTTTGATCTTTGTTAATTTGATTAATATGTGTCTTGGGGTGTTTCACCTTGGGTTCATCCTGTTTGGGACTCTCTGGGTTTCTTGTACAGCCTTCAGAATGGGAGAAAATAATAGCAAATGAAGCAACTGACAAACAACTAATCTCAAAAATATACAAGCAACACCTACAGCTCAACTCCAGAAAAACAAATGACCCAATCAAAAAATGGGCCAAAGAACTAAATAGACATTTCTCCAAAGAAGACATACAGATGGCTAACAAACACATGAAAAGATGCTCAACATCACTCATTATCAGAGAAATGCAAATCAAGACCACTATGAGGTACCATTTCACACCAGTCAGAATGGCTGCGATCCAAAAGTCTACAAATAATAAATGTTGGAGAGAGTGTCGAGAAAAGGGAACCCTCTTACACTGTTGGTGGGAATGCAAACTAGTATAGCCACTATGGAGAACAGTGTGAAGATTCCTTAAAAAACTGGAAATAGAACTGCCTTATGATCCAGCAATCCCACTGCTGGGCATACACACTGAGGAAACCAGAAGGGAAAGAGACACGTGTACCCCAATGTTCATCGCAGCACTGTTTATAATAGCCAGGACATGGAAGCAACCTAGATGCCCATCAGCAGATGAATGGATAAGAAAGCAGTGGTACATATACACAATGGAGTATTACTCAGCCATTAAAAAGAATTCATTTGAATCAGTTCTAATGAGGTGGATGAAACTGGAGCCTATTATACAGAGTGAAGTAAGACAGAAGGAAAAACACCAATACAGTATACTAATGCATATATATGGAATTTAGAAGATGATAACAATAACCCTGTGTACGAGACAGCAAAAGAGACACTGATGTATGGAACAGTCTTATGGACTCTGTGGGAGAGGGAGAGGGTGGGAAGATTTGGGAGAATGGCATTGAAACATGTAAAATATCATGTATGAAACGAGATGCCAGTCCAGGTTCAATGCATGATACTGGATGCTTGGGGCTAGTGCACTGGGACGACCCAGAGGGATGGTGTGGGGAGGGAGGAGGGAGGAGGGTTCAGAGTGGGGAGCACATGTGTGCCTGTGATGGATTCATTTTGATGTTTGGTGAAACTAATACAATTGTGTAAAGTTTAAAAATTAAAAAAAAAAAAAAGAAAGATCAGCTGTTATCCTTATGGGAATTCCCTTGTGTGATATTTGTTGTTTTTCCCTTGCTGCTTTTAATATTTGTTCTTTGTGTTTGATCTTTGTTAATTTGATTAATATGTGTCTTGGGGTATTTCGCTTTGGGTTTATCCTGTTTGGGACTCTCTGGGTTTCTTGGACTTGGGTAATTATTTCCTTCCCCATTTTAGGGAAATTTTCAACTATTATCTCCTCAAGTATTTTCTCATGGTCTTTCTTTTGTCTTCTTTTTCTGGGACTCCTATGATTTGAATGTCACAAACTTTAAACAATACAATAGACCAGTTAGACCTAATTGATATATATAGGACATTTCATCCCAAAACAATGAATTTCACCTTTTTCTCAAGCGCACACGGAACCTTCTCCAGGATAGATCACATCCTGGGCCATAAATCTAGCCTTGGTAAATTCAAAAAAATTGAAATCATTCCAAGCATCTTTTCTGACCACAATGCAGTAAGATTAGATCTCAATTACAGGAGAAAAACTATTAAAAATTCCAACATATGGAGGCTGAACAATACGCTGCTGAATAACCAACAAATCACAGAAGAAATCAAAAAAGAAATCAAAATTTGCATAGAAATGAGTGAAAATGAAAACACAACAACCCAAAACCTGTGGGACACTGTAAAAGCAGTCCTAAGGGGAAAAAGTTCATAGCAATACAGGCATACCTCAAGAAACAAGAAAAAGGTCAAATAAATAACCTAACTCTACACCTAAAGCAACTAGAAAAGGAAGAAATGAAGAACCCCAGGGTTAGTAGAAGAAAAGAAATCTTAAAAATTAGGGCAGAAATAAATGCAAAAGAAACAAAAGAGACCATAGCAAAAATCCAAAAGCCAAAAGCTGGTTCTTTGAAAGGATAAATAAAATTGACAAACCATTAGCCAGACTCATCAAGAAACAAAGGGAGAAAAATCAAATCAATAAAATTAGAAATGAAAATGGAGAGATCACAACAGACAACACAGAAATACAAAGGATCATAAGAGATTACTATCAGCAATTATATACCAATAAAATGGACAACATGGAAGAAATGGACAAATTCTTAGAAAAGTACAACTTTCCAAAACTGAACCAGGAAGATATAGAAAATCTTAACAGACACATCACAAGCATGGAAATTGAAACTGTAATCAGAAAACTTCCAGCAAATAAAAGCTCAGGTCCAGACGGCTTCACAGCTGAATTCTACCAAAAGTTTAGAGAAGAGCTAACACCTATCCTACTCAAACTCTTCCAGAAAATTGCAGAGGAAGATAAACTTCCAAACTCATTCTATGAGGCCACCATCACCCTAACACCAAAACCTGACAAATATGCCACAAAAAAAGAAAAATACAGGCCAATAATCCTCAACAAAATTCTAGCAATCAGAATCCAACAACACATTAAAAAGATCATACACCATGACCAGGAGGGCTTTATCCCAGGGATGCAAGGATTCTTCAATATCCGCAAATCAATCAGTGTAATACACCACATTAACAAATTGAAAAATAAAAACCATAAGATTATCTCAATAGATGCAGAGAAAGCCTTTGACAAAATTCAACATCCATTTATGATAAGAACTCTCCAGAAAGCAGGAATAGAAGGAACATACCTCAACATAATAAAAGCTATATATGACGAACCCACAGCAAACATTATCCTCAATGGTGAAAAATTGAAAGCATTTCCTCCAAAGTCAGGAACAAGACAAGGGTGCCCACTCTCACCACTGCTATTCAACATCATTTTGGAAGTTTTGGCCACAGCAATCAGAGCAGAAAAAGAAATAAAAGGAATCCAAATTGGAAAAGAAGAAGTAAAACTGTCACTGTTTGCAGATGACATGATCCTCTACATAGAAAACCCTAAAGACTCCACCAGAAAATTACTATAACTAATCAATGAATATAGTAAAGTTGCAGGATATAAAATCAACACACAGAAATCCCTTGCATTCCTATACACTATGAGAAAATAGAGAAATTAAGGAAACAATTCCATTCACCATTGCAACGAAAAGAATAAAATACTTAGGAATATATCTACCTAAAGAAACTAAAGACCTATATATAGAAAACTATAAAATACTGGTGAAAGAAATCAAAGGGGACACTAATAGATGGAGAAATATACCATGTTCATGGATTGGAAGAACCAATATAGTGAAAATGAGTATACTACACAAAGCAATTTATAGATTCAATGCAATCCCTATCAAGCTACCAATGGTATTCTTCACAGAGCTAAAACAAATAATTTCACAATTTGTATGGAAACACAAAAAACTTCAAATAGCCAAAGCAATCTTGAGAAAGAAAAATGGAACTGGAGGAATCAACCTGCCTGACTTCAGGCTCTACTACAAAGCCACAGTCATCAAGACAGTATGGTACTGGCACAAAGACAGAAATATTGATCAATGGAACAAAATAGAAAGCCCAGAGATAAATCCCCACACATATGGACACCTTATCTTTGACAAAGGAGGCAAGAATATACAATGGATTAAAGACAACCTCTTTAACAAGTGGTGCTGGGAAAACTGGTCAACCACTTGTAAAAGAATGAAACTAGAACACTTTCTAACACCATACACAAAAATAAACTCAAAATGGATTAAAGATCTCAACGTAAGACCAGAAACTATAAAACTCCTAGAGAAGAACATAGGCAAAACACTCTCCGACATACATCACAGCAGGATCCTCTATGACCCACCTCCCAGAATATTGGAAATAAAAGCAAAAATAAACAAATGGGACCTAATTAAACTTAAAAGCTTCTACACAACAAAGGAAACTATAAGCAAGGTGAAAAGACAGCCTTCAGAATGGGAGAAAATGATAGCAAATGAAGCAACTGACAAACAACTAATCTCAAAAATATGCAAGCAACTCCTACAGCTCAATTCCAGAAAAATAAATGACCCAATCAAAAAATGGCCAAAGAACTAAATAGACATTTCTCCAAAGAAGATATACAGATGGCTAACAAACACATGAAAAGATGCTCAACATCACTCATTATCAGAGAAATGCAAATCAAAACCACTATGAGATATCATTACACACCAGTCAGAATGGCTGCGATCCAAAAGTCTACAAGCAATAAATGTTGGAGAGGGTGTGGAGAAAAGGGAACCCTCTTACATTGTTGGTGGGAATGCAAACTAGTACAGCCACTATGGAGAACAGTGTGGAGATTCCTTAAAAAACTGGAAATAGAACTGCCTTATGATCCAGCAATCCCACTGCTGGGCATACACACTGAGGAAACCAGAATTGAAAGAGACACGTGTACCCCAATGTTGATTGCAACACTGTTTATAATAGCCAGGACATGCAAGCAACCTAGATGTCCATCAGCAGATGAATGGATAAGAAAGCAGTGGTACATATACACAATGGAGTGTTACTCAGTCATTAAAAAGAATTCATTTGAATCAGTTCTAATGAGGTGGATGAAACTGGAGCCTATTATACAGAGTGAAGTAAGCCAGAAAGAAAAACACCAATACAGTATACTAAAGCATATATATGGAATTTAGAAAGATGATAACAATAACCCTGTATATGAGACAGCAAAAGAGACACTGATGTATAGAACAGTCTTTTGGACTCTGTGGGAGAAGGAGAGGGTGGGATGATTTGGGAGAAGGCATTGAAACATGTATAATATCATATATGAAACGAATCACCAGTCCAGGTTCGATGCACGATACTGGATTTTTGGGGCTGGTGCACTGGGATGACCCAGAGGGATGGTACGGGGAGGGAAGAGGGAGAAGGGTTCAGGATGGGGAACACGTGTATACCTGTGGCTGATTCATGTTGATATATGGCAAAACCAATACAATATTGTAAAGTTAAAAAATAAAATAAAAATAGAAAAAAATAACAAATTTCCCAAAGACTATAAAAAAAATTAATGATTTCAGATATATTGACATTTTCTGTGTACAATATATATCATACATAGTCATATTATGTATATTAAATAATTAAATATTATGTATATTAGGATCATTATATGTTATAATGTTATATTAAACATGCTATCATTGAAACAATATCTTACTTAGAGTTTTTCTGATATTTGGTTTTATTATACCTGGTAATGAGGTACGGAGGAAAAAACTAATCCTTTCCTCAAACATTTTTAGGGCTTGTCATTATCTACCAAAAATAACACAAGAGTTATGAAGATCAAATTGGCTTAAGTTGATTTGCAACACCTTACTTTTGTATTTTATATATAAAATGAAATAATGTGAAATAGCTTGTTATCTGCAGTTTATTTTCAATCTATCGTCACATTTTTTTGGTGGGTGGGAAGGAGGAGGAATAATTTCACAGGCTTACTTAAAAAGCTAATTTTTGAAAGGAATTTAAAGGTTTCTAAAGTATATTAAATTTTTAAATGTCAAAAATATTTTAAAAATTAATAACAAGTATGCATGAAATATATTTATGGTGTGCAACCAGTGACTGGTAAACTCTTTTTAATTAGATTTTTCAGTCTGAGATGATTGTAGATTTACAGGTAGTTATAAGAAATCATGCAGAGATATTGTGTACCCTAGGCCTATTTTTCCCCCATGGTATCAACTTTCAAAATTATAGTACAATATCACAAGCATGATATTAAAGTTGACATTAATGCAGCCAAATTACAAAACAGTCTTAAAACTATATGTATCCTTCCTCTCTATAGTCACAATCACTTCTCACCATTAGCCCTCTTCATCTTTAACTAATCAGAAACCACTAATCTGTTTTCCATTCTTATAACTTTGCCATTTTAAGAACATTATATAAAAGCAACCATGTAGTATATATAACCTTTCAAAGTGGTCTTTTGTCACTCAGAATACTTCTCCAGAGATTTGTCCATTCTGTTGTGTGTATCAATAGTCTATATGTTTTATATTAAGTAATATTCATATGGATATACTTTTTAAAATATAAATATAAAACTTTTATCTGCTGAAGGATATCTGAGTTGCTTCCAGCTTTGGCTATTGCAATTAAACTTGCTATGGGCATCGGTGTACAGGTTTTTGTGTAAACTTAAGTCTTATTTCTCTTGGAAAAATACCCAAGAATGTAATTGTTAAGCCATGTGTTAGTTGTATATTTAGTTTAAAAAGAAATTGCCAAAATGTTTTTCAGAGTACCTGTACCATTTCATTCACACTAGCAATATATGAGTAATCCAGTTTCTTTTCTATTACTAGCATTTCATTCTGTCACTATATTTTATTTTAGTCATTCTGATCAGTGTGTATGGAGAATTAGGTGGTTTTAATTTTTGAGGACTTCTGATAAATCATGGTCCACTTGAGGAATAAATAGCAACCCACTCCAGTATTCTTGCCTGGAGAACCCCACGGAGAGTATGAAAAGGCAAAAAGATATGATATCAGAAGTTGAGACCCCCCGACATCCCCAGGTTAGAAGTTGTCCAATATGCTACAGGGGAAGTGCAGAGGGCAATTACTAATAGCTCCAAAAGAATGAACTGGCTGGGCCAAAGTGAAAATGACACTCAATTGTGGATGTGTCTGATGGTGAGAGTAAAGTCTGATGATATAAAGGACAGTATTGCATAGGAACCTGGAATGTTCAGCTCATGAATCAAGGTAAATTGGGCATAGTCAAGCAGAAGATAGAAGTCCATGGGAGTTACAAAGAGTCGGGCAGGACTTAGTAACTGAACAACAGGCACAATGAACATCTTTTGATAATAAACAGCTTTTCATTTATCTATTTGCCATCTGTATATCATCTTTAGGAATATTTCTTGTCATGTCTTCTGCCCAGTTTCTATTTAGATTGATTTTCACTTTTGAGATTAGAAAGTTCATTATATATTTTAGATATTAGTCCTTTGCAAATATTATCTCCTACTTGCTAGCTTGTCTTTTCTTTTTAACAGTCTTAACAGAACAAAGTTTATTTGAGGGAAAGAAGAATAAAATAGGAGGAATCAGACTACCCAATTTCAAGACTTATTATACAGCTACATTAAACAAGATTATGTGATATTGTCAGAGAGAGACTGAGACATAGATTAATACAACAGAGTAAAGAACCCAGAAATAGACCCACTCAAGTACAGCAAACTGATTTTTTTTCTAAAGTTTATTATATTTTTCTTTTATGGATCCTGTCAAGTCTACAAACTATTTTATCAGTTTGTATTAGAAGGATTTTTTATCAATGTTATCTTATAAAATTTTTATAGATTTATAGAAATTAAGTTTGTGATTCATATATTGAAATAATTTTTGTATAAAAGGTAATATTTAGGTTAAAATTCAGTTTTTGCCTATGGACATCCAATTGTTTCACCACCATTTGTCAAAGAGCTGTGTGTGTGTATGTGCTCTACTCAGTTTTGTCTGACTCTTTGCAACCCCATGAACTGTATCCTGGAACCCCATGGACTGTAGCCCACCAAGCCCCTTTGCCTACGGAATTTTCCAGGCAAGAATATTGAAGGGAGTTATTTAATAAGGAAGGCAGTCATTTCCTACTCCAGGGGATCTTCCTAATCTAGGGATCAAACCCATGTCTCTTGCATTCGCAGGCAGATTCCTCACCACTGTGCCATCTAGAAAGTCCCAGGTATCAAAAGGCTATCCTTCATCAATTAAATTTCATTTGCATGTTTGTTAAAGATTTAGTTTGCTGTATTTGAGTGCGTCTATTTCAGAATTCTCTGTTCTGTTTCATTGATTTTGTGTCAGTGCCTCTGACAGTACCACACAGTCTTTCTTGTTTAATGAAGTTGCATAAAATATGTAACCTGATTTCTCCAACTTGTTAATTCTTCCTTTTTTAAACATGATTTGGCTAGTCTGGTTAATATACCTTTCTGTATAAATTTTAGAGTATCAGTGTCTATGTTCACACGCACACAAATTCCTGCTGGGATTTTGATAGGAATTGCTGTATGTCAGTTTGGAATGAATTGATACCTTTACTATGTTGTGTCTTCCAATTTATTTTCTCTCATTCTCTCTCTCTTCCTCCCTCCTTCCACTGCCACCTCTCTATGCCGTATGAGGATACAGCAAATGGGTAGTCATCTATAAACAAAGAAGAGGGAACCTCACCAAAATGTGACCATGTTGACACCCTAATCTCTGAATTCAAGCTTCCATAATTGTGAGGAAATTTCATTTTTTAAGCCATGGAGTTTGTTACAGCAGCTAAACAGAAATTCGTGCTAAGAAGTGGGGTGCTACTATAACAAATACTTTAAAATGTGAAAGAAGTTTGGAATGGGTTAATGGATAGAGGCTGGAAGAGTTTTAAAGTACATGCTAGAAAAAGCCAATAATGTTGTGAAGTGATTTTTAATGGTGATTCTGGTGGAAGCTCAGAAAGAAAAGAAGTCTACTGGAAAAAGAAAAAGCTTCCATCTTCTTACAGGATACATAAATAATCATGTACAGAATACTGGTAGAAATGAGGATGTGTGTGCAAAGTCACTTCAGTCATGTCCGACTCTGTCATCTCATGTACTGTGGCCCACCAAGCTCTACTATCCATGGGGACCCTCTATGCAAGAATAATGAAGTGAGCTGCCATGCTCTCCTCTGGGGAATCTTCCCAACCCAGGGATCGAACTCAGGTCTCCCATATAGTGGGCAGATTCTTTACCATCTGAGCCACCAGGGAAGCCCAAGAATTCTGGAATGGGTAGTCTATCCCTTCTCCAGGGGATCTTCCTGACCCAGGAATCAAACCAGGGTCTCCTGCATTGCAGGTGGATTCTTTACAAGCCGAGCTCACAAGGAAGCCCCAGAAATGAGGGTGATAAAGTCCATTCTGGTGAGGTCTCAGATAAAACTGAGAGTCATGTTAAATGAACTGAGGACATAATTGTTGAGAAGAAAAAGAACTACAATTTAGAGATTTGGACAATTCTCAGCCTATTTAGATTATATATTTTGCATAAAATAAGAACATGAATTTGAAGGGGTGCTAAATGTCATGGAAAAATGTGTCCCCTCAAAATTAATATGTTGAAATCTTAATCTCCAGTGGTATTTGGAGATGGGTCTTTGCTAGATAATTAGATCATGATGGAAGCAGTTTTGTGGTGATATTAGTGCACTTATAAGAAGAGACTTTAAACCCCCACAATTGTGAGAGATGTTTGTTGACTAACTGACACTGTCTAGAGTATTTGTTACAGAGGTTCAAGCTAACTTAGACAGTGTTAAAATCCTTAAATACATGATAAGACTCCCTAGTATATATCTGGGCCTGGACATTTTGGGGGGAAGTTTTATATTTAAAAAAGCCTCTTTCATATTTATCAGTTCAATTTAGTTCAGTCGCTAAGTCAAGTCTGACTCTGCAACCCCATGAATTGCAGCACGCCAGGCCTCCCTGTGCATCACCAACTCCCGGAGTTCACCCAAACTCATGTCCATCAAGTTGGTGATGCCATCCAGTCATCTCATCCTCTGTTGTCCCTTTCTCCTCCTGCCCCCAATCCCTCCCAGCATCAGAATCTCTTCCAATGAGTCAACTCTTCGCATGAGGTGGACGTGGCCAAAGTATTGGAGTTTCAGCTTTAGCATCAGTCCTTCCAATGAACACTCAGGAGTGATCTCCTTTAGAATGGACTGGTTCGATCTCCTTGCAGTCCAAGGGACTCTCAGGAGTCTTCTCCAACACCACAGTTCAAAAGCATCAATTCTTTGGTGCTCAGCTTTCTTCACAGTCCAACTCTCACATCCATACATGACCACTGGAAAAACCATGGCCTCGACTAGATGTACCTTTGTTGGCAAAGCAATGTCTCTGCTTTTTAATATGCTATCTAGATTGGTCATAACTTTCCTTCCAAGGAGCAAGCGTCTTCAATTTCATGGCTGCAATCACCATCTGCAGTGATTTTGGAGCCCCAAAAAATAAAGTCTGGCACTGTTTCTACTGTCTCCCCATCTGTTTGCCATGAAATGAGGGACCAGATGCCATGATCTTAGTTTTCTGAATGTTGAGCTTTAAGCCAACATTTTCACTCTCCACTTTCACTTTCATCAAGAGGCTTTTGAGTTCCTCTTCACTTTCTGCATAAGGGTGGTGTCATCTGCATATCTGAGGTTATTGATATTTCTCCAGGCAATCTTGATTCCAGCTTGTGCTTCTTCCAGCCCAGCGTTTCTCATGATGTACTCTGCATATAAGTTAAATAATCAGGGTGACATTATACAGCCTTGATGTACTCCTTTTCCTATTTAGAACCTGTCTGTTGTTCCATGTTCAGTTCTAACTGTTGCTCCCTGACCTGCATATAGGTTTCTCAAGAGGCAGGTCAGGTGGTCTGGTATTCTCATCTCTTTCAGAATTTTCCAGTTTATTGTGATCCACATAGTCAAAGGCTTTGGCATAGTCAATAAAGCAGAAATAGATGTTTTTCTGGAACTCTCTTGTTTTTTCCATGATCCAGCAGATGTTGGCAATTTGGTCTGTGGTTCCTCTGCCTTTTCTAAAACCAGCTTGAACATCTGGAAGTTCACAGTTCACATATTGCTGAAGACTGGCTTGGAGAATTTTGAGCATTACTTTACTAGCATGTGAAATGAGTACAATTGTGCGGCAGTTTAAACATTCTTTGGCATTGCCTTTATTTGGGATTGGAATGAACACTGACCTTTTCCAGTCCTGTGGCCACTGCTGAGTTTTCCAATTTTGCTGGCATATTGAGTGCAGCACTTTCACAGCACCATTTTTCAGGATTTGGAATAGCTCAACTGGAATTCCATTACCTCCACCAGCTTTGTTCATAGTGATGCTTTCTAAGGCCCACTTGACCACACATTCCAGGATGTCTGTCTCTAGGTGGGTGATCACATCATTGTGATTATCTGAGTCATGAAGATCTTTTTTGTATAGTTCTTCTGTGTATTCTTGTCACCTCTTCTTAATATCTTCTGCTTCTGTTAGGTCCATACCATTTCTGTCCTTTATCGAGCCCATCTTTGCATGAAATATTCCCTTGGTATCTCTAATTTTCTTGAAGAGATCTCTAGTCTTTCCCATTCTGTTGTTTTCCTCTATTTCTTTGCATTGATCGCTGAAGAAGGCTTTCTTATCTCTCCTTGTTATTCTTTGGAACTCTTCATTCGATGCTTATATATTTCCTTTTCTCCTTTGCTTTTCGCTTCTCTTCTTTTCACAGCTATTTATAAGGCCTCCTCAGACAGCTATTTTGCTTTTTTTGCATTTCTTTTCCATGGGCAAGGTCTTGATCCCTGTCTCCTGTACAATGTCACGAACCTCCATCCATAGTTCATCATGCACTCTATCAGATCTAGTCCCTTAAATCTATTTCTCACTTCCACTGTATAATCATAAGGGATTTGAGTTAGGTTATACCTCAGTGGTCTAGTGCTTTCTCTACTTTCTTCAATTTAAGTCTGAATTTGGCAATAAGGAGTTCATAATCTGAGCCACAGTCAGCTCCCGGTCTTGTTTTTGCTGACCGTTTAGAGCTTCTCCATCTTTGGCTCCAAAGAATATAATCAATCTGATTTCAGTGTTGACCATCTGGTGATGTCCATGTGTAGAGTCTTCTCTTGTGTTGTTGAAAGAGGGTGTTTGCTATGACCAGTGCGTTCTCTTGACAAAACTCTATTAGCCTTTGCCCTGCTTCATTCCTTAGTCCAAGGCCAAGTTTGCCTGTTACTCCAGGTGTTTCTTGACGTCCTACTTTTGCATTCCAGTCCCCTATGATGAAAAGGACATCCTTTTTGGGTGTTATTTCTAAAAGATCTTGTAGGTCTTCATTGAATTCCCTGGTGGCTCAGATGGTAAAGCGTCTGTCTACAATGAAGGAGACCAGGGTTCGATCCCTGGGTTGGGAAGATCCTGGAACCATTCAACTTCAGCTTCTTTAGTGTTACTGGTTGGGGCATAGGCTTGGATCACCGTGATATTGAATTGTTTGCCTTGGAAACGAACAGAGATCATTCTGTCGTTTTTGAGATTGCATCCAAGTACTACATTTTGGACTCTTTTGTTGACCACGTTGGCTACTCCATTTCTTCTAAGGGATTCCTGCCCACAGTAGTAGATATAATGGTCATCTGAATTAAATTCACCCATTCCAGTCCATTTTAGTTTGCTGATTCCTAGAATGTCAATATTCACTCTTGCCATCTCCTGTTTGACCACTTCCAATTTGCCTTGATTCATGGACCTGACATTCCAGATTCCTATGCAATATTGCTCTTCACAGCATCGGACCTTGCTTCTATCACCAGTCACACACACCACTGGGTATTGCTTTTGCTTTGGCTCCATCTCTTCAGTCTTTCTGGAGTTATTTCTCCACTGATCTCCAGTAGCATATTGGGCACTTACTGACCTCGGCAGTTCTTTCAGTATCCTATCATTTTGCCTTTTTCATACTGTTCATAAGGTTCTCAAGGCAAGAATACTGAAATGTTTTGCCATTCCCTTCTCCAGTGGACCACATTCTGTCAGACCTCTCCACCATGACCCGTCTGTCTTGGGTGGCCCCACACGGCATGGCTTAGTTTCATTGAGTTAGACAAGGCTGTGGACCGTGTGATCAGATTGGCTAGTTTTCTGTGATTATGGTTTCAGTGTGTCTGCCCTCTGATGCCCTCTCACAACACCTACCGTCTTACTTGGGTTCCTCTTACCTTGGACATGGGGTATCTCTTCACAGCTCCTCCAGCAAAGTGCAGCCGCTACACCTTACCTTGGACCAAAACAATAATATACAGTATTACCTTGCTGCTGCTACTGCTGCTAAGTTGCTTCAGTCATGTCCTGCTCTATGCGACCCCATAGACGGCAGCCCACCAGGCTCACCTGTCCCTGGGATTCTCCAGGCAAAAATACTGGATGGGTTGCCGTTTCCTTCTCCAGTGCATGAAAGTGAAAAGTGAAAGTGAAGTCGTTGAGTCGTGTCTGACTCATAGCGACCCCATGGACAGCAGCCTACCAGGCTCCTCCATCCATGGGATTTTCCAGGCAGGAGTAGTGGAGTGGGGTGCCATTGCCTTCTCCAATACAGTAATACCTTAGTGGTGGTTTTATGGGACAGGAAGAAAGAGTACTGTATCTTCCAGTTCTGAGAGCTTCTTATCCTAGGCACCTTTGCAGAAATTTTTGAGTGGGGCCCCAACAAGGGTCCTCCTGCCTGGGGTCCTTGGAACCAATAGAAGGAGAATGCATTCACTTCAAAAGCAAGGGAGGGTTTTCTTCTTTGATTAAACAAGTAAGACTTAGAGGCACCCACTTGAGAGCACACCGCTTCATATTTATAGGGCTACTCAAATGATTTTTTTCATATTGCATGAACTGTGGCAGCTCATGGTTTTAAACGAATTGTTCAATTTTATTTATGTTGTGAAATTTATGTGTGTAGAATTGTTTAAGGTATTTTCTTATTGTCCCTGTGATGTGTTAGAGTCTGTAATTCTGTTCTAAATTTCGTTCTTGATTTAGGGGTTTGTTGATTTTATTGATCTTTTCAATGAAGCAGTTTTTTGTTTCCTTGATTTTGTTTTTCTCTTCTCATTTTCATTGATTTCATCTCTTTATTATTCCTTTTCTCCTGCTTGTTTTAGATTTTTTTTTTTTTTCTCTCTAGTTTCTTGAGATGAAAGCTGAGATAAAGGTTTCAGGACTTTCCTACTTTTCTAACATAAGCACTTAATGCTATAAATTTCTGAATACTGCTTTAGTTGTATCCTACAAATTTTGATGTGTTGTAGTTTCATCTTTCATTCAGTTGGATGTATTTTGTGGTTTCCCCTAAGAAATTCTGCTTCACTGATAAATAATTTAGAAATGTGTTGTTTGGTTTCCAAGTATTTGTAGATTTTCCTGTTATCTTTCTGCTATTGATACTTAGTTTAAGTTCATTGTAAACAGAACACACATCATATATGATTTCAATTCTCTTAAATTTGTTGAGTTATTTTTTATGGGATATAGTCTATCTTGGTATTACGTTTCATAGGTTCTTTTAAAATGTACATTCTGCTATTGTTGAGTAAGTATTCTATATGTGTCTGTTAGTTGCTGTTGCTGCTGCTGCTAAGTCACTTCAGTCGTGTCTGACTCTGTGCGACCCCATAGACGGCAGCCCACCAGGCTCCCCCATCCCTGGGATTCTCCAGGCAAGAACACTGGAGTGGGTTGCCATTTCCTTCTCCAATGCATGAAAGTGAAAAGTGAAAGTGAAGTGGCTCAGTCGTGTCCGACCCTCAGCGACCCCATGGACTGCAGCCCACCAGGCTCCTCCATCCATGGGATTCTCCAGGCAAGAGTACTGGAGTGGGGTGCCATTGCCTTCTCCGCTGTTACCTGATGGTATTGATAAGTTCTTACAAATACTTCATTTACTATTTTATTCTGTCAATTGTTAATAGAGATGTTGATATCTCGCATTATATGTAGAGTTGACTATTTCTCCTTTCAATTCTATCAGTTTTTAATTCACAGATTTGTTTGGTTTGTATGCACAATAACAAATTAGGTGTTCTTGGTGGAGTGATCCTTTGATCATTATGTGGAGCCTAATTCTGTCTTTGGTAATTTTATTCACCCTGAGGTCTATTTCATTTGATATTACTACAGCTGCTTTTGCATTCTTTTGATTCATATATGCTTAGAGTAATTTTTCCCATCGTTTTACTTTCAACTTTTCTAAGTTGTTATGTTTGAAGTAAGTCTCTTTTATATTTGGGTCACACTTTTGATACACTCTCCTTTTAATTGGTGTATTTACTTACATTTAACATAATTGTTTTTTATATTAGGAGTTAAGTCTGCCAATTTACTTTTTGTTTACCATTTGCTCTCTCTGCTTCTCATTTCTTTTTTTTTTTTTTTATTTACTGTCTTCCTCTGGGTTACTTGAATGTTTTTAGAATTCCATTTATATTTATCTATAGTATTTTTGAATGTATCTCTTTATATTGCTTCTTTACTTGTTACTATAAGTATTATATATACATAATATCATAGTCTATGTTGTCAACATTTTATTAGTTTGAGTAAAATGTAGAAATTGTATCTCCTTTTAGGCTTGTTTATCCTCTTTGATTTATAATTGTTATCAATTTTTTTCTACACCCGTTTAGTACCATATCAGACAATGTTAAAATCAATTGCCTCGAATATTAACTATAATTTAGAAAATCTTGAGAGGAGAAAAAATTCTACTGAATTTGCCTGCATTTTTGTTTTTATCCTGTTCCTTCTTTTTTTTTTTTATCATGTTTCAAGATTCTTCCTTTATCATTTCATTTCTGTTTAGAGAATTTTCTGTAACCATTCTTTTGGGATGCGTCTGAGGGTGACTTATTCTCTTAGTTTTCCTTCATTTGAGAATGTCTTAATTTCTCTCTATTCCTGAGTAATACTTTGATTATAGAATTCTGGCTCAAATTTTCTTTGCTTTAGCTTTGGAAACAATGTATTATATCCTTTTTAACTCCATAATTTCTCATGAGAAATCCCTGTATTCTAAATGCTTTTCTCCCCATTTATTCAGTCCAGTCGCTCAGTCAAGTCCGACTCTTTGCGACCCCATGGACTGCAGCACACCAAGCTTCCCTGTCCATCACCAACTCCCAGAGACTACTCAAATTCATGTCCATTGAGCTGGTGATGCCATCCAACTATCTCATCCTCTGTTGTCCCGTTCTCCTCCTGCCTTCAATCTTTCCCAGCATCAGGGTATTTTCAAATGAGTCAGTTCTTTGCATCAGTTGGCCAAAGTACTGAAGTTTCAGCTTCAACATCAGTCCTTCCAATGAACACCCAGGACTGATCTCCTTTAGAATAGACTGATTGGATCTCCTTGCAGTCCAAGGGACTCTCAAGAGTCTTCTCCAACACCACAGTTCAAAAACTTCAGTTCTTCGACACAGCTTTTTTTATAGTCCAACTCTCGCATCCATACATGACTACTTTGTTGGCAAAGTAATGTCTCTGCTTTTTAATATGCTGTCTAGGTTGGTCATAACTTTCCATCCAAGGAGCATGCATCTTTTAATTTCATGGCTGCAGTCACCATCTGCAGTGATTTTGGAGCCCAAAAAGTAAGATATATTTTCTCGCTTGCTACTTCCAAGTTATTTTCATTGTCTCCAGTTTCTCAGATTGACTATAGTATGTCTTGGCATAGTTTTCCTTGTGCTTTTCTCTTATTTGTGGTTTGCTTAACTTATTATCTTGGAAGGTTTTGTCTCTTTTTAAATTTGGGATAATTTCAGCTATATTTCTTCAAATAATTTTCATCCCCACCTTCTTTGACCTCTCCCACTAGGCCTCTAATGACATAAATGTATTAATTTAAAATCCTACATGCCTCTGGAATTCTGATAATTCTGTTTTAATCTATTTTCTATCATTTATGTCAGGTAACTTCTATTGCTTTATCTTCTGTATAACTGTTTCTTTCTTCTGTTCCTTCATCATTTTTGGTCCATCCATTGTTTTTTTTTTTTTTTTTACTGTATTCTTCATTTCTAAATTTTCCATTTGATTCTTCTTTATAGGTTTTTTTCCTTTGCTGACATTAAATTTTCCTTTGCTGAGGCTTCCTATTTTTCCACCTGCCTCACATGTCTGTTTTTTGCTCAAATAAAGATTTTTATGGCTGCTTTAAATTTCCAGGTAATTCTCACATCTCTGTCATCTCTTATTAGAGTCTATTGGTTGTCTTTTTTTTCTCTTTCAAGTTGAGATTTTCCTGGTTCTTGGTCTGATGAATTTTTCTATTGGAATCTGGACATTTTGTGTATCATGTCATAAGGTTCTGAGTCTTATTTAAATCTATTCACTAGCTGACTTTCTTTGATACCTCTCTGGCAAGGGAAGGGGGGACACTACCTGTTATTGCCAGATTTGGTGGAAATCCAAGTTTCCCGTTTGTGGTGGTTTAGTCACTCAGTTGTGTCCAACTCTTTGCAACCCCAAAGACTATAGCCCACCAGGCTCCTCTCTGCATGGGATTTTCAGGCAATAATACTGGACTGGGTTGCCATTTCCTTCTCCAGAGCATCTTCCTGATTTCAGGATAGAAGCCTGGTCCTCAGCATAACAGGTAGATTCTTTACTGACTGAGGTACCAGGAAAGCTAATACCCAAGGAGGATTGTCAGTTACTTTTGGGCAAGAGTGGGAGTTCTGGCTCCACACTGGGCCTGATACCACTTTGTCTGGGAGAGGCAGGAGGGCCTCATTGTTTCACAGATGATCTTCACTGACTCTATGGGAAAGAGGTGACCTCATTATTGCTGCCATGGGTGACAGTCCTTTGTCTTCCTGGCCTCCTCTGACTTTCACAGCAAAGAGTAGGAAAGGTGTTAAAGCACTGCGAAAGATTTGCCATCAGGTCTTCACTGACCATGGGGAAGCAGGGTTTATTAATGCACAGTGAATGGAAGGTCATAGCTCCCTACTCACCCTTTCTTAACACCACCTCAGGATGCAATTTGAAGTAATTTGCTACAACAAGGTGAGGGTAGATGTCTAGGCTTCCTATTTAGCTTTACTGGTATGGATAAGGGAGTGGCCATATATTTTTCTATGATGTTTGGCTAGAGTAAAACAATTATTATTAAACTGTTTTCTATCATTCTGGGTTGCTCCTTTTCTGTCCTTTGGCTAAGTGATTGGGCTTTTGGGGGGATATTTTTGTTTGCATCTGTTGATGTTTCCTTGAGTGCTGGCTCCTCCAGCCCCACATCTGGGGGATATGAAACAAAAAGCAAGCCCAGGAAATTCACCACCACATTGTTTGGGTCCTATAGTCTCTAGCCAGCCTGCTTTCTATTTCAGAGTTTTATGATTTTATGTGCCCTTCCATGCTGATGGGTCACAATCTGGATGCACATTGAGTTGAAGTTCATCAGGTCTTGACTAAAGTGTATCTTCTTTTTATTTTTATAATGCTAATTCTTCTTTTTAAATCAGAAATAAAAAGTAAATGGTCACCCAATAGTTTAATGGGTTTAAAAAAAAGTGCGAGAATTACTTGAGTTAACTAGTATAATGCTTAGAAAAGGAAATTGAACCATCAAAAGTAGAATTTGAAATCTTTAGGAACTACTTAAGAAATAATGAGACTCTTGTAACTTCATGTCTAGCAATGACATTTAATCTATTTCTGATTATTTTTAATAAGATGAAAAGCATACGTGAATATGTGTATTATTATAGAGCAAGCAAATTAAATTTTCTGTAATAGATCTTGGATAAATGCTATCTAAAATTACTCCATAGAAATAAAATTGTAGGTGGGAAATAACCATAAATTATTTTCTCTGGTCCATTTTCAATTAAGAAACCCATGAGTTTTTATTCAAACTGCTCCGAATACATCTTCAGTGTGAGGCAAGTAGAAGTGGGTTCTGAAAAATTCTTTTATTTATTTCATGTATTTGGGTTGACTATGTTTTTTTCAAGTGTCTGATAAATGTTAAGAAGGAGGTAGATGACCCCTTCATTGAAATGCACTGGGTTGAGGGCCAAAACAGGGATTTGATGAAACAGCTTTGTACTTACACATGTAACCAAATTTTCAGGCTTGTTGCTAGTTAACTCCAAAATTCTCACACAGTTGGGAAAGTTCTATAAAGCAACTTGCTTTGAAGAGTGGCCTGTGGAGGGGGGTGGTCACGGGTGGCAAGCTGAATTCCATCATTAGCCCACTAGTAATAGTATGTGGAATTGTCTAAAAAACCATCAAATGAGTCCATTTTTAAACACCTGCCTCCTTAAAAAAAAAAAAAAAAATTACAAGGCATTGTAGTATGATAGTTCAGAGAAAGAATTGTGGTGATCAGCATCAACAAAATGTGATCGGTAAACTCATAAGGGATTTAAACCTGACTTAGGCTGATCACCTTTGGAGAAGGCAATGGCACCCCACTCCAGTACTCTTGCCTGGAAAATACCATGGACAGAGGAGCCTGGTAGGCTGAAGTCCATGGGGTCGCTAAGAGTCGGACACGACTGAGCCACTTCACTTTCACTTTTCACTTTCATGCATTGGAGAAGGAAATGGCAACCCACTCCAGTGTTCTTGCCTGGAGAATCCCAGAGATGGGGGAGCCTGGTGGGCTGCCGTCTATGGGGTTGCACAGAGTCGGACACGACTGAAGCGACTTAGCAGCTTCTAGTTTCATTGTGTATTCTGTAAGAACCTTTTCTAGCTATGCAGCCTATTGAGTCTCAAAGAAAGTCATTGGAGTTTAAATATATAAATCTTATCCCTTAAGATTGAGGTGAAACACAAACATATTCAGTCTTACTGCTAAATAAACCAATATTGAGAATCAATTGTAATTAATTGTAATCCATTGGAAGATTTACAATAAAATTTGATATGCCATTAAAACCCCATTTCACTTGCTGCAGAATAAATGCAGATAACGTATATCTAACAACTAACGAGTCTTTACTAGTATGAAGTGAAGTGAAGTGAAAGTCATGTCCAACTCTTTGCAACCCCATGGACCATGCAGTCCATGGAATTCTCCAGGCCAGAATACTGGAGTGGGTAGCCTTTTCTTCTCCAGGGGATCTCCCCAACCCAGGGATCAAACCCAGGTCCCCCACATTACAGATAGATTCTTTACCTGCTGAGCCACAAGGGAAGCCCAAGAATACTGGAATGGGTAGCCTATCCTTCCTCCAGCAGATCTTTCTGATCCAGGAATCAACCAGGGTCTCCTGAATTGCAGGCAGATTCTTTACCAACCGAGCTCTCAGGGAAGCCCCTTTACTGGTATGTGTCACCCCAAATGTGAAATGTACAACAGCAGACCTTGATTGCCTATGAGCAGGCTTTTTCAGTGAGCATGGATATAGGCAAACTTTTTCTTGTCTTTAGTTTATGTGGGAAATCATTATCTTAAATGAATATATTAAAACCTATTATTAAATTCTTCTGAATAGCTTCATGCATTTTTACTTGCTTTTCTGCTCTGTAAGTTTTTTGTGGAAATATCACTTGCATTTTCTACAAGAGATGCAGATTTGACCCCTGGGTTGGGAAGATGCTCTGAAGAAGGAAATGGCAACTCACGCCAGTGTTCTTGTCTGGGAAATCCCATGAACAGAGGAGGCTGGTGGACTATAATCCATGCTGTTGCAAAGAGTCAGACACAACTGAGAACACACACACACACGTACACACACGTACACACACACACACACACACAGAGTTGCCATGATAAGGATTATTATCCCCATTTTAGAGAAAAGAAAGTTGTGATGTGGAAAGGTTAAATAATCAAATAAAAAATCATTAGTATCTTATAACCTCCATGTAACACTCATCATTTACTTTAAAATGATGTATGATATTACATTTTTTCAGAGAGGAACATAATTTTTTTTCTAATTTTCTGTATGGTTTAGATACTGACAATAGAGAAGGCTGGTCGTCATTGGTAATTTGCCGCAGAAATGTGGATCTACATTGGCATAGGATTCGAAAGAATCCTGATTTTACTAAATGTAAGTGGATGATAAAGGTATTTGGGATACTCTGCAGGCCCAATGTTCAAACACTGGGTAAGAATAGGTTTTCTCTCTCTTTAAGAAATTTTAAATGAACAAAAATCTTCATAGTTGTTCAAGTAATAAACTGCGCATATCTGAAAGGGGAGCATGGTTTAAAATATGCAAAGAAAAGGCATTCTTTTCAAAATATATATTTAAAAGCAAAGAAAATTTTAGAAAATGTTTGAAGTAAACATGGGACTTCAAACAGATAAAAAATGAGAAGAAATGGTAACAGATAGGAAAAGGAAAATGTAAAGAATAAAAGGAAGAGAAGTAAATAAAAGTACAATTTCAAGAAGTGAAATCTGCAGTTGTACCAATAAAGAACAGAATGATGCACTATAAATCCAACTCAGTGATGAATAAAGTAGTGTGAAAGCTTACTATTGATGCAGAAATAAAGGAGAAACCTGTGAGAATTATAAGAGTAATGGAGAAAAAGACATACATTGTGTGGATGATGGGTATGCCCAAAGAGAAAACCAGAGCAAGTTAAACAGAAACCATTATCAAAATCAAAATATCTGGGTTTAGCATATCAGAACTGTCACCAGGCACAAAGCAAAATCAAGGAAATACTAACATCTAGACCTATCCTGTCTCCCTATCTCTATTTGCTATTTCAGTGATATAAGTGAAAAAATCCTGCATCCTGGTAAATAAAAGAGATATAATAATCAAGTTGATTGCACACTTCTTATCAGTGCTAAATTTAAGAAGACAATGTCTCACAGTCTAACGGGTAACGGAGGAAAGTGTGATCCAAGAATTCTATATCCAATCAGATTGTAATCATGAGCATAACCAAGGTGATTTAAATTTAAATCTATAATGAAATCTCTTGCATTATGATCTTGGTATATATTTTGTGAACAGTGATAAACTTAATTGAGCCAAAATACAGCTGACTAGATTAGTCACTTAATCAGAATTCTTAACAGATATTTTTTTAGGAGAGAGGTAAATCCTAAAGAAATAATTGATGTTTTGAATGAATTCATGAAAACAACCTCCAAATTACAGTTCATTTTGCATAGTGAAAACTTTGACTCCTGAGCATCAAAATTTCACCTCTACCAACACTGTTGGATCTATTAAAATTTAATGAAAGATCAAGATAATAGAAAGACAAGTCACAGGTTGAGAGAAAGTAGTTGCAAAAGACACACCTGGTAAAAGACTGTTATTCAAAATATAGGAAAAAGAAGCAAATTTAAAAAATCAAAAATAAGGAAAACAAGCAACTTGATTTGAAAATGAGGAAAAGACCTTAACAGACACATCATCAAAATAAAAGAATTACAGATGGCAGAAAACCATGTTAAAAGGTGCTCCACATCATGTATCATTCAGTTCAGTTCAGTCGCTCAGTCGTGTCCGACTCTTTGCAACCCCATGAATCGCAGCACACCAGGCCTCCCTGTCCATCACCAACTTGGAGATTACAAATGAAATGAGATGCAACATATTAGAATGGCCACAGACCAGAAGAGTGCCAACACCAAATGCTGGAGAGAATGTGGAAGCAACAAGAACTTAATTGCTGACTGAAATGCAAGATAGTACTACCACTTTGGAAAACAGTTTGTTACAAAATAAACATTTTCACACCATATAATCTAGTGTTCATGCTCCTTGGTATTTATTTGTCCAAAGGAATTGAAAACTTCACCTACACATGAGTATTTGTATTAGCTCTATTTATAATTGCCCAGCTTGGAAACAATCAAATAGTCCTTCAGTAGGTGAATGAATAAGTAAACTGTGGAGCATCCAGACCATGGAATATTATTTAGCACTGAAAATAAATGAGCTATCCAGCCATGAAAAGACTTGGAGGAAATTACACGTATATTTCTAAGTGAAAGAAGTCAATCTGAAAAGGCTACATATTGTGTGACTCTCACTATATGACATTCTGAAAAAGGTACAACCAAAGATCAGTAGTTACCAATAGAGGAGTTAAAGGGGAGGGAGGGTTAAAAAGGGAGGATGGAGGTTTTTAGTACTATGTATGGTACTATAGTAGTGGATATCTATTATTACACATTTGTCAAAACCCGTGAAATGTGCACCAAGAGTGAACTGCAATCTAAATTATGGGCTTTGGATAATAATGATGTGTCAGTGTGGCAAATGTACTGTTTTCTTGTTCTCATTGGCCTTTGAATCAGCAGGTATTTAGAGCTGTCAGATCTTAGGCCCACTCCTTAAACCAGAAAACTGAGAGTTAAGTTAGAGTTCTAGTTTCCTAAATCTCAGTCCAATAATTTGTCAACAACTCTTGCAGCTATTATACTTTTATGAAGGGACTTTATAGCATAGTCCAGTGTTTCTCCTCCCACTGTCATATACGTGTGGTATTATGTGAAACTTTGATGGTTTGCCTCCTAATTTTAACAAAAGTGTAAAAAGTCATCTTGCATATATGCCTCTAAGCCTATAAGCATATGGAGTGTCATCAGATATAATGCTAGCTGTGTAGGTCATGCAGCATTGTGTAAAGCAAGGTAGCTAGAAATGAGTAAGAATTAAGACTATGTGTTATAAAAATTCATAAAAACATTTCCTCATGAGTATTCAAGACAGAAAATATGGACAGGAAGCAAAGGGAATATGACGCAAATTGTTGACTGTATGA
Organism: Bos indicus; assembly: GCF_029378745.1. NCBI lineage: Eukaryota > Metazoa > Chordata > Mammalia > Artiodactyla > Bovidae > Bos > Bos indicus. The sequence goes on along the minus strand of NC_091765.1, from coordinate 56,594,621 downwards.
AAATAGTGGTGGTTTTGTCCTAAGTCGTGTCCGACTCTAGCGACCCCATGTACTCCACCAGGCTCCTCTGTCCATGGGATTCTCCAGGCAAGAATACTGGAGAGGGTTGCCATTTTGTTCTCCAGGGGATCTTCCCAACCCAGGAATTGAACCCAGGTCTCCTGCATTGCAGGCAGATTCTTTACTGACTGAGCTATGAGTGAAATCCATATGAAAATAATAATGACATGATAATTTCAAAGTCATGATAAGGTAGCTAACTTTTGTTGAAATCTAATATGCACCGGCCATTGTACAAAATGCTTTACATGGATTATCTCATTTAACCTTCAAATAAACTTCCTTCATTTTAGTATGAGAAAAATTAAGATTTAGAAAGTTAAGAAAGTTGTGAATCTTGGTCAAAATTGTTTAGTCTTCACTAATAAACGGTGTAGACTAAGTTTAGATCCAGGCAGTCTGTGGATAGTTTTATAACCCTATCAAGACACTGTTACAATATATAGTGCTTATACAGTAATGATTGATGACTCATATAGTAGCATTCTTCTTTCAGATGTGCTGCCAAAATTTTTATCCTTCAAATGTATGAGCACAAAAAATATAAACCATTCACAGGAGAACTAGAAAAGTATCAAGTAGAAACTTTGAAGGTTCAAAGGGAATGCTGTAAGATCAATTGAATGCTCGTTTTGGATCTGCAGGCCAGGTATTCAGTTAGATTCACAGAAACTTGCACTAATAGCCATGGTAGGCTAGTGGGTAAGAATCAGCCAGACTACTTACCTCTTTATAAACCACATTTCAGAAGCCTGCAGTAATGACTAGACAGCCACATTGCTGGGAAGAGGGCATTATCAGCAGTAGAGGGAAATTAATAGAAGGTGAATATGGCTTGAAAAGAGGAAAAACAAATGCTGAGAGCAACAGCCTACCACCATGTTAGAGAGTAGTGATTAACCGGTCCAATTCTCTTTTATTAACACTTTGGTTTCTATAGATGACATTGTTCTTTCCAGCCCCTGTCACTGCTGCCGCCACTGTTTTCCCTTTGGGCCTCATCGTCTCTCCCTTACGTGCCTGTAAGAGCTTTGAATAGCCTCCCTGGGCCAAGTCTCTGTAGTCTTAGGTTCATGCTCCAGAGTGCTGCCCTAAGGCTCTTTCTATAGGACAAATGCATCCATCCTTAAACTCCATCCAGTCTCTGCATATTTTATCACAGAACTTTGCATTACTTTATTTTTAGAAATAAGATTGTGAAGCTTAATCTTCTGCAAAACCCCAAAATAAAACCACAAATTAAGAGCTAAAATGGTTGAAGTAAAAGACCAGTTTAACTTCTAGCCCTCCTCTTTCTCTGTTTCACATCTCTAGATGGAAGCAGCCCTGGAGGTCCTCCATAGAACGTTAGACTCCAAAAGGCACAATTTGAAATCCAATGATATGCAAGAAAAATGTGCACACTTCTCAGGAAATGCAGAGTTTTCTTTGGCTTCCTGTAGCCCATTTCTGATCTTCTCCCATCAGGTCTCTGGTTCAAACAATTCTGAACAGCACACTGCCTCTAACCAGCTCATTCAGTTTCCTACTGTTCTGCATTTACACATGCTGTTGCCATTGCATAGAAAGCACTGTCACAACTCTTTATCCGTCAAGGAAACAGCCAGAACTAATACATACCCTCTCTGTAAAGCCTTCACCAAGTTAGCCAAAACTATCACTCTCTTCCCTCCATTCCCACTGAACTTTGCACAATAAATGTTCTCAACTTATTTTATAGTAATTATTGGTGTATATGGTTATATAATTGCTACACTCAAGCTCCTTTGGTTTAGAGATAGTGCCTTATTCCTTTTTTGACTAAAGTACCTAGTATAGTGCATGGCAGACAAAAGATGATAAATGAATGATTGCTATGTGAATTGAAAAACCTGAGAGTTTCTCAGAAATGTGAAACTTGTCAATAATTACTTAGCTAATTGTCAGCAGAAACAATATGGCAACCTGACAAGCATGTCAATGACCTTAACAATACCATGTAGCCTCCAAACCTTCCAAATGAATTTAGGAGTATCCTACCATTCTAAGTTCATGCCCCCCAATTCATTTCCCCAGCTGGATTCCTCTCATAGCAGAGTTTCTCTTTACAGCTGCACTTGGATTGAACAAATGAACACTGAGAAAGTTGAAAGTGAGTGAGCTAGTAATGATGTTGACAGACCAGTTAGTCACATCAGCAAACTTTTACTATTCAACTATATATGCGTCCAGCTTTATGGATGAAATAGAGGAAATGTTTTCCAATAGATCACTCTTTATTAGGAGAGACAGATGCATCCCCAAATTACCATACACTCTACGACATGTGTGACAAATACTGTTAGACTGACACCAACTGGTAGTCATGGGAGAAGGAGTATTCTAGTGCTAATTTTTTCTAAGGAGATTTCCTGGCACAATTGGCATTTGAAGTTTGGCCAGATGGCAGGAATTACCTCAACAAGTGAAAGGAACACAGGAAGATGATGGAATACCACAGAAGGCCTGGAGATTTAAGAGTCAGGTGTCTAAATTCTACTCCTTGGATGCTGACTTGATAGAATGGTCTCTTTGAGAATGGGAGAGTATACACTAATGTTGGTGGGAAACACAGTACTTTGTGACCAGAGCACAGTAGATTATCAATAATAATTTACTGAAGGACAAATCCAAGAATTCTATAAAACAGGCAAAATGGTACATGAAGTCAAGAGAGCCTAAACAGATCAGTAAATTTCAGGAAATAGAAAATGACATCCATATGGGCATGGAGCAGGTGTTCAGAGGGCTGAAAGCAGGAGACAGATTGTAGAAAGGAGCTGACAGTGGACTCTCAGCAAATACCTGAAATAGATATTTAAATCGATCCTGAGATAGCACAAAGAAAGGCCTGCTACATTGAAAGGACCAAATGAATTCATCAGGAAAAGTATGTTTAGGAAGAACTATGATCAGACAATTTAGGTATTATAATCTGGAAAGGAGGCTGATTATACTGGCTAACAGCATGAAAGTGAAAATGAAGTCACTCAGTCATGTCTGACTCTTTGTGACCTCATGGACTATAGCCTGCCAGACTCCTCTGTCCATGGAATTTTCCAGGCAAGGATACTGGAGTGGGTTGCCATTTCCTTCTCCAGGGGATCTTCCTGACCCAGGGATCGAACTCAGATCTCCTGCACTGCAGGCAGCCTCTTTAAATCATCTGAGCCACCAGGGAAGCCCTGGCTAACAGTTTAATTAGATCTAAAAAATAATCTAAATGCCCATTGAAAAAAGTCTTTCCAATGACATGCATTACTTTATTTTCCTTCATTAGATACAAAAGAATTTCACCCATTAAGGAAACCTTTGCTATACCTACTTTTAAAGACAGATGTGACATTTTTGTATTATTCTAAGAGTAAGTTCCAGTAGTCATTTTCCAGTAGTCATGTATGGATGTGAGAGTTGGACTATAAAGAAAGCTGAGCACTGAAGAATTGATGCTTTTGAACTGTGGTGTTGGAGAAGACTCTTGAGAGTCCCTTGGATTGCAAGGAGATCCAACCAGTCCATCCTAAAAGAAATCAGTCCTGAATATTCATTGGAAGGACTGATGCTGAAACTGAAACTCCAATACTTTGGCCACCTGATGTGAAGAACTGACTCATTTGAAAAGACCCTGATGCTGGGAAAGATTGAAGGCAGGAGGAGAAGGGGGACAACAGAGAATGAGATGGTTGGATGGCAACACCAACATGATGGACATGAGTTTGAGTAGGCTCCCGGAGTTGGTGATGGACAGGGAAGCGAGGTGTGCTGCAGTCCATGGGGTCACAAAGAGTTGGACACAACTGAGCAACTGAACTGAAATTCTAGTAGCATGGATGATCTGGATTCTGTGACTTTTTGTAGTTGAAGTACTCAGTGCATCAGATATCCACCTTACTGATTCACTTGTGACTTAGTCCCCTAATCTGGTACTAAAGTTCTGCTATGGGGAATAAAGTTGTTCAGTATGAACTGGTCCTAAAAAAGTTAGAAGGATCCTGAATTTAGCTTTCACAATGTGCTGTTTCTGACACTGTTCTTTGATGCTGGATGAGAGGTGATTAACTTTGATTCAATAGTACTGATTTAAATGAGCCATTTTTGCCTCAGTGATTTCTGATTTTCAATCAATTGATATTCACATTTCTACTTATTAACTATAATGAGCCAGAAATGGCTAATTTTCCTTTCAAAAAGCAAAAAAAAAAAAAAAAAAAAAAAAATTCCCTACATTTGATTTCATGGGAGAAGTGATTATTTTTCTCTATTTCCAATCTTAATTCTGATGTAAATTTCTGACAATTGATAAATGTTGTGAGGGAAGTAATGCATTCAACAAAATTGCACAAGTACTACTGTGCAGCATATGAAAATTTATATTGTATTTGCAAAATGACCTGATTTTCCAAAGCCATTCATTTTTCTCCCATTTTTCAAATAATTCTGTTGCATGTGTATGTATGTGTGCAGGCAATGCCCCTCTCTCCACATGCCCACACGATAGTCCCCATATTTAATCAGTAGCCAAGTTGGTCTCCTTTGAAGAATCATTGCTACTACTTCCTACAGAGGCATAAGAGAAATCTATTCTTGCAAGAAGTCAGGAATTGACACATTGTAGCTGAAAGACATTTTTATAAGGCTCAGAATTCCAACTTAAATTGAAGCAGTAAGGAAATATAGAAAATGTAATTTTCTGAGTTTCTTTTCACCACAGTGAATAAGGGAAGTGAACAATACTCTAGAAATATTTCCTGAAGTGAACATTTTGTTTTAATTTGGAAAGCAGTTCGTGATAGTACTGCCATTAGGAATTTTAAGCAAAAATTGCCTGACAGAGGGTCAGGTTAACACTACATATTTTGAGAAATGTGAAGACAAAACAAAGCCTAAGTTGTTGAATTTTGTGACAGCAGAGAGATGTTGTTCATAAACATGTATTACCTACCATAATAGCTGATTTCTCAACTCTCAATCTCCATTCAGGATTGTGTTATTTATTTTAGAAGTAGATTACAGGGAGGGACAGGCAAGAAGAATAAGTAGTAAGTCTTTCTTAGGAGAAGATTGTAGTCTAATGGGAAAGACATAAAACTGTGTAAAACTTGTGGTCTGATGTTCAAGCCATAGCTCAGGATATATTAATGTGAATAATAATAATGCATTTGATCAATTTTTCTGTTATTCAGTTTACTTTCTACCATGAGCCCTCATTCTACAAGGGATCAAAAATGAAATCTCAACTGATGTTTTTAATTTTGGCTGATTTTGAGTAGTCTCCTTTATAATTTTTCTTCCGCACCCCCCCCCGCCCCCCCGCCTCCGCCAGGACTGTGTCTAAGTCAGTGGTGAGAGGATGAGAGGCATACTTAGTGCCGTGGCATCATTTAATGGGCCCTTGGCTGTCATCTCTCCACCTTGTCATCTGGGAAGGCACTCTGTCCTACCTGGTATTTGTGATTGATAGAGGTAGATTGTTAATACATACTCCTTGACCCCATCTCAAGACCTCTTGTCCATGGTTCTTTGTTCAGGATGGTCTTTACAATCAGTGCAGCCTGCTCCTGTGACTGCCCTGGAATGGGTGGAGACTCTACAAATCTGCCTGATGAACCTACCAGGACACCACTCTAGAGTACACATTCACAGCATTCTGCTGGGAGGCTGGCTGTTTCCAGGTTCCACCCAGGGATATGAGGTACAAGTCTTCTCTGTGGTCAAGTTTATCAATTTACCTGGAGTTCCATTACCCCTACTAGCCTATTGAAGGAACCTCCTATTAAGTATAAGAAAATTCTAAGGTCTTGCTTCTCTGCCAATTCTCATTTTTAGCCCAGAGATAACTATCTCTGTCTACTTAAGATGAGGGGAAGAAAGGATAAGAAGAGTGGCTCTCTCTTGTCTCCCAGATCTGTTGTCTATGGTTTTAAGGCTTTATAGTCTTAAGATACTTACAGCCTTAGATTTCAGTACTCAAAAGTATCCAAAAAATTTAACACCCTCCCCCTACTCTTTTTTCCTTCTTTCTTTCTTTAACTACACCTTTCTTCGTTGGTTTCTTTCAGCATTCTTGCTTGACACTGAAGACAGAATGTCACAGTCTAATGTAATGGAGAAAGTCATGGTAATTAAAATAATTACCAGAACAAAAAAAATTGAGCAATATATCAAAATATTAATATTAGAAGATGTGATAAGTATTGTAATGGAAAATGCTGTAGGAACATAGAGGAGAAGGTAATATTGGTCAAGCATTGATATATAAACTGTATAAAAATTAACAATAGATTTAATAGTTCCCATGTGATCTCCTTTCCACTATGAGTTTCTCCCATGGGAAATAGCTATGTTTCTGGATTCTAATTTATGTGAAAATGCATGTATCTAAGATATCTCACTTAGGTTTTCATATTTACTAATTTTGTCCTGATTGCACACACAGTTTTTTTGAGTCAGGTCCACATGGTTGTTACTCATTTAAACTCAAATAATACTACCACAGCATTGTTAATTAGCTACACCTGAATACAAAATAAAACATTTAAAGTTTGAAAAAAACAAATCATAATCATGCAGTTTCCCACACCACAATTCTTACTCTTTCAATAAAGTCAGGTTAGTGTCCTATGTGTACAGAACTGTTGAAAAAACATAAATCTGGATATTTGTATAGAAGACAGAGGAGACTATTCCTCCTTTAAAAAAAGGGGGGGAATAGAAAAACTTTTGTTTCTCATGGAATATATGGCAAGGACTTTGAGTTCTCATTCTAATCTTTTGAAATATAAATAAATTCCTCAAAGGGCCAGGTAATCCCAATGTCTTCAGCTTTGTGACTCAGAGATATCTCCAAGTTCCTAGACCTACTTCCTCACCCCTTGAAATGCAAACATACAGCTCAGAATGAGTAATTCTCTTTAGAGTTCTCACTGTCAATATTTATGTAAATTATATTACCAGGGCTTGCTTTCAGTCCAGAACCCAAGTTTTCAGAAAAAAATTTTAGTAAAAATGAATTCTATAATAAATACAGAAAAACAAAGATATTCTTTCTATACCATACATTTTGTCTACAAATGCATCAAGGTGCTGCTGCTGCTGCTGCTGCTAAATCACTTCAGTCATGTCCGACTCTGTGAGACCCCATGGACGGCAGCCCACCAGGCTCCGCCGTCCCTGGGATTCTCCAGGCAAGAACACTGGAGTGGGTTGCCATTTGGTATTAACAGTTCATTCCATTCAAGCATAAAAATCTTCCTCAACTTTCAGAAATCTCAATTGCAATAAGATAATATTAATTTTTTAAAATCCACAAACAAAATTCCATGTATTTGTTTTGCCAATGACTGTGTCTGGCCTTAGTGCCGGGTTGAACCAATATCCAGTTGAATGTTGGGTTTAAGAGGGTCCTGGAAAATTCCTTTTGGAAGACTGAGTTTGAACTATGGCAAAACTAATTTTATTTTATTTCTTTCTATACCTAATATCAGAGAAGGCAATGGCAACCCACTCCAGTACTCTTGCCTGGAAAATCCCATGGACAGAGGAACCTGGTAGGCTGCAGTCCACGGGGTCGCTAGGAGTCGGACACGACTGAGCGACTTCACTTTCACTTTTAAATTTCATGCACTGGGGAAGGAAATGGCAACCCACTCCAGTGTTCTTGCCTGGAGAATCCCAGGGATGGCAGAGCCTGGTGGGCTGCCATCTATGGGGTCACACAGAGTTGGACACGACTGAAGCAACTTAGCAGCAGCAGCAGCAGCATACCTAATATAAACTCTCATATAACTTTTGTAAATGAAATATAACATATTTGCTAAAAACATTGTTGACATTTGTTCTGGGAATAAAGCTAGACTTGTAATACTTACATCAACAATACTGGAAATATTTTGATGATAAAATTCAGTGGTCACTGTGAAGACATTAATTTGATATCTCATGGTAGAGTCCCCTTTCTGATAACACCAAAGGAGGATCTCATTTTTTATGCTTCTCTTCATTTATCTACTGTTTCAGAAACACTCAAGGACAAAAATCATTAAAATAAGCAAAATTTATCTTTCAAAAAGTTTTTTAAAAATATTGTTAAACTTCATTAAATTAGCACAGATGTTTGCTAATGTAAAATGGTTAAAAACTAGAAGTAAAATTGAGATTTTTTTTTTTACTGCTTGTTAAATTCACTTTTAAACTCAAACTTTCAGTCATAAAACTTCTGAAATTTTGAAATCAATATTTTTTCATCTTTAAATAGATTCTATCACTTAATAGAAACACAGTGACACAGAAACCACAATACTATGACCACCATCAATGAAAATATATGATATATACTAATTTATACTAAGTCAAGTGATTTAAATAAGACATGAAACATCAGGGATATTGTGTTCATTTTATTTTATTTTAAAATTTTTATTAAAATATAATTGACTTGCAATGTCATATAAGTTTCGGGCATACAGTAAAGTGATTCGGTTATATATATGTATTCTTGTTTTATATACTTTTGCATTATATGCTATAAGATATTGAGTATAGTTCCCTGTGCTATACATGTAAGTCTTTGTTGGTTATCTATTTTGTATATAGTATTGTATATATATATTTTTTTGTTGTTGGCAAAGTAATGTCTCTGCTTTTTTTTTTTAACTTTACAATATGGTATTGGTTTTGCCATATATTATTATATATATTTTAATCCCAAACTCCTGACTTAACCCTCTCTTCCCCTCCTCTTTGGTAATCATATATCCATTCTCCATGTCAGTGAGTCTGTTTTTGTGTTGTAAATAAGTTATAAATTAATTTGTATCTTTCTTTTTTTTTTTTAGATGTCACATATCATACATTTGTGTTTGTCGGCTTATTTTTCTTAGTATGATAATCTCTAGGTCCATCCATACTGCTTCAGATGGCATTATTTCATTCTTTTCTGTGTACTACATGCTTATATTTATCTGTTGATGGACACTTAAATTGCACATCTTGGCCACTGTAAATAGTACTGATATGAATACTGGGGTGCATGTGTCTTTTCAAATTATGTTTTTCTCTGGATGTATGTCCAGGAGTGGGCGTGCAGGATCAAATGGTAGCTCTATTTTTAGATTTTAAGGATCCTCCGTGCTGTTCTCCATAGTGTCTGCACCACATTGTATTCATTTTAATGCTGACTTAAGAGAACTTTAATTTTGGATTTGCATTTTCTCAGTTTTATTATGTATTTAATAATATCTCACCTACTTCATCAGACTGTTGTATAAATGGATAAAAGCAGAAGCATTCAAAAGCTAGGGGATCCCTTTAATACAGTGAAAAAAATACATTATGTTAATAAACCTTGAGTGTTTCTAAATTGCCTCAGGACTTTTCCAGCATAGCAATATGTGACTCTCCGTTGTCTTGCTATATGTGAAGGTGTAACTTGTAGTCTATGTGACTGCTTTGTATTTATTTGAAAGATACTCATAAATATAAGTATTAAAGAATATACTCAAATTATCTGCACTTTTCTAAGATGAATCCTCCTGAATGTTTGATCACAGGTGCATCAGATAGTTTTTGTAGATTCTACTTATGCTAATTTGTTCAATCAAAAATATATAAAGACAATCTAATGTAGCAAATGCACAAAGAGAAAAAACTCGATCTCATTTTCCTAGCGTTTGTTTATTTGAATAAGTTACTTTCAATCTGTATAATTTTTGTTATCTAGGAAATCCAAATTTCCTTGAGCAGAACTAAATGAACAAAAAGGCAGAGGTTTACAGTTATGTCTTAGACTGTAATTTTCAGATTTTCATATGATATATATGATTTTCCTACATATACACTACACACTATTTCTTAGGAAAGGAAGTCATGAATCAATTATCCCCCAACACCAGCACAAATGGGCTCACATGGATTTACTGGTAGTAGGCAGTAACTATGGAGAAGGCAATGGCACCCCACTCCAGGACTCTTGCCTGGCAAATCCCATGGATGGAGGAGCCTGGTAGGTTGCAGTTCATGGGGTCGCTAGGAGTCAGACACGACAGAAGCAACTTAGCAGCAGCAGCAGGCAGTAACTAGATAAGGGCAAACTGATGGGTATTGTCACAGCAGGCTAAAAGTGAGGGTTAAGAAGACAGAGACTCCTTCCTGGATCATGTGACATTTGAGAACTGGGCCTTGAGAGAAACATATGGGTGGGTGGAGGCAAAAGAAATGGAACAATAAAAGACAGAAGGATAGGATACTGAGGTATCTATGTTGAATAATGAGTGCTTATGTTTGGTGTGAAGGTAGGGAGAATATACAACCCCTAAATATGCCACTTTGGTAAGATATTTAGGAAGTATTATTTTGAGCTGTAGGCACTTGGAAAAGATCAAATGGAAAGAGAAGCTTTCTCTTCAGTCCCCTTATCTGCCCAAAGACAGATCCTCCAAAAGAAACCCAATTGTCATAGATTCCTTTCCTGAGAGCTTCATCAACCAGGGAGATTAACTCTTATTCCAGGCAAAGACACTAGAATTTGATACCACATCCAGATGAAGTTTGCCACAAACTATGATATTTCCCAGCTGTTTTTCTAAGGGCCCATTCATCTTCCCTAAAATTCATTTACTCTCCCCTAAGAGGCTTACACCAGAGAAGGCAATGGCACCCCACTCCAGTACTCTTGCCTAGGAAATCCTATGGACAGAGGAGCCTGGTGGGCTGTAGTCCATGGGGTCGCTAAGAGTCGGACACGACTGAGCGACTTCACTTTGACTTTTTACTTTCATGCACTGGAGAAGGAAATGGCAACCCACTCCAGTGTTCTTTCCTGGAGAATCCCAGAGATGGAGGAGCCTGGTGGGCTGCCATCTATGGGGTCGCACAGAGTCAGACACAACTGAGGTTACTTAGCAGCAGCAAGGGGCTTACAGAGGGCTTCCCAGGTGGCTCAGTGTGAAGAATCTGCCTGCAATGCAGGAGACACAGGTTCGATCCCTGGGTTAGGAAGACCCCTGGAAAAGGGAACGGCAACCCACTCCAACATTATTGCCTAGGAAATTTCATGGACAAATAAGCCTGGTGTGCTACAGTTGGTGGGGTTGCAAAGAGTTGAACACTACTTAGCAACTGAACAACAGGAAGAGGCTTCATCTTCCTCTGTTTTCCCTATTAAAATAGTATTCAAACTGAATTCTCAGTCTCCTCTTTGAGTTGCTCATTTTCCCCTGAGTATATAATGTTAATCTGAGTGAGGAATCTGAACAATGGAGTCCAGTCAGGTTATGAACAAACTTATATACCAAGGAGAGAATTTGGACTTTATTTCACAGGTGATGGAGAGTCAGTGACAACTTTTAATAACAGAGGTGGTATAAGAAAAGCTATGGAGGAATCAGGAAAACTAACCTGTCAACAAAGTACAAGAATTTGGCCAAAACATAGATTAGAAATAGTTGAGAAAATAATGTGATCATACAGGTAGATACAACCTAAGGCATAATGCATGAGACAATATTCAGCAGATGAGTACAGGGATAAGGTCATTAAATCTAAAGGACTTGGTGATATTTCAGGGAAATAAAGGAAGAGCCAAAGGCAATTGTAGGTGGTAAATAATGTCAAGGATTGTAGCTCCTGGGACATGCAGTTAGCACCCAATAAATAATAGTTTAAATCCATATGTATGTGGTAATAAAAATAGAGATTATCATTTTCTTGAAGCAACAGATTCTGGAGACATGGTAAACTTATTGTTACTTGGTTCCCTTTTTCTCTACTCCCAAGACCAAGCTTAATGCCCTGCGTGAATCAGGCAGCTGCTGGCATGGAGTCAGGATGTAACTAAGACCTTGGACTGCATTGGAGGGTGAGGCAATGTCAGGTAGGGAGAAATTCTTTGACTTCTTCTCTTGGGGCCTACTACCTGACTGAAGAACCTACCATATATTACATAGAGAAAATAAAAATCTAAGATCTAAAAACATTACTGAAAGAAGTAATAAGAAGGTGAAGTTGAATGATTCTATGAAGACCTATAAGACCTTCTTGAATTAACACCCAAAAAACATGTCCTTTTCATCATAGGGGACTGGGATGCAAAAGTAGGAAATCAAGAGATACCTGGAGTAACAGGCAAGTTTGGCCTTCAAGTACAAAATGAAGCAAGGCAAAGACTAACAGAGTTTTGCAAAGAGAACAAACTGGTCATAGCAAACACCCTCTTCCAACAACACAAGAGAAGATTCTACATAAGAACATCACACCAGATGGTCAACACCAAAATCAGATTGATTACATTCTTTGCAGTCAAACATGGAGAAGCCCTATACAGTTAGCAAAAACAAGACCAGGAGCTGACTGTGGTTCAGATCATGAACTCCTTATTACCAAATTCAGACTGAAATTGAAGAAACTAGGGAAAACCACTAGACCATTTAGGTATGACCTAAATCAAATCCCTTACCATTATACAGTGGAAGTGCCAAATAGATTCAAGAGATTAGATCTTATAGACAGAGTGCCTGAAGAACTATGGACAGAGGTTTGTGACATTGTACAGGAGGCAGTGATCAAGATCATCCCCAAGAAAAAGAAGTGCAAAAAGGCGAAATGGTTGTCCTAGGAGGCTTTACAGATAGATGAGAAAAAAAGAGAAGCTAAAGGCAAAGGAGAAAGGGAAAGATATAACCATTTGAATGCAGAGTTCCAAAGAACAGCAAGGAGAGATAAGAAAGCCTTCCATAGTGATCAATGCAAAGAAATCAAGGAAAATAATAGAATGGGAAAGACCAGAGACAGCTTCAAGAAAATTAGAGATACCGAGGGAATATTTCATGAAAAGATGGGCACAATAAAGGGCAAAAATGGTATGGACCTAACAGAAACAGAAGATATTAAGAGGTGAAAGGAATACACTGAAGAACAGTACAAAAAAGATCTTCATGACTTAGATAACCATAGTGGTGTGATCACTCACCTAGAGCCAGACATCCTGGAATGTGAAGTCAAGTGGGCCTCAGGAAGCATCACTAGGAACAAAGCTAGTGGAGGTGATGGAATTCCAGCTGAGCTATTTCAAATCCTAAAAAATGATGCCATGAAAGTGCTGCACTCAATATGCCAGCAAATTTGGAAAACTCAGCAGTGGCCACAGTACTGGAAAAGTTCAGTTTTCATTCCAGTGCCAAAGAAAGGCAATGCCAAAAATGTTCAAACTACCGCACAATTACACTAATCTCACAAATTAGCAAAATAATGCTCAAAATTCTCCAAGCGAGGCTTCAATAGTATGTGAACTGAGAACTTCCAGATGTTCAAGCTGGATTTAGAAAAAACAGAGAAACCAGAGATCAAATAGCCAACATTCATTGGATCATCAAAAAAGCAAGAGAATACCAGAAAAAAAACATCTGCTTTATTGATTTCACCAAAGCCTTTTTTTTTGACTGTGTAGATCAAACACTATGGAAAATTCTTCAAGAGATGGAAATACCAGACCATATTACCTGCCTCCAGAGAAATCTGTATGCAGGTCAAGAAGCAACAGTTAGACCAGGACATGGAACAACAGACTGGTTCCAAATAGGGAAAAGAGTACGTCAAGGCTATATCTTGTCACCCTGCTTATTTACCTTATATGAAGAGTACATCATGCGAAATGCCAGGCTGGATGAAACACAAGCTGGAATCAAGATTGCCGGGAGAAATATCAATAACCTCAGATATGCAGATGACACCACCCTTATGGCAGAAAGTGAAGAAGAACTAAAGAGCCTCTTGATGAAAGTGAAAAAGGAGAGTGAAAAATGTTGGCTTAAAGTTCAGTGTTCAAAAAACTAAGATAGTGGCATCCAGTCCCATCACTTCATGGCAAATAGATGGGGAAACAATGGAAACAATGTCAGACTTTATTTTCTTGGGCTCCAAAATCACTGCAGATGGTGACTGCAGCCATCAAATTAAAAGACACTTGCTACTTGGAAGAAAAGTTATGACCAACCTAAACAGCATATTAAAAAGCAGAGACATTACTTTGCCAACAAAGTTCCATCTAGTCAAAGCTATGGTTTTTCTTGTAGTCATGTATGGTTGTGAGAGTTGGACTATAAGAAAAGCTGAGCACTGATGAATTTATGGTTTTGAATTGTAGTGTTGGAAAGGACTCTTGAAAGTCCCTTGGACTGAAAGGAGATCAAACTAGTCAATCGTAAAGGAAATCAGTCCTGAATATCATTGGAAGGCCTGATGCTGAAGCCTAAACTCTAATACTTTGGCCACCTGATGCGAAGAACTGACTCATCTGAAAAGACCCTGATGCTGGGAAAGATTGAAGGCAGGAGTAGAAGGGGGTGACAGAGGATGAGATGGTTGGATGGCATCACTGACTCAATGGACATGAGTTTGGGTATGCTCTGGAAATTTGTGATGGACAGGGAAGCCTGGAGTGCTGCAGTCCACGGGGTGGCAAAGAGTCAGACACAACTGAGCAACTGAACTGAACTGAAAAGAGATAATAATGAATAATAAAGTAAAAGAGATTTGAAAATTGTACCTGAAGCAGAGGATTTGCTAGTTATTTTAATGAATGCTACAGTTTTAATAACAAAAGATGCAATCACATGAGCAAACAGTAAGGGACTTTGCATGAGCTGATAGTTGATCCTTGGCAGATAATAAGCTTTTTTTCTGCAGGTGCTATATTATGAAAAATGCATATTAGCACATATACACACAAAAAGAAACTGTTATCAAGAGCCTGGCAGACACACAGAATTATCCTGAGATACCAATAAAGTAGTTGTAATAGAAGCCAGATATCCAAAGGATTCCAGAGTGAATGGATAGTTAAGGAGTTAACTTCAGATCATTTGTGTATTTGTGAGAATATTTCATGATGAAAAGAGAAAGAGGAATAGAACTCAGTATTGCAACAGAATTAAGGAGAAATTTTGTGGATGTTTGTTTTACAATACAAGGACTTTTGGACTTATCTGTAAACTACCATAAATATAGAAAATAGAGGCAAAGAGAATATACACTGAAGATGCAAGAAATAAAAGGGAAAGTTGATGGAATTGTTAACAAGAGTTATCTGGAACTGGGCCTATCATTATGCATGATAAAAATCTACATCATGATTTGTATATATTCTACATTGAGACCTGTGAGGATAGGGACCACATCTCTGTTGGTCATGTCCACACAGTGCTCAGTCCAGACTACCATATTCTCAAACAAATATTTGATAACTAAAATGATACAAAAGATAGAAAACATAGTCAGAAATGTTAGCCTTATAAGGAAGGAAAAATTACTGTAAGCATCAGATCAGATTAGATCAGTTGCTCAGTCGTGTCCGACTCTTTGCAACCCCATGAATCGCAGCACGCCAGGCCTCCCTGTCCATCACCAACTCCCGGAGTTCACTCAGACCCACGTCCATCGAGTCAGTGATGCCATCCAGCCATCTCATCCTCTGTTGTCCCCTTCTCCTCCTGCCCCCAATCCCTCCCAGCATCAGAGTATTTTCCAATGAGTCAACTCTTTGCATGAGGTGGCCAAAGTACTGGAGTTTCAGCTTTAGCATCATTCCTTCCAAAGAAATCCCAGGGCTAATCTCCTTCAGAATGGACTGGTTGGATCTCCTTGCAGTCCAAGGGATTCTCAAGAGTCTTCTCCAACACCACAGTTCAAAAGCATCAATTTAGAGTGAATGACTAGAGAATTGCAATGACTCAGTTAAGAAGGAAAACTTTCAATCTGAAAGACAAGATTGTCTTTTATGTTAATAAGATGGGAAAAGAAATTAGTGTGTATGGATGGTATGGGCTTCAAAGTAAACACTTTGGAGTCAGCTATAGGTATATATGAATCCAAGATCCGACTGTTATAAACTATATGATGTTAAGCAAATTAATCATTTCTAGTACTTCCATCTCCTCATTTCTTAATAAGAAAATAATACCTATCTCACAAAGAAGATTTAAGAACTAAATGTGGTACTAGAGATAAATCACCAGACCCAGCCTGTCACTTAGTAAGCACCATGTCCCTGGTAAGGTTTAGGTTTCACTGAGAGATTATTCAGGACAATGACATTTAATGGGGAGCAAAGAAGAAGCTGAAGACTGACACAATACATTCCCTGATTCTCAGGCAGGGCTTTGACGGAAGTTTTGTCATTAGAAACCAAGTACCTTGGAATCTGACAGCCTGTTTTAGACCTGGTTCTGCCACTTACCAGTATGTGGCCTTTGGAAATGCACTTATCTATGCATCAGTTTAGTCATCTTTAAAATAAGTGTAATGAGAATATCTAACTTAAAGTGTTGCTTTGAGGACCAAATGAGTTAATGTGTATGAAACACTTTATCTGGCAGGTAGCGTGTGAATAAAATTATAGTTAGGAGAAGGAAAGAATATTTGGGGAAGTAGGAATGGGATCCAGGCATTTGCTCATGAGAGAATGCAGGTAGAGTTGGGGAAAAAATGGAATGGATGAGGGAGACGCTCAAGATGAGGAAGGGCAAAAGAAAGTGTGACAAATGAACATGAAAAAAAAAAAAAAAAAAAACAGAAATGTGAAAGCTCATTTTGAGATGGGCTCAAACAAATACTTTCATTATATAATCTGAGGCTAGACTGGGCACATGCCATGGGAACCCAATAATAAAAACCATTACACTTAAAATCATATTAAAAAAGTAAACAAAAACAAAAAAAGTTTGCCTTTTTCTTAATTGTTCTACCATATTTCTGGTTCTAATTCAATGTCTTTAACAGATTTGGGGTGGGGGATGGTTTTACCTTTTTATTGCCACCTATGACTAAAATATGTATTGTTAATCTGAAATTTGAAGAATTTGCAACACATTTTTCTTTTAGCATGTTGCAACTGTAGCTTATCGATGCTTTTATTACTAGCTGGAAATAACAGAAAACTTTTACTGTGGCAGATTCTGGTCAAATTTTCAAACAGGCCTACTTAACCTGAAGAATTGAAAAGTTGAATACTAGTATAAATATGACTGGACATGTTTTATTTTCTATAAAAATTCACAGTTCCAGAAAGTGAGATTGTCCATTTTTATATTCAACTCTTGTTCATAAAAATTGTATATAGTCTAGAAATAGGAGGAAATGACAGATATATATAGATAGCCCAAGATCTTGAAACTTAACTTGATTCTTATACATCTATAAGAATTCTGTGGATGGGAAATGGCTCCCCATTGCAGGCCTAAGTTATATAAGATAAAGAGAACTGAATAATAATAATAATCATAAAATTTCAGTATTATATGTAATATATGAAATGATTATATATTTTTACTTGCCCAGAATATATAAACATCTTAAAATCCCTCAATTAGAAAAGTACTGATGACACTTTCAGATCCTATCATAATAAAACCTCATATTAGTGAAAAAACTATGAAACAGTACCACCAAACAATAAGAATTTAAACACTTTGCTAAACAATTCTTTGTCAAAGAGGAATTGTAGGAAAGTATAAAAGTTATGATATTTAAAACACCACATATCAAAACTTATAGGAGTATATCAAAATTATACTTAAAGCATTAAAATAAAGTACAATTGTAAACATTTTTATCACCAAATATAACAGATTGAGGATCTTCTGAATTGTAGCACTGAAGAAATGCCAACATAATAAATCTGTAAAATGTACAACAGATTAATTAATGCCCCGAACCCCAGATTTTATGAATAAGAAAAAAATACAATAGTAATTAATTTAAAACAAAAAGTACATTGACAAATTGAAATTTTCGGATTTTAAGCCAGGATGCTGAGCAACCTCATAACTCCAAGTCTGCAAATGCAGAGAGGTCACTGACTATTAGTAGTGCTTTCCTTGTGGAAGAACAAATGTGCAACAGAAGTCACCAATAGGACTATTAGTCACGCTGCTTAGAAAGGAAAACACAGGCAGTTCAGCCCTGTGCACTCCCCTGTCATATCAGACAAGAGGCTGAATCAGTATTCCTTGCCTCCAAGCAGTACAATTAGTATAAGAACTTAGACTAGAAGAAAAAGACATTATGCATCATCAGGAAGCCCCCAAAATTGAACATCCCAATTAGAAAACACTCTAGTCATCTTCCAAGCTCACTATAAGGATAGAAACCTTGTCTAAAATGCCTGCTGCTGCTGCTAAGTCGCATCAGTCGTGTCCGACTCTGTGCGACCCGTAGACAGTAGCCCACCAGGCTTCTCTGTCCCTGGGATTCTCGAGGCAAGAACACTGGAGTAGGATGCCATTTCCTTCTCCAGTGCATGCATGCATGCATGCTAAGTTGCTTCAGTCGTGTCCGACTCTGTGCAACCCCATAGACGGCAGCCCACCAGGCTCCTCTGTCCCTGGAATTCTCTAGGCAAGAATACTAGAGTGCGCTGCCATTTCCTTCTCCATCTAAAATGCCTACTCATAGCTAAAACACAAATTAAGAACAAATGAAAAGGGTACATAAGATGACAAATTTTATTATAAGTTGTTGTTACTCTGTCACTCAGCTGTTTTTGATCTTTTTGATCCCATAGACTGCAGTACACCAGGCTTCCCCGTCCTTTGCTCTCTCGAAGCATGCTCAAACTAATGTCCACTGAACCCATGATGCCATCCAACCATCTCGTCCTCTGTCACCCCCTTCTCCTTGTGCCTTCAATCTTTCTCAGCATCAGGGTCTTTTCCAGTGAGTCAATTCTTTGCATAAGGTAGCCAAAGTATTGAAACTTCAGCATCAATCCTTCCAATGAATATTCAGGGTTTATTTCTTTTAGGACTGACTGGTTTGATCTCCAGAGTACTCTCAAGGATCTTCTCTAGCACCACAATTCGAAAGCATCAATTCTTTGACACTCAGCCTTCTTTATGGTCCAGCATTCACTTCTGTACATGACTATTAGAAAAACCATAGCTTTGACTAGATGGACCTTTATCAGCAAAGTAATGTCTCTGTTTTTTAATATGCTGTCTAGCTTTTCTTCCAAGGAATAAGTGTCTTTTAATTTCATGGCTGCAGTCACAGTTTGTAGTGATTTTGGAGCCCAAGAAAATAAAATCTGTCACTGTTTCCATTATTTCCTCATCTATTTGCCATGAAGTGATGGGACCAGATGACATGATCATAGTTTTTTGAATGTTGATTTTTAAGCTAGCTTTTTCACTCTCATCTTTCAATTTTATCAAGAGGCTTTTTAATTCCTCTTCTCTTTCTGTCATAACAGTGGCATCATGTGCATATTTGAGGTTATTGATATTTCTCCCAGTAATTTTGATTCCAGCTTGAGCTTCATCCAGCCTGACATTTCTCATGATGTACTCTACATACAAGTTGAATAAGCAGGATGATGATATACAGCCTTGGTATATACTCCTTTCCCATATTTGAACTAGTCTTTTGTTCCATGTCTGGTTCTAACTGTTGCTTCTTGACTTGCATAGAAGTTTCTCTGGAGGCAGATAAAGTGGAATGGTATTCCCATCTCTTTAAGAATTTTCAACAGTTTATTGTGATCCACACAATCAAAAGCTTTAGCATAGTCAATGAAATAGAAGTAGATGCTTTTCTGGAGTCCCCTTCCTTTTTCTGTGATCCAACAGATGTTGGCAGTTTGATCTCTGCTTCTTCTGCCTGGTCTAAATTCAGCTTGTACACCTGGAAGTTCTTGGTTCACATACTGTTGAAGCTTATCTTGAAAGATTTTGAGCATTACCTTGCTAGCATTTGAAATTAGTGCAACTGTCCTACAGTTTGAACATTCTTTGACATTGCCCTTCTTTGGGATTAGAGTGAAAATTGACCTTTTCCAGTCCTTTGGCCATTGCTGAGTTTTCCAAATTTGCTGGAAATTTTATTATAAGTAAGATCCAAGAAAATTTTACAGTTATAAATTTTGTCTGTGTTATAAACTATGTCTAATATGTACTCATAGCAATATCTGAAATAAAACTTTCAGACATTTGAGCAGGTTATGAAAGCACAGTTGCTTTGGCAGTATCCATCACATCTTTCTAAGGTCTTGCTTCTTCAAGCAAAGATAAATGATGTCATAGAAGATTGAAACATTACAATTATGTTCCTATAACTGGATATATCCCATAAACTTTATAAAATTTAAATATACAGAACTCTTTTTTTCTTAATTTAGTTTTTGTTTTATATTGGAGTATAGTCAATTTACAGTGTTGTGTTAGTTTTAGGTGTACAGCAAAGTGAGTCTGTTATACATATACATATATCCATTCTTTTTCATATTATTTACCTATATAGGGTTACTATGAAGTACTGAGTAGAGTTCCCTGTTCTATACAGTAGGTCCTTTGATTATCTCTTTTATATATGCCCATGCATGCATGCATGCTCATCATGTCCAACTCTTTGTGACCTACGGACTGTAGCCTGCCAGGCTTCTCTTTTCATGGGATTTTCCAGGCAAGAATGCTGGGTGTTTTTGCCATTCCCTCCTCCAGGGGATCTTCCTGACCCAGGGATTAAAACCCCGTCTCCTGCATTTCACATCTCCTCTATTGGCAGGTGGATTCTTTACCACTGAGTCACCTGGGAAGCTATTTAATATGGAGTAGTGTGTGTCCGTCAATCCCGAATTCCTAATTTATCCCTCCACCACAGGCTTTCCCTTTTGGTAACCACAAGTTTGTTATCTACATACAGAACTCTTTTTTAAAATAACAGATTTGGTAACCCAGATTCCAGAAGAAATGAATAATTTAGGAAAACATTTTGATTTTCTAAATTGATCCTAGAAGTTAGTTCCTGAAGAGCTGAACAATGTAGAGGAATTTTTAAGTTGAAATTTAAAATGATTTTTCTTAAGAATATTTTAACATTTGGGAAAACATTTATAATGTATTCTTTTAAAAAAAAATTCTTTCACTCAGGTTTCACAGATGGGAATAAAAATCACTCCAAGTATATTGTAAAGAAAGGACTCAGTACCAGGAATTAAATACTTACAAAATTATTTTTAAACCATAATCAGTTCAATAGGAATGAACTCACCTGCATTCTTTTGGTTTTGAGATCACAGCACAGTATCTACTGCAGACACTAGAAAGTTGCTGCTCCTAACTGCAGCTATCACTGCCATCTCAGTTGTTTCCTATCTGTGACACTGGTGCCCAGACACTAGAAGTGGAGCCAAGTTCTCCAATAGTTAGGATTTTCAGAATTGTTTCTCAGCCAACAAAGCTGTAGAAAATGGCCTCCATCTCATTTCTGAATCCCAGTGACCTTATCTTGACTCTCATCCTTTTTGGAAAGTTTCAAAAATGTTTTTAGCTTTCTGAACACTGCTAATGGAAACAGGTTGAAATGGAGTCTGAGCAAATCAATTCAAGTATCTACTACAAGCAAAATACAGAATTGCATTTGCAATCTGGTTGCCTGCAGAATGGAATGGCTACCACTCCAATAATCTTGCCTGGAGAATTCCATGGACAGAGGAGCCTGGTGGGCTACAGTCCATGGGATCACAAAGAGTCAGACACAATCAAGCAGCTAACTCAGTTGCTGAATAGTGAAATGAAGGAGGTTTTTAATTTCTTCCTTTGAATATTTATCTGATATTAATTTATTAAAATAAGAATATAACACTTGTTTTAATTTTTAAAATACATGTACATTTTACCAGTGTAGTAAAAAGAATTGATGTTGCACATAGAGAGGATCAGCTGGGTCCCTGGTTCCTAAGTCAACCTCTACAGCCTTGGAATTTCCAGAGTGATAGAATTATCTTTATTTTTCATGATAAACCCTTGGTACCACATCTGATAATCTGATACCTAATACTAACAAGGTACTGCATGATGGGCCTCTCTGGCCACATGATATTATATTAAGGGAAAGGGAGACCAGGGATTGAGGTCAGCCACATGGGAAATCTTCCAATCAGTCATGCCTGCTTAATGAAACCCCAGTTAAAACTCTGGACTCCAAAATTCTAGTGAACTTCCTTGGTTGACAATATCACATGCATATTGTCACACATCAGTACCAGTAGGGTAATGTGTCCTGAGAACAGAAGCTTTGCATATGCAACTCTCCTAGACTTGACCTATGTGTCTCTTTCTTTGGCTGATTTGAATATATCCCTTCTCTGTAACAAATTATAACCATGAGCATAAAAGCTTTTGATGCATTCTGTGAGTCTCATGAATTCTACAACCTGAAGGCAGTTTGGGAAACCTGAACTTTCAGTTCATGCTAAAAGTGAAAGCTGTCTTTTACCAAAATCAGATTGATACATTCCTTGCAGTCAAAGATGAAGTGAGGTTCATGACATTGTATAGGAGGGAGTTATCAAACCATCCTCTTAAGAAAGAAATGCAAAAAGGCAAAATGGTTGTCTGAGGATGCCTTACAAATAGCTGAGAAAAGAAGAGAAGCTAAAGGCAAAGGGGAAAAGGAAAGATATAATCATTTGAATGCAGAGTTCCAAAGAATAGCAGGGAGAGAAAAGAAAGCCTTCCTCCGTGATCAGTGCACACAAATAGAGGAAAATAATAGAATGGGAAAGACTAGAGATCTCTTCAAGAAAACTAGAGATACCAAGCGAACATTTCATGCAAAGATGGGCACAATAAAGGACAGAAATTGTATGGACCTAAAATAAGCAGAAGATATTAAGAAGAAGAAGAAGTGGCAAGAATGCACAGAAGAACTATACAAAAAATATCTTCATGATTCAGAAAACCAAGAAGGTGTGATCACTCACCTAGAACCAGACATCTTGGGTTGTGAAGTCAAGTGGGCCTCAGGAAGCATCACTACGAACAAAGCTAGTGGAAGTGATGGAATTCCAGCTGAACTATTTGAAATTCTAAAAAATAATGCTGTGAAAGTGCTGCACTCTATATGCCAGCAAATTTGGAAAACTCAGAAGTGGCCACAGGACTGAAAAAGGTCAGTTTTCATTCCATTCCCAAAGAAAGGCAATGCCAAAGAATACTCAAACTACTGCACAATTGCACTCATCTCACAAGCTAGTAAAGTAATGCTCAAAATTCTCCAAGCCAGGTTTCAATAGTACATGAACCATGAACTTCCAGATGTTCAAACTGGATTTAGAAAGAGAGAGGAACCAGAGATCAAATAGCCAACATCTGCTGGATCATGGAAAAAGCAAGAGAGTTCCAGAAAAACATCTACTTCCGCTTTATTGACTATGCCAAAGCCTTTGACTGTGTGGATCACAACAAACTGTGGAAAATTCTGAAAGAGATGGGAATACCAGACCACCTGATCTGCCTCTTGAGAAGTTTGTATGCAGGTCAGGAAGCAACAGTTAGAACTGGACATGGAACGACAGACTGGTTCCAAATTGGGATATGAGTAGATCAAGGCTGAATATTGTCACCCAGCTCATTTAACTTGTATGCAGAGTACATAATGCAAATGCTGGGCTGGATGAAGCACAAGGTGGAATCAAGATTGCCAGGAGAAATATCAATAACCTAAGATATACAGAAGACACCACCCTTATGGCAGAAAGCAAGGAAGAACTAACGAGCCTCTTGATGAAAGTGAAAGAGGAAAGTGAAAAGGTTGGCTTAAAGCTCAAGATTCAGAAAACTAAGATCATGGCATCCAGTCCAATCAATTCATGGCAAATAGGTGGGGGTACAATGGAAACAATGAGAAACTTTATTTTGGGGGGTTCTAAAATCACTGCAGATGGTGACTGCAGCCATGAAATTAAAAGATGCATGCTCCTTGGAAGAAAGGCTATGACCAACCTAGACAGCATATTAAAAATCAGAGGCATTACTTTGCCAACAAAGGTCCGTCTAGTCAAAGCTATGGTTTTTCCAGTAGTCATGCATGGATGTGAGAGTTGGACTATAAAGAAAGCTGAGCGCTGAAGAATTGATGCTTTTGAACTGTGTTGTTGGAGAAGATTCTTGAGAGTCCCTTGGACTGCAAGGAGATGCAACCTGTCCATACTAAAGGAAATCAGTCCTGAATATTCATTGGAAGGACTGATGATGAAGCTGAAACTCCAATAGTTTGGCGACCGATTGTGAAGAACTGACTCATTGGAAAAGACCCTGATGCTGGGAAAGATTGAGGGTAGGTGGAGAAGGGGATGACAGAGCGTGAAATGGTTGGATGGCATTACCGACTTGATGGACATGAGTTTGAGTAAGCTCCAGGAGTTGGTGATGGACAGGGAGGCCTGGCATGGTGCAAAGAGTTGGACAGGACTGAGTGACTGAATTGAATTGTTTTCAGGCCTTGAAAATTGGCTAATACCAGGTAGTACCTATCAGGACTCTAAGGAAATCATAGAAATTGAGTTTGGCTAGCACTGGCAATGGAGAAGGAAATGGCAACCCACTCCAGTAATCTTGCCTGGAGAATCCCAGGGACAGAGGAGCCTGGTGGGCTTCCATCTACCCGGTCGCACAGAGTTGGACACGACTGATGTGACTTAGCAGCAGCAGCAGCAGCAGCAGCATTGGCAGAAAAATCTTACAGAATCTATACAGTCCATGGAATCCCCCAGGCCAGAATACTGGAGTGGGTAGCCTTTTCCTTCTCTATGGGATCTTCCCAACCCCAGGATCGAACCCAGGTATCCTGCATTGCAGGCAGATTCTTTACCAGTTAAGCCACAAGGGAAGCCCCAAGGAATCTATAGAAGCCTGCTAATCCACAAGGTGAGCCTCAAAGAATCTATAGAAGTGTCAAAAAAAAAAAAAAGAAAACTAAAACTTATAAAACTGGAACAGGAGAATTTAGCTCTGAGAATGGTCTTTCTTGGCCATTCCATGTAAAAAGCTCCTGTATCACCACCTATCACCTTATACTGTTCCACTTTCCACGTACTATTCATATAGTTATCTCTCTCTTTCTCTCTCTCTGTCTCTTTGTTCTCACTATATTTTAGGCTTACTGAAAATCTGGGCTTTGTTTTTCTTGCTCACCACTGTTTTTCTAGCACCTAGCTTACCCCAAGGTAGATATTAAGGTATAATTTTTAATGAATGAATGAACATAGAAATGACTGGAAAATGAATATATGAATGGAGTTGCAGCCAAAATTATATCTAGTAAAATTTGGTTATAATACTATTACTACAGTTGCTGAACACTGATACCACTTCTCTGGACATTTGATTCCAACATTGATTAATTGATTGCACAATGAATTTTAAACTTTCCATGAAATACCACATTACTTTCTTTCTTTCAATATCTGGATGAGGCAGCATCCTTGTAGCCTTGTGTTGGGTTTTTGTCTTCCATTCAGACTGAAGAGAACAAGTACCTGGTTTTGTGTGTGTGTGTGTGTGTGTGTGTGTGTGTGTGTGTGTGTGTGTGACTCACAAGACAGCACAGATCTAAGAAAGAACAAAGGAAATCAAAAGACTGGAAAGAAGGCCAACAAATGTCCAATACAGTGTTGTTTAAAGTAAAATAGCCTTCTTTATTAATTACCTTTATTTATCCCCATCCAAAATAGGACACTAAGACATTTTAATTTGTTCTCTGCTTATGGTTAGCTGCAAATTACATGTGAATATAAACTGGCATTTTAGTTCCAGATTGCTATTTTAAGGAAATAATTTTATTGCATACCAATTTTTACATTTAAAATGATTTTTTATAAATGTATGTGCTAATTATTATTTTGTTCTTTCTAGACTTTTAAAAATTCTCCCTAGCCTATTGGCTCTGGCTATGCCTTCATAGATAGTCTGTGAGTATTGAGGTCCATTTATGTCCATAAACATCTTTATTTCATCTTCACACTGTGTGGTAGTTTGGTTTGGTGTGCTGTTTTATGTCCAACATAATTGTCCTCTAGTATTGCTTATTGTCTTGTTTGTATTCATTGTTTCTGATGAAAAGTTTTATGTTCAGCAGATTCTTTTGTAAGGGTAATATTTTGTTGCTGTCTGACAGCTTTTAGAATTTTTTTTTAATTCTAAATTTTGACTACATTGTGTTCAGTGCATTTCAGTTTGTTCTGTTTTTATTTTATATATATTTTTCAATCTAAGGACTTAATATATAGGCCCAGAAGACTGTAGGCTATTTCTTTTTTTTTTTTTTAATAGTGCTACTCCTCCAAATTTTCTATTTCTTCTCTCTTTCTCTTTCCTGTCTCTCTGTAATACTTATTAGTCACATATCGGATCTTCTATTTCTTTAAACTACTTCTGTCTGTATTTTTCCTTCTGTGCTGATTGCTGGTACAATCATTATTTTTATCTGCCAGTTATGTCTGTCCTACTATTTAGTCTATTTTTCTTTTCTCTTAGAGCATAGATTGAAAAGTAATGCCCACAGAATAGTCCTCTCCTTGTTTTGACTGTAGTAGTTCCCTGTTATCCATGATTTCACTATCCACGGTTTCAGTTATGTGCTGACAACCACAGTCCAAAAATATTACCTGGAAAATTCCAGAAATAAACAATTCATAAGTTTTAAATTTCATCCTGTTCCAAGTAGCATAATGAAATTTTGTACCACCCAGCTCAGTTTCACCCAGGACATGAATCCTCCCTTTTCCCATGTCCACACTGTGCATAGTACTTGTGCATTAGTATGAAAAGTATAGTGTATATGAGATTCAGTACCACTATCTATCTCTTCATGCATCCACTGCATATATGGCAAGTATGCCATAACCTCACCCACACAGATCTTGGCTATATGACCTGCCTTAGAGAACTGAAAAGTAGAAAGGACAACATAAACAGAGCTTTGAAACATGTTTGTCCACTTCAGAAATTTGAGACTAATATAATAGAGTATAAGTTAGCCTGCTTAAGGATGGCAAGCCATGTAGAGGATAAAGTGCCCTCAGTTCAGTTCTTCAGTCGCTCAGTCAACTTCATATTAATCACCAGAAATGTGAAGTCATACAAGACCATCTGACCATCACAAATATATCAGCTGCCCCACACACATGAGAAAGTGTAGTGAAAATCAATCTAGATATAAAAACCACCCAACTGATCCAGAAAATCCTGAGGTTAAAAAATGGTCATCGCTGTAAATTACTAAGTTTAGGGGTAGATTGTCTAGTGGGAATATATAACTGGTACAAAAATTGATGCCAATTAAAACCAGATTGCTTGTTATTCCTTCTCTGCAGTGTGAGTGCTGTAGGAAAGAGCAGAAATACTGTGTTGGAGAGTCATGGCAGAGAGCCATAGTTCTCATGTTTGTTCCAACTAGGGGAAGTCAGAAATTCAAAATTACTTGAAGTGCTGGTAATTTTGCTCTTTTTCCTTTGTCTTTCTTTTGTTTGTCTCTCTTTATGAAACTACTTTAAAAGCCATATCCACTTACCTGAGACTAATTATGAAAGATTGTAGTAAATGTCTGATAACTTGACAAACTAATTTTTATTTTTTATTTGCAAAATTATTTCTGTTTTCTCTTCTTCCACTCATTAAAAAAATAAAGGAATAACTCTACAGAAATAATAGATAAAAGCACTATTTTTTATAAAACTGTAATGCTGAACAAAATATTAAGATATTTTTTAAGTTTTTCCAATTGAATCTGCTCTTAGTTACTATATATTGATTGAGGAAATATGATTTAATAAGACATATGCATTGACCTTGTTCAGTGTTTTACTCATGGCTCAAAATCAATTGTTAATACTATGGCATAGATTAAAATTTACTAATCTATGTTGTAATATCAGGGTCCTCTAGAGAAACAGAATCAACTATGATATAAATAAAGTATAAGGAATTGGCTCATATTGATAGCTTAGAGTGAACAATGTTAGATTCATGATCTCTGAAGAAGATTTAGCTTCAGGATCAGGGGCCAGGCTTGATCACTAAAGAGCTTTTGTGTAGCAAAGTTTTATTAAGGTATGAAAAAAAACAGAGAAAGCTTCTGACAAAGACATCAGAAGGGGGATAGAGAGTACTGCCCTTGCTAGTATTAGCAAGGGAGGTATAGACTTTTTAATTAATTATTACAATAAATCAAAGGAATGTCTCAAGTTTGTGAAAGTTTTACCAGGCCCACTCCCATAGGTTACATTTTAGGATAACAGGATTAGAACTTAACAACAGAAAGATCCTACCAGACTCACTCCCATAATTTACATTCTAAGATATCAAGATTAGTCAAAAGGTTTTCAGGAAGAAGAAACTGTTCAGAAGCAGGACGCATTGTTGTTCAGTTCAGTCACTCAGTCCTGTCCAACTCTTTGCTACCCCATGGACTGCAGCACGCCAGGCTTCCCTATCTATCACCAACTCCTGCAGCTTACTCAAACTCATGTCCATTGAGTCAGTGATCCCATCCAACCATCTCATCCTCTGTTGTTCCCTTCTCCTCCTGCCTTCAATTTTTCCCAGCATCAGGGGCTTTTCAAATGAGTCAGTTCTTCGCAATAGGTGGCCAAATTATTGGAGTTTCAGCTTCAGCACCAGTCCTTCCAATGAATATTCAGGACTGATTTCCTTTAGGATGGACTGGTTGCATCTCCTTGTAGTCCAAGAACTCTCAAGAATCTTCTCCAACAACACAGTTCAAAAGCATCAGTTCTTCAGTGCTCAGCTTTCTTTCTTTTCACATTCATACATGACCACTGGAAAAACCATAGCCTTGACTAGACAGACCTATGTTGGCAAAGTAATGTCTCTGATTTTTAATATGCTATCTAGGTTGATCATAACCTTTCTTCCAAGGAGCATGCATCTTTTAATTTCATGGCTGCAGTCACCATCTGCAGTGATTTTAGAACCCCCAAAAATAAAGTTTCTCACTGTTTCCATTGTACCCCCACCTATTTGCCATGAATTGATTGGACTGGATGCCATGATCTTAGTTTTCTGAATCTTGAGCTTTAAGCCAACTTTTTCACACTCCTCTTTCACTTTCATCAAGAGGCTCTTTAGTTCTCCCTTGCTTTCTGCTGTAAGGGTGATGTCTTCTGCATATCTGAGGTTATAGATATTTCTCCTGGCAGTCTTGATTCCAGCTTGTGCTTCATCCAGCCTGGCATTTCACATGATGTACTCTGCATATAAGTAAATAAACAGGGTGACAATATTCAGCCTTGATCTACTCATATCCCAATTTGGAACCAGTCTGTTGTTCCATGTCCATTTCTAACTGTTGCTTCCTGACCTGTATACAGATTTCTCAGAAGGCAGGTCAGTTGGTCTGGTATTCCCATCTCTTTCAGAATTTTCCACAGTTTATTGTGATCCACTCAGTCAAAGGCTTTGGCATAGTCAATAAAGCAGAAGTAGATGTTTTTCTGGAACTCTATTGCTTTTTCAAAGATCCAGCAGATGTTAGCTATTTGATATCTGTTTCCTCTGCCTTTTCTAAAACCAACTTGAACATATGGAAGTTCATAGTTCATGTATTGCTGAAGCCTGGCCTGGAGAATTTTGAGCATTACTTTACTAGCATGTGAGATGAGTGCAATTGTGTGGTAGTTTAATTCTTTGGCATTGCCTTTCTTTGGGATTGGAATGAAAACTGATCTATTCCAGTCCTGTGGCAACTGTTGAGTTTTCCACATTTGCTGGCATATTGAGTGCAGCACTTTCACAGCATCATCTTTCAGGATTTGAAATAGCTCAACTGGAACTCCATCACCTTCACTAGCTTTGTTCCTAGTGATGCTTCCTAAGGCCCACTTGATTTTACATTCCAGGATGTCTGGCTCTAGTTGAGTGATCACACCATTGTGATTATCTGGGTCATTAAGGTCTTTTTTGTATAGTTCTTCTGTGTATTCTTGCCACCTTTTCTTAATATCTTCTGCTTCTGTTAGGTCCATACCATTTCTGTCCTTTATCGAGCCCATCTTTGCATGAAATGTTCCCTTGGTATCTCTAATTGTCTTGAAGAGATCTCTAGTCTTTCCCATTCTGTTGTTTTCCTCTATTTCTTTGCACTGATCACTGAGGAAGACTTTCTTATCTCTCCTTGCTATTTTTGGAACTCTGCATTCAAATGGGTATATTTTGCCTTTTATCCTTTGCTTTTTACTTCTCTTCTTTTCACAGTTATTTGTAAGACCTCCTCAGACAGCCATTTTGCTTTTTTGCATTCTTTTTTGGAGGGAAGATCTTGATCCCTGTCTCCTGTACAGTGTCACAAACCTCCACCCATTGTTCATCAGGCACTCTGTCTATCAGATCTAGTCCCTTAAATCTATTTCTCACTTCTGCTGTATAATTATTATGGGACTTGATTTAGGTCATACTCGAAAGGTCTAGTGGTTTTCCCTACTTATTTCACTTTAAGTCTGAATTTCGCAATAAGGAGTTACTGGTCTGAGCCACAGTCAGCTCCAGATCTGGTTTTTGCTAACTGTATTGAGTTTCTCCATCTCAGATACTAAGAATTTAATCAATCTGATTTCAGTGTTGATCATCTGGTGATGTCATGTGTATAGTCTTCTCTTGTGTTGTTGGGTTGTTGGATTATATAGCATTGTTATTATATAAACTGAGTTGCTTATCAGTTTCAGGCATAAAGAAAAAAAAAGTTGTTAGTGACTAAGGAATGTATAGAAAAAAATGTTTGTCCTTTCCTCCTCCTCAAGAACCCCAGGCCCTTCTCTCCTCAGGGACCCCCAGACTTCTTAACAACCTGTCTAGGAATTGGCTTTCTCAATATGGTCATGGATGCTTATAAATCTCAAAATCTGCAGGATATGTTGGCAGGCTGGAGATCTAGGAGAACCTAGATAATGTAGTTAGAGCTGAAGTGTGGTGAAGGAAGATCAGCAGTCTTGAGACCCAAAGAAGACCCAGTGTTTCTGTTTAATGAGAAGTCAGGAAAAGGCGAAAACCTAGTTCAAAAGCAGTCAGAAGGAATTCTCTCCTACTCAAGGGAAGACTCATTTTTTTATTCTATTCAGGCCTTCAGATGATTGCATAAGGCCTTTGACTGTGTGAATCATAACAAAATGTGGGAAATTCTTCAGGAGATGGAAATACCAGATCATCTTGCCTGCCTCTCATGAAAGTTGTATCCAGGTCAAGAAATAACACTTAGATTTGGACATGGAACAACAGACTGGTTCAAAATTGGGAAAGGAGTATGTCAAGGTTGTATATTATCACTCTACTTATTTAACTTATATGCAGAGTACATCATGAGAAATGCTGGGCTGAAGGAAGCACAAGTTATAATCAAGATTTCCAGGAGAATTATCAATAACCTTAGATATGCATATGACACCACCGTAATGGCAGGAAGTAAAGAGCCTCTTGATGAAAGTGAAAGATGAGAGTGAAAACCGTGGCTTAAAACTCAGCAAAATGAAGATCATGACATCTGGTCCCATCAGTTCAGTTCAGTTCAGTCACTCAGTCGTGTCCGACTCTTTGCAACCCCATGAATCACAGCACGCCAGGCCTCCCTGTCCATCACCAACTCCCGGAGTTCACCCAGACTCACGTTCATTGAGTCAGTGATGCCATCCAGCCATCTCATCCTCTGTTGTCCCCTTCTCCTCCTGCCCCCAATCCCTCCCAGCATCACAGTCTTTTCCAATGAGTCAACTCTTTGCATGAGGCGGCCAAAGTACTGGAGTTTCAGCTTTAGCATCATTCCTTCCAAAGAAATCCCAGGGCTGATCTCCTTCAGAATGGACTGGTTGGATCTCCTCGCAGTCCAAAGGACTCTCAAGAGTCTTCTCCAACACCACACTTCAAAAGCATCAATTCTTCGGCACTCACCTTTCTTCACAGTTCAACTCTCACATCCATACATGACCACTGGAAAAACCATAGCCTTGACTAGACGCACCTTTTTTGGCAAAGTAATGTCTCTGCTTTTGATGATGCTATCTAGGTTGGACATAACTTTCCTTCCACGGAGTAAGGTCTTTTAATTTCATGGCTGCAGTCACCATCTGCAGTGATTTTGGAGCCCCAGAAAATAAAGTCTGACACTGTTTCCACTGTTCATGGCAAATAGATGGGGAAATAATGGAAACAGTGACAGACTTTATTTTCTTGGGCTCCAAAATCCCTACAAACTGTGATGGCAGCCATGAAATTAAAAGACACTTATATTCCTAAGTATTTTATTCTTTTCATTGCAATGGTGAATGGAATTGTTTCTATTTTCTCATTATTACCTAAAGAGACTAAAGACCTATATATAGAAAACTATAAAACACTGGTGAAAGAAATCAAAGAGGACACTAATAGATGGAGAAATATACCATGTTCAAGGATTGGAAGAATCAATATAGTGAAAATGAGTATACTACCCAAAGCAATTTATAGATTCAATGCAATCCCTATCAAGCTACCAATGGTATTCTTCACAAAGCTAAAACAAATAATTTCACAATTTGTATGGAAATACAAAAAACTTCAAATAGCCAAAACTATCTTGAGAAAGAAGAATGGAACTGGAGGAATCAACCTGCCTGATTTCAGGCTCTACTACAAAGCCACAGTCATCAAGACAGTATGGTACTGGCACAAAGACAGAAATATCAATCAATGGAACAAAATAGAAAGCCCAGAGATAAATCCATGCACATATGGACACCTTATCTTTGACAAAGGAGGCAAGAATATACAATGGATTAAAGACAATCTCTTTAACAAGTGGTGCTGGGAAAACTGGTCAACCACTTGTAAAAGAATGAAACTAGAGCACTTTCTAACACCATACACAAAAATAAACTCAAAATGGATGAAAGATCTAAACGTAAGACCAGAAACTATAAAAACTCCTAGAGGAGAACAGAGGCAAAACACTCTCTGACATACATCACAGCAGGATCCTCTATGACCCACCTCCCAAAATATTGGAAATAAAAGCAAAAATAAACAAATGGGACCTAATTAAACTTAAAAGCTTCTGCACAACAAAGGAAACTATAAGCAAGGTGAAAAGACAGCCTTCAGAATGGGAGAAAATAATAGCAAATGAAGCAACTGACAAACAACTAATCTCAAAAATATACAAGCAACTCCTACAGCTCAATTCCAGAAAAATAAATAACCCAATCAAAAAATGGGCCAAAGAACTAAATAGACATTTCTCCAAAGAAGACATACAGATGGCTAACAAACACATGAAAAGATGCTCAACATCACTCATTATCAGAGAAATGCAAATCAAAACCACTATGAGGTACCATTTCACACCAGTCAGAATGGCTGGGATCCAAAAGTCTACAAGCAATAAATGCTGGAGAGGGTGTGGAGAAAAGGGAACCCTCTTACACTGTTGGTGGGAATGCAAACTAGTACAGCCACTATGGAGAACAGTGTGGAGATTCCTTAAAAAACTGGAAATAGAACTGCCTTATGATCCAGCAATCCCACTGCTGGGCATACACACTGAGGAAACCAGAAGGGAAAGAGACCCGTGTACCCCAGTGTTCATCACAGCACTGTTTATAATGGCCAGGACATGGAAGCAACCTAGATGTCCATCAGCAGATGAATGGATAAGAAAGCAATGGTACATATACGCAATGGAGTATTACTCAGCCATTAAAATGAATACATTTGAATCAGTTCTAATGAGGTGGATGAAACTGGAGCCTATTATACAGAGTGAAGTAAGCCAGAAAGAAAAACACCAATACAGTATACTAACGCATATATATGGAATTTAGAAAGATGATAACAATAACCCTGTATACGAGACAGCAAAAGAGACACTGATGTATAGAACAGTCTTTTGGACTCTGTGGGAGAGGGAGAGGGTGTGATGATTTGGGAGAATGGCATTGAAACATGTATAATATCATATAAGAAACGAATCACCAGTCCAGGTTCGATGCACGATACTGGATGCTTGGGGCTGGTGCACTGGGATGACCCGGAGCGATGGTATGAGGAGGGAGGAGGGTTCAGGATGGGGAACACATATATACCTGTAGCAATTCCTTTCGATATATGGCAAAACCAATACAATATTGTAAAGTTAAAAAATAAAATAAAAATTTTTAAAAAGTGGAAAAAAAAGAGACAATTATACCTTGGAAGAAAAGCTATGACAAACCTAGACAGTGTATTAAAAAACAGAGACATTAATTTGCCGACAAAGGTCCATATAGTGAATGCAGTGGTTTTACAGGTAGTCATGTACAATTGTGAGAGCTGGACAATAAAAAAGGCTGAGCACTGAAGAACTGATGCTTTCAAATTGTGGTGCTGGAGAAGACTCTTGAGAATCCCTTGGACTGCAAGGAGATCAAACCAGTCAATCCTAAGGGAAATCAACCCTGAATATTCATTTGGAGGGCTGAGGCTAAGCCGAAGCTCCAATACTTTGGCCATGTGATGTGGAGAGCCAACTCATTGGAAAAGACCCCGATGTTGGGAAAAACTGAAGTCAGGACAAGGAGGAGATGACAGAGCATGAGATGGTTGTATGGCATCAGTCAATGGACATGAATTTGAGCAAACTCCGGGAAACGGTGAAGGACAAGGAAGCCTTTCAGGCTGCAGTCCATGGGGTCTCAGAGTTGGATACAACTGAGCAACTGAACACCACCACCCACGTTAAGAAAAACAATGCTTTACTTGTCTTTACTAATGTGGGTGCTTTACTTTGCAGATTCAAATATGGATCTCATCCCAAAACACCCTCTCAGGAACACCTAGAATAATGTTTGACTATATATTTGACCACCCCATAGCCCGCTGAATATTACACGCAAAATTAATCATCATACATGTAAATTATAAGTAGATAGATTTAAAAAAAACTCACAAAGATACTTAAACCTTTGATGCTTGTCTGTTTCTCTCATCTTCAGCTGAATCTTTGAAGTCTAAGACATGCTTCTCAAAGTTTCTTAGTTCATTCTTTTCTAATTGATGTTATTCCTTTTTAAGACTCTTCATCATGGAGATGAATGCTTCCCTTCAGACCCCTGTGACATAACCAAACTTCCAGTTTTGGATCTGAGATTACCACTAGGATATTGATGTAGACAGCATTTCATGGAAATTCTGACCTATTAGCTTTACTAGAATAGTGAAAATAATGGGAGATGGACAGCACCAGATACTTTTATTCAGCAGCGTAATCCAAGGAAAAATACAATGTGAAACGACATATTCTTTCTTACTGGTATATTATTCATCATTGTCCATCAATTACAGCCAGAAATTGGTGCAAAATTGAGAAATATTTGATTTTAAGAGACATTTGAATATGGGAGAACTTGAAATAAATGCCGCAGAAATTGGACATTGGATGAAATATTCTAAGTAATGGCACCATCTAAAGGCATAAATCAAACCTGCATTAGCATTACCTATTGATTCTCGTTCTCTGCACAGAAGGAAGATTATTTTTTGGCATAATTAAAAAGTGAAACTTCGCAAACTATAATAGTTAGTGGAAAATATGACAATTGATGTTTACATGTCTATAAATTACTGCTCTTTTTCCTCATCTCTGTGAAAATAGATAATAATTTTTAAAAGTATTGCAAGGCGCTGTGAAAAGCCTCTGAAATAAGTACATGGATACAAGAGTGTTTTTGAATCTAAATTCTCAAAATCTAGTAGAGAAAAATGAACAATAAACTGTTAGGTTTTATGTACTAAATTTTATAAAACGTATGTAGACAAGATACCACAGGGTGACTGGAAGAAGATTCTTAATTCTGCCCGGGACACTGGGAAAGTGTTCCCAGAGAAGATGACATTTCATTTGGTTTTTGAAAGAGTAGTTTCCAGATAAAGAAGAGACAGACATGCTTGTCATAAAGCAAAAGTGTAAAGACATCAAGGGCTGACCAAGCAGAGGTGTTTAGGGAGTTGCAGCAAGTTCAGTATGACTATAGAGCAGATTTCATGGTTTAAAGTTTCAGAAAAAGAGGATGTAAAGTCAGGTGGGGCCTCTGTGTATCTGATACTTTTTAAATCATATTGAACAGTTCAAATTTAATCTTTGAGTCATTGGCAAGCTACAGCTATGTTTAATAACTTTACTGTTTTAAATTAGCACATGCTCACTTAAAAAATTAGAACATACTTAAGAAAATCATCAACTTTCTAAACACCCAGAGAAAACTACTAGTAATGCTACCACAGTTTTCCCAGACTTTTCTGTATAAATACACACACACACACACACACACACACACACACACACAAATACCCATATACAAGAATAAAGAACATGTAGTGTTTGTCTCTAGCTTTTTCTACTTGTAAACATATTGAATATATATCTCCAATTTACAGAATAGAGTTGTACATTATTATTTCCTAAAAGATATGTGGTACTCTATAAGTACTTTAAGATTATTGCCAATTGTATAAACCCTTAACAAGAGCAATGACATTATCTGATTTTATTTTTAGGGAGATGACTGATAAGAATGTGGAAGATCTGTTCGGGTGAGTGAGAAAATGATGGTAGAACCACCCATTTGATTGTTACGAGAATATACTAGATAATTGAAGATGAGGACTGGGAATAATGTAGAAACCAGGAAATTAGAGAAGAGAAGCGAAATCTGTGAGATATATCAAAGGCAGAATTCACTCTACTTGAACCTAATTGATTCAGTAAAGAGTTATATGGCAGGCCTGGGTTATTCAAACCCTGACCATTCAAGGCAAAAACACATCTTCAGGACTGACCCTTGGTCAGCTCTTAGGGAATAACCTCTGAGCCCTTGAAATGTACTGCCTGAGAAGAATGTTTTTGTTTGCCTGAGGTCCTACCCTTTTGCTGATGCTGGGTGGGCGTGGAGAGGGGTCCATGTACTGGACTCAAAGAAGCTGCATTGTTATACCTGACTGACCCCCAATAAAAACTCTGGATGCCATGGCTTGAGTGAGCTTTCATAGTTAGCAACACTTTGCACAAAGTTGTCACACACTGCTGGGAGAATTAAGTGTGTTCTTTGCTATTTCACTGGAAAAAGAAACTTGGAAATGTGCTCTTTGTTTCTCCTGGACTTCAACCAGGTGTATTTCCCTTTGCTGATTTTAATCTATATCATTTTACTGTGATAAACTACAACCAAGAGTATAATGGCTTTTCGGAGTCCTGTGTGTCATTTTAGCAAGTCATGGAGCCTGTGAGTGATTTTGGAGACCCTGGCATGAGGGTGATAGTTCAGAATCATTTATCCCAGGAAATGAAGGGAAATACCTAAAATGGGAATCACAGAAGAAATAGCATTAACTAAAATGGGGATCACATAAGAAATAGAAAATGTAGTTTGTGAAAACCAGGATAAAGAATTCAGTATTAACCAGGGTACGTTTAAATTGTTAAAGGAGAAGAAGCATAATACTCAAAAGAAAATGAATAAATTAAAGAATTTGATTATATACAGTAAAATACATGTAATTACACATCAGGTCAAGATGTAGAACATTTCTGTCACTCCATAACTTTTCCCAAGGCTCCCTCTCTAGTTACTATCAGCACTAGAAGTATTTTTGACCTCTATTTTTGACTTCTATTCACACAGATAAGTTTAGAATCATGCACTATATACTCTTTATGATCACTTTCTCTTGCTCAACGTCATGTCCAAGAGGTTCATCCATATCTTTATGTGTATGGGTAACTTGTTCCTTTTTACTGCTGAGCGACTATTCAATTGTAAGAGTAGGATAAGCAATCTTGTGTTAGGCTGAATAATGGCCTCCCAATGATGTCTGTTCTAATACCTAGAACCTGTGTTATGTTACCTTACATTTAAATGAGACTTTGCAGATGTGAGTAAGGATCCTAAGTGGAGAGATTGTTCTGTACTATTCCGGTGGGTTTAATGTAATCATGAAAATCCTTATTAGAGCAAAGTGGGAGGTGAAAATAAAGACAAGTTAATGTGATGGGAGCAAAGACTGAAGAGCCAAGAGCTAAAGAATGTCATAGCCTCTGGAAGCTGATTCTTTTCTGGAACCCCCAGAAGGAATAAGCACTATTGACACCTTGATTATAGCCCTAAATATCTCATTTTGAAGTCTTGACTTCTAGAATTGTAAGAGAATAAATTTGTATTTTTTAAGTCACTCAGTTTTGGTAATTTGTTGTGATACTGACACAATGATTTTATCCATTCTTCTGTTAATGGACATTAAGGCTTGTTCAGCTTTGGGATAATAATAAATAATAATGCTATGAACATTTTGCACAAATGCTTTTATGGAAAAAAATTCACTTATTTTTGAGATGGAAGTATAGGAATGGTATATTTGGGTCATAAAATAGTTGTATGATTATTAGAAACTGATAATTGTGCAAAGTGGTTTTACCATTTTGCACTCTCACCAATTGTTCCACATCTCCATGAATATCTGATAGTTTTAGGGTTTTAAAAACTTCACATATGTTGGTAGATGTGTAGTGGTATCTCTTTGTCATTTTAACTTGCATTTCTCTGGCAGCAAATGTTTTTGAACATTTTCCTTTGTGTATTGACTGTTTGGCTATCATTTTGAGATTTTGATGCAAACCAAAGGCTGCCTAGAAGGAAAGTCCACATATAAATGGCAAACCTCTTTCACATGATTTCAGGGATTGACAGAACATCTACCCCCTTCTTTCCTTGGACTTTTGGCCAATACTTGACCATATCATCAGGCTGCTGCTGCTCTTTCCAGCTTCACCTGGCCTCTTCCTGCCTGCACCCTGTTCCCAGCAAACCTGATTGCCTTGCTGTGTCCTGCCTCTCTTATCTCCTTTCCTTTGAAATGCCCCTCCTCCTTCAGATCCCAGTTTCCAAAGCCCTACTCTCTATGTTATATTTAGTTCACTGATTTCCTCCCCTAGGAAGTTTTCCTTGATCCCCCTAATTTCTTCTTTACCAGCTCTCTCCTAATGCCCCATCCCTTTGTTTGTTTTTAAACTTACTATATTCTATAATTACCTTTTGTGTGAATCTCCACATTTTGAACACTTTGAAGTTAGTGACTCTGTCATAGTTATATGTTAAGAAGAGTGTACAACTTATGAGTGACACTCAAACATTTGTTGAATTGAATAAATAATAGGCAAAAAAAAATGTTTTTTAAAAATCATATTGCGAGTAGTTATTCCTTTTGTAATTCTGAATTTCCAGAATTCAATGAGTAGTTTCATTGATGTAGTCTAAAATTCTTAAAAAAGAAAGTCTCAGACAGTTTGGGAGAATAAAGGGGAGCTATCTTGTGACAAATTAATTGTAGTAATTTAATTTAATTTTGTATTTGATATTAAGACATCTCTGCCCTTTTATGGTTTTATAGAAATCCCTTCATGTTTGCATATGGTCCTTATCACAAAGAAATATAATTTTCTTTTGAGATGTATGTTTGTCTCTGGATAATATTAACTCCTTAAGTCAGTTTTCAAGTTGGTTTTTGGTTTCTTAATGGTGCAAGATAGGTGTTCAATAAATTCTTGCTAACCTGGGATTTTTATTGTTGGTGATAGATTATTGGCCAGATAATACCTGAACAGGCTCTCTCTTGACAAATGTTACCATCTGATCTTATCAGTTGGACCAGGTCTGTTTTGTTCCCCAAAAGTCAATAGACAAACAAAAGACAGAAATGTGTCAGAAACTCATCTTCCTAGTGTGTGTGTTCAGTCACATCTGATTCTTTGTGATCCTATGGACCGTAGCCTACCAGGCTCCTCTGTTCATGGAATTTTCCCAACAAGAATACTGGAGTGGGTTGCCATTTACTCCTCCAAGGGATCTTCCCAACTCAGGGATCAAACCTACATCTCCTGCATTGCAAGAAATTTCTTTACCTGTTGAACCATTATGGGAGGCCCGTCTTAGAGAGCATGGCAACAATTCCACTGCTAGCTGTTAAGCTTGTGCTATTTTCAAGGAATGAAAAAGTTACTCTCCGCTTGTGGTGAATATCACCTTCTCCCAAACCAGGAAGAGAGTTGGCTGCTGGGTACTGTCCTACCCAAGGAAAAACATGCTTTGAAAAGAAAAATTCCAACCAGGGTTCAAGCACAGGGATTTCTTGGACAGGGCTGAACTATCACCCTCCTCTGCACCAAGACATAAATGACTATCGATTTACTCATCTACTGAATGATATGTATTGAAGACTTTATTACAAATCCTCAGTTGAGTTCAGGAGGTAGAGCACATTGAAAGACACATAAATAACTTTTGAGACATATAACTAGTATGCAAATAACTGATTGAAATCATTTCCTTTCATTGTAGCCTTACTCTATTTATTGCTAATAATTTTATCTTGAGAGTTAACAAAAAGAAAAACTTTGAAATAAGCAAGACCTGAATTTATCATTTACTTTTTTTCAGACATATCCTCATTATTTTTCTTGTCCTGCAAATGTCAGAATACAATTGTTCTATTTTCATATGTTTGCTCCAGGAGGAATTTTCTTTCCACCTTTGGTTCTTTAGTGCTTTGACTCATTACTTACATTGACTTTGCTACTTTTTTCTTCCATCATCTTGCTCTGAAAGACTCCCTTCTCTCCTTGAATAGCTCTTTTCCCTACCACGTTAGAACCACTGAGCTAGCTCGCTATATCTGGAGGAAATGCTTTTAAAAGGCTCATTTTTTAAATCTGTTCTGCCATTTCTAGATGAAAAGTGTGACTGGGTTAAAGAATTTAAAGTAGGCCACCCAGCAATATTTTTGCCAATCCAAGCCAATTTCCAAACATTTCTGACAGCAAAATTGAGCATTAAAAAATAAAAAATAAACCTCTTAATGCTCAGTGTTGGCAGAGTGTAAATGCTAAATGGGGATATGAGAAAGAATTTGTCATAATTCTCCCACTCAAAGTTGCTAGTGTGCTAGAGTGAACGCCTGTTGTCATTAACGATATTTTTCCTAAATTTTGACCTAACAAAATAACTAAGGCAGAATCTTGAGGTATCCTAAAAACCTATAACAAAACATTAAGTTCAAGATAAAAATATAGTTTACCTGTCTTACCAATCACAAATCAATCAAACTTATCCTTGTATTAACAAAATATTGAGTGAAAAAAACTGTTTCTAAACACATAGCATATTAAATCATTCTTACATAATACATAAGGTACTTACTGAGTGCCTAATTTAGTATAGGCACTTTGATGAGTGCACATAAATGATAGAGCTCCCCATGTGCCCCAATCAGTACATCAAGATAAATAGTTTAAGAAGTGTTATAATATTTGAGGTATGATCTGTTAATAAGAAACATTATGATTATTAGTATTCTTCTCCTACTGCATAAACCTTTTCAGAAAATATTTTGATTCATAATTATTGCCAAGCATAAAATCAACACATAGTGTGTTTAGAAGTTATTTTGTAGGGTTCCTCAAAAATAAAGCAATATGGAATAATAATATAGGGTCATTTTTCTGGAAAGCCTTGATATGCAAAGTGGGATTTCAACTTCAAGACCAAATGCAGAAAAGGTGAGAGGAATCACAGGGGTATATCCTGGTTGTGACAGCTCCCTGACATTGTGAGCAGCACAGGATTGCAAGTGATACATAATTGTGATGCAGTTTTTTCATAGTTGTACATTGTACAGACAAATTCACTAGATCCTTAGATACCTAATGATAGATGTTTCACATATTGTTCAGTTAAAAGCCTAGGTTGAAGCTTGAGAATAGCTACCTAGATTACTGTTTCAATAGAAAAATATAACTTAACCTTTTTGGTACTTGGTTTTCCATCAGTAAAATAAATGAACTCATATTTAGCATCTTTAAAAGTCTGGTCCAATTTTCAATAAACTAGAAGATATAAAAATATGTACACAGACATTTAATCATATGAACAAATTTATGTGTCAGGACATTTTAATTTGACTATTGCCAAGCTGGACAACACTGTCCTTTTACTTCTGTTATATTCATGGATGTATTTACTGCATAACTGAAGTTGTTGTTCAGTTGCTCAGTTGTGTCTGACTCTTTGCGACCCCATGGACTGCAAAATGCCAGGCTTCTCTGTCCTTCACCATCTCCTGGAGTTTACTCAAACTCATGTCCATTGAGTCGGTTATGCCATCCAACCATCTCATCCTCTGTCATCCCCTTCTCCTACCTTCAATTTTTCCTAGTGTCAGGATTTTTCCAGTGAGTCTTTTCACATCAGGTGGCCATAGTATTGGAGCTTCAGCTTCAGCATCAGTCCTTCCAATGAATATTCAGGGTTGATTTCTTTTAGGATTGACTGGTTTGATCTCTCTGCAGTCCAAGGGACTCTCAAGAGTCTTATCCAACACCACAGTTCAAAAACATCAGTTCTTCAGCACTCAGCCTTGTTTACACTGCAACTCTCACATCCATACATGACTACTGGAAAAACCATAGCTTTGACTATACAGACCTTTGTTGGCAAAGTAATGTCTCTGTTTTGTAATACACTGTCTAGGTTTGTCATAGCTTTCCTTCCAAGGAGCAAGCATAACTGAGGAAAGGGAGGCAAATTTTAAAGATAAACTTTATCATGAACTACAGATGAAGATGCAGGGCTACAAAAGGGAGCTAGAATTCTGTCTTCTCCCTCAGAAGTAAATTTTAGCAAGTGTATGAAACTCTGACTTCAAGCAAAAAATTTTTAGAGAACAGAATGACAAAGGCACAGAAAAGGAAATCTTTTCTTCTCTCCTCTGCTCACAACCTACCACTGTTCTGAGCCACAAGGGCCCTTTGGTTTTGGAATATCTGGGAATAGCAACAGAGAAATACGCATCTCAACATGGCTCAAACAGTACACGAAGTTGA
This sequence comes from Bos indicus, assembly GCF_029378745.1. Taxonomy (NCBI): domain Eukaryota; kingdom Metazoa; phylum Chordata; class Mammalia; order Artiodactyla; family Bovidae; genus Bos; species Bos indicus. Next base: position 56,551,829 of record NC_091765.1, on the reverse strand, counting down.
TTGGCTTGTTGAACTCCCTAGCAGAGTAGACAGAATCATCTTCCCTCGCTATTTTTCAGTCTTGTTAATGCAGTCCTGGCCTCATTTTGGCAGGATCTTCCTTCATCACTGTAAGCTGGCTGGCAGCTGAGCACAGGTGGAGCACAACAAGCTCAACAGAAAATCTCTTCCTCGTCTTCCAATAGAAGAAGAAAGAAGATTTTCTCTCACAGAAGCCACAGCAAACGTTACCCAATATCTCACTGATTCTAACTGGATTACATGCCAGTCTCTGAACCAATCCCTGTGGGCAAGGATTTGGGACACACAGACACCTCTAAGCCAATGGAAGTCCATATCTGAAGTTTGAGGACAAGGGGAAAATCCCTTCTGAACCCTTCTGACTAAAAGTGGGAGGAGGGTGGATTTCCTAAAGTGCAATTAGGGTAGGATATATGAAGGAAGGAGAGAGAGGCTGCTGACAACTCCAAAGGTTTCCACTGTAACTTCCTTTATGTGGGCTTTGGTGTCCTTCTGCAATGACCACTAAGAGATTTTCCCAAGGAACACGCAAAAATGGAAGTTAGAGAAGGAAAGAAGAAACTCTAACACCATTTCATGGTGACTGTAGCTGACACACTTGTTTGTGGGCATGTTAGACACAAACGTTGTGAATTTCCAGGAGTAAGAAAGATACAGTTTTGGCCTTTACAGTGGTTGGACTTGTGAGAAACTTAAGTCCTCCAAACAGGAAAGTGTTATCTTCAAAGCCTGCATTATAGGCAAAATAAAAACCAATCACTTTTTTTCCCTCACTCTTTTTCATTATCTCCCGAGAGTTCCATGGTACTTCCTATTTGATGTTCCCAGTAGTACTGTCCAATAAAAACACAACACTAACACAAATGCAGTCACATACATAATTTAAATGTTCTAGTAGTCTCATTAGAAAGGTAGAAAGAAGATATAATTAATTTTAATAATATACTTGATTTAACCAAAAATATTCAAAATAATATCATTTGAGTATAAAATCAGTCTAAAAATATTATTGAGAAATTTTAATTTCCTTTTCAAAAAAAAATTTTTTTTTTCTAAGTCTTTGAAATCTAGCATGTAGCAACATTACAAATTCTGAATAGGCATCTGTGGTCAGTATATGGAACTGAGTAATTCCATGTTCTAGTCATATGAAAGTATTTCCTCTTCCCTGATATTTTCTTTTTTTTTTTTCTTTAACTTCTTTACTTCTTATATGCAGTTTTCTGGCTTGAAATACATTTTACTCCTTCTCTCTGCTCCCGATCCTAGCCTCACTGATCTTGCTTTGAAAAAAAAAAAAAAAAAAAAACCTTTAGGGCTCTCCTTGGCTATCAGTGCATCCTTAGAAAGCCTTCCCTAAGCTCCCCTATGGCCCTGTGCGTATCCCCATCATCCACAGATTAACGAGTATCAAGAGCTTTGCACTCAACAAACCAAAGATCTAGTCAGAAAGAATTGAAATAGATAATGATACTCTTGAGGCCAAAGACTGTGTCTTACTCATTATTGTATGCACTGAAGTCAGTCAGTGCCTGGAGCAGAGTGAAGACAGTAAATATTAATGGAATGAAGACAAGAGGAAAAGATCACACATTTAAACTAACTTGAACTTTCACCCAAAGTTTAACACTTTGACAGCATGAAACATTTCTATCAGATATTCTTTCCTTGGTGGTGAACAAAGGGAAATCTGCCAATCAATATCTGTCCTTCCCCAGTTCATGAGTGAGTTACATGAATGTAAACACACTTCAGGTAATCTTTGTCAGTTTCATGTATAAGAGTGTTTTAAAATATTTATACCTAGGAATGTGAGGAATAACTAAATCTAAAATATGTTTTGTTACATGACAGGCACTGTGCTAAGTGATTCACTTGCATTGTATGACTTGCTGTCAACACATCCTAAATAATACTTCATGGATTTTTTTTTTTTTAAATCTCCAGTTACAGTGAAATACATCATAGTGTTAGGATTACAAGAAACCTGGGTTTATATTCCAGCTTCAGTCTTACTGCTATTTAAGTATACCCAAACTGTGGAAAATTCTGAAAGAGATGGGAATACCAGACCACCTGACCTGCCTCTTGAGAAACCTATATGCAAATCAGGAAGCAACAGTTAGAACTGAACATAGAACAACAGACTGGTTCCAAATAGGAAAAGGAGTACGTCAAGGCTGTATATTGTCACCCTGCTTATTTAGCTTATATGCAGAGTACATCATGAGAAATGCTGGGCTGGAAGAAACACAAGCTGGAATCAAGATTGCCAGGAGAAATACAAATAACCTCAGATATGCAGATGACACCACCCTTATGGCAGAAAGTGAAGAAGAACTAAAAAGCCTCTTGATGAAAGTGAAAGAGGAGAGGGAAAAAGTTGGCTTAAAGCTCAACATTCAGCAAACAAAGATCATGGCATCTGGTCCCATCACTTCATGGGAAATAGATGGGGAAACAGTGGAAACAGTGTCAGACTTTATTTTTTTGGGCTCCAAAATCACTGCAGATGGTGATTGCAGCCATGAATTAAAAGATGCTTGCTCCTTGGAAGGAAAGTTATGACCAACCTAGATAGCATATTGAAAAGCAGAGACATTACTTTGCCAAGAAAGGTCCGTCTAGTCAAGGCTATGGTTTTTCCAGTGGTCATGTATAGATGTGAGAGTTGGACTGTGAAGAAAGCTGAGCACTGAAGAATTGATGCTTTTGAACTGTGGTGTTGGAGAAGATCCTTGAGAGTTCCTTAGACTGCAAGGAGATCCAACCAGTCCATTCTGAAGGAGATCAGTCCTGGGTGTTCATTGGAAGGACTGATGCTGAAGCTGAAACTCCAATACTTTGGCCACCTCATATGAAGAGTTGACTCATTGGAAAAGACTCTGATGCTGGGAGGGACTGGGGACAGGAGGAGAAAGGGATGACAGAGGATGAGATGGCATCACAGACTCGATGCACATGAGTTTGGGTGAACTCCGGGAGTTGATGATGGACACAGAGGCCTGGGCGTGCTGCAATTCATGGGGTCGCAAAGAGTCAGACATGACTGAGCTACTGAACTGAACTGACAGGGTTTTTGAGGATTAAATGAAATGGTATATGTAGCAGACAGGGGCTGTTGCATCCTAGACAGAAAAATACTAGTTTTTCTTTCCTATCTTTGATTCCTTTCTCATGAGAATACTCTCACAGCTCAGCTCTTTGTGTATCTCATAAAGACTAAGTAAAATTAAATTTCCTCACAGTACCTCACAAGAGAAGAGAATTAATTTAAAAAGATGCTTTGGGAGAATTACTTAAGTACACTCAGCTGTAATTATAGAATTCAAATCCTAAGTAAATAAAAACAAGTTAATCAAAATTAAGTTGTGTAATGGGATTGGAAATAGCTCCGTCAAGCTGTAAGGACAGTTGTTTCATTTAGACTTCATGGTACTGCTTACTGGGTATACTTCTTGTCTCATCCTCTCTTTCAACCCTAGATACTTGAGAAAGAACAAAATTTATCACTTCAAAAACTCATTTATAAATTGTTGAGTGCTTTTCTCCAAATTGTGACAGTTATTGTTTAACTCACTCAGTATTCATGTTCAATCCTTTTTCCATGCTTTACTCTAGGGAATAGAGAAATAACAAACATTTCCTACCTTTCTTTGCAGCTAGAGGAGGCCAAGGGGCATGGCCCTGTCCAAAGAGATTTTAGGGGAAGTGTCCTGAGGAGAATTTTGTTGTTCTGTAGAATGGGCCATTCTTTCTCCATTTCCTTCACTGAATGTAATTCTCATGTCTGAGGTTTCCATAATTATCTTAAGCCAAAAAGAAATGGAGGGTATAGGAGAGAGAAAGGACTCAGCTCTTTCATGATATTGTGGGATGACCTTCTAAATATTTAAAAACAATCATCACCTGGGGAGTAATCATTTGATTGAAACAGAGGATGGCAGCTCCCCAGACCTTACAAGCCACTGAGCATTAGCCCTGAAATCACTGACATGTTACAGCAAATTTCAACTGTACCTCCGAATCTCTTAACGAACTCTTAGGTAGATTCTTGCTTGCAGCCAAAAGCATTCTTAATAGAAACACATGCACTGTCAGAATCAACAAATAACATCAGATCAGATCAGATTAGTCGCTCAGTCGTGTCAAACTCTTTGCGACCCCATGAATCGCAGCACGCCAGGCCTCCCTGTCCATCACCAACTCCCAGAGTTCACTCAGACTCACGTCCATTGAGTCAGTGATGCCATCCAGCCATCTCATCCTCCGTCGTCCCCTTCTCCTCCTGCCCCGAATCCATCCCAGCATCAGAGTCTTTTCCAATGAGTCAACTCTTCACATGAGGTGGCCAAAGTACTGGAGTTTCAGCGTTAGCATCATTCCGTCCAAAGAAATCCCAGGGCTGATAGCACTATGAAAAAAAAAATTAGGTAAATGGTTTTTTAACTGAACTTTTTTACAGATTTTTTTTTTTTACAGAAAATGTAAAAAAAAAATACTATTAGTAGCATCTGTGTAGAATAGCAGCTGTTATTAAAATTAAAATGCCTTAAATGAACACATCCTCAGAAAAAGACAAATTATTGTCTTAAACACCATTGCTTTGTAAACATGTTTGAACTTTTAAGGGTTTTTTCAAAAACCTCAAGTAAAAATGAAGCGAGGATATCTGCTTTTCAACTGTGCTTTTATAATTATTAATCCTGTACTGTGTACTTTAGTATTTGTGGTGGATTTCATGAGTTTTCTTATCACAATAAAAATAATTAAGAGTTTAATTCAAAGAAGTTAAATTCAGTCAACCATCTAGATAATAATCAATGGATAATAATTACCTAAGAAAATAAAATCCAAATGTCATAATATCTGTCCACAATCTCTCTTTGAATACCTTAGTCCTTTTTGTCATGAATACACAACTTCAGCCAATATTCAGATTAGCTGCATGTTGCATAGATCAAATCCTTTTTTTTTCCAGTTTTACTGAGATATAGTTGACATACAGTACTGTATACATTTAAGGTGTACAGTGTGATGATCGATCAAACTGGTTTTTAGTAGCTAGGACCATTCTGTCTATATCTTCAAGAGCAGAGATGATGGTGTTGTGTGAGGAGCAAGACTAGAAAAGACAGACTGGACATAGCTCCATCTCCAGTTCTTTTGTTACTTGTCGTTGGGCATGCTTCCTCAACTCCTCTCATCCTCACATTTCCTCACTTGCAGTCTAGAGATGATAATTTCTACCGTTTGTTTTAAGTAAAGCTGTTTTGTTTTAAGCACAACAACAGTGCCTGGCACATAGGAAGAACTCTGTGAGTCTTAGTTTCATTTCACTTAAAACATTTTTTTTTTAATTTTTTATTGAAAAAAAGATTCTTTAAATTCTATATTGCTTCACAATTTTAAAAAGTTTCACATACTTGATTTCATAAAATCCCATAGTGACCCTTTTTTCCCTACGTCTATATTGTCTATCACCCTGCTCTTCCATCTCCCCACTGGTAACCACCAGTTTGTTCTCTATATCTGTGAGTCTATTTCTTTTTTATTTACTAGTTTGTTGTATTTTTTTTTTTTTAGATTCCACATATAAGCAGTATCATGTAATGTTGGCCTTTCTCTTTCTGACTTATTTCACTAACATAATGCCTCCAAGTCCATCCATGATGCTGCAAATGGCAAAATTTCATTCTTCTTATGGTTGAATGATATTCCACTGTATGCAGAATACTATATATATATATAGTCATCAGGGAAATACAAATCAAAACCTCAGTGAGATATTATATCTGTCAGGATGACTGTCACGAAGAAGAACAAAAAGAACAAATGTTAGTTAGCAAGGTTGTAGAGAAAAGGGAGCTAGGCCTAGTACACTGTTCATGGGAATGTAAAATAGTACAACCAGTGTCACTGTGGAAAACAGTGTGACGTTTTCTCATAGAACTAAAATTAGAACTACCATATGACCCAGCAGTTCCATTCCTGGGTATATATCCAAAATATCTAAAAAGAAACCAAAATACTAATTTGAAAAGATACATGCATCCTAATGTTTACAGGAACATTATTTATAGTTGCCAAGGTTTGGAAACAATCAAAGTATTCATCAACAGATGAATGGATAAGAAAAGATATGGCATATATTCATTTCAATTTGAATTTCAGTTTCTGGTGGCTATTCATGAATGTCTGCTGAACTGAATTGCAAGTACTTCAAAGTCTAGGTAAATAGAAACTTTCCCAAGGTCTTTTTTTCTAATTAAGTTTTTTACTTTATTTTAGAGTATAGCCAATTAACAATGTTGTGGTAGTTTCAAGTGGACACCAAAGGGACTCAGCCATACATATACATGTATCCATTCTCCCCCAAGTTCCCTTTCCATCAAGTCTGCCACATAACATTGAGCAGAAATCCTTGTGCCTCAAAGCCTTTTGTGATGTAACAGTCCCACAGTGATCTCCTCTTTATAGCATTTAGTAACCGTCTCCATGGACTTCCCATGTGGCCCTAGTGGTAAAGAACCTGCCTGCCACTGCAGGTGACATAGAAATGTGGATCAGGAAGATGCCCTGGAGGAAGTCATGGCAACCCACTCCAGTATCCTCGCCTGGAGAATTCCATGGACAGAGGACCCTGGTGGGCAAGAGTCCATAGGGTTGCAAAGATTCAGACATGACTGAAGCAACTGATCACATGCTTACTGCATAACCATCTTGCTAAGGGTACTGGCTCCTAGCCCATGTTGTATTGAGTATTACATTTTAGGGAATGTCCTCTGTTAAAGTGTAAACTCTAACAAGTGACTATTACTGCAAGTGATTACTATTCATCCTCCTGGTGTCCCTATTGTTTCTCCTTGTGCTTTTCACAGAGAACTTATTTTTGACATGTTGGTGTGGGTGAAGGCACAGTGATCATGGTTTTAAATATGCCAAAGTTGCCTACCTATATGTTTCAAATACAGAATATTTTCTATTTGAAACAGCATACAATATTAAAGGCCAAGTGCATGGCAGAATAAAACCACAACCTGTTTGTAAATTAGGCAATCTATTTTCCCCCAGGAATAATAAATCTGTGTTTTGATCAAGTATTATCTTCATGGTTTCTGTAATAAGGTATCAACCTGGACCCCTTGTTGAAGAATTTTCAATTAGGAAACAAATTTTAAATTGTTGGTAAATGGATAAATCTCCCTTAAGTGACCTACTATTTTATATTTCATCTATCTTCAAATAAATAATTTTAAAAGATTATTATTCCACTGACCTGGAGAAAATTAATCAAATGAAGAGACACTTAAGGTTTTCATTTTTTCTGAAAAATGCTCACAGAAAACTAGAGTTTTATATTTATTAACTCATTTTATACAAGATTTTCCCTTTCAGTTCAGTTCAGTCGCTCAGTCGTGTCTGACTCTTTGCGACCCCATGAATTGCAGCCCGCCAGGCCTCCCTGTCCATCACTAACTCCCAGAGTTCACTCAGACTCACGTCCATCGAGTCCGTGATGCCATCCAGCCATCTCATCCTCTGTCATCTCCTTCTCCTCCTGCCCCCAATCTCTCCCAGCATCAGAGTCTTTTCCAATGAGTCAACTCTTCGCATGAGGTGGCCAAAGTACTGGAGTTTCAGCTTCAGCATCATTCCCTCCAAAGAAATCCCAGGGCTGATCTCCTTCAGAATGGACTGGTTGGATCTCCTTGCAGTCCAAGGGACTCTCAAGAGTCTTCTCCAACACCACAGTTCAAAACCATCAATTCTTCGGTGCTCAGCTTTCTTCACAGTCCAACTCTCACATCCATACATGACCACTGGAAAAACCATAGCCTTGATGAGACAGACCTTTGTTGGCAAAGTAATGTCTCTGCTTTTCAATATGTTATCTAGGTTGGTCATAACTTTTCTTCCAAGGACTAGGCGTCTTTTAATTTCATGACTGCAATCACCATCTGTAGTGATTTTGGAGCCCCCAAAATAAATTCTGTCACTGTTTCCCCATCTATTTCCCATGAAGTGATGGGACCAGATGCCATGATCTTTGTTTGCTGAATGTTGAGCTTTAAGCCAACTTTTTCCCTCTCCTCTTTCACTTTCATCAAGAGGTAAGGTGTGCCATAAGGGTGGTGTCATCTGCATATCTGAGGTTATTGATATTTCTCCCGGCAATCTTGATTCCAGCTTGTGCTTCTTCCAGCCCAGTGTTTCTCATGATGTACTCTGCATATAAGTTAAATAAGCAGGGTGACAATATACAGCCTTGATGTACTCCTTTTCCTATTTGGAACCAGTCTGTTGTTCCATGTCCAGTTCTAACTGTTGCTTCCTGACCTGCATATAGGTTTCTCAAGAGGCAGGTCAGGTGGTCTGGTATTTCCAGGTCTTTCAGAATTTCCCACAGTTTATTGTGATCCACACAGTCAAAGGCTTTGGCATAGTCAATAAAGCAGAAATTTCAGTGTCATATGAAGGTGAAATTTCTTCAACACAATGTAAAAATAACAATATTTTAGGAATATGACTATGTTATTGTATTCTTTAATGCTCAAGGACTATTTTTTTCTTTAAGAAAAAAGCTAGTAAAAGTCAAACAAAGTGTAAGAATATAATTCTCACCAAAATTAAGTGGCATAATCCTAAGAGGAAATAAAGAGGGAAATCATAAAAAGGAAAAGTATCTAGATTGCATGCCACTTAGAAAATATATAGTATAAATTAATTTATATTATTGCATGTATGCACTATATATCAATATAAGTCTAACTAAGAATTATATAATTTACATAGACTTAATTAGGTCTTACTATTGTTGGTCTATTCAGGATGATAGCATTTTCCCTAAGAATCAAACAACCAGTATTTTCCCTTCCCTCTATAGACTGACTAGTTTAAACCATTCATGAATTAGCATTTTTAAAATATTAAATCCCAACCATATTAAACTTAGCAGCAGTTAACAGGGCTTCCCTAGTAGCTCAGCTGGTAAAGAATCCACATGCAATGCAGAAGATCCTAGTTCGATTCCTAGGTCAGGAAGATCTGCTGGAGATGGGATAGGCTACCCACTTCAGTATTCTTGGGCTTCGCTTGTGGCTAAAGAATCCACCTGCAATGAGAGAGAGCTGGGTTCAATCACTGGGTTGGGGAGATCCCCTGGAGGAGGGCATGGCAACCCACTCCCCTATTCTTGCCTGGAGAATCTCCATGGACAGAGGAGCCTGGCGGGCTATAGTCCATGAGGTCATAAAGACTCGGACAGGACTGAGAAACTAAGCACTGCGCAGCAGGTAACAATGTAACATCTTTCTTTTTCACTTTTTTTCTTATGACTGCCTCACCCAAAATGGTAGAAGGCTATATTCAAGGCTTATTCTGACTCTGGTTCCTCTTGCTGTTTTGCACATTCTAGACATAGATAAAATGACCACCCCATCCAGAGGTTATCCTTAAGAGCAAGATGATTGGCTGAAGATTACTGTAATCAAACTATAGACTATAGTTTTCTTTTTTTTGTGGGATCTTTGTCAGGTTTTGGTATTAGGGTGATGGTGGCCTCATAGAATGAGTTTGGAAGTTTACCTTCCTCTGCAATTTTCTGGAAGAGTTTGAGCAGGGTAGGTGTTAGCTCTTCTCTAAATTTTTGGTAGAATTCAGCTGTGAAGCCATCTGGACCTGGGCTTTTGTTTGCTGGAAGATTTTTGATTACAGTTTCAATTTCTGTGCTTATGATGGGTCTGTTAAGATTTTCTATTTCTTCCTGGTAGAGTTCTGGAAAGTTGTACTTTTCTAAGAATTTGTCCATTTCTTCCATGTTGTCCATTTTATTGGCATATAATTGTTGATAGTAGTCTCTTATGATCCTTTGTATTTCTGTGTTGTCTGTTGTGATCTCTCCATTTTCATTTCTAATTTTATTGATTTGATTTTTCTCCCTTTGTTTCTTGATGAGTCTGGCTAATGGTTTGTCAATTTTATTTATCCTTTCAAAGAACCAGCTTTTGGTTTTGTTGATTTTTGCTATGGTCTCTTTTGTTTCTTTTGCATTTATTTCTGCTCTAATTTTTAAGATTTGATGAACATAGATGCAAAAATCCTTAACAAAATTCTAGCAATCAGAATCCAACAACACATTAAAAAGATCATATACCATGACCAAGTGGGCTTTATCCCAGGGATGCAAGGATTCTTCAATATCCGCAAATCAATCAATGTAATACACCACATTAACAAATTGAAAAATAAAAGCCATATGATTATCTTAATAGATGCAGAGAAAGCCTTTGACAAAATTCAACATCCATTTATGTAAAAACTCTCCAGAAAGCAAGAATAGAAGGAACATACCTCAACATAATAAAAGCTATATATGACAAACCCACAGCAAACATTATTCTCAATGGTGAAAAAATGAAAGCATTTCCTCTAAAGTCAGGAACAAGACAAGGGTGCCCACTTTCACCATTACTATTCAACATAGTTTTGGAAGTTTTGGCCACAGCAATCAGAGCAGAAAAAGAAATAAAAGGAATCCAAATTGGAAAAGAAGAAGTAAAACTCTCACTGTTTGCAGATGACATGATCCTCTACATAGAAAACCCTAAAGACTCCACCAGAAAATTACTAGAGTTAATCAATGACTATAGTAAAGTTGCAGGATATAAAATCAACACACAGAAATCCCTTGCATTCCTATACACTAATAATGAGAAAACAGAAAGAGAAATTAAGGAAACAATTCCATTCACCATTGCAACGGAAAGAATAAAATACTTAAGAATATATCTACCTAAAGAAACTAAAGACCTATATATAGAAAACTATAAAAGACTGGTGAAAGAAATCAAAGAGGACACTAATAGATGGAGAAATATACCATGTTCATGGATTGGAAGAATCAATATAGTGAAAATGAGTATACTACCCAAAGCAATTTATAGATTCAATGCAATCCCTATCAAGCTACCAATAGTATTCTTCACAGAGCTAGAACAAATAATTTCACAATTTTTATGGAAATACAAAAAAACCTCGAATAGCCAAAGCGATCTTGAGAAAGAAGAATGGAACTGGAGGAATCAACCTACCTGACTTCAGGCTCTACTACAAAGCCACAGTTATCAAGACAGTATGGTACTGGCACAAAGACAGAAATATAGATCAATGGAACAAAATAGAAAGCCCAGAGATAAATCCCCACACATATGGACACCTTATCTTTGACAAAGGAGGCAAGAATATACAATGGATTAAAGACAACCTCTTTAACAAGTGGTGCTGGGAAATCTGGTCAACCACTTGTAAAAGAATGAAACTAGAACACTTTCTAACACCATACACATAAATAAACTCAAAATGGATTAAAGATCTAAACGTAAGACCAGAAACTATAAAACTCCTAGAGGAGAACATAGGCAAAACACTCTCCAACATACATCACAGCAGGATCCTCTATGACCCACCTCCCAGAATATTGGAAATAAAAGCAAAATTAAACAAATGGACCTAATTAACCTTAAAAGCTTCTGCACATCAAAGGAAACTATTAGCAAGGTGAAAATACAGCCTTCAGAATGGGAGAAAATAATAGCAAATGAAGCAACTGACAAACAACTAATCTCAAAAATATACAAGCAACTCCAACAGCTCAATTCCAGAAAAATAAATGACCCAATCAAAAAATGGGCTAAAGAACTAAATAGACATTTCTCCAAAGAGGACATACAGATGGCTAACAAACACATGAAAAGATGCTCAACATCACTCATTATCAGAGAAATGCAAATCAAAACCACTATGAGGTACCATTTCACACCAGTCAGAATGGCTGTGGCCCAAAAGTCTACAAGCAATAAATGCTGGAGAGGGTGTGGAGAAAAGGGAACCCTCTTACACTGTTGGTGGGAATGCAAACTAGTACAACCACTATGGAGAACAGTGTGGAGATTCCTTAAAAAACTGGAAATAGAACTGCCATACAACCCAGCAATCCCACTGCTGGGCATACACACTGAGGAAACCAGAAGGGAAAGAGACACGTGTACCCCAATGTTCATTGCAGCACTGTTTATAATAGCCAGGACATGGAAGCAACCTAGATGCCCATCAGCAGATGAATGGATAAGAAAGCAGTGGTACATATACACAATGGAGTATTACTCAGCCATTAAAAAGAATACATTTGAATCAGTTCTAATGAGGTGGATGAAACTGGAGCCTATTATACAGAGTGAAGTAAGCTAGAAGGAAAAACACCAATACAGTATACTAACGCATATATATGGAATTTAGAAAGATGGTAACAATAACCCGGTGTATGAGACAGCAAAAGTGACACTGATGTATAGAACAGTCTTATGGACTCTGTGGGAGAGGGAGAGGGTGAGAAGATTTGGGAGAATGACACTGAAACATGTAAAATATCATGTAAGAAACGAGCTGCCAGTCCAGGTTCGATGCACGATACTGGATGCTTGGGGCTAGTGCACTGGGACGACCCAGAGGGATGGTATGGGGAGGGAGGAGGGAGGAGAGTTCAGAATGGGGAACACATGTATACCTGTGGCGGATTCACTCTGATATTTGGCAAAACTAATACAATTATGTAAAGTTTAAAAATAAAATTAAATTAAAAAACTATAGACTAAACCTCAATTTAGAAAACCAATAACTTTAGTATGAATCTATTTGAAACAGGCTAAAAAATGATATAAAAAATTTAACTAGACAACATTAGCAATCTTTCTTAACTAAGAACTGTGTTGTTTAACCATAGCCAGGAGTGGTTAAGCCATTGCTTCTGTTCTCTGTCTATGCACTTTCTCTTTATCAGCTGTCACTTATGTCTGTGTTGTTCTCAGCTCTTCTTTGGGTCTGGGGGTGGTCCTTGCATCTTTTTTGTACAGCTCAGTCTCTTTCTAATTCCTCTGTTTGAAAAGCTCAGTCACTAAAGTGCAGACTTCCATAACCCACGTCTGGCTATCTCTGTTCTGTTTGCTGCTTGTACAGTCTGTAGGTGATGGAAGTGCAGATCTCCTAACACTTTTTATGAGTCCTGGGTCCCTCCCTGGGAAGGCTTGTCTCTGAAATGCTTCATTTACTGAAGTAATGGATGTTTTTGAGACTCCTTATGTCTTGGGAGGGTGAAAACATTGTTGAGTGCATACCTCCTCCTTCTTTTCTGTGAACCAGTGTGAACTTAGCTCACTCATTTGTTGAGCACTTACTGTATGTCAGATACTGCATAAGAAACTGAAAATATAGCATTAAGTCAGACAGAAATCTTTGTCTTTCTACCAATTCCAGACACAAATAAGTAATTGCCCTTCATGTCTTTATGAAACTTAACTTCTGGTAAAAGTACACAATAATAGTTGAATAATAAATTAAATATATAGTATAGGAGAGAATGATGGATACTTTAGAGAAAAAAGCAGAGAAAGCTGATGGGTCAGACCACGGTGGAAAATTGTTAAAAATGTTAACAGAGGAGTGAGGGAAATGTCACACCCTTGCTGAACATAGTTTATGACAAAAGAGGCAAAAATATATAATGGGGAAAAAACAATCTCTCCAAAAAGCATTGTTGGAAAACTGGACAGCTACATGTAAAAGAGTGCAATTAGAACATTCTCTAATAGCGTATACAAAAATAAACCTCAAATAGGTTAAATACCTAAGTGTAAGTCCTAAAACCATAAAACTCTTGGAAGAGAACACAGGCAAAACACTCTTTGGCATGAATTGGAGCAATAATTTTTTGGATTTATCTCCTAAGGCAAATGAAACAAAAGCAAAAATAAATGTGATCTAATTGAAATTAAAGCTTTTGCACTGTAAAGGAAAACATTGATAAAGTGAAAAGACAACCTTCTGAATGGGAAAGAAAAGATATTTGCAAATGCTATGACTGCTTAGGGGTTAATATCCAAAATATATCAACAGTTTATACAACTCAATACCAAATAAAAATCCAATTGAAAAATGAGCAGAAAAACCAGAATAGACATTCTTCCAAAGAAGACATACAGATGCCTAACATGCATATGAAAAGATGCTCAACATCACTAATTATTAGTGAAATGCAAATCAAATTGCAATGAGATATCATCTCACACCTGTCAGAGTGACTGTCATCAAAAAGAACAAATTACAAATGTTGGCAAGAATGTGGAGAAAGGGGGACCCTAGTACACTGGGATATTACTGAAAATGTAAGTTGGTGCAGCTGTTATGGAAAACAGTATGGATATTCATTAAAAAAAAAAACAATGATTCTGCAATGCCACTCCTGAGTATATAGCCAAAGAAAATGAAAGCACTAATTCAAAAAAAATATGTGCAGCCCAATGTTCACAGAAACATTGTTTACAATAGCCAAGATATGGAAGGAACCCAAGTGTCCATCAACAGAGGATGGATAAAGAAGATGTGGTATACACATACACACACACATACACACACACATAATGGAATATTAGTCATAAAAAATAATGAAATTTTGCCATTTGAAACAACTTGGATAGACCTAGAGTGTGTTATGCTTAGTAAAATAAGTTAGAGAAAGGAAAATAATGTATGTTTTTATTTATACTATGTGGAATCTGAAAAACAAATCAAGTGCATAAAATATAACACAACAGGAACAGACTCACAGCTACAGAGAACAAACTAGTGGTTACTAGTTAGGAGGATGGGGGAACAGCAAGACAGGGAAAGGGAATAAGGGGCTATGTATAAAATAAATAAGACACAGACTACTATGTATAAAATAAGACACAAAGGTATAATAATGTACAACACAGGGAAAATAGCCAATATTTTATAACAACTTTAAGTGGAATGAAATCTAGTAAAATATTGAATCACAATGCTATACATCTGAAACTAATATTGTAAATCAACTATATTTTAATCATAAAAGTTCTTAAGGTGTAAGTACATAGTTACACAGCTTTCAGCGCCTCTTGTAAGTTATTATAGCCAGTTCATTTATTTCAAGTGAAGGACTGTTGTGATACCTTGCTTCCCGTATAACATACAACCCCAGATACTACTGACTGGGACACCTGCATTGTCTTCTGTGAGAGAAGCAACTCCTAAGCTCTCTAGCCAAACAGAAAGAGCAAGAATCTGTCTTCATGGCACGTTAACCTTATGATTCTAGTCCAGGGTGTCTGTAGACTACACTATGAGAAACTTTCTGCAGTGTTTAGCAATGGTCTTACAGCTAATGACCAGGATGCTCTCTGCTAGCACATTGTCTCTACGTCACCACACTTCCTATACTCCCACCTTGCTTTCCAATCCATGCCTGATAGAACTGGAGCTTTGGTTCAGCTCTGAATCCCTGTGGATAAAGCTCTGACACACAGCCTAACAGTTAATGACTCCTCTGACTCTCACTACTGCTGCACTTCATTCCCTGGCTGTAAAATGGACGAAGCACTTGGATCCACAGTGATGGCATCTGTCTGACCTGGTATATCAGCACCTGCCATCTGTGACTACCCGGCCATGCCTTTTGGATTGGCCAGCCACACTCTGCTGTACACTGTTACTCTCCAGTCTCATCATGTCAGATGTAAACCTGAACTTTGCCTGAGTTTGCTTCATCCCCTGTCCATTGTTGGAATATTCATGCAGCTGAAGCAAGAGTGGCAACTGTCTTTTCTAGCATTTTTGCTTCTGTTGATTATCTATTGGAAAATGTTACTAAAGTTCAGAATCTTTATTTCTGAATCCTCTCATATTAATATCTAAGCAATGGATATTATCTAATGAATAACAATATAGTAGCTTATTAAATTTATTAATTACTTAGCTGAAAATAGGACCTTGTAATAAAGGAAATCATGTACTTGTCTATTTTATTTTTTTTAGGAGGAGGGCAGTTTCATGAGAATTTGCCCACAATGGCAAATATGGTGATTTAGCAAAATTGGATGCTTGGGAAATCTGGTAGTGGCACGAAGTCAGGGGTTTGGGGGAAAAAACAGATGCAGATGTGTGCTGATGAGTAAAAATTCATAATGGACAATACTGGGTTTCTGTGGTTGAACTCTTTCCCAATGTTTCCTGGAACTCTGGTCAAAGCTTGGAATCGATCTGCTTAAAAATCCTGGTAAGAAATCTTTCCTCCTCTGCAATGGGATGACTATTGATCCACTTTTTAAAGGTGTAGTTTTATTCCATAGAGAGTATGTAAATATGTAGTCTTAATTCCACAGAGAAAGTAAAACAAAGGTACTCAGAACTGAGGTATACCAGCCCCTGATGCAAGCTGGATTCTGGTATTGAAAGAAAATAGGTGAAAAAATAATTATATGGTGAAACCTGATACTCTCAGATGTCTTGCCCTACTTGGTTCCCAGAATTCTGCCATCCCATCTCTCCCAAGACCTGGAAAGTCCTTCTCTGAGGACTCTGACCAACCAAACAGGAAAAATTTTTCCTGCGCATAAATTAGTGATGCTTGGATCATAGAGTGCTTCTCTTTGGGTCATATAGTGCTTCTCTCCTTTACACTTTCTTCTCATTTTATATAATAAGCACATGTTTATTCTTCTGTAATCATAAAAATTTACATTCGCTGAGTAAATACTTGTGCTGGGCACTATTCTGAGCAACTTAAATTCATTGTCTTTTAAAATTTTCACAGTAATCTTATAAGTTAGAAATGGTAACTAAATAGTAACATTTAATAACTAAGGAAAGTGTCCTAGAAATTAAATAAATTGTTCAACATCTAATAACTAGTGAGTGGTAGAGTCAGATTTGAACCCAGTCTATTTGGCTCTACGCCTGTGTTTCTACTTATACCCTAAAAATGTCTCAAATAAGTTTGAAACTTATTTTTAAGAAAATCTCTCAAATTGTTCATTCTCTTTATTCTCATACATTATACCCTTGTAGACTAAAAAAATATTCACAACCTAAAAGTTGGGAGTTATGTTTTACTCAGTGGGAATTTTTAGGACTTCAACCCCGAGAGGGAGCATCTCACATAGCCCTGAGATAATTGCTCCAAGGAGGTGAGTAGGGGGAGCCAGTTTATATAGACGTTTTACAACAAAGGGCAGGTAGTCTGAATATCAAAAGATTATTGCTAATTAAAGTAAACCAGATATCCCTAAAGAATTTTGCACATTTCTATGTATGGGAAGATCGAAGAGTCTGGGCTCACTGAAATCAGTCCTTTGATATTCATCTTAGCTAACTGAGGCCAGTATCCTGTGTTTTTACATCCAGAGTTTCTTCATGGCTTACCTTACAGAGTGATTACAGTCTGATGGCTGCTAGATGGCAGGCATTCCTTCCTTCCTGAGTTCCCTCAGGGCTCACTAGGTCGCCATCTGTGGGTCTGCAATCACTGATGACTGTAACCTTGTTTACTGACATGGCAGCAAATAGTCTTTTTCTCATCCTAATAAGCTTTAAATTACAATCTAGAATTATTTCTTTTTTCTGCAGTTTCTATTTCATAATTTTGTTGTGTGTCTGTTTATGTCCCTATATATCCTTTGAACCTGAAGCTTGATGCCTGACTCGTCTTTGATTGATGTAAATAGGTAAGGTGCTGCAGAGCATTGGTTGGTGACACCACTTTGGCGATGTCTATGGGAACTCTTATTAGAACATGGCAAGTCTAGTCAGAGGAGTGAGACTTAAGAAGGATGTCACTGGGGGTTGTGTCTTCCCTCTGTACCTGATCTACCTATGAAAGCACATATACTCAGTTCATACAATGAAATCTTGTAGGGGAATTAACTACCATATTACCAAATAATATTTGAATAATTTTATGTAATTCCCATAAGATAATGTTACTGTAATTCCAAGATTCAGAACCACATGATTCCAGTTTTGAAATAACAGCATATATGTGGTGAATGAATATATGTATGTATGCGTGTGTTATGAATTAGTTAAAAAAATGTTAAGTAGAGCACAGGATGCCAGAAGTTAGCTGCAGTTCAACACCAGACCACAAGAGAAATTGAAATTGAGAAGATTACTACTCACAGGTCCTGAAGTAAGCATGCTTCGAGGAGCCACATGGGGAAATCAAGGCTGAGTGCAGAGAGAGAAGCAGGACCTGGGGCACAAAGCTTTATTAGGGTCCATGGGTGGAGTGCTGTGGGGTTCCCAGGCTGGGCTGGATTGATATATTCAACCCAAAAGATCAGAGTGCTGGTAAATTCTGCAGGGGTCATATTTAAAGGTCATATGAGGGGAAGGCACTGGGAGGTGGAGGAGACTGTTGATTACAAGGGCTACTAGGAAAGTCACATCAGGAGCTAATATTCGCTTGTGAATCTGCAGGATGCTATCTAGGGTGAGTGCTTGCATAAGGTCCCTGCAGGCTACTTGACCAAACAAACAAGATGCCACAGCAGCAATACAATGGAGTAGCTTAGCTAAACAGTGTATTAAACAATTGATACTAATACTGCTTTTAATGGCCTAGTCAGATTCTTTTCAAGTGCAGGCAAAAAGCAAAAAGCTCCATATATGCTCAAAGTTTCCAATCGGATTATAGTAGCCTTTCTAAAAAATAAACAGACAAAACAAGAGTTAATGAATGTGCACAAAATTTTTTAACATGACACAGAAAACAACCAGAAAAAGCTATTAGAAGGGAACAAATGGATACTAACTTGGGAGAAGATAATTTTTAAAAACAGGAAGAGAAATAAATTAACAACCATTAATATTCTGAGAGAAATAAGAAATAGTATTACATCCATGAGAATAGAATATTTAATAAAAAGCGTAGATTCAGTATTACTTTGGGCAGTATTATTAGAACAAAATACAGAAAACTATTCAAATAAAGAAAAAGCATATGGTTAGATTCAGACAAGTATGTTTGTTTAAGAAATTTTCTCACTAATTTATAACAAATCATATAAAAATAATGAAATCACAGAATTTTAGAGTCAAAATGTAATAGATTAATTTTCTCATTTTATAAACTTGATACAATCACTTTTCTTCATTTCAGTCAAAACTCTCAAGAAGACTCATGTCAGACCCACAATGCAACAAAAATTCTCCCATTTTTTCTGTTCTTCTGCCTCCATTCAGGAGTAGAGAGGGATAGGGGTGTAACTAAATTTCAAAATATTACAGAACAAATTATTAAATTATAGAAATCATAGAAGGTATTGCTGCAAGTAACTAATATCAATTTAAAGTGAAAAAAATTTCATATCACACTTACCAATAAGAAAGATTGCAAAATATTGATTAAGATACCTTTTCCCTCTAGAACAGGTAAGATAATGATGAAGGTTTTTTGTATCAATAAGGTAGGTGATAGCTTTATTCCTCCACATTATGACTAGAAACATGTACATAAACACAATGAAAAAATGAAAAGCTACTATACAATAACATGTTTCTTTTTAGGGAGATAGCCCACAGTTTTGCCAAAATCTAAAATTATTGTTCCTTTTATCAAAGTCAGAATTCAAGGTCAGAGAATTCTATGCATTTGACAGAAAAGCACTCAAATTCTGCACATTTTTCTTAAAAGTTGTCTACTAACTTAATACAAATTTTTAGGTCATGGGGAAATTCAGGCTCTTACGTGAGTGCCGGCTCTCACATACCAGTTATCCCTCTAGATTTTCTAAGTAATTGAAGAGCAAATGTAAAAGGGAAAAAACTGAACACATGCCAAGTTTCCTCTTTGTGCAATGCTTCTAGAGTCATAGGAAGGAAAATAGGAGAGAAAGAAACTGTATTTTCAAAAGATAACATTTCTGTCAACTATTTTGGAGAAAAGGTGCTTATTGTTTCTTTTTCTCAAAAAGAAGACATTAAATAATGCTAAGAATTACTTAAATATCCACAATCATTCTGTTCCCAAAAAGTAGCACTGACATTTGGACAAGTGTAGAGAACTAAAAGTCTCTGAGTCTAAATGCGCCCCCATGTGGAAATAAGTAATCATTACTACCTCTTTCAATTTGGTTCCATTTGTTCATACTTGGTACCTTGAGATTTATGAAGATTTCTGATGAAAGTCACCCAATTAATCATGTCAAAAATAATAATGATTTATCAATTTCTCAATTTATTTGATGACACTGTTGATGTATGCCAGCTAAAATTACACACAGCATCATTTTGTTTACCCTGTATTCCTAATGCTTAGCTTACTGCTTGGCACAAAACCGAAGGTAAATAAATATTTTTTTTCGAAATAACAAAACTATGATTATACAGTCACATAAACTGAAAAATCTAAAGTGACTTACATCTGTCTCTTCCTCGCAGTCAATATTCCATAATCCAGTTGCAGTGATTGTACATCTGAAACTCCACTTGGATCCAGATCTGTTCCAGGTTTAGGAACACATAAACTCTTTGCTGGTCATAAGCAATGGCCCCTAACTGTTCAATTCTGAACCAGTATTCACTGTTAGCAGATGTATCCTAAAACAAAACTGTCCTGTGGGCCTTTACAAAAAGGTGTGGCTAGATGGGACTTCCACTATGGCAGAGTGAGGAGGCTGGCACATCCTTTCCCTGGCAAATAACTATAAAACTAGATAGAATATTTAAAAACAAACATTTCAGAGCTCTAGAAACCCATGAATGATAATGATCCCAAACAATATCTTTTCAGTAGCTTTCAATATTTAATGTTCATTTTGGTGAGCATTCTTTGAAATAATTAAAAGAATAATATATTATTTAATTAAAATTGTGGGTTAAGGCGATGGCACCCCACTCCTGTACTCTTGCCTGGCAAATCCCATGGACAGAGGAGCCTGGTAGGCTGCAGTCCATGGGGTCCATAGGAGTCAGACACGACTGAGCGACTTCCCTTTCACTTTTCACCTTCATGCATTGGAGAAGGAAATGGCAACCCACTCCAGTGTTCTTGCCTGGAGAATCCCAGGGATGGGGGAGCCTGGTGGGCTGCCATCCATGGGGTCACACAGAGTCAGACACAACTAAAGTGACTTAGCAGCAGCAGCAGTACATTTTTTAAAAGTGTGCCAATATTAATGTATTTGCTCACATCTTCATTTGAAACTATTTTGATTTTTTTTTAAATATTTTGAAAAAAAAATATTTTGTAAAAATTCAAAACCCAGATTGATATGAATGCATTAAAGTTAATTATATTCTTGTTTGGTAGGCTAATATTATTTCTAATAATAAAAGTTATGAGTATATTTTGTAGTAAATTAGTTCTTTTATGTCCCTTTTCATAGTCCATTGTCACTGAAACAAGTAGAAGTAACAATTTTGAGTTGGAATTCTCTCATTACTAATTAAATTTATTCAGATTTTATTCATGAAGAATAGAAGAACTTGTTATTTAATGGTGAGAATTCAGAGTACATATCCTGTGAGAGATTTTGTTTTGAAACTTCTCATTTTATCAAAATTAGGAATAATTAGTTTTAAATATATGTGGTGAGAAGAGAATCAAAAGAGATTTTTTCCATTACAATATGAAAAAAATTTATTATCTTTTACTTACCTCTTT
Organism: Bos indicus; assembly: GCF_029378745.1. Taxonomy (NCBI): domain Eukaryota; kingdom Metazoa; phylum Chordata; class Mammalia; order Artiodactyla; family Bovidae; genus Bos; species Bos indicus. Next base: position 56,530,291 of record NC_091765.1, on the reverse strand, counting down.
TCTGTTTCCAGTTTTATCCTTATCCCTGTTTCCAGTTAATTTATAATTATTACAGAAATGTTGAAACAAAATGATACTCAGCAAATTAGGGCCAAGATCTGTGCTGTTATTGATGATGTTTGACAAAAATTAGTTTTAGGAGTTCTCATATTAACTTGCCAACTCTGCACAACACACAGGCATGTGCTACAGTGGCTGATAGTTTTTCCTCCCTCTCCCACAAATTTCAGTAGATATTCAAAAGCTAACTTGACTTTGAATGTGCTTTCTGCCTGTAGAATATAGGAAAAATTGCCCTCCGGTAAGTTGAGTTGCTTGTGTTCTCATGAAAAAAATTAAGAATTTTTTGCTCTAGGCAAAAGTTTAGCATATATATTTTTAAGTATACATTTCATAAAATACCACTTACAGCCATCAATACAGAAATTTGATTTCTTGTCCTATGACTGTATCCCCACAAATATTGATACAAACAAAAAACATAAATGTTGAAGTCTTCAAGAATTGTTGGTTATTGCAACTCTGATCAAAGATGCAACTTTGTTAAAAAAATTAGTGTTATGATTTCATGACACATTTTGTTGTTCACTGATCCTCTTACCAAGGCCCCAGTCCTCCCCTTGATGCCCAAATCATCTTTTCTTGATTCACTAACATGACTTTGATGATATCCCTGCTCTGGTTAAACTGTTCAATCCATCAGGGATTCTCTGTTGACTTGAGAGAATCACCAGAGCTCTCTGTATTCCTTCATGATCTCCCTCCTGTTTTTCTCTCTAACCAGATTATCTTACTACTGCTTCTCAGTATCATCAACAGTGGGCTCTTTTGAGTGATCCAACCGAACCTTGGTGCTTCACATCTCTTTGCACTCAGGCACTCTTCTCTCCCAAGAATTCCATCTCTGACTCTCAATGGAACATCTTCACTTTCCTTCTGCATTACCTTAGTTCAGTTCAGTTCAGTTCAGTTCAGTCCCTCAGTCATGTCCAACTCTTTGTGACCCCATGAACCGCAGCATGCCAGGCCTCCCTGTCCATCACCAACTCCCAGAGTTTACCCAAATTCATGTCCATTGAGTCGGTGATGCCATCTCATTCTCTGTCGTCCCCTTCTCCTCCTGCCTTCAGTCTTTCCCTAGCAGATTATTATTAATTTATTAACCCCCGGATTCCCCAAGAAATTTTTCATAACTTCCCACCCCAAGAGGTTAATCACACCAACCCTATACAACTTCTCTTTCTTGTCCCTGATTCTGTTGTTGCTCTAATGGCACTAATGCAATTTGTTCATTTTTCTGTCTCACCAGGCAGGCTGTAAGTTCCTTGAGATCAGACTCTGAATAACCAACATTTTATCTACTTTCTGACACACAATGGATTCTAAGTAAATGTTTGATAAGAGATTAAAAAACAACAACAACAACTTTTACTACACAGGGGCTTGGGAATAGAAACTAAGCAGAAACTCTGATTTGTGGTAGTTGAGTTTATGAACAGAGAGCCTACCAGTGAGGATGACTTAATTTTAAGGAAGGCAGCTATCTCTGAGTATCAAGAACTTGGAAGCCACTGTACTATTTTTTTTTAATATAGATTGCCTCATTTTTGTCTTTCCTAGACTTCAGTCACTGGCATATTCTTTAATTCTTTTGCCATTTGCCTAACTTTAAAAAAAATATTTTTATTTATTTATTTATTTGGCTGTACTAGGCCTTAGGTGCAGCATGCAGAATCTTTAGTTGGGGCATGCAAACTTGTAGTTGCAGCATGTGGGATCTAGTTCCCTGACTAGGAATCTAGCCTGGGCCCCCAGTATTAGGAGCATGGAGTCTTGGCCACTGGACCACCAGAGAATTCCTACCTAACTTTTATGCATACTATTGACTTGATATTTTTATTTAGATGAACTCACATTGTACTCACTAAATTTACCTTAATGGAAATTTTGTATTATTACTATAAATAGAATATTTAGCATTATGTTTCAAATACAGCTTAGCTAATAGCCTGGTAGGTAACTAGGACAAATCCTCCTACTAAGACCAGTCAGTTCAGTTCAGTTCAGTTGCTCAGTCATGTCCGACTCTTTGCGACCCCATGAATCGCAGCATGCCAGGCCTCCCTGTCCATCACCAACTCCCGGAGTTCACTCAAACTCATGTCCATCGAGTCAGTGATGCCATCCAGCCATCTCATCCTCTGTCATCCCCTTCTCCTCCTGCCCCCAATCCCTCCCAGCATCAGAGTCTTTTCCAATGAGTCAACTCTTAGCATGAGGTGGCCAAAGTACTGGAGTTTCAGCTTTAGCATCATTCCTTCCAAAGAAATCCCAGGGCTGATCTCCTTTGGAATGGACTGGTTGGATCTCCTTGCAGTCCAAGGGACTCTCAAAAGTCTTCTCCAACACCACAGTTCAAAAGCAGCAATTCTTCGGCGCTCAGCTCTCTTCACAGTCCAACTCTCACATCCATACATGACCACTGGAAAAACCATAGCCTTGACTAGATGGACCTTTGTTGACAAAGTAACGTCTCTGCTTTTGAATATGCTATCTAGGTTGGTCATGACTTTCCTTCCAAGGAGCAAGTGTCTTTTAATTTCATGGCTGCAATCACCATCTGCAGCTAAATCCAATAGGAAAAGCTAAATAAGATTTTTCTGTAAAGTTTGTTTCAATGGGTTGAAGAGCTACCAAGACTTGGAAAAATTTAAAAGGCAAGATCTTGGAGAACATAGGAAAACAGAGCATTGATTCTCACACTTAAAGCTACTTTTTTCCCACAAATACTTGTTTGGAGCTCACTCTAGAATATCTTGCCTAGATAAATCTAACATAAAGGAAGTGAAAATTAATAAATCAGCTTCTCAGATCTTTTAAAATTTGTAGATGTACCTGTGATATTTGGTTTATAGAGATTTTGTGAAAGTTGCTCAGTCGTGTCCAACTCTTTGCGATCCCATGGACTATACAGTCATGGAATTCCCCAGGCCAGAATATTGGAACAGGTAGCCTTATCCCTTCTCCAGGGGATCTTCCCAACCCAGAGATCAAACCCAGGTCTCCTGCATTGCAGGTCGATTCTTTACCAGCTGAGCCACAAGGGAAACCCAAGAATACTGGAGTGCGTAGCTTATCCCTTCTCTGGGGGATCTTCCTGACCCAGGAATCAAACCAGAGTCTCCTGCACTACAGGCAGATTCTTTACCAACTGAGCTATCAGGGAAGCCCCTTTATAGAGATTTAGAAGGGGTTATATACATTTAAGATATGAGAACTGAAACATTTCCAAAAGAAAAATAACTTTAATATGTTAAGTATTTTCATTTTCTAAGAGGGGAAGTTTTACTATAATAATAATGACCTTTTGAATTGCTTGAAATCTTATAAAGCCATTAAACTTTGGGCTGGGGAGAGCCTTCATTGTTTATAAGTGATTTAGGAAGCTTTAGTAATTGGTATATATGTCTAAAAAGGGGCACATTCAATTAATATATTTAATTAAGATGAATTGGAAATTATACTGGTTTAATAATATACTTTCTCTCTGATTTTATGAGAATATAAAAATAATAACATGTAAAAATAATACTAGAAAGTATTCTAATTTATGTAAGACTGCTCAATTTTTCAATGGAAAGCCTAAATAATTGGACATTTCTAAATTTCCTATTTTGACTTTACTGGTCAGATGCACTAACTCTGATGTTATATATATGTTTCCAATTATGAAAATGAAAACATGTTTTTAATCAAATTGACTTATAATAACTAAAGTGTCTATAAAACTTATTATTACAACTTCAGATAGTGCTATAATTTATGTGAATCTAGAGAGATATCCTTAAATCATTGACATAAATTCTAAAAAGTGCTTTATTTTTTTAGAACTTTATAATGTTAACAGTGACCACACTGTTTTTTAAAGAATGATTCTAACTTACTCTCTATGACCTGCAACTGAATTTGAGTACTTGAAAGTCATTAGTGAGGGGCTTCCCAGATGGCATTAGTGGTAAAGAACCCACCTGCCAATGCTGGAGATGTAAGAGTCATGGGTTTGATCCTTGGGTCAGGAGGATCCCCTGGAGGAGAAAATGAAACCCACTCCAGTATGCTTGCTTGGAGAATCCCATGGACAGAGGAGCCTGGCTGGCTACAGTTCATAAGATTTCAAAGAATCAGACACAAGTGAAGCAACTTTGCACACATGCACGCAAGTCATTAGTGAATAATATTTTAATTACAAAGAAACAATAATTCCTACAGAAATCAGTCTCCTTAAATCAGAGAACAAACATGTAGAGTTGTCATATAGTACTTACTTACAACCTTGCGTATAGAGTTGACCCCTGAACAATATGAGTGAACTGCCTGCTGCTGCTGCTGCTAAGTCACTTCAGTCGTGTCCAACTCTGTGCGACCCCACAGATGGCAGCCCACCAGGTTCCTCCGTCCCTGGGATTCTCCAGGCAAGAACACTGAAGTGGGTTGCCATTTCCTTCTCCAATGCGTGAAAGCAAAAAGGCAAGAGTACTGGAGTGGGGTGCCATTGTCTCCTCCCAGTGAACTGCCTGGGTCCACTTAAATGTGAATTTTCTTCACTATATGCATACTATATCAGTACATCATCCATGATTGGTGTGATATGACTGATTTATGTTTAAATATATTATTCCATATCAAAAAGATAAAAGCCTCAAATATAATAAAAAAGGAAAGATCTGATAGGTAAATGGAAATTGTGCCCTTAGATTATACTGTTGGCTTTTCACATAAGGGAGAAAAAAGTACTGTTTGGCATTCATATATTTCACTCAGTAAATCAAAGTTTTCTTATGTAGACTTTCAATTCTCATGAGTTAATTTTGTATTTCATGCTGTCTTTTAGCATGCTCCTGGTTTGTTCTAAATAGAGCAATAAGAATTTTTCAATCTAAGAAGGACTAGAATTTTCGATGTGTATTATATTTAACTATGCATATTTATTTTGAATATTGCAAGTTATTCTAACTAACAAAGGAAGCAGCACACCAAAAATTCTTTGTGTTTTGGTCAGTATGTTCTAACAATGACGTTTAATAATGACTTTCCTAATTCTGGCCCAGATTTTTTAAAAATGGAATTATTATGACGTGTTTTGCTGCAAAGTCGCTTCAGTCGTGTCCGACTCTGTGCGACCCCATGGACTGCAGCCTACCAGGCTCCCCCGTCCCTGGGATTCTCTAGGCAAGAACACTGGAGTGGGTTGCCATTTCCTTTTCCAATGCATGAAAGTGAAAAGTGAAAGTGAAGTCACTCAGTCGTGTCCGATCCTCAGCGACCCCATGGACTGCAGCCTTCCAGGCTCCTCCGTCCATGGGATTTTCCAGGCAAGAGTACTGGAGTGGGTTACCATTGCCTTCTTCATGATGTGTTTTTTGTTTTTTTTTCTTAAAAACATTTTCATTCTGATACTTTTTCTTTCTTTTTTTAAATTTATTTATTTAATTATTTATTTTACTTTACAATATTGTATTGGCTTTGCCATACATCAACATGCATCCACCATGGGTGTACACATGTTCCCCATCCTGAACCCCCCTCCCACATCCCTCCCCATACCATCCCTCTGGGTCATCCCAGTGCACCAGCCCCAAGCTTCCTGTATCCTACATCGAACCTGGACTGGTGATTCGTTTCTTATATGATATTATACATGTTTTAATGCCATTCTCCCAAATCATCCCCCACCCACCCTCTCCCACAGAGTCCAAAAGACTGTTCTATGCATCAGTGTCTCTTTTTCTCTCTCGTACACAGGGTCATCGTTACCCTCTTTCTAAATTCCATATATATGCATTAGTATACTGTATTGGAGAAGGCAATGGCACCCCACTCCAGTACTCTTGCCTGGAAAATCCCATGGACCGAGGAGCCTGGAAGGCTGCAGTCCATGGGGTCGCTGAGGATCGGACACGACTGAGTGACTTCCCTTTCACTTTTCACTTTCATGCATTGGAAAAGGAAATGGCAACCCACTCCAGTGTTCTTGCCTGGAGAATCCCAAGGATGGGGGAGCCTGGTGGGCTGCTATCTATGGGGTTGCACACAGTCAGACACAACAGAAGCGACTTAGCAGCAGTAGCAGCAGCATACTGTATTGGTGTTTTTCTTTCCAGCTTACTTCACTCTGTGTAATAGGCTCCAGTTTCATCCACCTCATTAGAACTGATTCAAATGTATTCTTTTTAATGGCTGAGTAATACTTCATTGTGTATATGTAGCACTGCTTTCTTATCTGTTCATCTGATGATGGACATCTAGGTTGCTTCCATGTCCTGGCTATTATAAACAGTGCTGCGATGAACATTGGGGTACACATGTCTCTTTCAATTCTGGTTTCCTCAGTGTGTATGCCCAGCAGTGGGATTGCTGGGTTGTATGGCAGTTCTATTTCCAGTTTTTTAAGGTATCTCCACACTGTTCTCCATAGTGGCTGTACTAGTTTGCATTCCCACCAACAGTGTAAGAGGGTTCCCTTTTCTCCACACCCTCTCCCAGCATTTATTGCTTGTAGACTTTTGGGCCACAGCCATTCTGACTGGTGTGAAATGGTACCTCATTGTGGTTTTGATTTGCATTTCTCTAATAATGAGTGATGTTGAGCATCTTTTCATGTTTTAGCCATATGTATGTCTTCTTTGGAGAAATGTCTATTTAGTTCTTTGGCCCATTTTTTGATTGGGTCATTTATTTTTCTGGAATAGAGCTGTAGGAGTTGCTTGTATATTTTTGAGATTAGTTGTTTGTTAATTGCTTCATTTGCTATTATTTTCTCCCATTCTGAAGGCTGTCTTTTCATCTTGCTTATAGTTTCTTTTGTTGTGTAGAAGCTTTTAATTTTAATTAGATCCCATTTGTTTATTTTTGCTTTTATTTCCAATATTCTGGGAGGTGGGTCATAGAGGATCCCGCTGTGATGTATGTTGGAGACTGTTTTGCCTATGTTCTCCTCTAAGAGTTTTATAGTTTCTGGTCTTATGTTTAGATCTTTAATCCATTTTGAGTTTATTTATGTGTATGGTGTTAGAAAGTGTTCTAGTTTCATTCTTTTACAAGTGGTTGACCAGTTTTCCCAGCACCATGTGTTAAAGAGATTGTCTTTTCTCCATTGTATATTCTTGCCTCCTTTGTCAAAGATAAGGTGTCCATAGGTGCGTGGGTTGATCTCTGGGCTTTCTATTTTGTTCCATTGATCTATATTTCTGTCTTTGTGGCAGTACCATACTGTCTTGATGACTGTGGCTTTGTAGTAGAGCCTGAAGTCAGGCAGGTTGATTCCTCCAGTTCCATTCTTCTTTCTCAAGACTGCTTTGGCTATTCAAGGTTTTTTGTATTTCCATACAAATTGTGAAATTATTTGTTCTAGCTCTGTGAAAAATACCGTTGGTAGATTGATAGGGATTGCACTGAATCTATAGATTGCTTTGGGTAGTATACTCATTTTCACTATATTGATTCTTCCAATCCATGAACATGGTATATTTCTCCATCTATTAGTGTCCTCTTTGATTTCTTTCATCAGTGTTTTATAGTTTTCTATATATAGGTCTTTAGTTTCTTTAGGTACATATATTCCTAAGTAGAAATAAATGAATCAGAGAGGAAAAAAGAAAAATGAATTAAAAGAAATGAGGACAATCTCAGAGACTTCCAGGACAATATTAAATGCCACAACATTCGAATCATAGGAGTCCCAGAAGAAGAAGACAAAAGAAAGACCATGAGAAAATACTTGAGGAGATAATAGTTGAAATCTTCCCTAAAATGGGGAAGGAAATAATTACCCAAGTCCAAGAAACCCAGAGAGTCCCAAAGAGGATAAACCCAAGGCGAAACACCCCAAGACACATATTAATCAAATTAACAAAGATCAAACACAAAGAACAAATATTAAAAGCAGCAAGGGAAAAACAACAAATAACACACAAGGGGATTCCCATAAGGATAACAGCTGATCTTTCAATAGAAACTCTTCAGGCCAGGAGGGAATGGCAAGACATATTATAGTGATGAAAGAAAATAACCTACAACCCAGATTACTGTACCCAGCAAGGATCTCATTTAAATATGAAGGAGAAATCAAAAGCTTTACAGACAAGCAAAAGCTGAGAGAATTCAGCACCACCAAACCAGCTCTCCAACAGATGCTAAAGGATATTCTCTAGACAGGAGACACAAAAACGATGTATAAACTCAAATCCAAAACAATAAAGTAAATGGCAACGGGATCATACTTATCAGTAATTACCTTAAACGTAAATGGGTTGAATGCCCCAACCAAAAGACAAAGACTGGCTGAATGGATAGAAAAACAAGACCCCTATATATGTTGTCCACAAGAGACCCACCTCAAAACAGGGGACACATACAGACTAAAAGTGAAGGGCTGGAAAAAGATATTCCATGCAAATAGAGATCAAAAGAAAGCAGGAGTAGTAATACTCATATCAGATAAAATAGACTTTAAAACAAAGGCTGTAAAAAGGGACAAAGAATGACACTACATAATGATCAAAGGATCAATCCAAGAAGAAGATATAACAATTATAAATATATATGCACCCAACATAGGAGCACTGCAATATGTAAGACAAATGCTAACACGTATGAAAGGGGAAATTATCAATAACACAGTAATAGTGGGAGACTTTAATACCCCACTCACACCTATGGATAGATCAACTAAACAGAAAATTAACAAAGAAACACAAATTTTAAATGGTACAATAGACCAGTTAGACCTAATTGATATCGATAGGACATTTCACCCCAAAACAATGAATTTCACCTTTTTCTCAAGTGCACATGGAACCTTCTCCAGGATAGATCACATCCTGGGCCATAAATCTAGCCTTGGTAAATTCAAAAAAATTGAAATCATTCCAAGCATCTTTTCTGACCACAATGCAGTAAGATTAGATCTCAATTACAGGAGAAAAACTATTAAAAATTCCAACATATGGAGGCTGAACAACACGCTGCTGAATAACCAACAAATCACAGAAGAAATCAAAAAAGAAATCAAAATATGCATTGAAATGAATGAAAATGAAAACACAACAGTCCAAAACCTATGGAACACTGTAAAAGCAGTGCTAAGGGGAAAGTTCATAGCATTACAGGTATACCTCAAGAAAAAAGAAAAAAAGTCAAATAAATAACCTAATTCTACACCTAAAGCAACTAGAAAAGGAAGAAATGAAGAACTCCAGGGTTAGTAGAAGGAAAGAAAACTTAAAAATTAGAGCAGAAATAAATGCAAAAGAAACAAAACAGACCATAGCAAAAAATCAACAAAACCAAAAGCTGGTTCTTTGAAAGGATAAATAAAATTGACAAACCATTAGCCAGACTCATCAAGAATCAAAGGGAGGAAAATCAAATCAATAAAATTAGAAATGAAAATGGAGAGATCACAACAGACAACACAGAAATACAAAGGATCATAAGAGACTACTATCAGCAATTATATGCCAATAAAATGGACAACGTGGAAGAAATGGACAAATTCTTAGAAAAGTACAACTTTCCAAAACTGAACCAGGAAGAAATAGAAAATCTTAATAGATCCATCACAAGCACGGAAATTGAAACTGTAATCACAAAACTTCCAGCAAATAAAAGCTCAGGTCCAGACAGCTTCACAGCTGAATTCTACCAAAAATTTAGAGAAGAGCTGACAGAAACTCTTCCAGAAAATTGCAGAGGAAGGTACTTCCAAACTCATTCTATGAGGCCACCATCACCCTAATACCAAAACCTGCCAAAGATGCCACAAAAAAAAGAAAACTACAGGCCAATATCACTGATGAACATAGATGCAAAAATCCTTAATAAAATTCTAGCAATCAGAATCCAACAACACATTAAAAAGATCATATACCATGACTAAGTGGGCTTTATCCCAGGGATGCAAGGATTCTTCAATATCCACAAATCAATCAATGTAATACACCACATTAACAAATTGAAAAATAAAAGCCATATGATTATCTCAATAGATGCAGAGAAAGCCTTTGATAAAATTCAACATCCATTGATGATAAAAACTCTCCAGAAAGCAGGAATAGAAGGAACATACCTCAACATAATAAAAGCTATATATGACAAACCCACAGCAAACATTATCCTCAATGGTGAAAAATTGAAAGCATTTCCCCTATAGTTGGGAACAAGACAAGGGTGCCCACTCTCACCACTGCTATTCAACATCATTTTGGAAGTTTTGGCCACAGCAATCAGAGCAGAAAAAGAAATAAAAGGAATCCAAATTGGAAAAGAAGAAGTAAAACTCTCACTGTTTACAGATGACATGATCCTCTACATAGAAAACCCTAGAGACTCCACCAGAAAATTACTAGAGCTAATCAATGAACATAGTAAAGTTGCAGGATATAAAATCAACACACAGAAATCCCTTGCATTCCTATACACTAATAATGAGAAAATAGAAAGAGAAATTAAGGAAACACTTCCATTCACCATTGCAACGAAAAGAATAAAATACTTAGGAATGTATCTACCATGCTGTGTTTTAAACCTAAACTATTACTGGAGTTTCTTAGGTGGCCCCTGGGCAAACATGAATACTGACTGGTTCATAAAAGGTGGGACAGAGGAGTTCATAAGTGACATAAACTGAATTTTATTTATTGTTGTTTTGTTAACTCAAAACAATTTGAAATGTCTTTCAGTTACTAAACAGGATTTAAAAAATACTTTCACAAATCAAAAGAGAGATCTTTCTTCCTGAGTTAATGATACATAAGTAATGTGTTATTAAGACATTACTTTTCAGACTGAAAAGAGGCATACTCATGCTCACATAAAAGACACTATGTCTGTAATTTGATAACAAAAATTACTTTTTCCTATATTTAATTGGCATAAAATAATTTAGATTAGGAAATAAATGCACTAACACTAAGAATACTGGGGAATGGTGCCACAGTGGGGAGTCAGTGTTGATTTCTACAGGTCAGACTACCCTGATTACAGCTCATGGTAACCACACTGTCTGTGTCTTTAGTGATTAAGTGCCACCACGTGGCCTCTGCCACCCCAGGATCTTATTATTCCCACTGTACTTAGAGATCCTAGTTTATTGTAGCAGTTCCCACTGTCATTTCTGACCTACAGAGAAAAGAGACTGCAGGGTTCTGCAAGGATACTGGGGATCCTTCACTATTTCATTTTATTCAGTTGAAAAAGAGGAAGGTGCATCCTCTGGCCCCTCCTATGGTGGGGGAGCAGATCTTATATGATAAAAACACTAAATTTCCAGTCTTTTTAAGCCTATAAACCCCTCCTCTACCAAGACGGTCTTAGCATTTCAATTTCTTTTAGCAAAGGCCATGTTTGATCCCATGTTTTAGTTAACCAATCAACCAACTAGAGTTTTTTCCAACTTCTCAAGCAAATTTGAATCCAGATCTCTTACAATTGTTATCATAACAATAAATTTAGCCTTATCCAATTGTGTATTCAACCACCGTAATCCCAAACATTTAAAATTCATTCTCACACACATTTCCAAGATTTCTGTTTATATGAATTGGAAAAAAAAAAAAGTACAGTTCTTTTGATGTATCATGACAGGTGGTTCAATGGTAAAGAAACCACCTGCCAAATAGGAGACTCAGGTTGGATCCCTGGGCCAGGAAGATCCCCTGGAGAAGGAAATAGCAACCCATTCCAGTATTCTTACCTGGGAAATCCCATGGAAAGAGGAGCCTGGTGGGCTACAGTTCATGAGGTCACAAAGAGTTGGACACAACTTAGCAACTAAATAGCAATGAAACTTTTCTCGGGTTAAGATCTCTGCCTTGCCTTGGGAGCCTACTGTGAACTGAGTCTAATGATAGGTTTAGCATCAAAGAGGGCTGGTGGGGTGTTGTCCTGAGGGAAATCAGTACTGCCTTGTCAGGCAACTGCTTCTGGGAGGCCATTATCGTTTCTTTTGGCAAAGATGAAAGAGCTGCTCTTCCTGGGAAAGAGGACTTGGCAAAATTTTGGGGTTCAATAACCCCAGCTTTATTGGGAGCTACCTAAATGACCCTATTCCAGTTTTTAGGATTTCATTTCTTCCTAGTCAATGCCCTCACTTTAACAGAGGACACCCTGGGAGGTTGGGAACTCAATTTGCATTATAACAGTCATAGAATGAGACCCTGGGTTTGGTTTTCAGAAATATCCACCCTGAAACTACAGTCGGTGGAAGTTTCTTTTAGGGAAGATATAGAATCTTTTAAAGTTATTTATGTGAAGCTTGTGCTGGGAATTTGAAACCCTGAGCCCATCCTTTTCTTTCTCCACTTTCTACAGCTCAGTTAAGGAAAACAAATAAGTCTCATTACACTACTTAGTTTGACTAAAATACCCTAAAATAGCAAATACATGTTCACTCAGAGCCCTGCCTTCTATAGGTATTTGATTAGAGTATCCAGTGTAATATTTTTCATATCTCTGGTGTCACATCAGGCCATAGACTATACGTGCTCTCTTTACTAGTGGAAATAGAGCTATTAGTGCCTTAAATCTATCAACTAAAGAACTAATTCCAGGGTTCCCTGATGGTCCAGTGGTTAAGAATCTGCCTTGCAATGCAGGGAACACCAGTTCGATCTCTTGTCCGGAAAGAAGCCACAGGGCAACTAAGCCTATGCACCGCAATGACTGAGCCCTCATTCTAGAGCCCATGTTCTGCAACAAGAGAAGTAACAGCAATGGAAGCCCATGCACCATAACTAAAGAGTAGTCCCTGCTTGGTGCAACTAAAGAAAAGCTTGCACAGCAATGAAGACCCAGTGCAGTCAAAATAATAATACTAATATTTAAAATAAAATAAATATAAAAGGAACCAATTCCAGAAAACCCATAATCAATTCATAAAATTCATCTTTCATATTCTGTTTCTCTAACTTAATCAAAATTTGTATTAGTCAGGGTTCAATGAAAGAAAAAAATCTTGTAAATCTATAAGGATAAATTTATTGTAAGGAATTAGTTTCTATGATATTCAGGACTAGGGCAGGTCCAAAATCTCTTGGACGTGATGTCAAGAAGGGAACCTAGAACTCAGGCACATGCTGCATTTGCAGTCGTCTTGAAGGAAACTTCAGTTCTTCTTTAAAGGCATTTCAACAGACTGAATCAAACCTACTTATATTATCTAGAATGATCTCCTTTACTTAAAGTCAACTGATTATGGACTTTAATTGCATCCACAAAGTACCTTCAGAGCAACACCAGTGTTTGAGAGATACCTGGGAACTTTAGCATAGCCAAGTGGACACATCAAAAGACCATTATATTCTTCTTTGTCTTTATTTTAGTATAGAACATGTACTACTTTTGTAATTAAGAACTGTAATTGTAACTGAAAGCTTGACTGAAAGCTTCTCTATTTAAATAACAGCACATATGTTCAGATTGAAGTTTGTTTTCTTGTTTGTACTTTACTTCATTCAGTTCAGTTCAGTCGCTCAGTTCTGTCTGACTCTTTGTGATTGCATGGACTACAGCACTCAAGGCCTCCCTGTCCATCACCAACTTCTGGAGCTTGCTCAAACCCATGTCCATTGAGTCAGTGATGCCATCCAACCATCTCATCCTCCGTCTTCCCCTTCTCCTCCCACCTGCAATCTTTCCCAGCATCAGGGTTTTCCAGTGATTCAGTTCTTCGCATCAGGTGGCCAAAGTATTGGAATATCAGCATCAGTATCAGTTCTTCCAGTGAATATTCAGGACTGATCTCCTTTAGGATGGACTGGTTGGATCTCCTTGCAGTCCAAGGGACTCTCAAGAGTCTTCTCCAGCACCACAGTTCAAAAGCATCAATTCTTCAGTGCTCAGCTTTCTTTAATTTCCAACTCTCACAGTGACTACTTTCCAGTGACTACTGGAAAAACCATAGATTTGACCCCACAGGCCTTAGTTGGCAAAGTAATGTCTCTGCTTCTTAATATGCTGTCTAGGTTGGTCATAGCTCTTCTTCCAAGTATCAAGCATCTTTTAATTTCATGGTTGCAGTCACCATCTGCATTGATCTTGGAGCCCCCCAAAATAAAGTATCCCACTGTTTCCATTGTTTCCCCATCTATTTCCCATGGAGTGATGGGACCAGATGCCATGATCTTAGTTTTCTGAATGTTGAGTTTAAGCCCAACTCTTTCACTCTCATCTTCCACTTTCAAGGGGCTCTTTGGTTCTTCTTCAATTTCTCCCATAAGAGTAGTGTCATCTACATATCTGAGGTTATTGATATTTCTCCTGGCAATTTAGATTCCAGCTTGTGCCTCACCCAGCCCAGCATTTTACATGATGTACTCTGCATATTAGTTAAATAAGCAGGGTGACAATATACAGCCTTGACGTACTCCTTTCCCAATTTGGAACCAGTTCGTTGTTCCATGTCCAGTTCTAACTGTTGCTTCTTGACCTGCATACAGATTTCTCAGGAGGCACATAAGGTGGTCTAGTATTCCCATCTCTTGAAGAATTTTCCACAGTTTATTGTGGTCCACACAGTTAAAGGCTTTGGCATAGTCAATAAAGCAGAAATAGATGTTTTCCTGGAACTCTCTTGCTTTTTCAATGATCCAACGGATGTTGGCAATTTGATCTCTGGTTCCTTTGCCATTTCTAAATCCATCTTGAACATCTGGAAGTTCATGGTTCATGTACTGTTGAAGCCTGGCTTGGAGAATTTTGAGCATTACTTTACCAGCATGGGAGATGAGTGCAATTGTGCAGTAGTTTGAGCATAATTTGACATTATCGTTCTTTGGGATTAGAATGAAAACTGACCTTTTCCAGTCCTGTGGGCACTGCTGAGATTTCCAAATTTGCTGTCATATTGAGTGTAGCACTTTCACAGCATCATCTTTTAGGATTTGAAAAAGCTCAACTGGAATTCCATCACCTCCACTACCTTTGTTTGTAGTGATGTTTCCTAAGGCCCACTTGACTTCACAATCCAAAGTCTCTGACTCTAGGTGAGTGATCACACCTCGTAGTCATCTGGGTCATGGAGATCTTTTTTGTATAGTTCTTTGTGTACTTTACTTAGACAATAACATATTTGGATTCCTTTTTCTTCCCTCGTTGACCTTCTTTCATATTTGGCCTATTTTCCTTGTGTTTGAACTCTCAAAGACTGGTGGTACAGAACATCTAACAATTCTCAGATGATGGTTCTAAACTAATACGGCTTTCAAAGATAGTTTTCCTAAAATAATAGGTTATACTCTGAGAGAATTTTACTTTTAAGTCCCAGAAGCTCCATCACCTTTCATTACATGAAAGCCATGATGCATTCTTTATAATAGTCTGAAATTCAGGTGAATGAAAAGTACACAATGACTACTGGCTAATGAAACAAAAGATACATTAATTTAAAATTAAATGAGGAAACACTTTGCCCTAGTTTCTATGACAACACAAGGATAACCCAATTCTACACAGTTTGATATTCAGATTCTTCATTGGCATGGGTTTATTCCATGGTAGATTCAATTATGTTAATGGCATTATGCTTGCATGCATTCTAAGCCAGCATTATGAGAAGTCTTTTTAACACATTTTATATCATTTGATTTTGCTCTATAATCTTGTTTGGTTGCTGTCATGTTCTAAATAGTTCAGCAGCAAGATTTTAAACCACTATCCCCATTAACTGGAGAAGGAAATGGCAACCCACTCCAGTATTCCAGTATTCTTGCCTGGGAAATCCCACGGACAGAGGAACCTGGTAGGCTGCAGTCCATGGGGTCACAAGAGCTAGACATGACTTAGAGAATAAACAGCAACAACAATCCCCATTTACATTGATTTGTTTCCCAGGAAATCTCAATGCTGTCTTTTTTCATTAGAAAATAAACGACTAACCAGTCAACCAGCAATTTTTGGTATCCTTGACAACAAAACAGGGTGACTTCTTTTCAATACAGACCCTAGAGAAATAAATCATCTGTGTTCTGAAAACATTTTTCTCAATTAATATTTTTAAAGGAAAAAGAAATATGCCAGTCTACTAATTAAATCACACTGGATAGAAACACGTGTGAAGTAAATTGAGAATCAAATCACATTTAAAAGAATAAACAGTTTTAAAATAGGAGGAAGAATGTTGCATAGGAATTAGCACAAAGAACCTACACCTATTTGTTACCTATGAATTATTAAATAGGTAACAGATTTTCATCTTGAAACTAATGCTTTAGTGTATTCCTGGACTTTCTCTTTTCTCATCTTCATCAAAGACAGACTAAGTTCTCAGGATCAAATGTACAGCATGGTGACTATAGATAATAATAAAGTTGCTGAGAGTAGATCTTTGGAATTCTCAGCACAGAAAGTAAGATAAAAAGGAGTTAACTGTGTGAGGTAATGGACGTGTTAATTATCTTGATTATGGTAATCAAGATCCATAATCCATTTTATCCCATTTGTGTGTGTGTGTATATTCATCTCATTGTATACTTTAAATATTTACAATTCTATTTATCAAATATTCACAATTCTGTTTATCAAATATTCACAATTATATTTATCAAATATTCATCAATAAAATCAGGAAAAAAGCTGAATAGGAAAGTTGTCCTATTTAGAATTGCTTCCTAAGAATTACTGGTTTAAAAGGAAAATCTTTCATACAACTTGACCTCAAAGCAATTGTGGAAGGAAATTGTTTATATTCAATTGGAATATTTGTCTTCTCCATCTGAAAGACCTGGGTGGAGCTTCCTGCCCAAGAATGGGCTGATGAGATCTGAGCTAAGCAGATGTTATTTTTGTCTCTATGAAACAGAAGATTCTCAGGCTGGGTAGCGTGAACCAGGATATTTATATAATTCTTTACAGTTTACCAAGCATTTCCTTAAATTATTTAATCATTTAATCCTCACAGTAATCCAGTAACTTAGACACTGCTGCCTGTGTTTTTAAAAAGAATTTGAGCCTTTGAAAAACTGAGTCCCTTGCCCAACTTCACATAGCATTTAGCTCATTCCTCACTTGAATCTCATAGATTTTTCTGTTAGAAAGACCTTACCTCTCAGATGAGATACCTTAGGCAATGCTTCTGTGTTAGCCTGCTAGGGCTACCATAACAAAATACCACAAAATACACCGTATCTGTGTAGCTTAAACAACAGAAATTCACTTTCACACAGCTCTGGAGGTGAAAAGTCCAAGATCAAGGAGGCAGCAGGGTTAGTTTCTGATGAAGACTCTTTCCCTGGGATGTAGACAGCTGGTTTCTTGTCATCACATGACCCTTCTGCTCTGTACATTCACAGAGAGAAAGAAAACTCTCTCACCTCTTCTTCTTATAAGGACACCAGTCCTACAGGATCACTTAACCTTTATTAACCTCTCCCTGTTTTCAAATACAGTCACACTGCGGACTAGTCTGTTTCTCAGGAGAAACCTAACACAGCTTTGTGTGCTCCAAGACTTTAGTGATATTCACATATAAAGTATTATTCTTATACCACTAGGATTGTACTAGGGTCTCTTAAAAGTATCTCATTGACACAATCCTCAGTTACATTGCACTGTGAAATCTTAGACACAGAAGAGAAGCCCAAAGACCTGTCACTCGATTTAAGAAAAAGGCTACAGTGATGACTTTTAATCACCAGGAGGCATCACTAACTCAGAAACTGGTTCTTTAATGCAAAGACATTTTATTACCAGATACATAGTTAAAGTTCCTTCACTTATTCAGAGAAATAATTACTGAATACAACACATGGGCCAAACAGTGTTCTAGATCCTGGGAGACACAGCTATGAATAAGAAAAATGAGATCTTTATCCTGAGCTTGTTTAGATTTCAGTCAAAAATGATGGTTTGAACAGCCTAAACTGGTAAGAAATATGACACAAACAAATGGAAAAAAATCCCATGCTCATGGTTTGGAAGACTTTATATTGTTAAAATGTCTATACTATCCAAAGTAATGTACAGATTTTATGCAATACCAATCAAAATCCCAAGGACATTTTTCAGAGAAATAGACAATTTTAAAGTTCATACAGAACCACAAAGGACCAGCAATAGCCAAGTCAAAATTAACAAAGAAGAAATCCATAGCTGATCTTTGACAACAGTATTAGGAATACACGTGAGGAAATGATAGTCTCCTCAAGAAATGATGCTGAGAAAATTAAATATCCACAATCGAAAGAATAAAACTGGACCTTTATCACACATCATTTACAAAAATCAACTGAAAATGGATTGAAGACTTAAATGCAAGATCGAAAAGTTTAAAACTCCTAGAAGAAAACATAAAACTCCATGATGTTAGTCTTGGCAATAATTTCATTGATGTGACACCAAGAGCATGGACAACAGAAACAAAAATAAACAGGTGGGACTACACCACAGTAGAAAGCTCTTTATAGCAAACCAAATGACCAGCAGAGTGGAAAGGCAATTTACGAAATGGGAGAATATGTTTGTAAACCATCTATCTAGCAAGGAGTCAACATCCCCAAAATATATAAGGAGCTCCTACAACTCAATAGGAAAAAAAAATGACCCAATCTAAAAATGGGCTTAGAAGTTGAATAGATATTTTTCCAAAGAAGACTTACATATGGCCAACAGGTATATGAAAAAGTACTCAATATCCGAATCATCAGTTCAGTCCAGTCACTCAGTGGTGTTCAACTCTTTGCGACCCCATGCACACCAGGCTTCCCTGTCCATCACCACCTCCTGGAGCTTGCTCAAACTCATGTCCATCAAGTCAGTGATGTCATCCAACCAACTCATCCTCTGCCATCCCCTTTTCCTCCTGTCTTCAATCTTTCCCAGCATCAAGGTCTTTTCCAATGAGTCAGTTCTTCATATCAGGTGGCCAAAGTTTTGGAATTTCAGCTTCAGCATCAGTACTTCCAGTGAATATTCAGGACTGATTTCCTTTAGGATGGACCGGTTGGATCTCCTTGCAGTCCAAGGGACTCTCAAGAGTCTTCTCCAACACCACAGTTCAAAAGCATCAATTCTCTGACACTCAGCTCTCTTCATAGTCCAACTCTTACATCCATACATGACTACTGGAAAAACTGTAACTTTGACTAGATGGAATTTTGCCAGCAAAGTGATGTCTCTGATTTTTAATATGCTGTCTAGGTTGGTCATAGCTTTACTTCCAAGGAGCAAGCACCTTTTAATTTCATGGCTGCAGGCATCATCTGCAATGATTTTGGAGCCCAAGAATCATCGTAATCACCAGGGAAATGTAAGTCAAAGCTACAATGACTTATCACCTCACATCTCTCTAGAGAGCTATTATCAAAAAAGCAAAAGACAGCAAATGTTGAATGTGAAGGACACAGAGTAATTTGAACCCTTTCCCAGTTTGTGGAAATGCAAAATGGCGCAGCTGTTATTGAAAACAGTATGGAAGTTCCTCAAAACTTAAAAATAGGACTATCATGTGATCCAGCAATCTCACTTCTCAGTATTTACATAAAATAAATGAAATCAGAATCTCAAGAGATATTAGCAGTTCTTTGTTCACTGTAGCACTGTTAACAATAGTCAAAATGTGGAAACAACCTAAATGTCTATCAACAGATGAATGGATAAGGAAAATGTAATATGCACTTATAACAGAATACTAGGCAGACTTAAAAAAGAAAATTCTGCAATATGTAACAATATGGATAAATCTTGAGGAAATTATGCTACATGAAATAAGTCAGGCACAGAAGATATATACAGCATGAAGGTAAAGACAGTGAAAGCAAAAGTCACTCAGTCATGTCCGACTGTGACCCCATGGACTAGACAGTCCATGGAATTCTCCAGGCCAGAATACTGGAGTGGGTAGCCTTTCCCTTCTCCAGGGGACCTTCCCAACCCAGGGATGGAACCCAGGTCTCCTGCATTGCAGGCAGATTCTTTACCAACTGAGCTATATCAGGGAAGACTGATAGCTTCTGTATATCATGCTGATATACATCATGATTCCACTTAAATGAAGTATCTAAAAGAACCAAATTCATAGAGTTCCATTCCACTCACCAAAGAGTGGAATGTTGGTTGCCAGGGATTTGAGGGAGGGAGAAATGAGAAGTTACTAATTGATGGGCATAAAGTTTTAGTCAAATAGGATGAAAGTGCTCTGGAAATCTGTACAATATTTTACTTGTCAACAATATTGTACTGTACCCTTAAATTTAAGGGTAAATTTCATGTCAAGTGTTCTTATCACAATAAAATAAAATAAAACAAAATTTAAAAATTGTTGAGGGATCAGACTATCATTTTATTTTGGACTGGATATTCAGTAGTAAATGAGACAAGGTGGCCCTAGTTTTCACTGACTTTACGACACAGTGTGTGCTAAGCCGCTTCAGTCCTAACTCTGCGACCCTATGGGCTGTACCCTGACAGGCTCCTCTGTTTGTGGGATTCTCCGAGCAAGAACACTGGAGTGGGTTGCCCTGCCCTCCTCCAGGGGATCCTCCCCACCGAGAGATTAAACCTACATTTCTTACCTCTCCTGTATTGGCAGGCAGGTTTTTATCACCAAGGTAGTAGGGAACACAGAACTAATTTTTAAGTGTCCAATTAAGACCAGTGATAATCTGGTAAATAAATTGCAAGGTGATAACACAGTACACAATAGGGTAACCCAATTATCTTTTTAGAGTTTAAGGAAAGCTTTTCTGAAGAAGGAGATGAGTAAAAATCACCAGGGAAATTTTTTCCAGGAAGACATTCAAGAGAGAATTAACTAAAAACAACTCAGTTAAACATGGCATGATACAGGGACGAAGGAAGAAGTGTTTAAGCACTACGAGGGTGCATAGGAAAAGAGGCTGCATAGGAAGCTCTTCTAATTTTATTTTCTTCGTGGTGATCTGGGACATATCTGTTAATCTGCAGGTAGTTCAGAGTAACCTCAGCCTTACAACAGCCTCAGGACCAATCCAGAGCCATAGACTTCAGACATGTGCTGGATGTTGCTTGTTGAAACAAAGTAAAGCTCATTGAGTTTAATTAGGATGAGACTGCTGCTGCTGCTAAGTCGCTTCAGTCGTGTCCAACTCTGTGCGACCCCATAGACGGCAGCCCACCAGGCTCCCCTGTCCCTGGGATTCTCCAGGCAAGAACACTGGAGTGGTTGCCATTTCCTTCTCCAGTGCATGAAAGTGAAAAGTGAAAGTGAAGTCGCTTAGTCGCGTCCGACTCTTCACGACCCCACGGACTGCAGCCTACCAGGCTCCTCTGCCCATGGGATTTTTCCAGGCAAGAGTACTGGAGTGGGGTGCCATTGCCTTCTCCGTAGGATGAGACTAGCTCTCAACAAATAATAAATTAAATAGCAATACATGTGACTCATAATAGAAAATGATGGAAAACATGCCAAAAGTTCAGGGCAAAAATGCAGCATAATGCTACACAATCAAAATTAGTTTCATTTTAAGTAAGAATGGCAATTAGTGTGTCACAGGGTTGGAGATGGAGGGGAGGAGGGCCAACAAGAGATCAAGGTACTTTCATGAATCTGATAAAATGACAGCATAGATATTTTAGGCATATTTAGTTAGCTTCATGTATGAAACGACTCAAGTTTTTGTATTTTTCCTTTTTTTTAAATAGATCTGAGATGACTCTTTTTGAAAAGTGAAAGTGTCTTTTGTAAATAAAATGTATTATTAAGCTTACATATTTTTCTCTTTTGGCTTCCTAGGAAAATGATTTGAGAATGAGCTAAAATGTAAAATTAAAGGGAATTTTAAAAAAAGGACTCACAAGAGCTGAATAAGAGGATAAAAGAATGCCAAAACAGAGGCAGGGGAAAAAAAAGAATATTAGTTACATTTAATTATTTAGTAAAATTAGTAATTATCTATTGAACTACTAAATGACAAATACTGGATTAGACTCTGAAAATGAGACACTGGCAATATTTTAAAATTAGTAATATTTGCATCTTATCTTTAAGATTTTCCAAGTTTGATCCAGATGAGAAATACAAAAATAATCACAATACAACATGATAAATTCTGTAACCTAGGAGAATACAATCCAAATTCAGATGTGAGGAGAGATCAAAACAAAGAATAATAGAGTGCAGTAACTACCATAATTTTTGTCTGTTCATTATTTCTTCCCCCTCCTTTCTCGGGTGATGGAACTTTTGTTTCCTGGGAAAAACCATATCATGTGTTTCTGTGAGGCCATAAGGATATTTCTTGTGAGATATGCATATTTAGTCGCTTCAGTCATGTCCTACGCTTTGCAACCCTATGGGCTGTAGCCCACCAGACTCTGTCCATGGGATTCTCCAGGCAAGAACACTGGAGTGGGATGCCATGCCCTCCTTAAGGGGAGCTTCCTACCCAGGGATTGAACCCAGGTCTCCTGCACTGGTAGATGGGTCACTGGCACCACTTGGGAAGCCCTTCTTGTGAGGTAGGTCTACCCAAACAGGGCTCTGTAGAGCCCTGATCCGAGTGATTAGTGTTATATGCTAGAGAAATGTGCCCTTTTGTGACTCTTTTTTAAGGGCTGTTGGGAAAGATTATCCTTCCACTGAGGTTAGTAAACTTGAAAGATTTAAGTGGAGGGCTTCAGCAGCCATTTTGTGGACCACCTGAAGAGCAGAGATAGCGAGAGTTACAGAATCTGAAGGAGCCTTAGGACCTAGCCATTCATAAAAGCGACCATACCTCTTTACATCCAGGAAATTTAGTGTGAGGTTCTTTTTCTCCTGATTGAAAGTAAAAATAATTCTGACTTATATAGGTGACATCACTATATAACTGTTAACTAGTATATATATATTTTTAGAGAGAAAAAACATCTTGATATTCAATCTTGAGTATTTATTAAAGAATTATAAGGTCATAATTTTTCCATTCAAAGACAGACATGTCTAATGAATTCTGATTTCTTTTTTGCATTGCTAGTTAGGTAGATCTGAAATAGTTCAAAAGCCTAAAATAGAAAAGCAAGTTTATGAGATATTAGACTACAAGACTTCTGAGATGATTCAAACAACACAATGCCTTCTGTTAGATTCTGAGATTGTGAATCTGACATGAAGATGAAAATACACACAGGAAATGAGGTGGATTAGAGAGTGTGTGGAGAGAACCTAATTTAAAACTCATTGTAAAAATTACCTAGTAACAATTTAGGCCACTGTACATTCACTTATAAGTGTATTTTAATAGACTAAAATAAGAAGGAGAATTTATGAAGTGTTTAACTCCCAGCATAAAGCTGCTGGAGTTGACAAGTTCGTTTTTAATATTTGATTTGAAAATCTTGAGCACAGCAGTAGCAAGTTAAGATATGAATTAAATGTTTCAGGCAACAGCAGAGATGCACATTTTAATCGAATTTCCCATGAATAGAAGGTTATAATGTCCCCACTGGAGGGAAAGTATCATCATCTCACAGCCTGAATTTCACTTTGGATGGTTTGGAAGCAATTCTCCATGTTCTCTGTCTTCTTTTTCTGTTCCCCAGTTTCATGAAGAATCTCAGAATATTATCAGAAGGACTAGTAGAACATAAGCTTTATTTACTCCAATATAAAATAAAACATTTAAAAAAATAAAAGCAGTCAGTCAGTTACAAAGGTGACCAAGTGAATGAATTCCATGTGATTTGGGATTAGCAGCAGATGCCCTGATAAAGCAATTCATTCCTTCAAGGATATCTGCCCATGTAATGCTGGACTTGCCTTTGCAATTAAATGTCATCTGCAGATTTTTCTCTCTGAAAGAGCTCAGTGAGTCTAAAGTAAAAATTAAATCCCTTGTTCTTTGACCGCCTAAGGGCAGCCAGCCTTTTCTCTTCATGTACAGGAAGTTCTTCATGAAGCTTCATATTCAACTTTCAAGACAAATGCAGAAGCTTAAAAAAAAAACTGCTATTATTAACTCTACTAATGCTGTAATAAATTGCCATAGTCTTACCGTATTCCCTGAGAGACCCAGAGGCTCCCATGTGATAGGCTCCCATTTTGTGTCTAATGCTTTCTCCATAACACAGTAACCACACAGATACATAGGAGTTTGCTGAGAAAAGAGCAATACAAGAAGGAAAATGGCATCAGGAATCACATTTTGAGAGCAAGAAGATTATTACGTTCCTTTGCTGATGTCAATGATGAGATTTCAGAGAGAAGCCAAGGACTCAAAATAAAATACTATCAACAGAGAAATTGCAGAATGGGAGGTGAGAGTGTGGCTTGGGTCCAGAGCCCAGCTGTCATGTTGGTGGCTGTGTGAAGTCAGTCCAGTTCCAGGCAGAACTGGTCACCACAGTGGTAACTGAGACAAAAGACAAATGAAGCTGAAGGACATTGAAGGCTTGCAGAAAGGGTGTCTACGACAGGGGGACTGATAGAAAACTTAGATCCAAGTTTGTAGTCAGTGAGTGCTCAGAACCTATACCACACAATTTGACATAAACTCATTATTTTTAATTAACTGTTTAATCTGGGGGTCTGTCCCCAAACATCCTCATTTTTTTCTTTGCTTGAGAGTAAGTTCAGTTCAGTTCAGCTGCTCAGTCATGTCCGACTCTTTGCAAACCCATGAACTGCAGCACACCAGGCCTCATTGTCCATCACCAACTCCCGGAGCCTACCCAAACTCAGGTCCATTGAGTTGGTGATGCCATCCAACCATCTCATCCTCTACTGTCCCCTTCTCCTCCTGCCCTCAATCTTTCCCAGCACCAGGGTATTTTCAAATGAGTCAGCTCTTTGCATCAGGTGGCCAAAGCAGTGGAGTTTCAGCTTCAACATCAGTCCTTCCAATGAACACCCAAGACTGATCTCCTTTAGGATGGACTGGTTGTATCTCCTTGCAGTCCACAGGACTCTCAAGTCTTCTCCAACATCACAGTTCAAAAGCATCAATTCTTCGGCTTTCAGCTTTCCTTATAATCCAACTCTCTCATCCATCCATGACTACAGGGAAAACCATGGCCTTGACTAGATGGACCATTGTTGGCAAAGTAATGTCTCTGCTTTTTAATATGCTGTCTCAGTTTAGTTCAGTTTCACAGTCGTGTCCAACTCTTTGCTACCCCATGAATCACAGCATGCCAGGCCTCCCTGTCCATCACCAACTCCTGGAGCCTACACAAACTCAGGTCTATTGAATCAGTGATGCCATCCAGCCATCTCATCCTCTGTCGTCCCCTTCTCCTCCTGCCCCTAATCCCTCCAAGCATAAGGGTCTTTCCAATGAGTCAACTCTTCGCACGAGGTTGCCAAAGTATTGGAGTTTCAGCCTTAGCATCAATCCTTCCAATTAACACCCAGTACTGGTCTCCTTTAGGATGGACTGGTTGGATCTCCTTGCAGTCCAAGGGACTCTCAAGAATCTTCTCCAGCATGACAGTTGAAAAGCATCAATTCTTCAGTGCTCAGCTTTCTTTACAGTCCAACTCTCACATCCATATACGACCACTAGAAAAACCATTGCCTTGACTAGATGGACCCTTGTTGGCAAAATAATATCTCTGCTTTTTAATATTCTATCTAGTTTGGTCATAACTTTCCTTCCAAGGAGTAAGAGTCTTTTAATTTCATGGTTGCAATCACCATCTGCAGTGATTTTGGAGCCCCCAAAATATAAATTTAGCCACAGTTTCCCCATCTATTTGCTGTGAAATGATGGGACCATATGCCATGATCTTAGTTTTCTGAATGTTGAGCTTTAAGCCAACTTTTTCACTCTCACTTTCATCAAAAGGCTCTTTAGTTCTTCTTCACTTTCTTCCATAAGGGTGGTGTCATTTGCCTATCTGAGGTTATTGATATTTCTCCCGGCAATCTTGTTTCTAGGTTGTGCTTCGTCCAGCCGAGCGTTTCTCATGATGTACTCTGCAAATAAGTTAAATAAGTAGGGTGACAATATTCAGCCTTGACATACTCCTTTTCCTATTTGGAACCAGTAAATAGGTCTTTACAATTATAACCAAACTTATAACTGAAACCAAACAAAATAAAAAACCCCACTATTGATAAATACTATATCATACAGAGTTTATAGAAGGCAGGCAAAATTCAACATTGCATATGATGAACAAAAAAAAAGGTTACATTTCATAATGCTTAACTTAGTTGGATTTCTACCAGTACAAATTTCTGGCATCAGAAGCATTTTTTCCCTATAATAACCAAAAACAATTATTAATACTATATTGAAAATTCCTTTTGGCTTTTACCTTTATATCTTATTTGTGTCTTAGAAACTCAATAATTATTCCATTACTTATGAATTTCCACAATTATATTATTACATGTTTGTATGGATATGTAGAATATATTTATGTACATAAACATGAAATAAATACAAATAATATATATGTGTGTTATATATATATATATATATATATATATGTATGGAGAGACAGAAATGGGAGGGTTAGGGAGATTACATACACTTTATTATTTACTACTTGATGAAAACATAAAGTTGATGTTTATTTCACTTATTCTAATTGGTCTAATGCACATTTTAACATATTACATTAAACATATTTAATTTTAACATATTAAACAGAAAGCACTTTAGTAATGGCACTGTCCTCATTAACAATGATCCAGAGAAGAAATTACATTTCAATTTAGTCTGCAGCTATTCCTAGGAAATGTAAAACTATTACTGTGTGAAATTTTGCATATTTAAATATTTATACTTGGTTTATAAATATTTATACTTTAATAATTCTGTAGATTAAAAGTAAATGAAAATCTGTTATAAATATATACTACAACTAAGTGAATAACTAATATATACTACAATTAAGTGAATGGATGGTAGGTGGTAGTTTTCAGATTGCTCAGTGTTATAGTGGGAGGTTACATAGAAGCAAGGAGAAGAGGCTAGAATGACCCGCCTGGTAGTGGGTTACAGTTGGAGACATTAGTATGAACTCATTTAGCTGAATATAGATTCAGATGGTTACATGTGGAAATATATGTAGATATTATATATACATAGGTTACTATATACACCTTTATCTCCTTACTTTGTTGGCCTACAGGACATAGAAGCAACTTGGAAGCAATGAGCACACCTCATGCCCTGATCTTGGTTGCTGATACCATTCTCCAACAAAAGATACCAGGGCTCCTTGGGTCCTGGGAGAAAAGTTTGACCATGATACTGGTCAGGAAATACATAAGATGAGGTTGGAGCATTTTGTAGGGGCAGAAAGTAAGGAAGTGCTACATTTTTAAAAATATATAAAAAACTATGTTGATGGGAGTATGTTAAAGGCACCAGAGGAGCCAAATGAAAGAGCTCCAAATGCCAAAGTTGAGGAACAAAATAATATTGGATTATAACCCCAAATATAAAGCAGGTACCAATAAGTCCATTCTAATATAAATAAATGAGGTAGACTATAACTCCCCACTCTTTAAGTGTGCATTATATATAACAACTGTTACGGGTTAAGTTGTTATTGTTCAGTTGTTAAGTCCTATCTGACTCTCTGTGACCCCATGGACTGCAGCACACAAGGCTTCCCTGTCCTTCACTATGTCCAGAAGCTTGCTCAAATTCACGTCCATTGAGTTGGTGATGCCATCCAACCATTTCTTCTTCTGTCTCCCCCTTCTCCTCCTGGCCTCAATGTTTCCGAGCATCAGGATCTTTTCTAGTGAGTCGGCCCTTTGCGTCAGGTGACCAGAGTATTAGAGCTTCAGTTTTAGCATCATTTGAACTGTATTCCCCCAAACTTTATTTGTTAAAGCCCAAGCTTTTGCTACCTCAGAATTTGACTTTATTTGGGACTAGGACTATTGCAGATGTAATTAGTCAAAATGAGGCCATACTGGAGTAGGGTGAGCTCCTAATCAAATATGACTAGAGTCATTTTTTAAAATTAGTTTTTATTACAGTATAGTTGCTTTACTCTGTTGTGTTATTTTCTGCTATATGGAAAAATGCATCAGTTATAAGTATATCCCTTCATTTTTTGGATTTACTTCCCATTTAGGTCACCACAGAGCACTGAGTTCCCTGTGCTATATAGTAGGTTATCATTAGTTATCTATTTTGTACATAGTCAGCCCAATCTATCCCACTCTCCACCTCCACAACTTGGATTCCATATGTTTGTTATCTACATTTGTGTTTCTGTTTCTCCTTTTAAAATGGGGAAATTTGGACACAGTCATGAATGCACACAGGGACATCAAGTAAACTTGAAGGTAGAGATTGAGATGATGTGTGTACAAGTCAAAAAACTCCAAAGATGCTAGCGAACAGCAGAAACTGGGAGAAAGGCATGAAGCAGATTCTCCCTTACTGTCCTCAGAAGGAACTGACCCTGCTGACTTTTTTGACCTCAGGCTTTCTTGCTTCCAGAACTGTGAAACAATAAATATCAGATATTTAAGCCAGCCAGTTGGTGGTACTTTCTTATGGCAGCCCCAGAGAATTAAACCTTCCTTCAGGTTTAATTAAGGAAGCACCTTCCTTTCAAAGAGTAGAATATGGAAAGAGAAAATCGAGTAACCCTATAGTTGAGGAATTGGAGAGGGAAATAGCAACCCACTCCAGTGTTCTCGCCTGGAGAATCCCAGGGATGGCAGAGCCTGGTGGTCTGACATCTATGGGGTCACACAGAGTCGGACAGGACTGAAATGACTTAGCAGCAGCAGCAGCAGCATAGTTGAGGAACCTGACAACACCGTCTCAGCCAGGTGATGGGGTTAACATCAACTGTGATGAGTCACATTCATAGTATTTACCCATAATATGATGTAATTAAAAGGGCACCTTCCCTCTATGGTCTTCCTCCCCCAAACCTATAACCCCAGTCTAGTCATAAAACAACACCAGACAAATCCCAAATGAGGGACAGTCTACGAAATACATGGCCTGTATTCCCCCAAATTGTCAAGGTCATCAGAATCAAGGGAAGTCTGAGGGACTATCACTTCCTAGAGGAACCTAAGACCTGTTAACTAAAATTAATGTGCTGGATCCAAGAACAGAAAAAGGGCATCAGAGTAAAAGTAAGAAAATATGAATAATTTATGAACTTTAGTTACTAATATGTCAACATTAATTATAACAAATATGCAATATGTTCATAATAGACGGAAACTGGGCCTGGGTTATATAGGAATTCTCTGTATTTTCAGCTTTATGTTAATCCAAAATGTTCTGAAATTAAGTTTATTTTAAAAAGAAAATGAAAGAAATTGAATCTGTTACCTATCTGGTAATATATTTAAGATGCGTAAAGCAAAGTACTGTGAAACAGATATATTTCATGTGAAATTCAGTTTGCAATAATTCCCAACATGCTCATAAAAGTTACTGTGCCACATTAAATAAAAAATAGTCTAATCATAAATTATTAATACAAATTATGTCATTCAATGAGGCAGAATGACATTTCAAACATGATGTCCAACACTTTTTTTTTAATCATTTCATACTTGAGACTAATAAATCATTTTTTCCTATCAATTTACTATCATAATATTCTTTGACATATTATCCTCAGACAGTTACATAAACAACTTGTGGCTCATTTATTTTCAGCTGAATAATTTTTTATCTTCTACAGTAAAGACTTTAAAAAAATTCAAAGATTTATCAGTATTTTTTAATTCTATGTGTTACATGCAAAATCAAACCTGTTTGGGGATTTGGGACAGACTTATTCTGTCATTCTCTGCTTTGTCAATTTCAGGCTATTGCTTTTTAAAATCAAGAGAAGACAAGGTAGACCATTTTAAAAAGCAGCTGAACCACTAAACTACCAAGCCATGTGTAATATATTAACTTTCCAAATAGGATAAACTTTTTTTCATAATTACTTTTTTGTGTGTGGGAAGCGGCAACATTTGAAATCTACCCTCATAGCTCAGTTGGTAAAGAATCCGCCTTCAATACAGGAGACCCTGATTCAATTCCTAGGTTGGAAAGATTGGCTGGAGAAGGGATAGGCTACCCACTCCTATATTCTTGGGCTTCCCTTGTGGCTCAGCTGGTAAAGAACCCACCTGTAATGCAGGAGACCTGGAGTAAGGGAAAGGCTACCCACTCCAGTATTCTGGCCTGGAAAATTCCATGGGCAGTATAGTCCATAGGATTGCAAAGAGAAGGACACGGCTGAGTGACTTTCCCTTTCCCTTTCTTCCTTTCTCTTAGCATAACTTTCAAGTATATAACACAGTATTGTTAACTATAGTCACTATGCTACATATTAGATCTCCAGAACCTGGCTTATAACTGGAAGTTTGTACACTTTGACCAACAGCTCTCAATTTTCCCCAGCTCCCAGCCCCTGTTAACCACCATTCAACTGTTTTTGTGAGTTTTATACTCTCTGAATTTAGCATTTTTAGATTCCAAATGTAAGTGAAATCATACAGAATTTGCTGTTTTTTGTCTGACTCATTTCATTTAGCATGATGTCATCAAAGGCCATCCATGTCACAAATGGCGTGATTCCCTTCTTTTTACTGCTGAATGTGTGTGTGCATATGCATTTATTACATACATGCACTCACACACACACACACATCTTCTTTATCTGTTGGTGGACACAGGTTGTTTCCATGTCTTGGCTATTGTGAATGATGCTATAGTAAATATGGGTGTGCAGATATCTTTTCAATATAAGAAAAACTTTATTATTTTTTAAAAATTTAGATATGGTTGATGTACAATATTATATAAATTTTACAGGTATTGAACACAGAGATTCACAACTTTTAAAGGTTATACTCCGTTTATGAAAGAAAGTGAAAGAAATTATTAGTTGCTCAGTCATGTCCAACTCTGCAACCCCATGGACTGTAGTCTGCCAGGCTCCTCTGCCCATGAGATTCTCCAAGCAAGAATACTGGAGTGGATTGCCATTCCCTTCTCCAAAGGACCTTTCCAACCCAGGGATCAAATCCAGGTCTCCCATATTGCAGGCAGATTCTTTACCATCTGAGTCACCAAGCAAGTCCATTTACTTCTGCTGCTTAGTCACTTTAGTCATGTCAAACTCTGCAACCCTGTAGACTGCAGCCTGCCAGGCTTCTCTGTCCGTGGGATTCTTTAGGCAAGAGTAGTAGAGTGGGTTGCCATGCCCTCCTCCAGGAGATCTTCCCTACCCAGGGATCAGACCAAGGTCTGCTGCATTGCAGGCAGATTCTTTACCACTGAGCCTACAGGGAAGCCTGAACCCATGTGTAGTTATTATTAAATATTAGCTGTATTCCTATGTTATACACTATATCCTTGCAGCTTATTTACTGTATACATAATAGTTTGTACCTTTTAATCCAATGCATCTATCTTACCTCTCTGCCCTTCCCTCTTCCCACTGATAACTACTCGTTTGTTTTGCATATCTGTGTCTGTCTCCATTTTGGTATATACACTATACACACTAGTTTGTTGTATTTTTCAGATTCCAAGTATAAGTGATATCATACATTATTTGTCTTTCTTTGTCTGACTTATTTAACAGTATAATACTCTCCAAGTCTATTCATATTATTACAAATTCCTTTTTATAACAGAGTAGTATTCCATTGACTCAGATGGTAAAGAATCTGCCTGCAGTGCAAGAGACCCAGGTTTGATCCCTGAGTCAGAATGATCCCCTGGGAGAAGGGAATTGCTACCCACTCCAGTATTCTTGCCTGGAGATGTCCATGGTCAGAGGAGCCTGGTGGGCTACAGTCCATGGGGTAACAAAGAGTTAGATACAGCAGAGTGACCTTCACACACACACTACAATATTTCATTGTATGTGTATGTGTGTGTATATGCATATATGTGTATGTCTTTTCTGTCCATTCATCTGTTGATGGACACTTTGGTGGCTTTAATATCTTAGATATTATAAATAATGCTGCTATGAACATTAGGGTCATTAGGGTCTTGTATCTTTTCAAATTAGTGTTTTATTAATATGCACCCAGGAGTGAAATTGCTGGGTCATATGATAGTTCTATGTTTAGTTTTTTAAGACATTCATGCTGTGCAGTGGCTGCAGCAACTTATGTTCCCACCAACAGTGTATGAGGGTCCCCTTTCTCCACATCCTTGCCAGCAGTAGTTATTGGTGGTCATTTTGATAATTGTCATTTTGACAGATGTGACATGACAGCTTGTGGTTTTAATTTGCATTTATCTGATGATTAATGATGTTGAGCATCTTTTCATGTGCCTGTTGGTCATCTCTTCTTTGGAAAAATGTCTTTTCTGGTCTGTCCATTTTTCAATCGAGTTATTTGTTTTTTTGATGTTGAGTTGTAGGAGCTGTTTTTATATTTTTGATATTAACCCTTATAGGTCATGTCATTTGCAAATATTTTCTCCCCTTCAGTAGGTTGTCTTTTTGTTTTGCCAATGGTTTAATCTCCAACCCACCTAGGCATGGACTGTCCTTAAAATATTTAGAGAAGCTAGGTCCACTGTTGGGTTTCTAACATATCAAGGGTCTCTACCTTCTTAGACCAGGAGAATCAGTCTTTTCTAACATCCTTATTATTCAACAGCATTACTCTCCAAACTCTTTACATGATTGCCCTCTTAAAGGCTCGTGGTGGTCATGTTGGATTTTTGCTTCACTCTTCAGACATTGTCGTGCTATCTTTGCTCAACCAACTGCTGTGACTTCCCAGCTCTCAAAGGCCACTTTATAACACTGTAAGCCGTGTGTCATGCTGTCACCCCTCTTCCTGTTAGTTCCTGGGTGTAGCAAATGCCACGGTTGTTTCACATAACCCTTGCCGTCTCTGGCATATAAAGAGGAGAGAAAAGTGTGGTATTTTAAAGCCTACAGCCATTTCTAAATTATAAGGCAAATGCCAGCATCCTCCCTTTGCTATTATAAGGACCTCCTTGGTGACTTTTTTAGCCTCGCATAAATAAGACCATGAGAAAATGAAAATGCTCATTTTTCAGATCAAGCTGTTGTTAATGTTTAATTATGTAAAAGACTTTGCTAATTTTGAGTTAAGTTAGTCTTTGCAAAGATTATTTTGTTGTTAAGACATATCGATTTTCTCTGCCTTGAGCAAGTTTGGAGAGTGAAATAGAGCTGAGAAAAGATGAATTTATGCCAAAGAAAGAGAAGCAAGCCCCAGTGATCTGGAAATAAGCAGCAGCTGACAAAGATATGTCTGGTGGGAGAACTTAGATTAAAGAGAATGAGATAACACATTAGAGGAGAAAGTCTTCAGATGATCAGTTTTAACCTTTTCTTCTGTAGATTATAATTCCCTTCCATTTAAGAGAATGAACTCTGCAGGCACTGTCTGGGATTAAATCCTGGGTTAATCACGTATTAGTTAAATGTCTTTGGGAAATTTACATACCTTCCCAATGCTTCAGTGTCTTATCTAGAAAACACGGATAATAATAATACTTTGTCATAGGATTGGTGGGGTAATTAAGTCAATATATACAGTCTCTCACCCTAGCAAGTGCTGAATACATTATTGTTATTATTGCCAATATTATGCTCTCAACACTTGGTAAAATGGCTAAAGACAAGAGTACTGCTCTAGCTGTGTTTAGAGGATTTTATCTATGTTTTGGGATGAAGTATGTTCAGGAATAAGAAAGTGGTGATGAGAAGCTTGGGGGCAATCTGTAAGGGAGAAAAAGAAGTGATAAGCAAGACAAAATAGATTTTTAGGACACATAAGGAGTGATATCAAAAATACTTGGGTAGAAAATTAGACTTCCTGCAATTATCCAGTATGGGAACTCAGATCATTGTGGAATGTATATTAAAAGTAATAAACATCCTGAAGGTCTGAAGAACTTCAGGATACTGAGAGTTTGATTATCATCTTAATAAAGATTTTTATATGTCACAGACATAATTTATTGATCTTCTGCGTATACCTGACACTTTATAGGTGTTAGAGATATAGCTAGAACATACATTTTGGTTGAGAAGAAAAATAATGAGCTAGTAAGCAAATACATACCAGATAATTACAAATGATGATAAATGCTATAAACAGCATAATGACAGAGAGTAATTTTATAACACATATTTTCTGTAATGTTATCAGGAAAGGGTTCTCTGAGAAAGGAGTACATAGGCCAAAATCTCAAATACATGAAAGAAGAAGCCTAAAATGTCAAGAGAATAATTTCCCAGGCAGAGGGACAGCAAAGTGCAAGTGTCCTGAAGCCAGAAAAAGCTTGATGTGTCCGAGATACAAAAAGCAGACCAATCTGACTAACGTCTGGTGCAGCAAGTGGTTCACAGGGGTGGTTCCCTAACATCCAGCAGACAGTCATCAGCCAGAAACACAAATTGCATTAAGCCTATCGACAGAAGACTTATATGGAATTGGTGAAGTGGATGCTGAAGCCCGGTAACAGCCAAAAGCAGCTGTAAGGTGAACACCAGATAGAAAAGGCAGGAAGCAGCAACTACCTCAACAAGTAGGAGAAGCAGATGGAAGGGTTTGGGACTATCAGAACCCTGAGTTCAGAGGAGTGGCCATGGAGATATGGCTCAGACATCTGAGGACCTGGTGTTGGGATGTCGGAAACTCAGAAGAGTCCCTAAGCTTTGCTCTGGTATATTAGAGGAAGGACCATTGCCCCACCTGCACTGATGCTTCAGAGGAGCAAATAAGGGAACTGGAGAACCAGACCTGGGACTGTGAGATTGTGGCTCTCTGGGGTCAAAATGAGACTAGTTATGAACATGCCAACAAAAATTGAAAACTAGAATCAAATTTTTCCCAGAGTGTAAGTGCCACTTCTAGAGTGATGCTGACAGGTACAAAGCAAATAGGAATCATGAAATTCCTTCTTTCCTTTTCCCACATTCCAGTCTCCTCCTAGTGAGCTCTGTTTGAAGAAACTAGCCAGCAATAGAGAAATATAACTTACAGAGTTCCAACCATCAACCTGCAGAACATAGAATCAGAATGCCTTGACTTCTGGGCTCTATTCATAGAAAGTCTGATTCACTAGATCTCAACTGAGAAGCAAAAATCTGTGTTTTAAGGTATCCAGGTGAGTCTGAAGTTCAGCTGAATTTGGAAACCGTGGGTCCAGAACAAACCCTTCAATCTACAGTGAGGAAACTGAACAAAGGCAGTGAAGTATCCCATGGTCTACGAGGGCTCATTGTATGTCTTAGTTTGCCTGGGCCATGGGGTACCCAATATATTTTAGTCAAATATTATTCTGGGTGTTTCTGTGTTTTGCATGAGTTTAACATTGAAGCTGATGGACTAAGTAAAGTAGTTTGCCCTCAATAATGTGGATGTGCTTCATCTCATCAGGCTCCATAGAGTAAAAAAGCCGAGGAGAGAACTTCCCCTCTCTGACTGACCTTGAGCTGGGACACTGGCTTCTTCTTGCCTTCAAACTGGAAATGAAACATTGAATTTCGAGCCTGCAGGTCTTTGAAATAAATCAACACCATTGACTCTCCTAGGTCTCCAGCTTATTGAATGCAGATATTGGAATTTATTTTGTTGTTTAAGATTTTTTTGGTTGGTTTTGTTTTTTTTAATTAAAGTATAGTTGATTTACATTTCAAGTGTACAGCAAAGTGATTCATTCATACACATGCACACAGAACACGTGTGTTCTTTTTCAGATTCTTTTCCATTACAGGTTATTACAGATATTGAATAAGCTCCCTGTGCTATACAGTAGGTCCTTGTTGTTTATACATTTTGTATACAGAGTACATAGCAGATCTTAGAATTTGTCAGCCTCCATATTTGCATGATCCCATTCTTATATCACTTTCAATATATATACATCCTAATGGTTTTATTTCTCTGGAGAATCCTGACTAATATATGGTCCGTAACACTGAAGTTCTGGTTAGATGTAAGAAAAAAATGAAAACTTATTATCCTATTTGTCATCAATAATCACTGCCTGCTTAGCATGGATCATTTGTTATTCTATAATTGGTTTATTGATCCACTGGCTATAAATTATGTTTCACATTTGCTTGAATGAAAACATACTCACATATATTAGATTATAATGATATCTTGTAGTTTTCCCCATATAATTAGGAGATAGCCATAGGGTACCATAAAGCCCAGCTGAATGATGTCTAACAAATTGTTAGACATTAGACATTTTAGATCTGGAAAAGAGAAAGATAGTAGCAAATATGTAAAATATGTGGATAATGCAACGATTATAAATGATGCAGCTAACAGTAAAGGGAAAAAATGGAGTAATCATATTTTGGGGGGATTTTATGTTTACAGAATGAACAGAACAGAAGTTAATATGGAAGAAAAATCCCAGTCAGTATAGTATACAGTTAGAAAAATATTCCAGTAAGATATGAGCAGCCTGAGAACAGGGTGTGACTGTGGGAAAGTTACTCTGTAAATTTAACAAACAGATTTGGTGGGGAAGAATAGCATGTTTTCAGTGTGTCATTAATCTGCATGATTTAGATTTCAAACTACCCAGACCATTGATCAAAGAACAGAATCAATGCTGTGAAAAGCACTCTAAATTTACCCTGTCCTCCATACATTTTGGAACAGCACAATTACTAAATTTACTAAATTACTATGAGGGCTAGAATGCCCATGGAGAATAATTAGAATAACTGTACTTTAAAATATAAAGCTAGGAATACTTGATTGCTTCTTTTCTTGAGTGTTTCTCTTCTCCAAACATATTAAATATCCCATTGCTTCTCTTCTCCTCAAATATATTAAAATATAAATTATCTTTAATTAAATTTACTATTTGCAAGGAAAATGGAGATAATCCTTGGTGTTTCAAGCCTATAAGAATTTTTCCTTGATTTCATACAGTTGTTCTACTTACCAACAATAAGTAGAAAAATACATGCACAGGACTCTGTGTAACATCTACTGGTTAAGGGTGTACATGTAGCAAAAGCTCATGTTTTTCCACACACATCAGTGAACAACTTCTTAAGGCTGCCCATATAAGGACAATGCCCACTGGACCAGGGACTTCCTTTCACCCAAAGTGTCCCACAGATCCATTCTTTAACAGCAGGATTTCATTTTACGTAAGTCAACACTAATAAATTAGAGGACAAAAGACAGTCTGATTGGAATGTCCTAACCTCCCCATCTCCCGTATCTGATTATTTTCTTGAGTGCTTTCTTCTGAAAACACAGTAACTTAGTAAACCAGAAACTGAAGCAAACTTGAAAGCTGGTGAATGATTTAATTCAGCAGTGACTTACAGTAACACAGAAGGTGCATGGTAGGGATGACAATTTGTAAGATCAGTATGATCTGAGGTCAAGAGGTAAGCCCTCATCACCCCAAAGTATTTCTTAACATCATCTTAAATTATGCTATTAGAAGATTCTATCTTTAGTTTAGGGTATATCTCTCATTAATATGTAATAGTTTATCCATTTGCAACATAAATAGAATTATTTTTGTATTCCAAGATCTCCGCTTAATCTCTCATCTGGATCCAGGCTTTAACATCTGCAACCCCAGGTCTCCACCAAAACAGAGTGCATCACGCAAGTTCCTTTGCTGGCTGGCTTCCGGCAGCTCTGGTCAATGGAAGGAAGCAGCAGGAGGACAGGCGGTAGGAGGAGGGAGTATCACGGAGTTTTTCCTTCCTACTTTCATGCCTGAGTGCTGTGCCTTTGGCAAAGGCTGAGTCTCTCCTGAGCATAACTCCTATCCAGGGCTCTTCATTCTGGGTTCATGAACTTGACATTGTTAGTTTCCCAGTGTCTCCACCATCCTTTCTCATTCCAGCAGCTTTGGTTATGCCTCTTTAAGTAGTGACTTCAATATAGCTCTTTTTTTGAACTCTATCTTCATTTACCAAGTTCTTTAATGATGATTTTCTAAGGGAGACCCACTTTCTGTAAAGGGGAAGAAGCACAAGGAGAGGAGGGTTAGTAGGAGAAGGAGGAAAGGCAATAAATGTTAAGGAGGCTGCAGAGTGGACCCCAGTTTCTTATTTGAGATGGACTTTCCCCAGATGACAACACCTTGGTATGTGAAAGCTCCTAATCTCCAAATTAACGTTCTATGTCTGAGGGCATTGATTTTGTATATTATTCTGGTAGATTTTTAACTTTATAAAAGTGGAGTAGTTTTTGGTTTTGTGTTGTTGTTCTTGACTGTTTTGTCTGCCAGTAACCTAATCCTAAAGCTGAGCATATAGTAGCTCATCAATAAGTATTTGTTAAATTGGAGAAGTGACAGGATTCTTGTTTGAATGTGTAAATTAATGGATAGATGAATGTTATAGAGAAGGCTTTTACCTAGATATATTTGACATAAATACATTGTACAGTAATAAATAAATTAAACTTCCCAGCTATTGCAAAGAAACATGTTTATATATTAACTATAACAAACAGTTTTTAACCAAATGTCTAGTCTATCTTCTGGATAAGTTACTTAAGCTCTTGATATTTCTATTTCTTCATCTACATAATAAGATACAGTATATTATACTCTTTACGAGCAGTGATGTGCTGGTAAGGAAAAAAAGCATGGAGCCTCTTTCTACCATTTGCTGAATTCTGTGCTATAAATATTGCCACTAACCTCCTTAGTTTTCTATTGCTGTCATACCAATTTCCTACTCACACTCATCTTTCTGAGTCTGCTTCTGTTTTTACATCTCTTTCTCGAACTACAGTTGGGGAAATTTCTTTACTTTTAAGGATTAATGTTATCAAATTAACCCACCTAGATAATCCAAGATAATCTCCCCACAGTCAGTATCCTTAATAGCATGTAAAAGTCCCTTTTTCCATGAAAGAAACTTGTTCACAGGTTCCAGGATAGTTAGGACACAGACAACTTTGAGAGGACATTATTTTGCTGATGACTTTCACCATGGCCAGTTTCAAACTACCAATGTGATATCAACTGGCTCACGAGGTTCCTGAAAATTTAACAATCAGCTCTTGTGAGCCAGAAGAAGCAGCTAGTTCCTGATATCAGAATTCAGAGCGTAAATTCCAGTCAGAATGCCTAGATTTGAATCTTGATTCAGCAGTATAGAACTCTGTGTTTTGAGCAAGTTACTTAACTGCTATATATCTTAATCCTTGTCTGTATCAGGGCAATAAAAAAGTAAGATTTCATTGGACATTTGAGAGAATAGACAGCAGAGATAATACATGTAAAATAATCAGAAAATTCAAGCACTTTGAATTTTCTTTGTATGGTAACTCTTTGCTTTTCCTTGTATCACCTTTTTATGGAGGTACAATTGACATATAGAATTGTGTTGTACACATGAAATAAGTATAATGGTATATTTGTATATATTGCAAAATGACCACCAAATAAGTGCAGTTAACATCTGTCCACGTATATTGTGACAAACTTTTTTCTTATAGTGAAGATTTTTAAGATCTACTCTTTTATCAACTTTCAAATCTGTGATATAACATTATTAATTATAGTCACCCTGCTGTATATTATATCTCCCATTATTTCTTTCTTTCTTTATTTTTTTGTCTTCTTTTTTTTTAATTTTATTTTATTTTTAAACTTTACATAATTGTATTAGTTTTGCCAAATATCAAAATGAATCCATCACAGGTATACATGTGCTCCCCATCCTGAACCCTCCTCCCTCCTCCCTCCCCATACCATCCCTCTGGGTCGTCCCAGTGCACTAGCCCCAAGCATCCAGTATCATGCATTGAACCTGGACTGGCATCTCGTTTCATACATGATATTTTACATGTTTCAATGCCATTCTCCCAAATCTTCCCACCCTCTCCCTCTCCCACAGAGTCCATAAGACTGTTCCATACATCAGTGTCTCTTTTGCTGTCTCGTACACAGGGTTATTGTTATCATCTTTCTAAATTCCATATATATGCGTTAGTATACTGTATTGGTGTTTTTCCTTCTGGCTTACTTCACTCTGTATAATAGGCTCCAGTTTCATCCACCTCATTAGAACTGATTCAAATGAATTCTTTTTAATGGCTGAGTAATACTCCATTGTGTATATGTACCACAGCTTTCTTATCCATTCACCTGCTGATGGACATCTAGGTTGC
Organism: Bos indicus; assembly: GCF_029378745.1. NCBI lineage: Eukaryota > Metazoa > Chordata > Mammalia > Artiodactyla > Bovidae > Bos > Bos indicus. The sequence continues at coordinate 56,490,216 of NC_091765.1, read as the reverse complement.
TTCCATGTCCTGGCTATTATAAACAGTGCTGCAATGAACATTACCATTTCACACCAGTCAGAATGGCTGCGATCCAAAAGTCTACAAATAATAAATGTTGGAGAGGGTGTGGAGAAAAGGGAACCCTCTTACACTGTTGGTGGGAATGAAAACTAGTACAGCCACTATGGAGAACAGTGTGGAGATTCCTTAAAAAACTGAAAATAGAACTGCCTTATGATCCAGCAATCCCACTGCTGGGCATACACACTGAGGAAACCAGAAGGGAAAGAGACACGTGTACCCCAATATTTCTTTATTTTATAACTGAAAGTTTTTGCTTCTTGACCCCTTTCACCCATTCCTCCCACCCACCCCCCCCCCAGCCCCTGCCTTTGGTAACCACCAACTGGTTTCTGACCTTGATTCTGTTTTGTTTTCATTCTAATGTAAGTGACATCATGCAGTATTTGTCTTTCCCTATCTGACTTATTTCACTTAGCATTAATGCCCTCAACATCTAAGTTGTCACAAATGGCAATATTTCTGTTTTGAAACTGAATAGTATTCCATTGTTTAGGTATAAAACATCTTCTTCATCCATTCATTCATCAGTGAATCCTAAATAATGCTGTAATGAACATGAGAGTATGTTCTGTATTGACTTTGTATCCTGAAATTTTGCTGAATTTGTTTATTAGTTCTAACATTTTTTTCACAGTCTTTAGGCCTTTCTATTTATACATGTCCTCTGCAAATAGTGACAATTTTACTTCTTCCTTTTGAACAAGTAACTCAATTTATCCAGCTAGGTCTTTCAAAACTATGTTAAATGTTAGTGGCAAGAGTGAGAATCCTTGAGTTATTCCTGTACCTAAAGGAAAAGCTTTGGTTTTTTCACTGTTGAGTATTAATATTATGTTAGCTACTGGCTTTCAGGTATCGTCTTCATATTGATATTAGGGTAACAAATGATCTTTATTCCAGTAAAAATAAATTATTAAATTTTCATGTATACAATGATCAAGTAAATAGAAAGTTCAAACCATTTATTTTCCTCCCAAGGCATTCTGGAATGCCAGACATTGTGGAATGCAAAGTCAAGTGGGCCTTAGGAAGCACCAATACAAACAAACCTAGTGGAGGTGATGGAATTCCAGTTCAGCTATTTCAAATCCTGAAAGATGATGTTCTGAAAGTGCTGCACTCAATATGCCAGCAAATTTGGAAAACTCAGCAGTGGCCACAGGACTAGGAAAGGTCAGTTTTCATTCCAATCCCAAAGAAAGACAATGCCAAAGAATGCTCAAACTACCGCACAATTGCACTCATCTCACACACTAGTAAAGTAATGCTCAAAATTCTCTAAGCCAGGCTTCAACAGTACATGAACAGTAAATTTCCAGGTGTTCAAACTGAATTTAGAAAAGGCAGAGGAACCAGAGATCAAATTGCCACCATCTGTTGGATCATTGAAAAAGCAAGAGAGTTCCAGAAAAATATCTACTTCTGCTTTATCGACTATGCCAAAGCCTTTGATTGTGTGGACCACAACAAACTCTGGAAAATTCTGAAAGAGATGGGCATACCACACCACCTGACCTGCCTGTTGAGAAATCTGTGTGCAGGTCTGGAAGAAACAGTTAGAAGTGTACATGGAACAACAGACTGGTTCCAAATAGGAAAAGGAGTATATCAAGCCTGTTTATTGTCACCCTGCTTATTTAACTTATATGCAAAGTACATCATGACAAATGCTGGGCTGGATGAAGCACAAGCTGGAATCAAGATTGCCAGGAGAATTATCAGTAACCTCAGATATGCAGATGATACCACACTTATAGCAAAAAGTGAAGGAGAACTAAAGAGCCTCTTTGATGAAAGTGAGAGAGGAGAGTGAAAAAGTTAGCTTAAACTCGAACTTCAGAAAACTAAGATCATGGCATCTGGTCCCATCATTTCATGGCAAACAGATGGGGAAACAGTGACAGATTTTATTTACTTGGGCTCCAAAATCACTGCAGATGGTGACTGTAGCCATGAAATTAAAAGACGCTTGCTCCTTGGGAGAAAATTTATGACTGACCTAGATAGCATATTAAAAAGCAGAGACATTACTTTGCCAACAAAGGTCCATCTAGTCAAAGCTATGGTTTTTCCAGTAGTCATGTATGGGTGTGAGAGTTGGATTATAAAGAAAGCTGAGTGCCAAAGAATTGATGTTTTTGAACAGTGGTGTTGGAGAAGACTCTTGAGAGTCCCTTGGACTGCAAGAAGATCCAACCAGTACATCCTAAAGGAAATCAGTCCTGAATATTCATTGGAAGGACTGATGTTGAAACTGAAACTCCAATACTTTGACCAACTGATGCAAAGAACTGATTCATTGGAAAAGACCCTGATGCTGGGAAAGAATGAAGGCAGGAGGAGAAGGGGACCACAGAGGATGAGATGGCTGGATGGCATCACTGACTCAATGAACATGAGTTTGAGTAAACACCGGGAGTGGTGATGGCCAGGGAGGCCTGGCGTGCTGCAGTCCATGGGGGCACAAAGAGTCGGACACAGCTGAGTGACTGAACTGAACTGAAAGCTTATGTAATTTATGTTCATAGTGATTATTTTTAAATATATCAAAAGACTCATGGACCTCCTGAAATTTTGAAGAAAAAAATGCAATGAATTTTGACAGGTTTGTGTTGCTTCTACTTTGTTCTACCAAAGTTCTTAGCTGTAATGTTGTTAGAATTTCAAGTAGTTACAATATCAAAACTTAAGAAAGGGAAAAGGACTCTAAAATAGACAGTACACTTGGAGTAAAATAGCATTGCAGTATCACCTTGGAAGAGAGAAAAAATGAAGTCTTTGGCAGTATCTGCTGCTGCTGCTAAGTCACTTCAGTCGTGTCCGACTCTGTGCGACCCCATAGATGGCAGCCCACCAGGCTCCGCCGTCCCTGGGATTCTCCAGGCAAGAACACTGGAGTGGGTTGCCATTTCCTTCTCCAATGCATGAAAGTGAAAAGTGAAAGTGAAGTCGCTCAGTCGAGTCCGACCCTCAGTGACCCCATGGACTGCAGCCTTCCACGCTCCTCCGTCCATGGGATTTTCCAGGCAAGAGTACTGGAGTGGGGTGTCATCTCTTTCTCCATTATTTAATTGCTAACAAATATTTGTTGTTATTATCCAGAAATTATTTACAAAAGAAGCCAAAGTAGGACAAAGAACATATGCGGTTCAGATAGGATCTGCAAGTTTACTTACTGCTCTCAGATCAGATCAGATCAGTCGCTCAGTCGTGTCTGACTCTTTGCGACCCCATGAATCGCAGCACGCCAGGCCTCCCTGTCCATCACCAACTCCCGGAGTTCATTCAGACTCATGTCCATCGAGTCAGTGATACCATCCAACCATCTCATCCTCTATCGTCCCCTTCTCCTCTTGCCCCCAATCCCTTCCAGCATCAGTCTTTTCCAATAAGTCAACTCTTTGCATGAGGTGGCCAAAGTACTGGAGTTTCAGCTTTAGCATCATTCCTTCCAAAGAAATATCAGGGTTGATCTCCTTCAGAATGGACTCGTTGGATCTCCTTGCAGTCCAAGGGACTCTCAAGAGTCTTCTTCAACACCACAGTTCAAAAGCAGCAATTCTTCGGCGCTCAGCCTTCTTCACAGTCCAACTCTCACATCCATACATGACCACAGGAAAAACCATAGCCTTGACTAGACGAACCTTTGTTGGCAAAGTAATATCTCTGCTTTTGAATATGCTATCTAGGTTGGTCATAACTTTCCTTCCAAGGAGTAAGCGTCTTTTAATTTCATGGCTGCAGTCACCATCTGTAGTGATTTTAGAGCCCAGAAAAATAAAGTCTGACACTGTTTCCACTGTTTTCCCATCTATTTCCCATGAAGTGATGGGATCAGATGCCATGATCTTCGTTTTGTGAATGTTGAGCTTTAAGCCAACTATTTCACTCTCCACTTTCACTTTCATCAAGAGGCTTTTTAGTTCCTCTTCACTTTTTGCCATAAGGGTGGTGTCATCTGCATATCTGAGGTTATTTATATTTCTCCCGGCAATCTTGATTTCAGCTTGTGTTTCTTCCAGCCCAGCGTTTCTCATGATGTACTCTGCATAGAAGTTAAATAAACAGGGTGACAATATACAGCCTTGACGAACTCCTTTTCCTATTTGGAACCAGTCTGTTGTTCCATGTTCAGTTCTAACTGTTGCTTCCTGACCTGCATACAGGTTTCTCAAGAGGCAGATCAGGTGGTCTGGTATTCCCATCTCCTTCAGAATTTTCCACAGTTTATTGTGATCCACACAGTCAAAGGCTTTGGCATAGTCAATAAAGCAGAAATAGATGCTTTTCTGGAACTCTCTTGCTTTTTCCATGATCCAGCGGATGTTGGCAATTTGTTCTCTGGTTCCTCTGCCTTTTCTAAAACCAGCTTGAACATCAGGAAGTTCACGCCACATATTGCTGAAGCCTGGCTTGGAGAATTTTGAGCATTACTTTACTAGCGTGTGAGATGAGTGCAATTGTGCAGTAGTTTCCTAAATCCGCTTGGTGTAAATGTATTGAGCAGATCCTGAGTTATCTAAGGTCATAGAGTAATTTAGGTGTTTATTCTCTTTTGGTCCATGTGACTGATAAAGAAAAATGTGGAAGAGACATCCCAGATCCCTAAAGTTTTTGACAGAGATGGAAAATATGAAAAAATATGTACATGTGGAAGAGCTGAATAATGTTAAAGTCCAATAATCTTAAAATTTTGAAAATATCTGATTGGTTATCCAACAATTCACAGATCTGGAAGCATCCAGTGTAGAAGAAGTTTTAAAGAATTGTATAAAGCAAGAGGATTTTACAGACCACAGTGAAAGTGGAAGTCATTTAGTTGTGTCTGAATCTTTGTGACCCCATGGACTATACAGTCCATGGAATTCTCCAAGCCAGAATACTGGAGTGGGTAGCCTATCCCTTCTCCAGTGGATCTTCCTGACACAGGAATCGAACCAGGGTCTCCTGCTTTGCAGGTGGATTCTTTACCAACTGAGCTATCAGGGAAGCCCATAGACTGCAGTGAGCAGAACAAAGACGTTATCCTGGGTGTTTGCTGATTGGTTAAAGCAGGGTTTCTTTCTTTACCTGGAGCAAAGGGAAGTCTTGCAGCCAGGTCCGGAAACTTGAGCTGAGGAGCCAAACACTGAATGGTTGACCTTGGCTTTCCTTTTCTTGAACAGCTGAGCATATAGACTTAGTTAAGTTCTGGTTTGCTGATGTGGAGTTTAACATAAGCAACTCCATTTTGGGCTTAGTCTAGATACTTTAGTGGTAATAATTATGATCTAAAAAAAAAAATTCACGAAGCAACATTTGGTTAGGCAGAGAAATGGGCAATAGAGACAAGTCTAATGACTTCAAAGGAGATCACAGTGGTTGGAAGAGCCATGAAGGAGAAATATTTGAGAATTGTTTCATTTGGGTAGAAGGCTCAAGAGAAGAGTTTATTCCAGGTATAGATTAGTAGCATGTGCCGAGGGCCAGTGCTGTCTGTGATGTGCTTGTGGGTAATGAGGAGAACATTTGGAGTAACCTCTCACTTAGAATTTTCCCCTTTCAACCCCATATAATGACTTTTTAAAATTATTTATTTATTTTAATTGGAGGATAATTACTTTACAATATTGTGATTTTTTTCCCATATATCAGTATGAGTCAGTCATAGGCATATATACATCCCCTCTCTCCTGAACAACTCTCCCACCTCCCTTCCCACCCCATCCCTCCAGGTTGTCACAGAGCACCAGCTTTGGGTGCCCTGCGTCATACATCAAACTCCCACTGGCTATCTATTTTGCACTTGGTAATGTGTATGTTTCAGTGCTATTCGCTCAAATCATCCCACCTTCTTCTCCCAGGGTCCAGAACGCTGTCGTTTATGTCTGTGTCTCCTTTGCTGTCCTGCATATCAGATGATTGGTAGCATCTTTCTAGATTCCATATAATGGACTTTTTATTTCAGTCATTACAAACTACACTTTCCAGTTTTTCTTATATATATTAAAAAAACAGTCATTAAAAAACAGCCATAGCTTTTATTTTCTTCATATTACTTTCTTGGTGTGGCCTCTACTTAAAACCTATTTACTTATTTTTAAATTTCTATCTTCTAATAGCATTTGTAAAAGAAAGGAAATCTAATTCTAACTTTCTGCCCTGATATTTAAGGATGCTGAATGTCAAAGAATAAGACAGTCTGCTGGAGGGAAGTTTCCATGACAAGAATCCAGCTGTGTCACAATGCTATTCCTTTTAGACTCTTTTTGTACTGTGTGCTCAGAGGCTCAGTTGTGTCTGACTCTTTATGACTCATGGACCATAGCCCACCAGGCTCTTTGTCCTTGGGATTTTCCAGGCAGGAATACTAGAGTGGATACTGCTTCATGCCATTTCAATGTGAAGAAGTGTCCTGAAATATATATCAGTATATTGAAAACAATATACTGATAAAAAGAACATATTTATTACTGCTTCTCCACATTTTTATCAGTTTTATATCTATAATTGTACTTTCCAAAATTTATTTTGCATTGAGCCTAATATAATATACTAATATGAAAAATATATATCAGATTAATCTTTTTAGTTAACTGCTCTTGTTTCCAAGGAAAAGATTAACCATGGTTCCTCCTCCATATAGGAAACAGGCTTCTTCTTTTTCTTCCTGATTGTTTAGTTCTGAAAGAATAAGTTGCCTTTCTGGGAGTTTTCAGTCTGTGGCTCCACCCACAAGTCAGAGAACTTAGATTTTCAGTATTCTCAGCATAGCATTAAAAAGAAAACTGCAAAATAATGAGGGCAGACACCTGGCCACGTGTGCTTTTGTTTACTATTGTATCCTCAGAACATGGCATAGTATATGGCACATAGTAGGTGTTCAGATAATATATGCTGAATGAAAAAATGAATGAAAACTTCTTGAGAAAAAAATTTTCAAGCTGTTGGAGTCACAGCATCTAACATTCTACCTGACTCTAGCTGATTGGTGTTTAATGATTAATTGGATGACAAAACAATCATGAATGAATGAATGCAAGAAATGATCTCCATTGAAAAATGCACACGTGTTCAAAAGGGATGGGTACTACATCCCATTTGCTTTTCTCTAACAGGAGAGACTCAAAATTGCAATCTATCCACGGACTCTATTGTCCTAACACAGTCAAATGAATACACTGCCAGCTTGCCTCGTGAGCAGAGTCATATGGAAGCCCCAGGCTGCAGGCTGATGAATGAAGTACTTTCTCATTGACCCTTGCAAACTATGCAGGGCAGGCTTGGCTCTGCGTCGTTACTGTTGCTCACAGCGCCCGTGTCACCACAGGTACACTTGCTGACTTTTAGCTCTCAAGGAAAGTATCTTTGCAGAGTCCAAGGAAAGATGCCTATGTTTTCAAGTATGTCTCTGGAGTTCAACTGTCAGATGAATGAATGGAACAGATATTTCTACCAAGAAAAAATAAATAAATAAAAGATAGAGTGGATCTCTTTCTCCAAAGCAAGAACCATCAGTCTCATACTTCTGCCAGAGCTCAGGGGAGATGCACTTCTGTTCTTACTACGTGGCCTCAGTGTTGATCCACGTGCTTCCTGTTCAATTATAGAGTCATTTATAGCATCAGTCCCAGTCTTGTTGGCATGAGACACCATTTCCATGGGGGACAGTTTTCCACGGACTCAGGTAGGGGGGCTGGTTTTGGGATGATTCAAGTGCATTACATCTGTTGTACACTTTATTTCTATTATTATTACATCAGGGCTTCCCTTGTGGCTCAGCTGGTAAAGAATCCACCTGCAATCCGGGAGACATGGGTTCAACCCCTGGGCTGGGAAGATCCCCTGGAGAAGGGAAAGGCTACTCACTCCAGTATTCTGGCCTGGAGAATTCCCTGGACTGTGTAGTCCATGAGGTCGCAGAGTCAGACACACCTAGAGACTTTCAGTCAACCAATCATTATTACATCAGCTCCACTTCAGATCAGCAGGTGTTAGATCCCAGAGGCTGGGACCCCTGCTCTATAGTCGACCTTAAGTTCCTTTTACTTTGACTCCCAATCTACAGGAGAAACCTTCCCAGAAGTAATGTTTCTTATAAAAGCATTGACATCTAGATATTTTACTGCTCAAAAAAATTTTTCTTAAAGGGTATGTAGACCCTAACTGCACTTCTGATCTATCTACAGAAAATTAAAGGTATTATAATTTAATTCTTTCATATTAGAGTGTGCTCTTCTTGAGGAAAAAACAAAACAAAACAATGTATTCATCTCTTTATTTCTGATAATATAGATGCTCAATTAATGCTTGCTGATTAGTGTGATGAATGGATGGAGGGACAGATGGACAGATGGGAGGGACCTGCATATGTATACCAAAGCATAGCAGCCCTCAACAGGGAAACAATATGAGGAGGAGTCATCTCATTTCTTTGCCCTTGGTCCCAGAAATGTTATGCTAAATAAAATATTTCTCCAATCCTCAAAAAATTTGCAATCTAGCTGGTAAGTGATGTAATAGAGTGCTTGCTTGGGAAACACTTCCTATAAATGGAAATTCTAAATTACTTTTGAGAAAGTTGTACCTGACAGATGATCAAAGCAGCATCTCTCTCAAGAATAAGCAACGTGGCAGGTGAGGTGGTATAGGGAGAGAACTGACTGCCTTTGGCCTCATTTGGGAAGAACTTAAACTGGCATATATGGTAAGTCAGGGGTGATTCATAGCGTTCCCAGAAACCAGCCTGGGATCATGGCCAAGCTAACTGGGAAGCATTTTTTAAATTTGAGAGATTGACATTTTGTTTCTCTTCTTCCAACAAAAAAAGATTCTGTACTATTAAATGGAACATTTTCCCTCTCTATATTCATGTGAATTTATTGTCTGTTTTGTCCATAATGATAATAATGGTAATGTGTTTTTACTTATATTTTTTGTTTAAAAATCAAGTTTCATGTATAAGTCATAAAATATTTTGGTAGAAATATGTGAAAAAAAACTGCTCCAAAAGAGCAGCCTCAAAATTAGGCAAATTTAGTAACCCCTTTGTGGAAATAATTGAAGGAGGCCAGGAAGGCTCTCACACATTCTACCATTGCCCCAAATGTCTGAATTTGTGCATTGAAATCTATACATCTTATTATCTAGCTTTTCAGGCTTTTGGAGGCTCCTTATGAGAGTGGTAACGTTTATTGGTATTAAATCATCTTTAAGTTGAGTTCTCCAGGTATGTGATGCATGATCCATCATAACATAATCATCTTCTCTCCTTCACTCATAAATTGGTCCCAGTACTCATGGAGTTAGAATCTTCAAGACAGATTTCTAGGCGGCCATGCCAAGGGGTTGAGATTGAGCTACAAAATGATGTCTATTTCTCTCCCAGTTCTAAATAGATACACTCAGACCTGGCAGAGAACAAGAGATTAACCTACCTTGATCTCAGAATAAAGCAACGCAAGTGATCACAGAAAAAAAAAAAAAAAAAATCCCAGTGATAATTTTGCGCTTATCAATGATCAAAACGTTAGTCACTCCAAAGGAAAATATAGCAATCATCTAGGCTTTTAACACTTGCGATAAATGAGTGATGTAAAGTTAAGGAAAAGCACAAAGAAGCATTCATCTCCATAAAAATTGATTTTGTGAATAAATGCTCCATATCCATTTTGAACATTGTCATGTAGGACCCCAAGGAAATTGAATAAATATATATGTTTTGCCCTAATGAAGTTTCTAATCAAAAGGAAAGTTACATTGTTGAACTATGAAACCATAAAATTCCATTAAGGAACTGAGTAAAAATATAAAGCAAGGACTAAGAAATTCAGAAATTTTTTAAAAATTGGTAAATAACATAGCATAGTATAGTAACTTAACTGATTTAATACAGCATTTAAAAAACCTGTTTTTCCATACCATTTTCACAATTTTTTTTATCATTTCTACATATGACATATAATTATTGAGATAAGATTTAAATTTCTATTGAAGTATAATTGCTTTACAATGCTGTGTTAGTTTCTGTTCTCTGCGTGTGTGTATGTTCAGTCGCCAAGTCATGTCTGACTCTTTGCAACCCTATGGACCGTAGCCTGCCAGGTTCCTCTATGCATGGAATTTTCCAGACAAGAATGCTGGAATAGGTTGCCATTTCTTCTTCCAGGGGATGTTTCCAACCCAGGGATCGAACTCCTCTCTCTTGCATCTACTGCGTCAGCAGGCAGGTTCTTTACTACTGAGCCACCAGGGAAGCCCATAGTTTCTGCTATACACCAAAGTGAATCTGCTATCTATATATATCCCCTCCCTCTTGTGCCTCTCCCCCATCCCTCCGTTCCCACCCATCTCGGTCAGCACAGAACAACGAGCTAAGCTCTCTGTGCTGTACAGCAGGCTTCCACTAGCTATCTATTTTATACATGGTAGTGTAGATATGTCAATCCTACTCTCTCAGTTCATCCCACCATCTCCCCCACTTCGCCGTGTCCACATTTCCATTCTCTATGTCCATGTCTCTATTCCTTCCATGAAAATAGGTTCATCTGTACCATTTTTGAAGATTCCACAGATATGCATTAATATACGATATTTGTTCTCTCTTTCTGAGTTTCTTCATTCTGTATGACAGACTCTGGGTCCATCCACATCTCTGCAAGTGACTTAATTTGTTCCTTTTTATGAATGAGTAATATTTCATTGTACATATGCACCACATCTTCTTTATGCATTCCTTTTATGAAAGCCATTTGTATTGCTTCCATGTCCTTGCTATTGTAAACAGTACTGTAATAAATATTGGGGTACATGCATCTTTTTAAATTGTTTCTGGCTATGTGCCCAGTAGTGGTATTGCTGGATTGCGTGGTAGCTCTATTTTCAGTTTTTTAAGGAACCTCCATGCTGTTGTCCATAGTGGCTATGCCAATTTATATTCCCACCAACAGTATAGGAGGGTTGCATTTTCTCCACACCCACTCGGCATTTATCATTTGTAGATTTTTTGATGATGGCCATTCTGACTAGTGTGAGGTAATACCTCACTGGAGTTTTGATTTGCAAATCAAAGCAATATTGACTTTTTAGTCTATATGGAGTCTCTTCTTATTCTCAAACTTTATTTGATAATTGCTGGCATAGAATTTTTGTGAATGTCAAATATCACATTAGAAATATTTTTATTATATAAATCAAATAGAGCTTTTAATCTGACTGTCCTACTGACTTACCAGACTGAGCATCCCTGGTTATTGTGGGAGAGCAGTACTTCTGATGGACCTATGGGTTGGTTTCCAGGTTAAATGTGAGGTACAAAACCTTTAGTTTCTGTAAGCAAGGCACAGACTCCAGTCGAACCTTCTAGATCTGCCGGCCCCAAATCCCCATGTCTCCTTTGTGGTGATATGTCGAAACCAATCATATTTGTAGAACTCACACTATACACAGTATATCAAATATGATGATATAGTGAGGCATATATATAAGGAGGATGGTTTTATTCTTTTAATAAGCTTACAATCTCAAGGAAAACAAAGAGAAACAGTACCTAACGTCACCCAATGATGAGTGCCAAACCCAATACAAACAAACTCTTAGTTTCAAATATTGTACCATACATTTTTTCAGTGCTAATAGCAACGATGCTAAAACTTAACTGATAGAATGACTTAAGGTACACACTGAATCAAAATCACCAGCTTGGTCCCAGAAATCTGAATTTTTAGAAAACTCAGCAGTGACTCTGATGATCAGCCAGAATTGGCAGCCACTGTTTTAAAGTTTAGCAAAGTGAGGAACATTCTGTTAAAACCATTTTTTACTTCTAATAAAATAATCACAGTGGTGTGGAGGGAAATGCCTTAATGAATGCTAAAGAAGGTAAGGCTTGCACTCAGGCCGGAGCAGATAGTACGAGCTTTAAGGAAAAACAGACAATGTTTAGCGTAAGGATGGAGGGGTGTGTTGATCACTCTGTTTCTTGTCACCATTAGTGTCCCAGAACCTGGTACCCTCTGCTCATAAGGATATATTGAGGACGGTCCAAATACTGTTAGGTGAAGGTCTTGATCATTTTGAGTGAGATTTCTTGTTTTCAGAAACAATTGGAAGAAGCTAGGACAGTCAACCCCCTGCATCCTCCAGTTCCACATCCACCAACAGTGAATCAAAAACATCTGGAAAAAAAATTCTAAAGAGTTTCAAAAAGCAAAACTTGAATTTACCAAGCATGGGCAAGTATTTATGTAGCAATTACATTGTATTTACTACTATTTATATGAGATTATATTATATTAGTATATATTTATATATTATATATTTTTATATAAATTAAGTAATTATATTTATAAGTAATACAGAGATAATTTGAAGTATATGGAAAGATGTTTCTAGGTTATGTGCAAATACTACACCATTTATATAAGGACATCAGTGAATTTTGGTATCCATGGGGGTCTTAGAACCAATCCCTCAGGGATACTGAGAAATGACTGTATGCTACAGCCACGGGTGAAGCCAGCCTGTGTTCAAGGACAACTCATTGACAAGAGTGGATTTGAGAAGCTCACTGAGAATTAGTATAAAAGCTCCAAAGCCCTCCTTTTATAGGAGAGGATGCTCTAAATCTCTCCCAAACGATATACTTATCAGTAAGCTAACTCATGACTTCACTTTATTGTTTTCTCTGCTTTGAGTTAAATTTTGTCTTTTTTACACCCTAAACCAATGTAACAATTTATTTATTAAATATTTACTGAGCACTAATTTTGGATAACATATTATTCTCAGCACTTAGGAAATATTAATGAACAAAATAAAGAACCTGTCTACAGTTTGGTGACCAATTGCCATCATGTACTACAAGCTATTAATAACTGGAAATATTTCCTTCTTTGAGGGTAGGGAGCTATAGTGTTTGCACCTAGCCAGTTAGTCTAGTTTTTTGATTAATATGATCATTCATTCAGTAATGATTTATGGACGCCCTATAAACTAATAACATTAATTAATCTATTTAGTGTATGTACTTGTTAGTACATTAATAATGAGTTTTTTCCTTATATAATAGACTTTTTCAGTTCAGTTCAGTTCAGTTCAGTTGCTCAGTCATGTCCAACTCTTTGCGACCCCATGAATCGCAGCACGCCAGGCCTCATGTCCATCACCAACTCCCAGAGTTCACTCAGACTCACGTCCATCGAGTCAGTGATGCCATCCAGCCATCTCATCCTCTGTCGTCCCATTCTCCTCCTGCCCCCAATCTCTCCCAGCATCAGAGTCTTTTCCAATGAGTCAACTCTTCACATGAGGTGGCCAAAGTACTGGAGTTTCAGCTTTAGCATCATTCCTTCCAAAGAAATATCAGGGTTGATCTCCTTCAGAATGGACTGGTTGGATCTCCTTGCAGTCCAAGGGACTCTCAAGAGTCTTCTCCAACACCACAGTTCAAAAGCAGCAATTCTTCGGCGCTCAGCTTTCTTCACAGTCCAACTCTCACATCCATACATGACCACTGGAAAAACCATAGCCTTGACTAGATGGACCTTTGTTGGCAAAGTAATGTCTCTGCTTTTCAATATGCTACCTAGGTTGGTCATAATTTTTCTTCCAAGGAGTAAGCGTCTTTTAATTTCATGGCCGCAGTCACCATTTGCAGTGATTTTGGAGCCCAAAAAATAAAGTCTGCCACCGTTTCCACTGTTTTCCCATCTATTTCCCATGAATTGATGAGACCAGATGCCATGATCTTGGTTTTCTGAATGTTGAGCTTTAAGCCAAGTTTTTCACTCTCCTCTTTCACTTTCACCAAGAGGATTTTTTGTTCCTCTTCACTTTCTGCCATAAGGGTGGTATCATCTGCATATCTGAGATTATTGTTATTTCTCCTGGCAATCTTGATTTCAGCTTGTGCTTCTTCCAGCCCAGCGTTTCTCATGATGTACTCTGCAGAGAAGTTAAATAAGCAGGGTGACAATATACAGCCTTGACATACTCCTTTTCCTATTTGGAACCAGTCTGTTGTTCCATATCCAGTTCTAACTGTTGCTTCCTGACCTGCATACAGATTTCTCAAGAGGCAGGTCAGGTGTTCTGGTATTCTCATCTCTTTCAGAATTTTCCACAGTTTATTGTGATCCACACAGTCAAAGGCTTTGGCATAGTCAATAAAGCAGAAATAGATGTTTTTTTGGAACTCTCTTGCTTTTTTGATGATCCAGCAGATGTTGGCAATTTGGTTTCTGGTTCCTCTGTCTTTTCTAAAACCAACTTGAACATCTGGAAGTTCACGGATCATGTATTACTGAAGCCCGGCTTGGAGAATTTTGAGCATTACTTTACTAGCGTGTAAGATGAGTGCAATTGTGCAGTATTTTGAGCATTCTTTGGCATTGCCTTTCTTTGGGATTGGAATGAAAACTGACCTTTTCCAGTCCAGTGGCCACTGCTGAGTTTTCCAAATTTGCTGGCATACTGAATCAGCACTTTCACAGCGTCATCTTTCAGGATTTGAAATAGTTCAACTGGAATTCCATCACCTCCACTAGCTTTGTTCGTAGTGATGCTTTCTAAGGCCCACTTGACTTCACATTCCAGGATATCTGGCTCTAGGTGAGTGATCACACCATCGTGATTATCTGGGTCGTGAAGGTCCTTTTTGTACAGTTCTTCTGTGTACTCTTGCCACCTCTTCTTAATATCTTCTGCTTCTGTTAGGTCCATACCATTTCTGTCCTTTATCGAGCCCATCTTTGCATGAAATGTTCCCTTGGTATCTCTAATTTTCTTGAAGAGATCTCTAGTCTTTTCCAGTCTGTTGTTTTCCTCTATTTCTTTGCATTGATTGCTGAGGAAGGCTTTCTTATCTCTTCTTGATATTCTTTGGAACTCTGCATTCAGATGCTTATATCTTTCCTTTTCTCCTTTGTTTTTCACTTCTCTTCTTTTCACAGCTATTTGTAAGGCCTCCCCAGACAGCCATTTTGCTTTTTTGCATTTCTTTTCCATGGGGATGGTCTTGATCCCTATCTCCTGTACAATGTCAAGAACCTCTGTCCATAGTTCATCAGGCACTCTATTTGTCAGATCTAGTCCCTTAAATCGATTTCTCACTTCCACTGTATAATCATAAGGTATTTGATTTAGGTCATACCTGAATGGTCTAGAGGTTTTCCCTACTTTCTTCAATTTCAGTCTGAATTTGGCAATAAGGAGTTCATGATCTGAGCCACAGTCAGCTCCCAGTGTTTCTTTTACTGACTGTATAGAGCTTCTCCATCTTTGGCTGCAAAGAATATAATCAATCTGATTTAGGTGTTGACCATCTGGTGATGTCCGTGTGTAGAGTCTTCTCTTGTGTTGTTGGAAGAGGGTGTTTGCTATGACCAGTACATAGACTTTTTAACATAGTTCAAATCCCTCTGCTTCAAGGAGGAACTTAAAATAAAAATGAAGAGATTTACATATTTTAGTTTCCTACAGAAGACTGCCTGCTATGTATGTAAGAGAACAGACATTATTTTCACCCTTAGCCATGAGTTAGATTTACTAATGGTTACCCAAAACATGATTTTGAACTATATAAATGTTGTGTTAAATGCTACTCTTTTCCCATTGACTGACATTTCCTTCAGGCCCCCATTAGGTCATCTTCCTCTCTACTTTCTATCTAAGCTTCCTCTACTAGAAGGCTTGTAAATACGTGCCCCATCTGAATGAAGTCATCTAGCTCATAATCTCATATTCTCTGACACCATAGGGGCTTTGCCTGTCTACATTCCCAGCCTGGCTCTTGAGATTTAATAACAGTTATTCATATTTTAATGAGAATTTTACTTAATATGCTTCCTGTCTGGACTATTTCTACTTTGTCCATTTCTCCTTGTAATAAAAATGCCAAGCAGGTAAAGGAGACTTGTAGAGAAGGAACACATCTTGGCATGCTGTCACATGCCACAGGTGTGGCCACCAACTCATCCTGTTTGTTCCAACCCTGCTTTCTTTTAATCCTGTCATCCTCTGAAGTTATTGAACTTAAAAAAAAATAATTCCTTAAATCACTTATGTTCCCAGTTTGATCTTATCTCTTTTATAGTTTCTGTCAATGTGTAGTCTTAATAAATTCCCAAAGAAAAGGCAATTTTTATGTGCTTGGTTCAAGACCTGCTAAAAGTACCCGTCACTAGTAGACTTTTTTGATATTTTAATAATTATATTATTCAGGCTGTAAATTCTCTAGGGAAAAAAAAACCTTGGTTCATGACTTCATTCCATGCTTTAAAATGGAAGACCCTAAAGTGTTTTTTTTCTTCTTGTTGATTATATCTGGCTATATTTATCATATTATAAATTAAAACAAAATTCATGACATGTTTATTGATAAATTTATTTAAAAATAACAATTATAAGTTAATTATATATTAATAGAAATACTATATTTTCATTAAAAATACTATATTTTCCAAAAGAGAAAAACAATACAGAAGAGTAGCATAGCTAGGTTAAGTAAAGTTCTTCTAAACAGCAGTGTTTCTCAAAATGTGATCCCCAGACCAGAAAATCACAAGTACCTAGAAACTCACTTGGAGAAGGCAATGGCCATCCACTCCAGTGTTCTTGCCTGGGGAATCACAGGGATGGCGGAGCCTGGTGGGCTGCCATCTGTGGGGTCGCAGAGAGTCGGACACGACTGAAGTGACTTAGCAGCAGCAGCAGAAACTTACCAGAAACACAAATTCATGGGTCTTAACTCAGACATATTGAATCATTCACCAGGGATGGGGCCTAGCAATCTGGGTTTCAACAAATGCTGATGCACACGGATGAGTGGGAACCACTGTGCTAGCAGTCTATTCTACTCAGGAACAAAGTATATTCCACATTAAGAAAAGGTGAGTAAATAAGACACACAGCCAAGAACTGGAGCAAAACCGGGCCTTCTTTGAGTCATGTAAAACTCTTTCAGTTAGCAGGTAGGACAAGAAACATAGAACTCTGGATAAATAGGAGATTATTTGGGGACCATCTGTTCCTGGAGAGGTATATTGTTTCATGCTAAACAGTAACAATGTATGTTGAAAACCACTGAGTTTAAGAATGAGGATTTTGGCTGAATTTGGATGAATGATTGAATGAATTGTGCCACCATCAACTATGTGTTATGGATACGTAGACATGAGAGAACAACCCTCAAGCAGTATTTATGCCATCTTAAATGTATCTAACCCTTTCAAACTTAAGTGAAAATAGTTAAGACAAAGATATTAAGGAACTTGGCCAAAAGTCAACAGTGAGTGAGTTTCAGAACCTGAACTAGAGATTCAGGACATCTGACCCACAATCTAATACTAACGCTTTCACATATGTCATAAGGCAGTAGCTTCACAGCCCATACGATGCAAATTTTACATATTTTAACACAGACTCTTCTACAAAAAGCAGAGTTGTTCCTCTGCCAGATTTTATTAAGTAACTAAATAGCTCCTTTAGAACTGAGTACTGCATTCTGTTCAATGACTAGGAGTGGCAATTTAGCTTCTTTACATGTTATTCAAAACAGTGCAAGTCCCAAACAGACAAGACAAGAACAATTCTCTTCTAGAAAGACAACTTGATACATTAATTGAAGCAATGTTACTGAATCCAAAAGTAATTATATTCCCAAATACTTAAGAAGAATAAAGAGGGGGATTGTTTTCTTGAATAGAGACATGTAATTCAATGTAATGAATTAAAAAGGAAAGAAAGGGAAATTAAACTTGGATAAAGGACATCCTGACAGTATATACTAATGAATAATGGAGCACACTGCAAGAGAGACACAAAGAACATCCATTACTTAGGAAGCTGCTTTCTCACAGCAAGATTTCCTTTTGTAAAGCTATAGGATGGAAGACCAGTTTTCTGCTTTTATGCCTTATTTTGTATTTGGAATAAAATATTTCATAGATCTTGGAAAGGAAAAGGATTCTCTTAAAATAAAGGTCATATATTTGCCATATATTTTAGTGGAACAACATTTCATTACAAATAGGAAAAATTAAAACTATTCATGAAGTTTTTGCTATAGAAGAATAGTAAGGTTAAAAATGATCTTGCACAAAAACTACAGGGATTCGTCCAAAAAAATCTCAGCTTGTCAATGAATATTTAACCTTTGCTGTATAAATGCAAAGAGAGGAAAAAGCCAAAGTGAATACAGGTCAAGATTATGGTAGGAAATACATACATTGACAGAAAAGACTATAGTAATGAAAGGGCCCTTACGTTTGTTCATACTAGTCTCAGGGAGAAACCTTTTGCATAGACTCCTGAGACTCATATAAGGAAACAATGAAGAATTCCTGTCCAATCAAAGTTATATATTGTGGGTAGACCACCACTGCTACAAACTTTTACCAGAATCAACAACTCAGTATATCTGGCAAAATTAATAAAATCCATAGAAGAACTTTGAAAAGAAGGGATTTTAGAGGTCATGAAATCATAGATAATAAAACCATAAACTTTGATATAGAAGAAAGCTTAGAGATCCTCTATTAAAATCATTTCTCATTGCTTTTCCTTTTTTTTTTTTTTGCCTTGCTCTTTATTGAACATATTTCTAAACTCTACCATCATACTTTCCTACTTGTTCAAGCAAATAATTCTGAACATAAATTAAACTTTGAACTTTGATTAATGACTCAAAATTACCAGCCTAAAGGTACATGCATTTAGTTTTCTCTTGCTATACAGTAAATTACCACAAAATTAATGACCTGAAAAATGTGTCTTTATATGCTTATAGTTTTCATGGGTCTGGCCTGTTTTAGCCAGTCTACACTCAAAGAAATAGAGGAAAACAACAGAATGGGAAAGACTAGAGATCTCTTCAAGAAAATTAGAGATACCAAGGGAACATTTCATGCAAAGATGGGCTCGATAAAGGACAGAAATGGTATGGACCTAACAGAAGCAGAAGATATTAAGAAGAGGTGACAAGAATACACAGAAGAACTGTACAAAAAGGATCTTCATGACCCAGATAATCACAATGGTGTGATCACTCACCTAGAGCCAGACATCCTGGAATGTAAAGTCAGCTGGGCCTTAACCCTCTTACACTGTTGGTGGGAATGCAAACTAATAAGCTACTATGGAGAACAGTGTGGAGATTCCTTAAAAAACTGGAAATAGAACTGCCTTATGATCCAGCAATCCCACTGCTGGGCATACATACTGAGGAAACCAGAAGGGAAAGAGACACGTGTACCCCAATGTTCATCGCAGCACTGTTTATAATAGCCAGGACATGGAAGCAACCTAGATGTCCATCAGCAGATGAATGGATAAGAAAGCTATGGTACATATACACAATGGAGTATTACTCAGCCATTAAAAAGAATACATTTGAATCAGTTCTAATGAGGTGGATGAAACTGGAGCCTATTATACAGAGTGAAGTAAGCCAGAAAGAAAAACACCAATACAGTATACTAATGCATATATATGGAATTTAGAAAGATGGTAACAATAACCCTGTGTGCAAGACAGCAAAAGAGACACTGATGTATAGAATAGTCTTATGGACTCTGTTGGAGAGGGAGAGGGTGGGAAGATTTGGGAGAATGGCATTGAAACATGTATAATATCATGTATGAAATGAGTTGCGAGTCCAGGTTTGATGCACAATACTGGATGCTTGGGGCTAGTGCACTGGGACGACCCAGAGGGATGGTATGGGGAGGGAGGAAGGGGGAGGGTTCAGGATGGGGAACACATGTATACCTGTGGCAGATTCATTTTGATATTTGGCAAAACTAATACAATATTGTAAAGTTTAAAAATAAAATTAAATTAAAAAAAAAAAAGCATCACTATGAACAAAGCTAGTGGAGGTGATGGAATCCCAGTTGAGCTATTTCAAATACTGAAAGATGATGCTGTGAAAGTGCTGCACTCAATATGCCAGCAAATTTGGAAAACTCAGCAGTGGCCACAGGACTGGAAAAGTCAGTTTTCATTCCAATCCCAAAGAAAGCTCAAACTACTGCACAATTGCACTCATCTCACACACTAGTAAAATAATGCTCAAAATTCTCGAAGTCAGGCTTCAGCAAAACATGAACCGTGAACTTCCAGATGTTCAAGCTGGTTTTAGAAAAGGCAGAGGAACTAGAGAACAAATTGCCAACATCCGCTGGATCATGGAAAAAGCAAGAGTTCCAGAAAAACATCTATTTCTGCTATATTGACTATGCCAAAGCCTTTGACTGTGTGGATCACAATAAACTGTGGAAAATTCTGAAAGAGATGGGAATACCAGACCACCTGACCTGCCTCTTGAGAAACCTATATTCAGGTCAGGAAGCAACAGGTAGAACTGGACATGGAAAAACAGACTGGTTTCAAATAGGAAAAGGAGTATGTCAAGGCTGTATATTGTCACCCTGCTTATTTAACTTCTATGCCGAGTCCATTATGAGAAACGCTGGGCTGGAAGAAGCACCAGCTGAAATCAAGATTGCCGGGAGAAATATCAATAACCTCAGATATGCAGATGACACCACCCTTATGGCAGAAAGTGAAGAGGAACTAAAAAGCCTCTTGATGAAAGTGAAAGTGGAGAGTGAAAAAGTTGGCTTAAAGCTCAACATTCAGAAAACGAAGATCATGGTATCTGGTCCCATCACTTCACGGGAAATAAATGGGAAAACAGTGTCAGACTTTATTTTTTGGGGCTCCAAAATCACTGCAGATGGTGACTGCAGCCATGAAATTAAAAGACACTTGCTCCTTGGAAGGAAAGTTATGACCAACCTAGACAACATATTCAAAAGCAGAGACATTACTTTGCCAACAGAGGTCCATCTAGTCAAGGCAATGGTTTTTCCAGTGGTCATCTATGGATTGAGATTTGGACTGTGAAGAAGGCTGAGCACCAAAGAATTGATGCTTTTGAACTGTAGTGTTGGAGAAGACTCTTGAGAGTCCCTTGGACTGCAAGGAGATCCAACCAGTCCATCCTAAAGAAGATCAGTCCTGGGTGTTCATTGGAAGGACTGATGCTGAGGCTGAGACTCCAATACTTTGGCCACCTCATGCAAAAAGACTCTGATGCTGGGGGGAATTGGGGGCAGGAGGAGAAGGAGACAACAGAGGATGAGATGGCTGGATGGCATCACCAACTCATTGGACATAAGTTTGGGTAAACTCTAGGAGCTGGTGATGGACAGGGAGGCCTGGTGTGCTGCGATTCATGGGGTCACAAAGATTCGGACATGACTGAAGGACTGAACTGATACTCAAGCTTTGTGTCAGAAGGCTGATTTCAATGAAAAAAAAAATTATAGGAGTAAAGAGTGTCTTGAAAGCTAATTTTGCTGTATTCTACTTTTATAATTAATATAAAGTGTTATTTGCCCACTCATGTCTGACTCTGCAACCTCATGGACTGTAGCCCACCAGGCTCCTCTGTCCATGGAATTCTCCAGGCAAGAATACTGAAGTGGGTTGCTATGCTCTTCTCTAGGGGATCATCCTGACACAGAGATCAAACCCTGGTCTCCTGCATTGCACCCAGATTCTTTACTGTCTGAGCCACCAAGGAAGCCCTTATGATTAATAGTGTGCCTGCAGGCAATGGCACCCCACTCCAGTACTCTTGCCTGGAAAATCCCATGGGTGGAGGAGCCTGGTAGGCTACAGTCATGGGGTTGTGAAGAGTCGGACACGACTGAGTGACTTCCCTTTCACTTTTCACTTTCATGCATTGGAGAAGGAAATGGCAACCCACTCCAGTGTTCTTGCCTGGAGAATCCCAGGGACGGGGGAGCCTGGAGGGCTGCCATCTATGGGGTCGCACAGAGTCAGACACGACTGAAGCGACTTAGCAGCAGCAGTAGCAGCAGCTCAGTCATTTCAGTTATGTCTGACTCTCTGTGACCCTATGGACTGTAGCCTCTAGGCTCCTCTGTCCATGGGATTCTCCAGGCAAGAATACTGGAGTGAGTTACCATGCTCTCCTCCAGGGAATCATCCTGACCCAGGATTTTGAACCTGCATCTCCTGCGTTGTAGGCAGATTCTTCTCCTCTAATCCACCAAGAAAGCCCCAAATAGGAAAAGGAGTCAGTCAGTCAGTTCAGTCCCTCAGTCGTGTCCTACTCTTTGCGACTGTTTCTGTCATGAAAGTAAGCAGTCCATACAGTCACATACCACCTTACCAAGTCTCTCTCTTTTACCCTTCCCAGTTCAGTTCAGTTCAGTCACTCTTTCATGCCTGACTCTTTGTGACCCCATGAACTGCAGCATGCCAGGCCTCCCTGTCCATCACCAACTCCCGGAGTCCACCCAAACCCATGTCCATTGAGTTGGTGATGCCATCCAACCATCTCATCCTATGTCGTACCCTTTTCCTCCTGCCCCCATTCTTTCCCAGCATTAGGGCCTTTCCAATGAGTCAGCTCTTCCCTTCAGGTGGCCAAAGTACTGGAGTTTCAGCTTTAGCATCAGTACTTCCAATGAACACCCATCCTCTAGGATGGACTGGTTGGATCTCCTTGCAGTCCAAGGGACTCTCAAGAGTCTTCTTCAACACCACAGTTCAAAAGCATCAATTCTTTGGCACTCAGCTTTCTTCTCAGTCCAACTCTCACATCCATAGATGACCACTGGAAAAACCATAGCCTTGACTAGATGGACCTTTGTTGGAAAAGTAATATCTCTGCTTTTCAATATGCTATCTAGGTTGGTCATAACTTTCCTTCCAAGGAGGAAAAGGAGTACGTCAAGGCTATTGTCTTTTAAGTCTCTGTTTCATTTATTTCCCTGCCTTCTTCAAATTAAGTCTGAATTTGGCAATAAGGAGTTCATGATCTGAGCCACAGTCAGCTCCCAGTGTTTCTTTTACTGACTGTATAGAACTTCTCCATCTTTGGCTGCAAAGAATATAATCAATCTGGTTTCGGTGTTGACCATCTGGTGATGTCCATGCACAGAGTCTTCTCTTGTGTTGTTGGAAGAGGGTGTTTGCTACGACCAGTGCATTCTCTTGGCAGAACTCTCTGAAGTTTTATGAAGAACTCTATGAACTCTATGAAGCAGCCTTTGCCCTGCTTCATTCTGTACTCCAAGGCCAAATTTGCCTGTTACTCCAGGTGTTTCTTGACTTACTACTTTTGCATTCCAGCCCCCTATAATGAAAAGGACATCTTTTGGGGGTGTTAATTCTAGAAGGTCTTGTAGGTCTTCATAGAACTGTTTAACCTCAGCTTCCTCAGCATTACTGGTTGGGGCATAGACTTGGATTACCATGATATTGAATGGTTTGTCTTGGAAACGAACAGAGATCATTCTGCCGTTTTTGAGACTGCATCGAAGTACTGCATTTCAGACTCTTGTTGACTATGATGGCTATTCCATTTCTTCTAAGGGATTCTTGCCCACAGTAGTAGATAAAATGGTCATCTGAGTTAAGTTCACCCATTCCAGTCCATGTTAGTTCGCAGATTCCTAAAATGTCAATGTTCACTCTTGCCATCTCCTGTTTGACCACTTCCAATTTGCCTTGATTCATGGATCTAACATTTCAGGTTCCTATGAAATACTGCTCTTTACAGCATAGGACCTTACTTTCATCATCAGTCACATCCACAACTGGGTGTTGTTTTTGCTTTGGCTCCATCCTTTCATTCTTTCTGGAGTTATTTCTCCACTGATCTCCAGTAGCATATTGGGCACCTACCGACCTGAGGAGTTCATCTTTCAGTGCCCTATCTTTTTGCCTTTTCATACTGTTCATGGGGTTCTCAAAGCAAGAATACTGAAGTGGTTTGCCATTCCCTTCTCCAGTGGACCACATTTTGTCAGAACTCTCCACCATGACCCGCCCGTCTTGGGTGGCCCTACATGGCATGGCTCAATAGTTTCATTGAGTTAGACAAGGCTGTGGTCCATGTGATTAGATTGGTTAGTTAACTAACACACAGTCAGCATTCAATAAATTGATATCTATTATTAATCTTTCTTCAGTGGCATAGTATTTGGGCTTGCCACATCTATAAGTGACCTTCTCTTCCCCCCATTTGCTATAGCAGTCTGCTCTTAACACCAGTGATTCTAATCTTTGCATTTTTTGCTGCCCTTCTTATCATTTATTTTTTACCTTGCCTGTAAAGCCCAAGGCTCTATTCCTTTTCTTAAAATCTGAGGACTGATAACCAATCACAGTATTTTCTTGTTTATGCTTGATAAATTAATTACCTCAATCAGGATAATAGGAAGTTACAATGAAACATATTTTTCTCACATAGTTTTTATACTATTTGTTACAAATAGGCTATGAATTTCTCTTCCATGCTCCAGGATCCAGACTGATAGAACTTTCTTATTTGAGACATTGCTGATCTCAAAGGAATGTAATGGAAACACTGGATGGCTCATGTAGCTTCTGCTCAAATATGATACCCATATGTCACTGGGCACTCTAAATTATACGACCAACAGTAAAAACCATGGGGCAGGAATTCACTGCCTTTCCACAGAGAGAAGTGGCAAATATTTCAGTACAATCAATTACATTTTAGTGGCCATCTTTGTAGCTCGATTATTTTCAGCTGTCATACCCATTTTTTCTTTATGTTCAAGGGCTGTTCTATGGCTATCACACTGTGTTTCATGATGCTTTGTGGAAGGGGTAATATTCATCATTTTTTATAATTTAATCTCAGAAGTACATTATTTTAAAATTGCAACCAAAACATTCTGAAAATATTATTTGATTATTTTAAAATAATATTTATTCAGAAATCTACTCTGAATATATGTAACCCATTTTTATTTGCTGGCAAACCATAGCAACACTTTATTCAAAATATTTCAAAAGCAAGAAGGTAATTATTTAGAAATCAAATAATTCAATCACATTTATTTGAAAGTAAAGTGAGTCAAAAATACATATACTCTGTAATACTTTTAATAGTTTATACTTTAAAAACTTATTTCCAGATAATTTCAGAGAAATTACATCATTTCCTATGATCAGTAATAGATTGCACTCTCAAGTCTATTGCATTGACTGAAGAAACAGAAGATACAATGTAACATAAAGGTGTCTATAATGCAAGAGTTTTTATATATTTTGTTTTTATGTCAAATGAGAGTTGACATTTCAGAATATTAGAGCATAATTTAGCCACAAAATGATGTACTATTACACTAACAATATACTGATCATGAATGAGGCTACGCTCCAAAATGACTTATAACAAATATTTTTAAAGTGTCATGCAAAACAATTATTTGACAATATAAAGAGTTTTCTCTGTGAAGTCTTGAACATTTCCTTAGTTTTATCTGAGATACAGAGGCCCTCTTGTGGTGGCATCTAGGCATTTGCAGTGACTGTTTTTTAAGTTTCAACTTGTATGGCACAGACATGGGCTTTTCAAGTGGATTAAGTCCTGGGTCATTTAAAATTTTTGAGGTCTTTAGAATGTATAAAAATGGACAAAAAGATGTCTACAAATAATATAATATAGTTCATTTAAACTTTTTAGCACACCTACTAAAATGAAATATAAATCTGCTCTTTAAAATGAGAGAAAAGATCAAAAATACTAATTAACAGTGTATTATTGGGTGTGTAGTCTATCAACAGAACCAAATTTAAAGGTGTACAATATTCAGCTTTCAGGGGAGTCAGTTTATCTCTGTGATTTTGGCATGACTGTTTCTGGTAACACAGATGAGTAAAACTCAATATTTAGTTCCTCTGGGTCAAATGTTCCTCTTTCCCCATTGTCCCAATTCCCTGCCTCAATTCCTGATACCACCCTACCTAGTCTTGTGAACAGATGAATTGTCTCAAAAGACTATAAACTAAGATAAAAAAATCTTTTATATCTAGCACAGCACACAGCCTGCTCTGTTTTCTTTTTTCCTCCTGTGTTACTCTAGGGTCTGTGCTAACCATGAAAAATCATAATTGAGAGAGTACTTTGAGCACGAATTATACAGAATGGGCAGTGTCCTTCAGCTTCCCTGTATGTAAACATCACTTGAGATATTCACTGAGAGTATAGATTCTTCAGGTCTGTAGCCGAAATTTCTGACTTAGGGGACTGAGTTGTGGTCCTGTGAAACTGAATTTTAATGCCCATTCCAGATTTTTTTTAGGTCCATTTCTCTACAAGACTAATTCTTAGCTTTGGCTGTAGAATCAACTGAAGGACTTTAAAATTCTGATTCCTAGGACTCACTCAAGATTACTTCAATCAGGATTTCTCAGAATGGGTCCAGGCACCTCCTGCTGATTCTAACATGCAACTAATTTGAGAACTACTGGATTAGAGCACAGAAGCATGGATGTGCTAGCCCGAACAGCCTAGGACCACCAGGTACCCACTTAAAGTTCAACAAAGTTGGGTTGATTGTCTCATTGCAGTGAGGGAGATTGCACACTGAAGGAACAGTGGTGTCTCATTGAGGAAAGGCAAAGACAGGGTTATTTTGGGTCACGGGTATAGGGTGGAGTTGAGTGTTTTGATAGACTCAAAGCAAAACAGCTTGTATAAAGAGATCAACATCAGGTCTGCACTGCAAAGGGCACCTAGAGTCCTGTTTCCTTGGAAACACTAACGTTGAGACAGAGGGGCAATGCTGTATCCAGAAACCCTTTATCAGAGGCTCTGCACTCAGGTTGTCAATCAAGACCATTTTTCTGTGTCAAAGTGACTTACATCCTCCAGGCAAGAGAGCGATATTTCCTTCTTACTGATATGATTTCAAACAGCAAAGTTTCTGATAGTCTGTGATTTTGGATAACAAAGTTTTTCTGTATGTAAGAAAGCAGCAGTCACTCAAAGAGGACACTTTACAGCTACAGTATATTTAGTGAAGAAATATTGAATCCTGGTAACTTTGCAATTGGTTTCATCTGTGTCAGTTATTCCAGCTTGATGAATGACAGCAGAGTCTGATCTAAATTTTACCTTTTCAGACAGAACATTGGCTCCAGCTCTGTTGCTTCCAGAAGGAAGATGGCACAGGAAGAGGGCCCAAGCATGACAGTGTATAGATATGATTCATGCATTAATTCAGCAGAGACTTGTTGAGCCCCTACTACGTGCTGGGACCTGTGCAGGGTACTGGAAATTCCAAAATGAACAAAACTCAGTCTCTTCCGTCAAGAAACTTACAGACTCGTAGAAAAAACAGATACATAGGCAAATACAACGGGGTATAAGTGCGGTAACTAGACCTAAGTCTAGGCTGCCAAGGACAACTAACTGAGTCTTGGTGGTTCAGGGGACTGGAAAAAGTTTACCCTAGGTTATGGAAGAGAGGGCTATGGAGGGGACGGGGGCAAGGGAGTCAAGGGCAAAATGTTGGAAGCAGAGGAAAAAGGACTTTGAAAACAGAATCATCTAGGCTCTGATCCAGACTCTACCAGACTGGGTATCACTGTAACCCTGAACTGCAGTTTTCTCATCTGTAAAATAAGGATACCAAAACAGAGACACATTCAGTAAGTGCCAGACAAGAGTACTGAGTAACAAAATTACATCAGTGAACAAAAGAGATAAGCTCCCTCACCCTTGAATAACATGCACTACGGTGGAGGTTTACAAAAATAATAACTATAATTGAAGTATAAAGTATTTAGTATATTGGCTAATAAATGCAGAGTGGAGAAAACTGAAAGTGCCAGTGGAGGACATGAGAGAGAATGGCAAGTGGAGGTTTAAGGATGTGAAGTTAGTCAAAAACCTGTGACATAGTCCAGGGGCATACTGATGAGGTTAGGGACAAGAAGCTAGCTTGACTAAGCTACACGGGAAATCCGAGATCTGCGTCAGCCACTATTTCGACCTCACTTGATACTTCCCTTTCTTCTGAACTACTGTTTTTTTAAATTCAGGGAACCCATGTGCCTTAGATGAAGTCCTCATTCTGTACACAGCAATGATGCCCAAGACCTCATTGCTAAATGGCCTTGTTTTGCAGCCACTGTTTTCAAGGGCTCTCTATGTGTCTAAATAGCTAGTTATGGTAGTATGGCTCCAACTATTGGTGATTACTGATATCTACTGCAAATATCCCAGTATTTGGGCATCACCAGTCTGTGTTAGGTCAATATGCAATATTATCCTAATCTGTCAGTCTCTTAACTCTAAGAGAACATTTAACTAACTGAGCTGGGACACTATCAATAATCATAACCCATCCCACCTCCTGGCCCTTTTCCCATTCCCATCCTCAAAACTGGTATCTGTTTGTACCACTGATATGAATTAGAAATATTGTTTTTCAAAATGAGAAGTAGGAATAGAGAAAGTTTAGGAAAAAATAGATATATCCATTTCCCTTTTTTATTCTCCTTAGGTTAGTAGCAACATGATGTGGTAGGAGCCAAGCCAACAACCTACCTTTGGATCCTCTGTCACTCAACTGTGACATTAATCAAGGCACTCAATCTTTATAATCTTATTTCCTCTCTTGTAGAACTGGGCTGTGTACCTTCCTTTTAGGGCATTGGAAGAATTAAAGAAGTAACTACTTGCAAAAGACTAAGCCAAAAGAGCCTGATTCATTACAGGCAATGAACAATATATTTATCTCATTCCTTGGTTCTTTTTTTTTTCCTTTAACCCATAAAGCATAACCC
Organism: Bos indicus; assembly: GCF_029378745.1. Lineage (NCBI taxonomy): Eukaryota > Metazoa > Chordata > Mammalia > Artiodactyla > Bovidae > Bos > Bos indicus. The sequence goes on along the minus strand of NC_091765.1, from coordinate 56,461,524 downwards.
AGGGGACTGTCTCTTACTCTATTCTGTGCTCCTGGCATTAAACAGATTGCCTGACCCAGGGTTTGTATTCAGTAGTACATATATACTGAATAAATGGATTTAACATTTTTTCATTGAAAACTAGCTATATTTGCTAAGGTCTCTGACATCCTGGAATCTTCCCATACCTGCTATATTATTTCGCTTCATATACTTTTTTTTAAACTGGCAATGACAATAGGATATGATCTATTCATTCGTAGAAGAAATATTGTAAAAGATTTAAGCTGATATCTCTTTTTTCCAATAGAGCAATTAAAGACAATCCAAAGGCTTACCTATGATGTAGAATTTCATGTTATTCACCTCAGTGATTAATTTATATAAATTAATATGAATTTATATAAAAGTGATTGATTGATTAATAAATGTAATTAATCAAAGCCATTCATTTATATAAATTATATAAAATTACTTTATATAAATTACTAATTTATATAAATATACTTAAATATGCTGTTTTCCTATGAATCTTCATAACCTGACAATTAGAATATAAATGGCAACTTAGCAATGTGAATCAGGAGCCTTAAAATTGTTCCTAGTAAGTAATCCCATTTCCAAAAATGTATCCTAATGAAATAATTTATATACACATGTAGAAAATGATCATGCATCATTTTTTGAAAAGAAAATCATCTGAATATCCAACAAGAGAAGAAAGGATAAATGAATTAGGGTAACCAATTATAGTCCTCTTAATTAAATGCTTAGAAGAAATTAATATATATGTTCACCAACAGATATTTACAGAAAGTTAATAAAAACCCTGTTCATGAGAGGTACAAACTGGAATCTACTGAAATGCCTAGTTACAGTGAAATGGATATGTAACTTATAGTAGCTTCATATAATGGAATAGTATTTATTAATGAGAAGGAGCAAACTATTGCCACACAAACAACATTAATTAAGTTCAACAAAGTAAATTTGAATTCAAAAGCCAGACATAAAAATATATATACTGTATTATTCCACTTTTTAATTTTTTTAATGGATAATACTAAAATTAAATTATGCTATGACTGTAAAGTGAGATAGTTATTAAAACATTTAAAGATATTGGAAAATGCTCATAATTTAATAAAAGACAATAACATTTAAAACTATATATAATATATGATCCCCATTCTGCAAAAAAAAAAAGAAAAGTTGCTGTGAGAAATATCAGTCAGGATCTCAATAGGAAATATATGACACACTCAAATTAGGATAATTAGAGGAGGCTTTGTCTTAAAAGCCTGGGCAGGGTGTGGGGAACCACAAGGGGCAGTGATGCAATAGAGTTGTTACTACCCCAGACCTGATGAGACATGAGCAGGAGAGGCTCCCAGTGCCAGGAGAGAGCTGTTCACAGAGGAGAGGGTCAGTGGCCCTTGGGTGAAGATGCAGCCTGGCTGCAGTGAATTCAAGGGAGGAAGAAAGGGAACATCCAACTCATTCTCCATCCTCCCAGCTTCCCACTGGGGCTCCCCGTTAACCTTGAAGCCAAAGTGCTATGGCTGTGGTCCTTACCAGTCAGCCCACCAGGTAGAGCACAGGCTGCACAGGGGAGGGTGTGGGCGTGGCACACATGCCCTCTGATTGCTGAAGGGAGAGGAGGGGTTACAGAGAAGACCCACTTTGTTCTTTATGTACCTATTATTATACTGTTGCAATAATATACAAGTTTTTTAATTCTAGGGGGAAATGTGTGTCAGAGTGTGTGAAGAGATGTGAGCCTGTGAGGTTATGAATGTAAAGGAATTTATGTGTGTGTGTGAGACACAGTGCAGGTGGGTATGGGTGAGTGTGGATGTGAAGGTATACAGGTAATGTGAGATGGTGTATTTGTCGGTGTATCTGGGGGTATGCATGTTAATGAGCGTGTGTATGTATGAGTTGTGGGAGGGAGGTGTGGGGTGTGCATGTTAATGAGCGTGTGTATGTATGAGTTGTGGGAGGGAGGTGTGGATGCATTTGTGAAAGCATGTGTGTGAGAGTACACAAGTGGATCCAAGGTGGTAAGGTGTGTGTGTCCCACACACATCCAAGGTGTGTAAGGTTGTCTATGGTGGGGAGTTGTATGTGAAAAAGTGTGTTAGTATGGGAGGCTGTTTGTGTGTGAGAGTGTGTGAATGCATGTGAGAATGTACAGGTGGATGAGAGTCTCTGTTCCTGTAAGGGGCAGACATGTTTGTGACAGGTGTGTGGGAGGGGACGTGTGCATTTATATGAGTGAGTATCCTTGTTGGGGTGTGAGGACAGAGAGAGGGTGTGTGAGACGTGTATGAGTGAGAAGGAGGAGGGTAAGACTCTATGTGTGAAGAGATTTGTGTGTATTAGCGTGTGTGTGTGCATATGCATGCACATAGGTGTATTTATATATTGATACATCTGTATACATAGAAGTAAAAACGTTTCCTTCAAGAAACATTTCCTTCAAGAAAACAGAAAACTGGAACGAAATATTTTCATAATAGTGATCTCTAGTGGTGGAGTAAGAGGCAAATCTAATTTTCTTGACTCTTCTGTTATTTTGTAGTCAAAAAAAAAACAATGAACATTTCAGTCTGTTTCCTTCATTCCCAGAGCACATGGGAAATATTGTACTTTTCTGGAAACAGGTAAAAATAATAAAAATTCTTGACTGTTATAAGGTTTCTTGATAGCAATGTGTTTGAAAATTGGACTTCTCTCTTTCTTAACATATAACCATACAGATATCTTAAGTCTCTGGTTAATTTATAGAATGGGATCCTGTCTTTAAATATTAGAAGCATATAAATGTGTAATTTTTCATATAACTTCATTAATTTTCAGCTGTTCCCATAATCGAAACTAATAGTTATTGGTATTTGCAATCCAAGGCCCTATGGTCTTCCATCAGTGGATTGGCGTTATGAATCTAATGAACCATCATGTCACACTGTTTTAGGAGCTAAAGTGCTTTAGGGTTACCAAAGCCTCAAAGTGTAAACGCAGATGTTAACAGGGATTATCAATGATAGAGCGGCTTAGGTAATTATTACTGTTTTTTCTTTCAGTTTTTTCCTTTTTAAGGCAATTGAAAAAAAAAACAGTGATCCTATAGGGCTTATGTAAGAAGGTTTCTGTCAAACTGGTTTAGTAGCAGGTTGTTTTCCTAAGTCTGGGCAAAAGACACCACTATTCCATCATCTCTCTGCTGCTTCACTTCACTAACAATAAAATATGAGGCTTTCCAGATTCTAGGCTGTATCTCACTAAAAATTTGTGGCACTCAATGGCTGGAGTGTTAGTCTATTTTTAATTTATTTCAACCTTGGCTGTTTTTTTAAAGTGATTTTCTATCATCAACATCAGGCCTCTGCAGCCTAATTTATTTTGCATTGTTACCTGTGGGCTCCACAGTATACCTAGAATGTGAATTAGCTACTTGGAGTTCTGAGTGACTAGTTTACTTTTATGTAGATAATAATAAAAATGAATAATAAAAAGGAATATATTATATCATATATATATATATATGATATACAGAATTTATACAGAATTTATTTCCTTTACACTTAACATGCTACCTCAGCTATTAAAATATACACAGGGCAAACTCTATTACAAATGCTATTAAGTTTGGCTTAAGACAATCTTACTTCCAGAACATACACTACTGAACCCTGAGCAAGGACTCAAACCCGCAGATGCTTTTTATGGTCTGATTAGTGCTTCTCTGCTTGTCTCAATATTGCATCTATCAAACAGTTCACTTCAAACAACATTACTGGGAAACTGCTAGTAAAATGTTAATGGAAACCATCTTCAAACCATCTACGACCCTTTTTCTAGGGCTAAAGCAAGAGCAGTGGGGCTTAACTCGGCCACCTCAGACCACTGCTGTGGTTCAGTGAACACTTTATTTTCCCACTTGAATTTGAGCTCTTCTGCAAGATCATTCCTGCCGATCTTGCGGAGATGGCGAGCCAGGAGGCGAAGTTTGTCGGTGGAATTTGGGAGTGATCTTTTCCAAAAACAAAGAAGTTCATGGGTCTGTTCTGTGAGATCATCAGGGTTCTTCAGTTTGATGAGCTGAATGGTGCTGCGGCGAAGAGGGAGTGAGGAGGAGAGACACAGGGCATTCTCCTCTGAGAGCTCATCCGCCAGCCAGTAGAGCAAGTTGTCCCACAGGGCTTCTGCCAGGCACACGGGGGACACTCAGAGTTAGAACCCTTTCCTGGGGGGTGTGCTCATCCAACCCTCCACCTGTTCACAGAAACCTACTCAGTCTCTGGTTTGGCCTCTCGGCAGCAGAAAGATATCGGCCCACCCAGAACAGCTGAGAGCCTTTGGGATCTTCTTCTGAGGGAACCACCTATTGCAGAGGGTTAGAAATGCTTCTCCAATGTTAACTTCCATGAGATCAAGGAGGGCTTGTTAACATTGTGCTCATGTCCCCACCCTGGATAGTCTAAATAAGACTAGGATATGGGCAAAACTTAGCATTTTTAATAAGCACCCAGATGACACTGATGCTGAGGTCCCCAACCACATTTGGATAGTACTATGTTAAAATACATTTTTAGGTTCAAAAAATACTTCTCTTAATTCGTGCTAACCTAATACATAAACTATAGCAGCAGTTAGGCAATCCTCACACCCCAGTCCCCCAACTATAGACACACACACACACACACACACACACACACACACATAAACTCACCAAGATCCACTCTCCAAAGATGAGTTCTATAGAAGATCCATTGCACGTCCTTCCCTTGGTTTCTGGACTATTTAGAACCATAAACATCTCTGAATATGTCCTATATGTTCAGCTTACCCTTTCCCTTACCCTGTGACTCCTGCTACCACTTAAATGTATGATTCTAATTTTCTATTGTTGATTTTATTGTGTAGCCCTCACTCTCAGAAAACCCCTCGGACCCCACCATCTCTCTCCTTCCTCATGTAACTTCTAACCTGCATCACAGCCACTTTCTCCCACTCATTCAAAAGTCTGCACCAGTTTCCCTGGTTTGGTGTCAGAAAAGAGCTCTCTGTCTGCCACCTTTTACTTTATTCTATCTACCTCCTCACATAGATTGCACCTGCTTTTACACTATAAATCATACCACTTTTCTGTGAAAGCTACTCAGGAAATGGAGCCAACACATCCGCCCTCTCCACTGTCACTTTACCAACATTCCACTTCCTTCCTGCAATATATTCATTTTAATGCCCATGCCACATGGATAAGCCTTCTCCCTGACTGCATCATCTGTCTCTTGCCATTGGCAGGCCCCGTCATCAGCAATCCTGTTGATAACTATTTGCGCCTCTGACCTCCTCATTTCTAAATCTTGTCAACATCACTGACCTGTGTGATGACTCCATATTAGAAACTGACTTTCATGGCCAATCCTTACATTTCATCACCAGCCAGAATTATTCTGTCTCCTTGGCTTCACCTGCTCAGTATTATTGCTAACCACTGCCCCCTAAACCTACACAGCTTTTATTCCTTTGCTCCTACTTAATATGCTTCTTGCCCCATTGCTAATACAGCAAGTCCTTTGATGCTCACACCATTCCGTCTGCCTCTGAACACATACTACCATAACAATCAGCTCTATATGTCAATAATGGGTTTGCATCCTCCTTAAAATCTGCTGTCCTCTTTAGCTTTCAATGTTCTCAATTTGTCAGCCATCAATTCTGTCTTACTTGCATGGCAGTCAACTACTGGGATATCCCAGGTTATAAAAGAAATAGAATGTGATCCTCAAGTTTTATGTTTTGCACACATTTTAAGTCTTTAGCAGCTTACAAATTCATTAAAAAGTCTGTTTCCCATTTAAAATTTTCCACAGCAGTGTCAATCAAGTCTCAATCTCACTCTTACTGTGTTTCACTTAGCCAGCGGCTCTTCCTCCTAACTTTCCACAAAGCCATTTGACCTGAGTTCTCATAATCTCACTTTCATTTCAAAATCACTTTCTTATAGAATCTCACTCCACCATGCTTGATGGGTGCCATCCCCACAGTGTTTTTCATCAAATAATTTCCCTTCACACCATTCCCTTAACCACTCTTCCATCAGATTCTTTCCAGGCTTCCCACAAGTACTCTCAGGCTTTCCTTTCCCTTGTTTCTCCTACTGTTTCTAGCTCCCAGGCTCGCTCTCTCCCTCCTTTTCCATAAAACCTTTTCGTGCCTAACGTAAATTTGATGCCTTAAATCCATCAATATTAATGCTTTCCTAGGCCCTTGCTTTGGGGTTATATAACCTCTTTAAAAAAAATTAATTTTATTTAAGTATAGTTGATTTACAATGATGTGTTAATTTCTACTGTGCAGCAAAGTGACTCAGATATATATACATTATTTTTCATATTCTTTTCCATATAGTTTATCACAGGATATTGATATCCTCTTTTAAAACTCTGTTTAAGCTTTTCTTTCCAATCTTTCTAGAGCCCTCCTAGATAATACTTATAGCAACTGATTCTTAGTCTGCATCTTCTCCAGCTTCCACATAGCATTTTACTCCTTCCCTTGGGTTCCATGGCCTGCCCTGGTGTTCCTCTTTTCTCTCTCTTCCCTCTGTGCTGACTTTCCTCCTCCTAATTGTGCTGAATTACTGCTTCCTAGCTCAGGCCCCTTCTATTTCTGCCCCTCCCCTCGAAATTCACCAACTGCCATAACCATCTCCTCTATGTGAAATATTCCAGATCTAGCATATCTTCAACTCTGTTTTCCTAAATCCTGGTACAGGCACACCTTGTTTTCTTGTGCTTTGCTTTATTGCCCTTCATGGATACTGCATTGTTTGTTGTTGTTGTTTGAAAATTGAAGATTTGTGGCAACTCTGGGTCAAGCAAATCTATGAGTGCCATTTTTCCAACATCTTTGCGCACTTTGTGTTTCTGTGTCACATTTTGGTCATTCTCACAGTATTTCAAATTTTTTCATTATTTTATTTGGTATGGTGATCTGTGATCATTGATGTTACTATTGTAAAAAGATTATGACTTGCTGAAGGTTCAGAAATGGTCAGCATGTTTTTTTAGCAGTGAAGTATTTTTAATGTATGTACATTAGTTTCTAGACATAACTCTATTGCACAATTAGACTAGAGTATAATGTAAATGTAACTTTTATATGTACTGCTGCTGCTGCTGCTAAGTCACTTCAGTCGTGTCCAACTCTGTGTGACCCCATAGATGGCAGCCCACCAGGCTCCCCTGTCCCTGGGATTCTCCAGGCAAGAACACTGGAGTAGGTTGCCATTTCCTTCTCCAATGCATGAAAGTGAAAAGTGAATGCGAAGTTGCTCAGTTATGTCCGACTCTTAGCGACCCCATGGACTGCAGCCTACCAGGCTCCTCCATTCATGGGCTTTCCCAGGCAAGAGTGGCTGGAGTGGGGTGCCATTGCCTTCTCCGTTATATGTACTAGGACACCCAAAAATTCATGTGACTTTATCATGATATTTGCTTTATTGTGATGGTTTGAAACCAAACCCACATTCATCAGCAATATTCATCTCCTGGTTATCTTTACCAGTTTATAGTACAGCCAATTTAAATTCCGCATTACTAAAATTGAAATAAACTTTAGTTTTTCCCTCCCTCTGCCTGATCCTTTACTCTATTCACTATCTTAGTAAATGGGACCACTCCAAGGAAATGGCAACCCACTACAGTATTCTTGCCTGGAAAATCCCATGGATGGAAGAACCTGGTAGGCTAGAGTCCACGGGGTCGCAAGAGTCGGACACGACTGAGTGACTTCACTTCACTTTACAGCTTAGTATTACTAATACACATAAGATTATCCCAGTTTCTCAAAGCTTATTATATCTTATCACCTATACTCAAGTTCTATTGGCTCTAACTGTAATCATACCTCAGATGTTTCTCCCACTTCATAGTCTTATGGATTCAATCATGTCCTACCTCTTTTTTCTGGAAAATTTTAAGAACCAGAGTTATAACTCATACCCCTGCTATCAGTGTAGTCTCCTACACAACTAACAAATAGAAGTTTTCAAAGTCTAATCTGATCTTGTTCATTCCTTGTTAATACATCTCTTGTGGCCTCCTTCATTGTCTAAACTTCTCAACTTAGCATTTAAGGCTGTTTATAACTGTATCCTGCTCTAACCTCATCTACCATCATCCTGCAGCAGCTCAGATGGCATTGGCCATGCAAGACCACATTGTATAGCAGTTTAGGACTCCCTGGTACACTTAAGAAAGATCCCTGTACCCTTGTCCTCTCTGCTGGTTGTTACCAGGGGGAGTGGGAGAGCTTTTATTTGAACACCAAGTTCTTCAAAGTTAACATTATCACCCTGCTTGGTTTTCATCTACTACTATTGTTGTTTCAGTAGGGATTTTTTGTTTGGTTTTGGGGGTTTGGGCTTTCGTGTTTTCTTTTTGCTCTATATCCTGCTCTCACTGAAAAATATCAATTTTATTGCCTCTGAAAGAGTGTATAATGCTAAGGTTTATGCCCATCCTACCTACTTATAATTTAATTCAGCAGCTTGTAAAGTTTTTATACACTTCCACAAAGAAAACCCCTAAACGAAATGTTATGCCATCAGTTGGGAGACTGACACAATAGTCAAGACATATTCACTGATATCTTTTGAAGACCTATAAATTGTCACAATAGTAATTGTTAGCATCACAAAATGAATTGTTTCAGAGACTAAAATAGAATAAAAGTGTCAAATTCTGAAATATGTGTCATTGTTATGTAGCTGAATTAGACATAACCGCAGTCAAATTTTATATTTCTCTTGTGGTTTCATACCTCTATATATACCTCTATTTAGGATCTATTTTAAGATTCAAAACCTAATAGTCAACATTTAAGAACAAACCATAGTAGTTTGTTGACCAAATAAAGCAATTACTAGTTCCCTTAGTTAAACAGTACTTAGAAGAATTCATATTTCTTATAGACTTTACTAAAAGTGTAACTACATCTCCATGTAAGAATTTTGTTCCTATGTGCATGACTTATAAAGGAAAACTTATTTATTCGGCTGATAAGAAATGATTATTTAGCAAATTATTGTTAATAGCAAAGTTCTCTGTTTGTCCTAAGATTCACATAAAATATAAAATATAAGAAGAAAAGAGCACCATCATAATGAGGACACAGCAAATATTTCTTACCGAGTGGATCTGTAGAAATTCTTTTGGTACTCTGTGGACGGTTGATTAATTTTTCATGCTTTGGGGAGAAAGGGACACAGAATAAGCAGAAGAAATCATTAATTTGTGAACAAGCTACACATTAAAGTCCTTCTGAACTTCACCCCTGTTTGGGAAAAGTCCTGAATTGCATGCCTTGCAAATCACATTGTGTATTTTTGTCTGCATGCTCAGCAGTTGCTTTCCCAAGATAAGGCAACATATATTAACACAAATCTTTCAGAAAATTTAAATTAGGAATACGCATATAAATATTATTATAGCAGTTTAATTAACTCTGAATAAACACTTTCTAAACTAAAATTTAAAACTGTTAATACAGCTAACAAAGAGCAAGCTACCTCTATGATACAAACATAATATTTAGTAAAAGCCCCTGCAGACCAGGCACCTTGCTCAACACTCAGCATCAGGCCTGGTACCTGGTGGGTATTCAAACATTAGTTTTTGTGAATAAATGAGTGAATCAATGTGCAGACATAATGCTAAAAACAACCAAGTCTTTAAGCCAATATTATTCTGAATCAATATTTTGTCAAGAAGAAATCAAATATATAATCATTACCTTTCTACACTGTCCACAGAATGGTTTGTTTTCAGTTAATATAGAATCAGGAAAAATAGCACAAGAGAGTAAGTTCAAATATATGTTTGAAAACCTGTTCAGTGCTCAGGACAGTTTATTTCCATCCTCAGCCTCAGCTCTGAAACATGATTTAATAAAATGCACACATACACACACACACACACCTCAGAAAACTGTACACAGATATTCATAGCAACTTTATTTGTAATAGCTAAGGTGAATGGCTAAAAAAACTATTGAACGTCCACAAGGTGGGATACAATTAAACAATAAAGAGGATAAGTCATTGATAAATGCAACACCTTGCATGAACTTCAGAGTTGTGCTGAGTGAAAAAAATTCAGTCTCGAAAGGTCATATATTCTGATTCCATTTATACCACATTGTTGAACTTACAGAATTACAAAGATATAGAATAGATGGGTGATTTCCAGGGGTTAGGATGGTGGTAGAAGATTATAAAAAGATATCACAAGGTAGGTCTTTGTAATGCTAGAACAGTTGTATATCTTGAATGCAGTGGTTACACAAATCTACACATCTGATAAAACAGTAACAGTACTATATACATGTGTTTAATTGATGTCAACTTCCTGGCTTTGATATTTTGCTATAGTTATGTAAGGTGTAACCACTGAGGAAAACTGGGTGAGAATATCTAGCACCTCTCTGTACTATATTTAGCAACTTCCTGTAAATCTATAATTATTTCAAAATAAAACTGATTTTTTAAAAAGTCTTCTCATAGCAATGATACAAGAATGATGTAGAACTCTATATTAATGTATTGTAAACTGCTTCATTAAAAGCACTAATTTATTAAATCAGAATATAATATTTTGTAGGTATTCTTGTCATGTATACTACATAGACATGTGTATAAAATATCCATTAAGGCATACAAGCAAGATGGTGGCATAGAAAGCTCCTGATCTAAAAATAGATTAAAGATCTGAATGTAAGATCTGAAATCATAAAAATCCTAGACAAAAACATAGGCCGTAACATTGTGGATCTCACTTCAAAGGCAAGGGAAAAGTAAAAATAAGCAAATTGGACTACATAAATTAAAAAAAAAAAACAACTTCTGAAGAGTTAAGGCAAACTGTTATCAAAATGAAATAGCAACCTACTGAATGGGAGAAGATATTATTTATCTATGGGGTTAATATCTAAAATACATTTTAAAAACTCACATAACTCAATAACAAATAATTTAAAAATGGACAGGGAATCTGAACAGACACTTTGCCAAGAAGACATAGAGATGGCTAACAGGCATGGAAAGATGTTCAACACTACTAATTATTAGGGAAATGTCAATCAAAATTACAATGAGATATTACTTGCAGAATGGCTATTATTGAAAAGAGAAAAAATAACAAATGTTAGAGAGGACAGGAGAAAAGAAAACACTCATTGTTGTGGGACTGTAAATTGGTGCAGCCACTATGGAAAACAGTATGGATGTTCTTCAAAAATTAAGAATAGAACTAACCATATTTCCACTTCTTGGTATTTATATGAATAATATAAAAACACTAAGTTGAAAAGATAGATGCACCCTTCAGTTCAGTTCAGTTCAGTTCAGTCACTCAGTCGTGTCCGACTCTTTGTGACCCCATGAATCGCAGCACGCCAGGCCTCCCTGTCCATCACAAACTCCCGGAGTTCACTTAAATTCACGTCCATTGAGTCAGTGATGCCATCCAGCCATCTCATCCTCCGTCCTCCCCTTCTCCTTCTGCCCCCATTCCCTCCCAGCATCAGAGTCTTTTCCAATGAGTCAACTCTTATGTTTATTGCAATATATTACAGTTGTCAGATATGGAAAAAACCTGTGTCCATCGATAGGTGAATGGATAAAGAAGATACATTATATATACATATATAGATATATGTATATATATACACCCAAGGCTTCCCAGGTGGCTCTAGTAGTAAATAACTTGCCTGCCAGTGCAGGAGAGATAAGAGACAACAGTTTTGATCTCTGGGTCAGGAATATCCCCTGGAGGAGGGCACGACAACCCACTCCAGTGTTCTTGCCTGGAGAATCCCCATGGACAGAAGAGGCTGGTGGGCTATAGTCCATGGGGTCGCAAAAAGTTGGACATGACTGAGTGACTTAGCATGCACAAATATATACAGTGAAATACTGTGCTGTGTGCTTAGACACTTAGTTGTGTCTAACTCTTTGAGACCCCTTGGACTGTAGCCCACCAGGCTCCTCTGTCTATGGGGATTCTCTAGGCAAGAATACTGAAGTGGATTCCCATGCCCTCCTCCAGGGGATCTTCCCAACCCAAGGATCGAACCCAGGTCTCCCACATTGCATGCAGATTCTTTACCATCCAAGCCACCAGGGAAACCCAAGAACAGAGTGAAATACTACTCAGCCATAAAAAAGAATGAGATTCTCCCACTTGTGACAACTTGGATGAATTTCAAAGGTATTATGCTAAGTGAAATAAATCAGATGGAGAAAGACAAATACCATATGATTTCATTTATATGTCCAACCTCAAAAGAAAAACCCAAAGGAATAAATAAAATAAACCCAAAGCAAACTCAGATACAGGTATCAGAATTGTGGTTTCTAGAGGAGAAGGGGGCTGGAGGGGTTAGTGAAATGGGTGATGGAGGTGAACTGTACAAAGACGAATGGTAACTAGACTTGTATTGGTGATCACTGTGTAATGTATACACATATTGAATTCTAATGCTGTACACCTGAAATTAAAAAAAAAAAACTTACAATAAGAAGTTTTAATGGGAGGAGATTAAGAATCAACATAAGAAAAATATAAATCCAAGAGTATTGATACTGTAGTATTTCAAAAGAAGTGCACAGATTTTTGAGGCATTAACTTTGCACTTAATCCTCTCCAAAAAAATTGAGAAATGCCAGTTTAAATCATGCAGCAGATTCTGTCGTTCCCACCAATGGACATATGGCCTGGACTGAGTCTAGGACAAGAGGTACACATTGGATTTTTTCTTTATTGTGTGTAAACAATTTACCACCCACCCCTCCAGTTATTCTTTCTTCACAGATGGCTCGAAGCAACTTGATGCACTGAAAGTGATTCTGGTGGTCAAGTATGTGTATTTTTTGAAATATGTGAAAATTCAAGCCATGTTCTTTATCTGGAACCCAACTGCAGAAGCAGTGAATTGTGGATGCATGGGAAATCTTGGGTCTTTTATACTTCCAGGCAGTATGCTGGTCTCCCATATATTCTCATCATTCAGGGATTTTCAAACACCCTTCTTATTCCTTCCCTCCCCCTTTCTTTCTTTTTCCTTTTCATTCCATTTTTTTTTTCTGTGCACTATTTTTGCCTTGCATACCACCTTTAAAATCTCACTGGTGCTCAGGGTCAGCTCCAAGCCAAGCAGGGAAGCCAGTGCTTGTCCTACAGTGTCCGCTCCCACAGATTCTGTGTCTACACAGGGTTATCTGGATGCCTTCATTGGCAGGATTGACTCTGATTTTTCCCTACTTATCTCTCTTCTCTTCTTCACATCAACAAATGCTATTCTGTTGCATCCCCTAAGGGTCAACTATTTGCTAGAGAAAGTTTGTTATTCCTCTCAGGTAACTTGCTCTTACATGAATACTGTAGACTTTATGTTGCCAAATAAACTTTCTAAAATGCCACTTTCAATATGTTACTTCTCAGTAAGGCTGTCTAGCAAATCTCAACCTGACTCTCAAGTTTTCAGTTTTACACACATACCTTGTAGAAGGGTGCAGTAGGGTTTATGCGGCAGTTTTTTCTTCACTATATGCCATCAGTATACAAGTATAAATAATTCAAATATATACAACTATGTCTTGTTACAACACAGCTCTCATTGACTTGGAAGTGTTTTTAAAAGATTGGAACTAAAAACAGTCACTTACACCTGGAAGGGGTATTGTGTCTTGAGTCTTACAGGCCCCTGCTTTTAAGTCTATTGTTTCCATGTTCCTTAAGTACAACCCTGTTACTGAATTTTTAAAACGTAGGAAACATTTTTAGTTGAGCTTATACCAACTTGGTCTTTTGTGTGCAACAACAAAAATATTAACTTGAGCACATCCTTTATTTTATCCAACATTATTTTTAGTGATGCACCTAAAAGTTTCCCTTCATTGTATCTTTTCACCACTCCAGAAACCAGCCATGATCAGTCTGGGCTCTGCGTATTAGACTATCATCTCTTTGAGGGCCAATAAAGTACCTTGTTCCTATATTAATTCTTTACCATGCTTTATATGGTATTGACACGTACACATAGGGTAGTAAGAACTATTTAACTTATGTGATACTTTCTCTTGACTTGAATGATCTCTTCCTTCATATCCTACCATGTTTTCAAGACCACTGATCATTTCCACCTCTTTTATCAACTACTCTGGTTCCTGGTTTCTTATTTGAGAATTTATGTACCATCAGTCAATTTATCTCTTAATGTCTTGTGCTGTCATCAATGCCACTCATACCATTACTTGTATATGTTTGTTTTCCCTCCCCAGTTAGACTTTTGGTAATTTTTGTATCCTTTTATTGTCAATAAAATAATTACTTTTATTACCATAATAATATTTCCCCTCATGGTAAAGTTTTGACTTCAAATAATTGTCAGGTTGGCTACTCAAATGAACTTATTGTTGGGTGATTTATGGAACATTGAAGATACCTGTTTCCTGTCCAGGTTAGGGCCCATTGCAGATAGTCTTCACTTTCCTTCCCTAGCCTCTCAAGGGCCTTTGCAAATACCTCTTTTATTTTATGTCCAGAATCCCCTGAAATGCATCCAGGTATAATATCAACTTGAACAGAATGCCAAGAGCTCATCTCCTATTGAGATCTTGACAAGGACTCTTCCATCTTTTGACATGGAAACCACCATGTCAAAAAAGCTGAGTTAGGCTATCAAAACAAAATGACCAGACTGATTACATCAGATAGTGTGCCACACAAAATTTAAATTTTCAACAAAATACATATCTCCTTCTTAGGTCTTACACAGAAATTAAAGTCCCAAAACACAGACAATACCATCCTCTACCCCTTCTTCTGATTCATCAGTCTTAGCCAAGTCAACCATATTCACACTCCCTGTAAGAGTCTGGTCCCCTGCACAGCTTCTTTAGCAGTTGCTGCGTGAAATCATGTTTCAGAAATAGCACCGCTCCTTTGGCAGACACCTCCAGAACTACAGAACTCCAGCTCTGAGTCCCATGAGCCACACAGCACAGCACATACTCAATATTCCTGGGAGCTAGCTGGTCACACAAGAAAGAGCAAAGCACCTCGAGATTTAGAAATAACTGAAAGCCCAGAAACAAATGTAGCTACTGCGAGATTCCTTACAGAAGGCTTGCAGCTTCTCTTACTCCTGCAAGAGCCTTTATCACCAATTCTCATATGTGAGGGCATTTTCCAAACAAAAGTTACTTCCTCAAACAAAATTATTTAACAGTTAGTTACAACTCATATTGAGGTCATTAACCACAGACCATAGCAGGACATTAGTGTAAGTGAGGACAGTGTGTAGACAGAAAATAAGGAAACAAAAGATTCTATGATTTCAGCTTCTTCAGGGTCTCAGCCAATCTCCACTGCTTGACCAGAATCCGTTAGACATAAATGGCTGACCTTCCTTCACAACAATTGCTTTTCTTTACCTGCCTGACTAGGTCAGCCAACATCTGTCTCTGTCATCTTTGCAATCTCCTTTGCCTTCTCCTCCTTCTTGCACCTTTTGGTCATTCTGCCCTTGACTCCATTGATTTTGAAAATAATTCAGAGTGCTTTTCCCAAGGCTTTCCACCTGTGTTTTATTGGAAGAATTTATTGCCCATTTCCTACAGCCTGATCCTATTATGTCATATGCTTTTCTGTGCACGCCAGTGCGAGGCACAATAGCCTCCTGCACCTCACTGGTGACTGGAAACAGAAACTGCTCGAAATGTTCCTCAGGCTGCAGCACTTCCACTTTCTCTGGTTCCTCTAGTTCCATGATGCCCAAGAGCTGTCTTTCTTTGCTTCTTCAGAACCACAGAATGGATATGAGCACAGAAGCCGTGAAACATGGAGACCCAGAGGCCAACTGGAGCTCTCAGTGTCATGATCTCTTTCCCTACAGGACAGTGCCTCTGTTGAAATAAATCTGTAGGCCCAAGAAGAATCCACACTCCTTCCCAGGATGCCACATCAGCAAAGCAAAACGTAGAAAACATTCATGTCCTCATAAATGTTCTGCTTGACCAGACATGCAGTGTATCCAGTCGGCCAGTCCATAAAGGCCAAGCCCAGTCCAGCCTTCTCACGCCCATCACGGGTGACTTTGTGGCCCCAGCGAATCGGATATTTTCTATTTGTCTCATCCTTGCTCTTTTTCTTATCTTATAAAGGTTTCTTACCTTTTGCCCCATTTTGTAGTTCTTTGAAAGGAGACTATCCACTTCATGAAGTCTTAAACAAGATTTACTTGTATGACTTAAGCTGTCTTCTTTAACCATTGTTAAATTTCTTTACAGTTGTATATTGGTAGGTCCTATTGTATCATTTTCTGTGTTTTCTTTTATATCAGTGCTTCTATTTACCACAGGGTGACTACACCATACCCTCAAGCCTCAATTCTTCATAGCTTTGGGGATTCTCAGTGGACAATTATGAAGATTGTTATCACCACAAATTTAAAGTCTGTTGTTTCAGATGGGGACTGGGACTGCTCAGCAATATTTTTATATGTCTCTGAAGACCTCTTCCACCATTGCTTACAGAAATTATTGCACACATTTACCACTCTTTGCAAGACTTCTACCTCACCCTTGCCCAACACTCTCATCAAGGGGCTTTGTCTTCTACTCACTGAGAAAATAAGGCTGTGTTCTCAAACCATAGCATTCATGAAAATGAATCTTAAGAAAAAGGCAAAAATTAAGTTCATACTTTGAATTGGTCTCAGATAAGGCCAAATTTGTAACACAGATGGTTCTTATTCCGAAGTATGGTGGCTCCAGTTAGAAAAGCACCATTGAGTTGGACTTAACATCAGTTATCACCTAGCATTCCAAATGTATCCCAGCAGTGCATGGAAGAATGAAACACATATCTTTATCCAAGAAATGATGGAGATTTCTAATATCATGTCAGGGCCAAAGTGAGATTCTGATTGCTTCTTACACAACCAGTGCTATAGAGGTACAGTAATAAATTAATTTCTCACTCAAAAGTTGCTTCATAGGAGTTGCACAGATGACTTAACTCTGGTGCGTACATAGAAACTCCAACTCTGGCAAAGTCCCATCCAGGTATTTCTGGCAGTCTTATGGGCTTTCCTTTCTTAGTATCCACACGTTCCCCCAGGTTCAGCACAGTGGTCAGCCAGGCGACACAACCATCAAAGCCCTTTTTGTGGGCACAGCAGTTCCCCTTCCTGTGCATATCCCAAGTAGTGCCATGAGTGTTCTACCCACGCTACGCTTTTGCTCCCAAGGTTTCACGTAAGCACAGTTATTCCATATCAGTGGTTACCATGGGTTTGTTCTGTTGCAACCCCACTACCATTCTGCTGGATCCTTCAGCAGTGATACCATTCTAACCTGCTCCACATGAAGCCCATCATCTCTCCTACTTTTCTCCTGAGCAAAGCAGTTCTCCATCAGTGACCACTCTGAGCTCTCCTGGTGTGTAAATTGTGTGGTAAAATGTGATAGAATGAAGTAAGCGTCTCCCTACCCCTTGGGTTACGTGACATTACAGTAATATGAACTTTGCCCTGTTGTGTCACAGGACTCAATTAAATATGTCTTCTGTTTTTAAATTAAAATCATTCCCCTTAGGACAAGGGGCTGAACTGAGAATCAGATTTCATTAATAATTATAGTACTCTGTTCTCAACATCTGATGGCCTGTATGCTTTAAATATATTTTAATATGTGACACATTTAACATAGAATATTTGGTATATATTTAGATGTCTTTAATAAAAAATTATTTATATTCTAATATATATAAATATGTGTGTAGGGAGGGCAAACATACTCTGAGTCCCCTGCAAATAGAACTCTGTCAAGTCATATCTCATATTCAGTTATTTCAGACTCAGCAGTGAATGCAGTTTAATTTCTTACTCCAGGAATCACTTCAGCTTCTATGCAAATACTCTTATGAGTTGGATGAATCTCAGCACTTATTTATCAGGCTTGTCTGAAACTGTCAAAACTGAGCCTGCTTCAGAGTTATTTACAAAGTGTGTTCTTCTGGGTTATCTCGTCTATCTTTCCCCAAAATGCTGTGAGGAAGATGAGGAGTTCTTACTCTTTTCCTCTTGGATGAAAGAGACTATCAAGGCTTAAAAGTAGTGAGGCCTTGTGGCTGAGACTTCAGAGTGAGGGAACTGTGGGCTCAATACCACTCTGATGAACTCCAAAATATATGCTTTCCTTAATACAAGGCTGCTTGAGCCTGAGGTCTCTTGGGTAAGACTGAGTCTAAACTTCATTCTATCAGTTGTTGACCCCTGAGTCAATTCATGACTTGGTTCCCTAAACTTTAAAATTTCTGTCATCATCTTGTCTCCTTCCTAGATGTGTAGTGAACTTTATATGAAATACAATGTGTAACATACTTTAGATGAAATAAAATGGAATAGATTCATTGAATTCCTTGTACAGAGTGTGTGCTCAGTAAGTCACTTAATTTTGTCACACAATTCTTGATAGAACTAGAGTCTCATTTTGTATCAGAAATGTTTTGATACCTCTCAGATTACAATACAATAAATGATTGTCCAAAGATCCATTTGTAGAGAAAGGCAAATATCCTATATTAACACGTGTATGTGGAATCTAGAAAATGGTATGGATGATCTTATTTGCAAAGCAGAAACAGAGACACTGATGTAGTGACCAAACAAATGGATACCAAAAGGAAGGGCAGTGGGATGAACTGGGGGACTGGGATTGACATATATACACTACTGATACTATGTATGAAATAAATAATGAGAACCTACATATAGCACAGGGAGCTCCATACTCAGTGCTCTGTGGTGACCTAGATGTGAAGGAAATCTAAAAAAGAGAGGATATATGTATACATACAGTTGATTTATTTTGCTATACAGTAGAAATTAATGCAATATTATAAAGCAACTCTACTCCAATAAAAATTAATTTTAAAAGATCCATTTGTAAATAAGGTAAATCCTATAACTTTATATATAGTGAGACACAAGTTAAGTGTTTCATGACATAATGGTATTGGAGACAACCCCTTTCCCTGCGGTCTCATAGCCCACCTGGGTTCAGCAGCTGCAGACTATCGAGTTTCTGATAGAAAGAAGCTCAGAGTTTCAATCTTGGTCAGGACTCGCCCTTATTATAGGCTTTCAGGAATCTTAGGATGGTGCCATAGTTAAGTAAGGTAACCTCATGCTAGGAGTGTGTTAAGTGAAGTGTTTAGTCACTCAGTTGTGTCCGACTCTTTGTGACCCCATGGACTGCAGCCTGCCAGGCTCCTCTGTCCATGGAATTCTCCAGGCAAGAATACTAGAGTGGGTAACCATTTCCTTTTCCAGGGAATCTAGGAACATACACCAAAAGGACTAGAGTGAAAAATAAAGCAGTGGAAACAGCCATTATAGGTTGGGTTCAGCACTGATTTGTTTAGTAACATCATATCATCACTGTGCCTTCCATTCCAGCTTAAAATAACAAATATGGGTAAAATTAGGGAATTCAACAAAGTTGTTGGGTGAAATTTCTGCAGGTTCACCATGATAACCCATAAAACCAAACTGAAAGTAAAAAAGAAGTCAGGAAAATTATAAATTCTTACTATAATAAAACATATTTTGAAGTGAAAAATGGAAAGAGTGACATGAAATGACATCTTTTGTGCCTAAAGTAATATCCTATTTTTTTGTTTTTTTTTAATTTTACTTTGTATTTGATTGACAATGCTGTGTTAGTTTCAGGTGTATGGTACACTGACTCAGTTATTTGCATGCTAAGTTGCTTCAGTCGTGTCCAACTCTTTGCAACCCTATGGACTGTAGCCTGCCAGGCTCCTCTGTCTATGGGACTCTCCAGGCAAGAATACTGGAGTAGGTTGCCATGCCTTCCTCCAGGGGATCTTCCAAACCCAAGGACTGAACCCATGTCTCTTATGTCTCCTGCATTGGCAGGCAGGTTCTTTACCAGTAGCGCCACCTGGGAAGCCCCCAATTATAACATGCGTGGTCACTAACTTCAAGGATACCTACAATAATTCAATTCAGTTCAGTTGCTCAGTTATTTCTAACTCTTTCTGACCCCATGGACTGCAGCATGCCAGGCTTCCCTGTCTATCACCAACTCCTGGAGCTTGCTCAAACTCATGTCCATCAAGTCAGTGATGCCACCCAACCAATTTCTCTGTGTCCCCTTCTCCTCCTGGCTTCAATCATTCCCAGCATCAGGGTCTTTTCCAATGAGTCAGTTCCTTGCATCAGGTGGCCAAAGTATTGGAGCTTCAGCTTCAGCATCAGTCCTTCCGATGACTATTCAGGACTGATTTCCTTTAGGATGGACTGGTTTGTCTCCTAGAAGTCCAAGGGACTCTCAAGAGTCTTCTCCAACATCACAGTTCAAAAGAATCAATTCTTCAGTGCTCAGCTTTCTTTATAGTTGAACTCTCACATCCATACATGACTACTGGAAAAACCATAGCTTTGACTAGATGGACCTTTGTCAGCAAAGTAATGTCTCTGGTTTTCAATATGCTGTCAAGGTTGGTCATAACTTTTCTTCCAAGGAGCAAGCATCTTTTAATTTCATGGCTGCAATCACCATCTGCAGTGATTTTGGAGCCCCCCAAAATAAACTCTCTCACTGTTTCCCCACATCTATTTGTATGAAGTGATGGGACTGGATGCCATGATCTTAGTTTTTTGAATGTTGAGTTTTAAGCTAGCTTTTTCACTCTCCTCTTTCACTTTCATCAAGAGGCTCTTTAGTTCTTTGCTTTCTGCCTTAAGGGTAGTTGTCATCTGCTTATCTGAGGTTATTGATATTTCTCCTGGAAATCTTAATACATCTTCTGCTTTATCCAGTCTGACATTTTGCATGATGTACTCTGCATATACATTAAATAAGGATGGTGACAATATACAGCCTTGATGTATGCCATTCCCAATTTCGAACCAGTCTGTTGTTCCACATCCAGTTTAAACTGTTGCTTCTTGACCTGCATACAGATTTCTCAGGAGGCAGGAAAGGTGATCTGGTATTCCCATCTCTTTCAGAATTTTATAGTTGGTTGTGATCTACATAGTCAAAGACTTTGGTGTAGTCAATAAAGCAGAAGTAGATGTTTTCTGGAATCCTCTTGTTTTATTGATGATCCAACAGATGGTGGCAATTTGATCTCTGGTTCCTCTGCCTTATCTAAATACAGCTTGAACATCTGGAAGTTCATAGTTCATGTACTGTTGAATGCTGGCTTGGAGAATTTTGAGCATTACTTTGCTAGCGTATGAGATGAGTGCAATTGTACAGTAGTTTCAACGTTCTTTGGCATTGCCTTTCTTTGGGATTGGAGTGGAAACTGACCTTTTCCAGTCCTGTGGCCACTGCTGAGTTTTCCAAATTTTCTGGCATACTGAGTGCAGCACTTTCACAGCATCATCTTTTAGGATTTCAAAAATAGCTCAACTGGAATTCCATCACCTTCACTAGGTTTGTTCGTACTGATGCTTCCTAAGGCCCACTTGACTTCACATTCCAGGATGTCTGGCTCTAGGTGAGTGATCACACCATCATGGTTATCTGGGTCATGAAGATCTTACTATTGCTATTTGGTGGCTATAGAAATAACAAGTTATAGACTTTTCTTCTTTAATTTCTACATGCCTACTATTTCTTGGGAGCTTCCCTGGTGGCTCAGACAGTAAAGAGTCTGCCTGCAATGCAGGAGAGCTGTGGTCGGGAAGCCCCATGGAGAAGGAAATCGCAACCCACTCCAGTATTCTTACCTGGAAAATTCCATGGACAGAGGAGTCTGGTTGGCTACAGTCCACGGGGTTTGCAAAGAGTCAGACATGACTGAGCAAGTAACACACACACACTAGTTCTTGGAATCTCTACTGAAGAACCAATTTTTGTGTAAAGTAACATGCTAAAAAGTTTCTGATACTTTAAGTACCATCTAACATGGATGCCACAGAGAATTATAGCTAAAGGGCAGCATTACACATCCAACAAAAAAAATGTGATGCTGATATTAGCATTTTTATCATTTACCTTAAGGCAGTTATTCATGGAGACATTTTCACAGGTAATTACGATAATATCTTGTGGCAACAACTCCTCCATCCAGCCTTAACCGTCATACTTCTCCTATCCCCAAACACTTCTTGTAGACTTTTCTGATAAATAGGTCATTTATTTTGTAGTCAGAAGATATAAAAGTGGAAGTGGAATGAATAATAAATCAAGGGAATATATGTAATTAGTATATTTTTGTGTATTTTTAGCATGGATTTTGCCAAAAGCCTTTAAGATACCATAGCTACATACAAGTTTTAACTGCTTACTTTATTCTTTATTTATTTCATATAGCGGCCTCTTCAACTAAGTAATAACGGCCATTTGCTTAACTTGAGTTCATTTATCACATCATAGTAATAAACTGTAGAGTCTCAAACTTCATAATGTATGACTCCTATAAAACTCTTAGAGATTTTATATTATAAATACATTAGATAGAATCTTGATCAAAGAAGTAATCTGATATAAAATATTAATGTTAGCATAAAATCTCTGTGCTTCAGTTATGGGTCCAACATAATACAAATCAAATAAGAGCTTATAGTAGCACTGAGTGAGGACCTACTGGCATGAAGAACTAGGCTAGATTTTCATTTCCAGTTAGGCATGTGAGAGGCCAGAAGTTGCCATTCTGTCCTAAACAGTGAAAAGCAGAACAAGCTGAATAATCAACAACTGTCTTTAAATTTGTCAGAGAAATAAGGTCACAGGGGCAAACCTCTTAGTCAGATTTGAAGAGACTGACAAGGAGCTACTGAGAATCACAACTAACCAGAGCAGAAACCCACAGCACAAACAACCGCAGGAACTAGGCCCAGGGTAAGGAAACCTGAACTGTGATCAACAAATTCCTGGAGGCGCAGAGCAGACAAGTCCAGGAGCTCCAGGAGAAGACTCCAGGAGCACCCAGGCATGGGGAAATTTCCCACACTTCTGTGAATTTTACTTCCAGGAACTCAACCAGGTTCTTATAGTGAATATCTGAGAAAAATCCCATTGTGGTTCCTGCAGGGAGAGAGGAAAGGAAGCCTTTTGAAATATCCCAGAGTACTCTATCTGTAGAAGGCCTGCCCTCAGAAGAAACTATTTAACCAAAGCTTAATTTGCTGGTGTTTTATCAGGGTGTAACTGACCTATGGGAAGGGGAATAGCCAACTTCAGGTCCCTCTAGCCATCCTGTCCCACCAAAGGTGGATGGGAAGGAGACACAGGCTCACTGAAGACTGAGACCAAGTCATAGACCTGTAGAACACTTGCCTTCCCTCACGCTTACCACCACGTCACTAAAGGTCTATTTATAGTAGTTCTGCTTACCCAGTACATCATGTTCAGCTATCAAGAGAAGCAATTACAAGACAGCCTAAATGACAAAAAGCAGTTTGAAGAGACCAAGTCAACATCAGAACTAGACTCAGATATAGCAGTACTATGAGAATTATCAGATAGGAATTTTTTAAAACTACGATTAATATGCTAAAGGCTCTCGTGTAAAAGTGAACGGCATATAAGAACAGATGTGCAATGTAAACAGAGAGGTGGAAAGTCTCAGAAAGAACCAAATAGATATGCTAGAGATCAAAACATGTAAGAGTAATGAAGAATGACTTTAGGATTTTTAGTACATGGACATGGCCATGGAAAGAATTTGAGCTTGAGGATATCTAAACAGAAAACCCCAAACTGAAAATCAAGAGAAAAAAGATAAAAACGGAACATCTAAGAACTGTGAAATGACTATGAAAACCTGTGTGCAATAGGAATTCCAGAAAAAGAGAAAGAAACAGAAGTATTTGAAACAATAATGGGTGAGAGTTTCCCAGATTAATATCAGACACCAAATCACAGATTCAGGAAGCTCAGAGAATACCAAGCAGGACTGGTGGCAACAATTGAGCTAAATGTGTAACTATATTATTTCATTCCAAACCACATTTGAAAATTTGTCATTCCCCTTTCACAGATGTAACTTCTCCAAGGTAACATGGGACTAATCTTGAATTCCAGTTCTGTCCAAAGCCCTGTCTTAAAGAATTCCAATTAAAGTCCTGAGTTAAACATTAATATTATTTCCTCCAGATAATGATATTAGCTACAATTTTAATTACTTATCATGTACCAGTAATAACTTTAATAACTGAAAATATATTACATAACCTTGGTGGAGTCTAGTATATCTGTAACTTTGTAAGGTAATTGTTATACTTACTTTACAAATGAGAAGACTGAAGTTTATTTTTTTAATTGAGATATAGTTGATTTACATTGTTAATCTTTGCTCTACAGCAAAGTGATTCAGTTATACGTATATGTGCGTGTGTTAGTCACTTAGTTGTGTCTGACTCTTTGTGACCCCATGGACTGTAGCCCACCAGGCTCCTCTGTCTATGGGATTCTCCAGGCAGAAATACTGGAGTGGGTAGCCATTCCCTTCTTCAGGGTATACATTTTTCTTCTATTCTTTTCTACTATGGTTTATCCTAGAATACTAAATATAGTTCCCTGTGTTATATGGTAGGACATTGCTATTTATCCAGTCTCTATGTAATAGCTTATATCTGCTAACACCAACCTCCCACTCCAACCCACCTCCAAACACTTCTTCCCCTGGCAACCACTCGTCTTTTCTCTACATCCATGAGTTTGTTTCTGCTTTGAAGATAAGTTCATTTGTGTCATAATTTAGATTCCACATATAAGTGATAACATATATTATTCGTCTTTCTCTTTCTGACTTATTTCATTGAGTACAATAATCTCCAGTTGGATCCATGGAGCTACAAAGAATATTATCTCATTATATTTGTGGCTGAGTAGTATTCTGTTGTATACATGAACCATATCTTTATCCATTCATTTGTCCATCAACATTTAGGTTGTTTTCATGTTTTTGGTATTGTAAATAGTGCTGCTATGAACATAAAGGCGCACTTATCTTTTTTGAATTATAGTTTTATCCAACTATATGCCCAGGGCTTCCCTGGTGGCTCAGAGGTTAAAGCGTCTGCCTGCAATGCGGGAGACCTGGGTTCGATCCCTGGGTCAGGAAGATCCCCTGGAGAAGGAAATGGCAACCCACTCCAGTATTCTTGCCTGGAGAATTCCATGGATGGAGGAGCCTGGTGGGCTACAATCCACGGGGTCGCGAAGAGTCAGACACGACTGAGTGACTTCACTTTCATTTTCACTTTCATATACCCAGGAGTAGGACTGCTGAATCAGGAGGTAATTCTCTTTTTCAGTTTTCTGAGAAACTTCTACACTGTTTTCCACAGTGGCTGCACCACTTAAATTCCCACCAACTTACATTCCCACCGACTTACATTCCCACCAACAGTAGAGGAGGGTTCCCTAGAAAACTGAAGCTTAGAGAGATTAAATAATTTGACCAAAAACATACATACTAAGTAGCAGATGTAATACTAAAGCTAAAATTTGTAAGACTATGGATCCTTTATTTATAACCTGTGTATATAAAGGGAAGGATGTGAGACTAGGCTTTCCCTTGGCCATTCTAGTACCTCTTGTATTAAGCTCAGCAGTCACAAATATCATCACTGCTCTGGATTTGGAAGCAGTATTAGAAAGAGGGAAAGAAATCAATTCCTAATGATATCAACCTTGTGATCTTACAGGTTTGTGTCCCATTTGCCTCATTCATGAATCTGACATGATGATATATAGTATCTGCTTCATAGTGCCCTTAAAAGAAATCTTTCGCTACATCATATAACTTTGAGAAGATCATTGTATATAATAAGTACTCAAGATAATAGCTATTACTTAACATTTTTCTTTAAAATTACTTTTTTACCTACACAAATACATTTAAAAAATCGTATTTCAGGCATAAGTGGAAATACCATTTAACTTGTATAAACACATGGAAATCTTAAAAAAAAATACAGTTAAAACAATATTATTATCTTGCCAGCCAAGATCTCTGAGCCTGAGAGTTGCTCTCTGCTTGTTAACTCTGCAGGTATTTGAGAGAGCTAAAAACATGTAAGCACCAATCTAAGATCTACTGAGTGAATCAGGGATTCAAAAGAATTAAAAATAAAATAACTGCCTCACTATGTGAATCCATTTTATTCAAAGCTGTTATGTTATTGTTCTAAAAATAAAGTACTTAGAATTCTGAAATTTGGGGAAAATGTAACTGAGCATTGACTTTTATTTGCCAGTAATCTTACCTTTTACCATCTTTTACTGTAAACATGCATGGAAAGTATTTTTGTTCTTTTAAAACCATAAAGAACATTTTGAGGGTATCTGAGTGATAGGTCAGCAACAGAAAGTTAAAAAATGTGAACTCATAACCTGAGCCAGAGAAAGCCGGAGCTTTCATCATGCTAAAAGGATAGCAGTGACTCTGCTCTGAAAATGAGGAGCTATGACCTATCTATGTGGATAGAACAGAGGAACCTACTGGGCTATTCAGAAGTCACTGTGTATGTGAAACCAAAATGATAGAGAAATCTGCTTCTGCCTCAAGAGCTTAAAATTCCAGATAACAAAGGAAACCACCTTATGAGACTAAGGTTGCTCTATTAGCTTCAGCAAAAGATTCAAGCACCCTGGCTTCCTGAAAGATCCAGAGTTGCCAAATACATTGAAAGGGGCAAGAGATATGAGAGGAAATATGATGTAGTGACAAAAGTGGCAGACAAAAGGAAACAGAAGACCCAGCTTGTGTAAGGAATGAGGGAAATGTAAGAGCATGAGATAGGAATGATTTTGAAAACTGGGCCTTCGCACAGCCTCTGCCCTGTGAGATTATGCAAGTCGAGGCAAGTCATCTAAACTCTTGCTAAAATCTCAAATTGGTGAAACAGAGACGATGGCTCCTACCTCTGAAGTATGCTCTGAGGCTAGATTAAGGTGATG
Organism: Bos indicus; assembly: GCF_029378745.1. Taxonomy (NCBI): domain Eukaryota; kingdom Metazoa; phylum Chordata; class Mammalia; order Artiodactyla; family Bovidae; genus Bos; species Bos indicus. The sequence goes on along the minus strand of NC_091765.1, from coordinate 56,434,517 downwards.
TCTGTAAAGGATGTCACCTACACTGAGAATTCAAAAAATGGAGGAGGAGACTCACAAGCCAAGTGCAATGTATGGATGGATACTTTTCAGAACTTGTTTTTTGAACAAATTAATAGTAAAAGGAGGAACGTGAGTCAGTAGGTAAATATATAACATGGGTTGGGTAATAGATACTATTAGTAATAACTACTAATTCTATGCAGATGACACCACCCTTATGGCAGAAAGTGAAGAGGAACTAAAAAGCCTCTTGATGAAAGTGAAAGTGGAGAGTGAAAAAGTTGACTTAAAGCTCAACATTCAGAAAACGAAGATCATGGCATCCGGTCCCATCACTTCATGGGAAATAGATGGGGAAACAGTGGAAACAGTGTCAGACTTTATTTTGGGGGGCTCCAAAATCACTGCAGATGGTGATTGCAGCCATGAAATTAAAAGACGCTTACTCCTTGGAAGGAAAGTCATGACCAACCTAGATAGCATATTCAAAAGGAGAGACATTACTTTGCCAACTAAGGTCCATCTAGTCAAGGCTATGGTTTTTCCAGTGGTCAGGTATGGATGTGAGAGTTGGACTGTGAAGAAGGCTGAGAGCCGAAGAATTGATGCTTTTGAACTATGGTGTTGGAGAAGACTCTTGAGAGTCCCTTGGACTGCAAGGAGATCCAACCAGTCCATTCTGAAGGAGATCAGCCCTGATATTTCTTTGGAAGGAATGATGCTAAAGCTGAAACTCCAGTACTTTGGCCACCTCATGCGAAGAGTTGACTCATTGGAAAAGACTCTGATGCTGGGAGGGATTAGGGGCAGGAGGAGAAGGGGACGACAGAGGATGAGATGGCTGGATGGCATCACTGACTCAATGGACATGAGTCTGAGTGAACTCCGGGAGTTGGTGATGGACAGGGAGGCCTGGCGTGCTGTGATTCATGGGGTGCAAAGAGTCGGACACGACCTAGCGACTGAACTGAACTGAACTAATTCTATTGGGTTTTGCCATTGTTTGTTAAAAAATCCTTACCCTTAGAGAAACAAACAGAATTACAAGTAAAGTGATGAGTCCATGTAGTTTCATTGTAGTTCCTCTATTTTCGTGTGTTTCTGAAAATTTCCACACACTCACACCTTTAAATATATATATATATATATATATAGAGAGAGAGAGAGAGAGAGAGAGAGAGAGAGAGAGAGAGAGGGAAACAGATTAAAAGACACAAGCATCAGTCAATAAATATCCTGTTATTGTTTTCATCACAGTTAACATTTTTACCGCACAGTGTAGAACTTCCTCAAGGCTTGGTCCACACAATGAAAGGAAGGGCTTCTACATAGAAAGATCTGAAGATCCTAATAAGCCTACAGAAAAGTAAGACTACTGTGGAAAAAAAGTAGAAACTGAGTTTAGAGCTAAAAGAACTGACCCAGAGTGGTCTCACTTGGAGATAATCTAGAAATTAAGATCTTCGGAAATGAAATCAGGCTGTTACCAATACTAGAAATGTCCATTTTGTTTCATTCAGATCTTTTTTAGTTTTAAAACTCTACACTTTTTACTGCAGCCAAACTTTTGTTTCCTCATTGTTTTTTAAAATTACTTCTTAGAAAATGACTCTATTTAAGGCTTCAATTTGAGTATGACTTTCTCCAGAGGAAGGAATTGATTATCTTTCAGCCTTTGAAGGAGTCAATCACAAAAGAAGACAACCTGAGGACCCAGGAATCTAGATAGACCAATCCAAAAAACCCTAAATGATCGAAAGAGCTGGCACAGGGAGAAGGAAGAAGTCTTAGGGATGACTGCAGGCATAAAGTAAAGTAAGGTCCTGGATAACTCAGGAAATACAGACAGCACCATGCACTCAATGGACATGAATTTGAACAAACTGCAGAAGGGCGTGGAGGACAGAGGAGCCTGGTGTGCTGCAGTCCATGGGGTTGCAAAGAATTGGACACAACTTAGCAACTGAACAACAAAATGGAAGACATGTGGAATCAGTAAAGGAAAGTCATCAAGAGCAGTCTGGAATAGATAATATATAAATTAGTATCTCCAGATTGATATTTTTATCTACCGAAGGGTGAGGCATTAGACGTAGTATGTGGGGTTGCGGTGAAGATAGACTTAATGCACATTGAACACTTCAAACGTACCTGGAATTTACCAAGTACTCCATCAGTGTTAACTATTGTGAATATGCTTAAAAGCTTGCTCACTATTCAAAGCAGTTCTGGCCAAAGCAGATGCTTTTGATGCATAAATGCAGCTATGTGGGAGACCATATTGATTTTAAAAACAACTCAACGAATCAAAGATAAACAGCACTATTAGAACTTGTATAAGCTTTCACCTTGTCTCTTCATTGTTTCACTTTTAAATTATAATCCCAAGTTTTTTTTCAGGCACAAATATCTGTCAAAGTTCCTGTTCAACTCTGAACAAAATTCTCTGGAATATTCTAACAGATTTTTTTTTTTTTTTAATTTCCTGGCTTGTTTTTTCCTGCTTCTAGATGGGAATAACCTTTCCAACAGAAAGGGGTGATGATGTGAATGTGCTGGGAAAGGCCTAGATAGCTTACAAACATCTTCCTCCCATCTGTGGCCAGTGTGTGAAATCCCCACATTAATCATTCCTTTGTAGGCACAAAAGGCTTCTGCTAAATGTAACTGTTAGCTGGGAAAGGAAGCAGGTAAAGCTTTGGTCAGCTATTAAGACTCCACCTTTAATTGTTTTATCAATTTCCCCAGCATGCATTCATCTATCCTTTGATAGTGCAACAAAACATTATTGAATGTATATTAGAGATGGGATTAAAGGATTGAATGAGCTATTCTCCTAGGTCTGAGGAGCTCTAACACAAAAGGAGTCCCTGGGTAGAGGGGTTGTGAATGCCATTATTGGACTCAGACCAACTTGGGTTCTCAAACCTCTCTATATCTCAGGTTCTTCAACCACTGTTTCAGTAAATGGTTTAATACGTGTAAGTGTTTTACCAAGTTACTATCCAAGAACAACAAATATCAGCTATATTATCATTACTTTTATTATTATATAAATTAAATTAATAACAGACCATAGTTAGTACATGTTCAAAGTTCTTTGGTTCTAGCTACTGTGTAGTACCTTATTCTGCCTGGAAAATTTAAGAGCTTCTTCTAAAGAGATGATAATAGAGCTAAGTGTGGAGTCAGTGCTCACAGGGACAAACTTTGGGAAGAGCCATGAGGCAATTAATACAATACTGTGTGAAAAAGTGAGAGCTTAAGTGGAAGTGAAGCAAAATGTTTTTTGGGTAAATGTAATATGAAGAGTTGCAAGGGTAAGTTGTGGGTGTTTGTTAAGGGTCTTATATATGGGTAAGTGGCTTGGACTTTGATCAATAGATAGAAAGTACCAATTGAGATGTTTTAGGAGAAAAGATAAAATCATATTTATTTTTGAGAAAAACTACCTATCACTCATGTAGCCTAGAAGTATTGACAGAAAAGGGGACTGGTGATAGGGCTTCACATAGAAAGTTGCAGTGATCTACTGGATGAGACGTTAGAGGGAACGGAGATGAAATGGAAGTTTGAACACATTCCCAAACTAAAGTCAATGAAACATGAAGTTATGTCAAAGGACAGCAGCTCAATCCAGTGTCCTAAGAGCCACCCTAGAAGAGCCCACTCCACAACTTTGTCCATCTCCCAGTGTCATCTGCCTCCCATCCCCAAACATATTCACTCCATCACCAAGTCCAGTTGCTCCAACCCTGCTCTCCATTTGCCATCCTTGCTGCCATGATCTGAGCATCAGCCTGTCACCATCTAGTCCAAAGGCTGCCTCATTAGATTTCTATTTTACTGTTGCTGAAACTCATCTCTTTCTAATATATACCTATAGGTTGTCACAGTAATAAGTCAACAAAATTTGATCACGTCACCGTCCTGGTTAAAATTTTCCAATCACTAGCCACTACTTACAGGACGAAAGATAAGCTCAATGATGACTAGTTAGATACCTACTTCTCTATCCTCAGTATGGCCAGACTCATTCCAAGAATCCAGTGGCTAAGAGATTTTGCTGTTTACTCATATCCTAAGGGTGTATGGTTTGAATCTCTCCTTTCTACATGATCTCTCTATGATGAAATCAATCACATTCTTTTGACAAATTTTGACAAAAAGATTCCTCCATAACAGTTTCACAGAGACATTTGGATGAACTTAATAAGGCATTCAAATCCCTCTATGATAGTTCCCCAACTTATTAATATGACTTTTCCAAATCTTTCACTCAAGCCATGCTGTTCTGTTCATTGTCTTTTCTTGAAACACACCTTGTGCTTTGATACTTGTAAGTTTCAGCCCATGCCATCCCTCTCATGTGGAACACACTGCCTGTTTCTCTCTTCCTCTCCAGAACCTAAACATTCCCTACAACTATCTTGCTCTGTGAAATGTCCCCAAGTCACCTCAGTCTACTGGAAATTCTCTGAAATTGTCCTAGCACTTACCATCTCAGTCACTTATTTGCAATTTATCATCACTTCCTGTCTTGGGATATTACTGTATTATTGTATTCAATTATTATTTATATTTTGCATTGTTTTATAACTTTTAAAGTGTTTATGCTTTATTTCCTTCACTGGACCATAATTTCCTTGAAAGTTAGGACTGACCTGTATTCATTTTTTAAGCCCTTCATTTTATATGTGTGTGTGTGTGTGTGCACGCGCGCACTAAGTCGCTTCAGTCATGTCTGACTCTTTGCCATTCTATGGACTGTAGCCCGCCAGGCTCCTCTGTGAATGGGATTCTCCAGGCAAGAATACTGGAGTGGGTTGCCATACCCTCCTCCAGAGGATCTTCCTGAACTATGGATTGAAGCCATACCGCCTGTGACTCCTGCATTTCAGATGGAATCTTTACTGCTGAGCCACAGTACAGTTCAGGACCTAGAAAATTGTTTGAATTAATGAACATCATTTTTTACTTATTAAATGTTACAGTTTTAACAGAATAAATCCAAATATATCAATTAACCTATTTTTGTTACATTTTTCCAGACAGGCGGGAATGTATGTGCTTCCTTTATGAAAGAATTATTGAAAACCATATGGCCAAACACTGCGCAATTCTTGGTTTAGTTGTACTGCCCACTGAGCAGAAAAAACCTTTCCTTTTAAGGACAGAGGGTTAAGGAGGAAGGCGGAGGGGAGACAGAGAAAGGGGAAGAGCGAGGGGAAGAGATGGGAGAGATGAGGTGAAGAGAGGACAGGGACAAGGAAAGGGAGGGGAAGAGAAGAGGAAGGAGAAGTAAAAGCAAAGGCAATTATTCTCTTCTGATTAAACTGGTGGGCAAAGCACTTTCCAAAACATTAGGATCCTGTTGCTGACTAAACCAGTTTCACTCATTCCCTCCCTTTTGTGTGTCATGTACAATATAAAGTTCTTTTTTCAGTGACCTGGGCAAAATTCTCTTTGAAGGTCATTCTGATGGCTTAGAGGAAGGTTAGGCTACAGGCTGGGAAGGCATGTTTAAGCAGCACCCAGGACGCTGGCATTGAAACACTGGGAAGAGTGAGAAGGCTTTTAAAACTTTCAGAGGATAAAGACATTGACATGATGTGTCTACTTACCAAGATTCTAGTGTTTTTTTTTCTATAATTGGTAGGGGTGGAATATGAAGCAGTACAGTATTATAATTAGTACAGAAAACATGAGACTAAGTTATCAAAAATTTTTAAATTACTATTTTAAATTTACCATCCCCCCCCCCCATCACACACAACTCTGATTTCTCTCACAGGTTATCTTTTTTTTTAAATTTTTTTTTAATCTGCTTTCTTACCAGTAGCATTAAAAGTTCCATTTCATTGTTGAAACGTAATATAATTTTATAAATTGTTACAACTAAAAAGCCTGGATAGAACTGTAGTACCTGTGAATATAAACATTTTCAATAGTGGAAACATCTCATTTATCTAATCAAGGTCGTTTTTTAGTAGTCATATTGTTGGGGGAAAAAAAATCATACAGCAAAGAAAGTCAGCCTTTGCAGGGCAGGGAGATGCTAAGGAAAGTCCTAAATGGTAAGAAAGTGGTGATTCTGAAGAACTGAATGTTGCACCAGCCTCTGCATGCTTCCTCCCTTTGACACAGCAAGTTATTTTATGTGGTGAGAAAGTAAGGGTTGATGCTGTACCATTATTTACTAGAAATCACATGTCAGGAGTTCATTTTAAAAAAATTTAAAAAAAAGAGGAAGTTCAGGCTAAGTAAAACTTGGGTCAACGGCTGGCTTACGTAAATATGAAGGTTAGGTATGACTGCGACTTTGAATACAGTCCTGCAGAAGCAGCCACCTGGAGCCTTTCTCTCCTTCAAAGCAAAGCCTCTGAGCAGACAGGAAGAGTCACCACTCAAAGGCAGCCACAACTCAAGCTGGTGCAAATAACGGAACTGCACAGACAGACATCTACATGACGTGATTTCAGAAGCACAGACGCACACTACTTCCTGCCACCTAAAAACCTTTGACACTTCTTTGAAACTCTCCTGGTTTCCACCAAAGCACGAATAGACATCATGTGAACTGAACTGGCTTGAGTATTTATAAAAGGAAGAAGTTTGAAGCACATCTTAAGAAAAACTTGGAAATAAATCACCTTTTTCAGCCATACATTTTCACACATATATTGATTATGTGACTATTTTCAGAAGATCATATTGAAATGCCAACTATCATTAGGACCCTCTTTAACTTTCAAACCTCAGGCCCTTTCTCTGTCCCTCATGTGTGCATTCACTGTAGTAGTCTTCCTTCTAGTCCTTGATAAGAAGCTCATGCCCACTGCCATTTTGATACCTGCTGTTTGTCAGCCTGGGTGCATTCCTGACCACACAGCACACAGACTTCTTGTCACTGTGACTCTTCAGCCCAAAGGACACCTCCACAGTGAAGCCTTTACTGGCCATCTTATCCATAAGCAGCCACTGCCAATTCTGTCAACCCTCTGATGCTAATTTAGTTTTCTTCTTGTTGCTTCTTACTTTCTTCTTTACACTTCTGGTATTTTGAATGAAAGCTCTATTTATGAATTCACCCATGCAACAAACATTTCTTGAGGACTTAACATATGCCAGATGTTGCTGCTGCTGCTGCTGCTAAGTCGCTTCAGTCGTGTCCGACTCTGTGCAACCCCAAAGATGGCAGCCCACCAGGCTCCTCCATCCCTGGGATTCTCCAATGCATGAATTCTCCAATTCTCCTTCTCCAATGCATGAAAGTGAAAAGTGAAAGTGAAGTCGCTCAGTTGTGCCCAACTCTTGGCGACCCCATGGACTGGAGCCTACCAGGCTCCTCCGTCCATGGGATTTTCCAGGCAAGAGTACTGGAGTGGGGTGCCATTGTCTTCTCTGATGCCAGATACTATCCTATAATAATTCCTTGTGATTCATCAGTGAACAAAACAGATAAAGACATCTACCTTCAAGGACCTTATGTCCTGGCTGTGGAGTGGAGGTGCTCCTACAATAAACATAATACATGAGGAAATAGATGTTTGAAAGTAGCACTGCTTTAGAGGAAAGAAAAATATCAGGGCAATTTCAGAAGGATCAGGAGTGTCAAATTGTATGGGTAGGAACTGACTGCAATAAGAAATAGAATCAAGGTGGGCCTCAGGGAGAAGCTGAAATTTGATCAAACTGAAGGAGGAGATGAAGGTGTTATCCATGTAGGTATCTAATGGTTGGAAGAGTATTCCAGGCAGGGGGAACCACTAATACAAAGACCTAAAGCCTATGCATTAGCAGCAAGTTCCAAAAATAGTCAGAGAGCCGTTGTGACAATAGTTAAGTAAGTAAAGAGGAAACAAAAGTCTTAGTGTCAAGGGGGCAAGTTCATATAGAATCTTTTACTCTGAATGAAACCGAAAGTCACTGCAGTGTTTGGAGCAGAGGCAGGAGGTGATCTGACTGATGGTTTAAAGGCTCACTCTACACTCTGATCTGAGAGTAGTCTGTAGAGATGCAAGGGAAGAATGAGACCATATATATTGGAACACCACAGTATGCATGGCCCAGAAGACAAAAGATGTGTGTTGGATGAATTAAAATATGAATGAATGGAATATGGAGGCTGAAGAATAAGATAAACAGAGATACTCACAAGCATGAAGTAATGGGTGATATATTCACATTGTTGGAAAACAGAGGTAGTACATTAAGGTCATACATTATAATTATTTGTATGCCAATATGTGCGTGTTTATATCTATATACATAGATATGAATATTTACTGCTTGCCTTCTCTGTGGAAAACACTTTGAATTTTGACAGATGTTTTCACCTAATTTATGCCACATCTATAAATGTATGTGTATTGTAATATGCATTAATGCCAAGCTCCATATAATGCGGCTACTTCCATTCCTGAAAAATAGCACATCCTAGTACTGTCTAGCTGAGATGGAATTTTTTTAAATTCTGAACTTTATGGAAGAAGTCTGTTCTCACAGAAATAGAGGTCACGGTTTCAATTCCCATTTAGATATGTTAGTTTTAAATGAGGGAAATAATTTTCCAGCCACAGATTCTTTCTCAATGCCAAGAAACTTACTTGTAAAGAGTTAGTTTGCATGGATGCTCAGTTGTGTCTGACTCTTTGCAATCCTGTGGTCTGTAGCCTGCCAGGCTATACCGTGAGAAAAGGTCAAAAGAGTGAATCTGGAAATCCCTATACAGATCTATCTAGGAGGGAAAAAAAGACAGATGGCATACTTGCTATGTGTTTATATAAGAAAGGCAGCAGACATTTAAAATGTATTTTTTAACATGACAATATAGTCTCAAGATGATTAATTTCAAGGTTGGACAATTTTAGGATTTGAAAAATTATCTCATTTATCTAATTATTTAGTTACTAAGTTGTGTCTGACCCTTTCCCGACCCCATGAGCTGTAGCCTGCCAAGCTCCTCTGTCCATGGGATTTCCCAGGCAAGAGTACTGGAGTGGGTTGCCATTGCCTTCTCCAGGTAAATAATTATCAAATGTGTACTATAAACATAGCACTGACAATCCAAATTTGAGCAGAGTAGTGGACGCATCTGCATGGTTGATTATACTCATTCCCAACCGAGGTAACATCACTCTTAAGGAGAGAAAATTTGTTGCTAGGTAAGACAAAAAACCTTAAAGTTTTAATATAATATATATATATACACACACACACACATACAATACATAAACAGTTATACAGTCTGAAGATCCCTTAGGAAGAGAAAAGAGATTGAGAAACACTTGTCTATTGGAAAGCAAGTAATTATAATAAAATATAATAACTCCAGTGATAGGGAAAGCATAGAATGTAGTGGAAACACATGCCAGGAGCACCTAACTTGGTAGAGAAGGAGGTAGGGGAAGGCTTCCAGAGAGAAGTCACACTTCAGCAGAGTTGTAAGGGATAGCCAGTAGGAATTGCTCAGGCAAACAGGTGGAGAAGTTGTTCTAGAATTAAAGTGAAGGAAGAGCTCATACAAAAGATCTGGACAATCTCTAAATGGACTTTCATTGAGAAAAATCCTGTATAAACCTCTTAATTTTCTAGCTTGGCTAATTTGACTAATTAATTCATGAAGTTGGGCTACAGAGAAATCACTGCAAATTGAAAGCTGAATTTGGGTCACATTTTGTACCTCAAGTTGTCCTGTCTCACATAAGAGCCTTTCTTTCCATTTTCTGAAACTCTGGCCAAATCCTGTCAGAGAATCCCAACAGCCTCCCTTACTTGTCTCCCTCTTTGTTACCCCATAGCATTAGAACAACATAATGATCTTAGGAAGTAAAGTGCTAAATCAAAGTGTCTAGAGTGCACCCCTGATGAATCCTTTCTCTGCTCTCAAATCCTCAACATTGATCCAAATCAACCCCTTGGCCTACCTGCCAAGTGTTTGAACACAGCCTATAAATCACTGATATGGGAGTACTCAAGTATTCCATTAAGTCAGTAATTCCTAAACTTTAGTAGAAGCTAAGGGACTCTGTAGACTTCCCCTCGTTCAACCAGTCACAAATATTTAGAGTGCCTACAGTGTGAGAGGCATTTTTCTAATCACTAATGCTAGAGCAAGAACATGGACCTTGCTCTCTCAAGAAGCAATTGCAAGTAGAAATAAATAAATATAATAATAAATAAATATAATAATTTCAATTAATGATAAGTGTTATGAAGTAAGTTTTAAAAGGTTCACTAATTAAAGAGCACCTTGAGATAAGGAGATGGAGGAATATAGATAAGGAGGTGATGTCTGAGCTAAGACCTAAATAAGAAGAATCAGCTATACCAGTCTACCTTACCTGCCTCCTGAGAAATCTGTATGCAGGTCAGGAAGCAACAGTTAAAACCTTAGATGAAACAACAGACTGGCTCCAAATCAAGAAAGGAGTACATCAAGGCTGCATATATTCACCCTGCTTATTTAACTTATATGCAGACTACATCATGAGAAATACCAGGCTGGATGAAGCACAAACTGGAATCAAGTTTGCCAGGAGAAATATCAGTAACCTTGGATATACAGATGACACCACACTTATGGTAGAAAGTGAAGAAGAACTAAAGAGCCTCTTGATGTGCGAGTTGGACTGTGAAGAAAGCTGAGCAACAAAGAATTGATGCTTTTGAACTGTGGTGTTGGAGAAGACTCTTGAGAGTCCCTTGGACTGCAAGGAGATCCAACCAGTCCATTCTAAAGGAGATCAGCCCTGGGTGTTCTTTGGAAGGAATGATGCTAAAGCTGAAACTCCAGTACTTTGGCCGCCTCATGCGAAGAGTTGACTCATTGGAAAAGACTCTGATGCTGGGAGGGATTGGGGGCAGGAGGAAAAGGGGACGACAGAGGATGAGATGGCTGGATGGCATCACCAACTTGATGGACGTGAGTTTGAGTCAACTTCGGGAGCTGGTGATGGACAGGGAGGCCTGGCGTGCTGTGATTCATGGGGTCGCAAGGAGTCGGACACGACTGAACGACTGAACTGAACTGATGAAAGTGAAAGAGGAGAGTGAAAAGCTGGCTTAAAATTCAACATTCAGAAAACTAAGATCATGGCGTCTGGTCCCATTACTTCATGGCAAACAGATGGGGAGACAATGGAAACAGTGAGAGACGTTATTTTGGGGGGCTCCAAAATCACTGCAGAAGGTGAAATCAGCCATGAAATTAAAAGACACTTGCTCCTTGGAAGAAAAGCTATGACCAACCTTGACAGCATATCAAAAAGCTGAGACACTACTTTGCCAACCAGTGTCTATCTCATTAAAGCTATGGTTTTTCCAGTAGTCATGTTTGGGTGTGAGAGTTAGACTATAAAGAAAGCTCAGCACTGAAGAATTGATTCTTTTGAAGTGTGGTGTTAGAGAAGACTCTTGAGAGTTCCCTGGACTGCAAGGATATCCAACCAGTCAATCCTAAAGGAAATCAATTCTGAATATTCATTGGAAGGACTGATGCTAAAGCTGAACCTCCAATAATTTGGCCACCTGATGCAAATAACTGACTCATTGGAAAATATCCTGATGCTAGGAAAGATTGAAGGTGGGAGGAGAATGGGATGGACATGAGTTTGAGTAAGCTCCGGGAGTTGGTGATGGACAGGGAAGGCTGATGTGCTGCAGTCCATGGGTTCTCAAAGAGTCAGACACAACTGAATGACTGAACTGAACTGAACTGATGTGACTATCGGAGGGAAGAGACCCCCAAACACAGGGAGAAGCAAAGGCATGGACCCTAAGTGGAAATGAAAATGAACAATGGATAGTGAATATACACCTCTCTAGCTATAAGTACGTAAGTGAAGTCGCTCAGTCGTGTCCGACTCTTTGCGACCCCGTGGACTATAGCCTACCAGGCTTCTCCGTCCATGAGATTCTCCAGAATACTGGAGTGGGTTACCATTTCCTTCTCTAGGGGATCTTCCTGACCCAGGGATCAAACCCAGGCCTCCCACATTGGAGGCAGATGCTTTAACCTCTGAGCCACCAGGGAAGATGCTATACCTTTCTTAAAATGTCATTTTCTGTATCAGTGGTTTTGCTACAGTCAGCTACCTTACTCATGGCTCTTAAGAACCTCAGGAAGTCTCTCTGAAACCAGCAAGTAGAGTTAATGTCTCTGGGCCCATGCAAATGGCTATTTTCAGTGCCAATGACCAGAATCCATGTCCTGTCACCTCTACACTAAAGCATGTTATACATGAAATTGTCTTACAACTTGCAGGGAGAACCTGAGTGTCCTAAAATCCATCTTGCATCCTTGAATAAAAATTCTTGTGTTACCTGCTCAAGAGGCAATAGTGCTCTGTGATTGCCCATGTGTGAAGCAGATTTTCTGGGTCAGAATCCCAATTCTGACACTTATTAGTTTTTGGTCCATGGACAACTTGCCTAAAATTTCTGTGCCTAAGTTTCCTATAAAATGATAATGCCTCGTGTGATTTTTATGAGAATTTAATGATGCAATGAAGGGAAAACACTTGAAAGATCTTTGGTACTTTATAAATTATTATAATGCTTATTATATGAATTCTGAATTCCTGCTAAACTATGCCTACAATCCCCAGTCAAATTTATTCCATTTCCTCAGCCTAACATACGTTTTCTTCATTTCCAGTGGCCAAATTTCTACATACTTATAAAGCTCAGATAAATTGCCATAACCATCTTGAAATTTTTCTCGAGTTTAACTCTCAGAAAAACAATTTCCCTCCTCTGAATAACTATTAGTACACTGTTTATACCATTAATCTAATCATTCACAATCTTACAAGGTAATTTTGTTCATGTTTTGCTACTCTGCTAGATTGTAAATAATTTAGAGCAATGATATCCTATAGAAATATACTTTAAAATATTCTAGTTAAATTTTTTTTAATCAGGTGAGATGAGTTTTAGTAATACATTTTAAACTCCATATCCAAAAGGTTATCATTTACAATGAAATCATTATAAACAAATTAATGAAATATTTTCTATTTTTGTACTAGGTCTTTGAAGTCCAGTGTGTATTTGACATTTATGGTACATCTCAGTTTGGAGAAGGAAATGGCAACCCACTCCAGTGTTCTTGCCTGGAGAATCCCATGGACGGAGAAGCCTGGTAGGCTGCAGTCCATGGGGTCTCACAGAGTTGGATACGACTGAAGTGACTTGGCGGCAGCAGCAGCAGTTTGGACTAGCCATATTTCAAGTGTTCCATGGAAAGATGTGGATAGTAGCTACCATTCAGGACAATGCAGTTTTAAGGCTTGTATTATCCTATATAACTCAGTATTTATCATAATGCCTAACTTAGCACATTTTCCATTTCAGAATTTCAATTAATATTTATCAAATGACTTACTTTAGTAATATATTTAAAGTAAATACAAAATCTTTTCCCATAGAAAACATGTTTCTGCTATTCATAACACAAGTAAAAATATAAAAACCATAAAAGTAGGAAAACTACTCAACTTTCTTTAAAGGATAAAAAATTTGTTCTTCCTCTGGAGTGAAACATTTTTCACTTCTCATTAGAATATAGTTAAGTACAAGTCCTGGATCACTAAAAGAAATAGTATGTATAGCAATAACATCATTGACTTTTTGCTTCACAAGTTGAGGGGAACAATTCAACCCTACTTTCCCAATACAAAGAAGAATTTTAGACAAAAGTAATTGACTCTTTTTTTTAATTGAAGTAAAATTGCTATGTTACATTATTTATGATTCAGGTGTGTATTACCATTTCATGTTTGTATATGCTGCAAAGTGCACAAAACCAAAAATCTAGTTATCAATCATCACCATACAATTGACATTCTTCAACCATTTGCTCATTCCTAAAACCCCCTCCCCTCTGACTGGTAATCACCGATCTGTTATCTGTATCTATGAATTTATTTTTATTTTGGTTTGTTTAATCATTTTCTGTTGTTTTTTAGACTCCACATATGAGTAAAATCATATGGTATTTGTCTTTCTTTTGTCTAACTTATATTGCTTAGTCAATAATATAACTAAGTACCGTAAAGTCAGGCCATGTCATTACACATGGAATATTTCATTCTTTTAATCCCTGAGTAGTATTCCATTGTATATATATACCAGATCTTCCTTTTCCATTCATCTGTTGATGGACAGTTAGGTTGTATCCATATCTTAGCTATTGTAAATAATACTGAAATGAGGATAGGGTACATATATCTTTTCAAATTAATATTTTTGTATACTTTGAATAAATACCCAGAAGTGGAATAGCTGAATCATATGGTAGCTTTTTCTTAATTTTTGAAGTATCTTTATGCTGATTTTCACAGTGGCTGGACCAATTTAGATTTCCTTCAATTTACATTCCCACCATCCCCAAAGTGTATAAATGTTCCCTTTTTTCCACATCCTCTTTAACATTTGTTATTTCTTGTCTTTTTGACAATAATCATTCTATATGAGAAATTTGAGGTATATCTCTTTGCAGTGTTGAATCTCATTTCCCTGATAACTAGTGATCTTGAACATCTTTTCATATGCATATCAACCATCTGCATATCTTCTTAGGTAAAAGTCTTATTCCTGATCTTAGTGTAAATACTTTCAGTTTTTCACCATTTAGTGTGGTGTTTACTGTCGATTTGTCATGTATTGCATTTATTATGTTGAGGTACCTTTTCTCTATACCTATTTTGTTGATATTTTTTCATAAATGGATGTTGAATTCTGTCAAATTCTTTTTCTGCTTCTATTGAGATGATCATATGATTCTTATCATTTATTTTGAAATGTAGTATAACACATTGATTGATTTTCAAATATTGAACTATTCTTGCATTCCTGGGATAAATCCCACTTGATCCTGCTGTATGAGTCTATTGTTGGATTCAGTGTGCTAATATTTTGATGAGGATTTTTACATCTACATTTATTAAGGATACTAGCCTGTACTTTTCTCTTTTTTGGTGGTATCCTATTTGATTTTGGTATCAGGGTAATGTTGATTTCATGAATTGAGTTTAGGAACATTCCCTCCTTTTCAACATTTTGGAAGAGTTTGAAGGATAGTATTAAATATTTTTTTAAATTTTGGGGAGAATTCACCCCCAATGCTTTCTGATCCTAGACTATAGTTTGTTAAGAGATTTTTTTTATCACCATTTCAATATCCTTATAAGAAATCAATCTATTCAGATTTTCTTCATGATTAAGTATCTTCTATTCAGTATATTTATCCATGACTAAGTCTTAAAAGATAGTTTGTTTCTAGGAATTTATCCACTTCTTGTAGGTTGCCTAGTTTGCTGGTCTATAATTGTTTATAGTAGTTTCTTATGATATTTTTTATTTTTATGGTCTCAATTATAATTTATTCTTTAGATGTTACATTTATAAATATATATGCACCCAGTAGGGGAGCACTATAATAAAGAAAGCAAATATTAGGGCTGACCTGAAGGGAGAAACTGACAGCAATACTTGGGAGCTTGGAGTCTTAGCCACTGGACTACCAGGGAAGTCCCGCTTTAATATTACACTTACATCAATGGATACATCATCCATGCTGCTGCTGCTGCTGCTAAGTCGCTTCAGTCGTGTCCGACTCTGTGCGATCCCATAGATGGCAGCCCACCAGGCTTCCCCATCCCTGGGATTCTCCAGGCAAGAACACTGGAGTGGGTTGCCATTTCCTTCTCCAGTGCATGAAAGTGAAAAGTGAAAGTGAAGTCACTCAGTCGTGTCCGACTCTAGTGACCCCATGGATTGCAGCCTACCAGGCTCCTCCGTTCATGGGATTTTCCAGGCAAAAGTACTGGAGTGGGGTGCCATTGCCTTCTCCGACATCATCCATACAGAAAAATAATAATCAAACATCAATTTTAAACAACACATCAAACCAAATGAACCTAATAGATTAGATATACATATACAGAGAAAGAAAAAAGAAACATTCCATCTAAAGCAGCAGAATACACAGTTTTCTCAAGTGTACATGGGCCATTTCCACACACTTAAGTCACAAAACAAGTCTCCATAAATTTAAGGAAACCAAAATCCTGTCAAGCATCTTCTCCAAACAACAATGTCATGAAATTAAAAATCAACCATAAGAAAAAACAGAAAACCACCAAATTTGTGGAGATTGAACAATATGCTACTGAATAACCAGTAACCAACTAGAAATTCAAAGACACAAGCACAAAATACATAGGCGAATGAAAACAGAAATGTAAACACAAAAATCTATGCCAAAACAGTTCTAAGAAGAATGTTCATGATAATAAAACAGGCTTACTTCAGAAACAAGAAAAATCACAAATAAACAATCTAGTTTTGTACCTAAAAAAAAACTAGAAAAAGAAGAGCAAAAAGGCCTGAAGTTAACAGAAGAGATGAAATAAGAAAGATTAGAATGGAGATAGGGGCTTCCCTGGTGGCTCAGATGGTAAATAATCTGCCTGCAAGGCAGGAGACCTGGGTTCAGTTCTTGGGTTGGTACAATCCCCTGGAGAAGGGAATGGTTACCCACTCCAGTACTCTTGCCTGGAGAATTCCATGGACAGAAGAGCCTGGCAGGCTCCAGTCCATGGGATCCCACAGAGTTGGACACAACTGAGTGATTAATACTTTTCCTTTTTTCAGAGTGGAAATAGATGAAATAGAGTCTGAAAAGACAGTAAAATAGATCAGTGAAACTAAGAGTTAGTTCTTTGAAAAGATAAACAAAATTGAAAAAACTTTAACTAGACTAACGAAGAAAAAAAGAACTCAAGTAAAATCAGAAATGAAAGAGTAATTAAGTCTTAAATGTGCAGGATTTGTTTATCCTGAATGTATTTCAAAACAATTTTTCTGCTCACCACACAATTTTTCAAAGTGTTGTGTTCCAAATATTTTCAATGTTTTTATAATTGATTTTTCTAGTTAATCAGATGCAGTTATAGAAATGAATGACATTTTTCAATAGTCATTAACAACATCCTGTCAGGATCAAACCAACTTGAATTGTTCCTAGAATAATGATGATATGAAAGAACTTTATATCCTGATATGTATTCTATTACTCTTAAATTGGGGCTACTCACTCCTTCCTTGTCACCATTATTCCTAGCTTTCCTTTTAACCATAAGTATCCATATATCTGCAATATTGAATTTGTAGAGAATTACAGGAAATTAACAAAATATAGTAATTAGGGAGGCAAAATTACTCACCTTTGGTAATCTCAATGCTAGTTTGCAAAGTGGCAACTGATAATTGTTTTCATTAAATATAAGAGATTCATCCAAGTTGTTGACTATCTTTTCTTTAGGTACTTTATAAACTACAATGGCACCCTTATAATGAGGGCAGCTATAGTTTCCAAATTCATCCACTTCTTTGATTTGGAGTTCCAGTCTAGGTGTCCTTTGTAAATGAAAAATAAGCTTGTAGTCTTTCCCATAATCCTTCCCATTGCCTAAATAAAAGCAAAATGTATTTGTTACTGTTAATACATACCACAGATCTAACTTAATTTTTAAAAATTCAAATAATCATTCATTTTTTAAATTTATCTGTTGTGTGTAAATACTTCTTATCAAAACATAACCTAGCAAAGCAGCACTAGACTGAGATTGTGTAAATTGCTAAAAGAATTCTCATCTATACTTGAACTACGTTCTCTCTGGCCGCTTCTTCTAGATCTCATATCCTTGGTTCTTTTCTTTTTTTATGCATTTGTGGGAATCATCATTGATCTGATTTTCACTTTCTGTTACATTATACTACAAGAAACCATTGGAAATATTTAGCTGTTTCTCTACTTAGAAAATTGTTTTCACTTCTTAACAATGACATTTTTTCCTTTCACTTAACTATCCATTTCATATTGCACACTATCATGACCTCACCATGGACATTCTAGAAATATATTCTCCTATATGGTAGCAACATGTAGCTTTTAAAATTAAAGTTGAAACTAAGATTAAAAATTCAATTCCTTAGGCATTGTAGCCACATTTCAAATGTTCAATAGCCACATCTGTCTGTAGCTACCTTATTGGAGAGTACATATATAAAACATATTCACCATGGCAGAAATACAGTGCTGTTCTAGAACTTTAAACTGTAATAGTTTCTAGATTTAATAGTTACTGAAATTTCTATTAAAATCTAGTGAATCCCCCCACACAAGGATATGTAAAAGTCTTCTCAACGATCCACTGAAAATAATGGAACTTTAGTGAACATAACATTTCACTCATAGGGGTTTTACCATGACTATCAGGCTATTTCACCTTCTCATTGGAATAGTAAAACAGACACGGTCACATTCCCTAAGGCAGGTGTGCATTACCCTTTACAAATTTAAAAGTAAGCTATAAAGTCGTAGTTATAATATGTTTCTGACATAAAGATCTAGATCCAAGTTCAGCTTCTAGTATTTATTTACATGGCAATATTTATCCAGTTCTTTCACATCTGAACTTCTTAGAACCTTCACTTCCTTACCTTTAAAACAAGAAAAATAAAACTTACCTCCTAGGATTGTTCTGGGAATGAAATGAGATAATGTGTGGATAGAATGATTAGGAAAGGATGTAGCACATAATAAGAGCTCAGTAAACAAGAGCAAGACAACAAATGAGAAAAAACAGATGGGATTCTTACATTGTTTTGAATTTGTGTTTATGACAAAAACAACCCACTGGAATTTCTTAAAAAAATGTCAATATGAAGCTTTTATATCAGCAGCAACTTCCTGCTGCTCTGAGAGGCCTGAAAGTTGACTACTCCAAGATCTCTCTCTCTCTATCTACCTATCTCTATCTCAATCTACCTCGCTATCTCTCTGACTCGAAACTTCCAATCTTCCCAATGACATAAGAGTTCTTTGAGAGATGCAGATGACATCAATACTTTTCTCATTGTTGTGACTGCTAGAGGTCATTTTGGTGGCTTTCTAAAGCACAGTTAAATCTAGAATTAGAATAACTCCAGGTTATGGAAGGTATAGCAGTATGTTCCTTTGCACAAGTCTGTGTTTTAGGGGCAACCTGGTTCGTTGAACTAAACAGATTCCTAAGACATTCTAAGATAAGCATGACTAGACCGATTTGCCTTAAAAGAATCACTCTGGTTAAAAAAAAAAAATGGGGTAGGGGGGCGGAAAATTATTTGGAGTCACTGAAACTGAAATGCCATCTTGAAAATAATAAATTAGAGTTTCTGGATCACAGGGGGGCAACCTAACAAACTCCTACTTCCATCCCTCTAGAGTACTAGCAAGAAAAATGTTGCGACTTTTGTCCCAGTAGAATATAATTTACTAAATTTCTCTTTCCATCTCATGAATGGTGCTCCCTGCCAGGTACACAATTACTCATAAGCAATAATTTACATACATACATTGTATAAAGATTGAGGAACTTATCAACCTTTTATTGCCAGTTAATTAAAAAAAACTAAAGATCTAAAATGTAAATCTCTAAGAATCACATTTACATATGAAATAAGGATAAAATTATTGAGCATTTACTATTAATAAATAACATTACCTTATTGTTCTATATAGAAAACATTATGTAGCTTTTTAAAGGTGGAATTTCACTGTCACTAAGATATACTACACTATATTTGGAAGACCCTTTGTCACAGTTTTAAAAAAATAACAGAACCAAAAGAGGATGAGTAGCACAAAAAATTGCACTGTTTTATTTTTTTTCTCCCACTCTGTCATATTTAGAGAAGTAAAACCAAAAGTCATTCATTACATACCAAAATTATAAAAGCAATCATGAGTTGACATTTTGAGAACCTTTCTCTTTGTGCATATTATGTATACAGTTCCTAGTAGGAATAGTAGGGTAGTAACTATACAGTAAAAATTTATCATAGAAAGAAGAACAGGATTTATTTATATTTTGTGTTACTAGATATTTCTTATAGCAATATATTTTCTCAATATTGGGTTTTGGAGTATTTTTCACTGAAAACATAGGAAGTACAAAGGTAGTAATATGTGCTTTTGCTTATAAAGGTAAGATGAGGAAGTAACAGGCTAGGGACGCGGAGAACCAGAAGACTCTCATGAAAACCACTGGCTCGGGATATTTCTCTGTCCTAACACATCTCTTCTAGTTATAGGTACTTTCACTGTAAGCATATTTGCTATAGACAAATAGGCTATGGCAAATAGTTACAGGCTCTTTCTCAGAGCCTTTTTCCATAAACTTTTTTGCCATATAACTCTCAGGCCATAGGGCTTCCCTAGTAGAGCAGCTGGTAAAGTATCCACCTGCAATGAAGGAGAGCCTGGTTCAATTCCTGGGTCAGGAAGTTCCCCTGGAGAAGGGATAGGCTACCCACTCCAGTACTCTTGGGCTTCCCTGGTGGCTCAGATGGTAAAGAATCCACCTGCAATGCAGAAGACCTGGGTTCAGTCCCAGGGTTTGATGGGCTACAGTCTAAGGGGTCATGAAGGGTTGGACACGACTGAGTGACTATGTACAGCACAGCATGTGTAATATCACAGATTTAGTGATCAGGCCACAAGACAATTTTGCTGTAAGAGATAAAATACCTGGTTAATAGGTTCATTTGACATATACAACCAAAAAATCATGACAGATGACAATGATTTACCCCATGAATTGTTTTTTTTTGTTTTTTGTTTTTTTTTTCTTTGAAACACTACACTGGTGTAGAAAGAGGCTGAGACCATGGGCCTGAGAGACCCAGAGTTGAACACATATTCCCTTGTGGCTTATCTGGTAAAGAATCTGCCTGAAATGTGGGAGGCCTGGGTTGGGAAGATCCCCTGGAGAAGGGAAAGGCTACCCACTCCAGTATTCTGGCCTAGAGAATTCCATGGACTGTATAATGCATGGAGTGGCAAAGAGTCAAACGTGACTGAGTGACTTTCACTTTCACTTTTCCCATAGAACTTTGGAACATGTATCAATGGACATGTGACAATATACCAAGGACAGACAGTATTTTTGCAGTGCTCCACAAAGCTCAGTTACAAATATGCATCCCAGTATTTGGAAACTGATACCTCTCTCAGTGATGGATGACATTTTAGTGAATAAAAAAATAAAAACAATGCTAAATAAATAAACAAGTAAAAATATATATTAAAAAAATGAACAAATACTTAGAGACAAGTGCTTAGGTACAAGTCACAAAATAAATCAGTTATCTGTGCAGCATTGGCATGAAACTACACACATTTTAATTGTATTTAAATATTTTATATTTCACAATAAAGTCTTTATAATTTTGTTATTCATTTCTCATGATTCATTAGGTGGTTTTGTTGTTGTTCAATCACTAAATCACATCCGACTCTTTGCAACCCAATGGACTGCAGCATGCCAGGTTTCCCTGTCCTTCACTATCTCCCAGAATTTGCTCAAACCCAAGTCCATTGTGTCAATGATGCCATCCAACCGTCTCATCCTCTGTCGCCCTCTTCTCCTGCCCTCAGTCTTTCCCAGGATCAGGGTCTTTTCCAACAAGTCGGCCCTTCACATCAGGTGGCCACATGTGATCTTCAGCTTTAGCATCAGTCCTTCCAATGAATATTCAGAATTGATTTCCTTAGGATCAACTGGTTTGATCTCCTTGCTGTACAAGGGAACTTCAAGAGTCATCTCCAGCGCCACAGATTGGAAGCATCAATTTTTTGGCACTCAGCCTTCTTTATGATCCAACTCTCACATCCATACATGAGTACTAGAAAAACCATAGCTTTGACTTCGGAACTTTTGTCAGCAAATTGATGTCTCTGCTTTTTAACTTGCTTACTAGGTTTGTCATAGCTTTCCTTCCAAGGAGAAAGTGTCTTTTAACTTCATGACTGCAGTCACTATCTGTGGTGATTTGGGAGCCCAAGAAAAAAAAGTCTGTCACTGTCTCCACTTTATTCTATTTGCCATGAAGTGATGGGACTGGATTCCATGATCTTTGTTTTTTGAATGTTGAGTTTTAAGCCAGCCTTTTCACTCTCCTCTTTCACTTTCATCAAGAAGCTCTTTAGTTCCTCTTTGTTTTCTGCCTTTAGAGTAGTATCATCTGCATGTATGAGGTTGTTGATATTTCTCCCAGCAATCTTGATTCCTTCTTGTGATTCATCCAGCCTAGCATTTCACATGATGTACTCTGCATATAAGTTAAATAAGCAGGGTGACAATATACAGCCTTGATGTACTCCTTTCCCAATTTGGAACCAGTCCATTGTTTCATGTCCAGTTCTAACTTTTGCTTCTTGATCTGCATACAGGTTTCTCAGGAGGCAAGCAAGGTGGTCTGGTTGAGAATCTTCCACAATTTGTTGTGATCCACACAATCAAAGGCTTTAGCATAGTCCATGAAGCATATTTTTTTCTGGAATTTCTTGCTTTTTCTATGATCCAACACATATTGGCAATTTGATCTCTGGTTCTTCTGCCTTTTCTAAATCCAGTTTGTTCATCTGGAAGTTCTTGGTTCACGTAGTACTGAAGTCTAGCTTAAAAGATTTTGAGATTTACCTTGTTAGCATGTGAAATGAGGACCATTGTATGGTCATTTGAACATTTTTTGGCATTGCCCTTTTTTGGGATTGGAATGAAAACTGACCTTTTCCAGTCCTGTGGCTACTGCTGAGTTTTCCAAATTTTCTGATATATTATGTGCAGCACTTTAACAGCATTGTCTTTTAGGATTAGAAATAGCTCAGTTGGAATTCCATCACCTCCACTAGCTTTTAAAATTTGCTTTTAAATTTCCCTTTTTTATTTTTTGTCACTGTATCTTTTATGGCAAAATTGCGTTATGGTCAATAAGTTATTCAGTAAAAATGCTCACAGCAAAGATGTCTATGGCAAAAATGCCAGACATGATTTCCAATATGTTTGCCTCTAAACCTCCAGTATTCTTTGCTTGGTTCATTGCAATGGCTTATTAATTGATTTCCCTGCTGCTAACTTGCCTTACATCATCTAATTTCAACACAGATATAATCTGACCCAGATTGTGTGACAACCTTGTTGAAAATCCTTCAGGGCTCCCCATTTCACTTAGAATAAAAGGAAAAGTCCTTAAAATGCCCTTCAAGGCAGGAACAGTATCCATTTCATCTCCTCCAAGTCTCCTCTCCCTCCCTCTCATCCAGCCATCTCAGCCTTCTTGCTCTGCCTGGGACAGACTCTCCTGGGATAGGATCGTGGCTTGCTCTCTCATCTTTGAGTCTCTGCTGAAATGGTACTTTCTCAAAAAGATCTTCTCAGATGAGTCTATTTAAAATTACAAATCTGCCACTCTCTCTGAAACTTTCTATGTCCCTTCCCTGCTTTATTCTTCTTTAAGGAAGCTTCCATCTCATTAAGCTGTACATTTTATTTACTTATTTGCTTCTTCTATGTCTCTCTGCAGTAAAATACAATATAATAAAGGAAAGGAATCTTTGTTAAATGAATAAAAGGATGGCCATTTTAACACTCTAACACTTGTGTCTGGGAAAACTACTTCTCTAGGCCAAAGGGTATTTGGGGAAACTTGGACACACACAAACCTCTTTAGGGCATTACTTAGTGTTATGAGTGAGTTGTGCTAAGGCATCATTATGTACAATTCTCTCTGCCCCTTTTCCAGCATTTTATGAATTTTATGAGCACTGGAGGCTCAGATGTGATACACTAGAAAGCTTAAGTGCTATATCAACATGTATAACCTAGAGAAAGACAGCAGATTCTAGCAGTGTCCAGAGGAATGCCAAAGGCCAATGTAAAGGGGAAATATGTCTAATTTTCTCTTAGAAGTAGAAATAATCTCCATGTAGTGAGATCCTCAATCAAAAGAATCATTATATTCCATGTAATGAATTTAGAGGGCTTCCTTGGTAGCCCGGACTTCCCTGATCGCTCCAGCTGATAGCTCAGTTGGTAAAGAATCTGCTTGCAAAGCAGGAGACCCCAGTTTGATTCCTGGGAAGTATACACTGGGAAGATCCCACTCCAGTATTCTTGGACTTCCCTGGTGGCTCAGATGGTAAAGAATCCACCTGTGATGCAGGAGACCTGGGTTCGATCCCTGGGTTGGGAAGATCCCCTGGAGAAGGTTATGACCGCTCATTCCAGTATTCTGGACCAGAGAATTCCATAGACTATATAGTCCATGGGGTCACAAAGTCCATGGAATTAGACATGACTGAATGTCCAACTATGTAATGAATTTAGAGATTTTGATATTTCTCAGAGAGAAGCCATCTAAATTTATTAAAGTTTTAAATACTTTTAATCACACAATACTATAATGTTGAGTTTATCCCCAAGGTTTTATCTTCATTCTTTGAACAAATACTTTGTATAGCTTTTAGGTACCATTCTAGGTGCTGGGAATTGAATAGTCCTCCCTAATTAAAGAGACAGTCCTCTCTTGGGACTGTAGTCACAGACACTGATGTTGATCAAGCAATTAAAAAATAAATAGAAGATGAAATCTATGGCCATTTCCAATGAGAGTTACATAGAAATCTGAAAAAGTAAAATACAAACTGATATAATCAGGAAAGACAGGAAAGGCTTCTCTGAACATGATCATTATAATGAGATATGAAAATATAGTAGGAGACAACTGCAGAAGCCCGTGGGGATAGGTCAAGAGATGGACCCCCAGGCAGACAACCTCTGGCTGTTTGTATTTGAGATTCACAGAGGCTACCACAGGCCCTGATGAAAGGATGAGGTAACAATTCTGTTTTTTGTTTTGTTTTTTTTTTTATTGGAGCATAGTTTATTTAAGATGTTGTGTTACTTTCTGCCATACAACAAAGGGAATCAAACAGAGGTATCAGTTTTTTGCTGAGGGTCTTGCTCCTCTTAGATTGTACTGGGGGCTTATATGTGATACACTAGAAAGATGGATGGAGAAAATCCAGTGAAGCTCCATGTCTGAATATACATCTCTAAAAAAGGCGAAGCAGGAAGGATCCTGGCATTCTGCCTGGTGCATTTTCCCTGACTGAAGAGGAGTATTCCATTCCTATATTGAGGAACTGTGAACACACTGCCTGTCTCCAGGCACTTTTATTTTAGCTTATGCTCTTCACTCCCCCTTATAGATGACAGTACACTTCACCCCTGCCTATGAGAATCACAGTAACTCTCCTGTTTAGGGCAGGAAGTAAACACAGCTGCTGTCCCAAGTATTACAGGAAGTCTTCTGCATCATTAGTTTGGGTGAGACACTTCCAGGTTTTGACTGTATCTTAGAGAGATTGTCCCAGGGTGGTTTCTTCCCTGGAAGCCAAGTAGGAGGGATGTCTTTCACCCTTCCTTCCTTTCCTCCTCTCCTTTCCCTTCCCCTTTTTCTGATATTGTGTCACTTACTCCCTAGGTCCTGACAGCTGGCTCAGATGGCTGAGGCAATGTCTGTGACAGTGGAAGAGATACTTCAAATTGGGATACTTTGAATCTCACTTATTTCTGAGAAACCAAAAAAGGTCAGCTGAAGCTTTAAGCCACATCATTTTGGAAACAACAAAGAGCAAAGAGCCAGTGGAGCTTGGAGTAATTTTCAAAATTAGAAAACAGAAACCATTAAAAAATCAATGGGATCTATATTAATTTATAAATAGAGAATATTACTTTAAGTCAAGTCTATAATGAGCCAGAAATCCCCACAAAACCCATTTCTGAATTTCCCCCCACACCTCCTCCTTTACATGCACACTGTTAGATCTTATTCTACCTCAAGGAAGGGAGTTAGAAAGGGAAAGTAGTCTTTTTCATAAAAATAAATGCCTGTGATGGCAGCACCCCCAAAGATCTTTTCTTCCCTTCTCTCACACAGCTGTTTTCTCTCTGTTCTTTTTGCTTACTATTTTTTTTTTTTTATCTCTTTTTAGCTTTTCTACCTCAGTCATTTCCTTACTTCTCCCACCTCTCCTGTCACCTCTCATAGTCATTCACCTTGTTTTCCTTGGCATCATATATTCATTTATTCACTATGTATTTATTGAAAGCCCTTGAAGTGCCAGGAACTACTCTGGTCTCAGGGATGCATAGCAAGAAAGACACAGTCACTGCCCTCATGGAATCTACATTCTAGTCAAGAACTTAAGTATAGGAATGAAAAGTATAAGAACAAAAAAATAATTTCAAGTTGTGGTAAGATTTGTAATAGAAATAAAAGATCACTAGATAAATGTAAAGATAAGAGGTAAGCAGGGGTATGTCATCTGGATTTGAGGTTCATAGCAACTTTTGAACCCTTTTTGAGTGTGGTGAAACTTACTGACTCCTTCTCAGTGTAGACTTTTAGGTATACAAAATAAAAGAAATGGAATTATAAATAAGGCAATTATACTGAAACATATTTCTATCCATACATCTCTTGGGAGTACACTGACCCTAGATCAGATTCTTTGCAGAACAACATAAAGAGTTTTGATATTGTTTGAAGTAGAATAGGAGGTAATTACAAAGTTTTAACTGGGGGGAGTAATAAAGTATGATTTATAATTTTAAAAGATCACTGCTGTTACTGTATGGAAATACATTTTGTTTCACATGGCTAATAGTAGAAGCAAAGGAATATTTAGAAAGCAACTACATTGGTGTTGGAAAGATGATCCTAGCATAGTCTCAGCTAGAGCAGTTATGGAGAGAAGACTATTTCCAGAAGAGTGTCACTTAGAGTAGGCCCATAAGGGAACATGCATGCCCTAAAAAAGAGAAGAAACAGACTGGAAAGAAAGACATAAATAAGTCCTTGTCCTTTTCCTACTTTTCCAAAGCCTTCCCTCAGTCCTTTGAAGACTCTTTTGAAGCACCTTTAGGGAACTCCATCTGAAGCACGTGGCTGATAGCCCACAGTATATACAAAACAATTTCATGATACTTACTTGAAGCAAATATATTTCCAGTAAATCGTAAAAGAAGCAGTTCTCCTTCTTTCACTTGGAAATGGCGAGATGGTTCTGGAGGACCACTAGAAGCTTCTGAGCGCAAGTTCCCAAGCACCTGGTATAAATCTTTAGAAGGCACCACTAAAATAACAATTCTATGTGGGTTGTCTTTCTGGTAATAAAGTATAACACAGGCAGTGGTGCTGAACATGGCTTCCTCCAAAGACTTCACAAAGGAAACCAAATGGCCGTTGTCCACACTGGAAGAAGAGTGAAGCACGATAAACCTGCAGAGAGGTAAAGAGGAGTGACCTGAGGGAAAACAACCGGTCTCAAAAATATCACAAATAACTAATCACACCTCCGAAAGGCCATGATAAACCAAACCTCCTTTAAAAATCAAGCATTCTAAAGACTGATTAAATCCATTAATGGAATGAATTTGAATGAATGACTTGAATGAAACTCTTGGCAGTCAGGAAACCAGCTTAAATCAAGCTAAATCTAAAACAGATGCCCATAAACAAAGAAATCATCAGGTTAGCTCTACCTATGGCAGCATATTTTAAATTACATTTTACCTAGCATTACCAGAGTACTCCTTCAAAAAGAGAGAGAGAATCAAGATAATCCATTTATTATCAACAATATCCTAATATCAATAGGATAAAAATATACATCATATTCAGTGGGGATAGAAATATTCATCTCATCACTGTGATAAGGGTTGTTACAATGTACCCCGAATGATTTGAATTGTGTCACCTCCACCCAACTTCTGTATTGGAGGCCAAATCCCCAATACCTCAGAATGTGGCTTTCTTGGAGGTATGTTCTTAACAGAGGTAATCAAATCAGTGTGAGGTCATTAAAGAGCCCCCTCCCCCAGCACAGCCCCACATCCACAAAGACTAACTGATGAAAGAGTGTGAAGCCAGTCTCCTTGGTACTCACATCAGGGCTCTCCTGAGGTGTCAGGCTGAGGTCAAACCTCAACTTAAGCCATAGTTTCTCCCATTTCTTCCCTTGCCCCTATCTGTTTTTCTCATTCCTCAACAGGAGTCCGCTGGAAGCCTTCTCTCAATCTATCACCTGCATTCTCATTTTAGACTCTTTCTAGGGAAACTGACCCACAACAATTGTAGATGTAACTCTTCCTTTGTAAGATAAAGGTTGTCTTTGGACATGTAATGGCCCTCTCTTTATGAGTGTCTACTTCTCATGAACCTTTAAATGTCTGAAACCCTCAGAGTAATGAGCTGTCTAGAAAACATGGAAATGAGAAAGCAAAATGAGGACACAGAAATAACAAATTCAGTTAATACATACGTAGGAGATGAGCATAATAAGAACAGTTAATTACTATCTCCATGGAATTTCAGAAATGAAGGCACTATTTTAGAACTATTTTGGAGTTAGAAGAAAGCTGTAAAAATAAATCTAAGTTAAGACTGGTTTCCAACAGCACTTATTAAACTATCATGAATGAAATTACAGATAGTGTATTCATGTCAGATCTAGTTTGCATTTTAAACACACCCTAAAGGACTATTCATATTTCTATCTGAGAAATAAAAAAAATCGAATCCTATGATTCTACTTCTATAAACATCAATTACAAGCCATCAGAATAGAATATCATCAACATTTATTGTTTACTATTGTATTACCTCTCTAGATGTTCACACAATTCAAATGATATCAGGCCACTCTGCACAGATCTCACCACGACATCATCAAGCACAAACCAACCACTCTCCCGGCTTTTGAATCCCAATAATTTCAAAGATTCGCAAGCATTGTTTCTGGGTTTTCTTATGGAAGTGCTTTTTGTCCTATATTACAGTAGCAGGAGAGAAATTTGTAAGGTTTGTATAGCATAAATCATATTTAATTCATTCTTTCATTAAATGAACTATCCAATAACAGTTCTTTAAGTATATGTTGTGTGCCAGTCATTATACCACACATCAAGAACACAAAGGTAAGAAATATTTTGCCCTCGCTCAGTAGAAGCTCACAGTATTAATCACAGGACAAGGTGATCTGTGTAGTAATGAAGGGAATGTATGAGACGGTTTAACAGCAGAAGGAGAGCTTGCAAAGTGGCAATGCTAATATTCAAGATGAGCCTTGGAGAATGAGAAGCATTTTGCTCCTGGTCAAAGAGTTAAGGGAATATCCCAAGACAGTAAACTCACTGATGTAAACCCAATATAGCAACCATAAATTCTGGAGCAATGCTACCTACTTCCAAATTCTGGATGGCTCTGCCTTGACCTCCCTATATCTCAGTCTTCTCATCTGCAATATGAGTGTAATGATACTATCAACCTTGTAGGATTAAATGAGTTACAGTTTGTAAAGCACATAAAATTGTATAAGCGTAAATGGTATTGATATTCTCATCCTAATTCCTACAGTAGGCATGGCCAATTAGCTTTCTTGTACAGTTCTCCTTCTTGCTAACCTGCCCCACCTTAAAGCCTTAAAAGAGGCAGTTGTATTGTATTATGTGATACTTTCCCCCAACCAGAGCTGATTTCGCTAACAGTGGATCAATTTCCAACACCTAACCAATTTGATTCCTGTCTTTGAAATTTAACTAATAAAGAGGCCCAGAGATTGTATTATAACTTCCTACCCTTTGGTTGTAGTGCCCTGGGCTATGAAAATGAGTAAGCAGAGAGATTATTAAGAAAGAAATGCCAGAGCAGATGTGAAGAGAGAAAAGGAAAAACAATAAACAAAAAAAAAAAACAAGATCAAGTAATGTAGGCTTAGAGATGGAGAAAGCAGAGATTAAGTATTGAAGCCTTACAGTAAGTTCTTCTTTTCTTAAATTCATTGAAATAGATACCGGTTCCTCACAATTAATGAAAGAAAATTCCTTGATACTGAATATCTTGCTGGAAAAAGAAAAACAAAACCTGATCTAATGATGCTACATCCCATAAGAGGATAGAACAACTCTAGCTAAGTACTTAACAATGAAGACAGGGGGCTTCCCTGATGGCTCAGTGGTAAAGAAACTACCTGCCAATGCAGGAGATACGGGCTCGTTCCCCTGATCCAGGAAGATACTACGTACAGTGGAGCAACTAAGTCCGAGTGCCGCAATTATTGAGCCTGTACTCTAGAGCCCAGGAGCCGCAAATACTGAACCTACCTGCTGAAGCACGTATGCCCTAGAGCCCGTGCTCCACGAGAGACGCCTGCACACCACAACTACAGAGTAGCTCCAGCTACCCACAACCGGATAAACAGCCTACCCAGCAACAAAGACCCAGCACAGCCAAATATAAATAAGTGAAACTACATTTTAAAAAATTAAAAGAATTAAGACAAGGACTTCCCTGTAGGTCTAGTGGTTAAGACTCCTCACTTCCATGACAAGGGATGTGGGTTTGATCCCTGCTCAGGGAACTAAGATCCCACATGCCATACTATGGGGCCAAAAAAGTTAAAACAAAAAGAAAAGAAAGAAGAAAAGAAAACAAACAAAAAGAATGAATATGTAAACGTGAATCTCCCATCTTCACTTGTGAATAGAATTAGTTATGTGTTTAAAACCACTTTAGTTTCACAGGTTGAGCTATCTTATGAACCAGAATGAGGAACTGAACTATGTTTAAAATGTCTACCCTTAAAAATTTAGACTATGTTGATCAACCCAGATTAAAAGCAAGAGGATAGGGGAAAATATAAGTTTTTAGCTTTTGGCTTATAACCACAAATATGGTAAATTTTTAACACTTGGAAGTTAATGATCTATTAACACAGGAAGATATACTCATACTGAATCCAGAATTTTGGTCATTTACTATACATTGACTTCATTATGTGTAATATTAATTTTTTCTGATAAAAAACTACTTTTTCCCTGCTAATAGCCTAAGTTTTCTGTGAAAATCTACATGTTATCCACTGTGGTGGGGCTGACCCTACCCCCAGGTCTGGGTGAGTGTTTGATTTGAGCCATATAGTACATGTGGCATTCGTCAGTGCTATCTGCCAAAATACCCGATTTCTGCACATTCTGAGCACATGATAGAAACGTACTTCCTTGTCCCCTGTGGTTGAGTGGGGCTATGTGACCAGTTCTGGTTAATGAATATTGAGAAATGTCATTTTGTCATTTTCAGGCTAAGTATTTAACTGCTAGTTTAAGTGTATCCAAGGCTCTTTTTTCTGCTACCATGACAGCAACAAAACAATGACTGCCCTTCAACTTAAGTCTGGGAGAGAGATGACCAAGAGGCAGCCTGTCTTTGATGAATCAGGTTTTTGTTATCATGTCATAAACTAGGCGAGTCTGCCTTGTATAGCACGTCTTCCTTTTGGTTTCAGTGATCTATTTAGTGATGGGTTTGTGACAGATTTGGAGTAAGAATAAGACCCAGGGCTTTTACGTATAGTCATGGCGAAAGAAAGATTCTTCTTTTCTACTGAACTTGGAGTTTTGAAGATGTAGAAATATCTCCAGCATGAGGAATATGTCAAAGAATGAAACTGGCACAGAGAAAGGCAGAAAAAGCAGAAATACTGAAAAATAATATTTTAATATTATTCTTTATGGCTCAAGTGAAATATTAAAATAAAAGTATCCCTAGATTTGTAATTTACATGGACTAAAGGATTCCCTGTTGAGTTTGTTTTTCTATCACTTAAAGTAAAAAAAGTCCTTAATGATATGAAGATCAAATTTAGACTATTTTTTTCCATTGAGATACAATATACATGTAACTTTATGTGAGTTTGACATGTGCAATGTGATGATTTGATACTTGTATATATTGACAAGTAGTGCCATAATTAGGTTAGTTAGTACATCTATCACTTAAAATTTAGTCTTTAATATGATAATAGACACAACCTGTATTGAAATTAAATAATTTGAAGACATCCTTATTTATTCCAGATGTTCTTAACAACTCTGTAATTAAACTCTTTGTTTTATGATACCATCAGCAAACTTTGACAAGTAGTATTACCTGGCAGTGAATAGCCCTTGATCAGACTCCACAAAAGATGAGATTTTGATATACTAATAGTTCCATAAAACATAATCAACCTTTATTAAATCAACTTGTTTATTCAAGAACAGCTGACTTTGCTATTTCTTGAGTTCAAGACTCTTTCCATGTCCAAAATTTCAGGCATTGAGGGAATTATGTTTGGCCCGTTTGAGGTCAAATATTCAATTATACTGAACACTGAAGAACATGAAAACTTCTATGAGCTCCACATGGATGGAAAAGACAATTTCTAGAATTTCTGGTATAATTATCTAAAAATAAAGTAGAAGGATACACAAACCAGCACATATCTGCCCTAGGCTGCTTTTTTCAAGTCTTACAGTATACTGATAACATAATTCCCAGACATATGCCTTAGTGCCACACAATTAAAGATTTTTCTCCAAGATAAAAAGATCTGTTCCAAAGTACCTCAATATTTTGTGTTTGCAAATAGACGATACAGGGGACTTTTCAAGGATAATTTCTTTTCTTGTTTATTAAACTATATTTTTAGTGCAGTTTTAGACTCATAGTAAAAAGGAGAGGAAGGTGTAGAGATTTCCCATATATCACCTACTCCCACAAATGCATAACTTCTTCCATTTATCCCCATTCCCCATTCCCCACCAGAGTGGTATGTTTACTATAATTGATGAACTTGCATTGGCATAGCATAGCCACCCAAAGTCCTTAATTTCATTAGAGTTCACTCTTTGTGTTGCACTGAATGGCTAACAATTAAACAATCTGGCAGTTAGAAAGTGAAAGTGAAAGTCATTCAGTCTGTCCAACTCTTTGTGACCCCATGCACTATACAGTCCATGGAAATCTCCAGGCCAGAATACTGGAGTGAGTAGCCTTTCCCTTCTCCAGCAGATCTTCCCAACCCAGGGATTGAACCCAGGTCTCCCACATCACAGGCGGGTTCTTTACCAGCTGAGCCACCAAGGAAGCCCAGAAATACTGGATAGCCTATCCCTTCTCCAGCAGACCTTCCCAACTGAGAAATTGAACCATGGTCTCCTGAATTGCAGGCAGATTCTTAACCAGGTAAGCTATCAGGGAAGCCCTAAGTGTTTCAAAGGAGAGGAATGTTCTGACAATGAACATGCCCAGGAATCTTCCTTAGAGGAGGCATCCAATTCTAGTTTCCCCTACAGAAACCCTAGAAATGGAAATGGCAACCCACTCCATTATTTTTGCCTGGAGAATTTCATGGACAGATGAGCCTGGAGGGCTACAGTCCATGAGATCGAAAGAATAGGACATGACTGAGTGACTAACACTTCTGTGGATTTGGACAAATACATATTGACACATATCCATCATTATAGTATTGTACAGAGTGATTTAGGTTTTTACCAACCTAAAAAGTCTTTGTACTGTGCCGTTCATTTGTCTCCAATGCCAAACTCCTATAACTATGATATTTTACTGTCTTCATGGTTTTGCCGTTTCCAAAATGCTGTATAGTATGTATCAAACAGCCTTTTCAGATTGGCTTCTTTCACTTAGCAGTACGCATTTAAGGTGCCTCCATGTCTTTCTGTGGCTTGTTAGCTCATTTATTTTTGGTGCTGAATAATATTCTATTGTGTGGGTGTTATTTATTCATTCACCTGCTGAAGAACATCTTGCTTGCTACCAAGTTTTGACAGATAAGAATAAAGCTGCTATAACACCTGTGTGTATACATTTTTAACTCCTTTGGGGGAAATACCAAGGAGTGCTATTGCTGGATCATATGGTGGGATTATATTTAGTTCTGTAAGAAATCAACAAACTATCTTCTAAAGTGTACCATTTTGCATTCCCACCAGCAACGAATGAGAATTCCTGTTTTGCCCCATCTTCACCAGCATTTGAAGTTGTTAATGTCCCAGATTTGGGTCATTCTAATAGATATGTAGTGATATCTACATATGTTAGAGTGTTATGTTAACACATGTTATAAGTGTTATAAGTGAGTCTCACTTATATGATATAGATCATCTTTTTAAATTCTTATTTGGCAACTGTACATTGTCTTTGGTGAGGTATCAAAGTTTTTGGCCTATTTTTGAATCAGGTCTTTGTTTTCTTATTGTTGGGTTTTAGGACTTATTTACAAATTTTGGATAACAGTCCTTTATCAGATGTACCTTTTGCAAATATTTTCTCCCAGTTTGTGGCTCATCTTCTTACGCACTTGGCATTTTTTGCCCAGTGTAGAAGTTTCTAACTTTATGAGGTCCAACAATATCAATTATTTTTTTCACAGACTATACCTTTGATGTTTTATCGAAAAAGTCATCACTTTACACAAGATCATTTAGATTTTCACCTATGTTATCTTCTAGGAGTTTTGTATGCTGTTGTGTTTCATATTTATGTTTACATGCTACTATTTTGGATTAACTTTTGTAAAGGGTATAATATTTGTGTCTAGACTCACTCTTTTTGCATGTGAATGTTCACTTGTTCCAACTCCATTTGTTGAAGAGACTGACTTGGCTCCATTGTATTGCCTTTTTCCCTTCGTCAAAGATCAGTTGGTTGTATTTTCTGGGTTCTGTATTCTGTTCTATTGGTCTATGTGTCAATTCTTAAGTGGTCACTACCACACTGTCTTGATCACTGTAGCTTTGTAGTTCACCTTGAAGTCAGGGAGGGTCAGTCCTCCAATGTTGATCTTCCTTAATACAGTGAGTCCCTTATATATGAATGAGTTCTGTTCTAAGAGAGAGTTTATAAGTCCACTTTGTTCATAAGTCCAACAAAGTTAGCCTAGGTACCCAACTAACATGATTAGCTATATAGTACTATGCTGTAATAGGTTTAATATATTTTTCACACAAATAATACATAAAAAACAAACACAAAAAATAAAGGAATCATTTTTAATCATGAAGTACCTTGAAAAGTACTGTAGTATATTACAATAGCTTGCATACAGGGGTTGACATCTAGTAAAGAAGCAAAAAAAGTTACTGACTAGAGGAATGAGAAGAAGTGAGAGATGGTAGAGCTGAAGGATCATCAGCAATAGGAGATGGAGGCCAAGCTGCAATTTCACTCATGCCTGACATTGATGGCACAGGTTCTGGTTTCTTGCTGGATTAAATTCTATCTACCCTCTTGGAAAAAAAAAATCCAGTGATGTCTGGGTAGTAGCTCTTTTTTTTTCTTATCATACATGACAGGGTGGCTTTGGATTGCATTCTGCAATGGCTGCTGCAACCTTCATGTAACATTCTACATCTGGGTCCTGTCCCTCAAGAATAAACAGTACCTCCTCAAATAAAGAAAATCTCCTTGCCATTTCCTGTGTCACGAATCTCTTTGGTTTTTCAGTTACTCCTTTTTCCTTTGGTTTCTCTTTGTTCTTTCTCTGTTGCACATTCGCTGTCACATCCATATTAAAAACCTCCTTAGGTAAACGAAAGCATTAGCTGCTCAGTTGTGTCTGAATCTTTGCAGCTTTATGGACTATAGCCTACCAGGCTTCTCTGTTCATGGGATTCTCCAGACAAAAATATTGGAGCGGGTTGCCATTTCCTTCTCCAGGGGATCTTCCTAACTCAGGGATTGAACCCAGGTCTCCTGAATTGCAGGCAGATTCTTTACCATCTGAGCTACCAGGGAATACTAAGTAAATACTTGCTTTCATCAATAATTTCTCAAAGTATTTCAGGAAACTCCCAGGCAGCATTAAGCTAAGTGGGACTTGATGCTGATCCAGGTGGTGCTAGTGGTAAAGAACTCACCTGCTGATGCAGGAGACATAAGAAACATTGGTTTGATACCTGGGTCAGGAAGATCCCCTGGGTTAGGGCATGACAACCCACTCCAGGATTCTTGCCTGGAGAACTGCAAGGACAGAGGAGCCAGGTGGGCTACAGTCTGTAGGGTCACAAAGAGTCAGACATGACTGAAGCAATTTAGCATGCATGCATTCACACACTGAGAGGTTTCTCCATTTCCCCTATCACTTTTCCATGCTTCTTAAATAGTATTGCCGACATCATTGACATCATCAGCACAGCAGACTTCACAGATTCTATAATCTTCACAAGTCTTTTTTCTTTAGAATCATACCAGAACAATTCATGTTATAAGAACAAGAGATGTCTGTCATCTTTTCGCCTCGCTCCACTCTCTCAATTATTTTCACTTTTGTTTCCATCGGTATCTCTTGGCACTTCTTAGCAGTACCAACTGTATCACCACTGCTTTTACTCTTTTTTCCATACATCCTGGACTTGAAATAAAGATACTGTTCTACTGAATACTCCATAGAACAATAAAGTACACAAAATCATAGCCACTTGTAGAGAATGCATACACATGATGATGTATGCCAGACATGTGAACTAACTTACATGGTTGGGCATGCAGACACATGTTCACATCTTTGAAAGTTCACAACTTGCACAAAGGAGGCTTACTGTATTATGTTGGCCAGTCTGAGTGATATTTTACTTTTGATTTGGAAAATTAAATTCTTACTTGACTTTCCAATCCACATACCAAAGCTATATAGTATTTAGGAATAAGCCTAATAAAATATATATAGTATATGTGTGGAGACTTTTTGGCAATGCTTCATTGAAAGACATTGGAAAACAACACAAATTGAAGCATATATTACAGGTAATAGATTTAAAGATACAATATACTAAAGATGTCATCTTTCTCCAAACTGACCCATATGTCAGAGGCAATTACCAGCAAAACCCCAACAGTTTGTTTTTGTGGACCTTAACAAATTCTATTTTATATGAGTGGAAAAATTTCAAGGAAAACAAACCAAAAAAATATCTGGATAAGAATAATATGATATGGCTTACCTATCAGGGATCAACTTATTATAAAGCCTTAAAAGTTATGACAGTGTTAGATTAGCTCAAAACTATACAACAAGACTGACCAGTGGAACAGTTCAGAAGAAAATCTGTTATATGACAGAGGAGGCTTCACAGATTGTTAGGGAAAGAAATAACCATTCAAAAAATCATGCTGTCTATCCACATAAAAACAATATATGAATTTTTACCTCACATTGTATGTAAAAGTCAATTTCAGATGGATTGAAGACTTACATGAAATCCAAACCTTTAAAATTATAAGATAATAAAGAAGAACACTTTTATAATTTAGGAGATAGAAGTATTTTAGGACTGGGACAAAAAACACTGATAATAAAAGAAATATATGATAAATTAGTCACGTAAATATAAAACTACAGGCCACAAATTGACAAAGGTTAGCACCGAGACCATTAAAAATTTACAAATCAATGTAAAAAGTTCAAAAATGAGCAAGAAATTAACAGTCAAAGTACTGCACAATTGCATTTATCTCACATGCTAGTAAAGTAATGCTCAAAATTCTCCAAGCCAGGCTTCAGCAATATGTGAACCATGAACTTCCTGATGTTCAAGCTGGTTTTAGAAAAGGCAGAGGAACCAGAGATCAAATTGCCAACATCTGCTGGATCATCAAAAAAGCAAGAGAGTTTCAGAAAAACATCTATTTCTGCTTTATTGACTATGCCAAAGCCTTTGATTGTGTGGATCACAATAAACTGTGGAAAATTCTGAAAGAGATTGGAATACCAGACCACCTGATCTGCCTCTTGAGAAATCTTTATGCAGGTCAGGAAGCAACAGTTAGAACTGGACATGGAACAACAGACTGGTTCCAAATAGGAAAAGGAGTATGTCAAGGCTGTATATTGTCACCCTGTTTATTTAACTTATATGCAGAGTACATCATGAGAAACGCTGGACTGGAAGAAACACAAGTTGGAATCAAGATTGCTGGGAGAAATATCAAAAACCTCAGATATGCAGATGACACCACCCTTATGGCAGAAAGTGAAGAGGAACTCAAAAGCCTCTTGGTGAAAGTGAAAGTGGAGAGTGAAAAAGTTGGCTTAAAGCTCACCATTCAGAAAACGAAGATCATGGCATCTGGTCCCATCACTTCATGGGAAATAGATGGATAAACAGTGGAAACAGTATCAGACTTTTATTTTTGAGGGGCTCCAAAATCACTGCAGATGGTGACTGCAGCCATGAAATTAAAAGACGTTTACTCCTTGGAAGGAAAGTTATGACCAACCTAGATAGCATATTCAAAAGCAGAGACATTACTTTGCTAACAAAGGTTCGTTTAGTCAAGGCTATGGTTTTTCCAGTGGTCATGTATGGATGTGAGGGTTGGACTATGAAGAAAGCTGAGCGCCAAAGAATTGATGCTTTTGAACTGTGGTGTTGGAGAAGACTCTTGAGAGTCCCTTGGACTGCAAGGAGATGCAACCAGTCCATTCTGAAAGATATCAGCCCTGGGTGTTCTTTGGAAGGAATGATGCTAAAGCTGAAACTCCAGTACTTTGTTCACCTCATGCGAAGAGTTGACTCATTGGAAAAGACTCTGATGCTAGGAGGGATTGGGGACAGGAGGAGAAGGGGACGACAGAGGATGAGATGGCTGGATGGCATCACTGACTCGATGGACGTGAGTCTGGGTGAACTCCGGGAGTTGGTGATGGACAGGGAGGCCTGGCGTGCTGCGATTCATGGGGTCGCAAAGAGTCGGACACGACTGAGCGACTGAACTGACTGAACTGACATATAAGAAAACACAAATATCTAATAAAAGCCATTATGAAAGATGCCACCTTTATTTTAATCAGAGAACTACAGATTAAAGCCACAAAAATCCATTTTACAACTATTAGATTTTCAGATTACAAAATCTGATAATATGCAAGGCTAAAAAATATAAAAAATACTGGGAGAATGAAATTTAGTTCTACCAGTTTGTAAAACCTGTAAAATTGTACATGTGTATACGCTATGCCCAGCAGTAAGACTGGTTGATACTCTGAAGAAGTGCCTACACAATATACTTTGAGTGAAGAATAATCATAATAGTAATATCCATGTTAGCAAAAATTGAAACTACACGAATATCCCCCAATAAGAACACTGATGATTGAAATATGAAGCTATTCAATAGACTATTATACAGAAATGAGAACAAACTTTATACAATAATAAATGGAACAGCAAGACCATAAGACTATATGCAGAAGGGTAGCATTTTTAGAAGTGGCAAGCACAGACAAAGCCACACAAGACATTATATATGGATGAATAAAAATATATTGATGAAAGTAAAAAAAGTTAAAAGCACAGGAATGAGTCAAAATTTTTTAATAGTGGTTAACTTTGGTGAAAATGAAGAGTAATTAGGGTAGGGAGGTAAGGGATAGGATGGGAAGAGACAAGTAAAGAGATGTAATTTTATTAATGATATATAATTTCTTAAGTTATGTGATAGTGTTACCAGTTTCTCCATTTTATTATTTTTATATGACATGTATATTGTACAGATATTCTTTATATGACTCACATATATTTTAATAAGGTTATCTTAAAACCAATAGCATTTTGTAGAAATGGCATTTTTCATGCAAAAAAAAAAAAACACAATTTCCCATCTAATTCTCTAAAATATTTCTTGCATAATATGAAATAAGCTTCTATTTAATAAATTAATTTCTCCTTTCATTACTATCAAGAAATCTTTTCTGGCTCATAATTAAATGACTGTCATGTTTTGCCCAGAAATCATTCACACATGAAGGAATGTACTACAACAAAGACCTTTTATTCTTTATTTTCAAACTACATTTTGACATCAAATCATTTTATCTTTTTTATATTCTGAGACATGGATTGCTTCATTGTGTTTCTATTTCCACAGAAAATGTTCAGCTAACTTTTACTCTTTGATATAAGAATGTTAAGTAAATAGTTCATATAGGTTTTTACTTAATTGTTTTATGCTCCTCTAGATAGGGAAAATGCATCTCCCATGTCTATCACTAATAGCAGCAGAGCATATCATAATTTATCAATTTAGTATTGTCAGAAAGTACAGAAAATTAATGGCATGATTTATTTTTCCACAAATTTACTCATTAATTTATTTAATTCACCAAATTCAACATGGCACCAACTATGTTGTAATTATGCTGAGTGGTTATAAATGGAAAAGATAAATTTAATAACACTATGGTGTGATTTAAGATATACAAAAGAACAGGGCTGGAACTAAGAGAGGAGCAGTTAATCCCTTCTGGAGATCACAGACTATCCTGACATAAGGAGAGAGCTGAGCTTCAACTTATAGAACAAATGAGAGTTCTTCAGCTAATCATGGCAGAAAAAGCAGAGAGATCATGTACTAAGGCAAAGAAATGGAGAAGAAAAAAGAAATTTGGCTAGTTGAATTGATGACAAATGGCAATCTTAGAACGCCAGACAAAGTGACACACACACACAAACACACAAGTTAGACAAACTCTGAAGCTGGAAAGAAAATCCCCTAGATCTGGGGGGAAAAAAATCTCAAAAAGCTAGAATTCTTTTTCCTTCCTAGGGAACACAAGGGATTGATTCCATGAATCAGCCTGCCCCAATCCCACCAGTCACGCACACACACCAGATGTGTGGGGTCTGGAGTCTAACATGCACTTAGGCACATTACATACAGCCTCCAGCTGTCAGCTAGAACTGACTCAGTCATAAAACTGGAACCCCCAAAAGGACAGTACTGGCCTTGAAATGAGAAACAACAAAAACAACCAAAATCCCTTTGAACAACTGACTCAGGAAAGCAACAAAGAAGCATACAAAAGCTTCTGTGGTTCTATTTCCAGTTTTTTAAGGAATCTCCACACTGTTCTCCATAGTGGCTGTACTAGTTTGCATTCCCACCAACAGTGTAAGACTGCCTTATGATCCAGCAATCCCACTGCTGGGCATACACACTGAGGAAACCAGAAGGGAAAAAGACACGTGTACCCCAATGTTCATCACAGCACTGTTTATAATAGCCAGGACATGGAAGCAACCTAGATGTCCATCAGCAGATGAATGGATAAGAAAGCAGTGGTACATATACACAATGGAGTATTACTCAGCCACTAAAAAGAAAACATTTGAATCAGTTCTAATGAGGTGGATGAAACTGGAGCCTATTATACAGAGTGAAGTAAGCCAGAAGGAAAAACACCAATACAGTATAATAACGCATATATATGGAATTTAGAAAGATGGTAACAATAACCCTGTGTACGAGACAGCAAAAGAGACACTGATGTATAGAACAGTCTTATGGACTCTGTGGGAGAGGGAGAGGGTGGGAAGATTTGGGAGAATGGCATTGAAACATGTAAAATATCATGTATGAAACGAGATGCCAGTCCAGGTTCGATGCACGATACTGGATGCTTGGGGCTAGTGCACTGGGACGACCCAGAGGGATGGTATGGGGAGGGAGGAGGGAGGAGGGTTCAGGATGGGGAACACATGTATACCTGTGGCGGATTCATTTTGATATTTGGCAAAACTAATACAATTATGTAAAGTTTAAAAAAAAAAAAAAAAGCTGTGGGTGGAAAGGAAGGGAGAAGAACAGTTGATCTGATCAAGAAGTATAATCAATACTTGGAAATAAATTTCTAAGGCTAAAATTTGTAGAGTAGAATTAGTATGAAAGACAATTTACTAGTTTATACCATGTAAATAGATATCACAGTTAATATCATGCTCATAGGTAAGATAATCTGAATGAGACTTAAAACGAAAGTGTTTACAATGATTAAAGGAATAAAAGAAGAAATAGTAAGCATAATGAAAAAATAGAGAACCTCAGAAAAGATATTTTAAAAATTTTAATATATAATAATAGCCTTTTAGAAAAGAGAATTATAATTATTAAAATGAACAACTTAAACAATTGACAGTAAAATTGGTAAAATATATGATAAATCTAAGGAAATCTCCACAAATGTAGCATGTAAAATATTAAAAATATTTAAGATTAAGGTGGACATTCATATAAATTATGTTTAACCTATTTATATTTCAGTTCAGTTCAGTCGCTCAGTTGTGTATGACTCTTTGTGACCCCATGAATCACAGCATGCCAGGCCTCCCTGTCCATCACTATCACCAGGAGTTCACTCAGACTCACGTCCATCAGTTGGTGATGCCATCCAGCCATCTCATCCTCTGTTGTCCCCTTTTCCTCCTGCCCCCAATCCCTCCTAGCATCAGGGTCTTTTCCAGGGAGTCAGCTCTTAGCATTTGGTGGCCAAAGTACTGGAGTTTCAGTTTTAGCATCATTCGTTCCAAAGAACACCCAGGGCTGATCGCTTTTAAAATGGACTGGTTGGATCTCCTTGCAGTCCAAGGGACTCTCAAGAGTCTTCTCCATCATCACAGTTCAAAAACATCAATTCTTTGGTGCTCAGCTTTCTTCACAGTCCAACTGTCATATCCAAACATGACCATTGGAAAAACCATAGCCTTGACTAGCCGGACCTTTGTTGGCAAAGTAATGTCTCTGCTTTTGAATATGCTATCTAGGTTAGTCATAACTTTCCTTCCAAGGAGTAAGCGTTTTTTAATTTCATGGCTGCAGTCACCATCTGCAGTGATTTTGGAGCCCCCCCAAAATAAAAGTCTGACACTGTTTCCCCATCTATTTCCCATTAATATAAATGATGATTTTATTTATATAATAGTTTCTCTTTAATTTCACCATGCTGTTTTCTTGTTTTCTTTCTGTTACCATTTTGCCATATGAATTTTTACTTTTCTTTTGCTTTTATATAATTTATATTCAATTCTAGATTTTTGAAAATGAGTTAATGTCCTATTCTTGATCTGTTAAATTTTTATTCCCAACTCATTAATTTTATCTATTTATTTTGCTAAGATCAAGTGAGTAGTACATTTTGTGAGCACTTGTATTTAAAAAAAAAAAAAAAAAAAAAGCTTGTTAGGTGAAAACCCTAATTCCACATCTTCCCTTCAAATCTATGAAGGCTTTAGTCCATTTATCATGCTATACAGAATGAGCCTGGGGCTAGACTGATTTTATTCCTTCTTACTGAATCTATTTCTGCTGAATGAATGCTTATGGAATTACCTTTTATTTAAAAATACATTTCAATTTGCCATGTTATGTCTAAAGTATAGGTTTTTTTCCATAAATTTTGAAATAACACTTTCTAACTCAAGGTTTTAGTCAACATCAGAAAATTACATCTCTGTGCCTTTGATTATTACTTTTTTGTGGTTGTTTTGGTCTCTTTCTCAATGGTACTTAAATTTCTTAAGTTATATCACTTTAGATGAGCCCTTATCATACCTTGGTGACTTTTCATCTCAGTTTCTTATCTTTGTATCTCACCCTGTTGTTCTTTATTCTTTTCTGCCCCATCCTGATGGTCATTTCTATATATTTTTGTTGTGGTTATTTTTGTTCTTCTTTGAAGTCTTGGTGTTGATTGGTATTATTTTTTTTCCCTTACCACATCATGGAGGAGTTGGGTATTTTCTTATCTTTGAGTGAACATCTGTTCACCCATTTTCAATTTGGTTGTCATTTGAATCTTTCATAGATCTAGAGGGCAACATTTCTAAACCAGTTTTCAGTGTCTAGTCATTTTTGCCGAGTATAATTTCTCTGGACCAAGGTGTAACATTCTCCTATCGGTACTGACTAGATTTCCAGTACTTTGAGTCAATGAAGTGTATGAAAATTTGCCACCCCCAGTATGCATATCTTTTAGAGATATTATTGCCTCTACTGTTATCCCTATATTTTGGCAATTTCATTTTTGACAGTGCAATACACTGTCTCCAATTTCTCTCCACATTCTGCCCTGTTGTTTCTGAGGGATGTGGAAGTACAGCAAGGGAGAGGCAAAAGAAACATTGATCTAGTCACTTGCACAAATGATATTTGTGTATGACAGGGATACATTTTTATTCTCACTGGTGTATATAGACTATGAATAAGATCAACAATTGGGAACAGGAAATTGTTTTATTATTATCTTTCTGGCAAATGTAGCTACTTTGTTTTATAATATAAAGTACATGTCAACACAAATTTATTTTTATTAATCCTTTGCAACCTACCCTAGAGACAACTGAAACATTTACTAGATTTTAGCAATAAGTTACCAGTAAGAATCAAATTTTAGAGTTAAGTTCTCATCTTTAAATATATATATATATACACACACACACACACACACACACACACACACACACACATAAAATATATGTATATAAAATGCGAGGATATTTGAAAGAGAATGTCTTAATCTGTTAAGACTAATATGTTTAAGTAGGAAGCTCCAGGATATTTTTGGTTTTAAATCGTACTTTACCATGATATACAAGAACATGGATTAACTCAATGCCAATTAGGATATAATACATATAATGTTGTACAGCAAAAGCACAGACAACTGAATAGTGTCTATACTTCTGTGTTCGCTCTCACATACCTAATACTAACAAAAGTTTAACTTGGTCGCCTGGCCAATGTTCTACTATTGTCAGCTTCCTAAATTAGAAACACAGTGGTAAAGAGCAAATACTCCACCTCTCAATTTCTAATCTTACAGCCTCAAACTAAATACATGGCAGATCCATGTGCTATACAGAGTCATGATTAGAGGTAAAATATGTGAGTCCAAACCCAGCTCACACACTTCTTAGGCACAGTCCCTCCTCAGTATCTGGGTGCAAGAGACTGGTTCCAAGACCCCTACAGGTACCAAACTTTTCAAGTCCCTTTTGAAATTGGCATAGGCTTTGCACATAATCTAGACACACATCTTCTTTTTAATTATCTCAAGACTAATTATAATACTTGATACAGTTAAATGGTATATAAATAGTTGCCAGTGCATGGCATATTCAAGTTTTGCCTTGGGAAGCTTGCTAGAATTTTTAAAAAAAATATTATTGACCTGTGATAGATTGATCCTCAGATGTACAACCTGCAGATAATTGTAATACAAGTTCTTAGTCTCATTGAGTTTCAGACCTCCAAGTGATAAAATGAAGGTGAGGTGGTGGGCAGATTGGATGAGATAATATACATAAGGAATCTGGTTTAAAAAATTAGCTTCTCAGTTAATAATTGTTATTATTTCTGTCTGAAGTTGTTTCTCCCTCTAATGTTTTTTCCAAA
Organism: Bos indicus; assembly: GCF_029378745.1. Classification (NCBI taxonomy): domain Eukaryota; kingdom Metazoa; phylum Chordata; class Mammalia; order Artiodactyla; family Bovidae; genus Bos; species Bos indicus. The sequence continues at coordinate 56,389,544 of NC_091765.1, read as the reverse complement.
AAGAAAAAAAAAAATTGCCTTCAGAATCAAAGAATGTAAAGGTTCCTGTTTACCTTTCTTGTTAGGAAAAAAAAAAAGTATTAAATGAAAGGACAGAAACAAAGATTAGGGTTACTATTTGTGTGTGTGTGTGTGTGTGTGTGTGTGTGTGTGTGTGTGTGTGTTTAGTCAGTAACTTGTGTCTGACTCTTTTGCAACCCCACAGACTGTAGTTCTCCAGTCTCCTTTGTCCATGGGGTTTTCCGGGCAAGAATACCAGAGTGGGTTGCCATTTCCTTCTCCAGGGGATCTTCCTGACCCAGAGATCAAACCTTTACATCTTTGTAATTAACCATATCATAAATTTTTTGAAAGCAAGGATTAATTTTGCCTCTTTTGTGTCAATCTTTTCTCAGAGCATACTTTTGGACCTATGACAGCTAAAACCATTACCCTTCCAGATCCACAATATTTTGTTTCTATATTAAAAATATTTCATCATATTTCAGTGCTGATACTTAACTATATCTGATTACACTTTTAATCATGTTTCTTTGTTTGCCATTAAGTCAACTAGAGCCATTAGGGTCAAACTTACCTATTGAAGTACAAAGGTATGATTCTGTTTGTTGTGGTACTAGCTGTTCTTTTATGATCTATTTCAGACCCAAGATTTTTTTTGTCAGGGTGTGGAGAGCAAGGTAGGAGTACAGTGACTGGCTTCTGAAAAGAATGTGTTGATGGGTGCTGAACATGAATCATAGGGCTTGTGGATAGTACTGAGTAGGAAGTCTCTTGCTGAGTTTTTAAATATGCCACCAGAGATGGTTCAATTGTTTGAACCTAAACAAAGAAAAATAAAGGATATAGCAGAAGATGCAAAGTATCAGCACATGTCCAAGTCAATTTTCTAAAAATTTATTAGAACATAGTTTTATACATTTTTCTCTGCATTGTTGGCTAGAATCAACACTATCTTATGAAAGATCATAGCGATTGGTCCTCTTTTTGCAAAGTCTTTGTAAAATCTAGGTTTCTTGTTCTATGTTATAAATAACTGAGAATCACTGTTAATTGTAGGCAACAAAATGACCCAGAAAACAAAATAGACATTTTACATAATTTCTAATTAGAACTATTGTTAGATCAAGTGATCTTCAGAAACTAGACAAACAAGACTACATTTATTTGTTTCCTCTCACATAAGAATGGCTAATAAAAATAACTAGAATGATTTCAAAATTTCACAGTTTATAGAAAATATTTATGAATCAATTATTTATAATATGTTTTCTTCCTGACTTTTATTCCCTTACCCATTATGGTAACAACTGGGAGAAATTAGGAGAGCATGAGGGAGAGTTAGGCTAGAAGGATAGGAAATATTGAAGAAATATGTTTTCTAAAATGTATACTGATACATAGTTGTACGTCTTGTATGTAATGCTTGTATGAATTAAATTCTCATCCCCAAAAGAACTGTTTTATAATTAAATATAACCAAATATTCATAATCAGAAATGTTCTAATTGATTAGCTTCTTTTTTAAACATCCTCTCAGGTGGAATTCTTGAATTATACAAAAGCCCCAAAGTCCAACATTAATTCTATCATAGATATTCAACATTTTTTTGGTCAACAAATATCATAAACAGTACAACAAAATAAGACAAAAAATAGCTAGAACAGGCTTTACAATAAGTCAGGGATTTCTTTGGGAATGAGATTTAATATGCTCTAAATCACCACTATTTCACTGATGACACTATAAGTTAGGTGATTAAAAGTATGAAAATTCATTTATTGCTATATTAAATATTTGTATCTTCTTCCCTTTTAGGACAAAGTTTGATAACCCACACAAAGCCTCACCAGTTTTTAATATTTACCTTTATTTGTACAAGCACTGGTGAGTTGAAAACTCCTGGAGGGTAATTTAAGGATATTCGGGAATCCATGGTTGTCTTATGAGTAAGACCTTTCTTTGTTACTGTAAAGGACTCTTTCTTTAAACAAGACACAACAGAAAAGATCCCCAACTTGTAAACTTTGACTTCAGCACAGGTCCCCTGTGTGGATTGAAGGATATTAAGACAATGACATTAAAACACATTAGTAGTGCATTATTCTGGAAGTATATGCTGTACATATTCTACAGCTGTGGGGAAAAAAGAAAAAACAATAGCTATATGCTGTTTCTGTCATTGAGAATTTCTTCATTAACCCAAAATGGATGGTCCTTTCATGAGATAAACTAGAAGTAGTTACTAGGAGTTTCTCAAACTTGAACCACACAATAGAAAAAAAGAGAAATAAATATATTTTTCAATTTAAATTATTCCCCTGAAAAGGTAAAAGGTAAATTTAGTGTTTTCACAAATATTAATCATGTTTGGAATCCTATCCTTCTTTTCCAGAATGGACTTTAAGCACTGGCCTCTATCCAGAAAGTTTAACAGTTTTAGAAATTCTGAGGGCTAAAATTTCATCATTTGGGTAGTTTACACCAATCCTACAGCACTTATACTGTCAGCAAATTCCTTCCTCTGACAATTCATAACCTCCTGATAAAGTCATTTTCTCTATTTCTCTCTTCCATGCAGGGGGAGCAGATGATTGCAAAGAGACACACTTGTGTTTCTTTTTTATATAGTGACATTTAAATTTGGAATGCATATATGCAAGGACATATTCAAGCTTTTTTATCACACAGAAAGGAACTGTGTACATAAATGAAAACATAATTATCTACTCAATATAATCACCAAAGCTTAAAATGAAGAGGAGGACTTAGAAGTAATCTGGTCTATTCAATGCTTCCCCAAACACCAGCCGAGCTCCACCCAGGCATGAGAGGATAATCATCCAGACACACACACAAACATTTCAGGACAATCACAATGGAAAATAATCTATCATTTGAAAACTGACTAAGGAAGAGATTTCACAATATCTCTGCATGAATCTGTTGCTGGGAAAATTCACGGCATAATGAATGTTCTTAATTGGCCAGAGGGAAAATGGTGAGAGGTAAGAAAAAAGGTTTTCTCGGAACTCATGATGGTTGCCATGCAGTTAGAGTATATTTGGCAGATACTGGGGAAACGGAAGGATTTTTAAGCAGGGGAGTGTCATGAGCAGAATTCTGACGATGGTTTATCTGACTCCAGAATTAGAATTCTTAAATGTCGTATGAACCACACAAAAATTTGGAAGGAATCCAGAGTTTAAATTTTCTTGGGCTAAATATAGGGATAACTACCATTAGAAAACTATTAAAAGAAAAGTATATGCTTTTATTTTTCTGAGTAGAAATGTTCTCCCTTTTTTCTTTTGCGCTATTTATTAACCATCTTCATATCTATTTGGTGAAAAGCATATGTGCTATGAACATTTTTTGTTATTATTATGATAGTCACATGGATAGGTCAATGGTAAAAGGCCACAAGCTACTTCCTAGACTGAATAGAAAACGTCTTAGTTGCACGAATTGGAGTAAATAATTAGAACAGGCACAGCTTTCATATTCAACTGTATAATCTTGTTTATAACTCAGAAAAGACCCAAATTGGAAGAGGAAAAGATGAGTCAAGAAGAATTATTTGTATGTATGGCATTTTTTTACATTTATTCCCTACCCACCTCTACAAATAATAACAACTTATATAAAGCTGAAAAGTAAATAATTTTAATTATTTAAAAATAAGTTCCCGTGGTCCAGAGAAGAACTTCAAATTTTAGTTCCCATCAACTCTATGCTCAGTTTAATAATTGTGCATGTATTCTTTCTTCAAAGCATATGATTTTGTCACCACAGATGGCTAGCAGTTCAGTTCAGTTCAGTTGCTCAGTCGTGTCAGACTCTTTGCGACCCCATGAACTGCAGCATACCAGGCTTCCCTGTCTATCACCAACTCCGGGAGCTTGCTCAAATTCATATTCATCATGTCAGTGGTGCCATCAAATCACCAAATCCTCTGTCATCCCCTTCTCCTCCTGCCTTCAATCTTGCCCAGCATCAGGGTCTTTTCCAGTGAGTCAGTTCTTCACATCAGGTGGCTAAAGTATTGGAGCTTCATCTTCAGCATCAGTCCTTCCAATGAATATTTAGGACTGATTTCCTTTAGGATTGACTGGTTTGATACCCTTTCAGTCCAAGAGACTCTCAAGAGTCTTCTCCAACACCACAGTTCAAAAGCATCAATTTTTTGGTTCTTAGTTTTCTTTATGGTCCAACCCTCACATCCATACATGACTACTGGAAAAAACCATAACTTGGACTAACCATCCTTTGTTGGCAAATTAATGTCTCTGCTTTTTAATATGCTGTCTAGGTTGGTCATAGCTTTCCTTCCAAGGCGCAAATGTCTTTTAATTTCATAGCTACAGTGATTTTGGAGTCCAAGAAAATAAAGTCTCTCACTGTTTCTATTGTTTCCCCATCTATTTGCCATGAAATGATGGGACCAGATGCCATGATCCTAGTTTTTTGAAAGCTGAGTTTTAAGCCAGCTTTTTCACTCTCCTCTTTCACTTTCATCAAGAGGCTGTTTAGTTCCTCTTTGCTTTCTACCATAAGGGTTGTGTCATCTGTATATCTGAGGTTATTGATATTTCTCCCAGCAATCTTGATTCCAGCTTGTGCTTCATCCAGCCTGGCATTTTGCATGATGTACTCTGCATATAAGTTAAATAAGCAGGGTGACAATATATAACCTTGACATACTCCTTTCCCAGTTTGGAACCAGTCTGTTGTTCCATGTCCAGTTCTAACTGGTGCTACCTGACCTGAATACAGATTTCTCAGGAGGCATGTAAGGTGGTCTGGTATTCCCATCTCTTGAAGAACTCTCCACAGTTTGTTGTGATGCACACAGTCAAAGGCTTGAGCATAGACGGTGAAGCAGAACTAGATGTTTTTCTGGAATTCTCTTGCCTTTTCGATGATCCAGCAGATGTTGGCAATTTGATCTCTGGTTCCTCTGCCTTTTCTAAATCCAGCTTGAACATCTGGAAGTTCTTGGTTCATGTACTGTTGAAACCTGACTTAGAGAATTTTTAGCATTACTTTGCTAGCACGTGAGATGAGTGCAACTGTGCAGTAGTTTGAACATTCTTTGGCATTGCCTTTCTTTGGGATTGGAATGGAATAGATGGCTTTAGAGTTATTATAGTAAAGTCTACCATATAAATGATAGTTTATTAACTACTATAATGTGTTTATGGGCTTCCTTCTATCATCTTGAGTGTATTTTCTCATTTAATCCTTATTACCCTACCTGGTAGACACTATTATTGTATTCACTTTTAAGATGAAAAAACTGGGTCATAGCAAGGTTACATAATTTACTCAAGTGGACATTGCAAGCAACCAAAGTTTGATGTAGGAACCAAACTTCAAACCCAGCAGTCTTCCTCCACAATCCATATCCTAACTACCACATTTACTGTTTTCCATATATATACTAAACATGATTTATAGTAAACATGATTTATCTCAGTGCAAACACACACACAAGCACATACAGACACTCAAATATTTTCTCAACCCATGAATGATAAAAATAAAGCTACTGTCATCTAGAGATTCTAAACAGAAGCTCATCCCATTAAAAATGTTAGTCTAAACTAGTCTAAGGTATGACGCTAATTAAACAATGATGTTGGTTTTGCTTTCCAGACAAAAATATAACACTTGCTGGTTCCTAGAATCAAGTTTTTCACTCCCAAATTTGACCAACAAGCTCTGCTGTTTGATCTTTATGTATAGAAAAATGAAACAAACAAACAAAAATAACACATGGATTCACCAGCATAAATCTCATCAATCCTTCCATTTTTACCAATGAAGCAATTATATCTATACAATGATTTTGTAATCTGAGTAATTAGTTAGAAGAGTCACAGAGAAAATATTGGTGTAATCAAGGATTGACCAACCTTGTAACTTCCTGTCTTTCCCTCCAGTGAATTTGGAGTTAGATAACTTGATCGAAGGTTTATGTCAGACACTTTCACCATGATATCTCTGTAATTTCCCCTGTAACGTGCAGTAAATGGAATCGCAATGCATATTGGAAATGGAATTCTCTTTTCCATATCTGAGCACTCCACAGTGATGACATTGCTGACCAACTCTTCATTCTCACTCACTATTAAAGAACTCATGCTATTAGTTATCCTGCATTGTAAATGTTGTAGAACATAGGCTGGTGCTGTAATATAACAAGACACTTGGGGGACAGTATCATCACTCAGCACATCAAGATACCTGTAGGGGAAAAGGGGACATCATTGTTTTTCAATTAGTTGATTTATGGACTATATAGTGAAATGTCTAAGAGTATCAGTTCTAGAGCCACGGTGTTGTGGTGTGAATCCCAGCTCTCCCATTTCTGACACTGTGACTTTGGGCAAGATACACAACTTCTCTGTGCCTCAACTTTCTCAACTCTAAAATAGTGAAAAATAATACCAGTCTCATATGAAGGCTGTGAGAATTAAATGAACAATTATACAGTAAAGTCATTTAAAAGCTATGCCTGGCATATAGTAAGTACCATGTAAGTTATCCATTGTTATTGTTGTTATTACAGTTATTATTTAGGTGGTCAATTCATCTCTCAGTTTTGCTCACTTCAAATATAAATCTGAAGATTGCTGAAGCTTCTTGATAAATCAAAACTAATACCTGGATAGTTTTCTAAGTTTTGATGAAAGGAAATGTGTGTGTGTGTGTGTGTGTGTTGTCCTGGAATTGTCTAAATGCCATAAATCAAGTGATGATGCTTATTACATTTTTAATAAAAATTGAGAAAATATAAAAGTACTGTGAATGTACATTTAATCAAGGTGAATAGAAACAGAATATTCACATTCCTCAAAGAACCAATCCAAAAGCTTATTTTTACCTTTGGTTTTACTCTTACTTTCTGCATCATCAGCTTTGCCAAACATTTTAGAATCTTATAGATTTGAATTCAAATTTGATATTAGTTACTTACTAACTGCTTTATCTTTAACATCAATAATTCTTATTAAAATAGCTATTAATAATATTTTAGCTCTTTCTATGATCAGGTTTTGTGCTAGACATTATTTCGTTTAAATTCCCATGCTATGGGGTCAGGCATATCCCACTGTCATTACCATTTTATAAATAAAGAAACTGAGGTTTAGAAATTTTAACTTTCTGAAAATTACACAGATAGTAAGTTGTAGAGTCAATAAATGAATCCATCTATCTTTAACACAAAAGCTCAAACTTTCTATTATATCAGACTTCCTCAAATCATTCTAAAACGCTGGTTTCATTATCCATTATAAACTGAAACAAATATCAAATATCAAATAATTCAATCTTCACAATAGTGTGAAGATTGAATGAGATAAAATGTTTCAACTTCTTATAATAGTGAATTAACATAAAATGAGTTTTCAATAAACATTAAATCTCTACACAGCTTGCACTTCTTCTCTTCTTTCTATTTCTTATTTCCTACCAGTGACATGACTGAAACATAAACAGTGTCAAAGAGAAATAAGAGAATCTTTAAAAAAGATTTTTTTTAAAAAAAAGAAAAGGATCTTTATAAAATACAGTGTAAATACCCAGTTCTAAAATAATCAGGTTTTAACTATTTTCAATTAATAAATTTAACTTTAAAATGCCCTGTAACACAGAAATCTAAAAAATATGTTGAAATAGAAGAGAGGATTATTTATTTATATTTACAATTCTTAACCCATACAGTGAGAAGGAATAGAAAATTACTCAAGTCATTGGTCTGTTTGAGTATTCTCTGATCATGATGATAATGGTACTTCAGAAAATTAGATACATTGTTTAATGGAAGGTGCAATGATTCTGCCTTGTAACACTTCAAAAATGACTCTCTTCTGTGCCCTGGAAGCCCAACTCAATACACTCTTCTTCCAAAAGACTAACAAAGTAGAGCAAGGAGACCTGTAGATCTAATCAAGCAGATCTAGTCCAGCCACCAAAATAATCATATTGGTTTATTCCAGTGTTGTTTCCCTTTGAGTCTGTATACACTAGGACAACTACCCTGAAAGAGTTAGACTTTTTAAAAAATATTCTCCAGGAAGGAATCACAACAGATTCCAAACTAGGTTTTGTTTATGACACTCATCTTTCTTGGGGCACCATGGCTTCCTAGCCTGAGGAGCTTCAATGAGCAGTCATCTTACGAAACATGCAAGCCAAGCAAAAGTGGTTACATTGCCACAAAGAGGAAATCACTAACAAGAACACCTAAAGGAGGTGTTAGAGGGAGTGGTTCAGCAGTGACTCATTAGTTGATGCATTGAGTCATTTCTGAGTGTGAGGATTCAAAGTGTTAATGTTTTTCTCAAGTGAAATGGGAACCACATATTGACTGCTTTTAACAGTTGTTTTTCAGAAGCATAAGTCTTTCAAACCTGGGGGGTCTTTCATGCCTTGAATGTGCTCCTGTGACATCTATGAAATTGACTAGACTTTCAGACATGCAGGGAACCTCAGAGCTCATCCCTTTCCTTTCATAGATGAGATAACAAAGTCAAAGTGAGCAAAATGACTTGCCTGAGACCATAGACTCATTTGTGGTGTTGTCCTGGAAATGGTATTGTGTGTCTGAAAGAGCACAGATGGGATAAGTGATGTTTGATGGTGTGTGTGTGGTGGAGAAAGTGAGGATTGGTGGTGGTAAAATAAATCAACATAGAGATGTTTAGCTGAGAGTGAAGGTTGGCCAAGCAACAAGGTACTAGACCCTTTAGATGATTTTATCCTTTGATCTTATCAAATAATCCCAGGAAGTATATATAATTTCTACAAATAAGAAAATGGGTCTAAGAAATGAAACAAGTTGCTCAGGGTCACAGAACTAGTATGGAATAAAACAGGAGATAAATTTATGTCTATCTGTCTTCTAAACCAATGATATTTTTATTCCCCATTGTCTTCTAAGAGTCTTATTTTTACTGGGAAAATATAGCTTATGAATATTTTATTTTATTTAGAGAAATATGGATTATTATTACCTTGTATAGGGGCGATGGATTCATAAAATAGACCAGTCAATTTCAACATATTTTTTTGAAGTCATGGGCTCTTTGAAAGTCTGGCGAGAGCTCTAGACCATCTCCAAGGATATAAAGTAGTTGTGAAAATATATATTCAATTTTAAGAATCTCCCGAAGCTTATGCCTAAGCCCTCCCAGAGTTCTACAGACACAGGTTACAGATACATGATGATTTATATTAATACATAAAATAAATGTGAGAATTTGAAAATATACATAAAATAAATCAGAGGCTAGGAAATTCTCTTCTAATATTTGAACTCTGCAGTCTCCTAGTTGTTTTTTCCTCATGACAATCTAAAGAGTACTGATTTAGGAAACTGTCCGTGTTCAGGACAATTGTTCATTTTAACCACTTTCTTAAACAGTCAATTCCTTCTTCCATTAAAGAAGCATTTTTTTTTCTGGAAGCTGTAAGAAACTAATAATAACAGCCTTATAAATTTTTATGGTAGTAATTTAAACAGTTATTGATTGCTAATATCTTTATGAGATATGAAATATAGATATAAAATTTTACTCATGTGTAAATTGTTTTATATACAAGTGGAAACACATATAGGTAGGCGTACACAAGCACCTCTTACATTGTATTTACTTACTCCTTTTCCATTATGTTATTCTTTTGCTTTAGACTCTCTGAGTCACTGGGAAGACTATTCACACATTTATTGGAGCTATCACATGTTATTGAGGATGTGGTAATCTCTTCTCTTTGGCTTTCTGAAATCTCTTGAATTTCTCTTTCTGTTGTCTGGATTATGTCATGCAACTCTTCCCTGTTTCCATTTATGCTCTCAATAGTCATGTGTTCTATTTGTTTATCATCTTTATTTTCTGCATTATCTGGGAACATTTTGTTCTGTGACTCTTCTTGCCCTGTTACATCTCCATTCAATGATGTATTGTTTTCTTTTTCCACTAATTCTGAACTCTTATGTATTTTATTTTTTTTCAACTGGACCTGGTTTGTGTAATGACTTTCCTCTCCATTTGTGGGAGAAACAGTAGCTGTTTCTATGGCATTTTGTTCCCCTCTTGCAGCAATGTCTGTTGCTTTGATATCTTGAATGGTGGACTTTGTCTGCAGTGGAGTACATTCATCATGCATGCCGCATAAATTACACATCTCCTTTTCTTCTTTCTTTAGAAATGTAGCAGTGCTCCCCAAATATTCATTTATTTTCATGAGGCAGTCTATGAACGTAATGGTTTCTACACACACAATACACACAGAGACACATAAAAAGAATAAATACAAAACTAAACCACATTGTTTTTCCACTGACATGTAATAAAGTATGGAGAAATTATCCTAGAAATCTGTAAAGACCTTTGTGTGTATAAGACCCTTACTAGGCTTTAAAGCCTGTATCCCTCTTGAAGAAGTCATTTGTACAACTGTAATTTTTTTAACACATCTAGAAATTGGGGACAAATTGTCTTTTTAACATAATAGCAAAGAATAAATCCAATTCCTCTTGCTTGTGAAAATTCTTTGAATATTTGAAGGTATCATGACCACCAACCTCCCCATAACATGCTGTCTTATTGAAGTCAACATCTCCTTCCATTCATTCCTCATTTGGTATGATTTGGGGGAAATTATTTTTCTTCTTTGAAAGTACTATACAGTTTATCAATGATCCACATATAATGATTTGCCTGAAGTTTAGTGGAATGCTTCAAATAGACTTGGGTAGCAGGCATGCCATATCTACATTATTTCTGCTGATGCAGATGCTATATTTTGTTGAGTACTTTGTTTGCTATTATGATTGAATTAGGTTCACACTATTCATCCTGCTGGGCTTGTGATCACTGACAAATTTTCAATAAGCCTTTCAAAGAATAGCTCTGACACCAATTCTCTGATTGGAACCTGGCTACTCAAGAACTAATAAACCAAGTCAAACCTCTTTGCTCTGGTGTAAACCTCTCATTGTGATCTGATCTGACATAGTCTCTTACTCCATCCCTATTTCTTATTTTATTTTCCTATTTAATCATTCCTCCTCTCCTCACAGCTGGGGTCACTTGATGGCTTCTTATAGGCTTAGCAACTCTCCAATCTTTAAAATTCAACTCTGAACTCAGAAATATGTAATTTAAGGTGCCATATGGCTCAGTGTTTTCAAAGTCATCACTAAAACATCTTCAACTAGTCTAGCCTTATCATTGAGCTCTAGTTCTGACTTTTTTTTTTTTTTTGTCTTGTATCTGAGAACCAGTCTTTATTTTGAACTCCTCTTCTAGGAGCTGGCCTTATTCTCCATGAATAATCACGTCTTCATACATTGCCTAGAATCACATTCAGTTCTCTCTAGAGATTTGATTCCTGTCTCTGAGTTCCAGCTTAGGGTCTCTGGGTCATGCTGCTTTTGGACAGATTTCCCTCAATGTCCACGATCTGCTCTCTAGACTGAATTTTTAACATTATCTGCCCTGGATTCCCAATTGATGAGACCTGCCCACTTGCCTTCACCCCATGTTATTTAGAGTTGGATTTCATGATGCCCATCTTCTTATCTAGAGTAACTGTTGTTTGAGATAATAGGCATCGGATACCACATTCTTCCTGCCATGCTGTACTTAGCATCCATAACTGGGCTTATTCCCAAGAACCTGCACCCCTCTTTATGTGTGTCTTGGGGGTATAATTTCATATTCCATCCCACCCTGGACTTCCCAATATTTTTGCGATTAGCAAGTTCAAGTTTAAATAAGTCTAAAATTAGAATATCATATTTCAATATGGAAAAACTGATCAACCTGCCTCAAACTAAGCCTATATTTTCCTGCTTCTAAGTGTTGGATCCTGCTGATAACACCTCTGCCTGGAATGTTCTTTCAACGTGCCCAAGTTCTGGCTGCATAAACCCAATCCATTCCTTCACCCTCAGGTTAGATGCTGCATTTGTCTTAGCAAAATTCTCCACCTGAAAAAGTGTAATCTCACCTGTTTCTGAAGACTTAAGGCACTTCATTTGTACGTCTGTAATGGGACTGTCCTCAGTGTCCCTTGTGTTACTGTGCAGTTGTGTTACTTCCCACATCAAATCGTTCATTCTTTATGGACTGAGACCTTAACGTAGCCTCTGTGTGCTCATTAGCCCTCTCAGAGTGGCTAATAAATATTTTTTAGAGAAAGAATAAATAAATACTTGCCTTGTCTCCAGGTACAATGATTCTCTTTGTCAAGCAGTGCGTACAGCTGCTGGCAGGTGGAGCGCAGAGTCCCTGCAGTGTGCTCCAAGAGTTGGTGAAGGGCCCCACTGAGCTCCTGACCCAGAAAGACCACTGTGGCGATCCAAGAGGCCCCACCAGCCCCTTCACAGTGGTCTTCACCCAGAAGCACCTGCGTTAGCATCAGATTTTGTCTCCAAATCTGCTTCAATATATGGCCTAGTTTACCTGAGCCCATGTCTTCTGCATCCATCTTACTCTCCAAGAGTGGAATGTTTCCTGACAGCAAAGCCTAAAGGTTTAGCAAATTTAATCTTGGCTATGGATTTTTTTTTTCTTCTAAAATCTAGGAGATGATCCAAGTCAGCTCGCCAAGCACTTTCCTGCCACATAATAGTTTATTCAGCTTCTGTTGACCAGTGAAAAGTTACTAGGTGACCAAAGGAGGGGCATTCCAGCACCCTGGATGCCATTGTGTACAGAATGGTAAACCACGGGGACAGAGTTAGCTCACACAATCCCACTCGCCATGTAAGTTTTACAGTTTTGATATACCGTGGAAGCTCCATACATTTTTCACATTTTAAGGCAACAAAATGTGGATTCTGTGGTAGGATGAGAAGTATAATAATCAAAGGTAAACTAAGTTAATAACATTGCTAATAATTCTATGTGATACTCTAAAATACTTATGCATGAGCTAATATGTTGTCTGAATTGCTTTAAAATAATCTGAGATTGTGGTAGTGGTGTATAGATGAAATAAAATTAGCTATAGGTTAATAATTGTTGAAGCTGGATATAGTTCCATGTGAGAGTCCTTATGATTATCTCTAGTTAGCATATACTTATAATATTTTTACCATAAAGAATTTTTAAAAATATTCCTCTGCTGGAGCAAAGTCTATTACCACTGGGTAGGAGATTAGTTTAATTAGTGCCTTCTTCTATGGCACGTCTGCAGTGAGATCAAGATAGGTACTTGGCCTCTTTCCTCTCTGATAATTTCTCTCTAATTGGATAAAATGCTCCTTCACTAAAAGAAAGCAAACCTGAAGAGTGGCTTTCTCTAACTAGTGAGAAATCTTCACTGTGTATAATTAGAATTCATTCACAGCAAGTTCCCATTGCTGCCTGCCCCTCCATTGGCACATTGTACAGAGGCCAAGGCATTACAGGACTTGATACTGGAGGAGTCCAGGGTGTGAGGAGAAACCCAGAGAAGCCTGCTGCCTCCTCTCCAGGCCCCTCCTTTCATTAGGGAGAGTACAGCACCAGAGGCAGAAGACAGTACATTCCAGACAGGCTCCTGTTCTCTGGGAGACTCTGAAATGAAATGAAAACTTCCAAAGCACAGCCTGAATTCCGCCCTCCCTCCCATGGGCATTGCCTTGTCTCATCTTAAGCACCAGAGTTCTTAGAGCAACACTCAGAACACCTAGAAGATGAAATGGGAAAATACAGCCCAGTGAATAGGGAATAAAGAGTGAATGCCACCACAGGCCTAAATACTGCCCAAGAATTTTTGTGGTGTGAAGAGGCTGAGGAAAAGGAAAAGAGTGATATGGGAAGGGGTGGTAAGGGTTGGGGTAAAGGTGTGGGCTTATTCTCCAGTGGAAATCTTATTTTTCAGGGACTTCTGTTCCTTTAACTCCTGAAATATGTATGTAATTTGCATATGTTGTGTATATGGCTTTAATTTGATACCAATTCTGAGAACTTTCTGTAGCATTTACTGTGGCCCAGGTACTATCTACATGATGGGAACTTCAGAGAAAGGCAGAAAGATGATTGAAATCAGCTTAAACTGTGTTGAGAATTAGAGCAGAACTGTGAATTCAGAGTATCCCCAAAGCTTTGAGGGGTAAAAATTTCACTCGGATTAGAGGCCTGGAAAGTGAAAGTGAAGTCACTCAGTCATGTCCGACTCTTTGCTACTCCATGGGCTGTATCCTACCAGGATCCTCTATCCATGGGATTTTCCAGGCAAGAGTACTGGAGTGGGTTGCCATTTCCTTCTCCAGATTAGAGGCCTAATCCCTAATTAGGAGCTAATGTGTGAGCAGGATTTGAGCAGCTTTCACAACAGAGGGAAGGGATGTTCCAGCATAGGAAATAATATGATCAGAGGCAAGGAAGTAAGACATGACATTGTATGATAAAAAAGAGGAAAGCATGGCTTTTGAAGAGGGTTTATGAGTCTGGGAAGTGGTAAGAGAAATAATTACGGAGAGTGGTGAAGTTGGAATTGTGTTTTTGCAGACAAAAGAGAGATATTAAATATTTTTGAACCAAATAATTCTATAGTAAAATCTATGCTTTAGGGAGTTAGATGTTTTAGATGGTAGACACACAAGAATTAAGTGACTTGAGAGTCCATGTTAGAGCAGCAACAGTGCAGGCAAAGGAAGGTGATGTTTTGAGAGGAGATTTGAAGTAAAGGAACTAGAACTAGAACAATGGAAACAGTGACAGACTTTATTTTTGCGGGGCTCCAAAGTCACTGCAGATGGTGACTGCAGCCATGAAATTAAAAGATGCTTGCTCTTTGGAAGAAAAGCTATGACCAACCTAGACAGCATATTAAAAAGCAGAGACATTACTTTGCCAACAAAGGTCCATCTAGTCAAAACTATGGTTTTTCCAGTAGTCATGTACGGTTGTAAAAGTTGGACCATAAAGAAAGCTGAACACCAAAGAATGGTGCTTTTGAACTTTGGTGTTGGAGAAAACCTTTGAGAGTCTTTTGGACTGCAAAGAGATCAAATCAATCAATCATAAAGGAAATCAGTCCTGAATATTCATTGGATGGACTGATGCTGAAGCTGAAATTCCAATACTCTGGCCACCTGATGCGAATAACTGACTCATTGGAAAAGACCCTGATTTGGGGAAAGACTGAAGGGGGACGACAGAAGATGAGGTGATTGGATGGCATCACCAACTCGATGGGCGTAAATTTGAACAAGCTCCAGGAGTTGGTGATGGACAAGGAAGCCTAGCGTGCTACAGTCCATGTGATCACAAAGAGTCAGACACAACTGAGTGACTAAACCTGACTTGAATTATAACTTCTAAATCATCAGTTATAAAAAGAGGAACAGAAAGTATTGAAAACCCAGTCATCTATTTACTTGAGAAACATTTCTTGGCCACTTGTATAAAACTGTGCTTGGTAATGGAGTATGATTGAAATGTTTGGTTTAGGTGACTGAACAGATAGTAAACCAAATGAGTCAAGGAATTTGGAGAAAAAAATTCAGCTTGATAGGTAGATCATTTGATTAATTTTGGATTTATCATCTTTTAGATAGCATGGGACAGTTCTTTGGAATATCTAATACATTTAGGAGAGGTCAGAAAAATATTGGCATGTTTGAATAGGTGTGAATGAATCCCTAAAAACAGAAGACTTTAATGGGGAATTTACACCATGTACATTTTAAGTATTGAATAAAACTGATAATGAAATGCTGAATCACTGAACCAATATACATTTATTTCTTTCTAGATATGCAGGAAAATACTCTCTCAGGTCAGGAGGAAAAAAGCCCAAACATTTTGCTTTAGCCTCATTGACATTTGCTGTCCTCAAGTCTAAACTTGTTCTCTGTCTGGCTTCCCCAAAATATGTAATATTGCAAGGTGAGACCTACCACAGGCCACGCTTGCTGTGTTTACTCATTAAAACAAGCATCTGCATGTTCCTGCATCTTGTTTTCAGTTAATTGATGTCACTAACCATGGAAAGAACTGACATTTGCAATCAAGGTTTGTGACACCCACAGAAGTTAACTGCAAAAAATTCACCTTGATGGGCTTTACAATGGATTAGCATCTTCATTGTGGTTACTCATTATTATGACTACAATACTTTCTCTACTGAGAATTCTTTGCTTCCACTGACATTAAAGGAATTAGTATGCAGTCTTGAATTCATACAAAACATTATGTGGTTGAAAAGACTGCAGTTCTTCATACAAAAGTATCAAAGTGAGTGCAGAGGAAATTCCAGTAAGCAGGACACTCACTCACTGAACAAGTGAAGAAATATAACTTTGCAATAGACTGGACAGCCTACTGATGCTAGGCAGGAGAGGACAGTAAAGTTTCGAAGTATACGGAACTTTGCTACTTTCCACTTTGTTTATGGTGAGGAGCTGTGGATACATCAGATGTTAGCAACATTATTAGTTCTGTTATCTGATTTTGTTATTTTCTTTGAGTTTCTATGTAGTTACTGACCCCAAACTTTGGTGCAGTCAGCCCACATTAATTTTTCCCCATTTGAAAACTCTTATTGAATATCTTTTATCTATTTAGAGCAAGTTCTCACAACTGGATGATGAGTGGAAAGAGAAGGCAAAAATGATTGTTTTGTTTTTATTTTCCCCAATAACTTACTGTACTGGGAAAATGCAATTAAATATCAGAATTATCAATTTCAAAATGTCTTTGTAAAACAGGTGGTAAAAATCAAAGCTAAGACTTTTTGGTTAAACAATATAGATTTAATATATATTCTATCTCTGCTTTCTCCTAAAATGCCACTGAAGAAGATAAAACAACAGGTAAACTACAAAGGACAAAGAAAATGGTGATAATATGACAGAGAAAATACGTCAACAAACTTTTGGAAGATCAGAAGCAGATGGACAAGTTGTAAATAACCTAATCAAGCAAATACTGTCCCTATATGGTGGAAAATAGACTGGTTCTTGCCGTAGAAGCTCAGGAGAGCCCAGGAATTAGAGGCAGCAAATAACTCTGAACTGAGAATAAAGTTAGAGATGTAAACAAGTTTTGTTCAAATTCAGTTTGGGGAGCCATTAGATACCGAGATCCCTCCTCTCTGCCCCACATAGCCAGGCAACAGTCTCTCTTCCACCCACTGGAAGCTAGAGATGTTCTCTATGAAAAAACTGCAGCAGAGGCAGGAGGCTGAGCAGAAAACCGGAAGGGAGTGCCATTCTGACCATAAGGGTAAAGTGAGATTTTAGAAAGTGAAGTCCCACTCTATTCTGCTCAGGTCCAAGAATAGGGCCAGCAAGGTTAACCTCTCAGGCAGAAGATTAGAAGTTTGTTCTCTAGAGTGACTGAATACCCCAAGAAAAAGGCCAATTCATAGGAAATGTTTAGTGCTCCTCTCCCTTCTCCTCACCCTCTGTAGACTGCCCTGCTCCTGTTAGGTCATTCATGATGAAGCACCCAGTCAGAAGCCCTATGTAATTATGTAAAACCTTCCAAACAGTGAGCCTAATGCTTCACTTTTGAGTATGGAATATCAGTCAAGGGGGTGAGGCATTTGAAACAAGCCTCCTACATGCTGCTGAAGACTAAAGCAAACACAAAGAACTTGAAATAACAGAGCCAGGACAGGAAAGAGAAGAAAATATCGAATAAATCTATAATTAATACTCAGCATCTAGGATGTGAGAAGATAATGTACCCATACAATAAGAAAAGATTTTCTTAAAAAAAGAGAAGTACTCAGATAATGAGAAAGATCTCATAGGAGTTAAAATACAACAGGAAGTTTTTAAGCTGGTATATAGGTAAACATATCCCAGAGGTCAAACAAAAGACAAAAAGACAATAGAAAAAAGAAAAGGAAGTTAAGAAAATTAATGGTTCAGTCTAAGTGGTTCAATTAAGAAATTATCAAAAAACTGAAAATTTCCCATATGAAGTGTCTGATATTCCAGACTGAAGAAACTATAGGATCAGAACTATAGATTGAAAAAAGAAGAAAAAAATCATAACTAGTCATATTATTATGACTATTCATATTACTTTAAATATTATGAATATTCAAAGCATAAAGGACAAAGATACTAATAGCCTCCAAAGAGGCAAGAAAGGTCACATTTAAATCAGAAGGCATTAGACTTTTCAAAATCAACACTCAATTGTGACTTTGATATTCTGAGATTTCCCTCTTTCTAATTCAGAATTCTGTTTTCCTCAAGACATCATTTGAGCCAGGGACAGAAAAAAGAAATGGTAATTATATGATGTGGTGGAGTTACTAGCTAAGGCTATAGTGGTAATCATATCACAGTAAAAAGTACATCAAATCAACATACTGTACACTTAAACTTACACAATGTTGTATGTCAGTTATATTTCAATAAAGCTGAGAGAAAAGACACTTTTTAAAAGTGTGCAGGGGAGAAAGGGCATCTTTCAGGTATGCAAATATCAAAGCTTTTGCCTCCTCTATACCCATTCTTGGGAAACTACCAAGGGATGTAGCTTTACCAAAAGCAATGGAGTTTTCACAGCACCAATTATTGTATTGAAGAAACTAGCTTTTGTCCATTATTTATTCTTGCTTCCTTTGTGAAAGATAAGGTGCCAATAGATGCATGGGTTCATCTATGGGCTTTTATCTGTTCCATTGGTCTTTATTTCTGTCTTTGTGCCAGTACCATACAGCCTTGACGACTGTAGCACTGAAGCATCATCTGATGTCAGGAAGGTTGATTCCTCCAGCTCCATTCTTTTTTCTCAAGATTGCTTTGGCTATATGGGGTCTTTTGTGTTTCCATATGAATTGTGAAAATTTTTGTTCTAGTTCTGTAAAAAAATGTCATTGGTAATTTGATAGGGATTGCATTGAATCTTCAGATTCCTTTTGGTAGTATAGTAATTTTCACAATACAGATTCTTCCAATCCAGGAACATGGAATATCTCTCCATCTGTTTATGTCATCTTTGATTTCTTTCATCAG
This sequence comes from Bos indicus, assembly GCF_029378745.1. NCBI lineage: Eukaryota > Metazoa > Chordata > Mammalia > Artiodactyla > Bovidae > Bos > Bos indicus. The sequence goes on along the minus strand of NC_091765.1, from coordinate 56,370,558 downwards.
TTTTTTATAGTTTTATGTATACAGCTCTTTTGTCTCCTTAGGTATATTTACTCCTAGGTATTTTGTTCCTTTTGTTGCAGTGGTAAGTAGGATTGATTCCTTAATTTCTCTTTCTGTGGTTCTGGGAAAACTGAACTGTTAAATTAGAACACTTCCTAACATCATACACAAAGATAAATTCAAAACAGATTAAAGGCCTAAATATAAGACAAGAAACTATAAAACTCTTACAGGAAAATATAGACAGAAAATTCTATGATGTAAATCACAGCAAGATCCTCCATGACCCACCTCCTAGAGTGATGGAAATAAAAAAAAAAAAAACAAAAACAAATGGGACCTAATTAAACTTAAAAACTTTCACACAGCAAAGGGAGCTACAAACAAGGTGAAAAGAAAATCCTCAGAATGGGAGAGAATAATAGCAAATGAAACAATTAACAAAGGATTAGCCTCCAAAATATACAAGCAGCTCATGCAACTCAATACCAGAAAAACAACCAACCAAATCAAAAAAGCGGGCAGAAGACCTAAACAGACATTTCTCCAAAGAAGACATACATATGGTTAGTAAGCACGTGACAAAAAACTCAACATTGCCCATTAGTAGAGAAATGCAAATAAAAACTACAATGAGATCACCTCACAGCAGTCAAAATGGCCATCATCAAAAAAAAATCTACAAACAATAAATGCTGGAGAGGGTGTGGAGAAGAGGGAATCCTCTAGCACTGTTGGTAGGAATGTAAGTGGATACAGCCAGTAGGGAAGACAATGTGGAGATTCCTTAAAACACCAGAAATAAAACTATCATATGATCCAGCAATCCCACTACTAGGCATATACCCTGAGAAAACCATAATTGAAAAAGACACATGTACCCCAATTGCAGCACACGTACCCTCGTTGCAGCACTATTTACAGTAGCTAGGACATGTATGCAACCTAGATGTCCATTGACCGATGAATGGATAAAGGAGCAGTGGTACATATTTACAATGGAATATTTCTCAGCCATAAAAATCAATGCATTTGAGTCAGTTCTCATGAGGTGAATGAATCTAGAGTCTATTGTACACAGTGAAATAAGTCAGAAAGAGAATGCATATCCAGAAAGATTGTACTGATAAACTTATGTGCAGGGCAGCAATGGAGATGCAGGCATAGAGAACAGACTTATGGACACAGACAGGGAAGGAGAGGTTGTGACAAATGGAGAGAGTAGCATGAAAACATACACACTATTGTATGTAAAATAGTCAGGTCTGATTCTTTGTGACCCCATGGACTATAGCCCACCAGGCTCCTCTGTCCTTGGAATTCTCTAGGCAAGAATACTGGAATGGGTAGCCATTCCCTTCTCTAGGGGATCTTCTCAACAAAGGCCCCAATCTTATAATAAATCCCTTTCAATACCCTTTAACTGAGATGCACCATAGCTCCTCATGGTGTGAGTTCCCCCTCATTGAAATGAGTAATAAGCCCTGTCTGTTCAATTAAAGGTCTGTTCCTGGTGGCCTTTGGCTGGAGGGCATTGACAGATCCTTGAATATGTGGGTTGGAAAGAGGGTAAGAGGCAAGCATATGTCATTGTCCTCTTAAGTGTTGTCATACTATTTTGTTTTATACACACACACACACACACACACACACACACACGCACGCACGCACATTGAGACAAGCCAAATTCACATATTTAAAAAGAACTGAGGCCAAATGTTACACTCACTATAGGTCCTTTTGCAATGATATTAAGGCTGACATAACATATTCATGTCAAATGGGTTACTTCATACAGCTAACACATATTTTATTGACTTTATAAAGAGTAATTTATCATTGAAAATGTCTGGAATTCAGTGGCAAGTGTTCAAGAATGAACTTAAGTTAGAAGCAGTCAAATGGGCAGGGCATAATCTTCAAACAGAGATGGAATAACTACCACCTGGTTCTGCCCAATATCAAATACTTCTTCTGGGACACAGTGCCTCTGATACAGCAGAAGGTCAACACATGTTTGATGACTAAGATAATGATGAAGTGTAATAAACAATATATAAGTTATTTAAAAATCATCATAATATTATTCTAAAAATGTAATAAAAATATTTCTTACTATCATCAAATACTTGATCTGGATTCAAATTTCCAGTTATCTCATAAAAGTTGTAAATGCTTTATTTTTTTACACAAGTTCTAACAATTGGGCTCCACTAAAGGCTCACATAGGCAACTGCTGCTGCTACTCTAAGTCACTTCAGTTGTGTCTGACTCTGTGCAACCCAATAGACGCAGCCCTGGAGTGGGTTGCCATTTCCTTCTCCAATGCATGAAAGTGAAAAGTTAAAGTGAAGTTGCTCAGTTGTGTCCGACTCTTTCTGACCCCACGGACTGCAGCCTACCAGGCTTCTCCACCCATGGGATTTGCCAGGCAAGAGAACTGGAGTGGGGTGCCATTGCCTTCTCCGACATAGGCAACTAACTCCTTGTTAATAATTTTCATACAAATTAAAACAACTGAAAAACTCATTCAAAAATTATGCCAGCACAAAGATAGAAATATAGATCAATGGAACAAAATAGAAAGCCCAGAGATAAATTCATGCATGTGTAGACACCTTATCTTTGACAAAGGAGGCAAGAATGTACAATGAAGAAAAGACAATCTCTTTAACAAGTGGTGCTGGGAAAACTGGTCATCCACTTGTAAAAGACTGAGACTAGAATGCTTTATAACACCATATACAAAAATAAACTCAAAATGGATTAAAGATCTAAATGTAAGACCAGAAACTATAAAACTCCCAGAAGGAAACATAGGTAAAACATCTCTGACATAAATCACAGCAGGATCCTCTATGACCCACCTCCCAGAGTAATGGAAATAAAAACAAAAATAAACGGGACCGAATTAAACTTAAAAGCTTTTGCAAAAAAAAAGGGAACTATAAGCAAGGTGAAAAAACAGCCTTCAGAATGGGAGAAAATAATAGTAAATGAAGCAACTGACAAAGAATTAATCGAAAAAATATACAAGCAGCTGATGCACCTCAATTTCAGAAAAATAAACAACCCATCAAAAAATGGGCCAAAGAACTAAACAGACGTTTCACCAAAGAAGACATACAGATGGCTAACAAACCCATGAAAAGATGCTCAACATCACTCATTATCAGAGAAATGCAAATCAAACCACAATGAGGTACCATTTCACGCCAGTCAGAATGGCTGCTATCAAAAAGTCTACAAACAACAAATACTGGAGAGGGTGAAGAGAAAAGGGAACCCTCTTACACTGTTGGTGGGAATGCAAACTAGTACAGCCACTAATGGAGAACAATATGGAGATTTCTTAAAAAACTGGAAATATGACCGAGCAATCCCACTGCTGGGCATACACACTGAGGAAACCAGAATTGAAAGAGACACGTGTACCCCAATGTTCATCACAGCACTGTTTACAATAGCTAGGACATGGAAGTAACCTAGATGTCCATCAGCAGATGAATGGATAAGAAAGCTGTGCTACATATACACAATGGAATATTACTCAGCTATTAAAAAGAACACATTTGAATAAGTTCTAATGAGGTGCATGAAACTGGAGCCTATTATACAGAGTGAGTAAGTCAGAAAGTAAAATACCAATACAATATATTAATGCATATATATGGAATTTAGAAAGATGCTAACGATGACCCTACATGTGAGACAGCAAAAGAGACACAGATGTAAAGAACACTCTTTTGGACTCTGTGGGAGAAGGCGAGAGTGGGATAATTTGAAAGAATAGGATTGAAACATGTGTATTACCATATGTGAAATAGATCACCAGTCCAAGTTCAATGCATAAAACAGGACACTCCACGCTGGTTCACTGGGACAACCCTGAGGGATGGGATGGGGAGGGAATTGGGAGGCAGGTTCAGGATGGGGGATACATGAACATCTAAGGCTGATTCATGTAAATGTATGGCAAAAACCACTACAATATTGTAAAGTAATTAGCCTCCAATTAAAACAAATAAATTAATTTTTAATTATGCCAAAAAAATGGTGCTAGAACAATTTCCTTATAAATTTTAAGCTTATCTTTCATTTTTGTTATATTTATGTGTTAATGAGAAGTAGCAGCAAAGGAGTTAATTCAAACTAAGTCACCAGATTTGAAAACTATAGCCAACATATTTGCAGAGATCATTTCATTCCTTTGTGTTTAAGTAAATTCCAAAACTTTACCAACTGATTGCAGTAACTATTGATTTTAATATGGTTTTTCATACCTGAAGGTTTAGTGTTGAAAGTTCTTATTGGTGACTTCTACAGTCACTATATAGCAAAAATGGTTTGTTCAGGGTGTCAGGAACTGTGTTATTCAATTTTTTGGTTAGTAAAAACTCTTCTTTTAGTGGCCTCTGAAATTACTATCAGTGTTTGAATTACAGCTTACAACCTTTCTCTGTTGAGTCATTGTTGTATTTATGAAAACTATGACTCTATAGAGTCATGGGCCTATGACATGAAACCAATGAAGTGAACTTTCATGAGAAATGAAAACTAGACAGCCTTCTTCTCTGCCAAAATTTTCAGAGACAGATTTTCAAACGAGGGTGTGCCAGGTGCATTGCTACTGTGTAGTGTGTGGTATCCCAGTTTAGAACGAGTTTCTATACCTTCCTCAAGGCTCGATTTCTACCAGGGTATAATTAGAAATTTGAGATGTAGTTCTGGTAAAGAGAAATAAGAAGTAACTGAAAGAAGAAAAGTAATATTTTTAAAAGAAAAAAAAGGGAGGGTCTGATATATGTTGACACTACATATACCCTTTAAGTTCACCTTGAGTTTCCCCCCTCTCCTCTGGACAGTCACAAGGAAATCCACCAAAGGAACAGATCTGTGCTATTCTAGACATTACCTCCACAGAATGTCCTTCTACCCACACTCTGGCATCTCTTACAGATCTTATTCCTAGACTTATCATTCCAGAACTCATCTCTTTGAAAGTAGAATTATCATCAGAAGTCTTATTTCTTACACTGCAAAAATAAATTTACAAGAAACTAATTCTTCAGCATGAACTGCACCCTCAGCATCATGGGCACTTTTATAAAGTGGGGAAAGAATACTAAGAGGCTTCCAATTTGCTGCTTTTCAGAAGTAACTGAACTCTTTGAACTAAATTTGCCTGAGCTGGGACTGCTTGAGGATCTTCCCCAACCAGTGTCCATCAGTTACAGTTACATGTTGAATCTTCGTAGGTCTTTGTTGCTCAGAAGTAAATTTTATTATAAATGGAAATTATCGAGTTCCTTAGAACCACAACTTTCTCTCCACTTAGACTATTGTTATCTTGACATATTTGATCTTATGCAATCAACTGCTGTGTCAAATTATTTGTATCCACTACAGGTGTTAACCAGGTTCAACAGCAGAAAAGTGTTACCAACTTTTCTATTTTGCTTCACTTCCCCTCCTCATTGTTCTCATCAGTGGGTTCAAGGCACCCTAGGATCTCGGTGAGTGGCAGCGGGTGGGAGGAACAGCCATAGCTGGCTCTAGGCAAGCATTTTTATTATGAAATAATCACTGGCAACTTCTTTTTGGCCCTGCTTCCCACTCACCTCTCCCTTTCAGCATATCTTCCATGTTGTTCTTTTTCTTTTGCTGCCTTGAACCATCTGCCAAAAATCACTTGGATAAACCCATTTGCACTAGAGTCTTGGCAGGACTGTGGGTTTCCTCATCAGCATTACTTGAATTTTTTAAGACTGAATCTGTGGTGATAAAATTGAAGCTTCTATGGAATGTCTTTCCGGGTACCTCTCAGCCTAAGTGTTGGGTTTGTGCAGTGAAAGGCAGTCATTGGGAACAGTTCTTTCTGTTTTTCTGAGCACTGTCAGAAATGCATCTTTTTTAAAAATTTTAATTTCTTTATTTAGAAATAGCTATAAAATTTTAAGGAAACGTCATTTGATTTTTAAAAAATTGAGAACAAAAATGAATTCTGCTCTCACAAAGGGTTCATTCTTTGTTAGGACACAGATGAGCCAAGATTGTACCACCTTTTGAAGATGCTGTTACAGTTACTGGTAGACCCAGATAACAGCCCTAATGTAATCCCAGGCTCCCATATTGAATTAAATCTGATCTAGGTTATTTAGGTTACATACTGCATAAATTCCCTCTCTGTGTCATTTCTCTGTAAAGAGTGAGCATGCTTCAGTTTTCTCTATAATATACATTTATTTTTGGAGCTCATTAAAAAGGTTAGGAAATTTAAATAGGTCTAGTCAGTAGACAAAAAGCTAAAGTTGAAGTTAGAAATACTCTCTGTGGTATTATCTAACACAAGATGAGAGTGTTTTATTTATTTATTTTTTTAACTCTTGGGTGCTATCTACAAAGACATTAAGAGTGCTGTTTGAAAAGTAGGTCTTAAAAAATCAGGTGTGTGTGTGTGTTTGTGTGTGTGTATGCTGCTTAAGAATGTTAGTTTTGCTTTAAAAGCAAAACTTGTAATAAATAATCAATGCTGTATGCCATTTTTCCCCTTTGTCTTCCCCACCATCTCTCTCATACTTCCTTTGGCTGCAAATACGTGATTGTAATCTCTTCTTAGTCTAAAATTAATTTGTACTTTTCTAATGTTTATGTTGCTTCTAGAAAATAAACCAGGTTATTGGTTTATTTGGGGGGTTAATAATTTAATTGCATTTCAGTAAAGATGCTATATAAAGTCATTTGATTATACAGGATAGTACAGTAAATCAACACCTCTGTATGGAAGTGGGTTCCTTGGGTTTTGAAGGAGTTAATTCCTCAGTGCCTTATTCATGTACTAAGGAGGACTGGTAGTTCTAGGAGAAATATGCCCGAATGATCAAGATCAGAGGACTTCTCTTATTTCAATGTACAAAGGAAGTAATGTATTCATCCCTGAAAGAACTGAGTTCTCTGTTTGGGTACTTTTAAAAAGCCACAATTTCATCTGTTAAATCTTCAAAATGTTAATGATAGCTTAGAATAGTAAAAATGGAACCATTTCTAAAGAATTGATAATTACTAATCCAATAACTGGAAATATAGGGGCCTTCAGAGTTTAGCTTGTGCAATAAGCTGGAAGATTTTTAAATATGCATTTTCTACACATTCATTAAGAAATCCTACTTTTTCTGAAGTACTAGACTCCCAAATATTTTTTTGTACTACTTCATTTACTCTCATTTCAGCAACAAGCTGTAAGCATAATACCTGGAAAACAATCTTAACATTCTTAAGAACCCAGAAAGTAGAGTGCTTCAAGGAGAGATAGCAGGGGACATGCTAGGAATTTTAAAAAACAAGAAACTGTCTTTAATATGCTTTTTGGAGAGAAGAGGTGATCCATGGTAGAGCTATTTTTGAATATACAGGAGATTTTTACAGAAGTTGAAATCTTTATCAACTTTTCACAAAGGATGAAATAGTGTATTTGCATGACCTTGAAGACTAATGTTTTGAGGCATTACTTAATCCAACAGCTGTGGCAATACCCTTTTGTGTGATACAAAATAAACAAAGAAACAGAATATAACATGGCAAGTGAATTTATGAGAAAGTCTGCTGTGTGAACACAGCTTTGGCTTCCACACAGGTTAACTATTTCAATGTGGTAGTGGTGATATCCTCCCTACAATTTAGCTGTGAAATTTGGGTCAACAGTAGATACTGTGACCCATTTTGGAACAACTGTAATCAGCATCACTTATGAGCCATGACTAGCACAAGCAGCAAGACAAGATCAATGATGATCTACAGAAACCGGGTGTTCATCACCAAACCTCTGCTGAATAAATGTAAGGACCACCTGTGTGTACATGTCCTAAGTCACTTCAGTCATGACTGACTCTTTGAGACCCTATGGACTGTATGCTACCAGGCTCCTCTGACCATGGGTTCTCCAGACAAGAACACTGGAGTGGGATGCCATGCCCTCCTCCAGGGGATCTTCTCAACCCAGGGATCGAACTCGAGTATCTTACATCTACTGCATTAGCAGTCAGGTTCTCTACTACTAGCGCCACCTGGGAAGCGCTACCATTGACCTGTACATCTACATACAACAGAGAAGGAAGCTATGGTGTGAGATATTTGCCTTTCCATCAACTGTCATGGATTTATTGTATGCTAAGCATTATCCTGATATCCGGGTGGCTTAAAAGATAGCTCTTGCTCCTGTGGATCTTAAAAATGTAGTAGGAGTGACTAAACATTGCATCGATAAGGAACAAATTTGTGCCAGCCTGGATGGGAGTGGAGTTTGGGCGAGAATGGATAGATGTATGTGTATGGTTGAGTCCCTTCTTCACTGTTCACCTGGAGCTATCACAGCATTGTTAATCAGCTATACCCCAGTACAAAATGTTTTTGGTGTTAAAAAAATTAAAATTAAAAAAAGAGCAAGCTAGCCATATATTAAACAGGGTTTTAAAAGATTTAGTGCTATGGATTAGACAAGGAAAACAAAAGGAAGAAACAGCTAATAGCACAGGCAGGCAACTGGAATGGTAGACGTTACTGAGATATCCTCAGGTGCAAAGTCAAACCTGTGGCAAAGTCCCAACTTGTAGAAAGAACAGTGAACCCACAGATGAACTAGGAGTACCTAAGTCAGGAGAACTTCTGGTGAAACCATCCCCAGGGAACTTGCTTCTTTTTTTCATGAATCCTGAGGTTTGTACTACTCTATGTTGCTGGCCTACATGACACTTTTCCCTGTTTATTCTCAAATGAATTTCTTGAATACAAATAATGTAAACCAGTGTAAGTATACAATGTCAGGCAATTATCTGTAGCCCTTTTCAGCCAAATCTTCAAATTTAAAGCCTTTGAATTTCTTATAAACTTCAGAAAAATGCTGCTGTGATGCTGTAACTGATTGTGCCTTCTCTGTGAAATGTTGTTTCCTTTTGAGGTTTTGAGAGATATGTTCTTTGGAGAACCTCAATACCAAGATAAAGTAGAGCGTTTAGCATTTTGTAAGCTCACACCCAAGGATTTCCCACAAGTTGAACATTAATTTTTAGTATTTTAGAAGAGAACAACATCAGCCACCTTGACTGTATACTGTACTGGAAATATAATGTCACTGGCATCTAAATACTCATACATAATTACACACACATTTTAAAGTATGTTCCATCCATTGTGGAGAAATAAAATGCATCCATTTTGGTGAGTGCTAATTACTTCTGTTCTAAATCCTAAATTAGGAAAGATATACCCAACAGAGTTCCAAAGAATAGCAAGGAGAGATATAAAAGCCTTCTTAAGTGAACAATGCAGAGAAATAGAGGGGAAAAAGATAGAATGGGAAAGACTAAAAGACTGAAAAAAAAGAGATCTCTTTTAGAAAATTGGAGATACAAAGGGGGTGTTTCCTGCAAAAATGGGCACAAAAAAGGACAGAAATGGCCAGCACCTAACAGAAAGCAGAAGGGATTAAGAACAGGTGACAAGAATACACAGAAGAACTATACAAAAGAAGATCTTCACAACCCAGATAATCACAATGGTGTGATCACTCACCTAGAGCCAGATATCCTGGAGTATGAAGTCAGGTGAGCCTTAGGAAGCATTAACTATGAGCAAAGCTAGTGGAGGTGATGGAATTCCAGCTGAGCTATTTCAAACCCTAAAAGATTATGCTGTGAAAGTGCTGCATTCAATATGCCAGCAAATTTGGAAAACTCAGCAGTGGCCACAGGACTGGAAAAGGTCAGTTTTAATTCCAATCCCAAAGAAGGGTAATGCCAAAGAATGTTCAAACTACTATACAACTGCACTCCTTTCACATACATGCTAGCAAAAGATCTCCAGGGGATCTTTTGCAACCAGGGATCAAACCCAGGTCTTCCACATTGCAGACAAATTCTTTACTGTCTGAGCCACCAGGGAAGGCCCAGACAGCATATTAAAAAGCAGAGACATCACTTTATCAACAAAACTCCATGTAGTCAAAGCTATGGTTTTTCCAGTAGCTATGTATGGATGTGAGAGTTGGACTATAAAGAAGGCAGAGAGCTAAAGAATTGATGCTTTTGAATTGTGGTGCTGAAGAAGACTCTTGAGAGTCCCTTGGACAGGACAGAGATCAAACCTATCTAACATAAAGGAAATCAACCCTGAATATTCATTGGAAGAACTAATGCTGAAACTGAAGTTCCAATATTTTAGCCACCTGATGTGGAGAGCCAACTCATTGCAAGAGACCCTGATGCTGGGAAAGATTGAGGACAGGAGAAAAACAGGGTGACAGAGGATGAGATTGTTGGATGGCATCACTGACTCAATGGACAGAAGTCTGAGCAAACTCAGGGAAATAGTGAAGTAGAGGGAAGCCTGGTTTGCTTCCACTCCATGGGGTTGCAAAGAGTTGCACTCGATTTGGCAAATCAGCAACAACAACAAATCCTAAATTGAGCAAGATAACTTACAAAAGCGTTCAAGCTGGTTTTAGAAAAGGCAGAGGAACCAGAGATCAAATTGCCAAAATCCACTGGATCATCAAAAAAGCAGGAGAATTCCAGAAAAATATCTATTTCTGTTTTATTGACTATGCCAAAGCCTTTGACTGTGTGGATCACAATAAACTGTGGAAAATTCTGAAAGAGTTGGGAATACCGGACCACCTGACCTGCCTTTTGAGAAACCTATATGCAGGTCAGGAAGCAACAGTTAGAACTGGACATGGAACAACAGATGGTTGTTGTTGGTTCCATCATGGTTCCAAATAGGAAAAGGAGTACATCAAGGGTGTATATTTGTCACCCTGCTTATTTAACTTCTATGCAGAGTACATCATGAGAAACACTGGGCTGGAAGAAACACAAGCTGGAATCAAGATTGCTGGGAGAAATACCAATAACCTCAGATATGCAGATGACGCCACCCTTTTGGCAGAAAGTGAAGAGGAACTAAAAAGCCTCTTGATCAAAGTGAAAGAGGAGAGTGAAAAAGTTGGCTTAAAGCTCAACATTCAGAAAACGAAGATCATGGCATCTGGTCCCATCACTTCATGGGAAATAGATGGATAAGCAGTGGAAACAGTGTCAGACTTTATTTTTTGGGGCTCCAAAATCACTGCAGATGGTGACTGCAGCCATGAAATTAAAAGACGTTTACTCCTTGGAAGGAAAGTTATGACCAACCTAGACAGCATATTGAAAAGCAGAGACATTACTTTGCCAACCAAGGTTCGTCTAGTCAAGGGTATGGTTTTTCCAGTGGTCATGTATGGATGTGAGAGTTGGACTGTGAAGAAAGCTGAGCACCAAAGAATTGATGCTTTTGAACTGTGGTGTTAGAGATGACTCTTGTGAGTCCCTTGGACTGCAAAGAGATCCAACCAGTCCATTCTGAAGGAGATTGATTTCTGGGTGTTCTTTGGAAGGAATGATGCTAAAGCTGAAACTCCAGTACTTTGGTCACCTCATGCAAAGAGTTGACTCATTGGAAAAGACTCTGATGCTGGGAGGGATTGGGGGCAGGAGAAGAAGGGGACGACAGAGGTTGAGATGGCTGGATGGCATCACCGACTGGATGGACGTGAGTTTGAGTGAACTCCAGGAGTTGGTGATGGACAGGGAGGCCTGGCATGCTGCTATTCATGGGGTCGCAAAGAGTCAGACATGACTGAGCGACTGAACTGAACTGAACTTACAAACATGTTCATTCATTTAAAAAATATTTTTCTAAGCATCTATTGTGTGTTAGGCACTGGGAGACCCAAGTCCCATCCCTCATGTATCTGATATTCAATTGTGTGACTTATATATCCTGTTTGTTTAGATTACTAGAAGAGGCTAGCTAGCCAACTGTTTAAGATAGACATAAATAAACAACTTGTAATACTATATTATCTTTGTGCTACAGGTAAAGGACCATTTCCCAGCCTGTTGCAGCATGCAAAGACTCTCTGATATTTCACAATAACGTTAATACCTAATTCTTCAGATCTAATTGCTTTGTTTATCTTGACCGCTAGAATAATGTAATTGCTAACAGTTGTGCTTGAAAGAAAACAAATTCCTCTAGTTCCAAATTGTAATGAAGAGTATTCTCTATTGTTTATAGTATCTGTTTTATACAATGTATAAAAAAAGTATGTTTTGAACTGGTTATAGTTTCAGCAAAACTATAGTGACTAAGACAGTGCAGATATTTTTAGCATCATTTTTCCCCCATAATGAATTAGCTCTTTTGACTGGTGAAGAATCTGTTTTCATGATGTCAGGTCACTGGATGGAATTTTGACTTCTTGGAACTTCAAAAGGCTCATTATGTGATATATAACATGCAAATCCAATTTGACAGAAAATGCTTGATGAGGCTCCATTTCCTGAGCATATTTTTGTAAATAGATGTGTGTTTGGAATATACAGAGTATTTAAAATTTTATGGCCTATCTAGTTCCCTCCCCACCAAAATGCAGATATTTTAGGATACTTAAACTCATGAATATATAATCATTATAAATAAAACCAGAAAAAATAGAAAAGACTCAGGGCAAAAAAGAAAATAAGTTACTACAAAAGAGATAAGATCATTCCTAAGCAGAAAAAGATAAGATCATTCCTAAGCATTTAACTTAATATAACATTGAGCTTCTTCGCCATCAAGGCCATGGCGGGATGAATTCTAGTGGTTTTATTTTTAGATGAAAGAAGGTATATAAAACACTTCTAGTACTGAATCCTAGCTGATTTTGACATATTGATATTTATGTAAAAAGGGTAAAACAATGATCAATTCTTCAAAAGAGGCTTTGAAAAAGTATCAAAATTTCTTCATGGTTCTTATAACAGTGAAAATATTTGTATATCAAATTATATTATGGGACAAGAATTGACCTTAGGACAATAGAGTAGTTGCTTAGATATGCATATGCATATTACCAATAACCTCTACTGAAACAGAAGTAGAGGTTAAAGCAGTTGAAGAAATGAATATTAGCTTGTCTCTGTTAAATTAAGCAAGAAGAACAATAATTTGAAGGGGCTCTCAAAATATTGAATTAAAATGAAACAAAAAGTTTTATCTTGAAACTCTGTAAAGAAAGAAGAATTAATACTCAAGCAGCTTTCTTTGGTGGTGTAATAAAATTATGAAGGTTAGCTTGTCTAAATTAATCTATTTACTAATTTTTTTCCTTTCTTCACTTTTTGGTGCTAGATCTTATCTTCCTAAGGTACTAATGTTTTTCTTTTGCGCTTGTGTTAGCTTATGTCCTTTAAGAAGCAAACACCAGTACCAGATTAAACATGCTAGAAATGCAGGGAACTTCCAATGGGAAAAAGGGGGAAGGAGCTGGAAGAAACTTGGTCTGACCTTAGGTGAAGAAGAGAGACAGGGAAGGAAGAAAAGAAAGAAGGAAGGGAGGGAAGGAGGAAGAGATGGAGGGAGGAAAGAAAAGTACTGCTTCTAGATAGGCTTTGCAGTTCTAAAGAAAGTTCATCACGGTCATCTGGTAGGTTTTGAGCATAGTCTCTACTGTGAGAGGAATTTCTTGTCTCCCAGGAGCAGACCTGCCTTAGTACTTCTGCCACACCCAATCATTGGCTGGAGGCCAGTGGGAAGGTGTGACCCTAAGAGAATTGAAGTGATAGGTTTCAAATCTTAGCAGCTGGGTCCATTAGTTAGTTATACTCTCAGCCATCAGAGATCCAAGGGACACCTTCTCAGGGTGTCCAAAACAATGTGCATATAATGGCCTCAATTTACCTTGAGCAGCGTTAATCATTCTACTTTCTATTTTTATCTGCTTAATCTAAATAACGACAATCACTTTTTGAATATTCACCAGGTGGCAGACACTATTAAAATCTTTACATGCGTTCTGTCGTTTCATTGTCACAAACACCCTGTTATTATTCCCATTTTACAGAAGATTACTTAATGAGTTTCTTGCATGAACTGGCTGCAATGGACTATTACATCATCCTTATTAAATTGAGGACTGTTTCCCAGAATCCCCTCACCTGTCTGGTCCCCCTACCAAAAGAAGAACTTGCAAGACATTGGCAAATTGAAGTGATGCCACAGACTTTACTCTGAAAGTTGTTTTGCAGCCAGACAAGATAACAGATAGATGAAGTTGTGGTTCAGTGGGGTTGCTGCATTGTCTTAGTTCTCCTCTGCTCTAACAGCTTACTGGTCCTGAATATCAAAGTTGGGGACAGGGGAGCCTGGTGGGCTGCCGTCTATGGGGTCGCACAGAGTCGGACACGACTGAAGTGACTTAGCAGCAGCAGCATGTATACCCAGAAACTCTCAGCTGCAGACCCACAGAAAGAACATTCCATAAAGCTCCCCAGTGGGATCTCCTTTTATGGGTCTATTTTAGTAATGGGATGTACTTGGCTCCTTAGATTGATAGCGTGCTAACTTCTCTTATCTTCTAAAGTTTCCCTTCCAGACTTTCACTTCCCCAGCTCCTCCCACAATTGTAAAGTATAGTTCTTATAGTTAATTCCTTTTCCCAGAACACTTAGTGAGTCTCCTGCCCTGCCTGAACCTGGCCTGATAGAGTAATAGCAAAATAAATGAATGGTCAAGTGAGGCCTAGCCTAGGGATTGAGAGGTACACCGTGAGGCTTCAGAGTCTAATATCCTGTATTTTAGATTACAGGAAGCATGATCCATTTGTTTTAAATATCAAATACGCAAAAAGAAAATTTAACTAGAAGCTATTGAGATTAAAGTAATTCCCTTACAGTTTAAAGCTTCTCACTTGTAGTTTTCCAAGTGTTTTAACAGTATCTGTCATGTGGTGAATATCCAAAAAGTGAAGATGATGATATTTTAGGTAGATAAACATCCCACTGTTACACAGTGTGTTATATGTGCAGCAAAAATGTTGTCCAAAAATTTAAATAAATATGAACACCTATAATCATATCTGGTTAGGATCCTAGATTTTTGTGACCTAAAAAGCAAAGGACATCACCTTAATTGAGAAAATTTAAGAGCAGGCATTATCTATCAGTCAAGCCCCTAATATTAATTCATTTCTAATGTGTCTAGTTGTTGTTTAGTTGCTAAGTCATGTCCAACTCTTTGCAACCTCAAGGACTGTAGCCCACCAGGCTTCTCTGTCTATGGGATTTCCCAGGCAAGAATATTGGAATCTTCCTCCAGGGGATCTTCCTGACCCAAGCATTAAAGCTGGGTCTCCTGCATTGGTAGGTGGATTCTTTACCACTGAGCCACCTGGGAAGCCCTAGTGTGTTTAAAGTTGCCTGTGAAGTGTATCTTCAAGATACTGAATGGTGCTAAATTAATATTACTACATCAATATATAAAAGTGAATGTTGAAAAATATCTTTCAAAAATGATGGCTTTGCCATAATTTACATGAAACTTTTTCCAGAGAGTATTTTTACAAGACATTTTATCTTTTTATGCTTTCAACTTTAACCTTGAACAGTGAAAGTGAAAGTCAGTCTGTCGGACTCTTTGCGACCCCATGGACTATACAGTCCATAGAGTTCTCCAGGCCAGAATCCTGGAGTGGGTAGTTGTTCCCTTCTCCTAGGGATCTTCCCAACCCAGGGATCGAACCCAGGTTTCCCTCATTGTAGGCGGATTCTTTACCAGCTGAACCACCAGGGAAGCCCAATTTTGAACAATAGACAATCAAATAAGGAAAAAAATGTCACCATTTGTGTCATCACACCAACCTGGGAAAAGGACATAGGTCCATAATTATAGTTGTACTCTGTTCTTTTCTGTGCTTGCTCTATTTACCTATTGTGTTTTTACCCCAATTTTATCCCTCCATATGTATGGTAGTTTTGCCAGCTTGATGTCCTATTTGGTTCTGCCAATAAGGGTCCCTAGAGAGGATGGGAGGATGGGGCAGGAAAGGCAGAGAAGACCTCCCTACTCTTTCTTGCTTTTTCTCTAAGCACTATGTGGCAGCAGTAATCTACCCCCAGACTGTTTATTCCCACTCCTTTTGGCACTTCCAGAATAAGTCCTATCACATGCCAAAGTGAAACCACATCAGCCAAAGGGGACTCCTTATCAGAGGTTGAGCCTCCATTCCCTGAGGCCTCACCTCTAAGCTGCTACTCTGGTAACTTCTGTGTTTCCATTTTGTTTCCAGAGCCTTTGGGGGAAGTAGTTGCTTGTCTTCATTAGCTCTTTAATTTACCCTAGTGTTCCCTTCTTGCTCTGAAGGCCTCCAAAGCCTACATCATCATTCCTTGCATTAACTCTTCCTTGAAACTCTTGATGTGAATTGTTTTACTCATTGGACTCTGTCACAATCACTATTATATGGCTTCCAGCAAATAAAGGGGGCTTATATTTTCTTCCTTGCCTTTTTCTTCCCCTCAGGTATTTATGAGAGTTTCTAAGGTAAGTTGTAAATGTCATCAAGAAACATCCCCTCAGTTATTGCAGATTATATACAGTTTTTTTTCCTTCTTCCCAGTTCTTTATGAAATCTTCTGCTAATGCCTCTATAGCTACGATACTTAGGTCCTGCTGACAGACACTGAAGGTGAGGTCCTCCCTGAAGATCCAAATGTGACTAACATTCTACTCATTCTGCCACTCACTCTACTGTGCCCACCCCTAGTTCTAAAAATACCCAGCGTAATATAGCTTCCATTCTCCTAGGCTGCTTTCTTTGATGTTACTTTTGTGCTGGGCTCTTAGTATCTCTTAAACATGTGGGGAACAGCTTTCACTTTTACAGTCTATTTGATGGCACGTCCTTCCCTATGGCAGAAGTTTGAGTTATGGGGCTGAGCTGCAGGGCAGTCTGTGTCACTGACAGAGGGAACTGCTTAGAATTACCCACGTTCCCACAGAGGCAAAGAGTCCCACCCCCACGCCTGCCCTATTTTAGCCAGAGTGTGATCCGTTTTATGTTTTATTTTCATTTCCTCTGAAGATTTCATTTGCACAAAGGAGTTCTCTGTTACAGAAAGATTTTCGAAACTGCTAGCATAGAACCTCCAGATGTGCCCAAACATATCTAAATTCAATGGTGAAAAATACCTAAGTTTTAATCTAAGACCACTACTACAAATGTAGAAAACACTTGTATGGCCTGTGATTCTTAGGATTCAACATAAAAATTTCTTTCAAGTTTTAGAACTTTGAAAAAGAATAAATTTATTCCTTATTTGTTGAAAAATATGTGTATATGATCTTCAAGGAAACTCAAGGCCTACATTCCTGGTAATTGTATTTGTGGGTTCAAAGAACTTACTAGAAAAAGTGTAGTAGTTACATGTTGTGCTTTGGAGGATCCAGAGTATGAGAACTGCCATCAGTGAAAAAGATCATAAATCGGAACCCCTGGATTTCACTAGTTAAACAAAAGAAAATGAAGAAATGTGCTGAGCTTCAAAGATCTCTAAGAAAACATGTACTTTTCACTAATATGCACTTGTTACAAAGTAAATGAAAATTGCATGTGAAAGGGATTTGAAAGCCATAAAATACTACCAAAAGAAAGCTGTGGATATTTGGAATGCTCTTCTCAATAAAAGTGAATACCTGGGAAGACATATGAAAAGGTTATTGAATAAGAAAGAAAAGAAAAGGAATTGAAAAAAAAAAATTTAAAAGAAATCACAACTATATCAGTGGAAGCCATATGAAAACAAGATTTTTTCAAAATTGGCTTATTTCTAGCAAGGTGGTAAGTTCCTATATGGTAGTGTTTATTTGTTAAAACAAGCAAAATGTGGGAAAGTTTTAGTCTTCAAACACTGAGCCATTTACTTGTGATATATATATATATATACATATATATAATACATATCAATATATATGTATTTTTGGCAAATAAGGCCAAGAAAGAAATTGAAGAATTTCTTTGGACTTTATATTGCTAGTTAAACTCGTTAAATTAGTTATATGTCATAAGGGCATGCCAGTGAGATTTTTCGGAGCTTGCATGAGCATTTGCTACCATCCACAAATTTCCTAAATTAAATTTTTATATAATATAGTACTGAACACCAACAACACAGCATAGAACTTAGAGATCTTTATTATGCTTTGGTTGTGAGTTGGGTTGGATTCTGCTATTGATTTTTAAGTAAAAATCTTAACTTTACCCATAAAGACATCTTGTTTCATTTTCATTAAAAGGTAGGCTGAACTTTTTTTCAAGTCCATCTTCTGGAGGCTCTATAATTTTCTTTGAAGTTTTCTAAACTTCTTTCCATTTTGAAGTCCATGGACCTGGAACATATGTCTAGAATGTGTGCATGCTGGTAGTATTTTAAAGATTATTTCCTTAAACCATGTCCACCAAAAAATTCTTGATAATTTTGCTGCAGGAAGCAATAGTCAGTAATCTTCTTTGAGCATAATCTATCAGATACAATTTCTCTAATTACACTGCATCAGCTTTTCTAAAAGTTCTGAAAACGTTTCCATAAACTAAAGGTGTTACACAAAAAGATGTTTTTCTGATCAAATAAATTTAGGAAATGCTAAGTTGAACAAGGTTAAACAGGTTTCTTTCCTGCAGGAGTCCCATGAATACTTTAATAAGATAACATCTGTCATAAATCTCTAGGAGAGAATACTGATTGATGATGTGTTTTCCAAAGTTGCTTCGTCAAGTAGCTTACAACATTATTTAGACCTTTTATGAAACTCTAGTTTGGAAATGTTAATTCTATGATTTGCTTGAGTGGGGCCTTGAACCACTGAATGGGCCTAATAGCAAGAAATTTCATTTTTTTTCAGGGCTTATCTACTTGCTCTGAATTCATCATATTAGTAATGTGGCTGGTGAATGACTTGCCTGGTAATTTTACTGACCAAACATATTTTTTCCCCTCACAAGTTATCATGAGTAGTAAGATTCTCTTTAATGTTCAAAGTTGGCACAAGGAACTTTGAAAACTGGAATTCAAAATGCATGCATCCTGGAAATCATAACTAAATTACAAATGTCATAAACTGTGCAGAAGAAATTTGAATCAAGACATCATTGCCTCTATTATTGATATAATATTTAAGAAGGTGTGTGAGGGAGTGGGTGGACTACTTTGAAGGCTTGGGTTGTTATTGTTTTGTATTGTTTAATGGGATGATTACAGTCTTGTATAGGCTTGTACCCAAGTCACACCTCGCTCAGTGAAAGATTTCCATCAATAACACAGAGATGAAAGCTGCCGTTAAAGTCTGTTATCCAAGCAAACCTTTGGCTAAGGATGCAAGAATCCATTTTAATAGCCTAGCTCCAGTCACTATATAAGCTAATAATACTCCAGGCCCAAGAGGAGATGCCTTATGTAGTATTTACAGTGAGCTAGGCCTATACATCTGACAGTGGTACTAAGCTTGCGTTCCAGCTCTACCTTTTATAAAGTGTGTGACTTTGAGTAAGTTACTTAAATTCTTAAACCTCTAAGTATCTCATCTATAAAATGAAGCTAATACTGAAATCCAATTTATAGGGTTGTGAGGATTAAGGGAGAGGGCTTATATGTTGAGATTGCATGTGGGTTGATAAATATGACCCCAATAATAAAACATATTGTTGTTGTTCAGTCATTAAGTTGTATCTAACTCTTTGTAACCCCATGGACTGTAGCATGCCAGGCTTCCCTGTCCTTCACTGTCTTCTGGAGTTTGCTCAAATTCATGTCCATTGTACATATAGGTAATATTTAATACATATGTCTACCCACACATGCTCACATGCATGCATTCCTGCAAAAATGCAAGACCCCAGCCTTGTTGATGTAGTAGCATGTTCCTTTTGTCATTTGTGTCTACCACGTGATATACTTGGCCACAGGCTCTCGTACACTATTCTCATCATGTTAGTTGTGGTACGTAACGTAGAGTTAGCTTTGAAGAAGGCAGCACAACAGTTCACGTGTTTGCAGTGAGTGCCAGCTGTGTCTGAACCTTGCTAAAGGCTGTGGAGTGTCTGAGAGAAGTTTGAGGTAGGGACTGAGTCTTTTGAAAGAGAGAAACTCAATTAACCCAAAAGGGGCTGAGGAGGGGATGTCAAAAGCTGCTGGCTAAGAGGACGTTATCGCCAACATCTCAGGAGCAGCAAGTAGAATCCAGATTCCAGCAGTGGTTGAGGGTGAGCAGTGAAGTGGGTACAGAGTTGGGGAGAACTAGGAGAGAGCAAGCCAGAAAATTACAGCTGCACCTACCATTTAAGACACCACCCTTCCTCTCAATCTCCTTTTCCCATTGATGTGAACCTTGACGGGTCTGATGGAACAGCTGGTGAAGTGAGGGGGAAAATCCTACCCTTCTGATCCGAGCAACCACCCCAAGGAAGGCTTCCAGACCTGAAGCCAAACGGTGGGAAAGGGAGTGGTGACTGAGGACAATACGTTTTATAATAAATGAACAATACAGGAATTAATTTGTTATGCTAGATCAGGCTGCACTTTTTTGTTACATTCACTAGATTGTTCTTGTTGTTGACACAGTTGAGAAAAATCTAAGGACCAGCCATATATTTCATTCAGGGGAAGGAGCAAAGTAAGTCCAAAAGCACACTTGGAAAGGGGCAATGGAAGGAAAACTAAAGTTCTTTATATATGTGTTCCTATTGAATTCAACTGGCTCAACAAAACATTTACCTATCTGATGATTGTATAAATGTTATGCTTTTTATTTAAAAGTGTTCTCTGCACTTATGAAGCTAATCTAATGAATTAACTTGGTGGCTTTTTTTTAATATTACTTTAGTAAAAAAAATTGTCCCCACCTTTGGGTACAAAGGCAAATACTGCTTCCAGTGCTATTTTATTTTCTTGTTTTTCTGAAGATGAATGAAAATCCAAAAAACCTTCCTTTTTTAGTGTCCTAGTAACTGTAATGAAAAAGCCAAGCATTCATGGCTGAATGAATGCATAAGCAGTAGTTCCTTTATAAGTGAAAGAAAGCAAAGTTCAGTCAAGCATGACAGCAGGGTCTCCTTAATATGCTTGCAAAATGTACTGGGAAGACACAATGTATTCTGATTGCTAAACCAGGCTGAACTTGCAGTAGTGTGGGTATGAGTGTTTCCACAGGAAAAAATATAAAACCATTACACAGGATGCTACAGAAGCCATGTGGAGTGAAGGAAATGCAGACTTGAGAGTTGGGTCTTTGAAGGTCTGTGCACCTGCTGTGGAGCATAACTGAGATGGTATGTCATTTTTCACACATAGAAAATGATCAAATGGCAGATAGAGATCTTTTCTAAAAACGTGTTTTTTAAAAAAACTGAGAACACTACCTTTTCAGACAGAGAAACAGGATATTTGGATCTTATTTCCTAGAGTAAGAACAGCAGACATGGATGGCACGGAAGTTACAGTCACGAGTATACACACAGCACATGAGGTCACTGGTGAATGAACTTTTAAATCATATATTCATGTCTGGCACTGTTAGAGACAGAGAGAGTAACTTGGTTAGCACCTTCATTCTAAAATATACCAACACATTTTTATGAAGGGCTGAGACATTTTTTAACCTCTGCTCTCCTTCTATCAATATATTTTTAATTACTTGGTTTAGGAAAAAATATTAAATTTGTTTATATGATACAAAAAAGCCACCTTATAGTTAAAACTTAAAATTTTCCTAACATTAGGATTCTACTATACTGGAGTGGGTTGCCATTTCCTTCTCCAATGCATGAAAGTGAAAAGTGAAAGTGAAGTCGTTCAGTCGTGTCCAACTCTTAGCGACCCCATGGACTGCAGCCCACCAGACTCCTCCATCCATGGGATTTTCCAGGCAAGAGTACTGGAGTGGGGTGCCATTGCCTTCTCCACTACTATAGAAAATAGAAGGATAAATTGAGTTGATTGTCCATTTTATTTCCCTAAAAGCAAAGGTATCAAATGACAAGTATCAAGTAATGTTTGTAAGTCCCTAAGAAAGCTGTGAGTTAGTC
The DNA here is from genome assembly GCF_029378745.1 of Bos indicus. NCBI lineage: Eukaryota > Metazoa > Chordata > Mammalia > Artiodactyla > Bovidae > Bos > Bos indicus. The sequence goes on along the minus strand of NC_091765.1, from coordinate 56,348,621 downwards.
GTTTCTATTTGTAAGTCACAGTCTATAGGTGGACATATAGTGTGGGTCCATCTCTACTCTGAAATCTCTATAGATTAGACTGTGCACTCTTTTTGGGTAGGTGGAATGTAAAAGTGACTAAAAGGATGGTCCCTGTTAGAACATCGTTTTACTGAAAATATTCTTTTTGTCACTTTAGTTTTTCTTACAAAGTATTGTTTTCACCTCTTCAGGATAGTTGGCTCTTGATGTCATCCCTCTAGCATGCTTCTGAACAGGAAGTTACCTGAATGTGGGGAAACAGCAATAGAAGAAAAAAAGATAGTCTCTAGAATCATATAAATGTTCTATCAAATAATACATTTGCAGTTTAACTTCTCTGCATCTCAATTTATATATCTGATGTAAGAACATAGCAGTCATACATTCCATCAAGGGTTATTTTGAAGATTATATAAGGTAAGGAAATTATTACGTTGTCCCCTGCTTCAATCTTTTTGATGACTTCTGATCACCCTTCTGATAAAAATCCCCAAACCTGACATGACTTATATCATATCAGATCAGTCACTCAGTCGTGTCTGACCCTTTGCGACCCCATGAATCACAGCACACCAGGCCTCCCTGTCCATCACCAACTCCCGGAGTTCATTCAGACTCACGTTCATCGAGTCAGTGATGCCATCCAGCCATCTCATCCTCTGTCGTCCCCTTCTCCTCCTGCCCCCAATCCCTCCCAGCATCAGAGTCTTTTCCAATGAGTCAACTCTTTGCATGAGGTGACCAAAGTACTGGAGTTTCAGCTTTAGCATCATTCCTTCCAAAGAAATCCCAGGGCTGATCTCCTTCAGAATGGACTGGTTGGATCTCTTTGCAGTCCAAGGGACTCTCAAGAGTCTTCTCCAACACCACAGTTCAAAAGCATCAATTCTTTGGTGCTCAGCCTTCTTCACAGTCCAACTCTCACATCCATACATGACCACTGGAAAAACCATATCCTTGACTAGACGAACCTTTGTTGGCAAAGTAATGTCTCTGCTTTTGAATATGCTATCTAGGTTGGCCATAACTTTCATTCCAAGGAGTAAGCGTCTTTTAATTTCATGGCTGCAGTCACCATCTGTAGAGATTTTGGAGCCCAGAAAAATAAAGTCTGACACTATTTCCACTGTTTCCCCATCTATTTCCCATGTGATGGGACCGGATGCCATGATCTTTGTTTTCTGAATGTTGAGCTTTAAGCCAACTTTTTCACTCTCCACTTTCACTTTCATCAAGAGGCTTTTGAATTCCTCTTCACTTTCTGCCATAAGGGTGGTGTCATCTGCATATCTGAGGTTATTGATATTTCTCCCGGCAATCTTGATTCCAGCTTGTGTTTCTTCCAGTCCAGTGTTTCTCATGATGTACTCTGCATATAAGTTAAATAAACAGGGTGACAATATAAAGCCTTGACGAACTCCTTTTCCTATTTGGAACCAGTCTGTTGTTCCATGTCCAGTTCTAACTGTTGCTTCCTGATCTGCATGCAAATTTCTCAAGAGGTAGATCAGGTGGTCTGGTATTCCCATCTCTTTCAGAATTTTCCACAGTTTATTGTGATCCACACAGTCAAAGGCTTCAGCATAGTCAATAAAGCAGAAATAGATGTGTGTGGGAGAACAGAGGTGTGCTCTAGACCAAGAAGAACATTTGAAAACCTCAGAGGCAGCAAAAGTCAGGAACTTTTGAGGAAATAAAAGAGGGTCTTTCTCTAGATGGTGAAAAAAGGACAAGATGAAGTTGAAGGAACGAGCAGCTATATACTTATATAGTTATACATAATATACCTGCTTGTTCCTTCATCTTGTCCTTTTTTCACCATCTAGAGAAAGATCCTCTTTCATTTCCTCAAAAGTTCCTGACTTTTGCTGCCTCTGAGGTTTTCAAATGTTCTTCTTGGTCTAGAGCACACCTCTGTCCTCCCACACACATGCACAGCACACAAGCTGACTCCCATCAGCCTGTACTTCTCAGTTTAAATGTCACCTGTAAAGAGGAATCTTCTGATTTACCAGTCAAAACCATTCCTTCCTTCCCCTTATTATATTCTCTTGCATAGAATCTCGTTCATTCCTAAAGCCACAAATGTTGGGGTACTCTGAAATGGCTGGAAAGATAGACATCAGGCAGATAAGGAATCAAATATTACTTTTATTTCCCTTTGGCAGCATGCCAGGCTGTGGAAGCTATGGATAGCTTCAAACCTCCCATAGGTTTTAGAGTTTGGAAGAGCAACACACTCTTTTTGTCACTTGGCTCCCTGTGAGAAAGAGGGAATGAAAGAGCAGGGCTCATATGGCCATTTTCCCCTTCCCAAAACACTACATAGGTAAGTTACTACAGGTCATAGAGTAGAGTGTGTCTGTGGTGGGGAGAGGGAACTAGGAGGGTTAGAAACTCTCTAAATAAGAAGGAAAGATTGGGAATAGGGGGACAGCATTTCGTGTATTCTCAACTAAAATGTATTAATATGAGCCATATGCAATGACCAGGTTAATTCTGAGGTTAAATATAGACAAATATCAGTAAATTCATATGGTTTAAGTAAAATCATACATGTACAAATAGTATATACATGTAAATATATAAATACAGTATATATATGCATTGATATACTAGTAGTATATGTAATATCTGTATACATGTATATGTATATACATGTAGTATACTATACCATGAAAGTGAAAGTGAAAGTTGCTCAGTCATGTCCGACTCTTTGCTACCCAATGGACTGTAGCCAGACAGGCTCCTCTGTCCATGGAATTCTCCAGGCCAGAATCCTGGAGTAGGTAGCTGTTCCCCTCTGCAGGGTATCTTCCTACCCCAGGGACTAAACCCAGGTTCATACTGTATTGTATATATATTTGTTTGATTCTTTGGGTAATATCTTCCCCTGTTATCATGTTGTAAACTTCAGAAAGATAGTGACATAAATCTACTTTATCTTTCCATCTCTGTGACTCATCATATTTTATTGGCCAACCCAATACAAAATTTAGTTCAATGAATAATAGCTGCAAAGTGTTTAATATGATATTTGACTTATTTTAAGAACTCAACAGATGCCAGCTATTACAATGATAACACTGGTTGCTGCTTCTGCTGGTAAAACATTCTTATGTGTTGGGTATTGACTTTTGAGCTGGGTTCTATATTTATAAGATTTCTACTTCAGAAATCCGTAAGTGTTCTTCGAGGCTCACTCAAATAACGTGTCATTCACTGGTCATGATTTCAGGCAATATCCCATAGTTGCAATTTCCACAGCTTCTAAGTTACAACCAAGGAGAAGTAGGGTGAGGAGAAACTACAGCAAATTAGGGAGTGTATTCCTGTCCAAAAATGGCAGCCAGTTTTCCAATCTGTTCACACTTGCTCTGTGGGAATGTGAGTTCAGCATTATCAGACACACTGATTTTCCAAGAGAAGCTAAAAATTCATATTTTAATGTAAACTCTTCTAAATTTGAGCAACTAAATACTGTTAAATTCTATGTACTTTGAAAGCTAATGGACTTCATGTTTTCCATGTGCAGCAAGTTTGTGTCCTCTGCTTTTGTGATTGTTAATTGTGGTATGCTGCTGCTGCTAAGTCGCTTCAGTCGTGTCCGACTCTGTGCAACCCCGTAGATGGCAGCCCACCAGGCTCCCCCATCCCTGGGATTCTCCAGGCAAGAACACTGGAGTGGGTTGCCATTTCCTTCTCCAATGCATGAAAGTGAAAAGTGAAAGTGAAGTTGTGCTCAGTCATGTCCGACTCTTAGCTACCCCATGGCCTGTAGCCCACCAGGCTCCTCCTCCCATGGGATTTTCCAGGCAAGAGTACTGGAGTGGGGTGCCATTGATTTCTCCAATTGTGATATGAGGTCTCATCAATCCTTTTCTTGTTTTAAATTTGCCCTTTACATGATTGTTAGTCTGTGCTTTTCAAATTGGTTTTGTAACAGTTGATTTGCTTTATAAGAGATCTATTTTTAGCTGTTGCTTGTGTATTTCTACCTACCTATTTTGCAAATCCCTCCCCACTTTTTTTTTCTTATGTCAGAAGAACTCTCAAGGCTAGTTATTTATTATAAGGGAAGCATTTTTAGCACAAAGGGGCAAAATGAAACTATACAGTATTTTCAAGCTATAGCATGAAGAAATAAACTTTGTGAAGTGTTCAATAAACAATTTCAGAAATGAGGAAAATTGACACAACAAAGTGAAAGCAATGATTTTACTCTCAGTTGATGTATTTCCTGTGAAAATCCACTGAGTCATAGTTAGGATTTCTGGACTTCTCTTAACACTGATTTTTCTTAAGGAACTATTTTCCATATAAAAGTAAAATTAGATGTTTATGTTAGCGGTGGTAGAAACTACTGGATATCTGCAACTCTAAAATGTAATCTACTTTTGGATATGTGATTATTTTCTATACCACAAGAAAAAAATCTCACTATTAAACTATGATATAACACTGTTCATTTAGAATTTATATTATGTATATATATGCATATATATGTATATAAATATGTATATGAAAATGCTCTTTGAGAATTATTTAAACATAGATTTTATCAAATCTCATACTCCCATTTCTTTGCCTCTTCACAAAGAAAGCTAATATCTCTTTGATGACATTTCATAACAGTTAAACTCAACATGTGTAGCACTGTCAATGCAAGTAACTTCAATGAAGTGAGGACAAAATAAGCATCTATGATCAGGTTCATGAACATGTAGGTAATGACAACTATACTATGACTGTTGTGAGACAACAGCAATTCATTTTAAGGTGAATTTACATTTCAAAAGTAGTAAAGTGTTAAAATATATGTATCTGTATCAATGAAATGGGCTTCCCAGGTGGCACAATGGTAAAGAATCTGCTTACCAATGCAGGAGACAGCAAGAGATGCAGGTTCAATCCCTGGGCCAGGGAGATTCCCCTGGACTAGGAAATGGAAATCCACTCCAGAATTCTTGCCAGGAAAATTCCACAGACAGAGGAGCCTGGTGGGTTACAGTTCATGGGGTCACAAAGAGTTGGATATGACTGAGCACATCAATGAAATACAAAATGAAATTTTCATATAAAAGTAATATTTCAGAAACTCATTTAGCCTCTGTTCTAATAGTGACACAGATAGTATAGAATCTTCCCACAATGCAGGAGACCTGGGTTCAAATCCTGGGTTGGTAAGATCCTTTGGAGTAGGAAATGGCAATATTCTGCAGTATGCTTGCCTGGAGAATTTTATGGAAAGAGAAACCTGGCGGGCTGCATTTCATGGGGTCACAAAGAGTTGGACAGAGCTGAGCAACTAATACACTAATTCCTAGAGCCTAAATGAGTTTCTGAAATATTACTTTTATATGAAAATTTATGTTTACTTTTTTCTTGATATTATTCATGGTTTCTGAAAAACTTATATTTTAAAATAAATTATTTCTGCAATACCATCAACTTTTAATCAATAATTGAATTGATTGAATATTTTGCACTGCTCTTTTGTCTACCTTACAGTAGATATCCACTCAAGTTATTCCCTTGTGGTGAGAAAGAGTTAAAAAGAACTTTCAAAGCAACTCTTAAAACTTGTAACAAAGTACTGAAAAAAGTCAACCTAATGAATATATACTCTTTTCAGTTTAATAAAACAAACATTTATCTAAAGCTTTATGGTAAGTACTTCAGAGAATTCAAATAACAAGATTCTAAGTATGTATAATGCAAGGCAGACTGACAAGAATAAAGAGGTTATGGTACTTCAGGAATACAAATAGTAATAAGAAAAACTTCTCAACATCCATAAGGCAAACCCTACTGATATAGGCTCTCCAATAGCAGTTAAGAGAAAGGACAATGGGAAAACCCAAGAGAAAGTATTGTATATGTCTGAATATATGGTATACCATTTTCTCCCCAAAGTTAGGCATCAGAAATAAAGGTCCTTAAGGTAAGTTTTCTTTGAGGCATCCTAGCAGAATGCTTAAGGCATAAGTTTTGAATCCACATTCAGTTCAGTCAGTTCAGTCGCTCAGTTGTGTCTGACTCTTTGTGACCCCATGAATCGCAGCACGCCAGGCCTCCCTGTCCATCACCAACTCCCGGAGTTCACTCAGACTCACGTCCATCCAGTTGGTGATGCCATCCAATCATCTCATCCTCTGTCATCCCCTTCTCCTCCTGCCCCCAATCCCTCCCAGCATCAGAGTCTTTTCCAATGAGTCAACTCTTTGCATGAGGTGGCCAAAGTATTGGAGTTTCAGCTTTAGCATCATTCCTTCCAAAGAACACCCAGGACTGATCTCCTTCAGAATGGACTGGTTGGATCTCCTTGCAATCCATGGGACTCTCAAGAGTCTTCTCCAACACCACAGTTCAAAAGCATCAATTTTTCGGCGCTCAGCCTTCTTCACAGTCCAACTCTCTCATCCATACATGACCAGAGGAAAAACCATAGCCTTGACTAGACGAACCTTTGTTGGCAAAGTAATGTCTCTGCTTTTGAATATGCTATCTAGGTTGGTCATAACTTTCCTTCCAAGGAGTAAGCATCTTTAGTTGAGTTCAAATACTTTCTTCCTTATTTACTATTTGTGGGCTCTTAGATGGAATAATTTTTCTGTGTCTTGGTTTCTTCACTGGCTAAAAAGAAAAAAAAGAGAGAGAGATAATGATAGTATCTATCCCATACCCGATAAGAGAATTGAGTTCATAACGCGTAACAATGCCTGGTGCATAGAACCTGTGTATCACAGGATCTCCACCTGCTTGCAATTATTGTTCGTTAATCTGAACGGCAAACTACAGAACTGCAGGAGTGGGGGATGGGGAGTGTAGCCTAAAATATCCTCAATCAACCCTAGTTTAGGATATACACAAGGGCCATCCAATAAACTTGGTTAAAAGGAGGTGAAGATATTTAAAACAAATTAAGGACTTATTTTGGGGGTGTGACCTCACAGTTTTAAGTGTACTATGTTACTGCAAGGATCCTTTTAAAACCACTCAAAAAAACTGGTAGAGGTCATTACCATACATATTTCGGATGAATGAGAAAAAACAACTTCTTAATATAAAGCAAATAGGAACTTTTGGTTTGCAATGAAATTCCCAATGACAGGATCATAAAAGGTTTCAGAAAGTTAGGTACCTTCAAATATTTAGATAGAAGTGAAAATAATATTCTCTGAAAACAAAACACCTGTGATTCAAAGTGAGGTTCTAGTGATGAAGTCACTGACATCAAAGTTGCAAGTTAAAATTTGAATAAGATTATTTCATAAAATATGAGTGGAAAAGGCAGTATATATACTATATAATTTTATTTTCATGGATAATTTATCTAAAATGATTAATTTTTTATTATAAGTAGACATGTCTATTTTTATATACATTCCTAAAATTTTATGTTTTGCAAAACACTAGATTTTCCTTTATAGAAAAATGGAGGGATTAAATTCTGTAAATAATTCTGGGTATCAGATTTGGAAAGGCTTTAGAGGGATGTGGTATTTGAAGCTAGTCTTGAAGAATAATTGGAGAAAGGATAGAATTAATTTTATTGAGAGATGACTATTTTCTCGGTGCCATAGATATGTAATCAGGGTTTACAAATGGTTGAATTGAGACTCAGATAAGTTGAATTTGCTCAAAATGCCACAACCTACACTGACCAGGCTTCATTTTGAGCACAGACCTTTGCAATTTCAGCACTGCGTGCTTTCCGAAACAGGCAATTCAGTGCAGAGAATGGTTCCTGGAGAAGACTGGGCTGGAATTCTCTGTGCCTTATGGCATAATTGGTGTAAATCACTCGACATCTTTTTCTTAAGTTTCCTTTCTTATAGTGGGGATAATAACACTATATCTTCAAAGAGTTGTTGGGATAATTAAATGAGCTTTTGCAAGTAAAGTGCTGGGAATAGCAACTGGCACAGAAATGCTCTATGGGTGTTAGCCTTGATGATGTAAAGAAAAGGAAAAGGCGGAGGAGAGGAGGATGGTTTCCACTCTCTCCAACTGCCTCCTTCAGAAGCAGAATGCATTCTGGGTAGGAAAGATGGGTGGAGCAGAGACACAAAAGCTGGCAAGGGCAGAGCTATGCCTGCTCTCCCTCTGAAAATGGAGGAAATAAGTTGGAATGGGTCATTTTGGAATAAATACAGAGATAAAAAGATATATTCCAAATACATATTTGGAATAAATAAACAGATGGAAATTAACTGGTACTATAAGGAGAAGGGGATGACAGAGGATGAGATGGCTGGATGGCATCACTGACTCGATGGACGTGAGTCTGAGTGAACTCCGGGAGTTGGTGATGGACAGGGAGGCCTGGTGTGCTGCGATTCATGGGGTTGCAAAGAGTCGGACAGGACTGAGCGACTGAACTGAACTGACTGATATAGTAGAATGGCCTTGACAGTCAACAGATTTTTCATACTTCAATTTTTATAAAGTTACTTTTCTTCCATACTTTTCTCCCTGAATGCCTAACTATGAGGGCTGCTACATATCAATACATTACACATAGGCTATGAATAGAGTCTAGAAGTGTCTGATTTATCCGTTATTTACTACTTAATCTAAGTCTCAATCCTTTGTTTGTAAAATTGGAAAAAGAGTTCCAACTCATGGGAGTTGTACAAACACAACATATATGCTAGGTGTTCGGCCAGAACCTGGTATGATTAGTGAACAGTTAACAAAAGATTTTGCCATATTCCTTCAGCCATCTTTTATCTTCCTTCATATATTAAGGTTCTTAAAATCAGCATACACCTTATCACCAATGCATACTTTCAGTAAGGGAGTCCTGCTTTTCTTTCACTTCCCAGAGCTATTATTGACTCATCAGTGTGCCTTACAGCTTTTATTTCTTCTCAGAGAAGACTGAAAATCTGGGGGTCTCACTGTGTTTGCTAATCACTGTAGTTTCAATTTTGTTTATTGAAAATAAAACTATCTTATATTGTTTAAAATAAAAATTTTAAACAATAAATGACTGAATGATAATTGAGGAAGTAAGATATTGTTACAAAAAGGCACAAAGTCTTATTTTATAAAATCTACCGAGAGAAATAATTTGAGGACTCTGTTCCAGTAACAGTGCTTGCCTTATTGAGACATACCATAACTGATGTAAGATTTTTTGTTTATTTATAACCCACCTTGCTCAGAAAAGGATTTAAGATGGCTTACAAAGATAAAAATAAATGACAAGTATGTGAGAACTATGAGGGAGAGGGAAAATAAAGCCCACAGAGTATGGACTTAACAGGAAGTCAAAAAGAGCCACAAAAATAAAATTCTACAGAAATCCAAAAAAAAAAAAAAAAGACAATTCTTGAGATTTGGAAAATGTCGAGTGAACTTTCCTCGTGAAAATAGGTCTTTCTTTAAAGTATTTAGTTCAAAAGAAACTGAAGATTTGCTGTCTCTGGAGCATGCTTGCCTCAGCTGCCTCAGAGTCTCCCAGGGCAGGAGGGTGCTTTTTGATGGGCAGATTTTTCGCTGAAGATGAAGCCTCCCGAGAACCCGGGCTCCTGGGAAGCCTCCCACGCTCCAGACTTCACCAATTATTTCATTTTCATAATAAGCTCAGCACTTCCTCTAATTGTTTTACTTTCACCAACACGAACAGGACAAAGTAAGGACATTTCATCTTTTAAGGGAGAGAATTTCAGGTACAGTCTGTACAAAGATATTAACTAAAATATAAAAATAAGGAGCTTGCCTTGAAGTCACTGGCAAGCGATAAGATTTTACGGACATTTAAGTATCGATATTCCGGGGCGCACAAGGGTTTTTCTGTTTGAATTCCCATTCCTCTCGCTGCTTTATTGTTACTTCCAAGAGCAGAGTGTCAAGGTCCAAGTCCAAGGGAAAATGTCTTTCCGGGATCTAACGATCTCAGAGGCCAAAAGGACTAGAGCAGGGTTCTCCCTCCCCTCGGAGGGGTGGAGACCAGAAGGGGGACAGAAAGACAAGAAGGAGAAATATAAAACATCTGTGAGGAGGCTGTATTAGTTCAGATCTAAATTGAAAATCCCCTGCACCCTTAAAGTTATGACTGCTTGGGCAAGTTGCTCTCCCCCACAAACTCAACTAGAAAGTGAGAATATTCGTCCTTCCCTCACAGAGAATCCGATATAATGGGTCGAGCCTAATCAGCACTGAGCTTGGTAAACAGATTCCCGGGCCCATTGAGTGCAACTTTCCGCAGAAGCAGCCTGGGAAAACTAGCGCCCTAGATGAGTCGTTAAGTTTGGGAAACGCTGAGGCAACCTGGAAACTACTTAGTAGAGTAATACTAATAATCAGTGGTGCTGAGATTCCGCCCACTTGACAACCCACCCATCCGTGAGCAATGACCAACCAAATGGCCGGCCTGAGCCGGGGTAGGGTCACCGGCATCTCTCCGGGGAGGGCTATGCCCTCGCCGCTTTGGGCTGCGGGACGCGTCCTCGCGGCTTCACCAACCCCGCCGCCCCGGGAGCCTTGGGGCCGAGGTGCGCCAGGTGGCGACGGTGCCAGGCGCGGCCAAGTCGGGGCGGACTGAGTCAGACACCCAACTATGTTGCGGAACCAGGGCGGCCGGCTTGGCTGCCCCGGCCGCTGAGCCTCGCTGCCCCCACGCCTGGCGGCTCTCCCCGCCCCCGCGGGCCTGGAGGAAGCGGCCAAGGCGCGGCGCCGGAGCACCTGGGCAGGGCGCGGGCGGCGGGCGCGGCGCTTCCGGAGCTGCGCGCGGGCTCGCGCTCCCCGCCTCCAGGTGCGGCGGCCGCGGCGTGCTGGCCCCAGTGACAGCGCCGCCCGCGCGGCCGCCTCCTGGCTGCAGACGCCGTGCGGGCAGCCGGCGGGGAGGGAAGCAGGAGGCCCCGCGCCTGGGACAGGAGGGTGAGGACTGGTCGAGCCGGGCCGGGAAAGAAGCCGGCGACCGGGCTCCCCCGCCCGCCTCGGCTCCCCAGCTCCGCTGCCCGCGCGCAAAGCGAGTCCAGGGGACTGCGGTGGGCTGGGCGGCGGGGCCGGGGTCGGGCGTGAGGACCATCTCATCTGAGCCGCGGCTTTCCGGCACCTCTTTGGGTACATATCCAGAGCGCCAAGTGTTCAGCTCCGGTTTCTACCGCTTGGATTTAGCTCCCGCATGTGGGCGTCTAAAAGGAAACCAGAAGCTGGTAAGTGATACAAAAACTCTACTTAGTAATGGGATTTGACTCAGGAGTGGGAAGAGCCGGATAGACGGCTAGACCCCTTCCTCGAAAAGGAGCTGCCCTTCAGTGAGTTTCAGGCAGCAGTTAATTACTCGGTAGAGATAATGAGTTCGCTCGGATCCCTGTGCTCCCCCGCACCCTACTTGTTCTACACTTTGAGACCGCAGGCCTGTTAATTAACTTTAATTACAATCATTTGGCCTCCACCTGCCTGAACCTAACTTCATACTCGAAAACTGTCGACAGGGAGTTTACCAGATTGATTTTCTCGTTGACGTTTGGAGACAGGTCTCCTGGGAGAATGGGTGCCCGTCTTACTAAACGAGGTAAGTTCATCCTTGCTTCTTTTCTTAAACTTGTTCGCCTCACCTCCTTGCGGCGATCTGGAGTAATTTTGATTGGGGGGAAGTCTTTGTGAAAATATATTGTGAACTATAACCTTTGATGATTAGAGGCAAATTAGAAGCTAGTTTGTTTGGAATAATGACATTGTAGGCTGTTGCAAGTTTGTATGATGATGGCAACTTTTTTTTTTTTTGGCAAGGGTGTCCTTGAAGTAGTCTGCTTAGTGGAATATATCCTTTTGGTTTAAAAAAAAAAAGTACCGAAAAATAAGCTATTTTTAAAAGTACACATAATCGGATGTCATTGTGATTACCAATAATAGTGTTGTACTTACAAGCTTAGTATTGATTTCTCCCGCACTTAAGCACTCTTTGCCCGCATGAGTTTATGGGAACATTGCCCGTAAGTAATTGGAAGATGAAGTTATGACTATTTTACAAAGGAAGGTAACTTTTTTAAGGAGAAAAGAGAAATACTTCTAAACTTATACTTGTGACTTCCATACACTTACAAGAGAAATACTGAGGGGAAAATTCTCATGACCTTCCACTGTTTAACAGTGTTTTAAAAAGAAAGAAAAAGTAAAATGGGTCATGGAACTAGGCTAGAGTCTAAAGTGGAAATATCTCCCTGGCTACTTTTCAGACAGCTGTTTAACAAATACACACTTAAGGTGGGTCTTAACACCAAGAGTGTTCTCTATCGACTTGATTTGTCAGTACTCAAAGATTTGTTTAAATGAAAATATACCTAGAGGGGAAGTCAAATGACTTGTTAAAACTTATTTGTGGGCATGTGTGTGCATTTTTTTCCTTCTTCCATAAGTCAGATTTTATATGGATAGTCCATGAGAGGAGAAACTGGTACATTTAAAAACAAATATGTATTTTTTTTCATTTTTCCTATGTCTCTTGAATATTAAAATTTTTAATGAAAGTCTATTTGAATTCTATAGTGCTTCTTTTTTCAAAAGTTTCTCACATATGATTTCATTTAATCCAATAGTAGCCTCTTTTTCCCCCCACCTACCCCCACATTGCCCCTTCCCTCTTCCTTCTGCACACTGGTGATCAGTAGTTTGTTTTCTGTATTATCAGTGTCTGCTGCTAAAAACAAATTTCTTGACCATCTCATATCATTGCAGTTTGAGCCTTCTAGATAGAGTACTTTTCAATTCAGCTACTTAGTTATTGTGATTAAGTAGAGGACTAAGAGGCTTCCCTGATGGCTTAGACCATAAAGAATCTGCCTGCAATTAAGGAGACCTGGGTTTGATCCCTGGGTCAGGAAGATCCCCTGGAGGAGGGCATAACAACCCATTCCAATATTCTTGCCTGGGAAATCCCTTGGACAGAGGAGCCTGTCAGCCTAGGGTCCATATGGTGGCAAAGAGTCGGACAGGACTGAATCGACTTCGCAGCAGCAGCATAGGAATGAGATTATAATGAATTGCAGTTTTCTTGGAAGAAAGTCTTAAACTATCACCATAAGACTGTGAAGTTTTAAAAACCGGCTTAGAACTCTGTATTATAAACATCATGATATTTGGGAAATTTTCTGGTTTTGCTTTGTTTCTTTCTGTCCTACCTCTTAGCAACTTTGAGAAAGTTCAGTGAAAGGTGCTATAAAAATGTTACTTATGAATGACAGCCGTTGCTTTTAAGAAGAAATTATTTTAATGTTTTAGCAAGTTTTTTTTTTTCTTATTTGTTTGTTGAATCATTTATTGAATCCAATGTTTGTATTTTCTAAACTGAGGAATTTGGGGAATATTCTGGAAAATATTAGGTAAAGAACATTTTATTAATGTTGGAAATATTTCTTAGCTTTGATCAAATGTGATTGACGAGAGACTGGAGGCTATGAGATGTCTTCTCATCTGTTTGATTGCCTAAAGACATCTCCCTCATTGCCCCACTTTGTGGCAATGACTGCTGTCTCCACATGCTACGTTCCCATACATCTTGAAATTCCCCTCTGTAGCTCCTTCACTGATCATTCCATCCTCAGAGTTCTGAATTGCTGCATATTTCAATTATATTTATGGTGTCAGTTTGAAGTTTTTAGAGTTCCTTGGAATTCTTGAAAGATGATGGTGCTACTTCTCTATGTAATTATACATTATACATAAAACAATACTTAAAATATGAACCATGTGAAAGTCAAGCTCATAAGACTTAAGTTTTCTCATCATTACTCTTGAAGTGTTTTTATCGGGTACATTTGAGTCTTCCAATTTTGTTGTTCCTCTTTTACTGGCTCTTACTGACTTATAAAGAACTGTCCATATGCATTGGAGAAGGCAATGGCAACCGACTCCAGTACTCTTGCCTGGAAAATCCCATGGACGGAGGAGCCTGGAAGGCTGCGGTCCATGGGGTCGCTGAGGGTCAGACATGACTGAGCGACTTGACTTTCACTTTTCACTTTCATGCATTGGAGAAGGAAATGGCAACCCACTCCAGTGTTCTTGCCTAGAGAATCCCAGGGACAGGGGAGCCTGGTGGACTGCTGTCTATGGGGTCGCACAAGAGTCGGACACGACTGAAGCGACTTAGCAGCAGTAGCAGTCCATATTCGTGTCATTTTCCCTTGACATGCATTATATATGCATATATATGCATACATATACATATACATATAACATGTAACCATGTTACAGCCATGTTTAATACACTCCTTTAGATTTGAAACTCCTGGAGAGAAGACATTTCATTTTCACTTTCTTTTTAGTACAATATATATATATCATTGTTCAGTCACTAAGTCGTATCTGACTCTGTGACCCCATGAACGGTAGCACTCCAGTGTTCCCTGTCCTTCACTATCTCACTGAGTTTGCTCAAACTCGTGTATAATGAGTTATTGATGCCATCCAACCATCTCATCCTCTGTCGTCCCTTTCTCTTCTTGGCCTCAGTCTTTCCAAGCATCAGGTTCTTTTCTAATGGCTCTTTGCATCAGGTGGCCAAAGTATTGGAGCTTCAGCACCAGTCCTTCCAGTGAATATTCAGGGTTGATTTCCTTGCAGTCCAAGGGACTCGGAAGAGTCCTTTAAGAGTCTTCTCCAACTCCACAATTTGAAAGCATCAATTTCAAATGCTCAATTTGAGCATCAATTTTGATGCTCAGTCTTCTTTATGGTGCAACTCATATCCATACATGACTACTGGAAAAACCATACCTTTGTCCACATAGACCTTCGTTGGCAAAATGATGTCTTTGCTTTTTTACACTTCTTAGGCTTGTTGTAACTTTTCTTCCAAGGAGCAAGTGTTTTTTAATTTCATGGTTGCAGTCACCATCCACAAGAATTTTGGAGCCCAAGAAAATGAAATCTGTCACTGCTTCCACTTTTTCCCCATCTATTTGCCATGAAGTGATGGGACTGGATGCCATGATCTTCTTTTTATGAATACTGAGTTTTCAGCCATCTTTTTCACTTTCCGCTTTTACCCTCATCTAGGGCTTTTTAGTTCCTTTTCATTTTCTGCCATTAAAGTGATATCATCTGCATATCTGAGGTTGTTGGTATTTCTCCTGGCAATCTTGATTCCAGCTTGTGAATCATCCAACCTGGCATTTCACATGATATACTCTGCATAGAAGTTAAATAAGCAGGGTGACAATATACAGCCTTGACGTTCTGATTTCCCAATTTTGAACCAGTCCATTGTTCCATGTCTCGTTCTGACTATTGCTGCTTGACCCGCATATAGGTTTCTCAGGAGATAGGTAAGGTGGTCTGGTATTCCCATCTCTTGAAGGAATTTTCCAAAGTTTGCTGTGATCTATACAGTTAAAGTCTTTAATGTGGTCAATGAAGCAGAAATAGATTAAAAAAAAAAAAAATCCTTTGCTTTTTCTGTGATCCAGGGTGCGTTGGCAATATGATCTTTGGTTCCTCTACCTTTTATAAATCCTGCTGGTACATCTGGAAGTTTTCAGTTCACGTACTCCTGAAGCCTAACTTGAAGGATTTTGAGCATAATCTTGCTTTCTTAAGAAATGAGTGCAATTGTACAGTAATTTGAACATTCTTTGTCATTGGAATGGAAATTGACCTTTTCCAGTCCTGTGGCCACTGCTGAGCTTTCCAAATTTGCTGGCATACTGAGTGTAGCACTTTAACAACATCGTCTTTCAGGATTAGAATATATATGTATATATGCACACAGTAGCACGGTTCTCAAGTGTGATGATAGGTGCTATCTTGAACTGCAAATGTTTCTCCCTGTTATGTTATCTTGGAGAGAGTAGTTAGCGATCCTTAAATATTTATTTAATGAATAAATGTTAATAAATGAGTCAATCAGTTGAGAGACACTTGGTGAGATATCCTCTTACCTAAGAAAAAAGAGACTTAGATAATTACGGAGCCAATAGGAACAAGCCCTCAAATTCAGTTGGAAAAGAGGTCAGGGTGCTATTTATAAATGCTAAGAGAGGAAACCATTCACAGTAGGCTATTTTGAAACATCTGGTTGTTAGTCAAAAAATGTGACTCAAATTCAGAGAAATAGTGGAGAATACATCTGATACATTTGTATCCAATTAAAAAAATTGATATATAAAAGTGCATGTATCATAAGTGTACATTTTAAAATCTTTTTATTGAAGTATATCATGCAAGTTTTTATCTCAGCCAATTAAACATTAAAGGTATGTTCAATGTAGCATGAAATAGAACAGAATCCTGAAGAATATGTATGTACTCGTGCTTATATCAAGAATCCTGAAGGGTCTGAGTGTCCTTTCAGCTGCCAAGATACAGATGTGGGTAGGAGGGAGCTGGAATGAGCAGGTTTCAGGGGCACTCAGGTAGGTGTCCTCCACTGTGGTGTGGGCTTTGGTTTGTTAATGACTTTACCCCCACTCCTGCTCTTGTAGGAACTTGGGGAAATGCTTGCCTAAGAACTGTGGCCCCGCTTTAAAGATCTCTGAATTAAAAATTAAACATTTTTAATGTTTAAGAGACTTAATTTTAAGTTTAAAAAAAACATTAATTTTTAATGTTTGAGACTTAACTTTAAGTCTCAAACATCAGCCAATTAACTTAAAATCTGGATAGACAGTTTGAAAGAAAAGGGACTTACTGAAGCTAAGGAGTGTTTCAAGCCACATAACTTATTGGGATGTTATAGAAAACACCTAAACCCAGGTACTACTTAGGCTAATAAAAAAGTCATACAAAGTAAAGGAATGGTCACTACTGGCCTTCACTGGCTGTGAAATGTATATTCTTAATTTTGAAAGAGTTGTGTCTTTCAGATTGCACAGAAAATAAAATAATCAAAGCATGACTTAGAACAGTCTTTTCTCCTTGATCCAAGCTGTGGAAGGCTTTTGCCTGGAGCCTGACTATTTTCAGCTCAAACCTCTGTTACTCTCCATCCAGCAGCCACTAATTAAGTGCTTATTGCTTGCCAGGAACTAAGATCTTTATGCATATTTACTCATTTCATCCTCAAAAGAGTCTCGTGAGGTTCTCATTTATCGTCGCTGCTTACAGATGACCACAGTGTGTCTCAGAAAAATAAAGGAACTTTCCCAAGTTCATGCAGGTATTACACAGCAGAGTACGATCACTGGACATCACTGTGCTGTTTCCCAAGTCTAAAGTCTTCAGGTAAAAATCTTCATTCTCACTACTATAACGACACCTATAGTTTACTAAATTAATGAAACTGTTTACTGCTGTGTGAGGTGTTTTGTAGGTTTATTAGAAGAATAATGGGTGGTGCTAATTGAAAGGAATGTAATTTTATGAAGCAGGCAGGAGAATACCGATCACACCAAGTGCAATAATGCAGTATGAATATGACCAACTACAATATTATATACCATGGGTGAATTAGCCAGCATTTTTTGTACACTTATAATTCATGTCAGGTGCTTTTCTATATGCCTTATGTATTTGACTTGTTTAATTCTAGCAGAAATCCTAGCAGATATTTTATCTTCATTTTATAGACAGGGAAACTGAGCTTCAGGGAAGTTAACTATCTTCAGGGACAAAGACAACAAGTGGGAAAGGCTGGGTTGGAGTTCAGGCAGTCTGACTCTAGAGCACTGTGCTTTGTGTACTGTGGCCTGAGTATCTCAAACAATTAAAAGTAAATGACTTTAGGCTTCCGTATTTACTTACTTACATGGACGCATATGCTCACAGCTGCAAAGGCTTATATAACTTGAGTTCGCAAGGGATGGTATAGTTCAGCAGCATTTCCCTAGAGACTCTAAATGCTATGTATAGTAGAACAGTCAAATGAGAGGGAAAATAGGAAGTCCTTGATCCCTTCCTACTGTTAAATCGATCGCATAGGTATTAGGAGGCATCACAGTTAACAGCACAGTTTGTAGAGTCTGACTCTTGGAATTCTGAAACTTATCCACTGTTTTCCTGCTGTTAAATGAGATCCTATAAAGTTGGTTTGTAATCACTCCACAGATATTGGCTGATAACATTAGCAATAGAAGTCTGAGGGAGAATGAAAGAGGATGGATGTGTTTTGATGAAGGGGAAAGAGGGCTCAATGTAGAGAACCTGGGGCAGTGGAGGAAAGAGTTCAGAGTTGAGGGAACTGGGCTTTCTGTAAGGGGTTAAATGGGGCAGTGTTATCACAGGATAAGGTAGGTGACCAATGGTAGGGGAGAGGCATATTGAATGACCAACCAATTTGACACCAAGGATGTAAGGACTTAGACTAGAACAATAGAATTCTTGATCTCTGACCTTTTGTAATTTGCCCTATACGATGGGATAGAGTAATGACAGCAAGCGTGCTTTCTTAAAACCACTTCCTCTTCTGCATGGTTGTGGGGAGCAGAGTGGAACGATTTGTCTTTATGACTATGTGAAGTTAACATCTTAGTATTAAACAATAAGTCTGTTTGATGTGAAATACAGTGATACCTCCTCCTCGTGACTGTATTCTGTACTGAAGCAAAAGTAGAATTCTGGTAAGACCTGTAGCCTGAACTCACTAGTTCAGTGTGTTATTTATATGGACCCTCCGAAGTTTGTAAGAGATTAGCTGTTTCTCCACATAAATAACTTGAAATCAGGGACGCTTCCTTTCATCATCTATAGTGCCAGGTATCCTTTGGGGATAGCTGATTAGCTCTGGAGATTTGGAGGAGTAAAAATTGTGCCTGAGGTTTCTACCTTGGGTATCATTATGCGTGCTAAGTCATTTCAGTCCTGTGGGACTCTTTGTGACCCCATGGACTGTAGCCTGCCAGGCTGCTCTGTCCATGGGATTGTCCAGGCAAGCATACTGGAGTGGGTTGCCATGTCTTCCTTCAGGGAATCTTCACAATCCAGGAATCAAAGCCACATCTTATTCTGTCTCCTGCATTAGCAGGCAGATTCTTTACCACTAGGATGTCCTAAGTCAGTCAACTCTCCTATTTACTGGTACCCCTCAGTCACTGTGACCAATAAAAGTAATTTCTCACACATTTCTGATTCGCATTCAATTGGGGATGACTGTTTTGGAATACAATAAACTTCCATTGTTTTTAGAATCTGTAAGACTTGTATTGATGACACTGAAGAGTCTCTGTATTCATGTGGCAGCCTAACTTACTGAGTTTACATTTTTAAGGCTGTTTTCTGTCTTGTGATCCTAGGATTTTTAAGTCTATTATTTCAACACATTGGCAGGTTTCTAAATACTGTAAGGTTATGTTTATGATTTTAAAATGGTATGCTTTTTTTTTTTAAAGAAGTAGATTAAAGTTGAGTGAATTTAGTTATACTATTGCTACTTTTTCCCTCCCCAAAGATATTAAAATCAGGCAGAAGTGATTCCAAAAGTTGTCAGCACTGAATATTTAATGACTTTATGGTTTAATGAAGTGACCCAGGTTTTTCAGTTATTTTCTTTCCTTGTTTAACTGGGGAATATGACAAAGTTACACTGGTAGTGGGTGGGGGGATGGGTAGTGGGAAGTGGTTTACTGTGGTGGTTTTTCTTACTCGAGACATTTGGAGGCGGGTGGCTGTCCCAACCTACGATTTTTTTTTAATTGAAATATACTTGATTTACAATATTATATTAGTTTCAGTTTACAATTTTTATGAGTTATACTCCATTTAAGGTTATTGCAAACTAATGGATATGCTATTCAATATATCCGCATTGCTCATTTATTTTATACATGTCCTTGGTGGCTCAGTCAGTAAAGAATCTGCCTTGTTGTGCAGTAGACTGCCTACAATTCAGAAGACCAGGCTTCCATCTCTGGGTTGGGAAGATCTTAGCGAGTAAACCACCAGCACATGATAGTGTATATTTCTTAATCGCCTATCCCTATCTTGCCACTTCCTACTCCCCTCCCCTCACTGGTAAGCACTAGTCTGCTCTCTGTATCTGTGAATCTGTCTCTGTCGCATTCATTTTTTAGATTCTGAATATAAGATAACAAAGAGTATTTGTCTTTGTCTGACTTCTTTCACTAAGCTTAATAACGTCTAGGTGCCTCCATATTGTTGGAAATGACAGAATTTCATTCTTTTTTGTATAGCTGAGCAACATTCCTTTGTATTCCATGTGTACATATATCACATTTTCTTTGTCCATCTATTGATGGACACTAAGATTGCTTCTGTATTTGACTATTATAAATAATGGTGCTATGAACATTGGGGTGCATGTATATTTTCAAATTGGTGTTTTGTTTTTTGGATATATATCCAGGAGTAGAATTGCTGAATTCTATGGTAGTTCTGTGTTCTTTGTTTCTGAGAAGCCTCTGTTCTGTTTTTCCACAGTGGTTATACCAATTTACATTCCCACCAACAGTGTATGAGAGTTCCCTTTCTAACACATCTTTACTAATGTTAGTAATTTGGGTTCTTTTTGATAGTAGTCATCCTGACAGGTGTGAGGTGATATCCCATTGTGGTTTTGATTTGCATTTCTCTGATTAGCAATATTGAGCATCTTTTTATGTTTCTGTTGGCCATCTATATGTCATCTTTGGTGAAATATTTAAGTCTTCTGTCCACTTTTTAACTGAGTTATTTGTTTTTTTGATACTGAGTTTAATATTGAATGTATGAGCTATAACCATTAACTGAGTTATTTGTGTTTTTGATATTGAGTTTACTATTGAATGTATGAGCTATAATCATATTGGTCATATCATTTGCAAATATTTTATCCCATTTGGTAGGTTGTGTTTTCATTTTGTGTATGATTTCTTTTGCTGTGCAAAAGCTTAAGTTTGATGAAGTCCATTTGTTTATATTTGCTTTTGATTCCTTTGCCTTAGGAGACAGATCCTCCAAAAAAATACTGCTATGATTTATGTCACAGAGTGTTCTGCCTGTGTTCTTTTCAAGAGTTATATAGTTGCCAGTCTTACATTGAGGTCTTTAATCTACTTTGAGTTTATTTTTGTATATGGTGTGACAAAATGCTCCAATTTCATTGATTTTCGTGAGGCTGTCCAGTTTTCCCAGCACTCACTTATTAAACAAGAGACTGTCTTTCCTGTATTGTATATTCTTGCCTTCTTTGTCATAGCTTAATTAGCCATAAGTGTGTGAGTTTTATGGCTCTCTGTTTTATTCCATTGACCTATGTGTGTGTTTTTGTGTATCATGCTGTTTTGTTTACTATAACTCTGTTCTATAGTCTGAAGTCAGAAAATGTGATACCTCTTGCTTTGTTCATTTTCTGAAAATTGCTTTGGGAATTTGGAGTCTTTTGTAAACTTTAGGAGTATTTGTTTTAGTTCTGTGAAAGATGTCATGGGTATTTTGGTAGGAATTGCATTAAATCTGTATATTACTTTGGGTAGTATGACCATTTTAGCAATATTCTTTCAGTCCCTGTACATGGGATTTCTTTGTATCATCTTCATTTTCTTTCATCAGTATTTTATAGTTTTCAGAGTATAGATCTTTCACTTTGTTGATTAAGTTTATTCTTAGATATTTTATTCTGTTTGATGAATTTTTAAAAGTCCTTTAGGTGGGTTGGAATGCTTCCAGCTGCCCTACTACTAACCCTTCTCTCCCCTTGGTTCTTGATTCTAAGATCACTTGTAGTGGTTAGATGGATTGGGAAAATCTGTATTTGAGCTCCTTTGGAGCTTGGTGACCTAAATAGACAAAACTTTAAAACTTTGTACTTTCCACTTGTTACCTTAAATCATCTCAAAGTTGAGAGGGAGTCTTTCAGCACACATTTATTGAGCACCTTTTATGTGCCTGATGGTGTTCAAAGTTAAGACCTTCAGCAGTGAACCATAGACAAGATTTCTATCCTCTGGTAGAAGTCTACAGATGTCATGTAGTAACAAATACCACAAAGATACAGAAAGCAAGAGTAAGGAATGCTGTGGGACAGGGCATGCTCATATGCCTAAGGGCACTAGGGAAGGCCACTTTAATGAGCACACGTTTGAGCATAGACCTACTCGAGTGATGGAGTGAGCCATGAGCCATGGGAATATGTTGGGAAGTAGATTTGAAAGAGATAGATGGGTGAGAGGTAGGAATCATGTAGTAGAAATAGGACTGAAGCCAGCTTGGTGATGATTGAGTGATGGGGGCTTCAGGCAGAGCCAGGGAAGATGAAATTAGGTAGTTGCAAGGAGTGATGTGATGTGACTTTTGTTATAAAATGAATAATTCTGGCTGTTGTATTGAGAATATGCTGCTTGTGAAGGCAGGAGACCAGGATAGAATCTGGGATATCAGTCAAAAGGCTGTTGCAGTGGTCTAAGAAAGATAAGAAAGTGGCTTGGGCTAGCATATGAGCAGAAGCGATGATGAGAAGCAGTTGGTATTCATAGTACCTCCAAGGTAGAGCTCAGGAAGATAATAAGATTACGGTTGTTAAGTGATACTGAAAGCTGGGCATATAGAAGGTACTCCTAAGTGTTACTTCTGTTTTCTTTTTACTTTCTCTTGGAAATGGGTCAGGATAGCATGGGCAAATGTACATTCACATCTGTAATGCCAACTGTTCATGTATTCTCTAAATGTGTTCTGTATATATACATCATGTACTGTGTTTACAAACAAGTAATTTGGCATTTATTGGGCAGCTTATATGGGCTAGTCATCATCTTGGCAGATTTATTAGTTTATTGTGGGACAATAAACATAATTATGATGACAGATACTTATTTAACATTTGCTGTGTGCCATTGGTGTTCTTGATGCTTTACAAAAGCCTTATGAAGTAGGTATTCTTACCACTCCTTTCCTGATGAGAAAACTGTGGCAGAGAGAGGTTAAATACTGGAATTTGACCAAGGTTGCCCAGCTCCCAAATCCTGGCTATTACACTGCACTATCCTGTTTCTATAGGTTAACATGGAGTCAACAGGATGTGATTAAATACTGAGAAGTAAATGCTGTAGTCATACAGTGAAGAGTTTATTTCTTGCTTGGTAGAGACCTTATGAAGAAAATAGCATTTGAGTTACATTTCAAAGAATGGGAAAGATTTCAACTGTGGGAAGTTAATGACTTAGTGATGAAAATTTGTAATTATAATGATGGAAGTGAATATGTGCTAAACACTTGCTGGGGATTAAGCACTATTTTAATACTTGGAGTGGATTGTCTCATGTAATCTTTACCAGCACTGAGGTACCTTTGAACATTTTCATTTTATGGGGAAGGAAACAGACACACAGATATGTGCCTATGAAAGTGGAGGAGAGTGGAAATTGAATATGACTGCAGACTCCTGGACACTGTCTTAGGAAGGACATCCATCTCCTGGGGTGGGGGAGTGATGGACTTCTGCTGAGGTGTGAGGAATTTAAAACCCAACCAAAATTTTTTGTGCATCTCAGTCATCTTTGGCATGTGTCACAAACATAGATTCTTGGGCCTATATACAGATGTTGCTGTACAGCAGATCCACTCACTGATACCAGGAAAGCCATGAACCTAGAACATGGCATGTGTGCCTGGTGCCCAAATGGAGGTCCAAACATGGAGGGCTTTGATGTTGTGTTAAGGAGTTTGCCTGGTAGACTTTTGTAGTTAGGGGTGCTCATCTCTTTGTAGCTGATGATATCTTTGGGGGCCTGAAACCTTTGAAGAAGTGGGTCTGTGAACACACTTGGATAGTCAGACAGTTAAAAAGCACGATGATTGGAGGATGGCGCCTACATGAAAGTGCAGAGAGGTGGGGCCTACACAAAAGCGCAGAGTGAGTTTGTGGGGCCTGTGGGAGAAAGCCTCTTCCAGGTCACAAAAAGGAATCTAGTTCATTAACCTTATTTAGCATACCCATGATACCAGAGCGAGGTGGTATGGGTTAGAATATTTGGTATATCCATACTTGAGTCAGCCACTGAGGAACTTCATGTGTAAGAGACAGAAAAAACTTGTATATTAAAACATAAAGGCTCACACATGCACACACATTAAAAAAATAACAAAATGGACTTCTGAACCACTTCTACCATTGCTACCAGTCTGTCTCCTGTCTCTTAAACAAAAGGAGTGATTCATTCTATTTCGTGAGGTTGATAGGAAGCCTTCAGAGAGGAAGTAATAGATGCCTGTTCAAAATTGTAAATAGTGCAGAGGATTTGGCAAAGTATGTAGATCTGCCAGCTCTTACAGTGTATGTAAAAGGTATGGGGCTATTTAACAGTTTGTTGCTTGGGGGAAATGATAATTAATGAGCTAAGGCAACCCACTCCAGTGTTCTTGCCTGGAGAATCCCAGGGATGGGGGAGCCTGGTTGGGCTGCTGTCTATGGGGTCGCACAGAGTTGGACATGACTGAAGCGACTTAGCAGCAGCAGCAGCAGCAGCAGCAAAGTCAGTGAAGTGGCATGGGTTAAACTTGAGCCTGGAGTTAGTATGTGGAAACATCTCCCTAGCAGTAGAAATATATCTGAGGTACAGTATCTGGAGCATTGTTGCCACTTACATCGATAGTAGCTACTATTACTTTTTTATGTTCAGATTGAGACCAGACTTGGGGTGGTATGGCACCCCAAGAAGCTTAGCCTGTTCTGTTCAGGATGTGGAATGACAGGCCAGATTTGGACTTCCAGTGGTTTAGTGGTACATGGAGACTGGGCTGAGGGATTTGTTGAATGATTGCAGTGATTTAGGCAGATGTAATACAGGAGGGCCTGAACTGTGGTGAGGAAGGTGGACGAATATATTACTTCATGTTTTCTCACAGTTCTAGAGCCTAGTATCAAAAGTTGCTGCCACTTTGGTAACAATTATTTCCATTTTGTAATGGGCAAACAAAACTAAATAATGGGATTAAAAAAATAATTATGTGAACAAGAATAATGTATCTGAGAATTAGGTTCATATATGGTGTTGAGGTTTAACTTTCTGCTTTTTTCCCTGACATTTTGGTATTTTGAGTGTGACAGAGGGATACCTGTTGGGCACAGGCATTTCCTGTCTTTCATCTCTCTTTTTTTTATTTAATTAATTTTTTGTTTTTAGTTGAAGGATAATTGCTTTATAGAATTGTGTTAGTTTCTATCAAGCATCAGCATGAATCAGCCATAGCTGTATATGGTCTTTCCTCTCTGGTTTGTAACTTTTATTCCTTTGTTTCTGAAGTGCTGCCTAAATAGTATATGTTTTCCCTTTTATTTTTGGTGTACCCACTTGTCAGTGTCAGCTAAAGTTTTAGAATAGTTGAGGCAACATCTTATGGGCAGTTGGCATATATCACATGGAGACTCTTGAGTTGTGTCTTCTAAGGAGCTACTTTGAGATGCAGTTTTTTCCAGAAACACTGCATCTCTGCTTGCTCAAATGAATATACCTGATTCCACTGTGTCTCATTTTATTACTTCAGTGTATAGTCATTATGCTGATTTCCCAGGTGAATCAGTGGTAAAGAATATACCTGCCAAGCAGGAGATTCGGGTTTGATCCCTGGGTTGGGAATATCCCCTGGAGAACGAAAGGCAACCCACTACAGTAGGGGAAATCCCATGGACAGAGGTGCCTCCAGTATTCTTGCCTGGGAAAACCCCTACAGTCCATGGGGTTGCAAAGAATCAAACATGACGTAGTGACGAAACAACAATTGTTGTTACCTATATTCTGTACTTTTTTCTTTTTTCCTTGATGCTTAATATATAGAAATTTGCATATACCATACACTTTTACAAACTCAATGCAGCCATATAAACAACAGCTGGAAAAACCATCTTTTTAAAGAATTGAACAATGTTTGTGAGAAAAGTGAACTTATGTGAATCTGCTGTGTATAAAGGAAAATGTGACCTTTAAACTTTTTCCTTTTCCTTTCATATTAACTTACTTCCTGTTATCTAATGTAAAGTTGTTCATCTAGTCTTGTCTTATATAATATTGTGCATATAATGCTGCTGCAATTTTGAAGCAAAAATCATTGACCTGGGAAATACGTTCTAACTGTGCTTTTGGAGTGAGTCTTTGAAGAAAGTATAGTAAAGGACGGAGTTGCTCATATCTATTAGGTACTGTTAAGAAAAATTATCTAAAATTTGGAAATCAAAAGAATGTACAGCATGTTCCTGGGATGCCTTGTTGAGGGTATTGTTTAACAGGCACACCCCAGGGATATTCTAATTCTTGTGTTCTACCTCCTATTTACTATTTGATTAGAGCCCTGAACTGGGAAGTTACCTGTTGGCTTATAGATTTTTGTCCAGTGGAAAGATATCCCCAAAGGTTATGGTTTTATTGCCCTGTAGATCACTAACCAGTTTTTTTTTTTTTTTTAATATAACCTACCCATCTTATTCTAGAACTAAAAAAAAAAAAGTTTTCTGATGGACTATATAAACCTGTTCAATAAATGATCTTGGAACTAGCCCTACCACCTTACAGGTTCCCTCATTAATTAGTGAATAAAATTTTTGGACACATGTTTAATTTATATTTAAGAATCTTTTTTTTTTTTACCTTTTTGAAAATCACCATTTGGTACTACTATAGCATTTCTGTCCCATCCCTTCACACTCTACCTAGAAAATGACTTTCTAGGGCATGCAGTTTCCAAACTTAGATCTAAGTTTCCAAACTTAGATCACTACTCAGTACAAGTAGTGATCCTCATTTCTATTGTGTTTCTTCAGAGAACGTTTGTAATATAAAACTAGTTTTGATGCCAAAAATGTCCTAATAAATTGCTTTTCTTTTCTCCTTTTTTCCTAGGCTTAAGCACATAAAGCATTCACTGCGGAGAAAACAGCATTTTTGAGATAAGTCAGAGGAACACCCACTACAGAAGCACACCCTCCTAGTGTGTATTGCATTGCACTGCTTCTTAAAACTTTGCCTAGTGATGAAGCCACCACTATGTCCTCAGTCAGTGAAGTGAATGTTGATATCAGAGATTTCCTAATGAGCATTAATCTGGAGCAGTACCTCTTAAACTTCCGAGAATTTGGTTTTAATAATGTGAGGGACTGTGCAGAAATAAATGACAGTGTGCTCCTCAAAGTTGGAATATCACCTACAGGACACCGGAGGAGGATACTTAAACAGTTACAGATAATCCTGTCAAAAATGCAAGATATCCCAATATATGCAAATATTCACAAAACAAAGAAGAATGATGAGACTTCAAAGGATCACCAGGCTCCGTCTTCTGCTCAGAATACCTCCTTAGAATTTTCAGATTCACATGGTGTTCAGATACCTAGCCGGATACAGTTGGAGACTGTTACAAAAAATGTTGGAGAAAATGAGGTTTGTGTGGAAAATAGCCAATCTCTTAAATCAGATGATAAGCTGACTCTTCCTACACACAACTTCCCCATTCCAGAAGACGAACCACACTCGAATTCAGGTTCTTTTCAAGATTCTTTACTTCGTAATGAAATTACCGACATAGAATCTTTGATAACAGAGAAGACTGTAGGCTGCACAGCTGAAGAAGAACACACAGGAAGAGATGATTTGATTTCAGAAAATGTAGGCAAGCTTCCTAATGCAGACCTTGAATTCCTTTCCTCCCATGACTCTTCAGTATCAGAAGCAAATTCTGGAAATGGAACTAACGTTTTATTAGAAAGCTCACCACCATCCCCATTCTTTCAGTTTCAAGGAGAAATGGTTGTAAATGATTTGTATGTGCCATCATCACCAGTCCTAACACCTATGAGAAGTCGTAGCAAGTTGGTTTCAAGACCATCTCGATCTTTTCTGCTAAGACATCGGCCGGTACCAGAGATTCCAGGATCAACGAAGGGAATTTCAGGGAGGTAGGAAATTTTATGATAGGCTGTGTGTATTCAGTTTGGGGGAATGTAGTTAGTTCTAACAATTTTCTTTTCTGTTTTCCTTTCTAAATTTGACATTTTAGTTTACCTGTTCAACCAACCTTTTCTTTCTTCTAAAACTTTTTCATCATGTCATTTCTCTTGTATACCACTACCCAGAGTCTGTTTTCAACTTGTAACTGCCTGGGACTCTCTAACTTTCTCCTATTTAATTGGTGGAATTCCCATCCACTAATTCTACCTGGATATTCCATCCCATATCTAGTATATGGAACCTTCCACCATATCTAGTATTATCTTCTTCCATGAGTGCACTTATATTTGAATTGTTGACTCTGTCTCCCCTAGGAGACACCAGGTTATGTGTTTCTTGGTAGAGGACCATGTTTATATGATTGTATCTCTACTGCCTGACACAATGACTGGCACCAGTGAATCAGTCAACATGCATCTGGTGGGCACCTACTTGATACTGGTCACAGTGCTAGGAGCGGAGGAAGTAGAGAGGGATAAAGGGGCTTGAAGTGTAGCACAGGAGACATGTAAATAGTAGTAGTATTACAGTATGAGACCAAATGAGCTGGAGACTGAAACTCTAAAGAGGGGTCCTAACGACTTGTTGGGCCTTTGGTGCCCTGGGGTAACTGTAGAGTCAGAGAGGAGCTGACTTACTGCAGAGACTGCTTTCAACCGTTTCTTAAAATTACACCTAAGATGTGGTTTCCTCCAGGGCTGTGGTGAGATTTTTTTTTTTTTTTCCTATTTACTAAAATCTAACACTTGTCTCTCATGAGGTTAAGTTCAACCCGTACTGCTGTGGCACCAAATGCAATTACAGATTCCTGTGCAGGGTCTAGGCTGTGTATTTCTGCAAGATTCTCTTTCCCCTGCTGATATCCCTGTGTAGCCACTCTGTC
Organism: Bos indicus; assembly: GCF_029378745.1. Taxonomy (NCBI): domain Eukaryota; kingdom Metazoa; phylum Chordata; class Mammalia; order Artiodactyla; family Bovidae; genus Bos; species Bos indicus. The sequence continues at coordinate 56,319,896 of NC_091765.1, read as the reverse complement.
CCTGGTGCTGGAACTTGGTTGTATTTACAAGAGAAAATATGGAAATTTAGTATATGCAAGAGAAAACATGGCAGTTTATAAGACCATGTTAAATGTCTTCCAGTAGTGTGTAAACTCCTTGAGGGCAGAGCCCCTAATTACTTTGTCTTTTTCTTGGCATCCCTGGTGCCAGGGGCGGTGTTGAGTATTTACTGGGAAATCAGTTGGCAGTGTCATTTACTGAACACCTGGAATCTAGTTTGGTTTATAATTTTCCATAAAATTATAAACTAATTCTCACACTGGCCCTTGAAATAGGTATTGTTCACCCATTTTGTTATGAGGTAATTGAGCCTTAGGTTAATTTTTCTAGGATTACATTGGCTATGAACTCGGATTTCATTCCAGTTCATTTGATTCTATAGCACACTTTTTTAACCACTCATTTAGTAAATGTTCTTAAAAGTGTTGATGATATATATAAGAAATGGAGTATTTCTTAGGAATGTAGAAAGTCACCAGTTTTTGTATACCATTGTAACTTTAGCATATTTTGCTAATTTTTGACACTTAAATGAGAGGGGTCTGCTGTGTCTTTGCAGGAATGGAATCTTTTTGGGAGCCATAAGGATAACTTCAGATAAAAACCATTGGGCTCAGGTTTTACTTAAGTTGTGTTATTTTTATACATTTTTGAGACTCTTTTGATGTTCATTTAGTTCTAAGTGTAAGCTTTGTAACATGTGAAAGGCTAGTTATTCACATTGTGATTCTTGAGTCTTTGAAAATGAGAATTGAAATAATGGTACAATTAGTAGTAAGCAGCTTAGCAGGCAGAGAAGGCGATGGCACCCCACTCCAGTATTCTTGCCTGGCAAATCCCATGGATGGAAGAGCCAGGTAGACTGCAGTCCATGGGATCACTAAGAGTCAGACACGACTGAGCGACTTCACTTTCACTTTTCACTTTCATGCATTGGAGAAGGAAATGGCAACCCACTCCAGTGTTCTTGCCTGGAGAATCCAAGGGATGGTGGAGCCTGGTGGGCTGCCGTCTATGGGGTCACACAGAGTTGGACACGACTGAAGTGACTTAGCAGCAGCAGCAGGAGTAGCAGCAGCTGATTATGACAGTAAATGGTATCTATGGATTTCTGGTGGTCAAATTATAAAACGAGAAAATAAATTATTTTCAGAACAGTGTTTTTCTTTGTGGTCCTTGCCTGAATTGCAAATAGTAATTGCAAGATTCTGCAGTGTTATAAATGAAACTGTAGATTATATAATCCAAGATTCTCTCTAGTCAAATAACATCTAAATGATATTTAGTATATTCCTTGATGTAGCATAGAATATATTTCTTTGTGGCCAGCAATTTTAACCTAATTTCTTTACTCACTAAACATTTTGTATAATTATTGAAAGGAACATGATTCTGGCTGTGTACCTGATGTGAGGTGCTTTGTTTCTATCTCCCTGGACATGTACCCCCAAACCTCTACCCCTTGCCAAGTTATCTGATGCAGTTGATGGGTTCTCTTTGTCCGTGCATTGGGCTCCTTCTCTGAATTCTATCTGATCCTCTTGGGAAGGCTGGGTTGGGTGGGGCTATGCTGGTGGCTCAGACGGTAAAGCCTCTGCTTATAGTGAGGGAGACTTGGGTTTGATCCCTGGGTCAGAATGGTCCTCTGGAGAAGGAAATGGCAACCCACTCCAGTACTCTTGCCTGGAAAATCCCATGGACCAAGGAGCATAGTAGGCTACAGTCCATGGGGTCGCATTAAGAGTCGGACGTAACTGAGCAACTTCACTTCACATGCTAGACCCTGGACCTCAGGATCACTTTGTAAGTCCTGTCTCTTGGGGTCTAGGTCAGAACTAGCCTTGAGCCAGTTCCTTCCTTATCAGCTCACCAGTAGGTCTCCCATAGAAGTCTCTAAGTAGAAAGCAAGTTCCACCAGCTGCCCTTCCCTGTGAGTCATAGGTGTGTCTTGTGAATCTTAATGATCCTTCCAGGAGGATCCTCCTTAGAACACAAAGCAGGAAGGATTCAGGTATCTTTTGCTATGAAAGAGGTACATTTCTTCTCCTCCTCCCTAGTTTAATGATTTTCATACATATTTCATGCAACTATTTTATCCTTGGTACAAGTCACAAAGCCCTGTCTTTTAGGTGTCATGCCTTTGAATATGTTGGGGAAGGAACAGTAAAGAAGCAAAGGTGGAGGCGAGGAGGGTGGTATGCAAGGGTGCACTATGGTTGGAGTACATCTTTTGTAACATAAGACTGAAGACCTATGTTAACTGTTGAAGGGCATTTTTCAAAAGTATGTGTTCTAAACCTGAAGTCACCAGCCTTCTGAGAACTTTTTATTAAAAGTAAAAATCATAGATATTTTTCTCTGGATGTACATAGACATGATGATACAGACATTAAAAATGGATCTGCTACTTTAGACTTTAATGGTGAGACATGAACAAAAACATACAGACAAATAAACAACTGTTTGCTACATTGAATTAGAAAAATACTGAAATTCATCCCATCCTCATGTTCAAGAAAACCTTTATATGTCATGTAAATAGCAAAAAAAAAAAAAAAAGAAAATTCTTAGCATTGTAAAATTCAGATTTTTTCCTTTAAAATGGCTTTTTACAAATTCTATGAAAATGAGTTGATTATTTCAGTATTTGCAAAATTTTGACTTGAATGTCTATCAATAACAATGAATCAAACTTTTTAAAACCTATTTTTTTTTTTTGTCACACCCTTTTCCATGTACACTCTGACTCATGGCCCCAAGTATTCTGAACAAGTGACCACCTCCTCCCCTAATTTTACTCTGACTTAGCATTTCAGGGGGAAAGTAATGTTTGAGCCAAAAAAAAAATCCTTATACTACAAAAGCAAATGTAAAAGTTCAAGTCTAGCATTTTCTTGCTGTGTCACTTTAATCCTTTTTTTTTTAAATTTTATTTTATTTTTAAACTTCACAATATTGTATTAGTTTTGCCAAATATCGAAATGAATCCTCCACAGGTATACATGTTTGCTTTACAGTGTGTTGGTTTCCGCCATATAGCAACATGAATCAGCCATAGACGTACATATGTTCCCTTCCTCTTGAACCTCCCTCCCACGCCATCCCACCCTCTAGATTGTCACAGAGCATTGGGTTGAGCTCCCTAAATCATACAGCAAATTCCCACTGGCTATCTGGTTTACATAGGGTAATGTATATGTTTCAGTACTACTCTGTCCATTCGTCCCACATTCTCCTTCCCCTGCTGTGTCCATAAGTCTGTTCTGTCTGCATCTCTATTGCTGCCCTACAAATAGATTCATCAGTACCATTTTTCTAGATAATGAATCAAAATTAATAGATAATCACTTGACTTACTGTTAGAGTATAAAGGTATCTTATCTGTGTGATACTTTCTACAAGTGAAGAGACATTTGTACTCTTTATTCATAATTTTGAAAGTCCTGCTTTGTTTGAAAAAAATTTTTTGAACTATAGCTTCTGCTAGTTGATGAAAAAAGTATTACAATAATGATGTAGACTTTTGTGTTGTAATCCTTCTGTAATTTTTATTCTTATCCTAAGGACTGTTTTGGAATTTTGTAAATTGAGACTCAATTATTTGTTCATTATACATTTCATATTCTTCATCTGAGCTGTATTTAATGCACCCTTGTGTTCTCTGAATTCAGATTTGTGTGATTTAGTTAGACATGCAGTTCAGTTCAGTTCAGTCGCTCAGTCGTGTCTGACTCTTTTCGACCCCATGAATCGCAGCACGCCAGGCCTCCCTGTCCATCACCAACTCTGGGAGTTCACTCTAACTCACGTCCATCGAGTCAGTGATGCCATCCAGCCATCTCATCCTCTTATCGTCCCCTTCTCCTCCTGCCCCCAATCCCTCCCAGCATCAGAGTCTTTTCCAATGAGTCGACTCTTTGCATGAGGTGGCCAAAGTACTGGAGTTTCAGCTTTAGCATCATTCCTTCCAAAGAAATACCAGGGCTGATCTCCTTCAGAATGGACTGGTTGGATCTCCTTGCAGTCCAAGGGACTCTCAAGAGTCTTCTCCAACACCACAGTTCAAAAGCATCAATTCTTTGGCGCTCAGCCTTCTTCACAGTCCAACTCTCACATCCATACATGACCACTGGAAAAACCATAGCCTTGACTAGATGGACTTTTATGTAACCTCAAAACAGCTTTCCCCTGCTGCTGATGATTCCAGTGTTTTTCTTTTGAATTCAATTGTGTAATGACCTATAGTTAGTCTGTTGTAGTTAGTATGTTGCAAATTGTAAGAATTGTATTTTTTTAAAACAAACATTCTGTGTAAAGATATGGTCCATTTGGGGTGTGTAATTGATTATTTTTTTTGGCGTGGGTGTCATGCCCACATAATGGGTAAGTGTAGATTATAAAGAGAGATCTTTAACGTTAATTAGCATTTATGCCACTGCTTTTCTTGGCAATTTTAGTGATTTAAAAATATGAGAACAAATAACATCTGTAGGTAGTTGAAGATTCACTTTGGTAGTCAGTTATTTTTTTGAAACTTGGTTCACATAATGTTATTTTAAAGGTTGTTAACATCCATGCATGTATTTTATGCAGTATCTGCTGTATAGTAGTTTACTAAATGAAAAAAAATACAATTTATTCTGCTACTATGTTGTTGACACGTTTTTAGTCTTTCAAACGAAGAGTGTTCATACTTTTAAGGACTTTAAGAAGCAATAGTTCATATTATCACTTTACCAGGAAGACCAACCATTCTTTTCTCTAATTAATAAAACAGTTGTCTCATTCTAGCTGAGTGTTTGTGTTATGTAAGGCACACATTATGCTCTTTAAAAGCACCATCTCATTAACCCTTATGATATTCCTAGGCAGCAGACCTTGTTTTTATTCCCCTTTAGTAAATGAGGAAATTGGACTCAGGTCTGTTGAATAACTTGACCAAGATCACCAAAGCATAGTAACAAAACAGGATGATAACTACTGCTTTTCTTAATGGGTTTTTAATTTTTGCAAATCACCCATGCTTTATATTTCAAATTTAATAGCAATCTGCAGTTTCTAGGAAAATTGATGGGAGAATAATAGAGCAGAAAGGAAAGAGCATGGGCTTTGCACTCAGGATGGAATTCACCTTGAATGCTGGTTTTTGCCTTCTATTAGCTATGCCACTAGGAGAAGGCAATGGCAACCCACTCCAGTACTCTTGCCTGGAAAATCCCATGGGTGGAGGAGCCTGGTAGGCTACACTCTGTGGGGTCGCTAAGAGTCGGACACGACTGAGCGACTTCCTTTCACTTTTCACGTTCATGCATTGGAGAAGGAAATGGCAAGCCACTCCAGTGTTCTAGCCTGGAGAATCCCAGGGACAGGGGAGCCTGGTGGGCTGCCATCTATGGGGTCGCACAGAGTCGGACATGACTGAAGCGACTTAGGAGGAGCAGCAGCAGCTATGCCACTTGGGCCAGAGAATCTCCTTTCCTTATTGGTAGGATTAGGACAGCAAGTTCAACCTCATCAGTCTATTAAGGAGATGAAATATGAGATGTAGATACATAAACCCCTAATAAAATGCTTTTGACATAATAGATATTAGAATATAAAATAGCTTGAGATAATTTATTTATAGATAAATGAGAATATAAATGGATAATCACCAGTTTTAAAAACAGCTTGTTTTCTGTGTTGAGCTAATTTTCATCTTCAGTAGATCAAATGAACTTGGTTGATAGATTTGGTAATTGCTTGCAGGTGGATACTGAATTGCAAAATCAATACAAATCATTGCGTACTTTTTTCTTTATATTTATAAAAATTAAGCCAACAAAATATGCTTTAAAATACCACTAATGGATGTACTTAAAAGAGTTCAAAACCTTTTTTTTTTTTTTTAACTACTTTGCATGTTTTTTTCCCCAGTAAGTTAAAGTTAAGTTTTTTATTAAGCATGAAGGTTTTAAATAGGTCTTATAGAGTTACCGGAGAAGGCAATGGCACCCCACTCCAGTACTCTTGCCTGGAAAATCCCATGGACAGAGGAGCCTGGTGGCCTGCAGTCCATGGGGTCGCTAAGAGTCAGACACGACTGAGTGACTTCACTTTCTCTTTTCACTTTCATGCATTGGAGAAGGAAATGGCAACCCACTCCAGTGTTCTTGCCTGGAGAATCCCAGGGACGGGGGAGCCTGGTGGGCTGCCGTCTATGGGGTCGCACAGAGTCGGACATGACTGAAGTGACTTAGCATAGTAGTAGTACTAGTAGTACTAGTAGTAGTAGTACTAGTAGTAGTATAGAGCTATGCTGCCTGAGTTTGAATCCCAGGTTTGTTACTTAAGAGCTGTGTGACTTTTGGAAAGTAACTGCTTTGATTGCCAATTTTCTTCTTAAAAAGTGCATATAATTATAGCTCTTCTTTGGATGTTTGGGACTAAATGCACAGACATACACATTGTGAGTGTGTGTGTGTATTTATAAAATTTTGAGACCTGAGTCTGATATATAGTAAGTGCTCAATAATAATTAGAGGTATTTATTATTAGCAGAAGTTATCAAAGATGTAGAAAATTTGAGTGGTGCTCTAATCAGGGGTTCAAATTATTAATATATATTTATGTCAGTGACATACAAATTTGAGGAAATGATTATAGCCATATCACAGTGTCAAGAATCTGGAGATGAACAAATAAAGGATTAATTATTTTGCAACACTTAGATAAACTTGTATGCCCTCTCCTGTCACAGACAGCTTCTATCCTGACTTTAAATAATGATTATTACACTCATACTTTAAAAAAATATTGTACCTCTTAAGTATATCCCAAACAATATGCTACAGTTTTGACTGTCTTGTGGACTTAAAAATGCAATCATATAGTAACTCTTCTTACTAAGCTCATGTTGCTTAACTTTGAAACTTCTCTATGTTGATACATACAGTTGCAAACTATTTTCATTGCTGTATCATAATTCATTGTATGGCTATACCATGATATCCATTCTTCTATTATATTTCATATGCTCAACATATTCTAGTATTTTGCATATAAACAATATACTTATATGTGTAAGTTTATAACTTACATAATAAAATAGACTGATGCTAATATATATGTTGATGAATTTTGACAAGTATGAATACCTATGTGAGCACTACCACAATAAGAATAGAGAACATTTCTACCACTCCTCAAAAATCACCTGTGCACATAGGTAGTAAATTATTCTTTCACCTGCATTGGGCAACCACTGATTTCACTGTAAATTAGTTTTTGCTGTTTTAGGGTTTCATACAAATGATGTCATACAGCAAAAAACACTGTGTTTGATATCTTTTATTCAACCTGATGTTTTTGAGATGCATCCACGTGGCTGCATGTCAGTTTGTTGTTGTGGATGTTGAATATTGTTCTTTTGTGTGATTCTTCCACAGCTTCTTTTAACATTTGCATGTTGACATGTACTTGAGTGGTTTTTCTTGGGGCACGTTCTACATGCATGTCTATTGAATATATACCTAAGAGTAAAGTTGCTGTCGTAGGATATTGCTTATGTTCCATTTTGGAAGGTAATACAAAGTGGTTCTCACCATTGAATGGTTATGCTTACTTACTTTAACACCAGCGGCGTATGTGTTTTCCTTTTGTCTCATACCCTCAACAGCATTTTGTTATTTAAAAAATTTTAGCTGTACAGGTGGGTGGGTAGTGATATTTCATTGTTTTTTTTTTTTTTTTAACGTCTCTGCTTTTTATTTATTTATTTATTTTTACTTTACAATATTGTATTGGTTTTGCCATACATCAACATGCATCCGCCATGGGTGTACACATGTTCCCCATCCTGAACTCCCCTCCTGCCTCCCTCTCCATACCTTCCTCTGGGTCATCCCAGTGCACCAGCCCCAAGCTTCCTGTATCCTGCATTGAACCTGGACTGGTGATTTGTTTCTTATATGATATTATACATGTTTTAATGCCATTCTCCCAAATCATCCCCCGCTCCCTCTCCCACAGAGTCCAAAAGACTGTTCTATACATCGGTGTCTCTTTTGCTGTCTCTCACACAGGGTTGTCGTTACCATCTTTCTAAATTACATATATATGCGTTAGTTTACTGTATTGGTGTTTTTCTTTCTGGCTTACTTCACTCTGTATAATAGGCTCCAGTTTCATCCACCTCATCAGAACTGATTCAAATGTATTCTTTTTAATGGCTGAGTAATACTCCATTGTGTATATGTACCACTGCTTTCTTATCCATTCATCTGCTGATGGACATCTAGGTTGCTTCCATGTCCTGACTACTGTAAACAGTGCTGTGATGAACATTGGGGTACACGTGTCTCTTTCAATTCTGGTTTCCTCAGTGTGTATGCCCAGCAGTGGGATTGCTGGGTCGTATGGCAGTTCTAATTCCAGTTTTTTAAGGACTCTCCACACTGTTCTCCATAGTGGCTGTACTAGTTTGCATTCCCACCAACAGTGTAAGAGGGTTCCCTTTTCTCCACACCCTCTCCAGCATTTATTGCTTGTAGACTTTTGGATCGCAGCCATTCTGACTGGCGTGAAATGATACCTTATTGTGGTTTTGATTTGCATTTCTCTGATAATGAGTGATGTTGAGCATCTTTTCATGTGTTTGTTAGCCATCTGTATGTCTTCTTTGGAGAAATGTCTATTTAGTTCTTTGGCCCATTTTTTGATTGGGTCGTTTATTTTTCTGGAATTGAGCTGCAGGAGTTGCTTGTATATTTTTGAGATTAGTTGTTTGTCAGTTGCTTCATTTGCTATTATTTTCTCCCATTCTGAGGTCTGTCTTTTCACTTTGTTTATAGTTTCTTTTGTTGTGCAGAAGCTTTTAATTTTAATTAGATCCCATTTGTTTATTTTTGCTTTTATTTCCAATATTCTGGGAGGTGGGTCATAGAGGATCCTGCTGTGATGTATGTCGGAGAGTGTTTTGCCTGTGTTCTCCTCTAAGATTTTTACAGTTTCTGGTCTTACGTTTAGATCTTTAATCCATTTTGAGTTTATTTTTGTGTATGGTGTTAGAAAGTGTTCTAGTTTCATTCTTTTACAAATGGTTGACCAGTTTTCCCAGCACCACTCGTTAAAGAGATTGTCTTTTCTCCACTGTATATTCTTGCCTCCTTTGTCAAAGATAAGGTGTCCATAAGTGCGTGGGTTTATCTCTGGGCTTTCTATTTTGTTCCATTGATCGATATTTCTGTCTTTGTGCCAGTACCATACTGTCTTGATGACTGTGGCTTTGTAGTAGAGCCTGAAGTCAGGCAGGTTGATTCCTCCAGTACCATTCTTCTTTCTCAAGATTGCTTTGGTTATTCGAGGTTTTTTGTATTTCCATACAAATTGTGAAATTATTTGTTCTAGCTCTGTGAAAAATACCATTGGTATAGCTTGATAGGGATTGCATTAAATCTATAGATTGCTTTGGGTAGTATACTCATTTTTACTATATTGATTCTTCCAGTCCATGAACATGGTATATTTCTCCATCTATTAGTGTTCTCTTTGATTTCTTTCATCAGTGTTTTATAGTTTTCTATATATAGGTCTTTATTTTCTTTAAGCAGATATATTCCTAAGTCTTTTACTCTTTTCATTGCAATGGTGAATGGAATTGTTTCCTTAATTTCTCTTTCTATTTTCTCATTATTAGCGCATAGGAATGCAAGGGATTTCTGTGTGTTGATTTTATATCCTACAACTTTACTATATTCATTGATTAACTCTAGTAATTTTCTGGTGGAGTCTTTAGGGTTTTCTATGTAGAGGATCATGTTATCTGCAAACAGTGAGAGTTTTACTTCTTCTTTTCCAATTTGGATTCCTTTTATTTCTTTTTCTGCTCTGATTGCTGTGGCCAAAACTTCCAAAACTATGTTGAATAGTAGTGGTGAGAGTGGGCACCCTTGTCTTGTTCCTGACTTTAGGGGAAATGCTTTCAATTTTTCACCATTGAGGATAATGTTTGCTGTGGGTTTGTCATATATAGCTTTTATTATGTTGAGGTATGTTCCTTCTATTCCTGCTTTCTGGAGAGTTTTTATCATAAATGGATGTTGAATTTTGTCAAAGGCTTTCTCTGCATCTATTGAGATAATCATATGGTTTTTATTTTTCAATTTGTTAATGTGGTGTATTACATTGATTTGCAGATATTGAAGAATCCTTGCATCCCTGGGATAAAGCCCACTTGGTCATGGTGTATGGTCTTTTTAATGTGTTGTTGGATTCTGATTGCTAGAATTTTATTAAGGATTTTTGCATTTATGTTCATCAGTGATATTGGCCTGTAGTTTTATTTTTTTGTGGCATCTTTGTCGGGTTTTGGTATTAGGGTGATGGTGGCCTCATAGAATGAGTTTGGAAGTTTACTTTTCTCTGCAATTTTCTTGAAGAGTTTGAGTAGGATAGGTGTCAGCTCTTCTCTAAATTTTTGATAGAATTCAGCTGTGAAGCTGTCCGGACCTGGGCTTTTATTTGCTGGAAGATTTCTGATTACAGTTTCAATTTCCGTGCTTGTGATGGGTCTGTTAAGATTTTCTATTTCTTCCTGGTTCAGTTTTGGAAAGTTGTACTTTTCTAAGAATTTGTCCATTTCTTCCACGTTGTCCATTTTATTGGCATATAATTGCTGATAGTAGTCTCTTATGATCCTTTGTATTTCTGTGTTGTCTGTTGTGATCTCTCCATTTTCATTTCTAATTTTATTGATTTGATTTTTCTTCCTTTGTTTCTTGATGAGCCTGTATTGCTATGACCTTTCCCCTTAGCACTGCTTACATATTTTCAATTATACTCTTAGAACTAGACAGATTTTTGATTAAGTACTGTGAAGCTAAGACAAAAACATCATAAATACTTCAGCAAATATGTTCACTTACTTTTATGAATTATAAAAAGTGAGAAGCAAATACTTGTAAAATCCATTAAAATCACTTTCTTTAAGGCTGTTTAGAAAAACACATTTATGGAATGTGGCCATTGTATTTTAGTAAAATAAAACTTATTTTTGAATATTTGTTTTTCTACCAAAGAAAATATATGTGTCTACAATTAATCCTTACTCAAGATAGTAACATGTGGTTTACATATGTGTTTTAATGGCTCTATTTTTCCCTTTGCTTTAAGCTATTTCCGTGAGAGAAGAAATGTTGCTACCTCAACTGGAAAATCTGTGACACAGCAAAGTGAGTCTCCTATTTTAAAGTCTGTAAATTAGGTAGTACTCATTTGATAGTCTTATATGTGTTAAAATCACAATCAAGAAGGCAACCCACCTGTGGAATAGGGAGTAGTGGGAATAACTCTCTACCAGGGTTCATAGTACTCCAGACACTTTTAAAAGTGAATGAATGAAAAACAGTAATTAATATACATGCAGACTCCTGGAAATTTGCACATGTTAATATAAAATTTTTTTCTACAGTCTTCGTTTATTATTAACCACAGTCAAAGGCATTTAACTAAGTTATGTGGTTTCCGAGTCTGAACTACAGGGTGTATATTTATGGAAAGTAATTTTGCCATGGTAACAAGGAAGGGTGACATTCATTGCTGTGGTCAACTGCTCACTAACAGAGGCTTTTCTTTCTTGTTTTTGAAAATTCTGCTTATGCAAGTTCAGGAACATTCTTTTCAATGATAAGTTAGCAAGCACTTGGTTAGTGAGCCTTTAAAAGAGTTTGCAACAGCAGAAAATGGAAATGTTAAGAATTCTTTATTGTAGATCTGTGTAATTCAGGGATAGTGGAAATTCTCTTGAAATAATTTATATCCAGGTGTGCTAGCAGTTATGGTGTTAGAGGGATTATATTAAGTGGATTCTGGCATTTTGAATGCTATTAATATCTAGCTGTCAGTGAACTTTTAATGATCATTTGTGGAAAATTACAGTAAAGATTAATTTTCTGCCATTATTTAGAAATTAACATTATAAATATATTGTGACAGTTTCCATTGTATGGGGAAATGTGTTTAATTATGTGGATCTTTGAGGTTAGCAAGAACAAATATGACACATCACACTTGTGATATATCTTAGTTGTGAAGTGAGGGATGTCTACAGAAAGAAAACCACAGTTAGAGTTGATTTGGAGGTAAGAATTATGAGCATAATTTGGACTCTTAGAATAAAGCTGAAATTGTGATATTGTTATGAAATAATTAAATACATGCTTTTGTAAAAAAAAAAAAATCACATTATTCTCATCTTTCCATCTCATTCTGTCATTCCCCCAAAAGACACAAATGAGGAGAATTCATCTTCCATTCTACCTTATGGAGAGACCTTTCTCCTCCAGAGACTAGAGAATTCCAAGGTTAGTCCCATACATTTTAATTTTTTTCCATATTCAGTTCTTTGCTTTTCTGCCTTTACATGCCTCTTCATTTTCCTTTAAGCTGTTTGAAGAATGTGTTATATGGAAGAAAAATTTCTAGTGAGTAAATTTCTGTTCAGTAAAATCATGGTAAATTGATATCTTAAAATATATATTACAAAAACACAGTTTGTTTTTAGGGATACAGATCAATGAGTTTTCAAAATTTAAAGGTACTTTAAAAAAAGAGAAAAGAAAAACTCCATTAAAAAGTAAAGCAAACTGACAGAAGCCCTTGATTTTACTTTTCCTTATATCCAAATACAGACAGACTTCTATTTCCTCTCCAGAACTTTTGCTCTTTTGGTATTTTATTTGTTGGTCAAGATTAAGTTGGAAGACAAAAAATAAGTGGGAAAGTAAATCAGGTTTTAGCATCTTATGTTCTTAGTTGAAAATATGTACTAATGATTTAAATAAAATACTGAAGGCATCAAAAGACTGTGTTTACTTTTGTCTCACTAATTAAGTTGTTTTTGTTGAAAATTGAGCTAAACAATAGACATTTGCTTAATAAAACTAAACCCAAATGCTGTGGATCTTTGTAGAATATTGTGACCCTGAAAAAAATATATATATATTCTTTTTTATAGAAGAGATCTATAAAGAATGAATTTTGGACCCAGGAAGAAACACTCAAAGGGGAAACAACTACTGAAAGAAACTCATTTTTTGTCAAATCAAGGTATGAGGACATGATTGATGATGATTAATTCTTTTGAATAGAATGTTATACACGATTCATTGTTCAACTCTTGTTCATATTTCTAAGAAAATAATTTATATTGGAAATTTCAAATCCTTTATTTTGATAACAGCATTCATTTTAATAATTTAGAGTCTGTAAATTGATTCTATAATCTATAGCACACTATTTTTGTCTTTTCATAATTGAAACCATTTTCTGCTTTTCAGAGTGGCAAATATGTGGTAACTATGTTTGCATTTTAAAGACAGGAAGTTACCTCAATATGAAGAAGAAAGGGGCAATGCCAAAAATGTCACTATGTGAGATACACAATTTTTACAGATGTAATGTAGAAGTTCAGCAGTGATAAGCAGCTTGAAAATTATCCAGTTATTTGGATCAACATGAGGTTAAACAGAGTATGTAAGGCACCAAGTTAAATTTTACTTTTCCTCTCAGTTTTATTAGCACTTGATATAGTGCATCATTACCTAACATTTGTCTTCTGGTTTATGCTTTATTCTCAAAGGCTGACACTGTTGAGGGTTTCTTTAAATTGGAATAAATAATTGAGTATCTTCAGTAAGCATTTGAACCTATTACAATGCAGAATATGGAGGGAGCCAAATTAATCCTTCTTTAAGGAAGCAGTGGTGGCTCAACATTAAAAAATCCACCTGCCAATGCAGGAGACACAGGAGATGCAGGTTCGATTCCTGGGTCAGGAAGATCCCCTGGAGGAGGGCATGGCAACCCACTCCAGTATTCTTGCCTGGAGAATGCCGTGGATTCTCCCATGGACAGAGGAACCTGGTAGGCTACAGTGCATAGGGTCACAAAGAGTTGGACATGATTGAAGTAACTGAGCACTCAGACACGCGCACAAGGAAGCGGTGGTTTTTAGAACTCCACATCCAGAAGGATGTAATTTGACCTCTCAGCCTATCTGTTTCATTGATTAGCAAAAACTTCTTTGTACTGAGTTTTGTTGTACATAAATGGCTGAGCGAGTCTGTTTTTTCTTAAATTTATAGGAAAGTAATTAGCAATTGTGTATTCCCATAAATATTACGCATTACACAGCTTTTACCTTCTGATGTCCTGGACCTTTCTTGTTTTTTATTAGCTACTTTCTAAGTCTAGTTTTTCCTCATCTAGTTTTTTCCCTTAATCTTGCAAAATAATACTAAAGATTTCACTTTGTTTTATTGCATGATGATGGAGCAGAGGGTCTTTGGAGTCCTTTTATGGAGAGGCAGAGAAAGGACAACAAGTGGAAATAAGATCTCCAGTGTCTCTCTTCACAATGTTGTGGTTCATGATCTTGCCTGTTAAGTGGCTGACCACATACTGGTGCTGGTGAAGTTTAAATTGTGATGCAGAGAACACGGCAGTCTCCATCCTTAGTACTTACACTCAACCCCCCAAATAAACAGATCAGATTAAATGATACATAAAAGAAAAAGACACTACTTCTTATAGTATATGAATCCGTATTCAAATATATCTTAGGATAATGAGAGAGTTCTATTTTTCTCAAAGAGTTTTAAAGATTATCCAGAAGCATTAATTGAGCTCAGATTTTCTTGGCCTTAAATTTCTGTAATTGGTTGTTAATAAGTAGAAAAAATCATCTATGGCTTGTCACATACAGTACTAGGAAGTATTAACACCATTCTTTTTCCATTTAGCATATATGATAACAGGACGGAAAATATAAGTGAAAACAAAGTAGAAGATATTTGGATACCTCGAGAGGACAAAAGCAATCTTCCTATAGACTCTGCTTCAGAATCAGAGTATTCAACAGTAGAAGAATGCTTTCAGAGTTTAAGAAGAAAAAATTCAAAGCCATCTAAATCAAGGACTCAAAAAGCAGCAAATTTGGACCCTGTTAATAGGCACAGTTATCCACTAAGCTCAACAAGTGGAAATGCTGATTCACCAGTTATTTCCTCAAATGTAATATCTCCCTATGCCTGTTTTTATGGATCATCTACAAGGAAGGTTAAATCCGGATGGCTTGACAAACTCTGTCCCCAAGGGTATGTGTTCTTTCTTTTTTTCTTTAAGGGCTTATTAAAAAAAAATTCAAGTGTATCCATTTCTAAACCTACTAGGTTGCTGCTGCTCCTCCCCACCCCACCCGTATGCATACAGAAACAGTTTTGAGAGACTTTTGATAACATTTTTGCAAATGCTGTTTCTTTAGATATATGAGGGACATGTGCCATGTACTGTATGGAATTCTGGGCTAAAAGATTCTGAAAGCAAATTAAAACTGAAAGTCCTAATTTCACATCTAGATCCTTAATGTTAGTTTCTAACTTTGCACCAAAATGGGCTACCCTGTGTTTCAATTTGTAGCAAAGAAAAACAACACAGATTGAGTTAGTATTACTCTGCCCACACTGTTTGGCTTTTGCTCATGTTATAACAGTGTTCTGTTTGGGAATACAAGGGTTATTGTAGTTAGGGAAAAGTAGGTCATTGTTAGATATTAGGCTTCACTGTTACAGATATATTGTTTTGAGTTTTGAATGTTGCACAAAAGGTCAGAGTCCCTTGAATATTATACTTTTAAAACAGATTTATCATTTCAGATGTTGACAAAGAAACTTCTGTCTTTAAGCATTTTACAGTACTGAGAAATCTTTGGAGAGGGATTATGTTTAATTAGAATTGTTTTCTGAATTTTGAGTGTCCTTTTGAAATATTTACTGGAAATGTTTCTCATGGATTATTAAATTATTTTGGGATTAAGAAGAGGTGGCAAGAATACACAGAAGAACTGTACAAAAAAGATCTTCATGACTCAGGTAATCATGATGATGTGATCACTCATCTAGAGCCAGACATCCTGGAATGTAAAGTCAAGTGGGCCTTAGGAAGCATCACTACGAACAAAGCTAGTGGAGGTGACGGAATTCCAGTTGAGCTATTTCAAATCCTGAAAGATGATGCTATGAAAGTGCTGCACTCAATATGCCAGCAAATTTGGAAAACTCAGCTGTGGCCACAGGACTGGAAAAGGTCAGTTTTCATTCCAATCCCAAAGAAAGGCAATACCAAAGAATGCTCAAACTACCGCACAATTGCACTCATCTCACATGCTGGTAAAGTAATGCTCAAAATTCTCCAAGCCAGGCTTCAGCAATATGTGAACTGTGAACTTCCAGATGTTCAAGCTGGTTTTAGAAAAGGCAGAGGAACCAGAGACCGAATTGCCAACATCCACTGGATCGTGGAAAAAGCAAGAGAGTTCCAGAAAAACATCTATTTCTGCTTTATTGACTATGCCAAAGCCTTTAACTGTGTGAATCACAATAAACTGGAAAATTCTTCAAAGATGGGAATACCAGACCACCTGACCTGCCTCTTGAGAAACCTGTATGCAGGTCAGGAAGCAACAGTTAGAACTAGACATGGAACAACAGACTGGTTCCAAATAGGAAAAGCAGTACATCAAGGCTGTATATTGTCACCCTACTTATTTAACTTATATGCAGAATACATCATGAGAAATGCTGGGCTGGAAGAAGCACAAGCTAGAATCAAGATTGCTGGGAGAAATACCAATAACCTCAGATATGCAGATGACACCATCCTTATGGCAGAAAGTGAAGAGGAACTAAAGACCCTCTTGATGAAAGTGAAAGAGGAGAGTGAAAAAGTTGGCTTAAAGCTCAACATTCAGAAAACTAAGATCATGGCATCCAGTCCCATCACTTCATGGCAAATAGATGGGGAAACAGTGGAAACAGTGGCTGACTATTTTTTTGGGCTCCACAATCACTGCAGATGGTGATTGTAGCCATGAAATTAAAAGACACTTACTCCTTGGAAGGAAGGTTATGACCAACCTAGAAAGCATATTAAAAAGCAAAGACATTACTTTGCCAACAAAGGTCCATCTACTCAAGGCTATGGTTTTTCCAGTGGACATGTATGGATGTGAGAGTTGGACTATAAAGAAAGCTGAGTGCTGAAGAATTGATGCTTTTTAACTTTGGTGTTAGAGAAGACTCTTGAGAGTCCCTTGGACTGTAAGGAGATCCAACCAGTCCATCCTAAAGGAGATTAGTCCTGAGTGTTCATTGGAAGGACTGATGTTGAAGGTGAAACTCCAGTACTTTGGCCACCTCATGCGAAGAGCTGAGTCATTGGAAAAGACCCTGATGCTGGGAAAGATTGAGGGCAGGAGGAGAAGGGAATGACAGAGGATGAGATTGTTGGATGGCATCACCCACTCAGTAGACATGGGTTTGGGCAAACTCTGGGAGTTGGTGATGTACAGGGAGGCCTGGTGTGCTGCAGTTCATTGGGTCACCAAAAGTTGGACATTACTGAGCAACTGAACTGAACTGAACTGAAGTCTCTCCTGTTTAAGTTGATGTGGTATGCATCCTTATGTTGTGCTGGTTATCTCTACTCTTCCCTTGAAAAGATGCATCATTTCTAGAAAGCATTGTTTTCACCTAAAATAAAATTTAATAGCAAAAAAATTTCCAGAAGAACAATTAGTTGACTAATGGGAGAAGAAATAGTATTTCTTAAGAAAGAAAAAAAAACATGCTGAGCACTTTTGTGGTTAGTAGTGATATAGTTAATATTTCAGCAAATCAGATATAGACTAAACTGAGGCAGAGTACTTCTTAGTATCAGGTATTTTTGTCACCTTTCTGGTTCCATTAGGGTGACAAAATAGTCAGATGTGTCTGTTTTCATCAATCATCAATATTATTGGTAAATGCATAGTCAGATTGCAAAGGTATGAGTCATTACTCAAATATACACACTGGCAGAATGAAGCAGTGAGCTGGAATAGTCTCAGATCTCTCATTTCTGTAGAACTTAAATGATTAGGGAGATCCCAGCCCTCTCTAAGCATCACTGGAAGATTTAGCAAACTCTTACAGAGCCCCCAGCAGCTGTGATTTCCTGTGTGATCTCTGATGGCACCTTGCTCTTGCAGGGTTAGTATGTTTATGCTCCAGGCACCTGAGAAAGCTTCACCATTAACTGGTCACCTCTGGGACAGTTAGAATGTTATCAGAACTCTGACTTTCATCCTTTCTATTCTGAACCAGCCTAAGGTTAGAAGATGTAATTTTTTGAGATTTTTATTTTTCCATTTTAGGCAAAATAATTGAGTTTTCTGACTTGAGAGTCTTTTCCCAGTAGACCAGAATGCAGCTAGGAAAGTAAACAAAGGAGCTTGTTATATCACCAAGAAATTTGAAAGCTCTTCTCTATGATTATATTACTAAAACTTAAGAGAATTACGTGTAATTGGCCAAGAAGCCTGTGTTTATTAGACCATAAGTAGAATTTCCATTTTTTTTTTTCTCATTAGACTCTGTAGGCTGTGGTGAGGGAGAAGGCACTGGCACCCCACTCTAGTACTCTTGCCTGGAAAATCCCATGGACGGAGGAGTCTGGTAGGCTGCAGTCCATGGGGTCGCTGAGAGTCGTGTCACTTTCTCTTTTCCCTTTCATGCATTGGAGAAGGAAATGGCAACCCATTGTAGTACTCTTGCCTGGAGAATCCCAGGGACGGGGGAGCCTGGTGGGCTGCCGTCTGTGGGGTCGCACAGAGTTGGACACGATTGAAGCAACTTAGCAGCAGCAGCAGCAGCAGGCTGTGGTGAGAGCGGTTGATGCTCATTACTTAGACAAAATGATGCCTATCCATTGCTTATGCAGAGGTTGCTGAGCTTTATCTCATGGCCACACATCTCTTTGGTGCAGGTGGCAGTGATTTTGATGGTGTTCTAAATTCTGTAGAGAAAGTATTAGCAACTTTTTTCTGTAAAAGCTCAGATAATACATACTTTAATCTTTATAGCCATATGATGTCTGTGGGAGCTCAGTAACTCAGCTATTGGAGCATGAAAGCAGCTGCAGAGAAGGTGTAAACTGATGAATGAGGCTGTGTTTCAATGAAAATTTATTTATAAACCCATCTGATGGGCCATGTTTGGCTTGTGGGACATAAGAGCGTAAAACTGATTCAGTGGTGTGGCTGAAAGCTCATACCAGCTTCCTCCATCTCCCTTGGGCCCCATGTTGAATATTATAACCTAGATTACAGAAGGGGAAAGCTGCTTTATTATTCTATCAAGTCTGGATCTAATCAGAAGCAGAATCCCTTTTTGAGGGCCTTTGCACTTCTTCTTTCAGCCCTGTGTTCTTGTAGCCAGAGAACAACATGGCTTATATCTTACCTTCCTCAAGGTCTTGCTCTAAAGTCTCCTTTGCATTGAGGCCCTGACACTAAAGTTAATATTATCACTTCCCCCTCTCCCAATACCCCATCACTCCCTTAACTGCTTTGTTTTTCTCATCGCTCATACACTAGCATTTATTTAATGCATAAATGCTCCATGGGGACACTCATCTCTATTGGATTTTGTTTACTGCAGTATCCTCAGCAGCTGGAAGGTTGCCTGGCAGTGGTAGATAACTCAGTGTTTGTTGTTGAAAAACACCTAGTGTTAGACATCATTTCTTTTCAGTTTTCCTAAAACATCAATTTTTTAAAAAATTTATAGTAATGTAATAAAAACTAAACTCCAAACACTGTAGTGATTGTAAATCTATCTATTCTATTGATAATGCTGGTGTACATCAGCAGAGCAAGGACTCTCAGTGTGCTTATTGAAATTCTGTTTAATTTCTTAAGACAAGTACAAGTGTTGTCAGAACACAGTTTAAAGCAAATAATAGCCATACTCAGTTATCCTTTTCCAAGTAATGTTTAAAACTGTCCTCAGTCATGAGTGACATTAAACAAAGTAATCAAATTCATAATCTGGATTTATTTCACATGATTGAGTGTCTGTTTGCTTTGAAATGGAAATGCCAGTTCTGAATCAATACACCGTATGTGATAACTGCCCAATATTTAGTAAGAAAATAATTGTATAATACCATGCAACTAGAGAACTATGGAAACACTTCCAGCTGAGCTTAAAGTATGAAATTTATTTAAGTATTTGAGTGAACTAATTATAATACAGATTTATATTATTGGTTTTAGAAAATAAATGAAGAAAAACTTAGTAAAATGTTAAACTTGGGCCTGTTATTAGTGTTTCAAACAGGTCAAGCAAATGAAAAAATAAATAGTCTTTTGTGTTTAAAAAAAAAACAAAACTACTGGTTTTGAGGATGAAATACCAAGTCTCTTTCCTTCCTCTTTCCTATTTGTAACTCATAAGCTCAAGCTTTTCAGTAAGTCTGAGTAGATGTAAATATGGAAGACTGGATAGAATTTATTACAAAATTTCCTAAATATAGGACTCAGAGGAAGAGTCCTGTGAATTGCTATAAAGAAAAGAGAAACATGGTTGAATGTGCTTCTGGGAGAAGCACAATTGAAATATCCAAGAATATCTGCAATTAGAAAACCCGTTGACTTCTTAACCTACTGTTTCCTAAGAATGTTTGTGTGTTCAGTATTTGGTATAATGCACCAAGCATATTTATAAAAAAATGCAATGTATCTCAAGGAATTTACATTTTATTTCCCAAGATGTTTAAGAACTTTTTTCTTGTTGTTGGTCTTCAGTCACTAAGTCGTGTCTGACTCTTTGCGACTCCATGATCTGCAGCACACCAGGCTTAATTCTTCTTTAAAAAATTATTCATTTTTTAACTATAGAGAAGCATTGTGTAGAAATCTGAGTCTGGGGCAGCAGGAGCTGAACATTTGAGGCTAATCCAGCAATGTGTGAATATAATACACTTAAACTATGGAAGAATACAATGAGCAAAATGTGTTCCTTGTCTTTTTTGTGTCTTCCTCTTAAGGCAGAAAAAAATACAAAGAAAGATAAACTCAGAAGACAAAGTATAACAGTTGGTACAGAAAGGTCCACAGAGAACAGAATCATGAGGTTACAGAGGGGCTGAGAAAACATTTCTTCAAAGATCATCTCGGGAGGAGGAATACCAGCTCAATGACCTTTGGAAAATGCCAGTTAAAACCATTTTAACTGGCATTTCTAGCTAAGTACTTTTCAGACTAGAGGGAGTGAAAAGGCACTGATATAGGTGATATCTGTATGTGCTGAAGTCTATGAGATAAATAGAGGGATTAGTTGAAGTTATTTTATGGAAGAAACAAATTAGGCTTTAGGATCAGGAGGGAAAATCAGGCAGAGAATTACATGTCCAGGTTGAACACAGAACTAGGGAAAGGGAAAAAGCCAGAGGTCAAATATCAAAAAAGGGGGCAAATCCCAAGCAGTGGTTGAGGGATCACTTAGAAGCCAGTAACCCAGGACTTGGAGGATACTGGAGCTTATACTGTAGGTTCCTTTGTCAGAGCTGACTTCCAAGACAGTGCCCAGGGTCTCCAAGGCTGCTTCTGTGGAGTGACTCTCTGCCTGCTCTGTAGTGGGTGGGGACCTCCAGCCTCCCCACAATGCTGTCCTGTAGTCAGCCTTTCAGTGAAAAGCAGATGTAATGGAAAATTGACAAGTCTCTGACCAAAGTGAAAGTCATTCAGTCGTGTTCAACTCTTTGTGACCCCATGGACTATATATAGTCCATTGAATTCTCTAGGCCAGAATACTGGAGTAGGTAGTCTTTCCCTTCTCCAGGGGATCTTCCCAACCCAGGGATTGAACACAGGTCTCCTGCATTGCGGGTGGATTCTGTAACCAGGTGAGCCATAAGGAAAGCCCAAGAATACTGGAGTGGGTAGCCTATCCCTTCTCCAGCGGATCTTCCTGAATCAAACTGAGGTCTCCTGAATTGCAGGCAGATTCTTTACAACTGAATTATCAGGGAAGCTGACACCTTTTGAACTTGAAGTTGAATCTTAAATCTCTGACAAAAAGTATTTTTTTATACCGGAAACTATTGGCCATTTCTCAAACCACACATCACTTGTGAAGAATGTGCCAAGCTACTAAAAAGTTTCCCAATTTTATCTGTAGTTTGAGGAGAAAATTTTTAGTTTTAATGTTTATTAAAATAGCATAACTATTTTCTTTCTGTCAGTCTAGCTAGTGAAGTGAATGAATGGAATCAGATAAAAATTAGAATTTTCAGGCTATTGCTCCTTTCCTATGTGACTCAGTTTCTCAGAATCTCTGTATGCCACACATAAAAATGTAAGGTCAATTGCATTTCCACAAATCTTCTGATTCTCAGCCACTTGTCCTTCCTTTATAGTCACCTCCAGAGTCACTTGTGCATGTATCTCCTGAGACTCTGAAATTCTGTGAGTAAACTTGTTTTGCCTTCAATTTGATCTGTTGCAGGCTTAGCAGTCATCTCTCTGAAACCTCCTGAGTTGGTTCCATCCCTTCTTGTGCTTTCTTGATTTCCTGATACTGTTCTTTACATTTTTGTTCAAGTTAGTTTGTAGGTATTTATTTGTATTTGTTTTTTCATCCTTTGATATTTTAGGAGAAGTAGAGATAAATGGCGGAGAAGGCAATGGGAACGCACTCCAGTACTCTTGCCTGGAAAATCCCATGGACGGAAGAGCCTGGGAGGCTGCAGTCCATGGGGTCGAGAAGAGTCAGACACGACTGAGTGACTTGACTTTCACTTTTCACTTTCATGCATTGGAGAAGGAAATGGCAACCCACTCCAGTGTTCTTGCCTGTAGAATCCCAGGGACGGGGGAGCCTGGGGGCTGCCATCTATGGGGTTGCACAGAGTCGGACACGACTGAAGCAACTTAGCAGCAGCAGCAGCAGAGATAAATGCAAACTTTTAAGTGGTCATCTTAGCTAGAAGCTGTTGAGTTGTTTTATTTATTTATTTTTACAGAGTATGACTCCATAAAATAGAGAGGTCTGAGTCTTTTAACACAGTTTTACATATACCATGTCATGTAAGAACAAAACTCTTTGTAAATATTAGCAAAATTGTGAGTCACACATTGAAATTTGTACTTTATCGTTGACTTCTAAAACTCCTTTGGCACTTGAGATTTTACGTTAAAATTTGTTTTTTCTTCATTTAAAGCAGAGATGGAAGCTGGGATTTCAGAAAATTTTTGTTTTTGTTTTTTTGGCCTCAGCTCATTTTGGTTCATATTATTTTGGAAACAATCATTTTGGTTTGGTTAAAAGTGAAGAAATGCACTCTAGAAATACACTTTAGAATAGAAAAGTGCTGATATTTTATAGAAATATTATAATTCCTTGAATGTGTATCTATAAAATACTTTATACTAATACTGCAGGATTTAAAGCTTCGTACTTAAGAGCTATGTGATTAAGTGATTAGCTAAAATAAAAAAGAGCTGTTAAATAAAAATCTGGATTTTTTGGAAATTGTACCAAAAATATTGAGCCTAGCTAGGGTTAGAGCAGAAAATAAGATAAAATATGCATAGGCTTCTTCAGCACTATGTAAATAAGGCAGGTGAATCTGAAACAGCATATTTATGATATCTTTTTCTTAGATATTTTTGAAATAATTGAGAAATATGTTTGTGATGATTAATAAAAGTCATAAATTTTGACTTAGTTACTTTTCAGTTGTGTGATATTTAAAGATGACAATTTGGTAGCCTCTACCACTTTAATGTCATTGGTTAGCATACTGATCGAATTTTTAAAGAGTTAAAAGATATATTAAAAAAATAAAAACCTTGCTGGCACTTCAGATCGAAATTAAATAGGAGTGCCTTCATGGAAGTACTTCATAGAGATTTAATTGTTTGTATATACACAGTTGTTTAAAAAGAGCTTTTAAAATACACAGTTTTTGAGACAATAAAAACCAACACCAGGTGGCGAGACTGTATTTAAGATAGCAGTTGAAGCTGCCCTACCAGAACTCAAGGGAATAGCTTATAGAAATCAGTAACACTGCACCTGCCTTATAAATTACTGTAAACAAAACTTCTCAAAACAATGTTTCCCTTTAGGATCCTAACAACAAAATAGTATAAAACCTAGGCTAATATTTTTTCTTGTCTGCTTTAACCTTTTTTCCTGAAGGAATTCTGAAGTACTTTGCAGAATTGAACTCACATATCAAATGGGCGGAGGTCAAATGTTACTGCGACCTGAAGGAATATGCAAGATACTTAGCTGTAAAAATGTGCCAGCATCTGTTCTGAGTAGTTGTTAAGAGCACAGACTTAGGGACCAGACTGCCTGAATTTTCTTCATAGAAATGATCTTTATTAATTGTGTGACTTGGGTAAATTATTTAACCTGCCAGTCCTTCAGTGCCTTCATCTGTAAAATAGGAATATTTTTGCCTCCTATGGTTGTTTGGAGGATTAAATGAATTAATATTTATGTATAGCTTGCTACAGTGTCTAGAACAAAGCACTATATAAGTGTTTGTTATTTTTATTATCAAAATTATTGTGCCAAATAAGTTCTTTATTGACTGAGGTTTTAAAATCTGTGTATAATAATTTATCAGTATTTCAGATCTAATTTGTGTCATGTGATAGGAACACAGACTGGAGTGACATTGTTTTTATATCTTGTCTGTTTTCAACATTTACTAAATAAATTGTTAATTGAAATTTAAGGGAAAGGTATAAGTTATGTTAGAGAAAGCTTTTAAAGTACTTTAGCAACCTCTAATTGTCTGTAATAGATTAATTTTACATACTTACCTTGGAATTAGTTGCTGGATATTGAGTAGACGTTTATAAATATATGAGAAAAATATTTAATTCTTACACAGAAAAGATAATTCTTAAAAATCAACTATTCATAACTTTCTTTTTAAATTTAAAATTGTATTGACATT
Source organism: Bos indicus (assembly GCF_029378745.1). Lineage (NCBI taxonomy): Eukaryota > Metazoa > Chordata > Mammalia > Artiodactyla > Bovidae > Bos > Bos indicus. The sequence goes on along the minus strand of NC_091765.1, from coordinate 56,295,040 downwards.
TAGAAACAGTGCATCTTAAGCTCTCCCTTTTATGCAGTTGAAATTTTGGTTAAATTTTAGAGTTTGCCAGTTCAAATCCAAGTGTCCATTTGGCAGAAAGGGGACTTATATTGTGAGATAGTATCTAAGTACAAGTTTTTATCTTTAACCAATTGATAGAATTTAGTATTAAAGTTCACATGCAGAAAATAGCTAATTTAATGTTGACACATTTAATGAATAAAATAGATTATATGTGTAGTTTTAGAAACATATTCGTTGATTTGCATCTTTAAATAGGAAGATACAAAATGCACATATCTTAAATAATATATTTTAAGAAGATGTAACTGTGAAATGTATTTTAAAATTACATGGAAATATTGATGAATTAAAAAGTTTTTGTCAGAAAAATCTGATCTTTAGTATTTGAAAAGAACAAAATAAATTAACGGTAAACTCGTTGAGTTAGTAATTTATTTTCTCTATCCATAAAATGAGAATTTGAGGAAGCATCTTACAATGAGAAATACATTTATTTGTTATTCTATGCACTAGATATTGAGCATATTTTATATGCTAGAAACTGGTAGTCATTGGTTTTACATTGATTAAAAAGACATGGTTTCAGTGCTCAAGAATCTCAGTATCTATTGAATAGTAAGGGAAATGGAGGACATAAAATAAATGTATAATTGAAAATTCTCCTAAGTGTCATTAAGAAATGGAGCAAGAGGCCAAAGCAACCTGAAGGATTTGCGTTACTCAACGGTGGCCACTTAGGGGAATGACTTTTGAACTGAGATCTCAAGGACAAGCCAGCTATGTGAGGAGCAGGCAGCATTTTCTTGGCATATGGGAAGGCCGCAAGACAAAAAAGAATCTAGCGAGAGGAGACAGTATGGTTGGAAGACAGTGTCCACAGAATAGGTACCCACAGATTGGATGCCTGGCTGGATGAATGAATGATAGCAGAAATAATGTTTTAATGGTAGGATCGCAAAGTGGCTGTCTTCAACTACAGAGCAGTTGATTTTTCAGCTGCCACACTCTCATTCCATTTCATTGTGGGCTGGGATTTGTCTTATTTACCTGATCTTCCATAGCTTATTAGACAGATTTAACCTTTATACTGTGCAGTACTGCAGCAATTAGAAGCAAAGGATTAGAGACGTATCTAATCCTTTAGATACACATCTCACAGCATCTTAAAAACATAGTGCTAAGTGAAAAAAAGTGAGAAACAGTGAGATCTGTAGCACCATGCCATTTATGTAAATTAAAAATACATGTTTTGTGAACTTATGGTAGTGGGAGGAAGGCATAGTTAGGGAGTTTGAAATGGACATGTATGCACTGCTGTATTTGAAAGGGAATAACCAGCAAGGACCTACTATATAGCACATGGGACTCTGCTGAATGTTGTGTGGCAGCCTGGATGGGAGGGGAGTTTGGGGGAGAACGGCTGTATGTATATGTACGGCTGAGTCCTTTTGTTGTTCACCTGAAACTACCATGACATTGTTAATCAGCAATACCCCAATACAAAATAAAAAGGTAAAAAACATACTGGGTTAAAATGGCTGAACACATGCAATAGTCACCTGGCAGTTGAGAAAATCAAAATGGTTGGAGTATCTTAGGAGTTGAGTCTCTCAGAGGCAGAGGTTTTGGTTGACTTTCTTCAGAAAGCCAAGTATTAAGTGTGTTCTTTGTAGTCAGTGCCTAGGAGGAGAAATGTAGCTAGGCATGTGGTAGCATCTCTGACTGATCTCTGAGCTGTCTGCCCTCCCTCTTCCCCTACTCATTTTCCTGGATGATGCCTCAGACCTCAAACTGTCTATCCACATGCTAATGGAATTCTAAGAAAACTTTAAGTCCAAGTGACTGCAACTGAACAGTCTTAAGTAAGACAGGTTAAAGTAAGTTTTAAACTTCTTTTTAGTCCGTGCTTTGGCAGGTTTTGAAACTCTGAATCTAACTCTGAGGTTTCAGAAGTTTTCCCGCCTTCTGCCAACCTTTCTTTTAAAATACAGATTATTTGAGTGCTGGTCAGTTGAGGTTTTACTTGTCATCTTGCTGTTTCGCTAAGGGGACATTTGCTTAATCATGTCACTCTTTTAGTCAACAGATTCTTTTTTAGTACCATATTTGTCTCTGTGTTAGCTGCTGATCATATAGTAGAGAATGAAATATCCTTGGACTTTGTCCTTGTAAAGCATAAGGACTGGTGTGGGAGTCAGCAACTCAACAAACATAACTACAGACTGTGTTAAGTGCTATGAGGAAAAAGAGAGGGTGCTTTCAGAGAATAACTTTGTGATTTGCTTTGGATTGGTTTGTCAGTGGAGGAATGTCTGTGTGGGTGGTTAAGTGGAACTCTGAAAGATAAGGAGTAGTTAGCCAAGGAATTAGGGGGGTAATGGAAGGTCCTAAGGCCTTTATCTCCTACAGATGTTGATTATTTTTATTCTAAAATGGGAGATTATATGCACTACTGAACTCTGCTTCTGCTAAGTCTCTTCAGTTGTGTCGGACTCTCTGCGACCCCATAGACGGCAGCCCACCAGGCTCCCCCGTCCCTGGGATTCTCCAGGCAAGAACACTGGAGTGGGTTGCCATTTCCTTCTCCAATGCATGAAAGTGAAAAGTGAAAGTGAAGTGGCTCAGTCGTGTCCGACTCTTAGCGACCCCATGGACTGCAGCCTACCAGGCTCCTCTGTCCATGGGATTTTCCAGGCAAGAGTACTGGAGTGGGGTGCCATTGCCTTCTCTAGTTTCCTATTCATCATGTAAGGTGGGCAGACGCCTGACACAAAATCTTGATTTCTTGAATTAGTGTTGAGATTGTGTGGGAGGGAGGGTGTCTAGTTACCTGCCTTTAAGTGTGACAGATCAACATGAAATGAGCCTAGTGATTTTATTCAATGTATAATTATTGTGTATTTGCTTAGTATTTTTTACCTTGTAACTCTTAATGCTGGCAATTTGAAGAACCCTTGGGTTCTGTGAAGAAAGTAAAAACCAACACTGTTGAATGTTGCAAGGTTAAGAGAACACGTGGCACACCAAGAGAAGTTAAAAAGAAGCAGAAGGTTGAGGGAATAAGCCGGAAAGAACAAGGTAGTTGGTTGTGGTTATATAATTTTAAGCTTTTGTCATAGTCTTACTACTTCGTGATTAACCTTTTGAGCTCTTTTGAATAGTCTTACAATTTCATGATTAACTGAAGGCTTATATGCGACAATGTTGTCCACACCAGTGGATTTTGAAACTTCTCTCAGATCAATTTGCTCTATCTAAGGAGAATAATTTGGCTAATGATCAACGTGGGCGGCTTGCTGTATTTCATTAGTGTAACAAGTGTGTGGGCTCAGGAAGTAGCCCGGAAGACAAGTTCTCCACACTTTCTGAAGTGTTTTTTCTATCTTTAAATCTTCTGAAAACCACAGAAAGTTATACAATTTCCTTAACTTAAATGTGTTAGAAAACTGCAAAAGGAAAAGGTAGACCTGGTTATCCACTTAGTTTAGAGATGACTTTTAAAATAGGAAGTTTTTGTATATTATCTGTAATAAAGGCCAAAGGTATCTCGATTATGTCAGTTCACGCTGAGTCATGTAGAGAATAGACAGTCAAAACCTTTAGGGCTGTCTGACTTTGGTGAAAGGGACTGAAAAATAAAAACAAGCCCAAGTAGAAGTGGGTCTTCAGTTTTCCCTTATATAGTCAGGGTGATTTTTTTCCTCTTTTATGCCTAAATAGAGAACATATGATGACATAATTTTGCTTTGCTTCTCGAGTCAACAACCATTTCAAACTGCATTTGCCTTTCATATGATTCTTTTTCTCAAAATGTTAATGTTTCAGCGAATTTTGGATGATTGCAAATGATTCTCTATATTTAGACAGGGCCTCTTCAGCTTATTTGATCAGAATTAAATATATCTATGTAAATCCAATTGACAAAGCTTTGTTATTTTAGCAAAACATTATTAATGCTCCAAAGCAGAGATTTAAAAGCTAAGATAAAATGTTATAATCTTAATGAAAGATAAAAATTCTTATTATTAATGTTTTCATTAAGGGATTATCCCTTTAAAGGATATGATGTGATGATCGTGTTTTTGTCCACACTTTACAGGTATGGGAATGACACAGTAAGTTACAGTTTAAAAATGATGACCCTGTTAGAAGTATCCTTTTTAAAAACACCTAGAAACACTGATTAGAAAGTGTCATTGTATGTATTTTCTTTCCTTTGTACCATTGCCTAAACTGCATCGTCACAGCCTATTGTTTTCTTCACTGTTTTAACAGCAACAAATGGGAATGTACTGAAACACAGTTATGGTACAAATGCATTTAAAATCCAAGTTCATGGTTCTTAATAATGTGAAATGACAATTTCATGTGTTTTACAGAAAACGCATGTTTCAGAAGAGATGGGTGAAATTTGATGGCCTTAGCATTTCTTATTACAATAATGATAAGGTAAGTATGTTTTACAGTTTTAAAAGATTGTCCTGTGTGTGCTGAATTTATTTCAATAAACAAAGCACATGATTTGGTCTTTAGGTGTTGGATTATCAAGATGAAAAGAATTTGCATAGAGTAAAACACTTAACTCTTTTCATAGGTTAACTTTTTCGTGGTGCATAAAATTGAGATTTTTAAAAACTTACGTATCTAACAATTATTTGTGGAGAATCTCCTGCAAACTACTAGAATTGCTATAGATGATATACAGATATATAAGAAATTGCCTTTATTTTAGGTAGCACTAAGAATGTTTAGAGAACAATACCACAAAGGAGAAGTTACTTTGTTCTCTAGAAGGGCTATGAAGGAACCAAGGAATGCTTCTTGCACGAGATTTCAAATGGCCATGAATTTTGAAGAAAGAGGAGTTTGTACGTAAACAGGAAGAACAGGACTTGATAGTTGATAGAATGAGTTGCCCAGATTCTTTGGTGGGAAAATAGTGAATGTGAGGGACACTAATGGCTGATGAAGCTGAGAAGGTTGGGTTTGGAGTTCCAGCTCATTGAAAATCTTAAAGTGCAAGGGCTTAAAATGTATTCTTTCAGCAGTTGAATCTTAATGACATGTACTGTTTTCATCAGGTGCTTCTTCATTAGGTATGAGAATGTCTTTATTCTTAAGAGCTGTAGACTGAGATATTTTGGAGTGAAGTGTCATGAAATCTGAAAATGTCTTGAATTTACTTCTCTATATATACTTTATATATAAGCATATTTATATATTATAGATGTATATGTATATGCACACGTGCATAATTAGGTAAAACAAAAAGGTTTCAATGTTAACAAATGTCAAATTGAGGTAGAGGTTATGAATGTTCATTGTACTAATCTTTCAACTTCTATGTGTTTGAAAATTTCCTTAAATAAAAAGTTGGTACTAATAAATATACCTTATTTTTTTGTTAGTCAAAATCATACAATTTTATAATCTTAACTGCACATTCTTTTAATATACAAACAACAGTTAACCACATTCTCTTATTTAAAGTTTATAATCTAAAATCATCTTCTCATTAGAGATTTTTCACTGCCTTATGTTGGTGTTATTTCTGGCTTGAACATTGAGGTAGATTGCTTTTCATATATTGATTCTTTAGTGCTACAGGACGAAGAGCATAAGCTTTTAGAAATAAAGTAATACACACTGCAGGCTAAAACACAGGATAGTAGGAGGTTTTGAGAAGTGTTCACTGGTTTCACTTTGCAGGGATCACTATAAACCATCAGGTAGGTTTAAACATGCCTCTTTAATGTTTGCAGGATGATGAGATGAATATTTGTAAATGCTAGTTTTCTACCTTAGCTGCTGTTTTTAGTTTGCTTGTTGATTTGAATATCCAGGCAGTTTCTGTACGTAGGGTGGTTATAATGTATGCTCTGTACCTGATGCAATCTCACCCCTGGTTTTCTTCATCACCTGTGCCCTTCTCTGATTTGCTTGAAATGAGGAAGGAAACTATTCAGAAGTGAGACAGGCTTCCCTGTCATCAGGCTCATTATCCCCTTCTGGGGGAGAGGATGTCTAGTATCTCTGACCAACCAGATTCATTCTGTCCTTTAAAAGCTCATTTCAACTGCATTGAGGAGACGAGCACATACCCGCCTTGATGCAATAAAGATGATGCAGCCTTGGCTTGAAATCGAGACAAAAAGTTTATGATAAAACAAATTATTATAGGGATTTCTATGGTGGTCCTGTGTTTCGGATTCCATACTCTCAATGCCAAGGGCCTGGGTTTGATCCATGGCTGGGGAACTAAGATCCTAAGCCGTGTGGTATGGCATATATATGTATATAACAAATTATTTAGCTTCACATTAAAATTTTTTAAAATGTTAAATTGTTTCCTATGGCACTTTTTTCCTTTACTATTCAGATGATTGGTGTCATGTTGGCAAAAGAACCCCAGGACCACTAGATTAGGTGTTTCCTAAAAGGAGATGTGGTTTCTGTTGTGACCCTTCTGGCTGAAGGGCTGGATTGGTGGACTGGGAAGAGAGGATTGTAAGGCCAGTGAAAAGAGGGCACGGGTGGGGCCATAGCTGCCATCTCAGCTGGGTGTGGAGTTTTCATCACTAGTTGCAGCTCCAGGGCTTTTGAGCGCAGGGTCACTAGTTGTGGCACACGAACTTAATTGCTCTGTGACATGTGAGATCTTCCTGGGCCAGGGATCAAATCTGTGTCTCCTGCATTGGCAGGCAGATTCTTCACCACTGAGCCACCAGGGAAGCCCCTTCCAGTGTTTAAATATACACTTGAGGGGCATGTGGCCGGGCTTTCAGGAAGTAGTTTGCAGAGTTGCCTATTCCCTTAGTTTTCTTCTGCTTTTCTCAGTGCCACTCAATCATGTCTCAGCAAGGCCTTTTCAATTGTATTACTGAAAATGGCATCATCCCAGCAGGTTTGATATCTTGTCACCTGCCAAGAGATCTGACTCACCCTCCTCTCACTCAGCTGTGGGCAGAATTGCCCCGTGGTCCTTTCATTGTCTGCAAGTGGTAGATAAATGACAAACTTGACCTAAATATCTGTGTTATAGGCTCCGGGGATGCTTTAGAATTTCTTTCCTTCAGGAAAATTTTACACTCTGAAAAACGCAGGCATTTTGAGCCTGGTGTCATTGAGTTTCCTTTTTTTTCCCCCTCTGTATTGTCTTTATCGTGTGCTGGAAGGGAAATGTAAAGTCACCTCTACAGTGTTAAAAAAATTTCGAGATTGATCTTGATAATTCATAATAGTTATAAATGAGCCTTTAGAGAAAGTGCAACTTCCTAAAGTTCAAGTGACATAATACTTTGCTTCTTAAGTACATTTTGATCACTTCTGGGGGATTCATTTTTCTATTACTCTTCTATAAGTACTGACCTGTTAAACAACATTATTGTAGATATGTGGGTGAGTTGTTATGTTTTTAAGGAATTAAAAAAAATTCTATGAAGAGATTTAGTGGAAGGAAAATCTCCTTTTTAAAATTCCTGTCTTTCCCTACAATGCCGTTGACTTTTCTCTACTGAAAAACTGGTTAATGGTAAAATTTTATTCAACAAATAGTTAATTATCCCATTAGAGATATGTGTTTTATAAACTCCTCTAATCCTTAGGCAAACTGCAACTTGAGAGTGGACCACCTAGAAGTGATAAGTGCTTTTGAATACTCTGAATTTTTCATTATCTGGTCTCAGCCAGTACAGACTTACAGTCAGATAGACCCTTTCACTGTTCCAAGGGTGCTGGGCCTCTTCACGTCTCTCAGGCTGCCTGACAGTGGAGAGACAGTCTCTCCCTCCTGTCAATTCCTAGAGTCCTTAGTAGTCTAGTACAGCTTGGTACCTGCCTGTATTTATTGAATTTTTCTTTGCTAAACCAGTCATGTGATGTCTGTCTGTACAGGGACTTTTTTCAACAGTATCAGGGTACAACTGTGAAAAACTTGGGCATATCTTTACATGTAGTCTCATCTCTATGGTTTTGCTCTTCCTCTGAATCCATTAGACATTACAGTCCATGAAAATCCTGTGCAAACTTCAAGGCCCATCTTGTTCATCTTCTTGAATCTTTCCTTTATTCTCTCCAACTATGGCATTTGAACAATAATAAGCAGGAAAAGTGAGAAGGAGCACTAGCTGAAAGTAGGGAAGCAAATCAGGAGAGTGGGAAGTAAATCAGGCATTAATTTATCAGGATGTAGGCTGTATAGGCTGGTGGAAGTACTAAAAAATAAATTTAGAAAAATACTAAAAATGAGCTGTCAGAATTTGTATAATTGTGATTGATTGGACATAAGATTCATTCATTCAGAAAATATACAATACTGATTATGTGAAAGGTGGTGAAGGAAATAGAACTATGATGCACAGTCAGTTTAGAAAGATTGTTTTAATCAGATGATCACAAGTAAATATAAAGATCATCATTTAAATTAGAGTTAGTAGTTGTTATAGACAGAGAAGGCAATGGCACCCTACTCCAGTACTCTTGCCTGGAAAATCCCATGGACGGAGGAGTCTGGTAGGCTGCAGTCCATGGGGTCGCTGGGAGTCGGACACGACTGAGCCACTTCACTTTCACTTTTCACTTTCATGCTTTGGAGAAGGAAATGGCAACCCACTCCAGTGTTCTTGCCTGGAGAATCCCAGGGACAGGGGAGCCTAGTGGGCTGCCATCTCTGGGGTCGCACAGAGTCGGGCACTACTGAAGCGAATTAGCAGCAGCAGCAGCAATTGTTATAGAGGAAGAGCACAGGTTCCTATTAAGGTTTCTTCCTGGGTCAGGTTGAGGGGCCTGAGAGAAAAGCCGAGTTGGAGAACTTTTTTCAGGAATATAAATTCCCTGGTGGCTCAGAGGTTAATGCGTCTGCCTACAATGTGGGAGACCTGGGTTCGATCCCTGGGTCAGGAAGATCCCCTGGAGAAGGAAATGGCAACCCACTCTAGTATTCTTGCCTAGAGAATTCCATGGACGGAGGAGCTTGGTGGGCTACAGTCCACGGGGTCACAAAGAGTCTGACACGACTGAGCGACTTCCCTTTCATATGCTGAAACAGGAAAAGAAATGGAAGCAGTAAGTATGTGAAGACGGATATGTAAAATGGTGCCTTGCAGAACAGAGTGTGTGGTGTCACTGGATTGAGGAGAACCATGATGTGTGAAGGAGCTGCAGGAATCAGGAAGTAGCGGGGAGCAAGTTGACATTGTAGCTGTAGGGGACTCCCAAGTCATGTGGGTGCAGAAGAGCAGCCCAAGTCAAAGGCTATTGTGTTGAAGACTGATTGACCAAGAAGTGATATCTTAATAGACCATTATAGATGAAGATAATTCAGTTTTAGAGTTTGAGGTGCTTATGGGACAGTTAGAGGTACCATGGATGATGCAAAAATATGGGAGTGGAATGGGTAGAAATAGACAAGGAATAGAGGAAGAGACAGATTTTAGAATTCTCCCCATAAAATTGGTAGTTGAAATAGTAAGAAGGGATTTTTTTCCCTTAGGAAGAGAAGCTAAAACCCCCAAAATGGAAAATAAGGAGAAGAAAAAGTTATTCTGTAAGTACTCATTCCTTGACATCCCTCTCCTTTTTCTAGGAAGTTACCTCCTCATATTCCTAAATCACAATTCAAATATCTTACTTGATTTTGGCTGCTTAAGAGGACAAAGGAACATCTTCAAGGCATTGTTATTGAAGATGACATAAAGATGAATAGGGTTTTGATGGATACGTGAAGTCAGGGATCAGGGATAGAGGAAGACAGCGGAGCAGAGGAAACTGTCAAATAACTAAGAGGGAATACCATGAGAATATAATGTATGTCCTCAACTGGCAGAGGAGAAACCTCCCAGGAGACCCATCTTCCTGCTCATGCAGCTGTCTTTTACCCATCTGCTATGTACAGCTGTAGTTTGCTGCTGGGAGGAATATGAACATGACACTTGTGCTCTGCATGGAATGACTTAGTAGGTTCTTTGCCTAACCGGTTGTTTCAGATCCTTGGGACTTGACTCAAAAGTAATGGCTCCATGGATGCTGGAAGAGAATTGTAGAAGAAAGCTTATTGAGCTGTGTCCAAACTCTCTTGACACCCAAGACATTTTGTAATGTGACCTTGATTTATATTTTCAGCCTCATCTGTGTCCAGCTTCTTTTGATACTCAACACTTTGCATAATGTGGCCTTGATGAATGTTTTCTACGTCATCTCTTTTGATTCTACACTGCAGCTCCTCTTACTTCTCTACTTGACTCCTCTATTACTCAGTCTTTCCAGCCAGAATCTGCCACCACCACCCGGCCCCACCTCCTCACATATCTATTTGGTTAACTTAAGGTTTCTTAAAGTCAGGTTCAAATGTCACTACTTCTGTGAAAATGTCTGCTTTCTTATAAGGAGAACTGACAATTCTCATCTTTGTACTCTTTATTTCCCATAGTTTTTACTCACTTTTAAACTTGTCTCTCAGGTTGGTTTGTTTTTGTTTTTGTTTTTGCGGCTATTTGAATGTGAATGTACAAGTACTCTTGGAATTTTTCTTTCCAACACAGGGCCCAGTCAATATTACATTGTTGGGAAGTAGTTGAAATTGTGGGGTGATTATTATGCCAAATGGTTTAGGATGGTCCAGGAAAGCACAGACTGAGAAAGTCATTGAGAATCTTAGGAATGACCTTCAAAATTGTAATGTGTATATGCCTATTGCAAACAGCTGAATCTGTATCTTTTTATTCTTTAGCCCCTGGAGACTAAAAAGTGATGCAATGTGAGATTAAGATCTTCATCATCAGAGCGTTGACTAATAGGGTTAATTGATAGAAGTCCAGTAGTCTGGTTTCTTAGATAATATTCTTGCTCACACTGTGTAGCAAGTTTTGAAATGGTTCAGTTACAGTACCTGTAATGGCCAGCAGATGCCTGCAAACACCATAAAATCATTTTGACTAGACTGTTTTCAAAGAACATACTGCTGTTTTTCAGAACGATGTATTGCTATTCTAGTACGGTTGTTTGTAATGTGATTCATTGCCTAATTGCAGATGAGGAGAAAATTGAAAAGACATCTCACTTGGAAGAGATACTTAATATTTTCCTTTCTGGGCTATTAAGTGTATATGAGGATATATGCTGTTTGTATGTGATTTTTAAAAATTTAGATTGAGATTATGAAACAGCAGCAGTTATAAATACCATGCCATTCTATTTTTGATCAAGGGAATGTTATCTTAATGTGTCTTCTCTGTGTATCTTTTCCTCCAACCAATACAGGAGAAGTATTCAAAAGGAATAATCCCCCTTTCTGCTATATCTACGGTACGAGTTCAAGGAGACAACAAATTTGAAGTTGTTACAACACAAAGAACTTTTGTTTTTAGAGTAGAAAAAGAAGGTAAGTCTTTATCCTTATAAAAATGTTCACATGAATTTCTTCCCAGTCAGAAATTTAATAAACAAGCTAGAAATGGCAGGCAATCTTTAAATATGTTGCTTTTAATTAATTTACATTGTCTATTAGTTTTTGAAGGCCATAATATCAAAACATAAACAAGACGACGAGTCACTGTTGTTTGTTCACTGTTCTTTCATGCAACAAATATTTAGGGCAAATCTACTGAGTGCCAAGGACTCTTCTAAATTTGGGGTATATAGCAGTGAAAAAAAGTAGACAAAAATCTCTGCTTTTATGGAGCTCACTTTTAGCTGTTGATAATGCAAAGTAGTTACTTAAGGTGGAAAACAACAATTGAAAGATTGGTTTTATGAAGTTTATCTGTGGCTGATTTTAACTGAACATGCAGGCATAGTAACCATTCTAATATAGATTTTGGAGCGTCTTTTCTATTCCTTGAGTTTTTTTTTTTTTTTTTCCCCCACCTTGTATCATCCTGTGGGTCAGTTAATGGCTAAAATTGATCTAAAAATGACATGTGGTTTGTGGATGGAGTCTAAACCTTTGTATCTTATCTTTTTTGGAAGGGTGCAGGAGAGGTAGAGATAGGGAAGTTAAAAGTTCTCTGTTGTAACCTTGACTGTCAATATATCAGTACAATAAACCTTACTGCTCTTAAATAATATAGATAAGGCCATCTTCATTACCTAAAGCATTAGATTTTAAAACCTTTTGTCATTTTAATGTAGATAATAACTTGATTTTTAAAAGTACTTCTTGGTACTTAACTATTTGAATATTGGTGACCTGGAAAAATGACTGAATATGTGGTATTTGCTAAAAGCTTCATTTTCAAAATAGTCTAATGAGGTTCATAGGTATTATAGTTAGTATCCTATTTTATACATAAACAACAATACTAGCTATTATGGAGCAATATTTGTCTTTTATAAATTGCTAGATTCCTTGAACATATGTCAATGCATGGCATATAGAACACATTCAGTAAATATTATCTGTCACTGAAAAGCTTCCATTATTACTTTAGATATTCAGTAAATAAAAAGTCCCAATGCTGTTCACACTGGAGCCACATTTTTCAGACTGTGAGTCACTCACTTCCATTTATGAGATCAACTTAGTGGTTTCAGATGGTGTCCCCAAAGCCCCCAAACAAAAACCAAACAAACATGAAGTAGAATAAGGAGTATCAAAGTGCAGTGCCTACAGCCAGGGTATCATACGTGAATACACGTATCATGCTGTGTATTGTATATGCTGCCCAGGTGTAATGTAAAAGTGTTTCTCTCTTGACTTGATCTTTAAAAAAAAGTCACGAACTATCACCTGGAGTCGAGGTTGGCAAACTGGCCTGTAACCTAAATCTGGTTCACTGCTTGTATTTGTAAATACTGTCTTACTAGTCCCCAGACCGGAGAAGGCAATGGCAACCCACTGCACCGTTCTTGCCTGGAGAATCCCAGGGACGGGGGAGCCTGGTGGGCTGCTGTCTGTGGGGTCGCACAGAGTTGGACACGACTGAAGTGACTTAGTGGCGGCAGCAGCAGTCCCCGGACACTCATTCATTTACACGTTGCCTTATGGCTCTTTCTGTGCTGCAGTGGCAGCGTTGAGTAATTGCTGTAAACTGTCTGGCCAGGAAGGCCTAGGAAATTTACTCTCTGACCCTTTCCAGAAAGTTTGCCAACCCCTAGAGTATTTGATACAGACATATGTATTGTGACTCATTGCCTGAAATTCAGAAAGTCTTCCACAGTTGTGATACTCAATATGAGAAACATATTTGATATCACAGTTTCTCTGTTTCTGTATTTTCTTAAAACACACGACATTGCTCCTGTCAACTGGCTATCAGAATGGTCTGTCCTTATGTTCTGGCCTCCACTGGCCGAGCTAAATGCTAATTTCTTTGAGGTGCTTATCCTCTTCCCCTTGGCTTCTCATAGTAAAATTCACATATGCCACAGAGTCTGCATTTTAAGATAGATGTACTAAATAAAGCTTCAACTTGTGTGAAAATCTGTTTAGCCATATTTACTTGTGGCAGTTAAAAATTAAACAGACACATTTTATTGAAATAAAATGTATCAACCCACACATGTTTAAAAGTTACATGTTTACAATGGACCAATAAATCCCTCTGTGGTATGGAGTTCATCTTTATGATGTAAGCCTAGTATAAGAATTTCATGAACTTTAGTATGAATTTTTGTGTGTTGAATAAGGCTTAGGTCTTTAATTTTTAAAACCATGAAAATACTGCTTCAGTGAAAACAGACTAACCACATAGAATTACTATGTTATTTTCATTGAAAGTTGTTTTTACGTAGTAACAGCTCACATTTTTAAAAGTGTAGATATTTATAGATAGATAGATAGATAGATAAATGGCACATATGTCTATATGTTTACTAGGGAACCGTCAGCAAGATGCTGAATGTGTTTTTATTAAGTGTTTGTCTTTTTGTCCTCCTTCCATGTATACAAATGCTTGATCATTTTTTATTTGGTAGAAACAGATATCAATCATAGTTGCTTATAAAAAACTTTGCTTCAGTCTTATTAAGAAGCAAAATCAAAGTTTAGGACAGAAAGGGGCAGTAGTTTGACATCTAACAGAGATGAATTCTTTATTTTTGGTGAAAAGATTCTGAGTGACCTATATACACAGCTCCCTTTGTCTCCCCTGAAACCAGTGTCACGATTTCTAAACTCCCATGTCACCCACTGGCATTGCTAAGAGAAGATTACAATTTGGCAGCTTTTCCCTGCAGATTTTCTAAGGTTTCAATTCCCCTGGGTTTCCTAGTGAAATGTTGTTTTCTTGGCTGCAAGTTAATTTTATTGAAATTATAAGGTCTGGAATTCTCGTCCTCAACCTAGAAAATGTAGTCTGATTCCTTTCCTCCTCAAGCAGAACTACTGGGATTGCTCAGAGGATTGTAACAGCTAATGATCCTTCAGTTAATCTGTATTCCCTTGACACCTGTGGTAACACAGGTGTTGTGTTACTTTAAGAAACAGGTGATGTTTTCAGTGGGTAGTTCTCATAATTAGAAGAAAGCTTAAGAATTCTGAGTGGTCCAAAAATAAACCCAAAATGGCTTAAAGACTTAAACATAAGACATGACACCATAAAACTCCTAGAGGAGAACATCAGCAAAACTTTCTCAGACATAAATCATGCCAGTGTTTTCTTAGGTTAGTTTCTCAAGGAAATAGAGATAAGAGCAAAAATATACAAATGAAACCTAATCCAATTTACAGGCTTTTGCATAGTATAGGAAACCATTAAAAAAAAAAAAAACTCTGAATGGGAGAAAATATTTGCAAATGATCTGACTGACAAAGGCTCAATCTCCAAAATACACAAGCAGCTCATACAACTTAACAACAACAAAAAACCCACTCGAAAAATGAGCAGAAGACCTTAATAGACATTTCTCCAAAGAAGACATATAGATGGCTAGGAGGCGCATGAAAAGATGTTCAAAATCACTAATTATTAGAGAAATGCAAATCAAAACTACTATGAGACACCACCTCACACCCATCAGAGGAGCCACCATTAAAAACTCTACAAATAACAAATGCTGGAGAGGATGTGGAGAAAAGGGAACCCTTCTACACTGTTGGTGGGAATGTACATCGGTGCAGCCGCTATGGAAAGCAGTACGGAAGTTTCTCAGAAAACTAGAACTACCATATGACCCAGCAGTCCCACTTCTGGGAATATACCTGGACAAATCTATAATTCAAACAGATACATGCATCCCAGTGTTCATAGCAGCCTAGTCACAATAGTCAAAGCATGGAAACAACCTAAATGTCTATCAACAGGTAAGTGGGTAAAGGAGATGCGGTGCATACATACAGTAGAATACAACTCAGCCATAAAAAAGAATGAAATGATGCCATTTGCAGCAACATGGATGCAACTTGAGACTATCATACTAAGTGACAAAAGTCAGAAAGACAAAGACAAATACAATGTGTCACTTACATGTGGAATCTAAAATATGGTGCAAATGAACTTGTCTATAAAACATAAGTAGACTCAGATGTAGAGATCAGACTTGTGGTTGCCAAGGGGTAGAGAGGGTGAGGAATAGACTGGGAGTTTGGGGTTAGTAGATGCAAACTATTACATTTAGAATGGATAAACAGTAAAGTCCTATATAGCTCAGGGAACTGTTTCCAGTCTCCTGGGATAGACTGTAGTGGAAAATAATATTTTTAAAAATGAATGTGTATATATCTATAACTGAATCGTTTTGTTATACAGCAGAAATTGGCACACCATTGTAAATCAACTATACTTCAATAATAATAAAAAAAAATTCTGAGTAGTCATTCCCTTTCAAGGACCATTTTTGGTACCGCCCCTTAATTGCAGATTCCAAGTTATGTGTCCACCTTAATTCTGTTTCTGTACAGCATCATACAGCCCTCTAGTGGCAGCTGTGAAACTGCAACACTAATTTTTTTTTTTTTTAAGAACACTTGGGAATTTGGGATGAGAAACATATAAATTTTCCTTACCTGTTTTGGGCAAACAGACTTACCTGTTTTGAAATCTTCCTTGTTTTCAGAAGCAATGCATGGAGCTTTTGTCATCTGGAGGAAGAACTAGAGGAGTGAAAGTTCTCTTTGGTGTACTTTGATTGCCTGTCATAATATAATAGACCTCAAACTTTGGGGTCACTGTCGAACTTTTCCTACCTTATTTGCATCCAGGCCAGATTCAGCAAATCTTACCATTTTGACTTTGGAAATATGCCTGGGTTCTAACCAGTTCTCAGCACCTCCACCATTCTCACTCTCCCACAAACCACCTTTTTTTGGGATGATTGTCATAACCTCCCATGATCAACAGCAGTCATATTTTCATTATGGTTGTCAGATCCTCCAGCAAGAAAATGCTGACCTCCCAGACAGGTCCTGTCTCCCACTTCAGAGGCTCTGTTGTCTTTCTAGCTCACCGAGAGTGAAGTCCCTGTGAGGTCCAGAAGCCCATGCAGGGTCTCGCCTGTCTTTGTTTTGTCTGTGCTCACCCTCACGCACCATACTGCAACTACAGGAGCCTCTTGGCCTGTGAACGTGCCAAACCTATGGTTGCCTTGGCGCTTGCTGCTTTCTGTGTCCTAGGACACTCTTTCTCCAGTCATCCTCCCCATTGCCTTTGCTGCTGCTGCTGCTAAGTCGCTTCAGTCGTGTCTGACTCTGTGTGACCCCATGGACTGCAGCCCACCAGGCTCCTCCATCCATGGGATTTTCCAGGCAAGAGTACTGGAGTGGGGTGCCATTGCCTTCTCTGCCCCCTTGCCTTTAGGCTTTTGCAAAATCATCACCTTCTTCCTGAGCTTTTTTCTGTTATCCTGCATAGAATAGTACTTTCTGTGCCCTTCTTCCTGTGTTGTATTTTATCCCATTGCATTGTCAGTGTGTCATATATATCTATGTTTATTGCCTGCCCTCTTTCACAAGAATGTAAACTTCTGGAGAGTAAGGCCAGGATCTATCTTGTTCACTGCTTCATTCCTGGTATTCAGAATAGGGCTTAGAACATAGCTGGAACTAAGTGGACACTCATATGAATGAATCATTATCCATAAGAATAACCATAGTGTGTAATAATTCCTTCTCTAATATTGATCATGGGTTACACTGAGGAATCTTTAGATTATATCAAAATTTAAGAGTACATATGAATTTTGTTAGATTCTTTTATTCATGTTTTACATGCCCCTTGTGTGGCAATCCCTCATGTAATCAATCCTATTTTGCTAATGAATGTGTCTACTGCTAAATCCAGTAGAGTCTAGAGGATGCTAAGTATCCTCTGCTGATTTTTTTAACCTTTTTATTTGTGTACTTTGAGTTGACATTCCAGAAAACCTTAACTAGCTTGAGGTTTGAGGGGATCGCTTATGTTTTTTATTTACATTCTAGCATAATCACAAGAAAGTGGCAATTTTGTTTTCTCTTTTTCCAACCTAAAAATGCTCTATTCAGAGCAAAACCATGTCCCAGTCAGAGCATATTCTCAGAGGGAGTGATGCTTAGCACGGTGCTAATAAGATCAAGATAGACACTCAATAAACATTTGTTTTTGGAAAGAATAAAAGTACCTTGGTGTGAATAGCAGGCAGAATCCAGCACAATATACAGCTTTGCCTGTGCCCAAAGGGAAATTATTATTTGTTTTGGGATGCTGTGACTTACAAAGAATATTCCCCATGTCCAAGTATGCACACTTTGCAAATACCAATGACACTTGTAATCTTTTTCATTGTGTTTGAATTGTCTGTCTCACTGTTTATCTCCTTTGGCATGGGTTATTAAGTATAAACTGCACATTAGTATTCAATCCTGTTCTTCATGATTGTTACTTCCTATTAGCAAGTGAGAACCTCAGGAGCTAGAGAATTCTTGTAGGCTAATAAGGGCACCATTTGCTGAGATGGAGTCATAATATACTTAAGACAAAGAGTTAATGCAATCGCAAATTTAAAATTATTTCCTGATAAACTGAGATATCCACTAATAGTAGTCTGAAAACCAAAATCACTTTGGCCCAGTTCATTAAATTATGGCCTACATTTCAAAGTCAGTGATTTGTGTGGATTAACATAAACAAACAGAAAACATTATATACCATTTACTTGGCAGGAATATCTGTGTGTACTTATTGATCACAAATAATCACCAAGTGGAAAGAGTGTTGCTGTTACTGACAATGTAATACATTATCCCAGAGCAGTCTATCTGTAGATGTAAAATGTAGAGTAGGGCTTCCCAAGTGGCTCAGTGTTGAAGAATCCTTTTGCCAGTGTAGGAGATGTGGGTTTGATCCCTGGGTTGGGAAGATCCCCTGGAGAAGAAAATGGCAACCCACTCCGGTATTCTTGCCTGGGAAATCCCATAGACAGAGGAGCCTGTTGGGCTGCATTCCATGGGGTCCCAAAATGTTGGGCACAATTTAGTGACTAAACAACAAAATGTAGAGTAGCTGCTATGGATTGACATAGGCGTAGTTTCCTAAATATTTTCATGTCTTTTACTTTATAATGATGTGGGAGAAACTTGAGTCCTGATATATAGGAATAAGCACTGTTACTTGGGGATTATGTAATATCTGCAATAAAATATCATTAAACGAGTTTTTAATAAATACTTGGTCATTAAAGACACAACTAAATAGCTTTGGTAGTTTTGAAGGTGAGCAAGAATGAAGATACTTTAAAAATTAAGACTTGTATTATAAAATAACTGGGAATCCATGTTGAAATGTAAGTAAGTCTAATATGGAGACTTAATTTCAATCTACAATGACATTACCTCTAACCAGTCTTAAAAGGATCTGAGATACCAGGCAGTTTCCCAAACTTGGGTCCACCTTACTCTCCTTCTCAAAAATTTTTCCTACCTGGAATTCAATCTGTTTGTTTGTTTGTTTTCTTTTTCACCTTGATAAAACCACTTTTACATTTTTTTTTTCCTGGCCCATTTTCTATCTTCCTAGAATCAGTTATACCTCAAGTGTAAACCATTTCTTCTCCTTTTACATTAAACACTTATCCACAATCATGAGTATTCTCTTGTATGGATTGCCTTTATTCACATATTGCTATCCATCTGCCTAGATGCTCATGCTAGGGTGCTGAAAACCTCAGGTGGTTCTGTTAATAGAACCTTCTATTTTCTTTGATGGATTCTTGATTCCAAGCTACCTTTATTCTGAGTAATTCATTTTTTGATGAACACCTGTCAAATGTACTCAAACATATTCAGAACCACAGCTGTTTTTTTTTCCATTTTCATTGTACTTTAAGTCTCTATTGCCTTATTCCTGACCCCCTGCCTTCCAGTTTGTTCTGTCATCAACCTAATCTTGTCCCTTTCTCGCTAAGAATTCTGAAATGGTTTTCTTTTGCTTCCATAATAAAGACCAAATTCCTTATCCTAGGCACTGTAGGATCTCCAGCCATATTTGCCATCATTTCTTTGTGAGTTCAAAATTATAAATTTATTTATTTATAAATTATCCCCCGAGCAGATGTTCGTTATTTCTGTTTCCTCTGCTTAAAATACTATTTTGCTTGTTTTTCTTCCAAGCTCCAGTTTGTTTGTTTTTTTAATTCCTCCTCATCCTCAAGACCTCACACAAATATCCATTTTTTTTTTTAGCCCCTCATAGTGTCAAGAACAATTGTCTGAGACTTAAAACATTTGATTCTCCTAATTTTAATACTAACTAGCTATATGACCTTCAGCAAATCACTTACCTCCATTGAGTTGATTCATATATTACTTGATACCATTTGTATGACATTTACAGTATTCTGTGTTCTATTATGTGTTCATATCTAACTTGACTTACAACTTTGATTGCTCTTTGGGGACTGGATTGAATTCCTTTGTCTGTAACACAATGTGTTGTAGTTGAAGGTCATGTAGTTTTTGTGGAAGGAGTGAGAGAAGTAGTTTTAACAGATGAGATGCTATTGTTAGTGAAAGGTATGGGTGAGTGAACATCAAGGCAAGCGCAGTCTTGAGTCGGTTCCAAATGCCTGCTACAAAGCAAGCCTTTCTGGATATTTTAGTAACTGTATTGCTGGGTACAATCTGTTACCTGTTCAGTAGCCATATTACTTTCTTATATTAAAAAAGACAATCCAATCTCATGAGTAATCTAACAATGCTGCTTAGATGTTAACATGGATATGCATCATCTGGAGATCTTAAAATGAAGATTCTGATTCATCCATTCTGGAGGAAGGCTGGGATTTTGCATTTCTATTCAACTTCCAGGTGAAGCCAGTGATGTTGGTTACAGGGCAACTGAGTACAGTCGGCCCTCTGTAACCTTGGTTCCCACAACGAGGACGTTTTTGATCCTCAGTTGGTGGAATCTGCAGTTGGTGAACTTGGGGATACACGGGGCTCACTGTTATGAACTTGAGCATCTGCGGAGTTAGGTATCCCGGTGTGGGGGCGGGGGGGGGGGGGTCCTGAAACCAGCTGCCTATGAATACTGAGGAATGGCTAATAACCTAACAGAATTGGGCTGTTGCCCTGACAACAGTAGCATTTAGACTGTGGTTTTGGGGAAGGATCTGTAACTGATCTGTTTCAGAGAAAGTCAGTCTTGTTCCACATTTCTATGTGTTTATAGCTTATTAAGCATGGGTGTATATTTTCTCCTGTTTTTATTTTCAGAGGAAAGAAATGACTGGATCAGCCTACTATTAAATGCACTGAAGTTACAGGCCCTTTCTTCGCAGTCTCAAGCTGCTATTGCACCTGAGAAATGTGGATATCTTGAACTGAGAGGCTATAAAGCTAAAATTTTTACTGTGTTAAGTGGAAACAGTGTGTGGCTTTGCAAAAATGAACAGGTGAGCCATGTTACGGTGATTGCAGATTGTGGTTCCTTACAAGACAAACTACAGTCACAGCCATGCTTTGTTTGCCTTATTAGTGTTTTATTAGTGACTTATTAGTGTTTTACTGATGGAGGTTTGCTATGCTTTGTATACTCCACTAAATGTAACAAAGAGTTGAATTTTCTCAGCTCCACTAGCAGCAGGAAGGTAATCTACATCAAATTTGAGACTAGACATCATTCTTTGAAATAGAGGAAATAGAATCAATGAAAACTGAGTTTTGAAAAGTATTCTTTAGCTGAAGTAACATTAGAAAACTACATGAGAGAATAATTAAGAACCAGTTAACCATTATAGCTGTTGAAGAAAAAAAGACCTTGTTCTGTGTGTGTTGTAATTCTTTTGTTTTGTGACAGAAAATTATAAAGGAAGCACAGGTAACATATTTTCTTTAATTTACAGGATTTAGGTTTATTTGTTTTGCAGTAGATATGTCATTTGCAGAGGAGATAATTTACTAGAAGCAAGTGATTTATATACACACAAACACCCATATGCACATGTGTACATAGACATATCACATAAATAAATAAGATAAATTGTTGGGATATTAATGTTGGTTAACATCAAAGGATTCAGTGGAGAATTTAAACATGTTCAGGAGACTGACGTTAAAGTTTTAGCAAATTCTGTTAACTTCATTTGATTCTGTAGACTTTTTCTCTAACATACCTGGCTTTTAATATGTATAAGAAAATTACTTTCTTACCCCTTTTTAGAAATGAATTTTTAATCTTTCAGCTTAGAATATATTAGATGCTAAGTCATTATCTATGGAATTAAGTAATGTGTTGGATATCTGATCTAAGACGAAGTTACTTTGTGATAAATTATAATGGGTTATGATAAGGTAAAATATAAATGCTGACTATTTTCATAACAAAATAGAGATAACAACCTAAAATAAATAGTAGTTTCAAAAAAATTAACTATAGATCTTTATCCAAGCTTTCCTGTGAACTTCGGTGTGAACTTCTTCATTACAGTTTTGGGGATAAGATTTCTTAGCCAATTAACTATGGAAAGCATCATTGAGCAGTGTTGGCATATTAATAAGTTGGATAGTTAGCATATTCTTCAAGAAGAGTAGTGATGTACAGCTTAATAATGTGTATGAATTGAATATGAACATTTTCAGTCTGTGAAGTAAGATGATTAAAACTTTTTTTAAAAAATGGAATAAAGATTAGAAATACATAATTTGCATGTATCAGAATGCAAGTTTCTCTGCCAAATTAATGGAAGTTTTCATTTTTCACTTGCACAAACCTGATGGACTTAAAATTACTAGTTTCACTGTTACATTACTAGATTGTCTGAGTTTATGTTATCCTTTAAAAGTAGGTGTTTTTCAGTTGAGTTCAGTTCAGTTGCTCAGTCCTGTCTGACTCTTTGTGACCCCATGAATCGCAGCACACCAGGCCTCCCTGTCCTTCACCAGCTCCTGGAGTTCACCCAAACTCACGTGCATCGAGTCAGTGATGCCATCCAGCCATCTCATCCTGTGTCGTCCCCTTCTCCTCCTGCCCCCAATCCCTCCCAGCATCAGGGTCTTTTCCAGTGAGTCAGCTCTTCTCATGAGGTGGCCAAAGTACTGGAGTTTTAGCCTCAGCATCAGTCCTTCCAATGAACACCCAGGGCTGATCTCCTTTAGGATGGACTGGTTGGATCTCCTTGCAGTCCAAGGGACTTGCAAGAGTCTTCTTCAGTACCACAGTTCAAAAGCATCAATTCTTCAACGCTCAGCTTTCTTCACAGTCCAACTCTCACATCCATACATGACCACTGGAAAAACCATAGCCTTAACTAGACGGACCTTTGTTGGCAAAGTAATATCTCTGCTTTTTAATATGTTATTTAGGTTGGTCATAACTTTCCTTCCAAGGAGTAAGTGTCTTTTAATTTCCTGGCTGCAGTCACCATCTGCAGTGATTTTGGAGCCCAAAAAAATAAAGTCTGACACTGTTTCCATTGTTTCTCCATTTCCCATGAAGTGATGAGACCAGATGCCATGATCTTAGTTTTCTGAATGTTGAGCTTTAAGCCAACTTTTTCACTATTCCTCTTTCACTTTCATCAAGAGGCTTTTTAGTTCTTCTTCACTTTCTGCTATAAGGGTGAAAACTAGCCAATCTGATCACATAGATCACAGCCTTGTCTAACTCAATGAAACTAAACCTTGCCGTGTAGGGCCACCCAAGACAGATGGGTCATGATGAAGATGTCTGACAGAATGTGGTCCACTGGAGAAGGGAATGGCAAACCACTTCAGTATTCTTGCCTTGAGAACCCCATGAACAGTATGAAAAGACAAAATGATAGGATACTGAAAGGGGAACTCCCCAGGTTGGTAGCTGCCCAATATGCTACAGGAGATCAGTGGAGAAATAACCCAGAGAGAATGAAGGGATGGAGCCAAAGCAAAAACAATACCCAGCTGTGGATGTGACTGGTAATAGAAGCAAGGGCCGATGCTGTAAAGAGCAATATTGCATAGGAACCTGGAATGTTAGGTCCATGAATCAAGGCAAATTGGAAGTGGTCAAATAGGAGATGTGAAAGTCGACATTCTAGGAATCAGAGAATTAAAGTGGACTGGAGTAAGTGAATTTAACTCAGGTGTTTTTAAAGTTTTGTTAATACTTTTTTGTTAGCAAGAAATTATATGAAATTCTTGCTTTCATATTAATATGTCAGCATGAAAAGCATAATGACCATTTGTACCTAACAAACGACCACCATTTGTTAGGTACAAGGTACTATGCTAATTAATTTATAAACATTTGTTTTTCATCCTCCCCACAAATGTAGAAGAAGATATTCTCATCCATGTTTTATAGATGCGGACAATGAGGATTAAGTAACTTGTTAAAGGGTTACAGTTCATCATGCAGAGTTTAAGAGAAGAACTTTATAACCCTAAGCCTAGCTTCTTTGTCACTACATCAAAATGTCTTTTTAAAGTGTATGTTGAAAAGAAAATTTCTGGCTTATGACCTTTTAGAAATAGCCTAAGGACTCTTTCCTTGAATAACTTATTTGCCTAGGTAGTTCAGAGTATGCATTCAGTAAACATGTCAGACACACTTAAAGCAACACATTTACTGAGGAGGACAGTCTTCTTTTCCAGGAAGAAAAGTCTAATGGCATCTAATGAAGTCTTGGACTTAGAAACACTTTCATGTACAAGTAATACATGTAATCGCCTTAAAAAATTAAATTATTCGTGCCGGACTCTTCCTCATCTTTCAAGAAGTAAACCTATTTTTAATGAATGTATATTTCAAGACTTTTTCAATGCATTAACATGCTTATTTATGTACCCTTAGAAAGTGCATACTATTGTTTGTGTATGTGGTCTTAAAAGATCGCATCATATTATATGGAGCTAGGTCTTAAGGGACTTGGTCTTGAGTCATGTCTTCAGGAACTAGTTGGCTCAAGACTAGATTGATAAATTAAGGGAGGCCCTTCATGGTTAAGCCTTGACATATTCCAGTTTCATTTATTTTATATCCTGGTGTATATCTTTCTTTCCAAAGGAAGGTTGCTCATGGGTTTTCTCATGTGGTTGAGCAGACTGTAAAAAGAGCTTGAGTGATGGACTAAATAAGGAGCCCTTCTCATGAATGCAGAGGTCTTTTAGCTGTGTTTTAGGAAAAGCATTAAAAGATAGTGAAATAGTTAGATGTAAAAGTTTTATATACACAATACATAAAGTAATATTTTTTTAAATGATAGGAAAAAAACTGTGAAAATGTAAGAGGTGTTAGATTTGAGTCTCTGTAACTTAATTTGTATTGGATCTAATTTAAGTTCATGCATCAAAACAATTCTAAAAACAGTGATTTTTATTGCCCACCTAACGTAAAGTATAAATAGAATAAAAAGGAAAGCTGACTTATACCCCTCTCCCTCACATATGAACTGTTTTCATTTTTCTTGCCTCTATTTGAACTATTTCCCTGGTAGCTCAGACGGTAAAGCGTCTGCCTACAATGTGGGAGACCCAGGTTCAATCCCTGGGTCGGGAAGATCCTCTGGAGAAGGAAATGGCAACCTACTCCAGTACTCTTGCCTGGAAAATCCCATGGATGGAGGAGCATGGTAGGCTGCCTCTATTTATGCATATGATAGTTTTACTAATTTTCTTTGGAAGTCTTTCCAGAGGGAGTAAACAAACAGAGGGTAGAGGTGGAAGAGTAGCTGCTCCAGCTTATGTTGAAGCGTTTTTAAAATGGAAAGTTGGAAGCTTATTTAGAGCAAAGAAGATTGAACTGGGTGGTAGCAGTTCTGGGTTTTCATTCTTGCTCTGCTACTGATTGGCTCAGATAGTTAAACTAATCTCTTTCTGTTTGAATGGCATCCTGTGAAAAAGAGAGTGGGGTTACTATCTCTAAGACCATTATTTACATTTCATGTTAAAGTTCCAGATATCTGGGCTCTTATCAGACCCATTGACTTAGAATTCCTGGGCTTGCGATGCTGTAAAGCATCCCAGTTGACTCAGTGACTGCTGACAAAAACCACACACAGTAAAACACTGCTCTGTGGGGTTTTCTTTTTTAAAAATTATAAGCATCCAGCAAAAGAGTTAAAGTATTTCTGGAGCTGGAAAATGTATAGAGCTCTCCTTTGTCAGCACTGAGTGCTGCTTTAGTGTGTCCTTTCTCTTCTTGGGCTTGCTATACCCCTTTTTGTGGTTAACTTTCATTTAAGTGAATCTTTTTCCTGATGGAACATTTTGGAATGTGGGAACGTTTAAGTAGAAAGTTAAGAAAATCTTTATTAATGGTAATAAGTTTTTAAATTTTGAAGAACTGGTCTCAATAAATTGTGTATGATTGTAAACTATAGCTGCTGTTTTGTTTTATTTTTTTTTAATTTCT
Organism: Bos indicus; assembly: GCF_029378745.1. Taxonomy (NCBI): domain Eukaryota; kingdom Metazoa; phylum Chordata; class Mammalia; order Artiodactyla; family Bovidae; genus Bos; species Bos indicus. The sequence goes on along the minus strand of NC_091765.1, from coordinate 56,269,280 downwards.
ATAATCTTAATTTTTATGTAAAATTTTAATTTTTCAGCTTATAAATTGTATGATGACTATTTAATTCCTTTTTCTTAATGCAAACTTTTATTACCAGAGTGTGATCTATTGGAGAGATATTTGCAAAGTCAGCATAAAACAAAGTTCTTGAAAAGCAATTTGAAACTCTTAGTTCACATAAGTTCTTTTAACTCTGTGTGTATGTCTGGAAATTTACTCTGATTTTGTGGATTATTGTTCATCTTTTCTTGTGCTTTTTCCTCTACTTCCAATAGGTGGCCTTAAGATTTCCATGTCAAGCATCTGTACAGATATACTTTTAATACTTTTTCATTTTTTTCTGGGTCCATCTCTTCTACTAAATCAAGAACTTAAGTTTTGTAAGTTAAAAATGGCTGTTAGATTGGATTATCCGAACTATGGTCTTATTTTTGAAGTTCTTTACTTTTTAAGAAAAGTAGCATGATAAATGCAAGGAGATAGCAGTCTGCACATTCTTATCAACAGTTCACTGCCAGATCTAAACTCTAGACAATTAACATGAACTTTTCATTTTATCAGGCTTCCCTGATAGCTCAGTTGGTAAGGAATCTGTCTGCAATGCAGAAGACTCAGGTTTGATTCCTGGGTCGGGAAGATCACTTGGAGAAGGGATAGGCTACTCACTCCAGTATTCTTGGGCTTCGCTTGTGGTTCACCTGGTAAAGAATCCCCCTGCAATGCAGAAGACCTGGGTTTGATCCCCGAGTGGGAAGATCCCCTGGAGAAGGGAAAGGCTACCCACTCCAGTATCCTGGCCAAGAATACCAAGAATTCCAAGGACTGTAGAGTCCATGGGGTCACAAAGAGTCAGACTCGACTGAGTGACTTTCATTTGACTTTTCATTTTATCAGTTGCCCAGTTCAAAGATTCACTTTTTAATATCTTTCTTTCACTTTCATTTTTTAGCAGATTGTTGAAATTAACTTGAAGTAGCTTCAAAGTAGGAGAAATGCCTTAGGGAATATTAGGATTTTTTTTCTTTTTTTCTTTTCACATAGGCTATATGAAGATATGTATAAAAACATTTATTAGAAAGATGCAAAGTAGAAACAGATACCAAAATTCTTTACCTGATTAGTGGCAAAACACTGGTGCTATTATAATTATTTTATTATTAATATATATTATTATTATATAAATTGAATGTTATCTGTTTAAATGCTTATACCCTCTCACAACCCACCCACACCCATTGTTTAATTTTTTCACATTTTCTTCTATTCCTTGTTTTTGCTTCCATTTATATACCTACAATATATTATAATTATGATAGTTTTCCCATATTGTTACTTCAGCTTTGTTTAACATGAATTGTGTGATAGAATTTGTAGAGGTTATGTTATAGTTCCCCATGTTTCTGTATTTGTTCATCCATTTTGCAAAAATTTATTGGTTACCTCTTCCTTCCTGAGTGCTGCTCTAGATACTAGGTGCTCTGTGGTAACTCAGAAGGTCCCTGCTCTTTGGGAACTTACCTCCCCTTGTGAGTAACACATAGTGATAACATAAATGAGTGAGATTTCTGAGAGGCTTCTGTCTGTCTGTAGCCTTTTCTTTCTTTTTGATTCACTTTTTGTGCAAGAATCCCTGTGACCCTTTTCTAAAGAATTGCTTGTATTTCAAATGCTGTTAGGTATATAAATAAGTACTAGCTTCATTTTAACCTTGACAGTGTTATAATTTTTATATTCCCAACTTAAGACTGTGACAATTTCCTTTATTCACCGCATGCCCATAGGAGTTCCAGGCAAGTAGCTGACAGTAAACATTTGTAGAATGAAATTGTTGAATTAATAGTCATTTATAGCTGTTTTCAGGACTAGAGAGCTTATAGTTGAGAAAATTTTTCATTTTAATATTATTTTCTTCTTTATGAATTTTCATTTTTTTTCTGTTTATTGGAATTATTTTGTTGTTTCTATTTGAACTCTTCATATAATATAGATATTAATCCTCATGTCATATTTTCTGCAACTGGTTTTCTAAGCTGTTGCTGCTTTTGCATTTTCACTTAATTTTTGTTGCATAGGAATTTTGTTTATAGAAATAAATTGTGGGTTTTTTTAATCAGTTCAAAGCTTATAGACTTTCTCTATTTTGGAAAATAATTATTTCATTTATTTATCTTAAAATGATGTGGGTGTAGTATATAAGCCAGTATTTTAAAATTTTATATAGGTAATGAAATAAGAACATTCACTGATGTGTATATGTATGTGGTATTATATACAAGGTATTGCTGCTCGAGTGAAATTTCTGCCAATAGATATGAGGCGAATTGAAGATAATTGACTTTGGTTTCCATTTGTGATGTTGTCCTGGCAGTCAGCCTCCCATCTTTTCCTGATGAGTTTTTGAATATCATGTTAATATTAGGGACTTCATTACAACCAGATGTCTTGCTTGGTGGGTTTGTGTATCCATTTAATGATAATTGTGGCATTGAGGTTTTAACTACATTCACTTGATTAAACATTCTCAAATCCGGGTATAACAAGAGATTCATTCCCCCAGTGTAATGTTCCCCTGTGTCTGGTATGGGAATGAAATTCTAATAGAATTTAAATAGACCCCACAGGGCTCTGGCTTGTGTGGTACAGAAAGAAGCAGCAGGATGGAGGTGGTGGCCTCAAATTCTCTGGGTTCTATATCTGGCCAAACTCTGCATCTGGTGTTTGCCCGGAAGTCTGATGCCAATGTCACACAATGCCACATCTGCTTTCCACAAATGTCTAAGCACCGAGTTCTTAAATTCCTGGCAGGGAAACCTGACATCCGTATTTCCAAAAATAGGTTTGAGATTTTAGCAAATTTGGGGTTAATAAACCCTTCTTTAATTTTTCTGTTTAGGAATGAAACCATTATTTTGCTCTTTCACTTTGTAGTTTTAAAAGGTAGCTCGAGCCAGGCTCTGTTACTACTAATTTGTACAAATAACCCATTTCTCTGTCTTTGTAAATATTTGTCACTTATTCTAACCTGAATGTTGAATATGGAATCATTGGTGTGAATACTTCCAGTCACTGTAAATGGATATATTCTTATTGAAGACAAATTCTGTATTCAGAACCTTCAAATGAGAGGACTGTCTGGATGTATTAGACTTTCAACTTGTATTTCTTCATTCAACTTTTATAGCAGTTCTATAAAAGGTAGATACTACTGTCTTTTCGTAAATGAGGAAATTGAGGTCTGGACAAATTAAGGAACTTGCCAGTAGTCACAGAGCCGGTAAATGGATCAGCCAAGATTCTCCCCCAGTTCCGACTCCCGGTGCTCACGATGTCATTACTGCCTTTGCAGCATCAGACCTCTTCTGCCAAGCGCGGCCATTCATGCTCTTTGGGATCACACGTTGTGTGACAGCAAATTAACTGTGAAATATAGCTTCCTCCAGAGTCTGTTTTTAGCTTTATGCTTTCCATAACAATGTATTTCTACCTATGGAATTTCTATGCTGTTGTTTTTTCACTACAGTGTATAGGATTTTAAAGGTTGAAATTTAGCATGTTCCTGGCTCATCCCTATTTTTTCAAAATGAAAATAGTGCTGACAGATTGTAGTTAATGGGTAATTTATTTTTAATTTTCATGAAAGTTTACCATTCACATTCCATTCCATTTTTTAACATTTATGTACACCTGATAGTTATTTTTAAGCATGCATTTTCTTGTAATTAACTTTTTAATAGGTAATATGTTCAGTTGGTTTCAAATTCAAGAGGAATAATATAACGGTAATAATAATAGCTAACTGGGACTAGAAAGCACTTCTGCCCCAAGCATTCTTCTAAGCACTTTTTATGCATGAATTTAATCCTCATACAGTGATGCAGTAGGTACTACTGGTAGCCCTGATTTGCAGACAAATGAGCTGAAGCAAGCGAGGTACATCTGATCAGTCTGGTCTGGACTTTGTGGGTTTATCAGTCAAGTGTCACCTCCTTTGGGAAGAATATGAACTCAATACTCTCTTTTTTGGATCAGATTCTGTGCTTACCCTACAGACATGGATTATTCTTTTATTGCACATGTTACAATTCTCTCTCATTTCTCCTCAAACTGTAAGCTTCCTCAAGTACCCGCATCTCATGCTTTAGAGCAGGCCCACCACTTAGCATAAATTCTGGCTGTCTAGAGGTACCTACTCAACATAGTTTTGCCAGGACATATTCTCTCATTTTAAAAATGGCTGTATCTTCTCTCCCTTCTTCACAGAATTGTTAGGAAAATCAAATCAGAGTTCATAGCTGTTTGTAAGCTTCAGAGCACTAAGCAAACAAGTATTAAATCAAGTATGGAGTGTGTGTGCTTAATGAAGACCAGTACTTTTATATCCTTTGGATATTAGCAAAAGGATTGGCATGCAGGATGCATAGGTTCTTGACAATCCAATGTGTCACTGTATTCTGACCATCCTGTTTCTAACCAATAGTCTTAATAACTTCAAGTGCTTTTTTCATAATCTGATTGCATGCTTTTTTTTTTTTTTTTTTTTGCTCTGCTGAAGGCCTAGAGAAATGTTTATATCCTGATACTTAGATGACGTAGACTTGTACTGTTTAGATTCTACAACTGGTTCTGCTGTCTAATTCAGTGTTTCTTAATACTTGTTACATATGGAAATCATAAGGTGGTAGTTTTGTTTTGTTTTTTAACTGAAAATCATTAGGCTTTGTCTTCTGATTCTTGGGATCAGAATCTCAGAGTGGAGGGAGGGAGAGTTCAACACAGGTAATTTTGATGAGGCTCTAGGAATGGGATATATTCTAAATGTGTTCTAAAGGGTATGTGACAAGATGGCTTAATGTCACCACAAATATTTTTTTAATAAGAAACGCAGTCATTTCATTTTAATAGCTCTCGAGAGCACTGACATTTATTTTGTTACTCTGCTGTACATTTTACAGACCATTTGTGCCGGTGAGTTCAGTGGGTACTCTAATTACTCAAAACCATATGGCCTTGGCAGGCAGCTGATAAATGGGTTACAGTTTCTTTCCAGGCTGAAAAATCATCTTTTCCTTGCTTGGGATAAATCTGGGGCCTTGAGCTGAACCTCACTTATTTTATTTTTTAACAGAAATTGCCTCTTTATATGTAGATATTTCACGACTTGCTTGTAGAAATGAGGCACCATCTCTTTAGGCTGGAGCCTTGATGAGTCTCATCAGTTCTATCCAAGGCTGTCAGTCTTACCATCTGCTGGTCTAAGTGTCTATTTCCGCCCTTAGTAACACAGCACCTGCAGGCCAGGCCCCCATCAGAGAATAATAATCAGAGTAGTCTGTTAGCCAGCTATTGGCACAAGTTGCATCACGGAACATTGTTTGAGGAGATGCAGCCTATTTTATTCTAGAGGTACCCCCATATCAAGCTGGGTCATCAGAAAGCTGTTTCTCTAAAGTGTCTTCTTACCTTGCTAGCCCCATTTTATTTCCCCATTTATAACAGAGAGTTTGAGTTTCCAATCACTTAAACGTTGAAAGTTGGTCCAACAGTTGCATTATCCAGCGGGAACATTGGTATGGATAATTGAGAATTTGTTTTCTGTAATTATAAGTTAATTACTTTAAGTAAATAAGTTCTAGCATACTATACGAGAACTGACATTGAGGGTTGTGGGCGCACCGGTGCGCGGCGGGAGAGTGTACATAGTATGCTAACAACTGTGCTGACATACTATGCGAGAACTTGTTACAGTGGAACATGTTGGAAAAGTTTGGCTTCCCTCCTGCATACATATCATTTAAGTACTGATTTTTGTTAGGTGGGCTTGCAATACAAAGTAGAAGTATGTCACATTCTTCCAAGTATTTCACAACACCTAGCATGTTCCTGTATCTTTTATATTACTGATTCCATTCCTGGTTTGTTTCTCCCAACAATAGGAGCCGTTTGTTCTTTCATCAGAAAAAAATCATATTCAGTTTACAAATGAGTCATTTCCTCATTCTAACTAAAATGTATACATTTTTAAAAACATGAAGCAAAATTTTTCTGCAGTTTGTGAATGGAAACCCTTTATGAGTGTGGAAAATTTGTTGCATTGTTGTTTTATTCCACTTATTTTATCAGCCAGGAATGCATTAGTGTCTCTAATGACAGAAAACTGAAGGATAGGGTAAATAGATTAGGAACTTGTTTGTTTTAACAAATTTCTTGCTGAGGCCATCAGGGAACAAGATTTTCTTTTCTTTTTTTTCTCATTCTGACATCCTTACAGTATAAGAATTTGTCCTCAGGCTTTTCATCTCAAGGATGCTTACATTCTAAAATGGCTTTGTTATTTCCCAAGAAGATGTTATTTTCCAAGAAGATGGAAAGGGGTGAAAAGTCTTTTCTTCCGAGATTTGTCTCTCCTCCTTACCCGCCAGGCTGGAAATTACTTACATTTTATTGACCAGAACTATGACATATGGCCCCTCCTAGCTGCAAGGGATATAGGAAAATAGTACTTTTACTTTTAGCTTGTACAACAGGTGAGACAAAGAGAAGGCAGCTTCTGAGGTGTTTCTTTCACAGTCTCTGCTGAAAGTGTCCTTCCTGAAAGTAGACCCATATTTTTTGCAGTTATCTTTAGTATGGATAATTTTTCCTAGTCATAATTTAGGAATTCAGAGTACATTTAATCTGAACCTATTGACAGAGATAATTCATTTTTTGAAGTACAGATTAATTATATTTTTAAGGTGTGAGATGGTTTGATAAATCAAATTCCAAAACCCTTATGGCTAGATAATATATTACATACTTTAATGCTTTTAGGTGGTAGACTGTGTGCCTTTTTGAACACTAATTTTGGTGGGACAAGTTGAACATAGTGGCTGCAGGTGTTGAACAAATGGCATTTTCCATACAAAAATAGCATTTGAGGAGCTTTTTAGGAATCTAATTGAAGGAAGAAGAAACTAATAAATTTAGAAATGAGATAAAATTGTAAAACAAGTAATTCTTTTGTTTGAGAGCAAACGAGGAAGATAGTGTGATGAACAGAGGTAACACTCTACAGCAGAGAGAGAGCCAGTAGTCAGGCGGCCTGGGTTTCCCTCCTTCTCTAGCACATGCAGCCGTCTCCTCTTCCCATGTTACTTTACCTCTTTGAGTTGTGGCTTTCCCTTCTTTTTGTCTAAACAGTCATTATACCAACCTCACAGTGTCATTTGACTCCCCCCACCTAGAAAATGGGAAGGGTTAGTTTCCTGTTCCCTTTTTGAAATGGCTAAAGGTGAAAAAGTGCCTAACTGTTCAGAGCAAGGCCTGTGTAGCTCAAGATCTATGTCCTAGTCAACTTACGTATTGTGTGGAAAAAAGCTTTGCTTTATTAGTAGCCTGGCAGGCTTCAAATGCTATCATGTTATCATGTATTTAAAGTGTATATGTGTGTGTATATATATATATATATATATCATGTATATAAGATGTATATATTTTATATATCATGTATATGAAATAAGAAAATCACTCAATGCATTTTTAATGAATTGCTTAATTCCATATTTACATGTTGAAGTAAAATTTAATGAGATTTATTAAATTTTAGAGAATATAATTTTATTTTCAAGATCCATATTTTCATTTCTTTATGATTTTTTGTTCTTTTCCAAACTAGGATTTTAAGAGTGGACTTGGTATTACCATAATCCCTATGAATGTAGCAAATGTAAAACAAGTGGACCGAACTGTAAAACAGTCTTTTGAAATAATCACTCCCTACAGGAGTTTTAGGTAAGTTATATTTAAACAGTTTTTGTTTGTACTATTACAGTAAAGCTTAGGTGATCCATTTTTACATTGCCAGTCATGATTTGACTTCTTATAGGACACAGTAAAATTACGTTCTTACTTTTTCATATTGTGTCATTTATTAGCCAGTGTGTAAAAATTTACCAATAAGCACCAAGGATGCTCAGTAGCACTGATTATTAGAGACATACAAATCAAAACTACAATAAGGTACCACCTTGCACCAAGCAGAATGGCCATCATTAAGAAGGCTACAAATAAAGTGTTGGAGAGAGTGTGGTGAAAAGGGAACTCTTCTACACTTTTGGTGGATGTATAAATTGATGCAGCCACTATGGAAAAGATTATGGAAGGTTCTTTAAAAAACTAAACATACAGATACCATATGATCCTACAGTCTTTACTCTTGGGCTTATATTCAGAGAAAACTCTTAATTCAAAAAGATGTACGCACCCTGTTGTTCACCACAGTGTTATTTAGAATAGCCAAGACATGGAAGCAACCTAAATATCCATCAACAGATGAATAGATAAAGAAGATGTGGTGTGTGTGTATGTATATACAAGAAAGACAAATACCATATAGCATCTCTTATATGTAGAATCGTAAAAAAAATATAAATGATCTTATTTACAAAACAGAAATAGATTCACAGAAAAGACTTACGGGAAAACATCCCCACCAAAGGGGAAATAAATTAGGAATTTGGGATTAACATATACACCCTGGTGGCTCAGACGGTAAAGTGCCTGCCCGCAATGCGGGAGACCCGGGTTCAATCCCTGGGTCGGGAAAATCCCCTGGAGAAGGAAATGGCACCCCACTCCAGTACTCTTGCCTGGAAAATTCCATGGATGGAGGAGCCTGGTAGGCTACAGTCCATGGGGTTGCAAAGAGTCGGACACAACTGAGCGACTTCACTTTCACTTTTCATATATAAAATGGGTAAACAATAAGCACCTACTGTATAGCACAGGGAAGTATATTCAATATTTTGTAATAACCCTATAATGGAAAAGAATATGAACATATATATGAAACTGAATCACTTTGCTGTACACCTGAAACAGAAATAATTGCATTTTTACTTTTTCAGATCATGTAATTTGTTAGCCAGTGTATAAAAACACTTTGCGAAAATGACTTATCATACAACCTGCAAAGATACAAATTTCTTGAGATTTGAATAGTTTCTTTTCATAATGCCTTTTTTCTTAGAAGGCTTGATGATTTTTGATCCACAAATATATGAAAAATTGTTATGAGGGAATAAAATAAAAATAGATATAGCATTGTCTTTAAGCTGTATTGTTATTTTGTCTTTTTTTAAGCCTAATCAAATACAATCTCTCCTTTAAGATTAATCCCTAATTATGGTTACTCTGTGATTTTTTTTTTTTTTTATTTATTTATTTATTTTACTCTGTGATTTTCTAAAAGGAACTCCAGCTTAAACTGTTGCTGAACTTAATGACTCACAGCACTTATTGATCAAATATCTTAGCATTTTGGTATATATCTTGTATTATGGTACTCTACTCATTATTTTATTATGACAGTGAAGCAGAAAACTTAATGTATGTTTTTATACTTGTTAATAATCTATAGTAACTCCATTGCTTTAGAGGGGCATAAGTCATATCTGTTGAGTTCAACCATGTTAATTTGCTTGTCACAAATAATCAACATACCACAAAGTAGTATGTGGGTTAGAGGCAATTGTCACAGGATTTTGAAGGTCTAGCAATTAATTACTTTATGATTTCAAAAATGCTATTAATACCAACTGTAGTACCCATATTATCTGTTAAAATATGTCTACTGGCTGGAATTTTGAAAAAGAATAACAAGCTTTATTTTCATAAAGGAAATTCAAGCCTTAACTGACAATGTAGACATTGTCTAAGCTGTTTTTACTTAAAGTGCTTTATATTATGTCAAACTTGAACGGTTTGTCCTAACACCAGCCAATTCTCCAACTCTCTGTACACCAACTGGGTGTCCTATATCTTCCTGGAGGGAGACTCAGACCCCACGGGTTTAAGGGCTCAGTCCCAGAAGAGTGTCCTCAGGTTACTCTCACTCAGCCCAGCTTAGTTCAAATTGGGGTGCTCATTACCCTCTCTCCCCCAGATTTGATAATTTGCTATAATGTCTCAGAGAACTCAGGAAAAGGGTTCAAATAATATTACCAGCTTATTATAAAAAATGCAGCTCAGGAATGGCTAAATGGGAGAGCTTTAGAGGCCACAGTACAGGGGGTTTGTGGCAGAGAACTTCCAAGCTCTCTCTGGATGCACCACCCTCCTGGCACCTCAATGTGTTCATCAGCCTCAGAGTTCTTCAAACCCTGTTGTTTGGGGGGATTTTATGGAGGTTTCATTTCATAGGTGAGAATGATGAAATCCAGGGTGTGTGTGCAGGTGCTCAGTGGTGTCTGACTCTTTGTGACCCCATGGACTGGAGCTCACCCGGCTACTCAGTCCATGGGATTTTCCAGGCAAGAATACTGATGTGGGTTCCCATTTCCTCCTCCAGGGGATCTTCCCAACACAGGCATCGAACCCTCATGTCCTGTGTCGCCTGCATTAGCAGGTGGATTCTTTACCACTAGTGCCACCTGGGACGCCCTGAAACCCTGGGCCATTGATGACTAAGTCAATTACCAGCCTGTCTCACCTTCCCAGGGGCTTCCCATATGGCACCAGTGGTAAAGAATTCACCTGCCAATACACGAGACACAGGTTTGATCCTTGGGGTTGGGAAGATCCCCTGGAGTAGGAAGCAGCAACCTGCTCCAGTATTCTTGCCTGGGAAATTTCATGGGCAGAGGAGCCTGGTGGGCTACTGTAGCAGAGTCAAACATGATCAAGCATCGCAGTTCTCCCCTTCCCAGAGGTCAAGGATAGGAAAGTTCCAGCTCTCTAGTCCCATCTTGGTCTTCTGCTGACCAGCTCCCATGCTGAAGCTGTCTAGCCTCCAGTCAGAAGCTGTCCATTAGCATATAAAGGGTTTTTGCCACTCAGGGGATTCCAAGGATCTGAGGAACTATACACCTGGAACCAGGGACAGGGACCAACCTATTTTCCATTGTATCCTGTGGGCTCTGACCAATCTCTATAGAGAAGCAGAAAAGAGACCACTAAAGAATTTATAGATGTTATAGTGATAATGAAACTTGGAGTGATTAAAAAATATAATCCATGGAGGCCACTGAATTTCTCTATAGATTATGTAGGATATATTAGTCCTCTGTTACGTTCATTGTATCTCAAAGCATTTTCATCCTCAGAACAGAAAATTGTAGTGTGAAGCATCGTTCTATGGGCCATTGACTGAGTTTGGGGCACTGTGTATAGCACATTTTCTGGCATATTATAAGTACTCTCTAAATATTTCTTGAAGGAGTGAACTCATGTTTTAATGTTTTTATTCTTTCACTCAGGTACTCAATAAGCACTAAGAATTGGAATAAATAGGAATGAGGCTAAAAATGAGTTAGCATTCTGTTAGAATACTAATCACTTAAAACTTTCTTGATTTCTCAGTTTCTGAAAGCCATCTGGACATTCTTCCAATTAAAAAAATCTATTTTTAAGACAAAAAAATCAAAATTTCTAGTGGGTGTTTTTGATAACTTAGTTTCAGACTATGGCATATTTTCTTGGCAAAATAACCCACTTAGTCCTGAAACTCTGCCAGTCTCTTATTGATTATGATGTAACCACTGCTTAGAAAACATGGCCTCACTTTTAAGCTTTTGACCTAACAAGGTGATATTTATATCCTGGTCAGAAAAATGTGTATGTTAATTTTGGCTCAAGATAGGTAAACAAAGTCATAAGCAACATGGAAAGTTAAAGGAAAAAAATAGATTTCTCAATGAGATGGTTTTTAACAGAAAAGACTCTGCAACTGCCTGGAAGGCATATTTTTCAGCTGCTGTCTCCTTTGTGAGTGAAATGAATATACAAACCGAACATACTGCTTAATTGGCCTTTACAAGGGAGATCGATAATGCAGAAACGTTAATTGTTTCAGCTTTACAGCTGAGTCTGAAAAAGAGAAACAAGAGTGGATTGAAGCTGTGCAGCAATCAATAGCAGAAACTCTCTCTGATTATGAAGTAGCTGAGAAGATTTGGTACAATGAGTCCAACAGGAGCTGTGCAGATTGTAAAGCCCCAGATCCTGACTGGGCCTCCATCAATCTCTGTGTTGTCATCTGCAAGAAGTGTGCAGGTAATTAGTGATAAGTTACGCTCATCGCTGTTTGGTGGCAGATCGGCACCGAAAGCTCTTCAGTGTCATATATATTGTGTCCCAGCTAATGGCTATGAAGAATAAAAGCAGAGAAAGCTTATTACATTTAAATCAAATTTAGAAATATCATTCTATACTTCTCTTATGCATGGCTTAGAGATAAAAATTGATTTTTAAGCATGTAATCATTTTTTGTGTGTGTGCCTACTGGACCATGTATGGATTTTTAAAAGACAGTACTGAAATTTTCAGATTTGGGATGAATGTGTTTCAGAATGCACCCTGAACACACTCACTGTTCGTATGATTTGTCCCTTTTCCCAAATCATATTTTGTAAGATGTATTTTTCACATTTCAGTGCTGCTCTGCTTTCTAATCTTGTTACAAAAGATGTGTTCTCTCTTACAATGAGAATTATTATATAGAAGCATTTTCCAGGCATGTTGAAGTTTATGAAAGTAACCAGTGTTGTGACTTGTTTTCTCCTTGTGACCTTAAACCTTAAGGACTATTTGACATCTCGTATTTGGGAGGTAAGGCAGCTGTCCAAGTGAGTGAAGGGAATGGACCCTAGCTTAGGTATGTGACTGTGGAGGTCTTGGAGAAATTAGTTACAACCTAAACTTTCCTCTGGAGAAGGCAATGGCACCCCACTCCAGTACTCTTGCCTGGAAAATCCCATGGATGGAGGAGCCTGGTGGGCTGCAGTCCATGAGGTCGCTAAGTGTCAGACACGACTAAGCGACTTCACTTTCATGCATTGGAGAAGGAAATGGCAACCCACTCCAGTGTTCTTGCCTGGAGAATCCCAGAGACAGGAGAGCCTGGTGGGCTGCCGTCTATGGGGTCACACAGAGTCGGACATGACTGAAGTGACTTAGCAAACTTTCCTCAGCTCTTTAGCTCTACCAGGTACTGTGCTGGTCCTGGGAGTTAAATCTATAAAATATGACATATCCTGCAGAAATATATAGTTATTTTAATAGACTATGATAAGGATAGCAATAGAGTTGAGCACAGGTTTCATTGAGACAATGCAAGGAAGAGCTCCTATCTCAGACAGAGCAAAGACAGGACAGTTGTTTCAAACCCTTCAGAGTCTTCCAGAGCTCTGTGCTACCACATTTCTCATCCTACTGAGGTAGGAGTTCTCAAAAGTGGATCAACTACATCAATAGCAACCAAAAAGCCCCAGTTAATCCTCCTTGACTTTGCATTTTCTCCCAACCTCTTCTTTCCAGTCTCATTGGAAGAGATAGTGTCTGTCCAAGGCTATTCTGTCTTCTTATGTTCCCTTTCTCTCCTCTCTTCTCTGAGTCCTTACCCCATCACTTATTCACTCTCTAAGTACAGTAGGTCTTTCACAGTCACGGGTTCCAGATCAAAAGTAATTGGAAAAAAATTCCAAAAAGCAAAATTTGAATTTGGATGTACCTGTAGTTGTTACTTAGCATTTATATTGTATTATGTATTTTAAGTAATTTAGAGATGATTTAAAGTATTGAATATAATAGAGAATGTGTATAAGTTATATGACGATACTATGGCCATATTACACAAGGGACTTAAGCATACTTGGATTTTGGTGTCTGTGGAGAGTCCTGGTATCAATCCTCTGAGATACTGAGGGACAGCCATATTCAACTATGGTTTATTTGGTTCAGCATGTAAATTTGCATAATTCTGTTCTGTTAACACCAGATCTCTGAAAACTTATTATTCCCTTAGATATAATTCTCTGTTCCTTTTTCCTTTCATAGAGAAGATACTTTCAAGAGTAATAGTTTATGCAGGTTTTCATTTCTTTAACTTCCTACTATATCATCAGCATCCTGTAATCAGTCTTCATCTGCCTCACCTCCAATAAAAATATTTTCCAATAAAAATACACATTTACCAGTGTATTTTACCTCTCAGTTTCTATGTGGTCAGTTCCTATATTCCTTGCACTCTCGGGAGTATTTGACATTCTTGACCAGTCTGCCTCTCCGTGACTTCCCATCCTTCCTCAACTTCCAGCAGGCCATTTTCTCTTAGTGTGCTCTTGCTCTTCTGGTCATCTTTTGCCTGCTCCTAAAACGTGTGTTGCCTTGGGTTGTATCCTCAGATCTCTTTCATCCTGACATTCCTGAGTGATGTTATTTATCATTTGAATCCAACAGTCTTTTTCAGCAGGTGTTTCTTACTCTGTTGGAAACCATACTCCTGTATCTCCTGCTAGGGTCTCCACTTGGATTTGCTCAAGATACCTCAAAGGCAACATGATAGTGTGGAGTTCTCACTGCTTCCCAGCTCACTACATAAAACTGAATATTTTCCTATATTACAAATCTTGATCAGAAGTCATCTACTCTGCCCTTCACTCAAGCCTGAGAGTCCCTCTTGACCCTTCCCCTTTCCTTAAAGCCCACCAGATTCCATCCTGGTTTTACCTTCTAAGTATCTCTAAATCTGTTCTCCACTTCACTTCTTTTCCTACTGCCTTAACTCAGAATCTTAGGCTACTCCAGCATCCTTTCTTCCTGCCTGCCTTTGGGCTTTACTCCTTTTAGTATTGCCTTTTTGTAGTCTCCGTAAGTGCAAACCTATGCTAGGTCTTGCCATGGGAATTCTAGGGCATCGTGCTCTGAGTATTTTTTTTTCTCAGAGAAGGGAGGAAAGGAACCTACCTAATGTACAGAGAGGAATGAACTTTCTCATGATCATTAGGCAGAAGATCCTTAAGACCAAAATAATGTTTTGTGTTCTTTTCTCCTCAGTTTAGAAAGAGTCTGACATAGGCCTGGGTGCCCAGTAAAGTCTGAATGATGATTTATATAGCAGAATTAAATTGATGATACTAGAATGTTGGGCTGTTACTCTCTTCCAGGTATAATAGTAGAATAAAGAATCCACTTTGGACTTTTTAAGTATACATTCATTAGCTAGTATGTTGCTAGTCTTTTTTTTAAGAGTAAGGGATGATATCTGTATTCACATATATGTAATTTACACATACCCATTATAAAATTTTAAGTGACTTAAAATTTCTAGTCAGTTACCAAACAATGAAAAAATTACGTATGTATACACATACATACATGTACACACATAAACACATATACATGAATACATACTTTTAAAGGGCTTCCTGGTAGCTCAGCTGGTAAAGAATCTTGCCTGCAATGCAGGAGACCCCAGTTCAATTCCTGGGTCAGGAAGATCCCCTGGAAAAGGGATAGGTTACCCACTCCATTATTCATGGGCTTCTCTGGTGGCTCAGATGGTAAAGAATTCACCTGCAGTGGGGAAACTTGGATGTAATCTCTAGGTTGGGAAGATACCCTTGAGGAGAGCATGGCAACCCACTCCAATATTCTTGCCTGGAAAATCCCCATGGACAAAGGAGCTTGGTGGGCTGCAGTCCATGGCTCACTAAGAGTTGGACACAATTGAGTAGGTGATTTCCATAATCTTTCTTATTTTTGGTTATGATTTCTGTTTGATTACTTCCACTACTGTGGTATTGGAGAAGGAAATTGCAGCCCACTCCAGTATTCTTGCCTGGAGAATCCTGTGGACAGAGGAGCCTGGTGGGCTGCTGTCCATGGGGTTGCAAAGAGTTGGACACGACTGAAGCAACTTAGCATGCATGCATGCATTGGAGAAGGAAATGGCAACCCACTCCAGGATTCTTGCCTGGAGAATCCCAGGAATGGAGGAGCTTGGTTGGCTGCTTTCTGTGGGGTCGCACAGAGTCGGACACGACTGAAGTGACTTAGCAGCAACTGTGGTATAAAAAAGTAGGTAATAGTTTAAGTTGAAAAGATATATTAATCCAGACATACATATATTTCTTGTTGTTGTTCAGTGGCCTAGTTGTGTCCAAATCTTTGCTACCCCATATTTGGCAGCACATCAGCGTTCCCTGTCCTTCACTAGATCCTGGTGTTTGCTTAAACTCGTATCCATTAAGTTGGTGATGCTATCCAACCATCTTATCCTCTGTTGCCCCCTTCTTCTTGTTTTCAGTCTTTCCCAGCATCATGGTATTTTCCAATAAGTCAGCTCTTCACATCAGGGGGTCAAAGTATTAGAGCTTCAGCTTCAGCATCAGCTTCAGCTTCAGTCCTTTCAGTGACTATACAGGGTTGATTTCCTTTAGGATTGACTGGTTTGATTCTCTTTCCTGTCCAAGGGACTCTCAAGAGTCTTCTCCAGCAGCATAGCTCAAAAGCATCTATCCTTTGACACTTAGCCTTCTTTTTGGTCAGACTCTCATATCTGTACATGACTACTAGAAAAACCATAGCTTTGACTATATGGACCTTTGTTGGCAAAGTGATATCTTGGTTTTTAATACACTGTCTAGGTTTGCCATAGTTTTTCTTCCAAGGAGCAAGTGTCTTCATGGCAGCAGTCACCATCTGCAGTGATTTGAAGCCCAAGAAAATGAAGTCTCTCACTGATTCCATTTTTTCCCCATCTATTTGCCATGAAGTGATGGGATTGGATGCCATGATCTTAGTTTTCTGAATGTTGAGTTTTAAGCCATCTCTTTCACTCTCTTCTTTCACCTTCATCAAGAAGCTCTTTAGTTCCTCTTCATTTTCTGCCACTAGGGTGGTATCATCTGCATATCTGAGGTTACTGATATTTCTCCTGGCAATCTTGATTTCACCTTGAGCTTCATCCAACCTGGCATTTCACATGATGTACTCTGCATGTACGTTAAATAAGCAGGGTGACAATATGCAGCCTTGACATACTCCTTTCCCAATTTGGAACCAATCCATTGTTCCATGTCCGGTTCTAACCGTTGCTGCTTGACCTGCATACAGGTTTCTCAGAAGGCAGGTAATGTGGTCTGGTATTCCCATCTCTTGAAGAATTTTCCGCAGTTTGTTGTGATCGACACAGTCAAAGGCTTTAGTGTATTCATTGAAGCAGAAGTAGATGTTTTTCTGGAATTCCCTTGCTTTCTTTATGATTCAGGGAATATTCATAGTTTGATCTCTGGCTCCTCTGCCTTTTCTGAATCCAGCTTGTATATCTGGAAGTTCTTGGTTCACGTATTGCTGAAGCCAAGCTTGAAGGATTTTGAGTATAACCTTGTTAGCATGTGAAATGAGCACAACTGCATGGTAGTTTGAACATTCTTTGGCACTGCCCTTCTTTGGGATGGGAATGAAAACTGACTTTTTCAGTCATGTGGCCACTACTGATTTTCTGGAATAGTGAGTGCAGCACTTGAACAGCATCATCTTTTAGGATTTTAAGTAGCTCAGCTGAAATTCAGTCACCTCCAATACCTTTGTTCATAGTAATTCTTCCTAAGGCCCACTTGACTTTACACTCCAGGATGTCTGGCTCTAGGTGAGTGACCATACCATCATTATTATCTAGGTTATTAAGACCTTTTTTTTGTTTATAGCTCTTCTGTGTATTCTTGCCACCTCTTCTTAATCTCTTTGCTTTCTGTTAGATCCTTACTGTTTCTGTCTTTTATCATGTTCATTCTTTCATGAAATGTTCCCTTGATATTTTCAATTTTCTTGAGATTTGTAGTCTTTCCCATTTTGTTGTTTTCCTCTATTTCTTTGTATTGTTCATTTAAGAAGGCTTTCTACCTATCTCTCCTTGTTATTCTCTGGAACTATGCATTCAGTGGGCTATATCTTTCCGTTTCTCCCTTGCCTTTAGCTTCTATTCTTTTCTCAGCTGTTGTAAAGCCTCCTTAGGAAGAAACCACTTGGACTTTTGGCATTTCTTTTTCTTTGGCAAGTTTTGATCGTTGGCTCCTGTACAGTGTTACAAACCTCAGTCTATAATTCTTCAGGTGCTCTGTCTACCAGATCTAATCCCTTGAATCTATTCCTTACCTCCACTGTGTAATCATAAGGGATTTGATTTATACCTGAATGGTCTTGTGGTTTTCCCCACTTCTTCAATTTAAGTCTGAATTTTGCAATAAGGAGTGGATGATCTGAGCCAAAGTCAGTTCCAGGTCTTGTTTTTGTTTCTCCATCTTTGGTTGCAAAGAATATAATCAATCTGATTTCAGTGTTGACCATCTGGTGATGTCCATGTGTTTTAATGTTAATACAGACTGCCATGTATATATACATACATACTTTTTAATGGTAAAATACATGTACATAGAAATTCAAAGAGAATTATTATCATTATTATTATTATTATTAATTAATTTATTTATTTATTTTGGTCTACAGGGCAACATAGATCTTTAGGACCAAAAGATTCCAAGGTTAGAAGTCTGAAAATGGATGCCAGCATTTGGAGCAATGAGCTCATTGAGGTGAGTCTGACTTGACTGTGGTGTGATCAGCGAGAATCTGGGAGGAAATGTGCAGTTGGTGGCGGGGTGAGGTTACTTTAGGATTTCTCTGATCAAGATCTCAGCACAGTATTAAAAATGGCTTATTGCCTGTTGTGTAGTAGTAACTTTCTACCTTAACTTTCAGAATGCTTCCTAAATGAGGTAGTTACTTTAAAAATAAAAATAAAAAATGCAAGGAGCTTTAATGGTAATAACTACTTTAAAAGGCTTGGCAGCTCTTTTTAAAGCCAGAATTTACTCTTTCTTTTTAACCCAGCATGGATAAAATATCAGAGTGGTGAATACAAACATTTGGCAAAATTGACTATTCTTTATCTCGGCCATACTCTGTCATTAACTTCGATCTTGTCCAACTTGTCTCCTGCATCTATTCTGTGCTCGGGTGTAACGCTCTCAACCATATTAGACCACCTACTCAGCCATTTTAAATGAATCTGTCTCAATGTGAGCTAGCTTCAAAAAGTAATAATGCTTTTGCTGCAATTTGTGTTGCTTGCAGTTTCTTTTCTAGCTAATCTTTTACCATTATTAAGAGCAGCTAGGCTGTTTAAATAGAAATATTGTCTGCTTTCACACTGCATATTCCAGAAAAAAATTGGGTCTTTTTTGGATTTTTTGCATATTTTACACTAAACTGTGCTTTAATTTGTCATGTGACTCAGTTTTCTGCAGATTCAAATATATTGTTTAAATTGATACATTTTGTAATTATTTGATAATTCAGCTTTTCATTGTCATTGGAAACAAAAGAGCTAATGACTTTTGGGCTGGTAATCTTCAAAAAGATGAAGAATTACACATGGACTGTTCAGTAGAAAAGAGAAAAAATTTTATCACTCAGAAGTACAAAGAAGGAAGATTCAGAAAAACCCTTTTGGCGTCTCTCACCAAGGAAGAATTAAATAAGGTAACCAGTGAAATGTAACAAAAGACATGGATGTTAAGGTCTTTTTAAGTGTGTGCCAAGGGTTTTGAAAACATGTTTAAAAAGATAAACTTCTGAAAATTTCAAAAAATTTTTCAAAATTTTGCTGTTTCATAAAATTATTGTTTAATTTTATTGCCTTTTGTAACATTGCGCCTTAGATCTTTTCCCTTCATTTCACTTGAGGATTCATTATCAACAGCAAGTAAACTTCTCCTCCCTCACTGAAGTTTCTATCTGATGTACACCCACCCCAGTTAAAACTTGAACAACGTTCCCCATATTAGGGACAGGATATTGAACATAATAACTTCAGCTCGTATGCTGCTGACTTGGTGTCAACAAAATGAACTTCATTTACTCAGTTTATTGTTATAAACAGTAGTTCGTTTAGTGCCCTTGATTACAAGTGTCCTTTGCCTTCGGCTGAGTGATTCTAGGTCTTCTTGTGACCGTTCTATATTGCTCTTTTAGCAAAGAATTTGTTTAACATCTTGCCCTCCTTTTTAAAAAAGAATCAACTGCTTCAATTTCTTGTGTGTCAGAAGGTTCTTCTATGTATAGATATTGAAAACATAAACTTTTCTATGACTAGAGTATGCTTTCACGGTTCTCAGTTCTTTAAAATGCATTCAGTGTCAATGCTTATTGGATAAGCATCCCCAAGTAAAGAGCATTATGCTGAAAATTTTTGAAAATGAAGACCTTTTCACTTCTTCTCTAGAAATTATAAGATTTATACAGTTGTTTTATATTTCTCTTCTATTGGTTTAGTTACCATAAATTAGGTTCTTGCTTCTTTATACATCTTTGGTATTAGTAAAGTGAGGCCACCAATTTATTTTAAAGCAATGATGTACAATAAATGCAAGATGCAGAATCTATACGTAAGGTAGGGGAGAGTCAGAGAGATGGGACAGAGGTGGGCAGTCATATATAGGTTATTGCTACGTCATTTAGTTTTGTTTAGGGTGATACTTTTACAGATGCTAATTTCTATGAAAATAACTGACCATTTATACTAGACATGCATGGAATAGTGGTAACAAGGTATAACCAAGGGTTATAATTAATCTAGTTCTATGTATCAGAGGCCGATAAAAAGTACATAAATAGTAAGTTGTGAATTTGGGGAAGTAACTGGCAAGATTGGAGAACTAGGGCATATTTTCCCCCCAATGCATTCTCTCTTTTTGATAATGACAGGAATCTTGTCAAAGGGTAAATACTGATGACCCCAAAGGAGATTTTTTCTGCCACACCATATAGATACCCTGAGCTAAGATATTAGATAAGCTTGACTTTAATTACTAGCTGTTTCTTTCTTCTTCAAGATATATAGGGATGTCTGTCTGTTAGGATTTACTACCACATTGGGCTTCTTAAAAATGGTACTCTTCACATCAGTGAATAATTTTTAAAAATTACTTTATTGAGGAGATACTGCTTAAAAATTGTTGGCTCTGTGGATGTCTTCATCGGAAAACTGTATATTTAGGTCCTCTACCCATTTTTTAAATTGGATTGTCTCTTTCTAATTGAGTTGCATGTGTTATCTGTATATTTTGGTTGCTAACCCTTATGCAATATATGGTTTGAATGTATTTTCCCTTGTGCTGTGGGTTAACTTTTCATTTTGTTGATTGTTTCACTATGCAGAAGTTTTTTAGTTTGCTATAATTCCACTTGATTTTTGATTTTGATACTTGCACTTTTGCTATCATATCCAAAAAATCATTGCCAAGACTGATGTCTTCTCTGGTGGCTCAGCAGTAAAGAATCCACCCGCAAAACAAGTGCTGCAGGAGACATGGGTTTGATCCCTGGGTTGGGAAGATTCCCTGGAGGAGGGCATGGCAACCCACTGCAGTATTCTTGCCTGGTAAATCCCATGGACAGAGGAGCCTGGTGGGCTACGGTCCATAGGGTTGCAAAGAGTTGGACACAACTGAAGCGAGTTAGCACGCGTGCAGAAACATTCATGCAAACAAAATATTTAGTGGATACTTCATTACTGCATTTGAAGTATTTTGAACTTTCTGAGCATTGCCATTATCATAGTATGTAAAATACAGAAAATATCTTCCATGGCAGATATAATGGATTTGAAGATTTGGAACATCACTGCAATAAAAAAATGAATAGACATTTGGTGATCTTCTGTTGAAATTTAAATTCATGTAAACCAGGCCTTTGTTACCTGTTGGTTAGTTCAGGGCGTAATAATTATTAGATTTGTTAAAAAGAAATACAAACTGCATCTCATAAACGAATGGGCAGACTTTCTTGCATTTTAATTGCTAGAATTATATCTTCTTCACTTAGAAGTTGTATTTTCTTTTATTGACCAGGCTCTGTGTGCTGCTGTGGTGAAACCAGATGTTCTGGAAACAATGGCTTTGCTGTTCAGTGGAGCAGATGTCATGTGTGCAACAGGTGATCCTGAGCACAGCACCCCCTATCTGCTGGCCAAGAAGGCAGGGCAGAGTCTGCAGATGGAATTTCTCTACCATAACAAGTTCTCAGGTTAGTCCCTCTCATGCCTTCATGAACCTGGTCTCTCCTGATAGATCCTTAAAAGGACTGCAGCGCAAATCTGTAAATTTCTCAAAACAGAAACACCATTCAAATGAAAAGAAAATGTAATTGTCAGAAAGACAGAAGATGCTTATTAAGACCCATGTTTTATTTGCTTTCAAGGAAAAGTTTAGGAAATCAATCTTTTATTTGTCTTTAATCATCTAAATGGAAGATTAAAATAGTTAATCCCATGTAATCATTTTCACTAAAATTAAATCCAGTTTTCATGTATGAATAATAAACACAACCAAAGTGCTTATTTGCAAATTTTATGCAAAGCAAAATAAATGTTTCTGTGTCTTTATTCTGCAGTATATTTGAAGTAGTTTTTCTTCTATCTCAGAACTCATCAACATATTCATAAGCCAAGGGAAAATTGTTTACATTTCAGATTTCAGATGTGGTATTTCTGTAATTTTTCTAGATTTCCCTCAACATGACATATATTCTGAAGGTCGATTAAATCAAGAGTCCTCCCAGTCTACGTTCCTCTGTGACTTTTTGTATCAGGCTCCTGCTGGTGCTTCTAAACTCTCTTCAGAAAAAAAACTGCTTGAAGGTATCTTTTCTGCTCCTTTTAGATTTTGTCATCTGATAAAATTTTATTTCATTATCAAAACAATTAGGTTTAAGTTTTGATATTTTTCCCCTTGAGATGTTAGATTTGATCTTGCAGTAGAGAAATATTTATTTTTTGAGGATTTATAAATGTTTCCAGGCACAGGTATTATTTCATGCACTGCAGCAAAAATTTACTACTGGTTCGGAATGCTGAGCGAATTCTCAGCAGAATTCTCTGACATCTACCTCGGAGACAACCAATTCTGCTTCAGGATTTAAGAGTTATTCCAAAGAAATGTGAAATTCAGCCCCTTCCCTTCGGGACAGACCCCCCAGCTGGGGAGATAATATAGATAAATGTCAACATGTAGGAAGAACGGACAAGTCTTTGGTTTATATTCTGTCAGCATACTAAGTGGTCTCAAGTAGTTGAGTTTGTTCTGATTGTAGTTGTGTGTGTCTGTGTAAGTAAAATAAAGCTTAAGCATGGTTTCCAAAAAATGATGTGAACTAATTGATTTAACAACCTGTTGTAGGCTTGTGGCGTTGATCTTAGAAGAATCATAGTGGGTATTTATCTATCCATTTCACTCCTTGTGTCAGGCATTTGCTGGGCATTAGGAAAACAAAAATGAGTAAGACACAAGCTAACATTATATACATTCAAACTAATATTAGAAAGTAGGCAGGAAGAATATAATGCGCTCTGTCTTACTAGAACAGAAAGAATTTAAGAGAGATTAAGTTATGCAGGCCAGTTGATGGTGGACTTCGGAGACTCAGAGGGCAGGTATTAATTCCCTAGTGGTAAAATCCAACCATATTACTTGGTCAGAGGAATAATAGGATGAAAAACTCACTTTAGAGTGTTAATCCTGATCTTCATACATTTGAAGTGATTATTTCAATTAAAGGCTTTATTTGTCCAAAAAAAGAAAATTATAACCTTTAGCAGAGTTATACTGGGATAAACTATACTTTATTAGATTTTTGGCCGTTCCTAGTGGCTCAGTCGGAGAAGGCAATGGCACCCCACTCCAGTACTCTTGCCTGGAAAATCCCATGGATGGAGGAGCCTGGTGGGCTGCAGTCCATGGGGTCTCTGGGAGTCGGATATGATTGAGCAACTTCACTTTCACTTTTCACTTTCATGCATTGGAAAAGGAAATGGCAACCCGCTCCAGTGTTCTTGCCTGGAGAATCCCAGGGACGGGGGAGTCTGGTGGGCTGCCGTCTATGGGGTCGCACAGAGTTGGACACGACTGAAGCGACTTAGCAGCAGCAGCAGTGGCTCAGTAATCAAGAATCTGCCTACCAATGTAGGAGCCCCTTGTTTGATCCCTGGGTCGGGAAGATCCCCTGGAGAAGGAAATGGCAACCCACTCCAGAATTCTTGCCTGAGAAATCCCATGGATGGAGGACTCTGGCAGGCTACAGTCCATGGGGTCACAAAGACTCAGACAGAACTTAGTAGCTAAACAACAAAAACCTGTAAACAGTAGCTCGCCTTTAGTGAGCGTGTACTGTGTGTAAGGCATTGCTTTAGGCTTTTTCTATATGTTCATTGTAATTCTCATAAAAGCTCTGCAGGATGGTTGATATTATGCTGGTTTCACATGAACAGTGGAGGAACTCAGCATGAAGCAGAGTTTTGCATTTGATTTGTGTTATAATTGTTACTGTATGACTTTGGCTTTCGTCAGTGTAATGACCAGGTGACACTAGATGGCAGAGCATCTTTATTCTTTGAGTTTAGGTTTTTTTGTTTTTTTTTCAGCAAATTTATTTCCATGTCTTACTTTTCTCAATGTAACCAATAATAAATGATGAATTTTAGAAATTTTCTCATCTTCCCATTGCTCCTTATCAGTATTTAATACTTAAATAGTTGAAAGTTGTGTGATCAAGAGGGAAGAAGTACCAGAACAATCTGTGAAATGATGATAGCAATTATTAAAATAATTGAATAACAGGGCAATTAATGTACTTGTTAAGAAGTGTACAAGTTTTCTAGAATTTTTCTTCTAAATTGCAGGATATATTAATCTTCCCTTCTAACCACTTATACAAAGATGAAATAGGAAGGAAATCTGAAATATGAACTTTTCTTCCTAAAGCTTCTCAATATATCATAAGTATTCTGCAGACTAAAAATAAGCTTCTAGTTATTTTTTGA
Source organism: Bos indicus (assembly GCF_029378745.1). Classification (NCBI taxonomy): domain Eukaryota; kingdom Metazoa; phylum Chordata; class Mammalia; order Artiodactyla; family Bovidae; genus Bos; species Bos indicus. The sequence goes on along the minus strand of NC_091765.1, from coordinate 56,244,646 downwards.
CAATTCTGGTTATAATATTTATAAACATCAATTCATTTTACTGTTTTCTTGAAATATATTGCTTTTCTTAATCACCTTGAGAACTGAATTGATATTTCAAATTTGTAACTAAATCAATTTTTCCTTTTATAAAAGATAAATTAACTATGGATTTTGTTGTTGTTGAAATTTATTTCAAAAAACAGAAACCAGTGCATTCTCCATATTTGTAATTTCATTAGGGATGTTTTCTCATTTTGAAGCATTCTGTTTTAAGTGATATGTACTTTGACTATGGAGCACACAGAAATGATTTCATTGGAAAACAATCTAATAGTCTAACAGCAAGGTATTCTTTGATAGTCTTCATTTATTCCATCCAGTATATCAGCAAGGTCTGTCATTTTAACTCAGAATAGACCATGAATCAGTTGGCTGCTCTCCATCTTCACTAACATCATCTGAACCCCAGTCACCATCTTGTCCTGCCTGGGCTGTAATACCCTCTACCCCAGGCCATATGTTTACTGGTTAATATCTTCCCTGGCTTCCCTCCAAACCGTTCTCCCAAACAGACATAGTGATTGTTGAAAATGCAGATCAGATCATGCATGTCCATTGTTCAAGTACATTTAGTGGCTTCCCATTACAGGATATAACCCTTTTCCTTATCTGACCTAAAACACCTTCTGGTGCTTTCCCCTCTTCATCTTACATCCTTCCTTCCTATCCTACCTGCCTGGCCACACTGGTTTCCTGTCTGTTCCTGCAACAGGACCCCTCCGGACCTTTGCAGTTGCTGTTCACTTTGCAAGGAGCACACTTTCCTCAGCATGACAGCTTCTCACCTCTAGGGGATCAATTCAGGGCCTCCTGGTCGGAGACACCTCTGTGGCAGCCTCCTAAAGTGTGGGCCCCCCGCTGGTTCTTCCCTCTCATAGTGTGCTGCTTGTTTCCATTGTGGCTCTCATTGTATGAACTGGATCCTTGTGTGATTTGTTTCTCCCTCCTTCTGGAGTGAAAGCTTATTGAGGCATCAGCATTCTCTGGTTTATTCAGCATCATCAAATCTCTGGTGCCTAATACAGTGTCCACACATAACTAGTCATGTGCAAATATTTGTTGAATAAATGGGCATTGCTCTAATCACATTACTGCTAGTGTAAAAGCACAGATTACTTTATATATACATAATAAGATTTTTATTGAAGTATAGTTTCTATATGGTATTATATAAGTTTTACAGGTGTATGATATAGCAATTCACAATTTTTATATAGGTTAAAGTCTATTTATAATTATTAGTTACTATTTTTTGACCTGCTTATAAAAATATATAAGTGCTGACACAAAACACATTTTGTTTGGGAAGTGAGTGAAGTCGCTCAGTCGTGTCCGACTCTTTGCGACCCCATGGACTGTAGCCTACCAGGCTTCTCCGTCCATGGGATTTTCCAGGCAAGAGTACTGGAGTGGGTTGCCAGTTCCTTCTCTAGGGGATCTTCCCAACCCAGGGATTGAACCCGGGTTCCTGCATTGTAGGCAGACGCTTTACCCTCTGAGCCACCAGGGAAGGAAGAGCCTACTTAAAAACACAGAAGAAAAAGTTGAATTAACAAGAAACAGAGAGTTTTGGTGGTTTTTTTTTTTTTCCTCTTTCCATCAAGATTCTGCAGCAGTGGTACTCCTGTTGAGCACCAGCTTTATGGAAAAATTGAATTATTTGGAAGGATTCAGAGATTAAAGTGTGGTTGTCACCTTTGGCTCTGAACAGCAAGCATCTGGACTGCATCACTCCATCAGGGCTTGTCAGGATGGCCACAGAGCAGACTGATTAAAAACAAAGAAAAAAGTCAAGGAATAAAATGCATGCAAGTCCTTCAGAGAGTTACAGAGGCTTCAAATTGTCAGTTCAGATTTTCAGGATTTGAAGTTCTTCTAGCCTCTGGTTATGAAGACTGATCTGTATTTTTCTTTTTCTCCCCAATTTAGTGTTCATGAAAGGAAAGATTGATAGCTCTTGTTAAACCTAAGTGTAGAGCTGAATAATAGCTTCCTGATTTTGTTTTCTGTTTTCTCCCCTCAACCATATTATTTCCCCTTGGTATCTTACCTTGATTTGTTGACAGTGTTTGAGTTTTAAAAAGAAAGTGGTTGATACGGTTTACTAGAAACTATGTATTATCTGTTTATATTTAATTTTATGGGTTAGTATTGAGGAATTTTGAAGATCCTTTGTTCCATAAATGCCTAGCTTGCATAGTTTAAAAATGTTTCTTCAAGGCTGAAATATTTTAAATGAAAGGAGTCCTAGTGCATATTTTTATTTTCTGTGGATGCTGAATGCCATCAGTTTGGGAAATTCTTCATCAGGAAACAACTTTATGGTTTTAAAAAAAATAATAGTTTAACCTGAACTATCTCTCATTTATTGTGCATATATGTATTTGAAGGCACGACCTCTAATGTACCCTGGTACATTTAAACAATGGACATATATGCTTCAAGCATATATCAGGCACAGACAGGGAGGTTGTGAAGTAGATAGAAGGGTACCTTCCCTAGTTGACTGCTTGGGTTTTACTCCCAGCTCTGATGCTGAGTATTTATGTGATGTTGGTAAAGTCCATCCATCTTGTACCCATGAACAGGGTAAAAGGAAAGGAGTACATAATCATAGAACTGACCTGATAGGGTTGTTCTGAGGATACAATGAGTTAATGCATATAAGATGTATAGAAGAACATATGGCACAAATGCATGATGATGAGAGGATGAGGACAAGGAGGAAGGTAGCAGAGACACACAGGTATCCATGTACACAACTGCTTCTGGTTTCCGGTTAGCCTTTGAGTTTAGGACTGATGCTAAAGCTGAAACTCTAATACTTTGGCCACCTCATGCGAAGAGTTGACTCATTGGCAAAGACTCTGATGCTGGGAGGGATTGGGGGCAGGAGGAGAAGGGGACGACAGAGGATGAGATGGCTGGATGGCATCACTGACTCAATGGACGTGAGTCTGGGTGAACTCTGGGAGTTGGTGATGGACAGGGAGGCCTGGCGTGCTACAATTCATGGGGTCGCAAAGAGTTGGACACGACTGAACTGAACTGAACTGAAAGGTCCGTCTAGTCAAGGCTAGTAACTCTAGTTATATGGTTAACTCTAGAGTTAACCATAACTCTAGTAATATTCATAGGACTATTTCAGTAGGTCACCTCTGGAGTTCTTTATCTGTGCATGCGTAAATTGCACTAATGTTTTTCTGCCCTGATCTAAATGTCCAGTTTGAATAGAAGGAAAGAACAACCCTTCCAGCTAATCCAACCACCATAATAAACACAACCTCTTGTCTTATAAACACCTTGTGTCCTAAGAGTTGTCCATTCTGTGACCCCAATCTTGCTTTTGGTAGACATCTTCTGGTAACTGATTAAGCAGTAAAACTTGTTCTGTAGCAGAGAGGATGTCCTGTCTGAATTAGCCCAAGCAGACCAATGCCATCCAATGTAGTTTTGTTAAAGCTTTCTGATTGCTTCCCAGATGAATAGAAATGTCAACTTTTCCTATCACAGCTTTGTTGTTATAAATCCTCAGAGGTAATATCTATGCCTGTTTTGTCTGACCTCTGGCCTATTTTCACTTAAAAAAAATGAGGTTCATCAAGGATTATGGTGATGATGCTACAAGGTTAAATCTCCTCAAGCCCATATTTCTAACTTAAAATGAGTTTGTACTCACCTTTTTCAAGAGGTCTGTCATTTGTTTCCCATTAGAATTAGCATAATTAGGTTCTGCATTTACATTTACTTTGTGGATCATGCATTTGACACTTGTCTAAGACCTTCCAATGTCTCCCACTTGTCTACTGAGAAAGGTGTAAACTCTGAAATACCTATCATGTAAGACTCCTGGGGCCTGGCCTCTGCCGTGAGCCTGCAGTCTTGTTCCCAAAGTCCTAATTTCATTCTCTTTCTTTGGCCAAATAGGTTTTTGACAGTTTCCCCTTCCCATGACTTTCCTCACACAGTTCTTTCTCAGAATTATGGAATGATTGGTAGCTCAGTGTGCATTTTTTGCTACTTTAGAAACACACTTTTCCATATAAATGGCTATTTCAAAAGCCGTAATTCGCGTGAAGTTTTTCCTTACCACTTCAGTCTGAGGGTAGCTTCCCTTTCAGAATGGGTCTGATCTCTGAAGGGCCCACCTCAGATGAGGATGAGAGAGACAGAATTCTTAGTTAAAGGACAGGCAGTCACCTCCTTTTTGGAAGACCAGCTGATATTTTCGGCCCTTATTTTATTGAAACTCTTTCTGTATTTAATGTTGGTAATTACTCCTTTCTGAAATGCTCCCCCCTTTTCTGTTTATACACTGTCTCTTCTCATTTGTTTCACTGCCTTTGTGAACCCTTCTATATCCATTGTTCCCTAAGTTCCCTAAGATGTTATCCTCGGTTGCTGTGCATTTTCAACTGTGGCCTGTACTCTAAAGATTTTCTGGTTATTGAGGCTGTTCCTTGCCCTGAAGATTCAAATCCACAGGGTAATCTTCCTAATAGGTATTCCTACTTGAATTTCTAGGAGATATCTTTCATTTAGTGCATATCCAAGGAAATTTGGATTACATGCACTAAAACTGTTTCTACTTCATTTTCTTTTAGGTAAAAATAGGCATTTCTGCCTACCTTGTAATCAAAGCTAAAAATGATTAATAACCATTAATAAGCTCTCTCTTACTCCCTATGTCCCATCAATAAATGTTTTATCCCTTTAGAATACACAAGTGCATGTATGCATTTTTCTCTCCCCTCCTCCCTGTCTCTATGGTCCCCATCCTTTCCTATCATCCCTTCTCCCCCTTACCCACCCATTATCCTTACTATCACTGTAGTACTGCCTGCCTTGGATGGTCTTCATCTTTCACTTTTGAGAGTGTCTCAACTGGTCTTCTGCCTTCAGCCTCACCTTCTCACATCTATGTTTCACAGAAAGTAAGTGTGTAGAATTTAAACCTGCAATTTCCTTCCAATGAAACCATTTCAGTGGCTTACCATCAACTCTAAAAGCAAAGTTTAGCAAACTTTTCTTAAAAGGGCCAGATAGTAAATGTTTCAAGCTCTGCAGGTCAGATGGTCTCTGCACTTGTTGCAAGAAAGCAGCCTCAGGCTATCCACAAATGAATGGGTGTGGCCCTTTCACAGTAAAACTTTTTGTTTACAAAACATTTGATCTGGATTTGTTGATCTGGATTTTGCCTGCAGGCCATAGTGTGCTGAACTCTTAAAAGATAAATTTCAAATCCTCTAAACAGGGCAGTAGGGCTTCCCTGGTGGCTCAGTTGGTAAAGAATCTGCCTGCAATGCTGGAGTCCTGGGTTCAGTCCCTGTGGAGGGAAGATCCCCTGGAGAAGGAAATGGCTTACTCACTTCAGTGTTCTTGCCTGGGGAATCCCTTGAACAGAGGTGCCTGGCAGGCTGTAGTCCATGGGGTCGCAGAGTCCAACACAGTTGAGCTATTACACTGCTACTAAACAGGACATTAAGGACATTTGTTTTTTGCATACCTACCTAACATCAGCCACAAATACTTTTTCCCCTACATTTTCCCTTCCTAATACTCTGTATAGACATCAGTCTTTACCATTTCAGCATTGTTTTGCAGTGGTCTCTTTATCGATTTGCCTGTTTCTCTGGTCATCAGTGTCATAGTTATTTTTGTCTTGTTCATCCCTTTCTACTAGGTTGTAAATTTTTTGAGAGCATTAAGTGTGATAGTTTTATATCCCATGCAGCAGTATCATGCTCTTTATACAAAATAGGAAACTAATACATCCATTTACTTGAATCCAGTTATTTAAGACCATATATTTAAAATTTTGATTTATGGTATAGCTCAATTTATTATTTGTTTTGTTTTAAATTCCTAGAGACAAATAAAAAGTGGTGTGTTCTAGAAGGAGGCTTCTTGAGTTACTATGAAAATGATAAGTCTACCACGCCTAATGGCACCATTAATATCAATGAAGTCATCTGCCTGGCTGTGCACAAAGAAGACTTCTGTTTAAATACTGGGTAGGTCTATCATTAAATGAGTAGGAGCTGAAAGTATTTTCTGATATGTATCATACCAGCTAATGAGTGTTTTTATCATCATTTCACTTCTTCAGTTGCTTCTTACAGAAGAGTTTGGTAGTTTCCTGAAGCCTACTCATTTTTCAGTTTCTAAAAGTTCCTTAGGGAATTCACTAAAAAGTGGGAAAATTAAAATATTTCATTAGGTAATATGAAAGGCTGACATCTTCACATCAAATTTTAAGTAAGTTTACATCATTCCATTCTTGCACATGTAGTCCCATAATTTTTATGATTGGCTCACCGTTTAATATAGTGATTTAATGACAAAATGTGGGCTTTCACTAAATGTATCATGGTTAAAATAGATGACAAAAAAGTGCAGTGGTAATGTTCACAATAAAATAAATTATGCATATTTAATAGCATATTGAAATACTAAATTTCTTAAATCTATTTTGACATTTTTATGGTCTCAAAAAAGTTTTCAAGAGTAGACATTATTTTACATTATTTAACATAGTTGATTCACAAATAGTTTAGTAGGATTCTGTGAGGACTTTTGGAAATTGACCCTTTAAGATCTTTGGTATGAAAGTTTCTTATCACATTTTGTAATGTAATTTTTGAAAAATATAAATATTAAAATGTGCAAAAATCAGTTATAAAACTGATAAAGGAACATAGTATTTTAGGGAAGAGATTTGTAAAGCTATGTTATTTATATAAAATTATATGAAATACTGAAACATTTTACTATTATCACATAATGACCAGTACATGACTATTGTTTTCTAGTAAATCTAACTTTTTGAGTAAAAAACTGGTTATTTCTTGATTTATTATTTTAATCTTAATAGTGCTTTTATTATAAATGATTAAACAGTTTAATGTGGCTTACCATAAAAAAAAAAAAAGACCCTGATGCTGGGAAAGACTGAAGGTGGCAGGAGAAGGGGACAACAGAGGATGAGATCGTTAGATGGCATTACCAACTCAATGAACATGAGTTTGAGTAAACTCTAGGAGTTGGTGATGGACATGGAGGCCTGGTGTGCTGTAATCCATCGGGTTGCAAAAAATATAATTACTGAGAGTGTAACTAGAGGAGCAAATAATTAAAAAGAAAAACAGTGAGTTGAGAGACTCTTAAGGTTGAACTGGTAGTATTCAGTGTGTGACTGAATGAAATGCTGATGTCAAAGGGAAGGATAAATTAAGATTCCAAGGTTTTGTTCTTGTTGATGAGGCAGATGGTGATGCCTATAAACTGGAATGTTAAGGAGATAGCAATAGGTGTGGGGTGAGAAAGAGAAAGAAGGACGATCAGTTTAATATAGGGTATTTTGAGTTTTTGTTTTTAGGTAATGTCAGCAATCCAAGTCTATGCCCTGACCAGTAATGCTGAAGAAGCTGAAGTTGAATGGTTCTATGAAGACCTAAAAGATCTTTTAGAACTAACACCCAAAAAAGATGTTGTTTTCATTGTAGGAGACTGGAATGCAAAAGTAGGAAGTCAAGAAAACACCTGGAGTAACGGGCATATTTGGACTTGGAGTACAGAATGAAGCAGCGCAAAGGCTAATACAGTTTTGCCAAGAGAACACACTGATCATAGTCAAACACCCTCTTCCAACAACACAAGAGAAGACTCTACACAAGAACATCACCAGATGGTCAACACTGAAATCAGATTGATTATATTCTTTGTAGCCAAAGATGGAGAAGCTCTATACAGTCAGCAAAAACAAGACCGGGAGCTGACTCTGGCTCAGATCATGAACTCATATTGCCAAATTCAGACTTAAATTGAAGAAAGTGGGGAAAACCACTAGACCATTCAGGTATGACCTAAATCAAATCCCTTATGATTATACAGTGGAAGTGACAAATAGATTTAAGACACTAGATCTGATCAAGTGCTTGATGAACTATGGATGGAGGTTCGTGACATTGTACAGGATACAGGGATCAAGACCATCCCTAAGAAAAAGAAATGCAAAAAAGCAAAATGGCTGTCTGGGGAGACCTTGCAAATAGCTGTGAAAAAAGAGAAGCAAAAAGCAAAGGAGAAAAGGAAAGAGATACCTATTTGAGTGCAGAGTTCCAAAGAATAGCAAGGAGAGATAAGAAAGCCTTCCTCAGCAATCAATGCAAAGAAATAGAGGAAAACAACAGAATGGGAAAGACTATTGATCTCTTCAAGAAAATTAGAGATACCAAGGGAACATTTCGTTCAAAGATGGTGATGTCCTTCAATAAAGGACAGAAATGGTGTGGACCTAACAGAAGCAGAAGATATTAAGAAGAGGTGGCAAGAATACACAGAAGAACTGTACAAATAAGAGCTTCATGACCCAGATAATCACGATGGTGTGCTCACTCACCTAGAGCCAGACATCCTGGAATGTGAAGTCAAGTGGGCCTTAGGAGACATCACTATGAACAAAGCTAGTGGAGGTGATGGAATACCAGTTGAGCTATTTCAAATCCTGAAAGATGAATCTGTGAAAGTGCTGCACTCAATATGCCAGCAAATTTGGAAAACTCAGCAGTGGCCACAGAACTGGAAAAGGTCAGTTTTCATTCCAATCCCAAAGAAAGGCAATGCCAAAGAATGCTCAAACTACCGCACAATTGCACTCATCTCACACTCTAGTAAAGTAATGCTCAAAATTCTCCAAGCCAGGCTTCAGCAATACGTGAACCGTGTACTTCCATATGTTCAAGCTGGTTTTAGAAATGCAGAGGAACCAGAGATCAAATTGCCAACATCCGCTGGATCATTGAAAAAGCAAGAAGGATCCAGAAAAACATCTATTTCTGCTTTATTGTCTATGCCAAAGCCTTTGACTGTGTGGATCTCTGAAAGAGATGGGAATACCAGACTACATGACCTACCTCTAGAGAAACCTGTATGCAGGTCAGGAAGCAACAGTTAGAACTGAACATGGAACAACAGACTGGTTCCAAATAGGAAAAGGAGTACATCAAGGCTGTATATTGTCACCCTGCTTATTTAACTTATATGCAGAGTACATCATGAGAAACGCTGGACTGGAGGAAGCGCAAGCTGGAATCAAGATTGCTGGGAGAAATATATAGATAACCTCAGATATGCAGATGACACCACCCTTATGGCAGAAAGTGAAGAAGAACTAAAGAGCCTCTTTAAAGAGGAGAGTGAAAAAGTTGGCTTAAAGCTCAACATTCAGAAAACTAAGATCATGGCACTGGTCCTATCACTTCATGGCAAACGGATGGGGAAACAGTGGCTGACTTTATTTTTGGGGGCTCTAAAATCACTGCAGATGGTGACTGCAGCCATGAAATTAAAAGACGCTTACTCCTTGGATGGAAAGTTATGACTAACCTAGACAGCATATTAAAAAGCAGAGACATTACTTTGTCAACAAAGGTCCATCTAGTCAAGGCTATGGTTTTTCCAGTGGTCATGTATGGATGTGAGAGTTGGACTGTGAAGAAAGCTGAGCACCAAAGAATTGATGCTTTTGAACTGTGGTGTTGGAGAAGACTCTTGAGAGTCCCTTGGACTGCAAAGAGATCCAGCCAGTTCATCCTAAAGGAAACCAGTCCTGGGTGTTCATTGGAAGGATTGATGTTGAACCTGAAACTCCAATACATTGGCTACCTGATGCGAAGAGTTGACTTATTTGAAAGGACCCTGATGCTGGGAAAGACTGAGGGCAGGAGGAGAAGGGGACGACAGAGGTTGAGATGGTTGGATGGCATCACTAACTGAATGGACATGAGTTTGGGTAAACTCCAGGAGTTGGTGATGGACAGGGAGGCATGGCGTGCTGCGGTTCATGGGATCACCAAGAGTCGGACATGACTGAGTGACTGAACTGATCTGAACATATATACTTAGCGTGTTCCAAGAAATACTTGGAGCTACGGATGAGCAATGAAGGAAAAATTCAAGATGTGGGATATTACCCTCTTTTTATGTATACTAAGGAGATGACATTTTGACATCGGTTGAGATGATGGAGGGAAAATTTGTGAAGATGAGAAGAGAACTATTTAGAGAACTGTTTGGCCAATGTTTGCTTTGAACAGGGGGTTGGAATAAAGAAGGAGTGATCTCAGAGGGAAGAGGAGACAGAAAGAGAGCCCCCTGCCAAATCAGGGTATCAGCAAAGTCATGCCATACATAGAGTGGTTAGTCAGAAGAATATTCTTTGTGTCTGATCCAGTGTGTTCCATTTAATTCATTTGAATAAAGTACAAACCAGCAACAGAAAAATATGATAGGTAGGTGGTAGATAGATCTCACACTATTATTCAGGTTTCAAAAGGAATTTAATTAAAGACTTGATCTTTGTGTAATTTTTTTCTCATAAAAGCCACACATAACCAGCAGTACCTTTTTATTCTTATGTCCTGTAGGCCCATCTTTACTTTTGAGATTTATTTACCCTCAGAACGTGCATTTTTATTTGGAGCTGAAACATCTCAAGTGCAAAGAAAATGGACAGAAGCAATAGCCAAGGTATTTATTTTTTTTGTTCATTTTTATTGGAGTATAGTTGCTTTGGGCTTTGCATGTAGTGCTAGTGGTAAAGAACCCACCTGCCAATGCAGAAGACATGAGAGACATGGGTTTGATCCCTAGCTTGGGAAGATCTCCTGGAGGAGGGCATAGAACCTACGCCAGTATTCTTGCCTGGAGAATCGCATGGACAGAGGAGCCTGGCGGGCTACAGTCCATGGGGTCACAAATTGTCAGACACGAATAAAGTGACTTAGCACATATGCACACAGATAGTTGCTTTATAATGTCGTGTTAGTTTCTACTATACAGCAAATTGAATCAGCCATACATTTACATATATCCACTCCCTTTTGGACTTCCCATTCAGGTCATAGCAGTGATTAAGTAGAGCTCCCTGCACCACACAATATGTTCTCCTTACTTATTTTATATATAGTATAGTAGTATATATTTGTCAATCTCCATCTTCTAATTCCTCCCACCACCCCTTTCCCCCTTGGTATCCATTTATTTGTTCTCTCCATCTCACCAAGGTATTTAAATATTGTTTTATTGCCTAAATCCAGAGAATATTCTTTACCTTTGGAGGTTCATGAAAATTTTTTACAAGATTCCAGAAAGCATGTTCGTACTTAATTAGGTTTTCATAGGTTGTAGTCAAATGAGTTTAAGAGTTACGTTTCTGGAGCCTTAAGCAGAGAAGAAATTAATGTAGGATTTTGGAGAAGTTATTTGTAAAATTAAGGCCATACCTTGATGGTGGAGATCTTTTCAATATTGTAAAGTCATTTCTGTGTATGTCTTTTTATAGGTAGATTTCTTATTCATAGTGTACACAAACGGGAAAAGAACAGATTCAATAAAAGATACAAATGAAGACAGACATTGAAGGTTGACATTTTAAAAGATTCCATAAGTTGACAAAGAGAATGTCTTCCTGTTTCAATTCCGTATATATCAAGAAAAGGGGGTTAACATTTGAAATTGCATTATATTTACAGCTTTTCAGTTTTAAGACTGATGGCAAGTTTAAATAATTGTTTTGAAATCTGGATTACTCCTAAATCTTTAATACAGAAAAACAGGTTTTTCTTTCCCTTTTCCCTCATATCTTTAGTTATGTAAGGGATTTCCTGTTTTCACTGTCTTTATTACTTTTTTGTATTTGTTTTAACAGCATTTTGTTCCCTTTGTTGCTGAAAACTTAACAGAAGCTGACTATGATTTGATTGGTCAACTTTACTACAAAGACTGCCACGCCCTGGATCAGTGGAGAAAAGGCTGGTTTGCAATGGACAAATCTAATTTGCGTTTTTGCCTTCCAATGCAAGAAGGTCAGGAGGACAGAATGCACTTAAGACGACTACAAGAACTAAGTAAGTTTTTTTTTTTTTTTTTCCCCCTCCCCTTATATCTGCACAGAGTTCTTTGCTGCACATGGAAATAGTAGATTTCACATACAATTATGATGACTCACTTCTAAACAGTGAGTAAGTAGTTGATAAAGGTATTTTGTATAATGCTTTTAAATAATATGTTCATACTTCTTTCCCTCCAGCAATTAGCACAGTCGTTCAAAATGGGGAAAAATTGGATGTTTTGCTCTTGGTAGAAAAAGGGAGGTAAGTGCATTTTTGCTTTTTGTTCTTTATCTCAACGAATCTATGGAGTTGGGTATTCTGGTTATCCTCTTGGAGGAGAACTCATTATTTTATAAACTGTTGGAAATTGTCTGAATCTTGTGTGTGTATGTATATATTCTCTTTAGTACAAAGAGTAGACCAGTGAAGCTTGCTTATTTTTATATTATGAGAAACTCAGTGGGATCAGTTATTGTAGTTTTCTACAGACCTAGATTCCTTTGCTTCCTTTGGAAGCACTTTGACATTTGTAAATATATTATCAGTGTAGATATATGATAGGTATAAATAATACCCTGAATCATGTATAGTTAAAACCTGATTTCTTGAATTTGTTCAGTTTTTCAATAAATATTAAGCATCTACTCTATGGTACTGTTATAGGTACTGGGAATATTAGTGGTGAATAGAACAGATATGGTCTTTGCCTTCATGAAGCATCTACATTTGTCAGGGAAACAATATACAATATAAGCAGGCAAAAATTTGCATAGTATTATGTCCCTTAATTTTAAGTGCTTGAAGAAAAATAAGGTAAAGAGAGTATACCTGGTAGAGTGGTATTCTGTTTTCAGTAGGGTGCTAAGAGAAGATATCTCTGATCAGAGATCTGTATAGAGTGGAGGAAAAACAAACAAAAAATATGCAGCAGTCTGAACAGAATGTACAAGGCACAAGGGCAAGGATATTTTGAAGACCCCAAGAGTGAGTTGTATTTGGCATGTTCAAGGTCTGCAAGAAAGCTCCTGTGGCTAGGGAAATTTCAGTGAGTGAGAGAGGGAAGAAATGATTAGAGATATCCCTGGGCCAGACTATAGAGCCTTACAGGCCATGGTATGTAAAGACTTGAATTTTATTCTAAGCATGGTGAGAACCCCTTGATTTGAGAGCCAGGAAATTCAGTCATCTGACTTATATTTTTAAATGACTATTCTGACTCTAGATGGATAGCTTTCGGAGGGCACAAGTGAAAGTTTGAGCATCAGGTAAGATGCTGCTGCAGCGGCCAGGCAAAAGGTGACTTCCTAATGACATAGTGTTGAGTGGTAAGATATACTGTGTGGGTAGAGGTCAGTGAATCTGTTGATGAATTAACTGACTGTGACAGTCAGAGATTATCCCAGAGTTTTTGGCCTGAGCCTTTAAGTGAATTATGGTGCTCTATTCTGAAATAAAATATACATGGAGAGTAGAGGTAGGGTATTAGTACAATTAGGGCAGTAGATCAAGAATTTGGTTTTGGAAATGATTACTTGGAGATTTCTGTTTGAAAGCAAAGTGGATACACAAGCCTGGAATTAAGTGGAAAGGTTACAGCCAAAGATAAATATTTGAGAGTCATCAGCATACATTTTGACTGACTTATTTAGCCAAGGAACAAATCAGATTCACCTAGAGGAGGACTGTAGGTAGAAAAGAGACAAGGAGGTAGTCCCAGGGCCTTCAGTTTTAGAGGAGGAATGATCTAGCTGAAGGGCCTGAGAAGGAGCAGCAAGAGTCAGATCACAACAACTATGATGGCATAGTCTCCTGAACAAATTGTTTTCTCTTTATATCTTATCATTTGCTTTCAAATCCCATAATTAGAATGTTTAGCTCTTCAAGAGTGCGAGATAGTATTTGTAAATCTATATATATATATATATATAATGATAAATATAAAAGCAAAGCTCAGTTAGCCTTCCCTCCAGTGAGCTTCCATGCTAGTGACAAGGATAATGACTGAGCCATTATCTGAACCTGTCTTTTCTTGAACTTCACAGGAAGATGCCAGCTGCTTTAGATAGTAAACGTATTGCTGATTAGATACGTATGTCAGAATGTGCTTTTAACTTAGAGACATAATCAGGATTTTATGTTTTTACTTTATTTCTGGACTTAAAATGATTAATAGTATTTTAGGTTCTAATTTTGCTACCAGATGATAGTTTTACTGTTCTCTCAGAATACGTTCCATACATGTTCAGAAATAATAGTGAGAGAGTAGATAGTGTTGTGGCATTAAAAGTCTAGCACACATACACTTTTTCAGTTCAGTCGCTCAATCATGTCCAACTCTTTGCGACCCCATGAATCGCAGCACGCCAGGTCTCCCTGTCCATCACCAACTCCCGGAGTTTACTCAAATTCATGTCCATTGAGTCGGTGATGCCATCTAAACATCTCATCCTCTGCCATCCCCTTCTCCTCCTGCCTTCAATCTTCCCCAGCATCAGTGTCTTTTCCAGTGAGTCAGTTCTTCACATCAGGTGGCCAAAATATTAGAGTTTCAGCTTCAGTATCAGTCCTTCCAATGAATATTCAGGACTGATTTCCTTTAGGATGGACTAATTGGATCTCCTTGCAGTCCAAGGGACTCTCAAGAGTCTTCTCCAACATGACAGTTCAACAGCATCAATTCTTTGGCACTCAGCTTTCTTTATAGTCCAACTCTCCATCCATACATGACTCCTGGAAAAACCCTTGGAGCCCCCCAGAAATAGTCTGTCACTGTTTCCCCATCTATTTGCCATGAAGTGATGGGACTAGATGCCATGATCTTAGTTTTCTGAATGTTGAGTTTTAAGCCAACTTTTTCACTCTCCTCTTTCACTCTCATCAAGAGGCTCTTTAGTCTTCTTCACTTTCTGCCATGTGTGTGATATTATCTGCATATCTGAGGTTATTGATATTTCTCCCGGCAATCTTGATTCCAGCCTGTGCTTCATCTATTAATATTTATGGAATGCCTGCTGCCTGTTACCTACATGGCAAGAAAAAATGGTCAAAAATACAGATTTGTTGCTTGAGCTCACAGAGCTTATGTTCTTAAATTAGAAAACAGTAACTTGCTAGTGAAATTTATTCTGTGTATTATATATATATATATGTAATTTTTAAAAATCATGTTACTATACCCAAGATATTTTTCTACCAGTTTTAGTCTTTAAAGGATTTGACCGGTGGTACATAGATTTTAATTGTGCCAAATGTGGATTAGTGTTATTCAGTCTGAATTTTTATTTAGTGCTAACCACATGCAGTGTACTCCCTCATGAATGCAAGATAAGGAAGCCAGAAGACTAAATGTTTCGTTACCTTATGACATCTTGAACTTTACCCTGGGCAACAGGAACCAGAAGGTTTATGGAATAGTTTAAAACTAGCAGGATTCCAAAATAATGGTCAGAACTGCTCATTTAGTTTTTGAGAATAAAGTTTTTATCTATGTGCATGTATGCTCAGTTGTATCCAACTTTGCATCCCCACAAACCATAGTTTGCCAGGACTTCTTCTCTGTCCCTGGGGTTGCCCAGGAAGAATACTGGAGTGGGTTGCTGTTTCCTTCTCCAGGGTATCTTCCTAAGCCAGGGATCAAACCTGTGTCTCCTGCATTGACAGGCGATTCTTTACTGCTGAGCCACCAGAGAAGACTCTTTTTATCTACATGTATTATCAACTAGTTATGTTGAAAGCATTTTTATGAAAGGCAATAATAGAGAATGTGTTAAGATGAGAGTAGGAGAAATACAGGATAAATATAAAACCAAGTTATTTTTCTTGAACCTCTTTGCATAGCTGCCATACAAAAGGAACCATTGGAAAACAACTGTGTTTATCATATGCTTATATTTTGGTTTTACTTGCTTTCCCTGTTTTCTCCAAATCAATAATATTCAGATAAAAGCAATAATAAAATGATGACAATGTATAAAAATTACAGGCACTATTTTGTACCAGGCACTATTTTAAGCACTTTTGTACAGCCTTCCAGTGTCTATATGATGCTGAGGGGGATAATCCAATTTGAAATCAAGATAAGGACAGTTTTTAACTTAACAATGTAACCATTTCTTTTTAAAATAAGTTGTAGTATTAATTTACCAAGATCACTCTCAAAAATTAAGTCAACTGATATATTAGGAGCCTGGATAAATAATATGTCACTAGAATTTAAATTTCAGCATCTTATTAGAAAGTAAAAAGTTTATTAGAAAACTTGAGGAGAAGGCAATGGCATCCCACTCCAGTACTCTTGCCTGGAAAATCCCATGGACGGAGGAGCCTGGAAGGCTGCAGTCCATGGGGTCGCTGAGGGTTGGACACGACTGAGCGACTTCACTTTCACTTTTCACTTTCATGCATTGGAGAAGGAAATGGCAACCCACTCCAGTGTTCTTGCCTGGAGAATCCCAGGGACAGGGGAGCCTGGTGGGCTGCTGTCTATGAGGTCACACAGAGTCGGACATGACTGAAGTGACTTAGCAGTAGCAGCAGCAGCAGCCCTTTAGTGGTGCTGTGCCACTCTGCGTCTTAAATAATTTAATAAAATTAAAAAAAAAAGAAAACTTGAAAAGTTATTTTACTAGAAAAAATATATCCATCCAGTGGCCACCTAATTAAAGATGAAGCAGAAAGAAGAGAGGTCAGAAGTGGGAATAAAGAATCAACCTGGAAGATGGTGAGTGCACTGGGTTATAAGCCTTTATGGAACAAAAACCCATGCAGGTATCCAGGGCACCATGTATGGTGAAGAACAGGGTCTCATATTTATATACCTATGTGTTTATTCACAGATGTACACACATGTGTGTACATATATGTGGGTATGTATACACATATGTAAATAAATAGAGACAAATGGAAAAAGAGCAGGTTTGGAAGAGAGCTTGGGAAATGATGAGTTTGATTTTTGACATGTTGAACATGAGGTGCTTATAAACACTTAAGGAGAAATTGCTTAGAGGGAGTTATGTTTATGGATCTGATGCTCATGATTGGTTAATGGGGATGTCAATATTGGAGTTACCCACATACAGAATGAAGAAGGTGAAATCGCTTAGGGAGGGTCTATAGAGTGAGAAGGGAAGAAGTAATGTGTTGGGACTTTGATGAATACACAGAATGTTGGAGGTGGGGGCAGTTTTCCGGGGATTAGCTACCCCAGGGTATAAAAGTAGTTTATTCAGAGAGTGAAGCAGGAAACCAAGAGGATGTGTCACTAAGCCCAGAAAGAGTGGGGCAAGAAGGAAGGAATAGTCAGAAATACCAGGTGCTGTCTGATGACAATAGATACTCCATTGGATCAGTGATGGGGAGTCCAGTCTGGTGACTCTTGAGAAGAACAGAAGTGATAAAGCAGAAACTGAGTTAAAGTTGGGACCTGGATAAGATTAGATAAACCAGCTGGTTTTGGATATTGGGATCTTTCTAGATCTGGTGGTAGGCTATTGAGGGAGAGTCCAATCTGTTGGTTTTCGATCAGTCTGCTGGTTTTCAATTGCTTTATGAAATAGGAAATAAGGATGACTTCAGAGCTCTTGGCCTGGATGACTTTGAGTGATTTTATCACATACCAAATGAGGAAATAGATTCTTTTCTCCCAGTGCTCAAACCAGGCCAGTTAATTTTAGATGGGATTGTTTAAGAGCTGTTTTAATACCATTTAAAAAAAGAGAATTTCATTGCATAGTCCTGTTTTTCATCTCTCTCTCTTTTTTTTTTTAAATTTTATTTTATTTTTAAACTTTACATAATTGTATTAGTTTTGCCAAATATCAAAATGAATCCGCCACAGGTATACATGTGTTCCCCATCCTGAACCCTCCTCCCTCCTCCCTCCCCATACCATCATCTCTCTTTCAATTTGTTAGTCCCTTGGGAAATAACGACTATGAAGTACAGTAGGTTGTGTTAGACTTGTTAGAAAGACAAAACTGTAGCTTTAAGAAATAAAACAACTTCTAGTTTTTCACATTGGTGGCATATAAAGATAGTAAGAATAATTGAAAGAGAAACCAACTAGCTATAAGTTTTAACCTTTATTTTTACAGCTTGAACAAGAACAGCAAATCATAAATAAGCTTAATGAATTAATTTCACATATTTGCTCTTTCCTTGTCTACCTTTGGTTAAACTGTTAAAATATATTAATACTTCTTAAAGGCAAGAGAATGAACCCCATGACCTAGAAAAGTTCATGAATTGATAACCAGCCACTGAATATAGTCACTATTTAGATGTATATTTTAATCTTCATGGTAATTTCCCCTATATACCTAGCATGAGTGTCTTTAGACAGAAAAATATTGCAATAATATTTTCCACACATAGAGCATTTTTGCTGTGAAAAGCTCTAAGCAGAAGGTACTCCAGATGGTGTAGCTTTAATGTGTATTCTTTGTATACTTTAAAAATTATTATTTTGGAAAATAAAGCTTTCTTGATTACACTTAAGGCTTTCTACCGTGATGTTTGATGCTGTTATTGGAACTTAGATTTTGTGCTTTTCTTTCAGGTCTTAGGGTTTCTGTGTGTGGAAAAAGGAAAAGAAATCATGTTTCTGAATATCCATTGTTAGTCAGTGAATGTCCTGTACCCCAGTGAGGTCAGAAGGCACTTGTTTGGACAGTAGGTTATATATCCACTGTGACTGAAGTGTTCAATGGACTACAGCATCCTTTTCATAAAATTTGAAAACTATTTCTGCACTTGGCCCACATTCTCTGTGTATCTCTTTCTGATAAATAAGTTACTGTGTTCTCTATCTCACATTCTGTAGCTTCATGCTCGTTTGTCAAAGATACCTATTGTTAAGCTTTTACTGAAAGGCTGTTAGTTGTAATAAGCACAGTATGAATAACTCAGCTGTGTTATCAGAAACAGAGCCTAGTATGTTTTTTTTTTTTAATTTTGTTGTTTGATTTTTATTTTAATTTTTTATAAGGTTGATTTATTGGCCTATAGTAAAGTATGATGCACTTGATGGCTCCCAAGCCTAACTGAATTCTGTTTTAACTGCAAATTTCAGACATTAAGGAGCTGACACTGGGGAATAAACATTTTATCAATATGTTTCACAATTATGGGATAGACTACTTTTCTTAATTTGGGAGATGAACATTCTTAAGTTGAAGATCCTTATTTCATATCAATTTATTACATGTGATTTTTTTTTCCCCATACTTGAATTGTGTTTTATAGCAGCTAATATGTTAGCAGTACTGTCTAGGGTGAATTATCTTAAAGTGGTTTCTAAATTGTGCATGTAATTGCAAATTAAACAGTAGCCGATTGCCCACAATATCAGCTTGACTGCTTTTGTAACTTTCTGATCATTTAATTTGTAGAGATGGTTTAATCTGAATGTTGCCAAGGCAAACAAGATAGGCTCTTCTCTCACCACCGCCACTGGTTTTGCAAAAAAAGGAACTATTCAAACTTACAGTATAAAATGATTTTTTTGTTGTTGTTGTTAAAGAGAATTATGATAAAGGAAATGTGTGACTATTTAACAAAAGATGGATTTTGAAGTATTTATTATTTCCTTCAAAAAATGTATTTCATTCCCCAGTTCAGGACACTTCCTGTATACTAGATATAAACCTGTGAACATATAAATGCAATATGGGGTGAAAAAATACAGAATGAAAAGATCTCTTCTAGATAAAGGGATCAAGATAATCATTTTTATTTTTTAAGTATATTTAACTGGCTCTGGAATCCTAAGTAGGATTAGAGTTGGAAAAAAATTAGGGGTTGAGACACAAAGATATTCCAAGAGGTGGAAACAGTAGTTTCAGAGAAATAGGATGGGTTGGGGTAAAACTTCACTTCAGTTTGGCCTTAACCTTCAGTTCTTGAGGAGGAAGCATGGGACAGTGGGCCTGGAGAGATAGATTAATATCATATTAGTATTATCAGTTAAATGTAAGTAATAACTTGTCTTGTTTTGGAAAGGATTGCAGGTTCTTTATGAAGGTACAGAAGCCTTTTTTTTTGGCAGACTTGAAACAGGGCTATTTCTCACATTCCTATCGGTAATTGCCTAATGGTGTGTAGAGATGAAATTGAAAACCTGGAGGCTTGCCTTCTCAGGGAATAGTGTGCCTTGACACTTCTTACTGAACTGTTGGTTTCAGAAGAAACAAATTATTTAAGCTAATATTTCTTTCTCCATTATTCTTGTGATACAGTCTCTGAATCTACAGATTTAATAATTGTTTGCCTGTTTCTGGCTGAAATTTCATCTCTATGCAGCAGTTTCTTATCTGCTGAGGAAAGAAATACTGTTTTTCTATAAACGAAAATGAGGGTGATTTATGGATGTGATGACTTAATAAAATGTGCTGGACTCCCATTTCTGCCCATGAAGAAATATCTGGCATGGAATATGCCCTCCCACTTTAAACTACTAGAAACCTGTACCAAACGAACTATTTTCAGACTTTGGAACAATAGGCTTCCCAGGATTGTGACCATGGAGAGAAGGGAAACAAGTGACTTAAGGCCTAAGATCACCTGGGCTTCCTGTCAGTACTTGGCACAGGGAATGGGGGGATCCAAGCAGCATATGGTGGTTTTGCTATATTGGAGGTAGAGCTTGAAGTCTGGAGAATCCACAGTAGCTAAACTTTGCAAGATAGAGTTCAGAGCAGAGGGAAAAATGTACAGAGCACGAGCTTCAGAAATGTTCATAAGAGTTCCCTTCCATCTTCACTCAGTATGAACCTGCATATGTGCAGGTCAAAACTCCAGGCAAAAATACTCTCAGGGTGTGCAATGAGTTGAACAGTTCGCAGAGTTTAGACACTATTTGAGTGTGTTCAAATTTTATCTAGCCAGGTTAGACAGACTTCATTAAACACACAGAGCATTTGTAAGGACAGCAGAAGGTAATCCCAGAATATTAAGGCTGAACCAGCCCTCAGGTAAAGGCTGCTCCATTTATGCCTTGCTAAGCTCCAAGGCAAACCATTCAATATCACAGTAATCCAAGTCTATGCCCCAACCGGTAAAGCTAAAGAAGCTGAAGTTGAACGGTTCTATGAAGACCTACAAGACCTTTTAGAACTAACACCCCAAAAAGATGTCCTTTTCATTATAGGGGACTGGAATGCAAAAGTAGGAAGTCAAGAAACACCTGGAGTAACAGGCAAATTTGGCCTTGGAATATGGAATGAAGCAGGGCAAAGACTAATAGGGTTTTGCCAAGAAAATGCACTGGTCATAACAAACACCCTCTTCCAACAACACAAGAGAAGACTCTATACATGGACATCACCAGATGGTCAACACCAAAATCAGATTGATTATATTCTTTGTAGCCAAAGATGGAGAAGCTCTATACAGTCAACAAAAACAAGACCAGGAGCTGACTATGGCTCAGACCATGAACTCCTTATTGCCAAATTCAGACTTAAATTGAAGAAAGTAGGGAAAACCACTAGACCATTCAGGTATGACCTAAATCAAATCCCTTATGATTATACAGTGGAAGTGAGAAATAGATTTAAGGGCTTAGATCTGATAGATAGAGTGCCTGATGAACTATGGAATGAGGTTCGTGACATTGTACATGAGACAGGGATCAAGACCATTCCCATAGAAAAGAAATGCAAAAAAGCAAAATGGCTGTCTGGGGAGGCCTTACAAATAGCTGTGAAAAGAAGAGAAGTGAAAAGCAAAGGAGAAAAGGAAAGATATAAACATCTGAATGCAGAGTTCCAAAGAATAGCAAGAAGAGATAAGAAAGCCTTCTTCAGCGATCAATGCAAAGAAATAGAGGAAAACAACAGAATGGGGAAGACTAGGGATCTCTTCAAGAAAATCAGAGATACCAAAGGAACATTCCATGCAAAGATGAGCTCGATAAAGGACAGAAATGGTATGGACCTAACAGAAGCAGAAGATATTAAGAAGAGATGGCAAGAATACACAGAAGAACTGTACAAAAAAGATCTTCACAACCCAGATAATCATGATGGTGTGATCACTTGACCTAGAGCCAGACATCCTGGAATGTGGAGTCAAGTGGGCCTTAGAAAGCATCACTACAAACAAAGCTAGTGGAGGTGATGGAATTCCAGTTGAGCTATTCTAAATCCTGAAAGATGATGCTGTGAAAGTGCTGCACTCAATATGCCAGCAAATTTGGAAAACTCAGCAGTGGCCACAGGACTGGAAAAGCTCAGTTTTCATTCCAATCCCAAAGAAAGGCAATGCCAAAGAATGCTCAAACTACTGCACAATTGCACTCATCTCACACGCTAGTAAAGTAATGCTCAAAATTCTCCAAGCCAGGCTTCAGCAATATGTGAACCGTGTACTTCCTGATGTTCAGGCTGGTTTTAGAAAAGGCAGAGGAACCAGAGATCAAATTGCCAACATCCACTGGATCATGGAAAAAGCAAGAGAGTTCCAGAAAAGCATCTATTTCTGCTTTATTGACTATGCCAAAGCTTTTGACTGTGTGGATCACAATAAACTGTGGAAAATTCTGAAAGAGATGGGAATACCAGACCACCTGATCTGCCTTTTGAGAAAT
Source organism: Bos indicus (assembly GCF_029378745.1). Classification (NCBI taxonomy): domain Eukaryota; kingdom Metazoa; phylum Chordata; class Mammalia; order Artiodactyla; family Bovidae; genus Bos; species Bos indicus. Next base: position 56,222,125 of record NC_091765.1, on the reverse strand, counting down.
TTGTATGCAGGTCAGGAAGCAACAGTTAGAACTGGACATGGAGCAACAGACTGGTTCCAAATAGGAAAAGGAGTTCGTCAAGGCTGTATATTGTCACCCTGTTTATTTAATTATATGCAGAGTACATCATGAGAAACGCTGGACTGGAAGAAACACAAGCTGGAATCAAGATTGCCGGGAGAAATATCAATAACCTCAGATATGCAGATGACACCACCCTTATGGCAGAAAGTGAAGAGGAACTAAAAAGCCTCTTGATGAAAGTGAAAGTGGAGAGTGAAAAAGTTGGCTTAAATCTCAACATTCAGAAAATGAAGATCATGGCATCCGGTCCCACCACTTCATGGGAAATAGATAGGGAAACAGTGGAAAAAGTGTCAAGACTTTATTTTTCTGGGCTCCAAAATCACTACAGATGGTGACTGCAGCCATGAAATTAAAAGACGCTTACTCCTTGGAAGGAAAGTTATGACCAACCTAGATAGCATATTGAAAAGCAGAGACATTACTTTGCCAACAAAGGTCCATCTAGTCAAGGCTATGGTTTTTCCTGTGGTCATGTATGGATGTGAGAGTTGGACTGTGAAGAAGGCTGAGCGCCGAAGAATTGATGCTTTTGAACTGTGGTGTTGGAGAAGACTCTTGAGAGTCCCTTGGACTGCAAAGAGATCCAACCAGTCCATTGTGAAGGAGATCAGCCCTGGATTTCTTTGGAAGGAATGATGCTAAAGCTGAAATTCCAGTACTTTGGCCACCTCATGCGAAGAGTTGACTCATTGGAAAAGACCCTGATGCTGGGAGGGATTGGGGGCAGGAGGAAGAGGGGACGACAGAGGATGAGATGGCTGGATGGCATCACTGACTCGATGGACGTGAGTCTCAATGAACTCCAGGAGTTGTTGATGGACAGGGAGGCCTGGCGTGCTGCGAGTCATGGGATCGCAAAGAGTCGGGCATGACTGAGCGACTGATCTGATCTGAAGCTTAAAAACAGACCTCTCCACAAGTAGTTTAGTTACCCAGGGTCAAATAGGCAAAAGGGACCAAAACAAACATCAATACCCTTATAGGATGGAGAAGGAAATGGCAACCCACTCCAGTGTTCTTGCCTGGAGAATCCCAGGGACGGGGAGCCTGGTGGGCTGCCGTCTATGGGGTCGCACAGAGTTGGACACGACTGAAGTGACTTAGCAGGACCCTTATAGGAAGACAGCACAACCCTGACACTGAACTTGTACTCATGATGTCTAGCATAGAGTTAAAATACTGGTGATATGAAAAAGCTGCAAATTAGATGATAAGAACAGACTTAGAAATGAGAAAGATAGTGGAATTAGCAAGAATATACACAGTAATTTTGAATTATTACTAAATATATTAAAAGATGTAAAGGAAAACATAAACATAGAAAAATGTATCTAAAGAAGAAACCAAATGGAAGATCTAAGGCTGAAGAATACACTATCTGAAAAGAAAATCTCACTAGATCAGCTAAATGCAGGAGTAGACTATGTTTAAAAAAAACAAACTCAATAAACCTGAAGTGATGACAATTAGAAATTAACAAAACTTTAGCTCAGAGAGAACAGACTGAATAAAATTAGCAGAGCCTCAATGACCTGTGGGACAATATTAAGCATTGTTATATAAGCATAGTTAGAATTGTAAAATGAGAGAAGAGAAAGATGGAGTAATATATATATATATATATATATATATATATAAAATATTTGAAGAAATACGGCCAAAGATTTCTGAATTTCATAAAAACTATAAATGCACATATATTAAGATCAACATAACATCCATGATAAAGACAAACCACATCAAGACATATCATAATCAAATTCTTGAAAACCAGTGTGAGGAAAAACAAAAATATCGGGGAAGGGGGGAAGAAACATTAAAAATAGGGGACAATGATGAGAATGTATTGGCAGAAACAGTGCAAACCAGGAAATAATATGGTAAAATCTTTTAATGTGTTGGGGGAAAAAAAATAACCAAACCAGAAACTATTAGCTTAAAATACTCTATCCAGAAAAAATATCTTACAGAAATGAAAGCAAAATAAAGTTTTTTTGGCCAACAAATGCTAACGTATACTACAAGACTCAGTGTTTTTATTTTTTATAAATGCCTAAGATATTATCTTTTTTAGTTATGTTTTTGAAACGTGTTGTTTGCTTTTTAGTTGTGTTTAAAATGTTCTTTATAAATATGATTTCATTTTTTGTACAGCAAATTTATAGATCTTATCATTCATTTGTCTTGGGTCTTGTCAGTAGACTAGGCTCAAATAATGATAGTCTCTATTTTGTGGATATTATATTACAACTTTAAGAAAATTGTTTTATTAGTTTTAGGACTTGGTTTCTATGTCTTATTGAACTATCTTGATGCATTATAGGATATACGGATTTTTTAAAATACGGCTTTAAAATTTAGGTTTGGGAATGAACAGTTAGTAAAATGTATTTCTCTGTAATTAGAGTTCTTCAGAATAACTCTTCAGATTTTCAAGGTGTAAATTCCTATTTCTTTGAAATAGGAATGATAAACCATTGTTCAGTAACATTTGAAATAATAAAGTTGGCCATCATTTGTGTTGAAAATATCTTTCGATGCTTTATTCAATGTGCAGTTTAGGTAACATCAGAGAGGAAAGTTGTTGAACTGATACTGTTAAATGTCAGACATCTACCGCACAAGATGATGTATTTTAGGATTTAGCCTTTGACAAGTTGACTTGGGAGTTAACTTGTCATTACTGATTCTACCCTTCACTAGTTCACATGCAGACAGTTAAACTTGTCATCACAACATTTCTTCTGACTAGAAAGAAAATTTGAAGTTTGAAACATTTACAGTTAATGGCAGAATTATACTGCTGTTGTAGGCAGGCCATTGCCTTTGGGGTTTCTTTAACTACTTGCTCAAATATTGGTCGTTGTTTGTTTATACACACACCTTTTCAAAGATTTTGTCGCCTATTTCAGAACTTAATCATCAGATAAAAAAAGCAGCTGAGACTCAAGAAGAGTTAAAATATATTTTTTAAACTCCTGAATTTAACAAGCTATAATTTTGATTAAGTCTACATAATGTAGGAGCTTGATTTCTCAGGGAAATTACCCAAGTTAGATAGTTTCATTTAAACAAATAAACCCAGCAGTAGAATGCTTTTGAGTTAAACATGACATGAGATCAGTGAAAAGGCAAAAGCATGTCAGTATTAAAGCAGGTGTCAGAATTCTTCAAAAAGGAAATGACAGAACCTTGAGATCTGAGCTGCTGTGATGGGTGTGGAAAATAAAAGCAATAAATAAAGATGTTAGGAAGCAAGAGATGAAGATTATGGGCATCAGTGTCAGTGAGGATGCAGTTACGGCAGGTTCAGAAGGTGTTAAGGTGAGTGGAGTGGGGTGCTAGTAGCTTTATCTTCATAGAGGAGCGTTTCAAGGAAAGAAAGAAGGAATGCTGTTTTCTCCTTAAATTAGGGCCAATGAATTACCGGGAATGTAAAAGATTACCTCTCTTAGTCCCCTCAAAAGAAAAACCATAGCGACCGATTGTTCATGCAGTTCATTCCTTTCTCTTCAGATTGAATCCAAAGTAGCCATTTCGTAGTTTGAAATCAAACTTAAATAGTTGGACGTTGGTACGCATGCATGCTAAGTCGCTTCAGTCATGTCTGGCCCTGTGCAACCCTATGGACAGCAGCCCGCCAGGCTCCTCTGTCTGTGGGATTATCTAGGGAAGAATACTGAAATGGGTTGCCATTTCCTCTTACTTTAGTATAATTATACGTAAATGCATCAATGATTAATTTGTTTCAAATCAAACTTTTTATCTAGTGATAAAACTTTAAAACAACGCATCTACTAAATAATGCATCCACTAAATACCTGCCTCTTGAGAAGCCTATATGTAGGTCAGGAAGCAACAGTTAGAACTGGACATGGAACAACAGACTGCTTCCAAATAGGAAAAGGAGTACGTCAAGGCTGTATATTGTCACCCTGCTTATTTAATTATATGCAGACTACATCATGAGAAACGCTGGGCTGGAAGAAGCACAAGCTGGAATCAAGATTGCCGGGAGAAATATCAATAACCTCAGATATGCAGATGACACCACCCTTATGGCAGAAAATGAAGAGGAACTAAAAAGCCTCTTGATGAAAGTGAAGTGGACAGTGAAAAAGTTGGCTTAAAGCTCACCATTAAGAAAACGAAGATCATGGCATCTGGTCCCATCACTTCATGGGAAATAGATGGGGAAACAGTGGAAACAGTGTCAGACTTTACTTTTTTGGGCTACAAAATCACTGCAGATGGTGATTACAGCCATGACATTAAAAGACGCTTACTCCTTGGAAGAAAAGCTATGACCAACCTAGATAGCATATTCAAAAGCAGAGACATTACTTTGCCAACAAATGTCCGTCTAGTCAAGGCTATGATTTTTCCTGTGGTCATGTATGGATGTCAGAGTTGGACTGTGAAGAAGGCTGAGCACCAAAGAATTGATGCTTTTGAACTGTGGTGTTGGAGAAGACTCTTGAGAGTCCCTTGAACTACAAGGAGATCCAACCAGTCCGTTCTAAAGGAGATCAGTCCTGGGTGTTCTTTGGAATGACTGATACTAATACTTTGGCTGATCCAATACTTTGGCCACCTCATGCGAAGAGTTGACTCATTGGAAAAGACCCTGATGCTGGGAAGGACTAGGGACAGGAGAAGAAGGGGACGACAGAGGATGAGATGGCTAAATGGCATCACTGACTCAATGGACATGAGTTTGAGTAAACTCCGGGAGTTGGTGATGGACAGGGAGGCCTGGCATGCTGTGATTCATGGGGTCGCAAAGAGTCGGACACGACTGAGAGACTGAACTGAACTGAATTGAAGTATCTGGCACTATGCTAAATAAAGGCTATTGATACTGAAATGCTTTCTTTGTTTGCTTGTATTAAGTTTGTGGTGAAGTGGCTAAAAAATTCACACAGACACAACAGTTGATGTGATGGAGGGTGGAGTGGGTGTTTAAGATTAAAGAAGAATGTCTGTTTCACCAGCAGCATTGGATGGAGGCAGATAGGAATGGAGGGTCCCAAAGGGTTACCTAGAATATACCAATCGGGGAGAAGCTGGACTAAGCAGTCAGAGAGCAGGAAATACTTATTGCAAAGAGAAGAACATGTTAATTTCTTTCTTCTTCCCTTCCTTTCTCCCTGCCTCCTGGGAATGGCACAGTTGGAGTGGATAATACAGGACAGATCTTGAAGACCTTTTAATCTTGAAACCTCCAGAACTGCCGTGGAAGGACAGTTATCAGGAAGTGATGTCATTAGCTTTGTATTTTAAAAAGATCATTCTGGCAGTCTTAAGGAGAAGGTAGAGGATAGGGAAAGGAATTTTGTTTGGAGGGACTTAAGTGACTTTAAGGAGCAATAGAAAGCCCGAGGGCAGTGTTCAAATAAAGAGGAGGCAAAGCAAGTATGTCAGGGAACTGGATGTGACAGAATTCTGTGACTCAGTTCATATGTCAGGGGTGGGGTGGGGATTGGGGGGATCAGTCTACAATAATGAATCCTAAATTCCTGGTGGGATAAGTGGAGAACATAGTACCAGTTTGGTATCAGTATCAGTTCAGTCGCTCAGTCGTGTCTAACTCTTTGCAACCCCATGAACCGCAGCACGCCAGGCCTTCCTGTCCATCACCAACTCTCGGAGTCCACCCAAACTCATGTCCATTGAGTCGGTGATGCCATCCAACCATCTTATCCTCTATCATCTCCTCCTCCTGCCCTCAGTCTTTCCCAGCATCAGGGTCTTTTCAAATGAGTCAGCTCTTCGCATGAGGTAGCCAAAGTATTGGAGTTTCAGCTTCAACATCAGTCCTTCCAATGAACACCCAGGACTTATCTCCTTTAGGATGGACTGGTTGGATCTCCTTGCAGTCCAAGGGACTCTCAAAAGTCTTCTCCAACACCACATGAGAAGGGATAAAGATTTGAGATGCTTGTGGAATTAACATTAATTAGTATTATGGTTTATTAGTTACTAATACCACATTTACTGAGTGCTGAAGTGGGTGCTATTATTATCCTCATTTTTGCCTTTGATAAAACTGACAACCAAAGAAGGTTGATAACTTGTCCAAGGTCATAAAGGAAGTGAGTATAGTGCTAAAACTTGAGTTCACGAATTGTTTTCCATTCTGTTAACTTCTTTATGCTCTTGCTTTTCAATCATATGGAGATCTGATTTGTGAGACAGTTCTCAACCAGAGATAGGGATGTGAGACTTACTAGCTTATATATATGGGGGATAAAACCACTGGCCTGAATGACATGTCCCTTGGAGAGTCTTTAGAGTTCATGTGAGTACACTGAAGTTACAAGTTCATTTTTATTTATTTATTTATTTTCAAAAGCATCAATTCTTTTTTTTTTCTAATTTTATTTTATTTTTAAACTTTACATAATTGTATTAGTTTTGCAAGTTCATTTTTAGAAAGAGAAAGTGAGTTTGGGAAAGAACTGAGGGACCAGAAAGATAGGAGGAAAAGCCAGGAAGAACTGTTCTGCCAAAGCTGAATTGGGTGGTTGTTTTCCCTCTCTCTCTCTCTCTCTTTTTTTTTTTTTTCTACCTTTAAAAGGTAGAACAGTCCTGAAGTCATCAAACAGTTCTAACATCTTAAAAAATAAACCTCCAAATATCCATGAGAAGTTACAAGTGATGCTGGCCAGAAGGGTTTCAGTTCAGTTATTCAGAAACAGAATGAAAGAGGAAATGAAAAAGAGGCGAGGACATTAAGACCACAAGTTCAGGGAATTTTCTGGCCTCTATGGAGAGAGACGTGTGACTCCAAAGCAGAAGAGGGATCAAGTGAGTGGAAGCTAGTGGTAGACAGAGGGGTTTTCTTCTGATGGATGAGATCAGATCACATTTATATGGATTTAAGGATATTCTCTGTAGAAGGCTTGAAAAAAACAAAATTATCATTGAAATACTTTTCAAACTTTACAGAACATTATACATCCATGGGCATACCAAGTTGGATTTCACAGTCTGGCATACTGCAATTGAAAAAGCAGCAGGTACAGATGGGAATGCATTACAAGACCAGCAGCTCGGCAGAAATGACGTTCCCATTATCGTGAACAGCTGTATAGCATTTGTTACACAGTATGGTAAGTATCAGAGTTTTTATTCAACCCCAAGACTCATAGTAGCATCTTACAGTTTTGAAATAGTACCTCCATTGGACTGAATGAGAGCCCTTTGTATTTTAAGCACATCAGTGAAAATTAAAAGTGTAGTCCCCCTTCAGCCTAAATGCCATTCCTTCTCACAGTAAAGTTCATTTAAATTATATCACATGTCCTTACAAATTCCTTCTTCCTTTACATGCATAAAAATTTTAAATGACATATTAGAAGAATCTATATTGTAAAATGTATATTTAAAAAATGATTAAAGGTTGTACTCTTCAGAGGTTATAACTTTACAGTAAAGTCTTGGGGAATATAGTGGTGACTGTGTTTTAGAAATGGTAAATGATGGGACAATGTGTAAAAGACTTGACTTTTTGTAGGCCTGCATGCAAAGTGTCTGTGTATTTATTCCATTTAACATGTTTTTGGTCACATGTTTGTATTAAGAAACGTGGTCATTAATTGTACTGGTTTGACTTAATCATAACAACATTTTTATGAAAGTTTGCAGGTTCAAACCAAGTTGAATCAGGTATCATTTTAATTTAACATGCTGTGGCAGTATTTTATACATGCCTAAAAAAGTAAATGAAGTATGTCTTTATTATTTTTACTTATTTTCAAATTACTACTCATTCTTAAAATTTCTTCTGAAAATTTCTTCTGTTACATGTTGCCTTAATATGCTAAAAGATAAATTGTTTAACTATATTTTTAATATAAAAATATGTTCTCTCTTTCAATCTGTCTATAAAAGGCATTGATTTAGATTGTACATGCAGAAAAAAAGTAAAATGGTTTATCTTATATTTTGGAAGCTGTGTTAACTTTTCATTGTTCTCCTAGTCTTAGATGTATCTTTGGGTATTTTTAATTTGAAAAGAAAGTGTAATCAGTGAGAGAGCTGTAGAAAAACACTGTTTTATGAGTGTTTTTTTTTTTACTTATTTATTGTCTATAGTGTGCCAGCTGCTGAGCTTAGTACTGAAAATTGAGCAGTGGTAGTAAAGAGTGAAAGAACCATACATTTTGCCTTCCAGTATGAGAACTAACAGTGAAATGATATGAACACAATGCCAGAAATAACAAATGCTATGAAAAAAAATAAGGGAAAATTAAGTCTAGAATATGTGTATATTAATCTGTTTTCTCCTAGGGAGAGTGCCATTTTAAGTATTTCACTCATTTCATGTGTTATCCAAGTAAAATTATGATTAATATTCAGGTTTGAATATTAATTTGTGTTTGAATTATATACATGTTACAAATATGTATGTAATCACATTATGTGGGAGTATTCTGTGAAGTTCCTTGATAGTATGGTTATATTTTTCTTATCAAATGTCATCATCTGTTTGTTTGAAAATGGGGGAGGAAGGTTATCATCTTCACTTATTAGTAATTCAGTATTGGTGCACTTGCATTGTGCTGGTATAAATAAATTGCACACATCTTATGTTTTAGCAAGATCATAACCTCATTGGGAATTTTCACATCATGTTCGTTTCATAATGGTATAAGGTCTTTCTTAAGCTGACAAATGATTAAAATAGCTTGACTTGCTCCCAGTGTATCCAATTTAATGTTTCTCTAGGGAAATCAGAAGTTTCTTTGTGGTGTTTATTTGCATTTAAAATCATTAAGCATTAGATTGTTTTCAACTAAATTTCATATATTATAATTACCTTGTAGCTCTAGCATAAGGTACATTAGCTTCCATATTAAAGTAATAAAGCCAATAAAAGACTCTTAATGTTTTTTCCGGCTTTTTGTTTTTTTAATGAGCAAAACACGTGAAAACCTTGATATTACCAGCATGGATAGAAGGGAAGATTTGATATAAACTTAGAAAATGCCCAGTGATTATAGGATGCAGAGGGCCTATATGATCACAATTATTTCGAATTTCCTAATCTTTGGTATAAAATCTAAAAGCCTAATTTTTGTGCTCATGGTGTCAAAATCTGAACCTGACAAAATTCATGTATAATTCTAAAGAGTTTTAATTGTTTTAATGAGTTACAGCAGTTAGTTCTTGGGGGGATATATTTAATTTTTTGTAAACAAAATTGCATTCAGATTCACATTGAGTTACCTTGTACCAGTTGTTAGAAATTCACTCAACTAGGAACATATCTCAGAAACTTAATCAGTTTTTTGGTAGAACTTGCTTGTTCTTCTATTGTGGTCATTTACTGACTATCGACTGAGTTCTTTGAGGTACTGTGTAACTACTGTATACAGAAAATAAGACATGATCTTTGCCTTCTAGGAATTTATAGATTGTAGATGAGAATAAGTGGGCATTTATATCTCAAGTGTATGAAATTCTGTGGCAGTGGGGTTCAGGGCGTGGTCCAGGTGTCCATGGCTTAGAGCTGAAATTCACTTAGTGTAGAAGTGGTCATGGAGGGTTTCATGGCTGGAGCATGGAACCTGCCATGTGTTTTAAGAGAGAATGGGAGCTCATTAGGAGAAGGGAGGAGGAGGGATTCCAGGCAGAGGAAACTGTGTGTCAGGTGTGGAGTCATGAAGGAAGTTGTCTAGTCAGGGAACTTTGGGTAGCTACATGTGGTTAGAACTTAGTGTAAGAAGAGCGGAAAATAAAAGAAGCTGGAGAACTAGTTAGGACATTCATATAGGGTCTTATATGAATGCATGCATGCTAAGTCATTTCAGTTGTTTCCAACTCTTTGCGACCCTATGGACAATAGCCCACCAGGCTCCTCAGTCCATGGGATTCTACAGGCAAGGAGAGTGGAGTGGGTTGCTATGCCCTCCTCCAGGGGATCATCCCAATCCACGGATCGAACCCATATCTCTTATGTCTCCTTCATTGGCAGGCCAGTTCTTTACCACTAACACCACCCGGGAAGCTCATGGTCTTATGTATCATAATAAAATCCCTAAACTTGCCCTCTGTTTTGTTCAGTTGCTCAGTCATGTCCGACTCTTTGTGATCCCATGGATTGCAGCACACCAGGCTTCCCTGTCCTTCACCGTCTCCCAGAGCTTTCTCAAACTTATGTCCATTGAGTTGGAGGTGCCATCCAACCATCTCATCCTTTGTTGTCCCCTTCTCCTCCTGCCTTCAATCTTCCCAAAAGTTTGCCCTCTAGTCAGTGGTAGGGGGGCTATATCCATATTTTTAAGCATTTTGGTAACACCAGCAGACTTGTATCTCAGATCATTCTATTATCATTTTCAAGACAGACTGGAGGGCTCAGTAGAAATAGGGACAGAGAGGGGCAATAGCATACTGAGGAATTGGGTGCCTGAAATTATAATAGTGCAGGTGATGGAGCAAGGGGACAGTTTTGTGAGACAAGTCATAATGAAAAATATATGTGACAGTTTTCTTGAAATTTTTATTGATTCTTTTGATGTGATGTGTGAGAAAGAGAAGTTCTAGCTTATAAATGACTGGGGAGAAGGCAATGCCACATATGGAGGTATGCTACTGCTAAGTCACTTCAGTCGTGTCCGACTCTGTGCGACCCCATAGACGGCAGCCCACCAGACTCCCCCGTCCCTGGGATTCTCCAGGCAAGAACACTGGAGTGGGTTGCCATTTCCTTCTCCAATGCATGAAAGTGAAAAGTGAAAGTAAAGTCGCTCAGTCGTTTCCAACTCTTAGAGACCCCATGGACTGCAGCCTACCAGGCTCCTCCGTCCATGGGATTCCCCAGGCAAAACTACTGGAGTGGGGTGCCACTGCCTTCTCCACAAATTATAGAGTAAATGTCAAATATGAATCTATAAGTGCAATGTTTTTGACCAGTGTGTCCTACTTGGTGTGTAAGTTCAGTTCAGTCGCTCAGTTGTGTCCCTCTCTTTGTGACCCCACGGACTGCAGCACGCCAGGCCTCCCTGTCCATCACCAACTCCTGGAATTTACCCAAACTCATGTCCATCGAGTTGGTGATGCCATCCAACTATCTCATCCTCTGTCATCCCCTTCTCCTATACCTCCTGGAGGTATAGGAACAAGATAAAAGGCATGTTGGGATTGGGAGGTGAAGTAGTGAATGGGGCAGGAAAATTAATTTGTTCATATATATAAGTATAGTCTATGTGGCTTGTATTTGGGAAGCCCTGTATTTATATATAGATTTAGATATGTAATGCACATGTGCATTTGAAATTTTCAAAATTAAAAGCTGAGTAGAAATATACATGTCTTAGTTGAAATGATGAAAATGGATGGGTTCATCTAGAGAATTTTGTAGGGGATCAGAGAAGAGAATTGAGGACAGTTTCCTGGAATCATCAGTAAATATTGGATAGCAGAATAAATAGAAGACTAGAAGAGGAGTCATAGAGGAAGGGGCCAAAAGAGATGAGATCATAACATTGTGAAAACCTTGAGATTAACAGAATTTTAACCAGGATTCACTGGAGTATTAGACACTGCAAGGGGATCCTATTACATAAAAATTGAAAAGCATCTAGAAAGCATATTCTTGAGGAAGATGGTCCCAACAGAGTGGGAATTAGGCCTGAAGCAACAGTAAGTGGTTAAAGGCTCAATGGGGATGCAAGATGGTAGAAAGAATAAATACAGAAAACTCAGATTAGTTTTGGAAGAAAGAAAAACAAGAGGCCTGAAGGGAGGGGGCAAAAAAGTATTAAAAAATATTTGTTTGGCTATCATCATCATCATACCACCACCACTCTTCCTTCAGTTAACCACTGCTACTCTTATTTTAAGTGGGAAACTTGATCAGTATGTAATTCTGAAAAGTTATGACCCAGCTCTTCCATCTAGAAGAAGTTGTGGAACAGACAGAATTAAATATGCACATATGAATGTAGAGACTTAAGAAAATTTATACTAGAGAGTCTTACTTTCGTCAGTGAAACTGAAGGCAAATCTGTACTCTGAGAGACTAAGCAAAGGGCACTTATAGTAAAAGAACATTTGAGAAAGATGCTATGAAGGACTGGCCTGCTGCTGCTGCTACTGCTAAGTCACTTCAGTCATGTTCGACTCTGTGGGACCCCGTTAGGCTCCCCCGTCCCTGGGATTCTCCAGGCAAGAACACTGGAGTGGGTTGCCATTTCCTTCTCCAATGCATGAAAGTAAAAAGTGAAAGTGAAGTCGCTCAGTCGTGTCCAACTCTTAGCGACCCCATGGACTGCAGCCTACCAGGCTCCTCCGTACATGGATTTTCCAGGCAAGAGTACTGGAGTGGGGTGCCATTGCCTTCTCCGGAAGGACTGGCCTAGGGCCTACTAAAAGCTGAGGATGGAATAGTTTGTTCATCAGGTTTGCATTTTACGTTATAAAATTTGCAAGGAGGGGAGCTTTCTACTCTCATGCATGTTTATATAAACTCTTAGATGATGATTTTGTCTTGTACATCATCCGAACACAGAAATTAGTTCTTTTTTTGAGATAGTAAAATGGATTTTGACCTGAGACTTTTTTCATATAATCTTTTTTTTTTTTTTTTAACAAAGGTTTAGGATACAAAAATATCTATCAAAAGAATGGTGATCCATTACATGTAAGTGAACTCCTGGAGAGTTTCAAAAAGGATGCAAGAAGCTTTAAATTGAGGGCTGGAAAACATCAACTTGAAGATGTGACAGGTGTATTGAAGAGTTTTCTCTCCGACATTGATGATGCACTTCTCACTAAGGAGCTCTACCCGTATTGGATCTCTGCCTTAGGTAATACATAAACTACAGAATAAAGGCTTGCCTTCTCATTTGATAGTAGATTTTTAAAATCACCTCTGATAATCTGAACATTTAAATGAAAGGAACAGTGTACAGAAATTGTAAAATAGCTGTTTTATGTGCCTCAAAAGAAATTTATGGTGGTAATTGCTAAAGTCTTTTATGATAATATTTAGTTTTTGGTAGATTTCTTAGTGCTTACTTTGCCTTAACTTTGGAAGTGTTAATAGTCAAGTCCATGTAGGCTATTAATTTCTCATTAAGATTAAAATGAAAGGTGTATTACAACATTGGTTTTATGATTTTAACATATAGCTCTTTGACTTTCCTTTTTCATTCATTCTGTCTCTTTAGAGTTACATGACAAAAGACCTTTTTAGTCTTCATTTTTTTTTCAGATGCTAATGAAGTAAAATATCTTTGCTATACTCTAAAAGAACTTATTTAAGAAATGATCTTAGAAAAAGTTTATTAAATCAGCTGCGTGTGTATTAAATCACTTCAGTTGTGTCAGACTTTTTGTGACCCTATGGACTGTAGCCCACCAGGCTCCTCTGTCCATGGGGATTCTCCAGGCAAGAATACTGGAGTGGGTTGCCACGCACTCCTCCAGGAGATCTTCCCAACCCAGGGATCAAACCCATATCTATTATGTCTCCTGCATTGGCAGGTGGGTTTTTTACTACTAGCACCACCTGGGAAGCCCTATTAAATCACATAATGGGTCAAACTGATTTCAGCAAAACCTATATTTACCTCCATTAATTCAAAATAACTCCTTTTTTAGAAACATGATAATACATATTTTAAAATATAAACTTTGCCTTTAATCCCAGATTTCTAATAGAGCTATTTTCATTTTTCACATTATTTCATAATCTTTGTCCCACACCTATGATTTATATATAACTTTTATTAATAAACTAAAATATTCCCCATATATCAGTAATTTCAAAGTGATGATTTTGAATCTTCATTTTCCCCCAATTTTTAAAATGTATCATTGAATTATACCATAATTTACTAATATATTTCTCTCTTGTACATTTGACCTATTTTGAGAATTTTTTTGGAAAATGACCTTTGAATTGACTATATGATGTTTTTCTGTTGAGAAAAGTTTCTTCCATTGAAAGTATTTGTTTAATTTAAAACATAAATATGATATTTGAAGGGATTAATTTTGAAATGCCACAAAACATCTGTAGTTGAAAAATAATCCCAAGATTGACCTTTTTTGTCTCAGCAAGAAGAGAGTAGTATTGTTATTAAAATAAAACTTTTCATAATGTAACTACTTAATTCAGAAGTCTTTTTCTTGTTTCCTATGTTTTTCAAATCAATAGTTTCAATTCTATTCACAAGAAGAGTTGATTGTATAATTTTCTGGAATATAGAATTAGGTAATACATCTTTTTAAGCACAATTGCCCTGCCACCCTCATTTTTGTTTTAAGATTTTATTGTAATTCATAACCATGAAATTATTTATAGTACCTGTATTTTATAAAGACTTACAATTTGCCTTTATTGTAAAATCAGTCATCAAAAATCTATGACAAATATGCTTTTGGTGAAGTTGTCAAATTTAATGACAAAGAGGTCTTCATTGTTAAACTACAGGAGAAAGTAGTTGAGAAATAGCATGTGTCAGAGAGGAGTGTGTTCACCTTCCATTTGGATGTGAATCCCTGAGAAATTACTTTAAGAAGGCTTCGACTGCTGCTAAGTCTGCTGCTAAGTCACTTCAGTCGTGTCTGACTCTGTGCGACCCCATAGATGGCAGCCCACCAGGCTACCCCGTCCCTGGGATTCTGCAGGCAAGAGTACTGGAGTGGGGTGCCATTGCACTAGTGTTCAAAGTTCTTTGCTTTCAGATCCTTGTAGCTCACCCTGACCTGTCAGAAAGTACCCTTTGTTGGATCTGACAAAAGTAAACCAGAACTCGATGGATGACCTCATTGGAGGGCTCTCTTGGGTCCTGTGCGCCCAAGGCGAGGAATGTCCTACAGTTGCATAGTACCTGTTTATATGATATACGTGACCTCTTCTTCTAAGAATGCTAATTAAATTGTCTGAAGGCTGTGATTGGTTGAATTGTTGTATTTTCTGTATGACCTAAAATCTATCTTCATTTCCTTTCCCAGTTACTCAAACTTCATTTTGAAAATATCATCTATTTTATTCTTATAAGATTTGTGAAAATAGGCTATACTAGCATGTGCTTGTTATAAGCATGCTGCTGCTAAATTGCTTCAGTCGTGTCCGACTCTGTGCGACCCCTTAGACGGCAGCCCAGCAGGTTCCCCCATCCCTGAGATTCACCAGGCAAGAACACTGGAGTGGGTTGCCATTTCCTTTTCCAATGCATGAAAGTGAAAAGTCAAAGTTAAGTCGCTCAGTCGTGTCTGACTCCTAGTGACCTCATGGACTGCAGCCTACCAGGCTCCTCTGTCCATGGGATTTTCCAGGCAAGAGTACTGGAATGGGTGCCATTGCCTTCTCCGAGTTATAAGCATAGTAGTATAGTATTAATTTGGAGAAGGCAATGGCACCCCACTCCAGTACTCTTGCCTGGGAAATCCCATGGACGAAGGAGCCTGCTGGGCTGCCGTCTAAGGGGTCGCACAGAGTCGGACACGACTGAAGCAACTTAGCATAGTATTAATTACATTTAATTGAATAAATACAATTACCTCTACAGTTAGAAACTGGAAGACATGAGGGGAAACATTTGGATTATACCAAGAATGATAGCTAATTCTTAATTCACTTCTAGTATAGTCTTTGAATGTTACTGGGGTGTCTTCCGCTCTTGCTTTATGACAGTCATCCATCAGCGTAGTTAAGTCAATATGACCATGTTTACTTTTATAGATCTAGTGTGCAGGTGAAATCAGTACAAAGGAGTTATCAGTTCCTGTTTTAAATAGGAGCGTACTTCAAAAATGTGTCACAGAATTTCTTACCTCCCCAGGGATCCAAATGCCCTTTACAAGTGACTGTGTACTTTCAAAGAATCATTAATGTGCCACTGGCTTTCTGTGAATGGAATGTGTAGGGCTAAGCAGAAAATGAAAAAGCCCTGTTTCCAAAGGTGGTTGGGAATGGAGAGGGAATATAAGTGCAATCCCCTTGAGTTAGAGTCAGCACAAGCTATTTATTTGAAGAGAGGTCTCTTATTTCCCCTGTGAAAGAAAAGGTTAGACCAGACCACCACTATACAACCTCCAGACTAGAACTTTGGAGGTTCCTGTGCAGTTGCTTTTAAGTATTTGACTTCTTAGGGTTAGGAGAGTGGAGGAGAGTAGTTCCTTCTTGTCCTGCTCTTCATGAATAAGTTCTAATCATGACAAAAGCAAAGGATCTATCTATCCTCCTCTCAGTCTGTGTCACTGTTACCAGAGCCTTATGACTTATTCCACTGCCCCCCTAACCTTCTACAAAGAACTGAAGTTGCCAGGGCTGGTGAAAGGACTTTTGCATGGATCTGTGCGGTTAATGTGGAGAAGGCAATGGCAACCCACTCCAGTACTCTTGCCTGGACACTTCATGGATGGAGGAGCCTGGTAGGCTGCAGTCCATGGGGTCGCTGAGAGTTGTATGCGACTGAGCGACTTCACTTTCACTTTTCACTTTCATGCATTGGAGAAGGAAATGGCAACCCACTCCAGTGTTCTTGCCTGGAGAATCCCAGGGACGGGGGAGTCTGGTGGGCTGCCGTCTATGGGGTCGCACAGAGTTGGACACGACTGAAGCGACTTAGCAGTAGCAGCAGCAGTGTGGTTAATGTACAGTTCATAGTTCTGGGATGGTTCAAAGTTTAGGGAAGATTTTTATGATGCTAACAGGGAAAAATGGTCAGATATGTCATTTTCTAATAACAAATAGTGAGATCTTTCCATAGCTATAGTTAAAATACTTTTGGCTCATCTCTTCAATTTGTAGGCTAATTTGTTACTACTTGAAAATAGTCCTTTTAGTTGAAGTTCAGTAGAATGTAGCATTGAAGATAAAATACAGACCTGGGTTTTAATAGTGGTTTATTTTTAATTATAAAATATAAGAGCTGTGACATATAGCTGTGGAATGTTTGTGTAAATATCAAATACTTTTCCAGAATTAGAGAAGTTTGAGTGTTTTCTGTTTTGAAACTTGATTGTGTCAGTGAAATACAGTTGTGAATATTGTTTTAAAATACTGATAAAAGGCAAATTGGTAATACAGATGATTAGTTAGACCTAAAGTTTCATGTGTGTGTGTTTAACCTTTAGATACCCAAGATGACAAGGAAAGAATTAAGAAGTATGGAGCATTTATACGTACTCTTCCTGGGGTGAACCGAGCAACATTGGCAGCTATAATTGAACACCTTTACAGGTGGGTGGATTCATGAACTTTTCTAGATATTTCAAATATGACACTCAGTAAGTCATTATTTTTTTTAATTTAAAGTACTGTGGTTCAGTTCAGTTCAGTCAGTCACTCAGTTGTGTCCGACTCTTCGCGACCCCATGAATCGCAGCACGCCAGGCCTCCCTGTCCATCACCAACTCCCAGAGTTCACTCAAACTCATGTCCATCGAGTCAATGATGCCTTTTACCATATCTTAAGAATGGTTTCAAAAATGGAATTCCCATAAACTATCAGTTTGGTGTCTCTTAATGCAATTAAGATACATTTCAAATAAATAGCCCTGGAGAATTTCTTAAATGGATTAGAAATAATCGTATATCACCTTCTCAAATACATCCAGTACTTAAACAGGAATTTTAAACATTTTGATGTCAGACTATTGATTAGATAAGGAAAATTTCAAAAGTCAAACCCATTTTCTATGTCAGGGCATGTAGTCCCCTGCATTTGGAAGGCTAGGAGGAATAAAATGGTAGCTTGAGAAATGACATCTGAAAAATCAGGGTGTTTGGGAATAACATTTTAAGTCAACAGTTTATTTTGCTATGAGCAAGAATCATTACTGAAACTTAAATCAGTGTAAATACTGCTTAAGGAATATATTGTTGGCAGCTTCTTGCATGGATGCAATATTCCCTTGAATAAATTTCTATAAAGCTGAATTCTACTAAAAATACCTTAGTTGAAGTTTAGATTCCTAAATCTCCACAATTTGTCTTTTGTCTTTATCTTTCTTTTCCAATCATTACTTCTCATGCATGTAAACTCCATTACTATGCATCTGATTTTCTTATTGTGTCATACAAATATAGTTGATATACTGTACAGTCCTATCTCTATGCCTAAGAGACACTGGGACAGATTTTTTTCTTCACAAATTTCAATATGTCACCTGCTGCTACAATGATCAGTTAATATTTTAAACATTGAGTTACATATAATTCTTAAACTTCTTTATTCATACTTGAATTTCAGATAATGAGCTGCTTCCTATCCTTTGTTTAACTAATATTTATTTTCGTTCCTACTATATACAATGCCCACTAAGAGTCCATGCGAACAGAAATGATTGCTAATAGTACATGAATAACAAAAATAGTCTTAAGACTGCAGTTTCCAAATAGCACCAAGGAACCCTGAGACATCACAGTGGGGATGGGGACTTACAGGGATGCTGCAGGGCATTTTATACATTTTAGGAAAACACAGCACTGTCAGCACAGATTTTAAAACAGAGAATTTTAGCATACGACATGAAATTAAAGAGGAAGGATCGAGTGATACATCATTGTGTGTTGAGATCCAGGTGATGGTTCAGATCTAAAAGGATAAATGAACTGGGCATGACAGAAAATTAAGTACAAGACATGAGTGAGGGATATTTTCAGGAAACATGTGTGCTAGAAGATGAGATGGTTTATAGCTGGCTGGCATCAGGCTGTGAAAGGCTCTGTTCATCGTGCAAAAACATTTGGATTTCATTCTTTTATGTGATAAGGAATGACTGATCCAATCTGTTTTAGGATGATAACCCATGTCCTGGGATTGATTGGAAAAGGTTAGAACAGAGGCAGAGAAACCTACTTAAGACACAATTTTTGTGGACTTCTGATGTGAAAACCTGAGTGGGAAGAGAGTAAACTGGCTGAATATGGGACACTTGCAGATACTAGTGTGGGAGCAGGGAAGTAAAAGAAGAAAAGGAAAATACATAGTGGGCATATTTATGCCAGTAATTCAGGCAGTTACAGAAACTGAAGAGGTGATAAGTGTTAGAGGAGAATGCTCAGGAGAGATGAGAATATTTGATAGTGTCGTCAAAGTTTGAGAGGTCAGTGTGGATAAAGTCAGATTGATTTAGCATTTACTTCTATCCGTGTCCTAGATAACAGATCACTTCCTCCATGACTAATATTGACTTAATTCCCTTCACTATATATATTTGTGTTACACACTGCAGTGTGATTAGGGGCTTTCCTAGTGGCTCAGTGGTAAAGAATCCATCTGCCAAGCAGGAGAGGCATGTTCGATCCCCAGGTCAGGAAGATCCCCTGCAGAAGGAAATGGCAACACACTCCTCAGCCCACTCCAGTATCCTCACCTAGGAAAACTCATGACAGAGGAGCCTGGCAGGCTACAGTCCACGGGGTCACAAAGAGTTGGATACAACTTAAGACTAAACCGCCACCACCACAGTATGATCAACACAAAGTCTCTGTGAGATGTTTAGATTCTAATAGTAACCGAGGCAGACTTGGAGATAGAATTTCCAAATATTTACAGTCTAGTGTGATGAAAGAAAAGTACAGAGTGGTTTTGAGAGGGATGCCCACAATTACGACATCCTCCTCTATTAACTTGCAATGCCTTTTGCATCTTATAAATCATACATGATGATCAAGCTTGCTCTGTCTCCCCTATGCAATTTGGTATTTCATTGTTTCTTACACTATCATATATATTGCTGTCATATTTCCTTATTTTCCTTGTACCTACTAGAATCTTCGCTCTTTATAGTTAGGTGTACCTACCTAGTCTTGCTTTATTCCTTAGATAGAGTTGATCTCCCTTTTTTAGCATGTATTTTAGAAATTCACAAATGTAATTAGACAGGCAATTGAGCAGCTGTTATGTCTACAGTCTGGAGAAGGCAATGGCACCTCACTCCAGTACTATTGGCCTAGAAAATCCCATGGACCGAGGAGCCTGGTGGGCTGCAGTCCATGGGGTCGCTAAGAGTCAGACACGACTGAGCGACTTCACTTTCACTTTTCACTTTCATGCATTGGAGAAGGAAATGGCAACCCACTCCAATGTTCTTGCCTGGAGAATCCCAGGGATGGGGAAGCCTGGTGGGCTGCCATCTATGGGGTCGCACAGAGTCGGACATGACTGAAGCTACTTAACAGCAGTATGTCTACAGTCAGTGATAGAATTAACTGATATTTCCATGGGCATCAGTTAGAGTTCTGCATTTTTATCATTGTAAATTTCCTTTTATTGGGGTGATGGCTATGGTTTTTTTCTTAATTACTTTGGACTTAAACATTCGTGAATACTTGAAAGTTCTTTGTAAAACTGGTGTTGTAGCCTACTGATTGGGAGAATTGATTCTCTTCATGTCTGTTCATTGTAAAAAGTGATTGCTTTCTGAGAGGTGTCTTATTTTGAGTAACCATTCAAACACTTTCGACCATTTTCTCACCTGATAAGGATGTGCTGGGAAATTCAACACTTGCCCTGAACTTTGAGTTTGGAACTCTTTACTTTATCTCCCAATTTGCCATTCTTGCCTTATTTCCTGCTTACCTACTGCCCTCTGTCCCTCTTTTATTTATGCTTCCATCCTACAAGTCATTTGACACCTTTCTGCAAGCACACCTTTATGCCTTAGCTACAGGTTGTCCCATCTGTAGAACTGTCTGGATATTGGGGAGGGGGGGGCCTTCTTCTAAAGCGATGAGCAAGTACTGCTTTGTAACTCGTAGTAATATCTTTGACAGTAGTCTTTTCTAATGTTCTTAAACCTGAAGGATACTTGGAAGAAAGAACTGTGTATTTTTCTTTAAATCACCGCTCCACCTTTAGTATCAGTGACTTTCAATATGTTTGTGTTTAAAAAATAAAAGAGGATAAATGAACATGAAGACATAAGTTTTATGAAATTTTCACATAGAAATACGTTGTAACAAGTACTGCTTTTCTCTAACAGGGTTCAGAAATGCTCAGAAATCAATCACATGAGTGCCCACAATTTGGCCTTGGTTTTTTCCTCCTGTTTCTTTCAAACTAAGGGACAAACTAGTGAAGAAGTGAATGTAATCGAGGACTTAATTAATAATTATGTTGAAATTTTTGAGGTAAATATTTTATATCCTGCCCTTGTTAAAATGGTTTTGATGTTATTGTTTGCAAACAAAAATATGTATTTTAGGATGTCTTTATTCATGTCTTTAGGAATATTTAAATATAAAGATAGGTACATGATCCTTCACTTTTCAGATATAACTAGCATTTTAAGCTATAGCCATTCATTTAAATTTGGCTGCTTTTAAAGCTTTTTTACCATCTGGTATCTGTTGCACAGAATATTTCTATTTATAGTGTTTTTATGTTTTTTTCTCAGTATGTGTATGCATTAAGTATGTCTACTTAGAGGTGTGAAATTATGAAATTCACAAATTCAGTAAATTACATCAGGCTGATAAATTTTGTAGTTGAAAGCATTTTAGAGTTTTTTTTTAGTTGTGCATGAATTGGAAAAAAATTCTGAAGTAATATTCTGTGGTTTTTATTAAGTCATCTCTATTCTAATTATTTGACTTTTCAATTTGCTATTTTATGAAGTTCATATTTTCATGTTTTATCAGAAAACTCTTAGAATAGGGATAATTTTTTTATTTCAAAGGAGTAAAAACAGAGGAAATAAGCCTAGGATTTGAATATGGTGGGGGGATGTAGGGGACCTGGGTCAAAGGTCCATTTCCACTGCTTGACTGTTTCTGCCATCTCAGTGTTGTCATTAAACCTTTCCGGGCATTCTGTTAAGTAGTCTTGTACAAGACCCCTTGTTTTCCAGAATTGTGTCTTTACCAGATGATCAAATAGGTTAATGTAATAAGTTAACTTTTATAGTTCATACATTCTTATAATAACTCATCACAAGATTGCTTAAAAAAGGAAAAGAAAGTATATTTTAATAAAATAACAAATTTCATATCTTAATTTATGTAGGAATGAACAATTGTTGAATTCTCTTTGCTCCTTGATCTCCTTTTTATCTCTTCCTTTATGTGTCCACTGTTTTTGATCAATAGCAATGTCTTCACAATAGTTCTGATTCTGAGAAATGAAAGACTTTGGGAAAAAAAATGTGTGGCTTTGCATGCTCTCTTGATTTTCTGTTTTTGTACTGTTATAGTAGTAAAAATGTTTATCTACATAGTTTTGTTAAGTCCAACTTTAACCAAATGGTGGAAACTTCATAAGCCCTTAATGAACATTTCTGATAAAAGAAGTCTTTACTCTCAATGTACATAAACTCTGTTGAACCCTTCATCAGCCACTTTGCTTATTAATACACTTCAGCAAAGAGGATGTCACTGATGGAATGTGTAGCCTAAAGTGGTATCATCATAAGATATTCTGAACTTTATGAGCCTCTATCTTGTTGGCTGCCCTAGCTGTGTGGGCCCCCGCTGATGAAGATGGCCATTCTCATTTATTTTTAACATGTCAGTCTTTAAATTCCTGAAGAAAGTTATGTGAGGATGAGTACCATCACTCCTTGTATTTTATTAGAATGTCCCAAATTATATTTTAAACAGGTTAAAGAAGACCAAGTCAAACAAATGGACATAGAGAATAGCTTTATTACCAAGTGGAAAGACACTCAAGTGAGTAGTAATAGTTAGATCTCCAATTTGAAAAAATTAAAAACAAAAAACAAAACAAAAACTTTCATTGTAAGTAAACATTTGTTGTGTTTATTTTCAAATTCCTGTTTGAAGCAAAGTAAAACTAATGAAAAAAAAAAAAAAAAAACAAAACCTAGATAAAACAGTTGTGAAATTCTGTAGCATGACACATACAAAATGCCAAAGTATGCTAATGTAATGTTTTCAAAACATAGATGGAAAAGTCAGTTCCAATCTTATCACAATGTCCTTTCTGAAATCAGTTTTCATTTATGAAGCACTATTGAAAATACTAGTGGATTTCAAAGGAAGCATTTAAAGTCAAAATAAATACTAAAATAAACAGAAAATTCAGACTCCCTAATGATTCTTTCTATTATGCTTTTGAAATTATAAGTTATTTCTTATATGCTTTTGCTTTGCATACTCTTGGATGATTGCACTAGTGGGACTGTTTCTATTGTGCACTTCAGAACATGTTAATTTATCTCTTAAGTTGACTTTTCTAGATCTTCCTAACTTTCCTCGGGTGCATCTTATTGAATTTGTGTGTTCAGGTTGCACTACTGCTTTTCCAGGGTACCTTTCCTTGTTTGATGAATATTCACTGGACTTTTTTGAGGCTGGCTTTGTCTTCTAATAACTAGCAATTATAGTGGATTCAGAGTACCAGTGTAGATAAGACAAATGGGTCAAATAAATTCTCTTTGTAGGTACACTCAGAATTTCAGGTGAATGCTTTCTTAATAATCAAACCCTGAAATACACACAACTAATTTAGAGAAGTTTTCAGAGCTATCATTCCATATGAGGGAAATGAGGAAAGGCTTTCATTCAAATGCATAGATCCCCTAGTACCAGTGAAAAGTGAAAGTGTTAGTCACTCAGTCATGTCTGACTCTTTGTGAACCCATGGACTATAGCCTGCCAGGCTCCACTGGCCATGGAATCCTCCAGGCAAGAATACTGAAGTGGGTAGTCATTCCCTCCTCCAGAGATTATTCCCGACCCAGGGATCGAACCCAGGTCTCCCACACTGCAGGCAGATTCTTTACCATCTGAGCCACCAGGAAAGCCCACTATTGTGACATTAATTCCGTAAGAAATTGTTTCCTCCATTTTGACCCAAAGTAATTAATGCAGCCTCCAGAGGAGTGGCAGTAACACTAAAAAAATGTGGCTCATTAGCAGTTGGTTCTCTTGGATTCTTGCTTTTGGAGAGAGTTTCAGATATGAAACAAAAGACTGTGCGAGCCTAAGGGTAATCTTTGGCAGCACTATCTGTATTGTTATTGGATAAAGTATGAGTACCATTCTGCAGTTTTATCATTTGTATTCATACTACAATAAAGAAATGAGTCTTGAACACTTTCTAATTAAGTAGAAGTAAGTATTGCTAAAATAAGAAAAGAATTGTCTATAAAATAAAGCTATTCGGAAGAAAAGTAGAACAGTTTGGAAAAAATCTGTTGTTTTGCTGGAGTTTTTCTCCAGTCCATTCAAAACTTGTCTGAAGTAGTTTTCTGACAGACTCTAAGTCTTATCCCTGTTTGATTTTCTGAGCTATTCTTGTTTTTGGCTACACTCTATGAATTCTTTGTGTTTGCTTTTTTAATTTTTAAAATGTGTCCTTCCCGGAGAGTTGTTTATACAAACACAGGGGAAAGTAAAAATGTCAACTGTATCTTTTCTTCCCTAGCATTTTTATGTAGCTCTAAACATAGGGAAGAAAAATTGGAAATAAGCTTTGCTAAGCCTGTAGTGTTAGAATAACTATGAACAGCTCTTTAAAGTACATTTTTAATGTTTGCCCCATAAATTTACTCCGCAGGTTTTATTCTGAGGCAAATTTAACTTTGAAATGATCATTTCTCCATTATGATCTTTTTCTAAAAATGAGTGATGGATGTGACTTCTGAGTGATTACTTAAGGGAGTTTCTGAAAAAAGCAACTCAAAATATTTTTCGTAGATTTGTTTGGTTCTTTGTTAATCTTCTTCACATTATTGTGTCAATCTACATAGTGACATCTTACGCTTTGTGTTGCCTGCCTTGTGTTTTCTTCACATAGTGAGTCTTAGGGGTAGTAGGGACCCAAATAACCTAGCACTTGATGTTTGGCTAAGGTAATTTAAGTAAAAACTTTATTATCTTCTTATATTCTGTCACTTCACTTTTAATTTTTGTTGCTAAATATACATTTTCTATTTGTAATTTTAATACAGCTCTGACCTAATTTATCTTCAAATTTCAATCTTTGGCCTTACCATCTCTGTTTCTACTGTAGCTAGTTAAGGGTATGTGAGGACACTATACTTTTGAGTCAAAGACAAGAAAAATGGTATGTGATTGTGTTTGCTGATTATATCATTTGTGTAGATACCACATCCTTAACTGTATCCAGAAAATGGGTATCATTATGTTGTGAACAGGGAGAATGATCCCATTTCATTTATTATAAAATTTTTAGAAATATGACTAGGACTTTTGAACCATCCTAAGTATTGTGTATGTCCTTGCAACATACTTATATTTGCTGTCTTCGCATCTGCCCTTTTTAGGTTTCCCAGGCTGGAGATTTGTTAATTGAAGTATATGTAGAAAGAAAGGAACCTGACTGCAGTATTATAATTCGGGTGAGTCCCAAATATGGAATGTAAAGAATACTGTTGAAAATCATAAGTGTTAGCATTAGTCTACATATCTTGAATTTTCCATTGTTTTTTCTATCTTATTTTATATGTCCAATTCAAATCATGACAAGTTTGACTCTTCCTGCCAATATCCTCTGGGAATCCCATGTTTTAGTCATTTGGAGACCACCCTATGTTCTTTTAGTTGTGGTTAGGATGTTCTATAGGTTCTATAGAACAGCCTGAGCTCTAACATCTGCTACTCGTCTTCCTACCTTCTTGACATGAGGCAACAGATATACTCCCATCTGAGTCTCTATCTACTTACCTTTCTAATGAGGGAAGATTACAGAATTTATATAATAGCATTAATTTGAGGACTTGGTAATATCCTGCCTATAAAACACTTAGCAGATATCATGGTACATAGTCAGTTCAGTTCAGTTGCTAAGTCGTGTCCAACTCTTTGCGACCTCATGGACTGCAGCACATCAGGCCTCCCTGTCCCTCACCAACTCCTGGAGTTCACTCAGACTAATGTCCATTGAGTCGGTAATGCCATCCAACCATCTCATCCTCTGTCATCCCCTTCTTCTCCCACCTTCAATCTTTCCCAGCATCAGGGTCTTTTCAAATGGGTCAGTTCTTGGCATCAGGTGGCCAAAGTGGAGTTTCAGCTTTAGCATCAGTCCTTCCATTGAATATTCAGGACTGATTTCCTTTAGGATGGACTGGTTGGATCTCCTTGCAGTCCAAGGGACTCTCAAGAGTCTTCTCCAACACCACAGTTCAAAAGCATCAATTCTTTGGTGCTCAGCTTTCTTTATAGTCCAACTCTCACATCCATACATGACTACTGGAAAAACCATAGCCACATGGTACATAAGTGCTCAATAAATAACAACTAGTATATAAATCTCCCGCTCTTGTATCCTAGACTTTGTTGTTGTTTTGTCACTAAGTTGTGTCCAACTTTTTGCAACCCCATGGCCCACCAGCCTCCTCTGTCCTTGAGATTCTCCTGCCAAGAATACTGGAGTGGGAAGATTCTCCAGGGAATCTTCCCAACCCAGGGATTGAACCTGCATCTCCTGCATTGGCAGGTGGATTCTTTACTGCTGAGCCACTAGGAAAGCCGATCCTAGACTTTAGCTTCCAATATTTCAGTGTACTGGAATATGAAATAACTCTTCTCTTCCTTGGTAACTTTAGTTAACCATTTGTTTTGAATTTAAAAGATCCTTTTCATGTTACCATAGTCTGTACTTAGTCAGCCTTAAGAGAGTAAGACTGCTTTCTTTGTGCATAGGATAGAATGCTGCCATCTAACAGTAGAAATTCAGTTTTAGCTTCTTAGCTTTTTTAAAGTGCAAGATAAAACAGAGTCTTAACATTAAATATTTCTGGAATTTAGTTATGTCAAAGATACTGTAATTATTATTTTATATGTGTTTAATGATTACATACGGGGATATTCTCAGTTGGCACAGTGGTAAAGAATCCACCTGCAGTGCAGAAGACACAGATTCGATACCTGGGTCAGGAAGATCCCCTAGAGGAAGCAATGACAATCCATTCTAGTATGGTTGCCTGGACAATCCCATGGACAGAAGAGCCTGGCGATTACAGCCCATGGGGTTGCAAAGGGTTAGACAAACTGAGCGACTAAGCACGCACACACACAAATGATTACATATGATTCTTTGACACTGGTTACTCAGCTGTGGAACTAACACAAGCTGCCTTGCACTCCTTGGCCACGTCTGTTTGTTACACTGAACATGTGATGTTGATCATAGGGGACATGAGGAAGTAGTAGAGATATCTCAGCATATGTCTATCACTTATGCTGAAAGGGATAGTCAAAGCACATGACTTAACTCCACTTACCCATAAACTCTTCACTAGTTCATTTTATCTAATAGAGCCATACCAGAAGTTATTAAAATTGAGCAAAATTTGTATTTTAAGTATATTCATATAAAAGAATGTCCACTTTCACCTACAAAAACTAAATTCTCTTGAAAAACATAGCAAAAACTATATAAAAATAAACATCCAGTTAGTGCTTAAAACTTTGCACAGCTCTTATATTTATTTCAGTCAATCATTACCTCAACCCAAGGAGGTAGGTGAAGCAGTGATGTCTCACGTTCATATGAGTAGAAATGGGAATTAATAACATTAAGGCCTGGATGCAACATTAGTCATGATATTCCAAGTCTGATGTTCATTATATCGGTTTGTGTATCACTTACAGTAATTAATTCCGAAGTGTGTTTTGTAGAGTTCAAGGTGTTCTGAAGAGGGGCCTTGGGTATCACCTGGAACAAGGAAATGAGTTCCAATCTTCCATTCCTGTGTCAACCTGAGGAACTCCCTGCCAACTATTTCACTAGTTTGGTTTCTCAGTAATTTATTTCTTTGTAAGGAAGGGCTATACTTCTTAAAAAATTGTAAAGCCATTCTGATGAGTGACATCACTGAAGTCATTCATCTACTAAGGTTTCTATTCCTTAAAATTCTCTGCTTTTGCCATATGCTATTTTTTTTTCCTTTTAAGGTTGTAATACACTGAGCTTTTCTAAACAGCAAATAATGGACTTCACTGCATCATTAATATATTCCAAGTCAGTGTTAGTCGCTCAGTCATGTCCCAACTCTTTGCGACCCCATGGACTGTAGCACGCTAGGCTCTCTCCAGTCAAGAATACTGGAGTGGGTAGCCATTCCCTTCTCCAGGGGATCTTCCTGACCCAGGAATTGAACCCAGGTCTCCCACTTTTCAGGCAGATTCTTTACCATCTGAGCCACCAGGGAAGCCTAATATATTCCAAAGGTATTCCACGAACTCCAAAAGACAGACTATATGAGTTACCTCTAATGAAAGATGTTTTATATTATTTATATATGTGCAATATGCTTATGATCAATAAAGGACAGGAGAAATGGAAATGAGCACATTTTCTAAGAAATTTTTAATAGGTGCATACTTGTACTGAAAATGTGGAAACAAGGTTGCAGCTGCAGTATTCTCATGCTTAAATCATGTTCTATTTTTTAGCATTGTAACTAAATTCTAATTGGAGAAAACCAACTTGCTTTTGGCCAGTATGCCTGTAAGACTGGTAAAAACAAAAACCGGGAGAAAGCAAATGAGAAACCCCCAAAGTCCCTGAAGAAGGTGGTGTACTTATGCAGTGGTCCAAGGCTCTGAGACTCTCGGAGAGCCGACCCCCAGGCTGACTCTGCAGACTCTGCCCTTGGCCTGAAAGCAGACTTTGGCGTCCCAGCATCTGTCACTTGGCATGGCAGGGCACACCACACACCACTAAACCTGGGGCTTTTTGGCATGGTGGACCGCAGTCAACTGTGTATAATTTAGAGCCCAAACTGAATGAGCCATTTTAGACTGCTGGTTATAGAACTGAGTGAAAAGATTTTTGCCTACAAGGCCATAGGATCCAATATCTGTGGAAGGTCTTTCTGAGTATGAATAGGTATCTTCCCTTTTTGAGTTATTTAATTGTTCACTGAGTTAAAAACAAAAAAATTCTTCCCGATTATATGGGCACTTTTTATACATACATGAAAATGTATTGCATTATGGAGAAGATCTGAATAAGCTGTTTGCCCTAGATGCTTAGAGAAACTAGTTAAACGTACTAAGAGGACACTTATAGTATCATTAGGTGGTAGATGGTGGGCAGGTGTTACCGCCCTAGCGTAAGGCCACTTCTGCGTTTGACGTATATTCTGAAGAAATTTTGCTTCTCTTGCAGATATCTCCTGTGATGGAAGCAGAAGAGTTAACTAATGACATATTAGCAATAAAAAATATAATTCCAACAAAAGATGATATCTGGGCCACATTTGAAGTCATAGAAAATGAAGAGCTCGGTAAGTGGTTCTTATGCTAGGGATTTTTAAATTCCTTAGAGTGTGAAGAAACACTATTTTTCTGAAAAATCATTACTAACATTTTATGTTTTTATAAAGTTTCACATATGACTTTATGACTCCCCTTCTACTTCAGTGCATGAATTGATGTATGTTGGTGCTACTTGAGGTTGCCCTCCTATGATTTTATTATTAAAATAATTAGATTGTTTTATTGACTGTAAGTTTATAGTGTAAAATATTAGTTGTGTATGTTTCTGCCTCACGAAATAAGGCTTCATTTTTAAGAACAGGCAGTGTGATTTGTAACAATATTCTAAATGTCACCACCACCATCCAGCTTATTCCACGTTATTCCTGTATGCTGCTTATTTAACAAGGATACTGATTTAAAAGATTATTATTTTAAAAACTAATTTTGTTTTAAGCCTAGAAGGTTCCTTTTTAATTTTTTACTTTGTCATTTATCTTTAGTAGAGTGGATCAGATATTTTGTCATTTTTTTTAATCTCAGGTACAGAAGAATAAAGAGAGCTTTTAAAATGCGTTGACCACCCCAAGAATAATAAGCCTAACATTCTTATGACACCATTTGGTTTTAAAGACCTCTAGGGAAAAAAAAAAAAGATGCAGAATGTCTTTGTATCTTGACCATCTGTCTAGTTGATACCTGCTTAGGTCTTGGGACTCTTTCAAGTATAGATGTCAAACTGCCAAAAGTAAAATCTCTTGCCACCTGCAAGCTCAATACAAAAATTAAAATTGAACATTAAAAATACCTCATTGCATATTACTAAGAATCTTATAATCAGTGTTAGAATGAAATGGGATTATCAAATACTTTGTCTTTCATTATTCCATCTTGATGTTTTTATTCCTTTATTCTTTTTATCATGCACTATTCTTTAAAAATGTAATTTTTTTTAAAACACTACTTTCCAATATTCATTGCCAGGATTCAGTGACAATGGTCCTTTGGTGTCAGTTCACACTGTCTTCCCCATAGTCAGGCTCAGTCTGGCCTCTCATAAAAGGTGTTTTGCCCAATGACTCCAGCAACCCCCCACCTGCCAAGTCTAGTGGATTGCTTCTGGCTTTACTTTGCTTCTTCTCAGTGTAGCATTTATTGCTAATAACCATTCCCTTTTACTCAAAACGCGTTCACTCTGTTTTCATTGCTGCTTTGATTCTCTTCCTAGTGCTGGAATTGTTTTATCTCGTTTGTCAATTCTTCTTCATCTGTCTATCCCAAAATAGTGGGTTTCTGCTGCTGCTCTGATCTTTTTTACCATCTTTTCTCATTTTGCTTTCTTTAGAAGACAATCACCATAGAAGACAATCACCTCTATACCTTGTGCTTGACTAACACACAAGAAGATGTTGCCCAAGTGCGCCTTTATTCCTCCCCTTCTGGCCCCCTTGTTTACCTCCTTTAAAACCCAGACTAAGGGTTCCATCACACTTTGTCTTGTCGGTTTTGTTTGTTTGTTTTTTATGGTGCCTATCACATGGATTTATTTTTGTCTTTCTTGAGAGCTCTTTAGCGGGAACAAGGGACTCTGTTTCTATCTCTAGTACAGTTTTTATCTCTGACAACAGTGCCTAATAACAGTTGCTATACAATTAAACGGAGAAGGCAATGGCACCCCACTCCAGTACTCTTGCCTGGAAGGTCCCATGGATGGAGGAGCCTGGTGGGCTGCAGTCTGTGGGGTCGCTAAGAGTCAGACATGACTGAGCGACTTCACTTTCACTTTTCACTTTCATGCATTGGAGAATACAGTGGCAACCCACTCCAGTGTTCTTGCCTGGAAAATCCCAGGGACAGGGGAGCCTGGTGGGCTGCCGTCTATGGGGTCGCACGGAGTCGGACACGACTGAAGCGACTTAGCGGCAGCATACAATTAAAATCTTTTGCATAAGTGAAGCATAATTTTGTATTACTGTATAGTTCACTAGTGTTAAAGTCTTGACTTTGGTTGTTTAATTTCAAGAAGTGGGTAGGTTACCAGCTTTATTTGTGAGTAAAAGATAACTGTCAGTACTACTGCCTAAATTATCTTTGTAAATCACAAATAGGTTCATATTATTTTAAAATAATTTAAAACCTTTTCATTATTAGAGAAAAGACAGTCTCATCAATAAGTTGTACTGGAAAAACTGGACAGCCACATGTAAAAGAATCAAATTAGAACATTTTCTTACACTGTATACAAAAATAAATTTAAAATGGATTCAAGACTTAAATGTAAGACCTGAAACCTTAACACTCCTAGAATGTAGGCAGAACACTCTTTGACATAAATTGTAGCAGTATCTTTTGGGTCTGTCTTCCAAGGCAATAGAAACAAAAGAAAAAATAAATAGTGCTGAAGAATTGATGCTTTTCAACTGTGGTGTTGGAGAAGACTTTTGAGAGTCCCTTGGACTTCAAGGAGATCCAACCAGTGCATCCTAAAGGAGATCAGTCCTGAGTGTTCATTGGAAGGACTGATGTTGAAGCTGAAACTCCAGTACTTCAGCCACCTGATGTGAAGAGCTAACTCATTTGAAAAGACCCTGATGCTGGGAAAGATTGAAGGCAGGAGGAGAAGGGCACGACAGAGGATGAGATGGTTGGATGGCATCACCGACTCAATGGACATGAGTTTGGGTAAACTCCGGGAGTTGCTGATGGACAGGGATATCTGGTGTGCTGCGGTCCATGTGGTCACAAAAAGTTGGACACGACTGAGCGACTGAACTGAATTAAACTTCGTAGCTTGTATACAGCAAAGAAAACCATCAACAAAAATGAAAAGACTGCCTACAGAATGGGAGAAAGTATTTGCAAATCATACATCTGTTAAGAGGTTAATAGCCAAAATATCTAAATAACCCCTACAAATCAATAGCAAAAAAAAAAAAAAAAAATCCACAAACAATTAAAAATGGGCAGAAGATCTGAATAGACATGTTTCCAAAGGAAACATGCAGATGGCTGACCAGTGCATGAAGAGATGCTCAGCATCACTAATCATCAGGGAAATGTATTGCTAAATCAAAACCACAGTGATATATCATCTCACAGTTGTCAAAATGGCTGTCATCAAAAAGTCTATAAATAGCAAATGTTGGTGAGGATGTGGAGAAAAAAAAGAACCTTCATATACTGTTGATTATGTAAATTGGTATAGGCACTATGGAAAACAGTGTGGAGGTTCCTCAAAAAAACTAAGAATAGAATTACTGTCTGATCTCGCAGTTCCACTCATGGGTGCATATCTGGAAAAGATAAAAATGTGATTTGAAAAGATACCTGCTGCCCAGTGTTGACAGTGGCATTGTTTACAAATATGCTTGTAGACGAGCAACCACTGGGAGATCTCAAAGGCCTCCTTAGCTCTTAGATAGCTGATGGTCTCCTCTATGCTTCTGTTGCTGTTGATTTTTTAGGAAGTCAACAGCAGAACAATGAATCATGGATTTGGGGTAGTCATCCTCTCCCTACCCTTGTTTCTCTCAAGGGTTGAGTTAAAGGATAGCCCCATCTCTCAGTTCTGGAGGTCTGTGCCTTTGGGCATTTGTTCTCCAAAATGAGAGGAATAATCCAAATGGGTGAAGATAGGAAGGAATTATATATATAGCTGGTACAGAGATTGCACTATATCTGGAAACACTCTTTTTAAATTTCTTCTGGGAAAATGAAGGGATGCTTATCCTGAAAATGACTAATTATCAACTTGCATGTGCCAATTAGTATATCACAAATGGTAACACTGGAGTCAGGTGTTGTTTTTTTTTTTTTTTTTGGTTCCTTCTAATTAAAGAAAAGTTGATGAAACTATAAAAAGACTAGGAGACTTCAAGCTGTTTTGACTGGTAAATGTCCAGATATATAATCAAAGGAACACCCCATGTACATCAAGAAAGAGTACATCTGATGGAGTTAGGAATTCAAATTTGGCATGGTCTTAATGTTTGGTCAACCATTCAAGTTGAAATTTCCCAAAGAGAAAACTAAGATTATTTTCACTGCTTTTAGAGGAACACAGCTAAGAAAGCAACAAAGGGACCTGTGATTATGTTGACTTACTGGAGCAGATGGGACCTGTGGAGCCACCTGACCTTCTGAAATATTAAGAGCTTTATTTCTAGTAACATGCAGGGAAGATAAAGTGAAATGTAAAAAGAAGATATAAGTGAAGGCATTGGTAGTCCATAAGATTGTGGTTGATAGGAAGAATGTCAGCAAGGAATTGGTGCTTTATCTAATGTAAATATAAATACTCCAAGTAACCAAAGCAACCAAAAATAAATAAGTAAATGAATAAATAAGCAAGTGAACCAAAAGTGCTGGATTTTATTTTCACTGCCTGTAAACTTTAAAACCATAGTTCTCTACCTAGTCATTTCCAATGCCTCCTTTGTATAATAGATATTTTGTTTGTTCCCTTTATTATCTTGAGAGACTCTACTAGAGTGGGTAGCATTCCCTTCTCCAGGGGCTATTCCTGACCCAGGGATCAAAACCAGGGAGGGAGATTTTTTACCATCTGAGCCACCAGGGAAGCCCATGTAAGTGCTCTGACCTTTCTATATGGTTGAAGATAATGAAAATAGATTCTTAAGTTTATAAATGGAATTATCATAGATATGATAGCTACAAATTCAGACTGATATAAGCATGTCAATTTGTGACTCATGTATCATTAGCAGAATTGCCATCATTGGTGAAATGGTGTCTTAGTTTGTTTAGCCTGCTATAACAGAATTGGGATCTTCCCTGGTGGCTCAGACAGTAAAGTATCTGCCTACAATGTGGGTAGGCCTGGGTTCGATCCCTGGGTTGGGAAGATCCCCTGGAGAAGGAAATGGCAACCCACTCCAGTACTCTTGCCTGGAAAATCCCACGGGTGGAGGACACTGGCAGGCTACAGTCCATGGGGTCACAAAGAGTCGGACACGACTGAGAGATTTCACTTCACTTCACTTCACAACAGAATTACACAGGAGAAATTTATTTCTTACATTTCTGGAGGCTAGAAAGTCCAAGACCAAAGTGCCAGCAGACTTGTTGCTTGGTGAGGGGCTGCTTCTTGGATGACAGATGGCCATCTTTTCACTGAATCTTCACATGATGAAATGGAACTTTGTGGGATTCCTTTTATATAAGAGCATTAAGCCCATTGGGGCTTCCCTCATGGCTCACCAGTAAAGAATCTGCCTGCCAGTGCAGCAGACACGAGTTCAATCCCTGGGTCAGGAAGATGCCCTGGAGAAGAAAATGGCAACACATTCCAGTATTCTTGCCTGGGAAATCCCATGGACAAAGGAGGCTGGTGGGCTACAGTCCATGGGGTCACAGAGTCAGACACAACTTAGCAACTAAACAACAACAAACCCATTTAGGGGGACTCCACCCTCATGATTTAATCACCTCCCAAAGCCCCTCCATCTAATACTGTCACATTGGGAATTACTTCAACCTATGAACTGGGGGAGTGGGGAAACAGCCAAGCTACAGCAGGTGGTAAACAACTCTTAGCAAAATTCTGACAAAGCACAATTATTATTTTTTCTTTTTTTGCTTTTGTAGTACTCAAGATTCATGGAGAAAATACATCATGTTAAATCCATATAAAATATTTTGAGAATTTATATTAAGGCTAGTTAGATTCTAAGCTGTTAGTTTATAAGTAGGATTTCCTTCTAAATGAGTGTCTGAGACATTGGAAACTTGTGCTAGACAGAGAACAAGCCTTTCTTTGTCTCATCCTTTGAAAGATGCCAGGCATTCTTGACACACTGCCACCAGTGGGTCTTGGTGCCAGGACAAGCTGAAACCCACCTTGGGAGAGGGTATCATTTTTTACCATACTCCTGGTATTTCAATGCTTCACTTTAAGAATGAACCGGTATCCTACCAACGTAGCACTCTACCCCTTAGCTCCTTCTATGCTGAAAAAAGTTAACTGCTCAGGGGCCTCATTTAAGTGGGCTTCCTCACTGAGAGGCTCAAGTTGGTGAAGTAGCTACTTTCTACATAGCAGCATCATAACAAAATGTTCTCTTCCTGCTCGTATCTACCATGAAATGGAAGATCAGTTCATTTTTATTCAGAGTCTTTCTGGTCCTTCTCTTGATTGACAGGGTGCTGTCATCCTCTGAGAGACTTGCATGGCTCTAGATTTGACACTAAAATTATAATTATTAAGGAAGTCTCTGGAAATCCTATGTCGTTACTGCCAGAAATTTAAGGATAACACCAATTGTCTCAGGTGGAAATGAATAGTTCTCTGTTTAATGAGGCCGGCCAGTTTTAATTCTACAGACAAGATTTTAAAATATTGAGAACATGACCTAGCTAGCTAAAGAACCACCTCCACACCGTTCTTAAATGATCACGCTGAATTTTCAGCAAAAAATTTAATGCTCTAGATAGTGTGAGTGGGTGCATGCTAAGTCACTACAGCCATGTCCCTCTCTTCATGACCCTGTAGACTGTAGCCCACCAGGTTCCTCTCTCCATGTGATTCTCCAGCCAAGAATACTGAAGTGGATTGCCATCCCCTCCTCCAGGGATAAACAGTGTACAAATCGGGTTTTTGTTTTTTTTTCCCCTAGTAATACCCTAATGCCAGCTGACTTACGTAATTTATCGTGACAGATGGTTGTAAATGTAACTGTTAACAAAAACTTGTTTACTTGTAGGAATTTATATTCCAACAACATTTGATGACTCAGTCCATTTTTCCTGTCTCTTAACTCCTTTATAATTGTGTCATTTGACAGTCTAATAAGTATTTATCTTTTCATCCTATTTTTCAGCTCAATTTTTATGCAGGAACTTGGATCTTCAGGATTTTCATTCTCTTGAATTAATACTGATGTGAAAAACATACTTGGCTAATTTTTGCCAATCTATATTTGCTTCTCCCTCTGCTGTGATATATTTCAGTATAACTAAGAGTACCTTTAAGGTATCACTGTTGTATCTACTGGTAATAGTGACCCTCTTTAATACAAATGTTCTAATATTTGGAAGTGTCATTACAAATTCTTATAATAAAGGAGAGTAAGCTTTTTATTTCAATCCAGGTAGTTTTGCAGTAAGAAGAGCATTCCTACCTCCAAGCCAACTGCAGTATGATAAATTTCTTGACATAAAGGATGTTGAAACTATCTTATTTACTTACTGTCTTCTCACTAAGGATAGGAAAGTGAAGGAGAAAGTGTCAGTTGGCATTGTTTTTCACTTTGCATATATTACCTTTTGTCCTCAGAAATATCTTGGTGAGTTGATACTTTTTCCCCAAAATTACATATGTGAAAATCATCATGGGGAGGTTTACATATCTGTACAAAATAAAACCAAATGTAATAGTTATGATTTGGAGCTTGGGGCTGTAAAGTCAGATAGATTTGAGAATCAAATCTCTGTTCCTCACTTGAATCAGCTGTTTGATTTTAGGCAAGTAGATGAATCTCTCTGATTCTTGGGTTCTTTAACATGTAATATAAATAATGATAATTTGTAATGAAAAGTGTTTTAAGAGTTGAAAACAGTAATTGATGTAAGGTGGCCAGTGCATAGTATGTTGATACATAGTTGGTATTCTAGAAATGGCAACTGTTAACAGGGTAAGTAGCATCCCCGAGTTTTCAAGTAGTGTCCCATGATTTTTGCCAAACCTTTTATAAATTTATTTTAAAAAACAGGATTAAAGTAGCACAAAAGATTTTCCCTGATTTTCAAAGAAGTATATATGTCGGCTGATCCATTTACAATTATTTACTGTTAATTTATGGATTACCATAGAAATTTGTAAGGTATTTTATTCCCCAAGTATTTATTATTGAACATCTATTATGTACTCAGCACTCTGCTTTGTGAAAGAGATATATTTATAAATAAGAAATAGGTTTGTCTCCAAGATGTATGACTTAGTTGCTCTGTGTTTTGTTGTTGTTGTTGTTTGCAATCACCTCACAAAGCCTAGGCTTACACCAAGATGCACAGAATGCAGAACTGCATTTCACTGTACTGAATAGAAAGCAAAAAATCTAGTTATTTACACTGGAAGGAAAAAAACAAGTTCCAGAATGCTGTGCTAATAAAAGGGAGACCAGTACTAAAGAGAATGTGATACATTTGGTCTTTTTTATTACTTGGGACTTTATGTATACATGGGTAATATACAAGTGTGATGCTGTTGACATAGACTTTGTTGTTGGCATTACTACTTTAACCAAAAACAAAAACCCTAGTAGGAGGTTATGAAAGAGTTGAGTTGACTTATAAAGGCTGTGGTGCCAGCAAACTTACATCAACATCTTCACGTTAGAGTTTATGTTCTTGCTATTTCAGTTATGCTGTTTTCAGTACACTATGAAAAGACTTGATTTTTTTCCCCCCCAGCATATGCTTCTGTTACAAGATTTTATTAAGTGATTAGCATATTTTGACCAGGCTCCCCAGGTGGCACTAGTGGGAAAGAAGCCACCTGCCAATGCAGGAGACTCGGGTTTGATCCCGAGGTTGGGAATAGGAAATGACAACTCACTCCATATTCTTGCCTGGAAAATCCATGGACAGAGGATCCTGGCTGGCTACAGTTCATGGGGTTGCAGAGAGTCAGACATGACCGAGCACGCATGCACACACACATGCATATTTTGATCAGCAAAAACTTTGCTATGAAATTTGATTGTAATTCTAAAAACCTATGGGGTTTTTTGGTTAATTAACTCTATGTTAAGAACTTGTGATATATTTTAAAGTATGGTTGCATAAAACAGAATATATATGGATGAGTATTTATCAAGGAGAAATTGTAAAGATGTGACCAACTTTTTGCTTGTTAGCCTATTATATGAACTGTTAATGGATAATATTGCTGCATGTTTCTGATTGATATTTCCACTAATAGTTAAACTGAAATTAGTCAGTACTGTTTGATAAGGATTATATTCTGTTCTTTTTGAAGTTATACTTTATAATTTCATATAAGTTGATTATCAGCTATAAGTTGTTCACTAGTGTTGATCAGAAATTATGCTAGCCTTGTTGGGATAAACAAAGGATTTATACTTAGTACTGGGCCAATTACTAGTACTTTTACAAATATTTAATTGTGTGTGCAAACAGGCATTTTTCTATAAGCAAACTAGAATGTTGTTTAAATTAAAAAGTAGAGTAATTCACTAATTTGTTTTATAGAAAGGTAGCTTTTTTCCTGAGATTTTTATATAAAGAATGCTATGCTCTGCTGTGCTTGGTCGCTCAGTTGTGACTGACTTTTTGTGACCCCATGTACTGTATGTAGCCTGCCAGGCTCCTCTGTCCATGGAAATTCTCCAGGCAAGAATACTTGAGTGGGTTGCCATGCCTTCCTCCAGGGGATCTTCCCAACCAGGGATCAAACCCAGGTCTCCCACATTGCAGGCAGATTCTTTACCGTCAGAGCCACCAGGGAAGCACATGAATACTGGAGCCCATAACCTATCCCTTCTCCAGGGGATGTTCCCAACTCAGGAATCAAACCGGGGTCTCCTGCATTGCAGGCAGATTCTTTACCAGCTGAGCTACCAGGGAAGCCCCATCTAAAGAATAACACCTTATAGTTTACTAACAAACAGATGTCCCTGTACAGATTTATTTATACAGTGAATTTTATTATGTGATTAATGCTGTTCCAGGTATCCTGTATGTAGTCCTAGCACTATTCTTGTGTACTATAAGATACAGTCATGCTTGTAATGCACAGAGCTTTTTAAAAGGACGTTTTAAATTTTATAATCAAAAAAAGTTAAGACTTTTTTGGTAATTTATTTATTTTTTTTTTGCAGAACGTCCTCTTCACTACACAGAAAATGTGTTGGAACAGGTGCTTCGATGGAGTTCATTAGCTGAACCTGGCTCTGCTTATCTTGTAGTGAAGAGATTCTTAACCATTGACACAATTAAACACTATAATGGTAGGTGCTGCTATTTCACATTCCAACTATGATTGAAAATTCAAGTGGTTAAAGGACAATTATTATGGCACAGGTGTTACTTGAAAATGTAAAAAATGGGTAGCTAAATGCAGAATCTACTCACATGTTATTGCAGAATAGAAAGAAGAATATATAGACCAAGTGCCACGATCAGACTTTCCTGGTGGGTAGCACTGTGATATTAGGTGGTTATTTTGATGGTATCAAGGTAAAGATTCTGCAGGAATGATTCTTCTTTTTAAGTTTTTGTTTGTTTGTTTTATTGTCATGCTTGGGTGTTTTCCTAATTTTTGGATAGATGGTGAATCATCCTGAGTTATGTTTACATTTGAAAGTTCTCTGGGCATTCAAGAAGTACAAGCTCTGAGATTGTGTGCTTGTTAAAATCCTCACTTATTTTGCCATAATATTGGAAAACAAATATAAAAAAATACTTCTAATAATGATATTTTCTATCCAACTGGGAGAAGACATGTACACATGTAAGGTTAAGTCAGAAGTTAGCTAACATGGGGGAACTATGGAAGACACTCTCTGAACTTGTTTGACATCTCAGAAAACTTTCATTTTGAAACTTTGATTTTTCTGTTATGTTGACATTAGCTGACAGATTAGAAAGAGATTTCCTGCCACACAGTCTATAAACCAACTCTGAAAGCAGAGGATTCAAATTTTATTAGATGAAATTTACCACAGCTTTTCTAATTCATATTCATAATAACCATTACTATTTATTAATCATGTATTTTATTAACTGAGCTCCTTACATACCAAAACTCATTTAAAACTTTTTTTTTAATTTCTCCATGAGTTATATTATCATTTGAATTTTACAAATGAGGAAAGAGCTCAAAGAAATTAAGTAACTTGCCTCCAGTTCACATATTTATTAAATCCAGTAAGTGTCCTACATATGAAACTGCAAGATGCAAACTTTCAAATATATGAATGTGCCTTTGCATGTCCAGTCACGTAAGTTAGTTCATGTGTCTGGCGTGCACTGCCACATGCGTACATCCTCTACCGTTGGTTTTGCTTTGTGTGCTTTACTGTACTGTATACAGTACAGTCGGAGAAGGCAATGGCACCCCACTCCAGTACCCTTGCCTGGAAAATCCTGTGGACGGAGGAGCCTGGTAGGCTGCAGTCCATGGGGTCGCTAAGAGTCGGACACGACTCAGCGACTTCACTTTCACTTTTCACTTTCATGCATTGGAGAAGGAAATGGCAACCCACTCCAGTGTTCTTGCCTGGAGAATCCCGGGGACGGGGGAGCCTGGTGGGCTGCCGTCTATGGGGTCGCACAGAGTTGGACACGACTGAAGCGACTTAGCAGCATAGAGTACAGTAGTACAGTATCTTTATTTCAAGCCCAGGGTGTCTGGAAGCAAGCCTAAAAATAGCAGTGATGTAACAGTACTGCTATTCTGTGCCAAGTGATAACCATGGAAACAAAAGTGAAAATAATTGAGAGAGTGGAGTGAGGTGAAAAGATGATAGACATCGCTCATTCTTACGACATGAATTGTTTGACCGTCAGCACAATTCTAAAGAGCAAGGACAAGATCATGGAACATGTGACGTCTGCTGTGCGATGATGTCAACGATAATATCAAAGAAACGTGCAAGAGTGATGGAGGAGATGGAGAACTTTCTCAGTGTGTGGATGCAGGATCAGCATCAGTGTGGAGGGCCATGCAGTTTAATGCTGATTCAAGAGAAAGTGAAAAGCCTTTATGAAGGCTTGAAGAAGAAATACTGTGAAAATTAGAGGGTGCATTTTTTAATGTTAGCAACAGCTGGTTTCATCAGTTCAAGGCTAGAGCCAACCTTCACAACATAAAAGTCACTAGGCAGTGAGTGCAGATAGCTTTCTGGGAATTTCCTGAAATGCTTTAGGGAATTATTGCTGAAGAC
The DNA here is from genome assembly GCF_029378745.1 of Bos indicus. Lineage (NCBI taxonomy): Eukaryota > Metazoa > Chordata > Mammalia > Artiodactyla > Bovidae > Bos > Bos indicus. Next base: position 56,180,950 of record NC_091765.1, on the reverse strand, counting down.
ACATATTTACCCAAGCAGGTTTTTAATATGGATAAGACAGGGCTGTACTGGAAGAGGATGCCAGACTGAAGTTACATCTGTACGGAGAAAAGTTGATGCCAGGCTGTAAAGCAACAAAGGATAGGCTAATTATGTTGTTTGGTGGCAATGCTTCTGGTGATATCAAGCGGAGACCTCTCTTAGTTTATCATTTGGAGAACCCAAGAGCCCTTAAAAATAAAGCCAGGAGCTCTCTTCCTATTGTGTGGAAGAGTAACCCCAAAGCCTAGGTTACACAGGGCATCTTCCAAGATTGATTTTTCCACCACAGTATCCCAAAGGGATAGAAATCTTACTTGGAGGACGTCCCATTCAACATTCTTTTGTGGCTTGACAGTGCTCCAGGCCACTCCCCACTCATGGACAGTTTTCATCCCATCTTCAAAGCAGTGCATCTTCCACTGAATACTATGTTGCTCACCCAACCTGTGGACCATTATAGCAACTTGCAAGAAATATTATTTATGACACAATATTCATCAGGCAGTAAAGGTGAATGATGAATCAGGAACAACCTTGAAACAATTTCGGAAGGACTCTTAACATCTACAAGGCCATTCATTTTTTTTTTTTTTTACTTCCCTTGGCGTGAGGTTACTGCTGTCACCATGAATGGGGTTTGGGAGAACCTTTGCCTACAATTTGTTCATGATTTTCTTGGATTTGAGAAGGTAGAGGAGGAGTCAATCTTTGGCAACTTAGTGACCCTCAGCGAGAAGCTGAAGCTAGATCTGCAAGAAGATAACTTCATTGAACTCCTTGCTGTCAACACAAGAGGCTTATTAATGAACACCTGATGGAATTGGAGTCCCAGAGAAACAATGGAGAGAGACAAGAGAAAGAAAAAGTAATTAAAGAACTGAAGAGAGTCACAATTCAGGAAACGGCAAGGGATTTTCTTTATAAGAGGAGTAACTGTTTTTAAGGCACAGACTCAATATAGAACGGTACACAAATCTTGCAACAGCCATTCAGAATGCAGTCCAGTGCCACCATGCCACCTATGATGAGAAGAAAAAAAAAGAGCTACCACCCAGACATTACTGGATTGTTTTTTCAAGAGAGTAGGTGGAATTGAACCCAGCAAGGAACCAGAACCTGTGCCATCATCAGGCATGAGTGAAATTTCAGCTTTCCCTCTGTCTCCTATTGCTGATGGTCCTTCAGCTGTACCATCTCCCACCTCTTCTTCCTCCTCAAGTCAGTTAATTCTTCTTGCCTGTTTATTCCATGCCAGCCCCTGTATTCCAGCTGTACTGTACTTTTCAAGGTGCTGTACTGTACTTTTCAAGGTACAGTACTGTAAGGTTAAAAATGTTTTATTTTTGAGTTTGCTTTTTATGTATTATTTGCATGAAAAAATATTATAAACCTATTATAGTACAGTACTGTATAGCTCATTGGGTTGGGTACCTAGGCTAACTTTGTAGGGCTTATGAACAAACTGGATTTGTGAGTGTGCTCTCAGAACAGAGCCCCTTTGTATGTAGTGACTTGCCATACTGGATTTGAGTACAGGTTAGTTTTACTTCTAATTAAAAAAAAAAAAGTTGGGGAGGTTGGTACAGCTCTTAAACGTGGTAAAGCTAACTGGTGTGATTGCAGACTCTTAACTAGTAGTGACAAATCAGTAAGTTCTTAACTGTACCAGCTAGTCTGTGTTTCTGTTTTTGTGATAATGTTTTGGTGTGTTCTGGCTACTGCAGTAGACTGGGTGGCTCATGGTATATGTGCGCTCAGTCATGTCCAACCCTTTGTGACCCCATGGACTGTAGCCCACCAGGCTCCTCTGTCCATGAAATTTTCCAGGCAAGAATACTGGAGCGGGTTGCCATTTGCTTGTCCAGGGAATCTTCCTGATTCAGGGATCGAACCTGAGTCTCCTGCGTCTCCTGCTTTGCAGATGGATGGCTCATAAACAGAAATTAATCTCTTACATTCTGAAGACTAGAAGTCTAACATCAGATGTCAGCCTGGCCAAGTTCTGGTGAGAGTCCTCCTCCAGGCTATAGACAGGGGACTTCTTGTATCCTCCCAGGGTGAAGAGCAGAGGGAGGAAGCAAGTTCTCTGTGACTCTTTGTTGTGGTTGTTCTTTAGTTGCTAAGTCATATGCAACTCTTTGTGACCCTGTGGATTGTAGCTTGCCAGCCTCCTCTGTCCATGGGATTTCCCAGGCAAGGATACTGAAGTGGGTTGCCATTTTCTACTCTAGGGGATCTCCCCCCACCCTCCGCCCCACCAGGTATCTACCCAGCATCTCCTGCATTGGCTGGCGAATTCTTTACCACTGAGCCATCAGGGAAGACCCTCTGTGACTCTTTCAAGGACGTGAATTCCATTCCTGAAGATCCCACCCTCATGACCTCATCTAATCCTAATTACCTCCCAAAGGCCCCAAACTTCTTAATACTGTGTAGGTAGGTTTCAACATATGAATTTGGGGAAGCATAAATATTGGGTCCTAACTCGGCCCTTCATATCTTTTAATTACATAAAAGTATTTTTACAAAATGCAGACTTCTATGTCATTCTGGTCTTATTAGCATCAAAATAGAACAGGTGTTCATTTTGCTATAGAAATTAATCTATTCGACATCTGTACCTTATTTAATTTCTTTCTTCCTCCTACATATGATTTTGATTACATCCTCCATATACTGCTTAAGGATTACAGTAGAAGTTCTCTCTAGTCATATGATTGCTACAGTCCTCCCTGTCATATAGCAGCAGCCCTTGGGTGGTGGAGACTTTCGTCCTCCAGGGACATTTGACAATATCTGGAGATATTTCTGTCACACTGGGTGGGGTGGGGCTTCTGGTATATAATGGTTAGAGACCAGAGATGCTGCTAAACATCCTACAATACACAGGAAATCTCTTTACAACAAAGAATAATCTGGCCGAAAAAGTCAGTGGTGTCATGTTGAGACTCTCTCATTTGGATAATGTATGAAATCTGGTCTAGTTCATGAATTCTGTAATTCATTCATTTTAATGTTGAGATAAATGTTTTGAGCTTATGAACGAAGTCCTGTCAACATTATAAAATATATTAAAGGTTCTCATGGCTTTTCTTTTAGAAAATAAGTGATATTTTCATATTTTTGGGTGAGAATTTTCATGTTTTTAATATTCCTCTAAAATGTCTCTAAATGCTCCATGTTGCAAAATACTTAAAATCCCACACTTAGACATAATAACTTGGGCTTCCCAGGTGGCACAGTGGTAAAGAATCTGTCTGCCAATGCAGGAGATGCAGGTTCAATACCTGGGTCAGGAAGATCCCCTGGAGGAAGAAATGGCAACCCACTCCAGTATTCTTGCCTGGAGAATTCCCATGGACAGAGGAGCCTGGTGGGCTACAGTCCATGGCATCACAAAGAGTCAGACTCGACTGGGCACATACACACAGAATAATAACTTAGTTCTTATTTGAATGCTAATAGACTAGCCACTTGAATAAAAACAGATGAGAATAAGATCTTAAAAGACTATAATATAGAAGAGGATTTTGTACAGGTAGGCCTGAGGGATAATTCAAAGCAAGGAAACCATTAAGTTTTGTTAATCTTTGGGAAAAAAAAATCATCAGTGTTAGATTGAGCGATCACATATAAGTAAAATCTTTCTGTTGTTTAAGGGCAAGAAGAAGTGGTTGAGTGACAGACTGTGAATTGGCTCTACCTACAAACTGGGTAGGAAGATTGGGCATGGGATGCCTCACCTGTTGTTATTTCCTCTTCTGGAATTGTGACTGCATCCTGTCATGAAAGCATAAAGCTTCTGTAAGATCTAGACAAAGCACCTTTCATAAAACCTGGGAATCCAAGCAATGGAAAGCAGCTTACGCGAAAGTTTCAGGGACCTGGATGGTGGAATATTCTCTAGAGTAACATGTCAGTAAACTCTTGTGTCACTCTCATCTCTCCTGCATTCCTGTGACAGCGTGGGAACTGTGAAACTTATCTCTGCCCCTGCACTCGTCCCCCTCAGCTCACCAAACCAGTGTGCAACTTGCTATTATGATAGCTACAGTTCTTTCTACCAGGAAATTATGTCCCTCTGCGTGAAAAAAAAAAAAGTTTTAGAGTAACACCCTCAGGAAATACATTAATTAGACTATTTCATGTTAGTAGTTTATATATATATTTTGGTCAAAAACAGGATGTTTTTAATTAGAGCTTGATTTATATTCAGATTGTCAAAGTAAAACAATATTTTTGGTTATGGTTGGTTCTGCATCTATCTTCTTTTAGGATTGTCATTTTAAAGAAGGTTTGGCATATTGTTTGTTTTTAAAATCAATTTCTTAAGTCATAATTTTTTTCTTCCAGTTGTGTCTCACAGCAACCTAGGCTTACAAGTACTTCTTATGGGTTGCCCTGTGTCATAGATTTTATGTTGGCTAGGTGTGCAGCCTACTTTGTCTCTGTCTTGGCAGATGTCTCCTAAATCAATCACAAGGATCACTTTCTCCAGAATTATTGCTTCATTCATTACATGCACTACTCCTTAAAATTGGAATCTAAAAGGAAAATAATGAAAGTAAGTGTGATTTCTCTGTCAGTTTGTTAGCAGAAAAACTGAAATCATCTCAGAAACACATTGGTTAAGGATTTCCTTTCCTTTCTTAAGATTTTCTTATTCTAACCTGCAGGCCAAGTTGATGTTAGGAGAATTTTAAACAAGGGTGGTTGGTTACAACCACATTTTTCTCTCAATAATGAATTGCTTACGTGTTAGTATTTCATTAAAACATAAAGTAGCTCTGCCACGTCCTTTACATCCTGTCCCATCATACCTGATACCAAGTTGCCACAAATTTTAGTGTCTCTCTACCTATCTGTATCTCTCCTTTATCTATACTCACACACTCATGACTTGCATTTTATTAATTGTATGATGATATTTCTGATTTTATGTAACAAATTAGAGGCATATATTTTTGTTTGAAATTATATTTTCAGTACCTTTTTGCTTAGTGAAGAATTTTATCAAATAATAAGTTTAGGGGTCTGAAGTGTTTAGGGGATTTAATTTTCCCAATTTGCTCACTTTATCTCAAGAGTTTAAAATATAGACATCACAAGAAAGAATAGATTTTAGAAGCATCCAACATTTACATTCATTTAAGGTAATAAAGAAATATACTTTACTTTTATGGAAGTATATGAAGGTAAAGGAATTTTCTGTTGTCTCTACTTAAATCACATATTAGTTTTAACATCTCTTTTACAAGTTAGGCATAAATTTATAGCTTCTGTAAGGTTCCAGATGGAGAAGGCAATGGCAACCCACTCCAGTACTCTTGCCTGGAAAATCCCGTGGATAGAGGAGCCTGGTAGGCTGCAGTCCATGGGATCACGAAGAGTCAGACACAACTGAAGTGACTTAGCAGCAGCTTAGCAGCAAGGTTCCAGAATAAATAATTTTATGTTGCAGGAGTCTTACTTTAAGCACTAAACTTCTTTAATATTACGCCAGTAGAAGTCTAGATACAACAACAGAATCAAGTTTTAATTATCTCAATGGGAAGAACTACTTTTAAGATAGAATATGTAACTCAAATGAAGATGCCTGTGGGTTTCTAAATTTAGATTGCTACTTAAGACAGATGCTTTGGAATTAAATATGCATTAGAATGCTGCTGCTGCTGCTAAGTCGCTTCAGTCGTGTCCGAGTCTGTGTGACCCCATAGACGGCAGCCCACCAGGCTCCCCCGTCCCTGGGATTCTCTAGGCAAGAACACTGGAGTGGGTTGCCATTTCCCTCTCCAATGCATGAAAGTGAAAAGTGAAAGTGAAGTCGCTCAGTCGTAGCCGACTTGTAGGGACCCCAAGGACTTCAGCCTACCAGGCGCCTCCATCCATGGGATTTTCCAGGCAAGAGTACTGGCGTGCGGTGCCATTGCCTTCTCCGATGCATTAGAATAGAATAGATCAAAATGCAACTGCTTCTGGCAAATTCAGACCTGGGAAGCTGAGCCATCCACTCTGGACTGACTTAGAAAATAAAAGAATATTCCAGCAAAAATAGTATGAGTTCATAAATCTTAGTCTAGCTGAAATAATTTATATTCCATTCCTCATCAAATCTTTTTAAAGCCAAAGATGTGTAAAAGTTGAAAATAAATCCAGTCCACTTCAAGTGGAGGGGTTTTCTCAGAAATTGATAACAGAATAGAAAAGTAAGTAGTGCTCTACTTTTTACAGTATGCTGTGTTGTCGTCAAATGTCATGGAATCTCTGGCACTTTCCTAGTCAATCCTCCAGTAGAAACTGTATTTACAGTTTTACTGCTTATGAATAATCTAATTACAGAAGGGTGTCTTCAGGCTGCTTGTTCTATTAAGCATTACTTCTTCAATACAAGTAACAAAGTAAAACACACTAGGAAGTAGGGGGATATTTGACTTTTTCTAGATTGTGTTCAAACAGTTCTTGAGTTTGGCTTCTACTCAGTCATAGAACTAAGTTTTATTAAATGTGAATGAATGTCATAAAATGAGTGAACTATATCAAATTCTGCTTCTTCCAAATTACAGCATATGTGTTCTATATAATCAATATCAAACAAAGAATATGAATAATTTTTAATTTGAAAGAGATTTTAGATGTCAGGCTGCAAATATTGCCAAATTTGTGGAATATTTTCAAGAGAAAAGAGGGCTTCCCTTGTGGCTCAGCTGGTAAAGAATCCACCTGTGATGCAGGAGACCTGGGTTGGATCCCTGGGTTAGGAATACCCTGGAGAAGGGAAAGGCTACCCATTCCAGCATTCTGGCCTAGAGAATTCCATGGACTCTGTAGTCCATGGGGTCATAAAGAGTCGGACACAACTGAGTGACTTTCACTTTCAAGGAAATGTCTCATGAAAATTGCTACTTAGCATACACAAGCAGGGATGGAACTTGATTTTTCAGATAATGTGTAGGCTTGAGGAAATAGTCTTTTCCAGTGAAAGAAGAAGGGAGATCCATAGAGACACATTTGGTGTATATTCCCTTGTCATTGCTCAGATCATATATAAGAGATAATATTTATTGGGTGCCAGATGCTGGGCTGATGGCTTTGCATATGCCATCTCATTTAATCTTCCTCGTAGTCTTAAGAGGTTTTTTACAAGTATTCTCTAAGCCTCTAAGTAACTTGCTATGTGAGTTCTCACATAGGTTGTGGAGGAAAATTCAAAACTCATATTATTTTAAAAAGCAAACATGAAATTATTATTTTTTCAAGGACAGATAAGATTGAGTACATTCAGGGCGGTATGGCCAGAGACTGAAATTATTATTTTTAAGAGCTAAATTATGAGACAAACATGACTTTTTATGTATTCAATGCCTAAATTTTATCTTTAGAGTTTTAGGGACATGAATAACAAATATGGACTGGGAGTAGTTAGAAAAACATGTTCATGGATGAGTTGGGTCTCCAGAAGTAGGAATAGAATTTGTATAAAACAACAATGGAATTCCCCTCAAGTACATTCAACCTGAGGGAAATTGATCAACATAAGTCGTGCCATAGAGACAAAGATCAGCTTTCCAAGCAGTGTATTATGATCAACTGACTTATAAATAAAGAACATTTTAACTTAATAGTTTATAGAGATGAGTAGAAGGAATCTAATTTATTTAGCCCTTGAAAAATCAAGGAAAGAATTTAAACTTTTAATGTTAGGCAAGTGAGATATTGAGTAGTAGAAAAATAGAGCTTTGGAAAGGGGATTAACATGATAAAACTATCTGAATAGCACCAATCTGGAATTATATGGAGTCATTAGACAAGCAAGCCATGAAGTTCTAGAATCCTGGAATCTGGATATTAAGTAGAAAAGGCAGGGGTCAGACAGATGATATTGGCAAAGAAGTGGAATTGAACCCCAGAGAAAATATCTGAGAGAAGAGTGGTCTGAATTGCTATCTGACTGGACATGAAGGATGAAAGCATAGTATGTGTTTTAGAAATATTCTCGGGTTATGTTTTCCCCTCTCCCCTGTTCCTACTGCTTCTCTGTCACTGTCTCTCTTCCCAAGACCCTCCCAGCTTCTCCACAGATGAGCTTTTATTGGGATCAGGGACCACTGGTTAGGAAATAGTGTTTTTGTCTAGGGCTTCCCTGCTGGCTCAGAAGGTAAAGCATCTGCCTGCAATGTGGGAGACCCAGGTTTAATCCTCGGGTCAGAAAGATCCCCTCGAGTAGGAAATGGCAACCCACTCCTGTACTCTTGCCTGGAAAATTCCATGGACGGAGGACTCTGGTAAGCTACAGTCCGTGGGATTGCAAAGAGTAAGAACTTAAATGTTTTCAAATGGTTTGGAAAAGTATTTTTGAGGGACATCTGTTTCATAGTCCTAGTTATATGTCTGTTCTGTTTAAGTAATTAAATTTGACCATTCTGTGTTGTTTTATACAAGGGCTTTTCTAATTAATAGCAGAAGTACAGCACAATATAACTAAGAATACCAGTCTATTCTCTTACCTAGGGTTAACTCTAAAGAACCCTCACTGAACTCCCACTGATCCTTTCTTGCCCTAGCAATCACCAGGAGGGGTTTGACTCTCTAGTTATTATTGTTTTGTTCAATTCCTAAAATATGTCCAACTCTTTGTGACCGCATAAACTGCAGCACACCAGGCTTCCTAATCTTTTTTTTTTTTTAATTTTATTTTATTTTTAAACTTTACATAATTGTATTAGTTTTGCCAAATATCAAAATGAATCCATCACGGGTATACATGTGCTCCCCATCCTGAACCCTCCTCCCTCCTCTCTCCCCATACCATCCCTCTGGGTCGTCCCAGTGCACTAGCCCCAAGCATCCAGTATCATGCATTGACCCTGGACTGGCATCTCGTTTCATACATGATCTTAATAAGCTTTTTTGCCCAGGATGAGGCTGAGGAAGTGAAAACATAAAAGCAAAGTACCCCATGATTGAGAGACCACGTAGTACTAGAAGTTTGGAAAAGTGAATTGTTGAAAGGCATTTAATTTATAACCATTGTTACGTTACATACTGCTGCTGCTGCTGCTGCTGCTGCTGCTGCTGCTGCTAAGTCGCTTCAGTCATGTCCGACTCTGTGCGACCCCATAGACGGCAGCCCACCAGGCTCCCCCGTCCCTAGGATTCTCCAGGCAAGAACACTGGAGTGGGTTGCCATTTCCTTCTCCAATGCATGAAAGTGAAAAGTGAAAGTGAAGTCGCTCAGTCGTGTCTGAACACAACTGAGTCATGCACTATGTCCCCAAAATGTATAGCTTCATCTTGTCCCTTAAATGGTGGATAATTTTCCTACTTATTTTAACATTGTTAGAGCATACAGAAATTTTATCATGAGAGCTTTCAGAAATTCTTTTAGGCTCTCTATATTTATCATAGAACTTTATATTTCAAGTTTATTTTTGCTCTTTCCTTCTTTATGAGTCCCTTAATAATATATGCATGAAGATTTAGCTAAGAGGACTTCCCTGGTAGTCTAGTGGTTAAGACTCCACACTTCCACTACAGGGGACTTGGGTTCAACCTCTAGTCAGGGAAGTTCCAAATGCTGTGCAATGTGGCCAAAAAAAAAAAAAAAAAAAAATTGAAGGTGAAGATTTAACTAAGATACTCAATTGGTAATGGTAGTTTAGTCATTAAGTCATGTCTGACTCTTATAACCCCATGACCTATAACCTGCCAGGCTCCTCTGTCCATAGAATTTTCCAGGCAAGAATACTTGAAGTCAGTGAAGTCGCTCAGTCATGTCCATCTCTTTGTGACACCATGGTCTGTAGCCTACCAGGCTCCTCTGTCCGTGGGATTTTCCAGGCAAAGTTATTGGAGTGGGTTGCCATTTCCTTCTCCAGGGGATCTTCCCAGCCCAGGGATTGAACCCAGGTCTCCTCACTGCAGGCAGATTATTTACCACTGAGCCACCAGGGAAGCTGTATGTACTCAATTACATATGGTTTATTAAAATAAATTTTAATAAATATGCACTCAAAGGTGACAACAATGTTTTTGTCCTAAGCCTGTTTTCTTTTTGACCTATGAGTAGTTTAAACACTAGACATATGATTTTTTCTTACTGGTAAAATTAGAAAGCTTTATTAAACTGAACCGGAGAAGGCAATGGCACCCCACTCCAGTACTCTGGCCTGGAAAATCCCATGGGCGGGGGAGCTGGTAGGCTGCAGTCCATGGGGTCGCTAAGAGTTGGACACGACTGAGCAACTTCACTTTCACGCATTGGAGAAGGAAATGGCAACCCACTCCAGTATTCTTGCCTGGAGAATCCCAGGGACAGGGGAACCTGGTGGGCTGCCATCTATGGGGTCGCATAGAGTCGGACATGACTGAAGTGACTTAGCAGCATTAAACTGAACAAAAATCTTAAAAAGGTATAATCAGAAGGTGTGAATGGAATTGGTTTGGCTTAAGCAAAATGTAACATCTGTATTTCACAACTTGATTATAATTTAATGTTTTTAAAATACCTATTTCTAAATCAATAGTATTATAAATATCTTTCTCCACTTTCACTTTCTTATTCTAAATCAGCTGAATCTCTAAGCCCACCCAGTGTTTTCTAAATTGCTTACTGTATTTTTCCTATCAGGATATATAAGCATTGTTTGTTAACCTATGTTTACTCTGCCTCTAACACTGCACTGCAAGTCCAGAAACCATCTCCTCGGGTATTATTGTATATTATTAGAACCAAGTGCATACTAGACTCTGAATACTTCATGAAGAAATGAATTGATGTCATATGAATTTTGTGGAATGCCGGGGACCAGCCCCGCTGATCCAGGGTATTCGAAGGAGAGACGGCGTAGGCGAGGATCAGGAAACAACTGCTTAATTAAACGTTAATTAAGGATATAAAGAGTAATAGAATAAGGATAGCTCAGTGAGGAAATTTCAGTGAAGAAAAGAGGCTGAAATAAGGATAGCTCAGTGAGGAAATTTAGTGGAGAAAAGAGGCTGAATAATTCAGCCAGAAGGTGAGAGAAAGAACGACATGGGGAGACCAAGTTTCAGTGAACAAGGCCCGCACTTTATTTTCCAAAGTAGTTTTTATACCTTAAGTTATGCATAGAAGATAATGGGGGAAGGGGTAGAGTCATGCAGCAAGCCAGGCTTTCTTCCTGCAAACTTATCATATGCAAAAGCTTAGGTGATTTGCATCATCTTCTGGCCCAGAGGCCTGTTAACATTTTAAGACACTTTCTTCAGAAAATTTATTTTTCTCTAAAGGTGATTGGTCAGGAGCCACCCTCCAAAAGCATTCGATAAAGTTGCATTCCTACAGAGCAAAGGTGTGGTGGGCTATAACAAGAAAAAGAATTAACTCTAGGGTCCCAGGTTACAAACATTAAAGCTACTACTTACACCAATTATATTAATCAATACACTGCCAGGGACACAGCAGGTAAGGGATATGGAAACTTAGCAGCAAACATTGGCCCAACAAGTGAAAATCCCTTCACCAATACAATTTTTAATCAATCTTTTAACTACTCAAAAGAATCTGTGTTTAGACAGTTTAGAACATCTCCTGCCTCTCACAGTTGGGAGGCTCTGAACAATCACATGTGACCAGAAAAACCTATTCAGGCAGGCTAGAGGATTTCCAAAGGAGTTTGTAGGTTAAACACTGTCACACCCAGGAATTATTAACTGGAGCTGTAAGCTAACTCTTTTTTCAGAGAGAGGTAGTGGGGGACAGCCCCCCGTAAAGTCAGAGGTGTAGGTGAAAGCACAAAGCAGAAAGTAGGCAGATTCTGGTTTTGGGGGTAGATGGGGGACTCCTGAGGCTCGATCCCGCCTTTGCGTATGCCGAGCCTCCTTCCTCATGACCTTTGTCATGGGCAGAGTTCCTCACGCTGGCTCCCTGCAGTGATAGAATTCCAGTTGAGCTATTCCAGATCCTGAAAGATGATGCTGTGGAAAGTGCTGCACTCAATATGCAATATGCACTCAATATGCAATATGCCGGCTCCCAGCAGTGGAACACTATCTTCTCACTGCATTAAAATAATCTTTCAAGTCTTTTAATTGGAAAAGTGTTATTTTTAATTTAAATAGAAGCTAGTTAGCTATAAAATACTACTTGAAATATTTTTTCTATGAAATTGACTATTAAGAGATTGTTCCAGAAGACAAATTTTAGCAGTGTATTTTTCAGAAATTATTTTAAAATCACCAGCTCCCTAAAAGAACCTATTTTAGCGTGGCATCATGATTAAAAGAATGTTTTTGTGGTAGTATGCAGATCATGAAAACTACTTTTGTTTGTTTATGGTTAAGATCAGTGATGTGATTCAACATATTGATGTCTGCTTCCAGGTTGTCGTCCCGTGCTCATATCTGAGTTATAAGGCAGTACTTCAAATTTTTCTAACTTGTTTTCTTATACTAACTATAATTGTGAACATCTGTGTATCATTTGCTGTTTGATTAAAGGTTTTCCCTAACCAAGGGATTGCTAGGTTTAAGACTAAAAAAGTTCTTTTTCTAAAATCATTCAAGTTATCTATAATTTTTAGAAACTATGAGTGAATACTTAAGAGTTTCATCACTTTAATACCAGGAAATTGCTAAAGGTCTTGATCCAGATGTGGTGTCCCTCCGTACATCTTTTGAGGACGCCATCTAATGTGAGGGCCACAACAGTCTGCAGGATAAGTGTCATTACTCCTATTCTACAGGAAGAGCAGGAGTTGACCCCAGCATGACCATGTCATGGCTACTTGGCTTCAGGTTCCTTTTCTTTCCTTTGTTCCTTGTTTCTCAAGCAGACAGTTAAATAATGTTGAGATTTTAGAAAGAAAATTGTACCCAGAGGGATGGTATGGGGAGGGAGGTGGGAAAGGGGTTCAGGATGGGGAAAACATGTACACCCATGGCGGATTCATGTTGATGTATGGCAAAACCAATACAATATTGTAAAGTAATTAGCCTCCAATTAAAATTAATAAATTTATATTTAAAAAAACAAAAAGTTGTAAACTGGAGATATAGTGATAAATTATTCACGATAAATTTATAGATTCAATGTGATTTTATTATCAAAAATGTGGTTTTTAATGGAACTGTTTAAATGATTTCTAAGTGTGCTTAGATGCATTATTGCATAAGCGTTATTGGACATTTTGCCTTATTTACCCTTACCTGTTTCATAGATATAGGAATTTTTCTAATGTCTGAAGAATTACTGAATTCCTAAGTCAGAATTCTAGAAGAGATTTCTCTTTTACCTGTGTATTTTTTATTATTTATATGAGTGCTATTCAAAGAGGTAAAATGCAAGCTGATGATATAATTTTAAATTGCCTAGTAGCCACATTTAAAATATACATATATAAATACACATATATATCAGTTCAGTTCAGTTGCTCAGTCGTGTCTGACCCTTTGCAACCCCATGAATAGCAGCACGCCAGGCCTCCCTGTCCATCACCAGCTCCCGGAGTTCACTCAGACTCACGTCCATCCAGTTGGTGATGCCATCCAGCCATCTCATCCTCTGTCGTCCCCTTCTCCTCCTGCCCCCAATCCCTCCAGCATCAGAGTCTTTTCCAGTGAGTCAACTCTCCGCATGAGGTGGCCAAAGTACTGGAGTTTCAGCTTTAGCATCATTCCTTCCAAAGAAATCCCAGGGCTGATCTCCTTCAGAATGGACTGGTTGGATCTCCTTGCAGTCCAAGGGACTCTCCAGAGTCTTCTCCAACACCACAGTCCAAAAGCATCAATTCTTCAGCCCTCGGCTTTCTTCACAGTCCAACTCTCACATCCATACGTGACCACTGGAAAAACCATAGCCTTGACTAGATGGACCTTTGTTGGCAAAGTAATGTCTCTGCTTTTCAATATGCTATCTAGGTTGGTCATAACTTTCCTTCCAAGGAGTAAACGTTTTTTAATTTCATGGCCACAGTCACCATCTGCAGTGATTTTGGAGCCCCAAAAAATAAAGTCTGACACTGTTTCCCCATCTATTTCCAATGAAGTGATGGGACCAGATGTCATGATCTTTGTTTTCTGAGTGTTGAGCTTTAAGACAACTTTTTCACTCTCTTTCACTTTCATCAAGAGGCTTTTTAGTTCCTCTTCACTTTCTGCCATAGGGTGGTGTCATCTGCGTATCTGAGGTTATTGATATTTCTCCTGACAATCTTGATTCCAGCTTGTGTTTCTTCCAGCCCAGTGTTTCTCATGATGTACTCTGCATATAAGTTGAATAAGCAGGGTGACAATATACAGCCTTGATGTACTCCTTTTCCTATTTGGAACCAGTCTGTTGTTCCATGTCCAGTTCTAACTGTTGCTTCCTGACCTGCATACAAATTTCTCAAGAGGCAGGTCAGGTGGTCTGGTATTCCCATCTCTTTCAGAATTTTCCATAGTTTCTTGTGATCCACACAGTCAAAGGCTTTGGCATAGTCACATATATATAAGTAGGTGAAATTAATTTTACTTATATCTTCTATTTAAACTCACATATCCAAAATATCATTTCAATATATAATCAATACTATAAAATTGTGATATATTTACCTTTTCTGATACTACAAAATTGTAATATATTTACCTTTCTAGGTACTAATTTTCAAAATATGGTATATATCTTATGTTCACAGCACATCTCAGTAGAGACTAGCATGTTTCAGGTGCTCATTAGCCAGTAGCTAATTGAACAGCATAGGTAGGCCTGTATATTACAGAGATATAACTAGATCTGGTTAGTGTATCTGTAGCTTGTCCAACACTCCCCTGATATGAGGTGTTCCCAAAAATTAACTAGAGGTTTCTTAATTGTAGGAAAGAAGTTATTATTTTGTATCATCAAATTGAAAATATAGAAATGTTTTATATTCTATTCCAAATAAATGAAAATATACCTAACTTACAAAAGTAAATGTTATACTTTACAGAGAGGAAGGCCCTGGAAAATATCAAAGAGGGAGTCTTGAAAGTTAAAGAAGAACCATCTAAAATACTCTCTGGAAATAAGTTTCAAGATCGGTATTGTGTTTTACGAGATGGGTACCTCCTTCTTTACAAGGATCTGAAGGTATTTATATATATAGTAGTTGAATATCTGTATATTTTTGTGTGAGTTCACATTCTTATTTCATATCTCTAAGCCCTGTCTTCAGGAGTTCAAGGCCTATAGTAAATAAACTGCATTCAACCTCTGGGAGGCTGGCAGAAAGGTAAAACCACATAGTCACTGTGTAGAAGTTTGGGCAGCTTTTAAAATAGTTATTCGTTCTGACTTACAATCCAGCAACTCTGTTCCTAGGTATTATATTCACTAGAGCACTTGTTCAAGAATATTCATAAACAGCTTTATTCATAAAGGCTAAAACCTGGAAACATTCCAAATGTCCACCAATAGGAGAATGATATATTCAGACAATGGAATGCTACTCAGCAATAAAACTGAATGAATGTAACAACGTGGGAGAACCTTCAAATGCTTTTTGAGTAAAAACAGTTTGACACAAAATAGTACCATATGAGTCTAACCATAAAAGTTCAAAACAGAGACAAATTCCTCTATGGTGATAAAAGTCAGAAAGTGTTTGCCTGGGGTATGGAGTAGCATTGCTACAGAAGCACAGAGATACAGTCAGTAGGGTATTTTCTAGGATGACAGAAATAAATGTTCTCTATCCAGTTTTGGGTGGTTGTTACATGGGTATATACAATAGCATCTCTACTTCAAGCAATATCCAAGCAGTTATTTTGAATGTTGAATAACCACAGGACCCAAAGATACTTTTTCCACTGAATTATAAAAATTCACTTGAATAAACATTGCTTGCATACTTCAGGTGTGTGGTGCTTCACTATGTTGTGTTTTGGAGATCTATAAAAAAGGACCAGACTAGTATCATGTTTAATATTGTTCTGAAGGAAGAAGAGTCATTAAGTAGCTTTCCAGAGTTCTACAGTCCCATTTTGCTGTGGCTTTTATTGAGCTCTCCACACACTGACCACTGTCGTATATGTCCCTCCAGCAAGGAAGCCTTCAGGTGGGCATAAATAAATCTTAGCCTCCTACTTGGTGTATCCATTTAATGGTCATATTCTTCAAGGACAGCAGAACGTCCAGGCAGAGAGCTAACAAAACAGCACTGAATTTTGCAGCCCAACTTATCCCTCTCTTCGAAGACCTGTATTATATACTGGAAATCCCACTCTGTTGTTCCGGCTGATAGAGTTGGTGGGGAGTCTGTGTAGGTATCAAGTGATTGCTATCATTTGTTATTGTTTGATATCATTATTCACATTCTTCAATGCAGGAAGAGTAAAGTTTGCAGAAATAAGGCACTTAAGAATTCTAAGTTATGTGAAACAAACACATCACATTTTTTAAAGATTTATTTATCATTTTTGTCTGTGCTGGGTCTTCATTGCTGTGTGAGCTTTCTCTAATTGTGGTATTCAGGATTCTCATTGTGGTGGCTTCTCTTGTTGCCAAGCACAGGCTCTAGATGCACAGGCTTGAATAGTAGTGGCATGTGGACTCAATAGTTGAGGCTCGTGAGTTCTAAGGCGCTGGCTCAGTGGATGTGGCACACAGGCTTAGTTGCTCTGTGGCATGTGCGATCTTCCCAAACTAGGAATCGAACCTGTGTCCCCCATACTGGCAGGTAGATTCTCAACCACTAGACCAGCAAGGAAGCCCCCAACACATCACATTGTAAAGTTCATGAACTGTAGGTTTGTGTTTGTGAAAGGAAATGCTAAACCTCACAACTGAAGTTCTAGCCATCTAAGACCTGAATCTGGTTGAATCCTGTTTGGGTTTCTTCAGTGAGTCACCCACCTTGATCTTCATTAGACTCATTTCCTTCATCCCGGTCCTTCCATTTATATGCTGGTTAATGGTCACCTTTGTAGTTGGGTATTTACTTAGTGTAATTTAAAATCATCCTGGACTTTTTAGTTTCATTAAGGAACTGACACTTCCACTGTGTAGCAACAGAAGGTTCTAAAAACAGCTAGTATCAATACCAGTGCAGTCAAGGGCCCCATCTAACATTCAAGTGGTTAATCCACAAAAAGCAGAGTTCTGCACATTTCACTTATCTCACTTTATATTTCCAATAATCCTATAAAAGTAGCACTATAATTATCCCCCTTGACACATGAAGAAATGGAGTCTACCAAGATATTACATAACTTGCTCAGGATCACAAAGCCAGTAAGCAGTAGAGTCAGAATCCACTCCCAGGTGTCTCATTTAAAGGTTTTATGCATGGACTCACTAAAGAAAAGCGTTTGTATTATTTTAGCCCTATGTTTTTTCTGACAGAATTTTACTTAAAGAGGATAGTGTTTTTCATTTTAATAGTACCAAGTATTTCCAAATAGGACACTTCATACAATTTAGTTTCTTATACTGTTTTTCCCCAAGCTGGTATAAATTAAAAAATCTGCCACAAGGAAGCCTGTACATGGAGATATTATTTTTTTTAGATGAAATGATTTTATAATTGAGTTAAAGAATCTCATCCCTTAACAGAATGATTTTTATGAATATGTGTCTTTTTGAAAGCATCATTCTGCTTAATCTAAAATAAGTCATACAAATCGGTAGACAGTGGTAGGACTGAGTGCTCGTCTGAAAGTTCTTTTTTTTTTTACATTTGCAATATTTTCCCCATGTTTATTGAACTATAATTGACAAAAATTGCATTTGTTATAAAAATATGTTTTTGATATACATATACATTGTAAAATGATGACCACAATCTAAGCTAATTAATGAATGAATTAATAGTCATTACCTCATATAGTTTTGTGTGTATTTATGGTAAGAACATTTAAGATCTACTATCTTGGCAGGTTTCAAGTATACAATACAGTACCATTAACTGTTGTCACCATGCTATACTTAGATTTCGAGGACCTATTCTCTCTGCACAACTGAAATTTAGTACCCACTTATCAACACTTTCCCATTTCCCTCAGTCCCAGTCCCTGGAAACCACCATTCTACTCCCTGCTTCTTTGTGAGTCTGACTTTTTTAGATTCTGTTCAATACATGTAAATGAGATCATACAGTATCTCTCAGAAAGAATGTTCTTTAAAGACACTGAACACATTTTGTTTCTATCACAGCGACCTCAGGTTATGGAATTATAGTGTTAACTGTTTGAAAGTTGTCTTTATGCATCTGTCAGAATCAGTTAATGCGACTGACACTTTCATTTGCACAGTAAGGCAGGCAGATGAGGGACATGGTTTTCCTTTAAACTCAAACCACTGTTATTTTCATGGTGTTATTTTGTTGGTTATTTCTGCATGTTGCTGGTCTTTTGCTTTTAATATTGATGGCCAAGTCATTGGCAATGTTTGCTTTTCAAATGAGTTTACAGTAAATAATCAATAGTAAAAATCCTCAAACTTATCTGAATACAGATTTGGCTCTGGTTTTGACAGTTGCCCTTAATATATGTATGCTTGTATATATTTAGAAAATGATTTACTGAGAAGGGAGTAGAAATTACAAATTGAAAAGTATATTTAAAGAGACTGTGTGTTAATTAGAGATAATTTATGAATGCTCATTAACAACAAATTAGAGTAATACACAGGGGAAGATATATTTTGTTTTGAGAGTTTTTCCTGCTCAGAAAATATTAATTAAAATGTTTTCAGACTTGATTTACATAAAAGGTTAGAAGTTTCAAAGAATATTACCATTATACTGTTAATGGTGTCAAAAAAAAAAGCAAATGGGGAGGGGATGGTTGTTAAAATTTACATGTACTAATAAGCAAATTTTTCTCAGTAACAAGGATAATTTTTTAAGCACACTAATTTAATTGGTTCAATTAAAATTTTACTTTGAAATACAGTGCCTGAAGCAACATACTACGTATTTCATAACACTTGAACTTTTTGAAGAAATTCTCCAGAAAACACACATACTAAAAAAGTTGTAATGAACCAATAGTAAAGTTATCACGGTAAATGAGATTTCTTTTAAAAAACTTTGTATTAGAATCCTAACAGGTCCTGCTTATGCTTATTCATTTTGAAGATTGAAACTGAAAAGGGTTTCTTTTGACCATGGCTGAACTCCTCTCAAATTATGTCATCTGTGTTCTCTTTGCACAGGATAGAACATAAAGTAATGAGCTGGAGTGTCCAGAGTGGCTTGGCAATCAGTTGTATTACTTCAGACTCTCAATCTATTGCCAACAATATTTCAAAATGTAGGCAGTCCTGGGCTTACCAATGTCCTGTATAAATAAGACTACTCATACAGCAGTAAAGAATCCGCCTGCCAATTTAGGAGACACAGGAGATGCAGGTCTAATCCCTGGGTTAGGAAGATCCCCTGGAGGAGGGCATGGCAACCTATTCCAGTATTCTTGCCTGGAGAATCTCCATGGACAGAGGATCCTGGTGGGTTACAGTCCATGGGGTCACAAAGAGTCAGACACAGCTGAGCGACTGAGCACATACATGCATGCACCTAAATCAGACACAGGTGCTCCTCATTCTCAGATGTGCAGGTCCCTTCTTACTGTCCTGCTGGGATTGCAGCCTCTCGCCTGACTCTGCTACTGCCTCCTTTGGGACTGAGTCCAAGGGACCAGCAGTCTAAGCAGTCACGTCCCTGAGGAGGGACGTGAACCTCAGCTATAATCTGACTGAACCTCTGATGAAGGTGTCCAGGAGTCTCTGCTATTATATACACTCCTATGTTCTCGTCTCCTTGACTCTTTCCTGTATAGAAAACTTACGGCCTTAAAAAACTACCTCATTCTTCCATATCAGTCTTAAAGTGTTAATCCTGAATATTCAGTAAAGTAGCAGGCTAAAATACAGATACCCCAAAACCAAACACATGAAATACCAGAAAAATGACCTTAACAAGAAGAGGCTGACATGAAGAAAGCTACAGAACTACACTAATAGAAATGGGTGAAAATTAATGTAAAGTCTACTAATATTGATCTGTAGGTTTAATGTAATTATTAATGTTTTCAAAATCCCAAAGAAAATAACTTTTAGAACTTGGAAAAAATAATTTGACAGCTCATCTTAAAGGGTAAACAGATAGGAATTAGGAATACTTGCAAACATTTTAGAGATATAAAAAGTAAAATCACTGTCAAGTATTTTGCACCCAACTGTTTATTCATACAGTAAAACTAAAATAGCTTAGTTCATATTGTGGCATAAAAATGAACAGAGATAGCAATGGTAACATAAAGTGAGGTTAAAAAAATGTAATTATCATAATTGTTTTGATAAATATGTCATAAATGCATGTCTAAAGAAAATTTATATAGTAAATTGCTTTGTTGTTCAGTGGCTAAGTCACATCTGACTCTTTGTGACCCCTGGACTGTAGCCCGCCAGGCTCCTCCACCTATGGCATTTCCCAGGCAAGGATACTGGAGTGGGTTGCCATTTCCTTCTCCAGGGGATCTTCCTGATCCAGGGATCGACCCTGTGTCTCCTCACAGTCTCCTGCCTGGGCAGGTGGATTCTTTGCCTCTGAGCCACCAGGGAAGCCCAATTGTTAACATAAAATTTTCAACTTAAATTCTCATCTATTCTGTGTGTAAAATATACCAGATTGATAAAAGAATTAAAACTTGACAAATAGCAACCCTTCAAGGTCCATGGCTATGCAACTGAGTATTTATCAGATATGTGGGGAACCCTTTAAACTTGGAGTAAAAGTTCAAAAGAGATCAACATACTTGACTTTATAAAAATAAAAGTAAACAGTGACCAATTAGTATAGACTTATTTCATTTAAAAAGATAAGGCAATTTCCTATTTGGTATATAAAGAACTAATGTCAGTAAGTAAATGTATAAATAAATGGATAAATTGTTGATCAAGTCAAAACTGAAAACTGCTAGTAAATGCAGAAATATATGTTTAACTGTAAGTAAATATACCCTATCAATTTTGCAAAATCTTATTGTTAATCATGTCCTAGCCTTTGGCCCTGTGATACCATTTCAAGAAATCTAGCCATACAGGAAAAAAAAAAAAAAAGAACCAAAGTATTTTTAAAATTATGTGCCATGATAATAATAGCAAACTCAGTGATAAGGGTGACTAGGAATAAATTCACCATGTAAATTTCAAGCCTTATCATTGCTGCCACAGAGAACACTGGTCACCAGGCATTATCCAGGATCTTCTTCCTGCTCACTTTTTTCTCTACATTTCCTCTACATTCTCCTAACCTGTTTTCTCCATGGAAACCAATTTTTAATTTTATAAAAATTTCCATATTTTCCACCCTTTATGCTTTCAAATTCAACTGCTTTCATAAGGAAAATAATTTATAGTAATAGTTTAACTTTTATAAAACTTAGGACTGATTTGAGCTCTATACTTGCTGAATGGGCTTTTGTGCATTTTTCTAGGGCTCTAACAACTTGTCTGTCTATCGATTTCTATGAAGCATTGTGTTCTAAATTTGTAATAATAGCTGTAATTTGCTGTGCCCTTAGTATTTGGCCATTTACTGGACTAAACTCTTTAAAAGTACTTTTCTTATTTAATTTGTACAATAACCCTTCACAGTAACCCTTTATCATTTAATCTTCTTAATAACTCTATGAGATAGTATGTTTATTATTCCTGTTTACAAATAAGATACAAGAGCAGAGAGCAGTAATGTGAGGTTACAAGCTAGTAGGTAGCAAGCCAGATTTGCACCCAGGTCTCTGACCCAAGACCCATTGCTCTTAGTTATTTATAAATGCTATCTGCATACCAGGTTGAAAAAAGTGATTTCCTTGAAAATTTTTAGGATATTGGGAAAGCTTTTTCTAATTACCATTTTCATGGCTATTATCTTTATAAAATCTATTGCAGGCTATCCAACAATAATATATGTATATGCTTTGATATTAAATTAGAATATAATGATTGAAATTTTTCCTGTCAGATACTTTTCCTGGTGGTTCAAGGATTTGAATTTTTTCATATTAATCAGATAAATATGTTGGGATGTGTACAGAAAATATATAATTGATCTAAAAGCAAATGTATATTCTTTTTAATAGTCTCTTTTTGTGAGTTATTAGTGAAAATTTTCAATATGGATATTTGAGATAGTCTATGCCTACATAGATTTGTAGTTCCAAAATCCAAAAAGTACAGAAAATCATAACTCATTTGGTGGCAAAACTTGACCTACACCAACATAAAGATATTTGTCTTAGTCTGTTCAGGCTAACTATCATAGACTGGGTGGCTTATAAAAACAGAAATTTATTCCTCCAGTTCCAGAGGCCGAGGGCCTGAGATTAGGGTGCCAGTGTGGTCAGGTTCTAGTTAGAATCTTCTTCCAGATTGTAGACTGCCCATTTCTCATATCCTCACGTAGTGAAAACAGAGTTAATCTCATGACTCAATTAACCACCCAAAGCTATCACCTCCAAATACCTTCATGCTGTGGATTATATTTCAGTTTGAGGGTGTGGGGATATGAACATTCAGACCATAACAATACTTATGGCCTTTATTTATTCACATTATATGAAATGTCATGCATTTCTGTAGAGAATATGAATCTATTTGAATATAGGGTGGGTGCTACCCCAGGCAACACCAATGAGATTGTGGAGTTACAAAATATACTGCATATGTATTTTTTAAATATGAAAAAAAAACCCATCATCAGTTCTCATAAGTCCCAAGTGTTTTGAATAAGGAATTACTGTGTGTGTTTGTACATATATATGCACACATATGTAATCATACATATATATACAGGATCATTTATTTAAATTTACAACATTGTAACCAACACAATCTTCATTTACCAAAAATTTGGTATGATATTCATGAAATATTTGTGAAACTAAACATTCTAAACTCTATTCTTAATACTCAAGGAAAATAAAAGAACATTTATAAAATCTTTTTAATTGCAAATTATTTTGTTTTACTTTACAGAGTAGCAAACCTGACAAAATGTTTTCTCTCAGTTCAGTGAAGTTTTATCTTGGAGTGAAAAAGAAGATGAAGCCTCCAACAAGGTAAAGCTTGGAAGGGCAGAGCTGTTGAGAAAGTTACAGGAAGACCTTTCCAAGGATTTAGGGATCAATGGCATTAGTCTGACTCTTCATAAGCTAAGCTTTAGACAGATTAAGTTGCCACAAACATGTGGCAGGGGACCTGGGTGGGTGGATATGGAGAGATGATGATGTTCCCACTCAAGTCAAGCTCCTGGGGAATTGCATCTCCTCTGTGTAGAACAAGAAATCCCCAGAAGGCCCTCACAACTGGGAAATACATGGGTTTCTCCACATCCCTTTCCCTGCTCAGTCACAGAATGTTCCAGTCAGTCAGTCTACCCAGAGGAAGAAAAATGCTGCCCTCCATCCTTCTTGGCTTTTATTTTTTCTTTTTTACTGGAGGATAATTGCTTTACAATGTTGTGGGGGTTTCTGGCATGTATCAACACGAATCAGAAATATATATATTTGTTTTTTATATATTCATACATATATATTTCCTTTTCCCATCCCATGCCTCTAGGTTGTCACAGAGTTCCAGGCTGGGCTCACTTGTTCTATAGCAGCTATATAACCACCAGTTACCTATTTTTCACATGATAGTGTATATATGTCAATATGACTTTCTCAGTCTGTCCTTCCTTCCCCTGCTGTGTCCACCAGTCCATTGTCTACATCTGCATCTCCATTTCTTCTTCATAAACAGGTTCATCAATACTATTTTTCTAGATTCCATACATATGCATTAATATATGATATTTGTTGCTTTTAGAACATCTTGGCCCTGGCTCTATAATTTGCCCTCTTTGTTTTACTGTATTTGGTAAAACCTCACAGCACCTGGGTAGTTGAGAGAAACATTATGCTTCTTTAAACATTATGCTTCTCACTAGCACTTGAACCAACCCAGCATTTGAGTTATACCATACTTATTCATCACAGATTACTTTGATTAGCTAATTAAGGTTTTTACTAATACTTTTAATATCATGAAACATTATTTTAATAAACTGTATATGATTTCAGATTCTGTTACTGAAAATGTACTTACTTTTGCCTCTGTGCTTAATTTCTTAGCCCAGCACATGTATCTGTGTTGTGGCTGGTACATTCTTTAAAATTTCTCACAATATCAGTAAGTCAATATGTGTATTTTATTTTGGCCAGTTTTCTAGACATCTGTCCTTACTCAGCCAAGAATATCCCCACTGCCTCATAACATCATGAGACCCCATCCCCCCGTGTCCTTTCAACATATCTATAAATTTATAGCCAAATTCCTCAATATCCATCATACCCAGCGAATCATCACTTGTGGATATCAATTCTGTTATGCTTTCCCACCATTAAACATTACCTCCTTAAAATTTCATCCTGTGTATTGTCGCGTAAAATGGATCATTTTTAATATGTATATGTGTTTTTTCCACCCCCCCCCATACGATGCAGTTGGGGATTGACAGCGTATTCTGAAAAACATCACTGGTAAGTTAACAGCTAACAGATTTTGGTTTTGATATATTGATGATAACGACAGTAAATAATGTTGTTATTTGGCAGATATATCTAGAGACAAGAAACATTCCTTTTAAGTAAATTTAAACTCTTTTCTAAATACCTTGAGCCTAAAAAGAGAATAGGAGGTTTGCTTCAGGGTTTAGGTCTATTTAAGTTTCATGTATCCTATTTGCCAACACCTCAAGAAAAACTACACATGATTTCTTACTAGTTATTATATAAATGTGGAATCTCTGGTTTTAAGGGATAAGCAGACAAAATTCAGTTTTAAATTAAGAATAAGAACTCTGAAAAACTCAAATTTAAAGAAAAGACCTTGGCTTCAAATCGGTTCTTTCTGTAGAGTACTTCTTTCCATTGATGTCTCTCCATAGAGATTGGACTAGATCTCCCTGTGTCTCATCCATACCAGATCTGCCTCTTAATTCTCTGATCCACCCACACCCTCTATCCTTGGAGCCTTCATCCATCTGCCAAGATCAGTCCAGGAGTCCTAAGTGCTCTTCATGCCTCTGACTTTGCTTTTTGTTTCTGGCACATTCTCCACCCAGCACTGAAGAGATTTTCTAAAATCTATCATATTTCTTTTCTGCTTTAACTCATCTATGAATCCAAAATGTAGGATAAAGTATAGGATTATTGGCACAGCACATGAAGTCCTTTAATATGTATCTCCCATGACTTTCCCACATTTTTACTTAATGATAAAACAATCTGTTTCTAATTCACTATACATGCCTTCCTGCTTCATATCATATGCTTAATATCCATGCTGTCTTCACTGAACCTTCTTCCATAGTGTATGCTCCCCCTTCCCTCATCACTTTTATCTTCTTCCTGCTGATCTGGCAGACTCAGCTGTCATTTTTTATTCAAACCATAGCTGAAATGACAGAGAAAGTCTCATCAGATAACTCTTTCTAATCAATTTATTTCTTCTTTACATCTACAGTATTTTGTGCTGGTGGATCCATAACTAAAATGATTTGTAGAGGGAACAGTTTTCTTGGACATGGCAATAGGAAGGGACAACTGTCTTCATGAGAATCTAATGGAGGAAGCAAGGATTATTTTTAGAAGTTTCATTCTAACATTTTTCTAAATTATTAATAAGGATATAAAAATAACTACTTTGAAATTATGCCATTCTAACATCAGTTACAAGATTTTCCACCTCATCCCCAGGTGTGCTGTTTCTGTGTTTGTGTTCAACTTTACTTTTTTTCCCCTCGCTGTGTTATAGTTTGTTTACATTCCTGGCTTTCCTAATAGACTATGGGAACCTTGAAGGCAAGATCTCTGTTTTGTGTAGGTTTTCAATAGGTTACTGAATCAGTGTTATTGGACATGCAGTGGTTTTTTTCATTTAGCTCATTTTTCATGAGTCTTGTTGGGTATTCGTGTTTATAATCACATGGACTGTGTCTGAAAAATCTGCTCTTAAGAAAATATACACATTTTTTTTTTCTTAGGCTCAGTTTCTGGGGGAAAAAGTATTTTACCATCATGTACCTGAAAAAGTAAATGACACTGACCTTTCTGCATTTCCAAAAAATACTGCTTATCATTTTTGGGCAGTTTTCAAAGCCTTTATTTATATTTTGGTTAAACTAGCATATTTATACTACTGTTTTGATAGCAGAAGCCTGAAGTAACTTGTATTGAAATACTTCCAGTTTGATTGCATTATGTCATTAATTAGGAGAAACCCAAAGAGATTTCTGATCACTTAATCACTTACTTGCCAAATAAATACACTGGAAAATTCCTTTGTCCTTTTGAATTATATATTTTATAAACCTTGTCTTATAGGCACCTGTGTTGTGAGAGTTCACAAACTCAAACGGAGTGGATGGCCAATATCTTTATCGCCCAGGTATGATATCTATTTCAACTATCTAGTAAAGTGTGACAACTGTTTATAGGAAATGTTAGTGTGGTTGTAGTTTCCAAAGAATTTTTACTGAGTCTTTTGTGTATACTTGTATTTTCTCATGATTTTTTAAATACATGAGGACCCAGATTTACCCACTATTCTGTAAGAGAACGTTTACTCTTTGTTGAGGCATGTTTTTTCCCCAGCCCAGCGGCTCCTCAGCTTGGGGTGGCATCTGGCTTCAAGATGGTAGAATAAAAAAAAGGGGCTTGTCTGAGCTCTTGTCCTCCAGAGTCCCACTGGATCTGTGTTTAGAAAATGTGTTCTTTTCATTTTTCCAATTTTTTATTAGAAGATGGTGGCTTTACACTGTTGTGTTAGTTTCCACTATAGCGAAGTTAATCACCATACATATATACATACACTCTCCCTCTTGGGCTCCCTTCCCATTCAGGTTTCCACGGTGCATAGAGTAGAGTTCCCTGTGCTATCCAGTATGTTCTCATTAGTTATCTCCTCTACACAGTGTCAGTCCCAGTCTCTTAATTCCTCCCATGCCACTCCAACCCCCCTCATTTCCCTCTTAGTATCCATCTATTTCTTCTGTGTCTGCATCTCTATTTCTGCTTTACAAAAAGATCATCTAGAAAAATGGTATAGATGATCTTATTTGCTCTTTTCCTTCCTGTTCTCCCCGTGGCCTCCTGCTTTTCCAAAAACAAGGATGGGAACCTACATTTCTTTAATACATACTGTGTAATTCATGTATTTTCCTCACAATGAATTGTGCATGATGCTGCTTATAGATAAGAAAACAAAGTTTACAAAAGGCTCAGTGATTTGCTTAGGACCATACATTTAGTTAGTGGTTTAACCCAGAGGCCAACACCTACCCTCAATTTCCCATTTACTCTCCTCCCTACTGGAGGACTCACTCTTGCAGTGAATGATAAAATAGTCCCGTTAATAGGACTGGTTTCTTCCCCAACCTTGTCTGGCCAGACTCCCAGCAGTGCTTCCCCAGCATTGAAATTCACTGGTAACGATTAAGTTGCCACTCTTTATTACCAAGGGTGTGCTTCCCTGTTTCTCTTACAAGTGAGAAGTTAATTCACCCTCAAATCTTGTCCTTACTTGTTTTGAAAACCATTTTCTCTGTTCATTTAATTTATTAACCTTTCCAGTGGTTAATAAACACAGCTTTTCTCAGCCTGACCCTACTACTACTACCTGGGAATACATTTCCAGAAAAAGTCCAGTGGCTAACTTTTTAGAGCCTTTTCTTTTTTTGTGACCGTTTAAAAATTTAGATAAATTCAAGTCCTACTTTAAAGAAAGTAGGCTTGAAGTAATAGTAAAATTAGAACCATAGAGTCTAAAACTGTTACAGAATCTGGTTATGGCACAATTACATTGATGTTTCTGTTTTTATGACTGAAGTCATTAGATGCTGTAGTTGAAAATCAAGGTGTAAACAGCCAGGAAACCAAGGCTGCTCTCACCACCAAGTTATTTCTCCTTGCCTCGCCTGTCCCTTGTTGTGCTGGCCCCAGAGACTCAGTCCAATTACATGTCTTCAGTTCATTCCACTTCTTAGGATTAAGGTAAACACAAAGGTCCTTTTGGATTTGAGGATTTAATGGTTCATCTCCAAGGGGGAAAGAGACAGGAACGTAGCCAACGTTAATATATATGTTAATACACACACAAGGAACCTTTCTGGTGCCCAGAATACTTTTCTAATATCCATCCCCATTCTCACCCCTGCCTCAACAAAAGTCTTCAGCTTACCTGTCACAGCCTCAGAAAAAATCTTCCCGGACCTTCAGACCAATTAGACCTTAGAGCTGTAGGAACCCTCAGCATCCTGTACTTGAACATTGTAATACTAACTAAAAAGCATTTGTGTATTTAAGTTTCTTATGTCTGTCTTTCCTACTAAAATGTAAACCCCATGAGAGGAAAGACTCAGTCTTACTAGAACTACATGTTTATCTGCATCACAGGATCCAGTACATCTTACAAAGTACATGCTCAAGTTAGTATTCTAAACTAGTAAAGAGAATAATCAGGTAAAATTTCAAATAGATATTAGTGTGGTAAAATAATGAAGCAAGCCAGGGAAAGGAAAACCAGTGTGACTGATGTAAGGAGGGCATTGATTGAGAAGGATTCTCAGGGGACACCTTTCTGAGTAGCTGACAGGTGTACTGAGACCTGTCTGAAATAAGGAAGCCAAGTATGTAGGACAGTTAGAACATTCCAGGGGCTGGGGCCAGCAAGGACATAATCTTGACTTATTCCATGAACATCAGGAAAGCCTATCTTGGAGAGGACATAAGAGATGAGGAAGGCAGGGGACAGATGATGTAGACCCAGTTTAGGAGTTATAGTGGGAAACAAGGGAAAGATATAATCAGCTCTTATTATGGGGAAAAAGTAATTATGGTTCCTTTGCTGAGCTACACTTTAGGGGTCAAAGATGGAAGCAGGAAGAACAGCCATGTGGAAGAAGACAGCAGCTCAGACTAGGTAACAGGGGGTCTGGTAAGACATACTCAGATTCAGGAATATTGGAAGGTGGAGCCAGTAAGTCTTACAAATTGATCAGCTATAGCAGTTTGAGAAGAGTAGAAATGAAGAGTCCTAGTTGTTTGGCCTCTGGCAGCTGGTGAATGTAAGTGATATTATCAGAAGTGCAGAAGAAGACAGAGTTCTATTTGGGCCACATGAAATTTGAGATGTGCATTGGACATACAAGTGGATATGCTGAGTAGCAGGTTTAGATGTATGGATCAAAAATTCAGGCAAAACTTTGGGGCTGAGATGTAAATTTGACAGAAGTCAGCATTTGGATTGTATTAAATGCCATCAGAGGCTACAGTGAGATGAGAGAGAGAATATACAGAGAGAATATTAGAATACAAAATTGGTGAGGGGAGGGCTGTAGCAAGAGAGGGAGGTCAGACAAATAAGCCCTAGGACATCCCAAACTTTAAAGGTCAAACAGAAGAGAAAAATTGAGCAAAAGAAATGAGTAGCTTTGAGAAAGCAGGAAAACCAGGTGATAGGTGCAGAGAATTCTATCAAGGAATCAGAGGAGAGAATATTAAACCAGCAGGGGCCTTGAGCAGATGTGAAGCAATGTGAGCAACTGCATGTGTTCATCATTGCAGAAAAAATTCATTATACAACAGTGTGTGTGACACATTTGTTCTCGGTTTGCTGACTATATATTCTGACCCACTATGCAATTATAGATATGACTGGGGAAGAGTTATTTATATTCAAAGCAAATAGTTATTGGAGGGGAAGGAAGCCTTGTTTATATGGCTAGAGATGCAGAGAGATTGGTACATCTCATGGTGAGAAAATTGAATGATTACTAATAATTTTTCAATTATATCAGTGAGGTCACCACATGTGAGTCTGGGAGGGATATTACATGTACAGAGACAGAATAAAACGTGAGAAATTACCTTCAGAGACTGAGGAAGCTAGTTGTATGTACTATAGTAGAATGTCCAGGGAGTGCTGAAGGCTCATTTGAAATTTCAGGATAAATTTAAAGTGAGATGAATCTCCAGACTGATCTATTCTTTTTTTGCCTCCATTAATTTGGAAGTACCCACAGAGTAAGTAGAATTGGGTTTTACTATGCTTGGGGTTATATCAGGCAAGTGTGATAGCAGAAGCAGCCCAGCCTTGATTTATAAGGAGGTGAGTATACTGATTGACCATGAAATCTAAGCCAAACTGTGAAAGAAGTGGGGAAAAATGTGAAAAGTAGAATGGATAGAAGGTCTCAAGAAGTCTAAGGTATATTCAGAGTGAACGAAGCTAAACTAAGTTATCTAAAATATATCAAGGTCAGAAACTGAGAGGCAGAACCTTGTTAATGGCAGCATTGTTCATCATAGGCATGGTATGGGAATAACCTATGGACGGATGAATGGATAAAGAAAATGTGTATTCATACATATATACAGTAGAATATTATTCAGCCCTAAAAAGGAAGTCTATCATTTGGGACAACATGAATGAATCTGGAAGGCATTATGCTAAATGAATTAAGCCAGACAATTATTGCATGGTATCCCACATAAAAGTCAAACTCATAGAATATGACACTGGTTTCCAGGGGATGTGGGGGGTGGGAGTAAGAGGTTGGTGAAAGGATATATACTTTTGGATACATGATGAATAAAATCTGAGGATCTAACAGGTGACATGGTGAGTGCAGTTCATAACACTGTATTATAAAATTTAAATTTTCTAAGAGAATAGAACTCAAATATTCTAACCAAAAAGGCAGTGAGGGTGGGGTGGGTAAATACATATGTGAGGTGATGAATGTGTTGATTAACTCGATGAGGGGAATTCTTTCACAGTGTATGCATGTAGTCATCATGCCGTACACTTTAAACATCTTTTATTTGTCAATTATACCTCAGTAAAGCCGTGGGGGAAAATTATAAAAAGAAAGTGAGAGGCAGGAATGAAGATTTGAGGGTGTGATCACTGGTTATAATAAAAAGATCCTCAACTATATGCTCCATGCAGTATGACTTTTTGAAGTCACTTATACATAACTATAAATGATATCAGAACATATTACTTATGTCTTAAGATTTGTGGTGGGAAAAATATTGCTACCTCTTGGATCAATCCAGTGAAAACTAATTAGCCAGTATTCACAGCATTATATATATCATGTCAGAAAAAATAGTGTGTCTAGAAACTACATTTGCTCTTAGATTTCTTGCAATAATACCATTTAATACATATACTATACACCAGTGAGTAAAAGCCTAGGCATTCATTCATAGGGTTACCTAATTCCCTCCCATAAGTTTCTTCCCAGCTTTACATGTTGGGAATGTCCCAGTTCTGTAATATGAGTTATTTTACCAAGTTTAAGACTATAATATAAAAATATGAAACATAACTTTCTGATTGAAACATTGCATAACCATTGCAGATTTGCTGAACCAAAGTAAGCACTCCAGTGAAACTCAAGGGTAGATTTGATGCCTAGGCAATAACTCTACTAATAACAGGGCATATACTGTAGGATCCTTAAGGATGAAATGAGATAATACCTGTATATTGGTAAGCACAAAATGTAGCAGTATGCCCTTCAATATAACTTAGCTGCTGTTTTATAGTGAGTATAAAGTTTGTTGAAATAGTTCTTTTGCTATAAAACACAACATTAAAATACTAATTGCAACATAAGAATACGACTCTGTTCAGTCTTGAGTAGAGGAAAAGAATGAGTAGGCATTTAGCGATATAGTTTACCAGATGGTTTTCACTTCATCATAACATCTGTAAACTTCTCCTTGTGTGTGGTTGATATTTTGTATTTCTTTCATAGAATGCTGTCTGAAAATCGATTTGTTTCTCTCAGCTTCTGAAAAATTAATCTACCCTGAGGAGTATAAAAAGTCTTTAAAAGATTTTTCTTTTATACGTATATCTTAAGGATTTATCATTCAAGAGCTTATACTTTTACCCATGGGTATTTCCTCCCTTTGCAAAATTACCTTTTTTCCAGTCATATCTATAATTGCTCACTGTCCAGAATATGTAGTCAACAAATTGAGCACAAATACACACTCTGTTGTACAAAGATTTTCAGTAGAAATGTTTGTGTACAAGGTAACATTTCTTTGGAATTCAATTAGTTGAAAAAGAAACATTTTTCAAAAGGTCATAAAATAAAGATAATTTTTCTGCTAGCCATGCCTTAGGTTGACTTGAGGGTATATATAATGTCAAATTATTTTGACACTAAAAGTTATCTTCAGTGGTAAGAGAAAATGAATGTGTAGTTATTTTGATTACAGGGCCTAGAAATGTAGACAGGTATATTATTTTTCTTCTACAAAGAGATTTACTGGTTTCTGTAAATATTTTCCCCCCTTTGGTTTGAAAAGTAGTACAGAAGGCATATTTCTGAAGCTTAGAAATTGAACTGAGACCTCAAAGCTCAGTTCACTTAAGAGTTTTACATCCTCAAGCGGTGCTACCACGAGAATCAACATCATAATTACAAACAACCTTCTCGTGAAAAGCAGATCACCTGACTTGGATAGATGGGAAAGGAGCCCAGTGACTATAAACTTGGTGGACCACATAATAAAGTCACACACCCACAGCAAGAAATTGTGTTTCCACAGCATGAAAATGATATATGGCCACCAGCTGGAAAGGAACGAAAACGTTCTATAACCAAAAATCCCAAAATTGGAGGTTTGCCTCTGATTCCCATCCAGCATGACAGAAATGCAACCCAAGCCCGGAGAGAGACTGAGGTAAGATTAGGATGTTTATTTTTACATTAATCATAATAATATTTGTTTACTTATGTCTGAATGTGGTTAAATGCATCAGTTACCTCATTGGTTTCAAGAGCACAGTAATAATCACTTGGAAGAGTGCAGTAAAAATACTAAAACTGTAAAAATCACATCCATCAAGAAACTATATGCATAATCCTATGTCACTCTTTGAAGTTTTATATTTTGTTAACTTAAATAAAAGTAATTTTAATAATGTTATTGATCACTCAATTAAATATGCATAATACCACTTAGCTTATTTTATCCCTAAAGTGGCCAAGAATATTAAATATGTATACAGAAGTTTCTGGTGGTAAAATCAGTCTCAAATTAGCCTTACAAGTACACTTGTAACCTCCTTACAATGAGCCCAGGGCAGAATATGTCGGGAGCCATGGTAACAAGACTTACCAGTAACACAATCAAATTCCAGTGGTTTGGGAACCCATGGGGTAGCTCAGTTAATTTAAGGAATGGCAGGATGACCCTTGAGCATCAATAAAGAAGATTTGGCATCTTTCATGAAAACTATGTTTTCCTTCTCACTTTGAAGGGTAGGATGAACATAAGTAGCGTTGGTCTTGATTCAGACAAAGACACAGGCTGTAAATGTCAAAACTCATCACATTTTGCAACTAATGTGCATTTCAGTGCATTAAATGAGTCCTTCAAAACAAAAAGAAAAGCACGCAAAAGACATTTTTGTTTCTTCTTAGAGCCCAGATTTGGCATTTTTCCAAACAAGAATAACTTTTTTTTAAAGTTTTATTGCAATATAGTTGATTTACAAAGTTGTGTAAGTTTCAGATATAACAGGAATAACTTTTGAGAGACAAATTAATTTAGTGATCAGATTTTTAAAAAGTGTTTTTCCATGACTATCTTTCCTTAAACATTTATCCCACTATACGATCTCTTTTCTCTAAAAGATAAAAGCTTTGAAAATAATGGTTTATTTCCTTTGTTGCCTTCTGTGCTGATGTAATCAAAGAGAAGAATAAGACAGCAAGAACTCAAGAGCTTGTCCCTTCTACCATTTTGCACTTAAAAGTTTTTCTTCCTTATAATAAACTGTTTTGCAGAACTGTGGATTCCTCAGATAATCTAGAATCTTCATTTTAAGAGTCATGTTTGGGAACCCAGGTTAGGGGACATAGAAATGCAGGGAATAACTATGCCCTGCTGTGACCCTAGCTTCTCCTGACATTGCCTCAGGATCAATTATGGAGCAAAGCAAATTTTAGGAACAAAGTACGTTAACCAGTATCCAGTATAGAATTGAGATGATTGAATAAACAATAGTTTGTTACTTAACCTCAAATCCAGAATTTCAGAGGCAATTTTTTTTAACATTCTTGAGATCAGAAAACTGATGAACAAAAACTATAACCAAATTGATTTCAAAATTGAAAACAATTTTATGAAATATTAATTTCTAGAAAATTTGTTAGTAAACTAAACCAAGCTTTTTCATAAGTGTGGGAATTCAACAAATTTGACAAAGAAATATTTTAAATGTTTGATGTTTTTCAGTGATAAATAATGTTTTATTTGGTAATGTTTTTCACTGAAAACCATTAAAGTTTAAAAAAAGAGAAATTAAAATTGCAAGTTTTCACACAAACCAAATAAAGTATTTTTAATTGAACCTATGTAAATATGGAGTATATTAATAAATGACAGTATTACTAGCTAGCTTAATACAGTCTAAAGTCAGTCAATGGATATAGTCAAGAAAATTGCTTCTAAAACAAAATGTTGGCAGATTGGTGCATTTGGTGACTTCCCATTAAATGAGCTGTCTTGCTTTCAAGAGGTTCGTTTAAAAGTTGTATGAGAATACCTCCTCCAAGCAAGGAAGGCTTCCTGGAGGAAGTGACTTCTAAAATTAATTAAGTCAATTAGCAGTGAGCTAGTGAGTAAGCCAGAGGAAGTAAGTTGTTGACAAATCATACATGAAGAGGCAAACAGTGCTTAAGAACACATAAGCTAAATGATACCTATGGCCCTCCTACTTCCTCTCGGGTACCTTCTTAACTTACTGTGTACATTGTGCTCAGCTTTTATCTGTAAGCTCCTAGGGATAAGAAGAAGCCCTTACTTCATAGGGTAATATTCTCTCTGCTGAGAGATGAACTCCATTTCAGATCCTCATTTCCATTCAATTTTCTCTGATACAAACTGGCATCCACTGGACCAAGCCACCTCTTGCTTTCCTAATTTCATAGCTTATCAACCTTTCTTTCTGAATTATTAATACCTTAAGGACATGAAGCACATAAAAGATGCCTTTTTTCCCCATGGTATCAATGTCCTTTCCTTTCCCCAAAACACACATGGCACTCCACATACCATATCATCATACAAAGCACTCTCACATCCTCTTGATTTTTATCAATTCACTTCACTACCCCTCCCCAGCTTCATTATAAGGTTATGTTATTTAGTTTAATATCATAGTTTTACTTGAAATTTTAGCATTATATGTATTACTGCATGTGTGTACACTAAATTGGTATGCTCAAGACTGAGATGGATTTCAGTTACACCAACAGGAAATAGTCAAGAGAGATTGAGGAGTAAAGAAGTTAGTCATAGAACTGAGGTACCTGATAACACAATGGAAATTTCAATAAGGTAGTATAGGGGAAAGTATAAAAGTAAAATTGATACAAAACAGGATGATTGTATTGAAGAGACTAGATGACTAGTGTGTGCTAAGTCACTTCAGTTGTATCTGACTATGCATCCCTATGGATTATAGCCTGCAAGGCCTCCTCTGTCCATGGGGATTCTCCAGGCAAGAATACTGGAGTGGGTTGCCATGCCCTCCTCCAGGGGATTTTCCCCACCCAGGGATCTAACCCATCTCTCTTATGTCTCCTGCATTTGCAAGCAGGTTCTTTACCACTAGTGCCACCTGGGAAGCCCATACTTGACCTCTAAATACTATACCAGAGTCCCCATGTCTCTCTGCCAATAGTTGAAAGAAAACAGTCATTATGATGTATAAAACCCCTCCATATTGGTCCTTGAACTCAGCAGTGGCCACAGGACTGGAAAAGGTCAGTTTTCATTCCAGTCCCAAAGAAAGGCAATGCCAAAGAATGCTCAAACTACCGCACAATTGTACTCATCTCACAGGCTAGTAAAGTAATGCTCAAAATTCTCCAAGCCAGGCTTCAGCAATACGTGAACTGCAAACTTCCTGATGTTCAAGCTGGTTTTAGAAAAGGCAGAGGAACCAGAAATCAAATTGCCAACATCTGCTGGATCGTTGAGAAAGCAAGAGAGTTCCAGAAAAACATCTATTTCTGCTTTATTGATTATGCCAAAGCCTTTGACTGTGTGGATCACAATAAACTGTGGAAAATTCTGCAAGAGAGATGAGAATACCAGATCACCTGACCTGACTCTCGAGAAATTTGTATGCAGGTCAGGAAGCAACAGTTAGAACTGGACATGAAACAACAGACTGGTTCCAAATTGGGAAAGGAGTATGTCAAGGCTGTATATTGTCACCCAGCTTATTTAATTCTATGCAGAGTACATCATGAGAAATGGTGGGCTGGAAGAAACACAAGCTGGAATCAAGATTGCCGGAAGAAATAGCAATAACCTCAGATATGCAGATGACACCACCCTTATGGCAGAAAGTGAAGAAGAACTAAAGAGGCTCTTGATGAAAGTGAAAAAGGAGAGTGAAAAAGTTGGCTTAAAGCTCAACATTCAGAAAACTAAGATCATGACATCTGGTCCCATCACTTCATAGCAAATAGATGGGGAAACAGTGGCTGACTTTATTTTGGGGGGCTCCAAAATCCCTGCAGATTGTGACTGCAGCCATGAAATTAAAAGATGCTTACTCCTTGGAAGGAAAGTTATGACCAACCTAGATAGCATATTCAAAAGCAGAGACGTTACTTTGTCAACAAAAGTCCGTCTAGTCAAGGCTATGGTTTTCCCAGTGGTCATGTATGGATGTGAGAGTTGGACTATAAAGAAAGCTGAGTGCAGAAGAATTGATGCTTTTGAAATGTGGTGTTGGAGAAAACTCTTGAGAGTCCCTTGGACTCCAAGGGGATCCAACCAGTCCATCGTAAAGGAGATCAGTCCTGGGTGTTCATTGGAAGGACTGATGTTGAAGCTGAAACTCCAATACCTTGGCCACCTGATGCAAAGGGCTGACTCATTGGAAAAGACCCTGATGCTGGGAGGGATTGGGGGCCGGAGGAGAAGAGGACGACAGAGGATGAGATGGTTGGATGGCATCACCGACTCAATGGACATGAGTTTGGGTAAACTCCGGGAGTTGGTGATGGACAGGGAGGCCTGGCGTGCTGCGGTTCATGGGGTCGCAAAGAGTCAGACACGACTGAGAGTCTGAACCTAACTGAACTGAAGATACCAAGTGAAACTTTAAGATTCATATTTATTTATAAAGTCCCCATCACATCCTTATGTTTAAATAGCCACCATTTTTACTAATCCTCTCTTATTTTTGTTTGCACTGTGATAAAATACATTTTCCATTTTAACCAGTTTACATGCACAATTCATTAATTACATTCACATGGCTGTGTAGCCATTCTAACACATTCTAATGAAACTTTAGAATTAAGCTAGATACTAAACAGCTAAATATTTCTTCTTATCAGGTTTAGAGTAGAAGCATTTCTCTGAGATGTATAATCATGAGCTTATCAGAAAATTTCAAATTGTAAAATTATGTCCCAATCTGCTGGAATTTAGGAAGATAAAACAGAATATGATAAAATGAAATATTATATATTTGAATTTTTTAAACCTTTCTTCATCCCTTATTCAGAAAATATTTATTGGTAATTTCCCATCTGCAGGCACTTTGATAAGTTCACTCATCAGTGAACAAATCAAACAAAAGCTAAAAACAAAACCCTCCTTGCACTGTGTTGAGTTTTGAGCAGCATTCAGACAATCACAAGAGGTATGAATAGCTTATCTAGTATACTAGAAAGAGCACTATGGATAAAAATAAAGAGGTGAGGTGTTACCCTTTGAACATTACATTGGACATTTTAGTCAAAACACTGTTTTTGCTACTTAGTTTCATTTTTTTCAAAGTAGTATTTTTTTATTTTATATTGGAGTATAGTTAACAATATTATGTTTCAGGTGTACAGCAAAGTGATTCAGCTATACATATATATGTATCTATTCTTTCTCGACTTATTTTCCCATTTAGGTTATTACAGAATATTGACCAGAGTTCCCTGTGCTATACAGGTTATCTAAGTATAGCAGTACTTTGGCTAGTATAGTCATTTTAACAATATTGATTCTTCCAACCCAAGAACATGTTGCCTTCCAAGCCAGATCCTTTGGGGGCTACTCTTCCCAGAGACAGACCCCTTGGTTGGAAAGCCTCATGTGAAGCTCAGGATTTTTACTCCTGTGGGAGAACTTCTGCGGTATAGTTATTTTCTAGTTTGTGGATCACCCACCCAGTAGATATGAGATTTGATTTTATCATGATTATACTCTTCCTACCATCTCATTGTGGCTTTTTGTCTTTGGATGCAGGTATCTTTTAAACGTTCCAGAGTGTGTGTGTGTTTTTGTTGATGGTTGTTCAGTTAGTTTTTTTGGTGTTTTCATAAGAATGGGTAAGCACAGATACTTCTACTTGCCATCTGCAAAACAGTCCCATTCTTCACGTTACATCACCAATTTCATCTTTCTCTCAAACATTTATAATACAATAAGAAATTTTCCTTGGATTTCTTCGTGCTTTGCAGTTTTTAGGAGGAAATTTTGAAGAAATTCCTTCAACTCTTGCTTGTAGGATTCTAATAGGCATTATATGGGGAAAAGATTGTACTAGTCAAATATTTTTGGAGGAGAAAAAAAAACAGAGTAAGTTGAACAGGTTTTTCTGATAAAGTATTTCTTAGCTTCTTTAATATGTATTGTGAATCTCAAAGAGGGATCTATTACAAAGTGTATTTCCTGGACTTATGGCCACAGAGACCCCCGTTTTCCTCTGTATTTCGGGTACAACACTGTAGGAATTATAGATGCATGAACATGTGACACATCCAAGCAGGAGTGAATTGAAAGAGGCAAGTTTAAAATGGGAGTCAATTTGAATAACTAGCTTGAAAGACATCTTTGAAGTGGTATGTTAAATGCTTGTTAAAATGAATTTCCGTGATCTCCATTTCAGTTGGTTTTGTAGCTCTCAGATCCGTCTATGAATTCAGACTGCTGCTGGTGCCAAAAGTCAAGTTAGAACCTAAGTCATAGAAATAAACGCTAATAAAATAAGCATCAACTTTTACATGCCATGTATTATTTAAGCAGAGTAGGCCAGATCTTGCTTCCCTCTGAGATGTTTTGTTTTATTTTAAGAGTGCAAAAGCAGAACTCGAAAGGCTGCGGCTTGGTGCAAAGCGTGACCAAGGTGGAGATGGCACCTTAAAGGAGAAAGCCTCCATCGTGGCCCAATGCCTGGAGCACAAGGATGAGAAACTTCGAAATCGAACCAGAAAACACCGGAGTTTCAACTGTCTGGAGGACACAGAGGCTGAGGTATTTCCAGGGCGACAGAAAAGCCATAAAGGCCTAAAGACACTGAGGAAGACCGAGGACAGGAATGGCAAAGATACTTTGGACTGCAATAATAAGTTACCACCAAAGGTCATAGAAGAGCTTAGCGTGGTTCTCCAGCGATCAAGAACGCTTCCAAAAGAGTTACAGGATGAGCAGGTGGTGCAGAAGGAAATAAAATGACTTGTCCTACAAATTATTTTTTTAAATATTGTGTACAGTGTCTGAAACCAAACTGTATTTTATGCTGGGAGAGATGTGTTTAGCTATCCTTAACCATTTAAAGAGCATTTTAAACTATTAATATGTATGTATATATGTGACAAGTGTTAGGATTCACTGTGTTGTGGTCTGAACAAAGCTTGTACAGTTCAAAATGTTAACCTTGCGTAGGAAGGCATTGGGTTACTCTGAGTGGCCAACCTTTTGAAGTACAGTTGACCCCTGAACAACATGGGGCAGGGGTTAGTGTGTTAATCTGTGTATAATTTAGAGTCAGCCCCCGTATCTGAAATTCCTCTGCATTCGTAGGTTCAACTGATTGTGGATCATGTAGTGCTGTAGGATTCACTTTTTAAAAATATCCACATATAAGTGGACCCACGCAGTTTTAAACCCACATTGATCAAGGGTCAACTGTAGGTGTCTGTTAAGTCGTGTAAATTTATGAACAGAAATTGCAAACTGTACTGTATTGTATAAAATGCTGTATGTAAATGAAGCCTATGAAACTATATGTAACACATTTTGCACTTTGAGAAACCTTGTATATAAAGTTATCATATGTTTTTAGGTTTACATAGGGTCCAACCTTAGGGAAAAGAAAGGAAAGTAAGTTGGAAAGGGGGAGGATTTATTTTAGTGGCTGCCTATCAAACAACACTGAGGTTTTAAAAAGAGGCAAAGAATTAACACATGTCCTGAAAGCCAAGGAGGTCAGGTTGAGATTCATTCTAGTTTACTGTTGACCAGACCTTGTTCATGAGAAACTGCTTGTTAAGAAAATAATCTAGTGACTTAAGTGTTTCCCAAGATTAGTATTCAGCCAGCACACATGAATAAGGGCACTGGCCACTGTTCCCATGGTGTCAGTGGACCAAGCGCAGTACCAACCCATTCACTACACTTGAGTTCTTTGCAGGTGGCTGCTGAGAGGACTCTTACCCTGCATTGAAGAGATCATGTATACCGGACCTGGCATGGATGCCACTTGCACTGTTGCTGTATACGAGCAAATTTTGTGACTTCCTTACTGTCATTCCAGTATGAGCAACAGTCATCATCACAGGGTTTTATTGTTTTTTTTTTATTACTGTTTTACTTTGTATATTCATTGTATGTTCATTTCTGAAGTAATATTGAGTCACAATTTACTGAAACTGTACAACATATGGCCATCTGGGGGTAGGAATTAGATTAACTACTATACTTTGGGGAGCTACTAGTTCCCTTTCAACCTTTTTTTTTTTTTTTCTTTTTAGTAAAGCAGGAATCTTCTTCCTGTGCCTAATAAATAATGACAGAGCCCTCTATTTTTAATTCCACATAAAGACCAGCTACTAGTTTGGTTGTTTTCTCAAACAATACCATCTAAATTATAGTTGACAGGGGTAGCACTTTTCATCAGTTTCTTTAGAATTGTATTAGGTCTGGTGAGTTTTGATCAAAATTATTTTACTAGTAGGTAGCCAAGCTTTATTCCTACCATTTCCTACCCCCCACCTGTTTTTCAGGTGTCTTATCAGAATTTATATCAGTATACAAAGGCCCATACTTTTTTCAGTCCAATCATAGTGCAGTAATATGCTGTTAAATGCTATGAATTTCTTCATTACAAAATACTGATCTCTTATACCTGGTGGTGATAAAATAGTTTACAAAGGATATGTGATATTTATTCTTTAAATCCACATAGATTGGAATTTTCTTTTTAAGAGAGAAACTGCTGGTCAGTTTATGAAATAGGTGGCACTGCTGGGGAGCCTTCATAGCTATAAAGCAAGAATCATGGTGTTTAGGAAAAAAAAAAAAACTAAAACTATTATTTTTAGTAAATGATAATATTTATGTTTTATGAAATAAGGGGACATGAAAATTATGCTGGACAATGGAACAGTATCTGGATTTTTTTTTTTTACCTGCCTTATTTGAATACTTTTGAAACTTGAGCTTAAAATCTAATAACTTCTATTTCCCTTCCTGTACAACTGTCTCCATTTTTCAAGTGTAAGATAAGGGCTAATGATGACATCTCATATATTTTAAGTAAAAATTAAAATTGTTTTCCAAGTCCACCTGAATGTGACTGTTTTTTCAAATTAACCACCTTCATCTTTTGAAAATAAATAAATAGATTGCATTTGAAAAAAGTTTCAATATATACTTCAAACTAGCTGTTAGTTTTTTAACATGTCAGTATGAATACTGTTCTCTTTTAAATGATGACTATATGCAGACATGAAGAAACAAATTGATGGTACTCTCTCATTTCTGTTGCAATAAAGTTAATAAAATTAAGCAAAAGTAATTGAAGCAAAAATATGATGTCCATATAACTATATTATCTGCTAATTTATATTTGATAATTTTAATGCTATAATATACAAACTGTATTGTGAAAGGAATATTTTTGAAAATTCACTGAATTTATTTGGATTGACTGTAGTATCCAGGTATTTGCACATTTCTCACACTTCTAATAATTACTTTGAGGAGATGATGAAAGCTTACAGTATCTCATCAAAATTTGCACCAAAACTTTCATATTATTTGCTCAACAAAAGACAAAATTAGCTTAATGTGAACAATATCTTGTTATGTGTACAATCATCACATTTATTTCTAATCATCTGAAAACAGCACAGAAATGAATATTGTCGGTAACTGAAATTTATCTGCTT
The DNA here is from genome assembly GCF_029378745.1 of Bos indicus. Classification (NCBI taxonomy): domain Eukaryota; kingdom Metazoa; phylum Chordata; class Mammalia; order Artiodactyla; family Bovidae; genus Bos; species Bos indicus. Next base: position 56,138,663 of record NC_091765.1, on the reverse strand, counting down.
CACATCCCTTAGTTATTATTTTTAAAAATTTTTTGTTGAAAATGTTGTAAATTATTTTGTATATACCTATCTTCTCTTCCATGGCTACTAATGTATAATGTAAAGTTTTTAATAACTCATATCTGTATAGATTTGAGACATTTTTGTGAATTACTGGATTAAAGTTCAGAATCTAAATGTTCTCATCTGAGAAGTGGGAATAACCAATCTTGTGGGCTTTTTGTGATGACTTATATATAGTTGACCCTTGAACAACACAGGTTTGAACTGTGCAAGTTCACTTATACATGAATTTCTTTCAGCAGTAAATAATATAGTACTACATGATCTACTGTTGATTGATTTCACAGACAGGGGGAGCAACTAAGTTATGTACAGATTTTCAACTGGGTAGGGGTCAGCATCCCTATCCCCCACATTGCTCAAGGGAATGAACTACACAATCCACTTTTTTGTGTATGTTTTCAATAAATATTCAGTAGGCCCTTGGTAATCACACATTCCACATTAGCAAATTCAGCCCACTGTGGACTGCAAACTTAACATGCTATTAATAATTGGCTAAATCTACAGATATTTACCCGTGAGGATGAAAAGCTGACTATGGGTATCCTGATTTTAGTATACATAGCAGAAATGCCAAGAAGGCAAAATGGTTGTCTGAGGAGGTCTTACAAAATAGCTGAGAAAAGAAGTGGAAGTCAAGGAAGAAAGGGAAAGATACACCCAACTGAATGCAGAGTTCCAGAGAATAGCAAGAAGAGATATGAAAACCTTCTTATGTGAAATAAAGGCATAAAGGAAAACAATAGAATGGGAAAGACTAGAGATCTCTTCAAGAAAAGTAGAGATACCAAGGGAATATTTCATGCAAAGATGGGCACAATAAAGGACAGAAATGCTATGGACCTAACAGAAGCAGAAGAGATTAAGAAGAGGTGGCAAGAATACACAGAAGAACTATACAAAAAAGATCTTCATGATCCAGATAACCACAATGGTGTAATCACTCACCTAGAGCCAGACATCCTGGAATGTGAAGTCAATTGGGCCTTAGGAAGCATCACTACTAACAAAGCTAGTGGAAGTAATGAAATTCCAGCTGAACGATTTCAAATCCTAAAAAATGATGCTGTTAAAGTGCTACACTCCATATGCCAGCAAATTTGAAAATCTCAGCGGTGGCCACAGGACTGGAAAAGGTCAGTTTTCATTCCAATGCCAAAGAAAAGTGAAAGTGAAGTCGCTCAGTCGTGTCCAACTCTTTGGGACCCCATGGACTGTAGCTTATCAGGCTCCTCCATCCATGGGATTTTCCAGGCAAGAGTGCTGGAGTGGATTGCCATTTCCTTCTCCAAGGGATCTTCCCAATCCAGGAATTGAACCCGAGTCTACTGCATTGCAGGCAGACGCTTTACCATCTGAGCCACCAGGGAAGCTCAGAAAGAAAGACTTTCCCAAAGAAAGGCAATGCCAAAGAATGTTCAAACTAACACACAATTGCACTCACCTCAAATGCTAGCAAAGTACTGCTCAAAATACTCCAAGCGAGGCTTCAACAATACATGAACTGAGAACTTCCAGGTGTTCAAGCTGGATTTAGAAAAGGCAGAGGAACCAGAGATCAAATTGCCAACATCCATTGGATCATAGAAAAAGCTAGAGTTCCAGAAAAACATCTGCGTTATTGACTATGCCAAAGCCTTTGACTGTGTGGATCACAATAAACTGTGGAAATTCAAGAAATGGCAATACCAGAGAAACATACCTGCTGCCTGACAAATCTGTATGCAGGTCAAGAAGTAACAGAACTGGACATGGAACAACAGACTGGTTCCAAATTGGGAATGAAGTACATCAAGGCTGTATATTGTCACCCTGCTTATTTAACTTATATCCAGAGTACATCATGAGGAATGCAGGACTGGATGAAGAACAAGCGGAAATCAAGATTGCTGGGAGAAATATAAATAACCTCAGATATGCAGATGACACCACCCTTATGGCAGAAAGTGAAGAGGAACTGAAGAGCCTCTTGATGAAAGTGAAAAAGGAGAGTGAAAAAGCTGGCTTAAAACTCAACATTCAAAACACTAAAATCATGGCATCCGGTCCCATCAATTCATGGCAAATAGGTGGGGAAACAATGTAAACAGTGACAGACTTAATTTTCTTGGGCTCCAAAATTACTGCAGATGTTGACTGCAGCCAGAAAATTAAAAGACACTTGCTCCTTGGAAGAAAAGTTATGACCAACCTAGACAGCATATTAAAAAGCAGAGACATTACTTTGCCAACAAAGGTTGGCCTCGTCAAGGCTATGTTTTTTGCAGTAGTCATGTATGGATGTGAGAGTTGAACCATAAAGAAAGCTGAGTGCTGCGGAATTGATGCTTTTGATCTGTGGTATTGGAGAAAACTCTTGAGAGTCCCTTGGACTATAAGGAGATCCAACCAGTCCATCCTAAAGAAAACCAGTCCTGAATATTCATTGGAAGGACTGATGCAGAAGCCAAAGCTTCTTTGGCCACCTGATGCAAAGAAATGACTCTTTGGAAAAGACCCTGATGCTGTGAAGGATTGAAAGAAGGAGGAGAAGGGGATGACAGAAGGTGAGATGGTTGGATGGCATCACTGACTTGATGGACATGAGTTTGAGCAAGCTCCAGGAGTTGGTGATGGACAGGGATGCCTGGCATGCTGCAGTCCATGGGGTCGCAAAGAGTTGGGCACTATTATGCGACTGAACTGATGCTGAAGCTGAAACTCCAATACCTCAGCCACCTGATGTGAAGAACCAACTCATCAGAAAATTCCCCAATGCTGGGAAAGATGAGGGCAGGAGAATGCTGACAGAGCATGAATTGGTTAGATGGCATCACTTCTCAATGGACATGAGTTTGAACAAACTCCAGGAGATAGTATAGGACAGGGAAGCCTGACATGCTGTAGTCATGTGGTCACAAACAGTAGAACACAACTTAGTGATTGAACAATAACATAAGCATGGACAAGGGATTATGATGATAAGAAAGTAGTTGTACTCTTAACCTCTCCCTGACAGAAAATGTCTTGGAACCCTTTCCTAACAGTTATACACCATCTAGGGATGCATCTGAATAAAGACAGAACAATTAGGCAACGACTTTCCTCTTTTGAGGAAAGACTTACCACCTAACAACTATTGAGATCATCCATGCACTGCAATAACCAATAACCTCAGTGGTTGACGCACTTATCTTCCCAAGCCCACACTATGCTGTTGCCATTGCATTGAAAGGCTAAGAAGTGAGTTCCCACTTCAGAAACATAAAAATTTCCATTCCAAAAATAGAGATGACTGGTGACAACACTCAAAGCTCTCAACAAACACCAAAACCTGGGACTTTGAGCTCATTTCTGTTGAATCCCTTTCGTTTATTAAATCCTAGCAACATAAGGCAACACGTTGTTCAACAGTTCACTTAAGACTATTCTAAATGTTGGATCCTTTATCAGGTTCCTCATAGCTCCCATAGTGGAGTGTTCATGGCTCTTGTTCCTACAAGTGCTGCCTATAACAAAAAGCAAATGGCATAAATGACCCTGGTTCCAATTCAGTAATCTGTTCCTTCACATACTTTCTACAGATGCTTACCCCCAATGAAAGGATTTTTATGTTTTATTTTTTTAATTGAAAATGGTTTGGAACCTATTGGAAGTAACCAAGATGCCTGAGTAAATTTGTATTGATCCTAATATTTCTAGTTATTTTCTGCCCAACTGCTCAACTACCTAATAAAGAGACTAGGAATCCTTTAGTGAGGATTTATTCTTTGGCAGATGAACTTAACTTTTGCCTCCAAGGAATTTGTCTGGTTTGTGTTTTTTATGCATTATTCTAACTATGGGTTTCCGTGGTGGCTCAGACAGTACAGAATCCACCTGCAATGCAGGAGACCTGGGTTCAATCCCAGGGTTGGGAAGATTCCCTGGAGGAGGGCATGGCAGCCCACTCCAGTATTCTTGCCTGGAGAATCCACATGGACAGAGGAAACTGGCAGGCTACAGTCCATGTGGTCACAAAGAGTCAGACACAACTAAGTGACTAAGCACACACACACAGCACATTCTAACTATAGACCAATTCTTTTCTTTGCATGAAACAGAATTGTGAAATTACACAAGTAAATGGAATAGAATGGTAATCGGTAATCTTCCAAATGCATATAATTACCCAGTTGAATAATGAAATTAGACATCTAACTAGTAGTTTAGAACAAGGTAGAAATAACATATTTGACATGCTAAATCAAATTTATAAAGATGTGATTATGATTATAGATATTTTATAAAACATAATGACCTCTTTTACTTCACCTCATGAAAGACAGTGTATACACAAAGCCAAAGAATTCTATATACTCATTCCAGATAAATCAGATCTTAACAGATTCTACAATCATATTACAAAATTATCAGAGCTGAGGCTTCTTCCTAAGATTTTAGTGGAATAATAAACCTAATTTACTGGCGGATATTGTACTCATGTCTACAGAGGAATTCAAACACTTTTTAAATATTTTGAATGAGCTCTTACACAATTAATACAATTTAAATACCAGAAACATTTAAATCATTTCTGTCAGTTGACTGTTCAAATGACAAAATCAACACAAGGAGTTATTGTATATTTTAAAAGGTAACCTGCCAATCAGTTAAAGTCATTAAACCTGAATACTAAATTCCTGGTGATATACATTTTAAAATACTACTGCAAAACAAACTCCTGTCCTCATCTGCAATCAGCAATCATTATAAAATGTCCTATAAGTAGCCTGCAGGCCCGAAATCCCTCAGGGATTTCCCATTTTGCTGCAGGACAGTGCTTAATAAATATTTCTTGAGTGACTGCATGAATAAGAGCAGTCATCAGCTTTACACTTAGTGAAAATTACTTCCAGATTTTGATAAATGTTTAACAGTTTGTGGTAATCGTGTAATGTTTTTTGGTTAGTGTTATTCTGCCTATTCAGTTGTTTATTTTGCCTTTTTGCTGGCTTTTTCCCCTCCGTTTGTTAATGGTGTTTAAATAGAAAATTGGGAAAGTCTCTTCCACTTGTTCTACATAAATGTCATTTTATACTGGAAGTCTAGATCTGGTCTCAATTTTGATTAAAATTCACCTCTCAGCTTGGTTTCTAAAGATATATATCCTTATAAATTGTTATTGTACTTCTGCAACAGATTAAAATTTAATGTCTTTAACTTAAATGTCCCACTTAATAGAAATTCAATTGCTTTTCTACTTACCAATTATAATAGAAAAAATTTGACCCTGAAATATAGTTGCTAATTTTTCCAGTTTTTAGAATAATAGAGCAATAACTGATTATCAAATGCCAATGGTTTATATTCATAAACAGTTACCTGAGCTAGGCCTTTCTGTTCCAGACAAAGAGAATTTGGAGATATAAAAAGGTTATTGCTAAACCTACTGCAGATGAATAATCCAGTTGCTGCTCTGATGTTTCTGGGGATTAAAACCCCTTAGTAAATTAAAGCTTGCACATTTCATCAGTACAGTCATGTATTGAGCATTTACCAAGTACAAAGCATTAGCTAAGGATATATAACTTGCAAGATTTTTTTCATAAAACACAAGGTGATAAATTTAAAATATTTAGCATTTTGCTAGTCACATTCCCAAACACCAATATTTAGGAAACATTAGTTTCCACTTTATTCATTCTGTTGTATTCACTTTTTTTATTCCACTTAACAATGATTTATGATATCTACTCTATGGCTGGTATTGAGCTAGTTAGCAATCCCATAATTGGATCTAAATTTGTAAGATAATCAACCACGTGAAGAACAAGAAATGGGACCAGGGTTCATCCACAATGCTGATAGCTCTCTAGCTCTCTGAAATTTGATGGAAGTTGCCTGATGCTCCACTCCACCTCCAAGTAAACCCAAACTCTCGTCAAAGAAACTGTTTTTCACTTTAAGAATTCTTCAAGTTTTACTCAATTATTCGAAAGGTGTGTAAATATTTTATAAGTACAATTTGAAATATTTTTATATTTTTATTTTAATTAGAGAGATATTGTTAATGTCTTTGGTAAATGAAACATCAGCTAGTTGAATGTATGGTAGTACCTTTTTAATTGGCACTCACTTTTAGAAGTATACAGCATTGTGGTGGAAAAACATCATATGTGAAGTAGGCCCCCTTCATGGATCACAGCCTGTCATGGCAATGGGGCTTACATAACTCAATGAAGCATTGCCATGCAGGGCCACTCAAAACAGACAGGTAACAGTGAAGAGTTCTGACAAAATCTGGTCCACTGGAGGAAGAAATGGCAACCTACTCCAGTATTCTTGTTTAGAGATCCCATGGAAAGTATGAAAAGGCAAAAAGATATAACACCAGAAGATGAGCCCCACAGGTCCTCAGGTATCCAGGGGAAGAGCAAAAGGCAATTACTAATATCTCCAGAAAGAAAGAAGCTGGGCCAGAGCAGAAATGATGCTATATTGTGTGTGTATCTGGTGGTTAAAGTCTGATGCTGTAAGAACAATACTGCATAGGATCCCAGAATGTCAGGTCCAAGAATCAAGGTAAACTGGATGTGGTCAGAGATGGCAAGAGTGAACATCAACATCATAGGAATCAGTGAAATAAAATGGATGGGAATGGGTGATTTTAATTTGGATGACCATTATATCTACTACTGTGGGCAAGGATCCCTTAGAAGAAATGGAGTAGCCTTCATAGTCAACAAATTGCCAAGAAAATGCACTGGTCATAACAAACACCCTCTTCCAACAACACAAGAGAAGACTCTATACATGGACATCACCAGATGGTCAACACCGAAATCAGATTGATTATATTCTTTGCAGCCAAAGATGGAGAAGCTCTATACAGTAAGCAAAAACAAGACCAGGAGCTGACTGTGGCTCAGACGATGAACTCCTTATTGCCAAATTCAGACTTAAATTGAAGAAAGTATGGAAAACCACTAGACCATTCAGGTATGACCTAAATCAAATCCCTTATGATTATACAGTGGAAGTGAGAAATAGATTTAAGGGCCTAGATCTGATAGATAGAGTGCCTGATGAACTATGGAATGAGGTTCGTGACATTGTACAGGAGACAGGAATCAAGACCATCCCCATGGAAAAGAAACGCAAAAAAAGCAAAATGACTGTCTGGGCAGGCCATACAAATAGCTCCGAAAAGAATAGAAGTGAAAAGCAAAGGAGAAAAGGAAAGATATAAACATCTGAATGCAGAGTTCCAAAGAATAGCAGAAAGAGATAAGAAAGCCTTCTTCAGCAATCAATGCAAAGAAATAGAGGAAAACAACAGAATGGGAAAGACTAGAGATCTCTTCAAGAAAATCAGAGATACCAAAGGAACATTTCATGCAAAGATGGGCTCAATAAGGACAGAAATGGTATGGACCTAACAGAAGCAGAAGATATTAAGAAGAGATGGCAAGAATACACAGAAGAACTGTACAAAAAAGATCTTCATGACCCAGATAATCATAATGGTGTGATCACTGACCTACAGCCAGACATCCTGGAATGTGAAGTCAAGTGGGCCTTAGAAAGCATCACTTCGAACAAAGCTAGTGGAGGTGATAGAATTCCAGTTGAGCTATTCCAAATCCTGAAAGATGAAGCTGTGAAAGTGCTGCACTCAATATGTAAGCAAATTTGGAAAACTCAGCAGTGGCCACAGGACTGGAAAAGGTCAGTTCTCATTCCAGTCCCAAAGAAAGGAATGCCAAAGAATGCTCAAACTACCGCACAATTGCACTTATCTCACACGCTAGTAAAGTAATGCTCAAAATTCTCCAAGCCAGGCTTCAGCAATATGTGAACCATGAACTTCCTGATGTTCAAGCTGGTTTTAGAAAAGGAAGAAGAATCAGAGATCAAATTGCCAACATCTGCTGGATCATGGAAAAAGCAAGAGAGTTCCAAAAAAACATCTATTTCTGCTTTATTGACTATGCCAAAGTCTTTGACTGTGTGGATCACAATAAGCTGTGGAAAATTCTGAAAGAGGTGGGAATACCAGACCACCTGATCTGCCTCTTGAGAAATTTGTATGCAGGTCAGGAAGCAACAGTTAGAACCAGACATGGAACAACAGACTGATTCCAAATAGGAAAAGGAGTTCGTCAAGGCTGTATATTGTCACCCTGTTTATTTAACTTACATGCAGAGTACATCATGAGAAACGCTGGACTGGAAGAAACAGCTGGAATCAAGATTGCCGGGAGAAATATCAATAAGCTCAGATATGCAGATGACACCACCCTTATGGCAGAAGGTGAAGAGGAACTAAAAAGCCTCTTGATGAAAGTGAAAGTGGAGAGTGAAATAGTTGGCTTAAAGCTCAACATTCAGAAAACGAAGATCATGGCATCTAGTCCCATCACTTCATGGGAAATAGATGGGGAAACAGTGGAAACAGTGTCAGACTTTATTTTTCTGGGCTCCAAAATCACTGCAGATGGTGACTGCAGCCATGAAATTAAAAGACGCTTACTCCTTGGAAGGAAAGTTATGACCAACCTAGACAGCATATTCAAAAGCAGAGGCATTACTTTGCCAACAAAGGTCCATCTAGTCAAGGCTATGGTTTTTCCTGTGGTCATGTATGGATGTGAGAGTTGGACTGTGAAGAAGGCTGAGCACTGAAGAATTGATGCCTTTGAACTGTGGTGTTGGAGAAGACTCTTGAGAGTCCCTTGGACTGCGAGGAGGTCCAACCAGTCCATTCTGAAGGAGATCAGCCCTGGGATTTCTTTGGAAGTAATGATGCTAAAGCTGAAACTCCAGTACTTTGGCCACCTCATGCGAAGAGTTGACTCATTGGAAAAGACTCTGATGCTGGGAGGGATTGGGGGCAAGAGGAGAAGGCGACGACGGGATGAGATGGCTGGATGGCATCACTGACTCGATGGGCGTGAGTCTGAGTGAACTCCGGGAGTTGGTGATGGACAGGGACGCCTGGCGTGCTGTGATTCATGGGGTCGCAAAGAATCGGACACGACTGAGTGACTGATCTGATCTGATCTGATCATAGTCAACAGAAGAGTCCAAAATGCAGTACTTGGATGCAACCTAAAAACAACTGAATGATCTCAGTTCATTTCTAAGGCAAAATGTTTAACATCACAGTAAAACAAGTCTATGCCCCAATCTATGAAGCTGAAGTTCCAATATTTGGCCACGTGACATGAAGATTCAACTCACTGGAAAAGACCCTGATGCTGGGAAAGATCCAAGGCAGGAAGAGAAGGGGATTACAGAGAATGAAATGATTGGATGGCATCACCAACTCAATGGACATGAAGTTGAGCAAGCTCCAGGATATGGTGAAGGACAGGGAAGCCTGGTGTACCGCAGTTCATGGGGTCATAGAGAGTCAGAAACAACTTAGTAACTGAATAACAATGCCCCAACCACTGATGCCAAAGAAGCTGAAATTGAATGGGTCTGTAAAGATCTACAACATCTTCTAGAACTAACACCAAATAAATAAATAAATAAAAAGTTGTCCTTTTGATCATAGGGGATTGAAATATAAAAGGTAGAAGTTAAGAAATACCACAAATAACAGGCAAGACTGGCCTTGGAGTACAAAATAATGCAGGGCAAGGGCTAATGGAGTTTCTCGTATTGGTCATAGCAAATACCCTTTTCCAAACATCCAAGAGATGACTCTCCACATGGCCATCACCAGGCGGTCAATACCGAAACCAGATATTCTTTGCAGCCAAAGATGGAAAAGCTCTATACAGTCAGCAAAAGTAAGACCTAGAGCTGACTATGGCTCAGATCATGAGCTCCTTATTGCAAAATTCAGGCTTAAATTGAAGAAAATAGGGAAAACAACTAGGTCATTCAGGTATGACCTAAATCAAAACCTTTAAGATTATATAGTGGAGGGGCAAATATGTTTAAGGGGTTAGATCTGAAAGACAGAGTGCCTGAAGAACAATGAACAGAGATCCTAACACTGTACAGGAGGCAGTGACCAAAACCGTTCCAAAGAAAGAGAATGCAAAAACCAAAGTGACTGCTGGGCATACACACTGAGGAAAACAGAATTGAAAGAGACATGTGTACCCCAATGTTCATCACAGCACTGTTTATAATAGCCAGGACATGGAAGCAACCTAGATGTCCATCAGCAAATGAATGGATAAGAAAGCTATGGTACATATACACAATGGAGTATTACTCAGCCATTAAAAAGAATACATTTGAATCAGTTCTAATGAGGTGGATGAAACTGGAGCCTATTATACAAAGTGAAGTAAGCCAGAAAGAAAAACACCAATACAGTATACTAATACAGCATATTATAATACATATATACAATACAGCATATATATGGAATTTAGAAATATGGTAACAATAACCCTGTATATGAGACAGCAAGAGACACTGATGTATAGAACAGTCTTTTGGACTCTGTGGGAGAGGGAGAGGGTGGGATGATTTGGGAGAATGGAATTGAAATATGTATAATATCATATATGAAGTGAGTCGCCAGTCCAGGTTCGATGCACGATACTGGATGCTTGGGGCTGGTGCACTGGGACGATCCAGAGGGATGGTATGGGGAGGGAGGAGGGAGGAGGATTCAGGATGGGGAACACATGTATACCTGTGGCAGATTTTTTTGATATATAGCAAAACCAACACAATATTGTAAAGTTAAATAAAATAAAATTAAAAAAAAAAACAAAGTGATGTCTGAGGCGGCTTTACAAATAGCTGTAGAAAGAAGAGATGTGAAAGGCAAGGGAGACTGAAAAAAATATACCCACCTGAATGCAGAGTTCCAGAGAATAGCAAGGAGAGGTAAGAAAGCCCTTTTAAATGAACAATGCAAAGAAATAGAGGAAAACAATAGAATGGGAAAGACTAGAGAGTTTTCAACAAAATAAGAGATACCAAGGAAACATTTCATGCAAAGATGGGCATGATAAAGGACAGAAATGGTAAGGACTGAACAGAAGCAAAAGAGATTTAGAAGAGGTGTCAAAAATACACAGAAGAAATATGCATAAAAGTTCTTAATGACCTGGATAACCACTATGGTGTGGTCACTCACCTAGAGCCAGACATCCTGGAGTGTGAAGTCAAGTGGACCTTAGAAAGCATTGCTAAGAACAAAGCTAGTGGAGGTGATGGAGTTCTAGCTGAGCTATTTCAAATCCTTAAAGATAATGTGGTTAAAGTGCTGCACTCAACACGTCAGAAAATTTGGAAAACCCAGCAGTGTCCATAGGACTAGAAAAGGTCAGTTTTCATTACAATCCCAAAGAAAGGCAATGCCAAAAAATGTTCAAACTACCATGCAACTGAGCTCATTTCACATGCTAGCAAGGTTATGCTCAAAATCCTTCAAGCTAGACTTCAGCAATATGTGAACTGAGACCTTTCAGATGTACAATCTGGATTCAGAAAAGGCAGAAATCAGAGATCAAATTGCCAACATTCACTGAATAATGGAGAAAGCAAGGGAATTCCAGAAAAACATCTACTTCTGCTGCATTGACTATGCTATAGCCTTTGACTGTTGTGGATCACAATAAACTGTGGAAAATTCTTAAAGAGATGGGAATACCAGATCACCTTACCTGCCTCCTGAGAAACCTGTATGCAGGTCAAGGAGCAACAGTTAGAACAGGACATGGAACTGGTTCAAAACTGGCAAAGGAGTATGTCAAGGTTGTATATTGCTACCATGCTTATTTAACGTCTATACAGAGTACATTATGTGAAATGCCAAGCTGGATGAACCACAGGCTGGAATCAAGATTGCCAGGAGAAATATAACCAACCTCAGATATGCAGATGATACCAGTCTAATGGCAGAAAGGGAAGAGGAACGAAAGAGTTTCTTGATGAAGGTGAAAGAGGAGAGTGAAAAAACTGGCTTAAAACTCAACATTCAAAAAATGAAGGTTATGCCATTCGGTTCCATCACTTCATGGCAAACAGAAGCAGAAAACAGGGAAGCAGTGACAGATTTTCTTTTCTTGGACTCCAATATTGCTGCTGACAGTGACTGCAGCTGTAAAATTAAAAGATGTCTGCTCCTTGGAAGAAAAGCTATGACTAACTTAGCATTTTAGGGCTGTCCTTGTAGCTCAGTTGGTAAAGAATCTGCCTGCAATGCAGGAGACCTGGGTTCAATTCCTGGGTTCAGAAGATCCCCTGGAGAAGGAAATGACAACCCACTCCAGTATTCTTGCCTGGAGAATCCCTTGGACAGAGGAGCCTGGGCAGGCTACAGTCTATAGGGTTGCAAGAGTTGGACACATCTTAGCGACTAAACCACCACCAACTTAGCATTTTAAAAAGCAGAGACATCACTTTGTTGAGATAGGTCCATATAATGAAAACTATGGTTTTTCTAGTAGTCATATACAGATGTGAGAGTTGGACTGTAAAGAAGGCTAAGTGCTGAACAATTGATGCTTCTGAAATGTGGCGGTGGTGAAGACTCTTGAGAGTCCCTTGGACTGCAAGGAGGTCAAACAAGTCAATCCTAAAGGAAATCAACTCTGAATATTCATTGGTCACTGGAAAAGACCCTGATGCAGGAAAAGATTGAAGGCAAAAAGGCGAAAGGAGCAACAGAGGATGAAATGGCTTAGATAGCATCACCAACTCAATGGATATGAATCTGAGCAAACTCCGAGAGACAGTGGGGAACAGAAGAGCCTTGCGTATTTCAGTCCATGAGTTTGCAAAGACTTGGACACAACTTAGCGACTGAGCAACAGCACCAATTCCCAATGTGTGAATGTGTCACGAGGCTTTCCCCCATACCAACAGGCAATTCTCCAACACAAGCTGGGTGTCCTGCAATTCAACTCAATTCTCACACTATCTAGCCAAAGAAGATAGCATCAGATTCCACAAGTTGAGCGCTCAGTCCCACATGACTACTTCACACTCTCTGCTTCAGATGCCAGTCATTAAGTCCAAGTGACCAAGTAAACTTCTGACCCATGAGTTAAGTGGGGAAGTTCAAATGACCCCATTCCCTGGGTTGTATTAATTTACTACAGTGTCTTACAGAACTCAAATATTTTACTAACTAAATACTAGTCATCTAAACTACTTACTTACTAGATTAATTATAGAGGGACATAATTTAGGAATAGTCAGAAGGAAGAGATCCATAGTGAAAGGTATGGAGAAAGCATAGAGAGCATGAAATGATAATGAGGTAACTTTCTGGAATGGATGGACCATAATGTTCCATAGTTTTGATAGAGGTTTGGGCTGCACAAGTGAATGCATTTATCAAAACTCATGGAAGATACACTTAAAATATGTGCATTTTATGTACATTTTATATAAGATGCATGCAAAATATTTGAGGAAGTTGGTGAGATGTTTACAACATTCTTTCAATGAGTAGAAAATAAGGTGAATTAATGAATAGAGGGACAGATAGGATATTTGAGCAAGCATAGGAAAATGTAATGGGCAGATGCTAGGTAGCAGCTTTTGGGGAGGGTGTGGTCACTGAAATTTTTTTCTTTTTTTAACTTTGATGCATGTTCAAGAGTTTGCATAATAAGGAGTTGGAAAAATGCAGCATAAAAGGCACATGTGATTTATTCAGTCTGTCTAGCATTTTTGATGTTAATGAAAGTAATAGAGACTGAATTAAATTGTATTTAATTTCAGCTTTGCCTTTTCATATGTACCCACTATTCATAATAGTGAAAGAAGTTACCTGCATGGGTTTCTTTTAGAACTCAATTAACATTGATTTGCCCATTGCTGCAGACTGTATTAATACTAACAACTTAGAATAAATTAGTTTTTGCTCTTTATGAATAAGTTCAATAACCTGCTCCTTTCATTTCTACTTCCTTTAAATGTGTTCTAATTAAAAGCTATTAATATTTGTATTTCCTGGCAATTTTATTTTTTCATTCATATTCAAATTACCACATTACTGAAAGCCATATATTTCCTAATAAATGTCAGATTTTATTGTTTGTTATTTCTATTTAAGAGTTTAATGACTCTACTTGGATGTTCAAAACTTAACTTAAAAAAAAAAAATCATAGTTTAACAATCAACATGCCCTATTTTTCAGATATGAACTGTTCTAATACAAAGCACTAGCTAATGGCCCAGAAAATGGTTAGGTTCATTGAAGGTGTCCAAAGAACATATGAAAACTACTATCTGAATTTATTTTTCTTAAAAAATATTTATTCATATTTAGTCTATTGATTGACCAGGACATGCTCGCTTGGTCTTTATCAGTCACATATCACATGCAGTATTTGAATTTCTTTACAAAAGAATGATATGCAATGTGGAAGAGTTGGCAGTTATGTTATTGTATTATATTGTAGTTCATAATTGACTGTGTAAATGGATTTATAAATATTAATTTTAATTAAGAAAACTCATAGAAAAGGACACTTGGTTTAAAAGACTTCTTTAAAAAGCAGGCAAGAAATGAAGGAAAAACAATCTGTGAAATGAAAGTAATATTAATAAATGTGAACATGAGAAAATGATAAAACCAACTTATCTTCCTAGCCAGAAAACTGGAGCACTTCAGAGCCTCATTATGCAATAAAGATGATGTTCTAAAGTGATCTGACCAAAAGTCACCTAAAAGTATAGTTATCAAGAAGACGACTATTTGAAATTATATGCACTACTATTAATGATGAACTTTGCCCTAAAGGAATTTTCATGTCTTGAGATAATAACTCATAATAGTATAAAGTGTTCTTGGGATCAAGACTTTTTAAACATGGAGAAAATGAAGACAAATCTATCCAACTTTTTTTTTTCCTAGTCACTTAAGCTTTTATTTTTGTGAGAGGGTTCAAAGGAGAGCTTTAATACAGGTTAGACTTGAGGCTTTTCAAGCAGATCTAAGTCTTGATGAAATGATTCAAACTCAAATCCTGAACACATAATCATGGTAGGCCCCAGTGTCTTCAAAAACTTATACTTGATGCTTTCCCAAAGTGCTAGGATTTGAATGCCAAAGTACAAACTGATTCATGTTTTTGTCCGTGGATTTCTTTAAATGAAGTACATGTTAGCGTCCACAGATATCAGAGTTCTGCAAAACCGCCTAGAATCCATGTTTCCAGGAGGACCACGGACGCCCCACCCCGCCCATTGCGATGCCCTCCACAACCAGGTCTGCAGTTTTTAAATGGGACATTAAAAGTCATTTGATATGTAATATTGTACTTTACATAATTTAACATAAATTTTAAATTTTTAAAAGTCTTTTTTGAGTGAAAGACATGAAAACTCCCAAAAAACTGAACAAAGACTTGTTCTTCTGTAGTAGAGGGCTGGAGTAATACATGACAAACAAACATAAACGCATTTAATTAGAAGACAAAAATGAATTGCCGGAAGATCTGAACAAACAAGGGTGGGAGGGATAGAAGTCAGTTGATGAAAATACGCATATTTCAATTACAGTCCAATTTATGGTATTTTCTAAATTTCACTTCAGTAAGGTTGATGTTGAAGTGTTGATGTTCAGTGATGTTGAAGCTGAAACTCTAATACTCTGGCCACCTGATACAAAGAACTGATTCATTTGAAAAGACCCTGATGCGGGTAAAGATTGAAGGCAGGAGGAGAAGGGGACAACAGAGGATGAGATGGTTGAATGGCATCACCAACTCAATGGACATGAATTTGAGTAAACTCCGAGAGTTGATGATGGACAGAGGCCTGGTGTGCTGTGGTCCATGGGGTTGCAAGGAGTTGGACATGACTGAGTAACTGAACTGAACTGAATGAAATACATAAAGAACTACATTTTCTGTGATCCTCTAAAGGAAAATATAAAGAAGAGATAGATCTTACATAATAACTGTAATAAAATCCATCTTTCTTGAAATACTTATAAGTGTTCATAGAGCAGCATATTTGATTATAATGAAGACGGGAGTCCAGGATGAGAGAATCACACATGAATTCATTTCATCCTTTTTCAGAGACAAGATTCTGCACTGGAATATGTATTTTGGGTGGATATGCTTCAGCTGGAAATGCCCTCATTTTCTGATGGAATTCCAAAGAACTACTGCTGATCTGACTGCAAAATTACCTTCACATTAATTTTACACTAGTTGGCTAAACCTAAAAGTGAAAAATTCCGACAAACATTATCAGTCATGAGTTTCAGCTGATGAGGTTCTGACTTTCTGACTGGAGCAACGTCTCCAGAGACTGGCTACAGATACTCTGTGTGAGAACATTTGTGATCACAGTCCTATGTGTTCAAAACAAAGCGGTTGGATGATTTCATTGTTCTGGTAAGAGTTGCAAGTGAGGGAGTTGTAAAATATAGCAACTCTGTCAACCTACAGAACGAAGTGTCAGAGATTCCTTTCTAGGCATGGAAAACAACTCTCAGGTTATCTCCTTTAAGCTCTCATAAAGTACATACTGAATAAATCCATGTTAAAATCAATGAACAAATCAACAAATTAACAAATAACATACAGTTTCAAATATAATTCAAAAATGCTATTATCTCCTCTTCCATAATTGTTTAAATTATACATCAGATCAGATGTTCAGTCGTGTCCGACTCTTTGTGACTCCATGAATCACAGCACGCCAGGCCTCCCTGTCCATCAGCTCCTGGAGTTCACTCACTCACGCCCATAGAGTGACTGATGCCATCCAGCCATCTCATCCTCTGTCATCCCCTTCTCCTCTTGCCCCCAATCCCTCCGCATCAGAGTCTTTTCCAATGAGTCAACATAACTGTGTAGGACAAAAGAAAAGAAAAAGAAATATAAAAAGGAATTGAGATGGGACTTGCATCCCTGGGAGGGAGCTACAAAAGAGGAAAGGTTCTCATACCATGGGATTTCCCATACTGGCAGGGAGAACTTCTGGGACAGAAGGAGAGCTTCAGAGCATCAGGAAGAGCATAGCAACTAGTCTATGGCTGCCAGAACAGAGGGAAACCTGCACAGATGATCAGTGTTGCCACCCTGCACTCCCCAGACTGAGAGGTGTGTCCACCAGTGTGGATGGGGGCTAGATGCTGCAGGTCAGACCTGAGGAGGGGATGGAGGTTGGTGGCACAGAAACTGCCTGAGGGGATGGATCTGGTGTGACCACAACTGAGGGTGTACAAGGAGGAAGCCTGGCCTGCCTTAGAGACCAAGAATCATTGCTTGGGAGGTGAGTGAGGGGAGGGGCAAGACCTGCCATTGCCTTTTCCCCTTTGTGCTGTGATGCCCACATAAGCTCTAGAAACAGGCATGAGTCACCATTGCAGATTTCAGGAGTAGTCACAAGCTGCCATCACAACCTCCCAGGCTACAGAAGTGGTCATGAGCCCCCATCACTAGCCTTCTGGGCTCCAGGAGCACACACAAGCTGCAGCCACCACCAGGAACCCCAGAAGCAGGCACCAGCTGCTGCATCAGCACACCCACTATCAAGGAGATAATGGCCAGTACACTCTGAGGAAGGGCTTCCTGGTGGCTCAGACAGTAAAGAATCTGCCTGCAATGGGAGAGACATGGGTTCAGTCCCTGGGCTGGGAAGATCCCCTGGAGAAGGGAACAGCTACCCACTCAAGTATTCTGACTTGAAGAAATCCATGGACAGAGGAGCCTGGCAGACTAAAGTCCATGGGGTCACAAAAAATCAGACATGACTGAGTGACTTTCACTTTCACACTCTGAGGAAGGAGGCATCATGCATCCATACTAAAAATAGCTGCTGCACCAAAATTATTAAACCCATACAACTACACAGGGACACTATACACATAAAGAACCCCCAAAGACCACAGTAGATAATTGTTTCTCCTATACTCACAAAGGTCTGTCTAGTCAAGCCTAAGATTTTTCCAGTGGTCATGTATGGATGTGAGAGTTGGGCTGTGAAGAAAGCTGAACGCCGAAGAATTGATGCTTTTGAACTGTGGTGTTGGAGAAGACTCTTGAGAGTTCCTTGGACTGCAAGGAGATCCAACCAGTCTATTCTAAAGGAGATCAAGCCTGGGTTTTCTTTGGAAGGAATGATGCTAAAGCTGAAACTCCAGTACTTTGGCCACCTCATGTGAAGAGTTGACTCATTGGAAAAGACTCAGATGCTGGGAGGGATTGGGGGCAGGAGGAAAAGGGGACGACAGAGGATGAGATGGCTGGATGGCATCACTGACTTGATGGACGTGAGTTTGAGTGAACTCCGGTAGATGGTGATGGACAGGAAGGCCTGGTGTGCTGCGATTCATGGGGTCACAAAGAGTAGGACAGGACTGAGCAACTGAACTGAATTGAACTGATACTCACAAAGAGAGATGTAAGTAAAATGAAGCAGAGGAACTACTCTCAGTTAAAAGACTAAGAGATTTCTCCTGAAAGAATAAGCTGTGAAACAGACCTTTTCAGTTGTATAGATACTAACTTCAAAAAGGAGATAATGGAAATACGGAAGGAATTAAGAAAGGCTATCAACATAAATGCAGAGACCTATAAAAGGAAATAAATTATTAATATAAAGAGGAGCCAAGAAAAATTCATTTGTTGAAAGCTGAGGTAAAGGCAATGAATAGCAGAATGAATAATACTAAAGAATGAATAAGTGCTGTGGAAGGTAGAATAATAGAAACAACCCAATTAGAACAGCAGACAGAAAGCCAATTGAAAAACCAAAAAACAAAAGCAATATAAGAGACTTGTGGGATAATATAGTGTGCCAATCTACTAATAATAGGGATCCTCCAAGGGAAAGAAAGAGAACAGGAGATAGAAATGATGGCTAAAAATTTCCCAAAACTACAGAAGGAAACATCTATGTACAGAGGGTCCCAAACAATTTGAACCCAAACAGATCTACAGCAACCCATTTTATAATGCAAATGGCAAAAGTTAAAAATAGAGTTGCAAAGGCAACAAGAAGAAAACAAAACAATTAGAAGGGAACCCCCGCAAAGCTATCAGCTAATTTTTTTAAAACAGAAATGCTGCAGGCCACAGGGAGTGGCAAGATACATTCAAAATCCTAAAAGGGGAAAAATCTATAACCAGAAAGATTATCATTCAGAATAGAAGGAGAGAATAAACTTCTCAGACAAGCCAAAACTAAATGAGTACAGCAATACTAAAGCTATCGTAAAGGAAATATTGAAAAGTCTACTCTAAATAGGAAAAAAAAAAAACAAAAAAAACTATAGGGTTGGAAAGCAAATAAGCCAGTACACAGGTTACAGGAAAAAATACTTTTGTGAAGCTGAGGATAACCACAATGAAGAGCAAAAGGATGAACATGAAGATGTAAAAGAGGACATCAAAATCATAAGATGTGCGGGAAGAGAGTTTCATTTCCTAGCATGTGTTTGAGCCTATATGATGACCAGTCTAAGGGAAATAGAGGAAGGAATTAATATTCTTGAAAAATAGGTGACCACAAATCAAAAACATACAAAAGATTCACAAAAGCCCACAGAAGAGAATATAATACAAAACAAAGTCATCAAAACACAAAAGGAAAGAGAAAAAGAATGGAAGAAATATAAGATCATTGAGAAAATAGGGTTTTAAATACCAATAATACATATCTATCAATCATTACCTTAAATGTCAATGGACTAAATGTTCCAATAAAAAAACACAGATGGGTAGATTGTATAAAAACCAAGATCCTACATTATGCTACTTACAAGAAACCACTTTAAGAAAAAGGACACATATATATTGAAAATGAGGAAATGGAAAAAGATATTTCACACAAATGGAAATGACAAGAAAGCAGATATCAGACAAAATAAGACTTTAAAATAAAGATCATTAAGAAAGATAATTAAGGGCACTATATGATAAAAGAATCAAAACAGTAGAGGATTTTGCACTCAACATATATGCACCTAATATAGCAGTGCCCAAATATATAAAACAAATGCAAACCACCATAAAGGGAGAAATTGATGGGAATTCAATAGTACTAGGAGACTTTAACATCTTACTCACATCAAAGGACAGATCTTCTAGACAGAATATCAATAAGGCAACAGATATCCTAAGTGATACAACAGAACAGTTAGACCCAATTGATATTTTCAAAGCATTACATCCAAAACAAACAGAATACACACTCTTTTCAAATGTACTTGGAACATTCTCTAGGATGGATCACATAGAAGGCACAAAATAACTCCAAAATTTGAAAATAGAAATTATCTCCGGCATTTTTTCTAACCACAATAGCAGAAAACAAGAAATCAACCATAAAAAGAAATCAGAAAAAAATTACATGGAGACTAAACATGCTATTAAAAAAACAGTGGGTCAATGATGAAATCAAGGAGGAAATTTAAAAATATTTTGATACAAAACACAACCATACAAAATATGTGAAAGTGAAAGTGAAGTCGCTCAGTCGTGTCTGACTCCTAGTGACCCCATAGACTGCAGCCTACCAGGCTCCTCCGTCCATGGGATTTTCCAGGCAAGAGTACTGGAGTGGGGTGCCATTGCCTTCTGGGATACAGCAAAAGCAGTTCTTATAAATTCACAGTGATAGAGGCTCTCCTCAAAAGACAAGAAAAATCTCAAATAAACAATCTAACCTAACACTTAAAAGAATTAGAAGAAGCAGAACAAATAAAACCTAAAGTCAGCAGAAGGAAGGAAATAATAGAGAGATCAGAGAGACAATAAATAAAAGATATTAAAAAACAATAGAAAAAAAAATCAGTAAAACCAAGAGCTTGGTGTTTTTTTGAAAGGATAAACAAAACTGACATTCCTCTGGCCAGGTTTACCAAGAAGAAAACAGACAGCCCAAGTAAACAATGTAAGAAATGAAAACAGATATAACAACTGATACCGCAAACATACAAAACCACGAGGGAATACTATGAACAATAATATGCCAACAAATTTGACAACCTAGAGAAATGGACAAGTTTCTAGAAAAAAACACCCCACCAAATCTGAATCAAGAAGAAACAGATAACTTGAACAGACCAATCAGTAGAGTGAAATAAAATGTGCAATTTTTAAAAACCCTATACAAACAAAAGTCCAGGACCAAATGATTTCCCAGGCAAATTCTGCCAAACATACAAAGAAGAACTTGTACTGACCCTTCTCAAACTCTCCCAAAATAGAAGAAGGAACACTCCCAAAGACATTCTATGAAGCCGCCATCACCCTGAGACCAAAACCAGACAAGGACACCACCAAAAAAAGAAAATTAAATCAATATCTTTGATGAATATGGATGCAAAAATTCTCAAGGAAATATCAGCAAATCGAATCCAACAATACATAAAAGAGATCATACACCTCAACTGAGTGGGATTCATCCCAGGTTCACAAGGGTGGTTCAATATATGCAAAATCAATGAGATATAACACAGCAAAGAAGAAGCAAAAACCACATGATCATCTTAATAGATACAGAAAAAGTATTTGACAAAATTCAACACCCATTCATGATAAAAACTCTTAACAAAGTGGGTATAGAATGAACCTATCTTAACATAATAAAAGCCATGTATGACAAACCCACAGTCAATATAATACACAACTGTGAAAAATTGAAAACATTCCTATTTAACTCTGGACCAAGACAAGGATGTCCACTCTCACCTCTTCTACTCAACATAGTATTGAAGTCATAGCCCCAGCAAGTTGGAAGGGAAGATGTAAAACTATCATTATATGCAGATGACGTGATACTATATATAGAAAACCCTGAAGACTTCAGACAAAAACTACTAGAAGTGATAAATTCAGCAAGATACAAGAGTATCAAGATTAGCAGGGTACAAGATTAACATAAACTAGTTGGTTGCACTACTTTAACAATGAAATATCAGAAAGGGGATGTTAAAAGACAATACCTTTCAAAATTGTACCCCCCAAAATAAAATATTTAGGAATAAACCTGACCAACAAGGTGGCTTACATGGTGAGAACTATAAAACATTAATAAAGGGAAATGAGGATGACTAAAAGAAATGGAAAGATATCTCATGCTCTTGAATTGGAAGAATTAATACTGTTAAAATGGACACATGATACAAAGCAACCTATGGGCTTAATGTGATCCCTATCAAATTACCCATGACACTGTTCACAGACCTAGTACAAATAATCCTAAAATTTATATGAAACCATAAAAGACCCAGAATTTCAAAGCAATCCTGAAGAAAAAGAAAAAGCAGGAGGCATAACCCTCTCAGACTTCAGGCAATACTATAGAACTTCAGTAATCAAACCATGCCATTGGCACAAAAACATATCTTATGGATCAATGGAACAGAATTGAGAGCCCCCAAATAAATCCACACACCTATGGTCAGGACTTCCCTGTAGCTCAAACAGTAAAGAATCTGCCTGTGATGCAGGAGACCTGGGTTCGATCCCTGGGTCAGGAAGATTCTCTGGAAAAGGGAATGGCAATCCACTCCAGTATTCTTGCCTGGAGAATACCATGGACAGAGTAGCCTGGTGGGCTACAGTCTGTGGGGTCACAAAGAGTTGGACAGGACTGAGTGATTTCACTTCACTTCATGTAACCTATGGTCAATCAATCCTCAACAAAAGAGGCAAAAAATACAATGGGAAAAAGACAGTCTCTTTAGCAAATGGCTTTAAGAATGTTAGACAGTCAAATGTAAATCTCTGAAGTTAGAATGCATACTTATACCATACACAAAAATAAAAAATAAACTCAAAATATCTTAAAGACTTAAACATAAAACATGATACCATAAAACCCCTAAAAGAGATCACAGGCAAGATATTCTCTGGCATAAGTCATATCAATGTTTTCTTATGTAGGTCTCCCAAGGCAATAGAAATAAAATAAAAATGAGACCTAATCAAATTTATAAGCTTTTGCACAGCAAAGTGAAAGTGAAAGTGAAATCTCTCAGTCATGTCTGACTCTTTGCTACCCCATGGACTGTAGCCTACCAGTCTCCTCAGTCTATGGAATTTTCCAGCCAAGAATACTGGAGTGGGCTGCCGTTTCCTTCTCCAGGGGATCTTCCCCACCCAGGGATCGAACCCAGGTCTCCCACGTTGCAGGCAGATGCTTTACCATCTGAGCCACCAGGGAAGCAAAGAAAACTACAAACAAAACAACAAAAAAATGGGAGAAAATGTATGCAAATGATGTGACCAACAAGGGCCTAATTTCAAAAATATACAAACAGCTCACACAATTCAACAACAAGAACAAAAAAACATCAAAAAATGGGCAGAGGACCTAAACAGACATTTCTTCAGAAAAGGCATATAGATAGCCAATAGGCATATGAAAAGATGCTGAACATTACTAATTATTACAGAAATGCAAATTAAAACTATAATGAAGTACCACCTCCTATGGGTCAAACTGGCCATCATTTTAAAAAATCTACAAAGTAACAAATGCTAACCAGGGTGTGGGATAAAAAGAGAACCTTTCTACACTGTTGGTGGGAATGTAAATTGGTGTAGCCACATTGGAAAACAGCATGGAGATTTCTCAGAAAACTAAAAATACAATTACTATCTGACCCAGGAATCCCACTCCTGGATGTATAATGAGTCAAAACTATAGTTTAAAAAGATACATGCACTTATATGTTCATAGCAGCACTATTCACAATAGCTAACACATTGAAACAATCTGAATGTCCATTGACAGCTGAATGGATAAAGATGTGGCACATGTGTGTGTGGAGGTGCTTCCCTAGTGGCTGAGCTGGTAAAGAATCTGCCTGCAATGCAGGAGACCCAGGTTTAATCCCTGGGTAGGGAAGATCCCCTGGAAAAGGAATGGGCAACCCACTCCAGTATTCTTGCCTGGAGAATTCCATGGACAGAGGAGCCAAGCAGATTACAGTCCATGGGATTGCTAAGAGTCAGACATGACTGTGCGACTAACTCACTTTTTCATTTTTCATACACACACACAGGCTTCTGTGGTGGCTCAAACAGTGAAGAATCTACCTGTAGTGCAGGAGACACGGGTTTGATCTCTGGGTGGGGACGATCCCCTGGAGAAGTGAATGGCTACCCACTCCAGTATTCTCACTTGGATAATTTCATGGTCAGCAAAGCCTGAAGGTCTAAAGACCATGGGGTCTCAAAGAGTCAGACACAATTGAGCAACTAACACACACAGACACATATATACAATGGAATACTACTCAGCTATAAAAACAATGAAATAATGCCATTTGCAGCAACACGGATGCAACAGAG
Source organism: Bos indicus (assembly GCF_029378745.1). Classification (NCBI taxonomy): domain Eukaryota; kingdom Metazoa; phylum Chordata; class Mammalia; order Artiodactyla; family Bovidae; genus Bos; species Bos indicus. The sequence goes on along the minus strand of NC_091765.1, from coordinate 56,114,378 downwards.
ACTATCATATTAAGTGAAATAAGTAAGAAAGAGAAAGACAAACACTAAAACTCTATATGACATCACTTACATGGTTAATGCTCAAAATCATTGAAGCCAGGCTTCAATAGTACATGATCCGAGAACCTCCAAATGTTCAAGCTGGATTTCGAAAAGGCAGAGGAACCAGAGATAAAATACCAACATCCGTTTGATCACAGAAAAGGCAAAGGAATTCCAGAAAAAATATCTAATTCTCCTTCATTTACTACACTAAAGCCTTTGACTGTGTAGATCACAAAAAACTGTAGAAAATTCCTAAAGAGAGGGAAATACCAGACCACCTTACCTTCATTCTGAGAAATCTGTATGCCGATCAAAAACCAGCAGTTAGAACTGGACAAGGAACAATGAACTGGTTCAAAACTGGAAAAAGTACGTCAAGGCTTTATATTGTTACCCTGCTTAAATAAGGCTATGATGTATAAATAAATCAGTATACATGATGGACTTCTATGCAGAGTCCTGGCATGTGAAATGCCAGGTTGGATGAAGCTTAAGCTGGAATCAGGATTTCCAGGAGAAATATCAATAATCTTAGATATGCAGATGACACCACCCTTATGGCAGAAAGTGAAGAGGAACAAAAAAGAGCCTCTTGATGAAGGTGAAAGAGGAGAGTAAAAAAGCTGGCTTAAAATTTAACATTCAGAGGGGGAGGAGCTAAGATGGCAGAGGAGTAGGACGGGGAGAACACTTTCTCCCCCACAAATTCATCAAAAGAACATTTAAACGCGGAGTAAATTCCACAAAACAACTTCTGAATGCCGGCAGAGGACATCAGGCACCCAGAAAAGCAACCCAAGTCTTTGAAAGGAAGTAGGAAAAAATATAAAAGATAAAAAAAAGAGACAAAAGAGGGAGGGATGGAGTTCCGTCCCGGGAAGGGAGTCTTAAAAAGAGAGAAGTTTCCAAACACCAGGAAACCTTCTCACTGCCGAATCTGTGCCAAGCCTTGGAAGCACAGAGGGCAACATAACAGGGAGGAAAAATAAATAAACAATTAAAACCCACAGATTGCGAGCCCTACGGTAACTTCCCCAGCGGAGAAGCAGCGCAGACGCCTGCACACGCCACTAGCAAGCGGGGGCTGGGCAGGGAGGCGCGCCACGGGCTGCATCCCTTAGAGTAAGGATCTGGCCTGAATACTCTGAGCGCTATCTGAGCGAAATAATTTGGGCTAGCACACCAGACTGTGGGATATCTACCATGCGAAAAGCCAGCCCTAACCTAAGACATCGCCAGGCCCGCGCACGGAACAAAGGACTGAACAGAGATAGCCGGCAGCAGACCATCCCCCTCGGGTGACAGGCAGCCAGAGCCGGAAGAGGGTAATCGCAGCCCCAGAGAGACATTATCTATAAAACTGTAAGCAGGCTTCTTTGCTAACTAAAACGTCTTGGGGGTCTGGACGGTCAACATCTGCCTGAGAAGGTGCGCTGGTTGTACACCTAGATAACTGAGCGGCAGGGAGGCGATAAGTCGCAGCAATCGCGCTCGCCAAATACCTCATCACCTGAGCTGCTTGGACCTGGGAAGGGCACAAAACGCAGGCCCAACCGAGTCTGTGCCTCTGAGGACTACCCGAGTGCCTGAACCTGAGCGGCTTGGACCTGGGAGGTGCAGGCAGCCCAGGGCCAGCCACGGATGGTTCCCAGTGGAGCAACCTAGAGCCTGAGCAGTGTGGGCAGGGAGGCTACACGTGCCGTGAGCGGGGGCAGACCCAGTGAGGCTGAGGTACTGCGAGCACACGCCAGTGTTATTTGTTTGCAGCATCCCTTCCTCCCCACAGCGCGACTGAACAACTGAGCCTAAAAAAAAAAAAAAAGTGTCCACCACCGTCCCCTTTGTGTTAGAGCGGAAACCAGACACTGAAGAGACCGGCAAACAGAAGAAGCTATAACAGAGGGAACCGCCTGGGAAGCTACAGGCAATAGAGTAAAACCCTGTGGTTAGTACCGAATACATAGGAAGGGGCCTATAGATCTTGAGAAATATAAGTCGGACCAAGGAACTAGACAAAAATGAACTGAACCCATAATACTCACAACAAAACAAGAGAAAGTCCTAGATATATTTTTACTATTTTTACGATTATTCTTTTTTTTCTTTTAATTTTTTAAAAAAATTTTAAGTCCTCTATTATTCCTTTAATTTTAACTTTTATAACCTATTACTTTGCAAAAAAAAAAAAACAAACCCTATTTTTTTAAAAGCAAACTTCATATATACATTTTTTATAATTTTTTTGACCTTTTTTTTTTCTTCTTCTTCTTTTCTTTAACATTGTATTTTTGAAATTCCAAACTCTACTCTAGATTTTTAACTTTAGCTTTTTGGTATTTGTTATCAATTTTGTACCTATAGTTTTTTTTATAATTTCTGTGACTTTTTTTTTTTTCTTTTGTTTCTGTTTCTTTCTCTTCTTCCTTTATATAACATTGTATATCTGAAATTCCAAACTCTACTCTAGATTTTTAATTTATACTTTTTGGTATTTGTTATCAATTTTGTACCTGTATTTTCTTTATAATTTTTGCGACTTTGTTTTTTTTTCTCTCTTTCTTCTTCTTCTTTTTTTTAACATTGTATTTTTGAAATTCCAAACTCTACTCTAGATTTTTAACTTTTGCTTTTTGGTATTAGTTATCAATTTTGTACCTATATTTTCTTTATAATTTATGGGACCTTGTTTTTGTTTGTTTTTTTCTTTCTTTCTTTTCCTTCTTCTTTTCTTTAATATTGTATTTTTGAAATTCCGAACTCTACTCTAGATTTTTAATTTTTGCTTTTATGTATTTGTTACCATTTTGTACCTTTAAGAACCCAATCTTCAGGACCCATTTTTCACTAGGGAGCGAGATTACTGGCTTGACTGCTCTCTCTCCCTTTGGACTCTCCTTTTTCTCCACCAGGTCGCCTGTGTCTCCTCCCTAACCCCTCTATACTCTACCCAACTCTTAATTTCTGTGTGTTCCAGACAGTGGAGAACACTTAGGGAACTGATTACTGGCTGGATCTGTCTCCCTGCTTTTCATTCCCCCCTTTTATCCTCCTGGCCACCTCTGTCTCCTTCCTCCTTCTCTTCTCTGTATAACTCTGTGAACATCTCTGAGTGATCCAGTTGTGGAGTGCACATAAGGAAGTGATTACTGGCTAGCCCACTGTCTCCACTATTGATTCCACCCCATCTCATTCGGGTCACCTCTAACTCCCTCCTCCCTCTTCTCTTCTCCATGTAACGCTGTGAACCTCTCTGGGTGACCCTCATGGTAGAGAAATTTTTCATCTTTAATGTAGATGTTTTATCAATGGTGCTGTATAGAAGGAGAAGTTTTGAAACTACTGTAAAAATAAGACCGATAAGTGGAAGCAGGAGGCTTAAGTCCAAACCCTGACTCCAGGGAACTCCTGACTCCACGGAACATTAATTGACAGGAGCTCATCAAATGCCTCCATACCTACACTGAAACCAAGCACCGCACAAGGGCCAACAAGTTCCAGGGCAAGACATACCAAGCAAATTCTCCAGCAACAAAGGAATAAAGCCCTGAGCTCCAAGATACAGGCTGCCCAAAGTCACCCCAAAACCACAGACATCTCAAAGCTCATTTCTGGACACTTGATTGCACTCCAGAGAGAAGAAATACAGCTCCACCCACCAGAACACCGACACAAGCTTCCCTAACCAGGAAACCTTGACAAGCCACCTGTACAAATCCACACACAGTGAGGAAATGCCATAATAAAGAGAACTCCACAAACTGCCAGAATACAGAAAGGACACCCCAAACTCAGCAATTTAAACAAGATGAAGAGACAGAGGAATACCCAGCAGATAAAGGAACAGGATAAATGCCCACCAAACCAAACCAAAGAGGAAGAGATAGGGAATCTACCTGGTAAAGAATTCCGAATAATGATAGTGAAATTGATCCAAAATCTTGAAATCAAAATGGAATCACAGATAAATAGCCTGGAGACAAAGTTTGAGAAGATGCAAGAAAGGTTTAACAAGGACCTAGAAAAAATAAAAAAGAGTAAATATATAATGAATAACGCAATAAATGAAATTAAAAACACTCTGGAGGCAACAAATAGTAGAATAACAGAGGCAGAAGATAGGATTAGTGAATTAGAAGATAGAATGGTAGAAATAAATGAATCAGAGAGGATAAAAGAAAAACGAATTAAAAGAAATGAGAACAATCTCAGAGACCTCCAGGACAATATTAAACGCTACAACATTCGAATCAGAGGGGTCCCAGAAGAAGAAGACAAAAAGAAAGACCATGAGAAAATACTTGAGGAGATAATAGTTGAAAACTTCCTTAAAATGGGGAAGGAAATAATCACCCAAGTCCAAGAAACCCAGAGAGTCCCAAACAGGATAAACCCAAGGTGAAACACCCCAAGACAGATATTAATCAAATTAACAAAGATCAAACACAAAGAACAAATATTAAAAGCAGCAAGGGAAAAACAACAAATAACACACAAGGGAATTCCCATAAGGATAACAGCTGATCTTTCAATAGAAACTCTTCAAGCCAGGAGGGAATGGCAAGACATACTTAAAGTGATGAAAGAAAATAACCTACAGCCCAGATTATTGTACCCAGAAAGGATCTCATTCAAGTATGAAGGAGAAATCAAAAGCTTTTCAGACAAGCAAAAGCTGAGAGGATTCAGCACCACCAAAGCAGCTCTCCAACAAATACAAAAAGGATATTCTCTAGACAGGAAACACAAAAATGGTGTATAAATTTGAACCCAAAACAATAAAGTAAATGGCAATGGGATCATACTTATCAGTAATTACCTTAAACGTAAATGGGTTGAATGCCCCAACCAAAAGACAAAGACTGGCTGAATGGACACAAAAACAAGACCCCTACATATGCTGTCTACAAGAGACCCACCTCAAAACAGGGGACACATACAGACTGAAAGTGAAGGGCTGGAAAAAGATTTTCCATGCAAATAGGGACCAAAAGAAAGCAGGAGTAGCAATACTCATATCAGATAAAATAGACTTTAAAACAAAGGCTGTGAAAACAGACAAAGATGGTCACTACATAATGATCAAAGGATCAATCCAAGAAGAAGATATAACAATTATAAATATATATGCACCCAACACAGGAGCACCGCAATATGTAAGACAAATGCTAACAAGTATGAAAGGAGAAATTAACAATAACACAATAATAGTGGGAGACTTTAATACCCAACTTACTCCTATGGATAGATCAACTAAACAGAAAATTAACAAGGAAACACAAACTTTAAACGATACTAGACCAGTTAGACCTAATTGATATCTATAGGACATTTCATCCCAAAACAATGAATTTCACCTTTTTCTCAAGCGCACATGGAACCTTCTCCAGGATAGATCACATCCTGAGCCATAAATCTAGCCTTGGTAAATTCAAAAAAATAGAAATCATTCCAAGCATCTTTTCTGACCACAAGGCAGTAAGATTAGATCTCAATTACAGGAGAAAAACTATTAAAAATTCCAACGTATGGAGGCTGAAAAACACGCTGCTGAATAACCAACAAATCACAGAAGAAATCAAAAAAGAAATCAAAATTTGCATAGAAACGAATGAAAATGAAAACACAACAACCCAAAACCTGTGGGACACTATAAAAGCAGTCCTAGGAGGAAAGTTCATAGCAATACAGGCATACCTCAAGAAACAAGAAAAAAATGAAATAAATAGCCTAACTCTACACCTAAAGCAACTAGAAAAGGAAGAAATGAAGAACCCCAGGGATAGTAGAAGGAAAGAAATCTTAAAAATTAGGGCAGAAATAAATGCAAAAGAAACAAAAGAGACCATAGCAAAAATCAACAAAGCCAAAAGCTGGTTCTTTGAAAGGATAAATAAAATTGACAAACCATTAGCTAGACTCATCAAGAAACAAAGGGAGAAAAGTCAAATCAATAAAATTAGAAATGAAAATGGAGAGATCACAACAGACAACACAGAAATACAAAGGATCATAAGAGACTACTATCAGCAATTATATGGTAATAAAATGGACAACGTGGAAGAAATGGACAAATCCTTAGAAAAGTACAACTTTCCAAAACTGGACCAGGAAGAAATAGAAAATCTTAACAGACCCATCACAAGCACGGAAATTGAAACTATAATCAAAAATCTTCCAGCAAACAAAAGCCCAGGTCTAGACGGCTTCACAGCTGAATTCTACCAAAAATTTAGAGAAGAGCTAACACCTATCCTACTCAAACTCTTCCAGAAAATTGCAGAGGAAGGTAAACTTCCAAACTCATTCTATGAGGCCACCATCACCCTAATACCAAAACCTGACAAAGATCCCACAAAAAAAGAAAACTACAGGCCAATATCACTGATGAACATAGATGCAAAAATCCTTAACAAAATTCTAGCAATCAGAATCCAACAACACATTAAAAAGATCATACACCATGACCAAGAGGGCTTTATCCGAGGTATGCAAGGATTCTTCAATATCTGCAAATCAATCAATGTAATACACCACATTAACAAATTAAAAAATAAAAACATATGATTATCTCAATAGATGCAGAGAAAGCCTTTGACAAAAATCAACATCCATTTATGATAAAAACTCTCCAGAAAGCAGGAATAGAAGGAACATACCTCAACATAATAAAAGCTATATATGACAAACCCACAGCAAACATTATTCTCAATGGTGAAAAATTGAAAGCATTTCCTCTAAAGTCAGGAACAAGATAAGGGTGCCCACTTTCACCATTACTATTCAACATAGTTTTGGAAGTTTTGGCCACAGCAATCAGAGCAGAAGAAGAAATATAAGGAATGCAAATTGGAAAAGAAGAAGTAAAACTCACTATTTGCAGATGACATGATCCTCTACATAGAAAACCCGAAAGACTCCACCAGAAAATTAGTAGAACTAATGAATGAATATAGTAAAGTTGCAGATATAAAATCAACACACAGAAATCCCTTGCATTCCTATACACTAATAATGAGAAAACAGAAAGAGAAATTAAGGAAACAATTCCATTCACCATTGCAACGAAAAGAATAAAATACTTAGGAATATATCTACCTAAAGAAACTAAAGACCTATATATAGAAAACTATAAAACACTGGTGAAAGAAATCAAAGAGGACACTAATAGATGGAGAAATATACCATGTTCATGGATTGGAAGAATCAACATATTGAAAATGAGTATACTACCCAAAGCAATTTATAGATTCAATGCAATCCCTATCAAGCTACCAACGGTATTCTTCACAGAGCTAGAACAAATAATTTCACAATTTGTATGGAAATACAAAGAACCTCGAATAGCCAAAGCTATCTTGAGAAAGAAGAATGGAACTGGAGGAATCAACCTGCCTGACTTCAGGCTCTACTACAAAGCCACAGTCATCAAGACAGTATGGTACTGGCACAAAGGCAGAAATATAGATCAATGGAACAAAATAGAAAGCCCAGAGATAAATCCACGCACATATGGACACCTTATCTTTGACAAAGGAGGCAAGAATATACAATGGATTAAAGACAATCTCTTAACAAGTGGTGCTGGGAAAACTGGTCAACCACTTGTAAAAGAATGAAACTAGAACACTTTCTAACACCATACACAAAAATAAACTCAAAATGGATTAAAGATCTCAACGTAAGACCAGAAACTATAAAACTCCTAGAGGAGAACATAGGCAAAACAGTTTCTGACATACATCACAGCAGGATCCTCTATGACCCACCTCCCAGAATATTGGAAATAAAAGCAAAAATAAACAAATGGGACCTAATTAAACTTAAAAGCTTCTGCACATCAAAGGAAACTATAAGCCAGATGAAAAGACAGCCTTCAGAATGGGAGAAAATAATAGCAAATGAAGCAACTGACAAACAACGAATCTCAAAAATATACAAGCAACTCCTACAGGTCAACTCCAGAAAAATAAATGACCCAATCAAAAAATGGGCCAAACAACTTAATAGATGTTTCTCCAAAGAAGACATGCAGATGGCTAACAAACACATGAAAAGATGCTCAACATCACTCATTATCAGAGAAATGCAAATCAAAACCACTATGAGGTACCATTTCACACCAGTCAGAATGGCTGCGATCGAAAAGTCTACAAGCAATAAATGCTGGAGAGGGTGTGGAGAAAAGGGAACCCTCCTACACTGTTGGTGGGAATGCAAACTAGTACAGCCACTATGGAGAACAGTGTGGAGATTCCTTAAAAAACTGGAAATAGAACTGCCTTATGATCCAGCAATCCCACTGCTGGGCATACACACTGAGGAAACCAGAAGGGAAAGAGACACGTGTACCCCAATGTTCATTGTAGCACTGTTTATAATAGCCAGGACATGGAAGCAACCTAGATGTCCATCAGCAGATGAATGGATAAGAAAGCAGTGGTACATATACACAATGGAATATTACTCAGCCATTAAAAAGAATACATTTGAATCAATTCTAATGAGGTGGATGAAACTGGAGCCTATTATACAGAGTGAAGTAAGCCAGAAAGAAAAACACCAATACAGTACACTAACGTATATATATGGAATTTAGAAAGATGGTAACAATAACCCTGTATATGACACAGCAAAAGAGACACTGATGTATAGAACAGTCTTATGGACTCTGTGGGAGAGGGGGAGGGTGGGAAGATTTGGGAGAATGGCATTGAAACATGTATAATATCATGTATGAAACGAGTCGCCAGTCCAGGTTTGATGCATGATACTGGGTGCTTGGGGCTGGTGCACTGGGACGACCCAGAGGGATGGTATGGGGAGGGAGGAGGGAGGAGGGTTCAGGATGGGGAACACATGTATACCTGTGGCAGATTCATTTCGATATTTGGCAAAACTAATATAATATTGTAACGTTTAAAAATAAAATTAAATTAAAAAAAAGAACATATATATAATTAAAAAAAAAAGAACATATATATATATATATATATATATATATATATATATTTAACATTCAAAAACTAAGATCATGGCATCCGGTCCCATCACTTCATAGCAAATAGACAGGTGAACAATGGAAACTGTGACAAGACTTTATTTTGGGGGGCTCTTAAATCAATGCAGACGGTGACTGCAACCATGAAATTAAAAGACATTTGCTCCTTGGAAGAAAAGCTATAACAAACGCAGAGAGTATATTAAAAAGCAGACATCACTCTGCTGACAAAGATCCACATAGTCAAAGCTATGGTTTTTCAGTAGTCATGTATGGATGTGAGAGTTGTACCATAAAGAAGGCTGAGCACCAAAGAATTGATGCTTTTGAACTGAGGTGCTGGAGAAGACTCTTGAGAGTTCTTAGACAGCAAGGAGATCAAACCAGTCAATCCTAAAGAAAATCAACCATGAATATTCATTGGAAGGACTGATGCTGAAGCTCCAATACTTCGGCCACCTCTTTTGAAGAGACTGTTCATTGGAAAAGACCCTGATGCTGGGAAAGATTGAGGGCAGGAGGAGAAGCGGGCGACAAAGGGTGAGATGGTTGGATGGTATCACCGACTCATTGGACATGAGTTTGAGCAACTCAAAGAGATAGTGACAAACAGAGTAGTCTGGCATGCAGCAGGTCACTGGGTCACAAAGAGTCAGACACAACTGAGTGACTGAACAATAATATGGAGAACCTAAAATATGACACAAATAAACATACCTATGTGGCTGCTGCTGCTGCTAAGTCGCCTCAGTCACGTCCGACTCTGTGCGACCCCATAGATGGCAGCCTACCAGGCTCCCCCATCCCTGGGATTCTCCAGGCAAGAACACTGGAGTGGGTTGCCATTTCCTTCTCCAATGCATGAAAGTGAAAAGTGAAAGTGAAGTCGCTCAGTCATGTCCGACTCTTAGCGACCCCATGGACTGCAGCCTATCAGGCTCCTCTGCCCAAGGGATCTTCCAGGCAGGAGTACTGGAGTGGGTTGCCATTGCCTTCTCCGTGTGGGTTTGATCCCTAATTAGGAAGATCCCTTGGAGAAGGAAACGGCAACCCACTTCAATATTCTTGCCTGGAAAATCTCATGGACAAAGGAGCCTGGCAGGCTATAGTCCATGGAGTTGCAAAGAGTTGGACATGACTAAGAAATTGAGCATACAAACCTACCTACAAAACAGAAACAGACTCAGACACAGAACAGACTCATGGTTGCCAAGGGGGAGGGTTTTGGGAGAAGGAGGGAGTGGGATATTGGGATTAGCAGGTATAAACTTCTATACATAAAATGTATAAATAACAATGTCCTACATCAAGGCTATGGTTTTTCCTGTGGTCATGTATGGATGTGAGAGTTGGACTGTGAAGAAGGCTGAGCGCCGAAGAATTGATGCTTTTGAACTGTGGTGTTGGAGAAGACTCTTGAGAGTCCCTTGGACTGCAAGGAGATCCAACCAGTCCATTCTGAAGGAGATCAGCCCTGGGATTTCTTTGGAAGGAATGATGCTAAAGCTGAAACTCCAGTACTTTGACCACCTCATGCGAAGAGTTGACTCATTGGAAAAGACTCTGATGCTGGGAGGGATTGGGGGCAGGAGGAGAAGGGGACGACAAAGAATGAGATGGCTGGATGGCATCACTGACTCAATGGACGTGAGTCTGGGTGAACTCCAGGAGCTGGTAATGGACAGGGAGGCCTGGCGTGCTGCGATTCATGGGGTTGCAAAGAGTCGGACATGACTGAGCGACTGAACTGAACTGAACCATATAACAGGGAACTATATTCAATATTATATAATAAATCATAATAGAAAAGAATATTTAAAAAGAACATATTTTAAAAGATGCTCAATATTGCTAACTATTGGAGAAATGCAAATCAAAGCTACAATGAGGTACCACCTCACACTAATCAGAATGGCCAACATAAAAATGTATACAAATAAATGCTGGAGAGGGTGTGAAGAAAAGGAAACCCCCTTACACTGTTATGGGAAGGTAAATTGCTGCACTTGCTAAGGAGAACATTATGGAGATTCCTAAAAAAAAGAATCTAAAAACAGTGTTACCATATTATCCTACAATATCAATGCTGGGTACACATCTGCCGAAAACTATAGATGAAAGGATATATGCACCTCAATGTTCACTGCAGCACTGTTTACAATAGTAAGACATGAAAGCAACCTGAATGCCCACCCACAGAGGAATGGATAAAGATGTGGTACATGGAATGGAATATTGTTGCTGTTGTTTAGTCAGTAAGTCATATCTGACTCTTTTGTGACTCCGTGGACTGTAGCCCACCAGGCTCTTCAGTCCATGGGATTCTCCAGGCAAGAATACTGGAGTGGGTTGCCCTTTCCTTCTTCGGGGGATCTTCCAGACCCAGAGATCAAACTCGTGTATCCTGCATTGCAGGTGGATTCTTTACCATTGAGCCATTAGGGAAGCCACAGTTAAACACTACTCAGCTATGTAAAAAGAATGAAATATTGCCACTTGTAGCAACATGGATATTCATACTAGGTGAAGTAAGTCAGATAGAGACAAGTATCATATGATAATGATTATAGGAAGAATCTAAAATAAACTGATACAAATGAACTTATTTACAAAATAAAAACAGAAAAACTTACGGTTACAAAGGGGAAAGTTGAGGGGGGGTGATAAATGGGGAGTTTGGGATTAACTTATACACACTACTATGTCAGGAAGCATTTAACAGGAGGCTTCCTGTGTGCTGTTTTGGATCTGTCAGGAATTCTCTGTTCCTTATTAATTCCTGAATATTCAAGAATTAATTCAAGAATATTCAAGAATGCCTGAGGAATCTAGGCATTTCCTTCGTTAATTCTATACAGTGGTAAGTACCCTCTTCCTTCTTGTGAACCAGACGGTAAAACTGATTACAACTCTCTCTTTAATATGGATCACCTATGTTTTGTAAGTCTGGAATTTTAATCTTTGTCTTTGCTGAGAATAACTACCTTGTAAGACAGTATACATTACTTTGCCAACAAAGGTCCATCTAGTCAAGGCTATGGTTTTTCCTGTGGTCATGTATGGATGTGAGAGTTGGACTGTGAAGAAGGCTGAGTGCCGAAAAATTGATGCTTTTGAACTGTGGTGTTGGAGAAGACTCTTGAGAGTCCCTTGGACTGCAAGGAGATCCAACCAGTCCATTCTGAAGGAGATCAGCCCTGGGATTTCTTTGGAAGGAATGATGCTAAAGCTGAAACTCCAGTACTTTGGCCACCTCATGCGAAGAGTTGACTCTTTGGAAAAGACTCTGATGCTGGGAGGGATCGGGGGCAGGAGGAGAAGGGGACGACAGAGGATGAGATGGCTGGATGGCATCACTGACTCAATGGACGTGAGTCTGGGTGAACTCCGGGAGCTGGTGATGGACAGGGAGGCTTGGCGTGCTGCGATTCATGGGGTTGCAAAGAGTCGGACATGACTGAATGACTGAACTGAACTGAAGACAGTATATATGCCCACACCATGTTGATTAAAACACCTTTGCTCCATCAGAGCTCTGGTTCCCATGTCTTTCTCTTTCTCTCTCTCTCTCAGGGTATTTCTTTGGAGTGCAGAGGCCCTCTGAGTTCACTTTCCTGCCTGGGCTTCTAAGACCCTCTCGAGAAGGTGCTCTGTGCCTTCACCCCATCGAGAGGGTGCCTGAGGCCTCCATGAAAAGAGCAAGCCCCATGCCAGGGGCTTTATTGGCTTTCTGCGTAAACCAAGGAATATCAGCCTCTTTCTCTCCTTTACTTTCTTATCTGTCGACTCCGGACCACCAAGTTCCGGTCCATTAAAGGACCTCAACACTACTATATTTTAAATAGATAACCAACAAGGACCTACTATATAACACAGGGAACTTTGCTCAACATTCTGAACCTAAATGGGAAAACAGTTTGAGAAAGAATAAATACATGTATACAGATAACTAAAACACTTTTTTGTACACCTGAGATTAACACAACATTGTTAATCAACTATACTCCAATATAAATTTTTAAAAAGTACATATATATGTAAATCACTGGATATGACTTACATATATATGTAAATCACTGAATATGTAAAGTGGAATCATTTTTATGTACAGCAGAAATAAAAAACAACATTGTAAACCAAATATACATCAATTAAAAAAAAGAGAAAAATGTGTTTTATATATCTAACAAAGAATATGCAAGTCAGGGGTTAGTCTATCATGAAAGTAGAGAAAAGGTAGAGACCTGGCCCAAGAACCTAACACCTATTGGGAAATGGATGCTTTCCCAGTGTGATATTTTTAAATTACAGGTACAGATAAATATATCTGGTAAACTCTGATTAATGTTTACTTTCATATATGTCATATGTATCAGATAGACATAGCATTATCCAGAAAAATCCACTGTTTGATCCATTTTCACTGAGTTTTCATGGGCATCTTTAATATATATTCTAATATAGTCTATATAAAAAGGAAGAACATGTTGACAAAAAGAAGTTTCTGACTGCCCACCAGGTCTGGTCTCAGGCATTTTGAGCCTTTTGGTTCCAGTTGACCAACTGTGGCCTTTGAAATTCACTTCACGTGTCTGCTTCCATTTTCTCATCTGAAAATTGAGAATCAAAATACTGATAGAATTACATGAGAAAATTTTCATAATATGCATTACACTGTGTGCCCATTAAACATTATTGCTGTTGTTCAGCTGCTAATTCATATCCAACCCTTTGCAACCCCATGGACTACAGCACGCCAGGCTTCCTTATCTTTCACTGTCTCCTGGAGCTTGTTCAAACTCATGTCCATTGTGTCAGTGATGCCATCCAACCATCGTATACTGTGCTGCCTCCTTCTCCTTTTGCCTTCAATCTTTTCCAGCATCAGGGTCTTTTCCAATGAGTCCGCTCTTTGCATCAGGTGGCCAAAGTACTGGAGCTTCAGCATCAGTCCTTCCAATGAATATTCAGGGCTGATTTCCTTAAGATTGACTGGTTAGTAGTTATTATTATCTGGGTCTTAAGATAGGTATTCATGAGAGAATTAGCAGTATTCATGTGAGGAAGATGGGAGAAAAATCAATATGCTCAAGAACAAGATGGACTTCAGTTAGGCCAATAGGAAGTAGTCAAGGGATACTGAGGGGTAAAAGAATTAGTCACAGAATTTAGGTACCTGTTAGCACAATGGAAATTTCAATAAGGAAGTTAGTATCAGTTCAGTTCAGTCCAGTTGCTCAGTCGTGTCCAACTCTTTGTGACCCCATGGACTGCAGCATGCCAGACCTCCCTGTCCATCACCAACTCCTGGAGTTTACTCAAACTCATGCCCATTGAGTTGGTGATGCCATCCAACCATCATCCTCTGTCAACCCCTTCTCCTCCTGCCTTCAATCTTTCCCAGCATCAGGGTCTTTGCAAATGAGTCAGTTCTTTGTGTCAAGTGGACAAAGTATTGGCATTTCAGCTTCAACATCAGTCCTTCCAATGAATATTCAGGACTGCTTTGCTTTAGGATGGACTGGTTGGATATCCTTGGTATTCAAGGGATTCTCAAGAGTCTTTTCCAATACCACAGTTCAAAAGCATCAATTCTTCAGCTTTCTTTATAGTCCAACTCTCACATCCATACATGACTACTAGAAAAACCATAGCCTGGACTAGATGGATCTTTGTTGGCAAAGTAATGTCTCTGCTTTTTATATATGCTGTCTAGGTTGGTCATAACTTTTTTCCCTAGGAGTAAGCATCTTTTAATTTCCTGGCTTCAGTCACCATCTGCAGTAATTTTGGAGCCCCCCAAAATAAAGTCTGACACTGTTTCCACTATTTCCCCATCTATTTGCCATAAAGTGATGGGACCAGATGCTATGATCTTACTTTTCTGAATGTTGAGCTTTAAGCCAACTTTTCCACTCTCCTCTTTCACTTTCATCAGAGGCTCTTTAGTTCTTCTTCACTTTCTGCCATAAGGGTGGTGTCATCTGCATATCTGAGGTTATTACTATTTCTCCCAGCAATCTTGATTCCAGCTTGTGCTTCACCAGCCCAGCATTTCTTGTGATGCACTCTACATATAATTTAAATAAGCATGGTGACAATATACAGCCTTGACATACTCCTTTTCCTATTTGGAACCTATTTGGAAGTTAGTATAGGGGAAAGTATAAAAGTAAAACTGATACAAAACAGGATGTTTGTATTGAATAGACTAGATGACCAGCACGTGCAAAGTCACTTCAGTCGTGTCCAACTCTGTATGACCCTTCCAGGCTCCTCTCTCATGGGATTCTCCAGGAAAGAATACTAGAGTGGGTTGCCAGGCCCCCCTCCAGGGGATTTTCCAAACTCAGGGACTGAACCTACTTCTTTTAAGTCTCCTGCATTGGCAGGCAGGTTCTTTACCACTAGCACCATCTAGGAAGCCCTATTTGAACAAATGACTAGAGTGGTTTATAGTTTTGAGTATGATCAAAGCTATGAGGGTGGAAAATGTATTAATTTTAATACAGTCTCTGGAATGAGTTTAGACCTATCTGTGTTTGGACCTAAGCTGTGTCCAGAATAGATTGTACCTTCTCAGAACTGTTAGATTTTCTTGGATGAGGGACACCTAGTGAAAGGCTGCATCTCTTGTCTAGCTGTTTCAGTCTGGAGAATGCTTACTGCAGTCTGCAGCTGCAGACCTGACCTCCACATGCTGATCTGGAAGACACACACCGTGGTGGAAAGAATCTACAGGATCTACAGGTGATGAAGACTCGCTCACTCCAAGTCAGTCCTAGAGATCCACATTACCTGGAAGGGATGAGAGTTCCAGTCTGTATCTCTGAAGTCATGAAGACTCTGAAGGTGCTGCCAGCTTGCAGGATCACCACAGAGGTGGGCCCCTGAATGGTCTGTTGCTTGACTATTCATCTAAAAGAATTATCTGTATTCAGTGAATTTATTTATATGTTAATATGATCAGAACATAGTTTCTTCACATATTTCTAATGAAAGTCATCTTCCTGACCTAAAGATATTACGAACTCTGTGCTTCTCATTCCCTGTTTTTGGATTTTTGCTGAACTTGATGGATTAGTTCTGCTTTGACCTGGACAAGTAGAGGGAAAAGCTTAAACTTTCTGGTTTCCTTGTTCAGTACTGTGATTAGTGAGGGTTTTTCTTATGCCTATGGGCAAGGCCTGCAGATAGAACTTTCACCATCATCCCTAACTGTTTTCACACACCACCTTTGGGAACAATGGCCTATGCTTTCCCACAAAACTTCAAAAAAAATTTTTCCCTATGGTCTGCATGATAATGTTTTCTAAAATCCATATAGGAATTCTCTCCTCACTGAGGTTTATAAAATAACATATGGTAGGAAATATTAGGAACTCTCTTACCTTTAGGCTGCTAGGAAGTGTTTTGGGGCATACACCCAGCTTACAGTGAGCTGATTATTCTCTCCCCTCTTCAGGGAGAGACAATATAGAGTAAAACTGAAATGGAAAAATCTCTGCAGTAAGACATCCTGAGATTTTATTCCAAGTCTTCCACTTACTACTACAGTGGAATTGGGGGCAAATTTCTCAACATTTCATATTTCAATTTTCTCATCTGTAAACTATTCAGGCAGTTGCCCCCTATCCCTTGCTTTATAATCTCTGTCTCTACATTGTTATTGTCACCAATGTTGTTGGAGAAAGCCATAAAGATGACATGATGGCCAGCTGACCTGTGATCTGGACCCAAGCAATCAAAGGTTCCTTCTTTCCTCTGTCTTTGGAATGTTTCTTCTGCGCACCATTCCCACAGAGAGATCCATTCTCAAGGATGCAGAAATGAGAGAGCATGATGTATTATTGAGACCATCTGGACAGTATACATGACTAAACCCAGTTAAGGCTTTATATAAACTTCTAAGATCCTGGTGAGTGGGTGCAGAGATCTATTCATCTTTTGGTAATGCACAATATGCCTTGCATGGATGTTCCCTTGCTTATTAAATCTGCCACCTACCAATCTGGAGTGATCTGCCCCTTTCTTTGGTCTCTCCTTGCTCTCCATGTATGAAGGTCCCAGTTTCAGATTTCATCCAGGTAATTCTGGAGGTTGTGAACCAGAAAGTGGTGAGCCATCCAGTAGAAAACAGTGGCTCTTGGAAAAGAGACATCCATGGGGAAATCCTGATTGGCCACTGACCTTTATGTTGGGAGGGGTAGGCTTTATGTAAGACACTTTTGGAACATGGAGTGAGTATGGGGATGCCCCCCAAATGGGGACTTGTCTGATGCATTGGCAAAGAATGAGACCAATGGCTATGTAGTGGGTGGGCCTGTACTGAGGATAGGTTAACCCAACATCAGCATCCAACTAGAGACTAAAGTTTGAGATAGAAAGCCGAAAGAAGGGCTGAGGTAGAGAAGAATGTGCAGGTGTCCATGACTCTGCTAGCTTTGGGCTAGCAGACAAGGTGGGAGAGAAGGATAATAAGCTGGAGATCTTGGCATGCCATTTTGCAAAGTAGGAGGTCACACACTGCCACAGATTAAAGCCTGAGCACTTCTGGAAAAGCCTGATTAAAACACCAAAAGGTGGAACTCCTGGGAAAGTGAAGAGAGTAAGGGCAGGATGTTGTAGTGATTGACAAAGAAAATGATGAAGCACCACATGGTGCACAACCACTAATATAGGAGAAAATTTTGAACAGTAATTACCCTAGACTTCTGATAAACAAATGATCCAAAACTCCTAGAAAAAAAGCCCTTAAATTCTTTCTCTGTCCCTTGAAGATAGAATATTATGTCTTTGAAATGTAAACACTCTAGGAGCTATTTAAAACATTACCCATGATTGCTTAAGGTTATAAAAAAATGACAGAAAAAGAGGCATTTTAAAATGTAAACGTCTATAGAAGTTTCCTTCCCCAAAATCTAGTTCACAGTCTCCATAAGATTACTCAAAGGTAAATGCAAATCTCCACATATTAATGACCAGGAGACTTTTGCAGAAACACGTGTAGCTGGTGATTTGTTACAGTGGATATTAAAACGTCTCTGCGTCTCTGACCAATAACATTTAGGTAGCAAAAAACATATTAATGTTTTTTTGTATTGTATTGTACTGTATTGTATTGACTCTGGTCAATACGTTGTTAAAATCTTTTCCACAAATATTAGTAAAAAGCATTAGCCATGTAAGCAGGTAACCCAGGTAACCTTAACTTGTTCTGTCTTCTAGACACAATTTGGAGTCAAATGTAATATATAAACTAGTTAGTTTTGCATTGTTGTACCTGATTCATTACTAGAATTTTAGAATGAAAGCTATAGGTTCTCCGTGTCTTCATGTTTGTGTGTGTCTACAAATTATATATATATATATATACACACATAGAAACATGTATATGAAATATATATAATATATATTAATATATATATTTATACCACCAGATGATATTTTCAAAATTAATTTGAAAAAGAGCATTATTTAATTGGCTTAAAGAAAAATAAACTTTAATATCAATAGTGTACTTACACTAGGGTAAAAAGATGGAGTAGAGAATGTGGAACTCACCTTCCCCCACTAACATATCAAAAATACATCTAAATGTGGAACAGTGCACAGGTGCTGGTGTGCCACTAATCAGAGCAGCCAGAGGTCTCTGCTAACAGCTGCCACTTCACTCCCCAATCTGAACTAAGCAAGCATCCTGGCCATGCTTGCTCTACACCACAGCTTGGCACTGGGTCTAGGGCAGCCAGGACCTGAGAAAATACTTGATCTAGAAATCCAAAGGCAACCCAGGTCTGGAGAGTCGTCCAGGCAGTACAGCAGTGGCCAAGGCTGGCACTTACTCAAATAGCTCCCTAGAAGCAGCCCAGACTTCTGAGAGCAACTCAGCTGTTTGAACTCCCACAACCAACATGCTGCAATTCCCAGTCCCAGCCAAGCCTCCCACATACCACATGAAAACACAGTATCAGATCTGGGATGACCACAATAGGGGAAAAGACACAGCCTTGGGCTGCTTCTGAGTGGAGCTGTAGACACCTACACAAGCAGCATGTCAGATCTCTTAAGGGCACAGGAACCACTTAATTCAACACTCTACTTCTATAACCAACCTAGACAGCATGACCTAGACAGCTGTGACCAACCCAGACAGCATATTAAAAAGCAGAGACGTTACTTTACCAACAAAGGTCCTTCTAGTAAAAGCTATGGGTTTTCCAGTAGTCATGTATGGATGTGAGAGTTGGACTATAAAGAAAACTGAGCATCAAAGAATTGATGCTTTTGAACTGTGGTGTTGGAGAAGACTCTTGAGAGTCCCTTGGACTGCAAGGAGATCCAATCAGCCCATCTTAAAGGAAATCAGTCCTGAATATTCATTGGAAGGACTGATGTTGAAGCTGAAACGCCAATACTTTGGCCACCTGATGCAAAGAACTGACTCATTGGAAAAGACCCTGATGCTGGGAAAGACTGAAGCTGGGAGAAGGGGATGACAGAGGATGAGATGGTTGGATGTCATCATTGACTCAATGAACATGAGTTTGAGTAAACTCTGGGAGTTGGTGATGGGCAGGGAAGCCTGGTGTGCTACAGGCCATGGGGTAACAAAGAGTTGGACAAGACAAGAGCGACTGAACTGAACTGAAAGGAAACATGATAATCATTGCAAACATTTATGGAGTGTTTATTATGTTATAGGGAGAAGGCAATGGCATCCCACTCCACTGCTCTTGCCTGGAAAATCCCATGGATGGAGGAGCCTGGTAGGCTGCAGTCCATGGGGTCGCTAAGAGTCAGATACAACTGAGAGACTTCACTTTCACTTTCATGCATTGGAGAAGGAAATGGCAACCCACTCCAGTGTTCTTGCCTGGAGAATCCCAGGGATGGGGGAGCCTGGTGGGCTGCCGTCTATGGGGTCACACAGAGAAGTGACTTAGCAGTAGCAGTATTATGTTATATATATTAATTCATTTAACTTTCATAACAATCCTTCCCTGGTAGCTCAGCTGGTAAAGAATCCACTTGCAATATGAGAGACATGGGTCTAATCCCTGGGTTGGGAAGATCCCCTGGAGAAGGAAAAGGCTACCCACTCCAGTATTCTGGCCTGGAGAATTCCATGGACCATGTAGTCCATGGAGTTGCAAAAAGTCAGACACAACTGAGTGACGTTCACTTCACTACTTCTTTAGGGCAAAGGCCCCAGGGAAGAAAATATGTACACTTAAAGGGAATAGTGCCAGCTTGAGCCCGACCTTCAGGGTATCTGCTCCAGCAACTTGAGAGAAGGCCCCATCTTGGACAGGTAGGTAACTGCCACTGAGCAGAAATGAAGTCCCACCTCACACCATGCACAGGCCCTAGTTACTTCAACACCAGCCACAACCCATACCAAGATGATATTGACCAGCATACCCTGAGAAAAGACGTGACTGGCATCTACATCAAATCTAGTCCTCACACCAAAAACACTGTGCACATGCTTTCTACATAGGAATGCTCCCATAAAAAATAAAAAAAAAGTTCAAGACCACAATAGATTACTCTTTTACCTAGATTCATAGAGACAGAGAAAGTTAAGTAAGATCAAAAGGCAGAGGAACTACTCTCAATTAAAAGAGCAAGAGAGAACCCCTGGGTGGGGTGGAGGGGGGCCGGACAATGAAACAGGGATAATCTGTCTCCCAGACAAGAATTTAAGAAAAATGCTAACTGAATTAGGAAAGAGAATCTAAGCACAGCTCATTTTAAGAAAGAACTAGAAATTATAAAGATGGCCCAAACGAAAAATAGGTGAGCCAATTTCTGAGATAAAAATCACTCTAGAAGCAAAGAATAGCACTAAATGACACAGGAGAATGCATAGGTGAGCTGGAAAATACAATAATGGAAATCACCTCATCTGAACAGCAGGCAAATGAGAAAAAAAAAAGCAACATACAAGATTTATGGGAAAACATACTGCATGGCAACATTCCAGAAGGAGAAAAGAAAGAAAAGGGAAGCAAACATTCATTTGAATAAATTATAGATAAAAGTTTCCCAAACCTAAAGGAAACATATATAAAGGTACAGGAAGCACAGAGGGTCCCAAACAAGATAAAACCAAATATCCACACCAAGACATTATAATTAAAAAGGCAAAGCTAAAGATTAAGAATTCTAAAGACAGAAAGAGAGAAACAAAAAGAAACAAAGTCATATACAAGAGAATCCTCATAAGGCTATCAGTTTATTTCTCTACAGAAATTTTGCAGGCCAGAAAAGAGTGGCATGGTATATTCAAAGTTCAGGAAAAAAAAAAAAAATCTGCTATCTAGGATACATTACCAAGCAAGATTATTATCTAGAATAGAAGGAGAGAGAAAGAACTTGTCAGACAAGCAGAAACTAAAAGAATTCAGCAATACTAATCCTACCCTAAAGAAATGTTGAAGGGTCTAATCTAAATGGAAAGAAGGGAGGGCCTATAGGAAAGGGAAAATTCCAACAGGGAAGGCAAATACATAGGAAGGATTAAAGATCACTTTTTAAAAAAGTTGATGGGGGGGATATATTAGGAGTTTGGGATTAACATATACACACCACTATATATCAAATAGGAGAAGGCGATGGCACCCCACTCCAGTACTCTGGCCTGGAAAATCCCATGGACGGAGGAGCCTGGTAGGCTGCAGCCCATTGGGTAGTGAAGAGTCGGACACGATTGAGCGACTTCCCTTTCACTTTTCACTTTCATGCATTGGAGAAGGAAATGGCAACCCATTCCAGTGTTCTTGCCTGGAGAATCCCAGGGATGGGGGAGCTTGGTGGGCTGCCGTCTATGGGGTTGCACAGAGTCGGACATGACTGAAGCGACTTAGCAGCAGCAGCAGCAGTAGCAGCAGCAGCAGCAGCATATATCAAACAATCAACAAGGATCTACTCCATAGCACAGGGAACTCTACTCAGTATTCTGTTATAACCTATATTGGAAAAGAGTCTTTAAAAGAATGGATATAGGTATATGCATAACTGAATCATTTTTGTGTACACCTGAAACTAACACAACAGGACTCTATTAAAAAAATAAAAATCCAATTTAATGTTAATAAACCTTTAGTTAGATTCACCGAGAAAAAGAGAGAAGACACAAATAAAATAAGAAATGAATGATGAGAAATAATGCCACAGAGATACAAAATATCATAAGAATACTATGAGCAGTTATATGTCAATAAATTAAACAAATTTATAGAAACATAAAACCTTCCAAGAATGAGTCAAGAAGAACCACACAATTTGAACATACTGATCACTAGACAGGAAATTCAGTTTGTAATAAAAAACACTCCCAGCAAACAAAAGTTCAGCTTAATAGAGGAATTCTACTAAACTAATGCCTATCCTTCTCAAATCATTCCAAATTATTCTCAAATTATTCCAAAAAAAACTGAATAGAAAGGAACACGTCCAAATTCATTCTACAGGGCCATTATCTTGATACCAGAACTAAACAAAGACACTACAAAAAAGAAAACTTACAGGCCATATCTCCAATAAATATAAATGTAAAATCCCTCAAAAATATATTAGCAAACTTATGTATTATCTAACAATACATAAAAACATGCACCATGATCAAATTGGATTTATTTCAGAGTCTCAAGAATGGTTCAACAGACGTAAATCAATGTGATACATCACATTAACAAGGAAAGACAAAAAGCACAAGATTATCTCAACTGACACAGGAGAAAAACTTTGACAAAATTCAACACTCAATCATGATACAGACTTTCATCCAAGTGGATAAATAAGGGACATATCAACATAACAAAGGCCATTTACAATAAACCCACAGCCAACATAATATTCTACGGTGAAAGGCTGAATCCTTCCCACTAAATTCAGGAATAAGACAAGAATGCCCACTCTCCTGCTTCTATTTAACACAGAATTGGAAGTCCTAGACACAGCAATCAGAGAAGAAAAAGAAATTAGATACCCGAATTGGAAGGGCAGTTGTAAAACTTGATATTTGCAGAAGACATGAAACTCTATAGAGAGCCCTAAAATCCTCACCCCAAAACTGTTAGAATAAATGAATTCACCAAGATTTCAGGAAAAAATATTAACATAAATAAATCTATTGCACTTCTATACACTATTAACAAAATATCAGAAAGAAAAAGTGACAAAGGGACTTCTAAAATCACATAAAAATATACCTAGAAGTAAACTTAACCAAGGAGGTGAAAGATCTTTTTCTCTGAATGTTATAAAACATTGATGAAGGAAAGTGAAGATGATTCAAAGACAATGGATTATAGCCCATGCCCTTGGGTTGAAAGAATTAAATATTATTAAAATGGCCATACTACCCCAAGCCATCTACAGATTTATCAAAATATCAATGACATTTTTCTTAGAACTAGAGCAAATAACCCTAAGGCTTGTATGGAGTCACAAAAGATCTCTAAACACCAAAGCAATGCTGAGAAAAGAAAACAAAGCTGGAGGTATAAGCACCTCATACTTCAGACTATACTACAAAGCAACAGTAACCAAAACAGCATGACACTGACTGGCACAAGAACAGACACAAATCCATGGAACAGAACAGAGAGCCCAGAAACAAACCCACATGCTATGGGCAACTAATCTATGAAAAAGGAGGCAATAATATGCAATGGAGAAAACAGTCTTTTCAACAAGTAGTGCTGAGAAAATTGTACAGCCAGTGTAAAACAATGAAATTAGACATTTCCTCTCACCATATACTAAACTATAAATGGTTTAAAGATCTAAATGTAATACTTGAAACCATAAAACTCCTAGAAGAGAACACAGGCAAAACATTCTGACACATACTGTAGCAGTATTTTCTTTAATCTCCCAAGGTAAAAGATATAAAAGCAAAAATTAATGGGGCTAATTAAACTTAAAAGCTTTTGACTGCACCAGAAACCATCAATAAAACAAAAAGAGCTTAAAGAATGAAAGAAAAATATTTCAAATGGTATGGTGCTAACATCCAAATCAATAAGGTGCTAATATCCAAAATATATGGATAGATCATACAACTGAGCATCAAAAAGAAAAAAATGCCATTAAAAAATGAGCAGAGGGCTTGAATACACATTTTTCCAAAGGAGACATACAGATGGCCACAGGCACATGAAAAGTTGTTCAACATAGGTGATCGTTAAAGAAATGCAAATCAAAGCCACAGTGAGATAGCCCCTTACCTTGTCAGAATGGCTATCATCAAAAAGAATATAAATAACAAATTTTAAAGAGGATGCAGAGAACAGGGAACCCTTGTACACTACTGATGAGAATGTAAATTGGTGCAACCACTATGGAAAACAATTTGGAGGTTTTTAAAAAAATAAAACCAGAACTGCCATATCATCTAGTAATTTCACTCCCAGGTACATATCTAGAAAAAAGAAAAACACTAATTTGAAAAGATACATACACCCCTGATTTTCACATCAGCATTGTTTACAATAGCCAAGACATAGAAGAAACCCAGGTGCCTATTACTAGATGACTGAATTAAGAAGTGGGTTGTGTTGTGTGTGTATACAATGAAATATTACTCATCCATAAAAAAAGAGTGAAATACTGCCATTTGCAGCAACACGGATGAATATCATGCTTAGTGAAATAGGCAGAGGAAAAAGAAAACTATATGTTATCATTTATAGGGGGAATCTGAAAAATAATACAAATGAATACATATGCAAAACAGAAACAGACTCATAAATATAGAAAATAAACTTGTGGTTGACAAAGGGAAGAGAGAAAGGGTGGGAACAAATTAGGGGTTTGGGGTTAACAGATACAAACTACTATACATAAGATAGATAAGCAAGAAGTATAATCTATATAGCACAGGGAATTATACCCATTATCTTGTAATAAACTATAATGGACTATAATCCAGAAAAATACTGACTCACTATGCTGTACACATGAAACTAACTCAATATTGTAAATCAAATGTACCTCAATATAACTTAATTAAAATTAAGGGAAATGAAAAAAAGATAGTGTTCTTATATAAAACAATTTTCTTTCATGTGCTAAAGAACAAATCTTTTTGAACTTTTTGTCTCTTTTTGTTAAGATTGTGCAAGGTTTTTCTTTACCTTTTTAGGTAATGTGCCTAAGAAACAATGATTCTGTGTTTTATTAAAATAATTTCCTATGCCTCTTTGTTGTCCTAATTAGGTGTTTGATTGCATAAGAAATTTTATTCTTCTTTCTTAAAAAAGCTAACTTGTTTTTCACAACTATGTAACTTTATTTCCTTTGAGGTCTTTGCCACTGTGGTTAAAAAGATAAGTCCTGTTTCACAGTGACCAATGATCCTACTTAATCTAGTGTTTTAACACCTACTATTATGTTGACAAACTTCCCATAAATCAAATTCTGTATGAAGTCTTTTTGATCTCAAACCATTAATAACTCTGAGGTTTTTTCAGACTCACTGGAACATCTCAAAAGATTTTTTCTTTCTCCTTTAAAGAGAATATTAGGCTTATTTGTTAAATTACATTGGAACCATTACCAAATAAAAAGTGTTGCTAAACTTGAAGTGATATTTGTAGCAATATGTTATTAATATAAGTATTCTAAAAATATATGAAATTCTTAAAAATATGTCCTAGAGTTATATTATCATTTATAATTCTAGTGATTTTAAAATGTATGTCACAGAAAAAATCAAATTTCCTTATCAATTGCATTGTAATGAACTCTCATCAAATCTTTAACTGTAGCCATTTTAAAGTCTTTGTTTATTTCCAGGCAGTTACTGTTTTACTCTGATGCTTTTATAAAAGTATTACTGCAGAAGTGACTCATTTTCAAGGAGATTCAAGGAAAATACTACAAAAAGTATCAGTTTTTGATAAAACTTAGGTCATACCACTGACCTAAATAAGAATTGACAGAACTTTAGTGGAAAAATCTGATGAGGATGATTATGTCTTCTTGTTTCAAACATTGCTAGTTCTTTTATTTTTTTTTTTTTTTTTTGTGCCAGATTTAAGAAAACTTCCCTTTCTGTTAAACTACTAGAAATTTGCTAACACCTTTATGAACAAAGACAATGTGTTTATCTTTTTCTCCCTACCTGATCCCTCTAGAACTTGGAAACTCTGTGAGTATTGTTACTTTCATGGCCATATAATTATTTGCATATATTCAGTAAAAATCTGTTCCTTTTAGCAGTAAAGAACCACAGCAGCCTGTGGGCTAAACTCAGTGTGGTTTGTCTGGTGACCGATCATGTATGTGTGTGTGTGTGTGTGTGTGTGTGTGTGTGTGTGTAAGTCACTCAGTTGTGTCCAACTCTTTGTAACCTCATGGACTGTAGCCCAACAGGCTCCTTTGTCCACGGGACTCCCCAGGCAAGAATACTGGAATGTGTTGCCATTCCCTTGTCAGGGGATCTTCCTGATCCCAGGAATTGAATCTATGTCTTCTGGATTGTGGGCAGGTTCTTTATTGTCTGAACTACCAGGGAAGCCCAAGCCCTGACCATTAATCATTTGCATTAACATTTGGGCTGTTCTAATGGGGTTAATGCATGGTTTGAAAACTGGGTAGCTGAGAGGCACATGGTCTCAAATAAGCCCTTGTGGGTTCAGGATGTATGGAAAGATATTTGGATCTATTTATAAACCTAAGGCAGTCATTATTTTTCATATACTGGCTCATATGGTACTGACACCCCTTGCATTCAGGAGGCCAATGCCCTAGCCTGAAGATAAGCCCTAGCAACCAACCCTTCAGTAGATATAGCAGAATGGGTGTATAGAATAGCAGCTGCCATATTGCCCAGATGGGGTGGCATATTGCCAAGAATGCCAGAGTGGCCTTGAAATACAGGACTTGGTTAATGCAGTAACAGCACATCCTGTGTTTTCAAAACAATCCCCAGGGGAAATGCCAAAGGATGCTTGGGCCATTCACTGGAGTTTCCAGTTGGAGTGGAATTGAAAAAACTTATTGATATATTGGCCTCCTCCCTCCAAGTGAGAGCTCTAAATATGCCTTGTGTGGACAATGTGTCTGGCCTAAACCAAGTTACCCTGTCACTGCCAACATTAGGGGGCTAGACAAGCTAAGTACCATGTACAGGTATCCTCAATGTATCCTCAAATACACAGTAGTTAAAGGCCACTTTTCAAAGGTCATGATGTGCAAGGC
The DNA here is from genome assembly GCF_029378745.1 of Bos indicus. Lineage (NCBI taxonomy): Eukaryota > Metazoa > Chordata > Mammalia > Artiodactyla > Bovidae > Bos > Bos indicus. The sequence continues at coordinate 56,087,119 of NC_091765.1, read as the reverse complement.
TAGGCAACAGAACATGACACTGAACAGATATTCGATCTCCCCTATGATCCATAAGCCACAAAGTTGAAAGAAAGGAAGAACAGGATATTACAGCAGTAAATTGAGTTACTAACAGTTAAAACCAGATTGACTGAGTGTTCTGTCCCAGACCTTAAATTTGAATGATCAACCAGTAGGGCTTGTTGCCTCACATGCCAGACAGGGGACCCTTATTGAGACACTCAACATCTTAAAGGTATGGAAGTCTCAGGAGACAGACACTGCCTGAGTCTTACCATGGGTCAATGTGCTATGCTTCTGAGAACACCAAACCTCATCGAGTCTGGGAAAGGCATTTTCTACTGGAATTCATACTTGAATGTCTCACCACAATGGGTGAACTACTTTGCCCCCCTGGGTGAGGGGAAACTATTCAGTCTCTACTGGGATCCCTTTGTCCTACTGCAAGCTGGACCTGTACAAACACACTATATATGAAATGAAACACTCACACTGAAAATAAGGAGAAGGTGGGGGTTCTGATCTGGCATATCCACAATCCATCTGCTCATTCCTGACAGTGCTGTCTCTCATGGCCGACATAAATATTATGCACGGCCAGGTCAAGTTTCTAAAGCTGCTAACTGCCCTCTCCCCAAGACCAGGTGGGCACATTCTGTTTCCCATTGGTATGATCATTTGGATGCCATATTTGTTCCCTCCATTGGCTAAAAGAACATTACAGCACACAGAGAAGCCCTTACTGAATTTGCCTGACAAACCTTACATAATAGTCTGCAAAGCTTTTCTTTACTGAAATCTTTAATGCCTAATGAGAAAAGCTGTCCTCCAAAATAGGACAGCCATACACATTATTACTGACCCACAAGGAAGTACTTGTGCCATTATCCAGAGAGTTTGTGTATTTATACCTGAGGAGTCTGCTAATGTCTCATCTTCATTAAATCACAGAAGTGTAGGAGTAATTGCCCTGAGTCATCTGACCCCCAGCCTAGGGGACTTAGTAAATCAATAGTTCGGATCATGAGGCTCCTGGTAGAAAGAAAAGTACTTGTTCTAGGAATCATTAGCTTAATCTGTGTTTTCTTACATATGCCTATATTGTTGCTGTGGCCTCTGCCTTCAACATAGTCAGATAATCACCTAATGAGCCACGTTCATGCTAATAAAACCCCTTATGCACAACTCAGGAAGAGGGGAACATGTGTGATACACCCCAGTCATGAGGACTGGGGTGTTGGAGGAAATCAGCGAGAACCTGATTGTCAGCTGAACTTCAAGCTGGACCCAAAAAATCAGAGGCTCCTTATCTCCTTCTTTGTCCTTGGAATATATGTTCCATCCTCCATTCCCACACTAGGTGTCATTTTCAACACCACCGCCTTCACAGAGAACAATGTGTTATTGAGACCATCTGGATGATATACATGACTGAATCCTATTAAGACCTATAAAAGTTTAAGATTTCAGTGGGCAGGTGCACAGATCTACTCATCTTGTGCTGCCCAAGACAAGCCTTGTATGTAAGTTCCTTTGTTCATGAGACCTTCCACCTACCAGATCACACCAGAGGAGTGATCTGCCTCTTTCTTCGATCTCTCTTTGCTCCCAATGTTCTGGGCCAGTCTCACATTAGTAGATAAAGTTATTATTTGATTGAATACAGAGACCCAAACCTTGAATATGTGTCAGGGGATCATTGTCAGCACGGTGAGGCTACTTAATGATGGGTATGACTACACATCAAAATCAGGAAGGGACAGTGTCAGCACATGGCAGTCTATAAAAATGTTTAAGAGAAGGATGAACTGAAGGTCATGCATTTATTAAGCAAGTGGCCAATGAACTCATGACCAGAGGGAATCATTAGCATGATATCCTCAAATGAGCCACAGAATAGGCATCTACTGAACCATATTTAACAGGCATACTTGAAAGGTTGCTTTTTCTCAGCAAAATAAATAGTTCTCATTATTTGAGCTACTCTTGCCAAATACCTAAGGAAAAGTAAAGGAAATGGAAGAGAGATATTAGAAGTATTTGAAAGCCAAGAATAATCTAAAAGAGTTACAAATACCTAATCTTTTGAGAAAATAAATGCAAGAGAGCAAGGTACATTGGAAAAGTCCCATAATTGTGTTAAGTCCCTTAGGGTTCATGACCAACACATTAGGCATATTATAATTGAACTGTTGAGAAACAAATTAAAATTTTAATGATCTCTCCTCCCTTTGGAAGTAAACTTAGTTCTCTGTTACTGATGCTGCCAGAGCTCATAATATTGTTGTCTAATCAGCACTTAATAGCCCACTCTGAGTGCCACTAATTTTAGATAATTAATGTGATTGTAAAAGAATCATATAAATATTTTATTTTCATATGCTACATGTTGGAAAAATATAAGCAATCTACTACTAGATCTTTACCTTGGAATCTCCCAAGATCTTGGTATTTTTGCAAAGATTAACAGCATGTGTTTTGTGTCTACATGGACAAATTTGTACAACTATTTTCTCTTGCTCAACCTCTAATTGCCCCTACTCTGTTGGCCACCTCTCCAGATGTCACTGTAAAGAAGAAAGTAGGCAAACAGAACCAAAACATATTTTGTAAGGAAAACAGGACTCAATTTGCAAATGTTAAAATTATTCACCAATTTTAACTAAGCTGTTCTTTTTTCATCCAAGGATAATCACGGGAGTACATTTGTACAGCTTACCTCATCTACTTTCTCATAACAAATCCTTATAGCTATGAGTCTGCAAGTTCTGCTAAAATAGCCATTTTCTTAAACAACTCTCTCTAGTCTATCACCTCCTTCATAATTCACTGTCCTCTTTCCTTCCCTGTTCCTCTCTTGGTTGCAAAATTTGTCATCTACACAAACTCTTGGAGTTAATATGTTTTAAGCTGTAGAGTTTTTACTCAGAGGTGCTCCCTAATTATCTGTTAGTTGGCATCCACACTGTTCTTTAAGGCACCTCACTCAAGGACTGCTGACCCTCTTAATCACAGTGACTTGCAGTTCACTTCAGTTCAGTCACTCAGTCGTGTCCAACTCTTTGTGACCCCATGAACTGCAACACGCTAGGCCTCCTGTCCATCACCAACTCCTGGGGCCTAGTCAAACTCATGTCCATTGAGTTGGTGATGCCATCCAACCATCTTACCCTCTGTCATCCCCTTCTCCTCCTGCCTTCATAGTTCCCAGCATCAGGGTCTTCTCAAACGAGTCGGCTCTTCGCAATAGGTGGCCAAAATATTGGAGTTTCAGCTTCAACATCAGTCCTTCCAATGAACATTCAGGATTTATTTCTTTTAGGATGGACTGGTTAGATCCCCTTGCAGTCCAAGGGACTCTCAAGAGTCTTCTCCAACACTACAGTTCAAAAGCCTCAATTCTTTGGCACTCAGCTTTCTTTATAGTCCAACTCTTACATCCATACATGACCACAGGAAAAACCATAGCCTTGACTAGATGGATCTTTTTTGGCAAAGTAATGTCTCTGCTTTTGAATATGCTGTCTAGGTTTGTCATAACCTTTCTTCCAAGGAGTAAGCATCTTTTTATTTCATGGCTGCAGTCACCATCTGCAGTGATTTTGGAGCCCCCCAAAATAAAGTCTGCCACTGTTTCCACCGTTTCTCCATCTATTTGCCATGAAGTGATGGGACCAGATGCCATGATCTTTGTTTTCTGAATGTTGAGCTTTAAGCCAACTTTTTGACTCTCCTCTTACTTTCATCAAGAGGCTCTTTAATTCTTCTTCATTTTCTTCCATAAGGCTGGTGTCATCTGCATATCTGAGGTTACTGTTATTTCTCCCGGCAATCTTGATTCCAGCTTGTGTTTCATCCAGCCCAGCGTTTCTCAAGAGGTGCTCTCTATATAAATTAAATAAACATGGTGACAATATACAGCCTTGCCATACTCCTTTTCCCATTTGGAACCAGTCTATTGTTCCATGTCCAGTTCTAACTGTTGCTTCCTGACCTGCATACAGATTTCTCAAGAGGCAGGTCAGGTGGTCTGGTATTCCTATCTCTTTCAGAATTTTCCACAGTTTATTGTGATCCACACAGTCAAAGGCTTTGGAATAGTCAATAAAGCAGATATAGATGTTTTACTGGAATGCTCTTGTTTTTTCAATGATCCAATGAATGTTGGCAATTTGATCTCTGGTTCCTTTGCCTTTTCTAAAACCAGCTTGAACATCTGGAAGTTCACGGTTCACCTATTACTGAAGCCTGGCTTGGAGAATTTTGAGCATTTCAAAATTTGCTAGCATGTGAGATGAGTGCAATTGTGCAGTAGTTTGAGCATTCTTTGGCATTGCTTTTCTTAGGGATTAGAAAGAAAACTGACCTTTTCCAGTCCTGTGGCTACTGCTGAGTTTCCCAAATTTGCTGGCATATTGAGTGCAGCACTTTCACAGAATAGTCTTTCAGGATTTGAAATGGCTCAACTGGAATTCCATCACCTCCACTAGCTTTCTTCATAGTGATGCTTCCTAAGGCCCACTTGACTTCAGGATGTCTGGCTCTAGGTGAGTGATCACACCATTGTGATTATCTGGGTCATGAAGATCTTTTTTTGTACAGTTCTGTGTATTCTTGCCACCTCTTCTTATCTTCTGCTTTTGTTAAGTCCATACCATTTCTGCCCTTTATTGAGCCCATCTTGCATGAAATGTTCTCTTGGTATCTCTAATTTTCTTGAAAAGATCTCTAGTCTTTCCCATTCTATTGTTTTCCTCTATTTCTTTGCACTGATCAATGAGGAAGGTTTTCTTATCTCTCTTTGCTATTCTTTGGATCTCTGCATTCAAATTGGTATATCTTTCCTTTTCTCCTTTGCTTTTTGGTTCTTTTCTTTTCACAGCTATTTATAAGGCCTCCTTAGACAGCCATATTGGGGATGGTGTTAATCCCTGTCTCCTGTACAATGTCAGGAACCTCCATCCACAGTTCATCAGGCACTCTATTAGATCTAGTCCCTTCAATCTATTTCTCACTTCCACTGTATAATCATTAGGGACTTGATTTAGGTCATACGTGAATGGTCTAGTGGTTTTCCCTGCTTTCTCCAATTTAATTCTGAATTTGGCAATAAGGAGTTCATGATCTGAGCCACAGTCAGCTCCCAGTCTTGTTTTTGCTGACTGCATAGAGCTTCTCCATCTTTGGCTGCAAAGAATATATTCTATCTGATTTTGGTCACCATCCGGTGATGTCCATGTGTAGAGTCTTGTCTTGTGTTGTTGGAAGAGGGTGTTTGCTATGACCAGTGCATTCTCTTGGAAGAACTCTATTAGCCTTTGCCCTGCTTCATTCTGTACTCCAAGGCCAAATTTGCCTGTTACTCCAGGTATTTCTTGACTTCCTACTTTTGCATTCCAGTTCCCTATAATGAGAAGGACATCTTTTTTGGTGTTAATTCTAGAAGGTCTTGTAAGTCTTCATAGAACTGTTCAACTTCAGCTTTTTCAGCATTACTGGTCGGGGCACAGACTTGAGTTACTGTGATACTGAATGGTTTACCTTGGAAACAGATCATTCTGTCATTTTTGAGATTGCATCCAAGTACTGCATTTAGGACTCCTGTTGATTATGATGGCTACTCCATTTCTTCTAAAGGATGCTTGCCCACAGTAGTAGATGTAATGGTCATCTGAGTTAAATTCACACATTCCACTCCATTTTAGTTCACTGATTCCTAAAGTGTTGACATTCACTCTTGCCAGCTCCTGTTTGATCACTTCCAATTAACTCCAGAAAGAAAAACGAGATGGAGCCAAAGCAAAAACACCCAGTTTTGGATGTGACTGGTGATGGAAGCAAGGTCCAATGCTGTAAAGAGCAATATTGCATAGGAACCTGGAATGTTAGGTCCACAAATCAAGGCAAATTAGAAGTGATCAAACAGGAGATGGCAAGAGTGAATGTCGTGACTTGCAGAGTCAAGAACATTTGGGAAGATTATCAGAATAATATAATTTCAAAGGCTTCACACATAGGACTAATAGTATAAAAGGAACTTGTTTGAAGGGAAAGGGGACAAAGGTTGTCACAAAGCATGGAAATGAAGCAAGGTTAAGAGTATGGCAATAGGGTTCTGGCTTAAGATGTTTACATAGGAAGATTGTACACTCGCCTCCTCCCCTAGACACACTGAATCTGTAGCTATGTATGGCACAATTTCCTCCAAGAAAAACCTTAAAACTGAGCAATTCCTATACATCTGATAAACAAGAAAAGATCCACCTTAAGGTAGATAGGAGAGGTCAGAACCCAATCTCATCAAAAAATCCCAACCACCAGGTAGCATCCCACAGCTGGGAGGGAACTCAAAATCCAGAGCTTCTTCCTGAAGAGCAAAGGGTTTAAATGTTTTTATTCAGGCACCCCAACTTTTAAGACCTGCACTTGGGAGATGAGCCACCAAAATATTTACCTTTGAAAACTAACCAGGCTTGAGTCCGTAAGACACTCAGTCCACAACAATCTGAAAAACAGCTCTTAAAGGGCTGTGTGCTTGGATTCACTTGCCCCAGGATCCAATACAGAAGCAAACAATCAAGAGTACTCAGATTCATGTGAATGGGGTTCATTGGCTAATTTTAAAGTGTTGATCTTGGGGCTTCCCTGGTGGCTCAGTGGTGAGGAACCTGTCTGTCAGTACAGGAGACATGGGTTCAATCCTTGATCTGGGAAGATAGCACAGCACATACCCTGTAGCATCTAAGCCTGTGTGCCACAGCTATTGAGCCTATGCGTTAAAGGCCAGAAACCATAACTAATGAGCCCTTGCACTTCTCTACTGAAGTCCACTTGCTCTAGAGCCTGTGCTCAGCAATGGGAGAAGCCACCACAATGAGAAGCCTGTGTACTTCAACTAGAGTCTCCCCAGCTCACCGTAACTAGAAAAAAGGCCTGTTGTAGCATCGAGGACCCAGCACAGCCAAATAAATAAAATTATTTTTGAAAAGTGAAAAAATTAAGAGTTGACCCGAGGGACATGTATCTAATTTAGAACACATCTAGGGGCCTGCAGGCTGGCAGGCACCATCTTTGCATTCTCACTCTGCCTCATACTGGCCAACAGGCACCGTATTTTTCTATAGATAGCAGATGCTATCTATACTTTTCCCCTCTGCTTTGTTCAAGCTGGCAGGTGCCATCTTAGGTATCTATTTTCCATCGACACATTCTCCACCTGCCAGGGGCATCATCTTCATGCTTTCCCTCTGCCATGATCCAGAGCACAAGAATCTCAAAGGCAGAGCTTTTATGTGTCTTGCGTCCCAGTTTTGTTTTGTTTTTCAGCAAGGGAATAAGATTTATTAAAGACAGGGCAAGTACAAAGCTCTCAGAATAAACACTGAGGAAGGTAAAGAGTCTTTCACAAGGCAGGGATCACAGTAGTTTTATATCTTTACCAGTATTAATCTGTACATTTTTGGTTGGTTCCTGTCCTTAAATATGTCATTTTTACCCAGTTTAAAGGTCAAGATGCTTAACATCTTTATGGCTTCTCTTGATCCCTGGATTAAGTCACCACTCTTTTTCATGCACCCTGGCCATTTCACAAAGGACCAGATATACGGGCTAAAGATTAATGATCACCAGTTGTTTTTCCCTCAGGCACATGGAACAGAAGTTAATTACTGCCCTTCCCTGGATCTCAGTTCAGTTCAGTTGCTCAGTCCACTCTTTGCGACCCCATGAATTGCAGCACGCCAGGCCTCCCTGTCCCTCACCAACTCCTGGAGTTCACCCAGACTCACGTCCATCGAGTCAGTGATGCCATCCAGCCATCTCATCCTCTGTCATCCCCTTCTCCTCCTGCCCTTAGTCCCTCCCAGCATCAGAGTCTTTTCCAATGATTCAACTCTTAGCATGAGGTGGCCAAAGTATTGGAGTTTCAGCTTTAGCATCATTCCTTCCAAAGAAATCCCAGGGCTGATCTCCTTCAGAATGGATTGGTTGGATCTCCTTGCAGTCCAAGGGACTCTCAAGAGTCTTCTCCAACACCACAGTTCAAAAGCATCAATTCTTCAGCGCTCAGCCTTCTTCACAGTCCAACTCTCACATCCATACATGACCACAGGAAAAACCATAGCCTTGACTAGATGGACCTTTGTTGGCAAAGTAATGTCTCTGCTTTTCAATATGCTGTCTAGGTTGGTCAGAACTTTTCTTCCAAGGAGTTAAGTGTCTTTTAATTTCATGGCTGCAGTCACCATCTGCAGTGATTTTGGAGCACCCAAAAAATAAAGTCTGACACTGTTTCCACTGTTTCCCGTCTATTTCCCATGAAGTGATGGGACTGGATGCCATGATCTTCGTTTTCTGAATGGTGAGCTTTAAGCCAACATTTTCACTCTCCACTTTCACTTTCATCAAGAGGCTTTTGAGTTCCTCTTCACTTTCTGCCATAAGGGTGGTGTCATCTGCATATCTGAGCTTATTGATATTTCTCCCGGCAATCTTGATTCCAGCTTGTGTTTCTTCCAGTCGAGTGTTTCTCATGATGTACTCTGCATAGAAGTTAAATAAGCAGGGTGACAATATACAGCCTTGATGTACTCCTTTTCCTATTTGGAAGCAGTCTGTTGTTCCATGTCCAGTTCTAACTGTTGCTTCCTGACCTGCATACAGATTTCTCAAGAGGCAGGTCAGGTGGTCTGGTATTCCCATCTCTTTCAGAATTTTCCACAGTTTATTGCTGATAATTTATCAGACCAAAGACACATTTCAGGATTTCAGGACAAAGGGTATAACTTTAGGCTAAGTGAGCGAGATGTTTATTGAAAACAACACCTAGGTCTCAGAGTCCTACACTGACTACCTAGCAATGTCTACCTCAATCTTCCCTCTAGAGATGGAGACTCTAATATTCATTATGGGGAAAGAGGGTATGACTGATCTTGCTTATTCGAGCTGTGTAAGGGTGTCGATAGGAGACGGCAGTTAGGTCACCACCAGTGGGATGATCTAGTGGACCTTTGTATATCATTCTAGGCTCCATTTCTGTAACCATTTGAAGTCTGATAGCTTCTATGTGAGACACTGGGCTTCTCTGATGACTCAGATGGTAAAGAATCCACCTGCGGTGCAAGAGATGTGGGTTCGATCCCTGGGTTGGGAAAATCCCCTGGAGGAGGGCATGGCTGTTCACTCCAGTATTACTGCCTGGAGAATCCCCATGGACAGAGGAGCCTGGCAGGTGGCAGTCCTTTGGGTTACAAAGAGTCAGACACAACTGATTGACTAAGAAGAGCAGCATGTGAGACATTACAAAGCAAGGGAGACAATTTAGAATACAAGGGTCAGAAAGCAATAAGAGCACAATAAGGCTTCTGATCAGGATCAGGGGTTTCCACCAAATGGAAATTGATATCCAGTTCCATAAGGCAGTCCCAAGAGGAGGAGTGGAACCAGCCATTGCCTGAACTTAACTTTTCAGATCTTGAAGTGAATCAGACAGCTTTTGTGAGTAATCAGGTATATATCCACAACATTCTGTATGAATTATGGCACAGGTTCCTCTTTGTGCTGCTGTTGATATATCTAATGCCATTCTATTTTAGAGTAGAGATTTGCACATTAAAGCCTTTTCTGATTTTAAGGCAGCAATTCCCATCATACTATCATTTAAAGCTTGTCTTGTAAAATTAATTGAGGCTTGTACTTTGAGTATTATGCCAGTGGTGCCAAGTGATGAGGTGCCCCAGTTTTTGAAGCTGCCCCTGGCATGCCTTTTAATCATCTGGCTCTGGAGGCCATGAGGACTTGCAATCCTAAGTCCCATGGGACTATAAGAATCAGAGCATTCTGGGCTGACTGCCACTTCCAAGGGACTGCACAGACAGACTGAAATATACCCTCACTCTATCTGTGAAGGAAGCCTATTGTGCTGGTGCTTCAGTCTCAGGGGCAGTCTTCTAGTTTTGCCCACAACTAGGGACCTATAGGAAAGTTTTCAGAGAAAAGAGCCTCATGAACACAATCTATGCACTCTCCTTCTACCTTTCAATAGCTCACCAGTATTTCTCAGAAAGGAGAGATATTTTCTTTCTTTTTTTTTTTTTTGCTGATGATTTTTATAGCTGTGAACACCTAACATCACTTAATTCTGATAGCCAGTAGGACTTATGTTCATGGGTCTCGTAGGACTATGACCAATGGAGAAAGAGTTCTTTTTTTTTTTTGGAGAAAGAGTTCTTAAACAGCTATCCCCACACCCCCTCATCTCTCTGCCCCTGATTCCCATCCCTGGCACAGCAAGAGGCAACAGATATAGGAGTTGAATCTGTGAAAGTGATCAATTAGCTTACTATCACAGATGACGTCTGAGGGATAGGCTTCTAAACTAGACACATATCTAAAGGTTTGACTGTAATTTTTGTAAGAGAAATTGGAGGTCAAATACTACCTTCATACTTCCCCATGACCATACTCTAGAGTTTTAGTCCCTCCTAGCAGAGAAGGCAATGGCACCCCACTCCAGTACTTTAGCCTAGAAAATCCCATGGATGGAGGAGCCTGGTAGGCTGCAGTCCATGGGGTTGCAAAGAGTCGAACACGACTGAGCAACTTCACTTTCACTTTTCACTCTCATGCACTGGAGAAGGAAATGGTAACCCACTCCAGTGTTCTTGCTTGGAGAGTCCCAGGGACGGGGAAGCCTGGTGGGCTGCTGTCTATGGGGTCGCACAGAGTTGGACACGACTGAAGTGACTTAGCAGCAGCAGCAGTGGGTGGATCGGGGTGGGGTGGGAAGGAGCTTTTACATGCACCTAGAGCCACAGTTTTTATATCTTGTTCCTTGGTATTTGTGACTCTTGCCAGGGGATCTCTTGATTGCCTGACCAGTGACCAAAGGGGCTTGTGTTTATGGGCCCTATGGGATTTGTAACAATTACAGAGACAGTTACTGGCAGGCTACCACCCTCAGGGCATAATAAAAACAACAGATTTGAAATTGCCCCCAGTCTTTCTGTAGAAGAGGCCTGTTTCTTGTCCTGGAGCTTTGGCCAGGGTAGGGCCGGTGCGGGGCAGGCAGGCTTCTGGGTTGGCACACACCTAAGGACCTAAGGAGGCCCTTCCAGGGAACACAGATTGGAGGACACAATCTTTGTGCTCTTCCTCTGTCCCAGTACACTTTATCAGTATCTCTTGGAGAGTAGCTTATATCCTTATTTGGAATCCTGATTTCTGCAACTGCCATCCAGGGACACCTACAGATCACCTGATTCGGGTGACAAGTGGGGACCGTGCTTGTGGTTCCACAGGATGGTGTGTGTTTACATACTTAAACTGCTGCCTGAATGTCTGGTTTCAATCAGCCTGAATTTGGGTACTGCCTGAGATCCTCCTCTTTAGGACACTGACAGGTCTTAGCACAACCACTGAAAGCCACTAAAAATAAAATGGGCTAGAGAAAAAGATGGTGGAGGAGAAGATCTCTCTTAAGGGATACATCAGGAATACACCTTCAGACAAGAAAGAGCTTGCAGAACTCCAGCTGAGAGTGGGCAGGAGTACCTGACCACCGGAAAAGAATAATGCAAACCTCGGTAGGACAAAGGACGTAGGAGGAGAAAGAGGATTTCATAGGACTGAACCTACCCTTGGTGGGTGGAGGAAACTGAAGCAGGGGTCTGATCCCCACACAGGGGCATAATTTGGGGACAGACAAGAAACATTTGAGGCTGAGAGTGAAGCAGCTGATCTGCGACAGTCTAATTGGAATGAGACTCACGCAATCTCTGTCACAGCCATGTGGACAGGGACGTGGGTCCCCAAGAAGGCAGAGCAGCTGGGAGCTGGAGCATAGGGATTGTGGAACTATCCCAGGGTGAGGTTTGCTGTTAACTTCAGGGACACAGCCTGAGGAGACATGAGCGAGGAGATTGTGGTGGGAAAGGCCTGTGGAGGAAAACCAGGCAGCAGTGGAGGTAATGTGATACTGCCAAGTCATTCATAGGGGTTGGAGCCATCACTGTAGCCTCTCTCTCCTCCCACACCAGCAGGGACAGTTGAACAGAGACACTGGCCCTTTAAGCACCTGACCCATCTAACAATACAGTAGGACCCCAGCCAGGGGCCCCTTTAAGTGCCTGACACAATGAGCAACAGAGAAGGACCCCAACCTGGGGAGCCCTTTAAATGCCTGAATGGGCAGAGCAACAGAGAAGGACCAGCTAAAGAGGCCTTCTGATTGCCAGCTGCCAGAGGCTAGAAAAACACTCTGATAGGACCATAGTTTCTGTGGCTGAGCCAGTTCGTGTCCCTGCACACTTGGTGCTGCCAGAATCCCCATGACCCAAACAGCTGCACCACGTTCTCACTCAGTTCTCACTGGGGCAGAGCTGTCACAGGTTAGAAAAAGCCCTAATAGTGCTATATCTCCTGTGACAATAGCCACTGGTGCTCTTATGCAGCCAGCATTGCCAGGGTCCCCATGATCCAAGCAACTGTGGCACCTCCATGCATGAACCCCACTGGGACAGAGCTGCCAGAGGCTAGAAAAAGTTTTACATCCATGCATGCAGGGTCGCTTCAGCTGTGTCTGACACTACAACCCTGTGGGGCTGCCAGGCTTCTCTGTCCGTGAAATTCTCCAAGCAAGAATACTGGAGTGGGTTGCCATGTTTTTCTAGAGCACCGTATTTCCTGTTGCCTTAGCTGCTGGCTCCTCTGAGTACCTTATGCTGCCTGGGCCCCTGCGACCCAAGCAGCTGTATCACCTCAACACCTTCCCTTCACTGGAACAGACCCAAGTACTCCAAGGCAGCCTCAGGAGCAAACCCCTGTGGATAACTCAAATGTGGAGGTAGAGATAAAGCCACACTTGAAACCTAGGGGCAATGTGGCTAAGGAAGAGGACCCCAAACCTTCCCACCAGCTGTACAAGCTGCAGATTAAATCCACACGCTCAACTAGGCAACTGTCTGTGGAATATATAAAAGGACAATGAGTGTTCCCACAAAAGAAAAAGCGCTAGTTCTGAGAGCTGTGGACATTGGAGGCAAGAACACACATGAGTAGGACCAGATTAGAGTCTGAGCTGCTGCTGTTGTAGCCACGCATTCCAGGAAACACACTCACTCAGAAGGACAATGCAGATAGTGGAGTGCAGTTTATTACACCGGCGGGCCCAAGGCAGAGTCTCCTCTTAGCCAAGGACCCCGACCAGCATTTGTGAAAATCTTTTATACCCCATGTCTGAACCCACCACTCCAAATTCCTTGAGACTTACATAAACCAAGGAAAATACAATCCCAATAACCCCATGATTCACGTGCTATATGCTCATGTGCTCAAACAGTCAAACAATTAGCCAATAATCAATAAACCCGAGGTTACACTCCGATAGATACAGAAAAATTTATGGCCTGTCTGGAGGAAAGGGTGATTACTGTATGTTTTCTCTTAGGTGATGAGTAACATAGATGCGATCTTCAAGGTTCCCCTATCTGGAGGGGGTCTTCTCCTTCTGTTGTTGTTTTCATAGGCACTAAACACAGAGTTCAGAGTCCATTGGAAAGGTGGCCAAGCATGATCAGCATGAACAGGCCTAAGATGGAGTCCAGGCCCTATGAATTCCTTCTTCACTGGTACAGCAGGTCCAGAGACCAGCCCAGTGTTGGAGGGTCTCTTAGGGAGGTGAGATGGACAGCAAGGGAAAGGACTCTGACAGCAGAAGACTCAAGAAAAACATTTATTATTCTTATATTTTGACTTGTTCTATAGTTGCTTCTGGATTTTTTTTTTCCTTTTTACCCCTTTCTTTCACTGTTGTTGTAGTTGTTGATTTTATTAGTACTATTTAAGCTATATAAATCTATTTAAGTTTTGAGTTTTCTTTTAATCCCCCTTTTTTCTTTTATATACTTCTGCCTCTACATTGGGCATTTTGCGGTTCTGTGGGGTTTGCCTTTTTTCTTTCCCTTCTAATTTTAACTTTCACATTTTTAAAATGTATTATTTTTTCTACATTTATTCTTTTATTTGCTTTTCCTACTGTTCTTTTCCCATTGCGGTTAATCTTTAATATACATAAATCTTTATCTACCTCTATTTAGCTTTGTGTTTCTATTCTTTCTTTTCTTCCTTTTTTTTTCTTTTTTTCTAACCATGTTTGTTACTTTATTTTCTTTGCTTTATCCCCCAACTGACACCTTGTTTTAGTTTTGCTTTCCAGTTTGTGCTTTAGTTAGTTTGGTTTTTATCTGGTGAATATCACTTTTGGTTTCCTTTGTTCACTGGGTCAATCTACTGTGCTTTATTTTTTTGGGCTGCTTTGGTTTTGTTTACGGATGTACATGTTTATGTGTGTGCGGCTGGAGGCACAACTGAGGGACTCTGGAGAGGCTACTCCTCAGCATGTCCCAAAGGCGCTATCTGCTGAGCCCCAGTAGCTGTTCCCCAAGCTGGTGGGGGTTCTTCTGTCCTTTCTCTTCTCAGGGCCAAGGATCAGACCAATGATACTGTAAGCACTGGTCAGATATTTAGCAAATCTTCTGGTGGGCTATGAAGGGGATTCCTTGGCACATTTTTCCCACTGCTTTTTCCTCCTGTCCTTCAGCTCTCTCCCGGGACTCAAGCCCTACCAAAACTAATGAAACTCAGGCTCTGATGTTTCATTGCAAAAATTCATTGAGAGACAAAGTGATAAGAGGCGGATTTGTTAAGATCCAGAGAGAAGCCACTCTTTAGGGTGTGAACCATTGCTGAGGGCAAGGGCTGGGGTCATGGAATTAGGCCTGGCTAGGTTTTGTGAGGACTTCCTTGGTGGCTCAGATGGTAAAGCGCCTGTCTACAATGCAGGAGACCTGGGTTCGATCCCTGGGTTGGGAAGATCCCTTGGAGAAGGAAATGGCAATCCACTCCAGTACTATTGTCTGGAAAATCCCATGGACAGAGGAGCCTGGTAGGCTACAGTCCATGGGGTCGCAAAGAGCTGGACACGACTGAGCAACTTCACATTCACGTTCCATTATTTTAGTCATTATTTTCCAGATTTTGTAATTGCCATTTGTTTGGGATGTCTTTTGTTTCTTGTTTTTGTATATTTTTTAAAATTCCATTTAATGTCATAACAAACCACCTGTAGAATCTCCATTCTCCAGCCAGAGATCATCCTCTGAACCTCTGGAGTGGGAGTCATGACTCCAAGACCCTACTCTACTAACTTCTACCCCTAGGGAGTGTTAATTAGTGAGAACTCCCACAAAGGCAACCACGTGTATACAAGATCCAGCATCACCCAACTGCCAGCAGCACCCTATGCAGGATGCCTCATCCAAACAACAAAGAAGACAAAAATACAAACCCAATGATCAGCAGACAGGATTACCACACACAGCCCTGCTCCTCAGAGGGAAAAAAAAACCTTACCTCCTGTCACCAGAACGTATGCACAAGTCATCCCCTACATGAAGCTTACACAAACCACTGGACTAACCTTACGAGGGCAGAAACTAAAAGGAAGAAAGAATTCAACCTCAAAGCCTGGGAAAATGGGACTTCAGACACAATAAGTTAAGAAAAGGCAGAGAAATACTGCACAAAGGTGTCTCTAGGTTGTTATTCTAGAGACACAGAAGTCCAAATAAGTCAAGAGGAAATAGGCAAACCACCTGAAAAATAACTCAGAATAATGGCAGTAAAGATGATCCAAAACCTTGAAAATAGAATTGAGAAAATGATAGAATAAATTAACAAAGACCTAGAAGAATTAAAGAATAAACAGAGACAAACAACACAATTACTGAAATTCATAGTATTCTAGAAGGAATCAATAGCAGAGTATCTGAGGCAAAAGAATGGATAAGTGAGCTGGAAGATAGAATGTTGGAAATAACTCCTAGAGTAATGGAAATAAAAACAAAATAAGCAAGTGGAACCTAATTAAACTTAAAAGCTTTTGCACAGCATAGGAAACTATAAACAAGGTAAAGAGACAACCCTCAGAATGGGAGAAAATGAGAGCAAATGACAAAGGATTAATTTCCAAAATATACAAACAGCTCATACAAGTCAATACCAGAAAAAAAAAAAAAAAAAAACAATCAAAACGTGGGAAAAAGACCTAAACTGACATTTCTCCAAAGAAGACATACAGATGGCTAACTAACACATGAAAGAATACTCAACATCACTCATTATTAGAGAAATGCAACTACAATGAGATATCACCTCAAACCAGTCAGAATGACCATCAACAAAAAGTCAACAAACAATAAATGCTGGGTATGGAGAAAAGGGAACCCTCTTGCACTGTTGGTGGGGATGTAATTGATACAGCCACTATGGTAGACAGTGTGGAGATTCCTTAAAAAACTAGGAATGAAACCACCATATGACCCAGTGATCCTGCTACTAGGCATATACCCTGAGGAAATCAAAATTGAAAAAGACACATGTACTCCAATGTTCAGTGCAGCATTATTTACAAAGGCTAGAACATGGAAGCAGAATAGATGTCCATTGACAGATGAATGAATAGAGGAGCTGTGATACATACATACATATATATATATATATATATATATGTATATGTATATGTATATGTATACACACACACACACAATGGAATACTATTCAACCATTAAAAGGGACACATTTGAGTCAGTTCTAATGTGGTAAATGAATCCAGAGTCTATTACAGAGTGAAGTCAGAAAGATAAACATCGTATACTAACACATATATATGGAATCTAGAAAGATGGTACTGATGAAATTATTTGCAGGGAAGCAATGGAGACAAAGACATAGAAACATACAGAAGAGACTTATGGAGAAGGAGCAGGGGTGGGTACGAAGGAGACGGTGAGATGTATGGAGAGAGTAACACGGAAACTTACAGTAGCATATGTAAAATATATAGCCAATGGGAATTTGCTGTATGACTCAGGAAATTCAAACAGGGGCTCTGTAACAACCTAGAGGGGTGGAATAGGGAAGGAGATGCCAGAGGGACAGGACATGTGTCCACCTATGGCTGATTCATGTTGATATTTGGCAGAAACCAACAAAATTCTGTAAAGCAATTATCTATCAATTAAAACATAAATTTAAAAAAATGGGCTGCTTGACAATCAAAAAAGGGCTGAAAGAAAATAAAGAGTTGGGCAGGAAAAATCTGGAAAACTCAGCAATGCCCACAAGACTGGAGGACTGGAAAAGATCAGTTTTCATTCCCATCTCAAAGAAAGGCAATGTCAAAGAATGCTCAAGCTACTACACAACTGCACCCATCTCACCCATCTCACACTCTCAAAATTCTCCAAGACAGACTTCAATAGTATGTGAACCGTGAACTTCCAGATGTTCAAGCTGGATTTAGAAGAGCCAGAGGAGCCAGAGATCAAATTGCCAACATCCATTGGATCATCAAAAAAGAGTTCCAGAAAAACATCTACTTTTGCTTTATTGCCTACGCCAAAGCCTTTGACTGTGTGGATCACAATAAACTGTGAAAAATTCTTCAAGAGATGGGAATACCAGACCACCTGATCTGCCTCCTGAGAAATCTGTATGCAGGTCAGGAAGCAACAGTTAGAACTGGACATGGAACAACAGACTGGTTCCAAATCAGGAAAGGAGTATGTCAAGGCTGTATATTGTCACCATGCTTATTTAACTTATATGCAAAGTACATCATACAAAATGCTGGGTTGGATAAAGCACAAGCTGGAATCAAGATTGCTGGGAGAAATATCAATAACCTCAGATACACAGATGACACCACCCTTATGGAACAAAATGAAGAAGAACTAAACAGTCTCTTGATGAAAGTGAAAGAAAAGAGTGAAAAAGTTGGCTTCAAAAAACATTCAGAAAACCAAGATCATGGCATCCGGTCCCATCACTTCAGGGCAAATAGATGGGGCATCAGTGGAAACAATGTCAGACTTTATTTATGGGGGCTCCAAAATCACTGCAGATGTGACTGCAGCCATGAAATTAAAAGATGTTTCAACTTCTCAGAAGAAAAGCTATGAACAACCTAGACAGCATATTAAAAAGCAGAGACATTACTTTACCAACAAAGGTCCGTCTAGTCAAAGCTATGGTTTTTCAGTAGTCATATATGGATGTGACAGTTGGACTATAAAGGAAGCTGAGCACCAAAGAATTGATGCTTTTGAACTGTGGTGTTGGAGACTCTTGAGAGTTCCTTGGACAGCAAGGAGATCTAACCAGTCCATCCCAAGGGAAATCAGTCCTGACTATTCATTGGAAGGACTGCTGTTGAAGCTGAAACTCCAAAACTTTGGCCACCTGATGTGAAGAACTGACTCCTTGGAAAAGACCCTGATGCTGGGAAAGATTGAAGGTGGGAGGAGAAGGGGACGGCAAAGATGAGGGGTTGGATGGCATCTCTGACTTGATAGACATGAGTTTGAGTAGGCTCTGGGGAGTTGGTGATGGACAGGGAAGCCTGGAGTCTTCAGTCCATGAGGTCGCAAAGAGTCAGACATGACCGAGCAACTAATCTGAGCTAAAGGATACATTTCATCTCCTATACAAGGCTACTCTTTCATGACTGGGAGAGGTAGCTGTTTATCTGATGCATAGAAACCAACACAAAGAGTTTACCAATATGAAGAAAGAGATATGCTGCGAATGAAAAAAGAAAATAAAATCTTAGAATGAAACTTTAATGAAATGGAGGTAGGTATCTTACCCGATAAAGAGTTCAAAGTAATGGTCATAAAGATGCTGATAGAACTCAGGAAAAGTATGAACACAATGAGAACTTCAATAAGAGATAGAAAATATTTAATAAGTACCAAATAGAAGTCATAGAGCTGGGGATTAGAGACAAGTGGTGGATTAGAATTACCTTGAGCTCACCTCTTCTCACAAAGACACCAAAATCACAACAAACTACTAAAAAAAAAAAAAATCAATAAAATAGACTGTGTGTGTGCCCAGGCATGTCTTACTTTTGGCATCCCCATGGACTGTAGCCTGCCAGGTTCCTCTGTCAATGGAATGGATGCTGCAGTGTAAGAGTGTAAGAAATAAGAGTACTGGAATGGGTTGCCATTTCCTACTTCAAGGGATCTTATCAACTAGGGATTGAACCTGCATCTCTTGCATTGGCAGGTGGATTCTTTACCATTAGCACCCTCTGGGAAGCCTGAAACCTACCAAAAAAGATATTCTACATCCAAGGCCATAAAGAAGAAGCCAGAATGAGACAGTAGGAAGGGCACACTTATCATATAATCAAATCCCATACCACCCAGATGGATAATCCACAAACTGGAGAATAATACATTGCAGAAGTTTTCCCACAGGAGTGGGAGTTCTGAGCCCAAATAAGGCTCCCCAGCCTAGGGGTCTGGCATTGGGAGGAGGAGCCCCCAGAGCATTTGACCTTGAAGGCTAGTGAGCCATGATCACAGGACCTCCACAAGACAGGGGAAAACATGTGTGACTTCATAGAAGTCTGGGCCTAACCTACCTATCTTGGAGGATCTCCTAGGGCGATACGGGTGGCAGAGGCTCTCTTTGGGGGGAGGGTAGGGGTCACAACAGAGCCAGACAACAAGACCCTTGCTTGGGTCATTAGCATCAAGAGCTGGCCTCACCCAACAACCTGAAGTCTTCAATGCTGCCATACCTCAGGCCAAGCTACCAACAGGACAGGAACACAGCCCACTCATCTGCAGACAAGTTGTCTAACACAGCCCCCTCATCTGCAGACAGGCTGTCTAAGGACTTCCTGACCCCACAGCCACCTCTAGACATACCCCTTGACACAGTAATGCCCACCAGAAGGCCAAGATGCAATTTCACCCACCAGTCAACAGGCTCCAGCCCCTCCTACCAGTAAGCCTGCACAAACCTCTAGACCAGTCTCACCCACCACAGAGAATACAATGGAAGCAAGAAAACTAGAATCCTGCAGCCTGTGGAACAGTCTGCAAACACAGGTCAGAACCTACATGGGGAAGATCCAGTCCTTGGCCACTGGATGATGAAAGCTATCCCCTACAAAGGGCCACATCTCCAACTTGATAAAAGTAACAAACTTACTACAAACATAGGAACATCAGTAGAAATTTTTAAAAACAGATGGCAGAGGAATATGTTTCTTCCAGATCAAGGGACAAGATAAAACACAAGAAGAACAACTAAGTGAAGCGGAAATAGGGGCAATTTACCCAAGAAAGAGTTCAACACAATGATCATAAAAACGATTCAAGAATGCAGAAAAAGAATGGATGCCCAGAGTGAGAAATTACAAGAAAATTTTAATAAAAAATTAGAAAATATAAAGAACAACACAGAAGAACACAATAACTGAAATGAAAAAAATATACTTAGAAGGAATCAACAGCAGAATAAATGAGGTAAAAGGATGAATAAGTGAACTGGAAGACAGAGGGGGTGAAAAATCACTCCCACAAAACAGAATAATGAGAAAAGACTGAAATGCGGACAGGTTAAGAGACATTTGGGACAAGGTGAAATGCACCAATATTCACAATATCAGTGTCTCAGAAGGAGAAGAAAAAAAAAAGCCTGAGAAAATATTCGAAGAGATGATAGTTGAAAACTTCTCTAACATGAGAAAGAAAACAGTCACCAAAGTGCAGGAAGCACAGAAAGATCCAGGCAGGACTAAGAGTAATCAAGTTGGCAAAAAGGCATATCAAAAGAAATAAGGGAAAACCTATAAGATACAAGGGAATTCCTATATGTGTATCAGCTTATTTTTCAGTATAATCTCTACAGGTCAGAAATGAAGTGTCATTTATATTTACTATGATGCAAGGGAAGAACCCACAACTAAGAATACTGTACCCAGCAAGGATCTTATTCAGATTTGATGGAGAAATCAAAAGCTTTACAAATAAGCAAAAGCTAAGAGAATTTAACATACCAGACCAGCCTTGCAGCAAATGCTAAAGAAACTTTATGCAGAAAATAAAATGCTACAACTAGAAACAAGAAAATTATGAAATGGGAATGCTCACAGGTAAAGGAACTATTCAGTAAAGAAAGGAAACCATTCACATACAAATATCTCAAAACCAGTTATTTTGAGAGCTGGAGAGTACAAATGCAGAATATTTCAAGTGCATTTAAAATTAAGAGATAGGCAACCTAAAACAACCCTGTATATTATACAGACTGCTTTGTTAAATCTCATAGTAACTACAGAACAAAAATCTAAAACGGATATGCACACAAAAAAGAGAAATGATTCTAAACAACACTAAAGTCCTCAAATCACGAGAGAATAAAAGGAAAAGAAAAAAAAAACTATTAAAGCAAATCTAAAAACAATAAAATGGCAATAAGAATATATGTATTGATAATTACCTTAAATGTAAATAGATTAAATGCTCCAACCAAAAGACAGACTGGCAGAAAGGATCAACCACAAGAAAAAAAAAAAAAAAAAAAATGCCCAAAGCACAAACATGTGGAGGCTAAACAATATGCTACTAAGAAACCAATGGATCATTGAATACCAAAGAGTAGATTTTACAAAACCTAGAGATAAATGAAAATGAAAACATAACAATCCAGTATATAGCAAAAGCAATTATATTAGGGAAGCTTATACTGATACAACATTATATCAGGATACAAAAAAAAAAAATCTCAAATAAAAAAGTCCAACCTTACACGTAAAGTAACTAGAAAAATTAGAATTAAACAAAACCCAAAGTCAGTAGGAGGAAAAAAGATCATAAAATCAGAGCAGAAATAAATGAAAGAGTCTAGAAAAACAATGAAAAAGTTAATTCTTTGAACAGATACACAGTGAGAAACCTTTAGGGACACTCTTAAAGAAAAAAAGGAAGATGGTCCAAATCAATAAAATCAGATATATGATAGATGTTAGACTCAACACTACAAAATTACAAAGGATCACAAGAGACTACAAGCCAATAAGATGGGCAACTTGGAAGAAATGGACAATTCTTAAAAAAAGGTATAATCTCCCAAGATTGAACCAGGATAAAACAGAAAATATGAACTGACCATTCACAAGCACTTAAATGGAATCTGTGATTAAAAAAAAGCAAAAGTCCAGGACCAAATGGTTTCACAGGCAAATTCCATCAAACATTCAGAGAAAGTTAACACCTATCCTTCTGAAACTATTCCAAAAAAAAAAAAAAAAGCACAAGAAGGAATGCTCCCACACTCATTCTATGAGGCCATCACCACCTTGATACAAAAACTACACAAAGATATCACAAAAAAGAAAATCACAGGCCAATATCACTGATTAAATATGGACCAAATAATCCTCAACAAGATACTATCAACTGAATCCAACAACACATTAAACAGATCATAGACTATTACTATTAATATGATCTAGTGGGATTTATCCCAGGGACTCAAGGATTTTTCAGTGTGAATCAGTGTGACACATCATATCAACAAATTGAAGAATACAAACCATATGATCATATTAATATACGTAGAAAATACTTTTGACAAAATTCATCATCCATTTGTGATCAAAACTCTCCAGAAAGTGGGCAGAGAGGGAACATACCTCAACATAATAAAGGCCATATATGACAAACCTTGGAGAAGGAAATGGCAACCCATTCCAGTATTCTGGCCTAGAAAATCCCATAGATGGAGGAGCCCGGGTACAACCATGGAGGAGACTGAGCCTGGCTACAGTCCACATAGTCACAAGGAGTCGGACAAGACTCAGCGACTTCACTTCACAACAAGCCTACAGCTGACATCATACTCAATGGTGAAAAGCTGAAAGCATTTCCTCTTAGTTCAGGAACAAGACAGGGAGGTCAGTTCTCACCGCTTTTATTCAGCATTGTTCAAAGTCCCAGCCAGAGCAATCAGTGAAGAGAGGAAATGAAAAGAAAGCCAAATTGGAAAAGAAGTAAAACTGTCACTATTTGCAGATCATGATACTACACCTAGAGAATCCTAAAGATGCTGCCAGAAAACTACTAGAGCTAATCAATGAATTCAGTAAAGTTGCTGAATACAAAATTAATTCACAGAAAGCTCTTGCATTTCTATACACTTAACAGTGAAAGCCCAGAAGGGGAAATTAAGGAAACAATCCCATTTACCATTGCAACAAAAAGAATAAAATACCTAGGGAAAAAAAACCCATCTAAGAAGACAAACCTATACTCCAAAAACTATAAGATGTTGACGAAAGAAGTCAAAGATGACAAATGGAAAGATATCCCATGTTCTTGGATTAGAAGAAGAATCAATATTGTCAAAATAACTACACTACCCAAAGCAATCTACAGATTCAATACAGTCTCTTTTAAATTACCTATGACATTTTCCAAAGAACTAAACAAACAAACAAAAAATCTTAAAATTTCTTTGGAGACAAAACACTCCAAATAACCAAAGCAATCTTGAGAAATAAAAATGGAGCTAGACAAATTGGGTGATAAAACTCCAGACTATACTAAAAAAAAATACAGTAATCAACACAGTATGGTACTAGTGAAACAACAGACATAGAGATCAATAGAACAGGATAGAAAGCCTAGAAATAAACTGACACACCTATGGTCAATCAATTTATGACACATGAGGCAAGAATACACATTGGAGAAAAGACAACCTCTTCAATAACTGGTGCTGCAATACTGGCCAGCTACATGTAAAAGAAAGAAATTCATAACATTCTCTAACACCATACAGAAAAATAAACTCAAAATGGACTACCTATTATAAACTTAAATGTAAGACTGGAGATACTCTAGAACTCCTAGAAGAAAACATAGGCAGAACACTTTTTGACATAAATCTCAGCAGTATTTTTTAAAATCCATTTTCTAGAGTAATGGACATGAAAACAAAAATGAACAAATGGGACCTGAAGTCTGAAGTGTAGTTGCTCAGTCATGTCCAACTCTTTGAGACCCTATGGACTGTAACCCACCAGGCTCCTCTGTCCTCTCCAGGCAAGCATACTGGAGTGGGTTGCCATTCCCTTCTTCAGGGGATCTTCCCAACCTAGGGATCAAACCCGGGTCTCCTGCATTGTTGGTGGGATTCTTTATCATCTGAGCCACCAGGGAAGCCCCAAATGGGACCTAATGAAATTTAAAAGTTTTTGCACAGCAAAGGAAACCATAAAAAAAATTAAAAGACAACTTGTGGAATGGGAGAAAATATTTGCAGATGATGAGACTGACAAGGAATTAATTTCCAAAATATACAGCTTGTACAGCTCAATAAAAAAACCAAATGAGCCAATTAAAAAAGTAGAAAAAAGACCTAAATAGACACTTCTCCAAAGAAGACATACAAGTGGCCAACAGGCACATGAATAGATGCCCAATATTGCTATTTGGGGAATGCAAATCAAAACTAAACTGAGGTGTAATGTCACTCCAGTCAGGCTGGCATCATCAAAATGTCTACAGATATCAAATGCTGGAGAAGGTATGGAGAAAAAGGAATCTTCCTGCACTACTGGTGGAAATGTAAATTGGTGTAATCACTATGGAATACAGAATGGAAGTTTCCTAAAAGACTAAAAATAGAGTTACTATATGAATCTGTAATCTCACTCCTGGGCATACATCTAGAGAAAACTCTAATTCAAAAATATACATGTCCCCCAATGTTCAGTTCAGTTCAGTCGCTCAACGTGTCTGACTCTTTGCGACCCCATGAATCGCTGCACGCCAGGCCTCCCTGTCCATCACCAACTCCTGGAGTTCACTCAGACTCACGTCCATCGAGTCAGTGATGCCATCCAGCCATCTCATCCTCTGTTGTCCCCTTTCCTCCTGCCCCCAATCCCTCCCAGCATCAGTCTTTTCCAATGAGTCAACTCTTTGCATGAGGTGGCCAAAGTACTGGAGTTTCAGCTTTAGCATCATTCCTTCCAAAGAAATCCCAGGGCTGATCTCCTTCAGAATGGACTGGTTGGATCTCCTCGCAGTCCAAGGGATTCTCAAGAGTCTCTCCAACACCACATTCAAAAGCATCAATTCTTCAGCGCTCAGCCTTCTTCACAGTCCAACTCTCACATCCATACATGACCACAGGAAAAACCATAGCCTTGACTAGACGGACCTTTGTTGGCAAAGTAATGTCTCTGCTTTTCAATATGCTATCTAGGTTGGTCATAACTTTCCTTCCAAGGAGTAAACGTCTTTTAATTTCATGGCTGCAGTCACCATTTGTAGTGATTTTGGAGCCCAGAAAAATAAAGTCTGACACTGTTTCCACTGTTTCCCCATCTATTTCCCATGAAGTGATGGGACCGGATGCCATGATCTTCGTTTTCTGAATGTTGAGCTTTAAGCCCACTTTTTCATTCTCCACTTTCACTTTCATCAAGAGGCTTTTTAGTTCCTCTTCACTTTCTGCCATAAGGGTGGTGTCATCTGCATATCTGAGGTTATTGATATTTCTCCCAGCAATCTTGATTCCAGCTTGTCCTTCTTCCAGCCCAGCATTTCTCATGATGTACTCTGCATATAAATTAAATAAGCAGTGTGACAATATACAGCCTTGATGAACTCCTTTTCCTATTTGGAACCAGTCTGTTGTTCCATGTCCAGTTCTAACTATTGCTTCCTGACCTGCACACAAATTTCTCAAGAGGCAGATCAGGTGGTCTGGTATTCCCATCTCTTTCAGAATTTTCCACAGTTTATTGTGATCCACACAGTCAAAGGCTTTGGCATAGTCAATAAAGCAGAAACAGATGTTTTTCTGGAACTCTCTTGCTTTTTACATGATCCAGCAGATGTTGGCAATTTGATCTCTGGTTCCTCTGCCTTTTCTAAAACCAGCTTGAACATCAGGAAGTTCACGGTTCACATATTGCTGAAGCCTGGCTTGGAGAATTTTGAGCATTACTTTACTAGCGTGTGAGATGAGTGCAATTGTGTGGTAGTTTGAGCATTCTTTGGCATTGCCTTTCTTTGGGATTGTTCAGAGTAGCACTATTCATAATAACCAAGATACAGAAGCATCATAAATGTCCACTAATGGATAAAGATGATGTGATTATACACACACACAGCCCCACATGCACAGGAATATTACTTAGCCATAAAAAAGAATAAAATAATGCCATTTGTGGCAACATGTATGGACCTAGAGATTATCTAAGCCAGATGAAGAAAGACAAATATACTACATCACTTAAGTGGAATCTTAAAAAATGATACAAATGAACTTATTTTCAAAATAGAACTGTAAACATTGAAAACAAACTTATCATTACCAAAAGGGAAAGATGTGAGATATGGATAAATTAGGAGTTTGAGATTAACACATACACACTAGTATTAATATATATATAAACAGATAACCAATAAGGACCTACTGTATAGCACAAGGAACTATATTCAATTTTTTGTAATAACCTATAAGGGAAAAGAATCTGAAATATATATATATATATATATATATATATATATATATATATATATATATAAATAACTAAATCATTGTGCTGTACACCTAAAAGTGTACACATTTTAAGTCAATTATACTTTAGTTGATATACATATGTGTATGTGTGTATATACACACATTTTAAGTCAATTATACTTTAGTTTATATACATATGTATATGTGAGTGTGCGTCAATTATACTTTAAGTCAATTATACTTTAGTTCATATACATATGTGTATGTGACTGTGTGTATATATACATATGAATCATACTATCTAGTAGAGGAGTAAACATGAAGCCAATAATAGCAGCAATAAAAATGATATGAACAGCATCAACAACGAAAAGAAGTCATAGAGCTGAAGAATACAATAGATGAACTGAAAAATACAATCCAGGGATTTGACAGCAGACTAAATGAACCAGGGGAAAAGATCAATGAACTTAAGGACAGGGCAATGGTCTCACTCAGAGCAGCAAAGAGAAAACAGCTTTAAAATGTAAAGACAGCTCAAGAAACTTATGGAACAACATCACATGGATGAACATTATTAGAGTTTCAGAATTAGATAACATTATCAGAGCTTCAGAATTAGATGGATAAAGGGACAGAAAACTTATTTGAATAATAGTGGCTAAAAACTTCTCTACCTTGGGGACCCACACCAAGACATCATAATTAAAATCTCAAAAGTTAAAGAAAGGAATCTTAAGAGCAGCAAGAAAAAATAATTTGTTATATACAAGGAAATAAAAATAAGACAATATTTTTTAACAGACACTTGAGAAACCACAGGGTAGGTTCATAGTATATTTTAAAACACACACACAAAACCTTCCAACCAAGAATACTCTACCTGGCAAAATTATCTCTCAGAGTTGAAGGAGAGATAAATAGTTTTCAATACAAGCTAAAGCTAAAGGAATTTATCACCATTAAACTTGCATATGAGAAATGTTAAAGGGACTCATGTAAGCTAAAAAGAAAGATATTTAAGCTAAAAAGAAAGGGCTCTGCACTCCATCCAAAAGTACCATACTACACATTCTTCTCAAGTGCATATGAATATTCTCCAGGAATGACCTCATGACACCATGAACCTTAATAAATTTAAGAAAATTGAAATTATATTAAGCATCATCTCTCATCAGAACACTGATGAGACTAGAAATAAACAAGAAAAACATTAAAAACACAAACATGCAGTGGCTAAATAATATGCTACTAAACAACCAATGGATCACTGAAGAAATCAAAGAAATTAAAAAAAACCTAAAAACAAATGAAAATAAAAGCACAACTGTCCAAAACCTATGTGCTTTGTCACTTAGTCATGTCTGACTCTCTGTGACCCCATGGACTTTAGCCTGCCAGGCTCTTCTGTCCATAGGGATTCTCCAGGCAAGAATACTGGAGAGTGTTGCCATGCCTTCCTCCAGGGAATCTTCCCAGTCCAGAGATTGAATCCAGGTCTCTCGCACTGCAGGTGGATTCTTACTGTCTGAGCCACCATGGAAGCCCTAAGCCCAAAACCTATGGGATGCAGCAAAAGCAGTTCTAGGAGGTAAGTTTAAAGCAATACAATCTACCTCAAGAAACAAGAAAAATCTCAAATAAACAACCTAACCTTACACCTAGAAAAACTAGAGAAAGAACAAACAAAACCTAAAGTTAGTAGAAGGAAAAGATCATAAGACTGCTACTGCTGCTGCTACTGCTAAGTCACTTCAGTCGTGTCCGATTTTGTGTGACCCCATAGACGGCAGCCCCTGGGATTCTCCAGGCAAGAACAAGGGAGTGGGTTGCCATTTCCTTCTCCAGTGCATGAAAGTAAAAAGTGAAAGTGAAGTCGCTCAGTCGTGTCCAACTCTTAGCAACCCCATGGACTGCAGCCTTCCAGGCTCCTCCATCCATGGGATTTTCCAGGCAAGAGCACTGGAGTGGGGTGCCATTGCCTTCTCCAATCATAAGAGTAGAGCAGAAATAAATGAAACAGAGACAAAGAAAGCAATTGCAAAGATCAGTGAAACTAAAAACTGGTTCTCTAAAAAAACAAATTTGATAAACCTTTAGTTAGACTTATCAAGAAAAAAAGGGAGAGGACTCAAATCAGTAAAATTAGAAATGAAAAGGGAGAAGTTACAACTGACTCCACAGAAATACAAAGGAGCATAAGAGACTACTATAAGCAACTATATGCCAATAAAATGGATAATTTGGAAGAAATGGAAAAATTCTTGGAAAAGTACAGTTTTCAAAGACTGAACTAGGAAGAAATAGAAAATATGAACAAACCAATCAAAATCGTTGAAATTAAAATTGTGATTAAAAGACTCCCAACAAGCAAAAGTACAGGACATGATGGCTTCACAGACAAATTCTATCAAATATTTAGAGAAGAGTTAACAACTATGCTCCTGAAACTGTTCCAAAATATGGCAGAGGAAGGAAAACTTCCAAACTCATTCTATGAGGTCACCATTACCCTAATACTAAAATGAGACAATGATATCACAAAAAAGAAATTTACAGGCCAGCATCATTGATGAACATCAATGCAAATATCCTCAACAGAATACTAGCAATCTGAATCCAACAATACATTTAAAAATATCATACACCATGATCAGGTGAGATTCATCCCAGGCATGCAAGGATTTTTCAATACCCACAAATCAATAAATGGGAAACACCTCATAAACAAATTGAAGAATAAAAGCCATATGATCATATCAATATATATAGAAAAAGTTTTTGACAAAATTCAGCACCCATTTATGATAAAAACTCTCCATAAAGTGAGCATAGAGGGAACATACCTCAACATAATAAAGGCCATACACAACAAACCTACAGTTAACATCAGGCTCAATGCTGAAAAGCTGAAAGCATTCCCTCTAAGGTCTGGAACAAGACATGAATGTCAACTCTTACTACTTTTATTTAACATAGTTTTGGAAGTCCTAGGTACAACAATCAGAGAAGAAAAAGTAAATGGAATCCAAATTGAAAAAGAATAAAACTGTCACTGTTTGCAGATGACATGATATTAATATTATACACAGAAGATCCTAAAGTCACTGCCAAAAAACTACTAGAGCTCATCAATGAGTTTGGTCAAGCTGCAGGTACAACAATAATACACAGAAATCCCTTGGACATGAAAAGAGGCTAGATACCACTAACTATTAGAGAAATGGAAATCAAAACTATAATGAGATATCACCTCACACCAGCCATAATGGCTATCATCAAAAAAATCCACAAACAATAAATGCTCAAGAGGGTGTGAAGAAAAAGGAACCCTCTTACACTGTTGGTGGGGATGTAAATTGGTATACCCACTTTGGAGAACAGTATGGAAGTTCCTTAAAAAACTAAAAATAGAGCTACCATATAATCCTGAAATTCTATTCCTAGGCATATATCCAGAGAAAAACATGATCCAAAAGGATACGTGTACCCCAATGTTCATTGCAGCACTGTTTCCAATAGCCAAGATATGAAAACAACCTAAATGTCCATCAACAGAAGAATGGATACAGAAGATGTGGTACATACATACAATGGAATATTAGCCATTAAACAATGAAATACTGCAAGCCATTAATAAAAATGAAATAATCTTGCCATTTGCAGCAACATGGATGGACCTAGAGATTGTCATACTGAGTGAAGTAAGTCAGACAAAGGAGAAGTATTTTATGGAATCCCTTATATGTAGAATCTAAAATAATACAAATGAACTCACAAAACAGAAAGACTTTCACAGACTTAAAGAATGACTTACAGTTGCTGGGGTGGAGGGAAGGATAGGGAAAGGGCTAGTTAGGGAGATTGGGATGGACATGTACACACTGCTATATTTAAAATAGGTAACCAACAAGGATCTACTGTACAGCACAGGGAACTCTACTCAATGTTATGTGGCAGTCTGGAATAGGAGGGGAGTTTGGGGGAGAATGGATACATGTGTATGTATAGTTGAGTCCCTTTGCTGTTCATTTGCAATTATCAACACTGTTAATTGGGTATACCCCAATTCAAAAGAAAAAGTTAAAAAAGGAAGGGACTCTAAGTAATAACAAGGAAACATATGAAAGTATAAATCTCCCTGGCTAAGGTAAAAAGAAAGTAAACATAGTGGATTAATCACTTATAAAGCTAGTATGAAGGTTAACACACAAAAGCAGTAAACATTACTACAACTACAATAATTATTTAAGGGAAACATAGGATAAAAAGATGTAAAATGTAACATCAAAACATAAAACTTAGGGAGTGGAGAGTAAAAATATAATTTTTATTTTTATAATTTTTACACTCATCAATAATTGTCAGGAGCCACATTAGGCATTACTGATAAAATGGAGGCATGGCCCCAACCGCCTCTCCTCATCCCGCAGGCACAGTCCCAGGATGAAGGAGTTGGGTCTTGTGATTCTGACTTGTTCTTTCCTTTCTTCTGTTGAGTTGGCTGGAAAGAATGTTAAGGTGCTTATTGTTCTTGAGAGAAGCACGGGAAAGCACAAAGCCTTCTGCAGTTGTGCTCAGAAAATAATGTATAAAGTAACCATTGAGATTTGTTCAAGGATCTTTACAAAGAATGTTCCAGGATGAGCACGTAGGCTGCAGCTTGACACCATGGGAAGGATTGTTAATCTGAGACCTGTTTGTGAGGGAAATATTTATGGCAAAAGAAGTTTGCTAAGTTTAGGATTTAGGAGTAATTAAGAATAGTTAGAAGCTAAAAGTTTAAGGAATGTTGTAGTGTTAGCATATTTTACTATAGCTTATAGAGATTAGCATGTTTTACTATAGCTTATAGAGATTAGGAATTTTAGAGATATTAATAGCTAGAAGCCTTTTTAGGAGATAGTGATCTTAAGATACTAGGGGCAAACAGGATTTAGAAAGATAAGAAATAAACTGAGGAATGTAGCATGAGTTACAATGTAATCACAAGTTAAGTATAGGACACATAAGAGGAAGTAGATAATAGTAAAGCTGATTCTGAGAGACTTGCTGAAGCAGGAACTGTTTGGAGACAATAAATCTGGGTGGGGGCAAACTGAAAATGTCAAACCTCTGACCTAATGCTTTTGTCAAAGTATAAAAGAGAACCTGAAGCTTGAAATAAAATGTAGTCCCACACCTTGAGTCAGAGGCTACATCATTCTCTGTCGACACCGCTCATCCCTTAAGGCTGATTCTC
This sequence comes from Bos indicus, assembly GCF_029378745.1. NCBI lineage: Eukaryota > Metazoa > Chordata > Mammalia > Artiodactyla > Bovidae > Bos > Bos indicus. The sequence continues at coordinate 56,055,480 of NC_091765.1, read as the reverse complement.
TGGTTGCTGGACCTGGACTCTGGCAAATGGCGCCCAAACAAGGACCACGTTAGGCATTACTGACAAATAAATAATTACTTTAAATAGTAAGTGAATTAAATGCTCCAGTTGAGAGACATACAATGGATGAACGGATTAAAAAAAAAAAAAAAGACATATCTATAGGCTGCCTACAAGAGACTGACTTCAGATATAAGGAAACATTCTGACTTAAGTGAAGACATAAAAAAAGAATTTTATGAAAATAAAAATCAAAAGAAAGCTTTGGTAGCTATACTTATATCAGACAATATATACTTCAAAATAAAGACTTTATAAGAGACAAAAAAGGTCATTACAATATGATACAGGGGTCAATTCAAAAAGAGGATATAGCATTTGTTCATATTTATGTTGCCAGCATAAGAGAACCCAAATATATAAATCAAATATTAACACACCTAAAGGGAGAGATCAGATCAGATCAGATTAGTCTCTCCATTACGTCTGACTCTTTGCGACCCCATGAATCACAGCACGCCAGGCCTCCCTATCCATCACCAACTCCTGGAGTTCACTCAGACTCACATCCATCGAGTCAGTGACGCCATGCAGCCATCTCATCCTCTGTCATCCCCTTCTCCTCCTGCCCCCAGTCCCTCCCAGCATCAGAGTCTTTTCCAATGAGTCAACTCGTCACATGAGGTGGCCAAAGTACTGGAGTTTCAGCTTTAGCATCATTTCTTCCAAAGAAATCCCAGGGCTGATCTCCTTCAGAATGGACTGGTTGGATCTCCTTGTAGTCCAAGGGACTCTCAAGCGTCTTCAGATAGCAATATAATAATAGAAAGTGACTTTAACATACCACTTAAATCAACAGATCATTCACATAGAAATCAATAAGGAAAACCAGACATTTTCCTTAAACAAGACATTAAAGTGGGACACTGTAAAAACACTCCTAAGGGGAAAGTTCATAGCAATACAGGCATACCTCAAGAAACAAGAAAAAAGTCAAATAAATAACCTAACTCTACACCTAAAGCAACTAGAAAAGGAAGAAATGAAGAACCCCAGCGTTAGCAGAAGGAAAGAAATCTTAAAAATTAGGGCAGAAATAAATGCAAAAGAAACAAAAGAGACCATAGCAAAAATCAACAAAGCCAAAAGCTGGTTCTTTGAAAGGATAAATAAAATTGACAAACCATTAGCCAGACTCATCAAGAAACAAAGGGAGAAAAATCAAATCAATAAAATTAGAAATGAAAATGGAGAGATCACAACAGACAACACAGAAATACAAAGGATCATAAGAGACTACTATCAACAATCATATGCCAATAAAATGGACAACGTGGAAGAAATGGACAACTTCTTAGAAAAGTACAACTTTCCAAAACTGGACCAGGAAGAAATAGAAAATCTTAACAGACCCATCACAAGCATGGAAATTGAAACTGTAATCAGAAATCTTCCAGCAAACAAAAGCCCAGGTCCAGATGGCTTCACAGCTGAATTCTACCAAAAATTTAGAGAAGAGCTAACACCTATCCTACTCAAACTCTTCCAGAAAATTGCAGAGGAAGGTAAACTTCCAAACTCATTCCATGAGGCCACCATCACGCTAATATCAAAACCTGACAAAGATGCCACAAAAAAAGAAAACTACAGGCCAATATCACTGATGAACATAGATGCAAAAATCCTTAACAAAATTCTAGCAATCAGAATCCAACAACACATTAAAAAGATCATACACCATGACCAAGAGGGCTTTATCTGAGGTATGCAAGGATTCTTCAATATCCACAAATCAATCAATATAATACACCACATTAACAAATTAAAAAATAAAAACCATATGATTATCTCAATAGATGCAGAGAAAGCCTTTGACATAATTCAACATCCATTTATGATAAAAACTCTCCAGAAAGCAGGAATAGAAGGAACATACCTCAACATAATAAAAGCTATATATGACAAACCCACAGCAAACATTATCCTCAATGGTGAAAAATTGAAAGCATTTCCCCTAAAGTCAGGAACAAGACAAGGGAGCCCACTTTCACCACTACTATTCAACATAGTTTTGGAAGTTTTGGCCACAGCAATCAGAGCAGAAAAAGAAATAAAAGGAATCCAAATTAGAAAAGAAGAAGTAAAACTCTCACTGTTGGCAGATGACATGATCATCTACATAGAAAACCCTAAAGTCTCCACCAGAAAATTACTAGAACTAATGAATGAATATAGTAAAGTTGCAGGATATAAAATCAACACACAGAAATCCCTTGCATTCCTATACATTAATAATGAGAAAATAGAAAGAAAACTTAAGGAAACAATTTCATTCACCATTGCAATGAAAAGAATAAAATACTTAGGAATATATCTACCTAAAGAAACTAAAGACCTATATATAGAAAACTATAAAACACTGGTGAAAGAAATCAAAGAGGACACTAATAGATGGAGAAATATACCATGTTCATGGATTGGAAGAATCAACATATTGAAAATGAGTATACTACCCAAAGCAATTTATAGATTCAATGCAATCCCTGTCAAGCTACCAATGGTAGCTAGAACAAATAATTTCACAATTTGTATGGAAATACAAAAAACCTCGAATAGTCAAAGCAATCTTGAGAAAGAATAATGGAACTGGAGGAATCAACCTGCCTGACTTTAGGCTCTACTACAAAGCCACAGTCATCAAGACAGTATGGTACTGGCACAAAGACAGAAATATCGATCAATAGAACAAAATAGAAAGCCCAGAGATAAATCCACGCACATATGGACACCTTATCTTTGACAAAGGAGGCAAGAATATACAATGGATTAAAGACAATCTCTTTAACAAGTGGTGCTGGGAAAACTGGTCAACCACTTGTAAAAGAATGAAACTAGAACACTTTCTAACACCATACACAAAAATAAACTCAAAATGGATTAAAGATCTCAACGTAAGACCAGAAACTATAAAACTCCTAGAGGAGAACATAGGCAAAACACTCTCTGACATACATCACAGCAGGATCCTCTATGACCCACCTCCCAGAATATTGGAAATAAAAACAAAAATAAACAAATGGGACCTAATTAAACTTAAAAGCTTCTGCACAACAAAGGAAACTATTAGCAAGGTGAAAAGGCAGCCTTCAGAATGGGAGACAATAATAGCAAATGAAGCAACTGACAAACAACTAATCTCAAAAATATACAAGCAACTCCTGCACCTCAGTTCCAGAATAAACGACCCAACCAAAAAATGGGCCAAAGAACTAAATATACATTTTTACAAAGAAGACATACAGATGGCTAACAAACACATGAAAAGATGCTCAACATCACTCATTATCAGAGAAATGCAAATCAAAACCACTATGAGGTACTATTTCACGCCAGTCAGAATGGCTGCGATCCAAAAGTCTACTAGCAATAAATGCTGGAGAGGGTGTGGAGTAAAGGGAACCCTCGTACACTGTTGGTGGGAATGCAAACTAGTACAGCCACTATGGAAAACAGTGTGGAGATTCCTTAAAAAACTGGAAATAGAACTGCCTTATGATCCAGCAATCCCACTGCTGCGCATAGACACCGAGGAAACCAGAATTGAAAGAGACACATGTACCCCAATGTTCATTGTAGCACTGTTTATAATAGCTAGGACATGGAAGCAACCTAGATGTCCATCATCAGATGAATGGATAAGAAAGCAGTGGTACATATACAAAATGGAATATTACTCAGCCATTAAAAAGAATACATTTGAATCAGTTTTAATGAGGTGGATGAAACTGGAGCCTATTATACAGAATCAAGTAAGCCAGAAAGAAAAACACCAATACAGTATACTAACGCATATATATGGAATTTAGAAAGATGCTAACAATAACCCTGTATGTGAGACAGCAAAAGACACACTGATGTATAGAACAGTCTTTTGGACTCTGTGGGAGAGGGAGAGGGAGAGGGTGGGATGATTTGGGAGAATGGCACTGAAACATGTATAATATCATATATGAAACGAGTCGCCTGTCCAGGTTCAGTGCACGATACTGGATGCTTGGGGCTGGTGCACTGGGACGATCCAGAGGGATGGTACGGGGAGGGAGGAGGGAGGAGGGTTCAGGATGGGGAACACATGTATACCTGTGGCGGATGCATGTTGATATATGGCAAAACCAATACAATATTGTAAAGTTAAAATAACAAAATTAAATTAAATCAAAACCAAAAAATTAATTAATAAATAAAAAGAGAATGTTAAAAAATTTTTTTTAATTAAGAAAAAAACAAGACATTACACCCAATGAAATTAACAGATATATGCAGAATATCCCATCCAAAAGAACAGAATACATATTTTTCTCAAGTACACATAGAGTATTTTCCAGGATAGATATGTTAGACCACAAAATGTCTTAATAAATTTGAGAAGATTCACCACATTATCTTTTCTGATCACAACAGTTTGAAAATAGATTTTCAATTATGAGAAGAAACTGGTAAATTCACAACTATGTGAAGATTAATGACATCCTACTGACAAATACTGGGTAGAATAAGAAAATCAAAAGAGAAAAATTAAAAACAAATAAAAATGGAAATATAACACACCAAAACTTATACAATGGAGCAGAAGCTATTACAAGAAGTAAGCTCATATAGACAAATGCTTATCTCCTGAAAAAAAATCTCAAATAAAACACCTAACTTCACATTTCAATGACCTACATAAAGAACAAATGAAGCCCAAAGTTATAAGAAAGTAACAAAAATTAGAGCAGAAATAAATGATCAGTTCAGTTGCAAAGTTGTGTCCAACCCTTTGTGACCCCATGGACTGCAGCATGCCAGGTTTTCCTGTCCATCACCAACTCCCAGAATTTGCTCAAACTCATGTCCATAGAGTTGGTGATGCCATCTAACAATCTCATCCTCTGTTTTCCCCTTCTCCTCCTGCCTTCATCTTTTCAAGCATCAGGGTCTTTTCCAAAAAGTCAGTTCTTTGCATCAGGTGGCCACAGAATTAGAGTTTCAGCTTCAGCATCAGTCCTTCAATTGAATATTCAGGATTGATTTCCTTTAGGACTGACTAGTTTGATCTCTGTGCCATCCAAGGGACTCTCAAGAGTCTTCTCCAACACCACAGTTCAAAAGCATCAATTCTTTGGCACTCAGCTTTCTTTATAGTCCAACTCTCACATCCATACATGACTACTGGAAAAATCATAGCCTTGACTAAACAGAACTTTGTCGACAAACTAACATCCCTGTTTTCTTAATATGCTGTCGAGGTTGGTCATAGCTTTTCTTCCAAGGACCAAGTGTCTTTTAATTTCATGGCTGAAGTCGCCATTTGCAGTGATTTTGAAGCCCAAGAAAATAAAGTCTGTCACTGTTTCCATTGTTTCTCCATTGATTTGCCATGAACTGATGGGACCAGATGCCATAATCTAAGTTTTTTCAATGTTGAGTTTTAAGCCAGCTTTTTCACTGTCCTATTTCACTTTCATCAAGTTCCACTTCATTCAAGTTCCACTTCATCATTAGTTCCACTTCATTTTCTGTCACAAGGGTGGTATCATCTGAGTATCTGAGGTTATCGATCTTGATTCCAGCTTGTGCTGGCATTTTGTATGATGTACTTTGCATATAAGTTATTAAAATAAGCATGGTGACAATATACAGCCTTGATGTATTCCATTCCCAATTTGGAACCAGTCTGTTGTTCCATGTCTGGTTCTAACTGTTCCTTCTTGACCTGCCTACAGATTTCTCAAGAGGCAGGTGGGATGGTGTGGTATTTCCATCTCTTTCAGAATTTCCCACAGTTTATTGTGATCTACACAGTCAAAGACTTTGGCGTAATCAGTAAAGCAGAAGTAGATGTTTTCCTGGACTTCTCTTGCTTTTTTGTTGATCCAGTGGATGTTGGCAATTGGATCTCTGGTTCCCCTGCCTTTTCTAAAACCAGCTTGAACATTTGGAAATTCATGGTTCATGTATTGCTGAAGCCTGGCTTGGAGAATTTTGAGCATTACTTTGCTAGCATGTGAGATGAGTGCAATTGTGTGGTAGTTTTAACATTCTTTGGCATTGCCCTTCTTTGATATTGGAATGAAAACTGACTTTTCCAGTCCTGTGGCCACTGCTGAGTTTTCCAAGGTCGCTGGCATATTGAGTGCAGCACTTTCACAGCATCATATTTTAGGATTTGAAATAGCTCAACTGGAATTCCATCACCTCCACTAGCTTTGTTCATATGCTTCCTAAGGCCCACTTGACTTCACATTCCAGGATGTCTGGCTCCAGGTGAGTGATCAAACCATCGTGATTATCTAGGTCATGAAGATCTTTTTTGTACAGTTCTTGTGTGTATTCTTGCCACCTCTTCTTAATATCTTCTGCTTCTGTTAGGTCCATACCATTGCTGTCCTTTACTGAGCTCATCTTTGCATGAAGTGTTCCCTTGGTATCTCTAATTTTCTTGAAGAGATCTCTAGTCTTTCCCATTGTATTGTTTTCTTCTATTTCCTTGCACTGATCACTGAGGAAGGCTTTCTTACCTCTTCTTGCTGTTCTTTGGAACTCTCCATTCAAATGAGTGTATCTTTCCCTTTTCTCCTTTGCCTTTAGCTTCTCCTCTTTTAACAGCTATTTGTAAGGCCTCCTTAGACAACCATTTTGTCTTCTTGCATTTCTTTTTCTTGGGGATGGTCTTGATCACTGCCTCCTGTACAATGTCATGAACCTCCATCCATCATTCTTCAGGGCAATGTTTATCAGATCTAATCCCTTGAATCTATTTGTCACTTTCACTGTATAATCATAAAGGATTTGATTCAGGTCATACCTGAATGGTCTCATTAGTGGGTCACAGCCTGTGACTTAAGCCCTCTTGAAGGAGGTCGCCATTAACCCTACCATAGAGCTGCCACATAGGTGACCCAACAAGTGCAGAACAAATATACCAAAGAAATCCTCACATTGTTAAGAAATTGCTAGGACCCACAACAGATTTCCCAACCTGAGGATCTGGCAAAGGTACTGAGAACCCCCAGAGAATTTGACTTTGGAGGCCAGTGGGATTTGATTACAGAACTTACACAGGACTGGGGAAACAGACTCTTGGAGGGCACAAACAAAACCTTGTGTGTAGCAGGACCCAGAAGAAAGGAAAAGTGTTTGGCCTCAGGTCAAACAACAGGAAGGGAACACAGCCCCATCCATCAACAGAAACTTGGATTCAAGATTTACTGAGCATAGCCCTGCCCATCACAACAATACCCAGTTTCCCTGCAGTCCCTCTCTTCCATCAGGAAACTTCCATAAGCCTCTTATCCTTATCTGTAGAGGACAGAAAGAATGAAAATCACAATCACAGAAAACTAACCAAACTGATAACATGGACCACAGTCTTGTCTAAACAATGAAACTATGAGCCATGTCATGTAGGGCCAACCAAGATGGATGAGTCATGGTGGAAAGTTCTGACAAAACGTGATCCACTGGAGAAGGGAATGGCAAACCACTTCAGTATTCTTGCCTTGAGAACCCCATGAACAGTATGAAAAGGCAAAAAGATAGGACACTGAAAGATGAACTTCCCAGGTTGGTAGGTGTCCAGTATGCTACTGGAAAAAAGTAGAGAAATAACTCCAGAAACAATGAAGAGACAGAGCCAAAGTGGAAACAATGCCCAGTTGTGGATGTGATGGAAGTGAAGTCTGATGATATACAGAGCAATATTACGTAGGAACTTGGAACGTTAGGTCCATGAATCAAGGTAAATTAGAAGTGGTCAAACAGGAGATGGCAAGAGTGAACACTGACATTTTAGGAATCAGTGAACTAAACTGGACTGGAATGGGTGAAATTTAATTCAGATGACCATTATATCTACTACTGTGGGCAAGAATACCTTGAAAAAAATGGAATAGCCCTCATAGTCAACAAAAGAGTCTGAAATGCAGTACTTGGATGCAGTCTCAAAAATGACAGAATGATCTCTGTTCATTTCCAAGGCAAACCATTCAATATCACAGTAATCCAAGTCTATGCCCCAACCAGTAATGCTGAAAAAGATGAAATTGAATGGTTCTATGAAGCCCTACAAGACCTTCTAGAACTAACACCCCAAAAAAGATGTCCTTTTCATCATAGGGGACTGGAATGCAGAAGTCGGAAGTCAAGAGATACCTGGAGTAAGAAGCAAATTTGGCCCTGGAGTACAAAATGAAGCAGAGTTTGCCAAGAAAACATACTTGTCATAGCAAAAACCCTTTTCCAACAACACAAGAGAAGACTCTACACATGGACATTACCAGATGGTCAACACCAAAATCAGACTGATTATATTCTTTGCAGCCAAAGATGGAGGACCTCTATACAGACAGTAAAAGAAAGACTGAGAGCTGACTGTGGCTCAGATCATGAACTCCTTATTGCCAAATTCAGACTTAATTTGAAGAAAGTATGGAAATAAATGAAACAAAGACTTAAAAGACAATAGAGAAAATCAATGAATCCAAGAGCTAATTCTCTGAAGACAAAATTCACAAACTTAGCCAGACTCATTAAGAAAAAAAGAGAGCATACAAATGTCAGAAATTAAGGAGGAGATATTATAACTGAAACCATAGAAATATAAGGGATTATGGGAAGTCTTCCTCAGTGATCAATGCAAAGAAATAGAGGAAAACAACAGAATGGGAAAGACTAGAGATCTCATCAAGAAAATAAGAGATACCAGGGGAACATTTCATGCAAAGATGGGCTCGATAAAGGACAGAAATGGTATGGACCTAACAGAAGCAGAAGATATTAAGAAGAGGTGGCAAGAATACACACAAGAACTGTACAAAAAAGATCTTCATGACCCAGATAATCACGATGGTATGATCACTCACCTGGAGCCAGACATCCTGGAATGTGAAGTCAAGTGGGCCTTAGGAAGCATCACTATGAAGAAAGCTAGTGGAGGTGATGGAATTCCAGTTGAGCCATTTCAAATCCTGAAAGATGATGCTACGAAAGTGCTGCACTCAATATGCCAGCAAATTTGGAAAACTCAGCAGTGGCCACAGGACTGGAAAAGGTCAGTTTTCATTCCAATCCCAAAGAAAGGCAATGCCAAAGAATGCTCAAACTACCGCACAATTGCACTCATCTCACATGCTAGTAAAGTAATGCTCAAAATTCTCCAAGCCAGGTTTCATCAATATGTGAACCGTGAACTTCCAGATGTTCAAGCTGGTTTTAGAAAAGGCAGGGGAACCAGAGATCCAATTGCCAACATCTGCTGGATCATGCAAAAAGCAAGAGAGTTCCAGAAAAACATCTATTTCTGCTTTATTGACTATGCCAAAATGTTTGACTGTGTGGATCACAATAAACTGTGGGAAATTCTGAAAGAGATGGGAATACCAGACCACCTGACCTGCCTCTTGAGAGACCTGTATGCAGGTCAGGAAGCAACAGTTAGAGCTGGACATGGAACAACAGACTGGTTCCAAATAGGAAAAGGAGTACGTCAAGGCTGTATATTGTCACCCTGCTTATTTAACTTCTATGCAGTGTACATCATGAGAAACGCTGGACTGGAAGAAGGACAAGCTGGAATCAAGATTTTCAGGAGAAATATCAATAATCTCAGATATGCAGATGACAACACCCATATGGCAGAAAGTGAAGAGGAACTCAAAAGCCTCTTGATGAAAGTGAAAGGAGAGAGTGAAAAAGTTGACTTAAAGCTCAATATTCAGAAAACGAAGATCATGGCATCTGGTCCCATCACTTCATGGGAAATAGATGGGGAAACTGTGGAAACAGTGTCAGACTTAATTTTTTGGGCTCCAAAATTACTGCAGATGGTGACTGCAGCCATGAAATTAAAAGATGCTTACTGCTTGGAAGAAAAGTTATGAACAACCTAGATAGCATATTGAAAAGCAGAGACATTACTTTGCCAACAAAGGTCCGTCTAGTCAAGGCTATGGTTTTCCAGTGGTCATGTATGGATGTGAGAGTCGGACTGTGAATAAAGCTGAGCGCCGAAGAATTGATGCTTTTGAACTGTGGTGTTGGAGAAGACTCTTGAGAGTTCCTTGGACTGCAAGGAGATCCAACCAGTCCATTCTAAAAGATATCAGCACTGGGTGTTCTTTGGAAGGAATGATGCTAAAGCTGAAACTCCAGTACTTTGGCCACCTCATGCGAAGAGCTGACTCATTGGAAAAGACTCTGATGCTGGGAAGGACTGGGGGCAGGAGGAAGAGGGGATGACAGAGGATGAGATAGCTGGATGGCATCACTGACTCGATGGACGTGAGTCTGGGTGAACTCTGGGAGATGGTGATGGACAGGGAGACCTGGTGTGCTGCGATTCATGGGGTCGCAAAGAGTCGGACACGACTGAGTGACTGAACTGTAACTGAACTGAACTGAGGGATTCCCCGGGGGCACTGGTGTTAAAAGAACCTGCCTGACAATGCAGGAGATGTAAGAGGTCCTGGTTCTATCCATGGGTGGCAGAGATTCCCTTGGGAAGGGCATATTTACCCACTCCAGTATTCTTTTATGGAGAATCCCATGGACAGAGGAATCTGGATGTCTACAGTCCGTAGGGTCACAAAAAGTTGGACCCGACTGAAGCAACTTAACATGCATGCATGTGGGACTACTATGATCATTTATGTCTCAACAAATTTGACAACCTAGAAAAAAATTCCTAGTAATGTATAATCTACCAAGACTGAGCTATGAAGAAACAGAACCTCTGAAGACAATGATTTCTAGTAAGCAGGTGGAATAAATAAACAAAAATCTCCCCCGCCAAATGAACTTCCAGCCAAAGTGGCTTTGCTGGTGAATTCTATTAAACATTTCAAGCTCTTAAAAAAAAAAAAAAAAAAAAAAAAACTAGGAGGAAAAACTTACAAACTCATTTTCAGGCCAATGTTACCATGATCTTAAACCAGACAAGGATGCCACAAGAAAAGAAAATTACAGGTCAATATCCCTAATGAACACAGATGCTACAAATTATTAGCAAATTAATTTTAACAATAAGTTAAAAGAATCATACGTTATGAACAAGTGGAATTTATTCCAGGGTTGCAAGGATAGTTCAATACCACAAATCACTCAATTTAATATACCAAATTAATAAAATGAAGGGTAAAAACCATATGATCATCTCAATACATGCAGAAAAAGCATTTGAAAGAATCTATCCTCCATTTATGGTAAAAACTCTCAAAATTTGGTATAGAGGGAATATATTTCAACATGATAAAGGCCATACATGACAAGCACACAGCTAACATCATAGTCAACAGTGAGATGGCGAAAGCTTTTCATCTAAGATCAGGAATAAGACACATATGTCCACTGTTGCTAGTTTTTAAAGGTACACTATTGGGAGTCCTAGTATGTTAGAAGTCCTGGGCTTCCTGGGTAGCTCAGCTGGTAAAGAATCCACCTGCAATGCAGGAGACCTTGGCTCAATTCCTTGGTCAGGAAGTTCTCCTGGAGAAGGGATTGTCTACCCTCTCCAATATTATTGGACTTCCCTGGTGGCTCAGACAATAAAGAATCCACCTGCAGTGCGGGAGGCCTGGGTTCCATCCCTGGGTTGGGAAGATCCCTGGAGGGGCGCATGGCAACCCACTCCAGTATTCTTACCTGGAAAATCCCCAAGGACAAAGGGGCCTGGTGGGCTAGTCCATGGGGTTGCAAAGAGTTGGAAATGACTGAGAAACTTAAGCACATTGGAAGTCCTAGTGAGAATATTTAGTCAAGAAAAATAAATGACACCCAAATTATAAAGAAAAGTGTCAGTATTTGCAGATCATTTGATATTATATATATAGAAAACCCTAAAGACACCACCAAAAATTGTTAGAACAACAAATTCAGTAAAATTGTAGAATACAAAATATTCAAAATTCTGTGTAACTTCTATATGTTGATAATAAACTATCTGAAATAGAAATTAAGTAAACAAATCCATTCACAATTATATCAAAAATAATAAAATACCTTGACATAAATTTAACCAAAGAGGAACATTATTTATACAGTGAAAACTGTAAGATATTAATGAAAGCAATGGAATACACAAATAAATGAAAAGATATTCCATGCTCATGGATCAGAAGAATATTGTTAAAATTTTTTATACTACCCAAAGCAATCTACAGATTCACTGTAATCCCTCCTAAAATTTCAATGTCATTTTTTACAGATATAGAATAAATCATCCAAAAATCTGTATGAACCATAAAAATCCAAATTTGCCAAAGACACCTTTAGAATAAAGAACCAACCTGAAGGCATGATGCTCACTGATTTCAAACTATATTACAAAGCAATATGAACAAAAACAGCATGATTTGGCATGCAAACAGATACACAGATCAATGGAATAAAGTATTGAGTTCCGAAATAAACCTACATATATTCGAACAATTAATTTACTAAGGAACCAAGAATATATAGTGAGGAAATGCAAGTCTTTTCAATATATATGACTGGGAAAACTATATACCCCATGCACATGAATGAAACCGGATCACTGTCTTTCATCATACACAAAAATAAACTGGATTAAAGACCTGAATGTAAGACCTGAAACCATAAAAATCCTACAAGAAAACACAGGTGGTATGCTTGTTGACATTAGTCTTGATGGTTATTTTTTGGATTTGATACCAAAAGGAAAAATAAAGAAATGGGACTAAGCCTAATTAAATGCTTCTGCCTGACAACGGAGATAATCAACAAAGTGAAAAGGCAATTCAGAGAAGGAAACAAAATCTTTACAAATTATTTATCTGATAAGGGATGACTATCAAATTATATAAATAACTCATACAACTCAATAGCAAAAAACCACAAGCAATCTGATTAAGAAATGAGCAAAAGGTCTGAAAACACATCATTTTCAAAGACATAAAAATGGCTTACAATATGTGAAAAGATGCTCAACATCACCAACCATCACTGAAATATAAGTCAAGACCATAACAGAATGTCACCTCACATTTGTGAGATTGGCTACTGTTTTCAAAAAGACAAGAAATAAGTGTTTCTGAGGATGTGGAGAAAAAGAGAACAACTGCACCCTCTTGGTGCAAATGTAAATTGGTTTATCCATGGGGTTTCCTCAAAAAAATTACAGGTGGAACTATCATGTGATTCAGCAATTCCACACTTCTGGGTATTAATCTGATGAAAACAAAGACAAAGGACACAAATTTGAACCAACAGAGGCACCTCATGCTCCAAGCATTATTACAATCACTAAGACATAAAACAACCTAAAAGTTTGTTGATGAATGAATGGATAAGAAAATTATATATATGTTATACATACATATATATCATAACAATACTATTTAGCCAAAAATAAAAAGAAAGAAAATTTTCCATTTGCAACTATATGAATGGACCTTGAGAACATTATGCTAAGTAAAAAAGTCACAAAAAGATAAATACCATATGATCTCACTTGTATGTATAATCTAAAAACAAAACAAAACAAAAAAACAATAACAAAAATTCCCACTAGCTTATGGTAAATTGAACACATTAGTTGTCTGAGGCAGAGGGTGAAGGGTAGATGAAATGGGTAAAGAGGGTTAAAGGGATGTAATGTACAGCATGGTGAGTATTTTTAACAATGCTATATCACATAGTTGGAAGTATCTAGGAGAATGGATCTTGAAGTTCTCATCACACAAAAATATTTTATAACTTCACAAGGTATAGGATGTTAATGGGACTTATTGGGGCTATTATTTTGAAATAGACACATGTGTCAAATGATTATGTCGGGGGAGTATATAATTTCCTTGGTTCTGTCTAGCCACTGCAAAAATTTGAAACAGCGGCCAGTGTTACAGCTTGGTTACAGCTCAGTTTTATTTGTCAAGCAAAGGAAAATACATCCTTGAGGTGTGAGGGCAGTTCAGTCCAGTTCAGTCACTCAACTGAATGTCCAACTCTTTGGGACCCCGTGGACTGCAGCACACCAGGCCTCCCTGTCCATCACCAACTCCCGCAGTTTACTCAAACTCATGTCCATTGAGTCGGTGATGGCAACCCAAAAGAAGAGAGGGGCTCATTTTTGGCTCCTCTTTTTATATGTTTTTTTTCTCCTCCCCGTGAGCCTGCCCTATGTAAATTGGATTAGCAAGGAGGGCTATTTGTTTCACCTGAGGTTCTCATTCCAGTCGTCAGACCTTCCTTTGATCTATTTTCATGGGCTTTTTCCTTTCTTTGTCTTTTACCCACCACTATTTTGCACTCCTTTTTCCTATTCTCACTACCTAACAATTACATTGTTCACATGAAACTAACACAATGGTACACAATTATATCTCATTAAAAAAAAAAAAAAAGATTATAGGTATGAAGCCAGCCTGAAAATATGAGCAGAATTTTTTCAGGAATTTCAGGCTCAGCACTCAAGCCAGGGGTTACTTCCAAATATTCAAACCAGTTAGGACACACAAACAGATGTAGGTAAAAGCTATACAGGCCAGTTCTGCACAGATCTAAAAAGGTTAACTTCCAGAAGCCCAAGCTGAGAAAGACAGCTAAAGCTAAAGCATTAACAGCCCAGTCACACAGGCACCAACCCAGCATTCATATTAGGGCTGAGGAAACCAAAGGAAGCATATTATTTAATGAGATGACTAGAAACAGCTGTTCAAAATCTGGAAGAAATGTGCAGACTTATACAAAGAGTATGGGGCTAGTAATTCCAGAACAAAAAGTGGCTTATTTTATTTACTTTTAATAATCTTTGTCATTATTTTAGTCACTTTTCTGAGTGTGCATTGGAGCATGTGGGTTAGTGACTAATGGATGGAAAGTGCAAGATGCTTCTAGAGAAAGGCAGAGTTCTGCAAGCACTTCTGTGCAGAGCAAAGGTTGAATTCCTCAGTGAGTCACTTTACCCTCTTGATCTTCCTATCCTTGACAGAAAATATGAATATTCCTATTACTCCTTCCTTATCTGTATCTCTGATTTTTCTTGTCTGCATCTCTGCTGAAAAAGACAGTGATAATTATTTAAATAATATGGCTATTTATCAAAGGCATTTAGTGATATTATTTTTCCCCTTTAATGAGGTAGGAGTGACACTGGAGAAATTTTACATTTAGTTGGCATAAATGTTCTTGGAAAATTAAAATAAATGCAAAAGATGACATTTTACAAGATTGCTTTCCATTCTTAACATAATGAACAATTCAGTCACTGTTGAATAGCCCAATCTATTTTATTTCTTTGAACAAATTCCACAGTAAGAGCCAACATCACCCATTTGCTTCCAAAGCAGAAAGTAATTATCATCACAATTAGCTTTTACAAAGATGCACATTTTCCTTATGGTATTGCTTCTCATCTTCACCTTCCTCTCCAATTTGTATTCATATCTCCAAAGTGGCTGTATAAAAGAGATTACCTCTTTTGCATCTACTTATATAGCTCCATTGAGAAACTCTGTAGAAACATTAAAATATAGACAACTGTTGCCTGAGCCACCAAAGTTCCATTTTAGCCAATATGTAAGGTCAAGGCAAATTGTCAGGGTCTTTGAGATTATGAAAGAATTTCAGAAATATGGATGCTACTTCACTGAGAAAAACTATTCAAAAGTGTTTCTTTTTGGATATTTATGGAAAACACAAGGCTTTTAAATTGTTACGCTCACCTTCATTATTCCCTGATCCCCGTCTTTTGAGGGAGTCAAATGCTTTTGACTGGCTTCCCTGGTGTCTCAGACAGTAAAGAATCTGCCTGCAAAGCAGGAGATGAGGGTTTGATTCCTGGGTTGAGAAGATCCCCTGGAGAAAGGAATGGTAACCCATTCCAGTATTGTTGCCTGGAGAATCCCACGGACAGAGGAGCCTGGGGGGCTACAGTCCATAGCTTCGCAAAGAGTTGGACATGATTGAGGGATTTTCCCTTTGAAAAGATATGAAGAAAATGAAAGTTGCATGGATGAGCTCTCTTGCCTTCACTACAAAATTGTGTAGACAAAGATGGCCAATCAGAGATATTAGCTGTCCTCTAAAATATGCTAGGAAGATTGACACTCTCAGGGCTAATGTTAATTGCTTAAATCTCATAGTCAAACTGTCCAGAATCTGCTAGAGTTTCCAACAAATGGCACAAAGGGAGAAGGCAGAAAAGAACATAAAAGATCTTACATATGTCTGTGGCTAAATTTTTATAAGATTAGTTATTTGGGTGCATAAATTCATGTGGGTAACAGTGAGGGGCTCTCTCAGAATTTGGAAAACAGAGAAAGATGACTGTTTTCTAAGCACTATAAAATCTACCACAAAAGATGAGATTCAAAGTCACCTTGAAGAGAGAAGTTGACCTCCTGGGCAGAACAAGATTAGAGAAGGTATTAACGAATCCAAAAAAGAATTATTTATTAGAAACAGGGATTAATTAGCATAAAACATAGAAAAGAAAGACCATTAGGCAATCAATGGCAGCAGTTCCTCCTCCTATCTCTATCTTGGGGAGAGAGCAAGCACATTGATAAAAGATTCACCATGCTTGGTCATCTCTCCATTCTGATAAGAGATGTAAAGATTAGAAACCTGATGCAATTAAATATTGAAGTCCTGAACCAATTCTCTGCCCTCATTTTGTGTTCACCAATCAACATTAGGACCATAATTTTATGTTGTAGGAGATAGTTTTCCTTCAGGGATAGAAGTACAGTTAGAGTACATTTATATCTAATCTCTTGTAGTGTGATAACATCCCTGAAGTATAGGGATCCCTATCACTGCCAAAATCACCAGGCAGGCAAAGCTAATACGGAAAGACAAAAGTGAAATCAATAAGGTAAATGCCAATTTGGAAGGTCTCTGTCTGTCTGCCCAGTCAGTTTCTCCAATACCACAATTCCAGTGCACTGGTTGTAGTAGATAGTCTGGTTTGGGTGTTTTGTTGTTGTTTTAGCTGCCCACACTCCTTCCCGCCTACTTGGCACCTATAATAAACTCTGCATTTTCCTTCATCACAGCTGGTGTTAGTAGATTGACTTTACTGTAGACAGGGTAGAGGACTCAAATTCAGCTAGGTAAAAAACTCACTTGTATAATCATTTGGGTAAGTTGTGGTTTTCAGGGGATTGTGATGATTTTAAACTATACATTCCTTGGCAGTTATAGATTTGTTTAGATTTTTAAATAAACTTTTTCTTGATTTTAAAATGTTAAGTGAATTAAAATTGTCATATAGAGACAAATGATCACATAAAAATATTTAAAATTCATATATGTTGTTTATAATAAAATTACATAAAGCAAACACACATACAGAGACTGAAAGTTAACTAGTGTGAAAAGATGAAGTGAATACCTATACTGACATCAGATAAATTTTAAAAAATGCATTATTGGGGGAGTGTAAGTATATAATAAAAATACATTCTATTTATGAAAAGTCATACCAATTCTAAATATGCTTGCCTCTAATAAACTAACCTCAAGGTTTAAGATGTCGAATTAATAGAACTATAGGGAGAAATTGATACATTCTCCATTTTAAGGGAGAGTTCAATAAATCTCTTTAAATTATTACAATGCAAGTAAAATAATAATAATAAAAAATAGAAGGAATATATAAAGCTGAACAACTAGCAAGTTTTACTTAGTATGAAAAAGTGAAAGTGTTAGTTGCTCAGTCATGTCCAACTCTTTGCGACGCCAAAGACTATGCCCGCCAGGCTCCTCTGTCCATGAAATTTGCCAGGCAAGAATACTGGAGTGGGTAGCCATTCCCTCCTCCAGAAGATCTTCCCAACTCAGGGACTGAACTCAGGTCTCCTGCACTGCGGGCAGATTCTTTACCATCAGAGCTACCAGGGATACCCTTTACATAGCATAAGCATATTGACTTCTATATTAAGGTTAGCAATTACATACTTTTCTCATGCACACGTGAATCAGTTAATAATTGATCAAAGCCTCAACATATTAGAAAGTAATCACTGTGTTCTGATAATGCAATCAAAAATAAGTTCATTTTAAAAAATAGCTAAAAACTGCTATAAATGTTTAGAAATTAAAATACATTCTTAAATAATTAAAAAAGTAAAAATCACAATAAAAATGTAAAAGACATTTAAAACCAATGAGTAATGAAAAAAACTATACATCAGGACATGAGTAAACTCCGGAGATAGTGAAAGACAGGGAAGCGTGGTATGTTCTGAAGTCCATGGAATCATAAACAGTCAGACACGACTTAGCGACTGAACAACAACAACAAAATATATCAGAACACATAGAATTCAGCTAACACAGAACTTCAAGGGAAATTTATATCCTCAGGTATTTAGAAAAGTTATAGTTAGAGAACGGAGAAGGCAATGGCATCCCACTCCAGTACTCTTGCCTGGAAAATCCCATGGATGGAAAGCCTGGTAGGCTGCAGTCCATGGGGTCGCTAAGAGTTGGATACGACTGAGCGACTTTACTTTCACACATTGGAGAAGGAAATGGCAACCCACTCCAGTGTTCTTGCCTGGAGAATCCCAGGGACGGGGGAGCCTGGTGGGCTGCCGTCTATGGGGTCACACTGAGTCGGACACGACTGAAGTGACTTAGCAGCAGCATAGTTAGAGAAAATTACTTCTTTTGCTGTTAAAAGGCAGTATTACTAAGGTATAATTTATACAATATAGCAATCGCCAATTTTAAGTACAGTGAGTATCACAAACCACTTTTAGAACATTTTGTCACCCAAAATCATCCCTAAGACTGTTTGTAGTCAATTCCTATTCCCACCCCCAAAGCCAAGACAAAAAATAGTCTGCTTTCTGTTACTATAGATTTGCCTCTTCTAGACGCACAACATCATCACCTCCACCAGCTTGTTCACAGTCATACTTCCTAAGGTCCACTTGACTTCACTCTAGGCTGTCTGGCCATGGCTGCCTGAAGAGGCCCTGGTGGACTGGGAAGTGGCTTCACAAAGATCACAGCAGAGATGGAGGCAGGAGCAGGTTAGTGACCAGCACCCCCAGTTCCAAGTGCAGAGGTGGCAGCAACAGCAGATTGGCCAGCCCCAGGGTGACCAGCAGCAGAGGAAGAGCAAGGGTACCATTGGCTCCTGGGTGGCTGATAAGCTCCACTGGCCAACAGCAGCTATTTCAAATCTTAAAACATGATACTGTTAAAGTGATGCACTTACTATGCCAGCAACATTGGAAAGCTCAGCTGTGGTCACAGGACTGGAAAAGGTCAGTTTTCATTCCAATCTCAAAGAAAGGTAATGCCAAAGAATGTTCAAATTACTGTACGATTGCACTCATTTCACAGCCAGCAAGATTTTGCTCAAAATCCTTCAAGCTAGGCTTCAGCCGTATGTGAACTGAGAACTTCCAGGTGTACAAGCTGGATTTAGAAATGGCAGAGAAACCAGAGATCAAATTGCCAACATACGCTGGATCATAGAAAAAGGTAGAGAATCCCAGAAAAACATCTACTTCTGCTTCATTGACTACACTAAAACCTTTGATTGTGTGGATCACCACGAATTGTGGAATATTCTTTAAGAGATGGGAATACCAGACCACCTTACCTGCCTCCTGCAAAGTCTGTAGGCAGGACAAGAAGCAACAGTTAGAAATGGACATGGAACAATGGACTGGTTCAAACCTGGGAAAGGAGTATCCTGTTTGTTTAACTTCCATGCAGACTCCATTATGTGAAATGCTGGGCTGGATGAAGCTCACACTGGAACCAAGATTGCAGGGAAAAATATTTATAACCTCAGATATGCAGATGACACCTAATGGCAGAAAGTGAAAAGGAACTAAAGAGCCTCTTGATAAAAGTGAAAGAGGAGAGTGAAAAAGCTGGCTTAAAACTCAACATTCAAAAATGAAGATCTTGGTATCCAGTCCCATCACTTCAAAGAAATAGATGAGAAAAGTGTGGAAACAGTGTCAGATTTCATCTTCTTGGACTCCAAAATAAATGTGGATGGTGACTGCAGCTATGAAATTAAAATGCTTGCTCCTTGGAAGTATAGCTATGTTAAACCTAGACAGTGTATTAAAAAGCAGAGACATCACTTTGCCAACAAAGGTCCCTATAGTCAAAGCTATAGTTTTTCCAGTAATCATGTACAGATGTGAAAGTTGGACCATAAAGAAGGCTGAGCACCAAAGAACTGATGCTTTCAAACTATGTACAGGAGAAGACTCTTGAGAGTCCCTTGGACAGCAAGGAGATCAATCCTAACCAGTCAATCCTAAAGGAAATCAATGCTGGAAGGACTGAGGCTGAAGCTTCAGTACTTGGGCCACCTGATGTGAAGAGCTGACACAGTAGAAAAGACCCTGATGCTGAGAAAAATTGAGGGCAAGAGGAGAAGCAGGCAACAGAGGATTAGATGGTTGGATGGTATCACTGATTCAAAGGATATGAGTTTGTTCAAACTCAGGGAGATAGTGATGGACAGAGAAGCCTGGCATGCTGCAGTTCATGGGGTTGCTAAGAGTCTGACATGACTCAGCGACTGAACAAGAAGAAGATCCTTAAGATAAATGGAATTATACAATACATAATTATTTTGACTTGGTGTCTTTCACTTAGGGTAATGAGATGCATAAATATTTCATGTAGCAGTAGTTCCTGCCTTTTGTTGAATAGTGTTCAGTTGTATAAGACATCTTCATTATTCATTTACCAATGACTGAGGTTTCCAGTTTCTTTACAGCCTCGCCAACAACTGTTGCTGTCTGACTTCTAATTAAAGCCATCCTAATGAGTGTGAGGTGGCATTTTCTTTATTTTAATTTGCATTTTCCAAATATTTAGTGATATTGATGAATTACACAATTTTTTAAAAAATGTAAGAAAATGAGAAAAGGATGAAAAAAATGTGTCATGTCTATCTTAAACTTGAAAAGTAACAAAATAAACCTAAAGAAATTATAATATGTAATAAAGGAGTATAAATTAATGACAAAAATATACAACATGAAAGATTAAATCTAAAAAATTGCTTTATAAAATATATCAAAAGGCATATCTTTGGTGATATATCTAGAAACATAAAAGATGTACAATAATAATTTTTAAAGTGGGCATAAGAGATTAAAGAAATTTATAAAATCAGTGAACAATATCAATTATTTGCCAACATTTTAGTGCACTTCAACTAAATGTACAAACTCATGAAAAAAGGTAGCATATTGAAACTTTTCAAACTTTTCAAAGTGATATAATGTTCTTTACATGTATATTCTCCTTCTGCATAAATATATAACTATAGCTTTCAATAGTTGAAATAGACTTATACCCTTAGTTAACTACATATATGGACAAGGTTTCTTGGTAAAATGCAATGAGGTTTTGCTACAGCTTTGTTTTAAAAAGATCCCACTAAAAGATCCAGATTTCAATTTATCAAAGTAAAATGCAATTATGTGCATTGGCTCTTCTAACAAAATTAATTTTTCATATAAAAATGAAAATGACATAAAATGTCAAATAATAATGCTAATGTTACAATTTCTTGATAATTTTAAGAGAAATTAAACTCTTTATAATAAACTTATTCTTATTTAAATCTTTTGATGAGTTCAATTTTTCATCATGATGATTATAACTGTTCTATTTTTGCTTATAATATGTATTCATTAAAATCTCATTTACCTATGGCATCTTGTTTCTGCACACAATTTCTTTGGTCATCTTCTAGGTGTAATGAAAAAGTAACACTGTCTTAAAAGAGTAGAAACTACGTTTTTTGATGGTTTTGACAAGACTCCCTCTTTGACCAAACTTTATTATTTTCAGCTTAATTGAGAGATAATTGACATACAAAATTGGGTAAATTTAAAATGTATATACATAATGATTTAATACACTTCTATATTGCAAAATGATTACCATCATAATATTAACTAATGCCTCTCTCGTGTCAAATAATTACATTTCTTTCTTTGTGGTGAGAACATTTAAAATCTACTCTCAGCAACTTTCAAATATATAATACAACATTAACTATAATTGCCATGTCATACATTAGATCCCCAGAATTTATTCCATTTATAACTGAAAATTCACACCATTTGACTAACAACTCCCAATTTCCCTGACACCCTAGCCTCTGGTGACTACCATGCTACTTTTGTTTCTGAGTTTGGCTTTTTTATATTCCACATATAAGTGAGATCATACAGTATTTGTCTTTCTCTAACTTATTTCACTCAACATAATACTCTCAAATTTCACTCACGTTTTTGCAAATGGTTAGGGATTCCTTTCATCTCACAGCTGAATAATTCCATTGTGTTTGTGTAATATATATGTGCACAACATCTTTATTGATTCATTGACTGAAGGACATTTGTGTTGTCACTTCAGTCGTGTCCAACTCTTTGCGATCCCATGGGCTATACCTTGCAAGGCTCCTCTGTCCATGGTTTCTGCAGGCAAGAATACTGGTGTAGATTGCCATGCCCTCCTCCAGGTCATGGCAGGGGTCGAACCTGTATGTCCTATGTCTCCTGCACTGGAAGGCAGGTTCTGTACCACTAATGCCACCAAGATGGACCTGTAGGTTGTTTCTATATTTTGCTTACTGTCAACAATGCTTCAATGAACATGGGAGGGCAGATATCTCTTTGAGATTCTGTATTCATATCCTTCAGCTATACACCCAGAATTAGACCGTCAGATCATCCAGTAGTTGTATTTCTGATTTTTTAAAGGAATTTCCATATCATTTTCCATAGTTACTGTACCAACTTACATTCCCACCAACAGTGCACAATGGTTCTTTTTCTCCACATCCTCCCCAATGCTTGTTTTCTCTTGTCTTTTTGAGGATACAATTCTAACAGATACAAGGTAATATTGTCATCTTGATTTACATTTCCCTGATAATCAGTGATGCTGTACCTTTCAATACACCAATTGGTCATTTGTATGCCTTCTTTGGAAACATTCAGTTCCTCTCTCCATTTTTAAATTAGACTGTGTGTGTGTGTGTGTGGTTCTGTTTGTTTTGTTTCTGCTACTGAATTATATGACTACTTTATATATTTCAGATATTAACTATGATCAGATATATGACTTATAGTTTCACCCATTGTACAGGCTGCCCTTTCATTTTGATGATGATTTCTTTTGCTGCACAGAAGTTTTGTTTTTTTAGTTTAACATAACTCTACATATTGATTTTTGCTTTTGATGTTATATATCCAAGAAAATATTACTATTGTCAAGGACAATTTTCCCTATGTTTTCTCCCAGGAATTTTATAGTTCTAGTTCTCATTTTTAGGTCTTTAATTCATTGAATTAATTTTTGTGAATGGTTTAAGATAGATGAGTCCATTTCATTCTTCTGCATGTGATTATCCAGTTTCCAAACATCATTTATTGCAGAAACTACACTCTGTTTATTAAATACTCTTGGTTTCCCTGTAAAAGATTAGTTGACCATACACGTAAAGGCTTATTTCTGGGTTCCTGATTCTGCTTCATGGCTTAAGTGCCCATTTTTATATCAGTTCAACACTTTTATAGCTATGTAGTGTAGTTTGGGCTTAGGAACTGATGCCTACAGCCTTGTTCTCTCTCAAGATTGCTTTGGCTATCTGGGGTCTTTTGCTGTTCCATACAAGTTTTAGGATTGTTTCTTCTATTTCTGTAAAAAATGCCATTGAAATTTTGACAGGGATTGTGCTGAGCCTACAGATAGCTTTGGGCATTATGGACATTTTAACAATATTAATTGTTCTAATTTATAAAACATGGATAACATTCTACTTATTTGTCTCCATGACCAAACTTTAGTTAGGCTCCTCTGAGCTCTCTTGACTAAACCATGACATTTGCCTGCCTTTAGCAAGAATTCTGTTGAGTCCAGTTTAGGTGAGAATTATCCACCCTTGAAACATGATCAGTTTCTTCATCCTCCACCCTTGATGTCCTTATCATTCACTTTTCCTTGCTATATTTGGATCTAAGTTTAATCTCTCTATCCTTTTGAACTAGTCTTGGATAAAATATGTATTGTTTTAACAAATGTAAGAATAATTTTTTTTAATTTTTTTTGAAAAATACTAATTATCAGCATAAAAATCTGATTTTACACCTCTAATAATGAGGACAGGCTAGAGAAACAGTTTTCTTCATGTCAGATTCCTATTTATTAAGTGTGAGAGCTGATTTAGCATATCAGTTAAGAAACCTGAATCAGGTACTAATTATGTTAACTATGTGACCTTGGACAAGTTTTCAAACATTTAATGACTATTTTTTCTGAAAGGAAAAAAAAGAAAACATCCTAGTTCCCCAGTCCAGTTATAAGCACAGTGAGGATTTAGGCTGATAACTAGGCTTTAGGGTACAAGGCCTTTTATTGGTATAAAGTGCATTTTTATTCATATACATATGAATATGGTACATATTTATTGGGGAAAGGGTTGTACATAAGAAAAATACAATATCGTAAACGGATAATGGCAGAAAACATACATACAAAAGAAACATAAGAATTTATAAATTGAGATTAAATTATGTTTTGGGTGAAAATTCAAATTTCGCCTTCAAAGTCAACCTTTATGCAGATGAAAACACCTTGAATCAGATATTCAAACATGTAAAATATAAACAGTTCCCTGGGGTTGCAGGGCCAGGAAGAACCTGGTCCTCTAAAGCAAGAATGTAAAAAAAAAAAACATATCCAAGGTTGATTCAAATACAGTGCTCAGAAGAGTATGGCCTCAGTAGTGGGACCGTTATCCATCAACCAAAGGTAGCAACTACCAAAGATTCCTTCAAAGCATCACTATGATTCTAAATAACTTGGCAAGCCAGAAAAAAGCCCAACATTATTTATAGAAACAAAAATATCCAGTACCCAACAATGTGAAAGGCAAATTACTGGTCTAGCTTGAGTTACCAGGTATGCAATGACACAGAGAAATACAATTCATCACTAGCAAATAAATCAATCAATAGACCCCAAAATGACACAAATGGAAAAATCGGTACAGGAAGACTTTAAAAGAGGTATGAGAAGTGGACCTCCTATGGTCAAGCATGGAGGTGATACAGGAACATAAGTCCTAGGAAGGCACAAACAACCTAAATGAAACTTCTAGAGATTGATGCAATAGTTAACATAAAATATCAAAGCGGCCACATAATCCCATTAAAACCAGAAATGTGCAAAGTAATACGCCATCGAGTAGTTGAGAGGCAGCAGAGAACAGTTTTAAAGTCATGGGCTCAGGAACCACAGTACCAGATTCTTGTTTCCCCCCTTAGCTCTAAAGTTAAAACCATGAATCCCTGTTTAGGGTAGCTGCCATGCTGTGCCTCAGTTTCCTTCTCTGTAAAATGAGTGTAGTAACAACACCTTCCAACAGGCTTACCCTAAGTATTACAATATTTACTATTCGTAAAGAACAGAGACGTGTACAGGACACAAATTTTAATGGCTCCAAAAATACTTATGAAATAAAACGAAAGACAAATAACCCAGCTGCTGCTGGGTTATCAGTCGTGTCGGATTCTGTGCGACCCCATAGACGGTAGCTCACCAGGCTCCCCTGACCCTGGGATTCTCCAGGCGAGAACACTGGAGTGGGTTGCCATTTCCTCCTCTAATGCAACAAAGTGAAAAGTGAAAGTGAAGTTGCTCAGTCCTGTCCGACTCTTAGCGACCCCATGGACTGCAGCCCACCAGGCTCCTCCACCCATGGGATTTTCCAGGCAAGAGTGCTGGAGTCGGGTGCCATTGCCTTCTTTCAGCTACTGCTGCTGCTGCTAAATCACTTCAGTCGTGTCCGACTGTGTGTGACCCCATAGACCGCAGCCCACCAGGCTCTCCGGTCCCTGGGATTCTCCAGGCAAGAACGCTGGAGTGGGTTGCCATTTCCTTCTCCCAGCTATCCTCCCACAAATACACAGGCAACAGGTTCCCTCTCAACTTACCTTTGCTTTTATTCTTGAGTATTTTCTGTACAGGGCCTGGAGAGAGCTGGCATTTCCTCTGCCCTGCTGGAATGCAAGACTCAGGAGCTTCCAGGGTGCAGAAAGGTATTTTGCTCTCGCAGCTCCAGCGGCTTCTGGTGGCTCTTAAGATCGTGGGAGGCGTGGCCACTATTTAACGTCTTGAATGTGATTGGTCCTCCATCACCCAGGAGCACAGTTCGTCAAGCGGGCTGGTAGTCCTCTTGTATTCTGAGGTAGGCGCTCACTGCATGGAGGTTCTTTCCAGACAAGATATCCCCCAGAAGTATTTCCTGAGGAAATGTATTTCTCTGTTATTCTGCCTTCGACTTTGACTAACCTGTACAATTCAATATACCTTCCAGGTTAAATGAACTAGTCTGTAAACTCAGCGAAAGAGTCAGTCTGCAAATGAATTCTGCTGTAAAACAGCTTCTCAAAACTGATTCTACAGTGGAATCAGCTGGAAGGCATTTCGAAGGCCAACCCCCCCTGTGATTCAGGCTTAATTATTTTGGGCTGGGTCCCAGGCATTTGTGGAAAGCTCCCTTGGTGATTCTCATGTGGGATGAAATCCCAGCCTGGGATGAAATCTGCTGCTTTAGAGAAGCATCAGGTTTACTTTGCCAGGAGCTTCACCTGAGTGCAGGGGCCTCTTGGGTCTATTCCCACCTCCTTTTGCTTCAGGGAGGCAGGGACTTCAGAAACTATGAATTGCACTCAGGCTGCAGGTTAGAACTACCCAGAGAGGGTTTAACTATTCCTATGAGAGTTCCTTTCCAGAGATTCTCACAAAATAAAATTTGAAGCCCCAGCATGGGAGTTCTTGAAGATCTCAGATTGTTCTAATGAACATGGAGAAGTTCCTATATAGTGAAACTATATATAACCTTGTTCTGCATTTTCCAAGTCTCATGTAAATGTTACAGTTTCATATAAAAAATAAAAATTAAAAAATGGGGTCTAATGGCTGGGGCCCTTTGTTTCACCCCATAACAAAATAGATGGTGTGTCTACGAACTTATCAGGAGAAGGATGGGGGAAGCCATAGTTAGGGATAGATATGTGCACACTGCTATATTTATGGTATCAATAGTATATATATAGTAGGTCCTTGCTGTTTATCACAGCAAGGACCTACTGTAAAGCACATGGAACTCTGCTCAATGTTATGTGGCAGCCTGGATGGTAGAGGACTTTAGGAGAATTA
This sequence comes from Bos indicus, assembly GCF_029378745.1. NCBI lineage: Eukaryota > Metazoa > Chordata > Mammalia > Artiodactyla > Bovidae > Bos > Bos indicus. Next base: position 56,028,252 of record NC_091765.1, on the reverse strand, counting down.
ATAAATGTATGTGTATGGCTGAATCCCTTCACTGTTCACCTGAAACTAACGTGAAATTAATCACAAGTGTTAATTGGCTATACCCCAATACAAAATAAAACATTTTTTTTAAAATATGGTATTTCTTATAGCACAGGTCCCCAACCTCTGGGACTTAATGCCTGATATGAGATGGAGCTGATATAGTGATAATATAAAGTAGACAATAAATGTAATGCCTTTGAATCATCCCAAAACCATCTCCCCTACCCACATCTGTGGAAAAATTGTCTTCCACTGGAAGCCAGTCCCTGATACCAAAATCGTTGGGGACCACTGTTTTAGAGAATCTCTGGGGCCTGGGATAGAAGACAAGAGCCACATCTAGGAAAGACTTCCTGAGATTTGAAACTTAAGATGGAGCATGTGGCTTTAAAGAAAAGGATTTCAAGCAATTTTAGGACTGCTTATGTTTCTCAGAATGAGAAAATATGGGTATTGAGTTTTAAACCCCAGGAAAACTTTTCTGGCTTAGGGGCAACCATTTCAATATGTCACTGTAAAACATGAATCTATGAAATTTCTTGGATGAATTTTTGAAACAAGAAGGGCAACCAGAGAGGATAGTGGAGGAAAAGTGGTTGAAGGTGATGGAAGGAGATGATCGTGGGTGTTCCTGAGTGCTGGAGGGTCTTCCTGGGTCAAAAACAGGGCTGACTACTCCAGACAGTGAGTTTCTGTTCTGCCAGTGAAGTGACTGGGAAAATTTTTATTTTCCAAGATAAAAGGGTATCTTTTCAGATTTCTGCGTGACCAAAGGAAATTTTAAGAGAGATCAAGTATCATGAAATACGAAAGATTGACAAATGAAAAGTACTTGAATCGATAGCAAGTTCTATCTAATTCATCTTGTGAGAAGCTGAAGTAGTAAGAAAGGGGCAGAAAGACATGGTCATGGAGACAAAAGCATACATTGATTGCCACTGTGCAGAGAAACCAAGTCCTCCCAGGCTGAAGAGGATCAGAAAGGAGGATGGGGAGCATATCAGGTAAGATTTCAAGAGAGGCATCTCTGTAAACAAGCAGCAAAGGTTCCCACCTTGGCCCATGATTTTTCTCCTTAATGGTTATAGGAGTCTTGTAAAGGGAAGTGTACTTCATCATGATTTAGAGCAGCTTGTACTTTCAAGGCTATGGGAGGAAACTTGTAAGCTGATAGAAAATGACCAATTTAAAAAATTTTCAATAGCAACATGAAATACAACTTAGGGAAGTTCATACAGTGACAATTTTGGAAGTAAAGTGAATTTGAAGGAACAGAGAGGGACACGGGTAAAGTGACTGAGGTTCCAGATGGAGAGATAGTGGTGTTTCTGGATGGAAATAGTTGCCACCTGAAAAGAGGTTTGAGAAGAAGTCAGAAAGCATGGTGTGAGTGAAATCCAGGGGGGCGGTTTCTGCTGAGCCCTGGCATTAGAAGACTTGTATCTGTAGATAGGGCTTCCCAGGTGACACAGTAGTAAAGATTTTGCCTGCCAATGCAGGAATCACAGATGTGTGCTAGATTTCTGGGTTGGGAAGATCCGCTAGAGAAGGAAATGGCAACCCACTCCAGTATTCTTGCCTTGGAAATCCTTTGGACAGAGGAGCCTGGCAGGCTACATTCCATGGGGTCACAGACACAACTGAGCACACACAACAGTCTCAACCTCTCTCTGAGGCACTACAGGCCCTTCTCACTTAGGGTGTAGAGGGAGCTGTATATATTGTACTTAGTAGTACTACTGTCAGCATTCACAATCACCAAACACCTTAAATGACCCGTGTTCCACCCATTCAAAGAGTCCTGGTACAAGGGTGAGTCAAGATCTTCCCCTGAAAAGGTGGGGAGATGACTTAAATCTTAAATGTATTTGAGTCGGGCTAATCCTGGACCTCGTCATCTTTAATTTAAGGACTGGGACTTTGTTGCATCTGCTGAATCCCTTCAGCTATACTTAAACTAGGATTCGGTTGGATAACTAGGAGAGGCTGTGCTTGACTTCAGCTAAGGCAGTGATTCTAAAGGATTCTTGTCCCCCTATCCCTGTAGCTCAAATGGTAAAGAATCTGCCTGCTAATGCAGGAGACCAGATGTTCGAACCCTGGGTGAGGAAGATCCTCTGGAGAAGGTGAAGGGCAAGCTACTCTCCAGTATTCTTGCCTGGAGATTCCCATGGACAGAGGAGCCTGTCAGGCTACAGTCTTTGGGGTTGCAAAGAGTCAGACATGCCTGAGCGACTAACCCACACATCCCTAACTACAAAATAAGAGATTGTCTCATCTCTGCAAATGCACAGTCCTGATTTCTGAATTTTCTTTTTTTAAACTTAAAAAAAAATATATTTTAAACACTGAGAGCTTCCAGTCAAACAGGAAGTGCTGAAACCTCTGGGATGGTACGGGGAGGGAGGTGGGAGGGGGGTTCAGGATGGGGAACACGTGTACACTCGTGGTGGATTCATATTGATGTATGGTAACACCAATACAATATTGTAAAGTAAAAAAAAAATACTATGGAATTAGCTGGACTTTCTTCTCTCTGTATTTTCAGGCTTCTCTGGTGGCTCAGAGGGTAAAGCGTCTGCCTGCAATGTGGGAGACCTGGGTTAGATCCCTGGGTCAGGAAGATCCCCTGGAGAAGGAAATGTCAACCCACTCCAGTATTCTTGCCTGGAAAATCCTATGAAAGGAGAAGCCTGGTATGCTACAGTCCATGGGGTCGCAAAGAGTCAGACACAACCGAGCGACTTCATTTTTTCTCTCTATATTCAAAGTAGTTTGGCCACTAAGCATCTTTCCAAAGGACAATAACAATAGCATCCTCGGGACAACCCTGCTTATATTGTCCTTGGTTCTTGATCAAATTTCCTTGCAGGTGTTTACTGAAGAGGACATTGCCCTGGGAGGTGGGGTGGGTTGGGGAAGAGCCTCTAAGCCTAGAATGGTGATGCTCACTCCTGTCTAGATGTGCCTGTTGGTGAAGGTTGGTTTGGATTTCCCACCCCTGTGGGTCCTAGCTGTCACCTTCAGCCTGAGATTTAAAATACAAGTAATTTTTCTACACCAACCTTTCTCTCAGCCACAAATGTCCATTTGCATCCCATGGATGAGATAATAGGGACTTTCTAGTAGTCCATCATCCAACTGAGTTCTCACGAAACTTGTATTCTCCATGGGTGAGCAATATTGTGTGAGGGACCACAACAATACTTATTTTACTGTATTTTAGTCATTGTTAGAAAAGTGAAAAAATAAGATTGTGTGTGTATGTAAATAACAATAAAAGCTGTTCAACAGAAAAGATTTGTGAAATTGGAATTTCTGCAAAAGAGAAATAAAATAATGTTTATAAACATGGTCCAGGAAATGTGGAAAAAGAAGTTTAAGACATAATATAATTGCATATTTAAAACAGTTTACATTATATGCCATGTATTTACATTATCCAAAAGTGAGTGTTGAAGTAAGAAGCATTAGCTATGGCCTCACAAAGAATGAACTGAGGTCCAGGAACATTAGGTATTAGAACTGCTCCCTCACACAGCCTGAGAATTCCAACCCATTGATTTCTTTATCCACAAGTGGTCTCTGATGGTTAATGACCCTTCATGCAGCAAGAATGTTGGGGACAGGCAAGTGAGAGAGATGACCGATTCCATGTCACTGGGAAGCCCTCCCTGCCCTTCGGCCTCATTTTGCATTTTTGTGTCCCATCAAAGTCCTGGTCACACTGCAGAACTAGAGGCTTCTCGAGTCCAAATTTATGCACACTTTTCATTCCATTGAACTTCAGAGACAGAAGGACTCATCAATTCCCTTATTTATTCCTCAAGGGGAATCTGGGTCCAGGTTGAAATTTTAAGTTCAAGATTTGGATCAGAAACAGGAATGTGATGACTGTTCAGGGGTAGGGTTTGCTGGGAGAAAAGGCAGGAATTGGGCATAGAACTTCCATGGAGGGCTCAGGGTGGAAAGTTCCCACCTGGCAGAGGTCAAAGAAAAAAAGAAATAGTTTAAAAAACAGGAAGATATCAAACAAGAGTGCACTGGACATAAGAAAGTATTGGAAAAAAAATCTTACTAATTAAGACTAAATTAGAAGCTGATCAACTGAATATATAATAAAAGGATTCTAGTAGAGGCATGAAGATATTTATGAGAACAGAAAAAAAAATTGAAAATACAAAGTATTATAAGAGTAGTAATTTTTAAAGAAGTAAAAATGTCAAACATATGCCTCTGTAAATTCTATGCAGAAACACCAAACAGTGCCACAGAATTAAAACTATTTTCCAAGAAAACTCCATAAAAATAAAAGCCTTGCAATTATGTATTAAAACGATACCTGGTATATCTGGAAAGATTGGTTCAGTTTGTCATCTCAAAAGACATAGTAAAAGAAGTGATTTTAAAGATAACAAACGCCCCAGGGCATCAAAAAAAATACAAAAGTAAACAGAAAACAACTCATTTAAATAGAAAAATCACTTGACCTCTGATTTTTTGACAATAACAGAAAAAATAAAGACAACCTTACAATATCATTAAAAACTGCTTAAGGATAGAAATATGTAAGCCACGGATTTTACTTCCAACCAAACTGTCCTTCAATTATCATGGTTATAAAAACAGATTTATCAGGTTATAAAAACAGCCAAAACTCAGGGAATATTATATCCAAAAGCCATGAGTAATACACAAAAATTTGAGTGTCATACAATCAAGACTTTACTATGACATTTTTGCCAAAACAATTTCAGTTCAGTTCAGTTCAGTTGCTCAGTCATGTCCGACTCATGGAGACCCCATGAACTGCAGCACAACAGGCCTCCCTGTCCATCACCAACACCTGGAGTCTACTCAAACCATGTCCATCGAGTTGGTGATGCCATCCAACCATCTCATCCTCTGTCGTCCCCTTCTCCTCCTGCCCTCAATCTTTCCGAGCATCAGGGTCTTTTCCAATGAGTCAGCTCTTTGCATCAGGTGGCCAAAGTACTGGAGTTTCAGCTTCAACATCAGTCCTTCCAATGAACACCCAGGACTGATCTCCTTTAAAATGGACTGGTTGGATCTCCTTGCAGTCCAAGGGACTCTCAAGAGTCTTCTCCAACACCACAGTTCAAAAGCATCAATTTTTCAGTGCTCAGCTTTCTTTATAGTCCAACTCTCACATCTATACATGACCACTGGAAAAACCATAGTCTTGACTAGACGGACCTTTGTTGACAAAGTAATGTCTCTGCTTTTTAATATGCTGTCTAGGTTGGTCATAACTTTCCTTCCAAGGAGTAAGCATCTTTTAATTTCCTGGCTGCAATCACCATCTGCAGTGATTTTGGAGCCCAGAAAAATAAAGTCAGCCACTATTTCCACTGTTTCCCCATCTATTTGCCATGAAGTGATGGGATTGGATGCCATGATCTTAGTTTTCTGAATGTTGAGCTTTAAGCCAACCTTTTTACTCTTCTCTTTCACCTTCATCAAGAGGCTCTTTAGTTCTTCTTCACTTTCTGCCATAAGGGTGGTGTCATCTGCATATCTGAGGTTATTGATATTTCTCCCAGCAATCTTGATTCCAGCTTGTGCTTCTTCCAGCCCAGCATTTCTCATGATGTACTATGCATAAAAGTTAAATAAGCAGGGGACAGTATACAGCCTTGATGTACTCCTTTTTCTATTTGGAACCAGTCTGTTGTTCCATGTCCAGTTCTAACTGTTGTTTCCTGACCTGCATATATGTTTCTCAAGAGGCAGGTCAGGTGGTCTGGTATTCCCATCTCTTGAAGAATTTTCAAGTATATCGTGATCCACACAGTCAAAGACTTTGGCATAGTAAATAAAGCAGAAATAGATGTTGTTCTGGAACTGTCTTGCTTTTTCTATGACCCAGAGGATGTTGGCAATTTGATCTCTGGTTCCTCTGCCTTTTCTAAAACCAGCTTGAACATGTGGAAGTTCACGGTTCACATATTGTTGAAGTCTGGCTTGGAGAATTTTGAGCATTACTTTATTAGTGTATGACATGAGTGCAATCGTGCGGTAGTTTGAGCATTCTTTGGCATTGCCTTTCTTTAGGATTGGAATGAAAACTGACCTTTTCCAGTCCTGTGGGCACTGTTGAGCTTTTCAAATTTGCTGGCATATTGAGTGCAGCACTTTCACAGCATCATCTTTTAGGATTTGAAATAGTTCAACTGAAATTCCATCACCTCCACTAGCTTTGTTCGTATAATGCTTCCTAAGGCCCACTTGACTTCACATTCCAGGATGTATGGCTCTAGGTGAGTGATCACACCATTGTGATTATCTGGGTCATGAACATCTTTTTTGTACAGTTCTTCTGTGTATTCTTGCCATCTCTTCTTAATATCTTCTGCTTCTGTTAGGTCCCTACCATTTCTGTCCTTTATTGAGCCTTTGCATGAAATGTTCCCTTAGTATCTCTAATTTTCTTGAAGAGATCTCTAGTCTTTCCCATTCTATTGTTTTCCTCTATTTCTTTGCATTGATCACTGAGGAAGGCTTTCTTATCTCTCCTTGATATTCTTTGTAACTCTGCATTCAAATGGGTATATCTTTCCTTTTCTCCTTTGCTTTTCACTTCCCTTATTTCACAGCTATTTGTAAGGCCTCCTCAGACAGCCACAGCCCTGTCTAACTCAATGAAACTAAGTCATGCCGTGTGGGGCCACCTAAGACAGATGGTCATGGTGGAGAGGTCTAACAGAATGTAGTTCACTGGAGAAGGGAATGGCAAACCACTTCAGTATTCTCGCCTTGAGAATCCCATGAACAGTATTAAATGGCAAAAAGATAGGACAATGAATGATGAACTGCCCAGGTCAGTAGGTGCCCAATATGCTACTGGAGATCAGTGGAGAAATAACTCTAGAAAGAATGAAAGGATACAGCCAAAACAAAAACAACACCCAGTTTTGGATGGGACTGGTGATAGAAGTAAGGTTCCATGCTGTAAAGAGCAATATTGCACAGGAACCTGGAATGTTAGGTCCATGCTGCTGCTGCTAAGTCGCTTCAGTCATGTCTGACTCTGTGTGACCCCATAGACAGCAGCCCACCAGGCTCTTCCTTCCCCGGGATTCTCCAGGAAAGAACACTGGAGTGGGTTGCCATTTCCTTCTTCAATGCATGAAAGTGAAAAGTGAAAGTGAAGTCGCTCAGTTGTGTCTGACTCTTCACGACAGGAGGGACTGTAACCTACCAGGATCCTCTGTCCTTGGAATTTTCCAGGCAAGAGTACTGGAGTGTGTTGCTATTTCCTTCTCCAGTTAGGTCCATGAATCAAGGCAAATTGGAAGTGGTCAAACAGGAGATGACAAGAGTGAACATTGGCATTTTTGGAATCAGTGAACTAAGATGGACTGGAATGGGTGAATTTAACTCAGATGACCATTATATCTACTACTGTGGGCAAGAATCCCTTAGAACAAATGGAGTAGCCATCATAGTCAACAAAAGAGTCTGAAATGTAGTACTTAGATGCAGTCTCAAAAATGACAAAATGATCTCTGTTCATTTCCAAGGCAAACCATTCAATATCATGGTAATCCAAGTCTAGTCCTGACCAGTGATGCTGAAGAAGCTGAAGTTGAACAGTTATATGAAGATGTACAAGACCTTCTAGAACTAACACCCAAAAAAGATGTCCTTTTCATTATACGGGACTGGAAAGCAAAAGTAGGAAGTCAAGAAACACCTGGAGTAACAGGCAAATTTGGCCTTGGAGTACAGAATGAAGCAGAGCAAAGGCTAATAGAGTTCTGCCAAGAGAATACACTGGTCATAGCAAACACTGTCTTCCAACAACACAAGAGAAGACTCTACACATGGACATCACCAGATGATTGACACCGAAATCAGATTGATTATATTCTTTGCAGCCAAAGATGGAGAAGCTCTATACAGTCAGCAAAAACAAGACCAGGAGCCAACTGTGGCTCAGATCATGAACTCCTTATTGCTGAATTCAGACTGAAATTGAAGAAAGTGGAGAAAACCACTAGGTCATTCAAGTATAAACTAAATCAAATCCCTTATGACTATACAGTGGAAGTGAGAAATAGATTGAAGGGACTAAATCTGATAGACATAGTGCCTGATGAACTATGGATGGAGGTTAGTGACATCGTACAGGAGACAGGAATCAAGACCATCCCCAAGAAAAAAAATTTAGAATGACCATTTAATATTTAATTGTGTAACTTAGACAATCAAGGGTAGAAGAATGTCATCTGCCATGACATTAAGTAATAATGTTATGAAAAGGAAAAAGAGAAGGTGAAGAAGGAATTAGAATAAGCTCAGCAATTGTCATTTTAAAAAGAGGTGGAGTCATTTGGTATTGTTATGAACTGGTAGATAAAATACAGGTTTTGCCACCAGCTAAAGCAGAGCATTCCTAAGAAACCTTTAATAGGCTGAAAAGTCACAAAGCAATAAGCAATTACCTCAGGACCCACCTTGCTAACAGATGCACAAAATAAATTAAGATCAAGCACAGATGCTCATGGATACAGTTCAAAGTGATGATGGCTTGATGCTGAGATGCTGAGTGCAGTTCCCAGGGAAGGAGCTTGCTGTGCCTTTCTCACTGCTCTAGGTGTGCACTGCCTCTACAATCACAGCTGCAAAGCAAATGCTGAGTGCTATTTTCACTTTTTATCTTTTTTCCTAAAAATGCAAATCCTCTTTAGATTACTTTAGATTAGTGAAAACAGGAACAAATATAGGTCTTTCATAAAAGTGACGTATGTGTGTGCTTAGTCACTCAGTCGTATCCGACTCTTTGTGACCCCATGGGCTGTAGCCCACCATGCCCCTCTGTCCATGGGATTTTTCAGGCAAGAATACAGGAGTGGGTTGCTATTTCCTTCTCCTGGGCATCTTCCTGACCCAGGGATTGAACCTGCATCTCCTGCATTGGCAAGTGGGTTCTTAAGCACTGAGCCATCAGGCAAACCTCAGAATATCTATAACAGAAACCTAAGTAAGGAAATGTGGACTGAGGACATAACTAAAGGTGTTGTTAAAAAGGTCATCTTTGGAAGAAAACCCCAGACCAGATCAGTTGCTCAGTCGTGTCCAACTCTTTGTGATACCATGAATCGCAGCACGCCAGGCCTCCCTGTCCATCACCAACTCCCAGAGTTCACTGAGATTCACGTCCATCGAGTCAGTGATGCCATCCAGCCATCTCATCCTCTGTCGTCCCCTTCTCCTCCTGCCCCCAATCCGTCCCAGCATCAGAGTCTTTTCCAATGAGTCAACTCTTCGCATGAGGTGGCCAAAGTACTGGAGTTTCAGCTTTAGCATCATTCCTTCCAAAGAAATCCCAGGGCTGATCTCCTTCAGAATGGACTGATTGGATCTCCTTGCAGTCCAACAGACTCTCAAGAGTCTTCTCCAACACCACAGTTCAAAAGCATCAATTCTTCGGCGCTCAGCCTTCTTCACAGTCCAACTCTCACATCCATACATGACCACAGGAAAAACCATAGCCTTGACTAGACGGACCTTTGTTGGCAAAGTAATGTCTCTGCTTTTTAATATGCTGTCTAGGTTGGTCATAACTTTCCTTCCAAGGAGTAAGCGTCTTTTAATTTCATGGCTGCAGTCACCATCTGTAGTGATTTTGGAGCCCAGAAAAATAAAGTCTGACACTGTTTCCACTGTTTCCCCATCTATTTCCCATGAAGTGGTGGGACCGGATGCCATGATCTTTGTTTTCTGAATGTTGAGCTTTAAGCCAACTTTTTCACTCTCCACTTTCACTTTCATCAAGAGGCTTTTGAGTTCCTCTTCACTTTCTGCCATAAGGGTGGTGTCATCTGCATATCTGAGGTTATTGGTATTTCTCCCGGCAGTCTTGATTCCAGCTTGTGTTTCTTCCAGTCCAGCGTTTCTCATGATGTACTCTACATATAAGTTAAATAAAGAGGGTGACGATATACAGCCTTGAAGAACTCCTTTTCCTATTTGGAACCAGTCTGTTGTTCCATGTCCAGTTCTACCTGTTGCTTCCTGACCTGCATACAAATTTCTCAAGAGGCAAGTCAGGTGGTCTGGTATTCCCATCTCTTTCAGAATTTTCCACAGTTTATTGTGATCCACACAGTCAAAGGCTTTGGCATAGTCAATAAAGCAGAAATAGATGTTTTTCTGGAACTCTCTTGCTTTTTCTATGACCCAGAGGATGTTGGCAATTTGATCTCTGGTTCCTCTGCCTTTTCTAAAACCAGCTTGAACATCAGGAAGTTCACGGTTCACATATTGCTGAAGCCTGGCTTGGAGAATTTTGAGCATTACTTTACTAGCGTGTGAGATGAGTGCAATTGTGCAGTAGTTTGAGCATTCTTTGTCATTGCCTTTCTTTGGGAGTGGAATGAAAACTTACCTTTTCCAGTCCTGTGGCCACTGCTGAGTTTTCCAAATTTGCTGGCATATTGAGTGCAGCACTTTCACAGCATCATCTTTCAGGATTTGGAATAGCTCAACTGGAATTCCATCACCTCCACTAGCTTTGTTCGTAGTGATGCTTCTAAGGTCCACTTGTCTTCACATTCCAGGATGTCTGGCTCTAGGTCAGTGATCACACCATCGTGATTATCTGGGTCATGAAGATCTTTTTTGTACAGTTCTTCTGTGTATTCTTGCCATTTCTTCTTAATATCTTCTGCTTCTGTTAGGTCCATACCATTTCTGTCCTTTATCGAGCCCATCTTTGCATGAAATGTTCCTTTGGTATCTCTGATTTTCTTGAAGAGATCCCTAGTCTTTCCCATTCTGTTGTTTTCCTCTATTTCTTTGCACTGATCACTGAAGAAGGCTTTCTTATCTTTTCTTGCTATTCTTTGGAACTCTGCATTCAAATGTTTATAACTTTCCTTTTCTCCTTTGCTTTTCACTTCTCTTCTTTTCACAGCTATTTGTAAGGCCTTCCCAGACAGCCATTTTGCTTTTTTGCATTTCTTTTCTATGGGAATGGTCTTGATCCCTGTCTCCTGTACAATGTCACGAACCTCATTCCATAGTTCATCAGGCACTCTATCTATCAGATCTAGGCCCTTAAATCTATTTCTCACTTCCACTGTATAATCATAAGGGATTTGATTTAGGTCATACCTGAATGGTCTAGTGGTTTTCCCTACTTTCTTCAATTTAAGTCTGAACCCCAAACCTTCATAAATAACAGAAGAAATAGAAAAGGAAAAAAATAGAACATATTCAGAAAGGAGTTCAGTTCAGTTACTTAGTTGTGTCTGACTCTTTGTGACCCCACGAACCACAGCATGCCAGGCCTCCCTGTCCATCACCAATTCCCGGAGTCCACCCAAACCCATGTCCATTGAGTTTGTGATGCCATCCAACCATCTCATCCTCTGTCGTCCCCTTCTCCTCCTGCTGTCAATCTTTCCCAGCATCAGGGTCTTATCCAATGAGTCAACTCTTCGCATGAGGTGGCCAAAGTACTGGAGTTTCAGCTTCAACAGCAGTCCTTCCAATGAACACCTAGGACTGATCTCCTTTAGGATGGACTGGTTGGATCTCCCTGCAGTCCAAGGGACTCTCAAGAGTCTTCTCCAACACCACAGTTCAAAAGCACCGATTCTTCGGTGCTCAAGTTTCTTCACAGTCCAACTCTCACATCCATACATGATCACTGGAAAAACCATAGCCTTGACTACATGGGCCTTTGTTGACAAAGTAATGTCTCTGCTTTTTAATATGCTGTCTAGGTTGGTCATAACTTTCCTTCCAAGGAGTAAGCATCTTTTAATTTCCTGGCTGCAATCACCATCTGCAGTGATTTTGGAGCCCAGACAAATAGTCAGCCACCGTTTCCACTGTTTCCCCATCTATTTGCCATGAAATGATGGGACTGGATGCCATGATCTTAGTTTTCTGAATGTTGAGCTTTAGCCAACTTTTTCACTCTCCTCTTTCACTTTCATCAAGAGGCTCTTTAGTTCCTCTTTACTTTCTGCCATAAGGGTGGTGTCATCTGCATATCTGAGGTTATTGATATTTCTCCAGGCTATCTTGATTCCAGCTTGTACTTCAGTATATATAAAATACTAGACTTGGTTAAGAAGAAATGTATCAACCATATTAATAAGCACAAGTGTGCTTAACTCACCTATTAAAGGAAAGATCATTTCAAACTTCCTTACTGACCAAAAGTCAATTCTGTTTTAGATAAGAGACACACTAAAATAAAGTTATTCAATAAGATTAAAATTAGAAGGGTGGACAAATACATATGGGAAAATCTTACATCACACACTGAAATAAAGTAGACACTAGGAGTTCTAATCTGAATACTGATGATGTGGAATTCATGCCAAAGAACAATAAGCATGACAATGATTAGAATATTACAGAACAAAGTATATAATGTTGATATTAATAATTATGAGTATGTAGCAGATGATGCAACAATTTCTTCAAGAAGAAGCTACAGGTAATACAAGGAGAAATAAACAGAAACTCATAAATAATAAAATACTTTAACCTTTGACACCTTTTACACTGCTTAATTCAAGAGAGGCTACGTAAACAAATAGATCTAAATACTATAATTTTTATGGTAATTTTTATTGATACATTTTGTTATATATTTATCCCTGAAACTTTATATGCTTATAGTAAAGAACATGCGCTTCCCAGATGGCTCAGTGGTGAAGAATCTGCCTGTCAATGCAGAAGACACATGTTTGATACCTGGGTTGGGAAGATCCCCCAGAAAAGGAAATGGCAACCCACTCCAGTATTCTTGCCTGGGAAATCCTATGGATAGAGGATCCTGGTGGGCTAGAGTCCATGAGGTTGCAAAAGAGTCAGACATGACTTAGGGACTTAAACAACAATTACAACAACAGCACAGAATATACCTTCTCAAGAACTCATTTAGTTTTCACAAAAAAATCAATTATAAATTATCAATAAATGCTTTGTTAAAACCCTTAAAGTAGAAACAATGTGAACAATATTCTTTGATCACTGCACAATAAAACTAGAATTAATAATAAGAAAATAATAACACATCTATTGGGAAATTTCTTATGCAATTGCAGAAGAAAAGAGAAAGTAGAAATAAAAACTTTTCAATGTCTAAAAATGGAGAGAATTAAGGATATAAAGCATCAACTAAATCCAAACTTAAAAACTTGGAAGAGAAAAATGAAATAAAAGCAAATATTAAAAAAAATGATTAGTGAAAGAAAAAATTGGAAAAAAAAGGCTGATTTTCTGAAAATAAATAGACAAAGCACTAAGTAACCTAATAAAAACAGAAAAGGAAAGAGTTCAAATTTATAAGTTGAAAATGATAAAGGGAAAGAACAATTGAAAGAGAAAAAAAACCATGAGATTACTGTATATAAATCCATGTAAATTATATTTAGAAACAAAGATAAAGGGAAAAATATACAGTGAAAATAAAATTGTCCAAATTTGATTAGAGTGAAGATAGAATGGTTAAACCAAGCTATTTTCATGAAAGAAATAATGCTTCTAAAGACACACTACTCAAAATAGCCCCATATGTATATCCTTTCATAGAAAAATTCTTAGCACATCGTGGAGACTAGATTATTATAATCATAAGGATACACAAACATTAATATTTCCAGAGGGAAAAGATTTTTGAATGCTTTTAATGAAACAAATATAACTTTAATATTTATATCATTGATGAGAGCAGGAAAAAATATAAATATAAACTTATAGATAAAATATTAGCAAGTAAAAGCCAGTACCACCTTAAAAATAAATGCATCACAGACTAGTGAGAGATATCTAGAAATGCAAGAATTGTTAAACATTAGCATATCCATTTGTCAGTCCTAAAGTCAGTAACATACCCAGGAATTTAATGAGTATTTATTTAGTGGCATTTCCACTGGCTCCTCCTTGAATGGTTAATGGCTATGCCTTCAGTGCATTCACACAGGTTCTCATGTTTAAAAGAGCCCACACTGGCTCAACAGTAAAGGACAGGGAAGCCTGGTGTGCTGCAGTTCATGGGGTCGCAGAGTTGGACACTACTTAGTGATTGAACAACACTTAGTTTAACACTGCTGTAGCCATCTTAATTTTTTCACAAGTGGTCCCACATTTGGCATAGGCAGATCTGAATTTGGATCCTAGCTCTGTAACTTGTTATCTGCCTGTCCTTGGGCAAGTCACTTAACGTCTCTGTGTCATGATTTTCTGCGGTGCTCTGGTGGAAACTGAAGTTGGTATACAACAATGCTAGACACATAGTAAGTGCCAAAATAAGAGATAGATATATAGTAATTATTACTGATATTGTTGTGGAGGTGGCAGTTGTAGCTGTGATTATTGCTAGATTTCACCAAGGTCTGCTGCTGCTGCTGCTGCTAAGTCACTTCTGTCGTGTCCAACTCTATGCGACTCCATAGACGGCAGCCCATCAGGCTCCCCCATCCCTGGGATTCTCCAGGCAAGAACACTGGAGTGGGTTGCCATTTCCTTCTCCGATGCATGAAAGTGAAAAACGAAAGGGAAGTCACTCAGTCGTGTCCGACTCTTAGCGACCCCATGGACTGTAGCCCACCAGGCTCCTCCACCCATGGGATTTTCCAGGGAAGAGTACTGGAGTAGGGTGCCATTGCCTTCTCTGTCACCAAGGTCTAGAATCAATTTTAAAAAAGAGAGAGAGAGAAGACAACTCTATTTGAAATAACAGAGACGGCTTTATAGGGAAAGAAATTCCTTAACTGAGTCTTAAAGGTGGAGCCCAGTCAGCCATGAAGAAGAAAGGCATTCAGGATAGAGGTTTTCCTGAGCATTTACTGGAATAGTGTGGTGGCCAGGAGCATGGAATTGTGTGGATTTGGGTTAGAATCTCACTTCTGCAAGAAACATAACCTTGGGCAAATCACCTCCCCTCTCTGTGCCTTAGTTTCTTCATCTTTAAAAGGTTGAAAAATGATAATAGTACCAATCTCATAGGGTTATTTGAGAATTCAGAGAGTTTAGGAACTTCCTCAGCAGCCAGTGGTTAAGACTCCATGCTTCCAATGCAGGGGGAGCAGGTTTAATCTCTGGTAGGGGAACTAAGATCTCACATGCCAGGAAGCAAGGCCCCAAAACTTTTTAAAAAATGATAATTAAGAAAGTTCATATATAAAGTACATAAAAGAACATTTAGCAAATTGTAAATGCCAGATAGGCGATTTGTTATTATCCAAGGAAATCTGAATCAGACAAGAAATTTAAAAGAAGGAGGCAAGGGCCAGTTCACGTAGGATTCACCTGCCAAGCTAAGGACCCTGAATGTGATCTCACAGGCAGTGGAGAAAGTCATTAATGCGTTTAAGTGTAATTGTGACAGGATCTGACCTGCCTTGTAGGAACTTGCTATGATAGCATTATAGAGACATGAAGAATTATGGAATAAAAGACTTTCAGTTACTGTTGCTTTCCCTACTGGCACACCTGACAAAGGCAATTTCGGTTTCTAGTGTAAGCAATAGTCAGCATTGAGAAGATAAATTTTCAGCTCAAGAAATTGCCTTCCGGCCACAGCATCTGTCCTGGGAGGCACCCTGGTGAAGACTCAGCCATAATTTACATCCTAAACACTGCTTACATCCTGCACCCAAGAAAGAGTCAGAATATGTTCTACATTGCCATCCTCTCATATCTTTTACAACCCAGCTCCAAGCTTGTAGAGTCAGAGCCAGTCTCTTGCTGAGGGCTTGAACACTTCATCCCCAGGTTACCTAGTAGATGTCCTTACCTTTTGTAGAGCTGCCAGGGGATCTCTGGAGGCACTCACTGTCATTCACAGCAGATGTAATGGCAGTCAGTAAACAGGGTTTATTGAGTACCCACTGTGCTTGGAGCACAGGAATATGGCTACAGAAAACCACCACAGCAAAGAAAGCAGTGGGAAACGGTTATATCTCTTCTGTAGTAGCGTCTGACACTTCTGTCAATGGTATAAGCTCTTCTAGGCTATTAAGAATTATTCAGTTCAACTAGAAATGTGACATGTAGACTTCCCCTCTGCCAATTTCTAAGGTGTCTGACAGGTGGGGATTTGCCAGCCATTGGACAATTCTGAGAGATTGTTCTGAATTCTTTTTATGAATCAAGGAAAAGTCAACTTGTCATGCATGATTAATCATCTCTGGATTTCAATTTGATTTATTTACTCAGTTTTGACCAGAAACTGTTTAAAATAGTCAAAAAACACATTTTGAGTATTATATTCCATCTAGAAAATTTTGAATGCATCAATACTAAATATGTTATTTCCTATAGCAGTTTGGGAGATTTTGTTTGTTTTGTAAGATAACCCATTCTGAACTCTCATAGAGGGAAAACCATGGTGAATATTTAAAGAACTACATTTTGAAAGTTTATTTCTCTATGAAAATATAAAAAGAAAATGTATCTTGGCACCATCATTTCATTATTTAAATATTCTTAAGCAAAAAAATCATTAATGTTAAAATTAACCTTCATTTTCTATGTAGAAATGTAACTATCTGGGGGGATAATATTTTTCCTGAGTATATGAAAATGATTTTACATAGCACCATTGTCTCATTGTCATTCACTAAGTAATATCGAGCTGTTGTGTGTAGTTACATTCTGCATTTCAAGTTTTCTTCTTTTAGCAAAATACAATTCCCCACAGCTTTGCCATAATTATATTTACAAAGATGGATGAAGGACCTTTTTACAGGTCTCAACCTCATCCAAAAAATGAGATTGAAAGGGCTGTCAGATTGTTCAACTCTTCTGAAAGAAAAACATGCTGGAGATCCAGTTTGTGTGACAACAACATGCATTTAACAAAACAAAAAATAATCAATTTCATGCCAGTGACAGGAGGTGATTCAGCTAGCTGGCTGGCAGTAAAGGTTGTTTAGCAGGTTTCAGATTCCTATTTGGGTGTCTAGCTTGTTAAGTAGCATCTGGTCTTTAATTAGTTGAAAAATTATTACCACTAAGAGTTGCTTTAAAATGAAAAAGAACAGAATAATTAAAATGTTAGAATCCATATGGTGGGTGCTTAGCCTCACTTGTCAATAGCTGTTTTCCTTCTTTATACTAATATGTTTAAAAATATTCCTATGTCATGTACTTTTTAAAATATACCTCATGTAAGTGTAAAACCCGCAAAGACTCCCAGAATGGAATAGCCAAAAAAAGGGTATTTTCCATTTAATAATTATTTCTGACCATGAAATTATCCTCAATATGCCCCACCTCATGGATGGAGTATGTAATTGGTAAGTGAATCTTATAATTGGCCTTATTATTGAAGAGATTAGCAAATTCTGCCTTGACTTGTTTTAAATACAGTGACACTGGTGAGAATATCAGTACCTTACAGATGACAGGGAAATTGCCTTTCCACACAGATTCCATTTAATGATTAGCTTGAAGTTAATGTTCCCTAGCATTAGAGGAAATCCAAATTTGCCATGGTTTTGTAATTATATTCCTACTTTACTTAGAGATAAAATTTTTAAAAAACATGTTATTTAGTGATAAACCAGTCTATATACACACTGTACTGTGAAAATCTATAAATAGTTATACACATATGACAGTGCTCTCACCTCCCATACTGACAAAGCTGTGCTAAGTAGACCAAATATTTTGAAAACATTTTGCTTTATATTTTTGATATTCAGTAGAGGATGATTGTTTAATAAAAAGTATATGCATTTGGTCCTAGCAGAACTGAATTCAAACTTTCTTCTCTCCCTTTTACTTACCTAATGTCCCTTAACTTATTATTGTCCTTCTTTTTTCTTCTCTGATGTAAGACTCATAAAATCCAACCTGTTATAGTGAACTCTACAAAGTACACACCATTGTTTCTGGAGTGTATTACCTGTTTCATAAATGGTTTTATTATGCTGCTGCTGCTGTTGCTGCTAAGTCTCTTCAGTCGTGTCCAACTCTGTGCGACCCCATGGACGGCAGCCCACCAGGCTCCCCTGCAACACTGGAGTGGGTTGCCATTTCCTTCTCCAATGCATAAAAGTGAAAGGTGAAAGTGAAGTCGCCCAGTCGTGTCCGACTCTTAGTGACCCCATGGACTGCAGCCTACCAGGCTCCTCCGCCCACGGGATTTTCCATGCAAGAGTACTGGAGTGGGTTACCATTGCCTTCTCCAAATATATGTAATGCATTTCAGATCTGAGAAAATCAATTTTAGAGTCCACCTCATGATCTGACAACACTGTATCAGTGAAGAATAATTAGCATAGGATCCAAGGTCATTTTGAAGAAATACATAATTTATTCACCACCTTTGAGATGTGAGCACTTTCGGGAACATGAACATCGTCTTAGTTTCGTGCCATTCACCCCATGTTTACTGGAGACAGTGAGACTGACTTGAATGGACATTTTGATGTAATATTTACTCCTTATCCTTCTGAAGTTTCCAGTTTGCATGAAGAAGAAGAGTTCTCACAGAGGAAACCAAATCAATTCTTTAAATGCATCTGTGTTTTAATTTGCATGTGCTTAATGAGCAGAATCACAGTCATGCTTAACACTGTGGTCCTTTGTGTCTGCTCCAGCACAATGTCTTCTCTCTGAATAGAATGAGAACCTCATTTTTCTTTTTTGTTGTTGTTAGTATTTAAATTCTTCATCAAACCACTTATTTCCCACATTTTAATATTAGTTCTTCAAATTTAGTGCAGGATAATAAGCTGGAATCCTTCCTAGTTAAATGCCTTGTGTCAACATTTGTCTCCACTTTTCTGCTTACTTTTCAGCCCTTTCTAAAGTCTCTGTCCACGCAATGTCTCCATTGTTATCTTCTGCCTGTTGCTGAGTTTCCTGCTATGTACTGTAAATATCATGATCAGACAGCACCAATCAGGAGAAACACTGACATGTGGTATAGTAAGATGCAAATCAGGCAATATAGATTAATAGCAAACATTTGGTTGACATCTCTAATTCCGCTTGGGTTGAAACTAAAACTTTATTGCGCTCCTCTGTGGTCTGCCGTTCTTCCAGCTGCCTTTTCTACAGATGTTCTCAACATACGAAAGGGAGCCTGAACATTAACCCCCTGCTGCATATCAACAAGATGCCAATGATCATGCAGTAATTTGCTCTCTTTTTCAAGAGCTGACTGTTGATATGACATGATGGAAACCCTCATCGTTATACACAGTTACAAATGTCTGTAATTACTGCTGCTCTACAACTAAATGATTCAGCTCATCCATTCCATCCTGCTCAGAGGATGCCCAAGTGACACTTTGCTTTTCTGTGCCCTTGCTTTTCCCCAATTCATGGCAGCTGGAAAACTCTGGCCTAATTGTGAACAGCCTAACTAGGACATGTAAAGTTTCACTATTCTAGTCCCTGGGGAGACAATGACTATTTGAGCTAGTTAAGGACAAGATATAAGCAACGACGGAGGATTCCCTACATCCTAAATGGACAGGAGAGGGGAAGAGACCAATGGCCGTTTCATGGGGCCCTAGGATAAAGACACAGCTAAGAAAATCATAGAGAAAGGAGTCTTATCTCAGGGAATTTTGTATTGCTTCTTGTTTTTTCTCCAAAATGTATTCTCTGATTTTGCCTAAAGACACCAGTCTTACAAAAAGCTCTCAAGTTCTAAGATTGCCCTTACAACCTTGAAGTAAATTGAATATAATACGCCAAATTTCTGTTATCCTTGTTCAAAATCAAAACAGATTGTCTCAGACTGTCTACCCTTTCTCCTGTCCCCTTTTACCTGAAAATAATATTTTTTCTTAAGCTTTCATTGTTCCTCTTTAGTACCATCTTTCTGTTGCGCCCTCTGGAACTTGACTCTCCTCTGAAGATAACGCTACATGTGACTTTCTGCTGAAAAGATTATTCTTCTGGAAACCATCTTGAGTTGTAGCTGCTGTCCTTATAGCTCTCCACAGTTAATCTAAATCTTTGCTTCCTCACTTTCAAGTAAATAATTTGTTCTTTTGGCATCAGCCTTAACTTCTTTCCAAGTTTCCATCCATTAATTGGCTGCTCACTCTTTACTCACTGAAAATATGTTTCTGGCTTATAGTCCTTCTTTTCCTGCCAAGTCTACTATCATCTGGGATAAGATATATCCAGTATCCTAGTCTCTTATTCTTTAATCTCCTCACTTAAAATGATCTTATCTTTCCACTTTATAATGGCTACCTGCTTGTAGGACTTTAATACTTAAGCATGCGTTTAGCAGGAATTATAAGCATAGTTTCAGATGATAGTCCCCTTCATACCCTCCTTCCCAATTATTTCCAACATCAACTCATCAGCCTCATTGACATGTTCACACATAAGTCTCTTGTTTATCCCTATCTACCCGCAATCACCAGTCTTGGTTTCCTTTTCAGTAGATCATATATTCTATGTAGTTTCATTTATATCCTTCATTTTTCAGTGCCCTTAAGATTCTTGCCCTATTAAACTGTTCTACTTGACTGGAAAACACAAAACATGGTTGCATTTATCTGATTACTCCTCATGTGCACCTAGATGATGAATCTGATACTGAAAATAGTGATAGAAAAGTTTGACGCCACCAGAAATTTCATGAACATTGAGCTCCTTCCTGAGCACTGCCAAGCACAGTTCACGGGCGCCTCTAACTCAACATGTCCAAGAGATGGCATCATCTTTCCTCCCAAACTTTTCCTTTTTTTTCCTTATCAAATTCAATGACACTAACATTCATCCAGTTTCTTAAAGATATGAATTCTCTCTTTCCTTCACATCATCAATCAGTTATCAATTGCCTCCTCACTAGTCTTCCTGCTTCTACCCTTTCTTCTCTACATTCTATTCCTATGCTCAGAAATCCTTATTCAATATAATAGCTAAGTATTTACAATGGCCTTTTAAAAATATCTTATGAGTCCCTTTGTGAACTTGTACTACTCTTTGATCTTTCCTCTACATTTTTCCTTCACTCTCTACATGGCAGTCAGGTGATTCCTTAGGTACCCAAGCATATTTCTACCCTAGGCCTTTGTACAGGCTGTTCCTTCTGCCTGAAACTCTCCACAGAAAGCTCTTGTCACTTTCCTAGATCCCCGTTTAAATATCAGTAAATAAAGTAGACATTCTGTGACAATAAAATTGACATTCTATCAAAGAGTAGCATCTTCGATCTCTCCACTCTTCTTATCTTCCTCATCCTGGTTTGTTTTAGTCCATATTTCTGTTACAGTCTGACATGTATATGGTTTGACTGTTGTCTGTTTCTCCCCAATAGTGTAAGATACATGAGGGAAAGGACTTAGTTTCATCCATTATTATATGCCTGATACCTAGAACACTGCTTGTCATAGAGGAGACTCTCTACAGTATTTGCTAAATGCATAAATGAATGAGTCTCTCTCCCTTGAAATGTACCAAAATTCATAATCTATAATAAGCATATCAAATTTTCATTTTTAATTTGATGCTGAATTGAATATATTTTCAAAAATGAGTTTCATAAAAATTATAATTTTTTTTCTTCACACTTCTAACTGTCACTTTATATTCTGGGCTTTGGGATTTTCAGGCTTGCATGATTTCAAATAACATATGGTAGAACAAATGAGCATGGGTTTGACACAACCTGACCTTTAAATGACAATGAGAGCAAAAGGGCAGAATGAATGTGGCCTTGTCAGGCTCTTATGAGAATAGAAAATTTCCAGCAGCTTCAGAGAAGGTCAAAAAAGTGTCCCTTAAATGGAAAGAGGAACCAAGTGAGTTTTTCATCAAATGAGGGTGACAGACAGAGGTCTCTCAAAGAATATGTAATGACGATCATTCAACTTATTCAAACTGAGGAATAACCAAGAGGTTGTGTGATTTATCTCACATTTTCAAGCATGACATGATCATTATGGAGGAATAATATATTTTTAAAGGTAACACATGGCATTTTATAAACATTTAAAGGGCATCAAAGGTATAAAAGCTCCAGGTCTTCTTTACCTTACATATCTCTCAGCTCTCTGATTCCCATTCTCAAATGTACCTGCTTTTACTAATTATGTTTATATATTTATAAGATATTCTATGAAAACAATATGGATTAATTTTATCTAAAATTCTCTTAACTATGAAAGATTTCAAGCAGGCAAGAACTATAGGTAATAGAATAGACACCAGTGTACAAACAAAGCAGATTTTATGAATATTAATATTTGCCCAAATTGCTTTTGATAAATGTTAAAAAATAAAATATTACAGATATAATTGAAACCACAATTACCTTCCTGGTCCCAGAGATAAACACTATCCTGAGGTTGATTTGCATCTTTCTTAATGATTTTTCACATACCCTTAATTACATATACCTCCATAACAAAAAAACATAGCATCATATTACTTCTTAAATCTGTTTCTTACCATACTACAATAGCCTTTTGTAACTTGCTTTTTAATTTGACATTATAATTTCAAAATTAATACATATGTAGCTCTAGCTCATTCATTTCAACTAACACTTATTGTTGTTGTTAGTCACTCAGTCACGTCTGACTCTTTGTAACCCCATGGACTGTAGCCTGGCAGGTTCCTCTGTCCATGGGATTCTTCAGGCAAGAACACTGGCGTGACTTGCCAATTCCCTCTCCAGGTTACTGAATATACTCAGTGTGTTCAGTTGAACATTAAACTGTTTCCAGTTTTTCCACATACAGACAATTCTGTCATCTGCACCCTTACACTTGCTTTCCTGTATACATATGCAAGATTTTCTTTACATCTATAGCAGCAAAAGTGCTAGTTTGGATGATATGTGCATATTTAATTCTGATTGATATTGACAAAGTCTGCTTGAAGTCTATCAGACTTTTACACCATCACCAGTACTCTCTACCTATTTATACATATTCTTGCCATGATTTGGATAGAGATTGAAAACACGACCACAGTGATTTGTAGCTATTCCCTTCAAGAAGCAGAGTCTACTTCCCACTCACTGAATTTGGGCTTGCCCTGTCATAGGCTTTGGCCAAAATTATATATGGTGGAAATTACATTATGTGAATTCCAAAGCCTAGACTTTGAGGGACTTTGCAGACTCTGCTGTCCCTTCTTTGGAGTATATGTAGTATTATGTGAAGAATCCTACTCTATCTTACTGGAGAAAGAATGTGTGAAGAAGAAAAGAGATAACCATACACAAGAGCCAGACCTCCGAGTAAGGCCACCTTCAATCATCCAGCCCCTTGAAGCCATCAGATGACTATAACCGCATGAGTCGTTCCAAGGAAGACCAACAGAACTGCCCAGATGAGGCTAGCCCAAATCGCTCATCCAGTATTATGGGTAACTAATGATTGTTGTTTTAAGCCACTGAGTTTGGGGATGATTTGCTATATAGCAACAGATTGCTCAATGCCCTGGATGTTATCAGACATTTAATTTTGCTAACCTTATAGGGATTTTTCTATGAACATGGTATTCATCATTTATCTAAGCATCCTTTAATACCCTTCACATCAAGGAATGATTTCAGATCTGAGTCAATAGAGTATCCAGGTAGTCATGACTTAAGAAAGAGGAAATAATTTTTCTTACATAATAAGAAATCTGGATGCAGGTCATTGCTGATATGTATTTTGGAACTCGATATCATATCTCTAGCATCTCTGTGAATCTCTTAACTTTCCTTTCATGTCAAAAGATTAGTCTAAAGTGTAACACAGCACATCTGATGCATTAGAAGGCAGGAGGCCAGGAGTGGCATGGAAGAGAGCACTTTTCCTTTTGTACCATGGCCTTCCTAATTATAACAGGAAAATCTTTCAAAGAAACTCCCCAGACTTTCAGGAAACTCTGAAAAAATTTAGTTAAATAGCAATAAATATAGAATTACATTTTAGTTAAGCAAAGAAACTTGTCAACCATACTTTTAAAAATATTTATATAATTTTCTTCATAAAGTTCTCCAGCATTTATTTTGACATCTTTTCTACATAAGGGGAAGTAAATTTTGCTATATAGTGAATGGAATATTTTACTTTAAAAATATTTCTTGGTTCTTGTTATTGTATAAAAATACTGTTGAATTTCTTATTTTGATATTATAATAACAATCATCTAACTTGTTTATTTGCTTTAATAATTTATAGAATTTTATGAATTTGTGTGTGTGTGTGTGTAGGTAATCACATAAACTGTGAGGATAGACACTGTGATTCTTCTTTTTATCATCCCTGATTTCTTTTCCTTGTTTTTTGTACCAATTAGGACCACTAGTAAAATCTTGAAGTTATATTAGTGGTGTCAGTGGATGATATTTGATACTTATTTTCACTTAATAGATTAATTTACCTTCTGGTAAGAAATCTGTTTTACCTTAATTAATGTTTTAACATAACTATTCTCATTCTCAATTTTTTTTTTTCCTCTGTGCACAAGTGGAATAATTTACCATTTCAACAGGTATAGGTTCTTTCATGTCTATTTTTTCTTATAACTTTTTTGTTATGAGAATTGGTGTTGTTTACCAGTTATTGTCTTAGATAATTATATTAAATCTTGGGCTAGCTAATATTCCATTAATTTTTCTGCTAGCTCTTCCTGATATAATCTGTAATACTTTTTTAAAAAAATTCCACCACCAAAATATACTAACATACTTCATCTAAATCCATATATGCTACCTTCCTTCCTATAATATAACCTTCAAAATCCAGATTTACATGTTTCTCACCTACCCAAAATCCCATTCCTAAAATTCTTCCTTCTCTTTTCTTACTGATATGTTTCTTCCTGTCTGTTATTCTAATCAGCGTTCAAGCATGCTAAAAAATTTTGAAACCACATCAAAATTCAACTTTTTTCTCACACTCTACCACTCATTTTAGTAAAAAATTTCCTGGGAAAAGATCTAGTTGTAACGATTTCTTATCCTTCTAAGTAAGCTTACTTCAGAAATGGTTCCACCACATTTAGTTAAATATAAACATTTCTCAAGCTGGTGGCTCAGATGGTAAAGTATCAGCCTATAGTGTAGGAGACCTGGATTTGATCCCTGGGTCAGGAAGATCTCCTGGAGAAGGAAATGGCAACCCACTTAAGTATTATTGCCTGGGAAATACCATGGACAGAGGAGCCTGGCAGGCTATCGTCCATGGGGCCGCACATTGTTGAACATGATTGATCGATTAACACAGACATTTCTTAAATGATCTGGGCTTCCCTGGTGGCTCAGATCTGTAAAGAGTCTGCCTGCAAATCAGGGGACCTGGGCTCATTCCTTGGTTGGGAAGATCGCCTGGAGAAAGGAATGGCTACTCACTCTAGTCCTCTTGTCTGAGAGAATTCCATGGACAGAGGAGCTTGGTGGGCTATAGTCCGTGGGGTCACAAAGACTCAGACACGACTGAGCAGCTTTTTTTATATTACTAAGTGATTTAGAAACTACCTTTATAAAATTCTAAGTTCTCATAAATTTAGGGGTCTTACTCTGATCTTTCTAATCTGTTTCATTGGTCACGGACTAGTATTACAATTTTAAGATAGAGTTTTTATAGTATGTTTTATATCCGGCGGTTCTCCTCATTGATTTTTCCAAGTGTTTTCCTATGTTTCTTTTCATATGTACCTTTCCATAATAACTTTAGAGTAAATATTTTTAGCTCAAAAATACCAACAATTACTTGTTCGTATTTGGTATTTGTTTTGGATTCACACTAAACCTATGTATTATCTAGGGGAAATTTAATATCTTATTAACTTGAGTTGTCCTATCCAAGTAAAAGAAATAGCTTTCATTTGTTCAAATCCATATTAGCATCTTTCAGAAGTTTTCAAAAACTGCCTCACATTTGTGTTAAGTTCAGTTCAGTTCAGTTCAGTCGCTCAGTCATGTCTGACTCTTTGCAATCACATGGACCTGCAGCATGCCAGGCCTCCCTGTCCATCACCAGCTCCCAGAGTTTACTCAAACTCATGCCCATTGAGTCGGTGATGCCATCCAACCATCTCATCCTCTGTTGTCCCCTTCTCCTCCCACCTTCAATCTTTCCCGGCATCAGGATCTTTTCAAATGAGTCAGCTCTTTGCATCAGGTAGCCAAAATATTGGAGTTTCAGCTTCAACATCAGTCCTTCCAATGAATATTCAGGACTGATTTCCTTTAGGATGAACTGGTTGGATTAGGGCTGATTTCCTTTAGGATGGACTGGTTTGTGTTAAGCAGTTCTTGTTAAATTTTATATGTAGACATTTTCTCTTTATTTGCTATTTTATATACAATTTTCTCTTATATCTTCCAAATTACAGTTTCAAAAAGAGGCCATTTATTTTTGAAAATTAATTTTATATTCTATTATTTCACTTTTTCATTATTGATTCTTGTGATAACTAATGTCAAATTATCAGGTAATAGAAATAAATTTACTTAATTCTTATGCTTTGATTTCTTTGTCTAATTCCATTTGACTAATAACTCCAAAACAGTGTTAAATGGCAGTGAAAAAAGTGGGCATCCTTGCCTTACTCCTGATTGTAGTAGAGAGATCTTATACTTTATCTTATCAAACTTCTTTGCACACAGCAGGTTGGGTGTTAACTAATTGGCTTTGAGTAGGTTAGCTTATCCAAATATGATTTGTTTGAGAGTTATATATATTTTTGTTTTCTCTTTGTGATAAATATAAAGTTCACAGCACACTTGCTGAAGCAAGAGATCTATAAATGAGAACAATATTCTCCAGCATTTCCTATTTTCTTCTACAGTGATAGTATCTTGAGCAAATTTTATTTTATAAAAGTCCTGTGCTCAGAATAGTTTAATATTAGTAAAAGAAGCCTGCAGAGAGATTGTTTACTTAAAAATGCTTTTCTATCCCTTAAAATCTGATGCTGACAATTGAACAAAAGTACTTGTTCAGTAACACCTCATTAAACTACAAATACATTCATATCTAGCATATTATGTATGCATTAACAAGTTTCAAGTCTTTACAAGTACAAACTTAAATTTTGTTCCTTTAAAAGACATTACATACACACTTTTGGACTATAATTCTATTTTATCTTTATTCCTTATAATGCGTATTACTTGCATAAAGTATGGTGGAAGAGGATAGACAATGCCAGTTTCAGAATGATTTTAGTATGCTAGGTAAATCATGAGTTTTAGAGAAAACTCTCCATGTCTTCCAAAGGAAAGAGCTAAGGTCAGAAGGAGAAAACATACTCCCCATGCAGTTCTGACTACCTGTACACAGAGATTTACCTGATATGCATCCTGTCCGGCAGCCCTAGAATCTCCTTTTTTACTGAGAGAGGAACTAAATGTACAGCGTGAAGAAGCATGCCCTTTGGAAATATCAGTGGACAGAGTTAGGGACTAAACAAGCTTTGAGATGGTTTTTCTGATCTCTTAAGAGCTGTGCATTTTGAGAAATATGGGCAGATGAGAAATGATGTGGAATCAGTGTGGTTCTGCTATAGATTTTATGAAATTATATAGGCTAGGATGACAGTGTGCAGGACAAATCAGAAAATATATGTCTGAAACATTTATAGTAAAAAAACAGGTGCATTTATGTTGATAAAGTAGGGGCACACTTAAGACCATATAAAGATGGGAAAATCATGATTATGAAGATATCAGTAAAGAACTCACTGAATGGAATATTTTAAATAACATATTTAACAATGAATAAATAGCATATTTTCTATAAAACCAAGTGCAGTTTTCATGCCTAAGTTGTATCTGATGAAAGTGAAATGTCCTGAGGGCATGAGACTAACACTTTTTGCCTCTGCAAAAATAGCTTTCAAGTAAAAACCACAACCTTTTCTGAAAACACTGAATATCACAATTGACAGTTTCTGAAGAATCACAGAAATTTTAATTCACATATTCTAAAATTGTAAATAATTTAATTATACGTAACTTAAAAATTCTACTCAGAGGCTACTTTAGATGCTTTGGAATCATTGACACATTTAACACGTTTTTTCTTTAAATTGTGAGATAATAATCCATCCTATCATTTATAATTTTAAAAACACTTTCACTCCTGTTAGTTATTTTAGGAGATATTTTATACCCATCATTAAGTCTTTTTTCCTGTGAAGAGAGAAATGTAGCTCTCAAATTTTTTTCTTGGGTTTGAGATTTCCCTAATTCCACTAATGAGTTTACTTAAATTTTAAAGTTGTGAAATACATACACATTCCATAGGATATATATATATATAATTGTATTTATGGTCTAAAGAATAGTGATAGAAACACTGTTATGCAGAGTTTTCAATGTAAGAAAGAAAATCCTGGTGCATTTGAAGATTTTGTATGTGATGGAATCATTCCCTCCTGCCAGAGGTGACATAAGCTTCTCATCATTGT
Organism: Bos indicus; assembly: GCF_029378745.1. Classification (NCBI taxonomy): domain Eukaryota; kingdom Metazoa; phylum Chordata; class Mammalia; order Artiodactyla; family Bovidae; genus Bos; species Bos indicus. The sequence continues at coordinate 55,999,839 of NC_091765.1, read as the reverse complement.
GCTCTCTAGTGTTTCTAAGTGTCTGTGGAAAAAAGGTTCCATGGTAAAACACAGTTGGGAAACTCAATGGGTAGGTCCGATTGTATGGTAGAATTTGGGAATTCACAGAGCCCTAATGAGTTAATGAATATTTGAACAGAATTTTATTTTCATGGAATATATTTTACAAATTATTGACCTACGTATTTTACCAAATTTTGTGCGATTCATAATGAATGGATAAGTACATACATTTCTCTATAAAACTTGAAGGACCTTTGATGGAAACTGAATCTGTAAGGGGGATGAGCAAGGCATATCCACCAAGGCAAGAACTAAACTCAAAATCTTAGGGGTATAAAAGAGTAAAGATTTATTTCTCATTCACAATAAACATCCATCAGAGGTTCGCTAGGTGCTGTATTCTGAGCAGTCTTCACTTTGGGCTGTTCTCCCTTGGGCAGTGCTGATCAAGAGACTTCTACTCACAATTTACCTGTCAGAGCTTGTCTGTTGTCTTCACCCAAAACAAAAGGGGCAGGGAATGCTATGTGAGAAATATTTGGGGACCAGAATTAGCTGTTCTCAGAGGTTGAGGGGCAAGGCCAGTAGTCTATTCAAAAGGTTGAGGCTGTTTGAAAGGTAGGAACATTCATTATGTCATTCAGCTTGGAAAAGCCTCAGACCTCACATGAAACTGATGAGGAAGCACTAGGATAGCATCCAGGCTCGAGAACTCTTATATTTGATACTTATGAGTGTGTCTAGTGTGTGGGAAACTGGGGTTTGAGTGTGAATCAGAATGTCATTTCACATATGGTGGTAAGACTGGGAACCAATCCATCAGTGCTGTACAACTGGGCAGTTGATGGCTCCTGAATTATCATGTGGAATTTGTCAGGGTCACTCAGGAGAGAATGCCAGTTAATGGTAGAATTAGGCCACCTTACAGAATGAACAGGTTGTTTTTTCTATGTCTACCCTTTTTCTATTTCCTTTTTATGACTCTATACACATCTAGTGTATGTATATATTATATATTGCATATGTTTCTGAAAGCCAATCTATATGCATCTATATATACACTATCTATATGTGTGTGTATATATATATATATATGCATGTATATTTACACATATTTTTTAAGTCTAAAAATGCTTTTCCTGCAAAGGGAAAAGCTGCTGCCTGCCTTTGGACCAGAGGGTGAAAAAAGAAATCTTAAAAACAATATTCACTTGAGGATCAATGTGATGGTGGCAGCAAAATTAACAGGAAGAAAAAAAACAAAACAAAACAAAACTCAAAGGCAAGATGGAAAAGTAGTATGAAAGAACTGCACTATTTAGAAACTGTCTGTGATCCAGTAAATTAGGGCTTCTTTATTATATTTCAGCAAAGGTGAGGAAATTTTCTGTACAGAATCACCTTCTCCATTTCTAAGGATTTCTGCTATCTCCTTGCATTCATCAGAACAGTATTTAGAGTTTTTAGACAGATAAGAATCTACACATTATTAAGCTATTACTTTTCAAAATTTTTATTCCTTGTAAGTGAACTTGCAAGTGGACTTCATAGTATCTTTGTTACTTTCAGTTTTAAAGTTTCTATTAAATGAAGTGATGAATATTTTCTGTCAGTCTGTGTTTATGTGGACACAAATTATTATTTTTACTATTTTAATACTGCTATTTAGAAAGCACTGTATATTTATGATGGATGTCATTTAACTTCACTGAGGTTCAACTGCCTTTTGAAAATACACTTTTATCTGCATATTAAAATATCTATGTAGACAGGTAAACTAATACCTTGCTACAGGGTTACCATAACAAAAGACCATAGACTTGATGACTTAGAACAGCAGAAGGTTATTCTCTCATAGTTTGAGAAGACAGAAACACTAAATCAAGGTTCAGAAAGGTTTGACTCCCTTTGAAGAATCTAGGAGATGATCCTTCCTTGTCTCCTTTGATTTTTGGTGGCTCCTGACATTCCTTGGTTTGGTGGCACACAGCTCTAGTCTTTGTTTCCATCTGATGTGGATTTCTATCTCCCTCAGTCTATTTTCTCTTTTTATAAGGATTCTTGTCATTGGATTAAAGACCGACCTGGATAATCAAGGATGATCTCATTTCAAGATACTTAAACCACATCTGCAAAGACCCTTTTCCTAAATAAGGGTCATAATCACAGATTCCAGGTGGACATATCTTTGGGGGGCTTCTATCAACACACTATAGGTGCTAACCTAAATACACTGGACTTTGACATTGTTCTATTATATTTCAATACTATATTCAAATTTGCATGGGTATAATGCCAATTTTAGCTTTACATCATTCTCTCTGAAAAATTCTAGCTATTATAATTTGAATTTAATGATAACATTTTATATACATGTGTAAATAGCTAACATAAACAGCTAATATATTCTCTTGTCTATTTCATAAATGTATAACAGACAAGGTCACTTTCTTCAGAGTTTGTTAGATAAGTTCTGTTTCCTTAGCATTATTACCAATAATATTTGATATTTTTTCCAAAGTAGTCTACTCTGTAGAGTAGCTTTTCTCAGACATATAAAAATAATTCCATGTTATTTCCTGTTCCAGAGTCAAGTATCTTTGAAGTCTTTTTAAAAAGTTGTGTTGTTCATTATTCAGTTGCTAAGTCATGTCCGACTCTGTGACCACATGGACTGCAGTACGCCAGGCTCCTCTGTCCTCCACTATCTCTTGGAGTTTGGTTACAGTCATGTCCATTCAGTCAGTGATGCTATCTAACCATCTCATCATCTGTCACGCTCTTCTCTTTTGCTGTCAATCTTTCCCAGCAATAGTGTCTTTTCCAATGATTCAGTTTCTTTGCATCAGGTGGCCAAAGAATTGGAGCTTCAGCTTCAGCATCAGTGATTCCAATGAATAGTCAGAGTTGATTACCCTTAGGATTGACTGGTTTGATCTCCTTGCAGTCCAAGGGACTCTCAAGAGTCTTCTCCAACACCACAATTTGAAAGCATCAGTTCTTCTGTGCTCAACCTTCCTTATGGTCTAGCTCTCATATTCATACATGACTACTGGAAAAGCCATAGCTTTGACTATGTCAGTTCAGTTCAGTCGCTCAGTCGTGTCCGACTCTTTGCGACCCCATGAATCGCAGCACGCCAGGCCTCCCTGTCTATCACCAACTCCCAGAGTTCACTCAGTCTCACGTCCATTGAGTCAGTGGTGCCATCCAGCCATCTCATCCCCTGTCGTCCCCTTCTCCTCCTGCCCCCAGTCCCTCCCAGCATCAGAGTCTTTTCCAATGAGTCAACTCTTCGCATGAGGTGGCCGAAGTACTGGAGTTTCAGCTTCAGCATCATTCCCTCCAAAGAAATCCCAGGGCTGATCTCCTTCAGAATGGACTGGTTGGATCTCCTTGCAGTCCAAGGGACTCTCAAGAGTCTTCTCCAACACCACAGTTCAAAAGCATCAATTCTTCGGCACTCAGCTTTCTTCACAGTCCAACTCTCACATCCATACACGACCACTGGAAAAACCATAGCCTTGACTAGACGGACCTTTGTTGGCAAAGTAATGTGTCTACTTTTGAATATGCTATCTAGGTTGGTCATAACTTTCCTTCCAAGGAGTAAGCGTCTTTTAATTTCATGGCTGCAGTCACCATCTGCAGTGACTTTGGAGCACAAAAAAAATAAAGTCTGACACTGTTTCCACAGTTTCCCCATCTATTTGCCATGAAGTGATGGGACCAGATGCCATGATCTTCGTTTTCTGAATGTTGAGCTTTAAGCCAACTTTTTCACTCTCCTCTTTCACTTTCATCAAGAGGCTTTTGAGTTCCTCTTCACTTTCTTCCATAAGGGTGGTGTCATATGCATATTTGACTATGTAGACCTTTATAAAATGTATAAAAAGTTATACCAATGCTATAAAATATACAAATTGTTACAAAGAACATTTCGCCCCAACCCCTTTTGATTCATGAAGCAATCATGAAGCAATTTATTAAGCAAACTTTGTGGCGATAAGGAGTCTAGACATTAGAGCCAGAAATCCTGGGCTCAGTTGTTGGTTCCACTCTATGCTAACCACTTGACTTTAGGCTCGTTTCCTAACTTCATTTCTTACCTGTAAAATTGCATAATGATTATATCAATCCATGATTCAGTGTTCTTTAAGAGCTTAAGACCTTGGTAACACTCAGTAAGCCCACACTAAATAGTCATTATAAGTTTTACAGTGAAAATGATTATTATAAACATTATTTAATATATTATTATTACTATTGTTATTATTATACAGATACTAGTTCCTAAAATCAAGAGAGTGAAAGCTTTCTTTAAAATCGCCCTATTATCTGTTAGAGTGGGTTCAAAGATATTTTGTAAGAAACCACTAGCTTCAGGAAGTATTAACCTGGTTTCACTTTCAGGGGAATAGAACAGAAAAGTCAACTTAGGATAGCTTTCTACTCAGGACATACCCTGGGCTCCTCAGGTCCTTCCCATTCTCAGTTTTCATCCAGTTGTCTCCATCATTAGTTAAGATTTTGCACTTAACCACTAACATAGAAGAGCTACGGTGTAAAAACTCATGAGTGGATACAGAATCAAACTCCCTGCCATATTCTATTTTTCCAAAGATTTTCAAAGTTAAACAATTGGAAGGAAGTGTTGCGTGAAGCTTTGAAGGTCTTGTTCACTTCATTACACAGGCTTTCCATTTTGAGAACCTTAAGAGACATTCTTTTTTTTTGAGATTAGTATCAGGAATAAGAGTGATTTTCATGTACAGTTGGCTTGGTGTGTTTATCTTAAAGAGAGATTGAAATATATTGATATAATTTACTAGATTTTCCTCCTTATGTTTTCTGTTAAACAGCCTCAGAGGCAAAATTGTGGCTAGCATATGACAAATGTATAGAACTTCACAGTATGTAATTTTGATTAGTCTCATTTATAGGTTGATTTTTATCTTTTACTTTGTTTTACATCTACTCATTGTTCTCACTTAATTAAATTTATCTTCTTTAACTGTATTGTTTCTTTTAAAGCCACCTGAAATTGTTTCTGGAACAGAGTGGGCTAGTAATTTAAAACTATCATTTCTAGAGGAAATTGTAAGTTCTCTTCATATCTTTATAGATCCTTCAAACTTCATGATGTGTGCATCATTAAAAAAAAACTGATAATTAACAGAAATATTTAAATGACAAGCTGAGAAAATTTAAAGTATGTTGAGGAAAGATGAACTCTAATTTATAGGCTCTATGATAAAACAGTGAGTAAGGCTGATTTTTTTGTTTATCAAATGTTAAATAATTATAAATGTTAAAAATTTATTCATACAAAACACCTTAAACTGCTTTGAAATAAAATGAAAGAACAAAATCTATGTACTAGTAATGTTTGGGTTTTTCTTTCATAAAACTTTGTTTCTTCAAAGCATATATTATAAATTATTACCATACACTGAAAATTCTTCTATAGATGATTGTTTGGTAAAAAAATTCTACATGCCAAATGGTAAAAATATATAGGATAAAACACTACGTTGGAAAAATTAGTCTTTTTTAATGAAGCATGTCTCTTCAATTAAACTTTGTTGTTCAGGATTTAGGTTAGTATAGAAGATAGGTTAAAATTTTCATGTTAACAAGAATAATTTATGGAAAACCAGTGAGAATAGAGTTATGCTTTCTTTTCATCCATTTTGACAAAATTCTAAATTAAAAAACTCAAGAAGACGTGCCTTATCAGAACCATAATTACATAAAGTGGCTATGATAGTCCTCCTCCATAAATTATGAGTAGATGTAACTTTAAAAAAATACATGACAAGTAAATCATTAGAGAAAAAGGTAGTTTCTTGTGTGAACGTACGTATGTCAAAAGAAATGATCTCTTTTAGATGTTGCTTGTTGAGCACTCGGAAGTGACAAGCATTTGTTACATATGCGCAGCTGACAATAAGGCTGTCTCTCGTGAAAGACAAATGAAAAGAATTGGATTAATTTAGTTATAAAGAGATTTACATTTTGCTGTTTCTAACATGTCTTTTGGAGATTGATGAGTAAGAAATGAGATAAGAAAGCCCTTCAGAAGCTACTATTGCTGAATATGGTAGAAAAATTGCTCTTGCTGGAAGATGAATCAAGTTTCTGTCAGGTAAAGCCAGGGAAAATTCTCTTGTGTTATCAACTAATCTTACCCGAGAGGGAATATTATGCAAGATGTATGATATCGCTTTCTCCCTCTCCTGGAAGCCAGGTGGTTGTACACAAAAGCAATGTAACAAGATTTCCACACTTTCACTTTATTTATTTACTAGTTTAGCCATGTGTCTAAAACAAATGCTGTCTGATCTTGCCTGTCCACTAGCGTCTTTTAGAAGGCTTTCATTATTTAAAATTGGTTATTAAATATTCTATAACAATGATAAAATTCAATTTACTAAATTTATTTGCTTTGCTCTATTTTTTCTGATTAAAATATATACTGATGAGTAAAATATAACTAACCTAAATTCAAAGATTATGTATTTTGTCATTTTGCCTGCTTACAGCCTTTTAAGTATGTGCTCTTCTGTCAACTAAAACCTTAACTTATTTTTCTTCAATAGAACTTATATTCAGTATATTAACACAAAATCACAAAACTGTAATTCTGTCTAATTCTAATGCTATATGGGGATTTCACTAATGTTTTGCCAAGAACAAGTTGCAGTAAAAATCAACTTAGTGTGAAAACACATTCCAAAAAAAAATTTTAAGTTGCCTGGACTTAGTATTATAGAATTAACAAACATGAGAAAGCAAGTACCCGTTACAAACATCTAGGAAAATTTTCAATCGTTACAAGAGCTATTTAATGTTCTGAAATAAAACAGAAAATTTGGAAGACCTTTGAATACCTGTAACAGCTGACCCAATAATGGTCTTCAGGAGGAAAAAGAGGAAATGCATGATTCCACCACCTTTTACTGTCAAAGCAGATAAAATTGATTGCAGTAGGTCATCTCATTTTTGCCCAATACCCTGGAATGACTTCCTGCTTTACCTTTGATAGAACTTGCCACCACAGGAGGCTTTCCACTCCACTGTGTGCTTTCCACTAGGCTCCTATTCAGTCCTCATAGTCTTCTCTCCCTTCAGTTCGGTTTAGTTGCTCAGTTGTGTCCTACTCTTTGCTACCCCATGGACTGCAGCACGCCAGGCCTCCCTGTCCATCACCAACTCCTGGAGTTTACTCAATCTCATTTCCAATGAGTCAGTGATGACATCCAATCATCTCATCTTCTATCATCCCCTTCTCTTCCCACCTTCAATCTTTCCCAGCATCAGGGACTTTTCAAATGAGTCAGCTCTTCGCATGAGGTAGCCAAAGTATTGGAGTTTCAGCTTCAACATCAGTCCTTCCAATGAATATTCAGGACTGATTTCCTTTAGGACAGATTGGTTGGATAATCTTGCAGTCCAAGGGTTGTTCAAGTCAAAACTTGGACTTCTTTGTATTCATCTAAGTGCTAAATTCCTGCCTTTGGGCTTTGAACAAGTTGTCCTGTTTGGAAAGTCTGCCTTGAGATTTTTCTCTTGGCTTGATCCTTATGTTAATTAGTCTCAGTTTAAAATGTTACCTCTTCAGCAATCCTTCCTTTGCTTGTTTCACTTGATGCCCGGGTGAACTATCTGATCCATTCATACTTGTTTATTGCTCATTTCCTACTACTCTAACATAGGTTTTCTATAGAACTTCTGTCTATAATACTCATTACTCCTTATACTGTTTGTATTAAATAAATATCTGTTAAAAAATAAATATAATTCCCCATTACCAAAGAGATAACTATCCTGATAGTGCATGGTTTGCATGCTATAACATCACTGTGCTTCTTTTTAGTAAGTTTAGTTTCTGAATGAAATTATTAAAATTTCTCAGTTAAATATATGAAACGGTATTTAAGTCTTTATATATTGTTGGAATAAACATTGTTTGACTACTATAAGTGGTAGCGGAATAGAACCAAAATTTACAGTCTCTTGATTTGAACTTTGAGTACATTTAGTATATTCTGTGTGCTTCACATTCTAATGCTCTTTCTTGAATTTCTCCTACATGGTAGCTATTGGAGAGTCAACACATTTCAGTTCTGCCCAGTAGTTAATATCATTTCCATCTTTACAAATGAAGAAATGAAATCTCAGTCCAAGAAAATAAATTGCAGGTCTTCTGATTTCATTGTCAAGGCTCTTTCCACATGATCACTCATTATTTCTTGAAATTAAAGTACAATACATATCATATACTTTTTCTGTATACCCTGGTGACATTGAATGTGAGAATAATGTTCTGAAAAAATTTAAATCATCAATATAAATTAAAATGTATATTATAGCACATGTTTCCTAAAGTTAAAAATCAAGGTGAAGGGGAGCTATTTAATAAATACTATTAGGCTTTAGCCAAACAGGAAATTTCAGCCAGGAGGCAATAGGCAAACTTATTCAAGGAAGTAGAATTAGAATGAAGGGGAAAAGTGAAGATAAAATAACAACAAAAATCCAACCAACAACAAAGAAAAAAAAACTAGCTCTTATTTCTGGTTGAAATCAATGTTGTGAGGCCAGGTGCATGACTATGTTTACAACGCTTGTTTTCTTCATTTGTGCAATAAGCATCATGTATTTCTCAGTAATAATTTAGTACTGCTAAGGGAAAGCTCAAAGTAAAGGGAAAGTCTCTTTGATAAGGTAGAAGTATGATTCCAGTAGAACGACAAGCACAAAGAAACTAGGGGATGGATCATAGCTGATGCCTGTGGTTTCCCTTGGTGAATATCAGAGTTAAAACCATGGAAATTGTGAGATTTGCTCCTTCATTTGGGAAAGAACTTTGGAGTGTCTACTGCAGGTGAATTTTTAATCAAATCTCATTGTTCTAGATTTGGAAAGACTTGCAGTTAGGAATATTTTAACGCCAATCTATTTCTTCCCTTCTCCTGGTGTTTCATATGTACTTATGTCAAATTAAATTCTTTTATATTAAATAATATAAGAAGTAAGTAAATCCTTAAATAATGTGAGTCAAGGAGTAAAGAGTGGGGTAAAATGGCTGGGGACCTATTTATCATACACTGTTTATGGGCTTCTGTGGTGGCTCAGATGGTAAGACTCTGCCTGCAATCCAGGAGACCCAGGTTCAATCCCTGGATCAGGAAGATCCCCTGGAGAAGGGAATGGCAACCCAGACCAGTATTCTTGTCTGGAGAATTCCATGGACAGAGGAGCCTGGCAGGCTTACAGTCCATGGGGTTGCAAAGAGTCATACATGACTGAGTGACTAACACTTTCACTTTCACTTCATTTATGTTCTAAACCTGAATTTATGAGCTTGAGTTTTCCTTTGTTTCAGGGAGGTAGCTGATACAGACTCAGTTGCTTTTCTTAAAACTGTTCACAGCCATGGCAACCTCTGGGATATCATTTCTTGTATACCTTCTCTACACAGCACTGTCACCCATGACTTCTTTCCTACTGATGCGGCATGAGATTGTTATTCGTAATACAGCGACTTCTCCCTTGAGTTAAGAAAAGCTTTTGAAACCATATAAACAAGCATTTCAGTTTGCAAATACTGAAGGCATTATGTATGACAGGAAACTATGGTTGAATATTCTCTTTACACTGTTGGGTGTTCAGTCACTAAGTCATGTTCGACTCTTTCAGTCAAGTCTACTCCATGGACTGCAGCACTCCAGACTTCCCTGTCCTTCACTGTCTCCCAAAGTTTGCTCAAACTCATGTCCATTGAGCCAGTGATACTTCTCTCCAGTAGGGATCATAATTGTAGAAAAGATCTCTTTCTCCAGTATTCAAAATTTTCATTTGTGACCCCAAAAACTTAAAGCTAAAAACTTAAAAATAAAATATTGATTTCCCTGAAATTATTACAACATCTATTTTCATGCTAACATAATTAAAATATAACTGGATTTGTTATAGCAGGCAGGTAGCTAGGTATGAGCAGAGATATGGGGTCAGGGACCTGGTGGCCGGAAATCATACATGTTGTAAATAGCTGGGGCCCATAGGCAGACAAAGGAAAGCAGGAACCTTCACATTAACAGGAGACCATGCATTTTGGATAACTGTTTGAGTAGCAGACAAAGAAAGGTGGGGAAAGGCAGGAATCTCCTGCGTCCAAACATAACTTTTTGCTCATTGTGCTCTCATTATAGTAAGATTGGGCTTCCTTGGTGGCTCAGTGGTAAAGAATCTGCCTGTCCGTGCAGGAGACAGGTTTAATCCTTGGGTTGGGAAGATCCCATGGAGAAGGAAATGGCAACCCACTCCAGTATTCTTGTCTCGAAAATCCCATGGACAGAGGAACCGGCAGGCTATCCTTGAGGTCAGCCTTACAGATAAGAAGTACTAATCATGCACCAAATCCAAGACACTTCTGATCTAAGCCAGATGGGGACAGAAATCCCTCCTACCCTCAGGAAAAAGCTGCTGAGATGAAAATCATAGAAATCGAACCCCAAACTCCTCCTTCCCCCTTCGTTTGTATGCCCCTCTTAACTGCCTTGCCAAAGAGACCCAGCTAGGCAGTTCCCAAACTGCCTGCCCACTCTCCCTCTGAGAATGTATCCTTGCTTAAATAAACTTTGACTTTACTTTCTTAACCTGTCTTTGAATTCTTTCATGACAGAGAAAGAACTTCAAATTCACCAGCAACAGATTCAGTAAAATTATATATGTTTAGTTTAAAGCGATTTGCTTATCAAAATGAGAAGCCTTATTTGTCAGTGAGTAAACTTCATATTTTCGAGTTGCTCATTTAATTTTATATTTTAGCATTATGGCAAAGAAAGAATTTATGTATCCAGAGAGGTAAAATTAAATAATACAAGTTTAAATAATTTAATTTAATAATTTAATTTATTTAATAAGATAATTTAATAATAAATAATTTAATTAAATAATACAAAATTAAATAATACAATAAAACAAAAATAGATTTGTTTTGTTCCATAGAGAAAAATAAGTTAGAAAGATTTATTCTAACATTGAATGTATTTTTACTTACATTATAATTCAATATAAGCTTATTTAAATCATTTGAGGATCTGTTTTTTGACAGTTTCATACTAGCCATATTACCTTTGGGCAGTGGTTCTCACATTGAGAGCGCGTCAGAATCAATGGAAGGGCTTATTAAAACATGGATCTCTGGGGCCCATTTCCAGAGTTTTGGGATCTCCAGGTGTGGAGAGAAAAGTGAAAGTGAAAGTCACTCAGTTGTCTCCAGCTGTTTGAGACCCCATGGTTTACACAGTCCATGGAATTCTCCAGGCCAGAATACTGGAGTGGGTAGCCGTTCCCTTCTCCAGGGGATCTTCCCAACCCAGGGATTGAACTCAGGTCTCCCACATTGTAGGAAGATTCTTTTTTTTTTTTTTTTTTAGTATTTTTTTTTAATTTTATTTTTAAACTTTACATAATTGTATTAGTTTTGCCAAATATCAAAATGAATCCGCCACAGGCATACATGTGTTCCCCATCCTGAACCCTCCTCCCTCCTCCCTCCCCACACCATCCCTCTGGGTCATCCCAGTGCACCGGCCCCAAGCATCCAGTATCGCGCATTGAACCTGGACTGGCAACTCATTTCTTACATGATATTCTACATGTTTCAGTGTCACTCTCCCAAAACTTCCCACCCTCTCCCTCTCCCACAGAGTCCATAAGACTGTTCTATACATCAGTGTCTCTTTTGCTGTCTTGTACACCAGGTTATTGTTACCATCTTTCTAAATTCCATATATATGCGTTAGTATACTGTATTTATGTTTTTCCTTCTGGCTTACTTCACTCTGTATAATAGGCTCCAGTTTCATCCACCTCATTAGAACTGATTCAAATGTATTCTTTTTAATGGCTGAGTAACACTCCATTGTGTATATGTACCATAGCTTTCTTATCCATTCATCTGCTGATGGACATCTAGGTTGCTTCCATGTCCTGGCTATTATAAACAGTGCTGCAATGAACATTGGGGTACACATGTCTCTTTCCCTTCTGGTTTCCTCAGTGTGTATGCCCAGCAGTGGGATTGCTGGATCATAAGGCAATTCTATTTCCAGTTTTTTAAGGAATCTCCACACTGTTCTCCATAGTGGCTGTACTAGTTTGCATTCCCACCAACAGTGTAAGAGGGTTCCCTTTTCTCCACACCCTCTCCAGCATTTATTATTTGTAGACTTTTGGATCGCAGCCATTCTGACTGGTGTGAAATGGTACCTCATAGTGGTTTTGATTTGCATTTCTCTGATAATGAGTGATGTTGAGCATCTTTTCATGTGTTTGTTAGCCATCTGTATGTCTTCTTTGGAGAAATGTCTATTTAGTTCTTTGGCCCATTTTTTGATTGGGTCATTTATTTTTCTTGAGTTGAGCTGTAGGAGTTGCTTGTGTATTTTTGAGATTAGTTGTTTGTCAGTTGCTTCATTTGCTATTATTTTCTCCCATTCTGAAGGCTGTCTTTTCACCTTGCTAATAGTTTCCTTTGATGTGCAGAAGCTTTTAAGGTTAATTAGGTCCCATTTGTTTATTTTTGCTTTTATTTCCAATATTCTGGGAGGTGGGTCATAGAGGATCCTGCTGTGATGTATGTCAGAGAGTGTTTTGCCTATGTTCTCCTCTAGGATTTTTATAGTTTTTGGTCTTACGTTTAGATCTTAACAGTTCCTTTTTTTTGGTTAGTTTTTTTTTTTTTTTAGTATTTTTATTTTATTTTATTTTTAAACTTGTAGGAAGATTCTTTACCAGCTGAGCCACAAGAGAAGCCCTCAGGTGTGGAGTAGGGCTCAAGAATAGCATTTCTGACAAGTTTCAAGGATATATTGATATTAATGATCCAGAGATCACAGTTTGAGAAAGTCATCCTGCATCAATCATTTAAGTTCTTACTCCTCATCTATCAAATCTATGAAATAATGGTGTTAAAGAAAATGGCCATTCAACAAATATGTATGAAGTGACTTACATGTGTTCGGTGCTTGCTAAACACGGCCCCTGCCTTTGAAAAGATCATGGAGAAGAGACTGACTGATTCTACCTTTGATAGAACAAGCTGGGAACACTTGCTAGAGGAGATGATTTCAAAACGCACAAAGCTTGTAAAAAGGTAAAACATATAGAAATATTATACATAATATTTAGAAAAATATTATCTCTTGTCCTCCATCCCCATCCCTACCCCACCTAATTCCCACTTCATAGATATAACAATGCTAATAATTTGATGTGGAATTTGCCAAAATGTCTGCAAATTATCCAGCCTTCTGGGTGATTCATTAGATACTCATATACGATAGTGCACATATTTCCAAATATTTTCTAGGAGAAGGCTTTACTATCACTTCAAGCTCCAGATTCCTCATGCAGATTCCATTCTTATTCCTCACTCTTAATTCCTAACCCTTGGTTGCTGTCCTCTTGCCCTACATTGTTTAATGCATGAAAGCCTTTAAATCTTCCTCCCCTAAAATGCCACACATCCAAGGCTGTTATGTGTAACAGACTTATATTAATATTTTGCATTCACAGAGGTTAATTATAGCACTGAAAAGAAGATTGTACTCAAGATACCGGAGATCTGGACCACCAACATATCCAGTGCTTCAACAGATATGTGAAGGCATAGGAATTGACAACAAAGTATAACTAAGGTCAATGAAAAAGTTGTAGTTTGCTACCTGCATTAAAGAAAAAATACGAACATAAGCGGTTACAGGTTTAGTCCTCAAATTTCTGAGCTTTGTTGTTGTTTTGTTTTGGCTGAGGAAAATATGGATCAGGATTTTTAAGCAACTTGTGATGGGTTAAAGTTGAAAATTGCAGGACAAAGTAAGAAAAAATGGTGTTATAAGCCAACAATTCTTAATTGGTGGAGTGTTCTCTTCTGCTAAACTACTATCTCTCCTCAAAGTAATGCAGATATGTAGATAGACATATAGATTGAAAGGTTCTTAAAAAGTGCTGCTTTAACAAGGCTTGTTTCTGACTATGTGTACTACTACTAATATACTATATAAATAATTAGGCAGTGGAACACGATAGAAATAATTATAACCTGCAGGTAAGGTGGTTCATCACAGGATGAAAGAAAAAATCACCTTGAATTTTGCAAGGCATTTTTTTTTTTGGTTGTAAAAATAGACCATTTCTAATACCTGCACATAATGTAATGAGAAGACTGCTGTGCTTTGGGGTAAGTCTCCACAGATTCAAATGCTTCAAAAAGGTTTAGGATTCTCTGGATTCAATTTTATGCTCTAAAATCCAATCTCTTCAGAATATTTCCCCTTTCATGAGGTTGACCCCTCAAAGTTGCTGTTAGCCTGGAAAAATCTATAGAGATTTTTTTTATAAAAATGGACTTCATTTGGGCTAACACTTAAAATTTCTTGTAAGGTGGCAGACCAGTAATTATTTTCTTTGCCAAAGATACATATGTTTTTGTTTCTGATTAATTTGTTTCTTTGCATCATTAGTGTAAAAAGACTTCACTTTTGGAAAAAAAAAAAAACAAAACTTGTTTACCCTAAGGCTTTTCTTCTCCTCATATTACATTTTATTCTATTTTCAGACATCTTTACTGAAATACAATTTACATGCCATAAAATTCACCAAAGTGTACAATTTAATGGATTTTAGTATATTCAGAGTTGTGCAATCATCAGTATAATCTAAGTTTAAAGCATTTTCATCACTCACAAAAGAAACCCCACACTCAGTAGCTGTCACTGTTGCCACCCTCTCCTTCTTCCTTCTTCTCCAGCCATAAGCAATCATTAATCTACATTCTACTCCTACAGATTTGCCTACTATAGACATTTAATATAATTGCAAACATACCATATATGACTGTCCTGTTTCATTTAGCACAGTCTTCCAAGTTTCATCAATGTTGTAGCATTTATCAGTACATCATTTCTTTCATGGCAGATAATATTTTGTTTACTCATTCATCAGTTGATGGACACTTCAGTTGGTTTTACTTTTTGCCTTTGTGAGAAATGCTGCTTTGAACATTTGTGCCCATGGTTTTTGCATTAAAATGATTTTCTCTTGCATATGTACTTCAAAGTAGAGTTGTTGGGTCATGTAGTAACTCTGTCTTTATGCTTTGCAGGAAATGGCAAACTGTTTTCCAAAGTGTCTGCACAATATTACATGTGGTGGCTGAATTGGTAAAGAATTCGCTCCCTGGGTTGAGAAGATCCCCTGGAGAAGGAAATAGCAACCCACTCCAGTATTCTTGCCTGAGAAATCCCATGGACAGAGGAGCCTGGCGGTCTACAGTCCATGATGTCGCAAGACTTGGACATGACTGAACGACTAAACTGCCAGCAAGCAATGTATAAAGATTCCAGCTTATTTTCACACTCACCTTTGCCTGTTATTTTGTGTCTTTTTGATTATGGCCATCCTGTTGCTGTTGCTGTTTAGTTGCTAAGCGGTACCCAACTCTCTGCCCAAGGCCATGTAACAGGTAGTAAACAAAATAGAATATGGCCTGGCTATAAGAAGGTCAGTTTTCTGCTTTATACCATATCAGTTATAACAATGTGACCTTGGAAATGGCAACCTCCTTAGAATTATCCTACCCCATCTGCCAAAGAAGTTAGAGGTCTTAAAATGAAAATCTTCGGCAGTCTCTTCACTTCTCAAAATAAAGATATCTCAACACAATATTCAGTTTTTAGGCTTGACCAAAGTCACATAGTTAAATGATAGAGTACAAATAGAGAGTAATACAAGATAATAGGTAAGAGAGACATCACAAGAAAGTCAGAGGTCCTGACCCAGGTATCGAACCTGGGTCTCCTGCATTGCTGGCAGATTCTGTACTGACTGAGCTATGAAGGAAATAAGTATGGAGAAATAGAAGGGAACAACTGAGAGTGACCTAATCAAGTTTTTGATTAAAATATGATTAGTTAGAGAAGTTCAACCCATCAATAGGAAAGTTCCCCTGTTATCTACAACTTTTCCATTTCTAACTGCAAATGGAAAATAAAAAAAAAGACAGATTAGAAAGAAAACACATGATACTGATATTCTGGACTTTGTTCTGCACTTATTAATTTGTTGTTGATGTTCAGGTGGTCAGTCGTGTCCAGCTTTTTGCAACCCCATGAACTGCAGCACGCCAGGCATCCCTGTCCTTCACCATCTCCTGGAGTTTGCTCAAACTCATGTCCATTGAGTTGATGATGCACTTATTAGTAACAGTCATAAATCTTCTAGAGACTGATGTTTTTATCACCACACAAGACTCCCTCCTTCTATCTGTGTGTAATGAGGTAGATCTGTTTCTCTTGTTGCTTTAGTCCAGTGAATGAAATTCCAGATACTTTTTTTAATTGAATATATTTGGTTTACAACATTGTGCTAGTTTCGGGTGTAGAGCAAAGTGATTTATTATACATATATGTGTATATATCTATATTCTATTTTAAAGTTCTCTTCCATTATAGTTTATTACAAGATATTAAATATAGTTACTTGTGCTATACAGTAAATCCTTGTTGTTTATTTTTAATATATATGGTAATATATATCTATTCATGTGATATTCCCAATTTATCTGCCCCTCTTCCCCTTTAGTAACTATGTTTGTTTCCTCTGTCCATCCATGTTGCTGCAAATGGCACTGTTTCCTTAGCTTAGTAATATTCCATTGTATACATACATACCATATCTTCTTCATCCATTCATATCCTAAACACTTAAGTTGGTTCCATGTCTTGGTGTAAGTGAGATGGTGCAAACTTTTAGCTACACAAATGTAATGTAACTGAGACCTCTTTGAGTCAGAGATTTCCTAAAAGTGAAAGTTTAGCAAAACTTCTTGATTAAGATATGAAGTTATCCAGTAAATAGTTGTTGTTGTTTAGTTTCTAAGCTGTGCTACTCTTTTGGTACCACACCAGGCTCCTGTGTCAATGGGATTTCCCAGGCAAGCATACTGGAGTGGCTCACCATTTCCTTCTCCAGGGGATCTTCCCAACCAAGGAGCAGACCTACATCTCCTGCTTGGCAGGTGGATTCTTTACTAAGCCACTAAATAGAGAGTTAATAAATTTTCATAATGAATTCAGGGCATTTGGGGAAGGAAAGTTCCAATATCCCAACTTCGAAACTATTAAAGTCTAAATTAGAGAGTTATTTGGGATAACATAAAATAGTAAAGATTATGAACTGTAGTAGGGAGAATAAAGTCCTGAAATTAAATGACCTTGAGGAATGGGGACGACTAAACTCATGAAAAGAACTCAGATATTGTGTAAAACTGTTTATGGAATAGGCTATTGCTAAAGCTAAAGATGCTTTAAAATGTAGCTAACTTTAAAAGGCTCTGGGAGACAATGTATAAGAAAGTGATCAAGAATAAACAAAGCTGCCACTTTGCTCCCCAAGGTGGGGACCACTACAATATCAGCAGGGAGGAGAAACGCTTCATTCAAGATACCAAAGATTTGCATCTGTTCCTCAATAGCAGTGGGAGGGTGTGACGAGGTGAAACAAGGGCACTAGTGAACTGATCAGGCTTGAGTCCTCTGTCTGCTGGGGTTTTGGACTCAGTCCCTGAGGCTTCTGGTTATTTTTGCAAGGGAGGTCTCAGTGGGTGTTCTAATCACCTCCTGTTCACCCTGTTGATGAGGGAGGGACCCTGCACCTTAAATTACACACAATGACAAACACGTAGTACCTGACACTGGACAGATGGAATAGAGAGCAATTTATTATACACATGTGCTCTCAACCCAAAATACTGAAGCTAAAGCTTCAGCAGACAGATGCAAACAGCCGACTTATTGGAAAAGTCCCTGATGCTGGGAAAGATTGAGGGCAGAAGGAAAAGAGGGCGCCAGAGGATGAGATGGCTGGATGACATCACTGATGCAATGCACATGAACTTGGGCAAACTCCAGGAGATGGTGAGGGACAGGGAGGCCTGGCATGCTATAGTCCATGGGGATGCAAAAAGTCGTGACTGAACATGACTGAACAACAACAGCAACTCTTAACCCAGGGGAGAATACTGCATGCCCTGCAGGGCCACATAGGACTAGAGTGAACAAAGAGCAGCTGCATGAGGCAGGTTTTGTAGTAACAAGGAGATGAGGTGCCCTTCAGTGTGTGCAGAAAGAGGCAATTGGCTTATTCGAATAAACTCTGAGGCTGGCAGAAGAGTCACTGTTGTGTTGAGGACCAAGTGAGGTACAGCTGGTCCAAATGATAAAGGAACTGGGCTTCCCTCCTGGGTGGATGACATATCTGTTCAGAGCGGCAGAACACACAGTGAGGCCGTTGGGACCCTGTGATGCCCAAAGATGTCGGGATGGCACATGAAATTTTTGGCTTTATAATACAGCTGGAAAGTTTTGGACTTCTGTGATTGGCCGAGTGAGCACCTGAGCAATTAACTGGAAAATGTATGAGCTGTGACTGTGCACATACTCTTGAACATAAATACTTGGGAAAGAGTTCTATTTTCTACAGTATGATGCAATTTTCCTTTTTCCTCTAGAGTACATGAAAGAGCTTTAGAAGTCACAATGTGCTGAACAATTGTATTTTTGTGAAGAAATATGCTGGAATGCCACTTTGGATTCTTTCCATTGGAATTGTTCAAGCTTGAAATGGTATTCCAGAATCTCATTTTAAAATAAAAATAAATTCATATGTTTTGTGAAGAAATAGATGCTATATAAAAATGAAAGCTATTATTTGAATCAAATACAAGGCTTATATGCATTTTCAAAGTTTATCTTCCTCATTTACTTAGGGACCATTTGGTTCCCCAAACAAACTCACTTGAACTGTTTACGTAAAAGAGAATTTTAGTGGAAGAAAACAAGGGTATTTTTATCAAAGTAATGATTTAAGTAAAATGAAGCCTAGTGGGATGTGATACATATAAACCTCTGAACCTGAAGAAAGTGAAAGAGGATTAAGATTTATTCCCTAATTGTTTACTACCATGATAATTTTTGCTTTCATTTTATAACAATGGATCTTATAGTTATTTAATTATTTGGATTTTAAAAATGCCTGTTTTAGTGCAGAATTAAAGCTCCATGAAAGCAAGAATCATGCTCATCTTTTTATTCCTATACCAGCTCCATCATCTCCCTTGGGGCCAGGCATAGGGTAGGTATATCAATTATTGCTTTTTTTTATTATAGAAGGGATGATATTTCTTATAGGTGCTAATTAATGATTTTCTCTTTTATAAGAAATTATAGGCATCATGCTGTATTAATAAGGAAGAGGCTAAAATGTTACAATAGAGACCTAAAAAATTCAGTGTCTTAAACAGAATCTATGTTCATTTCCAGGAAGGCAGGTGGTTCAGTTCAGGCTGGAAATCCACAGATGCTCTCTGCTGGGTGATTCTGCACTTCTCATCATATTGCCTCTATATCTGGTTATAAGGCACCTGTGCATACCTTCATGACCTCTGAGCCAGAGAGAAAGAGAAAAGGAGATTCCAGTCCAGAGTGCTCCCTCTTTAAGGAGATGTTATGTACATCATTTATATTCACATCCTTTTAGCCCAAACTTAGTAATGTGGCAGTATCCACTGCACAGAGCATTGGGAAATGTGCCCATCTCTAGGAGTGCTGTTATTAAAGGGGTGAAAGATGGAAGGGACACTGAGAGACTATCAGTTCAGTTCAGTTCAGTTCAGTCACTCAGTCGTGTCTGACTCTTTTCGACACCATGAATCGCAGCACGCCAGGCCTCCCTGTCCATCACCAACTCCCGGAGTTCACCCAAACTCATGTCCATCGAGTCGATGATGCCATCCAGCCACCTCATCCTCTGTCGTCCCCTTCTCCTCCTGCCCCCAATCCCTCCCAGCATCAGAGTCTTTTCCAATGAGTCAACTCTTCGCACGAGGTGGTCAAAGTATTGGAGTTTCAGCTTTAGCATCATTCCTTCCAAAAAACACCCAGGACTGATAACCTTTAAAATGAACTGGTTGGAGTTGGACTTGTTGGAGTCCCTTGCAGTCCAAGGGACTCTCAAGAGTCTTCTCCAACACCACAGTTCAAAAGCATCAATTCTTCGGTGCTCAGATTTCTTCATAGTCCAACTTTCACATCCATATTGGCCACTGGAAAAACCATAGCCTTGACTAGACGGACCTTTGTTGGCAAAGTAATGTCTCTGCTTTTGACTATGCTATCTAGGTTGGTCATAACTTTCCTTCCAAGGAGTAAGCGTCTTTTAATTTCATGGCTGCAGTCACCATCTGCAGTGATTTTGGAGGCCCCAAAAATGAGAGACTATGTATAAATAAAATTTTAACCCTGGAAAAGTTCTTCCCTGTATCAAATTTTTTGAGAATTCAGTTCAGAATCTAAGGTCACTTTTAAGGTAAGAGGAGTGTAAAAAGATTCAATACTGAAATTATATTTTGATGCTGGTATAAACTCATTGGTATATTCAGTGATTTATCTAGCTCATCATGTACTCTTCATCTGATGAAATTTATAAGATACTGTTAAAATTAGGTTGCCTTTGTCTAGATTTGTCTCCATTGGATAATGGTAGCTAAGGTAAATAAGATTATTTTTCTGTAAATCATTTAATAATAACATTTCTTTTTCCTTTTTGTATAGGTCATCCCCAGCTAGGTTGAGTCCCAGGTGCCCACATTGGTAACATACTCATTAACAGAGTCACTCTGACTTCCATTTCTTCCCTGTCTCAGTTCTCTTGGAATTAACTGTCGAAGAAACTCCTTGCACTGTAATCCTAATTATGCTTTGTTTTTTTTTGTTTTTTTTTTTTCTTGGAGAACTCAAACTAAAATATCTTTCTCAAAGTTTTAAAATAAGCCATATAAAAAGCTATGTGCAATGCACAAGCATTTGCTGTATGAAAGATCTAAATCTTTTATGTCTTACAGTCATATCAGACAGTTACTACAAACATTGCCATTTTATAGATGAGGATGCTGAGGCACAAGGAGATCAAGGAACATGCTCACAATCACAGCCATTCAGCATCAACATTAAATTTGCAACCCAGTAACCCAACCAACTTTTCATTTTTAGAAAATGTCTTGGTCATGATCAAGCATAACTAATTTATATCAGAATACAAACTGAAGATATTATTTGAAGGACCTGATTATACAGTTTTGCTTAAGTGACAGAAATATGTGTATTTATTTGTCAATATCTGAGATGGTAACAGTTATCATAAAAGCAGCCTGTTTGTAGGAGTGCTGCCAAATATATGGCAAACCTGGTCTGTAGATTAGTTTGTATAGTTTCAGCTTCCCCAGAAAGCACAGTTCAGTTCAGTTCAGTTCAGTTGCTCAGTCGTGTCCAACTCTTTGCTACCCCATGAACTGCAGCATGCCAGGCCTCCCTGTCCATCACCAACTCCCGGAGTCCACCCAAACACATGTCCATCGAGTCGGTGATGCCGTCCAACCATCTCATCCTCTGTCGTCCCCTTCTCCTCCTGCCCTCAATCTTTCCCAGCATCAGGGTATTTTCCAATGAGTCAGCTCTTCGCATCAGGTGGCCAAAGTATTGGAGTTTCAGCTTCAGCATCAGTTCTTTCAATGAACACCCAGGACTGATATCCTTTACAATGGACTGGTTGGATCTCCTTGCAGTCCAAGGGACTCTCAAGAGTCTTCTCCAACACCACAGTCCAAAAGCATCAATTCTTCAGTGCTCAGCTTTCTTCACAGTCCAACTCTCACATCCATACATGACCACTGGAAACACCATAGCCCTGACTAGACGGACCTTTGTTGGCAAAGTAATGTCTCTGCTTTTTAATATGCTATCTAGGTTGGTCATAACTTTCCTTCCAAGGAGTAAGCGTCTTTTAATTTCATGGCTGCAGTCACCATCTGCAGTGATTTTGGAGCCTAGAAAAATAAAGTCTGACACTGTTTCTCCATCTATTTCCCATGAAGTGATGGGACCAGATGCCATGATCTTAGTTTTCTGAATATCCAGAAAGCACAATGGATGTGAATTATTGGAGTTGATTCTCTATAGTCTTTTCAATTTTATAAGCACAAGGTTTTTGTCCTTATATTTTCTTTTCCCCCTTTGGTCTACTGCTCCTTATTCTTCCCTACTTTTCTTTTCTCTCTTGTCTTCTTACTCCTCCCCATCTCTATTTTACTTTTGCTATGGTTTTGTAAAGGGACTTTCTTGTAGCTGAGACAGTAAAGAATCTACCTGCAAAGCAGGAGACCCGGGTTCTATCCCAAGTTCAGGAAGATCCCCTGATCTTCATGCCTTCCTGAGGAGAGCATGGCAACCCACTCCAGTAATCTTGCCTGGAGAATCCTATGGACAGAGGAGCCTGGCGGGCTACAGTCCATGGGTTTGCAAAGAGTCAGACACGACTGAGTGACTATCAGTCCACTCCATGGTTTGTAAGGTCCCCAAAGAACTTAGATTTCTTTTCTTTAAATTTGAAGTATTAAGATTTTCATAGTTAAAATCCAACAATTAATTATAAAACCAAGGAAAGAAAACCAATAAAAGGCAACTATTAATCATCACTCATTCAAATTGCAAAGAAAATGGCCACATGTCAGATTTTATTGAATGATGTGCCTGAATTGGTTTTTCTCTTATTTCACCAAAGTAGAAAGAAAATGCATCATTAGCTAAAACTAAATCATATAAGCACAAAATGATAAACTAGCCAACTGTGGACAAACACTGCACCTTTCAAATATTACATTTTCAGAGCCAGTGGGAGATATGATTTTGTAAATGCCAAAGTGTCAAATGTGAATATAAGCCAAATAACTGTAAAAAATGTAGTTCAAGGGGAGAAGGGGGAATGTGGAAGCACTTTTAAAACAATGAATATCTATTTCTAGAAAAAAATGTTTTAAAATTTGAGTGCTTGCTTGAGTACTCTATTAAATAAAAGTTATCACTTGAAAATAGTAGCTATTTAAATTTATAAATACTTTCTAGACAAAAGGTTATCAATTAATTTCTAAACTTAAAATAAGTCTACTTTAAAGTCTTTAAGAGATTCCATCATGGAATTTCAAAAAACCATCATATAATTTCAGGAACATAGAATCCTGGTCTAAATCTGGCCTATTCAACTTTCTCTAAGTACGTAAGGATTGAACTTCCCCTGTGGCTCAGTGGTAAAGAATCCACCTGCAATGCAGGAGACACGAATTCCATCCCTGGGTGGGGAAGATCCTCTGAAGAAGGAAATGGCAACCCACTCCAGTATTCTTGCCTGGGAAATCCATGGACAGGAACCTGGTGGGCTACTCTCCATGGAGTCACAAAAGTGTTGAGTACGACTTAGTGACTAAAGAATAGCAAAGTATAGAAGGATTAGTAAAATTATTTCTTTGCTGCTTCTCCATTCAGTAACCTTTTTACGTTAATGAAACTGTGAGATATTCTTTATATAGCATCATTTTACAAGGAGTTCTTTGGCAAGAAGGAGCAGAATTATGTAGTACATGTTTTTGGCAATTCATGGTTAATTCAGCTGGATATATACAATTTGTGGAGAAGGCAATGGCACCCCACTCCAATACTCTTGCCTGGAAAATCCCATGGACGGAGGAGACTGGAAGGCTGCAGTCCATGGGGTCACTGAGGGTCAGATACGACTGAGCGACTTCACTTTCACTTTTCACTTTCATGCATTGGAGCAGGAAATGGCAACCCACTCCAGTGTTCTTGCCTGGAGAATCCCAGGGACAGGGAAGCCTGGTGGGCTGCCGTCTATGGGGCCGCACAGGGTCGGACACGACTGAAATGACTTAGCATAGCATATACAATTTGAGAGTGTTTCTATTTATCTTTCTATATTGCTTTTTGTAGCCCTACTATATATACTTGTTACCAAAATCTTACCTTCAAGTTTTGTGATATAAATACTATGTCACATTTTTGCAGTTTGTAAGGGATCCAAATGGAGAAGGAAATGGCAACCCACTCCAGTGTTCTTGCCTGGAGAATCCCGTGGACAGAGGAGCCTGGTGGGCTGCCGTCTATGGGGTCGCACAGAATCCGACACGACTAAAGCGACTTAGCAGCAACAGCAGCAAGGGATCCAAATTCATCCTTGTGGTGTTTTCAGCCTCATTGGTTTAGTTTTTCTGGAGTTGCGGTAGAGAGGCTTAAACGATCACCTCTAATTACAAGAGAGGGAAATAACCTTCCACCACATAATCAAGGGTGGTTGGTTGTCCTAGAAACCCTGGTTGGGAGATTGACTCTTCAATCCCTAGTTGAGGTTTTGCTAAGGGATAATATATATTTGTAATATATATCATATCTACACATTAAGGAACGTGGTGTATCCTTGCATATCAAGAGGAATAAAATCTGTTCTTTTTTCATTCAGAGTTATGCTTTACAGAATCTACTATTTTCAGTTTGTAGAGATTTTCAACAGTTTTCTAATGGGTTTATTCCTTTGTGCCTTTATGGTTTTCTAATTTCTTCTCTTCTTCTCATGGTAACCTCTTTTTAATACTCTCAGCATTTTTTTTTAAACTTGCATTAGATTTATTTGTGAATTTGTATCAATTTCTCTACTAGACATACATTCCACAATTATATTAACACAATTTCCTGTAAATATTAGACAATGTGTGTTAAAATAAAGAATAAGCAAAAGATTTGATGCTTGGGTTACCTGTCTCAGGGTAAGTAGAGTGGATCCTAGTCCTTACTCTGCCACTCAGATGCTGCTGATTGATGGTGAGTCCTAACATTTCTCTGGGTTGAACTTTCTTCATTTTATAAAATAAAGGTCTGAGACTAGCTCCCCTCTAAGGCCCTTTTTAGTTTTGATTTCTTTTAATTTAGGAGATAAGAAGAACCAGAATAATGAAAGTTCAGGGAAGAGGAGCTTTGATTATTGTAAATTCTGGAATCCTGATGCACAAGTCTTGCTTCTTAATAGATTACACTGGAACAAATGCCATTTTTGCTGAGATAGCACTCATCAAGACAGTGAAATTTTTTCACTGATTTATTTTTTGCTTTATTATTTTAAGAATTATTTGATTATAAAAGAAATATGTATGTTCCTTATCTTAAAGAGGAATAAAAAAGGCACAAAGAAAAATAAATTATTCTAATTTTATCACCAGATATAATAGTAATTAAATTTTTGGAAAATTATACCTTTATAGTATGACTATATTGTTGTTTAGTTGCTAAGTCATGTCCTACTCTTTGGGACCCCATGGACTGTAGCCCACCAGGCTTCTCTGTCCATGGGATTTTCAGGCAAGAATACTGGAGTGGGTTGCTGTGCCCTCCTTGAGGAAGTCTTCCCAACCCAGGGATCAAATCCGTATCTATTATGTCTCTTTCATTGGCATTTTCTTCTCCAGGGGATCACCCCCACCACCCCGAAGTTCCAATACTTTGGCCACCTGATGCGAATAACTGACTCATTGGAAAAGACCCTGATTTGGGGAAAGATTGAGAGCAGGAGGAGAAGGGGGATGACAGAGGATGAGGTGATTGGATGGCATCATCAATTTGATGGACTTGAGTTTGAACAAGTTCTGGGAGTTGGTGAAGGATAGGGAAGCCTGTTGTGCTGCAGTCCATGGGGTAGCAAAGAGTCAGACATGACTGAGTGACTGAACTAGGCTGATTGATATACCTATTTTCTTATCAATACAAATAAGTATGTTATGTATAGACATGTATAGTACAGTATATTATTTATTAATTTGAATAAATCCCAATTTCCCAATATAAGTGAAGTGTCTTTGAAGACATTATTTTAATAACCACTGTAGTACATTGGGATGTCTAGAATTTTTATCTGTCAGCATCCTTTAACTTGAAGCTTCCCTGGTGGCTCAGTGGTAAAGAGTCCACTTGCAATGCAGGAGATGTGGGTTCAATCCTTGGGTTGGGAAGATCTCCTGTAGAAGGATATGGCAAACCACTCCAGTATTTTTGCCTTGAGAATCCCATAGACAGAGGAGCTTGGTGGGCTATAGTCCATGAAGTCACAAGAGAGTCAGATATGGCTTAGCGACTAAACAACAACAACAATCCTTTAATTTCTTCTCTTTCCTCATTTGGGTAGCAGACACTCTTTCTTATGAGGGATCCATTCTAGGTGGTCCATACCCACATCATCAGTCTCAGCACATGACCAGGCCGTGGCCAACAAGGACACTACATTTAATAGTAGTTTAGGGGAAAGAAAATAAAGCAAGTCATCTGGGATGAATGAGTATTTCTCTGGGGTTTTTGGAGGAAACACTGAAAGAAAGGTACAATAATTTTACTGAATTAGTGGCTATAAGATTGATGTAAGCCTGTTTGCTGGTGTCATCTTTGTTGGAGAATAAGGTTGGGAAGATCCTCTGGAGGAGGGCCTGGCAACCCACTCCAGTACTCTTGCCTGGAGAATTCCCCATGGACAGAGGAGCCTGGTGGGCTTCAGTTCATGGGGTTGCAAAGAGTTAGACCCAACTGAGTGACAAAGCACAGCACAGCAGAAAGTCCAAGCAGGAAATAACATAGCTGAAAGATACTATAAAGTTAGTGGGATATTTGACAATTCTCTAATTCAATCAATGCCTAAAGCCAGTATATTTGAACTTCTGACTTAACGTGTGTCAATGGAATCCCCTTTCACCTCCTTTCTTGAATTAGGCTTTCACATCTTAAAAAAAATGTTTATCTCATACATTTAGGTATATATCATATGGAATTGAGCAAACTTTTTCTATTTGTAGTATTAGAATTATTTAGCTTTTTTCTAAAATAATGTAATAATACATATTACAAAATAATTTTTACCCATTTATCTGAAGGAGGAGAGAAGATAGCCCATGGTAATTTCTTAAAAGAGAAATTTATAGACTAAGGGGTCTCTTTTTTGTGACTATGTTTATTATGAAAATACCGTCTGGAAAATGTGAAAGGTTGATTGACATCAACAATCATTTTTGAGACATATGCATCAGGGCTAGTGGGTTGTAACATAAAACCTCTATTTTTGTCACCCATTATCTCTTCAAATTAATTAAGAGGGCTAAATTGTCTCTTGCCTGTATTGAGCAACCCTATGATATTTATGCTTACTCTGTCATCATACAAAGCCATTTTGTCAGTAATTAAAATGTCCAGACCTCTATAATAATCAAAACATCCTCCTCTACTTCAGCTTGCTCATTGTAGAGAAGGAAGCATCAAAGTCAGTGAAAGATAGATGAATGGAATGGCTTCTCTTTCTCCACTTTGATGTTGAACTCTTCTCTCCATCATGTAAAGAGTCTAAATAGCATTCTCCCCCTCCTCCAGGATGAAGCAAGAATACAAAGAAATAAAAGAAGAGCAGAAAGTTCTTATGTTACTGCTCCTATTTTGAGCTGGCATTGAGCTCTCCAGACCTGAAAGTTTAAACAGGTGGCTCAGTTGTAAAGGATCCACCTGCCAGTGCAGGAGACTTGGGAGACACGGTTCAATCCCTATGTTGGAAAGATCCACTGGAGAAGGAAATGGCAACCTACTCCAGTATTCTTGCCTGGAGAATTCCACGGACAGAGGAGCCTGGCAAGCTACAGTCCCTGGGGTCTCAAAGAGTTGGACACAACTGAACACACTCACCACTGGAAGCTGATGTGGGTTCTTTGGACTCCCCTCCCCAACACCTATCCCACCACTGTTGCTAAACAGTCTTCCTCTGTAGTTGCACTGATAATGGCCAGTGCTCTCTGCTATTACTGGATGTTTATGTCTCCCACAGTCATCTGTGGATATGGTCTGTTCTGCAAAAAAGAATGGTTCTTTAACACATATTAGCAGAATGACATCAGTAAAACACAGACATCTCATGTGATCACAGAAAACTTGGTTTTCAATCTAACATGTTAATAGTTTGGACCACCAGTACCTGAAGTTGAATGCAAAATATGCTAAAGAATCAATCACAGCAAGCTACCAAAATGCACATTCCTGGATGTAACACCCAATCATCTCACATTTTTCTTCTTGGTAGAAAGGTAGCCATACGCTCTACCTGCAAAGTGCTTCCTGGATTATTCCCTCTGTTTTGTGTTCATTTTGCCCCTCTTCCCATAAGCTAGGAGGTTCAACCCTTACTTACGTGTCTTTCCACTGAACTACCTTTATTTTTAAAGATAAAACCCTTCATTTAGTATTTATTTGTCCAGAATTTAACATGTCTTTTGGTATGCTAAAATTATCCTGTTCTTAGAATCGTGTGTGTATGTATGTGTCTAGCTGGATTTTTAAAAATAAGATTATAAAGTTCCTTAGGTTTTGAGTGTCCTGTCCTTAATATTCTTATCCCATAGTTAGTCACTCAGTCATGTCCAACTCTGCAATTCCATGGACTATACCCTGCCAGGTTAAGCTCAGGTTATTTTTGCAGGTTTTTCAGCATCACATATATCCTTATTTGAATATGCCTATATTCTAACTTCCCTTCTATTAGACCTATCCTATCTCTCAGGTAACGCTTGTGGACAGAACCCAAGATGATTTCTTACTGATTCTCTTATCTCATACATCTCACCCACTGAAGGAGTGATGACATTCTTTTTTCCACAAAACTTGGGGAGACATTTTGAGAGTGTGAGTCATTGCAAATAGAGAATCTTTTTTTTCTTTTTTTTTTGCTTGCCATCAAAGTGGCCAGTAATCTCATATCTTGCCTAGCCACTCCCAGCTAGGTGGCAGACACATATCCATTATATTTCCCAGTGGGGATGCATATGAAGCATTCTAAGAAGGATCCTTAATGCCCTTCTTTGCTTACTGGAGTCAGGAGATAGTAACTGGATACATTCTCCTTGGGTGTATATCTCCCAGCACAATTCTCTCCAGAAAATCCTCCCCAATATTGTTTTCTTTGCCATCAGATCTCCAGACTCTATTTATCATATTCTTGATGTGGCATGGGGTTTAAAAGCCCTCTAATCCATTTCTGTCCATGTACTTTCTTACCTTCATACTACTTTGGAAATTGCTTGTTAATGTGTATTCTGAGATTTCCATTTTAGCTCCTATTGCATATATCTCTGTATCGACACATATCTATAACTATTTTGAACCATATTGCAGAACAAGCTGGCAAATTAGTGCATTTCAGTTAACTCAAGAAACATGGAAAGCCTATATGTCTTTCCATTTTAGGATTGCTTTTATTTTTAAGATACAGAATGTTTTAGTTTAATCAGCCAAGCTTTTAATTTATTTGAGAAAGTGTTATTGCTCTGAAGACAAATGGAGATACCTTAAATGGCTCTGTGAGTTATGAACACATGGCACAGCCTTGCAGAGTGGTTATCAAAGATTGCATCACATTCTTCAGAGTGTATGGACTTCTTGGTCACTGGTCAGGATAAATGTTGCCAGTAATCATGGACTGTCTTTCTAAATATTTACCATGTGATTTTTTTTTTTTTTTTTTTACATTTTTCTTCTTGCTGAGGCATGCTTCTCCTGGAATCCATGGTTTTGGCTCATCATTCTCAGTTTCTGAAGGAGCAATGCTGCAAAGCACCATCAATAAGCACCAGTATGAAGCCCATGCAGGTTCTGAATTACTCTTTTAAAATATAAGTAGCATCAGAAGACAGAAATACTCTACCTGATTTAAGGTTCATTTATTTACTCGTTAAAAGGATAATTTTTTTAAAGGGATAAAATCATGACTCTCCTACAGTTATAAAATGAACACATGTCAAAAAATTTATTTGAAATCATTAATTAATGAGAAAACCAGTGGTTCTAAAGATAATTCCAAGAGCTCCACCTTAGTAGTCAGATAAAGAATGCTGAAACAAATTTACAAGTGGATGCAAACTGGCAGAGCTCTTGAATATCTATAGGGCCTTAATCAGTTGCATTTCACCAGACATAATTTGCATTTATATGGATAGCAATTATTTACATTAGTATCAGTTTACAATAAGTTAAGTTCTAGCTGTTCAGATTAATAAAATAACCTAGTCAGAGACAAACCAAAATGATGATAACCTGGATGAATAAGCTATTTAGAACAACCACTAAATTTCAAAGCTTTTTACAACTTTTCTCTCAGGAAAATATACCTCAGATACCTTTTAGGCACTACTTCATGTATTTGGTGGGAACGTTAAATGCTTTATATTCCACATACACAGTATTAGTCAGAGCTCTGTGGTTAACTATTACCTCTGCAGAGGGTCATCTGAATTGGCTCTGAAGCTTGCTTTGTCTATACAGTAGTTCCTCTTTATCTGCAGGGGATACTTGCAAGAACCTCAGTGAATGCCTAAAATTGGGGATAATATCTTACTCTCTCTATATGTTTTTCATACATATATATGTACCTGTTGTGTAATTTGGGCTTCCCAGGTGGCTCAGTGATAAAAGAATCTGCCTGTCAATGCAGGAGATGCCAATTCAATCCCTGGATCTAGAAGATGCCCTGGAGCAGGCAATGGCAACTCTCTCCAGTATTCTTACCTGGAGAATCCCATGGAGGATCCCCAGCAGTCTACAGTCCACAGGGTCGCAAAGAGTCACACAGGACGGAGCGACTGGGCATGCATGCACATGATAAAGTTTAATTCATAAACCAGCACAGTAAGAGATTAACAACAATATAGCATAACAATTATAATAGTATACTGTGACAAAAGCTATGTGAATGTGATCCCCCCCAAATATCTTATTGTATAAATGTAATGCCTTTTCCATATTGACTAAGCACTTATCATGTGCTGTGGCCATACCTTTTACAGTGACAGCAAAACTATTAACAGTGCAAATTTCTTTCTCCTTCACAATTTCTTGGATAAAATATTTGTTCTTACTGTAGGTCTTAGCAACTTCAGTATACATTTTTTCCCCCTTGTTACTTTGAGAATTTCTACCTTTTCACTTAAAGGAAGCTTTTTATGGCTTGCCTTTGGAATATTCAAATTGCTAGTGTCACTACTTTTGCTCATGATTGTTACTAAGTAAAATAAGGGTGACTTGAACCCAAGCACTGTCATAGTGTGACAGGTGATCCGATAACTGAGGTGACTACTAAGTAACTAAAGGTGTGATATGTTGGATAAAGTGATGGGTCATGTCCTTGATGGGGAGGTTTGGGAAGGTGTGAGATTTCATCACACTACTCAGAAAACCATAAAATTTAAAACTTATGAATTGCTTATTTCTGGAACTTTCCATTCCATATTTTTGGACCAGAGTTGACCTTGGGTAAATAAAACCCAGAAAGCAAAACCATGGATAAGTGGGGGATTAATGTATAGCTGAGTTACAATTGTCTTCTTGACTGGCCTCTTCTTAAAGTAAGAGCTCTTAGAGGCTAATGACTGTGCTTTGTATGCATTAACTATTGATCCCTGGTTGACTCATGTGCTTAGTTAATGTTGAATGAAGGCATGAATGGTTTGAGAGACAATTATTCTAAGGTTATTTCTTTCTCCCTTTCTAGAAAAATTTAGTTATTCAAATGCAAGTATTAAAAAAAGCACCTCAGGACATCATGTTTATTTATAGGACAAGTAAATGTTTAGTTCATTTTTTTTATTTTCATAAACATTTTTGCTTAAGAAACTAATATTTGGAGACAATTGTGCATACTTGGATATTTGTCACATTTCTTGCAGGGTTCAAAAATGTTCTTTGTCCTTACCTTGGAGCATTTGGCATTTATGCTCCAAGGAACAATTCTGGTAATGAGAGAATATGTTTTGTGCATTCTTGGTGCTGCCAGTAACGCTTTCAAACTAAAAATTAAATTTTAAACAGTAGGCTTCTGTGACTATAACACTGTTATTAAAATCTCTTTTTGGCATAATATCCAGCTTTCTTTAGTCATTGTTGATGCTTTTATTTTTAAAAAAGCTGTATTTTATGTTACATTGGTAACTTTTCCTTAAAATTAATATTTAATCCAAAGTATATTAGAAAATAAAATAGAAATACATTAACATTACATAAGCCTGAAGTTAGTAGGGTTTTAAACTTTTATTTAGCATGTTGGAACAGGACACATTTTTTTCTCTTTTCTGGAAACAAATAAAAAGTATGGGAAAGGAGTGTGCTTAGGACAAATATATCAGGACATTCTATAATATTTGGAGCTAAAATAAAATAACAATTTTTGAAGTATAAATTCACACATTTGTATAGTCAAAAAAACCTGAATAGCTTAGGAATTGGCGTTTATATTATTTTCAAACATAATTATAATTTATGTTTAGAAATGTTAAGGTTTTGAAAGGGAGAAGAATAATATCAGAACTATTTCTGTGAGTTACCTTGAAATGATTCCTTATTGAAACTCTTTCTCATTTTTAGTTTTAGAACAGTAATACTTGACTTTTAAAAAGCAGTAGTAACAGCATTTAGTTGTAGATGGTAAGTACTTTTAATAATAAAGTCAGATTGTCAGGGGCATTTGCTGCTACTTCTTTGAATTAATTTGACTCTCTTAGTCTCCAAATGGATTCATTCCCTTTTGGGGAAAATAGAACCTCTAATCTAAGTCTGCTTCTTCCAGAAAAAAGCTGCTGGCCAGTCCCATTCAGGTCAGTTTATTAAGTATCTCTTGACAGACTATTATGTGGCAGAGCTTAGTTTTAATTATAGGTGTGCAAAAATAAATGGCACTTTCAGACTAGTGGGAGCAAAAATGTAATTTCTTATTCAAGGGCATAGGGTGCTAAAGAATCATTTTAAATTCCCATTAATTCAAGGAAATCTTCTTGGTGTATATGGACCCCTGGGCTGAGGGTTGAACAATAGACAAGTTAACAAGATGGAAATATGTGTGTATGTGTGTATACTTTTATTGGAAGAAGTATTAGAAGTTTGGTGTTTGGGAAGATTTGTATGCAGAGAGAAATGGCAAAATATGAAACTGGAAAGGTACACACACATACACACATGTGCCTTCACACACATACCTATATACATATTGTGCCTGTACTGTTGTGCTCAGTCCCTCAGTCATGTCTGACTCTTATGACCCCAAGGACTGAATCCTGCCAGGCTCCTCTGCCCATGGGAGTTTTCAGGCAAGAAAGCTGAAGTGGGTCACTGATTCCTTCTCTAGGGGATCTTCCCATCTCAGGGATCAAACCTGTGTCTGTCTTCTGTGTCTCCTGAATTGCAGGTGGATTCTTTACCCACTGAGCCAATATATGTATATAAAGTTTTTAAATTAACTTTTCATTTTAGAACAGTGATACACTTACAAAATTATGAAGAGAGTACATAGAGTAGCCCATCCCCCACATTTGATTTCCCCTATTATTAACATTTTACATATTAGCATGGTACATTCATTAGTTAATGAACCAATTTGATATATTGTAATTAACTGAAGTCCATACTCTATTCAGATTTCCTTGGTTTCTAACTAATACTCTTTTCTGTTCCAGGATCCCATTCCGAATGCTTTCCACTTAGTCCTCATATTTCCTTAAGCTCCCCCGGGCTGTGACTTTCTCAGGTTTTGATGACTGACATTTTTGAATAGTACTGGCGAGGTATTTTGTAGAATGTCCCTGAGTTGCAATTTGTGTACTATTTTTCTCATGATTAGACTGAGAAAATGCATTTTGGGGAGGAATACCAAATTGCCTTTCCAGTCACTTGGTATGAAGAGCACATACCACCAGTATAAATTTATCACTGTTGATGTTCACCTGACGTGAGGTTGTGTCTGTTTGTTCCATGGTAAATTTATCCTTTCTTGCTGTTGCTTTTCATACTGTGCTTATTGGAAGGAAGTCACTATGCACAGCTCACATGTAAGAAGTCACGGTTGTGCTCCTCCTTGAGGGAGGAGTAGCTACGTAAATTATCTGGGATTTTTCTGTATGGGATATTTGTTCATTCAATCCCATTTATTCATACAAGAATCTATCCTAATACCTATGACTATTTGTAAATTTGCTTTATCCTTTGTTATTATCCAGTTCTGCCTTGTTTATTTCATTGTTGGAATTATCCCAGTTTTGACCAGTAGGAGTTCCTTCATTTGTCTCCTGTGTCATTTTGAAAAAAAAAACCCAGCATTGGGGGTTTATTTATTTTTGATCACTTTCCTTATGGCACTAAAGATTCTCCAGGTTCATCCTGTATACTTTCTCCCCAGTCCTCAGTCGGCCATTTCTCTAAGGAGTCCTGATTCTTTTTTTAGAGAGTGCTATTAAAACCAAGATCTGGGCACAGGTATGCTCATAACTACTGGAATGTGTTTACTTTTAGGCCCTTCTGGATGACACAAAAGGAAAATCTTTCTTGTGACTTCTATCCCTTGCTGCTGCTGCTGCTGCTAGGTCGCGTCAGTCATGTCCGACTCTGTGCGACCCCACAGACGGCAGCCCACCAGGCTCTCCCGTCCCTGGGATTCTCCAGGCAAGAACACTGGAGTGGGTTGCCATTTCCTTCTCCAATGCATGAAAGTGAAAAGTGAAAGTGAAGTCGCTCAGTCGTGTCCGACTCTTCCGGACCCCATGGACTGTAGCCCACCAGGCTCCTCCGTCCATGGGATTTTCCAGGCAAGCGTGCTGGAGTGGGGTGCCATTGCCTTCTCTGTCTAGCCCTTAGTGTGAGATAAAATAATCTCATGACTTGAACAGTTCGAAAGCACTTGAGCTTTCTCATGGTGCTTTCTTACTCCCACACGGCTCACTTTCTTGTTCCGCAGAGCGCATTGCGGGATTGCCATTTTGTTGCTTCTGTTCACATTGGGGAACAGAAGGCTTGGGAAAGCTGGTAGTCCATATATCCCACGATCCAGCTGTTTCTTTCAGGTGCATTGCTGTCCCTCCTAGGCCTTACTGGAGGGTGGGATACAGAGTGTAGAGAATAGGTCATTCTTGGTCATAGGACATAGAAACATCCATCTCTTTTCTCATCTCTCCACATCTCAGAACTGCTGTTTTTTCTAGCCATTCTTTTTCTGTTTTTCAGCTTTCCTCTCCCTTTTCTCATAGGGAATGCTCTTCATTACGGTTTCAATATATTAAATGTTTAAATATCTCTTCAATATATTAAATATCATTGAGAAAATGAAAGTCAGAAAGAGAAATGTGTTCCTGAAGGAAATCTAAATTTCCCCTGAGCTATATCTTTAAATTCAACAGATATGATATTTTCTCAGTATGATATGCACCATAACACAAGTAGCTTTGTGTGCTTGTGTGTGATGACAAACTTGAAAATACATGTATGTAGGAGAGGAAGCAATGGAGATGGGAAGAATATTGAGAAATATTGACATTTAACAGCAGTCACTGGTGGATTTTTTTCCTTCAATATATTAAACATCTTTGAAAAGTGAAAGTGAAATTTCCTCAGTCATGTCCGTCTCTTTGTCACTCCATGGACTGTAGCCTGCCAGACTCCTCTGTTCATGGAATTCTCTAGGCCAGAATACTGGAGTGGGTAGCTATTACCTTCTCCAGGGGATCTTCTAACCCAGGGATCAAACCCCAGTCTCCCACATTGCAGGTGGATTCTTTACCAGCTGAGCTACCAGGGAAGTTCAAGAATACTGGACTGGGTAGCCTATCCCTTCTCCAGGAGATCTTCCAGATGCAGGAATCAAACTGGGGTCTCCTGTTTTGCAGGTAGCTTCTTTACCAGCTGAGCTATCAGGAAAGCCCATTAACATCTTTAATGTAGATTTAAAAAATGGGAGGGGAAAAATCCTATTTTTATGTTTCAGTGCTCATAGAATTCTAATGACTGCAGCCCTGACATATTCGAAAAATTCAAGCTCCAATTCAGTTTTATCTACAGATTAAAATGCTTAAGTTTCAATGTTCTCCCTTCATTAATTCCTGTATGGATTTTTAAAGTGAAACTTCTACAATTGTGTTAAATAATAAATAAATTCTTAAAGCATTACCTCACTCTTACAGTATTTAAAATAGACACAGATGCATTTTAAAAAAGTGCTCTGATTAAGAGTACAATACAGAATCCAGAGTAAATTGAAGAGATTTACTTGTAATCTTTGAAGCTTATAAATACTTTATTTCTGGAACAGAGGGAAATTAGCTGCAAAAATGTTAGGAAAAGAGAGCATCAAAATCCCACAAATTGCAGCACAATGATTACTGCTGATGGTGGGAAATGAACCCCAAGCCTCTGCATCCAGAAGCAATGCTTTTCTCAAAATAACTTTTTGTTTCCGAATAACCCCCATGGCACCTTTATTTCAAAAATGTCTTTATAAATTTGGGAAAGAACATATTTGTGTCTGAGGATGTGTGCAGGCATACAATTTCAAAGCAAATCTTTTTTTTTTTTACCATTATACATATTTAGTGTATTTTTATGTACATTGCATATATTTGCTTATTGTAATTTAATAATAATATTTGCAATGTCACTACTATTATCATTCTGTTTTTACAGATTGGATACTTGAAGTAAGTAACTCACCAAAGCTTATTTACTTAGAAATAAATGACTCAATGCTAGCTAAATCCAGGCTTTAAATCTAGTTAATTTGTCTCCAGAGTCTATGTTCTTAACTTCTCTATGTGACTCACAATGTTGGGCTCACTGCATTATTTTACCAATAACCATGTGAGTAATGGGCTTTCCAGGAGGCAAGGTGGTAAAGAATCTGCCCATCAATGCAGCAGATGTAGGAGACATGGGCTCCATCCTTAGATTAGGAAGATCCCTTGGAGTAGAAATGACAACCCACTCTAGTATTCTTGCCTGGAGTGATTCATGAACAGAGGAGCCTGGTCGACTCCATGGAGTCACAAAAAGTCAGTGGCAACTGAGCAGGTACCAGCATGTGAGTAATAGCCAAAATGAATATAATATTTTATGTTCCAATCTATTAGTGTTTTTCTAGTGAAGTAGTGATTTCAGGTAGAATGGCACAAAGTTTTCTTTGCTTCTTTTCCAAAATATTTTTCTCCACTCAGTTTTAATTTCAGTTTTTCAAAGCTATGAAATAATAATGATAACTGAATAAGGCATTAATTTTTTATGTTTGTTCAGTTGCTAAATCATGTCCAATTCTGCGACCCCATGAACTGCAGCATACCAAGCTCCTCTGTTCTCTGCTATCGCACAGAGTTTGCTCAAATTCATGTCCTTGGGGTCAGTGATGTTGTCTAACCATCTCATCCTCTGCCACCCACTTCTCCTTTTGCCTTCAATCTTTCCCAGCATCAAGGTTTTTTCCAGTGAATTTGGCTCTTCACATCAGATGGCCAAAGTATTGGAGCTTCAACCTCACCATCAGTCCTTCCAGTGAATATTTGGGGTTGATTTCCTTTAGGATGGACTGGTTGGATCTCCCCACAGTCCAAGGGACCCTCAAGAGTCTTCTCCAGCACCACAGTTTGAAAGACTCAATTCTTCAGTGCTCGGCTTTCTTTATAGTCCAACTCTTACATCCTTACACGACTACTGCAAAAGCCATAGCTTTGACTATACTGATATTTGTCTTCAAAGTGATATCTCTGCTTTTTAATATGCTGTCTAGGTTTGTCATAGCTTTTCTTCCAAGGAGCAGTTGTCTTTTAATTTCCTGACTGCAGTCATCATCTGCAGTGATTTTGGAGCCCAAGAAAATAAAATCTATCACTCATCAATATAATACTGATATTCACTTTGATTAATATATTATACTAATATTATATACACTATATTACATAATATGTTGTTATAATATATATTGAATATTATATGCTGTTAGTATTTATTGAGTGAGAACACACAGGGATAAAAGGATTAGCATAACATGTTGGATTGACATGCTCTAGTGCTCCATTCACCTGCACAACCTCTAGATGCCTTCTTACAGTTTCTGTTAATTCATCATTTGAATTGCAATCAAAAAACAAAGAAGTCAACAATTATTCATAAGGGATGTAATGTGAGAAGAAACCATATTTCTTAACTCTAGGATGTCAGCATGTCTTCTGGGATAAATGGTATTTTGAATATGTTCTGTATTAACTTTCCCTCCAGTACACAGATTGGGTTTGTTATCAGTTATATTGATGGAGTGTCCTCAGATGGCTGAAGGCAGGGGCTGCAGGAATGATTGAAATCTGTAGGCGGAGGAGACAACTGCAGTCTCCGGAGGTGTTAGAAGTCTGTGGAGTTTTGGAGGTCTGGTGCTGCCATTTATACTTCTCTTCCCTGGAACTCTTTCTTCGTAACAGATTTTGAACTAAAAATAAAGAAAATATCCCATACTTTTCTGGAAGTTTAATTTTTCAAAGAAATCTTGCCACCTCCTTTGAGAAAACTTCTAACGGATTTTACACCCTTTCCTCCTTTTATTATTGCTACCAAACTGGTTACCATTTTTCTTTTAAAATAAAAACATTAAGGTCAGCATCACATTTAATTTGCAATTAATTTTTTTGTTTCCTTTCTACCAGTTCTCTAGAAATTTTGAGTTATTGGGCTTTTAAAGTTCATTAACTTTATGCCATGATTTAACTCTTGCTTTCTATTTGATTTTTAATAAAACCTCAAGTCTAATCACTTAGTATATTACATTGTGGGGTATAGTGTGTGTGTGTGTGTGTGTGCATGTGTGTGCGTGTGCATATGCGTGAACACGTGCGTGTGTGTATGTGTGCTCATGTGCATGTGTGTGCATGTGTGTGTGCTCATGTGCATGTGTGTGCATGCACGTGTGTGCATGTGCATGTGTGTATGTGTGTGTGTGCATGTAAGGGACAAACGGTTGAGATTTTCTATTTATAAATAATGTAAACCATTGAGTTACAGAGAGAATTGCTTCTATTTATTTTGCCAGACACAAGTTCAAGTGCTTTGTGATGGTTTTATATTATTTCACTGAAATTCCGTATGAAATAACTGCAAAAGGGTGAAATTATAAACATTTTTTTAGAAAGAGAGTAGACCTATATTAAAACTACTTCTGAGAATCCATTAGGTTATATGCCAAAGTAATTTGATTAGGAAATATCCATATTATCAGAGTTTTATTATGATGATATATGATTAATATATAATTTTTCAACATAATCCAAGTCCATCATTTCAGGCATCTGTATCTAGACTTTCTTCAAGATGGAGATTCATATTAACAGCCAGAAGAATCAAAGGAAAAATACTAATGCTAATTAAATATGCTTCTGGTTTCAAAAGTATAAATTCTAGGTTCATTTGGGCTTTTTAAATGTTATTTATAACTTTTTGAACATGAGTATGAAATCTTTTGAAATAAGAGACACTCTATAACTGTTGCTGAAGAGGCTACATTGAGCTTTAGACATAATTTCCTGTGCAAAACATTGGTATTTTCCAAGAGTACTGGAGTGGGTTGGCATTGCCTTCTCCAAATTTAGAGACAGGAGAATATTTTACCATCAAGGAAATCAGGGAATCTTATTTTCCAACTTAAGATCTTGGATCTTGGAAGTCACCCAGTAAACCTTCACTTGCAATGGAAATTGCCTTCATCAAATGCCAGACCACTTGGTGGCCAACCACTTGCTCTTTGGACGAATTTATGGAGGGTGTTTTGACCCCTCTTCAGAGTGATTCTAATTGTCACTGAGCTGTAACCTGCTTTTTGGTAATTTCATTAGATAAAAATTACACTTCTAACTTCTGTTCTTCCTTTTGAACTTAATAGAATAAGTCTCATTTCTCACTGTCCTAATGTCTTTTATTGAGTATAACCAACCTGTCTAGGTTATCATTTCTTTTCTACCCTAAATCAACTCAGGTTTGTCATTCAGATAAAAGGATACTGGAGAGACCATTAGCTTCTACTACAGTAAATTTCCTACATATGAACATTCAGTAGTGAACTTTTAAAGATTCAAACATGCATCTGGTTCCAGTAAAGAACCAGAATCTGAGCCATCAGTGTCAGGCATGAGTGAAATTGGAGCTTGCCCTCCATCTCCTACTACTGACGATCCTGCAGCTTTACCATCTCCTGCCTCCTTCCCCTCCTCCAGTCAGTTACTCCTCTTGACTGTTTACTTGATACCAGCCCTTGTATGCCAGCTGCTGTATTGTACTACTGTACTTTTCAAGATACTGTACTATAATATTAAAAATGTTTTCTTATTTGTTGTGCTCACTTTTTTATGTATTATTTGTGTAAAAAGTATTATAAACCTATTACAGTACAGGACTATAGAGTTGATTGTGTTAGTTGGGTACCTACGCTAAGTTTGTAAGTTGGTTAGTTGCTCAGTCTTGTCTGACTCTTTGTGACGCTATGGACTGTGGCCTGCCAGCCTCCTCTGTCCATGATATTTCTCAGGAAAGAATACTGGGGTGAATTTGTGGGACTTATGAACAAATTGGGCTTACAAACTGACTTTCAGAATGGAACTTGTTTGTATGTGGAGGACTTACTGTGTTCAGAGCTCTGGTTCTCATTTGTCTCTTTAGGCCTCTCTCTCCCTTACTCCCTTTCTACCTTCAATTCTGGGTGTTACTATATCTTATTCTATAGGTTCCTTTTTTCTGCTGAAATTAGCTACAATTGGATTTTGTTGTCTGAGACCAAGGATCTCTATAGTGGGAGAGTTAGCATGTGTAAAAAAACGTGTAAAATGTATACACATTTGCATCTCATTCTTTACTGACTTTATCTCTTAAAAATATTGTTTTGGATTTCTTTACATTGCAAATTGAGAAAAATGATACATTCCTCTAAAAGTTTGACTGCCCTGTGTTGTTACTTTTAGGAGTAAGGATACCAGCATTTGACAGTCATGATTTCTTTGGTAAGAAGCAAGGGAAACACAGCACAGAGTTATGTTTTAGCGAGTAGTTAGAGATGGTAGACTTGACTTAACTCCTGTTTCGATGATTTAACTGTTAATGAAAAGTAACAGCTTAGATTTTCGTAGTTAAAATGTGGATCTGTTTTTGTCTTGTGTTTTTCCTCAACCAGAATGCACATCATTGTTTGAGGTACTCATCAGTAAAATTCATTAGGTAATTCATTCTGCAGTATACTTGACAGCTAGCTTAGATGAACGACAGCTTCGGTATTTGTAATTATTACCAGGGTGTCTTATCTTCAGAAATACCACATGCTGGCTTACATCTGAGAAAGGATGGTTTTAATTCATGTACATCAACAATTTTAATACAGTAACCTTTTCAATATCCTCTAAGCATGTAAGAAATAGTTAAGCCTGCCTGGCAGGCACCTTCAGCCTTGCAAGCCTGACTGAGCTCAGCTGGGCTCCAATGGAATGATTCAAAGCAGGATATGAAAAACAGAAAAAAAAATATTTAGATAGAAACGACATGATCATCAACGTTTGGACACTGCTGAGTATGGACAATCCTTTTGTCAGTTTTGTTCTTTATTTCCCAAAGAAAGGGCACCTGAGGCACCTGTCTAACAGTGAATATTTTACTCACGTGGAAAGAGTTATGAACAGCTTTATCATTTTAGTTCGGTTTTGTTTTATTTTTTCTCTTAACTAGTTCAGTGATATTCATTTTAGTGAAGCAAATATAATTGATCATGAAAATTCAGTTATCAATACACTCAATTTTCTCTTCTAATTTTAATGTTGATGTAGAGTATGCAGATAGATATTTATTGGGATTTGTCTTTCATTTTCTCAGTGGGCAAATAAACATATGGAATTTGTTTTCTGTTTTTGTTAAATGTTTTCAATGGGTTCAAAAGAAGAGAGTTGAGCGTTGTCTTTAAAGAAGGTGTTCTCCCAGGTATGCATGTATGTATACATGCATATATGTATATACATACACACATATTATACATCACTGAGAGAGATAATGACAAAAGATGTGGCAAAACATTAACCATGAACATATTTGTCCAAAGGAAGTACAAGAGATCTCTGTATTATTCTTGTAACTCTTCAGAAAGTTTAAAACTCTTTTAGATAAAAAGTTAAAAATAAAACAGCATATTTTGGATGTGTTACAAAAAAGAGGGACTGGCCACCTGATGTGAAGAGACAACTTATTGGAAAGGACTCTGATGCTGGGAAAGATTGAAGTCAGAAGGAGAAGGGGGTGGCAGAGGATGAGATGGTTAGATAACATCACCAACTCAGTGGACATGAATCTGAGTAAACTCCGGGAGATAGTGAAGGACAGTGGAGCCTCTCGTGCTGCAGTCCATGAGGCTGCAAAGAGTCAGATATAATTTAGTGACTGAACAATTGTGGTACATAAATCTCTCTCCTAAAATCTAATGGAATTAAAAAAATAAACACAGGGGTGAGGTACCTGGAACTTAATTGTTAATGGTGCATTGTAAGAAGTATTCCTAATGGAAAAGGTATTTTCATCTTGGATGCTGATCGATGAATCACTTTTCCTGAAGAGAATATTGAAAGTATCTCTCCACCCAGTTGTATAGCTTTTTCCTAGCAGTGATACTACGTTGATCA
Organism: Bos indicus; assembly: GCF_029378745.1. Taxonomy (NCBI): domain Eukaryota; kingdom Metazoa; phylum Chordata; class Mammalia; order Artiodactyla; family Bovidae; genus Bos; species Bos indicus. The sequence continues at coordinate 55,957,364 of NC_091765.1, read as the reverse complement.
AATGTTGCAAAGCCTGAATAGTGAGGCACCAGATCAGTGTACTCAGAGCAGAGACCATGAGGAAAGGTCCATGCAACGTCCAAGGCTGGGTCGTCAGACATTCATGTTTCCTCCAGCGGCCAGTAATCTGCAGCAGGCAGAGTTGGTGAACAGTAGTGTACAGAAAAGAAAGATGTGGATACAGTTTTGGTTTGGTCTCTGCAGTCTTAACTAAAGACTGGGTGCTTCTGACTTGTGGTCTTTCTCAGTCTCTGGCATTTGAAAGGGAACAGAAGCAAGGTAGAGTTGACCAAGAACTCAAATTAACTCAATACTAATGGACTTGGTGGTAAAGAATCTGCCTGCCAGGTGGCTCAGTGGTAAAGAATCTGCCTGCCAAGCAATTCAGGTTTACTCCCTGGGTTGTGAGGATCCCTGGGAGAAGGGAATGTCTGCTGCTGCAGCTGCTAAGTCGCTTCAGTTGTGTCCGACTCTGTGCGACCTCATAGACGGCAGCCCACCAGGCTCCCCTGTCCCTGGGATTCTCCAGGCAAGAACACTGGAGTGGGTTGCCATTTCCTTCTCCAATGCATGAAAGTGAAAAGTGAAAGTGAAGTCACTCAGTCGGGTCCGACCCTTAGCAACCCCATGGACTGCAGTCTACCAGGCTCCTCGGTCCATGGGATTTTCCAGGCAGGAGTATTGGAGTGGGGTGCCATTGCCTTCTCCGAGGGAATGTCTATCCATCCCAATATTCTTGCCTGGGAAATCCCATGGACAGAGAGGCCTAGCAGGCTACAGTCCATGGGGTCACAGTCAGTCATGTCTGAATGACTAAACAACAACTATATCTAACACTATCTCTAGTTTTAGCTCTATTTCAATTCAAACACTTATTCAACCTAACTCAAAATTCTTCTCTTACTCTTCTGATTACTTCCCTGGTGGGTCAGATGGTAAAGAACCTGCCTGCAATGCAGGAGACCTGGGTTCAATCCCTAGGTTGCTAAGATCCCCTGGAGAAGGAAATGGCAACCCACTCCAGTATTCTTGCCTGGAGAATCTCATTGGCTACAGTCCATGGGATCTCAAAGAGTCATACACAAGTGAGCGACTAACCACCACCACCACTCTTCTGATTAAAAGCTGGCAGGTAAATCCACAGTTCTTGAACTCTCTTTCTATTTCTTCACATGTTCTGGACAACCTATATACATTTTTTCCTCACAATTTTTCAGCTTAACCCAGGCCTCTCTGCCTCCTATGATAGATTTCACCACTGTCATTAATTCTCACCAAGCACACCATAGACTACTTTTTTTTTTTCTGCCATGCATAGAAAATAGCCTTCATTAATTCCTTAATGAGATGATAATTGAAAAAAAAAAAAACATTATCGGAAAACATACTGCTCACCATTTATAGTTCATGGTAAATAGTTCTGCAGTCTGCCAATCCTTTATGTTTTCTTAAGAACAACTCTAAATAAAGAATATACTAGAATTTGACAGGTATCTAAAATGAGATTCTCTGGTTCTTACCATATACACAATAGGATAAACAGATCTCTTTCAATGATATCCTAATTTTTGTTGAGTTGTGACACATTATAGTTAAGTGTTGGTGACATGAAAACAACAAGTCACCTATATGGTTCAAGTGCTTAAAATGGACAGACATAAGAATTAACAAACATACACGAGACCAAAGTAGTGAAGCAACACTATATTTCTATACCATAAGGCTGTCAAGCCTTATTGGGGCTGATGCATCACATTTTAGTATTACTATATTAACATTTATCCTCTTTAATCTAACACTATCAAAGAGCCTCTAGAATAAGACAAATAAACAGAGTAGTTAAAAATGTCAGGGACTTCACAGGAAATGGAAGATTATAAGAACCTAAAATTTATCTTTAAAGAAAATTGGCAATATTTATGACAGTTGGGTCATTTATTCTTGAACTGAGTGTTACAATATCAGTTTTAGGGAGCAGGACTGTGGGTAAAGGTTCAGGTGACTTGGATGATGATGCATCTGTAGCCGACATGACGATCTTCTGTATAATGCCAGAACTTAGGAATCAAAATGCGTTCTTTTAATATGCAATGAGGAAAAGTCTTTCTATACTTTTCCTTGCGTTCAATGGCTTCAAGATCTTATGTCAATGACTAGAAACACAGTATCGGAGGGTGGTTTATGTGTTATGGACAGCATACATTGTTCTGATGATCAGGAGTTGGGGTTGAAATAAGAAATTGATGCTTTTACTTGGTTGCAACAACCTGGGTGTCCTTGGGGAAGGCATTTAAAAACACCAAACATCTGTCCTTGAATTTCATCATCTGTAGCATAAGAGACTGGAGCTGGAAACACAGGCTCTGCTATAACATAATTCAGGAAAACACTTTGTAAAAGCAGTTACATGTGTCCAGTTTTTCAGATTTTCTTGTTGAAACTGATCATAGTGGAGTAAAAGTGAAGGAGTGAGTTTTCTATGAGATGGTCATCATCGTAGTCACCTGATATCTAGAATTCAGTCATTTGTCAGAAATTCTGCCATATACAGTTACTGCAAGATAAAAAAAAAAAAAGCAAATCTATCAACTTACAAACTGAAATAGAGCAATTGCTCCTAAAAAGACACTTTCTATTTAATCCTACAATTTTGAGGCAATTTTCTTCTTTCAATATATTATATTCTGCAAGGCTAATATGTTTAAAAAGGTTCACTGACTGAGAATATTAAATGATATTTGTATCAGCTTTGTGCACCTTCCTGCCATTTGGAGGAGAAAATGTTGCATCAAATGCTCGTTTTGGTTTCCTGTTAAACTTTTTTTTCATGTTGGACTGTTCAGTCAGGAAAGGGATTTATACATAGTGTGCTGCTGCTGCTGCTGCTGCTGCTGCTAAGTTGCTTCAGTCGTGTCCGACTCTGTGCAACCCCAGAGACGGCAGCCCATCAGGCTCCCCCGTCCCTGGGATTCTCCAGGCAAGAACACTGGAGTGGGTTGCCATTTCCTTCTCCAAAGCATGAAAGTGAAAAGTGAAAGTGAAGTCACTCAGTCGTGTCCTACTCTTAGCGACCCCATGGACTGCAGCCTACCAGGCGCCTCCGTCCATGGGATTTGCCAGGCAAGAGTACTGGAGTGGGTTGCCATTGCCTTCTCCTATACATAGTGTAGACTTGCTTTATCTTCTTTAGATCGGTCCTATAATGGAAACCTCAAGTGTTACTGGGGTGAGAAGTGTGACCCAGGGGGAAAGGGCAGGCAGGACACAGAAAAAGAGGAATTGAATAGTGTGTGAATGATTAATAAATGAGCCTGAGTGACTTTGAATCAGAATCACTCACATTTGAGCTTCAATTTCTGTTCCTATTTCTTGGTGCAGCCCATTCTTACCATGGTTTCTCCTGAACTATTGTTTTTTGAAATGAACAAAGGCAATCTGACCTAAAGTTTCATGAAAAATAACTTGAATACTTAAAAAGATAGTGTATAGTTTGATTATTGTATTATGTTCCTCGGTGGCTTGTAACAAAGTACCCACATATGGCATGGTTCCAAAGACAGCTATTTACTTTCTCACAGTTCTGGAGGCTTGAGTTCAAGATTAATTAAGCTGTCTGCAGGGCTGGTTCATCCTCAGGAATGTGAAGTAGGATCTGTTTCTAGCTTCTTTAGGCTCTGGTTGTTTACTGATGCTCTTTGGCTTTCCTTAGGCTTCTGCTGCACCTCCCTGATCTCTGCCTTCATCGTCACAAGGCCTTCTTCCTGTGCACCTGTCCATGTACAGATTTCCCCTTCTTGAAAGCTCTCCAGTCATATAACAAGGGTGTACCATAATAAGGGTGTGTCATAGTGGCCCACCTAATTTAACTAATTTCACCTGTGAAATGACCCTATTTCCAACTAAGTTCTCTTTCTGAGGTACTGACATAAAGGGCTTGAAATTTTGTCGGGGACATAATTCAGCTCCAACAATTATATATTAGAAAATAATCACAAGATTGGCCAACACCTTAGCTGTCTTGTCTCCAAGATGAAGTAATACCTACATTGCTGATTTTGCTGTTCACTTTTGCTGTCCTAGTTTTTCTGTTTTGCTTCTTTTATTGTTGTTATTAATCTCCAATATCTAGTACAGTTGGTGACACATAGTATGCCTGTGAAACGGAACCAAACTAGCTCATACTATTGAAATATATTTTTCTATTTCCTCTATTTCCCCCTCTATTTCAAAGACTGTCCTGCCTGGCACCTGGTCTATTAATCCTTTACCTCCGTTCCAGGTGATTTATTTCATTTTGGTAAGTGAAAGCCTATATTATTGCCAGAACCAGCATCTAAATATTCAAAAGTCTAGGTAACTTTTTAAAAGCATATAAAATGATTCCCAATTCATGATGTAATTCCCATTTCCCTAAACATTTATAAATCAAGACTAAATATTCCTTCTGACATGAATAATTCCCTGACCACATTGATCATAGCAAATAGACTTGCTTTATATTAAAGTATTTTAAGTCTAAAATAGATTTTTCCTTTAACCTTGTGATTTAGAGCAAGAAATTTTGTAGACTATTAGTTCTTCATGGATTCCTGTTGTCAATTGCTCATTTGGTGTGAAATAGCATAGAAGTACTTGCAACCCTCATCTGTTTGTGAAGACCAATATTTTATTATGACATCTCAATTTGGAATCAATATACAATTGATGCTTTGCAATATAATAGTTTGTAGAGATCCTAAACTGGAAGTTTAAATGTAAAATCCATTGATGATGACAATGAACTGGAGTCACTCTTTATTTGTTGAGGTGGTCAAAGCGATATAAAAACAATTCACTCAAAAAATAAATTTGATATTGTGGTCAATAGTTTGTTTTCAGTTACATAATTTCAAACAGTCAAGGCAGTGTCAGAGATACTTTTGAATGAAATGAGGTGCTTTGTTTGTCTTCCAAATAAATGTGCCAGCCTTGGCCAGCCTGTGGTGGTTTAGAGTTACATCTCTTGGCAGCAAACCAATGAGCCCACGAGAACTGTGGCATTAAACACACAGGGCAAGTGTGTGCTTCATCTGTCATATTGCTCAAGAGACCAATACTAGCTACTCCTATCTTTTATCTCTGAGGCAGCTTTTATTTAAGAAAATTGGAAAGGATAAGAATTTCAATGAATGTACTAAAAATGTGAGTGTTCTTGTTCGTATTCTTAGAGAGAGGCTGTATGAAAACCAGGTATTTTCCCTAATTCCTGATTATTATTTTATACTGTATTTATAGAACCACTGAATAAGGATACTTTCTGTGTAAAAGATAGATAATATAACTCTTATCTCATTAATATTAAAGAGACCATGAAAGTGAAAGTCACTCAGTCGTGTCCAAGTCTTTGTGACCCCATAGACAATACAGTCCATGAGACCATATAACAAGGTAAACTGCTGCTGCTAAGTCACTTCAGTCATGTCCGACTCTGTGCGACCCCATAGAAGACAGCCCACCAGGCTCCCCCATCCCTGGGATTCTCCAGGCAAGAACACTGGAGTGGGTTGCCATTTCCTTCTCCAAAGCACGAAAGTGAAAAGTGAAAGGGAAGTCGCTCAGTCATGTCCGACTCTTAGCGACCCCATGGACAGCAGCCTTCCAGGTTCCTCTGTCCATGGGATTCTCCAGGCAAGAGTACTGGAGTGGGGTGCCATTGCCTTCTCTTAACAAGGTAAACAAACAAACCTAAAACAAGGAACACAAAAAAACTGAACTAAACTATTTGTAAAATTTCAATAAAGATTTGTAATTTTAGGAAGCGACCTAAGCCATAATTCATTTCTGAATTTGGATCTCATACTCAGTTTGTCTGACGTTTATTCATCATCAGCATGTTTTCATTTGTTCCACAAATAGCTCTAAATATTTTCAATTCTGTAGGAGATATACCGGAGAAGGCAATGGCAACCCACTCCAGTACTCTTGCCTAGAAAATCCCATGGACGGAGGAGCCTGGTAGGCTGCAGTCCATGGGGTCGCTAAGAGTCAGACATGATTGAGCGACTTCACTTTCACTTTTCACTTTCACGCATTGGAGAAGGAAATGGCAACCCACTCCAGTGTTCTTGCCTGGAGAATCCCAGGGACAGGGGAGCCTGGTGGGCTGCTGTCTATGAGGTCACACAGAGTCGGACACGACTGAAGCGACTTAGCAGCAGCAGCAGCAGCAGGGGATACACAATTCCAAGTTATGTGTGAACCTCGAGTCCTCATTTTTGCAAATGGGAATCATGGTGCCTTATACTGTATAGGGTTGTTCAAGGATAAAACAGAAAATGTACAAAATGTGCCCAATGTCTATAAACTAATAGATTCACCAAACATACCTTAAGTACCTATGATATTCTTGGAAGTTTGAAAATAAAAATATATATATTTTTTATTTTTGGAAAAACTGTTTCTATGGGGAACACATGTATACCTGTGGTGGATTCATTTTGATATTTGGCAAAACTAATTATGTAAAGTTTAAAAAAAAAAGATTAATAAAAGTTATGACCTGAAAAAAAAAACAAAACTATTTCTTTATATGTAGCCTGCCAACTTGGAGAAAAACTTTGAAAATAAGTAAAGGATGACTCTAGTGCTTTACTGTATAGATTGTAACAACTAATAATTGCACAAAGAATTGACTTCAGCTGTTGAATGCAACTAAAAGCCCCAAAGCAAGCAAGACTTGTCATTTCTTCTCCTTGGTTTCCTAGTTGATTAAAACTGGCATTTGAAATTGCTCTCTGATTCACCAAAGCAGAGCTTTTGAAATGCTTATAGCTCTTTTCCTGAAATTTATCATGTACATGATTCCATAATATATCTTGGCGGAATTAAAACATTGACTATATAATCGGGGGGTCTTGATCTTAAATTTGTCTCTTTCATTCTGTCAGTCATATTTAATCTTATCTTCTGCCATGTAGGACAAAATCAGAGACATTAAATCTGAAAAAGACTTAAGAAATCATGCAGTCTACACATCTTGTTAAAGAAGTGTCAGCTTAGGCCAAGAGAGGTTAAATGACGTTCACAATGTTATATTTTGAGGAATGGCAGTCATAACAGGAATCCATGTTTCTTAAGTCCAGGCTCAAGTTTTTTTCTATTTTTTTAATAATTTTTAAATATGAAGGAACATTTGAAATCTCTACTAAAATAATCTAAACAATAGCTTATCACTGTGATACTCTGAACTAACATGTATCATCAGACAAATTATAGACCTTAACTTATATTTTTTTTATTAGCATACAAAAAATTCATTGGCCCCTTTGTTAACCTTGAAAAAAGGAAAAGAAATCCTAAGATACAAATCCTAAGAAATACTAAGATACTTGCCCTTGAAAAATTAGAGGGACTAGATATGTAAACATAATGCCAATATATTGTGGGAAAAAGTTCTATGTAATAAAGACAATTGAAAAATATTTTGGAAGGAATTAAAGTAACATATGAAATAATAATGGAAAACAATAAGACCATCTTGTAAAGCTCTCGAGTAGAATAAATATGGACTTAGTCAATCTCTTAATATGGGTTATATTAGTCAGAAATACATTAAAAAGAAGGGAGCTTCCAAAATTGTAAACTGTGATTCATGGTAGCAAATGCATTTTATACTGTGATCTAATAATATATTTGCATGTGTGTATATATCCAAAAGAAGTTTCATGAAAAAAAATTAGTACTTATTTGGTATGATATACTCTGATCCATTTCATTACTTTCTGATGTTCTGATCATGAACAATAATGTTGACTTCGTAACTTGTAGATACCCAGAACTAACATGTATCAACATCTGTTCTGTATCAACTCTTTGGGCATTTCACACATGCTGCCACACATGATTTTCCCCAGGCTTGGTAAGGTAAGTGTGATCACATCTTTTTAGAATGAAGCTGAGTTACCTCCATGGATATTCTATGGCAAAACTGAGATCTGAAACTGAAAAGTCTGACTGCAGAGTTTCTGCTCTAAATGGATCCTCTCTCTGCCTTTCAAGTCTTCTTGCAAATTGTGTTTGTACCCCATTTACGTTCACCTTATGGAGGAGACTGAGCACACTGGATGGAAAGCAAAAGATGTGAAGGTCCAAAAAAGCCTTGGAAAAGACAGGTGAGACGTAGGAAGTGAAGAACAAGCTTGACCTGAATTCCCTGCACCCAGGCCCTTGTGCTCCACAAGACCTATCTAGTTTTCTTGGAGGCTTTACTTGTGCTTTTCAAATCTATATACTTTTTTTCTGTAATATACTTTTGTTCTTCTTACTTTGACTATGGGTGTACTTTTATTCTCTACTCCAGTGATTACAAGATTCCAGCATCTACAAGACTTTTTATACTTAATCTCAAGCCATGAAATTAAAAGATGGTTGCTCCTTGGAAAGAAAGTGATGACAAACCTGCTGCTGCTAAGTCGCTTCAGTGGTGTCCGACTCTGTGCGACCCCATAGACGGCGGCCCACCAGGCTCCCCCATCCCTGGGATTCTCCAGGCAAGAACACTGGAGTGGGTTGCCATTTCCTTCCCCAATGCATGAAAGTGAAAAGTGAAAGGGAAGTCGCTCAGTCATGTCCGACCCTTAGCGACCCCATGGACTGCAACCTACCAGGCTCCTCCGCCCATGGGATTTTCCAGGCAAGAGTACTGGAGTGGGTTGCCATTGCCTTCTCCAACAACAAATCTAGACAGTGTATTAAAAAGGAGTGACATCTCTTTGCTGAGTAAGATCCATATAGTTAAAGCTATGGCTTTTCCAGTAGTCATTTATGGATGTGAGAGTTGGACCACAAAGAAGGCTGTGAGTCAAACAACTGATGTTTTTAAATTGTGGTGCTGGAAAAGACTCTTGAGTCCCTTGGACAGCAAGGAGATCAAAGCAGTCAATCCTAAAGGAAATCAACCCTGAATATTCACTGGAAGGACAGATGCTGAAGTTGAAGTTTCAATGCTTTGGCCATCTGATGCAAAGAGCCAACTCCTTGGAAAACACCTTGATGCTGGGAAAGATTGAAGGCAAAAGGAGAAGTGGGTGGCAGAGGATGAGATGGTTAGACAACATCATTGACTCAATGGTCATGAATTTGAGCCAAGTCAAGGAGTGAAGGAAAATGGACTGGCATGCTGCAGTCCTGGGGCACAAAGAGTCGTATACGACTTGGTGACTGAACAACAACAATCTTAAGCCATCTGCATTCCTCCTGGCTCTAAAGAAAAATTCAGGCCCATCAGCTCAGGAGCCAGGTAGACATGAGTTCAATTACTATACCTAAGACTTGTGTGATCTTGGTCACATCATTCCATCTTTCTAAAGTTTTATTTACTGACTGAAAAATGCACTGACCTTGGGAATTATTCTCCAAAACTGAAATTAGAACATACACAGGCTGACATATAGTGAACACTCAAAGTACTGCAGCTACTTGTTCTAATTCTCTTGACCATGCACAGGACAAGCCCGGGAGCCCCTCTATGACCTCCATACCTCCCCTCCATTCTTATCAGGTCCATGCGGGCATTCCTACACAGGCATCTCTCATTTTCTGGTATCTATTTCTCCCTGGAACACATAAATGAAAGTCAGCTACTACTACTGAGTCACTTCAGTCGTGTCTGACTCTGTGTGACTCCATATATGGCAGCCCACCAGGCTCCCCGTCCCTGGGATTCACCAGGCAAGAACACTGGAGTGGGTTGCCTTTTCCTTCCCCAATGTATGAAAGTGAAAAGTGAAAGGGAAGTCACTCAGTCGTGTCCGACTCTTAGCGACCCCACGGACTGCAGCCCACCAGGCTCCTCCGTCCATGAGATTTTCCAGGCAAGAGTACTGGAGTGGGGTGCCACTGCCTTCTCCAAATGAAGGTCAGAGATAATCCTAATTTTAAGCTCTACTAACAAGGTGCCATCTGATAGCAAATTCCACTAAGAGAGAAGTTGTGTCAACATTTACCCTTTCATGGCACCAGAGTCCAATGGTTAGTGGAGTACAATCATTATTTTTTAAACAAATGAAAGAAAGCTTTGAATTACTTTTCACTGGACTTCTTAATGACTGGACTTAGAAGAGCCCCACTGTATTACAAATAGCAGACATTTCTTATTAAAAATATTTATTTATTTGGCTGCACCTTTAAAAAAATCTTTCTTTCTTTCTTTGCTCTTGGTTGCAGCCTGCAGGATCTTTAGTTGTAGCATGCAAATGCTTATTTGCGGCATGAGATACCTAGCTTCCTGGCAAAGGATCGACCTGACCTGCTTTGGGAACGCTGAGCTTAGCCACTAAACCACCAGGGAAGTCCCACTAATAGCTAACATTTCTTGAATTCTCACTCTAGTCCAGGCTGATGCATTATGTTATTTGTTCCCGATAACGCCCCTATCAGACAAATGTTACTGTTATTCCCATATCACAGGCAAAGAAAGTAGACATGGTAAATAACTTATTTAAGCCTTGTCCAAGCTGAGTTTTTACCCTAGGTAAGTCTGAGAAACCTATATGCAGGTCAGGAAGCAACAGTTAGAACTGGACATGGAACAACAGACTGGTTCCAAATAGGAAAAGGAGTACGTCAAGGCTGTATATTGTCACCCTGCTTATTTAACTTCTATGCAGAGTACATCATGAGAAACGCTGGGCTGGAAGAAGGACAAGCTGGAATCAAGATTTCCGGGAGAAATATCAATAATCTCAGATATGCAGATGATGCCACCCTTATGGCAGAAAGTGAAGAGGAACTAAAAAGCCTCTTGATGAAAGTGAAAGAGGAGAGTGAAAAAGCTGGCTTAAAGCTCAGCATTCAGAAAACTAAGATCATGGCATCTGGTCTCATCACTTCATGGGAAATAGATGGGGAAACAGTGGAAACAGTGTCAGACTTTATTTTTCTGGGCTCCAAAATCACTGCAGATGGTGATTGCAGCCATGAAATTAAAAGACACTTACTCCTTGGAAGGAAAGTTATGACTAACCTAGACAGCATATTGAAACACAGAGATATTACTTTGCCAACAAAGGTCCATCTAGTCAAGGCTATGGTTTTTCCAGTGGTCATGTATGGATGTGAGAGTTGGACTATGAAGAAAGCTGAGCACCGAAGAATTGATGCTTTTGAACTGTGGTGTTGGAGAAGACTCTTGAGAGTCCCTTGGACTGCAAGGAGATCCAACCAGTCCATCCTAAAGGAGATCAGTCCTGGTTGTTCATTGGAAGGACTCATGCTGAGGCTGAAACTCCAATGTTTTGGCCACCTCATGCAAAGAGTTGACTCATTGGAAAAGACCCTGATGCTGGGAGGGATTGGGGGCAGGAGGAGAAGGGGACAACAGAGGATGAGATGGCTGGATGACATCACTGACTCGATGGACATTAGTTTGAGTGAACTCCGGGAGTTGGTGATGGACAGGGAGGCCTGGCGTGCTGCGATTCATGGGGTCGCTAAGAGTCGGACACGACTGAGCGACTGAACTGAACTGTACTTAAGTCTGACTTTAGAGACTGAAAACATCTTTTATCACTAAATGACACCATTGTCTTTAGAGAGATCCTGTGAGAATGAATTATCCAGAGAGAGGTATATAAGTATGCTAGGACTCAATAGCAATTATATTCCCATTACTTTATCTGGGGCTCATGAACACAGGATATATCCTAAGCTATGATGACAGGAGAAAACACATCATGGTATAGAAATGTGGAAGAGACATAATCTGTTATCCTGTCCAGGTCCGAGTCCAAGAAGACTTAGATCAACAGAAGCAACTACCAAATAACAGCTCATCCCTTTGGGGGCTCTTGTGAAAGAAATTGGTGGTATCTAATCTAATTAGCTGGAAAAATAAATTTTAAAAGAGCTGTTATTTACATGATGAAGATGTGCATATGAAGAAGTGCTAGAAAGAAACTCTTAAGAAGTGATTGGTAATGAGGCAAGCAGAGAAGGGGCTTTATCATACCAATACTTTACTAGCTGACAGTTAACTAAGTTCTCTTCTATATTACCCAGAAACACATTTTAAAAAATAGCTTATAATTATCCTTTGAAGAAAAGTTATGACCAACCTAGATAGCATATTCAAAAGCAGAGACATTACTTTGCCAACAAAGGTCCGTCTACTCAAGGCTATGGTTTTTCCAGTGGTCATGTATGGATGTGGGAGTTAGACTGTGAAGAAAGCTGAGCGCCGAAGAATTGATGCTTTTGAACTGTGGTGTAGGAAAAGACTCTTGAGAGTCCCTTGGACTACAAGGAGATCCAACCAGTCCATTCTGAAGGAGATAAGCCCTGGGATTTCTTTGGAAGGAATCATGCTAAAGCTGAAGCTCCAGTACTTTGGCCACCTCATGTGAAGAGTTGACTCATTGGAAAAGATTCTGATGCTGGGAGGGATTGAGGGCAGGAGGAGAAGGGGACGACAGAGGATGAGATGGCTGGATGGCATCACTGACTTGATGGACGTGAGTCTGAGTGAACTCCGGGAGTTGGTGATGGACAGGGAGGCCTGGCGTGCTGCAATTCATGGGGTCGAAAAGAGTCGGACATGACTGAGCGACTGAACTGAACTGAACTGATGGAAATCATTCTTTTCATGCTCACTATCAGTCAGGTACCCGCTCCAGTAATTCTTGCCTAAAGAATCCCATGGACAGAGGAGCCTGGCGGGCTACAGTCCATAGCATGGCAAAGTATCAGACATAACTGAAGCAACTTAGCATGCAGACATCAGTCGGGTGATAGCTAACACTGATAATTCCTCCACTGATTTCTCACAACCATCCATTGTGGTATGTATGACTATCCCTACTGGAAAGAAGAGGAGGCTGAGTCTTACTGAAGTGAAGCAACTTTCCCAGTGAAGGTCACATAGGTACACATGGGGCTATGGTGTGCGATTGAGTCCTGTGAAACTGGATATTTGACTTTTTGATTTACAAAAATTTCATATGATTTTACTTTATAATATGACTTTCCAGTTCAGAATCACTGGAAGGAATCTCACATTCATTTTAGTTTTTCTGGTTCTCCTCTTTCTCTCTTCCCATTTCCCTGAAGGAATTTGACCTAGATGTTGACAAGATTTTGGAAACTACTGGAAAATCTGATTCTAAATGTGTCCTGTAGACCTGTGATCCCTGACTCATCTTCCACAAGATGCCTATCGACTAGACTGTAATGTACCCCCCTGACTTTTTTAAAAGGGAAAAAGATAAAATTATGTGCAATTGTTTTAGTTTGCGAAAGTGTTATTTTTCCAATTTCTTTTCTTATTTGCAACTTCTATTCTTAAACACATCATTGTGTATAAATTTAATATTCATAAAGACCTTACAAATTTGTTTGTAATTCATAATTATAGTAATTTACAATGGAATGATATTCATCAGTTTTAGGGTAATCTAGATTTTAAAATGTTGCTTAAATAATTGGGACTCTAAATCCTACTTTCACTAACCTCTGTTTCCTTCACAAAATTTTCCGGAAACTGTATTTCCTAATTTTATCCTTACAACCAGCAGCCCTTAAAATTGATCTGTTTTAGAAAGTTCCCATTGTACACTGCACACAATTTATGTATAAAATTACATTTCAAGAAGTTAAAAAAATAGTAAGCTAATTCTTTATATTGATTAAGCTAGGCTTTTAAAGAGCTCATTTTTGCTGGCAAAAACACGAGGAAAAATTGGATAGAGTTGTAGAAGATACAATTTTGCATTATAAATAAATGATTCCACTAGGTGGCACTGTTGATTTATCTACTTCTGTAGTTTACCCTCATTTTGTCTTGAAAGCAGAGTCTGTTTTTTCTTTTGTATTTATTTATTTTTACAATCTAATGAAAATTCCTGCATAGGAAAGAGCTGATTTAGGCAATTCTGAACTTGAAAAATGGGTGTTTCTTGCCATTAGAAACCTTATAAATAAGCTGCTACCAAATAAGTTAGTTCTTTTGGCGTACAAGCAAGAAGGTTGATGACATATGTAACTCCCATCTGGATTCTGTAGGTGTAGAAGCAAACTGTCTTTATTTCATCTATATCTCTCTATTTGGGGATTCTTTTAAATAGGAATAATGTCACTGGAATATCTTCCTCCTTACCTGCTTTATTTGGTAATCCGAGACAGTGGCATGCCCAAGAAAGCCAGGTTTTCAATGGCTTTGCAGCCTATGCTGAGAGAAGCAATTTACCATAGGCCTGAATGTCCCTGCACGTTCTCTTTGGGTATTCCAAGAAAGCAAAACGTTGGCTCTCTGGGCCATTTCTCAAAGTTGCGTTTGCAGGGAACAGCCTTGAGGGATGCAGTCATGTCTCTCTCTAGAAAACAGTAAGCTTGTTTTTATCTACTGTAAAAGTGATGATTCCCCCAAGCTTCGTGTTCCTCCCTGTAATCAAGCAACATCCATCATGGCTCCTTGGTGCTGCCCCCATGGAACTTGGGGCAAGTCAGGAGTTGATGCAAATAAACATGAAGCTCTAGCTGAGACAGTCTGGGACCTGGACTGTTTACTGCTGTGCTTGCACCTGGGCATACATCTCCCCGAGCAACAAAATACAAGGAGACTGCATGGGACTAAAAATAACTGCACGCATGCACAATTGGGGCACATTCTGGACAAAAGATACAAAGAGACCAAAAAAAACTTCCACTGCGATTTTGAGGAGCCTGAAGCAAAAGCGGCGAGCATACCCCCTGCATATAACATCACCTAAGGGGCACACCAGACCACCTGACCTGCCTCCTGAGAAATCTGTATGCAGGTCAGGAAACAACAGTTAGAACTGGACATGAAACAACAGACTGGTCCCAAATAGGAAAAGGAGTACATCAAGGCTGTATATTGTCATCCTGAATATTTAACTTATATATATGCAGAGTACCTCATGAGAAATGCTGGCCTGGATGATGTACAAGCTGGAATCAAGATTGCCAGGAGAAATATCAATAACTTCAGATACGCAGATGAGATCACACTTACGGTAGGAAGTGAAGAAAAACTAAAGAGCCTCTTGATGAAAGTGAAAGGGGAGAGTGAAAAAGGTGGATTAAAGCTCAACATTCAGAAAACTAAGTTCATGGCATCCAGTCCTATCACTTCATGGCAAATAGATGGGGAAACAGGGGAAACAGTGGCTGACTTTGTTTTTGGGGGCTCCAAAATCACTGCAGACAGTGACTGTAGCCAGGGAATTAAAAGACGCTTACTCCTTAGAAGGAAAGTTATAACCAACCTAGACAGCATATTAAAAAGCAGAGACATTACTCTGCCAACAAATGTCCATCTCGTCAAGGCTATGGTTTTTCCAGTAGTCATGTATGGGTGTGAGAGTTGAACTGTAAAGAAAGCTGAGCACTGAAGAACTGATGCTTTTGAACTCGGGTGTTGGAGAAGACTCTTGAGAGTCCCTTGGACAGCAAAGAGATCCAACCAGTCCATCCTAAAGGAGATCAGTCCTGAGTGTTCACTGGAAGGACTGATGTTGAAGCTGAAACTCCAATACTTTGGCCACCTGAGGCGAAGAGCTGACTCATTTGAAAAGACCTTGATGTTGGGAAAGATTGAAAGCAGGAAGAGAAGCTGATGACAGAAGATGAGGTGGTTGGATGGTATCACCGACTCAATGGACATGAGTTTGGGTGTCCTCCGGGAGTTGGTGATGGACAGGTGGTCCATGGGGTCACAAAGAGTCGGACACAATTGAGTGACTGAACTGAACTGAACTGAAGGGGTGGGTAAAACACCTAAGCCACCTGCTGTCTGGCCTGACCCCTGGACATACCCTACCCTAACCCCACGTAAGGAACCAGCTTGCTGCTTTCTCTCCACGCCCAGGGAGTGAGCAAGCAAGGGAACATATTGCTTGTTCTCACTCCCTGCTGCTGCAACAGGGGCCCCAGTAAAGCCTTGCCTGAATTTCTTGTCTGGCCTTCAATCAATTTCTATTGATTAAGGAGGCAGAGTCTTGGTGGGTAACGTGGCTACTACTTCTACCATGTTAAATAAAGATTTTTCTTTCTGATCTAGAAGTCTCTCTTTTTTGTTTCTCTGTCAGTATCCAGAAATAATAAATCCCAGATTTTCCATCGCTTCTGACAGTATATCCTGTTTTCCATCGTCCTTAACATACTGATTTTGTTTCAAAATCAATGCGATTCAGATGACTAATAAATCACCTAGTGAAGTCCAGCTTTCTTATCTAATGTAGGAAGGCTTTCTACTACATCTCTAAGTAGTAAAGGTGCATTCTTGGGTTTCAGCCTTCAGTGATAGGAGTTACTATGCCTGAAGTAGCTTATTACATTTTAGAGCAGCTCTATTAAAAAGTTTGATTTGTGCTGAGCCTGATTTTTCATCCTACATCTTTCTCTTGGTGGAACTAGTACACTTTTGAAAGCTATTCAGATATTTCGGTCACTTTCCATGTGAGAACACCTCAGACTTCTCTTGTCTTTAGGCTAACTGATTCTTGTTGTTTTGACCATTTTTTATGTGTTGGTTCTTAATTCTCCTCTTATTGTGTTTGTTCTCCATTTGTTATTTATCAGTGTTCTGATTTTTTTTTTAATTAAGTTCTCAACTATGGAAAAAATATGTTTTAGATGTGATCTGATTATTTTTCACTCCATGTCTCTCTGCCTATCTTTTTCCCTCCTGATCAAATCAATGAAGTCGATGATTCACTCTAATTCATCTTCAAATCCTGGGTATCAAGTGCAATCTCTAATATTTGGCATGTTCTCTTAACATTTATTTATAGGTTTAATGAGTGATATGACCTGTATAGATTGCATTACTGTCACTGCCACCATTCTGGGTATTAGGTTTCCAGTACTATGGACTGACATTTGTATTTGTGAATTTTCATTACTATATTGAGTTATATCAAGGAGATGGGAAGGTAACAAATAAAAATATATTCTGTCTCTGCAACTTACTAGATGTGTGACATTGAGCAAGTTACCATTCACTTCACTGTCATCTCCTCACTTGCGAGTGTGTGTGTGTGCTCAATTGTGTCTGACTCTGCAACCCCACAGGCTGCAGCCCACCAGGCTCCTTTGTCCATGGAATTTTCCAGGTAAGAATACTGGAGTCGGTTGCCATGTCCTCCTCCAGGGGATCTTCCTGACCCAGATTGAGTAATCAAATCCACATTTCCTGCAAGCATGAGGATTCTTTTACCACTGAGCCACTTAGGAATCCCATCTTATTTCCTCACTTCCAAAATGACAAATAGAGAGCATCTACCTCATCAGATTTTATGAAGGTTAAATGAATTAATATAAATCATGTAAAATATGTAGACAAAGAGTAGGCTCTATGTAAGTGTTGGCTGTATAAATTGCCATGGAAGCAGACAGTATCTCATATGCATCTAAGTGTGGAAGTGATGCAGAGAGTAGCACATGCACATTCAATGAAAAGTAGACCCAACTGGGGAAGGCTTCACTGAGGAGGCACTGTTTGTGGTTTGACAGAAGGGAAAAGAATTTCCAGGCTGAGAAATATAAATGAACACAAGCCTGGAATGGTGAAAGTTTTTTCCTTCTCCATCACTAGTTTTAATTACCATAATATAGGAAATGTATACTGTCAAAATAATGTTAAGAAAACAAAAATACCACCACTCACAGAAGGAGGACTGTCATTTGTATAACACTTCAGCTTACAAAACAGCTTTCTTGCATCATCTCATTTGATTCTCCAAACAAAGAAAGCTAGAAGAACTAATCAATACTATAGAAGGTAAGCTCTATTATTTTTCCCCTTTATGAGAAGTAATAGAATTCAATGTGACTGCTAGAGAAACAATAATATTTCTATTAGCCGGAGAGAGTGTGCAGTACAAACCAATCTCCAATCTCCATTTACAAAAGTAAAGTCACTACACAATACAGAATGGATCAGACTTCCACCATTAAAAGCTCAACAAAGATTGATAGAAAAATTAAGAACACTTGAATAAATACGGAAACAGTTCTAATTCCTAGGTGGGAAGAATAGAAGTAAACATTAGAAAAGTCATTGTTTTCTGTAGACAAATGTATACACACACTGCAAAGCCAATAAAAGATGAACGGTACTTGTGTTCCTATATTTGTGCTAGTTCCACGCTGTTAAGTATGGTGATTTTTTTTTCTGGAATCACTCAGTCAACAGATGTTGAGAACCTATTATGTACTAAGCACTGCACTAAATACCAGGAAGTAGCTATGAAGAAGGCAGGGTGCTTGTTCTCAAGGAACTTATGTTTAGTAGAGGAAGACAAAAAAGCTAACAGGTAAACAACAAATTGGGTAATATCAGATATTGATAACTACTATGTAAAAGATAAAATAGTCTAATATGGATGAGAGCAACTGAAAGGGACTTAATTTTATCTAGGGCTGGGGAAGATCTTTCTAAGGAAAGATTTTTCAAAGGAAGGATATTGCATCAATGATAAGGGGAAGAACTGTGGAGTTCAGTGACATGAGTGTTCTAAAAAAAAGGAACAGAAAAATTCAAACAGACGGGAATACAAATAAGCTTGCAGATTCAAAGAAACACAGATTTTAAATATGAATTGAGTGATTATAAACAACTGTGGAGCAGAGGGAGATAAGGCTGCAGATACAGCCAGATTTTTAAAAACTTATAGAGCAAGTAAACAATAGCTCACTTTTTTAAAGTAAAGATTTTTTTTTTTAACTTGAGTGCATTGTGATTTTGTTCACTCTGACTTTTGGATGAAGGATGGAATTTGGGAGATCATAGGTGGCAGCTGCGGAGAAGGCAATGGCACCCCACTCCAGTATTCTTGCCTGGAAAATCCCACGGATGGAGGAGCCTGGTAGGCTGCAGTCCATAGGGTCGCTAAGAGTCGGACACGACTGAGTGACTTCACTTTCACTTTTCACTTTCATGCATTGGAGAAGGAAATGGCAACTCACTCCAGTGTTCTTGCCTGGAGAATCCCAGGGATGGGGGAGCCTGACGGGCTGCCGTCTGTGGGGTTGCACAGAGTCGGACACGACTGAAGCGACTTAGCAGCAGCAGCAGCAGGTGGCAGCTGGGCTTCCCAGGTGGTGCTAGCAGTAAAGAATCTGCTTGCTGATGCTGGAGACGTAAGAGACCTGGGTTTGACCCCTGGGTCAGAAAGATTCCCTGGAGGAGGGCATGGCAACCCACTAGAGTATTCTTGCCTGGAGAATTCCATGGACAGAGGAGTCTGGCAGGCTACAGTCCATAGGGTTGCAAAGAGTGGGACATGAATGAAGCAACTTTGTGGAGAGGTGGCAGTTACAAGGGCTGTTAGATCAGTTATAGGTTGATTGTAATCTCTCAACAGATGACTAGAGTTTTGGAAGAGGAACAGTGATGGGATTAGGCTTATATAAGGGAAGGTAAACTGACAGGCCTTACACATGAGAAGGTTAGGAATGTGATTAAAAGGGAAGAGTTAATCTGAAAAAGAATGTATATACTTATATGTATAATGGAGTCACTTGGCTATACACCTGAAATTAACACACCATTGTAAATCAACTACTCCAATAAAAGTTTTTTAAAAAATGAAAGTAAAAAAAAAGTTCTGTGCACCAAAATCTCACGTGACCATCACAACTGTCCTGCCGTTATTCATTTTATGATGAGCAAGATCTATTATTTAGCATGTCTTTGATTTAAAAAGTGTTGTCATTGGATTATAAAGAATAAATAAACTGAATATATTTTCAA
Organism: Bos indicus; assembly: GCF_029378745.1. Classification (NCBI taxonomy): domain Eukaryota; kingdom Metazoa; phylum Chordata; class Mammalia; order Artiodactyla; family Bovidae; genus Bos; species Bos indicus. The sequence goes on along the minus strand of NC_091765.1, from coordinate 55,937,614 downwards.
TTCAAATTAGAACAGATTTTTGCCAAGCTATTTATGCTTTCATACATTTCATCATCTACTGTTTTTTTTCCCTTTACCCTCTACTCCTACCCCCGACAATTTTCTTTACTTTTAAGGTGTTTCTGGTAGAATGTTTGGAATATTTCTTTCTAGTTTCCATTTTCTGAAAGAAATGGGGAAACACACACACACACACACACAAACATATACTTCTGGACCCAGGGATGGAACCCTGGTTTCCTGCATTACAGGAGGATCCTTTATCATGTAAGCTACCAGGGAAACCCACATACAAACACATACAACTCTTAATAAGCTAAAAAGCACTTAAGAAAAGACAAGTCACACACATACCCATACATAGACATGCCACTAAAGAAACATCTTGAACAAAATGAAATATTTCGAATTGCATCTGTGAAGTTAGTAAATGGAAATGGTACTTTAGTAAGAGAAGAGAAATGCTTATAGAGTATAGGCAAATACTTCAGAGAAAATAATCACTTTTTTCATTAGATGAGGAATCGGAGAAGGCGATGGCACCCCACTCCAGTACTCTTGCCCGGAAAATCCCATGGACGGAGGAGCCTGGTAGGCTGCAGTCCATGGGGTTGCTAAGAGTCAGACACGACTGAGCGACTTCACTTTCACTTTTCACTTTCATGCATTGGAGAAGGAAATGGCAACCCACTCCAGTGTTCTTGCCTGGAGAATCCCAGGGATGGGGGGGCCTTTTAGGCTGCCATCTATGGGGTCACACAGAGTCGGACACGACTGAAGCAACTTAGACTTAGCAGCAGATGAATATGTGTTCTGAAGTTCAAATGTTCCTTCTCAATCCAGTTAATGTTGTTAATAGTGGTTTGGAATCTCCAAAATAATCAAGGTCCTAAAATAATATGAGGGTTAGAAACTAAGAGTTATCTGGAACATGCTCTCATGAAAACTGTTGACATCTGACTGCCTGAGGATCTGTGTTGCCCAGGGTTCTCTTCGTTTCTCTTCCACACAGGATTCTTTTCTCTGACTTCTCACAAACTTACTTTCCACTGCCCTTTCAAAGCTTTTAAAAATAATAGATCCTTTTATTGTTAGGTTTCTCTTTGTTCTCCAGCAAAAGGAGTAAGATCACACTTCTCCCACCCATGTTCTTTTCATCATAATTTCCCACTAATTTTTTGGAAATGTCAGGACAGAAAAAAATGTCATGTTCTACCACTGAGTTTCTAAGTCTCTAGTCTCAGCTTCCTCTGCTGAAAAATAGGAAAGATAGTAATTCCCATTTATTTTTCTTCAAGGTTTGGGTGAGAATCCACTGATATAGTGAATGTGCTTCATACATAGGAGAATAGTATGAATGTTAGTTATGGACAGAATTTTATTAACTCAGCTTTATGCAAAAAATGGATTGAAATAAAGTACATGTTGACTTCATCAAGTTAATTTCTACAATGATGTCATGGTTATTTCATTATTTATTTCATACATTCAGAATGTACTAGAATGAAAATGCAAATGGATGTTGTGTTAGAGATCCCTGACTCCCTGTCAATGGTATCAAAATTTAAGATGAATGTCAATTTTCTAAATTCTTTGTTAAAGTAGATTCTTCAACCCAACTTGCAAAGATTTTTTAATTCAGTAATTCCAGATGGAGTCAAGGAAAATGCACTTTTAACAAGGCTTACGTGTAATTCTGCTGTTCTGTGCTAAGTCACTTCTGTCATGTCTGACTCTTGTGACCCTATGGACCATAGCCTGCCAGCCTCCTTTGTCCATGAATTTCTCTAGGCAAGAATATTGGTGTGGATTGCCAAGCCCTCCTCCAGGGGTATCTTCCCAAGCCAGGGACTGAACCTGTGTCTCTTAACGTCTCTTTCATCAGCAGGTGGGTTCTTTATCACGAGCACCACTCTGCTTTGACCAAATGCTACTGCGGTCTTTGTGTATGGGAGTTTCTGCCAGTGTTAGCCCAGATGTCCATGAATTTGGAACCAATGGACCAAGATTTGGAACTCTGCTTGGTCATTTTCTACCTGAATGACACAGCAAACTGCTGAAACTCTGTCTTTAAGCCTCTGTTTATATTAGTCTGCTAGGACTGTCATAACAAATTACTACAAACTGAGTTGGCTGAAGATAAGAAAGATGCATTTCCTCATAGATCTCAAGACTAAGTCTGAAATCAAAGTGTTGGCAGGACCATGTTCCCTCTGAAGATCTCCTGCCTCTTTAACTCCTGCAGGCTCTGGGCAATTCTTAACAGTACTTGGTTTGTAGCTCCATTGCTCCAATCTCCGCCTCCATCTTCACTTCATATGTACTTGTTTCTCTTTGTGTTATCTTCTCTTCTTTTACAAATCCAGTGATTGGATTTAAGGTTGACCTTAAGCCAGTATTGGAGAAGGAAATGGCAACCCACTCCAGTACCCTTGCCTGGAATATTCCACAGACAGAGGAGCCTGGTAGGCTACAGTCCATGGGGTCGCAAAGAGTTGGACACAACTGCACACTTTCACTAAGCCAGTATGCATGTAGTAGTGCTGTGCACGCATGCTCAGTCATGTCCAACTATTTGTGACCCCATGAACTGTAGTCTGCCAGGCTCCTCTGTCCATGGAATTATTTAGGCAAGAATACTGGAGTGAGTTGGCATTTCCTTCTCTAGGGGATTTTCCTGACCAAGGGATCAAACCCATGCCTCCTGTATTTCCTGCATTAGCAGGCTGGTTCTTTGCCACTGTGCCACCTTCGAAGTCCCAAGCCAGTATGTATACACGTGTCCTAAGTCACTTCATGACTCAGCTGTTAAAAGAATCTGCCTGCAATGCAGGAGACCTGGGTTTGATCCCTGGGTTGGGGAGATCCCCTGGAGAAGGGAAAGGCTACCCACTCTAGTATTCTGGCCTGGAAAATTCCATGAACTGTATGGTCCATGGGGTCACAAAGAGTCAGACACAACTGAAAGACTTTCATTTTCAAGTCACTTCGGTGGTGTCCAACTCTTTGCAACCTATAGACTGTGGCCCGCCAGGCTCCTCTGTCCATGGGATTATCCTGCCAAGAATACTGGAGTGGATTACCATGCCCTTCTCCAGGGGATCTTCTGGGTCTCCTGTGTCTCCTGCATTGCAGGCAGATTCTTTAACGCTGAACCATCTGGGAAGCTCCAAGCCAGTATGACCTCATCTTAATTTAATTACAACTGCAGAGACTTTACATATTTCCTAAAATGGTTACATTCATAGGTTCTGGGTGGACATGAATACTGAGGTGACACTATTCAATCCACCATAGTGTCCTTGAATTAAAAAAATATATTATGATACCATTTGGAAGCATCTAGTTAGTACCTTTGGAGAAGGCAATGGCACCCCACTCCAGTACTCTTGCCTGGAAAATCCCATGGATGGAGAAGCGTGGAAGGCTGCAGTCCATGGGGTCGCTGAGGGTCGGACACGACTGAATGACTTCACTTTCACTTTTCACTTGCATGCATTGGAGAAGGAAATGGCAACCCACTCCAGTGTTCTTGCCTGGAGAATCCCAGGGACGGGGGAGCCATCTATGGCTCCCTGGGAGGGAGGCTGCCATCTATGGGGTCACACAGAGTCCGACATGACTGAAGTGACTTAGCAGCAGCAGTAGCAGCAGCAAGTACCTTATAGTAGATGCTCATTAAGCAATAGTTTTTTTTGTTTGTTTTTTTTTTTTTAATTAATTTTATTTTATTTTTAAACCTTACATAATTGTATTAGTTTTGCCAAATATCAAAATGAATCCACCACAGGTATACATGTGTTCCCCATCCTGAACCCTCCTCCCTCCTCCCTCCCCATACCATCCCTCTGGGTCGTCCCAGTGCACCAGCCCCAAGCATCCAGCATCGTGCATTGAACCTGGACTGGCATCTCGTTTCATACATGACATTTCACATGTTTCAATGCCATTCTCCCAAATCTTCCCACCCTCTCCCTCTCCCACAGAGTCCATAAGACTGTTCTATACATCAGTGTCTGTTTTTCTTCTCTTTTTGTATGTCTTAAACACTGAGTCTCAAACACAAGTCTGAAGACCAGGACTAACTACTTTAGATTTACTGTATAAACATTTGAAAAATACAAATTCTAGGCCAAGGCAAAAGGAGAAGAGGGTGGCCGAGGATGAGATGGTTACACAGTATCACTTACTCAATGGATATGAGTCTGAGCGAAGTCCAGGAGACAGTGAAGGACAGGGAAGCCTAGTGTGCTGCTAGGAGGTCGCCAAGAGTCAGACACGACTTAGCAACTGAACAACAACAGGCTGCTCACTCTAGATTCTTGTTATTCAGTAGATCTGGGATGAAATACAAGCAGTATTTTTCAAAAGTTAACCAGATGATTCTGATCTGCCTTCAGGCTTTTAAATAACATTCTTTGACTAAGAATTTATCACTTCAGGAATAGAACTGGAACTCAAGGATACCTCATTTATAGGAAGTTAGCATAAAATTTAAAAATATATACTTCTTACAGCATGCATTTATTTATGAATAATGATAAAATTAAACAAAGAAAGTACAGGTATTTTCAGAAGTCCAATTTTACCTTTCTGGTTTCAGTTTCAATTTTCAAGGTAAACTTTTCTTTTGTCTATTATAAACGTCAATGGGATTAAATTATTAGCAGAAAATTACAATAAAGACTGAATATTTGAATCACATTCTCTCAAGCCATTATTCCTTTCTACACATTCAGGCTGTTTTTCAGTTAAGTTTATGAATCCTTCCATTCATGTCTTCCCCATCCCTTCTAATGAGGTCATTTTAAAATTAATGTTGAATATCTCTTTTAGAATTTGAGTAGTTTTCAATTTGTCTTTCTTTGGAAATTCCCCATTTGATTTCTGAATCTCACACAAATTCTTTTCTTGCTCAAGAAGACTGAGCACAGTGGTTTCCTCACAGCTTCGTGGGGTGACTGCCAGCAGAAGTCTTCCATTTTATAGCCAGGGAAAATCATGGTGACAGTGAAATTACTGTGAATGAAATTTATTTTTCTGATTATAACACTCATCCACTCCTAGGGTACCCTGTCCTTTTGCCACCATCAGTTGTCACACTTACTTTGAAATAAATGTGAAAAGGTTATGTGAAAATAAGAAATTAGTCTCACATAATAATTCACATTTTTAAAATACTTAGAGCTTAGAAAAGAATATTCAGCTACCTCTTCTGTCACCTTGGTGTATTCGCTTTGGCAACTGGATCTGATGCATTACAACAGGATGTGGATATCTGCTCTTTCAGCAAGACAATACACATTTCATTCGAAGACTTGACTAGATTCTTTATGCTGAACTCGGGGAGATAAGCTAACTTTCCTGGAGTTGCCAAGGGCAACTTGATTGCACATGAAATTAGGAACTACTCTGAAAAAATAATGTCTAGACACATTCTTATATTTCATTTCGGGGAAATATTCACCTAATATCTGTTATCTCCTGCTGTCAAAACACTGCGGATGAAAGCTCTCTCTCCCTTGAATCACATATCTGAGCTCTATGAAAGACTGAGCATAATAGAAGTGATAACATTTCCATGTAGCAGGAAACTTCATTTCAGCATAGAATTGTCAAGTAGCCCTAATACATTTGACTTCTGCTTACCCACTCCAGTGTTCTTGCCTAGAGAATCCCAGGGGCGGGGGAGTCTGGTGGGCTGCCGTCTATGGGGTCGCACCGAGTCGGACACAACTGACGTGACTTAGCAGCAGCAGGAGCAGCTTACTTTTTTATGTTTGAAATTGTTGACATAAGTTCAGGTTGTGCCTCCGCTTGTTACCCCAGAAATGTCATTCCACGGAAGATTTCCTTCTCTGCCTTTGCCCTCCTATTTTTGTTATTTATTCAATTCCTCAGAATACAACTGTGTTTTTCTTCATAATAGATGTTAATTTATCTCACTTATTGTATCCTCATTATTTAGCTATGAAGAATCATAGTTGCGATGTGACTATTCGTGTATATGAGCATGACTCTGACATTGACTGGAAAAGTTAAAGAGAAAACAAGATGTCACTGATGGAGACTAGAAAGCCTCCCGGCAGGCTCTCTTGTCATAGCCGTATCTTGTCAGTTACTGCCTCTCAACTTTTGGCACAGGGATCCAGAGTCATTTACGCACAGGTTGAGTCAGAAACAAGAGATGACTCATTAAAATGTACTCATGAAAGATTGATGGAGAAACCACATATTGATGGAGTCATTTCTCTTGATAAATGGCTGACAAGAAGTCCCAGTACTTACAGTAGCTCTTCAGTGCAGACTCCAAATCCTTCTAATGGAAAATCTGTGCCAGAAATCAAGTTATACTCTCAAATTTGGTAGGTGAATCTGAATTAGAGCAAGGGAGCAGATCATGAGTAGGTGATGACTCTACAGGCTCCACGTGGGTGTTCTTGCTGACCCTAGAATCAGAATTAGGAGAGGACTCTTCACATAGGCAGAGGTGGAAATGCATTAAGAATTGTCTTTTTTTTTTGGTTCTATTTTGAAATTTTCTTTGGACTTCAGACAGACTATCCTTCTAGTATTAATAATTTATTTCTTGGATACCACAAGATATGTTATTGTTTAACTTTTATATATCATGATGGCTCAACTAGATTTTCAGATCCTGTCTTCCTATCTTGAGATTTAGAGACATTCTATTTCTTAAGACAGTGTCTGTAGACAGTTCTTCTGAGTGGCAAACTGTTGCTACCTTAATAAGTTTACCTTATTTCCAACTTTCCAAGCTCTAGTTTCACTTGATGATGGCTCTCTTTGTGTCTATTAAGTCTCATGTGACTGTCACATATAGCTTTTTATACCTGATGTATGAGTGGTGAAACTTTAACTTATCTATGGGTTAAAGAAAGCAAAGCCTTGCTACTTAAAATCTTACATTGCCCAACACTTATGCACACAGACTACTTGTTACAATGAGGTGCAAACTGCATTTTAACCTTAATAGTGATGTAATTAATAAAACAGTTGTGGTGGAGAGCATAGCAACTCCCCTTTCAGTATCTGGGACAAAGGGCAGTGATGATGATGATGTTGGATAAAATTAGCATTACATGGTTAAAAAAAAAAAATAATTGTACTCAAATAATATTCCCAAATATTTTCAGTGAGGTGTTGATTATTAGGTAGGTGATGAAAATCCTGAAGGAAAGAGGAAAAACTTTGGGAAAATTGATGTGGGAAATGTGATGGGGGAAGGGTGTAAGGAAATGCCACTTCCTTTAAATGCTGTTAAATCCAGAGTTTCACAGATAACTACTTGAAGGGATTCTCTGGATGAGGACAACTGACCAAGGGGCATAAGCCCTTTTTGGAGTTTTCCAGAATTGCTTCACCATTGTAGGATCCTTCTTTTTCCCCCCTCATGGCTTTCAGCAAAGCCAAAAGAATCTGGCAGTTCCAAACAAGTTTAACTAAATAGCACATGATAATATGAAAATATTAAATATTAAGATACTTAGGAACCCAAACGATTAAATTTATAACAACAGCTTTGCACTCCCAAACTTATTGGTTCTACCTTTTTACTTATGAGGGCTTCCCTGGTGGCTCAGATGGTAAAGTGTCAACCTGTAATGTGGGAGACCCACGTGCGATCCCTGGGTTGAGGAGATCCCCTGGAGGAGGGAACGGCACCCCACTCCAGTACTCTTGCCTGGAAAATCCCATGGACAGAGAAACCTGGTAGGCTACAGTCCATGGGGTTTCAAAGAGTCGGACATGGAACCTTTTACACATGGAACCTCAAGAACAGCCAGGTCATACCTCTGTCTCTTACTTTCTTGCTCTTAGCAATTGCTGTATTTAATTCCCAGGGCATAGAAAGACCATCTTAACTGTACTCTAAGAGTGTAGAAAAGAGAAGTTAACATATTATCTAATGTCTGTTCTCCCCCGTTAATTCTCTAGTATAAATGGCAATCACTTTTTGAAGTGATTATATGAAATCCTGCCCTTCAAGTCAATGCTTATTTTTATAGATATATATTAACTTAATATAGAGACTATAGATCTGTAGTTGTAGACTGATAGTCAATAACAGTTATGTGGGAAGAATTACATCTAAAGCTTTTCTTCATCAGGTGTCATTCAGGGGTTATGAAAACAGTGCTAGTCTACTACTACTACTACTAAGTCGCTTCAGTCGTGTCCGACTCTGTGCGACCCCATAGACAGAAGCCCACCAAGCTCTCCCGTCCCTGGGATTCTCCAGGCAAGAATACTGGAGTGGGTTGCCATTTCCTTCTCCATGCATGAAAGTGAAAAGTGAAAGTGAAGTTGCTCAGTTGTGTCCGACCCTCAGCGACCCCATGGACTGCAGCCTACCAGGCTCCTCCATCCATGGGATTTTCCAGGCAAGAGTACTGGAGTGGGGTGCCATTGCCTTCTCCAAGTGCTAGTCTAGGAAACCAGAAACACTTCAAAATACAAAATTTGCTGACATACGGTTTAAGATACAATAAACATGATGTGCTGATTAAAATGTAATAAAGCCATTTAAAATGCCAAGCTGAGGGACTAAAAATTAAGTGAGACACAAAGAGGACAAAAAAGAGGAAATGGAAAACCAGAAGACATGAACATGAACATTTGAGGTGATTGGTAGCAAGGGACTTTGGTTTGAATGACTGGTGGGACCAGCAAACAAGGATCCAGGGAGCAGACAATTTGGAAAGGACCAGATTGATTTTTCCTGTATTGCTGTTTCCATTACTGTTCATTTCTGTTCAACATATTTAAAATGTGTTGACTAAGCTAAATGCCTGACAGAAGGAAATGAAGGACATAATGAAAGAAAAGAAGCATAAATGAAGATTTGTTTGTGTGTGGATCTATTTAGATGAAACAAATAGTATTTAAAGTACTTTTTGAGGACTTACTTATACTGTAAATTGTTTTCTTTTTGTAGTTGAGAATGTCATCTTAGTTTTCATTTAATAAAATCCTCATAAGATCCTCAAACTATCATTTAGTTTTTTTTTCCCTAAAAAATAACATTTGAAGAACATGATTTATAACTTATTCAATTAATATATATTGCTTTAGGCACTTCAAAATATGAAACACTCAACCTTTGTAAGAAATCACTTAGGACTCAAATTTAAGCTCACAAAGTATTTTCAAAGAGGGTGAAAGTAACAATGAATCACTTTTTGGCCATTCCAATAAAAAAATTCAGAGGTAGAGCAAGAAATAAAAACACTGAAAATCACTGAATATTACTTGGCTCATTTCTGATTTTGCTTTTGACCTTGTGAAAGTTCCCTCTATCTTTAAACTCTTTGCTCTTCAAAAGTGGAGCTTTTATCCCCCAGAACTTTTTCAAAGAGGATATAACTAATGTACTGCCTCAAACAGTTTGTGGGATGAAGCAGAATATGAATTATTAAATAAATAACATCTAATGTTTATAGTCTGGAATAAAAACATTATGGATGGAAGGAGAAAACTCTTTCAGTTCTGTTTTGAATCCCTGAAATGAAATTTTCTCATCTGTGATTCCATTTTCCTCCTGACTTTTAAGAATCATAAGGTTTCATCATAATGAAACCTTATGATTATCTGTTCTTAATAAGGGAGGATCAGAGTGAGTGTGTGGGGAAAACATTAACAATTTTTTTTTGTTTTTGTTTTTTCTTTATAGACTCAATTAAAATGTTACTCAAATTTTATTGGAACAGTAGTTTATACTTTTGCAGAGTGAGCATTTTAAGCTGCATAAGTAGGTGCTGAGAAATAGATTGATTATTCTATGCACTCTTAAGCCAATAAACATGTTGAGACTTTTCACAATTAAAATAATTTAAGAGAAATGTCTGTTTGGGGCAAAGTTTTATCTAAAAGTTCACATAATAGAAAGAAAATCAACAGAAAACATCAAATTGCATTGTAATTATGTCACTTATTTTGGAAAGCCATATTTTTTAACATAAGGGATTAGCAGTATCTATATCTCTCTATGTCTATATCTACATGTATATCTTTATCTAGCTTTTTACTTTATATTTTCAGATTCTAGCTGTATTAGAGTGTCTGCTTTGCTGCTACTGCTAAGTCGATTCAGTCATGTCTGACTCTGTGCGACTCCATAAGACTGCAGCCCACCAGGCTCCCCTGTCCCTGGGATTCTCAAGGCAAGAACACTGGAGTGGGTTGCCATTTCCTTCTCCAGTGCATGAAAGTGAAAAGTGAAAATTAAGTCACTTAGCCGTGTCCGGCTCTTAGCGGCCCCATGGACTGTAGCCCACCAGGCTCCTCCATCCAGGGGATTTTCCAGGCAAGAGTACTGGAGTGGGGTGCCATTGCCTTCTCTGAGAGTGTCTGCTTTACTCACATATAAAGAGATTGTCTTCATTTTCACCTGGTTGTGTACAATTTGAGTTATAAGGCTTTAATTATGGGAGTAGTTTTTAACTTTCCTCACTTCTCTTTCCTCTGGGCTGCATGTTCAAGACTTTGTGGTTGAAGTTAGCACAAGAATTTCCAGCTTCAGTCTCTGAACACTTTGGGATGACCCATAATCCCAAGAACTGGATGTGTCTTGAGTGTCTTCATTCCCTGAAGAGACGTACTTAATCACTTTCAGAATTTTATTTTTACTCTGATTCATTAAAATATGTTTCTCCTGGTGAATGCTAAAGAAAGTGATGCTATTTTTTTTTGTTCGAGAAAAGGTCACTATGTTATTATTTATGGACATATTTTATTATTTATGGGTATGTCCAGGGTAGGCTATTGGGAAACATATGGCAGGGCAAGGCCTCAGCATTTCCAAAGAGATAACAAACACATACATCAAAAGACTGAGTCTGTAGAAGCCAATGAAATTTTAAATCAAAGAGAACATTCATCTATAGATTCTGATTACAATTATCTATTTGAATCACTTGTCATACACCTTCTCTTTTCTTCCCCTGGGTTGTTGAGGCTCCTGAGACAATTTCCTCAGTTATATTTCAGGTAGATCTTACCACTTTGAGTGACACTCAGAGGAGGTATTCTATTCATCAATCAGGGGTCTATCATTAAGCAAGAACTTTTCCTCAAGTAAGGCACTAGTAGAGCATGAAACTCTTTTGGTGAGTTTCACATATAAATTTCAGTTAAACTGTATTCATAGATAACAAGGCTTAGCCATTCAGGTTAGCCTTATTTCCATTAATACTTTTTTACTCAATCAAAAGTGAACTTGATTCAGTTTTATTGTGTTATATCAGTGTGGCTACCTGATATGAAGAGTTGATTTATTAGAAAAGACCCTGATGCTGGGAAAGGTTGAAGGCAGGAGAAGGGGACCACAGAGGATGAGATGGTTGGATGGCATCCCTGACTTAATGAACATGAGTTTGAGCAAACTCCAGGAGATGGTGAAGGACAGGGAAGTCTGGTGTGCTTCAGTCCATGGAGTCGTGGAGAGTTGGACATGACTGAACAACTGAACAACAATATAAGTGTGAAATGGGCTCATTTCATTTGAAGGCTTTCTCACAAATGTGAGTTGTATATTGACACATAAGCTCTTATCCTTAGTTTCTTCTACTGAAAAGGATATTCTAAAATTTGTTTTAAAAAAGGACAATTTCCAATATACCTATAAAGAAAATAGTAAGGCAAATATTCATTTTTATCCATCATCCAGCTTCAACAATTATCAGCATTTTGACAGTCAGGTTTCATAGACCACTCCCCGACATTATCTTCTCTCTTTTTTTTTTTTTTAAAGCTAAAGCATTTTAAAGAAAACCTTGCATATTCTTTCCTCCCAGAGGTTCATCAGCATGTGTATCTAATGGATAAGAACCTTTGAAAAAAGACCCATATTGCAGTATTACCCAAAGTTAAAAGGAATTTTAAAAATTTTATTACTAATCATCCATTTGGACCTAATTATCTTAAAGATGTCCTTTAGAGCTCATTTGCTAGAATCAGGATCCAAATGTGGTCCACACATTGCTTTTTTAAATTACTGTTTTTTTCACTTGTCATTGATTTGTTGGAGAAATCAGGTTTTTTTTCTTTGTAGCATGTCCTAAATTTGGTTTATTGCTTCCAGTGATGTCATTTTTCTTATCCTACTTTAATCCATACATTCTGCATTCTCCTAGTAAGATCCTGAGGTTTAATAGATTTAGATTTAATTTGTGGAAACAGTAAGAGTGTTTCAGAGAACATCATATCAAGAATTACATGATTTATGGTTGTCTCACTTTCAGTGATGCTTAAGCTCATTAGTGGGTTGAGATAATGCCAAAGTGATTCTTTCTAAAAAAATTCTTTGTCAAATTTCATTTGATGTTTTTAGTATCATCGTTGTCAAGCTCCATTATTTCAATAGGTGGTATGAGATGATTATTTCACAGTTCTATCAACCCTTTGCATTTATTAACCTGAATACTTCTTTAAAGAAAGAAGAATTTTCACACACCAATTGTTTTCTTATCTTGAAATACAATTTGTTCATGAAAGGCTGTATGAATGATTCACTCACTTTATTACTGAATTTTCAAAATAATGAGTTCATATCTTGGTAAGTCCCATGTGTTGTGGGTGTTTAGAGGTGGTCAGTGTGTTGAACTCATGGATTTTACATGTTTAATGTATTTGTTTTTTTTCAAAAAATTTAATAGTTTAACATTTCTTGCAGGGCTAGTCTGATGGTGATAAATTGCCCCAGGTTTTGTCAGAACAAATTTTTATTTCACCTTCACTCTTGAGGATAATTTTGCTAGTACAGAATTCTAGGTTGTTGTTGTTGTATGTGTGTGTTTTCCTTCAACACTGAGTATTTTATTCAACTTTCTTCTTGTTTGTGTAATTTCCTCTACAGATAAGATGTCACCCTCTACCTGGCTTTTTCAATATTTTTCCTTTGTTTTTGTCTGCAGATTGACTGTGACATACTTGGGTGTGTTTTGTTGGTATTTACCCTGTTTGGTGTTTTTGTGAGTTTCTTGGATCCATGATTTGGTGTTTGTCATTAATTTAAAAAACTTCCTAACCACTACCACTTAAAACATTTCTTTTATATCCTTCTGTTTTTATACTCCTCTGAGATCCTAGCCATGAGTATATTCCACATTTCTTGATGTACCACTTTTTTTTTTTTCCTTGTGTTTTTCTGTTTGAGAAGTTTCTACTGACATATCTTTAAGCTCACTGAATCTTTCCTTGGACATGTCAAGTCTGCTGATGAGTCTATCAAAACACTCTTATATTTTTGTCACTTTTTTGTAATAGTTTATAGCATTTCTTTACGATTCTTTTTATATTTGCTATCTCTATACTTAGATTACCTTCCTGTTCTTGCATGTTATCTACTTTTTCCATTAACCCAGAACATATGAATCATAATCATATTAAATTCCCTGTGTCATAATTCCAATATCTGTGTCATATCTGGGCCTGGTTCTAAAGCTCACTTTGTCTATACAAACTATATTTTTACTAACCTTTTGTTGTGCCCTATAATTTTTGTTGAAAGTCGAACATGTTATATCAGGTAATAGGAAGCTGAGATAGTTTGGCCTTTATTGTGAGGATTTCTGTTAGCCTAGCTTAGAAGTAGGCTATGTTTAATGTATTCTGTCACTACAGGTGTCAGAGGCTTCAAACCCTCTAGTGTCATAGTTTATGCTGCTCCTCTTAGTGTTGACCTTCTGTACATACTCTTCCTGAGAGAAGGTTTGTGTCTTGCAGCTCTCGTAGCTATAATTCACTACTATTATGTGCCTGTGTGCTTAGTCACTCAGTCATGTTTTACTCTCTGCCACCCTTTGGACTGTAGCCTGCCACACTCTTCTGTCCATTGGATTTCCAAGGCAAGAATACCAGAGTATGTTGCCATTTCCCCCTCCAGGGTATCTTCCTGACCCAGGAAATGAAACCATAGTCTCCTGTGTCTCCTGATTTCTGGCTGATTCCTTACCCGCTGAGCCATCAGACAAGCTCCCACTGCTATTATACTGGAGCTCTACTGGTGTGTAGAAAGGATGCTAAGGGGAAGCATTCCGTAGTGTTATGATTATAAACACATGTCTTTTTGTTGACGTGTGTCTCTGGGCTTTGACCCAATTTGTCTTTTATTGGTTTCTTGCTTTCAGATAAAAGATATCCCAAGCCATCTTGTACATTGACTTTGTCACACCTGCATGGAGCAGTTTCTTCAAAAAAGCTTGAAATAATCATTAAAGAGCAAAACAAACAAAACATATCCTTGATGAACACTGGCTAAGTTATTCCATGGTATACTATTTCCAAGTATATTCCAAGAACATGAGCTAAATTATTCCATGGTATATACTTCCAAGGCAAACCATTCAATATCACAGTAATCCAACTGTATGCCCCAACTACTAATGCCGAAGAAGCTGAAGTTGAATATTTCTATGATGACCTACAAGGTCTTCTGGAACTAACAACAAAAAAAGGTGTCTTTTTCAATTTACGGGACTGGAATGCAAAAGCAGCAAGTCAAGAGATACCTGGAGTAACAGGCAAGTTTGGCCTTGGAGTACAAAATGAAGCAGGGCAAAGGCTAATAGAGTTTTGCCAAGAAAACACACTGGTCATAGCAAAAACCCTCTTCCAACAACACAAGAGAAGACTCTACACATGGACATCACCAGATGGTCAACACCGAAATCAGACTGATTGTATTCTTTGCAGCCAAATGTGGAGAAGCTCTACAGAGTCAGCAAAAACGAGGCCGGGAGCTGACTGTGGCTCAGATCATAAACACCTTATTGCCAAATTCAGACTTAAACTGAAGAAAGTAGGGAAAACCACTAGACCATTCATGTATGAGCTAAATCAAATCCCTTATGATTATACACTGAAAGTGACAAATAGATATGTGGGATTAGATATGATAGAGTGCCATAAGAACTCTGGACAGAGGTTCGTGACATTGTGCAGGAGGCAGTGATCAAGAACATCCCCAAGAAAAACAAATAAAAAAGAAAAATGATTGTGTGAAGATGCCTTAAAAATAGCTGAGAAAGCAGAGAAGATAAAGGCAAAGGAGAAAGGGAATAGATATATCCATCTAAATGCAGAGTTCCAAAGAATAGCAAGGAGAGATAAGAAAGCCTTTCTCAGTGATCAATGCAAAGAAATAGAGGAAAACAATAAGATGGGAAAGATGAGATCTCTTCAAGAAAATTAGAGATACCAAGAGAATATTTCATGCAAAGATGGGCACAATAAAGGACAAAAAAGGTATGGACCTAACAGAAGCAGAAGATATTAAGAAGAGGTGGCAAGAATACACAGAACTATACAAAGAAGATCTTAGTGACCCATATAACCACAATGGTGTGATCACTTACCTAGAGCCAGACATCCTGGAATGTGAAGTCAAGTGGGCCTTAGAAAGCATCACTATGAACAAAGCTAGTGGAGGTGATGGAATTCCAGTTGAGCTATCTCAAATCCTAAAAGATGATGCTGATAAAGTGCTGCACTCAATATGCCAGCATATTTGGAAAACTCAGCAGTGGCCACAGGACTGAAAAAGGTCAGTTTTCATTCTAATCCCAAAGAAAGGCAATACCCCAAATGTTCAAACTACTGCACAAGTGCACTTATCGCACATGCTAGCAAAGTAATGTTCAATTCTCTAAGCTAGGCTTCAACAGTATGTGAATCAAGAACTTCCAGATGTTCAAGCTGGTTTTAGAAAAGGCAGAGGAACCAGAGATCAAGTTGCCAACATCTGCTGGATCATAGAAAAATCAAGAGAGTTCCATAAAAACACCTACCTCTGCTTCACTGACTATGCCAAAGCCTTTGATTGTGTGAATCACAACAAACTGTGGTAAATTCTTAGAGAGATGAGAATACCACATCACCTTACCTGCCTCCTGAGAAATCTATATGCAGTTCAAAAAGCAACAGTTAGAATGGGACATGAAACGACAGACTGACTCCAAAGTGGGAAAGGAGTATGTCAAGGCTGTATATTGTCACCCTGCTTATTTAACTTATATGCAGAGTACATCATGAGAAACGCTGGGCTGGATGAAGCACAAGCTGAAATCAAGATTGCTGGGAGAAATATCAGCAACCTCAGATATGCAGATGACACCATCCTTATAGCAGAAAGGGATGAGGAACTATGAGCTTCTTGATGAAAGTGGAAGAGGAGAGGGAAAAAGCTGTCTTAAAAAAAGCTCAACATTCAAAAAACTAAAAGCATGGCATCTGGTCCCACCACTTCATGGCAAACAGATGGGGAAACAATGGAAACTGTGAGAGAATTTATTTTCTTAGACTCCAAAATCACTGCAGATGGTGACTGCAGCCATGAAATTAAAAAACACTTGCTCCTTGGAAGAAAAGCTATGACAGTGTATTAAAAAGCAGAGACACTACTTTGTCAGCAAATTCCCATCTAGTCATAGCTATGGTTTTTCCAGTAGTCATGTTCGGATGTGAGAGTTGGACCATAAACAAATCTGAGTGCCAAAGAATTGATGCTTTTGAACTCTGGTGTTGGAGAAGACTCTAGAGAGTCCCTTGTACTGCAAGGAGATCCAACCAATCAATCGTAAAGCAAATCAGTCCTGAATATTCATTGGAAGGACTGATGCTGAAGCTCCAATATTTTGGCCACCTGATGTGAAGAACTGAGTCATTTGAAAGGACCCTGATGCTGGGAAAGATTGAAGGTAGAAGGAGAAGGGGACAACAGAGGATGAGATGGTTGGATGGCATCATCGACTCGACGGATGTGAGTTTGAGCAAGCTCCGTGAGTTTGTGGACAGGGAAGCCTGGATTGCTGAAGTCCATGGGGTTGCAAAGAGTTGGACATGACTGAGCGACTGAACTGAACTGAATACAGAATCTATTTATGATTATTATATCTACTGATATTTGTTTAATAATTCAGTAATGTTTATGAGCACTTACTCTGTGCCTGCACTGTTCTAGGTCTGAAGGTTTATCAGTGAACAATATAGGACTTTTGCATTCATTGCACTTCATTATCAAAACGACAAGCAAAACACAATAAACTCCTATAAAAAAGTAAAATAATGTTGTTGCACGTTGCTAGGTGCCATGAAAGAAAGGAGAAAATAGAGCTGAATAAGAGGGCCAAAAATGGGTGCATACATATGGTCTATTACAATTTTTAATAAAGTGATCTGAGTGATCTTATTGAGTGACAACTGGGTTAAACTTGAGATGGGTGAGGGGTTAAGCCACGCTGATACCTGAAAAGAGTGTTCTAGACATATTCTACTGGCCCATATCCAACCATTTACTACCTATCCTATTAAATAATAACAGCAAAATTTCTCTATCTTTGGAATTAGGTTTCAGGGAGGTTTCATACTAGATACCTATGTAACATTTTGGAGACCTGAAGTACTAAGAAGTTATGAAATTTGGGCTATAGCATTTGGTATTTTCTGCTTAGAACAGTAAGAAGCCCTAATTTGTAAAAGAAGGAAAATAGTTATGTACTTCTCTAACATTTAAGGAGCATTTTAGAAAACATTTCCAAATAATTTTTACTGGATGTGTCTACAATGAACTGAAAGTGATACCATGCCTTGGATCATCAGTTTTTGAAATTTCCTTCTCAGTCATATTTAATTGAAGAAAATGTTCTTGTTAAATAAAGTTCTTTCATGTGGATCAAGAGAACTATGAAAGATCACTAATTGTGATCTCTAATGTAAGAAAATAATTGAGACTTAATTATTAAACTAAAAATGAAGCTGCTATATATAATTTTCTTGTAAATGAGAATAAGTAAAATAAAATCAACTTTCTTAGTATAACCTTGGAAAGGGTGGAATCCTGAGAAACCAGAAGGATGAGACAATCTAAAGGAACATCATGAATCCACAAAAAAAATTTTCTGAGCTGAAAACAATAAGATAAAAGCATCAAAAGTACATCATAGTTAACATTTTTCTCATGTATTTTTCCACTTGAACATTTTAACATATCTTTTGAAGTTGCATATGTTAATTTACAATGTTTGAAATTGGAATTTTAATGAGTCCAATCATAATACTCCTTCATACATAAAAGTCAAAAGACCTTAATATATATTACCTTGTTAATTAGCTACAGTTCTAAGTTTTAGAAAAGGGAGAGCTTATTATCCAAATGAGAATTAGAGAGGTTAAATTTTCACTTATAATAAAGTGAGATAATAAAGTTGATTCTCACTTATAATAAAGCTGAAAGTAGAAATCATATCTTATTACTCCTAGTCTAGGGAACTCTTTAAAAAAAAAAAATCCTTTCTTATGTAAAGTGGATCTTTTCCAAAATGTCATCTTGGGCCACTAGTACTTTTAAAGCATATGAAGGTGGTTTGGGAGGCAATGGAATAATAATGTGGAGCGGGATAGAGATTGACTGGAACTTACACCTGAAAGATCCCGCTACAGATGACCAGAGCAAGAGACCATTATGTACAGATGTTACCTGTTCCTAGCTTTACTTTGTTCCCCATTCTTCACACTGAAAAGTGAAAGTGAAAATTGGTCGCACTGTTGTGTCCGACTCTGCGATCCCATGGACTGTAGCCCGCCAGGCTCCTCTGTCCATGGACTTCTCTGGGCTACAGTACTGGAGTGGGTTGCCATTTCCTTCTCCAGGGAATCTTCCGAACCCAGGGATCAAACCTGGGTCTCCTGCATTGCAGGCAGATTCTTTACCAACTGAACTACTAGCCACACAATCTATTGTAACCAGTTCAATTTCCAGTTCTTATTAAGAAAATGATCTCTGTAGCAAAGGCACTGCTTCCGAAAGGCCACTCTTAAAATGCATACTTAATGACCAGGAGAATAGAAATAACTGAAGTTCTAGTTCAAAAGTAATGAATACTCTTACTCATGTATATAAATTTGTGGTTGTTGGTCTTGGATGAATACTGTGCTTTGTTATGAAGAATTCTGACACTGAGCTCAGGGGGAATGAGTTCTAGGGTCAGATATTGATATCTTCCCTGAGTGCAAAAGGAGGAATTTGCTATTGCTGATAGAGTCTTCTTCCAGAGGTAAGAAATACTTCAAGGCAAAGACAGATAAGCAGGGAAGAGGCAAAGAAAGGTGGCAAATTTAGTCCACTTAGACCACAGCTTTAGCACTGAGTCCTTGGAAGTCATGGCTATGGGTCCCTTAGAGTCAGCAGAAGGATAATTCTAACTACAGATTTTGCTGAGAGCTGGTCTTTTCTGCAGCTTTTCTTTGATTATTCACTTTTAGGGTGAGTGGATTTTTTTTTTTTTTACAATTGCAATAACTTTGTGTTAGTTTTTTAATTTTTTAAAATACATTTACTAAAATCTCATATGCATTTCACCACAAACTTGTGATTAGACCAGGCAAGAATTGATATACATTTTCTCATCAAAGAGAGAATAAACATAAAATTAAACTCTTTGCCTCCAATTTGATATATCAGGAGAACCACAATTTCTTAATACAGATTATTGTGTCTTTTCCCCACGATTAAATCCTTGTCTTGATATTTTTTTCAGGACATCCAAAATACTGTGCCAGTTGATATTTTGCTCTAAAGAATTCATTATCTCTTTTCAGTGAAACAGAAGACTTAAAATGAAATACTCATCTTTTATTAAAAATTTCTAACATGTTTGATGTGACAAGATAGGAAGAGGAAAAGTGTTAAAAGGACAAAATCCTTTAGGTCTTCAAAGATTGCAAAATAAATTGCTACAAACCACTGAAAATATAAAACAAAAAGTACAATATCTATAAAAATATGGGCACATATATAAGAACCAGGCTTCACTTCCACTTAAACCTGTTCAATAGCTGAAAAACATTCGTTGAAAAATTAATGTTACAGCTGTCAAAATGAAACACAATTCACCTTTATCAAGAAAATCTGAATGTCAGCTTCTAAATGATATTGGTTTATAGAAATGGAGTAGATGTTTTCTAACAAAAATAGTATCCCAATACATTGTTTCCTAATGGAACATCAATATACTGTAATTCCTTTTTACTCTTTCCTGATGTCCCTTTACTCTAGTTCATTAATCTCTATAGTCAAGTCTTGATCAATGCTCCTAATTCCAGACTGTATCCAATGGGGAATTAATAATGAGGTAATATTAATTATCTTTTATGATTCAAAATTCAGTACTATAAGGAAGATAACTATTACTTCTCTTTGAGTTTTCTCTCCTTGTGCCTGTTTCTGCTCCCTTCTAGGAGTCTTTTTTTTTTTTTTTTAATTTCTTCCTTGGTTTGACCATGTTTCTTCCCAAGGATCAAAACCTGATTCCATTTTAACAAAAATTTTTACTGTATAGTTATGGGCATATTTCTTGTTGCAATTATGGATTTCATTACGAAGCTGTTCAACAACTTATGTTTATATTTTATAGAAATAGAATATTTTTTAATGAAAAGGAAACAGGGACATTTGAGTTTCATTGAACATTAAATAGAAAGATTATTCTAAATTAAAGCAAGGAACCAAAGGAAAATATTTCAATGAAATTTCAAAATGGATGGTTTATTTTCTATCTTGTTGGAGAAAATGGACAATTCCATGTCCTGGATTAATTATATAACTGTGCCAACAAAAATGTTTGTAATATATGTTGATAGAAAGTTGTTTATTTTTCTCAAAAATATTTATGTAGGCCAGTTGGATATCTTGCCTCATCTCCTATTCAAAATCATGAAATGATCTTGGGATATATAATTAGAAACAAAATCTTATCCTGACTCAAAAGACCTCTCCACCCAATTTTATTATTGAATAACAATGAAACCAGAATGTGACGCACACCACAGGCAAAGAGAAATCTCATCCTTTTATATAGACAAACAGATATAGTCCATTGTATACGTGGTTCAAGATAAATAATAACTGGCCCTCAGGTGAGAGTACTTCACAATACCATTTGTGACACATAATTCATCTTAAATCTACCTAGTAAGTGGGATGATGATCTGTGATGGCTAGTTGCCTTTATCTGGAGAGAAACAAACTCTCATATCTTGTGGCAGGAGGTAGTTTTGCAACCTGGAGCAAGTGACACACAGAAGGCTCCTACACTCACATAGGAAGTCGGATGTAGAGATGCTACCTCTAATTGTTACATTCAAAGATAAAATAAAAGAAAAAAAAAAGGAAAAAAAAAGCAAACAAACAAAAAACAAAGAGATAAGTCCCAGGGCCTCCAAGAAGACCTAGGTCAAATCTGACAAAGGCCTCTCAAGTCTTTAGAGGGATTTATGTACATTTCAGAGAGAGAAAAAAGTACACACAAGTACTTCTAAGGTAAATACTCTTATGAAAAAGAAAAAGTTTCTTATTTTCAAGAGAGGAGTTAAGTCTCGTATTTTTAGTTTGTCTTTGTAACCTCTAGACTCTCTGATACAGATGTCTACTTCCTCTATAGTGCTTGTATCACAAAGGGGTCTGGCACATTGAAACTATTGAATCTCCTCCCATGTTAGAGATGGAAGGATATTAATGGAGTGCAATAAGGTTATTTTTTCCAGAGCATGAAGAGGTAATCAGTGTAATATACTGATTTTAACTACTAGAAAAAAATAGGCAACCAGGTGATTGAAAAAGAGAAGAAAAAAACATACAATTCTTTTCACTTACTTCACACAGCTAGAAGCCTGCCATGAATTGGAATCAACACCCAAGATTTCAGATAATTGCCACCTCTTCTTTTCATTTTTGATGCATTTTCAAGTCTCTTAAAATCAAATATTCAAATGACAATTTTCGAAAGATTTACTCTCTAAAACCCATAAATCAGATTATTTGCACTTTGTGGCTTGATTTATTAGATTAAAATACTTGGAAATCATTACTCTAATTTCTACTAGGCATTTTCTACTTGATTATTTTTTTGTGTAGCTTTGGGTTCTGCTTTTAAATAGTTCTGGATTTGGGTTCTGTTTTTAAGTATTTCTGCCCTCTCTCTCTCTTTTGCCATTTCTCTCTCTATATGATTTCCACCTTCACATTGGGTAAGATATCGAACTACTGCACAACTTAATTCTATCCACCACAAAGGCAGTCAAATCTCCTCCAAAACATTCCTGAAATATATAATCAACTGATGGTTTAACTACAATTTATTTACAATTTAATGAATTTTTCAAGCAGCAATTGTATTTTTTCATTGTTGCAATGGTATACATAATTTATATCTTGTTCCTAAGCCTAACAAATGTGTTTTCTAGAGATAAGAGGTCTATTACCACTATGTTTGTTCTCTGCATAGCCAAAATTTTCCAAAAGTTTTATGAATATTACTTATATTTTCTAATCATTTCCCCCTTTTAATTATGGACTTAGACTCAGTTTTGCTTGCTGAAATTCCTGTCTCTGTTTTGTTACTTTGGTAATTTTATGTGATCAGATTTGAATCACAGTAACTTGTTAACCTAACGTAGAATGAACCTTGCCCTCCTACAAATACATATATATTAACATTCAGTTTTAGTTCACATTACTTATTGACAATTTAAGAGCAGTCATATGCAAAATTTCATTGTTGATGGGAAATGAAACAATGTAAAATGCTAACTTGATTATGACTTTTTGAAATCTTATCCTTGAAAATGTCATATCTTGGAATTTAGTTTCTATTTCTTTATTCACTAGTAAATCTCAAAAACAAAGTTGATGAAAAACTTCCTTTAAATTCAAGAGGTTAATCATTAAGATGTTGTACAGATCTAAGTGAAATTTTCTATAAAGTACAGAAACATAATAGCAGTGGTCTTCTGGTATGTGTTTTACAATATTTTAGAATTGACATGAAATAACTCCTTTGGAAAGTAAGTTTTCATAGGGTAAATATATTTTTACCATATTTTTTTTTACATTTTTTCCATATTTATCTAGTATTTTACCAGATATGTATCCTCAATATATTTTCAGTAACAATCGTGTTATTTCTTAAGCTGTATAACAAGAAGGGCTTAACTACTAATATTTATTATAATAATAAAAGTTATCACTTGTTCAAATCTCCCTATATATTAGGTGTTTTTTCAAGTGCTTCCATGCATTATCTCTTAAATCTTTATGATACTCTATAAGGGCAAGCCCTCATAACTATTACGGATGAGGAAATTGAGGTTCAGAATGGTGAGGTGGCTGCACAAGCCCAGGTACACTAAGTGCTGGGATTTGAACACCAGCCCAGGATTGTCTGCATAAGCACCACTGATCTTAACCAATATATTAACTGCTTAATTTAGAAATTGCCAATCTCAGTAATGTATAATCAATTAAATGAGAGAGTAAATTGGAAACCTATAGAGAATCAATAAATATTGTTTCCCTTCCTGATTCTTCTCCTATATCCTCCAGACCCTCCTTTTGGCATCACAGGAAAAAAATCCCAACTATGGTTCTTTACTCAGTTCTGGCTCGTATTCTGTGCTTCAGAATGTGTCATGTCATTTCATCCTCATAACCATTTAATATATGTTAAATGGTTCTTAAAGTTGTTCTTACTTTACAGAGAAGTATAACCCAAATTGTGAAAACAAATTGACTAAGATTTTTGGACTCCATCTAGTGATTTTTCCTTTATGACTGTGTGATGGTTCATTTTATGTGCCAACTTGCAGTGTGTTTTTGGATGCCATTAACATTTAAATGAATGAAATTTGAGTAAAGCAGATTGCCCTCCATGATTAGAAGTGGGCCTCATCCAATCAGCTGAAGGAAAGCCTAAATAGAAAAAAGAATGGGCTCCTGGAGCAAGAGGCAATTCTCCAGCAGATTGTCTTCAAACTTTATCTGCATCACTGGTTCTCCTGGATATCCAGAGTGCCAGCCAACATTGTAGATTTAGGACTTGTCAGACTATAAATTTATGTGAGCCAATTTTTATAATAAATCTTTTGATGTAAATACATGTTCTATTGGTTGCATTTCTCTGAGAACCCTGACTAATATACACACTGGGCTTCTGGCATGCATAATTAATGTTAGAAAACTTGGTAATAGGTAGCAGGTCATACACGACTCCCTATTCACCCCTACTGGGACTTCCATGGGGCTTCCCAGGTGGCACAGTGATAAAGAATCCACCTGCAAATGCAGGAGACACAGGAGACACAGGTTTGTGTGTTTCCCTGGGTTGGGAAAGTTCCCTGGAGTAGGAAATGGCAACCCACACAGTATTTTGCTTGGAAAATCTCATGGACAGAGAAGCCCGGTGGGCTCCAGTCCATTGGGTCACAAAGAGTCAAACATGATTGATCTACTGAGCACACATGGGGACTTCCAATAAGGAATATACTTGATTCTTCTAAATGTGACTTTTTGTTTAAAAAAGAATTTAATAGTAATAAATGTTTAGAGGAAAATATTACTTGAATAAGAGTAATAATCATTCAATTACAAATGCAAACAAATTATATGCAAGAAACACCCTTTATAAAAAGTGTGAAAATCATTATTTAGGAGAGCTCAACTTACAATATATTGATTTTTAAAAAAGCATTTTAATTAGGTGCTGGGTAACTGAACATAAGGACTTCCCTGGTGGCTCAGATGGTAAAGCGTCTGTCTACAATGTGGGAGACCCAGGTTCAATCCCTGGGTTGGGAAGATCCACTGGAGAAGGAAACGACAATCCACTCCAGTACTATTGCCTGGAAAATCCCATGGACAGAGGAGCCTTGTAGGCTACAGTCCATGGGGTCGCAGAGTCGGACACGACTGAGCGACTTTACTCACTCACTTAACTGAACATAACAAATAATGTAGTAGATAGATGTTTGTATCAGTCTATCAAATTTTGCCCAATTGTGCCTTGGCCTTTTACTATTACAAATTCAAAGAAGTTTCCCAAGTATTCTTACTAGATGTTGTTGTATATTTATTGGAAAGTTTCTCAAAATGATCAATACAAGCACATAAAAGAATAAACTCTCTTTATGAAAAGGGAGTAGTAGTTTCATCCCTTGGATTTGTTGCAGACAACAGCCAATATATGCATGCTTTTCACTTTTACTGGGGACAAATTTGTAAATTATAAAAGTGGCAGTGCATTTGTTAAATTCATGATTAAAAAACAAACAGGGGATAGAAATTAAATTTAAATACTATGTATGTATTTAAGTACTATGTATATATACACACAATATACCTTAGAAAGGTTGAATAGCACAAAAGCTGGATGTAAATCTATTGAAACAAGAGCTATGGAGTGGATTCATAGAACAGAATAGGAGAAACCAAATAAAATGTCTATTTTTTAATTACAATAAAATCTAGAATATTAGAGTTTAAAAAGAGGAAGTCTAAGATCAGAAAATAGTATATTTATGTAAAAGTAATTATGATAAAAATTAAAAATAGTGATAATATCATTTGATTGGATATTTCAGGAAAAGTATCCATGTGGATACTAAGATCTGAAATATTGGTTAAGGAGTAGAAGAACAACTATACTGAATGGATACATAAAAGAAAAAGAATCACTAGATCAGCCCTGGGATTTCTTTGGAAGGAATGATGCTGAAGCTCAAACTCCAGTATTTTGGCCACTTCATGCGAAAAGTTGACTCATTGGAAAAGACTCTGATGCTGGGAGGGGACTGGGGGCAGGAGGAGAAGGGGACGACAGAGGATGAGATGGCTGGATGGCATCACTGACTCGATGGACGTGAGTCTGAGTGAACTCCGGGAGTTGGCGATGGATAGGGAGGCCTAGCGTGCTGCGATTCGTGGGGTCGCAAAGAGTCAGACACGACTGAGTGACTGAACTGAACTGAACTGAACTGCCATTTGAAATTAGAGTAAAAGAAACCAGAAAAAAGGTGGTGGACAGATGATCATCAAATAAACATTTTAAAAGGTTTCCTGATCTGAGAAAAGACTCGAAACATTAGATCAAAAGTTGTAAGAGAGTACTGGGCAAATTTAGTGAAAATAGATACCTTGCATATCCAGCAGATAAGATGGGTTGCTTTCAAAGGATATAATGAGGTTGGTGTTAGATTTTTTTTTATCCTGATCACTGAGGGTCAGAAATCAATACAGCAACATCAGTAGCTTTAAAAGAAAAGAAGTCTAAGCCTAAGAAATCTTTATTTATTGCAAGCGCAGGAGAAAGAGATTCTGTGACATGCAAGGACATGAAAATTATACCACCTAAGTAGTCATTCTGAAAAAAATTACTTGAATATATATCTAGCTAGTGGAAACATGCCTCAAAATAAATTTTTCAAGAAGAGAAGTAAATGTATAAAAAATTATGGTGAGCCATTCAATCAGGAAAAAGTAATATAGAAACAATTATTGTTAATATGATAAAACAATGAGAATTTTAATGCAAAAGTATTAATAATTTACAACTAACTAAAGTGATTTAAATGAAAATAACATGAAGGAATCAGTAAAAGGAGGGAAATTCTCAGTTAATATCAGAAGTCAGTTATTTATAAGTAATCACGTGATACTCATTTTTTAAAACAATGAAGCACATGTTTCTAAGACTAAATGCAATCAGAATCATCTGGGCAAGTTCTCAAGCATATGTGTTGCCAAGATTCATCCCAGATCTTCAGAAACAAAATGTGAGACATGGGAATTAATGCCACTGAAAAGCTTACTACAATTTTTTACCTCCCTGTATCAGGCATTTAAGCACAAGTTTAGCATGGATCACAGTAGTTCTGGGAGGCAGCCAATCAAATATTCTGTAAGAGAACTGAAGATCTGTATTCTAGTATGTAGCTTAATTTTTTTCCCTTACCTTTCCCTTTGGCAATTGATAGGAGTAGGGAAGAAAGAAAACTATGTTTTTCTGTAGCATTTAAAAGTTCTCAGAAGATAACACATTAAAATAGGGACAAGAGTATATATTGTGTTCAAAAATTCTATGAAGATTCTTTATTTTCTGCTTCGTATTGAAAACTTTACTGAGAGAAGAGAGGCTGCCTTTGAAGACCTCAAAAGAGGTAAGCAAATGAACTTGGAGTGGACATCACAATTGATCCCACAACAGTGAATGAAATGAGGTTAAGTAATTTGCGATTTGTGGTGTCAGTGGTCAATCTCCAGGGGATATAATACAAGAGGTCAGAACACCTTCTCCTGAGGCTGTTATTAGTTATAGGTATTGGTGCAACCTCAGAGATTGGCTATAAGTTATAGGTAAAAAATCCTATGTTTGCTTCATGGTCAGGTATACACTGGGATGCACCTTTGCAGAGAGTTGAAGATGGGAAATGTAAGTTCCTCAGGGAACAAATTATCAATGCATTTTTTAAAAGGGCAGAGCTGCTAAAACAAATAAAGCTAAACATCTATTAAGACACAAAGCTCTAGAAGCTTATTTCTTACACAAGTAACAATCTAACAGTGCTATTTGTTGGTTAGTGGCACTCCTCCACTTGGTGACACAAGCACTGGAACTTTCTATTGTATGGCTCTGCCATCCCTTAGAGCTTCATTATAGTCAGCATCCAACGGGCAAAACTGGGGGATGAGAATGTCTCTACCAGAAGCACTAAAAGACAATTAGAACCAAAGAGGCGTAATTCCTTAAAACATAATTCCTGAAACATAATCCTTGGCTAGAAAGCCTCCAACAGCTAGCCATCCCTCCTGGAAGATATAAACATCTTAGATTGGACTTTTTTGACATCCTGAAACTCTCATCTAATTACACTGAAGTGTCCAAATTAATCCTAGTTCTCTGGAAAGAGAACTCTGGAAAGAGTCTGCAACCCAACAAATGCGGACTAAAATCTTATAAAATTAAAAAACAAAAGCAGGAAAGTTTTCATTGAAAAATAGGCAAAGGACCCAAATTTACAGAAAAAAGAAATCAAAATGGGACATAAGAAACCTTGTATTCAATTTCAATAAAACCACAAAATGTAAAGACTCCTCCTCCTCCACATATTACACTGACATAATGTGTAAGCTAGTTAATAGTCAATGTCAATGAGGTTGTATTATCCATTCTTATCCATACCTCATTTTTTCTTTTTAGAAAGTAGATAGTTTTTTTGCTTACTGAAAAATAACAATAAGTATGTATCTACAATTTTAAAATAATGTGTATCCTTTGACTGAGTAAATTCACTTCTAGCCACCTACCCTAAGGAAATCAACAGATGTCAATCATGATTTATGAATAAGGGCATTCAATGCAGCATTATTTATAATAATGAAAAATTGGTGAAAGATCCCAGTTATAGTAAAATGAAAAAATAAATTTTGTTACAGCCATATTGTGGGCTGTCACTCACTTATGCAATTATATATTTCAAAGCACTTATGTATGAAAAAATGGTCACAATATAATATTAATTGGAAAGGTGATCTAGAAGCACATATATATGAGATACATTGTATACATAAAATAATAGAAAGTAAAACCAAAAATAAATAATCTATATTAAAGCAATACATATAGAACAAAAATATCTAGTAAAATGTTTGCTAAAATATTAATGACTTTCTTTTTCAGGTTTTATTATTAGTAGTGATAAATCTTTTTATTTTATGTGTTTCTATATTTCCCAGAATTTCTATTGTTAACATGTATCTTAATCATTTAAGATATGTGTTAAAGAATACAACACTTTACAGAGTCATAAAAATTTAAGTTTGGAATCAACTTTAGGTGTTAAGTATTCTGAACTGTGCAGTAATCCTTTCCATACCACATTAAATCATCACTGACTAGTGCTAGTCACAAAAATAGCTTCTTTAAAGTTTGATAATCATTTCTGTATGTAAGGGAATATTTGGGAAATCAGTAGACAGATGCAGGACTCTAGATTTATATATAGATATATGTATATATAAATATACATATATTTATATATAAAGCAGGGCTTTATATTTAAAATCTATTCTTTTTTTAGTTTAGTTTTTCTAAATGATTATAATGTTTTTCCTAATCAAAGCAATATTTGAATAAAAATTGAATATAAAGAATAATTTATAATTAACTTTTCCATTAGCAGTTTGAATGCTTATAAACAGGTTTAAGCTCTCTCTTTCTCCTTCTGCTCTCTCTCTCTCTGTGAAATGGAAAACTTCAGTACCTGTATGACAGGAGCATCTCCTCCTCACTTTTGGAGATGTTGAGTTTTTAAAAAAACATTTTCTATGTAGAATTTCAAAGGTTGCTTTTAGATAACTCCATTCTATTTGTTTTGAAAAAGTGCCTCTAAAGTAATCTATTATAAAGTATGCAGTTTTCTGAAACTCATAGCTAGTTGCCTAGCAACACACTTGGTTATGTCATATAAAGAAAGCAATGTGGCAAAATGCTATTTTTCAGGTATTAATTTTTAAACACTTCTCTAACTAAAAGGATATATTTTACAAATGGAAATTTTTGAAAGATGGGTCTTGTAAAAACAAAATAAGAGAGAGTAAATACCACACTAATTGAGAGTCATTTTCTTAATGACACAATATTAAAATTCAAGCCCAACTGTAAAGATTTGAAAACTCCTTGCCAGGCCTCCAGGCTCTACCTTGTACTCCCTGAAGCACTCACTGCATTAAGAGCCTGCAGTAAGAGGATAAAATTGCATGTCTGTGAAGGCGACTTAATGGCATTATGACATTTACTGAACACACAGAGTGCCTTAAATGCAACAGGAAATATCCAACTTTGTAAAAGTTCTTTATTTTCTTAAATGTCAAAACTGTTAGAACAGGAAAAATTTAAAAGCTAAATTTAAGTCATAGCATGAAAATCAGAACAATTACCTCTTGGGTTTTTTTTTTTTTTTTAAACCTATTGCTATTTTTTGTTTCATTTCTAAAAGTTACTTGAAAAGTCCCACGTCTTTACTTTTTTGCTTAAATATTTCTCTCATAATCACTAATATTAGAGATTGGCCAGACTTTCTTTTCTTCTTTGTTCCCCTTTCAAAATGTCTTCTGCTTTTTCTGTTTTCCACAAAGCTCAACTTCTTTCTTCTAGTGTCTTTTTCCTGCTCATGTGTATGTTTGTGTGTGTGCCTGTGTTTGTGTGTGAGTGTTTGTGTGGTGGTGATGAGTAAGGTATGGTGGGAGAGTTCATAAAAGATGGAAGACCCTCTCACATAAAAACAGGTATAATGAGTAGTTAAAGATATAGCCTTTCTGTCAAATTTGTTGAAGGCTTAGAATTTAAAATCTAGGCTAATATTCAGAATGTTTTATCTGATTTTTATTCCTTTGGCATTTAATATTTACTAACATATGGCTGTCCATTATACTCTCCTATTCGAAGAGACTGTTATTATCAGAGAAAGGTGGGAAAGGCAAGAAAGGCAGATGCCTGATCAGACATCTTAATGCTTTATTCATTGCAAACTAGCTTTTAGTTTGATATTAAAGCTGCTATTGTGCTTTAGTCAACTGCTGTGCTTAGTCACTCAGTTGTGTTCAACTGTTGTGACCCCATGGATCGTAGCCTGATAGGCTCCTTTGTCCATGGGGATTCTCCAGTCAAGCATACTGTAATGGGTTGCCATGCCCTCCTCCAGGACAGCTGCTATTAGCAGAGCTTATTTTTATTACAGTTTCTTATAAAGCATTGGTCATAAAAGTTATGAAAGTGGAATCACTCAGTTGTTTCCGACTCTTTGCGACTTTGTGGACTATACGGTCCTTGGGATTCTCCAGGCCAGAATACTGGAGTGGGTAGCTGTTTCCTTCTCCAGAGGATCTTCCGAACCTAGAGATCAAACTTGGGTCTCCCACATTGCAGGCGGATTCTTTACCAGCTGAGCCACAAGGAAGCCCAAGAACACTGGAATGGGTAGTCTATCCCTTCTCCAGGGGATCTTCCGGACCCAGGAATAGAACTGAGGTCTTCTGTATTGCAGGTGGATTCTTTACCTGAGAAGCCCATAAAAGTCATGGGGTAGTGATAAATCTATGCATTCAACACAAGAAAACCATGGAGCCATGTAAGTAATTGGATCCATAGCCAGTGTTAATCTTGCTGGGTAATATAAGCCCATTCACTGGAAAAGGTCAGTTTTCATTCCAATCCCAAAGAAAGGCAATGCCAAAGAATGCTCAAACTACCACACAATTGCACTCATCTCACATGCTAAGCAAAGTAATGCTCAAAATTCTCCAAGCCAGGCTTCAGCAATATGCGAACCGTGAACTTCCTGATATTCAAGCTGGTTTTAGAAAAGGCAGAGGAACCAGAGATCAAATTGCCAACATCCGCTGGATCATAGAAAAAGCAAGAGAGTTCCAGAAAAACATCTATTTCTGCTTTATTGACTATGCCAAAGCCTTTGACTGTGTGGATCACAATAAACTGTGGAAAATTCTGAAAGAGATGGGAATACCAGACCACCTGATCTGCCTCTTGAGAAATTTGTATGCAGGTCAGGAAGCAACAGTTAGAATTGGACATGGAACAACAGACTGGTTCCAAATAGGAAAAGGAGTACATCAAGGCTGTATATTGTTACCCTGCTTATTTAACTTATATGCAGAATACATGATGAGAAACGCTGGACTGGAAGAAACACAAGCTGGAATCAAGATTGCTGGGAGAAATACCAATAACCTCAGATATGCAGATGACACCACCCTTATGGCAGAAAGTGAAGAGGAACTCAAAGGCCTCTTGATGAAAGTGAAAGTGGAGAGTGAAAAAGTTGGCTTAAAGCTCAACATTCAGAAAATGAAGATCATGGCATCTGGTCCCATCACTTCATGGGAAATAAATGGGGAAACAGTGGAAACAGTGTCAGACTTTATTTTTGGGGGCTCCAAAATCACTGCAGATGGTGACTGCAGCCATGAAATTAAAAGACGCTTACTCCTTGGAAAGAAAGTTATGACCAACCTAGATAGCATATTCAAAAGCAGAGACATTATTTTGCCAACAAAGTTTCGTCTAGTCAAGGCTATGGTTTTTCCTGTGGTCATGTATGGATGTGAGAGTTGGACTGTGAAGAAGGCTGAGCACCGAAGAATTGATGCTTTTGAACTGTGGTGTTGGAGAAGACTCTTGAGAGTCCCTTGAACTGCAAGGAGATCTAACCAGTCCATTCTGAAGGAGATCAGCCCTGGGATTTCTTTGGAAGGAATGATGCTAAAGCTGAAACTCCAGTACTTTGGCCACCTCATGCGAAGAGTGGACTCATTGGAAAAGACTCTGATGCTGGGAGGGATTGGGGTCAGGAGGAGAAGGGGACGACAGAGGATGAGATGGCTGGATGGCATCACTGACTAGATGGACTTGAGTCTGAGTGAACTCCGGGAGTTGGTGATGAACAGGGAGGCCTAGCGTGCTGCGATTCATGGGGTCGCAAAGCGTTGGACACAACTGAGCGACTGATCTGATCTGATCTGACTTAGTGTTCACATAGCTGATACAGTCTGCGTACTATAACCTGCAGCAGCATAAGGTCAGTCTACAGCCAAACCATCTCAGTAGGTTTCTATACCACTTGTATTCCTCTTTTTTTTTAATTGGAAGATAATTACTTTAAAATATTGTGATGGTTTCTGCCATACATCAACACAAACCAGCCATAGGTATATAAATTGTTTCTTTACTAAGGAAAATGAGGCTATTGATATCCATGTTCACACTAATATGGGTTTTTTTTTTTTTTTTTTTAAGAATTCAGTGTTAAAGGTAGCAAGGAGTATGTGTATGGGGTGGGGTGTCAAGGAGGGCACTGATTGTATAAGGAGGTAATATTTAGGGAGGATTGTGGGGTATCAAGAAACCATATCACTGACAAATGCTCCATCAGATCACATCAGTCTCTCAGTCGTGTCCGACTCTTTGTGACCCCATGAATCTCAGCACGCCAGGCCTCCCTGTCCAATACCAACTCCCAGAGTTCACTGAGACTCACGTCCATCGAGTCAGTGATGCCATCCATCCATCTCATCCTCTGTCGTCCCCTTCTCCTCCTGCCCCCATACTCATCTATATTACAAAGTAATCCATTTTATCCATTTTTTAAATTATGGTAAAATTCATATAATGTAAAATTTACCATCTTAACATTTTTTTTCACTTCTGTCTTAGTGTGTACCCATACCTAACTTAACAAGCAGGCCTAAGGACTGCAGTGTAATCCATGGGGATAGGGAAAGAGGGAAGACTCAGATCCTCAACCTTCCCTTGCCTTCTCAACCACCGGCACATCTGTGGCTACAACTTTCTACCTTTACTTGTGGACACTGACCTAAGTTGTGCCAACATCTAAGGAAGTGTATTTCCTTAGATTTTGATGTCATTGATATCCTAAGTGTAACTGAAAATCAGAAGTAGGGGTTTGTGGAAGGGAAGGAACCCTGGGGATGAAGTGACAAAGCTCCAAAACTACTTAGAAGGGGCTGTGAACATTAATGTGGGAATCACAGTCAAATATTTTGTACTATGCAGTTTTGTTTCATTTATTCTTGCTAATGTGTTTTTGACATCCCTCCCTTTCTCAGGTCCATCTTTTGCTAACATTTTTATTCAAACTTAAATATGCAAACACACATCTTTAGCATTAAGTGTACACTTCAGTGGTATTAACTACTTACATAGTGCTTTGTAGCCATCACTATTATCCATCTCCATAACATTGCAAAACTGAAATTCTGTACCATTAAACATCAATTTCTCATTTCCCTTTCCCCTCAGCCTCTGGTTACCACCATTCTACTTTCTGTCTTGATAGATTTGACTGCTCTAAGTTTTAAAAACATTATATCTATTCCTTGCTTTTATTCATTTTATTTTACCATTTGCCACCTTCTCCAATCCACTCTCTTTGACCATTTTATAATAGTACTTACTGTCTCAAGGAAGATAAGCATGGACTTTTTAAGAAAAGAGTGAAATTGGAAAGGTTAAGGAAAAATAGAATATATTCCAGGCAAATACAACATATGTTGGGGGAAACCCGGTAAAAATGATGACTTTCAAGCAAGAATTTCTGTCTCTGAGATTTGTAAAGGTTTCTGGTCTGGGAGTTGATAAAGAGTTGTAGATGGAACAGGGAAAATTTTGTAAATCCTGAAGGATTTTTGGAAGTAAGAGCAGAGAGTAGGGTCCCCAAAGATATATAATTTTGTGGTATAGTTAAGGAGATAGAATCTTAGATAGCTTCAAGGAATTCCCAGAAAATTACAGGAACAGCAAAACAAGTCTCATGCACACAAGAGTGGCAAGAATTTTGTGGAAAACAGTGTATCTGAGTAGACTACAGCATTAGATGTTCTGTACTTGACAAACTCTATTTGTTTAAGAATAGCAGGGGTGCAGGTGTGGGAAAGAATTGTATACAACCCTCTAAAATTTTTACTAAAGCAGAAAAATGTTACCTGTTTACCATATTGATTAAAGAACTGCAAGGCCTAAAAAGCTGCAATTGATGAAAACTGAGAGGTGGTCATACAGAAAGATGCAACTCAGTGAATGCCATCATTGAAAGATAACATTGAATAAATATAAGAAATTAAATTGATAAATCAAATTCTATCTCTGTTCCATACCATGCCATTATAAAAAGACTCCAGATTTCAGAATCAAAGAAGAGAATGCAGAACATGAAAAAATAGAATGAGATCAATTTCTGCTAAGTGGTGAAATTGGGTTTCATATTGAAGCTAAATTCACAGATAAAAATGAAATTATACTTATTGTTCACCTGAGTATCTTATGTAGAATTGTAACTGCTTTGTAGGTGTGTTTACATAGATCCACATTCTCAAATTCACTTCCTGGTCTACATTGGAGCTTTGGGGATGCTGAGGGTTCATTGTGATCTTTCTATTTTCCACAGTTTACTGTGCAGCAGCTTCCTAGGCATTTGGAGTCTATCCATCATTTACCTACATGCTCCCAGATGAGTTATAACTTATCAAGCACTTACTCTGAACTATCACACTAACTGTGATCTCATAACTCAGCCTGTCTTACGAACTGTCAAAAATAGTTCGTGGGTGCCTGTGAAGCTATTTAAAGACAATTATGCCATTTGGAGCTAGTAGAAGCCCAAGAGTGTCTGAAATCTGGGGGAGAGATTTTTAAATCAGAATCATCAAGAGAATTTTGTCAGAATTTTCCTCCACTCAAAGAATATGATATAATATTTAAGTGTAACTGGAGAAAGACAGCAATTTGGATGAATTTTGACAAAGCTCCCTTGATAAATTCAATATTCCTCACTCACAGTTATTCATATTATTTCTAATGTGTTCATAAAGTGTTTGGGGGATTATTAATTCATTTGATAGATTGGTCTTTATTTTGAATTTCCTTTAAGACATTTGTTCAAGGGGTTTAAAATTATAAGAAAGAGAGTTTTCAGAGTCCTTGCTGACATGAGGCTTATAAAGTAGTGTGGGGAGAAGAGAAATGAAAGAAATAAATATTATGTGGCAATAGCGTTATTAAAAATAAAAGCAAAGAAGCACAAGGTAAAAGCAAGTGAAGCGAGTTCTCTTTATAGGATAGTCACATATATTTGAGAACTTACACTTTATCAATACTTGTAGGAAATTGGGGAGCAGCCCACATAATATCCTGAAAAGGAATTCTAGGAGGAAAAAACAGTGAGTATAAAGTCCCAGGCATGGCAATGTGCATAAGCATGTTGGAGGAATGGCAATAACACAAAAGACTAGAGTAAAATTGTTGAGAAACAGTGGGATATGCAGCAAAGTCACAGTGGTAGTGGGAGCTAGATCACACAGAATATTTAAAGAATTAAGCCTTTATTATGAATTGGAAAGCCACTAGAGAGTTTTAAGGAAAAAATATGGTTTGATTTGTGTTTTGACATAGAATTTGTAGCACAAAGGAAGCAACACACCAGGGGAAAGATGATACTGTCTTGGGTGGCGGCAGTGGAGGTGACGAGAAGTGTTCTGTTTTGCATATATTTTAAGGTAAAGCTAACAATATTTTCTGATACAAGGGGAAATGTACAATACAATTGGATGTGACAAAAAGAGAAGAAATTTGTCTTGACAATTGGATACAAGATGCTGCCATATACTGGGAAGCGGGAAGACTGAAGGAGGGTAGATTAAAGCAAAGATTGAATTGTATTGTGCCTGTGCTAAACTTGAGATTTATAATGAGATTTATATCATTATAATATAATGAAGTTTACATTCATATTGTATATTAAAGAGAAAATGTTGAACCGGAAGCAGAACTTTTGGAGACAGATCTTATTTGGCGACAGAAATTTGAGTATTTTTAATTATTGAATTGGTGATTTAGTTGTAGGACTACATAAGATCACCTAAGAACTTAGTGTGGATAGAGAAGATGCCTAAAAAGTAATCCTAATCTAATATTTAGAAATCAGAATAGTGATGTTGGTACAGGAAAGGAAAAGAAGAAGCAGCAGCCAGTGAGATAAAGGAAACATGACAGAGGAACATGGTGTCCCAGAAATCAGGTAATAAAACAGTGCATAAAAATATTGGAATGATTAAATATAGATGCTAGATTAAAGGAGAAGTGGGTAAAAACTGACCATTGGATTTAGCCATTGGGGATGTCATCAGAGACTATGATAACAGCAATTCTAAAAGTTGGAGATAAAAATCTTAGTGTAGGTTCAAGAAAGAATGAAAACACTAGAACAGGGAGCATTTTATTATAAAAGAGAAGATTAAAGAAGAAAATTAAAGAGAATGAAGGATAAAGGGGGTTCATTTTTAAGATGTGAAGTAATTCATGAATATATTTAATAAGTATATATTATGTTAATAAATATATAATAAATATATATAATAAATATATAATAATACAATAAATATATAATATGTATTATATATAATATACACAGTATTATATATTTATGTATATAATAAGCATACATATTGCAAAACTGCCTGTAAGACAACATTTATTTTAAGTACTTATTTAGTATATATTTATATTATACACAAAGAGGTATTATTTTATGTATAATATATTGATTCAGACAGTAAAGAAACTGCCTGCAATGTGGGAGACCCAGGTTCGATCCCTGGGTCAGGAAGATCCCCTGGAGAAAGGGATGGCTATCGACTCCAGTGTTCTTGTCTGGAGAATTCCATGGACAGAGGAACCTGATGGGCTACAAGTCTTGGGGTTGCAAAGAGTCAGGCATGACTGGGCAACTAACCCTTTACACTTCTTCATATACATATATATACTTATCTAAAATATACTTACTCATAAGTCAGGTAAAAAGAGAATAATATGACCTATGATCCATGAGTAACCTTGAGTCAGAGAGGAGTCTGGCTGAGTTGGCTTAGGTGGGAAAATAAAAGATTTCCCCCTAAAAAGAAAGGCAGGGAGAAAATCTTGGGCACAAATGTAAGTAGGCTGATAGATTTGGTGATGGGAGTATGTGGAAGATTTGCCAATGGCTTCATTTTCCCAGTGAAATAAGATAAAAGATCATGAGGTGAAAGTTAGAAAAAAGGAAGAGGTCTTGGAAGCTGATAATAAAGAATGAGTAAGAAAATGTACCAGAAAATTGCGGTAGTATCTTGGACTAGCACTAAAATTCAGAACTCATTTGGTATTTGATTTCACAGATGTAAAGAGATACATGGTAACGTGGTGTGTGGGTGTTTTTTGTCTGTTTGTTTTGTTTTAATTTTGTTTTTTCTTGAGATCTGTTCAACTCCTCAGTTCCAGTAATGAGTAAGTGGAGATGTAGACTGAACCAGCCAAATCAGTATGGCTCAGGGAGAAATGGGTAAGGAATTCATGTGTGTATTAGTTAGGATAGTCTAAATTTCTGTAAAAATAGATTCAGAATGTAATGGATCAACACAAAATACATGTTTATTTCTGACATACAAATCATGTTGGTAGGCATCTTTCTTCCATTTGGGGATTCAGGGACCCATCCTTCCCTTTTGTGACTTTGCTATTCCCAAAGGCCTTGATTCAAAAGATTTTTGTAGAAAAAAGGAAGACCAATTAAAAAAAAAAACAAAACATTATGGTAGTAGCACACATCACATCCAATCACATTCAATTAGACAGAACTAATCATACTTTCAGTATGCCTATGAGAGTAACTCCTGGCTGGATATCTGCTTTTCAGCTACATATTTATCACTATAGATGGGTAAAATAAATTCTGGTGGACTTTTAGAGACTTCTAGTCTCTAAAATACTGGTTATAATGATGATTATGGAACTTAACTAGGTTTGGAGGGAAGTGGGAATAAAAAGGTTTACTGGACAGAGATAAATGTTACTGATGAGATACTGATGCTAGTGGACCAATTGTTGGAATTGGATGACTAGAGGTCTTAATTCAGAAAGATAGGAAGTGATGGTCAGTAAGTAGGATAATTGGAAGGGTAAATAAAATTGGTTGGCTTCTAATCTGTATGACCCACAAAGCCAATTTTGAGTAAACATAGGGTAACTCAACATCAGAGCCTAGTAAACATATCTCAACAAGAGATGTCAATTCTCATCCTAATTCTTCCACTGATATGTGTGTTGTAGAAAAATGTATTATTTCCCTGAATTTTAATTTTCTATTGTTAAATATAAATACTAAATCATCCCACCGGATTATTAGAAAATTAAGTGATAGTACATGTTTGCTAAGTTGCTTCAGTCATGTCCAGCTCTTTGAGACCCTATAGACTTTAAAGTCACCAGGCTCCTCTGTCCATGGGATTCTGAAGGCAAGAATACTGGAATAGTTTGCCGTGTTTTCTTCCAGGGCATCTTTCTGACCCAGGGACTGAACCCGGGTCTCTTAGGTCTGCTTCACTGGGAGGCAGGTTCTTTACCACTAGTGCCATCTGGAAAGTATGCAGGTATTAATAAAATGGGCTATAAAATGTATGCATTCTGATTGCTTATTTTTTTATATTTCTAGCTAAATGTCAGGATGCTGCTGATTTCCATGAATCTGGAATAACTGTAAGCACTAGGGAGAAATACATGTTGCTTCCAATGTGTCATGAATCTTCACTGACTGACCAAAAACTAAAAATGACTTTTCAAAAAAAAAAAAAAAAAAAAGGAGTCAGAATATTAACATAGTAAACTGGGAATGTATGTTGGGGTCCAGGGCAGAATTTAATGGTTACAAAGCAAAATCCTGTCCACTTTCTCAGAGTAATTCATTCCTAAGTTCTGGATTCTCTCCTCAGGTCTACCATGCCAAAAATATATTCAACTGAAGGTTAAAATATTTTGTTATGATAAAACTTCTTTTCTCTATCTGTCATACAATAAAACTGGTACGCTTTTTCTAAATTACAATTAATATTTTTCAAACTCATGATACATAGGAAAAGATAGGAACCTAAATTTGAGCCAGTGTTAGAAATATAACTACCAAATATATAATTATATCCTCTTTAATTAAAGAAGGAAGAAAATCAGTGAAAGATATTTGAAATGCATCCTTCCTTTTCCTTTTCCATTATCTCCACAAAGAATTCTGTGCATCTCACACTAAAGTGAAACAAAGCAAGAACAAAACAAGAACACCTGAAGATGTTTGGAAGCTTGAAAGGCTATCAAAATTTCCACCTTTAAAGAGAATTTAAGGCAGAAGACAAGAAAATTTGCAGAGGAAAAATGAAAGTAGAAAGTTAAATCTAATAGGACTTGACTGGATTTTGAGAAGAGATTCTAGAGATGTTTTGTAAGAGAGATTTTAGAATACGTAAATGTTGGTAGCCAGCTGTGTTAGTGAGTACCATAGACTGGGTAGCTTAGACTATTATTTCTCACAGTTCTGGAGTCTGGAAGTCTGAGATCAGGGTGAGGGCCTGATGGAATTTTGGTGAGAATCCTTTTCAAGGTTGCAGAGTGCTGACTTCCTGTTGGATCCCCTCCTGGATGAGAGTGGTGATAGGAAGCAAACTCTCCTGTAAGTTTCACAGGGACAGTGATCCCACTTCACCCTCATGATCTCATCTAATCCTAATTGTCTCCCAAAGGCCCCAACTCCTAATACTATTGCACTGGGGGTGGGTAAGGTTTCAACATATGGATTTTGGGGTCACAGACATTCAGTCCATAACACCTGTATATTTGGGAGTTGATAAAATAATAGAAGTGAAAGCAGTGATAGCGGAAACTGAGAATGATGAAATCTGATAGTTAAGAGAGAGAATTAGTCTGGAGGTTCATGATTTGGCATCTGATTAGAAATGGGGAAGAGGGCACTTGAACTTTCTCTGTCTTGAAATGCCCTCCCCACTGACCTTCCCTTTCATACTTTCTTCTCAGTCTTTAGATTTAAGCTCAGTCATCACTTCCCCAGGTCATCGATCCCTCAGTAAATTTCATCCAGGTGACACAGTCTTAAATGCTGTCACAGATTTCCACTGATGTCCTTGGGTCTAGTCACATCCTTATTTCATGTATCTGTCCCATTAGACAGATGTTACCTGAGTAACAGAGCCTGTCTGTGTTTGGTTCAATGCCTCACATACTGGCTGGTATACATACTGTACACTCAATAAAAATTTATTCAACAAATTAATGTTTAGGAAGCCTCAAGGTATGTTCTCAGTAAGATATTGCATGTGTCTGTGCTTGTCATGTCTGACTCTTTGTGACCCCATGGATTGTAGCCGCCAGGCTCCTCTGTTCATGGGATTTCCAAGGCAAGATTATTGGGAGTGGGTTGTCATTTCCTCCACCAGGGGATCCTCCCCACCCAGGGATCCAACCCTCAACTCTTGCATCTCTTGCATTGGCAGGCAGATTCTTTACCACTGTACCACTTGGGAAACACTGGTAAGATACGGATATGACAACTAACTGGTTGGTGTTGTCATTCTTTAGGTAGAAAGGGAACAGATAGAGGAGGTGGGAGAATGCATTTACTGTTGCTATTTTCCATGTTAAGTTTCAGATGCCTCTGTGTCAGGTAAGTGGAGACAGTGAGTCAGCTATAGGGTATTGCGGACAGTGTGCTTTAAATGCCAAGATAAAGGGTTTAAATTTCATTCAGCTGGATTGGGATATAGAAAAAAGACTGAAAAGGAGTGGACCAAGAGGACATATTCACAGAAGCAAAACAGACAAGCTGTGTAGAATTTCCTGAGGAATGGATGGCCTGGGGAACTGATTACAGAGTTTAAATCTAAAGACTGAAACAGAAGTATAAAGGAGGAGAGGGTTCAGTGGGGAGGGCATTTCAAGACAGAGTACAGGGCAAGTGCCTTCTTCCCTATTTCTAGTCAGATCTCATATCATGAACCTAACTGACATTAGGAAACATAACAGACATTCCTTCACTCATGCAAGGAGTTGGGAGATCAGGCTGTTGGATGCTTTAGGTTCTTAACACCCGATCCTGTTGCTTAGCTGCAAAGCAATGTTAATGATTAATCAGGGGCACCAGCACATGCAGAAATCACTTCTCCTGTTTTTATTCATATTTATGAGAATCTGTACCTTATAATTTTGCCAGATATGAAATAGCCAGAGGCCTTAGTGACCAATCACTTAAATGTATATTTGAGCCAAATGAAAGCTTGAGAAATCCAGACTCTACAAAATGTTTCCTCAGAATATTTTTGCATTCATTATCAGAAGAAATGATTTTAAGCAAATTTGTATAACTTAGTGCAAAGAATGCAATTTGGTAGGCTGAAAATCAGTATACAGGGTATTTTTTTTTTTTTTGTATCAGAAATCCATAAGTGACAAAGTAATGATTTAGATAATGTAATTGTTACATTATTGTAGCAAACCCCTTTTTGTTTATTTTTATAAAGTACTGAGAAGTGTATCTTTCTTTTTTCAAATAGAGAAAAAATTGGCATGTAAAAATTGTGTAAGTTTAAGGTGTAATCTCTCTTTCAAAGCTAACTAAAATTTTATTTCTTCTCATGCAGCATTTTAGATGTTAACCAGAGAAAAAAACTAGTTCTGACCAGGAAGGGATACGATTTAGAAACTAACATTTACACTCTGCATTTTTTATTTGAAAAGCCATTTAAGAACATAAAGTAATCTTTACAATACTGTTGAAAAGTAGTTAATGATAGGAAGGATGATCACTACCCCCATATTACAGATGAGTAAAACTACACTGAAAGTTTAGCGACCAAATTAAAATTATCACTCATGTGGCAAAACACTTATGACTATCCCCATTTGATATTTCATGCTTCAAGTTTTTTTAATGCATAATCATCTCTTGGATGAATAATTGTATTGCTCTGAAGTCTTTAGTAGAAAAAATACTGAAGTAATAAGACAAGGCATGTGGAGTTTGGTCAGTACACAATGGAATATCATTACCCTCTACTGCACACCCAGTGGTAGAGAAAACTTATACATCACTGACATACTTCATCACTTCCCATACAGGCATCATATTCAATTAAGGAGAGAACTTTCTGTCAACAAGCCTGACATGCTCACCTAGGGAATGTAACAACCTCCCCCAAAATCAATATTCAAGTCATGACGGACTGACAGCTTCACAGATGAAGGAGTGTCCCTTGATTTTTACCTGCTTTTGCTGCAGAACAAAGAAAAGTGTACAAAGCATGAACAAATAAACTTAATTAAGTTTAAGGGATATGGTTGAGCAATGTAAATCCAGAGCAAACAAAGTCATGGAGCATTAAAGAACAGCTTAATGAAATTCTGATCAACAGGAAAATAATGAAACACTGCTCCAGCTGATTCAATAAAGTTGGTTCTTGGTGATTTAGGAAGGCAAATGTTCACTTGCAAGTGTTTACTTTTGAGAAGTAATTTCCTTTTAGACTGATACATATCTTGAGAATTTCTATATTTTCTAATATATTTGATAAATTGCTGATCGTTTTCCCTTTCTGCTTTGATCTATAAAATGATTCATAACAGGCTCTAGAAATTAAAAAAAAAAAGGATTTAAAAACTTTAGTGGAAAAGCACAAAGACTAGGGTTATCAAAAAACACAGGTACCCAGTCCCAGAAGTTTTGACAGATGTCATTCTCTGGGACAACTTTTCCTAGGTGGAAGGTATTTCTCCTGATAGTGTTGGTTTCATCTATTTTTTTTCTTCATTGTACTTTTTAATTGCACAGGTAGTTTTAAATAAGCAGAGAAAGCACCTTCCAAAAGTTACATTTGCAGGGAAAGATTCCATCAAGTATTTATATAACAAATTTCTATAATTTACAAAACATTCTTGATATTTACTTGAACTGTACATGGGGGAAAAGGAGCCCCCTCTGGTAGGTATTCTGCTTGCAGAAGCAAACCAAAGGACCTAAAATTGGAGGCAAGTCTGGAATGCTGAGAAAGGGAAAGAGAAATGATAGAGGGCTGTTCATTAATTC
This sequence comes from Bos indicus, assembly GCF_029378745.1. Taxonomy (NCBI): domain Eukaryota; kingdom Metazoa; phylum Chordata; class Mammalia; order Artiodactyla; family Bovidae; genus Bos; species Bos indicus. The sequence continues at coordinate 55,894,282 of NC_091765.1, read as the reverse complement.
CATGTCTAAGACACTGGTCCAGGGACCCTTGTGTAAGTACTTCAGGGAAAATCACTGCCCTTAAGATAAAGGTACACCCTCAGAAGCTGTAATTCTGATTATAGTAATGTATCTGCATACCCTAGACCTCTGAATATCAAAAGACAATACTTGGGGTGACCTATGAGTTTTGAACCAATACTTTTGAGGAATTAACTAGGACCATACACCCCAAAAAGATGTCCTTTTCATTATAGGGGACTGGAATGCAAAAGTAGGAAGTCAAGAAACACCTGGAGTAACAGGCAAATTTGGCCTTGGAATACAGAATGAAGCAGGGCAAAGACTAATAGAGTTTTGCCAAGAAAATGCACTGGTCATAACAAACACCCTCTTCCAACAACACAAGAGAAGACTCTATACATGGACATCACCAGATGGTCAACATCGAAATCAGACTGATTATATTCTTTGCAGCCAAAGATGGAGAAGCTATATACAGTCAGCAAAAACAACACCAGGAGCTGATTGTGGCTCGGACCATGAACTCCTTATTGCCAAATTCAGACTTAAATTGAAGAAAGTAGGGAAAACCACTAGACCATTCAGGTATGACTTAAATCAAATCCCTTATGATTATACAGTGGAAGTGCCAAATAGATTCAAGAGATTAGATCTTATAGACAGAGTGCCTGAAGAACTATGGACAGAGGTTTGTGACATTGTACAGGAGACAGGGATCAAGACCATCCCCATGGAAAAGAAATGCAAAACAGCAAAATGGCTGTCTGGGGAGGCCTTACAAATAGCTGTGAAAAGAAGAGAAGCGAAAAGCAAAGGAGAAAAGGAAAGATATAAACATCTGAATGCAGAGTTCCAAAGAATAGCAAGAAGAGATAAGAAAGCCTTCTTCAGCAATCAATGCAAAGAAATAGAGGAAAACAACACAATGGGAAAGACTAGAGATCTCTTCAAGAAAATCAGAGATACCAAAGGAACATTTCATGCAAAGATGGGCTCAATAAAGGACAGAAATGGTATGGACCTAACAGAAGCAGAAGATATTAAGAAGAGATGGCAAGAATACACAGAAAAACTGTACAAAACAGATCTTCATGAACCAGATAATCACGATGGTGTGATCACTGACCTAGAGCCAGACATCCTGGAATGTGAAGTCAAGTGGGCCTTAGAAAGCATCACTATGAACAAAGCTAGTGGACGTGATAGAATTCCAGTTGAGCTATTCCAAGTCCTGAAAGATGATGCTGTGAAAGTGCTTCACTCAATATGCCAGCAAATTTGGAAAACTCAGCAGTGGCCACAGGACTGGAAAAGGTTAGTTTTCATTCCAATCCCAAAGAAAGGCAATGCCAAAGAATGCTCAAACTACTGCACAATGGCACTCATCTCACACACTAGTAAAGTAATGCTCAAAATTCTCCAAGCCAGGCTTCAGCAATATGTGAACCGTGAACTTCCAGATGTTCAAGCTGGTTTTAGAAAAGGCAGAGGAACCAGAGATCAAATTGCCAACATCCGCTGGATCATAGAAAAAGCAAGAGAGTTTCAGAAAAACATCTATTTCTGCTTTGTTGACTATGCCAAAGCCTTTGACTCTGTGGATCACAATAAACTGTGGAAAATTCTGAAAGAGATGGGAATACCAGACCACTTGATCTGCCTCTTGAGAAATTTGTATGCAGGTCAGGAAGCAATAGTTAGAACTGGACATGGAACAACATACTGGTTCCAAATAGGAAAAGGAGTACGTCAAGGCTGTATATTGTCACCCTGTTTATTTAACTTACATGCAGAGTACATCATGAGAAACACTGGACTGGAAAAAGCACAAGCTGAAATCAAGATTGCTGGGAGAAATAGCAATAACCTCAGATATGCAGATGATACCACCCTTATGGCAGAAAGTGAAGAGGAACTCAAAATCCTCTTGATGAAAGTGAAAGTGGAGAGTGAAAAAGTTGGCTTAAAGCTCAACATTCAGAAAACAAAGATCATGGCATCCAGTCCCATCACTTCACGGGAAATAGATGGGGAAACAGTGGAAACAATGTCGGACTTTATTTTTCTGGGCTCCAAAATCTCTGCAGATGGTGACTGCAGCCATGAAATTAAAAGATTCTTACTCCTTGGAAAGAAAGTTATGACCACCTAGATAGCATATTCAAAAGCAGAGACATTACTTTGCCAGCCAAGATTCATCTAGTCAAGGCTATGGTTTTTCCTGTGGTCATGTATGGATGTGAGAGTTGGACTGTGAAGAAGGCTGAGCACCGAAGAATTGATGCTTTTGAACTGTGGTGTTGGAGCAGACTTTTGAGAGTCCCTTGGACCTCAAGGAGATCCAACCAGTCCATTCCGAAGGAGATCAGCCCTGGGATTTCTTTGGAAGGAATGATGCTAAAGCTGAAACTCCAGTACTTTGGCCACCTCATGCAAAGAGTTGACTCATTGGAAAAGACTCTGATGCTGGGAGGGATTGGGGGCAAGAGGAGAAGGGGACGACAGAGGATGAGATGGCTGGATGGCATCACTGACTCGATGGACGTGAGTCTGAGTGAACTCCGGGAGTTGGTGATGGACAGGGAGGCCTGGCGTGCTGTGATTCATGGGGTCACAAAGAGTCAGACACGACTGAGCGACTGATCTGATCTGATCTGATCTGATGAGTTTTGAACCAATACTTTTGAGGAATTATCTAGGACCATACACCCTGTGCTTTGGCTTTTTGGATGAAGCACAGGCCTCTGTGCTGTCCTCCAGGCCGTGTAATTGTCAAGAAAAGAGGGTCAATATTGGATCACTCTTTAGACACTAATCAGCCAGGGGAAGAGTTCACTGGCAAAAGGGTCTTCCCAAGAATGGTCAGAGAGGACCTGTCACTCAAGAGAGAAGGGGAACCCTCATAGCTACAGTCACCACAAGCATCCAGTAGGCAGGAAGATGGCTTTAGGCAGTGGCTGATTGAAAGCGGATCTGAGATATCCAGCTTCGGAATGAAGTCATCTTCTACAAATTCTTCCTTCACTGAGACAGTGAATTCAGGGTGATCTTTTTCTGAGGGACTGAAAGGTGCTTCTTCAATCTTCACTACCACATTAACTTGGCTCTCTATCTCAGAGGGTATCTCTAAGACTAAGTCCTTTATACATACGTGGTCAAAGCAAATCAGTTCATTAATGGCTTTCAGCTTGGCTGATGACATCCTCAGAGATGGACAAGGGGAAGTCAGTAAGGAATTGGGTCCTTCTGAGTCCGCATATGGGAGCTACTCCAGTCTGGCAGACTCTGGGGAAGGACATCTGAGGAACATGACTGGGTCCAAGTTGAAGAAAGTGTCAAACAGGATATCAGACTCAGAGTCTGAACAGTCAACACCGTGAGAATCCACCGGGAATGTTCTGGAGGGGTAACGACTGGTTCTGCACCTGCTGTGGACTCAGCAGAGGAGGCCACTGGCCTGGCTCCATTCCCCCTGGTCTCTGCTTCCTCTTCAGTCATCCATCCCCAGGAGCTGTCTTAACTTCTGGTTCTCAACTACAAACGAGGCCAGGAGTTTTATCTTATAAAAGCTAATTTTCTAGCAAAGTTTCTAGTTTTCTTTTCTCTTATCTACCATTTGTTGTTTCAGCTCACTCATCTGAGCTTTCTTTTGGTTTCTGGCTGTCTGAGCTGCTACTCTGTCTTTTAGTTTCCTCTGCAGCACCTTCTCCTCCTGGCTCAGGTGTGTGAGGCGCTGTTGCTTGCACGCCTGGGGCGTCCTCCCAGCTCCCCACCTAGTGTACACGGCGAACACCTCCTCAGGGCTTGCACCTTGCTGGCCCAGCACCATGACCAGCAGAACCTGGCCAGCCAGGGCTGCAGGCTGGCAGGACAGCACAGCACTTTGGATGCCTGGGCGGTCAGGCTCTGCATGGCTACAACCATCACCATGGCCTAAGCGTATGTGCTAAGTTCATCTAACTTAACCTCTTATCTGACCTGTTGTTCTATTTTCTGACTTTTCCCCTGTGACTGCAGTTTTTTTGGAGATGTCACATTAGCCCTTCTTCGGGTGAATATATCCATGAACTAAATTAAAAGGCAAATGTTAAGGCATTCATAATTCAAATTATAAATGACGTAATTAATCTACAGCTTAGTGCATGTTTACACATGAATCAGATGGCAAAGACCTTCTGAATAGGGTGAGTACAGGAAGTTTTACGGGGACAGAGAAAGGTGTGAACAAGTGAATTGTGACTCATAATGGCTTGGAAGAAGCCTTTTTTTTCTGTTCAGAAATTGTTGTGTCTCTAATTTTAGACTTTGAACATGACTTTATGAAAAAAAAACAGTGGTGAGAGAGAAATAGAGAGAGAAACATAGAGGTCCATTTCTACAACTAAAGACAATTCTATTTTGTATGAAAACATAAACAATGAAATTTCTTCTCATTCAACTACAAATATTATACCTTTTCTTCCTTGGATGACTTCACTTTTAAAAAGATACATATAGAATAGCTAGTGATATTAATATATAAATTGGAAAATATAAAATCTAGAAAACCATAGGAAAAAACTCAGATGTCCAGGATTCAGTTCCTCTATGCTATGCTATGCTAAGTCACTTTAGTTGTGTTCGACTCTGTGTGACCCCATAGATGGCAGCCTACCAGGCTCCCCCGTCCCTGGGATTTTCCAGGCAAGATCACTGGAGTGGGTTGCCATTTCCTTCTCCAGTGCGTGAAAGTGAAAAGTGAAAGTGAAGTCGCTCAGTCCTGTCCGACTCCTAGCGACCCCATGGACTGCAGCCTACCAGGCTCCTCCGTCCATGGGATTTTCCAGGCAAGAGTACTGGAGTGGGGTACCAGTTCCTCTAATATAATTCAAAGTCAGGAAGTTAAAAGGAAAAAAAGGCAGCAGCAAGTTGTCTAAATAATGCCACAAAAGTTCATGGTGAATGATATCCATTTATCTAAAAATACTCTTGCTTTTCGTTTGGATATATTTCTGTGAAGTTTGGTTAAGATTTTCCAAAACAGTATCAGTTAGATATAGACTATTGGAGGGAAAAGCTTAATAGGAATTTTGATTTTAAGGATTTTAATGATGATTCTATGTTACCAACAAAGACGTAAACGCTTCCTCCATATTTGTTCCATTATTTTTTCGTTTTCTTCATTTTAATTCTTTGGTACTGTGAATGTTATGTGCACGTAATATAGCAGGTACAATGCTGGACCCTGAGGTTTTACACTGCTATGACACAGGGGTAGGGCAGTTTTCCAGGCTTCCCAGGTGGTGCTAGTCGTAAAGAATCTGGCTACCAATGCCAGATACGTAAAGAGATGTGGGTTTGATTCCTGGGTCAGGAAGATCTCCTGGAAAAGGACATGGCAACCCACCACAGTATTCTTGCCTGGAGAATCCCTTGGACAGAAGAGCCTGGTGGGTTATAGTCCATAGAATTGCAAAGAGTCAGACATGACTGAAGCGACTTCACACACAGAGCAGTTTCCTTATAATTAAGGCAGCTTTCTATTTTAAAATGCTGGAATGAATTTTTTTTTTTTTTTTGTATTTTGCAATTTCATTTATTAATAGCTTTGGATATTTGGACAACTTACTTGACATTTTTGATGCTTAATTCTTTATTCCACAAAATAAGGAAATAAGAGGAAATTCTTAAGCACCTGGTCAGTGCATGGCACATAATAATGTGACATAGCATGTCATTTATAATGTGACACATTAGTGTCATTTAATATTAAAGCCAAAAATTTCAGCCATTCTGAAAATATGCCTACTTAAGCCCAGTTTACCTCCAATGTTTTTGAATACCTATGTTTTACTATTTTTATCTCCAGTTTATGTTTGTTTTCATTCCTCCTTGAGAGACATTTCAAATATAAGGCACTCAGAAACTCGAAGTAGGAAGTTTGGTTTTAAAATTAACAGAAGATCTGAATAGACATTTTTCAAAAAAAAAAAAAAAAAACAAGTAGATAGTCAACAGGCACATGAAAAGATGCTCAGCATCACCAGTTATTAGGGAAATGCAAAACAAAACCACAATGAGATTGTTACTGAACTCAAGTTCTTGTGCCCAAGGCACAGTAAGGCCAAACATCAAAGTCTGGAGCAGAGAAAGGTTTGCAAGGAGATAGGTGGCTCATGGTTTAAAAACCCTGAACTCTCTGAAAACGTTCAGCAAAATCCTTTTATAGGAAAGTTGAGGGAGGAATGTGGTTAGTTGTTGCAAACTTCTTGGGGCCAGATCTTTGTGCTTGAAGTGAGCTCACAGTCAGGTCATGCTATTCCTGTAAACCTCCACCAAAACAAATGTTATTCTCCATCCTGACAAGAAACGGCAAGGTCCCAAGTCTTAACTTTCACCCTTTGAAGTCAGTGCCTGGCTAAGGGAAGGCAGTCCCTACTCCAGCCAGTTAACACTGCCCGGGAGTCTTCATGGAGCACACAGTATGGGTCCTTCCACCAGTGCACAGGCAGGGCAGAATAGGCATATCTCCGCTGGTGATGGCCTCATGGCTGGGTCCCCAGACCCTGCCCAGCTGTCATCACTGAAGGAGCAAAGCATCCAGTTCCCACCAGTCCTCAGGCTCCCGAGGCCCCAGACAGGTCCGATCCTGTGGACCACAGCCCATGGAGACCGCTGTGGCCATCAGGTTGTGGAGGCAGAGATGAGGGAGAGGTTTACTGCTGCTTCAAGGCCTGGACCAGGCCGGTTGGTTGCTATGGAGTGGGTTCTGGAGTCCTGCAGGACACAGCCCTCAGCCTGTTCCTGCCCTTGGCTTCTCCAGCTCACCCATAGGCCCAAGGCTGGAGGGCCTGGAGGGCCCAGGTGAGAAGACTGCAATTCACCTTTTATCTCACTCTGTGCAGCCAGGACCATTGCCTGGCTGACTGCTTGGAGTAAGTTCTATAAACACTATACTTAGGATCTTATGCTAATGGCCTTGTGCAGCCCTTATTACAATACAATCCCTCCCTTTTCCTGTAGGACAAAAATAGAAGTGTAAAGTCCATAGATTTCCTTAAGTTTTTCACAACCATTATAGAAAACAGTATAGAAAATCCTCAAAAAATTAAAGATAAAACTAAGATATGATCCAATTATTTCACCTCTGGATATTTATATGACAAGCATGAAACACTAATTTGAAAGATACGTGAACTGTTATGTTCATTGCAACATTGCGTACGATAGTCAAGATATGCAAACAACCAAAGGGTCCTCTGATGGATGAATGGGTAAGGAAAATGTGGCGCACGCACACACACATACATATATGTGTATCTATCTATCTATCTATAGGAACACTGCTGCTGCTACTGCTAAGTCGCTTCAGGCGTGTCCGACTCTGAGCGACCCCATAGATGGCAGCCCACCAGGCTCCCCCATCCCTGGGATTCTCCAGACAAGAACACTGGAGTGGGTTGCCATTTCCTTCTCCAAATAGGAATACTACTCATCTATAAAAAAATAAAATCTTGTCATTTGTAACAACATGAATGAAAACTGAAGGTATTATGTTAACTGAAATAAGTCATACTGAGAAAAACGTCATATCATTTCACTCGTAATAGAATATAATAAAACAAAGCAAATTCATAGATATCAGAAACGGAGTAGTGTTTACCAAGAGAAAGTGGGTTGGGGGTAGGTAAAAGGCATGAAGGAGATCAACTGTATGGTGATGAATGATAACCAGACTTATAGCAGTGATCATTTTGTAGCATACACAGTTGTCAAATTATAATGCTGTACACCTAAAATTTACATAATTAAAAGAAAAAAGGAAAGTAGGGAGTTAAGTTATAGATTGCAGTTGTGTTTTAGATGCTTGAGTATCTGGACAATGGAAATTGTTTTCCATAAGTGAAGAATTCATTGTATTGTTTTTCATATTCTATATTTTTATTACCTTTGGAAATAACCCATGTATTTAAAATTTCCAGCTTTTTGTGAAAATGTTAGCTGTTTACTCCAACTCTGTTTTTTTTAACTTAGAAAAGAAAGTAGCAGCAAACACATCAACTTCCACCATAAAAATATTGATTTGTGTTCATTATGATACATAGTGTTGCTTCTAGAATCATTACATTCACTCACTAATTCCCAGAAGCAGACTTTCCTACCTTTTTAGAAACACAATAAGCCATCCACAATGTCACCCAGGGCATAATTGTAATTATAGCTAAAAAAATTTATGGCTTCAAACCAGTTAGATATATTTGAAGATAAACACAAGCATAAACGTGGCTCAGTATTAGCACAATGCCATCTCATGAGTGCTGCCAAACATCTGTGTTGGAAAGAAAGAAGCAAAGGCAGAAGCAGGCTCTGTTTTCTCCATCTCTGCACGTGTGTTCCGAGATGACACACAAGGGTGTATGTGAACAAATAATGAGAGAGCGTTGTGATCAGCACGATCTCATTACTCGTCTCATGTGAATTTATGTTGGTAATTTTGTTGTCAATTTTTTTCTCACTAATTCTGTGCATGAACAGAAAACAAAGTCAAATCAGAGTTAAAGGTAATAATATTAGTTCATTTCTAGGTCTTTGAATGAACTTCTCGGGCTGCTTATAGTTATAGTTCTTTGAATTAGGGAAAGGTTGATATCAATCAGATTGGTAATGGAGCCCACTTCTTTGTTACCTCCAGTTACATAACATATCTTCTTCTGTTGGCACTGTTTTGTATACCATGGATTCCAGTTATACATAGTTCTGCACTTAGATCAGATCAGATCAGTCGCTCAGTCATGTCCAACTCTTTGCAACCCCATGAATAGCAGCACGCCAGGCCTCCCTGTCCATCACCAACTCCCGGAGTTCACTCAGACTCACGTCCATCGAATCAGTGATGCCATCCAGCCATCTCATCCTCTGTCATCCCCTTCTCCTCCTGCCCCCAATCCCTCCCAGCATCAGAGTCTTTTCCAGTGAGTCAACTCTTCGCATGAGGTGGTCAAAGTACTGGAGTTTCAGCTTTAGCATCATTCCTTCCAAAGAAATCCCAGGGCTGGTCTCCTTCAGAATGGACTGGTTGGATCTCTTTGCAGTCCAAGGGACTCTCAAGAGTCTTCTCCAACACCACAGTTCAAAAGCATCAATTCTTCGGTGCTCAGCCTTCTTCACAGTCCAACTCTCACATCCATACATGACCACTGGAAAAACCATAGCCTTGACTAGCCGGACCTTTGTTGGCAAAGTAATGTCTCTGCTTTTGAATATGCTATCTAGGTTGGTCATAACTTTCCTTCCAAGTAGTAAGCGTCTTTTAATTTCATGGCTGCAGTCACCATCTGTAGTGATTTTGGAGCCCAGAAAAATAAAGTCTGACACTGTTTCCACTGTTTCCCCATCTATTTCCCATGAAGTGATGGGACCAGATGCCATGATCTTCGTTTTCTGAATGTTGAGCTTTAAGCCAGCTTTTTCACTCTCCACTTTGACTTTCATCAAGAGGCTTTTGAGTTCCTCTTCACTTTCTGCCATAAGGGTGGTGTCATCTGCATATCTGAGGTTATTGGTATTTCTCCCGGCAATCTTGATTCCAGCTTGTGTTTCTTCCAGTCCAGCGTTTCTCATAATGTACTCTGCATATAAGTTAAATAAACAGGGTGACAATATACAGCCTTGAAGAACTCCTTTTCCTATTTGGAACCAGTATGTTGTTCCATGTCTGTTGCTTCCTGACCTGCATACAAATTTCTCAAGAGGCAGATCAGGTGGTCTGGTTTTCCCATCTCTCAGAATTTTCCACAGTTAATTGTGATCCACAGAGTCAAAGGCTTTGGCATAGTCAATAAAGCAGAAATAGATGTTTTTCTGAAACTCTCTTGCTTTTTCTATGATCCAGCGGATGTTGGCAATTTGATCTCTGGTTCCTCTGCCTTTTCTAAAACCAGCTTGAACATCAGGAAGTTCACGGTTCACATATTGCTGAAGCCTGGCTTGGAGAATTTTGAGCATTACTTTACTCGCGTGTGAGATGAGTGCAATTGTTCGGTAGTTTGAGCATTCTTTGGCATTGCCTTTCTTTGGGATTGGAATGAAAACTGACCTTTTCCAGTCCTGTGGCCACTGCTGAGTTTTCCAAATTTGCTGGCATATTGAGTGCAGCACTTTCACGCATCATCTTTCAGGATTTGGAATAACTCAACTGGAATTCCATTACCTCCACTAGCTTTGTTCGTAGTGATGCTTCCTAAGGCCCACTTAACTTCACATTCCAGGATGTCTGGCTCGTGCTCCACAAATATGTGCTGATCATGTGAAGAGGAGAATGAGTTTATTCACTATGTCACACTCTTAAGATTGGGGTGAATCAATTTGAATATAATGATCTTGGTTAAAGTAAACATTAACTTATGTTTATTATATAATAAACTGTACTAAATGCTAGGGTATACTGAGGAGAAAAAATCAACGTAATTCTTACTGGATGCACAGCAAAATCTTGTGGAAAGAAAATATTAATTATATAATGAGTGATGGCTAAGAAATAAGAGATGTCAGTGCTGCTGCTAAGTTTTCAGTCGTGTCCGACTCTGTGGTACTCCATACACGGCAGCCCACCAGGCTCCCCCATCCCTGGGATTCTCCAGGCAAGAACACTGGAGTGGGTTGCCATTTCCTTCTCCAATGCATGAAAGTGAAAAGTGAAAGTGAAGTAGCTCAGTGGAGTCCAACTCTCAGTGACCCCATGAACTGCAGCCTTCCAGGCTCCTCCATCCAGGGGATTTTCCAGGCAAGAGTACTGGAGTGGGGTGCCATTGCCGTCTCCGGTGTCAGTGCTAGTTACTGGCAAATAGGAGAGGGAAGAAAAGCAGTTTATGCCGAAGTTTCAGCCCTTGAGATGGTCTTGTGATGAAAGGATTATAGAAGGATTGCATGACTTCAGAAGGGAAAGTGGAGTGATCTATGACTTAAAATGAGACTGGGGAAATGGGAACACAACTTTTTTCCTAGTTTGTTGTGAGAGCAACAGGAAATTATGAGGGGCATATCACTGTGGCTGTGGGGTATAATGAACTGATTAGAAGGAGTCAACTCCAAACATAAATGAAAAATGTAGTGGGGAATTTAGCCCCACCCAAAGAAAAGTCTAACTTTTGATCCTGGCTCCTGTCAGGTAACCTTTAAACTCTTAGAATTTGTTGAGTGTTAGGAGAAGGCAATGGCATCCCACTCCAGTACTCTTGCCTAGAAAATCCCATGGACGGAGGAGCCCGGTGGGCCGCAGTCCATGGGGTCACTAAGAATCGGACAGGACTGAACGACTTCACTTTCACTTTTCACTTTCATGCATTGGAGAAGGAAATGACAACCCACTCCAGTGTTCTTGCCTGGAGAATCCCAGGGATGGGGGGGCCTTTTGGGCTGCCGTCTATGGGGTCACACAGAGTCGGACACGACTGAAGCAACTTAGCAGCAGCAGCAGGAGTCTTTGTCTGGTAGCAGGTCCCAGGTATGAGTAAGATGAATCCAAATTATGGTGAAAGTATAGTGCTTTTTCTAATAAAATATTGTACAGATTTTAGTATTTTAAATTGTTTATCAGTTGAAGATTACATAGGCTATATTTTTCATACTGTTTAATGCATGCTTCCAGAGTCTCACAGACGCATGATTCTCATAACACTCTCTTTATTGCATACTCCATTAATACATATCTTTCTGAGCTTATTGGGAAAAATTATGAGGCCTCAGGTGTCTAATGTAAATACCAAATGATGTTTAAAACTGTCTTTATCCTTATTTCCGAAGTAGATTTGGTGAGAAAACACTGCAGTGACATACCTTGCTTCTTTAAATTAGTGTGTTTTGTGTCAAAATAAGGGATCAATTGTCATTTTACCAGAGATGTTAAGTATCGTTTGATCATCTAAAGGACTGTTCTAAGAAGGAAATACCTATCTTACATTATTTTGGGAGTCTGGTAACTTAACAGCTTAAAAGTATTATACGCTCTGCAGAAATGGAGGTGTATATACTCAGAAAATCTTAGGAACATGGAAATGAGAATATTTTGAACTTGCTTAGGTTATTTAGACTGTTCTAAGGCTAACCTTCCTATAATATGAAAATAGTGTGACATTGTCATTAAGTCAAAGACTTATATTTGACCCCTGTGAATTTGCCAGGAAAAGTGAGAGAATGATAGTCACTGTATAAGACCTTCTGAAGACAGGAATCTCTCTTGCTTTTTGAGTACACACCATGATCTCCACCTGCACAAGCTGGCAAACAACTGGTGTCAGGGGATTGACTCATTATATGAAAATAAACCTAATCCATTTTAGGCTAGCTTGTACTTTATGGGACACAATATTAGTATATTAATGTTCATCAGTAGAAGAGGGGGAAATCTCAAAGCAGATATGTTACCTTCAAACTTTGAAGGTATTGGCAAACACAGTCGACAACTCTGCCTCTCCGTTTGTAAAAGCATTTAGTAAGCTGAAAAACTTAAACCAATGTTAGTTTATGTTACTTATAGATCTTAAAGTCTAGAATGTCACCAGCATCACAAACTGCTCATAGATATTTTATGATATATTTTTAAAGTCAGCATTCTAACATAATACTTTCATCTAGTAGATGAGAAAGCAGGCTCAAAGACCTTATGGGACTTCTTGAAAGAAGTTCACACTGGAAGTCAATAGGAAGTGTGATTAGAATCTTATATTGGCACTACTTTCACATTATCACTAACACTGACTTTTTAAAAATATTAGTTTTTGATTTGCATTTCTCTGATAATGAGTGATGTTGAGCATCTTTTCATGTGTTTGTTAGCCATCTGGATGTCTTCCTTGGAGAAATGTCTATTTAGTTCTTTGGCCCATTTTTTGATTGGGTCATTTATTTTTCTGGAGTTGAGCTGTAGGAGTTGCTTGTATATTTTTGAGATTAGTTGTCGGTTGCTTCATTTGCTATTATTTTCTCCCATTCTGAAGGCTGTCTTTTCACCTTGCTAATAGTTTCCTTTGATGTGCAGAAGCTTTTAAGTTTAATTAGGTCCCATTTGTTTATTTTTGCTTTTATTTCCAATATTCTGGGAGGTGGGTCATAGAGGATCCTGCTGTGATGTATGTCAGAGAGTGTTTTGCCTATGTTCTCCTCTAGGAGTTTTATAGTTTCTGATCTTACGTTGAGATCTTTAATCCATTTTGAGTTTATTTTTGTATATGGTGTTAGAAAGTGTTCTAGTTTCATTCTTTTACAAGTGGTTGACCAGATTTCCCAGCACCACTTGTTAAAGAGATTGTCTTTAATCCATTGTATATTCTTGCCTCCTTTGTCAAAGATAAGGTGTCCATATGTGCGTGGATTTATCTCTGGGCTTTCTATTTTGTTCCATTGGTCTATATTTCTGTCTTTGTGCCAGTACCATACTGTCTTGATAACTGTGGCTTTGTAGTAGAGCCTGAAGTCAGGTAGGTTGATTCCTCCAGTTCTATTTTTCTTTCTCAAGATCGCTTTGGCTATTCGAGGTTTTTTGTATTTCCATACAAATTGTGAAATTATTTGTTCTAGCTCTGTGAAGAATACTGTTGGTAGCTTGATAGGGATTGCATTGAATCTATAAATTGGTTTAGGTAGTATACATTTCACACCAGTCAGAATGGCTGTGATCCAAAAGTCTACAAATAATAAATGCTGGAGAGGGTGTGGAGAAAAGGGAACCCTCTTACACTGTTGGTGGGAATGCAAACTAGTACAGCCACTATGGAGAACAGTGTGGAGATTCCTTAAAAAACTGGAAATAGAACTGCCTTATGATCCAGCAATCCCACTGCTGGGCATACACACTGAGGAAACCAGAAGGGAAAGAGACACGTGTACCCCAATGTTCATCGCAGCACTATTTATAATAGCCAGGACATGGAAGCAACCTAGATGTCCATCAGTAGATGAATGGATAAGAAAGCTATGGTACATATACACAATGGAGTATTACTCAGCCATTAAAAAGAATACATTTGAATCAGTTCTAATGAGGTGGATGAAACTGGAGCCTATTATACAGAGTGAAGTAAGCCAGAAGGAAAAACACCAATACAGTATACTAACGCATATATATGGAATTTAGAAAGATGGTAACGATAACCCTATATACGAGACAGTAAAAGAGACACTGATGTATAGAACAGGCTTATGGACTCTGTGGGAGAGGGAGAGGGTGGGAAGATTTGGGAGAATGGCATTGAAACATGTGAAATGTCATGTATGAAACGAGATGCCAGTCCAGGTTCAATGCACGATGCTGGATGCTTGGGGCTGGTGCACTGGGACGACCCAGAGGGATGGTATGGGGAGGGAGGAGGGAGGAGGGTTCAGGATGGGGAACACATGAGAAATAAAGGAATAAAAAATTAAAAAAAAAAAAAAAGAAAAAAAAATATTAGTTTTTGAACTAAATCTCTGTTCTTACTAGAAAAATTTGCCTGAACTTGAGATTTCCCAGCTTGTTTGTATATCCACAATGACAATGACGAAAGTGCCAATGATATTTTTAAGTCAAACCATTGTAATAGGGGTGGGGCAGGTTCGTGACTGTTAGCTTGAGACCCTGAGAGCAGGGGTTAGAGGTCTGGTGGGCCAGCAGTCAGCAGGCCAGTGATCCTCGTGGCAGAGGGTGCAGTAAGAGGCAGATCACAGCCTCCTCCTTGGGGCCCTCCAGACTCTGTGGCCTCTAGGATGTCAGTGAGCTGGGAGGCCAGCTGACAGGCTGAGGGTTGTGTCCCACAGAGCTCCAGACCCCTCGCTGTGGCTGCCCACTGGCCAGGCCTTAAAGCAGCAGTAAATCTCTCCCCCATTACCACCTCCACATGGGCCGCAGTCCATGGAGGCCTTAGCAACTGGAGTATACGGATGCTGCCTTTAAGGTAATATCTTCAGCCAGCTCTAGTCTCTCTGTTCTAATTTCAAAAGTTGGTACAGCTTAAATCAGTTGTCTCCTCCTAGAAGGTGGCCTGAGGTCAGGGTTAAGTTGTAAGGATGTTGAACATCAGTGCTTCAGGTCCAACCAGAAGAAGTGCAATTGCTGTAAACTGGGAATTAATCTGATTGGTATTTGCTACGACACATATTTCCAGTGATCTTATACAAATGAATTGCTCCAGTTTAAACGAAAGCTTGAGGGCTGGCTGGGTCCTAGGTGTGCTGCTCCCTTAGTGATGATGGCTGGGCAGGGTCTGGGGACCTAGCCTTGAGGCCGCTACCAGCTGAGATTTGCCTCCTCAGCCAGGCCTGGGCACTGGTGGGAGAAACTAGACTGGGTGCTGGACCAACATTCCCTGGTTGGATAACTAGCTTTCATAGGGCCTCTCTTCTCTTAACTAGGACCTGAAACTCAGAGAGCAAATGTTGAGATTTGGGACTTGACTTTGCTCTTTCTTGTAAGAACAGAAAATAAAATTTGTTTTGGTGGAGGTTTATGGGAATATTGTGACTTCACTGACCTCAGGGACAAAGGATCTGACACCAAGAAGTTTGCAGCAACTATACCTCTCCCCTGGAGAAGGCGATGGCATCCCACTCCAGTACTCTTGCCTGGAAAATCCCATGGACGGAGGAGCCTGCTAGGCTGCGGTCCATCGGGTCACAAAGAGTCGGACACGACACTGAGCGACTTCACTTTCACTTTTCACTTTCATGTACTGGAGAAGGAAATGGCAACCCACTCCAGTGTTCTTGCCTGGAGAACCCCAGGGATGGGGGAGACTGTTGGGTTGCCACTTATGGGGTCGCACAGAGTCGGACACGACTGAAGCAACTTAGCAGCAGCAGCAGCAGCATACCTCTCCCCCACCTTTTCTATAAAAGGGTCTTGCTGAAAGCTTTCGGGGAGTTTGGTGTATTTAAGGCATGAGCCACGAGTCTCCCTGTGTGGCCCTGCAATAAACCTTTCTCTGTTCCAGATTCAGAAGTTTTGGTATTTGGTCTCACTGTACGTCGGGCACATGGACTTGCATTTGTAGCAGCATGTCTCAATTAGCAATGAGCAAAACCAGGCAGAGAGAGGCAATGAGAAGCTATGTGATTCCTAAGGTCAGTGGTGACAAAGACTAGAATGGATTTTTCTGACTTTTCAATCATGATGAAAATTAGAGTTCAGCCTAAACAGTATCAGAACTGTAGGAAGAGAAGGAGAATTGGGAGGTGTTGTCAAGTCCTGAGAGGGCACAATGAGACTTTGATCCTGAGGATTTACTTGGAAAAAGGGAACACAGTGGTTGCCTTTTCTTGTTTAGCCTTCTTCAGTTTTTTTTTGCCTCACTTTTGATGTTATCTTCTAGACAGCCTCTTCATAAAGGAAGGAGGCACCTGACCTATGAAATAAATAATTAAAGCAGTCATAATGATTCCAGTTCTTTTCACCACTTAGTGGTTTAGTGGTGACCATGTGACCTATATCTAGCCAATAATATATAAGGGAATGTCTTCCAGGAAAAATAACCAAAAAGAGAGAGAAGAAAAAGAGAGCTCCCTGACCTCTTCTTCTTGGCTTTGAACTTACTTGTATAATTATGTGATGCTTGGAAATGCAGAAATCTATTTTCACCTTGTAAGAAAATTGAGATGCTCTTTAAGTTTAGTGATCTGATGTTATTGAAAGCTGAACCAACTCTAAAATTTCTGTCACTGGGCTTAAAAAAAAAATTACATTTTGCTTAAGCCACTTTTAGCCAGGTAATTTATTATTCATAGTCAAAAGAACCGTAATAGATTCTGGTTCCCATTAGTCTCCCTTTGCCCTTAGGTCCAATCTCTGCTCTTCTTTGTCTTGCTCTGTGCCTGGAAGACTGACCTCTATGGACTATATCACCTGGACCTATTTGCCTTCTGGTTTCTGGTTGGCATCACCTAATGAGAGGCTCCTACAGATCAGAGTATTTTTTTTTTTTTCCCTACAATTTTTTCTGTTTCAATGTGGTTCACATTGTGTTGTGCTCCCTAAGGTGGTGGTTTCTGCCTGGTAGCCTTTATTTCATGGTTGCAGCTCTCAATGAAGCTTAATGAATTGCATACTTCCCCCGTTTTCCTTCAGGTCATGGGGGACAACATTAACTTCTCACTGTTGATTCTCCTTGAGTGTCTCAACACTTTGTGAATTCCTTTAGTGTACACATATGTAACTCCAAAGATAGTTTCTTCATTAAAAATTCTTGCCTGAGGCTGTTGACTGTTTTTTTTGTTTTTTGTTTTTTTTTATTGAAACCCTAACTGATACCTACAATGTCTAAAAGCTTTTAAAAATGTCTAAAAGCTTTTAAAAATGAATCAGAACAGATATATGCCATTTATTTTAAAGAGTAGAATAATTCTGGGTCAACACAAGTTGCTTGTAATTAAGATGGAAGTCTTACCCTGTACATTAATTTGCTAGAACTGCTTTAACACAGTAACACAAACCAGGTGGTTTAAAATTGTGAGACAACTGTCTCACAGTTATGGAAGCTAAACTCCAGGATCAGGATGTTGGCAGGGTTTGTTTTTTCTTATGGCTTTGGAGGAGAATCTTTTCCATGCCTTTCTCCTAGTTTCTGGTGAATTTCTGAATATCAAAAGTCTTTGAAACTCCTTCGTTCCTGAGGCATCACCACAGTTTCTTTCATCTTCACATGGTCTTCTCCCATGTGCTTGTCCGTGTCCAAATTCCCTCCTTTATAAGAAATAGGTCCTACTGAATTGGGGTCCCACTCTCTCTCAGTATTACCTCAACTTCACTAATTATGTGTGCAATGACCTTATTTCTAAATAAGGTCACATCCTGAGGTGCTGAGGGTTAGGACTTCAATATAAATTTTGGGAAGACATAATTTTACACATAGCATTTTGTCTGAAAAAATCAGTATGGGTTAGTTCTTCTGCCATGGAACAGAAAAAGGACTTAGAAAAGCCTGTCAAACACTAGCTATGGTGATAATATACTGGACCAAGAATAACAACTCTCAACATAAATTCTCTAGTCTGAATAGTAGTTATACCATCATCTTGGAAATGGTTGTCCTACACGGTTTTTTTTTTTAAATTTTATTTAATTTTAAAACTTTACAATATTGTATTAGTTTTGCCAAATATTGAAATGAATCTGCCACAGGTAATCATATTTAACAAGTAACCTTCTGACTATAATTTACCTGTCCACTTTAAGATTTCTTTATTTAAATACTTTACATGTTTTATTTAATTTAATCTTTACAACAATCTTATAAGTAAATACTAGCATCAACATTTTTCAGATAAGCTTGAGGTCACTTGACTAAAGTCTCCCAGCTTGAACAAGCCAGAATGGTGAAGCCAGAATTAAAATCTAAGATTTGACACATTGAGAAAAGGTCATACCTAAGGATCCCAGAGTTGTGCCATCTTGGCTTTTTAACTTTTTGTTGATTTGTTTAATTTACGAAACTGATAATCTCAAGTGCACATCAATATGACTAATTGATTAAATATTAAATTGTCCTGGGCTGATCAATGCATTATGCTATCAACTTCGGTTTCCAGCTCTAAAGTCTGACATTCACTTATAACCTCATCTTCTGCTCATTTTCTTTAAATTTCACAAGAACTAACAGACTGTAGAGTTATTCCCAGTGAGATTTAGCTAAAGAATCCTCCTCCTTTCTAAATATAAATTTTGTGCTTTTATTTATTTGCTTATTTAAGGATTGTGGAATTTTAGTTCCCCAACCAGAGATTGAACCCAGGTTCTAGCAGTGAGATTGCCAAGTCCTCCCATTGGACCATCAGGGAATTTCCTTGCACTTTTATTTTTTAAAAAAGCATTCCTATGTGGTGAATATAGAGAGAATATTCCTTAATACCACTCACCACTAGGTAAGAAATGATGACTACCCCGAATTGGCAGGGAACTCTAACAAGAAGCTATGGAAGTCTGCAGTAGGAATTAGTATGTTTGATCTTAGCACTACCTGAGAAATCATATATTGGAAAGAACGTCCTTCTCCTTCAGTCAGTCAGTTCAGTCACTCAGTCATGTCCGACTCTGTGACCCCACGGACTGCAGCATACCAGGCTTCCCTGTCCATCGCCAACTCACGGAGCTTGCTCAAACTCATGTCCATCGAGTCGGTGATGCCACCAACCATCTCATCCCCTGTCATCCCCTTCCCCTTCATTCACTGGGAAATAAACAGGCAGCAAACAGAACTACATTCTAAAGCAGATGGAGTTGGAGGCCTGAAAGATTAGCATAGTTGCAGCAATCAGAAATGGAAACTTAAATTGTTTTTCTTTTCACAGGTTACTTACTAATGAATGTAATTTCTTACATTTAGTCAGAGCAAAATTGCCTTTATTGAACCAGATAAACTTCCCAGGTAAACCTTGTTAACTTTAAGGATGATTAGATATCTGTGGTCAGAGTGGGTGTATTTTTGCTGCTGTTTTACCATTTATAATGTAGTTTAAAAGCTTAAATTACATTTCAAGCAAAAACTTAAATTACATTTCAAGCCAATATACTCTCCTCTCATCCTCCTATAATTGGGCTTCAGAGACTTGAGATTCAAATTGTCTTGCATATAAACTTATAAGTGGACAATTTATGTATGTTAAATAGGAAGTTCTTGATGCTCAGTATGATGGAGAAATGGAAAGAAAAGTGTCTATGATGTGCACTTGATCTTATATAGATGAGTTCCTTTGATCCCTTCAACAATGTTTGAAATGAATATGCTTAACATTTATCATATTCATGAGAATACTGGTGTTAGGAGACATTGAGTTGTTCAAGGTCTCATAGGTAGGAACAGGAGATATCATAATATTAATCTTAAACTCTTTATAGGATAGCTCCTACTGCTGCTGCTGCTGCTAAGTCATTTCAGTCGTGTCCGACTCTATGCGACCCCAGAGATGGCAGCCCACCAGGCTCTGCCATCCCCGGGATTCTCTTGAGTGTTCTCAAGAACACTGGAGTGGGTTGCCATTTCCTTCTCCAACTTATAGGATAGCACACCCCCTTAAAGAGCAAATTAAATTCTTTGTCAGATATATTATAGCACAATATTTACAAAAAGTCTGTTTTACAATAATTGATTCTACCAATTCATATAAGTATATTCCCCTCCTTCTCTCCCATTCTACTACTTTTTTGTTTTCTTCTTCCTTCTCTCTTTCCCTCCAACATTTTTACCAGACACCACAATGAACAAAATCATGTTTGATTTGAAAGGTGACACTGGTTCATTGATCTATAATTCTCAGTTAATGACAGTTGACTCTAGGAGTCTCAGACTTCAGAGATGAGAGACCTGGGCCTATGTTGGGTAAGCTAGGAAATCACACCCTCATGAGACTGGCAAGCCTGTATAAGACTGGTGGAGAAAAGGAAAGTGTAGTATAGCATAGAGTCCAGTTCAGTTCAGTTCAGTTCAGTCACTCAGTCATGTCAGACTCTTTGTGACCCCATGAATCGCAGCACGCCGGGCCTCCCTGTCCATCACCAACTCCTGGAGTTCACTCAGACTCATGTCCATTGAGTCAGTGATGCCATCCAGCCATCTTATCTTCTGTCGGCCCCCTTCTCCTCCAGCCACCTCTAAATGGACCAACATGGCCAGTCCTTCTTTTCATGGGGGAATTTTATTACCCTAATTTTAGCTAGTATTGCAAACTTAAGTCTTGCATATAAAGTAACATTGATCATTTAATCTATACTCTTGGTCAGGTAGTACTGTCTTTAGAAATCAGACTGGAAATAACAAAGATTAAATTTGGGGATGTGATCACTGGGCATTCTGTTACCCTATGTCTCTGAAGTCAGATTTTATAGTTTTGAATATTGGATAATCCCATGGACAGAGGAGCCTGCTGGGCTACAGTCCATGGGGTCACAAAGAGTCAGACACCACTGAATGATTGAGTACACATACACACACATGCTTTTGAATGTTAATTAGAAATCAGTTTCTTCATATATTCATGATATACTTTTAATTAATCACAATGCTTTCTTCATTCATTTCTTTCTGTAAGCCAAACATAAATTGATTCAGCATTTTTTCTTAGCCTAGTGGTAGGCTCTGCAGTTAGAGAAAAGAAAAATAAAGATCTCTGTTCTCTGAATTCCATTCAGACTTTGGCTGGAGTATGTTTTGCTATATATGCAGACTACACCATGTGAAATGCCAGGCTAGATGAATCACAAGCTGGAACCAAGATTGCTAGATTCCATTGATTGCTGAAATATCAACAACTTAAGAAATGCAGATGATACCATTTTAAGAGCAGAGACTGAAGAGGAACTAAAGAGCTTTTTGATGAATGTGAAAAAGGAGAGTGAAAAAGCTGGCTTAAAACTCAACATTCAAAAAACTAAGATCATGGCATCCTGTCCCATCAGTTCAGTTCAGTTCAGTTGCTCAGTCATGTCCAACTCTTTGCGACCCCATGAACTGCAGCACACCAGGCTTCCCTGTCCATCACCAACTCCCAGAGTCCACCCAAACCCATGTCCATCAAGTCGATGAGGCCATCCAGCCATCTCATCCTCTGTCGTCTCTTTCTCCTCCTGCCTTCAATCTTTCCCAGCATCAGGGTCTTTTCCAATGAGTCAGCTTTTCGCATCAGATGGCCAAAGTATTGGAGTTTCAGCCTCAACATCAGTCCTTCCAATGAACACCCAGGACTGATCTCCTTTAGAATTGACTGGTTGGCTCTCCTTGCAGTCCAAGGGACTCTCAAGAGTCTTCTCCAACACCACAGTTCAAAAGCATCAATTCTTCAGCACTCAGCTTTCTTTATAGTCCAACTCTCACATCCATACATGACCAGTGGAAAACCATAGCCTTGACTAGTTGGACCTTTGTTGGCAAAGTAATGTCTCTGCTTTTGAATATGCTATCTAGGTTGGTCATAACTTTCCTTCCAAGGAGTAAGCATCTTTTAATTTCATGGCTGCAATCACCATCTGCAGTGATTTTGGAGCCCAGAAAAATAAAGTCAGCCACTGTTTCCACTGTTTCCCCATCTATCTGCCATGAAGTGATGGGACCGGATGCCATGATCTTAATTTTCTGAATGTTGAGCTTTAAGCCAACTTTTTCACTCTCCTCTTTCATTTTCATCAAGAGGCTCTTTAGTTCTTCACTTTCAGCCATAGCGTGATGTCATCTGCATATCTGAGATTATTGAGATTTCTCCCAGCAATCTTGATTCCAGCTTGTGCTTCCTCCAGCCCAGCATTTCTCATGATGTACTCTGCATATAAATTAAATAAGTAGAGTGACAATATACAGCCTTGACGTACTCCTTTTCCTATTTGGAACCAGTCTGTCTTTCCATGTCCAGTTCTAACTGTTGCTTCCTGACCTGCATACAGGTTTTTCAAGAGGCAGGTCAGGTGATCTGGTATTCCCATTACTTTCAGAATTTTCCACAGTTTATTGTAATCCACACAGTCAAAGGCTTTGGCATAGTCAATAAAGAAGAAATAGATGTTTTTCTGGAACTCTCTTGCTTTTTTGATGATTCATCTAGTCCCATTTCTTCACAGCAAATAGATGGGGAAAATACACTGTCAGATTTCATATTCTTGGGCTCCAAAATCAATGCAGATGGTGACTGCAGCCATGAAATTGAAAGACACTTACTGTTTGTAACGATAGCTATGACAAACCTAGACAGGGTTTTAAAAAACAGAAGCATAACTTTGCTGACAAAGGTCCGTATAGTGAAAGCTATGCTTTTTCCAGTAGTCATGTATGAATGTAAGAGTTGGACCATAAAGAAGGCCGAGTCCCAAAGAATAGATGCTTTTGAACAGTGGTGCTGGAGAAGACTCTTGAGTCCCTTGGACAGCAAGGAGATCAAACCAGTCAATCTTAAAGGAAGTCAACCCTGAATATTCATCGGAAGGACTGATGCTAGGCTGAAGCTCCAATATTTTGGCCACCTGAGGAAAAGAGCTAACTAATTGGAAAAGACACTGATGCTGGGAAAAATTGAGGGCAAGAGCAGGAGAGGCAACAGAGGATGAAATGATTGGATGGCATTACTGACTCAATGGACATGAGTTTGAGCAAACTCAGGGAGATAGTGATGGACAGATCAGCCTGGCCTGCTGCAATTCATGGGTCACAAAGAGTCAGAGAAACAACTCACTAAATTGTAAAAACTACTTAGTGACTGAACAACAACAACAACAACGTGTTTAGATATATTTTTACATTCTCTATTTGACTTTCACCAACAAGCATACCAATGGGTATTATCAGAGCACAAGTATCAGCATATTAAATGGAAGTCAACACTTTAACATGCTTGCCATCTAGAATTTGAATATTAATTGTTTATCAATGTAATAAATTAGATAACATAGTACTTGTAGGGCTTCCCAGGTGGCGCTAGTGATAAAGAACCACCATGCCAGGCCTGGAGATGTAAAAGACATGGGTTCAATCCCTTGGTCAGGAAGATCTCCTGGAGAAGGGCATGGCTACCCACTTCAGTATTCTTGCCTGAAGAATCCCATGGACAGAGGAACCCCATGGATGGGCTACAGTCCATAGGATCACAAAGAGTCAGACACGACTGAAGCAACATAACACACACATAATATTTACGATTTAAAAATGCACAGCCATCTACCATTCCGATTTAAGTATTGAACCAAAGGACTTTTTAAGGTAAAGTTCCAAGACATCCCTTAAAAAATCTTGAGAGGAATCTGAAATAAGTTTATTGTCATCCTGAGACAGAGCAGTGATGAACCTTGTCAAGATTCAAACCTATCCAACTACCTTTCAGCCTTTCACTTTCAGAACTTGATTTTGCATTCAATATAATCTCTTGGTATCTAAAGCTCTGTCAAACTAAACAGCTCATGTTTACGCACATGTTTTGAAAAGCCTCACAGACTTTCTGTCTGCACATACAGTGTATCTTTAAAATAATATAACCTTGAGGCAGCATTGAACTATTATTTTCATAAAAGGAAAACTAGAAATCAGTGAAGCTTACATATTTGCTGTCTTTACAGAAAAAGAAATGCACTCCTTTCCTTATTTTCACCTTGTAGCAGAGTTCTGCCATTTTGAGATTACAAACATAATTTTCTTTTTTTTCAAATAATTCAGATATGGGTTTTCTTCATTTCTCCCTAAACTTGAGAGTTTTTTCAACCACAAAGTAAATGTTTTCTCCAAGAACTGAAACTGTGGGACACACATTTTACCTATTCTGTGTAGCCCAGAAGTCTAGTGAATATTATAGGTAACCTATAAACTCAAAGACTAGTAACAACACAGAGCCTACTCCAGAGTTTGTGCTTAAAAGATACAGTGTAGACCATGGTGGTGCTAGTGATAGGGAATCATTCTTTCATGATTTACTTTATGTTATGTCATGATCTTATCTACAGTTGTTTCTTATTCTTAAACTCTTCATAGGGTAGCATATATCTTATACACTAAACTAATTTTATTTATGAACTTACATTTACAAATCACTATTTATAAAAATCATGTTTTGTAGTGATTGATCCAAGCAATTTATATATGTACATTTCCTTCCTTTCCTCTTTCTTCCCATTTTCATCCTCCTCCCTTCTTCAATTACTCCCATTCTTCTTCCTTGACTTCCCTCTGCCTTCCTTCTTTCTTTCTTTGCAACAAATGTATTATGCACCACAATAATCCAGGTCATGTAACAGTTCCATGGAAAACAAGTCCATTGATGTGTAATTATGTTTGCAGCTTGATTGCTGACCCATCCCAGGGGTCCCAGGGCTTCAGAGATCAAAGACTTGGGACTATATAAACTTTTAAAGGTTTAGAAATCTCATTTTTATTCCCTACCTCTTTCTGTGATGGATTTCCTTCTAGAGAAGTAAATGTCTCTTAGTTTGTTCTATCCTCTGTACTTAGTACTGCATGTACAGATATGAATTCTATAAATACTACATGAAATTCTGAATCTGATGCACTCACACTTGCATTGGAAATTTGATCAAAGGAAGAATATTATAAGAGACAAGATTGTGGACCTGGAGGTGTTTGGTGCTTAAATTTTGCACATTCCATTTTAACCTGGTGATGCCACATGTTTTTAATTAATATTCAACAGAAGACTTTCCTAGGCTTAGCAGTAATTCATGCTGTGAGCTCATAAATAATACTACAGGCATTGCTTAATAATAAATAACATGTCATCAGGAATAAAAAAGACCAACACAGAAGGGGCAAAGAAGAGCAGCATCCTAAAAAGTGACATTTTCCATGGTTCTAGGGTTAAAGCGTCTGCCGACAATGTGGAAGACCCGGGTTCGATCCCTGGATCGGGAAGATCCCCTGGAGAAGGAAATAGCAACCTGCTCCAGTATTCTTGCCTGGAGAATCCCATGGACAGAGGAGCCTGGTAGGCTACAGTCCACGGGGTCGCAAAGAGTCAGACACGACTGAGCGACTTCACTTCACTTCACCATAATCTTAAGAGGTTACCCATGATAAGTAAATTGTCTTGGTTTATTTAGCTCATAGATAACCAGACAGGTATTCATAACCTTAAATTTTAGAAATTGGGCTACAAGCCTATACGCACTTCAGTCTACTATAAATCCTTTTCCATTGATATGAACCTCCCACTTGCTCCATGCTAAGACACATTTTTATATTATGTATGTATGTAGTCATTTGATACTTATTATCTACTGTGTGTCAGACATGGATTTATAAGTGATACAAAAGAATGAGGCAACATGATATAGTTGGATAAGTATTGGAATTAGGCAGATTTGGACTGAATTCTCTTTACTATCATGGAGACTCAAGTTAGCAGTGCCAATAAGGCATGCCCACAACAAAATGTAATATAATGTCAAAAGTAGCACATTTTTAGTACCATATGACTATTAAGGCAATAAATGCTTAGAATTAATTGTAAAGAGATCCTGTAGTGTGTGCAGGTGTTCATGTTTAGTTACTTTGCATTAATATACATAAATTTATATAGTACAATCAGCCTGAGAAAGATATCCATGTCTTTTTAAAGTCCACTTGGAATTGTTATGTTATATAGAACATTATGCAATTTTGAAATATTCTAAATAAAACTTCTAAAATATTTAATGACATAGAACAATCCTCCTACAACATAATTTATTTAGCTTTACTTCCTAGAATGGAGGATATGTTTTCAAAATGTGTCTAAGTGGGACATAAATATTCCTGATTTATTAAACAGTCTATTGAACAGGGCCTATCTTCTTCCTTAAAGGTATTAAACTTCATGCTTTACATCCCGTCTGTTGAATAACTGGAAGAAGAAGAAGAGGAATACATTCATTTTGAAATGTTTTAGTGATTTATTTCATTCCTTCCTCTCTTTGCTTCCTGTACTGCTCTTAACAAATCTAAGTGCAATACTGAGTGTGTTTTCCTATCAGAGGTTGCAAACTGGCTCCTGGAGGACCCCGGATGGTTCACAGATGTATTCTGTTTAACTCATACAATGTTGGCCTACATCATATTTTTATTTTATTCCTAATTATAACTGGAGGAATTTACTCATATGTGAATAATTGAGTTCCCTCAAAATAATATCAGAAAAGTTCAGACCAGTGGATCATTTTTCAAACATTGTGATTATTGGCTGGTTGAGGTCACCTTCCCTTTAGTTCATCACAGTCCCCACCATTCTCTATTGCATCCTAACACTGAGGTCCAATGTCAATTGCTATATAGCAGAGCACTTGTGCTATTGTTTTTCTTATTGTTGAATGGGAAGAAAAATTAAGTATTTCTTACAATCCTGCCTCTATCTTATACAAAACCAACATTGCATATTTATACAGTCATCCCTTGAAATCCATGGTGGATTGCTTCTAGGACACCCTACAGATACCAAAATTCAGAGATGCTTAAATCTCTTATATAAAATGTGTAGTCAGCACCTGAGCCATGAATTCTACTTCTGCAGATACAGAAGTCAACTGTATTATGGTATGCTTTTCTCTAAAATTATATGATTTTAGGACTCCTGTCAATCACTGGATAATTAATCCAGGATAGTGAAAAGATTTCTTTGTGGACTCATGTAATTTTTGTGTTTCTCAGTATCATAAAGCCTTTCCCTGGTGGCTCAGAAGGTAAAGCATCTGCCTGCAATACAGGAGACCTGGGTTAGATCCCTGAGTCAGGAAGATCCCCTGGAGAAGGAAATGGCAACCCACTCCAGTACTCTTGAAAATCCCATGGGCAGAGAAGCTCAGTATCATAAGGAAGTATAGTAGTCCTTCTTCCTCCTCAGGCCTTAGTGGGAAACTAAGAATCATTAATTGGGAGTCATCAAGTACAATTGCAAACATTGCTGCTTCTAAATTCCTTAGGAAACACAGAAGTTGCTTCTGTGACATGCAATCTATTCATTTTTAAAAATCTGATTATGTTGCAAGAAGGGGGAACCCCTTCCAGGGCCCGAAACTGGGCTCTTGTCTAACAATCAGAAATGAATTGTCTGAGGAAACACATGTGCTGACATAGCAAGAGCTTTTATTGGGAAAGGGTACCCGGATGGAGAACAGTAGGGGAAGGGAACCCAGCAGAACAGCTCTGCTACGTGGCTTGCAGTCTCGGGTTTCATGGTGATGGAATTAGTTTCCGGGTTGTCTTTAGCCAATCATTCTGACTCAGAGTCCTTCCTGGTGGTGCACACCTTGTTCAGCTAAGATGGATGCCAGAGAGAAGGATTCTGGGAGGTGGTCAGACATGTGGTGTCTCCTTTTGACCTTTCTGGAACTCTTCTGGTTGATGGTAGCTTGTTAGTTCCATGTTCCTTATCAGGACCTCCTGTCATAAAACAACTCATGCAAATGGTTACTATGGTGCCTGGCCAGGGTGGGCGGTTTCAGTCAGTGTGTTTTCCCTCACAATTAGAGCAGATTATCTAAAAATCTAAATACTGTATCATTAGCTATGCACCCTCCTTGTCATGTTTAATTAATAACTTGTATTTTATCTTTATTTCTTCCACCTACACTGAAGAAAAATCCCTATGCAACTATGGTGATTACTATAAACATGTTGTGAAGACGACTGTATTTTCTTACTATTTTTTAATGTATAAAAATAGTTTCATGTATATATCCCTGATTCTATTTCATTTTTGGAAATACCTATTCTTTGGTGGGGGAAATACCTATTCTTCTTCTTCTTCTTTTTTTTTTTTAACAGTATGAGTTTAGTGAAAAAAATATAATGAAGTATCCTATCTTCTGACCTCCTAAGAGGGTCTGGAGATTCCCCTCACCCTGACAAAACTTCCAATAGACTTCTTCCTGACTCTAGGCCCCTGACCTTTCTTTTCTTGGAGCATTTACTTTAGAAAACTTGCAATTGTAAATTCTTTCTCTGCCCCTTTGAAATGTATGTAATTCTTTCCCAGCTTCCTGCCAGTTTTACAGCCCAGGAAATGTCTTTTTTTTTTCAGAGACCTGAAAATCATCTCTTTAAATTGTAAACATACAAGGAAATAACATCTCTATCTTCCACTCTCTGTAGGAGGTTGGAGCCTAATTTCTAAGCCAATTAGCAAACACAGATGGCCTAATCACAGAGAAAACACTTGCAGACTCAGGAATAATTCAATGTTCTCCACACATCCCCTTGATCAATCTGTCCCCCAATGTCCTCCGGTTATTTCCACTAGATCATTACAGCCCTTAAACACTCTCCCACTTTTTGTTTCAGCAGAGATGAGTTCAATCTCTCTCCCCTATTGCAATAACTTGAAAAAAATTTTCCTTAAATTTTAACTTTATCCGGTGTAACTTTTGCCTTGATAAGTTTTTGAACTGCTACTTGATTAAGTCAAAATTGATACCTGCTTCTAAGAATAATGCTGTATGTTGTGTACCATTTCTCAATTATATGTTTATAACATTTTGTTTTAAAATTCTTTTAAAAATTTCCTAATTTACGAGTTGCCAGTCCAGGTTCGAGGCATGATGCTGGATGCTTGGGGCTGGTGCACTGGGACGGCCCAGAGGGATGGTATGGGGAGGGAGGAGGGAGGAGGGTTCGGGATGGGGAACACATGTATACCTGTGGCAGATTCATTTTGATATTTGGCAAAACTAATACAATTATGTAAAGTTTAAAAATAAAATAAAATTGGAAGAATAAAAAAAAAAAAAAAAAAAGAATAGGAATAATTTTTACACTGTTGTTTATAATAGCTATTAAAATAAAGCTTTTGATTTGTATCTATTATCACGGAAAAAAAAAAAAATAAAAAAAAAAAAAAAAAAAAAAAAAAAATAAAGATTTCTTATTTAACTTTGTTATGTTTTAGTGTATTTATTTTCTAAAAAGCAAATTAAGTATGTCTTGGAAGATGGAAGGAAGAAACATTAGTTTCTTTGGATCATTTTCAATTGTTACAGTAGAATGCTAATGCATTATGGAGTCAAGCAGACCTAGAAAGAAATATTTTTTCACAAGGTTATAGAAATTTATGGATATGTTGCAGGAAGGGGGACCCCTCCCAGGGCCCAAAACTGGGCTCTTGTCTAACACTCAGAAATGAATTGTCCAAGGAGACACATGTACTGACAAAGCAAGAGATTTTACTGGGAAAGGGCACCCCGGTGGAGAGCAGTAGGGTAAGGGAACCCAGGAGAACTGCTCTGCTGCGTGGCTTGCAGTCTTGGGTTTTATGGTGATGGGATTAGTTTCTGGGTGGTCTTTGGCCAATCATTCTAATTCAGAGTCTTTCCTGGTGGCGCACACATCGCTCAGCCAAGATGGATGCTAGCGTGAGGGATTCTGGGAAGTGGACAGACACGCGGTGTCTCCTTTCGACCCTTCCCAAACTCTTCCGGTTGGTGGTGGCTTATTAGTTCCCTATTCCTTATCAGGATCTCCTGTCATTAAACAGCTAATGCAAATGGTTACTATGGTGCCTGGCCAGGGTGGGCAGTTTCAATCAGTGTGCTTCCCCTAACAGATATAGCTAATAATGTAGGATAGCAACACAGAACACTCTCAGAAAGGGTCAATTTGTCATAGTTTCCTACAGATATAAGCAGTTGTGGATAATCCCTCTTGTTCAGAAGAGAGAATGTGGAAAGTCTCTTTCTTTTGGTGCTTTTGTTTTATCTTTCCCTTTTAATCTTCCTGACATGAACTCCTGACTGTTCCATGACAATGGGCTCACATGTACGTACTCTTTAGAGGAAAATAACTGTTGCCAAAAAAGCCTTCACTTTTCATACAAGATTAAGTGAGGTGAAATTTCCTTAAAGTGTACCTTACCAGATCCATGATTCAGGCAGTCCAAAGTCCATTCCTATATCTCAGGTCATATTCTGTGTCATTAAATAAATAAAATATAATAAATAAAACTGAAAAAGCTTATGATTTTGTGCATTCAATTTTGATAAAATATAATTTATTTGATGAGTTTGTCCTATAAAATATATTTGTTAAAGAAAAGTACTCTTAATAGAGGCAAATAAAATCAACTGTAAGTATTTTGTGGGTAAAATATTAATACATTTTAATATGAAAGTTGCACTTAGAATCTTTTCCATTGAGCATATTGGCTGTCTATGGACATGTGCTTCAGCATTTACATAGGGAAGCACTGTGGCTGCTCATGTCATCTTTTAAGAGAGACCTCTGCAAGGAGTATAGCTGTCTCACAGCCTCCAACTGCCATACCTAGTAATCTGGTATGGCATTCATGCTGAGGCATATTCTCTCTGAGATCAATAAATATGCAATGTGTTGAATTATGCTAAGTCCCTATTTTGAAACTCTAGCCCCCAAAGTATGATTGAATTTTGAGATAGGGCCTATAAGGAAGTAATTAAGGCTAAATGAGGTGATGAGGGAGAGGCCCCGTCCAATAGGATTAGGGTCCTTATGAAAAGAGATACCAGAGAGGTTAGTTTTTCTCTTCCTTTGCCATGTGGGGAAAAAGCAAAATAGTGGGTATCTGAAACCCAAGAAGAGAATTCTCAGTACAATGCAAGTTGGCTGGCACATCAATTTTGGACTTTCAGAAGTGTTAGAAGCAAATGCTCATTATTTAAGTCACCCAGTTTGTAATATTATATTATAACAACAGAATCAGACTAAGAGACCAGCCCATAACTGAGCCTACTAGGGATGCTAAAGCTGGGTCCCTTCCACTCAATGCAGTCTTTGACTGGAGGCTTTCCAGAAGCCTCGTCTAGACTTTACCAGATCTGTGCTCTTTCTACACTATTTTTCTTCTTCTGAGCTCTCCTTTCACAGGTGTTAGACCTGTATAATGTGCTAGAGCCTCTCCCTAACTACTCCTGGCCTCTTCCCCCTCTGTCCTCCATGAATTTCTTGCATGTGTGAATTCATCCTAGTATTTTATTCCATGAGGACCTGAGCTGAGACAAAACTCAACCTGATAGCAATTTCAAAATTTTTAGTCATAAGTTTCAACTGTGAAGTATATTCCAGATGATTTTATGAATACAAAAAAAAAAAATTAAGATCATATTTTAAAATATATTCTTCTGAAAAACAGTGTTAGAGAAATAAAGCTAAGAAGCTTATTAAAGTGTGTAATTATCTACCAAGAATAACTTTTCTAAATAATCTGTTCTATTGTAGTGTATAATAAGGTATTAATACATAGTTTTTTTGGGTTTATATTTGCTGACATATTTTAATGTCTGGAAATAACTAGATTTTTTCAAATAATTTTTAAACAGTGATATACATTAGACTGTGGAAAGTTCTTAAAGAGATGGGAATATCAGACCATCTTACCCATCTTCTGAAAAACCTGTATGTACGTCAAGAAACAACTTGAACCCTGTATTCAATGACTGATTGGTTCAGGATTGAGACATGAGTACAACAGGGCTGTCAACTGTCACCCTGTTTATTTAACCTATATGCTGAGCACACCATGAGAAATGCCAGGCTGGGTAAGTTACAAGCTGGAATTAAGACAGATGGAAGAAACATCAACAACCTCAGATATACGGATGATACCACTGTAATGGCAAAAATCAAAGAGGAACTAATGAGTCTCTTGATGAGGGTGCAAGAGGAGAGTGAAAAAGCTTACTTGAAACCCAGTATTCAAAAAACTAAGATCATGGCATCCAGTCCCATCACTTCATGGCAAACAGGTGGGGGAAAGGTGGAAACAGTGACAGATTTTCTTTTCTTGGGCTCCAAAATCACTGCGGTGACTGCAGTCATGAAATTAAGACACTTCCTTCTTGGAAGAAAAGCTATGACAAACCCAGGAGGCATATTAAAAAGCAGATACATCACTTTGTTGACCAAGATCTGTACAGTCAAAGCTATGGTTTTTCCAGTAGTCATGTATGGATGTGAGAGTTGGACCATAAAGCAGGCTGAGCACCAAAGAATTGATGCTTTTGAATTGTGGTTCTGAAGATCTTGACAGTCCCTCAGGCAGCAAGGAAATCAAACCAATGCATCCTAAAGGAAATCACCCTTGAATATTTATTGGAAGGACCGACTGAAGCTTCAAAACTTTGGCCACCTGATGCAAAGAACTGACTCCTTGGAAAAGACTCTGATACTGGAAAGATTGAGGGCAGGAAGAGAAGTGGACATCAGAGAATGAAATGTTTGGATGGCATCAACGACTCAGTGGACATGAGTTTGAGCAAACTCCAGGAGATATTGAAAGACAGGAAAGCCTGGCATGCTGCAGTTTATGGGGTCACAGAGTCAGAGACAACTTAGTGACTGAACAACAACAATAAAATAGAATGTATATAGAAAAGTTAAAAACAGTGATGAATGACAAGCATTAGAAGGAATGTAAGAGTCAGTAAATGGAGGTGGGTATTGTGAATATATTTCTAATTTAAAATGGGAAAAAGAAAAGCATTCTTTTTTAAACATAAAAACATTTCTGTTTCTGGGAGTGAGTCATTAGAGAGGGATCAATTGAAAGGGACAGTGATAAAGAATCAGGTAAGAGGGAGGTTGTGTAAATAGGAATCTGTGCTGTGGGAAGGATAGAGAACCTGTACCATCTCCTGGGAGCTGAGGTATTTCTATTTCCTGAACATGGGAGAAGTTTGTCAAAAGGAAGTTTTCTTGCCTTGATTTTTTTTTTTTCTTGTATGTATACCTGTAATCAGAGAGAGCACCTGAAGAAATATTCCCAGTATAAAAAACCCCAATCAAAAATGGAGATAGGTAGCTACTTTCCCTTTTTTCCTTTCTCACTCTACAGCCTTGTATTAAATCAAGGGGCTGATATTCATTTGTCTCCAATTCCTTGCTCCTAAGTGCAAAACTACATAATGAAGTTTAATATATAATCTGAGAAGAGTGATACACCAGTGATTCATTCTTCATTTATTATTTTTATGTTCTTGCTTTATCTTCCTAATCATAAATATTTTACAGTGTATGTTTCAAATCTTGCTTTGTTATGCATGCTCTTATATCCAATATAATAGATTAGAAAGAGATCTAGACTTACAACATCTGTGTTTGTGCTCTTCTGCCCCCACTATTAGTGTGAACCATGGCAAGTCACTTGAGAATGAATCTATATTCAGAGTAGGGCAGAGGCAAAAGAATTACATGGGAAAGGAGCAGGAGCTTGAAATAAACCATACTTGGAACTAATGCTATTGCTGGATCTTTCAGCAATATAGAAAAAGTAGTTTATTTCTCAGGGAAGTTTGAGTTGTATGTTCCATAACTTGCAACAATAAACATCCTAATTGATTCAGTTTAGCAATTAGCAATGAAGGAAGAGCAGACTCACTTTCTCTGGCATCATTCTTTTGAATACAACCACTTTCAGACTCCCATATGAAAGTAAATTCCGTATTTGTTCCACAAGAGATTTGTTGCAGCATTTTCTCTGCAAATGTACCAGATATGCATTTTCATTATGAGACTGATTTCTCATGAAAATAGAGAAAAAAAGTTTATATTATGTTATAATTCCATATTAAAATTTTATGTATGAAATATTTTATCATAGAATGTACAACATATGTTTACAGAATATAGGCAGCCATGAATTGAATGACAGAAAATTAGAAATTAGCGAGTCTGATTTTAACAACTCACGATAAAGAATATCATTGTCATTCTTTATCATTAAAGATACTTTTTCTACTGTAGTCTAATAAAGTATAAATATTTACTCAGCCCCTCATATATACAAGGGCTTATGTTAAATATCTTCAGAGTTCAAAGGGAGAGTTTGTAGAGATGTCTTCCCCCAAGATACCTAAAATCTACTTTTATGAGGTGCTTACGAATTACAAGTGAGAAATCAGACCACATCTAGTTGGCTGTTAAGTTAGGCTTTAAACTCTAATTCAGAGCAGAAAAATACCAATAAAGACTGAATAAATCAGTGAGAGACTTCCTGATTTTTTTTGGGTCATGGCCAAGAATTTTTTTTGTCTGTATATTTTTATTCAAGCATAGTTGATTTACAATAATTCGTGTGTATAGCAAACTGAGTCTGTTTTATATATACATATATATGTATATTTTTTTCTGATTTTTTCCATGACAGGTTATTGCAAGATTTTGAGTATATTTCCCTATGCTATACAGTAAATCCTTGTTGTTTATATACTTTATGTATGGTAGTGTGTATCTGTTAATCATGTGCATGCTAAGTCACTTCAGTCATATCTGACTCTTAGTGACCCTATGGACCATAGGCCACTAGGCTCCTCTGTCTGTGGGATTCTCCAAGCAAGAACATTGAAGTGGGTTGCCACACCATCCTCCAGAGGATCTTCCCAACCCAGGCACTGAACTTGTGTCTCTTATATCTCCTTCATTGGCAGGTGGATTCTTTACCACTAGCCTCTCCTAGGAAGCCCATATCTACTAGTCATACTCCTCATTTGTCCCTTTCCCCCTTCCCCTTATGTAATCATAAGTTTGTTTTCTGTGAGTCTACTTCTGTTTTGTAAACAAGTTCATTTGTATTATTTTTTAAAAGTTCCACAATTAAGTAATGTTATATATTTGTATTTCTCTGTTTGACTTTCTTCACTTAGTGCAATAGTCTCCAAGAATGTTTTTCTATGAAAATATTAGGTCAAATGACATTCAATATCTTCAAGGTTGAGAACCCTCATGGCCTGTAACCAGGGCTCCCATTCTTAAAACAAGTGTTTTGTCATTGTATTTTTTATCGCGTTTAGAAGTTTCCTTCATTAAGTAATTATTTTCTGTCCATTTTATAGATTGTGGATATAAATCCAGCACATATTCATAGACACTTAACAGTGTTAAAATAATGAACCACCGATTGGGATTTAATGCATTGTAAGAAAGGTATTTTACATGAGTAAATTGACTTCTAGAAAGGCCTATTGTTGAACTGGAAAGAGTTAAAAACTTGGAATCAAAAAACTTTGGATTGTTTCTCACCTTTCTGATTTAATAGTTTTGTGGACTTGGTCTGTTTTTTTTTTTTTTCTTTTTTTCCTGAGTTTTAGCTTTCTTGTACATAAAACACAGATAATAATAATATCTATAGCACCAAAATATTGGTGATAATTGGGTTTCCATCCAAAATATGAAAATCCTTGTAAGTTACATGCATTTATGTGAATATTAGTTATTATTGCTGTTTGTCCTAGAAAGTTTCTAGATTTCCATATTAATAGCTGGGGTGAAAATTTATAAAACTTTCTGGTGAAAGATAGATATAATAGAATCAAAAACTATAAAACACTTGGTCACTGATGACTAACTTTTGTCCAAATTTGTCAAGTTTGTAACAATTTTTTTTTTTTTAATACTGTAAAGAAAAAATAAATGCCTTGGTCATCCAGTATTAGGGGAAAAGCTCCACACAAAGCTGCTTCTAAAGTATCAGCAGATGTTAAAGTTAGCTTGTTGGAGTTCTGAAGATTATATGAGGAAAAACTTCACAAACGACAAATAAAGACATCTAAACATGTGGAAGAGTATAGCACAAACTGTGACCTTCTCATTTCCAATTTTTAGTCAGTTTTGTTTGGTACTAATATCAGGCAATGAAACCCTCAGATCTATCAGAAAAGGTGATATAAGAACAAAAAGGAAATAGAGCCCCTGATCATATAACTCCTCAAACTGAATTTTAATATGTGTGCAATTCTGAAAACTGGGTTTAGAAGGATGAATCAACAGCCATATTCTTTCTATAAAGCATATTTTTATAAATGGAGATTTTGAAGCATGAATTAACTAAACAAAAATTTAAAATTTTGATAACATGAGCAACTAAATTCAAGAAGAGTACAATACTGTGCTAAAGAGTTGTAGAAAATTACATATGTGTCTTTCTGCTTATTGTTGCTAAATCTAAGAACCAAGTAACACTCATAAAAATTATGATGCATGACAATTTTAGTACCATCTTATTTTCATGCAAACTACTTTCATATGTAGAAGGAAGAAGGCACAGTGAAAGGAGATTTTTCATTCATACATCATGAACTATTGCTCTTTTTATAATAAAATATGTTAATAAAGGAAAATTGATTTTCCCTGGAAAGAAGATATTTACTGTAATATTTCACTTAAACTGCAAAGAACAGTTAATGATCAATAATTCACTGGGAACCATTTTGAAGAATGTAAATGACTAGTTTGCTTGTTGTGTTATTGTCCAATTCATTCTCCATTGATTTATATTAGTCATTTTTTTAAACCTTGCTCATATGCGCAAATGCTATGGGTTTATATAATGTTGATGGATCATGTGATTCTGTATAACATTGAAATGTGTTGAAATAAGTACACAAAGAGGGATTCTAGACACGTTTTCATCACAGTAGCAGCAAGGAAAGCAGGTATGTCATTTTTTCTCCTGAAGAAACTATCTTTTTGTCCTATTTTTATTCTGCCAAAGTGAAACAGGGTCCACAATTTAATGATGTCCAGAATCTTCCAAGTAGAGAAATATTTCTCTGAAGATGGGTAGTATTACGATAACATTTCTAACTGAAGTTAAACTGATTTTTTTCTAAATACATAATGTTTCTACCAGCTTCCTAATTAATTATTGGTTCTTATGAAGTTTATTATTGAAGTTGCACTCAAGATTGGAGGAAAACTGGTGAAATATTTCACAAGTGTCAGAGTACAGAATGAGAAGAATGTCATAGCCAGCACTCCATTTCATTGACTACTGAAGAGATGGGAAAATGAACAATCATTTTGTTGATAAGGAAACTTCTAACCTTCTGACAGACACATGAAACTGATGCTCATATTCAATATCTGTGCCACAGTCATTCATTGAGGATCTTCTATGTGTCTATCGCTTTGCTAAAAATTACGTAGGCAATGAAAAGTCAGAGGTCAAAGGGGCAATGAAAGACAATAGTAGGGAAATCATCATATTGCAACTCCACATACTGGGATATAGTTGGTGTTTTTCTTCTTCTGAAGTTTTTCATGACTACTGTCACCAAGTATGCCTATAGTTTTCCCAAATGGCAAAATTTAGCATTTGTACTGTTTATATTTTTTACCATATTTTCACTTTGTAGCATTGTTACCCCATGATGCAGATTCCTTGAAAATTGCATTTTCACTCCTTCACTGACCCCATTACACTTAGCACAGTGCTGAGCGTATGTTCAGAAAATTGTTTGTTAGGTTAAATGTGGAATGTATCACCCCAACTCACCATTGGGCTTCCCTTGTGGCTCAGCTGGTAGAAAATCTGCCTGCAATGTGGGTAACCTGGGTTCGATCCCTGGGCTTGGAAGATCCCATGGAGAAGGGAAAGGCTACCCACTCTAGTCTTCTGGCCTGGAGAATTCCATGGACTACAGTTCATGAGGTCACAAAGAGTTGGACATGACTGAGCAACGTTCACTTCACTAACCTGCCATCATGTAAATACAGTACATTGAAGGTAAGTCTATATCTTTTGCAGTTGACTGAATATAAATGTCTTCTATCATGCTCTTTTTGACAGATGTTATTGAGATACTTAGTCTCAGTTCAGTTCAGTTCAGTCACTCAGTCGTGTCCAACTCTTTGCAACCCCATGAATCACAGCACGCTAGGCCTCCGTGTCCATCACCAACTCCCCTAGTTCACTCAAACTCACGTCCATTGAGTCGGTGAGGCCATCCAGCCATCTCGTCCTCTGTCGTCCCCTTCTCCTCCTGCCCCCAATCCTTCCCAGCATCAGAGTCTTTTCCAGTGAGTCAACTCTTTGCATGAGGTGGCCAAAGTACTGGAGTTTCAGCTTTAGCATCATTTCTTCCAAAGAAATCCCAGGGCGGATCTCCTTCAGAATGGACTGGTTGGATCTCCTTGCAGTCTAAGGGACTCTCAAGAGTCTTCTCCAACACCACAGTTCAAAAGCATCAATTCTTTGGCACTCAGCTTTCTTCACAGTCCAACTCTCACATCCATACATGACCAGTGGAAAAACCATAGCCTTGTCTAGATGGACCTTTGTTGGCAAAGTAATGTCTCTGCTTTTGAATATGCTATCTAGGTTGGTCATAACTATCCTTCCAAGGAGTAAGCGTCCTTTAATTTCATGGCTGCAGTCACCATCTGCAGTGATTTTGGAGCCCCAAAAATAAAGTCTGACACTGTTTCCACTGTTTCCCTATCTATTTGCCATGAAGCGATAGGACCAGATGCCATGATCTTCGTTTTCTGAATGTTGAACTTTAAGCCAACTTTTTCACTCTCCACTTTCACTTTCATCAAGAGGCTTTTGAGTTCCTCTTCACTTTCTGCCATAAGGGTGGTGTCATCTGCATATCTGAGGTTATTAATCTAGAAGAAACCTTTACCAAGGGTGGCACATAACAGAGCCTAGTTATAAAGAGAGCAAAGAATAAGGAGGACTAGAACTTTCAGAACAGGATTTCCAACCTCCATGTCCTAATGTCAGATGATTAGGCATTAGAAGGGGGAACTAAAGTAATAATAATAGAAATATAGTGCTATATTTATATAGTGCTATATAATAAATGTAATGTGCTTGAATCATCTCAAAAACATCTCCCCCATCCTGTCTGTGGAAAACTGGTGAACCATGAAACCAGTCCCCGGTGCCAAAAAGTTTGGGGACTGCTGATTTAAAGCAAAGATTCTCTCATGATTCTTTGGATTCAGACAGACAAAAAAATAAAAATGAAACAAAAAATTTTAAAAATGCATTATGTGAGTATAGGTTTCAATGTAGAAGTTGCTTGAGAACTTCTAACAAGAGGGATACAAGTCTGAAGTCTGATTGGAAGGCGTTGTGGACTTAACTCCAAATATGCATAGCACTTTATTTGAGATTGACACTAAATTTTTTTTCCCAGGTAAAGAATCTTTAAACCTGGCCCACTCAACCCTGCTTGGAATTGTCTCTAGGCTTGTGCCTTGCTAATAAGGCAAGGGGAAAGCTCTTATGTTCTAGGATTTAAATGTATTTATTACCAAAGCACTTCGTAGTTTCCTGAGCTTCATAATGTTGACTTCTTTAGGCAAATATAACAAATTATGTAAGTAAGCACACTTTGTTATTTTCATTTTATTTTAAACAAAAATCACATTTAACTTACAAAATTATTTAATTGCTATTTTCTATATAGTACCAATAAATGTATAAATGTGTTGTCCTATTTAAATTCAAGTAAAATAAACATTTTCCTAATTATTAATATTTAATCAGTCATTGATAAGAGGTAATACTTTCTAGATTGAGAGCTTTAAATAGCTATCCATAATCTGAGTAAATGCACTAAAATTTTTTGGCAAAATCAAAAATGCATTTTCTTAAACAGGTGAAAAAAGTAGTTGATAATGTGTGATTTCATTTGGTCTTGGTATAATTTACTTTCTGAAATTATGTCCCTAAATGAATTTTTGATGAAAATCAATAACTACCCAAGTTCAACAGGCATTTTGATATCTTCCAGAAACACAGATTAAATTTCTTACAAAAAAGTTGTTTGATTAATTTACAAAAGAAGGATTACCTATTTAAAAAGGCATTGCTAGATATGAGCCAAGTCGTTGTTGTTGTTCATTTGCTCAGTTGTGTCCAACTCTTTGTGACCCCATGGACTGCAGCACGCCAGGCTTCCCTGTCCCTCACCATCTCCTGGAGCTTGCTCACTCATGTCTATTGAGTCGGTCGGTGATGCCATCCAACCATCTCATTCTCTGTTGTCCCCTTCTCCTCCCACCTTGAATTTTTCCCAGCATCAAGGTCTTTACCAATGAGTCAGCTCTTCACATTAGGTGGCCAAAGTATCAGAGCTTCAACTTCAGCATAGGTCCTTCCAGTGAATAATCAAGATTGATTTGCTTTGGGATTGACCGGTTTGATCTCCTTGCAGTCCAAGGGATTCTCAAGAGTCTTCTCCAATACCACAGTTCAAAACTATCAATTCTTCAGTGCTCAGCTTTTTTAATGGTCCAGTGCTCATATCCATACCATGACTGCTGGAAAAAACATAGCTTTAACTATATGGATCTTTGTTGACAAAGTAATGTCTCTGCTTTTTAATAGACCATGCATATTTTAACTATTGTGTTGAAATCACTTTGGTTGTTTTCACTTCCTCTACCCTTCATTTTGAAAGTGCTTATGATTTTATAAATCTGTTATTTTCATCTTTGCATTCTCCTTGAATGAAGAAGATGTGTTTTGTTCCTGCATGTATAGCCACGAGGTACTTTTACTCTTCAAAATCCTAATTTGTGACTAAAAGACCCTTATCACTTGAGAGAAGCTAATTCCATTCCTGCTTTCAGGGGTGGAGCATATGACCTAAGATGAACCCTATCACCCTATTGGTGCATTTCAGTTTCTGGCCAATGTGATTAGTAAGTGAAATACATGTGACCTAATCTAATTGGAGTACATCTCAGAATTTGCTGAACATTTTGAGAGAAAGATACTCTTGTCCCTCTGTAGAATATGAAAGAGAACTTATGCAGACAAGTATCCTAGAGAAAGCATTTTGATACCAGAAGAGAAATTCTATGCAGGAGGAGACAAAGTAGAAGACTGTAAAGACAAGGGAAAAAATATGTGTCCTGACTTGGTAATAACACTGTAGTTATGGCTCAAGCCTCAAGACGTGTTTGAATTGGGCTTGCTGTTATTGAAACTAAAAGCATCTAAATGGAAATATAAGTACTATATTTTTTATTCATAGAGGAATACATTTAAATGTCTGTTTTAATTGGAACTAAAAGCGTATGATGCGTCCTTCCGTAACTGTGTGTATCCCTAAGCCCTAGAGCTACCTAGCTAAGATCAGAAATAAGCTCTCTTTGATTTCTAGTACAAATCCATTTTCTCTACCTCAGCATTTCCCCAGCTCATGTCCCTCAAATCACCTCCAAGAGTTAATAGGTTTTCCATGGAAATATTCCTTTGTGCTTGAATAAATTTGAAACTTTTATTTTGTACTTTAAACATATTCAGAGCAGTGTCCTTTCTGTGTAACATCTCAGGAACTTCAATACTCTAACATAGTAAATGAATCCACAGGAGAGAAATCTAAGTTCAACATTTCCCAGTCTTATGTAAACATCCCATTTTCAAAGCACTCTTACTAATATTTTCTAGATTACGGCTTCAATGAACAGAACTTTCAATACACCAGTCTTGTTGTTTTCTTAATACTTTATATTATTTTTTAAAGATAGGCAATTTACCTTGTAAATTCTTTATCTTTAATAATGTTATTTGATGTGATTTTGATATTTCAAGGGATAATGTTTTATGATATGATCTGCATGTCATAATGAGCTATATTATAGTGAAGTTTTATTAATGTTTTTATACTTTATGCTAAAATATGTTTAATTTAATTGTCCTAAACATGCTCACTTTTTGATAGACAAATATTAGAGGTGTTTGTGTAAAGACAACATTTGGAAAAATGGATAATATTATTAGATGTGTTAAATTATTAATGCCATCATTACTGGTAGATTGGACACTAGAGAAAGCAGAATAATAATATTGATACCACAAGAGATCTAGAGAGAATTCACCATGAGAATTGAACCAACTATAGTGAGAAGGGTGAGACTGGAAATTTGAAGGTTCTCTTCCGGTGAATGCACGCTTGCTAAGTAACATCAGTCATGTCTGATTCTTTGTGATGCTATGGACTGTAGCCCACCAGGCTCTTCTGTCCATGGGATTCTCCAGGCAAGAATACTGGAGTAGATTGCCCTGCCCTCCTCCAGGGGATCTTCATGACCCAGGGATCAAACCCGCATCTCTTATCTGTCTCCCACATTGGCATGTGGTTCTTTACCAGTAGCACCACAAGAATAAAAATACTTCACAACATTCCTTCTACATGTATTTAGTTTAGCAACGGAGAAAAGAAAATGGACTTTTTGGTGAATTTTTTCAATCAATTTGTTTTCATTAATTACTTCTTCTATGTTCCAACCTCTATGGGATATTAAAAAGTATGCTGATTTACTATGCTCTTGAGAAATTTGAATTATATCATCAAAAGAAGGTTGGTATTCACAAAACCATTAGAGAACAGCATCTAATCAATAAGGGCTGTGAAAATACACACACATACAAAAACCCAAAACAAAAAAAACTCCAAAATTACCATGAATTTAGGTAGTTGGAACATCTTCCCAGGAGTACAACCTGGACTGAGTAATAGCATCTGGAATGATGGAGAAAATGATCACATCTCAAAGGAGAAAAAAAAATTCAGATATTCTGA
Organism: Bos indicus; assembly: GCF_029378745.1. Taxonomy (NCBI): domain Eukaryota; kingdom Metazoa; phylum Chordata; class Mammalia; order Artiodactyla; family Bovidae; genus Bos; species Bos indicus. The sequence continues at coordinate 55,851,537 of NC_091765.1, read as the reverse complement.
CACAGTGGATATCATTAACTCATTAAACATTCATTTATGTATATTAACTATGAAGGATGTGAATATGATGTATGTCCTTCACTTATAAGCTGTTACCATTGACTCAGACACATTTCAGTAAAATTTTACTTCCTTAAGCTCTTTTATAATTAATATCTTCAGTCATTGTCTGGACTTTGTTCATCAATCTTATGATTCATTGTAAGCAGTAAAATACAAGAGAAAAAATAATTCTAGTGCAAAGAAGATAAACACATACCATAGAAACTCTTTATTGAGCTTCTGATCATGGTTTGGAGAATTAAGCATTGATAATTACATATAAGGTAAAATTCACAGACAGTTTTTTAAAATATGGGACTCTCAGCCAGTTCACTCAAGACTAGAATTCTTTTATTCAACAATGCGTTTTTAAGACATACTATGTGGTAGCTGCTTAAGCAAAGAAAAGCCTGATTTATTAACAAAGTAGAGGAGTAAAATCACCAGTTGCAGCACGACTCTTGTTAAAATATCTTGAAATTTTCTTGGCACTGGAATGTGTTTGAGATTTCAGAGACTGCTGCCCTGTAACTCTCTGGACCAGTGCTTCAATAATCAGTTTTCACTTTTGGTGGCATAGATTTATCCCTGAAAGTATGATTATTAGGTAGTTTGTGCATCATCCAATATACAGTATCTTTCAATAACTAGAGGTAACACATTTAAGCTGGTTATCTAAAATGTAACAGACTTCCCTCTCACTGCTGCTGCTGTCGCTTCAGTCGTGTCCAACTCTGTGTGACCCCATAGACTGCAGCCCACTAGGCTCCCCTGTCCCTGGGATTCTCCAGGCAAGAACACTGGAGTGGGTTTCCATTTCCTTCTCCAATGCATGAAAGTGAAAAGTGAAAGTCAAGTTGCTCAGTCGTGTCCAACTCTTAGCGACCTCATGGACTGCAGCCTACCAGGCTCCTCTGTCCATGGGATTTTCCAGGCAAGAGTACTGGAGTGGGGTGCCATTGCCTTCTCCTCTCACTAGTGATGTGTAAACACAGGACTTGGCTTATTTTGATGTTTTTAATTGTTATTGGAGAAGAGTTGATTTACATTGTGTTAGCTTCTGCTGTACAGAAAAGTGAATAAGTTATACATATAAATATATCCACTGTTTTTAAGGTTATTTTTTCATATAGGTCATTAGAGAGTATTGAGTACTTCTCTGTGCTATACAGGGGGTCCTTATTTTTTATCTATTTTATATATAGTAGTGTGTATATATCAATTCCAATCTCCCAATTTATCCCTCCCTTCCTCTTTTCTACCTGGTAAATCACAAGTTCATTTTCTACATCCGAGAGTCTATTTCTGTTTTGTAAGTTCATTTATATCATTTTTCTAGATTCCACATATAAACAATACCATATGATATTTGTCTTTCTATATCTGACTTACTTCACTTAGTATGAGAATCTCTAGGTCTATCCAAGGTCTATCCATATTGTGGCAAATGATATTATTTCATTCTTCTTATGGATGAGTAATATTGCATTGTATGTAAATACCACATCTTATTTATCTGTTGCTATGTCAATGAACATTTAGGTTGCCACCATATTTTGGCTATTGTAAATAGTCAAGCAATGCATGTTGGGGTGCATGTATCACTTAGAATTAGAGTTTTCTATGGATATATGGCTCAGATCATGAACTCCTTATTTCCAAATTCAGACTTAAATTGAAGAAAGTAGGGAAAACCACTAGACCATTCAGGTATGACCTAAATCAAATCCCTTATGATTATACAGTGGAAGTGAGAAATAGATTTAAGGGCCTAGATCTGATAGATAGAGTGCCTGATGAGCTATGGAATGAGGTTCGTGACATTGTACAGAAGACAGGGATCAAGACTATCCCCATGGAAAAGAAATGCAAAAAGCAAAATGGCTGTCTGGGGAGGCCTTACAAATAGCTGTGAAAAGAAGAGAAGCGAAAAGCAAAGGAGAAAAGGAAAGATATAAACATCTGAATGCAAAGTTCCAAAGAATAGCAAGAAGAGATAAGAAAGCCTTCTTCAGCGATCAATGCAAAGAAATAGAGGAAAACAACGTAATGGGAAAGACTAGAGATCTCTTCAAGAAAATCAGAGATACCAAAGGAACATTTTATGCAAAGATGGGCTCGATAAAGGACAGAAATGGTATGGACCTAACAGAAGCAGAAGATATTAAGAAGAGGTGGCAGGAATACACAGAAGAACTGTACAAAAAACATCTTTACGACCCAGATAATCATGATGGTTGATCACTGACCTAGAGCCAGACATCCTGGAATGTGAAGTCAAGTGGGCCTTAGAAAGCATCACTATGAACAAAGCTAGTGGAGGTGATGGAATTCCAGTTAAGCTATTCTAAATCCTGAAAGATGATGCTGTGAAAGTGCTGCACTCAGTATGCCAGCAAATTTGGAAAACTCAGCAGTGGCCACAGGACTGGAAAAGGTTAGTTTTCATTCCAATCCCAAAGAAAGGCAATGCCAAAGAATGCTCAAACTACCGCACAATTGCACTCATCTCACACGCTAGTAAGGTAATGCTCAAAATTCTCCAAGCCAGGCTTCAGCAATATGTGAACCATGAACTTCCTGATGTTCAAGCTGGTTTTAGAAAAGGCAGAGGAACCAGAGATCAAATTGCCAACATCTACTGGATGATGGAAAAAGCAAGAGAGTTCCAGAAAAACATCTATTTCTGCTTTATTGACTAAGCCAAAGCCTTTGACTGTGTGGATCACAGTAAACTGTGGAAAATTCTGAAAGAGATGGGAATACCAGACCACCTGATCTTCCTCTTGAGAAATCTGTATGCAGGTCAGGAAGCAACAGTTAGAACTGGACATGGAACAACAGACTGCTTCCAAATAGGAAAAGGAGTTCTTCAAGGCTGTATATTGTCACCCTGTTTATTTAACTTATATGCAGAGTACATCATGAGAAACGCTGGGCTGGAAGAAACACAAGCTGGAATCAAGATTGCCAGGAGAAATCTCAATAACCTCAGATGTGCAGATGGCACCACCTTTATGGCAGAAAGTGAAGAGGAATTCAAAAGCCTCTTGATGAAGGTGAAAGTGGAGAGTGAAAAAGTTGGCTTAAACCTCAACATTTAGAAAACGAAGATCATGGCTTCCGGTCCCATCACTTCATGGGAAATAGATGGGGAAACAGTGGAAACAGTGTCAGACTTTATTTTTCTGGGCTCCAAAATCACTACAAATGGTGACTGCAGCCATGAAATTAAAAGACACTTACTCCTTGGAGGGAAAGTTATGACCAACCTAGATAGCATATTCAAAAGCAGAGACATTACTTTGCCAACAAAGGTTCGTCTAGTCAAGGCTATGGTTTTTCCTGTGGTCATGTATGGATGTGAGAGTTGGACTGTGAAGAAGGCTGAGCACTGAAGAATTGATGCTTTTGAACTGTGGTGTTGGAGAAGACTCTTGAGAGTCCCTTAGACTGCAAGGAGATCCAACCAGTCCATTCTGAAGGAGATCAGCCCTGAGATTTCTTTGGAAGGAATGATGCTAAAGTTGAAACTTCAGTACTTTGGCCACCTCATGCGAAGAGTTGACTCATTGGAAAAGACTCTGGTGCTGGGAAGGATTGGGGGCAGGAGGAGAAGGGGACAACAGAGGATGAGATGGCTGGATGGCATCACTGACTCGATGGACAAGAGTCTGAGTGAACTCCGGGAGTTGGTGATGGACAGGGAAGCCTGGCGTGCTGCGATTCTTGGGGTCGCAAAGAGTCATACACAACTGAGTGACTGAAATGATCTGATGGATATATGCTCAGGGGTGGAATTGCTGGATGATATGGAAATTTCTACTGGTGGCTCAGCAATAAAGGATGTGCCTACCAATGCAGGAGACCTGAGTTCGATCCCTGTGCTAGGGAAGATCCCCTGGAGAAGGAAATGGCAGCCCACTCCAGTATTCTTGCTGGGAAATACCATGGACAGAGGAGACTGGAAGGCAGAAGAGACTGTCCATGGGCCACAAAGAGTTGGATATGACTTAGCAACTAACAAAACAATAACAACAATGGGAATTCTATTTTTAGTTTTTTAAGGAAACTCCATAATATTTGTACCAATTCACATTCCCACCAACAGTGTAAAAGGTTCCCTTTTCTCCACACCTCTCCAGTATTTATTGTTTGTAGATTTTTTTGGTGATGGCCATTCTGACTGGGATGAGTTGATATGTCATTGCAGTTTTGATTTGCATTTCTCAGATAACTAATGATGCTGCACATCTTTTCATGTGCCTTTAGCCATCTGTATGTCTTTGAAGAAATGTCTGTTTAGATCTTTTGCTCATTCTTTGATTATGTTGTTTCTTTTTTTGACATAGAGTTGCATGAGCTATTTGTATATTTTGTATATTAATCCCTTATTTGTTGCTTTGTTTGCAAATATTTTCTCCCATTCTGTGGATTGTCTTTTCATTTTAGTTTTCGTTTTCTTTGCTATGCAGAAGTTATTAAATTTAATTAGGCCCCATTTGCTTATGTTTGTTTTTATTTTTATTAGTCTATGAGGTGAATTTTAAAAGATATTTTGACATAAATCATTGGTTTCTGCCTATGTTTTCCTCTAAAAGTGTTATAGTGTCTAGTCTTACCTTTGGGTCTGTGATCCATTTCAAGTTGATTTTTGTGTACAGTATTAGAGAGTGTTCTAATTTTCTTTTTTAGGTGTAGCTGTCCAGTTTGCCTAGCACCACTTAGTGAAGAAACTGTCCATTCCCCTTTGTATAATTTTGCCTCTTTTGTCATAGATTAGTTGACCACATCTGTGTAAGTTTATTTCTGTGTTTTCTATCCTGTTCCATTGATCTAGATGTCTGTTTTTGTGCCAGTACCATACTGTTTTGATTACCATAGCTTTGTAGTATAGTCTGGAGTAGGAAGTCTGATTCCTCTACCCTCATTTTTCTTTCTTAGAATTTCTTTGACTATTTGGAATGTTTTGTGTTTACATATAAAAATTTAGGATTTTTTTGTTCTAACTATGTGAAAAATGCCATTGATACTTTGATAGGGATTGCATTCATCTCTTGATTTCCTTGGATAGTATATTCCTTTTGACAATATTGATTTCCAAATATATGTTTCCATCTGTTTGTGTCATCTTTGATATATTTAATTTTTGTCTTATAGTTTTCATAATAGAAGTTTTTCATCTCTCTAAGTAGGCTTTTTTCCCTAGGTACTTAGGTATTTTATTCTTTTTGATGCAATGGTAACTGGGATTGTTTCCCTGATTTCTCTTTTTGATCTTTCATTGTTAGTGTATAGGAATGCAAGAGATTTCTGTGTATTAATTTTGTATCCTGAAACTTTACCAAATTCATTGAGGAGATCTGGTAATTTTTTGGTAGTCTCTATAAGATTTTCTATATATAATATGTCATCTACAAAGAGTGACAGTTTTACTTCTTATTTTCCAATTTGAATTCCTTTTATTTATTTTCTTTTCTGACTGCTGTGACTAGAACTTCCAAAACGATGTTGAATAAAACGGGTGACAACAGACACCCACCCTTGCCTTTTGCTGTCTTAGAATACTTTAAGCTTTTCACCATTGAGAATAGTGTTATCTGGGGTTTTTCATATATTTCCTTTATTATGTTGAGATAAGTTCCCTCCATGCACACTGTCTGGAGAGCTTGTATTATAAATGGGTGTTTGCCGGGAGCCAGCGTGAGGAACTCTGCCCGTGGCAAAGGTCATGAGGAAGGAGGCTCAGCATACGCAAAGGCAGGATTGAGCCTCAGGAGTCCCCCTGGAAATTCTCGAGCACCTACCCCCAAAATCAGAGTCTGCCTACTTTACTGCTTTGTGCTCTCACCTACACCTCTGACTTTACAGGGGGCTGTCCCCCACCACCTCTCTCTGAAAAAGAGTTAACTTACAGCTCCAGTTAATAGAGTTCCTGGGTGTGACAAGAGTGTTTCAACCTACAAACTCCTTTGGAAGTCCTCTAGCCTGCCTGAATAGGTTCTTCTGGCCACATGTGATTGTTCACAGCCTCCCAACCGTGAGAGGCATGAGATGTTCTAAACTGTCTAAATACAGATTCCTTTGAGCAGTTAAAAGATTGATTAGAAATTGTATTGGTGAAGGGTTTTTCACTTTTTGGGCCAATGTTTGCGGCTAAGTTTCCATATCCCTTGCCTACAGTGTCCCTGGCAGTGTATTGATTAATATAATTGGTGTATAGGAATGTAAGTAGTAGCTTTAATGTTTGTAACCTTGGACTCTTGAGTTAATTATTTTCTTGTTATAGCCCACCACACCTTTGCCCTATTAGGAATGCAACTTTATCTAATGCTTTCGGAGGGTGGCACCTGACTTTAGAATAATCACCTTTAGAGAAAAATAAGTTTTCTGAAAAAAGGATCTTAAGATGTTGACAGGCCTCCGGGCCAGAAGATGATGTAAATCACCTAAACTTTTGCATATAATAGGTTTGCAGGAAGAAAGCCTGGCTTACTGCTGGCCCTACCCCTTCCCCCATTATCCTCCATGCACAACTTAAGGTATAAAAACTACTTTGGAAAATAAAGTGCGGGCTTTGTTCAGGAAACTTGGTCTCCACATGTCATTCTTTCTTTCACCTTCTGGCTGAATTCCCATCTAGGGCGGGGAGGCTCGTCAAGCCTACTAGTTTAGCCTGGGCTTCTAAGATCTGACCCGGGAGGCCTTAGTGTCTCCTCTCCTTCGGGAGAATGGGAGGATGCCTGTGGCCTACATAGGTGACACAAATTCCTTATTTTGGAATTTTATTAGCTTTCCATGTAAACCAAGTTATTCAGCCTCTTTACTCCACTGAATTTTCCTGCTGAGCTATCCTCAGCGACCCCGTGGACTGCAGCCTTCCAGGCTTCTCCGTCCATGGGATTTTCCAGGCAAGAGTACTGGAGTGGGATGCCATTGCCTTCTCCGATATCTCTATTTAATATTTAATTAAGAAATTGTTTCCTGATCCTCGCCAACGCCGTCCCTGCTTTGAATTCCCTGGATCCACCGGGGCTGGACCCTGGCAGGTGTTGAATTTTATTAAAAGCTTTTTTTGCATCTACTAAGATGTATGGTTTTACCTTCAGTTTGTTAATGTAGTATATCACACTGATTGATTTGTGGGTAGATGTTACCACTTCTCTAAATGTTTGATAAAATTAGCTTGTGAAGCTGTCGGGCCCTGGACTTTTGTTTGTTGGGAAGTTTTTAATCAGTTTCAATTTCAGTACTTGTGAATAGTCTGTTCGTATTTTCTATTTCTTCCTGGTTCAGTCTTGGAAGGTTTCACCTTTATAAAAATTTGTCTATTTCTTTTAGGTTGTCCATTTTATTGGCATAAAGAATTTGTAGTAGTCTCTTATGATTCTTTGTATTTCTATGATATCCATTGTGACTTCTCCTTTTTAATTTCTATTTTTATAGAGTTGAGCCCTCTTCCCTTTTTTCTTGATGAGTCTAGCAGAAGGTTTATCTATTTCATTTATCTTTTCAAAGAAGCAGCTTTCAATCTCAGTAATCTTTACTATTGTTTTCTTCATCTGTATTTCATTTATTTCTGCTCTGATCTTTATTATTTCTTTCCTTCTACTAACTTTGGGTTTTGTTTATTCTTCCTCTAGTTGATTTAGATATAAGGCTAGGTTGTTTATTTGAGATTTTTTTCTTATTTCCTGAGGTTAACATTATATTGCTATAAACTTCCCTCTTAGAACTGCTTTTGCTGTGTCCTGAAGGATTTGGATAGTTTTTTGTTTTTTTATATTTATCTCTAGGTATTTTTTATTTCCTCTTCGATTTTTTCAGTGATCCATTGGTTGTTTAGTAAGGGCTTGGCTTATTGAATAACAAACAATCAGATGTTATCCGAATAACATCCATCTGCAGTGGGAAATATAGATGACAGAATTCCTGGGCATGGAGGTTGCATAGACAGAGTGGCCTTGATGACTCTTTTGAGTGGGAGTTATTGTGATAAAAACAGAAATAAAGCAGTTCTATAGAAAAAAAACAAAACAAAACAAAACAAATTTCTCCCCCAAAGAGCCTGTTTTAGACAAAAAGGAAACAGTATGTAGAGTGTGTACAAGTGTCATGGAACCTAAACAGCTAGTTTTATTGAAATATTAAAAGGTCATGTGACAATATAATTAGAAGGATGGAAAAGAATCAGAAAAAGTATGTATCCATATAGCTGAATCACTGTGTTGTATACCTGAAACTAACATGACACTGTAAATCAACTATACTTCAATTTAAAAAAATGAAAAAAAGAAATAAGAAGAGATAGGCACAATGATGAAAGTCTAATAATGAAAGAAAAATAGAATTTGATAAATATTGTGATTGTCTTCTCAACATTCACCCCTTCCCCACTTACTGATTAAGATCTTGAGAAGCAGTTGGAGGGCTTCATCCAAGACATTAGACCCATCTCCTTTACTATCATTGTTTCAGGAACTCTGGTCTAATCCCCAAAATGAATTACATTCCTAGGATGGCAGGGAATAATTTCAGAAGGGGTGGGGGTGTGCTATCCCAATCAAACAATGAAATTCAAGGAGACAGTATTTCCTTGAGAATTCTGAGGAAAATTTCCTTTTCTTAAATGTTATCCACAAGAAAAGACAGTCTCTGTTCTTCTGGATATGAATTTACCATGTACAAGAGTTATCACATTTACTGCTGTCTTTTTACTAGCTCCAGATGAAACTACACGGGAAGGAGGGTAAAGCCAAGAGGACTGAGAGCAAGGAGGCCAGAGATGTTGGATTCTATCGTATCTGAGGCTGCTCTCAAATGTACTCCCAGGGTTTCCTTTCTATTTAAGAATAGTGGAGGTGAATTTTCTCATTTTTTTCAACTGAAAACATTTTAACTGATATAAAATCTGTATAAAAAATTATGCCTATTTTCCCTGAAGCATAATGGTAGTACTCAAAAGCTAAAGAGACAAGTAATTGGGTTTAGATTACATTATTCACACGAATCCTAATTTAAAGAAGTACCTAAACTGGAATATTACTTTTTTTCAGAGTAGTACAATCCCTTTGGAACTGTCACTAACCCATTCTTTTTTATTCCTGTTAACAAGAGAAGTGCTTTTAAGATTTTAACATGTGTACAAATCAACTGGAGTGGGACTTGAGATTTAGCATTTCCAATAATCGTTAAGTAATGTTGATGCCGTTGGTCTATGGGTCACACTTTCCATTGCAAGGACCAAGTGGACTTCAGACTTCTGCAGTAGGAAAATCAACAACAATGAATAATATTGGGCTCTGACCATGTTATTCCATTATATTCAAAAAGATCCAATGAGTATTTCTGTGTAGAATCCAATCCTAAACAGAGCTGTGTATTTCACATTCATTGCCATCTCAAGTATATATTAAAGAAATCTCATCTCACACATTCCTAATGCCTTTTGGGAAGGATAGAGTGCTGGAGGAGAAACTTCTTGATTAAATTTTCTTTTCCCACTTAATTTGAGCTAGGACATAGGTCTTTTCTTGTCATTGGATTGGGTCCCTTTGCCCATCAGTCATCAGGCCTTTGGACTTAGACAGAGCTACACCAGTAAATTTCTCAAGTCTTCAGATTGCAGATGACAGATTGTGGTATTTCTCAGTCTTCATAGTCATATGGGTCAATTCTTCATAATATATTTATGTATAGCCTATTTCTTCTGTTTCTCTGGAGAAGGTGAATTCCAACATATTTAATAATAAATAAATCCTTATCTTTCTTTTAAAATATGTGCATATACACATGCATCGTTCCAAGTAATTTCAAGATTTTATGGACTTCTGGAGACCCATATGTAGCACATAAAATACAAGTTAAGAATTCTAACGCTGTGTACCTAAAGAGTTCAGATGGTAAGATAAGATTAAAAACCTTTAGTGAATTGTTTCTTTTAGGGTAAGCAAAGTCCTGAATATGTTTTTATCAAGTGAAAAAATTTAAAGGAGATACTTTGTTTTCATTTCATTGAAATAAAATCTTTTATAAAATCAAGGACATCATGGAATTCAGATTTTAAAATTTTGCTCACTTTGATTTTCTCTTTTGTAGGCAAACCCTGAACAAAAATACATTTTATTTTGGTATTTTATAACCAGATATGTTATCTACTATTCCTCTTAGAGTGACATTAGCAACTTCATTATTGCTTCCTTTCATAGTTGGTTTATTTATAATATTCTTCATAGAAGATACTGATTTTTCTTCTTTCATATTTTCTATTAATAAAATTTGACTTCTGATTCTTGTTTTCTGATTATTTATAATGGATTTGGAAAATAATATTAGAATGGATTATTTGTTTATTATATATTAATGGCTAAGTCAACTAGAGGAAAACTAAAAAATAATAAGAAAAATTAGAGTGATTTCACTTAGACTGATAGAGTATTTTCTGTAGTATGTTTTATTTTGTTTTATAGTGTTTATCCATTTTTCTTTTAGACAATCAAAGTAAGTCATATTTTTTGTTTTCTAGAGGGATGTAGTCTTTTGTTTTTACAAAGAAATTTGAATTGCTCCTCCATTGCTACAGATTATGAGATATAAATTGATGTAGCTCAGGCATTTCTTTAAGCTAGCTAAATTCACTTTCTGTAGATTGTTATAATTAGTAAAAACATCAACTATAAAACATCACCTTTTCCAGTTCTCAGTCATTTTTCACATCTTAGCAAGTAATTTTTTAGTTAGTTTTTTTTGCTTGTTCATTTATCTCATTTTTATCTCTTAGCAATGTTGTTGTTTAGTCACTAAGTTTGTCTGACTCTTTGCAACCCTATAAATTGCAGCACGCTAGGCTCCTCTGTCCTTCACTGTCTCTCGGAGCTTGTATAAGCTAATGCCCATTGAATTGGTGATGCCATCCAACCATCTCATGCTCTGTCATCCCCTTCTTCTCCTACCTTCTATTTCCAGCATCAGGGTCTTTTCCATTGTGTCAACTTTTTCCTCAGGTGGCCAAAGTATTGGAGCTTCAGCTTCAGTATCAGTCCTTGAATAACCAGTTCTTGAATTCAATGAATGTCATTGATTATTCATTCAGGGCTGATTTCTTTTAGGACTGGCTGGTTGGATCTCCTTCCAGTTCAAGGGACTCTCAAGAGTCTTCTCCAACATGACCATTCAAAAGCATCAATTCTTTAGTGCTCAGCCTTTTTTATGGTCCAACTCTCACATCTATACGTGATTACTGGAAAAACCATAGCTCTGACTATGTGAACCTTTGTCAGCAAAGTAATGGCTCTGCTTTTTAATATGCTGTCTACGTTTGTCTTGGCTTTTTCCCCAAGGAGCAAGCATCTTTAATTTCATGGCAGCAGTCACTGTCCACAGTGATTTGGGAGCCCAAGAAAATGAAGTCTGTTACTGTTTCCATTGTTTTCCCATCTATTTGCCTTGGAGTGATGGGAATGGATGCCATGAACTTAATTTTTTGAATGTTGAGTTTTAAGCTAGCTTTTTTACTCTTGTCTTTCACCTTCATCAGGAGGCTCTTTAGTTCCTCTTTCTTTTCTGGCTTTAGGGCAGTATCATTTTCATATAGGAGGTTATTGATATTTTTCCCAGCAATCTTGATTCCAGGTTGGGTTTAATCCAGTCTAACATTTCACATGATGTACTCTGCGTATAAGTTAAATAAGCAGAGTGACAATATACAGCCTTGACACACCCCTTTCCCAATTTAGAACCTGTTTTTGTTCCATATACAATTCTAATTGTTGCTTCTAGACCTGCATGCACGTTTCTCAACAGACAGGTAAGGTGGTTGGGTATTTCTATTTCTTTAAGAATTTTCCACAGTTTGTTGTGATTCACACAGTCAAAGGCTTTAGTGTACTCAGTGAAGCAGAATAGATGTTTTTCTGGAATTACCTTGCTTTTTCTATGTCCATTAAAATGTTAACAATTTGATCTCTGGCTCCTCTGTCTTTTCTAAACATAGCTTGTACATCTGGAAGTTCTCTACAGGTTAACATACTTTCGAAGCCTGCTAGTTTGAAGAATTTTGAGCATAAACTTCCTAACATGTGCAATAAGCACAGTTTGTTTGAACATTCTTTGAAATTGCCTTTCTTTGGGATTGGAATGAAACCTGACCTTTTCCAGTCCTGTGGCCACTGAGTTTTCCAAATTTTCTGGCATATTCAGTGCAGCACTTTAACAGCACCATCTTTTACTATTTTGGATAGCTGAGCTGGAATTTCATCACCTCTGCTGGCTTTGTTTGTAGTAATGCTTCTTAAGGCCTACTTGACTTCATACTCCAGGATGTCTGGCTATAGGTGAGTGACCACACTATCTTTATCCTGATCATTTAGACATTTGTTTTGTATTCTTCTATGTATTCTTGGCATTTCTTCTTAACCTCTTTTGCTTATGTTAGCAATACTTATCCTATTTAGACTAGTGATTTCTATGCACCTTAACTTCAGAGTGTCAGCACGTGGAGACACTGAAAGAGACAATTGGTCAAAATACTCCAAGAAGAGTTTACTATTTTATCCTTAACCATTAAAGGCAAGATCTCATTTCTACTCCACCCACAAGTAGGACAACCTAAGTTCCTGATTCAATAGTCATTCATATAGACATTGTTTTATTTAGTTCATTTTCATTAAATGATAATCATATGCTCAGCACTGTTTTGGGAACTGAAGAGCAACTAGTTAAGGATACATATATTAAGTATTAAAAATATAGAGAAACTCATATTCCCTCATTTTAATACAAACTAATATTTCAATATCCATTCATTCGACCAGTAAACACTTTTACTTGAAGTGCCTAACCTCTCCATGTGCCCACTCAATCAACATTTTCCAGGTCTCCTTGATTTAAGCTGACTGGTTCCCTCTTTATAGAGGCAGTTGTGTACATTGAGAGCAGTAACTTTATTTTAAAGACATATTTTTTTAGAGCATTTTTAATGTTCACCACAAAACTGAGAGGATATACAAAGATATCCAGTCGATGGCTTGTCTTTTAATTCTACATTTGTTTGTTTGTTTGTTTTTACTGCACAGAAATTTAGTTTTAATGAAGTTCCAGTTTATGAATTATTTCTTTCATGGATTGTGTCTTCAGTGTTCTATCTAAAAAAGCAACAACATATCCGTAGTCATACAGGTTTTCTCCTATATTATCTTTGATTTGTTGTTGTTCAGTTACTAAGTTGTGTCCAACTCTTTGTGACCTTGGGTACTGCAATACACCAGGCTCCCCTGTTCTCCACTATCTCCTGGAGTTATCTTCTAGGAGGTTATAGTTCTATCTTTTATATTGTGGTCTAAGAGCAGAAAATTACTTTAAAATATTACAGCGTGTTATTACATTACAGTATTGATTACTTAGCCAAACTGAAGAGAAATAAGAGAAATGTAGGTATTTTTTTCAGTTCTTGTCTATTAACTTGTTAAGGGGTTGTAGCAAACAGTGGGTCACTACCAGAAAAGAGATTTAGTTCAGTTCAGTTCAGTTCAGTCGCTCAGTCGTGTCTGACTCTTTGCAACCCCATGAATTGCAGCATGCCAGGCATCCCTGTCCATCACCATCTCCTGGAGTTCACTCAAACTCATGTCCATTGAGTCGGTGATGCCATCCAGCCATCTCATCCTCTGTCGTCCCCTTTTCCTCCTTCCCCCAATCCCTCCAAGCATCAGAGTCTTTTCCAATTAGTCAACTCTTCGCATGAGGTGGCCAAAGTACTAGAGTTTCAGCTTTAGCATCAGTCCTTCCAAAGAACATCCAGGACTGATCTCCTTTAGAATGGACTGGTTGGATCTCCTTGCAGTCTCAAGAGTCTTCTCCAACACCACAGTTCAAAAGCATCAATTCTTTGGTGCTCAGCTTTCTTCACAGTCCTACTCTCACATCCATACATGACCACTGGGAAAACCATAGCCTTGACTAGATGGACGTTTGTTGGCAAAGTAATGTCTCTGCTTTTCAATATGCTATCTAGGTTGGTCATAACTTTCCTTCCAAGGAGTAAGTGTCTTTTAATTTCATGGCTGCAATCACCATCTGCAGTGATTTGAAGCCCCCCAAAATAAAGTCTGACACTGTTTTCACTGTTTCCTTATCTATTTCCCGTGAAGTGATGGGACCAGATGCCATGATCTTCGTTTTCTGAATGCTGAGCTTTAAGCCAATGTCTTCACTCTCCTCTTTCACTTTCATCAAGAGGCTCTTTAGTTCCTCTTCACTTTCTGCCATAAGGGTGGTATCATTTGCATATCTCAGGTTGTTATTGATATTTCTCCTGGCAATCTTGATTCCAGCTTGCACTTCTTCCAGCCCAGTGTTTCTCATGATGTACTCTGCATATAAATTAAATAAACAGGGTGACAATATACAGCCTTGACGTACTCCTTTTCCTATTTGGAACCAGTCTGTTGTTCCATGTCCAGTTCTAACTGTTGCTTCCTGACCTGCATACAGATTTCTCAAGAGGCAGGTTAGGTGGTCTGGTATTCCCATCTCTTTCAGAATTTTCCACAGTTTATTGTGATCCACACAGTCGAAGGCTTTGGCGTAGTCAATAAAGCAGAAATAGAGGTTTTTCTGGAACTCTCTTGTTTTTTCGATGATCCAGTGGATGTTGGCGATTTGATCTCTGGTTCCTCTGCCTTTTCTAAAGCCAGCTTGAACATCTGGAAGTTCATGGATCACGTATTGCTGAAGCCTGGCTTGGAGAATTTTGAGCATTACTTTACTAGCGTGTGAGATGAGTGCAATTGTGCAGTAGTTTGAGCATTCTTTGGCATTGCCTTTCTTTGGGATTGGAATGAAAACTGACTTTTTCCAGTCCTGTGGCCACCGCTGAGTATTCCATATTTGTTGGCATATTGAGTGCAGCACTTTCACAGTATCATCTTTCAGGACCACAGCCTTGTCTAACTCAATGAAGCTCAGCCATGCGATGTGGGGCCACCCAAGACAGGCGGGTCATGGTGGAGAGGTTGACACAATGTGGTCCACTGGGGAAGGAAATGGCAAACCACTTCAGTATTCTTGCCTTGAGAATCCCACAAACAGTATGAAAAGGAAAAATGATAGGTGCAGCACTTATTCTTGTGATCTATACTTACTTAATATTTCCTATTTTCAAAGGTGATTTAACTTGAGAATTGAAGGTTTGACTAGGCCAAAAGGTTAAAGATTCATATGGCCCATAACTACTTTTTTGTTTATGACGTATTTCCCCTTCACAGTCCTATGAACCTGAACTTATACAGGTTATAGCATAAAAACTAAATTAATATGAAGTGTTTGATCTCTGTGTGTCTCATTTTGTGGCTCAGGAAACTGAAGCAGTCATGCTACATGTTCTGCATAGAGAGTAGAAAGCATAATACCGTCAAAGGAATATATATTTATACATTATATATATATTCCTTCTCTAAAAGTATTCTATATCATGTGAGAGTAATCTTGTCATTTTCCAAGTTGGAAAATAATAGGGTTTACTGATTTTTATTGAAAGAAACTGTACAAATTTATTTTATACCCCATTTGGGGGCATTTTTCCTAGAGGACAACAGGACAACTTGGATGCACAGGTTTTATTTTCTTTGTGTTTTTTCAAGTATAACCAGTGTTTCAACAGTCCAAACCATCCTGGACAGAAACAAGTTTAATATTATTGATAATAAGGGACCATCTCTGTCTCTATTTGTAATTGCAAATCAGTAGAAATCCAGGAACTCTAATTTGGTCTTAACCAATTTTAGAAGATCTCAGGGAGATTGTCACATTGATTCTCCAACACTCTGTCCTCTTATTCATTTGTGTATGCTGTTCAAAATCACCTAAAGTTAACTGGAGATGCAACCAGTCCATCCTAAAGGAGATCAGTCCTGGGAGTTCATTGGAAGGACTGATGCTGAAGCTGAAACTCCAATACTTTGGCCACCTCATGTGAACAGTTGACTAATTGGAAAAGACCCTGATGCTGGGAGGGATTGGGGGCATGAGGAGAAGGGGACAACAGAGGATGAGATGGCTGGATGGCATCACCAACTCGATGGACGTGAGTTTGAGTGAACTCTGGGAGTTGGTGATGGACAGGGAGGCCTGGCATGCTGTGATTCATGAGGTCGCAAAGAGTTGGACACGACTGAGTGACTGAACTAAACTGAACTGAACAGAAAGTTAACTGCTCTGAAGTGGGCAGTTCAATATTATTCTCATTTTCCTGCATTATACATTTTAGAAAGCATATTTTGGTAACACAGAAGAAGACACAAATTTGTTTTTTTTATCTTGTCTGTGTCCCAGAATTCAAGCTGAGTTCCTGGGGATGGACAGGGCCTTAGGCTGGAGGTTAATGTTTACAATTCTCTCTGCTGATCATTTGTCTTTGGACAAAACATGCAAATTCTGAGCCTCTTTTCTCTTCTGATGAAAACTCATGACCCCTCCTGCAAACCAATGCCCAAGTGACCCACTTCAAGGGCATCTAAATAGGGGATGAGTTTTTTTGTGGGAATACACTCAAGATTGTGTGCTTCCATTTCATCTGAAAGTGTATTTATTCTTTGAATTACTCATAAAAAGTGACTTTTTTTTGTCCAGCTAATTGTTTGCAATCTCCTTCTAGTTCAATGGAATACTAATGAAAAAATATTCTCATGTAAATACTTTGATTTTGTTATCCTTAATGTTGTTTTACTCATGTGATGATTGTGTATTTAGATGACTTTCTCAATCTTCACATGACTACTCAATGGAAGATTTTTCCCTTTTCATACATGCTTAAAAGTAGCTCCTTATTGTGGCTTCAAGAAATTAAGCTAAAATTTAAGAAGGTATACTGACTCGATGGACTTGAGTCTCAGAGAACTCCGGGAGTTGGTGATGGACAGGAAGGCCTGGCGTGCTGCGATTCATGGGGTCGCAAAGAGTCGGACACGACTGAGCGACTGATCTGATCTGAATGAATACTAGCAATCTATGTGCTATACAACTTTAGCTCAGTTAGTAAAATATGCATGAAAAGGATTGGGATTAATAAGACTAGGGGTTAACAGAGACAGAATATAGATATTACACTAAGTTTGACAGAGCTCCTGCTTCCCAACAGAAGTTCTTACATGGAAATGAGAAAAGCAACGTTTTAATGAGTATATGATTCAGTAGGTAAATATACCTCTCATCTCTAAAGAAGAAGGGTGACTTGCTTCTAACTGGAAACCAAAGCTCAAATATCCAGGATACCTTGTCTTAACTATGGCAATAATGCCATTTTTATTACGAACATATAATTTGTCTTGATAATTGCCATAATATACATGGCAATAATGCCATTAGGAACATATATTTTGTCTTGAATGAAATGTTTTTGATTTTCTAATTTTAACTCAGATGGTAACTGTGTTTAAAAGTACTTTTCCCAGACACATGTGGAAAGCTTCAGTTCATCCACATTTCATCTGCATAGATATGAAGGTGCTTGGTACTGAGCACAGAGCATGGAGCTTTTGAGCTACATAAACTCTGTAATCATTTGACTTGATATCATCATGTCATAGCTCAAAAAATTGATGCTGAGATGGATGGAGTATGATATACCTTTAAGGTTACACAGTGAGATTTGTAGCAGAATCTACATTTGAACCCAGACCTGTGATATCCAAGTGGTTCATACTCTTTCTTGTGCTCTTTTCTACCCAAAATAATGCAAATATATGAGTTAGTAAAATTAAATGAAAAAGGGTAAGTCATTTTTATTAGAACTGATGTGAATCTACTTCCCTGGCATTTTTACTTCTCTTTCACTTTATACTTTTAGTATGTGGACACTGTTGAATATTTTAGGATGTGGACACAGTTGATAACTGAATCTAAAACAAAAAGAAAAAAATAACATTTCTTGCATGTTTTTAAAGCATATAGTTATTTGGGATAATATGATACTTATTGAAAGGTTGCAAAACAGGTAAACCTTAAATATTTTCTGCTTCAGGTCAGTCAATTCATTATTTCTGCATATAAAAATACACAATTCAACTCATTTTTTTTGCCCTATGGCTTTACTTATTATTTTTATCTTCGCCCCCCCCCCCCCCCCCCCCCCCCCACAATGTTTTTGCTTCAGTACATTTTTGCTGTAAAAACCACTACTTAACTGTATGGAGTACTTTAATGATTAGCATAAAAATAAATTATCTGTCTAGGAATAAATGCTGCCATCTTTTGTATGCAAAGAAAACAATGCACAGTCTACAGGATTTACCCAATGCTAGGAAATTAAGTTGTTCGTTCTTCAGATGCTAAGTTGTGTCTGATTCTGCTACACCATGGACTTCAGTACATCAGGCTCCTCTGTTTTCCACTATCTCCTGGAGTTTGCTCAAATTCATGTCCATTGTGTCAGTGATGTTATCTAAGAGATGACCCTGATTCTCCCAACTCAACAGCAACCATAGTTGTATAAGTTAATGTAGTATTTCTCTGTTTAACTAATGATTACTCATGGTGAGGTTGGAAATTAAGTTTTCAATTTCTGTGTATTCTATCTGCTAAAGATTGAATACACGCCAATGTCACTTGTGATTACAGAAGTCCTATTAGAAAATTCAGTTACTCTGGTTCTGCTTCCAGCTCTACTACTGACAGCTACACATTGGACATCTTGAGGCATGTCATTCTTTAAAAATATTTGCTGAGGATGACCTACTGGTGTGTGTGTGCTAAGTCACTTCAGTGGTGTTCACCTCTTTGTGACCCTATGGGCTGTAGCCTGCCAGGCTCCTCTGGCCATAGAATTCTCCAGGCAAAAGTACTAGAGTGGGTTGCCATTTCCTACTCCAGGGCATCTTCCCAACCCAAGGATTGGAACCGTGTCTCTTATGTCTCCTACATTGCCAGGCAGGTTCTTTACCACTAGCACCGCCTGGAAAGCCCTAATCTACTGGTAGGAAATGCCAGAAGAGGGCACTTCATACACAACTGTGAACTTCAAGTCTTCATCTCATATTGAAATGTATTCATATAATGGGTATAATGCAGCAAGGAATTCTAAGTTTTTAGACAGTTGCATTTATTTGTCAACATGTGAATAATTAATAATCTCACCTTGTGAATGATTATTCCCTGTTAAACATTTCAGTATTTGTTGAGACCTAAGTGTTAAAAACAGTTCTGAGAAATAAGTGTATGAGTTTATTCATCTTTGAGGATTTATTTCCAATCTATAGATGTGAAGGAACTAACATCAGGCTATTGCTATTAAAATTTTAGAAACACTACCCACGCAGTAAGATTTCCTGACCTTGCAGGCTAATAAAATGTTTTAATGTATCAGAATCAGCAGAGCATGTGGGCGGATAAGTCACTGAGCTAATTAGTCATCCTTTTCCCAAGAGCTGTGATTGACTTAGTGGAGTGTGTTTAGCATTACAAGTAAATCAACACTGTTGCGGCAGGGAAGCATCATTTCTGAGTCATTTTCATAACTCTGCCACCTTGACTTTCCAATAAAACCTCCCAAGTTTATGATGCTTACAGCTTATAAAAAGGGAATGTAGCAGGAAGGAAAATTAATGCCACACATAATCGTATGATAACCAGAGTACACTAACTTTAAGAAACAGAATGTATTTCTGAGTAATGGAAATGAAGATATATATCAGTTCCTATACATACATGAACAATGGTGAATAAGTTATTTTCAATAGAATGGACCCACAACTATTTGACTGGCATTTTGTCTCATTTTCTACCATTATACTTTTAGGATGCAGACACAGTTGAATAGAAAAACAGCAAACTTAGATCTATAGCTAGAAGCAGTAGAAGATGAGTTTCAGGCAGATCCTTTTATGGGAGTAGCAAAGAGAACTGTAATGTCTCTCCTTGGAATTCTTCAAGGAGAGACATAGGAAGCAAGCAATAAAAATAACACAAAATTTTAAGTTTCCTACATAATTAATTTTAGTTTCTAATCTTTACTTGTATATTTTATAATCTGGTTTGCAAATACTTCTGGTTTGGACCCTGTGAATGAGTGAATCCATAAGGCAGGCCAGACCAAGATGATTATTGTTATTCTAATTTCATAGGTGGAAAAGGAGATACAGAGAAACAGTATTGCTGAAGGTTACCTGCTTGAAAGTGGCAAAAGTCAAAATACCTAAGACAAAAATATAAGGAAAAAAGGATCAAAAATTGATACAAGGAGAATACAAGAAACAGTTTCCAGTAATTAATGCTTTCTTTCTCTCCTTGTCAATTCTTCCCTTGTCCCTTTATCTTTTGAATAAGGCCAACATCTTTGATCTTAAAACTCATTTCCTTGGCTCTATTTCTCCACCATTCTATTTGTTTCTCCTCTCAATTTCAACATCTGAAAAGAATAAACAACCATCACTTTCTTACCAACAACTCCCTTTATAAGCATTTGCAATCTGGCTCCTGCCTCTCCCTACACTGGAACTACTCTCTTGACAGTCATCAGTGTTTATTCTTAACTCCAATATTTTGTTCTCAGTAATTCCTCATCCCTCCTTGAGCTCTCTGCGACATTTAGAACTCTTGGAAATTTGCTTACTTAACTTCTCTCCCCTCTGTGATTAAATGACACGATAAGCCTCTGGAAAAAAATAAAGTTTCTCAGACTCCACTTTTGCCTCCTCTTCTTTCAGGTCTTCAAAAAAGGCTTTGTTTAAGTCCTTCCTTTGGCTGTCTTCCTTATACTTCAATTTCATACATTCCTACCAAGTATCATCTTACTAGGTTTTCCGAATTTCTTTCCTCAGGTTTCACTTTTCTCTTGTGCAACTGACCCACATTTTTAATTACCTGTTAGGTATTGCCATATAAACTCAGTTTATACTAAAGCCAAATTTATTATCCTATTCCTGACCATCTCAGTTACTGTTCCACAATGTACCCAATCCCCTACCTCAAAGACAAAGCAAGACAAGAACAAAATAAAAACAGGGAAATAAACTTGATGTGGAATCTTTTCTTGAATCTGAGCCTTCGTTACTTCCTTTTGTTTCTATTTCCAGTCTGTTTCTTTCATGTGTTCTTTCCATTCTATTTTTCACTATCACATCCCAACACTTCTAATTCTCTGCTGCCTGAATTTTTCAAATATAAAAAGGGATTTGGACTAGTACAACATTCTATCACTGTTACGAGGTTGAGTAAATTGATACACACAGAACACTTAAACCATAGCCTGGCTTAGATCAATTGCTTAATAAATGCTAGCTTTCACTGCCACCACTACTACTATTTTTACTACTACACCAGGACGACCTACATAAATTGTGGAGTCCATTAAAAAATAAGGTTCAGAAAGCAGGGAAAAAACTTAAATCAGTTTGTACTGTCTTCTGTGTTCCTAATTACATTTCCAAAGCCAGTTTCTATTCTATAGAGTGACAAAGTGATGCCAAAGAGAAATTATTCACCAGCCACTGGTTAAAAATTGCAAGGTAGATTTTATTCAAACTACAACAGTAGGGAAGAGAGACTTCAGTATACAATGTGCTCAACTCCACCAAAAAAACGATAGGAGGCTTTTAAAATTCTGGACATGCTAAAAGTAAAGTACTGAAGGGCGTTAAGGGAGCTTGTCAATGTGACTAGGTCTTTAGGGCTTGTTAATTAGCACTAATCTGGAGGAGAAACGTACTTTTAATGTCTTTAGGACATAAGGTTGTTTTGTAAATTGGATACCGCACTCACCAAAGTTAGGCTCCTACCCTCCCTTGGGAACTAGGAGATAAGAGAGCTGTCTCCCTGGAGGTTCTCATTTCAAAGAGCTTGTTTCCCAAGTTCTTATGGAGACATTTCTGCATGGTAGAAAACTTTCATCTTGAAGGGAAGAAAGAGGATTTATAATTAAAAGTTTGCTAAATGAACTGCTCTAAAAAAAGGAAGGTCAAGGACCTATAGTCAAGTTTTGGCTGAAATAAAGAGCATATTCTTCTGTCAGTTGTAATATTGCTCTCCGGTGGAACAGGACCAAAAAGGATACACACATGCACACATACACGCACATGCACATAATTTATTTTTAGCAATTGACTCACACCAGTATAGAGGCTAAGAAGGCCCAAGGTCTTAGTGTGCAACCTAGAGACCCAGGGGTGCTTCCAGTCTGAATCCAGGCCCAAGAAACTGGGGAATTGATAGTGTAAGTTCCAGCCTAAAGCCAGCAGACTCAAGACCCAAGAAAAGCCAACATTTCAACTTGAGTAAAAGTCAGGAGAAAACTAATGTTCTGGCTCAAGGCAGTCTGGCAGGAATATTTCGCTCTTTTCCTAGAATGGTGAGGCTTTTTGTTCTTTTCAGCTTATTGGATGAGTGCCACCCATGTGAGGGAGAGTGACTAACTTCTTTATTCAGTCTGTTGACTCAAATGTTAATCTCATCCAAAAACACTCCCAGAGACACACCCAGAATAATGCTTCATCAAATATCTAGGCACTCCATGGCCCAGTCAGGATGATAGGTAAGTGCAAGTGCAACTGCAAGTTGCTCAGTTGTGTCTGACTCTTTGCAACCCCAGGGACTATACAGTCCATAGAATTCTCTAGGCCAGAATACTGGAGTGGGTAGCTGTTCTCCAGGGGATCTTCCCAACTCAGGGATTGAACCCAGGTCTCCCACGTTGCAGGTGGTTCTTTACCAGCTGAGCCACCAGGGAAGCCCAAGAATATTGGAGTGGGTAGCTTATCCCTTCTCCAGCAGATCTTACTGACCCAGGAATCAAACTGGGGTCTCCTGCATTGCAGGTGATTAGCCAACATTAACCATTGTAGCAGTCTTGAGCTTTTTCATGTATAAACTTTAAGGGGGATGGAGGAGCATGATCTTCCAAGGATCAGGGTCTTGGGCCAGTAGAAGCTATAGTAGAGTGTAATTAATTCTCATAGCACAGAAAGGTTGGACAGTGTTGTTTATACTAAGAATTTTATGGTTCTCAGCAATCAAATGGCATTATAAGAGTTTCATGAGATTTATGTCTGCTAAGTCACTTCAGTTATGCCCAACTCTTTGAGACCCTGTAGACTAGCCTGCTGGGCTCCTCTGTCCAGGGGAATTCTCCAGGCAAGAATACTAGAGTGGTTACCATTTCCTAATTCAGGGGATCTTAATGACCCAGGGACTGAACCCATGTCTCTGAAGTCTCCTGCATTGCCAAGCGAGTTCTTTATCACTAGTGCCACTTGGGAAGCTCCACTTAATTGGTAAATATTTCAAATCAGTTTAGAATTCTAAGAATATTTTAAGTAAACTTTGTTATGATAAAAGTTATGATAAAATAACTGATTTATGTATGGGAGAAAAGCTAAGACCAAGCTAGACAGTGTATTAAAAAGCAGAGACATTACTTTGCTGACAAAGGTCCATATAGTCAAAGCTATGATTTTTTTCCAGTAGTCATAAGCAGATGTGAGAGCTGGACCATAAAGAAGGATGAGTGACGAAGAACTGATGCTTCTCAACTGTGGTACTGGAGAAGATTCTTGAGAGTCCCTTGGACAGCAAGGAGTTCAAATCAGTTAATCCTAAAGGAAATCAACCCTGAATATTCATTGGAAGGACCGATGGTGAAGCTGAAGCTCCAATACTTTGGCCACTGATATGAAGAGCTGATTCATTGGAAAAGATCCTGATTCTGGGAAAGATTGAGGGCAGGGGGCGAGGGTGGTGACAGAGAGTGAGATGATTGGATGGCATCCCTGATTCAGTGGACATGAGTTTGAGTAAACTCTGGGAGATAGTAAAGGACAGGGAAGCCTGGCATGCTGCAGTCCATGGGGTTACAAAGAGCTGTACACGACTTAACGACTGAACAACAATCCATTACAGAACTGTGCATTTTAGAATTGAACTAAGTTTTATATTTTGAAGGAATACAAATTCATCACTTATTATTTTCAAATTGCTGCCTCATTCTGTCCTTACTCACACCTTGATGTGTACATGATCTTAGGCATTTTGAAAATGTGGGAGCAATGAGCTCAAGCACACAGGCTTGAAATTCCAGAAAATATTCTTCTGGCAAAAGAAATAGAGCCAGTTTCATATTGTAACTGTTTTCCGTTTAAAGATCAAAATTCTTCCATTTACTACTGTTATATACCAGAATCTTGCTATGGAATTTTATCACTATAATTAAACCAATAATGAGTACAACAAATATTTAGTCTAAGTGTATTCATAGTAGCAGGTCCTATAGAAAACAAGGGTTTTTCTCATTTTACATTCACGTCTCCTAGCCATAGAACTCTTCTTAATGTGAAAGCCCTTTTTGTTCCACTTGCACTTGCTTCTCCCTTTTCTGAATGAAACTTCCGATCTTAGCCAAAATCTTTAACCTGTGTATTTAGCATTTAGTCTCCCTCTGTGAAACTTTTACAAGTGATTTCCATGCTAAGAAGCAATTACTTCAGCACACCCTGCAAAGAAAGTCTTCTTCAGTATTCTATTTTCTCTCTTCTAGATATCCAATCCTTTTAATATTTTAACTTATGTCCACAGGATCAAGGTACTTTATAAGACAATGTACCTATTTACAGGGGGAAATTACTAATATTATGGCAAATAGATTAGTTTCCAATGTTTTAGATACACTTTAAAGTTTCTATTTTCTCAATCCCACTTTAGATATTAAAGAAATATTTATTAAGTTCCTATCACGTGCTATAAATATTATGTATTGAGCCTCTTAGAAGATGAAACTACACTAGCTAATGAAAGAGAGCATCGCCTCAGTCACACAGAGCTTTCATTCTAGTCTGGGAAGATAAGGAGTAGTCAAATAAATAAAACATATCATGAGTGATAAGTTATGAAATAAAAGCAGGATGATTTTATTAGACAGAGCCCTTAGTTACATTAACATTTTAACAGGTGAACAGGGAGGTCTGACTCCTAAGGTGACATTTCCGAAAGGAAGCATGAGAAATGGAAGTGTAATCCATTAGGTGATTTCAAACACAACTTAGAACAACTGTGAGTGTTCTGAGGCAGCAGTGAACTTAACATATTACAGGAATAGCAAGGAGGCCAGTGTGACTGGAACAAAATGAACAATTGGAAAGTGGTAAGAAATGAGCTCTTAGAGAAGCAATAGGGGGTCAGATCACATAGGGCTTTGCTTATCAGTATTCAGATACTATCTTTCACTCTGTAAAGCTATTTAACGGTTCTGTGTGGGCTAGTGGTACATATATGACCTACGTTTTGGAAAATTTCCCTCACTGCTACTGTTAAGAAAGGTGAATCTGCAAGTAGAAAAATGAATCAAATGCTATTGAGATACTGAGAGCTTGGCCTAGGGTGTTAACTACAGAGGTGATGAGAAGTGACTTGATGCTGGATTTATTTTGAGTGGGTGTGTGTGTGTGTGCTCGGTCATGTCAAACACTTTGCAGTCTCATGGACTGTAGCCAACCAGCATCCTCTGTTCATGGAATTTTCCAGTAAAGAATACTGGAGAGGGTTTCCATTTTCTCCTCCAGGAAATCTTCCTGACCCAGAGATGGAACCCACATGGCCAGTGTCTCCTGCATTGGTAGGTGGATTCCTTACCACTGCACCACCTGGAGGCTAAAACTAACAAGGACAATGTCCAGATATTTGAGAAATAGGACAAAGATAAAGTCAAGATTTCTGGGTTGGAAAACTGGAAACATATAGCTGCCTTTGTCTAAGAAGAGTAGAAGAGGCACTATCAGGACACATTCTATGTTGAACTATGTGATACTTTTGGATCTCAGTTATTAACCTGAGTGGAGACGAAGGCTAGATAGTTGATTACATGAATCCACAATATCCTGGCTGAACATATATATTTAGTAGTTACCCCTTCTGGCTCAGCCGGTAAAAGAATCTGCCTGCAATGTGGGAAACCTAGGTTCAATCCCTGTGTTGGGAAGATCCCCTGGAGAAGGGAAAGGCTACCCACTCCAGTATTTTGCCCTAGAGAATTCCCTGGACTGTATAGTCCATGGGGTCACAAAGTGTTGGACGAGACTGAGCGACTTTCACTTTCACTTCACACACTGATGGTGTATCAAAGAGGTTGAATGAGCCACAAAAATTCAAGGATGAGTAGAATGACCAATAATAATTTTCCACTGTATTTAGATATGGAGTGATCATAGGTGACTTTGACAAAAAACAGTTTTACTGGAATAGCAGTGTAAATGTCTGAATAGAATTGGTTCAAAAGAAAGTAGGAGGAGAATAATGAGATTCAGCAAGTATCAAAAACTCCTGAGAATTTGAGGTATGTTATTGTTAATAAAAGAAACAAAAAATAGGAGTTCAAGAGAGAATCTATTATAGAGAAATTGTGGCTGATCAATTGAATGAAAAGAATTTTCAATTCTGCTTATGTGTGTAAAAAGAGAGTCCCATAGGAATCTCAAGTTCATTTAGAAACATGTGGAAAACAAAATTTGATCATGGTCAGAGTCAACTAGAGAACACACCCAAATAACTCTGAGAGTAACTGTAGAGAAATCACTATATAGATCTGAGAAGTGATGGAGACTGACTATCATTATTCCTGGAAAGTCTGAATCTGAATATTTGGAAGGTTTCATCTGCCTTAAATTTGTATGGTCATTTTCTAAGCACAAATATATGAATCATCTTGTTTTATCTTCTCAACAACACTAGTAATAAGTAAAAGGTAGTACATCCTTACCTCAAACTGAGGTAAGAATGTGCTATCTCCAAAGTTAAGGACTTGACTTAACCTCTCTGGAAAGTTTTAATCTCATGATATATTAATGTCATAGCAAAAACGAAGGCCCTTTAGCTCTCCATTCTAAAGAGAAGATGCATATTCTAGGAAGATGACTAGTAAAAAAAGATAGTCATTTAAAATATTTCCAAGTATCCAAGGTCATTGAGAGGACATGGCCACAGGTTGACCTGGGCATCTAAGACTTCTCACACCTGTCCTCGGAATGTGTATTTTGCTTGCTTTCCCTACAATAGAATTTGCCTCAGGGATAGAGCCCTGAGCTAAGTGTGTTGTTGAGACCATCTAGAGTATTCCAGACTGAATCCAGTTAAGACCTCTACTTAAACTTTAAGATTTTTGCACGTGGGTTAAGAGATCTATTCATATTGCAGTTGCCACCCAAGACAAACCTAGGGTTTCAGTTCCTTTGCTTATGGAAACTCCATCATCCATCTGGGGTGGCTTGATTCTTTCTTTGGTCTTTCTTTGTTCTCCCAGTATAGGGCCCCATTTTAGATTTCACCAGGGAAGTTCCTGAGGTTTTGAACAAAGAGCAAGAGTTAAGTTGAAAAATATAGTATAATATGCTTATTATAGTGATAAAAGTGTAGTTAAGTTTAATGGTGGAAAATGACATCATGAATATAGAAATCAAGAGAGAGTTCATACCAGATGGTTTCTACAACCATTCATGTGTGCATGTTAAGTTGCTTCAGTTGAGTCCTATAGTCATGTCCTGCGACGCTATAGGCAATAGTGTGCCAGGCTCCTCTGTCCATGGGATTCTCCAGGCAAGAACTGCCATTTCCTCCTCCAGGGGATTTTTCCGATTCAGGGATTGAACCAGCGTCTCTTAAGTCTCCTGCATTGGGAGGTGGTTTCTTTACCACTAGTGCCACCTTGGGAAGCCCTCTATAACATTTGATAGAGCCAAAGCATCTTAGAAAAGAACTTGAGATAAAATTAGTTTAAGAACTTTGATAGGGAGTTTATTATAGAATAAGTTCTGTATTATCTATTGTAGAGAGGGAATTTGCTGTCCTTGTTAAACAGATTTTTATTTAATAAGGAATTATCACATACACTGTACAGAGGGATTACCATTTTTCCAAAGAATTAGAAAACAATAGAATATACTTAACACTAAATTAAATAAAGCACAATTTAATCATTTTAATGACTCCAAAGTTTGCTAGAATAGTTTACATTAGAGAATGAGTTTCAGCAGGTGTTGTGTGACACAAATTGCAGGTGTACACAATAAGAAATTAGGTTATTGATTAGATTATATTTTGGAAGCACTAATAGCTATTGTACAGATCACAGAAACATTTAGACATGGCAGGTGTTTAGACAAGCCATGTAATACAAGAGGATCATGTCTTCATTGATTCATTTATTCATCCTCCATTTTGTTGAAAGCCTGCTGAATGCTTGGCATTGTGGTAACTGAATTATTATCAATAGGAATTGTATTAACAAAGCTTTCTATTTTCAGAAAGTTGACAGTATAGTTCATAGTGCAGAAAAGTAAAGTAGAGGAGTATATACTTGATAGTATGGAAGCCCAGGAGAGAGTTACTCCACCTAGTCCTAGTGTTAGCTCTGGGATCAGGTGGACCAAGGCTACGTCCTTTCTGTACCCAGTGCCTCTGGCACCAATGCAGGAGAGTCCAGGTTCTGCAAAGATAAGCAGAAATTATTCATTGAACAAGGAATGGGGAAGGGTGATCTCCTGCTCTAAAGACCCCTCCTCCAGTGGTGAGGTGGGGGCTGGTGAGGGGAAGTGCAAAACCTTTGAAGGGTAAGAGATTAGTGTGCCTGTGTGTGCTCAGTCAACTCAGTCGTGTCTGACTCATTGTGACCCCATGAACTGTACCCCCCCCCCCCCAGGCTCCTCTGTCTGTGGAATTTCCCAGGCAAGAATACTGGAGTGGGTTGCCATTTTCTACTTGAGGGGATCTTCCTAACCCAGGGATCAAACCTTTGTCTCTTGTGTTCCTGCATTGGCCAGCAGATTCTTTACCACTTTGCCTTGGTAATCCCCAAGAGATGAGTAAACCATCTGAATTCAGGAAAAGGGAGGCAATTGCCAGAAACAGCTGAAGCATGCATAGTCCTTTGGGCTCCTTTACACGCTGCTTAATTGTGTCTAACAAAGTGCAATCCTCTGTTTGGGTGGAGATCCTAAAATCCTAAAGAAGCAAAGGTAGCTTTCAGTCTAATCTGCTCAAGTGCTGCCCTCCTGGTCAGGCTGGAACCAGTTCAGGGCAAATGACTATCACCTTCTTGGTCCTTTCTGGCTCCATGGTGGTTCTATGGTTTTGCTTATGTGGCATCTGTCTTAGTTTCTATTAAGTATGGCTGTGGGCACATACTAACAGATTTTGGTGTCAGGGGAGAAACAGTAGTTTAGTCTTTGTACAGTGACAGAGGTCTTTTCCTTGTGACATTAGGTTGGAAAAAGAATAATTTGGGGGAAAATTCACCTCTCTGTTTGAAATCCTGAGGTTTGTTGCTACTGTATCCATCATGCCTATGGGAGCATATTTAATGGGTAATTAATAGATTTAAAAGATAAGGGCATGTCAGTGGAGTAGAGAATTAGAGATGAAAGCCTTGGTTGTTGTTGATTCAGACTGTTTGAATATGTAAGAAGGCATAGAAAATGTATTGGAAGCCACTTTTCACTGAGTAATGCTAAGAGTGGCTCATTTTTTCTTAAAAAAAACCCCCAAAACCAAAAAACAAAAACCAAACCCAGAGTGTTTAAATGCAACATTGATTTATTTTTCAATGACGTTGAGGGATTGAAGTTCAGTTGAAAAATGAATAAGAATTCACACATTGATTTTATAAACAAATACATGTAGGCAAAGGACTTAAACAATCATTTGTTAATCTGTAATTAAGACATATGTATCATTCAGGGTCCAGTCTGGAGATGGGAACTACAGTAGCTTTCAGTGTTATTTCTCTTTGATTTTCATTTTGATCAGGTGTATTTAATATAAAGATGTAATATAGGTATTGGAAGACTGGAAAGAGAAAACTTATATGCTACTGTGTCAGGGAGAGTAGCTACTGGAAGGTGATTTCATCTTAAAGCTGGGACAATGGAAAGATTGATGTTATTAAAACACTGGAGATGGAGTAGTGAATCTGCAGAGCCTGAAACTCAGGTTCTGAAACTCAAGATGTCCAAGAGTCACTGTTCACTCAATGAAGCTGACATCTCTGAGGAGGTATCATAAGGTTGATCCTGAAAGTCTTTGGAAAGAGCAAACTTAAATCAACTGCTGTTGCTGAAATGGAATATTACTGTCAGGGTGAAATGTTGTTGCTGTGGTGATAGAGCAGCAAGAAACAGAAAACAAGATCAGGAAACAAACAGGGAGGAGTATGTCCCTTCTTTTACCTTAATTCTTCCAGTACTTTTCTGGTACCTTATATTGGTAGAGACTTTACAGAATACAGAAGCCAGAGGACAAAACAGTCCCAGTCCCAGAATCACAAACTGATTATAAAGGGTGGGTTTAAAGATTAGAGCCATCACAAAAACTGATAAAACAGAATTTGTGACTCTGATACACTAGCAATAAATGTCTGCTGTTCTGTGCTTAGTCACTCAGTCTTGTCTGGCTCTTTGTGACTCCATGGACTGCAGTCTGCCAGGCTCCTCCGTATGTGGGGATTCTCCAGGCAAGAATACTGGAGTCGGTTGCCATGCCTTCCTCCAAAGGACCTTCCCAACCCTGGGATCGAACCCAGGTCTCCCACATTGCAGGCGGATTCTTTACCATCTGATTCACCAGGGAAGACCAGCAGTAAATATACTTGAGTATAATTTTGTATTGTGTGTGTATATGCTCAGTCTTGTCCAACTTTTTGTGACCCCATGAACTATAGCCTGCCTCTGTCCATGAAATTTTCTAGGCAAGAATATTGGAGTGGGTTGCCATTTCCTTCTCCAGTGAGTCTTTCTGACCCAGGGATTGAACCCGCATCTCTTGTGTCTCCTGCATTGACAGGAAGATTCTTTACCACTACAGTTTCTTACCTGAGAAGCCCTGAAATAATTTTTGCATTAGCCCTATATAGTTTAAGTTTAAGGTTGGAAGTGGAATTTTATGAAGAATTTGCTTTTGCTCCATTAGAATTGAAAGTTGATTACTAATCAATACATTTATACTTTTTAAAAGCTTAGTTAGGTAAAAGTTGCAGAATATTGTTTTAAGTCTCATATGCTTCGAAATGAAGAAAACTAAGTTAGTGGATGTATTTGTCTTGAAGTCATTTTATTCTTCTATACTGTTTTATTAAAGATTGGTATGTAAGTATGCTTCTTGGAATGCAGTGTGAAATGTTGGTCTGAGTTAAGTATGAGAAACACTGGGCTGGAAGAAGCACAAGCTGGAATCAAGATTGCCTGGAGAAATATCAGTAACCTCAGATATGCAGATGACACTGCCCTTATTGCAGAAAGTGAAGAGGAACTCAAAAGCCTCTTGATGAAAGTGAAAGTGGAGAGTGAAAAAGTTGGCTTAAAACTCAACATTCAGAAAATGAAGATCATGGCATCTGGTCCCATCACTTCATGGGAAATGGGGAAAGAGTGGAAACAGTGTCAGACTTTATTTTTCTGGGCTCCAAAATCACTGCAGATGGTGATTGCAGCCATGAAATTAAAAGACGCTTACTCCTTGGAAGGAAAGTCATGACCAACCTAGATAGCATATTCAAAAGCAGAGACATTACTTTGCCAACAAAGGTCTGTCTAGTCAAGGCTATGGTTTTTCCAGTAGTCATATATGGATGTGAGAGTAGGACTGTGAAGAGAGCTGAGCACTGAAGAATTGATGCTTTTGAACTATGGTGTTGGAGAAGACTCTTGAGAGTCCCTTGGACTGCACGGAGATCCAACCAGTCCATCCTAAAGGAGATCAGTCCTGAGTGTTCTTTGTAAGGACTGATGCTAAAGCTGAAACTCCAGTACTTTGGCCACCTTATGTGAAGAGTTGACTCATTGGAAAAGACTCTAATCCTGGGAGGGATTGGGGGCAGGAGGAGAAGGGGGCGACAGAGGATGAGATGGCTGGATGGCATCACCGACTGGATGGACGTGAGTTTGGGTGAACTCCGGGAGTTGGTGATGAACAGGGAGGCCTGGTGTACTGCGATTCATGGGGTCGCGAAGAGTCCGACACGTCTGAGCGACTGAACTGAACTGAACTGAACTGAAGGATATCAGAATATAAAATACAAAATTTGTATCAAAGCAATAAACTAATTTTTTCATGTTACTAAAAGAAGAATGCTTTAATTTCAAAATATTATATTTTCAGCTTTATCATTACTTTATCATTTTCTCAAATATCAATCCACAATTAACAACGGGAAGAGGTGAAAGAATCTGGTTTTCTGACTAATCATGTAAAAATCTAAAAAGAGCTCAAGATTAGAACAGCCATAAGCTACACTATTGGAACTCTTACAAAAGCTATAGAAATCACTCAACACAAGAATTCACTCAACGATGAAATAACATTTAGAGGAAATTATTTATTTTACTTTATTAATGTTGGTATTAAAATGTTCAGCTGGGCTTTTTGTTTCTTAAGGGGAAAAAGGTAGGCAGAAAGTTGATCAAGCAACACAATAAGAAATAAGATTTTGTAAAATAAGTAGATTTTAATTGCATCAGGTGCTAAAGTGTTATTTTTCCCTCAAGTATTCTAAGCCAATTTTTCATATGCATCATTGCATAGCACCAATGTTGCTTATTGTTCCCCACTTAGATTCTTGTTTCTAATCAAGTTTCTTGAATAAATTAGTAAGTCTATATATTTTACCTGCCTTTCAAGATTATTTTTTTTAGTTTAGCAAGTAAATTACTGTTTCTTAAAAGTATTATAGTATTACATATGAATAATTCTGTGAATTTTCTGATTTGTTCTTTAGTAATATTTTTGCATTGTGGGAAATATAACATCAAGTTTGAAGTTTATACCTAGATAAATTATAATATATATTTTTGATGCAAAATACTAAGAGACATGAATCTATTTAGTTTTCAAGGAAGAGATGCCTTTCCATGCCATTTTGAAAAGTATTTATCTTTATCAAACTAGGTAAAGAATTATTAACGTAATTATATTTTTGTTTTAATTAATTAAATTAAAGAACATATTTAAGAAAAATTATTAAGAGAATAATAATAGGCTTGGTTTAAAGAAAGATATTATCAAATGC
This sequence comes from Bos indicus, assembly GCF_029378745.1. Classification (NCBI taxonomy): domain Eukaryota; kingdom Metazoa; phylum Chordata; class Mammalia; order Artiodactyla; family Bovidae; genus Bos; species Bos indicus. The sequence goes on along the minus strand of NC_091765.1, from coordinate 55,818,470 downwards.
TAAAATCTCAGTACAATTTCAATTTTTAAGAATCTCAACAAAATATTTAAAAATTCCTGTTTAAACCAAGTAATAAACTATTGTCAGCACTGTGTCAGATTTTATTTATGCCTTTATTCCACAGATTTCTTGATTGTGTATTAGACATTAGGTGAGACAACTAAGACCTCAAAGAATAATTAGAAAAATCTTCTGCTTTCCATATTACAATATAGCTTGATAAGGATTGGAGATTGGAGATGTGTTTTTTTAACTTTTTCATTCATTGATGTATTCATGCATTCATTGAACAGGCATCTATTTTGGCAGGTTTTGTGCTAAATGGTGATAATTCAAAGGTGAACAAATGCAGACCAAATACTTTCCAAAAAGGAGTTTATAAGCATGGTGTTGGAGGCAGAAATTAATGCATAAGTAAATTTAAAACTGAACTGTTATTGTAAATTACATTGGGAGGTACTTGGTCCTATGAGAGGATATGATGAGGTGTCTACTCTAACCAAGGAGGTTAGAAAAAGATGTCCTGATATCTGAAGAATGAATTAGAGTGTTTTGATGATCAGCGGAGACAGTATTTTGGGAGAAAGACCAGCATGTATTAAGGTCCTGTGACAGGGGGAGGGATGATATATTTTATGAAGTGGAAAGAGACAAATGTGACTATTTTGGTAGATAAAATTCAAACCTTTTAGAGCCTTCAATTCAAATCAAGGATTTTGATATTTATCTTAAAATTAAGAGAATATTAATATGGGTCAATCAGATGTATTTGTGATATTATTGAATCAATGCAATTGTACACCCATGGCAGATGCATGTTGATGTATGGCAAAACCAATACAATATTGTAAAGTAAATAATAATAAAAATTAAAAAAATAATTGCTCTGGCTGTAGTGAAAATGAAGAACCAGCTAAAGACAAGTGTGTCTCTAGGAGACAATGTAAGTAGCTATACTTACCCGTATTTGCCTTGACTTCAGTGAACTCATAAATCTCTTGGAGCTAACCCATAAAATAAATTTTAAAAACAGAAGCAAAATTAAAAAAAAAAAAAAAAAAACAGATCTGGTGTTCTAGAGACTTAGTAATTAAAATAAAATTTAAAAAAAAGAGTAAAATTAGTTCTGAGATACAAGCATATTTTATCATGGAGGAAAGAACTAGAACAAACTCATGGATTTTTAACTCTTTTTTAACTGGTATGTTTTTATACAAGAGTATAAGATTAACAATATGAGACTATTCTGCCTTAGACCAATGGCTTATGTGATGTACCCATGGGATTGAGAAACACATCTCCATAGCTACACATCTCAGGTTTTTAGTCATCATTGGTTTCACATTTATTTCTTGTGATTTAGAATTCTCCTGGGGTGGGGAAAAAAAAAAAAAAGAATTCTCCTGGGAAAGGGAGGGTAACTTCAATATTCATTTTGAATTAATAACAATGATTATGATAGCAATAAAAACAAAATGATAGATAATATTTGGTTTGTGTAAACCAAAAAGAAGCACTTCTCTAAGAAATACCATCTCAAAAATCAAAACTCTGAGGAGAAACTTTTTAGTATTATTATCCTAAGTATATAAAGAAATTCAAGCTTGGAAAAGAAACACATGAGATTATACAGTTGACAAGAAGAAACTGAATTCAAGCCAGGGTCTGACTCCAAAACATATATTCTAAAATTATACTCCCCCTTATTGGGAAGTAAGTATGGAGGATCTGTTGTGGATAGTGAGTAAAATTGCTTTCTACTTTGCCACTGTTCAGTCAACTAGCTTATAGAGGTATTAAGTGGAACAAACAAAGATTATATGAGGTAGAGGATTTTATTGTTGTTTAGTCACTCAGTCATGTCCGACACTTTGCGACCCCATGGACTGCAGCACACCAGGTTTCCCTGTCCATCACCATCTCCTGGAGCTTGCTCAAACTCATGTCCATTGAGTTGGTGATGCCATCCAACCATCTCATCCTCTGTTGTCCCTTTCTCCTCCTGCATTCAATCATTCTAATGAGTCAGCTTTTGCATCACGTGGGCAAAGTATTGGAACCTCAGCTTCAGCATCAGTCCTTCTAATGATTATTCAGGGTTGATTTCCTATAGGATTGACTAGTTCGGTCTCCTTGCAGTCGAAGGGACTCTCAAGAGTCTTTTCCAACACCACAGTTCAAAGCCATCAATTTTTCGGTGCTCAGCCAAGAACAAGTAAACTAGAATTTTAATGAATACTGACATGATCATATCCTAGATTTAACACAAAGATTGCTGTTTTCAACTTCCTGTTTCAGATTAATAGAAATATTTAAAGCAATGAAGATAAGATTTTGAAAAAAATCTCTCCGTTTATTTTCTCAGAAGAGACAAATAGGACTGTGGTATCTCCCTTTTGTTGATTTTCATCTATTTTCCTACTTTATACTTTCTACAGAATATTTTGTTTCTCTGTAAAGAAATGAAATAATTTCACCATAATTTAATTATACTGTTTTGTTAAGCCTTCTTGGCATATTTGAAGAAGTAATAAAAATGAAGTTGCATTTGTTTTTATAGTACAATAATGATAGGGGAATATTTTAATCTCTTTCTCTGGAGTGCATCCAAAGCATCACAATTTCTCCTCGTTATAACCAGAGTTGAAAAGAGCTTGTAGTGGAAGTTGAAGATCCCTGTGTGGGTTTATAAAACATACTGTGAGGAGAATATGACATACTTAGTTGTGCATATGAAAGACCAATTCTGGACTCAATATTTTTAATTTTTAAAAATAACTTATTCATACAGTCTGATTTTAGTTAGATTTAACGTTTTAAACATTCAATCCTCTGACTTTATTCACATTTTTTTGTTTTAATTAAAGTCCATTTAATTTAATCATTAATTAAATATTTATAATATAATATTATTTTCTTTTCAGGTGTATAGCACAGTGATTCAATATTTTTACAGATTATGCTCCATTTAAAATTAGAATAAAGTACTGGCTATTTTCCCTGTGCTGTACATTGAATCTTTGTATCATATTTATTTTGACATAGTAGCTTGTGTCTTTTAATCCCTTTAATCCCAATTACCATGCTCTTCCTCCCCTCTTTCTCCCCACTGGTAACCACTAGTTTGTTTTCTAAATCTGTGAGTCCGTTTCTGTTTTGTTGTATACATTCATTGGTTTTACTTTTCAGATTCCACATATAAGTGATAACATACAGTATTTTTCTTTCTCAGACTTATTTCACTAAGCATAATAATCTTTCCACATTGTTGTGAATGGCAGAACTTCATCCTTTTTATAGCTGAGTAATATTCCACTGTTTTATACATACACACACACACACACACACACACAATGTAATAATATGTATTCAAATTAACAAACTGTAATTGTTTTCCCAAAGATGTACTGTTTTTCATTCACATCCATCATACACTGTAACCACCACTCCCCCACCGCAAAGCAATGTATATGAAATAAGAGAAAATAAATTACAAATACATAGCATAGGTAAGAGAGTTTTAGTTGCACACAGCTCAGTTTCCAGCAATATAAGGAGGCTGAAAATATTCTAAGGATTTTCTGCTAGCAAGATTTCCAGGCAGGTGGTTGGTTGGCCTGTAAGTCAGTTTTGAGTACTTGAAACAGTTTTGTTTTCTTTTCTTTTCCTTAGCATTTAGAACAACCATCGTTGTCCTACGATGGGGAGAGCTTTCCATCATGTCCAGGAAAAATGAGGGAGGGAACCACAGAGGCAGCATGAGATCCAAATACAACATTCAGATGACTGGTCCAGTGTTGCTTGGGGAAGGAGGAAGGAGAGGGCACCCTAAGGTTAGCTATGTTCATTCAGGGGTGTGCAGCAGCCAAGTTTTTCGTGCATCTGCACCAAGGACTTGTAGGACTGCTGGGCTCTTATCAGACTGTGTTGATTTGTTGGCTCCAAGCTGCTTTTTCCTTCACTAGTGTGGCACTGATCTGCACGATCACTGACAATTGTGTAGGCCCTGCTCCAGCCCTGCTTGGTGAGAAGTTTCATGCAAATACAGATGGCACCTCTATTAGGGGAAGCACACTGATTGAAACCACCCACCCTGGCCAGGCACCACAGTAACCATTTGCATGAGTTGTTTTATGACAGGAGATCCTGATAAGGAATACAGAACTAATAAGCCACCACCAACCGGAAGAGTTTGGGAAAGGTCGAAAGGAGACACCGCGTGTCCGTCCACTTCCCAGAATCCCTCTCGCTAACATCCATCTTGGCTGAGCCATGCGTGTGCCACCAGGAAAGACTCTGAATTAGAATGATTGGCCAAAGACCACCTGGAAACTAATTCCATCACCATAAAACCTGAGACTGCAAGCCACGTGGCAGAGCAGTTCTTCTGGGTTCCCTTACCCTACTGGTCTCCACCCGCGTGCCCTTTCCCAATAAAATCCCTTGCTTTGTCAGCACATGTGTCTCCTCAGACAATTCATTACTGAGTGTTAGACAAGAGCCCAGTTTCGGGCCCTGGAAGGGTCCACCTTCCTGCAACACCTCCATCTGCTGAGGGACACTTAGGGTGCTTCCAATATCTTGGCTATTATAAATAATGCTGCCATTTTCATTGAGGTATTATTTTTTAATATATGCCAAGAAATGTAATTGCTGGGTCATAAGTTAGTTCTACCTTTAGTTTTTTGAGAGGCTTCCACACTGCTTTCAACAGTGGCTACACCAGTTTATATTACCACCAACAATGGACTTGAGTGCCTTGTCTCCACATCCTTGCCAACAATGGTTATCTGTAGACTTTTATTTTTTCCCACCGAGGGAGTCTATTGGTTTAAAATGAGGTGCCTATGAGGTAATAAAATAGTCTGTAGGGGAAGGGGGTGGGGAGGCACAGGGGATGTGGCCCATGTCCTCTGTCAAGAAGGCATGTCCCCATTTTTGGCATCTCTAGTTGGGCAGGGCTGGCATCCTCACAGATTGCAGAGCAGATAAGTGGGGTGAGGTAGGGAGAATGGGGGAGCTCAGAGAGAGACACACACAGAGAGAAACGGAATAGTTGTATGTGTGTGTGAGAGAGAGAGGAAAGGAGAGGAGAGGAAAAATCTCAAAAATAGGACTCTGGGTGTGTTTCTGTTTGAGAGAAAGGGGAGGGAAAAAAGGTATGAGAAAATGAAAAAAGGAGTGGGGAGCAGACCCTACTCTCCCCTTAGGGGACTGGTAGACTTTTTGATTTTAGCTATTCTAACAGACATGAGATGAAATCTCATTGTGGTTTTGATTTTTATTTTTGTAATAATTATTGATGTTGAGATTTTCACGCGTCCGTTAGCTGTCTATAAGTCTTCTTTGGAAAAATGTCTATTCAAGTTTTCTGCTCATTTTTCAATCAAATCGTCTTTGTTTTTTTGTTTTTCTTGTTGAGTTGTATGCTGTTATTGTTCAGTAGCTCAGTCGTGCGTGACTCTGCAACCTCATGGACTGCAGCACACCAGGCTTCCTTGACCTTCACCATTTCCTGGAGCTTGGTCAAATGCATATCTATTGAGTCAGTGATGCCATCCTACCATCTCATCCTCTGTCATCCCCTTCTCCTCCTGCCTTCAATCTTTCCTAGCATCACGGTCTTTTCTAATGAGTCAGTTCTTGGCATCAGGTGGCCAAAATATTGGAGCTTCCACTTCAGCATCAGTCCTTCCAATAAATATTCAGGACTGATTTCCTTTAGGATGCACTGGTTGGATCTTCTTGCAGTCCAAGGGACTCTCAAGAGTCTTCTCCAACACCACAGTTCAAAAGCATCAATTCATCAGTGTTCAGCCTTCTTTATGATCTAATTCTCACATCCATTCATGACTACTGGAAAAACAATAGTTTTGACTATATGGACCTTTGTTGGCAAAGTAATGTCTCTGCTTTTTAATATGCTGTCTAGTTTGGTCATAGCTTTTCTTCCAAGGAGCAAGTGTCTTTTAATTCATGGCTGCAGTCACCATCTGTAGTGATTTTAGAACCCAAGAAAATAAAGTATGTCACGTTTCACCATTTGCCACAAAGTGATGGGACAGGATGCCATGATCTTTGTTTTTTGAATGTTGAGTTTTAAGCCAACTTTTTCACTCTCTTCTTTCACTTTCATCAAGAGGCTGTTTAGTTTCACTTCACTTTCTGCCATAAGGTTTGTAGGAGTTGTTTATATATTTTGGATATCAATGCTTTATCTGACATATCATTTGCAAATATTTTCTCCCATTCAGTAGGTTGTCTTTTAGTTTTGTAGATGGTTTCCTTTGTTGTGCAAAAGCTTTTAAATTTAATTAGGTCACATTAAAAAATTTTTGCTTTTATTTCTTTTGCCTTAGGAATAGATACTGTGACAATTTATGTCAAAGAATGTTCTGCCTGTGTTCTCTTTAGAATTTTTATGGTTTCCCATATTACATTTTGGAGAAGGAAATGGCAACCCACTTGTGTTCTTGCCCGGAGAATCCCATGGACAGAGAAGCCTGGTAGGCTGCAGTCCATGGGGTCATACAGAGTCGGACACGACTGAAGCAACTTGGCAGCAGCATATTACATTTAGGTCTTTAATCCATTTTGAGTTTATTTCTGTATATGGTATGAGGAAATGTTCAAATTTCATTCTTTTATATGTAGCTGCCCAATTTTCCAAGAACTGGGAGATTTAACTTTTTTTTTCTTTCTTTCTTTCTGTAATGTTACTCTCTGTGTTTAGTCTTAAAAGTTAGGTTTTACATGAAAAGTAAAAAACAAATCTGAATATATCTTTTTAACTTTCCCACAAAAAGTCTACTCAGGTTAAAGGTATTAATGCCATCCCTTCTCTTTTTAATGATAGGTTCTGACCACTGAAATATGTAGTCTATATTCAAAATATTTTTTTAAGTTATGGAATTAATGTGCAGGATAATGGCATAGCTTATTTAAAGTTTTCAAAGGGGATACATTTCTGTCACTGTATATTACTTTTGTACAATACCTAGCATTTTAACATCCTAGTATATCCACTGTTCATGATATGAATACATAAAGTTCTATTTTCTGTATTCACATATTCTTAAAGCACTCTGAAAAGAAAAATGGCATGCTAAAATTGTTTTGTTCTTTGTGGCACTACTCAGGTTTAGGTTACACCCAAATCTTCATAATTTCCCCCATGGTTTGACAATTCTCTCTGCTTAGTGCAAACCCATTAAAGCTTCTCTAAAAGAGAAAGGCTAGATTTGGGAAAGAAGAAGGCTGCAAAGGACAGTGAAATGAACAGTGCTAACCTCAGCTTGTTAATTGAGGTCATTGGTTAGCTTTAGAGAATCCTGTATGCACAATTAAGCAAGCATTTCACACGGGTCTTCCTCATGAACTGGTTTTGAGCTATTCGGCTGAACAGACAATTGATAGGCATGGTAAACATGCTCTAGTTGCCTAATTAGCTCAGGTAGTACAATTACTGGTGTTCAATATCTATCAACAAAGCAAAGGTGCTTTAAATGTCATACAAACACTGGGAATAAAAATAAAGCACAAAGGGATTTCACACAACCAGCCATCTGAATGAAAGTCGACTTCTTGCTAATCCTGTCTTGTAATGCAGAAAGCTCAATTTAGGGAAAGAAAGACAAAAACAAAAACACTTGTTTGATTTAAAATTGCCATTTCTGAGAGTTAGAGAGTCATTTGAGAGAATGTTTATAAGCTTTATAAAACCTCACATTAATTTGGAATAATAAAATAGTTGGTTAAATAAGTCAAACTAAATGATACCAGCAGAAACTCTCTCATTCTGTAGTCTCCCTCCCCATACAGAATGAGCCACCAGTAGGCTTAAGGATTCTATCTTACAGAACGCAGTACTGTAAGTGAAAACATGTCAGTACATTAGACTGAGTTAAATTCAGGTATAAATTTTCAGGATGTTTTTGTCTTCTAGTATCATTTTCATTTTGCAAGTTCTTATATATAGGCTTCCTATTATTCCTACCATTTATCCTTTTGATTACTGAACTAGTACTTTATAAGCAACCGCTTTGTGCTAGGACTATGGAAGCATATACTTGAAATGATTGAAATGCTTTGCACACAGAATGTCTCAGGGTAGTGAACAGACTGTAATTGATAGTCCAGATGGACTTTTCAGCATTTCATCCCCACTTCCCTTACTCCTAGAAGTACCTCTCTCCATACAGCCTGTGACTCAGGGAAACCCGGGTTTACCCTCAGCTCCAGGTGGTGAGTGTGTGTGTGTCCTGTGCTTGGTCACTTCAGTCGTGCCTGACTCTCTGCAGTGCTATGGACTGTAGTCCACCAGGATCCTTGGTCCAATCTATGGGATTCTCAAGGCAAGTTCCAGCCCCTTTCCAAGGGATTAGCTTCGTAATGAACTTCTCACCCATTGAGTGACTGAGTCATCATTAGAAATTTGCTGGAGATTTTGAGAAAGGTATTCTTACCCTTAAATTTTTATGAGAGAGTCTCTAGGACTCTTTTCCTTTGGATTCTGTAAATACTAAATGTTGACACAGAAAATCAATCATTTTTCACATGAAGGAAACAGCCAGGAGAGGAAGGAATCACAAAGAGGAAGGCACATTCAAGGCGACAGCAGTTCTGACCTTCAGGAAACCTACTCTACCTCTGACTTAATTACTTTCATGGCAGTATGTATTGCTTTTACTGGTACTTAGAGTCACAGTACTTTAGTCTATAAATGAGAGAAATCCCTTTATCAAAAACTTATTCAGAACCATTTTGTTTTATTTCTTCTTTTGTCACAATTTAATGCCAAAAATTGTAACAAGTCAAGACTATTTTCTTATTGGTATGTTATATAAAAGAATTTCTTGATTCTTTGATAGTATAATACACGCTTATAGTTTATAAACCAAATAGTGCTAAAATGCTTGCATATATTGTTAGATGCAATATCTAAACTGTGAGAATGCCAATTAATTTTTTTGAAGATTCCTACTTCTGGCATTATCTGGACGTTCCCTATTTCCTCCCTTTTTCTGTTTCACATTTTTCTTTTAATTGGAGACTCCTATCAAATATCTGGTGATTCTTGGCTGTTTGTTAATAGTTAAGATTCAGACACTGAGATAATTAAAAGCCTTAAAAAGCTTTACTTTCATCAGGTAATTTTTTATTTCCTTATTTCCTTCCTACAAGTTTCTATAACCTAACCTCTGTTGGCTTCTCCTCTTGTATCTGAATTTTAAATTCCATTCTCTCTTGGAATACCCCATCTTCAGAGAATTACCTGAGCACTTTATTGAAAATGCTACTCCCTATCAGCCACTCATTAACTCTTGTAATCAGTGCTACAAAGCACTGATTTTTATTTTAAATTATATTACTCAACTCTTGTTGTTGTGCAGTCACTCAGTTGTGTCTAACTCTTTGTGACCCCATGGACTGCAGCACACCAGGCCTCCCTGTCCTTCACTATCTCCTGGAGTTTGCTTGAACTCATGCCCATTGAGTTGATGATGCCATCTAACCATCTCATCCTCTGTTGCCCTCTTCTCCTCTTGCTCTCAATTTTTTCCAGCATCAGGGTCTGTTCTAATGAGTTGGCTCTTTGGATCAGTTGGCCCAAGTATTGGAGCTTCAGCTTCAGCATCAGTCCTCCCAATAAATATTCAGGGTTGATTTCCTTTAGGATTGCATTGGTTTATGGTCTGTCCCTTCCTCCTTGTGCCTAAGCTCCATGAGGGTGAGGATAAAGTCCTGTTTAAATCTGTACTGCCATATAACATGGTGCCTAGCACATAATAGAGTCTCATTAAACATTCATTGGGTAAATGTGTTACCCTTAAATCAGTCCTAAATTCAATATGCCTATTCTTAAAGGCATATTGTTCTTTATTAAACTTTTTTTGTGGGGAGGAGGAGGGGGATTCCAAAATAAGTAGAAAGTTGGTTTCAAAAGCCCAGAGAAGTCACTATTCTTTAAGACCTCTTAAATTATATATTCAATGTATGCATGGCAGTTGGTGCTAACCATTGTACCAAAAATCACAAGGAAAGTCTAGCATTTTTGTAAACTAATTTCAGTCCAAATATCTTTAGCTTTAGGACTTAGATGATTGAGAAACAAATAATTTCCCACTAAAAAACAGTGATGGGCTCAGTGAATCTGTCATTCTGTCAGATAAAGGACTAAGGGACCCTCCTTGATTTACTCTAGAGAATTTTTTAAAGTAGTTCCTTTGGAAAAGTGTTCATTCTGCTTAAAGCTATACTTGGTAAATGATGCCCAAGATACTTTAAACTCATCTAAATTATTCCATGTGTAATAGACACATCACTAAGAGAGGAAAGAGCACCAGACACCATTGTAAAGAAATATTGGAAAGTGCACATTCTACATATTAGGAAATTTTATTAATGAAGGAATGATGAGCACTGAAAGCCTTCATTATCATTCTTCTGTGTGAATTCAGATATTAGACTTCAACTAAACGCAGCAAGTATTTATTGACTGACTTCTGCATGAAAGGTGTTCTTGAATTTAGATACTGAGGATAAATAGATAATCTGAGGAACCTTTCTTCAAAGGATGAACTCAATGTAAGCAAATATTTGTAACACAAGTAGCAAAGTAGTATGTGCAAAATACTATGGAATGGAGGGAAAAAGAAGGAACAAAAATCTCTAGTTTGGAGGATATGTGATGAAGGACTTTTTAGGAAATCGGAAGTAAACTGAATGCTTGCTGGGGCTTTAGGACCATAGGGAGTAATTCAGATCAGACGGTTCTAACTTTGGTAGTTTTAATGGCCTTGAAAATCTGAGGGGTGAGTGTGCTGGGAACCACAGGGGTTGTAGAACAGAACAGTGTGTGTGAGTGTGTGCACATGTGTATTTTTTTTGTGTTATGGAGAGACAGAACCACTTTAGTGAATTTTATGCAAAAGATATCTCAGTTATATTTTAAAATAGTTGAAAGTGTATAAAGTTTGAATCAAATTGAGGTTTGATTTTGGCTATTCTGTAATTCAGGCTTATATAGCAGGAATCTAAGAAGTTGTTCTAATATAGTAATAGTACTCTTATGCTTTAAATAATCAACAGGGTTGAAAAGTCTCTATAGTTCATATATTTTTAAATAGAAAAACAGGATCCTCAGTAAGCAACCCAAAGTATTTGTGACTCAAATACTTATCTTCCTTGATTATATTTATATTTTCTATAAAAGGGAGGTTTACAGAATTAAAAAAGAAAAGATGCAGAGTGCCAGCAATTACTTTGTCTTTGAGGTAAGGGAGGGGAGACAGGAATCATATCCATGTCACTTCATATAATTGCAGTAGTAAATTTTTGCATATTGGCCTTCATTTCTTTGTCTCCTTTAACTTTGGAACATGTTAGACTTTACTCCTCTGTACCTTATAAGGCATAACATTTATTAGCTGGGATATTATGAATAGTTGTTACCATTAATTACTTTGATACTAAATCAGGATAATAATAATCTGTTTCAGATAAATTAAAAGTTGCTTTGTTTTATGAAGTCTGACTTGTCAAGAGGAAAAAAAACTTTTCCTATGCTTGAAGAAAGCAAACCTCTAAACTGAGAATAATCTAATATTTAAGCAAGACAAATACAATAAAATATTATTTTTTGTCTCAGTTTAATAGCTTAGGTTACAAAGAACTTAATTTTTACAATAAGGTGAAATAATTCATTTTGTACTAACTATATATTTGGGCTTCGCAGGTGGCACTAGTGATCAAGAACACACATGCTAATACAGGAGACCTAAGAGATATGAGTTCAATCCCTGACTTGGGAAGATCCCTTGGAGGAGGTCATGGCAACCCATTCCGGTATTCTTGCCTGGAGAATCCCATGGAGAGAGGAGCCTGGAAGGCTACAGTTCATAAGGTCACAAAGAGTTGGACAAAACTGAAGCGACTTAGCATGCATGCAGCTTTATATTTAGGTATGTCAACTGCCCGTAGCTTCTGGAATAGTAATATCCCCATGAGATACGAGAAAATAACACAGAAGATGAATGTGTCAGTTATATATTACTTGGATTATATATTTTAAAAGTTATATCCTTTATTTTTGGTTATTAGAAGGATAGGACAAGATTTTAACTTTAGCCTTCAAGAAATTTAATTTTGAAGATATAAAAAAAGGAAAAGAAAACTATAGGTTTCTGTGAGTATGTATCATTTTGAGAGCTGTCAGACTTCTCTGAAAAGGAAATTAATAATTCATGAAAAATAGAAAACTCTCTCATCCATGGGTGTTTGGTCTCAGAAGTGTAAACTGAGGTGGAAGACCAAAAAGTCTAGGAAATGTATACAGTTACAGGCAGCCTTCCTACTGATGTGGTCACTAACCTGCAGCCCTGAAAAAGAGAGGTTTCCTCTCTGCCAGTAATAGAAGATGAAAAACCAAAAGGCAAAGAGTTTGCATGGAAAATAAAAACATGATATTTAAAAGTGTTTCTACTTGTGGGAAGAAATTTTGCCTCATTAAAGGTTAAGTGCCTCTTAAGACTTGGTATCTCTTAAGTCTGTATATTTTTCTAAACTACAGTTGTGGTTTATAAAAATTCTATTGCTTCTATACAACTACCATTTACAACTACAATTTCTTTTGTGTCTTTGTCATCCTCATGGTGAAACATTTAAATAATATTTAAAAAATACGAAAACATCAGTTCAGTTCTGTTCAGTTGTTCAGTCATGTCCGACTCTTTGTAACCTCATGGACTGTAGCACACCAGGCTTCCTTGTCCATCACCAACTCCTGGAGCTTGCTCAAATGCATGTCCATTGAATTAGTGATGCCATCCAACCATCTCATCCTCTGTCATCCCCTTCTTCTCCAGCATTCAGTCTTTCCCAGCATCAGGGTCTTTTCAAATGAGTCAGTTCTTGGCATCAGGTGACCAAAGTATTGGAGCTTTGCATCAGCCTCAGTCCTTCCAATGAATATTCAGGACTGATTTCCTTTAGGATTGACTGGTTTGATCTCCTTGCGGTCCAAGGACTCTCAAGAGTTTTTTCCAACACCATAGTTCAAAAACATCAGTTCTTCGGTGCTCAGCTTTCTTTATGGTCCAATTCTCACATCCATACATGACTACTGGAAAAGCGATAGTTTTGACTAGACAGACCTTTGTTGACAAAGTAATGTCTTTGCTTTTTAATATGCTGTCTATGTTAGTCATAGCTTTTCTTCCAAGGAGCAAGCGTCTTTTAATATCATGGCTGTAGTCACCATCTGCAGTGATCTTGGAGCCCAAGAAAATAAAGTCTGCTACTGTTTCCATTGTTTCCCCATCTATTTGCCATGAAGTGATGGAACCAGATGCCATGGTCTTAGTTTTCTGAATGTTGAGTTTTAAGCCAGCTTTTTCACTCTCCTCTTTCACTTTCATCAAGAGATTCTTTAGTTCCTCTTCACTTTCTACCATAAGGGTGGTGTCATCTAACTATCTGAGGTTATTGATGTTTCTCCCAGCAATCTTGATTCCTGCTTGTGCTTCATTCAACCTGGCATTTCACAAAATGTACTCTGCATATAAGTTAAATAAGCAGGATGACAATATACCGACTCCAAAACACATTAAACCACTCTGGTATGTTCTGTGCTTAGTAGCTCAGTCACATCTGACTCTTTGAGATCCCATGATCTGCCAGGCTCCTCTATCCGTGGGGATTCTCCACATAAGAGTACTGGAGTGGGTGCCATGCTCTCCTGAAGGGGATCTTCCCAACCCAGAGATTGAACTCAGGAATCCCGCATTGCAGGCAGGTTGTTTACTGTCTGAGCCACCAGGGAAACCCAAGAACACTGAAATGGATAACCTATTCCTTCTCCAGGGGATCTTCCCAACCCAGGAATTGAACTGAGGTCTTCTGCATTGCAGGCATATTCTTTGCCAGCTGAGCTACCAGGGATGGTACCATTCTGGTATAAACACCAATAATAGTTTAAAAAATTCACATTTCATAGATTGCCTATGGATACACATGTATATCACATTATATTATCATCTATTTTATGGCTATAATCCATTTTGTAAATTTTAAAGATTTTCATTTCTTTGAACTTTCTCCTAAACCCCTAAGTTAACAATCTCTTATAAAATCTTTCATAGCCTTCTCTAGTTCCCTATCATAAAAACCATAGAAAATTTTGGTCATTTTATACTATGTGAGGTCACATTACATACACTGCTTCCTTGATTTCTGCCTTCAGTCACACATCTTAAATCAACTGATACAAAACTAACTGATTTCATTTAATGATATTGTTGCTGCTAAGTCACTTCAGTTGTGTCTGACTCTGTGCGACCCCATAGATGGCAGCCCACCAGGCTCCCCCGTTCCTGGGATTCTCCAGGCAAGAACACTAGAGTGGGTTTTCATTTCCTTCTCCAATGGATGAAAGTAAAAGTGAAAGTGAAGTCGCTCAGTTGTGTCTGACTCTTAGCTACCCCATGGACTGCAGCCCACCAGGCTTCTCTGCCCATGGGATTTTCCAGGCAAGAGTACTGGAGTGGGGTGCCATTGCCTTCCTGTTAATGATATTGCTGAACCTCAATTTGTCCAACCATTCCACAGTTGATGGGTATATGCTTAACTGCTAATATTATGTAACTATCCAAAAGATACTGCAGTAGATCTTCTGTAGTAAATATCATAATGTGTATGTACTTACAATTCTGTGGAAGGGATAGGATATTTTTAATTGAAACATATATTGTCAGTTTGCTTTCCAAAAAGACTATATTTCCAAAATAATCTATGAAATATATGCTAAAATTTTTTAAATTATCACTTACAATTCTTTCATACTTCAATTAGGACTTCTGTAATTTTTATAGCTTTAAATGATCAATTCTTAGATATATCATTAAATTAGATATGATTTTTTGTCTTGGTCTGGCTTTGGTATGTGATGTCGACTTGAAACTCATTTCTTCATCAAAAAAATAAACACACTTTCTCTTTTCCCTTTTTGGTAGTTTTTAGATGTTGTTATTCTTTTTTTAATGGCTTTTTTCTCAATGCTTAACCTACTTGACTCTCTGTGATCCCATTTTGTTTCTAATATAAGAAATGTTAGTCAGTTGTGAGATAATTTTTTCCTTAAAATTTCAATTTAAGAGTATTGATCTTTTCAAATCCAAATGGAATATTCCATGATGATCTAGATAATCTGAGCCTTGTAGATCACATTGTCTTCCCATCCATCTTTAGTTTTGTTCTAGCTCTCTGCGTTTCCAATCCTGATTTACTTCTGGAGCTCAGGGTTTTCATAGCAAACACAGCCACTCAACTTGGCACATTTATTTTAATATTGTAGCTTCCCTGAAACTACTTCGCTGGTGACTCAGATGTTAAAGGATCTTCCTGCAATGTGGGAGACCTGGGTTTGATCTCTGGGTTGGGAAGATTCCCTGGAGAAAGGTATGGCAACCCACTCCAGTATTCTTGCATGGAGAATTCCATGGACAGAGGAACCTGGTAGGTTACAGTCTATGGAGTCACAGAGTGACACGACTGAGCGACTTTCATTTATTCACTCATTCATTCATGGAAGGTAAACAATGTTAACTTATACTTGGAATTCTTTCCCTTTGTTTATATCTAATCAAAATGGTGCTCCATTTATACTTAACATAAAGGCCACACTTCTCCCCAACGCTGTAACAGTTTAGCATCTTTCTTTGTTTAG
Organism: Bos indicus; assembly: GCF_029378745.1. NCBI lineage: Eukaryota > Metazoa > Chordata > Mammalia > Artiodactyla > Bovidae > Bos > Bos indicus. The sequence continues at coordinate 55,802,746 of NC_091765.1, read as the reverse complement.
CACAAGAAAACTACATTTACTGGTAATTCTTTCTTGTCTAGGTAAGAAATAAATTCAATTTGTGTTCTTCAGATGAGTGTGAATTATGATTACTTTGAAGAAAGATAATAATCTTATAAGTAGCCCTCCATTCTAAAATCCCATTGACCTTTTCAAATTCTAAAATGTTATCAAGATTTCCAACTGTTTTCAGAACCATATTGTTTAAATATATTACTTTTTAATTTTCTTGAGCAAAATTTTGAAATGGACACAGTACAATTTTAGTAAACCCTTTGTATTTTGTTCTGTCTTTCCTTTTTCTCCTATTGACACTTTTACTGCTCACACTGTCTCTATCAGCTCTGTTCACATCCTCAAATATATCCAAATGTTTCCACAAACTTGCCTTCTTTTCCCATAAGCTCAGCTCCTCCACGCTCTGTGCTCTCCAAAATAGATCTCCATCCAGTTCATTGCTCCAGTAAAGCTATTGAAGGCAGCACAAAAGAATCTGACAAACATTCCAACCAGGACTTATCAAAGAAACAAGGATACATGCCAGAAATGTCAAATGACTACAAAGGAAATACCCTATGGAAATTAAAGGTCAAATGACTGACTCTGAATATCAAATAAAAATTCATATACTTTTTCATGTTGAGTAAAATGTGGTTATTTGCACAGAGATCATTATTTGTGGTGTGTGTGTATGTGTGTGTATTAGGAAGCCTCTATAAAGTGGCTTAAAACATATTTGTATTGTTTAGAGAATTTCAATTTTCAAAAGAAAGGCTGTCTACTCCCTTAAACATCATGATTATACAGTGGAAAGAGGAGAGCTGGATCATTAAGCTATAAGTCAGCTATGGATACAGATTTTTTTGTGTGACATCTTGAGGGGAAGAGAATTCATTCAACTCCTTGTGAGAGGGAGATATAACACAGCTAGCTAAGAAAAGCTATGAGTAGGGTGGGAGTGCATGGAATAGAAAATTGCAATGCATCAAAATACTAAGGAAATAATCATGCTCTCTTTTATCTGTATGGCTGGAATAAAATGTCATAATTTCCTCCAATGAGAGGTAAAAAGACACATTAAGTTTTGGAGGCCATGAATGGTTTTCTTCATTTCCTAGAGTGAAATCTATTTTTCTGTGTTTGAAGAAGCCAATCTTTGTCACTTTATTTCCCAGTGAGATAAAGTGGTAAATTGTAGAAGTGGATGACTATTAGAAAACCAGTGTTAAGATTCTAGCACTGTTACTTACAGATTATGTGATCTTGAGTATAGATAATTGCTCGGTGCTTCTATTTCCTCAAACATGAAATAGTTACACTGCTGCAGTTACTGCTACTGCTTACCTTACCGTGTTGTTCAAAAATATGACAACAGAACTACTAAATACTGGTATCCTATAATTGCTATATTTATCGAAAAGAGTCTAATGTGATGGAGACCTTCAGCACACTTACCATATATGAAAGATTAAAATTAGAGAGCTTAAAAAATACTATAGCAGACAGATTTTAAGGTGTCCTCCATGATCCTTACTCAATGGACATGAGTTTGAGCAAACTCTGGGAGATGGTGAAGGAAAGGGAAGCCTGGTGTGTCACAATCCATGGGGTCACAAAGAATTGGACACAACTGAGCGACTGAACAACAACAACATGATCCTTAATACCTAATATCCATAGTTTTCTGTGATTCCCTCCCTGAAACATGGTAAGGGCCTGTGAGTTGCTTCTAACCAATTGGATGTGACAAAGATGATAGTATGTTGCTTTTATAATTATGTCAAAGAAAACTCTGTCTAGCTAACAGACTCATTCTGTTTTACACATTTTGTACAAAAGACTCTTCCACTCCTCTTCTCACCTTTCCACTGATACTAGTTTCTTTTATTGTTCATTCTGCAAATATTTTGGGGATGCCTTTATTAGTCGTACGCATTCTTTTTGGTTTTGGAGACATATCAATAAGCTAAGCATTGGGCCAAAATAGTGCCTGAAGCCAGCTATTAATTGAACAACCACACAAATAAACATGTAATTATTAAGATGAACAGTGATGAACATTAAGAAAGAAAGATCCTAGGAATTCACAACCTGGTGATAGGGGGAATTATATGACTTTTAAATTGGGATGCCAAGTAAGACTTTCTTGAGGAATGGGGCATTTGGACCAATGTCTGAAGGATGAGTTGGAGTTGACTGAGATAAAGTCTGGAAACAAGATTTAGATGGACATTCTGGGCAATAAGATTAGCACATCCATAGGTTGGGATATGAGTGTGAATTTGAAGAACTAAAAGGAAATTTGATATGGAGAGGTTATAAATAGCAGAAATACATTTATTAGTCCCTCTCCTTTGTGTTTCCATTTTCTCAACTAACATTATTTCCTACTCTGCTGCTGCTGCTGCTAAGTTGCTTCAGTAGTGTCCGACTCTGTGCGACCCCATAGACGGAAGCCCACCAGGCTCCCCCGTCCCTGGGATTTTCCAGGCAAGAACACTGGAGTGGGTTTCCATTTCCTTCTCCAATGCATGAAAGTGAAAAGTGAAAGTGAAGTCGTTCAGTCGTGTCCGACTCTTCGAGGTCCCATGGACTTACTGGAGTGGGGTGCCATTGCCTTCTCCGATTCCCTACTCTAATATTAGAAAAAAGAAAGCTTTATAGACTTCTTTTTACTTTGAATATTTAGGTCATTGCTCTTCCTAAATGGATTTTAAATCTGCCATGAGGAAGTAACCTTTTTTTGTGTGTGTGTGTGATAAGGGACACTTGCTTTTCCAGTGTCATTTATTGATGAGTGCATCTTTTAATCCTGATTTGCAGTGCCATTTCTCATCCTCATATATATATATATATATATATATATATATATATTTATTTATTTATAAAACATCTATATTTAGATATGTTTCTAAAGTTTCTGTTTAATTCCATTTGTCATTCTGAGTTTTTTTTTGAAGTAGTTGATATATGTCTTATTACTCTTTATGCCATTTATATATTGTTGAAATACAACCCAGTTCATAATACAGTTGGGCATAAAAATAATTAGTATGGTTTCTGTTATAACTCAATGCCCGTTTATAAATTTCATTTTGTATTTAAGGAACTGTTTAGAGTTTATATTGCTATGACTTCTTTTTTACTTTATTTATATTTAATTGAAGGATAATTGTTTTCTTACAATATTGAATGGGTTTCTGCCATACATCAACATGAATCAGCAATAGGTATACATATGTCCCCTCCCTCTTGGGCCTCCCTCCTGCCTCCCACCCCATCCCACCCCTGTAGGTAGTCACAGAGCACTGTAGGTTTTTACAGAGGTTTTTTAAGCTCCCTGAGTCATACAGCAAATTCCCACTGGCTATCTATTTTACATATGGCAGTATGTATGTTTCCAGGCTACTCTCTCTATTTTTCCCACCCTCTTCTTCCCCCGTGTCCACTAGTCTATTCTCTGTGTCTAAGTCTCCATTGCTGAACCTGCACATGTACCCCAATGTTCACTGCAGCACTATTTACAGTACCTAGGACATGGAAGCAACCTAGATGCCCATCAATAGATGAATGGTTAAAGAAGCTGTGGTACATATATGCAACGGAATATTTCTCAGCCATATAAAGGAACATGTTTGAGTCAGTTCTGCTACTGCTGCTGCTAAGACACTTCAATCGTATCTGACTCTGTGTGACTCCATAGATGGCAGCCCACCAGGCTGCTCTGTCCACGGGCTTCTCCAGGAAAGAATACCGCAGTGGATTGCCATTTCCTTCTCCAAGGCATGCACACATGCTAAGTCGCTTAAGTCATGTCTGACTCTGTGCGACCCTATGGACAGCAGTCAGTTCTAATGAGGTGAATAAACCTAGAGCGTATTATACAGAGAAAAATGAAAACAAATGTTGTGTATTTATGCATATATACAGCATCTAGAAAGATGGTACTGAGGAACCCATTTGGGTTTTGATTTCATTGGCCATTCCATTGTATAGTTGTTCTATAACTACTTCATGATTATTTAACTTTAGACTGAATCTTGATATTTTGTTAGACGGATTTTCTCATTTATTCTCTTTCAAAATTGCCTTGACTGAGAAGTTCTCTACAAATAGCTTTAAGAATAATTTGTCTCTAGTAGTTTTGTTACTTAGGTACTGCAATTGTTTCATCTTCTTATGGGCCCAGTGAGTCTAGAAATGGACTCCATCCTTAAAACAGCAGCTTATTTTTCCATAAAAAGTTCTCTTTAAATGATAAGTAAGCAATTTGTACTGCAGAGAGAAAACACATAAGCTTTTAAAATATGTGGTGATTTTTTAACAAAAAATAACTTGTATGCAAAGAAACCCCAGTAATTATCAAAAAGTATACATTTTAGATCTTATCTCTGCTTAATATTAAGAGAATAGCTTTGAGTATTTTGGATCTTTACTTTTTTGTATAGATAACTGAATCAGAGTTTCATGTTGTACATATAGATAATCTTTTAGTGATTTTGATGGGACAGCTTTGAATTTATGGAGGAGACATCCTTATGGTACTGAAAATTCCCCCATCTAAAAGAGGTGCTTCTCTTCATTTCTGTTTATTTTTAAATCTTTCAATTACATTCTGCATTGTTCTCCATGAAAGATCTTAATATGTTTGCTAGTTTCATTCCTTAGTACGTCCTATTTTTTGTCCCTATACCTAAGAACAGTTACTGACTATTTCTTGCTAATGTGTTAGGAATGCAGTTGAATTTTGTCGGTTCATCTTGCTTATTTAACTTGCTGAACACTTTTGTTAATTCTAATTAGGATATATATATATATATATATATACACACACACACACATATATTCTCTCTTTATATAGACTTCTTTGATTAAATTTGCTGGGATTTTATCTGTTATAATAATATTTTAATGTTTTATTTTATAAATTGTGGTACTTTGTTCTTAGTTCACATAATTTCAATTGCTAGCAAACTCTTTTTGTTCACTGACTTTCTTAATATTTTCTTCAGTTTAGTTCAGTCACTCAATCATGTCTGACTCTTTACGACCCCATGGACTGCAGCCAGGCTTCCCTGTCCATCACCAACTCCCAGAGCTTGCTCAAATTCATGTCCATCCAGTCGGTGATGCCCTCCAACCATCTCATTCTCTCTCATCTCCTTCTCCTCCTGCTTTCAATCTTTCCCAGCATCAGGGTCTTTTCAAATGAGTTAGTTCTTTGCATCAGGTGGCCAAAGTATTGGAGCTTCAGCATCAGCCCTTCCAATGAATACTCAGGACTGATTTCCTTTAAGATTGACTCGTTTGATCTCCTTGCAGTACAAGGGAATCTCAAGAGTCTTCTCCAACACCACAGTTCAAAAGCATCAATTCTTCTGCGCTCTGCTTTCTTTATGGTCTAACTGTCACATCCATACATGACTACAGGTAAAACCATTGCTTTGACTAGACGGATATTTGTTGACAAAGGGATGTCTCTGGTTTTCAATATGCTGTCTAAGTTTGTCATAGCTTTTCTTACAAGCAGCAAGGATCTTTTAATTTCATGGCTGCAGTCACTATCTGCAGTGATTTTGAAGCTCCCCAAAATAAACTCAGCCACTGTTTCCACTGTTTCTCCATCTATTTGCCATGAAGTGATGGGAGTGGATAATATGATCTTATTTTTTGAATGTTAAGTTTTAAGCCAGCTTTTTCACTCTCCTCTTTCACTTTCATCAAGAGGCTCTTTAGTTCTTCTTTCCTTTCTGCTTTCTTCACACACACACACATAAAACTCATTGTATCAACAGTTCTATAATTTCAGGATTTTTAAAAAATATATTATTTGCTTTGAGTAACTTTATTTTGTATCCTGTTTCTTTGCTTTCTTACATCTTTTCTGTCTTCTATAAACACTGTTGAATTTTGGTTTTTATTCAATTTGATAATCTTACAGTTCTTTTTCATACATTTATATTTTGTTCTTTTTAAAAATCTGATAGGGTTGACTATTGTACATTTGTTATTCTTTTTACTACTACTACTACTACTATTAATAATATATTCAGATTTTGCTTAGTTTTAACTTCATTGGCTTTTGGAAATATTTTGCATTCAAATTTATCTTTATCTTCTGCATTGAATGTGTTGCCTACAGCTTTCATTGGTTTTGTGTGCATTTATTGTGTATGTGTGGCTAGCCTTAAATTTTTAACTTTTCACTTGACCTAACAAAATTTAAATCTACTAGAGTTTATATCCTGAAGTTTTTAAAAAAGCAATGTAGACTTTTTTTTTCTTTTATAATTTTCTTTATTTTTTTCTGTGCTGGGTCTTCCTTGTTGTTGGGGCTTTTCTCTAGTTGTGGCAAGCAGGGGCTACTCTTTAGTTGTGCTGTACAGACTTCTCATGGCAGTGGCTTCAATTGTTGGGGAGCACAGGCTCTAGGGTGCTCAGGCTTCAGTAGTTGACTGAATAGACTCAATAGTTGTGGTACACAGGCTTAGATGCTCTGTGGCATGTGGGATCCTCCCAGATGAGGGGTCAAACCTATGTGTCCTGCATTGGCAGGCAGATTCTTCACCATGGAGCCACCAGGGAAGACCCCGATGGTTTTTAATGTTTATCACCTGTGCTTGCTTCTGTGTAAAGCTGCATTGTGAAAGGACAATGAATCCATGAACTGGAGGATACCTTAACTTGACCTGAATAAGTTTCTCTTGAGTGAACTTGGGCTTTGATGATATGGGCCATGTTCTTGATTTTCAGAAGGTAATAATTTTGACAGTACAGATAATGGTCATGCATGGCAGTGAGGGTTAAACTATCCTTCCTCATTTGAATGACCTGAACCGAGTATATTGCATTAGGCTCAGTCCAGACAAGAGGCGAAACAGTAGCCAGACGGCCTGACTCTGGTGTTGTATTTAATATTTTAACACCATAGCGATTGTAGGTGGAGGCTTTTCTTCAGATTAGGATTGATAAAAAGTGTCGGCTATCACCAGTGGGTCATTGTCCAGGCACAGAGTGAGAATTGCCAGAAATCACTGTTAATATAAATAACTGTCCAAAAAAGGGCTTTTTTTTTTTTTTTCTGACTGAATCAGGTATAGAGAGGAAAATTTAATCCATTTTGATTAGAAAATTCCAGGGTTATTTCCTACTACAAGATGGTGAAGTGTGTCAAATTGGTGAACACTTTGTCTCCTATAAGAAATGTCAAATACTGACTGCCATGATTAAAATTGGTGACTAACAATCTGACCAAGGGTTACTTTGTATTGGCCTCCATTTTCCTATAGCTTCAATGTCTTTTCTCTTTACTCCTATTACTTTAATCATTACTACTGGCGTTAAAGTTTTATACCAGACTGGATTCTCACAAGACAGGCTGGCGTGTTCTTCTGTATTCTCTGTGCCATAGTATCATGCAGCTTTGCTTCCTTGAATCTCCTTTTATTGTCCTTTGATGCTCCTTATGAAAATATTTTTCTTTCTCGACCATGCCATAAATCTAAATTTATTACTCCCTCTGCTCTTGTGTAATGTTTAACACTAATAAAACTGCTACTTAGCATTTACCCAAAGGTTCATATTTTCAAAGTGCTTTACAAGGGCTATTACTCAGATCTCTTTTAATGAGAGTATTTTCAGAGGCAATGTGTATGAATATTCAGGAGATGTTATAAATGTGAAGCTAAAGCCTGACTCCTGTAATGACTTGAAATTTAGGTATGTAGTACACAGAAATAGGAAAGTGCTGATCTGGCAATCACAAATAAAAAAGAAGCATTTATAGTATTTTATTGAGGTCAGTAAAAATGCTCATCTCTATAACTCTACCTATCTATCTATTATTTGGATAGATTATTTTTATTGAGGACAGTATCTCTAAAGTAGGGTTTTAAACCACTGGAGTCTCTATTTATTAATATAACATTCATTAAACTGAGAAGTTTTCTTAAGTTGAGAGCAAGCTTCTGTATGATTTAAATCTAGAATTTGTTACTTAAGGTTTCAGGCTTTTGTTGTGCTTTAGTTTAGTTCAGTATGGGTATGTTTTAACTTAAATTATGCTGCTAATGTTTTATTGTCCCATTCATATATTCCTTGATACTCTGAAAATAAAATTCATTGCTTTACACGATGCACTCCAATTCCCATTAATAAATGCATAGAATATGTTTGAGCTGTTAATACTTCTACAATTGGCTTTGCAGTATAGCTCTCAAAAATTAGTAATCCCATGCATCATCCAGTCTTTTGTGCCACAGGAGAATTTCTGTATAGGGAATAAATATAAAGTAAAATTATGATCTTACATTATTCTTCATGCCTGTACTGAGAGTAGGGATGAGGTCTCATTATTCTTTGATTCCCCGATGATTAAATAGTCATTGGCATATATTATATACTCAATAAATGTCTGTGAACTGCTAGTTACTGATTGTATGTAGAGAAACATCGTTTCAAACAACAAGTAACTTGTGAGGGAGAATTCTGCTGGGGCCAGTGCTGATTTCACTGCTTTACTGGCTGTGTATCACTTGGAACCATGCAGAAGCTTTCCATCTCACTCAACATTAAACCTAATTTGCAGACTGCAGCCTGAGTGACTTTCTCTCCTCCTATATGGTACCATTCCTTGTTCTGCCCTCTAGTGTTTTCCCACAGGACTTGGTTTTGATGTTTGACTTCACATTTACCTCATAGAGCTGTCTTTATTTCCACAGACTGTACCATGGTGTTTACTTAAATATAACCTCCCCAGAGAGAACTTGCTGATCATTCAAATCCTTCATCTATCCATCATGTTATTGTAATATGTGATGGCTAATTTTTTGTGTCAACTTGGTTGGGCCATGAGGAAACTAGATATTTGGCTAAATATTCTGGGTGTGGTTGTGAAGACATTTTTGAAGGATTAACATTTAAATCAGAGGACTGTGGGTAAAGCAGTTTACCTTCCATAATTTTGGTAGACCTCGTCTGATCTGCCTTTTAAAAAAAACAAAAACAAAAACTGACCTTGTCCTTTCCAAGAGGAAAGGAATTCTTCAGTGGGTGGCTTTTAGGCTTGAACTGAAACATTAATTATTCCTGGTTCCTTTGACCCGGCTCCTCCTGGGTCTCTAAGATGCCAGCCCACCCTGCATATTTTGGGCTTGCTTGCCAGCCTTCATAATTGGATGAACCAGTTTCTTACAACACATCATTTTATCTATCTATCTAGCTAGCTATCTAATCTGTTGAATCTATTTATATATCTAATTTATCATCTATCTTACTGATTTCAGCGAAGAACCCTGATTAATGCTGTGTGTTTGCTTATTACATTTTCCTTCCCTACTATAAGTTTGTTCCTTGAGAATAGTGACCTTGCTTTCATTATTCTTGGCTATATCCCCAGGTCTTAGAGTGGGTCTTACCCAGAGTATATATAGTAATAAACTGATGTTGAATGTTAGAACTAAGGACTTGATCCATAGAAACCAGTTATCAGTCAGTTCAGTTGAGTTCAGTCGCTCAGTCTTGTCCGACTCTTTGTGACCCCATGAATTGCAGCACGTGACTTCCCTGTCCATCACCAATTCCTGGAGTTCACTCAGACTCACGTCCATCAAGTCAGTGATGCCATCCAGCCATCTCATCCTCTGTCGTCCCCTTCTCCTCTTGCCCCCAATCCCTCCCAGCATCAGAGTCTTTTCCAATGAGTCAACTCTTCGCATGAGGCAGCCAAAGTACTGGAGTTTCAGCTTTAGCATCATTCATTCCAAAGAAATCCCAGGGCTGATCTCCTTCAGAATGGACTGGTTGGATCTCCTTGCAGTCAAGGAACTCTCAAGAGTCCTCTCCAACACCACAGTTCAAGGGCATCAATTCTTCAGCGTTCAGCTTTCTTAACAGTCAACTCTCACATCCATAAATGACCACTGGAAAAACCATAGCCTTGACTAGAAGGACCTTTGTTGGCAAAGTAATATCTCTGCTTTTCAATGTGCTATCTAGGTTGGTCATAACTTTTCTTCCAAGGAGTAAGTGTTTTTTAATTTCATGGCTGCAGTCACCATCTGCAGTGATTTTGGAGCCCAAAAAATAAAGTCTGACACTGTTTCCATTGTTTTCCCATCTATTTCCCATGAAGTGATGGGACCAGATGTCATGATCTTTGTTTTCTGAATGTTGAGCTTTAAGCCAACTTTTTCACTCTCCACTTTCACTTTCATCAAGAGACTTTTGAGTTCCTCTTCACTTTCTGCCATAAGGGTGGTGTCATCTGCATCTCTGAGGTTATTGAGATTTCTCCCAGCAATCTTGATTCCAGCTTGTGCTTCTTCCAGCCCAGTGTTTCTCATGATGTACTCTGCATATAAGTTAGATAAGCAGGGTGACAATATACAGCCTTGATGTACTCCTTTTCCTATTTGGAACCAGTCTGTTGTTCCATGTCCATTTCTGTTGCTTCCTGACCTGCATACAAATTTCTCAAGAGGCAGGTCAGGTGGTCTGATATTCCAGTCTCTTTCATAATTTTCTACAGTTTATTGTGATCCACACAGTCAAAGGCTTTGCCATAGTCAATAAAACAGAAACCAATTATAAGGGTATGTAAAAGCATAAATAATAGTAAGATATTTTGGATTGCCATGTATTCTCTGGTGTGAGCTATAAAAATCAATTACATATAAGTATATATATATATAATCTAATTACTGACAGACATTATATAAAAATACTTATTTTGAAATATTGTGATTTAAATTACCTTGTTACATGATTCTAGTAACCAAAACAGCTATCACTTATTGCATGACTGATAATTTATACTTGATGTGACATTAGATTATTAATATTTGATTATTTTATCTAATACTAGATATATTTAATAATGGTTTAGTCGCTAAGTCATTTCTGACTCTTGCAACCCCGTGGACCATAGCCCACCTGTTTCCTATGTGCACGGAGTTTCCCAGGAAGAATACTGGCCTGGGTTGCCATTTCTTTCTGCAGAGGATCTTCTTGACCCAGGATCAAAACTGGGTCTCCTGCATTAGAGACAGATTGTTTACTGACTATTAATATTAGATTATTTTATCTAATATTAGATAATTTAATAATACAAAGATACAAATGTTTAGGCATTACCATTCTCCTTTACTTCTCTTTATCTCAGTTTCCTCATATGTAAAAACAATAATAGCATCTATCTCACAGAATTATTATAAAATTTAAATGAATTAGAACAGTACTTGCAGATTGTATTAACTATTATTATAGTTGTTACTAGAATTGGCATTGCCAAATACACACTATTTTATAGGTCAATATAAGATTTCATTAATTGTATTAATGGAATAAAAGCTACTAAAGTAGAAATTATGTTTTATTTACTCTCTTTAAAGGAAATTATGTTTACAGGATAACAGAAAGATTTTTTATATTTTTATATTTTATTACATCATGTTCCTGTAAGCTATGCTAAATAATAGTTTTCACTTCTTCCTCTTCACAACTTTCAAATATTTATAAATGTTTTATTCCTGCTAAGTTATACGAATTTAATGCCTCTAATTTTTTCGCTTAAGACATTGTGTTGACTTCTTTAATTATTTAAACTTCTTTGCTTTGGATGCTCTCCACATTTCTTGAATTATTTGGAAAAGACATGCTAAAAATACATATGAAAATTTAAAATATATCTCAATGAAAGTGATTTCAAACTAATATTTTTAGACATCCAGTAGAAATATGTTCATTATATCCTTTCCTGAGTGCATTACATGTTTTGGTCACATTGGGTTTCATTTCTTTTTTAAAAAATGTCAGTCTAAACTGACATATACAGAAACTAGTATATATAGAAACTTACACACACACATACCTATATCTACATTTATATACCCCAAAACACAAATATGCACACACACACACACACACACACTTACACATTATTTCTATGATTGTATTGGCAAACGTTTCTGGTAAATAATTTCTTTTGAAACTTCATAGGAAGTCACAATTATCCTCAGTTTTCAAATTTAAGTACTAAGAGGTGAATAATGAGCCTTGAGAAAAGCTTTACAACTTTCTTTTGCTCTAAGCTAGTGCATTTATCACTACAAATTCTTCAGAGAAAATGAAAGACCTGTTTGCATCAGTTTTAGGATTTGTCATCTATATTTGCATGCCCTTCACCTTAGAACTAAGCTCTCAAAACATTTTTATGGGGACTTAAACATGCAGCAAACTTGCTGGAAGCAGTAATGAATTCAGTTAAAAAAAAAAAAAAGTTACTATGGCTTCTTTTTTGCTACATCATTGGGCAGACTGCTGTGGATAGCTTTCTAGCTGAGCACCTAACACCGGAGCAAATCCATCTAATGATTTCCTTTTGGGTCACATAGGATTGAAGGAATAACCCTCTGTTTAAGCAGAATGAATATCTAGTATGACAAAGTTAAACATGGGGGTATCACACAATCTCAGTTTTCTCCATAACTAAACACTATCCCTTCACCTCTAAAGAGGGTCTGTTTAGTTTCTCACATTTGAAGCAAACCTGTCTGCTGCCCACATGTGTATGTTGTTTTATGTGCATCATAGTCTTTCTGTGGAAACACTAAAGGCTGTAATCTTGACTCCCAAGGTAACAACAACAAAAAATTCTGGGGTCCTGTAGGCAGATATTTGCAAGTGATATAAGCGATGAAGGTTAGTATCCAAATTGCATAAAGAACTAATACAACTTAACCAAAGAAAGAATAAAATTATGCCATTTGCAACAATATACATGGGCCTATAGGATACAATGATAAGTGAAATAAATCAGAGAAAAACAAATACTGAATGACTTAATCTGTATGTGAAATCTAAAAAACAAAACAAATGAGCAGATATAACAATACAGAAATGGAATCATATACAATGGTTTGATCACTCACCTAGAGCCAGACATCCTGGAATGTGAAATCAAGTGGGCCCTAGGAAACATAACTACAAACAAAGCTAGTGGATGTGATGGAATTCCAGTTGAGCTATTTCAAATCCTAAAAGATGATGCTGTGAAAGTGCTGCACTCAATATGCCAGCAATTTGGAAAACTCAGCAGTGGCCACAGGACTGGAAAGGTCAGTTTTCATTCCAATCCCTAAGAAAGGCAATGCCAAAGAATGTTCAAACTACCACACAATTGCACTCATCTCACACGCTAGTAAAGTAATGCTCAAAATTCTCAAAGCTAGGCTTTAACAAAACATGAACGGTGAACTTCCCAGATGTTCAAGCTGGCTTCAGAAAAAGCAGAGGAACCTGAGATCAAATTGCCAACATCCACTGGATCATCAAAAAATCAAGAGAGTTCCAGAACAAAAACAACCCATCTATTTCTGCTTTACTGAGTATGCCTAAGCCTTTGTGTGGATCACAATAAACTGTAGAAAATTATGAAAGAGATGCGAATACCAGACCACCTGACCTGCCTCTTGAGAAATTTGTATGTAGGTCAGGAAGCAACAGTTAGAACTGGACATGGAACAACAGACTGGTTCCAAATAGGAAAATAAGTACTTCAAGGCTGTATACTGTCACCCTGCTTATTTAACTTATATGCAGAGTACATCATGAGAAACACTGGGCTGGATGAAGCACAAGCTGGAATCAAGATTGCTGGGAAAAATATCAATAACCTCAGAGATGCAGATGACACCACGCTTATGGCAGAAAGTGAAGAAGAACTAAAGAGCGTCTTGATGAAAGTGAAAGAGAAGAGTGAAAAAGTTGGCTTAAAGCTCAACATTCAGAAAACGAAGATCATGGCATCTGGTCCCATCACTTCATGGCAAATAGATGGGAAAACAATGGAAACAGTGGCAGATTTTATTTTGAGGGGTTCCAAAATCACTGCAGATGGTGACTGCAGCCATGAAATTAAAAGATGCTTACTCTTTGGAAGGAAAGTTATGACCAACCTAGACAGCATATTAAAAAGCACAGACATTACTTTGCCAACAAAGGTCCATCTAGTCAAGGCTATGGTTTTTCCAGTAGTCACATATGAATGTGAGAGTTGGACTATAAAGAAAGCTGAGCACCGAAGAATTAATAGTTTTGAACTGTGGTGTTGGAGAAGACTCTTGAGAGTCCCTTGGACTGCAAGGAAATCCAACCAGTCAATCCAACGGAGATTAGTCCTGATTGTTCATTGGAAGGACTGATGCTGAAACTGAAACTCCAATACTTTGGTCACCTGATGCGAAGAGCTGACTCATTTGAAAAGACCCTGATGCTGGGAAAGATTGAAGGCAGGAGGAGAAGGAGATGACAGAGGATGAGATGGTTGGATGGCATCACCAACTCAATGGACATGAGTTTGGGTAAACTCCGGGGGTTGGTGATGAACAGGGGGACCTGGTGTGCTGCATTCCATGGGGTCACAAAAAGTCCGACATGACTGAGTGACTGCACTGAACTGAAATGACCATTCGCTTCGGTGATATCAATCTTAAGGGTGATTTTTATATTAACTAGATGTGTCTTTAATACTGAAAAACTAAGAGCAGACTTAACATAACTCTATTTTTTACATTACTTATAGTTGAGAACTAGTTGATACTTGTCAGTTAAATCACAACAAATGCAGTTTTTTTTGCTTGATAGACAGTGGTAAAGTTCATAATATCAGGATCTACAAAATGAAGGACACCCTTGATACTGCCCATATCACAAAGCTAAGTCAACCTTAAACTTAAGTAAGCCTGAGCTTACTGGAAATACCTAAATCTAACTGTTTACCAATGACAGTCCTCCAGCTCTGCTCTGCTAGCTCTGCTCCTTTCTTTACCCACCAAGATTGTACTTGCTATTCTTATAAGAAAACTCCAGATCTCCTAGCCAATTGTCACTCATTTGCATGTTGCCTCTACTGCTGCTCCTGCTAAGTCGCTTCAGTCGTGTCCGACTCTGTGCGACCCCACAGACGGCAGCCCACCAGGCTCCCCCCTCCCTGGGATTCTCCAGGCAAGAACACTGGAGTGGGTTGCCGTTTCCTTCTCCAATGCATGAAAGTGAAAAGGGAAAGTGAAGTCGCTCAGTAGTGTCCGACTCTTAATGACCCCATGGACTGCAGCCTACCAGGCTCCTCCATTGGTGGGATTTTCCAGGCAAGAGTACTGGAGTGGGGTGCTGTTGCCTTCTCCAATGTTGCTTCTAATGCTCTCTAAAACTCACTTTTGCCCAAAAGTCTTCTTAAAGAGTGCTCCACCACTTGTGAGGCACTGTACTTCTCCAATCTATGAATTGTTTCCCCTGAATAAAGAACATAAAACTTGTCACTAAATTGTTTTAGTTTTGTCACTTGACAGTTTGTTATGATGGAAGTCTATAATCAGTGGTAGATGAGGGTTAGCTACTCTTTAGAAAGTTCACTGACAGGTTGTGATGAAAGTCCTAATCCAAATTCAACTGCAGAGACATACGCTTAGCAACCAGACTCAGCTGGTAAAGAATCTGCCTGCAATGTAAGAGGCCTTGGTTTGATTCCTGGGTTGGGAAGTTCCCTGGAGAAGGGATAGGCTACCCACTCCAGTACTCTTGGGCTTCACTGGTGGTTAAGACAGTAAGGAATCCACCTGCAACACAGGAGACCTGGGCTCAGTCCCTGGGTTGGGAAGATCCCCTGGAGGAGGGAACGGCAACCCACTCCAGTATTCTTGCCTGGAGAATCCCCATGGGCAGAGGAACCTGGTGGGCTACAGTTCATGGGGTCAAAAAGAGTTGGATATGACTGAGCATACACACACACATATATACATGTGTATATGTGTGTGTATATACACACACACACACAGATACACACACACGCACACACATGTTTCATCAAGGAGAGTGTTTTTAAACATCCACTATGCTAAACAAGCTCCTAATTTCAGTCTGGAAAACCCATTTCTAGTGCTTGTTTTGCTAATTGCTATTTCTTTTGCAGTCAATCTTTTCTGGCATTGTTCAAGATAAGAGCTGAAGTTGTAAAGGCTGACTCTAGAGTGGACTTTCTGATTAAATGATAACAGACCACCCTTGGAGTGTGATTTACTGATTAGAAACTGTCACTCGAGTACAGCTTAACACCTACGTAACATCACACCTTCTATATAGAAGGTGTTTTAAAATAATTTACAAACATGGTAATGTTGATTTTCTCTGAACAGGATCAGAAAGTGGCATTCTTTTTTAATCCCAACCAAGTACAATGTCTGGCATGGAGAAAGTGTTGAAGAGGGAGAGATTAAATCAAATTTTGTGGGGGCTAAGTAAATGATTAAAATGAGGAATTAGCCATGAATGACTCATCCTATCAATTTTGCCACTGGTATAAGTGGGATTTGCTCAGTCTCCTTGAAAACACCCTGCCTTAGAAGTAATCTATCATCATCATCAATTCGATGATTTTTTTTTAATGAAAAGGGATGCAATTATTTAAAAACATAAACATTTTAAAGTTTGTTCTGAACATTCAAAAATATTTATTATAGAATTTTTACCACTTTACATTTGTGTATAAGATGTACTTAACAATGTGACACTAGGGGTATTGAAAATAAATTTAAGGCAATCATATTTCTAAAACCAAAATAGTAATTGCTATTTAATAGATGTATTTCATCATAGAAAATTATGATAGCTTTTCCTAATTCTATTGGGGTTTTGTATTTTCTTCCCATGCAATCTTTATGTATCTCATTTCTAGCTTTCATACCAGATATTTTTAGATGGCTGTATTTAATATTTTAAATCATTCTATTGTACTTACTATAGGTCAAAAGCAAAATTGCCTCTTCCAAATTTATTTTATTTTGCAAAGTGTTCTTTTCAATTTTATACAAATAGAAACTGAAAGATAATTTACACATCCTTTTTCTCAGTTTGTAATATACATTTTAAAATCTGAAAGCAATGACTGTGATTTAGATTGTAACATTTTTTCAAGAGAAAATAAAATCTTTTTCAAAAAGATATATAAAGTGATGTGTGCATGCAAAAAAAAAATGTTCTGGAAAATGTACAATAGTCTAACTTCCAGTCAGATTATTATGATTGCATCTTTATTTTATAGTAAAAAATTAGAATATATGAATGTGTTCTAGATTTTTCAAAAGTAGAAAGTGTGTGTTTCTGTATGTAAATAAGATGTAAATAAGTGCATAAAATTATTATTATCAAGAATTAAAGAGTTTTCTTCACAGTCAATGATGAAGTAAATTAGAGCTGCCTGGCAATAAAACAAATATCAGTTTCAAATGAACATTTTGTTTTAATCTTAATTTTACATTTGTTAACTACTAACAAGCAAAGACCTAATAGTGTTGTAGAAATAGGGCTTCCCTGGTGGCTCAGATGGTAAAGAATCTGCCTGCAATGCAGTATACCCAGGTTTAGATTTCTGGGTCAGGAAGATCCCCTGGAGCAGGGAATGACAACCTACTCCAGTATTCTTGCCTGGAGAACTCCATGGATAAAGGAGCCTGGCAGCCTACAGTCCATGTGATGGCAAAGAGTCAGATATGACTGGGCTGTTTCCACTTCCACACTTTTCTGTTTGATGAGGTACATTTTTTTTTCCTTCTACACATGTTATCGCATTTAATTCTCATCACAGCCCCAGGGCCTCCTTCACTGCATGACCCTGAACCTCAGGCCCTGCACCTATTTTTTTAATATAAATTTATTTATTTTAATTGGAGGCTAATTACTTTACAATATTGTAGTGGTTTTTTCATACATTGACATGGATGTACATGTGTTCCTCATCCTGAACCCCCCTCTCACCTCCCACCCAAGTTCATGAACTTGATGCACAGTGAGGCCAAACAAACCAAAATGTCAGAGTTTGGAGCAGAAAAAGGTTTATTGCAAGGGCCAAGCAAATGGAACTTGTGGCTTGTACTCAAGCCTTATCTCTCCAGGGGGTTTCAGAGCAGAGTATCTATAGGAAAAATTCAGGAGGAGGTCTTCAGGGTGTGTGACCTTCCTCTGAGGGGTTGGTGGTGAGGTAACAGGGTGGGGTCACAGGAATCCTAATCATCAACCTTCTGGTTCCAACTAATCTGGAGTCCAAGTGTTTGTGCTTAGTCTGAAGTTATCATGGACAACCTGGGTAGAGGGATTCAGAGATACATACCACATTGTCATGTATATCCCTTGAGGAGGAACCAGGACCCTGATAAACTGTTGTTGTTTAGTCCCTAAGTCATGTCCAGCTGTTTGCAACCCCATGGACTATAGCCAGCCAGGCTCCTCTGTCCTTGGGATTTCTCAGGCAAGAATACTGGAGTGGGTTACCATTTCCTCCTCCAGGGGATCTTCCCTGCTCAGGGATTGAACCTGTGTCTCCTGCATCTCCTGCATTGGCAGAAGGATTCTTTACCACTGAACCACCTGAGTTCTTAACTATCTTTCATTTCTTTACTTTTTATGCCAGTGAAGTATTAGCTGCTTTTTTCCCCCCTAACTTTTAAAATTTAAAATGGGGATCATATTTACTTATTTATAATTTTTAATTGAGTATTGTTGATTTACAATATTTAGTTTCAGGTGTACAGCATGATACTGTTAGAAATAAGTTGACTGTTCTCTTCCACCATCTGGTTTGATACTAAAGGAATTATAGTTTGCTCTTCAAAAAATTTAATTCAGCAAAGAATTCACAAATATATTTAGCTAGATTCATTGTTGCCGCATTTAAAATTGCAAACGTTTTGAAAAAATATCAGCAACAACAACACAACAAATGTTCATGGGAAGGAGAGTAGATAATGTTATCATATAATAATTGTTATATAACAATTAAAATGAATGTACTAAATGACACACAGTAATATGGATGAATCTTAGTAAAAGAATATTAAGTGAAAAATTAGATTCAAATGATCATGTAAAGCAATAGTCCATTAAAACATTTAAGATGTCTGTATGTGGATATACATTTAATAGTCTCCATATATGTATTCTTGCCTGGAGAATCCCAGGGACAGCGGAACCTGGTGGGCTGCCATCTATGGGGTCACACAGAGTTGGACACGACTGAAGCGACTTAGCAGCAGCAGCATATATGTATTCTAGAATTTCCCACATTGCACAGTTGGTAAAGAATATGCCTGCAATGCAGGAGACCCAGGTTCAATTCCTGGATAGGGAAGATCATCTGAAGAAGGAAATGGCAACCCACTCCAGTATTCTAATGTGAAGAATCCCATGGACAGAGGAGCCTGGCAGGCTACAATCCATGGGATTGCAACAGTCGGACACGACTTAGTGAATAAACCATATATACATTCTATATTACATGCACATTCTTTTTACCAATGAATATAAATGTAGTTTTTTTTAATTTTTATTTTTTTAAATTTTATTTTATTTTTAAACTTTATATAATTGTATTAGTTTTGCCAAATATCAAAATGAATCCATCACAGGTATAATGAATATAAATGTAGTTTATGATTGATTATACAATGATAAATGTGGAAGTCAGGATGACTTTTTATCAATTTAGTGAGGGACAGGAGGTTTTGTTGTTAAGAGGAGAGGAATCACATAACTGAATGTAGGTTTGTCAAGGTCTTTGTTTTTATTTTGGGTGGAGGGCCCAAGATTGTGCATTGCAGTATTAAAAAAATAAGCTAATTAATAAAAATAAAAATGAATTATTCATAGACTAATTATCAATTAAAATATATCTTGAATCAAATTCTCTAGGGTTTTCTTAGATTCTAGTTTTATTATTAGCTCTTTTTCCTAGTTTGTCTTTTTCAGGCTTTTCAGTTTTCAGTGCTCCAGACAGTTTTTGGCCTGTCTTTCTTTTGGATCTTTTACAATTTTATCTTTATTTGATTTGACCATTTTTGTTTTGCAATAGAGAATCTTTTCCTTTCTTCCCTTCTCAATTCTTTGATGGCCTCACAACGAAATTGACATAGGACAGATTAACAGGAGAAAAAAACTGCAGAAGTTTAATTTTGTATATATAGGAAATCATAGAAATATGAAACTAAAAGAAGTGACCTAAGTAGGAAGCTTTTATACCTTTTCAACAAAGAAAGAATTACTGTGAAGAACCGGCAAAGGTGTTTCATCTTGTGGTGCCAAATAACAGAGAAGTAATGAAGGTTGTTTATTCAACTTTCTTGGCCATGAATTCTCTATCTCTGGTGTTAACGATAACTTCTACCCTCCAGGTGCAAGGAGGATACCCTTACATGGAAATTTATTTCCTGTTTTCAGGGGGACAAATGACAGAATGCCCTTCTCATGCCAGTTGTTTCTTAAGTAACTTCAATTGAAAATAATCAATATGCCAAAGTGACATATTTTGAGAATATTCTCAGTTATTAATTTCTCTACTTCTGTTGTGACATCAGTATGTCTAGTTAGATATAATTTAGTCCATCCACTAAACATGCAGACAATAGTCTAACAGTGAGAGTAGCCTAAATCTGGAGGTAAGTCTAAAAAATCCATTTGTAGTGCTGCAGAATTTGGCGTGGGCTTTGCAGGACTTTATGGTGAATATTGATTTCTTCCAGAAATTTGGTAAGATTTACAAGTGTTGCACTAGGAAATAATTTGTTCACAAATTTTGTGGATGCCAGAGAAGAACCAATGGTCTTGCTGCTGCTGCTGCTGCTGCTGCTGCTGTTAAGTCGCTTCAGTCATGGTCGACTCTGTGCGACCCCATAGACGGAAGCCCACCAGTTCCTTAATTATTCTCCAGCTGCACACACATCCCATTTAATAAAAGATAAAGTGAACATGTTAATTGCTTAGTCATGTCTGACTCTTTGTGACCCCATATACTGTAGCCTGCCAAGCTACTCTGTCCATGGAATTCTCCATGCAAGAATACTGCCTGGTTGCCATTTCCTCCTCCAGGGAATCTTCCCAACCCAGGGACTGAATCTGTGTCTCCTGTCTTGCAGGCAGATTTTTTACCATCTGAGCCACCATGGAAGCCAAGGACAAGCCTAAAGATGAAAAGAAAATAACGGCTATAGGATGTCTATTTGCACCAATGTATAATTCCTGATAACTCTTTCATATCTTTCAGCATGTATTTGTCTTTTTTAGATTGTGGAGCATTTGCCTGATAGGGATAAAGACAGGTTTAAAGTTGGTTGGAGAAAGAATAGGGAGTCCATTTGGAGCTTCATATTTAGCAACCTTGTTGGTCCTTTTGTTTCTTGAAGATACAATATCTCCTGGGAATACCAGAACACCAGATCTGCCTCTTGAGAACTCTATATGCAGGTCAGGAAGCAACAGTTAGAACTGGACATGGAACAACAGACTGGTTCCAAATAGGAAAAGGAGTTCGTCAAGGCTGTATATTGTCACCCTGTTTATTTAACTTATATGCAGAGTACATCATGAGAAACGCTGGACTGGAAGAAACACAAGCTGGAATCAAGATTGCCGGGAGGAATCTCAATAACCTCAGATATGCAGATGACACCACCCTTATGGCAGAAAGTGAAGAGGAACTCAAAAGCCTCTTGATGAAAGTCAAAGTGGAGAGAGAAAAAGTTGGCTTAAAGCTCAACATTCAGAAAACGAAGATCATGGCATCCGGTCCCACCACTTCATGGGAAATAGATGGGGAAACAGTGGAAACAGTGTCAGACTTTATTTTTCTGGGCTCCAAAATCACTGCAGATGGTGACTGCAGCCATGAAATTAAAAGATGCTTACTCCTTGGAAGGAAAGTTATGACCAACCTAGATAGCATATTCAAAAGCAGAGACATTACTTTGCCAACCAAGGTTCGTCTAGTCAAGGCTATGGTTTTTCCTGTGGTCATGTATGGATGTGAGAGTTGGACTGTGAAGAAGGCTGAGCGCCAAAGAATTGATGCTTTTGAACTGTGGTGTTGGAGAAGACTCTTGAGAATCCCTTGGACTGCAAGGAGATCCAACCAGTCCCTTCTGAAGGAGATCAGCCCTGGGATTTCTTTGGAAGGAATGGTGCTAAAGCTGAAACTCCAGTACTTTGGCCACCTCATGCGAAGAGTTGACTCATTGGAAAAGACTCTGATGCTGGGAGGGATTGAGGGCAGGAGGAGAAGGGGACGACAGAGGATGAGATGGCTGGATGGCATCACTGACTCGATGGACATGAGTCTGAGTGAACTCCTGGAGTTGGTGATGGACAGGGAGGCCTGGCGTGCTGTGATTCATGGGGTCACAAAGAGTCGGGCACGACTGAGCGACTGATCTGATCTGATGGCTGTGAACAATGGCAGTTTTAGAAAGGAGGTGATTAACTTCTCAGAGAGCAGCAATTATACATCCTTTAGCTATAGGAGTGTTAGCAGAGGTTAAGAATCCACGTGATTTTTAAGTCGTGTCAACAGTATGGCAGATTCCAAAAATACAACTGGAGTCAGTGTAAATAATGACAATTTTCCCTTTTGTTAATGTGTGCTTCTGCTGCTAAGTCACGTCAGTCATGTCCGACTCTGTGCGACCCCATACACGGCAGCCTACCAGGCTCCCCCATCCTTGGGATTCTCCAGGCAAGAACACTGGAGTGGGTTGCCATTTGTTAATGTGTAAATCCTAGTAATACCTATGAATTCAGCAGCTTGGGGTAATTTTACAGTGGGCAGAGTGTCTCTCAAGTGGTTCTTGTGGGGAAACTATGGCCCAACATGTCATTAAGTTTCCCTGGAAATTATGTTTATAGCATGTCACGAAAATAGAAGTCTGGATTGTCTAATGAAGTGTCTATGGGTTTTTATTTTTTGTGACTTTGAGACCATTTCTGCAGTTGCAGGGCAATAATGTAGAACAGAACAGGGCTCTCCATCATCAGCAGAGGGTAGTAAAGAACTGGATTCAAAGTATTACTGTAAGATGATGGAAAGGCTAATCAAACAGTCCTGTTTGTAAAACAAAGAATGTTGCCCCCCATTCCAGTTCAAGCCTATATTCACTGCAGTTGCTCACCAACAGTGCACCTTGAGGGGAATTCAGGATGGAGAAAAATAGGACACTTTTTATGCTTTGTCCCTGGATAGTTAAGATGCATATCCGTGAAATTTCACTTATAAATTTCACTGACTCTAGATTCTTGCATCTTCCCACACATGGAAAAGCACTAAAATCGTTAACTTGAGATGTCTGTTTTTTGTCATTATCAGTAATCTTTTTATGTTTGATTACATATTCTTTTCCAGAAAAAAATCATATATATCTTGACTCCTTCTTTCCTCTTTGGATCAATTCCTCAGAGCTATCTGAGCAGCTGTCTCCCAGGCTATAGTTGTTAGTAATTTTTCCCCATGTAACTTAACTCACAGGTTTTATGTTGTGTTTTTTGCTTTCATTCTAGATGTTCATAGGTAATCTGTTATTATATAGACAGATGCTATCTTATGAACTTTTGAGAAGGCAGACATCATATGGGGAACATGAAGGTGAGTGAGGGAGCCTAATGTAAGGGACTGGCTTTGTCAATTTAGGTGGCAACTGTGGCTTCTGTGCACAAGCATGGGGGCATGCCTGACACCACAGGGTCTAACTGGCGTGTGTGTCTCAGCTGTGTATGAATGACTCTTTGTGATCCCATGGACTGTAGACTGCCAGACTCCTCTGTCCATGGAATTCTCCAGGCAAGAATACTGGAGTGGGATGCCAGTTTCTCCTCCAGGGGTTCTTCCTGATCCAGGGATCAAACCTGTGGTTTCTGCATTGGCAGGCAGATTCTTTACCACTGAGCCTTCTGGGAGGCCCTAACTGACGTGAGAACTATGCTATACAATGTATCTGGGAGGCAAAGCCTGTCCTAGAATACTTGCAGCAATCCTATTATTTGTGTGGCAGTTTAAATGAAAAGCTTTGTCAAAATTAGGTAAACAGAGCTGGATGTGTGGAAAATGTTAATTTTAAAGCTTCAAAGGAGATTCATGTCTTTGAAGCAGAGGAAATGGGCTCTGGAGTGATCTGGGAGGAAGGTGTTCAGAGGCTTAGTAAGGGCAGAAAAGTTAGTAATCGCTGGTGGTAATAGCTAGCTGCCCCAAGAAATTTATATAACTGTTTTCTCATTTGGGGGAGAGGAATGCACAAAACTGACTCAGTGCATTTTGGGGTGAGCTTTTGAATGCCCTTAAATATCTCCTGTCCTGAATGTATAAGTTAAGTGTA
Source organism: Bos indicus (assembly GCF_029378745.1). NCBI lineage: Eukaryota > Metazoa > Chordata > Mammalia > Artiodactyla > Bovidae > Bos > Bos indicus. The sequence goes on along the minus strand of NC_091765.1, from coordinate 55,778,567 downwards.
CCCATTGAAGTTTTTTACCCATTAGGAGACTTTATGGTCTTGTTCAGCTAGTGCCTTTAGGAGAGTGAAGAAGACTATAAGGGCACCCTGCTTAGTTTGGTTACAGAGCAAAAGGTCATTAATACACTGAAAAAGAGTGGAACCTTGGGGAAAGGCTTCAGAATATAATTCAGCTTTAAGGACTTAGGAAAATATTGAAGGAGATTCATAATATCCCTAAGGTAGACAAGTCCATGTTAACTGTCTCCTTTTACACATAAATGCAAAGAGAAATTGTGAGTCGGGATGTATCGGAATTGAAAAGAAAGCTGAGCAGAGATCTGTTGCTATAAAGCAGGTGCATCAGCAGGAATTAAGGTAAGAATAATGGCTGGATTGGGAACTGAAGCTGGAGGGAAGGAGGCATGGCACAGTCTTTAAAAGAATAACATAGCCATGGGACATGGTAAAAACTGGTTAAAACCAACTAGGTCCAAGATGGCAGAATATTTCACTTCCCGTGGACCTTGAGACCCATTTTATGCTCACTGTAATACATCAACGTGCTAAATGACACACCCACAAGTGCCATGACAGTTCTGAGGCTAACCATAAAAAGCCAAAAGGTGGAAAGTGTAAGCATTAGTTTGATTGTTCGACTCTTTGCTACTCTTGTAGCCCACCAACATCCTCATTCCATGGATTTCCCCTGAAAGAATACTGGAGTGGGTAGCCATTCCCTTTGCCAGGGGATCTTCCCAACCCAGGGATTAAACCTATGTGTCCTTCCTTACAGGCAGACTCTTTACCATCAGAGTCACCAGGAAAGTCCTCTAAAAGGTGGATGGTGACTCAATTCCTGGAAATCTCCCCCTCTCCCCCCAAATAATTAGGATAATCCTCCCATTCATTAGCCTACGAAATTACCCACCATAGAAATTAACCACTCTATATGCGGGCACTCTCTCACCTTCTGAGATAAGCCCACGCTCTGTGGAGTGTGTTTCTCTCTAAATGAATCCACTTCTCATCTATAACTTTGTCTCTTACTGAATTCTTCCCGTGATGAGACATCAAGAACCTTATATTCACTGGGAACAGGACTGCATGAAGGCAAAGAATTACAAAAGAGTTTGTGGCTCTTATTCTTGCACAGATCAATAGATTTCGTTCCCATCTGAGTCAAACATATGTTCTTTCTTCATTGGCAAGACTGGAGTTTTACAGGGTGAGGAAGTAAAGACAAATGCAGCCCAATGTAAGAGAGAGTCTATTATAGGTTCATTTCTTTGCTCTGCATCTCAGGAGAGGTGATACTGGGTTAGTGATGCAAACAGTTTCTTTCTTTATTTTTGAGCAACACACATGAACTCTGCACCTAGTTACAATCCAATTCCATTTGCATGTGTGGCCCAGAGACCAACTGGAGATTTTTTCAAATATTCATCCTGTTCAGAACAATTTAAATGAAGAAGAGGTTCCAGTAAGGGAAGTAGGAAACTTAGGATTTGGTCTGAGGACAAGAAAACAAAATCACCCTTCTCATTTATAATGGCATTACATTTATATCACAAATTTCTACCCAAAAATGTTCTGTAAGGAATTGGAGACTAATGTCTATTGAATGACACATAAACACAACATAAAAGCTGAGTCTAATTTATTCAGTGTCTTAATGAAGACTATATTCCAGGAGACAACCTCACACAGCTCTGAGAAACTGTTCTGAAGGGGGGCGGTGAGCAAGGAGGTCAGTTGGCTATTGATGAGTGGGATCTTTATTAGTGTACTTATTCCAATGACAATTTAATCCAGTAAGCTTTTTTTTATGGAAAGACCTGAAGATAAATTTCCATATTAGAATAAATCTTAACCATAAACACAAGAGATGTCTTTGAACTGGGTGCAGAGATGCAGTCCCCATGATCCAAGAGTTCATTTCTAGAGTTAGCAAAGTGAGAAAGCAGAGATTTTGCTGTCATAGGCAGTAAAAACGATACAGCAAATCTAGTGCCTCCTTGTTCTCATGAGAACAGGAGAGTCTCCAGTTATAGACCCAATAATCTGTGACACCAGACAGGTATCCCAGATATCCCAGAATGTGCCATATATATGTGCCATATATCCCAGAATGGGATATATGGCAACTCACTCCACTATTCTTTCCTGGAGAATCCCATGGACAGAGGAGCCTGGCAGGGTACAGTTCATGGAGTTGCAAGAGTTGGACATGACTGAGCCACTAAACCACCACCACAATTCCAACAACAAAGGTTGAGATGACAAAGGCCTCTTATGACAAATATCCCTGAGAGCTGGCATGGCCAGACAAAGAGCATGCTGCTTGTGACTGTGTCTCAGAATCAAAGTCTGTTCAACTGGCCACCAGATGCACAGCAGTACATGTTCATTTTAGATGGTGAAGGTCAGAGAGAAGGTCATTAGTCCTAAAGCCAAGCTCTAAGGAGACAGAACATAAGGGGAAATTTTCATCCAGTGTTTTATATAGAGGGCCCACAGCAAACTGTCTAAACAGATGCCAGTTGATAAGAACCATGAACTCTCCAGTCTATGAGCTGGCTTGAACAGCAGGTTTATAAGACCTCTGCCTGCCTTTTACAATATGGTTTTCCTCTTTATGACAAATGACACAAAAGACAGAGACAGAAGAAAACAACGGCCATCTTCAGAAGGAATGAGATCCATAGAAAACAACAGTACTCATAACAAATCTTTATTAGAATCACTCTACCAAGGCATGAGTTCACACAAATATTTCCCCCTGTCAATCTAAATTTAGATTAAAAAAAAAAAAAAGACTCCCCACTCTGTTTCAACTGAACCTGCAGGTAGAGTCTGGGAGATGGATGTGGTCAGAATTTTTATCTTCTGTCAGTTCTTGCCAGAGGTCTCCAGATCTCTCTCCTGTAGCAGCCTAGAGCAGCAGTGTCAGCCAGTTAAGTGTCCCATGTTGGCACCAAAACTCCAGGAAAGAGGCAGTTTTTCTTCTTCCCTTCTAAAGTCTATGGTTGGACAGATAATTAAATTGACATAAGACAGATTAACTATAGAAAAGAAATTAATTTGGTACATATGGGAGGTTGTAAAGATATGAAACTCAAAAAAGTGACTAAAACAGGCAGTTTTTGTACACTTTAAACAAATAAGTGGCTTTCCAGGTAGCACAGTGGTAAAGAATCTGCCTGCCAATTCAGGAGACGCAAGAGACATGGGTTCGATCCTAGGGTCGGGAAGGTACCCTGCAGTAGGAAATGGCAACCCACCCCAGTATTCTTGCCTAGGAAACCCCATGGGGTCACAAAGAGTCAGACAGCACTGAGAAACTGAACATGCACACATGCAAACAAGAGAATAGTATTTGTGAAGAACTGGCAAATAGATTTGTGCTTGCATGGCTAATCACTGAAAAAAGTAACAAAGTCTACTTATACACTGTTCTCCACAGTGAATTCCCAATCATTGGCAATAAGGATGCCCTTCAGGTGCTGGGAGGGTACCCTTCACAGTGAAATTAATTTTTTATTTCCTGGAGACAAAGGAAGGTCAGAACATCTTTCTTGTGTCAGTTATTTCTTAAGTAACCGTAATTCAAAATACTCAGTATACCAAAGTGGCATATTTGGGGATGGCTTGCTCCGAAACCTCTCAATCCTTTCTAAATGTCACTTTTCATATTTTCAGATAAATATATCTCCACTTTTGTATTGCTATTTAGTCTTTAATTCTTTACCAACTGAGCTATGAGCTTTTGAACAGTGGTGTGGGAGAAGACTCTTGAGAGTCCCTTGGACTGCAAGGAGATCCAACCTGTCAATCCTAAAGGAAATCAGTCCTGAATATTCATTGGAAGGACTGATGATGGAGCTGAAACTCCAATACTTTGGCCACCTGATGCGAAGAACTGACTCCTTGGAAAAGACCCTGATGGTGGGAAAGATTGAAGGTGGGAGGAGAAGGGGATGACAGAGGATGAGACAGTTGGATGGCATCCCCAACACGATAGACATGAGTTGAGTAGGCTCTAGGAGTTGGTGATGGACAGGGAAACAGGTGTGCTGAAGTCCATGGGGTTGCAAAGAGTCAGACACAACTGAGTGACTGAACTGAACTGAATCTTTAATTATGTGACATTTTGTCGGTTTTAAAATTTCTTTCCTAAGCTCACTGGATATTTTACATATTTCTGTTTTTTTTTTCTTGTTTCTGATTTCCAATTATAGTAATTATTTTATATCTGCTAATGCTTGCTTAATTTTTTTCAAATGTGAGTACTATCCTAAATATTTCTTCTGCTTGCATTTTGTTTCTGTGAGTGTTTTTGCATATTTCAATGTTTTGATTCATATTTTCAATGATAACATTGTATGAATATAGCCTGCCTTTATTTGGCTTATTTTAAACCTCCCCACATTCTCATCTGGCAATAACAGCATTTCTATTTATTTATGGTGAGAAATTTTTATAGTTCACAAAGTTGCATAGTTCATAAGTAGCCTATTTGGGGAGACAATGTAGTGGGATGTTAGTAGATTGAGACCTTGCTTTGGGGGAAGATATGATTCTGCTTTTGAAATAGCGCTTTTTTTTTTTTTTTTTTTGTAATACCCTGATTTCCACCATATGCTTTCTGTCCTTCAATGTGTATCCATAAAAAGCGTAACTTCTCCATTCCCACCATCAAATAGTATCATCAGGATACTGTTACTCCTGTCATGCAAATAGTCAAGCCTCTTCATTCAATTCCTTAGGAGCCCTGCTCTGACTCACTTTGTTGCAGTTGTTTTAAGTATTTCCCCTACATCAGGCAAGGGCTTCCCTGGCAGCTCAGCAGTAAAGAATTTGCCTGCCAATGTAAGAGACTTGCGGGAGATGTGGGTTTGATCCCATGGACAAGGAAATGACAACCATCTTCAGTATTCTTGCTTGGAAATTCCCCTGGACTGAGGGGAGGCTGGTGGGCTACAGTACTCAGGGTCATGAAAAGCTGGATGCAGTTGAGAGATGAAACAATACCTGCATCAGGCAGGCATTTCTTTTTGAGGGGGGCTTGATTTTATGGGTTTTCTGCCACCACAGGCCATGGGTAGTTCCCTCTTTTCCATGCTATCTCTACCTGACTATGTTTAGGAATTGAGTCTGGAGAGGTTCTGCAACATTTGAATGTTTTATTTCTCAACTTAAATATACACTGAAGTTTATAGTATCCTCTGTTCCCAAGTTATTTGTCAGATAGTGTTACTTGCTCTCAGATCTCTATCTATAAGTTTTGGGGGAATATGTGAAGAGGTTTGGGTTTAGGCAGTCACCATTCTTCTTCCCAGGACTTCCCTGGTGGCTCAGATAGTAAAAGTGTCTGCCTACAATGCGGGAGACCTGAGTTTGATCCCTGGGTTGGGAAGATCCCTTGGAGAAGGAAATGGCAACCAACTCCAGTACTCTTGCCTGGAAAATCCTATGGGCAGATGGAGGAGCTTGGTAGGCTATAGTCCACGGGGTTGCAAAGAGTCGGATGCAACTTCACCTTCTTTATTTCATTCTTCTTCAGGAGCCCTAGGGCCAGTATGATTTTAAGCATGAATCTTTATTGACCGGTGCCTCATTGAGAGGCTCGTATTCTCTCCTGTATATTTTGCAGCTCTTGGCAGTGCTTGCGTTATATGCAGGCTGTCTATCTGCTTAAGCATTTGTGGTTGCTTCCTCTGTAGCCTTGATGTTCTTCCATTTACTGTTTTACTAGGAAGAAGATTTTAAACTCTTTTTATTGGAACACAAAACATAACAAGCTACCTGCACAATGGCAGTTCACTTCTGTACACACCATCAAACAATGTAATAAAAGCTTTCTTTCCCAAACTGCTTGTGTGAATGAGAATAAGGGACCCAATCTTTCTGGATGACTGCTCTGAGCCAGAATAGTCAGCTTTGCATGTGAAGCTGCAGTGGACTTCAGACTATTTTTATCCTCTCAGCTTTGGGAGGGCACATTCTGTAAAACCTCGTATATCAGTTCCTTGTCTCCACTCCCCACGGAACCACAGTAGCCTGAATAATCTTTTTGAAATGCAAATATCATTTAGAAGAGCTAAAGATAAAAAATAATTAACTTTTTAATATACCTTTATTTAATAATAAAACTATCACTTCCATAAGCAGTTGGCCAGGAAAAACAGGGCAAGTTTAAAGATAGAAAGTACAGCTGTAAAGCTGGCCTTATTAATAATGCTGAGGTTGAGCAAAGTCAGATTAGATATCATAATGAAGGGCTCTGAGATTTGCTTCTAATGGATGGGATATGATAGAAACACGTATTTGAGAGGAAGCTCTCTCTATCTTTCTCTAAGCTTTAGGCTGCTGTAAAACATCATGACTTTGAGAAAGAAGTTATATTTTGTAATGTCTGGGTGCTTACAAGTGCAGAACAGAAGCAAGAGTTGGCTCCCACAATTGCTAATTGACAGAATGATTTAATATTGAGTGACTGCTTCAGCAATAATTTTCAAAAATGATGGAAGGAAATGCTCTGGAAAAATGTGGTTAAGGGCTAAATCACTGTGAAAGCACTATTTCGGTAAGTGACACTAATTGTAAAGTAATGGCCATATACATCGCATTCAGACTTATGCTGACAGATCAATGTTTTATTATTTTTTAATTTACCACCTTATAAATCCAGTTGGCCTGCTATAACTCCTTCTTGAATTCTTTTGGAAATGAGCCTGGGCATTTTTAGCTGGTTTCTGCTTGATACATGCCAAATGTGGGTTCTTAATTTAAAATTTTATTATGGCAGTACCAACTACCCTTCCTAAAATCTTAAAGATCTATCAAAATTTCCTCCATATCTTGGTTTCTAGGGGTTTTTAACTAAGCTGTAAAAATATGATTTCTCTTGACACTTGGGATGTCACATTTTCAGGATAAATGTTGCTCTTTTTCAGTATCTTTCCATTTCTATCCTTTTCAAATGTTTAAGGAATATAGCTTTGCTCAACATAGTTATGTACTGGGGAAATATTTCTGTTATTAATGCTAATTATTAAAATTTGAAATGTTGTCTTTGACAAGGCTTTTACTGCTAGTGTTACATTTCATTTTATTTATTCTGAGCACAAACAAGCATCTCCTTTAATGGATGCTTGACTTGAGGACAAGGTAGTCCCTGGTGAATTCTGGAGCTACTCCTGGAAAAGTAAGTTCTATGTAAGTAACTCCAAGAAAGTGTACAACTGAGCATCTTGATTTTTTTTCTGTTAGTAGTAGCTTATTATTCCATCTATTGATATTAATGGGATTTCAACAAATGTTTTTGTTATGTGTCCTAAGAGTCTTTCAGTATCACTTTTCCAAAGATTTTGTTTGCAACTCGTCTTTGCCCTTGCAAGTTACTTTTCTGTGAAAAAAAAAAAAAAAAAAAAAGATCCATCAATGCAACTGCCAAATGTACATAAAGTACCCTTTACTGCAAATGATTTCCAAAAGGTCTTTGATTCGTGTGTAAGTTGTAGTGGGAAGTGGATTGTGCTTCCAATGGGGCAGAAATAGATTCTATAGCTCCATAGTCACATAGTCACTTTCTGAGGCTTCAAGATCGAACTTTCAATGCTTCCTCCTCATCTCAAGCATTTTAATTTCTCTGTTTAAAAGAATCTTTACTGTTATTATTATGTTAATAATGATAAAGCTCATATCTTTTAAGTGCTTATTATGTTGTAGACATTATAACCATTTTAGTGGCTTTGTCCCATAAAATACCTATATCGTGGACTCTCTTTGTAATACAAATTCAATATTATGTAGAAGATATTGGGCTTCCCAGGTGGTGCTGTGGTAAAGAATCTATCTGCCAATGCAGGAGACACAAGTGATGGGTTTGATCTCTGGGTCATGAAAATCCCCAGAAGTAGGAAATCGCAACCCTCTTTAGTGGGTTGGAAAATTCCATGGACAGGGATGCCTGGTGGACAGAGAAGTCCGTGGTATGACAAAGAGTTGGATGCAAGTGAGCACACAGGCACACACACATGTAGAAGACCTTAATAATTACTCCAGCTTTTCAATCCTCATTTGAAATATCAAAACAATATCTTAGGGTTGTTTTTTGGATTTAAGAAAGCAACAGATATAAAATACCTAGCATAAGGTTTCACACACTATGATATTATTTTGACATCTAAACATAACTTGTTATGAAAAATTGAGCATTTGAACCAATTTAGGCTCTCACTCCTTTGACTGAGACTTAGGAATAAATAAGCAGTGAAAATAAGCCCATCATTTCTAGTGTCATTAAGATTATTCACATGATCCCTTGTGACTTTTTCCAACAGCCCACACTTCTTTTACAAGAACAAGTTCAAAGACAAAAAAGTAGGAAAACAAGAGACCAAGCAAAGCTGAATTCTACTCCAATTTGGAAATTAGTTTTACCTGTCATCAGTCACATCGATTCATACCCAATCTGAAAAACTGCACTCACATCACGATAAATTCTTATCTTGGACTCAGATGTAAGGTGTTAGTGGGATAAAGAATTGTTGCCACTTTATTTTTTCCTTTTTATCCAAATAAATAGGTCTTTTTATGTTGAATTACATAGTATACAAAGGTATTATTAAGTATAATGAGAAAAGGCAATGAAGGAGATTGAAAAGAAATATTACTTCCAAATTACATAAGTCCACCCAGAAGACATGAAGTGATGACACCGTGTTTTGTATAGACTAGCATTTCCTGATTCATGTATTTTTTAGATTTGTATTTATTTATTTATTTTGGTATTGTTTTCACATTCTCTCATCTCCCTATACCTATTGTTTTTTTTTTAATTTTATTTTATTTTTAAACTTTACATAATTGTATTAGTTTTGCCAAATATCAAAATGAATCCGCCACAGGTATACATGTGTTCCCCATCCTGAACCCTCCTCCCTCCTCCCTCCCCATACCATCCCTCTGGGTCGTCCCAGTGCACTAGCCCCAAGCATCCAGTATCGTGCATCAAACCTGGACTAATACTTGAGGAGATAATAGTTGAAAACTTCCCTAAAATGGGGAAGGAAATAATCACCCAAGTTCAAGAAACCCAGAGAGTCCCAAACAGGATAAACCCAAGGCGAAACACCCCAAGACACATTTTATTTATTTTTTATGGCTCCACTGGGTCTTCCTTGCTGTTCCCTTACCGGGCGTTCTCTAGTTGCAGTGACTGGGGGCTGCTTTCTAGTCCCGGCGCTTTTCTCACTGCGGTAGTGTCTTTCGTGGAGCACCAGCTCTTTGCGCGCAGGTGTCAGTAGTCGCGGTGCACAGGCTTAGTTGCCCCAAGGCATGTGGGATATTCCCAGACCAGGAATTGAATCAATGTCCTCTGCAATGGCAGGTGGATTCTTAACTACTAAACTACCAGGGAAATTCTTGATTCATGAATTAACATCGCTGACTCTATGTATTCCAGAGAGAACAGGGCTCTTTGTTCTACTTCATGAAAAAGATATATGTATGCTGGTTTATAGGGAAAAATAAATATGAAATGGGGACTCCAATTTTCCTTTCTACTAGAAGAAGAACTAGGATTTTATCAACAAGAAAATAAAATGTAAAGGTCAGTCCTTAAAAATTAAACCAGATTGAACTAAGACAATTTTGTTAAGCATTGCACTACATTGATTGTTATGTCTTTTTGATCCTGATTTTTAGTCAAAGTAAGGAATGGAAAAGTCTTATCCAAAAGGAATGCTCCTGTTTTCGTTGACTTCCCTTCACTTCCTTGCTCAAAACAGCACTCTCACCACCTGAAAATCAAAGTGATATATGTATATATGACATATAAGTCTATTAAACAATTTTAATGCATTCGATGGTGTGTGTATACATGTATTCCAAAAATGGCTTACATGATGCTTATTATTTAAACAGGATACATGTATAAATTACTGAGTTTGATGGGGTTGAGGGCATTAATGTAGCTTTTCAAAATATAAAATGAGCAAGCTTGCAGGACCCCCAGGATTTAATATGAAGATGGCAAATACACGAGTGCTAATTCCCTATCACTCTTTACCAACTTAGCACATCAGTTCAGTTCAGTTCAGTCGCTCAGTCATGTCCGACTCTTTGCGACCCCATGAATCACAGCACGCCAGGCCTCCCTGTCCATCACCAACTCCCAGAGTTCACTCAGACTCACGTCCATCGAGTCAGTGATGCCATCCAGCCATCTCATCCTCTGTCATCCCCTTCTCCTCCTGCCCCCAATCCCTCCCAGCATCAGAGTCTTTTCCAATGAGTCAACTCTTCGCACGAGGTGGCCAAAGTCCTGGAGTTACAGCTTTAGCATCATTCCTTCCAAAGAAATCCCAGGGCTGATCTCCTTCAGAAGGGACTGGTTGGATCTCCTTGCACATGACTCTAGCTTATTCATACCTCATGTGTCTATCCCAAACACACACAATGCCACATTAGTGACTCACTTGAAATGTGCACTGCCTGGATCATTGAAAAAGGTCTTGTTATATAGTACTTCAGTGGAAGCTAGTGAAAAAAATTTTCAGGCTTTATAAACTTATATTGACTTCATAATTTAGTCATCTTGGTATAGATAGAAGCCTGAACATTTTTTTTTTCTAACTTTCTCTGAATGCATTACAGTGTTGTTTGCAGCTATTACCCCTTGCTTGTGATTATTTTCAATGGTTTGATGTTTAGTGTGTGACCGATCCTTTAACTGATACATTGTCTTCTTAGCAAAACAGCAAAAAGCTGTGATGTTATATGCCCTTAGTGATCAAGTGTATGGCTGGGGAGAAAAAAGTTCTTCACTTGCTTTGGGTTGCTTTCCTGTATTGCCCCACTGTGAAGACTAGGACTTTCAGTACAGTATTTAAAACAGGACTATAATTTCCTCTCCAAAAGTTAGTACAGCATAGAGTCAGGGAAGATTTGAATGGCTGTTTGCCTGCTTGCTGGTTCCACTTTTTGAAAGTTCTTTCTTCAAAATTATATCAAACCAAGGAAATCAAATCTCTGTTATTTTTCTTAAAAGAAAGTATTTTATTTTTTATAAAGTAATTAGTTAATGGAAAGGGAAATGTCTTGAAAAATGAAGGGTCAAAGTCTCTTCTCAATTACTCCAGTTTTCATTTTCAAATTCAAATCTTGAAGTTCTAACATTTTGGAATGCTTATGGAACAATGTCACACTGTAAATGCTATCTTCAGAGAGGGCAAGACATGATTATCTACACCACCGTTGCATGTGCATGCTCAGTCATGTCCAGCTCTTTGCGACCCTATGGACTGTAGACTGCCAGTCTCCTCTGTTTACAGTATTTTCCAGGCAAGAATACTGGAGTGGGTTGCTGTTTCCTTCTCCAGGAGAATCTTCTAAACCAAGGGATCAAACTAGGGTCTCCAGTATTTCAGGAGGATTCTTTACCACTAGTGCCATCTGCGAAGATCCATCTATACCATAATACTCCTTACAGCTTTGTAATCATTACTGACACTTCGTAAATGTTAACTAGAAGCAACTTTCTCATTGTCTTCTCTGTTAATCTCACTTTGTTCTTCCTTGAATGTCCTCTTTTTCCCTCCTTCCTGAGACAAAATATGTTTGCTGAATTTATTTGAATAACGTGTTAAAATATATTGATAGTAAAATTAAAATTATTTATCCAAAGCCACAGTACATACATACATATGCACATTACTGCAGCAACAGTTTCAATTTTTATAATCTGTCCAGAATCCTAGCACGAACTATCAGAGGAAGCTGAAGGAACCAAGAATGACTTGGTTTTGTTAAGAAAAGAAGGTCATTTTGGTGAATGAAATACTGTAGGATTACAACTTAATGATTAAAAACTTAGTTGATGCTTGGGGCTGGTGCACTGGGATGACCCAGAGTGATGGTACAGGGAGGGAGGAGGGAGGAGGGTTCAGGATGGGGAACATGTGTATACCTGTGGCAGATTCATGTTGATATATGGCAAAACCAATACAATATTGTAAAGTTAAAAAATAAAATAAAATTCAAAAAAAAAAAAAGAAAAAAAAAAGAAAACCATTTCTGGCATTTCAGAGCTGCAAGTTACTTAATCATTCACTATAAACCTACATTTCTTATTCATAATGTGGGGAATGATAGCCTGTCTTATATATTTATTGTTAGGGTAATTAAGATAATCTGTAGCCTGCACAAGATGGCTTCTTAAACAATAACTTCCTTGATGATATTGGGTGGCAATTAATTTTAGTTCTTAGTTGTTAACATGCAACAACTTTTGCATGAAAAATTGTTTTTCAGTAATGCAGGAATTATAAAACACATTTTCTCCCTTTTGCTTTTCTTTATCAGCAACGGGAAAGGAATAGTCAGCTATATGTGTTATGCTTGTTTTTAAATGGTTGTTGCTCTGAATTCTAAAATATTATTATTAATAACTTTTCTCAGTTTTCTAAAATGCACAGGTGTCAACCACTGCTCAATGATGGGTTATGATATTTATTATAACACAAAGCCTACTTCTTTTTGGACTTTGTTTTGAAAATGTAGTTTGAGGTCAAGATTTAAGAGGGCTTTAGGAACTTTATGGCAATGGAGAGTTATGGAAGACATCTGATTGCAAAGATGGATTACTAGGTGCTCTTGTAGGAAGCTTTCTAAGGCCCACTTGACTTCACATTCCAGGATGTCTGGCTCTAGGTCAGTGATCACACCATCATGATTATCTGGATCGTGAAGATCTTTTTTGTACAGTTCTTCTGTGAATTCTTGCCATCTCTTCTTAATATCTTCTGCTTCTGTTAGATCCATACTATTTCTGTCCTTTATTGAGCCCTCTTTGGATGAAATGTTCCCTTGGTATCTCTAATTTTCTTGAAGAGATCTCTAGTCTTTCCCATTCTCTTGTTTTCCTCTATTTCTTTACATTGATTGCTGAGGAAGGCTTTCTTATCTCTTCTTGCTAGTCTTTGGAACTCTGCATTCAGATGCTTATATCTTTCCTTTTCTCCTTTGCTTTTCGCTTCTCTTCTTTTTACAGCTATTTGTAAGCCCTCCCCAGACAGCCATTTTGCTTTTTTGCATTTCTTTTCCATGGGGATGGTCTTGATCCCTGTCTCCTGTACAATGTCACGAACCTCATTCCATAGTTCATCAGGCACTCTATCTATCAGATCCAGGCCCTTAAAACTATTTCTCACTTCCACTGTATAATCATTAGGGATTTGATTTAGGTCATACCTGAATGGTCTAGTGGTTTTCCCTACTTTCTTCAATATAAGTCTGAATTTGGCAATAATAAGTTCATAATATGAACCACTGTCAGCTCCTGGTCTTGTTTTTGTCATCACTATGAACGAAGCTAGTGGAGGTGATGGAATTCCAGTTGAGCTATTCCAAATCCTGAAAGATGATGCTGTGAAAGTGCTGCACTCAATATGCCAGCAAATCTGGAAAACTCAGCAGTGGCCACAGGACTGAAAAAGGTCAGTTTTCATTCCAATCCCAAAGAATGGCAATGCCAAAGAATGCTTAAACTACTGCACAATTGCACTCCTCTCACACGCTAGTAAAGTAATGCTCAAAATTCTTCAAGTCAGGCTTCAGCAATATGTGAACAGTGAAATTCCTGATGTTCAAGCTGGTTTTAGAAAAGGCAGAGGAACCAGAGATCAAATTGCCAACATCCACTGGATCATGGAAAAGGCAAGAGAGTTCCAGAAAAACATCTATTTCTGCTTGATTGACTATGCCAAAGCCTTTGACTGTGTGGATCACAATAAACTGTGGAAAATTCTGAAAGAGATGGGAACACCAGACCACCTGACCTGCCTCTTGAAAAATCTGTATGCAGGTCAGGAAGCAACAGTTAGAACTGCACATGGAACAGCAGACTGGTTCCAATTAGGAAAAGGAGTACGTCAAGGCTGTATATTGTCACCCTGCTTATTTAACTTATATGCAGATTACATCATGAGAAACACTGGACTGGAAGAAACACAAGCTGGAATCAAGATTGCTGGGAGAAATATCAATAACCTCAGACATGCAGATGATACCACCGTTATGGCAGAAGGTGAAGAGGAACTAAAAAGCCTCTTGATGAAAGTGAAAGTGGAGAGTGAAAAAGTTGGCTTAAAGCTCAACATTCAGAAAACTAAGATCATGGCATCCGGTCCCATCACTTCATGGGAAATAGATGGGGAAACAGTGGAAACAGATTCAGACTTCATTTTTTGGGGCTCCAAAATCACTGCAGATGGTAATTGCAGCCATGAAATTAAAAGACGCTTACTCCTTGGAAGGAAAGTTATGACCAACCTAGATAGCATATTCAAAAGCAGAGACATTACTTTGCCAACAAAGGTCCGTCTAGTCAAGGCTATGGTTTTTCCTGTGGTCATGTATGGATGTGAGAGTTGGACTGTGAAGAAGGCTGAGCACCGAAGAATTGATGCTTTTGAACTGTGGTGTTGGAGAAGCCTCTTGAGAGTCCCTTAGACTGCAAGGAGATCCAACCAGTCCATTCTGAAGGAGATCAGCCCTGGGATTTCTTTGGAAGAAATGATGCTAAAGCTGAAACTCCAGTATTTTGGCCACCTGATGCAAAGAGCTGACTCATTGGAAAAGACTGTGATGCTGGGAAGGATTAGGGGCAGGAGGAGAAGGGGACGACAGAGGATGAGATGGCTGGATGGCATCATTGACTCAATGGACGTGAGAGTGGGTTAACTCCGGGAGTTGGTGGATGGACAGGGAGGCCTGGCGTGCTGCGATTCATGGTGTTGCAAAGAGTCGGACATGACTGAGCGACTGAACTGAACTGAACTGAACTTGTAGGAAGATTATTTTGAGGTACTGAAGAAACTGAAATGGAAAGGTAAGGAGTTCTGTTAAAACCGGCATTCCATGTATAAGTGAAGTAATCAGGAAGTCAATAAAGGGCAACTATAAAGTAGAAGATCTATAGAAAGAATTTCTAGAGGACGTGGGTGTCAAGTGGATTTTGCCATTTTGACAAAATAAATATCTGATATGCTACTTCTTTGTTAAAATCTTTTGATAATTTCACAATGCTCTGAAAACATTTCCCCATATCATTAACAACACTAGACTATTTTAGTCTCAGATAAAATCAGACCTAACAAAATGCAGCTGAAGTAATAAGGAGTTTAATATTAAAAAAAAAAAAAAAAAGGAATCCACAAAAAATATTGACTCCAAAAAGCTACCATGGTATTTTCCAGTATACCATGTTCTGGTATCTCTTCTGTTCTGCCATTCTCTACATGTAGTTTTTATGTGTCCTATAAAAATATTTGTTAAAGTCCTAACCCTTGGTACCTGTGAATATGACTTCATTTGGGAATAAGTCTTTGTAGGTAAAATCAAGATAGCATGGAGTTATACTGGTATGGATGTATGAGTTGGACCATAAAGAAAGTTGGGTGCAGAAGAATTGATGCTTTTGAATTGTGGTGTTGGAGAAGACCCTTGAGAGTTCCTTGGACCACAAGGGGATCAAACCAGTCAATCCCAAAGGAAATCAGTATTCATTGGAAGGACTGATGCTGAAGCTGAAACTCTAATACTTTGGCCACCTGATGTGAAGAAGTGACTCATTGGAAAAGATCCTGATGCTGGAAAAGATTGAAAGCAGGAGAAGTGGATGAAAGAGGATGAGATGGTTGGATGGCATTACCAACTCAATGGAATTGAATTTGAGCAAGCTCTGGTGGTTGGTGATGGGCAGGGAAGCCTGGTGTGCTGCAATCCACAGGATCACACAGAGTCAGACACGACTGAGCGAATGAACTGAACTGAACTGAACTGAAATTATACTTAGTGTGAACCCTGCTGCTGCTAAGTCGCTTCAGTCATGTCCGACTCTGTGCGACCCCATAGATGGCAGCCCACCAGGCTCCCCTGTCTCTGGGATTCTCCAGGCAAGAACACTGGAGTGGGTTGCCATTTCCTTCTCCAATGCATTAAAGTGAAAAGGGAAAGTGAAGTCGCTCAGTTATGTCTGACTCAACGATCCCATGAACTGCAGGCTACCAGGCTCCTCCGTCCATGGGGTTTTCCAGGCAAGAGTACTGGAATGGGTTGCCATCGCCTTCTCCGAGTGTGAACCCTAACCCAGTATAAATGGCATCCTTATGAGAAGATCAGAGACACATACATCCACATAGAGGAGGAAGTTGAGTGAAGATGCAGACACAAGGGTACCTAGTAACACTTTTCCTGGGCTCTGGGATCCGCCCCACTTAGCTGCCATAACAAAATACCACAGATTGGATGCCTGAAAAGAGATTTATTTCTCACAGTTTTGGAGGCTAGAAGTCTGACTTAATGGTTTCAGCATATTTACTTACTCCTGAGGTCTTTCTCCTTGGCTTTCCAATGACCATCTCCTTGCTGTGCCCTCACATGATCTTTCTTTTCTGTTTATACATCCTTGGCATCTCTTCTTCTTATAAGAACAATATTTCTATTGGATTACAGCCTCGCCTGATGGCCTCATTTAATTATTGATTTAATGGTCTTCTCTCCTAAGTCCTAATAGAGGTTAGGACTTTAACATATAAATTTCGCTGTGGGGAAATTCAGTCCAAAACAACTCTCCAAGTAGATTTCCTTTCATATCCAATTGGCCAGGGTTTAATATTATGACTAATCCTAATCACTGGCAAGATAAAAGAGAACTGCATGGCAGTTTATACCAAATAAAATCTGTCTCTTAGATTGGGAAGGGTATTAGTTATATTTGATGCATTGGGTTGTATATATTTTAATGAAATTGGAGTTCTGCCTTTGTGGAAGAAGAGAAGACAGCTTGATAATGACAATAAAACCATCATCTCACACTGTCTTCAAGGCCTTTTTTAATCTTGTGCCTGAGTTTCTCTAGATTCACATATTTCTACTTCTTGCCTTGCTCTCCAGACTCTAGGGGAAGTTTTCTTTTCGAGTTCATCACATTCTTCTAATATTAATATCATTCTGTTAGTTGTTTCATCTAATTGGAATCTTGTCCTTTATGTCTTCACATGGTTTACCTATTCCTATGCTTCAGGTCTCTGCTTAAGTGACATATCTTTGAAAAAGACTGACTTTCCATATAGCACATAGGTTGCTCAAAAACATTCTGCATTTTAAAAAATGGTTATCACATTTATTATTTAGGCAATACTATCTTCCATACTAGACCTAAAATGAATTCATGACAAGAATGTCCTTATCTGTCTTATTGATTTCTTCAGCATGATTGCTGGACACTCAGTAAATATTTGTTGACTGGTTTAATGCATACGAATGAGTATCAGGAATATTAAAACATAACTTAGATATCAAACAAGTATTTGAAAATGATTCAATCCATTAGCTGAATTATGGAAGACAAGAAGCAAAGATTATTTATAGAGACAGTAGAAAGTGTCACCTTTAGGAAACGAGTGATATTTAGATAGAGATACATTTCAGCAGGTAACAGGAAGCTCCATTTTGATTCCTGGGTTGGGAGGATCCCCTGGAGAAGGAAATGGCTACCCACTCCAGTATTTTTGCCTGAAAAATCCCATGGACAAAGGACTCTGGTGGCCTACAGTCCAAAGGGTTGCAAAGAGTTGGACGGGACTGACTGACTAAGCACAAGCACTTTCTAGTATGTTAGGTAACATAAAAGAATATTTTTCAACACTCTGCATTTATGTGATGTTTAAATTAGATAAACATGCCAAATTTAGATGTTTAAAATTAATTAAATTTTTCATTTGTTTTCATGAAGCTAAATACATTATTTCAGTGAATTTTACTATTTTCTTTTATTTTTACATTGCAAGAATCATGGTGCAAACAGTGGTTTGCCTTCTATGAATTTCATGGTTTTTAAGTTAGGCTACATTTTTTTTTTTTTTTTTTTTTTTTGCATTTTCCTTTAGTTTCATTTTATTTATTTATTTATTTTTTAATTTTATTTTATTTTTAAACTTTACATAATTGTATTAGTTTTGCCAAACATCAAAGTGAATCGACCACAGGTATACATGTGTTCCCCATCCTGAACCCTCCTCCCTCCTCCCTCCCCATACCATCCCTCTGGGTCGTCCCAATGCACTAGCCCCAAGCATCCAGTATCGTGCATCAAGCTGGACTGGCAACTCGTTTCTTACATGATATTTTACATGTTACAATGTCATTCTCCTAAATCTTCCCACCCTCTCCCTCTCCCACAGAGTCCATAAGACTGTTCTATACATCAGTGTCTCTTTTGCTGTCTCGTACACAGGGTTATTGTTACCATCTTTCTAAATTCCATATATATGCGTTAGAATACTGTATTTATGTTTTTCCTTCTGGCTTACTTCACTCTGTATAATAGGCTACATTTTTAAAATAAGAAATTAAAATATACAATGTAATATAGGCTAATGAATATATGAAAACTGGTACACTTTCAGAGTAGCTAGCTTTCCTTATATTTAATCAGATTTCATTGTTTTTGTTTCAAGATGTAAGGACATGCAGTGTTTTATAAATATAATAATAAAGCATTTATAATAACTTGCTAATGCTTAAAATATATTATTTTATTTTGTTAGAGCAAGCAGTTTCCAAACATTCCCAGTTTAATGTAATGATATGTAATGGAGGGACATTTTCTGAGCTTAAACTTTAACTGTCAGCCATTTCATAGAAAGAAAAGTTTATTCTTTGCTTTTCCAAGTTGTAAAAGATCCAGGAAGGTTGTCTTTCGATGATTTCTTCAGCAAGGGCTCAGAAGACGTTTTACTTACGGGGACCTTCAAAGAACATAACATCAGCTAAGGTTTCAAGTCAGATTTTATGGCTTCCATGATCTTTAACTCTTGTCATAGTAGCTTAAAATGTTGAAAGTATGAAGGTGAGAGGAAGCAGAGGAGACAGATGGCACACGGGGAGTAAAGAGCACCAGGCACAGAGCTACTGCACGAAAGCAAATGGCTCTGAAAAAAGTGCTGAGAAATTTATGTGGTGCCATGTGAACTTTTGTCTTAACTCTTAATGTGAGAAGTCATTGGCCTCGCTGCACTGACTTTGAACTTGTAGACAGCATGCATTCTGAATTTGTATTTACACAGTAACAATTGCATTTTCATTTATCCATCACAAAGACAGGATCTTAATGACATTTTTGGCCATAATGAAAATAAAAATAGTAATAAAAAAGGTTTATATCTTTATCTGATGGATTTTCAGTATTTTTTGGTGCTTGGGAAAAAAAAAAAACACTAAAAAGTTGCTACAAATTTTCCATGTTTAAAAGTGAAAATGTTTGCAGCAGATTTTTTTTTTTTTTTTTAATTTTGAGAAATCCCTAGGCTGTGATAAAGATCCACATGCTTTTGGAGCACTATTAAGAGTCTCCAGGTGATAAAAGTTTCATTTTTAATGGAAACTGTATCATGTTATTACCGGAACTACCTTTGTCCCTGCATAATTAGAAAATAATTACCCCTGTACAATTGTGTCCTGGGTACTTGTGTGTGTGTGTGAGTGTTTATATTTCAAGCAAGAGTTTTTACTGGAAATGGGAAGTAGAAGTGGACCAGAGAACCTAGGGTGCAGACCTTTCCCTGATGCTCGTGCAGAAGTATAAGAGAAACGATAGGCAGTGGTAAGGTCCATTTGAGTTGAATTTAAGAGTACAAATAAGCCAGATGTGGGAAATCAACTGTGATGGTTATCTTTACTTTGTTTAGGATATGGAGGTCCAGCTCATATTTTTAAAAAAATATTGTAAGAGATGGAGTACTGACAATAAACTAGTGTGAGATGACGAAATGCTTCCCAGATTTCCCAGGCAGCAGCCTCATGCTGTGAGGACAATGATTTAGTTAACAAAAGGTCAGTAGGTCTGAACTCCAGAACATGTCAGAATTCCTCATGAGTTCACCAGAATTTGCTGGAGAAGAGACTTGAATTTAAATATTTGATTTCATGTGGTAATTTGATGAAGTCTGTGACTATTGTTACCAAATAGACTTGGTTACCAAAGAGAACCGTATATGCTAGGGGATAAATGGGAGACATGGCTATGGTTGTCTCTGTCTCTGTCTCAACCTCTGTAGAAAATGATCCATTTGGAGCAGACTTGGAATGGTACAGATTTTTATAGAGGCATCAAATTTTGGGGCTGAAAAGGACTTTAAGGACCGAATAGTCCAATCAGCTATCTGATATTTAATTGAATCCTTCTCTCACGGCTTGGTCAAGTGATTATTTACATTATTTACATTATCCGGGGGCCTCATTACCTATGGAGGAAATATAGTCATCAACTGATGACACTGAATATTATACATTCACCCCAGATCTACTTTGGCCACCTGATGCGACAAGCTGACTCATTGGAAAAGGTCCTGTACCGGGAAAGATTGAAGGCAGGAGGAGAGGGGAGGACGGAGGATGAGAGGTTGGATGGTATCACCAACTCAATGGACATGAATTTGCGTGAGCTCCAGGAGATGGTGAAGGACAGAGAATACTGGCATGCTGCAGTCCATGGGGTTGCGAAGAGTCAGACACAACTGAGCAACTGAACAATAGATCTATTTTCTTGGACCTTCCCCTATTTGTCCTGACACCTAAGACCATGGATAGACACTGTTTGATGTTATCTAAAATGATTTATCATGACCCTTCAATGGGCTACTTATCTTGAATTTTTCAAACTATTCCTCATGGCACAGATCACTCCCTTTATTTTACAGCATCACGCTCCTACCTGATTATTGAATTCCTCTTTTTGAAGGCTAAATATAGCAGGACAAAAGAAATCCTGCATAAATAAAGCTATGCTAATCTCATTATGGCTTTTATACTCATAAAATATGAGTATTTTGATTAAAATAAAGCAATATAATGATAACTTATTTAAAAACATTTGTGATGAGCAATTTATCTATTTATTTTTTTTTTTTTTTTGTGATGAGCAATTTAAGGGCTTGGACTCTCTTTACTCTTGTGTATTTGTCAAATTTTAATTGTTATATGCCAAGAACTGTGCTGTTTTATCTGCATTGACAATCAGTTCTATGATTTTAGTGTTATTATTTAAGTCTAAGTGTTATTATTTAAGGCTAAATCTATACAGCTAGAGCATAAGATAGGTTTCAAAAGTCAATCTTTTCATTTCCAAAGCTCATACTCAAAATGTCTATGCAAAGCTCTGGGAGAGAAAATAATGCTGCAAAGTGAAGCCACCAATATCAGTGGGTCTTAATCTTGATTTTAGTTATACCGTGGCTAGTAATCATGTGTAAGCTTTAGACAATGCCTGATTTAGGTTTGAATATCTTGGCATTTGTATGCAAAGTTTTATTGTGGCATCATTATCCTTTACAATAGAGTGGAGAGTTTGTTTATGAGCCCCACAGAATTCCAGAGCTTGGTTAATGAGTTTGGGAAACTCTTCCAGCACCTGAAGCTCTTGTTGCCAATAGAGATAATTTGACTCTTGGTCAGCTTATAGTTCTTTCCCAGAAAAGGAACTATCAATACCAGCAACCTCATGTTCAAATTTCTCACACTTGTAATGATGGTGACAATACTATATGTTTCCTTGTTCAGGGTCACAGATAGTATAATATAGGAAGTCAGTGGATGAGTAATGACTCAGATGTCATAGAAAATGCAGCCTGAGACAGACCTGGACCTCATATAAAGACATAGCAAAAACTAGACTGTCTCTGGAACTCATTACAGTGCCAATGTGATTAACAGGAACTCATTGCACTTTATAAACAATGATAACAACTGTCTGTATTATTTTTGTCTGTTTGTTGAGGGGCTCGGTTGATGTAGAGGGCCATTTAAGTAATCTTATAGAACACTTCCATGGTACATTGTAGAAAGAGTGGTACTTTAGGAATGGGGGAGAGTCTCATCCTCTTTCCTCCCCAATCCCTATCCTCACTTTCAGTTAAATATTATCTATATATATATCTGTTTTGTAATCATATCATAAATGCTTGTTTAATGACTTAAAATATAGTTGAGATAATAAGCTAAATGGTTTAGTCTCTACCTTCAAGGAAATGATAGTCAACTATAGGAAAAGGACAAATATATTTCAGGGACACTTTTAATTACAGTCAACAAATTCAGCATTCCTAAAAAATATATTTTCCTGAAAAAATACCAAACCTATCCACTTGTGAATAAGACCTTAAAAGATTATAAAATAGATTTAAATAAAATATTATCTTTTGTTCCTCTAAAAGAATCTATTGAGGAGTAAGTTAGTTTCAGCTGAAGATGTCAAAATTTAAGATGAAGTGCCATATCCATCTCAATGGATGAGGAAAAGGGGATAAAGAACTGCTCCTAAAGATGGGTCCCATGCACACAGTGATCTGGCATGCACTTTCCAGCTTCAGAAGACTGAATGGAATTAATTTAGAATACTGGACAAAGCAAAGGAGTCAGGGAAGGGAAACCTGGATGGAGAAAAATCAGAGGCAGTGTATTACTTCAAGAATCGATATCTTCTGGCTGGGTCAGAAATAGCATTCAGTATCACTTGAAATCATGGGATATTCCCTGGGGTTTATAATAACTTGTTTGCAAACTGGTAGTGAATCATTAGGCTATCTCTGTATGTATTCCCACTAAAGTGGCGAGTGTTTCCCTTCCTTGTGAACTGCATTTATCAGTAGAATGTGACAGAAGTGACATCTTGCAATCAGTTCTGGGTTCAGCTCTTAAAAGACCTGTGAGCTTCCACCCTTTTCTCTTTCAATCTAGTTATAAAGAAAAACCAGAGCAGGCCTTTCTTCTGGACAGAGAGACTGTGTTGAAAGGCTCTGGAGGCTAAGGTACATGCTGTAAAGACAGACCATGTGAAGGAGAATAGAGACACCCTACTCAACCATTGGCACTAGGGCTCCAGATATGTGAGTTCACTCAGACTCATGTCCATTGAGTCAGTGATGCCATCCAGCCATCTCATCCTCTGCCATCCCCTGCTCCTCCTGCCCCCAATCCCTCCCAGCATCAGAGTCTTTTCCAATGAGTCAACTCTTCGCATGAGGCGGCCAAAGTACTGGAGTTTCAGCTTTAGCATCATTCCTTCCAAAGAAATCCCAGGGCTGATCTCCTTCAGAATGGACTGGTTGGATCTCCTTGCAGTTCAAGGGACTCTCAAGAGTCTTCTCCAACACCACAGTTCAAAAGCATCAATTCTTCGGCACTCAGCTTTCTTCACACTCCAACTCTCACATCCATACATGACCACAGGAAAAACCATAGCCTTGACTAGACGGACCTTCATTGGCAAAGTAATCTAGTATTGCTATAAAATTTGGTGATTACATCTATCTAAATCTGAGGCTTGGTATCAAGAAGAAAATTTTATTAAATACATAAACCATATTCTAGAACATCAGCCCCATCAATGACTCTCTGAGGACAGTGAATCTGGTACTGAAGAAAGATTGCACTTCCAGGTTAATGTCTGGATTTTGGCCAACAACTTTGCTGTATAAAATGGAAATTGGGCCCTAGATAACTGGACATTTAAAAATACTCCTATTTGGGTGGGGCTCTGGGTCTACGTCTCAAGCTAACATGGACTCTTGTGGTCAGAGCCTTTGTCTCTCAGTGGAATATTGCTCTGTGCCTAAGACAGACAGGCTTGGGCAAGAAAAGTATAGAGGTTCTGTCATCTCCAGACCTGTGCCTGCCTCTTTTCTCTGGACAATTCCTCTGTGCCTTTGAACGTGCCAAACCAGTGCCCTCAGATGATTTTCTGTCCTGCCCCACATCCTGCAAACTACTCACTAGTTAACCCCCTTTCTTTCCCACCTTGTCAGCAGTGGATACCCTCAGGTCCACACATTTATTCTTGTGGTTACTGTGCCCTCTGTACTTTTTTGACCAAAATGAGAAAACATAAGTCTTCCAAATACACTAAGGATGTCTCTGCAGAACACCAAAGTGTCCCATGGATCTAGGAGGGAAGCAGTGCCTGTCTTCTGGGATATAAGGGCCTCCACCCCCCAACCCCAGGTCTGTGAATTTGCTGAAGGCACAAAAAATCGGTCCTACCCCAGGAAGCAGCTCAGCGCCCTGGTTCTTCAGGCTGCAAGGCATCACCCACTGATTCCTCCACACGTCCAGCCCCTCTGGGTATTAGAGCCTCCTGCAGAGTTCAGATTCAGCCACCTCTTCTTCAGGTATATCAAACAGTCAGAGCCCCCACATGCCCCAAGATCTTGTTTAAGCAAATTACAATATTCAGTCTCTGCTGTAGGAAGAGAGCAAGGCTTCCCTGTACTCATGCATCTCCTGGAAAGAAGCCTATGTTGGGTCCTGAATGGCTGCCCCTACTCCCGCAACCCCATGTCCCTTAGAAGAGGCAGAACTCCCACCTGCCTAAAGTGTCCACTTCACTTTTTTGTCCAGTCTTTGTTTTTAATAAGCAAGACCTCCTCCCCAGCTTTAATTTTTAAAAATGATCTTTGTAGTTGATGTCTGAAATGTGGCTATTGCACATTCTTTGAATAATCACTTGTAAAAGAACTGTCTCTGCTTCAAGCTATTTCTATTACTCACAATGAAGGGATTTTGCTGGCTTTTGGGGTCTTGATATTGACTCCAAAAGCAGAGTGGGGAAGAACCCAAGCTTAGATTTGGGGGCCACAATGAGAACAGTCAGTTTTATGATTCTGCTTTTATGTGTCCCTTAGTAAAAGTGACTAACAATATGCATTCCTCATAAATAAATTTAAAAAAAGAACCTGAATTGTTAAAACAAACAAACTCCTATGAATGTCACTTTCAGCAACATGGATGGACTTAGAGATTGTCTCTGAGTGGAATAAATTCAACAGAGAAGGAGAAATACTGTATGGCATCCCTTATATGTGGAATCTAAAAAGCAATGATGCAATGAACTTATTTACAAAACAGAAAGAGGTTCATAGGCTTAGAGAATGGACTTATGGTTGCTGGGAGGATGAGGGGAAGGGATAGTTAAGGAGTTTGGGATGGACATGTACACACTGCAATATTTAAAATGGGTAACCAACAAGGAACTACTTGTATAGGACAGGAAACTGTGCTCAATGTCTATGACAGCCTGGATGGGAGGGAAGTTTGGGGGAGAATGGATATAGGTATATGTATGGTTGAGTCCCTTTGCCATCCACCTGAAACTATCACATTTTTAATCAGCTATGTGCTGTATACTGTGCTTAGTCGCTCAGTCATGTCTGACTCTGAGAGTCCATGGACTGTAGCCCGCCAGGCTCCTCCATCCATGGTTATTCTCCAGGCAAGAATACTGGAGTGGGTTGCCATGCCCTCCTCCAGGGGATCTTCCCAACCCAGGGATCGAACCAGGTCTCCTGTATTGCAGGCAGATTCTTTACCATCTTAGCCACCAGGGAAGCCCAAGAATACAGGAGTAGATAGCCTATCCCTTCTCCAGGGGATCTTCCCAACTCAGGAATCGAACTGGGATCTCTTGTGTTGCAGATGGATTCTTTACCAGGCTGAGCTACCAAGGAAGCCCTTAATCAGCTATGCCCCCCCAAAAATAAAAAGTTTAAAAAAACCCACTCATTTGTAGAATGCAATTATGGACATCTTTGTGGGAATTCTGAGGGCACATTAAGGTAGGATCATTCTTTTGTTCAAATTTTCAGTCATTTAGAGGCTGTGTGGAGAAGAGGTATGTCACTTACTGTGTAGTGTTTAAGGCCTGGTTGCTATTCACCTCAAATCTAAGAATTATGCTTTAAAACTCACCTTATAAACAAAAGTTTTGTAACTTTATTATTAATTCTGAGCTACCTAATTAAGAATGTATTTTGTTTTATAAATTACTGCTATTCAGGTATCTGAAAATGATCTGCAGTGACTAAATAATTGAGTTTTGTACCTTAACCTTGAAATGCATTTGAAATCACTCTTTTTGATTACATAGAAGGTCTTTGTAGTTTAGATGAGAATAAACAATAGCAAGCTACATATTATTAAAGAACAAATCATTTCTCAAGAAAGAAGGGCTTTATGGTATAATTGGATGCAAGTATATGGAGTAAGAATTGGAATGCCTAACTCTTTTATTGATTTTTCTCTTTTCATTCCTAAATTTACTCAGCTAACCAGTATAGAGGTGTCTGACTCTCCAGGTGGTTGTAAATATGAAATGAATAATGAATAAATATACAGAAAACACTTTGAAAACAGTTACAAATATTAAAATATAGGGGTTCCTTTAATATATTCTCACAGATGTGTATTATTATGTCTTTCTGGGAGTTAGGTGTATTTGTGTATGCTCTGCTGCTGCTACTGCTGCTAAGTCGCTTCAGTTGTGTCCGGCTCTGTGCGACCCTAGAGACGGCAGCCCACCAGGCTCCCCCTTCCCTGGGATTCTCCAGGCAAGAACACTGGAGTGGGTTGTGCATGCTCTAGACTAGGTAAAACTTTGAAATGTTTTTCTATTTAGGACCCAAGAAAACAGTTACTACAGTTCCATCTGAAGTTAAAATGAAAGTTGAATCACGATCATTACCAAGTGCAATAGACCTTTCTGTAGTTGTTTTGCTGTCAGTTCAAATTTTTAAGTACTATATATATCCTCCTCTCTTAGACCTTATAGCTGCCTGTTTGACCACTATTCCCTGATTAAAGTTAAAAACCACAGCTCCCTTAACAGGTCATAAATCACCTCATTCATAAAGGTGCAGATTACAACAGGGGTACAACCTCATTGCTTTTATGGATGACTGTTTCTGATTAGGTAAAGCATAACACAGGTATATTTTCTAAGCCTGAAAGAAGACTCTGGCTCACAGTCGTGCAGGCAACAGCTGTCATTTTGCCTCTCAAACATCCATCAGGCAAAATTATTAAATCAACATGCATCATTTT
Source organism: Bos indicus (assembly GCF_029378745.1). Classification (NCBI taxonomy): domain Eukaryota; kingdom Metazoa; phylum Chordata; class Mammalia; order Artiodactyla; family Bovidae; genus Bos; species Bos indicus. Next base: position 55,751,645 of record NC_091765.1, on the reverse strand, counting down.
GTATAATAGAACTAAAATCACTGTTATAGAACAGAATTCCGTGATTGATTTTTCCTGCTTTGAAAATAAACAACTTGACTTCGCGTTCATGGTTATGTAACAGCAGGAGATCATTATCTTGTGACAAAACTCTATTTTATTGACATTATCTCTAAATGATCCCTTGATAGGATATATAAAATTTAATATACATTCAATTTAGAATGATTCCCTTCACATCATACTGACATCTATCTATATTCTATCTTTTACAGCTAACATTTGAATCCAAACAGAGTATTTGTTTCTGTGATGTTTAATTCTTGCTTAAGTCACTCAACAAATATAATTCTGATGAAAATCTTGATCTAATGCACACTGTTTGACATCAAATGCTTAAGGATGAATCTTAACCCCACTAGTGTAAACTCGGACAGGATACTTGCTTTCTGATGAAGTTTAATCTATGAAATAGGAGTAATAATAATAATGTGTATTTCATACAATGTTGCCTGGAATAAATGGGTTCATATATTTTATGTGCTTAAATGGTATACCATTGTCTGGTATATAGGAAGAGAACTATGACAAAGATTCATTTAATAGCATTCATTCTTTCACTTATTTTTTATTCCTTTTTTGGTTCTGTGGCTTAGAGAAATATGTTTCAATTCTCTGAACCACTGTGTGCTAAAAATTTCTGCCTTTAAGTTGTTTGGCATATTAGATGAGGCCACATTTGCAAATTATGTTTTTAAATTGTACAGAAAATATCTCTTTTATAAATGATTCAGAGCAGTTTGGAAATTAACTCTTTAAAAAAGTTGGAATTATGATACTTACTGCAGAGAATTTTGTTCAGCAATCATTGACAGTTGTTTTCTAAATTGACTCTGTATTGCTCTGAGTGTTTACTTTTCCTCCTCTACTTCCATTCTTTATCCTTAATTCTGCTCTGTGCCCCAGAATGCTGGCATCTATGGACTGTGTCAGTCTTCACCTATGGTTTCCTAGTGGATTTGATCTAAGGGTGGGGGGGGGGGGCATCAGCTGAAGAGAAATAGAAAATGAAGGAAGTGAGAGAATATACAATCTTGATTCTTTCTCCCCCAGGTCATAGGGGATTAAGTGTATCTCTTACTGAAGGCCAAACCCAGTTAGGCGACCCTCACTAAACAACTTTCACTGTTTGGTAATTGCTTCGTTTTCTTGCTCATTTAGACCTAGCAGTAGAAAGCCAACAGCTCTTGCCAGCCCAGGGCACTGCATCATCCCTTGGTAGTTTTCTCCACTTACCCTTTTGAAGACCACCTTCGTTAAGCTATCTTGAATTACCCAATTTGACTGTGCCACCTGTTTTCTGTCTAGATCCTCATGGATACATACATCCAAGTTTGAACTGTAGAGTAAGCAGCCATATCTGAGACATATGAAAATGTTAAGAGCTTCAGAGAGATGAACTTTATGGTTGTTGAAATTTTATAGTGTCTTCAGTGTGGTAGTTAAAGTGCTTGTTTTATATGTCATCGTTTTGAAGATGTGAGAATGTTTGTCATCCTCAGTAATACAATTTTTAAAAAGTGTTAAAAAGTAGAGTGCCTTTTGGAAACATAAGGTCAGATTAGCATTCATTTGGATTTCACAAGGTAACTGAACACAGATTTGAATTGTAAAGTAGCTGTAATTATCTTTTTAACAGACTCAGTAACTCTTCTTGGCAACCAGCACTATAATTATAGACATTGTGTTGGGTACAAACTTCCATGTTTTTGACAGACTAGAAGATGAAAAGATACACAAGGACTTCCTATTGTTAGTCTCACTTTTTGTCTCCTCACATTTCTTTACATCTGAAACTATGACCCAAATGGGATTTACACTTCATTATTCATGACATATTGTCCTCTTTAGCAGAATAAAGAAACTATGCCTTTATGGAATAAAGTTGATGTTAGGGTTAGGATGTAATGTATTGTTTGCATGATGATAATAACCTTTCTAAAGAATAAAATGTGCCTAGATATTGCAGTATTTATATAAGGCAAATAAATAATACTATAAGATAATAAAAGTGAAATAATTCTTATTAATAAGATATAACACACCAGAGATATTGGCAATAACAAAACATATCAGAAAACTCAGGAAAAATGCTAAAGCAGAAATGTAAAAATTAATTTTTGTTTGGAATGTTATTTGGGGGGGATTAATTTTGTTTACTCCTTTGAGAATGCAAATCACACTTAAAAAAATAAGTATCTCCTTAAACTTCTTTTCTATTCTTACTTGAGATGAAAACATTTGTTTTTATAATTAGCTGAGTGGTTAGGAAATGGTATGGGTATGCCAAGGAAACAAAAAAAAGATATAATTTATTTCAGAAAAAAATTTAAATAAAAATTAATGGGAGAATTTGTTTAACATTTACAAGGAGAAAATATAAAGTGTTCCTGAGATTCTAGACACTTAATGTATTGTTATTTATTATATAATTATATATAATAAAACTAATATAGAGAAAAAGTATTATTATTCTCTCATCTTCCATCCTATCTACTTTCACACAGGGAAACAACCTCAAATTTAAAAGAGATAAAACCTTTCAATGGTTGATATAACTTACAATTGTTACAACTCAGAACATAGTCATCTCAGGGAGTAGCTGAGTCAACTCGGGCTTCCGTTGCGGTGTACCATACACTGGGTGGCTTAAATGACAGAAATTCATTTCTCACAGTTCTGAAAGCTGGGAAGTCCAAGATCAAGGTGATGGCAAGGTAGGTTTCATTCTGAGCCCTCTTGGCTTATAGGTAGCCACCATTTCACTCTGTGCTCACATGAGCTCTTTTTTGTATGTGAGTAGAGAAAGCAATCCGTGGTCTCTGTTCTTTTTATAAGTCTCATTACTAATCACATCAAGGGGGTTTTGCCCCGGTGTCACTATCTAACCCTATATATACCCTTTGAAGGTCCTACCTGCAAATATCATCACGTTGGGGGTTGTGGCTTCAACGTGTGAAATTTGGAGGAACACACACATTTGGACTATAACAGAGAGGGTACTTCTTTATATGTCTTGATCTATTGGTATTGTGAATTGGGTGATAAAGGAAGTTATCCTTTAAGTGATTTTCCTTGTTTTCTTTGCTTCCTTCTTTTCCTGCTTCCTTCCTTCCTTGTTTGAGGTTTTTTATATGTGACTATGAATAAATGTGAATAGGTGACATGTTCCTACCTAGTTTTTTTTCCTTAGGAAATACATAGTCATTCCTCCTTTACTTTACAATTTGATTTACAATTACATTGCTATTTTTTTCAAATAAAACAAAGAATCTATATGCATTTTCATAGTATATACTTTAGCAGTATACAATGGTTTATCAAAATAATAAAGAAAATTAAAATTTTAGCTCAAATTACCTAGTTCTCAGAACGCATCTCACTTGTTTGCAGCTTCTTGTGTAAGAATTTTTTTTAAATGCTGATTTTCAACATCTCCTTATTACTTTTTTTTTTTACTGTAGCTTTAAGCTTGTACACATGTGCATATAAGTTCTTTATAAGAATATATATGTAATAATGAAATATTATGTAATCCTTATCCTTTGTATCTCTTGGGAAATGATAAAGGTGATTTTTTAAAGAACAAAACTGTGACTTTAGTGATACAAAGTAAAGGGAAATATATTTGGGAAAAAATGAGCAATTAGATATAAGAATAACTTGTTTTTAGGAGTAGACATGAAATTAACCAGAAGAATTTGAAAAAATGTAGTAGACATAGTGGTAAATATTTGATGATTCTGATTGTCAAATATTATTTCAGAGAGCATAGTTTTGAATGGAACAGATGAAGAATCCAATATTTTGTCTATAGAATTTTATATTTTAGTCCTAGTGTTCTCTTAAGCATCTTCCTCCCTTAATGTTATGTTTTTAGGCAGATTAAACAAATAAACCTATTTGAATGTAGCTGCTTTATGTTATGTACAGTGTTGATCTTCTGGAAGCCTAACAAGTTAAAGTTAACTCTACTGGTATGTTTTGAGATACTTGGTTGAGCCTTTCTTTCCAAGCTGGTCATAGAAGGAAGCCAGCATGCATTGATCATATAGGTTTGGCCAATGACAAAAATAAATTAAGGCTTCCCTGTGGCTCAGATGGTAAAGAATCTGCCTGCAGTTCAGGAGTCCAGGGTGTGATCCCTGGGTTGGGAAGATCCCCTGAAGAAAGGCATGGCAACCCACTCTAACATTATTGCCTGGAGAATTCCATGGACAGAGAAGCCTGGTGGACTACAGTCCATAGGGTTGCAAAGAGTTGAACACGACTGAGCAACTAACACTTGCACTTTCAAAAATAAATTAATTCTCTGCATTGATTGATATCATGATAGTTTCTCTCTCAGAGGAAGGATTGTGATGAGACATATGACTATATGAGGCTAAAGGACAGAGCCCAACCCCATTAGTTAAATTTGTGAATAGCTTGGTTATGGCCATATGTGATGTTCCATGACTTCCCTCAGAAATTATAGAATATACTATAGTCTGTACCAGATCCCACTTATAAGAAAAATTCATAATTTATTATCCAGCCATTTGGATTTAGATGGACTCATGAAAATTCCTGATATTTTGTTTCCTCGAGCCTCCTGTTAGCCCTGATGCATGGAATGACATGTTGAAATGTGATTCAGAGCACACACTGACATACAGTGGGTTGAACTCAAGCAGCATCATTAAGACCACATTATGTTATTATACAAATGATTTTGAAAGTTAACTGCTATGCAGGTGAATAGTGGATGCAGTCTATTGTATAAATCTAACATTTTTCCCACCATGGTGATTATTGAAATTTTGGGCTCATAGGTTGTTTGATGTAGTGGATAGGTATAGCTCCTTTGAGGGACATAAAACAACCTGCTAATGAGCTATGGTGAAACATTCCCACTGAAAGATATCAAATAATCTGAGTACTGAAATATCTTTTCTGTCATAGGTATGTTAGAGAGACACTGAAATAAGGATATTCCAGTTTAGCAAAGCTCACTGATAATATGAAGATAAATTATAGGAATATGTCACCTGTATGTCCCATAGGTCAGATCACATTTCTGCTTTGGGATAGGTAATGGAATTCCCATAAAAGATTTCAATAACTATTGATAAATAGTATCAGTTCAGTTCAGTTCAATTCAATCCCTCAGTCGTGTCTGACTCTTTGTGACCCCAGGGACTGCAGCACACTGGCTTCCCTATCCATCACCAACTAACAGAGCTTACTCAAACTCATGTACATTGAGTCAGTGATGCTATCCAACCATCTCATCCTCTGTCATTTCCTTCTGTTTTTCTCCCAGTTTCAATCTTTCCCAGCATCAGGGTCTTTTTCAGTGAGTCAATTCTTTGCATCAGGTGGCCAAAGTATTGGAGTTTCAGCTTCAGCATCAGCCCTTCCAATAAATATTCAAAGTTAATTTCCTTTATGGTTGACTGGTTTGATCTTTTTGCTATCCAAGGAACTCTCAAGAGTCTTCTTGACAGTCCAAAAGCATCAGCTCTTCAGTGCTCTGCCTTCTTTGTGGTCCAACTCTCACATCCATAGATGACTACTGGAAAAACCATAGCTTTGACTAGACAGATCTTTGTCAGTAAATATCTCTGATTTTCACTACATTGTTTAGGTTTGTCATAACTTTTATTTCAAGGAACAGGCGTATTTTAATTTCAAATTCTCTAAGAATTTGGTATAAAGCAAGCTGCCTGGCTGACTGATAGAAATGTCATAATAAAGAATGTAATGCCATTTGGAAGTCTGCTGCCCTGGTTGAGGAAGAAAAAGATGACCCTGCCCAATAAGCATAAATGATAAGTGTATCTGATACTGAAGGAAGAATTATGCTCTTACTTTCATGTTAATGTCTGGGCTTTGGCCAACAATTTTGTTGTATAGACTAGAAATTGGGTTTTACATACCTGAACATTAAATAATGTTCCTATTTGGAGAATACACCTATGGAAATGTTTTTGGGAATTCTGAGGATAAATTAAGCTAGACCTTTATGAGGTCCACCAGTTATTAGCTTAGAAAGCAACTGTAAAGCCAAGACATACAACCTGATTTGGCCTCTGGATATGGCTAGTTCAGAACATGAAATCAGCAGACACAGAAGTGTATACCCTGTATAATTTTGAATAAAATGATGATATTTTCCTCTATCAATGACTGACATTGCAAATGTGGTTAATGATGTACAGAATGCCAATAGAAATCATCAAATACAATATGGTAGTTTTCAAAGAAGACATCTGATGAATCTTATCTCTTAGCATTTAGCTCTTGTAAAGTCTTACACCTGTAACTAGGCTAGCCTGTAACTCATGTTGACCAATAGACTATGGAGGGGGTCACTGCACCAGTTATACATCTAGATGACAGGCAGCTTCTGTTTCCTCTCTTGGATTGCTCAGTTTCTTAAACTTTGAGATAATATTTGAGAGGTATAACTCTTCTGCTGAAGGTATGAAAATATCCTATAGAGAAGCCACTTGAAGAGGAGCCACCTTAGGATGACATGGAAATGCTAAAGATACAGCAATCCCATACAGTGACTTCAATACCAGCTGCTCTCTAACTGCAATTTTATTAGACACTTCAGGTGAGACTAGTGAAACAACTTCCCAGCTCATTCAAAGAAATTCACAAAATTAGGAAAGATTTAAAAAATTTAAAAACGTGTCCTAAGCTACTAAGCTTGAGGTATTTTGTTATTTAGCAATCAGCAATCAAAATAATGACTGTCAATGAAATTCCCAAAGCTATGTGATTGGGTAAAGAATTTATAGGTTTACTCATAGGAATAAGTGAAAATAAAGCTTATGTGAATAATAAACCCAGGATGAAATATATTTTATAAATTGTTCTAAATGGCCCAATTGATATAATGTCAGTGAAGACATGAGCTAAAAGAAAAATAAATAGGGGAGAACAAGGTGGCAGAGGAGTAGGTGGATGTGGAGTATATCTCTCTTCATGGTTACATCAGAAATACACCCCCAGACACAGAAGTGCATTCAGAACACCAGCTGAGAGCAGACAGGAGTACTAGACTAGTGGAAAAGAACATAAAACCACACAAAACTCAGTAGGATGAAGGAACTAGGGGGAGAAACAGGAGTGTTAATAGGACTGGACCTGCTCTCAGCAGATGGGGGATCTGAAGTAGGGGTCCGATCCCCACAACAGGGCAATTGTCTGAGTCAGAGGAGAACCATTTAAGGCTGAGAGTGAAACGGCTGATCTATGGCAGCCTAAATGAAACGATAATCAGATAGTCCTTGCTGCAGCCATACATACCCTTTGCAGGAACGCTGGTCTCCTGGAAGAGGCAGCGGCTGGGAGCTGAACTTAAGGGATTGTGGAGCAATCACAGGGTAAGGGCTGCTGTTGACTGCAGAGAGACAGATTGAGGGGATGTGAGAGAGGAGGTTGTGGTGGGAAATGCTGGTGAACGAAAGCCAGGCAGCCACGGAAGCAAGGAGATACTGCTAAGTCACGCTTAGGGGGTGGAGCCATCACCCTAGCCTCTCTCTCCCCACTTGTCAGCATCTGGCAGCTGAACAAGAGAGAGGCTGGCCCATCAAACACCTGATGCACTGAACTACAGAGTAGGACCCCACCCAGGGTGCTCCTTTCAGTGACTGATGTGCCAAACTACAGAGTAGGACCCCAGTCAGGGGGGCCCCTCTAAGTGCCTGACATGCTGAACAACAGAGAAGGACCCCAGGCAAGGGAGCCCTCCAAGTGCCTGACGTGTGGAGGTACAGAGAAAAACTGACCACAGAAGCCTGCTGATCGCTAGCTACAAGAGGCTTGAAAAAAGACATGGATAGGGCAATAACTCCTGCAGTGGAGGCAGTCTGTTTCCCTGTACACTTGTTGCACCAGGTGGTGCAAGTGAAGCAGCTGCATCACCTTCACACTCAATTCTCACTGGGGCAGAGCTGCCACAGGCAAAAACAAAAAGTCTTGCATTTATGTGGACAGGGTCGCTCAGGTTGTGTCCTACTCTTTGTGACCCTGTAGACGGTGGCCTGCCAGCCTTCTCTGTTAGAGGGGGGTTCTCCAGGAAAGAATACTGGAGCTTATTTTCCAAGACTGGTTGCCATACCCTTCTAGAGGACTATATTTCCTACTACCCTAGCCGCCAATTCCCCTGAGTACCTGGTGCTGCCAGAACCCCTGTGCCACAAGCAATTGCACCACCTCCACACTTGGCCCTCATAGGGGCAAACCCAAGTCCTCCAAGGCAGCCTCAGGAGCTAAACCCACATGTAGAAGTGAAAATAAAACCACAACTCAAACCCAGGGGTAGTTGTGGCTAAGGAAGAAGATCCAAAATCTTCCCATCAGCTGTACAAGCCGCAAATTAAATCCACATGATCAATTAAGCAGACTCTGTGTCTATGGAATATATAAAAGGCCATTGAGAGTGCACACAAAGGAAACCACTTGAATACAAGACCTGACATCACCAAATCACCAGTAGCACCCTGTGCAGGATGCCTCATCTAAACAACAAACTAAACAAAAATACAAACCCAAACATCAGCAGAGAGGAGTACCACCTCACTCAGCCTTGCCCATCAGAGGAAAAACAAACAAACAAAAACTCAGCATAAATCTCATCCTATACGAAACTCATCACAAACCACTGTGCCAACATTAGGAGGGCAGAAACTGAAAGGAAGAAAGAATTCAACATCCTTCAAGGAAATAATTCAACTTTCCTTGAAGCCTGGGAAAATGAGACTTCAAACACAATAACTTTAAAAATAAATGATAAGGCAGAGAAATACTGCACAAATGAAGGAACTAACTAGAAACACAGGTGTCCAAATAAATGAAGAGGAAATAGGAAAATTACCTGAAAAATAACTCAGAATAATGATAGTAAAGATGATCAAAAACCTTGAAAACAAAATGGAGAAAATGAAAGAATCAATTAACAAAAACCTAGAATAATTAAAGAATAAACATACAGACACAAACAACACACTGAAATTAAAAATATCCTAGAAGGAATCAATAGCAGATTATCTGAAGCAGAAGAAAGAATCAGTGAACTGGAAAATAAAATGGTGGAAATAACGTCTGAAGAGCAGAATAAAGTAAAAATAATGGAAAGAGCTGAAGACAGTCTCAGAGACACCTGGGAGCATATCAAATGAACCAACATTCGAATTACAGGGATCCCAGAAGAAGAACAGAAAAAGAAAGGATATGAGAAAATTGTTGAAGAGATTACAGTTTAAAATTTCCCCATACATGGAAAAGGAAATAGTCAGTCAGGTCCAAGAGGCACAGAGTCCTATACAGGATAAACCCAAGGAGAAACATGCCAAGACACATACTAATCTAACTAACAAACACTAAAAACAAAGAAAGAATATTAAAAGCAGCAGGGGAGAAGCAACAAATAACATGCAAGGGAAACCCCATATGCTTAATAGGTGATCTTTCAGCAGAAGTTCTGCAGGCCAGAAGGGAATGGAAGGATATATTTAAAATACTGAAAGGGAAAAATCTACAATGAAGATTACAGTATCTGGCAAGGATCTCATTCAAAACTGATGGAGAAATAAGCTTTTCAGACAAGTAAAAATTAAGAGAATTCAGTACTACCAAACCAGCTTTAGAACAAATGTTAAAGGGACTTATATAGTCCAGAAATACAAGAGAAGAAAAAAGATATATAAAATCAATCCCAAACAATTAAAAAAATGGCAAGGGGAACATATACATCAGTAATTACTTTAAATGTAAATGGATTAAATGCTCCAACCAAAAGACGCAGACTGGCTGAATGGATTAAAAAAAAAAAAAAAAAAAGGCCTATATATATGCTGAAACCCACTTCAGACCTAAAGACACATATAGACTGAAAGTGAGAGGATGGAAAAATAATTCCATGCAAATGGGAACGAAATAAAGCTGGAGTAGCAATCCTCACATCAGACAAAATAGACCTTAAAATAAAGAAGATTATACAAGATAAGGAAGGACACTATGTAATGATCAAGGTATCAATCCAAGAGGAAGACATAACAATTGTAAATATCTATGCATCCAACATAGGAGCACCTCAATACATAAGACAAACACTAACAGACATAAAAGGACAAATTGACAGTAATGCAATAATAGTAGGAGACTTTAACACCTCATTAACACAAATGGATAGTTCATCAAAGCAGAAAATTAATAAGGAAACACAAGTCTTAAATGATACATTAGATGAAATTGATCTCATTGATATCTTCAGGACATTCCATCCAGATGCAGAAGAACAAACCTTCTTCTCAAGTGCACGTGGAACATTCTATAGGATAGACCACATCTTGGGTCACAAGTCAAACTTCAGTAAATTTAAGAAAATTGAAATTGCATTAAGTGTCTTCTCTGATCACAACACTATGAGACTAGATATCATTTACAAGAAAAAAACTGTAAGAAACACAAACACATTCAGATTAAACAACACGTTTATAAATGACCAACAGGTTTCTGAAGAAATCAAAAGGCAAATTATAAAATTTCTAGAAACAAATGACAATGAAAACATGACAAGTCAAAACCTATGAGATGCAGCAAAAGCAATTCTAAGGGGGAAGTTTATAGCAATACAACCCTACCTCAAGAAACAAGAAAAACATCAAATAGACAATCTAACTTTACACCTAAGATCAGATCAGGTCAGATCAGTCTCTCAGTCGTGTCTGACTCTTTGGAACTCCATGAATCGCAGCACGCCAGGCCTCCCTGTCCATCACCAATTCCCGGAGTTCACTGAGACTCACGTCCATCGAGTAAGTGATGCCATCCAGCCATCTCATCCTCTGGCATCCCCTTCTCCTCCTGCCGCCAATCCCTCCCAGCATCAGAGTCTTTTCCAATGAGTCAACTCTTCGCATGAGGTGGCCAAAGTACTGGAGTTGCAGCTTTAGCATCATTCCTTCCAAAGAAATCCCAGGGCTGATCTCCTTCAGAGTGGACTGGTTGGATCTCCTTGCAGTCCAAGGGACTCTCAAGAGTCTTCTCCAACACCACAGTTCAGAAGTGTCAATTCTTCGGTGCTCAGCCTTCTTCACAGTCCAACTCTCAAATCCATACATGACCACAGGAAAAACCATAGCCTTGACTAGATGAACCTTTGTTGGCAAAGTAATGTCTCTGCTTTTGAATATGCTATCTAGGTTGGTCATAACTTTCCTTCCAAGGAGTAAGCGTCTTTTAATTTCATGGCTGCAGTCACCATCTGCAGTGATTTTGGAGCCCAGAAAAATAAAGTCTGACACTGTTTCCACTGTTTCCCCATATATTTCCCATGAAGTGGTGGGACCAGATGCCATGATCTTCATTTTCTGAATGTTGAGCTTTAAGCCAACTTTTTCACTCTCCACTTTCACTTTCATCAAGAGGCTTTTGAGTTCCTCTTCACTTTCTGCCATAAAAGCAACCGAAAAAGAAGAACAGAAAACCCCCAAAATTAGTAGAAGGAAAGAAATCATAAAGATCCAAGCAGAAATAATATTTTTTAAATAAAAGAAACAATAGTAAAGATTACTAAAACTAAAAGCTGGTTCTTTGAGAAGACAAACAAAATTGACAAACTCTTAGCCAGACTCATCAGGAAAAAAAGAGAGAAGAATCAAATCAACAAAATTAGAAATGAAAAAGGAGAGGTTACAATATACAATGCAGAAACACAAAGGATTAAAAGAGACTATTATGAACAACTATATGGCAATAAAATGGATAACCTGGGAGAAATGGACAGATTCTTAGAAAAGTTCAATTGTCCAAGACTGAACCAGGAAGAAATAGAAATTATGAACAACCCAATTAAAAGCACTGAAATTGAAACTGTGATCAAAAATCTCCCCAAAACAAAAGCCCTTGACCATATGGCTTTACAGGAGAATTCTATCAAACATTTAAAGAAGAACTAATGCCTATCCTTCTAAAACTCATTCAAAAAATTGCAGAGGAAGGAGCACTTACAAGCCACCAACACCCTGATACCAAAACCAGATGAAGACAACACAAAAAAAGAAAACTACAGGCCAATATCACTGATGAACATAGATGCAAAAATCTTCAACAAAATTTTAGCAAATAGAATTCAGCAACACATCAAAAAGCTCATACACCATGATCAAGTTGGGTTAGTTGGGTTTATTCCAGGGATGCAAGGATTCTTCAATAAACAGAAACCAATCAATGTGATATACCATATAACTAATTGAAAGATAAAACAATACGATAATCTCAATAGATGCAGAGAAAGCCTTTGACAAAATTCAGCACCCATTTACGATTAAAACTCTTCAAAAAACGAGCATAGAATGAACCTACCTCAACATAGTAAAGGCCACATATGATAAACCTACAGCAAACATTCTTATCAAAGGTGAAAAACTGAAAGCATTCCCCCCATGATCAGGAACAAGACAAGGAAAAAGACACCCTTGTCGTCAACATTTGCCAGTATTATTCAATATAGTTCTGGAAGTCTTAGGTACAGAAATCAGTGAAGAAAAATAAATAAAAGGAATCCAGATTGGAAAATAAGAAGTAAAGCTCTCACTGTTTGCAGATGACATGATACTGTATATAGAAAACCCTAAAGATAATATCAGAAAATTACTAGAACTAATCAGTATTTAGTAGTTTCAAGATGCAAAATCAACATACAGAAATCATTTGAATTTCTAAATACTCACAATGAAGAATCAGAAAGAGAAATTAAAGAATCAATCCCACTCACCATTGCAAAAAAAAGAATAAAATATCTAGGAATAAACTTACCTAAGGAGACAAAAGAACTGTACACAGAAAATTATGACACTAATGAAATAAATTAAAGACAATGTAAACAGATGGAGAGATATTCCATGTTCCTGGGTAGGAAGAATCAATATTATGAAAATGACTATACTACCAAATGCAGTCTACAGATTTAATACTGCTGCTGCTGCTAAGTTGCTTCAGTCATTTCCAACTCTGTTCAACCCCATAGACAGCAGCCCACCAGGCTCCCCTGTCCCTGGTATTCTCCAGGCAAGAACACTGGAGTGGGTTGCCATTTCCTTCTCCAATGCATGAAAGTGAAAAGTGAAAGTGAAGTCGCTCAGTCTTGTCCAACTCCTAGTGATCCCATGGACTGCAGCCTACCAGGCTCCTCCATCCATGGGATTTTCCAAGCAAGAGTACTGGAGTGGGGTGCCATTGCCTTTTCCAATAGATTTAATGCAATCTCTATCAAATTACCAACAGCATTTTTCACAGAACTAGAACAAAATTTTCACAATTCATATGGAAATACAACAGACCCTGAACAGCCAAAGCAGTCTTGAGAAAGAAGAATGGAGCTGGAGGAATCAACCTTCCTGACTTCAGATTACACTACAAAGCTATAGTCATCAAGATAGCATGTTACTGGCACAAAAACAGAAATATAGACCAATGGAACAAGATAGAAATCCCAGAAATAAACCCATGCATCTATGGGTACCTTATTTTTCACAAAGGAGGTAGGAATATACAATGAGGCAAAGACAGCTTCTTCAATAAATGGTACTGAGAAAACTGGACAGCTATAGGTAAAAGAGAGAAATTCAAACACTTCCTAACACCATACACAAAGATAAACTCAAAATGGATTAAAGACCTAAATGTAAGACCAGAAACTATAGAACTCTTAGAGGAAAACATAGGCAGAACATTTGATGACATAAATCAAAGCAAGATCCTCTATGGCCCATCTCCTGTTGCTACTGCTAAGTTGCTTCAGTCGTGTCCAAGTCTGTGTGACCCCAGAGATGGCAGCCCACCAGGCTCCCCTGTCCCTGGGATTCTCCAGGCAAGAGCACTGGAGTCGGTTGCCATTTCCTTCTCCAATGCATGAAAGTGAAAAGTGAAAGTGAAATCGCTCAGTCGTGTCCGACTCCTAGCGACCCCATGGACTCAGCCACTAGGCTCCTCCATCCATGGGATTTTCCAGGCAAGAGTACTGGAGTGGGGTGCCATTGCCTTCTCCATGGCCCATCTCCTAGAGTGACATAAATAAAAACAAAAGTAAACAAAGGGAACCTGATTAAACTTAAAAGATTTTGCACAGCAAAGGAAACTATAAGCAAGGTGAAAAGACCACCCTCAGAATGGGAGCAAATAATAGCAAATGAAACAATTGGCAAAGAGTTAATTTCCAAAATACACAAGCAGTTTATACAACTCAATGCCAGAAAAGCAAGCAACTCAATCAAAAAGTGCTAAAAAGACCTAAACAGACATTTTTCCAAAGAAGACATACAGATGAGTAACAAACACATACATGAAAAGATGCTCAACATTGCTCATTATTAGAGAAATGAAAATCAAAACTACAATGAGATATCTCCTCACACTGGTCAGAATGGCCCTCATCAAAAAATCTTCAAACAATAAATGCTGGAGAGGGTGGAGAAAAGTGAATGCTCTTGCACTGTTGGTGGGAATGTAAATTGATATCCCAACTATGGAAGATGGTATGGAGATTCCTTAAAAAACTAGGAATAAAATCATCATATGACCCAGCAATCTCACTCTTAGGCATATACCCTGAGGAAAGCAAAATTGAAGAAGATAGATGTATCCCATTGTTCACTGCAGCACTATTTACAACAGCTAAAACAGGGAAGCATCCTAGATGTCCATCAACAGATGGATGGATAAAGAAGTTGTGTTACATACACACAATAGAATATTACTCAGCCATAAGAAAGAACACATTTGAGTCAGTTCTAATGATGTGGATGCACCTAGAACCTATTATACAGAGTGAAGTTAGTCAGAAAGAGAAAGATAAATACTGTATTCTAACACATATATACAGAATCTAGAAAAATGGTGCTAAAGAATTTATTTACAGGGCAACAATGGAGAAACAGACATAGAGCATAGACTAATGGACATGGGGAGAGGGGAGGAGAGGGTGAGATGTATGGAAAGAGTAACATGGAAACTTACACTACCATGTGTGAAATAGCCAATGGTGATTTGCTGTATGGCTCAGGAAACTCAAACATGGGCTCTGTATCAACCTAGAGGGGTGGGATGGGGAGGGAGATGGGAGGGAGGTTCTAAAGGGAGGGGACATATGTATACCTATGGCTGATTCATGTTGAGGTTTGACAGAAAACAACAAAATTCTGTAAAGCAATTATCCTTCAATAAAAAATAAATTAATTAAAAAAAAGAAAAAAATATATTTTAAGAGTGTGGTATGCCTCTACTAATACCTATAAAATGTATAAGTAGAATAAAAGAGAGATGGGAGAATAGTCTAACTGGTAGCAAAATATTTTAAAAAGTAAGCATATATGATCATAATAAACATTTTATTTTTTTCTTCATTGATACAAATGATGATTGATCATATTTTTGTATATCTATAATTATGCATAAAATGTTATAGTAGCTGCTCTAATACAATTTTAAGAGAATTTTTAGAAATATTAACAAAGGGATATTGACCATGATCAGGAGGTGAACTTGGGGAGTGGAAGGGTAAATAGATGATTCATTTTTTCTCTTATCTACCTTTTGAAATAACAAAAGACCTTTGGTCAATTACCCCTTATAACGCTGACTTAAGAAATATTAATATATAGGTGGATACAGGATGAGAATCTGACCAACAATTGAGTACTGGAGAAAACACCCATACTTCAGTATCAATATTAACTAATAAGTCATGACTAACTGGTATTGATGGGATGCACCTACACCAGAGAATGGGAACTAGCCACATATTCCTGAGTCCTAATTAGGAGTAAAACCTGAAAGAAGCCTAGATCTTGATGACTTCTCTAAGCTGAGACTGAGCATACTTTATCATCATCACGGTGATCAGACGCATCTCAAGAATAAAATGATTTCAAGATATTCAGATGCTGGACTTATTTATGTGCTGTTTCTTATAGTATACATTTTTTACTTGTTCAATTTCTTAAGGCTAAGTAAATTTATTGTAGGAAGAGGTTACTGTGTCTGGTAAATTTGGTTGAAAATCTGAACCCAGGATTAAAAATGGAGTGTTCTTTGATGTTAAGAATCATATATCTTCTCAGGACTTCCCTGATGGTCCATTGATTAAGACTCTGTGTCCCCAATGCAGGGGCCATGGATTCAGGTTCAATCCCTGGTCAGAGAACTAAGATCCTGCATGCATGCTGCATGGCACAGCCCCAAAATAAAAATAAAGACATGAAAACTTTGGGAAAAAATCATGTATTCATATGGCAATAGGTAAAAGGAGTCTCAAGGTTGTGTGTTGTTTTAGTGCCTTACTCTGAAAAGGAAGGGCTGTCTTCTCTTGCTGTAGAGCATCTAATCATGACTAGTCCCTATCTTCTTTTGGGCAAGATATTTATATCCATTGCTGAAGTCTGTAATTGATCAAATTCACGGTTTGTTTTCTTTTGACTCCGGTTCTTAGTGAGCTACCTGGTATGGTTTTCATCACTATTGGATTCAGAGCTGCAAAATCCATCATGTGGCACATTTAATAGTCCCGTTGTTCTACTGGGAATCTCTTTCTTTGCCTCATGACATCTAGGATGCAACAGAGGACTCTGCATGTCTCTAAAATCAGTGAAATTTTCCAATTTTGTATTCTTGTAACTGTTAAACAATTCCTAAATGTACCTGGCTATTTCTAGATTCTGCTGGCTTCAGAGTTTCTTCCCAGACAGGGAATCTAGGACACATTTCTCAGGTCCAGTTTTCTTCCTTCTGATTCTCCCTCAGATCATTTAATTGCTACTTCCTGCTTGGAAGATAATTCCCCTATGTCCTGTGGCTTTCCTTTTCAAAATACCCCTCATTTTCCCCCCTTATTTCAGACTATAATTGAATACTGAAACTAAAGAATTAATTCATTCTACATCAGGCAAAATCAGTATCTACTATGAGCCACACTTTGTTCTAGATACTGAACAAGTTAGACAAGATTGCTGATCTCATGGAACTTATATTTTAGTGAGGAGAAACAGAAAAAGCAAAAAGTATAGAGAAAAGAAAACTGATCAGTGTTACACAATAAAATGAACTTCCCTGATGGCTCATATGGTAAAGAATCTGCCTGCAGTGCAGGAGACCCAGGTTCAATCCCTGGGTCAGGAATATGCCCTGGAGAAGGGAATGGCAATCCACTCCAGTATTCTTGCCTGGAGAATTCCATGGACAGAGGAGCCTGGTGGGCTGCAGTCCATGTGGTCACAAAGAGTCAGACATGACTGAGTGACTAACACTAGACAATAAAACAGTATGACTTGGTTGATAACCTAGTTAAGTTGGGTGGTTAGAATAGGTCTTACTGAAGAGGTACATTTGAGCAGAGAAATTAATGTAAGAGTAACCGAGTGAGACCTGCAAGGATGACAGGACAGATCATTCAAGTGAGGTAGCAGTGAGGGCAAAACTGCTTGTTAAAAAATCATTAAGAAATAGTTAGAAGACCCATGAAGCAAGAGAATAAAGAACCACTGGAAGAAGAATAGATTAGGTCAAAGAGTTCAGTAGGTAGCAAGTCATGGAGAAGTTTTTTACCATGATGAAACATTTAGATTTCAGTCCATTTGCAAAGGGAGAGTTTAGGAAGATTCCAAGCAGAGACGTGGAGCTGCCAGGTGGTGCAGTGGTAAAGAATCTGCTTGCCAGTGTAGGAGATGCAAGAGACTCAGGTCTAATACCTGGATCAGTAAGATCCCCTGGAGAAGGAAAATGGAAACCCACTCCAGTATTCTTGCCTGGAAAATTCCATGGACAGAGTAGCCTGGTGGGCTATAGTCTATGGGGTTGCAAAGAGTTGGACATGTCTGAATAACTGAACATGGAGGCCTGTGACCAGAGATATAACACTATCCAATTTATATTTTTCAAATGTCACTCTGGGCTTCTTTGGAATTCTATGTAGAGGGTGTAGCAGGGTAAAGAGAGCAAGCAAAGAGATCTTTTATGAAGCTATTTCTGAAATCTACATTAAAAATGGTGATGTAAAATAGACAAAAGAATATTCAGCGAATGCCTTTTGGAGGTAGGGCCTATAGGACTTACAAATGGATCAATTGCACTATATGAGGAAAAATAAGAAAATAAGAACGATTCTACATTTTGGTTTTGAATAAGCAAAACATCCCTCTATTTGTAGATAGTAGTAAGATTAAGAAAATAACAATTTGGACGGAGGTGGGAGAGAAGAGGAAGATTGTTCTATTTTTTTATGTTAAATTTGAGATTTCCCTCTTGCATGTCTATCCAATGTAGATGTAAAGAAACAAGTACAGTATATTAATTTAATCCTGTGAGATGTACAATGTTATAAACTACATGGTACCAGTAATTTTTTTTGACAAAAATGGCACTGCTGTGAGATCAACACTGCCCAGGAAAATAGGATCATGTAGGTATAATTTCTGAGACTCACTCCTTAGGTCACATTTATTTCCCAAGGAAATACATAAGAAGCTTTAGAGAAGAGAGAAAACACAGCTGAGAGCTGAGAAACCAAGCAGATCTAAAGTATACTTGATAAAAAGAACAAACACCTTAAACTTTTTCCTTGACCAACAATGATCACAAAGATCCTAACCTTCTTCACAGGTCTCTTGAGATTAGAGCAGTTTTGTGAGATGCCTCATAAGTTCATGACAGCTGGAAATGGCAAGCTACTACATTTGTATTACATTCGTAGGCACCACTCATTTTCATGATGCACCTGATGGATTCATCTGAGTAATTAATTTGGTTTACTATAAAGTAAAAATCAAGTTTAAACAGTATATGTGCTTCACTAACCTATTTAATGAGTTTTTCCCTGTAAAAAGAATATATATAGTAAAATAAAGTAACAAATGCAACCTATCTAGGTCAAATACTGGAGTTATAATGCTATCAAATTCTGAAGAGTGGCAAAGTTTTTAATTATATATTCATATATATCCAAGTGATGAGAGGCTAGAATTTGAAAAAGTATTGGAAAACTTCTGAAATTGTGTTCTGTTCTGCAACTATTAAAGTATTATTATTTATAAATATATGTTTCAGTTGACTTTAATTATTTGCCCAGTGATTGTGCCCTCTTTTTGAACCTACAGTAACAAAAAAAAAAACAGAATAATAAGTATAAAGAATAAGTATAAAGTTTAAAAAATGTGTGTCCATGGTCAATTATGTTGTGAACTCTGATGAGCTTGCTAACAATAAGGAACATTCAACATCCATAATGTTTGTTTAAACGTAGAGTAGTGTTTCAGCTTTTCAGTTCAATTCAGCTGCTCAGTCCTGTCCGACACTTTGCGACCACATGAACTGCAGCACTCCAGGCCTCCCTTTCCATCACCAACTCCCAGAGTTCACCCAAACCCATGTCCATCGACTTGGTGATGTCATCCAACCATCTCATCCTCTGTCGTCCCCTTCTCCTCCTGCCCTCAATCTTTTCCAGCATCAGGGTCTTTTCAAATGAGTCAGCTCTTCGCAACAGGTGGCCAAAGTATTGCAGTTTCAGCTTCAACATCAGTCTTTCCAATGAACACTCAGGACTGATCTCCTTTAGGATGGACTGGTTGGATCTCCTTGCAGTCCAAGGGACTCTCAAGAGTCTTCTCCAACACCACAATTCAAAAGTGTCAATTCTTCAGCGCTCAGCTTTCTTTTATAGTTCAAATTTCACATCCATACATGACCACTGGAAAAACCATAGCCTTGACTAGATGGACCTTTGTTGGCAAAGTAATGTCTCTGCTTTTGAATATGCTATCTAGGTTGGTCATAACTTTTCTTCCAAGAAGTGTCTTTTAATTTCATGGCTGCAGTCACCATCTGCAGTGATTTTGGAGCCCAGAAAAATAAAGTAAGCCACTCTTTCCACTGTTTCCCCATCTATTTCCCATGAAGTGCTGGGACCGGATGCATGATCTTAGTTTTCTGAATGTTGAGCTTTAAGCCAACTTTTTCACTCTCCTCTTTCACTTTCATCAAGAGGCTCTTTAGTTCCTCTTCACTTTCTGCCATAAGGGTGGTGTCATCTGCATATCTGAGGCTATTGATATTTCTCCCAGCAATCTTGATTCCAGCTTGTGCTTCTTCCAGCCCAGCGTTTCTCATGATGTACTGTGCACATAAGTTAAATAAGCAGGGTGACAATATATAGCCTTGATGTACTCCTTTTCCTATTTGGAACCAGTCTGTTGTTCCACGTCCAGTTCTAACTCTTGCTTCTTGACCTGCATACAGGTTTGTAGGCTTATTTATTTCCTTCCAAAGAGGAAGGCACAATAATGATAAGACAGCAATAATTACCACACGCAGAAAATTGCAGTTTTATAACAAGTAGAAGCACAGAGATAAGTATAAAAGGCAAAATGCAATATATCAAAGATAACTGATTAGAATTAATATTAATTAATGTTAAAAACATCACTCTAAGCTCATCATTCTGTTAGAGTTTGAGGAAACCCAGTGGCTGTTATCTCTGTTTACTTCACTTAAGTTCAAAATCTGTTAAGAAAACAGTGGTTTTGGCAGATAAAAATCAAAGTGGAATCTTTATTATCAATAAAAATGGCACTGAAGAATGCAAATTAAATGTACTCAGCAAAGTCTTAACACTGAACTTAAGTGTTACACATGCCCATCCACTCAGTTGGAGGGAGCTCTGTGCTACCACATGTTTGTTTTCCTCCAGGGCAATCGAACAAACTTCGTAGTCACATTCAGAAGCTCTTCAATGTACCTATTATAATTTTGTTTTGTTTTCCTACGCCTTTCTAAATTACATTACAGTCAATATCCCTTCTTTCTTTCTTTTTGACAAAACACTTCAAAATTTCCTTATGGTATGCTGTGTGCATGTGCTTGCGCAACATATTTGGGTATGTGTATGTGTGTGTGTGTAGCAAATTCCGTCTTATCAGCAACAAAATATTTTTTTAAATTGTGGTTAGATTTGATAGGCAATGGAAAATATTGAGGGTTTTTTTTGACAAGTATCAAATATTATAAAATTATATGCTAAAATTTTGAAATTGATCATGTTTTAGAACGTCCCGTTTTCCTACAGCTAATGTAGTTCATAAAATGAAGACATTAAGAGAAAGCATTTATAAAAGTTAAAGCAAGTGACTCATACACAGCCAACTCTCAAGTAGATGACAGTTCCCTTTCTCCTTTTCATTTCCTTACTCTGGACCCTTGGAGGAAAAGGATGCAATTCTGAATTACTAGTCAAATTTAACAATCAAGTAGAGTTGGTAGCTTCTGAAATTATTGTCATTGATTTCTTTGGGCATCATTTAAAAATAGAATTGTGAGGTGTTATAAGAAGAAATAGACCTGTTATAATTTGGGAACAGGACAAGGAAAACAGTTTTCCAAAATTTCCTTGTGCCCTTCAGAATTCTCCAGTCAGTATATTTGTTCTTGATGTTATCACTACACTTTCATTTTCACTTTTCAATTTTATGGTGGATTTGAAAGAAAGTCTGTAGCTTAAGGTTTATAAATATTTAAGCTGTTGCTAGATAGAGTTGAGATCTGAAGCCAAGTGGAAAGAAGAAAACGTACTCGGGGGCAAAAACAAAACAAAACAAAACAAAACACGAAACATTAGGAAGCCTCAAACAGTGCCTGGAGAAGTTTTTAGGAAAAAAAGTGTGTGTACAGATAGAATCATCTACTTTGGAGCTAATTTTAAAGTACCTCAAAGCTGAAAAAATACAGGAAAATTCTTATATCTTCCACTGACGTAATTTATTTATAGTTCTGCTGCTGCTCTTTAGTTGCTAAGTTGGGTTCAACTCTCTGCAACCCCATGGGCTGTACCCCTCCAGGCTCCTTTGTCCATGGGATTTCTCAGGCAAGAATACTGGAGTGGCTTGCCATTTTCTTCCCTAGGGGATCTTCCCGACCCAGGGATCAAACCCAGGTCTCCTGCGTTGCAGGCAGATTCTTTGCCAGTGAGCCACCTGGGAAGCCCATTTATAGGTATAGTATAATCAAATTCCCTTTTATAGGTTTGGGCCCAGAAGTAGAATCTTAGTAAGAATAGACAGCATTAAATAGACAGTATATATATATATATATATCGGTTTATTCTATTTATTCTAAAAATAAAGATTACTCAGAAAGCACACATTTAACAATTATAGCAATAATAAAAAGTTCAAAACACTTCTAAGTGGTGTGTATGGTAGTAAGTGCTGCAGAATTATCTTCTCATGTAGTCAATGTCATGAAGTAGGTCTCATTACCTGTACTTTAAGTATGAAAGAATTGACATTTATAGAAGAGGAGTCAACAATAGACAGCATTCTAACCCTAGTCTGTCCTACCCAAAGTCCATGATCCTATCCACACAAAACACAATCTTTATCACTTGGTGCAATAGGCAGACCTTAGAGTGGGCCCCCTGACTCCCGCCCTTGGTGTTCATGCCTGGTAAAATCTCTTCCTTCTGTTTGTGGTAGAACCTCTGACCTGCTTTTTAAACAATGGAATGCAGGAAAGGTGAAGAGCTTAAAACCCCAAATCAGACTTTCTGCGGTCTTAAAGAAATTATTGGTCATGTTGGAAAAGCCCATGTGTCAAGGAACTGTGGGCAAGCTCAAGAAATGAAAGGCATCCAAACTGGAAAGGAAGAAGTAAAGCTGTAACTATTCGTGGATGACATCATTTTATATAATGAAAACACTAGAGACTCCACCAAAAACTGTTAGAAATAATGTAATACATTAAAATTGCAGGATACTATACAGTAATCTGTTGCATTTCTATACACTAACAATGAGCTAGCAGAAAGAGAAATTAAGAAAACAATTCCGTTTATACTCACAACAAGAATAAAAAATTACCTAGGAATAAATTTAACCGAGGAAGTGAAAGACCTGTATGCTGAAAACTATAATAGTGCCTTGGAATACTGTGAATTAATAGATTGGATAAGATTCTCTATACCTTCAAAGTATTTAAGATAAAATTCAAAAGTCATAGTCTATGGAAATAATTTGCAAGTCTTAAAAAAAGGCTAGTTGACCAAAATAAGATCAAATAAACACTATAAAGATGCAAATGTGATACAAAATACTTTATGTAAATGGAAAAATTTACCTGTAGCAATTTTAAAACTTTCTCCAAGGTCATGTAATTACATGGAATTCATTTTTTTAATGTGTGTGTATATACACATATCAGAGAAGGCAATGGCCATCACATTTTGTCCAAAGGTTTTTAAATGGTTCACATGACAAGCTAAAATATAAAATTTGATTTTCTCAGTTCCTTGAGGACTGTCAAACGCAAATCTGTGAAGAAACATTTTCTTTCCATTAAATCAGTGTATTTTACGTGCACTATATATTTGTTTTGAGTGTTTATCTTCAGGAAACAGTTTCAGAGATTTTTCATAATTTCAGGATATAATTTTATGAGGAAGAATCATCACTTTTATGATATTTTAAGAAACCTTTATGAAAAGGTAGATATCACTGATTTGATAGCACTTATTGAAGTTGTAAAGTATAAAGTGACTTCATAAGATTGATTTTTACTCTTGGAAACACACTCCAGATACTTCCTGAACTTAGGACAAAGTTATTTATTATTTTTTATATATTTGATATGATTTTTAAACTAAAAACATAAGACTGAAGTTCTGTGAAACTTTAAGATAAAGAGTAATGAAAATGCAAAAAATATTGGCATCAGGAATTTTTATAAAGTGAATTGTGTGCCCCTAAAATTCAAACAATGAAGCACTAAACCCAATGTGACCACATTTTGAGATTGAGGTTTTTTTTTTTATTTAATTTTATTTTATTTTTTAACTTTACAATATTGTATTGGTTTTGCCATATATCAACATGAATCCGCCACAGGACTGAGGTTTAATACGGTAAATAAGATTAAGTTAAACCATAAGCTTTAAGGCTCTCATCAGATAGGACTAGTGCACTCATAAGAAAATTAAAAGACACCAAAGGTCTCTCTGTTTCTTTTCACAGAGTTACAGAGCAAAGGTCATATGAAGCCACAGTGAGAAGGTGGCTGTCTGCAAGTCAGGAAGAGAGGAAGAAAGCAAACCTCCTGGCACTTTGACCTCGGGTTCCTAACCTCCATAACTGTAAGAAAATAAATTTCTGCTGTTTAACTTACCCAATCTCTGGTATATTATGGCAGCCCAAATTGACTAGTACAGGGCTAAAAGTGATGGAGAGACATGGAGAAGAAGATGCTGTGGGAAAAAAATCTATGAAGGTAACATTGCAGTCTTAAAGTGGTAAATAAGATGTTTCTAAATGAAGAAAATAATATCTAGAAAAATGGAAAGATTAATTTGAGTTTAATAAATATAAAGATTATGTCATAATATCAAAATATTTAATTGGTCCTTCTATAATATATATACAAATACAACCAGGGATATAACAGAAGCAAACATAATTGCCACAAATGAGGGCATTTAAACTCAGTAGACTGTGTTTCTGTAGAGTTTGTTTCACACACTCTAACTTGTGAAAATTCTAAATGAGTGACTCTACTTCAAGAAGTCTCTATGTATGTGAGTGTGGTATGTTCTATAATTTTATATCCAGGATAATTTTTTAAGTTTATAATTCATTTTTTAAAAGAAAACAAATATAACCTTTATGTTTTATATAATTGACTCCATAAACAAACCTATGCATAAAATTAGTATTTAGGAGCAGTCTGATATTCCTCAATAACTGACAAACACATTCATTTTAAAGGTAAATAAGATGGTCAATAAAGGTAAATAAAATACAGCTTCCCTGGTGGCACAGATGGTAAAGCGTCTGCCTGCAATGCAGGAGACCTGGGTTCGATCCCTG
The DNA here is from genome assembly GCF_029378745.1 of Bos indicus. Classification (NCBI taxonomy): domain Eukaryota; kingdom Metazoa; phylum Chordata; class Mammalia; order Artiodactyla; family Bovidae; genus Bos; species Bos indicus. The sequence continues at coordinate 55,726,707 of NC_091765.1, read as the reverse complement.
GATTGGGAAGATCTCCTGGAGAAGGAAATGGCAACCCACTCCAGTATTCTTGCCTGGAGAATCCCACAGATGGAGGAGCGTGGTAGGCTATAGTCCATGGGGTCACAAAGAGTCAGACACGACTGAGTGACTTCACTAAGATGGTCAAAATATTCATTAATTAATAGGTATCATAGGCATTTTCAAGCTAATTATACCATCAGTTCAGTTCAGTCGGTCAGTCATGTTTGACTCTTTGCAACCCCATGAATCACACGTGGCACGCCAGGCCTCCCTGTCCATCACCAACTCCCAGAGTTCACTCAGACTCACGTCCATCGAGTCAGTGATGCCATCCAGCCATCTCATCCTCTGTCGTCCCCTTCTCCTCCTGCCCCCAATCCCTCCCAGCATCAGAGCCTTTTCCAATGAGTCAACTTTTCGCGTGAGGTGGCCAAAGTACTGGAGTTTCAGCTTTAGCATCATTATTCCTTCCAAAGAAATCCCAGGGCTGATCTCCTTCAGAATGGACTGGTTGGATCTCTTTGCAGTCCAAGGGACTCTGAAGAGTCTTCTCCAACACCACAGTTCAAAAGCATCAATTCTTCGTCGCTCAGCTCTCTTCACAGTCCAACTCTCACATCCATACATGACCACTGGAAAAACCATAGCCTTGCTAGACGGACCTTTGTTGGCAAAGTAATGTCTCATGCTATCTAGGTTGGTTATAACTTCTCCTCCAAAGAGTAAGTGTCTTTTAATGTCATGGCTTCAATCACCATCTGCAGTGATTTTGGAGCCCCCCAAAATAAAGTCTGACACTGTTTCCACTGTTTCCCCATCTATTTCCCATGAAGTGCTGGGACCAGATGCCATGATCTTTGTTTTCTGAATGTTGAGCCAACTTTTTCACTCTCCACTTTCACTTTCATCAAGAGCCTTTTTAGTTCTTCTTCACTTTCTGTCCTAAGGCATCTGCATATCTGGGGTTATTGATATTTCTTCTGGCAATCTTGATTCCAGCTTGTGCTTCTTCCAGCCCAGCATTTCTCATGATGTACTCTGCATATAAGTTAAATAAGCAGGGTGACAATATACAGCCTTGATGTACTCCTTTTCCTATTTGGAGCCAGTCTGTTGTTCCATGTCCAGTTCTAACTGTTGCTTCCTGACCTGCATATAGGTTTCTCAAGAGGCAGGTCAGATGGTCTGGTATTCCCATCTCTTTCAGAATTTTCCAGAGTTTGTTGTGATCCACAGAGTCAAAGGCTTTGGCATAGTCAATAAAGCAGAAATAGATGTTTTTCTGGAACTCTCTTGCTTTTTCCATGATCCAGTGGATGTTGGCAATTTGATCTCTGGTTCCATTGCCTTTTCTAAAACCAGCTTGAACATCTGGAAGTTCACGGTTCATGTATTGCTGAAGCCTGGCTTGGAGAATTTTGAGCATTACTTTACTAGCATGTGAGATGAGTGCAATTGTGTGCTAGTTTGAGCATTCTTTGGCATTGCCTTTCTTTGGGAATGGAATGGAAACTGACCTTTTTCAGTCCTGTGGCCACTGCTGAGTTTTCTAGATTTGCTGGCATATTGTGTGCAGCACTTTCACAACATCATCTTTCAGGATTTGAAATAGCTCACTGGAATTCCATCACTTCCACTAGCTTTGTTCATAGTGATGCTTTCTAAGGCCAACTTGACTTCACATTCCAGGATGTCTGGCACTAGGTGAGTGATCACACCATAGTTTTTATCTTAGTCATGAAGGTCTTTTCTGTACAGTTCTTCTGTGTATTCTTGCCACCTCTTCTTAATATCTTCTGCTTCTGTTAGGTCCATACCATTTCTGTCCTTTATCAAGCCCATCTTTGCATGAAATGTTCACTTGGTATCTCTAATTTTCTTGAAGTGATCTCTAGTCTTTCCCATTCTGTTGTTTTCCTCTATTTCTTTGGATTGATCGCTGAGGAAAGCTTTCTTATCTCTCCTTGCTATTCTTTGGAACTCTGCATTCAGACGTTTATATCTTTCCTTTTCTCCTTTACTTTTCGTTTCTCTTCTTTTCATAGCTATTTGTAAGGCCTCCTCAGACAGCCACTTTGCTTTTTTGCATTTCTTTTCCATGGTGATGGTCTTGATCCCTGTCTCCTGTACAATGTCACAAACTTCCGTCCACAATTATACCATAGGTTTCTTATTATTCACACTCAAGAGATTGTATATGTATCAGAATATACATAAAATATGTTTATGAACATCAAAATATCAAATATGTTTAAACATCAGACATATTTGTTATAAACATCAAAATAAGTTTATGAACATCATCAGCCATGAAATTAAAAGACCCTTGCTTAATGGAAGAAAAGCTATGACTAACCCAGACAGCATATTAAAAAGCAGAGACACTGCTTTGCCAAGAAAGGTCTTTATAGTCAAAGCTATTGTTTTTCCAGTAGTCATGTATGCACGTGAAATTTGGATTATAAATAAAGCTGAGTGCTGAAGAATTGATGCTTTTGAACTGTGGTGTTGGAGAAGACTCTTGAGAGTCCCTTGGACTGCAAGGAGATCCAGCCAGTCCACCCTAAAGGAAATCAGTCCTGAATAGTCATTGGAAGGGTTGATGCTGAAGTTCCAATACTTTGGCCACCTGATGTGAAAAACTGACTCACTGGAAAAGATCCTGATTTTCGGAAAGACTGAAGGCAAGAGGAGAAGCGGACTACAGAGGATTAAATGGTTGGATGTCATCACCAACTCAATAGACGTGAGTTTGAGCAAGATCTGGGAATTAGTGATGGACAGGGAAGCCTAGAGCGCTGCAGCCCATGGGATCACAAAGAGTTGGACACTACTGAGTGACTGAACTGAACTGAACTTATGAACATCAAAATATTTCAATGTTACTTTTTGTAGTTTACAGTACAAATTATTTAGGGAGTTAGTCTAATGGTTTATCTTTTCATGGGAAATAAGCACATTACATTATGTCTTGTTTTGATTAATTGGATTATTAAGGTAGGCTTTGAGTGGGAAAAGGGGCTTACATACGCACATGGAATTTGCATGATACTGTCATTAACAGCAAATCACAGTGCTTGCTAGAGTCTCATTGTTACTCCAATTTGGGATCATAGGCAGCTGCTCTCTAACTCTCCCTAAAAGAGTCATATCAGCATTTATTTTTTTTTAATTTGATATGACTATAATACTCTACTGAAAAAATTAGAAATGACTTATATTTGAATATAAATTTAGCCTAATTAGTACAATTTTTAAAAAACATTATGTTTCTGTTTCTTTTTACAGACTCTGAAATCTCCTACTTCTTTCTCCCCATCCTAGGCGTCATGTCTAGCTCTCCCAATAGATAATAACTTTACCATACCCTTCCACAGGGCCCTTTCCATTTCAAATTTTGATTGTGAGACTCTAAAATGAACACATAGTTTCGCTAGACATTAGATAATTACACTAGGTTTCAGAAAAGCAAGATATTATTTATTATCATCCTCAAAATGTAATGTCGTGTTTGTGGAGATATTTAACCATGATAATATTTTATAGTCTTTGAGCAGCTTAAATCTAGAACATGAAACATGTTTTGTCTAGTATAAATCCATGTAATAACAGGATTGTTGAAAGAAAGATATTTAATGAATGGTGAAGTGTTGTCAAAATTTTCATAATACCTGTGTGGATAATCTTAGGTGGTCTATTTGAGGGAGTGGTAGGAGGAAAATAAATGAGCATCTACATTTAATCATGGACAGATGATGTCAGGGCAAAATGGTTGGACTTCATTCACTAGATTACAGTAACCCATTCTGAGTTATTAAGCAGACAAGTAGCAGAATGGAAAACATTTTGGGAAGACTAATATAACAGAGGTGGACAAGGTAGAGAAACTATAAAAGTGGAGTCTTTACAGCCCAGTGAATTGTTCTATTTCAGAAAGGTATAAAAACAACATGAATCAATGAAAGTAAAGGTATAAAATATTGTTGTCTAAATAGATATAAGCAGGAGATAGAGAAGTGTAAAATGAATTTGAGATTTTGATTTAAAGAAATAGAAGAATGTGATGCATTTAACAAAGCGAGAAATTAGATAAATAGGGGAAATTTATGAATTTTCCTTTATGTGTGTTGAGTATGAAATGGAAGTGAAATAGTAGATAGTAAACATATAAGACTTACTATATGCTGCACATACTTCTAAGCACTTTTCAGATATTTACTCATTCAATATCAAACAATACATTTTATAATATCTATTTTTTTAAATTTAATTTTATTTTTTAACTTTACAATATTGTATTGGTTTTGCCATACATCAAAATGAATCCACCACAGGTATACATGTGTTCCCCATCCCGAACCCTCCTCCCTCCCCATACCATTCCCCCGGGTTGCCCCAGTGCACCAGCCCCAAGCATCCAGTATCGTGCATCGAACCTGGACTGGTGACTCATTTCATACATGATATTATACATGTTTCAATGCCATTCTCCCAAATCATCCCACCCTCTCCCTCTCCCTCTCTCACAGAGTCCAAAAGACTGTTCTATACATCAGTGTCTCTTCTGCTGTCTCGTATACAGGGTTATTGTTACCATCTTTCTAAATTCTATATATATGTGTTAGTATCTCACATGCTAGTAAAGTAATGCTCAAAATTCTCCAAGCATCAGAGTCTTTTCCAATGAGTCAACTCTTCACATGAGGTGGCCAAAGTACTGGAGTTTCAGCTTTAACATCATTCCTTTCAGCTTTAGCATCATTCCCCTTCTCCTCTTGCCCCCTGGAGAAAGGGACGACTGAGGATGAGATGGCTGGATGGCATCACTGACTCGATGGACGTGAGTCTGGGTGAACTCCGGGAGTTGGTGATGGACCGGGAGGCCTGGCGTGCTGCGATTCATGGGGTTGCAAAGAGTAGGACACAACTGAGCGACTGATCTGATCTGATCTGATACTGTATTGGTGTTTTTCTTCTGACTTACTTCACTCTGTATAATATCTAAATAATATTTTTAGACAATTGATGATATCTGATTTAGAACTGCAAACATTTAGAACTGCAAACAGATCATCAGTATCTGTCATTGTTCTTATCAAGGCCCCTTCTACAGGAAAAAAGCAATAATAATTCTAAAATTACTTAAGTTTATATAGAGACTGTCATAGATAAAACCAAGTTTCCTGTATCTCTGAATATATATTTCCATTAGAGTTCATAGGAAGTATTTCAATTTTGAGAAAACAAAGGTTAAATTTTAAGTATCATTCATGCATGAGTATGTGCTAAGTAGCTTCAGTTATGTCTGATTCTTTGCAATCCCATGGTCTGTTTCCACCAAGCTGTTCAGTCCATGGGATTCTCCAGGCAAGAATACTGGAGTGGGTTTCCGTGACCTTCTCCATGGAACCTTTCCGACCCAGGTAGCAAACCCGTCTCTAACCTATCCTGCATTGGCAGGTGGGTTCTTTACCACTATTGCCACATGGGAAGCCAGGTGTCATTCATACAATGTCACTAAGTTACAAGATAGTAACTACACATTTCAAAGTTACATCATTTCGCCTTAAAAGAGCTTAGAGGCAGTTTGCAGTTACCTCCTGCACTTATATACTTTTGGCTAAGACAAAGTGACTTTTTTTCTTTAGGATCTGTGCAAAATAGTTCATTTTTTGCCTTTCTATACTGACTGTGACTTTGGATCATTCTACAGTAATATTGTAACTTAATATAGAATATTACATTTTACCATTTCTGTCGGTGCTTCCAGTTAATACTAGTAGGAGTAGCAAAAATCTGCCTTTGAGCACAAATTTTATTCACTCAAGAATTCCTCCCAGAAATGAGCCAAAAACATATTAGCAAATATAAACCTTTTTTGGAGACCTATTGGCCACTGGATCTAGACTTTCTTAAAATAATACTTAGGAATTCACAGCCATACATGGCAACTCTATAATGCTTGAAAACTATAATAGACTGTGAGAGAAATCATGTTTGACACATTCAAAAAAGACTTTTCCTCTTTGACCACATTTATTCAAACTTCTTTTATTCTGCCTTCCTTTGCTACTCATCCCCATGGTTTCTTTCTCTTTGTCTACACCTTATTTCTTCATTTCCAGTCACTTTCTCACTGCATTTTCCTCTTAGAACTATGGTGCTGGAGAAGACTCCCAAAAGTCCCCTGGACAGCAAGGAGATCAAATAAGTCAATCTTAAGGGAAATCAACCCTGAATACTCATTAGAAAGACTGATGCTGAAGCTGAAGCTCCAGTATTTTGGTCATCTGATGCAAAAGAGCCAACTCAGTGGCAAAGTCCCTGATGCTGGAAAGATTGAAGGCAGAAGGAAAGCGGGCATCAGAGGATGAGATGGTTGGATGGCATCACTGATGCAATGGACATGAATGTGGGCAAACTTTGGGAGATGGTGAGGGACAGGGAGGCCTGGCGTGCTATAGTCTGTGGGGTCACAAAGAGTCGGACACGACTGGGCAACTGAACAACAGCACCAACACCGCCTTATCTTTTCATTTTCTCACTATGTTTTTCTTTTTTCTTCTCTTCTTTTTTTTTTTTTGTGTGTGTGTGTGTTTTTTTTTAATTAATTTTATTTTATTTTTAAACTTTACATAATTGTATTAGTTTTGCCAAATATCAAAATGAATCCACCACAGGTATACATGTGTTCCCCGTGTGGAGATTCCTTAAAAAACTGGAAATAGAACTGCCTTATGATCCAGCAATCCCACTGCTGGGCATACACACTGAGGAAACCAGAAGGGAAAGAGACACGTGTACCCCAATGTTCATCGCAGCACTGTTTACAATAGCCAGGACATGGAAGCAACCTAGATGTCCATCAGCAGATGAATGGATAAGAAAGCTATGGTACATATACACAATGGAGTATTACTCAGCCATTAAAAAGAATACATTTTCTTCTCTTCTACATGTTATTTCCACTGTTAAAACTAAATTTATTCTTTTTACTTAACTTTAATCTCTTTTTTAGTTACTTCATTCAATTATTTTAAGTGGAAGTAGATTTGAATTTGATACTAAAACAGAAGTACATGTTTCCTAAACCCAAGCAGAAATAATATCTTGTCTTTTTGCTACTTACTGTAGGGAAAGACAAAATAATTACACATCAACATTTAATGTCACTGAACTTTTAAAGAAGATTTAATGCTAATAAAATGTATTTTGTACTTTTTTCCTAAGGTGTAAAAATAAAAACTACTTATATTTCATTTTTAAAGTGCTCAAATAAAATTTTTATGTTTGTAGTATATAGCGATTCTGACCCTGATGACTCATATTTGGAAAATTCATTGTTTACCTTTAAAATGGCATATCATCTTATTTGTTCTAGTTTATAATACTTGCTAACTGTTAATTTTTTTTGAACTGTCAGAGCTTTATGTGTCTTTTAATATGATGAAAGAAAAAAAAGATTTGCATTTCTCTGATAATGAGTGATGTTGAGCATGACACCGATGTATAGATCAGTCTTATGGACTCTGTGGGAGAGGGAGAGGGTGGGGAGATTTGGGAAAATAGCATTGAAACATGTATAATATCATGTTTGAAACGAGTCGCCAGTCCAGGTTCCATGCACGGTACTGGATGTTTGGGGCTGGTGCACTAGGACGACCCAGAGGGAGGGGAGGGGAGGGAGGAGGGTGGAGGGTTCAGGATGGGGAACGCGGGTATACCTGTGGCAGATTCATTTCGATATTTGGCAAAACTAATACAATTATGTAAAGTTTAAAAATAAAATAAAATAAAAAAAAAAAAAAGAAAGTTAATTGTACAGTCGTGTTTGACTCTTTGCAATCCCATGGACTGTGGCCTGTCCAGGTCCTCTCTCCATGGAATTCTTCAGGCACGAGTTACTGGAGTGGGTGCCATACCTTCTCCAAGGGGTCTTCCCGACCCAGGGATTGAACCTAGTTTTCCTGCATTATAGGCAGATTCTTTACTGAGCCACTAGGGAAGCCCTTTAATATGATAATAATCCAATGTTATAGCTTGGATATATATTGAAGGTGAAGAAATGTTGTCTCCTTGAATATTAATCCATATCTAATAAAGTTCAAGTAACAAGAGAAATCAGTTTATATAATATTTTATATAATCCTACAGTTAAAAAGGACATTAGGCATGTAAATAATACATTTTAAAAGCATTTTCCTTCATTAAATAGTTATTTAACTTTCTCCTTCATTTTAGATATGTAGAAACTGATATCCAGGGAGATTAGGGACTCCTATGAATCACTCTGACAGTGATGCCAGTGATAGGACCAGAACTCATCTGTGCTGAATCCTTTTTTAGTAGCCTTTGAAATTTCATTCTGCTGCAAAAAAAAAAACAACAAACAAATGCATAAAAATAAAGACAAGAATTCAAAATTTCTGTCACTATGGTAATCCAAGTTAGTGTGCTAATCAGTAGTTCTCACTTTTATATCCCCCAATAATTGAATGCTATAGGGGATTCAAACTGTTAGGTCTTTCTAGGTTTTGATAGCTGCATGATGCTCATAAACATCAAGATAAACAGCGATGGCACCCCACTCCAGTACTCTTGCTTGGAAAATCCCATGGATGGAGGAGCCTGGTAGGCTGCAGTCCATGGGGTCTCGAAGAGTCGGACACGACTGAGCAACTTCACTTTCACTTTTCACGTTCATGTATTGGAGAAGGAAATGGCAACCCACTCCAGTGTTCTTGCCTGGAGAATCCCAGGGACGGGGGAGCCTGGTGGGCTGCCGTCTATGGGGTCCTACAGAGTCAGACACGACTGAAGTGACTTAGCAGCAGCAGCAGCAGCAAGATAAACAATTATGGAATTATCCTAATGTATTGTAAGAATGTTTGATATATTTGTCTGTCTTTCTGGGATTTGAATATGGCTTAGATTCAGAAAAAAATATGTCAGCATTTTAAACAATTACAGCTATGGTAAATAAAATGCTTTAAGAAACTTCACTAAGTCTTCAAAATGCCCATTAGCCTCCAACCATTTTGACCTAGGTTCAATTCCTGGGTTGGGAAGATCCCCTGGAGAAGGAAACAGATACCCACTTCAGTATTCTGCCTTGGAGCATTCCATGGATCAAAAAGAGTTGGAATACTGAGCGACTTTCACTTTCACTTTGATTTAACTGGAATTTTTTAAGTTTTCCTTTTAAACTATCTTTAAGTAGAAAGCATCTTGAATCTATTCCAACTCATAAATTCATAATTAGTTTTACTTACAATTTAGTACCTGTACCTCATTTGCATAACTATCTGCTACATTTGCATCAACACAGCACAGGATCTATAACTTACTTACTGAAAGTACCTCACAGCATTTACAAAGAGCTGCTCCACTCGGAAGCTGCTTATGTTTGCATGGTGGCTGTATTTGAATTATCACAGCTGTGATTTACTTCCAGTCTCCAACTCAGTAATTTCAGTATAGTAGATTTTTTATTTTTAATTTATTAATTTTTCTTAGCATCTATTACACCTTGACCACAAGTTCAATTTCCAGCTGGAGATGTAGCCATTTATATTCTGAGTCTAGAGTCACTGTTACCAGAGAGTGATTACCTATTACCAGCAATTTGATTTAGTACATGTGAAAAATGAGACACCTCTTTGACATCCTTGTGGAGGTGTCAAGTAAACATTTAATCATTTAACTGTGAAACTGTAGGGAGAGATGTGATATATATATATTTGGTATATTTGGTAGATAGCATTTTTTGATACTGATATTAAACAGAATAGTCAGCATTGTTTTGTTTTCTTTTTTTTTCCTCAGATATTTTTAGTTCTGGAGACAATAGCCTGCAATAAGTTTACTCTTGGCTTTAACTAGGGTGTTTTCATCAGGCGAGTATGTCAGTGAGAGGGGCAAAGATATTGATGGTGTATACAAAAGGTTATAACTGATTAAGGAAATAAGTGAGGTCATATGGAGCTTAAAGAATACTAAAAACTGATATAATCAGTGTTGTCTAGGTTCCAGTGGAGTCAAAGATTTGGAAGAATATGGAACTACAATGACTAATCTGAAGAAAAAAAAAAGGAAAGTGGTAGTTGGAGAGTTGAAGGTACAGAAACAGGTTATGAGGGGCTACAGTTATTATATGTAAGAGTAGCTGAAAGAGAAGAGGATACAACTCTGGAGAATAGGAGATTTAGCAAGGGAGACTGAGGAACTAAAATGTTAGGGTAACGGAAGAATTGTGATGATTTGAGTAATGTTAAAGAGGGTAACAAAAATCCAGGAAATAAAATTTGGAAAATGAAGAGAAGAGCCTTAGGATGTAGATGAATGCAACAAGGAGGAGGAGTAAGTGGAAGAGTCTGAAGACAAGAGACTCAATTTAAATGTACAGTTCTTTTTTTTTTTTTTTAGTCATTTTATTTATTCTTTTAATTTTATTTTATTTTTAAACTTTACAATATTGTATTAGTTTTGCCCAGTGTTGAAATGAATCCGCCACAGGTATACCCGTGCTCCCAATCCTGAACCTTCCTCCCTCCTCCCTCCCCATACCCTCCCTCTGGGCCGTCCCAGTGCACCAGCCCCAAGCATACTTGTTCTACATTTTGCCACTCTCTTCTATTAACAGGAAAAGTGCATGAGGATACAAACTTTAGATATCTGTTAACTACTCTATCTCCAGTGTCTAGAAGAGTGTCTGACATACATTTGTTATTTTTCAGTCACTTAATTATGTGTGACTCTGCAATCCCACAGACTGCAACATGCCATGCTCCTCTGTCCACTACTATCACCAGGAGTTTGTTCAAATTTATGTCCTTTGAGTAAGTAATGCCTCACAACCATCTCATCCTCTGCTACCCTCTTTTCCTTCTGCCTTCAATTTTTCCCAGCATCAAGGTCTTTTCCAATGCTTTGGCTCTTTGAATCAGGTGACCAACATTTTGGAGTTTCAAATTCAGCATCAGTTCTTCCAATGAATATTCAGAGTTGATTTCCTTTAGGATTGACTGGTATGATCTCCTTGTTGTCCAAGGAATTCTCAAAAGTCTTTTCCAGCACCACAATTTGAAAGCATCAATTCTTTGGTGCTCAGCCTTCTTTCTGGTCCAACTCTCACATCTGTACATGACTACTGGAAAAACCATAGCTTTGAGTATATGGAACTTCGTTGGCAAAGTAGTGTCTCTGATTTTTAATACACTGTCTAGCTTTGTCATAGCAATTGTTTGACATATATAGCCATGCAATTGTTGAATAAATAAATCATCACACAAAGAAGAATCTGTAAGACAGAAATACCTCAAAAGCACACATATATATTATAATTTTGTATATAATGTGTTTTGTTCAGGGTTCAATGGTGACTCATACAAAATAGTAAGCAATTCTACTTGAAAAGGATCAATCATAAAAGACTTCTGAGAAAAGGTAAGTCAAAATCTGAATTCCTAGAATATGGTTATGTGTTGTAAAGATGAAGAGAGAAGGAAGTGTGGTCGCTATACCAGTAATAGAAATTTGTCAAGGAAGAGCTTTGTAAGAACAGGTGTGAAATAATGTATACTTCTAAAATGTGGTTTTGTATTATTTTACATACAATAGAGTCATTGAAAATAATTCAAAATGAGCTGATGAGACAAAAGGCAGTTACAGTTACCTCTACTTATTCAGAGATAATAATTGTTATCAACTTGGTATTTATTATATGCCGTGTCGGGCCACCCAAGACAGATGGGTTATGGTGGAGAGTTCTGAGAAAACGTGGTCCACTGGAGAAGGGAATGGCAAATCACTTCAGTATTCTTGCCTTGAGAACCACATTAACAGTATGGAAAGGCAAAAAGATAGGACACTGAAAGGTGCCTAATATGCTACTGGAGAAAAGTGGAGAAGTAACTCCAGAAACAATGAAGAGACAGAGCCAAAGCAAAAACAACACCCAGTTGTGGATGTGACTGGTGACGGAAGTAAAGACTGCTGCTGCAAAGATCAATATTGCATAGGAGCCTGGAATGGTAGGTCCATGAATCAAGGTAAATTAGAAGTGGTCAAACATGAAATGGCATGAGTGAACATTGACATTTTAGGAATCAGTGAACTAAAACGGATTGGAATGGGAAAATTTAATTCAGATGATCATTAATCTACTATTACTGTGGGCAAGAATCCCTTAGAAGAAATGGAGTAGCCCTCATAGTCAACAATAGAGTCTGAGATGCAGTACTTGCTTGCAATCTCAAAAATGACAGAATGAATTATTTCCAAGGCAAAACATTCAATATCAGGGTAATTCAATTCTATGTCCCAAACCAGTAATGCTGAAGAAGCCGAAGTTGAATGGTTCAATGAAGGCTTACAAGACCTTCTAGACTGTCTAACACCCTTCTAACACCCAGAAAAGATGCCCTTTTCATTATGGGGGACTGGAATGCAAAAGTAGGAAGTCAAGAAATACCTGGAATAACAAGCGATTTGGCCTTGGAGTACAAAATGAAGCAGGGCAAAGACTAACAGTTTTGCCAAGAGAACATACTGGTCATAGCAAACACCCTCTTCCAACAACACAAGATAAGACATTACACATGGACATTACCTGATGGTCAAAATCAAAATCAGATTGATTATATTCTTTGCAGCTAAAGATGGAAAAGCTCTGTACAGTCAGCAAAAACAAGACTGGGAGCTGACTATGGTTCAGATCATGAACTCCTTATTGCCAAATTCAGACTTAAATTGAAGAAAGTAGGTAAAACCACTAGACCATTCAGGTGTGACCTAAATCAAATCCCTTACAATTATACAGTGGAAGTGAGAAATAGATTAAAGGGATTAGATCTGATAGACAGAGTGCCTGATGAACTATGGACAGAGGTTTGTGACATTGTACAGGAGGCTGTGATTAAGACCATCCCCCCCCCCCAAAAAAAAAAAATAAATGCAAAAAGGCAAAATGGTTGTCTGAGGAGGACTTACAAATAGCTGAGAAAAGAAGAGAAGCTAAAGGCAAAGGAGAAAAGGAAAGATATATCCATTTGAATGGAGAGTTCCAAAGAATATCAATGAGAGATAAGAAAGCATTCCTCAGGGATCAATGCAAAGAAATAGAGGAAAACAATAGAATGGGAAAGACTAGAGTTTTTTTCAAGAAAATTAGAGATACCAAGGGAACATTTTATGCAAAGTTGAGCACAACAAAGGACAGAAATGGTATGGACCTAACAGAAGCAGAAGATATTAAGAAGAGGTGGCACGAATACAGAGAAGGACTGTACAAAAAAGATCTTCATGATGAAGATAATCACAATGGTGTGATCACTCACCTAGAGCCAGACATCCTGGAATGCGAAGTCAGGTGGGCCTTAGGAAGCATCCCTATGAACGAAGCCAGTGGAGATGATGGAATTCCAGTTGAGCTATTTCAAATCTTAAAAGATGATGCTATGAAAGTTCTGCACTCAATACGCGAGCAAATTTGGAAAACTCAGCAGTGGCCACAGAACTGGAAAAAGTCAATTTTCATTCCAATCTCAAAGAAGGACAATGCCAAAGAATGTTCAAACTACTCCACAATTGCACTCATCTCACAGGCTAGCAAAGTAATGCTCAAAATTCTCTAAGCTGGGCTTCAACACTACATGAACCATGAATATCCAGATGGTCAGATTTAGAAAAGACAGAGGAACTGGAAATCACATTGCTAACACATGTTGGAACATAGAAAAAGCAAGAGAATTCCAGAAAAACATCTACTTTTGCTTTATTGATTATACCAAAGCCTTTGACTGTGTAGATCACAACCATCTGGAAAATTCTTCAAGAGTTGGAAGTACCAGACCACCTGACCTGCCTCCTGAGAAATCTATGTGCAGGTCAAGTTGCAACAGTTAGAACTGGACATGGCACAACAGACTGGTTCCAAATTGGGAAAAGAGTACATCAAGCCTGTGTATTGTCACTCTGCCTATTTAATTTATGCACGGTGTAGGTCATGCAAAGTGCTAGGCTGGATGAATCACCAGCTGGGGTCAAGATTGCTGGGAGTAATATCAATAATCTCAGATACACAGATGAAACCACCTTTAAGGCAGAAAGTTAAGAGGAAATAAAGAGCCTCTTGATGAAAGTCAAAGAGGATTGTGAAAAAGTTGGCTTAAATCTCAACATTCAAAAAACAAAGCTCATGGCATCTGGTCCCATCACTTCATGGCAAATAGCTGGGGAAACAATAGAAACAGTGACAGATTTTATTTCTTGGGCTCCAAAATCACTGCAGATGGTGACTGCAGCCATGAAATTAAAAAACTCTTGCTCCTTGGAAGAAAAGCTATGACCAACCTAGACAGTGTATTAAAAAGCGGAGACATTACTTTGCTGACAAAGGTCTGTCTACTCAAAGCTATGGGTTTTCAAGTAGTCACGTATGGATGTGAGAGTTGGACCATAAAGAAAGCTGAGCACTGAAGAATTGATGCTATTGAACTATGGTGTTGGACAAGACATTTGTGAGTCTCTTGGACTTCAAGGAGATCCAACCAGTCAATCCTAAGGGAAATCAGTCCTGAAGAGTCATTGGAAGGACTGATGCTGAAGCTGAAACTTTTCCACCTGATATGAAGAACCTATCATTGGATAAGACCCTGATGCTGAGAAATATTGAAGGCAGGAGGAGAAGGGGAAGACAGAAGATGAATTGATTAGATGGTATCCCCGACTTGATGGACATGAGTTTGAGCAAGCTCTGGGAGCTGGTGATGGGCATGGAAGCCTGGCGTGCTGCTGTCCACGGGGTCACAAAAATGGACACAACTGAGGGACTGAACTGAACTGACTGATTTATTATATACCTACACATATACATGAATGGATTTAAAAAATATCAGTTGTACTAACCAACGGAAACTTCTTCATGACTTGTTTTCTGTATCAATATGTAAAGAACTGCTTTATTATTTTTTGATGAAAACATAGAGGTCTTAACAGGTTTGGGTAGGAAATATATGATAATTTCACCAAATATTTCCTTGTTTATTCTCCTTTTGCATCAATGTTTCCCTGAAACAAAACCAATAGGGTGAGTGTATGTTTACATATCTATGTGTCTGTATCTATCTGTGTTTCCACATCTCTATCTATCTATCTAGACAAATGTGGAGATAGAGACCTAAAGAAAGAAAGGAGAGGAAAGCATTTTATTTATTTTAAGACATTGCTTTATAGGATTGTAAGGACTGGTACATCTGAAAGCTCCAGGGTATATCTGAAGGCTGGAGACCCAGGAAGAGGTGATATTTCAGTGCAATCTTGAGTGATGGTGATTTGAAAATTAATGTCTTCTTTCTCCAGGCATTTTCTCTTGAGAAAATGAGACCTACCCACATTACAGAGCTAATATACTTAAAAACTACTTATTTAAATGTTCAGTTCAGTTCATTTCAGTTCAGTCGCTCAGTCATTTCCGACTCTTTGCAATCCCATGAATTACAGCATGCCAGGCCTCCCTGTCCATTACCAACTCCCGGAGTTCACCCAAACCCATGTCCATCATGTTGGTGATGCCATCCAGCCATCTCATCCTCTGTCATCCCCTTTTCATCCTGGCCCCAATCTCTCCCAGCATCAGAGTCTTTTCCAATGAATCAACTCTTCACATGAGGTGGCCAAAGTATTGGAGTTTCACCTTTAGCATCAGTCCTTCCAATGAACACCCAGGACTGATCTCCTTTAGAATGGATTGGTTGGATCTCCTTGCAGTTCATGGGACTCTCAAAAGTCTTCTCCAACACCACAGTTCAAAAGCATCAATTCTTTGGCTCTCAGCTTTCTTCACAGTCCAACTCTCACATCCATACATGACTACTGGAAAAACCATAGCCTTGACTAGACGGACCTTTGTTGGCAAAGTAATGTCTCTGCTTTTTAATATGCTGTCTAGATTGGTCATGGGAAAAGCCTATGGCACCTCACTCCAGTACTCTTGCCTGGAAAACCTCATGGATGGAGGAGCCTGGTAGGCTGCAGTCCCTGGGATCGCTGAGGGTCGGCCATGACTGAGTGACTTCACTTTTACTTTTCACTTTCATGCATTGGAGAAGGAAATGGCAACCCACTCCAGTGTTCTTGCCTGGAGAATCCCAGGGACAGGGGAGCCTGGTGGGCTGCCGTCTATGGGGGTGTCACAGAGTCGGACATGACTGAAGTGACTTAGCAGCAGGTTGGTCATAACTTTCCTTCCAAGGAGTAAGCGTCTTTTAATTTCATGGCTGCAGTCACCATCTGCAGTGATTTTGCAGCCCAAATTAATTACATCTAAAAAATACCTTTATAGCAACATCTATACTGGCATTTCGCCAAAAAGTGGGTACCATAGTCTAGTCAAGTTGATGCATAAAATTGACCATCATAGTGGTTTATAATACTTGCCATCACAATCACTGCAAAGAACTATCTTTTGTGGGTATGATATAAATATGTATAGGATATTTTTAGAGCATGATATAAATATTTTTGTTTTTATAGTAGTATATTATATTATTATATTTTTAGGACTTTCTTTTCAAAATGGAATTGCTGGAAAAAGGCATTGTTATTGTTAAATATGAAATATATTGTCTACCAAAAATGCTACATTTAATGTACACTCAGTATATGAAATTGCAAGGTATATTTAAGATTTTTCAGTAATCCTTTGTGACTACCAACCATAAAAGACATGATTTAGTTTAGACACTGTCCAATCCATTGTATAATCATTGAGTTCCTTCTATTCTTTGGGCATTAGGGAAATAATCATATAATTAAGTAACTGCCCTCAAGGAGCTTAAATCTAGTGAGAAAAATATAGACAACCAGATAATTATAAATAATATGAAAAGTACTATCATAGACGTCTGCACAGTATACTCAGCAGCATGCAGTAAGTGTCTTCTCACTTCTCTTGGAAGTTGGGAGGGAGCAACATCTGCCTACATACCTGCTAAATCTCTTCAGGTATGTCCAACTCTTTATGACCCTATGGACATTGGCCCGCCAGGCTCCCTGTCCATGGGATTCTCCAGGCAACAATACTAGAGTGAGTTGCCATGCCCTCCTCCAAGGGATCTTCCTTACCCAGCAATCAAACTGGCCTCTCTTACATCTCTTGCATTGGCAAGTGGGTGGTTCTTTACCACCAATGTCACCTGGGAAGCCCAAGGAACACCTGGATTAAGACTCAAAAGTTAGGAGAGAGACATAAACAAGAAAGGGATAACATTTAAAAAAACCAGAACTTGGTGTGAGCAAAGACTCAGAGGTTAGGAATCATATTGTGTCTCTGGGGACTGTATACAGTTTTATGTTGTTTGAGCATGAAGTGTGAAGTCAGGCATGATAGAAAATGGGGCTGTGGAGTGAGGCTATAAACAGATCATGGATGACCTTGAAAGCTATTTTAAAGAGCTTGCATTTTATGTGCTAGATGATGAGGGGATTTTACAGAGTGTTGAGCAGAACATGGAAATGATCATATTCACATTGCAAATGCATCATGTGGAGAAAGGGCTTAAGCAGTGTCAGGGTGATGACAGAGTAACCAGGGAAAATGAAGTAAGATGTAGGTTGAAATGACTGGCAATGGCTAGACAAATTAGGACCTTATTTTGATGAGGAATTTCAGCTTTATCTTACTTAAAAGGATTTCAAGCAGAGGATTAATATAATTAAATTTAAATTTTAGAAAGATCATTTTCAAAGATATAAAGGATGGAAGGGAGTAATGGGAATACTAGTTTGATAAAATGTTAGTTAATATTTGCCAGACAAAACGTTACTCTCTGTAAAATTTTAAGGTATTTTATTAAATAGTGAGGAAAAGCTAAGTATTCGATAATTCAAAATGAAAAGTGCCAGGGTCCAGCCCCGGCTGATCCAGGGTATTCGAAGGGGAGACGGCTTCGGTGACTATTTAAATATTCATCAACGATATAAAGAGTAATAGAATGAGCATAGCTCAGTAGGAAAATTCAGTGGAGAAAAGAGGCTGAGTAGCTTGGTTTATGCGGGAGACCAATAAAACTTCAAGACAAGAAGCTTGCACCACTTACGTAGGCTGCAGGCGTCCTTCCGTTCTCCTGAAGGAGAGGAGACACTGAGGCCTCCCCAGTCGGATCTTAGAAGCCCAGGCATAATTAGTAAGCATGGTGGGTTCCGCGCTCCAGATGGAGACTCAACCAGAGTTTGAGAGGGAGAAAGACATGGGGAGACCAGTATTTCGAGGAACTGATCCCAATTCTTTATTTTCCAGAGTCTGTTTTTATACACTGAGATGTTATACAAAAGTCACGTGGGGACAGCAGTCCTGACTTTTATTAAAGTCAGGTGCTTCACACAAATGTATACAGAGGTCTTAGGGGTGTTACATCATCTTCTGGCCAGGGGGGCCTGCTGACAATTTATGACCCTCTCCTTGTGACAGTGGTCAGTCAACCAGGACACTTATTTCTCCAGGGGTGATTATTCTTAAAACAGACACCACCCAAATAAAGTTACATTCCTATAGGGTGAGGGTATAGTGGGTTTTAGTTAAGGAAAGAATTTACTTAGCCTAAGGTCTAACGTGATTAATATCAAAGGTTAATACTTATTTCTTCTATATATTCATTAATGTGTGTAAGGGCAGGGGATGTGGAGTCTTAGCAACAAACATTGGCTCGACAAATGAAAAACCCTTCACCAATACAATTTCTAATCAGCCCATTATACTTATACTAATAGTTTTCTAACTTTTCTAAGGAACCTGTTTTTAGAAGGTTTAAAGCATCTCGTGCCTCTCATGGTTGGGAGGCTGTGAGTGATCATATGTGGCCAGACAAGCCTGTCAGGCAGGCTAGAGGAACTTCAGAGGAGTTTGTAGGTTAAAACACTCTTGTCACGCCCAGGAGTTTTTATTAACTGGAACTCTAGGTTAACTCCTTCTCCGAAAGAGGTGGTGGGAGACAGCCCCCCATAAAGTCAGAGGTGTAGGGGAGAGCACAAAGTAGTAAAGTAGGCAGGCTCTGATTATGGGGGTAGATGCTCCAGGATTTCCGGGGGGACTCCTGAGACTCAATCCTGCCTTTGCGTATGTCGAGCCTCCTTCCTCATGACCTTTGTCATGGGCGGAGTGCCTCACGCCCGCCCCCAAAAGAAAAGAACATTGTCTACTTTCCCATATCTTCCCAGTTTTCTAGAATCATTGTATTTTCCTTTTCTTAATGTCATGGGTTTTGATGAAGTCCAAAAAATAGTACTCATCTTTCAGGTTATGAACCAATTGGGTATTACAAAAATCGGTAATGAAAGAATAACATGTTAACTTCATTGTTTATGAAGATAAAAGTATTTAGGGAGGGTGATAGTTAACCCTGGTCTCTGCATTAGAAGGCGGCCCATTAGGAGGAGAGAGAAGTAGATAACTGACCTTATCCTTTAATTCCTGGGCCATGTCAATTTGGATGGTTAAGAGAAAGAGAAGGGGAGGCACAAGTTATTTCCACCTTTCCCCCCACTAAACCTACTGGATTTAATCACAGGTCAGTGACTGACCAGTAGAGCAGGTATGGTTACCAACCATCAGGATGATAAGCCTCTAACCTCATGAGGCAATTCTCTAAGTAACAGTGACTATGATTGCTCATTTGGTTCTCTTCCTTAGACCATTCATCAGCAGAGTAGTTTAAACTTGCACTCCCAGAAGTCTCAGAAATGGGTCAGATTTGTGTTTAGTAAGTTTCTTTCAGGGTTATTTTATTCAGTTCAGTTCAGTTCAGTCGCTCAGTCGTGTCTGACTCTTTGTTAACCCCATGAATCGCAGCATGCCAGGCCTCCCTGTCCATCACCAACTCCCGGAGTTCACTCAGACTCACGTCCATCGAGTCAGTGATGCCATCCAGCCATCTCATCCTCTGTTGTCCCCTTCTCCTCCTGCCCCCAGTCCCTCCCAGCATCAGAGTCTTTTCCAATGAGTCAACTCTTCACATGAGGTGGCCAAAGTACTGGAGTTTCAGCTTTAGCATCATTCCTTCCAAAGAAATTCCAGGGCTGATCTCGTTCAGAATGGGCTGGTTGGATCTCCTTGCAGTCCAAGGGACTCTCAAGAGTCTTCTCCAACACCACAGTTCAAAAGGATCAATTCTTTGGTGCTCAGCCTCCTTCACAGTCCAACTCTCACATCCATACATAACCACAGGAAAAACCATAGCCTTGATTAGATGGACCTTTGTTGGCAAAGTAATGTCTCTGCTTTTTAATAAGCTATCTAGGTTGGTCATAACTTTCCTTCCAAGGAGTAAGTGTCTTTTAATTTCATGGCTGCAGTCACCATCTGCAGTGATTTTGGAGCCCAGAAAAATAAAGTCTGACACTGTTTCCACTGTTTCCCCATCTATTTCCCATGAAGTGGTGGGACCGGATGCCATGATCTTCGTTTTCTGAATGTTGAGCTTTAAGCCAACTTTTTCACTCTCTACTTTCACTTTCATCAAGAGGCTTTTGAGTTCCTCTTCACTTTCTGCCATAAGGGTGGTGTCATCTGCATGTCTGAGGTTATTGCTATTTCTCCGGGCAATCTTGATTCCAGCTTATGTTTCTTCCAGCCCAGCGTTTCTCATGATGTGCCCTGCATAGAAGTTAAATAAGCAGGGTAACGATATACAGCCTTGACGTACTCCTTTTCCTATTCAGGGCTGAAAATTCACTTTTCATTTTGTCTCCTGCTAGAAATTTTGTTCATCCACATTATCTAATATAAACTTTTAGAGATTCTGTAATGAGGGAAAATTGTAAGGGAATTCTATTATTAAAATACTAGTCATCCCAAAGATAAAATGTCAGCCACATAGAGTTGTCCCCAGTTTCAAAAAAAACTTTTTTCTATTTTCAAATGTCAAAGATAAATGGAACACAAAGAGTTTAAATTCTCTTGAACAATTTAGGTTCAGAAACAAAGTCAGGACGAAATTTGAAAGTCCAATTTTATTTTATTTTATTTTTAAACTTTACATAATTGTATTAGTTTTGCCAAATATAAAAATGAATCCATCACAGGTATACATGTGCTCCTCATCCTGAACCCTCCTCCCTCCTCCCTCCCCATACCATCCCTCTGGGTCATCCCAGTGCACTAGCCCCAAGCATCCAGTATCGTGCATCGAACCTGGACTGGCATCTCGTTTCATACATGACATTTTACATGTTTCAATGCCATTCTCCCAAATCTTCCCACCCTCTCCCTCTCCCACAGAGTCCATAAGACTGTTCCATAGATCAGTGTCTCTTTTGCCGTCTCGTACACAGGGTTACTGTTATCATCTTTCTAAATTCCATATATATGCATTAGTATACTGTATTGGTGTTTTTCCTTCTGGCTTACTTCACTCTGTATAATAGGCTCCAGTTAAGTCCAATTTTATTATTTTAAAGTTAAAAGTCTGAAATCCAAAATCATTGTTACATATTTTTTTCCAAAATCCATCCTCCCCATTATTTTTAAAAAATTTTGACAACTCATTAAGAGCATTCTCAATGTTGATGTGAGGTTTGGATTTTTTAGAAGCCAAGCTCTCTTTTATTGAAATGAGTGTGGTAATTTCTGGGTCTCAGAAGTTGTATTAATTTAATATCAAATTTTACTTTAGCTTTATTTTTAAAGAATTGAAAAAGTTAAGACTATTCTAGCACTGAGTTCATGTTTTTCAAACTAGGGAAACACATATTCTAAGCCTTCAGGCTAAGTATTTCAAGTTTAATTTACATATATATTCCCAGAACTCTAGTCATAGTTTTATAAACACACACACACACACACACACCATTGTAAAACAACTGGTACCCAAGTGAAGGTGGAAAGGTGAAGAAATCTTTGTTTTTACCTTAATAGGATGCTAGCTGGCCTTTGCCAGCTATCAGAAATTCATCACTTGTGAACCTAAACTGCTCTGTGTACTATGAGGTGGCCAAAGTCTTGGAGTGTCAGCTTTAGCATCACTCCTTCCACAACACCCAGGACTGATCTCCTTTAGAATGGACTGGTTGGATCTCCTTGCAGTCCAAGGGACTCTCAAGAGTCTTCTCCAACACCACAGTTCAAAAGCATCAATTCTTCGGTGCTCAGCTTTCTTCACAGGCCAACTTTCACATCCATACATGACCACTGGAAGAACCATAGCCTTGACTAGATGGACCATTGTTGGCAAAGTAATGTCTCTGCTTTTCAATATGCTGTCTAGGTTGGTGATGACTTTTCTTCCAAGGAGTAATGTCTTTTAATTTCTTGGCTGCAATCACCATCTGCAGTCATTTTGGAGCCCAAAATAATAAAGTCTAGGTAACAATATACAGCCTTGATGTACTGTTTTCCTATTTGGAACCAGTCTGTTATTCCATGTCCAGTTCTAGCTGTTGCTTCCTGACCTGCATATGGGTTTCTCAAGAGGCAGGTCAGGTGGTCTGGTATTCCCATCTCTTTCAGAATTTTCCACAGTTTATTGTGATCCACACAGTCAAAGGCTTTGGCATAGTCAATAAAGCAGAAATAGATATTTTTCTGGAACTCTCTTGCTTTTTCGACGATCCAGTGGATGTTGGCAATTTGAACTCTGGCTCCTCTGCCTTTTCTAAAACCAGCTGGAACATCTGAAGTTCACGGTTCATGTATGCTTAAACCTGACTTGGAGAATTTTAAGCATTACTTTACTAGCATGTGAGATGAGTGCAATTGTGCGGTAGTTTGATACCTTCTTAGAGGGTAACAAACCATACATCTGTTCTCCCAGAGTAAAAACTGACACATCTGAGAAGTTGCTGACTTTTCACAGAGTTCTGAAATTTATGGTAACTGCATTCATATTCCATGCTTTACTTCCCTATCCATGATATCCAATTACACTGCACTATCCTATCAATAATGAATTCTGTGTAAACTCTAAACATTAAAAGAAAATAGGAAAGCTTCTTTCTTTAATGAGAGAGGACTCCTGGGTTGCATGTTAGTGTTTCTCCTGACTGTTTCCACAGAATTGCTTAGGTATGAGAAACTTTCCTCTTATCAAAGAAACTTTCCTCATATGCAGAGTCCCTCTGGAAATAAATGGTTCTTGTGGTACCAGTGCCTCTGGGGCATGTGTTCAAGCCACAGGACTCCTACCTTAGTCAGCTCTTCTGCAATTCCGTTTGGGAACAAAACAAGTGCTGATTACATTACTAGGTTATAATAAATGACATCTTTCATTCTTTCATATATCTACTCATCTATTTATTTAGTTTCTTGCTATGAATGTATGTTATTCCTTCACTTATTCTTCCTTATTCCTTTTCTCCCAAAGAAGACCTGAGGGCTAGAGGAGTTTTTCTTATACCAGTAACTGATGGAATACATGAGAAGTTGAGAAGAGAGAAAATTTTCTAGGATCCTAATAAACTATAAGAGAATTAGATTAATTAGTTACTTTACTAAGTAAAGAGTAGGTGAGCAGATGTCATCCTATTTGGGGAAGTTTATTAAGATGGGTTAGAGTTATTCACGGAGAAGGCAATGTCAACCCACTCCAGTACTCTTGCCTGGAAAATCTGATGGACAGAGGAGCCTGGTAGGCTACAGTCCATGGGGCCGCAAAAAGTTGGACACGACTGAGTGGCTTCACTTTCACTTTTCACTTTCATGCATTGGAGAAGGAAATGGCAACCCAATCCGGTGTTCTTGCCTGGAGAATCCCAGGGACAGGGAAGCCCGGTGGGCTGCCGTCTATGGGGTCGCACAGAGTCGTACACGACTGAAGCGACTTGGCAGTAGAGTTATTCATGGTACAGGATGGCATAGGGGTCTGTGGATATTTAATTAGATTGCTTTTTGGGAGCTCCATGTTTCTATTTCCTCCTCGTAGACTGGCTTTGGCTCTAGAAGTATAGAGTAATAACTTGGTAGCTTTATCTAGGAAAGTTTGAGAACTTTTAATACCTTTAAATAGCTAAAAAAAAAAAAAATAGGATGCTTATTCATTTCCACTCTCCTTCAAAAATGATCAGAGAATAATTCCTGGTCAGTCATCCTGCTCACTCACATCATGGATTTCTACCACTCTCTAATGTGAAAAGTCAACTTGGTACTCAGGCGTGGTATGCTATACCTGCAGTGCTTTTTTCTTTACCTCTTTTTTTTTTTTTAATTTCTAATTTTAAGCAGATTCCCGTAGTTAATGATTTTAAACAACAGAGTCATGGCAATGGTAGAGATAACCTGCTCAACAAAAGTGGGACCCTATATAAATTTTCAATATAAATTTTTTGTGGCCTAAAAACATATATTTTTCTCATAAAATAAAGCTCATATATACATAACCATCATTCATGTATTACTTAATCATTTTTATAAGGCTAGCCCCCATATAATTTATTTATACCCACATCAAAACATGTAATTTTGCCACTCATCCTTGAAGTACCTCATGTGTCCCATCCCAATTTCAAATTCCCTTTCCCTCAAAAGCAGCCAATATCCTAATTTTTATGGTAACCTCTTTCTTAAATTTCTTTACAATTTTATCACAAAAGCTACATTCTTAGATACTATAGTCTTGCTTATTATTTTTTAAAGTTGTGGTCTATTTTGAAATTATTTTTATAGGTATCCTGTCACTACTTTGATTTTTTAAGAATTAATTTACTGTTGGTCTTTAACAATCTGGATTTTGCTGACTGCATAAAGGTAGCTGGATCCAGAGGTTTGATAAGAATCTTGTCTAATATCTTTGTCAGAAATATAGACAGAGGTGTATTCTTGCAGTAGAAGGTACACAATGTCTAATTGTTTTTGTTAGAGATGCTGTTGATATTCAACGCCTAGTATAGCCAACAATTCATTGCATTTTGCAGTTCACAATTGCAAAATTGATGACACTAAATCAATCACTTATTTATTATTACTTGAAATGCTTTATACAGAAAGATAAAGAACCTCTTTATATCATCTACTATTTGATTAGGAAGTGGCACAGTTAAAATAGAAAATATGGGCTAAGTTGTTGTAATTTCTTCATAGTTACTGGTTTTCAGAATAAAGAATTGATCCCCTATCATCCTTCTAAGTGGACCAATTAACTTTTTCTTTTTTTTAACTTTCAATTCATAAATGCAAATGAATGCAAAAAATTTCAAATAATGGAAATTATTATTCTAAGTACAAAAAAGATCTTCATGACCCAGATAATCACGATGGTGTGATCACTGACCTAGAGTCAGACATCCTGGAATGTGAAGTCAAGTGGGCTTCAGAAAGCATCACTACAAACAAAGCTAGTGGAGGTGATGGAATTCCAGTTGAGCTCTTCCAAATCCTGAAAGATGAAGCTGTGAAAGTCATGCACTCAATATGCCAGCAAATTTGGAAAACTCAGCAGTGGCCACAAGACTGGAAAAGGTCAGTTTTCATTCCAATCCCAAAGAAAGGCAATGCCAAAGAATGCTCAAACTACCACACAATTGCACTCATCTCACACGCTAGTAAAGTAATGCTCAAAATTCTCCAAGCCAGACTTCAGCAATACCTGAACCGTGAACTTCCTGATGTTCAAGCTGGTTTTAGAAAAGGCAGAGGAACCAGAGATCAAATTGCCAACATCTGCTGGATCATGGAAAAAGCAAAAGAATTCCAGAAAAGCATCTATTTCTGCTTTATTGACTATGCCAAAGCCTTTGACTGTGTGGATCACAATAAACTGGAAAATTCTGAAAGAGATGGGAATCCCAGACCACCTGATCTGCCTCTTGAGAAATCTGTTTGCAGGTCAGGAAGCAACAGTTAGAACTGGACATGAAACAACAGACTGGTTCCAAATAGGAAAAGGAGTACGTCAAGGCTGTATATTGTCACCCTGTTTATTTAACTTATATGCAGAGTACATCATGAGAAATGCTGGGCTGGAAGAAACACAAACTGGAATCAAGATTGCCGGGAGAAATCTCAATAACCTCAGATATGCAGATGACACCACCCTTATGGCAGAAAGTGAAGAGGAACTCAAAAGCCTCTTGATGAAAGTGAAAGAGGAGAGTGAAAAAGTTGGCTTAAAGCTCAACATTCAGAAAACGAAGATCATGGCATCCGGTCCCATCACTTCATGGGAAATAGATGGGGAAACAGTGGAAACAGTGTCAGACTTTATTTTTTGGGGCTCCAAAATCACTGCAGATGGTGACTGCAGCCATGAAATTAAAAGACGCTTACTCCTTGGAAGGAAAGTTATGACCAACCTAGATAGCTTATTAAAAAGCAGAGACATTACTTTGCTAACAAAGGTTCATCTAGTCAAGGCTATGGTTTTTTCCTGTGGTCATGTATGGATGTGAGAGTTGGACTGTGAAGAAGGCTGAGTGCCAAAGAATTGATGCTTTTGAACTGTGGTGTTGGAGAAGACTCTTGAGAGTCCCTTGGACTGCAAGGAGATCCAACCAGTCCATTCTGAAGGAGATCAGCTCTGGGATTTCTTTGGAAGGAATGATGCTAAAGCTGAAACTCCAGTACTTTGGCCACCTCATGAGAAGAGTTGACTCATTGGAAAAGACTCTGATGCTGGGAGGGATTAGGGGCAAGAGGAGAAGGGGACGACAGAGGATGAGATGGCTGTATGGTATCACTGACTCGATGGATATGAATCTCAGTGAACTCTGGGAGTTGGTGATGGACAGGGAGGCCTGACGTGCTGTGATTCATGGGGTTTGCAAAGAGTTGGACACGGCTGAGCGACTGATCTGATCTGATCTGATTATTCTATTTGAAACATTATTTCAAGTTAGTGGAAGATTCTTTAATTTGGTACCTTTGGCTTGTTGCTTGCTGTTTTATTTGTTTGACATTACCATAATTGACGTATGATAAGACCTTACTTCACTTTGATAGCCTCCTCAGTATTTGGTACAATTAAGATATTCCAGGGTCATGGTATCCATTTTTCTGTCCCACACGTGGATCAACATTTATTCAAGGGATGCTTTTTCCTTTTCATGGGTAATGGAATTTCAAACTAAAATCTCAGCTCCTAACAGCTTCCTAAGGTTGCCATTGTTTCCCGGTCTGATCATACTAATACTTCAGATTCATATTTAGGCCTACCTTTAAAATTTAACCTTTTGTAATTAACCTACTTTTAATTTTTTTTTCCCATTCTGAGAATCCTTGTACTAAAGGACATAATGGATGTGAGAATTAAAATAATCCCATAATTTCTCATTAACTTTCAGTTCAGTTCAGTTCAGTTCAGTCACTTAGTCTGTCCTACTCCTTGTGACCCCATGGACTGCTTGCAGCACGCCAGGCCTCCCTGTCCATCGCAAACTCCTGGAGTCTACTCAAAATCATATCCATTGAGTTGGTGCTGCCATCCAACCATCTCATCCTCTGTTGTCCCCTTCTCCTCCTGTCTTTAATCTTTCCCAGAATCACAGTCTTTTCAAATGAGTCAGTTCTTTGCATCAGGTGGCTAAAGTACTGGAGTTTCAGCTTCAGCAGCATCAGTCCTTCCAGTGAATATTCAGGACTGATTTCCTTTAGGGTGGACTGGTTGGATCTCCTTGCAGTCCAAGAGACTCTCAAGAGCCTTCTCCAAACCACAGTTCAAAAGCATCAATTCTTCAGTGCTCAGCTTTCTTTATAGCCCAACTCTCACATCCATCCATGACTACTGGAAAAACCATAGCCTTGACTAGATGGACCTTTGCTGGCAAAGTAATGTCTTTACTTTTTAATTTGCTGTCTAGGCTGGTCATAACTTTTCTTCCAAAGAGCAAGAGTCTTTTAATTTCATGGCTGCAATCACCATCTGCAGTGATTTTGGAGTCCCCCAAAATAAAGCCTGTCACTGTTTCCACTGTTTCCCCATCTATTTGCCATGAAGTGATGGGACCGGATTCCATGATCTTAGTTTTCTGAGCTTTAAGCCAACTTTTTCACTCTCCTCTTTCACTTTCATCAAGAGGCTTTTTAGTTCCTCTTCACTTTCTTCCATAAGGGTGGTGTCATCTGCATATCTGAGGTTATTGATACTTCTCCCAACAATGTTGATTCCAGCTTGTACTTTTCATCCAGCCCAAAGTTTCTCATGATGTACTCTGCATGTAAGTTAAATAAGCAGGGTGACAATGTACAGCCTTGATGTACTCCTTTCCCTATTTGGAACCTGTCTGTTGTTCCACATCCAGTTCTAAGAGTTGCATCCTGACCTGCATACATATTTCTCAAGAGGCAATTCAGGTGGTCTGGTATTCATATCTCTTGAAGAATTTTCCAGAGTTTGTTGTGATCCACACAATCAAAGGCTTTGACATAGTCAATAAAGCAGAAGTAGTTTCTCTGGAACTTTCTTACTTTTTTGATCATCTAGCAGATGTTGGGAGTTTGATCTCTGGTTTCTCTGCCTTTTCTAAAACCAGCTTGAACAACTGGAAGTTCACAGTTCATGTACTGTTGAAACCTGGCTTGGAGAATTTTGAGCATTACTTTGCTAGCCTGTAAGATGAGTGCAATTGTGTGGTAGTTGGAGCATTCTTTGGCATTACCTTTCTTGGGGTTTGGAATGAAAGCTGACCTTTTCCAGTCCTGTGGCCACTGCTGAGTTTTCCAAATTTGCTGGCATATTGAGTGCAGTGCTTTCACAGCATCATCTTTCAGGATTTTATATAGCTCAAATGGAAGTCCATCACCTCCATAATTTGTTTGTAGTGATACTTCCTAAGGCCCACTTATACACAAAACATTATCCCACATTATATACACAACAATTTTAGATTGCTGCTGCTGCTGCTGCTAAGGCGCTTCAGTTGTGTCTGACTTTATGACCCTATAGACAGCAGCCCACCAGGCTCTTCTGTCCCTGGGATTCTCCAGGCAAGAATACTGGAGTGAGTTGTCATTTCTTTCTCCAATCTTAGACTAGCTTTATAAATACTACTACTTGTGGTATCATAAATGAATCTTCACATGGCATTTCCTTTGTGTGTGTGTCTGTCTCCAGCTTTCTTTCTTTTATCAGGACACTAGTTATACTGGATTAGAGCCTACCCTTATGACCTCATTTTAGTTTATTATTTATTACCTCTCTGAAGATCCTATCCCCAAATAAGGTCACATTCTGAAGCACTGGGAATTAGTACTTGAACATATGAAATTTGAGAAACAATTAAATCCATTATAATCTTTCTGATATAAGGATAGTGGATTAAAAATATTATATTAGTTTCAGGTCTACAGCATAGTGATTCAGTATTTTTATAGTTTATACTCCATTAAAATTTTTTGCAAGATAATAGCTATAATTCCCTGGCTGCTACTTTTCTATTGTTTAATTATATTTGAATTGGTTTTCCTAAACTTTTAAAAGAAAGTGTGGTTCAGGGTACTTTTTCTACCTTCACAGACCTTCTTTTTTTGCTTGTGTAATAGTCAAATATGTGGTAACCTAGCTGTATCATCTCCTTCACTTTCATGTGGATTTTTATATTCTAAGATCACTTTTCTACTAAGTTTTGATTCAACTCTGAGCACTTTTTCCTCAATGTGAGTCCTATCAAAAGAAGTTCTGAATGTTAAGTTTCGAGAGTTTATGGATGGCTTCTCTAGGCCCTTATAGATCTTGCCCTGGACTCCTTGTACACGTCCTTCTGGATTAGGCACAGCCTCTCCACTTCAACTGGTGTTCTGAGTGGTCTCAGCGTGATTGCTACTAAGTGTGTGCTAGTCGCTTAGTTGTGTCTGACTGTGTGTGACCCCATGGACTGTAGCCTGCCAGGCTCCTCTGTCCATGGAATTCTCCAGGCAAGAATACTAGAATGGGTTGCCATACTTTTCTGCAGGGCATCTTCCCCAGGGGTTGAACCTGGGTCTACTGAGTACCTGCTGATTATTCTGGAGCTCTTGCTTCTCAGGTCCATCCAATACTTTATTCTTACCCTTTGCTTTCTCCTGCACAGATGGTGATACCATGCAGGTATTGTTTTACTGTGACTTAGAACTTTGAGTTCATAAAGATCTTTTCACCTGGTTTAGTATTAGTTCATGAATTGGTTTTTGTTTTCCTTTCTTCTATCTCCCCTAGTTGTTTGTATGTAGGGATTTGTAAAGAGTGAAAAATTATGACACCATTGCTCTTTCCCTAGAATCGAACCTTCAGGGAAATTGCTTTATTTAATCTAATGTAATTACACATTCCAATAACTTTTCTCCCTTTTTCCCCCTTTCTTATTGTAACCATCCACTCATTTTCCATTTTGACCATCTGAAGCTATCTGGGAAATGTGGCTCGAGGAACACTGAAACATAAAGGAGTGAATTATCACCTCTTGAATTCTGAAATAGTGTTTCAAAATTTCTAAAAAATCATAATAATTTGAAAAGAAAAGTTTTTCTTTTTTTGCTTTCCCAGAGTATATTTACATTCCAAGTGCCAAAGGTATTCAAAAATAAAAACTAAATTTTAGAAAAATATTTCCTAATCTACAGATCAGATGTTCTATCCTAAGTTTGGTTTTGGATTTGGGCTGAAAGATTTTATGACTGGGCTGGAAGTATCATCAGGGGAAGTAATAGAATCTAGTAGTGTTGGAAATCTCTGTGAAGGGCCTTTTATCTACAGTGTATATTTTAGAAAACGAATGTATAGAGATAACTTCTGTCCTAATTCTTTCACTAAACTCCAATAGAGTATAGCTCAACAGAGGTATCCTTGTGAACATGGAGCAATAGTAGACGAGAACTGGCTTTACTTGTTGTCAGGGGCATTGAGAGAGAATGCTTAAGCATTTTGTGTGAAATGAACTGGAAGACCAGCAGCTTTCCTGTGACTGGAGAGGGCATATCAGTTTTTCAAGACAGAGAAAGCTCCCAGAAATCTTTTAGAAGTGATAAGAGGCCACAAAAGCAATTACTGATCTGTCCTATGTCAGCAGAGATAAGGTAGGTTTTACCCTTTGTGGAAGATGGCAGGGAAGAGGGGGAAAAAGCCAGGAGTCACGTAGTATCAGAATATGTCAGACCTCTGCAGATGTCTGTGGGCCACCAAAGATAGACCCTTAAGTTTATTTAGAAGGATGGCAGAAAATGAGGTCTAGAACGATTTTGAAAACACTGAGATGAGCATTTATTTTGTTACTATTACATGGACTAAATGCTTAAAGTAATACCTGAGTTATTGATAAAACAAGAATTAAAAAAAAAATTGCTTCCAAGATGATATCTGATGCTTTATTCTCTGATGTTCTGCTGAGGCCAGTTTTCCCAAATAGTTCTATGTGGTTAAAATGGCAGGTGCACAGTTGAAAAAGTTTTAAAAAAGGAAAATTACGAAGAACTTTTGACATGAATAAAAATATTAGTTCAAATCAAATGCTTGTGACTTGAAAATGCCACCTCTCTATAGTAAATATTTTAGATAATAACTTCTAAATAATTGATATAGAGTTCTGTCTGTTACATTTGCCTTCAACGTACAGACAATGAAATCTGAAGTATCTGAGACCTACAAAGAGTGAATATTGTAAAACATTTACATGTTTCTAATAACTTAGTTTTACTTCTTAAACACCAAGAGTCTGACAACATTAGGAATTTCTACCTTGTACTCCTTTCAATATATATTACAGATTTTCTATATTATAGAAAATCAGATCAGATCAGATCAGTTGCTCAATCATGTCCGACTCTTTGCAACCCCATGAATCGCAGCACGCCAGGCTTCCCTGTCCATCACCAACTCCCAGAGTTCACTGAGACCCACGTCCATTGAGTCAATGATGCCGTCCAGCCATCTCATCCTCTGTCATCCCCTTCTCCTTCTGCCCCCAGTCCCTCCCAGCATCAGAGTCTTTTCCAATGAGTCAGCTCTTCACATGAGGTGGCCAAAGTACGGGAGTTTCAGCTTTAGCATCATTCCTTCCAAAGAAATCCCAGGGCTGATCTCCTTCAGAATGGACTGGTTGCATCTCCTTGCAGTCCAAGGGACTCTCAAGAGTCTTCTCCAACACCACAGTTCAAAAGCATCAATTCTTTGGCGCTCAGCCTTCTTCAC
This sequence comes from Bos indicus, assembly GCF_029378745.1. Classification (NCBI taxonomy): domain Eukaryota; kingdom Metazoa; phylum Chordata; class Mammalia; order Artiodactyla; family Bovidae; genus Bos; species Bos indicus. Next base: position 55,694,623 of record NC_091765.1, on the reverse strand, counting down.
AGTCCAACTCTCACATCCATACATGACCACAGGAAAAACCATAGCCTTGACTAGACGAACCTTTGTTGGCAAAGTAATGTCTCTGCTTTTGAATATGCTGTCTAGGTTGGTCGTAACTTTCCTTCCAAGGAGTAAGCGTCTTTTAATTTCATGGCTGCAGTCACCATATGTAGTGATTTTGGAGCCCAGAAAAATAAAGTCTGACACTGTTTCCACTGTTTCCCCATCTATTTCCCATGAAGTGGTGGGACCGGACGCCATGATCTTCATTTTCTGAATGTTGAGCTTTAAGCCAACTTTTTCACTCTCCACTTTCACTTTCATCAAGAGGCTTTTGAGTTCCTCTTCACTTTCTGCCATAAGGGTGGTGTCATACTATTAATATACTATTAGTATACTAGTATAGTATATCTTATACTATAGTATAGGATAGTGTCAAAATGAACAGAAAGTTTTCTTTAAGGCATGCATGGATGCTCAGTCACTTAGTCATGTTTGACTCTTTGTAACTCCATGGATTACAGCCCACTAGGCTCCTCTGTCCATGGAATTCTCCAGGCAAAAATACTGTAGTGGGTTGCCATTTCCTCCTCCAGGGGATCTTCCCAACACAGGGATCAAACCCACATCTCCTGTGTCTCCTGCATTGGCAGGTGGATTCTTTACCACTGAGCCATCTGGGAACACCCTTTCTTTAAGGCATATGATATCAAATAGCCAAACTAATTATTTGGTAACCCTTATTTTTCTGACCCCAAGCAGTATATCCATAACTTAAAATTAGGGAGCCCTATGATAGATAACTCAGGGTGCCTAATATCATTTCTTCTTGCATGCATGCCAAGTCATGTCAGTAGTGTCTGACTCTTTGTGACGCTATGGACTGTAGCTCTCCAGGCTCCTCTGTCCATGCAATTCTCCAGGCAAGAATACTGGAGTGGGTTGCCACCCTCCTCCAAGGGATCTTCCTGACCCAGGGATTGAACCTGGGTCTCTTACATCTCCTGTATTAGCAAGCAGGTTTTTGTTTTTACCACTAGTGCCACCTGGAAAGCCCTAGTTTCATTTCTGCTCCACAATACTTTAGCCTCTGTAAAGAGAGCTCTAAGGGAGCTGTTTTGCAGGAGGCAGGAGATGATTGGAATAAGAGTAAGTATTTACCTAACAAAAAAGATAAATTTGGCAAATCAGATGTGTAAGAATCAGAAATCTTATCCGATAACAAGCATTACTAATATGCAAGATATCAAAAGGCATAGGAACACAGAGAATGGACAGGCATGTCAATGGTCTCTTCTCAGATTCTTTCCTTCCTACGTTGGATAAGCACTCTGGCACAGAATAAAAAACATAAAATATTACCTGATACATCTTGGAGCACTTAATTTATGAAACCTTTCCATTTTACACACCAGCTTATGTGACATTTTCCATAAATTCTGAGTTTATTTACCAAGCAAGAGCATTACATAGATAAGAATCTTTCTCTTAGTGAATATCATTAGTCTACAGCCAGGAAGGTCATTTATTAGTGTATTTACAAGAAGATTAGACTATGTCATATGACTTTCTCCAGAAGCCCTCACCTCCCAATAAGGAAAGTAAATGGATTATAGGAAAGTTTCTTTAACTTCTGCCACTCCAGTGACCCACAGAAAAAAATAGCCCCTTACACAGACTTTTACTTATACCTAACATTTAATAGCAAGTATATACCTATGTCTCTGTAGAAAGGAACTTCATACTGGGAAAAATCTTTAAGACAACTTCAACACACACACACACACACACACACACACACACACTACCACTAATACCACCACCACATAGCATTATTTCATGCTATGTGGACTCTCCATTCTATTTAGATTTCATTTTTTATCTTTTTTTTAACAATTCCATATGTCCTGAATGCCTCAGAAATAGTTCTATGTAATCCCTCTTTTTAGATTATTAAAATGCCTCTGGGTTCAGTTCTGGCTTTATTCATTGAAAAGAAATTTGGTTTTTCATCCAGGCTGTTGCCTGGGTTAATGTGAATTAATTGTATTAAATTAATGTATTATTACATTAAATTAATGTTATTACATTAATTTAATTAGGGCTTCTGTCATAGCTCAGTTGGTAAAGAATCCACCTGCAATGTGGGAGACCCCGTGTCGATTCCTGGGTCCAGAAGATCCACTGGAGAAGGGATAAGCTACCCACTCCAGTATTCTGGCCTGGATAATTCCATGGACTGTATAGTACGTGGGGTTGCAAAGCGTCGGACATGACTATGCAACTTTCACTTTCACTCACGTTGATGTAACTGAAACACCCATTTATATAACTCTCTTTTGAGCTTCAGACTGGTAAATCAAGTGTGACCACTTAAGGATCCGATGCATCAAACTTAACACCGCATTTCCTCCTGTACCCCAAATATGTTCTTTGGTTTTTGCCAATTTTCCCATTTTAGTTAGTACCATCATTCATCTCTTTTGTTGTTAACATTCAGTTCAGTTCAGTTCATTTCAGTCACTCAGTCGTGCCTGACTCTTTGTGACCCCATAAATCGCAGCACACCAGGCTTCCCTGTCCATTAAAAGTGCTAAAATTATAACTGATATAGTCTTTATTTAGTCTTCAATTTACAGGAAAATCTGGTCCATTTCTCTCCAACAGTATCATCTGTCAATGTTCACTGCTAATAACTTAGAACAAGACACAAATTTACCCTTACCTAAACTATGGCAATAAATTCCTAACTGGTCCCCTCTCACTCTTACCCTTTCAAATCAAATGATCTCTTATCTATGTCATTAAAGGTAAAATTGTGTTCCCAAACAATATCTCAAAGTCCTAACTTCCAGTACCTCAGAATGTGACCTTATTTGGAAATAGGGGAATTGCAGACATAATCAGTTAAGATGACTTGAGTCCTCATAAGCAGATGGCCTGGTTAAGATGACACACAAGAAAGATGCCTTGGGAAGATCAAGGCAGAGATTGGAGTTGTACTGTCACAGGCCATGCAAAGGCAGGGGATATTCAGAAATTCCTGGAGGAAGTATCTCCTGTAAAGGCTTTGGTGAGAGCTTTGCATGGCCGACACCTCGATTCAGACTTCTAGCCTCTCAAACTTCTAGGGAATAAATTTCTGTTTATTATTATTATTTGTTTGCTTATCTTTGGCTGTGCTGAGGTCTTTGTTGCTGCCAATGGACTTTCTCTAGTTGCAGTGAGCAGGGGCCACTCTCTAGCTGTGGTGCACAGGCTTCTCACTGCAGTGGCTTCTCTTGTTGTAGAGCACACGCTCTAGGGCGCAAGAACTCAGTAGTTGCAGCTTCTGGCCTCTATAGCACAGGCTCAGTAGTTGTGGTGCAGGCTTAGTTGCTCTGCAGCATGTGGGATTTTCCGGGATCAGGGATCGAACCCATGTCTCCTGCATTGGCAGGTAGATCCTTTCACTGAGCCACCATGGAGGCCCAATATCTGTTGTTTAAGCCATGCAGTTTGTGGTACTTTGTTGCAGTAGCTCTAGGAGACTAATACATATCTAGATCAGATGGGGTTAGTCCTCTGCTTAACACCCTCCACTGACTTCATTGAGCAACCTTATCATGGTCTCATGGCCCACAAGATCTCATCTTTATCCACACCTCAGGCTGCTATCTCTGTCATCACTACACCCCAAGAGACCACTCCACTACGTAGCACTCTCTTCTCTTTTCCTCTTCTTCAGGCCAATGCTAGGCCTTGCCTTTCTCTGGACTGGGAGGCTCCTTGGGCTCAAGGCAGGCTGCTTCTTATCATTCAGATCTCAGCTCAAGGAACATGTCTCTAGAGGCACCCAACATGACCATCCTGTGTTAAAGTGCCCTCCAAGTCATTCTTTATCAAATTACCTTATTTCTTCTACAGCACTTTTCACTATTCAATGTTATTTTGTTTAATAATATTTTTGTCATTTTCATGTGGAATAAACAGGGACATTATCTCTCTTGTTCATTACTGTATTCCTAGGATATGTTAGGCACCCAATAAATGTTTATTAAAAGAATACAGTGTAAACAGTGGCAGAATTTATTTTTGGTGGCTCCAAAATCACTGCAGATGGTGACTGCAGCCATGAAATTAAAAGACACTTACTCCTTGGAAGGAAAGTTATGACCAATCTAGACAGAGTATTAAAAAGCAGAGACATTACTTTGCCAACAAAGGTTCATCTAGTTGAGGCTATGGTTTTTCCAGTAGTCATGGATGGATATGAGAGTCAGACTATAGAGAAAGCTGAGCGCTGAAGAATTGATGCTTTTGAACTGTGGTGTTGGAGAAGACTCTTGAGAGTCCCTTGGACTGCAAGGAGATCCAACCAAACCATCCTAAAGGAGATGAGTCCTGAGTGTTCATTGGAAGGACTGATGTTGAAGCTGAAACTCCAATACTTTGGCCATCTGATGCAAAGAGCTGACTCATCTGAAAAGACCCTGATGCTAGGAAAGATTGAAGGCAGGAGAAGAAACAGACAACAGAGGATGAAATGGTCGGATGGCATCACCGACTCAACAGACATGCCTTTGAGTAAACTCTGGGAGTTGGTAATGGACAGGGAGACCTGGCGTGCCACAGTCCATGGGATTGCAAAGAGTTCGACACGACTGAGCGACTGAACTGAACTGAAGTGAGACTAATACAAAAATCCTTCTGTAATCATACTACAGGAAATGGTGAATATAATACTGCATATTGCAAATCTCTGCATTTCCTTTTGCTATGCCTTGAGGCAAGAAGACAGCCTTGTCTTTGCCCTATTTGTTTGTTCAATAAATGATATTAGATTTGCTCATGTTTGCTCATGTTTCTACATTCTTCTCAGCTGCAGGCTCATACTTTAAACTGTATGAATGAAGTCAACCTACTGTTTCATTCTTAATTTTAAATATTTTTGTAAGAGCCTTGAGCTCTGTACCATTGTTCAAACATTGCTGTCATTTAGGAAATACCAAACATTCAATCCTGAGTGTGAATGTCAATAGTGCCTTTTTCTTCATCCTATGATTTTGCTTCTATTCTGCTATTAGTTTGCAAAGTCAATAACAAACCTTGGTAGAATTGTTTGGGGGAATAATTGTTGGATTGAGACTGATTGCTTCTTATATGAGTAAACCACAAGAACTCTACTCATGAAAGTTAGCATTTGTTTTGTTTTTTAAGAGTCTTTTTTTCTCCATAATCTTTGGGGTTTTTTGTTTGTTTGTTTTGGTTTCTATTTATTTATTTATTTTTTCGACTGCCCTGGGCCTTTGTCGCTGTGTGCAGGCTTTCTCTAGTTGCAGTGAATGAGGACTACTCTCTAATTGCAGTGCACTGGCTTATTGTGATGGTCTCTCTTGTTTAGCCCACAGGCTTAGCTGCCCCTTGGCATGAGGAATCTTCCTAGAGAAGGGATTGAACTCATTCCCCTGCATTGACAGGGAGATTCTCAACCTCTGAACTACCAGAGAAGTCCTCTCCAGGACCTTTGATAGTATTGGTTGTTGAAATTCTAGGACAGTTAAGTTTTTGATAGCTGATGTAATCACTGTATATCCCTAATTAGTTGGGGATTTATCTTTCTTTCTATCCAAAGTTTAAAATACTTACTAGTATTTCCAGAAGTATGAAGATATATACATGTAATGTATATTTATTTGTGTGAGTGCCATACGGTGACCAACTGTCCTGACTTGGGACAAAGGGATTTCACTGGCAAAACTAGGGTGACCTGGAGAAAATTGGGGTGGTTGATCACCCTGGTGTGCTGAATATGTTGCGTTTATCCCTGAAATGAAGGCATTTTTTATATTATCATGCTTAACATATACTCATATATCATTGTATGAGATGAATTTTATTGTTATCTCCATAATCCAAATGAGAATTCAAGAGCAGTAGCTGCATGTCCTAGGTTACACAACTGAATTCTGCCAAAGCTTGAGTTCAAATCTAGTTTTGTCCTTCTTTAGAGTCTGAGAGGTTTAGAATGCATGGAAATGGATGGATTCTAGCCAGACATAATTATCACTCAATAAAAGTGACCTAAGGAAGAAAATTGCAGAAAACAGTAAGTTTTCTGTGGTCTGAGTATTTTTATGACTTGTGCTGATATAATGAATTATTTATAATGATCTCATTTATTCAAAACTGAGAAATGTAACATTTATAAAATCTGTCTACAATTGAAGTATTTTTTCAGAATTATTCTTTCTATGAAATCTGTGTACATCTTTTTAAACTGCCATGAGAGTGTTAATATTTTATGAAAAGATCATAATTGCATGTATAATTGAACTATGACTTATCTGGATTTCATCATGTAAGCTGCTTGGCTTCTTAGAGTGAAAAAAAATTACACTCATATATTTCTACCCAAAGTATTACATAGACTGTGACTGTGTTGAAGTGAGTTGATTAAAAGAATAATATTTAGGTTGGCCAAAAGCTTCGTTTTTATTTTTTTATATATAAGATGACTGTAGTAGCGCTTAGATGCCTTTAGCATCGTTCTGAACACTTTTGTTAGATTGTTTTGTGACAGCTGTATTGTGACAGCTGTTGTATCAGCAACAGTTAAAAACAACCTTATCAAAATTTGTAAATTTTTGAATAGCCAATTTAATACTGAAGATGGAAGGATAAAAACAACATTTTCAGAATATTATGCTTTGTTATTTCAAGAAAGTAAAAAGTGCAACTGAAATGCAAAATAAAAGATGTGTGCACTCTATGGTGAAGGTGCTGTGACTGACCAAATGTGTCAAAAAGTGGTTTGTAAAGTTTGGTGCTGGAGATTTCTCACTGGGCAATGCACCACAGTCAGGTATACCAGTTGAAGTATGGCAATCAAATCAAGATATTAGTTGAGAGCAATCAACATTATGTCATGAAGGAGATAGCTGCCATTCTCCAAATATCCAAATCAAGCATTGAAAATCACTTGCACTAGCTTGGTTATGTTAATTACCTTGATGTTTGGGTTCCACATAAATGAAAAAAAATAATAAAAAACCTTCTTGACCATATTTCCACACATGACTCTTTATTTAAATTTCACTAAAATGCTCCATTAAAAAAAAAAAAAATTCTGATGGGTGGTGAAAAGTGGTTACTGTTCAATAGTGTGGAATGGAAGATATTGTGGGGCAAGCAAAATAAACCAACCAGCAACCACATCAAAGACTGATCTTCATCCAAAGAAAGTGATACTGTGTATATGGCGAGATTAGAAGGGAGTCCTCTATTATGAGCTTCTTCAGGAAAGTCATAAATTAATTCCAATAAGCACTGCTCCCACTTAGACCAACTGAGGGCATCATACCACAAAAAGTACCTGGAATTATTCAACAGAAAATTCTTAATCTTCCATTGGGAGAACACAAGACAGTGCATTTCTTTGATGACCAAGGCAAAAACGGTTACAGCTTGGCTAGGGAGTTCTGATTCATTTGCCATATTCACTAGACATTGTACCATCAGATTTCCATTTACTTTGGCCTTTACAAAATTTTCCAAAAGGAAAAAAAATTCCATTTCCTGGAAGACTGTAAAAGGCACTTTGAATAGTTCTTTACTCACAAAAAGATAAAACATTTTGGGAAGATGGAATTAAGAAGTTGGAGTATTACTCAGACATTAAAAAGAATACATTTGAATCAGTTCTAATGAGGTGGATGAAACTGGAGCCCATTATACAGAGTGAAGTAAGCCAGAAAGAAAAACACCAATACAGTATACTAACACATATATATGGAATTTAGAAAGATGGTAATGATAACCCTGAATATGAGACAGCAAAAGAGAAACTGATGTATAGAACAGTCTTATGGACTCTGTGGGAGAGGGAGAGAATGGGATGATTTGGGAGAATGCCATTGAAACATGTATAATATCATATATGAAACAAGTCGCCAGTCCAGGTTCAGTGCATGATACTGGATGCTTGGTGATGCAGCACTGGGATGACCCAGAGGGAAGGTACCTGGAGGGAGGAGGGTTCAGGATGGGGAACACGTGAATACCTGTGGTGGATTCATGTTGATATATGGCAAAACCAATACAATATTGTAAAGTTAAAAAACAAAATAAAAAAAAAGAAAAGAAAAATAATCTAAAAAGATTAAATATATGTATATGTAAAACTGAATCACTTTGCTGCACACCTGAATCAAACACAACATTGTAAATCAACTATATTCCAATAAACGCTTAAAAATTAAAAAAAAAAAAAGAAGTTGCCTGAAAAGTGGCAGAAAGCAGTGGAACAAAATAATGACTAGATTATTCAATAAAGTTCTTGGTGAAAATAAAAAATGCATCTTTTATTTTTATTTAAAAACTAAAGAGACTTCACAGATTGAACAACTCAGACTACCACTAGACTGTTTGTATACATCACGCACACATCACAACAGCTTGAATCTGAAAAATGGAGGGTAATAATAGTCAAATTGTCATTTTTATATTGCACACTGTCGTAAATTTCTCGAGCACTTAATATGGTTTGAGAAATGTGCTATATTGTTAATATATTAAGCATATTATAAATGGTTTTTTTTACTTGACACATTAAATATAAAAGCAAATTCAATAGTTAATATGTAAAGATCTAGATTATACATTTTAAACAATATAACTTTATGTCTATTTCAGTATATATTTGTTTGAAGGAAATGTTTCCAGTGAATGTGCATCTCCTGGCACATTGTATTCTTATCAAGAACATGACCTCTGTATTCAGATGACACATGTTTGAATCCCAGCTCTGTCAGTTCAGTTCAGTTTCAGTCACTCAGTCATGTCTGACTCTTTGTGACCCCATGGACTGCAGTATGCCAGGCCTTTATGTCCATCATCAACTCCCACAGTTTACTCAGACTCATGTCCCTTGAGTCGGTGATGCCCCATTTCATCCTCTGTTGTCCCCTTCTTCTCTGGCCTTCAATATTTCCTAGCATCAGGGTCTTTTCATATGCGTTAGCTCTTCACATCAGATGGCCAAAGTATTGGAGTTTCAGTTTCAACATCAGTCCTTCCAATGAACATTCAATCTCCTTTAGGATGGACTGGTTGGATCTCCTTGCTGCCCAAGGGACTCTCAAGAGTCTTCTCCAACACCACAGTTCAAAAGCATCAATTCTTTGGCGCTCAGCTTTTTTTATAGTCCAATTCTCACATCCCTACATGATTACTGGAAAAACAATACCTTTGACTAGACAGACCTTTGTTGGCAAAGTAATGTCTCTGCTTTTTAACATGTTGTCTAGATTGATCATAACTTTCCTGTCAAGGAGTAAGCATCTTTTAATTTTCTGGTTGCATTCACATCTGCAGTGATTTTGGAGCCCCCAAAAATAAAGTCTGCCACTGTTTCAACTATTTCCCCATCTATTTGCCATGAACTGATGGGATCAGATGCCATGATCTTACTTTTCTGAATGTTGAGCTTTAAGCCAACTTTTTCACTCTCCTCTTTCAGTTGCAGTAAGAGGTTCTTTAGTTCTTCATTTTCTGCCATAAGGGTGATGTCATATGCATATCTGAGGATAATGATACTTCTCCTGACAATCTTGATTCCAGCTTGTGCTTTTCATCCAGCCCAGAGTTTCTCATGATGTACTCTGCATATAAGTTAAATAAGCAGGGTGACAATATACAGTCTTGATATACTCCTTTCCCAATTTGGAACCAGTCTGTTGTTTCATGTCCAGTTTAAACTGTTGCATCCTGATCTGCATACAGATTTCTCAAGAGGCAGTTCAGGTGGTCTGGTATTCCCATTTTTTACAGAATTCTCCACAGTTTATTGTGATCCACACAGTCAAAGGGTTTGGCATAGTCAATAAAGATGGAATAGATGTTTCCTGGAACTCTTGCTTTTTTGATGATCCAACGGATGTTGGCAATTTGATCTCTGGTTCCTCTGCCTTTTCTAAAACCAGCTTGAACATCTGGAACTTTAGGGTTCACAAATTGTTGAAGCCTGGCTTGGAGAATTTTGAGTATTACTTTACTAGTGTGTGAGATGAGTGCAATTGTGCAGTAGTTTGAGCATTCTTTGGCATTACCTTTCTTTAGGATTAGAATTAAAATTGACCTGTTTCAGTCCTGTGGCCATTACTGAGTTTTCCAAATCTGCTGACATATTGAGTGCAGCACTTTCATGACATCATCTTTTAAGATTTGAAATAGTTCAACTCAATTCCATCACCTCTACTAGCTTTGTTCATAGTGACGCTTCCTAATGCCCACTTGACTTCACATTCCAGGATGTCTGGCTCTAGGTCAGTGATCACACCATCGTGATTATCTGGGATGTGAAGACCTTTTTTGTACAGTTCTTCTGTGTATTCTTGCCACCTCTTCTTAATATCTTATGCTTCTGTTAGGTCCAAACCATTTCTGTCCTTTATTGAGCCCATCTTTGCATGAAATATTCCCTTGCTATCTCTAATTTTCTAGAAGATATCTCTAGTCTTTCCCATTCTGTCATTTTCCTCTATTTCCTTGCACTGATCACTGAGGAAGTCTTTCTTATCTCTCCTTGTTCTTCTTTGGAACTCTGCATTCAAATGGCTATGTCTTTCCTTTTCTCCTTTGCTTTTTGCTTCTCTTTTTTTCTCAGCTATTTGTAAGGACTCCTAAGACAGCCATTTTGCCTTTTTTGCATTTATTTTTCTTGGGGATGGTCTTGATCCCTGTCTCCTGTACAATCTCATGAACCTCCATCCATAGTTCATCAGGCACTCTGTCTATCAGATCTAGTCCCTTAAATCTATTTCTCACTTCCACTGTATAATCCTAAGGGATTTGATTTAGATCATACCTGAATGGTCTATTGGTTGTGCATACTTTCTTCAAATTAAGTCTGAATTTGGCAATAAGGAGTTCATGATCTGAGCCACAGTCAGCTCCTGATCTTCTTTTTCTTGATTGTATAGAGCTTCTCCATCATTGGCTGCAAAGAATATAATCAATCTGATTTCGGTGTTGACCATCTGGTGATGCCCATATGTAGAGTCTTGTCTTGTGTTGTTGGAAGAAAGTGTTTGCTATGACCAGTGCGTTCTCTTGGCAAAACTCTATTAGCCTTTGCCCTGCTTCATTCTGTACTACAAGGCCAAATTTGCCTGTTACTACAGGTATTTCTTGACTTCCTGCTTTTGCATTCCAGTCCCCTATAATGAAAAGGGCACCTTTTCTTTGGGATGTTAGTTCTTAAAGTTCTTGTGGATCTTCATAGAATCATTCAACTTTAGCTTCTTCAGCATTACTACTCAGGGCATAGACTTGAATTACTGTGATATTGAATGGTTTGTCTTGGAAACGAACAGAGGTTATTATGTCATTTTTGAGACTACATCCAAGTACTGCATTTTGGAATCTTTTGTTGACTATGATGGCTACTCCATTTCTGCTAAGGGATTCTTGCCCACAGTACAGTTCAGTTCAGTCGCTCAGTCTTGTCTGACTCTTTGTGACCCCATGCATTGCAGCACCCCAGGCCTCCCTGTCCATCACCAACTCCCAGAGTTCACTCAGACTCACATCTATCGAGTCAGTGATGCCATCCAGCCATCTCATCCTCTGTCATCCCCTTCTCCTCCTGCCTCGAATCCCTCCCAGCATCAGAGTCTTTTCCAATAGTCAACTCTTCACATGAGGTGGCCAAAGTACTGGACTTTCAGCTTTAGCATCATTCCTTCCAAAGAAATCCCAGGGCTGATCTCCTTCAGAATGGACTGGTTGGATCTCCTTGAAGTCCAAGGGACTCTCAAGAGGCTTCTCCAACACCACAGTTCAAAAGCATCAATTCTTCGGCGCTCAGCCTTCTTCACAGTCCAACTCTCACATCCATACATGACCACAGGAAAAACCATAGCCTTGACTAGACGGACCTTTGTTGGCAAAGTAATGTCTCTGCTTTTGAATATGCTATCTAGGTTGGTCATAACTTTCCTTCCAAGAAGTAAGCGTCTTTTAATTTCATGGCTGCAGTCACCATCTGCAGTGATATTGGAGCCCAAAAAAATAAAGTCTGACACTGTTTCCACTGTTTCTCCATCTATTTCCCATGAAGTGTAGGACCGGATGCCATGATCTTCATTTTCTGAATGTTGAGCTTTAAGCCAACTTTTTCACTCTCCACTTTAACTTTCATCAAGAGGCTTTTGAGTTCCTCTTCACTTTCTGCCATAAGGGTGGTGTCATCTGCATATCTGAGGTTATTGAGATTTCTCCCGGCAATCTTGATTCCAGCTTGTGCTTCTTCCAGCCCAGCATTTCTCATGATGTACTCTGCATATAAGTTAAATAAGCAGGGTGACAATATACAGCCTTGACGTACTCCTTTTCCTATTTGGAACCAGTCTGTTGTTCCATGTCCAGTTCTAACTGTTGCTTCCTGACCTGCATATAGGTTTCTCAAGAGGCAGATCAGGTGGTCTGGTATTCCCATCTCTTTCAGAATTTTCCACAGTTTATTGTGATCCACACAGTCAAAGGCTTTAGCATAGTCAATAAAGCAGAAATAGATGTTTTTCTGGAACTATCTTGCTTTTTCGGTGATCCAGAGGATGTTGGCAATTTGATCTCTGGTTCCTCTGCCTTTTCTAAAACCAGCATGAACATCAGGAAGTTCACGGGTCAGGTATTGCTGAAGTCTGGCTTGGAGAATTTTGAGCATTACTTTACTAGCTTGTGAGATGAGTGCAATTGTGTAGTTTGAGCATTCTTTGGCATTGCCTTTCTTTGGGATTGGAATGAAAACTGACCTTTTCCAGTCCTGTGGCCACTGCTGAGTTTTCTAAATTTTCTGGCATATCGAGTGCAGCACTTTCACAGCATCATCCTTCAGGATTTGAAATAGCTCAACTGGAATTCCATCACCTGCACTAACTTTGTTCGTAGTGATGCTTTCTAAGGCCCACTTGAGTTCACATTCTAGGATGTCTGGCTCTAGGTCAGTGATCACACCATCGTGATTATCTGGGTCGTGAAAATCTTTTTTGTAGAGTTCTTCTGTGTTCTTGCCACCTCTTCTTAATATCTTCTGCTTCTGTTAGGTCCATACCATTTCAGTAGATATAATGGTCATTTGAGTTAAATTTACCCATTCCAGTCCATTTTAGTTCACTGATTCCTAAAACATCAGTGTTCACTCTTGCCGTCTCCTATTTGACCACTTCCAATTTGCCTTGATTCATGGACTTACCATTCCAGGTTCCTATGCAATATTGCTCTTTACAGCATTGGACCTTGCTTCCATCACCAGTCTCATCAACAACTGGTTTTCGTTTTTGCTTTGGCTCCGCCTCTTCGTTCTTTCTGTTTTTTTTTTTTCCTCTACTGATATCCGGTAGCATGTTGGGCACCTACCGTCCTGGGGAGTTCTTCTTTCAGTGTCCTATCTTTTTGCCTTTTCATACTGTTCATGGGGTTCTCAAGGCAAGAATACTGAAGTGGTTTGCCATTCCCTTATTCAGTGGACCACATTTTGCCAGAACTCTCCATCATGACCCATCTGTCTTGTGTGGCCCTACACGGGATGTCTCATTGTTTCATTGTGTTAGACATGGCTGTGATCCATGTGATTAGATTGGTTAGTTTTCTCTGATTGTGGTTTTCAGTCTGTCTGCCCTTTGATGGAGAAGGATAAGACACTTATGGGAGCTTCCTGATGTGAGAGACTGACTGATGGGGAAACATCTTGTTCTGATGGGCGGGGCCATGCTCAGTAAATATTTAATCCAATTTTCTATTAATGGGCTCTGTAGGTTGTGAATCATATAGTTATAGATAAATTACTTAATTTCTCAGTGTCTCAGTTCCCTGGCCTTTAGGGCTCCGACTTCTTCCAGTGTTTGATTAGTTGAGCTAATAACTGTACATCCCTCAGAACTGTGGCTGACACAATGAGCTTACCTACGTGTCATTGTCATTCTGTATCTAAGGCACATGACTTGATTGGTCAGTCATTTCCAATTCCTTGCAACTCCATGGACTGCAGCCCACCAGGCTCCTCTGTCCTTGGAGCTTTCCAGACAAAACTGGTCATTGTGTATACAGCCTTCAATTATTAAAGTAAATTTTAGACCACATTGTGGCATGCATTAAGTATCAGTTTTATATTAGTTTGTATCCTTGCTAGCACATTTTAACATATCTGAAATATCATGTTGGCAAAATTAAATTTAGACAATAAATGGGTTTGTATTCCTTGAGATTGACCATTAATTCACATCTTTACATCAAATGGAAATAAAAGGCATTGTGTTTCTATGCTGTGTTAGTGTACAGCTGACACATTCCAAACACTTGAGGGAAGAACTGTTACTGAGCATGTCCCAGAGGTACAGAGTCAGCAAAAATTTTCATAGTCCTTGTGGCCTGAGGAGTGCATGTCTCTAACAGATTGCCAGGAAAGATTAACTGCTGCAGGTTAAACAGCTGCTGGTTCAAACTGTTTTGATTTTTTGATATCTCATGTTCATTCCGTTTCCAGATGGAATTGGCCCACTTGTTAAGGAGAACCACAGGTAGCCCAGCTGCTGGTTCAAAAAGTCTGGTCATCTTGTACATTGTGATCATTGTGTTTTGACACAGAATTGGCTTAGTTGTTTTTAGAAAGCCCCCAAGGGAAAATTTTACAAAATAGTGTCTTAACCTTTTCAAGGAGATAAATATACCTCCCATTTTTCCTTCCTGTGGCAAGTAACATAGGACATCCAGGAAACCCAATTGTAAAACGACTGCCTTAAAATGTATGGAAGAGAATAGTATAGAGTTCAATAAATTAATCAGGAAATTGATAAATAGCCAGACTTTCATGCTCAGCTTTTTCATTTTTTTTTAAAAAAAGGGGTATTTGGCCATTACAAAGGAGAGTCTGGCATTTATGTGTAGGAAGGTATTTGTGTGCTTAAAACATCAAAAGAAAATTGTTCTGCTGAAGCATGCTTTACAGAATGTAAATCACCCTTTACTACAGGACTTTGCCCACTCAGAGTACAGTAGGAGGGTTTTGAGGCTGTGGCCATCACAGCCTTTTAAACATTTAGAATTAGACAAAATAATGTATATTTTATATATGCATATCTGTATGTACACATTTACAAAAATAATAATATTCAAATGCCATATATATTAATAGATGTATGCTATTGAGGTGAATTTCCTTCTCCTCCAGGTTTTTGATTCCAGATATTTTGAAATCCAATTCTGAGTTTCATGATGTTACATTCCCCCATCTCCAATGAAACAAAGTCACATGCAAAATTATTAACATATGATTAGAGAGATCACTTTTGAGCACATTTATTCTATCTGGAAAATTACTGGCCAATAAAAAACTCTCTATATAAATCTCTTTCTATTTTAATTAAAATCTTTACCTGACTGTAATATCATTTATATGTTGTTAGCATATGTGTGGCTTAGTGGATAAAAAAATCTGCCTGCAATGGAAGAGATACAGGAGACACAGGCTAATCTCTGGATCGGGAAGATCTTCTGGAGGAGGAAAATGGCAACCCACTCCTGTATTCTTGCCTGAAAAATCCCATGGACAGAGGAGCCTAGCAGGCTATAATCAAAAGAGTTGCAAAGAGTCGGAAAGGATTGAGTGAAAGCAAAACGGCCACATACTCTGTATCTTTGTGCTTACTGAACCGCAGCTCCTGTGCCTCCTGCACTGCAGGCAGATTCTTTACCACTTGAACATTTGGGAAAGCCCTGTTAGATGCAACTCTCTTTTAAATCCTTCCTAAAGAGCAAAACAATGAAATAATTAACTCAAATAATAAAGGCATAATTTCAAGTAAATACTAATAGCATGGATCATTGTTAAAGAGCAAAAACAGAGGCCCTAACTTTAGCACACAGGTGCTAAAGTCTGTGATACCAAATCTAGATTTAATACCTACCCTAACTGTAGTTTCAAACTTCTTCAGAAATATAATCTTTCTAATCAACCAGAAATTTTCTGGTCAGTAGCAATGAGGTAAGGGGCTTCCCTGGTGGCTCAGTGGTAAAGAATCTGCCTACCAAGTAGGAGATGAAGATTCAGTCCCTGGTACCAGAAGATCCCCAGAGAAGGAAATGGCAACCCACTCCAGTATTCTTGCCTGGGAAATCCCATGGTAGGTTACAGTCCATAGCGTCACAAGAGAATCAGACGTGACTTAGTGACTAAACACTAAACAACAACAACAACCAACGAGATAATCTGTCCTATGGGCTCTTTCCCTACCATCGTCCCCCACCTCCCCTGCTGTCATTTCCTTATCCAGGGAAAGAGCAATCTGCATGATAAAACACCAAGTATACTCTTTCCAGGGAAAAGATAGTGTTGTTCCTCAGTGTCTAAGTCATGTACCACTCTTTGTTACCCCATGGACTGTAGCATGCCAGGCTTCCTTGTCCTTCCCTATATCTTGGAGTTTGCTCAAACTCATGTCCCTTGAGTCAGTGATGGTATCCAACCATCTCATCATCTGTCACTCTCTTCTCCTCCTGACTTCAATCTTTCCCACTATCAGGGTCTTTTCCAGTGAGTTGGCTCCTCACATCAGGTAGCCAAATTATTGGAGCTTCAGCTTCAGCATCAGTCCTTCCAGTGAATATTCAGGGATGATTTCCTTTAGTATTGACTAATTTGATCTCCTTGCAGTGCAAGGGACTTTCAAGAGTCTTCTCCAGCACCACAATTCAAAAGCATCTGTTCTTCAGTGCTCAGTCTTCTTTATGGTCCAACTCTAATATTTGTACATGACTACTGGAAAAACCATAGCTTTGACTATATGGACCTTTGTCAGCAAAGTGATATTTTTGATTTTTAAGACGTTGTCTGCAGGAAACATGGGTTCAATCTCTGGGTCAGGAAGAACTAATGGAGAGGGCATGGTAAGCCACGCCAGAATTCTAGACTGGGGAATCCCAAGGACAGAGTAGCCTGGTAGGCTACAGTCCATAGGATTGCAAAGAGTTGAACATGACTGAAGTGAATGAGCAAGCAGGTTTGTCATAGCTTTCCTTCCAAGGAGTAAGCATCTTTTAATTCTATGGCTAGTCACCATCAAGTGATTTCAGAGCCCAGGAAAGTAAACCCTGTCACAGTTTCCAATTTTTCCCCTTCTGTTTGCCATGAAGTGATGGGACTGGATGCCATGATCTTAGTTTTTTGAATGTTGAGTTTCAAGCCAGCATTTTCACCCTCCTCTTTCACATTCACCAAGAGGTTTTTTAGTTCTTTACTTTCTGCCATTAGAATGGTATTACCTGTATATTTGAGAAACCTGTATGCCATTTAAGTTCACTGATTCCTAAGAGGTTGATATTCACTCTTGCCATCTCCTACTTGACTACATCCAATTTACCTTGGCCATGTGATGCAAAGAGCCAACTCAGTGGAAAAGATCCTGATGTTGGGAAATATTGAGGTCAGGAGAAGAAGGGGATGACACAGAATGAGATGGTTGGATGGCATCACTGACTCAATGGGCATGAGTTTGAGCAAAAAACTCCAGGAGATAGCGAAGCACAGGGAAGCCTGGCATGCTACAGTCCATGCAGTTGCAAAGAGTCACACACAACTTTGCAAATGAACAAAAACAAATTTACCTTGTTTTCATGGATGACCCCCTAACATCCCAGTTTTCTATGCAACATTGTTCTTTATCACATCAGACTTTACTTGCATCACCAGACACATGCACAGCTGAACACTGTTTCTGCTTTAGCCTAGCTGCTTCATTCTTTCTGGAGCTATTTCTCTGCTTTTCCCCAATAGCATATTGGACACCTGACCTGTGGAAGGATCATCTTCTGGTGTCATATCTTTGTACCATTTCATACTGTTCATGGGGTTTTTGAGGCAAGAATTCTGGAGTAGTTTGCCATGTCCTCCTCTGGTAATGGTGATTCTAATACTCATGGAAATAACAATTGCAAATACTGTACAAAGTATAAACAAATTCTTCAAAGGTAGTGAGGAATGGCCTTAGCAAGCAGATTTTTTTTCCCCCATGCTCACTAAGAAACCATCCATTTTTAATTGGATTGTGTTAGGTTCTGCTGTACAAGGAAGTAAATCAGCTATATGTATACATATATCCACTCCCTCTTAGAACTCCCTCCCACCTCACCTCCCCATCCCACTCATCTAGGTCATCACAGAGCACCAAATTGAGCTCCCTGTGCTATATGCATCATGTCAAACCTAATTTCCCTATTCATCCCACTCTCCCCTTCCTTCTCTGTATCCACATATGCATTCTCTTATCTGTGTCTCTATTTCTGCCCTGGAACTGTTAGACAGACATAAGCAGCAAGGAGGTGACATGAGTAGAAAAGAAAAAAAAGGGGAGATTACTTAAGCTAAGCCCCAACCATCTGGTGACCCTACTCTGACATTAGCAGCAAAGAGGTGATGTTGGGTAAAGACAAGAGGGGAATAGTCCAGTTAGACCCCAACCATCAGGAGACCCTCCCCTGACCTCACCCAGAATGAGTGAAGCTATGGTCAGGTGGTGGGGAATTTATCCTGATGAGTGAGAACGGTCACATGAGAGAACTTCCCTGGCCTGCACATACCAGGATAGACAGACATGTGGATGTGCAACTCTGCGACCCATGGACTGTAGCCCTCCAGGCTCCTATGTTCATAGGGTTTCCCAGGCAAGAATACTGGAGTGGGTAGGATTCCCTTCTCCAGGGTATCTTCCCGACCCAGGGATTGAACCCATGTCTCCTGCATTGCAAGTGGATTCTTTTTCATCTGAGCCACCAGAGAAGCCCAGACAGACCTATAACCTCTAGTAAACTCAAACTCATTAAACCAACATTATAATAAAATCTACATGTGTCTTTGACCTCTCCCAGGTGGGTTTTTGTTAGTGAATCAAGGGTAGGGGCATATGCAATAATGAACTTGTTATAAAACTCAGGATAGTCAATCAAATAGCAAACCTCTGTCACTCACCCATGATTGCACCTGCCTCCTCACAGAACAACTCCTTATAAATACCCTTAAGAATGTATAGTAGTGCTGGTTTCACTTCATAGAATGCAGGTTTCACTTCACAGAGGTCCACTCTCCCTCTGAGAGTGTCTCTGTACTTTAATAAACTTTGCTTTGCACTTAAGCCCGAAGTGGCAGTTTGTGAATTTTTGTGTGCTATCAAAAGGATCAAGATTGTTGATCTGGGTCCCCTGTTGACCTTTTTGATTCAAGCCATCTGACAGCAATGCACACAAACCAGGTATCAGAACTAGGTTCATCTGTTCCATTTTTCTAGATTCCACATGCATGCATTAATGTACAGTATTTGTTTTCCTCTTTCTAACTTACTTTGCCCTGTACGACAGACCTTAGGTCCATCCACATCTCTACAAATAACTTAATCTTTTCCTTTCTATGGCTGAGTAATATTCCATTGTACACATGGATCGTATCTTCTTTATCAATCAACCCTTGAGAGAAGAAAAACAAATTCTCTGAGTGACATTGACAGTTGTGTTACATTTCCCCAAAGTCACACCCCTGTCAGTGTGACATGAGGCTAGTTGAAATATAAGCAGAAAGGCACAGTTTTATTGACTTAAAATGTCCAAGGAGAGAGTTTAGGGCTGTCAGAGAATTCAAGGGCTGGGTGGGGAGCAGAAAGGAAAGGAAAGGAAAGGAAAGGAAAGGAAAGGAAAGGAAAGGAAAGGAAAGGAAAGGAAAGGAAAGAAACCTAAAATCTGTGAGCACATCCTCTTGAAATGTTTGCCTAAATCTAAACTTTATGTGTTTGGAGTTCCTGCTAAAAATAACATCTGGAAAATTAAAGGAATTGGGCAAATGTTTTAGCTGATATCTACTGCAATAGAAACAGGGTTTCTTGTTTGACTTTTGCTGAGTTCGATAAACAACTCAGGCTTTACACAAATTGGCACTATCCAATATTAACATTGCTGCTGCTGCTGCTGCTGCTGCTGCTGCTGCTGCTGCTGTCACTTCAGTCGTATCCGACTCTGTGTGACTCCATAGATGGCAGCCCACCAGGCTCACCGGTCCCTGGGATTCTCCAGGCAAGAACACTGGAGTGGGTTGCCATTTCCTTCTCCAATGCATGAAAGTGAAAAGTGAAAGGGAAGTCACTCAGTCGTGTTCGACTCTTTGCGACCCCATGGACTGCAGCCTACCAGGCTCCTCCATCCATGGGATTTTCCAGGCAAGAGTACTGGAGTGGGGTGCCATTGCCTTCTCCAATATTAACATTAAGCCTCCGCAGATTCTTGGTAATCACCTATTAATTTGTTTGCCTGCTACAAAAATAATGAAGCATTCTTAAATGACAAAATAGAACCAGGAAAAATGTCCTCAATAAATGGAAAGTCACCAGGCATATGTAGGAAGAGAAAATGCATATAATTAAGAAAAAATCCCTCAAAGGAACAGACTCGAAGATGACTAAGATGTTGGAATTAGCAGAATGGCACTTTAAAAGAACTATTATGAAATCTAAAAAATTTGAAGAAAAAGATGACCATAATAAGTTAATAGATGGGAAGTCTCACTAGCAAAATTGAACTATAGAGAAAAAAAAGTCAAATTGAAATTCTAAAATTGAAAAATACAGTGTCTAATTTTTTTTTAATTACTGAATGGGTCTCACAGTAAGTTGGTGATGACAGAGAAAGAATCAGTAAATTTGAAGACAGAAGAATAGAAATTATCCAATCCAGGGAACAGGGAGAAAAGGATTAAAAAAAAAAAAATCAGTGAAGAACATCATAGACCTGCATGGTAATAACAAGCAGTACAAGGTATGCTTAATAAATTTAATAACTTTAATGTGCTTATCTATACTTTCTATCATTTCTTTTCCTATTTGTTTCCTTCTTAGTTTTAGCTACATCTCATCTCATATAATAATACTTAAAATTTTCATTATCTTAATCTTTGTAATACATAGTTGAAATTGGCTCTTGATAGCTTAGTTTTGTTGGTTTTTGTTGTTCACTCACTCAGTCATGTTGAACTATATGCAACCCCATGGACTGCAGCATGCCAAGCTTCTCTGTCCTTCACCATCTCCCAGAGTTTTCTCAGTCTCATGTCCATTGAGTCAGTGATGCCATTCAGCCATCTCATCCTCTGACATCCCCTTATCCTCTTGCCTTCAATCTTTCCCAGCATCAGGGTCTTTTTCAATAAGTCAGGTCTTTGCATCAGGTGGCCAAAGTATTGGAGCTTTAGCTTCAGCGTCAGTCCTTCCAACCAATATTCACGGTTGATTTCTTTTAGGATTGGCTGTTTTGATCTCCTTGCAGCCCAAGGGACTCTTAAGAGTCTTCTCCAGAACAATAATTTGAAAGCATCAGTTCTTCAGCACTCAGCCTTCACTATGGTCCAACAGTTTTGTTGGGGCCACCTGCATTTGCTGGACTAAAGGATACCACAGTCTGGCTTTCCTGTGATAATAAGACTTAAATCTAATGTGCTGGACTAAAGGACACCACAGTCTGGCTTTCCTGTGATAATAAGACTTAAATCTAATGTGCTGGACTAAAGGATACCACAGTCTGGCTTTCCTGTGATAATAAGACTTAAATCTAATGTAGAGAGAGAGGAGGAACCACTGTAAATTCCAGCATTTGGATCATACTTCATTTTCCTTAAATATTTGCTTCTCAGAATTTTATACATCAAGAAACACATACAAAAAGATGCTGACTTACAGAATGCTAAAGAAAATGAAAAATCCACTTTGTGGTTAAAAAAATAAATGTATCAGGGCCCATTCTGTGTACCTCTAGCTAGAAAACACATATACACACACATCGCACCAAAGACCTCATCACTGGACATTCTAATACAAAAGTGAAGTTGGCTCTGACAGCTAACATTTCCGCTGGAGCTACTGGATTTTGTTGTGCTAAGAGTTTTTAAGTGGAGAATGAATTCAAGTGAATTTAAATTAAAAATGCTCTTATATCCTGATATGAGAGTAATTAAGCACATTCATGTTACTAAAGCACAGATCAAAGTGCAAATCAAAGTTTTGAACTTTATATATATATATATATATATATATATATGGAGAAGGCAATGCCAACCCACTCCAGTATTCTTGCCTAGAGAATCCCAGGGACAGAGGAGCCTGGTGGGGTGTCGTCTATGGGGTTGCAAAGAATCAGACACGACTAAAGCGATTTAGCAGCAGCCGCAGCATATCAAGTTGGAAAATAACTAAGCCTCCCTAAACTTGCTTCCCTCTCTGTAAAGTGGAAAAAATTATAGTCTTGTCTCATAGGTTTTAGAAAAGTTAAATGAGAATGCATGCAAAGAGCCAACACAGTTTCTGTCACAGAGTAGGTATTCAGTACACACTAGCTATCATCTCTATGATAATCATCAGTATAGTTCTTTACATTAAGATCATTAGTAGTAGTATGTGTGGAATTCTTATCATGTAGGGAAAAGCAGCATCATGGGTTTCTGTTTCTCTCAATAAAGATAATTTAGTTTTAGATAAGTATATATATAAGAAGAAAATGGACACAATTTAAATAGTTATATAAAGACATGCAAATCTACCAAATCAAGTTTAAAATAAAGCATATTTTTAAATGAAGATTTTTATCTTGTTTATTTAATATCAGGGTATGCTTTCTTCAGTACATAACTTGTACACTTGACTTCAACATGCTTAGTTGAACAGGAACAAAACATACATATTCATATTCTTTTTGTCAAAGAAGTAGACACACAAAGCAATTTACTTTTAGATAGCAGGATGGAAAGATTCAAGATATGTATGCATCTTTCTCATCCTGAGATCCAAAATGGAGATAATTACAGTCTCTGATTCATAAGACTGAGAAAAATTGTTAGTGCATGTAAAGATTAAATATAATGGATATGTAAGTATATGGGATTCCCAGGTGGTGCTAGTGGTAGGAGCACAATGTAGGAGACACTACAGATGCAGGTTTGATCCCTGGGTCATGAAGATTCCCTGGAGAAGGAAATGACACCCCACTCTAATATTCTTGCCCAGAAAATTCCATAGGCAGAGAAGTCTGGCAGACTATAGTTCTTGGGGCTGCAAAGAGTCAGACGTAACTGAGTGACTGAGCACAAACACACATACAAGTATATGTATATATAATGTATTAATGATATACAGAGGATCACTTTTACTATGGGAAATTTTTTATAGTTCATACTGTACGCAGTGATAAATTTTTATTATTTATGTGGATTAAATAATTGTTTTAGAAAATACCCAATAGGATAAAAATGTACTGTATTTTTTTTGTTTGTTTGCAAACCACTTTTATTTATTAATTTATTGTTGATTTCTTTTTTATTATTATTATTTTTTACTTTACAATATTGTATTGGTTTTGCCATACATCAGCATGCATCCACCACGGGTGTACACGTGTTCCCAATCCTGAACCCCCCCTCCTACCTCCCTCCCCATACCTTCCCTCTGGGTCATCCCAGTGCAGCAGCCCCAAGCTTCCTGTATCCTGCATCAAACCTGGACTGGCGATTCATTTCCTATATGATATTATACATGTTTTAATGCCATTCTCCCAAATCATCCCCCCACTCCCTCTCCCACAGAGTCCAAAAGATTGTTCTATACATCTGTGTCTCTTTTGCTGTCTCACATACAGGGTTGTCGTTACCATCTTTCTAAATTCCATATATGTGTGTTAGTATACTGTATTGGTGTTTTTCTTTCTGGCTTACTTCACTCTGTATAATAGGCTCCAGTTTCATCCACCTCATTAGAACTGATTCAAATGTATTCTTTTTAATGGCTGAGTAAGAATCCCATGGACGGAGGAGCCTGGTGGGCTGCAGTCCGTGGGGTCGCTAAGAGTTGGACACGACTGAGCAACTTCACTCTCACTTTTCACTTTCATGCATTGGAGAAGGAAATGGCAACCCACTCCAGTGTTCTTGCCTGGAGAATCCCAGGGACGGGGGAGCCTGGTGGGCTGCTGTCTATGGGGTCACACGGAGTCGGACACGACTGAAGTGACTTAGCAGCAGCAGCAGCAATACTCCATTGTGTATATGTACCACAGCTTTCTTATCCATTCATCTGCTGATGGACATCTAGGTTGCTTCCATGTCCTGGCTATTATAAACAGTGCTGCGATGAACACTGGGGTACACATGTCTCTTTCAATTCTGGTTTCTTCGGTGTGTATGCCCAGCAGTGGGATTGCTGGGTCATATGGCAGTTCTATTTCCAGTTTTTTAAAAAAAAATAATTAGTTTATTTTAATTGGAGGCTAATTACTTTACAATATTGTATTGGTTTTGCCATACATTGACATGAATCTGCCATGGGTGTACATGTGTTCCCCATCCTGAACCACCCTCCCACCTCCCTCCCCATCCCATCCCTCAGGGTCATCCCAGTGAACCAGCCCTGAGCACCCTGTCTCATGCATCAGACCTGGACTGGTGATCTCTTTCACATATGATAATATAAAAAATGTACTGTATTTTAACTGTGCGTCATTTACAGATGGTAGACTATGATGAAGTGCAGTCAGGCTGCACTTTAGATACATATAGTTTTGGTAGGATTTTTCAACCAAATAAAAGACCTAATAGTAGGTTTTATAATATAGTGTTTTTTTTTAAATAATCTATTAGTTAATAGATGATCTACTAACTTAAAATCTATCTAAAATAATTCTGTATTATCTAACATATTAAGTAATTTACTACTAAAATTATATAACTAATTTACTTCTAAATCCCCCCCTGTTTTCAATATTTGTAGGAATGTTTACATGCATTTATACATTTTTTTTACTGAATTATTTTTATCTCTGATAGCTTTCGCTGAGAAAGGGCAGTTGTGAATTTCTGACAAGTTAGTACGTGCTGTTGAAAAAGTGTGAACCAAGTAATTAAATCCTATTTGAAAAAGAAGATAGATTTAGCCACTGCTCACACCTCTTCAACTCCTCTTATCAAGCTTTAGTAGTTGCTTTTTTGAAATAATACTGCAATTTCTGTTAACCTCAATGGACAGTTTTAGGCAAAATATATAATTTGGTTTTCTACACTATTGATAGGTTTATGGAATATTTATTTTTCGTTTGGAGAGTAAAAATCAACCCAAATAGAAATTTAACATACAGATGCTTTGTCTTTATAGATAACATATTGAAAATGCACCAGAAATGTTTTGATAGGCATTTTCATCACAAGGACTGCCTATGTTTGTTCTTTTTGATAATTTTATGTGATATTTGATTAATAGAGCATTTAAGTAATGAATTCAATTGCAGTAGAGGCATTCTGGCTCTCAGTTTAGATCCTGAAACATGAAGATTTAATTACCTTTAGTTTATCTAGATAGCTACAAGCAGCATAATTGGTCATAAAGTTACATAGTGCTTTTTTTTCAAAACTCAGACATAATATTTGACTCAAGAGCATTTTGCATCAGTGAATTCTATTAGCGGATACAATTTGTTGGAAACAGTCTAATTCTTTTGGAAAATTGCATCTTTCTTATTTGTATATGCTACACTTTTATTGGAATAGATAAATTTTGCAAGAAATTAAAAAATAAATGAATCATATTTTTGTTATAGAGTAATCTTATTTGTTAATAAAAATAATGCATGTAATCCATTAATTGAAGAACATAAATGTTAATCTCAGTTATTTTGCATGAGTACTAAATCGCTTCAATCATGTATGACTCTTTACAACCCTATAGACTGTAGCTCCTGCAGGCTCCTCTGTCCTCCACTGGGATTCTCCAGACAAGTATACTGGAGTGGGTTGTCATGCCCTTTCTCCAGTGGATTCTCCACCCAGAGATCGAACCTGCATCTCTTGTGGCTCCCGCATTGCAGGGAGATTCTTTAGTGCTGAGCCACCGGGGAAAGCCCCCCAGTTAATGTATAGAATGGCTAATTCATATCTTTTCTATTTTACTATTTTTGACACTTCCTTGTCCTCAATCCCTTTTGTAGAGAATTTTCTCCTCAATTCACTCAAATCTGGGTTTGCTTTCATCACTTCATCAAGATCATCCTTATTTATTAAAATGCAGCCTTTATTTTCCTATATCCAAAATATATTTTTCAATGCCCTTTATAATTTATCTCACTGTTTTTTTTTTTTTTTTTTCATGAAGCTTTCTGGACTCTTACATCACTTGAGACTTTCATTTTTCACCCTTTATCATTCTGGCAACTATTTTTCACATGCTCAATCTTCTTTTCATTCAGTGTTCTAATAATCTCTCTAGAACTGATCCTAAAGGTTTTTCTTTCATAGATTTTCCTTAAGCAATATTGTAACATACATGAATTAATTTCATCTATCAAAAGAGATCCAAACATTATTGTATTCCTTAAGATTATCAGATCAGAAATAAGTATTTATAAGTGCATAATTTAGAGTTAGAATTCTCATTCCAAGTAACGGCACTGTGAACTTTAAAATGATTTTTAAAATTAAAACTAATGAGGTGAATTTATTGGGATACAGCCAATTATTTTTTCCTGGGAAAATAATAAAAAAAGATCACCTAGAGAGTTTAATCTCTAACTCTTAAAACAATTTAACTCCCCTAAACAAAATATTTATTTTTATTTTCCACTGAACACATGGATAGCCAACATAATATAGGGTGCATATAATTAGACAGCCTATCAGCTCAGATGCTCTACTCCAAGGAGATTTTTAATGCTCGTACCCAGGAAGTAAATTGCCCATCCCTGGTTCAGGCTTGAGTGAGGCTCAAAATTCAGTTGAAACTCCAATTTAGTCAACAAAGAAATATTTAAAACCACCTCTATTCTTCTTGAAAACAAGAAAGCAGAAGTCTATTCAGAGAACAGCAGTTTTGGTTTAAAAAGGAAAATGCAACAACACATAAGCTTAGAGATAACCCAGTCTTTGGCATAATTAGTAAAATTGAACCCTATTGGATCTGTGTCTTCTTACGTATGAGTATAGAATAATATGACTTATTTGTAAGCTTTTTTTATTATAGATTTTTTGAATTAGAAAAACCTGGGCTTGAATTTCATCTTTGATTCGTAAAAAGGTAGGATTTGTGTGACAGCACTTTTGCCCCTGATTTTTGAGTTGAGATCAGTTGGCTTATTGGTAATGTGGAGCCAAACGTTGAAACCATGAGGTTATTCTTCAAATTATTTTAGGAATATGTCAATGACTTACATTAAACTCCTACGTTATGCTTGTTTCATGCTGTGCTGTGCTTAGTTGCTCAGTCGTGTCTGACTCTGAGAGTCCATGAACTGTATCCTGCCAGGCTCCTCCATCCACGGGGATTCTCCAGGCAAGAATACTGGAGTGAGTTGCCATGCCCTCCTCCAGGGGATCTTCCCAATCTAGGGATTGAACCAGGTCTCCTGCATTGCAGGTGGATTCTTTGCTCGCTGAGCTACTATGGAAGCCTGTGTGTGTCTCATATTAGGAACTTATTAAATAAACATTTGCTATTTTTCTTGGTTGTTCCATCTCAGTGTTCTCTTTCTCCTCTTTTCTAAGATGCCACACAATGTAAGCCATTCTTATCTATATCTGTCTTTCTAATTCATATATATTTTGTGCTGTGCTTAGTTGCTCAGTCGCGTCTGACTCTTTGTGACCCCATGGACTGTAGTCCGGCCAGGCTCCTCTGTCCATGGGGATTCTCCAGGCAAGAATACTGGAGTGGGTTGCCATGCCTTCCTCCAGGGATCTTCCCAACCTAGGGATGAAACCAAGGCCTCCCGCATTGCAGGCAGACTCTTTACCATCTGAGCCACCTCTTTTTAATCCATACATATTTTACAGAGATATTACTATATTGTATTATCCACTAAAATATTAAACATCAACATAGTAAGTTTTTTTTAATTTTTTTAATTTTTTAACTTTACAATATTGTATTGGTTTTGCCATATAACAAAATGAATCCACCACAGGTATACATCTGTTCCCCATCCTGAACCCTCCTCCCTCTTCCTTCCCCTTTGTAACCTCATCAGAGAAGATAAATTAGGGTGAGTATCTTTTCTAAATTACTGGCTTAAGAACACAAACTATGGTATCAGAAGTCTGTGGCTGTTAGTCGCTCAGTCCTGTCTGACTCTTTGAGACCCCATGGATTTTAGTCCACCAGGCTCCTCTGTCCATGAAATTTTCAAGGCAAGGACACTGCAATGCATTGCTATTCCTTCTCCAATGGTATCAGAAGGAAGTGAGTTTGAATCTTACTTTGATCTTTATAACAGGCCAGCTACATTTTCTTTCTAAGGCTTTGTAGAAGAAATTAAAATGACATTTGTGAACTGTTTGTTATGTTCGCAATATCTGCATATATATATAATAAAGGACTCAATAATTTTTACATGTTATTTAATTATCACCACTGAAACTACAAATATATCTGAGTATTCTTTACTTTGTTTACTTATAAGGGTGAGTCTTAATACAAATATGAAGCACTGGGTGCACACAGATATTTGTATAATTTAACACCAGGCCCATAATTAGTGTTTTTGAAAGCTGTTAAGAAAACTGAGTTTCTATAATATCTAAGTAAAGACTCTTTATTTCCCAAGATTTACTGATTTAAGAAATGAAACTCTGAAAGTAAAAGAGGATTTAAGAAAGGTCTGCTTAAGTTCATACCAATTCTCTCATTTATTTGTGATTTATCACAGTCTAGGATTTTATACCACTCTACTTTCAAAATTAAATTAAAATGGTTAGCTTGTACTTACTGTCCTGTCCCAGTTTCCCTGCTCTGTTGGCTTGTAATATTATTTCTTAGAATCAAACTCAGTAAAAACAAACAAAAATCTTAATGTTTAAAGAAGTAAAGAGTTTATACAATATGTATATGGTATTGATTTATATGTTTCTCACAGTTTCAACGTTAAAAGATGTTTTCAGGAATGTTTCATACTAACAGCAATAAGCTCCGTTCAGTCGCTCTGTCGTGTCCGACTTTCTGCAACCCCGTAATTGCAGCACGCCAGGCCTCCCTGTCCATCATCAACTCACGGAGTTTATTCAACTCATGTCCATTGAGTCGGTGATGCCATGCAACCATCTCATTCTCTGTTGTCACCTTCTCCTCCAGCCTTCAATCTTTCCCAGCATCAGGGTCTTTTCAAGTGAGTCAGCATTTCGCATCAGGTGGCCAAAGTATTGGAGTTTCAGCTTCAACATCAGTCCTTCCAATGAACACTCAGGACTGATTTCCTTTAGGATTGATTGGTTGGATCTCCTTGCAGTCCAAGGGACACTCAAGAGTGTTCTCCAACATCACAGTTCAAAAGCATAAACTCTTCGGTGCTAAACTTTCTTTATAGTCCACTCTCACATCCATTTATGACTACCGGAAAAACCATAGCCTTGACTAGACGGACCTTTGTTGGCAAAGTAATGTATCTGCTTTTTAATATGCAGTCTAGGTTGGTCATAACTTTCCTTCCAAGGAGGAAGCATCTTTTACTTTCATGGCTGGGATCACCATCTGCAGTGATTTTGGAGTCCCCCAAAATAAAGTCAGCCACTCTTTCCACTGTTTCTGCATCTATTTTCCATGAAGTGATGGGACTGGATGCCTTAGTTTTCTGCATGTTGAGCTTTAAGCCAAATTTTTCACTTCCTCTTTCACTTTCATCAAGAGGCTCTTTAGTAATTCTTCTCTTTCTGCCATAAGGATGATGTCATCTGCATATCTGAGGTTACTGATATTTCTCCTGGCAATTTTGATTCCAGCTTGTGCTTCATTCAGCCCAGCGTTTCTCATGATGTACTCTGCATGTAAGTTAAATAAACAGGGTGACAATATACAGCCTTGACGAACTCCTTTTCCTATTTGGAACCAGTCTGTTGTTCCATGTCCAGTTCTAACTGTTGCTTCCTGACCTGCATACAAATTTCTCAAGAGGCAGGTCAGATGGTCTGGTATTCCCACCTCTTTCAGAATTTTCCACAGTTAATTGTGATCCACACAGTTAAAGGCTTTGGCATAGTCAATAAAACAGAAATTGATGTTTTTCTGGAACTTTATTGCTTTTTTGATGATCCAGCAGATGTGGGCAATTTGATCTCTGGTTCCTCTGCCTTTTTTAAAACCAGTTTGAAATTATTTGTTCTAGCTCTGTGAAGAATACTGTTGGTAGCTTGATAGGGATTGCATTGAATCTATAAATTGCTTTGGGTAGTATACTCATTTTCACTATATTGATTCTTCCAATCCATGAACATGGTATATTTCTCCATCTATTAGTGTCCTCTTTGATTTCTTTCACCAGTGTTTTATAGTTTTCTATATATAGGTCTTTAGTTTCTTTAGGTAGATATATTCCTAAGTACTTTATTCTTTCCGTTGCAATGGTGAATGGAATTGTTTCCTTAATTTCTCTTTCTGTTTTCTCATTATTAGTGTATAGGAATGCAAGGGATTTCTGTGTGTTGATTTTATATCCTGCAACTTTACTATAATCATTAATTAGTTCTAGTAATTTTCTGGTGGAGTCTTTAGGGTTTTCTATGTAGAGGATCATGTCATCTGCAAATAGTGAGAGTTTTACTTCTTCTTTTCCAATTTGGATTCCTTTTATTTCTTTTTCTGCTCTGATTTCTGTGGCCAAAACTTCCAAAACTATGTTGAATAGTAATGGTGAAAGTGGGCACCCTTATCTTGTTCCTGACTTTAGAGGAAATGCTTTCAATTTTTCACCATTGAGGACAATGTTTGCTGTGGGTTTGTCATATATAGCTTTTATTATGTTGAGGTATGTTCCTTCTATTCCTGCTTTCTGGAGAGTTCTTATCATAAATGGGTGTTGAATTTTGTCAAAGGCTTTCTCTGCATCTATTGAGATAATCATATGGTTTTTGTTTTTCAATTTGTTAATGTGGTGTATTACATTGATTGATTTGCAGATGTTGAAGAATCCTTGCATCCCTGGGATAAAGCCCACTTGGTCATGGTATATGATCTTTTTAATGTGTTGTTGGATTCTGATTGCTAGAATTTTGTTTAGGATTTTTGCATCTATGTTCATCAGTGATATTGGCCTGTAGTTTTCTTTTTTTGTGGGATCTTTGTCAGGTTTTGGTATTAGGGTGATGGTGGCCTCATAGAATGAGTTTGGAAGTTTACCTTCCTCTGCAATCTTCTGGAAGAGTTTGAGCAGGATAGGTGTTAGCTCTTCTCTAAATTTTTGGTAGAATTCAGCTGTGAAGCCGTCTGGACCTGGGCTTTTGTTTGCTGGAAGATTTTTGATTACAGTTTCAATTTCAGTGCTTGTGATGGGTCTGTTAAGGTTTTCTATTTCTTCCTGGTCGAGTTTTGGAAAGTTGTACTTTTCTAAATGGATAAGAAAGCTGTGGTACATATACACAATGGAGTATTACTCAGCCATTAAAAAGAATACATTTGAATCAGTTCTAATGAGGTGGATGAAACTGGAGCCTATTATACAGAGTGAAGTAAGCCAGAAGGAAAAACACCAATACAGTATACTAACGCATATATATGGAATTTAGAAAGATGGTAACAATAACCCGGTGTACGAGACAGCAAAAGAGACACTGATGTATGGAACAGTCTTATGGACTCTGTGGGAGAGGGAGAGGGTGGGAAGATTTGGGAGAATGGCATTGAAACATGTGAAATGTCATGTATGAAACGAGATGCCAGTCCAGGTTCAATGCACGATGCTGGATGCTTGGGGCTGGTGCACTGGGACGACCCAGAGGGATGGTATGGGGAGGGAGGAGGGAGGAGGGTCCAGGATGGGGAACACATGTATACCTGTGGTGGATTCATTTTGATATTTGGCAAAACTAATACAATTATGTAAGGTTTAAAAATAAAATAAAATTAATTAAAAAAAAAATAAAACCAGTTTGAACATATGGAAGTTCACAGTTCATGTATTGCTGAAGCCTGGCTTGGAGAATTTTGAGCATTACTGTACTAGCGTGTGAGATAATTGCAATTGTGTGGTAGTTTGAACATTCTTTGGCATTGCCTTTCTTTTGGATTAGAATGAAAACTGACCTTTTCCAGTCCCATGGCCACTGCTGAGTTTTCCAAATTTGCTGGCATATTGAGGGGAGCACTCTCACAGCATCATCTTTTAGGATTTGAAATAGCTCCATTGGAATTCCATCACCTCCACTGGCTTTGTTCATAGAGATGCTTCCTAAGGACCACTTGATTTCACATTCCAGGATGTCTGGCTCTAGGTGAGTGATCACACCATCGTGATTATCTTGGTCATGAAGATCTATTGTGTACAGTTCTTCTGTGTATTCTTGCCACCTCTTCTTAATATCTTCTGCTTCTCTTAGGTCCATACCATTTTCTGTCCTTTATTGAGCCCAACTTTGCATGAAATGTTCCCTTGATATCTCTAATTTTCTTGAAGAGATCTCTAGTCTTTCCCATTCTATTGTTTTCCTCTACTTCTTTGCACTGATCACTGAGGAAGGCTTTCTTATCTCTATGAAAACCTATAAGACCTTTTATAAGAAACACCCAAAAAAGATGTCCTTTTCATTATAGGGGACTGGAATGCAAAAGTGGGAAATCAAGAAACACCTGGAGTAACAAGCAAATTTGGCCTTGGAGTACAGAATGAAGCAGGGCAAAGGCTAATAGAGTTTTGCCAAGAGAACGCACTGGTCATTGCACACACACTGGTCACAGCAAACACCCACTTACAGAAACACAAGAGAAGACTCTACACATGGAGATCACCAGATGGCCAACACTGAAATCAGATTGATTATATTCTTTGCAGCCAAAGATGGAGACACTCTATACAGTCAACAAAACAAGACCGGGAGCTGACTGTGGCTCAGATCATGAACTTCTTATTGCCAAATTCAGACTTAAATTGAAGAAAGTAAGAAAAACCACTAAACCATTCAAGTATGACTTAAGTCAATTCCTTTATGATTATACAGTGGAAGTGAGAAATAGATTTAAGGGACTAGATCTGATACAGTGCCTGATGAACTATGGATAGAGGTTTGTGACATTGCACAGGAGCCAGGGATCATGACCATCCCTAAGAAAAAGAAATGAAAATAAGCAAAAAAAAAGAAAAAAGAAAAGAAGCAAATGGCTATCTGAGGAGGTCTTACAAATAGCCGTGAAAAGAAGAGAAGAGAAGAGCAAAGAAGAAAAGGCAATATATACCCATTTGAATGCAGAGTTCCAAAGAATAGCAAGGAGAGATAAGAGCAATAACCTGGTCCATTAAACAAGTATTGATTATTTTACATTATTTTTGCTTTCTCTGAGTTCATTGATTTTAGTATAATTCTTTTATTTATGGCAAACTTTCTTTAAAGTAACTTTAATGAAAATAATAAGAAATAGTTGTCTATTAAGTTCCAATAATATTTCATTATGTACCTTAGTATGTTTTTAATTACTTCAAGAGTTAAATTAAAAAGTAGCATGATTAGTATAATCATGTTGCATGCAATTTTAAATATTACAGATCTCAAATTATTTAACCTATATTGTTTATACTGGGGCAATTTTATTTTTATTCAAAAATTTCTCTAGTGTATGTGCCTATTTCCTAATTTTTACACATACTGATGTAAAAAATTGAATTCCACTATATTTATATATCCAGGCTGGCATTAGTCCATAACTTAATGCCAAGTCTCTATACTTCTTCTTGAGCATATTAAAAATGTTATTGAATGAATTAAAACATACAAGCCAAAATCTCACAGGCAATTAGGGCGTATGTTATTGAGGCACTCTTCTCTGCTTTGTTATGTATTACTTCAATAATACTCAATAATGGTTTGGACTACATCAATTGAAGAAATTGAGGCATAGAAATATTTAGAGTTACCCCAGGACACAGAGCTAGGAAGAAAGTTCGAAGACTACAACTCAGATATGGGACCCCAAGGCTCTTATAATCATTACACTAAATAGGCTTACAGCAGTTACCTTGTTATACATATCTGAGCTATCTTACACAAGTTCTATGTTTTAGGTTTAATTATAAAATAATACAAATTGTTAGTGACTGAACATTGAACCTTAAACTTTGTCACAGTAGGTGAGAATTGTGTCTGCATCTTAAAAATAATAAAGGAATAATGACAAGAATTATACTGCAAATTTGAAATTTGCTTGGAATAGGCATTTTCATGCCTACAATAAAATTGCTAATGCTTGAATATGATTTTAAAGTCTGTGGTTCATTTTGATTTATCATCTAGACATGGAGGAAGAGTTCCAACAAAACTCATCTAAAAGCTGAAGTGGAAAGAATGAGATTGTTTCCTAGTTTGCACAGCATCAAGCCAGATCCTTCAATAAGTAAGTTAAGAAGGTAATAAATTTAAATGAGACAGCAGAAGTCTTCCATGAAGGTATGCACCATTAAATTTCAAAGGCTACTAAGTTTAAGTCTATTTCCCAGCATGAGTTTGTCCTACCTTGTTTTCACTGGCTTAATTTTCCTAATCGAATACAGGCTCTGTGTAAGGTGAAATAAGGCCCTGATATCTCATTGGGAAGCTTAGAGGGTCGGCAGAATAATGGCTCCCCAAAGATGTCCATGTTCTAATTCCTGATGTTAAACCTGTGAATATGTTAACATTACATGACAGAAGGGAATTATAGTTGCATATGGAATTAATGTTGCTGATTAGTTGACCTTAAAATATGGAGATGGCTTCCCTGGTGCCTCAGCAGTAAAGAATCTGCTTGCCAGTGCAGGAGACATGGGTTCCATCCCTGAGTTGGGAGAAAGAAATGACAAACCACTCAAGTATTCTTGCCTGGGAGATCTCATGGACAGAGGACACTGGTGAGCTTTAGTCCATGGGATTGCAAATGAGTGGAACATGACTTAACAACTAAACAACATCATCAAAAACAACAACAAAAATATGAAAAATATTCTAGATTATCCAGGTGGGTTTGGTGTAGTAGTCACATGGGTCCTTAAAAGTGCAGCAAAAAGCAACAAGAATGAGTCCGAGGGATATGACAGTGGAAGAAGGCAAGACTGATGGCAGCACATGAAGGATTTCATACCCAGTTGCTAGTTCTTAAAAGAAGGGACCTTTGAGCAGGGATGAGAAAGATATCTCTAATTGCTAAGGGCAGCCTCCAGATTACAGTGAGCAAGGGAATGAAGACCTCAGGACAATTGCATGGAACTAACTGAATTCTGCTGAAGCTCCAATACTTTGGCCACCTGATGCAAAGAGCATTAGAAAAGAACCCATTGCTGGGAAAGATCGAAGGCAAAAGGCGAAGAGGGTGGCAGAGGATGAGATGGTTAAATAGCATCATGGATATGAATTTAAGCAAACTCAGGGAGATAGTGAATGACAGGGAAGCCTGGTGCACTGCAGTTAATGGCATCACAAAGAGTCGGACATATTTTGCAACTGAACAACAACAAACTGAATTCTGCCTATAACCAAAGACCATGGAAATGGATTTTCTGCTGGAGTCCACTGAAAGGAAGGCAGTATGCTGACATGTTGATTTAGCCAGTGAGACAATGCTGAAATTCTGATTTCCAGACTGTAATGATAATTCTGTATTGTTTCAAACCACTAATAGAGTTTATAGCAATGTATTACTTTGTTATTGTAATAAAAGGCTAATGCACTCAAAACCCACAAATCTCTGCTCAAAATATTCTA
The DNA here is from genome assembly GCF_029378745.1 of Bos indicus. Lineage (NCBI taxonomy): Eukaryota > Metazoa > Chordata > Mammalia > Artiodactyla > Bovidae > Bos > Bos indicus. The sequence goes on along the minus strand of NC_091765.1, from coordinate 55,658,880 downwards.
TTTTCCTATCAACCCTCATTACTTTTTACCTTGAACATTTTAATATGCAAATAGTGACTCTATCCTTTCTTTGATTAGTAATCAAATGGGTAAACTGCAAGTAATTCCTCTTTTAAAATTAACAGCTAGAAATTCTATTTTGAACAATCAGTTCAGTTCAGTCATTCAGTTGTGTCCGACTCTGTGACCCCATGGACCGTAGCACACCAGGCTTCCTTGTCCATCACCAACATCCAGAACTTGCTCAAACTCATATCCACTGAGTTGGTGATGCCATCCAACCATCTCATCCTCTGTTGTCCCCTTCTCCTCCTGTCTTTAATCTTTCCCAGAATCACAGTCTTTTCAAATGAGTCAGTTCTTCACATCAGGTGGCCCAAATTTTGGAGCTTCAGCATCAGTCCTTCCAATGAACATTCAGAACTGATTTCCTTTAGGATGGACTGGTTGGGTCTCCTTGCAGTCCAAGAGAATCTCAAGAGTGTTCTCCAACACCACAGTTCAAAAGCATCAATTCTTCAGTGCTCAGCTTTCTTCACAGTCCAACTCTCACATCTATACATGACTACTGGGAAAATCATAACTTTGACTAGACAGACTTTGCCATCTAAGTAATGTGTCTGTTTTTTAATATGCTGTCTGTGTTGGTCATTGCTTTTCTTCCAAGGAGCAAGTGTCTTTTAATTTCATGGCTGCAGTCACCATCTGCAGTGATTTTGAAGCCCGAGAAAATAAAGTCTGTCACTGTTTACATTGTTTCTCCATCTATTTGCCATGAAGTGATGGGACCAGATGCCATGATCTTAGTTTTCTGAATGTTGAGCTTTAAGCCAACTTTTTCGCTCTCCTCTTTCACTTTCATCAAGAGGCTATTTAGTTCTTTACTTTCTGCCAGAAAAATACTATTTCAAGTAAGTTAAAAGTACATATTTATTAATATATGCTGCTATATCTATGCATAGAAATAACTAAATGTTTTTTACTTCTTCACAAAGCCTTGAGGTTGTTTGATATTTTATAGATAAACTACTTTATATCTGGGTTTCATTTTAGAAAAGAAATGATCTTGGAATGTTACTGATTATTGATTCAATTTCTTTGTGAGCTGTAGGCCTATTTCAGTGCTTATTGCTCTTTATGTGAGTTTTGGTAGTTTGTTGCTTTCAATGTTACTTATCCATTCCATATAATTTATCAAATCTGTGGACAGAGATTTGTTCATTGTGTTCTTTGTTATTCTTTATTGTCCCATGATCAGTAGCAACGACTGCTCTTTATTTTTTTGTGTGCCATGGATTATTTATTTCCCCTTAATATTGCTCTCTGAGAGCAACTCAGTGCCTATATTTTTGACCCGCTGTAACTTTTTCCTTTTAAAAAAAAATTTTTTTTATTATTATTATTTTTTTTACTTTACAATATTGTATTGGTTTTGCCATACATCAAAATGCATCCACCACAGGTGCACACATGTTCCCCATCCTGAACCCCCCTCACACCTCCCTCCCCATAATGTATTTTTAAAATTTTATTTTAATTGGAGGCTAATTACTTTACAATATTGTAGTGGTTTTGCCATACATTGACATGAATTAGCCATGGGTGTACCTGTGTTCCCCATCTTGAACCCCCCTCCCACCTCCCTCCCCATGAGACAAGGTGCTCAGGACTGCTCTTTAATTTTAATTTTAATATTGATCATTTATGTCTTTTCCCTTTTACTTTTCTAAGACTTTCCACTGAAGTCAATATTTCCCACAGTTTCTTTTGATTCCTTCTTAGAGTCTCCATCTCTCTGGTTACATTACCCATCTATCCTAGCATCTTGTTAATTTTTTTATAGTGTCCTTAGCATATGAGTCATAGGTATTTTATATTTCCTGTCTAAAAATTACAACTTCTGTGTCCTACCTGAGTCTGATTCTGAATCTTTCTTTTCATCTTCAGATTGTGTTTTAGCTCATTTTTGGAAAGCCTTGCAAATTTTTGTTGAAACCAAAAATGTTGTAATGGGTAATAGGATCTGAGGTGAGTAGACTTTAGTATGAATTTTAATACTGACCTGGCTATGAGCTGGACTGTGTGTAATATTTACTTGGCTGGATTGAGAGACTTCCAGTTACTTTCCTGGACTTGTTTTTGTCTCTCCTGTTGACTTTGTTCTTCTAGGTGTATTTCTCCTCAGTGACAATCTATGTCTTGCAGCTCTTTCATTTGTAAACCATAAAATTGCAAAAACAGTTTCTTATTTGTATCTTCACATTTTAAAGAATAACCTGAATTTGATGGTTTATACCTTGGAAAAGTCAAGGCAGATTGAAGAATACCAGAGTATTATTTGGAATTCCTACTGGTTAAAATTATTCAAAATTTTTTGTTTCACTAGTTGAATTAAATATTCTTAGATGTTTAACAATTTATTTTACAAAGAAGTCAGAAGCTTATGACTCAGAAATATTTAGCATTTGAATGATATTCTGTGAACCATAAGTTGCTCACAAAAACCATTTTTTACCTCAAGGAATTGAGTATTCTGAACTATTTGGCAATTCTACTGCCATTTATTGTATTGTATGACATATGACCTGCAGTCTTTTGAGTGTCCAAAACTTTAAATCATGTAATATTTTTAAGACAATCAAGGATCCATTTTGAATTCAGTTCAGTCGCTCAGTCGTGTCCGACTCTGCGACCCCATGAATTGCAGCACGCCAGGCCTCCCTGTCCATCACCAACTCCCGGAGTTCACTCAGACTCAAACGTCCATCTAGTTGATGATGCCATCCAGCCATCTCGTCCTCTGTCGTCCCTTTCTCCTCCTGCCCGTGGTTCAAAAATCATAAGTGAGATGACAATCTGATGAAAAATATATTATTCAGGGTTCCTGGTTCATATCTATTTTAAACAGAAAGAGGACAGATAAAATGACACTAAGTAACTAATTGGTTTTCTAGGAGAACCTGAAAAGAAGTCATGAGAACTACAGAAACTGAATGACATATACAATTATATTGCTGGGGAATAGATACAGACTGTATTCCTGCTATTGCTGCTAAGACAGAAACATTAATTGGCACACAAATAATCAATACTGTTCACTCATTCTTGTTTCCTCATCTAACATATTTCTTAGTGTCACTCATTTCCAAAATTATCAGGCATAGATATTTCTAATTGTGGGAGCCTAGGTTACATGCCTAGGGAAAGACTAGATATCTCTACAAAAATTGAAATTATCAAGAGAAAATTTTAACCAAGATAGACACAATAAAGGACAGAAATGGTAGAGACCTAGTAGACGCTGAAGAGATCAGGAAGAGATGGAAAGAATACATAGAAGAATTGCACAAAAAAGATCTTTATGAATGCGATTACTATGATGCTGTTGTCAGTCACCCAGAGCCAGATATTCTGGAGTGTGAAGTCAAGTGGGCCTTAGAAAAAACTACTATTAATAAAGCTAGTGGATGCAATGGAATTCCAGTAGAACTATTCAAAACCCTAAAGGATGATGTCATCCAGGTGTTGCATTCAATATGTCAGCAAATCTGGAAGGCTCGACAGTGGCCACAGGACTGGAAAAGATCAATCCTCATCACAATTCCTAAGAAAGGTACTAGTAATGAATATGCTAACCATTGGACAATTGCACTCATCTCCCATGCTAGTAAGGTCATGCTTAAAATTGTGCATGATAGGCTTCAGCATTATGTGAACCAAGAAATTCCAGATGTCCAAGCTGGGTTTATAAAAGGAAGAGGAACCAAAGATCAAACTGTCAACATTCACTGAGTCATAGAGAAAGCTAGGAAATTACAGAAAAACATCTACCACTGTTTCATACACTACATTAAAGCCTTTGACTGTGTGGATCATAACAAACTGTGGAAAGCTCTTAAAGGCATGGTAATATCAGACCATCTTACCTGTCTTTGAGAAACCTGTATGTGGGTCAAGAAGCAACAGTTAGACCTGTATTGTGGGTCAAGAAGCAACAGTTAGAACCCTGTATGGGACAACTGATTGGTTCAAGATTGAGAAAGGAGTACAGCAGGGCTGTCTGCTGCCACCCTGTTTGCTTAACGTATACACTGAATTGCTGCTGCTGCTAAGTCACTTCAGTCGTGTCACATCATGAGAAATGCTGGGCTGGATGAGTTGCAAGCTGGAATCAAGATAGGTGGGAGAAACATCAACAACCTCAGATATGCAGATGATACCACTCTAATGGCAGAAAGTGAAGAGGAACTAAAGAGCCTCTTGATGAAGGTGAAGGAGGGAGAGTGAAAGAGCTGGCTTAAAACAAAATAGTAAAAAAAAAAAAAAAAAAAAAGCTCAGATCATGGCATCTGGCCCTATTACTTCATGGCAAATAGAAGGGGAAATAGTGACAGATTTCCTCTTCTTGGGCTCTAAAATCACTGTGGATGGTGATTGAAATCATGAAATCAGAAGATGTTTGCTTCTTGGCACGAAAGCTATGACAAACCTAGACAGTGTGTTGAAAAGCCAGAGACAGTACTCTGCCAACAAAGGTCCATGTAGTCAAGGCCAAGGTCTTCTCAGTGGTCACATATGGTTGTGAGAGCTGAACTGCAAAGAAGGCAGAATGCCAAAGAATTGATGGCTTCAAATTGTGGTGCTGGAGAAGACTCCTGAAAGTCTCTTGGACAGCAAGGATATCAGATCAGTGAATGTTAAGGGAAATCAACTCTGAATACTTGTTGGAAGGACTGATACTGAAGCTCAAGCTCCAGTATTTTGGTCTCTGAAGCAAACAGCCAACTCATTGAAAAATGTCCTGATGCTGGGAAAGATTGAGGGCAGAAGGAGAAGAGGGTGTCAGAGAATGATATGGCTGGATGGCTTCATGGATACAATGGACATGAACTTGAGCAAACTCTGGGAGATGGTGAGGGACACGGAGGCCTGGCATGCTGCAGTCCATGGGGTCACAAAGCTCTGGGCACGACTAGGAACTGAACAACAACAACAGCTTACATGCCTTTCCCCAAGCTGCAGAGAGTGCTGGGGGATTAAGTTCTAACTTTTGCTCTGGGAAGGAAGGACCAATAATGTGAAAATTTTCTTTGAATAGAAATGTTGATTTAATACTTCTAAGGTGATTTAAATATGAACACTTGCAATAACTGAGACTATATAATATCTAGGCAGTTGGTAAAGTTTTCTCTTACATTGACTGCAAGGGAAATGTTAATTTTTATGAAGTTAAGTATGTGAAAAATATATTGTAGAATCAAATACATGGCATTTATATCATCTGTTTTCCCACTCTGTGACTGAAGAAATTTAAAACTTAGAAATACAATTTCAGCATGTGTGTTGTGGAGTCAAAACAATTCTCTTTTACATATGAATACATGTTTCAGGTTAAGTAAGGTGATGTATATTATTTGGTGTATTAACTGTAAATATTAAAGTAATGCTTTCAAATAACCTTATTAGTTACCGGTAAAGAATAAATTTTTAATTTATATGCATATATTGAGTGAAAATTGCAACTGTTTAATTAAGAACTTAGGTGTTTTGTATGGTGTGAGGTTTATATATATGTATATGTATATATACCCACACATATTATCAATATATGATTATGTTTACTAAGTAACTAGTAAATAAATGCCTAAGTAGATGGTTTGAACCTGTTTTACTACCTCAAGATGGAGGGGAAAATTTGTAACTGCATTGTGAATTAAAGAGCATATTGTGATCTTTATGGAAGTTATCTATTTTAATAATTACCTGTCATCTGCTGGGACAAAAGAATGGAAAGAGCCAGAGAGAACTAAGACTCAAGGGAACGTATTTTATAGACTGAAAAGATCTTGCATAATTGAAAATTTTCTTTAGGAGGGAATAATGTGAAATTGATATTTCAGCCTATAACATTGACAACTTTTACTGGAGAATTAAATGCCTGCATAAATGATGAATCTCAGGGCATAGAGTAGCACAATTTTCTTTTTTATTTCTTCATAACTCATTGTATAGTTAGGAGCATCTATTTGTGAATTATGAATACCTTATTTGTAATATGATTTTTTAAATAAATTGTGACATTGAGATAACATGGATACTATGTAATTGCTTTTTCTATAAACTAAGGATTTATTAATCATATTGATATTCAAAACTTGAAAGTACTGAAAGGCAATGAGCCTCATGTATGTCCCTTTAATAGATGTGTATCTTAGCAGCTGAGAACTAGAATCTGCTTATTATTAACCATAATATAAAATCATTAAAGAAAATAGAAAGGAAGGAAAGAGGGGGGAAAAACGGATGCAAAGATGGAAGGGAAGAGAAAGGGAAAGAAGGAGAGGGGAAGAAGGAATGAAGTGTTGCTCTCTGTTAAAATTTCTCCAACACCAGAATTTCAAGAATCAATTGATTTAAATATTGTTTATGTCAAACACACTTCTCTAATTAAAAAAATATCTTTCAAAAATATATGAAATTTTGCCTTGGTAGCGACTGTGTTACATAATGTAGTATGCTGCTGCTGCTGCTGCTAAGTCACTTCAGTCGTGTCTGATTCTGTGTGACCCCATAGATGGCAGCCCATCAGGCTCCCCTGTCCCTGGGATTCTCCAGGCAAGAACACTGGAGTGGGTTGCCATTTCCTTCTCCAATGCATGAAAATGAAAAATGTAAGGGAAGTCACTCAGTCGTGTCTAACTCTTGGCGATCCCATGGACTGCAGCCTACCAGGATCCTCTGTCCATGGGATTTTCCAGGCAAAGAGTACTGGAGTGGGGTGCCTTCGCCTTCTCCATGGAATCACATAATTAGTAAAGTAAGATAAACTGATGACTGGTTATGTATCTGGGAAGGATTGTCAGCTTCATATACCACCCAAAGCCTTTGACTGTGTGGATCACAATAAACTGTGGAAAATTCTTAAAGAGATGGGAATACCAGACTACTTGACCTGCCTCCTGAGAAATCTGTATGCAGGTCAGGAAGCAACAGTTAGAATTGGACATGGAACAACCGACTGTTTCCAAATAGAAAAAGGAGTAAATCAAAGCTGTACATTGTCATCCTGCTTATTTAATTTATATGCAGAGTACATCATGAAGAACACTGGGCTTGATGAAGCACAAGCTGGACTCAAGATTGCCGGGAGAAATATCAATAACCTTAGATATTCAGATGACACTACCCTTATGGCAGAAAGTGAAGAAGAACTAAAGAGCCTATTGATGAAAGAAAAAGTTGGCTTAAAGCTCAACATTCAGAAAACTAAGATAATGGCATCCAGTCCCATCACTTCATGGCAAGTAGATGTGGAAACAGTGCAAAGAGTGGCTAACTTTATTTCTGGGGGCTCCAAAATCACTGCAGATGGTGACTGTAGCCATGAAGTTAAAAGACGCTTACTTCTTGGAAGGAAAGTTATGACCAACCTAGACAGCATATTAAAAAGCAGAGACATTACTTAGCCACCAAAGTCTGTCTAGTCAATGCTATGGTTTTTCCAGTAGTCATGGATGGATGTGAGAGTTGGACTATAAAGAAAGCTGAGCACTGAAGAATTGATGCTTTTGAACTGTGGTGTTGGAGAAGACTCTTGAGAGTCCCTTGGACTCCAAGGAGATCCAACCAATCCATCCTAAAGGAAATAAGTCCTGAATGTTCATTGGAAGGATTGATGTTGAAGCTTAAACTCCAATACTTTTGCCACCTGATGTGAAGAGCTGACTCATTTGAAAAGACCCTGCTGCTGGGAAAGATTGAAGGCAGGAGAAGGTGATGACAGAAGATGAGATGGTTGTATAGCATCATTGACTCAATAGACATGAGTTTGAGTAAACTCTGAGAGTTCTGATGGACAGGGAAACCTTGTGTGCTGCAGTCCATGGGATCACAAAGAGTCAGACATGACTGAGGGACTGAACAGAAACTGAACGTCTTATTGTCTTATTCGGTGAAATGACATCATCACTTCTTGTTCATCCATTGACAGTACATAGATAGTTGAAGATGGAGGACCCTCAGCAAAGACCAACAAGATGATGAGCTTAGCTATGAAAGCTTTCCAGCTCTGCTGACAGAAGTACATTATTAAACAGTCAGGAGTGTTTTGCAGGCTTTAACTCAACATTTACAGTTGTCCTTGGTATTGGTCAGGCATGATTCTGGGCAGTTTCCAGGTACTGATTCTCTCTCTCCATCAGTAGCTATCATTCCTTTGTCTCAGGATCTGCTTGGATCTGCTCCAAAATCATGTCCTTTTCTTCTCTAAGTATGCAGTCCAGTGAATCCCTGGAGAGTTAAATAATCTCATTTTGCTCTTGTGTCTTTCAGATTGGTGCAATAAAAACTGTTGCCTTGATTCCCTCAGAGGATTCCATTCTGATTACTTCAAGACATTTCTACTCTCAATACAACCAGCTCTTGGAAATCAAATGTTTGATTTGTTCTTGCAGATCTTTTATAATAAGCCTGCTGCTGCGCTAAGTCGCTTCAGTTGTGTCCAACTCTGTACGACCCCATAGATGGCAGCCCACCAGGCTTCCCCATCCCTGGGATTCTCCAGGCAAGAACGCTGGAGTGGGTTGCCATTTCCTTCTCCAATGCATGAAAGTGAAAAGTGAAAGTGAAGTAACTCAGTCATGTCCGACTTTTTGTGACCCCATGGACTGCAGCCTACCAGGCTCCTCCATCCATGGGATTTTCCAGGCAAGAGTACTGGAGTGGGTTGCCATTGCCTTCTCTGTAATATGCAGTCACAGTTGGAAATAAAGATATGACAAGAAGAATTACATACAAGCAAGTGTTAAAAACTATAACACAGTGATTAATATTTTAATATGTTATTATAACTTTATAACACTATAGGGAAAATTACCAATATGGAGGCTTTCCAAATATTAAATAATTGTGAGATTTGTTTGATTTTTATATAAAATGTCAGACAAACAATAAACTAGTGCAAAAAATGCTCCAGTGAAGTTAATATTACCTTGGGAACTAGACAAGAGTTTCAGTCATGCCATTTTGTTTCAGAACAGTAACAGATAAATATATTTAATACCATTTGGAAAAATTCTTAATATCTATAAAACAATTTTAAATGAATTTAATATTTATTTTTTTAAAAGGAGGCTTTTTTAAATTTGGGAATTGTGAAAATGTTTACAGATATAACTGCAAGATCATTTTTAAACAAAAATGTATTCTATTTTTAAATGTAGTAAAAAAGTTAATTTTGATCCAGGCATCATCTTAGGTTACATGATTTCCCCAAATGTTAATAAAATGTGTTTTGTGCTACCCGAGAATTTATATTCTATTGAGGAGCAGATATTTAATCAATAAAACACTATATAAATAACAGCAAGTTTCTCTAGTTTTATTTTAATATTAATAGAATTGAGATATGGCTAGTTGTATTTTCACCAGATTTAAAGAATAAGGTTTGGGATGCCCCAGTCCCTTGGATGAGGGCCTGGCAATCCACTCCAGTATTCTTGCCTGGAAAATCCCCATGGACAGAGGAGCCTGGTGGGCTACAGTCCATGGGGTCACAAAGAGTCAGACATGACTGAGCGACTTAGCACACACAAACATCATAAAAGATAGGGTATATGGGCATCTAAGAGCATCCTAGTGATACAGGTAGGAACACTCAAAAGCAAATAAGATATTTCTATTGTGACTCAATCAGAATTATTAAGCATTTTGGATAGATTAATAGCATGCCCAGACCGATTGGTTAGATCACTCTGGCTATGGGGTATAGGATGTATTCATTCCAGTAGAAGACCTGGATTCAGTAATAATCTAGTTTTAACAATAATTCAGGAAAAGATATGGCCTAGACTATGGCCTTTAAAAAATCTTCTTTAATATTTTTAGTAGAAAATAATTTATTCAGATTCTTTTGTGGTGAAAGAATCCTCTCCCAAAGGAATATCTTTAAAGGTATTCCATGAGCAATAGAACTAAGACTGGGATGAGAGTGCAACCTCCAAATAAATCTCTTGAACTGTAACACACAAACCCATGCATCCTAGAATTTTTATTGTTCTTTTACCACTATTCTGTACACTGTAATAAAATGAGGTGTAGAATTTCTGTATATTTTTGATATAAGGGAACAGAATTTGTAATCCTGAATTCTGCTCACCAATTAAATTGAGCCAGGGACTATGCCTGATAAAAAAGATTAGATTTAGATCAACTATGTCTATTTGGTATTTGGTTGCCTCATAATAGCCTAAATGGTTAGGCTACCAGATTGCATAATTTAGTAGATAGGTGGACAAATAACTTGAACACACTACATTATGACTTGAACACACTACATTATAACTTGAATACACTACATTATATACTACATTATACGTGTGTACTGTCAATAGACATGTACAATATAGTGATACACTTCTTTCATTGTATTTTTGTTTTATATTTTAGAAATAAAGTCTGGGTTAATTTCACAAGTAGAATCGACATTTGAACTTTCACTCTAGTGTCTTGAATCTGACTTGACTTTTCTGAATTAAGTAAAGGAGTATGTATCATTTCAACAGTGCAGTTATGTTAGTGAGTATCATGGGGTATACTACATTAAGAAGAGATGGCCAAATAAGCAGTTTATTCTGGTTGTGTGCCACAAAGTTATCAACCATCTCATGGATTTCCAGAAATAAGATAGCTTTTCAGTGTCCCCCAAGCTTAAGAGACTTCCAAAATACTGGATAACATATGCCAGGTCTGACGATAAAGAAAAAAGTGGTTTAACGTAAGATATTTGTGCAAAGATAACTGGAAAATATTGACAGTAAAATTAGCATAGGAGAACAACTCAAGCATATTAAAACAGTCTCCTAGTTATGCAAATTTCATACATTTATGCTTCTAGTATGGTAACTAAAATGGATCTGTTGTTGAATTCCATTCCATTCCATTATGGAGTCAAATGTTCTTTTATTTCCATGGGGAGAAATTCAGCCCCAGATGCTTTTCTTCCCTTTCTTGTCAGTAGCATTTCCACATTTGTACCAAGCATAGAAAAATTATATTTTGCTGAAAGCCCTAAGAGATTTTTTTTATCATATGCTGTTCTTTGAAGACTTGTTATAAAATCCAAGCAATTTTTCATTATAAAATGCGAAGGAAAATCTTGAGTCTCATCATCTATACTAGTTACTTCTCATTCCTATATTTACCTCAGTTGAGAAGACTCTTCCTTCTACATAGACTGATTATGTTTTATAATGTATGCAAAAGAGTGTTATGTAATGTGATATTACAGTAATAGTCGTGGTTCAAATTCATTCCAAAGGTAATTCTGTTTATTTTCTTTTAAACTTTCTATCACAATCTCAAGAATACACATCTACTATTATTCTCCAGAAATATTTTTACATAACATTAAAGAAAGGAAGAAAACTTTGCTTGTTTCTTTAAATGTTTTTTTCCAACAAATAGTGGTTTTTCTAAGCCACTAAACCATGAGACAGGTCCTTAATTCTTAAGTGAATGTAATCAAAATATCATCAGGATTTTGAATGGATCAGTGATCACATGAGAGGAAATTAAAAAGTGAAGCAGAGATATAAAATTAAAAGTATGCTATCAGGCCATTTTTCTTCCACTTATCTAAGCTCCCTTTACCTTTTATGCCTCTAGATGGACAATTTTAGTAAGGGATAGATTTTTCACAGTAGTTGTCACTCAAGTTAAAAGAGAAATTTCTCATTTTAGGCTTGAGAAGGAAAGAAATGCAGGCAAGAATGAGGGGAAACACACACGCACACACACGTGTACTTAGTCACTCAGTCATGTCTAACTCTTTGTGACCTTAAGGACTTTAGCCCACCAGGCTCCTCTGTCTATGGGATTCTCCAGACAAGAATGCTGGAGTGGGTTGCTGTTTCCTTCTCCAAGGGATCTTCCTGACCCAGGGGTTGAACACACAGTCTCCTGCATTGATGGGCAGATTTTTTACTACTCAGCCACCAGGGTAGCCCCCAATATGGGCTTCCCTGTTAGCTCAGTTGGTAAAGAATCCACCTGCAAGGAGACCCTGGAGAAGAGATAGGCTACCCAATCCAACCTTCTGGCGTAGGGAATTCCATGGATTATATAACCCAAGGGGTCGCAAAGAATCAGACGTGACTGAGCAAATTTCACTTTCACTTTTCATACATATATATATGTGTGTGTGTGTGTATGTGTGTGTATAAACATCCTAGGTGGTTCAGTAATAAAACATCTCCCTGCCAATGCAGGAGATGCAGGAAACACAGATTTGATCCCTGGGTCAGGAAGATTCCCTGCAGAAGAAGTACTCAAGTATTTTTGCCTAGATAATCCCATGGAGAGAGTAGCCTGGCAGGCTTCTGTCCATGGGGTCAGACACGACTGAATGACTGAACACACATGCATGTGAGGAGGTGGCATGTAGGGCATGACAACCCACTCCAGCATTCTTATCTAGAGAATCCCATGGACAGAGAAGCCTGACGGGCTACAGTCCAAAAGGTTGTAAAGAGATGTGACTGAAGCGACTTAGCACACACACATACACCAACACACACATATATATATATATATATATGGAGTCAAATACTGAGCATTATGTATACAAGGGAATATTAAGTCCAATATATATAATAAATGTATGTTTAAACTCAACAGGTCATATAATACGACTGAAAGCATATAAGCACCAATTATATGGTTCATTTACTAAACAAATTATGCAAATTTTTAATTTTAAAAATGTTAAATATAAGAACCATGTATGCTTCCTTGTATGTATTTGAGAATTGTTTTAGAATTGTGTGGTACTATTTTGAATCTGAGCCACCAAGGAAGACACTATTTTGAATACATATATCTATTTCCTTAATAGCAAAGTAGAAAAACAGTAGTTAATATTTTATGCAAAAGTACATTTTGATGAAGAGAGTTGATGTCATTGGTACTGTGTCTAGCAAAACATTTCCATTGTGTTAAATATATAAATATTTGCTCACATAATAGGTACTTTTCTTTAAGACTGACCATTGTTCAGTCGCTCAGTCACCTCTCTTTGTGACCCCATGGACTGCAGCACGCCAGGCTTCCCTGTTCTTCATCAGCTACGGGAGACTACTCAAACCCATGTCTATTGAGTTGATGATGCCATCCAAGCATCTCATCCTCTGTTGTCCCCTTCTCCTCCTGCCTTCAATCTTTCTCAGCATCAGAGTTTTTTCTAATGAGTCACATCAGGTGGTCAAAGTATTGGAGCTTCAGCTTCAGCATCAGTCCTTCCAATGAATATTCAGGGTTGATTTCCTTTAGGATTGATTGGTTTGATCTCCTTGCAGTCCAAGGAACTCTCAAGAGTCTTCTCCATCCGCTGCCCTTTGCTTAATTCTAGAGCTCGGGTCAGGGCCACGAGCTCCGCTAACTGAGCACTAGTTCCCTGGGGGAGAGATTTTGCTTCTAAAACCTGTTCAGCAGTCACCACGGCATAACCCGCTTTACGCTTTCCATCCTGAACAAAAGAACTGCCGTCTGTAAATATTTCCATGTCAGGATTGTCTAATGGGATATCCTTTAGATCCTCCCGAGCTGCATAGTTTAAAGTTAGGAAATTGAGAACAATCGTGATCAGGTGTTTCATTTTCCTTCTCAGGAAGGAAAGTGGCAGGATTTAAATTTCCACAAACTTTAAGCTTAGTTACTGGTCCCTCTAACAACAATGACTGATACTTAAGAAGCCTACTGTCTGTCATCCAAATATTAACCTTAGAATTTAAGATTCCACTCACATCATGAGAAGTCAGTACAGTAAGGTTTCGTCCATTAATTATTTTTAAAGTTTCAGGTGCTAATAAAGCCGCTGCCCCAATTACTCTTAGGCAGTGGGGCCATCCACATGAAACTACATCTAATTCTCTGCTTAGATAAGCAATAGGTTGCTGGTGAGGCCCTCGGGGTTGTGTCAAAACTCCCAATGTCACACCTTTTCTTTCAGTGACAAACAAATTAAATTCTGACCCTGTGGCCAAGCTCAGAGCTGGAGCTTGCAGGAGAGCAGTCTGAAGAACCTTAAAAGCCTTTTGAGTTTCTGGAGACCAAACCAGTTTGTCGGTTTGGGCCTGCTGAGTTTCAGCTATGTTTATATAAAGGCCGGGCAAGTTCCCCGTAACCCGGAATCCAAATGCGACAGTAACCTGTGATTCCCAAAAATCCTCTCAATTGTCTTAAAGTCATAGGTAAGGGGTGATTTAGTATAGGTTTAATTCTCTCAGGGCCTATGGCCCCAGTCCCTTCTGATATGATTAGGCCCAGATATCTAACCGATTGTTGACAAAGCTGAGCCTTTTCTTTTGATGCCTTGTAACCACAGTCTGCCAGAAAGTTTAAGAAATCTTCTGAGGCTCGCGAACCAGCTTCCTCTGTCTCAGCACAGAGCAAAACATCATCTACATATTGTAACACCACTGCTTCAGAGCTATTAAAAATTTGTAGATCCCGTGACAAACTTTGTCCGAATAAGTGAGGACTGTCACGAAATCCCTGGGGCAAAACTGTCCAGGTTAACTGAGAAGCTGGCTGTGTAGGGTCTTCAAAGGCAAATAGGAATTGACTTTCTTCTGCCAAAGGCACTGAATAGAAGGCATCCTTTAAATCAAGTACTGAGAAATATTTGGCCCGTTCAGGAATTTCAGACAATAGAGTATAAGGATTAGGCACCACGGGGTGTAAAGGAACTACAGCCTCATTTATTATTTGTAAATCTTGAACTAGTCTCCACTTACCATTCGATTTCTTTATACCCAAAATAGGAGTGTTGCAAGGACTGTTACAGGGAATTAATAGTCCCTGCTCCTTTAAATGTTCGATGATGGGTTTTAACCCTTCCTTAACTTCAGGTTTCAGTGGATACTGCTTCTTATGTGGAAATACGTGTGGGTCTTTGAGCTTAACAACTACGGGAATAGCATTTTGTGCTCGACCCACAGATTTTCCATCAGCCCATACTCTAGGATTTATATTTTGTTCAACTAAAGGGAGAGAAAGGGAGGGCTCCATATTCATGAAAACGCGGATGGGCCTGATAATCTATATGAGTCTACTTCTGCTGACTCCAAATATCCTGAGTCTGCCCTTGGATCCTCAAGACAATGTCTTCCTGTCCTGGGCTCACTCCTATGCTGCATTCCACAATCAGTCTAACTGCTGGGTCTGCAGAGAGCTCCCCTCTTCGTCAGTGGAAGGCTTCCTGTGGTGGACATCCCCACTTCAAGAAAAAGACTTTCTCCAAGTCTGTGAATACCTTCGACAACAATCACATGCGATGCCTCTTCGTCATCTGATGACATCTACCAACCCTAAAATGGACTGGTGCAACACTTTGTACTCTAACTATGGACATAATGTGACTTTTAATTTTGATTATACATTGTCTCGGTTCAATGACTATTTTGCTACATATAAGGAAAATAGGTCTAGATCTAATGGTTTTTTACCTGACATTTATCAAATATGGGATGAGGTTACATGGCTAACTCCTGAAAAAGGACATTTAATATCTACTGCCTCTATATGCTGGGAACAAACAGAGCCGGCCCCAAAAGTTAGCCAACAACTTATTTACAATGATTGGAAACAAATGGGATATTTGTCTCAGGAAACATGCAATGTAATCATTCCCGTGTTTTCCAATCCCAGTTCAGGTTCTCCCTTTGTCTGGCCAGGCACGAATTGGGACTGGATATCTCAGTCGCGCTGGCTTGCTCCAAACGGGACTTATTGGATATGTGGCTCTTACCTATGGGCATGGCTCCCCCCTGGTTGGATAGGGAGATGCACCCTGGGTCTAGCCTTTACTCATGGCTTTATATTTTCAGAGCTTCCAGAAAAGCCTGCTAATTTACCCCACCTTAAAACTCAGTGGGCAAGGTCTGTATTTTATTGGTATGATTATTTGGCTGCAGCGTTTGTTCCCTCTTTGGGAACTACAGATGTTATGTTACGAGTGGATGCTTTGACTAATTTTACTCAACAGGCATTACAAGATTCTCAAAAGGCTATTTCAGCTCTTAATGCTGAACAAGCACAAATTAGAAAGGTGGTTTTACAAAACAGATTGGCTCTAGATATTCTGACAGCTGCACAAGGAGGAACTTGTGCCATTATTCATACCCAATGCTGTACATATATACCTGATATGAGCACGAACGTCACTCATTTTACTAACCACATGAACAAGATGATTAGGGCCATGGACACTCCTGAAGCCTCAATTGCTTCACTTTGGAAAACGTTAACTAATTCCCCATGGTGGACAACTATCTTAATTACAATAATTCTGGTTGTTTTGTTCTTGCTGTTTGCTCCCTGCATCTGTAATTGTATAACTGGATTTGTTTCTAGCCGAATGAAAGCTTTTAAGTTACAAATGGTTGCTCAAACTCCTGCTACTACTGTAGCTTCCTCCAGCTACTATTTGGGGCCCCTGGATCAGATATCCTCAATATGAGGATTAGGAGAATATGTTGCCTCACCAATTTAGGGACAACGCCCCTTGTCAGCTTGGAAGCAGTTATGGAACGAGGACGACGCCCCTTTTCCCTAGGCAACATAATTCTCCTAAGAGAAAAGGGGGGAATGAGAGAGTCAGTTCCTAGGCAGGTTGATAGGAAGTCTAGGGGTCCCCAAAGAGAGAGGGGTCTGGAATTCTCAAGGAGGAAGAAAGGACAAACTTTTTTTCTTTCTCCACATTCCTTAGGATTATATAACAATAATGTATCCTGCCTGAGGACAGTCTCTGGATTAAGGACAGTCTTTGGATTAAACCTTCTGGCTAATTCTGTTATCTTAAAATGTAAATTATGGGAGTAGGTCTGATGAGGTCTTTACAACCTCCAGACATTCTTTGGATTCACTGGAGAGTATATAACTTCATTGTTAACACTAGCAAGCGGGTACTCTTTCTGCCCCCTTCTGATGCCTATGTCAGAAGCTTTCTCTATCTCCTTTATACTTTAATAAAACTTTATTACACAAAAAAAAAAAAAAAGAGTCTTCTCCAATATGACAGTTCAAAAGCCTGAATTCTTTGGTGCTCAGCCTTCTTTGTGGTCCAATTCTCATCCATACCTGACTGCTGGAAAAACCATAGCATTGACTAGGCAGATCTTTGTTGGCAAAGTAATGTCTCTGTTTTTAACATGCTGTCTAGGTTTGTCCTTTCTTCCAAGGAGCAAGAGTCTTTTAATTTCATGGCTTTAGTCACTGTCTGCAGTGATTTTGGAGACCAAGAAAGTAAAGTCTGTCATTGTTTCTATTGCTTCCCCATCTATTTGTCATGAAGTGAAGGGACCAGATGCCATGATCTTCATTTTTTGAATGTTGAGTTTTAAGCCAGCTTTTTCACTTTCCTGTTTCACCTTCATAAAGAGGCTCTTTAGTTCCTCTCTACTTTCTGCCATAAAGGTGGTGTCATCTGCATATCTGAGGTTGACTAGACAATTATCATATTTATAGTGTTTATGTTTATGGCGAATTTTTTTGCACTGATCATATTTTCAAATTAATTATTCACCCTTCAGGTGAACTGAAACTGAAAAAGCCAGATATTATGAGTATTAATCTTTGTTAGCTGAAAAATACTATCAACATTTTAGGTGTTATTTTTAATACTCACACTATGACTGGAAGAGTGTCTAAGTCATAAGAAATCATGTGCTACACGTACAGTTGAACTCTTTCATCTCAGGGGGAACCACTTAGGATAGCAGAGATTCAAGTCACTTTATTCCCCCTTTTTCTCTTCATTGCTAACAAGATAAAGGGTGTGTTTTACTTCCTATACTCTAAGTTGTAAAGAAATCACTGTATATAAAAAGGAACAGTGGAAAAATTGTGGCAGACAATTATTAAGACTGACTGACCATGCATTCTGGGAACTGCCTCTTTCTGTTTCTTTCTTTTCCACCCACAAAATTACAGAGAAGGAAGCTCAGAATACATGTTGAATAATATGAAGCATCCCACCATGTGCTATACCCCTGAGCCCTGCATATCTGATTAGTCCAGAAGGGGCTAAATCATTTATTTCTCTAGGTGCTTGACGTTTTGATATGGAGAAAATTCTAGGTCTCGTTTTATGTTGCTGAAACTATATAGTGTAAAGTGGGCATATTTCATGTTTATGCATACAGTAGAAAAGCAGAGAATTTCTGTTCTGAGTCAGAGAATAATGATACTGTGAGGAACATGTTGAGAGGGAGAGAGAGAGAAACAGAAAATCTGGGGAGTCATTTTTTATTTCCTGGGTTTAGTCCAATAGATTTCAGTGAGTTAACTGTTTGTCCTTACTATAAATCACTGTTTTACTTCTTGATTTTAAGCTGTTTCACTTGTGTTACATCTTAAAAGAGATTTACAAAATTTAAATCTTGAAAGCCACTAAATTTTTAGATTGTGTCAGTACAAAATTTCCAACACTTTTCATCAGTTATCAAGTATAGTATTTATTTCATAATTTACTGGGTAACATTTTCCCTAATTCCTCAAGTAATTTCTGGCATCAAAAATGAATATATATGAAGGTGCAGTCAACTGTATTCCTACCCTGAGGCACTGTTATATTTTAAAACAGAATAGATTAACACTGTGTTGAGTAGCTACTGTGGAATACAGTTCTCCATGATGGTCTCATGTTTCCACACATTTTCTAAGCAAAATGCTGACTGCAGTGGTCTGGGGCTATATTTTTAAGATGTTTGTATAGCTAACAGCCATGGGAAGTTGAAACACTGCTCACCTATCTGGCAAAAGGCAGGTTTGCTTGCAGGCTTTCAAGACAAAGAGAACATCTCTTTCTGAAACAAAGGTGAAACATACGCACTGTCCCCAAATAATTGGGATTCTCTAAACTCAGGTTTCCTCTTCCTATAATACATGTTAATTGGCCATCTTTGTGTCACCCTGTGGGAAGTGGGGCTCTGGAAAACAGTGGAGAAACACTGATATTCTGTTGCTATTTCTGTGAGTAATAAACTATTTTTCATCTATAACTTAGGAATCCTGTGTCTTTTCCTATCATCCTTGGCACAGACTATCTTATTAGTTTGAATGTGAGATGAAGTTTGAGATCTTTCATAGTTCTCTACAGTTAGCTTCTGTCAAGTTTTAAATAAATTATCTATTTTTAATAATAATTTCATCTAAAAGCTTATTAACACATAGCTTTAATTGTAAAGAAAGGAGATCAAGTTAAATAGCACAGTGTACTGGCTTATTTAGAGAATATTTGAGCTCTGTTCTGTGTTCTTAAAAATGTATAATGTTTATAGGAAATACACCTCAAAAATATGTTTATGTATATGTGTGTATATATATATACACACACATACATACATATGTTTATATATTATTTCTTTAATACCACACACTAACAGGTGAATTAATTCCAAGCTTTTAATGATCTTTGTCCACTATCTAATGTTTATTGGATTTATGTTTGTGTGTTTGTTTAATTGTTGCATTTCAATCATCCAGTAAAAAATAAGATTCTTACATTTTGTGTTTAATATACTTATAAGATTATTCACAGTTTAATACAAAATTAATTGTAAATCTTGTTAACATGAGCATTTGGTATTTGTATTCATAGTGCTCTTATATAAATTATTAAAACTATTTAAAATTATCTATCATATTTTATTAAAAATAAAGAGATAAAGAAGAGGTATATGTTGCTCATGCTATATTTCATTAACTCACATCTGATTTCTGTGGTAGACTGTTAAGCGGAGCTAGCACACACCCCCCAAGCCAGCATAGGCAATACAACTGTCTAACCCAGGGCCTTCACCATAGCAGAGCTCATCCAACCCTCAGTTTTTATGCAGGCAAAGCTGAACTGCCAGGAATTAACATCCTGGGGGAAATTTCTTAAGGAAGGATGAATAACATCCTCTGTATAAAGGTCCTTGTCCTTTTTTCTCTCCAACATATACAACTCTGGGAAGACTTCCGTGGGCTTTCAGAAGGTACCAACAGTATAACCACTCTTTCTCAAGTCAGTGAACTCAATAAACTCAATAATATATCCTCATTATGGCCATCCCCTACTTCTTCGGCTCTCTCTTGAAGCTTTGTCTTTTGTGCCTCCAGGGCTCACTTCCCTAGTATACCTGCAACCTGCAAACAAAAGTGCTTCCATCAGGCTCTGCTCTGGGCAGAACACACAGGAAAGTGTAAGTTAATTGAAATTTATTGAATGTCTTCTCTGTATCAGGCATCGTGTACACTTTAGCTCCATTTTTCAATTTTTCAGAAGAAAAATGGAGTGATATAAGAATTAAATATTGAATCCAGATGTCTTAATTCAACGGCCTGATCTTTTCTACTTTATGTCTTCAGCACTTTTTTAGAACTAGGTGCATTTTAGGGTAAAAAAAAAAAAAATAGTGAGATTCTTGGAAAGATGGTATCAAAGGTACCTCTCTATTTTTAGACCTAACTCTGAGTTTCAGTCTGGTATTGCTTTAATTCAGAGTCTCTCAAAGTTGAGACTGTTTACATTTGAGGTTGAATCATCTCCCATTGCTGGGGGCAAAATCCCAAAAGTCTCCCAGTTCAACGCACGTACACTGTTTAAAACCACTGGACTAAACTAAGCTTTCAAACCAAAAAGACTGGACCATTCTTTTGTTCTCCAGCATTCTTCACAGTGGTTGACACTTAATCAAGGCTTACTAAATATACAGCTAATCCCTGAACAATGAGAGATTTAATTCAAATGTAATATATAATTTGCCCACCTGTTTTCACTGTCCCTCCCCATTTGCAGATTTAACCAATCACAGACCATGGAATGCTGTAATATTTACTATTTAAAAATATCCATATATAGGTGGACTTGCACAGTTTAAACCTGTGTTTTGCAATGGTCGACTGTATACTGCAAAAAGAAAAAAAGAGAGAAAGAATAAGTGCCTTAGAATTAAAAAGAAAATCACCATAAAAGCTTATAGATCATTTATTTAAAGAATTATATATCTATTTAGTAATTTCCAAACTACATATTTCATATTACTTGTTAAATTTTGATCACTAAATTGTCTAAATGTATTTTTTTCTCTGTTTTAAACAACTTTACAGAGAAAAACACTCAAAAAGAGAATCCTTGGATGTGTTTTTTTTTCCATTTTCATTTTTCTATTTCAGCCTCACACCTTTAATTGAGTATTACTCAACATAATGAATTGATTATCTTCAAATGACTCTAAATTTATATGAGCTCAGAGAAAACCCTCAAACACTTGTCCTTGTTTATGCCTTTTGCCATTCTCATGTCATTCATGAATATATCATCTGAATTTCTCATCCTTGCATAAAACGTATTTGAATGGTTTTAAGTTCTTCAAACACACAGTGATATCCATGGCATTATATGAAAAAAATGATAAATCCATAAGAATTTAGGTATAGTTAAAGTTGAATTCTTATGATTTATGAGGTCTGCAGAATATCTGAGAGTAAGATCCATAAGATAACTGCCTCAGGATGAAATTTCATCATTTTTTTAATACTTAAAATATAACAATCTCATCAAGTTTATCAGTAAGTTGTGTTTCAATGCTTTAATAGTGTTTAAGAAACAAACCCAGTATTCTTTTTTCACTATAATATTGATGTTTCAAAATCTGAGATTTTATTTCTTCATAAAATCAATGGTTTAAATAACCTGCCATGGTATATCTGAATAAATTGTATTTATTAGAAGTGTATTTATCATTAAATTCCAGGGATAATTTTTAAAAATTACTTTATTTATATCCCTAGTACCTACCTCAGCAGAAACCAAATAAAACAAAGATTGGTGGATTAAACCAGGGTTTATTATATGATCATAAATGTGTATTGATAGACGATTCTAAGAGTGTGTTAATAAGGTATAAACACATTTCTACTGCCTAAGTATCTTTATTCTTAATAAATTTTAAATTTTAAATAGGGGCAACCTGTTTTCCAATACTTATTCAGAAATAGGATAACATAGCATGAAAACTTGACTACTTGACTTCAAAATTCCTGACTCACACCCAATAAACCCTAAGCTACATGAAAATATGTTTTACTCATTTTGTCCACTGATGTAGTCCAAGAAACTAAAACAGTTTCTGGCATGTTACAGAAACTTTAAGATTTCATTAGTGAATGAATAAATAAATGCAGTCTTTAACTTAAGTATAAGTTTTCTATTGCTGCTGTATCAAATCACTAAAATCTTGGTGGCTTAAAACAACACAAATTTATTATCATATCATACTGGAGCTCACACATCTGGCATGGGTCTCCCTCAGTTAAAATCAAAGTCCTAGCAGGGCAACATTGCTCTTGGGGGCCAGTGGGGAAAAAATCCATTTTTGTGTCTTTTCCAATTTCTAGATGCTTCCAGTATTTCTTAACTCATGGCTACCTTTCATCTTCCAAACCAGTAATGGCTGGTTTGGTTAAATGGTTAAATCTTTTTCACATGAGGCATCACTCTGACACTGACCTTTCTTCTGCCTCCTGCTACTTTTGAGGATCCTGGTGATTATGCTGGGTCTACCTGAATAATCCTGGATAGTCTCTATTTTGAAGTCAGCCCATTAGCCTCATCAGTTCCAGATGCAATCTTATTTCCTCCTAGCCATCTATGTAGCTTAGCATAATGGATATGTTCAGGTGGTAAATCTGCCTACCACAATTTGGTAATAATTATGCAATATCAGATAAATTATTTAACTATATTGAATAGTATCAACCCTAAGAGACTCTATTTAACAATTTGTTTTGTTGAGTTATGCAAAGGTCTTGGAAGAGTGTCCTGCCACATTTAGCACACAGTAAAATAGTTCTGATTACAATAATGTCCTTTTGAAGCTAAACTTTTGTATTTAATAATTTAATTCCATTCTTGCTTAAAGGAGGATGGATTGATGTCATCTGCCTAAGGTTTCTTGAATATTTAATGACATTTAAAATGTGAAAATAGAAAAGGTGAATGCAATTTCAACATTCTTTCCTCAGAAGGAAGATCTTCCTGGCTTTATGTGCTGGAAAAATCACCTAAAGATATTGTCAGAAAAGGTGAATATGCTTGCACTATATGTGTAATAGTGAAACTCTAAAGTTTGAAATATTGAAGATTATCTAATTTTTATATATTTGCATTGTAAATATAATGGAAATTAGATAAAAACAGGAAAATCTTCAAAAATAAGTTTTAGGGCCCTCATTTGAATGTTTTTCAAACAATAGGTGTAAAGGTGTTATAGGAGGAATTAACTAGATTAAACCAGGGACAATCATTCAGATCAGGATCATTGCATAGTGTGAGTA
This sequence comes from Bos indicus, assembly GCF_029378745.1. Lineage (NCBI taxonomy): Eukaryota > Metazoa > Chordata > Mammalia > Artiodactyla > Bovidae > Bos > Bos indicus. Next base: position 55,635,501 of record NC_091765.1, on the reverse strand, counting down.
AATATCTATTCTTAGAGAATAAGTCGGAGAAGGCAATGGCAACCCACTCCAGTACTTTTGCCTGGAAAATCCCATGGACGGAGGAGCCTGGTAGGCTGCAATCCCTGCAGTCTCTAAGAGTCAGACACGACTGAGCGACTTCACTTTCACTTTTCACTTTCATGCATTGGAGAAGGAAATGGCAACCCACTCCAGTGTTCTTGCCTGGAGAATCCCAGGGACGGGGGAGACTGGTGGGCTGCCGTCTATTGGGTCGCATAGAGTCGGACACGACTGAAGTGACTTAGCAGAGAATAAGTGTTCAGATACTTGAATTATCTTTTATCTAAACCAACCAGACTATCCCTGTATCTCTGTAGGGGAAAAGTGAGATATATTAATGACAGCTATTTGTTAATGTGAGTTAAAAATTGTTAAAGATTATATGCTGATTACATAGTAAAGGGGCAAAGCTGCAAACAGTAGCTGCTTCCTCAGGATGTAAATAATTTAATTCAGTTGAATTAATAAAATAACATTTAAACAATCTTTGTATTTTTTAATGGAATTGTAATTTGAAGTATGAGCGTCTGTGTTCTCCAGTAATCCCATAAAATATAAGATTCGTGTTCTAATTTCTTCATTTCACTTTTCCTGAAAAAAGAAAATTATTTTCAAACAGACACTAACTGTATTTGTATTGCAGACTCTTCTACATTTTAAGATATATTTATCTTCAAAATAATTTTTTTCTTGGCAAATAAATTAAACAAGAGAAAAATTCCTGTTAAAATGTAAAATCTTTCTATTTGTTTTCAATTTGGGGGGGCGTGCTTTTCTAGTCAAAATAAACCTCTAGTAATACTTTTCCTTAAAATTGAGAGAGAATACTTTTTCCAGTTCAACTTGTGTAAATTTTGGTCTTGCATTTAATTTCACCAGATCTCTTCTTTCTTATTTGTTAAAAATGGGCACATTACTCCTTGCCTTCCTTTCTTATCATCACATACATAAAATGAAATGACTTATGACAGAAAAAAACTTTTTGATTATGAAGCTTTTACACGTGGGTCCCATTATTCAATATTTTAGCTTTGCTATAGTGTTGCATTAGCTCTGTGAGTTAACTGTCCATTGAACCTTTTGGACAGTTAGCTTGGCAGCTATGTGAAGTCTGTGACTTGGAATTGCGGAGATGGGTGGCAATGACAGTCATCAAGTGTGAAGGAATTTAATGTTTAAAATATAGCTTCTTTATTTTTTGTGCTATGATATTGTGGGATATTTTGAACTTATTGCAAGTAAGAAACAGGTAGAAAGAGTTTAAAACAAGCAAAAATCAGAAACAAAACTAATAACTGGATAGAGAATTTCCCTCAAGATCCTGTAACTACTGTTTGCACCCCTATTACTATGATCCCCACCAATAAGAACAGCAACAATAACTTTTGTAATACCAGAAAGTTTTCCAAATGCTTTATAATAAATTATTACGCAAATGCCAGGATTTTCCATTTTTCTCAATCATTTTTATTATTATTTACTTAGTATATTTTTTAAAAAATCATGCAGATTTAATATTTTTACTTTAGCCTCCTCCTGGGAAATATTATCCTTGAAAGAATGGGTATGATATAGCTATTCATATTATTTTTAAATTCTGCTTAAGATAAAATTAATATAGAAAATTTAGAAAATTTTATTAACATGTCTCCTAAAATAAGCTCTTGCTCCACCATTGGTTTGCTAGCTACACTTTGGGGAAGACTGAATGCATTTCTATACCCATTTTACAGATGTAAGAATAGATAATTACAGAGGTTGAGTAACATGACCAAAGGCACATATTTTTATCAGTAAGTCAGAGGTAGAGGTTTTTATCAGTGTAAAACGTGTACTCTAGTAACCTGCAAGTTCATGTTCCTTGGTATGCTAGCCCAAATTCATACCATCTCGCCATCCATTAGGTATTTTTCAGAGTGGCTTCTTGTCCTCAGAAACAGACAGGGCCAGATGTCCACTTAAGCTTTTATAAACTTTAATAAGCCAAACTAGAGAGTTCCTGTTGTTTGTCCTTGGATTGTGCATTTTATTTCTCCTATAACAAGTTATGCATTTGTTTGAAAGCATCATGACATTTATTAATTATCCAAGCTGAATTCTCATTTTCAGTAAATGGCACCTTACACAGTGGGACCATGTCAAACAGGAGCCTTGACTGAGGAACAAATGTCAGTGTGGTGGGAAGCCTGCTGAGTGTTTAATAACTACAAATGAAGTGCACTGCCAGTGTTATAAAGCACCGTTCCATCACCCAGTAGGCTTCCTTTGTAAGTAAAGATAAAATGACTTGGACGATCTGTACTGAATCCATCCACTTTAACTGTAAAGGCACCGGACAAGATAATATTTCTTCATCCAGAATGGATGCTGGAGAAGAAAGAAGGACAAAAAGGTCATTATCTAATAAGAAATGAAATACATAATTTCAATGCATGCTCAATATCATGGTTTTGGGAAATGAGCTTTGGAAAATGAGGGTAAACCATTTTTGAGCCCTCCTTATTCTCTGGATGTGGTGGGCCTAAAAAATTGGAGGATGTGGGCCTGTACTATAAAGTTATTTGTGTTAAAACACTGAAAGACACAATGAAAAACATTACAACTAATTCTAAAGGAAAAGACTCAGTGATTTTAATGTGCCTATAGGTCTACTAAAGACAGAGAATATGAATACAGTAAGCACATTGTACATAATAAAAAGTTGACATGTTGTCACCAGGGCAAGAGATCTTTCAGCAAAAATTCTAGTGTTTTTGGCGTTGTCCTGAAGTATGTCTCAAAGAAATGTCAGTCGTTGGAAAGAATTGTAGACAAATAGGAAAAAGCTGTATTAAATATGAAAGCTTCATGAACATTTTATTAAACATAGCTTCTGAGCTATTTGTTTCATCAATATTATCTTTTTAAATTCTTGCAACAATCTTGTGAAATAGGTAGTAGTATAATACACTTAAAGTTGGTAAGACCGATGCTCAGCAGATTTAAGGGAAACCAGGGTCAGGCAGTACTAGTGTTAAATAACCTGCCTGCCAGTGCAGAAGAGGTCAGAGACATGGGTTCAATCCCTGGATCAGGGAGATCCTTTGGAGAAGGGAATGGCAACGTACTCCAGTATTCTTGCCTAGAGACTTCCATAGACAGAGGAAATTAGCGGGCCAGTGTCCATGGGATCGCAAAGAGCTGGATGTGACACACACACAGGGTCAATCAGAACAAGGGAAATCAAATCCACGATCCTTCATGACACTACTGTGGCCTTGCTGTACAGGCTTCAAGAGGAATATGGGTCAGTATGAGCCCAAGGGGGCTTCTCAGGTGGCCCTAGTGGTAAAGAACCTGTCTGCCAATGCTGGAGACATAAGAGATACAGATTCAATCCCTAGGTCAGGAAGATCCCCTGGAGGAGGACGCGGCAACCTACTCCAGTCTTCTTGCCTGGAGAATCCCATGGACAGAGGAGCCTGGTGGGCTACAGTCCATTGGATGGCAAAGAGTTAGACCTGACTGAAGTGACTGAGCATGCACACATATGAGCCCAAGGGAGTTGTTAGTGCAGGTTTTACTGAACCTGGTCAGGATACATAAAAATAATGGAGTGTATTTCATAGTAATATTTCTAAAAATCACTTGGAGCAGCCAAGTCTCATATATAGTTAAGGAAGGAGAGAGGTACAGTCAGAGAGAGACAGAGAGAGAGACTACCTTGGAATGAGTGTCGTTAGCTCAGCTGGCACTGATCACTCCAGAAGGTCCCATGACTTGAGTTTTTCTCAATCCCTTGTTCTTCTGTATCAGGTGTTAAATTATCTTTCCTAAAATTGTTCTCAGCAATTTATACCAACTACACCTAACCTCTCATTCATATTGGAGACCTTAACATCAATTTGAAGAATCAGTAGGTTTGGGTTTGAACTTTCATTGTTCCCTTGTGTGCTGAGTAATGTGCACAATGTACCTGATTACTCTGAATGGACTTTAATATTTTTAATTTAAAAAATGAGAATGTAACCACTTCCCATGGTATGTCTTTGAGCAATAGCTAAAACAATGTACCTCTGCCTTAATGATCAGTGAAAGAAAGTGAAAGCTAAAGTTGCTCAGTCATATCTGACTCTCTGCAACCCTGTATAGTCCATGGAATTCTCCAGGCCTGAATACTAGAATGGGTAGCGTTATCCCTTCTCCAGGGGATCTTCACAACCTGGGGATCGAACCCACATTTCCTGCATTGTGGGCAGATTCTTTACAAGCTGAGCCACAAGGGAAACCCAAGGATACAGGAGTGGATAGCCTATCCCTTCTACAGGGATCTTCCCAACCCAGGAATCGAACCAAGGTCTCCTGCACTGCAGGTGGATTATTTACCAACTGAGCTATCAGGGAAGCCCTCTAATGATCAGTAGTACATGCTTACTATTGCATGGAGTTTATATAACTTTTGCCTTTTTGAATTTCTTTTTCTTGGGAATGGTCTTGATCACTGCCTCCTGTACAATGTCATGAACCCCCATTCATATTTCTTCAGGCACTGTAACAGATATAATCCCTTGAATCTATTTGTCACTTTTAAGGGATTTTATTTAGGTCATACCTGAATGGATTACTGGTTTTCCCTACTTTCTTCAATATAAGTCTGAATTTGGCAATAAGGAGTTCATGATCTGAGCCACAGTCAGCTCCCAGTCTTGTTTTTTCTAACTGTATAGAGTGTCTCCATTGTTGGCTGCAAAGAATATAACCAATCTGATTTTGGTATTGACCATCTGGTGATGCCCATGTGTTGAGTCTTCTCTTGTGTTGTTGGAAGAGGGTGTTTTTATGACCAGTGTGTTTGCTATGACCAGTGCATCCTCTTGGCAAAACTCTATTAGCCTTCTCCCTGCTTCTTTCTGTACTCCAAGGCAAAATTTGCCTGTTACTCCAGGTATTTCTTGATTTCCTACTTTTGCATTCCAGCCCCCTATAATGAAAAATACATCTTTTTTTGCGGGGGTGGGGGGGTGGGGGTGGGTTCTAGAAGGTCTTGTAGGTCTTCATAGCACAGTTCAACTTCAGCTTCTTCAGCATTACTAGTCAGGGCATAGACTTGGATTACTGTGATATTGAATGGTCTGCCTTGGAAACAAAGAGAGATCATTCTGTCGTTTTTGAGATTGCATCCAAGTACTGCATTTCAGACTCTTTTGTTGACTATGATGGCTACTCCATGTCTTCTAAGGGATTCTTGCCCACAGTAGTAGATATAATGGCTACCTGAGTTAAATTCACCCATTCCAGTCCATTTTAGTTTGCTGATTCCTAAAATGTCGATGTTCACCCTTGCCATCTCCTGTTTGATTACATGCAATTTGCCTTGATTCATGGATGTAACATTCCAGGTTCCCATACAATATTGCTCTTTATAGCATCAGACATTACTTCCATCACCAGTAACATCCACAACTGGTTGTTGTTTTTGCTTTAGCTCTGACTCTTCATTCTTTCTGGAGTTATTTCTCCACTAATCTCCAGTAGCATATTGGGCACCTACTGACCTGGGGAGTTCATCTTTCAGTATCCTATCTTTTTGCCTTTTGATACTGTTTATAGGGTTCTCAAGCAAGAATACTAAAGTGGTTTGTCATTCCCTCCTCCAGTGGACCACATTTTGTCAGAACTCTGCACCATGACCCATCCTCCATGGGTGGCCCTAAATGGCATACCTCATACAGGAAGCAGTGATCAAGACCATTTCCAAGAAAAAGAAATGTAAAAAGGCAAAATGGTTATTGAGGAGGCCTTAAAAACAGATATGAAGAGAACCAAAAGGCAAAGGAGAAAAGGAAAGATATACCCATTTGAATGCAGAGTTCCAAAGAATAGCAAGGAGAGATAAGAACACCTTCTTCAGTGATCAATGCAAAGAAATGGAGGAAAACAATAGAATGGGAAAGACTAGAGATCTCTTCAAGAAAAATTGAGATACCAAGGGAACATTTCATGCAAAGATGGCACAATAAAGGACAGAAATGGTAGGGATCTAATGGAAGCAGAAGATAATAAGATGAGGTGGCAAGAATACACAGAAGAACTATACAAAAAAAGATCTTCATAATCCAGATAACCATGATGTTGTGATCACTGACCTACAGCCAGACATCCTGGTTTGAGAAGTCAAATGGGCCTTAGGAAGCATCACTACAAACAAAGCTAGTAGAGGTGATGGAATTGCAGTTGAGCTATTTCAAATTCTAAAAGATGATGCTGTGAAAGTGCTTCACTCAATATGCCAGAAAATTTGGAAAACTCAGCAGTGACCAAGGACTGGAAAAGGTTAGTTTTCATGCCAATGCCAAAGAAAGGCAATGCCAAAGAATGCTGAAACTACTGCACAATTGCACTCAATTCACATTCTAGAAAAGTGATGCTCAAAATTCTCCAATACTACTGTGATTTGTCAATGCGCATTACTAAGAGGCTTTTGTTTTTTTTTCTAATTTTATTTTATTTTTAAACTTTACATAATTGTATTAGTTTTGCCAAATATCAAAATGAATCCGCCACAGGTATACCTGTGTTCCCCATCCTGAACCCTCCTCCCTCCTCCCTCCCCATACCATCCCTCTGGGTCGTCCCAGTGCACTAGCCCCAAGCATCCAGTATCGTGCATCGAACCTGGACTGGCAACTCGTTTCAAACATGATATTTTACATGTTTCAATGCCATTCTCCCAAATCTTCCCACCCTCTCCCTCTCCCACAGAGTCCGTAAGACTGTTCTATACATCAGTGTCTCTTTTGCTGTCTCGTACACTGGGTTATTGTTACCATCTTTCTAAATTCCATATATATGCGTTAGTATACTGTATTGATGTTTTTCCTTCTGGCTTACTTCACTCTGTATAATAGGCTCCAGTTTCATCCACCTCATTAGAACTGATTCAAATGTATTCTTTTTAATGGCTGAGTAATACTCCATTGTGTATATGTACCACAGCTTTCTTATCCAAAAATAAACGACCCAAGCAAAAAATGGGCCAAAGAACTAAATAGACATTTCTCCAAAGAAGACATACAGATGGCTAACAAACACATGAAAAGATGCTCAACTTCACTCATTATCAGAGAAATGCAAATCAAAACCACTATGAGGTACCATTTCACACCAGTCAGAATGGCTGCGATCCAAAAGTCTACAAATAATAAATGCTGGAGAGGGTGTGGAGAAAAGGGAACCCTCTTACACTGTTGGTGGGAATGCCAACTAGTACAGCCACTATGGAGAACAGTGTGGAGATTCCTTAAAAAACTGGAAATAGAACTGCCTTATGATCCAGCAATCCCACTGCTGGGCATACACACTGAGGAAACCAGAAGGGAAAGAGACACGTGTACCCCAATGTTCATCACAGCACTGTTTATAATAGCCAGGACATGGAAGCAAACTAAGAGGCTTTTAAAATATGGCATGTCTTCTTTAATTTTTGAGTATATATAAACGTGAATATTTTAAGTGATTGTTATTTATTCATACACATATATATATATATTTTAAAAAGGAAAACACTGAAAAGAAAATGTAACAAGAAAGCTAGAGTAAAGATGTGCTGTTTGATGTTGACTTTAATTAATGATTCATAGAGCATTTAAAATGTTACAATATGGATCACATACCTTTTGTGATGCATTTCATATGTATCTTTGTGCCAACAAAAATGCAAGCAGAGCAAAGGGAAAATTGGAAAGACAAGGTTTCTGTTTCCTAGTCTTTGTCAACCATCACTGAACCCAGGTTAGAGCATATATTATTATTTCAAATTACATTCAGCTTTGTATGGAAACTAAAGCATGACTACACATGGAGAAATATGATATATTTATAAGTATGAGGTGCTTTGATGCTGATCTAATTATTCCCATTAAGAGACCTACTATTTTCAATAGAAAAAGTATAAGTTAAATTTTATCGAATAAGTTTCTCCAACAAAGAATATCTATTATCTTTATCAGTAAAGATTTATTAGAATGTGTAAAATTTTAAAATGCTGAATTCATAGAAATGGAGGGTAGAATGGTAGTTGCCAGTGGCTGTGGGGTGGGGAGGGCTGGGGAGACGTTGGTCAAAAGGGTACAATGTCAATGTCAAAAAAAAAAAAAAAAAGGGTACAATGTCCAACCAGAAGATGAATTAAGTTATGGAGATCTATGTATACAGATCTATGTATGTATTATGTATAGCACTGTCACTATAGTTAGCAATACTATATCATGTACTTGAAAATTACTGACAGTAGGTCTTAAAATTCTCATCACACACACACACACACACAACGGATGGCAACTATGTGAGGTGACAGATGTCTTAACTAACCTTATTGTGGTAAACATTTCAAAATATATAAACTGATTTCATATACACTTTAAAATAACTTTCACATGTTACTTTGTTCTTCACAATAGCTAATTATGATTTTTATCACTATTTTGTATGTTAAAGAATGTGAGACTCAGAGATACAGAGCTCCTAAATATGTAGAAAATCCAGAACAATTACTCAAGTCTCTTTTTATCCCTTTGCTTTCCCATGGGAAAAAAATGATAAAAATGAGGGAAAAAATTCTCAACTTCATATGGAACATTTTTAGACAGTTGTTATTATTATTTGGACTAAGTCATGTCCAACTCTTAGGGACCCCATGGACCATAGCATGCTAATCTCCTCTGTCCTCCACTATCTCCCAGAGTTTGCTCAAAATCATGTCCATTGAGTCAGTATGCTATCTAACCATCTCATCCTATGCCACCCCCTTCTCCTTTTGCCTTCAATCTTTCCCAGAATCAGAGTCTTTTCCAATGAGTTGGCTCTTCATGGTGGTGGTGGTTTAATTGCTAAGTTGTAATTGACTCTTATGACCCTATGGACTCTAGCCCTCCAGGTTCCTCTGTTCAAGACACTCTCCAGGCAAGAATACTGGAGTGGGTTGCCAGGGGATCTTCCTGACCCAGGAATCGAACCCAGGTCTCCTGTATTGCAGGCAGATTCTTTACTGACTGAGCTATAAGGGAAGCCACCTGGCTCTTCACATCATATGTCAAAGTAGTAGAGCTTCAGCTTCTGCAACAGTCATTTCCTTTAGGATTGACTGGTTGTATCTCCTTGCAGTCCAAGGGACTCTCAAGAGTCTTCTCCAGCACCACAGTTCGAAAGCATCAATTAGAGTATGAATAATTTGAATGTTCTATAAACAAAAAAGAAATGGAGAAAACAAAATATGGTAGAATACATGATAACACAATTTTCTAAAATAAAATAAGTCAGGGAGGAGAAATATCAGCATGTTTAAGTAAATATAAATTGAGGTATGTGAAACAATTTTTTAAAGTTTTAAGACCTAGACTAAAATCTTGGTTCCGTTTCTTATTAGCCATGTGATTAACATCAAAACAGTCAGTTTCTCTGAATCTTTCTTTCCATAATTATAAAATTAATAAATTCGATGTAAGAGGTAAGACTTACTGGTTACAGAATGTATAAACACAGGTGAGAAATGTAGGTAATGCATAAGAAAGAATTCTAAATGCAGAAAGTGTTATGAAAGTGGAAGGCAGTCATTTCATTCCCAAAAACCTTTAGTTTGAGCCATTCTTTCTATAAGGAATTTGAAATAAACACATCCTATGCAACTACTGTATCTCACTGCTGTCACTGCCTCTATAGCTCTTTTTGTGAAAGTGGTGTTGTGTTATAATTGATGTCAGTTTTCTCTGAGGCCTCCATTTTTAAAATTTCTAGTTGGCAAAACTTCAAAAAAGCCAGTCAATAATTTGGATCTGAATTCTTTGTAGAGATTTTGGTCCTTTGCTGAAGAAGAGAAGATGTAGTATGAGACATACTGTGACCATTTCTTATAATGACCTTTTACATTTTACCCTGTTGATGGATGATGGAAAATGCAGCTTATCCTTGTATATTTGTCTTAACTCAGTAGATGTCATTGCCTTTCTCTTACTTCTATCTTTCTGCCCTGTGGTACTCTGAATTTAATCAAGAGCTTTTATTTTGTCCTTGGAAAGACACAGATAGATTTTCATATTCATTTTGTGGATTATAAAACCAAAGTTAAACCATTCTGTAAAAATTCCAATGCCTTCAGTTCAGTTCAGTTCAGTCACTCAGTCGTGTCTGACTCTTTGTGACCCTATGAATCGCAGCACACCAGGCCTCCCTGTCCATCACCAACTCCCGGAGTTTACTCAAACTCATATCCATTGAGTCGGTGATGCCATCCAGCCATCTCATCCTCTGTCATCCCCTTTTTCTCCTGCCCCTAGTCCCTCCCAGCATCAGGGTCTTTTCCAATGAGTCAACTCTTCGCATGAGGTGGCCAAAGTATTAGAGTTTCAGCTTCAGCATCAGTCCTTCCAATGAACCCCCAGGACTGATCTCCTTTAGGATGGACTGGTTGGATCTCCTTGTAGTCCAAAGGACTCTCAAGAGTCTTCTCCAACACCACAGTTCAAAAGCAGCAATTCTTCATTGCTCAGCTTTCTTCAGAGTCCAACTCTCACATCCATACATGACCACTGGAAAAACCATAGCCTTGCCTAGATGGACTTTTGTCAGCAAAGTGATGTCTCTGCTTTTGAATATGCTATCTAGGTTGGTCATAACTTTCCTTCTAAGGAGTAAGCGTCTCTTAATTTCATGGCTGAATTCACCATCTGCACTGACTTTGGAGCCCAAAAAATAAATTCTGACACTGTTTCCACTGTTTCCCCATCTATTTCCCATCAAGTGATGGGACCAGATGCCATGATCTTAGTTTTCTGAATGTTGAGCTTTAAGCCAACTTGTTCACTCTCCTCTTTCACTTTCATCAAGAGGCTTTTTAGTTCCTCTTCACTTTCTGCCATAAGGGTGGTGTCATCTGCATGTCTGAGGTTATTGATATTTCTCCTGGAAATCTTGATTCCAGCTTGTGCTTCTTCCAGCCCAGTGTTTCTCATGATGTACTCTGGATATAAGTTAAATAAACGGGATGACAACATACAGCCTTGACATACTCCTTTTCCTATTTGGAACCAGTCTGTTGTTCCATGCCTTCAGTGATTTTTAAGTCTATCTAAGGATAGATTCTTACAGAATTACTGGAGAAATGGTAACAATTGTTTTGAAAAATCTTGATACAAATTGATAAGTTGCTTTAAGAAAAGAGCTTGAGAAAAGAATATATCTGCTTCCAGGGAATTTGCCATACACTTCCTGTCACTGAGGATCAATTTTAAAATATGTTAATTTGGGAGACAATAAATTATTTTGTCAAAAGACATACTTAGATAATCTAATCATACTTAGATTGAGGTGAAATATTTCTCTAGTTTATTTAAATTATAAATTTCTTCTGTATTTTTTTCTAAGGTTTACTTTTTCTATTATCAGATTATTATTTGCAGCAAAATTTTTCACAATTTACAGATTTTCTTGTAATTTTTTTATGGTATAACTTTATGTAAAGTTTGTGTGTAAACTTTATGTGGGTTAGTATTTCTCTTTATTATTTCAGGATTTTGTTAGCATTTCTAACATACATTTTTATTTATATTTAATTGAAATTTTTATTTTGAAATAAGTATAGATTTACTCACAGTTTTAAGAAGCAATCAGAGAGATCCAATGTAACTTTTACTCAGTTTTCCCCCAATGGCAATATCTTGCAAACTTCTACTGCAACCTCACATCCAGAATATTGAAATGATGTACATTTCCAACACCATCAGAATTCCTGTTACCTTTTATAACCATGCCCACTTCCCTCCCATCTCCACTCTGCTGTAACCTCCCCCAAACTGCTGCTTTATTCTTAGTATCTATAATGTCTTCATTTCAGAAGTATTCTACAAATGGAGTGACAATGTATGTAATCTTATGCAATTGACTTTTTCTTCACACTGCATGAGGTTCTGGAAATTTATTGAAGTTATTGTGTGCATCAATGGTTAGTTCCTTTTGTATTTCTGTGTAGTAGTCCATGATATGATGTACCACAGTTTTGCTTTTTTTTTTTTTAATTTTATTTTATTTTTAAACTTTACATAATTGTATTAGTTTTGCCAAATATCAAAATGAATCCACCACAGGTATACCTGTGTTCCCCATCCTGAACCCTCCTCCCTCCTCCCTCCCCATACCATCCCTCTGGGTTGTCCCAGTGCACCAGCCCCAAGCATCCAGCATCGTGCATTGAACCTGGACTGGCATCTCGTTTCATACATGACATTTCACATGTTTCAATGCCATTCTCCCAAATCTTCCCACCCTCTCCCTCTCCCACAGAGTCCATAAGACTGTTCTATACATCAGTGTCTCTTTTGCTGTCTCGTACACCGGGTTATCGTTACCATCTTTCTAAATTCCATATATATGCGTTAGTATACTGTATTGGTGTTTTTCCTTCTGGCTTACTTCACTCTGTATAATAGGCTCCAGTTTCATCCACCTCATTAGAACTGATTCAAATGCATTCTTTTTAATGGCTGAGTAATACTCCATTGTGTATATGTACCATAGCTTTATTGAAGGATAATTGCTTTATAGAATTTTGTTGTTTTCTGTCAAACCTCAATGTGAATCAGCCATAGGTATACATATGTCCCCTCCCTTTAGAACCTCCCTCCCATCTCCCTCCCCATCCTACCCCTCTAGCTTGATACAGAGTCCCTGTTTGAGTTTCCTGAGCCATACAGCAAATTCCCATTGGCTATTTATTTTACATATGATAATGTAATTATTAATCTGCTGAAATGGTTTGTTTAATCTTTAACCTGCATGTGGGTTGTTTCCAGGTTTTGGCTACTACAAATAAAGCTGCTTTACACATTCATGCATAGTGAACATGAGTTCATAAATTTTCATTTCTATGAGATAAATCCTCAGAAGCACATTGCTGAGTGGTTTGTTGTTCAGTTGCTAAGTTGTGTCCAACTCTTTGTGACTCCATGGATTGACTTCAGCATGCCAGGCTTTCCTGTCCTTCACTGTCTTCTGGAGTGTGTGTGTGCTTAGTCACATATGACTCTTTGCAACCCCATAGACTATAGCCCACTAGGCTCCTCTGTCCACGCCATTTTCCAGGCAATAATACTGGAATGGGTTGCCATTTTTTCCTCCAGAGGATCTTCCTAACCCAGGGATCCAGCCCCAGTCTCCTGCATTGACAAGCAGATTCTTTACAACTGAGCTACCTGGGAAGCCTCTGAAGTTTGCTGAAATTCATGTCCACTGAGTCAGTAATTCTATCTAACCATCTCATCCTCTGCCTCCTCCTTCTCCTCCTGCCCTCAGTCTTCTCCAGCATCAGGGTCTCTTCCAATGAGTTGGCTCTAGATGTCAGATGGTCAAAGTATTGGAGCTTCAGTTTCAGCAGCAGTCCCTCCAATGAATATTCAGGGGTGATTTCCTTTAGGATTGACTAGTTTGATCTCCTGGCAGTCCAAGGGACTCTCAAGAATCCTCTCCAGCACCACAATTTGAAAGCATCAACTATTCAGTGCTTAGCCTTATTTATGGTCCAACTCTCACATCCATAGCATGACTACTGGAAAAAGCATAGCTTTGACTACATGGAATTTTGTTGACAAGGTGATATCTCTGTTTTTTAATATCCTGTCTAGGTTTGTCATAGCTTTCCTTCCAAGGAGCAAGCATCCTTTAATTTCATGGCTTCAGTCACTGTCTGCAGTGATTTTGGAGGCCAAGAAAATAAAATCTGTCACTGTTTCCACTTTTCCCCATCTATTTGCCATGAAGCGACAGGACCGGATGCCATGATCTCAGTTTTTTGAATGTTGGGTTTTAAGCCAGCTTTTTCACTCTCCTCTTTCACCCTTATCAAGAGGCTCTTTGCTGAATGGTATTAATAATAGTATGTAGACCTGGCTTCCATCCCTGGGTTGGGAAGATCCCCTGGAAAAAGGAAAGGCTACCCACCTCAGTATTCTGGCCTGGAGAATTCCATGGACTGTATAGTTAATGGGGTCACAGATTTGGACAGGACTGAGAGACTTTCATATCCTTTGGTTCTTAAGAAACCACTTGTTATTCAAAGTGACTGTATGATTTTACATTTCTACTAACAGTATATGAGTGATTCAGTTTGTCTACATCTTTATCATCTTTTGGTGTTTTCACTATTTTTTAATTTTAGTTATTTTGATAGGCATTATAGATTGTAGTTTGAATCTGCAATTCCCTAGTGGCTAATGATGTTGATATTTAAAATTGCACTTTGCCAACATCTTTATTGTTGGCATATTTTAAGGGTTTATTTATGGGTTCTCTTCCATTATTTTATCTGCAAGTACCACATCATCATAATTAGTGTAGCTATATAAATGTCTTGAAACCATGTAGACAGATTCGTCTCCATTCAATCTTCTTTTGGAAAATTGTTTTAGGAATTATAGTTTCTTTGCTTTCTATATAAATTTTAAAATTACCCTTTTATATCTGAAAATATCATGTTTGGGTTTTCATAGGAACTATATAAAATCCATATATCCGTTTGGGAGAACTGACTTATTTTCTATGTTGAATCTTCAGATTCATAACATAGCTGTGGTAGACATTCTAATTGCTAGAATTTGTGTTTTTTCAGTTGTAAAATTTCCATTGGTTTTGCTTTGTATTTATTTACTGATAGTTTATATTTTGCTAAGACTATTTTTCATGTGTTTGAAGCATGCTTCTAGTTGCTTGTTGAAACATTTTAAAATTGCTGCTTTAAAATCTCATTTAGCTAATTCTAACATTTCTCTCATCTTAGCATTGGTATCTTGATTGCCTTTTTTTTTTTTTTTTTTTTTTCATTCAGTTTGATATCTTTCTGGTACTTAGTATGATAAGTGACTTTCAAATGAAACCTGGACATTCTGAGTATTATAAGACTGGCTCTTACTTAAACCTTTTGTTTTAGTTGGCTTTTTCTGAGACCACTTAGGCAAGAAAGGGAGTTACCACCTCCTTATTGCCAGAAGGAGATGGATTCCAGTTTCCCCACTTTGCTGCTAATACACAAGGAGATTCTCATTACTCCTGGGTCATTTGGTCATTTTGCTCTCCACTGTTCCTCCACTATACCACCTTGCTTGGGAAAGGCATGTATGCCTACTTACTGCTTCTCATGTGAACTCAATTGACACATGAGAGGTGGGACCTCATTACTGCTTGATGGTGGTGAAAGTCTTAATTATCCACAAGATCTCCTCTGATACCGCTGGGGAAAGGGAAGAGAACTCATTACTGCAAGATGAAGGTTGAAGTCCAGATATCCCACACAGTCTTCATTGAGCCCCCAAGCTGCTGCTGCTGCTGCTAAGTCACTTCAGTCATGTCCGACTCTGTGGGACCCCATAGACAGCAGCCCAACAGGCTCCCCCATCCCTGGGATTCTCCAGGCAAGAATACTGGAGTGGGTTGCCATTTCCTTCTCCAATGCATGAAAGTGAAAAGTGAAAGTCAAGTTGCTCAGTCATGTCCGACTCTTAGAGACCCCATGGACTGCAGCCTACCAGGCTCCTCCAACCATGGGATTTTCCAGGCAAGAGTACTGGAGTAGGGTGCCATTGCCTTCTCCAGAGCCCCCAAGAGAGAGGGTTTATTACTGCCTAATGGGAATGAAAGTCTCAGCTCTCTCCCTAATCTTCTCTGCTACCACTCTTGCAGGGACTGGAGAGGATATTGGCTACCTCTTTTCAGCTGGGCAAGGGTAGAAGTACAGGATCTTTACTTGTCCTCTGTTAGCATGCATGAGCATGTAGCCATATGTTTTTCTTGTGAACTTTGTATGGAATAAAGTGGTTGTTTTATAAAAGTTTTCTTTCTAACTCACCACTGTGTTCTTCCTTTGACTTTGAGGTCCCTCATTGGCCTTTCTACTTATCTGGCTTTCAGAGTCTTCATATGTTTATTTAATATATAACTTCAAGTGTCAACTTAGTGGGAGGGATAAAGAAAAGGGCCCACTGAGAGCCTAGTGCCACAGGAGCCACCAGTGGACATGGGAGCCTGCTGGTATGGGTGAATCAAACGTGTGGTTTCATAGATCATTTCAAAGCCACCTGGAGCCATGAGAGCTGCCTGAGGGGCCGTCACTGGGCCTTCTAGGGCCTTGAAACCAAGGAAGGTACATGAAACTGCAGGGGCTTCCTAGAGCCACTGAAATAGTAGGCACACTGGGGTGAGACAGGTGCCCATTGGGAGCTACTGGGGCCATTGGATCCAGCACCCATGGTTACCCAGCAGACTGAAGTCACAGTAGCCCACTTCGAGCTGCCTAAGACTGTATGAGTCATCCTGGTATTGGGATGGACAGGTCAGATTTGGAATTCAAAGTGAAGTTGAATGCTCATTGTAGGGAGGGTGTCTCCATGCTGGGCTACTAGCGGTTGGTGAGCAAAAGATGAGGATACTGTGAATTTATATTCTACCTCAATGTGTCTTTTTACTGTGCTTCCCCCACTTGCTGTCAGCTCTCACCTGGAATCCTGGGCTTTTGTGAAGGTTTTTTTTTTTTTTTTTTTCATGTACAGAGACTTCTTCAAGTTGATGTTTTGGGGTCGGGGGTGAGTGCTAGCAATATCTATTTTGGTGACCATTACCCAAATGTCTTGCTGCTGCTGCTGCTAAGTCGCTTCAGTCGTGTCCGACTCTGTGTGACCCCATAGACGGCAGCCCACCAAGCTCCCCCATCCCTGGGATTCTCCAGGCAAGAATACTGGAGTGGGTTGCCATTTCCTTCTCCAATGCATGAAAATGAAAAGTGAAAGCGAAGGCGCTCAGTCGTGTCTGACTCTTAGAGACTGCAGGGATTGCAGCCTACCAGGCTCCTCCAACCATGGGATTTTCCAGGCAAGAGTACTGGAGTGGGGTGCCATTGTCTTCTCCCCAAATGTCTTAGCCAAATTTTAAAATAAGTTAAATTCCTAGTAGCCTTTTACTGATTACTTTGGGTTTATAAGTGAATTTGGAGGACTTTACCTCTTTACTGTAAGTAATATTTTCTTACCTATGTTGATTTTTTGAAAGTCTCTTTCTGATATCATAGCAGTTTCAGACATCATAGCTGTCAAGTGTGTCTAGATCCTCATATATTTTGGTACTCTTGTCGATTAGCCTTTTTTCTATTATGATTTATGAATGTTCGTACTCATATATAAAAGTATAGCCAATGGTTGTGGTGTAATTATTATTTTTCTAGTAGCTCTATCATGCGTGTAGTGTTTAGTACATGATTTAGGAGTGTCCCTTATTAAGAAAGACGCCATAGAATTACTAGTGTCTTTACAGCCTAATGTGTGAGAGTCTCTTTTGATTTTAATAGATTTATTTATTATACATATATATATTATTCACATCCATGTTTATTTTTCTATTATGAACCTATTTCAATTTTCAAATACATATATTTAAAATTTTTTGATTTTACTCATTTTAAGTATTTTTTCCTTTATAATTCTATTATATGACCTTGCTTTACTATTATAATATTCTCTGCAAAGATCTTGAAGAGATGGCACATTTCTTTTGATTCTGTTGATGACTTTGAAGGTCATTTCAGAGATTTTTTTATCTTTATTAAGCTAAGTGTCTATCAAAGAAAATATTTTACAAGAGAACTTTAATGCTTTTATTGAGATATGTTTCCAGGTTTTCACACATCTACTTGACTTTTTAAATGGAGTCATAAATTATGCTATTTGAATTTTTCTTACATTGCATAGTCTAATTGGTTTTGTAACCAAATTTAAACTATAATTAGACTACATGTGTGACTGGGTTTAAAACTGTCATTTAATAGCTAACAAGTTTATTAAAGAGGGTACATAGTTGACACATGTTCTGAGATCACACAAATTTGAGAATTTCTATGGCTATATTCAAACTGCTTTGGAATCACAAATTTAGTTTCAGCAGTTTGTGGCTATTTTAAAATTTTTCTTTTACAGTTTGGTTTTGCAGAAAAATCAGTAGTGTTGCTTAGATTTTTATTTCTTTATGGATAACGGTATTTTCTTTCCTGGAGCTCTATAGATTTATTTTATTTGATAAACTATCCTTGAAAATTTCAAAGTGACACATCTAGAGTCCTATTTATTAGTACAAATAACATAGTTTTTATGATTACATAAGATTACTGATATACCTGGCAGAAAACATGACAATATAGAAAGCATAATGTGGAAATTGACATCTTCCTTAATTTAAATATCAAGAGAATATTTAGTCAATAGTATATTTTATTATTTATTTAGATATATTACTGTAAAATAGCTATAATACTGGTTGATACTATCATCCAGCTTGTATTTGATATTTTTACCTAACATAATAATATGAAATATTCTTTCCAAATTATTGAATAAATATATGATATTTATTTATACGGATATAATTTTATTGTTCAGTCTCTAAAAGTGATTGCCATAGGCTTCAATGAACAAAGATGAACCTAAGTCTTTTTCCATATTTATGAGTCTGTTCTTAGATTTATTTCATAGATATAGAAATGACAATTTGGAAAGCACGTTTAAAATATATGTATGTATGGTTGAGTTTCCTCCCCCATGGCAGAGACAATATAGAATGATATAAGAGTATCCATTTTCAGGAGTGTTTCTCTTAAAATTAATTTTGAACACATAACTTATTGTCAAGTTTGGGACGATATGCTGCTGCTGCTGCTGCTGCTAAGTCGCTTAAGTCGTGTCTGACTCTGTGCGACCCCATAGACGGCAGCCTACCAGGCTCCCCTGTCCCTGGGATTCTCCAGGCAAGAACACTGGAGTGGGTTGCCATTTCCTTCTCCAATGCATGAAAGTGAAAAGTGAAAGTGAAGTCGCTCAGTCGTGTCTGACTCTTATCGACCCCATGAACTGCAGCCTACCAGGCTCCTCCTTCCATGGGATTTTCCAGGCAAGAGTACTGGAGTTGGGTGCCATGACCTTCTCCATGGGACAATATAGTAAGACAATATTTTACTTCCTTTCTTTGGCTACATTTGTATTGCTTAAGCTGTAATTTCTTTTTCTTTGCTCTGGAACTCCTATATTAAGATTGTATTGATCATTTGTGTAATCTAAGAAAACACATCTACTATGTAACTTTCTGTAATAAATTTGATTTATATTAACTGATAGTATTCAAACCAATCACACTTGGTATAGCTTCATCGAAAAATCAAAAGACTTCTCTATTTTTTTTGTTAGGAAAATTTTCCAACTTTCTTTATGGGTAACTTAGTATTCTCTTTTTAAAATTTTTATCAGTATCTGCTGTTCTTCACAATTAACATTATAGTTTTAACTCAATAATTATGTTATTTACCTTTACAATGTTTCTTAATCTTATAAATTTATTTATTTATTTATTTTTTGCTGTATATATTTTATGGATAGACTTTTCTTTGGAATTTTGTCTAATTTAGGTGGATGTTTAATTTCATATTTTCAACAGTAAACCTGTTGCAGATCACAGCATCTTCCACTTTCTTTGGATCTTCAGGAAGATGGTTTGATCGGTAGAAACATCTAAGCTTTGATGCTATTCATGTATTTGTACACAGATGTGGGCAATACCTGCACTGCATTGGCTTATATATGTATTTAGGGACTGAGAGTGGTTTTCATTGTTGGTTGACGTTCCTGACCACATTTTACCTAGAGGACTTCAAGGGATGGAGGTGAAAATATAAAAACTACTTGGTATATGGAATTTAGAAAGATGGTAACAATAACCCTGTGTACGAGACAGCAAAAGAGACACTGATGTATAGAACAGTCTTATGGACTCTGTGGGAGAGGGAGAGGGTGGGAAGATTTGGGAGAATGACATTGAAACATGTAGAATATCATGTAGGAGGCAAGCTGCCGGTCCAGGTTCAATGCGGGATGCTGGATGCTTGGGGCTGGTGCACTGGGACGGCCCAGAGGGATGGTGTGGGGAGGGGGGAGGGGGGAGGGTTCAGAATGGGGAGCACATGTGTACCTGTGGCGGATTCATTTTGATATTTGGCAAAACTAATACAATTATGTAAAGTTTAAAAATAAAATTAAAAAAAAAAAGGAATACTTCAGAAAAAAACAAAACAAAAAAAAAAACTACTTGGTAAATTTCTAGTTCAAAAATGTAGTATGGGACCAATGAACAAAAAGAGTTGAATTTATAGATAACCATGAATGACTTGGGGGCCCTTTTTAAAAATGAAAGCGTCTTTGTGAAACTCACAGAACATGATACTTAACTTCTATCATAAATCCTGAGGCTTTTTCTTTGTTGAGGTTTTTCTTTGCTCTTCATAGAGTCATATGAAGTTGCCATGGCTAAATTCAACTGGCATGAGTTTCTACAGTGGGAGGGAATCTTAGGCCCCTAAAATCCTTCTTTAACCAGTGGGAAGAGATGAGATCCCAGACTCCTTACCTTCATCTGTCATCCTTTTAGTTGGGAAGGTCAGAGAGAGTTTTTTAAAGATCTCCCCAATCTTTATATCCTGAAACACTGTTCTCTTTTTTTGGATGGTAGAGGGAAAGGGGATCAGATGAAGTGCGAGAGGGGTGAGACAGATTCTCACTGCTTCTATCAAGCTTGTAGCTTTGAAATTGTATCAAGTACACCAATAGCACCTATCCAAAGTTTTCTCTTTTTTTCCATCTTAAATGGCCAATGGGAATTTGCTGTATGTCTCAGGGAACTCAAACAGGGGCTCTGTATCAACCTAGAGGAGTGAGGTGGGGAGAGAGATGGGAGAGAGTTGCAGGAGGGAGGGGACATATGTACACCTATGGCTGATTCATGTTGATGTTTGACAGAAAACAAGAAAATTCTGTAAAGCAATTTTCCTTCAATGAAAAAATAAATAAACTTAAAAATATATGTATAAGAAGAAGAAAAAAATTACTTCATTGACTTTGCTGGGCTGGGTATTTGTTGCTGCTCGCAGGCTTTCCCTAGTTTTAGTGAGGCAGAGGTACTCTCCAGTTGCGGTGCTCAAGCTTCTCATTGCAGTGGCTTCTCTTTTTGCAGAGCGTGGCTCTAAAACACATGAGTTTCAGTAGTTGTGACACACAGGCTTAGTTATCCTGTGACATGTGGAATCTTCCTGGACCAGGGATCGAACCCACGTCCTCTACATTGCCAGGTGGATTCTTAACCACTGGACCACCAGGGAAGTCCTCTCTTTTACATCTTGATACACATATTCTCTCTCTCTTTTTTCAATTATTTCTTTCAGTGGGAGTGGGAAGTGAAGGATATAATTATTCTGTTATTATTCCAACATTTTGTCTAAAATGTCTACAGGTGTCTATTCAAATGATTATTTCTCAATTTAATGAATAAAAATGACATGAATTATTAACAAAATTTACCTTGTAATTACTTCTTAGCTTCCTTTCTTAGTTTTATTTTATAATAATCAGCATTAACAAATATTACCAAGTTATTACATTTGAGTGTATAAGCTATATAAGGATGCACACTTTATTCTTTTCCTCTTTGTCATTCAAGAAATAAAAAGCTTTACTAGGTAAAACAATTTTCTGTTTCTTTTTTGTATTTTTCTATTTGTATTTTACTGTTCATTAAGATACAAGAATTGTACATAGTCTGCATATCTCAAACCTGCTTTACTTCTCCCTAACTCATTTTTAAAATTCTGCTGGTACAAAAAGTGGCTTGGGGTTTTTAAAATGCTTCATCCCTGAAACAGGTTAAAAGTTAATCTATTTTTGAGTATGGATGACCTTGTTACAGAACACCCTAGTCAATTGATATAAATTAACATCTTCTCTGAAGTTAAGAAAAATAGTTAAGAGAAAACATTAGCTTAATCAAAACTAATTCTCTCTAATAGGTTGCTTTCCTGACAGTTCTTCAAGTGACCTACAGAATAAGATGGTGAAGGCCGTTCTAGGTGGATTGTCTCAGGTTATTTATTATTCCTAACCATTAAATCCTACTGTAATCTATGAAAAGCTTAATGTCATAGTTATAAATGGCAATCACACCTTCACAGAACCCATCTGAAGACCTCAGATTCTTTTGGAAAATACAATTTTTGTTCATCATAAATAAACTGAGTTTCATTAAATAGCTAGATATCAATTTCTTTTTTTTTTTCCTCCAAAATTCAGGCTCGGAATTTAGTATTAGCCATAAAAGTAAGTTTATGGTTCTACCGAACTTGCTTCCAGTGTTAGAAATAAGGACAGCTGGGTATTTTAAAGTGAAGCTCCCTAGTGTTCCCTAGAGTTAGGTCCCTAGAGTTAAGTTCTTGCAAACTTACAGTACTTTTGTCTCAATATAAATACCATATGGGGTAGACATGGTTGAAGTTTTACTCCTATGTTTATTCCTAAACTAAAACAATTAAAAAACTCCATGAAAAGGAGAATTTTAGTGACATTTTCAGTAATGTTAATTTGTAATAAAATTTATCATGCAGTTGAATAAATCTTTGATTCCTTTATGACTTGCATTTTTGATGACCATGTTGCATTCATGATACAGATGAGGATGATTATTTATATGGAATAAACATGAATATAGATTATAATTAAGAATTATAATGCCCAATAATGCCCAATTTTTCTTACAGTAAAAATATCTTTACCTTAGCAGGAGTATATGATCTTATTTTGAAGGTTTATATGAACCTATATAGATATACTAACTAAACCAAGGTGCCTCAAAAGCTATTCTATGAAATATTAATTCCATAAGATAAATTATCAGTGAAAGCAATTTTTATAAAAAATTCATGTTTGAAAAACAAGGGATTCAGTCACATGTAGTAGTTTTTGCACTGAGCAAATCTGAAAGACGGAGAAGACAATGGCACCCCACTCCAGTACTCTTGCCTGGAAAATCCCATGGATGGAGGAGCCTGGTAGGCTGCAGTCCATGGGGTCGCAAAGAGTCGGACACGACTGAGCGACTTAACTTTCACTTTTCACTTTCATGCATTGGAGAAGGAAATGGCAACCCACTCCAGTGTTCTTGCCTGGAGAATCCCAGGGACAGGGGAGCCTGTTGGGCTGCCATCTGTGGGGTCGCACAGAGTTGGACATGACTGAAGTGACTTAGCAATCTGAAAGACTTTAATCTGTTAATATATATTTCTAATCAATAAGAAGGAGAGATGGCTGGAGCATTTTCTAGGATGATTTTATCATGACAGATGACAATTTATTGGACTACATTTGAGAATAACGTTTTAGGCTTTCTGAATGTGTTTCATCTTTTGAAGGATGTATATATGCCAAATGTTTTTATTTTTTTGGAGAATCTTTTACATATGATTATACCCTTGGAACAAATCATTTGCATTTTATCAAAAGTTTTATAGTTAGACTTTTCTTAGTGACTCCCCAAAATAAAGTTTATGAATATGTTAGATTATGAACATTAGGAAAAAATACAAGATTTGTTCTGCTCAGAGGTGTATTTGCTTATTGTGTTTAGAACAATGCCTGGCACAGAATGTTGTTTAGTTACTTAGTCATGTCTGACTCTTGTGACCCCATTGACTGTATCCTGCCAGTCTCCACTGACCATGGGATTTCCCAGGTAAGAATACTGGAGTGGGTTTTCATTTTCTTCTCCAGCGGATCTTCCCAACCCAAGGATGGAACCAAAGTCTTCTGCATTGCAGGCAGATTATTAACACTGAGCCACCAGGATAGCCCTTGGCACAGAGTAAGTAGGCCAGTATTATTGTTTAGCTATAGAAATGTAAACTATTGCTTTTAAGAAGGGCTTTGACTTTCTTCATTAATTGCTAGAAAACCTTGTCTTTTTGGTCTGCTGATAGCACACCTGTGCCATACTGATCAGAAAGCACAACAGCCAGTTACATTCTTTCTGCCACCCCTAGCACTCAGTGTAATCAGTGATGAGGTGGCAATTTTGAACACACTTGGCTATGGATGAATTACCTCTGTAAAAACCAGAAATAGTATGTCAATCTACACTTTCATTGCATCATCAACATCAGCTCTTATTAAATTGCTTCACACCCGTTATAAGATGACATGAATAGCATCTCACTGTATTAGCCATGGCTAGAGAGTCAGCAATAATGGAATGGTGGAAAATAGAACAAAAGTCAGAAGAGTAGAAGTCAGTAAACACAGAAGTTTACCACCATCTTAAAAAAATCAGTAAGACAATAGAGTGACTTCAAAATTCTCACAGGTGCCAAAAATTACACAGAAGAAATGAATTCACGAGTTTGAATTTCTCTTCTGAACAGTTCATAGTTGTAGAAATTCCCATGCTGTCTCTTTCTCTTCCTCTCCTCTCTCTCAATGCCTACACATTAGTATATATTAAAAAAAATGTTCTGTGCCATTATTACCCTCATTACATATATATTGTTCCATTCAGTTCAGTTCAGTTCAGTCACTCAGTTGTGTCCGACTCTTTGCGACCCCATGAACCGCAGCACGCCAGGCCTGTGCTGTCCATCCCTGTCCATCGCCAACACCCAGAGACCACACAAACACAAGTCCATCCAGTCAGTGAGCCATCCAACCATCTCAGCCTCTGTCATCCCCTTCTCATCCTGCCCTCAATCTTTCCCAGCATCAGGGTCTTTTCAAATGAGTCAGCTCTTCTCATCAGGTGGCTAAGGTATTGGAGTTTCAGCTTCAACATCAGTCTGTCCAATAAACACCCAGGAATGATCTCCTTTAGGATGGACTGGTTGGATATCCTTGCAATCCAAGGGACTCTCAAGAGTCTTCTCCAACACCACAGTTCAAAAGCATCAATTCTTCGGCGCTCAGCTTTCTTCACAGTCCAATTCTCACATCCATACATGACCACTGGAAAAATCATAGCCTTACCTAGATGGACCTGTGTTGGCAAAGTAATGTCTGCTTTTAAATATGCTATCTAGGTTGGTCATAACTTTCCTTCCAAGCAGTAAGCATCTTTTAATTTCATGGCTGCAATAACCATCTGCAGTGATTTTGGAGCCCAGAAAAATAAAGTTAGCCACTGTGTCCACCGTTTTCCCATCTATTTGCCATGAAGTGATGGGACTGGATGCCATGATCTTAGTTTTCTGAATGTTGAGCTTTAAGCCAAATTTTTCACTCCCCTCTTTCACTATCATCAAGAGGCTCTTTAGTTCTTCTTAACTTTCTACCATAAGGTTGGTGTCATATGCATATCTGAGGTTACTGATATTTATCCTGGAAATCTTGATTCCAGCTTGTGCTTCATCCAGCCCAGTGTTTCTCACTATGTACTCTGCATATAAGTTAAATAAGTAGGGTGACAATATAGAGCCTTGACGTACTCCTTTTCCTATTTGGAACCAGTCTGTTGTTCCATGTCCAGTTCTAACTGTTGCTTCCTGACCTGCATACAGATTTCTCAAGAGGCAGATCAGGTGGTCTGGTATTCCCATCTCTTTCAGAATTTTCCACAGTTTATTGTGATCCACACAGTCAAAGGCTTTGGCATAGTCAGTAAAGCAGAAATAGATGTTTTTCTGGAACTCTCTTGCTTTTTCCATGACTCAGCAGATGTTGGCAATTTGATCTCTGGTTCCTCTGACTTTTCTAAAAACAGCTTTAACATCTGGAAGTTCATGGTTCATGTATTGCTGAAGCCTGGCTTGGAGAATTTTGAGCATTACTTTACTAGCATGTGAGATGAGTGCAATTGTGTTGTAGTTTGAGCATTTTTTGGCATTGCCTTTCTTTGGGGTTGGAATGAAAACTGACCTTTTCCAGTCCTGTGGCCACCGCTGAGTTTTCCAAATTTGCTGGCATATTGAGTGCAGCACTTTCACAGCATCATCTTTCAGGATTTGAAATAGCTCCACTGGAATTCCATCACCTCCACTGGCTTTGTTCCTAGTGATGCTTCCTAAGCTCACTTGAATTCACATTCCAGGATGTCTGGCTCTAGGTGAGTGATCACACCATCGTGATTATCTGGGTTGTGAAGCTCTTTTTTGTAGAGTTCTTCTGTGTATTCTTGCCACCTCTTCTTAATAGCTTCTGCTTCTGTTAGGTCCATACCATTTCTGTCCTTTATTGAGCCCATCTTTGCATGAAATGTTCCTTTGGTATCTCTAATTTTCTTGAAGAGATCTCTAGTGTTTCCCATTTTATTATTTTCCTGTATTTGTTTTCATTGATCACTGAGGAAGGCTTTCTTATCTTTCCTTGCTATTCTTTGTAACTCTGCATTCAAATGGGTATTTCTTTCCTTTTCTCCTTTGCTTTTTGCTTCCCTTCTTTTCACAGCTATTTGTAAGGCCTCCTCAGACAGCCATTTTGCTTTTTTGCATTTCTTTTTCTTGGGAATGGTCTTGATTCCTGTTTCCTGTACAATGTCACGAACCTCCATCCATAGTCAACAAGCACTCTGTCTATTAGATCTAGTCCCTTAAATCTATTTCTCACTTCCACTGTATAGTCATAAGGGATTTGATTTAGGTCTTACCTGAATGGTCTAGTGGTTTTCCCCACTTTCTTCAATTTCAGTCTGAATTTGGCAAGAAGGAGTTCATGAACTGAGCCACAGTATCTTCCGGTCTTGTCTTTGCTGACTGTATAGAGCTTCTGCATCTTTGGCTGCAAAGAATATATTGCTCACTAGTGCCTTAAAGAAGACATATATACATATGTGTATATAAATTTACATGTATATTCATTACATATATATGTATGTCATGTACATATCTCACTTCTATATTCCTAGATCCTAGTACAATGCTTAATACTATTAAATGAAGAACAAAAGTATAAGTGGCAATTCTTAATTTTCCTCAGTTTTCACCAAGATCAGTTACATATTCTTTCATTTACAGTTTTGTGGGATAAAATTCGATTTAATTTTAACTACACACACCATATGTACTCTATCATATGTATAAAGAGAATATTTATCTCATTGAGATAAATTTCCATTGTTTTAAGTTGGAGATTTTCAACTGAATATGTCCTTGGTTGTTTTAATGAACAGTGTTAGAAATATGCATCCACAAATACTCATAAGAAAGAATATAATATGAATATTTATAAAGTTTCTAAAATGGAGAACATTTATTTCTTGGAACTCCAGTATTAACAATAGGAATTACTATTTCTCTTACCACTTGTTAAGGGGTTTATATAAACATTTCAAGAACCTCTAGGCAAAATACATCTGAAGAAGTCAAACTTTGTTTGCACTGATTTTATTTAAATGAAATATTTGAAATGCTTTTTTCATGTGCATATCATAATACAAAATAATAAAATTAACAATATAAATAAACCAGTTTCAATCCCAAAATTTGAAAATGAATCAAAGCTGGCATATCTATTGGAACAAATAGTGTATTTTCAATATGGATTAATTGCTGTATACTTGCAAATATTAACTTTTGAATTCTTAGATGATATATACTTAAATCTTCATATTTGCAATCATAGAATTATTCTGTACTCACTAAAATAAGTAACAAATAAAAGCATAAATTGGAAATATTGAAAATCCCCTTACTTGTTATATCCATGGGACATATATTGCTTTTAAAATTCATTGTAATTCGTAAAGTATAATTCAGGTCCTGGAATATATACCATAGCTAAAAAGACATAACTTTTATTTTGGGTTGAGTATGGCTGATTTAATCTTTATTTTCAAAACCAGTGGTCCAAGAAATTGATAGCTGAGACATCATTTCTTGAGATTTCTTCAATTGATCTTATTTATAGTTCATTAATTTTTCATTTAAGAAAAATAACAGGACAATGATAAGTAATGTCTGTGGAATACTTACTCTGTGTCAGACACCTGTCTAAGGATCCTTAGAAAGTAGAATTCTTATTTTTCAAATTTATAGGTAAGAAAATGAAGACTTGAAATATTTGATCAGTTTACCTAATATATTTCAGCAAATTGATGTCTTGAGTTGAGGCTCAAACCTCTCTTTGGAGTCAACCTGACTCTGAAACTCTTTTCGTTTCATTTCTGACCTGTAGTGTGTCCAGCTGGCACTTCTGGGAAAAAAATGTGTTAATGCAAATGAAAACCAGAGTCATAAGGACAGATTTCTAAGTGAAAACTAGATATAATGAACAAAAATATTTGTGCTTATCTCAAATACTCACTCAACATCTATTCATACTTTTCTATAGTTCTCACAAGATTGGCAGTTTCATTTGTAAGGGCATAGAATACAAGAATATGAAAACTATTTGATGCAAGCAAGCTGAGTAAGGGTAGTAGAAAGGATGTTACAGAATAAATGATGAAATAGTCCTAGGAAAATCAGAAAAAAAAATAAACAATATTGTTGGCTGATTTTATTTTATAAGTTGACATTTGATACATATGAGTATTTATTATTTTCATTCCTTTTCTGTTGCCACAGTAGTGGATATTGAACATATGAAAGGAGGAAATTTTGCTCCTTTAATTATAAAGTAATTAAGTGACAGTATAAACAAAAATGATCTTTAAAATGTTTAAAAACGTGAAAATCAGACACATAGTTCTGGAAAATAATCCATAAAAGACACAGAAAAAAGAGAGTTTGTTAATTTTCAAATAAATGAGCTCTCAACTTACCGTCAATCAAATTGCTTTTACTGGAAATTTATTAGCAAAATTTTGTGCAACAAATGTATGGGCTAATACCACATGTTGGCAATTGTTTACTTATTTCTACAATGTCTGTTGCACATGCATATGTGCTCTGTTGCTCAGTTATGTCCGACTCTTTGTGACCCCATAGACTGTAGTCCAATTAAATCAATTCATGACCCATAATGATTTCTCAGAAAATGATTTTATTGAGGTATTGATTAATAAAGTATCCCTTACAAATCTTTGTAAATTTAGAATATTACATTTTATTTTTTGATTATATGATATATTGTAACAAGTAAATTCATCCCCATCTTTCACTTTACTATACATCATCTAAAACCTTTTTTCACTCTCTCTTCATTTTGCAGCTGCTGAACATGTTTTATACCTTTGTTAGCCTCATTATATGCCAATGATTTATTGTTGTTCACTCAAGTCTGACTTTTTGTGACCCCATGGACTGCAACATGCCAGGCTTCTCTGTGCTTCACCTTCTGCTGGAGCTTGCTCAAACTCATGTCCACAGACTCAATGATGCCATCCAACCATCCCATCCTCTGTCACCCCCTTATCCTCTGCCCTCAATATTTCCCAGCATCTGAGTCTTTTCCAGTGAGTTGCCTCTTCATATAAGGTGGCCAAAGTATTGGAGCTTCAGCCTTAGCATCAGTCCTTCCAATGAATATTCAGGGTCGATTTATTTTAGGATTGACTGGTTTGATCTCCTTCCAGTCCAAGGAAATTTCGAGAGTCTTCTCCAGTACAACAGTACGAAATAACCAATTCTTTTGTGTTCAGTCTTCTTTATAGTCCAATTCTCACATCCATACATGACTACTGGAAAACCATAGCTTTGAGTAAAAGATATTTGTCAGTAAAGTGATGTCTCTGCTTTTTAAAACACTGTCTACGTTTGTCATAGTTTTCTTCCAAAGAGCAAGCATCTTTTAATTTCTCCATCTGCAGTGATTTTGGAGCCAAGAAAATAAAGTCTGTCACTGTTTCCATTTTTTTCCCCTTCTATTTGCCTTGAAGTGATGGGACCGGATGCCCTGATCTTTGTTTTTTGAATGTTAAGTTTTAAGCCAGCTTTTTCCTCTCCTCTTTCACCATCAAGAAGCTCTTTAGTTTCTATTTGCTCTCTGCCATTAGGGCGGTGTCATCTGAATATCTAAGGTTATGGATATTTCTGCTGGGAATCTTTATTCCAGCTTGTGCTTATTCAAGCCTGGCATTTCGCATGATGTACTCTACATATACGTTGAATAAATAGTGTGACAATATACAGCCTGATGTACTCTTTTTCCAATTTTGAAACAGTCGTATTGGTTTTAACTGTTGCTTCTTGACCTGCATACAGGTTTCTCAGGAGGCAGGTAAGCTGATCTAGTATTTCCATTTCTTTCAGAATTTTCCATAGTTTGTTGTGATCCACACAGTCAAGCCTTTAGCACAGTCAATGAAGCAGAAGCTTTTCTGGAATTCACTTGCTTTCTCCATTATCCAACAGATGTTGACAATTTGATCTCTGGTTCCTCTGCCTCTTTTAGACTGAGCCTGTACATCTGGAAGTTCTCAGTTCACATGCTGCTGAAGCTTAGCTTGAAGGATTTTGAGGATAACCTTGCTAGCCTGCCAAATGAGAGCAATTGTGCAGTTGCTTGAAAATTCTTTGGCATTGCCCTTCTTTGGGATTGGAATGAAACCTGACTTTTTCTAGTCCCATAGCCACTGCCAAATTTTCCAAATTTCCTGGCATTTTGAGTGCAGCACTTTAACAGTATCATCTTTTAAGATCTGAAATAGCTCAGTTGGAATTGCATCATCATCACCAGTTTTGTTTGTAATAATACTTCCTATGGCCCGCTTGACTTCATATATATTATTGTATATATTGATTCTAATATATATCTAGATGATTATGCATATATTTCCTGGATCATTGTACAGAATAAATTATTGGTGATTTTAAGTAATCTTAATGAGTGTTTGTTCTATAAACCAAGGGGACATATTGGTGTTTATAACTTAAATATAATATTAGTATCATAATATTGATTAAAAATATGGACCACATTTTAGAAGAAATGTTTCATTTGAAAAGTTAAGTAAGTGTATTTATATGTAAGCATATATAGTTATCCTTGGTGGCTCAGTAATTAAAGAGTTGACTGCAGTGCAGGAGACCTGGGCTTAATCCCTGGGTTGGGAATATACCCTGGAGAAGGAAATGGCAACACATTCCAGTATTCTTGTCTGGGAAATTCCATGGGCAGAAGAGCATGGTGGGCTACAATCCATGGGGTCAAAAGTGTTGGACATAAGTTACAACTAAACCTACCTACATATAATTATATATTGATATGTATGCTGCTGCTGCTAAGTCTCTTCAGTCGTGTCTGACTCTGTGCGACCCCATGGACTGCAGCCTACCAGGCTTCTCCATCCATGGGATTCTCCAGGCAAGAACACTGGAGTGGGTTGCCATTTCCTTCTCCAAAGCATGAAAGTGGAAAGTGAAAGTGAAGTCGCTCAGTCGTGTCTGACTCTTAGCGACCCCATGGACTGCAGCCTACCAGGCTCCTCCATCCATGGGATTTTCCAGGCAACAGTACTGGAGTGGGGTGCCATTGCCTTCTCCTTGATATGTATACATACATAGTATAAACCTTTGGTTTATGGAACAAACACTCATAATGTTAATTTAAAAATCTTCAGTAATTTATACTATATCAGTAATTTACCCAGAAAATATATTCATAATCAACCTGCTGCTGCTACGTCACTTCAGTCATGTCTGACTCTGTTCGACCCCATGGACTGCAGCCCACCAGGCTCCCCCATCCCTGGGATTCTCCAGGCAAGAACACTGGAGTGGGTTGCCATTTCCTTCTCCAATGCATGAAAGTGAAAATGAAAGTGAAGTCGCTCAGTCGTGTCCGACTCTTAACGACTCCATGGACTGCAACCTACAAGGCTCCTCCATCCATGGGATTCTCCAGGCAAGAGTACTGGAGTGGGGTGCCATTGCATAATCACCTAGTGCCTGGCAAATTCTATGGACAGAGGAGCCTGGTGGGCTACAGTCCATGAAGTCACAATGAGTCAGATGCTGCTGACCACAGCAGCAGCAACATGTATACGTATGCTATAGAGGTGAAGTGATAATTGCTCAGTCATTTACAACTCTTTGTGACCCCATGGACTGTAACCCACTAGGCTCCTCTGTCCATGGAATTCCCCAGGCAGGAATACTGGAGTTGGTTGCCATTTCCTACTCCAGGGGATCTTGTCAACCCAGGGATTGAATGTGTGTCTCCTTCATTGGCAGGTGGATTCTTTACCACTGAGCCACCAGGGAAGCCCAGTATATACATATTATATGTATATAAATGCATATTGGGGTTCCCTGGTGGCTCAGTTGGTAAAGAATCTGCCTGCAACGTGGGAGACCTGGATTTGATAACTGGGTTGGGAAGATTTCCTGGAGAAGGGAATGGCTACCCACTCCAATATTCTGGCCTGGAGAATTCCATGAACTCTATAGTCCATGGGATCACAAAGGGTTGGACAAGACTGAGTGACTTTCACATGTACAAATACCTAAAAATAAGGTGGTAGTCCTACAAATATTGTTAACTCCTCCCTTTGCTTACTGAGTGATCAACATGAGAAGGCCAAAGTGATCAGGTGACAGTTGCAGATTCATGTTTAATGGGGATCTTAGTATTTCCTGTGATTAAAGATTCTCTACTCTGGGAAACAGGATATCTAGGTCTACATGGCATAAAATTGTGAGATCAGAAATACAATTTCCTCAAAGGTGTCTCTAGGAGAAATGGGAAACAAAGACATTCCAACATTTATTTATGTTTTAAATATAAATCTATTTATTTTAATTGGAGGCTAATTACTTTATAATATTGTAGTGGTTTTGCCATACATTGACATGGATCCACCATGGGTGTACATGTGTTCCCCATCTTGAAACCCCCTCCCTCCTCCCTCCCCATCCCATCCCTCTGGGTCATCCCAGTGCACCAGCCCTCAGTACCCTGTCTCATTCATCGAACCTGGACTGGCGATCCTTTTTGCATATGATGATATACGTGTTTCAGTGCCATTCTCCCAAATCATCCCACCCTCGCCCTCTCCCCCAGAGTCCAAAAGACTGTTCTATACATCTGTGTCTCTTTTGCTGTCTCGCATGTGGGGTTATCGTTACCACCTTTCTAAATTCCATATATATGCATTTATATATTGTATTGGTGTTTTTTTCTCTGGCTTACATCTCTCTGTATAATAGGCTCCAGTTTCATTCACCTCATTAGAACAGATTCAAATGTATTCTTTTTAATGGCTAAGGAATATTCTATTGTGTATATGTACCACAGCTTTCTTATCCATTCATCTGCTGATGGACATCTAGATTGCTTCCATGTCCTGGCTATTATAAACAGTGCTGAGATGAACATTGGGGTACACGTGTCTCTTTCAATTCTGGTCTCCTCGGTGTGTATGCTCAGCAGTGGGATTGCTGGGTCATATGGCAGTTCTATTTCCAGTTTTTTAAGGAATCTCCGTACTGTTTTCCATAGTAGCTGTACTAATTTGCATTCCCACCAACAGTGTAAGAGGGTTCCCTTTTCTCCACACCCTCTCCAGAATTTATTGCTTGTAGACTTTTGGGTAGCAGCCATGCTGACTGGCGTGAAATGATACCTCATTGTGGTTTTGACTTACATTTCTCTGATAATGAGTGCTGTTGGGCATCTTTTCATGTATTTGTTAGCCATCTGTATGTCTTCTTTGGAGAAATGTCTGTTTAGTTCTTTGGCCCATTTTTTTGATAGGGTCATTTATTTTTATGGAATTGAGCTGCAGGAGTTGCTTGCATATTTTTGAGATTAATTCTTTGTCCATTGCTTCGTTTGCTATTACTTTCTCCCATTCTGAATGCTGTCTTTTCACCTTGCTTATAGTTTCCTTCATTGTGAAAAAGCTTTTAAGTTTAATTAGGTCCCATTTGTTTATTTTTGCTTTTATTTCCAATACTCTGGGAGGTGGTCATAGAGGATCCTGCTGTGATTTATGTCGGAGAGTGTTTTGCCTACGTTTTCCTCTAGGAGTTTAATAGTTTTTGGTCTTACGTTTAGATCTTTAATCCATTTTGAGTTTATTTTTGTGAATGGTGTTAGAAAGTGTTCTAGTTTCATTCTTTTACAAGTGGTTGACCAATTTTCCCAGCACCACTTATTAAAGAGATTATCTTTTCTCCATTGTATATTCTTGCCTCCTTTGCCAAAGATAAGATGTCCATCAGTTCAGTTCAGTTCAGTTGCTTAGTCTTGTCTGACTTTTTGTGACCCCATGAATCGCACCATGCCAGGCCTCCCTGTCCATCACCAACTCCTGGAGTTTACCCAAATTCATGTCCATCGAGTCGGTGATGCCATCCAGCCATCTCATCCTCTGTCGTCCCCTTCTCCTTTTGCCCCCAATTCCTCCCAGTATGAGGGTTTTTTAAATGAGTCAACTCTTCTCATGAGGTGGCCAAAGTATTGGAATTTCAGCTTCAGCATCAGTCCTTCCAATGAACACCCAGGACTGATCTCCCTCAGGATGGACTGGTTGGATCTCCTTGCAGTCCAAGGGACTCTCAAGAGTCTTCTCCAGAACCACAGTTCAAGGTGTCCATAGGTGCATGGATTTATTTCTGGGCTTTCTATTTTGTTTCATTGATCTATATTTCTGTATTTGTTCTTGTTTCATACTGTCTTGATGACTGTAGTGTAGTCTGAAGTCAGGCATGTTGATTGCTCCAGTTCCATTCTCCTTTCTCAAGATTGCTTTGGCTATTCGAGGTTTTTGCTTTTGTTTTTGTTTTTTGTATTTCCATACAAATTGTGAAATTATTTGTTCTAGTTGGGTGAAAAATACCGTTAGCTTGATAGGGATTGCATTGAATCTATAGATTGCTTTGGGTAGAATACTCATTTTCACTGTATTGATTCTTCTGATCCATAAACACAGTATATTTCTCCATCTATTTGTGTCCTCTTTGATTTCTTTCACCAGTCTTTTATAGTTTTCTATATATAGATCTTTTGTTTCTTTAGGTAGATATATTCCTAAATATTTTATTCTTTTCATGGCAATGGTGAATGGAATTGTTTCCTTTATTTCTCTTTCTGTTTCCTCATTGTTAGTGTATAGGAATGCAAGGGATTTCTGTGTGTTGATTTTATATCCTGAAACTTTACTATCATTGATTAGCTCTAATAATTTTCTGGTGGAGTCTTTAGGGTTTTCTATGTAGAGGATCATGTCGTCTATAACAGAGACAGTTTTACTTCTTCTTTTTCAATCTGGATACCTTTTATTTCTTTTTCTGCTCTGATTGCTGTGGCCAAAACTATGTTTAATAGTAGTGGTGAGAGTGGGCACCCTTGTCTTCTTCCTGACTTTATGGGAATGCTTTCAATTTTTCACCATTGAGGATAATGTTTGCTGTGGGTTTGTCCTATATAGTTTTTATTATGTTGAGGTATGTTCCTTCTATTCCTGCTTTCTGGAGGGTTTTTTTTTTTTTAATCATAAATGGATGTTGAATTTTATCAAAGGCTTTCTCTCCATCTATTGAGATAATCATATGGTTTTTACTTTTCAATTTGTTAATGTGGTGTATTACACTGATTTGTGGATATTGAAGAATCCTTGCATCCCTGGGATAAAGCCCACTTGGTCGTGGTGTATGATCTTTTTAATATGTTGTTGGATTCTGTTTGCTAGAATTTTGCTAAGGATTTTTGCATCTATGTTCATTAGTGATACTGGTCTGTAGTTTTTCATTTTGTGGCATCTTTGTCTGATTTTGGTATTAGGCTGATGGTGGCCTCATAGAATGTGTTTGGAAATTTACCTTCTTCTGCAATTTTCTGGAAGAATTTGAGTAGGATAGGTATTATGTCTTTTCTAAATTTTTGGTAGAATTCAGCTGTGAAGCCCTCTGGTTCTGGGCTTTTGTTTGCTGGAAGATTTCTGATTACAGTTTCAATTTCCATGCTTGTGATGGGTCTGTTAAGATTTTCTATTTCTTCCTGATTTAGTTTTGGAAAGTTGTACTTTTCTAAGAATTTGTCCATTTCTTCCAAGTTGTCCATTTTATTGACATATAATTGCTGACAGTAGTCTCTTATGATCCTTTGTATTTCTGTGTTATCTTTTGTGATTTCTCCATTTTCATTTCTAATTTTGTTGATTTGATTCTTCTCCCTTTGTTTCTTGATGAGTCTGGCTAATGGTTTGCAAATTTTATTTATCTTCTCAAAGAACCAGCTTTTAGCTTTGTTGATTTTTTGCTATGGTCTCTTTGGTTTCTTTTGCATTTATTTCTGCCCTATTTTTTAAGATTTCTTTCCTTTTACTCACCCTGGGGTTTTTCATTTCTTCCTTTTCTAGTTGATTTAAGTGTAGAGTTAGGTTATTTATTTGAATTTTTTCTTGTTTCTTGAGGTAAGCTTGTATTGCTATGAACCTTCCCCTTAGCACTGCTTTTACAGTGTCCCATAGGTTTTGGGTTGTTGTGTTTTCATTTTCACTGGTTTCTATGTATATTTTGATTTCTTTTTTGATTTCTTCTGTGATTTGTTGTTTATTCAGCAGAGTGTTGTTCAGCCTCTATATGTTGGAATTTTTAATAGTTTTTCTCATGTAATTGGCATCTAATCTTACTACATTGTGGTCAGAAAAGATGCTTGGAATGATTTCAGTTTTTTTTTTTTTAATTTACCAAGGCTAGATTTATGGCCCAGAATGTGATCTATCCTGGAGAAGGTTCCATGTGCACTTGAGAAAAAGGTGAAATTCATTGTTTTGGGGTGAAATGTCCTATAGATATCAATTAGGTCTAACTGGTCTATTGTATCATTTAAAGTTTGTGTTTCCTTGTTAATTTTCTGTTTAGTTGATCTATCTATAGATGTGAGTGGGGTATTAAAATCTCACACTATTATTGTGTTATTGTTAATTTCCCCTTTCATACTTGTTAGCTATTACCTTACATATTGTGCTGCTCCTATGTTGGGTGCATATATAATTGTTATATCTTTTTCTTGGATTGATCTTTTGATCATTATGTAGTGTCCTTCTTTGACTCTTTTCACAGCCTTTATTTTAAAGTCTATTTTATCTGATATGAGTATTGCTACTCCTGCTTTCCAACATTTAAACTAGATGCATACAGTCTAACTATTGGTGACATAGTACTATATAACGTCAGAAGGTTAAACTATAAACTAGACCCTAACACTTTCTTAAATTCATAGTATGTCATTTCTAGCTCCTTGGATGTACCTTTGAGAGGTTATTCCAAGACTTCATCAGGGAACCATCTTCCTAGGGATGTGGTGCATGATAAGAACAGTGGATCCATAATCATATGCCTTTGGCCACCCTTCCTTAGCCATAAAATGTCTCCATAGTCCATTATTGTCTTGGATCCCTGTCAATATATCACATATTTTGTGAGCTCTTGGACAGTTTTGCTGGCTGCAGTGCTATAGACATGAAAAGCCAAACATATCCAGAATAACTGCCAGTCATGGTCAGAAAGAATCACTGCCTTTTCCAGAAGAGAAGTGTGATATAAACTTTTTTTCCCCTCACAAGTGGCTGGTTAGTCTCTGGACAAGAATTCTAAAAGACAACTCTCTAAGATGTCTACTCCTAATTCCTTTGACTGTGAATATGATAATATATCATGACCGTGATTGTTATATTCTATGGAAAAAAAAAATTTGCAGAGGTAGTAAATTTACTAAATCTTAAGTACCTATGTGTACTAAATTTATATGTGGCTATCAGTTATTTACATCTATCAGTTGTCTTTGTTTTTCCTTCACCAAAAACATTTTGTATTGGGGTATAGCAGATTAACAATGGTGTGGTAATTTCAGGTGAACGGTGAGGGCACTAAGCCATACACATGCATGTATCCATTCTCCCCCAGAGCATCAGTTGACTTTGAGTTAATCATAATGGAAATGATCCAGGTATACCTAACTGAATCCTATGAGCCCTTTAATTGCAGAGACTTTTCACCTGGAAGTTGAAGAAGACCGAGCCAGAGAAACAGGAAAATGTCTCAACATACTTCAGCTGGCTTTGAAATTTGAGGCGTCAAGTACAAGGGCTTGAGAGCAGCCTTGAGGAAGGCTAGAGAGGCTTGCTGAGAGCCATCCAAGAAAAAGACTCCTACAAACACACAGAACTGAGTTCTGTTAACCATTTACATGAGTTTAGATGTGGATCTTCGCCCAGAGCCTCCAGATAGTAGTTGAGCCTCAGTAATATCTTGATTTTGGCCATGTGAGACCCTATGGGGCTTATCTAGGGTCTCACACTGGTCTTAGGCTTCTGACCTATAGAACTGTGTGGTAATAAATCCTTGCTTTATGTCACTTGGTTGTGGCAATTTGTTATGCAGAACAGGAGGCATACTGCCACACTGAGAGCTGTTTTCCTTGACTGTTAACTGTTCAGACATACAGAAGGATCAATAATTAGGTCAGTCTTGGCAAGAGGATGCATGTGCTGTGTGTTTAGTTGCTTAGTTGTGTCTGACTCTTTGCGACCCTATGGGCCCACAAGGCTCCTCTCTCCATAGGATTCTCCAGGCAAGAGTATCAGCATGGGTTGTCATTTTCTCCTTCAGGGGATCTTCCCAACCCAGGGATTGAACCCATGTCTCCTTCACCTCCTGCCTCGCAGGCAGATTCTTTACTATGGAGCCATGTGAGAAGTCCATAATGTGCTTTTGGGCCTGTACAAAGCTTCCATGGCTGATCCTTTTATGGGCTATTGGACAATTACGTGAGTTGTCAAGACCAGAAACTAGTTTATATATCTGAATTAGTCATGTTTCCGGCTGGGTATCCACTGGTTCTGTTGCAGTGTGTGTGTGTGTGTGTGTGTGTGTGTGTGTGTGTGTGTAGATATTAGCTGAAGGTTAAAGGTGAAACTCTTCAGTTCAAGATACCCAAGGATAGAGAACATTGGTAGAAATTACTAATGATACACACACTTGGTTATGAAATATTTACATTTATTTCCTCCTACAAGCTAAGCAGCCAGAGTTAATGAGCATGAGAAGGATAATAAGGACAAGGTTGCATTAAAAATGGTCAGTCTATTATTGATTCTAATTCTCTGACTCTCCTGCTGGCACGTTAGTGACCTCTGCAAGGAAAATTTTTTCTTAAGGTCTGCATGAAAAAGTTAGAGTTTTTTTCCGTGTGTACATCCCAGTACACTGAAAACCCAATTCAGCACAGTCCATTGGGTATTGTTCCCAGGGAGAACAATACCCAATGCTTATTCACAGTCAGGCTGGCTGAGTTTCTGTGTCATATGGTTTTCCTGGGAGGTCAGAGGTCCCAGCTTTTGCAGAGATCTTTATTAGGGCTTTTACAGGCTTTCTTTCAAACACAAACAACTGACTTACCTTACTTTGTGTTATGGACCAAATGTGTTCCTTTCAAAACTATTAACCCCCAATGGGTGA
This sequence comes from Bos indicus, assembly GCF_029378745.1. NCBI lineage: Eukaryota > Metazoa > Chordata > Mammalia > Artiodactyla > Bovidae > Bos > Bos indicus. The sequence goes on along the minus strand of NC_091765.1, from coordinate 55,596,263 downwards.
TATTTGGAGGTGAGGTCATTGGGAATTAAGTTTAGATGAGGTCATGAGGATGGTGCCCTCATAATGGGATTAGTGTCTTTATGAGAAGAGAAAGACACACAAGAGACCCCTCTCTCTCAAAGGGGATTTGAGCACATCTTGAGAAGGTGTTTGTCTACAAGCCAGGAATCAGGCACTTGCCATGAACAAATTTGCCAGAACTTGATCTTGGACTTTCTAATCTCTATAACTGTGAGAAATAAAGTCTGTTGTTTCTGCCCCTGAGTCTATGGCAGTATGTTATAGCAACCCGTGATAGTTACCTAGATGTGTCTAATTAAGGGTAGCCTGGGGTGTCCAGATTAAACATTATTTTTGGGTATGTCTATTAGGTTATTTCTGGATGGGATTAGCATTTGAATTGGTGGACTCAGTAAAATATATTACCTTCCCCATGTGAATGGGCATCATCCATGCTAGAACATGAATATAGCAAAAAGCTGAGAAAGGAGGAATTTGTTCCCTTTTCTACCTTCTTATCTACTGGAGCAATACATTGGTCTTCCACAGTCCTTAAACTAGGATTTACATCATTGGCTCCTCTACTTCTTGAATCTTTGTACTTGGACTATTCAGTACTTTGTACTTGATACAATTCAAGTACTTTGTACTTGATATAATTCAGTATCACTAACTTTCCTTGGTCTCAGTTTATAGATGACAGATAATGGGAATTCTCCAAACTCTGTAATCATATGAGCTAATTTCTCATAATAATTTTCTTTATCTATCTGTCTATGTACCTATCTTTCTATCTATCATCCATCTTTCACAAGTTATTAGCAACCTTAATTCCATCTGCGACCTTAATCTGCCTAGGTTACCTAAAGTTAAATATTCACAAATTACCGATATGAGAGACATCTTTGGTGGGAGAAGTGTCATTATTCTGCCTACTACAAATACACATATGATAGTGAATAAAATGCAAAATATTTACTCCACAATTACTTTCATTGCTAGGTTTATTTTTACAGCCAAATAAAATCCCATATATGAAATTGTCTTACCTTTTATTTTAGTTCCAATATGATGTAGTATAGCTAGCATTTAACTAATATATACATATATCCTTTGTATATCATATATATCCTTTATATATATATTACATACAAATTCAAATCATATATATATATCTATTGATATAAACTAATTTATCATGATACATATATAATATTTTATAGCTTTATTTTATTATTTTAAATTGATAAAAATATTACATATTCCTAGAGCCCAAATTCATCACTGAATTTATTTAGGCTATAGAAATTGCTGGGCTGAATTGCTAGGCATAAAGGGTTAGATCATGAATAAAGGGAATAAGTTCATAATGAAATTCAAATTTTCCTTAATAGAAATGGCTGGCTCATATTAGATACATGGTGTGCATTATTCAGTCAACTGAATCACTACAATACTTCAGAATACAAACTTAGCTTGATATGCTAATTGGATATCATTACCAGATGATTATTTATGTTTATAGATATTTTTCCAAACTTAGTAGTTTGAGGCATAACAAAGAAAATATGGACTAATTGTTATTATCAAATGAGAATCACTTCAATTTTCAGGAATTAGTAAATTGGAAAAATATAATTTCCTATTGGATATAATTATTAAGAAATAAATTTTACAGGAAGATAAATTAAATCATAGCAGGATTATAGTGAACTAATGTTTTTTTATTCCTTTTTCTTCTCTTGGTTCAAATGATTTTAGGCCTGACATGTGGTTTATCCCTGATGGATGAACAGAGACAGTAAGAGAGGGGATGAGCTAATAATGGTAAATTCAGTATTGAATCAGAAATGTATTGAGATTCTGAAAGAGATTGAGATACGTGCTTCAATCATAGTTTGTCACTACTGATATTTGTTGGTTGATGAGCTGTCAATGAATCAAAAGGAAAAGATTTTATAAGAAGCAACTAGACTTGCAGAAAAAGCAGTTTAATACCCCAAAGACTGTATAAATAGAACTTATAAAGTAAAAGTGGCAATAAAGTTTGTAGATCAGAAGGGATAGAGTTTAACTTAATTCTGAAAAAGACAGCCTCTATATTTCCCCTTTAATATCTACATTTTTTATAACTACTTTTAAATGTGATAATGAGTCTTAGCTTTTTTCTCCAAGTAAAGAGGCATGTATATGCAAAACATGATAAACTACAAGTTATAATTTTGCCCCAAACCAGTCCATTTTAGTACCATTAGTATAAATATTTTCTGTGGACAATTTAAATCAAATCTGTATTATCCATGGGTCATGAATAATTGAAATTTACAGATTTTCCATGGATTTAACTCTGTTGAAAGTTCTGAACAAGGCATCCACTGAAACCTTTACTAGAGAGGCAAACATGGCTTTGGGTAAGATACTAATTTTTTTTTTTTTTTACTTCATGAATCAAGAAGTGGATTATCTTGGTCATCCCACAAGACACTGAAAGTAGGTCATCCTCATGGCATTAATCAACTACTAATTCCTAATGTTCTCTAAAACTTTCTATTATCCCTACTGTTTTTATGTGCTGTGCTTGTTCGTTCAGTTGTGTCTGATTCTTTGTGACTCCATGGACTTCAGCCAACCAAATTCCTCAGTCCATAGGAATTCTCCAGGCAAGACTACTGGAGTTGTCATGCTCTCCTCCAGGGGATATTCCCAACCCAGGGATTGAATCCAGGTCTCCTTCATTGCAGGTGGATTCTTTTACCATCTGAGCCACCCAGGAAGCTCATACCTATTGTTTACTTCACTAAAATTTATGATGGATTCTGAAGACTTGTGTCTTTGTTCACAAAATTATCTGCATGTACCCCTTTTCCTGAAAAAAAATTCAGAAATCAGGAACAGATCTATTTAAGTGATATGATTAACTTGTTTGTATGTCTAAAAGGAAGTGGAATTTTGAAGATTATACTTGATATTTTTCAATTTGGGAAACTACATTTTACAAGAACTGCTCATTATCCTTTATTGAGTAATTTGTTTTGGATTATTCTGGGGAGACCACAAGGCCAAGAAAATCCATGTTGTTTGATACGTTTCAATGCTGGTTCACAAGCTCACAGAGATATTCTGCTCATCTGGGTTCTAAGCCTTGCTCACAACCATCAAACTTCATTTTGGTCTGTCTGCTTCAACAGAAATATTTGATATATTGATAGGAAATGGGAGAGGATACTTTCCAACATCATTAGCTAGTGAGATCTGTATAAAGCAATGAGTTCATTCCAATAGTAGTTATTTAAGCTACATAGAGGGTCATCTATGTTAATGGAACGTTTTGTTTTGTTTTCCTTTAGAATCAATAAAATGCATTAGCTGAAATGTTAAATTTTAGGATACATAGGACGTCAGAAAAGGAATTTTCTCATTAGCAATTGCATACATAAATAGGACTTAAACTGATTTATTAAATTGGAGCATTGGTACCTGGGAATACAACCTTCCCTGATTTAACATTTGAAATAAAAGTACACAAAATAATTCTGAATAGAATCTGTTGAATAAAGATATCTGATTCATGTATATAATAAAATTTTAAATATTACATTGTGGCAGAAAGATATAGTAGGAAGGAAATGGAATTTGGTGTCAGACATAGTTGGATTTAATTCATAGTCCCTCCTTTGACTTCCCTGGTGGCTCAGATGGTAAAGCATCTGCCTACAATGCAGGAGACCTGGGTTCAATCCCTGGGTTGGGAAGATCTTCTGGAGAAGGAAATGGCAACCCACTTCAGCATTCTTGTCCGGGAAATCCCATGGATGGAGGAGCCTGGTAGGCTATAGTCCATGGGGTTGCAAAGAGTCAGACATGACTGAGTGACTTCACTTTCCCTTTCCCTCCATTTACTAGACGTTTTTTTTTTTTTGGCCATGCCACATGATATGTAGGATCTTAATTCCCCCACCAGGGATTTAACCCAGGCCCCTACACTGGAAGTGCAGAGTCTTAACCACTGGATCACTAGGAAAGTCCCTTACTAAATCTTTAGGGCATGTAAGTTACTTAAAATATTAGAGGAAATCTTAAAAATATCTGGAATTAGTTTTACTTCTAGAAATGATTTTGATTAGGTGAAGTCTATTCTGTGCTGGAGGGTAGCACTGAATTTGATATCTGACCCAGCCTCACATTTTGGTCTATTTGTTCTCTGAGCAGGTAGTTTGGACTAGGCAACAAGCTAACCCTTTGAGATACAAGGTATGAGTCAAGGAAAACCCTGTCATTGTGGAGTGTATGTTCAAGTTGACAATAATAGCATTTTAAAAATCATGTAGCTTTGGTCTTATTGGCTGGAGACATATTTTATTTCTTCCTACACTCCTATAGTCAGTTTCTAATTTCAGTGTTTTCTTCATCTCTTGCAAAGAAAGTGAAAGTGTTAGTTGCTCAGTCATGCCTAGATCTTTGCAACCCCATGGACTGTAGTCTACCAGGCTGCTCTGTCCATAGGGTTTTCCAGGCAAGAATCTTCCTCTTCCAGGGAATCTTCCCAACCCAGGGATTGAACCTGCATCTCTTGAGATTCCTGCATTGGCAGATGGATTCTTCACCACTGAGCCAACCTGGAAGCCAGTCCTGACCATAAAATACAAATAAAGAAAGCTTTTCAATTATATATTTGGTGATAATATTTACATTGCTGACAAAATGTAAACACAAGACTTTACACAGAAACAGGCGACAATGGTAAAGTTGTTCAATGAAACTCAGTGAAACAATATCTTCATCTGTTAAATAGAGTATGATAATACATTTCTTGAAGGGTTATTTTACATTTAAATGAATAACCCAAGTGCAGTAACTAACAGAAGATATTTTGTGGGTTCTCAATAAATATCACTTTTCTTTTCCTCTTCTATTTCCACTCTCCGTTGCCAACAACTTATTGAGTAGCTGCTGTAATGTGGCACTACACAAGAATTGGGGAAGTACCCAAAGACTATTGAGTAGATTTGCAAATGGAAGTTAAATTATTAGAAGTAAAGAGACAAGATATTCAAAAGCAGAGACATTACTTTGCCAGCAAAGGTGCATCTAGTCAAGGCTATGGTTTTTCCAGTGGTCATGTATGGATAAGAGTTGGACTATGAAGAAAGCTGAGTGCCAAAGAATTGATGCTTTTGAATGGTGGTGTTGGAGAAGACTCTTGAGAGTCCCTTGGACTGCAAGGAGATCCAACCAGTCCATTCTGAAGGAGATCAGTCCTGGGATTTCTTTGGAAGGAATGATACTAAAGCTGAAACTCCAGTACTTTGGCCACCTCATGAGAAGAGTTGACTCATTGGAAAAGACTCTGATGCTGGGAGGGATTGGGGGCAGGAGGAGAAGGGGATGACAGAGGATGAGATGGCTGGATGGCATCACCGACTCAATGGACATGAGTTTGAGTGAACTCCGGGAGTTGGTGATGGACAGGGAGGCCTGGCATGCTGCAATTCATGGGGTTGCAAAGAGTCGAACATGACTGAGCGACTAAACTGAACTGAACTGAAAGAGTCAGGAAATAAAATTAGTAAATTAGTTGTGGCAGTTTAGAATTTCTACCAAAAGTTAAATTCTAGGATATTCAAATAGACCACAAATAGATATTTGAGGTGGTTATAAAGATTTGCTATGGAAAATACTTCATACATTTTTACTAGAATTTTTATGACCTCTTCCCTTCCTCAAAACATTAAGGATTAAAACCAATAAATGGTGGACATTTATTGACCATAAAAGATTTTAAATGCTCTTATTTATTTCTTTTTTTTCATCCCCAACACAAATATTATATCATGTGTCCAATAGGAGATGCTTACCAAATTCACATTCCTCTCAACTATTCTTGAGTACATAGATTCCATTTCCAAATCTTCCCTTTAAGCTATGTGTGGCTATGTTTCTGAGTTCTAGCCAATGATACTATTAGTATGTGCTGTAGAATGAATGTATCCTCCAAAATCCATATATTAAAAATACACCCATCGCTGAATCATGTCAGTGTATGGCAAAAACCACTATAATATTGTAAAGTAATTAACCTCCAATTAAAATGAATAAATTAAAAATAAATAAAAATAAAATAAATAAAACCTAATCCCCAGTGCGATGATATTTGTCAGTGGGGCTTTTGAGGGGTAACTAGATCATGAGTATGGAGCCCTCATGAGTCAGATTAGCACTCTTATACAAGAGACTCTAGAGATTTTCCTCCCCTCTTCCACCATGTAGTGTTAGTTGATCAATTGTGCCTGACTCTTTGCAACCCTGTGGACTGACTAACCCACCAGACTCCTCTGTCCATGGACTTATCCAGGCAAGAATACGGGACTGGGTAGCCATTCCCTTCTCCAGGGGGGTCTTCCCAACTGACTTTGTACCTGGGTCTCCTACATTGCGGGTAGATTGTTTACCATCTGAGCCACCAGGGAAGCCTTCCACCATGTAAGAACACAGAGAAAAGACAGGTGCCTATGAGTCAGAAAGTGGGCACTCACTAGACACTGAATCTGCAGGTGTCCTGATCTTAGACTTTTCAATTCTCCCAGAATTATGAGAAATAAATGTTTGTTGTATATAAGCCACCCAGTCTGTATTATTCTGGTCCCAGTAGACTAACACAATATGTTGACAGAAGTCAAATGTGCCTTTTTTACATATAGGCCATACAAAACTTTTGTATTTTTCTGATAGACACTATTGCTGCAAAACTTAGCAGGTTAAAATAACCTCTTTTTTCCCCCAAATTGCGGAGTGGGGGCAGCCAGAACTTTCAGAAAGGATTGGTTTGGCTATTCTAGGGTAGACTCTTTTATGAATTGAGTCACCTGAATTGGAGTCACCTAAAGCTCCTCTGACTGGAGATCTCAAGTAATTCATGTGGCTTTGTGCTGATGCTGTCTGCCAGCTAGAAGTTCGGCCAAGAATTGTGACTGGAGCATCTACATGGGGCATTCAAGTAAGGTGGACTGAGGGTAGCTGTAATTTCTAAATGGCATCTGCCTTCTCCAAAAGTAAACATCTTGAGTTGTTGTTCAGTCACTCAGTTGTGCCCGACTCTTTAAGACCCTAGTAGGTGCAGCAAGCTAAGCTTCTGTGTCCTTCACTATCTCCCAGAGTTTGCTTAAACTCATGTCTATTGAATTGATGAAACCACCCAATCATCTCATCTTTTGTTGCCTGCTTCTCTGCCTGCCCTTAATCTTTCCAGGCATCAGGGTCTTTTCTGGTGAGTAAGCTCTTTGCATTAGGTGGCCAAAGTATTGGAGCTTCATTTTTAGCATTAGTCCTTCAAGTGAATATTCAAGATTGGTTTCCTTTAGGACTGACTGCTTGAGAACACCAGGCAAAGGTAGGATCTACTTTTGAACCAGCCTCAGCAGTCACATAGCATTACTGCCCCACACTGGATTAATTGAATTCCACCCAGGCTTCTGGAATAGAACACAAACCTCACATTTTGATAGAAGTATCAAATAATGTGGGAGTCATTGTTCTATACTCCAACTCTGTTTTTTTCTTCCTTCTAGTCATCTGCATATTGATGTCCAGCATAACATGGAAGTTGTATGTAGAATTTGGAAAAAGATTCCCTTTTTTTAAGTCCTTGAAGAAAACTATGTGGGGAGGAATTGTTCAGTCTTTCATTCCCATACGAAAGGCATTATTTAGTTCTTCAGTCATCTCCAACTCTTTTGAGACCCCATGGGCTATAAGACCACCAGGCTCCTCTGTCCATAGGATTTCCCAGGCAAGAATATTGGAGTAGGTTTCCATTTCCTTCTCCAGGGGATCTTCCCAACCCAGGGATTGAAACATGCAGTCCTGCATTGACAGGTATATTCTTTACCACTGAGCCACCAGTGAAGCCCAGAGAAAGGCATAGCTTACTATTATTTGTAAGATAGGGTACATTTTTATCTTATCTGTTAAGATGGCGTTTTCTAATACACACACACACACACACACACACACACATTCTTTTTGATTCTCAAAAGTACTTTTTAGTGTCATTTTTTCCAATAAAAAGTTTTGGGTTTATAAACAACACACCTTTTTTGTGTGAAATCCAGATTGGGATATATGACATATTTAAAATGTTTTTGAGTAAACACTATAACTTTTTGTTGTAATTTAGAAAATAATTAAAATTATTATAACACTGTGTGCCAAGTCACTTCAGTCATGCCTGACTCTTTGTGACCACATGGACTGTAGCCCACCAGGCTCCTCTGTCCATGGGATTTTCCATGCAAGAATACTGGAGTGGATTGCTTTGCCCTCCTCCAGGGGATCTTCCCAACCCAGGAATCAAACCCACTTCTCTTATGTCTCCTGCGGGCAGACATGTTCTTTATCACTAGCACCACCTGGGAAACCCAATTATAACAATTACTGTTATTATAATAATGATATGGAGAAGGAAATGTCCATCCACTCCAGTATTCTTGTCTGGAGAATTCAATGGACAAAGGAACCTTGTGGGCTATGTCCATGGTGTTGCAAAGAGTCGGACATGACTGAGCACACAGCATAATATTGATAACTGATAATAATTAGCAATTAAATTCTATGAAAGTTCTATTCATTTGATTTTTTTATTTATGCAGTTACCAGTGTTGTGTAGTTTGCTATAAAACGTACTTGCAAACACTCCGTACTTGAAGGGCATGAAAAATATAAAATGCAGTACCTCTATTTAATAGTACAGTATAAAATTAATTTTGATTGGTAGTGTAATTTTTTCATTTAGCTATTTGGCTTTGGCTACTTATATTTCTTGTTTTAAATTTGTATTTTGGAGTATAGTTTATTAAAAATGTTGGGTTAGTTTCAAGTGCACAGCAAAGTGATTCAGTTAAACATGTACCTGTATCTATTCTTTTTCAAATTATTAATATTTTCCCATTAAGTACCCAATGCTATCAACTGAATTTCTATTCAAAAATGAGCTTATATCAAGTAAGATGTTAAAATTCATGCATGTCTCCAATTTTACTTTTTAAAGTGCAATTATTTAAAAATTTCTCCTTTATTCAAAGAGAAACTATTTGTTAATTCTGATTTGAGTGACTTGAGAAAGTTGGTTAATGCTTCACAAGTGTTTCCTTAGCAGAACAAGTATAATTTAATTAATTTCCTCATAATTTTTATGAGGATTGAGATCATTAATGTAAAACATCCAGGGTCTAGCACATAGTCAGACCCAATAATTAACAGTCATTTTCTCATGAAAGTTCAGCATCATTTGATATTTACTGAGTACCTAAATTATTCTACAATCTTTTGCATATCTTATATACTGATTTCAATGTAGACAGTAACATAAACTAAAAGTCTATTTTAATCACCACTAAAAGATAAGTAAACAAAGTCAGGTAACTTAAATCTCTGTCAAAAGTAGTAGAAGCATGATTGTAATATAATTTTCCACACAAAGTTATTTTTCATTTGTACATTCTAAATCTGCTTCCATTTTGTCAGTTGAAAACATACTATTTTCTTAAGACTTCTGAAAAAAAATAAAACATCTACTAATCCCACAGCAAAATGATTCATTCCTTGTGAAATGGCCAATATAGTGAATAATGATATCTATCACTTATTAGAATTCTAACTGTGTGTGTGTGTGTTGTACTAGTTTGAAGTTTCTCTGAGATCAGGAGTTGTGCTTTATTTTTATTATCTTGACAACTATTCTTTCTAGCACATATGTTTCTTATAGTAAGTGATCAGTAAATATTTATTACCTACACATATGACAATACAAATTCAACTTTCAAAAGGAGAGAGCTGGTGGGGAGAATATACTCTTAGGCAGTTCTAAGATAATGGAAGGAATTCTTAATAAAAGGCTTCTCTATTTACTGAGACAAATTCACTGTCATTATTTTTGTAGAAAATATCTGAATGAAAGTTTGGTCAGCCTTGTTGTTAAACTTTAATTTAAAATGGCTAATTATAATCATTGAGTTCTTGTTTGCTGTGTAACATGGATAACACTTTCTTGTGCGTTATGGATAAATGAAAATGTTTGCAAATAAATGCAACCAAAGGGAGTACTCTCTATTCAGCTGAAAATACCCACAAAGATGTATCAGGGAGGGATTATCATGGAGAACATGATGTTTCCTAGGGTCCTCTTGAACATTCTGAATTATAGTAAATTTTGGACTGGAAGTTGCCAGAAAAATAAAAGTGTCTTAGTACCTCCTTAACTCCATTCTCCCACTTTTCTTCCTTGTTTAGTCCCTTTAAAGCTCTCCCTGGTTAACCTAGTTATTATTTTTCTATGACAAGGCTAACCAAATCAATCTGCTGGCAGATAATACTGTATTGATGTGCTCAGATATTCAGTCGTGTCCAACTCTTTGTGACCCCATGGACTATAACCCGCCAGGCTCCTCTGTCCATGTGATTCTCCTGGCAAGAATACTTGAGTAGTGTACCATTTCCTCCTCTAGGGGATCTTCCTGACCCAGGGATCAAACTTGCATCTCTTGAGTCTCCTGAAGTGGCAGGCAGATTCTCTACCAACAGTGCCACCTGGGAAGCCCACTGTATTGATGGGAAATGTATTTTCTTTCAGGTCTTTCCTATATAAATGGGTAAATGCTAAGATTAAAAATTGAATGGTTCAATTTTTACCTCCTCTCGTTTCTCTTATCAACTCTTTTATGATTAGTAGTAGTGAAAGTCACTTAGTCACGTCTGACTCTTTGCAACCTCATGGCTTATACAGTCCATGGAATTCTCCAGGTCAGAATACTAGAGTGGGTAACCTTTCCCTTCTCCAGGGGATCTTCCCAACCCAGGGATCGAACTCAGGTCTCCCACACTGCAGAAGGATTCTTTACTAGCTGAGACATTCATTATTTCCTCATTAAATTAAAATGTTCAGTTTCTGAAGGCTGATTTGGCTATGATGGAAAGAAAATAAGAGACTATAAGGGATAACTCACTTAGTTCAAAGATAATTTTCTCATGAATTGCATTTTGCAGTTCAAATAGAATTTAACAATGGAAATAAGCGAAAAAGATAGCCTGTGTGTGTGCCAAGTCTCTTCAATCATGTGCAAATCTTTGCAACCCCATGGACTATAGCCAGCCAGGCACCTCTGTCTATGAGATTCTCCAGGCAAGAATACTAGAGTGGATTGCCATGACCTCCTGCAGGGGATCCTCCTGACCCGAGGATGAAACTGAGTCTCTTATGTCTCCTGCATTTGCAGGGTTTTTAACCACTAGCACCACCTGGGAAGCCCAAATAAGATAGAAGTCAGCATAAATCTATAGCTGATTAAAAAACAAAAGAATGAATAAGGCATTAAACTTACTCTAAATAAAACTAAAGCTGAGTATACTTACAACTGATAGACAGGAAGTTGCTCTATTTATTGAACAAAATGAAACATATTAATGACATGAATACTATTATATTAAACTGAATTAACATGAAATAACAGCATATATGTTAATCAACATCCTTTTCAAATTATAGTTTTATATTAATATGCTCATATTATTCTCCTATATTTTTTATTTAATGGGAATGCAAAGGATAATTTTTTTATTCTATTGAGGGCTGATTTAGACATAGTTAGTCCCCAATGTAGGTTGTGTTGTTTTTATTTTTTTAATGTTTCACATGGTAAGCTATATTATAGAATAGAAAGCAATCTGTGTAAAAATGTGTTTAGAAAAGATTGAATATTTTACTTCCCACTACTTTAGAGATTAACAAAGGCTCTTCATATGGTCTACTAAGTAATATGGAAAAGCAATGTATTTAACCTTTTTTTTTAACCTAGAATTTCCTAAATGTATTTGATTTAAAAAATTATTTTGCAGTATTAAAACTTGTGCAACGATGTTCCTTGACATACAGTTTGGGAAGACTGTTTTAGGCAATCTTTTGCTTTACCCTAATATGGACCATTTGTGTCATCTGTTTTTCTTAACAGTGAGATTTTGAAAGTAAAAGCATTGTTCAGTAGTGCCAGTTGAATTTGGCAGCTAGGAGAATATTTTCGTGATGACTTTTGAAGCTAAGAGCTGAGATTTCTCTTGGTAAAATCCTATTTAGTTATAATCTCTTAAAGCTTCAAAACCATCTTTGAGAGCCAGTGAATAGCCGCAGGGATTGCAAAATGAATGCTTTCATGTGTGGGGTCCCATTAGATCCTGTAAACTTTTACCATATTTTCTATCTCTAGATTCAGTTCTCATTGCACTCTGAGGGGAGAGATGGAAAGACAGAGGGAGGGAGAGACAATATACTTGTATTTATAAAATCTGAAATTGTAAAGTTAATGTTCTTTACTCCAATCTACAACTGTTAAAACTGTTGTTTAAATTCTGGGTCAAAAATGAATACTACAGGGTATTCGTTCTGAAGTTCTTGGTCAGGAATATTAAATGGATAGACTGATAAGATCCATTTTAAATGTGAAGTCATACTTAGGTATTTTTTTCATGTCATTTTGGGTTTTACCTAGGTTCAGTTCAGTCAGTTCAGTCGCTCAGTCCTGTACAACTCTTCGCAACCCTATGAATCGCAGCACGCCAGGCCTCCCTGTCCATCATCAACTCCCGGAGTTTACACAAACTCATGTCCATCAAGTTGGTGATGCCATCCAGCCATCTCATCCTCTGTCATCCCCTTCTCCTCCTGCCCCAATCCCTCCCAGCATCAGAGTCTTTTCCAATGAGTCAATTCTTTGCATGAGGTAGCCAAAGTATTGGAGTTTCAGCTTCAGCATCAGTCCTTCCAAAGAACACCCAGGACTGATCTCCTTTAGAACTGACTGGTTGGATCTCCTTGTAGTCCAAGGGACTCTCAAGAGTCTTCTCCAACACCACAGTTTAAAAGCATCAATTCTTCGGTGCTCAGCTTTCTTCACAGTCCAACTCTCACTTCCATACATGACCACTGGAAAAACCATAGCCTTGACTAGATGGACCTTTGTTAGCAAAGTAATGTCTCTGCTTTTGAATATGCTGTCTAGGTTGGTCATAACTTTCCTTTCAAGGAGTAAGCGTCTTTTAATTTCATGGCCACAATCACCATCTGCAGTGCTTTTGGAGCCCCCCCCCCCCCAAAAAATAAGGTCTGACACTGTTTCCCCATCTACTTCCCATGAAGTGATGGGACCAGATGCCATGATCTTAGTTTTATAAATGTTGAGCTTTAAGCCAACTTTTTCACTCTCCTCTTTCACTTGCATCAAGATGCTTTTTAGTTCCTCTTCACTTTCTGCCATAAGGGTGGTGTCATCTGCATATCTGAGATTATTGATATTTTTCCTGGCAATCTTGATTCAGCTTGTGCTTCTTCCAGCCCAGTGTTTCTTATGATGTACTCTGCATGTAGGTTAAATAAGCAGGGTGATAATATACAGCCTTGATGTACTCTTTTTCCTATTGGAACCAGTTTGTTGTTCCATGTCCAGTTCTAACTGTTGCTTCCTGACCTGCGTACAAGTTTCTCAAGAGGCAGGTCAGGTGGTCTGGTACTCCCATCTCTTTCAGAATTTTCCATAGCTTATTGTGATCCACACAGTCAAAGGCTTTGGCATAGTCAACAAAGCAGAAATAAATGTTTTTCTGGAATTGTCTTGCTTTTTTGATGATCCAGTGGATGTTGGCAATTTGATCTCTGGTTCCTCTGCCTTTTCTAAAACCAGCTTGAACATCTGAAAGTTCACAGTTCACGCATTGTGGTGGGCTGTAAATATAGGATTATGGCATTGGTGAGGGTGAATACTTCTGTACATTTTTACACATATTTCTTTATTTCAATAGAGATAACTACATTATTCCAGTATTTCAGCAAACTTAGACTTTGAATGGTTATAAATTTGTATCATGCATGTAATTATACTAGAAATATATGTTCTTAGAAAGAATGTACAAGTAACCTTCCTACACATCTCTCTTGCATTACTCCTTTCTAAAATATCTTCTGGGGCTGGTTATTTGAGGGCACCAGCAAAATATTATTCCCCATTTATTGAGTGATGGTTCTGGTGTTCTGAGTGATTTGAGCACTGATTCAGCTTTATCATCCAAGACAGTTTATTTTATCTCTTTGACTCTGTGCTTAAATATCAATACAAAATGGGTTTGATAATAGAACATACCACATTGCATTGTTATAAACAAATGGGATACTCTGCATAAAGATTTTGAAGCAGGTATTAAAAAATAAGTGCTCAGATAATTGGTGCTATTTTTTATTACTGTATAAAATATCTTTCCCTCTAATCCCTTCTTATCCCTTTAAATTCTACAAAGCTAAACTTTTAAAAGTCTTCCAAACTTTGCTATGCATCAGAATATGCATAAGAACTTGTTTAAAAACAGAAAGACAGGTAAAACCAAAACAAACCAAAAACAGTTTCCTGAGATCTACCTACATTCTTCCCGAAGTCAAATATTGAAGTAGGGTTCCTTGCCATGAAGATTTGTATCAAGCTTTCATGATGTATCTTATGCAAGAACTTTTAGTCTAGTTGTATTATAAATATGTTTAGTCGCCAAGTACTATTTCTGCCTCCAAATACCTCAAGTCCACTTCCTCATTGTTGTATCCCTGATCAGCAGTTTGTCTTTTAGAAGTTCTTTTGTTCTTCTGCCTTTGCTTTAAAAAAACTCATAGCAGTTACAGTTTTAAAAATGTTTTAAAATATTTGTTATATGCAGTGTATAAAATACTATGTTTACCTATTTTTTCAATAAATTTTTCTCTCTGATCAATATAAATGCTATGAAATTTTCCCCTCATTCTAGGTTGAATCTTACTGTCTTTTGCCTCAATTTTTAATAGCTTAATGTGAAGGCTCTCTACTCAGAAGTCATCTTAAAATTATTTCCCATTATTCTTAGATGTAGGTTTTAGCTGTTTTTATTTTTTTAGCAAAGCAAATATTTGCTTTTTCTACAGCACAATTTTATTCATACTCCCAAACTATACATAGCTTGTTCCTCTTTTTAATTAATCAAACATATTACCTCTTTAAAAAACATGATGGAAGCTTTTTCTTATTGAGATATATGGCCTGTAGCATGAAGTTTCATGCAAAAGTAAGTGAAAGTTGCTCAGTCCTGTCCAACTCTTTGCCACCCAGAATTCTCCTGGCCAGAATACTGGAGTGGGTAGCCTTTCCCTTCTCCAAGGGATCTTCCCAACCCAGGGATGGGACCCAGGTCTCCCACATTTCAGGTGGATTCTTTACCACTGAGCCATCAGGGAAACCCAAGAATATTGAGGTGGGTAGCCTATCCCTTCTTCAGGGGATCTTCTCTGCCCAGGAATCAAACCGGGGTCTCCTGCATTGCGAGTGGATTCTTTACCAGCTGAGCTACAAGGGACCCAAGTAGAAATAGATTAGAGTACTCTGCTTGAGCATGGTAGAGGATGTAACTTGTAATTTGGTTACATAAATATTACTGTTTAAAAAGAGATTGAAGGGAACTTCCCTGGTGGTCCACTAGTTAAGAATCTGCCTGCAAATGCAGGGGACCTGGGCTCAGTCCCCACCTGGGAAGATCGCACATGCCAAGGACCAACTAAAGCCTGTATGCAGCAACTACTGAGCCCATGCGCCTAGAGCCTGTGCTCCACAAGAAAAGCCATTGCAATGAGAAGTCCTCTCACTGTATCAAAAAGTAGCCCCCACTAGCTGCAACTAGGAAAAGACCGCACACAGCAACGAAGACCAAGCATAGCCAAAATATATTAATAATCATTTTTTAAAAAGGTTGAGGTGTCATAGTCTATTGAGTAATATTCTATGTTAATTTTTAACTTCAAAGTGTTTAATAAAGTGTGAAAGTGCTAGTCGCTCAATCGTGCCTGAGTCTGTGACCCTGTGGACTGCAGCCCACCAGGCTCCTCTGTCCATAGCATTTTCCAGGCAAGAATCCTGGAGTGGGTAGCCATTTCCTTCTCCAGGCAATCTTACCAACCCAGGTATTGAACCCGGGTCTCCTGCACTGCTGGCAGATCCTTTACTGACTGAGCTACCAGGGAAGCCCTAATAAACCTAAAAGTGTTTAATGTGTGTTAGTCACTCAGTCATGTCCAGCTCTTTGGGACCCCATGGACTGTAGACCCCATGCTCCTCTGTCCATGGGATTCTCTAGGCAACAACACTGGAGTGGGTTGTCATTTTCTTCTCCAGGGTAAGGTATTTAATAGATATCTATCAAATATTGGGAATAGCAGTATTATGACTTGGTAGGGTAGGATCATTTAAATGAGATGCAAAAAGGAGTTTCTGAAATAAGAGATCACAACTGGAAAAGTATAAAAGAGCATAATATGTTTCATATAGTCTAATTTTTTCTTAAATATGGAACATTGATATCTTATGGAAGAGTAGGGTAGAAGGAATATAAGAGACTGAGACCGCTCCAAAATTCCATTTGTATGTTTGTTTACATAATCCTAATCCAAGATTTAGAGCAGAATATGGGCACTGGTGGTAGACTGCAAGTCCATGGGGTTGCTAAGAGTCAGACACAACTGAGCGACTTCACTTTCACTTTTCACTTTCATACATTGGAGAAGGCAATGGCACCCCACTCCAGTGTTCTTGCCTGGAGAATCCCAAGGACGGGGAAGCCTGGTGGGCTGCCATCTCTGGGGTCACACAGAGTCGGACAGGACTGAAATGACTTAGCAGCAGCAGCAGCAGCATGGGCACTGGCTGCAGAGATTTTACTCAAGTAACTCTGTGGTAACTCATCTGTTGCAACTGAGGCTGGGACTGGTGCAGTGAGCCCCATGTCTCAATTTGCCATAAAGTTGAATGATGACAGTGGTTGAAGATTTGAATAAAATGGAAGCCCAAGGATTTGTAATAGCATCCACCAACACAATCATAATTTTTCTCCAACAGTGAAAACCACCTGAATTTTTGGTAGGATGTCTAATAGCCTCCCAAATATCTAAAACCTAGTTCATAGAAACTTGTAGAAAAAGGAATTTTGTAGATGTGATTAAATTAAGGGTATTGAGGTAGTGAGATTATCCACTACCTCAATATGGCATTATATTTATATGCTATAAATATAATCGAGTGTTTTTATAAGAGGAATTCAGAGTTTGATTTGACTACAGAACAGAAGACAATGTGGGAACTGAAGCAAGAAACTATGCTGCTGTCTTTGATGATGAAGAAAAGAGTCATGAGCCAAAGAATCTAAGAAATGTAGCTAAAAGCTGGAAAAGTCATGAAATTGATCTTCCCAGAGACTCTCTAGAGGGAACCTGGCACTTCTGTCACTGTGATTTCAGCCCAGGGAAACTGATTTTGGATGACCCTAAAAAGTGTGATCGTTTCAAGATAAATGTGCTGTTTTAAGGTCCTAAGTTTGGGGTTATTTGTTAAAAAAGGCATGGGGCCCTAAATCCCCCCTCCCCCCCTTTTTTTAATGGAAGAAGAATGGGCATTGACTGGATTCTGAGGAAATGTGGACACCCAGTAGTATGGATGAACAGGAAACAGGTAATTTGACATTAGTGAGAGAGAATTGATGATAAAATAAGGCAGCTTATTCAGAATAAGTTGAGGCTAGTAGATGGGGCTGTGAAAGTGAGATTCAGAGAAAGGAAGGGCCATGGGGTCTCAAAGAGTTGGACACAACTGAGTTATTTTCACTTTCACTTTACTGAGTTTAAAGGAGGTTAAATGAAAGTAAGAACTGATAGATCTGAAGGAGTAATTTTTATAGTAACCAGGCATTATTAGGATTTTAGAACTCACAGATAGAGCCCAGCATGAGGCAGTGTAGAGGAGCTGAGGCTCTCAGATAGAACTGCTGAGACCTGAGTATTCTATTCTTAATTCTTCTGTCTCTTTTCCCTCTCAGTTCACCTTCAGATAACCTCAAAGTAGCAAAAAAAATATTATGCAATGACTAAAAAGTTGGAGTTGTGCATTGAGTTCTATTTATTCACTTATTAAATATTATTTTAAAGTATTTGGGATATTATCTCTATTTTACTATTATAAAAATGAGTATGTAAGAAAAAGCATTTATGATAGTAAAATCATAAATAAATTGACTCTTTATCAATTTGTATAGGAATGCAGAAATAACTGTTGGTCTATTTTATATGTATATAGTTTGGTGTTAATTTATTAATCCAATTCATTATATGAGCTTTCATTTTCCTAAAGCTTGGGTCTTCCCTTTCTGCTCCTTAAGGCAGTAATACCAGGAGAAAATTGGCCTCATTCTTTCCCTTCTTAAAATGTATTAACATATAAAAAAGAGATTGAGAGGAGACTAAGAAGATTTATGAGGCTAGCAAGATTTATAAAAGATCAGCAGGAAGTAAATAGTACTAAAATACATCCTTTAATAAAAAGAGCCCTCTTAGTCTTTTGAGGACTTTGAATCCAATTCTTTGTGACTCATCCCAGTAATTACTGCAAGGGTAAGTTATTGTACCCTAAGACACAACAGAATTGTTCTCCATCAAATGTAATATAGAAAGTTCTGTGCCACATGTTATACATTTCTAAGATTTTTAGGTAGGCTTCTTCTGGTCACATATGTGTCTACTATAATGCAATTCTTCACAGGTTATGGAACTTTGACCACAGGCATCATGAGGTTATTTACAAAATTTCAAATAGAATAGTTAGATTTAGCAATATAACTCCTGGAAAATAATACTGAATTTCCTGATTATTTTTAACAAATGAGGCTTTGTGAGTGTTTTCACAAATGTGAGTATTTTCACAATACTGGGAAATAAGCTACTCTAACTTAACCCATTCTCAGGTTATCTTTTCATATTTAATTGACAAAGGAATTGTTCATCCTATAAAGTTAGCACATTTTATAGGAACTTATTATTAGTTTGGGTTGTTTAACCAAAAGACGGTGCAGCAAGGAAGCGTGTATTTTTAAAGAAAATATCTTTAGTATAATTACAAGAGTAATGTATTCTGTTGCAAAACTTTCTAAAATAGAACATTGAAAGTAACAGTCAGTAGTCCTCTAGGCTGTATCCAACAACAATTTGATAACATTTTCTCATTCAAAATCAACACTAGTCTTACACATTTTGTCTTGAAATCTGTTTCATTTACTAGTTATAAGAAACTGTTTACAGATGTTTCATGACTCTTTAATATTCCAAACTATATATAATTATAATTTTTTAAAGTTATATTAATAAACATTAATGTTTATTTCCTGTTTTACTAACATAGAACACATTTCTAATTATTTTTTTCTCTTGGTCAAGTTAAATTTTGAGAACTGAAGTTGACTTGGAATATTATGTCCTCACATTGTACTCTGACTTCACTACACTTTTGTGTTTGGACTTGTAGATATTTTCCACTGAATATTTTACTACTCTGTAAAGGAACTAATGAAACACATTTAGTATTTCAAACTTTAATTGATTTTATTGTTAAGTCAAATGAGATTAAACGTTTTAAAAAATAATGATCTACCTTTGCATTTTTTTTTCCCTTGGTGCACTTATGATTTGGAAGCTTTCTGTGTTTGGTCCACTTAAATGTTGAATCATATTCATATATATCATGTGGAAGCATACTTCTGGTCATAACTGAAGTCACAGACAGTTTTAACATATTTTAAATTTTAATTTATTCTAACATACTCCCTACTTTCAAAAACAGCAACACCCATAGATTTTGGGGTCTCATTTACTTAATAATGTTCACTTGATTCCTGTATATTTTATGACCTCTTTGAAGTATTTATAATGTGTGTATTTAGCATATATATATAGTTGTTTTCATTCAGTTGCTAAACTGTGTCCGATTCTTTGTGACCCTTGATAGCTTTGGGCTTCCCTGATAGCTCAGTTGGTAAAGAATCCACCTGCAAAGCAGGAGACCCTTGTTCAATTCCTGGGTTGGGAAGATCCCCTGGAGAAGGGATAGGCTACCCATTCCAGTATTCTTGGGCTTCCCTTGTGTCTCAGCTAGCTGGTAAAGTATCCACCTGCAATGCAGGAGACCTGGGTTTGATCCCTAGGTTGGGAATATCCCCTGGAGAAGGAAACAGCTACCCACTCCAGTATTCTGGTCTGGAGAATTCCATGGACTGTATAGTCCATGGGGTAACAAAGAGTTGGACTTGACTGGGTGACTTTCACTTCAGTTCACTTTGCTACCCCATGGACTGCAGAATGCCAGGCTCCTCTATCCTTCAGTATTTCCTGGAGTTTGCTCAAATTCATGTCTGTTGAGTTGGTGATGCTATCTCACCATCTCATCTTCTGCACCCTTTTCTCCTTTTGCCTTCAGTCTTTCCCCCCATCAAGGTTTTTTCCAATGAGTCAACTCTTCACATCAGGTGGCCAAAGAATTTGATCTTCAGCCTCAGCATCAGTCTTTGCAAAAATTATTCAGGGTTGATTTCCTTTAGGATTAACTGGTTTGATCTCCTTGCTGTCCAAGGGACTCTTAAGAGTCTTCAGCACCACAATTGGAAAACATCAATTTTTTTTTGTCACTCAACCCTTTTTATGGTCCAACTCTAATATCTGTAAATGACTACTAGAAAAACCATAGCTTCGGCTATATGTAACTTTGTCCGCAAAGTGATGTCTCTGCTTTTTAATGCGATGTCTAGATTTGTTATAGCTTTCCTTGCAAGGAGCAAACATCTTTTAATTTCATGGTTGCAATCACCATCAGCAGTGATTTTGGAATCCAAGAAAATAAAATCTGTCACTGCTGCCACTTTCCCCCTTCTGCTTGCCATGAAGTGATGGGACTGGAGGCCATAGTTTTAGTTTTTGGAATGCTGAGCTTTAAGCCAACTTTTTCACTCTCTTCTTTCACTTTCATCAAGAGGCTCTTTAGTTCTTCTTTACTTTCTGCCATTAGAGTGGTGTCATCTGGATACCTGAGGTTGTTGATATTTCTCCCAGTAATCTTGATTCCAGCTTGTACTTCATCCAGCCAGGCATTTTGCAAGATGTACTCTGCATTTACATTAAATAAGCAAGGTGACAATATACAGCTTTGACATACTCCTTTCCCAATTTTGAACCAGTGAGTTACTTCAACTCTGTTGTCTCTTGACATGATTTCACTGGGACGGCCCAGGGGGATGGTGTGGGGAGGGAGGAGGGAGGAGGGTTCGGGATGGGGAACGCATGTAGGCCTGTGGCGGATTCATTTTGATATTTGGCAAAACTAATACAATTATGTAAAGTTTAAAAATAAAATAAAATTAGAAAAAAAAATAAAAAAAAAAAAAAACAAAATTGGGAGAGTTCCTGTTGTTGACGTATTTCACAAGGTATATGTAATAATTTATGTGTGAAATGTAATGCAAGTTTATGTTCTTGATGAATGAATAGGGAATAATTGCAAGACATCTGGATGACAGAAAAGTGGAAGAGTAGAGCAGCAGGGAGTTGACAAGATATTCAGAAAAGGAAATTTCAAAGGAAATGTAATAGTTTGAATGTAGGAAGCTAAAACATTATAAATCTACTCTATAGTTTATGACATATAGTGTATAGAGAAAAAAGTTTAGAGAAGTAATACTAATAATGACATTAATACTAATTTTATGCTTGGCACTGTGCTAAGAGATTAGCACTTATTTTTTACATTCACCAATAATGAATTAAGTGTTATCATTACACATATTTTCAGATTAGTAACAAGAAGTTTCTTAAATTCGGTTGACCAAAATCAAATGGCAAAAAAGCAGCAACCTTGACAGTCAAATGTAGGAAGTGTGTCTATAAGCTGATTTATTTTCCTTTCTGTTACTACTGAGCTTTAGTCACCATGCCCAGCATTCCATTTCATTATCAGTATTTGAAATAAAAATAAGTAAAAATGTAAATTTGTGTATGTAGATATATAACTAAAATTATAGAGATATGACATTGGTCCTGATTTTATGTCATTCCTTCTCAAGGTAAGATTTGAAGGTGCTTAGGTACTAAAATGTTCCTTCTAGGTTTCCTTAATATCTACATTGGCAGTATGGCTTTTTAGTGGATAGAGGTAGAGTTTTGTAGATGGATTCTTTTTCTGGTCCTGAAAACCCATTAATGACATATATTCTATTAATTCCACACACTCATTGAATGAGAAAACTGAATCCAGAAACACTTTAGTTTTGAAAGATACAGCAAAAATATCATGTGATTTCTAATTTTTCCATCTGCATTTTATAAAATTTCCATATTACATAAACCTATGTATCTATATATGCCTATATCTGTCAATCTACCTATCTTAGTAAATTTAGATTGTGTTATTTTCCCTTTGATTTCCATTCTCACCTTTTGATTTAAGACTTGAAAAAGAGCCACAAGGACATTGCAAGAGAAATTGTCTTCTTGGTATTCCTAGTTTGGAACAGAAGTTAAATATACTAAATCTCACAAGAAAGCCTGCTTAATGACATTTACAGCTCGATTTTACTGATTCAGAAGGTTTGAATAAGCTTCAGATAAGCATCAAAGTTTATTCAGGGTGAACTTGAATTATGAAACTTCTAAAGTTCCATCATCGATAATTCTACATAACTTTTGAAGATGTCAGCCATACCATCCCAGTGGAAATTCTGGTTTGCCATTGTACCTCACAGTCAAGGATGAATAAGGTCATGTATTAGCTGCTTTATTAAAAGCATGAGATAAGGGCAGACTGAGAGGAAAGTTCCTTAAGAACTCAATGATGGAAAGAAGTGCGAAGATGTTTTAATAATGATTAGGTAGTATAAGGTCATGGGACTTCCCTTGTAGCTCAGTTGGTAAAGAATCAGCCTGCAATGCAGGAGACCAGGGTTCGATCCCTGGGTTGGGAAGATCCCCTGGAGAAGGAAATGGCAACCCACTCTAGCATCCTGGCCTGGAAATTTCATGGACAGAGGAGCCTGGTGGGCTGCAGTCTATTGGGTTACAAAGAGTCGGGGACGACTGAGTGACTAACACTTACTTAGTATAAGGTCATGCAGTTCATCTACTATATTTAAAAACTATTTATTATTTAAAGTAATAATAATACTAATTAGTCAAATGTAACTGTGTCAATGGAATTGATATTTTTATGTGTACAGACTAAGTCAGTAGATCAGTACTTAGAAGAGTATATATATTTATATATATAAATATATATAATAAAATAGCATACACATTAAAACTAATTTTATACGTACAACTATTTTAATGAAGACTAAATTAAATATTAATATTAATGAAAACTTTCTCTAATACAAATGTACATATGTAATGTATAATATTCTTTGCATTAGGATATTTCAGAACAAATTTGAGGGACAGTTAAGTTAGGAGTAATTAACTACTTGCATAAAATTTGAGCCCACCTTTATGATATTCACAACTGAACTTATTTAAAACCCTCTCAACAAAGAAGAGTCAACTGATAAAGCTGTCTCAAATTTAAGTTCTTAAGCTTTGGTACAGCTTAATGGAAAATAATTTTTTCATCTTTGATTTTCTGTCTTTAAGTTTATAAAGCAGTAAGTGATAAAAAAGATAAATCATCCACAATGGTTTCTTAGTTATTCTTAACTACATTTTTCCCATATACTAATTAGTTTTCTAAGTTGCTTAGACTAATCTCAGGAGCACAGAGACAATTTTCTATACCACATTTTTATTAAGCTCAGTACACAGTATGCCATTTTTAAATAGATTTATAGGAATTATTAAGAACAACTTAATGTGTGCATGTTTTTGTCTTTTTATTTTCTCTTTGAAAGAGAATCTTAGGATCCTGCTATTTTTTTTTTCTTTCTAGTATAGCAAACTAACATCTGTGCAATTATACAAACCTGCAAATTACTTTTTTTCTTGTGAGCTAATTGCTTCAAAACTATAATGGAAAAAGATTTCAAAACCTAAATGCAAGGTGATGTTAGGCAAAATTAAATTGTAAACATTCTGATTAACATACAAAATTTAATGAGTATGTTTTGATGGAAAATCTTGAAAATAATGGAAGTGTATAGAACTGTTGGCAAATATTTAATTTAATTAATGAATTTATATAATTGATAGTTGTATTTCACATTAAACAATTATTATTTAACTCACATTCATTTTCTTCTTTATAAAATGAGAATATCCTTAGGAATCATAAAAAAAAAGTAAAACTGAATTGAATTATGCTCCTTCTTCACAGACCAAGATACAGAAAGAAAACACATGTATTTAAATAAATAACACTATTATTTTGATATATTTGAAACAGTTGCTCAGTCATATCCAACTCTTGGTGACCCCATGGTCTGTCCATGGTATTCTTCAGGGAAGAATACTGGAGTGTGGTTGCCATTTGCTTCTCCAGGAGATCTTCCCAACCCAGGGACTGAACCCAGGTCTTTGGCAATGCAGGCTGATTCTTTTCCATCTGAATTACCAGGGAAGACCCTTAATTGAAACAGGAAAACTCAGCAGAAAAAAAAAAAAAAGAGGAGTCCATAGACAAACTCATTCAATGAACTTTTACTATCTTGTCCGTGAATATTAGTTAGGTGTCATCTTTTGTCATTTATTGTCTCCCATTTCAAATTTTATCAATGAATTGTTTGCACTCTCCCCATACAGATGTACTTTCCTAAAATGTTTCTCTGCCTTTTTGTCCCAGCTAGCCTTAGTCTACATGTTATTTCCTTCCAAATGATTTATTAAAATCTTTAAGTCCACTATGTAAATAATTTCTATGTAGCTGATTTTTCCTTTAAGTTTAGAGATTTCTTGTCTTCTGGAGTGGAGTGATCTTTCCAAAATATATCTTTCTAAAATCATATCTTTACTTATAATTTAAAAAGTGGTTACAAGCTTCAAACCACTTGAATATTCTAAGGGAATGGTTGAATTAATTATGCTAATACTCTAATATGGAACTGCTGGTAAGTCACTTCAGTCGTGTCCGACTCTATGCAACCCCATAGACAGAAGCCCATCAGGTTCCCCCATCCCTGGGATTCTCCAGGCAAGAATACTGGAGTGGGTTGCCATTTCCTTCTCCAAGGCATGAAAGTGAAAAGTGAAAGTGAAGTCACTCAGTCATGTCCAAATCTTAGTGACCCCATGGACTGCAGCTTACCAGGCTCTTCCATCCATGGAATTTTCCAGGCAAGAGTACTAGAATGGGGTGCCATTGTCTTCTCTGAATATTGAACTAGCATGCCACTATTTCACTTGGAATAACAGTTATAATATTTCATTAAATTGTCACACTAAGTACAAAGGAATAAGTGTAATATTAATTTTTAAAACCAACATAAATGTGGTTATGAGCATAAATAAAGGTTAGAAAATACATTCACCAGGTAATTAATGGTGGTTACGTGACAGGACAGGGTGTGAATGGTACGTGTGGAGTTGAGAATTACTTTGTCTTCCATATGTAAAAGACAAGCAGTCTCTCAAAGCTGAAGAAAAGGTCAGCTATATGTAAACTGGATTTCTCTGGTGGCTCAGAAGGGTAAAGTACGTGTCTGCAGGGTGAAAAACCCAGGTTTGATGTAGACTACAATCTCTGATCCAAGATTTTCAAGACACCATTACAGAATAAAAACAAAGAAAATCATAGCTGGTTACATCATAAGCAAGTAAGAGAAACTGCTGCTGCTAAGTCGCTTCAGTCGGGTCCGACTCTGTGCAACCCCATAGACGGCAGTCCACCAGGCTCCCCTGTCCCTGGGATTCTCCAGGCAAGAACACTGGAGTGGGTTGCCATTTCCTTCTCCAATGCATGAAACCGAAAAATGAAAGTGAAGTCGTTCAGTCGTGTCCGACTCTTAGCGATCCCATGGACTACAGCCTACCAGGCTCCTTCGTCCATGGGGTTTTCCAGGCAAGAGTACTGGAGTGGGGTGCCATTGCCTTCTCCAAGTAAGAGAAAACTGAAGGTTAAAAAGTAAAAATCTTTAAAACTGTCGAGGGAGTGTGTACTTTCCTTGGTTCTGTCTTGTCCCAACAAAAATTTAAAGTGACAGATGGACCAGTGTTAAAGCCCCATGTGATTTTCTCGGACAGACCAGTGTTTACAGCTCCGTGTTACAGCTCAGTTTTATTTAGAAACCAAACGAGAATACATCCTCCAGGTGTGAGGGTGGGCCGAGCCAAAAAACAAGAAGAGAAGAGAAGCCCCCGGCCCAATTTTGGCTCCTCTTTTTATATGTTTTTTCTCCTCCCCCGGTCCTGCTCTATATAAATAGGGCTAGCCAAGAGTGCTGTTTGTTTTACCTGAGGTCCTCACTCCAGTCCTTGGACTGCTCTATTTTTGTGGGCTTTTCCCTTCTTTGTCTTTTAGCCACTGCCATTCTGGACTCCTTTCTCCTATTCTACTACCTAACAAAACAATCAGAGTAAAAAAGAAATCACATAGAAGACGTAATGATAATGGCAGAATTTAGAACGCGCATAAGAGAAAACAGTAGAATGACAACATTAATGTGCTGAAAGGGAACAAAAGCCTGTCATTGAAAAATTCTATATCCTGCAAACACATCCTTTCAAAATGAAGGCAAAAGAGGCATTTTCCTATAAAGGAAAAGTGATATACTGTTTGCTGGCAAGTGTAAGTGTTAGTCACTGAGTTGTGTCCAAATCTTTGGGACCCCATTAACTGTAGCCCACCAGGCTCCTCTGTCTGTGGAATTCTCATGGCAAATAGAAGGAGGAAAAGTGGAAACATTGATAGATTTTATTTTCCTGGGCTCCAAAATTGCTGCAGATGGTGACTGCAGCAATGAAATTAACACACACTTGCTCCTTGGAAGGAAAGCGCTGACAAAGTTAGAGACATATTGAAATCCAGAGACATCACTTTGCTGACAAAGTCCACACAAGTCAAAGCTATGGTTTTTCCCATACTCATGTATGGATGTGAATGATTAGGTGTTCAGTCAGTTGTGTCCAACTCTTTGAGACCCCATGGACTGTAGCCTACCAGGCTCCTCTATCCATTGGATTCTCCAGGCAAGAATACTGGAGTGGGTTGCCATTTACTTCTCCAATGGATGTGAGGGTTGGACCATAAAGAAGGCTGAGTATCAAAGGACTGATGCTTTTGAATTGTGTTGCTGGAGGACTCTTGAGAGTCCTTTGGACTGAAAGGAGATCAAACCAGTTAATCCTATAGGATATCAATCCTGAATA
Source organism: Bos indicus (assembly GCF_029378745.1). Classification (NCBI taxonomy): domain Eukaryota; kingdom Metazoa; phylum Chordata; class Mammalia; order Artiodactyla; family Bovidae; genus Bos; species Bos indicus. The sequence goes on along the minus strand of NC_091765.1, from coordinate 55,569,064 downwards.
TTTATTAGAAGGACTGTTCTGATGGTCCAATACTTTGGTCACTTGATATGAAGTGCTGACTCATTGGAAAATACATTGATGCTAGAAAAGATTGGAGGAAAAAGGAGACACATGTGGCAGAGAATGAGATGGGTAGACAGCATCTCAATGGACATGAAATTGAACTAACTTTAGGGATAGTGGAAGATAGAGGAGCCTGGCATGTTGCAGTCCATGGGGTTGCAAAGAGTCATATTTGACAAAGACTGAACAGCAATAAGCACAACACTAATAGATTTATCATGCTTCTCATAATAAGCTTATGAATAATATTATGTACATTTGTTGTGATGATGTGTTTCATTAATAATTCTAGAGAAATTTAAAGTGCAATAGCAATCTTTTTTAAAAAAATTCCATATTTTCAAAAGTAAGTATACTGTGTTATTTTAAAATAAGGATTGCCTAAATTGTATAAAGTCCAAATTAAAAAAAATAGTATTTTTTATAACCTCCCCCTAAAGACAGTGCTTTAATAGTCTGTTTGGCAAAAAAGAGGTTTCCTTATACTTTTAGGATGTACATGGTAGAAGATCAATGAAAAGTTTGGGATAGCACAAGAAAACATATGTGTTTAAGTACAGAAAGGAAACAGAGGTTGCCATTAGGGGCATGCTAAAAAGTAGCTGCCACTCACTGCTTTAATAATCAGGCATTTGCCCCATAAAGAGATACAGCTCCTACTGGATATCAAGAAATCATGTACTTGCCAATAAAGCAAAAACAGAAGGCACCCATAGACTGATCCAAGGGAAAAGTGAAATAACCAGTGTGTTTTAGTTATGCTATATCTGTGGAATACAGTCTCATGAATTTAAATTTGTTAATATGGTAGTTAACTTAAAGGAGCTATTCAAATCAAATGTAGGTTGAAAAAATGTGATTTTGTCAAAATGAAATTGTTTCTTGTTAGCTTGTCGTGCATATCAAAGATTTTTAAAAATGAAACAAGCTTTAGTCTCTTGATTATGTCTTATCTCTTTCCATTTGATTTTTAAGCGATTTTTTATAATCATGGGGCCTTATTGGATCACCAACTTGATGGACGTGAGTTTGAGTGAACTCCAGGGGTTGGTGCTGGACAGGGAGGCCTGGTGTGCTGCAATATATGGGGTCGCAAAGAGTCGGACATGACTGAGCGACTGAACTGAACTGAACTGTCGTGCATATCAAAGATTTTTAAAAATGAAACAAGCTTTGGTCTCTTGATTATGTCATCTCTTTCCATTTGATTTTTAAGCATTTTTTATAATCACGGGGACTTATTGACATTATTAGTAAATATAAAAGTTTTAACTTAAACATCCAACCACTGGTAGTTATATTTCTTTTTCACATTAGCATAGTATTAAATAAGATATGCTTGCTCAATTTAAATTGGTAATACTGAAATAGAAATTAAGCGATTAGACTGAATCTAGAATAATACATATAATAAAAAATTCATGTCATTACTTTAAAAATCCAAGTAATAGCAACAAAAATAGAATGAACTATGATAATAATAGAAAGACAAATAGCTAGTCCCACAATTCTTCTTATCAGACATATTATCTCTCTAGGTTTCAGTATTTTGTTTTCTAAAATGAGTGTGAGAAGTTTCAAAACAGAAAGACACTTATAAGAGACTGGGGGTAAATCCATAGAATACACACCTCCCTATCCTGTGTCCAGGATAGACATTATTAATTAATGATGATATTTTGCATTGATAAGTTTTAACATTGACCCCAAATTTCCACACAGTGCCTCTGGACCACCAGCATCAGTTATTTAGAATTCCCAGTAAGATGAAAATTGCTTGTTATTTATTGTTGAGATGACTTTTATGGTATGTTTATTTTCTCTTCCAGTTCAAGCACCTTATCGTTCTCCTTCTATAGAAGTTACCATCATTACTGTTTAAAATTGATTTATTGAGATGTATACAATAGGCCAGCATCCCAGTACCAGGGCATGAGTTCAATTCAGGCTGATTGAGATTAAAAGTCCATGTTTTGAATTAACTACTTGAGATGTAATTTTATGTGTCAGTGTGACTGGACTACAGGCAACCGAGAGTTGCCAAAACATTTTTGAATGTGTCTGTGAAGGTGCTTCTGGAAGAGATCAGCATTTTAATTGGTAAACTAAATAAGATCACCCTCACCAAAGTGGATGAGCATCATCCAATCTATTGAGGGTCTGAATAAAACAAAAAGGTGACAGAAGGGCAAATTTGTCCTTTGTTTGAGCTGAGACATCCATCTTCCCCTGCCTTCAGATATTGGCACCTTTGTTCTTGAGCCTATGGACTCAAGAGTTATACCACTGACTTATACCACTAACTTTCACTCCAGCTTAAAGATTGCAGATCATGAAGCTCCATAATCATGTAAGCCAATTATCAATTCAGTTCAGTTCAGTCACTCAGTTGTGTCCGACTCTTTGTGACCCCATGAATCACAGCACGCCAGGCCTCCCTGTCCATCACTAACTCCCGGAGTTCACTCAAACTCATGTCCATCGAGTCAGTGATGCCATCCAGCCATCTCATCCTCTGTTGTCCCCTTCTCCTCCTGCCCCCAATCCCTCTCAGTGTCAGAGTCTTTTCCAATGAGTCGACTCTTCGCATCAGGTGGTCAAAATATTGGAGTTTCAGCTTTAGCATCAGTCCTTCCAAAGAACACCCAGGACTGATCTCCTTTAGAATGGACTGGCTGGACCTCCTTGTAGTCCAGGGGACTCTCAAGAATCTTCTCCAACACCACAGTTCAAAAGCATCAATTCTTTGGCACTCAGTTTTCTCCACAGTCCAACTCTCACATCCATACATGACCACTGGAAAAACCATAGCCTTGACTAGATGGACCTTTGTTGGCTAAGTAATGTCTCTGCTTTTGAAAATGCTATCTAGGTTGGTCATAACTTTCCTTCCAAGGAGTAAGCGTCTTTTAATTTCATGGCTGCAATCAACATCTGCAGTGATTTTTGAGGCCCCCCAAAATAAAGTCTGACACTGTTTCCACTATTTCCCCATCTATTTCCCATGAAGTGATGGGACCAAGTGCCATGATCTTAGTTTTCTGAATGTTGAGCTTTAAGCCACCTTTTCACTCTCCTCTTTCACTTTCATCAAGAGGCTTTTTAGTTCCTCTTCACTTTTTGCCATAAGGGTGATATCATCTGCATATTTGAAGTTATTGATATTTTCCCCAGCAATCTTGATTCCAGCTTGTGCTTTTTCCAGCCCAGTATTTCTCATGATGTACTCTGCATATAAGTTAAATAAGCAGGGTGACAGTATACAGCCTTGAAGTACTTATTTTCCTATTTGGAACCAGTCTGCTGTTCCATGTCCAGTTCTAGCTGTTGCTTCCTGACCTGCATATAGGTTTCTCAAGAGGCAGGTCAGGTGGTCTGGCATAAATAAATATATTTACTAATAATTGGAGATATCTAGATCCATGATCCATGATTTATGATGATTTGACTTATGACTTTTCAACTTTATATAAAGGTGCAAAAAATTATATGCATTTAGTAGAAACTGTACTTCAAATTTTGAATTTTGATGTTTTCCTGTGCTAGTGATATACCTTATGCTATCCTTTCATGATGCTGGGAGGTGCAGAGAGCTGCAGCTCCTGGTCAACCACAAGATCACAAAGGTAAACTCAAACCCATTCAGTACCCATATAATCATTTTGGTTTTCTATTTCAGTACATTATCCAATAAATTACATGAGCTATTCAACACATTTTTATGAAATAAGCTTTGTGTTAGCTGATTTTGTCCAACTGTAGGCTAAGGGAAATGTTCTAAGCACATTTAAGGTAGGCTGATTTATTGCTGCTTAGTTACTAAGTCGTGTCTGACTCTTGGACTGTAATCCCATGGACTGTAGCCTGCCAGGCCCCTCTGTCCATGGGATTTCCCAGAAAATACTGGAGTGGGTTGGCATTTCCTTCTCCAGGGGATATTCCCAACCCAGGGACTGAACCCACATTTCCTGCACTGGCACACAGATTCTTTACTACTGAGCCAAGGTAGGTTACAGTAAGCTATAATGTTCAGTTGCTTAGGTATATAGAATTAATTTTTGACTTAGAGGTTCAGTTCAGTTCAGTTGATCAGATGTCTCTGACTCTTTGTGACCCCAATGGACTGCAGCACTCCAGGCCTCCCTGTCTATCACCAACTCCCAGAGTCTACTCAAACTCATATCCATTGAGTCAGTGATGCCATCCAACCATTTCATCCTCTGTCATCCCCTTCTCCTCCCACCTTTAATCTTTTCCAGCATCAGGGTCTTTTCAAATGAGTCAGTTTTTTGCAACAGGTGGCCAAAGTATTGAAATTTCAGCTTTAGCTTCAGTCCTTCTAATGAATACTCAGGACTGATTTCCTTTAGGATGGACTGTTTTGGTCTCCTTGCAGTCCAAGGGACTCTCAAGAATCTTCTCTGACACCACAGTTCAAAAGCATCAATTCTTCAGCGCTCAGCTTTCTTTATAGTCCAATTCTCACATCCATACATGACTGCTAGAAAAATGACAGCTTTGACTATACGGACCTCTGTTGGCAAATTAAGGTCTCTGCTTTTCAATATGCTGTCTAGGTTGGTCATTACTTTTCTTCCAAGGAGCAAGCATCTTTTAATTTCATGGCTGTAGTACAATTAATTTCACCAAATTAATTAATTTGACAGTGAGATTAATTTCATCATCTACAGTGATTTGGAGTCTCCCAAAATTAAGTCTGTCAGTGTTTCCACATCTATTTGTCATGAAGTGATGTGACCAGATGCCATGATCTTCGTTTTCTTAATGTTGAGTTTTAAGCCACTTTTTCACTCTCCTCTTTCACTTTCATCAAGAGGCTCTTTAGTTCTTCTCCACTTTCTTCCATGAGGGTGGTGTCATCTGCATATCTGAAGTTATTAATATTTCTCCTGGCAATCTTGATTCCAGCTTGTGCTTCATCCAGCCCAGTGTTTCTCTGATGGCTCAGACAGTACAGAATTTGACTTACAAATTTTCGTTTTATGATGGACATCTCAGGATACTACCCCATCATAAGTCAGGGAAGATCTGTGTATATATTGTTGGTTCTATTTATTTGGAACATCTTGACTTACATACTATCCATTTTAAGTTCTTTAATTATTAGAAAGTTTAAAATGATCCAAGATAAAATTGAAGTATAAAGCTAATTTTTTCTTAAATCTGAAATCATGGAAGTATTCATGGTCATCTTTGAATATGTACTCTTTAAAAAGAATGTCCTAAGGCAGAATTATATTTCCTTCTTTTTAAGGGTTGTTTCGGTTTGAAATTCAAGGCTACTGCCATCTATTCACAATATTCTAATATTTCCTCATCCTTCCCAGCTGACCTTGCTGTATGTCACTTGAGGATTTGGAGCAACATATATCAATCCTCCTTTTCATTTTCTGCAAGTGTTTATAGGTAATAGCACTAATAGCCTCTATGTTTCATTAAATATTATATTTAATTTTCTCTACAAATTCATGTTATATGAGCCATTAGCTATCTTCTGAGCCTTCCATAATTGGGAGTTCATATGATCTATAATATGCTAACATGACTGATTTTCACAAAGCTGTGGTTACAATTCAGATTTCCAAATTAAATGAAATAATTATTTTTGACTTCATAATTAACTTAAGTAACAATTAGCATATTTGTTCATTTTCCTGCTATATCTTTTCCTATTAAAGATCTTTCTATACCCTGAACAGATATTGATACTACTAACACTATATTGTTTAATTAATTGATAAAAGATTAACATACCTTTAAAAGGGCTGTAACTTCTAAGTATTAAATTTTTAAGTATTAGTGGCTCAGTCGTGTCTGACTCTTTGTGTCCCCATGGACTGTAGCCAACCAAGCTCCTCCATCCATGGCATTCTCCAGGCAAAAATACTGGAGTGGGTTGCCATTTTCTTCTCCAGGGGGTCTTCCTGACCCAGGGATTGAACCCGAGTCTCCTACATTGCAGGCAGATGCTTTACCATCTGAGCCACCAAAGAAGCCCTGACTTCTAAGTATATACACATATATTTTAATAGAATGTTTAAGGCATATGGGCTCAACTGAAGAGAAGTCAATTTGAACATATACTTTAATATCCAGTTGTATCTTTGTGCCATTGTGTTGGACAATTTACCTGAGATGAGAGAACACTAAGAGAAAGTATTACATGAAGCAAATTGGTTCTGCTCTAAATTAATGATTAACCACTTCAATAGACTTTCATAATATTTAGCAATATTAGTGTATTTCTCATTTACTTTAATCTCCCATTTTCCATAACACCTATTTCAAACTTTACCAAATTTCCACCCCCTTTTATTTTCCTCATTCCCAATAGATAATTGAACCTCCAAACTTGCATAAAATATAATTTATATAAGACCTGATTCATAGAAGCAATGAGATAAGGAAATCTACCTATGTTTGTACACATCTTAACATCCTTCTCTCCTGCCTTAATACTGTCCTCTCTCCAGCTAAATTAAGTCCATTCTTATACGACATTCCCCGTGCCCCCTTCCTGCTTTATACAATAGCTAAAATGTCATCAAAACCAAGGAGAGAATGAGGTTTTCCTCCTCTAATATGGCAAACAGCAGGGGTTTAGGAAAGGTTGTGAGGTATACATAGTAGGTGAAAGGCTCCAGCAGAAAAAATATGTGAGGTTTTTGATCACATTTTATCCACAAATTTTATGAAGAATAAATTCAGTGAAAATTTTTAAGGTGTTACAATGCTAGGGATTCTCAATTTGGTGTATTCCAGTTCACTAATGTCTCCTAGCAAATAATATACAGAACTCAATCCATCTTTCCAACTGGGTTCACAGAGTTTGGATAAGAGCTAGACTCTAGGCCTCCCTCATCCCCATTGTTAAGGCAGTCTGAGTGCAGGCTGGAAAAGACTTTCCAGACACAGGGTATTTTATTTTATTTTTTTTTAAATTTTTTTATTTTTTTGCCATACAGATATAAATCATTTATTATTGTATTATCTTTATCAGTTTTAACTTTTTTTTAACTTGTTTTGATTCATTGCTACCCATAAATCATAGTTCTTTAGTCTTCCTTTTTCTACCTTTAAGAAATAGAATCTTTACCATTAAGATCTACCTGTTTCCTCCCACGTCACTTGTTCTGGCACGTGTACAGAGTGTGACTGTGTCCGACTCTTTCTATACCTTTTTCTGACAGAATATTCTTTCCTGACTCATAACTTCATGGTCATTTGAAACAGTTTTAATATTAACTAATTTGTTAAAACAGAACATCCCATACAAAATTTGTGCTTTCTTCTATTCTTTTCATTTTTCTAGGATCCTAAAGCTTTCTTCTGGTGTCTTAAGCCTTATGTTAGTCATTGTTCTTACTGTGTAAGCTGTCACACTCCTTTGATATTTCTCTGGCTGCATACTCCCACTTTCTAGCATTAGCTCTTCAGAATCCAAACTTCACTGCTTCATCTTTCTCAACCTTTGTTCCCACTGATTGATGTTTTTTTGCTTTTGAAATTCTTTTCACATCAGTGGATCTTTCCCTTCCCACCAGTTTGTAGAAGCAGACGGGTAGAATTGAAAACTACTGAAGAGAATCCCTACAAGTGCTGGTTTTGTTGAGATAAGTTTCATACAATTTGTGGGTGCTCAAAATTGCAAATTAGTCACTGGTGATTCAGTTCAGTTCAGTACTGTCGCTCAGTCGTGTCTGACTCTTTGCGATTCCATGAATCACAGCACGACCTGTCCATCACCAACTCCCGGAGTTTACTCAAACACACCACAGTTCAAAAGCATCAATTCTTCGGCACTCAGCCTTCTTCACAGTCCAACTCTCACATCCATACATTACCACTGGAAAAACCATAGCCTTGACTAAACGGACCTTTGTTGGCAAAGTAATGTCTCTGCTTTTGAATATGCTATCTAGGTTGGTCATAACTTTCCTTTCAAGGAGTAAGCGTCTTTCAATTTCATGACTGCAATCACCATCTGCAGTGATTTTGGAGCCCAAAAAGTATAAAGTCTGACACTGTTTCCCCATCTATTTGCCATGAAGTGATGGGACCAGATGCCATGATCTTAGTTTTCTGAATGTTGAGCTTTAAGCCAACTTTTTCACTCTCCTCTTTCACTTTCATCAAGAGGTTTTTTAGTTCCTCTTCACTTTCTGCCATAAGGGTGGTGTCATCTGCATATCTGGGCCCCCAAATTGGAGTGACTATACTCCTAGGAAAAAACAGTATCAGACAATACAGGTCCAAACGGTTTTCAAGGGTCAATATTCTAAGAGAAATGGAATGTTTAAGTGTACAAACCTGGCTATAAATTATAAACACTTGTCTTATAAATTATAAACACTGCTGCTGCTGCTGCTGCTGCTAAGTCACTTCAGTCGTGTCCGACTCTGTGCCACCCCATAGACGGCAGCCCACCAGGCTCCCCCGTCCCTGGGATCCTCCAGGTAAGAACACTGAAGTGGGTTGCCATTTCCTTCTCCAGTGCATCAAAGTGAAAAGTGAAAGTGAAGTCGCACAGTCCTGTCCGACTCTTTGCGACCCCATGGACTGCAGCCTACCAGTCTCCTCCGTCCATGGGATTTTCCAGGCAAGAGTACTGGAGTGGGGTGCCATTGCCTTCTCCGAGGGTATTTTAGAATATAGAGAATTTATTGAGAACAAAGGGCTGATGTAATGAGGGGCACAGCAGAGACAGCTGGCTGACTTCCTGATGGGCCAGAGAGAGCAAACTGAAAGGAGAATAGAGAGTGAGATGCTGTTAGAACAGCGGGTGGGCTCAAGGGAGAGTCAATGCTTTAGTGGGATTGCAGCCACTTGTTTTAGTCTCTGGATAAGATCCTCTCCAGATCCTCTGGAGAAGGAAATGGCAACCCACTCCAGTACTCTTGCCTGGAAAATCCCATGGACAGAGGAACGTGATAGGTTACAGTCCATGGGGTCACAAAGAGTTGGACATGACTGAGCAACTTCACTTTCTTTTCACTTTTTATAGTCTCAGGGCAAATGAAATCTCTATAGAAAGGGGTAGTGTTAGGTCATTGGTCAGTATTCTATATGGTGCATATGTTCCTTAATATAGACAGGGGAGCTGGCTGGTTAGGAGCAGGATAGTGAATGAAAAACCAGATAGGCCCATGACAATAGTTGCCATGGAGCTTGGTTAATTCTGGGGATACTGTCCTATGACCTCAGTATAGGGTTCCACTCCCATCTTATCATTTGCACTAGAGGGACAAGTCTCCCACTTTACATCAAAGTATTACTTTCACCAACACTTCCTGAAAAGACAAACTGTCTAATGTGATTTGTGAGAAATCCCTCTAAGTCTTCATGTATTGCCTTGAATTAAAAAAAAAAAATCTTCTAGGATAGAATTACTTAGTTTCCTGTTCTAGAAGTTGCAGTGGTGGTTCTGACATTTGTCAGGCACTGACTCCCTGAAACTTGATAGAAAAATTGAGCTTTACAATAGAACATAATGAATTGAGTTTGGATGTCCAACTGACCCTGAACTGTTCTTTATTGAGAACTGAAACTTCACTTTTAGCAATTAAATAGATTTGTTAGAGTAAACTCTTAGAAAATGGCATAAATTGCTTTCTTGGTAGAAAAATCTCACATTGAGAAGGATATTTTGATGTGATGAATTTTTGTTTTTATTCTAATTTTATATTAACAAAAAGTAGTGTAAATATTTTAAAAAATGATTTATGCTTATTTAACCTAACAAGTCATATATATTAAAAAAAAACTTTATCTAAACAATATTCTCTTTTCTATTATTCTCTATGAACTCTGTTCCTCAATAATATCTCCCCAAAGTTTACTGAAAATTTTTAGAAACAAGAATCCTCAGGTTATTTTATGGCCAATTTAATCCTTGACCTCTTCACTTACACTGTCAAAAATGTCAGTTAATGTCAAAAATATCAGTGATTTTGTTTAAAGTGCTCATCCTTTTCAGTAAGTTTAAAATGTTACTTTACACTGACCTTGAACCAAATTGTAATATCTTATGAATAATGATTACCAATATGGCCCATTACAGCTCTGACATTAAATAAAACAGAATTTATTGAGACAAATGTCAATTTCATATGTGTGTGTATATAGATAGATGAATTGATAGATATAGATATATAATTTCTATATATATATATAAATTGTGTGTGTGTGTGTGTGTGTATATGTCAAAAATATCCATGGTTACTCTTACCCCAAACAACAGCTCCTCTGTCTTATTCTTTGTGGACAATGAATGTTTCCTGCTATATTAGTAAAGAAGGGAGGCCATCAAGCCCCCCCTGATCCTGCATCATGAGAGGATTCAGGGAAAAAAGCCAGATACTGACCTCAGATAGCTAAGGTACAGATCAGAGGAATAATTTCAATAGCCCCTGACTCTTACATCTTTCTATTCAAAGAAAGACATTAAGTTAATTGACTTGAGATATTCGTTTTTCTTTTCTAATCTTTTGATGTTCCAGCTACCTGGATTTTAAAAATTCACTTACCTTACCTCTTAGGAGCAGTCCCTCAGAGCTATCTGAAAAGCTGCCTTCCACAGGTCTTAGAATACTTAGAATTGTTATACTTACACTCAAGTCTAATGGTTAAATTCAATTTTGCATGTATCTTTTCTTATTTCATCAAGAAGCTTTTTAGTTGCTCTTCACTTTCTGCCATAACGGTGGTGTCATCTGCATATCTGAGGTTATTGATCTTTCTCCCGGCAATCTTGATTCCAGCTTGTGCTTCTTCCAGCCCAGCGTTTCTCATGATGAACTCTGCATATAAGTTAAATAAGCAGGGTGACAATATACAGCCTTGACGAACTCCTTTTCCTATTTGGAACCAGTCTGTTGTTCCATGTCGGCTTCCTGACCTGCACATAGGTTTCTCAAGAGGCAGGTCAGGTGGTCTGGTATTCCCATCTCTTTCAGAATTTTCCACAGTTTATTGGGATCCAAACAGTCAAAGGCTTTGGCATAGTCAATAAAGCAGAAATAGATGTTTTTCTCGAACTCTCTCACTTTATCGATGATCCAGCAGATTGAAAGAGGAGAGTGAAAAAGATGGCTTAAAGCTCCACATTCAGAAAATAAAGATCATGGCATCTGGTCCCATCACTTCATGGGAAATAGATGGGGAAACAGTGGAAACAGTGTCAAACTTTATTTTTTGAGGGGCTCCAAAATCACTGCAGATGGTGACTGCAGCCATGAAATTAAAAGACGCTTACTCCTTGAAAGGAAAGTTATGACCAACCTAGATAGCATATTGAAAGTCAGAGACATTACTTTGCCAACAGAGGTCTGTCTAGTCAAGGCTATGGTTTTTCTAGTGGTCATGTATGGATGTGAGAGTTGGACTGTGAAGAAAGCTGAGCACCGAAGAATTGATGCTTTTGAACTGTGGTGTTGGAGAAGACTCTTGAGAGTCCCTTGGACTGCAAGGAGATCCAACCAGTCCATTCTGAAGGAGATCAGCCCTGGGATTTCTTTGGAAGGAATGGTGCTAAAGCTGAAACTCCAGTTTTGGCCACCTCATGTGAAGAGTTGACTCATTGGAAAAGACTCTGATGCTGGGAGGGATTGGGGGCAGGAGGAGAAAGGGACGACAGAGGATGAGATGGCTGGATGGCATCACTGATTCGATGGACGTGAGTCTGAGTGAACTCCGGGTGTTGGTGATGGACAGGGAGGCCTGGCGTGCTGTGATTCATGGGGTCGCAAAGAGTCGGACACGACTAAGCGACTGAACTGAACTGAACTTTCATATTTCAGTCTTCTTTCATATGTATGTTTTTTCTTTAGACCCACTATCTAGGAACTGATTCCAAAAAATTTTAGAGTTTTCATGGTAAAAGCCAAGAAAAGACAGGTTATTACTTCCCAGTTTGACTAATGGCTACCCTTTCACACCCAAATCTTACTTGTCTGAAAGGCAAAACGTTTTTCCCCACATGATTACCATCAGGAATAAAGGTATATTTTAGGGAAATGATGTCTATGAATAGGCTATCTTCCATTCATAGTTTTATAGTTTTACCCTTATGAATATAATATAGTCATTATTCCTTAAAACAATGGCATAGCATTTCATATAAAAATAACAAATACAATGACACAAGAGGTATTTCTCTATAGCACTTGATGTGGCAAAGCTGAGGACTACTAGGAACATTCAGAAGTTTAGAAAGCTACTTCATAGAAGAGATTTTTTCTCACTGCAGACTTAAAATTAATCTTTAAAAATAATGGAGATATAATTTACTTTCAATTAGAAGTCATTTAAATAATTATCATGTAATACATACTTTTGTGAGCATATTCTTACATAAAATAATTATGCTTTTTTAAAAGAGAAGTAAATTAAAACTTTCATGAATATTCAGTTAGTGGTATCAGTTCAGTTCAGTTCAGTCACTCAGTCATGTCCGACTCTTTGCGACCCCATGATTCACAGCACGCCAGGCCTCCCTGTCCATCACCAACTCCCGGAGTTCACCCAGACTCACGTCCATCGAGTCAGTGATGCCATCCAGCCGTCTCATCCTCTGTCGTCCCCTTCTTCTCTGCCTCCAATCCCTCCCAGCATCAGGGTCTTTTCCAATGAGTCAACTCTTCGCATCAGGTGGCCAAAGTATTGGAGTTTCAGCTTCAGCATCAGTCCTTCCAATGAACACCCAGGACTGACCTCCTTTAGGATGGACCGGTTGGATCTCCTTGCAATCCAAGGGACTCTCAAGAGTCTTCTCCAACACCACAGTTCAAAAGCATCAATTATTCGGTGCTCAGCTTTCTTCCGGAGAAGGCAATGGCACCCCACTCCAGTACTCTTGCCTGGAAAATCCCATGGATGGAGGAGCCTGGTAGGCTGCAGTCCATTGGGTCGCTAAGGGTCAGACACGACTGAGCGACTTCACTTTCACTTTTCACTTTCATGCACTGGAGAAGGAAATGGCAACCCACTCCAGTGTTCTTGCCTGGAGAATCCCAGGGATGGGGGAGCCTGGTGGGCTGCCGTCTGTGGGGTCACACAAAGTTGGACACGACTGAAGTGACTTAGCAGCAGTAGCAGCAGCTTTCTTCACAGTTCAACTCTCACATCCATACATGACCACTGGAAAAACCATAGCCTTGACTAGACGGACCTTTGTTGCCAAAGTAATATCTCTGCTTTTCAATATGCTATCTAGGTTGGTCATAACTTCCAAGGAGTAAGCGTCTTTTAATCGTATGGCTGCAATCACTATCTGCAGTGATTTTGGAGCCCAAAAAAACAATGTCTGACACTGTTTCCACTGTTTCATGTTAGTGGTATAAATCACCACAAAAAATTACTTCCTAAGGTTATGAGCATGATTAGCGAATTGTTTTCTGAAAATTTATCATGTACCAACATATCAGAATAGCCAAGTGAGTTTGCAATGACCTTTTCCTTTAAGTAAAATCAGGATGTTTACCTTAGCAAGAATGCTGCCTTTCTTGCTACTCAACCTTTATCTGAGTAACTATAGTGAAATTTAGGAAATAATACAAATTTTTAAACATGACATTTACTTAGGTATTGTATACCTTCCTGAGAATCAATTACTCAGAAGCTAAGCGTTACTGTCAAACTGAAAAAAAAAAATACAGGCATCTTCACTCTCTTTGTGGATTTTATATGAATGTGAGGAAAAAGTTTTCTCCAGTAATATTTCTCATTAGTCAGTAGAAAACATGGCATCATAGAGATTCACTCATATTGTAGTTTCCTAGATAATTTTTCACATATTTCTCTCAATTTATTGAAGAACTGTGTTGAGATATGAAAACCAACAGAATCATAAACACTCAAGGTAACATAAGGAGCATCATCTGATCTAGTTTTGCACTGGATATTCTCTGCTCTCATTCACAATACTAACAAGAAACTTCTAGTCTCTTTGAGTATATTTGGTGATAGAACACTAAAGTTTTATGTAATCCATTCATTCAATTTTGTGGCTAATTTAATTGTTAAGGAATTGTTTAGTTTCAGACAAACGTGGCATTTGAACCCATTAGTCTTTCATTTTAGATCAAATATTTCTTCAACCTGGTCCTTTCTTATATACTGGAAGATAACTACCATGTATCATATACAGTGGACAGAACTAAACATAAGGCCCTTACTATGAGTTAATCAGTGGGCTAGGGCTACACTGCTTCTTGTACCAACAATACTCTTTAGTTAACTAGGTGAATTAAAAAAAAAAAATACCTACAAGTATAAACTGTCACTTGTAGAATGTAAAATGTGTATTGTTCCTATGTCACTGATAACACAACTTCTATTTCTAGTACAATTAACACTGCTATTAATATTACTTTTAATTATTTAGGTTCTTATAATTTCCATACATTATAAATATATGTTATCTAAAACATAGTTGGAAATTTTATTGTAAATATTACAGAGGGACAAGAATCACACATAACTTTTATCATAGCAAATAGCAGTATGTGGAATATCTGTTTTCACATACTGAACACTAAGTATTGTAGGAGTGATTTCTCACACACAGCAGAGTGGGTAAGTTTGAAAATTACTGCAACTTTCTAGTTTTATCCTTGGAGACAAATTCCAGTCTTCAGATTGGGGCTATAAAGAGCCTGACATTTGCAATGAGTTTAAGAGTTAGAGGAAATTGCGATAGCATATTAGGAAGCAGAGATAAAGGAATGAAAGAGCTATGCAGAAAATGGCTTCAAAACCTGCTTGGGAGTTGTCATGAGTGATTACCGAGTACTGTTGTTCAATCACTAAGTCATGTCCAACTCTTTGTGACCCCATGGACTACAGCTTGCCAGGTTCCTCTGTCCTTCGGTATCTCCTCAAGTTTACTCAAATTCATGTCCATCAAGTCAGTGATGCTATCTAACCATTTCATCTTCTGCTGCTCCCTTCTCTTATTGCCTTCAGTCTTTCCTAGCATCAAGGTCTTTTCCAATGGGTCAGCTCTTTGCACCAGGTGGCCAAGGTACTGGAGTTTCAACTTCAAGAACAGTTCTACCAGTGAATATTCAAGGTTGATTTTCTTTAGGATCGACTAGCAATCAAAATGCCAACATTCGTTGAATCACAGAGAAAGCAAGGGAATTCCAGAAACACATCTACTTCTACTTCATTGACTAAAGACTTTTACGGTGTGGATCACAACTAAGTGTGGAAGATTCTTAAAAAGATGGGAGTACTAAACCACCTTACCTGTCTCCTGAGAAACCTGTATGCAGGTCAAGAAGCTACAGTTAGAACTGGACAAGAAACAACTGACTACTTCAAAATTGGGAAAAGAGTATGACAAGGAAGGCTGTATATTGTCATCCTGCTTATTTAACTTACACACAGAGTACATTGTGTGAAATTCTGGGCTGCATAAATCACAAGATATAATCAAAATGGCCTGAAATATCAATAACCTCAGATATGCAGATGATATCATCCTAATGGGAGAAAGTGAAGAGAGACTAAAGAGCCTCTTGATGAGGGTGAAAGAGGAATGAAAAAGCTGGCTTGAAGCTCAACATTCAAAAAACTAAGGGATCATGGATCTGGTCCCATCATTTCATGGCCAATAGAAGGGGAAAAAGTGGAAGCAGTGATAGATTTTGTTTCTAAGACTCTAAGATCACTGAGGATGGTGATTGCAGCCATGAAATTAAAACACACTTGCTCCTTGTAAGGAAAGCCATGACAAACCCAGACAGTGTATCAAAAAGCAGAGACATCAATTTGCTGACAAAGGTATCTGTAGTCAACACTACAGTTTTTCCAGTAGTCATGAACTGATATGAGAGTTGGATCATAAAGGAGGCTGAACTACAAAGTATTGATGCTTTCAAATGTGATGCTGGAAAGACTCTTGAGAGTCCCTTCGACTGCAAGAAGATTACTGAGTACTGGCTCTTAAGTAAGCAGAGAGAAATTACACCAGAGAAGACACAAACTATTAGAAAGCTGTAAACTGAATCATCCCCAGAGCTCATCCACGGCAGTGAGATGTTCTGGTCAGCGTGCCTGGGATTCCCAAGCACAGCAGAGACTCCAGAGGTGTCATGGTTTAGTATTAAGGGTTAATTCCAGCCAGAATAGGGTCTCCCAGGTGGCACTGATGGTAAAGAAGCTGCCTGACAATGTTGGGGACTAAAGAGAGGTGGGTACTATCCCTGGGTCAGGAAGATCTGGAGGAGGGCACAGCTACTCAGTCCAATATTCTTGTCTAGAGAATCCCATGGCCAGAGGAGTCTGGTGGGCTACAGTCCATAGGGTGGCATGACAAGCAGCTTAGCACACATGCATGCTCACTAAGAATAAAGTCTACTTTTCAGCCACTTTCATAAATGTAAAATTTTGTTCTTGAAGTGATTAAATGGATAGCCTTTGAAGGAAGTAAACAAAATCTAGACATTCAGAAGTGCAAAATTACAGACTATAACATCAACAGACATAATGAAAAGCAGAATCATCAAGATTCATTTCACAGGAAACCAGGAGACACAGATGTCAAAATTAGCAGACACAGATGTCAAAACAGATGTTAAAACTGTTTATGAGTATTTAAAGGAAAAAATGAACATAATGAGCAAATAAATGGAAAATACAAAACAAGACTCAAGTAGAACTCCTAGAGGTGAAAAATAGAATTGAAAACCCCTCTGCATATGACTAACTGTGGATTAAACACTGCATAAAGAAAGTATCAGGGACTTAAAAAACACAGCAGCAAAATATACTGATTGAAGCAAAGAAAGAAAAATGATGAAAAAAAACTTAAAAAAATGATATTTAATAATCTGTGGATTGATATTGAATGATCTAACGTGAGTGAAGGTGCTTTTATAAAAACCTAACTGATACTTTTGCAAATTTATTGCAAAATTTGTCCATATATAAACATTAAAGAACTCAAAAAATAAATTATAAAATTCTGCAGCAAAGTATATCACAATAAAATTGCTTAAAACAAGTAATAAAGTCTTTAAAGAAGTAAAAAACCAATTTTTTTTGTACAAGGGAACACATATAGGGATGACTTCAGACTATGTAAACCAGAAGACAATATAATAACTTCTTTAGAGTGATGAAAGAAAACAAAAAACTTTCAGCATAGAATATTGGATCATATCCAGTGAGAATATACCTTAAAGAAAAATAGATAGGAGAATTTATTACAAATAGTTCTGCATTTCAATATATGTTAAAGAATAGTAGGATTTTAAGATAAAATACAATAAATGTTTAAAAAAAAGGGATATTCAGGCAAAAGGGAAATGATACCAGATACAAATAGAAATCAACACAAATAAATGATGATTGGACATATTGAATAAATATAAAATAATTGAAAAATGATTTATAGACCACTCCATTAAAAACATTCCATTTGATAGTAACTTATTACTATCAAATATTAGTAGAGCATTCAACAAATTAAACCATAAAATTTGTGACAAAACATCTGTCAACAAATTTTAAACACTTAAAAATATAATGGATGTTACAAAATCTCTACAAAAACCCCAGACATATGAAATGAAATAAATCTTCATGACCACCGTAACAGTAACTTTTAATTGCAAAATCACAGGGAAATTAGAAAATATTTTGAAAATGAATGAAAATGAACATGTAGCCTATTCAAATTTGAGGATTCAGCTAAAGTGGTTTTCTGGAGCCTCAAATGACACAAATTATTCTTATTGAAATGCTTTCAAATTGGAAAGATAATATTATTAAATCCATGGTGTAAAAGCCTGTCTTATTAAGTCAAAAAAAGGAGACAAAGTAACCCTTAAATAAGAAAAAAATGGCTCATATAATAATGGAAATCAATGAAATAGAAATAGTAGATATTGTTAACAAATCCAGAGCTGCTTCTTTATAAAATATCTATAAAATTGATTCATATTTAAATAGACTGATCAAGTATTTAAAGAGAGGAAGAGAAGTTGAGATTGAGAGAAAGAATACAAGTTATCAGTATGAGGAATTAGAGACTGAATATCATAACATCATAAATGCATTATAAGAATAATAAGGGAATTATATCACTAAGAAAATTTAGGTGAATTAATGCTGCAGACTATCAGCATGAACAAGATGGACCACCATCCAAATTTGGCCCAGAGTTAGAGACCGATAATACTACTACACACACCAGCAGGGCATTAAAAGATGTACTATTTTCATAATGAAGCTTTCTAGGGAAAGTAGAGCATCTACCAAGCAGGTCCAAAAATGGTGAGAGAGCAGGAAAAGGAGAGCGGCTTGTAATTTTTATTGTAGTTAGACTGTGTGACGAGGCTGAAAGTTTCAGCATTGCAGAAACCTACAGTTTTGGACCTGCTGGTGCTAAATGCAGGAGCATTTAGGTTTTCATACCAACTTACATAGATATGGGTCAGAAAGCAAAGAGGGAGTGTTGAATTTTATAAGGTATTAGCCCAAATTGGTGTCAGCCTCTTTGTTACACATGGACAACACCCTGGAAAGACTTTACTCAAAGTAACTCAAGAAGAAGTAGGAAGTTTGATTACCATTGTAGAATTAAAATAATTTGATTCTTAATTAAATTTTCCCCACAATGAAAACTGTTGGTGAGATGGTTTACCTGGTTCACATAGCCATCTGTCTTCCACATACTGATTTATTGAGAAAAGCAAGGGGGGTTATGGTTTCCTTTAAGTGATATTGAAAAGAAAACAGAAAATCAGCCATTTAACTAATGTCCTATGTCTCAAGTACTATTCAGAATAACTTGTTCTCCAATCCTTGTAAACTATATCGAGTTGTCAGTTGAAACCCAGTGGTCTAGATACTGTAAATGAAATTTCTGAGATCAGCATAAGCCTTTGGTCTGATTGCAAACACTGTAGTTTTAGTCTACTTACTTTTTTGCTATCAAAAGACATAGTGTCATTTATGGACTACATCTGCTTGCTTCTTTGTCAGTACATGCTGAAAACCTTGGCTTTTTATACTCCACAGTAACTGAGTAGGATTCCACCTATCACTGTATCAAAATCTGACCTCTTTTGATCAAGAAAATAGAATTCAAGACAATAGAAATAGTACAATAACCAGAATATTAATATCAAATTGCATCTTAATACTATACACCAAAGCTTTCAATGTTGGGCTTTCAGTTAAATTTAGGTCCAGATGTTTCTTCTCTGATAATAATAAAGGTTTCCTGGCAGGTGAGACATTGATATGGCATTTGATTTAATTATAGATTTAGAAGCTCTATGTTTTACTGACCAAGATGGCAAATTCATGAAGCAAGAATTGATAAATAAGCCATCATCAGAAGATTTTTCCAGAATTCAAGATACATAGTATGTCCCTGCTAACTACAAATGTCACAAAAGCTTTATTACATCTGCAGCAATTTTCTAGCATGACAATGGAGTAATAAATTCTGTTAAAGAACCAGAGAAATCTAAAAACTTAAAAATATTTCCCTTAAAATGTTTACACCTAAGAAGTGGTCCTTAAGTAGTCAAACTTTAATTTTCAAGCAATTAAGTTGTCTTACAGAATCAAGTCCTGACAAAAACAGTAAAAAAAAAATACAATAAGGTATAAGTGAATAGTTGTGTGTATAGGGTATTTGTAATTCATATATGATATATACCGTGGGTAAAGTCAGTTTCAGAATTGAGAGTAGGAAAGGTCAGAAATGTTTTTCTCAAATGGTATGGCCTATAGGAATGAATATGGAGCATCTGTCTAGCAGAAGCTATATTTTTCCATTCTTCATTGAATAGAGCAAAGTCTGTATAAAGCCTATAGGGCTGCTCTGCTGCTGCAGTATGACAGATTATTAGCTTCAGTGGAAACGGTTAGAAGTCTCTACTCTTAATGAAAGCAATCTTATTATTTCTCTAGAGTTTCATTTTATTAACTTTCAGACACCGATAAATGTACAGATTTAATCCTGCAGTGTATCATAGCACATGCTTTTGATTTCAATAGTTTTTCAGGGAGGATAAATTATTTTAAGAAAGGCCGACTATAGCAATGATTATTAAGATCTGTCTTTAAGCATTTGTTATGTGATATTTAATAAATTACTAATAATAATTTGTACCAAATTGTATATGTCCCCATTGAGTGTTAATGATAATTTGGTATATAAGTATATTAAATAATGTTGAAATGAATACCTGAGACTGGATTTTTTTTCTTATCAATTAATAATTCAATGAGGATACTTATGAATTGCACAGCTTTGAGTCTAGTATATTTGAGTATTTCCTGGGGCTAGATCAGCTTTTGCTATGACCCTGGTATAATGACCATATTGACAAAAAGCTATGGAACTGTTGAAACTAGAAGTAAAGATTACTCTGATAGAGCTTTTAACTCAGTGTGTGATCAAAATTTGAAATGTAGCAGGAATTTTTGAAGGAGCAATTTAAACATAACATTAGGCAACATGATCTAATTAGGAAATTATTAAATGTATGTTCAAATTTGGGTAGAAATAATTTTCTAAATGCTTCCTTCAAAAATATAATTTATTTTTTAATTCTGTGAAATAAATATTTGGGACAGCATAATTTTGAGTACTGCTTTTAATTGCTTTGAAGAATTAGCAGTATTTGTTTTTGCTAGGCCGTTCTGCTATGAGTGTATTTAAAGCATTGTTAAAGTGTCAAGATTTGAAAGTGAATGTAACAACACTCAGTATAGCACACTAAATAGTATTTGTTCCAAAAGAAGGGATATTTCTAACCAATTTACTAGAGGTTGTTACAATTGGTGTGAAAATAAAATATGATAAATATGCAATCATGATTATTAGTGCAGAGGATGACCTGAAATGGATAGTTGTAAAATGGATAAATAATATGTTGGTGACAACCTGAAAAAAAACGTTGCCTACTTTTTATTTATGAACAAATTAATTAGGTTAAAAAATAGATTCCAAATTGAGTAATTTGGAATTGATTAAATTAAACTGATTAATTTAAAACAGATATAAGTATGTTATATGACTTTTTATTGTATAATGGATTCCATTAATGTTTCACATTCAATTACTGAACACATATGTATGTCAGACATTTTACTAAGTACTAAAATAAGATGAATAGGAGAGTTTCTTCCCCTGACATTGACTTTTGGTAGGGAAGGTAAGCCTAAATCATATAAATAAATATCTATCTATGAACTAATATAAATTCAGAATTAAATATACAGATTTGTATAAATATTTATATTATGGAAAAGTATATCAAAATAAAGGGGCTCTGATTAACACAACTCAATTTTGCTTATGTATTTATAAAGATTAATATAGGTCTATATTTAATCAACTTGCTTCATAAATAACCATGATATGTACAATTCTTTTTTTATTTTAGTGCTGATTATCAGTCTCGTTCTTACTCCTCCTAGATAGAGGTTATTGGGGATTACTTGGGATGATGTTAGAGTATTTTTCCTTCGTGTATGTACCTGTGGTTCCAGGTCTGTGCACTGCAATATTGCTCCAAATATTCATCGGTGCATAAATGATTTGAATCACAGCAGATAGAATTCTTACTTATATTTCAGTTCAGTTCAGTCGCTCAGTCATGTCCGACTCTTTGCAACCCCATGAATCGCAGCACACCAGGCCTCCCTGTCCATCACCAACTCCCGGAGTTCACTCAGATTCACGTCCATCGAGTCAGTGATGCCATCCAGCCATCTCATCCTCTGTCATCCCCTTCTCCTCCTGCCCCCAATCCCTCCCAGCATCAGAGTCTTTTCCAGTGAGTCAACTCTTCGCATGAGGTGGCCAAAGTACTGGAGTCTCAGCTTTGGCATCATTCCTTCCAAAGAAATCCTAGGGCTGATCTTCAGAATGGACTGGTTGGATCTCCTTGCAGTCCAAGGGACTCTCAAGAGTCTTCTCCAACACCACAGTTCAAAAGCATCAATTCTTCGGCGCTCAGCTTTCTTCACAATCCAACTCTCACATCCATACCACATGACCACATGAAAAACCATAGCCTTGACTAGATGAACCTTTGTTGGCAAAGTAATGTCTGCTTTTGACTATGCTATCTAGATTGGCCATAGCTTTCCTTCTAAGGAGTAAGCGTCTTCTAATTTCATGGCTGCAGTTACCATCTGCAGTGATTTTGGAGCCCAAAAATATAAAGTCTGACACTGTTTCCCCATCTATTTCCCATAAAGTGATGGGACCGGATGCCATGGTCTTAGTTTTCTGAATGTTGAGCTTTATTGTGATCCACACAAATCAAAGGCTTTGGCATAGTCAATAAAGCAGAAACAGACGTTTTTCTGGAACTCTCTTGCTTTTTCCATGATCCAGCAGATGTTGGCAATTTGATCTCTGGTTCCTCTGCCTTTTCTAAAACGAGCTTGAACATCAGGAAGTTCACGGTTCACATATTGCTGAAGCCTGGCTTGGAGAATTTTGAGCATTACTTTACTATCATGTGAGATGAGTGCAATTGTGTGGTAGTTTGAGCATTCTTTGGCATTGCCCTTCTTTGGGATTGGAATTTCAGTCTTTGCAGTACAAAGTTTGTTTCACACACACTAATATGTCTTTCCTTCTATTGTACTTGGTGTAGGTTGGAAAGCTGATCGATTTTCTTTAGACCACAATGGCTGGATTGAAAGTAAACTTTATAGAATTGTGCTTTGCTTTGTTCTATTTTTTTTTTTTTTTTGTAAATTGAGTTATTAGATGTTGATCTTGAGGATTTATATACCTTATGGCAGAAAGTGAAAAAGAACTAAAGAGCCTTTTGATGAAAGTGAAAGCAAAAGAGGAGAGTGAAAAAGTTGGCTTAAAACTCAACATTCAGAAAACTATGATCATGGCATCTAGTCCCATGACTTCATGGCAAATAGATGGGGAAACAATAGAAACAGTGAGAGACTTTATTTTCTTGGGCTCCAAAATCACTGCAGATGGTGACTGCAGCCATGAAATTAAAAGGCACTTGCTCCTTGGAAGAAAAGCTATGAGCAACCTAGACAGCATATTAAAAAGCAGAGACGTTCAGTTCAGTTCAGTTCAGTTCAGTCACTCAGTCATTTCCGACTCTTTGTGACCCCATGAATTGCAGCACTCCAGGCCTCCCTGGCCATATTCGCCAGGCCTCCATCATCGTATTCCAGAGTTCACTCAAACTCAGGTCCATCCAGTCGATGATATCATCCAACCATCTCATCCTCTGTCATCGCCTTTTCCTCCTACCCCAATCCCTCCCAGCATCAGAGTCTTTTCCAATGAGTCAACTCTTCTCATGCAGTGGCCAAAGTACTGGAGTTTCAGCTTTAGAACACCCAGGGCTGATCTCCTTTAGAATGGACTGGTTGGATCTCCTTGCAGTCCAAGGGACTCTCAAGAGTCTTCTTCAACACCACAGATCAAAAGCATCAATTTCTCAGAGTTTAGCTTTCTTCACAGTCCAACTCTCACATCCATACATGACCACAGGAAAAACCATAGCCTTGACTAGACAAACCTTGTTGGCAAAGTAATGTCTCTGCTTTTCCATATGCTGTTTAGGTTGGTCATAACTTTTCTTCCAAGGAGTAAGCATCTTTTAATTTCATGGCTGCAGTCACCATCTGCAGTGATTTTGGAGCCCCCAAAAATAACGTCTGACACTGTTTCCACTGTTTCCCCATCTATTTCCCATGAAGTGATGGAACCAGATGCCATGATCTTTGTTTTTTGAATGTTGAGCTTTAAGCCAACTTTTTCACTCTCCACTTTCACTTTCATCAAGAGGCTTTTTAGTTCCTCTTCACTTTCTGCCAAGGGTGGTGTCATCTGCATACCTGAGGTTATTGATATTTCTCCTGGCAATCTTGATTCTAGCTTGTGCTTTTTCCAGCCTGTTTCTCATGATGTACTCTGCATAGAAGTTAAATAAGCAGGGTGACAATATACAGCCTTGATGTACTCCTTTTCTTATTTGGAACCAGTGTGTTGTTCCATGTTCAGTTCTAACTGTTGCTTCCTGACCTGCATATCGGTTTCTCAAGAGGCAGGTCAGGTGGTCTGGTATTCCCATCTCTTTTAGAATTGTCCACAGTTTATTGTGATCCATACAGTCAAAGGCTTTGGCATAGTCAATAAAGCAGAAATAGATGTTTTTCTGGAACTCTCTTGCTTTTTCCATGATCCAGCGGATGTTGGCAATTTGATCTCTGGTTCCTCTGCCTTTTCTAAAACCAGCTTGAACATCTGGAAGTTCACGGTTCACATATTGCTGAAGCCTGGCTTGGAGAATTTACTTTACCAATAAAGGTCCATCTAGTCAAAGCTATGGTTTTTCCAGTAGTCATGTATAAGAGTTGGATTATAAAGAAAGCTGAGTGTGGAAGAATTGATGCTTTTGAACTGTGGTATTGGAGAAGACTGTTCAGAGTCCTTGGATTGAAAGGAGATCCAGCCAGTCCATCCTAAAGGAAATCAGTCCTGAATATTCATTGGAAACACTGCTGAAGCTGAAACTCCAATACTTTGGCCATGTGATGCAAAAATCTGACTCATTGGAAAAGACACTGATGTTGGGAGAGATTGAAGGTGGGAGCAGAAGGCGAAAACACAGGTTGAGATGGTTTGATGGCCTCACTGATGGGATGGACATGAGTTTGAGTAAGCTGTAGGAGTTGGTAATGGACAAGGAAGCCTGGTGTGCTACAGTCCATGGGGTCGCAGAGTCGGACACCAGTTTGCGACTAAACTGAACTGATGCTGAAATGTATTATTCTGAGGAGACTTTTGTAGGAAACAGATTTCTGCTAGGATTAGTTACTTCACAATGGAATAAAAGGTTTTCAACTAATATTGCTTTCCTGGGAACCATTCAACCAACTTTTTCTCACTTAATGTCTTTTGCATATATCTCTTTACCATCTGATTTTAACTTACTAGTTGAATTTGTTGTAGTGGTGGAATCAAGAACATTCAGTAGGAAAAGAGGAATAAACTTGAAATAATACATGAGAATCAAATGAAGCCAAACTTCATTTTAAATTATTGCTTAATATTTAAATTTTGATAAGGCCCCCTAGAGGGCTTCAGTTTATTTCTTTCATCATCTTCTGGTGGAATGTATTTATTTTCATTTATTTTCCTAGTACTTATTTTAGTTGTATCAGTACCCTATGTTGAATCTGGGGTCTCATGGGAACATGTGACCTCCTGTGAAACTTGCTCTCTGCTTTATTTTATGTTTATCTTATGGATGAAGTGACAAAGTGCTATTTTTTAATATTTTATTTTATTTATTTTTTGGCCACACAGGGTCTTAGTTGTGGGATGCAGGATTTTTTCTTTTCTTTCTTTCTTTCTTTTTTTTTTTTTTAAAGTTGTAGCATGTGGGATCTAGTTTCCTGACCAGGGATTGATCTCAGGCCGCCTTGCTTTGGGAGTGTGGAATGTCAGCCACTGAGCCACTAGGGAAGTCCTGCAAAGTACTATTGAAAGTGGAGAAATTTGCATCATGGTAGAAAGTTATTAAATTTCCAGATTTACTGAGGTCCTATTTGTCATATATTTCAGATGCTAGAAACAAAATAACAGTTTTTCTTCCTTCTTTTAGAAAACTAACCTTTATTTATTTCTTTTGTACCACTTAACTAAGTAATGATTGTCTTTTAGACTTGATACGAATTTATCAAAGCCAAAATCAAAATCAGTATACCAATATCAGCCCTAGTCTATTGAGCACTTTTAACAATTTAAGGATTTTGACTTTCTCGACTATTGGAAGATTGGCATGTAGGTCAGGGTTTAGCATCATAAGCATAACAATTTAGGATCAGGATCACTTCCTTAATTTTAACATTAAAGTGAGGAAGGTGGAGGATGTAGACTATATGTCATTCTGAAAATCCAAGCTTTCTCTCTAAATCTTCAAATTTGATTCTGACTCTGCACTGCTTTTCAAAATACGTAATAAAATACTACAACAGGAATTTTCTATAATTCTCTTTTTCCTTTTAAGCATGTTTATCTTTTAAGTTTCTATACTTTCTTTAGCATAAGATATATTTTAAAAGATATAAACTATTTTAAAATCTAACATACACTCACACTTTTCAATAGTGACAAAATATTTGTTATTGCTTAGTCACTAATTTGTGTCCAACTCTTGCGACCCCATGGACTGTACCACCATGCTCCTCTGTCCATCAGATTCTCCCAGATAAGAATATTGGAGTGGGTAGCCATTCCCTTCTCCAGAGGATCTTTCTGACCCAGGGATGAAATTCATGTCTCGTGTATTGGCAGGCAGTTTCTTTAACACTGGGCCAGCCACCTGGGAATCCCAATGACAAACATATTTTTCTTATTATATCCCCTATTGAGTTTGTGTGTCTCAAAATTCAGTTGGAAGCAGGGTAAAATTACTATTCCTTCAACTTACTTAATGCAAACCCGCAGTCAACATGTTTATCAGAAGAGGAATAGTAAGAGCACTTATTAGGTTTGTGTTTGTACACACTGAATGGCAAAATATTAGACTTATGGGGCAAAACAAGATAAATAAAAAATTAAAATGTCTTACACTAGGTTCTAGTCTGCTTTGGCTGCTATGACAAAAATATCATAAGCTGGGTTAGCTTATAAACAAAATAAATTTAAGTCATATACTTCTTGAGACTGGTAATTCCAAGATCAAGGTGCCAGCAGCTATGCCTGGTGACATGCACAAGGCTATGCCTTGGTTGATACACAATCTTTTTGTTGTGTCTTCATGTGGTAAAAGGGGCCAAGGAGCTGTCTGGAATCTCTTTTGTAAGAGTCTCTTTAGAGTCTCTTTTGAGCTTATTCAATGTGATGCTATTTAGAGATGGGATCTCATGACCTAATCACCTCTTAAAAGCCCATCCCTACATACATTGGATATTAAATTTCAACATATGAATTTGGACAGTTGGGGGGAGCACAAATATTCAGTCTTTAGCATAGTGACTAAAGAATACTGTATGACATCTTTTCCATACTATTCCACAAAAAAGGATGTAATGCAGAGAAAAAGAAATACTGGAAATTTCCAAGGTCTGAGTTTTAGTCTTAGGTCTTCATATGCTGCTCTCATTTTGTTGTAGCCATACTGCATACCCTCTATTAACCACAAAGTCCTCATTGAGAAAATATATTTGGTAGCCACAGGGACAATCCTTAAAGTCCTCTCAAGCCTCAAGATTTTTTGTTAAGTTGAAAATAGATCAAAGAAGCATGAATCATAAATAGCTAAAATAACATGAAAATATATGATGATGTGTATAAAGATCTGTGGATTGTTCCCATCACAAATAAATCATAAATTTTTCATGTTAATTTTCCTCACTAGACCCTCTTTTATAAATATATATGCTGTTATTTATTTTGTAGTGTGGAAGAAATTAACAAAGCTTGAGTGCTACACACAGTGATAGGTTTACAATATGTTAAATACCATGCTGTGATTTGTCATTCTGTGTGTGTGTGTGTGTGTATAATGACCTGTAATATTTTTCTTTCAAGTTTTATTCTGAGCTAGAATTATCTACAAATACACATGTGCATACATGCCTGATCTTTGGGTTTCCAATAGTGATTGTAAAGAATTTAAAAAATAAATCCTTTCACAATCTCTCATGCAGTGAGTATGTGCTAGAGCAACTTACTATTGTAAGAGAGAGGATGTATCACACTGAGGTTCCATTAATTCCACACTGCACTAAAGCACTGATAAAAAGAAGGACATGAATTAACAAATAACACATTTTGCTATAGAAGGGCAAGTAGCACTCAAGTATGTTAGATAATACGGTCAGATATAATAACCTCATTTCCAACTTAGACAAGTTTTAATGAAAACTACGGATAGTTGCTCAGATAAGCCAGAGGAGGAATGAAGAACACAATTGAACACATTAATCCATTTCATTAAATTCAAGAATTTGAGCATTTTAAGATAAATCAGAATAAAGATAAATTCTGAAAGCCATATACCTTTCAATCAAAACCAGGATTAGGACCTGACATTGAACTGAGAGAGACCCTAATTTAAACATGCTAGCCCCTAAACTTTTGCAGCTCCCTGAGAATGAAGTTTTACTCATAAGAAGCACTTGCTCTGCATACTGTCCATGTTACATCGGCATTTATTCCTACAGAGTGTAACTTACCAATCATCACTTCTTTCTTTTGATTTCTTATAGATAATTAAGCATCCAGGGGCTACAAATGATATAATTATTAACTCTTTGAGGTAAGCCACTGCATCTTCTGAACAGTGACAAAGCCCATAAAGCACCTAGGAGGATTTTTATGTCTCTAGAAACTCATCAGTCAAGAAATGGTAGTCCTGTTAAACAGCTGACTCACATTAAAGAGATTTATTACTTCCAAAAATGGTATCTTCTTATGATAGCTTACTGAATGTCCCTGCTACTAGAAAGGTCAGTGAGTAAGATGTGACTGATACTGTTGTCAGAAAGCTCATGTATTTCAAAGCCACTTTTTATCACACCTTTTGTTTGGTACATACTGGGTAGGGGTTGCATTATTTTTCATCCATTTTAATAAGGAGATAAAGCTAGAGTCTATTTATAATCATAGTGCTTCATTAAATGCATTCTGCATTAAATGAATCAAACTTACTGGCTTTTTTTTTTTTTTTTTTCTTACTGGCTTTTTTTCTGTAACTTTATGTTGAAGTGTTTAAGGTTACACTATAAGTGATCAAAAACTTTCTCTTAAGTGAGATGCTAAGTTGACACATTTGACACACCTAAGAATTACTTCTTTGATCAGCGTGTATTTAGTTAAGTGTCCATGCTTCAGATATGAAGATTCCAATATCCAGTTTGGATTAGAGGGGGAAAATGATATTTTCCTATAGGTAATATTTCCTAAAGATCCTTTTATAGATAATGATATAAATATAAGGACAGTTCCATATATACATGTCTGTGGTATTGTCACAACTCCTGAAATACTATGTTTCTGTGTATGCATATATATATGTCAATATATAGTTGTATATTGTTGTTCAGTTGCTTAGTTGTGTCAGACTCTTTGTGACCCCATGGACAGCAGCATGCCAGGCTTCTCTCTCTTTCACTATCTCCCAGAGTTTGCTCAAACTCACATTCATTCAGTCGATGATTGAATCGCCATCCAACCATCTCAGCCTCTATTGCCTGCTTCTCTTCCTACCCTCAAACTTTCCCAGCACCAGGGTCTTTATAGTCAGTTGGCTCTTCACATCATGTTGCCAAAGTATTGGAACTTCAGGTTCAGTATCAGTCCTTCCAATGAATATTCAAGAGTTAATTTAGGATTGATTGGTTTGATCTCCTTGTTGTCAAGCTTCTTCTCTAACACCACACTTCAGAAGCATCAATTCTTCAGTGCTCAGCCTTCTTTGTGGTCCAACTCTCACATACATATATGACTACTGGGAAAACCATAGCTTTGACGATATGCACCTTCATTGGCAAACTTATATCTCTGCTTTTTAATATGCTGTCTTGGTTTATCAAAGCTTTTCTTGCAAGGAGCAAGTGTCTTTTTGTTTCACGGCTGCAGTCACTGTTAGTCATTTTGGAGCCCAAGAAAATAAAGTCTGTCACTGTTTCCATTTTTTTTCCCCATCTATTTGCCATGAAGTGATGGGGCCAGATGCCACGATCTTAGCTTTTTGAATGCTGAGTTTTAAGCCAACTTTTTTACTCTCCTCTTTCACCCTCATCAAGAGGCTCTTTAGCTCTTCCTCACTTTCTGCCATTAGAGTAGCGTCATCTGCATATCTGAGGTTATTGTTGTTTCTCCTGGCAATCTTGATTCCAGGTTGTACTTCATCCAGCCTGACATTTCACATATTATACTCTACATATCAGTTAAACAAGCAGGGTAACAATATATGGCACTGACCTACTCCTTTCCCCATTTGGAAGCAGACTGTAATTTCACATCCCATTCTAACTGTTGTTTACTGACACGCATATAGGTTTCTCAGGAGGCTGGTAAGGTGGTCTGGTATTACTATCTCTTCAAGAATTTTCTACAGTTTTTTTTTTTATGATCCATACATTCAAAGGCTTTAGTGTAGTCAAAGAAGCAGAAGCAGATGTTTTCTGCAATTCCCTTGCTTTTTCTATGATACAACAGATGTTGACAATTTGAACTCTGTGTTTTCCAAATACAGTTGGACATCTGGAAGTTCTTGGTTAAAATAAAAAAATATATATTTGTTGTATATAAAATAACAAATATATATTTGTTATATATATGTATATAATACATATATACATACATATATACATATAACACAAATACATATTTGTGTTATATGGTTGTATATATAACCACAAAAATAGCATCAAATAAAAGGCTCTATTTTCCTGTAAATTCTGGGCAATAGAGGGTCAAAAGTACTAAGTCAAATGGCCTATTTAATTTTCTCAGCCCCAAGTTTCCAATTCATATTAACCAAAGACAGTGACCATTGATGCTATGTGATCCTAAAATCTTTTACAGTGCCTGGAAGTGTTACTCTGTACAGCATAGATAATGATCTTATAATGTTTTCCTGAAGTTGGTTTATACATTTGAATCATATTTCAATATGCTTATACTTAAGATAATGTATAACTTTCTCTGGAAAAAAATTGTTTCTAAAATTTAGTACCAGAAATATCTCTCCTTTACTCTATAATGTCCTGTTTTCTATCTGAATATAACTTTAAAACTTTTAAAGATATGAATGGATCACTCCTAAGCCCAGTACACTGGCTTCCTACTGAAAAATTGTCCCTATGCACTTGAAGAAAGTTATCTGACCCTGAAATCTGACAGATTAAAGCATGCCTGAATATAACATTTTTTTTTATAAGAGGCAAATTATATATCCTAGGAAAAAAGTGTCTGCTCTGTTAATGTGGTTGATCTCTAGTTGTAGTCTGTCCTTAGTAACTATTATACCATTTATACCAAACAAAGAAAGATTTCAAAGGAGGCCATGGAGGTGAGTGGTAATTGTCACATGATTGTGCAGAGACATCTCAGGTAATTTCCTGAGCCTCTGATGTATTGTGCTATCAGTCTTAATTTTCTCCTGCCATTTCTGCTTCAACTAAAGAAAAGGAAAATTTATTAAGATCTCAAAGGAATGTAAAAATGATATCAAATATCCTATATTTAGCAAAGACGGTTTTTAAGAACAATGAGGTGGCTTAAATTTTAGAAGACGGTGCGGCATAAGTTCTTTTTAAATGTTTCCTTATCAGGTTATGTGTTCTGTTAATTTTTAAAGAAGTCTTAGAGATTTTACATTGATTGGATTAAAATAAGCTATTTTAAATGAAGTAAAATGTATATAACATGGAGCTTTAAGCAATGTTTTATGTAACAGCTTCCCTGCCAGTGAGAGGCCGTATTTAATTCTGAAAGTATGATATGGTAAATGGTGCATTTATTATTAGCTCTTTCTAATACAGACAATATGAATAAAGAGTTGAGATTTTAGTATGAGACTTTAGTTCTAGACCAATCTGTTACCACTATCTACTTATGAAACATCAGTGAGTGAACAAGTGTCTCTAAGACTTTCATAAATCTTTTAACTGAATACATGCAATGGATAATATCTGAAATTCTGCTATCAGTAATGTATTTAATTTTAGTATCTTAGGAATAATATCAAAATATAGATTAAAATCACATTTGGGAATGAATTTTCATTTCATATGTAGATATACACACATGTACATATATGTACATATTTATTTATTTATTTCTATCCCTAATACCATGTCCCCAATAATACAAGCCTATATTGGGGAAGAAATTTAGAAACACATATGCACACAGCTTTATTGGTTAATGAGTTACCTGAACCTGCAAAAATAGGCATTTTATCAAAACTCTTTCAACTTAATAGAGGCTGTCATCATATTTCTTGTTACTGAAATGATGTCAGCATGCCTTCAGACTACTTTAAATGAAGAATATAAATGGTAGCATAAAGCCCTGTTCTAGATACCCTCTCTAGTAAGCTCTAAGGATAATAAGTTCAATTTTCTAAGGAAACATGTTAAGTGAAAAAATGTTGGGTCAAATATCAATTTACAGTCTCTCACTTCCAAACACATTATTCTTTTCTCCAAGTTTTGTGGACTCTGTACACATTTCTATTTCTCCAGCTGGTGCATTGCTGGGCTTTTCTTTTATTTTTTTTTCCCTGAGTGACTTAACTTTGACTTTTCACTTTCATGCATTGGAGAAGGAAATGGCAACCCACTCCAGTATTCTTGCCTAGAGAATCCCAGGGATGGCGGAGCCTGGTGGGCAGCCATCTATGGGGTCACACAGAGTCGGACACGACTGAAGCGACTTAGCAGCAGCAGCAGTGTCAACTTTTATTTTGGTAAATATTGATAAACATAACTCACATAATTTGGTATCCTTGATTTTGTTAGTTTTTGTCTGTTTGCATTTTACTTTATTTTATTTTTTATTATTGTTATTTTTATTGGTGTATAGTTGCCTTACAACACTGCATTACCTTCTGCTGTACAGCAAAGTGAGTCAGCCACACACAATCATCTATTCCCTCTTTTTTGGATTTCCTTCCCATTTAAATCACCACAGAGCATTGAGTAGAGTTCCTTGTGCTTCATAGTAGGTTCCCATTAGTTAGCTACTTTATACATAGAAGCATATGTCAGTCCCAATCTCCCAATCCATGCCATCACGCTTTTATTTCAATAGATAGTGTTAGAGTGACACAGTGAGGTGATAGGAGCAAGAAGGCCCTTTCCTCAGGTTGATTGCTGCCTCCATATTTTATTCAGTGCAGGAGGTGATTCTTGGTGGTTCTCATTTCATAGACAGGTTTCCCTTTATAAACAGGTTCTACCCCATTGTCTTTCACAGGAGCTGTGCCCATACTTTCAAGCCATGCTTTTCCTACCTGGCAGGCTGCTTTTACAGATGAAATGTATCCATCATCAGGCAACTGACTGTCCTTCATGAGGTTGCTTTTAGAGAAGGTGCCCCTGTGACCTCAGGCAACTGTCTCACCAAGTAACTTGCTTCTGTAGATTAGCTCCCACGTGTTCACTTCCTCTGGCACTGGGAGATCATTTCTGTAAACCAGCACTGGCCTGCATCTTCTGGAAATCTTTTTCTGCCATTGACCAACTGCCCCTCTCCCTCTGTCCATGCCTTCTTCAAAGAGTTTGAAATCTTGGTCTTGGCTGGAGGAACCTCTCCTAAGTGCTCAGTTTTTTATTGTCCAATATCCATCAGCCTACTAATAGTATAACCCATTAATTTGTACCTGCAAATTCTGGACTACATAGAGTCCCTTATATCTCTTTTAGTAGTTAAATGTGTTTTTTTTTTTTATAAATTAATGATTCTTTATAATAAAGATTCCTTGTTTAAATTACTGGTATGTTTTTTGTCCCCTGACTGGACTTTCATGGATGTAAAAGTATAATGGAGCTCATTGCTTTTGTTCAGTAATTAAATTTTTTTTTTTGGAAGTATACATATAAAAACAAAAAATGCACTGAGCATACAAATCTTAGGAAAATAATTCGAACTAAATAAAGTGCACAACATTATTAAAAAATATTTGTCATAGGAAGAAAATTAATATTCCTAGGCACTAGACACTCTAATGGCTTCCTGAGGTATAAACACTTCTTTACCTGCCAGAGGTCAGGATGCCTGAAAGTGTTAGTTGCTTGGATGTGTCGAATTCTTTGTGACCCAATGGACATGTGTGTCTACGAGGTTACTCTGTCCATGGAATTCTCCAGGCAAGAATAGTAGAATGGGCAGCCATTACCTTTTCCAGGGGATCTTCTCAACCCAGAGATTGAACCCGGGCTCAATCTCCTGCATCACAGGCATATTCTTTACTATCTGAGCCACCAAGGAAACCCAATAAAGGCTCAGGTACTGGACAAATGAATTAACCATGCTTTCTGTATCAACAATTAACTTCATCCTTCTTAAAACATCCACAGAATTATAAATTTTTCAAAACTCCACTTAGTAACATTTTAATTTTTTTTCTGTCAGTATGCTTTGCCTCCTTTTTAGAGAGGGGGCAGAAAAAAGGATGGAAAGTGAGACTGAGTTATGGTATATAAAAGAGAGAGACAAAGAGACATGAGAGAAAAGAAGAGGAAAACTATTAAAACAAAGATTGATTTTTATTTAACTGCCATATTTCCCAGAAAATTACTACAGTAAAGAAGTTGAACAGAAATGAACTACCATGTGATTATTCTGGGAGTTTTATTGTCTTTACCTTCTTTTGTGCTCAACTAATTTTATTAACACTCTTGCCCACTTTTCCTGTGTATTGTGTGTGTGCTCAGTAGTTAAGTCGTGTCTGATTCTGTGATGCCTTGGACTGTAGACCACCAACATCCTCTGTCCATGGGATTTTCCAGGCAAGAATACTGGAGTGGGCTGCATTTCCTTCTCCAGATGATCTTCTTGACTCAAGGATTCAACCTGCATCTTCTGCATTTGCAGGAGGATTCTTTACCACTGAGCCACCTGGGAAGCCCCTCTCCTTTACGTATAACCTCTGCTTAAAAGCTAGGTTGTCCCTAATAGATGTTTAAGCTGAACATCTGAACTTATTGAAACAAGTTGTGGTTAATAAATTATAAGAGTTTAGAAGTAGAAGAAGCCTTAATGATCATCTACTAAAATCCTTAATTTCATAGAAAAGGGTCATGTACTCTAAACAGAAGAAGAGATAGGCATAATCATAGTAAGGTACATTTAATCTGGAAGCTTTTTGAGAAGGCTCAGTAGCATAATGAATACAAAGGTGAAAATGAGAGAAATTAGAGGAAGGCTTTTCATATGGTAAAACTTGCAGAAAATCAGGAAGAGTGAATTACAGAGGAAAGCGGAAGATGAACCATGGATGAAATATTAACATTGCAATTTAACATTGCAATTTTACATTTAACATTGCAATATTTATCTGCATCATAAGAAAAGAAACTTGGTTAAAAGTTGATATTCATAATATTTACTTTATTAGATAGATGATAGAGCAACAGATTGACTGATTGATAGAGAAACAGAGCTACATCTGTATCTGTACATATGGGTACATCTATCTTCTAAGTGCATAGTTTGAAACATAGTGTACATAGAAATTAGGGGTACTGCTTCTAAAGACTGACTTCTGGTGCAGTAAATTCTCCATACCTCATATGTTAAAATGTGACTATGGTTCTTAACTATAATGTTACGGTGTGGATGGAATGAGATAACTTGTGTAAAGTTTAGCATGGTAATGGTATCTCACTCTCTAAGAAGTCAAATATTGTTAAATATTTTTGGTAAGATACAGAGAAAATCTATTAAAATAGGAATTTGAAAGGATGGTTTAATTTATTTAAAATGATGATTAGCTAAAGGTTATAAATACAAAAGCATATCTTGTCTATTTGCACTGGAAATGCTTTGGTAGCTTTTTGTTTCAGCATTTAAGAAACTGATAAACAACATCTAAGATATTCACATTCCTTCCTGACATCAGGTGGCTGGGGCCAAAGAGTAGCTGTTCATCGTAACTAGGACATGGTCTTGTTGTTTCTGTTTTCACATGTCCCAGTCACTGGTTATCGTTTTTCTACCACTGAGATTTCTTCATTTATTTTTCATTATCTGCCTTATCCCAAAAGGTTTTTAAATTTTCCACTTCTACTTAATCGAATTCTGAAGACCCTATTAGGTAAAGATCTACAGCTGACTAGTGCAGGAAAAATAAGTGCAAAAAATACATCTGATATTCACTATAAAAAACTCGACTCTACATGTATATTCTTTGAATGTTACATCCCCAGAGGTAAGCTTTAGTTCTCTTACTATAATATAACATTTATAATGCATGCATTTCAGTGCATTTCAATCACTAAATAAAATGATGCTACTTAAACAATTCAAGATTACTACTGCAAAATATTTACTATTAAAAAAAAAACCTGATAAAATATGTAGAATGAACATTTATATTTTGGACAGCATAAAGGGCATTGAACCAATTGTGTGACCATGCTTATTTTTGACAGAAAGACACTCTACACCTCTGCCTGCATTGATTAGCACAAAGAAAGCCATTGCTTAAGCTTATGATCTTTTGGATGGATTAGATTATCTACTGCACAAAAATCAAAACAAAGAATTGTTGAGACTGTATGTATTCTCATAGTTGTACCTCTTTTAATTGGTCAGTTACATAAGGGTATTCTAAGTATCCAAATCCAGAAGTTATAAATTGGATTGCCTAATACTTTACTTAAGGAAAAGTGCAAAGTTTTGCCAAGAGATGGACTGGTCATAGGAAACACCCTCTTCCAACAACACAAGAGAAGACTCTACACATGGACATCACCAGATGGCCAACACCGAAATCAGATTGATTATATTCTTTGCAGCCAAAGATGGAGAAGCTCTATACAGTCAGCAGAAAAAAGACTGGGATCTGACTGTGGCTCAGGTCATGAACTCCTTATTGCCAAATTCAGACTTAAGCTGAAGAAAGTGGGGAAAACAACTAGACAATTCAGGTATGACCTAAATCAAATCCCTTATGATTATACAGTGGAAGTGAGAAATAGATTTAAGGGACTAGATTTGATAGAGTGCCTGATGAACTATAGACAGAGGTTTGTGACATTGTACTGGAGACAGGGATCAAGACTATCCCCAAGAAAAAGAAATGCAAAAAAGCAAAATGGCTGTCTGAGGAGGCCTTACAAAAGCTGTGAAAAGAAGAGAAGCAAAAAGCAAAGGAGAAAAGGAAAGATATACCCATTTGAATGCAGAGTTCAAAAGGAGAACTAAGGAGAGATAAGAAAGCCTTCCTCAGTGATCAATGCAAAGAAATAGAGGAAAACAGTAGAATGGGAAAGACTAGAGATCTCTTCAGGAAAATTAGAGATACCAAGGGAACATTTTATGCAAGGATGGGCACAATACAGGACACAAATCCTATACAGGACAGAAGCAGAAGATATTGAGAAGAGGTGGCAAGATATATAGAAGAACTGTACAAAAGAGATCTTCATGACCCAGATAATCACAATGGTGTGATCACTTACCTAGAGCCATATGTCCTGGAATGTGAAGTCAAGTGGGCCTTAGGAAACATCATTACAAACAAATCTAGTGGAGGTGATGGAAATCCAGTTGAGCTATTTCAAATCCTAAAAGATTAGGTCATGAAAGTGCTGCACTCAATATATCAGCAAATT
This sequence comes from Bos indicus, assembly GCF_029378745.1. NCBI lineage: Eukaryota > Metazoa > Chordata > Mammalia > Artiodactyla > Bovidae > Bos > Bos indicus. The sequence goes on along the minus strand of NC_091765.1, from coordinate 55,531,654 downwards.
TGGAAAACTCAGCAGTGGCCACGGGACTGGAAAAGGTCAGTTTTCATTCCACTCCCAAAGAAAGGCAATGCCAAAGAATGTTCAAACTACTGCACAATTGCACTCATCTCACATGCTAGTAAAGTAATACTCAAAAATATCCAAGCCAGGCTTCAGCAATATATGAACCAAAAACTTCCAGATGTTCAAGCTGGTTTTAGAAAAGGCAGAGGAACCAGAGATCAAATTGCGAACATCCGCTGGATCATCGAAAGCAAGAGAGTTCCAGAAAAACATCTATTTCTGCTTTATTAACTATGCCAAAGCCTTTGACTGTATGGATCATAGTAAACTGTGGAAAATTCTGAAAGAGATGGAAAGACCAGGCCACCTGACCTGTCTCTTGAGAAACTTGTATGCAGGTCAGAAAGCAACAGTTAGAACTGGACAGACTGGTTCCAAATAGGAAAAGAAGTACGTAAAGGCTGTATATTGCCACCCTGCTTATTTAACTTATATGCAGAGAACGTCATGAGAAATGCTGAGCTGGAAGAAGCACAAGCTGGAATCAAGATTTCCAGGAGAAATATCAATAACCTCAGATACACAGATGACACCACAATTATGGCAGATCAGATCAGTTGCTCAGTCGTGTCCGACTCTTTGCAACCCCATGCATCCCAGCACGCCAGGCCTCCCTGTCCAACACCAATTCCCTGAGTTCACTGAGACTCACATCCATTGAGTTAGTGATGCCATCCAGCCATCTCATCCTCTGTCGTCCCCTATCCTCTTGCCCCCAATCCCTCCTAGCATCAGAGTCTTTTCCAATGAGTCAACTCTTCACATGAGGTGGCCAAAGTACTGGAGTTTCAGCTTTAGCATCATTCCTTCCAAAGAAATCCCAGGGCTGAACTCCTTCAGAATGGACTGGTTGGATCTCCTTGCAGTCCAAGGGATTCTCAAGAGTCTTCTCCAACACCACAGTTCAAAAGCATCAATTCTTTGGCACTCAGCTTTCTTCACAGTTCAACTCTCACATCCATACATGACCACAGGAAAAACCATAGCCTTGACTAGATGGACCTTTGTTGGCAAAGTAATGTCTCTGCTTTTGAATATGCTATCTAGGTTGGTCATAACCTTCCTTTCAAGGAGTAAGTGTCTTTTAATTTCATGGCTGCAGTCACCATCTGCAATGATTTTGGAGCCCCCCCAAAATAAAGTCTGACACTGTTTCCACTGTTTACCCATCTATTTCCCATGAAGTGGTGGGACCAGATGCCACGATCTTCATTTTCTGAATGTTGAGCTTTAAACCAACTTTTTCACTCTCCACTTTCACTTCCATCAAGAGGCTCTTGTGTTCCTCTTCACTTTCTGCCATAAGGGTGGTGTCATCTGCATATCTGAGGTTATTGATATTTCTCCCAGCAACTTGATTCCAGTTTGTGATTCTTTCAATCCAGCATTTATCATAATGTACTCTGCATATAAGTTAAATAAACAGGGTGACAATATACAGCCTTGACAAACTCCTTTTCTTATTTGGAACCAGTCTGTTGTTCCATGGCCAGTTCTAACTGTTGCTTCCTGACCTGCATACAAATTTCTCAAGAGGCAGGTCAGGTGGTCTGGTATTCCCATCTCTTTCAGAATTTCCCACAGTTTATTGTGATCCACACAGTCCAAGGCTTTGGCATAGTCAATAAAGCAGAAATAGATGTTTTTCTGGAACTCTCTTGCTTTTCCCATGATCCAGCAGATGTTGGCAATTTGATCTCTGGTTCCTCTGTCTTTTCTAAAACCAGCTTGAACATCTGGAAGTTCACGGTTCACATATTGCTGAAGCCTGGCTTGGAGAATTTTGAGCATTACTTTACTAGCGTGTGAGATGAGTACAATTGTGCGGTAGTTTGAGCATTCTTTGGCATTGCCTTTCTTTGGGAGTGGAAAGAAAACTGACTTTTCCAGTCCTGTGGTCACTGCTGAGTTTTCCAAATTTGCTGGCATATTGACTGCAGCACTTTCACAGCATCATCTTTCAGGATTTGGAATAGCTCAACTAGAATTCCATCACCTCCACTAGCTTTGTTTGTAGTGATGCTTTCTAGGGCCCACTTGACTTCACATTCCAGGATGTCTGGCTCTAGGTCAGTGATCACACCATTGTGATTATCTGGGTCGTGAAGATCTTTTTGTACAGTTCTTCTGTGTATTCTTGCCATCTCTTCTTCAAACACACTGAAACCATACTCACAGAAAACTAGTAAATCTAATCATACTAGGACCACAGCCTTGTCTAACTAAATGAAACTAAGCCATGCCCATGGGGCAACCCAAGATCGGCAGGTCATGGTGGAGAGAACTGACAGAATGTGGTCCATGGAGAAGGGAATGGCAAACCAATTCAGTATTCTTGCCTTGAGAACCCCATGAACAGTATGAAAAGGCAAAATGATAGGATACTGAAAGAGAAACTCCCCAGGTCAGTAGGTGCCCAATATGCTACTGGAAATCAGTGAAGAAATAACTCCAGAAAGAATGAAGGGATTGAGCCAAAGCAAAAAAGAATACCCAGCTGTTGACGTGACTGGTGATAGAAGCAAGGTCCGATGCTGTAAAGAGCAATATTGCATAGGAACCTGGAATGTCAGGTCCATGAATCAAGGCAAATTGGAAGTGGTCAAACAAGAGATGGCAAGAGTGAATGTCGACATTCTAGGAATCAGCGAACTGAAATGGACTGGAATGGGTGAATTTAACTCAGATGACCATTATATCTACTACTGCAGGCAGGAATCCCTCAGAAGACATGGAATAGCCATCATGGTCAACAAAAGAGTCCAAAATGCAGTACTTGGATGCAATCTCAAAAACAACAGAATGATCTCTGTTCATTTCCAAGGCAAACCATTCAATATCACAGTAATCTAAGTCTATGCCCCAACCAGTAACGATGAAGAAGCTGAAGTTGAATGGTTCTATGAAGACCTACAAGACCTTTTACAACTAACACACAAAAAAGATGTCCTTTTCATTATAGGGGACTGGAATGCAAAAGTAGGAAGTCAAGAAACACCTGGAGTAACAGGCAAATTTGGCCTTGGAATACGGAATGAAGCAGGGCAAAGACTAATAGAGTTTTGCCAAGAAAATGCACTGGTCATAACACACACCCTCTTCCAACAACACAAGAGACGACTCTATACGTGGACATCACCAGATGGTCAACACCGAAATCAGATTGATTATATTCTTTGCAGCCAAAGATGGAGAAGCTCTATACAGTCAGCAAAAACAAGACCAGGAGCTGACTGTAGCTCAGACCATGAACTCCTTATTGCCAAATTCAGACTTACATTGAAGAAAGTAGGGAAAACCACTAGACCATTCAGGTATGACCTAAATCAAATCCCTTATGATTATACAGTGGAAGTGAGAAATAGATTTAAGGGCCTAGATCTGATAGATAGAGTGCCTGATGAACTATGGATGAGGTTCGTGACATTGTACCGGAGACAGGGATCAAGACCATCCCCATGGAAAAGAAATGCAAAAAAGCAAAATGGCTGTCTGGGGAGGCCTTACAAATAGCTGTGAAAAGAAGAGAAGTGAAAAGCAAAGGAGAAAAGGAAAGATATAAGCATCTGAATGCAGAGTTCCAAAGAAGAGCAAGAAGAGATAAGAAAGCCTTCTTCAGTGATCAATGCAAAGAAATAGAGGAAAACAACAGAATGGGAAAGACTAGGGATCTCTTCAAGAAAATCAGAGATACCAAAGGAGCATTTCATGCAAAAATGGGCTCGATAAAGGACAGAGATGGTATGGACCTAACAGAAGCAGAAGATATGGCAGATAGTGAAGAAGAATTAAAAAGCCTCTTGATGAAAGTGAAAGAGGAGAGTGAAAAACTTGGCTTAAAGCTCAACATTCAGGGAACTAAGATTATGACTTCTGTTCCCATCATTTCATGGCAAATAGAAGGAGAAACAATGGAAACAGTGACAGATTTTATTTTCTTGGGCTTCAAAATAACTGTAGATGGTGACTTCAGCCATGAAATTAAAAGACACTTACTCCTTGGATAGAAACTTATGATCAACCTGGGCAACATATTGTAAAGCAGAGACATTACTTTGCCAGCAAAGGTCCATCTAATCAAGGCTATTGTTTTTCCAGTAGTCATGTATGGATGTGAGAGTTGGACTGTGAAGAAAGCTGAGCACTGAAGAATTGATGCTTTTGAACTGTGGTGTTGGAGAAGACCCTTGAGAGTCCCTTGGAATGCAAGGAGATAAAACCAGTCCATGCTAAAGGAGATTGATTAGTCCTGGGTGTTCATTGGAAGGACTGATGTTGAAGCTGAAACTCCAATAGTTTGGCTACCTGATGTGAGGAGCTGACTTATTTGAAAAGACCCCGATGCTGGGAAATTTTGATGGCTGGAGGAGAAGGGGATGACAGAGGATGAGATGGTTATATGGCATCACCAACTTAATGGACATAAGTTTGGGTAAACTCCGACAGTTGGTTATGGACAGGGAGGCCTGGCATGCTGTGGTTCATGGGGTCTCAAAGTGTCAGACACAAATGAGCGACTGAACTGAACTGAACTGAGGAATCTGTTCAAAAGTCAGCTACTGATTTACTCTCTAGCATAATTTCCATATACCAATGTCTTTAGATGGTTGAGCGTCAAGTGCGATGAACATTTTCCTGGATAAATGGTTCAAATAAATGTATTAAAGCAGTTATTAAATACTTTTTCTCCTATACCAAATATATACTCATGGCCATAATATCAATGCTCGAAAGGAAAATCAAACAATCGATTAGATGGTATTCTAGAGGGATTAATACATGGAAACAGTAAACATGTAGACAAATACGCTACTGAAACATTATATATAGAATTACATATTTTTATAGATGACAATGCTAATAATTTTTACCCATCCCACAGACTATAGTTATGAAGAGTGCCTTTTAAACTTTAAGAGTATGTATTGTATAGGTCAAGAGAAAATCTGTATAATTACTTATACAGCACACACAAAATGATCCAGTGTTCTTTCTTTTGCAAAATTATAAAGAAAATATACTTTGTGTTAGTAGTACTAGAACTCATTTGTGACTAATATAAATTCACATATTTTTGGATATAAAATGTTTTATCTTGATAAAAAGGTATCAGGGAAATATGGTTTTCTGAGTAAGACAATATTATAAAATCTCTAAAGAGAGATCAAAGGAAATTCTAAGAAGTTTTAAAAGAAAAATGCATTTTCTCCTGAAAATCTTCACCCACTCGTTACCTGATTTATCTCATTTAATTTAAATATTCCCAAATATCCAACAGAATGGACTAAGAGTCAAAGAAATTTAGTAAAGCTTTACCACTTTTTAGGTCTGTGAACTATAACCCTGCCACTCAATGTGTGGTTAGTCCACAGGCCATCAGGATGGGCATCAACAGAATTACTGAGTCCAAATCTACATTTTAACACATCATGTGTTTAGACTAGACATGAAAGTTACAAGAAGTCTGTTGTCCACACCATTTAATCTCAGAATGTGGAGTATGTACATACTCCACTACTTTCCCAATTTCTAATGTCTTTTCTACCAATCCTCTCGCTGGCTACCTACTCAAATCTTTGACTTTTAATTAAATCTCTCCTGACTTCTATATAAAACTTCATGACATTGTTCCTTGTCTTCTTCTACATCCTCTTTTCTTCAGTACCTCTCATTTTCTGTCCCTCAGACATACTGTCTTCCTCAGTCACTATTTTGATCTGAACTAAATAATAAATGATGTCAACCAAGACTTCCTCTATTACTAGATGTATTCATCAAGAATTGTTCATTTTTACCACCTGCCTTTTTAGCAATCATAAAGATGAATATGCAGTTCTTCTTCTTAAGTTTATAGATATGATGTTTTATACAAACAGAATTTGAAATATTGAAATAATCTCTGGTGACATTAAGTTCTGTAAATCTTCTTAAGGATATTTTCAATAATATCTATGACCTAATTTAGAACATATTTATATCATGATATAATTTTATTTACAATTATACAGTGGAAGTGACAAATAGATTCAAAGGATAAGATGTGATAGACAGAGCACCTGAGGATCTATGGACAGAGGTTCAGAACATTGTACAGGAGGTGGTGATCAAAAGCATTCACAAGAAAAAGAAATGCAAAAAGGTAAAATGGTTGTCTGAGGAAGCCTTACAAAGAGCACAGAAAAGAAGGGAAGTGAAAGGCAAATGAGAAAAGGAAAGATATACTAATCTGAATGCAGAGTTCCATATAATATTAAGGAGAGATTAAAAGAAAAAAAAAAAAAGCCTTCCTAAGTGGACAGTGCAAAGAAATAGAAGGAAAAAAGTAGAACAGGAAAGACTAGAGATCTCTTCAAGAAAATTAGAGATACCAAGGCAATATTTCATGCAAAGATTAGCACAATAAAAGGACAGAAATGGTATGGACCTCACAGAAGCAGAAGATATTAAGGAGAGACATTGTTGTCAATCCACAGAACTATACAAAAAAGATCTTAATGACCTGGATAACCACAGTGGTATGAACACTTACCTAAAGCCAGACATCCTGGAGTGCAAAGTCAAGTGGGCCTTAGGAAGCCTTAGGAAGCATTATTATGAACAAATCTAGTGGAGGTATTGGAATTCTAGCTGAGCTATTTCAAATCCTAAAAGATGCTGCTACTAAAATGCTACACTCAGTATGCTAGCAAATTTGGAAAACTCAGCATTTGGCCATAGGACAGGAAAAGGTCAGTTTTCATTCCAATTCTAAAGAAGGGAAATGCTAAAGAATGTTCACTTTACCACACAACTGCACTCATTTCACATGCTAGCAATATAATGCTCAAAATCTTTCAAGATAGGCTTCACCAGTATGTGAACTAAGAACTTCCAGATGTATCAGGTGGATTTTAGTAAAGGCAGAGGAACCAGCGATCAAATCACCAACATCCATTGGATCATACAAAAAAGCAAGAGAATTCCAGAAAAAAACATCTGCTTCATCGAGTTCCCTAAAGTTTTTGACTGTGTGGATAACAACAGACTATAGAAAATTCTTAAACAGATAGTAATACCAGACCACATTACCAGCCTCCTGAGAAACCTATATGCAGGTCAGTAAGCAATAGTTAGACTGAGACATGAAACAAGTTGAGAAAGGAGTATGTACAAGACTGTATATTGTCACCCTGCTTATTTAACTTACATGCAAAGAACATCATGTGAAATTCTGCACTGGATGAAACACAAGCTTGAAATCAAGATTGCCAGGAGAGATATCAACAACATAGATATGCAGATGACACCACCCTAATGGCAGAAAGTGAAGAGGAGTAAAAGAACCTCTTGATGAAGGTGAAAGAGGAGAGTGAAAAAGGTAGCTTAAAATTCAACATTCAAAAAACTAATATTATGGCATCTGGTCCCATCACTTCATCGTAAATAGATAGGGAAAAATTGAAACAGTGATAGACTGTACTTTCTTGGGTTCCAAAATCACTGTGGATGGTGACTGAAGTCATGCAACTAAAGGACATTTGCTCCTTGAAGAAAAGCTATGACAAACCTGGACAGCATAATAAAATCAGAGATATTACTTGCCATCAAAGAGATATGCTTTGCCAACAAAGCATATTGTCAAAACTATGATTTTTTCCAGTAGTCATGTATGGATATGAGAGTTGAACCATAACGAAGGCTGAAATCCAGAGAATTGATGCCTTTGAACTCTGGGGTTGGATAAGACTGTTGAGAGTCCCTTGTACTGCAAGGAGATAAACCAGTGAATCCTATAAAGTAAATCAACCCTGGATATTCTTTGGAAGAACTAATGCTGAAGCTGAAGCTCTAGTGCATTGAAGAGCTGACTCACTGGAAAAGACCCCGATGCTGTGGAAGTTTGAAGGTAGGAGGATAAGGGGATTACAGAGGATGAGATGGTTGGATGGCATCACCGACTCAATGGTCACAGACAGTCAGATAGGACTGAGTGACTGAAAAACAAGACATTTATAATATGTTTATGTTATGGTATAATTTTCTTAACAGGGGATTATCAGATAGTGGTTAGTTAGAATTTGCCTATAAAATAATTTATTACTAGTGTTTGTTGTTTTTCAATCTACTGATCAACCAATCTGTGTATCATCAATCATCATTTTTATAATGTGGGGAGTAGGACTTTGCAAATTTTTTTTCTTTCTCCTGCATATATTAGTTAATTTGAATTTAGATTTTTTTCTAAGATCAGTTTAAATAAATTTTATCTTATTAAATTACTCATTTAATCTAGATTTTAAATGTTTAATTTGAATATTATCAGAAAAAAATATTCTCATGTTTTATGAAATTTATTTTTATCTGTGAATATGTCTTCCCAGGTGGCTCAGTGGTAAATAATCCACCTGCTGGAGATCTGGGTTCGATCTCTGGATGGAGAAGATCCCTTGAAGAAGGAAATTGCAACCTGCTCCAATACTCTTGCCTGAAAAGTTCCATGGACAGAGGAGCCCAGAAGGCTACAGTCCATGGTATTACAAAATCCTTGACACCACTAAGTGGCTGAGTATGCCGTTGAAACTGAAACTTAAATACTTTGGCCACCTGATGTGAAGAACTGACTCATTTGAAAAGACCCTGATGCTGGGAAAGATTGAAGGCAGAAGAAGGGGACGACAGAGGATGAGATGGCTGGATGGCATCACCACCTCGATGGACATGAGTTTGATTAAACTCTGGGAGTCAGTGATGGACAGGGAGGCCTGACATGCTGCAGTCCATGGAGTGCAAAGAGGCGGACATGACTGAGCGACTGAACTGAACTGATGCATATATGAATAATTATTTATGTTATTTTATTTGATTTTGTTTGATTTCGTTACTTTTATTTGCTGCTTTTGATGTTTTATTTATTTTTTAATGTTTTATTTTTTTAAATTTTATTTTATTTTTAAACTTTACAATACTGTATTGGTTTTGCCAAATATCAAAATGAATCCACCACAGGTATACCCGCGTTCCCCATCCTGAACCCTCCTTCCTCCTCCCTCCCCATACCATCCTTCTGGGTCATCCCAGTGCACCAGCCCCAAGCATCCAGTATCGTGCATCAGGCCTGGACTGGTGACTCGTTTCATACATGATAGTATACATGTTTCAATGCCATTCTCCCAAATCATCTCGCCCTCTCCCTCTCCCACAGAGTCCAAAACACTGTTCTATACATCAGTGTCTCTTTTGCTGTCTCGTATGCAGGGTTATTGTTACCATCTTTCTAAATTCCATATATATATGTTAGTATACTGTATTGGTGTTTTTCTTTCTGGCTTACTTCACTCTGTATAATAGGCTCCAGTTTCATCCATCTCATTACAACTGATTCAAATGTATTCTTTTTAATGGCTGAGTAATACTCCATTGTGTGTATGTACCACTGCTTTCTTATCCATTCATCTGCTGATGGACATCTAGGTTGCTTCCATGTCCTGGCTATTATAAACAGTGCTGCGATGAACATTGGGGTACACGTGTCTCTTTCCCTTCTGGTTTCCTCAGTGTGTATGCCCAGCAGTGGGATTGCTGGATCATAAGGCAGTTCTATTTCCAGTTTTTTAAGGAATCTCCACACTGTTCTCCATAGTGGCTGTACTAATTTGCATTCCCACCAACAGTGTAAGAGGGTTCCCTTTTCTCCACACCCTCTCCAGAATCTATTGCTTGTAGACTTTGGATCGCAGCCATTCTAACTGGTGTGAAATGGTACCTCATAGTGGTTTTGATTTGCATTTCTCTGATAATGAGTGATGTTGAGCATCTTTTCATGTGTTTGTTAGCCATCTGTATGTCTTCTTTGGAGAAATGTCTATTTAGTTCTTTGGCCCATTTTTTGATTGGGTCATTTATTTTTCTGGAATAGAGCTGTAGGAGTTGCTTGTATATTTTTGAGATTAGTTGTTTGTCAGTTGCTTCATTTGCTATTATTTTCTCCCACTCTGAAGGCTGTCTTTTCACCTTGCTTATAGTTTCCTTTGTTGTGCAGAAGCTTTTAAGTTTAATTAGGTCCCATTTGTTTATTTTTGCTTTTATTTCCAATATTCTGAGAGGTGGGTCATAGAGGATCCTGCTGTGATGTATGTTGGAGAGTGTTTTGCCTATGTTCTCCTCTAGGAGTTTTATAGTTTCTGTTCTTACATTTAGATCTTTAATCCATTTTGAGTTAATTTTTGTGTATGGTGTTAGAAAGTGCTCTAGTTTGATTCTTTTACAAGTGGTTGACCAGTTTTCCCAGCACCACTTGTTAAAGAGATTGTCTTTAATCCATTGTATATTCTTGCCTCCTTTGTCAAAGATATAGCAAAAATCCTTAACAAAATTCTAGCAATCAGAATCCAACAATACATTAAAAAGATCATACACCATGACCAAGTGGGCTTCATCCCAGGGATGCAAGTATTCTTCAATATCTGCAAATCAATCAATGTAATACACCACATTAACCAATTGAAAAATAAAAACCATATGATTATCTCAATAGATGCAGAGAAATCCTTTGACAAAATTCAACATCCATTTATGATAAAAACTCTCCAGAAAGCAGGAATAGAAGGAACATACCTCAACATAATAAAAGCTATATATGACAAACCCACAGCAAACATTATCCTCAATGGTGAAAAATTGAAAGCATTTCCTCTAAAGTCAGGAACAAGACAAGGGTGCCCACTTTCACCACTACTATTCAACATAGTTTTGGAAGTTTTGGCCATAGCAATCAGAGCAGAAAAAGAAATAAAAGGAATCCAAAGTAGAAAAGAAGAAGTAAAACTCTCACTGTTTGTAGATGACATGATCCTCTACATAGAAAACCCTAAAGACTCCACCAGAAAATTTCTAGAACTAATCAATGATTATAGTAAAGTTGCAGGGTATAAAATCAACACACAGAAATCCCTTGCATTCCTATACACTAATAATGAGAAAACAGAAAGAGAAATTAAGGAAACAATTCCATTCACCATTGCAACGGAAAGAATAAAATACTTAGGAATATATCTACCTAAAGAAACTAAAGACCTATATATAGAAAACTATAAAACACTGGTGAAAGAAATCAAAGAGGACACTAATAGATGGAGAAATATACCATGTTCATGGATTGGAAGAATCAATATAGTGAAAATGAGTATACTACCCAAAGCAATCTATAGATTCAATGCAATCCCTATCAAGCTACCAACAGCATTCTTCACAGAGCTAGAACAAATAATTTCACAATTTGTATGGAAATACAAAAAAACTCAAATAGCCAAAACTATCTTGAGAAAGAAGAATGGAACTGGAGGAATCAACCTACCTGACTTCAGGCTCTACTACAAAGCCACAGTCCTCAAGACAGTATGGTACTGGCACAAAGACAGAAATATAGATCAATGGAACAAAATAGAAAGCCCAGAGATAAATCCATGCACAAATGGACACCTTGCTTTTGACATTTTAGTTGCTAAGTCCGACTCTTTTGCAACCCCATAGACTGTAGCATGCCAGGCTCCTCGATCCATGGGATTTCCCAGGCAAGAATCCTGGAGCAGGTTGCAATTTGCTCCTCCAGGGAATATTCCTGACTCAGGGATTGAACCTGAGTTTCCTGTGTTGGCAGATAGATTATTTACAACTGAGCCACCAGGGGAGCCTTAATTTATTCCTTAATTTAAATAGTGTTTTTTTTTTTTTTAGTGTTATTTTGTCAAAGAACTAGCTTTATAAATTTATTTTAAATCTGCTGATTTTTTTGCTCTGTAAATAATTTAATACTGATTTTAAATCTAAGTTCATTCTTCTGCTTTATCTTTATCTTCTTACTCAACTAAAATAAATGTTCATTTAATTTTGTTTTAAAATCTATATAGTTCCTTAAAGCTATGCACTTTGCTTTCTCTAAACACTGGCTTGCTGATGCTAAGTCACTTGAGTTGTGTCCGACTCTGTGTGACCTCATAGACGGCAGCCCACCAGGCTCCCCCATCCCTGGGATTCTCCAGGCAAGAACACTGGAGCGGGTTGTCATTTCCTTCTCCAGTGCATGAAAGTGAAAAGTGAAAGTGAAGTCACTCAGTCATGTCCGATGTATTATAAATGTTCTTCTATATAGTGCTTCCATTTTCATAATTTTCTAGAAATTATTCAATTATGTTCCATATTTTCTTTAAGATTTTTTTTTTTTTTTTTTAAATTACTGGGGCCGGCTGCAGAAGGCCTCTCAGTGTGACGCCAGGAGGTATCCACCGTTTTCTCATCTTCAACTCAAAGGCCGGCCTTTCAAATCTGAACCACCACCTCAAATCAACCGCCCCCACCCCCCAAGATTTGTCTTGGGATTTCTTTGGAAGGAATGATGCTAAAGCTGAAACTCTAGTACTTTGGCCACCTCATGCGAAGAGTTGACTCATTGGAAAAGACTCTGATGCTGGGAGGGATTGGGGGCAGGAGGAGATGGGGACGACAGAGGATGAGATGGCTGGATGGCATCACTGACTCGATGGACGTGAGTCTGAGTGAACTCCGGGAATTGGTGATGGACAGGGGGGGCTGGACTGCTGCGATCCGTGGGGTCACAAAGAGTCGGACACGACTGAGCGACTGAACTGAACGAAACTGAAAATTTTTTATGTTTTAAAGCACTTGTAGAGTTACAGAAAAACTGAGCAGACTGTTCAATGTTCCCATGTACCTTCCTCCCATCTGCATTATGATTAACATTTTGCATGAGTGTGATGTGAGAGTTGGACTATGAAGAAAGCTGAGCACTGAAGAATTGATGCTTTTGAACTGTGGTGTTGGAGAAGACTCTTGAGAGTCCCTTGGACTGCAAGGAGAGCCAACCAGTCCATTCTGAAGGAGATCAGCCCTGGGATTTCTTGGGAAGGAATGATGCTAAAGCTGAAACTCCAGTACTTTGGCCACCTCATGCAAAGAGTTGACTCATTGGAAAAGACTCTGATGCTGGGAGGGATTGGGGGCAGGAGGAGATGGGGACGACAGAGGATGAGATGGCTGGATGGCATCATTGACTGGATGGACATGAGTCTGAGTGAGCTCCAGGAGTTGGTGATGGACACGGAGGCCTAGCGTGCTGTGATTCATGGGGTTGCAAAGAGTCAGACACGACTGAGAGACTGAACTCAACTGAACTAATATATTTGTTAGAATTGATGAACTAATATGGGCATTATTATTAACTAAACTCTATAATTTACTCTAAATTTACTTTTTGTGTGGTACTGTTCAGTGTTTCTGACAAATGCCTAATGTCATAAATGCATCGTTACAGTATCATACAAAATAGTTATAATGCCTTAAAAATCTCCCGTACTTTACTTATTCAATCCTTCTCTCTCCCTCTAAACCTCCAGATCTTTTAATGTCTCTAGTTTTGTCTTTCCCAGAATATTACATAGTTTGAATCACACAGTGCATAGCTTTTTCAGACTGAGTTCTCTCACTTAGCAATTTGCTTTTAAGATTATTCCATGTGTTTTTTTGGATTTAATAGATCATTCCTTTTATTGTTTAATACTATTTCATTTTATGATTTTCCACAGTTTATTCATTCATCTATTGAAGGACATCTCTGTTGCTTCCAAATTTTGGCAACTTTAATAAAATTGCTATAAGTATTTGCATACATATGGATGTAAGTTTTTCAACTCTTTTACATAAATACTTGTGAATCAGATTGCCAAATATCATGCTAATGCTGTGGTTTGTTTTGTAAGAAGCTGTCAAACTGTTTTCCAAAGTGACTGTATCAGTTTGCATTCTTACCAACAGTGAGTGAGAGTTCATAGTGCTCCACGTTTTTGGTGATCTAATATTTGGTGATGTCAATGTTCTGGATTTGGGTGATTCTAATAGGGGTACGCTTGTATTCCATTGTTGTTTTACTTTGCATTTCTTTAATGATATACGATGCTGAACATCTTATATATGCTAATTTGTCGCCTTTGTATCTTCCTAGTGATATGACATTCATCTTTTGTCCATTTTTTAACTGAGCTGTTTGCTTCTCATTGCTGAGCTTTTAGAATTCTTTGTATATTTTAGATACAAGTACCCTAACAGATATATGTTATTTGCAAATATCTTCTCCCAATTTGTGGATTTTTTTTTTTTTTTGATTACCTTAATGGATTCCTTTTAGACTAAAAATTTGTTTAGCATCTAATATGATGCCTGGTCCACAGAAGGACTTAGTGGATATTTCTGGAATTAATATATAATAATTAATGTATGGAGAACGTAGGTACAGAAATATATGGTCTTAAACAGTAGATTATTTTTCTCCAGTGTTGAAGTAGGAAAATAAAAATGTAAATGAAAATAACAACTCAGAGAAATACTAATGATACATGAAAAACAACTTTATAATAAGATAACAAATAAGCATGTTATTAAATTCCTTTCCAAACTTAACATTCTAATAAAAACTATCTTGATACTTGGCATTTTAAAAATGAGCTCTGAATAAGTTGAAATTGCTAACGTCTAACAAAAATGTATGCAGTATTTTCTCTCTACATGTTTTTCTGCTTTCTCTGCATGGCAACACCATTCTGTAACATCTATCCATCCATATTTTACAGATTATGCTCTTTTGCTTGTAATTTCCTTGTTTGTTTCATCCTTTAACTAACAGAGACCTTCCTAATTTTTCTTTTTTTTTTTTCCTAATTTTTTCTTTTAAGAGTCTAGTAAATGTAAATTTCTCTATGAAATTTTCTCAAACTCAATGCAGTTAGTCATTCTGTTGTCAATATTTGCTAACAAGGCATTAACATTTCTCTCAGTAGAGGTTTTATTTTATTGCAAATATTTACCATATTGTGTCACCTAATAATCCATTTGTCCTTAGAGTGAACAGTTCAGTTCAATTAAGTCACTCAGTCCTGTCTGACTCTTCGTGACCCCATGAATCACAGCATACCAGGCCTACTTGTCTATCACCAAAACCCAGAGTTTACCCAAACTCATGTCCATCGAGTCGGTGATGCCATCCAGCCATCTCATCCTCTATCGTTCCCTTCTCCTCTTGCCCCCAATCCCTCCCAGCATCAGAGTCTTCCAATGAGTCAGTTCTTCACATGAGGTGGCCAAAGTATTGCAGTTTCAGCTTCAGCATCAGTCCTTCCAATGAACACCCAGGACTGATCTTTAGGATGGAGTGGTTGGACCTCCTTGCAGTCCAAGGGACTCTCAAGAGTTTTCTGCAACACCACAGTTCAAAAGCATCAATTCTTCGGCACTCAGCTTTCTTCACAGTCCAACTCTCACATCCATACGTGACCACTGGAAAAACAATAGCCTTGACTAGACGGACCTTAATTGGCAAAGTAATATCTCTACTTTTTAATATGCTATCTAGATTGGTCATAACTTTCCTTCCAAGGAGTAAGCATCTTTTAATTTCATGGCTGCAATCACCATCTGCAGTGATTTTGGAGCCCTCCAAAATAAAGTCAGCCACTCTTTCCACTGTTTCCCCATCTATTTCCCATGAAGTGATGGGACCAAGTGCTATGATCTTCCTTTTCTGAATGTTGAGCTTTAAGCCAACTTTTTCACTCTCCACTTTCACTTTCATCAAGAGGCTTTTTAGTTCCTCTTCACTTTCTGCTGTAAGGGTGGTGTCATCAGCATATCTGAGGTTATTGATATTTCTCCTGGCAATCTTGATTCCATTTTGTGCTTTTTCCGGCCCACCATTTCTCATGATGTATTCTACATATAAGTTAAATAAGCAGGGTGGCAATATGCAGCCTTGACGTACTCCTTTTCCTATTTGGAACCAGTCTGTTGTTCCATGTCCAATTCTAACTGTTTCTTCCTGACCTGCATATAGGTTTCTCAAAAGGCAAGTCATGTGGTCTGGTATTCCCATCTCTTTCAGAATTTCCCACAGTTTACTGTGATCCACACAGTCAAAGGCTTTGGCATAGTCAATAAAGCAGAAATAGATGTTTTTCTGGAACTCTATTGCTTTTTCAATGATCCAGTGGATGTCTACTCTTACTTTTCTTCATAATGTATCAACCTTGGATTAAAAATTAGCACACAGAAAATCTTCAATAAATATTAGATATTTATTATTTTTATTTATTAATATTAAAATAATATTAATATTTATTATTAAATATTAGATACCAGTGAAAGTATTTTAAGTAATATATTTTTCTTTAATAAAGTAGCGATTTATTTTTAATTTTAAAATTAATATAAATGTAATAAGAAATAAAGCTCTTGACTTTGGATTTTTAAATTTTCTTTTATGCTCAAACATTTTTTCAAAATCCTAAAGGTTTAATACTAATATTTAAACCTAAGGTTCAAAGTTAGCAATTTCAACTTTATTCAGAGCTTATTTTTAAAATAAAGTTTTAAGAGAGTTTTCCTTATAATTTTAAGTTTGGAAAGGAATTTAATAACATTCCTATTTTTTAAAAGCCTAAGGTTTACATAAGTATTACACTTATTTAATTGTTAAACTCAGTAGTATTTTAATAAAGGGAATCAAAACTAGCAAAACGTGATGACAAATGTATGTTTTATTTTAATAAGTAGGTGTTGAAAAGAAACATATTGGCTATATTTTATGTCAGGCATTGTGCTAAGCATAAACCATTTCCTTTGCACAACAAATCCTGTAAGCATTACAATTACTATATGCAAGGAAATTCAGACTCAGCTACAAAAAGTGAGTTTCCCAGGGCATCATACATGCAGCAAGACTCAATAAAAGGTCTCTCAGATTTTTAACACCATAGCATTTTGCTTCCAAACTGCTTTCATGAACATTATCTTTAATTAGTTTTCCATTTAAAGAATATTACATTTCATAGAGTAAGAGGTTTGCTAAAGATATCATAACAATAACTAAGAGACATAGAACTCAATTCCTTTCATTTCATAGCTTCTGGTTATTCCAGACTCATTATTAGAATAGAAGAAATAGAAATCATTACAGAAAACAATACGATGATAACATACTTGTATTAAAATGAGGGAAAAAGAAGTATGTACCTGCTTGTATATATGTGTGTGTTTCTGAAAACTCTTTATTAATTGATTAATATATATTCTTGTTCACCTTTACTAGTTGTATTTGAGGAAAGAATAAATTACATGAAGATTTGACCAAAAGCAAAGAAAAACTCAGCACACTTCACTGAGATTAAATATTTCTCAGAAGCTCATCAGTGAACAAGTCATATTATTGTGGTTATTTATCTGTAGTTCACTGCATCCATTTATCAAACCTTTTTCTTCCCCCACTTTTTTTTTTTTTTTTTTTACTACAAGTCAACTTCCTTACCTAGTCAGTGATAAAGTAACTTTACATGATGCTATTTTTCATTAAATAATTTTCTTTTTTGACCATTACAACTTTCTTCATTTCTTATATCATTGCTTATGATCATTCATTCATTAAGCAGTAGGCATTTTAATGACTGAAAGAAAAAAGCAAAACTAAAACTAGAGGAGATGAAAGTAAAGGAAGAAAGACATATTGTAGCAAATCCTTCATCTTTACATCAATACTGTATTTGTCATACTAAGAAATGAGAATTTCTTAAAACATGTTTGGATATCACCAATAAGGATACTTGTAGGGTTTTCTAGGAATAAGGATAGTCTCACCTGTATAGTCATTTAAAGAGTTGAACCATGACTATGCAAAGATTAATCACTCAATTTTTATTCTAAGAAGGGATTTAGAATTTATATTTAAGTCAATATAGTTATTTGAGATGATAATTGCATTTTATATTATAATTATATTTATGAAAAATTACTACAGGTTACATTTGAAATTTTAGAGATTAATATAGTGTACTTATGGAAAAAATGAACATTTTATGTGATAGTCTTCATTTTAAAACAAAATTTTATATCTGATAGCTTAAACACTGGAGACAGGCTTACTTACACTGCAGAATATCAAACCATACACTTTCATAATAATAAATGTTACCAAGAATAAGCCTTTGCTGAATTAAGAATACATTGTATTTATAAGTTGCTAGATAATATAAAGGAATTTATAGCACATGGAATTATAAATACTGGGTTTATAATTCTGTGTAACTGTTTCTAAAATGTCTACTGTACACAGTGAGTTAACGATAAAAATGAAAATTATGCATCATAATTGAGTAAAATCAGTACATATGATATAAATAATTTGATATACTGTGATTAAAATGTAAGTTTTTGCTAAAGAGGTCTAGCTTTAAATCCAGTACAACTTTTCAGTATACCTATATTGTTCTCCAGAGTTTTTATAGCATAGTAATGACAGTTGCCTGATGTAGATGTTAAAAAGCATATTTGAGTAAATATTTCAACTTATACAATAAATCAAAATAAATATGGAAATAGATACTTTCTAAAAAGATCAGAACTGACCATGAGATAATTCTTTGTATCTAATAGGATGAACAACTTTATATTTACATGGACAATGTCTATAAATATGCTAGGAAAAATACTGAATTTGGAGTCAGAATTTTGGGTTTTTGATTTTAACATGTCTAATCAGTAGCTTTTTACCATAGAATGTTATTTAGCTCTCTAAGAAACTCTTTTGATGCTATGAATGATCATAGAATGGTCCTCTTTCATTCTAAACATGTAATCATATTTCCCATCCTTAGGAAAACAAAGCAAAACATTATAACAACAATTATATCTATGGTCTACAAAAACAAAATTTCTGAGGTACAACATTTACCCTTGGGTATAGAATATCCAATTGTTCTCTTCATCTTCTTCCCTAAATTTATTTTAGACTAGAGATATAAAATATTGAGTGGTCATTTTCATTAGCATAAAGCACATTATCACCATCAGTAGAATGTCCCTATTGTTTAATATTTAATATTAATTGCATTCCTTTTATATCTATGGATACTCTGATGCACATTGGCATTTACTTAAACATAAATGTATATATTTGAAAAACCGTGTGCCCTTGCAAAATATGTACTGATGTTTTATGTGTATATTACACATCTTAAAGGGCTTCCTGATAGTTCAGTGGTTAAGAATGCACCTGCAATGCAGGAGACACAGGAAATGCAAGAGACACAGGTTTGATCCCTGAGTCAGGAAGATCCCTTGAAGGAGGAAATGGCAACCACTCCAGTATTCTTGCCTGGAAAACCCCATGGATAGAGGAGTCTGGCAGGCTACAGTTCATAGAGTCACAAACAGCCGGACATGACTGAGCATAGCTCAGAAGCAGCACACATGTTAAATATATGTGAAAAGCATTTTTCTGTCTGACCTTGTTGTTCATTCAATACTATGCTGTTAATAGGTAGCTATGTTGCTAATTACATCTACTTTGTTGCTTCTGCTGCACAGAGCTAGACCGACTTTGAGGAGATACCCCACATCCAAGGACAGAGAAGCCCCAGCAAGATGGTAGGAGGGGCGATCATGTTTTTAATCAAACCCCATAGCCAACAGAGATGCTCAGAGGGATCAAACAAGCCTTTTGTGCACCAGGACCCAGAGACCCCACAGAGACTGAGACAAAACTGTGTTTGAGTGTCTCCTGTGGAGGTACAGGTCAGCAGTGGACTGCTGCAGGGGCAGGAGCTCTGGGTGCTTTAGACCTGGGTATGGCATAAGCCCTTTTGGAGGATGTCTCCATTAACCCCACTGTAGAGCAGCCAGAACTTACACAGGACTGGGAAACAGACTCTTGAAGGGCACAAACAAAACCTTGTGTGCACCAGGATCCAGGAAAAGGGAGGAGTGACCCCACAACAGACTGACCCAGACTTGCCTGTGAGTGGGAGTCTCCAGCAGAGGTGTGGGTTGGCATTAGCCTGCTAAGGGTTGGGGGCACTGTGTGCAGTAGTGTGTTCATGGGACCTTTTGAAGGAGGTCACCATTATCTTCATTACCTCCACCATAGATTGGCATTAGGTCAAGTAACAGGGAGGGAACACAGCCATGCCCATTAACAGAAAGTTGGATTAAAGATTTACTAAGCATGGCCCTGCCCATCAGAACAAGACCCACTTTCTCCCTCAGTCAGTCTCTCCCATCAGGAAGCTCCCATAAGCCCCTTATCCTTCTCCATCAGAGGGCAGAGAGAATGAAAACCACAATCACAGAAAACTAACCAATCTGATCACATGGACCACAGCCTTGTCAAATTCACTAAATGATGAGACATGCCATGTAGGGCCACCCAAGACAGATGAGTCATGATGGAGGGTTCTGAAAAAAACATGGTCCACTGGAAAAAAGAATGGCAAACCACTATAGTATTCTTCCTTCAGAACCTCATGAATGGTATGAAACAGCAAAAAGATAGGACACTGAGAGATGGACTCCCCAGGTAGGTAGGTGCCCAATATGCCACTGGAGATCAGTGGAGAACTAACTCCAGAAAGAAAGAAGAGATGGAGCCAAAGCAAAAACAACAACCAGTTGTGGATGCCACTGGTAATGGAAGTAAAGTCTGATGCTGTAAAGAGCAATAATATTGCATAGTAACCTGGAATGTTAGATCCATGAATCAAGGTAAATTGGAAGAGATCAAACAGGAGATGGCAAGAGTAAACATTGACATTTTATGAATCAGTGAACTAAAATGGACTGGAATGGGTGGATTTAACTCAGATGACCATTATATCTACTACTGTGAGCAAGAATCGCTTGGAAGAAATGGAGTAGCCATCAGAGTGAACAAAAGAGTATGAAATACAGCACTTGGCTGCAATCTTAAAAACGACAGAATGATCTCTGTTCATTTCCAAGGCAAACAATTCAGTATCACGGGAATCCAAGTCTATGCCCCGACCAGTAATGCTGAAGGAGCTGAAGTTGAATGATTCTATGAAGACCTACAAGACCTTTTAGAATTAACACCCAAAGAAGTTGTCCTTTTCCTTATAGGGGCCTGGAATACAAAAGTAGGAAGTCAAGAAATACGTGAAGTAACAGGCGAATATGGCCTTGGAATACAAAATGAAGCAGGGCAAAAGTTAGCAGAGTTTCACCAAAGGAACAACACACTGGTCATAGCAAGCGCCCTCTTCCAACAACACAAGAAAGACTACACATAGACATCACCAGATGGTCAATACCAAAATCAGATTGGTTATATTCTTTGCAGCAAAAGATGGAGAAGCTCTATACAGTTAGCAAAAACAAGACTGGGAGCTGACTGTGGCTCAGATCATGAACTCCTTATTGGCAAATTCAGACTTAAATTGAACAAAATAGGCACAGCCACTAGACCATTCAGGCATGACCTAAATAAAATCCCTTATGATTATACAGTGGAAATGAGAAGCAGATTCAATGGATTATATCTGATAGTCAGAGTGCCTGAAGAACTATGGATGGAGGTTCATGATATTGTACGGGAGGCAGTGATCAAGACCATCCCCCCAAAAAAGAAATGCATAAAGGCAAAATGGTTGTCTTAGAAGTCCTTACAAATAGCTGAAAAAGAAGAGAAGCAAAAGACAAAGAGAAAAGCAAAGATATACCTATTAGAATGGAAGGTTCCAAAGAATAGCAAGGAGAGATAAAGCCTTCCTCAACGATCAATGCAAAGAAATAGAGGAAAACAATATAGTGGGAAAGACTAGAGATATCTTCAAGAAAATTAGAGATGCCAAGGGAACATTTCAACAAAGATGGGCTCAATAAAGGGAAAAAAAAAATGGTATGGATCTAACAGAAGCAGAAGATATTAAGAGGTGGCAAGAATACACAGAAGAACTATACAAAAAAGATCTTCATGACCAGGATAATCATGATGATGTGATCACTCACCTAGAGCCAGACACACTGGAATGTGAAATCAAATGGGCTTTAGCAAGCATCACTACAAACAAAGGTAGTGGAGGTCATGAAATTCCAGTTGAGCTATTTCAAATCCTGAAAGATGATACTGTGAAAGTGCTGCACTCAATATGTCAGCAAATTTGGAAAATTCAGCAGTGGCCACAGGACTAGAAAAGGTCAGTTTTCATTCCAATCTCAAAGAAAGGCAATGCCAAAGAGTGCTCAAACTAGCACACAATTTCACTCATCTCACACTCTACCAAAGTTATTCTCGAAATTCTCCAAGCCAGGCTTCAACAGTACATGAACCGTGAACTTCCAGATATTCAAGCTGGATTTAGAAAAGGCAGAGGAACCAGAGATCAAATTGCCAACATCCGCTGGGTCATCAAAAAAGCAAGAGGGTTCCAGAAAAACATCTACTTCTGCTTTATTGAGTGCACCAAAGCCTTTGACTATGTGGATCACAACAAACTGTGGAAAATTCTTAAGGAGATGGGAATACTAGACCACCTGTCTTGCCTCCTGAGAAATCTGTATTCAGGTCAAGAAGCAACAGTTAGAATGGGGCATGGAACAAAAGCCTGGTTCCAAATACAGACAGGAGTAGGTCAAGGCAGTATTTGGTCACCCTGCTTATTTAACATATATGCGGAGTGCATCACGAGACATGCTGGGCTGGATGAAGCACAAGCTGGAATAAAGATTGCTGGGAGAAATATCAATAACCTCAGATGTGCAGATGACACCACCCTTATGGCAGAAAGTGAAGAAGAACTAAAGAGCATCTTGATGAAAGTCAAAGAGGAGAGAGAGTTAAAAAGTTGGCTTAAAACTAAACATTCAGAAAACTAAGATCGTGGCATCTGGTCCCAGCACTTCATGGCAAATAGATGGGGAAACAGTGGAAACAGTGACAGATTTTATTTTTGGGGGGCTCCAAAATCACTGCAGATGGTGACTGCATCCATGAAATTAAAAGATGCTTGTTCCTTGGAAGAAAAGTTATGACCAACCTAGACAGCATACTAAAAAGCAGAGATATTACTTGGCCAATGAAAGTCTGTCTAGTCAAACTTGGGTTTTGCAGTAGTCATGTGTGGATGTGAGAGTTGGACTATAAAGAAAGCTGAGTGTGAAAGAATTGATTCTTTTGAACTGTGGTGTTGGAGAAGACTCTTGAGAATCCCTTGGACAGCAAGGAGATCCAACCAGTCAATCCAAAAAGAAATCAGTCCTGAATATTCATTGGAAAAACTGATACTGAAGGTAAAACTCCAATACTTTGGCCACCTGATGGGAAGAACTGACTTATTTGAAACGACCCTGATGCTGGGAAAGATTGAAGGTGGGAGGAGAAGAGGATGAGAAAGGATGAGATGGTTGGATGGCATCACTGAATCAATGGGCTTGAGTTTGAGCAACTCCAGGAGTTGGTGATGGACAGGGAAACCTGGAGAGCTGTAATCCATGGGGTTGCAAAGAGTTGGACATGACTGAATGGCTGAACTACCTATTGCTTCTAACTCTTCATAGCATTCTATTTACCACATTTTCTTTGCCCAGTCATTCAGAGACAGGCATCTAGTCTGGCTCCTACTCCCTGCTACTATGAATGATGTTACATTGAACATTCCCCCATATCCTCTTAAGGATCCCTGTTAGAGGTTTTCTGGGATGTATATTGCAAAGTGGGATACTTGGTCACATTTTATTAGCATCTATTCAATTATTTGATGTAACTTTTTTGCCATATTTTTCTGTATGTGAAGTGGCATCTCAATTTAAATAGTGTATTCTTGAATGCTTATCATCTCTTGATAATTTTATCACACTGAATTCTAACTTTGGACATGCTCAGCTGGGTATTTTTTCCTTTTAATGACATCACAGGAAGATTTCCATTTTCTAACTGAGATGCTAGAGTCAAACTTATCTGAACATCATTCATTCTCTTAAACAGGGGGAACACCTCCAGAGGAAAAAGATACAGAGGATAGGTGAACCTGACTAGTTTCCTTGCATCTGTATCCCCAAGTAAATATGAAAAATGGTATCTGCTGAAAGGAGAACATCTCAAAATAGACTTCATAAGATGACTCTGCCTAAGAATAACCTGTACTAAACAGACTGCAGTTTCTCTTAGACTTGATGCCCCTGGAGGATTCTATATAAGCTATGCAATCTCTGACATAAAATGGAGATGTGTCATAGCTGAAATTCTTGCTACTGTGTGAAGCACTCCACAAACTCATCAGGAATCTCATCTCTCCTGGGCCAGAGATACATATCTGACACAGAAAGAGGAAAGCCCGAGGAACTTCCGCCATTTCCCAAATCACTTTTTGCTTCACTGCACCTCTTGCTTGCCTGTGTTAATGAAATTATTTGTCAAGTAAAGCTTGACACTCAGTGAGATCTCTGTTTTTAGCTGACTGGACAGTCTGATTTTTTGTTATTAAACCAGTCTCGTTTGATAATTTAGGTGCATTTGTAAGTATTGCATTAAAACTTTCGGTCTAGTTCAATTTAAGATATCCATCTAATATCTAGTTCAAAGTTTCCAGATCCAGTTTGAAACTTGATCTTAGGCTCAGGGACCTGCAGTAGGAAGAGAAGCACCATCTACTCTCTCATTATTCCTTCTTTCTCACCACCTCCATCCATTCCCACACTAATGGATCTTCTATAGTTGGGTTGAGAGGTTTAGGGATCATGTAAACGTGTAAAATCCTTATAAGACTGCTGCAACTTTTATTCAGACTTCAGTGACAGCTCAATCACAGGTATTTAAATGGTACTGTTTCTAGGATCCCCTTCGTCTATTTACATTTCCCTGGTAAAGAATTCTACCTGCCAATGCAGGAGACATGGGTTCGATCCCTGGCTCTGGATGATCCCCTGGAATAGGAAATGGCCTAGAGAATCCCATAGATAGAGGAGTCTGACTGGCTATGGTCCATGAGGTCACGGAGTTAGACATAACCGAGAAACTGAGCACACAGAATTAAGGCACAGAGAGACAGATCTCTGATGTGGGAAGTGCCTTTTCATGAAGGTTAACTTCTTATGGTCCCATCCCTCAGGATTCCTGCTACTGTTGTCTAAAGCCTTGCATAAGATCTGCAAGAGAACTCCTTGGTGAAGTCTGAAGTGCCTATAGAGAAAGGAGACTTAGCTGATTATCTGCTGAAGCTTACAGGTTTATCTGAATGAGTCCTCAAAATGTATCACACAGAAAATTGTATTTCCTGTCCACTAAGGCATCAGTATCTACAGAAAGAACTACTACCTACACCACGTGCTTTTTCCCATTTTCTGTTAACTACACCTATCACATAATTGCAAGAAACAGGAGCTTCAGGGTAGGGAAGGGAAGATGACTGAAAGACTATGTTGCTGTTGTTTAGTTGCTCAGTTGTGTCTGACTCTGCAACCCCATGGACTGTAGCCTGTCAGCCTCCTCTCTCCATGGAATTATCCCAGGAAGAATACTGGAGTGGGTTGCCATTTTCTTCTCCAGGGAATCTTCCTGACCCAGGGATTGAACATGCATCTCCTGTGTCTTCTGCAATGACAGGCAAATCCTTTACCATGGAGCCACCTGGGAAGCCCAAAAAGACTATAAAGAAGCGGAATAAATCATGCTCTCATACTGTCCCCTGGGAAGGATGCTAAGTCACAATACTGCTGTGAGTACAGAATGAAATAAGTAGTTGTTTTTGCTGTGAGATTAAAGTTTGACACAGGACTGGACAAGACTGTAAAACATCTGAAGATAAATACCAATCACCAAAATTAAACCAATCACAAAACAAACAAACAAAAAAAGATGCCTGCTACTGGTGTCTCAAACCTTGCACATGATCATTTTGAGGACTCATTCAGATAAGCCTGTAAGCTTCAGCAGATAATCAGCTTAGTCTCTTTTCTTCATAGGCATGTCAGACTTCATCAAGGAGCTCTCTTGCAGATCTTGTGCAAGACTTGAGACACCAGTAGCAGTTGTCTTTTTTATTTTACTTTTGTTTTGTGATTGGTTTAATTTTGGTGATTGATATTCACCTGGGATTCACTGAGATCATCAAAGAGTAGATGAGCGAGAACTAGCAAAGCCTACCATGGACAGAGGGTCCTGGAAGGCTGCAGTCCATGGGGTCTCTAGGAGTCAGACACAACTGAGCGACTTCACTTTATTTTTTCACTTTCATGCATTGGAGCAGGAAATGGCAACCCACTTCAGTGTTTTTGCCTGGAGAATCCCAGAGATGGGGGAGCCTAGTGGGCTGCCATCTATGGGGTTGCACAGAGTCGGACATGACTGAAGCGACTTAGCAGCAGCAGCAGCAACTAAATACAAGAGTAGAATAAAATTAAAGCTATTTCTTATCTGTGCCCCTTTAAGGTCAACCCATTGAGTGCATCCATTGCATATACGAGTCATTTGGGGTTCTTGCCTAAATTTTTTTTTTATAGTCTTACTACATTTTTCTTTAAGATTTTTGGGCCTTTTCAACTTCTCTCTTTGCCAAGTATTGTAAAAATTATCCAGTCACTCACAGATTTACTATATATTCCCCATCCTCAGATATAATATTATAACACAGCTTCTATTTCTTCCACTCTATTAAATCTATTTTTCTAACATGGATCCCTGAGTGCTTATTTTACTGAGACTCTCTAAGGGTGATCTGTTTAATGATCAACTTTTAAACTCTTTGTTCCTTCCAATTTAATGACAATATTTTGTCTTATTTTTTGACTCTTGTCCTTGGTATGCATTTTTATACTTGACCCTTAAAGTCCTTTGTATGCACTGGATCTCCCAAGGCATTGTAAAGAAGTCCATTATACTTATTTTTCTTTCTCTTCAGTTTACTCTTCTGACTGAAAATGCCATTCTCAATGCTTGTCTTCAGCCCTCAATCTGAATTTATAACTCATATATATTCCTACTTATAAGTCAGGTCTGTATGTCTCAAAAATAGCTTATACTGTTCAAATTATAATTGAATACGTATTATGATGTCAGTTAAATATTATATATAAATGTTATATGTGTGTGTGTGTGTGTGTGTGTGTGACTGTGTGTGCTAGTCACTCAGTTGTGTCTGACTCTTCGTGACCCCAAGGACTCTAGTTCACCAGGCTCCTCTGTAGAATTCTCCAGGAAAGAATACTGGAGTGAATTGCCATTTTGCCATTCCCCTCTCCAGGGATTGAACCTGGGTATCCTGAACTGCAGGCATATTCTTTAATGTCTGAGCCACCAGGGAAGCCACCAAACTTTCTCAGGTGGCACAGTGGTAAAGAATCCACCTGTCAATGCAAGAGACTCAAGAAACACAAGTTTGATCCCTGGGTAGGGTAGATACTCTAGAGAAAGAAATGACAACCCACTCCAGTATTCTTGCTTGGGAAATCCCATGTATAGAGGAGCCTGGAGGGCTACAGTCCATGGGGATGCAAGAGCCAAACACAATTTAGTCACTAAAACAATATATATATATATATATATATATACACACATTAATTTAATGTTAAAAATTTATCCCAGGCATGTGACTCTGTAACGTGGGGCTATCCTGTAATTCTTCATATCCTCTCACTTCCAATCAATTATCAACACCCGTAGAAAACTTTTCTGAAATTCCCTTCACCTCTTTGCCATATCACACCATATATGCTTTTATTTTAATGCCTATATTGGACTTGGCCCTTTTATTCATCTCTCTCATTATTCTTAGGCATCTCTGTAGTATATTATCTAGCATATAGTCTGCAACCAAAAGGTATATGCTCCATATGTATTCTATGTCCTGAACTAACTTACACTTTGCAAATTGCTTTTCTTTTACTTGTTTCTTACATTAATAATCTTTCATTGAATCAAAATACCATTTATGTAAAATGTTTCTTTAAGAGAATTATAATGTGCACTTATTAGCTGTGGCTGACCATCTGAATTGCTTTGTGAAATAATGCATAATATAAACAACCAACAAACAAACTGTTCACTACATTTAATTTATAAATATTTTTCTTCCTTTTTAAACATATGCATTGACAATTTTATAAACTTATGGATTCAATTAGGAGAATGCAATTTTATGGAGGACACAATAAAAATGTAAGAATACTTCATGAAATGCTATAAAAGTAAACGTAATAAGTTTTGTCTATTTCCATTCTGACTGCATAGTATCCTATTTCCTTCTTTTGCATCAACTTAAGTCCTTGCCTCACACATAACCTCTTTTTCCTTGCTGTGCACTGTTTCTGTACCCAGGGTTTTACTTCTAACTTCTACAAGATATTTTATTTTTTTACACCTACTACTGCTCTTTCTGCTTTCACGCTCTTTCTCATTATAACCTGGCAGCTATATCCTCTTGATCTTTATTCTCCTCAATCATTTTGTAGCATTTGACAATGTTGACCACTTCCCTTTGGACATATTTTCTTCTTATCCAAATATTGTTCTATTCAACTGCTCATTCTGTCTAATTTTCTCTTCATGATAGAGAAGGCAATAAATTTCCATGAATTTAGTCAATCAACAAATATGTATTCAATATCTCCTGTATGTCAGCACTTTGCAAAATATAATACAACACTTATTTCCAAAGAACTTACTATTTTGATGGGAAGACAGATTTATAATGAATTCAAGCATAGCATCATTTTCCTGAAAGTGAGATCAATCACAGTGAAGAGACTGAGAAAGGAAGGTATTCTAAACAACTTATAAACATCTAGATGGATAAATTTAATTTTGATTCAAAAAGCATTAAAGGAAAAATTAGATTCCATATACCAAGAAGTATGGTGAGAATTCTCCTACCTAATACTTATTCCTTTGTAAGGCAATGAAGGAATAAATTCAGCTATAAATCATTGATAGAAAAATGAGAAAATTTAAACCAAGAATGCTATCTTTGCATTCTTAAATGGACTTGCTATAGAAATTCCTATGCTAATTTCCCATTTTTGCAATTAATTTACCTTTTAAGTATGACCTAATTGGTCAAGAATTACATAATATTTATACACCACGTTTCCCCTTCTGATACCCCATATATCTAATTCAAGTGTGGCAGTCTACTGTAGTGTAAAGCTTTTTATCATGGCTTTTGTGATATTTCATACCGATAGGATGTCTTCTGTCACTCAGAATGATCTTGACCAATCTTTGAGGACTCATGCATATGAAAAGTAATCCTTCTTGACAGTTTCCTCCAATTTAAGACAGCAGTTTCTTCTGTATCTGCCTGCTTTATTGATAACCTTCATTGGTGAAAGGGAGTTGTCTGCAACCCAATATAGATGAAAATGAATAGAGATTAACTACAAATGTAACCTTGCTAGAGAAATTATAACAATTTGAGACACATTGTCTCTTGAAGATACTAAATAACTATATCATATAGTTTATGAAACAATGTAGTTTTCTCATCTCTTTCAGCAAAATCAAAGCCAACTCCCTTTCTATTTCTTTCTCTATCTTCCTTCCTGCCTCCATCCTCCCTAATCCTTTCTTCTTTTTTCCTTCCTTCTCTTTCTTTCTTTGTAGTGTCATATATGTTAATTAATTTATGCCTCAATTTATTCATGTGTAAAACTGGGACAACAGTGATACTTCACATGATTATAAGGAATAGAAATAAAATGTTTTCAACTGTCTGTCATGGTAGTAAGAATGTGTTGTAATATTTTTTCACATCGTTATCAATTTCTTACAAGACATTCAAGTATAAACTTCTGTAACTTATATTGTGAGACAAGAACTGTGATTCTCTCTCATAGTGTGTGCAGTGGGCAGAATTCCCCTCAGAACTATCAATGCCTGATTTGCTAGAAGCTGTAAATATCTTACCTTACATGGCAAAAGAAAATTTGCAGTTAAGGTTAGGGATCTTAAAATAGGGAGAAAATCACGGATTATCAAAATGAGTCCAGTATAATTATATGAACCCTTAAAACAATAAATTCTCTTGGTATGGAATTGAATGACATGAAGTAGGAAGGAAAAAATAGAGATCCTGATCATGAGAATATTGCCACTAAGACAATCTGCCCACCATCAGTATACGATTGAAACTCAGAGGCAAAATACGATGAAAGACAAGGAGAGAGAGAAAGCAAGAATAAGAAGGAAGAGAAGGAGGGGAGGAGGAAGTAGTAGTAATAATACTACTATTAGTATTACTATTACTAATATTACTATTAGTATACTACTAGTAGTAATACTATTAGTAGTAGTAGTAGTATTACTACTACTACTATTATTGTTTAAGAAAAACAATAATAGCATTTCAAAATAAAGTTAATACTGTGTAGACACAATGTAAATAACAATAAAATTTAAAAATTATTAAGAATACATCTAACAAAATTTCCACAAACCATAATTGAAAAAAAAAATTGAAAGCATGGCTGAAAGACCTAGTAGATTTTGAAGGGAAACAAAACAAAACACAATATCATTCTAACAAATGGCCTACAGATCTAAGTCTGTTATGAAAAACCCAAAGAGTAGAAAGCAATTTTGCATTTCTAAAAAATGAACACATATTATAAAATATACCAGTTAAAATCTAGTAGTTTTATACAAAATTATAGAACTAAATAGTGGACTGGAATGAAGACTCAGAAGGAAAAATATATATGTATTTTGCTATAACTGGGGAGGCCTTACAAATAGCTGTGAAAAGAAGAGAAGTGAAAAGCAAAGGAGAAAAGGAAAGATATAAACATCTGAATGCAGAGTTCCAAAGAATAGCAAGAAGAGATAAGAAAGCCTTCTTCAGCGATCAATGCAAAGAAATAGAGGAAAACAACACAATGGGAAAGAGTAGGTATCTCTTCAAGAAAATCAGAGATACCAAAGGAACATTTCATGCAAAAATGGGCTCGATAAAGGACAGAAATGGTATGGACCTACAGAAGCAGAGGATATTAAGAAGAGATGGCAAAAATACACATAAAAACTGTACAAAAAAGATCTTCATGACCCAGATAATCACGATGGTGTGATCACTGACCTAGAGCCAGACATCCTGGAATGTGAAGTCAAGTGGGCCTTAGAAAGCATCACTACGAACAAAGCTAGTAGAGGTGATGGAATTCCAGTTGAGCTCTTCCAAATCCTGAAAGATGATGCTGTGAAAGTGCTGCAGTCAACATGCCAGCAAATTTGGAAAACTCAGCAGTGGCCACAGGACTGGAAAAGGTCAGTTTTCATTCCAATCCCAAAGAAAGGCAATGCCAAAGAATGCTCAAACTATGGCACAATTGCACTCATCTCACATGCTAGTAAAGTAATGCTCAAAATTCTCCAAGCCAGGCTTCAGCAATATGTGAACCGTGAACTTCCTGATGTTCAAGCTGGTTTTAGAAAAGGCAGAGGAACCAGAGATCAAATTGCTAACATCTGCTGGATCATCGAAAAAGCAAGAGAGTTCCAGAAAAACAGCTATTTCTGCTTTATTGACTATGCAAAGCCTTTGACTGTGTGGATCACAATAAACTGTGGGAAATTCTGAAAGAGATGGGAATACCAGACCACCTGATCTGCCTCTTGAGAAATTTGTATGCAGGTCAGGAAGCAACAGTTAGAACTGGACATGGAACAACAGACTGGTTCCAAATAGGAAAAGGAGTTCGTTAAGGCTGTATATTGTCACCCTGCTTATTTAACTTATATGCAGAGTACATCATGAGAAACGCTGGACTGGAAGAAACACAAGCTGGAATAAAGATTGCTGGGAGAAATATCAATAACCTCAGGTATGCAGACGAAACCACCCTTAAGGCAGAAAGTGAAGAGGAACTAAAAAGCCTCTTGATGAAAGTGAAAATGGAGAGTGAAAAAGTTGGCTTAAAGTTCAACATTCAGAAAAGGAAGATCATGACATCCAGTCCTACCACTTCATGGGAAATAGATGGGGAAACAGTGGAAACAGTGTCAGATTTAATTTTTCTGGGCTCCAAAATCACTACAGATAGTGACTGCAGCCATGAAATTAAAAGATGCTTACTCCTTGGAAGGAAAGTTATGACCAACCTAGATAGCATATTCAAAAGCAGAGACATTACTTTGCCAACAAAGGTCCATCTAGTCAAGGCTATGGTTTTTCCTGTGGTCATGTATGGATGTGAGAGTTGGACTATGAAGAAGGCTGAGTGCTGAAGAATTGATGCTTCTGAACTGTGGTGTTGGAGACAACTCTTGAGAGTCCCTTGGACTGCAAGAAGATCCAACCAGTCCATTGTGAAGGAGATCAGCCCTGGGATTTCTTGGGAAGGAATGATGCCAAAGCTGAAACTCCAGTACTTTGGCCACCTCATGAGAAGAGTTGACTCATTGGAAAAGACTCTGATGCTGGGAGGGATTGGTGGCAGGAGGAGAAGGGGACAACAGAGGATGAGATGGCTGGATGGCATCACTGACTCGATGGACGTGCGTTTCAGTGAACTCTGGGAGTTGGTGATGGACAGGGAGGCCTGGCGTGCTGTGATTTATGGGGTCGCAAAGAGTCGGACACGACTGAGCGACTGATCTGGCAAAGGAAGCCTTAAAGTATTCAAGAAAAGTCTAATAAATTTTACAAAAGTTAGATAACCTAAATATATAAAAAGAACACATTAGATATAAAATCACTCAAATTAATATAAACATGAAAACAATTAAAACAAAGAAAATATTTTTACCTTGAAGGATGGATATATATCTTCAAAATCAAAAAACAAGTATATTAAGTAAGTGATGTTTTACCATATTAAAAATAGCTGTTTTGTTAAACAAGACATTCTAAATATTCCATAAACAAAAGATGAATGATTATTAAAATGAGTATAAAATTAATCATTGTAAAATTATGACATGTAATTAATGAAAAAAAAGAAACAGAGAAATCAATAACTAAAGGAAGAGTTCCTCATCATCATATAGTGAGATTTTGTGGAACACATAGAGAAAATTTCCTTGATCTACATGTATCAACTGGAGAAGGAACTTGCAACCCACTCCAGTATTCTTGCCCAGAGAATCCCATGGACAGAGCAGCCTGGTGGGCTACAGTCCATAGGGTCACTTAGAGTTGAACACAACTGAAGTGACTTAGTACACATGTGTATCAACAAGGATGTGTTTTCAAAATATTACATTAAATGAAAGTAGCAAATTTCTATGAGGCAGGATAAAAGGACAGAACTTATGTGAATTACAAATGTTCATAAAATTTATCATTGTAAAGTTTAAGGTTATACATATATTGGATACATAGAAATAGGCACTGGAGCAATACATCTTTCTTTTTTTTTTTCCTGGAAATATCTGATGGGGAATGGAGAAGGGAAAAATACATATTAATTTTGAGGGTTGTGTACAACTTGTGTCTATAGTATGTCTCTGTGCTTCCAATGATTTGAGGGCTGGGAAGGAAAACTCTTGAGGAACAGAGTTTTTTGGCATTTTTTGAAGACTATATTTGTTATCAAACTCAAACCTTCTATAACTTTCTGTATTCATATTATTTTGTCCTGAAAGCTCTTATCTCATTTACATCCAATTTACTTATAAAAATTTTATCACATCAAATTTCTTTTCCTGCTGAAAAATTTGTAAGAGATATAAAAATATCTTATTTGACTTCTGTTAAACCTAGACTAAAAAAAAAAGTACTATACTTAAAGTTGATGACACTAATGACATGTCATATTAATTAGACCAATAAACAAACTAACACTAGTATCAGGTATTAAGTTCATGTTGAATATTTCCTAGGTCACATGAACCTGAAACTCATTCTGTCTAGTTTTATTCTATAGTTTTTAGAGTTCAGTTATTAAGTGCTTATTTTTAAGTCAATTGAATCGACTATTTTATAAGTTCAATCTTTGTAATATTTTCCAGAGGTAGAAACATTTCATATGCATAATGTGTGCACTGACATATAAACAGACAAAACTCCAGATCTTATGTGGTGATTTAGTGACTAAGTTGTATCTGACTCTTGTAACCCATGGACTATATAGCCTGCCAGGCTCCTCTGTCTATGGGATTTCCCAGGCAATAATACTGGAATGGGTTGCCATTTCCTTCTCCAGGGTATCTTTCTGACCCAGGGGTCGAACCCTGCTCTCTTCCGTTGCAGGTGGTCTCCTTCTTTGCAGGTAGATTCTTTACCAACTGAGCCTCCAGGGACATCTCATAGCTTCACTTTAAAACCTTAGTCACAACACAGAGCACAAAGTACACATGCACAGCTGTTACAGGCTGACCAGTACAGGCCCTAGTCGGACACTCCCTTAAATAAAAATGTCTCTCAAGGGTATACACATGTCAGAACCAACTGGCCCCAAAGAGCACCCCTTACCCAAATGGTGCCTGGTGCTCACAAATAATCCCCAATGGAAGATGCACATCAGAATCAACTGGCTAAAGACAGAGGCTGGCTGCACACGCTCCAGTTGGAAAACCTGGTCCCGGAGCTTGTCAGTGCATCCAAATGCACATTTCTATTCCCACCAACTGAAAGTGAAAATTGGCAGTGGGAGCTAATCAGGGGAGAGATAGGGAGACTCCCAGGAAAGAATGGTTTTGGCATCTGCTGGGACTTCCCTGAGAATACCCCTCTTTGGGCTGACTAGCCATAAGCAGCTGGTTCTTCACAGCCAACCCAGCATGGTAGTACAGCTGGCAGCTTCAACTTAGGAAGCCTGGAGGATCTAGACACTGCAGGAATGCGGCCCTGTGTTGGATGCCAAAATCTGTTACTGAACTCAGATACAGTGTCTTGCTGTGCAAAAATCAATACCCAAGAGGCAATTGTTGCTGGAAAAGAAAGTTGCTTTTAATCAGAATGCTTGTAATCTGGGGAGAAGATGGACTTGTGTTCCCTCAAAAACAAACTGTTAAGATTCAGGTCAGTCATGAAAGTTTTTAAAGGGAAAGTAATCTCAGCTAATCACTGAGATAAGGAACAAATACAAAGCCATCTCTCTCTGCATGTAGGCTTGTCAACTCCTTGTGCTCGTTCTTTAGATGCTATCTTGTTCACACAATTCAGGAGTTTACTGAAGGGGAAGCTGCAGAAGAGATCTGGTCATCTGTTACTTATTCTTCATTTCTGCTTTGATCTAACAAAAGAACCAACAAGTTAGGCAAGCTCTCGCATAATCAAAAGACTTGATAAGTGTTCTTGGGACAGAGATGGAGACCATAGGGGTGCCTAGTTTAAGATTAGTTACAGTATAGCTTTGCTAAAATGACAAGAGAAAAGGGATTTTACCTTGAGGGTGGTTTCCTGCAAAGAGCTGATTACATATTCTCTTTAAAAAACATTGCAACACATTTCAATTTTCACCATAAATTTTGAAAAATCTTGAAGTTCAAAATGTTGACTTGATTTTTGTGAAAATATTTGTATTTATAGATTGGGTTAGAATTAACTCTTCCTGTTAACCACTGAAAATGTCAGTAAACAAGCAAAACTGCAATTTTCATTTAAAATACTTAATGCATTATTCAGTTGTACTCTGCCTTACATTTCTAAAATGTCAAAACGTGGTGGGAGCCTTATTTTATTCACAAATATAAATCTGAAAAACATTTTAGGTTTGAGCACTTTATGTTCATTGATTGATTCATTCATTTTTAAAATCCAGATTGTATCCCTATATTGAGCTAAGCACATTACTAATCTTTGGAAATAAAACAATGTTGAGAAAAGCACTCTAATGGCTTCTAAAATTCTCGGTTATTTGTATTTCTTTTCCATTTAATTTAGTCATAGAAAATTAGTTTTTTCCAACAAATGTTGAAGATCTGCTTGGAAAAGACCAGATAATTTTCTTTTTTTTTACTCTGCCAGGTAATGGGGTCTGAGGAGAATAGATATGTGAGTAACAGCATGATATATTGGCAGGTAAAACAAGTTGGCAGGTCTACTGAATAATACATTCCTGTTGATTACCAAAGAAATCTCCCTTTCATGTATTAGGTGCCCTTTGTTATGCCATCAAAATGACCCTTTTACTAAGGCTTGAGTGAAACAATATTTGTAGATAGTCACACTTAATTATGCTAGAGGGGAATACATCATTTATATTTTAATGTGTAGATGAGTACTAAAAATTTTAAAGTATAAAACTTTTTATTTTTTATTATTTTATTTCACCACAATCAGAAACCTGACTCATCCTAGTCAACACAAATGCAAAAATGTAATGTGTGTGCAATTATAAAATGTTAAAGTCATGTTTAAAACAATTGTAATCATTTGTTCTTGACAATGAAAAGTCATAATCACTCATTTTGACAACACAATGATGGGTTCTTTTTATAGATCACTCAGATGTTCTAAGGAACTGAAGTTAAATGACTTACATTTAAATACCATTTCTAAATCATAGACCTGTTCAGATTTTTTGATCAATATTAACAATGAAGACCTAATGCATGTTAGGTATTTAAAATGTGTCAATTTTAAAAGCTGAGTTGAACAGAAAAGTTATTTAGGAATCAAGCAAGTCTTTCTCAAAGTTGAAGAAAAATAAACTCTTAAAAATGCTGTTATATTTTTATTATATGTTAATACATGTAGATATCTTTATTTGCTATATTTTTGTTTTACAGAATTATATTACTAATAAATATAAAAGTATTCACTATAGGGTTAAATTATCTAGTGATGTTGATTGATTATATATTTTAATATCCTTGCAAATTTAAATTGCCAATTAATCTTTCTAAAAATTTGCATATTTTTATATGCAGTTCCTGAGAGAGAGAGGTATAGATTATTATTAGGTATAGATTATTAGTCAATCTAAATAACGCCTATTGTTTTCTTATATGCAAGTATATCTTGTATTTAGGGCAGTCAAATTATGCGTACTAAATTGTTGTTATCTATTACTACCATGACTGTATTTGCCAGATTATGTTATGAAAAATGAGTGTGTATGCTCAGTTGCTCAGTTCAGTCCAACTCTTTGTAACCCCATGGTCTGTAGCCCGCCCGGCTGCTTGGTTCATGGAATTTTCCAAGCAAGAATACTGGAGTGGGTTGCCACTTCCTACTCCAGTATTCTCCCAGATCTAAGGATTGAACTCACGTCTCTTCTGCCTCCTTCACTGCTAAGTGAATTCTTTACCACTGTACCACCTAGGAAATTGACATCTTTTATGGGCAGTGGATAACTAGAAAGCCATAGAATTACTGTAGTTCCTTTTAATCTATATACTTGTAAAATTTTGTCTGTAGTCTGAATAATCTTAGAGATTTTTGTTTTGCTACTTTTCATAGAGACAGGTAATCATGTTTTCAAGGTAAATTAATATTGTTTCCTTAAATTAAGTACATTTAGAATCAATTAATACTTAGAGCATAAATGGTATCATGTGGTCATCTGAAAATACTGAGACATAAAAAGTGTTCCTCATACTGGATCATTTAGAATGATCATTTAGAATCATTTAATCATTTTGCCATTGACTCATTTTAACAATTATTAATGTTTAATTTTTTCAATGCACTCTAATTTTTCATGAAACAGTTTATTTTGATATCTTCTGCTAAAGAACTAGGAAAATGATTATTAGAATAGTCTCTAAAGACAGCAAATATCTAATAAGCAAAAATTATTTTTATTAGCAATGATGTTATATTTTAAAATCAGGCAGTTTCTGAGAGAGAGATGTATAGATTATTAATAGGTATAGATTATTAGTCAATCTAAATAACACCTATTGTTTTCTTATATGCACGTATATCTTATATTTAGGGCAGTCAAATTATGAGTACTAAATTGTTGTTATCTATTACTGCCATGACTGTATTTGCCAGATTATGTTATGAAAAATGAGTGTGTATGCTCAGTTGCTCAGTTCAGTCCAA
The DNA here is from genome assembly GCF_029378745.1 of Bos indicus. Lineage (NCBI taxonomy): Eukaryota > Metazoa > Chordata > Mammalia > Artiodactyla > Bovidae > Bos > Bos indicus. The sequence goes on along the minus strand of NC_091765.1, from coordinate 55,493,840 downwards.
CTCTTTGTAACCCCATGGTCTGTAGCCCGCCCGGCTGCTTGGTTCATGAAATTTTCCAGGCAAGAATACTGGAGTGGGTTGCCACTTCCTACTCCAGTATTCTTCCAGATCTAAGGATTGAACTCACGTCTCTTCTGCCTCCTTCACTGCTAAGTGAATTCTTTACCACTGTCCCACCTGGGAAGCCACTGTTATGAACAATATTTGACATTAATGACTTAGCTGAGCAGAGGTCTATTGTCTAACAGTGTGATTCATTCTGTGATATGCCTTGCTCTGTATTCATAATATTTGAAGTTCATGAATAGAATTAAAAAGAAATAAAGTTCTAAAATAAAATATGTTCCTAATATTTAGTCTACTTTTATGACAACTGTTGTGTAGCTGTTCTCTCACAGGGTGCATTCTTATGTCAGGTGTAATAAACATTGTGTGGTGAGGCAAGATAATCATAATGTATTTTTTAGTGTTGTAAATATGATAAGAATGGTTTGCCTGTTTCAAGACTTTCAGATTTCTTCCATTATATCCATGACATATGATAGCCTGATCTGACAATTTGACATTCTGCTAACAGTCTCTTCAACTTTTAAAAGGTTAACCTTCTTATAGTACTTTATAATTAGTACAATCTATAGCCAATCATAATGTCCCAATACAATTATCTGCTATTAGGCTAAAATCTATTTACTGGGAAAATTTTTCTGAATTAATAGGGCAATTGTTTTCAATATTTGCTGATTTACCAGATAAAACTATTTGTCATGAAAAGAAGTTCATGTGCTCATGTGTTGGGGTGGAGGGTTGGGGGTGGGTGGGTGCGAGCGTGTGCCATGGTATGCTTTGTGACTTTGCAATCTTTTCAGTTGTGTGACATCTCATCACCTAATAAATGATTCACATGGTGCCCAGAGGTACAGTTAAAGAGGGCAGACTGATGTCATGAATGCTTGTTTGTATAAAGCTCTATTAATAATAAATTAGTTATCTCTTGTACAGTCAGGATATAACGTCTGTGTCTGACAAATGATGGTCATAAAATTAGGCAATTCTTTTCTAAGAAAATGTGAACTTCTAGAAATATATATGTATTCTTTGGCTCTTTGTAATGACTATCTCAGAAGAATACAATGGAAATGCAATAACACATTAAAAATAAATTTTCTGCTGTATATTGTTGGATAATAAATATGGAACCTTCATTAAATCTATTTCAGCACATTGTCCTCTGTTAAAACCTATATCAGTAAAATACAAACTGACCCACTGTGCTATAACTATGCACAAGAAAGAAATTTTATATTTAAACTTCCATTCAGCAGACTTCTTATAGCTTGATGAGTATATAATGACTTTGAGAGTATTTTGATAGTGTATTCCTTTATATGCATATATGTGGTAGTTATACTGATAGTTATAAAGTGCAACTTTTTTATTTTGCAAAATTTGATTTATTTTTACCTAGTGTAACATGAAAAACAGAACTGTTTAATAAAAGTAAAACTTCTGATTAAAATCAGTGGAAAGAGGAATAAGTTCCATTATATCTGCAAGTCACTAAAATGACCTTAGTGGAATTTTTTAAGGTATTTCGCACAAGGACAAAACAAAGAAGAAAGAACAGTAATATATATCTGGAGATCTGGTAGAATGTTAGCTGAATAGAAATAGGACTAAACTGAAACAAAATCTCTAATCTAAAACAATAAAAACAAAATCAATTTACATCACAAATATATTAAAAGATTAAAAAAAAAAAAGATATGAGTGGGGAGATGAGATGGAGGGAAAACCATGATATGTGGTAGTCCTTTAAGAAAAAGACCAGTATAGTTATCAGGTTAATTCTACAACCTTGAATGTTCCTCTGCCACTTGGGAGAATCCTGGAGATTTAGTTTCTACAGGTTGGAGAAAATTTCTGGATGTTGTTCAGTCACTCAGTCATGTTTGACTTTGTGACCCTACGGAGTGCAGCATGCCAGGCTTCCCTTTACTATTCCCTTTACTATCTCCCAGAATTTGCTCAAACTCATTTCCACTGAGTTGAGGAAGTCATCCAATCATCCTGTCTTCTCTTGCCCCCTTCTCCTTCTGTTCTCAATCTTTCCCAACATCAGGGTCTTTTGCAGTGAGTTGGCTCATCGCATCAGGTGGCCAAAGTATTGGTGCAACAGCTTCAGCATCAGTCCTTCCAATGAATATTCAGTACCAATTTCCTTTAGGATTGACTGGTTCGATCTTCTTGCTGTCCAAGGGACACTCAAGAGTCTTCTCTTGCACCACAGTTCAAAAGCATCAATTCTTCAACGCTCAGTCAGCTTTATGGTTCAGCACTCACATTGATGTATGACTACTGAGAAAATAGCTTTGACTATATGGACTTTTGTTGGCAAAGCGATGCCTCTGCTTTTTTATGTGCTGTCTTGGTTTGTCATAGCTTTTCTTCCAAGGAGCAAACATCTTTTAATTTTGTGGAGGCAGTCACTGTCTACAGTGATTTTGTAGCCCAAGAAAAGAAACTCTGTCACTGTTTCCATTTTTCCCCCATTTATTTGCCATGAAGTAATAGGACTCGATGCCATGATCTTAAATTTTAAATGTTGAGTTTCAAGCCAGCTTTTGTACTCTCCGCTTTCACCCTCATTAAGAGGATCTTTAGTTCCTCTTTGCTTTCCAGCACAAGGATAGTATCATCTGCATATCTGAAGTTGTTGATATTTCTCCTGACAATCTTGATTCTAGCTTGTGAGTCTTCCAACCCAGAATTTCCCATGATGTATCCAGCATAGAAGTTAAATAATTAGGGTGACAATATACAGCCTTGATGTACACCTTTCCCAATTTTGAACAGGTCTGTTGTTCCATGTCTGGTTCTAACTGTTGGTTGTTGTCCTGCATACAGGTTTCTCAAGAAACAGGTAAGGTGAGCTGGTATTCCCATCACTTTAAGTATTTTCCACAGTTTGTTGTGATCTACACAGTTAAAGGCTTTAGCATAGTCAATGAAGCAGACATTTTTGGTATTCTCTTAGTTTTTCTATGATCCAGTGGATGTTGGCAATCTGATATGTAGTTCCTATGCTTTTTCTAAATCCAGTTTGTACACCTGGAAGTTAGTTCATGTACTGCTGAAGCCTACCTTGATGACTTTTGAGCATTACCTTGCTAGAATGTGAAGTGAGCACAAATGTGTAGTGTGAACATTCTTTGGCATTGCCCTTCTTTGGGACTGGAATGAAAACAGACATTTTCCAGTCCTGAGTCCACTGCTGAGTTTTCCAAATTTGCTGGCATATTGAGTGCAGCACTTTAACAGTATCATCTTTTAGAATTTTAAATAGCTCAGCTGGAATTCCATCACCTGCACTAACTTTGTTCATAATAATGCTTCCTAAGGCCCATTTGACTTCATACTCCATGCTGTCTGGCTCTTCACGGGTGACCACAACATTGTGGTTATCTGGATCATTAAGACATTTTTGTATAGCCTGCCCCCTCTTCTTAATCTCTTCTGCTTTTCTTAGATCCTTGCCATTTCTGTCCTTTATGGTGCTAATCTTTGCCTGAAATATTCCCTTGGTATCTCTGATTTTCTTGAAGAGATCTCTAGTCTTTCTCATCTATTGTTTTCTTCTATTTCTTTGCATTGTTCAGTTAAGATGGCTTTCTTAGCTCTCCTTGATATTCTTTGGAACTCTGCATTTAGTTGGGTACATCTTTCCCTTTATGCTTCTCCTTTCACTTCTATTCTTTTCTCAGCTATTTGTAAGGGCTTCTCAGTCAACCATGTTGTCTTTTGCATTTCTTTTTCTTGGGGATGGTTTTGATCACAGCCTCCTGTACAATATTACAAACCTCTATCCTTAGTTCTTCAGGCATTCTGTCTATCAGATCTAATCCCTTGAATCTATTTGTCACTTCCATGATATAATCATAGATGATCTGATTTGGGTCCTACCTGAATGGTCTAGTGGTTTCCCCTACTTTCTTCAATTTAAATTTGAATTTTGCTATCAGAATTCATGATCTGAGGCACAGTCAGCACTAGGTCTTGTTTTTTCTGATTGTACAGAACTGCTCCATCTTCAGCAGCAAAGAATATAATCAATATGATTTTAGTGTTGACCCATCTGGTGATGTCCATGTGTAGAGTCATCTCTTCTTTTGTTGAAAGAGTGTGTTTGCTATGAACCATGTGTTCTCTTGGCTGAACTGTAGAGTAGGCCAATGAAGTTTGGAATACAAAACTTCATTTTATATTCCAAGGCCAAACTTGGCTTGTGACTCCACTTATTTTTTGACTTCCTACTTTTGCATTTTAATCTTCTATGATGAAAAAAGGACTTTTTCTTTTGATGTTAGTTATAGAAGTTCTTTTAGGTCTTCATAGAACCATTCATCTTCTTCGGTATTAGTGGTTGGGGCATAGACTTGGATTACTGTGATGTTAAATGGCTTGGAAATGAACCAAGATTATTCAGTCATTTTTGAGATTGCACCCAAATACTGCATTTTGGACTCTTTTGTTGACTATGAGGGCTAATCCATTTCTTCTAACTGATTCTTGCCACAGTAGTCGATATAATGGACATCAGGCACAATGGAGGCCTCAGCATGAGTGCATGCTAAGTCACTTCCATTGCGGCTGACTCTTTGTGACCCCATGGACTGTGGCCCACCAGGCTCCTCTGTCCATGGGATTTTCCAAACAAGGAAATGGTTTGCCTTTTCCTCCTCCAGGAGGCCTCAGAGTGGACATTACATGAATGTTTATAGAATGTAGAGACCACTACTCGTGCTAAGCACAAAATTTATCAATGTGGTTTACAATCCATTTTTGATGTTGGAAAAGACTTCTCTGAATTGTGGTGAACCCAAAAGAAAAATTATAAAGATACTCTGATGGAGTCTGTGTCTGTTTAATTGATAGGGAATGATCTTCTATTAGAATCTTATTTTTCTATCACTAAATACAAAGTGACAGTTAAGGATTACCACAAATTTAATAAAAGAAATGTAAAGAAAATACCTTATGAAAATTATCTAAAATTAAATGCAGACACAAAAGTAAAACAAGAAACAAATGCAAATTGAAGGAAATAGATAAGACTGAAGTCGTCAAACTTAAAGGATCACTATTAACAGTTTTAGCTTTTTGAGTATCCCTGGTAAAAGAAAGCTTTAATAAGTAATTGCTTACTAAAAGAAAAGGAAAAAAAAAAAAAAAAAGAAGGTAAAAGTACAATACCTATGTGCATGCTGTGTAGTATCTGACTCTTTGGAACCCCATAGACTGTATCCCACCAGGCTCCTCTGTTCATGGGATTTCCCATGTCAAGAACACTGGAATAAGTTGCCATTTCCTTCTCCAGGGGACCTTGCAGACCCAGGGATTGAAGCCATGTCTCTTGTGTCTCCTGAATTAGCAGGAGAAATTTTTACCAATGCACAATCCCAAAAGTGTGATGGCAATAACTATTACTCAGTAGAAATATTGGAAGATAAAGATACAAAATATCTCCCAGAAGGAAAGAAAACATTAGAAAATTAGACACTTGTCTAGAGAGCTGATAAATGTTCTTTGTTAGAAGAGGGAATTTATGTATTTAGCAAGCTTCAATTCTGTGACAGTGCGAAGAAACTAAGGGTGCCTTTTGGAGGTTATACTTCAAGCTCAGAAAGAACAAAAGACATCCCTGATTGGGTAAGTCTTTATATTCAGGGCTTTCCAACATTTCAGAATCAAAAGTTAAAGGGAACTTTCCAGGTTGGCTCAGAAGGCACTCTTCATTCCATCTATTTCTAGTGATTGATAAATGTGTTATAACCTTTTTTTCCCCTGACATTTCCCCTTTTAATCTATTCTGCTTTGAGGGCTGAGAAAATATGCTAAAATTTAGGTACCCCCTAGGAATCAAGAATATTACTGGGCTCATTTTTGATGGCTTATGATGTATATTTTGTAATTTGATCCAACAGTTAATAGTTCTCTTCCTATCTTTCAAAGGTCCATATATGTTTTACTCTGCAAATTCTTATTTATAATCTTAAAGATCATTTGCAAGTTAATTAGTGATCAGTTTATATGTTTGTTGTTTTGCATGGCTCTGGTACAAAGAAGACAAATGTATTACTTAGGAAATAATCCCAAACCCAATTTCTATCTACTAGTTTCCAAAAGGTAAAAAGTTCATATTTTAACAAAACTTTGAAACCACTTTTCTTTCAATCTTGTAATAGTTTGCATCTTCTTGTATGATATAAAATTCCCTGGTCTGTGTCTAATATGTTGAATGCGGTTTTAAAATAACATATAAGATAGGTGGGTAATATTATGAAATTTATTCAAAAACTGCCTAAATCTATTTGTTTTGTAATGTTAAAGGCTTAATTGGAGGACTCCCACTTCCAGCAAGAATTGTTTCTTCTTGCCTGAAATAACTCAACATTCAGGAAAAATATATGGAAAAAAAAATTGTTTTCAGAAGCAAGATAACAAGTGGTCCAAGGCAATAATCACTGAAAGACAGAAGTTAAACAAGGTGAGCTGGTGTCTGTGTCAGTTTATTACCTGGAAGAGTCCCAGAGTTCAGGGAGTGGAACCCAGCTCTTCTACCCTGGGCTCATTGAGAATATCTTGTGCACATGCCAAGGATATGGATATGAGGGGGATTAAATTCAGAGCTTTTGAGTTCACATTGTATGACACCCTCTTTTCCAGTTTTATTCCCTGAGTTTCAGTCCTGAATCCCTCTGATGACTTAAGCCAGTAACAATGAAGGTTTCCCAGACAACACTTACCACTCCTTGCTGAACAACTGGAGAGTGCTGTTAGGGGCCACAGCACATAAATATGGACTTCACTCTCTGCAGTTCATTTATTTGAAAGAATGAACTCTTTTCAAATTCTGTGATTTGAGTTGATTCAATTTCATCAGATAACCCTTTCATTTTTTGGTCCAGAATCCCCAAGGACAGAGAAGCCTTCTGGGCTGCAGTTCATAGGGTCACAAAGAGTCAGATGTGACTGAAGCAATGTGGAATGCACACAAATAATGATTATCAGAGTTACAGTTAAGTTCAAAACAAGTTATGTAAAGTGATTTTTGTCATGATTTTTTTACACATGATTCTCAAATTGAATTGGAGGATATATATATAAATATAGATATTTACTTATATTCATTATAAAGCATAGCAATGCTTAGCAGTCTACCATCTAGAACTCAAATTGGAAACATACAAACTTATTCAGTAACCTGGAATCTCAAATATTTTATTTTCTGATAAATATTTTTGTGCCAAGATACATTACTGATGAATAGGCATATAGTTATGGTCTCATTTTATAATCTTTCATAATTTTAGGCATAAAAAAGTAGCAATCCAAATAGGTGATATTTCCTTCTATAAACAATCTTTGACCAAGCAATGATCTTGTTCATTTATTTGAATCTAAACTTATTATAAACATACATAGTTATGTATGGATATGAGAGTTGGATCATAAAGAAAGCTGAGTGCCAAAGAATTGTTGCTTTTGAACTGTGGTCTTGGAGAAGAAGATTCTTGAGAGTCCCTTGGACAGCAAGGAGATCAAAACAATCAATCCTAAAGGAAATCAGTCCTGAATGTTCTTTGGAAGAACTGATTCTGAAGCTGGAGCTCCAATATTTTGGCCACCTATTGCAAAGAACTGACTCATTGGGAAAGACCCTGATGCTGGGAAAGATCGAAGGTGGGAGGAGAAGGGGATGACAGAGAATGAGATGGTTGGATGGCATCACCAACTTGATGGACATGAGTTTGAGCAAGCTCCGGGAGTTGGTGTTGGACAGGGAAGCTTGGCATGCTGCAGTCTGTGGGGTTGCAAAGAGTTGGACATGACTGAGCGACTGAACAGAAAACATACTATAACCAGTCAACAGTTAGTATTCCAGTTTGACATACAGATAAATAAATGCAAAAAATATATATAAATATATAGAGTAAGTGCACATTGAGAGGAATGCCATAGGGGAAATATAGAAATATGCCCCTCCTTCATGCTATATTCAGAAAGAGCCTCTTGGAGTCGGTGACTTTTAAGTGCAGATATGAGCATGAGGTGATGTCACTTTGCAACACTTTGATGGAATGTTTTTCATAGGGAATGAACAAACTATGCAGAAACCCTGAGGTGGGGAAACTCAATAAGAAAACTATAGAGACTAGTGTCAGAGAAGGCAATGGCACTCCACTCCAGTACTCTTGCCTGGAAAATCCCATGGACGGAGGAGCCTGGAAGTCTGCAGTCCATGCGGTCACTGAGGGTCAGACACAGCTGAGCGACTTCATTTTCACTTTCATGCATTGGAGAAGGAAATGGCAACCTGCTCCATTGTTCTTGCCTGGAGAATCCCAGGAATGGGAGAGCCTGGTGGGCTGCCATCTGTGGGGTCGCACAGAGTCAGACACGACTGAAGTGACTTAGCAGCAGCAGCAGCAGCAGCAGAGACTAGTGTGACTAGATTATGATGAGAAAGTGGCAAGAGATGAAAGGAGAAAGCTCAACGGGGACCAGATCATAAAGATCCTTATCTTTATTGTATAGCATTTAGATTTTTAAAGTACAAAAAATAAAAATATGGGTTTTTTGGTAAGGAAACATGATTTAAAATTAAAAATATAAAGTCATTCTGTGCTAAATGTAGAAGTGATTTTGAAACCAGCAGAAGAGAAGCAGGGAAAAGTTGCTTTATTAGGTGCTTACTTAGAATATTGCTGATTGGGGTGATGAAGAGAAAGTGGATGAGATTAAAGATACAGACTTAAAATATTGATATACTCTGAGAGTACAACAAAAAGATTTAAAACTGATAGACTGAATGTATGTGGCTGATGAGCAAGATAATATTTTGATTCCCTTTGGCATTCACTTGGTTATAATTACTATTATAATGATGGGGGGACTGATTAGGGAATGGGCTATTTCATAATCCATCTGATTCTGAGATGTCATATTTATCATGCATCTTAAAATAACTTGATAGATTTCTATACGTTTTAGTAAATTCCTCCTATAGATTTAAATCTGGCACTGAAACTACTTTCAGGACTGTTAAATATCTCTTTGAACTTATACATTTATACTACTTGTGTAAATGTTGAATTTTACACTTCTGTACCGGATGTTAAATAGTAACTGCTTCCAAATCCTGATATGTTCCCTTCTCTTCTCTCAGGACTTCAAAACATTCTTGTGATTTAAAAATTAGAGGAGTAAAACCTAGCATGGTATGAAGTGTCCAGAACTCTGCTCTAGTTTTATGGTTTAGTTCCTATATTTGCTTATAATGCTGAAGCCCAAGTCATGTATTTTTGGGTACTACACAAGACCAATTCTTTACAGTTATTCAGTTTTTTTCTAGACAAAATTTCCTAGATAGATTCATAACACCTTTTAGAGTGTTTTTCTATCTATGAAAATTTTTGTTCTAATATTTATATTGCATTTACATACATATGTATAGATACATTCAGAGACATTAAATGTCTTTGCAAAATTGAAAATTTTCTGTTAACAACATGATTCTTCCACATAAACCAATTTTACCCTAGGTCTTAAAATAGAATTGTATATTTTTCTTTATGTAAGTTCTATACTCTTCTGAAGATGTTTATATTTATAGATTTTATATTTTAAAAATGTAGATGGAAATTTTAAAAATCATACTTGCTATATGTTATTAAAATTTAAGAAAAATATTTCTTCTCTCACATTTATTGGTGCAACTGACCACCTTACTGAAATCTCAGAGTTCTCCAGTGATTTTCATCTTCCTATGCTTTATGCCTAGTAAATCAAGTGATATTGTTGATGAGTAATAATCATTTTTTCCCTCATTTGTATTTATATTTCTTGTGTATAGGTTATATACTTCAGAGTTTTAATTAAACAGTTATGACTTCTTTCAGTCAACTGTAAAATCACACTTGCTTATTCCCTTCAAATCCTATTTGATTATGAGGCTTGCTTTAAGCAAAGTTTTACTTGTCAGAATGGTTAAAAATATTTCATATGGTCCACCTAAAGAACACTATATAACCCTGCCTACTGCATGTATTCAATACACATTATGTCTCGAAGTTCTACAAGATATGCTAAATATGATTAGTATCAATCCCTATTTTCAGTTCAAAGGGACTTTTCCTATTAAATTTTTTTCTATGAAGAAATGTACTTACATCATTCTATTCAGAAAATAACATTTTATGCTGATTTTTGCATAAATAACTGTGTGTATACATACATATATGTTTCTACTTAAGAAAACAATTGTGCTTAAAATTGACAGAGTTGACCCAGATATGTATATTATCATATGTGGATGCTTTATGTATGATATACACATTCATGCCTACATATTCACATACATGGGCATTTTCTGTTGTATAATAAAATCACTGGGAGTAGAAAATGATTGCCTATTTCTGCATTTTTCTCTATATATCACATGCCTAGTATAATCCTCAGTTTAAAAATATTTCTTGACTGAAGTTCTAACTATAAATGCTACTGTTAACTTATAGTTTCTGCATTATTTATATGGTCAAATAATTTGTGTACTTCAAATATGAAAGGTTGAAAAATTTACCTGTATTCATAAATTTAAAAAAATATTTAATTTTCTATTCAGCCATAATAAAACATTGATATAGGTGGAGCTTTAAATGACTATATATGTGTGTAATTCTCTGCTTATAGTTTAATAAGTACTATTATTATATCATGAGACATCATTAACTTTTATGGTGGTTTTTCTATGCATATAAAGTCACTGCCCATTTGATGTACTGGAAATTCTTATTTAAGATTAATACATATAATTGTATGTGCAGGACTCTGGTTATTCTTTGTAAGAGCATATTTTAATTGAGTTTTAATGCCTAGGCAAGGAAATAATAATTAGAATGCCAAACATAAAATCAATCATCCTTATCCAGAACTGTTCATTTGTGCTAATCACTAAGATTGGAATCATTAACAAATAAAATATATTCCTTGAGCATGAAAACTTGAAAGCAGTGGATTTATACCAAGGCTAGTGTTCTGACATCCTCCTATTTAAATTTTCATGTATAAAGTATTGTATAAAACCTGTAAACTTGCCTGTTGTCTAACTATTCTAACTCCAAAGCTAAGTTTGTTCTCTCTAGATATTTAGAAACAAAAAAATTCTTTAAAAAATTTTCACTTTGAGATAAAAATTTAATTTCTTCCTACTTTATGAAATAATTTTAATAAGTATAGCAAATAATTTTTAAATGTAATGCAATACAAGAATGATGTAAAAGAAATGAGTTATAAGGTAATAATAAATGAAAAGTTGTGATAAATATCTGCATGGCAGGATAGTTAATATTTGAATCATAGACACTTTAAAATTGTTTAGTTAAATTATAAGAAAAGTAAAAGTAATGCTATTAATTTATATAAATATATCATGTCTTAGAAGGTTTCCCTTCCATCTGTGTTAAGAATCTTAAGAGAGAGAATATACTCATTCTTGATTGTCGTGTGGATTATTATAGCCTCATTAAAAAATATAACCAGACACTACCTTGATATTTTCAGAGTAGGGCTTTGGGATGAAAATTATTTCCTCCTACCTTCCTTTTAATGTCGAAAATTACAAAATCCTATTTCCACTTGTCCCAGGTTTGTCAGCTGAAGAAGCTCATGGAATGGATGCCATCATTGATATGGTTCAGCTCTCTGTGATGCCCATCGTGTGCCTTATTTTTAATCTTAAATTCCTAGAAATGTTCAAGGTGAACCAATCAGTTGGTTACAGGAGACCAGGTCCAAAATGAGGAATAAGAATGGGATCCATTATTGTGAATAGGGCAGATTTTTCTAGCAATCACATACTGGCATTTTCTAATAACTATTCATGAGTCCTGTTCCAACTACAATCTTGCCTTGTATCATTGTTTCCAAGTTTTGCAATCCTGCAGATAGTCTGGCTTTTCAGTTTCTACACCATATCCAACTATTTTTTCATGTGTGGGCTTTTCACTTGTTTCTTCTAACTGGAATATGCCCTTCTATATTTCTTGCACACTTAACCTAGAGGATCAGGGTGGGTGGGGGTCTCTGTCTGTATGCTGAAATTTCATAGGTAAATCATCCTGTTGAAATTAGTATATCACTCTAAAACTATTCTGCAAAGAATCTATTAAAATCTGTAGTTTTCTGTAGAAGAAACATATAGGTTTACATGGTTCCTTCTGATTTTGGCATCAGAATTTAAGAGCCATAAAAAGAACATTTTAAAATCCTCATTACTAGTATATCTACAATGACTAACACAAGCAATACATTTGAAAATGAATAAATGTAAATAATTGAGTAGTGAAATGTGAATTTGGATGTATGATTCCTGAATATCTCTCTCACATTTCACAAATTTAAAACAGAATTATCAACTATACTAACCAATTAAATATAATTGGTGAATACGTATAAGTTGTTGATGCTACACAAGAAAAATTATATTATTAGCATTGTCAAGAGTTAATGTTGCCATGCTGATATCTTCATTCTCATCAGTCAGTCAGTTCAATGGCTCAGGCATGTCCAACATGTTGCGACCCCATGGACTGCAGCATACTGGGCTTCCCTGTTCATCACCAACTCCTGGAGATTGCTCAAACTCATGTCAAAAGTGTCAGTGATTCCATCCAGCCATCTCATCCTCTAGTGTTCGCTTCTCCTCCTGCCTTCAAACTTTCCCAACATCAGGGTCTTTCCCAATGAGTCAGTTCTTCGCATGATGTGGCCAAGGTTTTGGAGCTTCAGCTTCAGCCTCAGTCCTTCCAATGAATATTCAGGATTGATTTCCTTTAGGATTGACTGGTTTGATTTGTTTGTATTCCAAAGGACTCTCAAGAGTCTTTTCCAACACCACAGTGCAAAATCATCAATTCTTCGGCGCTCAGCTTTCTTTATATTCCAACTCTAATATCCATACATGACTACTAGACAAACCATAGCTTTGATTAAATTGATCTTTGTCAGGAATGTCTCTGCCTTTTACTATGCTGTCTAGGTTGGTCATAGCTTTTCTTCCAAGGAGCAAGTGTCTTTTAATTATGGCTGCAGTTATAATCTGCAGTAATTTTGGAGCACAAGAAAAAAAAAGTCTGTCACTGTTTGCATTGTTTCACCATCTATTTGCCATGAAGTGATGGGACCAGATGCTATGATCTTAGTTTTTTGAATATTGAGTATTAAGCCAGGTTTTTCACTGTCCTCTTTCACTTTCATCAAGAGGCTCTTTAGTTTCTCTTTGTTTTCTACCATAAGAGTGGTGTCATCTGCATATATGAGGTTATTGACATTGCTCCCTGCAGTCTTGATTCCAGCTTGTGCTTCATCCAGCCTGGCATTCTGCATGATATACTCTGTATAGAAGTTAAATAAGCAGGGTGACAATATACAATCTTGACATACTCCTTTCCCAATTTGGAACCAGCCTGTCATTTCATGTCTCATTCTAACTGTTGCTTCTTGACCTGCATACAGATTTCCCAGGGGGCAGGTCAGGTGGTCTGGCATTCCCATCTCTTTAAGAATTTTCCACAGTTTGTTGTGATCCACACAGTCAAAGGCTTTAACATAGTCAATGAAGCTGAAGTAGATGTTTTTCTGGAATTCTCTTGCTTTTTTTTTTTTTTTAATTTTTATTTTATTTTTTAACTTTACAATATTGTATTGGTTTTGCCATATATCAAAATGAATCCGCCACAGGTATACATGTGTTCCCTATCCCGAACCCTCCTCCCTCCTCCCTCCCCATACCATCCCTCTGGGTCGTCCCAGTGCACCAGCCCCAAGCATCCAGTATCGTGCATCAGGCCTGGACTGGTGACTTGTTTCATATATGATATTATACATGTTTCAATGCCATTCTCCCAAGTCATCCCATCCTCTCCCTCTCCCACAGAGTCCAAAAGACTGTTCTATATGATCCAGTGGATGTTGGCAATTTGATCTCTGGTTCCTCTGCCTTTTCTAAATCTAGCTTGAACATCTGGAAGTTTTTGGTTCACATACTGTTGAAGCCTAGCTTAGACAATTTTGAGCATTGCTTTGCAAGTGTGTAATATGAGTGCAATTGTGAGGTAGTTTGACCATTCTTTGGCATTCCTTTTCTTTGTGATTGGAATGAAAACTGACCTTTTCCAGTCCTGTGGCCACTGCAGAGTTTTCCAAATTTGCTGACACATTGAGAGCAGCACTTTTACGGCACCATCTTTTAGGATTCATGCTCATCTTATCATTAATTTTCAAAACAATAGTAATCAAAGAAAAGTGGCCTGCAAGTGTAGGGGCTGGGAAAAAAGTTGTCTTTAAATTGTAGCTTGACACCTTGTATTTAGGTCACTTAATTCCTCTGTGACTCAGTATTTATATCATGAAGAGATAAAAATAATACATATGAATAGATTTTTATGGACAGTAAATGATTTTTTAGATTTTTATGGACATAAAAAGCTTATGATATCAAAATTATAGTTACATTCTCTCTTTAAGGCTGATATCTTCTCTAATCATTTGTTTACATATCTAAATATGAACTGCACAGCAATACTAAATGATTGCTTAGTAAATTGTTCAGAAAAGTTATGATCCAATGACAGAATTTATCATACCTTCACAGTAAGAAGTACCATGGCAAATATAAACATAATATTTGTATTTTAATTTGAGCCACATTTATTAAACTGAACAAATCATTATATTTATTCTATGAATCATAGATTTTTTCCATGACATAATTCTAATTCCCTTTTCATCCATTTTACAGTAAACTTCTCTCAACTTGAACACAGCAAAAATTTACTACTTTTTAGTAGTATGTGACTATCTTGTTTATTTATGCCACAGCCAAAAAGAAGAATTTGCTGTTTAAACTACATGACACATACTGGACAATAATTGTCATTCTATAGCAAAAGCCACACTCCATTTTTACTCAAGGCAAAATGTGTGTTTCAAACAAAGAATGGAAAGAGTCTGTAAGCCTGACCATCTGAATCCTGAAATAAATATTAAGAACTATATTTAGGAATCCAGTGTCATTTTCTAAATATAGGCTTTATCCTAATTTCTAAAGCAAAGAAAAAAGTCTATTATAATAGTGGAAGTATGATTAAAATGATATGTCCACATAAAGAAAATAATTTATGGCTATCCATAGTGTAAAAAGCTTGTTTTAAAAGAGAAATGTAGCTGATTTCCCAATTTAAGTAGATAATAAGAAGTAATATTAAATGTATCCATGTGAATAACATTAAGCATAAAGATTCATGAGAAAATACCTGCATAAATAAAGGCTATCAATTTCCCAATTTGGGGAAAAGACAAATGATACCTCCAAAAAGTCCACTGAACTCCAAATAAAATAAAATCAAAGAAAATCTCATGGAGATACATTATAACAACTTTGCATAAAGCCAAACCTAAAGAGAAAATATTGAATGCAGCAAGAGAGAAATGATATGTCATATACACAAAACAATGAATCAAATAATGGTTGAATTTTCATCAGAAATAATAGAAGCCAGAAAACAATGGAATGACATACTCAAATATTGAAAGACAAGATCTGTCAAACAAAAATTCTTTATACAGGGTAACTATTCTTCAAAAATGAAAGGGAAATAAAGACATTTCTAGACAAACCAACAATGAGAGAAAATTTGCAAGCAGACCTACCTACAATAAATTCTTAAAGAAAAATTGATGAAATGATGTCAGATGGTAACTTGAATCCACATAAAGGAAAGAAGCGAATGTGTGTGTGTGTTCTCAGTCGTTCAGTCATGTCCAACTCTGCAATCCCATGGATTGTAGCTCTCCAGGCACCTCTGTCAATGGAAATTTTCCAGGCAAGAATACCTGGGTGGGTTGCCATTTTCTACTCCAAGGGATCTTCCTGACCCAGGGATTAAACTCGTGTCTCTTGCTTCTCCTACGCTGTCAGGTGGATTCTTTACATCAGGATACAAATAACTGAGACCAACCATATGAGGAAACAGTGAGAAAGTTGTCTTCTACAAGTCAAGGAAAAGAGGACACACAAGAAACTAAGTACCTTTATCTTTGTTTACCAACCACTAGAAAGGTGAGAAAAATTGTTTTTCTATTCACCACCCAGCCTGTGGTATTTTTTAGGGCATCCATTGCAAATCAATATAACTTATTACCTTCTTACAATAATACCATAGAAACAACAAATTATGATCTCAATCTTATTGATCATTTTCTGACTTAGTAGTACTTTTTTAGTTAACAATGTCTTGAAGTTATTCTAAGTTATAGGTACACATGCACACGTATACACATCTGCACATATATAATTTTGCTTTTTAATATTGTGGTATTTAATATTGCTTTTTAGAGAACTAAAACTAATAAATATCTAAAGATAACTGAATACTTAATAATTAGTATTCTTAGACAATCCAAACAGCAACCAAAATTCAAGAAATACAAGATACCATGAAACCAGGTGGTACTGCATCAATGAGAATAAAATATATGACATTTGATCATCCTTTTCCTTTATACGGGCTTCCCTGGTGGCTCAGATGGTAAAGAATCTGCCTGAAATGCAAGAGACCCAGGTTTGATCCCCGGGTCAAGAAGAACCCCCAGAGAAGGCAATGGCTACCCAAACTCCAGTATTCTTGTCTAGAAAATTTCATGGACTGAGAGCCTGGAGGTCTACAATCCATGGGGTCACAGAGAATAGGACACGACTGAGTGACTAACGCACTTATTGCTATATATGTTATTTTGGGAAAATTATTTTAATTGAAACAGTTTTTATAAGTAGTTTTTTGTTTCATTTCATTTTCCTTTATCTGTCCTTATGAGTTATATGTCTTTCCAAAAGTATATACTTATGGAAATAGAATGTAATTAATAATTTGGTTAATAATTAATTAATATTTAAATTTTGGTAAGAACAGAATGTCAGAATCTTAATAGCCCATGACTGTTAGAGTTCCTTAAAAAATTCATAAAGCATCTAGGGATAGATAGATATTTGTTCAATATCATGAATCACCAAGATGTATGCTATAGTTAATACAATTTACATATATTATTTTCTATGTTTGTAATATATTACATATGCTTAGTAATGTATATAGGTAGGAAGTTAAGCAGGTAGATAGATAGATAAATCGATATTACCATATTATTCTTTCTAGTGAAGTGACAGTCACTCAGTCATGTCCAACTCTTTGAGACCCCATGGACTGTACTGTCCATGGAATTCTCCAGGCCAGAATACTGGAGTGGATAGCTGTTCCCTTCTGCAGAGGATCTTCCCAACCCAGGGATTGAACCCAAGTTTCCCACATTGCAGGCAGATTCTTTACAAGCTGAGCCACCAGCCTGCTTCTTTCTAGAGTGTGTATCATTCTGTATTCTCACAAGCAAGATTTGAGAGTTCAAATGTCTCCAAATTTCACCAACAGAATATGTTTTAAATTTTAATCTGATACATGAGAAATGGTATCTCAGTATAAGCTAATTTTTAATTTATTTTATTAGGAGCAAGGTTAAGCATCTTCTATACATTTACTTCTATTGGTATTTCTTTTAATCAACTGTGGAATCTTATTTTGACCACTTTTCTATTCAAATTTGAGGTTTCACCTCTAAACTTAATAGAGGGAGAGAACAGAGAGAAGTAGACAGTTCCTGTTTCTATATTTACAGAATAAAGATTTCTCTGACTATAAATTATATTTCAAATATAAATTTGAAATTTTTTGGTCAATAAATAAAATTAATCTTAGAAAATTGGGGGAAACATTTGCTCATTTTGAATGCAAGCATTAAATGTCTTTGGAAAACAACAATAGAGGGAAAAGTTTTCCCTCTACACTTCTAGGTTCTTGGATAAGATTCCTTTAATAAATAAATTAACAGGTTAAAACAAATAGAACTTTAGTAATATGTTTACCTTCTGTTTATATGGAAATACCTAGGAAAACTGAGTAACTCCCCAAATGACCCAAGCCTACACTTTAAATACCATTTCGAGGTTCAGATTTAGACAGGTGTTTGGGGTTGGGGAGAGGCGAGATTTGGAAAGTTACCTGAAAGAACACAGGGAGAAAGGATATAGTTGCTATGCAGATTTAAGTTGGTACCTAATTCTTTGATAAGAGTTTCTAGAGATATGATCATCTTCCTCTTCCTGGTACAGAGATGGAGACACCCTCACAAATGGAGATTTTCCTTGTAAATGTACATGTCTCTTAAAAAAGAGTAGTTAATTTCTACTCTATTTTCAAAGCTTCTCCTATGTCTGCTGTTTCTTGAAATAATCCTTAGGCCAGAGAAGCATATTTTGGTAGCATATTCTGCTACCCATCAGTTGTTATGTGCCTCTCCCACCATTGTAAAAAGACATATCTAGATTAGTCCAGTGTTCTCAAAAGAAGAAGAATAAATAGAGACTAAACATTCAAAAAACGAAGATCATAGCATCTGGTCCCATCACTTTATGGCAAATAGATGGGGAAACAATGGAAACAGTGGTAGACTTTATTTTTCTGAGCTCCAAAATCACTGTGGATGGTAACTGCAGCCATGAAATTAAAAGACGTTTGCTCCTTGGAAGAAAAGCTATGACAAACTTAGACAATGTATTAATTAAAAAGCAAAAACATTACTTTGCCATCAAAGGTCCATATAAACAAAGCTGTGGTTTTTCCTATAGTTATGTATGGATGTGAGTGTTGGACAATAAAGAAGGCTGAGCACCGAAGAATTGATGCTTTTGCACTGTGGTGTTGGAGAATACTCTTGAAAGCCCCTGGACTGCAAGGAGATCAAACCAGTTAATCGTAAAGGAAATCAGCCCTGAATATTCACTGGAAGGACTAATGCTGAAGCTGAAGCTCCATTACTTAGGCCACCTGATACAAAGAACCTTCTATCTTTCCCAGCATCAGGGTCTTTTCCAATAAAGAGGAGAAGGTGATGACAGAGGATGAGATGGTTGGATGTCATCACTACTCCATGGACATGAGTTTCAGCAAGCTCTAGGAGATGATGAAAGATAGGGAATCCTTGCATGCTGCAGTCCATGGGGTCACAAAGATTCAGACACCACTGAATGACTTGACAACAGAGCCCTTATGGCCAAGTGACCATGAAGAGCCTTCTAGATTAGCTCACTCCTAACCTAAAGCATGAACAAGTTTAGCTATGATCAGCATAATCCACAGATGTCCCAAGCCTAGATCGGCTGACTTTCAGCCCATCCATGGTAACGAGAGCTAAATGAATCCTTGTGTTTGTATACAAATGAGTTTTGTTCTTGTTATTTGTTTCATATTGTGGCAATAACTGATAGAAATAATATAGTTCATGTTCAAATGCCATCTCTTTTTGACATATTGGCTATTTAACATTCAGAAAAGTTCTTAAACTCTGAGTTTCTTCAAGCATGTCATGTGGACAATAATACTTAACTCAAGAGCATTTAGTGACAGATGCATTTGATTGTTGCAGAGTAGGGACATATTTCATGTCAAATACAGCAGTAATATAAAGCATTAGCTATTTCAAGTATTAAATATTTATCTTTCAAAGAACCTTTTTATCAATTTTTAATTAATAATACTTTTTTATTACCTACTATGTGTTAGGCTCTGTGCTAGGCACTAGGAACAAAATGACAAGGATAATAAATCCAATGTGTATTCTCATGTAGGTTAAAATTTAGAAAAAGAATTAGACAATAGATAAATAATAATATAAACAGGAATAAACAGCTGCATCAAGTGTTACAAAAGTGCAAAATGATGATATTAAATTACTCTGGCATGGATGTTTAAGAAGATTTTCCTAAGGAACAGGCTTCTCTGATGGCTCAAATGATAAAGAATCCCCTGCTATGCAGAAGACACAGTAGACGCAGGTTAGATCCCTGGGTCAGGAAGATCCCCTGGAGGAGGAAACTGGCTCCGGTACCCTAGCCTGGAAAATTTCATGGACAGAGAAGCCTAACGGGTTACAATCCATAGGGTCCCAAAGAGTAGGACATGACCAAGTGACTGAGCACACATACATTCTTAAGGAATACTATTTGAATTTAACTAGGAATAGATAACTTCAAATATATCTCTTCATAACCCAGATAAGTGTTTTACAAGTATTGGTGTGTGTATAAGATCATAGCCTCTGGTCCCATCACTTCATGCAAATAGAAGGGAAAAAAGTAGAAGCAGTGACAGATTTTCTTTTCTGGGCCTCCAAAATAACTGTTGATGGTGAGTGCAGTCATGAAATTGAAAGATACTGGTTCTTTGGAAGGGAAGCTATGACAAACCTAGAGAGTGTATTGAAAAGCATCGACATCAATTTGTCAACAAAGGTCCGTATAGCCAAAGCTATGATTTTTCCAGTAGTCATGTACAGATATGAGAGCTGGACCATAAAGAAAACCAAGCACTGATGAATTGATGTTTTTGAATTGCGATGCTGGAGAAGAGCCTTCAGAGTCCCTTGAACAGCAAAGAGATCGAACTAGTCAATCCTAGAGGAAATCAACCCTGAATATTCATTGGAAGAACTGATGCTGAACTTCAAAGACTTTAGCCTCCTCATGTGAAAGAGGAGGCCACTGAAAAAGACCCTGACGCTGGAAAACATTGAGGGCAGGAGGAGAAGGGGGCAGCAGAGGACTAGATGATTAGACAGCATAATGACTTAATGGATATGAATTTCAGCAAACTTCCGGAGAGAGTAGAGGACAGAGGAGACTGGCATACTGCAGTCCATGGGATTGCAAACAGTTAGACATGACTTAGCAGCTGAACAATAACAAGACCTGCTGTATATTCCTATCTGAAAAGGAAAAGTTTGGATTATCTGAATCTTTTAATAGATATCACTGATTAATTCTGGGAATATATTTATTATTATTTTTGTGAAATATTACATTTTATTTTTCTTCAAACATGACATACATTATATACTTATAGTATTTTCAGCTTTCATAATTTTTTCGAAGTGTAATGGAGGGAGGATATGAACGTGGCAGAATAGGAGAACACTGAGTTCCTGTCCTCCCAGAAACACATAAAAAATATACCTATATGTGGATCAATTCTCACTGAAAACAAACTGGAGATCAGCAGAAAGCCTCTTCTACAACCAAGGCTGTAAAGAAAGATCTACAGGAAGTGGCATAGGAAGGAAAGAGAGGCAATCGGGTCAGGACCCATGCCCCTAAGAAGGGGCACAGAAGAGGAGTGGGATATCATGGGCTCAGAAATCCCTCCTAGGGAGTGAGCAGTTCATACTGACTGTTGGGCACCCCATCCCAGGGGTTGGACACCAGGAGGACAAGGCCCCTTAGCTAAGGGGCCTTGTGAAAGCCAGTGAGACTTACAAGAATGCTATAAAAATCTAAGACTCTGCATGTGAAGAGTCACAGATGCTTGTTTACATCCAGGAGCAAGGCAGAGGAAACAGAATGAAATTGCCAGGGGCACTGGCCAGTTTCCCATAACCAAGAGAGTGCACACCCTGACCATCCTGAGCACCCGCTCCGGCCCCTCTGGCTCCAGCACAGCACCCTACTAGGGTAAAGGAGAGTGTGCACTTGGGGGAGAAAGACAGCTAGAACCCAGCTTTGTAGCTGAATGGGGTTAAGGCAGACATTGTTGAAGCTCAGGGAAGCAGCAGACCAGGAGCTTTCAAGCTCTGACGGCATGGCTGGACCATCCCAGCACACCACGCAGCCTGTCTGGGAGCCCACTCTGGCCCCTCCTGCTGCAGCACTGCTTCAGGGTGAAGATGCCATTATTGGAAAGGCAGAGACCAGTCATTGCCTCTGATAGGAAAGTGACGATCACTGAACATAGAAGTTCTGGCTCACACCTGGCTCTCACTCTAGTTCCTCCATGCTTGGCCACGCCTCTCTCCAAGTTGGTGCTGCCAGCACAATGAGAATTTTAGCAAAGAACTTGAAAACATACAAAAGAATGGTCAGTCAAAGCTGAGGAATACATTAAGAATACATAATCATTAATACATAAATGAAAAGCACACTAGAAGGAATTAAAAATGACTAGGTGACTGAGCGATTTCACTTTGACTTTTCACTTTCATGCATTGGAGAAGGAAATGGCAACCCACTCCGGTGTTCTTGCCTGGAGAATCCCAGGGACGGGGGACCTGGTGGGCTGCCGTCCGTGGGGTCGCACAGAGTCGGACATGACTGAAGCGACTTAGCAGCAGCAGCAACAGGTGATAAAAAGAACACATAAATGATCTGAAAGATAAAATAATGACCACCCATTCAGAAGAACAAAAAGAAAAAATATTTAAAAATGACAACATCAAGTACATTAACATTCACACTGTAGGGATTCCAGAAGAAGAAGAAGAAGAGAGAGAGGGGTGCCAAAAATGCATTCAATGAAATTATGGCTAAAAACTTCCCCAAACTGAAGAAGGAAACAGATTATCCAAGTAGAGGAGCACAGACAGCCTCAATGAAGGTGAACCTAAAGAGACCCACATCAAAACATACGACTAAAATGGCAAAATTTAAAGATAGAGAGTTCTAAAGACAGCAAGAAAATTTATAATTTGAAACTGTATGGATGGACCTGGAGGGGATTATTCTTAAACAGAGAAAAACAAGCACTGTATATGTTAACACCTTATATGTATAATCTAAAAAATAAAACAAAAATGATAGAATAAAAGAGAAACAAGCTCACAGATTTAGAGAACAAAATATTGATTACCAGTGGAAAGAAGGAAGTGGGGAAAGACCATATATGGTTACGGATTAAGAGCTACAAGTTCTTTCTTACAAAATTAGCTACAAGGATGTATTGTGCAGCAGAGGGAATATAGCCAATATTTTAAAATAATTTTAAATAGAGCATACTCTTAAAAATACTGAATCATTATGTTGTACGGCTGAAGCTAATACATTTTAAAACAACCATACTTCAATAAAAAATGAACTCATGTTTTAAAAAAATGTAAAAGGTAGAATAACACAAAAGCATATCAGATAACATCATTCTATAAATACTTATACACTTATTTTACCAAAATAATTAGATCTCACATTGATCTGCAGAAAAAGAGGCTTTTTGACTTTATTAAGAATTATTTTCATGATAACTGTGAGAAATTAAAACGAGGAAAATTCCAAACTGTGGCATTGTGCAAATTATGAGAAAATGCTAGTTTATGACCATGACAAATTAAAAAAAGTATGAATGAGAAAAAAAAAACTATGAATGAAACTGCAATACTATTCTTGTTATGAAGATTCTGTCAAATAAAAAGCAAATAAATATTAGAGTTTATGAAGAAATTAAAATTAGAGCAGATGTTACTGAAAATATGTTTAAGGTTTTAACCTTAATTTTTTGTACAAACAAAGCTGAATGCAAATAGTTGCTCATTTGTAGATTGCTTTTTATATTCTTCTCCCTTTATGGGGACTGTACATTAGTTAGACAACACAAATGACACAGTTCTGGAAATTTCTTTTAAAAAGGCTTTTTCATCATTTGAATATCAAACAAGAATTTTCAAGCTTTTTTTTTTTTTTCACGCCACTGCCTAAGCACACATGTACACTCAAGAAACAAAGATCTTTAACATCTGTTCTTCACTGTCTCTAGATTATTACACATTTTCCAATCAGCATATTTTTTAAATGCATCTAAGTACTATTTTTCCTACTGAGGGTTATTTTCAAGCTGCTGATTGATCCTTACC
The DNA here is from genome assembly GCF_029378745.1 of Bos indicus. Taxonomy (NCBI): domain Eukaryota; kingdom Metazoa; phylum Chordata; class Mammalia; order Artiodactyla; family Bovidae; genus Bos; species Bos indicus. Next base: position 55,470,005 of record NC_091765.1, on the reverse strand, counting down.
CTGGGGCCCACACACCCTGTATTCTACTATGTGTGTTTTTCCTAGTAGAAAGAAAGCGAAATCGTTCAGCCGTGTCCAACTCTTTGGGGCCCCATAGAGCTTACCAGGCTCCTCTGTCCATGGAAATCTCCAGGTAAGAATACTGGAGTGAGTTGGCATTTCCTTAGTCATGCGATCTTCCTGACTCGAGGATCGAACTCAATCTCCTGCACTGTGGGGAGACGCTTTATCCTCTGAGCCACCAGGAATTCTCTAGTAATATCTGACCAATTCAGGCTTTCATGGTGAGGAAAATGCTAAGTTTTACCTCTTTTTCACACTCTATATACTTGACACAGCCTAGATTTAATCTGTTCCTTCCTAACTGTGATGTATAGCTACCACCATTCTTGTTCCCCACCCCCCACCCCCTTAGGTAAGTGCAGACTACAAGCAGGCTGAGTTATCTTCTATGTGATTTTCAGAAAAGCTTTCTCCTTCCCCGGTATATTTCCTTGTACTTCTTGCCACTCCACTGCAGGATCTTTGATTTGTTTTCATCTAGTTCTATATCATCTGCTACTATAATCATCATTTTCTTTTTGGGAATCTCTTTTCTTCTACTTTTCAAAATCACAGTCTTTGCCTGACACTTAATTCACCTTTGTGTTCTGCAGCTTCATCCTCAATAACCCCATTGGCCTGATACTGCAGCTCTTGAGTTACTGGAAGAATAGCATAGGTACTTTTCTAAATTTTGATTTTTGACTTAGTAGTTTTCCTGTGATTCTGCTGCCAACCTCATTTTTGCCCTATTCTTCTTGGTATAAACTTGCCTGTTTAGTTCTGGCTGCTTCTTTCCTGGGCAGACAGGTTGGTACATCTTAAACTTCTGTCACTGCCTGCCTTAAAATGCAACCAATCATGTATCTAGGTATCTATTTTGATATTATTTTTTTGTTTAGCAACTTTTCATAGTCACATAAGAAAGTTTCTCAAGTATAGTCATAACTATTCATATATTAATTTTCAAAGAAGGCCAGTAGATTGTGGTGATTTTAGTCTTTAAAACACACTAAATCCTGTATAACTGTAAGGTACTAATGGAATACATCTAACTATCCTCTTCAATAAGTGGGAGCTGCTAAAATGCTGAAGGCTGTGATCAGCCTCCCAAGAAAGATTCAAAAGGTTCTAGGGATACCAAGTTTGGAACAAAAGATTCCCTTTCTTTCCTAATCTGGAATATTTTTATTTTTAAATGTTGCTTAATTCCTTTCTTGAAATAGTACATGGTATTTCTAAAATTGTTGATATTTTTCAAGACTCTGAGGGAGGTTCATCCAGCCATATGAGACAGGACTAGAATTGTGGACTTCAAGCTGTTTGCATAGCTGCATGGAATATCATTATGGAAATTAACTAGTTCTTATTAGCTATAGTATTATATTATCAGTTTACCTGCTTATGGATTTTATCATACTGAGGCTCAAATTCTGAAGCTTTATTATACTAGCATTCAAATTCAGCTAAAATTATAATGAGAGGCCTTACTTTTCTGTGGTTTGATTTTCATAAATGTATAAATCTATTTAATGTGTATTAAGATCTGGTCTCCTCTCTCACAAGTTGATATAACCAAGAACACAGAAAAGATGAAAGGGTTACCATAAATTTAAGCCCACATTGAGGAGAACCAAAACTGAGTTTTTCTAATTGACTATCCCAACTCTCAAAGCACTTCCAGAGCTAATGGCTTGAAGCCATTCTATGTTGTCAAATTCTTGCTGACTTTACCAGGATGCATCAGTTAAAGTAGTAAAAGCTTTTGCAATACTCATGAATACCATTTTATCTCACTCTTTTCTTGGATTGTATTTAAGTAATGACAAATAGTAATGCTTAAAATTTTCTACTACAGTTGTTTTAGGCTCGAATTTGATATTTATAAGATTGTGTTCTTGATATTATGGCCCGTTTGCAATCTTTGTGTGCAAGAAATGAAATTAATAACTGTCTGAAAGTAGGACTCATCTTTTTATTGTAGAAATAGTCTCCTCAATGTTATGTAGCAGCCTGGATGGGAGGAGAGTTTGGAGGAGAATGGACACATGTATATGTATGGCTGAGTCTCTTTACTGTTCACCTGAAACTATCACAACATTGTTAATCAGCTATACCCCAATATGAAATAAAACATTTAATAAAGAAAAAGAAATATTTGACTGATGATACCATAGAGATTGTGAATATACTTTTCCAATATTCTTTCACAGGTGTTGTCATCATTCTGGTCAGGGGACCTGAGGGTAGCACATGTCTATGTTCACAACGAGCCTCGTGAGGGAGGCAAAGAGTCATATTTGCTAGCATTGCACTGTCACTGCTTCCGCACCATGGCATCTTTTTCTTCCTCATCCTTCTCCCTCTCTCTCCTGCTGTTAACATAAGCCTGATCGATGTTCCTGCTCGTACTGCACTAGCCCCATGAGAAGTAGCTCCAACTCTGCCACCACCGCTGGTGTCAGAGTTGCTAACTTACCTATTTCTAATGCTCAAAGCAGAGCCTTATTGGAAACTTACTTACTGTTTATGCCAGCGCAGTATTCCTCAAATGTCTCACTCACACCTCTTTGTCGTTAGAGATACTTCTCAAACATGCAGATTCCTGGAACCCAAGAACAACTGAATCAGAATCACTTACAGCTGCATTTATAATTTAAAAGTTTAACAGGACTTCTATAAAGAAAATGTTTGATGAATATTTTATTCATGTGAGTGAAACAATATTTCACTATCAAACCTTTCTGGGAAAAACTTGCTTTGATCATTTTTAATCTTCTCCAAATGAGAAAATCAATATAAAGTTGTTATTCACTATTCAATAAGGACACAGTGGAACAGGATACTCCTTCCGTCAGTCACCTCATAGCACATCTCTGCACTCTGACTACTAGCTACTTGCTCTATTGATAGCCTGCCATGAGCTCTGAGTTTACTACCTGCTCCTCCTCTGGGTTTTTTCCCCTTACTTCATTGCTTCTTTTCATGCATGAGCTGTTCAGTATTCAGCTAAAAACTGGAGGGTGCCTCTCAAGTGGCAACAGAGGTAAAGAATCTGCCTGCCAATGCAGGAGATGCAAGAGATGTGGATGGGGTCCCTGGACCAGAAGATCTCTTGGAGTAGGAAATGGCAGCCCACTCCAGCATTCTTGCCTGGAGAATCCCATGGACAGAGGAGCCTGGTGGGCTACGGTCCATGGCGGGAGAGTGGAGTCGCCAGGAGTCAGACATAGACTGAGTGAGTGACTTACTGAAAGACTGGAGAGGCACTCTCTGTAGATCTTCAGAGCTCTCTCTGCCTTTCTCTCCTCTCTGGTATTCCAACATGCCATCCTTAGATGTCTGGGTTTACATGAGCTCTGAGTCCAGTGTCCTCAACTCAGCAGTACCTTTGCTGAGTGTTTCTGCTCCCTGTACTGCAGCCTGGAAACTCTTTCCAGGCAGTTGTGCTTAGTCTCTCAGTCGTGTCCCACTCTTTGCGACACCATGTTACTATAGCCCACCAGGATCCTCTGTCCATGGGGATTCTCCAGGCAAGAATACCGGAGTGGGTTGCCATCCCCTCCTCCACGGGATCTTCCCAACCCAAGGATCGAACCCAGGTCTCTCACATTGCAGGTGGATTCTTTACTGTCTAAGCCAGCAGGGAAGCCCAGGAATACTGGAGTGGGTAGCTTATCCCTTCTCCAGGGGATCTTTCTGGCCCAGGAATCAAATTGGGGTCTCCTGCATTGCAACTGGATTCTTTACCATTTGTGCTACCAGGGAAGCCCTCCAGGCAGTTACCTCAGCCAATTATGTGGATCATCTCATTTGTTTATCTTCTCTTAGGATTTAATGTCCTTTATTTTCTATTGTCCAATTTCTGAAAACAGTCGTTCCTATATTTTAATTCTGTTCCATTTTACTTCATCAAAGAAAGAGGTGAATTTCTCAACATTGTTCTAAATTTAACTTTTTAAAATTTCCCATCTATTAGTTTAGCAAAATATACTTTGAAAGGAAGAGAACATTTTATACATAATTTTCTATTTCCCAAATTCTGAACTCAAAGATTTTTTATAATGGCTGTATTCATTTTAAAAGAAGCTAGTTTATATTTATCAGTGAAGCACTACATTTTTTTAGAAAGTTCAATCAAATACTCCAGTTTAAATCACTCCAGACAGAAATGGTTAAAAAAAAAAAAAGGCAGTTATATACAGCATGAATATGTTTTCCATGTTGAACCAAAGAAGTTAGATAAAAAAGCTATATATATATATATCTTGTGAATCTATGTATTTATATAGCAAAGAACAGGCAAAACTAAGCTACCATATTAGAAATTAGAATCACAGTTTCTTTGGAGACCAAGGAATGTATAATGATTGAGTGGAACAAAATGAAAGTCTTCTTGGGCACTGGCAACATTGTGCTTCTTACTATGTCTTACAAATATTCTCTCCATTCATTTTTAGTTTATATTTTAACCATATGAAATATTTTAACTTGTATCTAGTGAAATTTATAAATATTTGATTTTTATGGGCAATTCTATCTTTTTATCACTCTTGTGTTCTTCTCAAACATGTTAAAGATTTTATAGCCAAAGTTAAATCTATGATTCATTTGAAGCAAATGTTGAAAACATGAGAGAGATAAACTCACTTTAAATTTTCAAATTATATACTTAAATTTTATTGTCAATAGACAGTTTATTGATCCAACAGCAGTTTTTTCTCAAGAATTAAGAATACCACCCTTTCAATTTTATTTAAAATTTCCCATTAAAGATGACCATATAAAGTGAACACTAATTGACTAAATACTAATTTTTTCTTTGAAAGTATGTAAGAAATAACACAGTATCGAAACATTATTGGCCAGTATTCCAGAGGCCCAGAGGGATAAACTTTTGCAGAGGAAGATCAGTGGAACCTGATACTTTGATTGGCATTCTGAAGTACTTTATTCTCAAGGTAAGGAAAATACATAAACACACATAGAATTCTTTTGGAAGAAGAAAAATTTACCCTAGACATCAAATTATTTACTACAAAGATTGTGCAAACCCAGTATCTGGCAGATAGTAAAATATTCTGGGCCTGAAAGAAGATAAAATAGCATGAAATAAATCCAAGGGAAGAAACAGACCACAGAAACAGAAAAACTGTGGTTCAGACATTGGCGTTCTTCAAATAAGCTTTGGTATATCTGCTTGCTATGTTCAAAGAGTTAAAAGGCAAGATGGAGAACATTTGTGGAGAAATGATGCTGTACAATAGTGGAAATTCTAATCCTGAAATATATGATAATCAAAATTAAGAACTCGAAGAAGATTCTAACAGGAGGTAAGATACAGATACAAATATTATTAATCATTGAGAATATAGTCTAGAGGAAAATATAAAGAAAGAGTAATGAATAGAAAAAAAAAACTATAAGGAATTAACTAAATACATATAGTAATACAATATACTAATCATTCAGGAAATTAAATAAATTACGATGTGAATCATTTCCAAACAGATTTGTATAACCAATGTTATCCCAGTAAAATATTGTGTAAATCTTTTTAAAGTGTATGTGTATGGAACTGAAAGTCAGTACTAAGTTTTGTACATAATTTCAGAAAACCAAGAATAGCCAGTGGTCCCCTTGAGAAGAAGGGGAATAAATAGTGCCACCTGATATAAAGACTTAAGACTAGTGATTTTAAAAGTGTGTCATTAGCAGAAGCATAAATCTTTTTAACAAAGGAAGTATCATAAAGATTCCAAATATATACATATTTTTATTATCTTTTCCAGATTTACTGAGGTTATGAATGAATACACACACACACACACACACACACACACACACACCCCCACCCCACATATGCTATAAATGTGATTTTTAAGGTATACAGTGTGATGATTTAATATACATAGAGCTTCCCTGGTAGCTCAGTCAGTAGAGAATCTGCCTCCAGTGCAGGAGATCCTGGTTCGATCCCTGAGTCAGGAAGTTCCCCTGGAGAAGGAAATGACAACCCACTCCAGTATTCTTGCCTGGAAAATCCTATGGACAGAAGAACCTGGCGGCCTGAAGTCCATGGGGTCACAAGCATTGAATATGACTTAGTGGCTAAACCACCACCACATTATGAAATGATTGTCACAATAATTTAGAAATTAATTTATATGCCTAGCATTTCAAATCATTATCTTTTTATTTGTGGTCAGGACACTTAAGATCTGCTGCTGCTGCTGCTAAGTCGCTTCAGTCATGTCCGACTCTGCGACTCCATAGGCGGCAGCCCACCAGGCTCCCCCGTCCCTGGGATTCTCCAGGCAAGAACACTGGAGTGGGTTGCCATTTCCTTCTCCAATGTATGAAAGTGAAAAGTGAAAGTGAAGACGCTCAGTCGTGTCCAACTCTTAGTGACCCCATGGACTGCAGCCCACCAGGCTCCTCCGTCCATGGGATTTTCCAGGCAGGAGTACTGGAGTGGGTTGCCATTGCCTTCTCCCACTTAAGATCTACTTTCTTAGCAAATTTCAAGCGCACAATACAATATTAACTATAAATACTATGCTGTACATTAGATCCCAGAATGTATAACTCAGTTTGTGCCCTCAAAATGTATTTACATACAGTACCATAGATTTATTGCAAAGGTGGAGCTCTGGTATGTATGTTAATTGCAACTACTTCCTCAGCCATTCTGAAGTGTAGAAGTCTCACATAATTTTATGTTGCCTAGACACAAACTCTGTCCATACTATTAAAAGTAAGGCTAGTTTAACACTTTTAATTAGATTTGGGGCTCTGGGAATGGAATGCCTGGTTTAAGAACTTGGCTCTGCTTCTTAGCGGGTAAGCCTTGTTGGCATTATTGGTATTCTGATCAGACCTTCCTAGATCCGTATTAACATTTTCTGCCTTTCCCACTCCAGCTTCAATATGCTCTGAAAATTACAGCTTTTAAGCAACTTGAGCTGCTTTTTCCATATCCAGAGAGTCCCTAGTGGCTCAGTTGGTAAAGAATCTGCCTGCAATGCAGGAGATCTGGGTTCAATCCATGGGTCAGGAAGATTCCCTGGAGAAGGAAATGGCAACCCACGCCAGTACTCTTGTCTGGAGAATTCCATGGACAGAGGAGCTAGGCAGGCTATAGTCCATGGCACTGCAAAGAGTTGGACAGGACTGTGTGACTAACTTTCACTTTTCTTTTCTTTCAGAGAGACCTAGACATTACTGGGGATTTGTAGCTTCCATGGCCCCAGATGACTGACTGGACAGAACAGAGGAAACAGGTTGAAATGTCTTTCTGTGGGACTTGGCCTGAGAGCTCACACTTACTAGGTGTTCTCCCTTTCCTGTCCTGTTTTTTCTGCACATTGTCTGATTGATTCTGTCTGTGAACACTTAGAAATTCTTGCATAGGCATCTTCATCTTGGAACCTGTTTCTGGGTAACACAACTGAAGACAGGATATAACATGCAACTAGTGTAAATTCTTCAGTTTCTTTCTATTGCAAAAAAAAAAGATGTTTTAAAACACTCTTCTCACAAAGTTGTCATGGAAGTTAAAACAATTAGCACAGAGCTGGGTTTGTGCATATCATAAATGTTTGCTATTTTATTAGTTGAACCATTCAGTGATAAAACAATCAGTTCCAGAACATTTTACAAGACTGGGGATATACGTGTTTGTGTGTGTGCTCAGCTGCTCAGTCGTTTCTGACCCTTTGAGCCTGCCAGGTTCCTCTGTCCATGGAATTTTCCAAGAAAGACTACAGTGGGTTGCCTTTTCCCCCTGAAGGGGATCTTCCCAACCCAAGGATCTTACCCACATTTCCTGCATTGGCAGGAAAATTCTTTACCACTGAGCTACCTGGAAGCATATATATATATATATATATATATATATATATATATATATATATATATATATATATAATTGATTTTACTACACTGTTATCTTTACTGATTATAATGACATACACAAAAAAGGGACAAATTTTCCTTTATCTAAAAATTGTGTAAAAATATGTAAATCCAGGAAATGAATACAGAATTCTATATATTTTCAAAAGTACAATATTGCTCTTTTTTTTTTTAAGCAAAAGGCCCTAATTCAAATTTTGTGAAGTGTTGTATGAGCCTCTCACCACATGATTCCCATTAAGGTCAATGATCCCCACTGACTATAATGAGAATCATAACAGTTCCACCCCCAGGAAGCCCTTCACACATTTACTTATGTCTATAAAACCGCTTAGGCAACTTAGGTGTTATCGTGTTTCAATAAGAAAAAAATAATAATTTGGTATTTTAAAAAGCCTTTAGTTTTCACCAGAAAAACACAGCCTAAAACAGTTTAATAAAAGTTTTAGAGAAAGAATGCCCCACCTAATTGGATGTTATGACTAAGTTTTGGCATCACTTAACTTTCATCCCATTTAGTAAAATAAAGAAGTGCAGTTTTATTACATGAACACTCAGATAAGAATACAGAACTGCCTTATGATCCAGCAACCCCACTGCTGGGCATACACACTGAGGAAACCAGAAGGGAAAGAGACACGTGTACCCCAATGTTCATCGCAGCACTGTTTATAATAGCCAAGACATGGAAGCAACCTAGATGTCCATCAGCAGATGAATGGATAAGAAAGCTGTGGTACATATACACAATGGAGTATTACTCAGCCATTAAAAAGAATACATTTGAATCAGTTGTAATGAGATGGATGAAACTGGAGCCTCTTATACAGAGTGAAGTAAGCCAGAAGGAAAAACATAAATACAGTATACTAACGCATATATATGGAATTTAGAAAGATGGTAACAATAACCCTGCATACGAGACAGCAAAGGAGACACTGATGTATAGAACAGTCTTATGGACTCTGTGGGAGAGGGAGAGGGTGGGAAGACTTGGGAGAATGGCAATGAAACATGTAAAATATCATGTAGGAAATGAGTTGCCAGTCCAGGTTCGATGCACAATGCTGGATGCTTGGGGCTGGTGCACTGGGACGGCCCAGAGGGATGGTATGGGGAGGGAGGAGGGAGGAGGGTTCAGGATGGGGAACACATGTATACCTGTGGCGGATTCATTTTGATATTTGGCAAAACTAATACAATTATGTAAAGTTTAAAAATAAAATAAAATTAGAAAAAAAAAAAAAGAATACAGCACCTAATACTAAGATCTGGTCAAGTGATTCCTAATTGACAGTACTGGAAATTTTAATATTTCCATCACTTCTCTATTTTCTTTGCAAGTAAGAGTGATCATAAAACAATGACCATTTTTGGGGGGAAATTTAAAGGAGAAAAAGAGGAAACCTAAACATTAATGAGTTACAAGCTTGGTAATTTTCAGTCTTATTTGTCCTCTCTCTCTTTGCAAACACACACATTCTCAAACAAGAACACACACACACACACACACACACACACACTGAGAATGAAGATGCATGGATACTTTTCATTTATAAGTGGAAACAGTATATCATGAAGGTAAGTGCACCTTCTGTAGAGCTAGACTGCTCCAATGGACACCTACTCCTATCACTTAATATTAAATCTACTTCAATAATATCAAACCTCACAGTGTTCCCAATCTATAAAATGAGGAAAACAATAGGATCTATATCATAAAGTTATTGTTAAGAATATATATGGCAATATGTATAAAACATTTAAAGCAGAGCTTTATATAAGATCTCTAAATGTAAGCTAATAATTTAAATTACTTATATCCATATTTCAACTAAGTGATTTACATTGTGCACACTTTTCCTAAAGGGAACTGGAAGGAAATCAACATATGTGTGTCAATCCTAGGTATAAAGACATTATGCTTGGCACTATACTGTGTATTCTGTAAGTATGCTTCAAAGTCATATTAATACCTTTATCTTGACAGATAAGGAAACAAGTTTGCAGTGCTTAAGTAACTTTAATAGGTCATGAACCTACTGATTGGTGGGTCTATGTGTCAAACTTAGATTTTCTGAAAATGTATCAAAATTCATTCCAAAGTTATTTTCATATGTTACATGCAATATCCCTGAACAAAACAGACAAGGATACTTCTCTGATGCTTCTTGTGTTCTAGTAAGGAGAGATAGGAAATAAACAAGGTGATAAACACAAACTAGTTTTAACAATGATAACTATCTAAAGAAAACAAAATGAGACCACTTAAGAAATATAACAGCAATTGAGGCTTATGGTAGATAGAGGTATCAGGGAAAGCACTCAGCAGAGTAAACATATCAATCAAGAAATTAATGATGAGATGGAGTTCCCAGCCAGTGTAGGGATGACAAGGGGTGGTTAGATTTGAAAGCAGAGAGAATTACAAGCTTAAAGGCCTTGAGAGAAAGACTAAAGATGCCAGCTTGCGTAATTGAGTAAACATTGGTAAGGATTCCTGGGAAGAGAAATGAACCAATTGCAAATTAACTATAATAATTTGATTTGGGGCAAGTTATGTGTATAATGCCTTAACAGATATTCAAGTGGAAATAAATCAGCAATTGAAACATACATGTAGAGCTTAGGAGCAAAATCATCTTCATACATATGAAATGTTGACTGCACTGAATGAAAAGACCTGGAGAAGAAAGCAGGGCACATGCACAAGCTTTGGGATATTCCAAATTTTTAATATAAAGCAGAAAAAATATTCAGTAAGAGAAACAAAAATGGACAGCTTGATATAGACAGAATACAGACTGTGCTGTCACAAAAGCCAAATGATATAAGTTTTTCAAAGATCTATGAAAGATCAGCTCAGTGAGAAACTATAAAGCATGCGAGCATCAAGAGCACAGAGGACAGTCTGCAACATGGATTTCAGCTGTTCGTGTGGGATGGTGTGGTAAGAGGTCTGGTTGTTCTGCATTAAGGGAAGACTTTGAGACAGGAGATTAGGGAGTTGGTGGGGACAGCTCCTTCAATGGGTAGTCTGGAACAAGAGCAGAAACCTGGTTAGTAGCAAGTGAAGAGAGGTCATATAGCAAATGTAAGAACACGTTAAGAAAATAATAGACGATGTTGCTAGCTAATGAAAATACACAGGTAGAAAGAGTTAATTTGATGATGTAAAAGAGAGAGCATAATTGTCAAAGCAAAATTCTAAAGTGACTAGGATATGTTGAATCTAGGGCACCACTTGGAGCTAGCTTTAGAAAAGTACAGAAATGCATTCTTCATTTTAGAAAGAGGAAAAGGAGAGGGTTTAAGTCCCACTGCACATGAGTTGGTAAATTTGAATGTGGAGAATTATGGAATTCTCACTTGATTACCTCTCTGTTCTTAACTTAGCTTCCTTTTGTGGGTTAGACATTTAAAAGGGACGAGAGGGTGCAAATGTTTGTTTTGGAAAGAAAGTAAACATACTCACTAAAGTGAAGGAGTTTTACTAAAGTAAAACACTGAGTGTATGAGCCAAATATGAGGATCACATAACCAGAATGACATGAATCAGAGATGAAGATATGCTAATAATTTCAAGTAATAAGTCATTTAAGAGGGACTGAATAATTAGTGAAACATCTGGATGTTTTGGATATCTATGTTTGTTCTATATTCCTGTATCAGACAGGTGCTCTGTGGCCCAGAATAATTACTGAAGTCTCTAGTGTGTTCTGCAAGCCACTTTACACAGCAGGCAGATTTTCAGTTAACTTCACATATCTGTTTAATATTACAGACTGTTGCATGGCTTATTGCAGAAGGCAATTGCACCCCACTCCAGTACTCTTGCCTGGAAAATCCAATGGATGGAGGAGCCAGGTGGGCTACAGTCCATGAGGTCAAGAGGAGTCAGACATGACTGACCGACTTCACTTTCACTTTTCACTTTCATGCATTGGAGAAGGAAATGGCAACCCACTCCAGTGTTCTTGCCTGGAGAATCCCAGGGACAGGGGAGCCTGGAGGGCTGCCGTCTATGGGGTCGCACAGAGTCGGACACTACTGAAGTGACTTAGTGGCAGCAGCAGCATAGCTTATGTGAGTTTATCCAGTGAGCCGTGTCACAGAGGTCTATTTAATATAAGATATAGTTTAGGCAGGAAACATCCTATAGATATGGTCCTTCTTTCTAATAAAGATCCTTAGTTTACTTACCTGGAAGTGCAGGTGACAAGGATATTAGCCTGGATCCATGCTCTGTTTTCTTCCCTTGCCTCAAAGGATTTTCCCTACCTTCCCAAAGAAGCAACACAATCACAGGCCAGCGATTTTAACTCCATGCTCCTCAGTGTTCACTTGCAAATTATGCATTTACAGATTTTAAGTGAGAGAAGTCATCATGCTTTCTGTTGCTATTATTTGCTTTTTTTATAAAAGTAGAAAGGTTCATGGATGGGAAGTCATGAAAATACTTTAAAAATATTGGAATAAGGGATTCTAGAGTACTTAAGAACAGTGGCCTAGTGGTACAGTGATTAACCTTTAGAGACAGTATAGTTATTGGTCATGGTCAATTTAAGATAACCATGGGAGTAGAATGAAGGAAAATATAGAAAGTATGAAAGGCAAAATTTGAGTATATGTATATTTCTTTTCCAACCAATATACATATGAACACATATGAATGTACATATCCACTTCTATATATAGATATATGGTTATATGTACATATATATTGCCTTCCCATGTGGTGCTAATAGTAAACCTGCCTGCCAATGCAGGAGACATAAGAGACACAGGTTCAATCCCTGGGTCAGGAAGACCCCCTGGAGAAAAGCATGGCAATCTACTCCAGTATTCTTGTCTGGAGAAGAGGAGCCTGGTGAGCTACAGTCCGTAGGGTTGAAAAGAATCGGACACAACTGAAGTGACTTAACATCCATGAATACATATATATATTCAGTTAAAACTTAATCTAAAAGCTATCATATAGAAGTTAAAGTAAAATGTATTTACACTGAACTTTTGTGAGTTAAGTGTCTGGAAACTGTCATAATCAGTGTTGTTATTCTAAAGGCATAGAGCTTTTAGGGCTGAACCATGTTTTCTTTAATGAAATCTACCTTTCAATGTTTATTCATAAGTTTCTAATTAATTGTCAAGTGCAATCCATCAAAACAAATTGGGATACAATTTGCACAATATCATGTAGAATTTGACCTTCACCAAATTTTACCTCACTAAATCTTCCTCATACTTCTTTGAAAATGCCCTCCTAAGTCAAATGTATTTCTCAACTGTCTTGTATGTTTTGAGGAAATACAACTAGAAGAAATGAATGACAGGTTTACATTTTATATTTAATTTTCAGTCAGCCCTCTTCCACTCAACAGCCACCTTGCACAGTCCTAAATGTATTTAGAAAATAATTAACAGTGGAGGTAACACTGTTTGCACCTCATATAACTAGGTTTGTCTCCTTTTTTAAAAAAAAAATAAAATTAATTTATTTTTTAATTGGAGGATAATTGCTTTACACAATTTTGTTGTTTTCTGTCAAACCTCAACATGAATCTCCTTTTAATCAAGTTTTAAAAAAGAACAGGATTACGATCAGTGTATGATACGTATATATATTTCACACTTTTGACTACACCATCAGAAAGAGAGAAGAGATGAGTGCAGGACTACATGCCATAATTGGCAAGCTCTTCATGTAGGCACAAAAGTTTAGCTGAGTTAATAATAAAAATAGATGCAGTAAATTTTATGGCAAATACCTACTGATCTTAAGAATTGCTGAGGTAATTCTAGGAATGCACAAATAAATCTAACCAGGATTATGAAGGAGAAGATCCTAAAGCATATTAAAAAATGCTAGGGGTAGGAATGTTGAAAAGGTGGGTTGAGCCCAGACTTTCAAAGATTATGAAATATAGATCCATTAAATAGTTTTATACCAATTCTGAGCCATAAAAAAAGTAATATGTCCACTGAAAATTGCAGATTGTTTTAACTAGGCAAAATAATGTCCCCATCTCCCAGATATTATAAATACTGTTTTTGTAAAACTGAAGAAAATAGAGCATATGACATCTAAATTGAAAATGCTAAAATGATTTTCCCCTAATGAAACAGTAACAAGTGTGGTAAAACTAAGGAACTTGAGAAAAGAAAAACAAAACAAAATAGAATGCCGGCATTTCTGAAGGCAGTATATTGGCGGAGGGGAAGTGACTAGCAGTTTAAGTAGGGCAAAGTACTAAGTGGATAAGGAAAGGAAAAAGATGAAATTGCTCAAATGCAGAAATAATCCTTCTTCATAGAAAATTGGACAAGTTACACTTTTTCAATATCAAAAATGGATTACCCTAAAAATGGAATTATTGCAGTCTTTGATTGAAATATCAGAAAGTATTAAAATCCTTAAGTTAAGAAATTGAAGGGGAAAAAGAACCATATAATTGATCATCATTTTGACACCAAAGGAAATAGAATGTTAAGGAAATCTTGATTCATTAAAGGACTGAAAATCTGAAAACTATTGATAAGTGCTCAGGAGAAAATGGATATCTAAGAATCAGTTCCAGTGCTAGATTAGCAGTAACAGGAAGAATTCAACAGGGCAAAACTTATGACCAGAATAAGGAAAATCATTGACAGCAGGACAATTGAACTATAATTGTGCTAGATGGTGTAATAATAAAAATGTAATAAAAAGGTCAAAGGCTTAGAGACTCATAAAACATTTTGAAAGGTGAACAATTCATATTATATTAACCAGACAGAAAAATATGAATATGATTGCAACTATTTTATATAGCTTAGGAAAATGCTTTTTGCTAACCCATGCAAAATTGAAGTGGTATGCATGGCTAGGACAATACCCAGTAAACCAATTTGATCTCTAAGAGAAATGAAGGAAACACTGTTTGCAAATGGAAGTTGATAAAAACATAAGAAAATAGTGGCCTGTAATATGACATTAAAGTTCCTCTAATTCTTAACTATGATGTTGATAAAAACAATACTAAACAAATATATTAATTTAACTACTAGCAGTAAGAAATTTGAGACTTAGGGTCAAATTTAAATTGAGGTCATCATCAGAACACTTATGTTTACCTAAATGATTTGAGATGAATACTAACAGTTGCATAGAGAAACTGTGCACAGTGTTGCAAACAGAATGGATTATTTAACCTTAGTTAATCACACACACAGAACATATTATTCTTATCTACTTTATTTCATTCTTTGGCATTGCCTTTCTTTGGGATTGGAATGAAAACTGACCTTTTCCAGTCCTGTGGCCACTGCTGAGTTTTCCAAATTTGCTGACATATTGACTGCAGCACTTTCATAGCATCATCTTTTAGGATTTGAAAGAGCTCAACTGGAATCCCATCACCTCCAGTAGCTTTATTTGTAGTGATGCTTTCTAAGGCCCACTTGATTTCACATTCCAGGATGTCTGGCTCTAGGTGAGTGATCACACCATCGTGGTTATCTGGGTCATGTAGATCTTTTTTATATAGTTCTTCTGTGTATTCTTTCCAACTCTTCTTAATATCCTCTGTTTCTGTTAGGTCCATAATATTTCTGTCCTTTATTGTGCCCATCTTTGCATGAAATATTCCCTTGGTATCTCTAGTTTTCTTGAAGAGATCTCTAGTCTTTCCCATTCTTTGTTTTCCTCTATTTCTTTGCAGTGGTCACTGAGGAAGGCTTTCTTAGCTCTCCTTGCTATTCTTTGGAGCTCTGCATTCAAATCAGCATATCTTTCCTTCTCCTATGCCTTTCACTTCTCTTCTTTTCACAGCTATTTGTAAGGCCTCCTCAGACAACCATTTTGCCTTTCTTTCATTTCTTTTTCTTGGGGATGGTCTTGATCACTGCCTCCTGTACAATATCATGAACCTCCATCCATAGTTCTTCAGGCACCCTGTCTATCATATCTAATCCCTTGAATCTATTTGTCACTTCCACTGTAAGGGATTTGATTTAGGACAAACCTGAATGGTCTGGAGTTTTCCTTATGTTCCTCAATTTGATTCTGAATTTGGCATAAGGAGTTCATGATGTGAACCACAGTCAGTTCCTGGTCTTCTTTTTGCTGACTATATAAAGCTACCAACGTAATGATCAACATCCTCCAAGCCAAGCTTCAACAATACATGAACTGTGAAATTCCAGATTTTCAAGCTGGATTTAGAAAAGGCAGAAGAACCAGAGATCAAATTGCCAACATCTGTTGGGTCATAGGAAAAGCAAGAGAGTTCCAGAAAAAATCTACTTCTGCTTTATTGAGTACACCAAAGCCTTTGACTGTGTGGATCACAGCAAACTGTGGAAAATTCTTAAAGAGATGGAAATATCAGACCATCTGACCTGCCTCCTGAGAAATATGAATACAGGTCAAGAAGCAACAATTAGAACTGGACATGGAACAACAGACTGTTTCCAAATCAGGAAAGGAGTACGTCAAGGCTGGATATTGTCATCACCAACACGATGGACATGAGTTTGAGTAAGCTGTGGGTGTTGGTGATGTGCAGGAAGCCTGGTGTGCTGCAGTTCATAGGTTGCAAAGAGTCAGACATGACTGAGCGACTGAACTGACTGACTTTATTTCATATTTGATATTTAAATTTTATAAATTTAAATCGAGAGAACACATCAGTTATTGATGCCAATAATTATAAACTACTAAAAATCAATGATTCAAAAGACTAATAATACAAATTAACTACAGACAAAAATCCTAAAAAATGATTTCACAGAAGAGGAGCCACCATTTGCTATAAAGATTTGAAGAGAAGCTAAATATCATTAGTAAAAAGGGAATATACTTAAAAATAACTTTCGAATTTTTTTTTTACATTTTTACATTAAATAACTTTATTTACATTCTATGGAAGTAACTAAGAATGCTGATAACACCAAACATTAGAGAAGATATAGATCAATAGGGCTACCCATTTCAAAGTGGTAGGAAGTACAGAATGCTTTTGAAAATGAATTAGCACTATTTTTTTTAAGTTAACCAGTTACATTTCCTATTATTCAAGAATTGCACTTTTTTGGTATAAGCAGGATAAATTTTAGCATATTTGAATCAAAAGACAAGAAAAAGGATGTTTATACCACTGTTCTGTTAGTAGTAGTTAGGAATAATAACCTGGAAACAATTCAAATGTCAATTGGTAGGAAAAATTTACACACAATTTGTGGTCTATTCACATTACAGGATAAAGTTAGGGATAATCACACAACAACATGAATTTTAGTAACCTAATACTGAGGTTCCAAAAAGGAAGTAAGGCAGAAAGAATGTAATATATAACGTTCAATCAAAACTAAATAATGTATCATTTGGACATTCATATATGTTTAACAAAACTTGAAAACTTTAAATAAGGAAATTATGACACCAACTAATAGAAAACCATCTACAGAAGTACTAGGTTCAGGGATAGGGAAGAGAATATAGGTAAATATAAGAAACAAGTAATTTCATAGTTGCTTGAGAAGTAGTTTCCTGAATGTGAATTATATGATAATAAATTTAAATTTAAGGAATCTCTTCACTCCTTTAAATAACAGAGGCCTATATAGAGAAAAGCTCTGGTTTTTCTCTGTATAGAAAAGCTATGACCAACCTAGACAGCATATTAAAAAGTAGAGACATTACTTTGCCAACAAAGTTCCATCTAATCAAAGCTATGGTTTTTCCAGTAGTCATGTATGGATGTGAAAGTTGGACTATAAAGAAAGCTGAGCACTGAAGAATTGATGATTTTGCACTGTGGTGTTGGAGAAGACTCTTGAGAGTCATTTGGACTGCAAGGAGATCTAACCAGTCTATCCTAATGGAAATCAGTCCTGAGTATTCATTGGAAGGACTGATGATGAAGCTGAAACTCCAATACTTTGGCCACCTGATGCGAAGAACTGACTCATTGGAAAAGACCCTGATGCTGGGAACGATTGAAAGTGGGAGGAGAAGGGGATGACAGAGATTGAGATGGTTAGATGGCATCACCAAGTTGATGGACATGAGTTTGAGCAAGATCCAGGAGTTCGTGATGGACAGGGAAGCCTGGTGTGCTGCAGTCCATGGGATCTCAAGGAGTCGGACACAACTGAGTGACTGAACTGACTGAATGATATAGAGAAAAATAGGATTAATCTAATCCAGTGTATCTGAGGACAAAAAACAACCGTTAGGAGAAATCTTTGATATTAATTTATGCAATATATATAATGTATATAATTAGGAGATAAATATTGCAGTGAATAAAATAGTTAAATTTGTCACCAACATTTTTATGTTGCTTTAGTTTATAGTAGTCATATGTATGAACAAGTCTCCAAAAGTCATTTCTTCACCTTTGTGTAGGTCAAGTTTCTCAACCTTTCTTGCCCTCACCTTTCACATGTAGAAAATTAACTTAGTGAAATAAATTTGCTCGGTTATTTCGGGCATTAAATGTAGCTGTGAGTGTGAAAAATAGGAGAGAGTGTTTTCTCAGTAAATATTAATATTATAATTCCTAGCAATGGCCTACATCTCCCTCTACTAATATTATTTAAAGAAGACATTCCATGTTAAGTCAGATGTTTTGGGATGGCAAACAAACATTGTTCGATTAAGTTCCTCTTTCCAATGATGCCCTCAGATGAAAATCATAGACAGCCTAGTATTTTATAAATGATCATACAGCATTCCGAGAGCTCAAATATCACTTACTTTATAAGGTTGCAATTTATAAAGTTTTTAATATAAGATAATCTAGTTACACATAATTAATATAAAAAGTACTTGAAAAAGCAGGTAAGAAAAAGGAGAATCAAATACAGGAAAAATTCCCTAATTAATGACGGAAAATGTAACATTTACTTATAAGGTTCTTGAAGATTTGAGATAGGCTTGGAAAAGTTCATAAAACATTACCTTGTGGAAGATATAGTAAGAAACCATATACAACTGTTACATACTTGTTCTAGAAAAAAACTGGATGGAGTTACAAAATAGCACACTTGAGTTTCTTGAACTTCTGATTCAAGCTTCTATCTACAGGATCTGACCTATTAATGTTTTAGTTATTTTAGGTATATATAGTAGTGCCCAATAAGAATGAACTGGTTGAATGAATAAAATAAATACAAAAGAATTAAATATATCAATGGATGGAGATAGACTAACATTATTTTTCTTTTTCTCATCTTATTTATCTTGATTCTTGAAACCACAGTTCATATAATTTTAGTTTTAACTTTTTATATACAATATCATCATAGCCCTGCAGGTTCTTTCCTGTTCATAATTCATATGATTAGTTTTGATCTCTGGCCTCATTACTGAACATTCTGGCATATTTAATCACATTAAGTACTTTTTTAGCCTGTAAACTTTTACCTAGGAGATTCTGAAGGATAGCACAAATTGAAATTCATAGTTTCTCTTTGTAGTAATTTGTGTCTGGTACAAATTCAGGGGCTGCATGTTATTTAATTTAGTTTATGTAATTATGTATTTAGTTTATGTAATTATGATAACATCATCTTGCTCTGATATGTTGTTTTTAGTCCATTTAAATCATAAGCTTTAATTATTTTTCTGCATAGCAGCTGTCTTAAACTTTTGATCTATTAAAAACTAATACTCAACTGAAAGTTTTCATAGGTAAGATGTGGGTTCTAAAAGTTATATGGAAGTAGCTATAAAAATATGGGCTGATTTGCATGACTAAATAACTAAACTTTACAAACACATCAAAATTTGTTTTAAGGTAATATTTCTCATGTTTTCAGATTCACTTTGCATTAATATCAATTGTTTACTTTTTCATTTATTTTTTTTATTGAAGAATAATTGCTTTACAGAAGTGCCTTTTCTGTCAAACCTCAACATGAATCAGCCATGGGATATATGTATACCCATATATACATTTGGTATGCATATATTTTTTTGAACCTCCCTCCCATCTACCACACCCCATCCCACCCCACTAGATTGATACAGAATACCTGTTTGAGTTTCCTGAACCGTACAGCAAATTCCTGTTGTCAAATCTATTTTACATACGGTAATGTAAATTTCCATGTTACTCTTTCCACTCATCTCACACTCTCCTCCCCTCTCTCCATGTCCATTAGTCTATGCTCTATGTCTGTTTCTCCATTGCTGCCCTGTAAATAAGTTCTTCAGTACCATTCTTCTAGATTCCATATATGTGCGTTAGAATACGATATTTATCTTTCTCTTTCTGACTCACTTCACTCTGTATAATAGGTTCTGGGTGCATCTACCTCATCATAACTGACTCAAATCTGTTCCTTTTTATGGCTGAGTAATATTCCATTGTGTATATTTACCCAAACTTCTTTATCCGTTCATTTGTCAATGGACATCTAGGTTGCTTCTATGTTCTAGCTATTGTAAATAGTGCTGCAATGAACAATGGGGTACATGTGTCTTTTTCAATTTTTGTTTCCTCAGGTTATATGCCTACAAGTGGGATTGCTGGGTCATATGATGGTTTTATTTCATTTTTTAAAAGTAATCTCCATACCGTCCTTCATAGTGGCTGTATCAATTTACATTCCCATCAACAGTGTAAGAGTGTTCCCTTTTCTCTACACCCTCTCCAGCATTTATTGTTTGTAGACTTTTTGATGATGGCCATTCTGATTGGTGTGAGGTGATATCTTATTGTAGTTTTGATTTGTATTTCTCTAATAATGAGCAATGTTGAGCACTTTTCATGTGTTTATTAACCATCTGTATGTATGTCTTCTTTGGAGAAATGTCTGTTTAAGTCTTTCCCCCACTTTTTGATTGGGTTTTTTGTTTTTCTGGCATTGAGTTGTATGAACTGCTTGTATATTTTAGAAATTAATCCACTGTCAGTTGTTTAATTTATTATTTTCTCCCATTCTGAGGGTTGTCTTTTCACTTTGCTTATAGCTTCTTTGCTGTGCAAAATCTTTTAAGTTTAATCAAGTCCCAAATGTTTACTTATGTTTTTAATTCCATTACTCTAGGAGGTGGGTCATTGAGGATCTTGGTTTGATTTATGCCATTGAGTGTTCTGCCTATGTTTTCCTCCAAGAGTTTTATAGCTTCTGATCTTACGTTTAGGTCTTTAATCCATTTTGAGTTTATCTTTGGGTATGGTGTTAGGAAGTGTTTGAATTTCACTCTTTTAGGAGTAGCTGTCCAGTTTTCCCAGAACCATTTATTGAAGAAGCTGTCTATGCTCCACTGTATATTCTTACCTCCTTTGTCAAAAATAAGGTACCCATAGGTGCATGGGTTTATTTCTGGGCTTTCTATCTTGTTCCATTGGTTTATATTTCTGTTTTTGTGCCAGTACCATACTATCTTGATGACTGTAGCTTTGTAGTATAATCTCAAGTCAGGAAGGTTGATTCCTCCAGCTCCATTCTTCTTTCTCAAGACTGTTTTGGCTATTCAGGGTCTTTTGTGTTTCCATATGAACTGTGAAATTTTTTGTTCTAGTTTTGTGAAAAATGCCATTGGTATTTTGATAGGGACCACATTAAATCTATAGATTGCATTTGGTAGTATAGTCATTTTCACAATATTGATTCTTCCTACATAAGAATATGGACTATCTCCTTCTGTTTACATCATCTTTGATTTCTTTCATTAGTGTCTTATAATTTTCTGTGTACAGTTCATCTCCTTAGGTAAGTTTATTCCTAGAAATTTAATTATTTTTGTTGCAGTGGTGATAGGGATTGATTCATTAATTTCTATTTCAGAGTTTTCAATATTAGTATATAGAAATGCAAGTGATTTCTGTGTATTGATTTTGTATCCTGCAATTTTGCTAAATTCACTGATTAGTTCCAGTAATATTCTGATACTATCTTTATGGTTTTCTATGTACAGTATTATGTCATCTGCAAACAGTGAGAGCTTTACTTCTTCTTTTCTGATCTGGACTACTTTTCTTTCTTTTTCTTCTCTGATTTCTGTAGCTAAGACTTCCAGAATGATGTTGAATAATAGTGGTGAAAGTGAACACTCTTGACTTGTTCCTGATCTTAGGGAGAATGCTTTCAGTTTTTTACCATTGAGAATAATGTTTGCTGTAGGCTTATCATATATGGCCTTTACTATTTGAGGTAGGTTCCTTCTATGTCCATGTTTGAAGAGTTTTAATCATAAATAGGTGCTGAATTTTGTCAAAGGCTTTTTCTGCATCTATTGAGATTATCACATGGTTTTTATCTTTCAATCTGTTAATATGGTGTAACATGGATTGATTTGCATATATTGAAGAATCCTTTCATTGCTGGAATAAACCCAACTCAATCATGGTGTATGAGCTTTTTGATGTGTGGCTGAATTCTGTTTGCTAAAATTTTGTTGAGGACTTTTGCATCTATGTTCATCAGTGACATTTGCCTGTAGTTTTCTTTTTTGTGTTGTCTTTGTCTGGTTTTGGTATCGGGGTGATGGTGGCCTTGTAGAATGAGTTTGGAAGTGTTCCTTCCTCTGCAATTTTTTGAAAGAGTTTTAGAAGGGTAGGCATTAGCCCTTCACCAAATCTTTGATTGAATTCTGTGAAGTCATCTGGTCCTGGGCTTTTGTTTTTTGGGAGATTTTTGACCACAGCTTCAATTCAGAGTTTGTAATTGGGTTGTTCATAATTTCTGTTTCTTCCTGGTTCAGTCTTGGAAGACTGAACTTTTCTAAGAGGCTGTCAATTTCTTCCAGGTTATCCATTTTATTGCCTTATAGTCGTTCATAATAGTCTCTTATAACCCTTTGTATTTCTGCATTGTCTGTTGTAACTTTTCTTTTTTCATTTCTAATTTTGTTGGTTTGTTGATTTCATTTCTAATCTATTTGATTCTTATTACTTTTTCTTGATGAGTCTGGCTACATGCTTGTCATTTCTGTTTATCTTCTCAAAGAACCAGCTTTTCATTTTATTAATCTTTACTATTGTTTCTTTCATTTCTTTTTCATTTATTTCTGCTCAGATCTTTATGATTTATTTCCTTCTACTAATTTTGGGGTTTTCTTGTTCTTCTTTTTCCAGTTGTTTTAGGTGTAAAGTTAGGTTGTCTAATCAATGTTTTTCTTGTTTCTTGAGGTAGGAGTCTATTGCTATAAACTTCCCTTTTAGAACTGCTTTCACTGCATCCCACAGGTTTTGAGTTGTCTTATTTTCATTTTCTTTTCTTTCTATAAAAATTTTAATTTCCCTTTTGATTTCTTCAGTAACCTGTTGGTTATGTAGAAACATGTGTTTAATCTCTACATGTTTGTGTTTCTTATAGTTTTTTTTTCTTCTTGTAATTAATAACCAGTCTCATAATGTGGTTGGAACAGATGCTTGATATGATTTCAACTTTCTTAAATTTAATGAGGTTTGATTTGTGACCCAAGATGTGGTCTATCTTGTAGAATATTCCATGTGCACTTGAGAAGAAGGTGTATTCTTCTGCATTTGTATGGAATGTCCTGAAGATATCAATGAGATCCATCTCATCTAATGTGTCATTTAAGACTTGTGTTTCCTTATTAATTTTCTGTTTTGATGATCTGTCCATTGGTGTGAGTGGGGTGTTAAAATCTCCTACTATTATTGTGTTACTGTCAATTTCTCCTTTTATGTCTGTTAGTGTCTTATGTATTGAAGTGCTCCTGTATTGGGTGCATAGATATTTACAATTGTTATGTCTTCCTCTTGGATTGTTCCCTTGATCATTATGTAGTGTCCTTCCTTATCTCTTGTAATCTTCTTTATTTTAGGGTCTATTTTGTCTGATATGAGGATTGCTACTCCAGCTTTCTTTTGGTTTCCATTTGCATGGAATATATTTTTCCATCCTCTCACTTTCAGTGTATATGTGTTTTGAGGCCTGA
This sequence comes from Bos indicus, assembly GCF_029378745.1. NCBI lineage: Eukaryota > Metazoa > Chordata > Mammalia > Artiodactyla > Bovidae > Bos > Bos indicus. Next base: position 55,446,145 of record NC_091765.1, on the reverse strand, counting down.
AGTGGGTTTTGTGTAGACAGGATATATATTATGGGTCTTGTTTTTGCATCCTTTCAGCCAGTCTGTGTCTTTTGTTTGGAGCATTTTATCCACTGACATTTACAGTAATTATTGATATATATGTTCTCATTGCCATTGTCTTAATTGTTTGCGGTTGATTTTGTAGATCTTCTTTCTTCTGTTTTATTTCTTGACTGTATACGTCTATTTAACATTTTTTTTTGTAAAGCTGGTTTGGTGATACTGAATTCTCTTAACTTTTGCTTGTCTGAATAGCTTTTTATGTCTCCATAAATTTTGAAGGAGATCCTTGCCAGGTACTGTAATCTTGGTTGTAGATTTTTCCCTTTCAGTACTTTAAATATATCCTGCCATTCCCTTCTGGCCTGAAGAATTTCTGCTGGAAAATCAGATATTAAGCATATGGGGTTTCCCTTGTATGTTGCTTATTACTCCTCCCTTGCTAGTTTTAATATTCTTTCTTTGTGTTTATTCTTTGTTAGTTTGATTAATATGTGTCTTGGCATGTTTCTCCTTAAGTTTATCCTGTATTGGACTCCTTGTGCCTATTGGAATTGATTAACTATTTCCTTTTCCATGTTGGGAAAATTTTCAGCTATAAACTCTTCAAAAATTTTCTCATACCCTTTCTTTTTCTCTTCTTATTCTGGGACCTCTATAATTCGAATGTTGTTGTTTTGATATTGTCCCAGACATCTCTGAGACTATCCTCAATTCTTTTCATTCTTTTTACTTTACCCTGCACTTCAGAGGGCTTCCCTGGTGGCTCAGTGGTAAAGAATCTGCCTGCAGTTCAGGAGCCTCTGGAGATGCGGGTTTGATCCCTGAGTCAGGAAGATCCCCTAGAGGAGGGCATGGCAACCCACTCCATATTCTTGGCCTGGAGAATTTCACGGACAGAGGAACCTGGCAGGCCACAGTCCATAGGGTAGCAAAGAGTCAGGCCGAGAGGAGCAACCCCACATCCAAGGAGCAGCGGCTGCATGGGTGCAGGAGGGCCAAGAGGAGCTACTCCAAGTTTAAGATAGGAGGGGCGGCTGCGCTTTGCTGGAGGAGCTGTGAAGAGATAACCCACACCCAAGGTAAGAGAAACCCAAGTAAGACAGTAGGTGTTGAGAGAGGGTATCAGAAGGCAGACACACCGAAACCATAATCACAGGAAACTAGTCAATCTAATCACACTAAGGTCACAGCCTTGTCTAACTCGATGAAACTAAGCCATGCTATGTGGGGCCACCCAAGACAGGCGGGTCATGATAGAGAGGTCTGACAGAATGTGGTCACCTGGAGAAAGGAATGGCAAACGACTTCAGTATCCTTGGCTTGAGAACCCCATGAACAGTATGAAAAGGCAAAATGATAGGATACTGAAAGAGAAACTCCCCAGGTCAGTAGGTGCCCAATATGCTACTGGAGATCAGTGGAGAAATAACTCCAGAAAGAATGAAGGGATGGAGCCAAAGCAAAACCAATACCCAGTTGTGGATGTGAAGGATGAAAGAAGCAAGGTCCAATGTTGTAAAGAGCAATATTGCATAGGAACCTGGAATGTTAGGTCCATGAATCAAGGCAAATTGGAAGTGGTCAAACAGGAGATGGCAAGAGTGAATATCGACGTTCTAGGAATCAGTGAACTAAAATGGACTGGAATGGGTGAATTTAACTCCGATGACCATTGTATCTACTACTGTGGGCAGGAATCCTTTAGAAGAAATGGAGTAGGCATCATGGTCAACAAGAGTCTGAAATGCAGTACTTGGATGCAATCTCAAAAATGGCAGAATGATTTCTGTTCGTTTCCAAGGAAAACCATTCAATATCACAGCAATCCAAGCCTATGTCCCAACCAATAACGCTGAAGAAGCTGAAGTTGAATGGTTCTATGAAGATCCTCAAGACCTTTGAGAACTAACACCCAAAAAAGATGTCTTTTTCATTATAGGAGACTGGAATGCAAAAGTAGGAAGTCGAGAAACACCTGGGATAACAGGCAAATTTGGCCTTGGAATATGGAATGAAGCAGGGCAAAGACTAATAGAGTTTTGCCAAGAGAACACACTGGTCATAACAAACACCTTCTTCCAACAACACAAGAGAAGACTCTACACATGGACATCACCAGATGGTCAACACTGAAATCAGATTGATTATGTTCTTTGCAGCCAAAGATGGAGAAGCTCTATTCAGTCAGCAAAAACAAGATCGGGAGCTGACTGTGGCTCAGGTCATGAACTCCTTATTAGCATATTCACACTTAAATTGAAGAAGGTAGGGAAAACCACTAGACCATTCAGGTATGACCTAAATCAAATCCCTTATTTGGTATGCCCTTATCAAATCCCATACAGTGGAAGTGAGAAATAGATTTAATAGACTAGATCTGATAGAGTGCCTAATGATCTATGGATGGAGGTTTGTGACATTGTAGAGGAGACAGGGATCAAGACCATCACCATGGAAAAGAATGCAAAAAATGCAAAATGGCAGTTTGGGGAGGCCTTACAAATAGCTGTGAAAAGAAGAGAAGTGAAAAGCAAAGAAGAAAAGGAAAGATATAAGCATCTGAATGCAGAGTTCCAAAGAATAGTAAGGAGAGATAAGAAAGCCTTCCTCAGCGATCAATGCAAAGAAATAGAGGAAAACAAAGGAATGGGAAAGACTAGATATCTCTTCAAGAAAATCAGAGATACCAAGGGAACATTTCATGCAAAGATGGGTTAGATAAAGGACAGAAATAGTATGGACCTAACAGAAGCAGAAGATATTAAGAAGAGGTAGCAAGAATACACAGAAGAACTATACAAAAAAGATCTTCACGACCAAGATAATCAAGGTTGGTGTGATCACTCACCCAAAGCCAGACATCCTGGAATGTGAAGTCAAGAGGGCCTTAGAAAGCATCACTATGAACAAAGCTAATGGAGGTGAGGGAATTCCAGTTGAGCTAATCAACTCCTGAAAGATGATCCTGTGAAAGTGTTGCAGTCAACATGCCAGCAAATTTGGAAAACTCAGCAGTGGCCACAGGACTGGAAAAGGTCAGTTTCCATTCCAATCCCAAAGAAAGGCAATGCCAGAGAATGCTCAAACTCCCGCACAATTGCACTCATCTCACAAGCTAGTACAGTAATGCTCAAAATTCTTGAAGCGAGGCTTCAGTAATACATGAACCATGAACTTCCAGATGTTCAAGCTGGTTTTAGAAAAGGCAGAGGAACCAGAGATCAAATTGCCAACATCCTTGGATCATGGAAAAAGCAAGAGAGTTCCAGAAAAACATCTACTTCTGCTTTATTGACTATGCCAAAGCCTTTGATTGTGTGGATCACAATAAACTGTGGAAAATTCTGAAAGAAATGGGAACACCAGAACACCTGACCTGCCTTTTGAGAAACCTGTGTGCAGGTCAGGAAACAAGTTAGAACTGGACGTGGAACACAGACTGGTTCCAAATAGGAAAAGGAGTACGTCACGGCTGTATATTGTCACCCTGCTTATTTAACTTATATGCAGTGTACATCGTGTGAAATGCTGGGCTGGAAGAAGCGCAAGCTGGAATCATGATTGCATGGAGAAATATCAAGAACCTCAGATATGCAGATGACACCACCCTTATGGCAGAAAGTGAAGAGGAACTAAAATCCTCTTGATGAAAGTGAAAGAGGAGACTGTAAAAGTTGGCTTAAAGCTCAATATTCAGAAAACTAAGATCGTGGCATTTGGTCCCATCCCTTCATGGTACATAGATGGGGAAACTGTGGAAACTGTGTCAGACTTTATTTTGGGGGGCTCCAAAATCACGGCAGATGATGATTGCAGCCAGGGAATTAAAAGATGTTTACTCCTTGGAAATAAAGTTATGATAAACCTATATAGCATATTCAAAAGCAGAGACATTACTTTGCCAACAAAGTTCCGTCTAGTCAAGGCTATGGTTTTTCCAGAGGTCATGTATGGATGTGAGAGTTGGACTGTGAAGAAAGCTGAGCAATGAAGAATTGATGTTTTTGAACTGTGGCGTTGGGAGAAGACTCTTGAGAGTCCCTTGACCTGCAAGGAGATCCAACCAATCCATTCTAAAGGAAATCAGTCCTGGGTGTTCATTGGAAGGACTGATGCTAAAGCTGAAACTCTAGTACTTTGGCCACCTCATGCGAAAAGCTGACTCATTGGAAAAGACTCTGATGCTGGGAGGGATTGTGGACAGGAGGAGAAGGGGATGACAGAGGATGAGATGGCTGGATGGCATCACTTACTCAGTGGACATGAGTTTGAGTAAACTCCGGGAGTTGGTGATGGACAGGGAGGCCTGGTGTGCTGCGATTCATGGAGTCGCAAAGAGTCTGACATGACTGAGAGACTGATCTGAACTGAACTGCACTTCAGAAGTTATTTACACTATTTTATCTTCCAGCTCACTGATTTATTCTTCTGCTTCAGATATTCTGCTATTGATTCCGTCTAGAGTATTTTCACTTTCAGTAATTGTTTTGTTTGTCTGTGTATGTTTATTCTTTAATTCTTCTAGTTCTTTGTTAATTGATCCTTGCATTTTTCCATTTTGTTTTCAAGGTTTTGATCATCTTTTCTATCATTATTCTGAATTCTTTTTCAGGGACTTTGCCAATATTTTATTTATTTTATTTTATTTTTTTTTTGGACTTCTGTGTTATTAGTTTGTCCTTGATTTGTATATGATTTCTCTGCCTTTTATTTATTTTTTTAAAACTTATTGTGTTTTAGGTCCTCTTTTCCCAGGCTTCAAAGTTGAATTCTTTCTTCCTTCTGGTTTCTGCCCTACTAAGGTTTGTCCAGTGGTATGTGTATACTTCTTATAGGGTGAAATTTGTGCTGAGTTTTTGTCTGTTAGATTGTTTTTCCTCTGATGGGCAAGGCTGTGTGAGGTGGTAATCTAGTCTGCTGATGATTGGGTTTGTATTTTTGTTTTGTTTGTCATTTAGATGAGGTGTCCTGCATAGGACATATTGGTGGTTGGGTGATGCTAGGTCTTGTATTCAAGTGGTTTCCTTTGAGTGAGTTCTCACTATTTGATACTCCCTAGGGTTAGTTCAGATATGAAGATGACATCACCCTTATGGCAGAAAGTGAAGAGGAACCAAAGATCCTCTTGATGAAAGTGAAAGAGGAGAGTGAAAAAGTTGGCTTAAAGCTCAACATTCAGAAAACTAAAATCATGGCATCTAGTTCCATCACTTCATGGGAAATAGATGGGGAAACAATGTCAGGCTTTATTTTTGGGCTCCAAAATCACTGCAGATGGTGATTGCAGCCATGAAATTTAAAGATGCTTACTTCTTGGAAGGAAAGTTATGACCAACCTAGATAGCATATTCAAAAGCAGAAACATTATTTGCCAATGAAGATCCATCTAGTCAAGGCTATAGTTTTTCCAGTTGTCATGTATGGATGTGAGAGTTGGACTGTGAAGACAGCTGTGCACCAAAGAATTGATGCTTTTGAACTGTGGTGTTGGAGAAGACTCTTGAGAGTCCATTGGGCTGTAAGGAGATCCAATCAGTCCATTCTAAAGGGGATCAGTCCTGGGTGTACTTTGGAAGGAATGATGCTAAAGCTGAAACTCCAGTACTTTGGCCACCTCATACAAAGAGTTGACTCATTGGAAAAGACTCTGATGCTGGGAGGGATTGGGGGCAGGAGGAGAAGGGGACGACAGAGGATGAGATGGCTGGATGGCATCACCGACTCAATGGACGTGAGTCTGTGTGAACTCCGGGAGTTGGTGATGGACAGGGAGGCATGGCCTTCTGCAATTCATGGGGTTGCAAAGAGTCAGACACGAGTGAGCGACTGAACTGAACTGAGGGTTAGTTCTCTGGTAGCCTAGGGTCTTGGAGTCAGTGCTCCCACTCCAAAGGCTCAGGGCTTGATCTCTGCTCAGGCACGAAGATTCCACAAGTGGTGTGTTATGACATCAAATGAGATTAAAAGAAATATCCAAAAGTGTGAAAGTGAAAGTCGCTCAGTCGTGTCTGACTCTTAGTGACTCCATGGACTGCATAGTCCATGGAATTCTCCAGGCCATAGTACTGGAATGTGTAACCTTTCCCTTCTCCAGGAGATCTTCCCAACCCAGGGATGGAACCCAGGTCACCCGTATTGCAGGTGGCTTCTTTACCAGCTGAGCCAAAAGGGAAACCTAGACAAATGGCAGTTACAAAATCAGGCAAATAATAATTAAAATAATGAAATATAGACATATACATATACAGCCATGAGCAAAGTGAAAACAGCCCAACAAAAATAAAGTACAGTAGACTGACCCAGTGAACAAAAGAATTATATTCACTAGTTAAGAACAAAAGCAACTAAAACACAAACTGGAAAACAAAACTAAAACAAGGTGCCAATTGGGGAATATAGCAAAGAAAATAAAACTAACAAAATGTTGAGAGGAAAGGAAAGAAAGAAAGGAAAGAAAGAATAGATATGCAAAGTTAAATAGAGGTAATTGAAAAAGATTTATATACATTAAAGATTAACTGCAAGAACAAAAGAACAATAAGAAAGGCAAACCAAGGAATAAATAAGAAGAAATATAATAGGTTTATTTTATTTATTTATTTTTTTAGTTTTTTTTTCTGTTTATTTATTTACATATCACCATGGGTATTCATTTATTCCCCATCCTGAAGCTCCCTCCCATCTCCCTCCCCATCCCATCCCTCTGGGTCATCCCAGTGCACCAGCCCCGAGTACCTTGTATCATGCATCGAACCTGGACTGACGATTCATTTCACATATGATAATTAACATGTTTTAATGCCATTCTCCCATATCATCCCACCCTCGCCCTCTCCAACAGAGTCCAAAAGACTGTTCTATACATCTGTGTCTCTTTTGCTGTCTCACATACAGGGTTATTATTACCATCTTTCTAAATTCCGTATATATGTGTTAATATACTGTATCAGTGTTTTTCTTTCTGGCTTACTTCAATCTGTATAATAGGCTCCAGTTTCATCCACCTTATTAGAACTGATTCAAGTGTATTCTTTTTAATTTTGGCTAAGATCAAGTGTAGTATAAGAGGTTTTAAAAATTAAAAATTAAAATTATAAAAAAGAGATAAGTTAAAAAAGGAAGATGAAAGAAAAGAGAAAAGAAAAAAAGGAAAACTACACAGAACTGCAAAAGCCCAACATAGAGTCAGAGGTTTACAACAACAATAAAAATTATGACTGAATATACACATATACATACACACCCATAAGCAAAATCAAAATAGTCCAATAAAAATAAAGTGCAATAGATTGACCCAGCCAACAAAGGAAACCAAAAATTTTACCTACCAGAACAAAACTAACTAAAGCACAAACTGGAAAACAAAACCAAAGCAAGGTGCCAATTGGGGAAAAAAACAATGAAAATAAAACTAACAAACATGTTGAGAAGAAAGGAAAGAAAGAACAGATATGCAAAGTTAAATAGTGGTAAATAAAGAAGATTTATAAACATTAAAGATTAACTGCAAGGGGAAAAGAACAGTAGGAAAAGCAAACAAAGGAATAAACGTAGAAAAAATAATACTAGGTTTAAAAAATTAAAATTAAAGGGAGGAAAAGAAAAAAAAAAAAAGGAAAACACCACAGAACTGCAAAAGCCCAACATAGAGGCAGAGGTTTATAACAACAGTAAAAAATGTGATGGAGGAAAAGAAAAGAAAAAAAACTCAAAAGCTTAATTAGATTTCATAGTGCCAATAAAATCAACAACTACAACAGAGGGGGAATAAAAGGAAAAACAAAAGAAATCCAAAAAACCTACAGAACAAGTAGAATAAGAATTATTATTCAAAACATAAGAATAATAAATGTTTTTCTTGAGTCACTGCTGTCAGAGTCCTTTCCCTCACTGGGAGTCACAGTCCACCTTACCTCTCTAGGATGCCCTCCAACACTGCTGATCTCTGGACCCGCTGTGGGGGCAGCTCAGATTCTAATCTGGTCTCACTCCTATGTGTTCTTGCCCCCAATGTCCACAGCTATCAGAACTAGTGCATTTTATGCACTCTCTATGATGTTTTATATATTCCATAGACACAGAGACTACCTAGTTGATCATGTGGATTAATCTGCAGCTTGTATAGCTGGTGGGAAGGTTTTGGGTCTTCTTCCCTAGCCACACTGCCCCTGGGTCTCAATTGTGGTTTTATTTCCACCTCTGCATGTGGGTCGTCCACTGGGGTTTGCTCCTGAGGTTGCCCTGGATGATTTGGGTTTGCCCCTGTGATGGCCAAGTGTGGAGGTGGTGCAATTGCTTGGGTCTCAGGGGCTCTGGCAGTACAAGGTACTCAGGAGAGTTGGTGGCTAGAGCAGCAGGAAATATAATACTCTAGAAGGGTATGGCAACCAGTATTGGCCAATATGCTCCAGTATTCTTGCCTGGAGAACCCCCTTCCCTGACAGAGAAGCCCGGCAGGCCACAGTCTGTAGGGTCTCAAAGAGTCGGACACTACTGAAGTGACCCTGTGCACATAGACACAAGAGGTTTTTTACCTGTGGCAGCTCTACCCCAGTGAGACTTGAGCATGAAGGTGGCACAACTGCTTGGCTTGCAGGGACCCTGGCAGCGCCAAGTGTGCAGGGACACGGACTGCCTCTGCCGCAGGAGTTAGGGACCTATCAGAGTCTTTATTTGAGCCTCTTTTAGCTGGTGATCAGAAGGCCTCTTTGGCCAGTCTTTCTCTGTATCTCCCCCCTTCAGGCACATAGAGGGCTCCCTTGCCTGGGGTCCTTCTCTGTTGTTCGGTGTGTCAGGCACATACAGGGGCCCCCAGGCAGGGGTCCTACTCTGTAGTTCAGTGCATCAGGTGTTTGATGTGCCACCCTCTCTATTGTTCAGCTGCAGATGGCATGTGGGGAGAGAGGCTATGGTGGTGGCTCCACCCCCTACACATGACTCAGCAATATCCCCTTGCTTCCATGGCTGCCGGGCTTTCCTCCACAGGCATTTCCCATCAGATTTTCCTCCCTCACCTCCTCTTGATCAATCTCTCCACAGTCAACAGCAGCCTTCACCCTGGGATCGCTCTACAGTTCCCAAACTCCAGGTCCCAGCTGCTGTGCTTTCCAGGAGACCTGTGCCCCAGTCCAGGGTATGTATGGCTGAGGCAAGGATTGTCTGATTCTCATTCCATTTAGGTTGCCACAGATCAGCTATTTCACTCTCAGCTTTAAATGTTTCTCCTCTGACTCAGACAATTGCCCTGATGTGGGGATCGGACCCCTGATTCAGATCCCCCACCCACTGAGGGCAGGTCCAGTCCTACTAACACTCCTGTTTTTCCTCCTAGTTCCTTTGTCCTACTGAATTTTGTGCGGTTCTGTATATTTTCCTCTGTCTGGTCAGGTACTCCTCTCTGCTCTCAGCTGGTGTTCTGCATGCACTTCTGGGTCTGAAGTTGTATTCCTGATGTATTCATGGAGAGAGATGTACTCCACGTCCACCTACTCCTCCATCATCTGTTCCAGTATCAATTGTTTATTGATTATTTTTTGATTATTAAGTAACTCTTACTCCATGTCTTCACTGTATTACATGTATGGATTATTGGAAGGTATTCACTTATGCCCATTTCTTCTGAAATTAACTGGAGAATACCCCATTAATTCATTGTTAAAATGTTAACTTAAAAGAAATTCACCATAACCAACTTAACTAAGTTTAAGAAGACAATAATGAAAGTATTAGGAATGTTTTCAATTATCATTGTAAACAAAACCAAATTATATAATAATATCTGTAAGTCATTTGATAAAATTAATTCTCCTCAACCTCCATTTTAAATAATTATTTCTTAGCCATTTAGTTCAGCTAATCCTGCTACTTATAACTCAGTCTATGCAGTATATTTATTTTATTTTTACAAGGAAAAACTATAGATTTTCTACTAAAAGAAGGAGCAAACAAGGTGTCTGCTAAAATAAACTGGGTCTGTTATCAGAATTCTCAGTCAGATATATTTGGAATAGCCCAAATAATACCTTTAGGACTTAAAACTATAAAAAGGTTTTGGTTTTCATGTAGCTCCTTTGGAAAGAAGTTTAATCTTATTTATCATAGCACATGATAAGTATTAATTATTATTGAAAAATTGCTTGGATTATACAAAATGAGTTTGGGATGGAATGAAATAATTATAACTTTAGTTAACCTCTTTATTCTTTGAGAAATCCATCTTTCCTGTGACAAAACTCAATCTTTGTAGTCATTGTGATATCATCACCCTTGATCCACACCACGGAAAGATGTATGTCTTAGGTTCTGCTAATCAGAGCTCTTTCTTCACATTGGCACAAATATACAGTCATGAAGAAAAGTTTTAATTATATAATTCAAGAAATTTATCCTTTCTTTTGCTTCAGGTGTTTTGAGATGGATTTCTATAAGAATTCTAGTTAATATATATTTTTAAAATTACTGTTAAAATTGTATAATGAATAATTGTGGATTTGATGACATGAATTAATGACGCCATTTGTATATTTCAGTAATAACTGAAAAGTCCAATTTAAAAAGGTCTAAGTAATTGATAATATGAGTAAATTCTGTGCTAAATGAATTTCAAGAGATTTCTTATCTTAAAACTAATCTCAGAACTTTTGATATGCTAATATGCGACAGAACTCAAAGAAGGGGTATAGTTTGCTGAACTATCCAGGCTTCTTTGAAAACAGAAATATTTCTATATCCAACTGTCTTCTCTCAGGATACTCATGTTCATTAACAGGAACTAGCAAAACTGGACCAACCTGCTTGTTTTTGTAAATAAAGATGTACTGGAACACAATTACATACATTTCCTCTTTTGCTTTAATATATTGTCTGTTCCTATTTTGGGGCTAAAAAGCCAACTTGCTATGGAAACTGTATGTGCCATAAAACAGGACATATTTACCATCTGGCCACTTGCAGATAAAGTAAATTGCCAAACCCTACTGATAAGCACATTTTGGGGACAGCATATGTAAACTTTTGAAAAGGAGTTCAAATTATTAAATAAATCATTTAATCTGAATAAAACTATTAGCATAGGTAATTTCAGAAGGCTAGAGAGGTATCTGAAAACTATTGTTTATTAAATTAAGGTCATTTCTATATATACTCTAGTATTTATTTAATATCTGTGAATATGCAATGTGTTCTTATCTTTTTCATATTGTTAAGACTAACTGTATTAAAACAAGAGGAATGGATTAGTCCAGACTATGTCCTTTAACTTGAATTCAATGGGTTTGAAAATTGCTAGAATATTTGCTTACATTTATATGACATGTGTACAAAGGTATTTTCATTTATTTTCAGAAATAATTTAAATCTTGCATCATATGCCATTAAAATGGGAAAGATTTGACAGTTAACTCTTCTCTCTCTTTTTTTTTTTTCTAAGACATATAAGCATTCTAAATTTGATGGGTTTTAATAACCAAATCTCTCAGTCTATCTTCAGACATAACTATAGACAGAATGGTGATATTCAGCCTTTTAAAAATCTTACTTGCTATTTTGATTAAATACTTAGGTCTATGAACTACATTGCATTTGACTGGGAAGAGGAGATATTATTAAAAATATGTTAAGACTGAACATACCCATTCTAAAACTCTGATCTGTTACACTGATAAAGTGCATTTCTCTGGCATCAATTTTTACACATAAACTGGCTTATAAAACATTTGATCCTAAATGCTTTTGAGATCATTTCCTTCAGGGGCTCAGAATAAAGTATTTATTTAGAAGTAAGCAATGATTTTAACGTAGCAACTATTTGGAATTAGCCTGCCTTTTAAATTCTTCCTACATCATTAATTTGAAAACCTTTGCCAGTGCCCTTCCTTTAGGCATTAAAGTATTTTTCCCTTTTGACCTGCCTTGCAACTCAGGGAAATTATTCTGAAATAATTATCCCAACAGAACTTAGTGATCAGTACATCAGCTGACTTGTATGTCTTGGGAGCAAAATCAGCAAATTAAAAGGGCATTTTATGAAGAACAGGTCATTTAGGCTAGTTCAACTCTTAAACCTGAAAGCAAAGCCATAACAGAGTGCTATTTTCCTAATGTCCTTGAGTATACTGGAACAAAATCTTCTCAAGTCTTTTACACAAAGAGCTCTGTTCATAAGAAATTAGGTCAAACTATTAAAATCCCCTCTGTTTGATGTAAAATAAAACTGCTTATTGCAGATCTAACAAAACACTCGGTATCCTATTAGATTGCCTTCAAAGAATGTCCTAGATAACCTTAAGGTAATTTAAAGCACAAGCTAACTTCAATCCTTCTTGTCTACTGTAGGTCTCAAGCACATTAGAATATATTTGAAAATGCAATCTTGCAAAAACAGTCATTTTTTGCTGATTACATGCTTTTTTTAACTGGTCACCTAGGCTTTAATTTCTCTGTTTTGCATATGGCAGAGAATGTTAAGATAACTAGAGGTAAAAGAACTAGGTTAATTAATGTTAAATGGATGAGGCTTTGAAAGGCATATGGATATATAAAGCATCATTTCCTTCTTATGTGATATAAACAGGACTCCTTCCTCTTCCCCTTATCTCTCTCTCCTTTCTTTCTCTCTGTGTTTTATAAATGTCAGTAACTTCATGTGAAACTCTATTTTCCATTTTCATTTCCTAAAATTATAGAGGGAAACTTTAATTACTATTTTATACCAAAATATTTGTAAACAATACTTCAAATACATTTTTAATTATCAAAAGGAAGATCATTCATATCCCAGATGTACTACCAAACAAAACTACTTAAGAACCCTTGTGTACATGTGAATTCAGTATACTGTGCTCTACCTTTGTTTGCCTATAAGATAGATAAAGGCATATTAATCCACCTGTATGTTTTCTATGCTAGTCTGCAGAAAGGCAGCAAGAAGAGACTCATGTATTTTTAAGAATTACCTGAAAAATATTAACAAACTTGATTTATTTTTTGGGGCTCCAAAATCACTGCAGATGGTGACTGCAGTCATGAAATTAAAAGATGCTTGCTCCTTGGAAGAAAAGCTATGACCAACCTAGACAGCATATTAAAAAGCAGAGACGTTGCTTTGCCGATGAAGGTCCATCTAGTCAAAGCTATGGTTTTTCCAGTAGTCATGTTTGGATATGAGAGTTGGACCATAAGGAAGGCTGAGTGCTGAAGAATTGGTGCTTTTGAACTGTGGTGTTGGAGGAGACTGTTAAGAGTCCCTTAGACTGCAAGGATATCCAACCAGTCAATCCTAAAGGAAATCAGTCCTGAATGTTCATTGGAAGGACTGGTGTTGAAACTGAAGCTCCAATTTTTTGACCACCTTATGCAAAGAACTGACTCACCGGAAAAGACCCTGATGGTGTGAATGAATGAAGGCAGAAGGAGAAGGGGATGGCAGAGGATGAGACGGTTGGATAGCATCACTGACTCAAAAGACATGAGTTTGAGAAAGCTCTGTGAGTTGGTGACGGACAGGGAAGCCTGGCATACTGTAGTCCATGTGGTCTCAAAGAGTCAGACATGACTGAGCGTCTGAACTCACTGATTAACTGACTGATTTCTAATAAAGTATCTTTACAACATAGCACCGGGTAAGTTTTGCTGCATGACAAAAGATCCACAAATGTACTGGCTTAACTTATTAATATTTTAGTTCATAATCTATGTGGTGTTTCTCCTTTTGGTTAAGCTAGCTGATTTCAACTAAGTTCACTCATGGGATCTCTACAATCTGCGTGTTACCTAGAGACTGACTTGCACTGCATGGCCTCATTCACATGTTTTGCATTTGCTATATTTTGATTGGGATATTGGAAGCTTGGCTCTCATCTATAGGCTAGCCTGTACTCTTTCACATTGCAGATGGATTCAAGGAGTCAGTACGAGAGTACGCTTTAAAGTCCTCAGGCTTCTACAAGTTTTGCCTGTATCAAAGGAGCTAATTTCCTATTGACCAAAGCAATGACAAAACCTTCCCTAATTCCAGTTGTAGGAAATTCTCTACATTTTCATGAGAGACAAAATAAAACCCCATTGCAAGGGTGATAATATATAAAACATAAGAATTTGTGGTCATTTCTGTATTCTACCAAAATAGCATACTATATCTGAAATAAAAGCAACTGTTTGAATTAAAAAGTAATTCAAATTGGGACTCAGATTACAAATATTGCACATTGTAATGCAAATTGTATTATATTTGTATACATATTTTACAAGAATAGCTTCTGTTTTTTAATAAAGTGTGTGTGTGTGTATGTGTGTTAGTTGCTCAGTTGTATTCAACTCTTCACAACCCTATGGACTGTAGTCTGCCAGTCTCCTCTGTACATGAGATTCTCCAGGCAAGAATACTGAAGTGGGTTGCAGACCTTCAGGAGATCTTTCCAATCCAGGGACAACCTTCTTTTCTAATGTCTCTTGCATTGGCAGAAGGGTTGATTTGGCATTTATTTTACAGGTTTATTGGTACTTAGACTTTTTATTTAATTTGAAGGGCGAGTCTTCTTAATAAAGACATAACAATCAGATAAAATTTTAGATATAATTTTATTTCAACTATGTTGATATTTATTCTATGAATTTATTTTGGAGATATTTCCCCAAATATTTTCCAAATTTAAGATAGACATGTTAGTTTTTCCCCATATTTTTCTCTTGTTCTGACTTCAAATTTTCTTTCATAGGATTAAGTCATGGGACTGTAATAAATTGTACTATGGTTCCAAAGTTTTTATTTTCTTTTTTTAGGAGCTTCATATTCACCTGCTTTACTGACAGTGAGTTTGCCATGTAACTTGTGATATCTCACGTAGAAGGATTGAACTTTACTTTCCATTGCTATCATGTTTGGAGATATGGCCTGCTTTAATAAAATTTGAGCAGCTGACATTTATCACCTTTTATCAGAAATTTTAAGAACTCCCTCCTTTGGTTCTACCATAGCTCATGTTTTCCTCTGCAAAAATTTTAGGTATGTCAATGGCACCCCACTCCAGTACTCTTGCCTGGAAAATCCCATGGATGGAGGAGCCTGGTAGGCTGCAGTCCATGGGGTTGCTGAGGGTCGGACACGACTAAGCGACTTCACTTTCACTTTTCACTTTCATGCATTGGAGAAGGAAATGGCAACCCACTCCAGTGTTCTTGCCTGGAGAATCCCAGGGACGAGGGAGCCTGGTGGGCTGCCGTCTATGGGGTTGCACAGAGTTGGACACAACTGAAGTGACTCAGCAGCAGCAGCAGATAACATACTCTTCAGAAAGGGGCCTCTACTGAAGGACATCTGGAGCAAATCCAAAGCAGTCATCAATGGACATGTAAAATAAGACAGAAGTAAGCATTTCTGTGTTAAGCTAAGCAAATGAGTGACTTTCACTTTTTGGACTTCCCTTGTAGCTCAGCTGGTAAAGAATCCGCCTGCAATGAGGGAGATCTGGGTTGGAGACTTGGGTTTGATCCCTGGGTTGGGAAGATCCCCTGGAGAAGGGAAAGGCTACCCACTTCAGTATTCTGGCCTGGAGAATTCCAAGAGTTGGATACGACTGAGTGTTAAGCAACATGACCATTAAAAAAAAAAAAAAATATATATATATATATATATATTGCATAGCTTATGCAAAATTGACCAATAAAGAAATGAATAATTAGAAGTAGGGTGCTTCCAATGTGTGAAAATCCAATTTGTGACACTGACCTGGGAAGAGGCAGCAAGTGTTGGAGGCACTGTCATTGGATGTTGGAGACAGCACTCCGTGTTGCTGTGCAGAGGCATCACACTTGGTAAACGGCATCTGTGATGGTATATAAAGAAAAACATGTATCTATTAAAAATGCGGTTTTAGTGGAAATAAGGGAAAAAGAATTGTTAGTAGTTGACATTGTTGCTAATGGTTCTCCTTGACAAAATACCTAAAGAAACCAATGAGTTAAGAAAATAATAGGCCAGATACAAGAAGACATGTAAAAGAATAAAGTCCAGAAATTCTAAGACTTACAGAACTGAAGATTCAGTTATTATTGTTGTTGACCGCAAGCCAAAAACCTTAGAGTGGCAAGGTTAATTCAAATGCATTATCTTGGCAAAAAACAAAATCATGCATGTGCCTCAAAAACCCCAGAAAAATTTCTGATTAAGGTTTTACTTAAATACTTTCTATTAAATTGTATTAAATGGTTCAAAGAAAAAATACTAAATTCTGATCCTGCCACAAAGCCTTATTAAGCTTGCTATAGCTCTAATTAAGCTAACTTTAATACCCAGTATGGTTACTGTTATAAGCACATAAAATTTATTGAAAGCAAATAGATTTTTTTAAGGTCATTAAGGTCCTGAGAGAGGTCTATGGCCAAAAGTACTATCAATCTGGAATTAAAAGAGATTGGCACTGTCTAAAATTCAATATAATTTATGATTTATGGTCTCCCACAAGTAGGAAGCCCTTTGAAATATTGAAATGTTCTCCCACTTAATTATTTATATATAGCCAAGGAGGATAATGGGTTTCCCTGGTAGCTCAGCTGGTAAAGAATCTGCCTGCAATGCAGGACACCCCAATTCAATTCCTGGGTCTGGAAGATCCCCTGGAGAAGGTATAGGCTACACACTCCAGTATTCTTGGGTTTCCCTGGTGGCTCAGATGGTAAAGGATCCACCTTAAATATGGGAGACCTGGGTTCAGTCCCTGGATGGAAAAGCCCCTAAAGGAGGGCATGGCAATTCACTCCAGTATTCTTGCCTGGAGAATCCCCATGGACAGAAGAGCCTGGTGGGCTACAGACTATGGGGTCACAAAGAGTCGGAACTGAAGGGCTAAGCACAGCCCAGAGAGGATAATAGGAAACAAAAAGACTTATTGGCAGACACAGCCAAAAGTCATGCAAAAAATGGGTTAGGTGACTTTTTTCAGGAAGTAAAACTGGAGCATGGCAAAGCAACTTTCTCAAGCTCTAGAGTATTTGCCCAGAGAAACTGCAAAATTGCAACTGACTGATTACTGCTGTATGCATTCCATTCTTTCCCCTCTTAATGGGAGTGTTTATTGCATTGTCTTGTCCCTGTTAAATCGATGTGTACTCATGTTTGTTTCTATTTTTTAAAGAGTAGAGACTAGATAATTTGTTTTATTGTTGTTATTGTGCTTTGCTCTTGTGTGTTGGTTGTTTGGATTTCTTCTTGCTATTGTACACAGGTTTCAATATCAAAAGCAGTGACCATAACAAGGTAGAAATAGATATTATCACATAGTTTGGGACTTTTTGAGTTTGATCTTGTTATTTGATTGAACTGATGGGTTTTCATCAGGAAGCTTCCACAAGTATCTTATCCTTATCTATCATAGGGCAGGCAGAATGAAAACCACAATCACTGAAAACTAATCAATCTGACCACAGGGATCACAGCCTTTTCTAACTCAGTAAAACTATGTGCTATGCTGTGTAGGGCCAACCAAGATGGATGGGTCATGGTGGAGGGTTCTGACAAGTTGTGGTCCACTGGAGAAGGGATTGGCAAACCACTTCAGTATTCTTGCCTTGAGAACCCTGTGAACAGTATGAAAAGGCCAAAAGATATGAAATTGAAAGATAAACTCCCCAGATGGGTAGGTGCCCAATATGCTACTAAAGAAGAGGGGAGAAATATGTTTCAGAAAGAATGAAGAAATGGAGCCAAAGCGAAAACCATGCCCAGTTGAGGACGTGACTGGTGATAGAAGCAAAATCGGATGCTTTAAGAACAATATTGCATAGGAACCTGGAATGTTAGGTCCACAAATCAAGATAAATTGGAAGTGGTCAAACAGGAGATGGCAAGAGTAAACATCGACATTTTAGGGATCAGTGAACGAAAATGTAAAGGAATGGGTGAATTTAATTCAGATGACCCTTATATCTAATACTGTGAGCAAGAATCCCTTAGAAGAAACAGAGTAGCTCTCATAGCCAACAAAAAAGTTTGAAATGCAGTACTTGGGAGCAATCTCAAAAATGACAGAATGATCTGTTTGTTTCCAAGGCAAACCATTCAGTAACACAGGATTCCAAGTCTATGCCCCAACCAGTAATGCTAAAGAAGCTGAAGTTGCATGATTCTATGATGACCAACAAGATCTTCTAGAACTAACACCAAACAAAAATGTCATTTTCATCATAAGGGGATGGAATGCAAAAATAAGAAGTCAGGAGATACCAGGAGTAACAGGCAAGTTTGGCCTTGGAATACAAAATGAAACAGGGCAAGGCTAAAAGAGTTTTGTCAAGAGAACACACTGATCATAGCAAACATCCTCTTCCAACAACACAAGAGATGACTCTACACACCATCACCAGATGGTCAATACCAAAGTCAGATTGATTATATTCCTTGCAGTTGAGGATGGGAGAAGCTCTATACAGTCAGCAAAAATAAGACCAGGAGCTGACTGTGGCTCAGATCATGAACTCCTTCCACTAGGCCATTCATGTATGACCTAAATCAAATCCCTTACAGTTATACAGTGGAAGTGACAAATAGATTCAAGGAATTTGATTTGATAGAAACAGTACCAGAGTAACTATGGATGGATGTTCATGACACTGTTCAGGAGGCAGTGATCAAGATCATTCCCAAGTAAAAGAAATGCAAAAAGGCCAAATGGTTGTCTCAGGAGGCCTTACAAATAGCTGAGAAAAGAAGCGAACCTAAAGGAAAAGGAGAAAAGGAAAGCTATACCCATCTGAATGCAGAGTTACAAAGAAGAGCAAGGAGAGATAAGAAAGTCTTCCTCAGTGATCAATGTAAAGAAATAGAGGAAAACAATAGAATGGGGAAAACAAGAATCTTTTTAGGAAAAAGATCTCTTCAGGAAAATTATAGATATCAGGGGATATTTCATGCAAAGATGGGCACCATAAAGGACAGAAATGGTATGGGTCTAACAGAAGCAGAAAATATTAAGAAGAGGTGGCAAGAATACACAGGAGAACTATACAAAAAAGATCTTTATGACCCATATAACCACAATGGTGTGATCAGTCATCTAGAGCCAGATATACTGGAATGAGAAGTCAAGTGGGCCTCAGGTGGTATCACTATGAACAAAACTAGTGGAGGTGATAGAATTCCATCAAAGGTATTTCAAATCCTAAAAGATGATGCTTTTAAAGTACTGCACTCAATATGCCAGCAAATTTGAAAAACTCAGCAGTGGTCACAGGTTAGGAAATGGTGAGTTTTCACTCCAATCCCAAAGAAAAGGAATGCCAAAAAATGTTCAAACTACAGCACAATTGCACTCATCTCACATGCTAGCAAAGTAATACTCAGGATTCTACAGGCTTCAACAGTATATGAAGCAAGAATGTCCAGACATTCAAACTGGATTTAGAAAAGGCAGAGGAAACAGAGATAAAATTGCCAACATCCATCAGGTCATTGAAAAAGCAAGAGAATCCCAGAAAAACACCTTCTTCTGCTTTATTGATTTTGCCAATGCCTTTGACTGCATAGCTCTTAACAAACTGTGGAAAATCCTTAGAGATCAGAATACCAGACCACCTAACCAGCCTTCTGAGAAGTATGTATACAGGTTAAGAAGCAACAGTTAGAACTGGACATGGAACACACTGGTTCCAAATTGGGAAAGGAGTATGTCATGGTTGTATATTGTCACCCTGCTTATTAAACTTAAGTAAAGAGTACATCATGAGAAATGCTAGGCTGGATGAACCACAAGCTGTAATCAAGATTTCTGGGAGAAATATCAATAGCCCCAGATACGTAGATTACACTTACCCTTATGGCAGAAATCGAAGAGGAACTAAAGAGACTCTTGATGAAAGCAAAAGAGAAGAAAAAGCTGGCTTAAGACTCAACATTCAAAACACTAAGATTATGGCATCTGGTCCCATAATTTCATGGCAAATAGATGGGGAAACAATGGAAACAGTGACAGACTTTATTTTTTTGGTCTCCAAAATCACTGCAGATTATGACTGCAGCCACAAAATTGAAAGATGCTTGCTCTTTGGAATAAAAGCTATGACAAACCTAGACAGCAAACCTAGACAGCGTATTAAAAATCAGAAACATTAATTTGCTGATGAAGGTACATCTAGTGGTTTTTCCAGTAGTCATGTATGTATGTGAAAGTTGGACCATAAAGAAAGCTGAGCGCTGAAGAATTGATGCTTTTGAATTATGCTGTTGAATAAGACTCTTGAGAGTCCCTTGGACTGCAAGGATATCCAACCAGTCAGTCCTAAAGGAAATCAGTCCTGAATATTCATTGGAAGGACTCATGCTGAAGCTGAAACTCCAATACTTTGACCACTTGATGCAAAGAACTGACTCATTTGAAAAGACCATGATGCTGGGAAAGATTGAAGCTGGGAGGAGAAGGGGACGACAGAGGATGAGATGGTTAGATGGCATCACCAACTCACTGGACATGAGTTTGAGTTCACTTTGGCAGTTGGTGATGGACAGGGAGGTCTGGCACGCTGTAGTCCATGGGTCACAAAGCATCAGACATGACTGAGCAACTGAACCGAACTGAACTACATAGCTTTTTCCACTTATACTATCAGAATTGTTCTATTATTCTATCTGTTCTATTGGTTGCTCTCAACCAGGTGATGGTAAGATAGTGGTCTGTCCAACTGACAGACTGAACTGAACTGAACTTACGGGTTTTAACCCTTGGGAGAAGGTAAATATCTTTTCAAACATCAGGAAGAGAATTGGATATCGGTGACTAACAGGACAGATACTGATTGATTGCAGTTTCTTCTCAAGTTTCCTTACCATTGCCTGAAGTAGAATTATGCTGCCTGCCCCAGTGAAGCCTTGCCCACATTACATGTTTTGTCCAATAAATGTACCTGGAAATGATTTGTCACTCCCAAGAAATCTAAAAGTCACTGCTTTGTTCTACCACTGCTTTTCCTTTCCCAGCTCAAAATATCCCAGATAAAGTAAGCTCCTTTTTTAGCTTAGGTTCCATGATTTAAAAAACAAACAAACAAATATGAAATAAACCCAAGCCAACATGCAATAAACATGCAATGTATGAAAACTAAATATTAATTTATATAAATAATAATTAAAATTGAAAGAAGGTATTTTTGATATTAAAAATACTATAAGATTTAGAGTTGTTTCTAGTGGTTGGATAAGTTACCTAAGATGATTTACTCAGACTCCTTTTGTGCTTAGCCTAAACATTCTTAGAAAATTGAAACATTAAGTTTAAAGAACATGCATTTATGTAGAGAACCAGGTCCATGGGAAGGCCAGCTCCCTAGACAGGCCTACACCCTGATGAAATCAGGAAGGCTTGGCTCCTTGGTTATCAGGTTACAACATAGCACTGGTCAACACTATAGGTCTGTATCATTTTAAGAATGAGAATAGTATAAGCCTTTATTTCTCAGGGATTTTATGGAATGAAAGTATCTGGAAAAAAGGAAATTAGCATAAATATTTATTTTATCTGGTTCTTAATTGTGTATACTATGTTTTATATGGCAGCTTGGTGTTCTTATTGATTTATTTAGAACAAAAGCAGTTACATCTATATAAAAATATCAATATTTTTAAGGTTTCATATAGGGCAGATTGGATCTTCCCTGGTAACTCAGCTGGTAAAGAATCCATCTGCAATGTGTAGTAAGACCTGGGTCGATTGCTGGGTTGGGAAGATCCCCTGGAAGAGAGCATGGCAACCCACTCCAGTATTCTTGCCTGGAGAATCCCCATGGACAGAGGAGCCTGGCAGCTACAATCACAAAGATTGGACACTGGTTCACAAAGAGTTGGACATGACTTAGTGACTAAGCACAGCATAGGACAGATTAATGTTTTTTGAATTATTTTGATGCTTTAGGGATGTTACGATAGTATTTAAAAGGTACAGTACATGGGGATGTCATAATTAATGAATTGTTAAATGGACTAATTTTGGGGGGCCAATTTGACCACTGTTAAAGAGTCAATTACTGCGAGTTGGAGCTTTTATAATCAAATAGTCTTTGCTATTAACTAGAGTTTGAGGTTTCTATTTCTTCAGTTGCTATTCCTCATTTCCATAATTACAAAGAACTGCCATCTATTAGATGTATGAATGCTTACACATCTAATAGATAATAAGACATTTAAATGACAGAAACAGATTTCCTCATACCTTGTTATACATCATCCCCAGATAAAGCTCTTCTTTCCCCATTCTCCCCAAGTCAATAAATGTCACTCCTATGTTCATAGATGTGCAAGATAAAACTGGGGCCACCCTTGAATCCACTGTGTTCTTTTCTTGACATCTAGAATCTAGCAAGTCTTATTGTCTGTATACCATGATGTATTCTGAGTCTAACCACTTCTCTCCATCTTTTCAAATAATTCCTTAGTCTGAATCATCATCTCTTAGCTGTAGTATTGAAAACCATCCTAAAAGATCTTCTTTCTTTTTCTTTAGCCTTCTTAATATTGGGTTGTCCAATAAACTTTGTTTTTCCCGTAAGATGGCTCTAGTAGCTCTTAGTTGCCTTTAACTTCATCCAAAAACAATTTTGTTAAATTATATTGTGACAGCTGTCATATTAGCGTGCATTAAGAAAACTTATTAAACTAAGTGTAGCCATTTTAATATTGAAGATGAAAGAAAAAAGCAATATTTTAAGCATATTATCCTTTATTATTTCAAAGAAGAAAAAACACAACTGAAAATGCCAAAAATGTGTCAAAAGTGGTTTGTGAAGTTTCCTAATGGAGATCTCTCTCTACAGTCTGGTTGACCAGTTAAAGTTGACAGCGATCAATTTGAGATATTAACTGAGAACAATCAAAATTATACCACGTGGGAGATAGCTGAACATATTCAAAATATCCAAATCAATCCCACTGCTGGGCATACACACTGAGGAAACCAGAATTGAAAGAGACACGTGTACCCCACTGTTCATCGCAGTACTGTTTATAATAGTCAGGACATGGAAGCAACCTAGATGTCCATCAGCAGATGAACGGATAAGAAAGCTGTGGTACATATACACAATGGAGTATTACTAAGCCATTAAAAAGAATACATTTGAATCAGTTCTAATGAGGTGGATGAAACTGGAGCCTATTATACAGACTGAAGTAAGCCAGAAAGAAAAACACCAATACAGTATACTAACGCATATATATGGGATTTAGAAAGGCCTGTATACGAGACAGCAAAAGAGACACTGATGTATAGAACAGTCTTTTTGGACTCTGTGGGAGAGGGTGAGGGTGGGATGATTCGGGAGAATGGCATTGAAGCATGTATAATATCATATATGAAATGAGTCACGAGTCCAGGTTTGATGCACGATACTGGATGCTTGGGGCTGGTGCACTAGGACGACCCAGAGGGAGGGGAGGAGAGGGAGGAGGGAGGAGGGTTCAGGATGGGGAACACGTGTATACCTGTGGTGGATTCATGTTGATATATGGCAAAACCAATACAATATTGCAAAGTTAAAAAAAAAAAAATCCAAATCAAATGCTGAAAGATCATTCCCACCAGCTTGGTTATGTTAATCATTTTGATGTTTAGGTTCCACATAAGGTAGGTGAAAAAACCTTCTTGAAGATATTTTTGTCTGTGATTCTCTACTTAAAAATAATAAAAATGGTTTTTAAACAAATGTGACAGGTGATGAAAAGTGTATGCTATATAATCATTTGGGATGGAAGAGATCCTGGGGTAATGAGCCACCATCAACCACACCAAAAGCTGCTCTTCATCCAAAGAAGGTTATGTTATATATATGGTGGGGTTGAAAGAGAGTCCTCTATTATGAGCTCCTTTTGGAAAACCAGATGATTAATTCCAGAAAGTACTGCTTCTAATTAGACCAACTGAAAGCAGCACTTGATGAAAAGGATCCAGTATTAGTTGACAAAAAAATGCATAATCTTTCATCAGGATATGGCAAGACTGCATGTTTCTTTGATGATCAGGCGAAAACTATTACAGCTTGACTGGGAAGTTCTAATTCATCTGCTATATTCACCAGATATATTGCAACTTGATATTCCCATTTATTTCAGTCTTTACAAAATTCTCTTAATGGAAAAAATTTCAATTCCTTGGAAGACTATAAGAGGTACCTGGAACAGTTCTTTTCTAAAAAAATTAAGTTTTGGTAAGATGGAATTATGAAGTTGCCTCAAAAATGGTAGAAGGTAGTAAAATAAAATGGTGAATATGCTGTTCAGTAAATTTCTTGGTGTAAATGAAAAGTATGTCTTTTATATTTACTAAAAATCCAAAAGAATTTTTGGCCAACCCAATACACCACCTATTTAGCATCTAAAATAACCTTATTAAAAATAGTAAATGATATAATGTTATCTTCCATCTTAACATTTTCCAGTATCTTCCTTGCATACTTAAAACATAAATCTAAATTTTTCATCAGGTCCCCAGAGGCCTGTACAGTCTTGCCCCTGCTGCTTTTGTGAACCCAGGTCCCACAGACCTCCCTTGCTCACAGCACTGCCCACACTGTGCTGACCAAGATCCTTCCTTCTTCAAGGCCTTTCCTCAGAGGCTTGAGCACTCTGGCTGTGATTGGTCACACAACTGACTTTACTTCATTATTTAGGATTCACTTCTTTCATAGACTATCTTAAAAAACGCTTTTTCAGACCAAGCTAGAGAATCATAAGCCCTAGATACTTGTATATGTATATGTATAACATACTACATTATTTATTTTCTTATTGCACTTCCCAGTTAACTTAAATTATCTTATCTAATTATTGGTTTATGGTTGAATTTACATCTTTGTAAAAATGTAGAGAGACATCTTGTCTCCTGTAATTTTCTCTGTAGTTCAGTCCCAAAAGAGTGCTTGCCAAATATGTAAAAAATTCAATGTATGTGCTCAATGATAATGAATATTTCTTTTCCTTTGGGGAAACATGTGGCTAAATTTCTGCCAAGTCAGTAGTTTACCCTGCTAAAACAGCCAAGTTCAAAAACATGTGTATAAACATTATTTATATAAGAAGATAGAATATTTTCTGGAAAATCCTTTGCTTAGAACTGAGAGATTATGTGAAGTTTCTGATGAAATGATTAAGGCTATATATACTGTGTTTCATCAGAAACTTCACATTTATATTTTCAGTTACTTTTCAATAAGTGAATGATACTTCATCAGTCCTTAGTAGTATCTTTCTAATCAATACAATTTTCCCCTTAGTAATTTTAGATGTCAAGAGATTATTGAATGCATACAAAATATTAGTGTCATATATTCATTTTAGACCTTTTAACAATTATATTCATGTCTTAAAAATGGAGAAAAGTGTAGGAAAGAGGTATTTTGTATGTGAAGTTTTTAAAATGCATGTGCGTGCATGCTAAATTGCTTTAGTCATGCCCGACTCTGTGACCCTACGGACCATATCTCACTACCATAGTCCTCTGTCCATGAGATTTTCCTGGCAAGAATTCTGGAGTGGATTGCCAAGCCCTACTCCAGGAGATGTTCCCAATCTAGGGATCCAACTCAAGTCTCATGTCTTCGGCATCAGCAGGCAGGCTCCTTACCACTGGTGCCACCTGGGAAGCTCTTTAAATGCATGATTAGTGGGTATAATCTAATTATAAGATGATCCTATTTTAATATTTTGTTGTCCTAACTCATACCGCTGCTAAGTCGCTTCAGTTGTGTCCGACTCGGTGCGACCCCATAGACAGCAGCCCACTAGGGTCCTCTGTCTTTGGGATTCTACAAGCAAGAACACTGGAGTGGGTTGCCATTTCCTTCTCCAATGCATGAAAGTGAAAAGTGAAAAATGAAAGTGAAGTCGCTCAGTCATATCCAACTCTTAGCGACCCCATGGACTGCAGCCCACCAGGCTCCTCCGTCAGTGGGATTTTCCAGGCAAGAGTACTGGAGTGGGGTGCCATTGCCTTCTCCGACTCATACCATAGTCATATGTAAATATATGTAAATATACAGAGAAACAAAAAATTATGAAAATGATAAGGATGGTTTTTAGCACTTCCTTTAATGCTACAGTTAAGGAGACAACAATAGGGAAACTGACTTAAACATTAATAAAATAAGAATTGAATCACTGTATAAATATTTTGGAATAAATGCTGTTTAATAAATGAAATGCTTTAATCTCAAAGGTAATGTTATGTTATTTGTTTTTTGTTAATCTTTAATGGTTAATGTTCAGGACATTGAATATTCAATAAGATGTTATCATTTGACATAGTATATTGTGATTGTATTTGGTTTTGAAACTCTGCTTCTTCAGCTACCAGTTGTTTTGGTGACCTTGGGGGAAGTCACACAATATTTCTAAATTTAATTTTCTACTTCGTAAAATTGGGGGTATGGATTATGATTTGTTATAGCTATGATCATACCTAGCATTTTTATCTCTGTGACCTCTTGCTCTGCATTATGTAATTTTGCCCTTAATGTAATACATTTTTCTTTTGGCACTGACAATTGTGCTTCAACTATCTGTGCTGTACATTTAATTTGAGGTCTGAATTTTTATTTTGTCTGCATTCTTTGCATATATATCCATTTCATTTTCATCACAGCTTGTATATCTTGCACTTTCTATATGAGAAAAAATTAAGATGTTTCTCTTTCCCTGAGAAAATATTTCTTATAGATACAATAACATTAATGCAAAAATAATAATTGCTGAACTTTCATTTTGCTATGCTTTAATCTATTTGGTGTAAGCATACACACACACACATACATTAATTATTTTCTCACCACTGTAACACTTGTGTATCCTATTACTCACAATGCATACATGACTAAAGTAAGGCTTATAATGACCAAGTAATTTCTTGTCCAAAGTTATACATTTGCAAAATGCTGAAGCTAAGATATAAATGGAGGTTTCTCTGATCCTAAAACTCATGTCATTACCCATTAAATTCCACATCTGACACTTTTTATTGTATCCTTTTTTCCTGAAATTTTAGAGCAGTGTTCTTCCTTCACTTGCTATTTATATAATGTATCTACATATTTTAAATAAAATATGTATCTTGGAAGAAAAAACAGCCTCATAATTAGTGTTTACCACCTATCAGAGTGTGTTTTTCCACATCATTGATTCTCTCAGTGATGACAGCACTATCAGTTCTTAAGATGAAAGGACAGCATTTAATCCTTAGTCAAATAATGAAATTTCAGTATGACATAGGTATTCATAAAGGATCATTCATTATCTACTGTCCTGAATATAAAGTATTTTTTCTGATTGATTTGAAAAAATATTGTATACATATCTTACTAGAAATAGTTTTTCAAAAATTGCTTCCTGATGGCATTCCTTCTGCCTTTGCCAGGACTGATTGGTTTATTTCTAATCCAGTCTGAAATATATCAGTCCATTTCACAAAAGCTCAGTATTACTATTACTTGGGCTCAACTCCGAGGAGTCAAAACCTCCTTTGAATGTTTAAAAGTCCCTAGGTAACAAAGAGAAAACTCAACTCCTTCTCCCTTTTAAAACTGACTCCTGAATAATTGCAAAAGACATTTTTTTCCCTCAGTGATGCAACTCTTAGCCTTTGATATTAGGACACAAGCAATTCTAAGTCTTTACCTTGAGGAAAATGTACTTTCTTTTAGAACTCTAGATATTAGTCAGTGTAGTAGGTTGAATTGTGTCTCCCGAAAAGATATGCCAGAGTCCTAATTTCTGGTATTTGTGAATGTGACTTTACTTGAAAACAGAATCTTTGTGGGGCTTCCCAGGTGGTGAAGTGGGAAGAATCTGCCTGTCAATACAGGAGATGTGGGTTGGATCCCTGGTTTGGGAAGATCCCTTGGAGGAGGAAATAGCAACACTCTAACATTCTTGCCTGGGAAATTCCATGAACAAAGGAGCCTGATGGGCTAAAGTCCATGGTGTTGCAAAGTATCTGACACAACTGAGCCCCTGAGTACACTCAGAGTCTTTGAAGAGGTAATCAAGTTAAGGTAGGGTGATATTGGATTAGCTGGGTTCTAAATACAATGACTGACATCTTTAGGAAAAGGGAAGGCACACCGAGAAGAAGCCCCTGTGAAGATGGAAGCAGAGAATGAAGCCACACAGCTGTGAGTCATGAACTAGCAAAGATTCTGGGGTCACCAGAAGCCTGGAATAGGCAAGGAAAGATTCTTCCCTGAAACCTTCACAAGAAGCATAATACTACTAGTACTTCAACTTCAGACTTCTAGTCTCTGAAACAGTCAGGGAATAAATCTGTCTGTTTAAGCCATTTGGTTTGGTTGGGTTCGGTTTAGTCGATCAGCCATGTCCGACTCTTTGCAACCCCATGAATCGCAGCAGGCCAGGCCTCCCTGTCCATCACCAACTCCTGGAGTTCACTCAGACTCATGGCCATTGAGTCGGGTGATGCCATCCAGCCATCTCATCCTCTGTTGTCCCCTTCTCCTCCTGCCCCCAATCCCTCCCAGCATCAGAGTCTTTTCCAATGAGTCAACTCTTCGCATGAGGTGGCCAAAGTACTGGAGTTTCAGCTTTAGCATCAGTCCTTCCAAAGAACACCCAGGACTGATCTCCTTCAGAATGGACTGGTTGGATCTCCTTGCAGTCCAAGGGACTCTCAAGAGTCTTCTCCAACACCACAGTTCAAAAGCATCAATTCTTCGGCGCTCAGCCTTCTTCACAGTCCAACTCTCACATTCATACATGACCACAGGAAAAACCATAGCCTTGACTAGACAGACCTTTGTTGACAAAGTAATGTCTCTGCTTTTGAATATGCTATCTAGGTTGGTCATAACTTTCCTTCCAAGGAGTAAGCACCTTTTAATTTCATGGCTGCAATCACCATCTGCAGTGATTTTGGAGCCCAGAAAAATAAACTCTGACACTGTTTCCACTGTTTCCCCATCTATTTCTCATGAAGTGATGGGACCGGATGCCATGATCTTCGTTTTCTGAATGTTGAGCTTTAAGCAAACTTTTTCAGTTCCCTCTTTCATTTTCATCAAGAGGCTTTTTAGTTCCTTTCACTTTCTGCCATAAGGGTGATGTCATCTGCATATCTGAAGTTATTGATATTTCTTCCAGTAATCTTGATTCCAGCTTGTGTTTCTTCCAGTCCAGCGTTTCTCATGATGTACTCTGCATATAAGTTAAATAAGCAGGGTGACAATATACAGCCTTGACGTACTCCTTTTCCTATTTGAAACCCGTCTGTTGTTCCATGTCCAGTTCTAACTGTTGCTTCCTGACCTGCATATAGGTTTCTCAAGAGGCTGGTCAGGTGTTCTGGTATTTCCATCTCTTTCAGAATTTTCCATAGTTTATTGTGATCCAGTCAAAGGCTTTGGCATAATCAATAAAGTAGAAATACATGTCATTAGATTTGAGGAAATATTTAAGGCTGATCTAGGGAATTGATTGGCTTCCCAGGTGGCCTAGTGGTAAAGAACCCAGCTGCCAATACAGGAGACAAAAGAGATGCAGGTTTGATCCCTGGGTCTGGATGATGTCCTGGAGGAGGGCATGGCAACCCACTCCAGTATTCTTTCCTGGAGAATCCTATGGACACAGGAGGCTGGTGGGCTATAGTCCATAGGGTCACCTAGAGTCAGACATGCCTGAAGCAACTTAGCACGCACATGCTACAGAATTGATGCAGTCAGTAACTTGTAATTTATCAACAGTCTCAAAATTTCTCAACTTTCAGCAGCTATCTTTTTGAGACTCTCCATCCTAAAGTTTAAAAAAATTTATCTAGTATCCTCGAGTTTCTTTACTGTTACTTTTTACCTTGAAATGTATCATGAATATTTCTTTTCACTCAGAGAGATAATTGAATGAATCTTCTAGTCACCACAGATTTGAAGAGTTATATTTATATTTTAATGTAAAAATGTATGGTGAACATATGTTATTTTAGACGGGTTAAGAAAGATAGATGTCAAAATGTATAATATTTCATTTTACGTAAACATTTCAAAGCATACATATGAACACAAATAAAGCCATTTAGTTAGACTCAGATTCTTATTTGCTTGAATATTATGCCATTTTTCACTTGCAAGAATTTATTTGTTTAAGAGAATAAAACAATGTCATATTAATGTATGGAAATATGTTATATGTTTATATAATATGTATATATATTCTAACAGATTATTAGGGTCTACTTTGGAAGTTAAATAGATGAGAGGAAGAGAGAGAAACAGAACATCATAAACTGAAAAAAACGATTCTCCTAAGCCATAATAACTAGCCTAAATAATAAAGGTTTGCATATTGAAATTTTATTAAATTTCTATTTTCAGAGCATTACCTTTACATTAGTTTCTGAATATTTGAGACACTATAGAATGAGAGTTAGCAGGGAAAAATAAAAAGAAGACAGTAGAAGGCCTTTAAACAATTATATGAAACTTTGGACTATACATTTATCATATTCAAATTAATATTTAATAAAGATGCTACAACAGAAATTAGTTTACATTTGCTTTAGCTGTTGTAAGTATCCCTGCTACATCCTCATCCAAACAGAAAGTCAAATCTTTGTTCCACCAAGGGATTTTCTATTTCTGGGCTTCCCTGAAGAGACACTGTCCTTTTCATCATAGGGGACTGGAATGCAAAATTAGTAAGTCAAGAAATACCTGGAATAACAGGCAAGTTTGGTTTGGAGTACAAAAGGAAGCAGAGCCAAAGCTAACAGATTTTACCAAGAGAACAGCCTGGTCATATCAAACACCCTCTTCCAACAAAACAAGAGACAACTCTACACATGGACATCACCAGATGGTAAATACCGAATTCAGATTGATTATTTTCTTTGCAGCCAAAGATGGAGAAGCTCAATACAGTCAGGAAAAACAAGATTTGGAGCTGACTGCAGCTTAGATTATCAGTTCTTTATTTCAAAATTCAGACGTAAACTGAAAAAGGTACGGAAAACCACTAGGCCATTCAGTTCAGTTCAGTTCAGTTGCTCAGGCATGTCCAACTCTTTGAGACCCCATGAATCACAGCACGCCAGGCCTCCCTGTCCATCACTAACTCCCGCAGTTCACCCAGACTCACGTCCATCAAGTCAGTGATGCCATCCAGCCATCTCATCCTCTGTCATCCCCTTCTCCTCCTGCCTCGAATCCCTCCCAGCATCAGAGTCTTTTCCAATAGTCAACTCTTCACATGAGGTGGCCAAAGTACTGGACTTTCAGCTTTAGCATCATTCCTTCCAAAGAAATCCCAGGGCTGATCTCCTTCAGAATGGACTGGTTGGATCTCCTTGCAGTCCAAGGGACTCTCAAGAGTCTTCTCCAACACCACAGTTCAAAAGCATCAATTCCTTGGCCCTCAGCCTTCTTCACAGTCCAACTCTCACATCCATACATGACCACAGGAAAAACCATAGCCTTGACTAGATAGACCTTTGTTGGCAAAGTAATGTCTCTGCTTTTGAATATGTTATCTAGGTTGATCATAACTTTTCTTCCAAGGAGCAAGTGTCTTTTAATTTCATGGCTGCAGTCACCATCTGCAGTGATTTTGGAGCCCCCAAAAATAAAATCTGACACTGTTTCCCCATCTATTTCCCATGAAGTGATGGGACCAGATGCCATGATCTTCGTTTTCTGAATGTTGAGCTTTTAGCCAATTTTTTCACTCTCCACTTTCACTTTCATCAAGAGGCTTTTGAGTTCCTCTTTACTTTCTGCCATAAAGGTGGTGTCATCTGCATATCTGAGGTTATTGATATTTCTCCCGGCAATCTTGATTCTAGCTTGTGTTTCTTTCAGTCCAGCGTTTCTCATGATGTACTCTGCATAGAAGTTAAATAAGCAGGGTGACAAAATACAGCCTTGACGTACTCGTTTTCCTATTTGGAACCTGTCTGTTGTTCCATGTCCAGTTCTAACTGTTGCTTCCTGACCTGCATACAAATTTCTCAAGAGGCAGATCAGGTGGTCTGGTATTTCCATCTCTTTCAGAATTGTCCACAGTTTATTGTGATCCACACAGTCAAAGGTTTTGGCATAGCCAATAAAGGCCATTTAAGTATGACCCAAATCAAATTCCTTATGATTAAACAGTGGAAGTGACAAATAAATTCAAGGGATTAGATTTGATAGAGTGCCTGAAGAACTATGGATGGAGGTTTTTAACACTATTCATCACATAGTGGGTGACCAGAACCATCAAAAAGAAAAAGAAATGCAACAAGGCCAAATGATTGTCTGAGGAGGCTTTATAAATACCTGAGAAAAGAAGAGAAGCAGGAGGCAAGGATGAAGGGAAAGATACACCCAATTGAATGCAGAATTCCAAAGAATAGACAGGAGAGATAAGAAAACCTTCTTAAGTAAATAATGCAAAGAAATAGAGGAAAATAATAGAATGGGAAAGACTAGGGATTGCCTCAAGAAAATTAGAGATACCAAGGTAATATTGCATGCAAAGATGGGCTCAATAAAGAGCAGAAATGGCAAGGATCTAAGAGAGGCAGAGGAGATTAAGAATACACAGTAGAACTGTACTTAAAAGATCTTAATGTTATGGATAACTGGAATAGTTTGGCTACTCACCTGAAGCCAGACATCCTTTACACAAGGATGTACACATCCAGACCTTACACGTGGTATCTGTAATAGTCAAACAGAAGGAAACAAAGTAGAATGGAGGTTGCCAGGGCCTGAGGTGAGGATGAAATGAGGAGTTGTTGCCCAGAGGGTACAACGTTTCTATAATACACGATGAATGAGTTCTACAGATCTGCTCTACAACATAGTGCCCTATAGTTAATTATCCAGTGTCTGTACTTTAAAGTATAAGGCGTTAGATCTCATGTTAAGTGTTCTTACCACACACACACAAACAAGCAAACTATACAAGGAAATTCTTGGAAGTGATGGATATGTTTAATGTTTTGATTGTTGTGATGGTATCA
Source organism: Bos indicus (assembly GCF_029378745.1). Lineage (NCBI taxonomy): Eukaryota > Metazoa > Chordata > Mammalia > Artiodactyla > Bovidae > Bos > Bos indicus. The sequence goes on along the minus strand of NC_091765.1, from coordinate 55,413,149 downwards.
TGGGTACTGGCAAATAGCCAAATTCATCAAAATATATTCATTAAATATATGCAATTTTTTTTTTTTTGTATACCATACCTTGAAAAAGTTTAAAAAATAGGTTCTCACAACACATTGTAAATGCTATTAGTTAATCTTCATTTGGGGCTTCCCAGGTAGCAATAGTGGTAAAGAACTAGCCTCCAATGCAGGAGACATAAGAGACATGGGTTTGATCCCTGGGTCAGGAACATCTCCTGGAGGACATCATGGCAACCCGCTCCAGTATTCTGGCCTGGAGAATCCCATGGACAGAGGAGCCTGGAAGGCTACAGTCCATGGGTCACAAAGAGTCAGACACAACTGAGAGACTGAGCATACACACACACAGTAACAGTCAATATTTTATTATACTACAAAATATTTAACCTGTACTTCTAGAAAATACACTTGTTTTGTATGCAATAGATGAACAAAAGGTAGCAGATATTTAAATCCTGCTATGTGGATAGGAACTGGTTAAGACAATATTAAGATCTGATATCATACCTTTGAGTGGTCTTCTAAATTCTAGGGTTTAAATTATGTACTAAGTTTTTAAATTACAATTTGAGGTCTTGAAAAATACATTTAAAGTTATGTAATTTTTTTTCTGGCAGACACTGAACTTTTGTCATTCATTATATTCTTATTATAATTTTCTAACTTTATTAAGGATTTGATCCATGTTTTAAAGGAAAGTTAAAACACTTCATGATTATCAAATAATGAAGAACTTATTCAATTCTAGTTTTTATTCACAAAAATCAGAATAACAGTGATTTATTAGATATAAAAGTGATTTTAAAATTTTTATCATCAACTGATAACTGTATAAAGAGAAATACTCATAACATGTAAGCAAAAGTGATGAACTAATTTCAATCTACAATATTTAGCAGAAAGGCATTTTTATAGGATCCTGTGAATCACCTAAGGGTTCAGGGTTCTATGATGTATAACTCTGGAGTGTAAATAATTTATCATTTCTATCTCACTAAACAATATTCTGAGATAGCCATTGGAACGACTGATGCTGAAGCTGATTCCCCAATACTTTGGTCACCTGATGTGAAGATTCCACTCACTGGAAAAGACCCTGATGCTAGGAAATATTGAAGGCAAAAGGAGAAGGGCATCAGAGGATGATATGGTTAGTTAGCATCACTGATTCAATGGATATGAATTTGAGAAAACACTGGGAGATAGTGGAAGACAGAGGAACCTGACATGCTGCAGTCCATAAGGTCACAAAGAGTTGGACATGATTGAAGAACAGCAGACACTATTCTAATTAATTCTTGTTCAGTTGCTAAGTTGTGTCTGACTCTTCACAACCCCATGGACTTCAGCATGCCAGGCTTCTCTGTCCTTCACTATCTCGATGTATGGATGTGAGAGTTGAACCATAAAGAAAGCTGAGTACTGAAGAATTGATGCTTTTGATTTGTGGTGCTGGAGAAGACTCTTTGGGGGATTCATGTTGATATATGGCAAAACCAATACAATATTGTAAAGTTAAAAAAAAAAAAAAAGAGTCCCTTGGACAGCAAGGGGGTCAAATCAATCATCCTAAAGGAAGTCAATCTTGAATATGGTTTTCATGGAAAACCATAGCTTTGACTAGATGGACCTTTATTAGCAAAGTGATGCCTCTACTTTTTTAATATGCTGTCTAGGTTTGTCATGGAGAAGGCGATGGCACCCCACTCCAGTACTCTTGCCTGGAAAATCCCATGTACGGAGGGGCCTGGTGGGCTGCAGTCCATGGGGTTGCTAGGAGTCAGACACGACTGAGCAACTTCACTTTCACTTTTCACTTTCATGCATTGGAGGAGATGGCAACCCACTCCAGTGTTCTTGCCTGGAGAATCCCAGGGATGGGGGAGCCTGGTGGACTGCTGTCTATGGGGTCGCACAGAGTCAGACACGACTGAAGAGACTTAGCAGCAGCAGCAGGTTTGTCATACCTTTCCTCTCTTCCAAGGAGCAAGTGTCTTTTAATTACATGGTTTCAGTCACTGTCCACAGTGGTTTTGGGGCCCAAGAAAATAAAATCTGCCACTGTTTCCATTTTTTCCCCCATCTATTTGCCATGAAGTGATAAACATTAGGTTTATAAATGGCACTGAAACATAAATTTAAGGTCAAGATACAATTTTCAATGCCTTTTGGAGTTCAAAGTATGAATCTAAACAAACACAGGAACACAATGTGAGTGATATTAAGTGATATACACATATAGTCCTTCTATACATATATTTTTCTCATAGCTCAAGTGGTGTGCAGAAATTCTTATTACTGCAGAGAAAATTTGAGACCATGCATTGTCATTTTAATCCAAATTAGAGTGTCAGATTAGGAAATCAGTTCCTCCTAAAATCATGAAGACAAGCAACACAACATAGATTATTCAAAACAACGAGATCATATAATGTTGAGTATCTGAATCAAGCTTATTAAAATAATATCAAGAGTCCTAACCGTAAGTTTTAGTGCTGTTTCTCTTTCCTATATGACATTTTTACTAATTTAATTGATTCAAAAATAAAAAGAGAACTATTATTATATTGAGCATCATATTTAAGAAAAACACACAGAAAAATTGTATTTTCCATGTACGCTACTAATTAATCTAAAATCTAATGTTAACCTAATATTACTGTGTATGCAGTTTCAACTTTCTTTTATATAGATAATGTATACTATTGATGTAATACCAATGTACATATTTATCTCCAAAAATTAATACAAGGATCTTGAAAGCCATTTGAAATATAGACAATAAAATGATAAAAGGTCAATAGCTATATTTTTTATTCTACATGATAAATGATATGTCACATTTTCTAAAACCACACAATAATTTTAAGTTCTTTTAACATAATCACTCATTAAGTTATAAAGAAAAAATATGTTGACAATTTGTTCAATACATACACACACATATTCACACACAACCAATAGCACTAACCAAAGCCTGAAGTTAACAATAGTTTATTTGCCTGATATTTAAAAGTTGTGTTATAACTTGACTAAAATATCTTGATTTAATGTTTATTATGATCATGACTAGAGCCAGAATCACATTAATAATAGTTTGTAAGCAATAGAAACAATTTTTACTGCCTTAAGTCCAAAACTGTCTGTGCTGTTATTTCCTTCATTATACAGTATATCTGTCATACTGATAAAATTAATAAAAATAACCTTGCAAAAGAAATATGATTTGTAATATTCAAACTAGTTGCTGATTTAATAAAACTTGAGACAAAGTATAATGCTTGTATAGCTAAATTATTTTATACCAATTTAAAAAGACTTTAATTTTGGCCATGTGAAAGTCTTCATTCTTGTGAAAACTAATTTACATTGGATTACTAAAACAGCTCATTATTGTGTTTTTAATAAATTCATCTTATTTGTCGAAAAAGGGCAGTATTTAAATTTGCTTGATAGTTGCCCACTAAACATACATCTCATAAAAGTCTGGGGAAATAAATAATAATTTCATCATAATAGTCTTCATTTACAAATACAGCTTAATTTTCTCCTGAAAAAAATTTATACTGAGCTTATGAATGTTTAGTGCTTCAGATAGAGAATGCTATGACCTCACTTAGCAATTAGTTTTCTTTCTATGCTCCATAAAATTGAAGAGATTTACAAAGAAATTGGAAAAACTAGCTTTTATAATGATGAACCATATGGCACTCGGTTTACTATATTTATGCTTAGCAGAGAGTGTAAAATTATAGTTATTGCTTTTTTTTTTTTTTACAAAATGAGGTTACTACTTCTATTATGTTTACAAATTAGCAAGATGCAGATAACAACAAAAAATTCAGATTCCTCTAAAAAAATTGATTTTGCTGAGACTAACATTTCTCCCCAAAACTGTTTTGGTTTACAAATGAGTTTTAACATATTTATAAACATGAAATACTGTGTGTACAAGAAATTGTCCAGGTGAAATCCACGACACAGTTCATTTGTATGGGCAGGCATCTTGCTCCCAGTAAAAATGTGTGCTTGAAGGAAGAGAAACAGAGGCACTAACTGCTACTCTGTATTTCCTCCCTTAACTGAGGATATTCAGTTTGAAATGGATAAATTGCACCTAGTGATAGGTTAATCTATAATTTATTATGAAAAGTTCTTTATGCCCATAATCTGGTAAATTTTAATCTCCAAATGACTTGGAGACGGAGAATTAAGTACATAAAATGTGGTGGACTTAGTTAATAAAATGTAGAAAACACAGTACACCAGTTATGAACTGTGTTCCCTGATGGCTCAGACAGTAAAGAATCCACCTGCAATGCAAAAGATCTGGATTTGAACCCTGGGCTGGGAAGATCTCCTAGACGAGGGTTTGGCGACCCACTCCAGTATTCTTGCCTGTAGAATCCCCATGGACAGAGGAGCCTGGCTGGCTACAGTCCATGGGGTCGCAAAGAGCTGGACATGACTGAGTGCCTAAGGACTATACTAACAAGCAACTTGTGCTTCCCTGGTGGCTCTGTGGTAAAGATGCAGGAGTCACAGTTTCAGTACCTGGGTTGGAAAGATCCCCTGGAGAAGGAAATGGCAAACCACTCCTGCATTCTTGCCAGGAAAATTCCCTGGACAGAGGAGTCTGGCAGTCCATGGGGGTCACAAAAGAGTTGTATACAACTTAGTGACTAAACAACAATATCACAACATCACACTGTGACCTCATCTAAAGTATCAAAAAACAATATAAAGTTTATATGTAGAATTTTCTTTTCTAGAAAATATATAAAATATGCGTACCAGCTACACTTTAGTAGGAAATTAATATATTTATATTATTTTTGTACCCCACAATCAATATCTCATAGTCAGAGTCCATTAGCTTGTTACCATACTCATAAAATGATAAGTTACTTTCACAACCTTCAATTCCATCTGATTTTGAATACTAGATGAAAGTAGAACTTTATAATGAGAGTAAGGATGAACTCTGAAGCTCATGGTCATTACACTAAATTTAAGAGTCAAATATCATGCTATTTTCAAAATAAATAGGATAAACTATCAGGTATTTGCAGAAACAGAGAGGGGAGCATAAACCAGGGGAATTTTCTAGTAGTATTTTTATTTTCCATGTCAGAAACATTAGCTTTGCTTGCATATAACAATGTGCTATCATTTTGTGATGCTAACAGAAATGATTAAATCAAAAATGTAAATGTAATCAGTTTTAAAGCCGTCTGAAGACTCATCATCTAAGATATAAATTATAGGCTTTCCATGGCTGCTGAAAACTTAATAGCCTTTATTTCTATACAAACTATGTTGAAAGTCTGGTGTTTTGCAGAGCTTGATGAGAATTCAAATCAGAGTGCTTCTAAAAAGGAAGTAAGTGGTTCACACTAGGTCAACCATGATAAACCTGTTCCTACAGTTATCTGAACTACTACATAAATCCATTCACTTGTGAATTGTTACTTGTTTCAATTGCCCCTTCATACCTTTTAAACAAAATGTAAATGGACTGCTCCAGCTTGGCAATCCACTCCAGTGTTCTTGCCTGGAGAATCCCAGGGACGGGGAAGCCTGGTGGGCTGCTGTCTATGGAGTCCCACAGAGACAGATACAACTGAAGTGACATAGCAGCAGCTTATAAACAGTTTGGGTCTTTCATACACAGATCTATCCTGTGTATTTATTTTTAAGAACCTCTATTGAAATGGCAACCCCAACCCACTCCAGTGTTCTTGCCTGGAGAATCCCAGGGACGGGGAAGCCTGGTGGGCTGCCGTGTATGGGGTCGCACAGAGTTGGACACGACTGAAGCGACTTAGCAGCAGCAGCAGCAGCATTGTAATGTCAGAATGATCAAACTCATCAACATGCATCACAAAGATCATTTCTAAACTTTTAAAACTCCCTCCTGGGAGAATAGAGATTGTTCACTGACTACTTTATTTATTTTTTACTTCTATAAAGTTCTAAACTGGCGTTATTGATAGCAGTGTAATCTGTCACTCTTTTCCTCTTTGACTGTCAGTCATAAAGTGGTGTAGTTTTTAAAGATGGGGCCTATTGATTCTTACACTCAGTTAATGAAAATACTTTCTCACTGCCTGTAGTATTTGGGAATGTTAGCAAAAATGTGACAAGATAAAGTATAATTAATACAATCTCAAACTTTGAAAATAAATTACTTTTACTTGAATTTTGATTGAACAATTTATAGAAAAACACTGATGTAGGTGAGGACTGGAATCTTATACTGCTGACATTTTATGAAAATATTTGTATCAACTAAATCCTTGAGTCTCAGCATGAGTTTACTATCTGAATGGAAGACATAAATAATGAAAGATTTTGGGCACTCCTGTTAAAAAAAATTTTAATCGTATTTGTCTAGAAATCTAGTGGAAACTATTTTAACATATTTGGATGAAAGGTTCAGTATAAAATCTGTTCTGCAGAGTGAGATCAAACTGAAAAAAAAATCGGTTAACACTTGTAACTGATGAGATTTAAAGAGCTGATGTCACAAAAAGGATAGAGAACAGACTCTCATGTGTGAGAAATGTGGCTGAGGGAATATGACACAAGTGTCATAAAGCATTTTGGAAATGGAGAACTGCATGATGGAAGCTGGGCTGAAGTGAGAAGAAGAAAGTTACCTCTATGGACATTTTAGTCAATAAATATTTTAGTAAAGTTAAAGGTACAGAGAAATGTATTAAAACCTTCCTATAAAGTGAGATGCAGAAGAACAACTGTATTTTACTATAGCCTTGTTCTTTAAAGGCCACACTTGATTAAATTATATTGTTTGTTTCTTTAGTGGAAATTGAAGAGTATCTTTGTAAAGTATAATTACAGCTTCATTTTAAACTCTTCCATATAAATTGCCAAGTTTTTCACATATTTGTGGAGGAATTTACCATAGATTTTAATATCAAACTATACAGAGCCACCCTTTATATTTCCAAAAATACTTAAACATTCTTTAATTGATGCTTGATCTCAATGTTCTACTTATTTATGGATAAATATAAGTATTCTGTACTTCCAGTTATGGTAATGTCTGCAATATATAATTTGTTTCAATTTTAACCTATTCTCCCACTTCCAGTTCATTGCTGTGTTGTTGCTTATATTCTATGTGTGAGACAGAAAAACAGGAGAGACAGAGACAGAAAGAGAGATTTCTCATATAAGTTATTTCTTATTATTTTTCAAGTTCTTACCAAACTGAACCTCTGCCTACATAACCAGTGTCATTTTCAACACACATTCCCCTCCCTCTCAACACTCTGCTCCAAAAGTCTTAACTTTATAAATGTGCTGCATTGTGTTCTGCTTACAAATATTGCATACTGTGTTCCGTCTCCCTGACATTATTCCTGAGGTCTAAGTTTGGTTGACGTCTACTGTGCTTTTAAGTCTCAAAGAGACTCATCATCTTCCTTTATGTGGCCTCAAAACATATGGCATGTCTCCTTTGTGGCAGATATGGTCATTTTTTTTTTTTTCCCTAGCTTGTTTTTCTCACTAGCATGTCAAATAACTGAGGATTGAGACTTGCTATTATTTCTTTCCTTCACATCATTCCTGGAACTACTTCATTGATCAGTGTACTGCTTAAACATGTTTGTTGCCTAAAGGGATAAACATGATGTGAACCTAGCAATGGTTAGACATGAAGTGCTCCTCCAATTAACCCCTTTCACTGTTTCTCATGAGTACGGCAATCCAAATGCACTATTTTTTGTTGCTAAACTGTCACAGTAGCCATGCTTCTTCATAATGGTTATTGTTTCTCCAACTTATTAAACTCCACTCCTGTGAAGCTCCTGTATGGGCAACTTCAGCACTGCGGCCTATTGGTCTCCTGTGGATAGTCCATAGTTCACGATGATGTTAGCACATGGTTTACCATTTACCTTATCCACCGTATGCCTGCTGCTAGCCTCAATATTTGTATGTCCATCAGCATGAACAGAGAGAAGCATACACTCTTGTCTTTGCTTTTCCCTTTGCCTTGCTTGAATTCTATTATCCAGCATCATCTTTTCTTAGGCAAATTCTCTAAAATCACTGCTATTTTTTCCAAAATAAACTTAGCTATTCTTTCACATCAAAGAAGCTTAATGCCACTGAGGAATATTTTATAATGTGGAATTTGCTACATGGTAATACTTTGGCCACCTCATGTGAAGAGTTGACTCATTGGAAGAGACCCTGATGCTGGGAGGGATTGGGGGCAGGAAGAGAAGGGAACAACAGAGGATGAGATGGCTGGATGGAATCACCCACTCGATGGATGTTAGGTTGAGTGAACTCCGGGAGTTGGTGATGGACAGGGAGGCCTGGCATGCTGCGATTCATGGGGTCGCAAACAGTCGGACACGACTGAGCGACTGAACTGAACTGAACTGAACTGAACTGAATATTAATAACCATTATTATTAATAAGTTGCATTTATTATATACCAGGCCAAATAGTTAATCTTAAACAATAACCCAGTGAAGTAAAGATCTTTTATTACCGTATTCAACAAAACTTTCAGTTTCATTGACTATGTTAGTAATACTTCTCTTATTGAACTCATTCATTCATTCTTTGCTACAGAGATTTTCACACACTTTCTTTCATGGGATTCCTCAGCCTTAACTCTGCCCCACTCCTTGCAGTGGATGACCTTTCCTCATCTTTTGCTTTTGATTTTGAGTCACCCATTGGAACTGCCCTGCTCCTGCCACATCTCTCTCCAGCATTTCTGCAGGGACTCCAACCTTCCGTCCCATTACAGTAGCAGAATTTCCTCTACCAATTAGGGCAAAACTTCTTCACAAGAGTTCTGAAAACCCATCCTCTTCTCTTCATATAACCTGCATTCTGCAGAAATTTGTTTATTATTCTCCATATAATTCACTTTTTCCTCTCTCCTAGTCTGTGGTTTTTTTTTTTTTTTTTCCCCAATTTCCAGTATCTTTTCTTTCTTCTAGAATCTGGATACAATTAACTCTAGCAGGGTAGTGATCAATACTAATGAAGCCTTGCACTTTAGGTTCTACTACTTCAATATGTCTAAATGTGAGAATGCATATTCCAATAACTGGGAGCTAAAATTTGACACTATACCAAGTTTATGCAATATTGATATAATTCTACAGAAGCTTAAGTGTATTTCTTGAACCTTTAAAATTAGAGTTTGGCCTTCTTATAAGTCACCTTACATATAAACGAAGTTATTCTTTGCTTATCTGTCCTAATCTATGAAGCATAGTACTAACACCTCTCTCATAGTTTTTCACTATGTACTTAGTGATTCCTTCCTCTTTGACAAGATGAACAGAATCAGAATTCTTATGCAGAAAATAAATAATTAAATCAAAATTACCAAATTCTGAAATCACGGTAGATGGTGAGTGCTCAGTTGCTTCAGTTGTGTCTGACTCTTTACAACCCCATGGACTGTAGTCCTGCTGGCACCTCAGTCCATGAGATGCTCCAGGCAAGAATACTGGGATGGGTTGCCATTTCCTTCTCCAAGGGATCTTCCCTACCCAGGGATCAAAACTGTGTCTTTTATGTCTCCTGTAATGGCAGGCAGGTTCTTTACCACTAGTGCCACCTGGAAAGCCCCACACTGAAGTAGAATTAATCCATGTTCCTTACTGAATGTCTGGTCCACATTTTCATCCCCTTGTTGAGAAAGAAGTGAACGGCAAGGCTGAGTTTGACACTTTTTGGCTTGAAGAAGATGCTACATGACAGGCTGGGGGCCTGGCAGAGCAGGCACATTGACCACAAATAAGTTTTGGGAAACTCTTATTGAAATCTTTTACCTAAATAGGCTATAGGAAGTTACAGTATTGACCAAAAGAAGACACATGTCCTTCATTGATATTTGCTTCAGTGAGTCTCAAAATTCTGTGACAGATTTTGGTCAAGTTGTTTACATTAAAAAACAAAACAAAACTAATAACTTCAAAACTTATAACTTAAAACCTAACAACTTAAAATTGTCACAAAAGCATTCATACACACAAAGTCTGTCCAGCAGACCTTTTCCTTTTCTTCTGAAGGTTTTATGAAGCATCATTATTCTTACTCAGCCTTTTACTATTAAACTGAAATGGCTTTTTCAACTGAGGTAAATAGTTCTGAAACAGTTCTTCCACCAATGATTAAGACTGGGGTGGCAGGTTTTGGGGATAATACTCATTTAGCATTCTGAGCTTCTTGGGCATACTTGGTGACCTTACCAGCTCTAGTCATCTCCTTGTCCACAACTTTGATGATACCCACAGCAAACACATCTCATATCATCAACAAGAAAGTGCCCCACCTGAGGATTTGTCACAGAAGCTATCAACACATATGAGCTTGTCAAGAACCATATCATGGTAGTAGAATCACCACATTTCAAGAATCTGGCAAGTATTTTCTAGATTTTCCCAGAACAATAATAAATATTCTCATTTAACTCAGCAAAATTGCAAGCAATTTAAGTCATGTGATGATCCAGTGTGATGCATATTTAGGCTGCTGGATTGTTTAGGATAGTCACGTGAGCCATGAAGTCAGCTATGTCCATTGGTGGGTCATTTTTGCTGTTATAAAAAGCATGTAAGGCATGCTGCCACAATAGACATCTTTGACAGATACGTTCTTGACATTGAAGGCTGTGTTGTCCTCAAGGAGAATTTCACTAAAAGGTTTGTGCTGCATTTCAATAGACTTCAGTTGTAACATTGACTGAACCACCATTCTGGGTTTGAGAACACTAGTCTTTAGTCAGAACACACGGATAGTACAAATACCACCAATTTTATAAATGTCCTAGAAGAGATGCAAAGAGCTGACTCTTTGGAAAAGACCCTGATGCTGGCAAAGATTGCAGACAGGAGGAGAAGGGGATGACAGGATGAGATGGTTAGATGGCATCGCTGAGTCAATGGACATGAGTTTGAGTAAACTCTGGGGGATAGTGAAGGACAGGGAAGCCTGGCATGCTGGAGTCCATGGAGTTGCAAAGAGTTGGACATGACTGAGCGACTGAACAACAACAACAAAAACAAGAGCAGATACAAGGGTTTAACAGTTCGATGAGCTGGTGGCAGGATACAATCTAGAGCTCCAAGTAGCAGAGTTCCACAGGCATTGCCACTATTATGGGTAGCTTTTTTCCCTTGAACCAAGACATGTTAACACTTGGTACCACTGGTTCCAGCATGCCACAATTACAAATAAAAATTGGCACAAATAATGCTGTGTTGGGTTTGTAGCCAATTTTCTTAATGTAGGTGTTGACTTCCTTAAAGATTTTCTTGTATTTATTTTAGCTATAGGGTGGCTCAGTGAACCTATCTTGTTGACACTAACAATTAATTGTTTCACTCCCAGTGCATAAGCCAGAGGAGCATGCTCACAATCTGTTCATTCCTGGAGATATCTGATTTAAATTCACCACCACCATCAGCAGCCATCAGGACACTGCACAGTCAGCTTGAGATGTGCCTGTAATCACATTTTTTATAAAGTCTCTGTGTCCTGGGGCATCAATAATGGTCACATAATATCACTGGTCTTGAATTTTCACAGTGAGATTTCTATCAATGGTTATACCAAGCTCAATTTCAGCTTTCAGTTTATCCAAGACCCAGGCAGCCTAGAATAATCTCTTTCCCATCTCAGCAGCCTCCTTCTCAATTTTTTGATGGTTGTTGTGTTGATCCCATATATCAGATGTCTAGTTGTGGTAGACCTGCCAGAGTCTAAATGTCCAATTATGATGGTTCTGATATGAGTTATTTCCTTTCCTAGTTTAGATTTAGCAGTGGTCTTCATGGCACACATGATTTGGTGACAAACACATTGTGAAAAAAGCACTCATTTCTTTTAATCAATCTTCAAAATTCAAATGTGGATGGTTGCTTCCACATTTAGAAAAGAATGGAAAAGAAGATTCACTGGCTAGCATGTTCTCTTCCAGCTCCCTCCCACTGACGGCTGAGATCAAAGAGAAATTGACTACATCTATAATTTCTTCATCTCTTATTCCTCTACCTCATCTCTAACTTATCATATTTCCTCAAGACATTCATTTTTCACTCTGACTGCTTACCCAGGTGATTTCATCTCCAAAAAGTTTCAAAAATAGTCAACTCTATTATACTGACTTTGAGCTATAAATTCCCTTCACACTTTTAACATCAAAAAGGTAATTCATTATTAGATGAATGGTATGTCATAATTCTACTTGAAATTTTTATTTATTATTTTTTCTGGATGGTACAAGAATAATGGTGCATGTTACAAAATATAGTAGCTTCTATAGGAACAAAGACAGAATTGGCATAAACCAACACATGAAGAGAAACTAAAGGCAAAAGAGAAAAGGAAAGATATACTCATCTGAATGCAGATTTCCAAAGAATGCAAGGAGAGGTAAGAAAGCCGTCCTCAGTGAACAATGCCATGAAATAGAGGAAAACAATAGAATGGGAAAGACTAGAGATCTCTTCAAGAAAATTAGAGACACCAAAGGGAACATTTCATGCAAAAATGGGCACAATAAAGGACAGAAATGATATGAACCTAACAGAAGCAGAAGAGATTAAGACGACATGGCAATAATACACAGAAGAACTATACAAATAAAATCTTCATGACCCAGATAACCACGATGATGTGATCACTTACTAGAGCCAGACATCCTGGAATATGAATTCAAATGGGCCTTAGGAAGCATCACTATGAACAAAGCTAGTGGAGGTGATAAAATTCCAGTTGAGCTATTTCAAATCCTAAAAGATGATGCTGTGAAAGTGCTGCACTCAATATGTCAGTGAATTTGGAAAACTCAGCAGTGGCCACAGGACTGGAAAAGATTGGTTTTCATTCCAATCCCTAAGAAAGACAATGCCAAAAAATGTTCAAGCTACCGCACAGCTGCACTCATCTCACAGCTAGCAGAGTAATGCTCAAAATTCTCCAGCTGATGCTTCAATAATATGTGAACCATGAGCTTCCAGATGGTCAAGCTGAATTTAGAAGAGTCATAGGAACCAGATTTCAAATTGCAAACATCCATTGTATTATAGAAAAAGCAATAAAGTTCCAGAAAAACATCTGCTTTATTGACTATGCCAAAGCCTTAGACTGAGTGTATCACAACAAACTGTGGAAAATTCTTCAAGAGATGGAAATACCAGACTCTTACCTGCCTCCTGAGAAATCTGTATGCAAGTCAAGAAGGAACATTCAGAACTGGGCATGCAACAACAGACTGGTTCCAAATTGGGAAAGGTGTATGTCAAGGATGTACATTGTCACCCTGCTCATTTAACTTATATGCAAAGTACATCATGTGAAATGTCAGGCTGGATGAATTACAAGCTAGAATCAAGATTTCTGGGAGAAATATCAATAACCTCAGATATGCAGATGACATCACCCTTATGTCAGAAAGTGAATAAAAACTAAAGAGCCTCTTGCTGAAAGTGAAAGAAGAGAGTGAAAAAGTTGGCTTATAACTCAACATTCAAAAAACTAAGACCTTGGCATCTGGTCCCATTACTTCATGGAAAATAGATGGTGAAACAATGGAAACAGTGAGACATTATATTTTGGGGCTTCAAAATCACTGCAGATGGTGACTGAAGCCATGAAATTAAAAGACACTTGCTCCTTGGAAGAAAAGCTATGACCAACCCAGACAGCATATTAAAAAGCAGAGACATTGCTTTGCCAACAAAGGTCTATCTAGTCAAACTATGGTTTTCCCAGTAGTCACATATGGATGTGAGAGTTGGACCATAAAGAAAGGTGAGCACTGAAGAATTGATGCTTTTGAACTGTGGTGTTGGAGAAGACTCTTGAGAGCCCCTTCGACTGCAAGGAAATCAAACCAGTCAATCCTAAAGGAAATAAATCCTGAATATTCATTTGAGGGACTCTTGCTGAAGTTGAAATTCCAATACTTTGCCCACCTGATGAGAAGAACTGACTCATTGGAAAAGACCCTGATGTGGGAAAGATTGAAGCCAGGAGGAGAAGGGGATGACAGAGGATGAGATGGCTGAATGACATCACCGACTCGATGGACATGAGTTTGAGCAAGGTCCACGAGTTGGTGCTGGACAGGGAAGCCTGGAGTGCTGCATTCCATGGAACTGCTAAGAGTCAAAGACAACTGATACACTGAACTGAACTAAACATACGATGATTCTCTGCTCAATTTCAAACTGGTATTTGAGCAACGGTGGTTACATGCACTTTTTTCTCAACATTGTTGTTGAAATTCTTGCCAACGTCAAAGTAAAAAGCAAATACTTGGAGTACTTAATCATATATCCTCCAACTCTAGTCTTTAGCATTAAAAAAGCCTTGATTTTCAGAAATTTAGAAGTCATTTTCAATTTTGTCTTAAAACCACATTCAGTCATTCTGTAACCTTTACCTCCAAAATCTTGTAAAACTAATATTTATTAAGGGACTCATTCATATACTAATACTTTAAGTCCTTTACGTGCACAACCTGAGTTTTATTAAAAAATAAAACAAAAGCAAAAACTAGGAGTTCGGGACCACTATCATCCTTAATTTACATATAAGGGAACTGAGAATTTCCCAAGGGTATTTAGCAGGTTAAGTGGGAGTCCAAAATTTGATTGAGCTACCTGAGGATCTGTGCTCTGTTAATTTTTCTTTTTCTCACATTTTTTCATGAAATTCACTACAAAATCCATTCTTAACTCCTATTAATTGTATACATTACATACAAGCAACCCTTTAAAGGGATAAATTGAATTGCTGATGTTTCTCTTGCTTAAATTCTTTAGTTTACTTTCATGTAAAATACAGTCTAAAATTCTTCTCATAATCTCCAAAACTCTCCCTTTCTAGGTCTGTCTCCCTTTCAAGTTACTTATTAGTATACAGTATCATATAATAGCATGATAGGCAAAGTCATGGCTTTCCCAAAGATTTCCATGTCCTATGGCAAAGGAGGAAATTAAAGTTGCAGATGGAACTAAGGATGCTAATCAACTGCCTTTAAAATAATGAAATTATCCATGATTAAGGTGATTACATTAAAAGAGAAAAGAAAACCAGAGAAATAGCAGTGAGAGAGGCAGCATTGAGGATAAGGAAATAGAACAATGCCTCAAGAACATAGGCGGCTTCTAGATGCAGAAAACCCAATGAAACACTTTCCCACAGAAACTCTATAAAGAATGCAGATGTGTCAATATCTTGTTGTTGTTCAGTCACTCTGTCTTGTCTGACTCTTTGTGACCCCAGGCTTCCCTGTCCTTCACCATCTCTCAGAGTTTGCTGAAACTCATGTCCATTGAGTTGATGATGCCATACAATCATTTCAATCTTTGTCACCCTTTCTCCTTCTGCCCTCAATCTTTCCCAGCATTAGGGTATTTTCCAATGAATCAGCTCTTAAAATCAGATGGCCAAAGTATTGGAGGTTTAGCTTCAGCATCAGTGATTTCAATGAATATTCAGGGTTAATTTCCTTTAGGATTGAGTAGTTCAATGTTGGTATTCTTCAATATCTTGATTGTAACTCATTTAGGAATTCTGACCTTCGTAAATGCAAGATAGTAAATATATATCATTTTAAGTCATTCATCTTGTGGTCATTTGTTACAACAATAAGACTCTGTGATAAAGAATCTGCCTGCCAATGTGGGAGACATAGGAGATTCTGGTTCAATCCCAGTCCCTGGATTGGGAAGATTCCCTGGAGAAGGAAATAGCAATTCACTCCAGTATTCTTGCCTGGGAAATCCCATGGACAGAGAAGTCTGTTGGGCTACAGTTCATAGGATCACAAAGAGTCAGACATGACTGAGCACGTGCGCACGTGCACGCACGCACGCATGCGTGCACGCGCACACACACACACACACGGAAACGCATAGTGATATTTCTTTTAAGCATTCATTTACTCCTTAAACTATTCTTTGAACACATGTGTATTGTGTAGTTGCTATTACTTATTAAAAACTGCGTAGTCATTTAAAGCAATACTCCAATTTTCTAAAATATAATTTTCAAAATATATTGAATTTATTTAGATAGATACATGAAATAAAATATGCCAACATGACCATAACAGTAAAGATTCCGGTAGATGGATCCCCATTGAGAAATTCATGAGCTGACAGAATAATTCACTCCCTTTAATCTTATCTCTTTGCCAAATTTGCTCTTATGCTTAAAACTCCTCAAAAAAGAATGAAACAGAGTAGCATCTGTGTTCTCTGGGAATGCAGAAAGAAGAAAAAACTGAGTATAAAAGCAATGTCGAATATAAAGATAGATATGTGTGTTTCAAAGGAACAATAATATATAACAATGGGTAAATTCTGAAGTCTTCATTTAAAGGCATGTCTAATATATTTTTATAAATCAACTAATAGCAAGTGCATATAGGATTATTTATATATTATTCTATTTTAATAATTTTCTAATAGTTGTGATACTGAGAGAAAACTCAGTATTCACAAAATTCAGTATAATGAATTGTAAAATTCATTATTTTACAAACCCAAATGAGTTCACTTCTTTTGATAATTGAATTTACCAATTGAAATGATGGGAGAAATACTAACAAAATGAATTTCTGTATTTCCCTCTCTTTCCTATTTTCTTTTTAGTCTACAATCAGTACCTAGCAAAGAAAATAATTTTATAAAATATTTCCTATTAAAAGATAGCAACATGAATATTTTGAGATAAGGAAAAAATTAAGACATAACCTCTAATTTTATTTCAAACTATGCAATATGTAAAGCAATTCCACTTCTGCAACAGATAAAATTGAATAAAAACAGTATTAAAATGAACAAAATAAAGCTGAGTAATACTACAAAATTATACTATGCTTCTCTGATGTCTTCAATAAGGAAATGAGGGTATTTCTGTATTTTACAATATAATATTAAATTAATGACAGGTTTATTTGTCTATAATAAAGGAAAACAAATGAACCATAAAATTTTTATATTGTTAGCAAAGAACATCCACTGTTTAATGTTAGTCTTTTGTGGCTTCTACAGTGATTCAGTCACATTGATAGTCATCATGAATCTTTATAATTTGAAGTATACTGGTGGCATCATATAAGTTAAAATGATGAAATCTTTATTATATGGTGTATTTTAACCAACTGAATTCTTATTCTTATATATATATATTTTTAAGCTTTATTCTCACCACTGACATTTTACCTATTTATCAGTTATTCTACAACTTGTTAAATTTTTTTGACTTGTCTAAAAATGAGATTGTACTTTATGACAATTACACATTTCAGAGCTGGTATACAGTGAGAGCTCAATATATTGTAGTAATAATCATCATAATAGTGGTAGCAGTAATAGCTGGTAGTAGCAGTAGTATTTTTGGTATTTATCATCATCATTATACTATGCTATATATTAACAGTCGAGGATATACACTAGAGCATCTATAACAGTGCTTACCATGATCAACTTCAAATTGTTAAAGTTGTAAAGAAACAATTACAAGATATGAATAATAGATTAAGATAACATTTTTCAGAGCTACAGTTTACAATAAATAAAATTCTAATGAAACCTTATTCTTACTATATGCACTCTATTGTGCTAAATGCTAACTAAGCAGATTAGCAGCTTTAGGAAAATTGTGAACATCACACCTAACATATCTCAAGGTTCAGCTAAAGAAAACAAAAAAGGTTACTAAATGGATCCCTCATCTGCCTGGAGGCCCTACTAATGATTCTGATTCTCTGACTCAAGAAGAATTAGGTGCCCAACCCTGTCTTCTTTCCCAGCATAGGTTACATTCTAGCTGCTTTTCTCTAAAAGAGAAAATTCAAGTTCTTGTGTCTCTTCCACCACAAGTAAAATATATTAGAGATGGTTTTACACTCTTTTCACTTTCCTCTAATTAGGAAAGTAACTTGGGTTATCTCAGTCTTACATTTAAATTGTTTTAACTTTATTTTCTTTTTTTCCCAACAGATTTACTGAGGTATAACTGATATATTTATGACACCAATATTGAGTTATTTATGAAGAAAGTAGGAGAGATACTATTGTTACATAAGGAGAAAAACATTCTACATTTTATTTGATGCTCTATCCATGTTTTCTGGACATGAGCATTTAGTGGTATTCAGTAAATATCTACAAGGAATGAACAAATAAATGAATATCCAGATTCCAAGAGAGATTCTAGGCTCTAGACACACCTCTTACTTAGAAACCTCTTAAACACATTGTCACGTCTAGACCTTGGGGTTATTAATACACAGCCTGATACATTGTTGGTTTTTTGAAATCAATTTAGTGAGTTGCAGATAGCACATTAAAAATTACAGTAGCACTGAGTAAATAAATAACAGAATATATCTCATTTTGGATTGTTTCTTATAAAACAATTGTTATATATGGTTGATGTCTTTCCTGGGTCACAATGTCTCAAGGAGAAATGGAGAAAAAAAATCAAACAACAGAAATAACAACAAAAAGGCGCAACCCTGCTTCGGGAAAACACTAAATTTCTCTCAACTGCAGTTTAGCATTTCAGCAGCAACAGATCCAATATACACTGCTACACATTGCTTGACTTACAAATGTGTATCTGAGTGCCTACATGTGAAAAATATCAATCTATGAATGGGTTAAATTTGCTTTAATAAAAGTTTTTCTAGTGTTTTCTGCAAAGTAATTAACATTTTGCTGTATATAACTTAACTTTCCATTTAGGCAATTTCTTCTTACCTGACTGCAAAATAACCAAAGGCAACAAGTCCTTCCCTTCAAAAAGTTTGTGTTCATTCATGGAATCTTTGAGAGAAATATGGTTTGTGTAAATGAACACATCCAATGACTAGAATGGAGAAGGAAATGGCAACCCACTCCAGTGTTCTTGCCTGGAAAATTGCAGGGACAGAGGAGCCTAGTGGGCTGCCGTCTATGGGGTCGTGCAGAGTCGGACATGACTGAAGCGACTTAGCAGTAGCAGTAATGACTAGAAGTAAAAGGAATGTTGTATCAGAAATGATCTAAAGTGGATAGACAATTAGATTGAAGTGGACTTAAATTAACATCATTTCATCTATTATAGGGTTTAGTGATTTGATGAGTTGGTAATGCCTCATAAAATTCCACAAAATAATTTACAATGATTTTTGTTTCTCTTAAGGTGAACTACATAGAAGTATTTAGTTTGTTTATTTCTTACCTGTATCACTTGAAAGAAACAGTTGCTGCTTATTAAGCACTTCAGCCAAGTCAAGCACTGTTGTAAAAGAATTATTTTATTTAAACTCCGCCAAACCCTATAAGCAGAGAAGGCAATGGCACCCCACTCCAGTACTCTTGCCTGGAAAATCCCATGGATGGGGGACCCTGGTGGGCTGCAGTCCATGGGGTTGCTGAGGGTTGGACACGACTGAGCGACTTCACTTTCACTTTTCACTTTCATGCATTGGAGAAGGAAATGGCAACCCACTCCAGTGTTCTTGCCTGGAGAATCCCAGGGACGGGAAGCCTGGTGGGCTGCCGTCTACATGGTTGCACAGAGTTGGACACGACTGAAGTGACTTAGAAGCAGCAGCAGCAAACCCTATAAGGGGCTTCCCTCAGTAGTAAAGAACCCACCTGCCAATGCAGGATACACAGGTTCGATCCCTGGGTCAGGAAGAGCCCCTGGAGAAGGAAATGGTAACCCACTCCAGTATTCTTGTCTGAGAACTTCCATGGACAGAGGAGCCTGGTGGGCTAACAGTCCATAGGGTCAAAAAAAAGTTGGATATGACTTAGCGACTAAACAATAACAATAAACCCTATAAGATGGATTCTGTTGTTATACTCATTTTATCAACGGGACAATAAATTTGAGAGGGATTAAAATACTAACCCTAGGTAATACAGTAGAAAGATGCAGAGTTTGGGATGGAATACAAGTCTCTGTAACAGCTGGTCTGAATCAGTTCAGTTCAGTTGCTCAGTTGTGACCAACTCTTTGCAACCCCGAGGACTGCGGCATACCAGGCTTCCCTGTCCATCACCAACACAAACCAGTCTAAGTATTTTACTGCTATCACTATTTTTAATACACATATCTTATCTGGTAGGTAATTTTATAAACATGAGGTCATTTAATATTTAGAAAAATTCTGTGAGGGAAATATTTACTTCTGATAGAAAACATGTTATCTGATGTAGAAGTACCATTTTATTACAAAATATCATGGAAATATAGATATCTAGGGAGATTTTTTAATTACTCAAAATATCTCTATTGATGGAAATAATCACTAAATAATCTATAATAGGAAGAGAAAAGAGCTTTATTTGAACCAGAGTAAAAACTATAGGCTGGGAGACACAGATATGAGAAGCATTTGAGTTGCTTTTCACTGGACTACAAAATGGGAAGGCTTATAAAGGCAAAAACTGCAAAATATATGTCATCAAGAATCACAATTAAAGCTGGTAAGATTCAAGGATACTTAAGCAAGGATTTGTTGGGGCCTGAAATGGCAGCATGGTTGTAAGTGGAGAACTTGAGACCATATATTTGCAACTGGCAGGTGCTAACAGATGATATTTTGAGAATGGCTCCTGGTGTCCTTTCGTCTGATACAATTAAGAAATTTCAAGTTCTCAGTAATACAGGAAAATGTCTGAAAATGCGTCCACAATGATTACCCAGCTCCATTTTGAATTCCTGAATCACAGGCATGACTGACTGAATTCTAGTGGGGTCCCGCAGCTGGTATCAGACTCCTGATAGGCATGGCTGGGGCCAGGTGGATTCTGGGGCTGGTGTCTGCCTTCTGGTGAATGAGGCTGGGTCCAAGAACTAGTTCCAGCCCATTAATGGACAGAAATATGTCCTGCATTGACTTTCTCCAAGGGGCCTGAGCTGTTCCAGAGCAGTTGTTTGTCCACTTGTGGGTAGAACCAGATCCTGGGCCCTGTGATGGGCAAGGCCAGAACCCAGTGAGGCTAAGAGATTCAGAAGGACACCTGTCACTCTCATGGTTGAATCTGTGTCCTTGCATAGCTGCCTTCTTGGCCTGGGGTGTCCCAGGAATGAGACTGAGTGGCTATTGGGCCCATCTAAGTCTTGGTGCTAATAAGCTAGAAGGATTCCAAAATGGCATTTCCAGCACCAGTGAGCTCATGGTAGAAAGAGCTACCCAAAATGGTTGTTACCAGTGTCTACATCCCCAGGATACTCCCATTTGTTTTATACATCTCTGGGAGGCTCTCCAAGATTAAGAAATACATCTGACCCAGGCTCTTTTCAATTTATTTCTTCTGCTCTGGGTCTCTGAGCATGTGAGATTTTGGGTGCTCCCTTTAGGTAAAGAGTCTCCGTTTCCTGCTGCCCTCTGGCTCTCCTGAAAGCAAGACCTTCTGGCCTTGAAACAGTATTCTAGGGGGTCATCTTCCCAGAGCAGTACCCTTGGGTTGCAGAGTTCAAGCGGAGCTCAGACCCCTCACTCCTTGGAGAGGAGCTCTGTAATTGTGATTCTCTTTCCATTTGTGGTTTGCCTGCCGAGGAGTGTGGGTCTTGCTTTTTACTGTGTTTCCATTCCACCTACTTGTCTTGTTGTGGATGCTCTTGCAGGTCCTTAGTTATAGATTATCTTTTCTGCTAGTCTTCATGTTGTTCTCATTGATAGTTGGTTGGTAAATAGTTGTAATTTTGCTGTTCCTTTGGGAGGAAGTGATCTCAGGATCTTCGTATACTGAAATTTTGGTTACCTATCCAAGGTGTCCTATATTTTCACTGTTACATGCTCTTTTGACTATTTTTAAGAAAAGGAAGTAATCTATACTTTATTTTAATGTTGCGAGAAGTAAATCTATTTCTGACATAATTAGATGTTTATGTAGATGTAAATGTTTAAACATTTACAAAATTGGGGTTCTCCCAATTTTTAATATTAAAAATCTTTTCCCAAGATTTTTTCTGCCTCTGAAGCACCAAACCTTTAAATGGCTTATTACTTTTTGATCTCTTTGTAATTTATTTAGTAGACTTTCTTCCAGACATATAATTTCCTCTATGTAATATATTATTTATTTAATTTATATTTACATACCTTATGTTATTGTAACAGTATTTTATTATTATTTGTATATTTTTTACCTATCTAAAAGAATATTGCTTAATAAATGTGAGGGTTCATTTTATGTGTCAACTTCACAAGGCAAAGGGATGCCCAGAGAGCTGTTACTCTCTGTATAAATATTATTTATATATAAACAGTATATATATAATATAAACATTATTTCTAGGTGTGTCTGTGAGAGTGTTTCTGGAAAAACTTAGCATTTGAATTTGTAGACTGAGTAAAGATCATCAATCAAGTGATCATCATCTAATCTATTGAGGGCTTAAAGAGGACAAAAAAAATGGAAAAATGGCGACTCTGCTCTCTGAGCTAGGACCTCTGTCTTCTCCTCTTAGACATTTGAGCTCCTGGTTTGCTGCCCTTTGGATTTGGACTGCAATACGCATTAGCTCTCCTGGTTCTCCAGCTTGCAGATGGCAGTTCATGGCACTTCTCAACCTCCATAAAGTCGTAAACCAATCCTTCTTACTGACTTTTCTTATATAACTACAGACAGACCATTGATTCTTTTTCTTTGCAGAACCTAATGCAAGAAGGCAGGGATTGGTTGCATTTATAACATCATCTGGCCAAAATATTTTTATATTAGTTAACTTAGCTATTTTAATAATTATGAACCAATATCAAAGAGCATAAAATAGACAGCAACAAACTCAGGGAAACCCATTTATGTTATGAATCACAAATATAAACCTTATGCATATATGTTAATGATTAACTTGCTTTTAATTTATTAAGCATCTCAGATTGGTGAAGATCTATGCCTCTGCAAATACAGACTTCCTATTCCCCTCTCTTACTCTATAGAATTGACTAATATCCTAATGTATTTGAGCATCTAACCTCTCAAGTATTTATAATTTTACTAATCATGTGAATGATTATAAATAATATATAATATACTTTTAAATGTACATAAATCGTGTAATGCTTTGTCAAGATTTAATTAAAAGTTGGTAATCACTACTTTTAATTTTATTTGCACTTTAATATATTTTCCAGGTTACACATGAAAAGAGAATTGAAATGTAGTAGCATATTGCATTAGAAACATAGGCAAGGGATTTTTTATTTTGAGGTTGCCAATTTAGAATGAGTATTGGGAATGTTTTTTGCTGAACTCTCAAAATAAGAACAAAAAAATGAAATTTAATTGGAACCTTTTCTACTACAGAAGCTTATAATAAAAGGCTTAATTAGAGCAACACTGCAGAATTGTTTAGTTGTCATACATTTTAAAAGTTGCTGCTATACAGAGATGGTTAGATAGTATCACTGACTCAATGGACATGAATTTTAGCAAACTCTGGGAGATAGCAGACAGGGAAGGCTGGCCTGTTGTACCTCATGGAGTTACAGAGAGTTGGACATGACTTAGTGATTGAACGACAAAAACAACATACAAAGTAAAGACCGATTATGGATTTGTTGTACAGAATATCCCAGGCTGTGGGTAACTTAGAGGGATATGATGGGTCCTTCTTCACAAACTCGTAAGAAATTATGAGTCAAAAATATGATAAAGAGAAGAGAACTCTACTCAATGTGACTATAATTATTTCTATATGTGACTCAGAGAATCTCATTATTTTATAAAGATAACTTGTGGAAAAACTTTCACTAGCAATTATTCTGGAGAAGGAGATGGCACTCCACTCCAGTACTCTTGCCTGGAAAATCCCATGGATGGAGGCGCCTGGTAGGCTGCAGCCCATGGGATCGCGAAGAGTCGGACACGACTGAGCGACTTCACTTTCACTTTTCACTTTCATGCATTGGAGAAGGAAATGGCAACCCACTCCAGTGTTCTTGCCTGGAGAATCCCAGGGATGGTGGAGCCTGGTGCGCTGCCGTCCAGGAGGTCTCACAGAGTCGGACACGACTGAAGCGACTTAGCAGCAGCAGCAGCAGCAATTATTCTTCTTTTATATCAACCAGAGGGGGGAATTGGGAATTCAGAGGTTTCTGTGCTCTACTATCTGTCTCTCTGTCATCTTCCTCTTTTTTTTTTTTTTGTATTTCCCATCACATTTGAGGCTTCCCTGGTGGCTCAGATGGTAAAGCATCTGCCTGCAATGTGGAGGACCTGGGTTCCATCCCTGGTCAGGAAGATCCCCTGGAGAAGAAAATGGCAACCCACTCCAGTATTCTTGCCTGGAAAATTCCATGGACGAAGGAGCCTGGTGGGTTACACAGTCCATGGGTTTGCAAAGAGTCGGACATGACTGAGTGACTTCACTCACATTTATTCATTTGACCAGTATTTGTGGAATGCCTATTATGCATTAGTTCCTGTGGAAATAACTATTTATAGGACTCTTCAAATTGCTCATAATCTCATGGACAAAGAGGTACACTGGTGTTTTCTTCTACATAGATCTAATTATCCTCCTTAAAATATCAAATGTGAGTCTATAGATTTACCTCGCCTGCTAGTAAACATAGAGCAGATTCTTTATTAGGAAAGGAAGACCGAGGGCTCCCAGGGATGCTTCACAGGAGGCTCAGTGGTAAAGAATCTGCCTGCCAATGCACAAGCTGCCGGATTCCTGGTTGGGGATCTCCTGGAGTAGGAAATGGCAACCCACTCCAGTATTCTTGCTTGGGAAATCCCATGGACAGAGAAGCCTGGTGGGCGACAGTCCATGGGGTCCTAAAAAGTTGTACATGACTGGACTGAGGGACAGAGCACACAGAGCTCCCAGATCTCTAGATAAGACAACTCCATCTGCAATATCTATACCTCTATTCATAGGAATGAAGGGTGTGCCCCATGCAATCCTTTCACTCCTTGAAGTCTTTTTGTCCTATTCTCTCCCCCTCCCTCCCTTATAAAATGTTCAAGATTTGCTGTGGTACCTATACTCTGGTCATCTCCCTATGATTTTTGCCTCCTATTTTACATCAGTCTCTATAAAAAAATCCATATTATACCTGGAACTATTAGCTTCATTATGTTTAGAAAAAAATATCTCTCTTACAGCTGCCACAGTTAGTAGAATACAGTTTAACAATGGAGCAAAGAGACTGAAGTAAGGATAGTGAAGTTACATTCTAAGTTTGGTTTTACAATTTACTGTGTGATCACCTGAATCTCTGTTGGACTTGTCTTCCCATTGCAAAATGAAGATAACAGCCTGTCTCTGTTCAGTGGGTTGCTGTAAGATAATATGAGATAATATAAATTTTTGAAAAATTCTTAATCACTATATAAACAAAGTGTTAACAAGTATTAATATAAAATATAATGATAGAATTTGAGGATTATATTCAAATCTGTAAACACTAGTCCCTTTATATACACCATACAAACAAAATTGTCATAGGATTTGCCTTTTAAATTAAAAGTTTTCAGAGCGTCAGTTAGAGACACAATGTGATCATTAATGGAGCTGTTACAGTCTTAATTGGAAAATGAAATAGTCATAGCCCTAGAGAAAACTTGACACCTTGTTCATTATCTGAGACTTGATTTTTGTGCTGTAATTATTTTAGGATCTCATTTAAAGTTGCAGGATAACCAAATGATTGAGTTATATATGTGAATAAACTTGAATATGTGCGAAGTGAATTCTTTGATAAATATATCCTGTTGATTCGGTTTCAAGGGAATCTGCACTAATTTCAGGTCTTTTTTCATTGAACACCTAAGGGGCAGTCAGTCACTTGGAAAGAAGCATCAAAACATGTGCCTTGAGATAAGAAAACAGACTTTTAAAGTGCTAATTTATGACTTGTAATTAGCAGCAATGCCATTTACTCTGTGTTTCAATCCCAGTAAAGTTTGAAACTCTTTCCAGTAACGGCAAGATCATTAAATACCAATTCATTGTCTGAGATAAGTGTTGTGGGAGAAAAAATGAAAAGAAAAATGTGACCCCTGATGCTAACAAGATTTCTAGGCAACCAGGAAGGAAAAAGACTGAAAAGTCTTTAATAGGGCTCCAACTGTTCTTTAAGAAAAGGGAAAACCACTATTCGATCTCATTTAACTCTTATAATCAAGTTTCGCAGAAGCATTATTATAATCCTAATTTAATCAAGTTCAGGAAGAGCCTATATTAATCCCTTTTTTGAAGAGAAACAATTTTAGCTGAATGGCTCCTATAGAATAGGGCATTTAATAAATATTGCCCAGAATCATACAATTTGTCTGTGGCAGAACTAGCAGATACTATCCTACCATCTCTTAACTGTTAAATAAATACATACATGCATGAGTATATAACAGTGTTTTTAGCCATTGAAAGAACAAAGGAGGCAAATTCCTGCCCTCATGGAGTTATATTTTCCAGAGGTAGACAGAAAATTACCATATATTTAAACAAATCAGTATTACAATTTTAGTTAGCAAATGGTGAAAAGTAAAGTAATGTAAAGGGATTAAGATTGGTGGGAGGCATTTTAGAGTAGCTGGATAAGGCATTTTTTTGAAGAGGTAACAGTTGAACAGAAACTAGAAGGCAATGTAGGGAAAAGGTCTGGAAGTAAATTTAAGCCAGAAAAAGCAGCAAGTGTATATACTCAAAGTTCACTCTAAACTTGAACTATTCAAGGAAGAGAAATATGGTAGATTTGGACTGAGCAAACAAATTAGGGTGAAGATAGTGGAACAGCTATTACTAAATTTTATACAAACTAAGCTATGTAAATAATTTGAATATTACCCTATATGTGATAGGAAGCCTTTGCCTTTACATTGCAAAATAAGGAAGGTGCCTCAAGGCAAAGGCTGCCTTTGGACTTCAAAGATTTTGGACTCTAGAGGGTGGAAACACTGGACTGGAAGAAACACAAGCTGGAATCAAGATTGCCGGGAGAAATATCAATAACCTCAGATATGCAGATAACACCACCCTTATGGCAGAAAGTGAAGAGGAACTAAAAAGCTTCTTTATGAAAGTGAAAGTGGAGAGTAAAAAAGTTGGCTTAAAGCTCAACATTCAGAAAATGAAGATCATGGCATCTGGTCCCATCACTTCGTGGGAAATAGATAGGGAAACAGTGGAAACAGTGTCAGACTTTATTTGTGGGGGCTCCAAAATCACTGGAGATGGTGACTGCAGCCATGAAATTAAAAGACGCTTACTCCTTGGAAGGAAAGTTATGACCAACCTAGACAGCATATTCAAAAGCAGAGACATTACTTTGCCAACAAAGGTCCGTCTAGTCAGGGCTATGGTTTTTCCAGTGGTCATGTATGGATGTGAGAGTTGGACTATGAAGAAGGCTGAGCGCCAAAGAATTGATGCTTTTGAACTGTGGTGTTGGAGAAGACTCTTGAGAGTCCCTTGGACTGCAAGGAGATCCAACCAGTCCATTCTGAAGGAGATCAGCCCTGGGACTTCTTTGGAAGGAATGATGCTAAAGCTGAAACTCCAGTACTTTGACCACCCCATGAGAAGAGTTGACTCATTGGAAAAGACTCTGATGCTGGGAGGGATTGGGGGCAGGAGGAGAAGGGGACGACAGAGGATGAGATGGCTGGATGGCATCACTGACTTGATGGACGTGAGTCTGAGTGAACTCCAGGAGTTGGTGATGGACAGAGAGGTCTGGCATGCTGCGATTCATGGGGTCACAAAGAGTTGGACACGACTGAGCAACTGGACTGAACTGGGTGGAGCATAGGTTTATGAAGGTGCTTTTAGTGGAGGTTACAAGTGCTTGGATTAGGGTCATAATAGTAAAGGTAGAGAAATAACTGAATTCTTAATACATTTTGAAGATAGCCTGATATATAATAAATTGTTATATGCATTAAATCAGATAATGCAAAAGATTTATCATATTTAGAGTATCGAGATAGTAAACTGTAGAAAACTTAAAAATCATACAAATAAAAAGATTATATCCTAAAATTAACATAGAAATGCTTAAATTTCTATTAAAAATTAAAAACAGAGTGCTAAATAATTTTGTTACCAATCTTATTCTACTAATAAAATTAAATGTCAGAATTTGAAATTCTCTAATCCTCAGTTATTCTTTTTGTTATTTCTTCCATACATTTAAAATGGCAAAGTCTTACAGTTTAATATAGAAATGTAACAAATTTAATCCTAGCTTTTTAGAACATGCTTACATAGTGTATATAAAGTGCATCTGTTACACATATAATTTGGTATATATATTGAATTCTAATCAGTGTGTGTCTATGTATGTGTGTGTGTTTGTAGTGTTTCAGGTATAAGGCTATGCTTGAGCTCTTGCAGTAATTTTGATATTCTCATGGCAAGATGCCCATTTTAATAATTATGCAATTAGAAATTTCTCAGGATAGAACCATATGAGACTATGTTCAAACCTTCCCATCAAGACTAATGATAAATAATCTATGCACATCAAAGTGGCAAATTTTAATCAGTAATGGTGCAAGTAATGATTTGGCAACATATTATGTAAGATTGATAATGAGTTTGTTAAAAAAAGCAATCTGTGGTTGACAAGTTAGATTGAAATGAAAGCATTTGTAGCTGTAGGGTTTGGCTTCTGAATAGTAATCTGGCCCAGTTTATCTATCACAGGCTAGAATCTATGAGGTAACAGACAGGTGTTCAATTTCCAGGGTTAGTCATCTCCTTCAAGGCTTTACTGATTTTCTTCAACTTTATTAATTAGACATATGAAAGCCTGTTTTGGAGGGAGGTGAAAATTAGGATTACAACTTAAATGTTTAACTCATTATCTGATGAGCTATGATGCTCCAAGTAAAAAATTGTGATTATTTTGGGTTATTAAGAATATACACATATGATGAAGTACAGTTTTTAAAATGTTTATGTTGGGCAGTTATTGTTTAGTCACTAACTGTGTCTGACTCTTTGAGATCCCATTGACTGTAGCCCGCCAGGTTCCTCTGACCATGAGACTTTCCAGGCAAGAATACTGGAGTGGGTTGCCATTTCCTTTGCCAGATGATCTTCCCAAACCAGAGATCAAACTCACATCTTCTACATTGGTAGGCAGATTCTTTACTGCTAAGACACCAGGGAAGCACACGTTATCTGAAGGGTATTTTAGATTTCACTCCCCTCCCTACCAAAAATGCTTCAAACTTTTGAATTATAGAATTTAAGGAATGAAATCTAGGAAGGACCTCTATCATAATGCTTCTTAAAGTTTAATATGCATACAAATTACTCAGGGGTTATGTTAATAGGTAGATTCTAACTCAGGAGTTTTGGGGAAAAAGATGAAATTATTTTCTTATATTAAGCCTCCAGATGTTGGTGATATTGTGGGTTCATGGATCACACCCTTTGAGTATCAAGGTTCTAGACAACTGAAAAATGACAAGAAAAATACATAGAGTTTAATTCTATTCTTAGATTGATACAGAAAGTTGCTTTGAATTTCTGCTTGACAAAAAGGAAAAAACAGAGAATAATAAATAATGTATTGTAGGTTGTTTTAGAAAAAAAGTTATATGACATGCTATTCAACAGACGAGGGAGTATTTTATTGGAAAATTTTCTCAATACTTCCCCTCAACCAATCTCAGTTCAATTACTCACTCAGGTGTGTCCAACTCTTTTCAACCCCATGGACTGCAGCACACCAGGCTTCCTTGTCCATCACCAACTCCTGGAGCTTGCTTAAACTCATGTGCATGTAGTCGGTGATGCCATCCAACCTCTTGTCCTCTGTCAGTCCCTTCTCCTCCTGCCTTCAATCTTTCCCAGCATCAGCGTCTTTTCAAATGAGTCAGCTCTTCACATCAGGTGGCCAAAGTATTGGAGCATCAGCTTCAGCATCAGCTCTCCAATGAATATTCAGGACAGATTTCATTTAGGATTGACTGGTTTGATCTCTTGCAGACCAAGGGACTGTCAAAAATCTCCAACATCACAGTTCAAAAGAATAAATTCTTGGATACTCAGCTTTCTTTATGGTCCAAATCTCACATCCGTAAATGACTACTGGAAAAACCATAGCTTTGACTAGATAGATCTTTGTCAGCAAAGTAATCTTTCTGCTTTGTAATATGCTAACTAGGTTGATCATAGTGTTTCTTCCAAGGAGCAAGCATCTTTTACTTTCATGCTACAGTCACCATCTACAGTGATTTCGGAGCCCAAGAAAATAAAATCTGTCACTGTTTCCATTGTTTTTCCATCTATTTGCCATGAAGTGATGGGACCAGATGCCATACTCTCATTTTTCTGAATGTTGAGCTTTAAGCCAACTTTTTCACTTTCCTCTTTCACTTTCGTCAAGAGGCTATTTAGTTCTTTGCTTTCTGCCATAGGGTGGTGTTATCTGCATATCTGAGATTACTGAAATTTCTCATAGAAATCTTGAATCCAGCTTGTGCTTCATCCAGCCCAGCATTTCACATAGTTTCCCTGCATAGAAGTTAAATATGCAGGGTGACAACATACAGCCTTGAAGTACTCCTTTCCCAATTTGGAACTAATCTGTTGTTCCATGTCTGGTTCTAACTATTGTTTCCTGACCTGCATACAAATTTCTCAGGAGGCAGGTAAGGTGGTTTGGTATTCCCATCTCTTTCAGAATTTTCCACAGTTCGTTGCAATCCACACAGTCATAGGCTTTGACACAGTCAATAAAGCATAAGTAGATGTTTTTATCTGAAACTCTCTTGCTTTTTTGATGATCCAGCGGTTGTTGGATATTTGATCTCTGGTTCCTCTGCCTTTTCTAAATTCAGCTTGAACATCTGGAAGTTCTTGGCTTCATGTACTGTTGAAGCCTCGCTTGGAGAATTTTGAGCATTATTTTGCTAGCATTTAAGATGAGTGCAATTGTGCTGTAGTTTGAACATTCTTTGGCATTGCTTTTCTTTGGGATTGGAATAAAACTGACCTTTTCCAGTGCTGTGGCCACTGTTGAATTTTCCAAATTTGGGGCATATTGAGTGCAGCACTTTCACAGCATCATCTTTCAGGATTTGAAATAACTCAACTGGAATTTAAACACCGCCACTAGCTTTGTTCACAGTGATGCTTCCTAAGGCCCACTTGACTTCCCATTCCAGGATATCTGGCTCTAGGAGAGTGATCACACCGTTGTGATTATGTGTGTCATGAAGATCTCTTTTGTATAGTTCTTCTGTGTATTCTTGCAACCTCTTCTTAATGTTTTCTGTTTCTTTTAGGTACATACCATTTCTGTCCTTTATTATACCATTTCTGTCCTTTATTATACCCCATCTTTGCATCATATGTTACCATGGTATCTCTAATTTTCGTGAAGAGATCTCTAGTCTTTCCCATTCTATTGTTTTCCTCTATGTCTTTGTATTGGTCACTGAGGAAGACATTGACTGAGCAACTAATATTTAATACTTAACATGTAGTTCAGTCATTAGATGATCTCCTCAATCTATGGTCCCTTCACTGCCTCTGTTTCCATAATCATCAACTCAGTTTCCTTACTGAATTTCTCTTATGTCTTGACTAAGGTAACAATAATAATTCTTAGCTAATCTAATTACTTTGAATTAATGTATTTATTTGCTAAAGTAAACAAATGAAAAAAATCCACATTGAGTTGACACTTTTAAAACTATGATCCTGTTGAGTTTGCCTTCTCATTACATTTTTGCTCATGAAAAAATAATGGCATTTTGTTTTGTCTCAAAACTCTTATCCCATATTCCATAATATAGGGAAATCGATTGTTCAGAATCAGATTTTCAGTACAGTAAATTACATACACACACACACACACATATACAAGCAGAATAAAGATCTGAGAGTGATGATTTTCCAGGTTTTTAAGTTAAAACAGGTTTATCAGCCTACCTGTCATGAAAGTTTCTCAGCTACCTTCTTGGCCATGAATGAAGATAGAGCTACATTTGAGCTGAGATCAACGTATGGAGGACACTATGCAAGACAGAGAATAAGTATGCAAGTGGCTGAAAACACAATTCAAATTTCAAGCCACATCCTCTTTTTCCTCAGTCTCTGAGCTTTTGCCTTCTCCCACAAACAGAAAATCAAGCCCAGGGTCCTGTAATTACATTTACGGGTTCTTCCTGTGATCTCCAGATACACAAACCTTGCTCTGAATCCCTCATTTCCAGCTCTGATCTGGTCTATTATTGAATGATGAGTTTTGCTACAGGCAGGCAAAACGATACCAGAACTTATATTTCACTAAAGTTCTAGAGTTTGATTTGGAATTTTTTTTCTCTCTAAGGTTGCACAAGACTTCTAGTCTGAATTCCCAGAGGTAATATTCTTTAGTTTTTGCCATTAGATATGGCAATAGGACAAGAATAAGTCTTCTTGATATTAAAGCAAAAATTGTACCAAATAAAGTTAAACAGGCAAGGACAACATTTGTTAAGGCAATCAGTAGGAAAGAGATGTCAGAACACTGAACTCAACTCTGCTGAAGCAAAGAGAAATAGGGATTTTAAAGGTGGGAAAAGCTGGGGGGAAAGTACCCAAGGAGGTAAGCCCATTTGTGTTTGCCAAAGGAATATGAAATTTTCCATAGCTTTATGATAGGGGAAGTTTTGAAACTTGGGACAAGGCACTCACCATCTTTCCAAGTTACTCTCCTACCCTTCCACTGAACATGGGGTAATTCTCTGACAGTTAAGTTTCAAAGAGATAGCTTCCAGGGCCTTCAGAAAGACATTAATGGGCTGTAAAATTGGCAAAAGACTTATGAAAATATTCATATATCCAAGGAAAGCAAAGCAGGAAGCCAAGAGATACCTGGAATAACAGGCAAACTTGGCCTTTGTGTACAAAATGAACCAGGTCAAATGCTAACAGAGTCTTTGCCAAGAGAATGCACTGATTATAGCAAACACCCTTTTTCAAGAACATGAGAGAAGACTCTACACATGGACATCACCAGATGGTCAATTCCAAAATCAGACTGATTATATTCTTTGCAGCCAAAGATGGAGAAGCTGTATACAGTCAGCAAAAATAAGACCGAGAGCTGACTGTGGCTCAGATCATGAACTCTTTATTGCCAAATTCAGACTTAAATAAAAGTAGAGAAACCACTAGACCATTCAGGTATGACCTAAATGAAATACCTTACAACTATACACTGGAAGTGACAAATAGATTCAAGGTATTAGATTTGATAGAGTTCCTGAAGAACTATGGATGGAGTTTCATGACATTGTACAGGAGGCAGTGATCAAGACCATCCCCCAAAAAAAGAAACGCAAAAAGGAAAAATGCTTGTCTGAGGAAGCACTACATATAGCTGAGAAAATAAGGGAAGTAAAAGGCAAAGGAGAAAAGGAAAGATATACCCATTTGAATGCAGAGTTCCAAAGAACAAGGAGAGAATAAGAAAGCCTTCCTCAGTTATCAATGGAAAGAAATAGAAGACACGATAAAATGGGAAAGCCTAGAGACCTCTTCATGAAAATTAGAGATATCAAGGGAACATTTCACACAAAGATGGACACAATAAAGGACAAAAATGGTATGGACCTAACAGAAGCAGAAGATATTAAGAAGAGGTGGCAAGAATACACAGAAGAACTGTACAAAAAGATCTTCATGACCCAGATAACCATGACAGTGTGATCACTCACCTAGAGCCAGACATCCTGGAATGGGAAGTCAACTGGGCCTTAGGAAGCATCACTATGAACAAAGCTGGTAGAGGTGATGGAATTCCAGTTGAGCTCTTTCAAATCCTGAAAGATGATGCTGTGAAAGTGCTGCAGTCAACATGCCAGCAAATTTGGAAAACTTGACAGTGGCCACAAGACTGGAAATGGTCAGTTTTCATTCCAATCCCAAAGAAAGTAAATGCCAGTGAATGTTCAAACTACCACACAGTTGCACTCATCTCACACACTAGCAAAGTAATGCTCAAGATTAACCAAGCCAGGCTTCCACAGTACGTGAACCATGAACTTCCAGATGTTCAAGCTGGTTTTAGAAAAGGCAGAAAAAACAGATTTCAAATTACCAACATCTGTTGGATCATCAAAAAAGCATGAGAAGTCCAGAAAAACATCTACTTATGCTTTATTGACTATGCCAAAACCTTTGACTATGTGGATCACAACAAACTGTGGAAAATTCTGAAAGAGATGGGAATACCAGACCCCCTGACCTGCCTC
This sequence comes from Bos indicus, assembly GCF_029378745.1. Lineage (NCBI taxonomy): Eukaryota > Metazoa > Chordata > Mammalia > Artiodactyla > Bovidae > Bos > Bos indicus. Next base: position 55,378,886 of record NC_091765.1, on the reverse strand, counting down.
TTGAGAAATCTGTATGCAGGTTAGGAAGCAACAGTTAGAACTGGACATGAAACAACAGATTGGTTCCAAATAGGGAAAGGAGTTCATCAATTGTCACACTGCTTATTTAACTTATATGCAGAGTATATCATGGAAATGCTGGGCTGGATGAAGCACAAGCTGGAATCAAGATTGCCGGGAGAAATATCGACAACCTCAGATATATAGATGACACCACTCTTATGGCAGAAAGTGAAGAAGAACTAAAGAGCCTCTTGATGAAAATGAAAGAGGAGAGTGAAAAAGTTGGCTTAAAACTCAACATTCAGAAAACTGAGAGTATGGCATCAGGTCCCACCACTTCATGGCATTTAGATGGGGAAATAGTGGAAACAGTGGCTGACTTTATTTTTGAGGGCTCCAAAGTTACTGCAGATGGTGACTTCAGCCATGAAGTTAAAAGATGCATACTCCTTTGAAGGAAAGTTATGACCAACCTAGATAGCATATTAAAAAGAAGAGACATTACTTTGCCAACAGAGGCCCATCTAGTCAAGGCTTTGGTTTTTCCAAGAGTCATGTATGGATTTGATAGTTGGATTATAAAGAAAACTGAGTGCCAAAGAATGATGCTTTTGAACTGTGGTGTTGGAGAAGACTCTTGAGAGTCCCTTGGACTGCAAGGAGATCAAACCGGTCCATCCTAAATGAAATCAGTCCAAATATTCACTGGAAGAACTGATGTTGAAGCTGAATTTCCAATACTTTGGCCACCTGATGTGAAGAGCTGACTCATTTGAAAAGACCCTGATGCTGGGAAAGATTGAAGGCAGGAGGAGAAAGAGACGACAGAGGATGAGATGGTTGGATGATATCCCCGACTCAATGGACATGGGTTTGAGTAAATTCCAGGAGTTGGTGATGACAGGCAAGCCTGGTATGCTACAGTCCATGGGGTCGCAAAGAGTCAGACAAGAAAGACTGAGTGACTGAACTGAACCTAACAGAACTGATATCCGAGGGGCAAAGAAAAAGTCTGTAATTACAAGTTTTCTAAAATAAATTATGAGAGAAAGAATTTCAGGGGTCTAGAGTAAGGTGTATCCTATCTAAAGTTTATAATCAAACTGAGAGAAATGTTAAGCCATCTTTCTCAGTAGTTATATTGATGCTCATTTAGAATCTGCTATTAGGATCTCTAGGAAACAAAATCTAATCCGATTGCATTCTATTGGCTTTCTAGATCTGCTGTTTCCAAGTTTGTCATCCTTGGAGGTCTAAAACAGCAGGAATATTTTACCCCAGTTCTGGAAGCTGGAAATCTGAAATCCAGATGTTGGCAAGTTCCTGCTCCCAAAGTAGGCTTTCACAGAGAATCTTTCCTTATATCTTCCAGCTCCTGGTGGCTTCAATATCCCATATGGTCTCCATTTTCATATGGCTTTCTCTACTCTCTCTGTTTCCCCTCTGTGTGTCATTTATGAAGATACTTGACACTGAATTTAGCCTGTATATTCCAGGATTATCTTATGTTTATATCCTTAATTTAATCACAACTGAAAAGACCCTTTCCCCAAATAAAGTCACATTTTCTGTCTCCAAGGGATGGACATGGAGAGGCCTTTGAGGATCATTCAATCCACTACACTGTGCTTATACTTAAAATCTTCCTAAGCAGACACATTTCCTTCAAATTCCTCAGTTATTCTAGAGGCTCTGTTACATCTCTAAGGCCCACTCCTCACAACTTTATCCTTGAACTAAGCAGGATCTTAGAGTTATTTCCTCACTGTTGCCAAACAAGAACATGTTGTATATAATGGTAAGTAAGGAATGGATACAAAATGATAGGAACAACTCCATAATACTTTTAATTTACTTAACAGAGATATAATTTGGTTTACCTGTCAATATGTTACATAAGTGAAATACTATGGCTTGCCCAACAGAATTTTTCTGATAGAAAAGGGATAGTTAGGGACTTTGGGAAAGTCATTTATACACTGCTATATTTAAAATGGATAATCAGCAAAGGCCTATTGTATAGCACATAGAACTCTGCTCAATGTTATGTGCCAGTCTGATGTGATGTGGCTTTGGGTGAGAATGGATACATGTATATGTTTGGCTGAGTCCCTTTGCTGTCCACCTGAAATCACCACAACATTGTTAATTGGCTATACCCAAATACAAAATGTATTCAATGTTAAAAAAAATAACTTTTTTAATTAAAAAAAAGAAATAAAATCCAAGCCCGTTTTAAGTTGAGAGATAACTTTTTGAGAAAGAATACCTCTTGAAAGAGTTACTAAATTTGCATTTAATTCCTAAGTAGACTTTAAGAAAAGTTTATGCTTTGGAGAAAATTCAATGCTGACACCAAAGATAGCATATACAAAGTCAAGAGAGAAGCATACGCTACACTACGCTAAGTCACTTCAGTCATGTCCTACTCTGTGTGACCCCATAGACAGTAGCCTACCAGGCTCCCCCATCCCTGGGATTCTCCAGGCAAGAACACTGGAGTGGGTTGCCATTTCCTTCTCCAATGCATGAAAGTGAAAAGTGAAAGTGAAGTCGCTCAGTCATGTCCAACTCTTAGCGACCCCATGGACTGTAGCCTACGAGGTTCCTCCGTCCATGGTATTTTCCAGGCAAGAGTACTGGAGTGGGGTGCCATTGCCTTCTCCAGAGAGAAGCGTAGTGGTGAGTTATTTTTTGAATCATTCATGATTTGATGCTGCTGATGCCTATAGTGTAAGGAAGTATAGTATCAGAGAAACAAAGGTGTCTGATTTTGAAAAATATCCTATCATTTATTAAATATAAAAGCATGTTTAAATACTTTGTGATCAAGAGGAATTCTTGTTGATTATTCAGATGACTCATTTGAGAATGACAAGATAAAAATTATGTAGACAGTTTTTATAGACAAATAATAAAATCCTTATTAACCCCATACTTGGAGATATAATAGCAAAAAGATGCTAAAATTATGGATAAATGAAAGAATAAAAATGAGAAAAATCCATAGATGTGGATATAAAGAATGGAAGTTTAAAGTTCAATTACTTATGGTCTTGATGATGTTTTAGAATGCACATTTTCTTCTTACTTTGAGACATAACTATCCTCTCAGTTTGATCAATACCAAAAGTTGAGAGAAATTTCTTTATAAATATTGTAACAACATAATATTCATATTACTGTCAATATTAAAAATACACTCATTTATGCTTTCTGAACAAAGTGCCCCTTTTATTGAAATATTTTGTACTTTCATATTTAACAATAATGCCACTTCAGAAGTGAAAAATATTAATACTGTCAATAAATGAGAAAACTCATAATTTATTAAAAATTAATTCAGGAGAAGAGTCAGGCTACATTTGAAAATAATTTTAAATTCAAAAAGTGAACACAGTCTTTTGGACTCTGTGGGAGAGGGAGATGGTGGGATGATTTGGGAGAATGGCATTGAAATATGTATAATATCATATATGAAATGAGTTGCCAGTCCAGGTTCAATGCACAATACTGGATGCTTGGGGCTGGTGCACTGGGACAACCCAGAGGGATGGTATGGGGAGGGAGGAGGGAGGAGGGTTCAGGATGGGGAACACGTGTATACCTGTGGCAGATTCATGTTGATATATGGCAAAACCAATACAATATTGTAAAGTTAAATAAAATAAAAAAGAATGTTGATTCAAAAAAAAAAGTGAAAATATAAGACAGATATATATGGAGAAATAAAATCTAATTTCAGAATTACATTTCACAATACAAATTATTTATGTCTTCTATTAAGAAAAACATATTCATATAGTACAATAGATTTGTACTCATTATTTAAAAAACTCATGATCTTCTATGACAGAGTATAGATCTGTTAGATTAAAAAAAAAAAAAAAACTAGCTAATGCTTGTTACCATTCCAATATAGCCTAAATTTATAAAAGAAGAGTTAGTTATGTATGAATGAAAGCAAGGATAAGAAATGGTAAAAATAATCTAAGTGATTCTTTGGTGCTTTCTGTCAGTTAGGGAAGTATTCCTAATTTTCATAACTTATGAAAAATCACAAGATAATAAAAATCTAATAGAGAGAGTCCAAAACTCTAAATTACTATTATCTATTATCAACTACAATAGCCAGTTTGCCGAAAAAAAAAAATAGTAGGGGATTTATATGATCACACAACAGAAGACAGACTTAAGTATATCATTAAAATTCTCTTGGTTTTGCCTTTTTCCCCGTACAAATTTCACACTCATCCTTGCTAGCATCATGGATACCCAGTATCTACACATTCCAGGACTCAGAAATGACGATCACTCCATCCTCCATGTAGGGAGGAGATCTCCTTTACTTAAACATTAAAAATAATAATCATAAAATATCCTCAATTCTTTGTTATTAGTCTTACTAAGTCACTTTCTCACAACTAAGACAATCACACTGATTAGTTTAAGCGATTCCTTGTAATCTCATAGAAGTGAGTATTGCTCACATCACTCGTACAAAATTCGGGAGGCCTTGAGTACAGAGACTATTAACATTTGCTCACTCTTGAACACCATGGACTTAATATTTCTTAAAAGAGACCAAAAATATGCATACATTGTGGTCAAAATAGAATGAGAAACATACATTTTCTGCTAAAAAACTGCGTTTTTTTAATTTTTATTTTTTTTGTCTTATTGGAGAGAACTATCCACTGATTCAGGATTTCTCTGGACCACTGGCATCAAAATCAACTCAAGTGCTTGTTGCAAAAATTCAGACATATTTTTACCTACCTGGCACAGTTAATCAGTGAACAAAGGACTCAAAATTCTGCATTTTAAATAAGCCCCCCAGGGAATTTTTATGCACATTGCATTTTTAAGATACAGTAGAAATAATTATATACTCTTTGAATCTGTAGGGTGACTCACCCTTTGTCCATATTATTGTGCTCCCAGTGATTCACATCATAGCTGGCATAAAGTATTCTTATTGGTATACATTTCTTAAAAGAGTGCACAAATGATTGTAGTGTGTGGTTCACTGAAAAATAAATGCCAAACTCTCAGAATAGGTCAGAATCTTGCATGAACTTCTGTGGATTGGAGAATGAGAGACCTTCAATAGGTGATGAATTAACTAGGCACTAAATTTGTAAAAGCCTGTGTCACACCGGTGTTCTTTTTGCTTCCCATTGTGGTCTGTAAACCACTAAACATCTGTTTTTTTTTTTTTTTTTTTTTTAATCCCTAATAATTTAAGACTTAAATTATTCAATTACACGTCCTTCTTTATTTGTTCAATGCTACTTTCTACCAAACCTCTAGGCATTTCATTCACTAGAGATTTTGAGGCCGAATATGCCATAATTCAGAATTCATGACAAAGGTATGTCATATCTAATAAATGACTTCTCAGATTTTTTCATCTGAGTTTTTTCCTAAACTCTGTTTCCTTATTACTTTGGCATATTTCTTATGTGTATTTACTTTCCTTGCTGCTCTCATACTCCAGGATACTATGAATTTATGCTTGGATCTACTTCAAAACCGGCATTCAAATTTCAATTTCATTCTCCCCCAAAATCCCTCCCCAACTGTTCCCCAACTGTTGAAATAATATGTTCCATGTTAATCTGCATTTTTGTATGCTTAACATCCTGGAATTTCTTTTTCTTCTATTTGGGAAAAATAAAAACACTATTACAAATTACCTAAGCAGCATACATGTTTTACTTATGCAGCCTTGGTTTTTTAACTTTACTCATTCCTTAGAATCTAACACCACATTATCTCTTTCAGAACTTTAAGCTGTTTTTATTTTATTGCAAGCACTTGTCACACACTATTCTCTGTGCCTACAATATACCCGTTATCCTCCATTAGCTCCCATTGGCCTTTTACTTCTCAATTAACTTTGATTATTGAAGGAATTTTTGTAACCCATACTTTGTCAGGCTCAGATAGCACCATTCTCACTTTTACACTGTATTGTGTGTGCTCATGTGTGTGTAATCACTCGGTCAGGTCCAACTCTTTGTGATCCCATGGGCTGTAGCCCACTAGGTTCCTCTTTCTAAGGGATTTTTCAGGCAAGAATACTGGAGTGGGTTACCATTTCCTACTCCACAGGATCTTCCTGACCCAGGGTTTGAACTTGCATCTCTTGCATATTCTGCATTGACAGGTGAATTCTTTACTACTGAGCCACCTGGGAAGCTTATACTATATACAAATGTTTACAAATAAATAATATCACTAGTTATTAATGTCTTACTATTCTCTCCATGCAGTAAATTCCATGAGAGCAGAACACTGCCTAGTAAGTAAAAGGTTCTTATTAAATATATTTAATTAATGAAAAATGTTATGCTTCTAAACTTCAGTTTTATTATTTTTGATCTATAGCCAGTAACTAGCTTAAAGCTTTCTTGCTCTGAATGCATTTATTCAAGCACCTATCACAGTACCTCACATAAACCAGCAGCTCAAAACCTGTGTGAATTTTTCTTTCTTTCCTTCTTAATGGACTTCTTTAATGATAACATGTATATGATGAGATAATATTGGAAAGGAGATTGCATTTGGATTTGTTTCAAACTGAATTCAGATTTATAGATATTGTCATTTAAAATGTAACTGCATGTATTGTTCTGCTATTTCTTTCATGTTTGCATATAGGAATTTTTGTTAATTTTACCCTTTTGGAATCTTAATTCTCTAGGAAAATAAGATAGCTTTAGTTGATTCCTTATATCACAGGCTGCATTAAAATCAAGACTAGAGAGACTTTTCAGAACTTCACTCTGCCAAGAAAATGAAAACATATCCCTACTCTTTGAGGTACTGTAGCTGTTATAGACATCTCTGAGGACCTGTCAATTTTATAATCATTCCACCTTTATAGTTAATGATATGTTTTTATTAAGAAAAACTCATGCAGTTAAGAAAAATATTTTTCTGTGTGGTGTGTTACAAATATTCAGATGATGGTTTGTTCTTTTTGTATGAAACTATGCTGAAATGCAAAAAAAGCAAGAAATGTAAAAAAGCAAAATGGCTCTCTGAGGAGGCCTTACAAATAGCTGTGAAAAGAAGAGAAGCTAAAGCAAAGGAGAAAAGGAAAGATATTCCCATCCGAATGCAGGGTTCCAAAGAGAATTGCAAGAAGAAATAAGAAAGCCTCCCTCAGCAATCAATGTAAAGAAATAGAGGAAAACAGCAGAATGGGAAAGACTAGAGATCTCTTCAAGAAAATTAGAGATACCAAGCAAACATTTCATGCGAAGATGGGCTCGGTAAAGGAGAGAAATGGTATGGATCTAACAGAAGCAGAAGATGTTAAGAAGAGATGGCAAAGAAGAACTGTACGAAAAAGATATTCATGACCCAGATAATCACGATGGTGTGATCACTCACCTAGAGCCAGACATCCTGGAGTGTGAGGTCAAGTGGGCCTTAGAAAGCATCACTACGAACAAAGCTAGTGGAGGTGATGGAATTCCAGTTAAGCTCTTTCAAATCCTGAAAGATGATGCTGTGAAAGTGTTGCACTCAATATGCCAGCAAATTTGGAAAACTCATCAGTGGCCACAGGACTGGAAAAGGTCAATTTTCATTCCAATCCCAAAGAAAGGCAATGCCAGAGAATGCTCAAAATACCACACAATTGCACTCATTTCACACACTAGTAAAGTAATGCTCACAATTCTCCAAGCCAGGCTTCAGCAATATGTGAACCGTGAATTTCTAGATGTTTAAGCTGGTTTTAGGAAAGGCAGGGGAACCAGAGATTAAATTGCCAACATCCGCTGGATCATCGAAAGAGTAAGAGAGTTCCAGAAAAACATCTATTTCTGCTTTATTGACTATGCCAAAGCCTTTGACTGTGTGGATCACAATAAACTGTGGAAAATTCTGAAAGAGATGGGAATAACAGACCACCTGACCTATGTCTTGAGAAACCTATATGCAGGTCAGGAAGCAACAGTTAGAACTGGACATGGAACAACAGACTGGTTCCAAATAGGAAAAGGAGTATGTCAAGGCTATATATTGTCACCCTGCTTATTTAACTTATATGCAGAGTACATCATGAGAAATGCTGGGCTGGAAGAAGCACAAGCTGGAATCAAGATTTCCAGGAGAAATATCAATAACCTCAGATATGCAGATGACACCACCCTTATGGCAGAAATTGAAAAGCAACTAAAAAGCCTTTTGATGAAAGTGAAAGAGGAGAGTGAAAAAGTTGGCTTAAAGCTCAACATTCAGAAAATGAAGATCATGGCATCTGGTCCTATCACTTCACAGGAAATAGATGGGGAAACAGTGGAAACAGTATCAGACTTTATTTTGGGGGGCTCCAAAATCACAGCAGATGGTGATTGCATCCATGAAATTAAAAGACACTTACTCCTTGGAAGGAAAGTTATGACCAACCTAGATACCATATTAAAAAATAGAGATATTACTTTGCCAACAAAGGTCCATCTAGGCAAGGCTATGGTTTTTCCAGTGGTCATGTATGGATGTGAGAGTCGGACTATAAAGAAAGCTGACTGCTGAAGAATTCATGCTTTTGAAATGTGGTATTGGAGAAGACTCTTAAGACCCCCTTGGACTGCAAGGAGATCCAACCAGCCTATCCTAAAGGAGATCAGTCCTGGGTGTTCATTGGAAGGACTGATGCTGAGGCTGAAACTCCAATACTTTGGCCACCTCATGCAAAGTGTTGACTCATTGGAAAATCCTCTGATGCTGGGAGGGATTGGGGGCAGGAGCAGAAGGGGACAACAGAGGATGAGATGGCTGGATGGTATCACAGACTCCATGGACATGAGTTTGAGTGAACTCCAGGAATTGATGATGGACAGGGTGGCCTGGTGTGCTGCAATTCATGGGGTTGCAAAGAGTCGGACATGACTGAACTGAACTGAGCTGATGCAGAAGTGATGTATATAAATGTATTAATGCTATTTTAGACATCTATATTATTATTTTATAAGTATTTATTATTTTTTGTTAAAAGATGATGGTATTATATTGCTTTTTTAAACATTTTGTTTTATTTAACTTTACAATATTGTATTGGTTTTGCCATATATCAAAATGAATCTGCCACAGGTACACATGTGTTCCCCATCCTGAACCCGCCTCCCTCCTCCCTCCCCATACCATCCCTCTGGGTCGTCCCAGTCCACCAGCCCCAAGAATCCAGTATCGTGCATCGAACTTGAACTGGCAACTCGTTTCATATATGATATTATACATATTTCAATGCCATTCTCCCAAATCATCCCACCCTCTCCCTCTCCCACAGAGTCCAAAAGACTGTTCCATACATCAGTGTCTCTTTTGCTGTCTGGTATACAGGGTTATTGTTACCATCTTTCTAAAATCCATATATATGTGATAGTATACTGTATTGGTGTTTTTACATCTGGCTTACTTCACTCTGTATAATAGGCTCCAGTTTGATCCACCTTATTAGAACTGATTCAAATGTATTCTTTTTAATGGCTGAGTAATACTCCATTGTGTATATGTACCACAGCTTTCTTATAAGAAAGATGATGGTATTATATTTCTTTTATGATATAGTACCTTAAGTTTCTGGGAATAGAAATGCATTACAATAAAAACATGTAAGAAAAAAGGGCAATGCCAAAGAATGTTCAAACTACCATACTCATTTCACTCACTTCACATGCTAGCAAAGGAATGCTCAAAATCCTTCTAGCAAGGGTTCAACAGCATGAGAACTAAGAACTTCAACATGTACAAACTGGATTTAGGAAAGGCAGAGGAACCAGATCAAATGTCCAACATCTATTGCCTCACAGAAATAGCTAGAGAATTCCAGAAAAACATCTGCTTCATTGACTATGCTAAAGCCTTTGACTGTGTGGACCACAATAAACTGTAGAAAATTCAACAGATGGTAATACCAGACAACCTTACCTGCCTCCTGAGAAACATGTATGTAGATCAAGAAGCAACAGTTAGACTGGACATGGAACAATGGACTGGTTCCAAATTGGGCAAGGAGTATGTCAAGGATATATATTGTCATCCTGCTTATTTAATTTATATGCAGAGTACATCATGCTGGGCTGAATGAAACACATGCTAGAATCAAGATTGCTGAGAGAAATATTAGTAACCTCAGATATGCAGATGACACCATCCTTATGGCAGAAAGCAAAGAGGAATTAAAGAGCCTCTTGATAAACGTGAAGAGGACAGTGAAAAAGCTGGCTTTAAACTCAATGTTCAAAAAACAAAGCTCATGGCATCCAGTCCCATCTCTTCATGGCAAACAGATGGCGAAACAGTGGAAACTTTGTTTTATTGGTCTCCAAAATCACTGCAGACAGTGACTGCAGTCACAAGATTAAAAGACACTTGTTCCTTGGAGGAAAAAAAAAAATGACCAACCTAGATAGCATATTAAAAACAGAAACATTACTTTGCCTACAATGGTCCATATATTTAAAGCTGTGGTTTTTCCTGTAGTCATGAGAGCTAGACAATAAAAAAGGCTGAGTGCCAAAAAATTGATGCCATCGAACCAACTGTGGTGCTGGAAAAGATTCTTGAGACTCCCTTGGATTGCAAGAAGATAAAACCAGTCAATCCTAAAGGAAATCAACCTTTAGCATCTTTCATGTTTTATTTCCATTAGGAAATACTGAATATTCTTTGTAAGGATTGATGCTAAAGCTGAAGCTCCAATACATTAGCCCATGTGAAGATGCCGATGTGAAGATGGGATGTGAAGAGCCAACTCTCTGGAAAAGATCTTGATGCTGGCAAAGACTGAAAGCAGGAGGAGAAGAGGACAATAAAAGATGAGATGGATCCATGGCGTCACTGACTCAATGGACATGAATTTGAGCGTAGTCCAGGAGATGCTGAAGGACAGGGAAGCCTGCTGTACTACAGTTCATGAGATTGCAGAGTTGGACACAACTGAGTGACTGAACAAAAACAACAATAATACAAAAATAATTACACCTTCTTCAGAAGCTTTATTTTAATCTTTTAAGTTTAAAGTTACTAGAAACTATTTGGAAAAAATATTTCTTATTAGTAATTTTTATATAAAATATTTACTTTTCTTTTGTTCATGTTACTCAAAATGTAAACTAAACTTTATTTAAAGATACTGTTATTAGACTTTACAAGAAATTTTTAAATCTTTTTCATAAATTTTCAAAATATCTTTTCTTGAGCATTTGCTGCTGCTATAACTAATAAAAATTATTTAATAGACAAATAAAAACTTTGGATTTCAAAACTTGATGAGGCTTGCCAATCTGCTAGAGCTTTACACCATCTGAGTTTTATACCATCTGGGTCCATGGAGCCTATTCTGTAACAGACAAGAACGGTTTAGGAGCCATACATGGAATAAAAATCACAGTGGAACTCTAAATTTTCAGAATATGAATTTTATGACACTTCAGCACAGACTGCTCTTCTATATTCACCAACCTAAAAATGGACAAAGATTGAGGGAACTACTGTGGCTAGTGTATTCTGATACTACAGAAATAGGAAAAATAAAACAAAAATCACTCATTGAAACTATGTTTCTGCCCAATTAAAGACAAGGTAAATTTCCTCCTTTAGTCTTTAATCCTATTCTGCTTACGAATTTCCATTATTTCCTGGCTCTTAGACATATGCATGTTTCAAATCATTTAGTGACCATGTGCGATATGGTTTTGGTCTTGAGTGCAACAGTAAGCTATTGATTCACACAACTTAAAATATTACATGGAGCCGTTCTGGCAACTTGAAGATCATCCTGAGCATGGCATACTGAAAACACAACTGATACATTTTAATGAAATGGGTCAAAACATCAACAGATCTGTGAATTAAAAGTAATAAAAGCTGTAGTCACACACCATGAAGTAGATTTTATGGTGCTCTCAATTAGTCAATCATTCAATGAATATTGATTGACCACATATTATAGACTCTGCATCATATCAGTAAACAAATATAAGAAGTGCTGTTATTCCTTGCATTCTTTGAGCTTACAAAGCAGTGAAAAGATGAAATCATCTCATATGGTATATTAATAGATGTAAAACATCACCACATAATTACATTTAAACGAATGCTTCTTGTGATGACCTTTATTTTAGGAACCAACAAAATGATTTCTCCTTTCTTATGGGTATTTTGATATTTTTCTTAAGTTTTGCTGTATTTATCCTATACCAATACATATTATATTATTATTATTACTCTTTAAGTTTTTTCAAACTCCCTTTGAACATAGTTGGAAATCTTGATTGCCCAGTTGTTAAATTGAAGTTGTCTTGATTATTTAGAGATTATTTAGATATGTGGTAGGACTTGAAATTCAGTAGAGAAATAAGATTTAATTTTGGAAGTGGGGAGCAACAGGAAAGAGAATGGGAGTAATGATCAATATGTCATTCTACTAAGGGAAAGAAATGGGTATGGAAACAGCAAAAGGGATACAACAAGTTGTAGACCAGCCAGATAACTGAGGGCCATGTGTATCAGGAAAATGGGTGCAAACTGGAGTTGGTAGAGGATAGGAAGCCATTGGAATTGTATGATTCTGGGTACTGTATGATGAAATGTATATTAGAAATGTAATTTAAAGAGTCCAAGATGAATTATATTGAGTAAAATAAGAAAAAAAAAGAAAGAGGCAATGATAATCACAATATCAAAAACAACATCATATTAGGGAGGTTTTTAATAAATAAATTTAGTAATGTAATGGAAACATAAATAAAAATTAAAAATTTTATCATAAATAGTAATACTTGAATTACTATTTAGCTCAGCTGGTAAAGAATCTGCCCGCAATGCAGGAGAACCAAATTCGATTCCTGGGTCAGGAAGATCCCCTGGAGAAAGGATAGGCTACCCACACCAATATGCTTGGGCTTCCCTTGTGGCTCAGCTGGTAAAGAATCTGCCTACAGTGCATAAGAGCTGAGTTTGATTCCTGAGTTGGGAAGATTCACTGGAGAAGGGAAAGGCTACCCACTCCAGTATTCTGGCCTAGAGAAGTCCATTGAAATAAAGGGAATGGGGTCCATGGGGTCCCAAAAAGTTGAACACAACTGAGTGACTTTCACTTTCACTTTAATATTTAGATTAATTGAGCTGAGTCAGTATTTTAATGTCAGTTCAGTTCAGTTTAGTCGCTCAGTCATGTCTGACTCTTTGGAACCTTATGAACCTCAGCACACCAGGCCTCTCTGTCCATCACCAACTCCCAGAGTTCACCCAAACCCGTGTCCATCGAGTCGGTAACGCCATCCAACCATTTCATCCTCTGTTGTCCTCTTCTCCTCCTGCCTTCTATCTTTCCCAGCATCAGGGTCTTTTCCAATGAGTCAGCTCTTAACATCAGGTGGCCAAAGTACTGGAGTTTCAGCTTCAACATCAGTCCTTCCAGTGAACATCCAGGACTGATCTCCTTTAGGGTGGACTGGTTGGATCTCCTTGCAGTTCAAGGGACTCTCAAGAGTCTTCTCCAACACCACAGTTCAAAAGCATCAATTCTTTGGTGCTCAGCTTTCTTTATAATCTAACTCTCACATCCATACATGACCACTGGAAAAATCATAGCCTTGACTAGCAGACCTTTGTTGGAAAAGTAATGTCTCTGCTTTTCACTATGCTATCTAGGTTGGTCATAACTTTCCTTCCAAGGAGTAAGTGTCTTTTAATTTCATGGCTGAAATCAACATCTGTAGTGATTTTGGAGCCCCCCCCCCAAATAAAGTCAGCCACTGTTTCCCCATCTATTTGCCATGAAGTGATGGGACCGGATGCCATGATCTTAGTTTTCTGAATGTTGAGCTTTAAGCCAACTTTTTCACTCTCCTCTTTCACTTTCATCAAGAGGCTCTTTAATTCTTCTTCACTTTCTGCCATAAGGTGGTGTCATCTGCATATCTGAGGTTATTTTAATGTATGCAGTGTTAAAATGTAAAGAGATCAGCTTAATGGAATTGCTTTAAAGAATAATTCAATAATATGATATTTGATTATTAATCTTAAGAAAAAATTTTATTATATTCAATTTGTCTGTGATGCATTTATATAAAGATAAAATAATAAGGTAATGCTTAATTATTATAAAAGGGATGTTGACCAAAAATACTTTTTTAATATTCTTGTTATATCATGATTGCAAAAGTGTTATTTTACTTGTAAACATTTTTGCTATATTATGCAAAAACACAAAATTATATTATAATATATAAAATTCCCCAGTGATCAATGCAAAGAAATAGAGGAAAACAATAGAGTGGGAAAAATTAGAGATCTCTTCAAGAAAATTAGAGATACCAAGGGAACATTTCATGCAAAGATGGGCACAATATAGGACAGAAATGGTATGGACCAAACAGAAGCAGAAGATATTAAGAAGAGGTGGCAGAAATACACAGAAGAACTATATAAAAATAAATCTTCATGACCCAGATAATCACTATGGTGTGATCACTTACCTAGAGCCAGACATCCTAGATTGTGAAATCAAGTGGGCCTTAGGAAGCATCACTATGAACAAAGTTAGTGGAGGTGATTTAATTCCAGTTAAGGTCTTTCAAATCCTGAAAGATGATGCTGTGAAAGTGCTGCACTCAATATGCCAGCAAATTTGGAAAACTCAGCAGTGGCCACAGGACTGGAAAAGGTCAGTTTTATTTCAATCCCAAAGAAAGGCAATGCTAAAGAATGCTCAATCTACTGCACAATTACAATAATCTCACATGCTAGTAAAGTAATGCTCAAGTCTCTAAGCCAGGCTTCAACAGTACGTGAACCATGAACTTCCAGATGTTCAAACTGGATTTAGAAAAAGCAGAGGAATGAGAGATCAAATTGCCAACATCTGTTGCATTATCAAAAAAGCAAGAGAGTTCCACAAAGACATCTACTTTTTTTTTTTTTTTTTTTACTATGCCAAAGCATTTGACTGTGTGGATCACAACAAACTGTGCAAAGTTCTTCAAGAAGTGGGAATGCCAGACCACCTGACCTTCCTCTTGAGAAATCTGTATGCAGGTCCAGAAGCAACAGTTAGAACTGGACATGGAACAACAGACTAGTTCCAAATAGGGAAAGGAGTACATCAAGGGTGTATATCGTCACCCTGCTTATTTAACTTATATGCAGAGTACATCATGAGAAATTCTGGGCTGGATGAATCACAAACTGTAATCAAGATTGCCATGTGAAAAATCTCGTAAAAAATATCAGATATGAAGATGATACCACTTTATTGGCAGAAAGTGAAGGAGAAATAAAGAGCATATCGATGAGGGTGAAAGAGGAGATGAAAAAGTTGGTTTAAATCTCAAAATTCAGAAAACGAAGCTCATGGCATCCCGTCACTTCATGGGAAATAGATGGGAAAACATTGGAAACAGTGGCAGACTTTATTTTCTTGGGCTCCAAATCACAGCAAATGGTGACTGCAGGCCTGAAATTAAAAGACACTTGCTTCTTGGGAGAAAAGCTATGACAAACCTAGCCAGTATACTAAAAAGCAGAGACATCACTTTGCCAACAAAAGTCCATCTAGTCAAAGCTATGGTTTTCCCTGTAGTCATGTCTGGATGTGAGAGTTGGACCATAAAGAAGGCACCGAAGAACTCGTGCTTTCAAATTGTGTTGCTGGAAAGACCTTTTAGAGTCACTTGGACAGCAGAGAGATCAAATTAGTCAATTCTAAAGGAAATAACTCTAAATATTCATTGGAAGGACTGACACTGAAGCTGAAGCTCCAACACTCTGGCCACCTGATGCAAAGAACTGACTCTTTGGAAAAGACTTTGATGCTGGGAAAGATTGAGGGCAAGAGGAGAAGAGGGAAATGGCAGCACTAATTTAATGAGTATGAGTTTGAGCAAACTCTGGGAGATGCTGAAGGAGAGGGAAGCCTGGTGTGCTGCAATTCTTGGGTTTGCAAAGAGTTGGACACAACTTAGCAACTGAACCACAACAACATGTATACATATAAGAAACATGTATACATATACATTACTTTTGATGCTTTTAAATTAGCTAATGCCAAAAATTGAGCAGTACTCTAGTGTAGCACAATCATGTCATTCAAATCAATCTATGTAGAAAACACATCAGTGGTAGAGCTGGCGAAAGGAATATCACAAGCTCACTAAACTGCCTCTGATTGGGCAAATCCAACAGCTATCAGAAGCAAGAAGAACTTTTCTGCAACCAATAAAGTTCAGCCTCTTGGGGGCACAGGGCAGGATGAGAGAAGAGTGGAGAAAGATCTGGATAAGCCGGTGGAAAGTATTCTGTATAGTTACATTATATAATGTATTCCATAATTTATGTTCTATCAGCTCAGATCAGATCAGATCAGTTGCTCAGTCGTGTCCAACTCTGCAACCCCATGAATCGCAGCACGCCAGGCTTCCCTGTCCATCACCAACTCCCGGAGTTCACTCAGACTCACGTCCATCGAGTCAGTGATGCCATCGAGCCATCTCATCCTCTGTCGTCCCCTTCTCCTCTTGCCCCCAATCCCTCCCAGCATCAGAGTCTTTTCATTAATGCATTTGTATCACATGTAGAGATGTCAGCACATACAATTTCTCAATTATTAGTTGAATTATAAGCAAAGATAATGCATTTTATACTGATTTTTAATAAAAGCATAATTGAAACAAAATAAAATCAAGATTGTTTCCACAAGATTGGATGAGTGTTTTTTCAAAGGTGTTATAAATACAGTCACAGAGATGAGAGTAACCTCTAATCATCTAGACACTGCTGTTTGATCTAAAGGACATAGGAATTTTTGAAATTCAAATTTAGGTTATACATTTTTCGTTTGAAATACAAGTTGCAAATTTTCTTTTCACAAGTGGTTAAAAAACACAATTCATTATAAAAGGTATATTTCCTTCACTTTATAAAATATAGGCATTCACAATGTTTGGCTCTATAATTATGAAATTATATATGAAAATTCTTCCATGGTGAAATTTGGAGAAGGCCATGATTTTCTATTTATGAGATTAGTCTCCTCTGGATCTCTTTAAATATGCATTTAGATAGTATAAAAAAACCTTGACATACTCTAGAATTAAATTGCACTCTTCAAAGATTGGAGAGGGAAATGGCAACCCACTCCAGTATTCTTGCCTGGAGAATCCCATGAACAGAGGATCCTGGTGGGCTACTGTTCATGGGGTCACAAAGAGTCAGACACGACTGAGTGATTAAGCACTTCAAAGATACTTTACTTCTTTGTAATAAAGTAAAAATTGGTCATGTTTCCTGGACTAGAGTTGATCAGGACAAGTCCTTAAAAGTACTCTATAATCTGTTTCACCACTGCCGTCTCCCACCAACCACCTCCAGGTCCCAGTGTACCGAGGTACACTGGCCATCGTGGTATATGATCTAAGACACTCACGTGTATTTTATCAACAGCATATTTTTAATTATCAGTGATAAGCTAAGATATTACTGTATATTTCATCATACACTTTCACTTCATAAAGTCAAGAGAGTTATCAATGCATATTATTAATCTCTTGCTATGCTAGCCATTCCAAATACAAAGATAATTAGTAAATAATAACTATTTTCAGGAAGCTTCACAATGTAGATGCAGATATGTAAATGGAGAGCTCATAATTGAGTATATCACATGCTGTTATAGAGTTATGATTACAATATTTGTGGTCAGTTAACAAAGATATGATTTAAAGAATGGGAATAGTGGAGGTGCCTTAAAAATGCTTAAAGATTAAAGAGCATTTTGAAAAAATGACTTATGGCAAAAGGGAATTGTATATCTGAGACAGTCCAGGGAATTTTGAGTCACTAATTGAAAATGTAAAATGACTGGAAGTAGAGTAAGGTTGTGAAGGGTTTGCAAGTCTCAAGGGTGAAATGTGGCCAGATCGTGAAAAGTCTTATACTCTAAGCAAAGGAGTGTCAACTTCATCTTTTAATTTACAATGAACCAAAAGAGGTAGAAAGAAAAAGAAATATTGGGACTATACTTCTTGTATTTACTGTTTTAAATTAACATTTTTATTTTCATTTGGAGCAATGATTATTAAAGATCACAATAATCACTACTATAAAAGCTATTGTGTCTTGAATTCCTAAGAGAAATAATTTGGAAAAAAAAAAACATCCAATTTAGTGATATGTTGATTTATTTCTCAGAACACTTCTAAGAAGCAGGTGCAGCTATCATCATTTTATAAATTCAGATAGGTTAATGTAGACAGATTAATTATATTACTCAAGTTGCCAGAATTATGAAGAAGACTAAACAAAAGTTCATAGCCAGTTTAATTTGAAGTTTATGTTCAGTATTTTTTTAAACTCTCAAATATTCAAAATCACAAAAATCTAGTACTTTTTAATTGAAATGTATTTGACATGCAATAGCTTGTAAATTTAAGGCCTAAAATACATTTTATATATTTATATATTTTAATGTGATTTTGTAGTGATAATTAGCATTTGAATCATGTTATATAATTTTTTTAGTAGTTGAAATAATTAAATTCTAGTCTCTTAGCAAGTTTGATGATTATAGTACAATATTGCTATCTATACTCACTATACTGTGTATTATATATCTAGAGTTTATTCAGTACTCATTGCAAGTTTGTACCTTTAAACATCTATCCTATTTTGCACCCGTCCTCCCCTCATAACAACCATTTACTCTCTGTTTTTACAAATTTTTCTTTTTTTAATTCCACAAATGAATGATACCATACAGTTCTTATCTTTCCCTGTCTGACTTGTCTCACTCAGCATAGTGTGCTCAAGGTTCATCCATGTTGTTCCAAACAGCAAGTAAATGAATAAAGAAGATGTTCCAGGTGGCTCAGTGGTAATCACCTGCAATGCAGAAGACACAGGAGACAGGGGTTTGATTCTTGGGTCAGGAAGATCCCCTGGAGGAGGAAATGGCAAGCCACTCTAGTATCCTTGCCTGGAAAATCCCATGGTCAGGGTGGCTTGCAGGCTAGAGTCCATGGGGTCTCAAAAAGTTGGACACAACTGAGCGACTGAAGATGAGCACGCACACACACATACACACACACACACAAAATGAAACATTATTCAGCTGTGAGAAAAATCTAGTATGTTTACTGAGACATACATTTGACCAGTAATTTTATTATATTATGACTTGAAGTATGTTTTTCTTTTTAATCCAAAATTTAACTGTTTCAATAATAACAATCTTAGAGAATTATAAAAATTAAAAACCAAGAGATGTTGTTGATGTGGGCTTGTTTTCCATTCAAACAAAAAGTGAGATGGCTGCTACTCTACCACTATCTTTTTTTTAAAATAAAGAGCCTAAATTTTTCATTTTCATAATTTATTAGTAATAAGGATATCTTTAATTTCACTATGTAATAAAAGGTGAGTATTTTCAATTCACCAGAGTGAATAGAGCTGAATTGCCTATAGTGAAATAAAATTGGTGTTTTACTAAGAAATGATATATCTCAAAGCAACATTGGTATCACTAAACAAAATTCTGATATATTTTACATTACATGTATAACTTTTCTTCTTTTTTGTTTTTTCTTATTTGTTTGTAAATATAAATTGTCTTAATCTAGACTGTATAGAAAAATTTCCAAAATCATCATCACTGGTAAATTCAGGAGAATGAATATGAGTTTTACTCTTGGCAAACAAACTTACCTGCATATAAAAAAGAAGAGGAAGAGAAAGAGGAGGAAGCAGCAGCAGAGAAGAGAAATTTCTAGTTATTTAGAGCTATATGAAGACTAATAATTTAAAATGCCATATTGATTGGAAATACTTTGCTTTACCTGGTTTTACTAGCAAAGACCTTTATTTAAACTTATTTTTTAGTTGGAAGAAAATTTCTTTACAGTGTTGTGTTGGTTTTGCCATACAACAATGCAAATCAGCTGTAATTATGAATATCTTCCTTTGCTTTGGAGCCTCCCTGCCCTCCCCCTATCTCATCCCTCAGTCATCACAGAGCACCAGACTGGGTTCTGTGTTATATATCAACTCCTCACCAGCTATCTATTTTACAAACGACAGTATGTGTGTGTGTGTGTGTGTGTGTGTGTGTGTGTGTGTGTGTGTGTGTGTGTATGTATCTACAGATGAATGGATAAAGAAGATGTGGTAAATATATACATTGAAATACTACTCAGCCATTAAAAAAAGGCAAAAAACAAAAACAAATATGAGTCAGTTCTAGTGAGGTGGATGAACCTAGAGCCTGTTATACAAAGTAAGTCAGAAAGAGAAAAGCAAATGTTGTGTATTAACATGTATATATGGAATCTAGAAAATGGTATTGGTGAACTTATTTGCAGGGAAGGAATGGAGATGCAGATGTAGAGAATGGACCTGTGGACATAGCAAAGATTTTTATTTGATGGTGAAATTAAATATATGGGTATAGCAAAAGTACAGATACAAGCAGCTAATACAAACAAAGAGAATGAAATAATTTATCAATTTTGTCTATTTAAACTTATAATTTTGACAACGGTCATCAGATTCTATCAAAGCCAGTTCTGGTGTTATTACCACTGTTATGAATCACATCCATTCTCAGGATGCTCAGGGAATCATATTATCATGATAATAAGCATCAAAGATTCAAACAAAAATGCCAGATCTCATCACATGGATTGAATTTAGTTGAAACAAGGTACAAAAATAACATTTTTTCCCCTACCATCTGCTGTGAGGTCTATTAAGGAGAAAACAATCCATGTTTCAGAAATAACTAGTGATGTTGGATTTCAGCAAGCTCATCAGCATATGCCAAAAAAAGAACATGTAAAATGGAAGTTCCCATCAATGGCTCTGGGGATGCAGGTGATGGCAGTGCGCTTAGAGCCATAGAACTTGGGAGTCTGGATAAATATCTCCCAGACTGGTGAAGGAAGAAGGGGAGGTCCATAAGACTTCTGAAATTTTTAAAGACACATGACCCAGGACATACCTGCATTTTAATGGAAGCAGTTTTCTTACTAGAGCAAAAGAAAGATAAACTTGGAAACTGATGGAATCAGGATCACCAGGAAATGATATTATGGAGAAGATCAAGATAGATTTAAGACAATTAAATATGATGTACGATGTTTCTTGTACTCTAAGTTTAGTTAAAAATGGAGACATTTCAGTTCAGTTCAGACGCTGAGTCATGCCTGACTCTTTGCGATCACATGGAATGCAGCCAAGAGGCCTCCCTGTCCATCACCAACTCGCAGAGTTTACTTAAACGCATGTCCATTGAGTCCATGATGCCACCCAGCCACCTCATCCTCTGTCGTCCCCTTCTCCTCCTGCCTTCGAATCTTTCCCAGAATCAGGGTCTTTGCAAATGAGTCAGCTCTTCCCATCAGGTGGCCAAAGTATTGGAGTTTCAGCTTCAATATGAATCCTTCCAATGAACATGCAGGGTTTGTTTTCTTTACGATGGACTGGTTTGATCTCCTTGTAGTCCAAGGGACTCTCAGGAGTCTTCTCCAACACCACAGTTCAAAAGCATCAATTCTTCCACTCTCAGTTTTCTTTATAGTCTAACTCTCATATCCATACATGACTACTGAAAATCCATAGCCTTGACTAGATGGACCTTTGTTGGCAAAGTAATGTCTCTGCTTTTTAATACGCGAGGTTTAATATTACACTTGATCTTAGCCAAAAGGCCAAGAAGTGAGCTGACTGTGGCTCAGATCATGAACTACTTATTGCCAAATTCAGAAAGTAGGGAAAACCACTAGACCATTCAGGTATGACTTAAATCAAATCCCTTATGATTATAGAGTGGAAATGAGAAATAGATTTAAGAGACTAGATCTGATAGACACAGTGCCTGATGAACTATGGATTGAGGTTCCTGACATTGTACTGGAGACAGGGATCAAGACAATCCCCATGGAAAAGAAATGGGAAAAAACAAAATGGCTGTCTAAGGAGGCCTTACAAATAGGAGTGAGGAGAAGAGAAGTGAAAAGCAAAGGAGAAAAGGAAAGATATAAGCATCTGAACGCAGAGTTCCAAAGAATAGCAAGGAGAGATAACAAAGCCTTTCTTAGTGATAAATGCAAAGAAATAGAGGAAAACAACAGAATGGGAAAGACTAGAGATCTCTTCAGGAAAATTAGACACACCAAAGGAACATTTCATGCAAAGATGGGCTCAATAAAAGACAGAAATGGTATGGACCTAACAGAAGCAGAAGATATTAAGAAGAGGTGGCAAGAATACACAGAAGAACTGTACAAAAAATATCTTCATGACCCAGATAATCACAATGGTGTAATCACTCATCAAGAGCCAGACATCCTGGAATGTAAAGTCAAGTGGACCTTAGGAAGCATCACTATGAACAAAGCTAGTGGAGGTGATGGAATTCCAGTTGCGCTATTTCAAATTCTCAAAGATGATGTTGTGAAAGTGCTGCACTCAATATGCCAGCAAATTTGGAAAACATAGTAGTAGCCACAGGATTGGAAAAGGTCAGTTTTCATTTCAATTCCTAAGAAAGGCAATGCCAAAGAATGCTCATACTACTGCACAATTGCACTCATCTCACACACTAGTAAGGTAATGCTCAAAATTTTCCAAGCCAGGCTTCAGCAATACAAGACTCATGAACTTCCAGATGTTCAAGCTGGTTTTAGAAAAGGCAGAGGAACCAGAGATCAAATTGCCAACATCCTCTGGATCATGGAAAGAGCAAGAGAGTTACAGAAAAACATCTACTTCTGCTTTATTGACTACGCAAAAGCCTTTGACTGTGTGGATCAAAATAAACTATGGAAAATTCTGAAAGAGATGGGAATAGTAGACCACCTGACCTGCCTCTTGAGAAACCTATATGCAGGTCAGGAAGAAACAGTTAGAAATGGTCATGGAACAACAGACTGGTTCCAAATAGGAAAAGGAGCATGTCAAGCCTGTATATTGTCATCCTGCTTATTTAACTTACATGCAGAGTACATCATAAGAAATGCTGTGCTGGAAGAAGCATAAGCTGGAATCAAGATTTCCAGGAGAAATATCAATAACCTCAGATATGCAGATAACACTAGCCTTATGGCAGAAAGTGAAGAAGAACTAAAGAGCCTCTTGATGAAAGTGAAAGAGGACAGTGAAAAAGTTAGCTTAAAGCTCAACATTCAGAAAACGAAGATCATGGCATCTGGTCCCATCACTTCATGGGAAATAGATGGGGAAACAGTGCAAACAGTGTCAGACTTTATTTCTTTGGGCTCGAAAATCACCACAGATGTTGATTGCAGTCATGAAATTAAAAGACACTTACTCCTTGGAAGGAAAGTTATGACCAACCTAGATAGCATATTCAAAAGCAGAGACATTACTTTGCCAACAAAGGTCCGTCTAGGCAAGGCTATGGTTTTTCCAGTGGTCATGTATGAGAAACATGGATGAGAGAGTTGGACTGTGAAGAAAACTGAGTGCCAAAGAATTGATGCTTTTGAACTGTGGTGTTGGAGAAGACTCTTGAGAGTCCCTTGGACTGCAAGGAGATCTAACCAGTCCATCATAAAGGAGATCAGTCCTGGGTGTTCATTGGAAGGACTGATGCTGAAGCTGAAACTCCTATGCTTTGGCCACCTCATGTGAAGAGTTGACTCATTGGAAAATCCCCTGATGCTGGGAGGGATTGGGGGCAGGAGGAGAAGGGGACGACAGAGGATGAGATGGCTGGATGGCATCACCGACTCGATGGACATGAGTTTGTGTAAACTCCGGGAGTTGGTGATGGACAGGGAGGCCTGGCGTGCTGTGATTCATGGGGTCGCAGAGTTGGACATGACTAAGCGAGTGAACTGAACTGATTGAACTGAGGTTTAATATGTCTAGATTTGTCATAACTTTTCTTCCAAGGAGTAAGTGTCTTTTAATTTCATGGCTAGAGTCACCATTTGCAGTGAGTTTAGAGCCCCCACAAAGTAAAGTCTGCTACTGATTCCATTGTTTGTCCATCTATTTGCCATGAAGTTGTGGGACCGGAGCCATGATATTTGTTTTCTGAAGAACTTTCTGTTTTCTGTTGAGCTTTAAGCCAACCTTTTCAGTCTCCTCTTTCACTTTCATCAAGAGGCTCTTTAGTTCTTCTTCACTTTCTGCCATAAGGGTGGTGTTATCTGCATATCTGAGGTTGTTGATATTTCTCCCACCAATCTTGATTCCAGCTTGTGCTTCATCCAGCCCAGCATTTCTCGTGATATACTCTGCATAAAAGTTAAATAAGCAGGGTGGCAATATACCCCCTTGATGTACTCCTTTTCCTATTTGTAACAAGTCTGTTGTTCCGTGTCCAGTTCTAACTGTTGCTTTCTGACCTGCATGCAGATTTCTCAAAAGGCAGGTCAGATGGTCTGGTATTCCCATCTCTTTCAGAATTTTCCACAGTTTACTGTGATCCACACAGTCAATGGCTTTGGCATAGTCAATAAATCAGAAATAGATGTTTTTCTGGAACTCTCTTTATTTTTCAGTGATCCAGCAGATGTTGGCAATTTGATCTCTGGTTCCTCTGCCTTTTCTAAAACCAGCTTGAACGTCTGGAAGTTCATGTATTGCTGAAGTCTGGCTTGGATAATTTTGAGCATTACTTTGCTAGTGTGTGAAATGAGTGCAATTGTGTGGTAGTTTGAGCATTCTTTGGCATTACCTTTCTTTGGGATTGGAATGAAAACTGACCTTTTCCAGTCCTGTGGCCATGGCTGAGTTTTCCAAATTTGCTGGCATATTGAGTGCAGCACTTTCACAGCATCATCTTTGAGGACTTAAAATAGCTCAACTGGAATTTATCACCTCAACTAGCTTTGTTCATAGTGATGCTTCCTAAGGCTCACTTGACTTCACATTCCAGGATATCTGGCTCTAGGTGAGTGACCACACCATTGTGATTATCTGGGTCATGAAGATCTTTTTTGTACAGTTCTTCTGTGTATTCTTGCCACCTCTTCTTAATATCTTCTGCTTCTTTTAGGTCCATACCATTTCTGTCCTTTATTGGGCCCATGTTTGCATTAAGTGTTCCCTAGGTATCTCTAATTTTCTTGAAGAGACCTCTTGTCTTTCCCTTCTATTCTTTGCCTTGATCCCTGAGGAAGTCTTTGTTATCTCTCCTTGCTATTCTTTGGAACTCTGCATTCAAATGGGTGTATCTTTCCTTTTCTTCTTTGTTTTTGCCTTTTCTTCTTTTCATAGCTATTTGTAAGTCCTCCTCAGACAGCCATTTTGCTTTTTTGCATTTATTTTTCTTGGGAAGGGTCTTATTTCCTGTCTCCTGTATAATGCCACGAACCTCAGTCCATAGTTCATCAGGCACTGTGTCTATCAGATCTAGTCCCTTAAATCTATTTCTCACTTCCACTGTATAATTGTTAGGGATTTGATTTAGGCCATTCCTGAACAGGTAGGAAGATAATGGTGACCTCCCTCAAAAGATCCCAGGCATGTACTGCTACAGTCCATGCCCTCAACTCTGCAGCAGGCCACCACCAACCCATGCCTTCGTTGGAGACTCCCGGACACCCACAGGCATGTCTGGAACAGTCTCCTGTGGTCACTGTTCCTTTCTCCTGGGTCCTGGTGCACAAGGTTCTGTTGTGCCCTCCAAGAGTCTATTTCCCAGTCCTGTCTAAGTTCTGGCAGCTCTGTGGTGGGGTTAATGGCAACCTCGTCCTAGAGGACTTATGCCATACCCACACCCAGAGCCTCTGTCCGTGTGACAGTCCACTGCTGACCCAGATCTCCACAGGAGATGCTCAAATACAGTTCTGTCTCAGTTTCCGTGGGGTCCCAGCATGCGGGTGTGCACAAGGTTTGTTTGAGCCCTCTGTGCATCTCTGGTGGGAATGGGGTTTGATTCTAAATGTGAACTTGCCCCTCCTACCGTCTTGCTAAGGCTTCTCCTTTTCCCTTGGGCATGGGGTATCTCCCCACAGCTGCTCCAATGCCTAACATCTTACTGGGGTTTCTCTGACCCTGAACATGGGGTATCCCCACATGGCTGGTCCAGTGAAGCACAGCCACCACTCCTGACCTTGGACGTGGGTGACACATTTGTGTAGTTAAAAAGCTTACAGAATCAGCAAATCATAACTTCAGGAAAAAAAGAAGCAATTATGAAATTAGAATTTTGAAGAAGGATTTTTTTTTTTTATTTTGGGGATTGAAAATAAGAGCAGAGATGAAGTTAGTCTTATGTGCATTATGATTATATCTTACATTTCATGGACAAATAAAAGTATTTAAATGAAGTTATATCAGTAAAATAGCTAAAATACTATTTGTTCTTGATTTATATTTACTTTCAAAGCTATAAACAAAGAGCACTAGGCACATTTATTTATGAGGAAAGTTTATTTTTCCCTCAAAACTATTAATAAAATAAAATTTAAAAAAAGAATGTCAATAGCACATCCCATTTTTTATTCAACAATAAATGATTTTGCTTGTACTCCAAAAATAAACTATCAGAATGAAATATAACAAAAATGGGTCTCAGAGAACTATGGGAAATATTATATTTTTAGATCATTACAAATTAAAGTTAGAGAACTTTATTATCCTTACCTACAAGCACTTTGTATCAGGCCATCTCTTAAAGTGACCCCTTGTAATTAAAAGTACAGCCACAAGATAAGTCATGCTTTTGCTATTTCTCAAGGGAGATGACATCTTGTTGAATTCTGCATTTCCAACTTAAAAGCATAAAAATAATTCTAATGTAATTAGTGAGGTTAGTGTTAATGCAGTTTCTAAGAATTGCAATTGTGTTTTACATGTGGGAGCAGAGACTATCAAAGTCAGTGCAGGAATAAATGCTGAAAATAGAATATTTCTGTCTCTTGACAGAGTTTGCAGATAAAAGAAATGGCAAGAGAGTCAGATTCTCAATTTACTTTGGTTCCTTAAATTAACACCTTTAAACCAAAATTATTCTGGTAAATAAAACTATATATGTATGAAGAATGCATGCTATTTTTTTCAAGATAGATTGGACTTAAAAAAAAATAGAGATGTGACAGAAAATAGTACAACAAAATGTAGAATGCAAGTTGAGATTATTTTGTTTACTAGGGAATATTCTATAACTTTTTAGGTAAAGAGGCTTTTAATCTTCATTGCTATTTAGTTAACATAAAGCTAACTCTTAACTCCATGAAAAACATACTTGAGGAAAAATGATTCATTGGAACAGAAGGATTTTCTGGCTTAGAATTGAACTAAATCGGAGATATAGACAAAAATGGGGGGGGTGGATTATTTATGTAGATAAGCAAAGTAGAAAAAGTAGATTTTTTTCCCCAGTATTTCTTTTTCCTTATTCTATACTTTGCTGCTGCTGCTGTTTAGTCACTAAGTGTAGCCTGTCAGGCTCCTCTGTGCATAGGATTTCCCAGACAAGAATACTGGAGTGGGTTGCCCTTTTCTTCTCCATGGGATCTTCCCAACCCAGGGACTGAACCCAATTCTCCTGCATTAGCAGGAGGATTCTTTACCACTGAGTCACCAAGAAAGCCCATTCTATACTTTGTATGCCTTCAAATACAAATCCATTATTCTAGTAGAGAGTCTGGTATTTTATCAAGATTGGTAGACAAGGTAAAATTTTGCTCTCTTCTGTGCAATTTGAAATTCTCTCATTTGTTGAAGTTTATTTTAAATAATGTGACTTTTTGAACGTTTTCTGACAGTTTCTTTCATACATATGATATATATATACACAAATATAAAACATATATATATATACTTGACAATAAAAATACTATGCATTATTTTTATTGTATAAAAAAACCAGAAAATGTCCTATAATATCATACAGAGATATACATTTACTTAAAAAAATCAAGGATGAGATATGCAATCATTTACAAAATGTTCTAGAGTAGATAAAACGAAGAATCACTACATTATTCACTACATAATGTATAACACATTAAGCTCTATGGGGACTTCCCTTATAGCTCAGTCGGTAAAGATTCTGCCTGCAATTCAGGAGATCTGAGTTCAATTCCTGGGTCATAAAGATCCCCTGGAGAAAGAAATAGCAACGCACTCCAGTATTCTTGCCTGGAGAATCCCTTGGACAGAAGAGCCTGGCAGGCTACAGTCCATGGGATTCCAAGGGTCAGATACAACTTATCAACTAAACCACAACTTTAAGAACAAAATCAGACAAGGAAAATATGAGAATAAAAAATTTTAGACAAACTGACTTGTAAACATATAGTTATATAAATATTAGAAAAAATGAATTCAGTAGTGCATATATGTATAATGTCATCAGTTGGACTCATCTTAAAAATTCCTGAACACATGTATACCTGTGGTGGATTCATTTTGATATTTGGCAAAACTAATACAATTATGTAAAGTTTAAAAATAAAATAAAATTAAAAAAAAAATTCCTGAACAGTGTTAACAATCCATTTATTAATATAACCAAACACATTAAGATTTTGAAAGGAAAACATCAGATCAGATCAGATCAGTCACTCCGTCATGTCTGACTCTTTGTGATCCCATGAATCACAGCACTCCAGGCCTCCCTGTCCATCACCAACTCCTGGAGTTCACTCAGACTCACGTCCATTGAGTCAGTGATGCCATCCAGCCATCTCATCCTCTGTCATCCCCTTCTTCTTCTGCCCCCAATTCCTCCCAGCATCAGAGTCTTTTCCAATGAGTCAACTCTTCGCATAAGGTGGCCAAAGTACTGGAGTTGCAGCTTTAGCATCATTCCTTCCAAAGAAATCCCAGGGCTGATCTCCTTCACAATGGACTGGTTGGATCTCCTTGCAGTCCAAGGCACTCTCAAGAGTCTTCTCCAACACCACAGTTCAAAAGCATCAATTCTTCAGCACTCAGCCTTCTTCACAGTCCAACTCTCACATCCGTACATGACCACTGGAAAAACCATAGCCTTGACTAGACGAACCTTTGTTGGCAAAGTAATGTCTCTGCTTTTGAATATGCTCTCTAGGTTGGTCATAACTTTCCTTCCAAGGAGTAAGCGTCTTTTAATTTCATGGCTGCAGTCACCATCTGTAGTGATTTTCAAGCCCAAAGAAATAAAGTCTGACACTGTTTCCACTGTTTCCCCATCTATTTCCCATGAAATGGTGGGACCGGATGCCATGATCTTCCTTATGATGGTCTTAATAAATGCAGCAGTAGAAAGTTATTATAGGGATCACTTCTCTAGAATGATTAAGAGAATCTTAACAATCACTTTCATTTAGCCTTAACTTTGCCAGGCATCAAAAGGAAGTATAATTCATTTTTTATTAAACATAGGAAATGTTAAAACTCTGTATTCTTAAAGTAGCAATTCCATGAAGCCTACTACTTTGAAAAAAATGAACAGAATTAGCTTTAAGTATCAAACTCTATTTTTTTTTAACTTAGCTCCTTCATTATACAGAGGAATTGGAAATAACACAAAAGACAGGTAACAATAACAAATTTCTTGGTCCTCCCTATTCTCCTAAACTAGTAACTCTTTTTTTCCTTCAGCTTTTTTTCCCCACTATGTATATGTCCCTGTCATGGTTAATTTTACATTTAACTTGGCTGGGCTAAGGGATGCTCAGTAGCTGGTAAAACATTATTTCACTTCTGGTTAAGTGAGGGTGTCTCTGAAAGAGATTAGTATTTGAATCAGTAACCTGAGTAAAGAAGATCACGCTCATTAAGAAGGGTGAGCATCCAATCAAGGGCTTGAATAGAACACAAATTTGAAAACAAAAACAAAACAAAACAAAACAAAACCAGCAAAGTCTCTCTCTTTCTTTCTATGAGTGAGTTGGGACATTCATCTCCTGCCCTGGGTTCCTGAGCTGTTGGGACTTAAAACATGCACTTAGACCATTGTCCCCCACTCTTCCCACCATTTTCAGACCTTTGGACCTAAACTTAATTACATCACTGGCTTTCCTGGTTTTCCAGCTGTAGAATTTCTCAGTTTCCATAACTAATGAACCTATTCAGTTCCTTTCAGTCTCTCAGTCATGTCCGACTCTTTGTGACCCCATGAATCGCAGCACGCCAGGCCTCCCTGTCCATCACCAACTCCCGGAGTTCACTCAGACTCAAGTCCATCGAGTCGGTGATGCCATCCAGCCATCTCATCCTCTGTTGTCCCCTTCTCCTCCTTCCCCCAATCCCTCCTATACTTCGTAATAAATCTGTGTGTGTGTGTGTGTGTGTGTGTGTGTGTGTGTGTGTGTGTGTATGTGTGTGCGCGTGCGTGCTCAGCCACTTGGTCATGTCTAACTGTTTGCAATCCCATGTACTGTAATTGGCCAGGCTCCTCTGTCCTTGCCATTTCCCAGGCAAGAGTACTGAAGTGGGTTGAAATTTCCTCCTCCAGGGAAACTTTCCAATCCAGGATCGAATTTATGCCTCCTGTGTCCCCTGCATTGGCAGGCAGATCCTTTACCAATGAACCACCTGGTAAGCCTTTTTTTTTTCATTAACTAAGAAAGTTAGGTTTAACAAAACAGAACTGATAGTATATGCATATACATACATATATATACACACATGTATATATTTCCTGTCAAGATTCCATTGTCTTTTCCTTCCATTAAGCCCCTTAACACAACCATCATTTACAAAATTTATACTGAATAATTTAATCTTCACTTTTATTTTTCTTGGCAGCAAAAAATGACACATTTAAACAATTAGGGCCATCACACATTTATCATTTCTAGCTTCATCAAGAACATGTGTGTGTGTGTGTGTGCGTGCACACGTGCACATTCTCTAGTTGCTCAAGTCATATCCAACTCATTGTGACCCCATGGAATGTAGCCCACAAGGCTCCACTGTCTATGGAATTCTCCAGGCAAGAATACTGGAGTGGGTAGCCATTCCCTTACCCAGGAGATCTTCCCAACCCAAGAATTGAAGCCAGGTCTCCTGCATTGCTGGCAGATTCTTTACCATCTGAGCCACCAGGGAAGGCCAAATACATACTGGATAAAATTTAAGGAGAACTAAGCAATTATGCTTTCACAGTCCTGCAGCTACAGAGACCTAACAAAAACCACAAAGATTTTTAATTTTTACATTAGAATAAAAATACATATACAATCACTTCTCACTCTGTTACTTTTTGTATTATCTGACGTTAAATATACAATGTGAAGATGATACAAATATTAAAGCACTTGCACAATAGCTTTCTAGTTTTTCATTTATTTTCCCTAAAGTAACTGGATTTTTTAAAAGACTACTTCAGCTTTAGTTTCAGCTGGAGTTCCAAAAGCAATGAACAATACAACTGATGCAGAGAAACCTAAAATTATCTATCCAGAGCCTGCTAAGGGATCATGTAACTGTTCTAGAGAGTGTCAATGAACTTTCATTTTCAAACCTATATTAGAGGGTCAGGTTGCAAAAGCCAGGAAAGAGGCTTTTGTGTGTGTGTGTGTGTGCAGAGCTATTGAAGTTTGCGGGTCATTCTTCTCCAATATCTTATTGGAAAAAATCTCATTATTCCTCAGAGTAATGCCTTAAATATTTCTCTCTTTTCAGATTCTTTTTGACAATAGGGAACACTTTCTACTAACCACTTTTCCCTCTATGGTTCTTTGAATTTCGTAGGCATGATATAGTGAATATAGGGACTCAGTGGGGCTTCCAGGTGGCACAATGGTAAAGAATCTGCCTGCCAATGCAGGAGACACAAGAGACCTCAATTCAATCTGTAGGTTGGGAATATCCCTGGAGGAGGAACTGGCAACCAAATCCAGTATTCTTGCCTGGAAAATTTCATGAACACAGGAGCCTGGTCATCCATTGGGTTCTTACCATCCATAGGGCTGCAGAGTCAGACAGGACTGATCACACATACACTCACACAAACAGGTACTCAATAAAAATTTTACAAAATGAGAGAATTCAGGACAGACATAAGGAAGTGGTCAAGTTCTACTGAATTTGAAGTTGAAATGAACATACAGTATATAAAATCATGGAGGCACAATAGGCAACATATGTCATCAGCTGAACTATTATTTTAAAGACCAGAATCTGCTAAAAAAATAAACGCATAGATAGATGGCTAGAGAGATAGATAAACAAATAATTCACCCAATCTCAGATTTGTTAAGAATAAAGACTATATCAGAATTAGAGTTAATTAATAAGGGAGAATAAACTAGTCAGTTAATTAAAAGTGAATAGTGAGTTTAAGATTAGCTGATTAATACTTTGTGAATAATAAAAAGTATAGATATAGTCTATGTTAATATTGTTTCCCTAAAACCACATTACATGTCATCTAGCCATGCTAGTATGAAAAACAATCTGATGTTTACCTTAATTTGAAATGTATATGTGCATTTCATAAATCTCCACCTTTCAACAATTAAGAACAAGTTCAGCAATGACATGAATTCAGAAATGTGAGCCAGCGTCTCTCAAAATCCTAATTTATTAAGCTAAAACAAAAGGCTTATATTTAGAATAACAATATGTGTGAGTGTGCTCAGTTGCTCAGTTGTGTCCAATCTTTTGTGACCCCCGTGGACTGTTGTTTTCCAGGCTCCTCTGTCTGTCCATGGGATTTCTTAGGCAAGAATGCTGGAGTGGGCTGCCATTTCCTCTACCACAGATTATTTCCAACTCAGGGATCGAATCCATGTCTTCTTTGTCTCTTGCATTGCAGGCAGATTCTTTACTTCTGAGACATCAGGGAAGCCCCTGAATAACAATACTGAATTTAAATTTTATCATTGGAGATTTTTTTCCCTGGTAACTGGTAACCTAGAACATGTCATATTTTTAACAGTGCATATAAAAGTAAGGTTATTTATGTTTATGATAGTATGGTTTCATCTGTGCAATTAAATTAAAGGTAATCTATAAAGTTGAACTAAACTTGTCTGCAAACCCTGTTGATAGGGCCTTGCTCTGTTCCAAACGTCTATATAGAATATTCAAGAATAAAGTGGATTCTGTTATCTTCTGTTACAAATTTAGGTTCTATATTATGTGACTGGAAACAGAAAGGCAATTTAATGAAATAATAATTGCTTTAATATATGTAAGAGATGTACTTGTCATAGCAGAGGGAAATATGAGAAAGTCTCATAAAATTACTTTATGATAAACTACATAAATGTGGATATAGATAGCAGAAAATGTGAAGAGGTCAATTAAAATCTTCTTATGATAATCCATACAATAGGAAAAAGCAAGGCTGTTGTGTAGGCTCTCCTCTGGGGGATATTTTTTTCACATATGCTTCTTATCTGCTTCATTAATTAATCCTTTATAATTTCTGTACCTGATCAAACTCTAACAATTCTGAAGTTTATACATGTTTCATTCTATTCACTGTAACTATTCCTTTTCTTGTTTAAAAAAAGAATCCTTCCAGACACACCTAAAATATCATTTCTGTGAACCTTTCCTAAAACCTTAACCCTCCTTGCATCTACTGTAACACTTTCATTATTCTCCTTTTCTGTATCCTTTATTCTTTCAGTAGAATCACTGTACATTCAACTGTTGGAAGATAAGGGCTATTCCTTAAATATTTTAGACCTCTATATGAAGTATTGTGCTGATACCATGAATTATTAAATTAATTTATGAATTAAACTGAGGGAGATTTTATAGTACATAACTAATTGTAAACCAGTTGACTGTATACAAGGATGAAGGAAAAAGTGAATTCAAATATGTGTTTAAGAGAATAAGTAGTATCATAATGTCTTATGTCTAAGAAATTACTTGGGGGTGGAAAGAGACATTATTCAAGTCAGAAAATGTGGATCATTAAGAAAGAGAAAAGGAAACATTCATATCATAATTTTGACTTTTTATCTTGTTTTTGTCTGATGTCAGTCAACAAATGAAACAAATAAAACGTATCAGAGGGAAGCAATAAGATAGCTACATTGATTTAGATGAAATATCCTTTATAATCATAGTATTTTACAGATGTTAGACATTGCAATAATTGTTTGGTCCTGTCAAAACAAGCATTTGATGTAATTTTCTCTAAGGAGAAGCAGCAAACTTTCCCCATCATTTTTTCTAATAATTAATTAAAACATTCATTTCCACATGTTTTGTTGAAGCAATAGGATGTAATTCCTCTCCTCTCCTCTCTTTTTATTCTGCTCAACAATAAACTCACTAAAATCATGACAGTATTATTCTTCATCACTTTACATACAATATTCATATTGATTTATATAATATTAACTCATAAATAATGCTCATGATCCATCTTACACAAGAGATAATTATTCAGACTAGCATTAACACATTACTTTGAGTTTTGTCATGTAGAAAGAGTATATCAATTCAGTTCCAAATGATGTGTAATGTGAAATATGATAGTAGCGAACTGATTTTAAAAAGGACAGTGGTCAGAATTAGCAATTAGTATATCTAGAGAATTATACCTTTACTGTTTCTTTGATTGAAATATTTTGTTTTTATGGGAAAATTTAGTATAAGTTTTATCATAAATAATTTTTGAAATATGACAGCAAAACTACACATATGCTTTTCAAGTTAATAATAAGCACATGATTCATGTCTAATGTTTACTACTTCAGTGACATCATTTTTATATAAGAAGCTATAAGAAATCATCTTTAACCTGAGTTTTTCTAAGAAACACAACTTTCACTCATACTTATGGTGATGACAGAAATGAAGTGGGAGGGAAAGATATGTGTTGATCTTTTTGCAAAAGAATCATACTTTGAAACTAGTGGGTTCTTAACAGAGAAATGACAGATCTAATTATAATGTACTGATTGGTAGAGCTTTCTGTTTGAAATGTAATCACCTGAGGTGATTTTTTTTAACTCTGCCTCTGGAATTCAAGAAGGATTTCTTTAGCTAATTATATTAATAATGTATACACTCCTAAAATTTAGATTTGTCACCTACAAATTAAAGACATAATTATATGCAGATAACAGGAGGGAAGTTTGTAAGCATTTTCATTGCTATATGTATGAAAAAGTAGTGAATAAAGTAGTGTATAGTTAAAGAAGGTATGTAGCTAAAGTAGTGAAAAAAAAGACACAAAAATGATTAAAAGAACAAGTAGACATATAATTTGTAGCAAGTATGGCAAGAAATACACAAGTTTATGAGAGACAATTTGAAATAGTTGGCAAAGGTCTTTTATAGAAAGTAGAAAGATGGCACCTGAGTTAAAGGTGATATCTTGTCAAGGCTGTATATTGTTACCCTGCTTATTTAATTTATATGCAGAGTACATCATGAGAAATGTTGGGCTGGAGGAGGCACAAGCTAGAATCAAGATTGCCAGGAGAAATATCAATAATCTCAGATATACAGATGACACCACCCTTAGGCAGAAAGGATCGAACACGGGTCTCCCACATTGCAGGCAGACACTTTAACCTCTGAGCCACCAGGGATTCTAAAGAAGAACTAAAGAGCCTCTTGATGAAAGTGAAAGAAGAGAGTGAAAAAGTTGGCTTAAAGCTCAATATTCAGGAAACTAAGATCATGGCATCCAGTCCCATCACTTCATGGCAAATAGATGGGGAAACAGTGGACACAGTGGCTGGCTTTATTTTGAGGGGCTCCAAAATCACTGCAGATGGTGATTGCAGCCATGAAATTAAAAGATGTTTATTCCTTGGAAGGAAAGTTATGACCAACCTAGACAGCATATTAAAAAGCAGAGGCATTACTTTGTCAACAAAGATCCATCTAGTCAAGGCTATGGTTTTTCCAGTAGTCATGAATGGATGTGAGAGTTGGACTACAAAGAAAGCTGAGAGCAGAAGAATTGATGTTTTTGAACTGTGGTGTTTGAGAAGATTCTTGAGACTTGGACTCAAGAAGACTCTCTTGGACTGCAAGGAGATCCAACCAGTCCATCCTAAAGGAGATCAGTCCTGGGTGTTCACTAGAAGGACTGATGTTGAAGATGAAACTCCAGTACTTTGGCCACCTGATGCGAAGAGCTGACTTATTTGAAAAGACCCTAATTCTGGGAAAGATTGAGGGCAGGAGGAGAAGGGGACAACAGAGGATGAGATGGTTGGATGGCATCACTGACTCAATGGACATAGGTTTGGGTGGACTCTGGGAGTTGGTGATGGACAGGGAGGCCTGGCATGCTGCGGTTCATGGGGTCGCAAAGAGTCAGACACGAAAGAGTGACTGAACTGAAGTGAAATGAACTGAGAATTGACATTTACTGGTATGACAAATCTGGGAAGGAAATAAGTTTTGAGAAAAAAAAAAGTTAAAATTTGGAAATTGTAAATGAAAACACATGTGCAGTTTAAGAGATGGACATTAAATAAGAAGTTGATATTAATTATAGAATTCAAGAAATAGTTCTATACTATATATGTAAATAATCAGCAAATGACTGGAAGAAAACCAAGGAATGGATATAATTACCCAGAAAAAGCATACAGATGAAAGACAAGACTTACTCTCAAGTTCTAAAGAACAGTATTTAGACGCTTCGTGAAAGGAATGTTCAGCTGAAGTGTCTGTGAAAGAGTAGACATGCGTGTCCAAGAAAATCAGAAGGTTGTGGTGTTGCTGAAAGCAGAGAAATATGTATTTCATGAAGAAGGCACTGCTCAATAGTAACAGCCTTAGAATTTTTACTAGGAGAGTTAAAAAATAAAAGGAGTTGTAGTCAGATGATTGTGTTGTTGGTGCATCTGCTTCATCACAAAAGAATTCAGAGATAAGTGTTGGTAAGAAGTAGATTTATTTAGAGACAAACACACTCCACACTCAGACTGCATGTAATGTCAGAATATGAGTCAGTGAGAGAGAGGGGGCTTGGAAGAAATATACTCCACAAGGGGCCATCTCAGAAGGGGCAAGAGGCCTTAAAATTTGGCATGATTAATTTTTACGGGCTGGGTAATTTGACAGGCTAGTGAGTGGGATGATTCTTCCAACTATTTTGGGGAAGGAGTGGAGATTTCCAGGAAATGGGCCACTAAATACTTTTTGGCCTCTGATGGTTAGCCTCAAACCAGGCACTGCTGGGTGTGTCATTTGCATGTATGCTCAGTTGCTCAGCTGTGTCCAACTCATTGTGACTCTATGGACTGTATCCTGTCAGCCTCCTCTGCCATGGAATTTTCCAAGCAAGAATACCAGAGTAAGTTGTCATTTCCTACTCCAGGGGATCTTCCCAAACCAGGGATCAAATCTGCATCTTCTGTGTCTCCTGCATAGCAGGCAGATTCCTTTAGCACTGCCCCACCTGGCCCAAGGGTATGTCATTTAGCATATGCTCATGCAATACAATGAACATATACTGAGGCACAAGGTCTAGTGGAAGTCAAACTTTCTGCCTTCTTGGAACTAGTTGATTCTAACCAGTTTTTGTCATGTCCTGTGGCTAGGTGGTGCTAGTGGTAAAGAATCTGCCTTCAATGCAGGAGATCTGAGTTCAATCTTGTCCAAAGTTTTGTAAAGGAAAACAAAAAAGTAACTTAATTTTTGATGTATGAGGTTTGTCTGTAATTTATATCAGTCAGGATTTGTTTTCAACTCACCACTGCTATTATGAAGTAAGGGTCATGGACTTGCACTTGGCTAGACTCAGCTCAGTTCAGTCACTCAATCATGTCCAACTCTTTGCATCCCTATGGACTACAGAATGCCAGGCTTCCCTGTCCATCATCAACTCCCGGAGTTTACTCAAACTCATGTTCACTGAGTTGGTAATGCCATCCAACCATCTCATCCTCTGTTGCCCCTTGTCCTCCTGCTTTCAATCTTTCCTATCATCAGGATCTTTTCCAATGAGTCAGTTCTTCACATCAGGTGGCCAAAGTAGGATTTATTTTCAGCTCACCACTACTATTATTAAAGGAGGAAACAGAAGAACAGGCCCCATCTTGAAAGCAGGACTCCATCTTGGGCCGGACTGTGGACTTTGAGCTATATGCCCAGTATCCATGGAAATGACATACCAACTGGAAATCCAGATACCCCACCCCCGCAATGGAAGAGCTCCAGGGTTTGTACCTAAACTCTCTGTCACCTAAAAGAATACCCTAATTATCTGTGTAACCAAATAGAATCATAAATTCTATTATGCTAATTGGGGCATGACCACAGGCCTATTGATAATTGTCCACTGTTAACTACCTAGGCTTAAGGCATACGAATCACAGGTTTAAGGCATAGGAATCATGGGTTAACTTTGACTGTATCTTTCTTTTCTTTGTTCAGACTAGTTTCAGAGAATTTGGGGAGGTGGGTTTGAGCATGTACACTTAGGGTATATAAGGTTTTCACAAAAACTGGTTGGGGTCCTTGGCTAAGAGGAGACTCTGCCTTGGGCCCACGGGTGTAATAAACTGCACTCCACTATCTGCATTGTCCTTCTGAGTGAGTTTGTTTCCTGGAACACGTGGCTACAACATTTGGTGCATTGGCTGGGAAACTCCTCACTTTGAAGAAACAAGTCCCATTTGGGACTACTCTGAGGCCTTGCAGCTTAAATATTCTAGAAGGGGGAAGGTGCCTCACCCTTCTGGAAGGATTCTGCTTCTCAATGCCCAAACCTTTCATGTTAGCAGGTAGTGGATGGCAGCTTGGGAACTGAGCGCTCAGGTGAGGAGGAACCCACCTGGCAGGGTGGAAGAAGGGGACTGATCACTCTCCTGGAGGGGACTAGAAGGGGCATGGATAGGGCCCCTTTTCTGGATATGGCCTGGGATGTGGGATATTTAATCCATCTGTGTTTTCATCCATACGTGATCAAGCCCACCAAGGCAGAACAGACTTTACAAGTAAAGGGAGAAACAGTCTTGGATCACGTGGTGTTCTGGTTTGGCCATGCTGAACAGCAGGTGAAGACATGCCAATCCCCCTTCTCTCTCTGGGATCTGGCAGGTAAGGTCTTCTCACCCCAATTAGGAAGGAGGCAGAATGGCAATTTAAGTGTTTCATTGAGTGTAAATATAAAAAGTACATAGGGTACCAAGAACTTTGTAGACAGAAAAAAAAGTAAAAGTAGAGGAAGGTGAGAAGGTAAGCAAGATGGGGGGAAGTGAATCTAAGGCAACTGTATTGGAGTGCATGATTAAAAATTTAAAGGAGGGATTTGGAGGAGACTATGGGGTGAAGATGAGGCCTAACCACCCCCATATACTCTGTGAGGTCGAATGGCCCCCTGTGGCAGTAGGATGGCCACCAGAGGACACCATGAACTTAAAAATAGTGGAAGCAGTCTATACAGTAGTCACAGGAGAGCCAGGACACCCAGATCAATATCCATATATTGATTCATGGCTAAGGTTAACTCAAGACCCTCCTAGTTGGACAAAGTTCTGTATCCAGAAAGGGA
Organism: Bos indicus; assembly: GCF_029378745.1. Taxonomy (NCBI): domain Eukaryota; kingdom Metazoa; phylum Chordata; class Mammalia; order Artiodactyla; family Bovidae; genus Bos; species Bos indicus. The sequence continues at coordinate 55,339,465 of NC_091765.1, read as the reverse complement.
AAAATATTAATGGCACAAAAATTGACTGATGATGAAAAAGGAAATTCTACAGGATTTGGATGGGGATGACCTGACCCCTCCCCCATACTGGATAATCACGCACCTGCCTCTCGGTGCACCAGGACCAGAGGCTGCCTTAATGCCCCATCCAGGGCCAGATGAAGTTCCTGAAGCAGTCGCTGCTCCTCCGCCGGCTCTCCCATTGAGCTGCCGTTTCAGCAGCCTCTGATCCCAGCAATGGAGACCTCTGGTCAACGCCCCCAGGATTCCACCTCAGCTGGATCTCCTAGATTGTATCCATTTCTCCTGGTGAATATTGACGGGAAGCGGGAAGAAAACACAGGACTTATTCAGAGGCTGTGCTCTGCCAAGGAACAGTGGGAAAGAACCCCACTACAGATGCCCATCAGAGAGCTACAAGAGCCTCTGGTTCAGAAAGCCTGTGGGCACTACCATCTGCCCCCTGTAGCCTATTATTACCAGCCATTTTCCTCTATGGATATATTAAACTGGCAGAGACATGCTCCACCATACTCAGGGGAGCCACAAGCCATGATTAGGCTAACGGAGACTATTTTTTGAACCCATCGCCCTACATGGGATGACATAATCCAACTACTAGTCTCACTCTTCAGCACTGAGGAAAGACACAGGATCCTAACTGAGGCCAGAAAATGGTTAAGAGAAATGGCACGTGAGGGTACTGCAAACCCACAGCGGTGGGCAGAACTAGCCACCCCCAGTGAGAGGCCCAATTGGGACTGTAACACAGAGGAAGGGATGGGCCACCTGGAGAGATATCAGGCAGCTATTTTACAAAGTGTCAAAAGGGGGGCCCAAAAACCTATGAGTATGGCAAAACCCTCCGAAGTGATTCAAAGGGAAAGTGAATCACCCTCTGAGTTCTACGAAAGACTGTGTGAGGCCTATAGACTTCATATGCCAATAGATCCAGAGGTTGCTGGGTCTCAGATGGTGATAAATGAAGCCTTTGTGTCTCAAGCCTACCCCAAAAACATCAGATGGGGGGACACCAAGGGATTCATGAATTTTTATACATCCTTGAATGCCCAGTACCTTTGTTGGGAAGAGACTTGCTATCTAAATTGGGGACACAAGTGACCTTTCCCCCCATGAAAGACCCACTCTTCGACTGGGCTCAACCACCCATTTACTCTTCCTCTCGATAATCCCTCAAGATGAATGGAGTTTGCACGATCTCCCGGAAGGAAAACCAGATGGGCCAAACAGTCGAGAGAGACAGAGAGAGAGATAGAGAGAGAGAGAAAGAGAGAGAGTTAACTTAACAATTCCCTGAGGTCTAGGCTGAAGACAACCCCCCGCCCCCTGACCCAGGTTTGCAAAACAAGCCCCACTGGTAATAGAACTCAAACCCAGTACAATTATGTCAGCACCCACCTTGGGCCTGCCAGAACTTGCTAAGCCATTTACTTTTTATGTGACTTAAAAGGACAAGGTGGCTATGGGAGTGTTGTGCCAGACTATGGGGACATGGGACAAACCCATGACTTATCTCCTGAAATGGCTGGACAGTGTTGCCACTGGGTGGCCGAGATGCTTATGGGCAGTTGCTGCAGTTGCCTTACTGGTCCGGGAGGCAACCAAGCTGACTTTGGGTCAAGATTTGATCATAAAAGTACTGCATACATCAACACTCTCCCACAAGGGGACCCCCATAAATGGTTGTTGACATCCCACATTGCTCAATATCAGGGATTGTTATGTGAGAACCCCCATGTTAATACTGAGCTTTATCAGGCCCTGAATCTGGCCACTTTCCTTCCTATGGGAGAAGGTGGGACCTCACATGATTGCAAGAAAATATGCCAGCAGACCTGACTTGAGAGACGAGCCAATCCTGGACCCAGATTTGGTCCTGTATACCAATGGCACCAGCCTGGTGAAACAAGGACAACTGTCGGGATATGCAGTAGTCATGGAAGAAACCATCACTGAGACTAGCTCTCTGCCATCACACTGGTCTGCTCAACGGGCCAAACTATATGCTCTTATCTGGGCCCTCCAGCTGTCAAAAGGTAAGAAGGCAAACATTTACACAGATTCCAGGTATGCTTTTGCCACACTACATGTACACAGGACTCTGTATAAGGAGAGAGGCCTTTTGACAGCTAGTGAAAAAGACATTAAAAATAAGGAGGAAATTAAGACCCTATTAGATGCTGCCTGGAAACCAGAAAGGTTTGCAGTCATACACTGATGAAGAGATCAAAAAGAGGATACCCCCTGGGCTCAGGGAAACAGACTGGCAGATAAGACCACTAAACAAGCAGCCGAGGGCTTGGGGGTGACAAGTGAAGTCCCTATTAAAGCTATCGTATTGGTGGAGCTGCCTGAACCAATGCCGGACTCTCCAGAATAACTGAAGCCCAAAACCAACTAGCCAAAGTAGAAGGGGCCAACAAGACTGAAAAGGGATGGTGGGAATTGCCAAGTGGCAAATTATTGGTACTGGAGGAGCTGACACTCACTCTGGTAAGACAAACACACCAAGCGACCCACCTAGGCCATGATAAACTGGAAAAGCTAATTCAAAAATATTTCTTGGTTCCTCACCTCTCTTCCCTATGCAGGACAGAATCTCAGAACTGCACTGCCTGCTCATAGGTCAAAGCTGCCTCTCAGCACAGACAGAAACTTCCAGGGATTCAGCTAAAAAGCATGCTGCCATTTGAACACCTGGAAGTGGACTTCACTGAAATGAAACCTCACTGACAATACTGTTACCTGCTGATCATGGTATGTATGTTCTTAGGATGGATAGAAACTTTTCCTACCCGGACTGAAAGCATCAGAAGTAGACCGGTGCCTGCTTAGGGAGATAGTTCCCAGATTTGGATTTTCTGCCAGCATTGGATCAATGGCCCAGCTTTCATAGCTGATTTAGTACAACAAGTAAGCAAAACTTTAAACATCAAGTAGAAATCACATACAGCATATAGGCCCCAGAGTTCTGGGATGGTGGGAGGAACCAAGAAGACACTTAGAGAGACACTCTCCAAGTGGATCATAGGGACTGACTGATCCTGGGTGGACTTGTTTCCAATGGCTCTGCTCAGACTCAGGATGATCCCACAGTGCCATGGCTATTCTCCATATGAAATTATGTATGGGAGGCCCCCTCCCATAATAAAACAGGTGTCAACAAATTTGCCTCAGGTAAGGGGAGATTTGATTTCACAGCAGATGGAACAACTAGGTAAGGTAATAAATCAGTAACGAAGTTTGTACAAGAAAGAGTGTCGTTCCCCCTTGGGGAACAGATTCACAAATTTGTGACAATAGATCAGGTGTGGGTCAAGGACTGGAAACACGATTCCTTGGCCCCACATTGGAAGGGTCCATATCCTGTTTTTCTAACCACCCCTACTGCAGTTAAAGTAACAGCTGTCACTCCCTGGATCCACCACATGAGGATGAAGAGAACATATTATGCAGACCCAGAAAATGCCAAGTGGACTGCATAGGTGGACCCCCTGACCCTCGAGAGACTAAGACCATCCATAAGAAGAAGGAAAAGAAGATCCCGGACAAGCCCCTTCAGGATGAAGCTGCATAATCAACTCCTGCTGCTTGGCCTCATCAATGTGATTTTGAATTTAACTTCTGTTTCAACTCAGGACAATGTTTTCATCTCATGGGTGCATTCCTATGTGGACTTCCACAACACCTCCAGCTGCTGGGTATGTGGGGCTATGCCTCTGTCTGTGATGGAGGGATTTCCTTGGTGGGTGTCACCACTCTGCCAAGGAGTTTTTAAACCACTCTGGTCTTTTCTGGGATGACAAAAAGAGACTTTCCTTTCTCTTGTCAATCTTAATCTCTCCCTGCTCTCTTGGTGTAAGCCAGACCTACAGTCAATAGTCTCTGGTCATGGGGTTACATTTGATATAAGCATCAGTTTCATAGGAATATCAAAGCCTATACCTCATATTTAAAGAACAAAGAGGAAAAAAGCTTCCTGACTGGCAAGGGAGGCCAGGCCTCTACGTATGTTGAACAATTCTACCAAGTCTGGGATGAATATTTCCAGATGAACCCAGAAAAGGGTCAATTAATTACTCCCACTGCTATATGCTGGGAACAAAAAGAATGAAGGGTAGGGTTTGGTGACCATCCATTAGACCCAAAAGAACTAAAATATATTGGGTACCTATTCCCCAAACAATGTAAACAAACATTCGAGGTCACATAACACCCCAACCAGTTCATTCATTGGCCAGGCTCTGATTGGAAATATAACCCTGGAATCTGCTGGGTGGCCCCCAACGGAACCCAGTGGCTTTGTGGGCCTAACCTTTGGCCTTGGTTACCAATCAGCTGGGTAGGCCGCTGCACACTGGGATTTGCTTTTGCCCATGGCAGCATTGGAGAAGGAAATGGCAACCCACTACAGTGTTCTTGCCTGGAGAATCCCAGGGACGAGGGAGCCTGGTGGGCTGCCGTCTATGGGGTTGCACAGAGTCAGACATGACTGAAGTGACTTAGCAGCATGGAAGCATAAAGCCTAACCTATAATAAGCCCTAGTAAATCTACCTTATTTACATACTAGGTGGACAAGGTCTGTGTTTCAATGGTATGAGTATATTGCGTCCTTATTCGCACCTCCTATAGGGACAACAAATATTATGATTAAAGTAGAAGCCTTGACTAACTTCACAAAACAGGCCTTCCTAGATAGTGATAAAGCCATCCAAGCCTTAAATGAACAACAAATTCAAATAAGAAAAGCAGTAATTCAAAATAGAATGGCTTTGGCCATGCTCAAAGCTGCTCAAGGAGGGACTTGTGGTATAATTAAGGTTGAACATTGTGTATATATTCCTGATTTATCTGGCAAAGTATCAGCTGCTTTAGATGACATGAAAAACCAGGAAAAAGCAATGTCAAATGAAAACATTCCTTTTTGGACTTTGGTCCTGTCTTGGGGGAAGGGCGATTGGTAGAAAACTATATTTACCATTGTTACAGTTGCCTTGATAGTTCTGCTTTGTGGACCCTGCATTTTACAATGTATTATGAACTTTGTACCCAAAGTATTGTGTCATTCTTCCAAATAGGCAGTCGGAGAGGCAGAGTGCAATATATCCCTATGAGTGATGCTCATATTATGAGTTAAGAGCATCAAGAGGGGGTAGTGAACGAGGAAACAGACAGAACAGGCTCCATCTTGAAAGCAGGACTCCATTCTGGGCTGGACTGTGGACTTTGAGCTATATGCTCAGTATCTATGGAAACAACATACCAACTGAAAAACTAGACCCCCCAGGTGGAAGAGCCCCAGGGCTCATACCTAGACTCTCTGGCCCCTAAAAAAAAAAATACTCTAATTATCTGTATAACCAAGTAGAATAATAAATTCTATTATGCTTTTTGGGGTATAACCACAGGCCTATTGATAATTGTCCACTGTTAACTACCTAGGCTTCAGTAGGTTCAGTTCAGTTTAGTCTCTCAGTCGTGTCCTACTCTTTGCGACCCCAGGAATCACAAAATGCCAGGCCTCCCTGTCCATCACCAACTCCTGGAGTTCACTCAGACTCATGTCCATTGAGTCAGTGATGCCATCCAGCCATCTCATCCTCTGGCGTCCTCTTCTCCTCCTGCCCCCAATCCCTCCCAGCATCAGTCTTTTCCAGAGTCAACTCTTCGCATGAGGTGGCCAGAGTACTGAAGTTTCAGCTTCAGCATCAGTCCTTCCAAAGAAACCTCAGGGCTGATCTCCTTCAGAATGGACTGGTTGGATCTCCTTGCAGTCCAAGGGACTCTCAAGAGTCTTCTCCAACACCACAGTTCAAAAACATCAATTCTTCGGTGTTCAGCCTTCTTCACAGTCCAACTCTCACATCCATACATGACCACTGGAAAAACCATAGCCTTGACTAGACGGACCTCTGTTGGCAAAGTAATGTCTCTGCTTTTCAATATGCTATCTAGGTTGGTCATAACTTTCCTTCCAAGGAGTAAACGTCTTTTAATTTCATGGCTGCAGTCACCATCTGTAGTGATTTTGGAGCCCAGAAAAATAAAGTCTGACACTGTTTCCACTGCTTCCCCATCTATTTCCCATGAAGTGATGGGACCAGATGCCATGATCTTCATTTTCTGAATGTTGAACTTTAAGCCAACTTTTTCACTCTCCACTTTCACTTTCATCAAAAGGCCTATGAATCACAGGTTAACTTTGATTGTATCTTTTTTTTCCTTTGTTCAGACTAGTTTCAGATAACTTGGGGAGGTGGGTTTAAGAACGTACACTTAGGGTATATAAGATTTTCACAAAAACTGGTCAGGGTCCTTGGCTAAGAGGAGACTCTGCCTTGGGCCCGCAGGTGTAATAAACTGCACTCCACTATCTGCATTGTCCTTCTGAGTGAGTTTGTTTCCCGGAACGCGTCACTACAACATTATGAAGTAAGAGTCATGGACTGTTTCAGACTTGCACTTGGCCAGACTAGTTTAGTCTGATTTGCTACTTGGACTCAGAATACTGAACACTAATAAGCAAATGTAATTTTCCACCGTCTTTATTACAGAAAAATTTAAATTGAGATACAAATGTATTCTGAATTCATGATTCTCTATTTTTCTAAAGTGAGTTCAATGGCTAAACTGTACAATAAAAAGCAATTATTTTTACCATGGGAAAATTATTATAATAATTATATATTACTTATAATATATAATTATATATTGATTATATTGTAATGATTATTATAATAAAATTATAATAATTACAGAGAATTATTAAATATTTCATGTACTGTCCAGATATGAATTAGATTGAAGATGATTAGTGAGAAAATATTAATATAATTTATATCATGGCTATTGATATTGAAGGTTTGAACCATGGTAAGATCCTTAATTTTAATTATATTCCATAATTAAAGTTATATATGTTCATATATGTAGAGAGTGAAGTTATATAATGTCATCCTGAATTCTTTGAGACTGTAATGTACTACTTAATAAACATATCATATATAATGCATAAAAATAATTCATAGAATTACAACAGAATAAATGATAAATAATTTAATAATTGATCACTACCTTGGGTAATGATTCATTTTTTATAATTCAAATTATAAGAGTTATAAGAGTTCATGAATACACAGATATAGAGAACAACCGTATGGATACCAAAGGGGATGAGTGGTGGTGGGATGAACTGTGAGATTGGGATTTACATATATACACCATTGATACTATGTATAAAATGGATAAGTAATAAGAACCTGTTATACAGCCCAGGGAACCCTGCCCAATACTCTGTAGTGATGTAAATGGTAAGAAAATTCAAAAAAGAGGGGATACATATATACATACAGCTGATTCACATTGCTGTATCTACATTTAAAAAAGAAACTATACTCTAATAAAAAAGAATTAATGAATAATATCAAACTAACACATCTTGGCTTTAGATGCATGAGCTCTAGTTACTTTGAAGCTGTTTCTTTGCACTGTCTCTTCCTCAGAGTAAAGTTTGGATTGTTTTTATGTCTCTATAATTATCTTTCAAACCTATGTCTTCAGGTTCATCTCTTCTGCATTCCATGCTTTTATTTATTTGCACATACTATTCTTTGGAATATTTTGCTACTGTTTTAAATACAGCATTTAAAAGATATCAGTATTGGATGGCAGGCCATTTTCCCTGTCTTATTTCTTGTATGTGCCAAAGAAACTACATTTCATGTAGTCACTAGGCTTAAAACATTAGAGAAATGCAAATCAAAACCACTATGAGGTACCATTTCATGCCAGTCAGAATGGCTGCAATCCAAAAGTCTACAAGCAATAAATGCTGGAGAGGATGTGGAGAAAAGGGAACCCTCTTACACTGTTGGTGGGAATGCGAACTAGTATAGCCACTATGGAGAACAGTGTGGCGATTCCTTAAAAACTGGAAATAGAGCTGCCTTATGATCCAGCAATCCCACTGCTGGGCATACACACTGAGGAAACCAGAATTGAAAGAGACACGTGTACCCCAATGTTCATCGCAGCACTGTTTATAATAGCCAGGACATAGAAGCAACCTGGATGTCCATCATCAGATGAATGGATAAGAAAGCAGTGGTACATATACACAATGGAGTATTACTCAGCCATTAAAAAGAATACCTTCGAATCAGTTCTAATGAGGTGGATGAAACTGGAGCCTATTATACAGAGTGAAGTAAGCCAGAAAGAAAAACACCAATACAGTATACTAACACATATATATGAAATTTAGAAAGATGGTAACAATAACCCTGTATACGAGACAGCAAAAGAGACACTGATGTATAGAACAGTCTTTTGGACTCTGTGGGAGAGGGAGAGGGTGGGATGATTTGGAGAATGGCATTGAAATATATATAATATATATGAAACGAGTCGCCAGTCCAGGTTCAATGCATGATACTGGATGCTTGGGGCTGGTGCACTGGGATGACCCAGAGGGATGGTATGGGGAGGGTTGAGGGAGGAGGGCTCAGGATGGGCAACGCATGTATACCTGTGGCAGATTCATTTTGATATATGGTAAAACCAATACAATATTGTAAAGTTAAATAAAATAAAATTAAAAAAAACACATTAGAGATGTATATATCTCTCCAGTGCTTTATTTCTCTACCAACTTCTATTACTTTCTTTCTATAAAATTTCACAGATTTTACCATTTTTCTATATTTTCAAAATGCTATATCAATTGCAATTATTTTTCATAACTGTTGCATTTTCTGCTAACTTGTTTAATGCCTGCAAAACTCTCCTCTGCAAAATATCATTTGCTAGAATACTCTTCCTAAAAAGAACTCTCCCTTCTCTTAAACAATATTTCATTCTCTGCAGAATAACATTCAAGCCATTTGACATAACAGGCCATAAATGACCTGGCCAAATGGAGAACCTTATACCATTCCATAGTTATACAAATGTATCCCTTCAACAAAATTGTACATCATTTGGACCCCCAAAGATGTCTTATCCATTCTTCTCTCAGTGTCATATCTTTTATCAGACACCTTGTCTTTTTGTCTGCTTATTTAAGTCCTAGCTCTCATTTCAATGCCTGGCTTAGGGTTATAGGAATGTCTCCTACCTTTGAATGTTTAATGATGTCTGTTTCACTATTATTTGCCACAATGACAACAAGCTTCAACTCTTCTAACTCCTTTCTCCACAGATGATCTTTTAACATACTGTTATTTATATTAACTATACTCTCAAGACAAGAAAGAGATATAATAACAGCACCTTACTGTGGACATTTACAGTCTTAGGCTGTCCAACATATGAAGCCTATTTACACATTTCCAGAATTTCCCAATATGTGTGTTTTGTTGAGAGGAGAGCCCAGCTCCTACTATAGGAGATGAAATGCTTTTTTTCAGAAGGCCAAGACATAGATACAATATCTAGACTTAGCCATCAATTCACTGAATCAAAAATTTTGATGGTAAGCCAGGGATTTAAAGAAGCAGCAGCAAGGCAGTTGTTCCAGTTTTAAAAGGCAGCAGTGTAAGCTATCAAAACTGAGTACTGACACGGTGCTGATAGGTGCAGGGTTTCAGCATTCAGTGGCAGCTGAAGATGTGTTCCCTACTTAACTATTACATGACCTGATATTGTCTCTGGTTGTCTTCATAGAGTTTCTTATGTCTCCTTCTTAGACTTCTAGCTTCAGGCACATATCTGTGCATGCTTTCCTGAAACTTCCTGACAATTCCTTCAAGTACTCATTATCCTTTCAATGAATTCCTCTCTGTCAATATAATTCAGAGTTATTTCTCAGTTTTTCAAATAAGAATTAAAAAAATGTATTAAGTTATAGGAAAGTAATTGACGAAAATACCAGGGCTATGGTTTGAATTTTGTCTGCATCCCCCAATTGTACATTTAAGTCTTAACTTCCAGTACTTCAGAATGTTAACTTATTTGGAAATAAAGTCATTGCAGATATTGTTAAGAAGTGGTAATACTGGTATTGGGTAGATGTCTAATCCAACAGGACTGGTGTTCTTACAAAAAGGGGAAAATTGGAGGCAGATATACACAAGAAGAACACTGTGTAAAGATGAACCAAAGATGGGGGTGATGCTTCTATATGTCAAGGAATGCCAAGTCACCAGCAAATCATCGGAAGCTAGAGGACACACATGGAATAGATACTTCTTCATGGTTCTCAGAAAGAATCAGCTTGCCCATCACCTTGATTTCATACTTCTAAACTTCAGAACTGTGAGAAAAAAAAAATGTCATTCAATTTATGGTATTTTGTTAATGACAGCCCTAGTAAACTCATATAACCAGTACCTATCATACATGCTCTTCCCTAAATGAAGTTATCTGGTCAATGTAATGAGTTTTCATACCATAATCAATCATCATCAGTTCAGTTCAGTTCAGTTGCTCAGTCATGTCGGACTCTTTGCGACCCCATGAATCGCAGCACGCCAGGCATGCCTGTCCATCACCAACTCCCGGAGTTCACCCAGACTCACATCCGTTGAGTCAGTGATGCCATCCAGCCATCTCATCCTCTGTCGTCCCCTTCTCCTCCTGCCCCCAATCCCTCCCAGCATCAGAGTCTTTTCCAATGAGTCAACTCTTCGCATGAGGTGGCCAAAGTACTGGAGTTTCAGCTTTAGCATCATTCCTTCCCAAGAAATCCCAGGGCTGATCTCCTTCAGAATGGACTGGTTGGATCTCCTTGCAGTCCAAGGGACTCTCAAGAGTCTTCTCCAACACCACGGTTCAAAAGCATCAATTCTTTGGCGCTCAGCTTTCTTCACAGTCCAACTCTCACATCCATACGTGACCACTGGAAAAACCATAGCCTTGACTAGATGAAATTTGTTGGCAAAGTAATGTCTCTGCTTTTGAATATGCTATCTAGGTTGGTCATAACTTTCCTTCCAAGGAGTAAGCATGGTATTTTGTTAATGACAGCCCTAGTAAACTCATATAACCAGTACCTATCATACATGCTCTTCTTAGTTTCATGGCTGCAATCAGACTAGGATAATGCTTTTACACTTTGTATCTATTAGACATGAAATAGGTAAAACTCCCACTTGGTAAGTGCTAGATATTTTATCACAAGGGGAAATTTGTTACTCCAGCTGGTACAGTTTAATAGAAACTTGAAAATGGCTTCTGTAAAATGAGACAAGAAATTACCCAGGAGCAAATTTATTTCAAGTAGAAAAGGTATACTTTCTCAGCTTCCAAGAGGTATACAGCATCTCTATTGCTCTACCCTCAGACAAGTAGTTTTCATAATCTGGGTATTGGGAGAAGAGGGAAAGGGAAGAAAAATGGCAGATTAAGTAAAGTGAAAGTTGCTCAGTCATGTCCAATTCTTTGTGACGCCATGGATGTAACCTTCCAGGCTCCTCTGTTCATGGGGATTCTGAGGCAAGAATACTAGAGTGAGTTGCCATGCCCTTCTTAAGGGGATCTTCCCTACCCAGGGATCAAACCCAGATCTCTTGCATTAGGGGCAGATTCTTTACTGTCTGAGCCACCAGGGAAGCCCAGGAAGGGAGATGGTAGATGTATTTTCAAATTGAAGGCAAGGATAATTCAAGAAGAAAAAACAATTTTAAAGAGAAGAGATGGGGCAATTATGAGTTGAGGCAAGTGGCTGAGGCAAAATTAGATGTAAACCAAAAGCCAAAATAATACAAGTTTAAACTGAGTGGACAACCCAGATGATGTTCTAATTGATGGAAATGTGTTCCTTAGAGTGAGATGATTTGAGACCTATGAAACTATTCTTGGTTCCAGCTCACTAGTGTCTTGCCATACTGTGATTTCTTGGCTTTATACACCTATCTTTTAGGGTTGTTCTACCCAAATGGAAATCTAGAAACTATTTAGACAAATAAGCACCAAGAAAAGGTAATTTTCACTCTATATGGGTTTTTTCATCTTGTTTTATAGATGATCCTTGGATCAATAGTTAATTCTGGTCTTTCTATTAATCTTCAGTGTTTTGGGAAGAATAATTCATATGTTTCTAAGATAGGCCTGTGGGTTAGAGCAAGAAGGCTCAGATTTATTTGGTCTACAAGAGAAGTAGAAGCTTCCAGGGAGCTTTGGAGATGATTTTCTATGTCAAAATATTATATATTTAAAAATATTCAAAGTTTTGCACTCATACCAAGGTCACTCTCAGATAGTTGTTGATGAAATACATTTAATCAAACTTTATAGTAGCTTTGGGTGAGAACAAACAAAAACAGAAGTGACAGGAAAATAGAAACATGACTGATGAACAGCAAGTTTTAGATGCGGAAAGTTTGGATTTCCACTTGCAAGTTCTAAAATCAGAAATTGTAAGTATTCACAGTTTTTATGAGCCTTGTATGATAGAGGTAAGTCATGTCTATATGATAGCTATTTAAGAAGAGACACCCAAAAAGGTGACATTTCCAACTGAATAAGACATCTTGTATTTTATGGTTCACAATGTAGTTTTATACATAGTTGTTCCTTGATTTGAGCATAATCCTTTGACTCACACAAAGCAAAGTTCATTATCTGTGTTTTGTAATAAAGAGAGACTCGGAGAGTAAACAAGTTGAGTAAAGCACTGTTGGTGTCAAAAGAGAACAAAATGGAGGATTTGAGCTCTCCTGCAGTTCACTCTGTGACATGAAAGGTTCATTTGAAAGGTCTGCTGCACAAGATATTATTTGAATGGAGTATCTTTCTTTTGAAAGCATATTTACTTTATGATTGTAAAACCAAACCAAAGAAAATGTGGCTGCAGTAAGTTCTATATGGTGGTCAGCACAATTACACAAGTATTTAAGCATACTTTATTGTTTTCAGGAGTCAATGATATACTATAAAACAATGCATATCACTTACACTTACGTTGGAAAAACTCAGGAAAATATATCAGGACATGTGGGTAATAGATGTTATGATGGAATAATGAAGGAAAGATCAAAGAAGGGACCTAGAGGTGAAGGTTAGGTTTATTCATTTGCAAAATTCAATGTCTTATACTAAAAAGTATGCTCTGATAGGTTATAGTTTTTATTTACACTTGTTCATACATGAGGAATACTCAGTAAATGCTGATGTGTCATATTTGAGAAATCAAGCTTATTTAGTAGAAAAAATTCAACAGAGAAAAGCTCTAATTCATAATACCCTTAATGATCTTAGGATCAACTTAACTAGATTTTAGGAAGCTGGATTTTTAAGAGATTTTATAGAATACTTTGTTTGTACACTTCACTTTATAAATAAGGAAACTGAAACTCAAGGGATCTTTATGCTAAAAAAAATTACAGAAAGAGGACTCAGTACAATATATCCAGCTTTTTGCAATTTCAATGGATCTTACTCAGATGTTCCATTGTCTCTGAAGGGAAACCTTAGAGTAATATTGCTGCTTTAGTGTTTAAAAATATTTTATTTGTGTTTATTCTTCAAAGTGACCAGTTTGAGAAAATATATAAAAACAAAACAAAGCAAAAACATATATGGCTCACATTTCTAAGGACCAGAACTAAAGTAAAAGCTAGGCACATCAATGGCAGTGTTGAGGACAATGGGATTGCTCTACAGTTTAATGAAGATTCATAACTTAAATGAGATTTCTTACTACTCAAGACTGAAAACATGTATGATATAAAATTAAATTTATAAAATTCCTTGATGTTATTATTCAGTATAGAAACAAATATATTAAATACAGTAATTAGTATATTAAGCCCTTGAAGAGGCTAGTAAAACATACAAATCTGAAATGCAAATAGCATACTTTCTCTTATATAAAAATATATATATATATAAGTTTAAAAATAGTTTAGTAAAATTAATTCAAATAAGTGGATTTGGCTCCAAAATGATCAGTTCTGTATTGTTTATAATATTAGATATGGGAAAACAATATAAATTTAAAAATGCTTTTCTATTTTAAGGAACACTAAAATAAATATACTTATGTAGGGAGAAGACTTTCCTTATGAGAAAGTGAAAAAAAGAAGTGTAACCTCAAGGATTAAACTTTAAAAAGGTACTTTGAGGGTTCCAAAAATAGACTCACATTTCTACCTCTCTGTATCAGATAGAATAAGTTAAAAAGTTTCTTATCTTAAAGATTAGTAATTAGAAAAAGACCTTATGGCAAAATTGATTCTATAGTCCCAAGAAAGTACTTTTGTTAAGCTTCAATCAAAAACAGTCTAGCTTCATGGTGATTTTGTAACAGGAATTGTCTTCCTTATTTAAAACATTTCTTAAACTTTTTATTCTCAAAATAATGCTATGTAATATTTTAAAGTCATATAAATTTCATGTTTTCATTTTCTTTATATTGTGTTCTTTAGTTTAGTGTTGACTGCCCTTTAGATAATTCTGCCTCTGTTGCTTGAAGGGTTTTTTTCAGAAAATACTTATGGTCAAGTTAAAAAATCAACAGAGCTTATAGGGAGTTATTTCTGGCTGAATTTTATTATTATCTATTCACTTTTTATTTTGCCCTGCAGGAATGATCACAATTGATCACCTTAAAGGCATTTTGCTGCTACTGCTGCTAAGTCACTTCAGTCGTGCCCGACTCTGTGCGACCCCATAGATGGCAGCCCACCAGGCTCCCCCTTCCCTGGGATTCTCCAGGCAAGAATACTGGAGTGGGTTGCCATTTCCTTCTGCAAGGCGTGAAAGTGAAGTCGCTCAGTCATGTCTGACTCCTAGCGACCCCATGGACTGCAGCCTACCAGGCCTGCCCATCCATGGGATTTTACAGGCAAGAGTACTGGAGTGGGCTGCCAAGGCATTTTAAACCATCCTTTAAACCATTATAAGATAGGAACTATTTTGAGGGATCAACAACAAGTGGAGGAGAGCCATTTATAAGTAATAAATGCAAGGAAGGAATTTTGCAATTTATCAATCACTTTCATATGCATTATTACATTCAATTTTTTTTTTTTTTTTTTTACAATATCCCGGGAGGTAAGCATTGTGATTCTTTATCAGGAAAGAAATCCAAGTCTCAAAAATTTTATGGCTTGCCCAAGGTCATATCAAATGTTAAGAATGGGAGCTAGGGAATGACTTCAGGTTTTCTGGTTCTTAGTTTAGCAAAGCAATCGTGAAAATCTACCTTAATATTGTCAGTAATTGCTTTGCATCTCCACGCAGTTTCTCTATTTTAGTTTTCACTTTTCTCTTGTCAGTGAAAGACACCTCTGGACTTAGGTAAGGAAAGACTTTATTTGAAAGCATTATTGCAAGAGGGAAGAAAGGGACTACTGCCATAGGGGAGGAGAAAGAAGAAAGGGATGATTACAATAGGAAGAACTTTCAAGCATCTCAAAGGCAAGGTCAAGAGTCTTTTATATATATATATATATATATATATATATATATATATATATATATATATATATATATATATAAAAGTAACCTAGGCTTCCCTGGTGGCTCAGTGGTAAAGAATCTGCCTGCAATGTGGGAGATGTGGGTTCGTTCAATCTCTGGGCCAGGAAGATTCTCTGGAAGAGGGAATGACAAACCACTCTAGTAGTCTTGGTGGGAAAATCCCATGGACAGAGGAATCCAGCAGGCTAAGGTCCATGGGGTTGCAAAGAACTGGACACAACCGAAGTGACTCAGCACAACCTAGGCTATACAGATTGGGTATGGGGAAGTAGGATAAGCAAGTGTAATATGTTGGTCAGTCTATTTTCCAGCGGGGTGAGGTAGTATGCTTGCTTAGGCTGAGGTTTGGTCAAAGTTCAGGTATCTGGGGAAGACGAGAATCTATTTTAACTTTAAAAAACTTATTGGAGTATAGTTGATGTACAACGGTGTGTTAGTTTCAAGTGTAGAGCAAAGTGAACCAGTTATACATATATCCACTTTTATTTTTAGATTCTTTTCCCATATAAGCCATTATTTTTTATTGAGTAGAGTTTCCCGTGCTATACAGTAGGTTCTTAATTAATTATCTATTTTACATAGCAGTTCAGTTCAGTTCAGTCGCTCAGTTGTGTCTGATTCTTTGAGACTCCATGGACTGCAGCAGCCAATGCCTCCCTGTCCATTGCCAACCCCCATAGTTTACTCAAACTCATGTCCATTGAGTAAGTGATGCCCTCCAACCATCTCATCCTCTGTCGTCCCCTTTTCCTCCTGCCTTCAATCTTTCCCAGCATCAGGGTCTTTTCAAATGAATAAGTTCTTTGCATCAGGTGGTCAAAGTATTGGAGTTTGAGTGTGTATATGTAAATCCCAGTTATCCAGTTTCTTTATCCCCTGCTAACTATAAGTTTGCTGTCTGCAATTTCAATTATAAGTAGAATCTAAAAAAAAAAAAAGGGTAAATGAATTTATTTATAAAACAGAAGTAGAGTCACAGTAGGAGAGAATCTTAACCAAAGCTTGGTAACAGTTGATCAGTAGGGACAAAGAATTCAGCTAATTATTCATGAGGCAAAGAATGGGAATTTGGAGGGTCTGTCTCTGGCTTTGTCATAGGAGCATCTCTGAGTCTAATCTAAGTCATATGGGGAACGATGATTTTTTGAAGGGAGTCAAAAGTTACAAATTTCCAGTTATAAAGTAGAAAGGTCATGGGAATGTAAGGTACAGCATGGTGATTATAGTTAATAATATTATATTATGTATCTGAAAGTTGCTAAGAAAGTAGATCTTAAAGTCTTCATCACAAGAGAAAACTTTTTTGACTATGTATATTGATGGATGTTAACTGGATTTATTGAGGTGATTGTTTTGCAATATATATAAATATCAAATCATTATGTGAGTTGTACCTCAATAAATAATAATTCTTAAAAGTCACTCTTCTCATTTAATAAACATTTTCCAAGAGAAAAAAATACATGGAAGCACTAAGATCCACAATAGTCTTCCCATGATTTCTGCCCACTATGACAGCTTCCTATTTTTTTCTTATATCACCCAGAGGAGTATATTTACTCTTAAGTTCTGTTAATTCATATCAGGGTGGGGTTAGCATTTATAAAACACCATTAAGTCCAAGGAAATTGAACAAATTCCAAACAGACACGAATTATTAAATCAAAGTAATTTAGGTGAATCTGAACTTCGCTTTCTCTTCAAAACCCTAACCGTGTATATTACATCACTTCTGTAGGTTTTTCGTTTTCCCTTTGGCAAAACAAAATTGTTCTCTACCTAAGGATATTTAATATATGCAGTATACTTATTAAAACACTCAGGATTTGTAAAATGTTTCACAAATGTAAAATATTTTTACCCAAAATAGTAAAATAGACTAAGGAGCACTAACTTGGTGTCACCCGTGAGACCAAATGCTTTATCAGTCTGCACTATTTCAAGCTGTAGTTACACATGGGTCTCATGCTGTTAGAGTTGCTGTGTCTCAAAATAAGGATAATGTTGAATCTTCAAAACATATTTCACTACATTCCAAAATCTTTCCTACACTACATATAGCCAATAACCCTTTGCCTTTCTCAGAAATATATTTGTATTATTTTACTCACTGTACAGTCTTGATGTTTTATTTATTTATGTACATAACTACCAATTTTCAATAATTTCTCTGAGGAAGAAATGAGGAAATAATACTTAACACAGAAATTTTAATTTATGAAGATCATATTACATATACTTTTATTATGCATAATCATTGCAATGGATTATACAAAGTGCTAGATTATCTTAGTTTAGTGTCTGTTTCTTTTTTTTTATATCCCAAGCCACAAATAAGGATGATAATGATAATAATAGAAAAGTTGCACTGCATACTGTATAACTTGTCTTATTTAATTTTTTTAAACTCCTATTAGGTAAGTACTGTTACTTTCATTCCACTTACAGATTAGGAAACTGGCATAGAACAAGCAAAGTCACAAGGATAGACATATAACTCAATAATTTGTGCAACTAGCATATACATTTAAGCTATATTACCAAATGAGAACGTTGACTTGGGCTAGATAAGGTAGAAGAAAAAGTCACACTTCAGTATTTTTTTAAAATTCTCATTATTTGGTCTTGATTTTCTTGGAGGGACAAAAATACTTTTTTTTTTGGTTTATTTTTGGTGCATGAGATTTTTATTTTATCATTTATTTTACTTTTAGCTTTATTTCTCATTTCTAATTTCATGTTTTCATGTTCAGATGGTACTTTATAATATAAATAAGGAAAATAGTTAATATTTATGCAAGCACAGACTGTGTTCCAGGTACTCTTTTAAGCATTTTATATATGCTGAAGCCAAGCAGGATCCTGTGGGGCTTTCCCAGGAGCAGAACCCTTGTGTCCTCCACCTCTTGTTCAGACAAAGAGTTTAGCCTCCTAGGTCTTCCCCAAAGGGCAAATTTAAATAGGGAAGTGAGAAAATGCAGAAACAAAGGAAAAACAGTCAAGTAAGATACAAATAATAAGAGTTTAGCCATAAAATGAAGGACTTTTAGTTTCTCCTGAAGGGCTATAAATAACATCATGAATCATATTCTTGAGTTGTTTTGCCGCTACTGAAAGCTGCACCAGATGGAAGAAGTTAACTGCATATGACCATAAGTACATAGACTCCAGACCAGTTGGATTCAGAAGGTTGATGATGTTGACTACCAAGAGTTACCTGGTTAGCTCACCACCAACCAATCAGAAGAATGCCCATGACCTGATCACACATGCTACAACCCTCTCCTTCACCTAGCCTGTAAAAGCCCTTTTCACACACAATATTGGAAATCAAATGTATTTCAATTAAAACACAATCAACAAAAATCATCAAATAAAAAACCCTTTTTTAAATATATTTTTTAAAATTTTATTTTATTTTTAAACTTTACAATATTGTATTAGATTTGCCAAATATCGAAATGAATCTGCCACAGGTATACAAAAAAAAAAAAAAAAAACCTTATTTGAAAGCCATGGTCATTGAGCATTCTCCTCATTTCCCCCATGTTAGATGCCATGCATAAATACTATACTTCCCTTCACCACAACTCTGCATCAGTAGATTGGTTTTACTGTGCACTGGTGAGAAGCATCCAACTTTGATTTGGTAATTCTTCCAACTCAAGCCACTTGGCCCCTAATCCATGCTCTGAAACATGGTGCAATATAGCTTCTTTTAATAAATGGTATGTCCAGTGGTCATGTATGGATGTGAGAGTTGGACTGTGAAGAAAGCTGAGCACCGAAGAATTGATGCTTTTGAACTGTGGTGTTTGAGAAGACTCTTGAGAGTCCCTTGGACTGCAAGGAGATCCAACCAGTCCATTCTGAAGGAGATCAGCCTTGGGATTTCTTTGGAGAGGATGATGCTGAAGTTGAAATGCCAGTACTTTGGCCTGGTGAACTCATGTGAAGAGTTGACTCATTGGAAAAGACTCTGATGCTGGGAGCGATTGGAGGCAGGAGGAGAAGGGGATAACAGAGGATGAGATGGCTGGATGGTATCACTGACTCTATGGATGTGAGTCTGAGTGAACTCCGGGAGTTGGTGGTGGAAAGGGAAGCTTGGCGTGCTGCGATTCATGGGGTCGCAAAGAGTCGGACACGACGGAGTGACTGAACTGAACTGATGAAATTTTTGTTTGCATATTTTATTATTGCTCTTAATAAGTGGCATGCATATTTTGTTTGTTTCCAAATTGGGAAAGGAGTACATCAATCACCCTGCTTATTTAACTTACACACAGAGTACGTCATGCAAAATTCTGGGCTGGATGAAGCACAGGCTGGAATCAAGATTGCCAGGAGAAATATCAGTAACCTCAGATATGCAGATGACACCACCCTTATGGCAGAAAGTAAAGAGGAACTAAAGAGCCTTTTGATGTAAGTGAAAGAGGAGAGTGAAAAAGTAGGCTTAAAACAACATGCAGAAAACAAAGATCATGGCATCTGGTCCCATCACTTCATGGTAAATAGATGGAGAAACAATGGAAACAGTGACAGACTTTATTTTGGGGGCTCCAAAATCACTGCAGATGGTGACTACAGCCATGAAATTAAGACACTTGCTCCTTGGAAGAAAAGCCATGACCAACCTAGACAAAATATTAAAAAGCAGAGACATTACTCTGCCAACAAAGGTTTGTCTAGTCAAAGCTATGGTTTTTCCAGTCATCATGCATGGATGTAAGAATTGGACTATAATGAAAGCTGAGTGCAGAAGAATTGATGCTTTTCAACTGTGGTGTTGGAGAAGACTCTTGAGAGTCCCTTGGACAGCAAGGAGATCAAACCAGTCAATCCTAAAAGAAATCAGTCATGAATATTCATTGCAAGGACCGATGAAGCTGAAGCTCTAATACTTTGGCCACCTGATGCGAAGCACTGACTCATTGGAAAAGACCCTGATGCTGGGAAAGATTGAAGGCAGCAGGAGAATGGGATGACAGAGGATGAGATGGTTGGATGTCATCACTGAGTCAATGGACATGAGTTTGAGCAAGCTATGGGATTTGGTGAAGGACAGGAACACTGGCATGCTGCAGTCCATGGGGTTGCAAAGAGTCAGACATGACTGAGTGACTGAACTGAACTGAATTTTTGTTTTCTTTTGCAAAAAAGGGAAGTTACAAATAAAATCATCTACTACAAATTATTTAATGAAATAGTAGATACATACTACTAATTTTAGTACTGTAGCCGTTTATTTACTTTCTTATATCATTAAATAAGAAAATAGAAAAATGTGAACACTAAAATATATACATTTTAATTCTGCATTGTCCAGAAATTCTTGAAAATCTTAGTATAAAATGTACTTATTTGTTAGTTTAGTCAGTGTTAAGTAACTTCTATTAGTCATGCACTGTCTTAGTTACTATGGATACAAAAATCAAAATAAAAGCAGTTGCCTTCTTAAGTGGAGAGGAGCAGAAGGCAGAAAATTAAACAAATCCTGTATTTCTAGCTTGTGACTTCGTAAAATAATATAATGATCCCTGATTGAGAAATTTATCTAATGAGTAGCATTTTGTAGCTCATATGATTCTCTTTGTGACTTCTTCATAAAGGTTCAATTTTTCTGGAAGTTGCATAGACCTGAATATTCATGTTTCTCTCAAATATTGACTTTACACAAAAAATCAAATGATTCTGGAGGAAAAAAGGACAAAGCTCTGGCTTATGGTTTGAGAGACTGAATATGAAGAGAATTAATGAAAAAAATGAACAGATGCAGTTTAAGCAATTAAAAAAACACATGTAAATGGAAAACTCCTGAAGTGAAGTGAAGTGAAGTCGCTCACTTGTGTCAGACTCTTTGCAACCCCATGAACTGTAGCCTGTCAGGCTCCTCTGTCCATGGGATTTTCCAAGCAAGAATACTGGTGTGGGTTGCCATTTCCTTCTCCAGGAAAAATACTGAGGAGAGATTAAAAACCTGAACATAGTAGAGTTTATGGGGGGAAATCTTGTAGAATGTGAGGGTGTTTTAGAGTGAAATTGAATGATGTAAAATTACAGAGAAGATGAGAGATTGTGCAAGAAGAATAGTGGCAAGAGCTCTGAGGCAGAAATTTAGTTTACCTTGAAGGATAAATAAGAAGCTCTGTACTTTATGGAAAGTTTTTAAAAAATGATTTTTTTTAACATCTAGAATACAATGTATCTATATCTAAATATATTGATTATTTAAATGTATTAAATGGGGTTATCACCTTACAGCTTTATTGTTTTCTCACCTCTATCTTCAATAATGATTTATGAGTCTTCTTCCTCTTGACTTGGCAATATCTCAAGTAAATCTTTATGCATTCATTACTGACTTGACCATTCTGGTATTCTTGACATTTCTGGTCATCTTAGCTTCTATCAGTTCCTTGAACCCCTCTGTTCATTATTATGTTTTCCCACTATAATTTCATTTTTGAATTGAATTTTCTGATCAGTACCTCCCATCATTCCAGATTCCTCTTTTATTCTTTGATCTCCTTGGAACTGCAGTCCATCAACTCCTCCATAGTTTAATTTTCCCACCTGCTTTGTGTCCTCCAGGTGAAACGCCATGGTCAGTAGTTACAACATGGACAACAGTATCATTTAGATAATTATTAGTCTTTCTCCCCCTGTTTTAACTTTCCATAAGTTTTCATGATTCATCTTAAATCAAGGGGAAAAGATAGGGCCAGAGAGAGAATTTCCCAGAGAGAAATAGAGGAAGGCACTGACCAAAATTGCAAACCACCTGCACTCATGACTGTAAGTGTATTTCCGTTTTCTAGAAAAATATCACAAGAGGATAAAGAGTGTTTATATTGCTTACATGCAGGGCACAGTTATCACCTCTAACTGTGATTTTTCTTAGGCTAAGGGCTTGTGTTTTTAAAATGATACATACTGCAACAATCCTGAATTTTTATTTAAGGAAATAGCATACCCATCAATATTTATCACAGCCTAACTTGAGACATTTATCATTACACTAGAGAGAGACATTGTTCTCATATATTGGAAAGCAGCCTTAATATTGTGCAGTTTTCAAAAACAAACTTGGAGGTCTCAAGTGAGAAGACTAACAGAAAATTGATTCTCTAGTTATAGGACCAGCACAGTATTAAATACTTAGGTGATGCCTTCCTGTGCTCTACTTGCATTTCCAATTCCTGGATACAAATGCTCCATTCCGTGGAGGAATGGAAGTTCATGCATCTGTCTCATGTAATTTTTCCTTTGTCTGACAGTGCTGCCAGCCAAGGGACCTATTAATGCCAATCATAATGGCAAATGTTAAACAACAGAGCCCTGTCCAGTTAGAACTGGTCACAACCAACCACCTCATTTTACCAATTTACAGAAGTTTCTAGTTTTCAGAGGGTAATATATGTTTTTATTAATGTCTAAAGAAAGAAATAGGAATTATATTTTGGGATTAATGAAAATTAATTTACTTATTATCACTTGATTTAGGACCATAATTCTGCAGAACTAGGTTTATAATTTTTATTGTTTTTAACATCATCTAGGGTTTTTTTGTGTGTGTGTGTGTTATGTATCTTAGGATTTCTGAAGCTACAATGTATCACAAAAGTTAATTAGTAATATCACTGTAAGTTTAGAAATGAGAAGATTTTCAAGTTATAAGGGTGTAATAACAGATTTAATTCATCAAAGTTTTATGAGTTGAATAAATGAACAGTTTCCAAATATAAGAAACTCATAAACAAGAGTAAACTGATGTAATTGGCCCATGGACCTGGCATCTGGGGTAATTCTGTTACATTAACATGAAAAGGGAGAGACCATACTACTGAGATCCATAAGATGAAAAGCTATGTTTTTATCTGGAAAATTTGGCCAATAAATGCCTGAGTTCCCTAACAGAGGTGAAGGAGCATTGTTATCAATACATGAGAAAAATCTTGCATTTACATTTTAGAATTTGACCAAATTGACCTTGCCTGAGTTATTAAAATTATAGCACATCCTAAAATAAAACAATACAGAAATATAGGAGTTCATAAGCTACAGTTTAAATCTTGCTCCCACATAGCACACATAGAGGGTTTTTTTAAAAAAATGTGGAATGATATATCTGAGCACTTATTAAATAGATTGTCTTTTATAGACACTTTATTTTACAAACACCATTAGGTATAATTATTAAAGTAGTATAATTATTAGAATTTCTAAATACTTTTAAAAAGTTTGGAATAAAATACACACACTGAAAAATAATTTTTAAATATACAAACACCATAGAGAAAACATATTTTAAATGCATAATCCTGTAGGCATTGGTTCTTTCAAATTTTCTATAAATGGAGCCATTATTTTTTAATGAATAAGGATCTCTATAATAATTAAACTTAAGAAGCAGAATATAACACTCAGAAACCCAAGAATATAAATAATATTGTGAGGTCATAGGAATGACTAAAATATTTAATGAACAGTGAGACAAATAATTATTAAAGAGAAAAATATGAGTATATAATATACTGAAAAGTAACATGAGGGCATATTATAATAAAAAATTTAAAAATAAATGTTTTAAAAACTTTATATAAAAATATAATATTTATCCAAGTTGATTCCCTCTTCCAAGGGGCCTACTAGTGCCCCTCTTCAGGAAAGTAGCAACTTGGAATAAAATCTGGCACGCCTCAGGCTTCTGAGGAAAAGGGGGTGTTTATTTCCTTTGCCTGCCTTTGGCTGCCTACATGTATGGTTAAAAAAAATAAAAAAAAAAAAATATATAATATTTTATGTAATTGCAGTAAGACTTTTTCAAACAATATCATGACTGATATTTTAGAACTTCTATAAATATTCTTGCTAAATTAATAGCAATTCATTTTTTGTTTGAATATAAATTTCTCAGATTTGTGGTGAAATTAGCTATATTGTTTGTGGCATAGATTCTCCATCCATGAATATTTTTAACAAATCTAGTTTTATATACTGTATGTAAGATTTTTTCGTATATTTTATATGATGTATTTTTTTTTTAAACTTAACATAATTGTATTAGTTTTGCCAAACACCAAAATGAATCCACCACAGGTATACATGTGTTCCCCATCCTGAACCCTCCTCCCTCCTCCCTCCCATACCATCCCTCCGGGTCGTCCCAGTGCACTATTTTTAAGAATTTTGGCATGAAATGTTTCATACTGCCTTTATAGATGACTGACACTTGGAATACAAACAGAATTATTTGATTACAATTCTATCTCACAGAGCTTTCCTATTAATATTGGATTATTACCCTCCTTTGTTAATTTCTTAAATTGCTTATACCTTTGTTCAGTTCAGTTCAGTTCAGTCACTCAGTCGTGTCCGACTCTTTGCGACCCCATGAAATGCAGCACGCCAGGCCTCCCTGTCCATCACCAACTTCCAGAGTTTGCTTAAACTCATGTCCATCGAATCGGTGATACCATCCAGCCATCTCATCCTCTGTCGTCCCCTTCTCCTCCTGCACCCAATACCTCCCAGCATCAGAGACTTTTCCAATGAGTTAACTATTCACATAAGGTGGCCAAAGTATTGGAGTTTCAGTCTCAGCATCAGTCCTTCCAATGAACACACAGGACCGATCTCCTTTAGGATGGACTGGTTGGATCTACTTGCAGTCCAAGGGACTCTCAAGAGTCTTCTCCAACACCACAGTTCAAAAGCATCAATTCTTTGGTGCTCAGCTTTCTTTATAATCCAACTCTCACATCCATACATGACCACTGGAAAAACCATAGCCTTGACTAGCCAGACCTTTGTTGGCAAAGTAATATCTCTGCTTTTTAATATGCTATCTAAGTTGGTCCTAACTTTCCTTCCAAGGAGTAAGCGTCTTTTAATTTCATGGCTGCAATCACCATCTGCAGTGATTTTGGAGCCCAAAAAAATAAAGTCTGACGCTGTTTCCACTGTTTTCCCATCTATTTCCCATGAAGTGATGGGACCAGATGCTATGATCTTAGTTTTCTGAATGTTGAGCTTTAAGCCAACTGTTTCACTCTCCTCTTTCACTTTCATCAAGAGGCTTTTTAGTTCCTCTTCACTTTCTGCCATAAGGGTGGTGTCACCTGCATGTCTGAGGTTATTGATATTTCTCCCAGCAATCTTGATTCCAGCTTATGCTTCTTCCAGCCCAGCGTTTCTCATGATGTACTCTGTATATAAGTTAAATAAGCAGGGTGACAATATACAGCCTTGATGTACTACTTTTTCTATTTGGAACCAGTCTGTTGTTCCATGTCCAGTTCTAACTGTTGCTTTCTGTCCCACATATAGGTTTCTCTATAAGAGGCAGGTCAGATGGCCTGGTATTCCCATCTCTTTCAGAATTTTCCACAGTTTATTGTGATCCACACAGTCAAAGGCTTTGGCATAGTCAATAAAGCAGAAATAAATGTTTTTCTGGAACTCTCTTGCTTATTCCATGATCCAGTGGATGTTGACAATTTGATATCTGGTTCCTCTGCCTTTTCTAAAACCAGCTGGAACATCTGGAAGTTCACGGTTCATGTACTGCTGAGGTCTGGCTTGGAAGATTTTGAGCATGACTTTACTAGCGTGTGAGATGAGTGCAATTGTGTGGTAGTTTGGGCATTCTTTGGCATTGCTTTCCTTTGGGATTGGAATGAAAACTGACCTTTTCCAGTCCTGTGGCCACTGCTGAGTTTTCCAAATTTGCTGGCATATTGAGTGCAGCACTTTCACAGCATCATCTTTCAGGATTTGAAATAGCTCAACTGGAATTCTGTCACCTCCACCAGCTTTGTTTGTAGTGATGCTTTTTCAGGCCCACTTGACTTCACATTCAAGGATGTCTGGCTCTAAGTGAGTGATCACACCATTATGATTATCTTGGTCATGAAGATCTTTTTTGTACAGTTCTTCTGTGTATTCTTGCCACCTCTTCTTAATATCTTCTGCTTCTGTTAGGGCCATACCATTTCTGTCCTTTATCAAGCCCATCTCCACATGAAATGTTCCCTTGGCATGTCTAATTTTCTTGAAGAGGTCTCTAGTCTTTCCCATTCTGTTGTTTTCCTCTATTTCTTTGCATTGATCTCTGAGGAAGGCTTTCGTATCTCTCCTTGCTATTCTTTGGACCTCTGCATTCAGATGCTTATATTTTTCCTTTTATCCTTTGCCTTTCACTTCTCTTCTTTTCACAGCTATTTGTAAGGCCTCCTCAGACAGCCATTTTGCTTTTTTTCCATTATTTTTCCATAGGGATGGTCTTGATTCCTGTCTCCTGTACAATGTCATGAACCTCCATCCATAGTTCATCAGGTACTCTATCATATCTAGTCCCTTAAATCTATTTCTCACTTCCACTGTATAGTCATAAGGGATTTGATTTAGGTCATATCTGAATGGTCTAGTGGTTTTCCCTACTTTCTTCAATTTAAGTCTGAATTTGGCAATAAGGAGTTCATGATCTGAGCCACAGTCAGCTCCTGGCCTTGTTTTTGCTGACTGTATAGAGCTTCTCCATCTTTGGCTGGAAAGAATATAATCAATCTGATTTCAGTGTTGACCATCTGGTGATGTCGATGTGTAGAGTCTTCTCCTGTGTTGCTGGAAGAGGGTGTTTGCTATGACCAGTGCATTCTCTTGGCAAAACTCTCTTAGCCTTTGCCCTACTTCATTCCGTAATCCACGGCCAAATTTGCCTGTTATCCCAGGTGTTTCTTGACTTCCTACTTTCGCATTCCAGTCTCCTATAATGAAAAAGACATCTATTACAAGTCTGTATTTGCCATTTATTTTCTGCCAGAACCCTACTAATCTTCCATACAGAATAATAAAAGAAGTAATGGGATATGCCCTTTCAGAAATCTATATGTCTCAGAATACTTGAGTTGGAGTTTGTGTTCAGTTAGCTTTTTCTGGAGAACTCTGGTAGTGTAACCTATCATTCTGAAACATTGGTCTGAGTACTATTTGTTTTTTATTTCTGGTATTCATTAATATTTCATGTTTATGGTTGGTTCCCTTGTTTTTCTGGGAACATATGGCTTATTTGGAATTTCCTGCTTATAAAAATAGACATTCAGTTTATTAATTCAAAGATATACATACAATATAACAAAGAAATGTCTATATACATCTAGAAAAAACACATATGTATTTTAAGAATAAGCATAAATTTAATAGAAAAATAGAACTGTACCAAATTTGTTTATATATTTATGCATATATATGCATATATATACACATATGTATGTATATATCTAACTAGATCACAGAAATTCTTAATCAATTTATTCTTAGCTACTGTTTACTTGTGATTTAATAAGATTGCCTGTCATTATGATTTTTAACTGGTTATTGCTAGAATTAATTAAACTACTTTAAAAAATTAACAAATGCATACTTTATACTGGTAGCTCAATGGTGAAGAATCTGCCTGCCAATGAAGGAGAGATGTGGGTTTGATCTCTAGGTTAGGAAGATCCCCTGAAGAAGGAAATGGCAACCCACTTCGGCCTTCTTGCCTGGGAAATCTCATGGACAGAGGAGCCTGTCAGGTTATAGTCCATGAGGTCACAAAAGAGTGGGACAATGCACAGTGACTAAACTACAAAAAAACATATTTTATATTAGCTTCAGTGTATTTCACTTGGTTGTTATGGATTTTCCAAGTATCTTATTCTTGTATTTGTTTTATTATTATTTTATTCTAGTTGCTCTAATAAGCTTATTTTAATCCATCTATAAGACTATGAAGTAATTAATTTTTAAGATTTGCAATCTTACACATGTTCATTATTTTGTAGGTTGTATGTGTTTTTAAAAACATATTTGTAATTTTAAATGTAATAAATTATTGTAAAATTTTAAAAGTTGTACACTATTACGTTCCCTGGTGGCTCAGTGGTAAAACAGTTTGCCTGCAATGCAGGGGACTCGGATTAAATCCCTGGGTCAGGAAGATCCCCTGGAGAAGGGAACAGCTACCTACTCCAGAATTCTTGCCTGGAGAATGTCATAGACAGAGGAGCCTTGCAGGCTACAGTCCATGGGGTCACAAAGAGTTGGACATGACTGAGCAGCTAACACATGAACACACACACACACACTAGTTATAGAGTATACATTAGTTTTAGCATATTATATATACTATATATCATATATTTCATACTTCCATTTCACTTTCCTTTTCTTCAATGTCTTTGAAAGCATCTCAATTTTGGTTTCTACACTACCTTTTAATTCTGCTCTCTAGATGTTTTTTAATTTGTTAATAAAATTTTATTTTCTTCTACTTGATTATACATTGATTTATCTTTTCTCCAATTATTTTTCTCAATCTCTTAAATGTATTTTAAATTTATACATTATATTTCACTATGGATTTTTGAAAATTTCTTTCTAATCTCGATGTGAAACATTTTTGTAAGGAATTTTCACACTATCTTTTGTAATAAACTTATTCATTGGTCCACTGTCTCATTAAATAACATCCTTGGAGTTCTGAGGTCAGCAGGCAAATGTTGAGAGGGGGGTGGAGAAGCTTATGAGAATTTCCTGGTTAAAAATAGATTCTCCCCTCCCAACTCCACAAAGAGGGTCTTCCATGACCACTTACATTTGCCATACTTGACGGTTATTCAAATTGCTCAAATATCACTTTTCAGCATCTACCATAACCACATTTCTTACTGTAGCTTTTACTGCTTTGATTTTTCAAGCTTCACTTTTCCATGTTATAGTTATTTTTTCATAGTCTTTATTAACTTTTAAAAATATATAATTTGTTTATTCTTCAGAGTTCTACTTTAACTCTCGCTAGAATATAGGCTTCATGAGGACTCAGAATTCTTACAGCTGTGCCTGGAACACACTTTATTTCATGTGCTAAAACTCAGAAGCCCACCCCAGACTTACTAAAAGAAAATTTCTAGAACTCTGCATTTTTATAGGTTCTCCTCTGATTCTTACACACAAAATGTTGGAAACCACTGTACCCTAGAGATATGGGTGCTGTGTAAGCATATGTATTTTGAGAAGTTTCCCAGGCAACATGATTAATCTTGCAATCTCCTTACCCCTACAGACCTGGTAGGTATTCAGCAAGTGCTGCCCGTTTATACCAAGCTGGGATCTCTTCCTAAAGTCATGAAAATTTTCTGAAATTTCAAATTTTTGCTTCCTGTTAACACTGTCATTAGTCATGTTCAGAGATACAGATCCAGTCCTGCGTCTATCTTTGCCTAGCTCATCTGTCTTGGTCTATGAATGAAGAGGTATCCAACAAACTGTGGGAACTCCACACGATTTGCTGCTCTGTTATATACTGGACTCTAGTTACATCTGGTAACTCAGTTGTTAAAGAATCTTCCTGCAATGCAGGAGATGTGGGTTCAGTCTCTGGGTTGGAAAGATCCCCTGGCAAAGGAAACAGCAATGCACACCAGTATTCTTGCCTAGAAGATCCCATGGTCAGGGGAGCTTGGTGGGGCTGCAAAGAAGTGGATATGACTTAGTGACCAAACCACCACCAGTTACTTATGTTACTCTGTATGACTGGAAATAGTGCCTCACCCTTCCTGGAGGCACCATGTGTCTTTTATTACTTAGGGAAACTGGGTTTATTTTATGTGAGGTAAATTATAGATGGTATACTTTTTTTTTTCCCCCAAATTGACTTTGTTTTTATTTGTGAAATCTTCTTTAGTGACATCAGTTCAGTTCACTCAGTCATGTCCAACTCTTTGCAACCCTATGGACTGCAGCATTCCAGGCTTCCCTGTCCATCACCAACTCCCAGAGCTTGCTCAAACTCATGTCCATTGAGTAAATGATGCCATCCAACCATCTCATCCTCTGTCATCCCCTTCTCCTCCTGCCTTCAATCTTTCCCACCATCAGGGTCTTTTCAAATGAGTCAGTTCTTTGCATCAGGAAGCCAAAGTATTGAATCAGCATCAGTCCTTCCAATGAATATTCAAGACTGATCTCCTTTAGGATGGACTGGTTGGATTTCCTTGCAGTCCAACGGACTCTCAAGAGCCTTCTCCAAAACCACACTTCAAAAGCATCAATTCTTTAGCACTCAGCTTTCTTTATAGTCCAACTCTCATATCCACACATGACTACTGAAAAAACCATAGCTTTGGCTGTATGTACCTTTGTAGGCAAAGCAATGTCTCTGTTTTTTAATATGCTGTCTATATTGGTCATATCTTTTCTTCCAAGGAGCAAGCTTCTTTTATTTTTTTATTTTTTTTTTTTTTTTCCTATGGCTTTTTTTTTTTTTAATTTTATTTTATTTTTAAACTTTACATAATTGTATTAGTTTTGCCAAACATCAAAATGAATCCATCACAGGTATACATGTGTTCCCCATCCTGAACCCTCCTCCCTCCTCCCTCCCCATACCATCCCTCTGGGTCGTCCCAGTGCACTAGCCCCAAGCATCCAGTATCGTGCATCGAACCTGGACTGGCAACTCGTTTCTTACATGATATTTTACATGTTACAATGTCATTCTCCCAAATCTTCCCACCCTCTCCCTCTCCCACAGAGTCCATAAGACTGTTCTATACATCAGTGTCTCTTTTGCTGTCTCGTACACAGGGTTATTGTTACCATCTTTCTAAATTCCATATATATGCGTTAGAATACTGTATTTATGTTTTTCCTTCTGGCTTACTTCACTCTGTATAATAGGCTCCAGTTTCATCCACCTCATTAGAACTGATTCAAATGTATTCTTTTGAATGGCTGAGTAATACTCCATTGTGTATATGTACCACAGCTTTCTTATCCATTCATCTGCTGATGGACATCTAGGTTGCTTCCATGTCTTGGCTATTATAAACAGTGCTGCGATGAACATTGGGGTACACGTGTCTCTTTCCCTTCTGGTTTCCTCAGTGTGTATGCCCAGCAGTGGGGTTGCTGGATCATAAGGCAGTTCTATTTCCAGTTTTTTAAGGAATCTCCACACTGTTCTCCATAGTGGCTGTACTAGTTTGCATTCCCACCAACAGTGTAAGAGGGTTCCCTTTTCTCCACACCCTCTCCAGCATTTATTATTTGTAGACTTTTGGATCGCAGCCATTCTGACTGGTGTGAAATGGTACCTCATAGTGGTTTTGATTTGCATTTCTCTGATAATGAGCGATGTTGAGCATCTTTTCATGTGTTTGTTAGCCATCTGTATGTCTTTTTTGGAGAAATGTCTATTTAGTTCTTTGGCCCATTTTTTGATTGGGTCGTTTATTTTTCTGGAGTTGAGCTGTAGGAGTTGCTTGTATATTTTTGAGATTAGTTGTTTGTCGGTTGCTTCATTTGCTATTATTTTCTCCCATTCTGAAGGCTGTCTTTTCACCTTGCTAATAGTTTCCTTTGATGTGCAGAAACCTACCTGACTTCAGGCTCTACTACAAAGCCACAGTTATCAAGACAGTATGGTACTGGCACAAAGACAGAAATATTGATCAATGGAATAAAATAGAAAGCCCAGAGATAAATCCACGCACATATGGACACCTTATCTTCGACAAAGGAGGCAAGAATATACAATGGATTAAAGACAATCTCTTTAACAAGTGGTGCTGGGAAATCTGGTCAACCACTTGTAAAAGAATGAAACTGGACCACTTTCTAACACCATACACAAAAATAAACTCAAAATGGATTAAAGATCTAAACGTAAGACCAGAAACTATAAAACTCCTAGAGGAGAACATAGGCAAAACACTCTCCGACATACATCACAGCAGGATCCTCTATGACCCACCTCCCAGAATATTGGAAATAAAAGCAAAAATAAACAAATGGGACCTAATTAACCTTAAAAGCAAGCTTCTTTTAATTTCATAGCTGCAGTCACCATCTGCAATGATTTGGAGCTCCCCCAAAATAAAGTCTGTCACTGTTTACATTGTTTCCTCATCAATTTGTGATGAAGTGATGTGTAAGAGAAAAAAAAAAAAAAATGTGAAGAGCAGGAGTTGCCAGAAGCTTTAGCAAGAGCATCTGGCCAGATCAGGAGTCAACAGACACTTTGGAGAGAGTTCTTCAACTGGCATGGTGCCCTGGCTGTCCCAAAGTGCACTTCAAAATAGAAACACTTAATTCCCTTATCTCACTCAAGTTTATGAAGCTTGCATGGGTCAGGTGAACAAATGGATGTGAAGAGAGAACAGAATGGAAAGTACTCCTCATCCTTAACATGGAGACATTACCTCTCGAGTACTTTCCCAAGGCTTCTTGTATTTGACTTCATGTGGCATCCTTCTTTAGTTAAAAATTCTTTAATTCCTTAAATGTCAGGTACACCCATAATTCAATGTTAATAATTTAAATATGTATTGTATTAATAATAATGTTAATAATAAAAATAAATATTGAATTTTTTCATTGTCTTTGGAATATCCGTGCCCTTTCATTTACTAGTGCTAATATTTGAGTTGACTGAATGGCTGTAAGACTTTAGTATTCAACAGATTTATCAGTCACTGAACACTTTTATTAATCTCAATTATAAGATATATTTGCTACTGAAGAGCAGAATGAGGTTTTGTAGTTTATTTTTTGTAATTTAATTAATTTATTTTAATTGAGGCTAATTACTTTACAATATTGTAGTGGTTTTTGCCATACATTGACATAAATCAGCCATGGGAGTACATGTGGCCCCTAACCTGAAACCCCTCCCACCTCCCTCCCCATCCCATCCCTCAGGGTCATTCCAGTGCACTGGCCCTGAGTGCCCTGTCTCATGCATTGAACTTGGACTGGAGATCTATTTCACATATGGAAACATACATGTTTAAATGCTATCTCTCAAATCATCCCATCTTCGCCTTCTCCCACAGAAGTCTATTCTTTACATCTGTGTGTCTTTTGCTGTCTCATGTATACGGTCATAGTTACGATCTTTCTAAATTCCATATATATGCATTTATACTGTATTGATGTTTTCTTTCTAACTTCACCCTGTATAATAGGTTCCAGTTTCATCCACCTCATTAGAACTGTTACAAATGCATTCTTTTTAATAGCCAAGCAATATTGCATTGTGTATATGTACCACTGCTTTCTTATCCATTCATCTGCTGATGGGCATCTAGGTTGCTTACATGTCCTGGCTATTATAAACAGTGCTGCTATGAACATTGGGGTACACGTGTCTCTTTAAATTCTGGTTTTCTCAGTGTATATTTCTATTTCCAGTTTTTTAAGGAATCTCCACACTGTTATCCATAGTGGCTGTACTAGTTTGCATTCACACCAACAGTGTAAAAAGGTTCCCTTTTCTCTGCACCCTCTCCAGCATTTACTGTTTGTAGACTTTTTGATAGCAGCCATTCTGACTAGCATGAGATGGTACCTCATTGTGGTTTTGATTTGCATTTCTCTGATAATGAATGATATTGAGCATCTGCTCATGTGTTTGTTAGCCATCTGTATGTCTTCTTTGGAGAAAAGTCTGTTTAGTTCTTTGGCCCATTTTTGATTGGGTTGTTTATTTTTCAGGAATTGAGCTGCATGAGATGCTTGTATATTTTTGAGATTAATTCTTTGTCAGTTGCTTCATTTGCTATTATTTTCTCCCTGAAGGGAGAAGGCGGCCTTTTCACCTTGCTAATAGTTTCCTTTGTTGTGCAGAAGCTTTTAAGTTTAATTAGGTCCCATTTGTTTATTTTTGCTTTTATTTCCATTACTTTGGGAGGTGGGTCATAGACGAGCCTGCTGTGGTTTATGTCAGAGAGTGTTTTGCCTATGTTTTCCTCTAGAAGTTTTGTAGTTTCTGTTCTTACCTTTAGATATTTAATCCATTTTGAGTTTATTTTTTGTATGGTGTTAGAAAGTGTTCTAGTTTCATTCTTTTACAAGTGGTTGACCAGTTTTCCCTGCACCACTTGTTAAAGAGATTGTCTTTTCTCCATTGTATATTCTTGACTCCTTTGTCAAAGATAAGGTGTCCATAGGTGCGTGGATTTATCTCTGGGTTTTATATTTTGTTCCATTCATCTATACTTCTGTATTTGTGCCAGTACCATACTGTCTTGATGACTTTAGCTTTGTAGTTTAGTCTGAAATCAGGCAGGTTGATTCCTCTAGTTCCATTCTTCTTTCTCAATATTGCTTTGGCTATTCCAGGTTTTTTGTATTTCCATACAAATTGTGAAATTATTTGTTCTAGTTCTCTGAAAAATACCATTGGTAGCTTGATAGGGGTTGCATTGAATCTATTGCTTTGGGTAGTAGATTTATTTTCACTATATTGATTCTTCCGATCCATGAACATGGTATATTTCTCAATCTATTTGTATCATCTTTGATTTCTTTCACCAATGTTTTATAGTTTTCTATATATAGGTCTTTTCTTTCTTTAGGTAGATTTATTCCTAAGTATTTTATTATTTCATTGCAATGGTGAATAGAATTGTTTCCTTAATATGTCTTTCTGGTTTCTCATTGTTAGTGTATAGGAATACAAGGGATTTCTCTGTGTTAATTTTATATCCTGCAACTTTACTATATTTATTGATTAGCTCTAGTAATTTTTGGGTGGTGTCTTTAGCATTTTCTATGTAGAGGAGCATGTCATCTGTAAACAGAGAGTTTTACTACTTCTTTTAAAATCTGGATTCCTTTTATCCCCTTTTCTTCTTTGATTGCTATGGCTAAAACTTTCAAAACTATGTTTTGTAGTTTTATTTTGTTTGTTGTCTAACTCAATGAAACTGTGAGCAATGCCGTGTAGGGCCACCCAAGACGGACATGTCATGGTGGAGAGTTCAGACAAAACATGGTCCACTGGAGAAGGGAATGGCAAACCACTTCAGTATTCTTGCCTTGAAAACCCCATGAACAGTATGAAAAGACAAAAAAGATAGGACACTGAAAGATGAACTCCCCAGGTCAGTAGGTACCCAACATGGTACTGGAGAAATCAGTAGAGATCAGTGGAGAAATAAACCAGAAAGAATGAAGAGATGGAGCCAAGCAAAAACCATACCCACCTGTGGATGTGACTGATAATGGAAGTAAAGTCTGATGCTGTAAAGAGCAATATTGTATAAGAACCTGGAATGTTAGGTCCATGAATCAAGGTAAATTGGAAGTGGTCAAACAGGAGATGGTAAGAGTGAACATGGACATTGTAGGAATCAGAGAAATACAATGGGCTGGAATGGGTGAATTTAACTCAGATGACCGTTATATCTACTATTGTGAGTAAGAAACACTTAGAAGAAAAGGAGGAGCCATCATAGTCAACAAAACAGTCTGAAATGCAGTAATTGGATGCAATCTCAAAAATGGCAGAATGATCTCTGTTTGTTTCCAAGGCATGTCATTCACTATCACAGTAATCCAAGTCTACACCCTGCCCAGTAATGCTGAAGAAGCTGAAGTTGAACTGTTCTGTGAAGACCTACAAGACCTTCTAGAACTAATACCCCAGAACATGTCTTTTTCATTATAGGGGACTGGAATACAAAAGTAGGAATTCAAGAGATACCTGGAATAACAGGCAAATTTGGCCTTGGAATACAGAATAAAGCAGGGCAAAGGCTAATAGAGTTTTGCCAAGAGAATGCACTGGTCAAAGCAAACACCCTCTTCCAACAACACAAGAGAAGACTCTACACATGGACATCACCAGATGGTCAATACCAAAATCAGATTGACTATATTCTTTGCAGCCAAAGATGGAGAAGCTCTATATAGTCAGCAAAAACAAGACTAGGAGCTGACTATGGCTGAGACCGTGAACTCGTTATTGCCAAATTCAGACTTAAATTGAAAAAAGTAGGGAAAACCACTAGACCATTCAGATATGACCTAAATCAAACCCCTTATGACTATATAGTGGGAGTGACAAATAAATTCAAAAGATTAGATCTGATAGAGAGAGTGCCAAAAGAACTATGGACAGAGGTTCATGGCATTGTATAGAAGGCAAGGATCAAAACCATCACCAAGAAAAAAGGCCATATGGTTGTCTGAGGAGGCCTTAAAAAGAGCTTTGAAAAGAAGAGAAGTGAAAGGCAAAGGGAAACAGGAAAGATATACCCATTTGTATTCAGAGTTCCAAAGAATAGCAAGAAAGCCTTCCTCAGAGATCAATGCAAAAAATAGAGGAAAACAGTAGAATGGGACAGACTAGAGATCTCTTCAAGAAAATTACAGATACCTAGGGAACATTTCATGCAAACATGGACCCAATAAAGGACAGAAACGGTATGGACCTAACAGAAGCAGAAGATATTAAGAAGAGGTGGCAAGAATACACAGAAGAACTATACAAAAAAGATCTTCACGATGCAGATAATCAATATATTATGATAACTCACCTAGAGCCAGATATCCTGGAATGTGAAGTCAAGTGGGCCTTAGGAAGCATCTCTATGAACAGAGGAGGTGATTGAATTCCAGTTGAGCTATTTCAAATTCTAAAAGATGATGCTGCGAAAGTGCTACAGTCAATATGTCAGCAAATTTGGAAAATTCAGCAGTGGCCACAGGACTGGGAAAGGTCAGTTTCTGTTCCAATCCCAAAGAAAGGCAATGTCAAAGAGCACTCAAACTACTGCACAATTGCACTCACCTCACACACAAGTAAAGTAATGCTCATAATTCTCCAAGCCAGGCTTCAACAATATGTGAACCATGAAATTCCAGATGTTCAAGCTGATTTAGAAAATCCAGAGGAAGCAGAGATCAAATTGCCAACATCCATTGGATTATCAAAAAAGCAAATGAGTTGCAGAAAAACATCTTAGTTCAATAAAAGTTCCAAAAAAGCTTCTGCTTTATTTACTACACCAAAATCTTTGACTGTGTAGATCACAATAAACTCTGGAAAATTCTGAAAGAGATGGGAATACCAGACCACCTGACCTGCCTCTTGAGTAATCTGTATACAGGTCAGGAAGCAACAGTTAGAACTGTACATGGAACAAACAATTGTTTCCAAATACGGAAAGGAGTACATCAAGGCTGTATATTGTCACCCTGCTTATTTAACTTATATGCAGAGTTCATCATGTGAAATGCTGGGTTGGATGAAGCACAAGCTGGATTGAAGATTTCTAGGAGAAATATCAATAACCTCAAGTATGCAGATGACACCATCCTTATGGCAGATAGCAAAGAAAAACTAAAGAGTCTCTTGATGAAAGTGAAAGAGAAGAGTGAAAAAGTTGACTTAATACTCAATATTCTGAAAACTAAGATCATGGCATCTAGCCCATCACTTCATGGCAAATAGATGGGGAAACAATGGAAACAGTGACAGATTTCATTTTTTTGGGCTCCAAAATCTCTTCAGATGGTCATTGCAGCCACGGAATTAAAAGTTGCTTGCTCCTTGGAAAAGTTACAATGAACCTAGACAGCGTATTAAAAAGCAGAGACATTACTTTGCCAACAAAGGTCCATCTAGTCAAAGCTATGATTTTTCCAGTAATCATGTATGGATGTGAGAGTTGGACTATAATGAAAGCTGAGTGTGGAAGTACTGGTTCTTTTGAACTATGGTGTTGGAGAAGACTCTTGAGAGTCCGTTAGACTTCAAGGAGATCCAGCCAGTCCATCCTAAAGGAAATCAGTCCTGATCATTCATTGGAATGACTGATGTTGAAGCTGACACTGCAATATTTTGGCCACCTGACACAAAGGACTGATGTTGAAGCTGAAACTCCAATACTTAGGCCACCTGATGTGGATAGCTGATTCATTTGAAAAGACCCTGATGCTGGGAAAGTTTGAGAGCAGGAGGAGAGGGGACGACAGAGGATGAGATGGTTGGATGGCATCACTGACTCAATGGACATGCCTGCCTGACTGCTAAGTCACTTCAGTCGTGTCCGACTCTGTGCGACCCCATAGACGGCAGCCCACCAGGCTCCTCCATCCCTGGGATTCTCCAGGCAAGAACACTGGAGTGGGTTGCCATTTCCTTCTCCAATGCATGAAAGTGAAAAGTGAAAGTCAAGCAATGGACATGGGTTTAAGTGAACTCCGGAAGTTGGTGATGGACAAGGAGGCCTGGCACACTGCAGTTCTTGGGGTCACAAAGAGTCGGACATGACTGAGCGACTGAACTGAACTGAACTGATACAAAGAACTGACTCATTTGAAAAGACCCTGATGCTGGGAAAGTATGAGGCAGGAGCAGAAGGGGACAACCGAGGATGAGATGGTTGGTTGGCATCACCTACTCAATGGACATGAGTTTGAGTAAACTCTGGATGTTGGCTATGGACAGGGAGATCTGGCGTCCTGCAGTCCATGGGGTCACAAAGAGTCAGAAAAGAGCGAATGACTGAACTGAATTGGACTGAACTGTTGGGATGGATGCCATGATCTTAAATTTTTTTGAATGTTGAGTTTTTAAAGCCAGATTTTTCACACTCCTCTTTCACTTTATCATGTGACTCTTTAGTTCTTTGCTTTCTGCCATAAAGAGGGTGTCATCTGCATATCTGCTCATGCTGTTGCTGCTAAGTCACGTCAGTTGTGTCTGACTCTGTGCGACTCCATAGATGGCAGCCCACCATGCTCCCCCGTCCCTGGGATTCTCCAGGCAAGAACACTGGAGTGGGTTGCCATTTCCTTCTCCAGTGCATGAAAATGAAAAGTGAAAGTGAAGTTGCTCAGTCGTGTCCGACTCTTCTGTCCACGGGATTTTCCAGGCAAGAGCACTGGAGTGGGTTGCCATTGCCTTCTTCCCTGCATATCTGAGGTTATTGATATTTCTCCCAGCAATCTTTATTCCAGCTTGTGCTTCAGTCAGCCAGCCATTTCACATGATGTACTCTGCATATAAGTTAGGTAATCAGGGTGACAATATATAGCCTTGATGTACTCCTTTCCCTATTTGGAACCAGTCTGTTGTTCCAAGTCACGTTGTAACTGTTGCTTCTTGACCTGCATACAGATTTCCCAGGAGGCAGGTAAGGTGTTCTGGTGTTCCCATCTCTAGGAGAATTTTCTGCAGCTTGTGATTTACACAGTCAAAAGCTTTGGTGTAATCAATAAAGCACATATCTACCTAGTTTTTAAGTCATCTATGTGTATGGGGGGGGCATATTTCTGACACTTCAGTCCAATATACATTTTGCAGACATGTTTTCTGGTCTAGAATATGAATTTTTTGTTTTCCACCAAATATTTTTGGTTCTGTTTGTGTGTGTGTGTGTGTGTGTGTGTGTATGCGCGCGCGTGTGTGCTTGCACTGGTGTATGTGCATGCATGCTCAAGTTGCTCAGTCATTTCCTACTGTTTGTGATCCTTTGCCTGTAGTCAGCCAGGCTCCTTTGTCCATGGAATATTCTATGCAAGAATAGTGGAGTGGTTTACCAAACTACTTATGATTAATTCAAATTGGTTCACCTGTTCAAACATGCAAGGGACCATTTTGATAACAGTTCAGCCTTTGTTTCTTTTCTCTGGCACTGTCCCCAAATGTGTATTAATACTACTTGAAGTAGCAATGTTCGTATTGTGATTTATGCCTTTGGAATACACAAACTCGTTATATTTTTATCATAATTTAACAAATCACATGTACAGATGGCTAGTTCATTTGATTAAGGGGTATTTCTAATTGGGAGGATATTGCTAATCATAACAAGTTCACTTCTGCATTATTGATTTCTTAATGATCATGTTAACTTTTTTAAGCTAATAAGTTCATTACTCAAGCTTTGTTTTCCTCCTTCATTATTTAAACATTTCTTAATGCTTATATGCAACATGAAGCACAGCTATGTTTGTCACAGACAGAGGAAGAACAAGAGAGACTAATTCCTTACTGTCATCAAGCTTACATTCTAATGGTGTATTAAGTGTCATTGTGTGATATGTGTGTGTGTGTATAAAGTCACATATATATTCC
This sequence comes from Bos indicus, assembly GCF_029378745.1. Classification (NCBI taxonomy): domain Eukaryota; kingdom Metazoa; phylum Chordata; class Mammalia; order Artiodactyla; family Bovidae; genus Bos; species Bos indicus. The sequence continues at coordinate 55,299,098 of NC_091765.1, read as the reverse complement.
AGCTTAAGAATAAATGAAAGGAAAAACATAAATAAAAGTATAATATCTATCTCAAAAAAAGGAAAATTTTCAATTAAAGAGTTGTTATTAGGGATGAAAACAATGGACAGCCTCATCCAATATAGGCAGTGGTAAAATAGCATTAGAACATAAATTGTTTTTGTTCTCAATTTATATACTAGAAATTAATTTGGTAGTCTACATCAAAATCCCCCAAATTTTCCTTATTAGAGTCATTTTCTTTTTGTAGAATTTATACATAGGTTACAGTGAGAGAAATGTGAATGACTGGTTGGCAAAAAGGTGTTCATTTACATCAATAGTATATTTTCAAAATACTCAAAAATAAAGGTGTTGTTATACAAAGTATGCTATGTTCACATAATTGAATACCATTAATTTGTTTTCAATTTATTTCTCTGTGCCATGAGCTCCAAGGGCTTAAGATAAAACCCCAAAATTTAGAAAATCAATTGGATTAGGTCAGAAAGATGAAGTTGATGTAATTTCATAAATGTAGATTATAGTTTACTGAAAAAATATTTCTACTGGTATTTTGACACTCAATATGTTTCTGAAATAGCTCTTCATTTCATACTATAATTATTTTTGTCAAGTTGGAAAGCACATTTTATTCTGTCTTTTGGAGTAGAATTTAGGTCAAAAGTTGGTAAATAAAAGTAGACAAATATATATATATTTTAAAGCACTTAGATAAAACTTGCTAAACATAAGACTGCAACCTTCGTAAGAATGGAAGCTGACTAGAGAACCACAGTGATTGAAGCTATTGGATTCACAGGCACTTCACACTTGTCAGGGTTGGTGGCTGATCTAGATGGTTTTAATTCTATACTTCCATGAGTTTTCATTGGTTTAAATACAAAGATGAGAAATAGCCTGACATAAGAGCTTTTGATTAATTTTTGGTTCTGTCCCAATCTGCTTATGCTAGTACATATAGAAATTCATTACTGCAATTTAAAGGGAAAAAAAATCTTCATTTTTAGTTCTTTCTGATGCTATTCCAGTAAATGTGGGCAGCAGAAATTAATTTTTTATTGTATTTTTACCTTGGTGGTCAACTTTTTGCTTACAAATAGGAAAGAGGTGAATGGAGAAGTCATTTTACTCTTCACAAGATTCTTTTGAATTACTAATTAGAATGCTACAGCAGGAGGGTATTTTATTTTAGCTCCATTTTAATAAATGAGTAAATGTTATCCCTGATACTACAATTCTGACTCGTTTGAGCATCTGATTGAGATTTTACTACCAGTACCAAAAGAGATAACCTAGGTGACTAAATTAACACTGTAAATAACTTTTATTTTGTTTTTTTCTAAACCAGAGGTTTAATTAACCTCTGCCCTTTCTTTTTGCTGATGAATGGCTTGCCTATCCTGAAGAGCTAGCATCTTAACTAAGCAGCATCATCATTTCTTCAAAGTTTTACTGGCCTCTATTACTCTTAGAGGTAATTTAGAATCACTGAAATACTTTTTCAAAATAACAAAAAAAAATAACCTACCTATACTATACTATCTTATAAGAACTCAAGAAATTTTAATATACGATTTAGCAAACTTTTCAATATTGTTTTCTACAAATTTACAATCTGACTTCACATATAAAAAGCTATAAGTATAAAAGAATTCTTAATTACACTGAGTTCTATGAACACCCCACAGCTCATTCTAAGCACAGGTAATAATAATTTCATTCTATTACAGTACAATTTGCCATACAACAAAATAATTTAGAAAATTAAGTTATTTGCAGATAACAGTATAGGTATAAAAACACCATTTCCCTGTTAAGAATTATTCTACCCTGCTTAAAAAAAAAGGTAATTTTTGTCTTGTTTTTTCCTCAAAACAGAGTAGTTTTTCAGCTTCCAAAGGGATTTACAATCTTTCTAGACACAATATACAACTTTCTGTTAGATATGTTTAACTCCTTTTTATCCAGAAAAATTATTATTTTTTTATCAACAGAAGAATCAGACAAATGCCAATTTGAAAAATCATCTCTGAAGTCATGTAGGTAATGAGGGAAAGAGACTGGGGCTGAGTTATTGTTGGAGAGAACCTGTGATTTTTGAAAAGGTCATGTATGAGTGTATTTAGCTGGTCTATACAATTACAGAAGCACTTAGTAACTCAGAGACTTTGCTGTCAATGATTTCTGCAAAATTCCAAAATAAATAAAACTTGAGTATAAGGACTTAAACCTTAAGTTTAATCTAAGAGATCCTAAGGAAGCCAAGTCAGTATGTATGGAGGGGCTGAGGGTATGGAGAAGAGTTGGTAAGACACCTAACAGGGACAATGTCTAGAGAATCATAATGATACTAAACTGTATTTCAAGGCAGTATGGATTTAATTCTATGTTAGATCAATAAATATATACTGATACTTCTTAACACATCTAAAGTAAAATATCTACTTTTAAAGATATTGTTTCATGCTATGCTTGTCAGAACTTTGTTGGACAGATAGAACATGTACAATCTATGACACATACAGCTTAAATATCTTACCTAAAAGTCCATCACAGTGAATACTCCTTTCTTAAAGATTATTTTTCCTGATGTATTCCAGGGATAGGATGATAATATAGTAATGTCTCCATCATGTGCTATCTCAAAACAGAAAATTCTATATTTTTATTCTTTCAAGAAAGTCAAGTTCACACAAATGTTTGATTTTTCACTATACTGTTTTACTATTCTAATCCATGCACTACCTCTGTGAGTTATAAAAGTTTCTTTCAATGTGTTTACTATGGATGAACTAGGAGAATGCAGTTTGTGTACTCTGAGCTGTGTATATTTGTGATAACAATTCTAAATAAGTTATTTACCTATGCACTGTTCTGTATTCCCCATGTAAATAATACTGAAATGTGTAGAGAAGGTCTCACTTTCTGGCATAAGACAGAGATAAACAGAGTAAGTATCCTAAATCACAAAATAAAGATCTTCCTATACCTTAAAAAAGTGATACAAAATACCCTTAAAGCTTTGTAGATCTGCCTTTCAACAATAATCAGTTGAACTCAGAGTTGCATTTGGCCAGGTGAATGTTTTTAATTTTTGCCTTCTCTTCACTCAAAGCACAAACTGATATGTTCTTCAGATTCACATCATCTCTTTCTTACTCTAAATACACAGCCAAATCTGACATTTGGATTTAATGAAATTTTGATGATGGCCAATGGGTGCATATAAGATAAATTTGAAGAAACTGTCAAAATAAGACAAGCCATCTAAAGAATTCTCATGCAATCTGGCAAAATAATATAAATGTCAAGACATATTATATGTATTTTTTGGAAAACAAGTGAAAATTAAAGAAAAAATAGGTATTGGGAAGCTCAAAATCATTTATGAGAGATTACTTGTGTTCATATGGCTCTCTCTACTAAGACAGTTTTTCACTGAGTCCTTAGAGAAAAGGCCAACATTTCGAAAATTACATTATAATTTTTCTGTATATAGCAAAGAATTTCTAAATTTAGTATTCTCATAATTTTTCTGTATATAGCAAAGAATTTCTAAATTTAGTATTCTCTACCACATTTCAAAAGTGATATAAAACATAAGAAATTTATTTTAGAGGCAGAATCTGTTAATTTGCAAAACTGTAAAAGAAAAGAATGAGATGATAATCAACTTTACTGGATTAATACAGGTATTAAATAAAGCCATATGTATTTTGTAATGTTGAGAGAAAAGAGCTAAGAGGAAAAATAAAGATGTGGGTCTAAAAATAAGAGTTGGTTCAATTTGAACTTCAGTTCAAATAAGGGGACATTTCAGAACTTGACAGAGATCTCAAAATCAGTTCAGAATTTATGAAAATCTCAAATGAACAAGGTACTAAAACGAGAAATTTGAAATTATGTAATGGAAATCTTGCATATTCACCACGTACTTGAAACATTTGGCTTAAGACAATTAAGTGAGAGTGAATTTAATATTTAATATTTACTTATATGACATGTGTTACCTCATTAGTGAAAATGATAGTATGTTGAGGAATTTTGCACATTTCCATGACAGGTGTTCAGTGTTTGCAATAATATAAATTATATAGTTATATTTTTAAAATTTAATAAAATAAAGTTAGCATGTATTAGTTTCACATGGGCTTTGCCCCAAGGAATAATTACATAACACCTGATTAGTGTGAATTAATCACTGATGAGCTCTGTGTACCAAATGCCCAGGTGTTCTTTTAACTAGACATTAATGCTTACCTAGGGGACTAAACCCAGAGAAGGCAATGGCACCCCACTCCAGTACTCTTGACTGGAAACTCCCATGGAAGGAGGAGCCTGGTAGGCTGCAGTCTATGGGGTCACTAAGGGTCAGACACAACTGAGCGATTTCACTTTCACTTTTCCCTTTCATGCATTGGAGAAGGAAATGGCAACCCACTCCAGTGTTCTTGCCTGGAGAAACCCAGGGACGGGGGAGCCTGGTGGGCTGCCGTCTATGGGGTCGCACAGAGTCAGACACGACTGAAGCAACTTGGCAGCAGCAGCAGCAGCAGGGGACTAAACCACCATCACCAGGGGATTCTCTATATGCTATCCTGAGGCTTAGTGTTACACATCAGATATTCCTTGGTTATGAAAGAAGAGATCACCAACAAGCTTGATTTTTTGAGGATTGTTCATCTTAGGGTAAAGACTGCTAACATCTTTGTAAGCAATTAACAGTAGGAGTTGAGAAAACCACACATTTTTACCATTGAGGTTATTCTAGAAAGACATAGATCACAATGCATTTATTCAAACATTCTGGGAATAGGAAGGATAATAAAATTATCAATCTAGTTTTTGATCCCATATAGCCTATCATACATTGCCTATCCATTGATGCTTTAACACCTTTCCACACCACATGTCGGTATTCACCATGTATGCAGTAAATCTATTCTTAAATCTTAATATTTGCCATGGACTGTGTTAATGTTTTGGAGATACAGTGAAGAAGAGACATCCCCAAACTTGGAGTGCTTTGAAATTCAGTATGAGATTTCCTTATCAACTACTATCAGATCAGATCAGATCAGATCAGTCGCTCAGTCATGTCCGACTCTTTGCCACCCCATGAATCGCAGCAACTACTATAAAGGCAAATAATCGAGAACCAAAAAAAACCACAACAGAACTACCATCTTAGAAACTTGCATAGTTTGGACTTAACAGAGAAAAATCCAGCATCTGCTTTTCCATGCATATCACTAAATGTCAAATCTGTAATATTTTCTGATGTCTTTCAACAGAGGAAAATAAACATTTGTGTGTGAGTGTGTGTATGTGTACATTATTGATCCACTCAGCAGAGCAATATATAAGATCATACATCCTCCTCTATTTTAATCAGTATTCATAGCTCTGAGAAAAATAATTTGTTACTTGTGCCAAGGTAAGTTACTTCAGTCATGTTCAACTCTTTGTGATCTTGTGGGTGGTAGCCCACCAGGCTCCTCTGTCCATGGCATTCTCCAGGCAAAAATACTGGAGTGGGTTGCTGCGCCCTCCTCCAGGGGATCTTCCCAACTCAGGGATTGAACCCACATCTCTTAAGTCTCCTGCATTGGCAGGTGGGTTCTTTACCACTAATGTCACCTAAGAAGCCAAAGAAATGTAAAAACGTAATACATTCCAGTGATATACTTGGGTCTGTGATAAAACTAGAACCAATGTGTCAGATGTTGGTGGAATTTTATATGCATCTCTCATTTTTGCCTTCTCTTTGCTTGTGGGCCTTAGATTTTCTTACTGAAATTTGGCTACCTCAGTGTGTCATAAACACACAAAAGCTACTAATAGTAACTCTCTAAATCTTACAATTCCAATTTGGGAAAAGGTTACTTATACATTTTTCACAGTATTTCAGATAGAATTTTTCATAAAATTTTAAATATTTTTCTCAATATTAGACAACATGTAACTCCTTGATAGATGAAACACTAAAATTTAAGTGGTTAATTTTACATGGTCCCTCTACTGCTTAACTAAACAGAGTAGTTAGATATGTATTGAAAGAACATGGAGTTGTTTGTTGTTTATCGCTAGTCATATTTCACTCTCTTTTGAGGGTTTGTAGAGTTTCACTCCATAGTGTGAAATTACATGCTAAATATAAACCAAGTTTACAGACATGGTGCAGATATGCCTATGATTTATTATTAAACTTTAGAACAATTTTCTTGGTAGGCATAATTATTTTCATATTATGTATAAAGAAACAGAGATTCAAATATTTGAGGTGGTTTTCCCAAGTCCATATAATTGTAGACTGTTGCTTATACAGCCTTTTCTAAATTGCTGTATTTTCCTCAGTGGTGCAAAAAAAAAAAAAAACCCAATCCCTCCCCCCAAGAAATACTCTTTTCTACCACCTAAAAAACTTGCAAAGTCAGTGTTCTTACACTGGAAAGCAAATAGGATGGATGAAAAATTCTATATTCCATAATTATAAATTATCTTGAAATATTTATTTCCCTTTAATTGGTATCCTATATACTGTTCCTTTGGTATTCATTTCAACAAATGCAAAATCGACTTAAAACTTTGATGCCAGAGCATACTATGCTGCTTCAGGGGTCACTGCAAAAATTTATCAGTTTGTTTATCAACAAATTAATCTACCCTGAAATAGCCTAGACATCCAACCATAGATTTTTTTTACTATATTAGGAAAGATCAGCATAAACTTTCCTTATAATTACTTACATTATTAGCATGTAAGTGATTAACTGTAAAAATTTCAAAATACTATATCTATAAGAAAATATTTTGAAAAGGAATTAACAAGAGTGCCCATGAAAACACCATAAATGGGAAATTTCACTACTAGGAGAAAATTGTGTTGAGTAACAATTATCATTTCAGACAGAATTTTGTAAAAGGCAACTGAAAAGATAAAATAAAGGATTATGATAAAAGGAATACTAGGATGATTTCATTAATAAAATATGCCCAAAGAATTAACTTCATCATTTTTTCCTTATTGAGAATAGATTTTAAACTTTTTTTTTTATTTTATTAAATGATACATTAACGAAGATATTTACTTTTCTTTCCTAAGCATGAAATACATGGCCCACTTCAGAGAGAAAATAAAAGAAAAAAACTAATGTTTTAAGATAAACAAGATATTTATGGCAAATTAGTTACTTTGATAAGAGATACTAATATGCAATCAACCTTGAACAACACAGATTTAAACTGTGTGGGTCCACTTACATGCAGATATTTTTCAATAAATACATTGTACAGTACTACAATGTCCATAAATGATTTAATCTGAGGATGTGAAACTGTAGGTATAAAGGGCCAACTGTAAAGTTATATGTGAATTTTCCACTGCATGGAATGTCAGTGCCCCTGACAGATATAAAATGTCCACACGATGCCCTAGATTGAGACAGTATCCATTTTACATACATGCATGCATACGTATTTTCTTCCTAGCCAGTTTACTGGATAATCAGGAAAAGTTTAAGGAAATACAGTCCACTGGAGAATTTTTTTTTTTTTTATTTCAGTGAGGTATAATTGACATACGACTTTATATTAGTTTCTAGTGCCCAACACAGTGATTCAATATTTGTATTTATGTATTGTGAAATTATCATCACAATAAGTCTAGTTAACATTCATAAACATGGACGTTTCAATTTTTTCTTCTTATGATGAGGACTTTTAAGATTCACTCTATGTGCAACTTTCAAATATGCAATAAAGTATTATTAACTATAGTTACCATGATGTACATCCCTTACCTTTTTATGACTAGAAGTTTGTACCTTTTCACATCCTTCATCTCTTGCAGTCATCACCAATCTCTTGGGAGAATTTTCTTTAATGTTCAGGACGCTGTTTTTTTTTTTTTGTCCTACTCAGGTCTTCAGCTGATTGGATGAGGTTCACTCACATTATGGCAGGTGCAGGCTTTACTCAAATTCTGATTTAAATCTCAAGATTTGGGGGATAACTGAATGATCTAAATTTTTGTAGATTAAAAGTTACCGACGGGAAATTTGAACCATGGCTTTCTCTTTATCTTAGTGAGATGACATTGGCCAATATTTCTTAAACCCTGCTCAGTGCAAGACATTTCATGGAGAGTTCCAACAAACACAACAATTCAAACTCCTAACATTGATCTAAAAGCTTCTTTTGTTAAGACCATTCTTTCCAAAATAGCAATTGCATTGTTTAACTATTTGAAGACCTTACTATAGAGCTTGATTGCATCCTTAATGTCACCTATTTATTATCCCTCTTTAATAGATTTTAATATTTTTTTAATGTTAATCTCATCTGAGAACACTCTCACAAAAAAATCCAGAGTGATGTTTGACCAAATAGCTGAGCAATGTACTGACCAGTCAACTTGACACACAAAATTAACCATCACAAGTATATCCCTTGTCAGCTTGGCATCCATATACATCTCCTTAAAGTGTATTTAGTCTCCAAATAAAAATAACCTCCAATTAAAATAAATAAATTTATATTAAAAAAAATAATGACAAGGTCATACTTCCACCCAACATGATACAACTATCCTGCATACAACTAAAAATGATTTTGCTCTTCCCCAGAATAAGAGACAAAGTCCTTAACTGAGGTTGACTCTCTGACATCCCAAAACTTAAGTACTATATATAAAGTCAATATATTTTATCTTACATGAATAAGGGGATAAGAAAAATCATTTTCTATACATATATGTTGTATTGTTCAGCTGCTAAGTCATATCTGACTCCCTGGGATGCTATGAATTGCAGCACGCAGGCTTCCCTGTTTTTCACAATCTTCCAGAGTTTGCTCAAACTAATGTCCATTGTGGAGAAGGAATGGCAACCCACTCCAGTACTCTTGCCTAGAGAATCCCGTGGACAGAAAAGCCTGGTGGGCTGCCATCTATGGGGTCACACAGAGTCGGACACGACTGAAGCGACTTAGCAGCAGCAGCAGCAGCAGCAGCAGCAGCAGCATGTGTATTGAGTTGATAATACTATCCCACCGTCTCATTCTCTGTCACCTCTTTTCCTCCTGCCCTCAATCTTTCCCAGAATCAGGGTCTTTTCCAATAAGTTGGTCCCTCACATCAGGTGGCCAAATTATTAGAGCTTCAGCATCAGTCCTTCCAATAAATATTCAGGGTTGATTTCCTTTAGGATTGACTGGTTTGATCTCCTGACAGTCCAAGCGACTCTCAAGAGTTTTCTCCAGCATCACAGTTTGAAAGCATCAGTTCTTCAGCACTCAGCCTTCTGTCCAGTCCAACTCTAACATCCATCCATACATGACTACTGGAAAAACCATAGCTTTGACTACACTTTGTTGGTAAAATAATGTCTCTGCTTTTTAATATCCTGTTTACTTTTATGATAGCATAAAAGGAACAAGCATCTTTTAATTTTGTGGCTGCAGTCACCATCTGCAGTTATTTTGGAACCTGACAAAAGGAAATCTGTTAGTGCTTCCACTTTTTCCCCAATATTTGCCATGAAGTGATGGGACTAAATTCCACTATCTTCACTTTTTGACTGTTGCATTTCAAGCCATCTTTTTCACTCTCCTCTTTCACTTTCATCAAGAGGCTCTTTAGTTCCTCTCTGCTTTCCGCCATTAGGGTGTTATCATCTGCATATCTGAGGTTATTGATATTTCTCTCAGTAATCTTGATTCCAGCTTGTGATTCATCAAGCCCAGCGTTTCTCATGACATACTCTCTGCATATAAGTTAAATAAGCAGGATGACAATATAAAGCCTTGACATACTCCTTTCCCAATTTTGAACCAGTTTGTTGTTCCATGTCCAGTTCTAACTGTTGCTTCCTGAGTTGCATCCAGGTTTCTCAGGGGCAGGTAAGGTGGTCTGGTAGTCCCATCTCTTTAAGAATTTTCTACAGTTTATTATGATTCACACAGTCAAAGGCTTTTGAATAGTCAATGAAGCAGAAATAGATGTTTTTTTTCTGGAATTCCCTTGCTTTTTCTATGATCCATTGCATGCTGGCAATTTGATCTCTGGTTCCTCTGCCTTCTCTAAACTCAGCTTTTACATCTGGAAGTTTTTGGTTTATGAACTGTTGAAGTCTAGCTTGAAGGATTTCGAGCATTACCTTGCTAGTGTGTGAAATGAGTGCAATTGCACAGTAGTTAGAACATTGTTTGGCACTGCTCTTCTTTGGCATTGGAGTGAAAATATTCTAAACAAATTTAGGAGGACATCTTCATCACAATTACATTCCTTATTTCTGTAACTGGCCATGTAGTCATAGCTAGTATGCATAACTATTATTTTGCAATAGCTATTCCACAATCTCTTTGCCTTAAGGAAGCACCTCAATTAATCCTGGTTCTTTACCTGGTAAGGTGACCCAAACTTTCTTCCCTGAAGAGCCATTAGTAGTCCAGCCTGGATTGAGTGTTATAGTTTTCACTGATTTTAATCACACAGAGAGGCACTAGATAGATGGGCTCTAGGTTAGATGTTAATAATGAGCCTAATACTTGCATTTCATTGGGAAGGAAGAAGCGGGCCTCACATTGGATACTTACCACTAGCCTCCTGTTTGGACTTCTGAGACAAGATACAGGTGGGCTCAAGTTGAGGAATTTACAATCAGCCTCCTGTTTGCTCTCCAGAATGGAAGTAACAACAGAAACCGAGTAAATAGCCAGTCTTTGTCTCTTGTATTGGAGAAGGCAATGGCACCCCTCTCCAGTACTCTTGCCTGGAAAAATATACACCTCAAGGTAATAGTCATGGTAATAGTCAAGTTAATACTCATGGCAAGGATAGAGAAGGCCAAAAACCTGTTTTAGTAAAGGATTAGGGCAATGGCAGCCCACTCCAGTACTCTTGACTGGAAAATCCCATGGATGGAGGAGCCTGGTAGGCTGCAGTCCAGGGGGTCATGAAGAGTCGGACACAACTAAATGACTTCACTTTCCCTTTTCACTTTCATGCATTCGAGAAGGAAATGGCAACCCATTCCAGTGTTCTTGCCTGGAGAATCCCAAGGACGGGGGAGCCTGGTGAGCTGCCGTCTATGGGGTCACACAGAGTCGGACATGACTGAAGCGACTTAGCAAGGAAACTCCACTTCCTGCCTTTTTGGGAAAAGAGAGACACTATGCATGCACAGAGAGGCTCCTTGGGGTCAAAAGTCAGGGGATAAGTCCAGGCCATATGAGTCTTGCTCTTCCAAGAAGGCTTCACTTTGAGATCCATTTTGGCTGAGGGGTGCATGTGCACCTCAGGGGAGGGTCCTGAGACCAATTTACTGGTGAGGGACAAAGCAAGATGATTTGCTTGAGGGAAGATAAAGATCAGGAAAACTACCCACTTATAAAGGATTTAATTTTTCCAAAGGTGCAACTCTCTCTCTGAGCTTGCCAATGCACCTTTCTGCATGTACTTTTCTTTTCAACTAACTTGCCTACTTGTTGCTGCTGCTACTGCTAAGTCACTTCAGTCATGTCTGACTCTGTGCGACCCCATAGACAGCAGCCCACCAGGCTTCCCTGTCCCTGGGATTCTCCAGGCAAGAACACTGGAGTGGGTTGCCATTTCCTTCTCCAATGCATGAAAGTGAAAAGTGAAAGTGAAGTCGCTCAGTCGTGTCCGACTCTTAGCGACCCCATAGACTACAGCCTACCAGGCTCCTCCATCCATGGGATTTTCCAGGCAAGAGTACTGGAGTGAGGTGCCATTGCCTTCTCCGTACCTACTTGTTAGCTTCTGAATTTGTTCTTGACTTAGGCAGGCAAGGACTAGGGACTCTAGCCTAACTGCTGGCCCTTGTGGTTCAGTGGTTAGGACTCTCAGTCCAGGAAACTAACATCTTGCTTCCAGCTGCTGCTTACTGCTGTGTGCATCTGAAATCAAGGGTGCAGTAATGCTAACAGACACCTTGGGTCTTCTGTATTATATTCTTCCTTAGTTCCACTGTGGGGTAGTAGCCTGATTTCCCTTTGGTTGTCAGAATTAATCATCCAAGCCAGCATGATAACTCCCTTCTTTCACATTGATTTGGAGGCATGAGAAGCCCAATAGAGGGTGAGTGCCAGTTAATTTTCAGTTCAATAAATCATTGTTGTGTCTCCTGGTGGAAACACAGGAGACTAAGTATTCTGAAACACTTCCTTTCGGAACTAAGACGACGAGACCAGCAGAGTTAAGGTTGCACGGACAAGAAGTACACGTTTGCAAGTGAGTCACTAAACAAATACTAAGTGGTGCTGCTCTCATCTTGGCCCTTGGTTCCTAAACTGAAGGGAGAAACAGCACCAAATATTTGATGCTGACTTACAGCATTTACGTCCTCCTGGAGAACACAGCCATAGTTCCTTATCCAGCACTGTAACTGAGAGTCCCTTCGTGACAAAACAAATGTATATTTCATCTATGTCCTTGTTTCCTTGCATACAGCTCCTAAAATCCTTGGAATTTCTCAAGTAATGTGTCTTTTTATGCTAATGAGATGACTGAGTGGGGCTTGAAGGGGGCTGCTGGGTAGCTTCAGCATGGGGGAATGGTTACCAGGGGAAACAGTTATATGGATAGAGGGTTGAAGTTTTCACCCCTTCTCTCCATCTTCTATTGATGAACAGGGGCTGGAGGTGGAATTGATCATTAACAGGTATTGATTTAACCTTTCACACTTACATAAGAAAATCTCCATAACAAGCCCTAACTAAAGGGGCTGAGAGAGCTTCTGGGTTGGCAAACACTTAAGGGGCTGGGGCTGTGGCAGAGAGGGATGGAAGGGCCACCTTCCTTCCCACATGCCTGACCCTATGCATTTCTTGCTTTTGGTGGTTTCTGAGTTATAGCCTTTGTAATACATGGGTCATTTCTTAAGAACACGTAAATGTGTGAAGTCTAATTGATAGGGTCCACATGGGGTCTCACTGATAAGATGTCTCATTATGTTGACCTCACAAACAAAGAATAAATCACAGTGATCCATGAGACTGACCAAATTACCCTAATGGCATCCTGTTCTCACTGGCACCTATTTTCTCCGGCTATGTGACCATACCTTCGGAGAAGTTTTCATTGGTGGGGTATAAAAAGAACCCTGTCAGAAAGGGAGGATGCTGGTTCTCCTTAACAGCATCTCTTTTCCCTCTAATAAATTTCCCTTTTCTTGCCTGACTGCCCGGCTTGCTCTCTTTTTCTCTGCACTCATCTAACACTAATTACATGGACTAGTTACAGTTTCACATTCATAAATGGAGAATATAATACCTTTCTACAAGAAAATAATACTACTAGATAAAAAAATTGTCATGAGATATGAAACAACTAACAGCTATCCTAGACATAGGGATAGTTAGTGTAGCACTACTATTGACTGATGTGATCACTCATCTAGAGCCAGATATCTTGGAGTTTGAAGTCAGGTGGGCCTTAGGAAGCATCACTATGAACAAAGCTAGTGGAGGTGATGGAATCCCAGTTGAGCTATTTCAGTCCTAAAAGATGATGCTCTTAAAGAGCTCCGCTTAATATGTCAGCAAATTTGGAAAATTTAGCGGTGGCCGCAGGACTGGAAAAGGTCAGTTTTATTCCAATCCCAAAGAAAGGCAATGCCAAAGAATGCTCAAACTACTGCACAATTGCACTCATCTCACACGCTAGCAAAGTAATTCTCAAAATTCTCCAAGCCAGGCTTCAACAGTACATGAACCATGAACTTCCAGATATTCAAGTTGGATTTACAAAAGGCTGAGGAACCAGAGATCAAATTGCCAACATACAATGGATCATAGAAAAAACAAGAGAATTCCAGAAAAACATCTGCTTCATTGACTACGCTAAAGCCTATGACTATGGTGATCACAACAAACTGGAAAATTCTTAAAGAGATGGGAATACCAGACCACCTTACCTGCTTCCTGAGAAACCTGTATGAAGACCAAGAAGCAACAGTTAGAACCAGACATGAAACAACAGACTGGTTCAAAACTGGGAAGGGAGTACATCAAGGCTGTATATTGTCACCCTGCTTATTTAACTTATATGCAGAATACATCATGAGGAATGCTGGGCTGGGTGAAGCACAAGCTTGAATCAATATTGCTGGGAGAATTATCAATTACTTCAGATATGCAGATGGTACCACCTTAAGGGCAGAAAAAGAAAAGGAACTAAAGAACCGGTTGATGAATGTGAAAGAGAATAGTGAAAAGCTGGCTTAAAACTGAACATTCAAAAAACCAGGATCATGGCATCCGGTCCCATCAGTTCATGGCAAATAGATGGGGAAACACTGGAAACAGTGACAAACTTTATTTTATGGGGCTCCAAAATCACTGCAGATGGTGACTGCAGCCATGAAAGTAAAAGACAATTGCTCCTTGGAAGAAAAGCTATGGGCGAGAGTTGAACCATAAAGAAGGCTGAATGCCAAGGAATTTATGCTTTTGAGCTGTGGTGCTGCAAAAGACTCTTGAGAATCCCTTGGTCTGCAAGGAGATCAAACCAGTCAATCCTAAAGGAAATCAATCCTGAATATTCATTGGAAGGACTGATGCTAAAGTTCCAATACTTTGGCCACCTGATGCAAAGAGCCAACTCATTAGAAAAGACTTTGATGCTGGGAAAGATTGAAGGCAGGACGAGAAAGGGATGACAGAGTATGAGATCATTGGATGTCATCACTGACTCATTGGACATGAGTTTGAGCAAGTTCTGGGAGATGGTGAAGGACAGGGAACCCTGGCATGTTGCAGTCTATGGGGTTGCAGAGTCCTATACGACTGATGACTGAACAACAACAACTGTTGATTACAAATATAAACATTTTTGAAAATTCATGGTATTTTTTGTTGTTGTTAATTTATACCATATACTGAGCCACAAAAGCAAAATTTGAAGACGTTTTATAGGATTAAATGGTTACAGAGTATTTTTTTACCAAAATAGAATGAAAATTGAAGTCAATGAAAACAAGAAATCTAGAAACCACTCAAATATTTAAAAACTTAATTATATACCTTCAAATAATTCACAAGTTAAAGGATAAATCATAAAGAAATTTATAAAATAGGTAGATATTAATAGAAATAAAATTTCAATCTATCAAACTTGGGGGATAAACTTATACATAAATGGATATTTAAATGTTTAAATGCTAACTCCAAACACTAAGGGTCAGTGTTTGAGGAAGTTTTTCAACAAAGGGAGTAGAGTGATTTTATTACAGCTAAGTCACTTCAGTCGTGTCTGACTCTGTGTGACCCCATAGACGGCAGCCCACCAAGCTCCCCTGTTCCTGGGATTCTCCAGGCAATAACACTGGAGTGGGTTGCCATTTCCTTCTCCAAAGCATGAAAGTGAAAAGTGAAAGTGAAGTCGCTCAGTCATGTCCAGCCCTTAGCGACCCCATGGACTGCAGCCTACTATGCTCCTCCATTCATGGGATTTTCCCACTAAATTTTCTAACAAGCTCAATTGAAAATTGTGAGTCAAAATGATATTTGAAGATACCATGAGGTAAATATTATTCAGATTTAATGTCAAATTATTAACATTGATTTTTATTTAGCACACATTTCCTGTATTGGCAGGTGGATTCTTTACCACTAGTGCCACATGGGAAGTCGAAGTATTTTATGAACATCATATCATTTGACTCTCATAAAAATAAGTACTATTCAACTTTTGTCAGAAAATTGAAACATAGAAATACCAGGCTATTATTGTCTAATATGAGACATCGTAAGAATTAGAATTCATTTTGGAATCCAGGGAGGGAGACTCCAGAATCTAAGTTCTTCTCTCTCATATTGCTCTGCCTCTAATTGCAGCGGTCTTTTGATGGCCTTTTACTTTAGTCAGTAGGATACACTGTGTGTGCTAAGGGCTTCCCAGGTGACTCAGTGGTTTAAAAAAAAAAAATCTCCTACCAATGCAAGAGACCCAAGAGATGCTTGTTTGATCCCTGGTTTGGTAAGATCCCCTGTAGGAGGAAATGGCAACCCACTCAATGAGTTCTTGCGTGGAGAATGCCATGAACGCAGGAGCCTGGCAGGCTATAGTTCATGTTGGCCACAAAGAGGCTAACCTGACTACTGCTTTTCTTCTGTTTTGGCTATTTTTTTTTTAACTAAATTTTATTAGACCAATATTTTTAATGTCTTCTCTGAGACAATGACTCTGCTAAATGCTGTGAACAGAAATTACTTTATATGAGCAAGAAAAATCATTTTAATGATCAAGATTCAATGCATCTATAGGCCTTTAAATGAAGACATAAGCTCCCCAGCACCATTAGTTCTGTACCACGGTAGAAAAATCTCTCTTGAAAGTGAATGAAAAGCACAAAACTGGCTATTCTAACATAAGACCCTTCTCCAAAATTCTAGGTATATATATATATTTTCTATTCTAAAGTTCCACAGTGGGCTATACACTGCACGTACAGTAAATTTTGATGTATAAAAGTCATGTGAGCTAGGATGTTGCTTGAATTGCACAAGAAAATGCACATGAAATACAAGTTCACTTTGAGCAAGTGCTATGCAGTTATTGGAAGGTGGATATGCAGTATGTTATATCTTCTAACAGAAAAAAGTCTTCATAACCAGCCAAAATTTTATTAGCACCTTATGATTTTAACTGATGTGGCTTTGAGAGTTGGTTTTCTAGACGTTACTTCCTCAAATGATTTGGGAGAAAAGCAAAATAAATATTTCATAAATACAGAAGCAGTATTTAATACGCTTATTAAATAGGAATTACATTCAAATTTGGACTTCCCTCATGGCTCAGATGATAAAGCATCTGTCTACAATCCGGGAGACCCAGGTTCAATCCCTGGGTCGGAAAGATCCCCTGGAGAAGGAAATGGCAACCCACTCCAGTACTCTTGGCTGGAAAATCCCATGGATGGAGGAGCCTGGTAGGCTACAGTCCATAGGGTTGCAAAGAGTCGGTCACGACTGAGTGACTTCACTTTCACATTCGAGTTTAAATTGTAAGATGAGAAAGATGATATCTCTGAAAAGTGATTAATTCCAAGTTTAACACTGCATAAACTAGTATTGATTACTTTGCTGAAAAATATAAATGATGATTAATAATTTTACACATTAAAAAAGTAGAAAGGCATAAGTGAAATGTGTACAGTACTAATACATTGATCATTAAGCCAGCTACTCCCAAAAAAGTCAAGATACAAGTTATCTATTGCAGAATAAGAGAAAAACATTATCTTTGAGTTACAGCTCAATCTAAATCTTCTATCACATCATTTATGATCATAATCTCCCATGCAGCAGTGAAAATCATGCTCATGGACAGTTTTTCTATTACAGAAAATGAGATTTTGAGAGGAAAAGGACTAAATAATTTGAACAGCACTACTTAATTTTCACCAGAAAGTCTGGACAGAATTGAATATGCAGTATTGATTACTTATTCAATGAATAAAACTCATTAGCCTGCACATAAGTAAGTAGATGGCATGTACTTTATGCCATCTTAGACTAATAAAAATAAGTTATATTTGCTTAAATTACATAGATATATTCAACTGTAGATTACAAGAGAGGAAATGTGTGTCATGAATGACTTTAAAAGCTGTCTGAGTAAATTATTCATAAAAATTATTAAATGTTCTTTGGATGAATTAATCTACTCCTAAGTGAGGTTAATGTCTCATTCTATTGAAATGATACATACAGGAATAATCTAATTTTTTTTTTTTTTGAAACTGACATATTCTTATTCTTTCTAGTCTTTTATAAATGAGAGAAGCAGATTGTACCAGTAGGTAGCATAACTTCTGTGGTAGGTCCAATCAGAGTAATTTTATTTGCTACATATAAATTATTTTAAATTATAAATATAACCTGTTTTTGAATTCTCACAGTCTGACTTACCTCTTTCTATTAAGTTAAAAATATTTTCAGAATCTAAAAATAGAAATATTAAAGTGGTTATTTGTTTATCTCTAATTCTCTGGCCCTGATATTGAGAAAGATTGAAGGCAAAAGGAGAAGGGGATGGCAGAGGATGAGATTGTTGGATAACATCATCAACTCAATGGAAATGAATTTGAGCAAACTCTGGGAGATAGTGGAGGTCAGAGGAGCTTAGTGTGCTGTAGTACATGAGGTCACAAAGAGTCGGACACTACTTAGCTACTCAATGAAAAGAACAAACAATAAATTCTGTGACATTGTGATAACCTATCTACTTCATCTTAGTGTCTTCATCAACAGAAGACTAGATTTCTCCAGACAAAGCAAATTTATAACACTAGAAGCAACACTGATTCAATGCCCAAAGTACTTATTCTCATCCCAATTATGTAAAAGGTGTGACACAGACATGCATATTGGGATTATATATGTTGAGAACCAATTGAGAAAGAATAAATATAAGTTAGATGTGGAACATTTTATTTCTGATAAAAGCAGGATTGGGTACATGAAATACATGTGGTGCCATAAAATCTAGTAATAAAAGAAACACATTCATTCACAGGCAGCACTACACAGATGCAATTTCCACTGCAACCACAAGTCACAGTTATTTGACTTACCGAAGGAACACTTGGTTAAAAGGAGTTGGGACTGTGCTATTATAAGCAACTGTGTGGGTGAAATATGAATTTTAATTCCTTTTGACACCAATTTAGGTATTTGAGCACTGGAATATTAACATATATTGTCAAGTACATAGTATGTTTTCACTGATATTTCACTATTTATTAATTTGAAAGGATTATGTTTGGGGCATTTACATATTAGTGCCATAATATTATTAGTGATATAATTTCACTTAAAACACAACCTTTAAATAGCTATTTTTGACAAAATAATTCAGTTCAGTTCAGTCGCTCAATAGTGTCTGACTTTTTGTGACCCAACGAACTGCAGTACGCCAGGCCTCCCTGTCCATCACCAACTCCCGGAGTCCACCCAAACCCATGCCCATTGTGTTGGTGATGCCATCCAACCATCTCATCTTCTGTCATCTCCCTCTCCTCTTTCACTCAATCTTTCCTAGCATCCACGTCTTTTTAAATGGGTCAGCTGTCCACATCAGGTGGCCAAAGTACTGGAGTTTCAGCCTCAGCATCAATCCCTCCAAAAAACACCCAGGACTGATCTCCTTTAGGATGGACTGGCTGGATCTCCTTGCATTCCAAGGGACTATCAAGAGTCTTTTTCAACATCACAGTTCAAAAGCATCAATTCTTCTTTTCAAAAGCATCGATTCTCAGCTTTCTTTATAGGCCAACTCTCACATCCATACATTACTACTGGAAAAACCATAGCCTTGACTACAAGGACTTTGTTGTCAAAGTTATGTCTCTGCTTTTTAACATGCAGTCTAGGTTGGTCATAATATTCCTTCCAAGGAGTAAGTATCTTTTAATTTCACAGCTGCAATCACCATCTGCAGTGATTTTGGAGCCCAGAAAAATAAAGTCTGTCACTGTTTCCACTGTTTCCCCATCTATTTGCCATGAGGTGATGGGACCAGATGCCATGATCTTAGTTTTCTGAATGTTGAGCTTTAAGTCAACTTTTTCACTCTCTTCTTTCACTTTCATCAACAGGTTTTTTAGTTCCTCTTCACTTTCTGGCATAAGAAAGTGTCATCTGCATATCTGAGGTTATTGATATTTCTCCCAGCAATCTTGATTCCAGCTTGTGCTTCTTCCTGCCCAGCATTTCTCATGATGTACTCTGCATATAAGTTAAATAAGCAGGGTGACAGTATATAGCCTAGACGTACTCCATTTCCTATTTGGAACCAATCTGTTGTTCCATGTCCAGTTCTACCTGTTGCTTCCTGACCTGTATACAGGTTTCTCAACAGGCAGGTCAGGTGGTCTGGTATTCCCATGTCTTTCAGAATTTTCCACAGTTTATTGTGATCTACACAGTCAAAGACTTTGGCAATAAAGCAGAAATAGATGTTTTTCTGGAATTCTCTTGCTTTTTCCATGATCCATGGAAAGATCAATGTTGGCAATTTGATCTATTTTCCCTCTGCCTCTTCTAAAACCAGATTGAACATCTGGCAGTTCACAGTTCATGTATTGCTGAGGCCTGGCTTGGAGAATTTTGAGCATTACTTTACTAGCATGTGAGATGACTGCAACTGTGTAGTAGTTTGAGAATTCTTTGGCATTACCTTTCTTTGGGATTGGAATGAAAACTGACCTTTTCCAGTCCTGTGGCCACTGCTGAGTTTTCCAAATTTCTTGACATACTGAGTGCACCACTTTCACAGCATCATCTTTAGAATTTGAAATAGCTCAACTGGCATTCCATTGCCTCCACTAGCTTTGTTTGTAGTGATGCTTCCTAAGGCCCACCTGAATTCACATTCCAGGAAGGCTGGCTCTAGGTGAGTGGGAGTGATCACACCTTCATGATTATCTGGGTCATGAAGATGTTTTTTGTACATTTCTTCTGTGTATTCTTGCCACCTCTTCTTAATATCTTCTGCTTCTTTTAGGTACATACCATTTCTGTCCTTTATTGAGCCCATCTTTGTATGAAATGTTCCCTTGGTATCTCTAATTTTCTTGAAGAAATCTCTAGTCTTTCCCATTCTATTGTTTCCCTCTACTTCTTTGCAATGATCACTGAGGAAATCTTTCTTATCTCTCCTTGCTATCTTTTGGAATTCTGCATTTAAATGGGTATATCTTTCCTTTTCTCCTTTGCTTTTCACTTCTCTTCTTTTCACAGCTATTTGTAAGGCTTCCTCAGACAGCCATTTTGCTTTTTTGCATTTCTTTTTCTAGGGGATGGTCTTGATCCCTGTCTCCTGTACAATGTCATGAACCTCCATCCATAGTTCATCAGGTACTCTATCAGATCAAGTCCCTTAAATCTATTTCTCATATCCACTGTATAGTCACAAGGAATTTGATTTAAGTCATACCTGAATGGTCTAGTGGTTTTCCCCACTTTCTTCAATTTAAGTCTGAATTTGGCAATAAGGAGTTCATAATCTGAGCCACAGTCCGCTCCTGGTCTTGTTTTTGCTGACTTTATAGAGCTTCTCCATCTCTGACTGCAAAGGATATAATCAGTCTGATTTCGGTGTTGACCCATGTGATGATGTCCATGTGTAGAGTCTTCTCCTGTGTTGTTGGAAGAGGGTGTTTGCTATGACCAGTATGTTCTCTTGGCAGAACTCTATTAGTCTTTGCCATGCTTCATTCTGTACTTCAAGGGCAAATTTACCTGTTACTCCAGGTGTTTCTTGACTTCCTACTTTTGCATTCCAGTCCCCTATAACAAAAAGGCAGAGAAGGCAATGGCACCCCACTCCAATACTCTTGCCTGTAAAATCCCATGGGCAGAGGAGCCTGGTAGGCTGCAGTCCATGGAGTCGCTAAGAGTCAGACACAACTGAGCGACTTCACTTTCACTTTTTCTCTTTCATGCATTGGAGAAGGAAATGGCAACCCAGTCCAGTGTTCTTGCCTGGAGAATCCCAGTGGCAGGAGAGCCTGGTGGGCTGATGTCTATGGGGTCACACAGAGTCGGATAAGACTGAAGTGACTTAGCAGCAGCAGTAGCATAACAAAAAGGACATCTTTTTGGGGTTTTAGTTCTAAAAGTTCTTGTAGGTCTTCATAGAACCATTCAACTTCAGCTTCTTCAGTGTTACTGGTCAGGGCATAGACTTGGATTACCGTGATATTGAATGGTTTGCCTGGAAATGAACAGAGGTCATTCTGTTGTTTTTGAGATTGCATCCAAGTACTGCATTACAAACTCTTTTGTTGACTATGATGGCTACTCCATTTCTTCTAAGGGATTCCTGCCCACAGTAGTAGATATAATGGTCATCTGAGTTAAATTCACCCATTCCAGTCCATCTTACTTCGCTGATTCCTAGAATGTCTATGTTCACTCTTGCCATCTCCTGTTTGACCACTTCCAATTTGCCTTGATTCATGGACCTAACATTCTAGGTTCCTGTGCAATATTGCTCTTTATAGCATTGACTCTTGCTTCTATTACCAGTCCCATCCACAACTGGGCATTGTTTTTGCTTTGGCTCAATCCCTTCATTCTTTCTGGAGTTTCTCCACTGATCTCCAGTAGCATATTGGGCACCTACTGACCTGGAGAGTTCATCTCTCAATGTCCTATCTTTTTGCCTTTTCATACTGTTCATGGGGTTCTCAAGACAAGAATACTGAAGTGGTTTGCCATTCCCTTCTCCAGTGGACCACATTCTGTCATATGAAATACAACCTTTAAATAGCTATTTTTGACAAAATCGTAAGGGTAACAAAATAGTAGTAAAATACTTTCCAGGAGCACTCCAAGATCTGGGGATGGAAAAATTGTTATCATATTCAAAGTCACTTCAAACCTTCTCAGGTTACATCAGACTGTAGTATCTCAGAAGTATCCACAAAGTGCAGAAGGTTTTATTTTTGGAACTGCCTCATAAAGGTAGAAACCGGAGCTGGCCTGTCCTGATAAACACTTGTTTTCCTCTGCAAGGACTAGATGTATCTCTAACAGAGATGTTTTGGTTAAGCCCAATGTGTTAAGATTGGATAAGGGGTATGAAAGAAGAGCTGGGAAATGTCAGGACTAAATTCTATTTCTCTGACTTTCTATTTCCATGTGGAGTTATTTTTGTCAGAAAAAATCTTCCTATGTCTATTCATACCTCCACAATAATGTTCTTGGCATAAAGAAATAAATAAAATCTGCAGTATTGTGGAAAGTAGAAAATACCTAAAGAACTGAATGATTTTGTGAAGAAAATTTCTGGTCAAGATGTTGAAAATGTTATCTGCTTTCTTCTTATTGCTTACAATATATGACAAAAGAAAGTTACACTAAAGGAAGGAATTTAAACGTGAAAGAATCAGGACTTCATGATTTGAAAAATCCTCATCCTCTATAGACATCAATGGTGTTAAAATTGAGAAATTTGAGTAAAGATAAATTTAGGACAATGCCCCCAAAACATAGCTCAAAGCATGTGGCAAATTGAGCATGTGATTTTAAAAACCTTTGCTAAGTTCTCTTAAACTATGAGTAAAAAAAATATGTTAGCTTAATGTCATTAAATTTTGAAGGTGTCTAAGTACAGTTCAGACAGACACACACACACACACCCTTCATCTAGAGTATTTATGGGTGGCTTCATAGATTCTCTCAATCAACTAACAGAGCTTCTATAAAAACTTGAGATCAAGTTGGTGACAGAGAAGGCTTCTGACATTCCCTCTTCCTAAGAACACACTAAATACACAGGTTCACATGGATCAACTTCCTTTAAGAGAAATTCAGAAACTAGTGGGGTGACTCCTACATATTGAGTAGCTGAGAAACTAATCACATCAAAACAAACAGGAAAGACTGAGAGGCATTCTTCCTAAAAACCCCATTCCCTGTACAGTGCCTTATAATCAGGAGGTAACACCAAACTCCCAGCTTCTCTCTGAGGAATTAAGGGTTCAGACCACACAAAGACCCAATTTTCAAACTATCACCTGAGGTGCTTGCTGTGCTTAGTCACTCAGCTATGTCTGGCTTTTTATGACCCCATGGACCATAGCCCACCAGGCTCCTTGGTCCATGGGAACTCTCCAGGAAAGAATACTGGAGTAGGTTGCCATTCCCTCCTCCAGGGGATCTTTCCAACCCAGGGAGTGAACCTGGTCTTCTGCATTGAAAGTGGATTCTTTATCATCTGAACCACTAGGGAAGCCCAAGAAGACTGGAGTGGGTAACCTATCCCTTCTCCAGGGGATCTTCCCAGCCCAGGAATCAAACTGGGGTCTCCTGCAATGCAGGTAGATTCTTTACAAGCTGAGCTACCAGGGAAGCCCATCACATGAGGTATGGGTCCCCAAATCACCTAGTTCTAATAGCCAATGGTGCTTTGCATTCATGAGTCCCTTATGAGCATGAAAGTGAAGTCGCTCAGTTGTGTCCGACTCTTTGTGACCCCATGGACTGTAGCCTATCAGGCTCCTCCATCCATGGGATTTTCCAAGCAAAAGTGTTGGAGTGGATTGCCATTTCCTTCTCCAGGGGATCTTCCTAACCCAGGAATCGAACCCAGGTCTCCCGCATTGCAGGCAGACACTTTACCATCTGAGCCACCTTATAAGTATAGTTAAAAAAAAAAAAAAAGCAGCATTAGGAAGCATTGCAAACAGAGCAGACGATATGCAAGAGAGTCAGTGAAAACTGGGAAATTGGCATTGATATATATACACTATAAAATATAAAATAGATAACTAATAAGAACCTACTGTATAGCACAGAGAAATCTCAATACTCTGTAATGGTCTAAATGGGAAAATAATCTAAAAAAGAGTATGTATATATATAAATGATTCACTTTGCTGTACACCTGAACCAACACCACACTGTAAATCAATTAGACCTCAATAAAATTTTTTAAAAGATAAATTTTAGATATAATTTGGGCAGAAGGGGAAAGAGAACTAAGATTTTTAAAAAGTGAAATAATTCTCCAAGAACTATTCTCTCCATTAGAAAAGGCAACATGAGGGTAATGGGTATCTTGGAAGAAGAGAGGGAGAAGGAACAGAGTTTATTTAAAGAAATAACAGCTGAGAACTTCTCATACTTGGAAGGGACTGAATATACAAGTCTATGGAGCTAAGAGAATACCTAATTATCCCAACGCAAAAAGATGTCTCCAAGACACTTTATACTTAAGTGGTCAATGACAAAAAGAATTTTAAAAACAGTCAGGGGTGGAGGGAATCAAAACTTACAGAAGAAACACAATTAGTCTATACACTGACTTACAGCTGAAACTCTAAGACCAGGAGAGAGGGAGAATGCAGAAAGACAGGCTAAAAACATTGAAAGATAAACTCTGTCCTCCAAGAACCATCTATCCAGCAAACTTATCTTTCAGATATGAAAGGGAAAGTCTTTCTTAAACAAACAAAAACTGAAGGAATTCATTGCCACCAGCTCTACCTTATGAAAAAGTGGAAAGGAGATTTTCTACTTGAAATCAAAAGAATAAAGTACATAAAACTGTCAGTAAGGTAATAAATATAATCAGAAAATTGTAACTCAAAATCATAATAAGTTGTTAAACAATTACATCATAAAGGTTAAAAATATATCTCCTATTCAGATATTTTGCACTATTTCTACACTGGTCAATGGAGATTATATACTTTTTAACACATTGATAGTATTTTACAAATTTTATGACCTTAATCACAACAAGCTATGCTATTTATTTATTCTTGGATGTATTCATTCATTTAACATATATTTATTAAACATCTACTATTTTGAAGTTAAACGGTTAAGCACTGGATACATGAGTGACAAAAAATAAAATCTCTTCTTATGTGGCTTAAAATCAGGGGCTGATATGCATTATTTCTTGATTATATATTCTCTGCAACCCTCTTGTATGGTATACAATATACACTTTTGACATTGTGGTCATCTGTATTTAATTAAACCATTTCCTGGAAATCATTTGGGAAAAGTATACTTCTTGCTATGGAGATGCTTTCTCATTTTAATTTTTCCCTTTACTTGCACTCCATTGTTGGGTAGGTGAACAGACAAAACCTTTTTTTTTTTTTTTCAGACTGTCAATATTCATGTAACTGAAAATTACAAGGAATCATCTCTGTAGTTCAGACATCAACCCAGCATAACAATAGTCCCATCCACTTCCCTGTTGGTCTAGTAGCTAAGAATCTATGGTCCCCCTAGGTCTGATCCCTGGTCAGGGAATTAGATTCCACATGCTGCAACTAAGATTCTGCACGTTAAAACTAAAGATCCCATGTGCTGCAACTAAGACCAGCATAAGAAAAAAAAACTAAATAATTAATTTAAAAAGCCACACCCAATATTTCTTCTTGTGACAATTATATATATATATATATATATATATATATAACAACCTTTATACACTGGATATTTTTAAAGTGTACTTAAAGTGAAGCTTGCAGAAAAGTGTTCTCAAAATCACTTTTTTGGAATTGCTTACAAACACCTCTGCTATCTACCAGCAGTTACTCTTTGCACATTATTAGAACAAAAGAGTCAGTGTTTAGAATTGCAATACATGATAATATTACCATTTCACATGAATTCTTAATTCATTAATTTCCTCTATTCTTCTAGTCAATTTTAGTGCACAGATGATTATCTGGTATTCCTTTTCCATGTATTTCTACTCTTTCACTTTTGTAACAGCTTATTTGTAAAAATGTCACTATCTTTCCATATCCTTTGCAATTTGATTTAGTTGTTTCTTCCGTCAATAAGTAGAGTCTGTTTCCTCACTTCCTGAATCTGGACTGGCTTTGTCAGTTGCTTTAACTAACAGAATACAGCACTAATGAACTTGTACAAGTTCTGAATCTAGGTCTCACTTCTTTGGGGCTTTGCACCTGCATTGCTGATACCTCAGGTAGTCTTCTAGAAGTTGAGACACCACACCGAGCAGAGAGAATCCATCACATATGAAACCAGTCCAAATCATCCTGCCTCTAGCCCATCGAGCAGCTGACTGTAGTCACTTGAGTGAACACAGCCATAATCAGAACAGCCTAGCTGAGCTCATGCCAGCCTGCTGACAAGAAGAATGGTATGCTAAAGGATGGATGTCTTATGCCACTGCTTTGGGGGTGATTTGTTGTGTAAAAATACCTTAGAATATTGGTCAGTGGTGAGATTTTAGATTCTTAGACTGACAATCTCAAAAGGCTTATAATGATGTTCAGAAAGAATTTTCTTGTGTGGGATAATGTGCTTCCATGACTTCTATCACTACTGTGAGGTAATGGTCTTTAAAATCATTTAATCAGCCCAGATCACTATTTGAGATACATGTCTACATATCTCCTTGCCTATCAAGAATCTTGGCCTATTTATCTTATAGGCTACTCATATTCAGAAACTCAAAAAGCGAATTAAACACTGTTCCTAGAAATCTGTTCTCTTTTATCATCTTCCTGGTGAAAGACATAATGCTGGACACCCAGGCATAGTGGTATCAGTAATTCTTACACAATCCCTTACTGTTTTACATCTTTACTACCAGAATAACATTTGAAAAATAGCACATTACCATTCAGTTGACTGAACTCCAGTGGTAAGGGATCCAGAGATCAGGAGGATAGACATCCCTTTTTATCTGTGAGTGGATGAAACTTAATTCCATCCAGGAAAAAGACAAAATAGAACATGGGTTGCTGCTAATGATCTGATGTAAATTACAGTGCTCTGTCTTGCAGATCATAAAGTATATATTGTAAAATAATAAACTGAATGTAGCCATAGGCATTGGTCTAATACAGAGAAAGACTGAAAAATTCAGAAAAAAAAAAAAAAAGGTAGTGATGTTGGTACAACATGGCCTTAGAATTTAGATCCCTAGTATATAACATCTTGTAAACATACAGGCATCAAGGGCAACTTCTAAAGCAGTAACTGATTGTGTCACTGAGTTGCAAATTTGATTTTAATCCCCATCAAGTGAGTGAATTAAATTGTTGATATTTCTATTATTCTAATCTGGACTAGATTAAAAAAAAAACATTAAACTGAGATTTCAGGTGGAAAAAAAATCAGTAAAATCAGTTTTCCACAAGAGTGTGAGGAATTTCCTAACTTAAACAGAAAGATAGTAAAAGTGTAATGAGATTGTAATTTTCAGCTTTTTAAATAAATAGTATAGATAGATAAATATTAGGCAATTTTGATTGTAAGTGTCACTTGAAAATGCTAATGGCATTTGCTAAAAGATCTACCTGATACTCAAGGAAGTATTATAATAATAATCAAAAAGACATTTTCCTTGGACTTCATATGTCCTATAGTGAATTGTTAAAAGTTGATGAAAAATTTATAACTTTTAACTGTCATTTGGTATTTTTTCAATGTATTAGAAGCAACAAAAGCTAACACCTCCTCTTTTTCTTAATATCATACAGAAACTGTCTCTAAGAAAAATCAATAGGTTTTAGAAAAGGGAAAAATAGTCTTTTATTAAAATGGACTATATATGTGTGTGTGTGTGTGTGTGTGTAGCATTTACTTAGAATGTTTTTATAAATCACTTTATAGGCCATTTCTTTTACCTTTCAACTTAGAAACATGATCATTTGTCAACTCAATTGCATTAAGTATAACCTTTTCACTATTAATTTTTTTGCCTCAATTGGGGAGTGTTCTTTTCAAGATTAGTTGAAAAAGATATTTTTTAAAGAAATCAACTTTACTAAAGAAACTATCTTACATGTCCCAATTCAGAATTTCTCTGGTTTGACAACCTGAGTGTTGTCTAATATGTTTAATATGTTTTCATTTCAGTTAAATTTTCATAAAGTGCTTGCTGATATTTTAATGATATTTTAGCATGATAATTAGTAAATCAAATTTTTAAAAATTCTAATTATAATCTGTCACAGTTAATCACTGACATGCAATGACATGTTTTACCTTGAAAATTTGGATTGATATTGTTACTATTAATATGATATTTAACATAATATCAGTAAATTCTAGTTATATCTGGAGACACAGAATGCATTCAGATTTGGTTGCTATAGAAAATCTTAAGAAAAGTACTAGAATAACAACAATGGGGAAGGGAGTAAATCATAATTTGCATTTAGGTAAAGAGGCTCAGTTTAGTATATAATTTAGTTTCATATTTGAAAAAAAAAATCAAATAATTTTTCCAAACCCAGGAAGAAACTAACAAGGAATAATTAATAAGAAAGTGAAAGAAAGAGTTAGTCACTAAGTCATGTCTGATTCTTTGTGACTCCATGGACTGAGAGCCCACCAGTCTCATCAGTCCATGGAATTTTCCAGGCAAGAATACTGGAGTGTGTAGCCATTCCCTTCTTCAGGGGATCTTTTTGATTAATGAGAAACTGTTAAATATCTGGCTTTATTAACTAGCCCACTGAAAATCTTTTATCTTTCTTTCTCCAAATCAGCAAAGAATTCTGACATTTTCTATGGGAATGCTACATTTTTTTCCCCTTTATTGAGGAGTTTTAATTATATAATAAGCACAATATCTGGGAAATAGGACAGGGTAAAAACAGTGCAAGTTTTTAGTATAATTAGTCCATATTTATGCTTTTCTTGATTATCTGTTCCTTCACTACCAACCATGTACCAATTTTTTTTTTCACTTTAGTGAGTTGATTATTCTTTTAACGTATATAATTTAAAACACCTTTTCAAGTGCTTTAGAAGATATCAGGTCCTTTAAAAAAAGGACATACAGGACTCCCCTGGTGGTCTAGTGGTTAAGAATCTGCCTTGCAACGCAGGGGATGCAGGTTCAATCTCCAGCCAGGGAACTCAGATCCCATATGTGCCACAACTTAGAGAGTCCACGCACCACAACAAAAGATTCCACATGATGCAATGAATAGCCCATGTGCTGCAACTAAGACCTGACACAGCTAAATAAATAAATAAAATATTTAAAATTTTCATTCCCTAAAAAAAAATAAAATGACGTCGAATTTCCGCTCAGCTGGATAAAGAACTGGATCCTGAGGAGTGAAACAAAGGAATAAAACTGTGGTGTAAAGTTTAAGGATAACTTGCTTGGAAGTTTGTTGTCTAGTCTAACAGAGGAAAGCAAGGCCTATAGGGAAATGGGGAAACAATACACAAAGCAATTAACTCAATGGAAACTCCTGACAGAGACATGGGAACAGTACCAACATTCTTCCCTGGGAATCTTATACTGCTACTGCTGCTGCTGCTGCTAAGTTGCTTCGTCGTGTCCGACTGTGTGCGGCTCCATAGGCAGCAGCCCACCAGGCTCCCCCGTCCCTGGGATTCTCCAGGCAAGAACACTGGAGTGGGTTGCCATTTCCTTCTCCAATGCATGAAAGTGAAAAGTGAAAGTGAAGTCGCTCAGTCGTGTCGGACTCCTAGCGACCCCATGGACTGCAGCCTACCAGGCTCCTCCGTCCATGGGATTTTCCAGGCAAGAGTACTGGAGTGGGGTGCCATATACTATTAATGCATTATTGGCACGTCATAGTCTATTGACAGCATACAGTTCACCCATATAAAACTTCAATATATTCAACTTTATTTATATTATTGAGTTTTTCATTATTTACATTCTAGAGTAGTGTGTTGACTAACACTTGATACTATTGTTTACCAAGTTTAAATAGTGCTTCACACAAAAGTAACAGGCACATAGCAGGCAGCAGGCTTTCAGTTAATGTTGTTGAGTGAATGAATAATAAATCAATCAATAAGCCTGACACTGATGTGAACCATATGCCTTTATTTCAAATGAGAAGGGGTGACTTAAGATGAGTACTCCATTGACTTGATTCCCTATGTTGACATCATTTGGCATTTTTGTATAATTGATCTAGTAATATTGACCAAATCATTTAAAAAAAATTCAGTATGCCTAGAAAAACTATGTTAAATATTGTGTGTACGAAGTTAGATAAGCAGCCACCTGGTTTTGGAAGATACTGAAATATAGAAGTAGAGACTAGAAGTTTGATCTGCAAGGAGATCAAACCAGTCAATCCTAAAGGAAATCAGTCCTCAATATTCATTGGAAGGACTGATGCTGAGGCTGAAGCTCCAATACTTTGGCCACCTGATGAGAAGAGCCAACTTATTAGAAAAGACTCTGATTCTGGGAAAAATTGAAGGCAGGAGGAAAAGGGGACAACAGAGGATGAGATGGTTGGATGGCATCGCCAACTCAATAGACATGAGTTTGAGCAAGCTCTGGGAGACGATGAAGGACAGGAAAGCCTGGCTTGCTGCAGTCCATGGGGTCACAAAGAGTTGGACACGACTGAGCTACTGAACAAAAGCAACAACAGAAGTAGAGACTAATATGTAAACCAGGAATTATACTGGTATGATCACTGTCTTAGGATAAACAAAGTAAAATCAGAACAAAGAAAGAGCATTAAAAGAACTCGAGTTCTTCAATGAAATAAAATTGGAAAATTTGGCTGAGTTGAATCTTTAGGATGAGTAAAAGGAAATCAAATGAAGATGAAAGGTAAGGCAGAGAAATAGCAAACCCTGAATCTCAATCTGTAAGAATTTCAGAACTGAAACAGGTAGGCCTTGGGAACTTGAACAACAGAAGAAATTACAACAGAAATGAAGACAGTGATACTGAAATATCTTAAGTACTGGCTTGTCTAATGAGTTTGCACTTTATCCTGAAAGCCCCATGGACAGCAATTGTATTGTTTGAAAATGAAATATTATTTTAAGCCTCATAAGGATAAGTTGCTTAAAGTAGTTAATTCAGGAAGCAATTAAGATGCTAAAATAGTACCCATTAACTATCAATGGAAGTCTGAGTAATGCTGTAAAAACTGTAGTTATTATTGAAATTGTATCCTTCCATTGAAATCTTACTATGAGAAATGTAAATCCCTGCATGATACTGAATGAATGTGCATGCATGAAATTGAGAAGCACTGAAGTATGGTTATGGAGCTCAGTTTCAGATGAGGAATTCCTTTCTGATGCCATGTGTCAGTAGTTGGTCATGAAGATCAAAAAGGAGGAAATTTAGTCGGGAAGGAATCTCTGATTATTTGTGGAGTTCAATTCTCTCCTTATATTCATTTCCCAATTTCTTACTTGAAAGAATATCTGTTACTTCATAATCCTGTTTAAAGCATTAATATGCTTAAAACCTGTTCATAATAGAATATGTAGATGGCTTCTGAAGCAATCTACCACATTCAAACTCAATACTCATATTAATTTTCTCAAGACACTTGAACACTTTATAGTGCTAATTATGTCTATTAATGTGTCATTTACTTTGAAATGATATGTATGTTTTCTTCCAAAATAGAAATCCTTAATTTTGCTTAGCAGAGTTCTATTTCTGTAAGCCTTTATGATCTAATGACTCTGATTTCTCTTGGAAATAATAGGTTTACTTGTATAATGAATAGTAACACATATGTTTAATGCAGATAACTGAGTGCTTATCAAATTGGTTCTAATTAGACATTTTTGCATTATGGGATTAGTATAAGCACTGTTGGGACAGGGCACATGAAGCATGTGGAATTTCTAAGTGAGAATGCATTTATAAAGATGGCATTTTCCATTTCACATTAGCTTTGTACCAGTTGCTAAGTGAAAATGGCTACAGATTCACAACTTTTTCTTGACAGTACCTGCCCAGCAAACACATTTGGAGAACTTGGGTGGAAATAACAGACATGCTGAGATTTGAGAGAAAAATATTTAAAATACTGACATTTCCACAAAGTACTCCTTCTAAATGAGTATAGGAAGAGATGAGAAAATTCCCAAGTGGATAGGTTCCTGTGTTAAACTAAGTTTATTGGTACCAAACGATGTCTTTCCCAGCTTGCTATTGAATACAGGCTAAGGGAAGCCTGGCTGTTTCATCTCCATCATTCTTTTTCTGACTCATCCAATTCATTGTCTTATATGTATTTAGCCAGGATTCCTGATTAAATGTTACTAGAAAAATGCAAGGCTCAATAAATTTCCCAAAATTTAAATTTAATTTTAAAGCAATTCTAACAATTTATCTTTATAAGCTACCACACAACTGCACTCATCTCACACGCTAGTAAAGTAATGCTCAAAATTCTCCAAGCCAGGTTTCAACAGTACATGAACCATGAACTTCCAGATGTTCAGGCTGGTTTTAGAAAAAGCAGAGGAACCAGAGATCAAATTGCTAACATCTGCTAGATCATTGAAAAAGCAAGAGAGTTCCAGAAAAGCATCTATTTCAGCTTTATTGACTATGCCAAAGCCTTTGACTGTGTGGATCACAATAAACTGGAAAATTCTGAAAGAGATGGGAATAGCAGACCACCTGACCTGCCTCTTGAGAAATCTATATGCAGGTCAGGAAGCAACAGTTAGAACTGGACATGGAAGAACAACTGGTTCCAAACAGGAAAAGAGTACGTCAAGGCTGTATATTGTCACTCTGATTATTTAACTTATATGCAGAGTACATCATGAGAAACCCTGCACTGGAAAAAGCACAAGCTGGAATCAAGATTGCTGGGAGAAATATCAATAACCTCAGATATGCAGATGACATGACTTTTATGGCAGAAAGTGAAGAAGAACTAAAGAGCCTCTTGATGAAAGTGAAAGAGGAGAGTGAAAAAGTTGGGTTAAAGCTCAACATTCAGAAAACAAAGATCATGGCATCCAGTCCCATCACTTCATGGGAAATAGATGGGGAAACAGTGGCTGACTGCCGGGGTCCAGCCTCGGCTTATCCAGGGAGTTCGAAGCGGTGACGGCGTTGGCGAGGATCAGAATACAATAGCTTCAATTAGATATTAATTAAAGATGTAAAGAGTAATAGAATGAGGATAGCTCAGTAGGAAAATTCAGGGGAGCAAAGAGGCTGAGTAGCTTGGTTTATGCAGGAGACCAATAACACTTCAAGACAAGAAGTTTACACCACTTACATAGGCCGCAGGCGTCCTTCCGTTCTCCCGAAGGAGAGGAGACACTGAGGCCTCCCTGGTCGGATCTTAGAAGCTCAGGCATATTTAGTAAGCATGGCGGGTTCCACGGTCCAGATGGAGACTCAACCAGAGTGAGAGAGAGAGCAACATGGGGAGACCAGTATTTCGAGAAACTGATCCCAATTCTTTATTTTCCATGGTCTACTTTTATACACTGAGATGTTATGCAAAAGTCATGCAGGGTCAGCAGTCCTGACTTTTATCAAAGTCAGGTGCTTCATACAAATGTATACAGAAGTCTTAGGGGTGTTACATCATCTTCTGGCCAGGGGGCCTGCTGACAATTTATGACCCTCTCCTTGTGATAGTGGTCAGTCAACACTTATTTCTCCAGGGGTGATTATTCTTAAAACAGACGCCACCCAAATAAAGTTACATTCCTATAGGGTGAGGGTGTAGTGGGTTTTAGTTAAGGAAAGAATTTACTTAGCCTAGGGTCTAACGTGATTAATATCAAAGGTTAATACTTATTTCTTCTATATATTCATTAATGTGTGTAAGGGCAGGGGATGTGGAGACTTAGCAACAAACATTGGCTCAACAAATGAAAAACCGTTCACCAATACAATTTCTAATCAGCCCATTATACTTATACTAATAGTTTTCTAACTTTTCAAAGGAACCTGTTTTTAGAAGGTTTAAAGCATTTCATGCCTCTCATGGTTGGGAGGCTGTGAGCAATCACATGTGGCCGGACAAGCCTATCAGACAGGCTAGAGAACCTTCAGAGGAGTTTGTAGGTTAAAACACTCTTGTCACGCCCAGGAGTTTTTATTAACTGGAGCTCTAGGTTGACTCCTTCTCCAAAAGAGGTGGTGGGGGACAGCCCCCTGTAAAGTCAGAGCTGTAGGTGGGAGCACAAAGTAGTAAAGCAGGTAGGCTCTGGTTATGGGGGTAGATGCTCGAGGATTTCCAGGGGGACTCCTGAGGCTCGATCCCGCATTTTCGTATGTCGAGCCTCCTTCCTCATGACCTTTGCCACGGGCGGAGTGCCTCACGCTGGCCCCCAACAGCTGACTTTATATTTTTTGGCTCCAAAATCACTACATATGGTGACTGAAGCCATGAAATTAAAAGACACATACTCCTTGGAAGGAAAGGTATAACCAACCTAGACAGCATATTAAAAAGTGGAGCCATTACTTTGTCAACAAAGGTCCATCTAGTCAAGGCTATGGTTTTTCCAGTAGTCAAGTATGGATGTGAGAGTTGGACTATAAAGAAAGCTGAGTGCTGAAGCACTGATGCTTTTGAACTGTGGTGTTGGAGAGGACTATTGAGAGTCCCTTGGACTGCAAGGAGGTCCAAACAGTCCATTCAAAAGGAGATCAGTACTGATTGTTCATTGGAAGGACTGATGCTGAAGCAGAAACTCCAATGCTTTGGCCACCTGATGTGAAGAGCTGACTCATTGGAAAAGACCCTGATGCTGGGAAAGATTGAGGGCAGGAGAAGGGGACGACAGGATGAGATGGTTGGTGGTATCACCAACTCGATGGAGATGAGTTTAGGTAAACCCCAGGAGTTGGTGATGGACAGGGAGGCCTGGAGTGCTGTGGTCCATAGGGTTGCAAAGAGTCAGACATGACTGAGAGACTGAACTGATGTTTATAAAATTTTTCCTCATATCAGATTGTTGTTGCTGCTACTGTTAAGTTGCTTCAGTTGTGTCCGACTCTGTGTAACCCCATAGACAGCAGCCCACAGGGCTCCCCCATCCTTGGGATTTTCCAGGCAAGAACACTGGAATGGATTGCCATTTCCTCCTCCAATGCATGAAAGTGAAAAGTGAAAGTGAAGTCGCTCAGTCGTGTCTGACTCTTAGCGACCCCATGGACTGCAGCCTACCTGGCTCCTCCATCCATGGGATTTTCCAGGCAAGAGTACTGAAGTGGGTTGCCATCGCCTTCTCCATATATCAGATTAAGATATATTTATACTTTAGCTTAAGAT
Organism: Bos indicus; assembly: GCF_029378745.1. NCBI lineage: Eukaryota > Metazoa > Chordata > Mammalia > Artiodactyla > Bovidae > Bos > Bos indicus. Next base: position 55,263,546 of record NC_091765.1, on the reverse strand, counting down.
ATATTTCCACTTTAGCTGAAGAACTATTTTTCAGACATTTATGTTTACTTAAAAATATACTAGATGCTAACCCTTCATTGTGTAAAACCCTATTTGCCCTTATCTTTTTTGCATAAAACAATATATTCTTTCCAATTATAATTTTACTAAAATTTTCTTGCACTTACATCTTTTCTAGTAGGTAAGTGATGAATCTTTGATTACATATGTATAGTATATGACATGTCAAGTGGAGCAAATAGCTAAACAGTCCTGAGCCTAGGGCCTGTTGGTGCAGCCAGGAATTAGGATACCTCCCAGGCTTCCCTGGTGGCTCAGAGGTTAAAGTGTCTGCCTCCAATGCGGGAGACTCGGGTTTGATCCCTGGGTAGGGAAGATCCCCTGGAGAAGGAAATGGTAAACCACTCCAGTACTCTTGCCTGGAGAATCCCATGGACCAAGAAGCCTGGTAGGCGACAGTCCACGGGGTCGCAAAGAGTCAGACACGACTAAGCGACTTCACCCAGAAGCAGTATCAGGGGCGGATGTATAGGTCACCAGTATAGGTCATCCTTTGAGACACTGCACAACTATCTGGTAGGGCCAGACATCACACTTAGGGAGCTTAAAAAGGAATCCCAACCTTTGACTGTGGGGCTTTGAAGCTACATGATCAGGGAAACCATTTCTGGTGTCATGAGGGGTCAGTTCTAAAATATAACATGTAGAATCTTGGCTCTAGCTCTATTCTGCCAATCCAACATCAGTCCCACCTGTGTACAATCCAAGGACTGGGACCTACTATTTGATGTTGCAGTTGTTTGATAGGATATTATTTGCTATATCTCTGCTAATGGTTGGGAGAGCTTCTGTCCCTTACTCCTTCCCTCATGATAGGGATTGGGCTAGGAAAGGGCTGTGGGCCAAATTTTGTAGTCAATCAGGGCTGCTTATGTCTATCAATCTACACAGAAAGCCAATTGCTTTCCTCGGAGCCCAGGTAACAAGGGATAAATCTAGAGAAATGTTTCCTTACCACTGAGAAAGAAATTATCTCTGTAAGTTATAAAATACCACATACAATTTATATTATGTGTTGCATACTAAGTCATTTCAGTCATTCCAACTCTTTGTGACCCCACGAACTGTAGCGAACCAGATATATAACCAAAACAACAGAATCCAAACACTTTAGCACAGCATACCTGACCATGGTCTTTGTGTACCAGCTTGAAATTATCTCCACCCACTCCCAGTACATACACAAACAGACAAGAGAGAGACTTTGATACAATTTCAATTAGCAAGCAATATGAGCTACATGAAGCTCCATCATTCACTGGGAATACTGCTGTGGAAAACAAAAAAATATCTTCCCTCATTCTTTTATACTTTAGTGGAGGAGGCTAACAAAAAAATTAAAATACAAATGATACATTAGTTCAGTTCAGTCAGGCAGTTATGTCCAACTTTTTGTGACCCCATGGACTGCAGCATGCCAGGCTTCACTGTCCAACAAGGACTCCAAGAGCTGTTTAATTTCAAGTCCATTGAGTTGGTGATGCCATCCAACCATCTCATCCTCTGTCATCCTCTTTTCCTCCTGCCTTCAATCTTCCCAGCATCAGAGTCAGTTCTTTGTATCAGGTGACCAAAGTATTGGAACTTAAGCTTCAGGATCAGTCCATCCAGCGAATATTCAGGAAAGATTTCCTGTAAAATTGACTGGTTTGATCTCCTTGCAGTCCAAGGAAATCTCAAGAGTCTTCTTCAACACCACAGTTCAAAAGCATCAATTATTAGGCACTCAGCTTTCTTTATGGTCCAACTCTGACATCCACACAAGACTACTGGAAAAACGAGTGCTCTGATTAGATGGACTTTTATAGACAAAGTAATGTCTCTGCTGTTTAATATGCTGTCTAGGCTGGTCATAGCTTTTCTTTCAAGAAGCAAGAGTCTTTGAATTTCATGGCTGCAGTCACCATTTGCAGTGATTTGGAGTCCAAGAAAATAGAGTCTCCCACTCTTTTCACTGTTTCCCCACCTATTTTCCATGAAGTGATGGGACTGGATGTCATGTTCTTAGATTTTTGAATATTGAGTTTTAAGTCAGCTTTTTCACTCTCCTCTTTCACTTTCATCAAGAGGCTCTTCAGTTCCTCTTCACTTTCTGCCATAACGGTGATGACATCTGCATATCTAAGGTTATTGATATTTCTCCCAGCAATCTTGATTTCAGCTTGTGCTTCACCCACCCCGGCATTTCACATGATACACTCTGCATATAGAGTACTGCATTGCATAAGGAAATGGCAACCCACTCCATCATTCTTGCCTGGGAAATCCCATGGACAGAGGAGCCTGGTGGGATACAGTCCATGGGATTGCACAGAATTGGACATGACTGAGCAACTAATACACACACAATCTGTATATAAGTTAAATAAGCAGGGTGACAATATACAGTCTTGACATACTCTTTTCCCAATTTTGAACCAGTCCATTTTTTCATGTCCGGTTCTAACTCTTGTTTTTTGACCTGCATACACGTTTCTCAGGAGGCAGGCAAGGTGGTCTGGTATTCCCATCTCTTTCAGAATTTTCCACAGTTGTGATACAAACAGTCAGAGGTCTTGGTGTAGTAAATAAAGCAGAAGTAGATGTTTTTCTGGAACTCTTGCATTTTTGATGATCCACCAGATGTTGGGAATTTGATTTCTGGTTCCTCTGCCTTTTCTAAATCCAGCTTGAACATCTGGAAGTTCTCAGTTCGCATACTGTTGAAGCCTCATTTGGAGAATTTTGAGCATTACTTTGCTAGCATGTGAGATAAGTGCAGTTGTGTAGTTGTTTGAACATTATTTGGCATTGCCTTCCTTTGGGACTGGAATGAAAACTAACCTTTCCAGTCCTGTGGCCACTGCTGAATTTTCCAAATTTGCTGGCATATTTAGTGTAGCACTTCAACCACATCAACTTTTAGAATTTTAAATAGCTCAGCTGAAATTCTATCACCTCCACTCTCCTTATAAATAGCTGAGAAAAGAAGAGAAGCTAAAGGCTAAGGAAAAAAGGAAAGATATACTTATTTGAATGCAGAGTTCCAAAGAATAGCAAGGAGATATAAAGTAGCCTTCCTCATAGTCAATGCAAAGAAATAGTGATAAATACTAACAAGAAAAATAAAGAGTGGAGAAAGTATTGTTTTTGTGAAAATCAATTTTTAATAGATAACCCAGAGAATATCTCACAGATAAGATTTTTAAATAAAAATCCAAAATGGATAAAGTTTTAACCCATGTGGCTATTTTGGGCAAGTATCTTCTAGGCAGAGAGAACAAATACAAATAGGTCTTGAAGTGGAAGTTTGCCCAGCATGTTTGTGGACAGAGCAGTGAAAATGAGGTAATCAAGTGGGTCAGTGTTATAGGATGAATACTGTTGAGAAAACCTCTTCCATTATTGTCAACATCAAGCCTTTATCTAAACTTTATTCCTGTTTCAAAATTTGCCCTTGACAATCCTTCCTACCAGAAGCCATCCCTGCTGCTTACCAAAGTCTACTGTTGTTAAGTCACTTCAATTGTGTCCGACTCTGTGCTACCCCATAGATGGCAGCCCACTAGGCTTCTCTGTCCCTGGGATTCTCCAGGCAAGAATACTGGAGTGGGTTGCTATTTCCTTCACCAAAGTCTAGTGAAGGTAATTCTTCTCAGAATTTTTAAAGCGTGTGCTATGTACCTCTATCAAAACTATTCCAAGACACTGTTGCTTACATGTTTTACTGTACATGGTTTTTCAATTATTCATCCCCTACACAGGAAGGTATTGACTATTGGTGTAACTCAAGGCTAGATGGATAAAAATTAAAAATTAGAATGAAAGTGAAAGTCACTCAATCATGTCCAACACTTTGGGACCCCAAGGACATACAGTCCATGGAATTCTCTAAGCCAGAATACTAGAGTGGGTAGCCTCCCTCTTCTCCAGGGGATCTTCCTAACCCAGGGATCAAACCCAGGTCTCCCACACTGCAGGCAGATTCTTTACCTGCTGAGCCATGAGGGAAACCCAAGAATATTGTAGTGGGTAGCCTCTCCCTTCTCCAGCGGATCTTCCTAAACCAGTAATTGAACTGGGCTTTCCTGCATTACAGGCAGATTCTTTACTAACTGAGCTATCAGGGAAGCCCCCAAATTAGAATATTTTGGGTTTAATGCCAAGTTTACATGACCTATCTGTGACTTAAAGAGTTAACTAACCTCACTGTTTCAAACTCATCTCTGACTTGGAAATAACTGTACTAATATTTGATATGGTCCAAACATTGTTCTAGGAGCCTCGCAGTTAATAATCATTGCATTTTCACATCATTACTATCTGCCTCACTCATGCTCACAGATATAAGTAAGTGAAATTTTCAGCCAGAGAAATATGACAATTCCTTGAGGAGCTACCGCATGCCCAAGGTCAGACCCGGCCCCTGAGAGGGGCAACCCCACATCAAAGGAGCAGCAGCTGTGCGGGTGCAGGAGGGCCGAGAGGAGTTATTCCATGTTCAAGTTTAGGAGGGGTGACTTCATCCAAGGTAAGGAGCAGCAGCTGAGCCTTGCTGGAGAGCCATGAAGAGATACCCCACATTCAAGGTAAGAGAAATCCAAGTAAGATGGTAGGTGTTGCAAGAGGGCACAGAGGGCAGACACACCGAAACCATAATCACAGAAAACTAGCCAATCTGATCACATGGACCACAGCCTTGTGTAACTCAACGAAATGAAGCCATGCCATTTGGGGCCACCCAAGATGGATGGGTCATCCTTGACAGGTCTGACAGAATGTGGTCCACTGGAGAAGGGAATGGCAAACCACTTCAGTATTCTTGCCTTGAGAACCCCATGAACAGTATGAAAAGGCAAAATGATAGGATACTGAAACAGGAGCTCCCCAGGTCGGTAGGTGCCCAATATGCTACTGGAAATCAGTGGAGAAATAACTCCAAAAAGAATGAAGGGATGGAGCCAAAGCAAAAACAATACCCAGCTGTGGATGTGACTGGTGACAGAAGCAAAGTCTGATGCTGTAAAGAGCAATATTGCATAGGAACCTGGAATGTTAGGTCCATGAATCAAGGCAAATTGGAAGTGGTCAAACGAGATGGCAAGAGTGAATGTCGACATTCTAGGAATCAGCAAACCAAGATGGACTGGAATGGGTGAATTTAACTCAGATGACCATTAATCTACTACGGTAGGCAGGAATGAAGAAATGGAGTCACCACCATGGTCAACAAAGAGTCTGAAATGCAGTACTTGGATGCAATCTCACAAATGACAGAATGATCTCTGTTTGTTTCCAAGGCAAACCATTTAATATCACGGTGATCTAAGCCTATGCCCCAATCAGTAACACTGAAGAAGCTGAGTTGAACAGTTCTATGAAGACCTACAAGACCTTTTAAAACTAACACCCAAAAAAGATGTCCTTTTCATTACAGGGGACTGGAATGCAAAAGTAGGAAGTCAAGAAACACCTGGAGTAACAGGCAAATTTGGTCTTGGAGTACAGAATGAAGCAGGGCAAAGGCTAACAGAGTTCTGCAAGAGAACGCACTGGTCATAGCAAACACCCTCTTCCAACAACAAAGGAGAAGACTCTACACATGGACATCTACATGATGGTCAACACCGAAATCAGATTGATTATATTCTTTGCAGCCAAAGATGGAGAAGCTCAATACAGTCAGCAAAAACAAGACCGGGAGCTGACTGTGGCTCAGAACACGAACTCCTTATTGCCAAATTCAGACTTAAATTGAAGAAAACAGGGAAAACCACTAGAACATTCAGGTATGACCTAAATCAAATCCCTTATGATTATACAGTGGAAGTGAGAAATAGATTTAAGGGCCTAGATCTGATAGATAGAGTGCCTGATGAACTATGGATGGAGGTTTGTGACATTGTACAGGAGCCAGGGATCAAGACCATCCCCATGGAAAAGAAATGCAAAGAAGCAAAACGGCTGTCTGAGGAGGCCTTTACAAATAGCTGTGAAAAGAAAAGAAGTGAAAAGCAAAGGAGAAAAGGAAAGATATAAGCATCTGAATGCAGAGTTCCAAAATAGCAAGAAGCGATAAGAAAGCCTTCCTCAGTGATCAATGCAAAGAAATAGAGGAAAACAACAGAATGGGAAAGACGAGATCTCTTCAAGAAAATTAAAGATACCAAGGGAACATTTCATGCAAAGATGGGCTCGATAAAAGACAGAAATGGTATGGGCCTGACAAAAGCAGAAGATATTAAGAAGAGGTGGCAAGAATACACAGAAGAACTGTACAAAAAAGATCTTCATGACGCAGATAATCATGATGGTGTGATCACTCACCTAGAGCCAGATATCCTGGAATGTGAAGTCAAGTGGGCCTTAGAAAGCATCACTATGAACAAAGCTAATGGAGGTGATGGAATTCCAGTGGAGCTGTATCAAATCCTGAAAGATGATGCTGTGAAAGTACTGCACTCAATATGCCAGCAAATTTGGAAAACTCAGCAGTGGCCACAGGACTGGAAAAGGTCAGTTTTCATTCCAATCCCAAGGAAAGGCAATGCCAAAGAATGCTCCAACTACCTCACAATAGCACTCATCTCACACGCTAGTAAAGTAATACTCAAAATTCTCCAAGCCAGGCTTCAGCAATACATGAACCATCAACTTCCAGATGTTCAAGTCATTTTAGAAAAGGCAGAGGAACCAGAGATTAAATTGCCAACATCCATGGGATCATGGAAGAAGCAAGAGAGTTCCAGAAAAATATCTATTTCTGCTTTATTGACTATGCCAAAGCCTTTGACTGTGTGGATCACAATAAACTATGGAAAACTCTGAAAAATGGGAATACCAGACCACCTGACCTGCCTCTTGAGAAACCTATATGCAGGTCAAGAAGAAACAGTTAGAACAGGACATGGAACAGCAGACTGGTTCCAAATAGGAAAAGGAGTACATCAAGGCTGTATATCGTCACCCTGCTTATTTAAATTATATGCAGAGTACATCATGAGAAACGCTGGGCTGGAAGAAGCACAAGCTGGAATCAAGATTGCCGGGAGAAATATCAATAACCTCAGATATGCAGATGACAGCACCCTTATGGCAGAAAGTGAAGAGGAACTAAAAAGCCTCTTGATGAAAGTGAAAGAGGAGAGTGAAACAGTTGGCTTAAAGTTCAATATTCAGAAAACTAAGATCATGGGCATCTGGTCCCATTACTTCATGGCAAATAGATGGGGAAGCAGTGGAAACAGTGTCAGACTTCAGTTTTGGGGGCTCCAAAATCACTGCAGATGGTGACTGCAGCCATGAAATTAAAAGACACTTCTCCTTGGAAGGAAAGTTATGACCAACCTAGATAGCATATTCAAAAGCAGAGACATTACTTTGCCAACAAAGGTCCGTCTAATTAAGGCTATGGTTTTTCCAGTAGTCCTGTATAGATGTGAGAGTTGGACTACGAAGAAATCTGAGTGCCGAAAAATTGATGCTTTTGAACTGTGGTGTTGGAGAAGACTCTTGATAGTCTCTTGAACTGCAAGGAGGTCCAATCAGTCCATCCTAAAGGAGATCAGTCCTGGGTGTTCATTGGAAGGATTGATGCTAAAGCTGAAACTCCAGTACTTTAGCCACCTCATGCGAAGAGTTGACTCATTGGAAAAGATTCTGATGCTAGGAGGGATTGAGGGCAAGTGGATAAGGGGACGACAGAAGATGAGATGACTGGATGGCATCACCAACTCGATGGACATGAGATTGAGTGAACTCTCGGAGTTGGTGATGGACAGGGAGGCCTGGTGTGTTGCAATTCATGGGGTCGCAAAGAGTCGGACACGACTGAGCGACTGAATTGAACTGAACTGAACTAGAAAACTATGAAATTATAGAATGATTAAATCATTCAAGAGGGCATAAGACATTTTAGATCAGGCATAAATTTTCAACAAAACATTGATCCTTCTTAAATAAGAAAGTAGCAACAAGCCAAATTATATAGGTAGAATTCTCCTAGGGAAATGTGAAAAGCCTTGGGTAGACATGTATAAATCTAGAGTACAAGCAGAATAATTATTAATAAAAGTGTCATCTATAGAGTAGTACTGATCCAGAAACTGTAACTGTCATGAAGAAATAAGGAGTTTGTTTAGCATGTAAAGCAATGAACTACTTCCTTTATCAGGAAAACCTTGGTATAGAAATATAACAGGAGCTTAACTTCCATTATATATATATATATGTATAGAGAGAGAGAGAGAGGGAATTCTTTATAAAGTATTCTGATTTACATTCTGGTGGTGCAAATTTTAATCTCCTCAATACATGTAATAAACATTTTGGTACCATCAGTTTGGTACTGGTATAGAGAATATACAGAAAAAAAATGAATTACAATTTTGTTTAGCTAGAGAGTATCAGAATATGTAATTCCTTAAATGACAGGCATCAATGAATATTAATGTTCTGGGTAGTGTGATCATATGATCAGAGCTAATTTTAAGGACCTGTAATAGCTAATCTTACAGATGTGGCAAAGAAAATCCACCTGGACTAGAACTATGAAGGGTATTGTTTAGGAGGTTGAAAATGAAAGGAAGAATATGATAAACTGTACAAGTAGATAACTAAATCATTTTGGAAGTTTTTTTAATCCCTTGGAAGCTTTTTGTAAATCCAATTTAATTCATAAATTGTATGCCAATTGCTAAAAGGTACGTACATATGTGTTCAGTCCCTTCAGTTGTGTCCAACTCTTTGTGACCCCATGGACAGTAGCCTACCAGGCTCCTCTGTCCATGGGGTTTTCCAGGCAAGAATACTGGAGTGGGTTACCATTTCCTCCTCTAGGGAATCTTCCCAACTCAGGGATTGAACTCACGTCTCTTTCATCTTCTGCATTGGCAGGTGGGTCCTTAAAAAAGTACAATGCTTGACTATACATAAACAAAAGAAATGTACAATAGGACTTACCCATGATCCTTTTTTTTTTTTTTTTTTGCTTGAAAGGGAACTAGTCCATCAACAGTTGTAAGCACACGTGAGTCTATAATGTTATGTGGCAATGAACACACAATGTTAACAACATACACCTGGAAACAAATATCTCTGAATCTCTTCATCAGAGGTTAACTTGTGCAAAGCCATAAAGACAGTTTCCATGTATGCAACTAAATCTTTATCTAGACAAGTATAGACAACATAAGCTTATTAAAATCTAGCTTTGTTAAACTTGAAAGTGTTTCAAGAGTTACCTGAATATATTAAGGAAAAAGGGGTCATAGGAAGTGGTTCTTTCATGGTGTACTTCATGCTAAAAGGACTAATAAATAAAATATATTTTCCCAAACAAAAATATGTAAATATATTTTCCAAAAGAAAATGCAAACAATTTTCTTTATAACATAGGCTAGATTTACCAAATGAAAGAGAAACTTAGGATTATTTATTCAACAAAGAGGAAAGGTCAACATAACCTTCAGAAATGAAATTAGAAAACTACTTTTGAATTTGACTGAAATACTACAGCAATCACAAACAAAATGGCAATAAATTATGCCTCTTAAATCTAAGTGCTACAATTATAAAATTCTCAGAACAGTTTTAGAAATGATAGATTCAATGTTCTGCTACATAGAAGACAAAATAACAGCACTCTGCTGGCAAAGCTTTTCCATAATGATTTCCTTTTTCCTTTTCAGAAAGTATTGACAATAAGAACAGCAATCCCTGCGGATGGTTTGGAAACATCGTAATATCTGAAATTTTTTTTGAATTTCAAAGAAGAAATGATGGAAAAGAAAATGTGCACAGATTATTTAACATAATGACAAGGTTTGTACCCACAGTGGAACATCCATCAAAAATTACAGTTTTATCATATAACCATTGGGGTTTGACAGTACAGAACTGTCTATAAAAATGGAAAAAATTATACTAACTGTAAACAAAAGACTCAGTACATAGGATAATTTGACTTCCTTAAACTTTAGAATTTAAGACAACAAAACTGTGATTCTAATAAGTAATATCAAGATTGTTTCAATAATCAAAAAAAGTAATAATTGTTAGATAATGATGTTTATGCATAGACTTTAAATACAACTTAAAATTTTGGATAACTGTCAACTATATATAATAGATCACTCACGTTAAATTTATCCCAACATTCAACAGTCAAAATGTTAAATTTAAATATAAAATAAAATACCTGTGAATGTGACACTACCTTAGCTTCAAAATATTGCATTTAGAGTAAAAGAATATGTTCAACTAAGGTGGGAATCAAAGAGAATTGATCTAACCATTGCACAATCTGCAGTATTATGGACAGAGAAGAAAGAATTTGAGTTCATATGTAAGGATTTCTTTCAAACAGAAATGCAGATGGTCTAATCAAACATTTCACTAAAAATGTCTTCTTCCTCCAACAAATAAAAAAGATTATTTTAGTCCATGGACATTTGGGTCCCTTGTTGCTTCAAAGATGATTACAAACAATGCCCTACTCTCAAATTCTAATAAATGTATTAAAATTTATGCTATTATTAAACATCAGATGTAAGAGATTTAAGAAAACTGATCTTTGTCTAATTGCTAGAAAACTTAAAATGCACTTTTAAAATTGATTTGGCTATTTAGGTTTACATTAATATCAAAGGCCAGAAGTGCCTAGATATTTTAGTATATAGAAAATCCTAGACAGCTAAATCTTAGACATCTTTCCAAAAAAAAGAGAAAAATTAAACAGTATCAATTGTGAGTACAAAGAGTTCCTCATTGAAAGAAATTCACTTTTCTTTCTTATATCTATTTTCTAACATTTAAGACTATGTCAAGTATGTATATTATCACCCTGCTTATTTAACTTTTATGCAGAGTACATCATGAGAAATGTAGGGCTGGATGAATCACAAGCTAGAATCAACATTGTGGGGAGAAATATCAACAACCTCAGATAGGCAGATGATACCACCCTCATGGCAGAAAGTGAAGAGGTACTAAAGAGCCCCTTGATGAAGGAGAAAGAAGAGCATGAAAGGGTTGGCTTAAAGCTCAATATTCAGAAAGCAAAGATCATGGCATCTGGTCCCATCACTTCATGTCAAACAGATGGGGATAAAATGGCAACAGTGGCAGATTTTATTTTCTGAGCTACAAAATCACTACTGATGGTGACTGCAGCCATAAATTAAAGATGCCTGCTCCTTGGAAGAAAAGCTATGATAAACCTAGACAGCGTATTTAAAAGCAGAGACATTACTTCACCAACAAAGGTCCATATAGTCAAAGCTATGGTTTTTCCAAGTAGTCATGTATGAATGTGAGAGTTGGACCATAAAGAAGGTTAAACACTGAAGAATCGATGCTTTCAAACTGTGGTGCTGCAGAAGACTCTTGAGAGTCCCTTGGACTGCAAGGAGATCAGACCAGCCAATTCTAAAGGAAATCAGCCATGAATATTCATTGGAAGGACAGATCTTGAAGCTCCAACACTTTGGCCACCTGATACGAAGAACTGACTCATTTGGAAAGTCCCTGATGCTGGAAAAGATTGCAGGAGAAGTTAGGAAAACCCAAACGCTAACCCTAACCCTCATCAACAGAGGTTGAGATGGTTGGCTGGCATCACCAACTCGATGGACATGAGCTTGAGCAAGCTGCGGGAGTTGATTATGGAAAGGAAAGCCTGGCGTACTCTAGTCCATGGGGTTGCAAAGAGTCAGACACAAATGAGTGACTGAACTGAACTGAAATACAAGACAAGAGCTTCCCTGGTGGCTCAGTGGTAAAGAATCTGCCTGCCAACACAGAAGATGTGAGTTCAATCCCTGGGATGGGAAGATACCCTGGAGAAGGATGACAACTCATTCCAGTATTCTTGCCTGGGAAATCCCAGGGACAGAGGAGCCTGGTGGGCTATAGTCAGTGAGGTTACAAAAGAGTCAGACATGATTTAGGATTAAACAACAACAATAAAGACAAGACAAGAAGTTATAGTCACTAGTTTCAGTGTAGGGAAATGAAATGCTGGCTGAGCATGGGACAATGTCACAGGGAATACTTTTAAAATACCGTGTGTGTGTGTGTGTGTGCACACACATGCACACATGTGCTTGCATGCAAACATGTGTGTGTCTGCATTAACATATGTCTGTATGTAAACTTTGGAAATAATCTCTTTCTCCATGAAACAGAGACAACTGAATATTTTTCTCTGTTTTCCAAAAGAGGTCATATGAAAAGTAACTTTAGACAGCTGATTAGAAAGTATAATTAGGTAGCTATGGTAAACATATATACAATTTTTAAGTAAAAAAGGAGATATTTTTTCTCTTTTAATAACAAGCTATACACACTGGAGGGGATGAGGATGGAAGGTCACAGGATAGATTTATTTATAGAGCTCTCAGAGGAGGAAATAGTTAGGACAAAGTTCTAGGGTAACAGCAGCTCTGAAAATTGTCTTTAAAGAGGCAAAGTGTTTCTGAAGTAGTTTGTCCTTTTGGATTTAAACATACTGATTTTTGCAATGAATTGTTATGTCAGCACTTCATCTACTCCAAAGGAAAAGCGTGATAAATCTGCATTATGCTTTGAGGAAAGAGCATTACCAAGCTCTGGTATTAGCTTTCAAACTAGCTATTTCTAGTAACAGGTCGGATTTACCCACCAGCTATTCTACCACACATGCATAGATTCACACTTTATGCTGAATGGACTGTATTTTTTGAATACACTTATTACTTTAACTCTTATTGCAGCATTTATCTTCAACATTTAACATATTATATCTACTTCAAAATTTTTCCTGATTAGGATATATAATTAATTTCAAATAGTATCTGAATGAAATGAAATAGGTCCTTTAAAACAAGAAATATTATCAGATATTACCCCTGTAATAATTACCCCTGAATCTATACCATACTATTATTATTGCAATAAAAATTATTTATATTCTTCTTCACCTGAACCTATCCATCTTCTTTCACGCTTATTCTGGTTTTAAAAAACCAATCAAGGCAAGTCACAGAGTTTCTCCTTTAGGATTTTATTGTGCCTGCTTTGAAATAGAAATTGGATTGTCAGCTGAATCTTTCCAAGGGCTTAAGAATATATCGTAGAGTATGGAACTAGAGGTACTAAAGTATTTTGTTTAGAATACAATCTTGTTTATCTCATAACCTCATTTTTCCATCAAAGAAATCCATATTCATTCATTTTATATTGGCTTTGACTTTGCCACAACTGAAAACAATAGAAAGGTTAAACACTTTTGGTTGCTTAGAAGGAACTGGAAAGCTCAAGGAAAAGGAGCCCTTTCTCAAGTTCATGTTTCCCTCCATTATGTTTCTGACTTGCTTCTACAAGAATCTGCTTATCTACAAACAGCTCAGTTATTTAGAAGAAAATGGAAAAAAGGGAAGGAAAGTGCTAAAATATAATATTTGCTTTTTGTCTCTTTCTAGAACAAAACTAAAAAGTACAATAAGGAAATGCTGATGTATTAAAATTACTAAACTCCATTTCCCCATTCCTGTCTGCCATTTCATATCTTGTTGTAAATAACTTTCCACACACCAGGATGTTGCTATTCTTGACTTACCAATAGCCACCAAAATTACTGATCATCTGAAAGGTTTAGGATCCTGTGGGAAGTACTAGAAAAACAAAGTAGCATAATGTATAAGTCTTTGCTTAACATAAGGTAGTAATTTAGGAAAAATGCACACAAGATAATGATTCAAAGTACTGTAAAGAAGAATCAAAAGAGTAATATGTTCCTTAAACCAACCTAACTCATAAGAAGGAAAATACTCTTAGATTCACCTGAGAAGTTAACAAAAGATACCCCCTCCTGCTAGAAACTAGGATAAACTAATTCTCACTCTTACTACCATCTGCAACCCCTGCTTTCTCCTCTCATTAAAGAGAAGAGTGAAGAATGCAGAGTAGTATGGAATTTCTGATGACCGGGGCCAAATGACTAAAACTTTGTGTCTTAGCTGTTTTTAATGAAATAAGGGTGTTGAAAGTTCAAATAGTACATTTAAAGGTGTAAAATATAGACAGTAGTAGAAGGATTTGCATGAAGCTTGTTCTTAACTAGAACTTCCTTTTTCAAACACAGGAAGAATAAATATAGAATGACAATTTGAAATGGTATCAAGGGAAGATTTATTAAAGCTATCAACACCTAAATGGAGAAGGAAATGGCAACCCACACCAGTAATCTTGCCTGGAAAATTTCATGGAGAGAGGAACCAGGTGAGCTATAGTCCATGGGGTTGCATAGAGTAAGCCAAGACTGAGCAACTGAGCCCATCAACACCTAAAAGTGTCTGTTCTTTTGAGTTTTCTTTTCTTTTGTTTGGTTGGGGGTGTCACAAAAGGGAAAGTTCTCACAGGTAGAGCAAGGCTAAAAATACAAAGAAAATGAAAAACCTAATTGATGACTCATGACCCAAGACAATCCAGAGACAAGAGAGAAGGAATAAAGAAGGAAGACTTTGTTTTAGAATAAAAGAACAATGTATCTCCTTCTTGGGCCTGAAAATGAATGAAAATAAAATACTTTTTAAAAGAACAGGTAGATAAAGTAGTATTTAGTAATGGAAAATAGAATTTAATGTGCATGGTATTTTCATTTAATGTTATCTAATATCCCCAAATGTTAACTTTAGAGGGATTATATTAAAAAAAAAAGACATTATACAAATAAATGTGGTACTTAAAGTATTAGGTTATCTACTTTGTTTTAAAATGCTGTTTCTTGATATAAAATGGTAGAAGCTTTCAGTCTTGGAATATGAAAGTATCTTCTCCTAGGTATTCTTAACTGCGTTGAGAGACTTTATACTGTACTATATGGATCGAGTAATGCTTTTGGGAGAAGATCCACTAAAACTGGAAAACTCCCACTGTGGATTCTTAGGCAATAATTTATACTACCAGTATATAGATAAAAATATTCCTTGATTCCACGTCTTTTTTTTTTTTTTTATGTTTTTGACTCTTTCTTCATAAGGAAGGGATGAGATCTTCATTAAAAATTATCTGGTTAAGGACTAAAAAATAATTCCTATAAAACACATTTCTGGACCACATAAGCATCTCATCCATATTATTCATAGTTTAAATTGTAGGACAGTCTTGCTGAGTAGACTATCAAATCCTTAAAAAAATGGAGACCATCCTTATGTATGTTTGTACACTATCATCTAACACATTTGTTGTGGTTGTTTAGTCGCTAAGTTGTGTCCTACTCTTTGCAACCCCACAGACAGTAGCCCACCAGTCTCGTCTGTTCATCAGTCTAATACGTAATAAAGGTTCAACATATGCTAATAAAGCCTTCTGATCAAAAACCACAAGAAAGATGCCATTTGTCAAACCAATTAAATTTTAATAGCTAATTATAGCAAGAGAGAATGCACATCAGGATAACTATATGGTATATATAAAAAAAAGTGGTTATAAAAGCAAACTTAAAGGATTTGGAGGACTAGAGTTAGTCATAGGATTATCTTTGAAGGAACTGATAAATATTTCTCATGGAGAACAGCAAGGTTTCAATTAATCTATAGCCTGGCTATTAGATTATAGAAATGCTGATAGATTATAGACTCAATTAATCTATAGCTTAGCTAATAGATTACAGAAATGCTCATATTTCTATTATTTGGCCACAGAGCTTTCTTTGGCCAATGGGACATTGGCAAATACGATGTAACCCAAAACCAGAAGAATGTCTGTGCCTTGGTGCTTACTGTTTTTGCTTGGTAATACAATTGCTAGATAAATAAACCACCCAGTTGGATGAATATCCAGGGTGAGGAGGGAGGTCATTCTAGATTAGGCTCAGATGAATAGGCCTGGTGATTGCACAAAATGAGTGAACAAAATGGAGAACACGTGAACCACCTAGCAAAGCCCAGCCCAAAGTACTAACTCTCAGAATTATAATCCGAACATGTATTGTTTTAAGCTACTAAGACCTGTAGTGGTTTTGTGTCTCAAGAGCTACCAAATAATTAACAGAAGATGAACCAATTCAGGGAGTCTTTCTGTTCCATTCAAGTGTGCAATCATTTATTACCTATATTCAGAATTTATGTGAAATCTGTGAGTTAAGGGCATTTTGCTGATAGCTTCCTGTGCTGATTGCCTCAAGGTTTGCTCAATCCTTCTTATCTACCTTGAAAGCATGACCCCTTTTCAGTGGATAAAAACCTTCAAAAGATACCTTAAACTGAATCAACAGTGAGAACTAGTGAAGTGAAAAGAAAATCCTCCTTCACCCGATACTTGTCCCTGCTTCAGAAAAATGGAGCTAGTCCACAAGAAGATGATGAACCTGTCCTCCCACCAGAGTATATGTTGTATGCCAATACAAATTGTTGCAAAAAAAACAAACAAACAACAACAAAAAAATAAGAACATTTAGGCCATTCAAAACTCATTCCCTGGCTTCAAAAATAAACATCACCATCTGCCTGCACATTTTTTCTTCTTGGGAAAACTCAATAGATGTTACATAAAGTCTGTACTGCTTATAAATGAAGAATTTAGAGCGACTCATTGCAATATGCCAGCTTAATTACAAACATGAGGTATATAATATTTTGGTAAAGCACTTGCTCTATTGAAGTCATTGTTAAAAAGCAGTGTTTTAAGTCCATATTTTGTCGTGACTATAATTTAACAGTATAGAAGCAAAATTAATGTGTTGGTGTTTCCCTTTGATTAATACAGAACATTTTATTCAAAGTGGCTTTCTATTCCTTTTTGTTTCTGCCAAAAAGACCTGGTAGACATTGACAAGGAAATGGAATATTGTATGGGCCAAATTTCTGACATTCATTTCCCTCAGATATCAATTTAGTACAAAGGAGAATAATCTGCTGTTCACAAAGAAGAAAAAAAAAAGATCCCACTACATTTGAAGGCAAATCCATTTACTTAGAGGTTATAGTGACTGAACATAATTTTCTCAGGAGGGAACTTTGATGTCTGAAATGTCTAAGACAAGAAATATCAGAAGCAAGAATTAGCTGCATCTTGTCAATTGTGGGTCTTTGGATAGTTAAGGACACTGGATAAAGGAGAAAACTCCTTCTGTTTGGAATCAGAATCAATTTTGACATAAGCTGTCAAATAAAAACAACAAAAACAAAAAAGAAGCCAAACTGCCCTAGAGAATATAAACTGCTAAACCAACTAGATGGAAAATTATAAATTCTACCTGTATTTAATTACATCTAGGTTAGAGGAGACTACCAGTTCACCTCTTTGAAACAAAGTTAGAAATACATAGACCTACATAGAGTTTACCATCGGAGATTATCAAAGTGTTTTTTGAAGGTAAAGTACAAAGAAAAAGTGAAAAAGAGATGTTGAATATTTTTATAGAGTAATTTTTAAATTCAATCCATTAAAACTTCTTTAACTAAAAACTAGAGGTTGAACATGACCAGAGGCATTTTTAATATATAAGATGTGGTAGCAAAGAACTGGTACAAATTACTGAAGAAAACTAAATGAACGAGATAGTTTACTTATTAGAAAATGCTCTTTTAATAGATAAACAGCATATCCTTATGTAATATTAACAAAGAAAGCAAAGATGATTTGATTTTATATACAGACATTTCTAATGAATATGCACAAATAGTATATAAAAATGTAGAGGATTTTGTTATATAAAACTGGTTTTCATTTTCCCTGATGCCATGTGAGATTTACTTATGTCTTTAAAAATATATTGTTACCAAGATATTTTCTATAGATTGGGACTTTGGAAAAATCCAAAATATTTTAATTTTATGAAGAAAAAATAAAAGTTCTATTTATTACAGCTATTCTTTTATATCCATCAAACCATATAAAGGACAGTAGCTCAAATATGTATCAGGGATAAGAGTCCCTGGGTTCAAATTACTCTTCCCATTTACCCATGTTCTTAAACTCTAAATATTAATTAAATAATCTACTTTATATCATAGTTTTGTTGCAAAAATTAAAAGTGATGATAGGTAAAAATGTTTACCAGAGTACCCATTTAAAATATTTAAAAGGTACAAAAATATGATGATATATATGATATAAGTATGATGATAAAGAATATTTATCATTTATCCCAATGAAATAGTACAAGATCCTAAAGACCTATCATCTTGGGACCATTACAAATTTGATTTAATTATTTTAGAATGAAAGTGAAAGTGAAGTCGCTCAGTAGTGTCCAATTCTTTGTGACCCCATGGACTATAGCCCATCAGGCTCCTCTATCCATGGAATTTTCTAGGCAAGAGTGCTGGAATGGGTTGCCATTTCCATCTGCAAGTGATCTTCCTGACCCAGGGATTGAACGCGGGCAGACGCTTTACCATCTGAATACAGTGAGCAAATATTAATACTTTTGTATAGATCAGTTAACTTTAAGCTGTTTATAAAAAAGCAATATACTAAATAGACATTTCTCCAAAGAAGACATACAGATGGCTAACAAACACATGAAAAGATGCTCAACATCACTCATTATCAGAGAAATGCAAATCAAAACCACTATGAGGTACCATTTCACACCAGTCAGAATGGCTGCCATCCAAAAGTCTACAAATAATAAATGCTGGAGAGGGTGTGGAGAAAAGGGAACCCTCTTACACTGTTGGTGGGAATGCAAACTAGTACAGCCACTATGGAGAACAGTGTGGAGATTCCTTAAAAAACTGGAAATAGAACTGCCTTATGACCCAGCAATCCCACTGCTGGGCATACACATTGAGGAAACCAGAAGGGAAAGAGACACGTGTACCCCAATGTTCATCGCAGCACTGTTTATAATAGCCAGGACATGGAAGCAACCTAGATGTCCATCAGCAGATGAATGGATAAGAAAGCTGTGGTACATATACACAATGAAGTATTACTCAGCCATTAAAAAGAATACATTTGAATCAGTTCTAATGAGGTGGATGAAACTGGAGCCTATTATACAGAGTGAAGTAAGCCAGAAGGAAAAACATAAATACAGTATACTAACGCATATATATGGTATTTAGAAAGATGGTAACAATAACCCGGTGTACGAGACAGCAAAAGAGACACTGATGTATAGAACAGTCTTATGGACTCTGTGGGAGAGGGAGAGGGTGGGAAGATTTGGGAGAATGACATTGAAACATGTAAAATATCATGTAAGAAACGAGATGCCAGTCCAGGTTTGATGCACGATACTGGATGCTTGGGGCTAGTGCACTGGGACGACCCAGAGGGATGGTAGGGGAGGGAGGAGGGAGGAGGGTTCAGGATGGGGAACACATGTATACCTGTGGTGGATTCATTTTGATTTTTGGCAAAACTAATACAATTATGTAAAGTTTAAAAATAAAATAAAATTAGAAAAAAAAAAGCAATATACTCCAACACTGAATTCACATTTTATTGTCTCAATTACCAAATATTTATTAAACACCTAGTGTGTGCAAAGAACTCCCTAAGCTCTAGCTATACTGCAGGTAACCAAATAGACAAGAACTCCTACTCTCGTATAGTATACATTTTAGTGGGAGAAAATGTGTAATAAGCAAACAAGTTGTAAATATGTACCATAAGATATGTACAGTCCTGAAAAGGTATATAAAGCAGGAGAACAGGAGAACAAAGATGGCTAGAGACTATTTGGAGTTTAAAAATCAAATAATTATGGTAGGTTTCAAAAGACAACAAGGACATCTGAGCAAAAAATCTGAAGGTGAGGCCGTAAACAGTGAGACGGGGAAAGTACTTTCCAGATGGAGAAAAGAGCCAGTAGACTGGATATGGGTTTAAGAGAAGACAAGAAATCAAGGTGATTTAAACGTTTTGTTCCTATGCAACTATAAGAATGGAATTTCCATTTATTTTGAGAAGAGAGAAAGAAAAGAGAAAATTATAAGGAGAACATAGGAACATCTAGGGACAATTGGTTTTAGGGATTAACACTGCTGCTGCTGCTGCTGCTAAGTCGCTTTAGTCGTGTTTGACTCTGTGCGACCCCATAGACGGCAGCCCACCAGGTTCCCTCGCCCCTGGGATTCTCCAGGCAAGAACACTGGAGTGGGTTGCCATTTCCTTCTCCAATGCATGAAAGTGAAAAGTGAAAGTGAAGTCTCTCAGTCGTATCCAGGTCTATTCGTAAATATTAAACTTTAATATGAATATTAGATAACTATTAAATATGGGTAGAGATATTGAGAAAGTAGCTAACACAAAAGGCACAGCTCAGGGGAAGTGCAAGGCTAGAGATAAAAGTTTGAGAATGACATATATACCTATAGGTAGCTACTTTTGAAAACAATAAAAAAAATTATTCTTTTTTTAAATTTTATTTTATTTTTTAACTTTACAATATTGTATTGGTTTTTCCATATATCAAAATGAATCCGCCACAGGTATACATGTGTTCCCCATCCTGAAACCTCCTCCCTCCTCCCTCCCCATACCATCCCTCTGGGTCGTCCCAGTGCACCAGCCCCAAGCATCCAGTATCGTGCATCGAACCTGGACTGGCGACTCGTGTCATATATGATATTATACATGTTTCAATGCCATTCTCCCAAATCATCCCACCCTCTCCCTCTCCCACAGAGTCCAAAAGACTGTTCTATACATCAGTGTCTCTTTTGCTATCTCGCATACAGGGTTATTGTTACCATCTTTCTAAATTCCATATATATGCGTTGGTATACTATATTGGTGTTTTTCTTTCTGGCTTACTTCACTCTGTATAATAGGCTCCAGTTTCGTCCACCTCATTAGAACTGATTCAAATGTATTCTTTTTAATGGCTGAGTAATACTCCATTGTGTATATGTACCACCGCTTTCTTATCCATTCATCTGCTGATGGACATCTAGGTTGCTTCCATGTCCTGGCTATTATAAACAGTGCTTGCAATGAACACTGGGGTACACGTGTCTCTTTCCATTCTGGTTTCCTCAATGTGTATGCCCAGCAGTGGGATTGCTGGGTCATAAAGCAGTTCTATTTCCAGTTTTTTAAGGAATCTCCACACTGTTCTCCATAGTGGCTGTACTAGTTTGCATTCCCACCAAGAGTGTAAGAGGGTTCCCTTTTCTCCACACCCACTCCAGCATTTATTGCTTGTAGCCTTTTGGATCGCAGCCATTCTGACTGGCGTGAAATGGTACCTCATAGTGGTTTTGATTTGCATTCCTTCGATAATGAGTGATGTTGAACATCTTTTCATGTGTTTGTTAGCCATCTGTATGACTTCTTTGGAGAAATGTCTATTTAGTTCTTTGGCCATTTTTTGATTGGGTCATTTATTTTTCTGGAATTGAGCTGTAGGAGTTGCTTGTATATTTCTGAGATAGAAGAATGGAACTGGAGGAATCAACCTGCCTGACTTCAGGCTCTACTATAAAGCCACAGTCATCAAGACAGTATGGTACTGGCACAAAGACAGAAATATAGATCAATGGAACAAATAGAAAGCCCAGAGATAAATCCATGCACATATGGACACCTTATCTTTGACAAAGGAGGCAAGAATATACAAGGGATTAAAGACAACCTTTTTAACAAGTGGTACTGGGAAAACTGGTCAACCACTTGTAAAAGAATGAAACTAGAACACTTTCTAACACCATGCACAAAAATAAACTCAAAATGGATTAAAGATCTAAACGTAAGATCAGAAACTATAAAACTCCTAGAGGAGAACATAGGCAAAACACTCTCCGACATACATCACAGCAGGATCCTCTATGACCCACCTCCCAGAATATTGGAAATAAAGGCAAAAATAAACAAATGGGACCTAATTAAACTTAAAAGCTTCTGCACAACAAAGGAAATTATAAGCAAGGTGAAAAGACAGCCTTCAGAATGGGAGAAAATAATAGCAAATGAAGCAACTGACAAATAACTAATCTCAAAAAAAATGATTCTAAGTATTTCATTTTTACCTTGTTTTTTAACCTAAATATTTCAAATTCTTTTTGATTTAAGGTATGTATTTTCTCCTCTTAGAAGCTAGATCAATCTGAAATAAGTTTTCCTTCTATATATATTACATGTATATCTATTATTGTAATGTTTATTGTTCTTTATTATAATTAGCTCTGAATTTAGCATCTTCACTCTGGTAAATTGAGAACTCCCAAATTGAAGAATTTACATCTTATTTCTCTTTTCAGGTCCAGGTCCTAAGGACGATTCTCAATTTAAGACTGAATAGTATTATATAATCAGGGAACATTTTCATGTGCATTAATTTAACATTTTATTTTTAAGAAAATTATATAGAGCTGGTGAAAAGAGGCTGGACTTTATACATACAGATGAAAAGAGTTAGCCACGTTGCCTGAAGAGCATGAAATTCTAAAGAATATTGAGCAACTAATTTGCAATTCACAAAACAATTATTTTATGACTCAATGGAAGATGCCCTGGATTGACTACAATGGTGGTAATATATTAGTACTTTGAGAAATGGCTGATGTTGCCTAAATTAGGGTGTGGATGCTGTTGCATCAAGTGGAAAATGTCTATATACCTGCAGAGAATGAGAATTTGGGAATTAATATGGATGGCAGTTGAGATAATATTTACTTTCGGATGCTGCAGAATGAGAACAACTGACAAAGGACTGATTTTTATGGAAATACTAAAAATTGTGAAAAGAAAATTAAAATAAGGAATACAGTGAAAAAGAGAAGCTACAGCTATGAAGAGAATGACCAGAATAAAGTTGTACCATAAGAAAGGGAGTGTTTCAAGGAGAAAGAAATAGATTAATATGAAAATTTTCAGAGAGAGATAAATGACATAAAGAACAACATTATTTACTGAATTTGACAGTAAGTTCATTATTGGAATTTTTAGATAAAAATATTTTAGTAATAATAAACTTAGGAATGAATGGAAAGATTAAGAAAAGGATTTAAAAATGATTCACCATTATAAACTTAGAGGTGAAGGAAATGATATATCAACTGAGGGCAAAAGGGCTTACTCAAGCTTTCTGGGATTTGTTTGCTTGATGATGGGAGCAATATGAGCACTTTTATTTTCCAAAGGGTAAGATCACTCAGAATCCTTTACCATGGTTTAAAATGCTCTATCTGTTATAGAGAGATAGTGATAAAAATAAAAATGTTCACAAGCTCTGGGCTTCCTCTGGGAAATGAGTTTCTCATTTTTGCTTTTACTGTAGGTTGAGTAAATTTCAAAATTTGATATTTCTAAAATAATTGTCTCAGTCTCTCTGGGTATCTGGAATGATAGTTGTTTGAATTAATGGGGCATCTGCTTTATAGTTAATTCTATGTATCTCTTTTCAGGACTCCCTAGATGAAACCTGCACTTTTTTATATTCTAAGGCTGATATTAATTCAACAAAACACTTACTGAACTTAAAATAAGTCTTCTCTGAAATGTCTTAACAACAAGAATCTGTAATCCATAGTTAGGTCCAGAATAAACTATTAAGAAGAGTATAATTGGTCAGACTAATTACTCCATTGTAGCCAAGGGCTACTCCAAAGTAGTACTTGTCTAGTTGTCTGTGCTCAATCCCTGCAGCTACTTTTGAGCACTTCTGTTATAATAGCTTAAACAAATCTATTCTCACAAATACTTATGTTACAGTGTTCTAAGAGTTCACATACACAGAAAAAGTCATCTGTCTGCTTTGAAATTAAAATATAAAGCTTATGTAAATGTGATAGCCTAAATAATTATATGACACAAAGGTCATTCTATTAACAAGAAAATCATCTTATAATTATATAAAATCCATCTATTTTGGCTAAATGAACAATACAATCAGACACGTATTTTGTCTGAGTGTGTGTGTGAAACAAATTGTGACATAACTTACACTAGTTTCTAAGGGGCCAGTGCTAAAAACAAGAGGGCTCTTCCATTGCTGAGTGCAGTGATGGCTGTGAATATGCAAGTATTCAAAAGATACTGAAGCAGAGCAAAATTGTTCTGTGTAACAAATTCAGGTGAACAACTGGCTTTGCAGTGGGAGAATTCAAGAGAATAATAGGACCACTGAAACACTGGACACTGAATTGAGAAGAGGTCAAAATACAGAGAAAAAATTGATTTACAATGCAGACATGAGAATTCATACTGGCAATGTGGCCTGGAGAAGTGGAAATTGAAATGCTGAGCACTTGGAAAAGAGGAAGTGGTGGAGGTCCATTTATTGGTGCAGATAATACTATGACAGATTTGGAATGTGTAGAAAATAGTACAGGCATATAGATACCTTCATAGAATTGTCTGAAAGCATGCATTCAATTCAAATTAGACCTTTAAAGAAAAAACAATGGACAACTTAGAGGAACACAGGTATACTTCATTGTCAATTTATCTATATGGGGCATATTTTTTGTTCTGTTAATGGAACGTACCTAATGTTAACACGGAAGTCAGGGAAAGTTTGACATATTCAGTGTGTCACAATTTCCTCCCTGACTTAGCATCTTTTAGTAACAGTTGAACTGCAAGGAGATCCAACCAGGCCATTCTGAAGGAGATCAGCCTTGGGATTTCTTTGGAAGGAATGATGCTAAAGCTGAAACTCCAGTACTTTGGCCACCTCATGCAAAGAGTTGACTCATTGGGAAAGACTCTGATGCTGGGAGGGATTGGGGGCAGGAGGAGAAGGGGACGACAGAGGATGAGATGGCTGGATGGCATCACTGACTCGATGGACGTGAGTCTGGGTGAACTCCGGGAGTTGGTGATGGACAGGGAGGCCTGGCGTGCTGCGATTCATGAGGTCACGAAGAGTTAGACACGACTGAGCAAATGAACTGAACATTTAGTAATGTTCATGACATGTCAAGAATATCCACAAGAATTTCAAAAGTGTAGTAATCAGGCCCTGCCTTCTTCTAGCTCTTTATCTTGAATTATTATTCTTCTTTCTATGTTAGACTCTGGAAATGAATACAGGTTCAGATATATTTCAGTCATCTAATAAATCATTTACTGGTTTCACACCGCCCCATACTTCTTATGTCTTATGTTTGATTTTGTCTTATTAGACTGTATGAACCATGAGTGACACTTCTATCTCACTAGCATCTCAATAACCACCAAAATATCTACAATTATAATAAGTGCTTAATAAATATCTGTAGATGAAAGGGATAAAGCATTGCATTTGATACCCACAAAATTTTTTGGTAGGAAATTCCATTTTTCTATGATAACCAAATGATGCCTTTGTTTTTTCCATGACTTAAAGGGGGCTTCCCTGGTGGCTCAGATGGTAAAGAATCTGCCCACAATGCAGGAGACCCAGGTTCAATCCATGGGTAAGGAAGATCCCTTAAGGAGGAAATGACAACCCACTTCAGTATTCCTGACTGGAGAACTCCATGGACAGAGGAGCCTGGAGGGCTACAGTCCATGGGATCCCAAAGAGTCAGACATGACTGAATAACTAACACACACACACAATACTTAAAGACAGTCCTAAGCCTTACTCTATTTAAATATTTTGCTTAAGCATTTTACTTAAAAAAATAATGAACTTTTATGATATTAACAAATAATTAGCTTTAATTGAGAACAAGTTCTGTTTTAAACTATATATTAATACAGTCTTTAGCTCTATATGCTCTCTAGAATTCTCTCAAGTTATATATATATGTCCTCATGCCAGTGTTGCATATGAGACACTGGATGTATTAATAGACAGGTCCACTGGATCATCGAAAAAGCAAGAGAGTTCCAGAAAAACATCTACTTCTGCTTTATTGACTATGCCAAAGCCTTTGACTGTGTGGATCACAATAAACTGTGGAAATCTAAAAGAGATGGGAATACCAGACCACCTGACCTGCCTCTTGAGAAACCTATATGCAGGTCAGGAAGCAACTGTTAGAACTGGACATAGAACAACAGACTGGTTCCAAATAGAAAAAGGAGTACGTCAAGGCTGTATACTGTCACCCTGCTTATTTAACTTATGTGCAGAGTATATCCTGAGAAACGCTGGGCTGGAAGAAACACAAGCTGGAATCAAGATTGCTGGGAGAAATATCAATAACCTCAGATATGCAGATGACACCACCCTTATAGCAGAAAGTTAAGAGGAACTAAAAAGCCTGTTGATGAAAGTGAAAGAGGAGAGTGAAAAAGTTGGCTTAAAGCTCAACATTCAGAAAACAAAGATCATGGCATCTGGTCCCATTACTTCATGGCAAATAGATGGGGAAACAGTGCAAACAGTGTCAGACTTTATTTTTTTGGGGCTCCAAAATCACTGCAGATGGTGACTGCAGCCATGAAATTAAAAGATGCTTACTCCTTAGAAGAAAACTTATGACCAACCTAGATAGCATATTGAAAAGCAGAGACATTACTTTGCCGGGAAAGGTCTGTCTAGTCAAGGCTATGGTTTTTCCAGTGGTTATGTATGGATGTGAAAGTTGGACTGTTAAGAAAGCTGAGTGCCAAAGAATTGATGCATTTGAACTGTGGTGTTGGAGAAGACTCTTGAGAGTCCCTTGGACTCTAAGGAGATCCAACCAGTCCATTCTAAAGAAGATCAGCCCTGGGTGTTCTTTGGAAGGAATGATGCTAAGGCTGAAACTCCAGTACTCTGGCCACCTCATGTGAAGAGTTGACTCATTGGAAAAGACTCTGATGGTGGGAGGGATTGGGGGAAAGAGAAAAAGGGGACGACAGAGGATGAGATGGCTGGATGGCATCACTGACTCAATGGATGTGAGTTTGAGTGAATTCTGGAAGATGGTGATGGACAGGGAGGCCTGGCGTGCTGTGATTCATGGGGTCGCAAAGAGCTGGACATGACTGCGTGACTGGACTGAACTGAACTGAAACTACATAAGATCACTAGACTGTTGACTGCTAAAATGGAGGTACCATCCCTGGATCATGATTCTTAATCCTTTACTTTAACTACTCTTCTAGACTCAGTTTAGTTCAGTCGTTCAATCATGTCTGACTCTTTGCAACCCCATGGACTGCAGCATGCAAGGCTTCCTGTCCATCACCAAATTCCAGAGCTTGCTCAAACTCATGTCCATCAAGGGGGTGATGCCATCCAACAATTCCATCCTCCATCATTCCCTTCTCCTCCTGCCTTCAATATTTCCCAGCATCAGGATCTTTTCCATTGAGTCAGTTCTTCACATCAGGTAGCCAAAGAATTGGAGTTTCAGCTTTAGTATCAGTCCTTCCAATAAACATTCAGGATGAATTTCCTTTAGGGTTGACTGGTTGATTCTCCTTGCAGTCCATGGGACTCTCAGGAGTCTTCTCCAACACCACAGTTCAAAAACATCAATTCTTTGTTGCTCAGCTTTCTTTATGGTCCAATTCTCCCATCCATACATGACTACTGGAAAAAACCATAGCTTTGACCTGATGGGTCTTTGTTGGCAAAGTAATGTCTCTGCTTTTTAATATGCTATCTAAGTTGGTCACAGTTTTCTTCCAAGGAGCAAGCATCTTTTCTAGACGGCTCCACAGCATTTTCCCTAGGGGCTCAAAATGTTTAATACTGGTTGTACTTAATCCAGTAAAATGTGAAAATAACATTCATTAATTCATTTAATATCTGCTTCATTACATGTTAAGTGTACATCCCGTGCTATACATTGGGATACAGTGCAAGTAAGAATCAGTTCAGTTCAGTTCAGTCACTCAGTCGTGTCCAACTCTTTGCAACCCCATGAATTGCAGCACGCCAGGCCTCCCTGTCCATCACTAACTCCGGGAGTTCACCCAGATTCACGTCCATCAAGTCAGTGAGGCCATCCAGCCATCTCATCCTCTGTCGTCCCCTTCTCCTCCTGCCCCAATCCCTCCCAGCATCAGAGTCTTTCCCAATGAGTCAACTCTTTGCATGAGGTGGCCAAAGTACTGGAGTTTCAGCTTTAGCATCATTCCTTCCAAAGAAACCTCAGGGCTGATCTCCTTCAGAATGGACTGGTTGGATCTCCTTGCAGTCCAAGGGACTCTCAAGAGTCTTCTCCAACACCACAGTTCAAAAACATCAATTCTTTGTTGCTCAGCTTTCTTTATGGTCCAATTCTCCCATCCATACATGACTACTGGAAAAAACCATAGCTTTGACCTGATGGGTCTTTGTTGGCAAAGTAATGTCTCTGCTTTTTAATATGCTATCTAAGTTGGTCACAGTTTTCTTCCAAGGAGCAAGCATCTTTTCTAGACGGCTCCACAGCATTTTCCCTAGGGGCTCAAAATGTTTAATACTGGTTGTACTTAATCCAGTAAAATGTGAAAATAACATTCATTAATTCATTTAATATCTGCTTCATTACATGTTAAGTGTACATCCCGTGCTATACATTGGGATACAGTGCAAGTAAGAATCAGTTCAGTTCAGTTCAGTCACTCAGTCGTGTCCAACTCTTTGCAACCCCATGAATTGCAGCACGCCAGGCCTCCCTGTCCATCACTAACTCCGGGAGTTCACCCAGATTCACGTCCATCAAGTCAGTGAGGCCATCCAGCCATCTCATCCTCTGTCGTCCCCTTCTCCTCCTGCCCCAATCCCTCCCAGCATCAGAGTCTTTCCCAATGAGTCAACTCTTTGCATGAGGTGGCCAAAGTACTGGAGTTTCAGCTTTAGCATCATTCCTTCCAAAGAAATCCCAGGGCTGATCTCCTTCAGAATGGACTGGTTGGATCTCCTTGCAGTCCAAGGGACTCTCAAGAGTCTTCTCCAACACCACAGTTCAAAAGCAACAATT
This sequence comes from Bos indicus, assembly GCF_029378745.1. NCBI lineage: Eukaryota > Metazoa > Chordata > Mammalia > Artiodactyla > Bovidae > Bos > Bos indicus. The sequence goes on along the minus strand of NC_091765.1, from coordinate 55,234,738 downwards.
CTTTGGTGGCAAGTAAGACAGGTGGGCCTTGAGAGTCCCTTGGACTGCAAGGAGATCCAACAAGTCAATCCTAAAGGAGATCAACCCTGGGTGTTCTTTGGAAGAATGATGCTAAAGCCGAAACTCCAGTACTTTGGCACCTCATGTGAAGAGTTGACTCATTGGAAAAGACTCTGATGCTGGGAGGGATTGGGGGAAGGAGGAGAAGGGGACGACAGAGCATGAGATGGCTGGATGGCATCACCGACTCGATGGACGTGAGTTTGAGTGAACTCCAGGAGATGGTGATGGACATGGAGGCCTGGCGTTCTGCAGTTCATGGGGTCGCAAAGAGTCAGACATGACTGAGTGACTGAACTGAACTGAACCCCTGAAACTGACTTTTCAGGATCAGAGCCAGTGTTAACTAGAGACTAACACTGTTGGCTCTGAAAAAGACAACCGAAGTCCACCACTTAGTTCCACAATGGGCTAGTAACTTCTTTACTCAGTTTCTTTATCTGCTAAAATACCATGTCAGAGAATTAAATGAGTTTGTTTACACATATAAAATGCTTATTTTTTTTTACACATATAAAATGCTTATTGCAGAAAATTTCATATCACAAACACTGACTTCACTTTGTTGGATGGACTGAACACTAAACATGCAGTCATGCTAAACAATTTAAATGGTCTAGAAAAAAGGAGTAAGGCCTCATATCAGCATTGACCAAATAACCCATCCTAGTATTACCAAACCACTCTTGGATCCACTCTTTTGACATGCAGCAAAGTCAATCTACTGACTCAAGGTTCCAACAAAGGAAAATACAGTGTTTATAGCAAGGTACCAAGCAAGAAGAACTGTCATCTTGTGCTCAAGAATTCTGAACTCCCCAATGGCATTCAGGAAAAGGTTTTTAATGACAGTGTGAGGGAAAGGTATCAGGGTGTTTGATCAGCTTGTGCTTAATTTTCAGATTGGTTGATGGTGAGGTACCAGTGGGAAAGGTTGAAGGTGGGAGAAGAAGGGGACAACATAGGATGAGATGGTTGGATGGCATCACAGATTTGATGGACATGAGTTTGAGTAAGCTCCGGGAGTTGGTGATGGATGGGGAAGCCTGGTATACTGCAGTCCATGGGGTTGCAAAGAGTCAGACAAGACTGAGTGACTGAACTGAACTGAGGTTACAGTGATATTTCAGAGATCTCGATCATCAACCTTCTGCTTCTAACCAGACTGAGGTCAGTGTGCCTGTGGTCAGCAGTTTTCATCTGGTGGGAGTGTTGTTTTCATATAAACTGAGGTATGTGCATTGCACAATGTTATCTAGGCTTTTCAGGAAGGACTAAGGATCTTGTGATTCATGCTGTGTGACTTTTGTGTTGCTTAAATTGATACCACTTCTCCTTCCTGACTGCAGTTCTTTGCCTCTGCATGTGCTCATTCCTCTAATCATTAACCCTTGAGGCAGCCATTTTGAAACTAAGGGAAGGCTCAGGAAATTGAAATTTTCCTTTAAGTGAGAGGTGGGGAACATGAAGTAGTCTGTTACCAGAAAGCCCATTGGGGGGTTGCTGGGTTTGTAGTTTTGAGATAAAGGTGTCAAGAAACAACATCTATGGCATAAGGAATGAATCCTAGAAAGCTAGCCTGTGTCTGATGTGAGATGAAATGTGGTGCCTTCACCATAAAAACAGAACAAGACTTCATAACAGACAAGAATAAATTCTCTAGGACTCCTTGAACAATGGATGACCTAAGATCAACCCATTTTAGAAAAGTATTCAATCAAGAATTGACCTCTCCCTTGAGTATACACCAAAATGAAACTTTGAGGTTAAAAGAAAAATGGAGATACAGACAAATGCAAGTAACATCCCATCCTAAAACTCTCCAGATAATTGACCTTCTATACATGGTTACAGCTATATCAATTTATTTTCCTGTCTCTTTCAGTTTTAAAATGTACCATATAAGCCAGAAATGAGAACAAAATGATACAATATTAAAAGAGTAAACAGAGACAAAGCTAGTGACAAATTACTTTCATTCTTTGTTTATAAATATCTTTCCCATCATCTAAAGAAATTAAGATATGTTGATTATGTTCTGTCCTGGGAAAAACATTTTTATAAATTCAGTGGACATTGATAAATACACTGATGCTCATAGCTGCCATTTCATAAAGAATAATATATTACTAAGTTATTATCATCTGTTAGAGTAAATTGGAAACTAGTCATAAAGTAACTCATTAGATAAAGAATGCTAGTTCACTTATAACCTGGACATTCAAGATTACTGGAATAATTTCAAATTTATACACAGTAATGGAAACATTTCTAGCCATTTCAATTTTATCTATGCCTTTAGAAATTGTTAACAGATCCAGGGATTAGATCTGATAGAGTGCCTGAAGACTATGGACAGAGGTTCATGACATTGTAGAGGAGGCAGTAATCAAGACCATCCCAAAGGAAAAAAAAATGCAAGAAGGCAAGATGGTTGTCTGAGGCAGCCTTACAAATAGCTGTGAAAAGAAGAAAAGCAAAAGGCAAAGGAGAAAAGGAAAGATACCCATTTGAACGAAGAGTTCCAAAGAATAGCAAGGAGAGATAAGAAAGCCTTCCTCAATGATCAAGCAAAGAAATAGAGGAAAACAACAGAATGGGAAAGATTAGAGATCTCTTCAAGAAAGTTAGAGATACCAAGGGAACATTTCATGCAAAGATGGGCTCAATAAAGGACAGAAATGGTATGGACCTAACAGAAGCAGAGCTGTTAAGAAGAGGTGGCAAGAATACACAGAACTATACAAAAAAGATCATGACACAGATAACCATGATAGTATGATCCCTCACCTAGAGCCAGACATCCTGGAATGCAAAGTCAAGTGGGCCTTAGAAAGCATCACTGAGAACAAAGCTAGTGGAGGTGATGGAGTTTCAGTTGAGCTATTTCAAATCCTAAAAGATGATGCTGTGAAAGTGTTGCACTCAATATGCCAGCAAATTTGGAAAACTAACAATGGCTACAGGACTGGAAAAGGTCAGTTTTCATTCCAATCCCAAAGAAAGGCAATGCCAAAGAATATTCAGACTACCATGCAATTGCACTCATCTCACACACTAGCAGAGTAATACTCAAAATTCTCCAAGCCAGGCTTTAATAGTATGTGAGCCATGAACTTTCAGGTATTCAAGCTAGATTTAGAAAGGGCAGAGGAATCAGAGATCAAAATGATCTGTTGGATCATTGAGAAAGCAACCGAGTTCCAAAAAACATCTACTTCTGCTTTATTGAGTATGCCAAAATGTTTGTGTGTATCACAAGAAACTGTGGGAAATTCTTAAAGAGAAGGGAATACCAGACCACCTGACCTGCCTCTTGAGAAATCTGTATGCAGGTCAAGAAGAAACAGTTAGAACTGGATATGGAACAATAGACTCGTTCCAAATCAAGGAAAGGAGTACATCAAGGTTGTATACTGTCACTCTGCTTATTTAACTTATACGCAGAGTACATCATGAGAAATTCCAGTCTGGAAGAAGCACAAGCTGGAATCAAGATTGCAGGGAGAAATATCAATAACCTCAGATATGCAGATGACACCATCCTTATGGCAGAAAGTGAAGAACTAAAGAGCCTCTTGATGAAAGTGAAAGAGGAAAGTGAAAAAGTTGGCTTAAAACTCAACATTCAGAAAACTAAGCACCCAGTCCCATCACTTCATAGCAAATAGATGGGGAAACAGTGGAAACAGTGGTAGACTTCATTTTGGGGGGGGTTCCAAAATCACTGCAGATAGTTACCTCAGCCATGAAGTTAAAAGACACTTGCTCCTTAGAAGGAAAGTTATGACCAACCTAGACAACATATTAAAAAGCAGAGACACTACTCTGCCAACAAAGGTCTGTCTAGTCAAAGCTATGGTTTTTCCAGTAGTCATGTATGGATGTGAGAGTTGGACTATAAAGAAAGCTGAGTGTGAAAGAATTGATGCTTTAATACTGTGGTGTTGGAGAAGACTCTTGAGAGTCCCTTGGACTGCCACGGATATCCAACCAGTCCATCCTAAAATAAATCAGTCCTGAATATTTATTGGAAGCTGAAACTCCAATACTTTGGCCACCTGATGTGAAGAACTGACTCATTGGAAAAGACCCTGATGGTGGGAAAGACTGAAGGCAGGAAGAGAAGTGGACAACAGAGGATGAGATTGTTGGATGGCATCACCAACTCGATGGACATGAATTTGAGTAAGCTCCAGGAGTTTGTGATGGACAGGAAAGCCTGGAGTGTTGCAGTCCATGGGGGTCACAAAGAATCAGACAGAACTGAGCAGCTGAACTTAATAGATCCAGGTCCAAGTCAAAAACTCCTTTTTGTAAACACTCACTTAAGTACATGGATAAAAATTATAATGTTTTATAATCAATACTATAATATAAATATCTGATTCAAGATATAACAACCATAACTCTTATCGTTGAATTAAACTATAATTTTAGAAATAGACTGTAATTTTAGTTTAACGTGTAACAAGTTGTGGCACAAATAAATTTATTCTAGTAACTTTCAGTCATCTATTGATTTATAGAAGTTGTGATATTGATAGCTTATGGTGAATGGCATCAGATTCTTGATATCCTAAGATTTATCTTTAGGACCATGAACCAGGCTTGATCACTCAAGAGCTTCTGTTTGGCAGAGTTTTATTAAAGTATGAAAAGGGACAGAGAAACCTTCCGACATAGACATCAGAAGGGGGACGGAGAGTGCCCCCCTCGCTAGTGTTAGCAAGGGAGTTATGTACTTTTTAAACTGGTTATTATAATAAACCAAAAGAATATCTCAAGTTTGTGAAAATTTTACCAGACCCAGTTTCACAATTTACGTTTTAGCATAACAGTATTAGAATTTAACAATAGAAAGATCCTACCACACCCACTCCCATAATATACATTCTAAGATATCAGGATTAGTCAGAAAGTTTTCAGGAAGGAGAAATTGTCCTCAAACAGGATACAGTGTTGCTATATAATCCATAACACAGAGTTTAAACTGATGTGTTTGTTGTGTAATCATCAGTTCTGGGTTTAAAGAAAAAAACATTTTATGTGATTAAGACTAAGGAATGTAGAGGGTAAAAAAAAAGTTTGTCCTTTCCTCTCCTTGAGAATTCCAGACCCCTAGCTCCTCCTTGAGAGCCTCAGACTCCTTTATCCTCCTTGGGGACCCCAGACTTATTGACCTGCCTAGGAACTGACTCTCTCAATATGACACTTTTGTGTATACAACTATCAAGATGCCCTAATACAATAAGGAGCCATATTAGTCCCTTCAAAGATTTCTCCATTAAATGACATTAGTGACCGAGTTATTTGGTAGATCCCAAAGGACACTGAAGTCACTGCCTGCCATCTTAGTCTTCCCTTTGCCCTCCATGCTTTTACTCCTCTCTCATGATCCTTTTCCCTCCACCATTATTCAGAGCCTTCTAACATGAACACTGCTTACATGCCTACAGTGAAGGTGAAGAACATACAAACCGGATGGGGAGGAAGCCAGGAGAGAATGAGAGGCACGTGGAAATACACTGAGCTAATTGCTGGACCCAGGAGTTTGACTCTTTTTAACCTGATTCTATCAAGGGAATGAGATAGATGCATGCCTTGCACAGACCGATTCAGTAAAAGGTTCCACACACAGAGGCAGTTGTTGGCTGAGAATCTGTTAAACCAGAGTAAAACAAAGAAGAAAGAAGGGATAAGTACCAAAGAGTTTAAGCAGTCATTAATGAAAGACTGAGTCAAAATTCAAGGGCTCTCCTTAAAGCTAACTGTTCAGGGCACAGAAGGGAGCAAGCCGGCAAAGGGGAGCTGGTGAGCTGGAGGGAAGTTCCTTGATTTTGCAGGAAAAGGGGGAGAGGAGGGTCATATGTTGAGGTGTGTACCTGTTAACACGAATGCTGCTGCTACTGCTGCTAAGTCGCTTCAGTGGTATCCGACTCTGTGCGACCCCATAGACAGCAGCCCATCAGGCTCCACCGTCCCTGGGATTCTCCGGGCAAGAACACTGGAGCAGGTTGCCATTTCCTTCTCCAATGCATGAAAGTGAAAAGTGAAAGTGAAGTCGCTCAGTCGTGTCTGACTCTTAGCGACCCCATGGACTGCAGCCTACCAGGCTTCTCCATCCATGGGATTTTCCAGGCAAGAGTACTGGAATGGGGTGCCATTGCCTTCTCCGGTTAACATGAATACAATGTACTGTTTCCCTTTCCACTGACCTTATTACAATGAGTCACAAGGGCCTGCGCTCACCCTTGCCAACACCACAAAAGGACAATTTTCCAATAAGGAAAGAACTTCAAACTTACCTAATGAATGAAGGCTCTGCACACGTACGCTGTGCATAATAAGTGTTCAGTATCCTTGGGTCCTCTGCAGTCAGGGTCTGAGTCCATACAATGCTGAGCATTTCTTTGTATTTGTATGTGAGCAGATGCACAATAAACATTGCTCAGCTCTGTGGAACAGCCTTCCTCTCCATCTAAGAGCTTTTCAAGCTAGAGACATCTCTTCATATCTGGAATCCTTAAAATATCTGCAGCATCCTTCGCCCTGTATCCCACACCTCACTATATATATATATATATATATATATATATATTTCAAAATCTGTGCTCCAATTTTCAAACTAGAATTTTAGAACAAGTTCTGTGTGCTAGATGACTCATATGTACTGGAAATAGTCAATAATTTTAACATATTGTAATTATTATATACTATTCACCAACCCATTTCACACATTGTGTTTCAATATTTTAATGTTCACTGCATCTGTGATTGTGCAAGTTGCCTCTATGTAAGCCACATATTAATTACATTTTGCTTGTCATATGTTCAGTGCTCTTATTTGCTTTCAGCTTTAAATTAATATTAAAGTAGTTGTTAAAAGCCACCCCTCAGTTAGTACTTTACTCCATTAAAGTCATGTACTCCAACAAAGTCATGTTGTAATTTAAGAAGGTGCTATTGAAGATACTGGATACCTTCTACTTTGTGTTTACTTTGTCAGCAGAGTTTGACTAAAGTACACGACTTCTATCCTTGCTAAATTTTGTCTCAAATGACTGAAAACAACTGTGTCTAAGAGGTGACTAGAATTAACTTTATCCCTTAGAAATGTTTTAACTTAATTGATTTTTAAGACCCTTGTCTAGGAGGATATGATAGGTTATTTTGTCTAATGCCACTGTTGCTGTGGTTCATGCCTGCATGCTCAGTCATGTACAACTCTTTGTGACCCCACAGATGTAGCCCATCAGGCTCCTCTGTCCATGGAATTTTTCAGGCAAGAATACTGGAGTGGGTTGTCATTTCCTGCTCCAGGGGATCTTCCCAACCCAGGGATCAAACCTGTGTATAACTGCTATTACAGACATTTGATTTCCAGTTGGAATATATTGATGGATTTTCACAGTTCTTTCATATAAGATTTTTTATTACTATTATCTATATCATCACTTACCATTGAATGAAAGAGAATTTGAACTCTTCTGAGATTTGAAAATGTTCAGACACTAACTATGCTTTATAACTGTGTTAGGGGATATGGGAAAAATAAAAAAAGGCATAGAATTTCAACTTACTGATTCTAGTTTACCAACAAATGAATTTGGGTACTAAGAATAACTGAACATATAAATTTATAAATTACACATTTTAAAAAGGTCACACAGAATCATATGCTGTCATGAATGATAGGCTCTAAATACCAGATTTTAGAAGTTGCTCATAATTTGAAATTTGATGTTTTCATTATATGAAAATGTTAAATAAAATAGTTATGTGTACATTTCTGTGTTCTAAAGTGTAAAGTTAAATTACTCTAACTCTGTGAGCAAAAGTTATATTCTGAGATTTACTGATAGAAAACATGTTTAAAAAAAAAATCTCTTAATTATGTTAACAAGTGAAAGAGATGAAGCTGGGAAGTTAATGAAGAGACTTCAAAGGGCCTTTCCAAAACTGTGAAGTTTTTATTTTATCCTGAGGAAAATGTGGAATCAATAATGACTTTTAGCTCTCACATCATTAACATCTCTGCCAAATGTCACTTCCTCAGAGATGTATTCCTGACCACTTGATACCAAAATGAAAAATCCTCTAATTTTTTCTTGTATTCATTTTTCCTCATTGGCACTGACTACCATTAATTTATTTATCTAATACTTTGGCCACCTGATGCAAAGAGCTGACTCATTGGAAAAGACCCTGATGCTGGGAAAGTCTGAAGGCAGGAGGAAAAGGGAATGATGGAGGACAAGAGGTTGGAGGGCATCATCGACTCGAAGGACATGAGTTTGAGCAAGCTCTGGGAGATGTTGAAGGACAGGGAAGCCTGGCGTGCTGCAGTCCACAGGGTCGCAAAGAGTTGGACATGACTGAGCAACTGAACAACAAATATTTTAGATATTTGCTTAATGTCCAACTTTCCCATTTCCCATTAGAATTTAAGCTTCATATAAGTAAAGACTATATTTTCTTATTTCTGTTCCTATTGTCATTCACTGCTGCATTTGCTGAGCCTACGATACTACCTGGAAATAGGCATGTTGAAATGAGTACTGGTATAATGAACACATGAATTGTATATAATAAGTAATAGCTCAACTATCTGAAAAATACATGGATGATTTCAATTTACCTACCAGAAATTAGGTAAAATGTGAAAGTAAAGATACAGTAGTCACAAAGAAGCCTAAAAATGCATAGATAAAGTATCTAATAAAAATAGTTTATGAGTAGTGAGAAAGATCTATATCTTTCTCATAGGACTTATTACATATGATTCTAATTCATATAGTGATCATATTTCCAGCCCTGCATCAAGTTACAAAAGCAGAATATTAGAGAAATAGGAAGGTGGTACACTTTGCAGTGAGTGCAGTCTTTTGAAACTCAAGATCACATTATTCCTTATTCTAGGTTGTATAGTGTTCCACCCAAACTTCATGTCCACCCAGAACTTGTGAATGTGATCTTATTTGAAAATAGGGTGTTAGCAGATGTAATCAAGTTAAGGGGAGATCATACTGGATTAGATGGGGCATAAAGCCACTGATTCATATTCTTACAATAAGAGGGCTGTTTGGAGACATAGAGCCACAAAGAGAAAAGATAACCTTTGTGAAGACAAAGGTATGAATTGGAGTGAGACAGTTATAAGCCAAGGAAGGTCAAGGATTGCAAGCACCCACCAGAAGCCAGGAGGATGCAAGGAAAGATATGTTCCTAGAAGCCAGGAGGATGCAAGGAAAGATATGTTCCTAGAGTCTTTAGAGAGATTGTGGGTCTGCTGACATCTTGATATCAGACTTCTACACTTTAGAGCTGTTAGGGAACAGTTTTGTCATTTTAAGCCACCTGAGTGCTAACAGTGCTAATCGTTTCAGTCATGTCCAACTGTGCAACCTCATGGACTGTAGCCCATGAGGCTCCTCTGTCCATGGGATTTTCTAGGCAAGAATACTGGAGTGGGTTGCCATTCCCTTCTCCAAGGGATCTTCCTGACCCAGGGATAGAACTGGCATCTCTTATGTCTCTTGCACTTGCAGGCAGATTCTCTACCCCTAGTGCCACCTGGGAAGCTCACCTAGTTCATATAATTTGTTACAACGCTCATAGGAAATTAATACATCCACTTCCTTAGAATGCTTCAGAGGCTTACAGTTGTATAAGCAATAGCAGTAAAGAGTGTAATATATATACATATATCATATGTACTCAACAAATGTTTGCTGAACATGGAATATTCTCAAAGGAAAAATGTTGACTGGCTATATTAAGATTTTTTGAGTCAGTAGGAGAGATCTGGGAATTCTGTAGAGAGGGATTCAAATTGCCCTCAATGTCTATATTTGTGAAATATATGTCAGTATTCTCGAGTTTGGTTATAGAATACCAAACTAAAGTGAGCTAAAATAATGGAAGCCATACTCATTTAAATAAGATGTTCTTCCCATTGGATAGTACTGCCACAGTTGGGTGGCTAAGTGCTATTAAACCAGTTCAAATTCTATAAAATTCCACTGGCTTTTACCTTCATTGTGGCAAGATGGACACAGTAATTCTAAGTATTACATCTTCACTTAAGTTATCCACAGGGTAGATTCTAGGCTTATGTTTGTGCATGTGTGCCTGTACGTGTTTGAAGAGACATGTTCCATAATCTACCCAGAACAAATTCCAACTCAGTTCTTTATAACCAGCATTTTATCACATGCTTATAAGAATCTGCCTGCAATGTGGGAGACCTATGTTCAATCCCTTGGTTGGGAAGATCCCCTGGAGATGGGAATAGATACCCACTCCAGTATTCTTGCCTGGAGAATCCCATGATCAGAGAAGCCTGGCAGGCTACAGTTCATGTGGTCACAAACAGTCAGACACACTGAGTGACTTTCACTCACTCATTCATGTCTTAACTAATTGTTTGCAAGAGGGAGGAACTAGGTATGGCTTAAACCTATCAATATTTCCTCCATGAGGCTAGGCTGGAGGGCACTGCCCTCGTCTCCCCTAAAGGTCAGTTTCAACTGTATGGTGGTGAACAATCTGGGTTCATCAACATAAACCCAAGAAAGATTTTGCATATAGCTGTTAAATAGCAAACAATGGTGTCTACCACAGAGTTTGAATGTTCTAGCCTTGTGGTACCACAAGACTGTGGCAAGACATTAATGTCTTGATAACACGATGTTCAACATCTCAGTTTCTTCATCTTTCTTATTATAATAATCAAACTCTTCCTAGAAAGTTAATCAACATTTCTGACTTCTGGAAAACAGAGACTGTCTTCAGAATCCTTTCTGAACAATAATGAAAAGTTTAAAACATAGGGTATAACATATATGGTTGCATAAATAAGAATGCTGGGTGGCTAGTGATTTTTATTCTCTTCATTCTAGAAACGTGGCCAACAAATAATAGGTATTAACTCCAACAAACATCAACCCACTATTTTCCTTTTCTTAAAGGAGTTTGATTAAAATATTTACACATTTTGCCAAATGTGCATGATTATATCTTAGCTCTAACAGCAATGTTATATAATTATTTTGATCTTATAACCACTAATAGGATAAGAGAGGTACTTAAACAAAATTAAAGTTATTGGAAAACAGATTATAAATTCACTAAGCTAATAAACATTTATTAAAGTAAAAACATGTGTTTAAAGCTGTGTTCAAGCAACATCCATATGTGTATATAACAGTTTAATATCTGAACCACTGCCCTGGTAGGAATGACAAGATCTCTGCTTCCTAACCTGGCTTAATCCAGGGATGTTGCAAAGGTGTTTCCCAAAGTCCAGAGATTCCTCACAGTTCTCTAAAGTTGTCCTTGCCGAGTAGAAGAAGGAATCCAGTCAAGTGGGGCTCCAGGGCTGATTCAAATGCTTCTTCTCTAAGGCAGATCAGGCTTATTCACCAGAGTGACCAGGAAGAGTTAAGGAAGAAGGAATATAGAAAAGAAGACTAGGTGAAGGGAAGGAAGAGAAGGAATTTTTCTAATTGGAGACTACTGTCTCTTGATCCATTCTTTTAGAACAAATATATAATTATTGGTCAACTTCTAATTTAGAGAGTTTTTGTAAGTCATATTACCCTAAAATAGAGCTATGTATGTAGAACATTTATTGGGGAGTTCTCTTCAGAACAACACGAAAGAAATGAGGGAATTACTGTCATCAGAGGGAAAGGATGAAGTGCAAATGCATTTGTAACAAAGATCTCAGCAGATTCCTGAGGACTCTCCGGAGTTGAAATGGTCCTTCAGAAGAGTTTTATCGAAGCAAAGAGCTGGACCTTGTTCCCCTCCTTGTCTTTAAATACAGATTGCTCCGGAGAGCTGGTCTAACATTAGATGACCTGGCTCATTATGCTGAGAGAAGGGTTTGGCTAGCAACACTCCAGTCAACCAGGGGAAGGAACACCTTGGTCCTGAAGTTGGAGGGGGAGAGTACATCACTGCATTCACTACAGGATCTAGACTTTATTGGTTACATATTCAGAAAACAGAATAGTCTATCTCTCTACTTTACCTCCCCACACATGCATATTTTCATACAATGACAATTTGTCCTCTGTACTTCTGGCTAGGAGAGGGAGCTAGAAAACCCAAGGCTTACTAAGCATGTACTACAATGGTTATTGCAGAAATATGGAGGGGAGAAAAAAAAGCAATTTTCAATTGCTGACTTTCAAATTGACATAGAGGAGTATAATCTCAAGATAAAGTTTCCTTCCAAAATCCAGGACTTGTTTTTACAAAAAAAAAAAAAGGGGTCCTGAAAGACTCCAATATATTATCACAAAGAAAATGCATATTTTCCCATTTGCCCAGACTAGAGGAAAATGGGCTACCCTGGTTGTTCAGATAGTAAAAAAACCAACCTGCAATGCAGGAGACCTGGGTTTGATCCCTGGGTTGGGAAGATCCCCTGGAGAAGGGAATACCTATCCACTCCAGAAGATGCCAATGGCTTAGAATAAGAAGGACATTGTAAAGAGAAATAAATAGATGAAAAATTTGAGATGCTGCTGTAGAAATACATGCCACTTCTGTCACTAGATGAGCACTTTGCAGACATGAAGATGGAGAAAGAGCCTTCTGATGGGTTGTGATTCTAGAACAGAATAAATCTGTGCATGACTTCCACTATAAATTCATGGTAGGCACAAGATCCTAAAATTTCTTTTTCCATGGCAAAAGAGACTAAATTTTGAGGTTTGCCATGCCTACATTGATGGGGTTCAGGTAGCCTTATGTGTACATATTTGTGTGCTCACTCTGAATTCTTTGCAATCTCATAAACTGTAGCCTGCTAGGCTCCTCCATCCATGGAATTCTCTGGGCAAGAAAACTGGAGTGGCTTGCCATTTCCTCCTTCATAGGATCTTCTCAATCCAGGGATCTAAACCATGATTCCTGCATTGGCAGGTGGATTCTTTACCACTGAGCCAACTGGGGGGCTTCCTACATGCAGCCTTATAAAATTTCTTAAACTCCTAAAAGTTTGCTTGAACACCAAACTTTACTTATGGGGTTAAATCTGACATAAATGTAATACTAAGACCAGGCTAACATAAAAAGAGCTTGAAGCTTGACAAAGTGGTAACATCAGTAAATAAGTCATAGATTGTTTGGCTGGGGACGATTTGGAAAAGGCCATGCCTTAGAAATGCCAGTGTGGAGGAACGACCATGTACAATGGGGTTGAAAGTAATCCATCTCAATAGAGATGCATGTTGAATATGTTCAGATGTCTTTCCACCCAGCCACACTACACATTAGATGAAATTCAGATGTAGGGGTTGATAAGTAGAAAGTACTGACTAATGGCAGAAAACTCAGTAAAAATGTAACTTAATCACTGAATTAAAGACATTTCTTCAAATTTTATAGATTATTTACCACTACTATACAAAATAAAATCAAGATAGAGACAAGGTTGAAATATTGAAAAATAAAGGCAATTGCATCTATTGCTGATCTGAATAAAGAGCTTGCAAATATAGTTCACATAGGTGAAAATAAAGCCAAAATTTATAGTGCAAGAAGAAAGCAGAGAGGAAATAGGAACAACTATAATACTGAGAGATACAATCATCTCAGCCTAAAATTGGAAGTAATAAGGGCTGAATGTAGCATTTTACCTCTGTGAGAAGATATTTTTCAAATTCCCAGGTTCTGAGGAATATGCCTGCTTAGGAAAGTTTTTGCCTTACCATTGTCAGGAAAGGTTTTCAAAGAATTAGAATTTGACCAAAGATATTACTGTGTGTCTTTTCAGTAACTGTTGGGTATTGGTTAATGCAGTCTCTGAGGATTATCTGATTGCATACGATTTTGTGGTGGCTCAGATGATAAAGAATCTTCCTGCAATGCAGGAGACCCAGGTGCATTTCTTGGGTCAGGAAGATCCCCTGGAAAAGGGAAAAGCTACCCACTACAATATCCCTGCCTGAAGAATTTGATGGACAGAGGAGCCTGGTGACTTACAGTCCATGGGGTCACAAAGAGTTGGACATGACTGAATAACACTTTCACTTTTTCACAGGGTTTTGTCCTTCTAGTTGTCTTTCTATTGATCACTCTATTTCACAACTCTTAGGTATAGAAGTTAAGTTGCAGAAAATTGATGGTATAAGTGCATAAAAATTCTGTTTACAGGAATAAAATAGACTTTTGTACTGTAGAAAATATGAGTCCAAATATTATATTTTATGGCATATATATATATATATATAATGATATTAACTAGCTTTGCAGCTATTAGCAAATTTACTTTGGCATTCTTGCCTGGAAAATCCCATGGATGGAGGAGCCTGGAAGGGTGCAGTCCATGGGGTCGCTGAGGGTCAGACTGAGTGATTTCACTTTCACTCATCAGAGAAGGAAATGGCAACCCACTCCAGTGTTCTTGCCTGGAGAATCCCAGGGACGGGGCATCCTGGTGGGCTGCCGTCTATGGGGTCACACAGAGTCGGACATGACTGAAGTGACTCAGCAGCAGCACATACATGTGCCTAAGTATTTTGAGTTACTTTCAACATCTTAGTGTTTTCCTCACTAATGAGCATTTAACATACATGATTGAAAAACATTCACTTTATACTTGTATAAATGTCTTGGTTTTGCAGTTTGTAAGTTATGCTTACCATTCCATGTTAAGCTGAAAAATAACTCAGTTTTTTTTTTATTATTTTTATCTTTTTTATAGATTCTTGAATTAAAATCTCTAATGCTATATTTGTCACTAATACAGATTTATATCTCAGCCATGTTTTAGGCAAAACACTGTTTTTGAATTCAATGAATTTCTTAAATATATTTTCCTCAGGAATAAGCAATACTGACAAACCTGCCTCATTTGAGCTCCCTGAGTAATTCTTTGAATATTTTCAAGGACCTAATTTTATAGACAAGTTACCTGTTTTAAACAATTTCCTTCAATCCCCACCTTGACCCTTAATGCAGAAGAGAATCTGGAACAGCTGATAACAGTTTTGCCAACACAGGCCTAAAATGTCTACTGCATCACCCTAATACAGGGTTGTCATAAAACACTGAAGGCCCAGTGAAAACTGAAATTCAGATAAACAACAACTACTTTTTTAGTATATGTAGGTCCCATGTTTTGGGACACATACTTATTTACCTATAATATAACAGTATTTATTTTAAATTAATATTCAAAAATGGCATACTGTGCTTACTTGCTAAACCTGGTAACCCTACCCAGGTAAGGGGGTAATATGTAATACATCCTGAATGGAGCTGTCTTGACGTTTTAAATCAAACAGCAAAATCTAGAGCAAGAGGAGCTCTTTTCTTTGTAATTGAATTACTACCTAAGCCACATCTATTATTTAAGCAATTTTGCACCTGAGTGTTGAACTGTGGTAGACTATAAAGTCTGAGCTAGCTAGAGTGCCTCTGGCTATGCTGCCTGTAATAAATATATGCCCCAGCAGTCCCTATCTAACTGTCTCAGTTGGGCTACAACAAAATACAGTAAACTGGATATAAACAATATGAATGTATTTCTTACAATTCAGGAGGCTGAAAATCTGAGATTAGCATGGTCAGGTTCTGCTGAGAGCCCCATTCCAGATTGCAGACTGCTGATGTCTCCACAAATCCCTCAAAGTAGAAAAGAGAGCAAGTCAGCTCACTGGACCCTTCTTGGAGTCCCTAGTGGCTCAGAGGTTAAAGCATCTGCCTGGAATGTGGGAAACCTGGGTTCGATCCCTGGGTCGGGAAGATCCCCTGGAGAAGGAAAATGGCAACCCATTCCAGTACTCTTGCCTGGAGAATCCCATGGAGGGAGAAGCCTGGTAGGCTACAGTCCATGGGGTAGCAAAGAGTCGGACAGGACTGAGAGACTTCACTTTCACTTTCAATCCCATTCAAGTGGGTTCCGCCTTTGTGAGCTAATTGCCTCCCAAGGTCTCCAACTCCAAAGATCATCACAGTGTTAAGGGAGAAGGAAATGGCAACACACTCCAGTATTCTTGCCTGGAAAATTCCGTGGACAGAGGAGCCTGGTGGGGATTAGGATTTCAACATGTGCCTTTGCAAAGGATGGCAAACATAGAGTCTATTGCTCTTAGAACCTAACAGCTTGTAACTGATATGCTTTTCTGGCTTTCATGTATACTTCTTGCCTCTGCTGCCCACACACAGCCATCTCTGATGCTGCTGAGACTGCCAAACTTTGTAAATCCCAGAGGTCCTCATCTTTGCCTAAAGGTTCCCAACCTTGTCTGCACCTTGGAATCACCTCCTGAGTTTTAGGCCACTACATATACCTGGGCCCTACCCTTAAGAATTGGGTATGATATACCCCCAGGTGACTCTAATTGCAGCCCAAATTGAGAAGTCCAGGTGATAACTGATGTTGCTAATCCTCTGTAAAACAATAAGTCAGCTATGGATAAGACCAAGGTCAATATGCTAGGTACTCTAAGGTTTAAAATTTATTTCCGATGCCTCAATTCAATTGTAAAAATGCAATCAACCTGATTTCTACACTTTTCAAGGTGAATATGCCTCATTATCCTATAGAAGTCTACATTTCAGAGTCAAATGGCCAACCTCATTAAAAGCCTATCCACACATATGCTTCTAAAATTTATCAGCAAAAACAATCAACTCATCTTTATTTCTCTTGCTTTAGTTTTAGGACTTTTTAGGAACCCTAATAAATATTATCCCTCTTCCCCACTCAGGTCCTGCATAATTTGAGAAATAACAAAGTATCATCTTATCTTTGACAGGTACCAAGTTAAATGACTTGACTTTACCTGTGCATCTGGCCCATGACTACTGAGTAAGTTGGTCTAACTCTATTGTTATTAGGTCGGTACATTAGCTTCTTATATTTTTAAGACTAAGTAAAAGGTCAGATTTAATTAGGGGACTGATTGATGTACATAAGAGAAAATTATATCATGACACCAGAATAGCAGTCTGAGTAAAAGGAGTTAGTTGGCCTTACTGAATTGCTAATCAATCTTTGACAGCTAAATGGATCCATTGCCATGTGAATCCTATAAATGCCAACTTAACTGGAGTATTCATTTAATCTGAACTGGTCTGCCTACTTCCTTATTTGTCCTGTTAAATTTTAAGTTTCTTTAAGAAACGGGTTTATTTCTTTTAACTTTACCTCCAGGACCCAGACTAGGTTAATGACACAATAAATATCACTTAATTGTAATGCCATATAAAAAAATGGCACTATCAAGTCAGAGACAGAGGGCACCTCTATGATCTCATACATTATAGAAAAGTTTTAAAACACAGAAATGTTAGAAGAACCTTCCCAAGAACAGTTACCATCTCACATAAATTTGAGGAGCAAAAGAATGTGTTTGCACATTTGAAAGTTATTAAGTAGTTAACGGACCTGGAGATCAACGCATATACGAAAGTGTATGGTGAGAAGGGGCTGGAGCAATCTGATGAAGTGTCTTGTAACATTCTAAGGGACTTGAAGACTTATGTGTTCCTCAAGCAACTGTTGTACAAGAGTTATGCAATTCTCTAAAGGAAAAAGAAAAGATGTTTATTTTTGTTGTATCAGTGGACTTTTAAAAAGACGTAATGATAAATTACATTGCCTAAACTAGATCCTGCTCTGATTGATGGTAAAAGCAACAGATCTGCAAAACTGTCCTTGATTTTTGATACCTTTATTAGGAAGCAACCTACATTTGAGAGGAAAAAAAATCCCTTCCTGTTAGAGACTTTAGGTCTTTCTTTTGCTGTCTTACTCTAGAATAATGATGATGATGATGATAAACAATGACAATTCTTATGACACTAAGACCCTATAGTTTGAGTGAAAATCTAGCTTTGCTTTTATCTGAATTAGTGATACTTCACCTCTTTGTGTCTCAAACCCTTCACCTATAAGACAAATATATCATAGTATTTATTTCATAGATGTCTGAAGAATTCTTGAGTGAATATGTGTTAAATATGTAGAGACTGCAGAGAGTAAATGTTACATAAATAGTATCTGTTATTAATGATAGCAGAATTTTACAGACTTTCTACTTAAAATAAGCTTATTTTTCAAATATTTACTTACATTTCCAATAAAATAGACTTTGCATAAGTCAATATTTATATTCTTAACTTTGAATATTTCAGTCTCCAGATATTGTTAGAAATTTGAATTATGGTTTTTATACCCTATCTGAAAAAGTACATGATAACAGAAGCCTGGTTAGCCAAAGTCTGGAAAGGAAAAGTTCTTCATCCAGAAAAAAAAAAAAAAAGCACTTTTATACATTTAGAAGCAATTTACATTCAGGAAGTATTCAGTCCTTACCAGTCCATGTCAGGTGTTATGTGCTCAGAGTATGATAAAGACTGGATTTATTTAACAGTCTCTCTTGGCTTGCCATGTAGAAACTTAATGATATCAAGTGCATATCATTAGCTGAGAACAGGAACAAAAATATTCTCTCAAAAAATAATAGTAAATTCTACAAGTTTGACTTAAAGATATCAAGTCCCTGGTGCTAGAAATTTTACAAGTAATATTGATGTCATATGACATAGATAACATTTCTAAAAGTGTAAGATGGATCTTAAATATTGTTTTATCTTTGACTCACCATTCAATCAGTATAAAAGCATCACAACTACACAACTAACACAAGATTAATTATATGAGATATATAGAGAAAGATACACATTTATGTAACTATTCTTGGAATATCAGATTTGAACTTTTTTTTATTTTATTTTTTAACTTTACAGTTCAATTCCATAAAAATAAATGACCCAATCAAGAAATGGCCAAAGAACTAAATAGACATTTCTCCAAAGAAGACATACAGATGGCTAACAAACACATGAAAAGATGCTCAAAATCACTCATTATCAGAGAAATGCAAATCAAAACTACTATGAGGTACCATTTCACGCCGGTCAGAATGGCTACGATCCAAAAGTCTACA
The DNA here is from genome assembly GCF_029378745.1 of Bos indicus. NCBI lineage: Eukaryota > Metazoa > Chordata > Mammalia > Artiodactyla > Bovidae > Bos > Bos indicus. Next base: position 55,215,701 of record NC_091765.1, on the reverse strand, counting down.
AGCAATAAATGCTGGAGAGGGTGTGGAGAAAAGGGAACCCTCTTACACTATTGGTGGGAATGCAAACTAGTACAGCCACTATGGAGAACAGTGTGGAGATTCCTTAAAAAACTGGAAATAGAACTGCCTTATGATCCAGCAATCCCACTGCTGGGCATACACACTGAGGAAACCAGAAGGGAAAGAGACACGTGTACCCCAATGTTCATTGCAGCACTGTTTATAATAGCCAGGACATGGAAACAACCTAGATGTCCATCAGCAGATGAATGGATAAGAAAGCGGTGGTACATATACACAATGGAGTATTATTCAGCCATTAAAAAGAATACATTTGAATCAGTTCTAATGAGATGGATGAAACTGGAGCCTATTATACAGAGTGAAGTAAGCCAGAAAGAAAAACACCAATACAGTATGCTGCTGCTGCTGCTGCTGAGTCACTTCAGTCATGTCCGACTCTGTGCAACCCCATAGACGGCAGCCCACCAGGCCCCCCCCCCCCCATCCCTGGGATTCTCCAGGCAAGAACACTGGAGTGGGTTGCCATTTCCCTCTCCAATGCATGAAAGTGAAAAGTGAAAGTGAAGTCGCTCAGTCATGTCTGACCCTCAGTGACTCCATGGACTGTAGCCTTCCAGGTTCCTCCATCCATGGGATTTTCCAGTCAAGAGTACTGGAGTGGGGGTGCCATTGCCTTCTCTGCCAATACAGTATACTAACGCATATATATGGAATTTAGAAGGATGGTAACAATAACCCTGTATACAAGACAGCAAAAGAAACACTGATGTATAGAACAGTCTTTTGGACTCTGTGGGAGAGGGAGAGGGTGGGATGATTTGGGAGAATGGCATTGAAACATGTATAATATCATATATGAACTGTTTTAATGTTACTTCTACCACCTTCCCTGGTGGCTCAGAGGTTAAAGTGTCTGCCTGCAATGCAGGAGACCTGGGTTCGATCCCTGGGTTGGGAAGATCCCCTGGAGAAGGAAATGGCAACCCACTCCAGTATTCTTACCTGGAGAATCCCATGGACAGAGGAGCCTGGTGCGCTACAGTCCACCGGGTCACAAAGAGTCAGACACGACTGAGCGACTTCACTTTACTTCTACAATTTTTCTTAAATAAATAATTATGGAAAAGCAAATCATTAAGGATATTAACTGATTAGAATTAAAGTATTATTATGATTAAATAATTTTCTGTTTCTCTCATATTTTCAACATCAATAATATTAATGAATATCTGGTCAAAGAAATGATCTGTTTTTTAAAAGATGCAGTTTTGTTTGGAGGTTCAAAAATGTGTTTAAATATGAATCACTGAAATTGTACTATAACTGACATTGATTGACTCTCTGAATTTGAAAAGGACCTAGAGAATTATTTAAATTATTCCTAGTAGTAACCTATGTAAATTGAGTGCTGTGAAGATATTAAAATTATCATTACTCTTCAGTTTGTTTTATAACATTTTTGTGCTAGTATCAAATATCAGAATTAATATACTCTTTAGAACTATTTTTCTCATCAACATACTTTGTATTTAGAGAACAGACCTATATTGACTGACTTAGATATGGGCTAACATAAAATCCTTATGAGTATTTTCATTTTCATTAAATGTCACTTTGGGTCAGTGCTGATTTTGCAAAATTAATTGAGGGTAAATAACAATTCTAGAGGGTAAAACTGAAAGTATATGGATTTAAAGGAAAATAAGAAATAGAAACAAATGGATTACTTTAAAATGTTGTGCAGCCACATCCTACTCTTTGTGACCCCATGGACTGCAGCATGCCCAGCTTCCCTGACCTTCACCATCTCCCAGAGTTTGCTCAAACCCATGTCCACTGATGCCATCTGACCATCTCATCTTCTGTCATCCCTTCCCCCTTGCCTTCAATCTTTCCTAGCATCAGGGTCTTTTCTAATGAGGAGTTAGCTCTTCACATCAGGTAGCCAAAGTATTGGAACTTCAGCTTCAGCACCAGTCCTTCCAATGAATATTCAGGATTGATTTTCCTTTACGAGTGACTGGTTTGATCTCCTTGGCCACCACATCCACTATTTTAAAATAATTGCTTGCAATTCAAAACCTGGCAACAAATTCTCCTTTCAGTCTTTCGAAAGTTCAGGTACACTGTGCCTTTCTTTTTCTAGACATATTCCTTAGAGGGAAGTTTGTAAACATTCTTGTTGTTAACCTCATTAGTACCCTTTGTGTACAATTTGCTGACTAACATGATCTTGTGGTGGAAAAACTGTTGAGAACAAATGACTTTCCCTCTGCACAGAAATATTTCTAAGAGAACTTCTGATGAGCACATCAAGTTTCAGGCATTTGCTTGCCAAATGCCATCTGTTTTCACATAAAAAATTCTCTAGAAACAGAGAAGGGTGTAATGAGAGAATCCAACTCATTTGTCATAACCTTTTAACATAAAAGGAAAAATATCCTTAAAAAGACAATTATTGCTTTTTACCATAGTATGAATTTACAAAAGAATATCAAATTGTCTTTAGTATCCCTTTAAGAAGAGCAGAATATATTATAGGTGAAAACATCAACATTTAATGTTGTAAAGGTTAAGAGCATTCTTTGCTATTATACTGATTGTTATAATATGATTAAAATGGTGATTTTTAAAGCAATCACTTGTGAGAAATATTAAGACATTTCAAAGAAACACAGGTAATGGCTCTGCTTTAAATACATTCATCTTATGATGTTTTTGAGAGTTTATACAAATCAGCACTTCAGAAGAAATTAACAATTTAATGTGATCAAAACAATTATTTTAATATGACTATTTCACTTCTTTACACCAGCCCCAATTGTTGCTCAAGTTAATATTACCTCAAACTTGTAGTACATAATGGCACAAACATCCCAGTGATGCAGGTTCAAACAAAATAGCAAAGATGCTTCTACTGTGAAAAATATTGTCTAAGACAGCTCCTAAGGCTCTGGTCCCCTGGTGTAATAAATAAATGGGCTATCATTTGCTTGATCAGATTCTAATCAGTCAACTTTGAATTAATCAAAGGGAAGATTGTCTGAGGATACCTGACCTAATCAGGTATGTTTTTAAAAAAAGGTTAGAAAAGTCAGAAATGGGAAGTGTGAGGGGCTAAGGAGGGGGCCTCCTGGCAAGCTGCTGTGGGGAGCAACAAACAGGATCAGATCAGTCTCCGAATAAGAGCCAAAAAGAAAAAAACGGGGCCTCAGTTTTATAGCAGCAAGGAATGAATTCTGTCAACAACGACATGATCTTAAGAAAGGACCCTGGGCACCAAAAATGGAGGTCAGTTGGCAATTTGATTTCAAGTTTGTAAAACCTGATACAAAGAACTCTGTTCAGTTGTGCTTTGGCTTCTAATGTACAAAAACCACAAGATAACAAGCAGGTATTATTTTGGGGTGCTATGTTAGTGATATAAATAATTTGTTAGGAAGCAATAGAAAATTAATAGTCTACAGGGTCAGGGAAGGAGGGCTTGGTGAGAGGAGAGGTATGGAGGCTAATTCTGGTTAAAATTCTGAAACTACTTTTAAATTATATTCAGACGGTGTACACAACCAAGTATATCTCACTGAGCAGTTCCACATAATAATCCTCTATTATTATATTTCAGAAAGCTATGGAAATTCTTCAGGAATTGTTCAAAATATTTGAAATTTATTCACTAGCTATTCACCTGTTTGTTACATGTTATTAGGCTTAAAGGAATTAATAAGTATAATTACTGTGAGGTATCAATACAAATCCAAATAAAAATAACTAAACAATGAGAATTTATTTGAAGTTAAAATATTAAATGTTAAAAATATTTCTAGAGTTTTAGTAATGTATTTGAAATGGTCTTCTAATTAAGGATAAATTAAAATGAGTAAATTATAAAATATGGGATATATGAATACATGACAATGCTAATTAAAGAAGAATTATAGCCTTAGAGTCATAGATTTAATATATTAAATATATACACACATATCTGTCTCTCATTTGAAAGAGAGCATTTAAGAACTTTACATGTTTTGACAGACACTAGTGGCTCAACACCTGCTGTTGCACTTTTGTAGACTCAGAAGAGAATATATTGTGCTGTAATCATTCCACCTGTATACCTACAGATCTTTCTAACCAACAACAGTAGCTTCCTTAAGGGAGATACCAAGCTCTGTAGTTTAGTCCTTTACTGTTTCCTTTATTCTTCAGTTTTCAGATCATTATGAGATTCCAAAGCACTTTTTTTGTGTGTGCTTAGCTTTCTTCATTTTATTTTTGGTTTACTTTGTTTTCCGTAGTTACACTCTTTTTCTGTGATAGTCCAGAAAGAACCAGGCCTAGATCAACTTGGGAAAAAATCAAGAAGGCAGGTGGTTCTGAGAAACATTTCTAGTCAGGTTTTTTTACTTGGAGGTTCATAGCACACTTTTGCCTATGTGCAGTTAGGAGTGTGTGTGTGTGTGTGCGTGTGTGTTTCAGAGGGTGGGGAGGGTGGGCATCATTTCACCAAATATTGAGGCAAGAAGATTTTTATTTTACATGTAACACCTGAACTTCTGCATATAATGGCCCTTAGGATAAGCATTGGAAAAGGCTGAATCAGACTTTGGAGAAAAAATTCTTCCCATTACTGTGTTGCTTTTCAGTGCACTTAAGATTAATATTCTCTGAGTGTTTTAAACTTCTCTGACAATCCTTTGTCTTCAGAGGTCCTTCCTTTTGAGTAACTTTCTTAAGCCTCCTGCAAAGTTGAAGGAATTATATAGGAATGTCAACTTGATTCCCTGGTGGCTCAGCAGTAAAGACCTGCTTGCAGTTCAGGAGCTGCAGGAGCCTTGGGTTTGATACCTGGGTTGGGAAGATCTCCTGCAGGAAGAAATGGCAACCCACTCCAGTATTCTTGCCTGGAGAATCTCATGGACAGAGGACCCTGGTGAGCATAGGGTTGCAAAGAGTCGGACATGAGTGAAGCAACTTAGCATGCATGCAACACCAACTTGATAGAAAAAGATTGCTCAGAACTACACAGTTATCTTAAAATTATAACTTATTTTTCTGCCTTATTTTAGGCAGAAAAAAATTCCTTACCTCTACTTCTAAATGACCAAATTCTTCATAGCTCTCTGCAACTCAAAACTTTAACTTCACATATAATTTTCATGACTTCTGTACTATTATAACACAGATACTATTTTTTAATGGAAATTTGGTTATGTTGTTCTTTACTTTTGGATTGGAAGCCTTCACATTTCTATTTATCTTAGGAATTTTGTATATCTACTTGAGTTTGCAAATCTTCAAAGTGAACTAGGATATTTAAATGGATAGTCTTCTTTCTAGTTGACAAATTATTAAATTAACATTTTTAAGTAAAGATTTGGACACACGTAGATCATACTTGTCTCTTAAAATACATTACTGAATTTTTAAAAAGTCTTTTAGAGTTTTTACATTAGCAAAGAAAAATAACATAAAGAATAAATATTTTCCAGTGAAAGTCATGTTTTGCAGACTATGGCATATAAAAATGCATTCAAAATAATTACCAATATTGCTACATAAAGGGATTATACATCAATGTTTAGTCATTTGAACATTTCAGCTCCAAATAGAAACTAATAACATTCTAAATTTGGAACTGTATGCTGTTGATTTTTAAGCATCTCTGTTGTAAAGAAAAGAGGAAAATAAAAAGCCTAGAAGAATGTTTAATATATCATCTTTTCCAACCACCTGAATTTTATTTTGTTCAAATTACTTTTAAAAATTAAAATATCTTTATGTGAGATCAAGGAAAATACAGATAATACCAATCCTAGAGTGTATTTTTATGAATAACATGATAAAGGGAAGATTTGGAAATTTAAAAACAGGGGGATATTGGACAGTAACTTTCTAATTAGTGTTTCTTATTTTCCTATGACACTGGAGAATTATCTGCCAACTATTGATTTTAATCTCAAAAATTGGATTCTATACATAAAACACTGTATAAGTGTAAGGGATTTGATTTAGGTCATATCTGAATGGCCTAGTGGATTTCCCTACTTTCTTCAATTTAAGTCTGAAGGCTCTTGAGAGTCTCTTGGACTGCAAGGAGATCAAACCAGTCAATCCTAAAGGAGATCAATCCTGAATATACATTGGAAGGACTGATGCTGAAGCTGAAGCTCCAATACTTTGTCCACCTGATGCAAAGAACCAACCCAATCTTTCCCTGATGCTGGGAAATATCAAAGGTAGAGGAGAAGGGGATGGCAGAAGATGAGATGGTTGGATGGCATCGCTGTCTCAATAGGCATGAGTTTGAACAAGCTCCAGGTGGTGGTGAAGGACAGGGAAGCCTGGCATGCTGCAGTCCATGGGGCTGCAGAGTTGGCCATGACTAAGCTATTGAACAACAACACATAAAACACATATTTTCCCTTAAGTTTATTTTTTCCATTTTCACATATTTTATGCTCAGTAGATAACTTTCATTTATGTCACAAACAAACAAAAACAAACAAACAAACATAAAAACCAATAGGTGTGCACTCCAACACAAACCTAGTTATTGCTGTGCAGTTATTTTGTATATATGATTAGCATTTATAATTAATTGATGTTAAGGATGGCATCAACACAATGAATGTGAGTCTGAGCAAACTCCAGGAGATAGTGAAGGACAGGGAGGCTTGGTGCTGCAGTTCATGGGGTTGCAAAAAGTCGGACACAGCTTAGTGACTGAACAACAACAAGCAAAGTAGATTATCCTGGATAGTCTGAGTGAGACTAATCAAATCATTTGAAATGATGTAAGAGCAGAACTGAAGTTTTGCAGAAGGGGAAATTCTATCTCTGGACTATAGTATAACCCCTTTCTGAGAGTTTACCTCCTACCTTCCTTATGGTTTGCTCTGTAGACTTCAAATTTGCCTAATGTATCCCCACAAACATGAAGCTAATTTGTGGTAATAAATCTCTTTAAATGTATATATACTTATGTATATTTATATTTAATATACATAATTTAACATACTATTACATATTATAGTATAAATTACATAATTATATTACATAATATAATACCAATAATTTACAAATATATGTTTTAAATAATTAAAAAATATTATTACATGTAAATATATACCTCCTCTGTTTATGCGTAAAAATTCTACTGGTTCTCTCAGCAAGCTCTGAGTGATACACCCTTGCTTTTCTGTCCTATACCCTCATGTATTTTCATCTTTTCCATTTTCCACCCTATATTGCTTTTTAAAACTTCCACCCACTTCTCTTTAAAATATAATGCAAATTTTCAGTCATTATTTCAAATTGTTTATATTTTATTATATGTCTCTGAAGACCCTCTGACTTTCTCTCTACTTGATTTTAATGACAAAACTTCCTAAAAGAGGTCTCAACTCTTGCTGCTCAGAGTTGGTCCACAGGCACAGCATCATCATCATCTGGGAACTTCTCAGAAATGTATATTCTAGAGACACATCCAGATCCTTGATATCAAAATCTCTTTTTAACTACGTCTTAGGGTAATTCATATGCACATTAATGTTTGGAACTATGAGACAGACACCCATTGAACTTTCTTCCTTGGCATGCTAAATTCTGTAACCACCATTATTCTGTATCAGGATCTCCAAAATTATTCTTTTAATTTTAAAATCTAATGCAAATTTTCAGTCCATATTTCAAATTGCTTACATTTCATGATTGAGCTTATTTCTAGAGGCCTCTTTTAATGTCCTCAGAATCATTAAATGTTCTCAGAATCATTAAAGAATCTCATCCTTTCTAAAGCTTAAGTTGTCAACTATAGAAAATCTCTCCAAAGTTTATTCAGACATCTATTAGCAGGTCAAAACAGAAAAATGAGGAAAAAAGAAAACTGAGATATTGCTATGTCCCAGAAACCATGGTATGTAAAGTATTTAAAGAAGAAAGGAAAAAATTAAGTACATAAATATTCTGCTGAAAAGTTAAGTAGAGTAAATACCAAGAACTGAATATCGGATGTCCTAATATGCCACTGGTGATGCTGACAAGAAAAACTTCTAGAGTGATGAAGACAGAATCAGATAGGAATGTGGTCAGGAAAGGTCATATGTAGGCAGATATTTGGTGCAGCTTTACTCTAACAGAGGATAGGACTGTAGTTGGGGTAAGTGATATGAGCTAGGAAGTTTTTTTTCTCTTTTTAAGACAAGATATTTCAATGTGTTTTTATTCGTATTGAGAACTAGTGATATCACAAATAAAAGAGTGGATCATAGCTGAATCAAAGGCATTGATGTCATGATGACATGCATATGACCATTGCACTAAGGAGCAGTAAGACTGAGATGAGGGAAAACAGAGACTATGGGTACAAATGTAGGTAGGTTAATAATATAATGGAACAATATTGAAGTTCAATTCTGTTTGTTTTTATTTTCTCAGTTAAATAAGAAGCAAGATAATCCTCAAAAAGATAGAGGAACAGAGAGAAAGAGAAAGAGAATGCATGTGTGTGGCATGTTAGACACAAGAATCTTATGAAATAACTGTCTGACAAAAGTTAATGTATATTGAAGGTACACTGGAAAAAAAAGTGGAAAATAAACTGCATAGTATGTAACTGTGATCTTTATCTAAGCCTTTTATTAAAATACAAATAATTAAAACATTTTGCAGGATTTTCAAACAAGTATTTATATTCAGATCAGATCAGTCGCTCAGTCGTGTCCGACTCTTTGCGACCCCATGAATCACAGCACGCCAGGCCTTCCTGTCCATCACCAACTCCTGGAGTTCACCCAGACTCACGTCCATAGAGTCAGTGATGCCATCCAGCCATCTCCTCCTGCCCTCAATCCCTCCCAGCATGAGAGTCTTTTCCAATGAGTCAACTCTTCGCATGAGGTGGCCAAAGTACTGGAGTTTCAGCTTTAGCATCATTCCTTCCAAAGAAATCCCAGGGCTGATCTCCGATAATTCGAAATAAGCTTTTGAAATATAACCCCTAATAATTTAAAATTATACATTTTACTGTAAACTCTATTTTGTTATATCTTTGGAAAATAACATGCCTTATTTTATTGGATTTTCAGTGCCTTATCTGAGAACATTTAAAACGAACTGTTCTTATGGGCAATAAGCCAAACGGCTTGCAATTTGTTGACTCATTCACAGCTAGCTGAAACTGAATTCTAACTATCCCCAGTGGTAGAAATTTAATCATTTGGATCACTGCTTACTCTGGAAACAAACTGAGGAGAAATTGAAATTATCATCCTCCCAAACCCAAGAAACATTCTCAGGGGCAATGACCTATTTTAGATTTCCTGGGTAAACTGCACTAGACTTCATCCTAAACTCAGACCATGCTATCAAAACACAATAATGACCACATAGTCCACAAGTTGCACAAGGTCAGCACTTTTTTCTTCTTAAAGAAAAAAGAGAAAAGTCATGGTATTATTACTCCCCTCACTCCATAGGTTTATTTATTCTTCTCAACAGGTAGAAGCATTTCATTCAGTATTTATTGAACATCTCCTGTGGGCACAATACCAGGAAACTGGTGATAGTAAATGAGCCAGATTATATTGTTAGCAAGCAGATGTTCGAGCATTATTTGTCACCTGTGACTAGTGGGGTGCTTGACTTAGCTGATGTTTGAAAATTCAGCAAAGCAGCTGGAATCTTTTATGTGAATGTGTGTGTTTTTTTGCAAAATATGTTAGTAAAAATGTAGTTCAGTGGAGATTGGTTTCCCAGTGTATAAATTCAGAAACTCGTAACTTCAAATATCAGAGTTGTGTTTTCATCAGTAACAATGAAGCCATCCATAGAAGTTTATAGGAAATATTTATGTATTATTGTTTCCTTTCCACCACTTCTCTTCTGAAAATGAGTTTTACCCAAAACAAAGATGAGCTTACAAAATGAAATCTGAGACAAAGCCAGACTACCATTGTAAATATCAAATGGATTTTTTCATATTTCTTTTCATCCATATAATGTGCTATTAAATTAGAACAACCAAATGTATCCTAAGATATTGCCTCTCCAAACATTGTGAAAATGTGTTTGGTCCTATAAAAATGAATCTCTTTATAAATCATATAAACCAACTAATTTCCCATGATCATCCAGAAATATTGACTCAGGAAAATAAGTTTTACTGACCTAGATCATCCTTCCACTTTTAATTGTATATTTCATAAATCTTTATTTTTAGCAGTGACTCTTTCACTTCCTTTGCCTCCACTCTTCTCTCATTTTTTCCCTGACTCTCTCTGAAATACAAAATTAAAGTAAATTTTTTAAGATATATGTGTGTGTGTGTATATATATATATATATAACAGAAATCTGAAGTATACTTATATATAATTATACTTCTTATCCAACCTCCACCTACTCAAATTTTCTTTATCAATCTCAGTAAATGACAGCTTCATTTTTCAGATTACTCAAAAAAAAAAATTCTAAGGTTATCTTTAGATAAAGTTGTCAGCTATACTGGTCTCCTTGTTTCATTTCCTACACTCAAATTATCAGCAAGTTTTTGTGGCTCCATCTTTCCAAATTTTCTGATCCCAACCACTTCTCACCAAATATGCCAACAACATTCTTTTTCAGGCTACTATTTGTCTCATTGTAATAACACCCAAACTAGTCACGTTTTGTTTATCCTTATGTCACCTCTTCTGTTCATTCTCCACATGTCAAAATAATTACTTTAAAATTCAAATCAGATCAGGTTACAGCTACTCTATACTCCTCAGTGACTTTCCATTGCTCAAACTGGCCTATAAAACCCCGCATGTCTGCTTCTTTGCTGATCCTCTGATCTGATCACTCTACCAGACTTTTATTTGCTTGCTCTAGGTTACTCATTCACCACCTTACTGCTCTTTGCTCATGCCTCATACAAAGCATGCTCTGGCAATCATGTCACACTTCCCTCTAGGTGGAATCTCTTCTCTGAAGTAAATTCAAAGCTTTTACCTCTCCTTCCATCAAGTGTCTGTTCAAATGGCACATTATTGAGACAGCTTCCCAGGTAGCTCAGTGATAAAGAATTCTCCTGCCAATGCAGGAGATGGAGACTCAGGTAAGATCCTTGAGTTAGTTAGTTAGGTATGATCCCCTGGAGTAGAAAATGGCAACCCACTCAAGTATTCTTACTTGGAAAATTCCATGGACAGAGTAGCTTGGCGGGCTGCAGTCTATGGGGTCACAAAGAGTTGGACACAACTAAGCACGCAGACACGCTTCTTCATTCACTACTCCATAAAAAAATATTAATGTTACCGAAGGACATCAGCCCTAGGATTCCTTTGGAAGGAATGATGCTAAAGCTGAAACTCCAGTACTTTGGCCACCTCATGCGAAGAGTTGACTCATTGGAAAAGACTCTCATGCTGGGAGGGATTGTAGGCGGGAGGAGAAGGGGACGACAGAGGATGAGATGGCTGGATGGCATCACTGACTTGATGGACGTGAATCTGGGTGAACTCCCGGAGTTGGTGATGGACAGGGAGGCCTGGTGTGCTGCGATTCATGGGGTCGCAAAGAGTTGGACACGACTGAGTGACTGAACTGAACTGAACTTAACCTCCCTTTGTCGCAGAAGGCAATGGCACCCCACTCCAGTACTCTTGCCTGGAAAATCCCACGGACAGAGGAGCCTGGTAGGCTGCAGTCCATGAGGTTGCTAAGAGTCGGACATGACTGAGCGACTTCACTTTCACTTTTCCCTTTCATGCATTGGAGAAGGAAATGGCAACCCACTCCAGTGTTCTTGCCTGGAGAATCCCAGGGAAGGGGGAGCCTGGTGGGCTGCCCTCTATGGGGTCGTACAGAGTTGGACATGACTGAAGTGACTTAGAAGCAGCAGCAACCTCCCTATGTACATTTTTATCCTTCTCTCTCTGGAATATTTTTTCACATAAACCTGTTTTTAAGAAAAAAAGTTTATTTATCTATGTGTTTTCTGTTTCCTTTGATGTAACTGTAAACTTTGTGACAGCAAAGGTTGTATGTGTTTCCTTCAATATTATATGCAGAGCCTCTAAAAGAATGGCTTATATGTAGGAGCCATATTAAAAATTGCTTAATTTTAAAATTTATTATCTCTAAGTAACAATCTATTTATTACTTTAAATTTTTCAACATATCTTTTAACATTTTCAAAATTAGGTTGTATTTTTAATGGTCTAAGACCTACTTTATGCAACAAATAAATATACTGTATTTCACATCAAGTTAAAGCACTGAGCCTAACCTCCATAATCCATCTACTTAACAGTGGGAAAATAGTGAAATGAAGAATCTCAGTTTCTCAAAGAGATCTTTATTAAAGAAAGAGTCCTCACAACAAGCATCTATGCTAATAAGCTAAGGTGGGAAGAAAGGATTATGGATGCCTTATTCTTAAGTGAAGGGCATAAGGATTAAAGAAGATGATAGAAAATGAATGTAACAGCTATGAACAGAAATATTACAAGAGAGTCTGTCACTGTGTTTCATACAACCCCTATGAAATTTTGCTTCTAAATAATGTTGAGGAAAATATTTTCATAATGTAGAGAAAAATATAAATCATGTTGAGGAAAATTTACTGGTGGAAGTACAATTACTTAAGAACAAATGGAAAAAAATTTAATAGACTGAGTTCTCTCTTATAATTATATTATATAAAAAATAATTTGGAACCTCATTCTTAAGGGATCCAAGAGCCTGGATCATATTACACAGTCTGGGAAACTCTATCTCTAGTCAAATGACACATAGCAACTATGAAAACAGTAAAAAAACAGCAATAGAAGTAAAAGAAGTGATAGGCAAAAGAAAAACATTTGGAATGAAATAAAACATAATTCCATACATAATCTTTAAAATTTTTGAGTATGTGACGTAAAAATATTGTGTTTCCAAAAGACTGCAACATATCATTAAGAAAACTGAAATTTTAAAAACCTGTTTAAAAAATTTTTTTTGAGTATATAGATATTTATAGGGATTGAGAAATTGTTAAAATAAGATGATTGCTGGGCTATTTATAACCTTTTAATGTTCTTATTCAGGATGGAATTTTTTTACAGTCAGGTGAGAGAAGCTTTCTACTTGTCTCTGGAGATGCTGGGATATCTGGTTTGATTCTTGACCAAAATAAGGTCTATTTTACTAATAATTTGTGATTACTCTGTAAAGTCTGAAGTTCCTCTGGTATGAGGAAAGACTATTTATGGATGACTTTCTCCTGGAGTAATAGATTAGAAAACGTGGCTTGGCTAAGTGACCAGAGAGACATAAAATACACTGCTGAAAACATCTGTCTGGGGTTCTCTGAAATTAAGATTCATTGTACAAATCTTGAAAGTTCAACCCAAAGGCTATGCATATCTTTGTGCAAATAAGGAGGACCTTAGGGAACATAAGCCTTGATGTCTGTTGGATCTCCTTCAAAGTTTGCTGAACTCTCCTTTTGCTGTCCTGTATTTTTTTCTTTTATTAGAACACTTGAATATGTTCTATAAAGTCTCATGAATCTGAGCAATTATCCAAACCTCTGTCATATTTACAATTGTACAATTAAAAGCATAGAAAAAATACAACAAGAAAGAACACACACACACACACACAAAAAACTCCCAAAAAACAAACAACAAAAATTAGATAGCCTTTGCTGGTACCTTCTTTAGGAGAGGAAATCTTTGTAGCTCTACTAAGTAACAGGCACAACATAACATGTAAATTTATGTGATTTTGGCTCTAATTGAATAGTAAATAGAAAATCAAGAAGAAAAATAATCTATGAAATTAAATAATCTTTTAGAAGGCTTGTTAAACAGTGCTCCAGTAAGAATGGAAAAGAAACACTGTTTAACCTTTATCTTAGGTCATATTTTAAATGACTTTCCTTAACGAGAGTAAAACCAAGTAAAATTTATATGATCTAGTAGTTACTATATTTTCTCATTTCATGTGAGTAAAGTGATAATACTTCCTTATTTAACTTCTGAAGAATGGCATTTAAAGAACATAGATAATAAGACCCAGTGCAATTTACCTAATGTATTATACTTAAAATCTTTGATAATGATTGAGTCCTACAGAGGAATTATACATTATACTTTTGTTTATATAGGTACATTTTAGCATGAGTATATTTATTGTGATCAAATTGTTCAGAGAGATTACACATTGCTGATCAAGACAAACCTGACGCAGTTCAGTTCAGTTCAGTCCCTCCGTCCTGTCCGACTCTTTGCGACCCCATGAACCCATCCATGTACTGCAGCAAAACAGGCCTCCCTGTCCATCACCAACTCCCAGAGTTCACGCAAACTCATGTCCACAAAGTCAGTGATGCCATCCAATCATCTCATCCTCTGTTGTCTCCTTCTCCTCCTGCCTTCAATCTTTCCCAGCATCAGGGTCTTTTCAAATGATTCACCTCTTCGCATCAGGTGGGCAAATATTGGAATTCCAGCTTCAGCATCAGTCCTTCCAATGAGTGTTCAGGACTGATCTCCTTTAGGATGGACTGGTTGGATCTCCTTGATATCCAAGGGAATCTCAAGAGTCTTCTCCAACACCACAGTTCAGAAGCATCAATTCATCAGCACTCAGCTTTCTTCACAGTTCAACTCTCACATCCATACATGACCACTGGAAAAACCATAACCTTGATTAGATGGACCTTTGTTGGTAAAGTAATGTCTCTGCTTTTGAATATGTTATCTAGGTTGGTCATAACTTTCCTTCAAAGGAGTAAGCGTCTTTTAATCTCATGGCTGCAGTCACCGTCTGTAGTGATTTTGGAACCCAAAAAAATAAACTCTGACACTGTTTCCACTGCTTCCTCATCTCTTTGCCATGAAGTGATGGGACCGGATGCCATGATCTTCATTTTCTGAACGTTGAGGTTTAAGCCAACTTTTTCACTCTCCTCTCTCACTTTCATCAAGAGGCTCTTTAGTTCTTCTTCACTTTCTGCCATAAGAGTGGTGTCATCTGCATATCTGAGGTTATTGATATTTTTCCTGGCAATCTTGATTCCAGCTTGTGCTTCCTCCAGTGCTGCATTTCTCATGATATGCTCTGCATATAAGTTAAATAATCAGGATAACAATATACAGTGCTGACGTATTCCTTTTCCTATTTGGAACCAGTCTGTTGTTCCATGTCCAGTTCTAACTGTTGCTTCTTGACCTACATACAAGTTTCTCAAGAGGCAGGTCAAGTGGTCTGGTAGTCCCATCTCTTTCAGAATTTTCCACAGTTTATTGTGATCCACACAGTCAAAGGCATTGGCATAGTCAATAACAGAAATAGATATTTTTCTGGAACTCTTTTGCTTTTTTGATGATCCAGTAGATGTCGGCAATTTGATCTCAGGTTCCTCTGCCTTTTCTAAAACCAGCTTGAACATCTGGAATTTCATGGTTCAAGAATTGCTGAAGCCTGGCTTGGAGAATTTTGAACTTACTTTACTAGCATGTGAGATGAGTGCAATTGTGCCGTAGTTTGAGTACAAGATGTTCCCATTATTTTTGTGGGCAGGAATCCCTTAGAAGAAATGGACTAGCCATCCTGGTCAAAAAAATAGTCCAAAATGCAGTAATTGGATGCAATCTCAAAAACGACAGAATGATCTCTGTTTGTTTCAAAGGCAAACCATTCAATATCACAGTAATCCAAGTCTATGTCCAACCAGTAACACTGAAGAAGCTAAAGTTGAATGGTTCTCTGAAGACCTACAAGATCTTTTAGAACTAACACCCAAAGAAGATATCCATTTCATTATAGGGGACTGGAATGCAAAAGTAGGAAGTCAAGAAACACCTGGGGTAAGAGGCAAATTTGGCCTTGAAATATGGAATGAACCAGGGCAAAGGCTTATAGAGTTTTGCCAAAAACGCACTGGTCATAGCAAACACCCTCTTCCAACAACACAAGAGAAGATTCTACACATGGACACCATCACATGGTCAACACCAAAATCAGATTGATTATATTCTTTGCAGCCAAAGATGGAGAAGCTCTAAACAGTCAGCAAAAACAAGACCAGGAGCTGACTGTGGATCAAATCATGAATTCCTTATTGCCAAATTCAGACTTAAATTGAAGAAGGTAGGGAAAACCACTAGACCATTCAGGTATGAACTAAATCAAATTCTTTATGATTATACGGTGGAAGTGAGAAATAGATTTAAGGGACTAGATCTGATAGATAGAGTGCCTGGTGAACTATGGACGCAGGGTCCTGACATTATACAGGAGACAGGTATCAAGACCATCCCCATGGAAAAGAAACACAAAAAAGCAAAATGGCTGTCCGGGGAGGCCTTACAAATAGTTGTGAAAAGAAGAGAAGTGAAAAGCAAAGAAGAAAAGGAAAGATATAAGCATCTGAATTCAGAGTTCCAAAGAATAGCAAGGAGACATAAGAAAGCCTTCCTCAGCGATGAATGCAAAGAAATAGAGGAAAACAACAGAATGGGAAAGACTAGAGATCTCTTCAAGAAAATTAGAGATACCAAGCGAACATTTGATGCAAAAATGGGCTCAATAAAGGACAGAAATGGTATGGACCTAACAGAAGCTGAAGGTATTAAGAGGAGGTAGCAAGAATACACAGAACTGTACATAAAGATCTTCACGACCCAGATAATCATGATGGTGTGATCACTCATCTAGAGCCAGACATCCTGGAATGTGAAGTCAAGTGGGTCTTAGAAAGCATCACTATGAACAAAGCTAGTGGAGGTGATGGAATTGCAGTTGAGCCATTTCAAATCCTGAAAGATGATGCTGTGAAAGTGCTGCACTCAATATGCCAGCAAATTTGGAAAAGTCTGCAGTGGCCACAGGACTGGAAAAGGTCAGTTTTCATTCCAATCCCAAAGAAAGGCAATGTCAAAGAATGCTCAAACTACTGCACAATTGCACTTATCTCACATGCTAATAAAGTAATGCTCAAAATTCTCCAAGCCAGGCTTCAGCAATACATGAACCATGAACATCCAGATGTTCAAGCTGGTTTTAGAAAAGTCAGAGGAACCAGATATCAAATTGCCAACATCCATTGGATCAATGAAAAAGCAAGAGAGTTCCAAAAAAACATCTATTTCTGCTTTATTGACTATGCCAAAACCGTTGACTGTGTGGATCACAATAAACTGTGGAAAATTCTGAAAGAGATGGTAATACCAGACCACCTGACCTGCCTCTTGAGAAACCTGTATGCAGGTCAGAAAGCAACAGTTCGAACTGGACATGGAACAACAGACTGGTTCCAAAAAGGAAAAGGAGTACGTCATGGCTGTATATTGTCACCCTGCTTATTTAACTTATATACAGAGTACATCGTGAGTGACGCTGGGCTGGAAGAAGCACAAGCTGGAATCAAGATTGCTGGGAGAAATATCAATAACCTCAGACATGCAGATGACACCACCCTTATGGCAGAAAGTAAAGAGGAATTACAAAGCCTGTTGATGAAAGTGAAAGAGGAGAGTGAAAAAGTTGGCTTAAAGCTCAACATTTTGAGCTTTAAGATTTTGAGCTTCAACATTTTGAGCTTAGTTTTGAGAAAACTAAGATCATGGCATTCGGTCCCATCACTTCACGCAAATAGATGGGGAAACAGTGGCTGACTTTATTTTGGGGGGCTTCAAAATCTCTGCAGATGATGATTGCAACCATGAAATTAAAAGACACTTACTCCTTGGAAGGAAAGTTATGACCAATGTAGATAGCATATTCAAAAGTAGAGATATTACTTTGCCAACAAAGGTCCATATAGTCAAGGCTATGGTTTGTCCAGTGGTCATGTATGGATGTGAGAGTAGGACTGTGAAGAAAGCTGAGCACCGAAGTATTGATGCTTTTGAACTGTGGTGTTGGAGGAACTCTGGAGAGTCCCATGGACTGCAAGGAGATCCAGCCAGTCCATTCTAAAGGAGATCAGTCCTAGATGTTCTTTGGAAGGACTGATGCTAAAGCTGAAACTCCAATACTTTGTCCACCTCATGTGAAGAGTTGACTCATTGGAAAAGACTCTGATGCTAGGAGGGATTGGGGGCAGGAGCAGAAGGGGACAACAGAGGATGAGATGGCTGGATGGCATCACCGAGTCGATGGACATGAGTTTGAGTGAACTCCAGGAGTTGGTGATGGACAGGGAGGTCTGGTTTGCTGTTATTTATGGGGTCTAAAGAGTCAGACATGACTGAGTGACTTAACTGAGAAAATCTAGTATTCTGCTAATCTATTCATAGCTACTGTATAGTTAAAGAAGGGAAGAAAAGGAATAATGTAAAAACAACATGAAGTTAATAAAATGGAATTTTTTTTCATAGATTTCTTTCATATTTTATATATGTATTACATGTATATATTATATACTATATTATATATATACATATATGTATGTATATGCATTTCCCTGGTGGTTCAGATGGTAAAGCATCTGCCTGCAATGGGGGAAACCTAGGTCAGTCCCTTTGTTGGGAAGATCCTTTGGAGAAGGGAATGGCAATTCACTCCAGTATTCTTCCCTGGAGGATTCTATGAACCGAGGAGCCTGGCAGGCTGAAGTCCATGGGGTCACAAAGAGTTGTATACAACTTAGCTACTAACACAGGTACGCACACTCACACACACACACGCACACATATATATGCATACACATACATATACATATTTACACATGTATGAGAGTTTTGCATGTGTTTATCACTTAATAAAATGTAAAATTTAAGATGTGAGATATATCTAATATACCTCCATACAGTTTTCAGTACTGTAATTTAACTTCCAAATTGTCGTTCAGACACTAAGTCGGGTCCAACTCTTTGCAATCCCATGGACTGCAGCATGTGAGGCTCCTCTGTCCTTCACTATCTCCCAGAGTTTTCTCAGTTTCATATCCATTGAGTTGGTGATGCCATGTAGCCATCTCATCCTCTGACTCCCTGTTCTCCTTTTGCCTTCAATCTTTCCCAGTGTCAGGGTCTTTTCAAATGAGTCAGTTCTTCACATCTGGTGGCCAAACTTCTGGAACTTCAGCTTTAGCATCAGTGCTTCCAATGAATATTCAGTGTTGAATTCTTTTAGAATTGACCGGCATGATCTCCTTGACCAAAGGGACTGTAAAGAGCCTTCTCTAGCACTACAATTTGAAAGAATTAATTCTTCAGTGCTCAGGCTTCTTCATGGTCCAACTCTCACATTTTTACATGACTATTGGAAAAACCATAGCTTTTAATAGATGTACCTTTGTTGGCAAACTGATTTCTCTGGTTTTTAATATGCTGTCTAGTTTTATCATAACTTTCCTTCCAAATACTCAAATAATACATTTAATCATATAAATTTTAAAAAGAAGGGAAATCTTAGATTATAAGGAAAATGACATTGCAAATGTGAGCTATTACTTTAAAATGCACTTTTTAAAAATTGAATTTAAAATTTATATATATATATATATATATGTATGTATATGTATCTTTTATGGAAAGCTCTCTGGGACAATTCGGTTAGTTCTTAGAGTGAAGTGTGAACCAATCAACAAATCTTATACATGAGTACATGTTGTAATGTTTTACTCTAATGGATACTCAAGGAATAATATTTTATATAATTTAAAATGCGCTGCCATCCTTTGAATAAAATTGCAAACTACAGACTTTCATATAGGAAATTTTGAAGGTCATGGTCAACAAAATGTAGTTTCAATATAATTTCAAGTTTTTCCTTTATACATTTATGCTCATAAAAACTACCTCAAAACGTGATATATTATTAAAACTATACTATTATTGCCTTTGTTGCTTTTTTCCAAATTTTCAGCCTTTATAATTATTACTAGTTATTTAGGAGTAGCTACATTTTACCCATTTTGTTGCTAATGGCAAAGAGATCTAAGAGCCCAGAATTAACTTTGTTCTATCAAGAACAGTTTTAAAGTGTTTACATAAAAGCCTAGTCAGACATTTCTTTCAGAATAAAAGATTGATTTTTAAACTTTAAAGAAAAATATTTTGTCTAGAAATATATCCTATTTAAATTCTCCAGAGATTTCATTATGATAATCATGAACTCTCCTTTTGGTATACTTATCTCTAAAATTAAATTTTTGTAATTAACTGAAAGTAATGCACTGTGGTGTTTTCTAGTAGTAAAAACAACTGGGTCTCTATGAATAGAGTACATCATTAAATCTCAAATATAATGATCACTTGACTATTCTTCTAACAGACTAATTTTACTTTACAACTATAACTGTATCATATTTATTGCAATATCTTATCACACAAAGATAAATAAGTACTTAGATGCTTAATTGCTGACAAATGGAAAAACAAACATAAACTTCTAGTCCAGTTGTGGAGATGTTGTGGAGGTCAGAGAGAAATCTAAAACTACAAAGAGTTACAGAAAAATCAGTGGGAAACACCTGAGGAAAGAGAAGAAACTTTGACCTGATGAGAAAAGGAAAGGGCTTCCCAGTACTGAGCAGAATCAGTCTCCAGATTTGAGTGAGAAAAAAAAAAAAGACCCCAACCTTATCAGTTGAGTTCAGTTCAGTTCAGTCACTCAGTCTTTGCAACCCCATGAATCACAGCATGCCAGGCATCCCTGTCCATCACCATCTCCCAGAGTTCACTCAAATTCACGTCCATCAAGTCAGTGATGCCATCCAACCATCTCATCCTCCGTCGCCCCTTCTCCTCCAGCCCCCAATCCCTGCCAGCAACAGAGTCTTTTCCAGTGAGTCAAATCTTCACATGAGGTGGCCAAAGTACTGGAGTTTCAGCTTTAGCATCATTCCTTCCAAAGAACACCCAGGACTGATCTCCTTCAGAATGGACTGGTTGGATCTCCTTGCAGTCCAAGGGACTCTCAAGAGTCTTCTCCAACACCACAGTTCAAAAGTATCAATTCTTTGGTGCTCAGCTTTCTCCAAAGTCCAATTCTCACATTCATACATGACCCCTGGAAAAACCGTAGCCTTGACTAAATGGACCTTTGTTGGCAAAGTAATGTCTCTGCTTTTCAATATGCTATCTAGGTTTGTCATAACTTTTCTTCCAAGGAGTAAGTGTCTTTTAATTTCATAGCTGCAGGCACCATCTGAAGTGATTTTGGAGCCCAAAAAGATAAAGTCTGACACTGGTTCCACTGTTTCCCCATCTATTTCCCATGAAGTGATGGGACCAGATGCCATGATCTTCGTTTTCTAGAATATTGAGCTTTAAGCCAACTTTTTCACTCTCCTCTTTCACTTTCATCAACAGGCTTTTTAATTCCTCTTCACTTTTTGCCATAAGAGTGGTGTCATCTGCATATCTGAGGTTATTGATATTTCTCCTGGCAATCTTGATTCCAGCTTGTGCTTCTTCCAGCCTAACATTTCTCATGATGTACTCTGCATGTAAGTTAAATAAGCAGGGTGACAATATACAGCCTTGACATACTCCTTTCCTGTTTGGAACCAGTCTGTTGTTCCATGTCCAGTTCTAACTGTTGCTTCCTGACCTGCATATAGGTTTCTCAAGAGGCAGGTCAGGTGGTCTGGTATTCCCATCTCTTGAAGAATTTTCCACAGTTTATTGTGATCCACACAGTCAAAGGTTTTGGCATAGTTAGTAAAGCAGAAATAGATGTTTTTCTGGAACTCTCTTGCTTTTTCGATGATCCAGCAGATGTTGGCAATTTGATCTCTGGCTCCTCTGCCTTTTCTAAAACCAGCTTGAACATCTGGAAGTTCACGGTTCATGTATTGCTAAAGCGTGGCTTAGAGAATTTTGAGCATTACTTTACTAGCATGTGACATGAGTGAAGACAGAAGTTTAGGGTGAATCAAATATCAGTTTGAGTCACCAGCCTAGATCAGAACCATGGGAGTAGCTTACAAGGGGTATTCATATCCAACCTCTATACCAGACCAATTAAATTAGAATCTAAGGATATGGGAAACAGGCACTTGTATTTGTTCCTGGTTTTGTTGAGATATGATTGACATTTAACATTCTGTACATTTAAAGTGTACAATGTGTTAATTTGATACATTTATAAAATGTGAAATGGTTATTACCATACTATTAGCTACCTCCTCCATCCCATCACAGAATAACAATTTCTTTTTTGTGGTTAGAATACTTAAGATTTATTCTCTAGGCAACAATGAAATATATGATATATGCTGCTGCTAAGTTGCTTCAGTCGTGTCCGACTCTGTGCAACCCCACAGACAGCAGCCCACCAGGCTCCCCCGTCCCTGGGATTCTCCAGGCAAGAACACTGGAGTGGGTTGCCGTTTCCTTCTCCAGTGCAGGAAAGTGAAAGACGAAAGTGAAGTCACTCAGTCGTGTCCCGTGTCTGACTCTTAGCAACCTCATGGACTGCAGTCTACCAGGCTTCTCTGTCCATGGGAGTTTCCAGGCAAGAGTACTGGAGTGGGGTGTCATTGCCTTCTCTGATATGATATATAATATTAGCAATAAAGCTTTTTGGATGGTATGATTATGAAGTCCTGACTAGAAAACTCTTGACCTAGGTAGAGAGTCGAATAAAATATCTGGTCTATGTCCTAAGATACACCAATAATCACAAATCTAGAGGGGTAGGAGAGAAACTGGTACAAAATAGGTCTGGAATGAGCAAGCAAAGGTGGGAAGAAACCAAGAAAATATGATACTTCTGAAACCAAAGGAAGAAAGAATGCCATTAATGCTTCTGGAAGACAGAATAAAATAAACTAAGACATTTTATCATGGTTGGACAAAGCGAAAATCCTTAGTTATCATACCATATGTTGTTTTTAATTAGATTGGAAGAGATACATGTGTAATTCAAATAGTTTATAGAGATTTGAAGAAAAGAGATTAAGAAAGCAAATAATGATGAATGTACTTGACTTCAGGCCTTCTCTGTGAAGAATAACAAAGGAACAGTATTTGGCTAGTGAGAAGAGGGGTTATTGCAGTGTATTTTTTGTGGTAGATAATTTATTGTATTTATTTTCCATTTATAATGTGGTTAACAGGAGGAACATTTTTTTCATCTTGTAAAAATCATAAGACATATTACAGAAGGTCAAAAGATGGCCCTGGGAAGATAAGAGATCTTTTAGCAAAGAAAGGATGTCATAGTATATGGATACACGTGAATGAGAGATTTTCTTCTAGAAATAACACCCCCAAAAGATGTCCTTTTCATTATAGGGGAGTGGAATGCAAAAGTAGGAAGTAAAGAAATACCTGGAGTAATGGTAAAACTTGGCCTTGGAGTACAGAATAAAGTAGGGCAAAGGCTAATAGAGTTTTGCCAAGTAAACACACTGGTCATAGCAAACACCCTCTTCTAACAACACGAGAAGACTCTATACATGAACATTATCAGATAGTCAATACAGAAATCAGGTTGATTATATTCTTTGCAGTCAAAGTTGAGAAGCTCTATACAGTCAGCAGAAACAGACTGGGAGCTGACTGTGGCTCAGATCATGAATCCCTTATTGCCAAATTCAGACTTAAATGGAAGAAAGTAGGGAAAACCACTAGACCATTTAGGTATGACCTAAATCAAATCCCTTACGATTATACAGTGGAAGTGAGAAATAGATTTAAGGGAACTAGATATGATAGAGTGCCTGAAGAACTATGGACGGAGGTTCATGATGTTGTACAAGAGGCAGTGATGAAGACCATCACCAAGAAAAAGAAATGTAAAAAGGCAAAATGGTTTTCTGAGCAGGTCTTACAAACATCTATGAAAAGAAGAGAAGCAAAAGGGAAAGGAGAAAAGGAAAGATATACACATCTGAATGCAGATTTACAAAGAATAGCAAGGAGAGATAAGAAAGCCTTCCTCAGTGATCAATGCAAAGAAATAGAGGAAAACAATAAAATAGGAAAGACTAAAGGTCTCTTCAAGAAAATTAGAGATACCAAGGGAACGTTTCATGCAAAGATGGGCTCAATAAAGGACAGAAATGGTATGGACCTAACAGAAGCATTGGAGAAGGCAATGGCACCCCACTCCAGTACTCTTGCCTGGAAAATCCCATGAATGAAGCCTGGTAGGCTGCAGTCCATGGGGTCGCTAAGGGTCCGACACGACTGAGCAACTTCACTTTCACTTTTCACTTTCATGCATTGGAGAAGGAAATGGCAACCCACTCCAGTGTTCTTGCCTGGAGAATCCCAGGGATGGGAGAGCCTGGTGGGCTGCTGTCTATGGGGTTGCACAAAGTCAGACACGACTGAAGTGATTTAGCAGCAGCAGCAACAGAAGCAGAAGATATTAAGAAGAGGTGGCAAGAATACACAGAAGAACTGTACAAAAAAGATCTTCATGATCCAGATAATCATGATGGTGTGACCATTCACCTACAGCCCGACATCCTGGAATGTAAAGTCAAGTGGGCATTAGGAAGCATCACTATGAACAAAGCTAGAGGAGGTGATGGAATTCCAGTTGAGCTATCTCAAATCCTAAAAAAGGATGCTTTTAAATTGCTTCACTCAATATTCCAGCAAATTTGGAAAACTCAACAGTGGTCACAGGACCAGAAAAGGTCAGTTTTCATTCCAATCCCAAAGAAAGGCAATGCCAAAGAATGCTCAAACTACCGCACAATTGCATTCATTTCACATGCTAGCAAAGTAATGTTCAAAATTCTCGAAGCCATGCTTAAGCAATTTGTGAACTATGAACTTCCAGATGTTCAAGCTGGTTTTAGAAAAGGCAGAGGAATCAGGGATCAAATTGCCAGCATCTGCTGGATCATTGAAAAAGCAAGAGAGTTCCAGAAAAAACATCTATTTCTGCTTTATTGACTATGCCAAAGCCTTTGACTGTGTGGATCACAACAAAATATGGAAAATTCTTAAAGAAATTGGAATAACAGACCACCTTACTTGCCTCCTGAGAAATCTGTATGCAGGTCAGGAAGCCACAGTTAGAACTGGACATGGAAAAACAGACTGGTTCCAAATAGGAAAGGAGTACATTAAGGCTATATATTGTCACCCTGCTATTTAACTTTTTTGCAGAGTACTTCATGAGAAATGCTGGGCTGGATGAAGCACAAGCTGAAATCAAGATTGTTGGGAGAAATATCAATAACCTCAGATATGCAGATGTCACCTTTATGGCAAAAGTGCAAAAGAACTAAAGAGCCTTTTGATGAAAGTGAGACAGGAGAGTGAAAAAGTTGGTTTAAAGCTCAACATTCAGAAAACAAAGATCAGGGCATCCAGTCCTATCAGTTCATGGCAAATAGATGGGGAAACAGTGGGAATAGTGAGAGACATTTTTGGGGGGAGGTGAGTGGTGGGGCTTCAAAATTACTGCAAATGGTGAATGCAGCCATGAAATTCAAAGACACTTACTCCTTGGAAGAAAAATTATGACCAACATAGACAGCTTAATAAAAATCAGAGACATTACTCTATCAACAAAGGTCCATCAGGTCAAAGCTATGGTTTTTCCATTGATCATGTATGGATTTGAGAATTTGACTGTAAAGAAAGCTGAGTGCTGAAGAATAGATGCTTTTGAACTATGGTGTTGGAGAAGATTCTTGAGAGTCCCTTGGACAGCAAGGAGAGCCAACCAGTCCATCCTAAAGGAAATCAGTCCTAAATATTCATTGGAAGGACTGATGCTGAAGCTGAAACTCCAATACTTTGGCCAGGTGATGTGAAGAACTGACTCATTTGAAAAGACCTGATGCTGGGAAAGATTGAAAGTGGGAGGAGAAGGGAACTGCACAGGATGAGTTGGTTGGAGGGCATCACTGACTCAATGGACAGGAGTTTGAGTAAACTCCAGGAGTTGGTGATGGACCAGGAGGCCTGTAGTGCTGCAGTCCATGGCATTGCAAAGAGTTGGACATGACTGTGTGACTGAACTGAACTGTACTGAGAGATGCTAGATTGAATAAAGAATAGTGTAGTTCTTGTTCAATTACTTTTACTTTCTAAATGAGACAATGTCTAAACTTTGGCAGTAGAGAAAAGGAGGAAGCATATTTAGGAAAGATTGAAATTTTCACTTCAGAGAGTGGAATTTAAAAAATTCAAATGGGAAAAAAAGTAAGATTTCCTATGTGCTACACTGTGCTTCGGAGAAGGCAATGCCACCCCACTCCAGTACTCTTGCCTGGAAAATCCCATGGACGGAGGAGCCTGGTAGGCTGCAGTCCAGGGGGTCCCCAAGAGTCAGACACGACTGAGTGATTTCACTTTCACTTTTCACTTTCATGCATTGGAGAAGGAAATGGCAACCCACTCCAGTGTTCTTGCCTGGAGAATCCCAGAGACGGCAGAGCCTGGTGGGCTGCCATCTATGGGGTTGCACAGAGTCAGACACAACTGAAGTGACTTAGCAGCAGCAACACTGTGCTTTTCTTAATTGCTCATACAGACCACAACTAAACATCAAGTAAGCAACTATCATGGTTTTGTCCAGTCATCTTAAGTGACATACAGGAAGATATCATTGGATTTGCAGTTTTAAGAAGTTAGTAGTAGAGAGAAAGGAGAGAGATGGCTGATTGGTTATATTCCATGTGAGAATGATACAATGATGAACAATGGAATCTCAGCTATTGGGAGATAAGATAGCTGGGGAGTAATATGGAAAAAGGACAGGAACAATGAACTAGATTTCTTGATGAACTGAACAATTTTAACATGGGAAAGTAAGATAGAGCAAGTGGTTGGGAAATGGTGATCAGAATGTCATATTTGAAATTAAGATTTTAGAGTTGATACAGTTAACATTGATATGATAGACCAACATGTAGTGTACAGATATGGAAATGAGTAGCTGAGGCTTAGGAAAGGAGAAAATGTTTGAAAAATTTAATTCTGAAAATAGAAGGAAAATGATTACATATTATATTTAGAATTTAAGAGCCTGGAAATAAAATCTCAAAGACATGATTTCTATCAAGGGGACCAAGACAATTCAATCAGTGAAAGGAAATAGTCTTTAAAACAAATGGTGCTTGAACAACTGTATACCACAGTTGTTGTAAAGTGTTATTGTTTCCTCACACCATACATTAAATAAGTCCTTAAAATGAATCATACATCTGGATGTAAGAATTAAAGCTCTAAAATTCTTAGAAGAAAATGGGAGTATATATGTAATATGGAAAAAGGACAGGAACATGAACAAGATCGTCATGACCCAGATTAACCACAGTGGTGTGACCACTCACCTATAGCCAGACAGCCTGGGATGACATGTATGGATGCGAGAGTTGGACTGTGAAGAAAACTGACTGCCAAAGAATTGATGCTTTTGAACTGTGGTGTTGGAGAAGACTCTTGAGAGTCCCTTGGACTGCAAGGAGATCCAACCAGTCCATTCTAAAGAAGATCAGCCCTGGGTGTTCTTTGGAAGGAATGATGCTAAAGCTGAAACTCCACTACTTGGCCACCTCATGAGAAGAGTTGACTCATTGGAAAAGACTCTGATACTGGGAGGGATTGAAGGCAGGAGGAAAAGGGGATGACAGAGGTTGAGATGGCTGCATGACATCACCAAGTCGATGCACGTGAGTTTGAGTGAACTCCGGGAGATGGTGATGGACAGGGAGGCCTGGTGTGCTGCGATTCATGGGGTCGCAAAGAGTCAGACACGACTGAGTGACTGAACTGAACTAGGAAGCATCACTATGAACAAAGCTAGTGGGGGTGATGTTATTCCACTTGAGCTATTTCAAATCTTAAAAGACGATGCTGTTAAAGTATTGCACTCAATATGCTACACAAATTTAGAAAACTCAGCTACACAATTTTGAAAAACTCAGCAGACCTTTTCCATAGTACTGGAAAAGTTCAGTTTTCTTTTCAATCCCAAAGAAGGGCGGTGCCAAAGAATGTTCAAACTAGTGCACAATTGCACTCATCTTACGTGCTAGCAAAGCAATGCTCAAATTCTCCAAGCCAGGCTTCAATAGTATATGAACCGTACACTTCGAGATTTTCAAGCTGGATTTAGGAAAGGCAAAGGAACCATAGATCAAATTGCCAACATCTGCTGGTTAATTGAAAAAGCAAGAGAGTTCCAGAAAAACATCTACTTCTGCTTTATTGATCACGCCAAAGCCTTTGACTGTGTAAATCACAATGAACTGTGGAAAATTCTTCAAGGGATAGGAATACCAGAACACCTTACCTGCCTCCTGAGGAATCTGTATGCAGGTCAGGAAGCAACAATTAGGACCAGACATGGAACAACAGACTGGTTCCAAATCAGGAAAGGAGTACATCAAGGCTAGTATTGTCACCC
The DNA here is from genome assembly GCF_029378745.1 of Bos indicus. Lineage (NCBI taxonomy): Eukaryota > Metazoa > Chordata > Mammalia > Artiodactyla > Bovidae > Bos > Bos indicus. The sequence continues at coordinate 55,187,367 of NC_091765.1, read as the reverse complement.
TGCTTACTTAACTTATATGCCGAGTACATCATGTGTAATGCCAGCCTGATGGAGCACATGCTGGGATCAAGATTGCCATGAGAAATATCAACAACCACAGATACACAGCTGATTCCACCCTTACAGCAAAAGTGAAAAGGAATTTAAGAGCCTCTTAATGAAAGTGAAAGAGGATTGTGAAAAAGCTGGTTTAAAACTCAACATTCAAAAAACAAAGATCATTGCATATGGTCCCATCACTTCATGGCAAATAGATGGGGAAATAATAGAAACAGTGACAGAATTTATTTTTTTGGGTTCCAAAATCAGTGCAGATATGGTGACTGCAGCCATGAAATTAAAAGATGCTTGCTCCTTGGAAGAACAGCTATAACCAACCTAGACAGCATATTAAAAACAGAGACATTACTTTGCTGACAAATGTCTGTCTAGTCAAACCTATGGTTTTTCCTGTAGTCATGTATGGATGTGAGAGTCATGTATGGACTATAAGGAAAGCTGAGTGCTGAAGAATTGATGCTTTTGAACTGTGGTGTTGGAGAAGACTCTTGAAGATTAAACCATTCAATCCTGAAGGAATTCAGTCCTGAATATTCATGGAAGGACTGATGCTGAAGCTAAAACTCCAATACTTTGGTCACCTGATGCTAAGAACTGAATCACTAGCAAAGACTCTGATGTTGGAAAACTTTGAAGGCAGTAGGAGAAAGGGATGACACAGGATGAGATAATTGAAGGGCATCATTGACTCGATGGACTTGAGTCTGAGAAAACTGTGGTAGTTGGTGGTGGACAACGAAGCCTGGTGTGTTACAGTCCCTGGGGTCAGAAAGAGTCGAACACGACTGAGCTACTGAACTGAACTGAAGTAATCCATCCATGTTTCCCACTATGCATTCATACTAATAGTCAACCATTATACATGGATTGATTGAGCATCTATTAAAATCCAGGTTAACTGAATAAATATTCTAATCAAAGACAGAACAAGATGTACAGCAGTGTTTTTTTTTTTTCTTTAAGGATAAATTTTAATAAGTGATTTCTGGTTTATTTTTGCTTTCTTTGGAATATTTTGATAACATTCAATTATTCATCAGTTGAGTATGTGATTAAATTTAATATACACTTATAAACTAATTACATATGGAGAAAGGTTAGACAAAATATACAAATAGATACATATATCATAAACTAAATCAATTAACCAAGCTAGTATAAGTCATACAGTTGGTATAAAAGAAAAAATAAAATGCAATGAAGTTATCTTAAAAATATTCCTCTGTGATTTCTTTGTAGCCAGTTTCTGCTATTCTTTATGTAATGATTTAGCTGTATTTTTTTCATTCTGAGGGTTGAAAACTTCAAGCAACATAAAAGTAGAATAGTATAACAAATTTCTGCATTTGTTACTCAACTTTAAAGGTCATCCATGCAAGAATAATAAATTTCATCTATACCCCACCCTCTACATTCTCCAATATCATATCCTTTGATTCACAGATATTTCACTAGGTATCTCAAAAAGTTGAACTTAAAGAAATAATCATGATAACTATAACATGTGTCTGAATTAAAAGTCTGAACATTTTAATTTGAAATCTTTCACTCAAATATACAGTTGCCTTATAAATGTCAAATGTTTTCCTATTTTTGCCTTTATTGGTTTTATTTATTAATAGATCAGGTCAAAAACAAGTCTAAACATTAGTATTAGCTGATGTCTCTTTACACTCTTTATTTATATATTTTTTCCCTCTATTTCTCATGCTTTTCATTTTCCTTATAATTTATTGGATGAAGAAACCAGGTGATTTCTCATACAGTATTACCACAAACTTTTGTTTTTCTGAATTTCCTTTAAATTTCAGTTGATTAATTTCAAGGCATATAATTATCATGACACCTGTAAGTAAACTATAGTTAATATATAATATATAATACCTAAAAGTGAATCTCTAATTGAGATAATTATACTTAGGCCATCCTTGAATATTTTTCTGTAGCTTTGTGGCTTTCAATTATTTAAAAAAATAAAAACAAAAAAACTAACACATATTTGAAAAAAGAATGATTGAAAACGCAACTGGATTTAAACTCCCTATTAAGAAATATTGTAATACATTGAAATATATATGCATATACTCATATTTGAATAATCTGATAAGCAAAGAAATACAATACTCTCTACTGTTTTATTATGAATAAACAGTTTAATAATTTTTTTGGAAAATAACCTCCTGTATTTAACCTGAAGTGATTCACAGTGGCCACTAAAATTTGGAGAAAATTATTCTAGTTGCTAATGTAATTCTATTTACATGATAAAACTACAATTATCTCAGGAATTATTACTGCTCTCAGTCTTGGGGTATTCAACTGAAGATTTTTTATTGAAAATGGCCTTTTTCCTGACTAATAATGCTAGGTAAACATATTATTAATTACACAAAGATACTGCAAAAACATTGTTAGTATATAGAAACACAACTGATTTGATATATTTATATTGTACCCTGCAGTTATACTGAATTTATTAGCTAGCTTTAACTGTTTTTTGGAGGTATCTTTAGGATTTTCTGCATATTAAACATAACATCTGCAAATAGAGACAATTTGTCCTTTTCAGTATGGATGTCTTTATTTCTTTTTCTTGATTGATTAGTTTGGATGTGCAGGACTCTGTTGAATAGGAGTAATGAGAGTGGGCACTCTAGTCTACCCCTAATCTTAAGAGGACAGCTTTTCATCTCAATGTGATGTTATCTGTGAGCTTGTCATACATGGCACTTATTCTGTTAAGGTATGTTCCTTCTATAGGGAGTTTTTATCATGAATGGATATTAATTTCATCAAATACTTTTTCTGAATATATTGAGATGATCATATGATTTTTACCCTTCATTTTGTTAATGTTGTATTATCATGTTAATTGATTTGCTGATGTTAAACCATCTTGGCATCTCAGTGATACATCCCATCTGATCATGCATATAATCCTTTAATATGCTATTAAATTTTGTTTGCTAGTATTTTGTTGAGAATGTTTGCATCTATATTCATCACTGATGTTTTCCTATAATTTTCTTTTCTTGTTGCATCCTTGTCTAGCTTTGCTGTTGGGGTAATTCTGGCCTATTAAAATAAGTTGAGGAGTAGTCTCTTTTCTTCAGCTTTTTGGAAAACTTGGAGAAAAGTTATTGTTAATTTTTCTTTAAATATTTGCTAGAATTCCTTAATGAAAGCATCTGCTCCTAGTACTTTTTAAGAGGGGAGGCTTTTGATTACTGATTTAATCTGTTTGAATAGACATTTTTTCAAGGAATACATTCAAAATGTGCCTGTTTGCTAACAGACACATGAAAAGGTGCTCAACATCACGCATCATCAGGGAAATGCAAACCAAAACCAGGATGAGATATCACCTTACATCTGTCAGAAAGGCTATTATAAATAAGAGAAGAGATCACAAGTGTCGATGAGGATTTGGGGATAAAAAGGAACTCTTCACCATTGTTGGGCGGAATGAAATTGATGCAGCCACTAGTGAAATAACATGAAGATTTGTTCAGAAATTAAAAATAGAGCTGACATATGACCCAGCACTCCCATTTCTGGGTATATATCTAAAGTAATTAAAATCACTATTTTGTAGAGATATCTGCACATTCATATTCACTACAGCATTATTCACAATAGCCAAGACAAGGAAACAATCTAAGTGTCCATCAACAGATGAATGGATAAGGAAAAGTGAGACATTTGTATTATTATATACCATTGTATAATAATATGTAGTATTATTCGGCCATAAGACAGAAGGAAATATTGCCATTTGTGATAGCATGGATGGACCTTTAGGGAATCATATGAAGTAAAAGAAGTCACACAGAGAAAGAAAAATACTGTATGATCTAATTTATGTGTAAAATTTAAAAAGCCAAATTCATAGATACATAGAGTAGGATGGTGGTTGTCAAGGGCTCGGGATTAGGAGGAAAGGAGAGGTTGGTAAAAGGGTACAAACTTCCAATTATGAGATGAATAAATTCTAGAGAGTCTAATCTACAGCAAGATGACTATTAGTTCAGTTCAGCCAGCCAGTCATGTCCAACTCTTGGTGACCCCATGGACTGCAGCATTGCAGGTTTCCCAGTCGATTACCAACTCCTGGAACTTACTCAAACAAATGTCCATGGAGTGAATGATACCATCCAACCAACTCACCCTCTGCCATCCCCTTCTCCCTCCACCTTCAATCTTTTCCAGCATCAGGGTCTTTTCAAATGAGTCAGCTGTTCGCATCAGGTGGCCAAAATATAGGAGTTTCAGCTTCAACATCAGTCCTTCCAATGAATATTCAGGACTGATTTCCATTAGGATAGACTAGTTGGATCTCCTTGCTATCCAAGGGACTCTCAAGAGTCTTCTCCAACACCACAGTTCAAACGCATCAATTCTTCAGCACTCAGCTTTCTTTACAGTCCAAATCTCATATCCATACATGACTACTGGAAAAACAATAGCTTTGACAAGATGGACTTTTGTTGACAGAGTAATGTCTCTGCTTTTTAATATGCTGTCTAGGTTGGTCATAGTTTTTCTTTCAAGGAGCAAGCGTCTTTTAATTTCATGGCTGCAGTCACCATCTGCAGTGATTTTGGAACCCAAGAAAATAAAGTTTTTGTCACTGTTTCCACTGTTTCCCCATCTATTTCCCATGAAGTGATGGGACCAGATGCCGTTATCTTAGTTTTCTGAGTGTTGAGTTTTAAACCAGCTTTTTCACTCTCCTCTTTCACCTTCATCAAGAGACTTTTATCTCCTTTTCACTTTCTGCCATATGTGTGGTATCATCTGTGTATCTGGGGTGTTTGATATTTCTCCCAGCAATCTTGACCCAAGTTTGTGCTTCATCCAAACCAGCATTTTGTGCTATGTACTCTGCATAGAAGATAAATAAGCAGGGTGCTAGTATACAGTCTTGACATACTCCTTTTCTTATTTGGAAGCAGTCCATTGTTTCATGTCTGGCTCTAACTGTTGCTTATTGATATGCATACAGATTTCTCATGAGGCAGGTAAGGTGTTCTGGTATTTCCATCTCTTGAAGAATTTTCAGTTTTTTGTGATCTACACAGTCAAAGACTTTGGTGTAATCAATAAAGCAGAAGTAGATGATTTTCTGGAATTATCTTGCTTTTCTTATGATCCAATGAATGTGAAAATGCAAAAAGATGAGTATAGTTAACAATATATTAGTAATATACTTGAAAGTTTCTAAAAAGTAGATCTTAAATATTCTCACTAACAAAAAAAAGGTAACTAGGTAATTTGATAGATGTTTTAACTAAGTAATCTTATTATGGTAACCAGTTCACCATAAGGACTGTCTTTAAATATTGTGTGTGTGTGTTAGTCATTCAGTCATGTATGACTCTTTGTGATACATCCCATGGGCTATAGCATTCCAGGCTCCTCTGTCCATGGATTTTTCCAGACAAGAATACTGGACTGGGTTTCCATTTTATACTCCAAGGGCTCTTCCCCACCCAGAGATCAAACCTGCATCTCTGGCACCACTTGCATTGGCAGGTGGATTCTTTACTCCTCAGTTCAGTTCAGTTCAGTCACTCAGTCATGTCTGACTCTTTGCAACCCCATGAACTGAAATACGACAGTGTCCTCCTTGTCCATCACCACTTCCCGGTGTTTATCCAAACTCATGTCCATTGACTTGGTGATGCCATCCCACCACCTTATCCTCTGTCGTCCCCTTCTCCTCCTGACCTCAACCTTTCCCAGCATCAGGCTCTTTTCAAATGAGTCAGCTCTTCGAATCAGGTGGCCAAAGTAATGGAGTTTCAGCTTCAACATCAGTCCTTCCAATGAACACTCACACTGATCTCCTTTAGGATGGACTGGTTGGATCTCCTTGCAGTCCACATCAGATCAGATCAGATCAGTCACTCAGTCGTGTTTGACTCTTTGCTACCCCATGAATTACAGCACGCCAGGACTCCCTGTCCATCACCAACTCCCAGAGTTCACTCACACTCACGTCCATTGAGTCAGTAAGGCCATCCAGCCATCTAATCCTCTGTCGTCCCCTTCTCCTCCTGCCCCCAATCCCTCCCAGCATCGGAGTCTTTTCCAATGAGTCAACTCTTCACATGAGGTGGCCAGAGTACTGGAGTTTCAGCCTTAGCATCATTCCTTCCAAAGAACACCCAGGGCTGATCTTCTTTAGATTGGACTGGTTGGATCTCCTTGCAGTCCAAGGGACTCTCAGGAGTCTTCTCCAACACCACAGTTCAAAAGCATCAATCCTTTGGCGCTCAGCCTTCTTCACAGTCCAACTCTCACATCCATACATGACCACAGGAAAAACCATAGCCTTGACTATATGGACCTTTGTTGGCAAAGTAATGTCTCTGCTTTTGAATATGCTATCTAGGCTGGTCATAACTTTCCTTCCAGGGAGTAAGCGTCTTTTAATTTCATGGCTGCAGTCACCGTCTGTAGTGATTTTGGAGCCCAGAAAAATAAAGTCTGACACTGTTTCCACTGTTTCCCCATCTATTTCCCATGAAGTGATGGGGCCACATGCCATGATCTTCGTTTTCTGAATGTTGAGCTTTTAGCCAACTTTTTCACTCTCCACTTTCACTTTCATCAAGAGGCTTTTGAGTTCCTCTTCACTTTCTGCCATAAGGGTGGTGTTATCTGCATATCTGAGGTTATTGATATTTCTCCTGGCAATCTTGAATCCAGCTTGTGTTTCTTCCAGTCCAGCGTTTCTCATGATGTACTCTGCATATAAGTTAAATAAGCAGGGTGACAATATACAGCCTTGATGAACTCCTTTTCCTATTTGGAACCAGTCTGTTGTTCCATGTCCAGTTCTAACTGTTGCTTCCTGACCTGCATACAAATTTCTCAAGAGGCAGATCAGGTGGTCTGGTATTCCCATCTCTTTCAAAATTGTCCACAGTTTATTGGGATCCACACAGTCAAAGGCTTTGGCATAGTCAATAAAGCAGAAATAGATGCTTTTCTGCAACTCTCTTGCTTTTTCCATGATCCAGCAGATGTTGGCAATTTGATCTCTGGTTCCTCTGCCTTTTCTAAAACCAGCTTGAACATCAGGAAGTTCACAGTTCACATATTGCTGAAGCCTGGCTTGGAGAATTTTAAGCATTACTTTACTAGCATGTGAGATGAGTGCAATTGTGCAGTAGTTTGAGCATTCTTTGGCATTGCCTTTCTTTGGGATTGGAATGAAAACTGACATTTTCCAGTCCTGTGGCCACTGCTGAATTTTCCAAATTTGCTGGCATATTGAGTGCAGCACTTGCACAGCATCATCTTTCAGGATTTGGAATAGCTCAGCTGGAATTCTATCACCACCACCTTTGTTCGTAGTGATGCTTTCTAAGGCCCACTTGAATTCACATTCCAGGATGTCTGGCTCTAGATGAGTGATCACACCATCGTGATTATCTGGGTCATGAAGACCTTTTTTGTACAGTTCTTCTGTGTATTCTTGCCATCTCTTCTTAATATCTTCTGCTTCTGTTAGGTCCATACCATTTCTGTCCTTTATCAAGCCCATCTTTGCATGAAATGTTCCTTTGGTACCTGATTTTCTTGAAGAGATCTCTAGTCTTTCCCATTCTGTTGTTTTCCTCTATTTCTTTGCATTGATCACTGAAGAAGGCTTTCTTATCTCTTCTTGCTATTCTTTGGAACTCTGCATTCAGATGTTTATATTTTTCCTTTTCTCCTTTGCTTTTTCTTCTCTTCTTTTCACAGCTATTTGTAAGGCCTCCCCAGACAGCCATTTTGCTTTTTTGCATTTATTTTCCATGGGGATGGTCTTGATCCCTGTCTCCTGTACAATGTCATGAACCTCATTCCATAGCTCATCAGGCACTCTATCTATCAGGTCTAGGCCCTTAAATCTATTTCTTACTTCCACTGTATAATCATAAGGGACTTGATTTAGGTCATACCTGAATGGTCTAGTGGTTTTCCCTACTTTCTTCAATTTCAATCTGAATTTGGCAATAAGGAGTTCATGGTCTAGCTACAGTCAGCTCCTGGTCTTTTTTTTGCTGACTGTATAGAGCTTCTCCATCTTTGGCTGCAAAGAACATAGTCAATCTGATTTCGGTGTTGACCATATGGTGATGCCCATGTACAGAGTCTTCTTTTGTGTTGTTGGAAGAGGGTGTTTGTTATGACCAGTGCATTTTCTTGGCAAAACTCTATTAGTCTTTGCCCTGCTTCATTTTGTACTCCAAGGCCAAATTTGCCTGTTACTCCAGGTATTTCTTGACTTCCTACTTTTGCATTCCAGTCCCTTATAATGAAAAGGACATCTTTTTTGGGTGTTAGTTCTAAAAGGTCTTATAGGTCTTCATAGAACCGTTCAACTTCTGCTTCTTCAGTGTTACTGGTTGGGGCATAGGCTTTGATTACTGTGATACTGAATGGTTTGCCTTGGAAACGAACAGAGATCATTCTGTCGTTTTTGAGATTGCATCCAAGTACTGTATTTCGGAGTCTTTTGTTGACCATGATGGCTACTTCATGTCTTCTGAGGGATTCCTGCCCACAGTAGTAGATATAATGGTTATCTGAGTTAAATTCACCCATTCCAGTCCATTTCAGTTCGCTGATTCCTAGAATGTCGACATTCACTCTTGCCATCTCTTGTTTGAGCACTTCCAATTTGCCTTGATTCATGGACCTGACATTCCAGGTTCCTGTGCAATATTGCTCTTTACAGCATCGGACCTTGCTTCTATCACCCACCAGTCACATCCACAGCTGGGTATTCTTTTTGCTTTGGCTTCATCCCTTAATTCTTTCTGGAGTTATTTCTCCACTGATCTCCAGTAGGATATTGGGCACCTACTGACCTGGGGAGTTTCTCTTTCAAGAGTCTTCTCCAACATCACAGTTCAAAAGCATCAATTCTTTGGCACTCAGCTTTCTTTAAAGTCCAACTCTCACATCCATACATGACTACCGGAAAAACCATAGCTTTGACTAGAAGGACCTTTGTTGACAAAGTAATGTCTCTGCTTTTTAATATGCTGTCTAGGTTGGTCATACCTTTCCTTCCAAGGAGTAAGCAGCTTTTAATTTCATGGCTTCAATAATCCTCTGCAGTTTTTTGGATCCCCCCAAAATAAAGTCAGCCACTGTTTCCACTCTTTCCCCATCTATTTCCCATTAAGTGATGGGACCAGATGACATGATCTTCGTTTTCTGAATACTGAGCTTTAAGCCAACTTTTTCACTCTCTTCTTTCACTTTCATCAAGAGGCTCCTTAGTTCTTCTCCACTTTCTGCCATAAAAGTGGTGTTATCTGCTTATCTGAGGTTATTGATATTTCTCTTGGCAATCTTGATTCTAGCTTGTGCTCCTTCTAGCCCGGTATTTTTCATGATGTACTCTGCATATAAGTTAAATAGCAGGGTGACAATATACAGCCTTGACATACTCCTTTTCCTGTTTAGAACCAGTCTGTTGTTCCATGTCCAGTTCTAACTGTTGCTTCCTGACCTGCATATAGGTTTCTCAAGAGGCAGGTCAGGTGGTCTGGTATTCCCATCTCTTGAAGAATTTTCCACAGTTTATTGTGATCCACACAGTCAAAGGCTTTGGCATAGTTAGTAAAGCAGAAATAGATGTTTTTCTGGAACTCTCTTGCTTTTTCGATGATCCAGCAGATGTTGGCAATTTGATCTCTGGCTCCCCTGCCTTTTCTACATCCAGCTTGAACATCTGGAAGTTCATAGTCCATGTTTTGCTAAAGTCTAGCTCGGAGAATTTTAAGCATTACTTTACTAGTGTGTGAGATGAGTGCAATTGTGCAGTAGTTTGAGCATTCTTTGTCATTGTCTTTCTTTGGGATTGGAATGAAAACTGACCTTTTCCAGTCCTGTGGCCACTGCTGGCATATTGAGTGCAGTAGTTTCACAGCATCATATTTTAGGATTTGAACTAGCTCAACTGGAATTCCTTCACCTCCACTGGCTTTGTTCATAGTGATGCTTCCTAAGGCCAACTTGACTTCACATTCCAGGATGTCGGCTCTAGGTGACCAATCACACCATCATGGTTCTGGGTTGAGAAGATCTCTTTTGTACAGTTCTTCTGTGTATTCTTACCACCTCTTTTTAATCTATTTTGCTTATGTTAGGTCCATACTATTTCTGTCCTTTATTGATCCCATCTTTGCATGAAATATTCCCTTTGTATCTCTAATTTTCTTGAAGAGATCTCTAGTCTTTCCCATTCTATTGTTTTACTCTGTATCTTTGCACTGATCACTGAGGAAGGCTTTCTTATCTCTCCTTGCTATTCTTTGAAACTGTGCATTCAAATGGGTATATCTTTCCTTTTCTCCTTTTCTTTTCACTTCTCTTTTCTTCACAGCTATTTGTAAGGCTTCCTCAGACAGCCATTTTGCTTTTTTGCATTTCTTTTTCTGGGCGAAGGTCTTGATACCTGTCTCCTGTACAATGTCACAAACCTCTGTCCATACTTCATCAGGCACTCTATCAGATCTAGTCCCTTGAATCTATTTCTCACTTCCACTGTATAATCGGAAGCGATTTGATTTAGGTCATACCTGAATGGTCCAGTGGTTTTCCCTACTTTCTTCAATTTAAGTCTGAATTTGGCAATGAGGAGTTCATAATCTGAGCCACAGTCAGTTCCTGGTCTTGTTTTTGCTGACTGTATAGAGCTTCTCCATCTTTGACTGCAAAGAATATTATCAATCTGATTTCGGTGTTGACTATCTTTACTACTAACATCACCTAATGTTAATTAGATTGCACTAGAAAATATTATGTAAAAACTGTCAGAACTGTTTTCCATTTTTAATAGGTTAAAGATCATTTTGGAAAGAAAAGATCAGTAGCCTCAAATTTTTAAATATGATTTTACTCTTTGTGGTAACTGAATGTATTATAATTCAAGACTTTAGAGTCTAATGTCATATTTATGATCTTAAATTACCTATATAAATGTATACTGTAGTGATCATTTGTGGAGACTCATTACTCAAGAGGAGGTGTTTATCTAGGAGATAAAACAAGTATTATTATAATTTGAAAGTGCATGCATCCTGGTCTTTTTTTCTTTCCAATAAGTAGGGTTCTGGATTTGATTTTCAATTTTTTAAAAAAAAATCTCCTTTCACATTCTTTCTAATTGCTTCTTTATACCTTGGTATATTTGTCAAAGATAAGAAAGGTAATAAGTAGACAGTAAAGACAGGAAAATATTTAAAACAAAAATATATATATATATATATATACACCAAGCACTAGTGATGGTATAAGACTTTGGGATTTTGGAATTGGTAAGAAAAGCTCTAGAACACCTACAGGAAACACAAATGGGAGAGAAAAGTGGATTTTATGATTATTTTTAAGGACTATCTTTTGCTTCAACAACATAAATTAACTTACAACATTTTGAGAATTTTTCTGTAGTGTTTGGATAGTACTTCATTGAACTAGATATATAATGATCTGAGATTGACTGTATAGATTGAAACTTCAACAAGACAATAGAAGACGTGCAAGTCTTGCAAGAAATAATTTTAGAAAATCTTTGACATTGAAACATGTATAATATCATATATGAAACAAGTTGCCAGTCCAGGTTTGATGCACGATACTGGATGCTTGGGGCTAGTGCACTGGGATGACCCAGAGGGATGGTATGGGGAGGGAGGAGGGAGGAGGATTCAGGATGGGGAACACATGTATACCTCTGGTGGATTCATGTTGATGTATGGCAAAACCAATACAATATCGTAGTTAAAAAATAAAATAAAAAAATAAAAATAAAATTTAAAAAAGAGAGAAAAAAAGAAAATCCCTTTTCTAGTTTAAGAATAATAATATCACAGGGGCATTCTAACTTGAGGGTAAATAGAGTGGAACACAAAGAAGGAGAAGGAATATATTCTAAATTGTTAGACACGAATACATGACAATAGATTTTGGATACATGTGATTACAGAAGTGTATGTTAAAATCAAGGTCTCAAGCTTTCTGATATACTTATTCTTTTTTTTTTTTTCTTTACTAAGTCACTGCTGTTAAGTCGCTTCAGTTGTGTCCCAACTCTGTGTGACCCCATAAACAGCAGCCCACCAGGCTCCCTGGTCCCTGGGATTCTCCAGACAAGAACACTGGAGTGGGTTGCCATTTCCTTCTCCAATGCACGAAAGGGAAAAATGAAAGTGAAGTCGCTTAGTCGTGTCCGACTCTTAGCGACCCCATGGACTGCAGCCTACCAGGCTCCTCTGTCCATGGGATTTTCCAGGCAAGAGTACTGGACTGGGTTGTCATTGCCTTCTCCTACTAAGTCACTGGCAGACACTAATTAGAAAATCCAAACTAATTCAGTGGATAGCTTTTTGACTTCCCTTTGTCTTCATCCTTTCATATATTATTTCTGGGCACATTTTCAAGTACTAAATTAAAATATGATAGCTGGCATGAAATTTACCCCATGGTTAATTTCTTCAAGCTGGTCTTTGAAACCTGTCCTACTTTGACGAATATAAAATCTAAATGTGGTCTTTAAAACTATTTGAAAATTAAAAAAGAAAAAAAGTTTGTGACTTAAAATAGGTGAAAACACAATGCTGAGAGAATAAACTATTTTCAAACACACACAGTATGGTAGATAAGTTATTCTAAAATGGAAATGTAATAGTATATTAACAAATGCCTATATCCCATTCAGTGTCATTCATCCCAATATTCCTTACTGAATACCATGTCTGTGACAGCCAATTTGTTACGCACTGGAGATTAAAAGATGAGCAAGTTAGAGATAGTTTTTGTGCTTTTGGCTCTTGTAGCCTAATTATCCTAATGGAGGAAAGAAAAGTAAAAAATAAAATAAAACCCAGATTGTTGTAGGTTTTTATGGTCAGACCTATATATAGTTCATCTAGATTAGCTAACATGGACCATGGTCCTAGAAGGTATATGAGAGATAGAGAAACAAAGATTAAATAAAGTATTTATTGAGGTTTAAAATTAATCTCCTGCATGCATGCATACTCAGTCACATCTAACAGACTCTGGGACCCCATGGACTGTAGCCCGCCAGGCTCCTCTGTCCCTGGGATTTTCCAGGCAAGAATACTAGCATGGGTTGCCATTTCCTCCTCCAGGGTTTTTCCTGACTCAGGGATGAAGCCCGCATCTCATTTATCTTCTGTATTGATAGGCAGATTCTTTGCCCACCGGTTTGTGTGTGAAGTCACTTTAAGTCATGTCTGACTCTTTGTGACCCTATGGACTACAGCCCGCCAGGGTCCCCTGTCCATGGGATTCTCCAGGCAAGAATACTGGAGTAGTACTGCCATTTAACCTGCTGGAGTAGGTTGCCATTTCCTTCTACAGGGGATCTTTCCAACTCAAAGATCCAACCTACCTCTCTTACATCTCCTGCATTGGCAGTCAGGTTCTTTACCACTAGCACCACCTAGGAAGTCCCTGGAAAGCCCACACAAGTGATCAAATCCAATTTAACTATCTGAGAGACAGTACAGTAGTTGCAGGGAGCAATTTGCACTTATCTGCCTAGATTAACATTCAAGTTCTATTATTTCTCAGCCAAGTTACTTAATCTTCAGCATTTCAAATTCCTTATCTATAAAATGAAGCAGATAATGAAAATAAAAATAAAACTAACTTTAAAGATACATATCAAAAAGCAGAGACATTACTTTGCCAACAAAGGTCCATCTAGTCAAAGTAGTAGTCAGTATGGATGTGAGATTTGGACTTTATAGTCCAACTGAGCACTGAAGAATGGATACTTTTGAACTATGGTGTTGGAGAAGACTCTTGAGAGTCCCTTGGACTGCAAGGAGATCAAACTAGTCCATCCTAAAGGAAATCAGTCCTGAATATTCATTGGAAGGACTGATGCTGAAACTGAAACTCCAATACTTTAGCCACCTGATGCGAAGAACTGACTCATTGGAAAAGACCCTGATGCTGGGAAAGATTAGGGAGGGAAGAGAAGGAGACACCAGAGGATGAGATGGTTGAATGGCATCACCGACTCAACGGACGTGAGTTTGAGTAAACTCCGGGAGTTGGTGACGGACAGGGAGGCCTGGCGTGCTGCAGTCCGTGGGGTTGCTAAGAATTAGGTACTACTGAGCGACTGAACTGAATTGAACTTTATGGTTGCTGACTGAGTTAAGATATGCACGATTCATTTAACAGTGTTTGACATATACTGAATGCTAAAAATAATATTATTTTCTTTTTACTGTGTAACAGGAAAATTACTGGACTTTGTTAAGATGATTTTGTAATACTACTACTAGTTCTTTTTTCTGTTAGCTGTTGCTGTGTAAATCTTAAAACGACAGTTTATTATTATCTCTTTCTGGACTATATATTGAATATGCTCAACTGGATGGTTATAATGCATTGTCACTTATGCTTATATAGTCAACTGTCAGGTGGAGCTGCACTAATCTGAAGGCTTGAATGGGCTAGATTTGCACAATGACCACACACAGAGTTAATAGTTGGTGCTGTCATCTGAGGAACGCCTTTGGTGTTTCTAAATAGAGTGACTATATATTCTCCATGAGGCATGGAAAGGGCAGATGAACTTTAGAATGGACCCTCTTAAGAGTGAATACCCCTCCAAGAGACCCGATGGAAGCTTCAAGGCTTCTTATGACCATATCTCAGTAGTCCTAAAACTCCACTTTCACTCTATTTCATTGGTCAGACAACTTACAAAGGCCAGTCCACATATAAACAGAGGTGAATTTAACTTTACTTGTCAATGGCAAAAGCAGCAAATAGTTTAAGGCCATCTTCAAACTGCTTCACTTGTGATGAACCGGCCATGTAATAATCTTTACTGACACGAGTCATCATTATCAGTACTTATATTTATCATCATTTCACACAATAATAACTTATAATATAGATATTATTTTCAGTTTTTCCAAATAAGGAAGGATAATGATAGAAGCCAAGTGGATTAATGAAGCTCATATTACCTAGGAAACAGAGAGACAGTTTTATCTTGGACCTTCTGATTCCAGAACACACAAAATGCAGTATCTTTACAAAAAGTAGAAAAGTAAAATGCAACTTACTTCAGTATTTAAATTAAAAAATACTTTTTAAATCTTAAATGAATCATTAAATATTAGAGTGAGAGGAAAATAAAGATTATAATTTTAAATTATCTTAATTTGTAATAAGTACTTGCTACATTGTTCTACTTTAATAATATTTTTTGAAAATGGTTCAAATTTATAGGTTTATTCAACATTATAGCTTTAGATAAGATGTAGCGAATACTCTGTGTCTTGCTTTAAAACTAACATGTAAATGCAAATATTGAACTTTACTATGGGTGAAATTATTCACCACTAACCTGCTTGTATAATTTGTTTGTTGATGTCTAATGTTGAACTTTCTTTCTTCAGATTCCAACTTTATAGTCAATAGTGCAAAGCATAATTATATATGAAAGAGTGAATATCATAATTTCAAGTTAATATCTCAGTGGGCTATTAGGCAGAAGATTATCAAAACTTTAAATAAAGGCAATGTTTAATTACAAATATAGCCACCCAAAAGTCACCCAAAAGCAGAATTTTAGGGCCACTGAACAAAAACTCTTGGGAGAATAATTTTTCTCTTAAAATCTCAGCCTATGTTCTTGCATACTAATTAAATCATGCCTGTTTTATTTTAAAAGCACAAGCTTACTACTTGCCCTAAGGATACATTTTATTATCATGTGCAATAAGAAATGTTATTCTGCTTCAGGAGATAAAAGCAATTTAATTTGAGTCTCTCTGGAAACTAAAGCATCAGCACAGCTAGTCATCTGTAACATCCCTGGCTATTATCTTTTAGTAAACTATTTCACACTGTCATTAATAAATGTGATATTTTTGTATACTGAGATTATTACAAGATGATACTGTTGCATCTTGCCCCTTATAGCCAGAAAAAATCCACTTGCAGGTATGATAAGTCGCTTCTGCTTAAAAGATTTTTGCTTAGATCATTCTCAATTTTTAAAAAAGCAGCCAAATTAAAAAGCAGAAGGTATTCTATAGAAAGCCAGGCAGGGACTATTCAGCATTCTTATTTTATTAAAAAAAAAAAAACTTCTGAGATTAAAAAAAATTCCATTATAATCTCCTGAGCTTTCTAGATCAGTTTCACAGTCCATGTAGGCTTTAACCAATCATAGCGTGTTGCCTAATGGTGTTAATGGGAATTCATTTCTTCTTCTAATTAAACACAGATGTAGATCTAAAATTTAAGAAAAAGAGAAAAGCTGTATTCCCTTGCCAAGCACATAATTTCTCTTTTTTGTACACTACAGGGTCGTTGACAGTACCCAGGAGCCTAACACAGATGCACATTAATTACTCGTTCTCTAATTACTAGGGTACCAATATAACTGCTCAACCATTCATTATACATTCTTCTCAACTCTGCAAAACCCCAGAGACATATGCATGAAGCACACCACTTGGCAACATTAATTGAACCCTATTAACTCATAAAATTTATGAAAAGTGCAGCTATTAATAAAAAAGTGTTCTTTCATTCAGTCCACGGAACCCACAATGTACAAATGATCATTTTCCTTGTGCAATATATTGGATATCGGACAATGCAGCTGCTCACAGATTGTTAATTATCAGGAATACATCAACAGGATTAGACTAGAATCCTGGTGGTTAAATTAGCCAGGCTAATTTGCCATTCTGGAAGTTATTCACAGTGGTAGTTAGCTGTATAAGCAAATCTAAATAGGATGCTTAGCCAGGAAGTTAGATTAAAAAAAATAAAACAAGAAGTAAACAAAAACTAGCTCCATCATAAACTTAGCCATAATAAATTAATAAATCATTGTACTATTAATTTGCTTATTTACAACATAATTCAAACAAATACTTTTACTGGAAATGCATTTTTAATAGGATATTTTATATTGGAAACAATGTATAATTCATGTAAGACATATATTTTCCTTATTTGTATATTTAGTATTGCTGGATATAATTCAAACCCCATAATCTAGATTCACAGGAAGTTCCAGTTTATCTCCTGGTTATCTATACATGAATCTCATCTTTAAGCCAATTGACATGGCTTTCTGACCACTTGTCATTCTGTTTCCTACACAGATACTTCTATGGACCTCAAATGTGTTCCATCTCTCTTCTTTTGGAAAAACAAAGACCACCATGCCTCTAGTAATCATACGAACTTTCTGATCTCTCACTTCTGACTTGATGACTTCTGCACACACTGATTGAAAAATAATATTAGGTGCTATTCATTTGACTAGTCATTGTAGATACAAAGATATGCCAGCTGCTGCTGCTGCTAAGTCACTTCAGTCGTGTCCGACTCTGTGCGACCCCATAGACGGCAGCCCACCAGGCTCCCCCGTCCCTGGGATTCTCCAGGCAAGAACACTGGAGTGGTTGCCATTTCCTTCTCCAATGCAGGAAAGTGAAAAGTGAAAGTGAAGTCGCTCAGTCGTGTCCGACTCTTAGCGACCCCATGGACTGCAGCCTACCAGGCTCCTCCACCAGTGGGATTTTCCAGGCAAGAGTACTGGAGTGGGGTGCCATTGCCTTCTCCGAAGATATGCCAGATGAAATGTAAAACAAATAAAATAGAAGATCTAACAGTTTAGTGGAGATAAGAGTAATAAACAATTAAATACATGGGCTATTTAATGCAACAAAAGTGCTGGAAAATGGTAACAGAAATGGAGACTGACAGCTTTGTACTCCTGATACATAATATGTCCAATCTATATGTTATCTAGCATGTGTTGGCTTGTTTGCCCATTTATATTTGTATAATTTTTTTCTCTAATTGAATTTCCTTTATATTTTTAAATCATATATTCATATAAGAGGCCTTTATTTGCATATTTATTGACATTAAGAAGATCCTGAAATATAAGAATATCTGAATTCTTTACCTGTATTAGGAATTACTTGGCATTTTAAAAACAAATTTCAATAGTAAAATGATATTATTCACAAATTTCAGTTTCTATTTTATTCATAGTATCTTGAAAATTGCTCAATAAAATAAACTACTGTACATTTTATAATAAGGAATGGAATAGTTTATCGTTGCTTTTGGTTTTTTGCTATTACCTTCCTGGAAGTTAGGGTACAAATTATAACATCCATTTAATATTGTAAGGCCTTGTTTCATTTATTTATGTGGAGATGCCTTATTTATTGGAGAAGGCAATGGCATCCCACTCCAGTACTCTTGCCTGGAAAATCCCATGGACAGAGGAGCCTGGTAGGCTGCAGTCCATGGGGTCGCGAAGAGTAGGACACGACTGAGCGACTTCACTTTCACTTTTCACTTTCATGCACTGGAGAAGGAAATGGCAACCCACTCCAGTGTTCTTGCCTGGAGAATCCCAGGGACGGGGGCGCCTGGTGGGCTGCTGTCTATGGGGTCGCACAGAGTCGGACACGACTGAAGTGACTTAGCAGCAGCAGCAGCAGCCTTATTTATTATCTATCTTATAAGTGATCATATGATCTTTAAATATAGCTAAATCAACCAGATTATAATATTATATCTATCTAGATTGTAAATGGTCCTATAAACTCAGTCATACACTTTATATGAGTTAAGGCGGCCTGTAAATGTGGCTTCAATGTCTATTGTTTTCTTTCAGTTTTTGAGGGCCATTAAATATAAAAATAATACAAATAATCAAATAAAAATTTGAGCTTGGCTGTATATTGGGAAAGGCCTTTGAAACTACTTTACATTGTATGAAACTTCCTCCAGAAATATCTCTTATTTGAAATAAGATCACAAAATCGGAGAGGGCAAGGAGGTGACATGAGTTAGAAAATATACATGACATGCACTTATATTCTTCTTGGCTTCTAATACATTAGAATCTATGGAGACCAGAGAAATTTGCATATCATATTCCATGAATTCAATATGTGTCTGGAATATATTGACCTTGTATGTTAACTATGAGCCCCTGGATATTTGGTAATAGTCTATCTTATCAAAAATAAATACCAGTAGTTCTAAATATCTTTTTTTCTTCTACCAGGAGAATATGTGCTAAGAATATACTTAGAAAATACATTTATCTTTAAAAATTTCCATAAAGAAACCATCATGAATCTACATATTGCATTACATAGGGCTAAATATCTCTTGTATCATAGCAGACTATTAAGATAGAGGATCCAGAGAATCTTTAATTATCCATAAATTAGCCTCTGGAGTGGCATATCAGCAAGAATTTTCACCTGACCTGGAACCAGACTCCCAGAGATGTTGGACAAAAATTGGTCGTGAATCGTCTCCCAAATATTAGTCAAATTTTGGACCAAGAAGAGGATCTGAGAAATATAAAATTTTCTGCCATATCAGTAAACAAAGGATATCACAGTCATCAGCAATCAAACCCTTCCAACATGAGCTGCTGAACCCTGACAAAACCTAGGATATTAAAACATAGTATGCTGGCCCCAGATAGCTGAGGTGCATATCAAAGAATGATTTCAGTGAGCTCAAACTCTTGCATTTTTCCATACACAGAAAAGTGTTAAATGTCTTGAGATATATGATTTTCTTTAACTAACATAACCTTTTGGTGTTCCAACTATCTGATCCTCATTGCAAAACTTCTATATATCCTAGCTCCCCACCTGCCT
Source organism: Bos indicus (assembly GCF_029378745.1). Classification (NCBI taxonomy): domain Eukaryota; kingdom Metazoa; phylum Chordata; class Mammalia; order Artiodactyla; family Bovidae; genus Bos; species Bos indicus. Next base: position 55,167,580 of record NC_091765.1, on the reverse strand, counting down.
CCTCAAAGCTGTTCTCTCAGGGTTAGTTGAGATGCTGTTTCTCAGGCTCAAAGTGCTAAAAATTCTCATTGAATAGCATAACTCTCAAAAAAGGGATAATTTTTAAGGAAGTTTCTTACATGTCATTTAATTCTTTCACCTTCATGATGTATAGATGGATTTTCAGAAATTAGATATTAATAATAAGACAACATGTATTTGCTTAAAACATATATTTTAACACTAGTTAAGCCATCAATATGTATAGTAAAAATAAACTTCTGTTTTTAAAGCCTGGTAAGAACAGAAATCAACAATTTGCATATTGTATAAATATAATTTTTAAAAATAGGAAAATTTAACATGTCAATCTCTCCTGTACAAATATTTGGTACTACCTACCTACATACATACAATATACATGCATTTGCAACAGAAATATTTTAAAAATTTCCATGACCTTACATATGTGTGTAGAGAGAATGATTTTCTCAGCATCCCAACATGACATTTCTTTGATGTCATAGACTGCTGTAGTTTCAGACATTCTTAGACTCAACCTATCTCTAATTTATTTCCTATTATACTAAAATAGGAAGACCTTCTACAGCAGGTCTTTCAACTATTTTTCATTTGGGCTATGTGGGTATGTGCTAATTCATTCAGTTGCATCTAACTCTTTGTAGCCTCATGGACTACATTTTATGCCCCATGTCACCACCAGGCTCCTCTGTCCAAGGAATTTTCCAGGCAAGAATACATTCCTTGGCAGATTGTCATTTCCTACTGCAGGGGATCTTCCTGACACAGGGATCAAACCCATGTTTCCTGTGTCTCATGGATTCTTTACCACTGTGTCACCTGGGAAGCTTTTATCCTTTGTGCTAAGAACAAACATCATGTTTTATAATTGTAAAATAATTAGTTCTTATAAAATACCATTTATTTCTAATAAAGATAAGAGTATTTGGAAGTATCTCCAAACTAAATTTGTTTCACCAGCAAAACTTCTAATACTCAGGGTACAAACCTATGCTACATAGAAAGACATGAGAATGTCTTTGTCATTTTAGCAAGTTTAATTATGTGTTTCTGAAAAAACAAAAAAAACAAATTGAAGCATATTATGTTTTCTCCACTGTGCTTAATACTCCAAGTATAGTTTTACAATAGTGAAAGAAACTCAAGTGCACAAAGATATGTAAGAGAGACAATTGGAATTTTAGCTAGTATATGGTGCTGTGCTGTGCTGTGCTTAGTCGCTCAACCCTATCAGACTCTTTGCAACCCCACGGACTGCAGCCCGCCAGGCTCCTCTGTCCATGGGGATTTTCCAGGCAAGAATACTGGAGTGGGTTGCCATGCCCTTCTCCAGGGGATCTTCCCAACCCAGGGATTGAACCCAGGTCTACTTCACCGCAGGCAGATTCTTTACAGTCTGAGCCACCAGGGAAGATAAAAATTGGGCATAGAGAAGGCACAGAACCAGCATCCCTAACCTGTTCTCTGCTTGTCTGGTTAATTTCTGCATGTCAGAAACACAAAGCTTAAAGTTGAGAATAGGTGGAATATAAAGCAGAAGTAGGATTTAACAGGGAAATCCTGTAAAACAATTTCTTTTTCCATATAAACAGGGTTGGACAAGTGGGTGTGTGTCAGATTAAGCAGGAAGTTAGTTGTAGGCAAAAATAAGGAGGTGAGTCTATATCTAAAACTTACCTGGAAACCAATGAAGTGTTTAAATATTGGTAATACAAAATCTAATTAAAACCAAAGTCATACCCTCTGCATAGTATTTATTTCACACCCTCTACTCTTGGACTGTCACCCTGACTCATCGTACATTATTTATTTTAGGACCCCTGGTTCAGAAATCCTTTGACTCATTGAGAGATCTCAGTAATATACTCAGACATATAGAGAACACATTTTACGTTCTCTATTATTTCTGACACATTTTTAAGTTTTCTTTACCAGGCTTCGATTACTTTGTCAATAAGTGAAAACACCATCTTACAAACTTGATTCTCTTTACTTTATCTTTCTCAGTGAGGTATTCTGGAAAATTCCAAATCTGATTGCCTCCAAGGTTCTGCCTGCTTGCAACTGTCCCTCAATAGAATTGACTTCCTGTGCAACTTTGTCTTACTATTTTTTCTTCTCAGTTTTTCAACACTCTTGAGTCTTACTTGAAAACATTAAATCATGTTTTTCTGAGCAAATAAATTCATCAGATGAAAATCACTTCTTCCATTTATCCTTTTCACCATCAAATACTTGTATTTGCAACCATATTCATATACAGTTTATTGATTTTAGTAAAAGAAATCTTCTCCACATCTAGCTGAGGCCACTTCACTTAAAAAAAAAAAAAAAATCAAACCACATTCACTTTCTTTAGGTGGTGGTTTAGTCGCTAAGTCATATCCAACTCTTGTGACCCCATGGACTGTACCCTGCCAGGTTCCTCTTTCCATGGGATTTTCCAGACAAGAATACTGCAGTGGGTTGTAATTTCCTTCTCCACACTATCCTTTAAACCCACAAAATTCTCCTGCTGACTGGTATCAGGGTTTGTTTCATTTGTATTGCTATCACTACCACCATCAAGTGAACATGCTTCAAGGAGCTACCATTTTAAAACACACCAATAGACAGAAAAAAAGCTAATTCTTTGATCTTATGTGTTTTTCCATCCATTCTCCCAAATCTTTATGACCTCTTCCACAGTAAAACTCCTAACAGAAGCTACATAAATGTGTGACCCTTAAGTTCCCACCATTTATCATTTCTTTATTCCAATCAATCACTTGTGCCTCTCCCCACTCTGTTGTAAATTTTCTGGTCAAAGTCATAAATAACTTCTCTCTTACTAAACTTGTTAATCATTATTTCAATCAGTTCAGTCGATCAGTCGTGTCTGACTCTTTGCAATCCCATGGACTGCAGCATGCCAGGCTTCTCTTGTCCATCACCAACACCCACAGCTTGCTCAATCTCATGTCCATCGAGTCAGTGACGCCATCCAACCACGTCATCTTCTGTCATCTCCATCTCCTGCTGTCTTCAAACTTTCCAAGCATCAGAGTCTTTTCCAATGACTTAGCTCTTTGCATCATGTGGCCAAAGTATTGGAGCTTCAGCTTCAGCATCAGTCTTTCCCATGAATATTCAGGATTGGTTTCCTTTTGGATTGACTGGTTTGATCTGCTTTCAGTCCAAGGGACTCTCAAGAGTCTTCTCCAACACCACAGTTCAAAAGCATCAATTCTTATGCATTCAGCTTTCTTTATAGTCCAACTCTCACATTCATGCATGACCAATTTAGATGGACATTTGTCAGCAGCAAAGTAATGTCTCTCCTTTTTATATGTTGTGTAGGTTGGTCATAGCTTTTCTTCCAATGAACAAGTGTCTTTTAACTTCATGGTTGCAGTCACCATCTGCAGTGATTTCAGAACTCAAGAATATAGAGTCTCTCAGTGTTTCCAATGTTTCCACCATCTATTTGCCATGAAGTGATGGGACCAGATGCCACGATCTTAGTTTGCTGAACGTTGAGTTTTAAACCAGCTTTTTCACTCTCCTCTTTCACTTTCATCAAGAGGCTCTTTAATTCTTCACTGTCTGCCATTATGGGTGGTGTCATCTGCATATCTGTGGTTATTGATATTGCTCCTGGCAATCTTGATTCCAGCTTGTGCTTCATCCAGCCCAGCACTTCACATGATGTACTCTGCATATAAGTTAAATAAGCAGGGTGACAGAATATAGCCTTGATGTCTTATTTCCCCCATTTGGAACCAGCCTATTGTTCCATGTCCAGTTCTAACTGTTGCTTCCTGATCTGCATACAGGTTTCTCAAGAGGCAGGTCAGGTGGTCTGGTATTCCCGTCTCTTTTAGAATTTTGCACAGTTTGTTGTGATCCACCCAGTCAAAGCTTTTGGCATAGTCAATAAAGCAGAAGTAGATGTTTTTCTGGAACTCTCTTGCTTTTTCGATGATCCAGCAGATGTTGGCAATTTGATCTCTGGTTCCTCTGCCTTTTCTAACAGTATAGAGCTTCTCTATCTTTGGCAGCAAAGAATATAGTCAATCTGATTTCAGTGTTGACTATCTGGTGATGTCTATATGTACAGTTGTCTGTTGTGTTTTGGAAGTGGGTGTTTCCTAGACAAGTGTGTTCTCTTGGCAAAACTCTTAGCCTTTGCCCTGCTTCATTTTATACACCAAGGCCAAACTTACCTGTTACTCCAGGTATCTCTTGACTTCCTATTTTTGCATTCCAATCCTCTATGATGAAAAAGATATCTTTGTTTTTTTTAAATTCAGTCTAAAATGTCTTGTGGGTCTTCATAGAACCATTCAACTTCAGTGTCTTTGGCATCAATTAGTGGTTGTGGCATGGACTTGGATTACTGTGATGTTGAATGCTTTGCCTTGGAAACAAACTGAGATCATTCTGTTGTTTTAGAGATTGCACTCAAGTACTGTATTTTGCCCTCTCTTGTTGACTATGAGGGCTATTCCATTTCTTCTAAGGGATTCTTGCCCACATAATAGATATAATGGTCATCTGAAATAAATTCACCCATTCTTGTCCATTTTATTTCACTGATTCTTAAGATGTCGAGGTTCACTCTTGGCATCTCCTGCTTGACCATGTCCAACTTACCTTGATTCATGGACTTAACATTCCAGATTTCTATGCAATATTGTTCTTTACAGCATCAGACTTTGCTTTCAACACAAGATACATTCACAACTGAGCATCATTTTGATGCAGCAATTTTTAGGTAGTCAGTGTAGGGTCAGAAAGTAGGTTAGTTTTCTGATTTCAATTTTCATTCTCAGATAAACCTTTTGCTCTGTTAGCCAAAACCTGTATTTGCTACTTCAGTTTCTGGGCATTCATATTAATATCTAGAGATTCATAGAGCACCCGGACTCCACGAAAAGACAATCGTGTTAACTGCTTTCCAATTTATCAAGGAAAAAAAAAAAAAAAAAAACCTCCAAAAAGACCATTAGGTCTTAAACATACATTTAGTTCCTAAATAATGGTCTGGGGTCTTGAGAAAGGGTCGTGGGATGGCGTCACAATGTCTGAAGAAATTGAGAACCTTGGGGATCCAAAAAAGCCATAAAAATGGCGAACTGGACAGTGTGACGTTCAAACTGGTTGGTCAAAATAACATATTTTAAAGTCATGAGCCAACAAAAAATATACAGATCAGTATTAGTAAAGATATAAAACCACCATAATCCCTGGCTTTTGGGGCTCTTCCCCCACTCTAAGTGTCTATTCTGTGAGCTTCATATCTCTGTTCTTTAAAATAAACTTTGCTTGTATGAGTGCGAGTTTGAGACATTCATTCTTTGGCTCCGTGAACAGAACTCAGGTTTCACGTTTCATCTTCCACTTTGGCCAAGCTGCTTCAGTCTTTGTGGAGCTATTTCTCCGTTCTTCCCCCGTAGCCTATTGGACATCTACCTATCTGTGGGGCTCATCTTTCAATGTCATATATTTTTTCCTTTACATACTCTTCATGGGGTTCTTGAGGCAAGAATGCTGAAGTGGTTTGTCATTTCCTTCTCTGGTGGACTATGTTTCGTCAGAACTATCTACCATGACCTGTTGTAGGGAAAGGGCAAATTAGCCAAGATGGCGTGCTAAGGCTCTCTCATCCCACGGCCTCTTGCTCTTGCCCCACATTTTGTAAATAATGACTACGCGGCAGCTGAGATCACTTATACCACATCAGGAGGTACTCACTTGGTCATGGGTACTTTGTGTGATATGGCTTCATGAACAGGATCAGCAATACATCCGCCCACCTTGGATGGCCCTGCATGGCATGGCTCATAGCTTCATTGAGTTACACAAGGCCATAATCCATATAATTATTTTTGGTTAGCTTTCTGTGATTGTAGTTTTCATTCTGGAGGTTGCAGGCTTATAGTGCTTGCTTCTTTTGTCTGCCCTCTGATGGAAAAGAATAAAAGGCTTGTGCAAGCTTCTGCTCTGGTGGGCGGGGCCATACTCAGTATATCTTTAATCCTATTGTCTGCTGAGGGGTGAGGCTGTGCTTCCACTCTGTTAGTTCTTTGGCCTGAGGCAACCCAGTCTTGGAGCTAAAGGCTGTATGGTATGAATTCTTTTTTCTGTTGGGAAAGATTTTTGTGATATCTCTCTCCCACAAAGACCAATATAATTCCAATATGAATTGAAATTTTCACAATTCTTATTATCATTTAGATTTTAAAAGGTTAAGTAAAGGACAACGGGGTATTCTTGATACAGTTAAAAAAAAAAAAAAAAAAAGCACACGTTTCCTCTCCTTGACATAGATTCTGTCTTGCACTTTCCCAGGATTATATCTCTATTGTATTCTTTAGCCATCTACCTCTTCAAGGCATTTTACTTCATACTATTTTTTCTTCATTTTTGAAACGAATTTCTAATTTTATTAACATCTTGTGAACAGAGTCATTTGCATGCAATTAGTTTCTTCAGAAAATGATTTCTCTTTCTGAAATTATGCACTAGCACATTATAGAACAATCAAATTATCAGCCTCTCTTCCAAGGATCAATTCTACACTCAGAAATTATGATGAGTGAGGTTCTCTGTCATTAAAACTGCATACAAATTCTTTAGAGCTGTCAAAGCAACATCGATGGTTGTTATTTAATGTGTTTATGACTATCAGGAGTTAATGGCATTTTGTAACATGATGGAATTCTAGAGGAAGTTAATCTTTCCGTGAGCAGAATATGTAGCTGAAGGCCTAAAAATCCAAGAGCAATCTGTTACTATTTCTAGGCTTTTGCTCACCAACGACAATCAGTTTACCAACTTTCTGATCTATACATTAATGCTACATGAGTTTTAACTGAAATCTGATAGACTTAAAGACAATGAATTTTTACTATTTAGTGCACTGAGTTATCAAATAAAAAGCTAATATTAGGGGAACAGGAGTTTAGTTTTTCCTCCATGTCTTATAAATTTTGATAGACTGTCCTTCTATTGACAAGCATATTTCATTTTTTCACCTGAAGATAAATGTGCATTAATTCTTTTCCAATGTATTCAAATTAATAAATGTTAATGTTTCAGGAATAAAATATGCTGCCAATAAACAAGCAAAAACCAAATGGCACACGTATAATGGCAGGAATCACATTAAATAAATGTGCAGAAATTACATTACAGGACCTCATATTTTCCCATTCAAAAGTAGAATGACAGAGCAGATGTACGTTTTCTGTTCCTTTTATTTCAGTATTTTTTAAACATTAATATGCTATCTGAGGATTTTATTAAAATTCAGATTTGGCTTCAGGAAGACACGTGTTGGATTTGAGATTGGGCATTTTCAAAATGCTTCCTGGTGAGCAGATGCTACTGTTCTTTTGATCTGATGCCACTTTGAGTAGTAAGGCTACATAACAAATGTGTTTCCACCATGGAAGCATTTCCCATTGTTTGTAGCAGCTTCTTTCCCTAGAATACTTTTTGCATCTATCAGCTTTATTTTCTATACCCTCTGTTTACTAGTGATACTACCTACATGTAAACCTCAACTAGTTAGCATCATGTCCTCATGCAGCTCTTAAACATATCACATATCTTGACTTCAGTCAAGACCGACTGATAGGAATCTCTGATAGTGGAGTCCTCAAATCTGTATCTGTAGAAAGAATTCCAAAAATGTTTGCAATTTACACCAGTATTGGAGATCCAAAATATTAATAGATGTCTATCATAAGGGCAATAATATTCATATGCTTGGGGAGAAACAAGTAACCCTGCTGATTCTTTGATCTCTATTTATGCCTATTTATTTTAGTCTGTTAAATCCAATAGCATATTTTATTTCAAACAGGAAAGAACTGATCTCTTGGCACAAGCAACAGTCTCTCAAGCTATATAATATCCCACTTACTCCATAACATAGCTGTTATATTTTGTTGACAATTGATTTCACTCTTATGTTTTTAGAAGCTTCTAAAACACATGGCTTCTAAAGCATATGGGGCTTCCTAGGTGGTTCAGTGTGAATGAGTCAATTGGGTCATTCTAATGCAGGGGTCGTGGGCTTGAACCCTGGGTCAAAAGATCCCCTGGAGAAAGAAATGGGAACCCAATCCAGTATTTTTGTTGTTCAGTCTCTAAGCCCTCTCTGACTCTTTGTGACCCCACTGACTGCAGCACACCAGGCTTCCCGGTCCTTCACTATGTCCCAGAGTTTGCTCAGATTCAAGTCCACTGAGACAGAGATTCTATATTCCAGTATTCCTGCCTGGAAAATTCCATGTACAGAGGAGCCTGATGGGTTACAATCCACAGAGTTGCAAGAGAGTTGGGCATGGTTTAGCAACTAAACAACAACAACAAAAACTATATATAAATCATTAACCATACTGCCTATTAACAACCACTCATTTACTCATCGGCAAATGGAAAAAGAAAGTGATTTCTTCACTCAGCCCCAAAGTAGTCATCTCCAGTATACTATAGTGACAAATGTAGTTGTCATACACAATATATCTGTAGCAATGTTTTGATTTAGGTATTTACAGTATTACAAAGCAAGCAAGTGAATGACAAAAAAGCAAAAGCTTCAGAATGTATAGATTAGTTTCAAAGTATTGTATAATATTTCTCCTGGAAGAAAACTGTTAAAGATCATGAATCATGTAACCTGATTATCAAATTAGAAAAAGACACAATAGAAGCCTCCGAGCAGAATCATCTTGATTTAAATTTTCTTTTTGCTAAACTTGTAATCCCCGACTGCATATAAACTCAAACCACATTTATGTTCAAGTATTCTAACAGTGATATTGTTTCCTAAAGGAAGGAATGATATTTATTTTTTATTTTAATATTTTGTAACATACAGCTTTTGTATATAACTTGTTTTTATATGATGAAGGCATTGTAATATACTGCAAGACATATATCCAATGTTATTATAGCCTTTCTACTGAAGGATGGAGTACTGAAATATTGTCTTATTAAACTTAACATTGAATTAGAGCAGAATGGTAAATCCCTTATAGTCTCTTGCACCAAGTTCTAATATGGCAAGTGTCACTTTTAAAGAAGGTGACTGTTACTCTCTGATCCCTGAAGGGACAGTTGCAATTGATAATTTTATTTAGAATATATTTGTCTGATTATTCATGGGAAGTGATGTTGTTCACTATGTATATTATAAAATAAACATAAAATTATAATTTCCAGTCTTATCTCAAATAAATATTTGAATTAAGGTGCTTCTAGTAAACTTTTCAAATTAACCTTTATTATCATAATGTAATATCTATCAAGTGCTTACTATGTACTAGGCATTATTCCAAAAAACATTTAATGGATTGTTTCATTTAGTTTTCACAATTCTAGGAAAAGTAATATTAAAATTACCATTTGGCAGATGAAGCAACTGACACACAGAGAAGTTAACTTACTTATCTGAGATCATAAGATTATAAAAATATAAAGATAAAATTATAAGAATAAAAACCGCAGAAGACATTCTAAACTTCGAAATGCATGTATTCAGTATTGGTTTCCATGAGCATCGTATTTGTGGCTAAAATGTCAAGGCAAGTCATTAAAATTATGGTAATTTTCCCCTAGTTTCCTCATTTATAAGAGGTCAATGCCTAAGCCATTCACAACTGATTATTTTTTATTTTTTTAATCAGATTTCAGGAATGAGACATAGTTCCTTTAATGTATGTAATTTCCAACAGGCTAGTAAATATAGAATGTAAGTAAATATTTTTATTTATGAATGGCATGTAGAGGCAGCTGGAAAATACTTTTAAGTTATTAAGTCTATTGATGATGAATTAAAAAAACATAGGCAGAATCCTTCAATACTATCCTCCTGTATACAATGTTTACAGATACATATAATTTAAAAGAATATGTTTTAATTTTTTCATTGCCTAGTGTTTCAAGGGAAACAGTTTATTATATATTAATATTATTTTATAGAATGAAATGGTTCTATGGTCAAAAACAGTGATGATACATTAGGTCCTTAAATTTATAAATATACACTGACTGAAAATGTTTTTGTGGTGTTTAATATGCTAATTGCTCCTTGGAAGAAAAGCTATAACAAACCTAGACACTGTATTAAAAAACAGAGACATCACTTTGCCAACAAAGGCCCATATCAAGCTATAGTTTTTATAATAGTCACGTACAGATGTGAGAGTTGGACAATAAAGAAGGCTGAGTGCCAAATAATTGATGCTTTCGAACTGTGGTAATGGGGAATACTTTTGAGAGTTCCTTGCACAATGCTGTAAAGAGCAATATTGCATAGGAACATGGAATATTCGTCCATGAATCAAGGCAAATAGGAAGTAATCAAACAGGAGATGGCAAGAGTGAACATCAACATTTTAGGAATTAGTGAACTAAAATGGACTGGAATGGGTAATTTAACTCAGACAACCATTAGATCTACTACTGTGGGCAAGAATCCTTAGAAGAAATGGAGTATGCATCATAGTCAACAAAAGAGTCTGACATGCACTAGTTGGATGCAATCTCAAAAACGACAGAATGATCTTTGTTCATTTCCAAGGCAAACCATTCAATAACAAAGTAATCCAAGTCTATGCCCTGACCAGTAATGCTGAGGAAGTTGAAGTTGAATGGTTCTATGAAGACCCACAAGGCCTTTTAGAGCTAATACCCAAAACGATGTCCTTTTCATAATAGGGGACTGGAATGCAAAAGTAGAAGAAACACCTAGAGTAACAGACAAATTTGGCCTTGGAGTACAGAATGAAGCAGGGTAAAGAGTTTTGACAGGAGAATGCACTGATCATAGAAAATACCCTCTTCCAAAATACAAGACTACACAAGGATATCACCAGATGGTCAACAATGAAATCAAATTGATTATATTCTTTTTAGCCAAAGATGTAGAAGCTCTATACAGTCAGCAAAAACAAGACTGGGAGCTGACTGTGGCTAAGATCATGAACTCCTTATTGCAAAATTCAGATATAACAGAAGAAAGTAGGGAAAACAACTAGACCATTCAGGTATGACCTAAATCAAACCCCTTACCATTATACAGTAGAAGTGACAAATAGATTTAAGGGGCTAGATCTGATAGACTGAGTGCCTGATGAACTATGGACAGAGGTTCATGATACTATACAGGAGACAGGGAGCAAGACCATCCCCAAGAAAAAGAAATGCTCAAAAGCAAAATAGCTAACTGAGGAGGCCTTACAAATAGCTGTGAAAAGAAGAGAAGTGAAAAGCAAAGGAGAAAAGGAAAAATATACCCATTTGAATGGAGAGTTCCAAAAAAGAGCAAGGAGAGATAAGAAAATCTTACTCAGTGATCAATTCAAGGAAATAGAGGAAAAACAATAGAATGGTAAAGACTAGATATCTCTTCAAGAAAATTAGAGATACCAAGGGAATATTTCATGCAAAGATGGGCTCAATAAAGGACAGAAATTAAATTACACAGACCTAACAGAAGCAGAAGATATTAAGAAGAGGTGGCAAGAATACACAGAAAAACTGTGCAAAAAAAATCTTCACGACACAGATAGTCATGATGGTGTGATCAATCACCTAAAGCCAGACACCTGGAATGTGAAGTCAAGTCGGCCTTAGGAAGAATCACTGTGAACAAAGCTAGTGGAAGTGATGGTATTCTAGTCGAGCTATTTCAAATACTAAAAGATGATGCTGTGAAAGTGCTGCAGTGAATATGCCAGAAATTTTGGAAAACTCAGCTGTGGCCACAGGACTGGAAAAGGGCACTTTTCATTCCAATCCCAAAGAAAGGCAATGCCAAAGAATGCTTAAACTACCACATAATTGCACTCATCTCACATGCTAGTAAAGTAATGCTCAAAATTTTCCAAGCCAGGCTTCAGAAATACATGAACCATGAACTTCCAGATGTTCAAGCTGATTTTAGAAAAGGCAGAGGAACCAGAGATCAATTTGCCATCTGCTGGATCACTGAAAAAGCAAGAGAGTTCCAGAAAAACATCTATTTCTGCTTTATTGACTATGCCAAAGCCTTTGACTGTGTGGATCACAATAAACTGTGGCAAAATCTGAAAGAGATGCGAATACCAGACCACCTGACCTGCCACTTGAGAAACCTGTATGCAAGTCAGAAAGCAACAGTCAGAACTGGACATGGAACAACAGACTGGTTCCAAATAGGAAAAGGAGTACGTCAAGGCTGTATATTGTCACCCTGCTTATTTAACTTATATGCAGAGTACATATGAGAAATGCTGGCCTGGGTGAAGCACAAGCTTGAATCAAGATTGCCAGGAGAAATATTAATAACCTCAGATATGCAGATGACACCACCCTTATGGCAGAAAGTGAAGAAAAACTAATGAGCTTCTGGATGAAAGTGAAAGCTGCTACTGCTGCTAAGTCGCATCAGTCGTGTCCGGCTCTGTGCGACCACACAGATAGCAGCTCACTAGGTTCCTCTGTCCCTGGGATTCTCCAGGCAAGAATACTGGAGTAGGTTGCCATTTCCTTCTCCAATGCATACATACATGCATGTTAATTCGCTTCAGTTGTGTCTGACTCTGTGCGACACCATAGATGGCTGGGAAATGAGAGGAGAGTGAAAAAGTTGGCTTAAAGCTAATTCAGAAAACATAGATCATGGGATCTGGTCCCATCACTTCATGGCAAATGATGGAGAAACAGTAGAAACAGTGGCAGAATTTATTTTGGGGGGCTCCAAAATCACTGCAGATGGTACCTGCAGCCATGAATTTAAAAGATGATTACTCCTTGGGAGATAAGTTATGACCATCCTCATCAGCATATTAAAAAGCAGAGATGTTACTTTGCCAACAAAGGTCCGTGTAGTCAAGGCTATTTTTTTTCCCAGTAGTCATGTATGGATGTGAGCGTTGGACTATAAAGAAAGCTGAGCACCACATTATTGATGCATTTGACCTATGTTTTGAAGAAGATTCTTCAGAGTCCCTTGAACTGCAAGGAGATGAAAACAGTCAATCCTAAAGGAAATCAGTCATGAATATTCATTGGAAAGACTGATTTTGAAGCTGAAACTCCAGTCTTTTGGCCACCTGATGCGAAGAACTGACTCATTTGAAAAGACCCTGATGCTGGGAAAGATTGAAGGTGGGAGAAGAAAGGGATGACAGAGGATGAGATAGTTGGATTTCATTAGTGACTCAGTGGATATGGGTTTGAGTAAACTCTGGGAGTTGGTGACGGACAGGGAGCCCTGGCGTGCTGCTGTACATGGGGTTGGAAAGAGTCAGACTCGACTGAGCGACAGAACTGAACTGAATTGAACTACATGGAGATTAAACCAGTCAATCCTAAAGGAAATGAACCATGAATATTCATTGGAAGGACTGATGCTGAATGAAGCTCCAATACTTTGGCCACGTGATGTAAAGAGCTAACTCATTAGAAAAGATACTGATGCTGGGAAAGATTGAGAATAGGAAATTAAGAGAGTGACTGAGGATGATATAGTTAGATGGCATCATAGACTCAATTAACATGAGTTTGAGAAAACTCCAGGAGACAGTGAAGGACAGGGAACCCTGGTGTGTTGCAGTCCGTGGTATCTCAGATTCAAACAGAACTGAAAGACTGATATGCTAATGTGCTTGATATTTAATATTGCTGATGTGACTTCCCTGGTGGCTCAGACAGTAAAGTATCTGCCTACAATGCAGGAGACCGGGGTTCAATCCCTGGGTCAGGGAGATCTCCTGGAGAAGGAAATGGCAATCCACCCGTTTTCATGCCTGGAAAATCCCATGGACAGAGAAGCCTGGTGGACTACAGTCCCTGGGGTCACAAAGAGTCGGACACAACTGAGTGATTTCACTTTAATGTGATTCAGTATGCTAATATACACAGAATCAGATCAGAATTTTCCCAAATTTACTTATTACAACTTTTTTTTCCCATGGAGCACAGTATTCCATAGTACATTCTTTGGAAAGCTTTGTCTAGAATCCTGGGAATAAAAATGAGTAACAGGCAAATAAGGACCATATTCTAGACGTAGAAGAGGTCATATTGAAAACAGACTGGGTATGAAAGGTGAGACAGAGATTTGGGCTCTGACTCTTATGAATTTGTTTTGAAATATTAACAGGAAATATGAAATATATATGTGTGTGTGTATATATTCATAAGGTGTACAACTGTACCACTGATGAATTTGGAGATATGCAAACATCCATGATACCATCAGCACAATCAAGTTAACACACATATCTAGCACCTCCCAAAGTCTCCTGTGACCTTAGCTTTTTGTTTGTTTCTGTGTAAGAACATAAGAACTCCCTCTTATATTCTGAAGTACACAATACTATAATGTAACCACAGGTAAGATATGGTATAGCAGATCTCTATAAATAATTCATCAGTATATTTGAAACTTTATACTTATGAAAAAAACAACTCCCACTTCCTCCAACACCTTATATCTGTCAACCAGTATTGTATTCTCTGCTTCTATGAGTTTGACTATTTTAGATTCCCAAGTAAATGGAATCAATGGGTTTATATACAAAAGAATATCAAGGAGCTGTCTGGCCTCTCTTGTTCACTGAAACACTATTCACAATATTCAAGATGTGATAAGAACCCATGCACCCATTGACAAATGAATGGTAAAAAAATGGGATATTATTCAGCCTTAAAAAAGAAGGAAACTCTGCCATTATATAAGCCTAAAGGACCTTAAGGAATGAAATAAGTCAGCCACAGGCATTGTCTAACAAGTTTCTCAGTTGTTCTGCATATATCAAATTATAAGATCAACTCAGCTAAATTAATCCAAATAACTAACAAAATGTAAAGAGATTATTATTTTTTTCATTTTCAACATGATTATATAGAAAATTCATGTATATTTAAAAAGTCAAGTCTATAAAATATATCAGTACTTAATAATATTTTAATTAATTAGATATATGGTCTAGTTTGCCAGCTGAGTGATGTCCCATGGCAGACTCTATAATATATAAGATTTGAATCTTTAAGTCACATTTCTAAAATGGTTTCTTGGATTTCCATCCTGATCCCTCAGATCCTCTCTACATTTGCTCCTCTAATCTTATCACATTCAACTTCATTCTTCATTCCATTCACTTCCTCATGTCTGCTTATTAATTATAGCTTTTGATAACATGTAACTTTTTAAATCATGCCTTGTATCATCCATGATATTTTTTGTTTCTGCATGTTTATCATCATATACTGTCAAATCCTTTATTCACAATAAAGAATATGATTTGGCCCAAATAACTACAGGCACTCTTTTTTTTTTCCTAGTCTGTACCCATCCTGTAGTCCACTCAACTGTGACTGTGATTTACATGACAACCAATATAGTTACCAGTGTATAAGGACCTGGCAGGCTAGTTTTTCAACAGCAGATAGTGGATAGTAGTTTCCTTTAAAAATAAAAGTCTGGGCCTGTTAAAGGTTTTTGAAGGTGAAAATAAGAACAAAGCAAAAATCTCTAGTACATGAGGATGAATTTATACATGCAATTCCTTGTAACTCAACAAAGCAATGATACCTTTATGTAAAGATAATTTGCTGTTTAGAACAAGGTTTTATATGCATATTTATGTATATCATGAAGATGTAAAAGCCAAACCCAAATCATCATGGATATATACAAATACATGAAATGCTTAGGACATAATTTCATGTTCTTGGTGAGAAATATTTTTCAGTATAAAAGAGATTCAATAAAAATGCCAAGAACGAAGAAAAGAGGTATCAATTCAGAGACCCAATGTAACTTATACAAATTATTGTTACTTTTCACATAACATCTATTAAAATTAACCAAGCATGTTTGCTTTCTGAATAAACTGTTGCTGAATGGACTGTTAAAAGTCATACATCTAAAATACATTGCTGAATCAGAATTTAAAAATTATAATCATAGAATTTTTATACTTATGAAATTAGCAAAGGAAAAGACTATTTTAGAGTTATTCTTTTAATCTCAGTCCTTTTGTGCTCCTAATATTCCAGATGAAATTAATTTTAAAGTTTCAGTGTATAGAAATATAATTTTCATGTGTATGCTTTTGTAGAGAAATAAGCTTCTAGACTAAGAAGTCAATAGCTGTTACTTAGTGTTAGCCTGAAACTTTGCTTTCCATTTGCAATTATGTTAGATATTTTATTAAGTTAAAAACAATTCATAGATGGTTACATTTTGACAGTAGCTATATTTGAACAGACTATATATTTGATCATGGGATAAATTCATAATGGATTGAAGCTGAAGTTTTGTAATTAGTAAATAGCAATTCTGCTATTGAAAATTAAATCTCTAAAAAGAGATTAAAATCTCTAGAGAATTAAAATCTCTAAAAAATTAAATTCTCTAAAAAGAGATTAAAATATCTAGAGATTTAAAATCTCTAGAGAATTAAAATCTCTAAAAAGTCTATTTGTCAATAATAAGATAATTTCTTCTTTTAAGGAAAGATGCAATGTCACTTTCTGACGAGTTTTGTAACACAGTATGTTCAGTGATTAATTTCTTAATTTAAAACTTGTATTTCAAGAAATTTCATCACTAATATTGTAATTTATTAAATTGAATGTGAACAAATGCTGATTTTGAAAAGCAAAAAAAATAATGTTTTGAAGTTTTATGATGAACATCTCAATTAATATAAATTATTTAATTGAGAAGCCACAAACTCCCTCACCCATACTACTATTTTGTTCTTCTTTCTTTCACATCAAACTTTCTGTAAATTAAGGAGCTCCTCTGTTTTTCAATTATATCTAAGAGTTTCTATTGATTAGTCCTACAGAGACAGTCCTTTTTCCTTTAGTCTTCGTTATTGACATCTCTTACAATATACATAGGCTTTCTAATTTTTAAAATTTTAGTTACAAAACAATTTATTTCCTTTAATGTCATCTTACTTAATGACATTGAGATATACCACCACTTTATTAAAATTTTCATTAGCCTTGAAAGTATGTTTCAAATAAGAGAAGATTACTCACACCATACACTAAAATATAACAAATGCTTATAGAGAACAAATAAAGAATTGGTAGAAACTAACTCCTTCAATCCAATCCAATTTCAGTAATACAAAATATTCATTATAAACTACACTCAAATAAGAACAAATTTTTCTTGTATTTTCAGAACCTAAAAAAGAATCTGGAACATAATTCTCAAATATCATGATTGAAAGAATTCTTACATTCATAATATGTTTAAAGAAAATAATATTTTCTTTGCAGTCTAAATACAGTCAATGTTAATTTTTCTTTTTTTCTCAATTAGGCTCTCTCTTTTAATCTCTTCCAGAGACACCTTCTCCCAGAAATAATGTTTTATCAGCTCTCAGGGCATCCTTTAATCCAGTCAAATTGACACATAAATTTAACCACAGCAGCAACTATATACATTTTGCTATAATCTAAATGTGCAAATATTTCAAATAACCCAGGAATTAAAATTCTCACTACTGAATATTGATGAAAGGATATACAAGAGCTGATCTATGAGTATACCATCTTAGTCAATTTTTTTAAAAACTAGGAAATTCCATGCAAACTCTCTGCCAACAGAAAAACCACAACTGGCTTTCAAAAAATTTAGGTGCTTCATCCAAAGCTGTTTTATTATTACTATTTTACATTTTCAATAAAAATTCTGACATAACTGCCTAGCTGGATGATTTCTATAGATTTTGTAATGGTAATGTGGATTAGAATACAAAATACATCCACAAAGATATATTTCATTCAGTATGACAGAAAGCACTTTGGAATCAGTTTTCTATCTTGCAACCCTGATGTTATAAATAATGTATCCATATGTGCTCTTCTGGCCTGTTTTACTTGTTTGTATATCTTTTGCTGTTGTTCAGACAAAGGAATTTTAACCCTATTCTTTTCATTCACTATAAGTCATTTATAGACTTTGATATTATTTTTATTGATTTCACTATATCCCCCAGTAAATGAAACAGTTCAAACTGTAGCCCTGAGAACAAAATAAAGTAGTAGGCTATGCCATGAACAGCCATAACCAGAGTAGGCTTTGACTTCACATCAATTTTCCTTCACCACAAATGTAATTTGGGGATACATACTGCTTTGAAAATTCAGTGAAAGATTTTAAAGTGCTTGCACCAATAGCAATTGAATATACTTTGTGCCCAATACAATTAACAATTTGCTAGTTGTCATTTCATTTTTAACATCTTCTCTGGAATTGAATATATGAGAGCCCATTCTCTATTCCACCAGCTTTTGGTTGAAATGATAATTTGGAAATTACTGAGCTTTCTCTCCCTAAGAATGGCTTGCATTTTCACTTAGGCAGATTTACCTCCTTATACATTTCACTTTCTCAAATACTACCATTTCTTACTATTCAGCTCAAGCCTAGGTTCTCCCCCAAAGACTTCCTTTATACGATCTTTAATTTACCTAAAAATAGAACAGAAAAAAATGTGACATATACATTTTGGGGGTAACTATTTTCCTAATGAAGATTAACTTCCAATGTCTAGATAAGTCACACTAATTATGACTCACAAATTAAAAGTTTGGAAGTGTAAGAGATATTAGGGCTGCATTCAATTTTCATTGTGTGTTTTATAGTTTATTCAACCAATATACGTTTTTAGGATATTTCAGTTCTTTCTGGTCATTTGCAATTAAAAATAAGGTTTATGTGTATGTCAGTTTACATACTTAATAATTCATAAGTGAGATGTAATGTTACAAGATAATTGGTGAGCCAAAGTTTTAGTTTATATGTAGTTTTGTTAGATACTGTTATTTTTGTTGATCCTTGGGTCAGGAATATCCCCTGGAGGAGGAAACGGCAACCCACTCCAAGAGTTTTGCTTGAAAAATTCTATGGACAGAGGAGACTAGCAGGCTTCAGTTCATGGGGTCGTGAAGAGTTGGACACAACTGAGCAACTAAGCACCAATTTTTGTCTCCATTACAGTTACATTCATTTGCATCCAGCATAAGAGTGCATGAATCCTAGCAGCCTCAAAATAGCATGTGTTGTTAAATTTTTGGATATTTTCAAGTCTTTTAGTTTAGAAGATAAACCAAAAATGAGACCTCAATTTTATTTGAAATTACATTTCCACTTACCTGAATGAGGTCAAATATTTTTCATAAGTTTCAGAGACATATAACCAAATTTATTTAATTTTTTGTGAACTCTCCTAATTTGTCTGTTCGGTAAGTTTTTTGCTCTTTATCAACTTTTACAGCACTCTCTACACTAGATATACCAGGCTTTCATCTGTGATATAATTTGCAAAGGTAAACATATGCATACACAATGTTTTGGCACGTTTTTAATGCATTCAAATTATCAGTCTTGTTATCCCCTCAAGATTTTGAGTCGCTGTTTTAAAACTACTTTGTGTCTTCCAAATATAAAAGGATCTTGAAGACATTTTCTATAAGGAATTGCTTGTCTTCACTTTCACATTTTGATATTTCTAAAATTTAGAATCTACTGCGGTGAATGATGAGATATGTGGAGGCAGCAAATTAGCACAAATGTCCAGAAATCTAAAGGAAAAAATGTAAGAAAATTAACTTCCTATCAATCTTCCCTCTTTTTTCCCCCTTTTTTCACTTCCTGTCTCTTTTTTAGTATATGTGCTGCCAAAGCGAGCACTACTTCCTGTCTCTTACATCAATCTTTCCATCCTCAGTTCAGTTCAGTTCAGTCGCTCAGTCATGCTTATTTTGTTTCTGAAAGTATTTATGGTGACAAAAATAAATACTATAAAACATACTAGCTCAAATAAAAACAAAGGTAAAATAATAATTTTTTAAAGCTTCATATAGTAGCCAGGACATGGAAGCAACTTAGATGACCATCAGCAGATGAATGGATAAGAAAGCTGTGGTACATACGCACATTGGAATATTACTCAGCCATTAAAAAGAACACATTTGAATCAGTTCTAATGAGGTGGATGAAACTGGATCCTATTATACAGAGTGAAGTAAGCCAGAAAGAAAAACACCAAAATAGTATACTAATACATACATATGGAATTTAGAAAGATGGCAATTATAACCCTGTATGCGAGATAGCAAAAGGGACACGGATATATAGAACAGTCTTTTGGGCTTTGTGGGAGAAGGTGAGGGTGGGATGATTTGGGAGAACAGCATTGAAACACATATATTATCATAGGTGAAACGAATCACAGTCCAGGTTCGATGTAAGATACACGTTGCTCAGGGCTGGTGTACTGGGATGACCCAGAGGGATGGGATGGGGAAGGAGGTGAAAGGGGGGACTCAGGATGGGGAACACATGTACACCCGTGGCCGATTCATGTCAATGTATGGGAAAACTAATACAATATTGTAAATTAATTAGCCTTCAATTAAAATAAATAAATTTATATTAAAAATAAATAAAAGCTTCATAAGTATATTGAATTAGAAAACACTGGACAGAAATCTCATGGAACTCTTCAGATAATTATTTAATCAGTCGCTTGACTACTTAGTGATAAAATTTGAGCTATGAAATTAAAAGACGCTTACTCCTTGGAAGAAAAGTTATGACCAACCTAGATAGCATATTCAAAAGCAGAGACATTACTTTGCCAACAAAGGTCCGTCTACTCAAGGCTATGGTTTTTCCAGTGGTCATGTGTGGATGTGAGAGTCGGACTGTGAAGAAAGCTGAGCATCGAAGAATTGGTGCTTTTGAACTGTGGTGTTGGAGAAGACTCTTGAGAGTCCCTTGGACTGCAAGGAGATCCAACCAGTCCATTCTGAAGGTGATCAGCCCTGGGATTTCTTTGGAAGGAATGATGCTAAAGCTGAAACTCCAGTACTTTGGCCACCTCATGAGAAGAGTTGACTCATTGGAAAAGACTCTGATGCTGGGAGGGTTGGGGGCAGGAGGAGAAGGGGTCGACAGAGGATGAGACGGCTGGATGGCCTCACTGACTCGATGGACGTGAGTCTGAGTGAACTCCGGGAGTTGGTGATGGACAGGGAGGCCTGGCGTTCTGCGATTCAAGGGGTTGCCAAGAGTCGGACACGACTGAGCAACTGAACTGAACTGTAATCCCATAAAAACTCCATAAAAACTCCACAAAACCACAATATGAAGATCTAATCAACCTAATTCAAATACATAGGTTTTTTTTTTCTTTTAAATGATTTATTTTGCATATTTATTATTATACTTGTTAGATTTATTTCTGTTTTGCTTCCTTTGTTTTTTTTTTCTGTTTTTTTAATATAAATTTATTTACTTTAATTGGAGGCTAATTACTTTACAATATTGTATTAGTTTTGCCATACATACATCAATAAATAATTTTACAAACATCAAAAAAATAAAAAAATTAAAACATAAAAAAAAACACTTATGATTGAGGTCAATATTAACATAAAAATAATACTCTTGATAGATAAAAGTATGTCGCATGCTGAAATGTTATACAACAAAGAGTAATCTTATATGATTTGAAAATCTTCCCATTATATGAATTTTTCTTTTACAAAGATATATATTTGACCAGAGTTAGGCCTGAATATATTTTAAAGATTATCCTTCTCAGTAAAACAATCAAAAAGGAGATTATTTTTGTATTTAGGAGGCTATTTTATATTTCCAATTAACATGTAGCAAAATTGACTCAAGAATGGAATAAGCCAAAAAAAAAAAAAAAAAGAATGGAATAAGCCAAGGTATAATCACTGTATTTGTTTATTTTTAATATTATTTGTTGATGAGGAAACAAAGAGACATTATAGTTAATGATAAAAAGGATTTGTGGTTAAAAGAAAATCACTTGAAGAGCAAAGACACAGTAAAATAGCAATGTAAGAATTATTTTACGTAGTTCTTTGTTGCTAGGAAGATATTTAATCTAATTTGTTTTTTCAGTAGATAAATCATTTAAAATTTTAATTAAACGCTTAAAGAGCTATCAGCTTTTACAATTTATTACAACAAAATCAGGTTCACAGGATAGCATTTAATCAGAAGGCTCTGTTCACAGTTCGCAACATCATATCAGGGCCAAATTATCAACCTGGTATAAGATGAATTAAAATGGAAATGTTTTTTATAAAGTAAAAATGCTACCTCATTAATCAAGACCAATTAATTTGATTTTAATATTTTTAAATGCATATGATAATTAAGAAATAAAATATCTAAAGATGTAAACATTTGTATAAACTGTTTCCTATGTGAAAATAACAATTTGGGAAAAGATCATTTTTATAGCAATCAGTGAAGTTGCTCTTACGGTTTTGTGCTAGATAAAATTATTATTCTCTGAAAAAATTAAGTAAATTAATATGTAAGTTAATTTTTTAATCTGTAGATTCTTTTAATATAAACCAGATCGTAACCATATGCTGACATATGGTAGAATTATACATAATTATATTTAATATATATTTAAATTACATTTATTATATATACAGTGAGCAAACATGTACAAATATACATGTTTTATATTTAAGAAAATTAAACCATTAGCAAATACAATTTTTCTATATTTTTGTTATTTTGAGATATTTTTGTTGGTTTTGACATGAAAATGCTATAAATATGGTTTTTAATGTTTTGCTGCTGCTGCTGCTGCTGCTGCTGCTGCTAAGTCGCTTCAGTCGTGTCCGACTGTGTGTGACCCCATAGAATGCAGCCCACCAGGCTCCCCGGTCCCTGGGATTCTCCAGGCAAGAACACTGGAGTGGGCCGCTATTTCTTTCTCCGATGCATGAAAGTGAAAAGTGAAAATGAAGTCTCTCAGTCGTGTCCGGGAGAAGGCAATGGCACCCCACTCCAGTACTCTTGCCTGGAAAATCCCATGGATGGAGGAGCCTGGTAGGCTGCAGTCCATGGGGTCGCTAGGAGTCAGACACGACCAAGCTACTTCGCTTTCACTTTTCACTTTCATGCATTGGAGAAGGAAATGGCAACCCACTCCAGTGTTCTTGCCTGGAGAATCCCAGGGACGGGGGAGCCTGGTGGGCTGCCGTCTATGAGGTCGCACAAAGTCGGACATGACTAAAGCGACTTAGCAGCAGCAGCAGTCGTGTCCGACTCTTAGCGACCCCATGGACTGCAGCCTCCCAGGCTCCTCCGTCTATGGGATTTTCCAGGCAAGAGTACTGGAATGGGCTGCCATTGTCTTCTCTGAATATTTTGCTAGAAATTATATAATTTATATACATATGTGTGATAAATCACTTTAGTCGTGTCCAAAACTTTGACACTTTATGAACTATATAGCCTGCCAGATTTCTCTATCCATGGGATTTTCCAAGCAAGAATACCAGAGTGAGTTGCCATTTCCTTCTCCAGGGTGTCTTTCCACCCCAGGGGTTGAACCCATGTTTCTTATGTCTCTTGCATTGGTAGGTAGGTTCTGTATATAAATATGCATGTGTATATTTCCATCTATATGTCTATGTTAATTAATTAATGTTTTCTTTTTTGACTTGTGAGATAAAACACATCCTCAGAAAATTTTTTCCATTAGTAGAATATGTAAAAATCTTCATGTATTTTTTACTGATCATTTTGGGATTTTATTTTCAATGTTCAAAACTTTTATCCTTTCTTAATTTATTTCTGTAAGAAGTAAGGTAGACATTACCTTTCCTTTCTTTACCCCCAAGTGGGAAAATGCTACTATCTAGGTTTTCCAAATGCTAAAGTGAATCATTTCCTTTTGATGTAAAATGATATGATAATACAATATTAAGCACCATGTATATTAGATTATCTTCACTATTTCATTGATTGGTTTTTCTCTTCTTGGCCCACTGCCACATGGATTTAATAAATTTCTAAAGAAATAATAATAAAGAACCTGCCTGCCAATGTAGGATATATGAGAGACTCAAGTTTGATCCCTGGGTCGGGAAGATCCCCTAGAGGAGGCTATAGCATTGCACTCAAGTATTCTTGCCTGGAGAATACCATGTACAGAAGAGCCCTGTGAGTTATGTCCATTTCACTGCAAAGAGTTAGACATGACTGAAGTGACTTAACACACAATTGATTAGGTCTCAGTTCAGTTCAGTTCAGCCGCTCAGTCATGTCTGACTCTTTGCGACCTCATGAATTGCAGCACGCCTCCCTGTCCATCACCAACTCCCGGAGTTCACTCAGACTCACGTCCATCGAGTCAGTGAGGCCATCCAGCCATCTCATCCTCTGTCGTCCCCTTTCCTCCTGCCCCCAATCCCTCCCAGCATCAGAGTCTTTTCCAATGAGTCAACTCTTCACATGAGGTGGCCAAAGTACTGGAGTTTCAGCTTTAGCATCATTCCTTTCAAGAACACCCAGGACTGATCTCCTCCAGAATGGACTGGTTGGATCTCCTTGCAGTCCAAGGGACTCTCAAGAGTCTTCTCCAACACCACAGTTCAAAAGCATCAATTCCTTGGCGCTCAGCTTTCTTCGAAGTCCAACTCTCACATCCATACATGACCACAGGAAAAACCATAGCCTTGACTAGACGGACCTTTGTTGGCAAAGTAATGTCTCTGCTTTTGAATATGCTATCTAGGTTGGCCATAACTTTCCTTCAAAGGAGTAAGCGTCTTTTAATTTCATGGCTGCAATCACCATCTGCAGTGATTTTGAACCCCTCCCCCCAAAAAAATTAATAATTCAATTTTTCAGTATTTTCAGGGACATTTTCCTAATATTTTATATCAACTCTAGAATCATTGTGTCTAGTTCTCAAAGTGAACAAACACCAAGTGAGATCCAGGCTCACAAAGCCAATTGACTGAACCCAGTCTAACAGTCAAACATTTGCATGTGAGGTAAATTAACGGTTGATATTTTAACCAATTCTAACTTTGGGGATGATTTATTGCATCATTAGATACTTGATAGTAGAGGATGTGATATTTGAACTTATCATTTAATAACATTTGGAAATGTGATTTCTGAAGGCATATTATAGATAGCCTAATAGCATAACTATTCATTATGTTTTAAATTATGTAAGAGTCCTTTAAAATGAACTCATTTCACATACAATAATATCATCTTTGTTTTTTCTGTTTGTATTTAAACTTCTTAACTTCTAACCAGGAAGTTTAGTTTTCCCTTTAAGGAAGAGTTAAGGAATGTAAAGTGAAAAATGATAGTGTCTGGTTCAGAGACTAGTATATAATAGACACTTATAGAATTCCTTCCTTCAACCAGTTCCGGGAAGGATGCTTTCTCTCAATTGTGAAACCTATTACTAAAGCAATATCATTCATTTTTCTAGTTAATGATCTTCTCTGACTTAATTATTTTATTAATTCATGTAATTAGCTACTTGATTCAGAAACTGTCCAGAGATCGGTGTATTTGTTTAGATTCTGACTGCCAACAAAATAAAATTAAAGCAGATTTTTCTTCTGATTAAACACTAAGAATTAGTAAAGTTACTGCTTTCTCAGCTGATTTACTAATGGACTTCAGTTAGAAGTTTTGCTGAGATGAGTAATGACTGCACAACTGACCTCAAAGTAAAAGCAAAGGCAAAGACAAAGGAATAAAAGTAAAATCTTTTCTTCTTTTTCACTGTTAACTTGAGGTCAGTCAGGCAATGCAAATATTGCACTTTTAATGTATAAAACAAAAGTCCACCTCAGAAACAATTTTTTTTTAAGTAATCAATCTATTAAAAAGATGAGGAAAATAAAGTCTGATTTTCATATTTTTTAAGAATTTGCTCAGAGGATAATATGCATACATACATAAAAAGAAATAAAGCAAAGATAAAATTAAGTACATTCAATCAAGTAAAATTATCTCTTCAAAAATAATTCTATTCTATATTTAAGTTTTCTTATTAACTTATTAAATACGATTACTTCTCTGAGGCACAGCACAAGATGTATTTCTAAAGAAAAGTTCAACATTGTTTACTCAGTTTACTTATTTAGTCAGTCATTAATCTATTTTTCTTTTTTCTTTTTTAGCCTGAAACCAAGTCTTTGTCAAAGTTAAGACTTGGGCATTTAAAAGTGAATGAAATATTGTCATAACTGCCCTTTAGGAATCAGTCATGAGATGCAGACAAAGAGATGAAATATCAAGGTACAAAAACTTTGACTTTTTAAATAAAATATTACCAAAAGCTTTACAGTCAAAAATGCTTAGTAAGGGCTTCCAATTTGAATACGTAGTCACCAATCAAAAACTGGGGAATAGCATTTGAATAAGTATGTTTTGTATACACAAAAACATGGATTAAGTGCATCATGGCATATTCTGAAAATTAAATCCATTAGTGGCAGGAGCACAGTGGGAAGCACTGCAAATTGTTTATGATAATTTTAAAGATTCAGGTACAAGAGAAGTGATGGGAGGTTTCTTCCCTCTCTGACCCACTGACATAAAATATTGACACCACAACACGAGCAAGAGATGTCAGTGAGGATTTGTAAGGAAGGAAGGATAATAATCTGATTCCATATTATACAACTCACAGTGTTTCCTGGTGATATGTGACATCTGCAAGAAGTTATTACAACTCTTTCGGAGAAGGCAATGGCACCCCACTCCAGTACTCTTGCCTGGAAAATCCCATGGACGGAGGAGCCCGGTAGGCTGCAGTCCATGGGGTCACTGGGAGTTGGACTTCACTTTCACTTTTCACTTTCACGCATTGGAAGAGGAAATGGCAACCCACTCCAGTGTTCTTGCCTGGAGAATCCCAGGGACAGGAGCCTAGTGGGCTGCCGTCTATGGGGTCGCACAGAGTCGGACACGACTGAAGCGACTTAGCAGCAGCAGCAGCAGCATTACAACTCTTTAATACATATAGATTGGTTTATATATTTGACTTTAAAATAAACTGCATTGAAAGTGAGTCTACATATTTCCCGTATCATTTTATAAATGAGTTTTTTCAATAGAGACATAAATACAATAATTATTTACTAATGTAAATATAAAATAACAAAGTAATAGTGAATTTAAATATTATATAACAAAGAAACATCTCCTTTGTATGCATGCCTTATTTTAGAGTAGTTCAAAACTGTTATAATATCAACACTTGTTTATCAGAATGAAAATATTTAGACTGAAGCAAACAAACATGTTTAAGAAGACGATGAACTCAAATTATGTAAAAAGGGAGAATATGCTGCTTTTTTTGTATTTGATCTTCAAGTTCTGTACTGTTTTGTGGTGAATCTGGGTACTGGAAATCATGAAATCTTGCTTGCCTTAGCACTGGGTGAGAAGCAAAGAATCCAGGATACATTAAATACATTAAATAAAATAGTAAAATGCAGTCTAATTTTTTTCCCCTCCCCTTGGGCTTATTCTTGTCTCACTTGCTCATAGGGTCCATTGTGAAGGGGCCTTGCACCTGGCACTTCTGACCAGTGTCCCTAGTGTGAAATGGTTTCCCCTGATACTTCAGCTTGGCAGGCCTTGTGCAGAATCATTGCACAGAACTCTTCAAGATGCCAACAGTACACCTTGTGCCCAGATGCTTCACCCAGCATTTTGATCTGGAGCACTGTGAGTAGTACAGCTGTATCACTGGAGCTCCAGCCCTTTCACCCTCTGACAAGAACCCTCTCCAAAGGCCTTTTGGGGAGAGTGTGCATTTTAGAGTGGGGGCCTGAATTTCTCCATTCTTTGATCAAAGAATAAAGCTTTCTCTTGCTTTTGAATAAAACTCAGTCTGGTTCTACTGGCCCAAACAACACTGGCCAGAAGGAAACAAAGGTTGGAGTCAACTCACAAGGGTTAGTAATAAAATTCTGGTGACCCAGATTGCATGTACCATGGCCTTTTCACCTGCACCTATCCACTAGGCTCTGGGCTCACCTCAACTCCAGGAGGAGGCTTTGGGAGGTTTGCAAGAAGACTCTAGGCTTGGAGTTTACTCTGATGGGGTAGAAAAGTGACAGCCACATTTAGAGAAATCCTGCCCAGAAACCTGACATCCAGGTGTAGTACACACACAGGGTAGCCCCCGGAGCAATCCTGACTGTGCCCCCTTCAGGAGATCTGACTGTGGCATCTTTGGGAAAGGGAGACTGAAGTTAATCTGTGCCTACCACTGCCTATGGCTGGCTTTCCAGTGGTAGCAGGCACCTGGGGACAGTGACGACCTGTGGACAAGAAGAAGCCATGGCAGCCTTGCCTACTATATCACCAGGGCTGGACTCTTGACACTTGTACAAGGTAGCAGAGGCTATACCAGGGCTTCCGTTAGATTTGAGGTGAAGTAGTTGGTTTGTATTTCCAGGCCATGTATATAAAATCATGGGCTTTGCTGATGGCTCAGCAGTAAAGAATTCATCTGCAATGCAGGAGGTACAGATTCGATCCATGGGTTGGAAAGATCCCTAGAGGAGACAATGGCAGCCCACTCTAGTATTCTTGCCTGGAAAATCCCATGGACAGAAGAGTCTGGTGGGCTAGTGTACATGGGGTTGCAGAGTCAGACATGACTGAGTGACGGAGTAGGGATCCATGAGTAATAAAATTAAATCAAACATTTCTTTCTCCTTTTCCTTTGTGCTTAGCCTAGTGTTGCTTGCTAAGAGGGGGCTATGTTTAGAGGCCTTGAGTCCCGCGCTTCAAACCAGAGGCCCTGCTGCTAAACAGCTGCACAGATGCCTCAGCTCAACAGATTGTGTGCAAAAACACTGTGCATGACATCATAATTCAAGATGGCTGAAAGCTGTGTGCAGAGAAAACGTGCCTCATATTGCAATCTGGAGCCTTGAGCAGTGCAGCTCTGCCAACCCCTGGAGAACCCCACCCCTTCCCCACTGAAGGGATCCCTATAAAGCAGCCCCAACAACCCACTGTTGAAGAGCATATGGACCCTAGAGCAGGAGCTCCAGTCACATATCCATGACTTGATCAAGGAATGAAACTTTCCTTTGCTTCTGAACTAAGTCAGTATTGTTCTATTGGCCTGAATGACACTGGCAGAAGGACTCCTGTTGGGGACTGACTAAGGGAAGTATGTAACATTCCTTACTTTGCAAAACAACATGCTGTTGCTGTTGTTGTTCAGTCACTCAACTGTGTCTGACTCTTGGTGACCCCATGGACTGCAGCACCCCAGGCAGGCTTCCCTGTCCTTCAATATTTCCTGGAGTTTGCTCAAACACATGTCCATTGACTTGATGATGCCATCCAACCATGTATCTCCTGTCACCCCTTCTCCTGTTCTCAATATTTTCCAGTATCAGGGTCTTGTCCAATGAGTCAGCTCTTCACATCAGGTAGTCAAAGTATTGGAGCTTCAGCTTCAGCATCAGTCCTTCCAATGAGTATGCTTAGTAGCTAAGTCATGTCCAACTCTCTGCAAACCTATGGACTGCAGTCAGGCTCCTCTGTCTGTTGGGATACTTCAGGCAAGAATACTGGGGTGGGTCACCATTCCCTCCTCCAGGAGATCTTCCCAATGCAGGGATCAAACCCACGTCTCCCACACTGCAGGTGGATTCTCTACCAACTGAGACACCACGGAAGTCCAAGAATACTGGAATGTGTAGCCTATCCTTTCTCCAGGGGATCTTCCTGACCCAGGAATTGAACCAGGGTCTCCTGCATTGCAGGCAGATTCTTTACCAGCTGAGCTACCAGGGAATATTCAGGATTGATTTCCTTTAGGATGGACAGGCTTGATCTCCTTGCAGTTCAAGGGACTCTCAAGAGTATACTTCAGCACCATAGTTCAAAAGCATCAATTCTTTGGTGCTCAGCCTTCTTTATGGTTCAACTCTCACATCTGTTCGTGACTACTGGAAAAAACATAGCTCCGACTAGTCAGACCTTTGATGGCAAAGTGTTGTCTCTGCTTTTTAATATGCTGTCTAGGTTTGTCATAGTTTTTCTTTCAAGGAGCAAGAGTCTTTTAATTTCATGGCTGAAGTAACCATCTGTAGTGATTTTGAAGCTCAAGAATATAAAGCCTGTCATTATTTCCATTTTTTCCCTGTTTGCCATGCAATGATGGGACTGGATGCCATGATCTTTGCTTTTTGAATGCTGAGTTTTAAACCAACTTTTTCACTCTCTTCTTTCACCTTCATCAGGAGGCTCTTTAGTTCCTCTTCACTTTCTGCCATTAGGTGTCACTGAACACTGCTTGGCATTGCCTTTCTTTGGGCAATGGAATGGTTTGGAATGAAAAATGATCTTTTCCAGTCCTTTGGCCACTGCTGAGTTTTCCAAATTTTCTGGCATGTTGAGTTTGGCACTTTTAACAACATCAACTTTCAGGATCTGAAATAGCTCAACTGGAATTCCATCACCTCCACCTGCTTTGTTCATAGTAATGCTTCCTAAGATCCATTTGATTTCACACTCCAGGATGTCTGGCTCTAGGTGAATGATCACACCATCGTGGTTATCAGGGTCATTAAGGAATTTTTTGTAAAGTTTTTGTGTGTATTCTTCCCACCTCTTCTTTATCTCTTCTGCTTTTGGTGCTCTTTCTGTCCTTTATTGTGCCCATCTTTGCATGAAATGTTCCCTTAGTATCTCTAATTCTCTTGAAAATGCTTAGACTTCCAATTCATTATCTTGCTTTCCAACCATGTCTGCAAGTCTTAAGCTAGAAGAGCAGTGGATATCCATATGTTCTTTTGTAACCTTAGCTCCTCCCACAACTTTCTACCTTAAACATCAGCCTCAGGTTGGGCATGAGTGGAAAGCATGCATCTTTCCAAAATAGAGGCCAGTCCACTGCCCAGCCATTCATCTCCCTCCATTGCTGCACTGGACTCTGCACAGTTTCTCAAAGTAGAGCATCAGACTAACTGATTTTTCTGAGCATCCCCTTAGTGGGCATTCCAGTAATCACAGAAGTGGTCCACTGGCACCTTATAGGCCAGGCCTACCCACGGAGAAATAGATGGTTCACTGGAGATTTCCCCTGCAAATTTCTCTTTCACAAGATCTTTTGGGATCTTGTCATTTGCTGGTTTTCATCTTGGGGAGCTTCCAGATTCCCAGGAAGCTGTATTAGCATAAGAAGGAAAAGGAAAAAATAAAGAGACAGATCCCTGCAGATCAGCAGGGTTAATAAGCAAGGGAACTTACATATCAGGCTGGTTTAATGGCCAAAAGATGAGTATATCTTGACACCTGCCTACTAGAATCTTAAAAGTTTATACAAAGATCTTAACTGTGTTCAGTCACAGCTTCAGTCTGGATAGACCCCACAACACATTCTATCTCTAAAAAATGGAGAATTTCTTAGAAGGTATGTATGATAACTCAAAGGAAATTGGGACATTAATTGGCAAATTTAAGTTTTTCTAAAACAGAGAAATGAGGAAACACTTGTGCAGATTTTCATCTTCAGGTGATTACTGATTCTGATTGAAGGGTTCACTATCTATACCTTTCCATAGAGAAACTCAACATTGGTTCTCTAAGCTTAAAATATTTGAAGAAATTAGTGATTTACAAATGTAAGTTGCTAATATAGCTTTTGTACATAGGAAATACAACAAATATGTTCTAAGATTAATTAATGTTCTAAGGTTAATTAACCTATATTATTTAAACAAAGTACATTTATAAAAATAGACATAAACATAAAATGCTATTTCCTGATGTGATTCACAAAGACTTCACCAAAAGACTGTCCTTTAGGGGATTTAAAAGAGGACAGATAGATTTGGGAAACTATCTGAAAAACATGCATAATTGTATAAGACAATTAATGGCCCATATGTAACAGAGTTTTGAGTTAAGTATTGTTTAAGGGATCATTAAATCAGATCTAGAGCTGTGCCATGTTATTATGCTAAGAAAGAAGAATAGTATCCTAATCATTGTCTTCCATTTCTTTTACTCTGGATGTATACCCTCTCTTCTCACGTTAATAAAGTCTCAGTTTTTCTAGACTCCAGAAAATGGAGGTATATGTTTTGGGAAAATCACCTTTACTAATTGCAATAGTGTTTTATTATTGCATAACAAATTACCACAGACACAATGGCTTAAAAAGACTCATTCACTTGGTTAAAATCAATGTGCTGAAGGTCCTACATTTATTTCTCATGGCTCCAGGGGAGAATCTACTTCCTTGTTTTCCATTTTCTAGAGTCCACTGAGGAGTCTCGAAGCTTCATGGCCACTTTTCCCCATTTTCAAGGTCAACAATGCTATATTTTTAGAATCTCTCTTTTGTGGTCACAACTCCCTTTGAACATAATGTTGTGATTACAGTGGGTCCACCTAGATAACCTTGGATAACCTCCCTATCTCAATATCCATAATCTTCACCATATCTGCTAAGTACTTCTTACCATATAAGGTCAAATAATCACAGGTTCTAGAGTGGACAGGCTTGGGGAGACACTCTTTTGCCTATCCCATACCTTATTTTTTTCCATATTAAAAAATGGATTTCACATTGTTTTAGTCTATCTGTCCTGTTAAAATACTATAGACTTGGCACTTCCTTTGTGGCTCAGACAGTAAAGAATGCCTACAATGCAGGAGACCCAGGTTTGATCCCTAGGTCAGGAAGATCCCCTGGAAAAGGGAATGTCAAACCACTCCAGTATTCTTGCCTGGAGAACTCCATGGACAGAGGACTGGCAGACTACTGTCCATAGCGTTGCAAAGAGTCAGACATGACTGAGCGACTAACACACACACACACACACACACACACACACTCTAGACTTGGTAGCTTATAAACAAGAGAAGATTCTTTCTCACAGTTTTGGAGGCTGAAAAGTCTAAGATTAAGATGCCAGAAGATTAGGTGTCTGTTGAGAGCCTACTTCCTGATTCATGGTCACTTTTTGCTCTAACTTCACATGCGTAAGGGATAGTCCCTCAAATTCATATGCTGAAACCTAATCCCCTATGTGATGGTATTTGGAGGGGCCTTTGGGAAATGATTAGGTCATAAGGTCAGTAAGTATTGAAAAGACAATTTCTTAAAATATTATTTTTCCATGAAACTGCATTTTTCTTTTACTGAAATTATTTTTTATGTTAAGATTATTTTAAAATTATATTATGACATAAAAACAGAAGAATAGTAAAAACACAATGGATGAAACAGAGATGGCTGGGTACTCTGGTTAACTGTGAATTAATCATTAAAGTACTCTGAATTTTAGTTTCAGCGTTTAACATATATTTATTTGAATTACTCTGGCTTGTATGATTGTTCAAATTACTATTTTAATCCACTCTTATCACTGTAAAATAATGCAGTCATATAAGCCATAGAAGGTTTAAAGCAGCATAAGGTGATAGCATGGCACCCCACTCCAGTACTCTTGCCTGGAAAATCCCATGGATGGAGGAGCCTCGTAGACTGCAGTCCATGGGGTCCCTAAGAGTCGGACACGACTGAGCGACTTCACTTTCACTTTTCACTTTCACGCATTGGAGAAGGAAATGGCAACCCACTCCAGTGTTCTTGCCTGGAGAATCCCAGGGACGGGGGAGCCTGGTGGGCTTCCATCTATGGGGTTGCACAGAGTCGGACACGACTGAAGCAACTTAGCAGCAGCAGCAGCAAGGTGATAGCAAATACTGAACATAATTTAAATTAAATCCCAGATATTAACTTTGTTGTTGTTATTTGGTCCTTTTTCCCAAACTGTATTTTTTTTTTTCCTAAATAGAAGACTTATTTAAACTTGGCAGTTATTTGGTCCTGTATGGAAGAGTTAATTACACACATTAGAAGACTAGATTTTAAAAAGTTATTTTATAAATAATTTACAAGAGTAAAACGGTAATGACAAATGTATTAGAAATGTCAATGAGAATTTAAATATACTAAACATAAATTACAATTCTTAATTTCTTGGGTTTGAAAGTATAAATACCTGAAATGGGCAACATCCTTTGAATGTAATTAACTTATCATTAACTCTCATCCATACGCCTGCAATGCAATGTAACCATCTTGTAAATAATGGTTTCATATTTCCAGTACAGCTCTACTATGCTCCAGCTTATCTTTACTTTGAGCTTCCCTGGTGGCTCAGAGGTTAAAGCATCTGCCTGCAATGAGGGAGACCCGGGTTTGATCCCTGGGTCGGAAAGATTGCCTGGAGAAGGAAATGGCAACCCACTCTAGTATTCTTGCCTGGGAAATCCCATGGACGGAGGAGCCTGGTGGCCTACAGTCCACAGGACTGCAAAGAGTCAGACACGACTGAGTGACTTCACTATCTTTACTTTGGGTTCCTTTTACACTTACAGAATAAAATGTATTTACAAAACAAACAGACTCACAGACTTGGAAAAAGAACTTATGGTTACCAGGAGGGATAGACTGGGAGTCTGGAATTAACATGTACCCACTGTTATATTTAAAGTAGATACAGTAAGTCCCTGGATAGCACAGGGAACTCTGCTCAATATTCTGTAATAACTTGAATGTGAAAATAACTTGAAAAAGAATAGATACAATAACTGAATCACTGCTGTACACCTGAAATTACACAACATTGTTAAGGAACTATACTGTAATATAATATAAAATCGTAATGGCTCATAATTTTGTAGACGAGAATGTCCAGCCTCTTTGCTGTAAAACTGCAAAAATGTTCATATTTTATTTCATATTTGTAAAACCAGGTTTAACTCTCAACTATTTTTTTCGCTTCTAAATCATGAATTTATTTGTAGTCCCTTGTGTGCACATAGCTACCTTCAACATTTGTCCTCTTATGAACAGTATCAAGTAAATTTTTGTTATCATAAAAGTTAATTTTGTCACATATGTTTTTGGCACAATAGAACCATTGAGAATTGTTTTGCAAATATTATGAAATTCTTCCTATTACATAACTTACTGAATGAGACTGAATGAGGTTTTTTTTTTTTTCTTTTCTTAGAAGTGCACTGTCCATTTACTATTTTTTAACTTGATTTTTATTTTATATTGAGGTACAGTTGATTTAAAGTGCTGGGTTAGTTTCAAGTGCATGGCAAAGTGAAGAGATTCAGTTATACGTATACATAAATACATTCTTTTTCAGATTCTTTTCCCATATAGATTATTACAGAATACTGAGTAGAGTTCTCTGTGCTATATAGTAGGCCCTTGTTGATTATCTATTTCATGTATAGTAGCGTGTATGTTTTAATCTGAAATTTTTAATTTATCCCTCCCTCACACCTTTCCCCTTTGGTAACCATATGTCTTTTCTGAAGTCTGGGAATCTGTCTTGTAAATAAGTCTGTATCATTTTTTTAAAGATTACACATATAAGTGACATCATATGATATTGGTTTTCTCTATCTGATTTAATTCATTCAGTATGACAATCTCTAGGTTGTCAGTAGATGGAGGAGCCTGGTAGGCTGCAGTCCATGGGGTCGCTAAGAGTCCGACATGACTGAGTGACTTCACTTTCACTTTTCTCTCTCATGCTTTGGAGAAGGAAATGGCAACCCACTCCAGTGTTCTTGCCTGCAGAATCCCAGGTATGGGGGAGCCTGGTGGGCTGCCGTCCATGACTGAAGTGACTTAGCAGCAGCAGCAGCAGCAGCAGCAACAGGTCCATCCATGTTGCTGAGAATTGCATTATTTCACTCTTTTTATGGTTAAGTGACATTCCTTTGTGTGTATGTATATATATACCCACACATATACACACCACATCTTTATCATCTGTAGTTGGACATTTAGGCTGCTTCCATGTCTCAGCTATTGTAAATAGGTCTGCAATGATCACTGGGGTGCATGTATGTTGTCAAAGTACAGTTTTCTCTGGATATATGCCCAGGCATGAGATTGCTGGATCATATGGTAGCTCTAATTTTAGTTTTTTAAGGAACCTCCATACTATTCTTAACAGTCGCTATACCAATTTAGGATTCCCTTTTCTCCACACCCTCTCCAGCGTTTATTGTCTGCAGATTTTTTTATGATGATTTGCATTTACCAAATAATCAGCAATGTTGACCACCTTTTCATGTGCTTTTTCGCCATTTGTATGTCTTCTTTGGAGAAATGAAATAAATACTAATTCTTGAGTACAAAAAAAATCAATTAATATTATAGAAAGAGTCATACTCTGAGATTATGCTTATATGATCAATTTCACCATCATCATTAGAGGTTAGTGTGCAGCTCTCTGTCCTTTTGCATTCATCTTATAATTTGTCTAATAACTGTGATAAATCTTCTTCTGTCAATTTTCTTCTCTTTGCTATTATGAAAGACAATGAATATTTGAAGCCTAAAATATGAAATTCTACACATAATATCTCCAGAGTTCTTTTATATCTTTTTTGAAACCTAATGCAATTTTTTTTGGCAATGCAGAAAGAAAAACTAAGGATAATGAAAAAGTGATCATTTATTTCAGCATTGTATCACATTCTAGGCAATTATTTCTTTTCATCCTGTATATCTTTTAGCATAGTTGGTATAATTGCTGAGGAGTAAGAAAATAATTCCTATGATGATTAAACATCAAAATTTTAATACACAGAAAATACTATTATAAAAATGTTATTCTGTATTTTATATAAAAAAAAATCATCCAGTGATGGCAATTGTAATGTAGAATACATTTTACATTCTATTTAAAGATGTTTTCTTTTCTTTTTTTCTTCAGAATCTCTAAGAATAAAAAGAAGATGCTAAAATACTAATGCTTACAAGTACTCAGAAAAAAAAAAAAGTCAAGAACTAAAATTGGACTCAACTGACCTTGACTGTATATCAATGGTTAATATTTTCTGCACTGGAAATTAAATAAAATAGATCATTTGCAAGACCATCCCTGTTGTTAAGGTATCTGGGAAATGCAGGCTTTTAGATTTCATATTTAGTATGTAAATAGATGCTACAGAGAAATTGCCAGATCTTATGTAAAACACTTTGCTTTTAGGTTGTACTTACATTGTCACATTGTTACTATCTGAACAAACTGGTTAAATCCTCAGTGTACATTTTTAAGTGATCACAAAAAAATACTATAAATTTATGAGACCATTACAAAATATTTAAAACATTTATTTGCAGGTAAATCTGTATTATGTTTTATTTGAATTCTTAATAAATATTTGTACACACATATATTTATATACATATACACACATCCATATGGTATTTTCCATTTTATATGCATTTTGCACTGGTTTTATCTCAGTTTCCAGACCCCTGTTTAAGTAAATATTGTTTGAAAATGACAAGAATTAATAGGTTCAGGTAAATTAATGGCCTGCAACAATGCCTCAGGTTTGATTAGTCTTAATGGATTTCTGCTCTAAACATTTATCTACAAAATAAGACACAGGTATCCCAAAGCTTATAGGGCAGGCGTTAACCTGGAGGTAAATACTTTAAAAATCACTGCATTAATTATTTTGGTGAAGCCACTCTTGGGGAACTATTCAATTCAATCAGCTAGGAGAAAAAGATAAGGCTGTTTTCACACTCTGAGAGGCACAAGTAATTAGCAAATTAGTTTTCTTATGATCTTTATAAATTTGTATATATGGTCATCTGTTTTAAGAATGCCTAGAAAAATACATATAGAAAGAAATAGATAAAGACTGATAATGCCCTTGCATTTTGATTGTATCAGTTATTCTATAGAGACTATAATTATCACTAATGTTCGTTGGGCAAAAATATGTTTCTGTCTGCAAAATATAAAGTTATGTATAGATATTACATTCAAGTTAATTTGATCCTTTAACATTAACTCTGGTTGATGTAGAGGAAAGCACTAGTTGACTGAATACAGTACTCTAGTTCTCCTTCCTTCATCTGCCTTAGCAGACTAATAGATTACTTTCAATATCAAAATCTTCATCAAGCCTTCTAAAGACTTCCAGGACAATCTCAGAAAATTATCATTAATTTTAATGATAGCATGTTTCCCAGATTCTCACTGCCCCTCAAGCACTCTTATAAACTGCTGAAAAAAACAGGCAAGGTTGAATTTAGGCTATAAAATCTATAAAAACAATTCAGAATATGGAAATTAAATATTGCATTCCTAGAGACATCACAAATAGAATCCTTTATTTGTCTATAACCAACACACATGGCTAAAGAAACAGTACAACTTCTAGGGTAATCTTCCCAAAGACTCGGTATAAGAATCATATTTATCTTTGTGACATTACTTTACCAACAAAGGTCTGTCTAGTCAAAGCTATGGTTTTTCCAGTAGTCGTGGTGAGAGTTGGACTATAAAGACTGTTGAGCGCTGAAGAATTGATGCTTTTGAATTGTGGTGTTAGAGAAGACTCTTGAGAGTCCTTTGGACTGTAAGGAGATCAAACCAATCAATCCTAAAGGAAATCAGTCCTGAATACTTATTGGAAGGACTGATGCTGAAGCTGAAACTCCAATACTTTGGCCACTTGATGCAAGGAACCAACTCACTGGAATAGACCTTGATGCTGGGGAAGATTGAAGGTGGGAGCAGAAAGGGATGATAGAGGATGAGATGGTTGAATGGCATCACCGACATGATGAACATGAGTTTGAGTAAGCTTTGAGAGTTGGTGATGGACAGGGAGGCCTGGCATGCTGCAGTTCATGGGGCTGCAAAGAGTTGGATACGACTGAGCAACTGAACTGAACTGATAGCCCAAGAATGGTTCAGTCATTTATGGTATTGCCTGTCTTGTCCCTCCAGATAAGGTCCAGAAAAACAGGAACACACCCCACTCTTAAAAACTTAGATCCATAAACAACGTCAGAATCAATTAGATCAAATTAGAACTCTGATGCCACTGAGTCTAATGAAAACAATTCCAAATCATTAAAGGTAAGATTCACATCAATGTCATAGAACAAACTACATTAAATTTAAAATAAGCTTAAAAAAATAGATGATGGCAAATAAGTTGAAACAAGGGTAGAAGTGGGGCATCCTTGAATTCTTTCTTCAACCTCAATAGGTTTTCATTGTCAAACTTCTAGGATTAGTTACTATGTCCATATTAGATAGTTCAACAGATGAAAATGGGGGTCCTTGGTGGTCAAGTGGTTGAGAATTGCTCGCCAATTCAAGGGACATGGGTATAATTCCTGGTCAAGGAAGATCCCAGATGCTGCGGAGCAACTAAGCCCATGCACCACAACTACTGAGCCCAAGTACTGCAACTACTGAAGCCTGTGTGCCTAGAGTGCGTGCTCCACAACAAGAGACACCACTGCAAGGAGAAGCCCTCGCACCACCATGAAGAGGAGCCCCCACTTGCCACAACTAGAGGAAGCCCACACCAGCAGTGAAGATTCAGAGCAACCAAAAATAAGAATAAAGAAATCTTTAAAAAATATGGAGATGGAATGCAGCACAGGGTCTAGGAGAGTTATAAGCAGTATGGAATTAAGGAAGATATAAAGAATTTGTATTTTCAAGGCAACTGAAGATAGGAGACAGGACATTTGATTGAGTTGATAATTTTTGACCAGCCCTAGCAAGCAATCTTTCAATTTCCATCAGAAGCAGGTGGTATAAATGTGTCAGATGGAAGGCCAGGTGGCATTTGGAAATCACAGTTCATCTCTGAGAATTCAATTTCTATCAGCGTGTAATAGGTAACTCTCTTGACATATTGTGTTGTGTTCTGTTGCTCTTTCTGTGTGTCCCACTCTCACTCAGTATCATCTGGGTACAGACTGAATGTTGATGTTTTGTTACAAACCTGTTACAGAAAAGTGTCAGGATAGAAGGTATATTTATCATGGAGTGGTTTTTTAAGAGTAGAAGTATATGCAATGAGTTGCTGTTGGAAAACATGGTCATGGCCAGAGAAGATATGGGGCTGATAGTTTTCAATTTCATTCTAATAGAATTGTAATAGTGTAGGCATTTTCCCAAAGTCCACTTGAAATTTCTATGTAGTAATTGGATGATGAGTAATGGCTAATGGACAGGCAGCTACAGAGAGGGATTGTTTCGAACAATATTTTTCAATACCATAATAAAATCTACAATGACTGCTGATACTAAAATAGTTTCTGGAGACAGAACATTTATTTAATAAAATGAGATAAATTTGCTGAGGCAAGCCAAAAATGATAGTGATATTATTAAAGAAACCTTGTCCTAATAGACATTATGAGTGGAAGTATATTGATTTTAAATGTCATTGTGATGTTATAGGACAAACGGTATGTCAATGAATGGTGATTTTTGAAGCTATCTGTACTCAGGACATGCTTAAGGCAGGATGTGGATATACTATTCCATAGACAGAACTATCAAAATATTAGTGAAGTACATTTAACATTTCTAATAAACTATTTTGAACTCAGAGATGGGGTTATAAAAGATAAAGAGTTTTTATGAGTAAATCCATGACAAACATGTATGTGGTGGGCCATGGAGAGGCCCATTCTGCATCTTAATCCAGAGACTTGTACGTGTAGTTATTGTTTTATTTTGGCTATACCATACAATGTATCTTCACCTATGGTTGAAAAATATGAATTTTCAAGAGTGAAGAACACTTGAAGTTCTTTCATGGAAATTCTACTTGAATGAAAAGACATCTGCTCAGGTGTCCTCCTTTTGTGATCTCTACTGAAGAGAGGATCTGTACAAAATGCACAAAAATGTTCACTTCATGAGCCTGAGATTTCTCCTTTGCTTATGTTGTTTCCAGTATGAAGTTCCAGATGTTAAAGAAATGAGATAATGGACTCTCATAAAGTAAAATCACCATGTACTAAATCAGTCACAAATGGGTTCTGGCCCCACCTTATAACTGACTTCTGCTGTGAACAATATACTTAAATCAGTGGATCAGTGTTTCTTACATCTGCTAGAGTCGAGTTATAAAGTTTGCTGGCCATTCCATGTGGGAAGGCATCAGGGGTGGGTGTGGTAAGATTATAACAAAGTAAAGATAAAGCTGTGCTACTGCTAAGTCACTTCGGTCATGTCCGACTCTGTGCGACCCCATAGATAGCAGCCCACCAGTAGCAGGTCATAAATTCCTGAAATGCTGTGGTTGAGACTGATGAAAAGCACCAGAGATCGAGTCATTCTTGATTTATGGTTTCACAAGGATAAAGTCTTGACTGATATTGTCTTATCACTGGAATGTGAGCACCTCTTACTGAGTTCACACATGGAGGTAATGGTTTTTTTTTTTTTTACAAATTTTTCATGGCACAATCTTTGAAAAAGATATTGCCTACTTTTATCTCAATGAAGATCCAGTGTCTACCCCAGTGTAGCTGGTTTTGCTGTTGTTTTCATTTTTCTGGGAATGGTAGGCTGGTTTCATAATAGGACCCTAATAGCTCCTTTGTTACTGGAAACCTTGGGGTTCTCAATAATGGCTTTGATAATGTTCAAATTGAGTTCCTAT
This sequence comes from Bos indicus, assembly GCF_029378745.1. Taxonomy (NCBI): domain Eukaryota; kingdom Metazoa; phylum Chordata; class Mammalia; order Artiodactyla; family Bovidae; genus Bos; species Bos indicus. Next base: position 55,126,197 of record NC_091765.1, on the reverse strand, counting down.
GATTGAAACTCCAGTAGTCCAGCAACATAGGAACAGGAGCAAGAAGTCACTGTGTTGTAGGTTAATGAAAACAAACAAACATCAACCAACAAAAAGAATCTCTTAGTATCCAAAGATGTATCAGCCAGGGTCTCCAGAGAAACAGAAACATTAGTAGCAGTGTGTGTGTGTGTGTGTGTGTCTGTGTTTTGTGTTTCTGGAGGACAGAGAAAGTAGGGTCATTAAGTCCAAAATCCACAGTGTGGCCCAGCCAGCTGTAGATCATCAGAAAAGTTGATATTGCAGGTTGAGTCCAATGTCATTCTTCACTATAGAAATATAACCAGAATTTTTTACCATACCTGAATAAATCCTAGAAATCCATTCATCCACTCTGTAAAAATTTTCTCAATGCCTACTCTGTAACAAGAACTGTTCCAGGTACTGAGGTGATTGCATTGGACAGAATCAACAAGATCCTGTCCCCATGGAGTTTTTTTCAAGTGTGATGGTGTTTGGAGAAGAAGCTGCATATACTCAAAATATCAGAGGTTCAAATACGTTATGGGAAAAAATAAAGCAATGGAGGAAAGTATGTCAGGTAATCTGATGCCATAGGCCCTGAAGAAGACTGCTGTTTTCTGACTGGCACTTTAAAATTTACAGGCAACCCAGTCAAATATAATTCTAGAAATATTGTCTTCTTAGGTTTCTCCACAAAATAATAGCCAGCACAGTCCATAAATAGGTTATAACAGCTGGGAAAGGCCACATATTTAAAGTTTTTTTTTTTTTTTTTTCTCCTGTACAACAGAGAAAGACTGCATCCAGAAATAAAAAAGGAAAGTCCAAATTCAACCTCAACTCTGATCACTGGCTTCCAAAAGTAGACACCAGTCATCAGAAAGCTGAATTTTCATCACATTTACTATATTTCCAAGTGCAATCGATAAGAGTTGTTCTGACTTTCCTCTTGTTAGGTAGGGCACAATAATGGATTTGTAGCAAGTTATCTAAATCTGTCTCTCCCCTACAGAACTGAACCTAACTCATAAAGGATGTGGATTAAATATAAAGGGTAAGAGTTTAGGTTTCATAAAACTCAGATAAGGGTGAAGTTTCCTCTTTAATAAAGGAGGGTGTACAGTATGGATGTGCAACTTTTGTAAGATTATACCAAAAGATAATTGGAGAGGATTAATCTTTTAGGAGAAAGTGAGATCTAATGACTGAGAAGATGAATGAAATCAGAAAATGCAAAGAATGGAAATTCTATTGTTAGTGACAATTGAGCTAAATATAGAACAGATAAGAAATGTGTAGGATAGGCAGTTCCTGGATTTACTGTTAGATCCACTTTGAGGTCAATCGGGATATGATGAAGGCATACCAATTTGTCTTAAAGAATAAAGTGGGCAAAACTAGGTAATTTCCATTTTTTAATGGAAAGTAAAGAAAGAATCTTCCAATCTTTTCTGCATTTTAGGAAACCGCCCTTAGTCCTTTTTTTATGATGCCACCATTTAAATCTTTTTATTTTATCATTTTCTGGCTAAATTATTCAACTGAGTTTTTCTTTTTTTAATTAAATAGACAAACCTAATTCTTTTTAATACATTACTGTGACATCTAGCTGAACTGTCATTCACCCAAATAATAGAACCTCTATTACAGAATTATGACTCTTTACTATCTACTAGATATTGATACAATGAATGATTTCCTTAGATAAATATAAAATTAAAAATAAGTGATTGACAACTTTATTAAATGTATAAATGCAATAAAATGAGAAACTGCATGAGTTTAACTTAGAAAATATATGTACTTTTCAGCCATGGAGAAGTAGAAAAGGGAAGGGGACTTCTTAATCACATAAGAAACAAAGCAGTTGTGAGTCTTAAAAGTTACTGAACTGGTTGTGCTTTTTGAGAAAACTCCACCCATGCTTCACACGGAGGGCAAATCCACTGAATAAAATGGAGTCATGCAACCTCTCCATGTCAGACATCCTGACCCCATTAGATGGTTGTAGGAAAAGGAGGATAGACCTACTTTCAGGATTCTCATTAAATTCATTGGAATCACATCATGACAAATTTTAACTTAGAAAGTCATCAATGCCACTCATAATGTTTACGTCAGTTTGAATTAACAGTTTTTAATGATAGAGTTCTGATACTCACAAGTTTGAACATTCTTTGCAAATTTTTATCAGCAGAATATTTATTTCCCACAACAAAGAAATGAAAAGCTACATTGTAGAAAAATCTGGAAGTCACCAATCTTGACTGCTTATCATTTCTCTCATCATCTACAGTGATTCTTTTGCTGCTTTTGTGGAACCTAGAGTTGAGTACAGCTGTTTGTAAATCACTTATCTGGAGGATCTCAAGAAGATAGAATTTAATGAGCTATGATGATAATGGTCCTTTGGGAACTAACAGCTTTAAGTAACATATAGTCTGCTACTTATTTAAATGAGTGGGAAGAATATGGTATAGTACATATAAATCCTTCAGTTCATAAACTACACCTAGTCAGAAATATGCTGCTGCTGCTACTACTAAGTCACTTCAGTCGTGTCCGACAATGTGCGACCCCATAGATGGCAGCCCACCAGGCTCCCCCGTTCCTGGATTTTCCAGGCAAGAGCACTGGAGTGGGTTGCCATTTCCTTCTCCAAAGCATGAAAGTGAAAAGTGAAAGTGAAGTCGCTCAGTCGTGTCTGACTCTTCGCCACCTCATGGACTGCAGCCCACCAGGCTCCTCTGTCCATGGGATTTTCCAGGCAAGAGTACTGGAGTGGGTTGCCATTGCCTTCTCCGAGAAATGTACTACAACATTTAAAAATGAATGAAGCGTATTTTTTTAAAAATACAATCTGGCTTAAAAAAGAAGATTCTGCAATGCTGAGCATGCAGCAAAGCAACAATTAATTGAATTGAAGCACTGGCCATCCTTATGGGTAGAGCGTGCACTCTTGAATTGCCAACTTCTTCATTTTCCTATTTTGACATGTCTTTTATAAGTTACTGATTCACTGTTACATGTATAAGCTTGCAAACTGTGTAGAAGGACGAGTACAGGTTCCAGGGTAAAAATTATTTGATTCCTTATCCCTAACAAAAATCATGTAATACTTGGAATTTTGGAGTCTTAATCTGTACAATAGGATAAAACAAATTACATTTAAACATTTGTGTGAGAATTAAACAAGCAAATACATTCTGAATAAACTGTAGTTAGAAAATAAAAAGAGTATCATTACTTAATAAGACAAAAATCACTGTATATGCTTATTTACTAATGTAAAGTCAGCACTGAAATACTTCAATATTATATTTACTTATTCACTACCCTTTGATTTCTCACTATCCAGTCACATCTTCAAAAATGTTACAAGACTAACATAAAAATTATAAGGAAAAACATATGTTGTACTCTCCAATGTGAGTAAATGCAGCTGGATTTTCATGAAATTATATCAAAATCAATAGTTTCAGTGAGCTACTGACTAGGAAAGTGTTGCCCTGCCTAGAAACATGTTCTTGATTTGAGGTTATGCTAATCCTGTAACCTTGACCAAAGAACTTTAAAATTAAAAATCAGATAACTTATAAGATGGAATTAACTACGTTAAGTACTCAACAGCCAATTAACTTTGTGACCTTCTAGGTATGACATGGGAAGATTGTGTAAAAGAATGTAGAGAGAAGACGATATTCAGCTAGTGCCCTTTAAGATTAAAGAAAATTCTAATGATGAGCATAATGAAGAGAATTTCATTAGCAGATAATTCATGCATTTGGTATATACCAATTAATTGACTGGAATAATTACTTGGCTCTAACTTTTTTTAAGTGTATTTTTTTCTTTTACATGGCTTTTAAAGGCACAATTAATACTAAGATCCCCTGATCTCTAGTTTACATTATTTATATGAGTTTAATTAGAAATCATAGGCAATATATCAAAGGTATAGCCTAAGGAAAATTTATTATATATTAAATTGGTTTTAGCCTTATAGTTTAAAAAAATCATTACATTTGTTAGAATTATGTTTATCAACATGTTCAAAGATATCAAACATATGTTACATGGCAGGTTCTCATGTTGGGATAGAGTAAACAAAACACACAAGAAATACAGTCATCTTGAAGAAAACATTCTAGCAGGACAGAAAGTTAATAAGCAAAAAAATGTAGTATTTTATATGGTAACTACCATGGGGAATGACTAAGTTAGAGAGGAATGGGATGCTAGCAAGGGAATGTTAAGTTTCAAATAGAATATTCATCTGTGAATAAGATGACATAAACCCAATGACTGGAATATGGTCAGAGAGTAAACTTTGTGCATGTATATCAGCAGAAAATATCAAGGTAAAATAGAACATTTCTGAGTTTTAAAATTACCTGGGATATTTCAGCTACAAGACTGAACAAGGCTGAAAAGGAATGATAGAGGGTGAGATGAAGGCCAAGAGATAACAAGGATGTAGGTCATCATACGGGACATTTTACAGGACCATAGGAATTTGACTTTGATGGTGAGATGAGAAGTCATTGATGTTGGATGGAAAATCCATATGACTTTGCTTATATGTTAAAAGTATTACTTTGGCTTCTTTAAATGGTCTTGGGATGGCAAAAATGAAAGCAGGGATACCACGATAGAGTCTGTATGATGGTGAAACAGTGATAGGATTATGATGGTAGTTGTGAATATTAAATAAGTGTATTCTAGATAAGTCTTGAATTAGAACCAATGGGAATTAAGGATTGAATATGGGGATTGAGAAGGAAAGAAGGATTAAATTTCCTACCCTGATGAGGTTAGGAAATGAAAGCATGCATTAATCAGATGGTTTGACTCTATTAAAATATGGTTTAAAATTTAACTTATAGGGAATCTTCCCAAACTGTGGGAAAGTAAATTGGTAAAACCACTGTGAAGAACATTATGGACATTCCTTAAAAAAACTAAAAATTGAGCTACCATATGACCCTGCAATCCCAATCCTGGGCATATATCCAGAGAAAAACCTGATCTGAAAGGATATATGCACCCCAAAGTTCATTACAGCACAATAGCCAAGACATGGAAACAACTTAAATGTCCATTGATGGATAAATGGATAGATTCATGTGATATATACATACAAAGGAATATTACTCAGCTGTTAAAAAGAATGAAATAATTCCATTTGCAGCAACATAGATGAACCTAGTGAATGTCATATTGAGTGATGTAAGTCTGATAGAGGAGGAGAAATATGACACCCCTTATATGTGGAATCTAAAAAAGAAATGATACAAATGAACTTACAAAACACAAAGAGACTCACAGACTTAGAGAATGAATTTACTGTTTTCAGGGGTGGGAGGATGAGGGGGAGGCATAGTTAGGGAATTTCAGATGGATGGACATACTGCTGTATTTAAAATGGATAACCAAAAAGGACTGACTGTGTATCGTATGGAACTCTGCTCAACGTTATGTGGAAATGTAGGTGGGACGTGAGTTTTGGGGAAAAGGATATATGTCTACATATGTATATGTATGGCTGTGTCCCTTTGCTTTTCACCTGAAACTATCACAACATTGTCAATTGGCTATACCCCAAAACAAAATAAGAAGTCAAAAAAATTAAAATTAACTTATACTGCATCTTAATTGCTAAAATATATAGCTTGGCACTGGAGCAGCCAAGAGGAGATACCCTACATCCAAGGTTAGTAGCGGCATCCGTGAGCAGATACCCCACATCCAAGGTAAGAGAAAACCTAGTAAGATGGTAGGCCCTGAGAGAGGGCATCAGAGGACAGACAGACTGAAAACACAAGCACAGAAACTAAATAATCTAATCACATAGACCACAGCCTTGTCTAACTCAATGAAACTAAACCATGCCATGTTTGGCCACCCAAGACGGATGGGTCTTGGTGGAGAGTTCTGACAAAATGTGGTCCACAGGAAAAAGGAATGGCAAACCACTTCAATATTCCTGCCTTGAGAACCCCATGAACAGTATGAAAAGACAAAAATAAGGGACACTGAAATATGGACTCCCCAGGTAGTAGGTGCTCAATATGCTACTGGAGCTCAGTGGAGAAAAAACCTCAGAAAGAAGGAAGAGATGGAGCCAAAGCAAAAACAACACCCAGTTGTGGATGTGACTGGTGACAGAAGCAAGGTCTGATGCTAAAAAGAGCAATATTCCGTAGGAACCTTGAATATTAGGTCCATGAATCAAAGTAAATGGGAAGTTGTCAAACAGAAGATGGCAAGATTGAACATTGAAATTCTAGGAATCAGTGAACTAAAATGGACTGGAATTGGTGAATTTAACCCAGATGATCATTAATCTACTACTGTGGGCAATAATCAATTAGAAGAAATGGAGTAGCCATCACAGACAGCAAAAGAGTCCAAAATGCAGTACTTGGATGCAGTCTCAAAAATGACAGAATAATCTCTATTCATTTCTAAGGCAAACCATTCAATATCACGGTAATTCAAGTCTATGCCCTGACCAGTAATGTTGAAGAAGCTAAAGTTGAATGGTTCTATGAAGACCTACAAGGCCTTTTAGAACTAACACCCAAAAAAGATATCCTTTTCATTATAAGGGACTGAAATGCAAAAGTACGAAGTTAAGAAACACCTGGAGAAACAGGAAAATTTGGCTTTGGAGTACAGAATGAAGAAGGGCAAAGCTAATAAAGTTTTGCCAAGAGAATTCATTGGTCATACCAAATACCCTCTTCCAACAACACAAGAGAAGACTCTACACATGGACATCACCAGATGGTCAACACTGAAAACAGATTGATTATATTCTTTGCAGCCAAAGATGGGAAAGCTCTATACAGTCAGCAAAAACAAGAACAGGAGCTTTCTGTGGCTCAGATCATGAACTCCTTATTGCCAATTTGAGACTTAAACTGAAGAAAGTAGGCAAAAACCACTAGACCATTCAGATATGACCTAAATCAAATCCCTTACGATTATACAGTGGACGTGAGAAATAGATTTAAGGGACTAGATCTGATAGACAGAGTGCCTGATGAACTATGGACGGAGGTTCATGACATTGTACAGGAGACAGGGATCAAGACCATCCCCAACAAAAAGAAATGTAAAAAAGGAAAATGGCTGTTGAGGACGCCTTACAAAGAGCTGTGAAAAGAAGAGAAGTGAAAAGCAAAGGAGAAAAGGAAAGATATGTCCATTTGAATGCAGAGTTCCAAAGAATAGCAAGGAGGGATAAGAAAGACTTCCTCAATGATCAATGCAAAGAAATATAGGGAAAAAAATAGAATGGGAAAGACTAGAGATCTCTTCAAGAAAATTAAAGATACCAAGGGAACAGTTCATGCAAAGATGGGCTTGATAAAGGACAGAAATAATATTGACCTAACGGAAGCAGAAGATATTAAGAAGAGGTGACAAGAATATACATAAGACCTATACAAAAAAGATGTTCATGACCCAGATAATCAATGATGGTGTGATCACTCACTTAGAGCCAGACATCCTAGAGTGTGAAGTCAAGTGGGCCTTAGGAATCATCACTACAAACAAAGCTAGTGGAGGAAATGGAATGCCAGTTGAGCTATTTTAAATCCTAATAGATGATGCTGTGAAAGTGCTGCACTCAATATACAAACAAATTTAGAAAATGCAGTGGTGGCCACAGGACTGGAAAATGTCAGTTTTCATTCCAACCCCAAAGAAAGGCAATGCTAAAAATTTTCAAACCACACAACTGCACTCATCTCACACGCTGGTAATGCTAAAATTCTTCAAGCCAGACTTCAGCAATATGTGCAAGCTGGTTTTAGAAAAGGCAGAGGAATCAGAGATCAAATTGCTAACATCGAAAAAGGAAGAGAGTTCCAGAAAAGCATCTAATTCTGTTTTATTGACTATGCCAAAGCCTTGGACTGTGTGGATCACAATAAACTGTGGAAAATTCTTAAAGAGATGGAAATACCAGATCACCTGACCTGCATCTTGAGAAATCTGTGTACAGGTCAGGAAGCAACAGTTAGAACTGGACATGGAACAGACTGGTTCCAAATAGGAAAGGGAGTACCTCTAGGCTGTATATTGTTACCCTGCTTATTTAACTTATATGTAGAGTACATCATGAGAAACTCTGGGCTGGATGAAGCACAAGCTAGAATTAAGATTTCCGGGAGAAATATCAATAAACTCAGATATGCAAATGACACCACCCTTAAGGCAGAAGGTGAAGAAGAACTAAAGAGCCTCTTGATGAAAGTGAAAGAGGAGAGTGAAAAAGTTGGCTTAAAGCTCAACACTCAGAAAATTAAGATCATGGCATCTGGTCCCATCACTTCATGGCAAATAGATAGGGAAACAGTGCAAACAGTGACAGACTTTATTATTTGGGACTCCAAAATCACTGCAGATGGTGTTTGCAGCCATGAAATTAAAAGACGCTTACTCCTTGGAAGGAAAGCTATGACCAACCTAGACAGCATATTAAAAAGCAGAGACATTGCTTTACTAACAAAGGTCTGTCTCATCAAGGCTGTGGTTTTTCCAATAGTCATGTATGGATGTGAATGTTGGAATATAACAAAAGCTGAGTGCCGAAGAATTGATGCTTTTGAACTGTAGTGTTGGAGAAGACTCTTGAGAGTCCCTTGGAATGCAAGGAGATCCAACCAATCCTAAAGGAGAGTAGTCTTGAGTGTTCATTGAAAGGACTGATGTTGAAGCTGAAACTCCAATACTTTGGCCACCTGATGCGAAGAGCTGACTTATTTGAAAAGACCCTGATTATGGGAAAGATTTAATGCAGGAGGAGAAGGGGATGACAGAGGATGAGATGTTTGGATGGCATCACCGACTCAATGCAGATGAGTTTGAGTATATTCTGGGAGTCGGTGATGAACAGAGAGGCCTGGCATGCTACATTCCATCAGGTCACAAAAATCTGGACACAAATGAGCAACTGAACTGAACTGAACTGATAGTGACACTCAAAGAATAAGATATTCCTTATATGAAGATTAATATAAATTTGCTAAGAGTCAAAGAGGTGAATACTACAGTACAATGCTTACTAAATTATTTCTTTAATGTCTTAAATAAATTCTTGATTTAGTAATCTTGGTAACCTTTAACTCTATCTCATTATTGGACTATTTTGACATCATAACCTATTTTAAACAATTTTTTTATCTTCTATCTCATACTCAGTTAAAATGCAGCAAATCAACTTGCACTTCCAGAGCAAAAAAAGAGATACCAATCGTCCCACCTATGTTCTTCATTTGAAAACTTAATCTAATTTAAGGCATGGAGGAATTATTAAGCAATACCTCATCTATTTTAGTATACTTGCTGCTCCTAAGTCACTTCAGTCGTGTCCGACTCTGTGCGACCCCGTAGACGGCAGCCCACCAGGCTCCCCTGTCCCTGGGATTCTCCAGGCAAGAACACTGGAGTGGGTTGCCATTTCCTTCTCCAATGCATGAAAGTGAAAAGTGAAAGTGAAGTCACTCAGTCTTGTCCGACCCTCAGTGACCCCATGGATTGCAGTCTTCCAGGCTCCTACATCCATGGGATTTTCCAGGCAAGAGTACTGGAGTGGGGTGCCATTAGCATACTTACCTCTGTAAAAATGACAAAATTATTTCCATACAGTTTTGTTAAATTTAAAATAGCTCAGAAATATAAAGGTCTTGAAAAAATTGAAATGCGTATATGATTTACCAAGTGAAAAATACAGAGAAATTTCAGGTATTTGTATTGCTCTAAAACACCTTAACATGATATAGCTTTAAATCTGTAGCCCTTTTCTTCTTGCTTCATCCTGACATTCAGCTGCTTAGATAATGGGGAAAGCCATCATTCTGAGAATTATCATTCATTCCAAAGAGCTTATTTTAGACTCTGTATTATAATACAGTATTACCAGTAAAAAATAGCAGCATACTTTGTGGTTGTAAATGACCTTATGAACTTACATGTCAGTAAACTATACTACCTTTTATAACTACCTGTTATGTTGAATCACCTTGATAAACATTTATTTAAATACATAGAAAATACTGTTATTAAAAGTGCAGTATTTGTTATTAGTCTATCAGTTAGGTCTCTTTCAGTGGAAAATAACTGGAAACATGACGCATTCTAGGCTATACATTAATGGGAAATTATTGACTCATTCATATAATATGACTGCCCTGGATTTCAGTGATACATCAGATGTACTTCCTGAGCAACATAGTTTAGTCAGCTCAGGAGTGTGAGTCCTTCTGTCCATCTCATTTCTAAAGAAAATTCATGGATTTTTTAAAAAAAGTATTTTGACATGTTTATGTTTTTAAGAGACCCCATTATTTAAAAGAACTATTTTCCCCAAAATTAAGGGTGCACAAATAAATAAATAAATACAATAAATCAGAATTTTAAAAATCTACATATAGATGGAGGGAAGAGCACAAGTAATTTCTCTTAGCTGTGAAGTCTTCTCTAAGCTGTGACAGTTTCTCAGACTTCACTTGCTTTTAATGGTCTTGATTTTTTAACATGCGGTTAGGCGTTTTGTTTTATATTTATAAGAGGGATTTTGCAGATGTTTTCCTCATTATTAAACAGTGGTTTTAAGTTTGGGAGAGAAAGATCACAATGCCTAAATGCCACTTTCATCATAATATATCAAGGGTACATTCTACCAACATGACTAATCACTGCTGTTGACTGTAATTACAGTGCTGGAGTAGTGTTTTGTTTCTCCATCTTCAATTTACTACCCCTTCACCCCTGCTTCATACTCTTTGCAAGTAAGAGACTATGGGCATCTCATAATTAAGGAGTAGAGAGTTATGCTCCCCTCTTCAAGGGTGTGAGTGTTTCTGACCCATTTGCCTCCAGTCAGTACAATACAAAATATTACACCAAATTAGCTACCTATAATCTTCCTTACATGTAACAACTGACTAGTTCAAAGTTGGGAAAGGAGTATGACAAGATTGTATATTTTCTATTGTTTATTTAACATATATGCAGAGTACATCATGAAAAATGCTTGGCTGGATGAATCGCAAGCTGGAATCAAGATTGCAGGGAGAAATATCAATAACCTCAGACATGCAGGTGATACCACTTTAATGGCAGAAAGTTAAGAGGAATTAAAGAGCCTCTTGATGAAGGTAAAAGAGGGCAGTGAAAAAGCTGGTTTAAAACTTAACATTCAAAAAATGAAGATCATGGCATCTAGTCCCATCACTTCATGGCCAATAAATGGGGAAAAAGTGGAAGCAGGGGCAGATTTTATTTTCTTGGGTTTCAAAATCACTGCAGATGGTGACTGCAGCCATGAAATTAAAAGATGCTTGCTCCTTGGAAGAAAAGCTATGACAAACCTAGATAGTGTATTAAAAACCAAAGATATCACTTTACTGACAAAGTTCTGAATAGTCAAAGCTATGTTTTTTCCAGTTGTCATGAATGTGAGCACTCATAAAGAAGGCTGAGCACTGAAGAATTGATGCCTTTGAGTTGTGGCACTGGAGAAGACTCTTGAGAGTCCCTTGGAAAGCAAGGAGATCAAACCAGTCAATCCTAAAAGAAATCAAGCCTAAATATTCAATGGAAGGACTAATGCTGAAGCTGAGGTTCCAATAATTTGGCCATCTGATGTGAAGAGCCAACTCACTGGAAAGACCCTGATGCTAGAGAAGACTGAGGGCTAGAGGAGAAGAGGGCAACAGAGGAAGAAATGGTTAGATAGCATTACTGACTCAAAGGACATGAATCTGAGAAGACTCCTGGAGACAGTGAAATACAGGGAAGCTTGGACTGCCGTAGTCCATGGGATCTCAAAGGGTTACACATGACTTAGCAACTGAACAACAACACATATCCTACTGCTGCTAAGTCACTTCAGTCGTGTCTGACTCTGTGTGACCCCATAGAAGGCAGCCCACCAGGTTTCCCCGTCCTTGGGATTCTCCAGGCAAGAACACTGGAGTGGGTTGCCATTTCCTTCTCCAATGCATGAAAGTGAAAAGTGAAAGTGAAGTCACTCAATTGTGTCCAACCCTCAGCAACCCCATGGACTGCAGACTTCCAGGCTCCTCCGTCTATGGGATTTTCCAGGCAAGAGTACTGGAGTGGGGTGCCATTGCCTTCTCTGTATACATCCTAAATAGTGATTAACTTACTTTTTATAAACCTCAACTCTCTCCCTCACCCCACACACTACTTATTAATAAAAGCATTGCTTGGGTGGAAAAACTAAAAGCTTAATTTGATCTTTGCTAGCAAGATGAATTTTAATGTACTTTTGTACTTAAAAGTTTTTCAATCCTAATTCAGATTATTTGGAATTTCGAAGCAGAAGCTTTTACCAACTATGCAAACCTCCATCTTTAAATGTTATTGCTCTTTTATTTCATTTCTCTTTTCAAAATATCTAGTCCTTTCAGGAGCTTGTCTGTTTCTTCTAGTCTTTATGAAATATAGCCAGAATGACCAAACACACACATCTTTTGCAGCCTCTTCTTTTGCAGTAACCTTTAGCAGCCAATTGGATTTATTTGGTGTTTTGATTTTTAATAAAGGTTACCATAGCATAACATTTTCTCCAAATTCAAGTAGTTTTTTTATCCACCTACAACTTACTCTTTAAACCAATGCTGTATACAGTCATTTATTCTTATTGCAATACCCTACTTAAGGAGACTACATCTGCATTGCTTATGGTATACTAACTAGTGTATTAACAGTTTCAAATTTCTACAGTTCACACATCAAAAGTTTATCTTCAAGTCTTACAACAGCCTAAATTAGCAGATCCTGAGCAGAATTGATGGTCCTAACATACACTAATGAGATGATATTAGATCTTGATGACTGAGAAGATGGACTGAGGGACTATATTTGGGGACTGACTACCAGATTTATAGTTTGAGCACCTGGATATTTTACAGCACTGTTACCATATGAGGAAAGAATAGAGTTGGATCAGGTGTTAAGAGGTTGGACGTGGATTAATTATATACATGCTAAATATAAAGTGTCAATACAATGTTTAGGATGAGCTATAAAAAAGGCAATTGTATAAATGATCCAAAAGAGATTTCTGGGTTCAAGATTTGTAATGTCATGTAGCCAACTTCATGTGACCCAGCATAGCACTTTTAAGTGAAGAAGGCAGATGTTTGGATTCACTCAGGATTGCTCTTTTGCTGGGGAGGTAAAATGAAAAGCACAGAAGGTATATAATTGCCTACCAATTTTGGAGTAAATAGCATTCTAAGATGATGCCCAAGATCTCCACTGCTGGTGCAACTGTTATTAGGATGTATGACATGGCAAAGATTGAAGGTTTCTGTGGATGTAATTAAGCCCTTAATTGGGTGAACATTGAGTTAAAGGTAGATTAACCTAGGCAGGACATAAGCAATTCCTACTTGCTCAATCTGTTTATCTCTATAAAAGAGGACTTAGGCCTTCCCTGAATTCAAAGATGTTTTCCTGTTGGCCTTGAAGAAGCAAGATACTATAAATTCTATAGATTTAAGAAAATGAATTCTGCCAATAATTTCATAAGCTGGGAGAAGACCCTGGGCGTCAGATGAGACCAAAGAACTGATTGCAGCCTTGTGACAGCCTGAGCAGAGGAGCCACATGAACTGTGTCTGGGCTCCTGGACATGGTGAAATAATAAAGGTGTTTCAATTTACTGCTAAGTGTGTGGAAATTTATCTTACAGCAATGGAAAATGAAAACAGCCTTTATAGGTATTATTAAATGATTAAACTTTTGAGTCTGAGTTGAATAAAGATAAAAATAAAGGCAGGAACAGGCTGACAAGAGGTAGCTGGAGGGTTTAATGTATTGCTGGTCCTGATGACGTTGAAGAATAGTAATTTACACAAACTGAGGGCAATTGTGATAAAAAAAACAGTGACATTTTTATACAATGAATTTCTGTAGTTAATAGTGACCTGAATGAAAGTGCATGAGCAACTGGACCAGACAGAAATACTCTGGGCCCTGATTATCTGGGTTCTCTGCTTGCAAAGATAAGCTCAATAAAGGACAGAAATGGTATGGACCTAGCAGAAGAAGAAGATATTAAAAAGAGGTGGCAAGAATACACAGAAGAACTGTACAAAAAAGATCTTCACGACCCAGATAATCACGATGGTGTGATCACTCACATTCACCTAGAGCCAGACATCCTGGAATGCGAAGTCAAGTGGGCCTTAGAAAGCATCACTATGACCAGTGTAGGTTGAGCTATTTCAAATCCTAAAAGATGATGCTGTGAAAGTGCTCCACTCAATATGCCAGCAAATTTGGAAAACTCAGCAGTGGCCACAGGACTGGAAAATGTCCGTTTTCATTCCAATTACAAAGAAAGGCAATGCCAAAGAATGCTCAAACTACTGCACAATTGCACTCATCTTACACGCTAGTAAAGTGAAAGTGAAGTCACTCAGTCGTGTCCGAATCTTTGCGACCCCATGGACTGGAGCCCACCAGGCCTCTCTGTCCATGGGATTCTCCAGGCAAGAATAGTGGAGTGGGTTGCCATTTCCTTCTCCAGGGGATCTTTCCAACCCAGGGATCGAACCCAGGTGTCCCTCATTGCAGGCAGACCCTTTAACCTCTGAGCCACCTGGTAATGCTCAAAATTCTCCAAGCCAGGCTTCAGCAATATGTGAACCATGAACTTCCAGATGTTCAAGCTGGTTTTAGAAAAGGCAGAGGAACCAGAGATCAAATTGCCAACATCCAGTGGATCATCAAAAAAGCAAGAGATTTCCAGAAAAACATCTATTTCTGCTTTATTGACTATGCCAAGCCTTGACTGTGTGGATCACAATAAACTGTGGAAAAACTGTGACCTGCCTCTTGAGAAACCTGTATGCAGGTCAGGAAGCAACAGTTAGAACTGGACATGGAACAACAGACTGGTTCCAAATAGGAAAAGGAGTATTTCAAGTCTGTATATTGTCACCCTGCTTATTTAACTTATATACAGAGTACATGTGAGAAATGCTGGACTGGAGGAAGCACAAGCTGGAATCAAGATTGCTGGGAGAAATATCAATAACCTCAGAAATGCAGATGACAACATACTTATGGCAGAAAGTGAAGAACTAAAGAGCCTCTTGATGAAAGTGAAAGAGGAGAGTGAAAAAGTTGGCTTAAAGCTCAACATTCAGAAAACTAAGATCATGGCATCTGGTTGCATCACTTCATGGCAAATAGATGGGCAAACAGTCAAAAGGGTGGCTCATTTTATTTTTCTGGGCTCCAAAATCACTACAGATGGTGATTGCAGCCATGAAATTAAAAGACGCTTACTCCTTGGAAGGAAAATTATGACCAACCTAGACAGTATATTAAACAGCAGAGACATTGCTTCGTCAACAAAGGTCCATTCATCAAAGCTATGGTTTTTCCAGTGGCCATGTATGGATGTGAGAGTTGGGCTATAAAGAAAGCTGAGCACCGAAGAATTGATGCTTTTGTACTGTGGTGTTGGAGAAGACTCTTGAGAGTCCCTTGGACTGCAAGGAAGTTCAACCAGTCCATCCTAAAGGAGATCAGTCCTGAGTGTTCATTGGAGGGATGGTGTTGGAGCTGAAACTCCAGTACTTTGGCCACCTGATGGGAAGAGCTGACTCATTTGAAAAGACCCTGATGCTGGGAAAGATTGGGGGCAGGAGGAGAAGGGGACGACAGAGGATGAGATGGTGGATGGCATCACCGACTCAATGGACATGGGTTTGGGTGGACTTTGGGAGTTGGTGATGGACAGGGAGGCCTGGCGTGCTGCGGTTCATGGTGTCACAAACAGTCATACACTGAGTGACTGAACTGAAGTGTACTCCTTGAAATCACATAAAGCTGAAATCAAGGAGTTGCTAGGCCTGTTTTTATTTTTTATTTTTTTCTAGAGCCTGGGGTTGTGTTGGGGCAGGCTCTGTTTCAAGATCATGTGGTTCTTAACAGAGTTCACTTGCCTGTAGATACAGGACTGAGGTCCTTTTTTCGTGCCAGATATCAGTTGGGAGTCACCTTTACTTGCCTGTAGATACAGGACTGAGGTCCTTTTTTCGTGCCAGATATCAGTTGGGAGTCACCTTTATTCCTCCAAGGCTTCCCTCCGTTCTTTGCCATGTGACTCCCAGTCCCATAGGCAATTCACAAAATGACTTTTTGTTTTTTTCCTGTGCCAGCAGGACTCTTTGTCTCTGATTTTTCCTTCAATTCCAGTCAGCTACAACATAGTCTTATCTGATGGAATGTGACCACAGGAGTGACTATGCCACAACCATTTGCCTTATATCATAACATGAATACTCAGTTGCTCAGTTGTGTTCAACTCTTTGAGGCCCCATGAGCTGTAACTCACCAGGCTCCTCTGTCCTTGGAATTTTCCAGGCAAGAATACTGCAGTGGGTTGCCATTTCCTCCTCCAGAGATTCTTCCTGACCCATCCCAGGGATTGAACTAGTATCTCCTCCTTGTCCTGTGTTGGCAGGCAGATTTTTTCCCACTGAGTCATGTGAGAAGCCCCTGCCTTATAACATAACCAGTAACAATCCCAGCATACCCATCTGTTCCCAGGTTCCCTGGGCACTGGAGTTTCCAGGTTATACAATAGTTGAACACCAGGAGGCAGGATTAATCTTGGCCATTTTAGAAATTTGCCTAGAGCAATTATCAAGGATTAGGAAACAAGAATATTTATTCATATTTTATGGATTAGAAATCGATTAAAAGTCTGCAAGTAAATTTTACCAAAACTCCTTAATTTTTCATATCATTTTTAGGGCTCAGTGGTAGTGAATCCACTTGTCAATGCAGGAGGCATAGGTTCAATCCCTGGGTTGGGAAGATACCCTGGAGAAGGAAATGGCAACCCACTCCAGTATTCTTGTCTGGGAAATCCCATGAAGAGAGAAGCCTGGTAGGCTGTAGTCCATGGAATCACAAGAGTCAGATACAACTTAGCATCTGAAATATATATGCATATATATATTTAAATGTAATCTTAAATGTAAAAGTAAATATATATGCATATACATTTTATATTTTTACATTTAAGATTTATTCTGAAGAAATAATCTGCTGTGAAACTCACTGAAGTGCTTTCATAAAACATAAAATAAGATTAAAAAATAAGACTTTTGGAGGATATGTGATTGACTATAAAGATTTTTAGTATTCACAGTGATGAAAATAATGTTTTCAAAATTATAAATATATGATCAACACTAACAGAAAAAAATGAGACTTTGTCCTTTCACCTAGTATGCTACAAGTACTCTATAAGTATACATGTGTATATATGTACACCTACAAAAATATTTAAGCTATTTAGTGAATTAAGTGAAAAACTCTTAGTAAATCATTATCAGTGCTCTTTAGCAATTAGGGAATACTCTCAATATGTCATTATTCATGAATTTCCTGATGTTCTCCAGATTGTAAAGATTCATTTTAACAAATAGCAACTTTTTTCATGAAATACAGTTGCCCATACTAATCATCTTAGGACAGAGATTTCGACATGATACGAGCATCCCATTGACTTACATTCCAAATATAAAAATTCTTTTGAAATTAAAATATACTGTTTCTTGGAATAAAAAGTTAACTTGTTTTTAATCAATGCATTAATTAAGAACATTTAAGAATTAAAAAGCAGAAACTCTGCAGAGTTTGGTGGTTTTTTAAATAACCTTAGTATAGAGTATCAATACAGACTTAAATTCAGTTTTTGATTGGGATTATTAGGTATATTTTGTATTTGTGTTGACCAGATGGATTATAATACTCGTTAAACTGCTGAACAAAAAATGGGAATATGCCTTCCTGATAATGCTTTTTATTTTGCCCCACATCTGCATTCCTAATTCGTCTTAATTATGTACATATACAATTTGGTCAATGCTTTGCATTTCAAAAATCTTTTTTAATTTAAAATGTATCTGATAGTTCACATGAGCAATTATGTATTTAAATGAAACAGTCATTGTCTAATTGGCATATTTCAATTTCCACTGAGATGTGCCAATTAAGTGGAATCCACTGTAGACCATACATAATATCTCCAACAGAGAATTTATGGACTATCAACTAAACACATTGGTTTTGAAGTAGCATATCCTTTTTCAAAAATGACTTTCATCAAGTGGGGCTGTGCTCCATCACATAAAATGCATTTCTACTAAAACATATATCATCATTGGTGGTGCTTTGTTTACTTCTAGATTCAATATCCTTCTGTTTTATATAAGCAAATGTAATAAAGTTAGGGTGTTGGAATATTTGATCCATTGTATTTGTATTTAATATCCCAGGAACAACACTAATTTCTGAAGATGACTGCAAAAGCAATGCTTTATTATTTTTACTTTCTGTAAAATGTCCAAACAGTGATGCAGCAAGGTCAACATTTCTGTCTATCTACCTCCCTAATTACTAGCTGCATATCTATCTATGCTTTGTTCTAGATGTGGCAGTGCATGATAAACTGTGTGACTGATACAAGTTTTTAGGAATACTGAATTTCAGAAAAGGTTTCCAATGTTCTACTCTCTTAAAATAGATTTACTGATATAAGCATTTAGTTCAGTTCAGTTCAGTTCAGTCGCTCAGTCATGTCCGACTCTTTGAGACCCCATGAATTGCAGCACGCCAGGCCTCCCTGTAGCCAGTACGAAATATTAAATTCACAAGAATGAAGTCAAGAAATCTGTTTTAATATGAAAGTAAAGTCTTGCTATTAGAGTATATGACAGGATCTCTATCCTTTTCAAGGCCAAATAATATTTTACTGTTATATGTAAGCCACACTTTGCACTAAGTATAATATACCAGACACAAAAAGACAAATACTGTATAATTTCACTTATGAAGAACTAAAGTAGTCAAGTTCACAGACACAGAGAGTGAACGATTGTTGCCAGCAGCTGATGTTGGGGAGGGAAAGGGAATTATTTAACAGATTCAGTTTCAGTTCTGCATAATGAAAAAGTTCTGGAGACGTTCACAACAAGGCAAATACTAACAATACAGTATTACACATTTAAAAATGGTTAAGGTGGTAAATTTTATGTTACTTTTTACCACAGTAAATAAACAAAGAAAAAGTAAAGTTTTGCAAAATTGTTCTAGAAGTCTGGGAATCAAAATCTGTATGGTTTGCTTATAAAATGGACCCATTGTCAGTTCTCACTGTTATACTTTGGAACTTCCTTTTTTGTTTTTGTTTGCTTGTTTTTAGATTTTCAAACTTATTAGTATCTGTTCTTTACCCCATAAATTTCACCATTTTTTTCTCTTGATTTATAACATTACTTCTATTTTTCTTTCATCTTTATAAAATAATATGGCCAACAGTTTCTCATTTGAAAAAGATGGCTAAGGTCAAAAAATCACTTTTAAAAATCTGTGAAAATTTTTCCTAATATAATTACATTATGTGATTGGGTCATATACCAATTTTAGATATTGTTGTGATTGTTTTTTTATCGTTTTTAACACAGTTTTGTTTTGTTTTGTTTTTACTAAAAAGTCTTTCAAAATAGTGCTTTATGGAAAAGATGTCCTCAAGGATATAAACTGAATTTCAATTGGAACTTTTATTTAACCTTCTCTAGCATCACTACGAACAAAGCTAGTGGAGGTGATGGAATTCCAGTGAGCTATTCAAAATTCTGAAAGATGATGCTGTGAAAGTGCTCCACTAAATATGCCAGCAAATTTGGAAAACTCAGCACTAGCCACAGGACTGGAAAAGGTCAGTTTTCATTCCAAACCCAAAGAAAGGCAATGCCAAAGAATGCTCAAACTACCACACAATTGCACTCATCTCACACACTAGTAAAGTAATGCTCAAAATTCTCCAAGCCAGGCTTCAGCAATATGTCAACCGTGAACTTCCTGATGTTCAAGCTGGTTTTAGAAAAGGCAGAGGAACCAGAGATCAAATTGCCAACATCCGCTGGATCATGGAAAAAGCAAGAGAGTTGCAGAAAAGCATCTATTTCTGCTTTATTGACTATGCCAAAGCCTTTGACTGTGTGGATCACAATAAAGTGTGGAAAATTCTGAAAGAGATGGGAAATCCAGACCACCTGGTCTGCCTCTTGAGAAATTTGTATGCAGGTCAGGAAGCAACAGTTAGAACTGGTCATGGAACAACAGACTGGTTCCAGATAGGAAAAGGAGTACGTCAAGGCTGTATATTGTCACCCTGTTTATTTAACTTATATGCAGAGTACATCATGAGAAACGCTGGACTGGAAGAAACACAAGCTGGAATCAAGATTGCCGGGAGAAATATCAATAACCTCAGATATGCAGATGACACCACCCTTATGGCAGAAAGTGAAGAGGAACTCAAAAGGCTCTTGATGAAAGTGAAAGTGGAGAGTGAAAAAGTTGGCTTAAAGCTCAACATTCAGAAAACGAAGATCATGGCATCCAGTCCCACCACTTTATGGGAAATAGATGGGGAAACAGTGGAAACAGTGTCAGACTTTGTTTTGGGGGGCTCCAAATCACTGCAGATGGTGACTGCAGCCATGAAATTAAAAGACGCTTACTCCTTGGAGGGAAAGTTATGACCAACCTCCATAGCATGTTCAAAAGCAGAGACATTACTTTGCCAACAAAGGTTTGTCTAGTCAAGGCTATGGTTTTTCCTGTGGTCATGTATGGATGTGAGAGTTGGACTGTGAAGAAGGCTGAGTGCCAAAGAATTGATGCTTTTGAACTGTGATGTTGGAGAAGACTCTTGAGAGTCCCTTGGACTGCAAGGAGATCCAACCAGTCCATTCTGAAGGAGATCAGCCCTGGGATTTCTTTGGAAGGAATGATGCTCAAGCTGAAACTCCAGTACTTTGGCCACCTCATGCGAAGAGTTGACTCATTGGAAAAGACTCTGATGCTGGGAGGGATTGAGGGCAGGAGGAGAAGGGGACAACAGAGGATGAGATGGCTTGATGGCATCACTGACTTGATGGACATGAGTCTGAGTGAACTCTGGGAGTTGGTGATGGACAGGGAGGCCTTGTGTGCTGCGATTCATGGAGTCGCAAATAGTTGGACAGGACTGAGCAACTGACCTGATCTGATCTGATCTGATTAGATTATAATAGTTCAACTTTGATAAGCTCAACCACAGCTGGATAATGACAATTTATAGTGAGTTTTAAGACCCTATTCTAATGGATTGCAGCTTTTACTGTGGGAAAATGTAGATTTTCTGAGTTCTACCCCAGAAAGTCTCAGTCTATATTATTTAATGGATCCAAGTAATTTGAATATGCAAAAAAATTGATGTTATATTTTCAGAAAGTCTGATCTCCTCATCAGTTCAGTTCAGTTCAGTCTCTCAGTCATGTCTGACTCTTTGTGACCCCATGAATCACAGCATGCCAGGCCTCCCTGTCCATCACCAACTCCCAGAGTTCACTCAGACTCACGTCCATCAAGTCAGTGATGCCATCCAGACATCTCATCTTGTCATCCCCTTCTCCTCCTGTCCCCAATCCCTCCCAGCATCAGAGTCTTTTCCAATGAGTCAACTCTTAGCATGAGGTGGCCAAAGTACTGGAGTTTCAGCTTTAGCATCATTTCTTCCAAAAAACACCCAGGACTGATCTCCTTTAGAATGGACTGGTTGGATCTCCTTGCAGTCCAAGGGACCCTCAAGAGTCTTCATATATAGGTATAAAAGAATCTGCAAACCGTAATTACTGGTGACATATTTATGAACATAGCATACCATAAAATTAAACATTCAATAAAAATGCATTATTCTCATAAAATATGAATCATCTTTAGCTTCAGATAAGAAAATACAAGGTCCCTTACTTAAATATATATCTCATTTGCAGTTTCTGTCAACCTATCTGTCAAAACCCTCCTACCAATTCATAGGCAGCTATGCAGCCAGACACAAGAAGATTCTAATAACACTTTCAGATACAAGACATGTGACTTAGAAAACTGGTTGCACAAATAAACACAGGATGAGAAAGCAATGAAGAAAATTCATGCCCTATAAATCATATTTTAAAAACATAACTATAAAACAACTTCTTCCTATTTAAACAGGACTTATAAAATATAGATGTAAGATTTGATGAAACTGACCATTATTTAAATTCTAAATTTTAAGAGTAGATATGTTAACCCCTTAGCATGTCTTTTAAAACCTGAACTTACTTCTTCCACCTGCCATTTCACAAATTCTCTAGAATCACTATTTTATCAATGTAGTCTAATTATTAGACTAATTACTAATTATATCACTATAGTCTAAAATCTTTCTCACCTTTCTGGCTTTCCATATGTCTGGGATTTCACACTTAATCTTTACAACATAAATCTGAGTCTGAGCTCAAATTCTCCTTGTCTAGGACATTCTTAAGGTGTTGTGTTTATGCTGTTTTTCCTTCAGCATTTATACTTTCCCAAGAAGCAAATCTTGCTATTACTGTAAGTAGAAAGGCAATCTCGCTCCCTTTTTCTCAATCTTTCTTTCTCATTTTTTTCTGGGCTAGTTCTGCTTGAGGTTGTTTAAGTTTTCCCTAATGTCCTTTGCTATTTAGAAATAATCATTATTTATATTAAACAGGGCTTCTCTAATGTCTTTATGAATTTATGCAGTTAGAAATATGTTTAATGCTACAAAATGTAAGACAAAATGCAATATAATTTTCACTTATTTAGATAATTACTAAATTTAATTTTTAAATAAAATTAATTCATGGTGGCTGTAGGTGGTAAATCTATTAATGGCATATAAATTTAAAGTTGTATAAGAAACATCCTATTTAAATGCAAAAGTCTGTGATTGCATATATAAAATTTGTTCATATATAACTTGATGTCTAAATTTGAGACCTTTATTGGATATGCAGTATGGGTCAAATGAAACAACTTGTCCCAAGCTCTGACTGGCCCTTAATTATACTAACTAATAATGTGGTAGTCCATCTCTAATCCCTATAATAAGGGGTGACACCATTACAATGTTCAGGATGCAACTTGCATCTTTTTATCTTAATTTTGAATTAATTAATTTATTTTAATTGGAGGCTAATTACTTTCAAAATTATGGTGGTATTTTCCATACATCATCATGAATCAGCCATGGGTGTACATGTGTCCCACCATCCTGAACCCCCTCCAACCTCCCTCCCCACCCCATCCCTCTGGGTTGTCACAGAGCAGTGGGTTTGTGTGTCCTGCTTCATGCATCTAACTTGCACTGGTCATCTATTTTACATATGGTCATATACATGTTTCAGTGCTATTATCTCAAATCATCCCACCCTCGCATTCTCCCACAGAGTCCGAAAGTCTGTTCTTTACACTGGTGTCTCTTTTGCTGTCTCACATATAGGCTCATCATTACTATCTTTCTAAACTCCATATATATGCACTAATATATTGGTGTTTCTTTTTTTGACTTACTTCAATCTGTATAAAACCCTCCAGTTTCATCCACCTCATTAGAACTATCTCAAATATGTTCTTTTTTTATAGCTGACCAATAGTCCATTGTGTATATGTACCATAACTTCCTTATCTATTTATCTGTCGATGGACATCTAGGTTGCATCCATGTCCTAGTTGTTGTAAATAGTGCTGTAATGAACATTGGGTTACATGCGTCTGTTTCAGTTCTGAATTCCTTGTTGTGTACGCCCAGCAGTGGAATTGCTGCGTCATATGGTAGTTCTATTTCCAGTTTTTTGAGGAATCTCCACACTGTTCTCTATTGTGGCTGTACTAGTTTGCATTCCCACCAGCAGTGTAAGAGAGTTCCCTTTTTTCCACACCCTCTCCAGCATTTATTGTTTGTAGACTTTTTTGATGGCAGCCATTCTGACTAGCATTAGATGGTATATTGTTGTGGTTTTGATTTGCATTTCTCTGATAATGAGTAATGTTGAGCATCTTTTCATGTGTTTGTTAGCCATCTGTATGTCTTCTTTGGAGAAATGTCTGTTTAGGTCTTTTTCCCCACTTTTTGATTGGGTTGTTCATTTTTCTGATATTGAGCTGCATGAGTTGCTTGTATACTTTGAAGATGAATTCTTTGTCACTTGTTTTGTTTGCTATTTTTTTCTCCCATTCTGAAGGGTGCCTTTTCACCTGGCTTATGGCTTCCTTCATTGTGCAAAAGCTTTTAAGTTTAATTAGGTCCCATTTGTTTATTTTTGTTTTTATTTCCATTACTCTGGGACGTGGGTCGTAGAGGATCTTGCTGTGATTATGTCAGAGAGTGTCCTGCCTGTTTTCCTTTAAGAGTTTTATAGTTTTTTGTTTTACGTTTAGACTTTTAATCTATTTTGAGCTTATTTTTACAACTTAGATCTTATGTGGAACATTTCTTCCAAAGATAAGAATGGTTAATACTTGTTCTCAAAAATGAGTCATTTTTGTTTGAGGTATCACAGATTTTACTTAAATTTCACTTGGAATTTGTTTCTTGGCCTAAATTAAATAAGTTTAGGCAGAGTCATGAGGTTAACCATTGGTGTTTTGAGAAATGGGTTTTGTCCAAAACTACATAGAAAGAGGTAGTATTACCTTTGCAGACATTAAGCAAACAATCCTGAAGGAAAAAAAACAAAGCCTGGAAGCAAAACACTTCCAGACTTCAGATAATACCATAAAGCTACAATAATCAAAACAGCATGGTATTGCCACAAAAACAGATATGTAAATCAATAAAACAGAATAGAGAGGCCAGGAAAAAAACCACACACCCACAGTCAACTAATCTACAACAAAAGACACGAGAATATACAATGAGGAGAAGATGGTCTCTTTAGCAAGTGGTGTTGGTAAAGCTGAATAGTTCCTTGTAAATCAAGAAAATTATAATACTCCCTCGCAGCATATACAAAAATAAACTCAAAATTGTTTAAATGACTAAATATGGGAGATGACACTTTAAAACTCTTAGAGAGAGTGTAGACAAAAATGTTCTCAGACATAAGTTGTAGCAATGTTTTCTTATATCAGTCTCCCAATATAAAAGAAAGAAAAGCCAAATTGGGACCTATCAAAAGTTTTTGCACATAAAAGGAAACAATTAACAAAGCAAAATGACAACCTTGGGGATGGGAGAAAATATTTGTAAATGATGTGACTGACAAGGAGTAAATATCCAAAATATAGAAATAGCTCAAAGAACTCAATAACAACAACAACAACAAATTCAGTCAAAAAGTAAGCAGAAGACCTAAATAGAAATTTCTATAAAGACATACAAAGTGCTATCAGACACATGAATAGATGCATAATATCATTAATTATTATAGGAACACAAGTCAAAACTATAGTGAGGCATCATCTCTCATTCATCAGACGGGCTACCATCAAAAAGTGTACAAATAATAAGTGCTCGAGAGGGTGTGGAGAAAAGGGAGCCTTCTACATGTTAGTGGGACTGTAAACTGGTGCAGCCACTACACAACATTATGAAGATTTCTTTAAAAATAAAAACTAAAAATAGAGCTACCATATGATCCAGCAATCCCTTTCTTGGGCATATAGTCAGAGAACATAAAAACTCTAATTCAAAAAGATATGTGCTCTATGATATTCAGAGCAGCACTGTTTACACTAGGCAAGGCAAGGAAAAAATCCAAGTGCCTGTCAAGAGATGTGGCATTTGTGTACACACACACACACACACAGGAATACTACTCAGTCAGAAAAAACAATGAAAATATTGCCTCTAAAGCAGTGTGGATGAATTTAGAGATTATCATACTGAATGAAGCAAGTCAGACAGAGAAATACATATTATGTGGTAACACATATGTGGAATCTAAAAAAATAATACAAATTAACCTATATGCAAACAGAAACAGACTTACAGACATAGAAAACAAAATTATGGATAGTAAAGGGGAAACGGGTTAGGGAAGGTTGAATTAGGATTATGGGATTAACATACAAAGTATTATACATAAAATAGATAATCAACATGCATTTGCTGTACATAGCACATGGAACTGTATTCAATATGTTAAAATAATCCATAATGGAAAGTAATCTAAAAAATATGTATGACTGAATCACTCTACTGTACACTTGAAACTAACACATTATTGTAAATCAACTGCACAACAATAAATAGAAAGTTAGAGTAGTTTCTGACTTTATACTATATATACCTTATTTCTATTGCTGTACCTACATACTGCCAGTGTTGATTGTTTGTGTGTGTGTGAGTATGTGTGTGTGATACAATTTCTGGTCATGAACCCTCATGCTATAATGTGGGCGTATCAGTAAAATTGGTCAGGAATTTTCCTGGAAGTCATTCCTGTATTAGACATCTGACAATGAAGTAAATTTTGACATAGGTAACTGTAAACCATATAAATATATCTATGAAAAACAAATGATTGAGCTCCCAACTCAACTTCCCATTTATTTGTTCCCTATAATGCCCTCAGTAAGTCTAGCACAGGCGTATATAAGGGGAAAAAAATAAATAATGAAGTTGGACTATTGTTTTAATCAATTACAGTTTTAAAAAAATCTTGATTTTACTTACTTTACACAGAAGTATGACCATATGAACCCATTGTGAGGGTCCCTAGAAGGTAACTGGTGTGCATCTATTTAGCTTCATGGTGAATTTTCCTTGGCTCTGAGTATAATACCCGCATTAAGTGCTAGTTGTTTTTCCCACACACACTAGAATTCTGCCTTGCACACAGACCCACCAGAGTCTTTTTCAACCTTACTTTCAATAGATTTTTTTAACTAATTTATTTAGAAGCTGCCGAAAAGAGTGTATGTGTGCGTTTCTTTCTAACTTATAGCCTTCCTAAAATGCCAGAACCTTTAATTAGGGATTTAATGAATGAGCTATTTCCTCTATATTCTCTTAGGAGTGTGGTATTGCCATTATCAACAATCACTGGGACACCAAAACTCTGATTTAAAATGCACCCTGCTATCCTAGGAATTTAGGACATTTCTGTCATTCTGCCTGTAATTCCACATTCTGCCTGACTGTACCCAACACTGCGACTCCCAAGTCCAGTCCCCACACAATATAGTTTTGAATTGTGTCTAAAATTGTGATCAAATTGTATCTAAAAACTACCAACTAGTATTCGTATATGCATTATTTTCCCAGAAGAACATCTAAGAATTATTTTCTAAAGCTAGAATAACACTCAAAATTTCTAGTGCATATTTATTGATAAGTCAACTTTCAGTTTCCCTTTTTCAGTATGGTTGGCACTATTTTTGAGTTTAAGACAGTTGTGTTAATGCTATACAATTAGAAGGAAGGATACACTATATATATATATATATATATATATATATATATATATATATATATATTAGCTTATGTTTTTGAATGCCACCACCTCCTCACCCTTTTTTGATAACAGACTTAATGTACCTGACTACGTAGGTGGACATGTGACTTGTGCATCAATCATGGTATTACATATCAGTGGATATGGTGATAAGATCAAATATTAGGAAATATTAACTGGAAAAATTCATTTGTTCACCAAAAGTCTAGGTTTGTGAAGAATACAAGTAAATGAAGGATTGATATAACTTATTAGGGAGTTTTCATCAAATAAATGAGTTCTGAGATGCTTTCCATAGAAAGAAATGATGTTAATGAAATAGGCAGAGTAACACTCCCCCCAAAAATGGCCATTTCCTACTCTCCAGCAGCTACCAATATGGTATCTTACATGGCAAAAAGGACTTTGCAAATGTCACTAAATAAAGAATTTTGAGAAGGGGAGATTTTGCTGGATCATTTGGGTATGCCCAATGTAACTGCAAGAGTCATCATAAAAAGTGAAGGAAGAATCAAATTCATAGGAGACAATGTGATGACAGAAGCAGAGGGTCACAGAGAGAGAGGTTTGAAGATGCCACCCTGCAGGCTCTGGAGATGAAAAAGGAGCCATGATCCCAGGAAGCCAGATTATGTCTAGAAACTAGAAAAAGCAACAGAATGGATCCTTCCTTGAACCATTAGCAGGAACATTTTCATATCAGCCCCTTGAGACTGATATGAATTTCTGCCTTCCGCCTTAAACAACATACATTTATGTTGTTTTAAGCCACTAAGTTTGTGGTGATAAGTAGAAACACAAAACTAATATATTTATCTAAGATCTAAGAAAATTAGAATTAGTTTGTCAAATAATAAAGAAAAATCTATGCAGAAGAAGAAGATCCTTTAGCAAGAGTCTGTCCAGTTCAGAATAATAGAAACAGAAAAGTCACTGGGAAAATAATGGATGTATTCTGAAAGAAGATATTGGGGTTGGAAAGAGTAGCCATTTACCAAAGAGCAGTGTAGGTCAAGGTCAGGATTCTGGGAGGCATGTATGCATTTTAAAATGAGACTATGTGAATGGGATATGATTAGATTTTCAATTTGAAAATATTTCTCTAACTCCACTCTGGAGAATGGTTATGTATGCAGGGGGAAATCTTAGGGCTTTGCTTCAGGTTTGGAAAATTATCTAGTGGTGAGTGACGGCAGGGAGGGGCATGAGGGAAGGTAAACATTCAGAAACAATGTAGGACTGATGCTAAAGCTGAAGCTCCAATGCTTTGGCCACCTGATGTGAAGAAATGACTCACTGGAAAAGACTCTGATACTGGGAAAGATTGAAGGCAGGAGGAGAAGGGGATGGCAGAGGATGAGACGGTTGGATGGCATCACTGAATTGATGGACATGAGTTTGAGCAAGTTTCGTGAGTTGGTGATCGACAGGGAAGCCTGGCGTGCTGCAGTCTATGGGGTTGAAAAGAGTTGGACACGACTGAGCAACTGAACTGAACTGAGCAGAAATCATCAGACAAGGTATGACAGCAGTTGGCCTAAGTGGAAATGTTAAAAATGCACAGAGGTTGACATGCTCAAGAAGTTTTTGGAAGATGAAATTCATGTGTGGGATGTGTGAGGCTATGGTTGTGTAGAGTTTATTCTCCCCAGTAATTTTACATGGGACACATCAAAGCTGAGACACAGGTTTTGAAAAGATCCTATGAATGTGGTGAAATTTTACTGTTAATTACAGCTGGAGAGAAGTAAATAGCACCACTCAGAAATAAGGGGAAGTAGGGAGGGAAAATGGGAGAGAGAGACTGACAGAGAAACAGTGATTTTAGATCCTGAAATCACAGGTCTCTGAAACAAGTTCTACCTGGGCACTTGCCATAATTTTACCAGATGAACCAAAAATTTCCTTTCAATTTTTAGTTATGGTTCCACAACCAGTTATTGACAAATACTATTTCAATTCACTTCAAAATAAAATTTCCAAATGTAAATGTTTTTATAGTTACCAAGTCAATGGCACCCCACTCCAGTACTCTTGCCTGGAAAATCCCATGGATGGAGGAGCCTGATAGGCTGCAGTCCATGGGGTCACGAAGAGTTGTACACGACTGAGCGACTTCCCTTTCACTTTTCACTGTCATGCATGGAGAAGGAAATGGCAACCCACTCCAGTGTTCTTGCTGGAGAATCCCAGGGATGCGGGAGCCTGGTGGGCTGCCGTCTATGGGGTCACATAGAGTCGGACACGACTGAAGTGACCTAGCAGCAGCAGCAGCAGAAATTGTACCTAGGCTCTGGGCTAAACCGTACTACTGTAGAGGGAGGGTTTTGACCCATCTGAGCAATTACATGTGTGGGGATGGGCCTCTGGAGGGGCTGATGTGTCTGCATGGCCTCAAGTGCTGAAGCAGCAATAAGCTGTATCCTGATATGTTTTTCAAGCTCAGTTGACTCATAACTTGATGTAATTCCATTACAATTTTTTTGAATTGAAGAATTTTTAGGTGTTACCTCCATTAGTACCTCCTTCCAGACTGCTGCTGCTGCTGCTGCTGCTAAGTCGCGTCAGTGTTCTTATTCAGTGGTTAATGATAATTATATCTGAAGACTTGTGGCAAATATTTTACCCTTTAGAACACAGGTATATGAATGAATAATTAAATACTGGCTTACTTTTCTTTCATAAACTTTTTGGAAGTAAAAATAAAAGATAGAAAATTTTATAATTACAAGTGTACACATTGGTAAATGACTACAAACTGAACACAACCATGAACCATTGCCTAGATCTGGAAATCAGACATTATCAATATCCTGTAAACTGCTTTTTGCCTCTTTCCCAGCCACTAACTTCTTGTTTGCCTCTTTTTGAACTTTATATATATTAAATCTTGTGTGTCTGGCTGCCTTCTCTCAATATCATGTTTGTAAGATTCATTGTGGCATTGTGTTGTAATTGTATTTCATTCATTTTCATGTTTAATACTATTCCATTGTATAAAATACCAGAAGTTATTGAATTATGCTGTTGTTGGATATTTAGATGTTTAGTGAGAGTTGGACCATAAAGAAGGCTGAGCATTGAAGAACTGATGCTTTCAAACTGTGGTGCTGGAGAAGACTCTTGAGAGTCCCTTGACAGCACGGAGGTCAAACCAGTCAATCCTTAATGAATTCAACCCTGATTATTCATTGAAAGGACTGATGCTGAAGCTGAAGCTTCAGTACTTTGGCCACCTGATGCAAAGAGCCAACTTATTGGAAAAGACCCTGCTGCTGGGGAAGATTGAAGGCAGGAGGAAAAGGGAACAACAAAGGATGAAAGGTTGGATGGCGTCACTGACTCAATGGACATGAATGTGAGCAAACACTGGGAGATGGTGGAGGATAGGGACACCTGGCATACTGCAGTCCAGGGATCACAAAGAGTTGGGTATGACTGAGTGACTGAACAACAACCAATATCTGTACTAAGAGCATTCTTGAACGTGTATTGTGGTGAAAATCCTTGCACATATTTATAAAGTATATACCAGGAGTGGGTTTTCTGGGATAAAATTATAGTATGCCTAGTGCCAACTTTATTATCCACTGTCCCCAAACTGTGCAAAGTGATATCGTAAACTAACTTTCCCAAAAGAATTGTATGAAAATTTTAATTGTCCCACGTCATCAGTAAAATGTGGTGTGATCAGTTGTTTAACCATGTTATCTTCTGTATGGTGGTGGTAGTGGTATTGTATCTAGTCATGTTCCAACTCTTGTGACCCCATGGGCTGTAACCTGCCAGGCTCATCTCTATGTTATATAAGCTGAATTCCTTGATGGCTTACTGGGCAAAGAATCCACCTGCAGTGCAGGAGATACCAGAGACTTGGGCTTGATCCCTGGATTGGGAAAATTCCCTGGAGAAGGGAATGGCAGCCCGCTGTAACATTCTTGTCTGGGAAATCCCATGGACAGAGGAGCCTGGAAGGCTACAGTCCATGTGGTTGCAAAGAGTTGGACACTGAGCACACACATGTTATATAAGCAAAAGTCATTTTACTGGAACAATCTACACATGTTTGCCTTTCCTCATGTTTCCTGATATGAATAATCAACTCATTAGAAAAGACCCACATTCTTGGAAAGGTTGAAGGCAAGAGGAGAAGGGGACGACAGAGGATGAGATGGTTGGATGGCATGACTGACTGGATGGACATGAGTTTGAGCAAGCTCCAGGAGTGGTGATGGACAGGGAAGCCTGGTGTGCTGCAGTCCATGGGGTTGCAAAGAGTCGAACATGGCTGAGTGACTGAACAATAACAAAGGTTTAATAGAAGTTCTGATCACCTAGGTTAATACATTCATGCAGTTTATAGATTAGATAACATTTCTGAGCTATTTTTAAGAATATGCCAAAACATTTTTAAGAAAATGTAGAGGCTATTAGAATTTGGGTTCAGAATTAATATTTCTAAAATATTTTCCCCTTAAAAAGAAAAATAAGAGGAATATCAAAAATATCCTTGTGTTCAATCTCAACAAAAGACTACTGGTTGTTGAGTCAGATAACGCACTTGGAAACACACTGTTGTAGGCAGCATAACCAAAGAAGTTCTTAAGGAACAAATCACAAGGAAGTGGCATAGCAGAGATGGAAGGACTTCCCAAACCACATAACATCAAAATAGCAACATTACCTGTGACTCATTCAAGATTTCATAGGAAACGGATTAAAAATCAAAGGACCGCATTACACAATATCTCAGTAACCACAATAAGAAAGAGAACAAGAACTCCAACTTATTTAAACAAAAGTAGTTCCAACAAAACTGGTGGCAAAAGCTGTTCCCTTTCCGATGCCTGTCAGTGGACACTGGTTTTTGAGCCAAAAAAAAACAGAGTATACAATAGCAGTGCAATTCAGTCACTCAGTCGTGTCAAACTCTTTGTGACCCCATGGCAACAGCATGCCAGGTCTCACTGTCCATCACCAACTCCAAGAGTTACTCAAACTCATGTCCATTGAGTTAGTGATGCCATCCAACAATCTCATCCTCTGTTGTCTCCTTCTCCTCTTCTTTCAATCTTTCCCAGCATCAGGGTCTTTTCAAATGAATCAGCTCTTCACATCAGGTGGCCAGAGTATTGGATTTCAGCTTCACATCAGTCCTTCCAATGAACACCCAGGACTGATCTCCTTTAGGACGGACTGAATGGATCTCCTTGCAGTCCAAGGGACTCTCAAGAGTCTTCTCCAAAACCACAGTTCAAAAGCATCAATTATTTGGTGCTCAGCTTTCTTTATAGTCCAACTCTCACATCCATACATAAGCACTGGAAAAGCCATAGCCTTGACTAGATGGACCTTTGTTGGCAAAGTAATGTATCAGCTGTCTAGGTTGGTCATAACTTTCCTTCCAAGGAGTAAGCATCTTTAATTTCATGGCTGCAGTCACCATCTACAGTGACTTTAGCACCCGCAAAAGTAAAGTCAACCACTGTTTCCCAGATGCCATGATCTTTGTTTTCTGAATGTTGAGCTTTAAGCCAACTTTTAAACTCTCCTCTTTCACTTTCATCAAGAGGTTCTTTAGTTCTTCTTCACTTTCTGCCATAAGGGTGGTGTCATCTGCATATCTGAGGTTATTGATATTTCTCCCAGCAATCTTGATTCCAGCTTGTGCTTCTTCCAGCCCAGCGTTTCTTATGATATACTCTGCATAAAAGTTAAATAAGTAGGGTGATAATAAAGAGGCTTGAGATACTCCCTTTCTTATTTGGAACCAGTCTGTTGTTCCATGTCCATTTCTAACTGTTGATTCCTGACATACATACAGATTTCTCAAGAGGCAGGTCAGGTGGTTTGATAGTCCCATCTCTTTCAGAATTTTCCACAGTATATCGTGACCCACACAGTCAAAGGCTTTGGCATAGTCAATAAAGCAGAAATAGATGTTTTTATGGAACTGTCTTGCTATTTATTTGGCAATTTCATCTCTGTTTCACCTACCTTTTTTAAAATTAGCTTGAACAACTGGAAGTTCATGGTTCACGTATTGCTAAAGCCTGGCTTGTAGAATGTTGAGCATTACTTTACTAGCATGTGAAATGAGTGCAATTGTGCAGTAGTTTGAGCATTCTTTGGCATTGCCTTTCTTTGGGATTGGAATGAAAACTGACCTTTTCCAGTCCTGTGGCCACTGCTGAGTTTTACAAATTTGTTGGCATAATGAGTGCAGCACTTTTACAGCATCATCTTTTAGGAGTTGAAATAGCTCAACTGGAATTCCATCACCTCCACTAGCTTTGTTGGTAGTGATGCTTTCTAAGGCCCACTTGACTTCACATTCCAGGATGTCTGGCTCTAGGTGAATCATCACACCATCGTAATTATCTGGGTCATGAAGACCTTTTTTGTACAGTTCTTCTGTGTATTTTTGCCACCTCTTCTTAATGTCTTCTGCTTCTGTTAGGTCCATACCATTTTTGTCCTTTATTTAGTCCATCTTTGCATGAAATGTTCCCTTGGTACGTCTAATTTTCTTGAAGATATCTCTAATCTTTCCCATTCTGTTGTTTTCCTCTATCTCTTTGCACTGATCACTGAGGAAGGCTTTCTTATCTCTCCTTGCTATTTTTTAGAACTCTGCATTCAAATGAGTATATCTTTCCTTTTCTCCTTTGTTTTTCACTTCTCATCTTTTCACAGCTATTTGTAAGGCCTCCTCAGACAGCCATTTTGCTTTTTTGCATTTCTTTTTCTTGGGGATCTTGATCCCTGTCTCCTGTACAATGTCAGGAACCTCTGTCCATGGGATTTTCCAGACAAGAATGCTAGAGTGGACTGCCATTCTCTTCTCCACTGATCTCCAGTAACATATTGGGCAACTACTGACTTGATGAGTTCATCTTTCAGTGTCCTATCTTTTTTCTTTTTCATACTGTTCATGGGGTTCTCAAGGCAAGAATACTGAAGAGGTTTGCAATTCCCTTCTCCAGTGGACCACATTTTGTCAGAACTCTCCACCATTTCCCGTCCATCTTGGGTGGCCCTACACAGCATGGCTTAGTTTCATTGAGTTAGACAAAAATGTGGTCGATGTGGTTAGATTGGTTAGTGTTGTGTCACTGTGGTTACAGTCTGTCTGCCCTCTGATGCCCTCTCTCAGCACCTCAATAGCAGTGCAGACTGCCTCAAAATAAGTTGGTGGTGATTATGTTGTGTCTGAATGGAGTGAAATTATAGAATTGTACACAGCAGACTATTCAAAATTAAATCTAACACAACTGTTGGAGAAGGCCGAAGTGATTGCAGGACAGATGTTAAAATTTTCTGTTTTTTATCATAACCAGCACAAATAATATTTTGACTATATTCAAAAACATCATAGGAATGCTCTGCAGCCGTCTGTCAAGAGTAACAGTGGCAGCCATGGCTCTTCTATGAGTGGAAAATTAGAAGGCATCTTCAGTTGGGCTTCTGTTGTGGCTCAGCTGGTAAAGAATCTACCTGCAATGCAGGAGACGTGGGTTCAATCCCTGGATTGGGACGATCCCCTGGAGAAGGGAAAGGCTACCCACTCCAGTATTCTGGCCTGGAGAATTCCATGGACTATATAGTCCATGGGGTTGAAAAGAGTCAGATGTGACTGAGGACTTTCACTTTCACTTCCTTAAGCTGCGGCACTGAATTAAATACTGGGAATCCACCCCAGCATTCACCTTATGGAAGATACAGGTTTGAGAATGCAGCAGAAAAACTCTTTAACCCCAATACTAACTTATACTTTCGGGACTTCTACTGTATATACACTGCTTATCATTATGTGATTCTGGTCATTGCCCCTGTGGGATCTCTAGGAGATGAATTTTGTAAGCAGCGCCTTCCTCAACTAAATTCCCAAGATAATAAATTTCTGACCTGCAGAGAAGAAGATGGGATGCTGGTTTACCACCATGCTCAGGATGTTATTTTAGAAGTCCTTTACACTGACCCTGTAGATCCTTCTCTAGGCACCATGGCAGAAATCACTGGTCATCAGCTCATGGGTTTATCTACTGCAGATGCAAAGAAAGATCCCAGATGCAAAACCTGTAATATTAGTGTTGGACATTAATACCCACTTTTCTTATTCTCAGTCCCCCTTTCCTTCTGTAGAAGCCCTGATCCTCTGTTGTCCATTTTCATCACCAGATGTTTTCCACTGAAGCATGCACATACCACTGTCACCAAAAGTGAACTGCCACTTTTCAGATTTCCAAATTGTTCTAGTGTTTCCTATTCCCTATCCTTCCAAAATTTTGAGAGAGGAACTATCTTAAGTTGTTTCTGACACTCTATTGCCTAGATGCTGCAATATTTTTATTTTTCCTTTATGCCAAACATAACAAAACTATTATATAAACTGCTTTAGTAGAATACAAAACAATGGCATATAAATGGTGTTTAAATATGCTCTCATTTTAATCTAGTGAACAAATATTGGAATAACTCTAAACCACACAAAAAAGTATAATTACAGCATGAGTTATATCTTGAAGCCTAGAATTGTCAGCACTTCCAACTTGTTTGACAGTGTTATTTATGTTGTTTATATTAGCTAACAGGAAACAGCTACTGTGTTTCAACATAATAAATATAATAGAAAACTATTTTATTTGTAGTATTGTATAAAATATTTACAATTTTATAGAATATATACAGTTACACCTTAATAGCAATTGTATACATGTCACAAAACCATTTCCCTTATCGAAGATGTAGTTTGTAAACCTCAAATAGTTGTGTATCTGTCCTGTTACAAGTACATATCTTTAATTAAACAAATTTGTGCAGGACATTATTCTGATTCATAAAGGTTATAAAATATCAGGTAAATACAGAAAGCAATAAGCCTCTGAAACCATCTGCTTCAGAAATAGTCAATATTAATCCCATCCAAGCTATATGAAAATGTGAATTTGTTGACCATCATGCTTAAACATTACAGAAAAGAGAACTACAAACGTGGCTGGTATGAGAGAGAAAATGTGGACCTTTTACTTATTTTTACAAAAGCAAAATAATAAACATGTGGTTTAATGCAAAATAGCAAAACAGTATACACTGAAGTTAATGATGCAAATGAAATATTCTGGCTTCTTAAAAACAAAACAAAACAGAGTACTAACTGCCCACTAAGGAAAAACCAAAACCAGGGAATAATTGTGAAGAACTGAGTCACAATAATTCAGGCAAATCAAGATGAAAGATCAGACAATTCACCTAAGGAAGAAGTGGTCATGACAAAACATACTTAGGTAAACATGGCTTTATTTGTGGAAACTAAGCAAAGACGAAAATGACAAAGCAAAGAATTCTAAGAAACAAAAGGCCTAGAACCTCAGAGTGAATTTTTGTATCCAGAGGTCAGAGTAGTAATAAAATGACATTTAAAATTTTGACCCAGAAATGTCACTCAACCTGCTTAACATCTAAGAGTGAAGGTTCACTTTAAAAAAATTTTTTTTTAATTGAAGGATAATTGCTTTACAGAATTTTGTTGTTTTCTGTCAAACATCAACATGAATCAGCCATAGATGTACACATTTACAACTGCATTCATTTTATTTGACTGTGGTAGAAAAGGTGTCTGACACCAAGTGTTCTCAGCTACTAATCAAAATACAAGCAAGAACAGCAAAGTTGTGGATACACACACTTCAGAAATAAACAGTGACTCAATCATCAAGAATGGAACTCCATTTCTTTTGCAAATGTATAGAACCCTAGTTTCCAGCAGGTTCATTATTGTTCTCCTTCAACTTAATGAGTCAATTAGAAGGTTTAACTTTGCAGAAAGCCAAAACCTTAGCAAAGCTACATTTAAACTATTGAGTTGCCCTTGAAAGTTTTCTAGTAACATAGAAATTGTGTCTCATTCCTGGGAAATACAAATGTGAACTATTTTTAGCAGAAATGACAAAGTAAACAGTGGTAGGTAAGAAAAAGCTTTATTCTACTTTCACTAACATGTCCACTAGGGTAAGTATGAAATTCTTTTATAGCAAGATTCCTGCTTCAGATAATAGGAAAATAAGCTGAATGTTTATGTTTCATAAAACGTCTACAGCATCTTCCAAGTCAGTTCTTAAAAGTGCCTTTCAAAAACTCAAGGAGAATTTTAAAGTTTAGAGGGTTTAAATCTCTCTCTCTCTCTATATATATATACATATATATATATATATATAAATCTTTTTAATATTGCCTCTGCATAAAGAGTATGATGACATCTGAGTATTTTCATTGTCGAAAAATTTAAAAATATGTTTTCTACATAAAATCATGCCATTCATGGCACATAGTTACATTTATACACCAGATTGCAATAGTAAATGACAACTGTATATATTGAAAATATAACTTGTAAAAGTTACTTGGGAATTTTGCAGTTATTTAACCCTGATTTTTATTTCAACTAATAAAAGCATATACATATATATGTATTTATATATACACATATAGTAAGTATATATACGTGTGTGTATATGTATAAGTAGGTATATATGTATTTTACACATTTATTTTCAAAAAAACATAAAAATCCTTGGTTAATTTAGATATTAAAAAGTAATGTTTTATGTTTCCCCTGTGTTTGGATAGGTTTAATTTAAGCTGGAAGAGACAGAAGCCCGAGATAAATGTTTACTTCTCCCCAACATAAAATTCAGGTAAATAGTCCAGAGCTGGTGCTTGTTCTACAGTGTCAGTGACTCATGTTCTTTTGCTGTCATATTGCTTTGTGTGCAATCTGTATCCTTATGTGGTTCAAAACGGCTTTTCTACTTTCAATTACTAAAACTCCTATTGATGTTGACAAGAAGACAAGACAGAAAGAAGAAAGGCATATTCTTTGCTAAGATACTTCACAGAGTTTGTACTGACTATTTCTACTGAAATTCTTCTTGTCATTATTTAAACTTATGATCGTGTCTTGAAAAAGAGGCTGAAAATACAGTCTTTATTCTGAGTAGCCACAGGTACAGGTAAATATGCTATTACTATGAAAGAGGCTCATTGAGGAGCATTTTGCAGTCTGTGCTACAACCTGCCATCAACAGTGGTGATGTTGGCAAATGTATCTATATTTACACACATTTTAATACATTATACTAGAAACAGGTGAAAAAATATATTGTATATATAACCCACAGTAGAAAATAATACATGATTTCATTGTTGAACTAGGGGACTGCCTTTCAATTGATCATATTAGAAGTGTATCTATATATACATACTTGGGGCAAAAGTAACACTAAGAATTTTTTTTAAAGCACCATTAATTGTTTAAAGCCAACCTTAAAAGAGAAAATATAGTGACATTTAAATGACACTCTGGAGTCTAACACTGTTTCAGTGTCACTTTTGATGTTAACATTAGTTTCAGATGAAGACATAGCTTTTAAGAGTCATTTGTGTATTATAATGAGAAAAAGATAATTAAGTAAAGCTCTATTAAATTCTCTAAACACTCAAGAATATAAGGAGAGAAGAGACTATTACTGTCTTCTCAATGAAAATTGAAATTAAATCCAAATATATTTTTTCACAAAATTTTACTCAGAAGTTACACATATATGAATGTAACCACAAAGACAGAGTCACCACAACACTCTGATATATCAAAACATCTACAGTAACTTAAATAATTAGTAACAGTCAACTGATTGAATAAATTATAGATGATCTGAAAATAGCATATTAATCATAAAAATGAAGTTGCTAATGTACATCCACTGTCACAGAAATAAATTTAGGCTATAATACTGTATGATTGAAAGAAATACAAACGTTACATGCAATGTGATCCAAATTTTGCAATATGAGAATGTAACATAATATGGATTCACATGCATATATATGTCTGGAAAAAATAGGCCAAATGTTAACAGCAGTTAGCTCTATGTAGTGAAATTTTGATAATCAAGATTTTTTTTCAGATTATGAGACTGACACTGCTTGTAGTGCTAAAAAAGACACTAAGATTTTCTTTTCAACACATAGCATGTATTATCTGAAAATTATTTAAAAAGAACAAGATACAGTAAATAGGGTAATTTTTTAAAAGTATAAAATAATTGAGATATATACGTAGGTGAAAGGCAGATTGTACACCAGTATGTATGTGTGAATTCTCTTTAGTAAAAATAACATAAAATTCATTATGATAAATCTATAATGTGTACAGCAAGTACTATTTGCGGTCAGCTTTGGAATTAAGACCCATAGATGATTTTTCTAATAAAAGTAATGCTATGTGTTTTAAGATGTAGCCATATTATTAAGTATTACTTTATTATCATCACAATGTATGACTTCTACTGCGTTTCGGGTAGAAAAAAAAAAATAGGTCTATTGTATGCTCCTTCTTGTTCTTATCATATGCTCCCTGCATGACAGTGAGAGCCTGAGAGAAGTCTATTTCTGCCACAAAATTATCTACTGCTGACAGAAAGATGAAGGCATAGCAACCCACTCCAGTACTCTTCCCTGGAAAATCCCATGGATGGAGAAGCTTGGTGGGCTACATTCCATGCGGTCGCTAAGAGTCGGACACGACTGAGCGACTTCACTTTCACTTTTCACTTTCATGCATGGAGAAGGAAATGACAACCCACTCCAGTGTTCAGCCTGGTGGGCTGCCGTCTATGGGGTCACACAAAGTCAGACATGACTGAGGTGACTTGGCAACAGATGATTTACATTTAAGAGATTTCAGTCATTATTAATTAATAGTTTGTATTATGAGACTTATAAAATAAATAATTCTATCTTTTTACCTAATATGGATATGTTCTTCACACTCTAGCCTGAGAATTCTCACGTATCATCAGAACACTGATATTTATACAAAGCAAAGCTTCAGAGCAACATGTGGCTCTTGTTATACAATGATCTATTACAAAAATCTCTGCCGACTGATAGTCAATATTGCATATATTATAGAGAATCTAATAAAAAGAAGTGAAGTCATCCTCAACATTAGGATATTTTGATTGCTTCTCGAAAGTATAAAACCTGATCATGCGTTGTAAATAAATAAAAGCCTTTAGGCTATTAGTTTATGTATGTATTAATTGCTTTATTCAAAATCAGTTAAGACATATTAATTCATTTATTGGACATATAGATGTAAAAGAACGAAATTAGAAATTATCTAACACCATGTACAAAAATGAACTCAAAATGGTTTAAAGACGTAAATGTAAGATGGGATACTATAAAACTTTAAAAATAAAATGTTGACAGAACATTCTTTGAAATGAAATTCTTTGTAAATCATAACAGTATGTTTTTGATCTAAAAAACAAAAGGAAATAAAAACAAAAATAAACAAATCAAGTCTAATTAAATTTAAAAGACTTCACACAGCAAAGAAAACTATTAACAAAATAAAAGGACAGCCTACTGAATGGGAGAAGATATTTGCAAATAATATGACCAATAAGTGGTTAATATCAAAAAATAAATAAATAGCTGAGCAAATTCAACAGCAAGAAACAAAACAAGCACACACACACACACACACACACAACTGGATTAAAAAACAGACAGAAGATCTGAAGAGACATTTTTACAAGGAAGACTACAGATGGCCAAAAAGCACATGAAAAGATTCTCAACATTGTTAATCATCACAGAAATGTAAGTTAAAACCACAATAAGACATCACTTCATACCTATAAGAATGACTATCATCAATATGAAAACAAATAACAAATTTTGGCAAGAATGTGGAGAAAAAGTAATCCTCATACACTCATGCACTGTTACACTCATCAACTCATACACGCTGGTGGGAATGTAAGTTGGTACAACCACTGTGGAAAACAGGATAGAAGTTTCAAAGAAACTAAAAGAACCACCACCATGTGACCCAGAAATTCCACTCCTGTGGATGTATCAGAAAAAAATAAAAACACTGATTTGAACAGCTTCATGCACCCAAAAGTTCACAGCAATATTATTTACAATTGCCAAGGTAATGTATCCACCTAAGTATTCATTAACAAATAAATGGATAAAGAAAATTTGGTACACACAAGTAATGGCATACTGCTCACCTATAAAACATATGAAATTTTGTACTTTTCAATAACATGGCTGCACATGGAGGATATTATAAATGTGAAATAAGTCAGATATATAAAGACAAATACTGTACATTATCACCTACATGTGCAATCTAAAAAGTATAACAAACTAGTGAACATAACAAAACAGAAACAGATTCACAAATACAGAGAAAAACAGAGTTACCACTGGAAAGAAAGAAAGGCAGAGGGGAAAGTTAGTGGTAGGAAATTAAGAATTATAAATGATGGTGTGTAAAATAAATAAGTTTATGAGACTATAATGTATAATACAGAGAACACAGCCTATATTTTATGATAGTTTTAAATTAAGCTTAATCTTTATAATTTGTGAATCACTATGTTGTACATCTGAAACACAATATTGTACATCAACTATATTTCAATTTTAAAAATAAAAAAAGAAATATTAATTCATTTATTTATAAAGATAAATAGTAGTGTTACTTTTAGGACTGGAAATCAGCAAATGTGGTTGATTAAACTCTGTGACCTTAAATGAGATACTTAATCTTTCTGATTTTGTGTTCATCTAAAAACAGAAAGTGTTAGACTTCAGAAACTGAAAATTCTATTCCAAGTCTAAATTTTCATGAATTTGTTCATACAATATTTGTGAGTTCAGATTCAAAGGACTGAAAAAAAGTAAAGGTTTGATTTATGTATTCCACCAATACTGTTTCATGAGGATCATACATAACTGATTTTTATATAAATAGTTTAAAAAAAACAAAGTCAATATAGTTTACTATGATTCTTAATTTTAATCTCAAAAACCAGCAAACTTCAAAGATTTATCTTTTATAATAAAAATACACATGCTGCTGCTGCTAAGTCGCTTCAGTCATGTCCGACTCTGTGCGACCCCATAGACGGCTGCCCACCAGGCCCTGCCGTCCCTGGGATTTTCCAGGCAAGAATAGTGGAGTGGGTTGCCATTTCCTTCTCCAGTGCATGAAAGTGAAGTCGCTCAGTAGTGTCCGACTCGTAGCGACCCGATGGACTGCAGCCCACCAGGCTCCTAGGTCCATGTGATTTTCCAGGCAAGAGTACTGGAATGGGGTACCATTGCCTTCTCTGAAAAATACACATAAGACAGTAGTAAAACTGTAATTAAATGGAAAAATAATGAAAATTGTATGATTTTTGTGGGTTTTATTTATATAAAATAAACTTATTTTTTAAATTATTAATGTTGCAATACACAGAACAATGAATATCAAAAAATATATTGACATTCTGAGGTGGAATTTAATTAATACGTTTACATCAGACCAGTTAAAACATAGATTATTTCGATATTATTAATTGTTCGAAATGTCCATGTACATTTTGTTGTTGTTATTAAATGTATATACCATCTTGTATTTCAGGAGCTCTTCATTTAAGATCTTCTGCTTGTTAAGACATTTTAGGAACCATGGAGATAATATAAATGAAATTTTGGATGAGTGGATAAAAAATACACGTTGCTGGAACTCATTAGACACAAGAACCTAAAATGAGCAGTCATATTGCTTTACTTTATTATTTC
The DNA here is from genome assembly GCF_029378745.1 of Bos indicus. NCBI lineage: Eukaryota > Metazoa > Chordata > Mammalia > Artiodactyla > Bovidae > Bos > Bos indicus. The sequence goes on along the minus strand of NC_091765.1, from coordinate 55,083,169 downwards.
TGAGAAGGAATATGAGCCCTAAGATAACAACTGGCCATATTTTCAAGATAAATCATAAATCTGTTTTTAACTTGCAATAGACTAATTAAAAAGTAGACTAATAATTAAAAGAAGTCATAGTAAGAACCAGAAATCCAAATCCATTCTGAGTCAAATAAAATGCACCTATGAAAAATATTATTATGCCAAAATTAATGTAAATTTCAACCTTAATCAAGTTAACAAAATAACTAGCCAGTGAACTTTTTCTGAGGTGGTTGGTGACTGAGTTCAAATCTGAATGTAAAATCTACAATTTAGACAAAGTAGAATTTCCACATCATATTCATAGGAATTTTGGACATCTTTCAGATTTTTGTGAAGAAAAGTCCAATTGGCACAATTCAGAAACTTTAGCTGGAGTTCAGTATAGTGTTTGAATAGGAGAGAGTGCGTCAAGATAAAGAGTTTTCTACCCCAGAACCATCACAATGACACAGTTGGAGAGTGGAGAAGCATGGAATAGCACAAAAAGATTTGCTAAAAAAAGATAGCTTAACATAAAAAAATAATTAGTAAAAAGAAAAATAAGGTGACATATAAGATTCTACAATTTCTTCTGTGTATACAAATCACTTTCTCCCTCACAACTTGTTATTCTAATGTTATTAAATATTCCAAATTCTTCTTACTGTAACAATAGTACACCCTCAGTTCAAGATTTTTCCATTCTGTTTGATGTATTTCAACAATATTGATATTATTATTTTTAAAGTAGATGTTCTGAGTTGATAGATGATCAGCTCTGACCTTTGTGATCTGCCAGTATATATACAAAGGTCATGCCAGTCAGAGTCTAAGATAAAAGAAGCAATACACTCTACAGCGTGAAGAGTAATATCAGAGCAGTGACACTGCACAGAAAACAGATCCGAGGAGAGGCCACAAGACAATGGGAAGCCAGATATCTGTTCTCAATGAACATGAGAACTGGTGATGTTTAGAGTGGCTAAAGGGTCAAAAATCTATCAGCAGGTTGACAGAGGTACAAGAGGGGTCCAGTGTCATAGGTACCACTGGAGACGAAAGAACAGGTATTGCTTCTCAGGAGGGAAGTAGTTTCATTCAATCTGGCTGCATCAAAGAAATTCTGTGTTTTTCTATTTGGAAATAAATATACTTTGTGGAGATTTGTTCATTTCTTTGATCTCTGGACACTTTCTTTTAACAAATGGGCCATTTTTCTATCTAAATTTCTAATCAATTCTGAGTATATAAAGAAGCCATTCAATGCTAGTAGATATTAGGTATTGAACTAGTTTCCTCAAAAAATGAGACTGGAAGAATAAAGTTCTGAAATTGAAAGTCACTCAGGCCTGTGCAACTCTTTGAGACCCCATGCACTGTAGCCCATCAGGCTCCTCTGCCCATGGAATTCTCAAGGCAAGAATACTGTAGTGGGTAGCCATTCCCTTGTCTAGGTGATCTTCCCAACCCAGGGATCACGTTTTTGGCATTGCAGGCAGATTCTTTATGATCTGAGCCAGCAGGGAAGCCCCTATTCAATGCTGATAGATATTATGTATTTAACTAATTTCCTCAAAAATGAAGCTGCAATATGAGGAACATTTCAAATATGTGTGCAAATAAGTAAAATAGTATATATTTACCCTAATAAACCACACTAACAAACATTCAGCTTTAAAACAATAGATATTCAATGAAAAATCTGCTAGATATCCATAAAAGGAGTGACCTTATAAGACATGAGGGAAAGTCTACACACCCTCAGTGAGGCATGCATGGGTTTCTTTCTCTTTACTGTTTAACAAAGTCTATCTGCTGCTGATATTTCTTCTTTAAAAACCTGATTTCTTGGACTCCTCTAGAGTTTTGTTTTTTTTTTTTTTTTTCCTTTTCTTTTCACCATAAAGTCTCTCTGTATTGTTAAAATTTATTCATTTCACTTCCTCCTTTTTTTCAACCCATAAACTTGATGCTTTGTCCCTTAAAAACCATTAAACCAAAGGATAAAATTAATCCCTGGACCTTATATAGGGCTTCCCTGGTGGTTCAGTGGTAAAGAATCCATCTGCAATGCAGGAGAGATCCAGGTTCCATCCCTAGGTGGGGATAATCCCTTCAAGAAGGAAATGGGAATCCACTCCAGTATTCTTGCCTGGGAAATCCCATGGACAGAGGATCCCAGCAGGCTATAGTCTATGGGTTCACAAAAGAGTTGGGTAGTATTTAGCAAGTAAACCACCACCTTGTATCATTTCTGTGCTGTGCTTAGTCACTCAGTCATGTCTGACTCTTTGCGGCCCCATGGACTATAGCCCACCAGGATCCTCTGTTTGTGGGCATTCTCCAGGCAAGAATACTGGAGTGGGTTGCCATGCCCTCCTCCAGAGGATCTTCCCAACCCAGGGATAGAATCCAGGTCTCCTGCATTGCAGGTGGATTCTTTACCATCTGAGCCACCAGGGAAGCCTGTATCATCCCTACTTAATATCAAATTCATTTTCCCACAGGAAAGTAATCTTCTGAAAAGAATAGTCTATACCAGGGGTCAGCACACTTTTTAGTAGAAAGTATTTAGACATTGGGCTTCCCTGGTAGCTCAGCTGGTAAAGAATTGCAATTAATGAACATTCTTCCAATAGTTCAGTTCTAAAATCTTGTAATTACTCAGCAATTAAAAAGAATTCATTTGAATCAGTTCTAATGAGGTGGATGAAACTGGAGCCTATTATACAGAGTGAAGTAAGCCAGAAGGAAAAACACCAATACAGTATACTAATGCATATATATGGAATTTAGAAATATGATAACAATAACCCCGTGTACGAGACAGCAAAAGAGACGCTGATGTATGGAACAGTCTAATGGACTCTGTGGGAGAGGGAGAGGGTGGGAAGATTTGGGAGAATGGCATTGAAACGTGTAACATATCATGTATGAAACGAGATGCCAGTCCAGGTTCAATGCATGATACTGGATGCTTGGGGCTAGTGCACTGGGACGACCCAGAGGGATGGTATGGGGAGGGAGGAGGGAGGAGGGTTCAGGATGGGGAGCACATGTATACCTGTGATGGATTCATTTTGATATTTGGCAAAACTAATACAATTATGTAAAGTTTAAAAATAAAATAAAATTTAAAAAAAATCTTGTAATTATTTTAAATTCTCCTCTTTCTCAAATCCCCTGTATCAGAAAATTTTGTTGAATTTGCCTTCACAATGTATGAAAAATTTTATTGATTTTCATCATCTCCTGTACTATTGTTCTAGTACTATTATAACTATCTTTTATCTAGATTCCTTAAAGTTCTGCTTACTACTATCCTTGCCCTCTACAGACTATCACCAAAATCGTATCCAAGATGTTCTTCCTAAATATAAATCAGATTTTGTCATTTTGCTCAAAACCTATAAAGACTTCTCATTTCCTCAGAGTAAAATCCAAGGACCTTATAATGATTTATAAAGACCTGACTTATTTCTCACTTCTCCTTGAATCAATCTCTTTGACTTTATCTCTCTACTTCCCTCCTCCCTATCTAGCTGCATTCACCTCACTGGTGCCCTTCAAACACATGCTTTGAGAACTTCAGTTGAAAATAGTCATGCCTTCTAGAAGGTTCTTCCTCCAAATATCCTTAACATTCCAGATCACCTTAGCCAAGTTTTACTTTTCTTCCATTTTCATAGTTCTTTAAATTGAATTGTATTCTTCATGTAACATTAAATTTTCAAACCACTGCAATTTGAATTTTATCCTAAGGTCTCCTTGAAAATATAAACCCTAGGGTCACGTTTAAGCTGCCATCATTCAGATCTCAATTTAAATGTCACTTACCCAGAAAAGCCTGTCTTAACTTTCAAATATAAATTAGGTAACTCCTGATTCTCTTCCCAGTCTTCTTTTTCTAATAAGGATTCCTCATGATTTAGAGTAATTATTTTTCTTTTATGATTTTCTTCACCACTAGTCTGTAATTTCCATGATGCAAAGGAAGGTGTCTGTTTTTTTTTTTTTTTTTTAATCCGTGTTGGTAGTGAGTAGCACAAATTATCAGTAGATCTTCAGTGTATATTAACAAAGAAAGTGAAAGTGAAACTCGCTCAGCCCTATACTTGGGACCACATGGTCTGTAGCCCTCCAGGCTTCTCTGTCCATGGAATTATCCAGACAAGAATAATGGAGTGAGTAGCAATTCCCTTTTCCAGGGGATCTTCCCAACCCAAGGATCGAACCCAAGTATCCCGCATTCCAGGTGGATTCCTTACCAGCTGAGCTATTTACCAAAGAAGTGAATGTCAAAAACCAAGGATATTTTTAGGTCTTAATTTCCTGCTTCATTTGACACCTTTCCTCACTCTTTTCTGAGACTCTGTACTTCCCTGCTAGTAACACATTATCAATGTTTTCTACCTAACCCTTCTTTGCTACATGTGCTATATTTAGGCCCACTAAATATATTTTTGTTTTACAGAATGCCATCCAAAGTCAAATAACTTTTTATTCTACCATTTCATTTCCCTAGTTGATCTCAACCAATCCATGTCATAATTTAGTAACTATGTGCTTGTGTGTGCTATGCTAAGTTGCCTCAGTCATGTTCAACTTTGTGTGACCCTATGGACCGTAGCCCATCCTCTGTCCATAGGATTCTTCAGGCAAGAATACTGGAGTGTGTTGCCATGCCCTCCTCCAGGATTCTTCCCAGCCTAGGGATCGACCTGGTATCTCTTATGTCTCTTGTGTTGGCAGGTGAGTTCTTTACCACTAAGGCCACCTGAAAGTGAAAGTGAAAGTTGCTCAGTTGTGTCAGACTCTTTGCAACTCCATTGACTATATACAGTCTGTAGAATTCTCCAGGCCAGAATACTGGAGTGGGTAGCCATTCCCTTCTGCAGGGGATCTTCCCAATCTAGGGATTGAACCCAGGTCTCCCACATTGCAGGCAGATTCTTTACTAGCTGAGCTACCTGGGAAGCCCTCAAATTTATATTTTCCTCCTAGGTCACCTCCATGGGTATGGAAGCAGCTCCCTAAGTCTGGAATGCCAAACAAAGTATGAAAATCCAAATTTTCCCCTTTGGACTTGTTTTTGTTTCATACTCTATATTCCCAGCACTATCACCCACTCAGTTTCTTATCAAAACAGAAAGATAGAAAAAAAAAAAAAAAAAAAAACTTTCACTGTTGTCTCTATTTATTTAGAAATTTTGTGCCTTTATGCCCTAAATATAATTTGGTCCTTTCATTAGTTATGATAAATGTTCTACTTCAGAATATCATCTCCTCTTAACTTGCACTACCTTGACAATCTCCTGTTTCGTTTTCCCAGAATTTTTCTGGAACATAGTCTGATATAAGTGTTTCTACTCTAACACTCAAAGGAAATGGTTCAAAAATCTACTCAATATCTTTAACTGTGGGTAACAGATATTTCAGAGAAGGAAATGGCAACCCACTCTAGTACTCTTGCCTGGAAAATCCCATAGTTGGAGGAGCCTGGTAGGCTACAGTCCATGAGGCCTCGAAGAGTCGGACACGACTAAGTAACTTCACTTTCACTTTTATGCATCGGAGAAGGAAATGGCAACCCACTCCAGTGTTCTTGCCTGGAAAATCCCAGGGACGGGGGAGCATGGTGGACGGGGGAGCGATCTATGGGGTCGCACAGAGTCAGACATGACTGAAGCGACTTAGCAGCAGCAGCAACAGATATTTTGTACAATGTCTCTGAGCCTCAGTGCTTTCAGCAATATGACTGGATACAATATCACCTGCTTCATGGGTTTATAGTTAAGATTACATGGTAAAAGTTATATGAAGTACTCTATACAATACAGTAATTGATTATGATATGCTAAGTGAATGAATTGAGGACAGTGTTCCCACTTATTGACTACTTTCTGAAGAAGCAGGAAACTATGAACAGAAAAAAAATGGTATTTTGAAAAATAATCATTAAGAGAAATTCAAATAAGCCATGACATGCCTCAGGCAAATCCAATTTTAATTAAATGTGGTGGTAATAACATTAAATTAGATGTTAGAAGACTAGACTTCTATCAAGTCGTTATTTACTGTTTTACAAGTTGTAATGCTAAGTACTTTGTTTAGTCATTGTTTAGTCACTAAGTTGTGTCCGACTCTTTGTGACCCCATGGACTATAGCCACCAGGCTCCTCTCTCTATGGGATTTCCTAGGCAAGGACACTGGAATGGGTTGCCATTTCCTTCTCCAAGGATAAATTAAACATTGCTTTGATAAAATTTTGTTATCCATAAAATTTTTCTGATGATTTCCTGGGATAGTGGAAAATTTGGTTAGTGATGATGAACATATTATCTATTATTAATAGACAAGAACCTAATTTTTATGGTCAAACCACCCTTGAGTTAAATACTAAGTTTTCTTTTTTTCTGTTATTTTGGTTGGTTACATGACCTCCTTGCAATTCCATTTCCTTCATTTGTTACATAAAATTATGGTAAAATTTGAGTGAGAAAACTAATGTAAACACCCTCTGGAATAGTATTGTATCAAACTGTAACTGTTATTAATTTTTATCAGCCATCTGTGTTTTAAAATTTTGTGTGAAAGATGAACATATTATCATAAAATATATTTGCCGCTACTGCTGCTAAGTTGCTTCAGTCGTGTCCAACTCTGTGTGACCCTATAGACAGCAGCCCACCAGGCTCCCCTGTCCCTGGGATTCTGCAGGCAAGAACACTGGAGTGGGTTGCCATTTCCTTCTCCAAAATATATTTGGTTTAAATTTTAAAAAAACTGTAAATGACAAACTGAATACTCACATATTATCACTTCACTTTAAAGACAATTTTTTTTCACATATTAGACTTCAGTCTTATAGTAATTTAATAGTTCTTAGTGCACATACCACTAAGTCACCAAATGAAAAGCCAACACACACACTAAACTTATATGATCTACTACTGAGCTGCCTGATACAAAGAAATGGTTTACATTTAGTTTGAAGGTAGATTGAAGACAAAAATTAAGGATATACTTTTCACAGATGTAGTTGTAATACTGAGAGAGGGGTTTATTAAATGAATTCTTGGAAGTCAAAAATGGAAGCTAAGAAACATTTTGGAGAAGGAATGGTAACCCACGCCAGTACGGTTGCCTGGGAAATCCCATGGACAGAGGAAACTGGCGAACTCGTCTATAGGGTTACAAGAGTCAGACAGGACTTAGCCATTAACCCACCACCACCAAGAAACATTTAGGGAGTGAATCAGGACAATCTGCTCATTCAGCTTTGTCGTGTTCTTAGCCCTCCCATTACTGGTGGATGGTTTCTCACGTTCCTCACAAAGCCTCTGAATTTCACCTCAGCAGTTTTGTCTGACATCTTCTTCCCCATGTTTATCATTTGCTTCTGGAGGGAAAAATAATTTAGTCATTTGACCAATTATTTATATGGAAATAATATTTTTCAAAATCAGTCTTGCTTTTAAGATGTTAAGGTGATTTATTTTTACTACATTTCAGGAAATTTCTTTATGTTGTTTTAGATTCTCTGTGCCAAACTGCTTCAGTTGTGTCCAGCTCTATGCAACCATATGGACTGCAGCCTGCCAGGCTCCTCTGCCCTCCTTTAGGGGCTTCCTGATCCTGGGATCCTACCAATGGCACTTATGTCTCCTGGATTGGCAGGTGGGTTCTTTACCACTAGCACCACCTGGGAAGACCTGTTGTATTGCAACAATTAGATCTCCAAAGTTATTGCCTTATTTTTTCTGCAGATATTTCAACATTAATTTTATATATCCTAATACTCAAACCTAAGTCTAATTCAGTTAAGTTGCTCAGTCGTGTCTGACTCTTTGCAACCCCATCGACTGCAGCACGCCAGGCTTCCCTGTCCAACATCAACTCCCAGAGCTTGCTCAAACTCATGTCCATCAAGTTGGTGATGCCATTAAACCATCTCATCTTCTGTCATCCCCTTATCCTCCTGACTTCTATCTTTCCCAGAATCAGGATCTTTTCTAATGAGCCAGTTCTTCCATCACAAGGCCAAAGTTATTGGAGTTTCAGCTACAGCATCAGTCCTTCCAATGAATATTCAGGACTGATTTCCTTTAGGATTGACTGGTTTGATGTCCTTGCAGTCCAAGGGATTCTCTCAAGAGTCTTCTCCAACATCATAATTCAAAAGCATCAGTTCTTTGGAGATCAGCCTTCTTTACAGTCCAGCTCTCACATCCATACATGACTACTGGAAAAATCATAGCTTTGACTAGATGGATCTTTGTTGGTAAAGTAATGTCTCTGCTTTTTAATATGCTGTCTAGATTGGTCATACCTTTTCTTAAAAGAAGCAAGCCTCTCTTAATTTCATGGCTGAAGTCACCATCTGCAGTGATTTTGGAGCCCCCCAAAATAGAGTCTGTCACTGTTTCCATTGTTTTCCATCTATTTGCCATAAAGTGATGATACTGGATGCCATGATCTTCGTTTCCTGAATGTTGAGTTTTAAGCGAGTTTTTTCAGTCTCCTCTTTCAATTTCATCAAGAGGCTCTTCAATTCTTCTTCTCTTTATGCTATAAGGGTGGTGTTATCTGCATATCTGAGGTTATCGATATTTCACCTGGCCATCTAGATTACAGCTTGTGATTCATCCAGCCTGGCATTTCACATGATGTACTCTGCATATAAGTTAAATAAGCAGGGTAACAATATATAGCCTTGATGTACTCCTTTCCCAGTTTTGAAATAGTCTCTTGTTCCATGTCCAAGTTCTATCTCTTGCTTCTTGACCTGCATACAGAGTTCTCAGGAGGCAATTCCTGAAGGTATTCCCATCTCTTTCAGAATTTTCCACATTTTGTTGCGATCCACACAGTCAACGGCTTTGGCGTAGTCAATAAAGCAGAAGTAGATGTTTTTCTGGAATTCTCTTGCTTTTTTGATGATCCAACGGATGTTGGCAATTTGATCTCTGGCCCCTCTGCCTTTTCTAAATCCAGATTGAACATCTGGAAAGAGGTCACATAGCGTTGCACCCGACTGAGCAATGAACACACACACACACACACACACAAACACACACACACACACAGGCATTGAATGTATTTTGGCAAGAATACTGGAATAGCAATCAGAAAAACCTAGGTTGTGGGAAAATGGTAAAACCATGAATAAATTTCAAAATTCAAGATATGTTTCTTCAATTAAGTTAAAAAATGTTAACTTTAAGCTGTCTTTTAAGTTCAAAATTTTAATATACTTATTTCCTCTCCCCAACCTTGATAATGAAATGTCATGATATTCACATAACAGTTAACTTTAGAGTTCTGAATGCCAAAGATATTATTTCAGGTACTAATTAGATTTTGTTTTATACCAAATTTGGAACTTGAAATTCAGAGTTAAAATTGTGATGTAAACACTTTTAAAAGAAAGAGAAAGACAAGTAGTTCTTTTCAGAATAAATCTTCCAAAATAATTCAGAAGAGTTAACTTTGGCCATAATAATTTTCTGCAGCCACAGGATATGATAGGCTTCTTTGGAGTGTGAATATGTATTAAGGTAACCAATTTAAAATGGTATATTTAAACATTTTAATAGCTTCAATAATGACTATCACTTTTTCTGTGGAAGTGATAAACAATATGTGTTAAATGTTATACCTATCTGTTCCATTTATCAACTTTAACGAAACAAAAGACACAAACTAACCAGAACGATCATTTAATGTATTACACTGAAAACAAAGAGCGCTAATGGAAAGCATAATTTTAACAGAGTGATATCTGTGCAGCACAATGTGCAGTTATTCCAGTTTTGCTCCTTTTCTCTCTTTTCCTCTCCAACACACCCCACTGGAAATTATACGTAAATGTCTGGGTTTTTTGTTTGTTTGTTTATTTTATGACATTGAAGGTAATAACTGAAGCAGCTATCTAACAAAGCAACTCTAAGAGCAGGATGATTTAAGAATGTGCATCAGATTTGCAGGTACAAATCACCTTTGCAGTATTACCCCAAACTTTAGTCACCAATTGGCTTGTCCAGGGGAGGATATATAAAGTCACATCAGTGGCTAGCTTCCCTGGGATTTTTGAAGTTGGAAGAGTGAGAGACTCTCTTTGGTTCCTGGACTGAAAAAAAAAAAAATGCTTAGGAACTCCTTGCAGCCCAGTGTTCAATAACATAGATCAGAAGAGCAAAGAAAATTTGAATAGTGAGGTGCTATATAAAGTTCTTACTTATTAATAACATGGAACAGGGCCAGGCAAAAATAAAGCATACTAGAGCTGGCCAATAGGATTCACTCTGACCCTCAGAAAGTAAATCTTTGAACAAAATGACACAAAAACACAGCCAAGAGGACACAGAATAAGCTTTTCTGAGCACACCATGCTTGCAACAGTAGTCTGAGTTTCAGACTTCTCCATATAGTTGAGGAATTAAGTGTACTGGACCTAAAAGGAAGCTCAAAATTTGAACTATGAAAAGATAAACTGAAACATATTAAAAATTTTAAGTTTACCTGTGCAAAAATCAATCTGAACTGGGATAGTGCCAAGCAGTAACTGATTAGGGGCACTCTACCCACAGGAGCTAGGGGAAAGATTACTACAGAAAAAAAGAAGAATGGAAGCAAGGTAAGAGATTATGGATTGGCTATAACTTAAAGCCCCCTTGGCTGCTGGTAATTTGTTGTCCTTTGATTTTAATTTTATAATCTTGAGATATTTACTGTCTTAGATTTTGGTTTACTTACTTACATAGCCTGTCAGAACATTAGAAACACCTCAGTCTAATGGCTTCCTTATTTAATTGACTTAATAAAGTTTATATTATCTTCATATCTTAATTGTTTGCAAGTACATTGTAAGTCAGGGGGCTTCCCTGGTAGCTCAGTGGTAAAGAATTTGCCTGCCAAGCAGGAGACACGGATTTGATCCCTGGGTGGCGAAGAGACCCCTGAGAAGGAAATGGCAACCCATTCCAGTATTCTTGCCTGGGAAATACCATGGACAGAGGAGCCTGGTTCACTAAAGTCCAACAGGACTTAGTGCATAAACAACAGCGTTCTAAGTTGGCTAGAGGTTCTGTCTTTGGTTTGTGACAAATAACACAGGAAAAATGAAAGTGTAAAACCCTGAATTCTGTGCTCCTGGGATCAGTCAGGGTTAAGAAATCCCCTCTTTATTTTTTTGGTTCGGGAAATGGCTTACTACGAAGAACCACTCTTCTTCCATGAGTCTCCATAATACTCATGAACATCCCCCTCATTTACATATTATAAGGCTGGACACAGACTGTCCAAATACTAATTATTTGTTTCATAAAAGATCAACTGAATTATTAGCCCCCACTACTCAACAGTAAAAAAGTGTTTGTTAATTAATTTGCCCAAACTTTCAGTTCAGTTCAGTCTCTCAGTCGTGTCCGACTCTTTTTCCATTCTCCAGGTCCTTAATTTTAATGGACACTCAACATACAATCACTCTTTAATGGCCTCTTCTGATAACCTGATGAACTCAAAGGAAAACAGTCTATGGTGAACTGTCCTCCCCCCACACCCTATGCCCATCTTTCTAGCTGTATTTGATCTTTTCTATAATAAACAATTGCTTTCTGTCTGCCCTTTTCGATTGTTGTCTAGATCTTTATTGCAATAGTCTCTTTTCCTATTGCAACAGACCTTTTAGAAAAGTCTCTCTTTACTAAGTTCACTGTGATTTAATTGAATAACATCTAAATTTTTAATCACTGAATTTTCTTAATCTATACAGTTTTCTTGAGAGAAAAGATTTTCTGCATCTATAACATAAGGGACATAATTATTTGAGGCCTAACAAGGAACACTGCTGTTTAAATACAAATCGGCAGGGTTACAGTTGCTTGCTTTCTCTATTAGTTTGCCTTTAAAACACTTTTGTTTAACTTAAAAAAAAAATCTTAAAAAAAATGGAATTTTCTAAAGCCCTATGAAGCACTCATCAATGCATTTTCTGTAAGGTTAAATTTCCTTACCTTGAAAATACCTATTAATTATGCTATAAAATTATATCTATGAATACCTAATCTGGAAGGATGAATGCCCTAGAGAATATATTAATGTCCCACTTTCAATAATCATTTTCTTCCAAATCAAGTTTAAAATTGTCCTTTCCTTCAAGGCCATGTCATTGTTCCACAAGAGGTTATATTATCTGAAAGTTCCTCCTGCTCTCTTTCTCCTACATTGACACGATTAATTTCTACATACTATAAATGGCTGTGTGGCAGAGCAGAAAGGGCTTCTGATATGGAGTCATATAAGCTTGGGTTCAGCGGCAGGCTCTACCATACATTTTCAGTTTGAACTCAGGCAGATAATATAGCCTGTCTATTCATAAAATGGGGATGATGAATTTATCTTGCAAGAAAGATCCCTTAGAAGATTAACTAAGATAAAGATGCAGGTCTTTGCAAAAAGCAATTCATCCTTAATAAACAAGGATCCCTATTTCTTTTTTTTTTTTTTGCATGAACTGCTAACAACTTTAGAAAATCACTTAGGAAGTACGTGGTTCATGAATTCTGGATAGAAAGTCACAGAGACTGTTACAATGTAGACTAATGAATGGAAGGGCATTTAATTAATTCTTTATTTTTCTCCAAGAGAGGGCATAAATAGAATTATTAACATATATTAGGAAAATATTTCAAATCACTTTCTATATAATCCTTCCTACCATGGTCATTTCATCTCTATGCATTCTTTAAAAATATGTGCTGTAATGAATTTATCTAATGTTCCACTGTTTACATCATGCCCATTTCTACTATTTATTGAGGTAAGCAAATTTAATACTTCTCTGAAAAAATAAAAAAATAAAAGCAGTGGGTATTGCAATTAACTAGGTAACAAGCTTTTCAAGTATTACAAGCTATCTGTATTGCTCCCCTATTCTATCTTAATTTAGGGTTCTTCTTTGTTTTGTTTCTGTTCTTTCAGATAATGCGTGTTTACAGGAATTAGAAGTACATGGCCATTAAGTCATATGGGTTAGTAACAGATATGTGCTAGGCATTTAAAACAAACCATGAAATGTGAAGTGACTTTCAGTCATTCATTCAGCATCTGTCTTATACCATATTCCATTTTTTCCCCTTTTTTAACTAAAATTTACAAATTAAACTTATATTTTAGTTGTACAACATGCTAATTATATATTTCACTATACATAAACATCGGAGAAGGCAATGGCACCCCACTCCAGTACTTTTGCATAGAAAATCCCATGGAGGGAGGAGCCTGGTAGGCTGCAGTCCATGGGGTCGCGAAGAGTCCGACAAGACTGAGCGACTTCACTTTCACTTTTCACTTTCATGCATTGGAGAAAGAAATGGCAACCCACTCCAGTGTTCTTGCCTGGAGAATCTCAGGGACGGGAAGCCTGGTGGGCTTCCGTCTATGGGGTCGCACAGAGTCGGACACGACTAAAGCGACGCAGCAGCAGCAGCATACATAAACATAATGAAATGATTAGTAGTCAAACTAATCAGCATATCCATCTCCTCACATTTTTGCATGTGAAGTTAGAACACCTGAAATTTACCCTCTTAGCAAACTTCCAGTACTAGGTATAGTATTATTAAACTGTAGTTACCATGCTTTTTGTGTTAGATCTTTAGAATTATTCATCCTGCTGCTGCTGTGTCGCTTCAGTCGTGTCTGACCCCACGGCAGCCCACCAGGCTCCTCTGTCCCTGGGATTCTCCAGGCAAGAATACTGGAGTGGGTTGCCATTTCCTTCTCCAACTCATGCATGCATGCTAAGTCGCTTCAGTCGTGTCTGACTCTGTGTGACCCTATGGGCAGCAGCCCACCAGGCTCCTCTGTCCACCGGATTCTCTAGGTAAGATTACTGGAGTGGGTTGCCATTTCCTTCTAGTCCTAAATAATGGTAATTTTGTATCCTTTGATCAGTCTCTTTGCTTCTGGTAACTAACCTCCATTCTACTGTCTGATTCTATGAATTTGACTTTTTTTAGAGTCTGCGAGGGATATCATGTAGTATTTTTCTTTCTGGTTTATCTTACTCAGCATAATGTTCTCCACTTTCATTAGATTGCTGCAAATAGCAGAATCTCCCTTTTTAAGGCTGAATAACATTCTACTGTGTGTGTGTGTGTGTGTGTGTGTGTGTATACCACAATCTCTTTAACCATTGATCCATCAACGGCCACAGGTCGTTTCCATATTTTGGACATTTTGAGTAAGCTGCAATGAACACGTTGTCCATGTAAAGTGTAGCTATCTTTTTGAGTTATGGTTTCATTCCCTTCGGATATACCCTCAGTAGTAAAATTGCTGGACCATATGGTAGTTCTATTTCTAACTTTTTGAGAGACTTTCCTACTATTTTCTATAATGGCTGTGCCAATTTACATTCCAGTTAAAATTGTCCAAGGGTTTCTTTTGTCCACATTTCCACCAATACTGTTACCTGACAGGTTCAGCAGCTAACCACTTGAAAACCAATATTGGAGAAATAAGTGTTGGTAGGAAAGGAAAAATTGCTTTATTTAGGAGGCTGATAACATGGGCACAGTGTGGACTCCTGTCCAGAAACCAACTCCCAATTGCTGATCAGGGCACAAAGAACAGATCGCCTGTGCTTTCTTGTAGGAGTTTCATGTTTTTAGGTCTTACATCCAAATCTTTAATCCATTTTGAATTGGTTTTCCTATATTGTGTGAAAGAAAGATCTATTTTGTTTTTCATATGGCTGTCCAGTTTTTCCAGCACCATTCATTGGAGACTATTTTTTTTCCATTGAATGTCCAAATTTATATAAATATAGAGCCTGGAATTGATTTGTATAGTTTTGAATAAATGTCAAATACCATTGTTTTCTTTATGTAACATAATTGAAATTTATTAGGTTTCCTCAGTATTCTACTATATTATTGTTGCCAAAAATTAATTGCCCACCTACATGTTTCTCTGATTCTAAAACATTATTCTTTGTTATTGATTTATTTTTCTATCTTACTACCTTTAAAACATTATTTTAATTAGTATGCCTTTATACTAAATATTTATTTTTAAGATAGTAAAATAATCCCCCTCTTGTTATTTGCCTTCAAGATTGTCTTGGCAATTCTTTGCTTTTTGAATCATCATAGAAGTTTCAGAATAAGTCTGTCAATGTCTGAAGAGGAATTTAGAAACCAATTATTTTATTTTATGATCATTAGCTTATATAATCATAATTCATTTGTTGGTAATTAAATAGTAACTTTGTAATCTATTCTTACTGCTTTGGTAGGTAGTATTATTAATTCTATTTGCATATGGTGAAAATAATGTTGAGCCCTTAGGAAGCTTTCACGAGTGAACATAGCTGATGAGTTTTTAAATTCATAGTTTCCTGAGATCTACATCAAATGATTCTGATTTTAAAGTCTGGAATAAGATCCAAGTATCTATATTTTTCAGAAAGTTGTCAAAATGATTTAAATGAATGGTTTGATTTGGAAAACAGAAATATGCCTGATGGTATTATTTTTCAAAAACTAGATTTAGCTAATTAGAAAGAAAATCATTAAAACAGTGAACTCAATTAAAACAACATAAAATGGCGAAAAGGTACTTATGGAAGAATAAGAAGTTGTACATGATATGAGTTTAATACAATATGATGTTTACTTGTATTAGAATTCAATTAATGAAGCAAGAGTACTATGGGCATAATGAAATAAGGAATTATTCTTTAAATAACTTTGGAGAGCAATGAAATTAACAATCTACAAAAGGAGATAGAAAGATTAAAGAAAGGTCAGTAACTGGTCTGAGTTTAGGTTTCCAGGAAAATCTAGAGGCTAGGTTCATCCAACTTCTAGAGAAGGAGCATGATAGAAACATGGTATACAAGCCTATGGCAGGATGTTGTCTCTTTGTGGCAACTGCCATCCTCAGTTTAAAAAGATCCAGCACTTTGATTCATAAAAATTCTCTGTCTACTTATACTTATAAATATTTTAAAATAAATATTGAAAAATGTTGCCAAAATATAGACAAAAAAATAGAGAACTACAGTTACTCCTGGTGAAATAAGTCAGTACTCTATCTGTTGGAGCACTGTTAGTCAAAAATTTCCCCTCAAGATAATAGTTTACAGCTTTTCCTGCCTGTTCTATACAAAGAATTCAATATACTTACAAATTCAATCTTGATTAATACAGTAGGTTTCTGTAACCTTTCTAAAGATAGGTGATTTTTCTAAAGATGGTTATTATTTTTAGCACACTCTATTCTTTTAATTATCTCTGTTTTAATTTTATTGATTCTGGCTTTGTGTTCTTTTTGTGGCTAGGGCCTTCTGAGTTTGAGGGTGGGGGAGTCTATCTTTGAGCCAAGAGTAACTGCTGTATCCTCAGAGTGAGCAAACAGAAAGAAGAGCTCTTAGTGATGCAACAAAGAACAAGAATTGGACCCCACTAGCCCCTGGAAAATCCCATGGACAAAAGAGCCTGGTAGGTTGCAGTCCATGGGGTCACTAAGAGTCGGACATGACTGAGCAACTTCACTTTCACTTTTCACTTTCATGCATTGGAGAAGGAAATGGAATCCCACTCTAGTGTTCTTGACTGGAGAATCCCAGGGATGGGGCAGCCTGGTGGGCTGCCGTCTATGGGGTCACATAGAGTCTGACACGACTGAAGCGACTTGGCAGCAGCAGCAGCAGCAGCAGCCCATTATATCAGCTTATTTCCTTTAATAAGCAGTAACCTTTATAGCAAAATGGTTGCTGCTTTGTTTTTATCTCTTAAATATTGTATATTTTCACTTTTGTCTAACTCTTTTCAGGAATAAGACTCCAGGAAACATAAATCCAAATAACCTTATTTATAACAGAATAGTCCAGCACACAGGGTTAGAAAAAAGGCAGTTTGAATGATAATGCTCACAGGGTAAGGAGGCAGAATTTTAAAGACTAAGAATACTGAATTAAATGACATAGATCTAATGGGATATGGGTTGATAGTAAATCTAAAGAATTTTTCTAATTCTCTATTTCAAATCTCACATTCTGGTTAATATTTATTTAGGATATTTAGTAAGACTAGAAATAATTACAAAATCAGAAAATAATATATTTCACCTTTTTGTCATCTATATTGTTTTACATTGGAATGACAAAATTTATTTCCATTATTTGTTGGTGTTATATAAAGTAAAAATGTTTTCTTATTACCTTCCTATCTCTTAAACAATATTTCTCTCGATACACAATTAAGTAATTCTCTGACTTTTACCATGAGGCATGAGTTAATTTCTACTTTTTCTGATATTCTCATTTATTTTCTTCACTCTATTACTCTGAATATAGTTAATTTTGTATCTCCCTAGTGCATCTATGCTTTTCATGCATTTATTAAAAAAGTTTTATTTAACATCTGTGATTTTTAATTTAAAGAGTATAAATTGTCTTTCACACATTGTCTTTTATACTTCTTTCTCATTGAGTTAAGCTTTTGGATATCTATTTTATACATACAAATTTTAATTACATTACTAATTATATTTTTCAGAAACTGACTGCTTTTACAATATACATTTCCATTCATTTTTACTTATTCAACTGTTTACTCTAACTTGCCTCAAGGACATTTTTTTCCTGTTTTAATCACTTTTCCTAAGACTACATAATCCAACAAAGGCACGCCAGTTCAAATGTGTGAGCAGATATAGAAATCAGTCAGTGAAAACTGGGACTGGAAACAGACCTAAGTGTAAAAGAAATATTTAAAATCAGATATTTGGCCCAAACTAGGAATTAGAATCAATCTTGAATGTATTTCTTGAATATATTTAAAATATATAGGTCATGGGAATTAGGATATAGGATAAAACTACTCAGAAATACAGACCTTTTATTCAATTTATTCCGTAGTAATAGAAAATGAATAGCAATGATCAGAATTCATTAGTAGGATCAAGTTTGAAAAAAAAATATATGTGATTATCCAAGAATCCACATGCTGTCCTGTTATCATATGTGTTTGCTTTTCTCATTAGGAATAAAACTCTTCTGCATAAAAACTATGTCATTTATTTTATTGCTCTGTCAAGAAGCTATCATGAGAATTAAAAAAAAAATCATTGTTTAATAACTCACAATCTAATTAATTAGTTAATTAATATAGCACATGAAATGATATGAAAAGAACAAACTCAACTTTAGAACTAGCTATACCTAAAGTGGAATAAATGAGCAACAGATTCTAAAATTATGCCTTTTATAATCAAAGCAGTTACTAATGCTTCAAGGATTCTCTTAATCTTCACCAAGCATTTAAATATATTCCCATACACTTCTGTGGTTTTATGGCAATATACATATTTTCTCTTGTGCTTTACACTTCTAAGTTAAGATGGAAAACCAATTACTTCTAAATTGAAAATACTGAGTGCAGTTGAAATGAGGTTCTCACATTAAGTTTGCAACCCTCAGTGTAATTATGAGATGATCAAATTTAAAGCATATGTATTTATAGAAAATTAAGATGAATCATATAAGTTATTGATATGATGCTTTGTCTTTAATGCATTGTCAGAAATTCTGTCCAACAGCCTGCCAGTATCTGTGTTAATGAAATTTCTTCCCACTCTTTTAAGACTGGGCTATATCCTGATACTATCAAAAATTAGCATGGATGGCAGTGGCTAAAAGTGACAGGTTGAGAGAAGAAAGACAAGGGTTATTTGGACAAGTCTTTACTGAAGATATATACAATCTAGCTTTGAGAATAATTGAATAAAAATTTTCTGCTGCAGTGGAAGAAACACAAGCTGGAATCAAAATTGCCGGGAGAAATATCAATAACCTCAGATATGCAGATGACACCACCCTTATGGCAGAAAGTGAAGAGGAACTCAAAAGCCTCTTGATGAAAGTGAAAATGGAGAGTGAAAAAGTTGGCTTAAAGCTCAACATTCAGAAAACGAAGATCATGGCATCCGGTCCCACCACTTCATGGGAAATAGATGGGGAAACAGTGGAAACAGTGTCAGACTTTATTTTTCTGGGCTCCGAAATCACTACAGATGGTGACTGCAGCCATGAAATTAAAAGACGCTTAGTCCTTGGAAGGAAAGTTATGACCAACCTAGATAGCATATTCAAAAGCAGAGACATTACTTTGCCAACAAAGGTTCGTCTAGTCAAGGCTATGGTTTTTCCTGTGGTCATGTATGGATGTGAGAGTTGGACTGTGAAGAAGGCTGAGCGCCAAAGAATTGATGCTTTTGAATTGTGGTTTTGGAGAAGACTCTTGAGAGTGCCTTGGACTGCAAGGAGATCTAACCAGTCCATTCTGAGGGAGTTCAGCCCTGGAATTTCTATGGAAGGAATGATGCTGAAGCTGAAACTCCAGTATTTTGGCCACCTCATGCGAAGAGTTGACTCATTGGAAAAGACTGATTCTGGAAGGGATTGGGGGCAGGAGGAGAAGGGGACAACAGAGGATGAGATGGCTGGATGGCATCACTGACTCGATGGATGTGAGTCTGAGTAAACTCCGGGAGTTGGTGAGGGACAGGGAGGCCTTGTGTGCTGCGATTCATGGGGTCGCAAAGAGTCGGACAGGACTGAGTGACTGATCTGATCTGATCTAAACTGAGGGGATTCCCCAAGACTCAGTGGTAAAGAATTCTCCTGCAATGCAGGAGATGCAGGAGACAAGGGTTTGATCTCTGTGTCAGGAAAATCCCCGGGAGGAGGAAATGGCAATCCATTCCAGCATTCTTGCCTGGGAAATTCCATGGCCAGAGGAACATGGTGGGCTATAGCCCAAAGGGTCACAAAGAGTCAGACACAACTGAACAACTGATCATGCACACACACATCTTAACTTGGCTAATATAGTTTTCCTACTCATTTACATTTTGTAATAAATATCATGGTTTTTAAAGATTTTTTCTTCAGAAAAAAATATAAAACTAATTTCTTAAAATATACTTGAAAAGGTCTTATAAATATAATCTTCTTTGGTTTTATCTGTAATGTATCTAAAATTATTAGTCTATCAGTTTAGTTCAGCCACTCAGTTGTGTCCGATTCTTTGTGACCCCATGGACTGCAGCACGCCAGGCCTTCCTGTTTATCACCAACTCCCAGGGTTTACTCAAGCTCATGTCCATTGAGTCAGTGATGTCATCCAACCATTTTCATTCTCTGTCTTCCCCTTCTCCTCCCACCTTCACTCTTTCCCAGCATCAGGGTCTTTTCAAATGAGTCAGTTCTTTGCATCAGGTGGCCAAAATATTTGAGTTTCAGCTTCAGCATCAGTCCCTCCAATGAATATTCAGGACTGATTTCCTTTAGGATGGACTGGTTGAATATCATTGCTGTCCAAGGGACTCTCAGGGTCTTCTCCAACACTACAGTTCAAAAGCATCAATTCTTTGGCACTCAGCTTTCTTTATAGTCCAACTTTCACATCCATACATGACTACTGGAAAAACCATGGCTTTGACTAGACCAACCTTTGTTGGCAAAGTAATGTCTCTGCTTTTTAATGTGATGTCTAGGTTAGTCATAACTTTTCTTTCAAGGAGCAAGTATCTTTTAATTTCATGGCTGCGGTCACCATCTGCAGTGATTTTGGAGCCCAAAGCAAAATCATTTATGGATATCTATGTATGCATTTAAAAACTTTCTGCTCATTAATTTTAAAATTCTTTCAACATATTAGCTTTTGAACCTCTGGGATGTATCAGGCACTGTACTAGCATCTGAGGATACAAGAGAGACCTTTCCTATAGATTCTAGAGTCTTCAAAAAGATAGAGAATATGCAAACTAAATTAGTAACATATAGAGCGGAGTTTCTCAACTTTGGTATTTGGGCCACAGAACTGCTGGTTTTGGAAGCATTTTCGTGTGTACTACAGAAATTTTAGCAGCATTGCTAGCTTTACCCATTAGATTCCATGATCTTCCACAGCTACAGAAATAAAAAATATTTTCACATATTACTAAAGGTGCCCTCAGGAGCAAAATTGCTCCTACCAAAAGCCATATATAGCTACATGGAGTATATACAAATCCACTGTTTCTTGAAATTAAGATAATTGACTTCACGTTGTAATCTCTGTAATTAAGATGGGAGTTTTACTAAGATGTTAATGTTATTCACATCAGAGCAATGGCATAAAAATAAATGAATAAATAAAACATATTTAAATAAATGCATGCATTTATGAAAATTAAAATGTAGAAAAGAATCTTATTATATTCAGTTCAGTTCAGTTCAGTTCAGTTGCTCAGTCATGTCCGACTCTTTGTGAACCCATGAACTGCAGCATGCCAGGCCTCCCTGTCCATCACCAACTCCCGGAGTCCACCCAAACCCATGTCCATTGTGTCGGTGATGCCATCCAACCACCTCATCTTCTGTCATCCACTTCTCCTCATGCCATCAATCTTTCACAGAATCCGGGTCTTTTCAAACGAATCAGCTCTTCACATGAGGTGGCCAAAGTATTGGGGTTTCAGCTTCAAAATCAGTCCTTCCAATGAACACCCAAGACTGATCTCCTTTAGGATGGACTGGTTGGATCTCCTTGCAGTCCAAGGGATTCTTGAGAGTCTTCTCCAGCACCACAGTTCAAAAGCATCAATTCTTCTGTGCTCAGCTTTCTTTATATTCCAACTCTCACATCCATACCTGACCACCTATAACCCATAGCCTTAACTAGATGGACTTTTGTTGACAAAGTACTGTCTCTGCTTTTTAATATGCTGACTAGGTTGGTCATAACTTTCCTAAAGCTCTTCATTTATTGTCTTTTTTTTTACCATTCCTAAAATATATATTTTTGTTACAAGTGTGCAAACATATAATCATTCTTCACAATACATTTCAATCACCTGAATATGACATATCTAACGTTATAGTGACTGATAATAGTCATGGTACCAGGGATTGAAATGGCCAAACTACCAAGAAATAATGCAAATGAAAAGTCAAAGTGTTAGTCACTCAATCGTGTCCCACTCTTTGCAACCCCATGAACTGTAGAACACCAGGCTCCTCTGTCCATGGAAATCTGGCAAGAATACTAGAGTGGGTTGCCATGCCCTCCTCCTGGGATGTTCCTGAACCAGGGGTAGAACCTGGGCCTCCCACACTGCAGGCAGATTCTTTGCCATCTGAGCCACTAGGTAAGTAATAAACTGGTTATTTTCTAACAGATATTCCTCACACCGTTTTTCACAATATTTCAAAATTGTATGTTTTATTCAGTGCTGTTAAGGTGTTTGGGTCCATATTTAATGAGCAATGCATAAAAGTTTCCATGTAGGTATAATACTCAAAACTACCCACCTTCAAAAGTATAATTTAAGAAACAATATATGAGAAAAAGCTTATACCACTCAATTCTCCAAAATTAACACTGAAATCCATATAAGCAGGAAATATATATGTTAACCTTTTAATATTCTGTTTTTAGTTTGTCACCACAATCCCCTCAAGACACATAAAATTAACTGATGTTACTGATTTACTCATCAATGTGGATATTTGTCCTTTTGAAAAAGTGTTGTTGGAAACATACCTGCAAAATTTTTGTTTGATCCTCTGTAAGAAATACTGTTGATGATGTTAATTATATTATATTATTTGATTTTATGATTTCTCATAGGTAAACAAAAATCTAGTATTAAGTCTCTAAAATAACTAGCCATTTGATATCATGCGCATTAGCTATTTTGCAATTAACCTGAATTCTTTTCACTGATGGGATTTCTGGAATAGTATTAACAAAAACAAAATTTGTGTCCTAATGATCTTGTGTAATAGGTTTGCATTGTATTGTATTATCCTCACTGCTAATTACATGATATGGTCTTTACCCTACTATTATTCATCTTTGTTACTTCAACTTATATTATGTCCTAAGTGTCTATATTTCCAGTCCTGTATCTTTCTGAACCAAGAACATATACAATTAAACTGTTCTAAAAACCTAAGGTGCATGTATGTATTAATTTATACAGATGAGAAAAAAAATTTTCCTCCATACATATGGTTTAATTAAATATTCATCTGCCATTTCAAATTTAAATTGCTTACATAATCTCTGATTATGTAAAAATAAAATAAAAATTAAAAAACAATAAAAACAATCATGATGTCAATCAGTAGATGAATGGATAAGAAAGCTATGGTACATATACACAATGGAGTATTTACTCAGCCATTAAAAAGAATACATTTGAATCAGTTCTAATGAGGTGGATGAAACTGGAGCCTATTATACAGAGTGAAGTAAGCCAGAGGGAAAAACACCAATACAGTATACTAACGCATGTGTGTGGAATTTAGAAAGATGGTAACAATAACCCTGTGTACGAGACAGCACGAGAGACGCTGATGTATGGAACAGTCTTATGGACTCTGTGGGAGAGGGAGAGGGTGGGAAGATTTGGGAGAGTGGCATTGAAACATGTAAAATATCATGTATGAAACGAGATGCCAGTCCAGGTTCGATGCACAATGCTGGATGCTTGGGGCTGGTGTGCTGGGACGATCCAGAGGGATGGTGTGGGGAGGGAGGAGGGAGGGGGGTTCAGGATGGGGAACACATGTATACCTGTGGCAGATTCATTTTGATATTTGGCAAAACTTTACAATTATGTAAAGTTTAAAAATAAAATAAAATAAAATAAAAAAACAATCATAAAACTGTTTCCAGAAATTCTATAGTATCCTATATCTCTACTTAGCAACTAACTAGTAGATCAACGGAGAAGGCAATGGCACCCCACTCCAGTACTCTTGCTTGGAAAATCCCATGGAGGGAGGAGCCTGGTAGGCTGCAGTCCATGGGGTCGCTAAGAGTCAGACACGACCGAGTGACTTCCCTTTCACTTTTCACTTTCATGCACTGGAGAAGGAAATGACAACCCACTCCAGTGTTCTTTCCTGGAGAATCCCAGGGACGGGGGAGCCTGGTGGGCTTCCATCTATGGGATCACACCTAGTCTGACACAACTGAAGCGACTTAGCAGCAGCAGCAGCAGTAGATAAACAGAACTCGGAACCCTATTAAAGCCACATCCTTTTCATATTCATCTTCAGTTTGTCTTAGCTTCTGGTTCAACGTTTGCCTGATTACATTCCACCCTGCATACTGCTGCCTGATATTTCCTTTTAAAATGACTTATTAAAAGTATTTTAAAAGCAAAGAATATTTGAAGAGGGACATCTAAAAAGTATAGATAAACTTCTTACATGTGTATTATTATCTTTTTATCAATCTTTGTGTTATGAATAGATGGGAATGCATTTTTCATAAAATTTATAGAAGCAATAAAGGCAATACTTTGTAATTTCTCCTCATGTTCACTATATTTGTTTCCATTAAGCACCCTCTCTCATTTCTTTTTAATGACCACAAATCAATCTACCTAATGGGCTTATCATAATATGTTTAGTATCTCATTATTAAGTGATTTAAATGACTCAGTAACATAAGCATGCTTTGACTATAACAGTCTAAATTCTGAAAAGTTTGATGTCCAAAGTTTAAGTTTTTGAAGAGAAATTGCTGAGGCAAAAAGCAAGACAAATAACAAAATTCTGACAGAAGATGTCAAACTGCTTTAAAAGTTGAAAGAATATTTTATTACTTATGTACCACATTGTTCTTGTTACATTAACATATTTATTAGATTGCCATAAATTTAACAATCACTGCTGATTCAGTTCAGTCAGTTCAATTCAGTTGCTCAGTCACGTCTGACTCTTTCGAATCCCATAGGCCAAAGTATTGGAGCTTCAGCTTCAGCATCAACCCTCCAATGAATATTCAGGACTGATTTCCTTTAGGATGGCCTGGTTTGATGTCCTTGCAGTCCAAGGGACTCTAAAGAGTCTTCTCCAACACCACAGTTCAAAAGCATCATTTCTTTGGGGCTGAGCTTTCTTTATCATTCAACTCTCACATCCGTTCATGAATACTGGAAAAACCATAGCTTTGACTAGACGGACCGTTGTCGGCAAAGTAATGCCTCCGCTTTTTAATAGGCTACCTACGTTGGTCATACCTTTTCCTCCAAGAAACAAGAGTCTTTTAATTTCAAGGCTGCAGTCACCATCTTCAGTGATTTTGCCTGAGAAAATAAAGTCTGTCAGTGTTTCCATTGTTTCCCCATCTATTTGCCGTGAAGTGATGGGACCAGATGCTATGATCTTAGTTTTTTGAAAGGTGCCTAAGGTCAACTCAAAACTTGTTTGTGAAAGGCAACCACTAACTGACTGATGCATTGATTTCTATTAACTCAACAAGGTGTATTCAATACTTCTAATATCAGAGGTTATATTTTACATCTGGGCTGCAGTATTGAATAAAATATTGAGTAAAATACCTCTTGAATAAATTGAATACAATAAATTGAATAAAATACCTCTCGCCTAGATTTTACATTCGAGAGGAAATTTAGTTAATTACTTACACATTACAGGCAAAGAATTGAAGACTTAGAGTGGTTTGATAACAGAACATTTCACACTGAAGCTACACCATACTCTGTACTTTTCACTCTAATGTCAACCTCATCACAAGTTGACTGTCAGGAGTTTGAATATTTGAGTATCACCTTCATTCACTTATCTACCTCAAAATTACTGTTACAAAAATATTCTTAGTTATTTCTCCTTTTGAGAATAATTATCAAAAAGATATGTAGATAACTAGCTAGTTACCTATCTATCTAATTCTCTCTACCCATCTATAAATATACCTGTATAGCACAACTTGTATGTATAATACATATATCAATCATTTCACTTAGCTATTAAATATGTATTACATGCATATTTACTTATTTTCTGTATACATGTAAGAATTGATTTTTATCTCAGCACTATTGTAAAAATATATGAATACTTTAAATAAATATTCTAAATTTTTCTGAATCTAAAAGAATTTGCACATTTCAGATAAATCATATGTCATTTGACTCAAGACCGTTGAATTTTTTTTTGCCTCTTTTTAATTCTCATTATCGTTTTTCCTTCTTTAAAACACAAACAATGGAAAATCTAATTATGGTATATTAAAGATGAAAAGGCTCATATAAAACTTTCTCAGTTTATTTTTGGGAAATAATTGATAACATTGATTTTAAAATACCATCTCTTTGTGTCATATAGCTATCTATGGCTATCTACTTTTACATATGGTAATGTGTGTTTCAATGCTACTCTCTCAATTTGTTTCCCCCAGTACCCCCTCCCTGCATCTACAAGTCTGTTTGCTATGTTTGTGTCTCTGTTGCCTCCCTGCAGATAGGTTGTCTATGACAACCTAGAGGGATAGAATGGGTGGAAGGTGGGAAGAATGTTCAAGAAGGAGGGGACATACATATACTTATAACTGATTCATGTTGATACATGACAGAAAACAACAGAATATTGTAAAGCAAGTGTCCTCCAATTGAAAATAAATAAATTAAAAAAATTAAATACCATCTATCACTTCAATTGTTTCTATTAATCAACTTAAAGTTTTGAGTTTCATTTCTAGAAAGAGAAGGAAACATTTTGTTTTAAATTACTTTTACAATATATTTAAGAACAGGCATCACTCACTAGATTGATAGCATCACTAGAAGTTCAGGGCAAGAACAATGTCTATATGTTCTTTTCTGACTCCATAGTTTCTAGCACAGTATGTGACTAGAAGAAGCATTTTAAGATTACTTTCTGGGAAATCAAACCTTACTTACATTTTGCTTTGTGTTATTTGTCTGTTCCTCTGATATAAGAACTGGAAACCAGAAGAAATAGTAGTAAGATAGGTTCAGTTGAGCAGGCCAAAAATAAACATTTGGAGAATGATTTTTTTTTTTAAATGATTAGCTACAAACAATGAAAGGAAAGACCACAGAAACTTTCTCTCTAACACTAATAGGAGAAATAAAAGATATAAATGTTACCTGGGTAACTGCTTTAAATGCAATGGAAGATTTTTGTTGAACTAAGATTCTAGAGAAAAATACTGTAATTAGGGTATCTGCATGTGCTGTTGTCAGTCAATGCAACTTATTTCAGTGTTTATTTCCTCAGCACAAAATCTATTTAAATTAATTCAGAAATATGTTAGAAATAAATTTATTTGCAAAAAGGTTACAAAATGTGAAAATATATTCTGTGTTGTTAAGAGAATTTATTAAAATCTAGAGGGAAAAGAGATTCCAAACAATTTAGACTGACATATGTTTCATAGACCCTGGTGTAATAAAAATATGTTTAGTTTATTATTCCTAAAAATATGCTACTTTTATCTGTAAAGGAGTTCTGTAACTCTATTCAGAGTAACACAGTAGTTAAAAGTATCTAATTTGCCAACATACACCAAACATTAAAATTTAATACTGGTATCAAAGTATCATTTTGTAAAATACATGCATAACAAGAAGAAAATATTGTATTGGGAGGGAGTCAGATTAATGATTCAACTTGAATGCACTACTGTATTTGACCATATTTGCTATCTACTATTTTCACAAAGAATTATTCTATAAATAAATCTATTAATTTATATGAAAGAAAAATCAAAATGGAGGTTTATACTAACCCATTTAAACAGCTTTGTATATGTAAAATACAGGTATAAAATTATATTAGAGATATAATTTGAATCTATATTAAAAGCATCAGATCAGATCAGATCAGATCAGTGGCTCAGTCGTGTCCGACTCTTTGTGACCCCATGAATCGCAGCACGCCAGGCCTCCCTGTCCATCACCAGCTCCTGGAGTTCACTCAGACTCACGTCCATCGAGTCAGTGATGCCATCCAGCCATCTCATCCTCTGTCATCCCCTTCTCCTCCTGCCCCCAATTCCTCCCAGCATCAGAGTCTTTTCCAATGAGTCAACTCTTCACATGAGGTGGCCAAAGTACTGGAGTTTCAGCTTTAGCATCATTCCTTCCAAAGAAATCCCAGGACTGATCTCCTTCAGAATGGACTAATTGGATCTCCTTGCAGTCCAAGGGACTCTCAAGAGTCTTCTCCAACACCACAGTTCAAAAGCATCAATTCTTCGGCGTTCAGCCTTCTTCACAGTCCAACTCTCACATCCATACATGACCACAGGAAAAACCATAGCCTTGACTAGACGAACCTTTGTTGGCAAAGTAATGTCTCTGCTTTTGAATATGCTATCTAGGTTGGTCATAACTTTCCTTCCAAGGACTAAGCGTCTTTTAATTTCATGGCTGCAGTCACCATCTGTAGTGATTTTGGAGCCCAGAAAAATAAAGTCTGACACTGTTTCCATTGTTTCCCCATCTATTTCCCATGAAGTGGTGGGACCAGAAAGCAAATAATATTATAAAAACAGTTTGATGCCATTTGAGTTCATTCAAATGTTTGCAAAATGAATCACTGTTTATTGTAAGTAAGATGTGATATTATTTTAATATTATAAATTAGATAAAACATAAACTAATAGGTTAATATTCATAATCACTTTACACAGAAATTTATTTTTCTAATTTTCTGTGCCTATAACGTAGGTTATGTATGTGTGCTCAGTTGTGTCTGATTCTTTGTGGCCCCATAGACCGTAGCCTACCAGCCTTTTTCAGTCCATGGAATTTTCCAGACAAGAATATTGGAGTGGGTTGCCATTCTCTACTCTAAGAGATCTTCACAATGAAAGGGTCGAACGAGTGTCTCTTGCATCTCCTGACTTAGCAGGCAGATTCTTTACGACTAGCACCACCTGGGAAGGCCATGGTTGTTCATATATTTAATAACTTTAAAGTTAAATTTTATTATTTGTAGCACTTGCAAACATCATCTATATTGTTAAAATATTAAATTTTCCATATTTATCAGTTTATTTTTTTTTAAGAAATAAGATTCATACAAAAGAGTCCTCTTTGTTCTTTTTTTTAAATTTTATTTTATTTAACTTTACAATATTGTATTGGTTTTGCCATATATCAAAATGAATCTGCCACAGGTATACATGTGTTCCCCATCCTGAGCCCTCCTCCCTCCTCCCTCCCCATACCATCCCTCTGAGTCGTCCCAGTGCACCAGGCCCAAGTATCCAGTATTGTGCATTGAACCTCTTTGTTCTTAGTCATTATCCCAATTCTTTTTTCTCCAAACCAACATTTAGCAGCGTTCTAAATTTAATATATATGCCTTTCTAACATAACATTGTTGTTATGTATTTCTTATACATGTATATGGTGGTGGTTTAGTTGCCAAGTTGTGTCTGACGCTTGAGACCCCATGGACCCCACCAGGCTCCTCTGTCCATGGGATTTCCCAGGCAAGAATACTGGCGTGGGCTGCCATTTCCTTCTCCAGGGATACATATATATAGTATAAATATATTGTATTGTCTTAAAATTTCTCTTGGTGTTATCATCTGAATATAAATTTTGTACTTTGTCTTTTATATTCATTTAAAAAAATATCTGCCCAGGTTTATTTAGATTTAGTCATTACTTTTAACTGTTATAATACAGAACTCACACACATACCCACTAAACCTATTTCCAGTGTTTTACTGGTGTAAATACATGATGTTTCCAATCTTCTGATCCTACATGCTACAGTGAAATTTTGCATGTTTTCTTGTGTAAATGTGAAAATTTTTCTTTGGATTTCAGGCATACTGTAGAATCCCTAGGCCTTAAGATATATATGTCATTAATTTTGTTAATTATTGCTGAAGACCTTTCCAAAATGCTCTAACAATGTGCAACTCATTAGCAAAATGCAAGTATCCTATTTTGTTTAAAAACATTTTGTATAATTTTGCTAAAATTGAAAAGATATTTTATTATTCTTTAAATTTGTATATTTTAGATTAGTGGTAGAAGGAAACATCATTTCACATATCTATTGGCCATCCAAATCACACTTTTTCTAAACTGACTGCAGTTACATTTTTCACTCATTTCTATTGAATTACCTTTTGTTAATGATTTTTAGACATTCTTTATACATTGATAATAAAATCTTTGCTTCTTTCATTTTAATTTTTAACTTTATGTATCTTTTGTCAAAATGAAATGTTAACATTAGCAATTAATAATCTCCTTTTTATTTTTTGAATTGAGTTATCTTATTAGAAAAATTCTTTTTTACTTAACATATATTTCTCTATATATTTTTAACAATGTTAAAATTTTATTTTATTTTTCTCTCTTCACTATGGTAGAAAAATATGTAGTGTGAGGTTAAGGACTATGAAAAACATTTATGTACAGTGTGAGGAGAAGAACTAATTTCTTACTTTTCCTTCTGCAATTAATTGCTCCCAGTGGAAGTTATTACATAGTCAAAGTTTTCCTGACTAATTTATAAAAACTAATTCTGTCACAAATATTCACATATATGTGGTTCTTTTCTGCCAATTTTTATATATCTATATCAATATCCTACTGTTTAAATTACTATTGCTCTACTATCCAGGGTTTGATCAAGCCAACAGAAGCCATGCCAAAGAGTTCAATGAAAGGTGGCAGAACTGAAAAGGCTAAAAGGGGATGGTGAGGCAACCCAGAGTTTGGCAACAGCAGAAAGACATTATTACCTCTAGGATTAGAAGGAACTGTGAAAAAGTTAGTATTTGCAAGATCCTGTGGTTAGGATAGCAGGCACAATTTGGCCTGAATGTAGCTAGAACCTGGAGAAGATGCAGCCACTGCCAGAGATGCTGCTTGGAAGTAGAGAGAAAGAAGCAGAAATAATCCATCTGACTTGCACTCTTTAGTTTTCTAGAGTACCATCCATAAAATAAATCCCTATATAAGATAAGTCATCACCTTTTCTTAGTATTTCTCAACAAAAATTCCCTTTGCTTTGAAATTCACCTTGATTACTTTACATGAAATTTAGAAGTCAGTTGTCAAGTTCATTAAATATATTTTTAAAAGGCAAAGATAACTAATTAATGACATTCGTTAATGAATGAAAATTAATATATAAGTTAATTTGGAAAAATCGTGGCATGTTGACAAAGAAGTGGTATGGTCTACTACTAGGATCAGGAAGACTAGTGAACATTTATGCACATACTATGACTTGCTATATAAACAACATACCTCTGCATCAGCTTTCTCACTTTTAAGATGAATAAATGATCGTACACATAATAACCTGTTTTAAAAATAAAATGTGTAAAGCACTGTGAACAAAGCCTGTTATATGGTAAGCACTTGATAATATGGTCATTGTTGCTCGTGTGGTATTACTATCATCAGTAAGGATTTATTTTTTTGGTTTTCCTGTTTATGATAATTCTTTATCATCTTACTGAATTCTTTATAATTAAACAATATTTGTACAGAAGTCTTGTATATCTTAACATTCTTTTTATCCCAACTCTATTTTGAATTGTTAAGTTACATAGTATTCACTCCCAACTCACTAAAGTTTTTAAACACTGCCTAGCCTACACATTTGTACATGCTAATTTTTATAAACTTCATTGCCTATGATTTTCCATTTCATTTTTAATAGATTTCTCTTTTCCTTATTATGTATTTTAAGATTTATTTTGGTTTCTTACCCATGATTCTTTTTTAGAGTAGATATGAACATGTTGAGTGTTGATATCATCAAATTGTATTTATATTTCACTGAAAGTATATTTGTCATGCACATGCATATGAATGTGTGCGTGTGTGTATGGGTATGTGTATACATGCTGGCTGTTTTTTTTAGTATTAGTACTTCTTTTCTATCTTTTTATTTTGTACACTTAATTTCAGTGGGATTTTGTATGTTTTTTCTTCTTTAACCACAATTTTTGGTTTTAAAGTTACTTCCTAAAAGTCCCTACACATCATGACTTTTATTGACAGTAGTATCTCCCATTCTGTAGTAATACAGAGACATCAAAGATCAAGCCACCCATCTGGTAGGCTCCTTCATGGTACAGATTATGATTAGGATACTGAGTTTGTTTCTTTTTTTTCTTCTTCTCTTAGTAATCAGATTAGGAGAAAAGAAAAAGAGCACGGCATATCTTAGACATATTTACTCCATTTCAGCTTTACTTATGATTGAGAAAACTCTATCATATAATAGGATGAAATTATCATATAATATAATGAATATAATAGGATGAAGTACAGCCACTTATTCCATTTAACTTTCCTGTTTACATGTGCTAACAAATAAAATTAAAAAAAATAATGAAAGGCAGGCAAAATAAGGAAAAAAAAATGACATAAATTTACTCCTTGTGAAATAAAATGACAAAGCAATTTCAGATTCTCCTGCCTACTTCTGTATGAGGAGTTCAGTATACTTATGTATGACTTCCTTCCTAATTAACATTTTAGCTTTTTGTTGCATATCCAGAGATAGGTATAATTTTTAGTGTGCTATGCTCTTTTAATTATATCTATTCAAATTTTATTGATTATAACCTTGTGCTTTGAGTGGAGAGGCTTCCTTAAATATGAAATTATAAAGTCATTTGGTCAAAAAGCCCATGTATAATATCAGCTGCATACACCATTTCTAATCCTCATAGCAACACTACAAGTGTTAGGCTGCACCCTGAAGGCTTATGAGGCCTGCAGTTGCCCAGCTTTAAGACCAAAGAAAGAGCAAGAGTCAGTGACACAGACATCAATGATTTAATGGATGGGGGAGTGTACACATTTGAGGCAGGATTTTGGAGTAACATCCCACCATGTGCAGCAAGACAGCAGTCAGGACATGGTGGCAGACTTTGCTCCCATGGGGAAGAGAGATTGCCAATTAGAGGAGAAATTACATCAGATTGGCTCATTAGTTAGCTGGGAAGCAAGAAGAGGGGCATGCCTCTTACCACTCCCTCGATAAGCTATCCCTAGCTGGGCCTGGGGCAATTATGTAGGATGGTTGGTCAAGTGAGTAGGGTATAGGTGTAACAGGCAGTTTTCAGGCAAGGGATGGACAAAGAGCAAGAGAACTTTCTTGATTGGCCTGACCATGCAACAGGGGTAGGTGTGAGACTGCAGAGCAGGTGCTTAATATAGGGTTTGAAGGTGGTTTTGTTTGATTCCAAAATGCATGACCCTTCCATGTTTTTTCTCCAATTGTAGGGACAAGGAAATCTATTTTCACCTCTTTGTATTTTTTGCAGTTGGTAAAGCACAGTGAATGTGGGGTATAGAAAGAAACCAATAGATTAATTTGAGTTCAAAATACAAAGGGTTTAAGTAGAAACTGTGCAGAATCTAAGTGATGGCTTATTGTCAGAGAGAAACTCTCAGCACTGTCAGCGCTTTTGATTAGGGTGACAGCACATAAATGAATAGGATCAAGGATACGCAACGTTAGTATCACTTTCTGCTACAGGTTAAAAGCTTCTCAAGGCCTATCCCTGAGGCATGTCACAATTCCTAGTGCCTGAAGGGCCTGTTTAATGTATGGTAGAGACAACTGAGGAATTTTTGAACATTAGTCCCATCAATATGGACAGCGAATGCTCACTACATGGAAGTATGCAGAATAGAAACTTTATTTCTCTGGCAAACAAATAAGTAATATAGAACTTGAAATTGAGGCTCCAGAAAAAACTCTAAATAACATATTATAAGTAAGAGCAGCACTATTAAAATAATTATATAGCCTCTTGATGGTACCTTTCAAAAAGTGAATGCTCATTTAACAGTGTAAATTCTATAATGTATGTTGAAAAGTTAGTATTTACATATAATTTGAATGTATTCACAGTTTATGAACAAAATTTTGAATGACTTTTTTTTTTTTTTTTTCAGAATGAGGCTAGGACTATGAGAGATAAGAGTCAAATGCTACAAATGTGAGACCGATCTCCATGTACAATGACCCATTATCCCAAGTGCAAAGCCATCAGTAAAAATCTATAGTTTCTTTTGTTTTCAATTTTTAATTTTTTCTACAAACTATCATTCTCAGCTTTTCTTTTTGTTTACAAAAGCAGACTGCACCAAATTTGAGATTATTATCTTAAAACCAGAAAACATATTTTTGTTAATATGAAGAAAGAATAACCAATCCCTTTTAAAACATATTATGGAACTATATGAATCTTCTATTTATTCTTCTATAACACCATGTTTCCCTGGAAAAGGTTGAAATATATTGAACATTAGTTTAGGAATATGTATACACTACAGTCCCGGTGTAGTTCATCTTTCCTATTTAAATTCCCCTGCTCCATTTACGGAGAAGGCAATGGCACCCCACTCCAGTACTTTTGCTTGGAAAATCCCATGGACGGAGGAGCCTCGTAGGCTGCAGTCCATGGGGTCGCGAAGAGTCGTACATGACTGCGCGACTTCACTTCCACTTTTCACTTTCATGCATTGGAGAAGGAAATGGCAACCCACTCCAGTGTTCTTGCCTGGAGAATCCCAGGGACGGGGGAGCCTGGTGGGCTGCCGTCTATGGGGTCGCACAGAGTCGGACACGATTGAAGTGACTTAGCAGCAGCAGCAGCTCCATTTAAGATTAACATTGCAGCAATCAGCATTCTACTGTTTTCATTATTACTGTGACATTCAGTCGGAGAAGGCAATGGCACCCCACTCCAGTACTTTTGCCTAGAAAATCCCATGGAGGAAGGAGCCTGGTAGGCTGCAGTCCATGGGGTCGCTAGAGTCAGACATGACTGAGCGACTTCACTTTCACTTTTCACTTTCCTGCATTGGAGAAGGAAATGGCAACCCACTCCAGTGTTCTTGCCTGGAGAATCCCAGGGACGGGAAGCCTGGTGAGCTGCAGTCTGCGGTCGCACAGAATCGGACACGACTGAAGCGACGCAGCAGCAGCAGCAGTGACATTCAATTTTGCCAAAGAATTCTTAGATGAATGGGTTAAGTTATCTGTGCTAATTGATGATAACAAAATGCTCTTAAATGTTAAATCATATTCTTGGTGTATTTAAGATAGAAGCCTTTCCAATGTGCTCTTGGAGAGTTTTTTATCCCCCTGAGATCACCTCTGAACCCCTAAATTAATGTATCTGGCATTTCAACATTGGAATGCTAATTTGTGGATTGAACAAGAAGCAAATGATGGCAGACAAGTGTTCTATTGCTCATTCTTGGGAAAATGTCAAGATCCAGGATAAAATTCTCCCTTCTTCTTAATTCATCTTTTCTCTCTCACTCCTTTTCTCCCCTTCATTCTTCTTCTCTTCCTCTTTTTTCTCCATATTTTTGTCTTCAATTAGTCAATATATTTTTCAAAAATATACTAAGAGATATAGTTATCTGTCCTTGTGTAACAAATCAGAAAAGTGTGATGGCTGAAAGATCAACCATTTATTTGTCCCATAGTTCCACGGGTTGGCACTGGTCTGTAATCAGCTGTGTAATTCTCCTACACTGGGCCAGATTCAGCTGGGGTAACTCCTGTTCTTGTAGTCAGTTGACAGGTTGGGTGCAGGCTGTCTGGTCACAGGTGACCTCACTCATTTGTCTGGCTGCTGTCTGGTTGTCAGCATGGAAGACGGAAATTGTTGGGTCACCTCCTTCTCACCACTCACCATGCTAGCCCAGGCTGGTTCACATGATGGCTTCAGGGTTCACAGAGTAGCAAGGAAGGCCAAATTCCAAAGTACACTCTCTTTAAAAGTCTCTACTTGTGTCTTGTTTTATTATTGTACAGTAGCTAAAAATCACTTCTGCAAAACCTTCTACAAGAGCCTACTTTGCTAGGTATCTCTGTTGTTACTGGAAACACAATGTATATGATGATAGTGAGCAGAACAGAGTCTAGCACATTAGGCAGACTGAGTAATTTTAGAGAAAAGAGGAATTACCAGTTTTAAAATGCCTGCTATATCTGTGGACTTTGCATGCCTTATTTAAAAATCACAAAACTCCTGTGAGGTAGGACATGTTACCTTCGTCACTATGCCAGTGAAGAAACTGAAGCTCAGATTCGTTTGTTCACAATTACAGATTATGTGAGTGGCAGAGCCAGGATCTGGACAGAAGGATGACTTGTGTCAAATGCTGCTGTGTTTTCCATTTGTAGCATGCTGCTATAAATAATGTGTATGTGCTCAGTCGCTCAGTCATGTTCAGCTCTTTGCAACCCTATGGACTGTAGCCTGCCAGGCTCCTCTGTCCATGGAATTTTCCAGGCAAGAATACTAGAGTGTGTTGCCATTTCTTTCTCCAGGGGATCTTCCTGACCCAGGGATTGAACCCATGTCTCCTTTGTCTCCTGCTATATAAGAAATAACACCCTTTAAATGACACAAGATATTCAAAATTCACTGAATCTATGAAGGGACCATCTGACAAACCAAGTGTCAACCCTGCCTAAAGGAAATAGAGTTAAATTTGCATGTTTCTCAATGAATTAGCAGCTGTGTTCAGCTCTCACTAATTGCCTCAGGGAGAGGCTAAATTAAAGTAAAAATTAAAAATAAATTAATTGCTGAAAACTTTATAAATAGGCTCATGGCTGTACTTTGTGCTATTCTTAGATCACTAACTTCAGATTTTATTTTCCTCTGAAAATCCAAATTTGGATATCCAAATTTGGTAAGGTGATTGTTCCTTCATTCCTACCTATTCAAAAGTCTGTCTGTTGATATTTCTTAGCTCTTGCTGCTTATTTGACTAATGTTTTTGTTTTAGGCTTAATATTAGTCTTGCTCTTTGAAAATCACTGCTTCATCTACTTCTTTGCAGAGTCCACCACCCAAAGAGTTTCCTTCCAACTTTCTCACCTCTTTCCTGACCATCTGACACCACGGTAGTGTTCCAAATCAGGAGTAAATGAACTGTAAAATATTTAGAAGCTTGTTCTTGATTTTTGGCCCAAATAATTTGCAAATACCCTGCTCTCATGGAAATCCAAATAATATGAAAAAAAATTCTTTATTAGGAAGAAAAGACTGTATTAAAAAACACACACAGGTACACAGAAAAAAAAAAATAACAAAGCCAAAAAAAATGTGAAAAATAAAGAAAAAAATTATATCTACTTATTGGGCTTCCTGATGGCTCAGCAAATAAACAATCTGCCTTGCAATTCAGAAGACACAGGAAATGTAGGTTCCATCCATGGGTCAGGAAGATCCCCTGGAGGAGTAAATGGTAAACCACTTCAGTATGCTTGCCTGAAAAACCCCATGGACAAAGGAGCCTGGCAGGCTACAGTTCAAAGGGTCTCAAAGAGTCCGACATGACTGAGCACACAAGCATGCACTTCATGCATGCATAGGAGATATTTGTGGTAACCATTGATTACCACTCAATATGTGGTATATAATGTGTTAATAATAGTAATAAATATAAGTAAAACCATTTCTGCTATCAAAGAATTACTATTTCAGTGGTAACAGATGTAAAATAAATGCAATCATATGCAGAAAGAAAAACATGTACAAGGATGAATCGGCATAAATAAGAAGGCAATTAATTTTTAGAGTTTGGGAGAATTAATTGAAGAATGGTGATTTCTGAATTTAACTCAAAGAAGAATATAGTTCCATTGGAAAAATAGGAATGAGAAAGTATATCCCAGTATACATGAAATCAGAGAAACGAATGAGTCTGATTTCTGAAATAAGTTCAGATCTAAACAGTAAAGAATTAGCTCATTTTGTATCATTATGCATGATATAATGACAAAAATTAAATAACTTCAAATTTCTACACCTACTCTTTCCTCCTGTATATACAATTTTAACAACAGAACTGATGAGTATTTTTAAAACTCTTTAAAATTTCTATTTTGTTTCAATGCTTTTATATGTAATATGTCTGCACATATATATGTGTATATTTGAGTGTATTGTATGCATACAAATATACATACATATACATTTAAGTATATGCAATATATGCATGTGATAGGAAGGAAGTTAGCTGAGAGCAACCAGAGGTGGCCCCTTCAGCTAAATGTTCAATAACTGTCCAATCCCATCAAGGGCAATTTACCAGCCCAGCCCCTAATATAGGGCTTACCTCATGTGTATGTGTAGTTGCTTAGTTGTGTCTGACTCTTTGCAACCCCACAGACTGCAGCCCACCACGCCCCTCCATCCATGGGATTCTCCAGGCAAGAACACTGAAGTGGGCTTCAAAAGAAACTATAGAAAGAAAGTGAAGTCACTCAGTTGTGTCCTACTCTTTATGACCATCATGGACTGTAGCCTACCAGGCTCTTCCATCCATGGAATTTTCCAGGCAAGAGTACTGGAGTGGCTTGCTCAGTCCCTAAAGAATCTGCCTGCAATGCAAGAGACCCGGGTTCGATTCCTGGGTCTGGAATATCCTCTGGAGAAAGAAATGGCAACCCACTCCAGTAGTCTTGCCTGGAGAACCCCACGGACAGAGGAACCTGGTAGTTTACCATCCATGGAATCGCAAGGTTCTGACATGACTTAGCGACTAAACCAATCGACCCTAATTTGTCCCCCACCAGTACTCCAAAAATAGTCAGGGGGCAAGAAAACACCTCTACCAGCCAACTGGTAGGAGTTCCCCTACTCTATGATTGATGGGACTTAGCAGCAGCAGCACATGCACACACCTCACACTATCCTGTACAAAAGTGATCTTTTTCGGCCACTGGACTCATTAACTGCTCTTTAATAGGCCATGAATACATACATCTAACTGTAACAGACTGAATTATGGGAAGGTTGTGGGTGGTAGAGCATCTTGTTATATTACCTGCAGCTATCAATCACCCACCTCCTGCCTTTTGCAAATGACCCTGCCTTAAAAATTCTGTACCCCAGCTCTTCAGGGTCATTTGCCTCCCTTGGCATGGTCCACCTCTCTCTCGGGGTGTTCTCTGTGTTCCTTCTTTATGTGTTCTCAGTTGCCTAGTACTGTCCAACTCTGTGACTTATTCTTTCTTTTCATATTGTTAATTCTTGTAATCGGTAACACCTTAGATTCTTCTTTGTGTCCTTACCAAGAACTGAGGCCACAGGAGAAAGGGTCTCTTTAGCAGGAAACCCTGCTAAAGGGTTTCCTTCCATTTGCATATTTATTGTGCACATACACATAAATGTACATGTATACATATATAAATTCAGTGACAACAATTTGACTTCAGTATATTTTTTAAAATTAAGGTCCTCAAACTATTAATAAAAGTTTAGTAGCTTTCCTGGAGAAGGAAATAGCAACCCACTCCAGTATTCTTGCTTGGAAGAATTACATGGACAGAGGAGCCAGGTGGGCTACAGTCCACGGGTTCTCAAAGAGCTGGGGACACAGTGGAGGGACTAAAATTTTCACTTTCACTTTCAGATAGGGAGACAGAAAGATGGTAAATGAATAGACAGATAAAGCCATATTCTAAGAACTCTTGCAGCCATGAAATTAAAAGACACTCACTCCTTGGAAGGAAAGTTATGTCCAACCTAGATAGCATATTGAAAAGCAGAGATACTACCATCCCAACAAAGGTCCGTCTATTCAAGGCTATGGTTTTTCCTGTGGTCATGTATGGATGTGAGATTTGGACTGTGAAGAAAGCTGAGCGCCGAAGAATTGATGCTTTTGAACTGTGGTGTTGGAGAAGACTCTTGAGAGTCCCTTGGACTGCAAGGAGATCCAACCAGTCCATCCTAAAGGAGATCAGTCCTGAGTGTTCATTGGAAGGAATGATGCTGAAGCTGAAACTCCAATACTTTGGCCACCTCATGAGAAGTGTTGACTCATTGGAAAAGACCCTGATGCTGGGAGGGATTGGGGGCAGGAGGAGAAGGGGACAACAGAGGATGAGATGGCTGGATGGCATCACCGACTCTATGGACATGAGTTTGACTGAACTCCAGGAGTTGGTGATGGACAGGGATGCCTGGCATGCTGCAATTCATGAGGTTGTGAAGAGTCGGACATGACTGAGAAACAGAACTGACCTGAACTGAACTGAAGAAATCTTGATGGTGAAGGTGAAAGTCACTCAGTTGTATCTAACTCTTTGCAACCCTGTGGACTATACAGTTTATAGAATTCTCCAGGCCAGAATACTGGAGTGGGTAAGTTGTTCCTTTCTCCAGGGGATCTTCCCAACCCAAGGATCAAGCCCAGGTCTCCCGCATTGCAGGTGGATTCCTTACCAGCTAAGCCACAAGGGAAGACCAAGAATACTGGAGTGGGTAGCCTATCCCTTCTCTAGCAGATCTTCCCAACCTAGGAATGGAGCTGGGGTCTCCTGCATTGCAGGCAGATTCTGTACCAACTGAGCTATCAGGGAAGCCCATAAAAACTCTTAAGAGGATTATTTTATTAACTCAAGTGCCTAGTCTTGAAACACATTTTGGTTTTCATACTATTGCTTTTGCTAAATATTTACTAAGTCTACTTGACTGCTCCAAAATAGGAATTTGACTAGTCTTTCTTTACCATTCCTATCTTGAATAGGGGTAAATAAATATCTCATTGGTTGTATTAAAATATATTGCAATATATATTATAAGGAAAATCACTTAGTAGAATTATTTGGAATCACTATACCAAAACAACTTCAGTATTAAGATATTTTACAGAGCAATTTTAAAGTAAGAATGCAACAAAATTGAGTAGGATTATTTTTGTTGAAGTTGTTAGCACATTCTGGTTGATATCTACAATAAGCAGCTTCAATCCTCCTTTTTTTCCATGTTTCTATCATGCAGAACAAAATTAGAATGTATTTGGCTGTTTCATTTAAGATATTTAACTATTAATTATCTCACGTCAGGAAGTTATGACTTCCCTTTAATTATCAAAAAACATAAACAATATAACAAAGTAATATCAATTAAGCTTTATTTGGCTTAGCATAAACAAAGAACAGCCTGCCCAGGACTTTGAGGGATATGAAAATTCTCAGAAACTACGCAAAGTCCTATACAAAATTCAAAATTCAATACTTTCATCCTCCATTTCAGGTCTACTCTTCTAACCATATTTGTGGTTGAACTCCAATCTTCTAGCATGAAGTGAAAAAAATAAAGTGAAACCCTTAGTAGCTCAGTCGTGTCTGGCTCTTTGCAACCCCATGGACTGTAGCCCACCAGGTGCCTCTCTCCATGGAATTCTCCAGGCAAGAATACTGGATTGGATAGTCATTCCCTTCTCCAGGGCATCATCCCGATTCAGAGATGGAACCCAGGTGGTCTCCTACATTGCAGGCAGATTCTTTACCATCTGAGCCACCAGGCAAGCACTCTAACCATACATGTGGTTGAACTCAAATCTTCTAGTGTACTGCCAACAAAAGGTTGGTACTTGCCATCTACTGCTGCTGCTGCTGCTGCTAAGTTGCTTCAGTCATGTCCGACTCTTCACAACCCCGTGGACTGCAGCCTACCAGGCTCCTCCGTCTATGGGATTTTCCAGGCAAGAGTACTGGAGAGGGTTGCCATTGCCTTCTCTGGCCATCTACTGCTACAAAGAAAAAAATCACAGCTGTTGTGACCACTGACCTTTACCACACACTTTAAGGAGTTCAGGATGGAGATCAGGAATGAGGTACTCTGTGTGCTCTGGGAAAAATGGGCAAATCATGTTTCCAAATGGTTAGATATTTTCAGAAGATTTTATAAGCCTAATTCTTGAATCTCCTCTTATTGAGAAAAGCACTAAAATTCTTAATGGTGATGTCTAATCCTTGAAACTAGCAATAACCTTCACAAGGCTAGCAGTGATCTTCTGCAAAAAATATGTGCCTGATTGCATGTACTCCCCCTCCACCAAAATCAGCTATACACTGAACTTGCCCCCTATCTCTTTGAAGGAGTTTCTCAGAATTATCTGAAACACTGTCTCCCAAGCTAGAGTCCTCATTCACCCTGCAAAATCTTAGCTCACAACTCTCATGTACATTTTTTTCCCTGTCAACAGTGCATATCAACACAGAGCACAAAAAGTAAACATATAACTCCACACAAAAGAAGCACACATGCTTTTCTTGTTTTTTTTTTTTTAACTCCATAATTTATAGTACAGTTAGGTATTTTCTTGTTATTGTTGAGTTATCAATCAATGCTCACATACTATACTTTTAATATTCCAGTTAGTTTATTGAAGCAACTTCCTCATAAATTCCAAAGCAACATATCTACCTACATTTTTGTGGTCAAAAAGTTATTCACATGGACACATCTGTGAACATGAAAACAATGGAAAAGCTATTCTTTAGTTGCAGTGGCAATATAACTTGAGTACCATTATCCCAGAGCAATAATAGACAATAATTTCTACTAAACAGCATATTTTTGCCCTCAAGATGTGTTTCTTTTTTTTATAGCATTCTGGTATTATCATTAATATTAACTTATTTAACACGCTGAGAATTCCAAAATGAGTCTGAATTTTCTTTTATCTAGAATTAATATTGTTTCTTATAATTTATACTGTTGTTCTGGTCTGTTTTTCATGTTGAAAATGCTCTTTAAACATCAAGTGAACCTATGTTGTTCACTCATATTTAAGTGTAAGACACACACAAAAAGCTAACTGGAAACCATAACTGTAAGAAAGTGGAGGGACTTCCCATGTGGTCCAGTCGTTAAGATTCTACACTTCCAGCAGAGCACAGCCAAAACAAAGAAACAAACAAACAAAAATGATAATAATAAAATGCAAAAAAAGGAGGAGGAAACTTGACAGAAACTACAACTCTCAGAAATACTAGATTTCCTTGTCCCTGAATTTCTCTAGAAAGAATAATCAGATTTGCAACCTAACATAAATATTCATCTCACATTTCAATGGTAAAAGAAGGTTTACCATGGAGTTATTACAAAAATTCATTATATTGACTTGAGTAGCTCAGACTTCCTCTAGGTTATATGACGCTAGACTTCAGAGTCCCTTTGGTGCTTTCTTTCTAGGTAATTCTAACTACTTCCAGTCTTCACTTCCTAGTGAGAAATGCCTTCTCCCTCTCTGGCATGGTAAAGAGGACCACAGGAACCAATTTCTAATGGACACATTTTAATGAGGGATGTCACCTGAGCAAGAATATATTTTACCTCACTGAAGGCAGTGCAGAGAACAGTGAAGATGGAGATAACCTGGAGAAAAGGAGTACTTAGCAAGTAAACGTCATGCCCTGTTAGCAAGTGATAAAGGCTTGTAATTAAGAGACAGGCAGTGAGAATGGAGATAATTTCCTTCCATTCATTTCATGTAGAAGTTGAAGTAATTGCATGCTGCTCAGTCCTTTCAGTCCTGTTTGACTCTTTGCAACCCTATGGACTGTAGCCTTCCAGGTTCCTCTGTTCAGGGGATTTTCCAGGCAAGAATACTGGAGTGGGTTTCCATTTCTTCCTTGAGGGGATATTCCCAACCCAGGAACCTGGGTCTCCTGGATTGGCAGGCTGACTCTTTACTTCTGAGCCACAGAGGAAGCCCAGTTAAGTAACTGTGTCCATGTAATAAAGGCAGATTTTGGAGATGGTGGAACAATTATAAGCTTATATCTTTTTTGTGAATTCATTTGTATACATTTACTACAATGAGCACGTGCTATTTATAATCAGAAAAAGAGGTAAAAATACTACAAATGCTATTTAAAAGCAGATTGTTAGCTAGGTTTCTAAACACATGGAATAAAATATTCCATTGTGAGGAGAAAAGGGCATCTTATAAC
Organism: Bos indicus; assembly: GCF_029378745.1. NCBI lineage: Eukaryota > Metazoa > Chordata > Mammalia > Artiodactyla > Bovidae > Bos > Bos indicus. The sequence goes on along the minus strand of NC_091765.1, from coordinate 55,039,535 downwards.
TAAACTATAAATTCCTCTTTGTTACCTAATACTTTCCACTGTTGTTTGTTCTCCACAACAATCATTCACCTTCTGGATTTATCTATTTAAATAAACAGTTTGGTACCATGCACACTGTGTCTCTGATAATGTACTCAGTGCAAAAGAGCATTCAATTCCAAAGAAATCCAGAGTACTTGGAAAAAACAATTCTTAGATTTATTTTGTACTTTATTTAATACATATTCATTATGACAGATGACATTTTAGCAACGCTTCAGCTAAGAATTTCAAACTGTTAGGGGAAGCACATTGACTGAAACCACCCACCCTGGCCAGGCACCATAGTAACTATTTGTATGAGTTGTTTTATGACAGGAAGTCCTGGTAAGGAACACAGAAAGAATAAGCCACCACCAACCAGAAGAGTTCAGGAAAGGTCAAAAGGAGACACCACATGTCCGACCACCTCCTAGAATCCTTCTCTTTGGCATCCATCTTGGCTGAACAAGGCGTGCACTGCCAGGAAGGACTCTGAGTCAGAATGATTGGCTAAAGACAACCCGGAAACTAATCCCATTACCATAAAACCCAATACTGTGAACCACATGGTGGAGCTATCCTCCTGGGTTCCCTTACCCTACTGCTCTCTATCTGGGTGCCCTTTCCCAGTAAAATCTCTTGCTTTGTCAGCAATGTGTCTCCTTGGACAATTCATTTCTCAGTGTTAGACAAGAGCCCAGTTTTGGGCCCTGGAAGGGGTACCCCTTCCTACAAATTGGACTTGAATGAATACAAATTGAAACCAACATGGCATCTTACAGTTAAACTGCCTTCAGTGAAAAAGTAAAACTACAGAGCAATAAAGTGAGAGTTTTAAAAATTAGGTTTTTTATCCTTTAATCTAAACAACAAACCATAATTCTTTACAGTTCAAGGTGAATAAAAATGTATTAAACACTGTAGATATTTTTTAGTAGAAAATTGTTGATTTCACGGGCAATTATAACACATGTAGGTAATGCTCTCTAATCTCACTGTAATTATATGTCATGCTTCATAGAAAAATTTAATCACTATGGATGTAAAAGAAAGACTATTTGTCATCTCAGAAAGCAAGATGGGGCAACCTAGGTATAGCAGTTAATTTGTTTATCTTTGTGCAAGACCTTTGAAGGTCAGAATTTTCAAGGCTGTGGTCAAAGAACCACTTATTTAACATACTACCGTGAGCAGATGTTGCCAGATTAAATTGCTACTAAATGTAATGGTGTGCCGCAGTCCATGGGGTTGCACAGTTGGACATGACAGAGCAACTGAATGTTTTCTGAATGTTGAGCTTTGGGCCAACTTTTTCACTCTCCTCTTTCACTTTCATCAAGAGGCTTTTTAGTTCCTCTTCACTTTCTGCTATAAGGGTGGTGTCATCTGCATATCTGAGGTTACTGATATTTCTCCGGGCAATCTTGATTCCAGCTTGTGCTTCTTCCAGCCCAGCATTTCTCATGATGAGAAAACGAAGATCATGGCATCTGGTCCCATCACTTCATGGGAAATAGGTGGGGAAACAGTGGAAACAGTGTCAGACTTTATTTTGGGGGCCTCCAAAATCACTGCAGATGGTGATTGCAGCCATGAAATTAAAAGACGCTTACTCCTTGGAAGAAAAGTTATGACCAACCTAGATAGCATATTGAAAAGCAGAGACATTACTTTGCCAACAAAGGTCCATCTAGTCACGGCTATGGTTTTTTCAGTGGTCATGTATGGATATGAGAGTTGGACTGTGAAGAAGGCTGAGCACCCAAGAATTGATGCCTTTGAACTGTGGTGTTGGAGAAGACTCCTGAGAGTCCCTTGGGCTGCAAGGATATCCAACCAGTCTTTTCTAAAGGAGATCAGCCCTGGGATTGCTTTGAAAGGAATGATGCTGAAGCTGAAACTCCAATATTTTGGCCACCTCATGCAAAGAACTGACTCATTGGAAAGGGAGGGAGGGATTGGGGGCAGGAGGAAAAGGGGACAACAGAGGATGAGATGGCTTGATGGCATCACCGACTGGATGGATGTGAGTTTGAGTGAACTCTGGGAGTTGGTGATGGACAGGGAGGCCTGGCGTGATGCAATTCATGGGGTCTCAAAGGGTCGGACATGACTGAGTGACTGAACTGAACTGAACTGAGCAACTGAACTGAACTGAAACATAAACATCCACTGAAATTTCAGTTTAGAAGTACTGCCTTCACCTGTGAATACCTGTCTCCTTTTTATTGTTGTTGTTCAGTTGTTAATTTTCTCCTATGATTAGATAGAATTCTTGATACCACTATTGACTAAAAATATAGATTTGGCTAAGGAGAGAGAGAGATGTTTCCTCATTTTATTTTAACCTTAATATTTTTATAGTGGGTGTTCTGTTGGCTCACACAGTAATGAATCTACCTGGAATGTGGGAGACCCAGGTTCGATCCCTGAGTGGAGAGATCCTCTGGAGAAAGAAATGGCAACCCCCTCCAGTGTCCTTGCCTAGAGAGTTCCATGGACAGAGGAATCTGGTGGGCTACAATTCATGGCGTTTCAAAGAGTTGTCACAACTGAGTAACTAAGCAAGCATGCATGCACACATAGTAAGTATTTAGTAGAAAACACACACACACACATGTATGTGAACCTGTACAGGTCAAACCTATGTTGTTCAATAGCCAACTGTACATATCCAGAAGAAATAAAAAGAGGGGTTCAAATAGATATTTGTATTACAGTATTTATTGTAGCAATATTTATATTAGCCAAAAGGTGGAAACAATGTAAGTGTCCATCTACAGGAAAATGAATAAATGAAATGAGTAGTAATATATACATACAATGGAACAATATTCAGCTTCAAAAAGGAATGTAGTTCTGATACATCCTACAGAAGGGATAACCCTTGAAAATATTATGCTAAGTGAAATAATATATGAAAAATCTAGGCAAATTCATAGAGAAAGGCAGTTAATTCATGACTGCCATGGGCTAGGGTGAAGTGGTATGGGGATTTACTGTAAAAAAGTTACAGAGCATCTGTTTAAGATGATAGAAAATTTTTACATAGACAGTAGTGATGGTTGTATAACACTGTGAATGTATTTAACATCAGTTAGTTTTACACATTAAAATAGTAAATTTATGTTGCATCAGTTCAGTTCAGTTCAGTTGCTCAGTCGTGTCCAGCTCTTTGCGATGCCGTGGACTGCAACACGCCAGGCCTTCCTGTTCATCACCAACTCCCAGAGTTTACTCAAACTCATGTCCAGTGAGTCGGTGATGCCATCCAACCATCTCATCCTCTGTCATCCCCTTCTCCTCCCGCCTTCAATCTTTCCCAGCATCAGGGTCTTTTCAGATGAAATGGTTCTTCACATTAGGTGGCCAAAGTATTGGAGTTTCAGCTTCAACAATCAGTCCTTCCGATGAACACTCAGGACTGATCTACTTCAGGATGGACTGGTTGGATCTCCTTGCAGTCCAAGGGACTCTCAAGAGTCTTCTCCAACACCACAGTTCAAAAGTATCAGTTCTTCAGTGCTCAGCTTTCTTTATAGTCCAAGTCTCACATTCATACATGACTACTGGTAAAACTATAAAATATATATTATGTTACATATATTTATCATAATAATTTTTTAAATAGTTCAATTAAATACATGAGGAAGATCTTGAGAGGTCAACCAAATTACATAAACTGTGTGTTCCTAAAATGCTCTGTAAAACAGGAGAAAATCTTGTCTTGAAAAAGGAAGAGTTTGGTGTTTTGACAACTTGCAACTTATTAATTAGCTTTGAGGCACAGTATAGGCTACTAGCAAATTACTAAAAGAGAAAATGACACATTCTTTAGAATATAATGATTTTTAAAATCCTGATGTTATTAACTGATTCATCATACATTTCTAGATGTAATATAAAACACGATTCAACCTAATTAATAAAATATTCATTTTAGTTCATGCTATGTCAGTAGTCAATAAATGTTTGTCAAAAGAGTAATTTAAAAATAAAATAAACCCTATAATAGGATGTAAAATATAAGAGGATATATTTTTGTTGTACAAAAAAGCATGCCAAAGGGAACAGTGAATATTGTGGAAATAATAAGAATTTCATGGTCCATAATTAATGATAAAATTCTAGCCAATAGATTATTTCCTTCTCTTACCTTTAAAGTTGTAAATGAAAGTGAAAATGAAAGTCCCTTGGTCATGTCCTAATCTTTGTGACCCATGGACTGTATAGTCCATGGAATTCTCCAGGCCAGAATACTGGAGGGGGTAGCCTATCCCTTCTCCACGGGATGTTGCCAACCCAGGAATTGAACTGATCTTTTACCCACAAATAAATAAATACACATACACACACACACACAGGGACTTCCAAGGTGGTGTTAGTGGTAAACAACCTGCCTGCCAATGCAAGAGACTTAAGAGATGTGGGTTTGATCCTTGGATCAGGAAGATCCCCTGGAAGAAGGGCATGGAAATGCATTCCAGTACTCTTGCCTGAAGAATCCCATGGACAGAGGAACCTGGCAGGCTACAGTCCATAGGGTAGCACTGTTAGACACAAATGAAGTGACTTAGCACATACACACATGAAAGACAGATAGCACAGATGAGATACACAGATAGAGATTTAGATGTAGTTATAGATAGAAACACCTTTATGTCATTTCTTGCTCTGGTGGCAAAGAAGCTCTCAGGTTGAGACAGATTAGCCATAATCAGCCTAGGCAGCTGAGCCATACCATGAAGGACAGCTGCTCTGAAAGAGCAGCTCGATCTGCAATGGTGTAGAGACATTGACTGAATGTACAGACACATACAAATCTGCATGACTGTTTGTGACCCCATGGACTGTACAGTCCATGGAATTCTCCAGGACAGAATATTGGAGTGGGTAGCCGTTCCCTTCTCCAGGGGACCTTACCAACCCAGGAATAGAATCCAGGTCTCTCACAGTGCAGGTGGAATTTTTATCATCTGAGCCATCAGGGAAGCCTGTGAATGTGGGAGTGGATGTCAATTAAGCCATGGACTAATTTGGGACTGTTTTGTCCCATAGCACAATCTAACTTAAATTGAGTGATGCACATACAAAGAGATTCTTCTTCTACTTCTGATTTTTTAAAATGATTTATGTATTTATCACATTATGACTGAAATATTTATTTAGTCTCCTAGAGCCTGTGGTTCCATTAGTGCTAGATATATAAATACTGGAAAAGAGAGCAGGTAGGGATTTTTTTAAAATCAAATCTACATATATATTCAGTGGGTAATTACAAACAACTCCCTAATATATTGAGTCATTTACATGCTTTTCTTCAGTGCAAACAGATACTGAACAGATTATCTTATCAGGCTTTCTTACAGAAGTTAATATGCAGACACAAGGGTTGGATTTACTTTCTCTCATTTTCTTTTCTGGAGATCACTCACAATCTGGGCATGAATTGTATTGCTCCTCTGAGCTTATAATTTCTCATTTTGAGGTTCCAACCTCTTCTCAGATTTATCTTAATGTTTTCTGCCCTTAATTTATCACTCATTTCCCCATGCATATGCATGTAAAAAAGCATGTTTTATGTATGTTTGTTAAAAAGTTTGGATTTTGTAAACTACCCTAGAGACCATAAAGAAAAAAGCAAAATATAAAATTTCATGTGTCAAAACCAAAGTTATTTAACTTTTTCCTTCATGGAATGCCTATAAAATTTATAAAGTTGATTAAGAATAAGCTTTGAAAGTCTTTGGATAACTGTAAAAAAAGACAGAAGGAATGTGGTTAAGAGTAGATGAAACAGCCATTGGGATATTTGCACCTCCCTGTCATGCCTTTCCTCCCTTCCCTCTCCCCATTGGTGACCACTGATTTGTTCTCTCTACATTTGGGAGTCTGTTTCCTTTTTGTATACTCACTAGTTTGTTTTACTTTTTAGATTCCATATATAAATGATATCATAAAAAAAAGCAATCACAAAAAACTGATATTTTCTAATTACATCTAACTAGTTACTGCTAGTTTTTAATTACAGCTAAGTTTCCTTAGGGGAGAGTAAAGATTCTATGGAACAATAGAATCTTACTTTGGAAACATGTCTCTGCATTGTTAAAAGCACATTTGGTTATTTAGCACTAAGTTTTGTGAATGAATCATAGACAAAAAGTGAATGAAAACAAAACACAAAATCTGTATTTTTTCAATTTAGTTTTAAATTCAGATTTAAGTCAGTATCACAAATATTTTTACAGACAAAGCTATGAATAGCACAATTACAGCCAGAAAAACAGAACACTATAGAAAGCATCCTCTAGCTAAAATTAGACACTCAGTCCTGACTTTCTATCCTCCTCTGCACCCATTCAGGAACACAGCTTCTCCCATAAGTTTCCAAGACAGATTTCTGGTCAATGCATTCATCTCTTGTTGGATTTTGTACTAATGTCCGTTCATCTAGTCTTTTCACTTAATATGTCCTTTACACATCCTCTGCAGGTGCTCCGGTAAGATGAATCTCTTTTTCATATGTATAATTTTTCAGATTATCTTACAGGTTATTATGTTGTTATTGTTGTTGCTCAGTCGCTCAGTTGTATCTGACTGTTACTTCATGGACTGCAGCATGCTAGGCCCCCCTGCCCTTCATTATCTCCCGGAGTTGGTTCAAACTCATGTCCATTGAGTCGATGATGCTATCCAACAATCTCATCCTCTGTTGCCCCCTTCACCTGCCTTCAATCTTTTCCATCATAAGGGTCTTTTCCAATGAGTCGATTCTTCACATCAGATAGCCAAAGTATTATATTTAACAAAATCTCCTGCTGTATACAGCAAATTCTTGTTGCTCATCTACTTTACATACAGTAGTTTGTATCTTTTAATACCATACTCCTAATTTATCCTTTTCCTCTCTCTTTCACTTTTGGTAACCATAATTTGTTTTCTATGTCTGTGAGCCTGTTTCTTTTTGTATAGATTTATTTGCATTATTTTTTAGATATAGTTTAAAATTATGTCAAAAAATAAACATAACCAATGAAGTGAAAGATCTATATGCTGAAAACTAGAAAACACTGATAAATAAATTGAAGATGACTCAAAGAAATGTAAAGATATCCCATACTTTTGGATTATTGGAATCAATATTTTTAAAATGGCTATACTATCCAAGATTTAACATGATTGCTATCAAAACATTCCCACAGAGACCCAGAATTGCCAAAGCAATCCTCAGGAATAAGAACAAAACTGGAGGCATAACTCTTCCAGATTTCAGACAGTAATACAAACCTATTATAACAAAAGCAGCATGGTATAAACACAAAAACTGATAACACAGATAAAGGGAACAGAATAAAGAGCCCAGAAATAAACCCACACAACCTATATTCAATTAATCTATGATGAAAGGGGCAAGACTATACAATGGAGAAAAGGCAGTTTCTTTAGCAAGTGGTATTGTGAAAAGTGGACAGCTACATGTAATTCAATGATATTAGAATACTCCCTTATACCAGATACAAAAATATATTCCAAATGGTTTAAAGACATAAATATAAGACACGACGCCACAGAATTCTGGAAGAGAACATAGGCAAAACCTTCTCAGACATAAATTGTAGCAATAGTTTTTTGATCAGTCTCCCACGGCAAAAGAGATAAAATCAAAAACAAATGGGATCTAATCAAACTTAAAGAGCTCTCTTGATTTGTTGTCCTCATTTCACTGATTTTCATACTCAAGAAGTTTTGCAAAGCTGGTCCTAGTAAGCTTCTTTTTCATCTCTGGATTTTAACAATTTAAGAACAAGGATCTGGTGACACTATACGTTCTAATCAACTGATATTATATGGGCAAACAAAATAATATCCCATTCTTTTATTGAATTTTTTTGTGGTCTTCATCTTCCTTTTCTTGCATGGAGTGCTGTTCTTTCTTATTTCAGTTGTATAAGAATCAGTGGTCTTGATATTTCAATTCCAAATGTGAAAGAACAATCCCCAAATGTCAATGTTAGTGTTTCTTTCCCTTGTATATAATATAAATCATGAATTTCAACTTTGATATAAACCATATTTTCCCCCAAATTTAGATCATATGATTTAGTTTTCTCATATTTAAAGATTTCACTGTAACAACATAAGATTAATCAGATAAAACTCATTAATATGTTAACCAGAAAATTATTCAATTAAATATAAATAAATCAAAGAAACATAAATATATTAGTTGAAATATATATATTGCACCTAATTCATTAGACCAATGGTATACAAATTATAGACATTATTTCAACCTGGGTTTCATTCTTTAGTTCATACTGCATGTTTGACTAAGAACACTTGACCAATAATCAGATGAAATTATAAAATGCACTTATTTTTGAATCTGATTTCTGGAGGCACAAATACAACAGCACTGTTAGATACAGGTGTGGTATTTTGTTTGTGTGTTACAAGTAGTTTCAAATGGGACCAGCTACTTTCATTGACCTAATTTACTGAACATTAATTAAACAAGTAAATTTCAACCTACTGAATACATAGACAAGCGAGTAGTATTAGGTGACAGATGAGTCTCTGACCTAATGAAAGATTTTAGTAAATTATAAAGTATAGGTATTATAGGTTTTAATGAGTGATAAAGTTATATATTAAAACAAAGAAACATCAGGCCCTAAGCCCTCAAAAAAAGAAAATAATAGAGTGAAAGAGAGGTAGCTGAATGAGCCTTTTTTTTTTTTTTTTTTTTAAGGATGAGTAAACTGTAAGGCCTGTTACATATATTGACAACATCAAATAAAATAAATGGCCAGACTTTCAAAGGAATTGAGTGCGTTTACAAAGACACTTGTAACAGCAGTCTCTGATTATAGAAAAAGACTTTAGTTTTCAAAGGACACTCTGGAAGCAGGGAAATCTCTAATTGCTTTGTAGAGTAGTTCAAATCACTGAGGCAGCATTGTGAATTCAGTATAAAACTGAACAATACTTTGTGGAATGAAAAGATGCTGAAGTGGTTGTTAACACAACCTGGCCTTAGAAACAACATAATACTAAAATTCTAGGAACTATGAAGACCATAGTAAATGGTAGAAGAAATAACTTTTAAAATGAATTTATGTTCTTATATAAATCTGTTTGAAAATTGGAAAATATCCGCAATACAGTTTTATAAATAGCATCAATCCAATTCATTGGTTCTAACTTTTTGATGTGCATAAATGTCATCTGGGTAACCAGATAAAATTTAGACTCCAAGCCTTCTCATTCCAAGAAATACAGATTAGCAGGTTTGGAATAGAACCAAATCCCCACATTTTACTGAGCACACTGTATGAATCTTTATATCTCACTTTGAAAACCTCTGCTAATCAGTCCAACACGTGTCAGGGAAAGAGAAAAATGACATAAAAATCAACAAAGTAGTTCTTTTCTTAAATTGCATGGACATCACTTGCTGTAAGGCTATTATTAGGAGGGAAATGGACTAATCACCAAAGTGGCATAAGTGGAATTAATGAAGTTTATTCCTTGGGTGAGATCCCTATTACCTGCATAAATCATTATAAAAATGTCCTAATGTGAAAATATCAAGAGATAATTCAAGAAATGCATTTCACTGAACAATGATACAAATCAAAGATAATCTAATAAAGACAGTAAAGAAGCAGAATGACACACCATCTTGCCTATATAATAATAAATATATGCTGTTTTATTAGAGGGTTTTGTGGGTTAGTTTTATTTTATTGTATCGCATTTCATTTCCAAAATATTTCTAGGATGTAAGCAAGAATAAATAACAAGGAATGTTGGTCTTTTCTAAATTGTTTTGAAGAAAAAAAAATTGCATTTTGGCATTCATATTGCAAAATCTCAGTTTTCCCAGTATCCATTTTGTAATTGCACTGAAAGCATCACAAAACATATTTTTCTTCCCTATACTGGACATGGATATAAGAAATTATTATGTTTTCTGGCCTCAATTCTTTCTTACCCCAAATCATAATTCAATCAAAAAAAATAATGATAGCAACAATTTCATAAGTGAGCCTGAGCACTCCTTATGGGGACAATCAGTATTGGGCGAATCATCTTATTTAATCCTTATGCGAGCCTTTGACATAGGTACACTCATTATGTGTGCAATGCAAAGGAAAAAACAGTCCTAGATGGCATAAGCGATTTCCCCAATGTCACAAAGCTAGCTGACCACGTAGGAAGAGAAGTGGGTTGAATGTGATGTAAAATGCATCAGAATGTGAGACATGGGGCCTGACTTGTCTTCTTTCCTCAATTTGCTTCAAGCCAGGAATACTTTTTTTTGGAGGGCCTAGCATTTTTGATGGAAATGGGCTAGAAGTGATATATTAATAAGACATGGTCTCTCGCTTCAATGAATTCACAGCCTAGTCTGAGAAAAAGACACATAAAAAATGATTCCAAATTCTAAATGTAAGTAAAATTAATGTGATGCATGGGTTCTATAACAGAAATATTGTATGCTGTATTTGGAGGAACAGAACATATTTGATATTACTACGTGTGAGAGTACTCAGTTGTTGCAGTTTTGTCTGACTCTTTTGTGACCCTATGGAACGGAAACTGTCAGGTTCCTCTGTCCATGGGATTCTCCAGGCAAGAACACTGGAGTGGGTTGCCATGCCCTCCTCCAGGGGATCTTCCTGACCCAGGGATCAAACCCACATCTCTTATGTCTCCTGCACTGGCAAGCGGCTTCCTTACCACCACTGCCACCTAGGAAGCCCTTGCTATCACTCTGTGTGCTTAGTTGCTCCGTCGTTTCCTACTCTTGTGACCCCGTAGATCTGCTATCACTATATTGCTATTTAATTTGATTCTTTTACAAGACATTGTTATTGAAAATGGTAGAAGCACTTTAGGCTGAAGGAACAACAAAGGTAACCAAAACAACAGAAATCTTCTACCAGTTATAACAATGAATATCAAGCATGAGTGCAGAAGGCAGTGTATTATCTATCTATTATTTTAATTCTATCAGCTTGGTCTTACTTTTCCAGGAAATTGAAATATAGAGATTAAAGAATTTGTCAAAGGTCGCCATCAAATAAGTGGTGTCACCAGGGACTGAGTCTAAGGAAGTCTGACTTCACTGCTCAAGCTCTTAACAACAGCACAGCAATTATTCCCACCTGAACACTTGGTTGACACACTTGGGGACCAGCAGAAGAGTACAATTAAGATTCCAGTGATTTTGAAGGACATAATGTGAAATGAGGCTGAATACTGAGATTAGGAACAGATTGCGGATGGTCTAGTATGTCTTACTGCAGAATTTAGAATTCAGTCTATAAGCAATACTCAGTGACTGTTAAATATGAGAAACTTAATGACCAGATGCGTGCCTTAAAGAAGACAACTGTAAAGGCAGGATGGAATCATCAGGCAGCCTGAAAATTCTGGAAAATATGAAAGTAGTTTACATGTGAGTTTAAAGAATAAAGTCAAGGCAGTAGGAATAAATCCCCAGAAACAGAATTGCTTTAAATGGCATTATAATGACAGAACTGATCGGAATCTGCCAATCTATTTTATGTGCAGAAAGCGATCCAAGGGTAGTTCATTACACTAGCAAAAGCCTGTAAGAGTTTACTTCATAGCAGGCCTTGCCTTACAAACATTCAGCCAATTAATCCTCTTAAAGCCCTAAGAGGAATATTCCATTATTACCCATTATACAAGTGAAGAAACTGAGGCAAAGAATACCTAAATATTTTGCAACAAATCTTTCAGCTAGTAAGAATTAGAGCAAAATTTGAACTTAATTAACTTATTTCATTAGAAGGATTGAAACTGATATTTGCAAAACAAGTAATATGTTGTTATGCCTTAGAGAATATAATTTAAAATAGGATATTATTCATCATAATTATGAGAGATGTATTACAGGTGGAAACTGGCAGGTTGCCCAAGTGCAACCCTCACCAGATGGCTTTGATCTGTCTAAATTTGGCAAGCTTAGTTGTAACCCTGTCTTTAAGGCAGGGGAAACTGATATCACCATGCCCCCAAAGTAATCAAATTTAAGAATTCTAATTCACAATAAAGCTTATGAGAAAAGGATACACACTATCACAATGTCAATTCACGTTTTATAAGGAGAAATACAATTCTCAGAATCAGATCAGCTTTACCATCATTCTCTCATTCTGACAGGCTTTATGGAAAGTCAAATTATAATTGGAGTTTTTCTCAGTGAGCATGGAAATGATGCAAATTTATTTATTTATATGACACACGAGCAATATCAGGCTCTGTTAGCCCAACATGCCATACTCCATGATTGGGATTTGCCTACAAGGAAGATAAGATTTCCAAATTAACCCTGAGAAGGACCCTCTCCCAGGTGGAGTCTTTGTATAGTGATGCCAGTATGTATACAGGTGACTCTCCTTTCTTTGCTGAGCAACACCATCCATAATGACTTATGCATGCATATAAATGTGTAACTACATATTTAAATATCATTTCACATAGTACGTGTGCTACATATATGTACTGCAATATATACAACTATATATAATATATAAGATAGTCATTCACCTAAAAAACTGGTATTCACCCATCTCTATTTTTCTCCTTTATATGATAATTCAGAGTGCAATGTCAAGTTCCCAGTCTTATTCCCTCATTTCCAAAAGCTTACTGGGTGAAGTAACTTTTTTACCCTGGGATGTACCATTTATGATTATGTCCATTTTAGAGATGTTGATATTAAAATGTTTGAGGGGTTATCCATCTGAAAAAAGTCAAATAGGAATTTTGAAATTTAAAACTGCAAGCAAACCCCAAGCAGAATGATAATAATTATCAGATTTAATTAAGACAATAATATTATAATATTAGCTCTTAAAAATTGCACATCAAATGTTTCCTAATATTAATAGGGTAATGTCTCAGACTCAAGAAACATATGCTATCTACATTGTTAAACAAAAGAAACATTCACCTGCATGATGGGATTAAAAAGTGATTAGATGTTTGGCAAGGTTTAGAACTCCAGTTCCCTAACCCTCATACCTCTGTCAGTAAAGAATCTGTCTTCAATGCAGGAGATCTGAGTTTGACCCCTGGGTCAAGATGATCCTCTGGAGAAAGAAATGGCAACACACTCCAGTATTCTTGCATGGAGAATCCCATGGACAGAAGAGCTAGGCAGGCTACAGGACATGGTAACTCAAGAGTCGGAAAGGACTTAGCAACTAAACCACCACCACCAGTGCTCTAATTAATCTCTTAAAGAGACAGGTAACATCTAATACATCATAATATCAAGGGTTTAGTTATCATTATTATTTTACTGTGGCAAATTTATATTATACATCTCATAATGGTAATCAATTGCCCAATTATGTGTGGTCCAAGATTAAACCCATCATTTTACTATACACATGGGTAAGCAGAGTTTTAAGACTTTTAGAAGGAAAAATGCAGCCAAGACAAAATCATTACCTATAAATGTTTCTTTTTCAACAAATGTCAGTTGTGAGTCTCAGTGAACTCCGGGAGTAGGTGATGGACAGGGAGGCCTGGCGTGCTGCGATTCATAGGGTCGCAAAGAGTCAGACACGACTGAGTGACTGATCTGATCTCATCTGATCATCAGCCTACTTCTCTCATATTTATGAATCATAATGTAGTTACTGTTGTGAAAAGAATGAATACCTACTACTTGTGTTTTATAAGAGGGTAATATTTTTGTGGTGCTGGAGAAGACTCTTGAGAGTCCCTTGGACTGCAAGGAGATCCAACCAGTCCATTCCAAAGGAGATCAGTCCTGGCTGTTCTTTGGAAGGAATGATGCTAAAACTGAAATTCCAGTACTTTGGCCACCTCATGCGAAGAGTTGACTCATTGGAAAAGACTCTGATGCCGGGAGGGATTGGGGGCAGGAGGAGAACAGGACAGCAGAGGATGAGATGGCTGGATGGCATCACTGACTCGATGCACATGAGTTTGAGTGAACTCCGGGAGTTGGTGATGGACAGGGAGGCCTGGCGTGCTGCAATTCATGGGGTCACAAAGAGTCAGATACAATCGAGTGACTGAACTAAACTGAACTGAAGACACATATTTGGTGCCAAGATTCTTGAACCAGAACCTTCCTAAAAAGATGAAAAATAGTGACAACTCAACTGTGTTGAAGGTTGGAATGATTGGATTTAATGAAAAGAGTTTCATAGAAGTTATTTCCATTTTATTTTCTATACTCTAATCAATTATATGCATGGTAAGTAATAACATCAGTTCTAGAGATTTGGTCTCTAGATCATATCAGGTGGTTATTTAAAGTTGCTTCATTGGCAAACATTAATATTTCAACATGTGACTGCATTGTATCACCTATTTAGGTGTGGAAATGAACAGTAACTCAGAATCAATGCACACTTGAAAATATATACTCTGAGTTATACATGATAGTGTATGATTGGAGAAATACTTGTATTCAAAAAGCATTTGCCATCATCTTGTTAATAGGCCTTATTGCTTTAAATCTTCAAGGAATGCAAATAACTGATAATTCTACATTTATTGAGGAAATCTCCAGTGACTTACTTCAGTTAAATGTTCCAACAGGCATGTTTAGCACTACTTTTGGGATTGGTAAAATTCCAGAAGTCTGTAAATTAAAGTTCTGCAGAGTGCTATCAAATATGCATAATGAAGCCCAAGATGTAAATTAAGAAGATTTATATGGCTGCATTCTGCTTACGTTATTCAATAGCAATGCCTCATAGGCTTTTATGAAGCAAATGAAGTGTTCTTTTTCTTGAATTCCACTTTAAATGGTCACTATGGATTCATTCTTACATTACTTGGTTCATGCATTATAGGATGAATTGTCGTTTTAAATCTACAATTCATCCTAAAGGTTTATCACAAAACACAGTCAAATTATATGGTAATCCATGCATACCATTGCAAAAAAGCTATATAAACAACTCAAGTAGATTTAGAGATAAATGAACATCATTTATACTGATGACCTTTCCAAACATGATTCAGGAATTATGATGTGGCATCCAACAATTCCCTTGTCATTTTAGACTTAGAGATGTTCATCTTGCCGTATTCACTCTGAAATTTGAAAAATGTTATTAGCTTGATAAGTAACACTAAGATCTATTAAGAGGAATATATGAATTTTATCTAGATAGAGACAATTTACCACCATATATAATTCTGTTGATAAGATAGGCATGTATCCTAATACTGGAAGCCTAGGTTCTTGAAAACATACATTATTTTATGTAACAGTTAAGTGACAAAATAGCATCTAAGTCTTCAGATCATACTTTGTAGTTAGAGTAAAGGCATTTGAAAAGAAGAATAGAGACAAATAGGAAAATTTGGCATTCCTTCCCTAGTAGCTCAGACAGTAAAGAATCTGCTTGCAATGTGGGAGAGCTGGGATTGATCCCCAGATAGAGAAGATCCCCTGAAGAAGGGAATGTCTACCTACTCCAGTATTCTTGCCTGGAGAATTCCATGGACAGAGGAGTCTCCTGGGCTTACAGTCCATGGGGTGGCAAAGAGTCAGACACGACTGAGCTACTAACACTTTCATTTTAAGGAAGCTATTAGAAAAACTTGTAACAAAAATGTACAGGAGAAGGATGTCCATTGGAATTAAGAAGTTAATTGTGAAGATTAAAAAGAAATGTCTAACAAGTTTAGACCTATGCATATCTTCAAATGTTTATGTCTGCATGCATTGGAAAAATGAATGTTATGTTCAACTTAAAAGGATTGGATTGTTCTCTAACCAAAAACTAAATTTTACTGGCACAAATTAGAAATCAGTTTTGTCTAAGAATCTTTTTATTTCCAATTTATTTCAGGGCATGGCAAGCATGTCAGAAATAATTTCATATTGAGTATTATAAATAAAAAAAAAGGACAAGGCAGGGTGAATAACTGTAAAAATCCATTAATATCAAAGCTTGTTCATAAGCCTTAAATACTGACACACATACTTTTCATTTAAATTTTTACTCTTACACATAAACTACTGTCTCCTTGATTCGTTGTAAATGTTTTATTTGCTTCCATTTTGAAGAAAGGTCTTCATCACTGTGGCAAGAAGGAATAGGTGAGAAAGCTTATTATTGTAACCCTCTCTTCAATCGACTCCATCTAAACGAGACTATCTTGACAAGATCATTATTCATTAAAGTCCAGTTTAACTTTAAAAAGAAGAGTGACCTTAACATTTAGATTAAAGGGTTTATTTTAAATTAAAACTTCAGTTCAGTTCAGTTCAGTCACTGAGTTGTGTCAGACTCTTTGCAACCCCATGAATCGCAGCACGCCAGGCCTCCCTGTCCATCACCAACTCCCGGAGTTCACTCAGACTCATGTCCATTGAATCAGTGATGCCATCCAGCCATCTCATCCTCTGTCATCCCTTTCTCCTTCTGCCCCCATTCCCTGCCAGCATCAGAGTCTTTTCCAATGAGTCAACTCTTCACATGAGGTGGCCAAAGTACTACAGTTTCAGCTTCAGCATCCTTCCCTCCAAAGAAATCCCAGGGCTGATCTCCTTCAGAATGGACTGGCTGGATCTACTTCTAGTCCAAGTTACATGATTAATAAAATGAGAGTGATATAACTTAGGCTTTTTGTTGGGTACCTTACTCTTCTAGAAAGAGATTACAATGTTTATAGTTAGGGATCTGGTTCAGACTGAGTATTACCAGACTTTGCATTGTTATAGCCACAATGATTTGTAACAGGAGTTGGACTGCTGCTGCTGCTGCTGCAAAGTCGCTTCAGTCGTGGCCAACTCTGTGCAACCCCCACAGAAGCAGCCCAACAGGCTCCTCTGTCTCTGGGATTCTCCAGGCAAGAATCCTGGAGTGGATTGTCATTTCCTTCTCCAATGCATCCATGCATGCCAAGTCGCTTCAGTCGTGTCCAACTCTGTGCAATCCTATGGACAGCAGCCCTCCAGGCTCCACAGTCCACAGGATTCTCCAGGCAAGAATATTGGAGTAGGTTGCCATTTCCTTCTCTCAGAATTGGATTAAGTCAGCTTAAAGATTCTGAGAATATTTGGTAAATGAACTGGAAAAAAATATCATTTTCACTTGATAGTCTTTGTCTTGTAAGGAGAGATCAGAATTTTTATGCTCATTAGAAGAGACAGAGACAGTAAGAGAGACAGAGAGACAGAGAGAGCAGTAAGACAGAGATGCCGAAAGAGAGAAAAAGAGATAGAGAGAAAGAGTTAAAGCTATGAAAAACAACAACACAAGATCATTGTATGTGATGGTTAACTTTATATGTCAACTTAGCATGGCTATGCTGTCCAGATATTTGGTCAAGCATTATTCTGCAAGTTCCTGTGAAAGTGAATTTATATACTACCATCAAAATCAGCCGATTTTGAGTAAAGTATATTACCCTCCATTACGTGGATGAGCCTCATTCAATCCATTGAAAACCTTAATAGAAAAGGACTGACGACTCCTGAGCAAGAAGAGATTATGCTAGCAGACTATTTTTGGATTTGAAATTCAACTCTTCCTTGAGTTTTCACACACCCTGTTGGTTGTTTTTCTGGAGAACCTGGCTAATACATCATTGTATTTATTGTTTAATCAATGACTGAAACCATATTCACTTCTGGCTTCTCAGTTACTTCAGGCCATTAAATCTCCTTTTTGTTAATGATTTGCCTTGATTTTCTCTTACTCATAGATGAAGGAATCCTGATGTAGTTTATATATCTCAAAAGAAGCAGAGTAAGAAGAAAAGGGGAAAGTTCTTAACTGATAAATGCTAACATGTCTATAAAATGTCAAAGTAAAAGAAGCTTACTCTCTGAGCCTCAGCTTTTCCATCTACAAAATGAATATAATTATAAATAATTATTTTATGATATAAAATGAATATGTGTGGTAGTGTTTTATAAAATCTAAAATGCCGTAGATACACTATATTATGTGACCATTTCAAGAAGTCTGGGGTTTTACTTTATTTTTATTTAAAATATTTTAAAGTATCATTTTATTAGTATTATGCTTCTTTGTAAAGTTCACAGTTTAAATAATATAAAATATTAGAAACACTGTAAGGAATCTCTAAAATAAATGGGTGGTTGAACAAGACAATCTGTGTGGTATATAATAAAGTCATTAATTGGATTTTTATGTAATGGTGAGAAAGTTAAGTAAGCAGCCTATAGATTTTATTCTCGTAGGTAATACAGTTGTGCTTTTTCTTAAAGTATGTTTCTGTGTTGTACACCAGCCTCTAGAAATTTTTCTGCAGATAAATAAAGCCTGTATGGATGTATGAAGCATTTCAATATGCTGTATGAGATGGCTTTTCTAAGAAGTCTTCTAATTTTAAAAATCTGCTTTAAGTATGTTAAATCCATATGTTCCAACTTTATATAACCACAGATATTTTTATTCAGATAATATACTGTATCATCTTCTGGAATCATGTTACAGAAAGCTCAGTGGAAAACCACAACTTAGTGGTAGGTCTGTTTTCATTCTGGACACGAATTCAGTGGCAAACCTGGAAACACATAATTCTCCCCCATTACAGATTTCTATAGCACTCAGATTATATTCTACTCTGATACATTCACTAAGGAGTAAAGGGGAAAAAAAGGAAACTCAAGGAATAAAAGAAAAATTTGAAGGAATAGACACAAAAATTGCATTGTTCTTTCTGTGTATTATATGTCTATGGAAAGAAATATAAGAGGAAAAAACAATAGGTAAGTAAGCCAGGTATTGTTAGTAGGACTCAGGTTTCTGGGGAAGAAAATTAGATATGATTTTTAAATACAGAGCTTACAGAAGCACAAAATTGATTAGTAAATACTGTAGCATTTCTTCCCAGTCTACTTAAAGCAACACTGCATATAGAAATCACCTCTCAAATTATTTATCACCATTCAGGTTTGTTATCAAAATTATTTTCAAATTTTAAGTGATATTCCATATAATTACAAATTACAAATTAATTTCAAAATACAGATATATTAGATATTCTTGTTATGTTTATGTGTGTATACATATATACTTGCATGGGAATTATACTTTTTTTGTAAAATCATGCTTAGTGATTTTATTTCTTCTTTTTTATGTTTTAAATTCAATCAATCAAAGTTGAGTTAAATTCTCTCTTTTGGTAATGATAACCCCCAGTAAGTTAACATGATTGCTGTATTAGTCACATATATTCAATAAAATGATGCCACACATCTAGCCAGTAGCATGAGTATACAAAAATCCCAAGATTCCCAAGAAATCTAAACATTTAATTCAAGAGTACCCTGTTTCGACAGTCATACAGACTGACTACCAATGTTGGGTCTCACTAGTCAACCTACACAGGGAAGGTGATGAGATTTTCAAATCAATACTATCCTACCCACAGTTGAGAACTTTTAGAGCTTATGCAATAACTATGTTCAATGTCAATACAGATTTTTTCTTAAATTTTAATAATTGATATAATTTGATCATGAAAAAAGCCACGTGTTGTTAGTATGGATATTATTTTCTATTTTTTTCTTAAATTAGCTATGGAATGAACCATAGTCACCTTCCTAATGAGTACTACTGAGTCAATGAGGGGAGAGAATTTCAAAATGAAATTTGTGAAGTGTTTATTTTTTTAAAGTAGAATATAATTCAAATTTAAAAATCACAATCAATAATCTGAATCATATTTCTAAAAATTAATGAGACTATAGATATGCAGGTGCTTTGTGAATTAAGTTTCTAATGGATTCCTTGGTGGCTCAGTGGTAAAGAATCTGCTTATAATGCAAAAGACATGGGTTTGATCCTTGTGTTGGGAAGACTTCCAGGAGAAGGAAATGGCAACCCACTCCAGTATTCTTGCCTGGGAAATGCCATGGACAGAGGGGCCTGGTGAGCCATAGTCCATGGGGTCACAAAGTGTTGGACATGACTTAGTGACTAAACAACAGCAAAGAACACTTAAGATGGTATTTCATTTAGCATTTAGATGTAATGAGTTGATACAGTAATGCCAATTGCCTCAGGGACTGCATGATGTGTGTATATGCATGTATCTTTTAATTGAATGCATGCAAATAACTTTGCTGGGACTTGTAAATATAGTTACTATTACTTTGGCTTCAGTTCTTATTCTGTTTCTTAGAAGAAGCTGAGGTTGAATGGTTCTAAGAAGACCTACAAGATGTTCTAGAACTAACACCCCCCAAAAAGTCCTTTTTGTTATAGGGGACTGGAATGTAAAAATAAGAAGTCAAGAAATACCTGGAGTAACAGACAAATTGGCCTTGGAGAACAGAATGAAGCAGGGCAAAGGCTAATATATTTTTGCAAAGAGAATGCACTAGTCATAGCAAACACCCTCTTCCAACAACACAAGAGAAGACTGTACACATGGATATCACATGGTATGTCGATACCATAGTGGTCAATACCAAAATCAGACTGATTATATTCTTTGCAGCCAAAGATGGAGAAGCTCTACACAGTCAGCAAAAACAAGACTGGGAGCTGACTGTGGCTCAGATCATGAATTCCTTATTGCCAAATTCAGACTTCAATTGAAGAAAGTAAGGAAAACCACTAGACCATTCAGGTATGACCTAAATCAAATCCCTTGTGCTAATACAGTGAAAGTGAGAAATAGATTTAAGGGACTAAATCTGATAGACAGAGTGCCTGAAGAACTATGGACAGAGGTTCGTGACACTGTACAGGAGGCAGGGATCCAAAACATCCCTAAGAAAAATAAATGTAAAATGGCAAAAGGGTTGTCTGAGAAGGCCTTAAAAATAGCTGAGAAAAGAAGAGAAGCAAAAAGCGAAGGAGAAAAGGAAAGATATACCTATTTGAATGCAGAGTTCCAAAGAATAGCAAGGAGAGGTAAGAAAGCCATAGTCAGTGAATAAGGCAAAGAAATAGAGGAAAACAATAGAATGGGAAAGTTTAGAGATCTCTTCAAGAAATTCAGAGATACCAAGGGAATATTTCGTGGAAAGATAGGCTCAGTAAAGGACAGAAATGATATGGACCTAACAGAAGCAGAAGATATTAAGAAGAGGTGGCAAGAATAAACAGAACAACTATATAAAAAAGATCTTCACAACACAGATAATCATGATGGTGTGATCACTCAGCTAAAGCCAGATATCCTGGAATGTAAAGTCAAGTGGGCCTTAGGAAGCATCATGAACAAAGCTAGTGGATGTGATGGAATTCCTGTTGAGCTATTTCAAATCCTAAAAGATAACACTGTGAAAGTGCTGCACTCAATATTCCAGCAAATTTGGAAAACTCAGTAGTGGCCACAGGACTGGAAAAGGTCAGTTTTCCTTCCAATCCCAAAGAAAGGCAATGTCAAAGAATGCTCAAACTACCGCACAATTGCACTTATCTCACATGCTAGCAAAGTAATGCTCTAAATTCTTCATGTAAAGCTTCAACAGTATGTGAACTAAGAACTTCCAGATGTCCAAGCTGGATTTAGAAAAGGCAGAGAAACCAGAGATTAAATTGCCAACATTGTTGGGTCATCAAAAAAGCATCAGAGTTCCAGAAAAACACCTACTTCTGTTATATTGACTATGCCAAGCCTTTGACTGTGTGTGTGGATACAACAAACTGTGAAAAGTTCTTCAAGAGATGGGAATACTGGACCACCTTACCTGCCTCCTGAGAAATCTGTATGCAGGTCAGGAAGCAGCAGTTAGAAATAAACATGGAACAACAGACTGGTTCCAAATCATGAAAGAAGTACATCAAGGCTGTATATTGTCACACTGTTTATTTCAGTTATATGCAGAGTACATCATGAGAAATGCTAGGCTGAATTAAGCACAAAGCTGGAATCAAGATTGCTGGGATAAATATCAGTAACCTCAGATATGCAGAAGACACCACCCTTATGGGAAAAAGAAAAGAAGAAATAAAGAACCTCTTGATGAAAGTGAAAGAGGAGAGTGAGAAAGTTGTTTTAAAACTCAACATTTAGAAAACTAAGATCATGGCATCTGGTCCCATTATTTCATGGCAAATAGATGGGGAAACAATGAGAGACTTTATTTTTGCAGACTCCAAAATCACTGTAGATGGTGCCTGCAGCCATGAAAGTAAAAGATGCTTGCTCCTTGGAAAAAAAGTTATGACCAGCCAAGACAGCATATTAAAAAGCAGAGACATCACTTTGCCAACAAAGGTCCATCTAGTCGACGCTATAGTTTTTCCAGTAGTCATTTATGGATGTGAGTGTTGGACTGTAAAGAAATCTGAGCATCAAAGAATTGATGCTTTTGAACTGTGGTGTTGGAGAAGACTCTTGAGATTCCCTTAGACTACAAGGAGATCCATCCAGTCCGTCCTAAAGCAAATCAGTCCTGAATATGGGAGTACTGATGCTGAAGCAGAAACTCCAATACTTTGGCCACCTGATGCAAATAACTGACTCATTTGAAAAGACCCTGATGCCGGGAGAGATTGAAGGCATGAGGAGAAGGGGACGTGGGGGATGGATGGCATCACAGACTCACTGGACATGAGTTTGAGTAAAGTCCCGGAGTTGGTGATGGATAGGGAGGCCTGGCCTGCTGCAGTCCATGGAATCCCAAAGTGGGGGACACGACTGAGCAACTGAAGTGAACTGAACTGAACCTCACATAAATTTATTAAACTCCTTGACCCTCATCTCCTTGATATGTAAAAGGGAGAGTCAAAACTAACTAAATTTTGGTTGATTCATTTGGAGATCATGCAATCTAAAAAATAAAAAAGATTATCACTTATTAGATTACCTAGGATAGAGTAGTTCCATAAAACCATTTTCTCAATGAATTGTTGGACACATGTATTCACCTGGATATTGTTGAGATATAAATGAGTATTTTTTGAAGCATATAGTGAAATAAATTAGAATACATGTTTTTCATGGTATCAGTACTCATTCTGATACTAATCAGTACAGTGAACACCTATCACCTCTCTGAACTTACTGTCTATTTCTCCTGCTTTATTCCCTTTGCTGTAGCCCATACTTGTCTTCTTAATGCACTGGGAGTGTTCCAAGTGGACCACATATATGCCTGCCTCAGATATTTGAATTAAACTCCTTTTTTTAATTGAGGTATTGTTGATTTACAATAATTCAACTCTTCCTTTTATTTAAACCAAGGTCCACAAACTTTTCTGTAAGGTACAATAGTAATCTTTTTTTCTTCCTGTGTTTGCAGACAATATGGTCTTTGTAGCAACTCTGCTTCTAAAAGCAGTCATAGGTAATATGTAACAATAGATGCAACTGTTTTCCAATGAAACTTTACTTACAGAATAGGCTGGAGTAGGAGGAGTAGCTGGAGAAGGCAATGGCACCCCACTCCAGTACTCTTGCCTAGAAAACACCAGGGTGGAGGAGCCTGGTAGGCTGCAGTCCATGGGGTCGCTAGAGTCGGACACGACTGAGCGACTTCACTTTCACTTTTCACTTTCATGCACTGGAGAAGGAAATGGCAACCCACTCCAGTGTTCTTGCCTGGAGAATCCCAGGGACGGGGGAGCCTGGTGGGTTGCCGTCTATGGGGTCTCACAGAGTCGGACATGATTGAAGTGACTTAGAAGTAGCAGCAGCAGCAGCAGGAGGAGTAGCAGGCAGAAGGTTAGGTGCTATATGAGGTCTGCAGGCCCTGGTTTGTTGATCCTTGGCTTAGACTCCTTTCCTTTCAGATATCTGCATGACTTGCTCTTTCCCTTTCTCTAAGTTTTTGTTCAAATTCCACCTTTTCAAGTCTATCCAGAGAAATCCACTTACAATCGAAAAAGACTCCACCCCTCACTGGGCTTCCCATGTGTCTCAGTGATAAAGAATCAGCCTGCTAAGCACAAGACACAGATGACACAGGTTCAACCTCTGGGTCAGGAAGATCCCCTGCAAAAGGGTATAGCAACACACTCATTCTCGTCTGAACAACCCCATGAACAGAGGAGCCTGGCGGCTACAGTCCATGGGGTTGCAAAGACTCTGACACGACTGCAGCTACTAAGCACGCTCGCACCACCACTCACCAACACAAACTTTCCCCTTCCTTAATTACATTTTATTCAAAGCAATTATCATCTTCCAAAAGACTTTACTGGGTTTTGTTTTAAATTATCTGCATCTTATTAGAATATTCCATGAAGTCCAGAATTTTCAATCTTCTTTTTCTTTCTCTTTCTATTCAATGTTGTATCCCCAGCATCAAGTACAGTACCAGACTCATAGTAGAGGTTCAATAAATATTCACGCTAATTTTTGGAATCTGATGTGAGGTCGGTTAACACTATATAAAGAATATCTTGAAGGAAGAAAGAGGGGGAGAGAAAGGAGAGGAGTAGTGATTTGTATTTAAGACTGCTAGGGCAGTGGCAGTGGAATTGCTAACCTGCTCTAGCACGTGCTTTTGCTGCCAGGTTCAATGATGCATGCTACTGCACTGTAACCTGAAGTTTCTAATCTGTTAAATGATGACACCCATTGAATGCGTTCAATTATTCGGTAACAAATAATCAGTACTAACTTTCTTTCTTGATGATATTTCAAATCTTCCCTCAGGATATTATTGGGAATCCACTAAGAAAGCAGTGCCTTTTCAAAGAATGCCACAGATGTCAGAAGTTGGGAAATAAAAGATAAGAGGAGACTTTTCTGGAAAACATCATTGATGTAAGGATAAGGGTTATGGTGGCATGTTCTTTTACCCTTTTCTTCTGATAATGATATTCCTTTACAGTCCATGGTTATTTGTATGGGTTGTTATAGAGTGGGAAAAAAATCTGGATTTGAGTGATATGGAGTAACATTTGAAATATTTTTTTCTCTTGTTTAGAAAGCCTATTTTGAAGTGGATTGGCATCATCAAACAAACAAAATGTCTGAAGATTCTTGTGACTGATGTACCAGCACGAGATTCTCAACCCTGCTAGAATCTTGGGGAAGTGAGGGGATGTAGAGGACTGTGATTATAGAACACAGCAAATGTGATTCATTTGTAGACATTTGGGGTGATCCCTTAGCTCCTTTTCTTAATAAACTGCTTGACAAATAGAGTTCTCAGAGTAATGAAAATAAACTCACAGTAATTATGATTATTTTATGGTCAAAGTAGAAAATCCCCTATAGATAATAAACTTCTGCTTTGTTTTATGAAGAAATAACAACACTGTGACATGTAATTTTAAAAATTATTATTTGAGCCAAAACTCATACATATTGTGCTATTTGTTAAAGTCTAAATATGGTGTTATTATTTAAAATAAATAATTGAATTAAAAATAAACTAGATATTAATTGCAGCAGATATTAATTGCAAAGATGAAAATAATGAAAGTGAGTAGAATTGCATATTTGAGATATTATTTAGTTTTATTATTTAAAAATGGAGAATTAAAAGTAAATAGAGTTATATGACCTCAAAGATTCATTCTTATTGTATTATTCTACATGCCTTTATTTGAATAACTATGACTTTTCAATAAAGTGTTTATTTAACTAAAATGGAATATTGGTCATTCCCACTTTTTCACATAACTCTATTTTAATGAACAAAACAAAACTTTAAAAATCCATTGAATGAACACAGAACAAATTAACATTCCAGATAAACAACTGTTAATGAGAGCTATAATGTACTGCACAAAACAGAAATCGTGGATCAAAGGGGTAGACGGTAAACAGTTTTGAACTGATATCAACTGAAAGATGTATTGGCAGTGTCCATAAAAATCAGCACAACTGAACTGAGCATTAGGATTCATCCCGAAATCTAAAGTCCAAATACCTAGAAGACAGTTAAGACTTTCCTTATTCATTTATATGTTTAACATAAGCAGTCTTGCATTTTATATATCCTTACTAGAAGGATATGTCAAATGTCATTCACATGGTTTAATTTAAAACTTAGACAAATAAAGGAATATTAAAATTCCTTTCCTATCAAGGTCTTGTTTTTGGCTGTCTACTACAGATACTGTTTAAACTTAATTAAAATGGATATGCCATAGTTCTTTTAGTAGTATGCAAATGCATACACTATGAGGGCTTACCTTGTAGCTCAGTTGGTAAAGCAGCTGCCTGCAATTCAGGAGACCTAGGTTTGATCCCTGGGTCAGGAAGATTCCCTGGAATCATTGCATTATATCACCAAACATGTTCTGACATATGACTTCAAGAGTTTTACCATTGCACTAGCCCCAAGCATCCAGTATCATGCATTGAACCTGGACTGGCATCTCGTTTCATACGTGATATTTTACATGTTTCAATGCCATTCTCCCAAATCTTCCCACTGGGACGACCCAGAGGGATGGTATGGGGAGGGAGGAGGGAGGAGGGTTCAGGATGGGGAGCACATGTATACCTGTGATGGATTCATTTTGATATTTGGCAAAACTAATACAATTATGTAAAGTTTAAAAATAAAATAAAATTAAAAAAAAAAAAAGAGTTTTACCATTCATACTGGTTCATCTGAAGGACAGAGCTATAATCTACTTCTTTCTAAGAATGATAATAGTCTAACATTTCTATGAAAACAAGTCGTAATTAAACTAAATTAAAATTAAAATTTTAATTGAAAAAGGATTTTTACATTGTCACATTAAGAATCCTTTCAATTTAGGGTAGTGTCAGATTTCTTTATTTATTTTGAGGATGTGCCTTTTTCTTAAGGATACTTCTCAACTGCATGATAATAATGTAATATTTTAATCTCATTGACACTGGTAAATATTATGATTAGCTAGATATGTCTTTAGTTCTGCAGTTAAAATGTACATTTACTGAACAGCAAACCAATTTCATTTACTGAAACTAAACTTCAGTCATGATTATGAACCTATTTAAAGGAAGAGAGGACTGTTTAAGTGGCCATGCAGGGAAGATTTAAGTGAAAAATGTATACATTTACAATGACTCATTGACCCCTTTCCAATAAATTAAACTTAATTTTAAACACTACTTTTAATGTATCATGGAAAATTTGAAATGAGGAGAACTATGATAAAACATGTCTGGATTTTTAATATGCAGTTTATCTGTTATGGTAAAAGAACCCTACTTCAGTACAAAAAAATTATTTGCAAGTTTGTCTTATAATAGTGAATACTTTCATTAATAATCTGTTAGAATATACACAATGGCCTTTTCTTTTATGATAAATGGCTGGCAAGTGTTTTGCCAAATTTTAACTGTAGAAGAAATGAAATCCTGTGGAATAGACCTGGAGAACCAAATAAAGAAAATGGAAGATAATAATTTAAAAACTACATATGAACAACTCAGCTACCTTATTTGTGACCTTTTTATCAAAGGTTTAACTTAATAGCCATAAAGATAAAAAGTAGAATATCTGCCCTGGTTTGACATGGTTGGAAAATATGGTAAGAGAGTTTTCTTAAGTGATGAAAAGAAAAGTCACCAAATGTGCTGCAAAATATTTCTAACATAAAGGGAAAGGGAAAGGGAAGTCGCTCAGTCGTGTCCGACTCTTCGCGACCCCATGGACTGCAGCCCTCTAGGCTCCTCCGTCTGTGGGATTTTCCAGGCAAGAGTACTGGAGTGGGGTGCCTATAACCCTCAAAAAGCTTCTACCCAGAATACATAAAGTATGCCTCTAAAGGAATTAAACAGAAAAAAAAAAACTGGCCAAAATAGAAATAGACTATATAGAATGGAAAAATGGGCAAAAATAATATTGTAGCTTATAAAAGAAGCTTTATAAATGAACAATAAACATCTGGAAAGCAAATAATATCACTAGCTATTTTATACATGTGTAATTTTCTGGTGTGGCATGTATAATGACTGTAAATTCTTGAGAAAACCTAAAAATTAAATGACCTCATGGCACTTGAAAGTGAACAGAAGCAGGAGGACTCTGGTGGTGAGACAAAACTTGAAAAGAAAGAGACAAACAACAGAGAAAATTAATAGAGCCAAATGTTGACTCTTTGAAACACTAAAAACATGATGAAAAGCAAACTAAACCTCTAGGTAGACCAAAAAATTACAGTATGGAATTTACCAGTATCAGGAATTCAAATGATGTGTATGTAAAGATGTTCCTTCATGGGTCTGATAAGAGATTAAAATGATAAATTCTACTATTAATCATTTTTATGTCAATAAACTTTTTTAAAAATTAAAAGATGCACCCACTTAAAAATATAATTTAGCAAAAATGACACAAGATGAAATAGAGAATATTCATAGTATAATATCTATTATGTGCATTGAATTTTTATCTTAAAACTTTCCATTAAATAAAACTCTAGACACAGAATCTCTTCATTGGTAAATTCTATTTAATACTTAAGACAGAAATAACTATTTAATGGGGAAAGAACTGTTTTCAACACATTTTGCTGGAATAACTAGGTATTAACATATGAAAAAAATAGCCCCATATCATAGTATACACAAAAATTACATGTACATGGATCATAAACCTCAACATAAAAGTTCAAACTATAGAGTTTTTGGAGGAAAAGTATATAATACTCTAAAATTTTGTCTTTATATTTGAAAAAGTATTTTCCAAGACAGTATATATTTGAATATTGCTTTTTTAAATAAAATCTGAGAATTTTTGCCTCTTAATTGATGTCTTTATACCACTTTGATTTAATGTGGTTATTGATACTTATGTTAGCATTTCTGTTGGCTCCATGAGTTTTTTTATTTCATCTTTCTGCCATTTTGAAATAACTAAATGAAATTTTAATTTCATTTTTCTAAATACAGATTTATTGAGCTATAATCTTTAACACAGAGAAGGCAATGGCACCCCACACCAGTACTCTTGCCTGGAAAATCCCATGGATGGAGGAGCCTGGTGGGCTGCAGTCCATGAGGTCGCTGAGAGTCGGACACAACTGAGCGACTTCACTTTCACTTTTCACTTTCATGCACTGGAGAAGGAAATGGCAACCCACTCCAGTGTTCTTGCCTGGAGAATCCCAGGGACAGAGGAGCCTGGTAGGAGGCCGTCTACGGGGTTGCAGAGAGTCTGACACAACTGAAGTGACTTAGCAGCAGCAGCAGCAGTAGCAATCTTTAACAAGATTCATCTTTAAAAATTATACAGTTCCAAATAGTAGTTGTTTTTGTTTTTAAACAACTTTACTGAGATATAATTCACTTACGTGAACACCTATGTCTACTCCTGCAATGAAATATACAGTTTCTCCATTTAACTTGTACAACTCAATGTTTTTGTTATTATGCTATTAAATTTCTTTTTGACCACTTTGCAAAAAAAATTATACAGTTCAACAAGGTTTGACAAATGTATACATTCTTGTAACCATCAACTTGATTAAGATAAATAATTTTTCAATAGTTTATCAAGGTTTCTTCAAAAATTGAGCTAATTCTCCTTTTCTTAATAAGTTGTAAAAATGATATATTCTAAGTAGATACTTTTATTACTTATGTGTTTTACAAATATTTACTTTCAGGTCTATGTTGCCTAAGCTCCTTTTTTAACTTTATTACTTTATCTATGGACTTACAGAAAAATAGGGAAGATGGTAGAGAGAGTTCCTATATACCCCACATCCAGTTTCTCCTATTAGCAATATCTTACATCAGTATGGTACACATTCCAATTAAAAAACACTTGTTGAGAAGTTATAACTTTAGTCCTTATTTTATTTAGATTTCCTTAGCTTTACCTAGTATCCATTTTCTACACAAGAATTCCATCCAACGTGTGTATGTGTGTGTGCCTGTGCGTGTGTGTGTGTGTTAGTCGTTTCAGTCATGTCCGACTCTTTGCAGTCCCATGGACTGTAGCCCACTAGGCTCCTCTGTTCATGGAACTCTCCAGTCAAGAATACTGGAGTGGGTTGCCATTTCCTCCTCCAGGGTATCTTCCTGATCCAGGAATCAGATTCTTTACCATCTGACCCATCAGGGTACTATTTTATATTGAATTGAGGCATTTCCTTAGGTGCTTCCTGGCTGTGAAAATTACTCAGATTTTCCTTGTTTTTATTGCTCTTACCATTTTTGAGAAGTCGTGATTAGGTATTCTGAAGAATGTTTCTAAATCTGGATTTGCCTGATATGTTTTTGTTTTTTGTTTTTTTTCTTGATTAGATCTAGTTTACTGGTTTTGGGGAGAGATACCACAGAGGAGAATATTCTCATCATCTCATCTCAAGGTTACATACTACTAACATTACATATCACTGTTGATTTACTTTGATTTTCTGGCTGAGGCAGTGGTTTCCAGGTTTTTCCACTAAAGTTACTCTTTTTTTGTTTTCTCAGTTTCTATGTAGGATGCTTTGGAAGCAACTCCATGTATTCCACACATATGGAGTGGGCATTAGGCTTACCTCCCTAACGGTTAGTTTATTTGGCATTCTTATGTACTGGAGATTTATCTATCTTCTCCCATTTATGAGTGAATTCAGTCACTTATTTATTTTAGTATGTACATATGAATATCTATTTTATATTTGGGGTATAATTCAATACTATTATTGTATTTATATGGCTCAAAATGTTTCAGTCTTCACCAGTTAGAGCTCTTTTACTTGTTCAGTTTCCTGTATCTTTTTGTCATATCCAAATCATTCTTTATCACAGCACTTTCCTACTTTCTGACACTACTCATTTTGTTTATTTCCCTGACCAAGTCCTACAATCAGCAATTCTCCAAGAAGCTTTGCTTCTTTTTACTAGAAAATGGTATTACATCAACATCTGAATACTAGATATGCTTGTTGCTACTGGGGAGTCATTGCTTCTGGGTAAGAAAGCTAGGTATTTAGGAATGCTATTTGAATTATTACATATTTAATAAATGTGATATTCTCTTAAAATTAAATCTCAATGGTAGCTTTATTTGGGGGTTAAGTTTTCTTAGTACAAAATTGGAGAACTGCTGGACACATTTATTTTCAGGTTAAAATATTTGCTGTGTATATATTTCCTTCCATTATATGCTAATCTTTATTTTCTTACCTGATTTTTGCTTTGTGGTACATTGTTCACCTATAAGGTTTGGTCTTTAGGATTAAGTTTTCTTAGCCCAAATTCTAGCACTTAATGATATGTTGACTAAAACTGTTTCCTAATTATTTGTTTTTATAAGTAAGCTGCACCAATAGATTGTTAAGTACCATGAATACTCATCAGCACATTCAACACTGAACTTATAGAGCAAGTTCCTATTGAGCACTTCTCTCTCTCAGCAAATAAGAATCCATCTACAGTCATAGATAGACAGATGGCATATAGATACAGGTATTGGTATAGATGTAGATATAGGTATAGATACAGCCACGTGAAAGCCAGCAATAGTTTGGGTATCATATTTAGAACCATACAAGTTATTCTGAATCTCTATGCTTGGAATCGAGCTTGACTTTTAGTAGCATTTCAATGAATACTTGTTGAACAAATAAATTATTTCTTTTAGGGACACAAGTGTGATCATCCACATTTGACAAGTAGCTTCCAGCTGTAATCTACTGTAACCAGGCCCTTGGCATGTTGTCATTCTGATTGATGCCAATACATAAAACCATGTTCACATTTCTTGTATTGAGGTTCAGTAGTTGTGTTTTCTGGCAAAATTTTGCTCATGGCCCTTGGAAAGGAGTTGACACTGATTAAGTATCCTACTCAAATTTAAGTCTGCCTAACAGAGTGAAACCTTTTCTGTGCTATTGACAACACAGACAATTCTGACAAACATAAACAGCCTCAGGGGTACCCAGAAAAATATCATCTTGTTTACATGACTCACTTCATGAACCCAATCTGCCACAGACCCAGTTTGCCATCTTTAAAGCCTATGCCAAAATTTGAGCCTTCCTGTTACAGCATTTCACTCCTTCATATGCAGTAACCTACAATTACAATTCAAAAGCTTATACACATTTTCACAATTTTTATCCCTAAACAGAAATGTTCCAACATCTTTTACTAGTCTTTCTATTGAAAGAGATAGCCAGAGTCAAAGTAAGTACTTAAAGTAAAATTGGATGGTTTTGTATCAGATTTGGTTTTCATACGACACAAAAATAACTCAGTTATACAGATTAGACTTTCTTTCTTCAAGAACAATTTTCTGAACTAGATGAATGATTCAAGACTTCCAAATATAATCCTTCCCAGTCAGTAAAATGATACTCTCAGTAAAATGTACTTGATCTTTTTCTTTGAAATTTGAAGTTTCCAATATAAAAAGCAATAAACAAAATATAATGATGGTCTGGCTTGGATGGTCTCAAAATAGTTGCTACCTCATGACGGTCTCCCTCTACTTTCATACACAAATTTCATCTCAGTAGAAAATTCTAGGGAGCTGATTGCATGAAACACACAATTGCTCAGATTCTGTCCTGTGGACACCTTCAAGATTGTGGTCCAGGAACTTGGAGCCCAAGGCTATCTATCTTGTATTTACTTTTCATCACATTTTGGGAGCATTTGAAAAATGGGAATATTTGTATTTAAATATTTTGTTTGGATTATGGGAGAACTTCTCTCACTGTTAATTTTCCATTAAAATTAAAATAAATTATTAAGGCTTTGAGGGCCACAAAGTTCCCCATAATCTAGCACATATGTAGCATTTCAAACTCATTTTGTAATACTGTCCACATTCTTCACCACTTTCTCTCTACTCTGGTTTTCTTACTGTTCATGGAATATACTAAGCACATACCATTATCAGAAATTTTGTATTTGCATTTTCCTCTGTGTGAAATGTTTTTTCCTCAAATATCCACAAACATACGTTAGTAGTAATATTACTACCACTATGAGGATGTTTTTTAACAACCCCATGTAAACCAGCATCTTTTATCACGATTAGTCCATTTCCATGTTCAATTTTTTCAAAACATTATAATCAGAAATGTATATTTATTTATAGTCAAATTATTGCCTGTTTCTCACTCTAGATTGTACATTTTAAGAAAGCAAGAAGACTGGCTGCTTGATTCACTTGAATTATTGTATGCAGTTAACCAAGTACCAATAACTCTATGCCAGAGTTACAATTATCACCTTAACCTATGAGAATTGCTCTATGGCAAATACATTGCACTACTCCCAATGGAACTCTCTTGAGTCATGTCGTTCACAAGCTGCTTTCTGTGTATGTCTACATTAACTGCATCCCTTGAATCTATAAAAGTGACTAGCGTAAAGAAAGTCCCATAAATATTTTTGGACTATTATTTTATAAAAGCAAAAGGGCTTCATTGAAACATGT
This sequence comes from Bos indicus, assembly GCF_029378745.1. Lineage (NCBI taxonomy): Eukaryota > Metazoa > Chordata > Mammalia > Artiodactyla > Bovidae > Bos > Bos indicus. The sequence goes on along the minus strand of NC_091765.1, from coordinate 55,006,201 downwards.
GGTCCCAGAGCTATGTAAGACTCTTCAGTCATCTTGTTCACTCTCAGCCAGTGTTAGCTATTCTTGCAGCATGTAGCTATGTTAGAACATTTCAGTTTTAAGGCCTGAAGGCACTTTTGCATTAGTTAGGGTATACTAAACCTAAGAACCAAACCAAAGATAAATAAAGCTCAAAAACAATAGTCTATTTTTTTCTTGCTCACTTATGAGTCAAAGGCAGATGTCCCTGGTTGGTGGATGGCTGCCTCCCATATAGTTATTAAAAATGCAGGCTTATTCTGCTTTGTGTCATTTGTACCCTCAGAATGTTATTGTCATTTTATTCAAATGTTGGAAGGGAAAGAAAATATGGAGGAAATATACCAGTTATTCAGTAATCTTTTACCAGAAATAGCACAAAAATTTCACTCATTTCTCAATTGCAAAAAAATTCACATGATCATAACAAAGTACAAAGAGGACTCGGAAATCTAGTAGCTAGTTCTGCACGTGCATTCTAGCTATACCTGTATATTGTCAATGAGAGAATAGGATTTTAGTAAAACCCAGCTCATGAGATATCTGCACACACATATTTCCACAGATAGAATACATTCATGCCACACCCTCTGGAAGGTTAGAGAAGGACAAGGGGATACAGGACCCAGAGTTTCAACCATCCAATCCATATATGCTACATTCCAGCATCTTCACTGGATATATTTCAGGTTTAGAAATAAAGTTTTGAATTTGGACATTCTGTACCTGCTTTTGATAAACCTTGACCCATATTTAGTAAGTTCACCTAGATTTACATCCATCAGCAAGAACTACACAGAGGGTCAGGCCTAACTGCCTGGCAGCCAGAAAAGGAAATCCCTAAGTGAGGAGCTATTTCCTAGCTATGTGCATTCTGTAGAAGATGGTGGCCTAGCTACAGAGCATACCATAGAAGAAATGCTTGACTTAAATGCATTTAAAGGGTATAGTTTGTCATGTTTGCTATGCCCAAATAGTTGGCTTCTGGTAGAATCTCCAGACAGTATGAGATCCTCTACCATAGTTCTTTTAACAAAATGAACAGATTAGAAAAATAAATATTCTTAAAGAACCTAACAATGCTACTTTTTTTACATACAGTGCTAGTTTTTTTTTTTTTTAATTCCCCAAACAGCTCAGTCAGCTCATCCTGTGGCTTCTTTCTCATTTAAAGATGGCATTTTTATGTGTTATTTGTTACAGCTTCCCAGGCAGTATAGTGGTAAAGAATCTGCCTGCCAATGCAGGAGATGCAAGAGATGCAGGTTTGATCCCTGGCTTGGGAGGATCCCCTGGAGGAGGAAATAGCAACCCACTCCAGTATTCTTGCCTGAAAAATTCCAAGGAAAGAGCAGCCTGGCAGGCTGTCATCCATAGGGTTGCAAAGAGTAGGACATGACTAAGCACTACGTGTCATTTGTTAGGTGGTATCAAAAGCACACTTCAGTTTGAAATACAAGTCTTCTAAAATGCAAGTGATAATAATCCTTAATTATTTCTTATCTTGATATGAGATTTGAGATAACAGAGATTTTATAGCTATTATTTGTTTTTGTGGTTCTTGGTTTTTGTGGTCATGTTGCCATTGTTTGGCAATACCTGAGTAGTCTAAATCCAAGTCATTTTCACTTTGGCTGGATTGACCAGTCAATCTCAGAATGCCATGTGTTATAATAACTTCTTCATATCATAAAACTACTTCACTGTCTATGACTTCTGCTAATATTATACTATAAGGAAATTAAATGTAAAACAGGTGTTGGTTGTCACCATCAGATATTTCCCGACTATGTCCCATTATCAAGAAACTTGACGTAACCTGTTTGCATCACATGAAGACATACTGCATATATGGTGGCTTCTTAAAAACATCTTCACTATGTTAATTATGTGGGATTATGGATGTGTTAATTATATTTATTTTAGTAACTGTTTTACAACGTTTATGTATATCTAATCATGTTATACATTTTAAATATATACAATTATATTTGTCAGTTATTCCTTGATAAAGTTAAAACACAAAAAAAAGCATGTCCCAAGATTCTTTGATACTCCTTTCCTAGAATACCTGTAACCTGATTCTCTCCTTGGCTGTGGGATTGACTCAATAACTCATTTCTAAAAAGTAGAATGAGGTGCAAATAACAGTGGGTGATTTTAGAGATTGAAACTAGGTTATAAAATATTTCCACTGTCTCTTTGTTTTCTCTAGAGGCTCTGGGGGAAGTTAGGTACCCGTTCATGAATAGAGGCCCATGTGGTAAGGAATGAAAGCCCTCAGCCAACAAACCTGTAGAAGAGCCATTTTGGAATTACATCATTCAGTCACAGATTAGCCTTCTTATTAACAATGCCTCTGCTGACACGCTGACTGCATCCATATGTAAAATTCACTTGTGTAAACTACTCCTGAATTCTTAATGCACAGGAACTGTAAGAAACACTTATACTTGTTTTTCAGTTCAGTTCAGTTCAGTCACCCAGTTGTGTCCGACTCTGCGACCCCATGAATCACAGCATGCCAGACCTCCCTGTCCATCACCAACTTCGAGTTTACTTGTTTTTAGCCACTCACTTTTAGGCGTACTGTCAAGAGTTGCTAAGATATTCCCTGGCATTTCTGCCACTGTATCCACTTTATTTGGTCACGTGGTCTGCAGGAACCTTAAATGTCATCAAGCATATGCCCTAGAATGCATCCAGTGTCAAAAGCAAATGTAAGTCCCTGATGAGACTGCTTCAACAGCACCTGTGATCAAAATATCCTCTGCTTCCCAATGCCTTATGTAACTCTTTGATGAGATGCTTCCCTCCTGCCTGGCCCCACAACCCATGGCATTTACCAAAGGCCTGCTCTTTTGGTTTGAATTCACCAATACGGCCTCAGTCTGATAACTCCAAAGCACTTTATTCATAAAGCCTAATAAAGACATGTTCCCCAGTTCCTTTCTCTTTCTCTTTGCTTACAGGCTGCCTTAACCTCCCCATGGGGTCCCATGAGATGTGGCAGGTATTTCTTTTAGAAACTGCTAATAATAAACTTTTCTATTTCACTTGCTTTTGAGGTCTTTCGCAGAACCATGGCTCACCATCCACATCCTATGCTCCACTTAACAAGTGTTAATTTGACAAGTAATTTGCTATGCAGTGATAGGTGACTAATACGCATTTCATTCCATATGTAGTATTCTCAGCTAGCCTCTGAGATTGAACCAGAAATGGTATTAGCAAGTTTGATTATATCCAGCTTGCTTAACATATTTTATCTCAGGTATCATGCCAGTGGAGAAATGCCTTTATGGAGTGCCCTATGATCAACTGCAATTCCCAAGTTTCATTCTGTTTTACATGTATTAACCAGGTCAATCTATTATGCAAAGTGTGACAGGGTATCAACTCCTCCAGTGAACAGTTTGTAATTGTTAGCATTAATTCCAATTAATCCCCAAATAAGTCTAAACTGCCTTAAAACCTGTCCTTTGTAAATCATAAGATTCTCATTTATTCTATTAATTTTGGATGCAATATAAATGCAATTTTTTCCTTTATCATCACTTATCAAATCAAAACTAAAGGTACATGTGTTCTGTGTCAGCCATCATCTCTCAAAGCAAAATGTATTTATTCCTTAAAATATTTCCTAAAGCAGCACATGATTCCACTACCAATCAATGGTTTAAGATTGGATGCTTGTTGCAATATCATATCATCACTGTACATAAATCTCTTGTCTCAACATGGGGAAAACTGGTCCTCACCTCCAGGCAATTGAAGCTGTGCGCATGACCTCAAATCTTTCATGACCTAGAGCTTAGTATCTACTACAGAATGATTCCCTTCCCAGAGCAAACAACAAGTCTATCTCCTTACTTACAATTTTTTTTGGACATTTTCCTTCTTCACTCCATCTTTGAATTGAATTGTGAAGTCTAAATCATGTAGATTGGAATAACAGACTGGTTCCAAATAGGAAAAGGAGTATGTCAAGGCTGTATATTGCCACCCTGCTTATTTAACTTATATGCAGAGTATGTGTCATGAGGAATGCTGGGCTGGATGAAGCACAAGCTAGAATCAAGATTGCCAGGAGAAATATCAATAACCTCAGATATGCAGATGGCACCACTCTTATGGAAAAAGCAAAGAAGAACTAAAGAGCCTCTTGATGAAAGTGAAAGAAGAGAGTGAAAAAGTTGGCTTAAAGCTCAACATTCAGAAAACTAAGATCATGTCATCCGGTCCCATCACTTCATGGCAAGTAGATGGGGAAACAGTGAAAACAGTGGCAGGCTTTATTTTTTGGGCTCCAAAATCACTGCAGATGGTGACTGCAGCCATGATATTAAAGGACGCTTACTCCTTGGAAGGAAAGTTATGACCTGCCTCAGTTCAGTTCAGTTCGGTCGCTCAGTCGTGTCTGACTCTTTGTGACACCATGAATCACAGCTGTTCACCTGTTCATCATCAACTCCCAGAGTTCACCCAAACCCATGTCCATTGAGTTGGTGATGCCACCCTGCCATCTCATTCTCTGTCATCCCCTTTTCCTCCTGTGCCCAATCCCTCCCAGCATCAGAGTCTTTTCCAATAATTTAACTCTTCACATGAGGTGGCCAAAGTATTGGAGTTTCAGCTTTAGCATCAGTCCTTCCAAAGAACACCCAGGACTGATCTCCTTTAGAATGGACTGGTTGGATCTCCTTGCAGTCCAAGAGACTCTCAAGAGTCTTCTCCAACACCACAGTTCAAAAGCATCAATTCATCAGTGCTCAGCTTTCTTCACAGTCCAACTCTTACATCCATACATGACACTGGAAAAACCACAGCCTTGACTAGACAGACCTTTGTTGGCAAAGCAATGTCTCTGATTTTGAATATGCTATCGAGGTTGGTCATAACTTTCCTTCCAAGGAGTAAGCATCTTTTAATTTCATGGCTGCAATCACCATCTGCAGTGATTTTGGAGCCCAAAAAAATAAAGTCTGACACTGTTTCCACTGTTTCCACTGTTTCCCCATCTATCTGCCATGAAGTGATGGGACCAGATGCCATGATCTTAGTTTTCTGGATAATGAGCTTTAAGCCAACTTTTTCACTCTCCTCTTTCACTTTCTTCAAGAGGCTTCTTAGTTCCTCTTCACTTTCTGCCATAACGGTGGTGTCATCTGCCTATCTGAGGTTATTGACATTTCTCCTGGCAATCTTGATTCCAGCTTGTGCTTCTTCCAGCCCACCGTTTCTCATGATGTATTCTGTATATAAATTAAATAAGCAGGGGTAGGGGCGGCAGCCGGGAGGAGCTACCCCACACCCGAGGTCAGTGGCAGCGGCCGAGAGGAGCAACCCCACGTCCAAGGAGCGGTGGCTGCGTGGGCACAGGAGGGCCTAGAGGAGCTACTCCATGTTCCAGGTCAGGAGGGGTGGTGGTGAGGAGATACCCTTCATCCAAGGTAAGGAGCAGCGGCTGCACTTTGCTGGAGCAGCCATGAAGAGATACCCCATGTCCAAGGTAAGAGAAACCCAAGTAAGACGGTAGGTGTTGCAAGAGAGCATCAGAGGGCAGACACACTGAAACCATAATCACAGAAAACTAGTTAATCTAATCACACTAGGACCACAGCCTTGTCCAACTCAATGAAACTAAGCCATGCCCTGTGGGGCCACCCATGATGGGCGGGCATGGTGGAGAGGTCTGACAGAATGTGGTCCACTGGAGAAGGGAATGGCAAACCACTTCAGTATTCTTGCTTTGAGAACCCCATGAACAGTATGAAAAGGCAAAATGATAGGACCAGCTCAGATAGCATATTAAAGAGGAGAGATATTACTTTGCCAACAAAGGTCCATGTAGTCAAGGGTATGGTTTTTCCAGTAGTCATGTATGGATGTGAGATTTAGACTATAAATAAAGCTGAGTGCCAAAGAATTGATACTTTTGAACTGTGGTGCTGGAGAAGACTCTTGAGAGTCCCTTGGACTGCAAGGAGATCCAACCAGTCCATCCTCAAGGAGATCAGTCCTGAGTGTTCATTGGAAGGACTGATGATGAAGCTCCAATACTTAGGCCACCTGATACAAAAAGCTGACTCATTTGAAAAGACTCCAATGCTGGGAAAAATTGAAGGTGGGAAGAGAAGGGAATGACAGAGGATGAGATGGTTGGATGGCATCACAGACTTAATGGACATGAGTTTGAGTAAACTCCAGTTGGTGATGGACAGGGAGGACTGGCGTGCTGCAGTCCATGGGGTTGCAAAGAGTTGGACTCAACTGAGGACTGAACTGAACTGAATCATGTAGAGTTAACCAGCTTTAGCTTATGGAAGATAAATATTATAATAGAAAGTTATGTCCCATACTTTGAACTACTGCAACAGATACAAATGAGGGTGCATTACATATCAACAGATGGTTCACAAATTTTAAAAATGAAATCTAAAATTGAAAATAAGGAAAATATGCAACTACATGTTTTCTCAATTCTAATCTGGAGAATTATCAATCCCAAGTATTTTTATTCACTTTTTAAAATCGAAGCATAGTTGATTTCTACTGTTAATTTTCAGGTATACGGCAAAGTGATTCGGTTATACATTCATATATATCTATTATTTTCAGATTTCCCTATTATAGGTTATTACAAAATATAAAAATATACAGTAGGCCCTTACTGGTTATATATTTTATATAGTGTGTATATGTTACTCACAACTTTCTAATTTATCCCTCTTCCCCTTTTCTCCTTTGGAAACCAAAAGTTTGTTTTGGATGTCTGTGGGTCTACTTCTGTTTTGTAAATAAGTTAATTTGTATCATTTTTATAGACTTCAAACATAAGCAATACTGTATGATATTTACCTTTCTCTGTTTGGTTTACTTCAGTTAGGAGGATAATCTTTAGGTTTATCCATGTTGCTGCAAACAGCATTGTTACATTGCACTCTGTATATTTATATATACATACACACACACATATATGTATATATACTGCATCTTCTTTATCCGTTCATTGACTGATGGACATTTAGGTTGCTTCTTTGTCTTGGCTATTATAAACATGGCTGCTATGAACATTGGGGTGCATGTATCTTTTCAAATTATGTTTTTCTTTTCCAGATATATGTCCCAGAGTGTGATTTCTAAATCATATGATAGCTCTATTTTTAATTTTATAGGGAATATCCATAATGTTTTCTGTAGTGACTGTACCAATTTATGTTCCCAGCAGTAGTGTAAAAGGATTCCTTTTTTTCCACATGCTCTCTGGCAGTTATTATTTGTAGACTTTTTAGTGTTCAGTGAAGGCCATTCTGTTTGGTGTGACATGATACCTTGTTGTAGTTTTGATACACATTTCTTTAATGATTAGGAATATTGAACATATTTTCATGTGTCTTCTGGCTATGTGTATATCTTCTTTGAAGAAATGTCTATTTAGATCTTCTGCCCATATTTTGATTTTTTTTTATATTGAGCTGTTTCTATTATTTGGAAATGAATCCAAAGGGGAAATGAGCAGGGATAAATTAGTGGTTCTGGGTTAAAATAAATTCACTACTATATATAAAATAGATAACTACAAAGACATTAGTTTCCCAACAAAGATTCACCTAGTCAAAGCTATGGTTTTTCCAGTAGTCATGTGTGGATGTGAGAGTTGAACTATAAAGAAAGCTGAGCACCAAAGAATTGATGCTTCTGAACTGTGGTGGTGGAGAAGACTCTTGAGAGGAGATCCAACCAGTCCTTCCTAAAGAAAATCAGTCCTGAGTGTTCATTAGAAGGACTGATGCTGAGTCTGAAATGCTGATAATTTCATCACCTGATGTGAAGAACTGACTCATTTGAAAAGACCCTGATGCTGGGAAAGATTGAATGTGGGAGGAGAAAGGGATAAGAGAGGATGAGATGGTTTGATGGCATCGCTGACCAATGGACATGAGTTTGAGTAGGATCTGGGAGTTGGTGAAGGAACTCCCAGCATGAGTTGGTGAAGGGAAGCCTGGCATGCTGCAGTCCACAGGGTCGCAAACAGTTGAACATGACTGAGAGACTGAAATGAACTGAATTGAACTGATACATTAATCAGTTGCATTTCTATACTCTATAAACAAAGTATTAGAAAGAAAAACTAAGAAATTAATCCCATTTACAATTGCTTTGAAAAGAATAAAATACCAAGGAATCAATTTAACCAAGGAGGTCAAAGACTTGTACTTTGAAAACTGTTAGGTAGTTAGAATAGGAAAAAGGAGTCCAGAATGGTGGTGGCTAAAAGACAAGGAAGGTAAAAGTTTATGAAAATAGAACAAAGGAAGGTCTGAGGACCAGAGTGAGGACCTCAGATAGAACAAACAGCACTCGTGGCTAGCCCAATTTACATAGGGCAGGCCCAGGGGGGGAGGAGGAAAAACATATAAAAAAAGGAGCCAAAGAGCCAGGGTTTCTCTCTCTCTCTTTACATCTTTTGGGTTGGCCTGCCCTCACACCTCGAGGATGCATTTTCCTTTATTTTCTAGATAAAACTGAGCTGTAACATGGAACTGTAACACTGATCTGTGCGAGAGCTGTGACATGGTCTGTCTGAGCCTTTTAACGTCTGTTGCTTCAAATTTTTTTTATGATGAAACAGAACCAAGGAAATTACACACTCCCATGACAAAATCTATAAGACATTGATTAAAAAATTGATGATGACGCACATAAATGAAAAGATATATTGTGTTCCTGGGTAGCAAGAATTAATGTTGTTAAAAGTCAATACTGAATAGTATAGCATTCTACAGGTTCAATATAATCCTTATTAAAATATCAATGGAATTTTCCCACAGAACTAGAGCAAGCAATTCTTAATTTGTGTGCAACTACAAAAACTCCTAAACAGTCAAAGCATATTTGAGAAAGAACAATACCATAGGTATCACAGTCTCTGATTTCAAATTATATTTCAAAGCTACAATAATCAAAAACAGTATAACAGTGCCACAAAAACAAACACACAGATCAATGAAAAAGATCAAGAGCCCAGAAATAAAACCACACTTATACAGTCAATTAATCTATGACAAAGGAGGTAAGAGTATACCATGGGAAAAAAAAAAAAAAGAGTATACCATGGGAAAGACAGCATCTTCAGTAGATTTGAAGGTATCTGGAAAGACAGATAGCTATATGTAAAAGAATAAAATGAGACTATTTTACATCATATTAACAAAAACAATTCAAAATGGATTAAAGGCCTACATCTAAGAACTGCTGCTGCTGCTGCTAAGTCGCTTCAGTCGTGTCCGACTCTGTACTACCCCATAGACAGCAGCCCACCAGGCTTTGCCGTCCCTGGGATTCTCCAGGCAAGGACATTGGAGTGGGTTGCCATTTCCTTCTCCATTGCGTGAAAGTGAAAAGTGAAAGTGAAGTCGCTCAGTCGAGACCGACTCCTGGCGACCTCATGGACTGTAGCCCACCAGGCTCCTCCATCAATGGAATTTTCTAGGCAAGAGTACTGGAGTGGCTTGCCATTGCCTTCTCCAACATCTAAGAACAGAAGCCATAAAACTAGAACCAAATGGCGGCAGTATACTTTTTGACATAAGACTTAGAATTATTTTGTGGATCTATCTCCTTTGTTGTCTATCTTCAAGGACAACAAAACAATTATTTTTTTTTAAATGGACTTCATCAAACTAAACAGCTTTTGTACATCAAAGGAAACCATCAGGAAAAGGTAAAGGCAATTTAGTTAATGGGAGAACATATTTGCAAATGGTAAATCTGATGAGTAGTTAATAACCAAAATATACAAAGAACACATACAACTCAATATCCAAAGAAAAGAAAAAAGAAATGTAAAAGGAAGGAAAGAAATACAAAAGAAAGAAACAAGCAAATAAATAACTAAAAATGAACAGATGTCCTGAGTAGGCATTTTTTAGAGAAGACCTACAGATGGCCAACAGACACATGAAAAGATTTTCAGCATCACTAATCACAAGGTAAATATAAATAAAAAACAAAATGAACTATCACCACATACCTATCACCAAATAACCATCGTTATTTTCAAAAAGACAACAAATAACAAATATTATCACAGATGTGAAGAATAGGGACCACTTTTGCACACTTGCTGGAATGCAAATTGGTACAGACACTCTGGAAAGCAGTGTGATGATTTCTCACAAATTTAATTATAAAACCCTATTATCCTGCAATTCTACTTATGAGTATTTATATGAAAAAAATACAAGCCATAATTTTAAAAGATATATACACCTCTACATTTACTGGATTATTGTTTAACAAATCCAACATATTGTTTAAAATATCCAATATGTGTTCATCTGTGGATGAATGAAAAAAAGAAGATGTAGTATATGTGCATGGAGAAGGGAATAGCAACTCACTCCAGTATTCTTGGCTGGAGAATTCTATGGACAGAGAAGCCTGGTGGACTATATAGTCCATGGCGTGCATAAAGTCAGACATGACTGAGCAATTAACATGCAGTATATATGTATAATGAAATACTACTCACCTATTAAAAAATTTAAGCCTTGCCATTTACAGCAAATGGATAGACCTTGAGGGTGTTATGCTAAATGAACTAAGTCTGACAGAGAAAGACTCAGACCATATGATTTCACTTATATATTGACTCTATAAAAACAAAATAAATGGAGAGACATAAAATAGGGACAGACATGCAGATACAGAAAATAGACAGGAGTCTGCTAGAGGGGAGGGAAGCAAAGTGATGAGAAACAGATGAACGGGACTAAGAGGCAAAAATTTCTAGGTATAAATACATAAGTTATGAAGATGTAATCTGTAACACATGGAATACTAGTCAATACTATTGCTATAAATTTGTATGGTGACAAATAATAATTAGACTTACTGTGTTATTTCATAATGTACAAAATAATGAGCCAATACACTGTACAATGGAAACTTACATAATATAATAAGTCAATTATATTTCAATAAATGGATTCAAGGGCTCTTCAGGTGGCTCAGGGGGTAACAAATCTGCCTGCAGTGAAGGAGATGCAGGAGACAAGTGTTTGATCCCTGGGTTGGGAAGATCCTCTAGAGGAGGGCATGGCAACCCACTCCAGTATTCCTCCCTGCAGAATCCCCATGGACAGAGCATCCTAGTGGGCTACACTCCATAGGTTTGCAAAGAGTCAGACACAACTGAAGCAACTGAGCACAAATAAAATAAAATAGAAGGTGGGATGATTTGGGAGAATGGCATTGAAACATGTATAATATCATATAAGTAATGAATTGCCAGTCCAAGTTCGATGCAGGATACAGGATGCTTGGGGCTGGTGCACTGGGATGACCCAGAGGGATGGTACGGGGAGGCAGATGGAAGGGGGGTTCAGGATAAGGAGCACATGTACACCCGTGACAGATTCATGTTGATGTATGGCAAAACCAATACAATACTGTAAAGTAATTAGCCTCCAATTAAAATAAATAAATTTAAATTAAAAAAGGAAAAAAAAGAAAGTGAATTATGTCTCAATAAATCTAGTTATTTGAAAAAAAAAAGAAAAAAAATTATATGCCTTATTTCAAGCTTCCCTTATTTGTTGTAAAAGTTATAATAATAATTTGTTGCATTTGTTAATTCCATTAGCATCCAAGGAGTCAAAGCATTTATATTTGATATTATATTATTCTTTGGTTACCAGTAAGGACAATTTCATAAATTTATCAATGGGAGACCCCAAGTGAAAAGACTCAGGAAATATTTTCCTTCTTTTATTTTAAAGCTCAGAAGTATAAATTTCTGTGGAATTTGGAAACTGGAGTATTAGAACTAGGAACAATCATGATGAGAACACTAATTAGTAAACATAACTTTAAAGAAGTCAATGATTCTAAGTTGAAGACCAACAGAGAAAAGGATATTCTGAGTCAGTCATAAAAATCCTTCCCCGCTTTCTTGCATTCATGCTTTCAATTCTCAAATAAAGGAACAAATTTCAAAGGCAAACCAGGGAGTTCTGAATTTTATATATGTAATCATGTATTTATGCACAGTAGTTCATCAGAACCTATAATCAAGAATTCTACATAATTTGCAGAACATTAGGAAATCATTTAGCAAGAACACTTTTTTAATGGTTCTGTAAAATATGAAGGGGGCTTGTAAGAATTAGATTTTATTATAATTAAATTGAATGTATATAATCTGAAGCAAACATTGTTGGTAGTAAAAGTAGTTAATAACCTCTTACCCTCACAAAAAAGATACTTATCAAGAAAATTTTTATTTTATAATAATGATAATATTTTAGTATCACATGAAATATTTTTTTTGAAAAATTCCTAAGGAAAACTATGCCTTGTTCTTAGTATGTATAATGACACTGCTGTTCTTCAACTGATTAGCCTACAACTGTCAGATACAATTTTATATTAATATTTCCAAAGACTGCCTTGTCATGTATTAAAATACGGTGTAAATTTTGTCAAGAAATGTCATGTAAACAAAAAATCATTGGGATATTCTCAGGAACTCCAGTTGGTTCTCTCTCAAGAAGATTCCCAAGGCATCAACAACTTAGTAAACTTGCCATAGCTTACAAACTCCTTATTTTTAAAGGTTTCAAATACTGATTTCCTGTCACAGGCAAAATAAGGTTATCTTCAGAGAAAGATTTGTATTCACCTTACATATTAAACAGCATTTTCTCTTTTTGGAATGAATACTTTAAATAGACTTATTTTTGTTTAAGGGAGCACTTATCAATTCTCTATTCCTTTCTTCAACTTAGGCTTTAGCTCTTAAAGAAGAGCCTAAACTTTTCACCATCACTTATCTGGAGTGATGTGGAGTGGAATGGAGAGATTTGACTTTCTTAGACTCCAGGCTTCCCTGGGTGATCATATGGTTAAGAATTTGCCTAGAATGCAGGAGACCTGATCCCTGAGTCAGGAAGATCTCATGGAGGATAGAATGGCAACCCATTCCAGTTTTCTTGCCTGGAGAATTCCGTGGACAGAGGAGCATGGCAAGCTCCGGTTCATGGGATTGCAAAGAGTCAGACATGATTCAGTGACTAACATTTTCACCTTCACTTTAGGCCCAAAGGGTAAAAGGCTCCTTATATTTCCATCAATGTCTTGGTTGATCTACACATGAAGAGAAGATGAGGGAGATGAGCTCTCTGCTATATATCAAGATTATTTGGTTTCCATTTCAGCCTTCATTAGTGTTACCTAAAATGAGCCTTTTTGTATACTGTATGCCTTTACCAATTCTCACCATCTAAAACATAATTAACAAAAAGTTAACTCATTATTGGATACCATATGCTGTGCTGAGCTTAGTCACTCAGTCATATCTGACTCTTTGTAACCCCATGGACTATAGCCCACCAGGCTCCTCTGTACAAAGCGATTCTCCAGGCAAGAATAGTGGAAAGGGTTGCCACGCTCTCCTCCAGAGGATTTTCCCAACTGAGGTATTGAATGAAGGTCTCCTGCATTACAGGAGGATTCTTTACCATCTGAGCCACGAGGGAAGCCCATTGGATACCATGTACGTTCTAAATTTTAAAATATTTATGTCTTTATTACCTCATGAATTTTTTACATATTGTGCTTCAGTTCAGTCACTCAGTCGTGTCTGACTCTTTGTGACTCCATGAATTGCAGCATGCCAGGCCTCCCTGTCAATCACCAACTCCTGGAGTTCACCCAAACTCCTGTCCATCGAGTTGGTGATGCCATCCAGCCATCTCATCCTCTGTCGTCCCCTTCTCCTCCTGCCCCCAATTCCTCCCTCTTTTCCAATGAGTCAACTCTTCGAATGAGGTGGCCAAAGTACTGGAGCTTCAGCTTTAGCATCAGTCCTTCCAAAGAACACCCAGAACTGATCTCCTTTAGAATGGACTGGTTGGATCTCCTTGCAGTCCAAGGGACTCTCAAGAGTCTTCTCCAACACCACAGTTCAAAAGCATCACTTCTTCGGCGCTCAGCCTTCTTCACAGTCCAACTCTCACACCATACCTGACCACCGGAAATACCATAGCCTTGACTAGATGGACCTTTGTTGGCAAAGTAATGTCTCTGCTTTTCAATATGCTATCTAGGTTGATCATAACTTTCCTTCCAAAGAGTAAGCGTCTTTTCATTTCATGCCTGGGGTCACCATCTGCAGTAATTTTGGAGCCCCCCCAAAAAGATAAAGTCTGACACTGTTTCCACTGTTTCCCCATCTATTTCCCATTAAGTGATGGGACCAGATGCCATGACCTTAGTTTTCTGAATATTGAGCTTTAAGCCAACTTTTTCACTCTCCTCTTTCTCTTTCATCAAGAGGCTCTTTAGTTCCTCTTCAGTTTCTGCCATCATGGTGGTATCATCTGCATACCTGAGGTTATTGATATTTTTCCCAGGAATCTTGATTCCAGTTTGTGTTTCTTCCAGCCCAGTGTTTCTCATGATGTACTCTGCATATAAGTTAAATAAGTAAGGTGACAATATGCAGCCTTGACATACTCCTTTTCCTATTTGGAATCAGTCTATTGTTCCATGTCCAGTTCTAACTGTTGTTTCCTCACCTGCATACAGGCTTGTCAAGAGGCAGGTCAGGTGGTCTTCTATTCCCATCTCTTTCAGAATTTTCCACAGTTTATTGTGATCCACATGGTCAAAGGTTTTGGCATAGCCAATAAAGCAGAAATAGATGTTTTTCTGGAACTCTCTTGCTTTTTTGATGATCCACTGGATGTTGGCAATTTGATCTCTGGTTCCTCTGCCTTTTTTAAAACCAACCTGAACATCTGGAAGTTCACGGTTCACGTATTGCTGAAGCCTGGCTTGGAGAATTTTGAGCATTACTTTACTAGTGTGTGAGATGAGTGCAATTGTGCGGTAGTTTGAGCATTCTTTGGCATTGCCTTTCTTTAGGATTGGAGTGAAAACTGACCTTTTCCAGTTCTGTGGCCACTGCCGAGTTTCCCAAATTTGCTGGCATATTGAGTGCAACACTTTCACAGCATCATCTTTCAGGATTTGAAATAGCTCCACTGGAATTCCATCACCTCCACTAGCTTTGTTCGTAGTTATGCTTTCTAAGGCCCACTTGACTTCTTATTCCAGGATGTCTGGCTCTAGATAAGTGATCATACCATCGTGATTATCTTGGTCATGAAGAGCTTTTCTTGTACAGTTCTGTGTATTCTTGCCAATACGGTGTAAGCACTATATTGTGCTTACATAATTTCAGAAATAAAGAAAACCTACTTGAGAAGTCAAATTACATTGTTCATTTTTGTATTTAAGAATATTGAGCAAATAATGTAGAGTTTAAGAAAGCACATGCCTTTAGAGGATCTTCACAAGTTAAAGAATTTTAATTTATCTGTATTATTAAGAAATTTTAAAGTTTTGGACAAAGTTTATAGTTGAACCAAATGATTTTCCCACTATGAAAAGTAATTTTAAATATTTAACTAAGAAATCCATGAAATTTTACTAGGAAGTATCTAACTTTTCTACTGGAGGGATGACCAGAGATATAAGGAAGCAATTCAAGTTGGAATATCTTTCCATTTGAATTCTTCTTTTTTTTTCTCTTTTTTCAATATGACTCTCAACACTGTTTTTTTGTAAGTCCTCCAATATTTTTTTATAGTTTAGTATTTGTTTTATATTGGAATATAGTTAATTTACAATCTGTGTTAGCGTCAGGTGTATAGCAAAGTGGCTCAGTTTTATAACATATATGCATTCTTTTTTCAGGTTCTTTTACCCGATAGTTTATTACAAAATATTGAGTAGATGTCCACTTCTTTTTAGAAAACTGTTTAGAATGAAGAGCTTTCTAGTATTTTTTCCTTCCACATTTGTGAATATACTAATTATCAGTATGGAGATTTTCTCCAGATTTTATTTTACTCAGCTTTGTCATTAAGTATGATTAATATAATTGTTAACTAATGAAAATAATAATGATAATAATAATCTTAGATAGTTTAAGTTTAGTGTCCTATCTATGCCTTTCATATGTTAAAGTGTACCCCAAAGGACTGATAACAAATGTAAAAGAGCTGTATAATCCACTAAATAGTTAATTATTTAATTCTTGATAAAATGTTACAAATTGAAGTCTTACATTTACCTTGCAAAATTTTCACATTTTCTTGTTAGTTTTCTAATATGTTGACATTTATTTAAGTATACAGCCATAAAAACAAATATCTACTTATTTTTGTACCACTTACTACATGTTATACCTTCCCCACCACACACAAAATTGATAATGTAGGAAGTTCACAATCATATGTAGATAAGAAGGAATATTTAGGTTTTCTAAAAAGAAGGAATATTTAGGTTTTCTAAAAACTTTGCCTTTTAACAGACTTCAATCAAGATGTTTTTTGTAATGTCTGTGCTTTGCATCCAAAATGCACACTAAAATGAGATTCATTTTTCATTATATCAGTCATTTCAGAGCATAAAATTGCAGAATTAGCATCAGCATTAGTTCCACAATGTACTTTCCTCAGATTAAAAGTCAGCAAATTAATGTAAACAACACGATTGAATTCATTGGCAGTGATATTTTTGGCAACTCAGTCACTGTTAAAGAGTTATGCTAGAATTGTTTTCTCTTTATTAGCAGGCATGATGTAAGTGATGTGAGAAACAACTATGAAATTATAATCTGCATAATAGACAATTCTGAAGCAGTTATTTTTCCTGTTTGCATGTGCTTTTGAGAATGTGAAAATAAATTTAACATCCAACCATTCTTCATATGTTTCTCTGTACTAACTACGAATACCAAATGCTCATTTGTGATAGCAATAGAACTCAAGAACAAACATAATCCAGAGATTTATGTAAGCAAATTTGATGGCATAATAAAATATTGTTTTTGTAAAGGAGCTCAACAGCCATTTGAGTAAACTTTCTGAATATTTAACAATCTGGCCAATGACATATTTTCTCAGCACTGAAAGTTTTGAGTTTTTGTAGTTAATTTGACTATTCATTATAATTACACTCTGAAATTTACAGGTTATGTATCTTAAAAAACTCTCTAATTTTGATTCTGTCAAAGTAGAATCACATTAAGATTGCATAATTCATATAGTAGGTAAGCTGACGAAGTATCAAAAACATTAAATAGATATATGATAAGAACAATGAAGTGCTCTTATAGAAACTAGGCCATATTTGATATTTACATATTTAATTTGTGTATTAAGGAAAATATATAGAGAAATAAATGAAAAAAAATGAAATCTATTATATTTTAAATACCATGGAACACTGAATTTCAAACATGTGAACCTATGATCATTTCACTATACAGTTTAAATATACCTAGGTGTAATGCACTTAAAAGTGAAAGTCACTCCATCATGTCCAACTCTTTGGGAATCTCTTGGAATTCTCCAGGCTAGAATATTGAAGTGGGTAGCCTTTCCCTTCTTCAGGGGGTCTTCCAGACCCAGGGATAGAACCCAGGTCACCCACATTGCAGGAGGATTCTTTACCAGCTGAGTCACAAGGGAAGCCTGTGACTTAATGATGTTAATAAAAACATCATTAAAAACACTTAATGATGTTAATAAAAATAGATTACACTTGGAAGTCTCTTTTGGTAGATATCATTTGCACTGAAAATTCATTTGAGAGTAAAACCATCAAAAATTGTACAAGTATTTTCTGAATCCACACATTGGAAAAGAAAAATTTTCCAAAGAGTTACTTCAAATACAAGTGATAGGATGGCATAAGGGAATAATTAAAGGCATTATAAAATAAAATTTGATGTATAATTTATTATGAGGATAAATTTTTCTAGAAAGATAAAAATATGGAGGCTGAAATACTGTTAAAATCATGTTACCAATAATCCTCCATCCTCACTTCAGCAGAAAATGTAACTAGATGTTTCTTGGAACTCTGTAATGGTCAACATTCACTTAAAAGAAAGTCCACAGACTTCTGGAAAGACAATGTAAATTTTGACAAAAAAATGCAGTCAATGATTAAACTCTACTAAAGAATCTGATTTACCTTATTCAGATACTAGTACCAGAAACCAACTGTAAGCTAATGTATATTCTGTCATATGCAATCTCTTCTGCTCTTAAGGTCTCCTCATTTCAATAAGATCTTGTACACTTGGACATTTTATGTCACCCTGCTGTGCCTGCATGCATGTGTGTGAGCTTGTGTTCAGTTTCACCCAATGCATATTTTATCTGAAATGCAGTAAATACAGAATGTGAAAAAAAGTTCAGAATAATAGAAGGGACTTCATCTCTTTTTCCCAGAAGATGAACCATTTTGTGACTCCCTGATGTATAAGAACAATCAACAGGATCTGAGCTACAAAATAGCTTTCATATACTTACATTACCAGTATGACAGGAAACTTACATAAATAATTTCTAGTTTAATCACTACAATTTTAAAATAAACATCATTATCTTCATTTTACACTGAGAAATTGATGCTAAGTAATACTAGAGATAACTAAAAGATCACATACTGCTTATAGAGGGAAATTAGATTTAAATTGATCAGTTGACCAGCTTCACAGATGATGTCTTCTTGAACAAAGGAATTGGTTCATGTTCTTGTGATGTCTTCTGTCCTTAAGTTGTTCCATGATGTCTTCTGTCCTTAAGTTCACAGTCTCATAAAGATTTATATTTATAGTTTGCATAATTTTTACATTATGCCAAAGGTAAACAATAAATCAGTGCACACTTGGGCAAGTGTTTAACCAAATAAACAAAACAAGAATGAGCAAAATAACATGTTTCCCAAAACTGTAACAGTGTATAAATTCACTGAAATATAGTAACTTAAGTATCAGTTCAGTTCAGTCCTGTCCAACTCTTTGTGTCCCCATGAATTGCAGCTCGCCAGGCCTCCCTGTCCATCACCAACTCCTGGAGTTCATTCAAACTCACATCCATTGAGTCTAAATTGTTATGAAATAGTGCTTTTAAAGAAATAAATGCCATGAACATGGGGTTTTCTAGACAAACCATTATAAATAGCAATGTTAATGTTGTCACTCTTCAGACTGGAGGATTCTTTGTTGTGGTTACCTTAAGTTGAAAATGATGATGGGTTTTCTCTTACTGTGTTAGAATAGAAATAGAGATTAAAATAATTATAAGATGGTTTCATTCAGTTCAGTTCAGTCGCTCAGTCATGTACGAATCGTTGCGACCCCACAAATCACAGTACGCCAGGCCTGCCTGCCCATCACCAACTCCCAGAGTTCACTCAAACTCATGTCTATCGAGTCGGTGAGGCCATCCAGCAATCTTATCCTCTGTCATTCCCTTCTCCTACTGCCCCCAATCCCTCCCAGCATCAGAGTCTTTTCAAATGAGTCAACTCTTCGCATGAGGTGACCAAAGTACTGGAGTTTCAGCTTCAGCATCAGTCCTTCCAATGAACACCCAGGACTGATCTCCTTTAGAATGGACTGGTTGGATCTCCTTGCAGTCCAAGGGACTCTCAAGCGTCTTCTCCAACACCGCAATTCAAAAGCATCAATTCTTTGGTGCTCAGCTCTCTTCACAGTCCAACTCTCACATCCATACATGACCACTGGAAAAACCATAGCCTTGACTAGATGGACCTTTGTTGGCAAAGTAATGTCTCTGCTTTTGAATATGCTATCTAGGTTGGTCATAACTTTCCTTCCAAGGAGTAAGCATCTTTTAATTTCATGGCTGCAGTCACCATCTGCAGTGATTTTGGAACCCCAAAAAATAAAGTCAGCCACTATTTCCACTGTTTCCCCATCTATTTCCCATGAAGTGATGGGACCAGATGCCATGACCTTAGTTTTCTGAATATTGAGCTTTAAGCCAACTTTTTCACTCTCCTCTTTCTCTTTCATCAAGAGGCTCTTTAGTTCCTCTTCAGTTTCTGCCATCATGGTGGTATCATCTGCATACCTGAGGTTATTGATATTTTTCCCAGGAATCTTGATTCCAGTTTGTGTTTCTTCCAGCCCAGTGTTTCTCATGATGTACTCTGCATATAAGTTAAATAAGTAAGGTGACAATATGCAGCCTTGACATACTCCTTTTCCTATTTGGAACCAGTCTATTGTTCCATGTCCAGTTCTAACTGTTGCTTCCTCACCTGCATACAAATTTCTCAAGAGGCAGGTCAGGTGGTCTTCTATTCCCATCTCTTTCAGAATTTTCCACAATTTATTGTGATCCACATAGTCAAAGGTTTTGGCATAGCCAATAAAGCAGAAATAGATGTTTTTCTGGAACTCTCTTGCTTTTTTGATGATCCACTGGATGTTGGCAATTTGATCTCTGATTCCTCTCCCTTTTGTAAAACCATCTTGAACATCTGGAAGTTCGTGGTTCACGTATTGCTGAAGCCTGGCTTGGAGAATTTTGAGTATTACTTTACTATCATGTGAGATGAGTGCAATTCTTTGGCATTGTTTTTCTTTAGGATTGGAACGAAAACTGACCTTTTCCAGTCCTGTAGCCACTGCCGAGTTTTCCCAATATGCTGGCATATTGAGTGCAGCACTTTCACAGCATCATCTTTCAGGATTTGAAATAGCTCCACTGGAATTCCGTCACCTCCACTAGCTTTGTTTGTAGTGATGCTCTCTAAGGCTCACTTGACTTCACATTTCAGGATGTCTGGCTCTAGATAAGTGATCACACCATCGTGATTATCTTGGTCGTGAAACTCTTTTTTGTACAGTTCTTTGTATTCTTGCCATCTCTTCTTAATATCTTCTGCTTCTGTTATGGCCATACCATTTTTGTCCTTTATCTAGCCCATCTTTGCATGAAATGTTCCCTTGGTATCTCTAATTTTCTTGAAGAGATCTCTAGTCTTTCCCATTCTGTTGTTTTCCTCTATTTCTTTACATTGATATCTAGCTTTATTATTATTATTATTATTTTTTTTTTGCATGTGGATATTCAGTTTTTCTACCACCATTTGTTGAAAAGATTTTCTTTGTTCCATTGTATTACCTTTTCTCCTATGGCAACTGTCAGTCGACTATATCTATGTAAGTCTACTTCTAGATTATCAGTTCTGTTCCACAGATTTATTTGTGTGCTACAAGGCATTCGGGATCTTATGTCCCCAACCAGAGATCGAATCCATGTCCCCTGAATTAGAAGCACGAAGTCTTAACCTCTGGACCACCAGGGAAGTCTAAGATGGCTTATATATATGCTATTATAGCACACAAATGCAATTTCTTCCATACTGTGTGTTTAATATATCTGTACTTAACCTAATCACTATAGTCTTTAGGTATTTCATCTATACAGAGGTAAAATAAGGTAAAGGAGGAACATAAGTAGAATAAAAATGAAAAAAGATTGTTGTAAATATATTTCTTTACATTTTCATAATATAACTGTGAATTTTCTCTAAGGTATGGAAGATTATTTTGTGGAAATTTATAAGCTAATTCTAAATTTTATATGCAGAGGTCAAAGAACCAGAAAAACTCACACAATATTAAGGAGGAGCAAAGTGAGAGACCTGACACTATTCAATGTCAAGACTTACTAGAAGTACAGTAAGCAAGACAGTGTGGTATAGGCAAAAAATACACAAATAAATCAGTGGAACAGAACTGATAATTCAGAAGTAGACTCACATAGATATAGTCAACTGACAGTTGCCAAAGGAGAAAAGGTAACAATGGAACAAAGAAAATCTGTTCAACAAATGGTGCTGGAAAAACTGAATATCCATATGCAAAATAATAATAATAATAAAAAAGAAGCTAGATATCAACATTTTAGGAATCAGTGAACTAAAATGGACCGGAATGGGCAAATTTAATTCAGATAACCATTATATTTACTACTGTGAGCAAGAATACCCTAGAAAAAATGGAGTAGCCTTTCAGCCAACAAAAGAGTCCAATATGCTGTACTTGGGCAATCTCAAAAATTACAGAATGATCTGAGTTCATTTCCAAGGTAAACCATTCAATATCAAGTAATGCAAGTCTATGCCCCAACTACTAATGTGGAAGAAATTGAAGTTGAACCATTCTATGAAAACCTACAAGACCTTCTAGAACAATAACCAAACAAGATATCCTTTTCATTAGAGAGGACTGCAATGCAAAAATAGAAAGTCAAGAAATACCTGGAGTAACAGGCCAGTTTGTCCTTGGTGTACAAAATGAAGCAAGGCAAAGGCTAACAGAGCTTTGTCAAGAGAACACACTGGTCATAGCAAACACCCACTTCCAAAAACACAACAGATGACTCCACACATGGACATCACCATATGGTCATGGTGAAGTCAGATTAATTATACTCTTTTCAGCCAAAGATGGAGAAGCTCTATAGAGTCAATGAAAAAAGACCTAGGGCTGACTGTGGCTCAGCTCACGAACTCCTTATTGCCAAATTCAGACTTAAATTTAAGAAAGTATGGAAAACCACTGTGCCATTCAGATATGACTAAATGAAATCCCTATACAGTGGAAGTGACAAATAGATTCAAGGGATTAGATCTGATAGATGACTGCCTGAAAAACTATGGACAATGGTTTGTGACATTGTACAGGACGTGGTTATCAAACCCATCTCCAGAAAAATAAATGCAAGAAGACAAAATGGTTGTCTGAAGAGGCCCTACAAATAACTGAGAAAAGAAGAGAAGTGAAAGACAAAGAAGAAAAAGAAAGATACACCCATCTGAATGCTAGTTCTAAAGAATAGCAAGGAGAGATAAGAAAGCCTTTCTAGTGACCAGTGCAAATAAATATAGGAAAAAAATAGAATAGGAAAGACTAGAGATCTCTTGAAGAAAATTAGAGATACCAAGGGAAAATTTCATGCAAAGATGAGCACAATATAGGACAGAAACCTGATGGGCCTAACATAAGTAGAAGATATCAAGAAGATGTGGCAAGAATACACAAAAGAACCATACAAAAAATAACCTCGTGACCCAGATAACCATGATGGTGTGATCAATCACCTAGAGCCAGATATCCTGGCCTGTGCAAAGTCCTTAGGAAGTATCATACGAACAAAGCTGGTGGAGATAATGGAATTTCAGCTGAGCTATTTCAAATCCTAAAAGATGAGTGTTGCATTCAATATGCCAGCAAATTTGGAAAACACAGCAGTGGCCACAGGACTGGAAAAAGGTCAATTTTCATTCCAATCCCAAAGAAAGGCAATGCCAAAGAATGTTCAAACTACCACACAATTGCACTCATCTCACCCACTAGCAAGCTTAGTTCAGTAACTCAGTGGTGTCTGACTCTTTGCAACATTACCAGACTGCAGCACTCCAGGCTTCCCTGTCCATCACCAATTCTCAGAGCTTACTCAAACTAAAATTTACTCAAACTAAAACTTACTCAAAACAAAAATTTTGAACAAAGTAAATGTTCAAAGTAATGTTTGAACAAAGTAATGTTGCTCAAAATTTCCCAAGGTAGGCTTCAAGTGTACATGAACTGAGAATTTCCAGATTCTCAAGCTTGGTTTAGAAAATGCAGAGGAACCAGAGATCAAATTGCCAACATCTGTTGGATCATAAAAAATGAAGAGAACTCCAGAAAAAAAAATCTACTTCTGCTTCATTGACTACACTAAAGCCTTTGACTCTGTGGATCACAACAAACTGTGGAAAATCCTTAAAGAAGTGGGGTTAACAGACCACCTTACTTGCCTCCTGAAAACCTGTATGCAGCTCAAGAAGCAATGGTTAGAACTGGAAATGGAACAACAGACTGGATCAAAATTGGGAAAAGAATATGTCAAGGCTGACAATTGTTACTTTGTTTATTTAACTAATATGCAGAGCATATCATGCAAAATGTTGGGTGGATGAAGCACAAGATGGAATCAAGATTGCCAGGAGAAATATCAATAACCTCAGATACTCAGATGACACCACCCTATGGCAGAAAGTGAAGAGGAACTTATGAGCCTCTTGAAGGTGAAAGAGAAGAATGAAAAAGCTGGCTTAAAGCTCAACATTCAAAAAAGTAAGATCACAGCATCTGGTTCCATCACTTCTTGGCAAATAGATGGGGAAACAAATCACTGCAGATGGTGACTGCAGCCAAGAAATTAAAAGACGCTTGCTCCTTGGAATAAAAGTAATGACCAACTTAGACAGCATATTAAAAAGAAAAGACATTACTTTACCAACAAAGATCCATATAGGCAAAGCTGTGATTTTTCCAGTAGTCATGTATTAATGTGTGAGTTGGACCAAAGAGAAAGGTAAGCATCAAAGTATCGATGCTTTTGAAGTATAGTGTCTGAGAAGACTCTAGAGAGTCCCTTGCACTGCAAGGAGAGTAAACCAGTCAATCCTATAGGAAATCAATCATGAATATTCATTGGAAGAACTGAGGTTGAAGCTGAAACTCTAATACTTTGGCTACCTAATGCAAAGAGCTAACTCCTTAGAAAAGACCCTGATGCTGGGAAAGACTGAAGGCAGGAGGAGAAGGGGACAACAGAGGATGAAATGGTTGGATGGCATCACCAACTCCATAGGCATGAGTTTGAGCAAGCTCTGGGAGATGGTGAAGGGCAGGGAAGCCTGGCATGCTGCAATCCATGGGGTCACAAAGAGTTGGACATGACTGGGCAACTGAACAATAAGACACAGACTTCATACCATTCAAAAAAATTACCTCTAACTGTATATAAAACTATATTTAATATAGACTTGCTAAAATTATTGCACAAGATATATCTGGTAATGAGCAGTATCCAAATTGTACAAAAAACTATTTTAACAATCTTCCTTTTCTAAACTGCTCATACATTTGGAAGTTCTTGGTTCATGTACTGTTGCTGCTTAGCTTGAAATATTTTGAGCATCACTTTGCTAGCATGTGAAATGAGTGCAGCTGCGTGATAGTTTGAACATTCTTTGGCGTTGCCCTTCTTTGGGACTGGATTGAAAACTGACTTTTTCTAGTCCTGTGGCCACTGCTGAGGCCACAAATTTTCTAAATTCGCTGCCATATTGAGTTTTTCACTTTAGCAGCATTCTTTTAGGTTTGTAAATAGCTCAGGGGGAGTTTCATCATCTTTAGTAGCTTTGTTTGTAATAAGGCTTCCTTAAGTCCACTTGACTTCACACTCCAGGATGTCTGGTTGTAGGTGAGTGACCACATCATCATAGTTATCTGGGTCACTAAGCTCTATTTTGTATAGTTCTGTGTATTCTTGCCATCTCTTCTTAATCTATCTGCTTCTGTTAGATCTTTTCCACTTCAGTCTTTTACTGTTCCCATCCTTCAATGAAGTTTTACCTTGATACCTCAAATGTTCTCCAGCAACTGTGCTCCTTTGTTTTACCCAAAGGAACACATAATGTTTATAGCAGCTTTATTCATAATATATGGTACACACAATGTTTGTGTACTATAAAATTAGTACTATAAATATAGAAGCTTTATTCATAATTCATAGAGTACACACAATGTTTATAGCAGCTTTATTCATAATTGCCAAAAATTGGAAGCAACCAAGATGTCCTTCAGTAGTTGAATACATAAGCCCACTGTGTTATAGCCAAATAATGGACTATTATTCAGTGATAAAAATTAATGAGCTATCACATCATGGATGGACCCGAGGGAACCATAAATACATATTAAAAAGTGAAAGTAATCAATCTGAAATTATAAATTCTGTGTGATCCCATTTACATGACATTCTGGATAAAGCAAAACTATGAGGACAAAGGATCAGTGGTTTCCAGGCTTAGAGGTGGAGTGATGAATAGACAAAGTATGGATTTTCAGGGGAGTGAGTGAAACCAATTTTTATGCTGCCACAAACATGCATACATATCATTATACATTTGACAAAAACAATAGAAGGTACCATGGGGGAAGGCAGAAGTCCAAGGTAAACTGTGGATTTTACCAAGGGAGAAGCTCAATGTGAATTCTGGACTTCACGGGTTAATGATGTTTCAGTGCAGGACCACTGCTTGAAATAAGTGTATCATGCTAGCACAGCCCGTTGTTGTTGATGAGGGGAGCTGTGGTGCAGATCAGGGAGAGAAAGTATATGAGAAATATCTGTACCTAAAAAAAAAAAGTTGGTAGGACTTCTACCGTGAATAAAGCATAACAAAATTTGGCTCATAGGGTATATCTTGTGGTTATGATATCCCATTATATGCTAAGATGATTAAGAAACTTTTAAAGAGAGAAGCCACAACAGTTGGACACAAATTCTGTTTTTCAGGACTGGGGATGTGTAACACTGAAATATGTTACCACTCTCCTTGATCTGACACTGGATGTCGTATTAATATACTTTTCATAGAACTATCTGCAATTGGGAAAGTAGCTTATTCCTAAATAGATACTCTTGCTCCTGTTCATAGAGTCCATAGCTCATGACATGTTGATTAAAGCAACAAATAAGCTAACTTTATCTTCAATAAATTTTCAGTGTTCTCAAGTGCAATAGTAACAGAAAACAGGCTTAAGCAACTTGGTCTGTTATTTTATAAAGCAAACAAAGTTAAATGTAAACGGAATGTCTTATAAAGTGTTAAGCTTCTATTTTGCGATCAGATCAGATCAGATCAGTCGCTCAGTCGTGTCCGACTCTTTGCGACCCCATGAATCGCAGCACGCCAGGCCTCCCAGTCCATCACCAACTCCCGGAGTTCACTGAGACTCAACGTCCATCGAGTCAGTGATGCCATCCAGCCATCTCATAGACTTGATCCATTTGAAGATGAGACAAATAAACTCTTTTTCCACAGCAGTCGGGCTATGCTTATGGCATAACCTCTTCCTAGAGTCATGTGATGCACAGTTGTCACAACTGGAAGTATTAGTCACTCAGTCATGTCTGACTCTTTGTGACCATATGGTTTGTAGCTCGCCAGGCACCTATGTTCATGGGATTTTCCTAGGCAAGAATACTGGAATAAGTAGCCATTCCCTTGTCCAGGAGATCTTCCCATCCCAGGGATTGAACCTGGGTCTTATAGATTGCAGGCAGATTCTTTACCATCTGAGCCAGAAGGGAAGCATGAGAACCCATACAAATAAGTTATTTAATATCTAAAACTGCTGCTTTGAATAATATCAACATATGTCTAGAGGCAAAGGACTTCCTTACATTGCTTAATTTTCTATAGTGGGAGTTTTAATTTTTATTATTTTTTAAAATAAGAAATATATTATGATGTGATAGCTCATCCTAACTTCATTGAAACAGTTTTCTAGAAAGAAAGAGGAAAACAAATGTTACAATGCCATTAAAGTTAGAGGGCTTTACAGCTGGCAAATAGAGCACTGCATCATTCTATTTATCCAGTAACTTCTCGTCCTTGTTGTAGCCCAAGCAACAGGCTATATGCTTTAACATATTTTTTAATGTGATCTTGACAAAGTACAAGCAATATATATTGCTGAAGCTCTGTGTGTGTGTGTGTGTGTGTGTGTGTGTATATATCTATATATATATATATTAGAAGTAGCCAAAAACTATACTGTCTATAATTTTCACAAGGCTTCAATTTCCAGTAAGTGAATCTATTATACCATTTTTTAAAAAGGGACACAAATTATTTCATTTCTCAGAAGAAATTATGGTTCAGAAGATTTAAGGAAAATGACAAAATCAGAGTGAAAAAGAAATGTTGAAAATGATGCTGTGCTTTTCCATTTTTTTCCCTTCAGTGTAGATTCAGCCTGAATCAAGGCAGACGCACTTCAAAGGCTTTTCATAAGTGATGTCAAGTAATTTCAACTGAATTGAAACCACCAGGTTCAGGAGAGATATTGAAGGTATCAGGACCCTAAGGACACTAGAAACTTCACTAGTTCCAAATTAATTTAAAGTATATTAACATCAAACACTGGAAAATACAGGTTAGTGATGGCATTAGATGAAGACTTTAGGGTACTATTCTCGGCTTTCCTTTTGAGTTGTTAGTTGTCATGGAAAAGCTATGTATAGTCTATACAAATGCTTTTTTTTTTTTTTTAACTTTCAGAGATCCAGATTCTCTTTTTCTTAGAAATTAAATTCTGGAATGACTGGTTGTGGTTTATTTACCCTGATTAAGATATATTTGCTTCTGTGAGAAATTATCTACAAATTGATGCATCAGCGTAGAAGGTAAAGTTAAAAATC
Source organism: Bos indicus (assembly GCF_029378745.1). Classification (NCBI taxonomy): domain Eukaryota; kingdom Metazoa; phylum Chordata; class Mammalia; order Artiodactyla; family Bovidae; genus Bos; species Bos indicus. Next base: position 54,978,008 of record NC_091765.1, on the reverse strand, counting down.
TTTGTGCTGCAACATACATTCTAGTTAATGTAGAACAAAATGAGTCAAATCTCCTTACAGTATTATTAATAGAATTATCTTTTTTTGATAACTGTTCACTCTTACGCAATACAAAAAATGGAATTGTAGTTTTGTTTCTTCACTCTTCAATCTGAAAATTAGGATAGAAGTGACTTTAGACATTGTTTTAAGCAAAATTCTTGGTGCCTGAATCTGGCATATCTGATCCATATCACACATAAGATGGTATAACTGAATGAACAGCATTTGCGCTAGGATTTTTTTTTTTTTTTTTTTTTGATAGAAGAAAGACTTAAGTGAGACTTTAAAATGCTTGTTGTCACTTTACCTTTCTTATACCTTCACACTTACTGGAGCAGCATTCTCCAAACATATTTAAACAGATATTTGGAAGTGTTTCCTTGACTGATAGTCACATATTTTATAAAATTTAATAATTGAAACAATAGTGAATCCATGACTGTGCTTTCAGAATTTGGGAAAACTTTAGAATTTTAGTTCTCATATATCCTATATAGTTAAACAAGGATTTGAAGGTTTCTACTTGAAGGTCATCTGAGTGGGAAAAACTTTTAAACTTCCTCTCTTGCATCGCCAAATAATTGAAATTTCCTGCATCTAGCTATTTCAGAACCCACAAGCTGTTATTGTAAGAAGGAAGTGGTATTGGTTCTTATTGAATTTTTATCCAACAGGATCAGGAATCATAGGTAGTAAATTTATCCAAAAAATGTTACCACAGGACAAAGAATCATGAAAAATAGTACGTATACATTGCTCATTTACAGCTGGGAGGGAAGCAGTTTTCTCAGCACTAAGTTTAAAATCCTCTGCTGCTGCTGCTGCTGCTGCTGCTGCTAAGTCGCTTCAGCCATGTCCGACTCTGTGCGACCCCATAGACGGCCTCCCACCAGGCTCCTCTGTCCCTGGGATTCTCCAGGCAAGAACACTGTAGTGGGTTGCCATTTCCTTCTCCAAAGCATGAAAGTGAAAAGTGAAAGTGAAGCTGCTCAGTCGTGTCTGACTCTTAGCGACCTCATGGACTGCGGCCTACCAGGCTCCTCCATCCATGGGATTTTCTAGGCAAGAGTACTGGAGTGGGGTGCCATTGCCTTCTCCACCAATTAAAATATGCTTTCCGTTCATTTTGTCTATCTCATACTTTCTCTAGTCATGCATGAAGATAGACAAATTTGGGGATTTTGAGAGCTCCCTATTTTAGCCAAAAGAAATTTAAATCATCCTAGGTTAAATAGGGGCTTCCCTGGTGGTTCAAAGGATAAAGCATCTGCCAGCAATGCAGGAGACCCGGGTTCGATCCTTGGGTTGGGAAGATCCCCTGGAGAAGGAAATGGCAATCCACTCCAGTATTCTTGCCTGAAGAATGCCATGGACAGAGGAGCCTGGCAGGCTACAGTTCACGGGGTCACAAAGAGTCAGACACGACTGAGTGACTTCACTCATTCAGGTTAAATAACCCATTTAGATAAGTAATTACAGAATAGGGGTGTAATTACAGGTGTTAAATATAAAGTTGGCATAAGCTCCTAAGAGTTCATTTTTCTTTAAATTTTTCCTGTAAGAACTTCCCATTATTCTGAATGTCACCAAAAGAAGAAAGAAAACCTGAAACTCACATCTCTTACCAAGCCATGAAGACAGAAATCCTGAAACGTGAATCACAAGACAGAAAAAGCTTGAATCTGAATGCTGAGATTAAAAATAAAATCTAAAATAAATCCCCAAATAAAGACCTAGAGCTCAACTAAGCGGGAGGTTCAGATCCAGGAGCACTCACCTGGAGTTCCGAAGCAACCGAAGAGAAGGCTGGACTCAGTGGGTCTGCGTCGGCACCATACATAGGGTCTGAACAGCTGCTGGACTGCTTAGGGAGCACTGATCTGGATCGTGCCAGCCATGCCAGCTATGTTCACCAAAATTTCAGAGACAGAGACCTGATTGAACTAAAGAAGCATTTACAGGGCTACCCAGGTGGCTAAGCCAGTAAAGAATCTGCCTGCAATGCAAGAGACTTGGGTTTGATCCCTAGGTCGGGGAGATATTCTGGAAAAGGAAATGGCTACTCACTCCAATATTCTTGCCTGAGGAATTCTTTGGACAGAGGAGCCTGCTGGGCTACATTCTATAGGCTTCCAAAGAGTTGGACACGACTGATTGACTAACTCTACATTTCTAATTGAGGTTTTTTTTTAGTATTGCAGCCCCAGAAACACAGATTAAGAAATGTCTGAATTGTGTTCCACCAGACTACAGTATGGAGGAAGCCATAAAAGCAAAAGCTGCTAGGTCACAGTATTACATAAGTTGTCTCTCAAGAATTATAATTGGAGCTGGCAAGAAGTGAGGGTTTGTGTTAAGCAAGGGTTGGTTGGAGTCTGAAATGGTTGCATACTTATAAGTGGAACCTTGAGATCATAAGATTGCAGGTTGCAGATATTGTCTGAATGTGGCTTGTGGTGACCTTGGGTTTGGTTCAGTTTAGAGAAAGTTCAAATCCTTAATAGTGAAGGAAGGCTTCTGATACCAGATCCTCAGTGGCTGCCTAATTCCAGTTTTGTATGCCTGAATGTTAACTTTTTTTTTTTTTTTCTTTTATAGCCAAAAAAGGGAGGGGAAAACTTGAATGATGTGATTAAGGATCTGGATTATCTAAGCAGGCTGGTAGTAAATGCAATTAAGTGTATCTTTTAAAAAGAAGGCAGAGAGAGATTTGGCATACACATAGGAACAGGTAATATGAAGACAGAACATAGAGATTTGAAGAGTTTGGCCTTAAAGCCTGGACTGATGTGACCACAAGCCAAGGAATGCTGATAGCCACCAGAAAATGAAAAAAGCAAAGAATGGATTAACCCCTAGAGGGAATGTGACCTTGCTAACATCATGATTTTGACCTAGTGATACTTATTTTGGACTTCTGATCTCCAGAATGATGAGAAAACAAATTTCTGTATTTCGAGCCACCAAGTAGTAATTAGTTACAGCAGCTATCAGAAACTTACATATATGAACATAGGGTTGTATGGGGTGGGGCAGCATGGAAAAAAGTGCTATAGACCTTATAAACCAGCCTTTATATTGGACGCTTCCAGATTTTGATTTTTATTGACCCTTACAATTACAATAACAACAGAGAGTCAGGGCTTGCCAACTTTCCATTTTGCCAAACAATAAGACTTTCAAAATTACTCTCATAATTTCTATCTTTTTATGAGATAACTTTCTTGACTTATTTTTCCTGTTAGAGACAACTTCCCCAGCCTGTTTTAGCCCTGAAAGTGGGATATACAAAGTTTTCTAGGAAGGCTGATCTTGCAAGGCATACACAATAGCCCTGGGGAGATTCTTCTCTTGCTCCCACATGCTATTAATCAATCATCATCAAGTCCAACCAGTTCTACTTTCAAAATATGACCAGATCCTCAGCATGTCACCTCATCTCCATTGTTTTCACCCTGTTCCAAGACACCTTGTTAGCTTCTCTCTAGGATTCCTGCAGTTGGCCCTGACCTTTCTGCCTTACCTGTCTCTCCCCCTTCAGTCCATTCTCAGCACATCACTTGGAGAGATGCCTCAGTTCAGTTCAGTTGCTCAATCGTGTCCGACTCTTTGCGACCCCGTAAACCACAGCACGCCAGGCCTCCCAGTCCATTACCAACTCCTGGAGTCCACCCAAACCCATATCCATTGAGTAGGTGATGCCATCCAACCATCTCATCCTCTGTCGTCCCCTTCTCCTCCTGCCCTCAATCTTTCCCAGCATCAGGGTCTTTTCAAATGAGTCAGCTCTTCACATCAGGTGGCCAAAATATTGGAGCTTCAGCTTCAACATCAGTCCTTCCAATGAACACCTAGGACTGATCTCTTTTAGGATGGACCGGCTGGATCTCCTTCCAGTCCAAGGGACTCTTGGTGCAGGAGTGACAGCTGCCAAGGTGCAGAAATGGCTGAGAGGAGCTACCCCACGTCCAAAATAAGGAGCAGTGGCTGCACTTTGCTGGAGCAGCCATGAAGAGATACCCCATGTCCAAGGTAAGAGAAACCAAAGTTAGACTGGGCACTGAGAGAGGGCATCAGAGGGCAGACAGACTGAAACCACAATCACAGACAACTAACCAATCTGATCACATGGACCACAGCCTTGTCTAACTCAATGAAACTAAGCCATGCTGTGTGGAAAGAGATGCCTACTAAAAGCCAAATCATGTGACTCCTTCACTCAAAACCCTCCAATGGCACCCACTACACTCATGATACCATTCCAAGCCCTTACCATTATCTACCAGGTCAACAAAATCCATTCCCACTATCTATCACAGTCTCCCTCTCTCTGCCCTAGACACATCGCCTCTTTTTTCACACACACACACACACACACAGTACATTCCACCCAAGGGCCTTTATACTTGCTGCTTATTGTCCAGATACCCTCATGGCCATGTCTTCACTTATCTTTGTGCTCATCTTACAACCTCAGAGAGGCCTCCTTTGTTTTGTGAATCACCTTGTGAACCCAAAACACTCAGTAAGGGTTTGACCTCAACCCTATTACAGTCAGACATTCATACCAGTTGTTGGTATTCTGACTTCTACTTGGAATCCTAAGACAGTCCCATGCCAGCACTTCTCAAACTTTAATGTGAGTATGAACCAGAAAGATGGCTGGTCAGTGCTTCTCACACTGCAACATGCAAATCCATTTGCAGATTCTGATTTAGCAGGTTTGAGTCAGAACCTGAGATTCTGCATCTCTAACGTTAAGTCCAGGAGATGCTGACGCTGCTGTCTCCCAGCCCGTACTTTAAAAGTACTTTCATCCTGACTTAGGTGAAGAAACTCAGCACATTATCCCAGACACACAGGCTAGACCCAACTTCTCTCTTCGCCTCTTCCCTACCTGTTTACAATTTCCTCCATCAGTCACAGGGCCGTCAGATCTTCCAGCCTCATGGATGTAATGGCATGATAGCTGAGTCATTGTGAGGTCCCAGACTAGCCTGCAGGATGAACACAGAGCTGGACTGAGATGACTGCTCTGGGAACGTGACTGGACAAGACCCCCTGCTTTTTTCCATGCCCACCAAGACCACCACACCCAACCCACTCACCACGGACCACCCACCACCCGTGTACCATGCACCATGCCCACCACACGCTGCGGTGCAGGACCCTGCATCCTGCGCACGATGGTGTACCACACCCACCACGTGCTCCAAGAACAACCGCGCACCACCAAGCTCTTACCACACGCACCACCACTTACCTGCCTCACAACAAACAGGCACGGAGCAGGTTCAAGGTGACATTAAAGTGGAGCAAGTTGACAGTGCACGGCGCAAGGAAAGGGAAGAAAAGGCTCCTTTCTGTTTCTTCTTTCCATTCTACTCTTCAAAAAGGTTGGGAAGGTAACTGCCCTTCAAGAACTTTTAATGAAATCCTTCTAGTTGTTTTGCACCTAGCTATTTCGACAAAATATACTGAATCCATTTATGAGACAATAGTTTCTATTCAATTTACACAACATTCGCAAAATATCAAAATTAAAGATGATAGAGGTAGAAAGCACATTAGTGCTTCCACATTAGGGGTGGGGAAGTGGATGTGACTACACAGGTAGCCTCAGGGGGAATCTGTATTTTTTTCATGGAATAGTTTTGCATCTTGGATGCACTTAATTGCATGTAATTGAATGTCATAGTACTATACACACATTGTGCCTACATCACATTTTTGGGTTAATTATGTAATACATTACCATTGGGAGAACTGGGCAAAGAGTATACTCTGCCTCTCTGTAATACTTTTGCATCTTCCTGTGAATCTGTAATTATTTTATATTAAAATAAGTCTATAAATTTGGAACTGAGACAATTACTACAGAGCAGTTTCTCAGGCCTACTGAGCTGCTTATGAGTCATTTATCAGCTGAGCCACAGAAGCTCCTCTGGCTAGTGGACAATGGTAGGATTATCTGTTCCCAGGGATTAGTGTCAGTTTAAAGGACATTTCCAAACTTCTTCCAAAATGTACTTTCTCCATTAAACATTTGCCCTGATAAATGACTGCAAATCCATTGAGGAACACTGGAAGGAAGATGTACTTATGGAGTTCTCTCAGGGTTTGTCCATTCTCAGCTTGTTTCAAGGAATTCTGTATCTGTGAATTGACTCAGGGATGGGAGTTCCATCAGGACCATGTAAGAAGATACAAAAAAATCTCCAAAATTAGAGGGCTCCCTCTTTCCACCTTCCCCAACTCCTGGTAAGCGAATAAAGAAGATAATGGGGCTTCGCTGGTGGCTTAGATGGTTAAGAATGCGCCTGCAATGCAGGAGACACAGGTTCAATCCTGGGGTCAGGAAGATCCTCTGGAGAAGGGAATGGCAACCCACTCCCATATTCTTGCCTAGAGAATTCTATGGACAGGGGAACCCTGCAGGTTACACTCCATGGGGTCGCAAAGAGTCAGATACGACTGTGCAATGAATGCAAAGAGACTTAGTCCTGTGCATCATACCATTGGTTGGGCAAAGATTTATGAAGTTGACCTTCTGATTACAAATGCAGGTAGTTGACAGAGTAACCAAGACAGCATAGCCTTAGCAACTTTGTATTATTGTTTTGTTTCTGCCACTCCAGGAATCTGTAAATCAAATCCAAATAGAGAATATAATTCAGTAGTAGCATTTCCTCTCTAACAGATAGAGAGGAATTGTAAGTTTGGTAATCTATTAATCAGTGTATTTCTCAGTGATCTGAAAATGAACCAGTAGTTAAAACGACTCCTAGTTTTTCAGCCTAGGAGACTGATTCAGAAATTTCTGGCAAATGTTCCACATTAATAAATTAGGCCTAATACCCTAATATGTTATTTTCGTCTCTGTTGAGCTCTCTCAAAATCTTCACACATAACTCCTAGGTTTCTGACCTGAATGCATGACCCAAATATTGCAATTATGTTGGTGTGTAAAGCTTTTTATACAAGTTTGGCTTTGCAGTTTCTCCCTTATAACATCTTGAATATGGCGTTTATTGTATATCTCGTGGCAATAAAGGAAAAAAAAAGGAATATGAAAGAGGTTTCCATTCTCATTCATATGATTTTCTCATGTGGATTCATTGTATTTGTTTGAAGAAAGACAATAGCAGCCTTATCATATTTCAGCAGAGATTTTTGGAGAGGTTTGGAAATTGTGCCCCTCCTACTAGAATGCTGTCTAATGATCTCTTTCCAAATTTCACTCTTACTTTCTCTTAATATATGTCCTAATTTTGACATATGTAAAAAGATTGTTGTTCAATCTATCATTATTATGGGTTGGATTGATTATCTCAGAAAATATATGTTAAAGCCCTAATTCTCAGTACCTCAGAATATGCCCCTGTTTGGAAACAAGTATTGTACAGAAAGAATGAGGCTAAAATGAGCGTATTAGGGTGACTCCTAATTTAACATGACTTAGGGTCCTTATAATCATGGGGACATTTGGACGCTAGACATGTATGCACAGAGGGAAGGCACTGTGAGGACACAAAGGGGAAAGTCAGTCATATGACTGGAGTGAAGAGTCCACAAGCCAAGAACACCAAGGAATGCTATCAAATAATAGAAACAAGAAGATGCAAGGAAGGATTCTGCTCCAGAGTTTTCAGAGAGAACAAGACTCTGATCACACCTTAATCTTGAATTCCTAGCCTCCAGAACTGGGATACAATAAACTTTACTTGTCTTAAGAATTTTAAGTACCACATTTTAGTACTTTGTTAACAAAGTCCTAGAAAAGTGAATATTGCCATAATTCACCAAACTGAAGGGATACATTTTATTTTAAATTGTATACCTATATAAATCTTGTTGTTACCAAGAGAAGTGATGATTTTATTGAAAAAGAAAATCCCTGTGTTCTCACCAGGCTTTGAGATGAGAATTTAAATCTGGAGCTGGTCACCATTGTTCCACATAATGCAAATGGTCAGCCCTCCCTCCCTCAGCCATATTGCCCTTTGTAAACATTGTCATGATCATTGATCATAATACCACTACATCTGTTAGAACTTAGCTCTCAGTAGGTAATTCATTCCAGGTAACCATAGGCAATAATAATTAAAATAAATATTTTGCCACTGCATGCCATGAATTACTAATGTATTTACTTTGTGTTAATTGGTTTCTCACTGACTTAATCTCAGTATGTGAAATCACTAATCCTGACTTGTCTTGAGTTTCTTTCTTTTCTTTTTTTTTTTTGCAAGCACCTTTGTAATCAATTACAATATTGCTTATAATTCTTTAGTTTAAGGAAATAATATGACATTTATGAAGATAGAGTCATATTAAATAGTTTTTCAGTTCAGTCGCTCAGTTGTGTCTGACTCTTGGCGACCTCATGGACTTCAGCATGCCAGGCTTACCTGTCTATCACCAACTCCGGGAGCCTACTCAAAACTCATGTCCATTGCTTTTGTCATGTCATCCAACCATCTCAGCCTCTGTCGTCCCCTTCTCCTCCCACCTTCAATCTTTTCAAGCATCAGGGTCTTTTCTAATGAGTTAGCTCTTTACATCAGATGGCCGAAGTATTGGAGTTTCAACTTCAGCATCAGTCCTTCCAATGAATACTCAGGACTGATTTCCGTTAGGATTGACAGGTTGGATTTCCTTGCAGTCCAAGGGACTCTCAAGAGTCTTCTCCAACACCACAGTTCAAAAGCATCGATTCTTTGGCACTCAGCTTTCTTTATAGTCCAACTCTCACATCCATACATGACTAATGGAAAAGCCATAGCTTTGACTAGATGTACCTTTGCTGGTAAAGTAATATCTCTGCTTTTTAATATGTTGTCTAGGTTGGTCTTAGCTTTTCTTCAAAGGAGCAAGTGTCTTTTAATCTCATGGCTGCAGTCATCATCTTCAGTGATTTTGGAACCCCAAAATAAATAGCTTTTATAATCTCCCAAATAGCCAAGGTTTAAATACTGCTTCTTCTTCTTGTTGCCCACTTACTAAGTCGTGTCTGACTCTGCAACCCCATAGACTACAGCAGGTCAGGCCTCCTTGTCTCTCACTATTTCCTGGAGTTAGCTCAAAGTCATATCCATTGAGTTGGTGATGCCATCCAATCTTCTTTTCCTCTGTTACCCTCTTCTCCTCCTGCCCTTAATCTTTCCCAGCATCAGGGTTTTTTTCCAATGAGTTGACTCTTTGCATTAGGTTGCTAAATTATTGGAGTTTTAGCTTCAATAACAGTCCTTCCAATGAATATTTAGGGTTGATTTCCTTAAGGATTGACTAATTTGATTTCCTTGCTCTCCAAGGGACTCTCAAGAGTCTTCTCCAGCACTGCATGGAACACAGTAATTATAATAACAGTGAAATATACTATAATACTTTTTATTTATAATAGAGTTGGGCATGACTTGGCCACTGAAAAACCATAGTTTTTTCATATGAACCATAGTTCATAAATAAATAACAGCAAGATACACTATAATACTCTTCTACAAATCTCTTCTAAAAATTCTTCTGCAAATTCCATTGATACACCGCCACTGTACTCATTATCTGTGATTCTAGGGAGTCTAGGAAAGATAACAGAAAAAGTAGCATACCATAGTAGTTTAGTTCCTGGACTCTGGAGCTGCCCTAGGTAAATTCAAATCTTACTGCCCCATCCATTAACCCTGTGACTTTGGCCTTATTAGGTAATAAGCTGTGCTTCAGTTCCCTCCACCTATAAAATGAGAATAGTAATAAAGCCTATCCTCTAAACTTGTTATAAAGATTAAATGAATGAATATTTTTAAAAATCTGAAATTTATTAAGCATTAGATAAAAACCTTATTAAACAGGAGATAAATAACTAAATAAAGACCAGACACTATAATGTCTGCCTAACTTGTACCAGATAAAACTAAACATCTTCAAACATGCTGGAAGGATAAATCAATTTATTGCAAATATTTAAAAATTTCTGCTTTCTGGTCTCATGTGTGTGTGCCATAGTTTACACATCTAGAATCCTGGCAGCAAATAAGTTTAAGAAATATGTTTTTGTAGATTTGGAGCATCCATATTGAAAATGCATAAGTCAATTCATACTATGTGTGGTACCCAGCCACACCAACTTCTTCCCACGCAGACATCTTTCTTTGGATAACAGAGAACATGTAATTTTTTTTTTTTTTGACAATGTCAGGGAAACCCCATAACTGTAAGCAGTTAAATCTCTTGGAGAAGAATTTATAAAATATATTAAACAATAAAAATATTACAAGATCAGAATTTGGGACAATTCACTCTAACAGGATTATAAATCTGAATCTCATTTCTATCTGCATAAGTGGCATTCCCCAAATCAAATTCCAACTCTGCAGCAAGCAGCAGCTCCAGGGACTTGTTCACAGTGACTCCCCTTGGGACATAAATTTCCTTGGCCTTATAACTTTTTCACAAAGATCGTACTTGGGGAAAAGTAAATTTTGAAAACATTGTTTTATAACATAAACTTCAATCTGGCTAACCTATAGTGAGTTTCTGCTTTTGGTACAGAATGATTATTGATGCAGCTAAAATTTTTGCTCTGATTTCTCACATTTTCTGCTGTTTGTGATAATATACACAAAAGTTGTTTGAATGTTTCAGGTGCTGTGTTTTTCAGTTATTGTTAGCTTTATCTTGTAGTGGCTTTTGGCCAGAAACAGTCAACCTGGTCTTAACACACCATTAACCCAATGATACTTTCTCTAAAGCCATGTTAAAGTTCTTAGATTCATTCATTTTTTTTAAATAGGAATATAGCATGAGTAGAAAACTGTTTTACTAGCATTGAAATTACTCAGTTACAGCAATTTCATAAGTGAAGCAAATTTTTCATTGTAAATGTTGGCTGCTTCATGATGAAAAGCAAATTTTCACCTTATATTTTCACTTTTTTACATCACAACACATTTCTGCAGCCAACATTTTGCATAGTCAGTGTCACTTCAGTGCTGAGTTTTCATGTGAGCTTGTTTCACATCCAAACTAACTAGTGGTTTATATGTATGTATATATATATGGGCTTCCCTAGTAACTCAGTTGGTAAAGAATCTGCCTGCAATGCAGGAGACCCAGGTTCAATCCGTGGGTCAGGAAGGTCCCCTGGAGAAGGAAATGGCCATCCACCCCAGTACTCTTGTCTGGGGAAATCCATGGACAGAGGACATGGTGGGCTACAGTCCATGGGATTTCAAAGAGTCAGACACAATTGTGCAACTAACTTTCACTGTTCATATATATATATATTTTCTTTTTTTTTCATTCTGTCAGAACTTGTCTTAGTTTGCCAATTATTTCTTCTTCGTTTATCACATATTTTCAGTTATGACACTGTCACAGTTTTAAACTTTCAAGCTATGGACTGGTACTGTTTTTAATTGTTTCTATATCATTCCTCTAATAAAATATCAACAAATTATGGTTATGCTTTTTAGATTAAATATGGTAGTAGTTTCTGACCTCATAGTTTCAGTAAATTGCCTCAATTCAGTAACACATTCAAGCTCCTATAATAATTTATTTTCTGCTTTACCATTAAAAGAAGATATTTCTTTTTTTACTGTGTTCTTTTGCTCATTTTGACTCGTTCACATGGTATTGTCAGAGACATGCACACACAGTGCAGTATTACCAAATAGCAGTTATATGTAACTGACTGGTGAGAATACTGAGATAAATTGATAAGCTCAAGTAGATTGAACTCAGGTTTAGCTGCCAAATATCTGTGAAAAACTACCTTCAACAGTTTTAGTGTGTGTGTGTTTAACATAGGAGATGCATGCATAAACTTATTGACCTGTATTAATAAGCGAAATAGGCTGGTTTAATAAATAACCAGATTCAGAGATACAAAAATTATTTTTACTGACATTTGTAAGCTAAAATTGCAGTTAATTAAATTAACGATTAAATGATTTAATCATTATTTTGGAAACATTAAATAAAAGATATTTTCTTTCTTACTCTACTTTTGTTTGGAAACTGACTTCTGAGAGCTTTTGTCTTCATCAAAATGTCTGTTACTATTGTTTGTTTTGTTTTGCAGCATTCAGTACAGAAATTGATTTGAACTTTGAAAGTTATATTTAATATTATTAAATCAGAACATCAGATAATTAAAATTACAGTTATTTTTAAGCATTATTAAAGAAAGAAAGAAAGTGAAGTCGCTCAGTCATGCCCAACTCTTTGCGACCCCATGGATAGTAGCCTGCGTCAAGCTCCTCTGTCCATGGGATTTTCAAGGCAAGAAGTACTAGAGTGTGTTACCATTTCCTTCTCCAGGGAGTCTTCCCAGCCCGGGGATCGAACTCAGGTCTCTTATATTGTAGACAGATGCTTTACCGTCTGAGTCTTTAAGCATTAGTAAACCTTGGCATTATTATTATTATTACTTAATTTATAATATAGCTACTCTAAAGGTGATCATATAATTCTGCTATGTTAAAAACATCATTTTAATGTCAAAAACATCATTTTAGTTTCAAGTTCCAAAAAACAATTTGGATAAATAATTCTCATTTGTAGATTTTTTTTCTTCCTTAACAGTGTAAATTGAGAAAGCTTAACTAGATATTTGCAAATTCATTTTTCTAAAACGTGATGTAAAAAAAAAAAATCTGTAACTTAATATTCCACCCTGCAGCTTTACAGTGTGGAGGTGTGTATATTGCTAAAAATCTATTTTAATGTAGGGAAATTAATCTGAGTTTTTCCTTGACAAATTAATAATTTTGAGACAGTATATAACCAAGAGTGAGACATTAAATTCTATATTCAATTTAATAACCTACCTCCACCTTTGCTGATATCCACTTGCCATCTTTCTTTTGACTTTTATCTTCCCTCTTCCTGTTCTCTTGCAGTCACACTAGATTATATGTTGTGTTCAGATACATCAATAGTTCTCCCAATATAGTGTATTTATTTCATTTTTTTTCTTCTAAATATGGACAATTCTTTCATAGATATTTTTATGGGTCACCCTCTGTTTTTTTTGTTTCAATCCATTAAAAGGTCAACTAATCAGACATATTTCCTAATCATCAGAGACAAAATAAACTCTTAAATCACACTTATTCAATATCATTTTGATAACACATTTGTCTATTACTCTAAGTCTCTGCCTCCTCACAACACTTAAAATGTAGCTGCATGACATCAGTAAATGACAATTTACTATTTATTAGTATATTTAATGTCTTCTCATACTTGAAAATTAAAATAAATTCTGTAGAGATTTTTGACTGAATACGCCAGCAAATTCAGAAGATTCACAGTAGTCTCAGGACTGGAAGAGCTCAGTTTTTATTCCAATCACAAAGAAAAACAGTGCCAACAAATGCACAATTGCACTCATCTCACACGCTAGCAATGTAATGCTCAAAATTCTCCAAGCCAGGCTTCAACAGTACATGAACCATGAACTTCCAGATGTTCAAGCTGGTTTTAGAAAAGGCAGAAGAACCAGAGATTAAATTGCCAACATTTGTTGGATCATCAAAAAAGCAAGAGAATTCCAGAAAAACATCTATTTCTCCTTTATTGACTATAAAGCCTTTGACTGTGTGGATCACAACAAACTGTGAAAAATTCAAGAGATGGGAATACCAGACCACCTGACCTGCCTCTTGAGAAATCTTTAACAGGGCAGGAAGCAACAGTTAGAACTGGACATGGAACAACAGACTGGTTCCACATCAGGAAAGGAATACGTCAAGGCTGTATAATGTCACCCTACTTATTTAATTTATGTGCAGAGTACATCATGAGAAATGCTGGACTGGATGAAGCACAAGCTGGAATCAAGATTGCTGGGAGAAATATCAATAACTTCAGATATGCAGATAACACCACCCTTATGGCAGAAAGCAAAGAACTAAAGAACCTCTTGTTGAAAGTCAAAGAGGAGAGTGAAAAAGCTGGCTTAAAATTCAACATTCAGAAAACTAAGATCATGGCATCTGGTCCCATCACTTCATGGCAAATAGATGGGGAAACAGTGGAAACAGTGGCTGACTTTATTTTGGGGGGACTGCAAAATCACTGCAGATCGTGACTGCAGCCATGAAATTAAAAGATGCTTGTTTCTTAAAAGAAAAGCTATGACCAACCTAGACAGCATATTAAAAAGCATAGACATTACTTTGCCAACCAAGGTCTGTCTAGTCAAAGCTATGATTTTTCCAGTAGTCATGAATGGATGTGAGAGTTGGACCATAAAGAAAGCTGAGCGCCAAAGAATAGATGCTTTTGAACTGTGATGTTGGAGAAGACTCTTGAGAGTCCCTTGGACTGCAAGGAGATTGAGCCAGTCCATCCTAAAGGAAATCAGTCCTGAATATCCATTGGAAGGACTGATGCTGAATCTGAAACTCCAATGCTTTGGTGACCTGATGCGAAGAACTGACTCACTGGAAAATACCCTGATGCTGGGAAATACTGAAGGTGGGGGAAGGGAAGGACAGAGGATGAGATGGTTGGATGGCATCACCGACTCAAAGGACATGAGTTTGAGCAAGCTCTAGGAGTTGGTGATAGACAGGGAGGCCTGGAGTAATGCAGTCCATGGGGTCGCCAAGAGTTGGACACGACTGAGAGACTTCAACTGAGATATTTTTGAACTTATTTTTGTTTTTATATTTATGTTCTCCATGTAGGTAGGGAGATAGGAAGATAGGTGAATGATTAGTACAATGACCTCATTTCTATTTAACTGAAAATAAACATGTATGTAATACCTGCTCTGTGGCAGATACTATTATATTTTTTTTTTTTAGAAATATTAATTTAGCTACTCTTCACTTTGAGAAAAAAACATATCCCCTTACTTTCAGCAGTGGCCTAGCAACAACTAAGTCTCAGTATTATTAGCTGCCATATCAGTGCATGAAATGTCAAAAATATTTTTGGTATGGAACATTCCATAGTGTCTCACTATAGCCTGTAATTTGTTTTTAAATATGACTTTGCAGCTTTGCTAACTTTATGAATTGCTTGCTGATACATATTTTTTCATGGGATAAATTCATTAATTTGATTTATCAGTGGGCATGTAAGTCTCCTATTATACTTGGCAAATAATACTAAAAAACTGTCAAATCTCACTACTAAGAAAAATGACATATTTAGCCATCCCTTTATATTTTATTTTAAACTAAATCATTTATACAGTTGCAATTATGGAGAGTACTATCCAGAGCAGGGTTGACTACATGGTATTTATAAACTGGATTTCATCTGGTTATAGCTGAGAACTGAAACATGACTCTATATTTTAAATATTCTGTTCTCTATATGAATATCTGACCAAACCATGATATAACTATTCACTAGATGAATGTGGTCCTCAGTATTTCTATAAGGTAGCTGAAGTGGATAATTGTTAAAATCAAATGCTTTCATAAGTTCTTTGGCTCAGACAAAGAGACCTGGGATATAATTCCCTTGATAGAACTTGCAGTTTTCATTAATTAAGAGGAATTTTCATATAGATAAAGATAAGAGTACACCCCAAAGAGTTGAATAGTGAAGAAAGTTAAAAATTCGTACAAGATAGCAGATAGAGTAGTTTAGTTGCTCTCTAAATACTAAAATAAAAGGTTAACATATA